>NW_027362792.1:5000000-10000000 GCF_046119375.1 Phyllobates terribilis
GCATTATTTAAGGACTCTGCTGCATTATTTAAGGACTTTGTTGCATTATTTAAGGACTCTGCTGCATCATTTAAGGACTTTGTTGCATTATTTAAGGACTTTGTTGCATTATTTAAGGACTCTACTTCATTATTTAACGACTTTGCTGCATTATTTAAGGACCCTGCTGCGGTATTTCAGTACTCTGCTGCATTATTTAAGGACTCTGCTGCATTATTTAAGGACTTTGTTGCATTATTTAAGGACTCTGCTGCATTATTTAAGTACTCTTCTGCATTATTTAAGGACTTTGTTGCATTATTTAAGGACTCTGCTGAATTATTCAAGGACTTTGCTGCATTATTTAAGGACTATGCTGAAGTATTTAAGGACTCTGCTGCATTATTTCAGGACTTTTCTGCATTATTTAAGGACCCTGCTGCATTATTTAAGGACTTTGTTGCATTATTTAAGGACTCTGCTGCATTATTTAAGGACCCTGCTGTGGTATTTCAGCACTCTGCTGCATTATTTAAGGTCTTGGTTGCATTATTTAAGGACTCTTCTGCATTATTTAAGGACTCTGCTGCATTGTTTAAGGACTTTGCTGCATTATTTAAGGACTCTGCTGCATTATTTAAGGACTTTGCTGCAGTATTTAAGGACTCTGCTACGGTACTTAAGGACTCTGCTGGATTATTTAAGTACTTTGTTGAATTATTTAAGGATTCTGTTGCATTATTTAAGGTCTTGGTTGCATTATTTAAGCACTCTTCTGCATTATTTAAGGACTCTGCTGCATTGTTTAAGGACTTTGTTGCATTATTTTAGTACTCTGCTGCATTATTTAAGGACTTTGTTGCATTATTTAAGGACTCTGCTGCATCATTTAAGGACTTTGTTGCATTATTTAAGGACTCTACTTCATTATTTAACGACTTTGCTGCATTATTTAAGGACCCTGCTGCGGTATTTCAGTACTCTGCTGCATTATTTAAGGACTCTGCTGCATTATTTAAGGACTTTGTTGCATTATTTAAGGACTCTGCTGCATCATTTAAGGACGTTGTTGCATTATTTAAGGACTCTACTTCATTATTTAAGGAATTTGCTGCATTATTTAAGGACACTGCAGCATTATTTAATGACCCTGCTGCAGTATTTCAGTAATCTGCTGCATTATTTAAGGACTTTGTTGCATTATTTAAGGACTTGGCTGGATTATTTAAGGACCCTGCTGCATGATTTAAGGACTTGACTGGATTATTTAAGGACTCTTCTGCATTATTTAAGGATTTTGTTGCATTATTTAAGGACTCTGCTGCATTATTTAAGGACTTTGTTGCATTATTTAAGGACTCTACTTCATTATTTAACGACTTTGCTGCATTATTTAAGGACCCTGCTGCGGTATTTCAGTACTCTGCTGCATTATTTAAGGACTCTGCTGCATTATTTAAGGACTTTGTTGCATTATTTAAGGACTCTGCTGCATCATTTAAGGACGTTGTTGCATTATTTAAGTACTCTACTTCATTATTTAACGACTTTGCTGCATTATTTAAGGACCCTGCTGCGGTATTTCAGTACTCTGCTGCATTATTTAAGGACTTTATTGCATTATTTAAAGACTTTGCTGCATTATTTAAGGAATTTTCTGCATTATTTAAGGACTCTGCAGCATTATTTAATGACCCTGCTGCAGTATTTCAGTAATCTGCTGCATTATTTAAGGACTCTGCTGCATTATTTAAGGATCCTGCTGCGGTATTTCAGTACTCTGCTGCATTATTTAAGGAATTTGCTGCATTATTTATGGACTTTATTGCATTATTTAAAGACTTTGCTGCATTATTTAAGGACTTGGCTGGATTATTTAAGGACTGTGCTGCATTATTTAAGGACTTTGCTGCATTATTTAAGGACTCTGCTGCATAATTTAAGGACTTTGTTGCATTATTTAAGGACTCTGCTGCATTATTTAAGGACTTTGTTGCATTATTTAAGGACTCTGCTGCATTATTTAAGGACCCTGCTGCAGTATTTCAGTAATCTGCTGCATTATTTAAGGACTTTGTTGCATTAATTAAGGACTTGGCTGGATTATTTAAGGACTCTGCTGCATTATTTAAGGACTTTGCTGCATTATTTAAGGACTCTGCTGCATTATTTAAGAACTTTGTTGCATTATTTAAGAACCCTGCTGCATTATTTAAGGACTTTGTTGCATTATTTAAGGACTCTGCTGCATTATTTAAGGACCCTGCTGCGGTATTTCAGCACTCTGCTGAATTATTTAAGGACTTTGCTGCATTATTTATAGACTTTATTGCATTATTTAAGGAATCTGCTGCATTATTTAAGGACTTTGTTGCATTATTTAAGGACTCTGCTGCATCATTTAAGGACTTTGTTGCATTATTTAAGGACTCTACTTCATTATTTAACGACTTTGCTGCATTATTTAAGGACCCTGCTGCGGTATTTCAGTACTCTGCTGCATTATTTAAGGACTCTGCTGCATTATTTAAGGACTTTGTTGCATTATTTAAGGACTCTGCTGCATCATTTAAGGACTTTGTTGCATTATTTAAGGACTCTACTTCATTATTTAACGACTTTGCTGCATTATTTAAGGACCCTGCTGCGGTATTTCAGTACTCTGCTGCATTATTTAAGGACTCTGCTGCATTATTTAAGGACTTTGTTGCATTATTTAAGGACTCTGCTGCATCATTTAAGGACGTTGTTGCATTATTTAAGGACTCTACTTCATTATTTAACGACTTTGCTGCATTATTTAAGGACCCTGCTGCGGTATTTCAGTACTCTGCTGCATTATTTAAGGACTTTATTGCATTATTTAAAGACTTTGCTGCATTATTTAATGAATTTGCTGCATTATTTAAGGACTCGGCAGCATTATTTAATGACCCTGCTGCAGTATTTCAGTAATCTGCTGCATTATTTAAGGATCCTGCTGCGGTATTTCAGTACTCTGCTGCATTATTTAAGGAATTTGCTGCATTATTTATGGACTTTATTGCATTATTTAAAGACTTTACTGCATTATTTAAGTACTTTGTTGAATTATTTAAGGACTCTGTTGCATTATTTAAGGTCTTGGTTGCATTATTTAAGGACTCTTCTGCATTATTTAAGGACTCTGCTGCATTGTTTAAGGACTTTGTTGCATTATTTAAGGACTCTGCTGCATCATTTAAGGACTTTGTTGCATTATTTAAGGACTCTACTTCATTATTTAACGACTTTGCTGCATTATTTAAGGACCCTGCTGCGGTATTTCAGTACTCTGCTGCATTATTTAAGGACTCTGCTGCATTATTTAAGGACTTTGTTGCATTTTTTAAGGACTCTGCTGCATCATTTAAGGACGTTGTTGCATTATTTAAGGACTCTACTTCATTATTTAACGACTTTGCTGCATTATTTAAGGACCCTGCTGCGGTATTTCAGTACTCTGCTGCATTATTTAAGGACTTTATTGCATTATTTAAAGACTTTGCTGCATTATTTAAGGAATTTGCTGCATTATTTAAGGACACTGCAGCATTATTTAATGACCCTGCTGCAGTATTTCAGTAATCTGCTGCATTATTTAAGGACTTTGTTGCATTATTTAAGGACTTGGCTGGATTATTTAAGGACCCTGCTGCATGATTTAAGGACTTGGCTGGATTATTTAAGGACTCTTCTGCATTATTTAAGGATTTTGTTGCATTATTTAAGGACTCTGCTGCATTATTTAAGGACTTTGTTGCATTATTTAAGGACTCTACTTCATTATTTAACGACTTTGCTGCATTATTTAAGGACCCTGCTGCGGTATTTCAGTACTCTGCTGCATTATTTAAGGACTTTGTTGCATTATTTAAGGACTCTGCTGCATCATTTAAGGACGTTGTTGCATTATTTAAGTACTCTACTTCATTATTTAACGACTTTGCTGCATTATTTAAGGACCCTGCTGCGGTATTTCAGTACTCTGCTGCATTATTTAAGGACTTTATTGCATTATTTAAAGACTTTGCTGCATTATTTAAGGAATTTGCTGCATTATTTAAGGACTCTGCAGCATTATTTAATGACCCTGCTGCAGTATTTCAGTAATCTGCTGCATTATTTAAGGACTCTGCTGCATTATTTAAGGATCCTGCTGCGGTATTTCAGTACTCTGCTGCATTATTTAAGGAATTTGCTGCATTATTTATGGACTTTATTGCATTATTTAAAGACTTTGCTGCATTATTTAAGGACTTGGCTGGATTATTTAAGGACTGTGCTGCATTATTTAAGGACTTTGCTGCATTATTTAAGGACTCTGCTGCATTATTTAAGGACTTTGTTGCATTATTTAAGGACTCTGCTGCATTATTTAAGGACTTTGTTGCATTATTTAAGGACTCTGCTGCATTATTTAAGGACCCTGCTGCAGTATTTCAGTAATCTGCTGCATTATTTAAAGACTTTGTTGCATTATTTAAGGACTTGGCTGGATTATTTAAGGACTCTGCTGCATTATTTAAGGACTTTGCTGCATTATTTAAGGACTCTGCTGCATTATTTAAGAACTTTGTTGCATTATTTAAGAACCCTGCTGCATTATTTAAGGACTTTGTTGCATTATTTAAGGACTCTGCTGCATTATTTAAGGACCCTGCTGCGGTATTTCAGCACTCTGCTGAATTATTTAAGGACTTTGCTGCATTATTTATGGACTTTATTGCATTATTTAACCCCTTAAGCCCCGCGGGTGGTTTGCACGTTAATGACCGGGCCAATTTTTACAATTCTGACCACTGTCACTTTATGAGGTAATTACTCTCGAACGCTTCAACGGATCCCCCTGATTCTGAGATTGTTTTTTCGTGACATATTGTACTTCATGATTGTGGAAAAATTTCTTCGATATCACTTGCGTTTATTTGTGAAAAAAACGGAAATTTGGCGAAAATTTTGAAAATTTTGCAATTTTCAAAATTTGAATTTTTAAGCCCTGAAATCAGAGCGATATGTCACACAAAAGAGTTAATAAATAACATTTCCCACATGTCTACTTTACATCAGCACAATTTTGGAACCAAAATTTTTTTTTGTTAGGGAGCTATAAGGGTTAAAAGTTGACCAGCGATTTCTCATTTTTCCAACAAAATTTACAAAACCATTTTTTTAGGGACCACATCACATTTGAAGTCACTTTGAGAGGTCTTTATGACAGAAAATACCCAAAAGTGACACCATTCTAAAAACTGCACCCCTCAAGGTGCTCAAAACCACATTCAAGAACTTTATTAACCCTTCAGGTGCTTCACAGGAATTTTTTGAATGTGGAAGAAAAAAATGAACATTTAACTTTTTTCACAAAAATGTTAATTTAGACCCAATTTTTTTTATTTTCACAGGGGTAACAAGAAAAAATGGACCCCAAAATTTGTTGTGCAATTTCCCCTGGGCACGCAGATACCCAATATTTGGGGAAAAAATACTGTTTGGGCGCACGGCAGGGCTCGGAAGGGAAGGAGCGCTATTTGACTTTTTGATTGTAAAATTTGCTTGAATAATTAGCGGACGCCATGTTGTGTTTGGAGAGCCCATGTGTGCCCAAACTTTGGAGCTCCCCCACAAGTGACCCCATTTTGGAAACTAGACCCCCCAAGGCACCTTTCTAGATGCATAGTGAGCACTTGGAACCCCCAGGTGCTTCACAAATTGATTCGTAACAATGAAAAAGTGAAAAAAAAAAACACTTTTTCATTTTTATGAATCAATTTGTGAAGCACCTGAGTGTTCCAAGTGCTCACAATGCATCTAGATAGGTGCCTTGGGGGGTCTAGTTTCCAAAATGGGGTAACTTGTGGGGGAGCTCCAATGTTTGGGCACACAGCGGCTCTCCAAACGCAACATGGTGTCGCTAACAATTTGAGCCGATTTTCCGTTAAATTTGTTAGAGGACACCATGTTGCATTTAGAGAGTCCCTGTGTGCCCAAACATTGGAGCTCCCCCACAAGTGACCCCATTTTGGAAACTAGACCCCCCAAGGCACCTATCTAGATGCATAGTGAGCACTTGGAACCCCCAGGTGCTTCACAAATTGATTCGTAACAATGAAAAAGTGAAAAAAAAAACACTTTTTCATTTGTATGAATCAATTTGTGAAGCACCTGAGGGTTCCAAGTGCTCAGTATGCATCTAGATAGGTGCCTTGGGTGGTCTAGTTTCCAAAATGGGGTCACTTGTGGGGGAGCTCCAATATTTGGGCACACAGCGGCTCTCTAAATGCAACATGGTGTCCGCTAACAAATTTAACGCAAAATTGGCTCAAATTGTTAGCGACACCATGTTGCGTTTGGAGAGCTGCTGTGTGCCCAAACATTGGAGCTCCCCCACAAGTGACCCCATTTTGGAAACTAGACCCCCCAAGGCACCTATCTAGATGCATAGTGAGCACTTGGAACCCCCAGGTGCTTCACAAATTGATTCGTAACAATGAAAAAGTGAAAAAAAAAACACTTTTTCATTTTTATGAATCAATTTGTGAAGCACCTGGGGGTTCCAACTGCTCACTATGCATCTAGATAGGTGCCTTGGGGGGTCTAGTTTCCAAAATGGGGTCACTTGTGGGAGAGCTCCAATGTTTGGGCACACAGGGACTCTCTAAATGCAACATGGTATCCGCTAACAAATTGAATGGAAAATCGGCTCAAATTGTTAGCGGACACCACATTGCGTTTGGAGAGCTTCTCTGTGCCCAAACTTTGGAGCTCCCCCACAAGTGACCCCATTTTGGAAACTAGACCCCCCAAGGCACCTTTCTAGATGCATAGTGAGCACTTGGAACCCCCAGGTGCTTCACAAATTGATTCGTAATAATGAAAAAGTGAAAAAAAAAACACTTTTTCATTTTTACGAATCAATTTGTGAAGCACCTAGGGGTTCCAAGTGCTCACTATGCATCTAGATAGGTGCCTTGGGGGGTCTAGTTTCCAAAATGGGGTCACTTGTGGGGGAGCTCCAATGTTTGGGCACACAGGGACTCTCTAAATGCAACATGGTATCCGCTAACAAATTGAATGGAAAATCGGCTCAAATTGTTAGCGGACGCCACATTGCGTTTGGAGAGCCCCTCTGTGCCCAAACTTTGGAGCTCCCCCACAAGTGACCCCATTTTGGAAACTAGACCCCCCAAGGCACCTTTCTAGATGCATAGTGAGCACTTGGAACCCCCAGGTGCTTCACAAATTGATTCGTAATAATGAAAAAGTGAAAAAAAAAACACTTTTTCATTTTTACGAATTAATTTGTGAAGCACCTAGGGGTTCCAAGTGCTCACTATGCATCTAGATAGGTGCCTTGGGGGGTCTAGTTTCCAAAATGGGGTCACTTGTGGAGGAGCTCCAATGTTTGGGCACACAGGGACTCTCCAAATGCAACATGATATCCGCTAACAATTTGAGCCGACAATTTGTTAGCGGATATCATGTTGCATTTGGAGAGTCCCTGTGTGCTCAAACATTGGAGCTCCCCCACAAGTGACCCCATTTTGGAAACTAGACCCCCCAAGGCACCTATCTAGATTCATAGTGAGCACTTGGAACCCCAGGTGCTTCACAAATTGATTCATAAAAATGAAAAAGTGTTTTTTTTTTCACTTTTTCATTTTTACGAATCAATTTGTGAAGCACCTGGGGGTTCCAAGTGCTCACTATGCATCTAGAAAGGTGCCTTGGGGGGTCTAGTTTCCAAAATGGGGTCACTTGTGGGGGAGCTCCAAAGTTTGGGCACAGAGGGGCTCTCCAAACGCAATGTGGTGTCCGCTAACAATTTGAGCCGATTTTCCATTCAATTTGTTAGCGGATACCATGTTGCATTTAGAGAGTCCCTGTGTGCCCAAACATTGGAGCTCCCCCACAAGTGACCCCATTTTGGAAACTAGACCCCCCAAGGCACCTATCTAGATTCATAGTGAGCACTTGGAACCCCAGGTGCTTCACAAATTGATTCATAAAAATGAAAAAGTGTTTTATTTTCACTTTTTCATTTTTACGAATCAATTTGTGAAGCACCTGGGGGTTCTAAGTGCTCACTATGCATCTAGATAGGTGCCTTGGGGGGTCTAGTTTCCAAAATGGGGTCACTTGTGGGGGAGCTCCAATGTTTGGACACACAGGGGCTCTCCAAACGCAACATGGCGTCCGCTAACAATTTGAGCCGATTTTCCATTCAATTTGTTAGCGGACACCATGTCGCGTTTGGAGAGCCCGTGATGTGCCTAAACAGTGGAGCTCCCCCACAAGTGTCCCCATTTTGGAAACTATACCCCTCAAAGATTTTATTAAGGTGTATAGTGAACATTTTGAACCCAGAGGTACGGCACATTATTTGTTTACATTAGGTCATCATATTGAATAAGTTTTCATTATTCTTGAGCGCAAGTGCTCGCTACTTGAGTTTGCATCGGGTACTCAGGTATGCACCATGTACAGCGTGTGCTCGAGTGACATGCTCGAGTCCCTGCTCCGCATGTTTCACGGTTATTAGACACCCAAAAAAAAACATGCGGGGATCGCTCGTGCATGGCAGGCAATCCCCGTAAAGTTTTTTGGCCGCGAAGCATATGGGGCAGAGACTCGAGCATGTCACTCAAATACCCACGATACTAAATGCATACCAGAGCACCCGATGCAAACTCAAGTAGCGAGCACTTGCTCTCAACACTAGTCGCCATATCGTCATCTTTTTTTCTTACTTTTGAAAAAAATCCCAACCCCAGCCCTAACCCTAGCACAACCCTAGCCCCAGCACAACCCTAGCCCCAGCACAACCCTAGCCCCAGCACAACCCTAGCCCCAGCACAACCCTAGCCCCAAACCCAGCCCTAACCCTAGCCCAATCCTAACTCAAGAGTTTATTTTTGACGCCGTTCCTTGTGCGGTATAAGTGATTAGACGACTTTATTCTTCGGGTCGGTGTGATTACAGCAATGCCAGAATCATATGGGGTTTTTATGACTGACAGCTGTCACACACTAAAAGACGCATTTTTTGTAAAATCTAGTTTTTGCATCGCCATATTTTGAGAGCTATAATTTTTCCAAATTTTGGCAGACAGTCATGTGACGGCTCGTTTTTTGCGGGATGACTTGACGTTGTTATTGGTGCCATTTTCAGGCACGTGACATTTTTTGATCGCTTTCTATTCCGATTTTTGGGAGGCAGAATAAACAAAAACCAACAATTCAGGAATTGTTTTTTTTTTTTTTTTTTTATTCTGTTCCGCGTGTGGTAAAATTGATGAGGCAGCTTTACTCTTCGGGTCAGTACGTTTACAGCGGTACCACATTTGTATAATTTTTCTATGTTTTGGCGCTTATACACAATAAAAGCTATTTTATAGAAAAAAATATTTTTTAGTATCGCTTTATTCTGAGAGCTATAACTTTTTTATTTTTCGGCTGATGGAGCTATATGGCGGCTTGTTTTTTGCGGGACGAGATGACGTTTTCAGCGGTATCATTTTTATTTATATGCGTCTTTTTGATCGCGTGTTATTCCACTTTTTGTTTGGCGGTATGGTGATAAAGCATTGTTTTTTGCTTGTTTTTTTTTTTTTTTTTTTTACCGTGTTCACTGAAGGGGTTAACTAGTGGGACAGTTTTATAGGTCAGGTTGTTCCGGACGCGGCGATACCAAATATGTGTACTTTTATTGTTTTTTTTTTATTTTTTTTATAATAATATTTATTGATGGGTACATTATATTTTTATTTTTGGTGTATTATTTTTTTTATTTTTTTATAATATTTTTGCACATTTTTTTTTTTTTTTTTTTTCCACTTTCACACAGTTTATACACTTTATTACTTTGTCCCACTCTGGGACTTTCACTTTTTTTTTTCTGATCGCCTGCATGGCACAGGAATGGAGCACCATCCCTATGCCATGAAGGCTGTCAGAAGTGCACAGTGTGAAGATTGCTTGGAGATGCACTGCGCATGTCCAAGCAATCTTCCTGCTCTCTGGTGACCCGGATGTTGTCATGACGACATCGGGTCGTCATGGCAACACCCGGGAAGCCTTTGCAGACTGCGCTGGAAGCCGGAAGAGGAGGTGAGTATCGGCGATCACCTCCCCTTGCCCCCGCAATGCCGCGATCGACTTCGATCGACTTCGATCGCAGCATCGCGGGGGTTAATGTGCTGGGAGCGGTGCGTGACCGCTCCCTGCACATAGTACCGGGTGTCAGCTGTGACAATCAGCTGACACCCGGCGGCGATCGCGCCCGCACAGCCTGTGTGCGCGCGCGATCGCCATGACGTACTAATACGGGTCTGGCTCTTAAGTCCCAGGGCACAGACGCGTATTAGTACGTCAGATGTTATTAAGGGGTTAAGGACTCTGCTGCATTATTTAAGGACTTTGTTGCATTATTTAAGGACTCTGCTGCATCATTTAAGGACTTTGTTGCATTATTTAAGGACTTTGTTGCATTATTTAAGGACTCTACTTCATTATTTAACGACTTTGCTGCATTATTTAAGGACCCTGCTGCGGTATTTCAGTACTCTGCTGCATTATTTAAGGACTCTGCTGCATTATTTAAGGACTTTGTTGCATTATTTAAGGACTCTGCTGCATTATTTAAGTACTCTTCTGCATTATTTAAGGACTTTGTTGCATTATTTAAGGACTCTGCTGAATTATTCAAGGACTTTGCTGCATTATTTAAGGACTATGCTGAAGTATTTAAGGACTCTGCTGCATTATTTCAGGACTTTTCTGCATTATTTAAGGACCCTGCTGCATTATTTAAGGACTTTGTTGCATTATTTAAGGACTCTGCTGCATTATTTAAGGACCCTGCTGTGGTATTTCAGCACTCTGCTGCATTATTTAAGGTCTTGGTTGCATTATTTAAGGACTCTTCTGCATTATTTAAGGACTCTGCTGCATTGTTTAAGGACTTTGCTGCATTATTTAAGGACTCTGCTGCATTATTTAAGGACTTTGCTGCAGTATTTAAGGACTCTGCTACGGTACTTAAGGACTCTGCTGGATTATTTAAGTACTTTGTTGAATTATTTAAGGATTCTGTTGCATTATTTAAGGTCTTGGTTGCATTATTTAAGCACTCTTCTGCATTATTTAAGGACTCTGCTGCATTGTTTAAGGACTTTGTTGCATTATTTTAGTACTCTGCTGCATTATTTAAGGACTTTGTTGCATTATTTAAGGACTCTGCTGCATCATTTAAGGACTTTGTTGCATTATTTAAGGACTCTACTTCATTATTTAACGACTTTGCTGCATTATTTAAGGACCCTGCTGCGGTATTTCAGTACTCTGCTGCATTATTTAAGGACTCTGCTGCATTATTTAAGGACTTTGTTGCATTATTTAAGGACTCTGCTGCATCATTTAAGGACGTTGTTGCATTATTTAAGGACTCTACTTCATTATTTAAGGAATTTGCTGCATTATTTAAGGACACTGCAGCATTATTTAATGACCCTGCTGCAGTTTTTCAGTAATCTGCTGCATTATTTAAGGACTTTGTTGCATTATTTAAGGACTTGGCTGGATTATTTAAGGACCCTGCTGCATGATTTAAGGACTTGACTGGATTATTTAAGGACTCTTCTGCATTATTTAAGGATTTTGTTGCATTATTTAAGGACTCTGCTGCATTATTTAAGGACTTTGTTGCATTATTTAAGGACTCTACTTCATTATTTAACGACTTTGCTGCATTATTTAAGGACCCTGCTGCGGTATTTCAGTACTCTGCTGCATTATTTAAGGACTCTGCTGCATTATTTAAGGACTTTGTTGCATTATTTAAGGACTCTGCTGCATCATTTAAGGACGTTGTTGCATTATTTAAGTACTCTACTTCATTATTTAACGACTTTGCTGCATTATTTAAGGACCCTGCTGCGGTATTTCAGTACTCTGCTGCATTATTTAAGGACTTTATTGCATTATTTAAAGACTTTGCTGCATTATTTAAGGAATTTTCTGCATTATTTAAGGACTCTGCAGCATTATTTAATGACCCTGCTGCAGTATTTCAGTAATCTGCTGCATTATTTAAGGACTCTGCTGCATTATTTAAGGATCCTGCTGCGGTATTTCAGTACTCTGCTGCATTATTTAAGGAATTTGCTGCATTATTTATGGACTTTATTGCATTATTTAAAGACTTTGCTGCATTATTTAAGGACTTGGCTGGATTATTTAAGGACTGTGCTGCATTATTTAAGGACTTTGCTGCATTATTTAAGGACTCTGCTGCATAATTTAAGGACTTTGTTGCATTATTTAAGGACTCTGCTGCATTATTTAAGGACTTTGTTGCATTATTTAAGGACTCTGCTGCATTATTTAAGGACCCTGCTGCAGTATTTCAGTAATCTGCTGCATTATTTAAGGACTTTGTTGCATTATTTAAGGACTTGGCTGGATTATTTAAGGACTCTGCTGCATTATTTAAGGACTTTGCTGCATTATTTAAGGACTCTGCTGCATTATTTAAGAACTTTGTTGCATTATTTAAGAACCCTGCTGCATTATTTAAGGACTTTGTTGCATTATTTAAGGACTCTGCTGCATTATTTAAGGACCCTGCTGCGGTATTTCAGCACTCTGCTGAATTATTTAAGGACTTTGCTGCATTATTTATAGACTTTATTGCATTATTTAAGGAATCTGCTGCATTATTTAAGGACTTTGTTGCATTATTTAAGGACTCTGCTGCATCATTTAAGGACTTTGTTGCATTATTTAAGGACTCTACTTCATTATTTAACGACTTTGCTGCATTATTTAAGGACCCTGCTGCGGTATTTCAGTACTCTGCTGCATTATTTAAGGACTCTGCTGCATTATTTAAGGACTTTGTTGCATTATTTAAGGACTCTGCTGCATTATTTAAGGACTCTTCTACATTATTTAAGGACTTTGTTGCATTATTTAAGGACTCTGCTGCATTATTCAAGGACTTTGCTGCATTATTTAAGGACTATGCTGAAGTATTTAAGGACTCTGCTGCATTATTTCAGGACTTTTCTGCATTATTTAAGGACCCTGCTGCATTATTTAAGGACTTTGTTGCATTATTTAAGGACTCTGCTGCATTATTTAAGGACCCTGCTGTGGTATTTCAGCACTCTGCTGAATTATTTATGGACTTTGCTGCATTATTTATGGACTTTATTGCATTATTTAAGGACTCTGCTGCATTATTTAAGGAATTTGTTGCATTATTTAAGGACTCTGCTGCATTATTTAATGACTTTGCTGCATTATTTAAGGACTCTGCTGCAATATTTAAGGACTTTGCTGCAGTATTTAAGGACTCTGCTACGGTACTTAAGGACTCTGCTGCATTATTTAAGTACTTTGTTGCATTATTTAAGGACTCTGCTGCATTATTTAAGGTCTTGGTTGCATTATTTAAGGACTCTGCTGCATTATTTAAGGACCCTGCTGCGGTATTTCAGTACTCTGCTGCATTATTTAAGGACTCTGCTGCATTATTTAAGGACTTTGTTGCATTATTTAAGGACTCTGCTGCATCATTTAAGGACGTTGTTGCATTATTTAAGTACTCTACTTCATTATTTAACGACTTTGCTGCATTATTTAAGGACCCTGCTGCGGTATTTCAGTACTCTGCTGCATTATTTAAGGACTTTATTGCATTATTTAAAGACTTTGCTGCATTATTTAAGGAATTTGCTGCATTATTTAAGGACTCTGCAGCATTATTTAATGACCCTGCTGCAGTATTTCAGTAATCTGCTGCATTATTTAAGGACTCTGCTGCATTATTTAAGGATCCTGCTGCGGTATTTCAGTACTCTGCTGCATTATTTAAGGAATTTGCTGCATTATTTATGGACTTTATTGCATTATTTAAAGACTTTGCTGCATTATTTAAGGACTTGGCTGGATTATTTAAGGACTGTGCTGCATTATTTAAGGACTTTGCTGAATTATTTAAGGACTCTGCTGCATTATTTAAGGACTTTGTTGCATTATTTAAGTACTCTGCTGCATTATTTAAGGACTTTGTTGCATTATTTAAGGACTCTGCTGCATTATTTAAGGACTCTGCTGCAGTATTTCAGTAATCTGCTGCATTATTTAAGGACTTTGTTGCATTATTTAAGGACTTGGCTGGATTATTTAAGGACTCTGCTGCATTATTTAAGGACTTTGCTGCATTATTTAAGGACTCTGCTGCATTATTTAAGGACTTTGTTGCATTATTTAAGAACCCTGCTGCATTATTTAAGGACTTTGTTGCATTATTTAAGGACTCTGCTGCATTATTTAAGGACCCTGCTGCGGTATTTTAGCACTCTGCTGAATTATTTAAGGACTTTGCTGCATTATTTATGGACTTTATTGCATTATTTAAGGACTCTGCTGCATTATTTAAGGACTTTGTTGCATTATTTAAGGACTCTGCTGCATCATTTAAGGACTTTGTTGCATTATTTAAAGACTCTACTTCATTATTTAATGACTTTGCTGCATTATTTAAGGACCCTGCTGCGGTATTTCAGTACTCTGCTGCATTATTTAAGGATTCTGCTGCATTATTTAATGCCTTTGTTGCATTATTTAAGGACTCTGCTGCATCATTTAAGGACGTTGTTGCATTATTTAAGGACTCTACTTCATTATTTAACGACTTTGCTGCATTATTTAAGGACCCGGCTGCGGTATTTCAGTACTCTGCTGCATTATTTAAGGACTTTATTGCATTATTTAAAGACTTTGCTGCATTATTTAAGAAATTTGCTGCATTATTTAAGGACTCTGCAGCATTATTTAATGACCCTGCTGCAGTATTTCAGTAATCTGCTGCATTATTTAAGGACTCTGCTGCATTATTTAAGGATCCTGCTGCGGTATTTCAGTACTCTGCTGCATTATTTAAGGAATTTGCTGCATTATTTATGGACTTTATTGCATTATTTAAAGACTTTGCTGCATTATTTAAGGACTTGGCTGGATTATTTAAGGACTGTGCTGCATTATTTAAGGACTTTGCTGCATTATTTAAGGACTCTGCTGCATTATTTAAGGACTTTGTTGCATTATGTAAGGACTCTGCTGCATTATTTAAGGACTCTGCTGCATTATTTAAGGACTCTGCTGCATTATTTAAGGACCCTGCTTCAGTATTTCAGTAATCTGCTGCATTATTTAAGGACTTTGTTGCATTATTTAATGACTTGGCTGGATTATTTAAGGACTCTGCTGCATTATTTAAGGACTTTGCTGCATTATTTAAGGACTCTGCTGCATTATTTAAGGACTTTGTTGCATAATTTAAAGACCCTGCTGCATTATTTAAGGACTTTGTTGCATTATTTAAGGACTCTGCTGCATTATTTAAGTACCCTGCTGCGGTATTTCAGCACTCTGCTGAATTATTTAAGGACTTTGCTGCATTATTTATGGACTTTATTGCATTATTTAAGGACTCTGCTGCATTATTTAAGGACTTTGTTGCATTATTTAAGGACTCTGCTGCATTATTTAAGGACTTTGCTGCATTATTTAAGGACTCTGATGCGGTACTTAAGGACTCTGCTGCATTATTTAAGTACTTTGTTGCATTATTTAAGTACTCAGCTGCATTATTTAAGGACTTTGTTGCATTATTTAAGGACTCTGCTGCATCATTTAAGGACGTTGTTGCATTATTTAAGGACTCTACTTCATTATTTAAGGAATTTGCTGCATTATTTAAGGACACTGCAGCATTATTTAATGACCCTGCTGCAGTTTTTCAGTAATCTGCTGCATTATTTAAGGACTTTGTTGCATTATTTAAGGACTTTGTTGCATTATTTAAGGACTCTGCTGCATTATTTAAGTACTCTTCTGCATTATTTAAGGACTTTGTTGCATTATTTAAGGACTCTGCTGAATTATTCAAGGACTTTGCTGCATTATTTAAGGACTATGCTGAAGTATTTAAGGACTCTGCTGCATTATTTCAGGACTTTTCTGCATTATTTAAGGACCCTGCTGCATTATTTAAGGACTTTGTTGCATTATTTAAGGACTCTGCTGCATTATTTAAGGACCCTGCTGTGGTATTTCAGCACTCTGCTGCATTATTTAAGGTCTTGGTTGCATTATTTAAGGACTCTTCTGCATTATTTAAGGACTCTGCTGCATTGTTTAAGGACTTTGCTGCATTATTTAAGGACTCTGCTGCATTATTTAAGGACTTTGCTGCAGTATTTAAGGACTCTGCTACGGTACTTAAGGACTCTGCTGGATTATTTAAGTACTTTGTTGAATTATTTAAGGATTCTGTTGCATTATTTAAGGTCTTGGTTGCATTATTTAAGCACTCTTCTGCATTATTTAAGGACTCTGCTGCATTGTTTAAGGACTTTGTTGCATTATTTTAGTACTCTGCTGCATTATTTAAGGACTTTGTTGCATTATTTAAGGACTCTGCTGCATCATTTAAGGACTTTGTTGCATTATTTAAGGACTCTACTTCATTATTTAACGACTTTGCTGCATTATTTAAGGACCCTGCTGCGGTATTTCAGTACTCTGCTGCATTATTTAAGGACTCTGCTGCATTATTTAAGGACTTTGTTGCATTATTTAAGGACTCTGCTGCATCATTTAAGGACGTTGTTGCATTATTTAAGGACTCTACTTCATTATTTAAGGAATTTGCTGCATTATTTAAGGACACTGCAGCATTATTTAATGACCCTGCTGCAGTTTTTCAGTAATCTGCTGCATTATTTAAGGACTTTGTTGCATTATTTAAGGACTTGGCTGGATTATTTAAGGACCCTGCTGCATGATTTAAGGACTTGACTGGATTATTTAAGGACTCTTCTGCATTATTTAAGGATTTTGTTGCATTATTTAAGGACTCTGCTGCATTATTTAAGGACTTTGTTGCATTATTTAAGGACTCTACTTCATTATTTAACGACTTTGCTGCATTATTTAAGGACCCTGCTGCGGTATTTCAGTACTCTGCTGCATTATTTAAGGACTCTGCTGCATTATTTAAGGACTTTGTTGCATTATTTAAGGACTCTGCTGCATCATTTAAGGACGTTGTTGCATTATTTAAGTACTCTACTTCATTATTTAACGACTTTGCTGCATTATTTAAGGACCCTGCTGCGGTATTTCAGTACTCTGCTGCATTATTTAAGGACTTTATTGCATTATTTAAAGACTTTGCTGCATTATTTAAGGAATTTTCTGCATTATTTAAGGACTCTGCAGCATTATTTAATGACCCTGCTGCAGTATTTCAGTAATCTGCTGCATTATTTAAGGACTCTGCTGCATTATTTAAGGATCCTGCTGCGGTATTTCAGTACTCTGCTGCATTATTTAAGGAATTTGCTGCATTATTTATGGACTTTATTGCATTATTTAAAGACTTTGCTGCATTATTTAAGGACTTGGCTGGATTATTTAAGGACTGTGCTGCATTATTTAAGGACTTTGCTGCATTATTTAAGGACTCTGCTGCATAATTTAAGGACTTTGTTGCATTATTTAAGGACTCTGCTGCATTATTTAAGGACTTTGTTGCATTATTTAAGGACTCTGCTGCATTATTTAAGGACCCTGCTGCAGTATTTCAGTAATCTGCTGCATTATTTAAGGACTTTGTTGCATTATTTAAGGACTTGGCTGGATTATTTAAGGACTCTGCTGCATTATTTAAGGACTTTGCTGCATTATTTAAGGACTCTGCTGCATTATTTAAGAACTTTGTTGCATTATTTAAGAACCCTGCTGCATTATTTAAGGACTTTGTTGCATTATTTAAGGACTCTGCTGCATTATTTAAGGACCCTGCTGCGGTATTTCAGCACTCTGCTGAATTATTTAAGGACTTTGCTGCATTATTTATAGACTTTATTGCATTATTTAAGGAATCTGCTGCATTATTTAAGGACTTTGTTGCATTATTTAAGGACTCTGCTGCATCATTTAAGGACTTTGTTGCATTATTTAAGGACTCTACTTCATTATTTAACGACTTTGCTGCATTATTTAAGGACCCTGCTGCGGTATTTCAGTACTCTGCTGCATTATTTAAGGACTCTGCTGCATTATTTAAGGACTTTGTTGCATTATTTAAGGACTCTGCTGCATTATTTAAGGACTCTTCTACATTATTTAAGGACTTTGTTGCATTATTTAAGGACTCTGCTGCATTATTCAAGGACTTTGCTGCATTATTTAAGGACTATGCTGAAGTATTTAAGGACTCTGCTGCATTATTTCAGGACTTTTCTGCATTATTTAAGGACCCTGCTGCATTATTTAAGGACTTTGTTGCATTATTTAAGGACTCTGCTGCATTATTTAAGGACCCTGCTGTGGTATTTCAGCACTCTGCTGAATTATTTATGGACTTTGCTGCATTATTTATGGACTTTATTGCATTATTTAAGGACTCTGCTGCATTATTTAAGGAATTTGTTGCATTATTTAAGGACTCTGCTGCATTATTTAATGACTTTGCTGCATTATTTAAGGACTCTGCTGCAATATTTAAGGACTTTGCTGCAGTATTTAAGGACTCTGCTACGGTACTTAAGGACTCTGCTGCATTATTTAAGTACTTTGTTGCATTATTTAAGGACTCTGCTGCATTATTTAAGGTCTTGGTTGCATTATTTAAGGACTCTGCTGCATTATTTAAGGACCCTGCTGCGGTATTTCAGTACTCTGCTGCATTATTTAAGGACTCTGCTGCATTATTTAAGGACTTTGTTGCATTATTTAAGGACTCTGCTGCATCATTTAAGGACGTTGTTGCATTATTTAAGTACTCTACTTCATTATTTAACGACTTTGCTGCATTATTTAAGGACCCTGCTGCGGTATTTCAGTACTCTGCTGCATTATTTAAGGACTTTATTGCATTATTTAAAGACTTTGCTGCATTATTTAAGGAATTTGCTGCATTATTTAAGGACTCTGCAGCATTATTTAATGACCCTGCTGCAGTATTTCAGTAATCTGCTGCATTATTTAAGGACTCTGCTGCATTATTTAAGGATCCTGCTGCGGTATTTCAGTACTCTGCTGCATTATTTAAGGAATTTGCTGCATTATTTATGGACTTTATTGCATTATTTAAAGACTTTGCTGCATTATTTAAGGACTTGGCTGGATTATTTAAGGACTGTGCTGCATTATTTAAGGACTTTGCTGCATTATTTAAGGACTCTGCTGCATTATTTAAGGACTTTGTTGCATTATTTAAGTACTCTGCTGCATTATTTAAGGACTTTGTTGCATTATTTAAGGACTCTGCTGCATTATTTAAGGACTCTGCTGCAGTATTTCAGTAATCTGCTGCATTATTTAAGGACTTTGTTGCATTATTTAAGGACTTGGCTGGATTATTTAAGGACTCTGCTGCATTATTTAAGGACTTTGCTGCATTATTTAAGGACTCTGCTGCATTATTTAAGGACTTTGTTGCATTATTTAAGAACCCTGCTGCATTATTTAAGGACTTTGTTGCATTATTTAAGGACTCTGCTGCATTATTTAAGGACCCTGCTGCGGTATTTTAGCACTCTGCTGAATTATTTAAGGACTTTGCTGCATTATTTATGGACTTTATTGCATTATTTAAGGACTCTGCTGCATTATTTAAGGACTTTGTTGCATTATTTAAGGACTCTGCTGCATCATTTAAGGACTTTGTTGCATTATTTAAGGACTCTACTTCATTATTTAACGACTTTGCTGCATTATTTAAGGACCCTGCTGCGGTATTTCAGTACTCTGCTGCATTATTTAAGGATTCTGCTGCATTATTTAATGCCTTTGTTGCATTATTTAAGGACTCTGCTGCATCATTTAAGGACGTTGTTGCATTATTTAAGGACTCTACTTCATTATTTAACGACTTTGCTGCATTATTTAAGGACCCGGCTGCGGTATTTCAGTACTCTGCTGCATTATTTAAGGACTTTATTGCATTATTTAAAGACTTTGCTGCATTATTTAAGAAATTTGCTGCATTATTTAAGGACTCTGCAGCATTATTTAATGACCCTGCTGCAGTATTTCAGTAATCTGCTGCATTATTTAAGGACTCTGCTGCATTATTTAAGGATCCTGCTGCGGTATTTCAGTACTCTGCTGCATTATTTAAGGAATTTGCTGCATTATTTATGGACTTTATTGCATTATTTAAAGACTTTGCTGCATTATTTAAGGACTTGGCTGGATTATTTAAGGACTGTGCTGCATTATTTAAGGACTTTGCTGCATTATTTAAGGACTCTGCTGCATTATTTAAGGACTTTGTTGCATTATGTAAGGACTCTGCTGCATTATTTAAGGACTCTGCTGCATTATTTAAGGACTCTGCTGCATTATTTAAGGACCCTGCTTCAGTATTTCAGTAATCTGCTGCATTATTTAAGGACTTTGTTGCATTATTTAAGGACTTGGCTGGATTATTTAAGGACTCTGCTGCATTATTTAAGGACTTTGCTGCATTATTTAAGGACTCTGCTGCATTATTTAAGGACTTTGTTGCATAATTTAAAGACCCTGCTGCATTATTTAAGGACTTTGTTGCATTATTTAAGGACTCTGCTGCATTATTTAAGTACCCTGCTGCGGTATTTCAGCACTCTGCTGAATTATTTAAGGACTTTGCTGCATTATTTATGGACTTTATTGCATTATTTAAGGACTCTGCTGCATTATTTAAGGACTTTGTTGCATTATTTAAGGACTCTGCTGCATTATTTAAGGACTTTGCTGCATTATTTAAGGACTCTGATGCGGTACTTAAGGACTCTGCTGCATTATTTAAGTACTTTGTTGCATTATTTAAGTACTCAGCTGCATTATTTAAGGACTTTGTTGCATTATTTAAGGACTCTGCTGCATCATTTAAGGACGTTGTTGCATTATTTAAGGACTCTACTTCATTATTTAAGGAATTTGCTGCATTATTTAAGGACACTGCAGCATTATTTAATGACCCTGCTGCAGTTTTTCAGTAATCTGCTGCATTATTTAAGGACTTTGTTGCATTATTTAAGGACTTGGCTGGATTATTTAAGGACCCTGCTGCATGATTTAAGGACTTGACTGGATTATTTAAGGACTCTTCTGCATTATTTAAGGATTTTGTTGCATTATTTAAGGACTCTGCTGCATTATTTAAGGACTTTGTTGCATTATTTAAGGACTCTACTTCATTATTTAACGACTTTGCTGCATTATTTAAGGACCCTGCTGCGGTATTTCAGTACTCTGCTGCATTATTTAAGGACTCTGCTGCATTATTTAAGGACTTTGTTGCATTATTTAAGGACTCTGCTGCATCATTTAAGGACGTTGTTGCATTATTTAAGTACTCTACTTCATTATTTAACGACTTTGCTGCATTATTTAAGGACCCTGCTGCGGTATTTCAGTACTCTGCTGCATTATTTAAGGACTTTATTGCATTATTTAAAGACTTTGCTGCATTATTTAAGGAATTTTCTGCATTATTTAAGGACTCTGCAGCATTATTTAATGACCCTGCTGCAGTATTTCAGTAATCTGCTGCATTATTTAAGGACTCTGCTGCATTATTTAAGGATCCTGCTGCGGTATTTCAGTACTCTGCTGCATTATTTAAGGAATTTGCTGCATTATTTATGGACTTTATTGCATTATTTAAAGACTTTGCTGCATTATTTAAGGACTTGGCTGGATTATTTAAGGACTGTGCTGCATTATTTAAGGACTTTGCTGCATTATTTAAGGACTCTGCTGCATAATTTAAGGACTTTGTTGCATTATTTAAGGACTCTGCTGCATTATTTA
The DNA here is from genome assembly GCF_046119375.1 of Phyllobates terribilis. Classification (NCBI taxonomy): domain Eukaryota; kingdom Metazoa; phylum Chordata; class Amphibia; order Anura; family Dendrobatidae; genus Phyllobates; species Phyllobates terribilis. The sequence goes on from NW_027362792.1 coordinate 5,021,876, forward strand.
AGGACTTTGTTGCATTATTTAAGGACTCTGCTGCATTATTTAAGGACCCTGCTGCAGTATTTCAGTAATCTGCTGCATTATTTAAGGACTTTGTTGCATTATTTAAGGACTTGGCTGGATTATTTAAGGACTCTGCTGCATTATTTAAGGACTTTGCTGCATTATTTAAGGACTCTGCTGCATTATTTAAGAACTTTGTTGCATTATTTAAGAACCCTGCTGCATTATTTAAGGACTTTGTTGCATTATTTAAGGACTCTGCTGCATTATTTAAGGACCCTGCTGCGGTATTTCAGCACTCTGCTGAATTATTTAAGGACTTTGCTGCATTATTTATAGACTTTATTGCATTATTTAAGGAATCTGCTGCATTATTTAAGGACTTTGTTGCATTATTTAAGGACTCTGCTGCATCATTTAAGGACTTTGTTGCATTATTTAAGGACTCTACTTCATTATTTAACGACTTTGCTGCATTATTTAAGGACCCTGCTGCGGTATTTCAGTACTCTGCTGCATTATTTAAGGACTCTGCTGCATTATTTAAGGACTTTGTTGCATTATTTAAGGACTCTGCTGCATTATTTAAGGACTCTTCTACATTATTTAAGGACTTTGTTGCATTATTTAAGGACTCTGCTGCATTATTCAAGGACTTTGCTGCATTATTTAAGGACTATGCTGAAGTATTTAAGGACTCTGCTGCATTATTTCAGGACTTTTCTGCATTATTTAAGGACCCTGCTGCATTATTTAAGGACTTTGTTGCATTATTTAAGGACTCTGCTGCATTATTTAAGGACCCTGCTGTGGTATTTCAGCACTCTGCTGAATTATTTAAGGACTTTGCTGCATTATTTATGGACTTTATTGCATTATTTAAGGACTCTGCTGCATTATTTAAGGAATTTGTTGCATTATTTAAGGACTCTGCTGCATTATTTAATGACTTTGCTGCATTATTTAAGGACTCTGCTGCAATATTTAAGGACTTTGCTGCAGTATTTAAGGACTCTGCTACGGTACTTAAGGACTCTGCTGCATTATTTAAGTACTTTGTTGCATTATTTAAGGACTCTGCTGCATTATTTAAGGTCTTGGTTGCATTATTTAAGGACTCTGCTGCATTATTTAAGGACCCTGCTGCGGTATTTCAGTACTCTGCTGCATTATTTAAGGACTCTGCTGCATTATTTAAGGACTTTGTTGCATTATTTAAGGACTCTGCTGCATCATTTAAGGACGTTGTTGCATTATTTAAGTACTCTACTTCATTATTTAACGACTTTGCTGCATTATTTAAGGACCCTGCTGCGGTATTTCAGTACTCTGCTGCATTATTTAAGGACTTTATTGCATTATTTAAAGACTTTGCTGCATTATTTAAGGAATTTGCTGCATTATTTAAGGACTCTGCAGCATTATTTAATGACCCTGCTGCAGTATTTCAGTAATCTGCTGCATTATTTAAGGACTCTGCTGCATTATTTAAGGATCCTGCTGCGGTATTTCAGTACTCTGCTGCATTATTTAAGGAATTTGCTGCATTATTTATGGACTTTATTGCATTATTTAAAGACTTTGCTGCATTATTTAAGGACTTGGCTGGATTATTTAAGGACTGTGCTGCATTATTTAAGGACTTTGCTGAATTATTTAAGGACTCTGCTGCATTATTTAAGGACTTTGTTGCATTATTTAAGTACTCTGCTGCATTATTTAAGGACTTTGTTGCATTATTTAAGGACTCTGCTGCATTATTTAAGGACTCTGCTGCAGTATTTAAGTAATCTGCTGCATTATTTAAGGACTTTGTTGCATTATTTAAGGACTTGGCTGGATTATTTAAGGACTCTGCTGCATTATTTAAGGACTTTGCTGCATTATTTAAGGACTCTGCTGCATTATTTAAGGACTTTGTTGCATTATTTAAGAACCCTGCTGCATTATTTAAGGACTTTGTTGCATTATTTAAGGACTCTGCTGCATTATTTAAGGACCCTGCTGCGGTATTTTAGCACTCTGCTGAATTATTTAAGGACTTTGCTGCATTATTTATGGACTTTATTGCATTATTTAAGGACTCTGCTGCATTATTTAAGGACTTTGTTGCATTATTTAAGGACTCTGCTGCATCATTTAAGGACTTTGTTGCATTATTTAAGGACTCTACTTCATTATTTAACGACTTTGCTGCATTATTTAAGGACCCTGCTGCGGTATTTCAGTACTCTGCTGCATTATTTAAGGATTCTGCTGCATTATTTAATGCCTTTGTTGCATTATTTAAGGACTCTGCTGCATCATTTAAGGACGTTGTTGCATTATTTAAGGACTCTACTTCATTATTTAACGACTTTGCTGCATTATTTAAGGACCCGGCTGCGGTATTTCAGTACTCTGCTGCATTATTTAAGGACTTTATTGCATTATTTAAAGACTTTGCTGCATTATTTAAGAAATTTGCTGCATTATTTAAGGACTCTGCAGCATTATTTAATGACCCTGTTGCAGTATTTCAGTAATCTGCTGCATTATTTAAGGACTCTGCTGCATTATTTAAGGATCCTGCTGCGGTATTTCAGTACTCTGCTGCATTATTTAAGGAATTTGCTGCATTATTTATGGACTTTATTGCATTATTTAAAGACTTTGCTGCATTATTTAAGGACTTGGCTGGATTATTTAAGGACTGTGCTGCATTATTTAAGGACTTTGCTGCATTATTTAAGGACTCTGCTGCATTATTTAAGGACTTTGTTGCATTATGTAAGGACTCTGCTGCATTATTTAAGGACTCTGCTGCATTATTTAAGGACTCTGCTGCATTATTTAAGGACCCTGCTTCAGTATTTCAGTAATCTGCTGCATTATTTAAGGACTTTGTTGCATTATTTAAGGACTTGGCTGGATTATTTAAGGACTCTGCTGCATTATTTAAGGACTTTGCTGCATTATTTAAGGACTCTGCTGCATTATTTAAGGACTTTGTTGCATAATTTAAAGACCCTGCTGCATTATTTAAGGACTTTGTTGCATTATTTAAGGACTCTGCTGCATTATTTAAGTACCCTGCTGCGGTATTTCAGCACTCTGCTGAATTATTTAAGGACTTTGCTGCATTATTTATGGACTTTATTGCATTATTTAAGGACTCTGCTGCATTATTTAAGGACTTTGTTGCATTATTTAAGGACTCTGCTGCATTATTTAAGGACTTTGCTGCATTATTTAAGGACTCTGATGCGGTACTTAAGGACTCTGCTGCATTATTTAAGTACTTTGTTGCATTATTTAAGTACTCAGCTGCATTATTTAAGGACTTTGTTGCATTATTTAAGGACTCTTCTGCAGTATTTAAGGACTTGGCTGGATTATTTAAGGACTGTGCTGCATTATTTAAGGACTTTGCTGCATTATTTAAGGACTCTGCTGCATTATTTAAGGACCCTGCTGCGGTATTTCAGCACTCTGCTGAATTATTTAAGGACTTTGCTGCATTATTTATGGACTTTATTGCATTATTTAAGGACTCTGCTGCAGTATTTAAGGACTTGGCTGGATTATTTAAGGACTGTGCTGCATTATTTAAGGACTTTGCTGCATTATTTAAGGACTCTGCTGCATTATTTAAGGACTTTGTTGCATTATTTAAGGACTCTGCTGCATTATTTAAGGACTTTGTTGCATTATTTAAGGACTCTGCTGCATTTTTTAAGGACCCTGCTGCAGTATTTCAGTAATCTGCTGCATTATTTAAGGACTTTTTTGCATTATTTAAGGACTTGGCTGGATTATTTAAGGACTCTGCTGCATTATTTAAGGATTTTGTTGCATTATTTAAGGACTCTGCTGCATTATTTAAGGACTTTGTTGCATTATTTAAGGACTGTACTTCATTATTTAACGACTTTGCTGCATTATTTAAGGACCCTGCTGTGGTATTTCAGTACTCTGCTGCATTATTTAAGGACTCTGCTGCATTATTTAAGGACTTTGTTGCATTATTTAAGGACTCTGCTGCATTTTTTAAGGACCCTGCTGCAGTATTTCAGTAATCTGCTGCATTATTTAAGGACTTTTTTGCATTATTTAAGGACTTGGCTGGATTATTTAAGGACTCTGCTGCATTATTTAAGGATTTTGTTGCATTATTTAAGGACTCTGCTGCATTATTTAAGGACTTTGTTGCATTATTTAAGGACTGTACTTCATTATTTAACGACTTTGCTGCATTATTTAAGGACCCTGCTGTGGTATTTCAGTACTCTGCTGCATTATTTAAGGACTCTGCTGCATTATTTAAGGACTTTGTTGCATTATTTAAGGACTCTGCTGCATCATTTAAGGACGTTGTTGCATTATTTAAGTACTCTACTTCATTATTTAACGACTTTGCTGCATTATTTAAGGACCCTGCTGCGGTATTTCAGTACTCTGCTGCATTATTTAAGGACTTTATTGCATTATTTAAAGACTTTGCTGCATTATTTAAGGAATTTGCTGCATTATTTAAGGACTCTGCAGCATTATTTAATGACCCTGCTGCAGTATTTCAGTAATCTGCTGCATTATTTAAGGACTCTGCTGCATTATTTAAGGATCCTGCTGCGGTATTTCAGTACTCTGCTGCATTATTTAAGGAATTTGCTGCATTATTTATGGACTTTATTGCATTATTTAAAGACTTTGCTGCATTATTTAAGGACTTGGCTGGATTATTTAAGGACTGTGCTGCATTATTTAAGGACTTTGCTGCATTATTTAAGGACTCTGCTGCATTATTTAAGGACTTTGTTGCATTATTTAAGGACTCTGCTGCATTATTTAAGGACTTTGTTGCATTATTTAAGGACTCTGCTGCATTATTTAAGGACCCTGCTGCAGTATTTCAGTAATCTGCTGCATTATTTAAGGACTTTGTTGCATTATTTAAGGACTTGGCTGGATTATTTAAGGACTGTGCTGCATTATTTAAGGACTTTGCTGCATTATTTAAGGACTCTGCTGCATTATTTAAGGACCCTGCTGCGGTATTTCAGCACTCTGCTGAATTATTTAAGGACTTTGCTGCATTATTTATGGACTTTATTGCATTATTTAAGGACTCTGCTGCAGTATTTAAGGACTTGGCTGGATTATTTAAGGACTGTGCTGCATTATTTAAGGACTTTGCTGCATTATTTAAGGACTCTGCTGCATTATTTAAGGACTTTGTTGCATTATTTAAGGACTCTGCTGCATTATTTAAGGACTTTGTTGCATTATTTAAGGACTCTGCTGCATTTTTTAAGGACCCTGCTGCAGTATTTCAGTAATCTGCTGCATTATTTAAGGACTTTTTTGCATTATTTAAGGACTTGGCTGGATTATTTAAGGACTCTGCTGCATTATTTAAGGATTTTGTTGCATTATTTAAGGACTCTGCTGCATTATTTAAGGACTTTGTTGCATTATTTAAGGACTGTACTTCATTATTTAACGACTTTGCTGCATTATTTAAGGACCCTGCTGCGGTATTTCAGTACTCTGCTGCATTATTTAAGGACTCTGCTGCATTATTTAAGGACTTTGTTGCATTATTTAAGGACTCTGCTGCATCATTTAAGGACGTTGTTGCATTATTTAAGTACTCTACTTCATTATTTAACGACTTTGCTGCATTATTTAAGGACCCTGCTGCGGTATTTCAGTACTCTGCTGCATTATTTAAGGACTTTATTGCATTATTTAAAGACTTTGCTGCATTATTTAAGGAATTTGCTGCATTATTTAAGGACTCTGCTGCATTATTTAAGGATCCTGCTGCGGTATTTCAGTACTCTGCTGCATTATTTAAGGAATTTGCTGCAATATTTATGGACTTTATTGCATTATTTAAAGACTTTGCTGCATTATTTAAGGACTTGGCTGGATTATTTAAGGACTGTGCTGCATTATTTAAGGACTTTGCTGCATTATTTAAGGACTCTGCTGCATTATTTAAGGACTTTGTTGCATTATTTAAGGACTCTGCTGCATTATTTAAGGACTTTGTTGCATTATTTAAGGACTCTGCTGCATTATTTAAGGAACCTGCTGCAGTATTTCAGTAATCTGCTGCATTATTTAAGGACTTTGTTGCATTATTTAAGGACTTGGCTGGATTATTTAAGGACTCTGCTGCATTATTTAAGGACTTTGCTGCATTATTTAAGGACTCTGCTGCATTATTTAAGAACTTTGTTGCATTATTTAAGAACCCTGCTGCATTATTTAAGGACTTTGTTGCATTATTTAAGGACTCTGCTGCATTATTTAAGGACCCTGCTGCGGTATTTCAGCACTCTGCTGAATTATTTAAGGACTTTGCTGCATTATTCATGGACTTTATTGCATTATTTAAGGACTCTGCTGCATTATTTAAGGACTTTGTTGCATTATTTAAGGACTCTGCTGCATCATTTAAGGACTTTGTTGCATTATTTAAGGACTCTACTTCATTATTTAACGACTTTGCTGCATTATTTAAGGACCCTGCTGCGGTATTTCAGTACTCTGCTGCATTATTTAAGGACTCTGCTGCATTATTTAAGGACTTTGTTGCATTATTTAAGGACTCTGCTGCATCATTTAAGGACGTTGTTGCATTATTTAAGGACTCTACTTCATTATTTAACGACTTTGCTGCATTATTTAAGGACCCTGCTGCGGTATTTCAGTACTCTGCTGCATTATTTAAGGACTTTATTGCATTATTTAAAGACTTTGCTGCATTATTTAAGGAATTTGCTGCATTATTTAAGGACTCTGCAGCATTATTTAATGACCCTGCTGCAGTATTTCAGTAATCTGCTGCATTATTTAAGGATCCTGCTGCGGTATTTCAGTACTCTGCTGCATTATTTAAGGAATTTGCTGCATTATTTATGGACTTTATTGCATTATTTAAAGACTTTACTGCATTATTTAAGTACTTTGTTGAATTATTTAAGGACTCTGTTGCATTATTTAAGGTCTTGGTTGCATTATTTAAGGACTCTTCTGCATTATTTAAGGACTCTGCTGCATTGTTTAAGGACTTTGTTGCATTATTTTAGTACTCTGCTGCATTATTTAAGGACTTTGTTGCATTATTTAAGGACTCTGCTGCATCATTTAAGGACTTTGTTGCATTATTTAAGGACTCTACTTCATTATTTAACGACTTTGCTGCATTATTTAAGGACCCTGCTGCGGTATTTCAGTACTCTGCTGCATTATTTAAGGACTCTGCTGCATTATTTAAGGACTTTGTTGCATTTTTTAAGGACTCTGCTGCATCATTTAAGGACGTTGTTGAATTATTTAAGGACTCTACTTCATTATTTAACGACTTTGCTGCATTATTTAAGGACCCTGCTGCGGTATTTCAGTACTCTGCTGCATTATTTAAGGACTTTATTGCATTATTTAAAGACTTTGCTGCATTATTTAAGGAATTTGCTGCATTATTTAAGGACACTGCAGCATTATTTAATGACCCTGCTGCAGTATTTCAGTAATCTGCTGCATTATTTAAGGACTTTGTTGCATTATTTAAGGACTTGGCTGGATTATTTAAGGACCCTGCTGCATGATTTAAGGACTTGGCTGGATTATTTAAGGACTCTTCTGCATTATTTAAGGATTTTGTTGCATTATTTAAGGACTCTGTTGCATTATTTAAGGACTTTGTTGCATTATTTAAGGACTCTACTTCATTATTTAACGACTTTGCTGCATTATTTAAGGACCCTGCTGCGGTATTTCAGTACTCTGCTGCATTATTTAAGGACTTTGTTGCATTATTTAAGGACTCTGCTGCATCATTTAAGGACGTTGTTGCATTATTTAAGTACTCTACTTCATTATTTAACGACTTTGCTACATTATTTAAGGACCCTGCTGCGGTATTTCAGTACTCTGCTGCATTATTTAAGGACTTTATTGCATTATTTAAAGACTTTGCTGCATTATTTAAGGAATTTGCTGCATTATTTAAGGACTCTGCAGCATTATTTAATGACCCTGCTGCAGTATTTCAGTAATCTGCTGCATTATTTAAGGACTCTGCTGCATTATTTAAGGATCCTGCTGCGGTATTTCAGTACTCTGCTGCATTATTTAAGGAATTTGCTGCATTATTTATGGACTTTATTGCATTATTTAAAGACTTTGCTGCATTATTTAAGGACTTGGCTGGATTATTTAAGGACTGTGCTGCATTATTTAAGGACTTTGCTGCATTATTTAAGGACTCTGCTGCATTATTTAAGGACTTTGTTGCATTATTTAAGGACTCTGCTGCATTATTTAAGGACTTTGTTGCATTATTTAAGGACTCTGCTGCATTATTTAAGGACCCTGCTGCAATATTTCAGTAATCTGCTGCATTATTTATGGACTTTGTTGCATTATTTAAGGACTTGGCTGGATTATTTAAGGACTCTGCTGCATTATTTAAGGACTTTGCTGCATTATTTAAGGACTCTGCTGCATTATTTAAGAACTTTGTTGCATTATTTAAGAACCCTGCTGCATTATTTAAGGACTTTGTTGCATTATTTAAGGACTCTGCTGCATTATTTAAGGACCCTGCTGCGGTATTTCAGCACTCTGCTGAATTATTTAAGGACTTTGCTGCATTATTTATGGACTTTATTGCATTATTTAAGGACTCTGCTGCATTATTTAAGGACTTTGTTGCATTATTTAAGGACTCTGCTGCATCATTTAAGGACTTTGTTGCATTATTTATGGACTTTGTTGCATTATTTACGGACTCTACTTCATTATTTAACGACTTTGCTGCATTATTTAAGGACCCTGCTGCGGTATTTCAGTACTCTGCTGCATTATTTAAGGACTCTGCTGCATTATTTAAGGACTTTGTTGCATTATTTAAGGACTCTGCTGCATTATTTAAGTACTCTTCTGCATTATTTAAGGACTTTGTTGCATTATTTAAGGACTCTGCTGAATTATTCAAGGACTTTGCTGCATTATTTAAGGACTATGCTGAAGTATTTAAGGACTCTGCTGCATTATTTCAGGACTTTTCTGCATTATTTAAGGACCCTGCTGCATTATTTAAGGACTTTGTTGCATTATTTAAGGACTCTGCTGCATTATTTAAGGACCCTGCTGTGGTATTTCAGCACTCTGCTGCATTATTTAAGGTCTTGGTTGCATTATTTAAGGACTCTTCTGCATTATTTAAGGACTCTGCTGCATTGTTTAAGGACTTTGCTGCATTATTTAAGGACTCTGCTGCATTATTTAATGACCCTGCTGCAGTATTTCAGTAATCTGCTGCATTATTTAAGGACTCTGCTGCATTATTTAAGGATCCTGCTGCGGTATTTCAGTACTCTGCTGCATTATTTAAGGAATTTGCTGCATTATTTATGGACTTTATTGCATTATTTAAAGACTTTGCTGCATTATTTAAGGACTTGGCTGGATTATTTAAGGACTGTGCTGCATTATTTAAGGACTTTGCTGCATTATTTAAGGACTCTGCTGCATTATTTAAGGACTTTGTTGCATTATTTAAGGACTCTGCTGCATTATTTAAGGACTTTGTTGCATTATTTAAGGACTCTGCTGCATTATTTAAGGACCCTGCTGCAGTATTTCAGTAATCTGCTGCATTATTTAAGGACTTTGTTGCATTATTTAAGGACTTGGCTGGATTATTTAAGGACTGTGCTGCATTATTTAAGGACTTTGCTGCATTATTTAAGGACTCTGCTGCATTATTTAAGGACCCTGCTGCGGTATTTCAGCACTCTGCTGAATTATTTAAGGACTTTGCTGCATTATTTATGGACTTTATTGCATTATTTAAGGACTCTGCTGCAGTATTTAAGGACTTGGCTGGATTATTTAAGGACTGTGCTGCATTATTTAAGGACTTTGCTGCATTATTTAAGGACTCTGCTGCATTATTTAAGGACTTTGTTGCATTATTTAAGGACTCTGCTGCATTATTTAAGGACTTTGTTGCATTATTTAAGGACTCTGCTGCATTTTTTAAGGACCCTGCTGCAGTATTTCAGTAATCTGCTGCATTATTTAAGGACTTTTTTGCATTATTTAAGGACTTGGCTGGATTATTTAAGGACTCTGCTGCATTATTTAAGGATTTTGTTGCATTATTTAAGGACTCTGCTGCATTATTTAAGGACTTTGTTGCATTATTTAAGGACTGTACTTCATTATTTAACGACTTTGCTGCATTATTTAAGGACCCTGCTGCGGTATTTCAGTACTCTGCTGCATTATTTAAGGACTCTGCTGCATTATTTAAGGACTTTGTTGCATTATTTAAGGACTCTGCTGCATCATTTAAGGACGTTGTTGCATTATTTAAGTACTCTACTTCATTATTTAACGACTTTGCTGCATTATTTAAGGACCCTGCTGCGGTATTTCAGTACTCTGCTGCATTATTTAAGGACTTTATTGCATTATTTAAAGACTTTGCTGCATTATTTAAGGAATTTGCTGCATTATTTAAGGACTCTGCTGCATTATTTAAGGATCCTGCTGCGGTATTTCAGTACTCTGCTGCATTATTTAAGGAATTTGCTGCAATATTTATGGACTTTATTGCATTATTTAAAGACTTTGCTGCATTATTTAAGGACTTGGCTGGATTATTTAAGGACTGTGCTGCATTATTTAAGGACTTTGCTGCATTATTTAAGGACTCTGCTGCATTATTTAAGGACTTTGTTGCATTATTTAAGGACTCTGCTGCATTATTTAAGGACTTTGTTGCATTATTTAAGGACTCTGCTGCATTATTTAAGGAACCTGCTGCAGTATTTCAGTAATCTGCTGCATTATTTAAGGACTTTGTTGCATTATTTAAGGACTTGGCTGGATTATTTAAGGACTCTGCTGCATTATTTAAGGACTTTGCTGCATTATTTAAGGACTCTGCTGCATTATTTAAGAACTTTGTTGCATTATTTAAGAACCCTGCTGCATTATTTAAGGACTTTGTTGCATTATTTAAGGACTCTGCTGCATTATTTAAGGACCCTGCTGCGGTATTTCAGCACTCTGCTGAATTATTTAAGGACTTTGCTGCATTATTCATGGACTTTATTGCATTATTTAAGGACTCTGCTGCATTATTTAAGGACTTTGTTGCATTATTTAAGGACTCTGCTGCATCATTTAAGGACTTTGTTGCATTATTTAAGGACTCTACTTCATTATTTAACGACTTTGCTGCATTATTTAAGGACCCTGCTGCGGTATTTCAGTACTCTGCTGCATTATTTAAGGACTCTGCTGCATTATTTAAGGACTTTGTTGCATTATTTAAGGACTCTGCTGCATCATTTAAGGACGTTGTTGCATTATTTAAGGACTCTACTTCATTATTTAACGACTTTGCTGCATTATTTAAGGACCCTGCTGCGGTATTTCAGTACTCTGCTGCATTATTTAAGGACTTTATTGCATTATTTAAAGACTTTGCTGCATTATTTAAGGAATTTGCTGCATTATTTAAGGACTCTGCAGCATTATTTAATGACCCTGCTGCAGTATTTCAGTAATCTGCTGCATTATTTAAGGATCCTGCTGCGGTATTTCAGTACTCTGCTGCATTATTTAAGGAATTTGCTGCATTATTTATGGACTTTATTGCATTATTTAAAGACTTTACTGCATTATTTAAGTACTTTGTTGAATTATTTAAGGACTCTGTTGCATTATTTAAGGTCTTGGTTGCATTATTTAAGGACTCTTCTGCATTATTTAAGGACTCTGCTGCATTGTTTAAGGACTTTGTTGCATTATTTTAGTACTCTGCTGCATTATTTAAGGACTTTGTTGCATTATTTAAGGACTCTGCTGCATCATTTAAGGACTTTGTTGCATTATTTAAGGACTCTACTTCATTATTTAACGACTTTGCTGCATTATTTAAGGACCCTGCTGCGGTATTTCAGTACTCTGCTGCATTATTTAAGGACTCTGCTGCATTATTTAAGGACTTTGTTGCATTTTTTAAGGACTCTGCTGCATCATTTAAGGACGTTGTTGAATTATTTAAGGACTCTACTTCATTATTTAACGACTTTGCTGCATTATTTAAGGACCCTGCTGCGGTATTTCAGTACTCTGCTGCATTATTTAAGGACTTTATTGCATTATTTAAAGACTTTGCTGCATTATTTAAGGAATTTGCTGCATTATTTAAGGACACTGCAGCATTATTTAATGACCCTGCTGCAGTATTTCAGTAATCTGCTGCATTATTTAAGGACTTTGTTGCATTATTTAAGGACTTGGCTGGATTATTTAAGGACCCTGCTGCATGATTTAAGGACTTGGCTGGATTATTTAAGGACTCTTCTGCATTATTTAAGGATTTTGTTGCATTATTTAAGGACTCTGTTGCATTATTTAAGGACTTTGTTGCATTATTTAAGGACTCTACTTCATTATTTAACGACTTTGCTGCATTATTTAAGGACCCTGCTGCGGTATTTCAGTACTCTGCTGCATTATTTAAGGACTTTGTTGCATTATTTAAGGACTCTGCTGCATCATTTAAGGACGTTGTTGCATTATTTAAGTACTCTACTTCATTATTTAACGACTTTGCTACATTATTTAAGGACCCTGCTGCGGTATTTCAGTACTCTGCTGCATTATTTAAGGACTTTATTGCATTATTTAAAGACTTTGCTGCATTATTTAAGGAATTTGCTGCATTATTTAAGGACTCTGCAGCATTATTTAATGACCCTGCTGCAGTATTTCAGTAATCTGCTGCATTATTTAAGGACTCTGCTGCATTATTTAAGGATCCTGCTGCGGTATTTCAGTACTCTGCTGCATTATTTAAGGAATTTGCTGCATTATTTATGGACTTTATTGCATTATTTAAAGACTTTGCTGCATTATTTAAGGACTTGGCTGGATTATTTAAGGACTGTGCTGCATTATTTAAGGACTTTGCTGCATTATTTAAGGACTCTGCTGCATTATTTAAGGACTTTGTTGCATTATTTAAGGACTCTGCTGCATTATTTAAGGACTTTGTTGCATTATTTAAGGACTCTGCTGCATTATTTAAGGACCCTGCTGCAGTATTTCAGTAATCTGCTGCATTATTTATGGACTTTGTTGCATTATTTAAGGACTTGGCTGGATTATTTAAGGACTCTGCTGCATTATTTAAGGACTTTGCTGCATTATTTAAGGACTCTGCTGCATTATTTAAGAACTTTGTTGCATTATTTAAGAACCCTGCTGCATTATTTAAGGACTTTGTTGCATTATTTAAGGACTCTGCTGCATTATTTAAGGACCCTGCTGCGGTATTTCAGCACTCTGCTGAATTATTTAAGGACTTTGCTGCATTATTTATGGACTTTATTGCATTATTTAAGGACTCTGCTGCATTATTTAAGGACTTTGTTGCATTATTTAAGGACTCTGCTGCATCATTTAAGGACTTTGTTGCATTATTTATGGACTTTGTTGCATTATTTACGGACTCTACTTCATTATTTAACGACTTTGCTGCATTATTTAAGGACCCTGCTGCGGTATTTCAGTACTCTGCTGCATTATTTAAGGACTCTGCTGCATTATTTAAGGACTTTGTTGCATTATTTAAGGACTCTGCTGCATTATTTAAGTACTCTTCTGCATTATTTAAGGACTTTGCTGCATTATTTATGGACTTTATTGCATTATTTAAGGACTCTGCTGCAGTATTTAAGGACTTGGCTGGATTATTTAAGGACTGTGCTGCATTATTTAAGGACTTTGCTGCATTATTTAAGGACTCTGCTGCATTATTTAAGGACTTTGTTGCATTATTTAAGGACTCTGCTGCATTATTTAAGGACTTTGTTGCATTATTTAAGGACTCTGCTGCATTTTTTAAGGACCCTGCTGCAGTATTTCAGTAATCTGCTGCATTATTTAAGGACTTTTTTGCATTATTTAAGGACTTGGCTGGATTATTTAAGGACTCTGCTGCATTATTTAAGGATTTTGTTGCATTATTTAAGGACTCTGCTGCATTATTTAAGGACTTTGTTGCATTATTTAAGGACTGTACTTCATTATTTAACGACTTTGCTGCATTATTTAAGGACCCTGCTGCGGTATTTCAGTACTCTGCTGCATTATTTAAGGACTCTGCTGCATTATTTAAGGACTTTGTTGCATTATTTAAGGACTCTGCTGCATCATTTAAGGACGTTGTTGCATTATTTAAGTACTCTACTTCATTATTTAACGACTTTGCTGCATTATTTAAGGACCCTGCTGCGGTATTTCAGTACTCTGCTGCATTATTTAAGGACTTTATTGCATTATTTAAAGACTTTGCTGCATTATTTAAGGAATTTGCTGCATTATTTAAGGACTCTGCTGCATTATTTAAGGATCCTGCTGCGGTATTTCAGTACTCTGCTGCATTATTTAAGGAATTTGCTGCAATATTTATGGACTTTATTGCATTATTTAAAGACTTTGCTGCATTATTTAAGGACTTGGCTGGATTATTTAAGGACTGTGCTGCATTATTTAAGGACTTTGCTGCATTATTTAAGGACTCTGCTGCATTATTTAAGGACTTTGTTGCATTATTTAAGGACTCTGCTGCATTATTTAAGGACTTTGTTGCATTATTTAAGGACTCTGCTGCATTATTTAAGGAACCTGCTGCAGTATTTCAGTAATCTGCTGCATTATTTAAGGACTTTGTTGCATTATTTAAGGACTTGGCTGGATTATTTAAGGACTCTGCTGCATTATTTAAGGACTTTGCTGCATTATTTAAGGACTCTGCTGCATTATTTAAGAACTTTGTTGCATTATTTAAGAACCCTGCTGCATTATTTAAGGACTTTGTTGCATTATTTAAGGACTCTGCTGCATTATTTAAGGACCCTGCTGCGGTATTTCAGCACTCTGCTGAATTATTTAAGGACTTTGCTGCATTATTCATGGACTTTATTGCATTATTTAAGGACTCTGCTGCATTATTTAAGGACTTTGTTGCATTATTTAAGGACTCTGCTGCATCATTTAAGGACTTTGTTGCATTATTTAAGGACTCTACTTCATTATTTAACGACTTTGCTGCATTATTTAAGGACCCTGCTGCGGTATTTCAGTACTCTGCTGCATTATTTAAGGACTCTGCTGCATTATTTAAGGACTTTGTTGCATTATTTAAGGACTCTGCTGCATCATTTAAGGACGTTGTTGCATTATTTAAGGACTCTACTTCATTATTTAACGACTTTGCTGCATTATTTAAGGACCCTGCTGCGGTATTTCAGTACTCTGCTGCATTATTTAAGGACTTTATTGCATTATTTAAAGACTTTGCTGCATTATTTAAGGAATTTGCTGCATTATTTAAGGACTCTGCAGCATTATTTAATGACCCTGCTGCAGTATTTCAGTAATCTGCTGCATTATTTAAGGATCCTGCTGCGGTATTTCAGTACTCTGCTGCATTATTTAAGGAATTTGCTGCATTATTTATGGACTTTATTGCATTATTTAAAGACTTTACTGCATTATTTAAGTACTTTGTTGAATTATTTAAGGACTCTGTTGCATTATTTAAGGTCTTGGTTGCATTATTTAAGGACTCTTCTGCATTATTTAAGGACTCTGCTGCATTGTTTAAGGACTTTGTTGCATTATTTTAGTACTCTGCTGCATTATTTAAGGACTTTGTTGCATTATTTAAGGACTCTGCTGCATCATTTAAGGACTTTGTTGCATTATTTAAGGACTCTACTTCATTATTTAACGACTTTGCTGCATTATTTAAGGACCCTGCTGCGGTATTTCAGTACTCTGCTGCATTATTTAAGGACTCTGCTGCATTATTTAAGGACTTTGTTGCATTTTTTAAGGACTCTGCTGCATCATTTAAGGACGTTGTTGAATTATTTAAGGACTCTACTTCATTATTTAACGACTTTGCTGCATTATTTAAGGACCCTGCTGCGGTATTTCAGTACTCTGCTGCATTATTTAAGGACTTTATTGCATTATTTAAAGACTTTGCTGCATTATTTAAGGAATTTGCTGCATTATTTAAGGACACTGCAGCATTATTTAATGACCCTGCTGCAGTATTTCAGTAATCTGCTGCATTATTTAAGGACTTTGTTGCATTATTTAAGGACTTGGCTGGATTATTTAAGGACCCTGCTGCATGATTTAAGGACTTGGCTGGATTATTTAAGGACTCTTCTGCATTATTTAAGGATTTTGTTGCATTATTTAAGGACTCTGTTGCATTATTTAAGGACTTTGTTGCATTATTTAAGGACTCTACTTCATTATTTAACGACTTTGCTGCATTATTTAAGGACCCTGCTGCGGTATTTCAGTACTCTGCTGCATTATTTAAGGACTTTGTTGCATTATTTAAGGACTCTGCTGCATCATTTAAGGACGTTGTTGCATTATTTAAGTACTCTACTTCATTATTTAACGACTTTGCTACATTATTTAAGGACCCTGCTGCGGTATTTCAGTACTCTGCTGCATTATTTAAGGACTTTATTGCATTATTTAAAGACTTTGCTGCATTATTTAAGGAATTTGCTGCATTATTTAAGGACTCTGCAGCATTATTTAATGACCCTGCTGCAGTATTTCAGTAATCTGCTGCATTATTTAAGGACTCTGCTGCATTATTTAAGGATCCTGCTGCGGTATTTCAGTACTCTGCTGCATTATTTAAGGAATTTGCTGCATTATTTATGGACTTTATTGCATTATTTAAAGACTTTGCTGCATTATTTAAGGACTTGGCTGGATTATTTAAGGACTGTGCTGCATTATTTAAGGACTTTGCTGCATTATTTAAGGACTCTGCTGCATTATTTAAGGACTTTGTTGCATTATTTAAGGACTCTGCTGCATTATTTAAGGACTTTGTTGCATTATTTAAGGACTCTGCTGCATTATTTAAGGACCCTGCTGCAGTATTTCAGTAATCTGCTGCATTATTTATGGACTTTGTTGCATTATTTAAGGACTTGGCTGGATTATTTAAGGACTCTGCTGCATTATTTAAGGACTTTGCTGCATTATTTAAGGACTCTGCTGCATTATTTAAGAACTTTGTTGCATTATTTAAGAACCCTGCTGCATTATTTAAGGACTTTGTTGCATTATTTAAGGACTCTGCTGCATTATTTAAGGACCCTGCTGCGGTATTTCAGCACTCTGCTGAATTATTTAAGGACTTTGCTGCATTATTTATGGACTTTATTGCATTATTTAAGGACTCTGCTGCATTATTTAAGGACTTTGTTGCATTATTTAAGGACTCTGCTGCATCATTTAAGGACTTTGTTGCATTATTTATGGACTTTGTTGCATTATTTACGGACTCTACTTCATTATTTAACGACTTTGCTGCATTATTTAAGGACCCTGCTGCGGTATTTCAGTACTCTGCTGCATTATTTAAGGACTCTGCTGCATTATTTAAGGACTTTGTTGCATTATTTAAGGACTCTGCTGCATTATTTAAGTACTCTTCTGCATTATTTAAGGACTTTGTTGCATTATTTAAGGACTCTGCTGAATTATTCAAGGACTTTGCTGCATTATTTAAGGACTATGCTGAAGTATTTAAGGACTCTGCTGCATTATTTCAGGACTTTTCTGCATTATTTAAGGACCCTGCTGCATTATTTAAGGACTTTGTTGCATTATTTAAGGACTCTGCTGCATTATTTAAGGACCCTGCTGTGGTATTTCAGCACTCTGCTGCATTATTTAAGGTCTTGGTTGCATTATTTAAGGACTCTTCTGCATTATTTAAGGACTCTGCTGCATTGTTTAAGGACTTTGCTGCATTATTTAAGGACTCTGCTGCATTATTTAAGGACTTTGCTGCAGTATTTAAGGACTCTGCTACGGTACTTAAGGACTCTGCTGGATTATTTAAGTACTTTGTTGAATTATTTAAGGATTCTGTTGCATTATTTAAGGTCTTGGTTGCATTATTTAAGGACTCTTCTGCATTATTTAAGGACTCTGCTGCATTGTTTAAGGACTTTGTTGCATTATTTTAGTACTCTGCTGCATTATTTAAGGACTTTGTTGCATTATTTAAGGACTCTGCTGCATCATTTAAGGACTTTGTTGCATTATTTAAGGACTCTACTTCATTATTTAACGACTTTGCTGCATTATTTAAGGACCCTGCTGCGGTATTTCAGTACTCTGCTGCATTATTTAAGGACTCTGCTGCATTATTTAAGGACTTTGTTGCATTATTTAAGGACTCTGCTGCATCATTTAAGGACGTTGTTGCATTATTTAAGGACTCTACTTCATTATTTAAGGAATTTGCTGCATTATTTAAGGACACTGCAGCATTATTTAATGACCCTGCTGCAGTATTTCAGTAATCTGCTGCATTATTTAAGGACTTTGTTGCATTATTTAAGGACTTGGCTGGATTATTTAAGGACCCTGCAGCATGATTTAAGGACTTGGCTGGATTATTTAAGGACTCTTCTGCATTATTTAAGGATTTTGTTGCATTATTTAAGGACTCTGCTGCATTATTTAAGGACTTTGTTGCATTATTTAAGGACTCTACTTCATTATTTAACGACTTTACTGCATTATTTAAGGACCTTGCTGCGGTATTTCAGTACTCTGCTGCATTATTTAAGGACTCTGCTGCATTATTTAAGGACTCTGCTGCATTATTTAAGGACGTTGTTGCATTATTTAAGTACTCTACTTCATTATTTAACGACTTTGCTACATTATTTAAGGACCCTGCTGCGGTATTTCAGTACTCTGCTGCATTATTTAAGGACTTTATTGCATTATTTAAAGACTTTGCTGCATTATTTAAGGAATTTGCTGCATTATTTAAGGACTCTGCAGCATTATTTAATGACCCTGCTGCAGTATTTCAGTAATCTGCTGCATTATTTAAGGACTCTGCTGCATTATTTAAGGATCCTGCTGCGGTATTTCAGTACTCTGCTGCATTATTTAAGGAATTTGCTGCATTATTTATGGACTTTATTGCATTATTTAAAGACTTTGCTGCATTATTTAAGGACTTGGCTGGATTATTTAAGGACTGTGCTGCATTATTTAAGGACTTTGCTGCATTATTTAAGGACTCTGCTGCATTATTTAAGGACTTTGTTGCATTATTTAAGGACTCTGCTGCATTATTTAAGGACTTTGTTGCATTATTTAAGGACTCTGCTGCATTATTTAAGGACCCTGCTGCAGTATTTCAGTAATCTGCTGCATTATTTATGGACTTTGTTGCATTATTTAAGGACTTGGCTGGATTATTTAAGGACTCTGCTGCATTATTTAAGGACTTTGCTGCATTATTTAAGGACTCTGCTGCATTATTTAAGAACTTTGTTGCATTATTTAAGAACCCTGCTGCATTATTTAAGGACTTTGTTGCATTATTTAAGGACTCTGCTGCATTATTTAAGGACCCTGCTGCGGTATTTCAGCACTCTGCTGAATTATTTAAGGACTTTGCTGCATTATTTATGGACTTTATTGCATTATTTAAGGACTCTGCTGCATTATTTAAGGACTTTGTTGCATTATTTAAGGACTCTGCTGCATCATTTAAGGACTTTGTTGCATTATTTATGGACTTTGTTGCATTATTTACGGACTCTACTTCATTATTTAACGACTTTGCTGCATTATTTAAGGACCCTGCTGCGGTATTTCAGTACTCTGCTGCATTATTTAAGGACTCTGCTGCATTATTTAAGGACTTTGTTGCATTATTTAAGGACTCTGCTGCATTATTTAAGTACTCTTCTGCATTATTTAAGGACTTTGTTGCATTATTTAAGGACTCTGCTGAATTATTCAAGGACTTTGCTGCATTATTTAAGGACTATGCTGAAGTATTTAAGGACTCTGCTGCATTATTTCAGGACTTTTCTGCATTATTTAAGGACCCTGCTGCATTATTTAAGGACTTTGTTGCATTATTTAAGGACTCTGCTGCATTATTTAAGGACCCTGCTGTGGTATTTCAGCACTCTGCTGCATTATTTAAGGTCTTGGTTGCATTATTTAAGGACTCTTCTGCATTATTTAAGGACTCTGCTGCATTGTTTAAGGACTTTGCTGCATTATTTAAGGACTCTGCTGCATTATTTAAGGACTTTGCTGCAGTATTTAAGGACTCTGCTACGGTACTTAAGGACTCTGCTGGATTATTTAAGTACTTTGTTGAATTATTTAAGGATTCTGTTGCATTATTTAAGGTCTTGGTTGCATTATTTAAGGACTCTTCTGCATTATTTAAGGACTCTGCTGCATTGTTTAAGGACTTTGTTGCATTATTTTAGTACTCTGCTGCATTATTTAAGGACTTTGTTGCATTATTTAAGGACTCTGCTGCATCATTTAAGGACTTTGTTGCATTATTTAAGGACTCTACTTCATTATTTAACGACTTTGCTGCATTATTTAAGGACCCTGCTGCGGTATTTCAGTACTCTGCTGCATTATTTAAGGACTCTGCTGCATTATTTAAGGACTTTGTTGCATTATTTAAGGACTCTGCTGCATCATTTAAGGACGTTGTTGCATTATTTAAGGACTCTACTTCATTATTTAAGGAATTTGCTGCATTATTTAAGGACACTGCAGCATTATTTAATGACCCTGCTGCAGTATTTCAGTAATCTGCTGCATTATTTAAGGACTTTGTTGCATTATTTAAGGACTTGGCTGGATTATTTAAGGACCCTGCAGCATGATTTAAGGACTTGGCTGGATTATTTAAGGACTCTTCTGCATTATTTAAGGATTTTGTTGCATTATTTAAGGACTCTGCTGCATTATTTAAGGACTTTGTTGCATTATTTAAGGACTCTACTTCATTATTTAACGACTTTACTGCATTATTTAAGGACCTTGCTGCGGTATTTCAGTACTCTGCTGCATTATTTAAGGACTCTGCTGCATTATTTAAGGACTCTGCTGCATTATTTAAGGACTTTGTTGCATTATTTAAGGACTCTGCTGCATTATTTAACGACTTTGCTGCATTATTTAAGGACCCTGCTGCGGTATTTCAGTACTCTGCTGCATTATTTAAGGACTTTATTGCATTATTTAAAGACTTTGCTGCATTATTTAAGGAATTTGCTGCATTATTTAAGGACTCTGCAGCATTATTTAATGACCCTGCTGCAGTATTTCAGTAATCTGCTGCATTATTTAAGGACTCTGCTGCATTATTTAAGGATCCTGCTGCGGTATTTCAGTACTCTGCTGCATTATTTAAGGAATTTGCTGCATTATTTATGGACTTTATTGCATTATTTAAAGACTTTGCTGCATTATTTAAGGACTTGGCTGGATTATTTAAGGACTGTGCTGCATTATTTAAGGACTTTGCTGCATTATTTAAGGACTCTGCTGCATTATTTAAGGACTTTGTTGCATTATTTAAGGACTCTGCTGCATTATTTAAGGACTTTGTTGCATTATTTAAGGACTCTGCTGCATTATCTAAGGACCCTGCTGCAGTATTTCAGTAATCTGCTGCATTATTTAAGGACTTTGTTGCATTATTTAAGGACTTGGCTGGATTATTTAAGGACTCTGCTGCATTATTTAAGGACTTTGCTGCATTATTTAAGGACTCTGCTGCATTACTTAAGAACTTTGTTGCATTATTTAAGAACCCTGCTGCATTATTTAAGGACTTTGTTGCATTATTTAAGGACTCTGCTGCATTATTTAAGGACCCTGCTGCGGTATTTCAGCACTCTGCTGAATTATTTAAGGACTTTGCTGCATTATTTATAGACTTTATTGCATTATTTAAGGAATCTGCTGCATTATTTAAGGACTTTGTTGCATTATTTAAGGACTCTGCTGCATCATTTAAGGACTTTGTTGCATTATTTAAGGACTCTACTTCATTATTTAACGACTTTGCTGCATTATTTAAGGACCCTGCTGCGGTATTTCAGTACTCTGCTGCATTATTTAAGGACTCTGCTGCATTATTTAAGGACTTTGTTGCATTATTTAAGGACTCTGCTGCATTATTTAAGGACTCTTCTACATTATTTAAGGACTTTGTTGCATTATTTAAGGACTCTGCTGCATTATTCAAGGACTTTGCTGCATTATTTAAGGACTATGCTGAAGTATTTAAGGACTCTGCTGCATTATTTCAGGACTTTTCTGCATTATTTAAGGACCCTGCTGCATTATTTAAGGACTTTGTTGCATTATTTAAGGACTCTGCTGCATTATTTAAGGACCCTGCTGTGGTATTTCAGCACTCTGCTGAATTATTTAAGGACTTTGCTGCGGTACTTAAGGACTCTGCTGCATTATTTAAGTACTTTGTTGCATTATTTAAGGACTCTGCTGCATTATTTAAGGTCTTGGTTGCATTATTTAAGGACTCTTCTGCATTATTTAAGGACTCTGCTGCATTGTTTAAGGACTTTGCTGCATTATTTAAGGACTCTGCTGCATTATTTAAGGACTTTGCTGCAGTATTTAAGGACTCTGCTACGGTACTTAAGGACTCTGCTGCATTATTTAAGTACTTTGTTGAATTATTTAAGGACTCTGTTGCATTATTTAAGGTCTTGGTTGCATTATTTAAGGACTCTTCTGCATTATTTAAGGACTTTGTTGCATTATTTAAGTACTCTGCTGCATTATTTAAGGACTTTGTTGCATTATTTAAGGACTCTGCTGCATCATTTAAGGACTTTGTTGCATTATTTAAGGACTCTACTTCATTATTTAACGACTTTGCTGCATTATTTAAGGACCCTGCTGCGGTATTTCAGTACTCTGCTGCATTATTTAAGGACTCTGCTGCATTATTTAAGGACTTTGTTGCATTATTTAAGGACTCTGCTGCATCATTTAAGGACGTTGTTGCATTATTTAAGTACTCTACTTCATTATTTAACGACTTTGCTGCATTATTTAAGGACCCTGCTGCGGTATTTCAGTACTCTGCTGCATTATTTAAGGACTTTATTGCATTATATAAAGACTTTGCTGCATTATTTAAGGAACTTGCTGCATTATTTAAGGACTCTGCAGCATTATTTAATGACCCTGCTGCAGTATTTCAGTAATCTGCTGCATTATTTAAGGACTCTGCTGCATTATTTAAGGATCCTGCTGCGGTATTTCAGTACTCTGCTGCATTATTTAAGGAATTTGCTGCATTATTTATGGACTTTATTGCATTATTTAAAGACTTTGCTGCATTATTTAAGGACTTGGCTGGATTATTTAAGGACTGTGCTGCATTATTTAAGGACTTTGCTGCATTATTTAAGGACTCTGCTGCATTATTTAAGGACTTTGTTGCATTATTTAAGGACTCTGCTGCATTATTTAAGGACTTTGTTGCATTATTTAAGGACTCTGCTGCATTATTTAAGGACTCTGCTGCAGTATTTCAGTAATCTGCTGCATTATTTAAGGACTTTGTTGCATTATTTAAGGACTTGGCTGGATTATTTAAGGACTCTGCTGCATTATTTAAGGACTTTGCTGCATTATTTAAGGACTCTGCTGCATTATTTAAGGACTTTGTTGCATTATTTAAGAACCCTGCTGCATTATTTAAGGACTTTGTTGCATTATTTAAGGACTCTGCTGCATTATTTAAGGACCCTGCTGCGGTATTTTAGCACTCTGCTGAATTATTTAAGGACTTTGCTGCATTATTTATGGACTTTATTGCATTATTTAAGGACTCTGCTGCATTATTTAAGGACTTTGTTGCATTATTTAAGGACTCTGCTGCATCATTTAAGGACTTTGTTGCATTATTTAAGGACTCTACTTCATTATTTAACGACTTTGCTGCATTATTTAAGGACCCTGCTGCGGTATTTCAGTACTCTGCTGCATTATTTAAGGATTCTGCTGCATTATTTAAGGACTTTGTTGCATTATTTAAGGACTCTGCTGCATCATTTAAGGACGTTGTTGCATTATTTAAGGACTCTACTTCATTATTTAACGACTTTGCTGCATTATTTAAGGACCCGGCTGCGGTATTTCAGTACTCTGCTGCATTATTTAAGGACTTTATTGCATTATTTAAAGACTTTGCTGCATTATTTAAGGAATTTGCTGCATTATTTAAGGACTCTGCAGCATTATTTAATGACCCTGCTGCAGTATTTCAGTAATCTGCTGCATTATTTAAGGACTCTGCTGCATTATTTAAGGATCCTGCTGCGGTATTTCAGTACTCTGCTGCATTATTTAAGGAATTTGCTGCATTATTTATGGACTTTATTGCATTATTTAAAGACTTTGCTGCATTATTTAAGGACTTGGCTGGATTATTTAAGGACTGTGCTGCATTATTTAAGGACTTTGCTGCATTATTTAAGGACTCTGCTGCATTATTTAAGGACTTTGTTGCATTATGTAAGGACTCTGCTGCATTATTTAAGGACTCTGCTGCATTATTTAAGGACTCTGCTACATTATTTAAGGACCCTGCTTCAGTATTTCAGTAATCTGCTGCATTATTTAAGGACTTTGTTGCATTATTTAAGGACTTGGCTGGATTATTTAAGGACTCTGCTAGATTATTTAAGGACTTTGCTGCATTATTTAAGGACTCTGCTGCATTATTTAAGGACTTTGTTGCATAATTTAAAGACCCTGCTGCATTATTTAAGGACTTTGTTGCATTATTTAAGGACTCTGCTGCATTATTTAAGTACCCTGCTGCGGTATTTCAGCACTCTGCTGAATTATTTAAGGACTTTGCTGCATTATTTATGGACTTTATTGCATTATTTAAGGACTCTGCTGCATTATTTAAGGACTTTGTTGCATTATTTAAGGACTCTGCTGCATTATTTAAGGACTTTGCTGCATTATTTAAGGACTCTGATGCGGTACTTAAGGACTCTGCTGCATTATTTAAGTACTTTGTTGCATTATTTAAGTACTCAGCTGCATTATTTAAGGACTTTGTTGCATTATTTAAGGACTCTTCTGCAGTATTTAAGGACTTGGCTGGATTATTTAAGGACTGTGCTGCATTATTTAAGGACTTTGCTGCATTATTTAAGGACTCTGCTGCATTATTTAAGGACCCTGCTGCGGTATTTCAGCACTCTGCTGAATTATTTAAGGACTTTGCTGCATTATTTATGGACTTTATTGCATTATTTAAGGACTCTGCTGCAGTATTTAAGGACTTGGCTGGATTATTTAAGGACTGTGCTGCATTATTTAAGGACTTTGCTGCATTATTTAAGGACTCTGCTGCATTATTTAAGGACTTTGTTGCATTTTTTAAGGACTCTGCTGCATTATTTAAGGACTTTGTTGCATTATTTAAGGACTCTGCTGCATTTTTTAAGGACCCTGCTGCAGTATTTCAGTAATCTGCTGCATTATTTAAGGACTTTTTTGCATTATTTAAGGACTTGGCTGGATTATTTAAGGACTCTGCTGCATTATTTAAGGACTTTGCTGCATTATTTAAGGACTCTGCTGCATTATTTAAGAACTTTGTTGCATTATTTAAGAACCCTGCTGCATTATTTAAGGACTTTGTTGCATTATTTAAGGACTCTGCTGCATTATTTAAGGACCCTGCTGCGGTATTTCAGCACTCTGCTGAATTATTTAAGGACTTTGCTGCATTATTTATAGACTTTATTGCATTATTTAAGGAATCTGCTGCATTATTTAAGGACTTTGTTGCATTATTTAAGGACTCTGCTGCATCATTTAAGGACTTTGTTGCATTATTTAAGGACTCTACTTCATTATTTAACGACTTTGCTGCATTATTTAAGGACCCTGCTGCGGTATTTCAGTACTCTGCTGCATTATTTAAGGACTCTGCTGCATTATTTAAGGACTTTGTTGCATTATTTAAGGACTCTGCTGCATTATTTAAGGACTCTTCTACATTATTTAAGGACTTTGTTGCATTATTTAAGGACTCTGCTGCATTATTCAAGGACTTTGCTGCATTATTTAAGGACTATGCTGAAGTATTTAAGGACTCTGCTGCATTATTTCAGGACTTTTCTGCATTATTTAAGGACCCTGCTGCATTATTTAAGGACTTTGTTGCATTATTTAAGGACTCTGCTGCATTATTTAAGGACCCTGCTGTGGTATTTCAGCACTCTGCTGAATTATTTAAGGACTTTGCTGCATTATTTATGGACTTTATTGCATTATTTAAGGACTCTGCTGCATTATTTAAGGAATTTGTTGCATTATTTAAGGACTCTGCTGCATTATTTAATGACTTTGCTGCATTATTTAAGGACTCTGCTGCAATATTTAAGGACTTTGCTGCAGTATTTAAGGACTCTGCTACGGTACTTAAGGACTCTGCTGCATTATTTAAGTACTTTGTTGCATTATTTAAGGACTCTGCTGCATTATTTAAGGTCTTGGTTGCATTATTTAAGGACTCTGCTGCATTATTTAAGGACCCTGCTGCGGTATTTCAGTACTCTGCTGCATTATTTAAGGACTCTGCTGCATTATTTAAGGACTTTGTTGCATTATTTAAGGACTCTGCTGCATCATTTAAGGACGTTGTTGCATTATTTAAGTACTCTACTTCATTATTTAACGACTTTGCTGCATTATTTAAGGACCCTGCTGCGGTATTTCAGTACTCTGCTGCATTATTTAAGGACTTTATTGCATTATTTAAAGACTTTGCTGCATTATTTAAGGAATTTGCTGCATTATTTAAGGACTCTGCAGCATTATTTAATGACCCTGCTGCAGTATTTCAGTAATCTGCTGCATTATTTAAGGACTCTGCTGCATTATTTAAGGATCCTGCTGCGGTATTTCAGTACTCTGCTGCATTATTTAAGGAATTTGCTGCATTATTTATGGACTTTATTGCATTATTTAAAGACTTTGCTGCATTATTTAAGGACTTGGCTGGATTATTTAAGGACTGTGCTGCATTATTTAAGGACTTTGCTGAATTATTTAAGGACTCTGCTGCATTATTTAAGGACTTTGTTGCATTATTTAAGTACTCTGCTGCATTATTTAAGGACTTTGTTGCATTATTTAAGGACTCTGCTGCATTATTTAAGGACTCTGCTGCAGTATTTCAGTAATCTGCTGCATTATTTAAGGACTTTGTTGCATTATTTAAGGACTTGGCTGGATTATTTAAGGACTCTGCTGCATTATTTAAGGACTTTGCTGCATTATTTAAGGACTCTGCTGCATTATTTAAGGACTTTGTTGCATTATTTAAGAACCCTGCTGCATTATTTAAGGACTTTGTTGCATTATTTAAGGACTCTGCTGCATTATTTAAGGACCCTGCTGCGGTATTTTAGCACTCTGCTGAATTATTTAAGGACTTTGCTGCATTATTTATGGACTTTATTGCATTATTTAAGGACTCTGCTGCATTATTTAAGGACTTTGTTGCATTATTTAACGACTCTGCTGCATCATTTAAGGACTTTGTTGCATTATTCAAGGACTCTACTTCATTATTTAACGACTTTGCTGCATTATTTAAGGACCCTGCTGCGGTATTTCAGTACTCTGCTGCATTATTTAAGGATTCTGCTGCATTATTTAATGCCTTTGTTGCATTATTTAAGGACTCTGCTGCATCATTTAAGGACGTTGTTGCATTATTTAAGGACTCTACTTCATTATTTAACGACTTTGCTGCATTATTTAAGGACCCGGCTGCGGTATTTCAGTACTCTGCTGCATTATTTAAGGACTTTATTGCATTAT
Organism: Phyllobates terribilis; assembly: GCF_046119375.1. Taxonomy (NCBI): domain Eukaryota; kingdom Metazoa; phylum Chordata; class Amphibia; order Anura; family Dendrobatidae; genus Phyllobates; species Phyllobates terribilis. The sequence continues at coordinate 5,049,698 of NW_027362792.1, forward strand.
TTAAAGACTTTGCTGCATTATTTAAGAAATTTGCTGCATTATTTAAGGACTCTGCAGCATTATTTAATGACCCTGTTGCAGTATTTCAGTAATCTGCTGCATTATTTAAGGACTCTGCTGCATTATTTAAGGATCCTGCTGCGGTATTTCAGTACTCTGCTGCATTATTTAAGGAATTTGCTGCATTATTTATGGACTTTATTGCATTATTTAAAGACTTTGCTGCATTATTTAAGGACTTGGCTGGATTATTTAAGGACTGTGCTGCATTATTTAAGGACTTTGCTGCATTATTTAAGGACTCTGCTGCATTATTTAAGGACTTTGTTGCATTATGTAAGGACTCTGCTGCATTATTTAAGGACTCTGCTGCATTATTTAAGGACTCTGCTGCATTATTTAAGGACCCTGCTTCAGTATTTCAGTAATCTGCTGCATTATTTAAGGACTTTGTTGCATTATTTAAGGACTTGGCTGGATTATTTAAGGACTCTGCTGCATTATTTAAGGACTTTGCTGCATTATTTAAGGACTCTGCTGCATTATTTAAGGACTTTGTTGCATAATTTAAAGACCCTGCTGCATTATTTAAGGACTTTGTTGCATTATTTAAGGACTCTGCTGCATTATTTAAGTACCCTGCTGCGGTATTTCAGCACTCTGCTGAATTATTTAAGGACTTTGCTGCATTATTTATGGACTTTATTGCATTATTTAAGGACTCTGCTGCATTATTTAAGGACTTTGTTGCATTATTTAAGGACTCTGCTGCATTATTTAAGGACTTTGCTGCATTATTTAAGGACTCTGATGCGGTACTTAAGGACTCTGCTGCATTATTTAAGTACTTTGTTGCATTATTTAAGTACTCAGCTGCATTATTTAAGGACTTTGTTGCATTATTTAAGGACTCTTCTGCAGTATTTAAGGACTTGGCTGGATTATTTAAGGACTGTGCTGCATTATTTAAGGACTTTGCTGCATTATTTAAGGACTCTGCTGCATTATTTAAGGACCCTGCTGCGGTATTTCAGCACTCTGCTGAATTATTTAAGGACTTTGCTGCATTATTTATGGACTTTATTGCATTATTTAAGGACTCTGCTGCAGTATTTAAGGACTTGGCTGGATTATTTAAGGACTGTGCTGCATTATTTAAGGACTTTGCTGCATTATTTAAGGACTCTGCTGCATTATTTAAGGACTTTGTTGCATTATTTAAGGACTCTGCTGCATTATTTAAGGACTTTGTTGCATTATTTAAGGACTCTGCTGCATTTTTTAAGGACCCTGCTGCAGTATTTCAGTAATCTGCTGCATTATTTAAGGACTTTTTTGCATTATTTAAGGACTTGGCTGGATTATTTAAGGACTCTGCTGCATTATTTAAGGATTTTGTTGCATTATTTAAGGACTCTGCTGCATTATTTAAGGACTTTGTTGCATTATTTAAGGACTGTACTTCATTATTTAACGACTTTGCTGCATTATTTAAGGACCCTGCTGTGGTATTTCAGTACTCTGCTGCATTATTTAAGGACTCTGCTGCATTATTTAAGGACTTTGTTGCATTATTTAAGGACTCTGCTGCATCATTTAAGGACGTTGTTGCATTATTTAAGTACTCTACTTCATTATTTAACGACTTTGCTGCATTATTTAAGGACCCTGCTGCGGTATTTCAGTACTCTGCTGCATTATTTAAGGACTTTATTGCATTATTTAAATACTTTGCTGCATTATTTAAGGAATTTGCTGCATTATTTAAGGACTCTGCAGCATTATTTAATGACCCTGCTGCAGTATTTCAGTAATCTGCTGCATTATTTAAGGACTCTGCTGCATTATTTAAGGATCCTGCTGCGGTATTTCAGTACTCTGCTGCATTATTTAAGGAATTTGCTGCATTATTTATGGACTTTATTGCATTATTTAAAGACTTTGCTGCATTATTTAAGGACTTGGCTGGATTATTTAAGGACTGTGCTGCATTATTTAAGGACTTTGCTGCATTATTTAAGGACTCTGCTGCATTATTTAAGGACTTTGTTGCATTATTTAAGGACTCTGCTGCATTATTTAAGGACTTTGTTGCATTATTTAAGGACTCTGCTGCATTATTTAAGGACCCTGCTGCAGTATTTCAGTAATCTGCTGCATTATTTAAGGACTTTGTTGCATTATTTAAGGACTTGGCTGGATTATTTAAGGACTGTGCTGCATTATTTAAGGACTTTGCTGCATTATTTAAGGACTCTGCTGCATTATTTAAGGACCCTGCTGCGGTATTTCAGCACTCTGCTGAATTATTTAAGGACTTTGCTGCATTATTTATGGACTTTATTGCATTATTTAAGGACTCTGCTGCAGTATTTAAGGACTTGGCTGGATTATTTAAGGACTGTGCTGCATTATTTAAGGACTTTGCTGCATTATTTAAGGACTCTGCTGCATTATTTAAGGACTTTGTTGCATTATTTAAGGACTCTGCTGCATTATTTAAGGACTTTGTTGCATTATTTAAGGACTCTGCTGCATTTTTTAAGGACCCTGCTGCAGTATTTCAGTAATCTGCTGCATTATTTAAGGACTTTTTTGCATTATTTAAGGACTTGGCTGGATTATTTAAGGACTCTGCTGCATTATTTAAGGATTTTGTTGCATTATTTAAGGACTCTGCTGCATTATTTAAGGACTTTGTTGCATTATTTAAGGACTGTACTTCATTATTTAACGACTTTGCTGCATTATTTAAGGACCCTGCTGCGGTATTTCAGTACTCTGCTGCATTATTTAAGGACTCTGCTGCATTATTTAAGGACTTTGTTGCATTATTTAAGGACTCTGCTGCATCATTTAAGGACGTTGTTGCATTATTTAAGTACTCTACTTCATTATTTAACGACTTTGCTGCATTATTTAAGGACCCTGCTGCGGTATTTCAGTACTCTGCTGCATTATTTAAGGACTTTATTGCATTATTTAAAGACTTTGCTGCATTATTTAAGGAATTTGCTGCATTATTTAAGGACTCTGCTGCATTATTTAAGGATCCTGCTGCGGTATTTCAGTACTCTGCTGCATTATTTAAGGAATTTGCTGCAATATTTATGGACTTTATTGCATTATTTAAAGACTTTGCTGCATTATTTAAGGACTTGGCTGGATTATTTAAGGACTGTGCTGCATTATTTAAGGACTTTGCTGCATTATTTAAGGACTCTGCTGCATTATTTAAGGACTTTGTTGCATTATTTAAGGACTCTGCTGCATTATTTAAGGACTTTGTTGCATTATTTAAGGACTCTGCTGCATTATTTAAGGAACCTGCTGCAGTATTTCAGTAATCTGCTGCATTATTTAAGGACTTTGTTGCATTATTTAAGGACTTGGCTGGATTATTTAAGGACTCTGCTGCATTATTTAAGGACTTTGCTGCATTATTTAAGGACTCTGCTGCATTATTTAAGAACTTTGTTGCATTATTTAAGAACCCTGCTGCATTATTTAAGGACTTTGTTGCATTATTTAAGGACTCTGCTGCATTATTTAAGGACCCTGCTGCGGTATTTCAGCACTCTGCTGAATTATTTAAGGACTTTGCTGCATTATTCATGGACTTTATTGCATTATTTAAGGACTCTGCTGCATTATTTAAGGACTTTGTTGCATTATTTAAGGACTCTGCTGCATCATTTAAGGACTTTGTTGCATTATTTAAGGACTCTACTTCATTATTTAACGACTTTGCTGCATTATTTAAGGACCCTGCTGCGGTATTTCAGTACTCTGCTGCATTATTTAAGGACTCTGCTGCATTATTTAAGGACTTTGTTGCATTATTTAAGGACTCTGCTGCATCATTTAAGGACGTTGTTGCATTATTTAAGGACTCTACTTCATTATTTAACGACTTTGCTGCATTATTTAAGGACCCTGCTGCGGTATTTCAGTACTCTGCTGCATTATTTAAGGACTTTATTGCATTATTTAAAGACTTTGCTGCATTATTTAAGGAATTTGCTGCATTATTTAAGGACTCTGCAGCATTATTTAATGACCCTGCTGCAGTATTTCAGTAATCTGCTGCATTATTTAAGGATCCTGCTGCGGTATTTCAGTACTCTGCTGCATTATTTAAGGAATTTGCTGCATTATTTATGGACTTTATTGCATTATTTAAAGACTTTACTGCATTATTTAAGTACTTTGTTGAATTATTTAAGGACTCTGTTGCATTATTTAAGGTCTTGGTTGCATTATTTAAGGACTCTTCTGCATTATTTAAGGACTCTGCTGCATTGTTTAAGGACTTTGTTGCATTATTTTAGTACTCTGCTGCATTATTTAAGGACTTTGTTGCATTATTTAAGGACTCTGCTGCATCATTTAAGGACTTTGTTGCATTATTTAAGGACTCTACTTCATTATTTAACGACTTTGCTGCATTATTTAAGGACCCTGCTGCGGTATTTCAGTACTCTGCTGCATTATTTAAGGACTCTGCTGCATTATTTAAGGACTTTGTTGCATTTTTTAAGGACTCTGCTGCATCATTTAAGGACGTTGTTGCATTATTTAAGGACTCTACTTCATTATTTAACGACTTTGCTGCATTATTTAAGGACCCTGCTGCGGTATTTCAGTACTCTGCTGCATTATTTAAGGACTTTATTGCATTATTTAAAGACTTTGCTGCATTATTTAAGGAATTTGCTGCGTTATTTAAGGACACTGCAGCATTATTTAATGACCCTGCTGCAGTATTTCAGTAATCTGCTGCATTATTTAAGGACTTTGTTGCATTATTTAAGGACTTGGCTGGATTATTTAAGGACCCTGCTGCATGATTTAAGGACTTGGCTGGATTATTTAAGGACTCTTCTGCATTATTTAAGGATTTTGTTGCATTATTTAAGGACTCTGCTGCATTATTTAAGGACTTTGTTGCATTATTTAAGGACTCTACTTCATTATTTAACGACTTTGCTGCATTATTTAAGGACCCTGCTGCGGTATTTCAGTACTCTGCTGCATTATTTAAGGACTTTGTTGCATTATTTAAGGACTCTGCTGCATCATTTAAGGACGTTGTTGCATTATTTAAGTACTCTACTTCATTATTTAACGACTTTGCTGCATTATTTAAGGACCCTGCTGCGGTATTTCAGTACTCTGCTGCATTATTTAAGGACTTTATTGCATTATTTAAAGACTTTGCTGCATTATTTAAGGAATTTGCTGCATTATTTAAGGACTCTGCAGCATTATTTAATGACCCTGCTGCAGTATTTCAGTAATCTGCTGCATTATTTAAGGACTCTGCTGCATTATTTAAGGATCCTGCTGCGGTATTTCAGTACTCTGCTGCATTATTTAAGGAATTTGCTGCATTATTTATGGACTTTATTGCATTATTTAAAGACTTTGCTGCATTATTTAAGGACTTGGCTGGATTATTTAAGGACTGTGCTGCATTATTTAAGGACTTTGCTGCATTATTTAAGGACTCTGCTGCATTATTTAAGGACTTTGTTGCATTATTTAAGGACTCTGCTGCATTATTTAAGGACTTTGTTGCATTATTTAAGGACTCTGCTGCATTATTTAAGGACCCTGCTGCAGTATTTCAGTAATCTGCTGCATTATTTATGGACTTTGTTGCATTATTTAAGGACTTGGCTGGATTATTTAAGGACTCTGCTGCATTATTTAAGGACTTTGCTGCATTATTTAAGGACTCTGCTGCATTATTTAAGAACTTTGTTGCATTATTTAAGAACCCTGCTGCATTATTTAAGGACTTTGTTGCATTATTTAAGGACTCTGCTGCATTATTTAAGGACCCTGCTGCGGTATTTCAGCACTCTGCTGAATTATTTAAGGACTTTGCTGCATTATTTATGGACTTTATTGCATTATTTAAGGACTCTGCTGCATTATTTAAGGACTTTGTTGCATTATTTAAGGACTCTGCTGCATCATTTAAGGACTTTGTTGCATTATTTATGGACTTTGTTGCTTTATTTACGGACTCTACTTCATTATTTAACGACTTTGCTGCATTATTTAAGGACCCTGCTGCGGTATTTCAGTACTCTGCTGCATTATTTAAGGACTCTGCTGCATTATTTAAGGACTTTGTTGCATTATTTAAGGACTCTGCTGCATTATTTAAGTACTCTTCTGCATTATTTAAGGACTTTGTTGCATTATTTAAGGACTCTGCTGAATTATTCAAGGACTTTGCTGCATTATTTAAGGACTATGCTGAAGTATTTAAGGACTCTGCTGCATTATTTCAGGACTTTTCTGCATTATTTAAGGACCCTGCTGCATTATTTAAGGACTTTGTTGCATTATTTAAGGACTCTGCTGCATTATTTAAGGACCCTGCTGTGGTATTTCAGCACTCTGCTGCATTATTTAAGGTCTTGGTTGCATTATTTAAGGACTCTTCTGCATTATTTAAGGACTCTGCTGCATTGTTTAAGGACTTTGCTGCATTATTTAAGGACTCTGCTGCATTATTTAAGGACTTTGCTGCAGTATTTAAGGACTCTGCTACGGTACTTAAGGACTCTGCTGGATTATTTAAGTACTTTGTTGAATTATTTAAGGATTCTGTTGCATTATTTAAGGTCTTGGTTGCATTATTTAAGGACTCTTCTGCATTATTTAAGGACTCTGCTGCATTGTTTAAGGACTTTGTTGCATTATTTTAGTACTCTGCTGCATTATTTAAGGACTTTGTTGCATTATTTAAGGACTCTGCTGCATCATTTAAGGACTTTGTTGCATTATTTAAGGACTCTACTTCATTATTTAACGACTTTGCTGCATTATTTAAGGACCCTGCTGCGGTATTTCAGTACTCTGCTGCATTATTTAAGGACTCTGCTGCATTATTTAAGGACTTTGTTGCATTATTTAAGGACTCTGCTGCATCATTTAAGGACGTTGTTGCATTATTTAAGGACTCTACTTCATTATTTAAGGAATTTGCTGCATTATTTAAGGACACTGCAGCATTATTTAATGACCCTGCTGCAGTATTTCAGTAATCTGCTGCATTATTTAAGGACTTTGTTGCATTATTTAAGGACTTGGCTGGATTATTTAAGGACCCTGCAGCATGATTTAAGGACTTGGCTGGATTATTTAAGGACTCTTCTGCATTATTTAAGGATTTTGTTGCATTATTTAAGGACTCTGCTGCATTATTTAAGGACTTTGTTGCATTATTTAAGGACTCTACTTCATTATTTAACGACTTTGCTGCATTATTTAAGGACCTTGCTGCGGTATTTCAGTACTCTGCTGCATTATTTAAGGACTCTGCTGCATTATTTAAGGACTCTGCTGCATTATTTAAGGACTTTGTTGCATTATTTAAGGACTCTGCTGCATTATTTAACGACTTTGCTGCATTATTTAAGGACCCTGCTGCGGTATTTCAGTACTCTGCTGCATTATTTAAGGACTTTATTGCATTATTTAAAGACTTTGCTGCATTATTTAAGGAATTTGCTGCATTATTTAAGGACTCTGCAGCATTATTTAATGACCCTGCTGCAGTATTTCAGTAATCTGCTGCATTATTTAAGGACTCTGCTGCATTATTTAAGGATCCTGCTGCGGTATTTCAGTACTCTGCTGCATTATTTAAGGAATTTGCTGCATTATTTATGGACTTTATTGCATTATTTAAAGACTTTGCTGCATTATTTAAGGACTTGGCTGGATTATTTAAGGACTGTGCTGCATTATTTAAGGACTTTGCTGCATTATTTAAGGACTCTGCTGCATTATTTAAGGACTTTGTTGCATTATTTAAGGACTCTGCTGCATTATTTAAGGACTTTGTTGCATTATTTAAGGACTCTGCTGCATTATTTAAGGACCCTGCTGCAGTATTTCAGTAATCTGCTGCATTATTTAAGGACTTTGTTGCATTATTTAAGGACTTGGCTGGATTATTTAAGGACTCTGCTGCATTATTTAAGGACTTTGCTGCATTATTTAAGGACTCTGCTGCATTATTTAAGAACTTTGTTGCATTATTTTAGAACCCTGCTGCATTATTTAAGGACTTTGTTGCATTATTTAAGGACTCTGCTGCATTATTTAAGGACCCTGCTGCGGTATTTCAGCACTCTGCTGAATTATTTAAGGACTTTGCTGCATTATTTATAGACTTTATTGCATTATTTAAGGAATCTGCTGCATTATTTAAGGACTTTGTTGCATTATTTAAGGACTCTGCTGCATCATTTAAGGACTTTGTTGCATTATTTAAGGACTCTACTTCATTATTTAACGACTTTGCTGCATTATTTAAGGACCCTGCTGCGGTATTTCAGTACTCTGCTGCATTATTTAAGGACTCTGCTGCATTATTTAAGGACTTTGTTGCATTATTTAAGGACTCTGCTGCATTATTTAAGGACTCTTCTACATTATTTAAGGACTTTGTTGCATTATTTAAGGACTCTGCTGCATTATTCAAGGACTTTGCTGCATTATTTAAGGACTATGCTGAAGTATTTAAGGACTCTGCTGCATTATTTCAGGACTTTTCTGCATTATTTAAGGACCCTGCTGCATTATTTAAGGACTTTGTTGCATTATTTAAGGACTCTGCTGCATTATTTAAGGACCCTGCTGTGGTATTTCAGCACTCTGCTGAATTATTTAAGGACTTTGCTGCGGTACTTAAGGACTCTGCTGCATTATTTAAGTACTTTGTTGCATTATTTAAGGACTCTGCTGCATTATTTAAGGTCTTGGTTGCATTATTTAAGGACTCTTCTGCATTATTTAAGGACTCTGCTGCATTGTTTAAGGACTTTGCTGCATTATTTAAGGACTCTGCTGCATTATTTAAGGACTTTGCTGCAGTATTTAAGGACTCTGCTACGGTACTTAAGGACTCTGCTGCATTATTTAAGTACTTTGTTGAATTATTTAAGGACTCTGTTGCATTATTTAAGGTCTTGGTTGCATTATTTAAGGACTCTTCTGCATTATTTAAGGACTTTGTTGCATTATTTAAGTACTCTGCTGCATTATTTAAGGACTTTGTTGCATTATTTAAGGACTCTGCTGCATCATTTAAGGACTTTGTTGCATTATTTAAGGACTCTACTTCATTATTTAACGACTTTGCTGCATTATTTAAGGACCCTGCTGCGGTATTTCAGTACTCTGCTGCATTATTTAAGGACTCTGCTGCATTATTTAAGGACTTTGTTGCATTATTTAAGGACTCTGCTGCATCATTTAAGGACGTTGTTGCATTATTTAAGTACTCTACTTCATTATTTAACGACTTTGCTGCATTATTTAAGGACCCTGCTGCGGTATTTCAGTACTCTGCTGCATTATTTAAGGACTTTATTGCATTATATAAAGACTTTGCTGCATTATTTAAGGAACTTGCTGCATTATTTAAGGACTCTGCAGCATTATTTAATGACCCTGCTGCAGTATTTCAGTAATCTGCTGCATTATTTAAGGACTCTGCTGCATTATTTAAGGATCCTGCTGCGGTATTTCAGTACTCTGCTGCATTATTTAAGGAATTTGCTGCATTATTTATGGACTTTATTGCATTATTTAAAGACTTTGCTGCATTATTTAAGGACTTGGCTGGATTATTTAAGGACTGTGCTGCATTATTTAAGGACTTTGCTGCATTATTTAAGGACTCTGCTGCATTATTTAAGGACTTTGTTGCATTATTTAAGGACTCTGCTGCATTATTTAAGGACTTTGTTGCATTATTTAAGGACTCTGCTGCATTATTTAAGGACTCTGCTGCAGTATTTCAGTAATCTGCTGCATTATTTAAGGACTTTGTTGCATTATTTAAGGACTTGGCTGGATTATTTAAGGACTCTGCTGCATTATTTAAGGACTTTGCTGCATTATTTAAGGACTCTGCTGCATTATTTAAGGACTTTGTTGCATTATTTAAGAACCCTGCTGCATTATTTAAGGACTTTGTTGCATTATTTAAGGACTCTGCTGCATTATTTAAGGACCCTGCTGCGGTATTTTAGCACTCTGCTGAATTATTTAAGGACTTTGCTGCATTATTTATGGACTTTATTGCATTATTTAAGGACTCTGCTGCATTATTTAAGGACTTTGTTGCATTATTTAAGGACTCTGCTGCATCATTTAAGGACTTTGTTGCATTATTTAAGGACTCTACTTCATTATTTAACGACTTTGCTGCATTATTTAAGGACCCTGCTGCGGTATTTCAGTACTCTGCTGCATTATTTAAGGATTCTGCTGCATTATTTAAGGACTTTGTTGCATTATTTAAGGACTCTGCTGCATCATTTAAGGACGTTGTTGCATTATTTAAGGACTCTACTTCATTATTTAACGACTTTGCTGCATTATTTAAGGACCCGGCTGCGGTATTTCAGTACTCTGCTGCATTATTTAAGGACTTTATTGCATTATTTAAAGACTTTGCTGCATTATTTAAGGAATTTGCTGCATTATTTAAGGACTCTGCAGCATTATTTAATGACCCTGCTGCAGTATTTCAGTAATCTGCTGCATTATTTAAGGACTCTGCTGCATTATTTAAGGATCCTGCTGCGGTATTTCAGTACTCTGCTGCATTATTTAAGGAATTTGCTGCATTATTTATGGACTTTATTGCATTATTTAAAGACTTTGCTGCATTATTTAAGGACTTGGCTGGATTATTTAAGGACTGTGCTGCATTATTTAAGGACTTTGCTGCATTATTTAAGGACTCTGCTGCATTATTTAAGGACTTTGTTGCATTATGTAAGGACTCTGCTGCATTATTTAAGGACTCTGCTGCATTATTTAAGGACTCTGCTACATTATTTAAGGACCCTGCTTCAGTATTTCAGTAATCTGCTGCATTATTTAAGGACTTTGTTGCATTATTTAAGGACTTGGCTGGATTATTTAAGGACTCTGCTAGATTATTTAAGGACTTTGCTGCATTATTTAAGGACTCTGCTGCATTATTTAAGGACTTTGTTGCATAATTTAAAGACCCTGCTGCATTATTTAAGGACTTTGTTGCATTATTTAAGGACTCTGCTGCATTATTTAAGTACCCTGCTGCGGTATTTCAGCACTCTGCTGAATTATTTAAGGACTTTGCTGCATTATTTATGGACTTTATTGCATTATTTAAGGACTCTGCTGCATTATTTAAGGACTTTGTTGCATTATTTAAGGACTCTGCTGCATTATTTAAGGACTTTGCTGCATTATTTAAGGACTCTGATGCGGTACTTAAGGACTCTGCTGCATTATTTAAGTACTTTGTTGCATTATTTAAGTACTCAGCTGCATTATTTAAGGACTTTGTTGCATTATTTAAGGACTCTTCTGCAGTATTTAAGGACTTGGCTGGATTATTTAAGGACTGTGCTGCATTATTTAAGGACTTTGCTGCATTATTTAAGGACTCTGCTGCATTATTTAAGGACCCTGCTGCGGTATTTCAGCACTCTGCTGAATTATTTAAGGACTTTGCTGCATTATTTATGGACTTTATTGCATTATTTAAGGACTCTGCTGCAGTATTTAAGGACTTGGCTGGATTATTTAAGGACTGTGCTGCATTATTTAAGGACTTTGCTGCATTATTTAAGGACTCTGCTGCATTATTTAAGGACTTTGTTGCATTATTTAAGGACTCTGCTGCATTATTTAAGGACTTTGTTGCATTATTTAAGGACTCTGCTGCATTTTTTAAGGACCCTGCTGCAGTATTTCAGTAATCTGCTGCATTATTTAAGGACTTTTTTGCATTATTTAAGGACTTGGCTGGATTATTTAAGGACTCTGCTGCATTATTTAAGGATTTTGTTGCATTATTTAAGGACTCTGCTGCATTATTTAAGGACTTTGTTGCATTATTTAAGGACTGTACTTCATTATTTAACGACTTTGCTGCATTATTTAAGGACCCTGCTGTGGTATTTCAGTACTCTGCTGCATTATTTAAGGACTCTGCTGCATTATTTAAGGACTTTGTTGCATTATTTAAGGACTCTGCTGCATCATTTAAGGACGTTGTTGCATTATTTAAGTACTCTACTTCATTATTTAACGACTTTGCTGCATTATTTAAGGACCCTGCTGCGGTATTTCAGTACTCTGCTGCATTATTTAAGGACTTTATTGCATTATTTAAAGACTTTGCTGCATTATTTAAGGAATTTGCTGCATTATTTAAGGACTCTGCAGCATTATTTAATGACCCTGCTGCAGTATTTCAGTAATCTGCTGCATTATTTAAGGACTCTGCTGCATTATTTAAGGATCCTGCTGCGGTATTTCAGTACTCTGCTGCATTATTTAAGGAATTTGCTGCATTATTTATGGACTTTATTGCATTATTTAAAGACTTTGCTGCATTATTTAAGGACTTGGCTGGATTATTTAAGGACTGTGCTGCATTATTTAAGGACTTTGCTGCATTATTTAAGGACTCTGCTGCATTATTTAAGGACTTTGTTGCATTATTTAAGGACTCTGCTGCATTATTTAAGGACTTTGTTGCATTATTTAAGGACTCTGCTGCATTATTTAAGGACCCTGCTGCAGTATTTCAGTAATCTGCTGCATTATTTAAGGACTTTGTTGCATTATTTAAGGACTTGGCTGGATTATTTAAGGACTGTGCTGCATTATTTAAGGACTTTGCTGCATTATTTAAGGACTCTGCTGCATTATTTAAGGACCCTGCTGCGGTATTTCAGCACTCTGCTGAATTATTTAAGGACTTTGCTGCATTATTTATGGACTTTATTGCATTATTTAAGGACTCTGCTGCAGTATTTAAGGACTTGGCTGGATTATTTAAGGACTGTGCTGCATTATTTAAGGACTTTGCTGCATTATTTAAGGACTCTGCTGCATTATTTAAGGACTTTGTTGCATTATTTAAGGACTCTGCTGCATTATTTAAGGACTTTGTTGCATTATTTAAGGACTCTGCTGCATTTTTTAAGGACCCTGCTGCAGTATTTCAGTAATCTGCTGCATTATTTAAGGACTTTTTTGCATTATTTAAGGACTTGGCTGGATTATTTAAGGACTCTGCTGCATTATTTAAGGATTTTGTTGCATTATTTAAGGACTCTGCTGCATTATTTAAGGACTTTGTTGCATTATTTAAGGACTGTACTTCATTATTTAACGACTTTGCTGCATTATTTAAGGACCCTGCTGCGGTATTTCAGTACTCTGCTGCATTATTTAAGGACTCTGCTGCATTATTTAAGGACTTTGTTGCATTATTTAAGGACTCTGCTGCATCATTTAAGGACGTTGTTGCATTATTTAAGTACTCTACTTCATTATTTAACGACTTTGCTGCATTATTTAAGGACCCTGCTGCGGTATTTCAGTACTCTGCTGCATTATTTAAGGACTTTATTGCATTATTTAAAGACTTTGCTGCATTATTTAAGGAATTTGCTGCATTATTTAAGGACTCTGCAGCATTATTTAATGACCCTGCTGCAGTATTTCAGTAATCTGCTGCATTATTTAAGGACTCTGCTGCATTATTTAAGGATCCTGCTGCGGTATTTCAGTACTCTGCTGCATTATTTAAGGAATTTGCTGCATTATTTATGGACTTTATTGCATTATTTAAAGACTTTGCTGCATTATTTAAGGACTTGGCTGGATTATTTAAGGACTGTGCTGCATTATTTAAGGACTTTGCTGCATTATTTAAGGACTCTGCTGCATTATTTAAGGACTTTGTTGCATTATGTAAGGACTCTGCTGCATTATTTAAGGACTCTGCTGCATTATTTAAGGACTCTGCTACATTATTTAAGGACCCTGCTTCAGTATTTCAGTAATCTGCTGCATTATTTAAGGACTTTGTTGCATTATTTAAGGACTTGGCTGGATTATTTAAGGACTCTGCTAGATTATTTAAGGACTTTGCTGCATTATTTAAGGACTCTGCTGCATTATTTAAGGACTTTGTTGCATAATTTAAAGACCCTGCTGCATTATTTAAGGACTTTGTTGCATTATTTAAGGACTCTGCTGCATTATTTAAGTACCCTGCTGCGGTATTTCAGCACTCTGCTGAATTATTTAAGGACTTTGCTGCATTATTTATGGACTTTATTGCATTATTTAAGGACTCTGCTGCATTATTTAAGGACTTTGTTGCATTATTTAAGGACTCTGCTGCATTATTTAAGGACTTTGCTGCATTATTTAAGGACTCTGATGCGGTACTTAAGGACTCTGCTGCATTATTTAAGTACTTTGTTGCATTATTTAAGTACTCAGCTGCATTATTTAAGGACTTTGTTGCATTATTTAAGGACTCTTCTGCAGTATTTAAGGACTTGGCTGGATTATTTAAGGACTGTGCTGCATTATTTAAGGACTTTGCTGCATTATTTAAGGACTCTGCTGCATTATTTAAGGACCCTGCTGCGGTATTTCAGCACTCTGCTGAATTATTTAAGGACTTTGCTGCATTATTTATGGACTTTATTGCATTATTTAAGGACTCTGCTGCAGTATTTAAGGACTTGGCTGGATTATTTAAGGACTGTGCTGCATTATTTAAGGACTTTGCTGCATTATTTAAGGACTCTGCTGCATTATTTAAGGACTTTGTTGCATTATTTAAGGACTCTGCTGCATTATTTAAGGACTTTGTTGCATTATTTAAGGACTCTGCTGCATTTTTTAAGGACCCTGCTGCAGTATTTCAGTAATCTGCTGCATTATTTAAGGACTTTTTTGCATTATTTAAGGACTTGGCTGGATTATTTAAGGACTCTGCTGCATTATTTAAGGATTTTGTTGCATTATTTAAGGACTCTGCTGCATTATTTAAGGACTTTGTTGCATTATTTAAGGACTGTACTTCATTATTTAACGACTTTGCTGCATTATTTAAGGACCCTGCTGTGGTATTTCAGTACTCTGCTGCATTATTTAAGGACTCTGCTGCATTATTTAAGGACTTTGTTGCATTATTTAAGGACTCTGCTGCATCATTTAAGGACGTTGTTGCATTATTTAAGTACTCTACTTCATTATTTAACGACTTTGCTGCATTATTTAAGGACCCTGCTGCGGTATTTCAGTACTCTGCTGCATTATTTAAGGACTTTATTGCATTATTTAAAGACTTTGCTGCATTATTTAAGGAATTTGCTGCATTATTTAAGGACTCTGCAGCATTATTTAATGACCCTGCTGCAGTATTTCAGTAATCTGCTGCATTATTTAAGGACTCTGCTGCATTATTTAAGGATCCTGCTGCGGTATTTCAGTACTCTGCTGCATTATTTAAGGAATTTGCTGCATTATTTATGGACTTTATTGCATTATTTAAAGACTTTGCTGCATTATTTAAGGACTTGGCTGGATTATTTAAGGACTGTGCTGCATTATTTAAGGACTTTGCTGCATTATTTAAGGACTCTGCTGCATTATTTAAGGACTTTGTTGCATTATTTAAGGACTCTGCTGCATTATTTAAGGACTTTGTTGCATTATTTAAGGACTCTGCTGCATTATTTAAGGACCCTGCTGCAGTATTTCAGTAATCTGCTGCATTATTTAAGGACTTTGTTGCATTATTTAAGGACTTGGCTGGATTATTTAAGGACTGTGCTGCATTATTTAAGGACTTTGCTGCATTATTTAAGGACTCTGCTGCATTATTTAAGGACCCTGCTGCGGTATTTCAGCACTCTGCTGAATTATTTAAGGACTTTGCTGCATTATTTATGGACTTTATTGCATTATTTAAGGACTCTGCTGCAGTATTTAAGGACTTGGCTGGATTATTTAAGGACTGTGCTGCATTATTTAAGGACTTTGCTGCATTATTTAAGGACTCTGCTGCATTATTTAAGGACTTTGTTGCATTATTTAAGGACTCTGCTGCATTATTTAAGGACTTTGTTGCATTATTTAAGGACTCTGCTGCATTTTTTAAGGACCCTGCTGCAGTATTTCAGTAATCTGCTGCATTATTTAAGGACTTTTTTGCATTATTTAAGGACTTGGCTGGATTATTTAAGGACTCTGCTGCATTATTTAAGGATTTTGTTGCATTATTTAAGGACTCTGCTGCATTATTTAAGGACTTTGTTGCATTATTTAAGGACTGTACTTCATTATTTAACGACTTTGCTGCATTATTTAAGGACCCTGCTGCGGTATTTCAGTACTCTGCTGCATTATTTAAGGACTCTGCTGCATTATTTAAGGACTTTGTTGCATTATTTAAGGACTCTGCTGCATCATTTAAGGACGTTGTTGCATTATTTAAGTACTCTACTTCATTATTTAACGACTTTGCTGCATTATTTAAGGACCCTGCTGCGGTATTTCAGTACTCTGCTGCATTATTTAAGGACTTTATTGCATTATTTAAAGACTTTGCTGCATTATTTAAGGAATTTGCTGCATTATTTAAGGACTCTGCTGCATTATTTAAGGATCCTGCTGCGGTATTTCAGTACTCTGCTGCATTATTTAAGGAATTTGCTGCAATATTTATGGACTTTATTGCATTATTTAAAGACTTTGCTGCATTATTTAAGGACTTGGCTGGATTATTTAAGGACTGTGCTGCATTATTTAAGGACTTTGCTGCATTATTTAAGGACTCTGCTGCATTATTTAAGGACTTTGTTGCATTATTTAAGGACTCTGCTGCATTATTTAAGGACTTTGTTGCATTATTTAAGGACTCTGCTGCATTATTTAAGGAACCTGCTGCAGTATTTCAGTAATCTGCTGCATTATTTAAGGACTTTGTTGCATTATTTAAGGACTTGGCTGGATTATTTAAGGACTCTGCTGCATTATTTAAGGACTTTGCTGCATTATTTAAGGACTCTGCTGCATTATTTAAGAACTTTGTTGCATTATTTAAGAACCCTGCTGCATTATTTAAGGACTTTGTTGCATTATTTAAGGACTCTGCTGCATTATTTAAGGACCCTGCTGCGGTATTTCAGCACTCTGCTGAATTATTTAAGGACTTTGCTGCATTATTCATGGACTTTATTGCATTATTTAAGGACTCTGCTGCATTATTTAAGGACTTTGTTGCATTATTTAAGGACTCTGCTGCATCATTTAAGGACTTTGTTGCATTATTTAAGGACTCTACTTCATTATTTAACGACTTTGCTGCATTATTTAAGGACCCTGCTGCGGTATTTCAGTACTCTGCTGCATTATTTAAGGACTCTGCTGCATTATTTAAGGACTTTGTTGCATTATTTAAGGACTCTGCTGCATCATTTAAGGACGTTGTTGCATTATTTAAGGACTCTACTTCATTATTTAACGACTTTGCTGCATTATTTAAGGACCCTGCTGCGGTATTTCAGTACTCTGCTGCATTATTTAAGGACTTTATTGCATTATTTAAAGACTTTGCTGCATTATTTAAGGAATTTGCTGCATTATTTAAGGACTCTGCAGCATTATTTAATGACCCTGCTGCAGTATTTCAGTAATCTGCTGCATTATTTAAGGATCCTGCTGCGGTATTTCAGTACTCTGCTGCATTATTTAAGGAATTTGCTGCATTATTTATGGACTTTATTGCATTATTTAAAGACTTTACTGCATTATTTAAGTACTTTGTTGAATTATTTAAGGACTCTGTTGCATTATTTAAGGTCTTGGTTGCATTATTTAAGGACTCTTCTGCATTATTTAAGGACTCTGCTGCATTGTTTAAGGACTTTGTTGCATTATTTTAGTACTCTGCTGCATTATTTAAGGACTTTGTTGCATTATTTAAGGACTCTGCTGCATCATTTAAGGACTTTGTTGCATTATTTAAGGACTCTACTTCATTATTTAACGACTTTGCTGCATTATTTAAGGACCCTGCTGCGGTATTTCAGTACTCTGCTGCATTATTTAAGGACTCTGCTGCATTATTTAAGGACTTTGTTGCATTTTTTAAGGACTCTGCTGCATCATTTAAGGACGTTGTTGCATTATTTAAGGACTCTACTTCATTATTTAACGACTTTGCTGCATTATTTAAGGACCCTGCTGCGGTATTTCAGTACTCTGCTGCATTATTTAAGGACTTTATTGCATTATTTAAAGACTTTGCTGCATTATTTAAGGAATTTGCTGCATTATTTAAGGACACTGCAGCATTATTTAATGACCCTGCTGCAGTATTTCAGTAATCTGCTGCATTATTTAAGGACTTTGTTGCATTATTTAAGGACTTGGCTGGATTATTTAAGGACCCTGCTGCATGATTTAAGGACTTGGCTGGATTATTTAAGGACTCTTCTGCATTATTTAAGGATTTTGTTGCATTATTTAAGGACTCTGCTGCATTATTTAAGGACTTTGTTGCATTATTTAAGGACTCTACTTCATTATTTAACGACTTTGCTGCATTATTTAAGGACCCTGCTGCGGTATTTCAGTACTCTGCTGCATTATTTAAGGACTTTGTTGCATTATTTAAGGACTCTGCTGCATCATTTAAGGACGTTGTTGCATTATTTAAGTACTCTACTTCATTATTTAACGACTTTGCTGCATTATTTAAGGACCCTGCTGCGGTATTTCAGTACTCTGCTGCATTATTTAAGGACTTTATTGCATTATTTAAAGACTTTGCTGCATTATTTAAGGAATTTGCTGCATTATTTAAGGACTCTGCAGCATTATTTAATGACCCTGCTGCAGTATTTCAGTAATCTGCTGCATTATTTAAGGACTCTGCTGCATTATTTAAGGATCCTGCTGCGGTATTTCAGTACTCTGCTGCATTATTTAAGGAATTTGCTGCATTATTTATGGACTTTATTGCATTATTTAAAGACTTTGCTGCATTATTTAAGGACTTGGCTGGATTATTTAAGGACTGTGCTGCATTATTTAAGGACTTTGCTGCATTATTTAAGGACTCTGCTGCATTATTTAAGGACTTTGTTGCATTATTTAAGGACTCTGCTGCATTATTTAAGGACTTTGTTGCATTATTTAAGGACTCTGCTGCATTATTTAAGGACCCTGCTGCAGTATTTCAGTAATCTGCTGCATTATTTATGGACTTTGTTGCATTATTTAAGGACTTGGCTGGATTATTTAAGGACTCTGCTGCATTATTTAAGGACTTTGCTGCATTATTTAAGGACTCTGCTGCATTATTTAAGAACTTTGTTGCATTATTTAAGAACCCTGCTGCATTATTTAAGGACTTTGTTGCATTATTTAAGGACTCTGCTGCATTATTTAAGGACCCTGCTGCGGTATTTCAGCACTCTGCTGAATTATTTAAGGACTTTGCTGCATTATTTATGGACTTTATTGCATTATTTAAGGACTCTGCTGCATTATTTAAGGACTTTGTTGCATTATTTAAGGACTCTGCTGCATCATTTAAGGACTTTGTTGCATTATTTATGGACTTTGTTGCATTATTTACGGACTCTACTTCATTATTTAACGACTTTGCTGCATTATTTAAGGACCCTGCTGCGGTATTTCAGTACTCTGCTGCATTATTTAAGGACTCTGCTGCATTATTTAAGGACTTTGTTGCATTATTTAAGGACTCTGCTGCATTATTTAAGTACTCTTCTGCATTATTTAAGGACTTTGTTGCATTATTTAAGGACTCTGCTGAATTATTCAAGGACTTTGCTGCATTATTTAAGGACTATGCTGAAGTATTTAAGGACTCTGCTGCATTATTTCAGGACTTTTCTGCATTATTTAAGGACCCTGCTGCATTATTTAAGGACTTTGTTGCATTATTTAAGGACTCTGCTGCATTATTTAAGGACCCTGCTGTGGTATTTCAGCACTCTGCTGCATTATTTAAGGTCTTGGTTGCATTATTTAAGGACTCTTCTGCATTATTTAAGGACTCTGCTGCATTGTTTAAGGACTTTGCTGCATTATTTAAGGACTCTGCTGCATTATTTAAGGACTTTGCTGCAGTATTTAAGGACTCTGCTACGGTACTTAAGGACTCTGCTGGATTATTTAAGTACTTTGTTGAATTATTTAAGGATTCTGTTGCATTATTTAAGGTCTTGGTTGCATTATTTAAGGACTCTTCTGCATTATTTAAGGACTCTGCTGCATTATTTAAGGACTTTGTTGCATTATTTAAGGACTCTGCTGCATCATTTAAGGACTTTGTTGCATTATTTAAGGACTCTACTTCATTATTTAACGACTTTGCTGCATTATTTAAGGACCCTGCTGCGGTATTTCAGTACTCTGCTGCATTATTTAAGGACTCTGCTGCATTATTTAAGGACTTTGTTGCATTATTTAAGGACTCTGCTGCATCATTTAAGGACGTTGTTGCATTATTTAAGGACTCTACTTCATTATTTAAGGAATTTGCTGCATTATTTAAGGACACTGCAGCATTATTTAATGACCCTGCTGCAGTATTTCAGTAATCTGCTGCATTATTTAAGGACTTTGTTGCATTATTTAAGGACTTGGCTGGATTATTTAAGGACCCTGCAGCATGATTTAAGGACTTGGCTGGATTATTTAAGGACTCTTCTGCATTATTTAAGGATTTTGTTGCATTATTTAAGGACTCTGCTGCATTATTTAAGGACTTTGTTGCATTATTTAAGGACTCTACTTCATTATTTAACGACTTTGCTGCATTATTTAAGGACCTTGCTGCGGTATTTCAGTACTCTGCTGCATTATTTAAGGACTCTGCTGCATTATTTAAGGACTCTGCTGCATTATTTAAGAACTTTGTTGCATTATTTAAGAACCCTGCTGCATTATTTAAGGACTTTGTTGCATTATTTAAGGACTCTGCTGCATTATTTAAGGACCCTGCTGCGGTATTTCAGCACTCTGCTGAATTATTTAAGGACTTTGCTGCATTATTTATAGACTTTATTGCATTATTTAAGGAATCTGCTGCATTATTTAAGGACTTTGTTGCATTATTTAAGGACTCTGCTGCATCATTTAAGGACTTTGTTGCATTATTTAAGGACTCTACTTCATTATTTAACGACTTTGCTGCATTATTTAAGGACCCTGCTGCGGTATTTCAGTACTCTGCTGCATTATTTAAGGACTCTGCTGCATTATTTAAGGACTTTGTTGCATTATTTAAGGACTCTGCTGCATTATTTAAGGACTCTTCTACATTATTTAAGGACTTTGTTGCATTATTTAAGGACTCTGCTGCATTATTCAAGGACTTTGCTGCATTATTTAAGGACTATGCTGAAGTATTTAAGGACTCTGCTGCATTATTTCAGGACTTTTCTGCATTATTTAAGGACCCTGCTGCATTATTTAAGGACTTTGTTGCATTATTTAAGGACTCTGCTGCATTATTTAAGGACTTTGTTGCATAATTTAAAGACCCTGCTGCATTATTTAAGGACTTTGTTGCATTATTTAAGGACTCTGCTGCATTATTTAAGTACCCTGCTGCGGTATTTCAGCACTCTGCTGAATTATTTAAGGACTTTGCTGCATTATTTATGGACTTTATTGCATTATTTAAGGACTCTGCTGCATTATTTAAGGACTTTGTTGCATTATTTAAGGACTCTGCTGCATTATTTAAGGACTTTGCTGCATTATTTAAGGACTCTGATGCGGTACTTAAGGACTCTGCTGCATTATTTAAGTACTTTGTTGCATTATTTAAGTACTCAGCTGCATTATTTAAGGACTTTGTTGCATTATTTAAGGACTCTTCTGCAGTATTTAAGGACTTGGCTGGATTATTTAAGGACTGTGCTGCATTATTTAAGGACTTTGCTGCATTATTTAAGGACTCTGCTGCATTATTTAAGGACCCTGCTGCGGTATTTCAGCACTCTGCTGAATTATTTAAGGACTTTGCTGCATTATTTATGGACTTTATTGCATTATTTAAGGACTCTGCTGCAGTATTTAAGGACTTGGCTGGATTATTTAAGGACTGTGCTGCATTATTTAAGGACTTTGCTGCATTATTTAAGGACTCTGCTGCATTATTTAAGGACTTTGTTGCATTATTTAAGGACTCTGCTGCATTATTTAAGGACTTTGTTGCATTATTTAAGGACTCTGCTGCATTTTTTAAGGACCCTGCTGCAGTATTTCAGTAATCTGCTGCATTATTTAAGGACTTTTTTGCATTATTTAAGGACTTGGCTGGATTATTTAAGGACTCTGCTGCATTATTTAAGGATTTTGTTGCATTATTTAAGGACTCTGCTGCATTATTTAAGGACTTTGTTGCATTATTTAAGGACTGTACTTCATTATTTAACGACTTTGCTGCATTATTTAAGGACCCTGCTGTGGTATTTCAGTACTCTGCTGCATTATTTAAGGACTCTGCTGCATTATTTAAGGACTTTGTTGCATTATTTAAGGACTCTGCTGCATCATTTAAGGACGTTGTTGCATTATTTAAGTACTCTACTTCATTATTTAACGACTTTGCTGCATTATTTAAGGACCCTGCTGCGGTATTTCAGTACTCTGCTGCATTATTTAAGGACTTTATTGCATTATTTAAAGACTTTGCTGCATTATTTAAGGAATTTGCTGCATTATTTAAGGACTCTGCAGCATTATTTAATGACCCTGCTGCAGTATTTCAGTAATCTGCTGCATTATTTAAGGACTCTGAAGCATTATTTAAGGATCCTGCTGCGGTATTTCAGTACTCTGCTGCATTATTTAAGGAATTTGCTGCATTATTTATGGACTTTATTGCATTATTTAAAGACTTTGCTGCATTATTTAAGGACTTGGCTGGATTATTTAAGGACTGTGCTGCATTATTTAAGGACTTTGCTGCATTATTTAAGGACTCTGCTGCATTATTTAAGGACTTTGTTGCATTATTTAAGGACTCTGCTGCATTATTTAAGGACTTTGTTGCATTATTTAAGGACTCTGCTGCATTATTTAAGGACCCTGCTGCAGTATTTCAGTAATCTGCTGCATTATTTAAGGACTTTGTTGCATTATTTAAGGACTTGGCTGGATTATTTAAGGACTGTGCTGCATTATTTAAGGACTTTGCTGCATTATTTAAGGACTCTGCTGCATTATTTAAGGACCCTGCTGCGGTATTTCAGCACTCTGCTGAATTATTTAAGGACTTTGCTGCATTATTTATGGACTTTATTGCATTATTTAAGGACTCTGCTGCAGTATTTAAGGACTTGGCTGGATTATTTAAGGACTGTGCTGCATTATTTAAGGACTTTGCTGCATTATTTAAGGACTCTGCTGCATTATTTAAGGACTTTGTTGCATTATTTAAGGACTCTGCTGCATTATTTAAGGACTTTGTTGCATTATTTAAGGACTCTGCTGCATTTTTTAAGGACCCTGCTGCAGTATTTCAGTAATCTGCTGCATTATTTAAGGACTTTTTTGCATTATTTAAGGACTTGGCTGGATTATTTAAGGACTCTGCTGCATTATTTAAGGATTTTGTTGCATTATTTAAGGACTCTGCTGCATTATTTAAGGACTTTGTTGCATTATTTAAGGACTGTACTTCATTATTTAACGACTTTGCTGCATTATTTAAGGACCCTGCTGCGGTATTTCAGTACTCTGCTGCATTATTTAAGGACTCTGCTGCATTATTTAAGGACTTTGTTGCATTATTTAAGGACTCTGCTGCATCATTTAAGGACGTTGTTGCATTATTTAAGTACTCTACTTCATTATTTAACGACTTTGCTGCATTATTTAAGGACCCTGCTGCGGTATTTCAGTACTCTGCTGCATTATTTAAGGACTTTATTGCATTATTTAAAGACTTTGCTGCATTATTTAAGGAATTTGCTGCATTATTTAAGGACTCTGCTGCATTATTTAAGGATCCTGCTGCGGTATTTCAGTACTCTGCTGCATTATTTAAGGAATTTGCTGCAATATTTATGGACTTTATTGCATTATTTAAAGACTTTGCTGCATTATTTAAGGACTTGGCTGGATTATTTAAGGACTGTGCTGCATTATTTAAGGACTTTGCTGCATTATTTAAGGACTCTGCTGCATTATTTAAGGACTTTGTTGCATTATTTAAGGACTCTGCTGCATTATTTAAGGACTTTGTTGCATTATTTAAGGACTCTGCTGCATTATTTAAGGAACCTGCTGCAGTATTTCAGTAATCTGCTGCATTATTTAAGGACTTTGTTGCATTATTTAAGGACTTGGCTGGATTATTTAAGGACTCTGCTGCATTATTTAAGGACTTTGCTGCATTATTTAAGGACTCTGCTGCATTATTTAAGAACTTTGTTGCATTATTTAAGAACCCTGCTGCATTATTTAAGGACTTTGTTGCATTATTTAAGGACTCTGCTGCATTATTTAAGGACCCTGCTGCGGTATTTCAGCACTCTGCTGAATTATTTAAGGACTTTGCTGCATTATTCATGGACTTTATTGCATTATTTAAGGACTCTGCTGCATTATTTAAGGACTTTGTTGCATTATTTAAGGACTCTGCTGCATCATTTAAGGACTTTGTTGCATTATTTAAGGACTCTACTTCATTATTTAACGACTTTGCTGCATTATTTAAGGACCCTGCTGCGGTATTTCAGTACTCTGCTGCATTATTTAAGGACTCTGCTGCATTATTTAAGGACTTTGTTGCATTATTTAAGGACTCTGCTGCATCATTTAAGGACGTTGTTGCATTATTTAAGGACTCTACTTCATTATTTAACGACTTTGCTGCATTATTTAAGGACCCTGCTGCGGTATTTCAGTACTCTGCTGCATTATTTAAGGACTTTATTGCATTATTTAAAGACTTTGCTGCATTATTTAAGGAATTTGCTGCATTATTTAAGGACTCTGCAGCATTATTTAATGACCCTGCTGCAGTATTTCAGTAATCTGCTGCATTATTTAAGGATCCTGCTGCGGTATTTCAGTACTCTGCTGCATTATTTAAGGAATTTGCTGCATTATTTATGGACTTTATTGCATTATTTAAAGACTTTACTGCATTATTTAAGTACTTTGTTGAATTATTTAAGGACTCTGTTGCATTATTTAAGGTCTTGGTTGCATTATTTAAGGACTCTTCTGCATTATTTAAGGACTCTGCTGCATTGTTTAAGGACTTTGTTGCATTATTTTAGTACTCTGCTGCATTATTTAAGGACTTTGTTGCATTATTTAAGGACTCTGCTGCATCATTTAAGGACTTTGTTGCATTATTTAAGGACTCTACTTCATTATTTAACGACTTTGCTGCATTATTTAAGGACCCTGCTGCGGTATTTCAGTACTCTGCTGCATTATTTAAGGACTCTGCTGCATTATTTAAGGACTTTGTTGCATTTTTTAAGGACTCTGCTGCATCATTTAAGGACGTTGTTGCATTATTTAAGGACTCTACTTCATTATTTAACGACTTTGCTGCATTATTTAAGGACCCTGCTGCGGTATTTCAGTACTCTGCTGCATTATTTAAGGACTTTATTGCATTATTTAAAGACTTTGCTGCATTATTTAAGGAATTTGCTGCATTATTTAAGGACACTGCAGCATTATTTAATGACCCTGCTGCAGTATTTCAGTAATCTGCTGCATTATTTAAGGACTTTGTTGCATTATTTAAGGACTTGGCTGGATTATTTAAGGACCCTGCTGCATGATTTAAGGACTTGGCTGGATTATTTAAGGACTCTTCTGCATTATTTAAGGATTTTGTTGCATTATTTAAGGACTCTGCTGCATTATTTAAGGACTTTGTTGCATTATTTAAGGACTCTACTTCATTATTTAACGACTTTGCTGCATTATTTAAGGACCCTGCTGCGGTATTTCAGTACTCTGCTGCATTATTTAAGGACTTTGTTGCATTATTTAAGGACTCTGCTGCATCATTTAAGGACGTTGTTGCATTATTTAAGTACTCTACTTCATTATTTAACGACTTTGCTGCATTATTTAAGGACCCTGCTGCGGTATTTCAGTACTCTGCTGCATTATTTAAGGACTTTATTGCATTATTTAAAGACTTTGCTGCATTATTTAAGGAATTTGCTGCATTATTTAAGGACTCTGCAGCATTATTTAATGACCCTGCTGCAGTATTTCAGTAATCTGCTGCATTATTTAAGGACTCTGCTGCATTATTTAAGGATCCTGCTGCGGTATTTCAGTACTCTGCTGCATTATTTAAGGAATTTGCTGCATTATTTATGGACTTTATTGCATTATTTAAAGACTTTGCTGCATTATTTAAGGACTTGGCTGGATTATTTAAGGACTGTGCTGCATTATTTAAGGACTTTGCTGCATTATTTAAGGACTCTGCTGCATTATTTAAGGACTTTGTTGCATTATTTAAGGACTCTGCTGCATTATTTAAGGACTTTGTTGCATTATTTAAGGACTCTGCTGCATTATTTAAGGACCCTGCTGCAGTATTTCAGTAATCTGCTGCATTATTTATGGACTTTGTTGCATTATTTAAGGACTTGGCTGGATTATTTAAGGACTCTGCTGCATTATTTAAGGACTTTGCTGCATTATTTAAGGACTCTGCTGCATTATTTAAGAACTTTGTTGCATTATTTAAGAACCCTGCTGCATTATTTAAGGACTTTGTTGCATTATTTAAGGACTCTGCTGCATTATTTAAGGACCCTGCTGCGGTATTTCAGCACTCTGCTGAATTATTTAAGGACTTTGCTGCATTATTTATGGACTTTATTGCATTATTTAAGGACTCTGCTGCATTATTTAAGGACTTTGTTGCATTATTTAAGGACTCTGCTGCATCATTTAAGGACTTTGTTGCATTATTTATGGACTTTGTTGCATTATTTACGGACTCTACTTCATTATTTAACGACTTTGCTGCATTATTTAAGGACCCTGCTGCGGTATTTCAGTACTCTGCTGCATTATTTAAGGACTCTGCTGCATTATTTAAGGACTTTGTTGCATTATTTAAGGACTCTGCTGCATTATTTAAGTACTCTTCTGCATTATTTAAGGACTTTGTTGCATTATTTAAGGACTCTGCTGAATTATTCAAGGACTTTGCTGCATTATTTAAGGACTATGCTGAAGTATTTAAGGACTCTGCTGCATTATTTCAGGACTTTTCTGCATTATTTAAGGACCCTGCTGCATTATTTAAGGACTTTGTTGCATTATTTAAGGACTCTGCTGCATTATTTAAGGACCCTGCTGTGGTATTTCAGCACTCTGCTGCATTGTTTAAGGACTTTGCTGCATTATTTAAGGACTCTGCTGCATTATTTAAGGACTTTGCTGCAGTATTTAAGGACTCTGCTACGGTACTTAAGGACTCTGCTGGATTATTTAAGTACTTTGTTGAATTATTTAAGGATTCTGTTGCATTATTTAAGGTCTTGGTTGCATTATTTAAGGACTCTTCTGCATTATTTAAGGACTCTGCTGCATTGTTTAAGGACTTTGTTGCATTATTTTAGTACTCTGCTGCATTATTTAAGGACTTTGTTGCATTATTTAAGGACTCTGCTGCATCATTTAAGGACTTTGTTGCATTATTTAAGGACTCTACTTCATTATTTAACGACTTTGCTGCATTATTTAAGGACCCTGCTGCGGTATTTCAGTACTCTGCTGCATTATTTAAGGACTCTGCTGCATTATTTAAGGACTTTGTTGCATTATTTAAGGACTCTGCTGCATCATTTAAGGACGTTGTTGCATTATTTAAGGACTCTACTTCATTATTTAAGGAATTTGCTGCATTATTTAAGGACACTGCAGCATTATTTAATGACCCTGCTGCAGTATTTCAGTAATCTGCTGCATTATTTAAGGACTTTGTTGCATTATTTAAGGACTTGGCTGGATTATTTAAGGACCCTGCAGCATGATTTAAGGACTTGGCTGGATTATTTAAGGACTCTTCTGCATTATTTAAGGATTTTGTTGCATTATTTAAGGACTCTGCTGCATTATTTAAGGACTTTGTTGCATTATTTAAGGACTCTACTTCATTATTTAACGACTTTGCTGCATTATTTAAGGACCTTGCTGCGGTATTTCAGTACTCTGCTGCATTATTTAAGGACTCTGCTGCATTATTTAAGGACTCTGCTGCATTATTTAAGAACTTTGTTGCATTATTTAAGAACCCTGCTGCATTATTTAAGGACTTTGTTGCATTATTTAAGGACTCTGCTGCATTATTTAAGGACCCTGCTGCGGTATTTCAGCACTCTGCTGAATTATTTAAGGACTTTGCTGCATTATTTATAGACTTTATTGCATTATTTAAGGAATCTGCTGCATTATTTAAGGACTTTGTTGCATTATTTAAGGACTCTGCTGCATCATTTAAGGACTTTGTTGCATTATTTAAGGACGCTACTTCATTATTTAACGACTTTGCTGCATTATTTAAGGACCCTGCTGCGGTATTTCAGTACTCTGCTGCATTATTTAAGGACTCTGCTGCATTATTTAAGGACTTTGTTGCATTATTTAAGGACTCTGCTGCATTATTTAAGGACTCTTCTACATTATTTAAGGACTTTGTTGCATTATTTAAGGACTCTGCTGCATTATTCAAGGACTTTGCTGCATTATTTAAGGACTATGCTGAAGTATTTAAGGACTCTGCTGCATTATTTAAAGACTTTTCTGCATTATTTAAGGACCCTGCTGCATTATTTAAGGACTTTGTTGCATTATTTAAGGACTCTGCTGCATTATTTAAGGACCCTGCTGTGGTATTTCAGCACTCTGCTGAATTATTTAAGGACTTTGCTGCGGTACTTAAGGACTCTGCTGCATTATTTAAGTACTTTGTTGCATTATTTAAGGACTCTGCTGCATTATTTAAGGTCTTGGTTGCATTATTTAAGGACTCTTCTGCATTATTTAAGGACTCTGCTGCATTGTTTAAGGACTTTGCTGCATTATTTAAGGACTCTGCTGCATTATTTAAGGACTTTGCTGCAGTATTTAAGGACTCTGCTACGGTACTTAAGGACTCTGCTGCATTATTTAAGTACTTTGTTGAATTATTTAAGGACTCTGTTGCATTATTTAAGGTCTTGGTTGCATTATTTAAGGACTCTTCTGCATTATTTAAGGACTTTGTTGCATTATTTAAGTACTCTGCTGCATTATTTAAGGACTTTGTTGCATTATTTAAGGACTCTGCTGCATCATTTAAGGACTTTGTTGCATTATTTAAGGACTCTACTTCATTATTTAACGACTTTGCTGCATTATTTAAGGACCCTGCTGCGGTATTTCAGTACTCTGCTGCATTATTTAAGGACTCTGCTGCATTATTTAAGGACTTTGTTGCATTATTTAAGGACTCTGCTGCATCATTTAAGGACGTTGTTGCATTATTTAAGTACTCTACTTCATTATTTAACGACTTTGCTGCATTATTTAAGGACCCTGCTGCGGTATTTCAGTACTCTGCTGCATTATTTAAGGACTTTATTGCATTATATAAAGACTTTGCTGCATTATTTAAGGAACTTGCTGCATTATTTAAGGACTCTGCAGCATTATTTAATGACCCTGCTGCAGTATTTCAGTAATCTGCTGCATTATTTAAGGACTCTGCTGCATTATTTAAGGATCCTGCTGCGGTATTTCAGTACTCTGCTGCATTATTTAAGGAATTTGCTGCATTATTTATGGACTTTATTGCATTATTTAAAGACTTTGCTGCATTATTTAAGGACTTGGCTGGATTATTTAAGGACTGTGCTGCATTATTTAAGGACTTTGCTGCATTATTTAAGGACTCTGCTGCATTATTTAAGGACTTTGTTGCATTATTTAAGGACTCTGCTGCATTATTTAAGGACTTTGTTGCATTATTTAAGGACTCTGCTGCATTATTTAAGGACTCTGCTGCAGTATTTCAGTAATCTGCTGCATTATTTAAGGACTTTGTTGCATTATTTAAGGACTTGGCTGGATTATTTAAGGACTCTGCTGCATTATTTAAGGACTTTGCTGCATTATTTAAGGACTCTGCTGCATTATTTAAGGACTTTGTTGCATTATTTAAGAACCCTGCTGCATTATTTAAGGACTTTGTTGCATTATTTAAGGACTCTGCTGCATTATTTAAGGACCCTGCTGCGGTATTTTAGCACTCTGCTGAATTATTTAAGGACTTTGCTGCATTATTTATGGACTTTATTGCATTATTTAAGGACTCTGCTGCATTATTTAAGGACTTTGTTGCATTATTTAAGGACTCTGCTGCATCATTTAAGGACTTTGTTGCATTATTTAAGGACTCTACTTCATTATTTAACGACTTTGCTGCATTATTTAAGGACCCTGCTGCGGTATTTCAGTACTCTGCTGCATTATTTAAGGATTCTGCTGCATTATTTAAGGACTTTGTTGCATTATTTAAGGACTCTGCTGCATCATTTAAGGACGTTGTTGCATTATTTAAGGACTCTACTTCATTATTTAACGACTTTGCTGCATTATTTAAGGACCCGGCTGCGGTATTTCAGTACTCTGCTGCATTATTTAAGGACTTTATTGCATTATTTAAAGACTTTGCTGCATTATTTAAGGAATTTGCTGCATTATTTAAGGACTCTGCAGCATTATTTAATGACCCTGCTGCAGTATTTCAGTAATCTGCTGCATTATTTAAGGACTCTGCTGCATTATTTAAGGATCCTGCTGCGGTATTTCAGTACTCTGCTGCATTATTTAAGGAATTTGCTGCATTATTTATGGACTTTATTGCATTATTTAAAGACTTTGCTGCATTATTTAAGGACTTGGCTGGATTATTTAAGGACTGTGCTGCATTATTTAAGGACTTTGCTGCATTATTTAAGGACTCTGCTGCATTATTTAAGGACTTTGTTGCATTATGTAAGGACTCTGCTGCATTATTTAAGGACTCTGCTGCATTATTTAAGGACTTTGTTGCATTATTTAAGGACTCTGCTGCATCATTTAAGGACGTTGTTGCATTATTTAAGGACTCTACTTCATTATTTAACGACTTTGCTGCATTATTTAAGGACCCTGCTGCGGTATTTCAGTACTCTGCTGCATTATTTAAGGACTTTATTGCATTATTTAAAGACTTTGCTGCATTATTTAAGGAATTTGCTGCATTATTTAAGGACTCTGCAGCATTATTTAATGACCCTGCTGCAGTATTTCAGTAATCTGCTGCATTATTTAAGGATCCTGCTGCGGTATTTCAGTACTCTGCTGCATTATTTAAGGAATTTGCTGCATTATTTATGGACTTTATTGCATTATTTAAAGACTTTACTGCATTATTTAAGTACTTTGTTGAATTATTTAAGGACTCTGTTGCATTATTTAAGGTCTTGGTTGCATTATTTAAGGACTCTTCTGCATTATTTAAGGACTCTGCTGCATTGTTTAAGGACTTTGTTGCATTATTTTAGTACTCTGCTGCATTATTTAAGGACTTTGTTGCATTATTTAAGGACTCTGCTGCATCATTTAAGGACTTTGTTGCATTATTTAAGGACTCTACTTCATTATTTAACGACTTTGCTGCATTATTTAAGGACCCTGCTGCGGTATTTCAGTACTCTGCTGCATTATTTAAGGACTCTGCTGCATTATTTAAGGACTTTGTTGCATTTTTTAAGGACTCTGCTGCATCATTTAAGGACGTTGTTGCATTATTTAAGGACTCTACTTCATTATTTAACGACTTTGCTGCATTATTTAAGGACCCTGCTGCGGTATTTCAGTACTCTGCTGCATTATTTAAGGACTTTATTGCATTATTTAAAGACTTTGCTGCATTATTTAAGGAATTTGCTGCATTATTTAAGGACACTGCAGCATTATTTAATGACCCTGCTGCAGTATTTCAGTAATCTGCTGCATTATTTAAGGACTTTGTTGCATTATTTAAGGACTTGGCTGGATTATTTAAGGACCCTGCTGCATGATTTAAGGACTTGGCTGGATTATTTAAGGACTCTTCTGCATTATTTAAGGATTTTGTTGCATTATTTAAGGACTCTGCTGCATTATTTAAGGACTTTGTTGCATTATTTAAGGACTCTACTTCATTATTTAACGACTTTGCTGCATTATTTAAGGACCCTGCTGCGGTATTTCAGTACTCTGCTGCATTATTTAAGGACTTTGTTGCATTATTTAAGGACTCTGCTGCATCATTTAAGGACGTTGTTGCATTATTTAAGTACTCTACTTCATTATTTAACGACTTTGCTGCATTATTTAAGGACCCTGCTGCGGTATTTCAGTACTCTGCTGCATTATTTAAGGACTTTATTGCATTATTTAAAGACTTTGCTGCATTATTTAAGGAATTTGCTGCATTATTTAAGGACTCTGCAGCATTATTTAATGACCCTGCTGCAGTATTTCAGTAATCTGCTGCATTATTTAAGGACTCTGCTGCATTATTTAAGGATCCTGCTGCGGTATTTCAGTACTCTGCTGCATTATTTAAGGAATTTGCTGCATTATTTATGGACTTTATTGCATTATTTAAAGACTTTGCTGCATTATTTAAGGACTTGGCTGGATTATTTAAGGACTGTGCTGCATTATTTAAGGACTTTGCTGCATTATTTAAGGACTCTGCTGCATTATTTAAGGACTTTGTTGCATTATTTAAGGACTCTGCTGCATTATTTAAGGACTTTGTTGCATTATTTAAGGACTCTGCTGCATTATTTAAGGACCCTGCTGCAGTATTTCAGTAATCTGCTGCATTATTTATGGACTTTGTTGCATTATTTAAGGACTTGGCTGGATTATTTAAGGACTCTGCTGCATTATTTAAGGACTTTGCTGCATTATTTAAGGACTCTGCTGCATTATTTAAGAACTTTGTTGCATTATTTAAGAACCCTGCTGCATTATTTAAGGACTTTGTTGCATTATTTAAGGACTCTGCTGCATTATTTAAGGACCCTGCTGCGGTATTTCAGCACTCTGCTGAATTATTTAAGGACTTTGCTGCATTATTTATGGACTTTATTGCATTATTTAAGGACTCTGCTGCATTATTTAAGGACTTTGTTGCATTATTTAAGGACTCTGCTGCATCATTTAAGGACTTTGTTGCATTATTTATGGACTTTGTTGCATTATTTACGGACTCTACTTCATTATTTAACGACTTTGCTGCATTATTTAAGGACCCTGCTGCGGTATTTCAGTACTCTGCTGCATTATTTAAGGACTCTGCTGCATTATTTAAGGACTTTGTTGCATTATTTAAGGACTCTGCTGCATTATTTAAGTACTCTTCTGCATTATTTAAGGACTTTGTTGCATTATTTAAGGACTCTGCTGAATTATTCAAGGACTTTGCTGCATTATTTAAGGACTATGCTGAAGTATTTAAGGACTCTGCTGCATTATTTCAGGACTTTTCTGCATTATTTAAGGACCCTGCTGCATTATTTAAGGACTTTGTTGCATTATTTAAGGACTCTGCTGCATTATTTAAGGACCCTGCTGTGGTATTTCAGCACTCTGCTGCATTGTTTAAGGACTTTGCTGCATTATTTAAGGACTCTGCTGCATTATTTAAGGACTTTGCTGCAGTATTTAAGGACTCTGCTACGGTACTTAAGGACTCTGCTGGATTATTTAAGTACTTTGTTGAATTATTTAAGGATTCTGTTGCATTATTTAAGGTCTTGGTTGCATTATTTAAGGACTCTTCTGCATTATTTAAGGACTCTGCTGCATTGTTTAAGGACTTTGTTGCATTATTTTAGTACTCTGCTGCATTATTTAAGGACTTTGTTGCATTATTTAAGGACTCTGCTGCATCATTTAAGGACTTTGTTGCATTATTTAAGGACTCTACTTCATTATTTAACGACTTTGCTGCATTATTTAAGGACCCTGCTGCGGTATTTCAGTACTCTGCTGCATTATTTAAGGACTCTGCTGCATTATTTAAGGACTTTGTTGCATTATTTAAGGACTCTGCTGCATCATTTAAGGACGTTGTTGCATTATTTAAGGACTCTACTTCATTATTTAAGGAATTTGCTGCATTATTTAAGGACACTGCAGCATTATTTAATGACCCTGCTGCAGTATTTCAGTAATCTGCTGCATTATTTAAGGACTTTGTTGCATTATTTAAGGACTTGGCTGGATTATTTAAGGACCCTGCAGCATGATTTAAGGACTTGGCTGGATTATTTAAGGACTCTTCTGCATTATTTAAGGATTTTGTTGCATTATTTAAGGACTCTGCTGCATTATTTAAGGACTTTGTTGCATTATTTAAGGACTCTACTTCATTATTTAACGACTTTGCTGCATTATTTAAGGACCTTGCTGCGGTATTTCAGTACTCTGCTGCATTATTTAAGGACTCTGCTGCATTATTTAAGGACTCTGCTGCATTATTTAAGAACTTTGTTGCATTATTTAAGGACTCTGCTGCATTATTTAAGGACCCTGCTGCGGTATTTCAGCACTCTGCTGAATTATTTAAGGACTTTGCTGCATTATTTATAGACTTTATTGCATTATTTAAGGAATCTGCTGCATTATTTAAGGACTTTGTTGCATTATTTAAGGACTCTGCTGCATCATTTAAGGACTTTGTTGCATTATTTAAGGACGCTACTTCATTATTTAACGACTTTGCTGCATTATTTAAGGACCCTGCTGCGGTATTTCAGTACTCTGCTGCATTATTTAAGGACTCTGCTGCATTATTTAAGGACTTTGTTGCATTATTTAAGGACTCTGCTGCATTATTTAAGGACTCTTCTACATTATTTAAGGACTTTGTTGCATTATTTAAGGACTCTGCTGCATTATTCAAGGACTTTGCTGCATTATTTTAGGACTATGCTGAAGTATTTAAGGACTCTGCTGCATTATTTCAGGACTTTTCTGCATTATTTAAGGACCCTGCTGCATTATTTAAGGACTTTGTTGCATTATTTAAGGACTCTGCTGCATTATTTAAGGACCCTGCTGTGGTATTTCAGCACTCTGCTGAATTATTTAAGGACTTTGCTGCGGTACTTAAGGACTCTGCTGCATTATTTAAGTACTTTGTTGCATTATTTAAGGACTCTGCTGCATTATTTAAGGTCTTGGTTGCATTATTTAAGGACTCTTCTGCATTATTTAAGGACTCTGCTGCATTGTTTAAGGACTTTGCTGCATTATTTAAGGACTCTGCTGCATTATTTAAGGACTTTGCTGCAGTATTTAAGGACTCTGCTACGGTACTTAAGGACTCTGCTGCATTATTTAAGTACTTTGTTGAATTATTTAAGGACTCTGTTGCATTATTTAAGGTCTTGGTTGCATTATTTAAGGACTCTTCTGCATTATTTAAGGACTTTGTTGCATTATTTAAGTACTCTGCTGCATTATTTAAGGACTTTGTTGCATTATTTAAGGACTCTGCTGCATCATTTAAGGACTTTGTTGCATTATTTAAGGACTCTACTTCATTATTTAACGACTTTGCTGCATTATTTAAGGACCCTGCTGCGGTATTTCAGTACTCTGCTGCATTATTTAAGGACTCTGCTGCATTATTTAAGGACTTTGTTGCATTATTTAAGGACTCTGCTGCATCATTTAAGGACGTTGTTGCATTATTTAAGTACTCTACTTCATTATTTAACGACTTTGCTGCATTATTTAAGGACCCTGCTGCGGTATTTCAGTACTCTGCTGCATTATTTAAGGACTTTATTGCATTATATAAAGACTTTGCTGCATTATTTAAGGAACTTGCTGCATTATTTAAGGACTCTGCAGCATTATTTAATGACCCTGCTGCAGTATTTCAGTAATCTGCTGCATTATTTAAGGACTCTGCTGCATTATTTAAGGATCCTGCTGCGGTATTTCAGTACTCTGCTGCATTATTTAAGGAATTTGCTGCATTATTTATGGACTTTATTGCATTATTTAAAGACTTTGCTGCATTATTTAAGGACTTGGCTGGATTATTTAAGGACTGTGCTGCATTATTTAAGGACTTTGCTGCATTATTTAAGGACTCTGCTGCATTATTTAAGGACTTTGTTGCATTATTTAAGGACTCTGCTGCATTATTTAAGGACTTTGTTGCATTATTTAAGGACTCTGCTGCATTATTTAAGGACTCTGCTGCAGTATTTCAGTAATCTGCTGCATTATTTAAGGACTTTGTTGCATTATTTAAGGACTTGGCTGGATTATTTAAGGACTCTGCTGCATTATTTAAGGACTTTGCTGCATTATTTAAGGACTCTGCTGCATTATTTAAGGACTTTGTTGCATTATTTAAGAACCCTGCTGCATTATTTAAGGACTTTGTTGCATTATTTAAGGACTCTGCTGCATTATTTAAGGACCCTGCTGCGGTATTTTAGCACTCTGCTGAATTATTTAAGGACTTTGCTGCATTATTTATGGACTTTATTGCATTATTTAAGGACTCTGCTGCATTATTTAAGGACTTTGTTGCATTATTTAAGGACTCTGCTGCATCATTTAAGGACTTTGTTGCATTATTTAAGGACTCTACTTCATTATTTAACGACTTTGCTGCATTATTTAAGGACCCTGCTGCGGTATTTCAGTACTCTGCTGCATTATTTAAGGATTCTGCTGCATTATTTAAGGACTTTGTTGCATTATTTAAGGACTCTGCTGCATCATTTAAGGACGTTGTTGCATTATTTAAGGACTCTACTTCATTATTTAACGACTTTGCTGCATTATTTAAGGACCCGGCTGCGGTATTTCAGTACTCTGCTGCATTATTTAAGGACTTTATTGCATTATTTAAAGACTTTGCTGCATTATTTAAGGAATTTGCTGCATTATTTAAGGACTCTGCAGCATTATTTAATGACCCTGCTGCAGTATTTCAGTAATCTGCTGCATTATTTAAGGACTCTGCTGCATTATTTAAGGATCCTGCTGCGGTATTTCAGTACTCTGCTGCATTATTTAAGGAATTTGCTGCATTATTTATGGACTTTATTGCATTATTTAAAGACTTTGCTGCATTATTTAAGGACTTGGCTGGATTATTTAAGGACTGTGCTGCATTATTTAAGGACTTTGCTGCATTATTTAAGGACTCTGCTGCATTATTTAAGGACTTTGTTGCATTATGTAAGGACTCTGCTGCATTATTTAAGGACTCTGCTGCATTATTTAAGGACTCTGCTACATTATTTAAGGACCCTGCTTCAGTATTTCAGTAATCTGCTGCATTATTTAAGGACTTTGTTGCATTATTTAAGGACTTGGCTGGATTATTTAAGGACTCTGCTAGATTATTTAAGGACTTTGCTGCATTATTTAAGGACTCTGCTGCATTATTTAAGGACTTTGTTGCATAATTTAAAGACCCTGCTGCATTATTTAAGGACTTTGTTGCATTATTTAAGGACTCTGCTGCATTATTTAAGTACCCTGCTGCGGTATTTCAGCACTCTGCTGAATTATTTAAGGACTTTGCTGCATTATTTATGGACTTTATTGCATTATTTAAGGACTCTGCTGCATTATTTAAGGACTTTGTTGCATTATTTAAGGACTCTGCTGCATTATTTAAGGACTTTGCTGCATTATTTAAGGACTCTGATGCGGTACTTAAGGACTCTGCTGCATTATTTAAGTACTTTGTTGCATTATTTAAGTACTCAGCTGCATTATTTAAGGACTTTGTTGCATTATTTAAGGACTCTTCTGCAGTATTTAAGGACTTGGCTGGATTATTTAAGGACTGTGCTGCATTATTTAAGGACTTTGCTGCATTATTTAAGGACTCTGCTGCATTATTTAAGGACCCTGCTGCGGTATTTCAGCACTCTGCTGAATTATTTAAGGACTTTGCTGCATTATTTATGGACTTTATTGCATTATTTAAGGACTCTGCTGCAGTATTTAAGGACTTGGCTGGATTATTTAAGGACTGTGCTGCATTATTTAAGGACTTTGCTGCATTATTTAAGGACTCTGCTGCATTATTTAAGGACTTTGTTGCATTATTTAAGGACTCTGCTGCATTATTTAAGGACTTTGTTGCATTATTTAAGGACTCTGCTGCATTTTTTAAGGACCCTGCTGCAGTATTTCAGTAATCTGCTGCATTATTTAAGGACTTTTTTGCATTATTTAAGGACTTGGCTGGATTATTTAAGGACTCTGCTGCATTATTTAAGGACTTTGCTGCATTATTTAAGGACTCTGCTGCATTATTTAAGAACTTTGTTGCATTATTTAAGAACCCTGCTGCATTATTTAAGGACTTTGTTGCATTATTTAAGGACTCTGCTGCATTATTTAAGGACCCTGCTGCGGTATTTCAGCACTCTGCTGAATTATTTAAGGACTTTGCTGCATTATTTATGGACTTTATTGCATTATTTAAGGACTCTGCTGCATTATTTAAGGACTTTGTTGCATTATTTAAGGACTCTGCTGCATCATTTAAGGACTTTGTTGCATTATTTAAGGACTTTGTTGCATTATTTAAGGACTCTACTTCATTATTTAACGACTTTGCTGCATTATTTAAGGACCCTGCTGCGGTATTTCAGTACTCTGCTGCATTATTTAAGGACTCTGCTGCATTATTTAAGGACTTTGTTGCATTATTTAAGGACTCTGCTGCATTATTTAAGGACTCTTCTGCATTATTTAAGGACTTTGTTGCATTATTTAAGGACTCTGCTGCATTATTCAAGGACTTTGCTGCATTATTTAAGGACTATGCTGAAGTATTTAAGGACTCTGCTGCATTATTTCAGGACTTTTCTGCATTATTTGAGGACCCTGCTGCATTATTTAATTACTTTGTTGCATTATTTAAGGACTCTGCTGCATTATTTAAGGACCCTGCTGCGGTATTTGATCACTCTGCTGAATTATTTAAGGACTTTGCTGCATTATTTATGGACTTTATTGCATTATTTAAGGACTATGCTGCATTATTT
The DNA here is from genome assembly GCF_046119375.1 of Phyllobates terribilis. Taxonomy (NCBI): domain Eukaryota; kingdom Metazoa; phylum Chordata; class Amphibia; order Anura; family Dendrobatidae; genus Phyllobates; species Phyllobates terribilis. Next base: position 5,088,718 of record NW_027362792.1, read on the forward strand.
AAGGAATTTGTTGCATTATTTAAGGACTCTGCTGCATTATTTAATGACTTTGCTGCATTATTTAAGGACTCTGCTGCAATATTTAAGGACTTTGCTGCAGCATTTAAGGACTCTGCTACGGTACGTAAGGACTCTGCTGCATTATTTAAGTACTTTGTTGCATTATTTAAGGACTCTGCTGCATTATTTAAGGTCTTGGTTGCATTATTTAAGGACTCTTCTGCATTATTTAAGGACTCTGCTGCATTGTTTAAGGACTTTGCTGCATTATTTAAGGACTCTGCTGCATTATTTAAGGACTTTGCTGCAGTATTTAAGGACTCTGCTACGGTACTTAAGGACTCTGCTGCATTATTTAAGTACTTTGTTGAATTATTTAAGGACTCTGTTGCATTATTTAAGGTCTTGGTTGCATTATTTAAGGACTCTTCTGCATTATTTAAGGACTCTGCTGCATTGTTTAAGGACTTTGTTGCATTATTTTAGTACTCTGCTGCATTATTTAAGGACTTTGTTGCATTATTTAAGGACTCTGCTGCATTATTTAAGGACTTTGTTGCATTATTTAAGGACTCTGCTGCATCATTTAAGGACTTTGTTGCATTATTTAAGGACTTTACTTCATTATTTAACGACTTTGCTGCATTATTTAAGGACCCTGCTGCGGTATTTCAGTACTCTGCTGCATTATTTAAGGACTCTGCTGCATTATTTAAGGACTTTGTTGCATTATTTAAGGACTCTGCTGCATCATTTAAGGACGTTGTTGCATTATTTAAGGACTCTACTTCATTATTTAACGACTTTGCTGCATTATTTAAGGACCCTGCTGCGGTATTTCAGTACTCTGCTGCATTATTTAAGGACTTTATTGCATTATTTAAAGACTTTGCTGCATTATTTAAGGAATTTGCTGCATTATTTAAGGACACTGCAGCATTATTTAAAGACCCTGCTGCAGTATTTCAGTAATCTGCTGCATTATTTAAGGACTTTGTTGCATTATTTAAGGACTTGGCTGGATTATTTAAGGACCCTGCTGCATGATTTAAGGACTTGGCTGGATTATTTAAGGACTCTTCTGCATTATTTAAGGATTTTGTTGCATTATTTAAGGACTCTGCTGCATTATTTAAGGACTTTGTTGCATTATTTAAGGACTCTACTTCATTATTTAACGACTTTGCTGCATTATTTAAGGACCCTGCTGCGGTATTTCAGTACTCTGCTGCATTATTTAAGGACTCTGCTGCATTATTTAAGGACTTTGTTGCATTATGTAAGGACTCTGCTGCATCATTTAAGGACGTTGTTGCATTATTTAAGTACTCTACTTCAATATTTAACGACTTTGCTGCATTATTTAAGGACTCTGCTGCGGTATTTCAGTACTCTGCTGCATTATTTAAGGACTTTATTGCATTATTTAAAGACTTTGCTGCATTATTTAAGGAATTTGCTGCATTATTTAAGGACTCTGCAGCATTATTTAATGACCCTGCTGCAGTATTTCAGTAATCTGCTGCATTATTTAAGGACTCTGCTGCATTATTTAAGGATCCTGCTGCGGTATTTCAGTACTCTGCTGCATTATTTAAGGAATTTGCTGCATTATTTATGGACTTTATTGCATTATTTAAAGACTTTGCTGCATTATTTAAGGACTTGGCTGGATTATTTAAGGACTGTGCTGCATTATTTAAGGACTTTGCTGCATTATTTAAGGACTCTGCTGCATTATTTAAGGACTTTGTTGCATTATTTAAGGACTCTGCTGCATTATTTAAGGACTTTGTTGCATTATTTAAGGACTCTGCTGCATTATTTAAGGACCCTGCTGCAGTATTTCAGTAATCTGCTGCATTATTTAAGGACTTTGTTGCATTATTTAAGGACTTGGCTGGATTATTTAAGGACTCTGCTGCATTATTTAAGGACTTTGCTGCATTATTTAAGGACTCTGCTGCATTATTTAAGAACTTTGTTGCATTATTTAAGAACCCTGCTGCATTATTTAAGTACTTTGTTGCATTATTTAAGGACTCTGCTGCATTATTTAAGGTCTTGGTTGCATTATTTAAGGACTCTTCTGCATTATTTAAGGACTCTGCTGCATTGTTTAAGGACTTTGCTGCATTATTTAAGGACTCTGCTGCATTATTTAAGGACTTTGCTGCAGTATTTAAGGACTCTGCTACGGTACTTAAGGACTCTGCTGCATTATTTAAGAACTTTGTTGCATTATTTAAGAACCCTGCTGCATTATTTAAGTACTTTGTTGCATTATTTAAGGACTCTGCTGCATTATTTAAGGTCTTGGTTGCATTATTTAAGGACTCTTCTGCATTATTTAAGGACTCTGCTGCATTGTTTAAGGACTTTGTTGCATTATTTAAGTACTCTGCTGCATTATTTAAGGACTTTGTTGCATTATTTAAGGACTCTGCTGCATCATTTAAGGACTTTGTTGCATTATTTAAGGACTCTACTTCATTATTTAACGACTTTGCTGCATTATTTAAGGACCCTGCTGCGGTATTTCAGTACTCTGCTGCATTATTTAAGGACTCTGCTGCATTATTTAAGGACTTTGTTGCATTATTTAAGGACTCTGCTGCATCATTTAAGGACGTTGTTGCATTATTTAAGGACTCTACTTCATTATTTAACGACTTTGCTGCATTATTTAAGGACCCTGCTGCGGTATTTCAGTACTCTGCTGCATTATTTAAGGACTTTATTGCATTATTTAAAGACTTTGCTGCATTATTTAAGGAATTTGCTGCATTATTTAAGGACACTGCAGCATTATTTAATGACCCTGCTGCAGTATTTCAGTAATCTGCTGCATTATTTAAGGACTTTGTTGCATTATTTAAGGACTTGGATGGATTATTTAAGGACCCTGCTGCATGATTTAAGGACTTGGCTGGATTATTTAAGGACTCTTCTGCATTATTTAAGGATTTTGTTGCATTATTTAAGGACTCTGCTGCATTATTTAAGGACTTTGTTGCATTATTTAAGGACTCTACTTCATTATTTAACGACTTTGCTGCATTATTTAAGGACCCTGCTGAGGTATTTCAGTACTCTGCTGCATTATTTAAGGACTCTGCTGCATTATTTAAGGACTTTGTTGCATTATTTAAGGACTCTGCTGCATCATTTAAGGACGTTGTTGCATTATTTAAGTACTCTACTTCATTATTTAACGACTTTGCTGCATTATTTCAGGACCCTGCTGCGGTATTTCAGTACTCTGCTGCATTATTTAAGGACTTTATTGCATTATTTAAAGACTTTGCTGCATTATTTAAGGAATTTGCTGCATTATTTAAGGACTCTGCAGCATTATTTAATGACCCTGCTGCAGTATTTCAGTAATCTGCTGCATTATTTAAGGACTCTGCTGCATTATTTAAGGATCCTGTTGCGGTATTTCAGTACTCTGCTGCATTATTTAAGGAATTTGCTGCATTATTTATGGACTTTATTGCATTATTTAAAGACTTTGCTGCATTATTTAAGGACTTGGCTGGATTATTTAAGGACTGTGCTGCATTATTTAAGGACTTTGCTGCATTATTTAAGGACTCTGCTGCATTATTTAAGGACTTTGTTGCATTATTTAAGGACTCTGCTGCATTATTTAAGGACTTTGTTGCATTATTTAAGGACTCTGCTGCATTATTTAAGGACCCTGCTGCAGTATTTCAGTAATCTGCTGCATTATTTAAGGACTTTGTTGCATTATTTAAGGACTTGGCTGGATTATTTAAGGACTCTGCTGCATTATTTAAGGACTTTGCTGCATTATTTAAGGACTCTGCTGCATTATTTAAGGACTTTGTTGCATTATTTAAGAACCCTGCTGCATTATTTAAGGACTTTGTTGCATTATTTAAGGACTCTGCTGCATTATTTAAGAACCCTGCTGCGGTATTTCAGCACTCTGCTGAATTATTTAAGGACTTTGCTGCATTATTTATGGACTTTATTGCATTATTTAAGGACTCTGCTGCATTATTTAAGGACTTTGTTGCATTATTTAAGGACTCTGCTGCATCATTTAAGGACTTTGTTGCATTATTTAAGGACTCTACTTCATTATTTAACGACTCTGCTGCATTATTTAAGGACCCTGCTGCGGTATTTCAGTACTCTGCTGCATTATTTAAGGACTCTGCTGCATTATTTAAGGACTTTGTTGCATTATTTAAGGACTCTGCTGCATCATTTAAGGACGTTGTTGCATTATTTAAGGACTCTACTTCATTATTTAACGACTTTGCTGCATTATTTAAGGACCCTGCTGCGGTATTTCAGTACTCTGCTGCATTATTTAAGGACTTTATTGCATTATTTAAAGACTTTGCTGCATTATTTAAGGAATTTGCTGCATTATTTAAGGACTCTGCAGCATTATTTAATGACCCTGCTGCAGTATTTCAGTAATCTGCTGCATTATTTAAGGACTCTGCTGCATTATTTAAGGATCCTGCTGTGGTATTTCAGTACTCTGCTGCATTATTTAAGGAATTTGCTGCATTATTTATGGACTTTATTGCATTATTTAAAGACTTTGCTGCATTATTTAAGGACTTGGCTGGATTATTTAAGGACTGTGCTGCATTATTTAAGGACTTTGCTGCATTATTTAAGGACTCTGCTGCATTATTTAAGGACTTTGTTGCATTATTTAAGGACTCTGCTGCATTATTTAAGGACTTTGTTGCATTATTTAAGGACTCTGCTGCATTATTTAAGGACTCTGCTGCATTATTTAAGGACCCTGCTTCAGTATTTCAGTAATCTGCTGCATTATTTAAGGACTTTGTTGCATTATTTAAGGACTTGGCTGGATTATTTAAGGACTCTGCTGCATTATTTAAGGACTTTGCTGCATTATTTAAGGACTCTGCTGCATTATTTAAGGACTTTGTTGCATTATTTAAAGACCCTGATGCATTATTTAAGGACTTTGTTGCATTATTTAAGGACTCTGCTGCATTATTTAAGGACCCTGCTGCGGTATGTCAGCACTCTGCTGAATTATTTAAGGACTTTGCTGCATTATTTATGGACTTTATTGCATTATTTAAGGACTCTGCTGCATTATTTAAGGACTTTGTTGCATTATTTAAGGACTCTGCTGCATTATTTAAGGACTTTGCTGCATTATTTAAGGACTCTGATGCGGTACTTAAGGACTCTGCTGCATTATTTAAGTACTTTGTTGCATTATTTAAGTACTCAGCTGCATTATTTAAGGACTTTGTTGCATTATTTAAGGACTCTTCTGCATTATTTAAGTACTTTGTTGCATTATTTAATGACTCTGCTGCATTATTTAAGGACTTTGCTGCATTATTTAAGTACTCTGCTGCAGTATTTAAGGACTTGGCTGGATTATTTAAGGACTCTGCTGCATTATTTAAGGAATGTGCTGCATTATTTAAGGACTCTGCTGCATTATTTAAGGACTTTGTTGCATTATTTAAGGACTTTGTTGCATTATTTAAGGACTCTGCTGCATTATTTAAGGACTTTGCTGAATTATTTAAGGCCTTTATTGCATTATTTAAGGACTGTTCTGCATTATTTAAGGACTTTGTTGCATTATTTAAGGACTCTGCTGCATTATTTAAGGATCCTGCTGCGGTATTTCAGTACTCTGCTGCATTATTTAAGGACTTTGCTGCATTATTTAAGGACTTGGCTGGATTATTTAAGGACTCTGCTGCATTATTTAAGGACTTTGCTGCATTATTTAAGGACTCTGCTGCATTATTTAAGGACTTTGTTGCATTATTTAAGGACCCTGCTGCATTATTTAAGGACTTTGTTGCATTATTTAAGGACTCTGCTGCATTATTTAAGGACCCTGCTGCGGTATTTCAGCACTCTGCTGAATTATTTAAGGACTTTGCTGCATTATTAATGGAATTTATTGCATTATTTAAGGACGCTGCTGCATTATTTAAGGAATTTGTTGCATTATTAAAGGACTCTGTTGCATTATTTAATGACTTTGCTGCATTATTTAAGTACTCTGCTACATTACTTAAGGACTCTGCTGCATTATTTAAGTACTTTGTTGCATTATTTAAGAACTCTGCTGCATTATTTAAGGTCTTGGTTGCATTATTTAAGGACTCTTCTGCATTATTTAAGGACTCTGCTGCATTGTTTAAGGACTTTGTTGCATTATTTAAGGACTCTGCTGCATTATTTAAGGACTTTGTTGCATTATTTAAGGACTCTGCTGCATCATTTAAGGACTTTTTTGCATTATTTAAGGACTCTACTTCGTTATATAACGACTTTGCTGCATTATTTAAGGACCCTGCTGCGGTATTTCAGTACTCTGCTGCATTATTTAAGGACTCTGCTGCATTATTTAAGGACTTTGTTGCATTATTTAAGGACTCTGCTGCATCATTTAAGGAAGTTGTTACATTATTTAAGGACTCTACTTCATTATTTAACGACTTTGCTGCATTATTTAAGGACCCTGCTGCGGTATTTCAGTACTCTGCTGCATTATTTAAGGACTTTGCTGCATTATTTATGGACTTTATTGCATTATTTAAAGACTTTGCTGCATTATTTAATGAATTTGCTGCATTATTTAAGGACTCTGCAGCATTATTTAATGACTTTGCTGCATTATTTAAGGACTCTGCTGCATTATTTAAGTACTTTGTTGCATTATTTAAGGACTCTGCTGCATTATTTAAGGACATTGTTGCATTATTTAAGGACTCTTCTGCATTATTTAAGGACTTTGTTGCATTATTTAAGGACTCTGCTGCATTATTCAAGGACTTTGCTGCATTATTAAAGGACTATGCTGAAGTATTTAAGGACTCTGCTGCATTATTTAAGGACTTTGCTGCATTATTTAAGGACTCTGCTGCATTATTTAAGGACTTGGCTGGATTATTTAAGGACCCTGCTGCATGATTTAAGGACTTGGCTGGATTATTTAAGGACTCTTCTGCATTATTTAAGGGTTTTGTTGCATTATTTAAGGACTCTGCTGCATTATTTAAGGACTTGGCTGGATTATTTAAGGACTCTTCTGCATTATTTAAGGACTCTGCTGCATTATATAAGGACTTTGTTGCATTATTTAAAGACTTTGCTGCATTATTTAAGGACTCTGCTGTGGTATTTAAGGACTCTGCTGCATTATTTAAGAACTTTGCTGCATTATTTATGGACTTTATTGCATTATTTAAAGACTTTGCTGCATTATTTAAGGAATTTGCTGCATTATTTAAGGACTCTTCTGCATTATTTAAGGACTTTGTTGCATTATTTAAGGACTCAGCTGCATTATTCAAGGACTATGCTGCATTATTTAAGGACTATGCTGAAGTATTTAAGGACTCTGCTGCATTATTTAAGGTCTTTTCTGCATTATTTAAGGACTCTGCTGCATTATTTAAGGACTTTGTTGCATTATTTAAGGACTCTGCTGCATTATTTAAGGACTTTGTTGCATTATTTAAGGACTATGCTGCATTATTTAAGGACTTTGTTGCATTATTTAAGGACTCTGCTGCATTATTTAAGGACTTTGTTGCATTATTTAAGGACTCTGCTGCATTATTTAAGGACTTTGTTGCATTATTTAAGGACTCTGCTGCATTATTTAAGGACCCTGCTGCATTTTTTAAGGACTCTGCTGCATTATTTAAGGACTTTGTTGCATTATTTAAGGACCCTGCTGCATTATTTAAGGACTTTGTTGCATTATTTAAGGACTCTGCTGCATTATTTAAGGACCCTGCTGCGGTATTTCAGCACTCTGATGAATTATTTAAGGACTTTGCTGCATTATTTAAGGAATTTGTTCCATTATTTAAGGACTCTGCTGCATTATTTAAGGACTTTGTTGCATTATTTAAGGACTCTGCTGCATTATTTAAGGACCCTGCTGCGGTATTTCAGCACTCTGCTGCATTATTTAAGGACTCTGCTGCATTATTTAAGGAATTTGTTGCATTATTTAAGGACTCTGCTGCATTATTTAATGACTTTGCTGCATTATTTAAGGACTCTGCTGCATTATTTAAGGACTTTGCTGCAGTATTTAAGGACTCTGCTATGGTACTTAAGGACTCTGCTGCATTATTTAAGTACTTTGTTGCATTATTTAAGGACTCTGCTGCATTATTTAAGGTCTTGGTTGCATTATTTAAGGACTCTTCTGCATTATTTAAGGACTCTGCTGCATTGTTTAAGGACTTTGTTGCATTATTTAAGGACTCTGCTGCATTATTTAAGGACTTTGTTGCATTATTTAAGGACTCTGCTGCATCATTTAAGGACTTTGTTGCATTATTTAAGGACTCTACTTCATTATTTAACGACTTTGCTGCATTATTTAAGGACCCTGCTGCGGTATTTCAGTACTCTGCTGCATTATTTAAGGACTCTGCTGCATTATTTAAGGACTTTGTTGCATTATTTAAGGACTCTGCTGCATCATTTAAGGACGTTGTTGCATTATTTAAGGACACTGCAGCATTATTTAATGACCCTGCTGCAGTATTTCAGTAATCTGCTGCATTATTTAAGGACTTTGTTGCATTATTTAAGGACTTGGCCGGATTATTTAAGGACCCTGCTGCATGATTTAAGGACTTGGCTGGATTATTTAAGGACTCTTCTGCATTATTTAAGGATTTTGTTGCATTATTTAAGGACTCTGCTGCATTATTTAAGGACTTGGCTGGATTATTTAAGGACTCTTCTGCATTATTTAAGGACTATGCTGCATTATTTAAGGACTTTGTTGCATTATTTAAAGACTTTGCTGAATTATTTAAGGACTCTGCTGTGGTATTTAAGGACTCTGCTGCATTATTTAAGAACTTTGCTGCATTATTTATGGACTTTATTGCATTATTTAAAGACTTTGCTGCATAATTTAAGGAATTTGCTGCATTATTTAAGGACTCTTCTGCATTATTTAAGGACTTTGTTGCATTATTTAAGGACTCTGCTGCATTATTCAAGGACTTTGCTGCATTATTTAAGGACTATGCTGAAGTATTTAAGGACTCTGCTGCATTATTTCAGGACTTTTCTGCATTATTTAAGGACTCTGCTGCATTATTTAAGGACTTGGCTGGATTATTTAAGGACTGTGCTGCATTATTTAAAGACTTTGCTGCATTATTTAAGGACTCTGCTGTGGTATTTAAGGACTCTGCTGCATTATTTAAGGACTCTGATGCATTATATAAGGACTTTGCTGCATTATTTAAGGACTCTTCTGCATTATTTAATGACTTTGCTGCATTATTTAAGGACTCTGCTGCAGTATTTTAGGACTCTGCTGCATTTTTTAAGGACTTTTCTGCATTATTTAAGGACTCTGCTGCATTATTTAAGGACTTGGCTGGATTATTTAAGGACTCTGCTGCATTATTTAAGGACTTTGCTGCATTATTTAAGGACTTTATCGCATTATTTAAGGACTGTTCTGCATTATTTAAGGACTTTGTTGCATTATTTAATGACTCTGTTGCATTATTTAAGGATCCTGCTGCTGTATTTCAGTACTCTGCTGCATTATTTAAGGAATTTGCTGCATCATTTATGGACTTTATTGCATTATTTAAAGACTTTGCTGCATTATTTAAGGACTTGGCTGGATTATTTAAGGACTGTGCTGCATTATTTAAGGACTTTGCTGGATTATTTAAGGACTCTGCTGCATTATTTAAGGACTTTGTTGCATTATTTAAGGACTCTGCTGCATTATTTATGGACTTTGTTGCATTATTTAAGGACTCTGCTGCATTATATAAGGACCCTGCTGCAGTATTTCAGTAATCTGCTGCATTATTTAAGACCTTTGCTGCATTATTTAAGGACTTGGCTGGATTATTTAAGGACTCTGCTGCATTATTTACGGACTTTGCTGCATTTTTTAAGGACTCTGCTGCATTATTTAAGGACTTTGTTGCATTATTTAAGGACCCTGCTGCATTATTTAAGGACTTTGTTGCATTATTTAAGGACTCTGCTGCATTATTTAAGGACCCTGCTGCGGTATTTCAGCACTCTGCTGAATTATTTAAGGACTTTGCTGCATTAGTTATGGACTTTATTGCATTATTTAAGGACTCTGCTGCATTATTTAAGGAATTTGTTGCATTATTTAAGGACTCTGCTGCAATATTTAAGGACTTTGCTGCAGTATTTAAGGACTCTGCTACGGTACTTAAGGACTCTGCTGCATTATTTAAGTACTTTGTTGCATTATTTAAGGACTCTGCTGCATTATTTAAGGTCTTGGTTGCATTATTTAAGGACTCTTCTGCATTATTTAAGGACTCTGCTGCTTTTTTTAAGGACTTTGTTGCATTATTTAAGGACTCTGCTGCATTATTTAAGGACTTTGTTGCATTATTTAAGGACTCTGCTGCATCATTTAAGGACTTTGTTGCATTATTTAAGGACTCTACTTCATTATTTAACGACTTTGCTGCATTATTTAAGGACCCTGCTGCGGTATTTCAGTACTCTGCTGCATTATTTAAGGACTCTGCTGCATTATTTAAGGACTTTGTTGCATTATTTAAGGACTCTGCTGCATTATTTAATGACTTTGCTGCATTATTTAAGGACTCTGCTGCAATATTTAAGGACTTTGCTGCAGCATTTAAGGACTCTGCTACGGTACGTAAGGACTCTGCTGCATTATTTAAGTACTTTGTTGCATTATTTAAGGACTCTGCTGCATTATTTAAGGTCTTGGTTGCATTATTTAAGGACTCTTCTGCATTATTTAAGGACTCTGCTGCATTGTTTAAGGACTTTGCTGCATTATTTAAGGACTCTGCTGCATTATTTAAGGACTTTGCTGCAGTATTTAAGGACTCTGCTACGGTACTTAAGGACTCTGCTGCATTATTTAAGTACTTTGTTGAATTATTTAAGGACTCTGTTGCATTATTTAAGGTCTTGGTTGCATTATTTAAGGACTCTTCTGCATTATTTAAGGACTCTGCTGCATTGTTTAAGGACTTTGTTGCATTATTTTAGTACTCTGCTGCATTATTTAAGGACTTTGTTGCATTATTTAAGGACTCTGCTGCATTATTTAAGGACTTTGTTGCATTATTTAAGGACTCTGCTGCATCATTTAAGGACTTTGTTGCATTATTTAAGGACTTTACTTCATTATTTAACGACTTTGCTGCATTATTTAAGGACCCTGCTGCGGTATTTCAGTACTCTGCTGCATTATTTAAGGACTCTGCTGCATTATTTAAGGACTTTGTTGCATTATTTAAGGACTCTGCTGCATCATTTAAGGACGTTGTTGCATTATTTAAGGACTCTACTTCATTATTTAACGACTTTGCTGCATTATTTAAGGACCCTGCTGCGGTATTTCAGTACTCTGCTGCATTATTTAAGGACTTTATTGCATTATTTAAAGACTTTGCTGCATTATTTAAGGAATTTGCTGCATTATTTAAGGACACTGCAGCATTATTTAAAGACCCTGCTGCAGTATTTCAGTAATCTGCTGCATTATTTAAGGACTTTGTTGCATTATTTAAGGACTTGGCTGGATTATTTAAGGACCCTGCTGCATGATTTAAGGACTTGGCTGGATTATTTAAGGACTCTTCTGCATTATTTAAGGATTTTGTTGCATTATTTAAGGACTCTGCTGCATTATTTAAGGACTTTGTTGCATTATTTAAGGACTCTACTTCATTATTTAACGACTTTGCTGCATTATTTAAGGACCCTGCTGCGGTATTTCAGTACTCTGCTGCATTATTTAAGGACTCTGCTGCATTATTTAAGGACTTTGTTGCATTATGTAAGGACTCTGCTGCATCATTTAAGGATGTTGTTGCATTATTTAAGTACTCTACTTCAATATTTAACGACTTTGCTGCATTATTTAAGGACTCTGCTGCGGTATTTCAGTACTCTGCTGCATTATTTAAGGACTTTATTGCATTATTTAAAGACTTTGCTGCATTATTTAAGGAATTTGCTGCATTATTTAAGGACTCTGCAGCATTATTTAATGACCCTGCTGCAGTATTTCAGTAATCTGCTGCATTATTTAAGGACTCTGCTGCATTATTTAAGGATCCTGCTGCGGTATTTCAGTACTCTGCTGCATTATTTAAGGAATTTGCTGCATTATTTATGGACTTTATTGCATTATTTAAAGACTTTGCTGCATTATTTAAGGACTTGGCTGGATTATTTAAGGACTGTGCTGCATTATTTAAGGACTTTGCTGCATTATTTAAGGACTCTGCTGCATTATTTAAGGACTTTGTTGCATTATTTAAGGACTCTGCTGCATTATTTAAGGACTTTGTTGCATTATTTAAGGACTCTGCTGCATTATTTAAGGACCCTGCTGCAGTATTTCAGTAATCTGCTGCATTATTTAAGGACTTTGTTGCATTATTTAAGGACTTGGCTGGATTATTTAAGGACTCTGCTGCATTATTTAAGGACTTTGCTGCATTATTTAAGGACTCTGCTGCATTATTTAAGAACTTTGTTGCATTATTTAAGAACCCTGCTGCATTATTTAAGTACTTTGTTGCATTATTTAAGGACTCTGCTGCATTATTTAAGGTCTTGGTTGCATTATTTAAGGACTCTTCTGCATTATTTAAGGACTCTGCTGCATTGTTTAAGGACTTTGCTGCATTATTTAAGGACTCTGCTGCATTATTTAAGGACTTTGCTGCAGTATTTAAGGACTCTGCTACGGTACTTAAGGACTCTGCTGCATTATTTAAGAACTTTGTTGCATTATTTAAGAACCCTGCTGCATTATTTAAGTACTTTGTTGCATTATTTAAGGACTCTGCTGCATTATTTAAGGTCTTGGTTGCATTATTTAAGGACTCTTCTGCATTATTTAAGGACTCTGCTGCATTGTTTAAGGACTTTGTTGCATTATTTAAGTACTCTGCTGCATTATTTAAGGACTTTGTTGCATTATTTAAGGACTCTGCTGCATCATTTAAGGACTTTGTTGCATTATTTAAGGACTCTACTTCATTATTTAACGACTTTGCTGCATTATTTAAGGACCCTGCTGCGGTATTTCAGTACTCTGCTGCATTATTTAAGGACTCTGCTGCATTATTTAAGGACTTTGTTGCATTATTTAAGGACTCTGCTGCATCATTTAAGGACGTTGTTGCATTATTTAAGGACTCTACTTCATTATTTAACGACTTTGCTGCATTATTTAAGGACCCTGCTGCGGTATTTCAGTACTCTGCTGCATTATTTAAGGACTTTATTGCATTATTTAAAGACTTTGCTGCATTATTTAAGGAATTTGCTGCATTATTTAAGGACACTGCAGCATTATTTAATGACCCTGCTGCAGTATTTCAGTAATCTGCTGCATTATTTAAGGACTTTGTTGCATTATTTAAGGACTTGGATGGATTATTTAAGGACCCTGCTGCATGATTTAAGGACTTGGCTGGATTATTTAAGGACTCTTCTGCATTATTTAAGGATTTTGTTGCATTATTTAAGGACTCTGCTGCATTATTTAAGGACTTTGTTGCATTATTTAAGGACTCTACTTCATTATTTAACGACTTTGCTGCATTATTTAAGGACCCTGCTGAGGTATTTCAGTACTCTGCTGCATTATTTAAGGACTCTGCTGCATTATTTAAGGACTTTGTTGCATTATTTAAGGACTCTGCTGCATCATTTAAGGACGTTGTTGCATTATTTAAGTACTCTACTTCATTATTTAACGACTTTGCTGCATTATTTCAGGACCCTGCTGCGGTATTTCAGTACTCTGCTGCATTATTTAAGGACTTTATTGCATTATTTAAAGACTTTGCTGCATTATTTAAGGAATTTGCTGCATTATTTAAGGACTCTGCAGCATTATTTAATGACCCTGCTGCAGTATTTCAGTAATCTGCTGCATTATTTAAGGACTCTGCTGCATTATTTAAGGATCCTGTTGCGGTATTTCAGTACTCTGCTGCATTATTTAAGGAATTTGCTGCATTATTTATGGACTTTATTGCATTATTTAAAGACTTTGCTGCATTATTTAAGGACTTGGCTGGATTATTTAAGGACTGTGCTGCATTATTTAAGGACTTTGCTGCATTATTTAAGGACTCTGCTGCATTATTTAAGGACTTTGTTGCATTATTTAAGGACTCTGCTGCATTATTTAAGGACTTTGTTGCATTATTTAAGGACTCTGCTGCATTATTTAAGGACCCTGCTGCAGTATTTCAGTAATCTGCTGCATTATTTAAGGACTTTGTTGCATTATTTAAGGACTTGGCTGGATTATTTAAGGACTCTGCTGCATTATTTAAGGACTTTGCTGCATTATTTAAGGACTCTGCTGCATTATTTAAGGACTTTTTTGCATTATTTAAGAACCCTGCTGCATTATTTAAGGACTTTGTTGCATTATTTAAGGACTCTGCTGCATTATTTAAGAACCCTGCTGCGGTATTTCAGCACTCTGCTGAATTATTTAAGGACTTTGCTGCATTATTTATGGACTTTATTGCATTATTTAAGGACTCTGCTGCATTATTTAAGGACTTTGTTGCATTATTTAAGGACTCTGCTGCATCATTTAAGGACTTTGTTGCATTATTTAAGGACTCTACTTCATTATTTAACGACTCTGCTGCATTATTTAAGGACCCTGCTGCGGTATTTCAGTACTCTGCTGCATTATTTAAGGACTCTGCTGCATTATTTAAGGACTTTGTTGCATTATTTAAGGACTCTGCTGCATCATTTAAGGACGTTGTTGCATTATTTAAGGACTCTACTTCATTATTTAACGACTTTGCTGCATTATTTAAGGACCCTGCTGCGGTATTTCAGTACTCTGCTGCATTATTTAAGGACTTTATTGCATTATTTAAAGACTTTGCTGCATTATTTAAGGAATTTGCTGCATTATTTAAGGACTCTGCAGCATTATTTAATGACCCTGCTGCAGTATTTCAGTAATCTGCTGCATTATTTAAGGACTCTGCTGCATTATTTAAGGATCCTGCTGTGGTATTTCAGTACTCTGCTGCATTATTTAAGGAATTTGCTGCATTATTTATGGACTTTATTGCATTATTTAAAGACTTTGCTGCATTATTTAAGGACTTGGCTGGATTATTTAAGGACTGTGCTGCATTATTTAAGGACTTTGCTGCATTATTTAAGGACTCTGCTGCATTATTTAAGGACTTTGTTGCATTATTTAAGGACTCTGCTGCATTATTTAAGGACTTTGTTGCATTATTTAAGGACTCTGCTGCATTATTTAAGGACTCTGCTGCATTATTTAAGGACCCTGCTTCAGTATTTCAGTAATCTGCTGCATTATTTAAGGACTTTGTTGCATTATTTAAGGACTTGGCTGGATTATTTAAGGACTCTGCTGCATTATTTAAGGACTTTGCTGCATTATTTAAGGACTCTGCTGCATTATTTAAGGACTTTGTTGCATTATTTAAAGACCCTGATGCATTATTTAAGGACTTTGTTGCATTATTTAAGGACTCTGCTGCATTATTTAAGGACCCTGCTGCGGTATGTCAGCACTCTGCTGAATTATTTAAGGACTTTGCTGCATTATTTATGGACTTTATTGCATTATTTAAGGACTCTGCTGCATTATTTAAGGACTTTGTTGCATTATTTAAGGACTCTGCTGCATTATTTAAGGACTTTGCTGCATTATTTAAGGACTCTGATGCGGTACTTAAGGACTCTGCTGCATTATTTAAGTACTTTGTTGCATTATTTAAGTACTCAGCTGCATTATTTAAGGACTTTGTTGCATTATTTAAGGACTCTTCTGCATTATTTAAGTACTTTGTTGCATTATTTAATGACTCTGCTGCATTATTTAAGGACTTTGCTGCATTATTTAAGTACTCTGCTGCAGTATTTAAGGACTTGGCTGGATTATTTAAGGACTCTGCTGCATTATTTAAGGAATGTGCTGCATTATTTAAGGACTCTGCTGCATTATTTAAGGACTTTGTTGCATTATTTAAGGACTTTGTTGCATTATTTAAGGACTCTGCTGCATTATTTAAGGACTTTGCTGAATTATTTAAGGCCTTTATTGCATTATTTAAGGACTGTTCTGCATTATTTAAGGACTTTGTTGCATTATTTAAGGACTCTGCTGCATTATTTAAGGATCCTGCTGCGGTATTTCAGTACTCTGCTGCATTATTTAAGGACTTTGCTGCATTATTTAAGGACTTGGCTGGATTATTTAAGGACTCTGCTGCATTATTTAAGGACTTTGCTGCATTATTTAAGGACTCTGCTGCATTATTTAAGGACTTTGTTGCATTATTTAAGGACCCTGCTGCATTATTTAAGGACTTTGTTGCATTATTTAAGGACTCTGCTGCATTATTTAAGGACCCTGCTGCGGTATTTCAGCACTCTGCTGAATTATTTAAGGACTTTGCTGCATTATTAATGGAATTTATTGCATTATTTAAGGACGCTGCTGCATTATTTAAGGAATTTGTTGCATTATTAAAGGACTCTGTTGCATTATTTAATGACTTTGCTGCATTATTTAAGTACTCTGCTACATTACTTAAGGACTCTGCTGCATTATTTAAGTACTTTGTTGCATTATTTAAGAACTCTGCTGCATTATTTAAGGTCTTGGTTGCATTATTTAAGGACTCTTCTGCATTATTTAAGGACTCTGCTGCATTGTTTAAGGACTTTGTTGCATTATTTAAGGACTCTGCTGCATTATTTAAGGACTTTGTTGCATTATTTAAGGACTCTGCTGCATCATTTAAGGACTTTTTTGCATTATTTAAGGACTCTACTTCGTTATATAACGACTTTGCTGCATTATTTAAGGACCCTGCTGCGGTATTTCAGTACTCTGCTGCATTATTTAAGGACTCTGCTGCATTATTTAAGGACTTTGTTGCATTATTTAAGGACTCTGCTGCATCATTTAAGGAAGTTGTTACATTATTTAAGGACTCTACTTCATTATTTAACGACTTTGCTGCATTATTTAAGGACCCTGCTGCGGTATTTCAGTACTCTGCTGCATTATTTAAGGACTTTGCTGCATTATTTATGGACTTTATTGCATTATTTAAAGACTTTGCTGCATTATTTAATGAATTTGCTGCATTATTTAAGGACTCTGCAGCATTATTTAATGACTTTGCTGCATTATTTAAGGACTCTGCTGCATTATTTAAGTACTTTGTTGCATTATTTAAGGACTCTGCTGCATTATTTAAGGACATTGTTGCATTATTTAAGGACTCTTCTGCATTATTTAAGGACTTTGTTGCATTATTTAAGGACTCTGCTGCATTATTCAAGGACTTTGCTGCATTATTAAAGGACTATGCTGAAGTATTTAAGGACTCTGCTGCATTATTTAAGGACTTTGCTGCATTATTTAAGGACTCTGCTGCATTATTTAAGGACTTGGCTGGATTATTTAAGGACCCTGCTGCATGATTTAAGGACTTGGCTGGATTATTTAAGGACTCTTCTGCATTATTTAAGGGTTTTGTTGCATTATTTAAGGACTCTGCTGCATTATTTAAGGACTTGGCTGGATTATTTAAGGACTCTTCTGCATTATTTAAGGACTCTGCTGCATTATATAAGGACTTTGTTGCATTATTTAAAGACTTTGCTGCATTATTTAAGGACTCTGCTGTGGTATTTAAGGACTCTGCTGCATTATTTAAGAACTTTGCTGCATTATTTATGGACTTTATTGCATTATTTAAAGACTTTGCTGCATTATTTAAGGAATTTGCTGCATTATTTAAGGACTCTTCTGCATTATTTAAGGACTTTGTTGCATTATTTAAGGACTCAGCTGCATTATTCAAGGACTATGCTGCATTATTTAAGGACTATGCTGAAGTATTTAAGGACTCTGCTGCATTATTTAAGGTCTTTTCTGCATTATTTAAGGACTCTGCTGCATTATTTAAGGACTTTGTTGCATTATTTAAGGACTCTGCTGCATTATTTAAGGACTTTGTTGCATTATTTAAGGACTATGCTGCATTATTTAAGGACTTTGTTGCATTATTTAAGGACTCTGCTGCATTATTTAAGGACTTTGTTGCATTATTTAAGGACTCTGCTGCATTATTTAAGGACTTTGTTGCATTATTTAAGGACTCTGCTGCATTATTTAAGGACCCTGCTGCATTTTTTAAGGACTCTGCTGCATTATTTAAGGACTTTGTTGCATTATTTAAGGACCCTGCTGCATTATTTAAGGACTTTGTTGCATTATTTAAGGACTCTGCTGCATTATTTAAGGACCCTGCTGCGGTATTTCAGCACTCTGATGAATTATTTAAGGACTTTGCTGCATTATTTAAGGAATTTGTTCCATTATTTAAGGACTCTGCTGCATTATTTAAGGACTTTGTTGCATTATTTAAGGACTCTGCTGCATTATTTAAGGACCCTGCTGCGGTATTTCAGCACTCTGCTGCATTATTTAAGGACTCTGCTGCATTATTTAAGGAATTTGTTGCATTATTTAAGGACTCTGCTGCATTATTTAATGACTTTGCTGCATTATTTAAGGACTCTGCTGCATTATTTAAGGACTTTGCTGCAGTATTTAAGGACTCTGCTATGGTACTTAAGGACTCTGCTGCATTATTTAAGTACTTTGTTGCATTATTTAAGGACTCTGCTGCATTATTTAAGGTCTTGGTTGCATTATTTAAGGACACTTCTGCATTATTTAAGGACTCTGCTGCATTGTTTAAGGACTTTGTTGCATTATTTAAGGACTCTGCTGCATTATTTAAGGACTTTGTTGCATTATTTAAGGACTCTGCTGCATCATTTAAGGACTTTGTTGCATTATTTAAGGACTCTACTTCATTATTTAACGACTTTGCTGCATTATTTAAGGACCCTGCTGCGGTATTTCAGTACTCTGCTGCATTATTTAAGGACTCTGCTGCATTATTTAAGGACTTTGTTGCATTATTTAAGGACTCTGCTGCATCATTTAAGGACGTTGTTGCATTATTTAAGGACACTGCAGCATTATTTAATGACCCTGCTGCAGTATTTCAGTAATCTGCTGCATTATTTAAGGACTTTGTTGCATTATTTAAGGACTTGGCCGGATTATTTAAGGACCCTGCTGCATGATTTAAGGACTTGGCTGGATTATTTAAGGACTCTTCTGCATTATTTAAGGATTTTGTTGCATTATTTAAGGACTCTGCTGCATTATTTAAGGACTTGGCTGGATTATTTAAGGACTCTTCTGCATTATTTAAGGACTATGCTGCATTATTTAAGGACTTTGTTGCATTATTTAAAGACTTTGCTGAATTATTTAAGGACTCTGCTGTGGTATTTAAGGACTCTGCTGCATTATTTAAGAACTTTGCTGCATTATTTATGGACTTTATTGCATTATTTAAAGACTTTGCTGCATAATTTAAGGAATTTGCTGCATTATTTAAGGACTCTTCTGCATTATTTAAGGACTTTGTTGCATTATTTAAGGACTCTGCTGCATTATTCAAGGACTTTGCTGCATTATTTAAGGACTATGCTGAAGTATTTAAGGACTCTGCTGCATTATTTCAGGACTTTTCTGCATTATTTAAGGACTCTGCTGCATTATTTAAGGACTTGGCTGGATTATTTAAGGACTGTGCTGCATTATTTAAAGACTTTGCTGCATTATTTAAGGACTCTGCTGTGGTATTTAAGGACTCTGCTGCATTATTTAAGGACTCTGATGCATTATATAAGGACTTTGCTGCATTATTTAAGGACTCTTCTGCATTATTTAATGACTTTGCTGCATTATTTAAGGACTCTGCTGCAGTATTTTAGGACTCTGCTGCATTTTTTAAGGACTTTTCTGCATTATTTAAGGACTCTGCTGCATTATTTAAGGACTTGGCTGGATTATTTAAGGACTCTGCTGCATTATTTAAGGACTTTGCTGCATTATTTAAGGACTTTATCGCATTATTTAAGGACTGTTCTGCATTATTTAAGGACTTTGTTGCATTATTTAATGACTCTGTTGCATTATTTAAGGATCCTGCTGCTGTATTTCAGTACTCTGCTGCATTATTTTAGGAATTTGCTGCATCATTTATGGACTTTATTGCATTATTTAAAGACTTTGCTGCATTATTTAAGGACTTGGCTGGATTATTTAAGGACTGTGCTGCATTATTTAAGGACTTTGCTGGATTATTTAAGGACTCTGCTGCATTATTTAAGGACTTTGTTGCATTATTTAAGGACTCTGCTGCATTATTTATGGACTTTGTTGCATTATTTAAGGACTCTGCTGCATTATATAAGGACCCTGCTGCAGTATTTCAGTAATCTGCTGCATTATTTAAGACCTTTGCTGCATTATTTAAGGACTTGGCTGGATTATTTAAGGACTCTGCTGCATTATTTACGGACTTTGCTGCATTTTTTAAGGACTCTGCTGCATTATTTAAGGACTTTGTTGCATTATTTAAGGACCCTGCTGCATTATTTAAGGACTTTGTTGCATTATTTAAGGACTCTGCTGCATTATTTAAGGACCCTGCTGCGGTATTTCAGCACTCTGCTGAATTATTTAAGGACTTTGCTGCATTAGTTATGGACTTTATTGCATTATTTAAGGACTCTGCTGCATTATTTAAGGAATTTGTTGCATTATTTAAGGACTCTGCTGCAATATTTAAGGACTTTGCTGCAGTATTTAAGGACTCTGCTACGGTACTTAAGGACTCTGCTGCATTATTTAAGTACTTTGTTGCATTATTTAAGGACTCTGCTGCATTATTTAAGGTCTTGGTTGCATTATTTAAGGACTCTTCTGCATTATTTAAGGACTCTGCTGCTTTTTTTAAGGACTTTGTTGCATTATTTAAGGACTCTGCTGCATTATTTAAGGACTTTGTTGCATTATTTAAGGACTCTGCTGCATCATTTAAGGACTTTGTTGCATTATTTAAGGACTCTACTTCATTATTTAACGACTTTGCTGCATTATTTAAGGACCCTGCTGCGGTATTTCAGTACTCTGCTGCATTATTTAAGGACTCTGCTGCATTATTTAAGGACTTTGTTGCATTATTTAAGGACTCTGCTGCATCATTTAAGGACGTTGTTGCATTATTTAAGGACTCTACTTCATTATTTAACGACTTTGCTGCATTATTTAAGGACCCTGCTGCGGTATTTCAGTACTCTGCTGCATTATTTAAGGACTTTATTGCATTATTTAAAGACTTTGCTGCATTATTTAAGGAATTTGCTGCATTATTTAAGGACTCTGCAGCATTATTTAATGACCCTGCTGCAGTATTTCAGTAATCTGCTGCATTATTTAAGGACTCTGCTGCATTATTTAAGGATCCTGCTGCGGTATTTCAGTACTCTGCTGCATTATTTAAGGAATTTGCTGCATTATTTATGGACTTTATTGCATTATTTAAAGACTTTGCTGCATTATTTAAGGACTTGGCTGGATTATTTAAGGACTGTGCTGCATTATTTAAGGACTTTGCTGCATTATTTAAGGACTCTGCTGCATTATTTAAGGACTTTGTTGCATTATTTAAGGACTCTGCTGCATTATTTAAGGACTTTGTTGCATTATTTAAGGACTCTGCTGCATTATTTAAGGACTCTGCTGCATTATTTAAGGACCCTGCTGCAGTATTTCAGTAATCTGCTGCATTATTTAAGGACTTTGTTGCATTATTTAAGGACTTGGCTGGATTATTTAAGGACTCTGCTGCATTATTTAAGGACTTTGCTGCATTATTTAAGGACTCTGCTGCATTATTTAAGGACTTTGTTGCATTATTTAAAGACCCTGCTGCATCATTTAAGGACTTTATTGCATTACTTAAGGACTCTACTTCATTATTTAACGACTTTTCTGCATTATTTAAGGACCCTGCTGCGGTATTTCAGTACTCTGCTGCATTATTTAAGGAATTTGCTGCATTATTTATGGACTTTATTGCATTATTTAAAGACTTTGCTGCATTATTTAAGGACTTGGCTGGATTATTTAAGGACTGTGCTGCATTATTTAAGGACTTTGCTGCATTATTTAAGGACTCTGCTGCATTATTTAAGGACTTTGTTGCATTATTTAAGGACTCTGCTGCATTATTTAAGGACTTTGTTGCATTATTTAAGGACTCTGCTGCATTATTTAAGGACTCTGCTGCATTATTTAAGGACCCTGCTGCAGTATTTCAGTAATCTGCTGCATTATTTAAGGACTTTGTTGCATTATTTAAGGACTTGGCTGGATTATTTAAGGACTCTGCTGCATTATTTAAGGACTTTGCTGCATTATTTAAGGACTCTGCTGCATTATTTAAGGACTTTGTTGCATTATTTAAAGACCCTGCTGCATCATTTAAGGACTTTATTGCATTACTTAAGGACTCTACTTCATTATTTAACGACTTTGCTGCATTATTTAAGGACCCTGCTGCGGTATTTCAGTACTCTGCTGCATTATTTAAGGACTCTGCTGCATTATTTAAGGACTTTGTTGCATTATTTAAGGACTCTGCTGCATTATTTAAGGACTTTGTTGCATTATTTAAGGACTCTGCTGCATCATTTAAGGACTTTATTGCATTACTTAAGGACTCTACTTCATTATTTAACGACTTTGCTGCATTATTTAAGGACCCTGCTGCGGTATTTCAGTACTCTGCTGCATTATTTAAGGACTCTGCTGCATTATTTAAGGACTTTGTTGCATTATTTAAGGACTCTGCTGCATTATTTAAGGACTTTGTTGCATTATTTAAGGACTCTGCTGCATTATTTAAGGACCCTGCTGCAGTATTTCAGTAATCTGCTGCATTATTTAAGGACTTTTTTGCATTATTTAAGGAATTGGCTGGATTATTTATGGACTTTGCTGCATTATTTAAGGACTCTGCTGCATTATTTAAGGACTTTGCTGCATTATTTAAGGACTCTGATACGGTACTTAAGGACTCTGCTGCATTAATTAAGTACTTTGTTGCATTATTTAAGTACTCAGCTGCATTATTTAAGGACTTTGTTGCATTATTTAAGGACTCTGCTGCATTATTTAAGGACTTTGCTGCATTATTTAAGTACTCTGCTGCAGTATTTAAGGACTTGGCTGGATTATTTAAGGACTCTGCTGCATTATTTAAGGAATGTGCTGCATTATTTAAGGACTCTGCTGCATTATTTAAGGACTTTGTTGCATTATTTAAGGACTTTGTTGCATTATTTAAGGACTCTGCTGCATTATTTAAGGATCCTGCTGCGGTATTTCAGTACTCTGCTGCATTATTTAAGGACTTTGCTGCATTATTTAAGGACTTGGCTGGATTATTTAAGGACTCTGCTGCATTATTTAAGGACTTTGCTGCATTATTTAAGGACTCTGCTGCATTATTTAAGGACTTTGTTGCATTATTTAAGGACCCTGCTGCATTATTTAAGGACTTTGTTGCATTATTTAAGGACTCTGGTGCATTATTTAAGGACCCTGCTGCGGTATTTCAGCACTCTGCTGAATTATTTAAGGACTTTGCTGCATTATTTATGGACTTTATTGCATTATTTAAGGACTCTGCTGCATTATTTAAGGAATTTGTTGGATTATTAAAGGACTCTGCTGCATTATGTAATGACTTTGCTGCATTATTTAAGTACTCTGCTACGTTACTTAAGGACTCTGCTGCATTATTTAAGGACTCTGCTGCATTATTTAAGGTCTTGGTTGCATTATTTAAGGACTCTTCTGCATTATTTAAGGACTCTGCTGCATTGTTTAAGGACTTTGTTGCATTATTTAAGGACTCTGCTGCATTATTTAAGGACTTTGTTGCATTATTTAAGGACTCTGCTGCATCATTTAAGGACTTTTTTGCATTATTTAAGGACTCTACTTTGTTATATATTACGACTTTGCTGCATTATTTAAGGACCCTGCTGCGGTATTTCACTACTCTGCTGCATTATTTAAGGACTCTGCTGCATTATTTAAGTACTTTGTTGCATTATTTAAGGACTCTGCTGCATTATTTAAGGTCTTGGTTGCATTATTTAAGGACTCTTCTGCATTATTTAAGGACTCTGCTGCTTTTTTTAAGGACTTTGTTGCATTATTTAAGGACTCTGCTGCATTATTTAAGGACTTTGTTGCATTATTTAAGGACTCTGCTGCATCATTTAAGGACTTTGTTGCATTATTTAAGGACTCTACTTCATTATTTAACGACTTTGCTGCATTATTTAAGGACCCTGCTGCGGTATTTCAGTACTCTGCTGCATTATTTAAGGACTCTGCTGCATTATTTAAGGACTTTGTTGCATTATTTAAGGACTCTGCTGCATCATTTAAGGACGTTGTTGCATTATTTAAGGACTCTACTTCATTATTTAACGACTTTGCTGCATTATTTAAGGACCCTGCTGCGGTATTTCAGTACTCTGCTGCATTATTTAAGGACTTTATTGCATTATTTAAAGACTTTGCTGCATTATTTAAGGAATTTGCTGCATTATTTAAGGACTCTGCAGCATTATTTAATGACCCTGCTGCAGTATTTCAGTAATCTGCTGCATTATTTAAGGACTCTGCTGCATTATTTAAGGATCCTGCTGCGGTATTTCAGTACTCTGCTGCATTATTTAAGGAATTTGCTGCATTATTTATGGACTTTATTGCATTATTTAAAGACTTTGCTGCATTATTTAAGGACTTGGCTGGATTATTTAAGGACTGTGCTGCATTATTTAAGGACTTTGCTGCATTATTTAAGGACTCTGCTGCATTATTTAAGGACTTTGTTGCATTATTTAAGGACTCTGCTGCATTATTTAAGGACTTTGTTGCATTATTTAAGGACTCTGCTGCATTATTTAAGGACTCTGCTGCATTATTTAAGGACCCTGCTGCAGTATTTCAGTAATCTGCTGCATTATTTAAGGACTTTGTTGCATTATTTAAGGACTTGGCTGGATTATTTAAGGACTCTGCTGCATTATTTAAGGACTTTGCTGCATTATTTAAGGACTCTGCTGCATTATTTAAGGACTTTGTTGCATTATTTAAAGACCCTGCTGCATCATTTAAGGACTTTATTGCATTACTTAAGGACTCTACTTCATTATTTAACGACTTTTCTGCATTATTTAAGGACCCTGCTGCGGTATTTCAGTACTCTGCTGCATTATTTAAGGAATTTGCTGCATTATTTATGGACTTTATTGCATTATTTAAAGACTTTGCTGCATTATTTAAGGACTTGGCTGGATTATTTAAGGACTGTGCTGCATTATTTAAGGACTTTGCTGCATTATTTAAGGACTCTGCTGCATTATTTAAGGACTTTGTTGCATTATTTAAGGACTCTGCTGCATTATTTAAGGACTTTGTTGCATTATTTAAGGACTCTGCTGCATTATTTAAGGACTCTGCTGCATTATTTAAGGACCCTGCTGCAGTATTTCAGTAATCTGCTGCATTATTTAAGGACTTTGTTGCATTATTTAAGGACTTGGCTGGATTATTTAAGGACTCTGCTGCATTATTTAAGGACTTTGCTGCATTATTTAAGGACTCTGCTGCATTATTTAAGGACTTTGTTGCATTATTTAAAGACCCTGCTGCATCATTTAAGGACTTTATTGCATTACTTAAGGACTCTACTTCATTATTTAACGACTTTGCTGCATTATTTAAGGACCCTGCTGCGGTATTTCAGTACTCTGCTGCATTATTTAAGGACTCTGCTGCATTATTTAAGGACTTTGTTGCATTATTTAAGGACTCTGCTGCATTATTTAAGGACTTTGTTGCATTATTTAAGGACTCTGCTGCATCATTTAAGGACTTTATTGCATTACTTAAGGACTCTACTTCATTATTTAACGACTTTGCTGCATTATTTAAGGACCCTGCTGCGGTATTTCAGTACTCTGCTGCATTATTTAAGGACTCTGCTGCATTATTTAAGGACTTTGTTGCATTATTTAAGGACTCTGCTGCATTATTTAAGGACTTTGTTGCATTATTTAAGGACTCTGCTGCATTATTTAAGGACCCTGCTGCAGTATTTCAGTAATCTGCTGCATTATTTAAGGACTTTTTTGCATTATTTAAGGAATTGGCTGGATTATTTATGGACTTTGCTGCATTATTTAAGGACTCTGCTGCATTATTTAAGGACTTTGCTGCATTATTTAAGGACTCTGATACGGTACTTAAGGACTCTGCTGCATTAATTAAGTACTTTGTTGCATTATTTAAGTACTCAGCTGCATTATTTAAGGACTTTGTTGCATTATTTAAGGACTCTGCTGCATTATTTAAGGACTTTGCTGCATTATTTAAGTACTCTGCTGCAGTATTTAAGGACTTGGCTGGATTATTTAAGGACTCTGCTGCATTATTTAAGGAATGTGCTGCATTATTTAAGGACTCTGCTGCATTATTTAAGGACTTTGTTGCATTATTTAAGGACTTTGTTGCATTATTTAAGGACTCTGCTGCATTATTTAAGGATCCTGCTGCGGTATTTCAGTACTCTGCTGCATTATTTAAGGACTTTGCTGCATTATTTAAGGACTTGGCTGGATTATTTAAGGACTCTGCTGCATTATTTAAGGACTTTGCTGCATTATTTAAGGACTCTGCTGCATTATTTAAGGACTTTGTTGCATTATTTAAGGACCCTGCTGCATTATTTAAGGACTTTGTTGCATTATTTAAGGACTCTGGTGCATTATTTAAGGACCCTGCTGCGGTATTTCAGCACTCTGCTGAATTATTTAAGGACTTTGCTGCATTATTTATGGACTTTATTGCATTATTTAAGGACTCTGCTGCATTATTTAAGGAATTTGTTGGATTATTAAAGGACTCTGCTGCATTATGTAATGACTTTGCTGCATTATTTAAGTACTCTGCTACGTTACTTAAGGACTCTGCTGCATTATTTAAGGACTCTGCTGCATTATTTAAGGTCTTGGTTGCATTATTTAAGGACTCTTCTGCATTATTTAAGGACTCTGCTGCATTGTTTAAGGACTTTGTTGCATTATTTAAGGACTCTGCTGCATTATTTAAGGACTTTGTTGCATTATTTAAGGACTCTGCTGCATCATTTAAGGACTTTTTTGCATTATTTAAGGACTCTACTTTGTTATATATTACGACTTTGCTGCATTATTTAAGGACCCTGCTGCGGTATTTCACTACTCTGCTGCATTATTTAAGGACTCTGCTGCATTATTTAAGGACTTTGTTGCATTATTTAAGGACTCTGCTGCATCATTTAAGGACGTTGTTGCATTATTTAAGGACTCTACTTCATTATTTAACGACTTTGCTGCATTATTTAAGGACCCTGCTGCGGTATTTCAGTACTCTGCTGCATTATTTAAGGACTTGGCTGGATTATTTAAGGACTGTGCTGCATTATTTAAAGACTTTGCTGCATTATTTAAGGACTCTGCTGTGGTATTTAAGGACTCTGCTGCATTATTTAAGGACTCTGATGCATTATATAAGGACTTTGCTGCATTATTTAAGGACTCTTCTGCATTATTTAATGACTTTGCTGCATTATTTAAGGACTCTGCTGCAGTATTTTAGGACTCTGCTGCATTTTTTAAGGACTTTTCTGCATTATTTAAGGACTCTGCTGCATTATTTAAGGACTTGGCTGGATTATTTAAGGACTCTGCTGCATTATTTAAGGACTTTGCTGCATTATTTAAGGACTTTATCGCATTATTTAAGGACTGTTCTGCATTATTTAAGGACTTTGTTGCATTATTTAATGACTCTGTTGCATTATTTAAGGATCCTGCTGCTGTATTTCAGTACTCTGCTGCATTATTTAAGGAATTTGCTGCATCATTTATGGACTTTATTGCATTATTTAAAGACTTTTCTGCATTATTTAAGGACTTGGCTGGATTATTTAAGGACTGTGCTGCATTATTTAAGGACTTTGCTGCATTATTTAAGGACTCTGCTGCATTATTTAAGGACTTTGTTGCATTATTTAAGGACTCTGCTGCATTATTTATGGACTTTGTTGCATTATTTAAGGACTCTGCTGCATTATATAAGGACCCTGCTGCAGTATTTCAGTAATCTGCTGCATTATTTAAGACCTTTGCTGCATTATTTAAGGACTTGGCTGGATTATTTAAGGACTCTGCTGCATTATTTACGGACTTTGCTGCATTTTTTAAGGACTCTGCTGCATTATTTAAGGACTTTGTTGCATTATTTAAGGACCCTGCTGCATTATTTAAGGACTTTGTTGCATTATTTAAGGACTCTGCTGCATTATTTAAGGACCCTGCTGCGGTATTTCAGCACTCTGCTGAATTATTTAAGGACTTTGCTGCATTAGTTATGGACTTTATTGCATTATTTAAGGACTCTGCTGCATTATTTAAGGAATTTGTTGCATTATTTAAGGACTCTGCTGCAATATTTAAGGACTTTGCTGCAGTATTTAAGGACTCTGCTACGGTACTTAAGGACTCTGCTGCATTATTTAAGTACTTTGTTGCATTATTTAAGGACTCTGCTGCATTATTTAAGGTCTTGGTTGCATTATTTAAGGACTCTTCTGCATTATTTAAGGACTCTGCTGCTTTTTTTAAGGACTTTGTTGCATTATTTAAGGACTCTGCTGCATTATTTAAGGACTTTGTTGCATTATTTAAGGACTCTGCTGCATCATTTAAGGACTTTGTTGCATTATTTAAGGACTCTACTTCATTATTTAACGACTTTGCTGCATTATTTAAGGACCCTGCTGCGGTATTTCAGTACTCTGCTGCATTATTTAAGGACTCTGCTGCATTATTTAAGGACTTTGTTGCATTATTTAAGGACTCTGCTGCATCATTTAAGGACGTTGTTGCATTATTTAAGGACTCTGCTGCGGTATTTCAGTACTCTGCTGCATTATTTAAGGACTTTATTGCATTATTTAAAGACTTTGCTGCATTATTTAAGGAATTTGCTGCATTATTTAAGGACTCTGCAGCATTATTTAATGACCCTGCTGCAGTATTTCAGTAATCTGCTGCATTATTTAAGGACTCTGCTGCATTATTTAAGGATCCTGCTGCGGTATTTCAGTACTCTGCTGCATTATTTAAGGAATTTGCTGCATTATTTATGGACTTTATTGCATTATTTAAAGACTTTGCTGCATTATTTAAGGACTTGGCTGGATTATTTAAGGACTGTGCTGCATTATTTAAGGACTTTGCTGCATTATTTAAGGACTCTGCTGCATTATTTAAGGACTTTGTTGCATTATTTAAGGACTCTGCTGCATTATTTAAGGACTTTGTTGCATTATTTAAGGACTCTGCTGCATTATTTAAGGACTCTGCTGCATTATTTAAGGACACTGCTGCAGTATTTCAGTAATCTGCTGCATTATTTAAGGACTTTGTTGCATTATTTAAGGACTTGGCTGGATTATTTAAGGACTCTGCTGCATTATTTAAGGACTTTGCTGCATTATTTAAGGACTCTGCTGCATTATTTAAGGACTTTGTTGCATTATTTAAAGACCCTGCTGCATCATTTAAGGACTTTTTTGCATTACTTAAGGACTCTACTTCATTATTTAACGACTTTGCTGCATTATTTAAGGACCCTGCTGCGGTATTTCAGTACTCTGCTGCATTATTTAAGGACTCTGCTGCATTATTTAAAGACTTTGTTGCATTATTTAAGGACTCTGCTGCATTATTTAAGGACTTTGTTGCATTATTTAAGGACTCTGCTGCATCATTTAAGGACTTTATTGCATTACTTAAGGACCCTACTTCATTATTTAACGACTTTGCTGCATTATTTAAGGACCCTGCTGCGGTATTTCAGTACTCTGCTGCATTATTTAAGGACTCTGCTGCATTATTTAAGGACTTTGTTGCATTATTTAAGGACTCTGCTGCATTATTTAAGGACTTTGTTGCATTATTTAAGGACTCTGCTGCATTATTTAAGGACCCTGCTGCAGTATTTCAGTAATCTGCTGCATTATTTAAGGACTTTGTTGCATTATTTAACTAATTGGCTGGATTATTTAAGGACTTTGCTGCATTATTTAAGGACTCTGCTGCATTATTTAAGGACTTTGCTGCATTATTTAAGGACTCTGATACGGTACTTAAGGACTCTGCTGCATTAATTAAGTACTTTGTTGCATTATTTAAGTACTCAGCTGCATTATTTAAGGACTTTGTTGCATTATTTAAGGACTCTGCTGCATTATTTAAGGACTTTGCTGCATTATTTAAGTACTCTGCTGCAGTATTTAAGGACTTGGCTGGATTATTTAAGGACTCTGCTGCATTATTTAAGGAATGTGCTGCATTATTTAAGGACTCTGCTGCATTATTTAAGGACTTTGTTGCATTATTTAAGGACTTTGTTGCATTATTTAAGGACTCTGCTGCATTATTTAAGGATCCTGCTGCGGTATTTCAGTACTCTGCTGCATTATTTAAGGACTTTGCTGCATTATTTAAGGACTTGGCTGGATTATTTAAGGACTCTGCTGCATTATTTAAGGACTTTGCTGCATTATTTAAGGACTCTGCTGCATTATTTAAGGACTTTGTTGCATTATTTAAGGACCCTGCTGCATTATTTAAGGACTTTGTTGCATTATTTAAGGACTCTGGTGCATTATTTAAGGACCCTGCTGCGGTATTTCAGCACTCTGCTGAATTATTTAAGGACTTTGCTGCATTATTTATGGACTTTATTGCATTATTTAAGGACTCTGCTGCATTATTTAAGGAATTTGTTGGATTATTAAAGGACTCTGCTGCATTATGTAATGACTTTGCTGCATTATTTAAGTACTCTGCTACGTTACTTAAGGACTCTGCTGCATTATTTAAGGACTCTGCTGCATTATTTAAGGTCTTTGTTGCATTATTTAAGGACTCTTCTGCATTATTTAAGGACTCTGCTGCATTGTTTAAGGACTTTGTTGCATTATTTAAGGACTCTGCTGCATTATTTAAGGACTTTGTTGCATTATTTAAGGACTCTGCTGCATCATTTAAGGACTTTTTTGCATTATTTAAGGACTCTACTTTGTTATATATTACGACTTTGCTGCATTATTTAAGGACCCTGCTGCGGTATTTCAGTACTCTGCTGCATTATTTAAGGACTCTGCTGCATTATTTAAGGACTTTGTTGCATTATTTAAGGACTCTGCTGCATCATTTAAGGACGTTGTTGCATTATTTAAGGACTCTACTTCATTATTTAACGACTTTGCTGCATTATTTAAGGACCCTGCTGCGGTATTTCAGTACTCTGCTGCATTATTTAAGGACTTTGCTGCATTATTTATGGACTTTATTGCATTATTTAAAGACTTTGCTGCATTATTTAATGAATTTGCTGCATTATTTAAGGACTCTGCAGCATTATTTAATGACTTTGCTGCATTATTTAAGGACTCTGCTGCATTATTTAAGTACTTTGTTGCATTATTTAAGGACTCTGCTGCATTATTTAAGGACTTTGTTGCATTATTTAAGGACTCTTCTGCATTATTTAAGGACTTTGTTGCATTATTTAAGGACTCTGCTGCATTATTCAAGGACTTTGCTGCATTATTTAAGGACTATGCTGAAGTATTTAAGGACTCTGCTGCATTATTTAAGGACTTTGCTGCATTATTTAAGGACTCTGCTGCATTATTTAAGGACTTGGCTGGATTATTTAAGGACCCTGCTGCATGATTTAAGGACTTGGCTCGATTATTTAAGGACTCTTCTGCATTATTTAAGGATTTTGTTGCATTATTTAAGGACTCTGCTGCATTATTTAAGGACTTGGCTGGATTATTTAAGGACTCTTCTGCATTATTTAAGGACTCAGCTGCATTATTTAAGGAATTTGTTGCATTATTTAAAGACTTTGCTGCATTATTTAAGGACTCTGCTGTGGTATTTAAGGACTCTGCTGCATTATTTAAGAACTTTGCTGCATTATTTATGGACTTTATTGCATTATTTAAAGACTTTGCTGCATTATTTAAGGTCTTTTCTGCATTATTTAAGGACTCTGCTGCATTATTTAAGGACTTTGTTGCATTATTTAAGGACTCTGCTGCATTATTTAAGGACTTTGTTGCATTATTTAAGGACTCTGCTGCATTATTTAAGGACCCTGCTGCGGTATGTCAGCACTCTGCTGAATTATTTAAGGACTTTGCTGCATTATTTATGGACTTTATTGCATTATTTAAGGACTCTGCTGCATTATTTAAGGACTTTGTTGCATTATTTAAGGACTCTGCTGCATTATTTAAGGACTTTGCTGCATTATTTAAGGACTCTGATGCGGTACTTAAGGACTCTGCTGCATTATTTAAGTACTTTGTTGCATTATTTAAGTACTCAGCTGCATTATTTAAGGACTTTGTTGCATTATTTAAGGACTCTTCTGCATTATTTAAGTACTTTGTTGCATTATTTAATGACTCTGCTGCATTATTTAAGGACTTTGCTGCATTATTTAAGTACTCTGCTGCAGTATTTAAGGACTTGGCTGGATTATTTAAGGACTCTGCTGCATTATTTAAGGAATGTGCTGCATTATTTAAGGACTCTGCTGCATTATTTAAGGACTTTGTTGCATTATTTAAGGACTTTGTTGCATTATTTAAGGACTCTGCTGCATTATTTAAGGACTTTGCTGAATTATTTAAGGCCTTTATTGCATTATTTAAGGACTGTTCTGCATTATTTAAGGACTTTGTTGCATTATTTAAGGACTCTGCTGCATTATTTAAGGATCCTGCTGCGGTATTTCAGTACTCTGCTGCATTATTTAAGGACTTTGCTGCATTATTTAAGGACTTGGCTGGATTATTTAAGGACTCTGCTGCATTATTTAAGGACTTTGCTGCATTATTTAAGGACTCTGCTGCATTATTTAAGGACTTTGTTGCATTATTTAAGGACCCTGCTGCATTATTTAAGGACTTTGTTGCATTATTTAAGGACTCTGCTGCATTATTTAAGGACCCTGCTGCGGTATTTCAGCACTCTGCTGAATTATTTAAGGACTTTGCTGCATTATTAATGGAATTTATTGCATTATTTAAGGACGCTGCTGCATTATTTAAGGAATTTGTTGCATTATTAAAGGACTCTGTTGCATTATTTAATGACTTTGCTGCATTATTTAAGTACTCTGCTACATTACTTAAGGACTCTGCTGCATTATTTAAGTACTTTGTTGCATTATTTAAGAACTCTGCTGCATTATTTAAGGTCTTGGTTGCATTATTTAAGGACTCTTCTGCATTATTTAAGGACTCTGCTGCATTGTTTAAGGACTTTGTTGCATTATTTAAGGACTCTGCTGCATTATTTAAGGACTTTGTTGCATTATTTAAGGACTCTGCTGCATCATTTAAGGACTTTTTTGCATTATTTAAGGACTCTACTTCGTTATATAACGACTTTGCTGCATTATTTAAGGACCCTGCTGCGGTATTTCAGTACTCTGCTGCATTATTTAAGGACTCTGCTGCATTATTTAAGGACTTTGTTGCATTATTTAAGGACTCTGCTGCATCATTTAAGGAAGTTGTTACATTATTTAAGGACTCTACTTCATTATTTAACGACTTTGCTGCATTATTTAAGGACCCTGCTGCGGTATTTCAGTACTCTGCTGCATTATTTAAGGACTTTGCTGCATTATTTATGGACTTTATTGCATTATTTAAAGACTTTGCTGCATTATTTAATGAATTTGCTGCATTATTTAAGGACTCTGCAGCATTATTTAATGACTTTGCTGCATTATTTAAGGACTCTGCTGCATTATTTAAGTACTTTGTTGCATTATTTAAGGACTCTGCTGCATTATTTAAGGACATTGTTGCATTATTTAAGGACTCTTCTGCATTATTTAAGGACTTTGTTGCATTATTTAAGGACTCTGCTGCATTATTCAAGGACTTTGCTGCATTATTAAAGGACTATGCTGAAGTATTTAAGGACTCTGCTGCATTATTTAAGGACTTTGCTGCATTATTTAAGGACTCTGCTGCATTATTTAAGGACTTGGCTGGATTATTTAAGGACCCTGCTGCATGATTTAAGGACTTGGCTGGATTATTTAAGGACTCTTCTGCATTATTTAAGGGTTTTGTTGCATTATTTAAGGACTCTGCTGCATTATTTAAGGACTTGGCTGGATTATTTAAGGACTCTTCTGCATTATTTAAGGACTCTGCTGCATTATATAAGGACTTTGTTGCATGATTTAAAGACTTTGCTGCATTATTTAAGGACTCTGCTGTGGTATTTAAGGACTCTGCTGCATTATTTAAGAACTTTGCTGCATTATTTATGGACTTTATTGCATTATTTAAAGACTTTGCTGCATTATTTATGGAATTTGCTGCATTATTTAAGGACTCTTCTGCATTATTTAAGGACTTTGTTGCATTATTTAAGGACTCAGCTGCATTATTCAAGGACTATGCTGCATTATTTAAGGACTATGCTGAAGTATTTAAGGACTCTGCTGCATTATTTAAGGTCTTTTCTGCATTATTTAAGGACTCTGCTGCATTATTTAAGGACTTTGTTGCATTATTTAAGGACTCTGCTGCATTATTTAAGGACTTTGTTGCATTATTTAAGGACTATGCTGCATTATTTAAGGACTTTGTTGCATTATTTAAGGACTCTGCTGCATTATTTAAGGACTTTGTTGCATTATTTAAGGACTCTGCTGCATTATTTAAGGACTTTGTTGCATTATTTAAGGACTCTGCTGCATTATTTAAGGACCCTGCTGCATTTTTTAAGGACTCTGCTGCATTATTTAAGGACTTTGTTGCATTATTTAAGGACCCTGCTGCATTATTTAAGGACTTTGTTGCATTATTTAAGGACTCTGCTGCATTATTTAAGGACCCTGCTGCGGTATTTCAGCACTCTGATGAATTATTTAAGGACTTTGCTGCATTATTTAAGGAATTTGTTCCATTATTTAAGGACTCTGCTGCATTATTTAAGGACTTTGTTGCATTATTTAAGGACTCTGCTGCATTATTTAAGGACCCTCCTGCGGTATTTCAGCACTCTGCTGCATTATTTAAGGACTCTGCTGCATTATTTAAGGAATTTGTTGCATTATTTAAGGACTCTGC
Source organism: Phyllobates terribilis (assembly GCF_046119375.1). Taxonomy (NCBI): domain Eukaryota; kingdom Metazoa; phylum Chordata; class Amphibia; order Anura; family Dendrobatidae; genus Phyllobates; species Phyllobates terribilis. The sequence goes on from NW_027362792.1 coordinate 5,124,036, forward strand.
TGCATTATTTAATGACTTTGCTGCATTATTTAAGGACTCTGCTGCATTATTTAAGGACTTTGCTGCAGTATTTAAGGACTCTGCTATGGTACTTAAGGACTCTGCTGCATTATTTAAGTACTTTGTTGCATTATTTAAGGACTCTGCTGCATTATTTAAGGTCTTGGTTGCATTATTTAAGGACTCTTCTGCATTATTTAAGGACTCTGCTGCATTGTTTAAGGACTTTGTTGCATTATTTAAGGACTCTGCTGCATTATTTAAGGACTTTGTTGCATTATTTAAGGACTCTGCTGCATCATTTAAGGACTTTGTTGCATTATTTAAGGACTCTACTTCATTATTTAACGACTTTGCTGCATTATTTAAGGACCCTGCTGCGGTATTTCAGTACTCTGCTGCATTATTTAAGGACTCTGCTGCATTATTTAAGGACTTTGTTGCATTATTTAAGGACTCTGCTGCATCATTTAAGGACGTTGTTGCATTATTTAAGGACACTGCAGCATTATTTAATGACCCTGCTGCAGTATTTCAGTAATCTGCTGCATTATTTAAGGACTTTGTTGCATTATTTAAGGACTTGGCCGGATTATTTAAGGACCCTGCTGCATGATTTAAGGACTTGGCTGGATTATTTAAGGACTCTTCTGCATTATTTAAGGATTTTGTTGCATTATTTAAGGACTCTGCTGCATTATTTAAGGACTTGGCTGGATTATTTAAGGACTCTTCTGCATTATTTAAGGACTATGCTGCATTATTTAAGGACTTTGTTGCATTATTTAAAGACTTTGCTGAATTATTTAAGGACTCTGCTGTGGTATTTAAGGACTCTGCTGCATTATTTAAGAACTTTGCTGCATTATTTATGGACTTTATTGCATTATTTAAAGACTTTGCTGCATAATTTAAGGAATTTGCTGCATTATTTAAGGACTCTTCTGCATTATTTAAGGACTTTGTTGCATTATTTAAGGACTCTGCTGCATTATTCAAGGACTTTGCTGCATTATTTAAGGACTATGCTGAAGTATTTAAGGACTCTGCTGCATTATTTCAGGACTTTTCTGCATTATTTAAGGACTCTGCTGCATTATTTAAGGACTTGGCTGGATTATTTAAGGACTGTGCTGCATTATTTAAAGACTTTGCTGCATTATTTAAGGACTCTGCTGTGGTATTTAAGGACTCTGCTGCATTATTTAAGGACTCTGATGCATTATATAAGGACTTTGCTGCATTATTTAAGGACTCTTCTGCATTATTTAATGACTTTGCTGCATTATTTAAGGACTCTGCTGCAGTATTTTAGGACTCTGCTGCATTTTTTAAGGACTTTTCTGCATTATTTAATGACTCTGCTGCATTATTTAAGGACTTGGCTGGATTATTTAAGGACTCTGCTGCATTATTTAAGGACTTTGCTGCATTATTTAAGGACTTTATCGCATTATTTAAGGACTGTTCTGCATTATTTAAGGACTTTGTTGCATTATTTAATGACTCTGTTGCATTATTTAAGGATCCTGCTGCTGTATTTCAGTACTCTGCTGCATTATTTAAGGAATTTGCTGCATCATTTATGGACTTTATTGCATTATTTAAAGACTTTGCTGCATTATTTAAGGACTTGGCTGGATTATTTAAGGACTGTGCTGCATTATTTAAGGACTTTGCTGGATTATTTAAGGACTCTGCTGCATTATTTAAGGACTTTGTTGCATTATTTAAGGACTCTGCTGCATTATTTATGGACTTTGTTGCATTATTTAAGGACTCTGCTGCATTATATAAGGACCCTGCTGCAGTATTTCAGTAATCTGCTGCATTATTTAAGACCTTTGCTGCATTATTTAAGGACTTGGCTGGATTATTTAAGGACTCTGCTGCATTATTTACGGACTTTGCTGCATTTTTTAAGGACTCTGCTGCATTATTTAAGGACTTTGTTGCATTATTTAAGGACCCTGCTGCATTATTTAAGGACTTTGTTGCATTATTTAAGGACTCTGCTGCATTATTTAAGGACCCTGCTGCGGTATTTCAGCACTCTGCTGAATTATTTAAGGACTTTGCTGCATTAGTTATGGACTTTATTGCATTATTTAAGGACTCTGCTGCATTATTTAAGGAATTTGTTGCATTATTTAAGGACTCTGCTGCAATATTTAAGGACTTTGCTGCAGTATTTAAGGACTCTGCTACGGTACTTAAGGACTCTGCTGCATTATTTAAGTACTTTGTTGCATTATTTAAGGACTCTGCTGCATTATTTAAGGTCTTGGTTGCATTATTTAAGGACTCTTCTGCATTATTTAAGGACTCTGCTGCTTTTTTTAAGGACTTTGTTGCATTATTTAAGGACTCTGCTGCATTATTTAAGGACTTTGTTGCATTATTTAAGGACTCTGCTGCATCATTTAAGGACTTTGTTGCATTATTTAAGGACTCTACTTCATTATTTAACGACTTTGCTGCATTATTTAAGGACCCTGCTGCGGTATTTCAGTACTCTGCTGCATTATTTAAGGACTCTGCTGCATTATTTAAGGATCCTGCTGCGGTATTTCAGTACTCTGCTGCATTATTTAAGGACTTTATTGCATTATTTAAAGACTTTGCTGCATTATTTAAGGAATTTGCTGCATTATTTAAGGACTCTGCAGCATTATTTAATGACCCTGCTGCAGTATTTCAGTAATCTGCTGCATTATTTAAGGACTCTGCTGCATTATTTAAGGATCCTGCTGCGGTATTTCAGTACTCTGCTGCATTATTTAAGGAATTTGCTGCATTATTTATGGACTTTATTGCATTATTTAAAGACTTTGCTGCATTATTTAAGGACTTGGCTGGATTATTTAAGGACTGTGCTGCATTATTTAAGGACTTTGCTGCATTATTTAAGGACTCTGCTGCATTATTTAAGGACTTTGTTGCATTATTTAAGGACTCTGCTGCATTATTTAAGGACTTTGTTGCATTATTTAAGGACTCTGCTGCATTATTTAAGGACTCTGCTGCATTATTTAAGGACCCTGCTGCAGTATTTCAGTAATCTGCTGCATTATTTAAGGACTTTGTTGCATTATTTAAGGACTTGGCTGGATTATTTAAGGACTCTGCTGCATTATTTAAGGACTTTGCTGCATTATTTAAGGACTCTGCTGCATTATTTAAGGACTTTGTTGCATTATTTAAAGACCCTGCTGCATCATTTAAGGACTTTATTGCATTACTTAAGGACTCTACTTCATTATTTAACGACTTTGCTGCATTATTTAAGGACCCTGCTGCGGTATTTCAGTACTCTGCTGCATTATTTAAGGAATTTGCTGCATTATTTATGGACTTTATTGCATTATTTAAAGACTTTGCTGCATTATTTAAGGACTTGGCTGGATTATTTAAGGACTGTGCTGCATTATTTAAGGACTTTGCTGCATTATTTATGGACTCTGCTGCATTATTTAAGGACTTTGTTGCATTATTTAAGGACTCTGCTGCATTATTTAAGGACTTTGTTGCATTATTTAAGGACTCTGCTGCATTATTTAAGGACTCTGCTGCATTATTTAAGGACCCTGCTGCAGTATTTCAGTAATCTGCTGCATTATTTAAGGACTTTGTTGCATTATTTAAGGACTTGGCTGGATTATTTAAGGACTCTGCTGCATTATTTAAGGACTTTGCTGCATTATTTAAGGACTCTGCTGCATTATTTAAGGACTTTGTTGCATTATTTAAAGACCCTGCTGCATCATTTAAGGACTTTATTGCATTACTTAAGGACTCTACTTCATTATTTAACGACTTTGCTGCATTATTTAAGGACCCTGCTGCGGTATTTCAGTACTCTGCTGCATTATTTAAGGACTCTGCTGCATTATTTAAGGACTTTGTTGCATTATTTAAGGACTCTGCTGCATTATTTAAGGACTTTGTTGCATTATTTAAGGACTCTGCTGCATCATTTAAGGACTTTATTGCATTACTTAAGGACCCTACTTCATTATTTAACGACTTTGCTGCATTATTTAAGGACCCTGCTGCGGTATTTCAGTACTCTGCTGCATTATTTAAGGACTCTGCTGCATTATTTAAGGACTTTGTTGCATTATTTAAGGACTCTGCTGCATTATTTAAGGACTTTGTTGCATTATTTAAGGACTCTGCTGCATTATTTAAGGACCCTGCTGCAGTATTTCAGTAATCTGCTGCATTATTTAAGGACTTTGTTGCATTATTTAACTAATTGGCTGGATTATTTAAGGACTTTGCTGCATTATTTAAGGACTCTGCTGCATTATTTAAGGACTTTGCTGCATTATTTAAGGACTCTGATACGGTACTTAAGGACTCTGCTGCATTAATTAAGTACTTTGTTGCATTATTTAAGTACTCAGCTGCATTATTTAAGGACTTTGTTGCATTATTTAAGGACTCTGCTGCATTATTTAAGGACTTTGCTGCATTATTTAAGTACTCTGCTGCAGTATTTAAGGACTTGGCTGGATTATTTAAGGACTCTGCTGCATTATTTAAGGAATGTGCTGCATTATTTAAGGACTCTGCTGCATTATTTAAGGACTTTGTTGCATTATTTAAGGACTTTGTTGCATTATTTAAGGACTCTGCTGCATTATTTAAGGATCCTGCTGCGGTATTTCAGTACTCTGCTGCATTATTTAAGGACTTTGCTGCATTATTTAAGGACTTGGCTGGATTATTTAAGGACTCTGCTGCATTATTTAAGGACTTTGCTGCATTATTTAAGGACTCTGCTGCATTATTTAAGGACTTTGTTGCATTATTTAAGGACCCTGCTGCATTATTTAAGGACTTTGTTGCATTATTTAAGGACTCTGGTGCATTATTTAAGGACCCTGCTGCGGTATTTCAGCACTCTGCTGAATTATTTAAGGACTTTGCTGCATTATTTATGGACTTTATTGCATTATTTAAGGACTCTGCTGCATTATTTAAGGAATTTGTTGGATTATTAAAGGACTCTGCTGCATTATGTAATGACTTTGCTGCATTATTTAAGTACTCTGCTACGTTACTTAAGGACTCTGCTGCATTATTTAAGGACTCTGCTGCATTATTTAAGGTCTTTGTTGCATTATTTAAGGACTCTTCTGCATTATTTAAGGACTCTGCTGCATTGTTTAAGGACTTTGTTGCATTATTTAAGGACTCTGCTGCATTATTTAAGGACTTTGTTGCATTATTTAAGGACTCTGCTGCATCATTTAAGGACTTTTTTGCATTATTTAAGGACTCTACTTTGTTATATATTACGACTTTGCTGCATTATTTAAGGACCCTGCTGCGGTATTTCAGTACTCTGCTGCATTATTTAAGGACTCTGCTGCATTATTTAAGGACTTTGTTGCATTATTTAAGGACTCTGCTGCATCATTTAAGGACGTTGTTGCATTATTTAAGGACTCTACTTCATTATTTAACGACTTTGCTGCATTATTTAAGGACCCTGCTGCGGTATTTCAGTACTCTGCTGCATTATTTAAGGACTTTGCTGCATTATTTATGGACTTTATTGCATTATTTAAAGACTTTGCTGCATTATTTAATGAATTTGCTGCATTATTTAAGGACTCTGCAGCATTATTTAATGACTTTGCTGCATTATTTAAGGACTCTGCTGCATTATTTAAGTACTTTGTTGCATTATTTAAGGACTCTGCTGCATTATTTAAGGACTTTGTTGCATTATTTAAGGACTCTTCTGCATTATTTAAGGACTTTGTTGCATTATTTAAGGACTCTGCTGCATTATTCAAGGACTTTGCTGCATTATTTAAGGACTATGCTGAAGTATTTAAGGACTCTGCTGCATTATTTAAGGACTTTGCTGCATTATTTAAGGACTCTGCTGCATTATTTAAGGACTTGGCTGGATTATTTAAGGACCCTGCTGCATGATTTAAGGACTTGGCTCGATTATTTAAGGACTCTTCTGCATTATTTAAGGATTTTGTTGCATTATTTAAGGACTCTGCTGCATTATTTAAGGACTTGGCTGGATTATTTAAGGACTCTTCTGCATTATTTAAGGACTCAGCTGCATTATTTAAGGAATTTGTTGCATTATTTAAAGACTTTGCTGCATTATTTAAGGACTCTGCTGTGGTATTTAAGGACTCTGCTGCATTATTTAAGAACTTTGCTGCATTATTTATGGACTTTATTGCATTATTTAAAGACTTTGCTGCATTATTTAAGGTCTTTTCTGCATTATTTAAGGACTCTGCTGCATTATTTAAGGACTTTGTTGCATTATTTAAGGACTCTGCTGCATTATTTAAGGACTTTGTTGCATTATTTAAGGACTCTGCTGCATTATTTAAGGACCCTGCTGCGGTATGTCAGCACTCTGCTGAATTATTTAAGGACTTTGCTGCATTATTTATGGACTTTATTGCATTATTTAAGGACTCTGCTGCATTATTTAAGGACTTTGTTGCATTATTTAAGGACTCTGCTGCATTATTTAAGGACTTTGCTGCATTATTTAAGGACTCTGATGCGGTACTTAAGGACTCTGCTGCATTATTTAAGTACTTTGTTGCATTATTTAAGTACTCAGCTGCATTATTTAAGGACTTTGTTGCATTATTTAAGGACTCTTCTGCATTATTTAAGTACTTTGTTGCATTATTTAATGACTCTGCTGCATTATTTAAGGACTTTGCTGCATTATTTAAGTACTCTGCTGCAGTATTTAAGGACTTGGCTGGATTATTTAAGGACTCTGCTGCATTATTTAAGGAATGTGCTGCATTATTTAAGGACTCTGCTGCATTATTTAAGGACTTTGTTGCATTATTTAAGGACTTTGTTGCATTATTTAAGGACTCTGCTGCATTATTTAAGGACTTTGCTGAATTATTTAAGGCCTTTATTGCATTATTTAAGGACTGTTCTGCATTATTTAAGGACTTTGTTGCATTATTTAAGGACTCTGCTGCATTATTTAAGGATCCTGCTGCGGTATTTCAGTACTCTGCTGCATTATTTAAGGACTTTGCTGCATTATTTAAGGACTTGGCTGGATTATTTAAGGACTCTGCTGCATTATTTAAGGACTTTGCTGCATTATTTAAGGACTCTGCTGCATTATTTAAGGACTTTGTTGCATTATTTAAGGACCCTGCTGCATTATTTAAGGACTTTGTTGCATTATTTAAGGACTCTGCTGCATTATTTAAGGACCCTGCTGCGGTATTTCAGCACTCTGCTGAATTATTTAAGGACTTTGCTGCATTATTAATGGAATTTATTGCATTATTTAAGGACGCTGCTGCATTATTTAAGGAATTTGTTGCATTATTAAAGGACTCTGTTGCATTATTTAATGACTTTGCTGCATTATTTAAGTACTCTGCTACATTACTTAAGGACTCTGCTGCATTATTTAAGTACTTTGTTGCATTATTTAAGAACTCTGCTGCATTATTTAAGGTCTTGGTTGCATTATTTAAGGACTCTTCTGCATTATTTAAGGACTCTGCTGCATTGTTTAAGGACTTTGTTGCATTATTTAAGGACTCTGCTGCATTATTTAAGGACTTTGTTGCATTATTTAAGGACTCTGCTGCATCATTTAAGGACTTTTTTGCATTATTTAAGGACTCTACTTCGTTATATAACGACTTTGCTGCATTATTTAAGGACCCTGCTGCGGTATTTCAGTACTCTGCTGCATTATTTAAGGACTCTGCTGCATTATTTAAGGACTTTGTTGCATTATTTAAGGACTCTGCTGCATCATTTAAGGACTTTGTTGCATTATTTAAGGACTCTACTTCATTATTTAACGACTTTGCTGCATTATTTAAGGACCCTGCTGCGGTATTTCAGTACTCTGCTGCATTATTTAAGGACTCTGCTGCATTATTTAAGGATCCTGCTGCGGTATTTCAGTACTCTGCTGCATTATTTAAGGACTTTATTGCATTATTTAAAGACTTTGCTGCATTATTTAAGGAATTTGCTGCATTATTTAAGGACTCTGCAGCATTATTTAATGACCCTGCTGCAGTATTTCAGTAATCTGCTGCATTATTTAAGGACTCTGCTGCATTATTTAAGGATCCTGCTGCGGTATTTCAGTACTCTGCTGCATTATTTAAGGAATTTGCTGCATTATTTATGGACTTTATTGCATTATTTAAAGACTTTGCTGCATTATTTAAGGACTTGGCTGGATTATTTAAGGACTGTGCTGCATTATTTAAGGACTTTGCTGCATTATTTAAGGACTCTGCTGCATTATTTAAGGACTTTGTTGCATTATTTAAGGACTCTGCTGCATTATTTAAGGACTTTGTTGCATTATTTAAGGACTCTGCTGCATTATTTAAGGACTCTGCTGCATTATTTAAGGACCCTGCTGCAGTATTTCAGTAATCTGCTGCATTATTTAAGGACTTTGTTGCATTATTTAAGGACTTGGCTGGATTATTTAAGGACTCTGCTGCATTATTTAAGGACTTTGCTGCATTATTTAAGGACTCTGCTGCATTATTTAAGGACTTTGTTGCATTATTTAAAGACCCTGCTGCATCATTTAAGGACTTTATTGCATTACTTAAGGACTCTACTTCATTATTTAACGACTTTGCTGCATTATTTAAGGACCCTGCTGCGGTATTTCAGTACTCTGCTGCATTATTTAAGGAATTTGCTGCATTATTTATGGACTTTATTGCATTATTTAAAGACTTTGCTGCATTATTTAAGGACTTGGCTGGATTATTTAAGGACTGTGCTGCATTATTTAAGGACTTTGCTGCATTATTTATGGACTCTGCTGCATTATTTAAGGACTTTGTTGCATTATTTAAGGACTCTGCTGCATTATTTAAGGACTTTGTTGCATTATTTAAGGACTCTGCTGCATTATTTAAGGACTCTGCTGCATTATTTAAGGACCCTGCTGCAGTATTTCAGTAATCTGCTGCATTATTTAAGGACTTTGTTGCATTATTTAAGGACTTGGCTGGATTATTTAAGGACTCTGCTGCATTATTTAAGGACTTTGCTGCATTATTTAAGGACTCTGCTGCATTATTTAAGGACTTTGTTGCATTATTTAAAGACCCTGCTGCATCATTTAAGGACTTTATTGCATTACTTAAGGACTCTACTTCATTATTTAACGACTTTGCTGCATTATTTAAGGACCCTGCTGCGGTATTTCAGTACTCTGCTGCATTATTTAAGGACTCTGCTGCATTATTTAAGGACTTTGTTGCATTATTTAAGGACTCTGCTGCATTATTTAAGGACTTTGTTGCATTATTTAAGGACTCTGCTGCATCATTTAAGGACTTTATTGCATTACTTAAGGACCCTACTTCATTATTTAACGACTTTGCTGCATTATTTAAGGACCCTGCTGCGGTATTTCAGTACTCTGCTGCATTATTTAAGGACTCTGCTGCATTATTTAAGGACTTTGTTGCATTATTTAAGGACTCTGCTGCATTATTTAAGGACTTTGTTGCATTATTTAAGGACTCTGCTGCATTATTTAAGGACCCTGCTGCAGTATTTCAGTAATCTGCTGCATTATTTAAGGACTTTGTTGCATTATTTAACTAATTGGCTGGATTATTTAAGGACTTTGCTGCATTATTTAAGGACTCTGCTGCATTATTTAAGGACTTTGCTGCATTATTTAAGGACTCTGATACGGTACTTAAGGACTCTGCTGCATTAATTAAGTACTTTGTTGCATTATTTAAGTACTCAGCTGCATTATTTAAGGACTTTGTTGCATTATTTAAGGACTCTGCTGCATTATTTAAGGACTTTGCTGCATTATTTAAGTACTCTGCTGCAGTATTTAAGGACTTGGCTGGATTATTTAAGGACTCTGCTGCATTATTTAAGGAATGTGCTGCATTATTTAAGGACTCTGCTGCATTATTTAAGGACTTTGTTGCATTATTTAAGGACTTTGTTGCATTATTTAAGGACTCTGCTGCATTATTTAAGGATCCTGCTGCGGTATTTCAGTACTCTGCTGCATTATTTAAGGACTTTGCTGCATTATTTAAGGACTTGGCTGGATTATTTAAGGACTCTGCTGCATTATTTAAGGACTTTGCTGCATTATTTAAGGACTCTGCTGCATTATTTAAGGACTTTGTTGCATTATTTAAGGACCCTGCTGCATTATTTAAGGACTTTGTTGCATTATTTAAGGACTCTGGTGCATTATTTAAGGACCCTGCTGCGGTATTTCAGCACTCTGCTGAATTATTTAAGGACTTTGCTGCATTATTTATGGACTTTATTGCATTATTTAAGGACTCTGCTGCATTATTTAAGGAATTTGTTGGATTATTAAAGGACTCTGCTGCATTATGTAATGACTTTGCTGCATTATTTAAGTACTCTGCTACGTTACTTAAGGACTCTGCTGCATTATTTAAGGACTCTGCTGCATTATTTAAGGTCTTTGTTGCATTATTTAAGGACTCTTCTGCATTATTTAAGGACTCTGCTGCATTGTTTAAGGACTTTGTTGCATTATTTAAGGACTCTGCTGCATTATTTAAGGACTTTGTTGCATTATTTAAGGACTCTGCTGCATCATTTAAGGACTTTTTTGCATTATTTAAGGACTCTACTTTGTTATATATTACGACTTTGCTGCATTATTTAAGGACCCTGCTGCGGTATTTCAGTACTCTGCTGCATTATTTAAGGACTCTGCTGCATTATTTAAGGACTTTGTTGCATTATTTAAGGACTCTGCTGCATCATTTAAGGACGTTGTTGCATTATTTAAGGACTCTACTTCATTATTTAACGACTTTGCTGCATTATTTAAGGACCCTGCTGCGGTATTTCAGTACTCTGCTGCATTATTTAAGGACTTTGCTGCATTATTTATGGACTTTATTGCATTATTTAAAGACTTTGCTGCATTATTTAATGAATTTGCTGCATTATTTAAGGACTCTGCAGCATTATTTAATGACTTTGCTGCATTATTTAAGGACTCTGCTGCATTATTTAAGTACTTTGTTGCATTATTTAAGGACTCTGCTGCATTATTTAAGGACTTTGTTGCATTATTTAAGGACTCTTCTGCATTATTTAAGGACTTTGTTGCATTATTTAAGGACTCTGCTGCATTATTCAAGGACTTTGCTGCATTATTTAAGGACTATGCTGAAGTATTTAAGGACTCTGCTGCATTATTTAAGGACTTTGCTGCATTATTTAAGGACTCTGCTGCATTATTTAAGGACTTGGCTGGATTATTTAAGGACCCTGCTGCATGATTTAAGGACTTGGCTCGATTATTTAAGGACTCTTCTGCATTATTTAAGGATTTTGTTGCATTATTTAAGGACTCTGCTGCATTATTTAAGGACTTGGCTGGATTATTTAAGGACTCTTCTGCATTATTTAAGGACTCAGCTGCATTATTTAAGGAATTTGTTGCATTATTTAAAGACTTTGCTGCATTATTTAAGGACTCTGCTGTGGTATTTAAGGACTCTGCTGCATTATTTAAGAACTTTGCTGCATTATTTATGGACTTTATTGCATTATTTAAAGACTTTGCTGCATTATTTAAGGTCTTTTCTGCATTATTTAAGGACTCTGCTGCATTATTTAAGGACTTTGTTGCATTATTTAAGGACTCTGCTGCATTATTTAAGGACTTTGTTGCATTATTTAAGGACTCTGCTGCATTATTTAAGGACCCTGCTGCGGTATGTCAGCACTCTGCTGAATTATTTAAGGACTTTGCTGCATTATTTATGGACTTTATTGCATTATTTAAGGACTCTGCTGCATTATTTAAGGACTTTGTTGCATTATTTAAGGACTCTGCTGCATTATTTAAGGACTTTGCTGCATTATTTAAGGACTCTGATGCGGTACTTAAGGACTCTGCTGCATTATTTAAGTACTTTGTTGCATTATTTAAGTACTCAGCTGCATTATTTAAGGACTTTGTTGCATTATTTAAGGACTCTTCTGCATTATTTAAGTACTTTGTTGCATTATTTAATGACTCTGCTGCATTATTTAAGGACTTTGCTGCATTATTTAAGTACTCTGCTGCAGTATTTAAGGACTTGGCTGGATTATTTAAGGACTCTGCTGCATTATTTAAGGAATGTGCTGCATTATTTAAGGACTCTGCTGCATTATTTAAGGACTTTGTTGCATTATTTAAGGACTTTGTTGCATTATTTAAGGACTCTGCTGCATTATTTAAGGACTTTGCTGAATTATTTAAGGCCTTTATTGCATTATTTAAGGACTGTTCTGCATTATTTAAGGACTTTGTTGCATTATTTAAGGACTCTGCTGCATTATTTAAGGATCCTGCTGCGGTATTTCAGTACTCTGCTGCATTATTTAAGGACTTTGCTGCATTATTTAAGGACTTGGCTGGATTATTTAAGGACTCTGCTGCATTATTTAAGGACTTTGCTGCATTATTTAAGGACTCTGCTGCATTATTTAAGGACTTTGTTGCATTATTTAAGGACCCTGCTGCATTATTTAAGGACTTTGTTGCATTATTTAAGGACTCTGCTGCATTATTTAAGGACCCTGCTGCGGTATTTCAGCACTCTGCTGAATTATTTAAGGACTTTGCTGCATTATTAATGGAATTTATTGCATTATTTAAGGACGCTGCTGCATTATTTAAGGAATTTGTTGCATTATTAAAGGACTCTGTTGCATTATTTAATGACTTTGCTGCATTATTTAAGTACTCTGCTACATTACTTAAGGACTCTGCTGCATTATTTAAGTACTTTGTTGCATTATTTAAGAACTCTGCTGCATTATTTAAGGTCTTGGTTGCATTATTTAAGGACTCTTCTGCATTATTTAAGGACTCTGCTGCATTGTTTAAGGACTTTGTTGCATTATTTAAGGACTCTGCTGCATTATTTAAGGACTTTGTTGCATTATTTAAGGACTCTGCTGCATCATTTAAGGACTTTTTTGCATTATTTAAGGACTCTACTTCGTTATATAACGACTTTGCTGCATTATTTAAGGACCCTGCTGCGGTATTTCAGTACTCTGCTGCATTATTTAAGGACTCTGCTGCATTATTTAAGGACTTTGTTGCATTATTTAAGGACTCTGCTGCATCATTTAAGGAAGTTGTTACATTATTTAAGGACTCTACTTCATTATTTAACGACTTTGCTGCATTATTTAAGGACCCTGCTGCGGTATTTCAGTACTCTGCTGCATTATTTAAGGACTTTGCTGCATTATTTATGGACTTTATTGCATTATTTAAAGACTTTGCTGCATTATTTAATGAATTTGCTGCATTATTTAAGGACTCTGCAGCATTATTTAATGACTTTGCTGCATTATTTAAGGACTCTGCTGCATTATTTAAGTACTTTGTTGCATTATTTAAGGACTCTGCTGCATTATTTAAGGACATTGTTGCATTATTTAAGGACTCTTCTGCATTATTTAAGGACTTTGTTGCATTATTTAAGGACTCTGCTGCATTATTCAAGGACTTTGCTGCATTATTAAAGGACTATGCTGAAGTATTTAAGGACTCTGCTGCATTATTTAAGGACTTTGCTGCATTATTTAAGGACTCTGCTGCATTATTTAAGGACTTGGCTGGATTATTTAAGGACCCTGCTGCATGATTTAAGGACTTGGCTGGATTATTTAAGGACTCTTCTGCATTATTTAAGGGTTTTGTTGCATTATTTAAGGACTCTGCTGCATTATTTAAGGACTTGGCTGGATTATTTAAGGACTCTTCTGCATTATTTAAGGACTCTGCTGCATTATATAAGGACTTTGTTGCATTATTTAAAGACTTTGCTGCATTATTTAAGGACTCTGCTGTGGTATTTAAGGACTCTGCTGCATTATTTAAGAACTTTGCTGCATTATTTATGGACTTTATTGCATTATTTAAAGACTTTGCTGCATTATTTAAGGAATTTGCTGCATTATTTAAGGACTCTTCTGCATTATTTAAGGACTTTGTTGCATTATTTAAGGACTCAGCTGCATTATTCAAGGACTATGCTGCATTATTTAAGGACTATGCTGAAGTATTTAAGGACTCTGCTGCATTATTTAAGGTCTTTTCTGCATTATTTAAGGACTCTGCTGCATTATTTAAGGACTTTGTTGCATTATTTAAGGACTCTGCTGCATTATTTAAGGACTTTGTTGCATTATTTAAGGACTATGCTGCATTATTTAAGGACTTTGTTGCATTATTTAAGGACTCTGCTGCATTATTTAAGGACTTTGTTGCATTATTTAAGGACTCTGCTGCATTATTTAAGGACTTTGTTGCATTATTTAAGGACTCTGCTGCATTATTTAAGGACCCTGCTGCATTTTTTAAGGACTCTGCTGCATTATTTAAGGACTTTGTTGCATTATTTAAGGACCCTGCTGCATTATTTAAGGACTTTGTTGCATTATTTAAGGACTCTGCTGCATTATTTAAGGACCCTGCTGCGGTATTTCAGCACTCTGATGAATTATTTAAGGACTTTGCTGCATTATTTAAGGAATTTGTTCCATTATTTAAGGACTCTGCTGCATTATTTAAGGACTTTGTTGCATTATTTAAGGACTCTGCTGCATTATTTAAGGACCCTGCTGCGGTATTTCAGCACTCTGCTGCATTATTTAAGGACTCTGCTGCATTATTTAAGGAATTTGTTGCATTATTTAAGGACTCTGCTGCATTATTTAATGACTTTGCTGCATTATTTAAGGACTCTGCTGCATTATTTAAGGACTTTGCTGCAGTATTTAAGGACTCTGCTATGGTACTTAAGGACTCTGCTGCATTATTTAAGTACTTTGTTGCATTATTTAAGGACTCTGCTGCATTATTTAAGGTCTTGGTTGCATTATTTAAGGACTCTTCTGCATTATTTAAGGACTCTGCTGCATTGTTTAAGGACTTTGTTGCATTATTTAAGGACTCTGCTGCATTATTTAAGGACTTTGTTGCATTATTTAAGGACTCTGCTGCATCATTTAAGGACTTTGTTGCATTATTTAAGGACTCTACTTCATTATTTAACGACTTTGCTGCATTATTTAAGGACCCTGCTGCGGTATTTCAGTACTCTGCTGCATTATTTAAGGACTCTGCTGCATTATTTAAGGACTTTGTTGCATTATTTAAGGACTCTGCTGCATCATTTAAGGACGTTGTTGCATTATTTAAGGACACTGCAGCATTATTTAATGACCCTGCTGCAGTATTTCAGTAATCTGCTGCATTATTTAAGGACTTTGTTGCATTATTTAAGGACTTGGCCGGATTATTTAAGGACCCTGCTGCATGATTTAAGGACTTGGCTGGATTATTTAAGGACTCTTCTGCATTATTTAAGGATTTTGTTGCATTATTTAAGGACTCTGCTGCATTATTTAAGGACTTGGCTGGATTATTTAAGGACTCTTCTGCATTATTTAAGGACTATGCTGCATTATTTAAGGACTTTGTTGCATTATTTAAAGACTTTGCTGAATTATTTAAGGACTCTGCTGTGGTATTTAAGGACTCTGCTGCATTATTTAAGAACTTTGCTGCATTATTTATGGACTTTATTGCATTATTTAAAGACTTTGCTGCATAATTTAAGGAATTTGCTGCATTATTTAAGGACTCTTCTGCATTATTTAAGGACTTTGTTGCATTATTTAAGGACTCTGCTGCATTATTCAAGGACTTTGCTGCATTATTTAAGGACTATGCTGAAGTATTTAAGGACTCTGCTGCATTATTTCAGGACTTTTCTGCATTATTTAAGGACTCTGCTGCATTATTTAAGGACTTGGCTGGATTATTTAAGGACTGTGCTGCATTATTTAAAGACTTTGCTGCATTATTTAAGGACTCTGCTGTGGTATTTAAGGACTCTGCTGCATTATTTAAGGACTCTGATGCATTATATAAGGACTTTGCTGCATTATTTAAGGACTCTTCTGCATTATTTAATGACTTTGCTGCATTATTTAAGGACTCTGCTGCAGTATTTTAGGACTCTGCTGCATTTTTTAAGGACTTTTCTGCATTATTTAAGGACTCTGCTGCATTATTTAAGGACTTGGCTGGATTATTTAAGGACTCTGCTGCATTATTTAAGGACTTTGCTGCATTATTTAAGGACTTTATCGCATTATTTAAGGACTGTTCTGCATTATTTAAGGACTTTGTTGCATTATTTAATGACTCTGTTGCATTATTTAAGGATCCTGCTGCTGTATTTCAGTACTCTGCTGCATTATTTAAGGAATTTGCTGCATCATTTATGGACTTTATTGCATTATTTAAAGACTTTGCTGCATTATTTAAGGACTTGGCTGGATTATTTAAGGACTGTGCTGCATTATTTAAGGACTTTGCTGGATTATTTAAGGACTCTGCTGCATTATTTAAGGACTTTGTTGCATTATTTAAGGACTCTGCTGCATTATTTATGGACTTTGTTGCATTATTTAAGGACTCTGCTGCATTATATAAGGACCCTGCTGCAGTATTTCAGTAATCTGCTGCATTATTTAAGACCTTTGCTGCATTATTTAAGGACTTGGCTGGATTATTTAAGGACTCTGCTGCATTATTTACGGACTTTGCTGCATTTTTTAAGGACTCTGCTGCATTATTTAAGGACTTTGTTGCATTATTTAAGGACCCTGCTGCATTATTTAAGGACTTTGTTGCATTATTTAAGGACTCTGCTGCATTATTTAAGGACCCTGCTGCGGTATTTCAGCACTCTGCTGAATTATTTAAGGACTTTGCTGCATTATTAATGGAATTTATTGCATTATTTAAGGACGCTGCTGCATTATTTAAGGAATTTGTTGCATTATTAAAGGACTCTGTTGCATTATTTAATGACTTTGCTGCATTATTTAAGTACTCTGCTACATTACTTAAGGACTCTGCTGCATTATTTAAGTACTTTGTTGCATTATTTAAGAACTCTGCTGCATTATTTAAGGTCTTGGTTGCATTATTTAAGGACTCTTCTGCATTATTTAAGGACTCTGCTGCATTGTTTAAGGACTTTGTTGCATTATTTAAGGACTCTGCTGCATTATTTAAGGACTTTGTTGCATTATTTAAGGACTCTGCTGCATCATTTAAGGACTTTTTTGCATTATTTAAGGACTCTACTTCGTTATATAACGACTTTGCTGCATTATTTAAGGACCCTGCTGCGGTATTTCAGTACTCTGCTGCATTATTTAAGGACTCTGCTGCATTATTTAAGGACTTTGTTGCATTATTTAAGGACTCTGCTGCATCATTTAAGGAAGTTGTTACATTATTTAAGGACTCTACTTCATTATTTAACGACTTTGCTGCATTATTTAAGGACCCTGCTGCGGTATTTCAGTACTCTGCTGCATTATTTAAGGACTTTGCTGCATTATTTATGGACTTTATTGCATTATTTAAAGACTTTGCTGCATTATTTAATGAATTTGCTGCATTATTTAAGGACTCTGCAGCATTATTTAATGACTTTGCTGCATTATTTAAGGACTCTGCTGCATTATTTAAGTACTTTGTTGCATTATTTAAGGACTCTGCTGCATTATTTAAGGACATTGTTGCATTATTTAAGGACTCTTCTGCATTATTTAAGGACTTTGTTGCATTATTTAAGGACTCTGCTGCATTATTCAAGGACTTTGCTGCATTATTAAAGGACTATGCTGAAGTATTTAAGGACTCTGCTGCATTATTTAAGGACTTTGCTGCATTATTTAAGGACTCTGCTGCATTATTTAAGGACTTGGCTGGATTATTTAAGGACCCTGCTGCATGATTTAAGGACTTGGCTGGATTATTTAAGGACTCTTCTGCATTATTTAAGGGTTTTGTTGCATTATTTAAGGACTCTGCTGCATTATTTAAGGACTTGGCTGGATTATTTAAGGACTCTTCTGCATTATTTAAGGACTCTGCTGCATTATATAAGGACTTTGTTGCATTATTTAAAGACTTTGCTGCATTATTTAAGGACTCTGCTGTGGTATTTAAGGACTCTGCTGCATTATTTAAGAACTTTGCTGCATTATTTATGGACTTTATTGCATTATTTAAAGACTTTGCTGCATTATTTAAGGAATTTGCTGCATTATTTAAGGACTCTTCTGCATTATTTAAGGACTTTGTTGCATTATTTAAGGACTCAGCTGCATTATTCAAGGACTATGCTGCATTATTTAAGGACTATGCTGAAGTATTTAAGGACTCTGCTGCATTATTTAAGGTCTTTTCTGCATTATTTAAGGACTCTGCTGCATTATTTAAGGACTTTGTTGCATTATTTAAGGACTCTGCTGCATTATTTAAGGACTTTGTTGCATTATTTAAGGACTATGCTGCATTATTTAAGGACTTTGTTGCATTATTTAAGGACTCTGCTGCATTATTTAAGGACTTTGTTGCATTATTTAAGGACTCTGCTGCATTATTTAAGGACTTTGTTGCATTATTTAAGGACTCTGCTGCATTATTTAAGGACCCTGCTGCATTTTTTAAGGACTCTGCTGCATTATTTAAGGACTTTGTTGCATTATTTAAGGACCCTGCTGCATTATTTAAGGACTTTGTTGCATTATTTAAGGACTCTGCTGCATTATTTAAGGACCCTGCTGCGGTATTTCAGCACTCTGATGAATTATTTAAGGACTTTGCTGCATTATTTAAGGAATTTGTTCCATTATTTAAGGACTCTGCTGCATTATTTAAGGACTTTGTTGCATTATTTAAGGACTCTGCTGCATTATTTAAGGACCCTGCTGCGGTATTTCAGCACTCTGCTGCATTATTTAAGGACTCTGCTGCATTATTTAAGGAATTTGTTGCATTATTTAAGGACTCTGCTGCATTATTTAATGACTTTGCTGCATTATTTAAGGACTCTGCTGCATTATTTAAGGACTTTGCTGCAGTATTTAAGGACTCTGCTATGGTACTTAAGGACTCTGCTGCATTATTTAAGTACTTTGTTGCATTATTTAAGGACTCTGCTGCATTATTTAAGGTCTTGGTTGCATTATTTAAGGACTCTTCTGCATTATTTAAGGACTCTGCTGCATTGTTTAAGGACTTTGTTGCATTATTTAAGGACTCTGCTGCATTATTTAAGGACTTTGTTGCATTATTTAAGGACTCTGCTGCATCATTTAAGGACTTTGTTGCATTATTTAAGGACTCTACTTCATTATTTAACGACTTTGCTGCATTATTTAAGGACCCTGCTGCGGTATTTCAGTACTCTGCTGCATTATTTAAGGACTCTGCTGCATTATTTAAGGACTTTGTTGCATTATTTAAGGACTCTGCTGCATCATTTAAGGACGTTGTTGCATTATTTAAGGACACTGCAGCATTATTTAATGACCCTGCTGCAGTATTTCAGTAATCTGCTGCATTATTTAAGGACTTTGTTGCATTATTTAAGGACTTGGCCGGATTATTTAAGGACCCTGCTGCATGATTTAAGGACTTGGCTGGATTATTTAAGGACTCTTCTGCATTATTTAAGGATTTTGTTGCATTATTTAAGGACTCTGCTGCATTATTTAAGGACTTGGCTGGATTATTTAAGGACTCTTCTGCATTATTTAAGGACTATGCTGCATTATTTAAGGACTTTGTTGCATTATTTAAAGACTTTGCTGAATTATTTAAGGACTCTGCTGTGGTATTTAAGGACTCTGCTGCATTATTTAAGAACTTTGCTGCATTATTTATGGACTTTATTGCATTATTTAAAGACTTTGCTGCATAATTTAAGGAATTTGCTGCATTATTTAAGGACTCTTCTGCATTATTTAAGGACTTTGTTGCATTATTTAAGGACTCTGCTGCATTATTCAAGGACTTTGCTGCATTATTTAAGGACTATGCTGAAGTATTTAAGGACTCTGCTGCATTATTTCAGGACTTTTCTGCATTATTTAAGGACTCTGCTGCATTATTTAAGGACTTGGCTGGATTATTTAAGGACTGTGCTGCATTATTTAAAGACTTTGCTGCATTATTTAAGGACTCTGCTGTGGTATTTAAGGACTCTGCTGCATTATTTAAGGACTCTGATGCATTATATAAGGACTTTGCTGCATTATTTAAGGACTCTTCTGCATTATTTAATGACTTTGCTGCATTATTTAAGGACTCTGCTGCAGTATTTTAGGACTCTGCTGCATTTTTTAAGGACTTTTCTGCATTATTTAAGGACTCTGCTGCATTATTTAAGGACTTGGCTGGATTATTTAAGGACTCTGCTGCATTATTTAAGGACTTTGCTGCATTATTTAAGGACTTTATCGCATTATTTAAGGACTGTTCTGCATTATTTAAGGACTTTGTTGCATTATTTAATGACTCTGTTGCATTATTTAAGGATCCTGCTGCTGTATTTCAGTACTCTGCTGCATTATTTAAGGAATTTGCTGCATCATTTATGGACTTTATTGCATTATTTAAAGACTTTGCTGCATTATTTAAGGACTTGGCTGGATTATTTAAGGACTGTGCTGCATTATTTAAGGACTTTGCTGGATTATTTAAGGACTCTGCTGCATTATTTAAGGACTTTGTTGCATTATTTAAGGACTCTGCTGCATTATTTATGGACTTTGTTGCATTATTTAAGGACTCTGCTGCATTATATAAGGACCCTGCTGCAGTATTTCAGTAATCTGCTGCATTATTTAAGACCTTTGCTGCATTATTTAAGGACTTGGCTGGATTATTTAAGGACTCTGCTGCATTATTTACAGACTTTGCTGCATTTTTTAAGGACTCTGCTGCATTATTTAAGGACTTTGTTGCATTATTTAAGGACCCTGCTGCATTATTTAAGGACTTTGTTGCATTATTTAAGGACTCTGCTGCATTATTTAAGGACCCTGCTGCGGTATTTCAGCACTCTGCTGAATTATTTAAGGACTTTGCTGCATTAGTTATGGACTTTATTGCATTATTTAAGGACTCTGCTGCATTATTTAAGGAATTTGTTGCATTATTTAAGGACTCTGCTGCAATATTTAAGGACTTTGCTGCAGTATTTAAGGACTCTGCTACGGTACTTAAGGACTCTGCTGCATTATTTAAGTACTTTGTTGCATTATTTAAGGACTCTGCTGCATTATTTAAGGTCTTGGTTGCATTATTTAAGGACTCTTCTGCATTATTTAAGGACTCTGCTGCTTTTTTTAAGGACTTTGTTGCATTATTTAAGGACTCTGCTGCATTATTTAAGGACTTTGTTGCATTATTTAAGGACTCTGCTGCATCATTTAAGGACTTTGTTGCATTATTTAAGGACTCTACTTCATTATTTAACGACTTTGCTGCATTATTTAAGGACCCTGCTGCGGTATTTCAGTACTCTGCTGCATTATTTAAGGACTCTGCTGCATTATTTAAGGACTTTGTTGCATTATTTAAGGACTCTGCTGCATCATTTAAGGACGTTGTTGCATTATTTAAGGACTCTGCTGCGGTATTTCAGTACTCTGCTGCATTATTTAAGGACTTTATTGCATTATTTAAAGACTTTGCTGCATTATTTAAGGAATTTGCTGCATTATTTAAGGACTCTGCAGCATTATTTAATGACCCTGCTGCAGTATTTCAGTAATCTGCTGCATTATTTAAGGACTCTGCTGCATTATTTAAGGATCCTGCTGCGGTATTTCAGTACTCTGCTGCATTATTTAAGGAATTTGCTGCATTATTTATGGACTTTATTGCATAATTTAAAGACTTTGCTGCATTATTTAAGGACTTGGCTGGATTATTTAAGGACTGTGCTGCATTATTTAAGGACTTTGCTGCATTATTTAAGGACTCTGCTGCATTATTTAAGGACTTTGTTGCATTATTTAAGGACTCTGCTGCATTATTTAAGGACTTTGTTGCATTATTTAAGGACTCTGCTGCATTATTTAAGGACTCTGCTGCATTATTTAAGGACACTGCTGCAGTATTTCAGTAATCTGCTGCATTATTTAAGGACTTTGTTGCATTATTTAAGGACTTGGCTGGATTATTTAAGGACTCTGCTGCATTATTTAAGGACTTTGCTGCATTATTTAAGGACTCTGCTGCATTATTTAAGGACTTTGTTGCATTATTTAAAGACCCTGCTGCATCATTTAAGGACTTTTTTGCATTACTTAAGGACTCTACTTCATTATTTAACGACTTTGCTGCATTATTTAAGGACCCTGCTGCGGTATTTCAGTACTCTGCTGCATTATTTAAGGACTCTGCTGCATTATTTAAAGACTTTGTTGCATTATTTAAGGACTCTGCTGCATTATTTAAGGACTTTGTTGCATTATTTAAGGACTCTGCTGCATCATTTAAGGACTTTATTGCATTACTTAAGGACCCTACTTCATTATTTAACGACTTTGCTGCATTATTTAAGGACCCTGCTGCGGTATTTCAGTACTCTGCTGCATTATTTAAGGACTCTGCTGCATTATTTAAGGACTTTGTTGCATTATTTAAGGACTCTGCTGCATTATTTAAGGACTTTGTTGCATTATTTAAGGACTCTGCTGCATTATTTAAGGACCCTGCTGCAGTATTTCAGTAATCTGCTGCATTATTTAAGGACTTTGTTGCATTATTTAACTAATTGGCTGGATTATTTAAGGACTTTGCTGCATTATTTAAGGACTCTGCTGCATTATTTAAGGACTTTGCTGCATTATTTAAGGACTCTGATACGGTACTTAAGGACTCTGCTGCATTAATTAAGTACTTTGTTGCATTATTTAAGTACTCAGCTGCATTATTTAAGGACTTTGTTGCATTATTTAAGGACTCTGCTGCATTATTTAAGGACTTTGCTGCATTATTTAAGTACTCTGCTGCAGTATTTAAGGACTTGGCTGGATTATTTAAGGACTCTGCTGCATTATTTAAGGAATGTGCTGCATTATTTAAGGACTCTGCTGCATTATTTAAGGACTTTGTTGCATTATTTAAGGACTTTGTTGCATTATTTAAGGACTCTGCTGCATTATTTAAGGATCCTGCTGCGGTATTTCAGTACTCTGCTGCATTATTTAAGGACTTTGCTGCATTATTTAAGGACTTGGCTGGATTATTTAAGGACTCTGCTGCATTATTTAAGGACTTTGCTGCATTATTTAAGGACTCTGCTGCATTATTTAAGGACTTTGTTGCATTATTTAAGGACCCTGCTGCATTATTTAAGGACTTTGTTGCATTATTTAAGGACTCTGGTGCATTATTTAAGGACCCTGCTGCGGTATTTCAGCACTCTGCTGAATTATTTAAGGACTTTGCTGCATTATTTATGGACTTTATTGCATTATTTAAGGACTCTGCTGCATTATTTAAGGAATTTGTTGGATTATTAAAGGACTCTGCTGCATTATGTAATGACTTTGCTGCATTATTTAAGTACTCTGCTACGTTACTTAAGGACTCTGCTGCATTATTTAAGGACTCTGCTGCATTATTTAAGGTCTTTGTTGCATTATTTAAGGACTCTTCTGCATTATTTAAGGACTCTGCTGCATTGTTTAAGGACTTTGTTGCATTATTTAAGGACTCTGCTGCATTATTTAAGGACTTTGTTGCATTATTTAAGGACTCTGCTGCATCATTTAAGGACTTTTTTGCATTATTTAAGGACTCTACTTTGTTATATATTACGACTTTGCTGCATTATTTAAGGACCCTGCTGCGGTATTTCAGTACTCTGCTGCATTATTTAAGGACTCTGCTGCATTATTTAAGGACTTTGTTGCATTATTTAAGGACTCTGCTGCATCATTTAAGGACGTTGTTGCATTATTTAAGGACTCTACTTCATTATTTAACGACTTTGCTGCATTATTTAAGGACCCTGCTGCGGTATTTCAGTACTCTGCTGCATTATTTAAGGACTTTGCTGCATTATTTATGGACTTTATTGCATTATTTAAAGACTTTGCTGCATTATTTAATGAATTTGCTGCATTATTTAAGGACTCTGCAGCATTATTTAATGACTTTGCTGCATTATTTAAGGACTCTGCTGCATTATTTAAGTACTTTGTTGCATTATTTAAGGACTCTGCTGCATTATTTAAGGACTTTGTTGCATTATTTAAGGACTCTTCTGCATTATTTAAGGACTTTGTTGCATTATTTAAGGACTCTGCTGCATTATTCAAGGACTTTGCTGCATTATTTAAGGACTATGCTGAAGTATTTAAGGACTCTGCTGCATTATTTAAGGACTTTGCTGCATTATTTAAGGACTCTGCTGCATTATTTAAGGACTTGGCTGGATTATTTAAGGACCCTGCTGCATGATTTAAGGACTTGGCTCGATTATTTAAGGACTCTTCTGCATTATTTAAGGATTTTGTTGCATTATTTAAGGACTCTGCTGCATTATTTAAGGACTTGGCTGGATTATTTAAGGACTCTTCTGCATTATTTAAGGACTCAGCTGCATTATTTAAGGAATTTGTTGCATTATTTAAAGACTTTGCTGCATTATTTAAGGACTCTGCTGTGGTATTTAAGGACTCTGCTGCATTATTTAAGAACTTTGCTGCATTATTTATGGACTTTATTGCATTATTTAAAGACTTTGCTGCATTATTTAAGGTCTTTTCTGCATTATTTAAGGACTCTGCTGCATTATTTAAGGACTTTGTTGCATTATTTAAGGACTCTGCTGCATTATTAAGGACTTTGTTGCATTATTTAAGGACTCTGCTGCATTATTTAAGGACTTTGTTGCATTATTTAAGGACTCTGCTGCAGTATTTAAGGACTTTGTTGCATTATTTAAGGACTCTGCTGCATTATTTAAGGACTTTGTTGCATTATTTAAGGACTCTGCTGCATTATTTAAGGACCCTGCTGCAGTATTTCAGTAATCTGCTGCATTATTTAAGGACTTTGTTGCATTATTTAAGGACTTGGCTGGATTGTTTAAGGACTCTGCTGCATTATTTACGGACTTTGCTGCATTTTTTAAGGACTCTGCTGCATTATTTAAGGACTTTGTTGCATTATTTATGGACCCTGCTGCATTATTTAAGGACTTTGTTGCATTATTTAAGGACTCTGCTGCATTATTTAAGGACCCTGCTGCGGTATTTCAGCACTCTGCTGAATTATTTAAGGACTTTGCTGCATTATTTAAGGACTTTATTGCATTATTTAAGGACTCTGCTGCATTATTTAAGGAATTTGTTGCATTAATTAAGGACTCTGCTGCATTATTTAATGACATTGCTGCATTATTTAAGGACTCTGCTGCATTATTTAAGGACTTTGCTGCAGTATTTAAGGACTCTGCTACGGTACTTAAGGACTCTGCTGCATTATTTAAGTACTTTTTTGCATTATTTAAGGACTCTGCTGCATTATTTAAGGTCTTGGTTGCATTATTTAAGGACTCTTCTGCATTATTTAAGGACTCTGCTGCATTGTTTAAGGACTTTGTTGCATTATTTAAGGACTCTGCTGCATTATTTAAGGACTTTGTTGCATTATTTAAGGACTCTGCTGCATCATTTAAGGACTTTGTTGCATTATTTAAGGACTCTACTTCATTATTTAACGACTTTGCTGCATTATTTAAGGACCCTGCTGCGGTATTTCAGTACTCTGCTGCATTATTTAAGTACTCAGCTGCATTATTTAAGGACTTTGTTGCATTATTTAAGGACTCTGCTGCATCATTTAAGGACGTTGTTGCATTATTTAAGGACTCTACTTCATTATTTAACGACTTTGCTGCATTATTTAAGGACCCTGCTGCGGTATTTCAGTACTCTGCTGCATTATTTAAGGACTTTATTGCATTATTTAAAGACTTTGCTGCATTTTTTAAGGAATTTGCTGCATTATTTAAGGACTCTGCAGCATTATTTAATGACTTTGCTGCATTATTTAAGGACTCTGCTGCATTATTTAAGTACTTTGTTGCATTATTTAAGGACTCTACTGCATTGTTTAAGGACTTTGTTGCATTATTTAAGGACACTTCTGCATTATTTAAGGACTTTGTTGCATTATTGAAGGACTCTGCTGCATTATTCAAGGACTTTGCTGCTTTATTTAAGGACTATGCTGAAGTGTTTAAAGACTCTGCTGCATTATTTAAGGACTCTGCTGCATTATTTAAGGACTTGGCTGGATTATTTAAGGACCCTGCTGTATTATTTAAGGACTTGGCTGGATTATTTAAGGACTCTTCTGCATTATTTAAGGATGTTGTTGCATTATTTAAGGACTCTGCTGCATTATTTAAGGACTTGGCTGGATTATTTAAGGACTCTTCTGCATTATTTAAGGACTCTGCTGCATTATTTAAGGACTTTGTTGCATTATTTAAGGACTTTTCTGCATTATTTAAGGACTCTGTTGCATTACTTAAGGACTTGGCTGGATTATTTAAGGACTCTTCTGCATTATTTAAGGACTCTGCTGCATTATTTAAGGACTTTTCTGCATTATTTAAGGACTCTGCTGCATTATTTAAGGACTTGGCTGGATTATTTAAGGACTGTGCTGCATTATTTAAGGACTTTGTTGCATTATTTAAGGACTCTGCTGCATCATTTAAGGACGTTGTTGCATTATTTAAGGACTCTACTTCATTATTTAACGACTTTGCTGCATTATTTAAGGACCCTGCTGCGGTATTTCAGTACTCTGCTGCATCATTTAAGGACTTTGCTGCATTATTTATGGACTTTATTGCATTATTTAAAGACTTTGCTGCATTATATAAGGAATTTGCTGCATTATTTAAGGACTCTTCTGCATTATTTAAGGACTTTGTTGCATTATTTAAGGACTGTGCTGCATTATTCAAGGACTTTGCTGCATTATTTAAGGACTATGCTGAAGTATTTAAGGACTCTGCTGCATTATTTAAGGACTTTTCTGCATTATTTAAGGACTCTGCTGCATTATTTAAGGACTTGGCTGGATTATTTAAGGACTCTTCTGCATTATTTAAGGACTCTGCTGCATTATTTAAGGACTTTGTTGCATTATTTAAAGACTTTGCTGCATTATTTAAGGACTCTGCTGTGGTATTTAAGGACTCTGCTGCATTATTTAAGAGCTTTGCTGCATTATTTATGGACTTTATTGCATTATTTAAAGACTTTGCTGCATTATTTAAGGACTTGGCTGGATTATTTAAGGACTCTGCTGCATTATTTACGGACTTTGCTGCATTTTTTAAGGACTCTGCTGCATTATTTAAGGACTTTGTTGCATTATTTAAGGACCCTGCTGCATTATTTAAGGACTTTGTTGCATTATTTAAGGACTCTGCTGCATTATTTAAGGACCCTGCTGCGGTATTTCAGCACTCTGCTGAATTATTTAAGGACTTTGCTGCATTAGTTATGGACTTTATTGCATAATTTAAGGAATTTGCTGCATTATTTAAGGACTCTTCTGCATTATTTAAGGACTTTGTTGCATTATTTAAGGACTCTGCTGCATTATTCAAGGACTTTGCTGCATTATTTAAGGACTATGCTGAAGTATTTAAGGACTCTGCTGCATTATTTAAGGACTTTACTGCATTATTTAAGTACTCTGCTGCAGTATTTAAGGACTTGGCTGGATTATTTAAGGACTCTGCTGCATTATTTAAGGAATGTGCTGCATTATTTAAGGACTCTGCTGCATTATTTAAGGACTTTGTTGCATTATTTAAGGACTTTGTTGCATTATTTAAGGACTCTGCTGCATTATTTAAGGATCCTGCTGCGGTATTTCAGTACTCTGCTGCATTATTTAAGGACTTTGCTGCATTATTTAAGGACTTGGCTGGATTATTTAAGGACTCTGCTGCATTATTTAAGGACTTTGCTGCATTATTTAAGGACTCTGCTGCATTATTTAAGGACTTTGTTGCATTATTTAAGGACCCTGCTGCATTATTTAAGGACTTTGTTGCATTATTTAAGGACTCTGGTGCATTATTTAAGGACCCTGCTGCGGTATTTCAGCACTCTGCTGAATTATTTAAGGACTTTGCTGCATTATTTATGGACTTTATTGCATTATTTAAGGACTCTGCTGCATTATTTAAGGAATTTGTTGGATTATTAAAGGACTCTGCTGCATTATGTAATGACTTTGCTGCATTATTTAAGTACTCTGCTACGTTACTTAAGGACTCTGCTGCATTATTTAAGGACTCTGCTGCATTATTTAAGGTCTTTGTTGCATTATTTAAGGACTCTTCTGCATTATTTAAGGACTCTGCTGCATTGTTTAAGGACTTTGTTGCATTATTTAAGGACTCTGCTGCATTATTTAAGGACTTTGTTGCATTATTTAAGGACTCTGCTGCATCATTTAAGGACTTTTTTGCATTATTTAAGGACTCTACTTTGTTATATATTACGACTTTGCTGCATTATTTAAGGACCCTGCTGCGGTATTTCAGTACTCTGCTGCATTATTTAAGGACTCTGCTGCATTATTTAAGGACTTTGTTGCATTATTTAAGGACTCTGCTGCATCATTTAAGGACGTTGTTGCATTATTTAAGGACTCTACTTCATTATTTAACGACTTTGCTGCATTATTTAAGGACCCTGCTGCGGTATTTCAGTACTCTGCTGCATTATTTAAGGACTTTGCTGCATTATTTATGGACTTTATTGCATTATTTAAAGACTTTGCTGCATTATTTAATGAATTTGCTGCATTATTTAAGGACTCTGCAGCATTATTTAATGACTTTGCTGCATTATTTAAGGACTCTGCTGCATTATTTAAGTACTTTGTTGCATTATTTAAGGACTCTGCTGCATTATTTAAGGACTTTGTTGCATTATTTAAGGACTCTTCTGCATTATTTAAGGACTTTGTTGCATTATTTAAGGACTCTGCTGCATTATTCAAGGACTTTGCTGCATTATTTAAGGACTATGCTGAAGTATTTAAGGACTCTGCTGCATTATTTAAGGACTTTGCTGCATTATTTAAGGACTCTGCTGCATTATTTAAGGACTTGGCTGGATTATTTAAGGACCCTGCTGCATGATTTAAGGACTTGGCTCGATTATTTAAGGACTCTTCTGCATTATTTAAGGATTTTGTTGCATTATTTAAGGACTCTGCTGCATTATTTAAGGACTTGGCTGGATTATTTAAGGACTCTTCTGCATTATTTAAGGACTCAGCTGCATTATTTAAGGAATTTGTTGCATTATTTAAAGACTTTGCTGCATTATTTAAGGACTCTGCTGTGGTATTTAAGGACTCTGCTGCATTATTTAAGAACTTTGCTGCATTATTTATGGACTTTATTGCATTATTTAAAGACTTTGCTGCATTATTTAAGGTCTTTTCTGCATTATTTAAGGACTCTGCTGCATTATTTAAGGACTTTGTTGCATTATTTAAGGACTCTGCTGCATTATTAAGGACTTTGTTGCATTATTTAAGGACTCTGCTGCATTATTTAAGGACTTTGTTGCATTATTTAAGGACTCTGCTGCAGTATTTAAGGACTTTGTTGCATTATTTAAGGACTCTGCTGCATTATTTAAGGACTTTGTTGCATTATTTAAGGACTCTGCTGCATTATTTAAGGACCCTGCTGCAGTATTTCAGTAATCTGCTGCATTATTTAAGGACTTTGTTGCATTATTTAAGGACTTGGCTGGATTGTTTAAGGACTCTGCTGCATTATTTACGGACTTTGCTGCATTTTTTAAGGACTCTGCTGCATTATTTAAGGACTTTGTTGCATTATTTATGGACCCTGCTGCATTATTTAAGGACTTTGTTGCATTATTTAAGGACTCTGCTGCATTATTTAAGGACCCTGCTGCGGTATTTCAGCACTCTGCTGAATTATTTAAGGACTTTGCTGCATTATTTAAGGACTTTATTGCATTATTTAAGGACTCTGCTGCATTATTTAAGGAATTTGTTGCATTAATTAAGGACTCTGCTGCATTATTTAATGACATTGCTGCATTATTTAAGGACTCTGCTGCATTATTTAAGGACTTTGCTGCAGTATTTAAGGACTCTGCTACGGTACTTAAGGACTCTGCTGCATTATTTAAGTACTTTTTTGCATTATTTAAGGACTCTGCTGCATTATTTAAGGTCTTGGTTGCATTATTTAAGGACTCTTCTGCATTATTTAAGGACTCTGCTGCATTGTTTAAGGACTTTGTTGCATTATTTAAGGACTCTGCTGCATTATTTAAGGACTTTGTTGCATTATTTAAGGACTCTGCTGCATCATTTAAGGACTTTGTTGCATTATTTAAGGACTCTACTTCATTATTTAACGACTTTGCTGCATTATTTAAGGACCCTGCTGCGGTATTTCAGTACTCTGCTGCATTATTTAAGTACTCAGCTGCATTATTTAAGGACTTTGTTGCATTATTTAAGGACTCTGCTGCATCATTTAAGGACGTTGTTGCATTATTTAAGGACTCTACTTCATTATTTAACGACTTTGCTGCATTATTTAAGGACCCTGCTGCGGTATTTCAGTACTCTGCTGCATTATTTAAGGACTTTATTGCATTATTTAAAGACTTTGCTGCATTTTTTAAGGAATTTGCTGCATTATTTAAGGACTCTGCAGCATTATTTAATGACTTTGCTGCATTATTTAAGGACTCTGCTGCATTATTTAAGTACTTTGTTGCATTATTTAAGGACTCTACTGCATTGTTTAAGGACTTTGTTGCATTATTTAAGGACACTTCTGCATTATTTAAGGACTTTGTTGCATTATTGAAGGACTCTGCTGCATTATTCAAGGACTTTGCTGCTTTATTTAAGGACTATGCTGAAGTGTTTAAAGACTCTGCTGCATTATTTAAGGACTCTGCTGCATTATTTAAGGACTTGGCTGGATTATTTAAGGACCCTGCTGTATTATTTAAGGACTTGGCTGGATTATTTAAGGACTCTTCTGCATTATTTAAGGATGTTGTTGCATTATTTAAGGACTCTGCTGCATTATTTAAGGACTTGGCTGGATTATTTAAGGACTCTTCTGCATTATTTAAGGACTCTGCTGCATTATTTAAGGACTTTGTTGCATTATTTAAGGACTTTTCTGCATTATTTAAGGACTCTGTTGCATTACTTAAGGACTTGGCTGGATTATTTAAGGACTCTTCTGCATTATTTAAGGACTCTGCTGCATTATTTAAGGACTTTTCTGCATTATTTAAGGACTCTGCTGCATTATTTAAGGACTTGGCTGGATTATTTAAGGACTGTGCTGCATTATTTAAGGACTTTGTTGCATTATTTAAGGACTCTGCTGCATCATTTAAGGACGTTGTTGCATTATTTAAGGACTCTACTTCATTATTTAACGACTTTGCTGCATTATTTAAGGACCCTGCTGTGGTATTTCAGTACTCTGCTGCATCATTTAAGGACTTTGCTGCATTATTTATGGACTTTATTGCATTATTTAAAGACTTTGCTGCATTATATAAGGAATTTGCTGCATTATTTAAGGACTCTTCTGCATTATTTAAGGACTTTGTTGCATTATTTAAGGACTGTGCTGCATTATTCAAGGACTTTGCTGCATTATTTAAGGACTATGCTGAAGTATTTAAGGACTCTGCTGCATTATTTAAGGACTTTTCTGCATTATTTAAGGACTCTGCTGCATTATTTAAGGACTTGGCTGGATTATTTAAGGACTCTTCTGCATTATTTAAGGACTCTGCTGCATTATTTAAGGACTTTGTTGCATTATTTAAAGACTTTGCTGCATTATTTAAGGACTCTGCTGTGGTATTTAAGGACTCTGCTGCATTATTTAAGAGCTTTGCTGCATTATTTATGGACTTTATTGCATTATTTAAAGACTTTGCTGCATTATTTAAGGACTTGGCTGGATTATTTAAGGACTCTGCTGCATTATTTACGGACTTTGCTGCATTTTTTAAGGACTTTGTTGCATTATTTAAGGACCCTGCTGCATTATTTAAGGACTTTGTTGCATTATTTAAGGACTCTGCTGCATTATTTAAGGACCCTGCTGCGGTATTTCAGCACTCTGCTGAATTATTTAAGGACTTTGCTGCATTAGTTATGGACTTTATTGCATAATTTAAGGAATTTGCTGCATTATTTAAGGACTCTTCTGCATTATTTAAGGACTTTGTTGCATTATTTAAGGACTCTGCTGCATTATTCAAGGACTTTGCTGCATTATTTAAGGACTATGCTGAAGTATTTAAGGACTCTGCTGCATTATTTAAGGACTTTGCTGCATTATTTAAGTACTCTGCTGCAGTATTTAAGGACTTGGCTGGATTATTTAAGGACTCTGCTGCATTATTTAAGGAATGTGCTGCATTATTTAAGGACTCTGCTGCATTATTTAAGGACTTTGTTGCATTATTTAAGGACTTTGTTGCATTATTTAAGGACTCTGCTGCATTATTTAAGGATCCTGCTGCGGTATTTCAGTACTCTGCTGCATTATTTAAGGACTTTGCTGCATTATTTAAGGACTTGGCTGGATTATTTAAGGACTCTGCTGCATTATTTAAGGACTTTGCTGCATTATTTAAGGACTCTGCTGCATTATTTAAGGACTTTGTTGCATTATTTAAGGACCCTGCTGCATTATTTAAGGACTTTGTTGCATTATTTAAGGACTCTGGTGCATTATTTAAGGACCCTGCTGCGGTATTTCAGCACTCTGCTGAATTATTTAAGGACTTTGCTGCATTATTTATGGACTTTATTGCATTATTTAAGGACTCTGCTGCATTATTTAAGGAATTTGTTGGATTATTAAAGGACTCTGCTGCATTATGTAATGACTTTGCTGCATTATTTAAGTACTCTGCTACGTTACTTAAGGACTCTGCTGCATTATTTAAGGACTCTGCTGCATTATTTAAGGTCTTTGTTGCATTATTTAAGGACTCTTCTGCATTATTTAAGGACTCTGCTGCATTGTTTAAGGACTTTGTTGCATTATTTAAGGACTCTGCTGCATTATTTAAGGACTTTGTTGCATTATTTAAGGACTCTGCTGCATCATTTAAGGACTTTTTTGCATTATTTAAGGACTCTACTTTGTTATATATTACGACTTTGCTGCATTATTTAAGGACCCTGCTGCGGTATTTCAGTACTCTGCTGCATTATTTAAGGACTCTGCTGCATTATTTAAGGACTTTGTTGCATTATTTAAGGACTCTGCTGCATCATTTAAGGACGTTGTTGCATTATTTAAGGACTCTACTTCATTATTTAACGACTTTGCTGCATTATTTAAGGACCCTGCTGCGGTATTTCAGTACTCTGCTGCATTATTTAAGGACTTTGCTGCATTATTTATGGACTTTATTGCATTATTTAAAGACTTTGCTGCATTATTTAATGAATTTGCTGCATTATTTAAGGACTCTGCAGCATTATTTAATGACTTTGCTGCATTATTTAAGGACTCTGCTGCATTATTTAAGTACTTTGTTGCATTATTTAAGGACTCTGCTGCATTATTTAAGGACTTTGTTGCATTATTTAAGGACTCTTCTGCATTATTTAAGGACTTTGTTGCATTATTTAAGGACTCTGCTGCATTATTCAAGGACTTTGCTGCATTATTTAAGGACTATGCTGAAGTATTTAAGGACTCTGCTGCATTATTTAAGGACTTTGCTGCATTATTTAAGGACTCTGCTGCATTATTTAAGGACTTGGCTGGATTATTTAAGGACCCTGCTGCATGATTTAAGGACTTGGCTCGATTATTTAAGGACTCTTCTGCATTATTTAAGGATTTTGTAGCATTATTTAAGGACTCTGCTGCATTATTTAAGGACTTGGCTGGATTATTTAAGGACTCTTCTGCATTATTTAAGGACTCAGCTGCATTATTTAAGGAATTTGTTGCATTATTTAAAGACTTTGCTGCATTATTTAAGGACTCTGCTGTGGTATTTAAGGACTCTGCTGCATTATTTAAGAACTTTGCTGCATTATTTATGGACTTTATTGCATTATTTAAAGACTTTGCTGCATTATTTAAGGTCTTTTCTGCATTATTTAAGGACTCTGCTGCATTATTTAAGGACTTTGTTGCATTATTTAAGGACTCTGCTGCATTATTAAGGACTTTGTTGCATTATTTAAGGACTCTGCTGCATTATTTAAGGACTTTGTTGCATTATTTAAGGACTCTGCTGCAGTATTTAAGGACTTTGTTGCATTATTTAAGGACTCTGCTGCATTATTTAAGGACTTTGTTGCATTATTTAAGGACTCTGCTGCATTATTTAAGGACCCTGCTGCAGTATTTCAGTAATCTGCTGCATTATTTAAGGACTTTGTTGCATTATTTAAGGACTTGGCTGGATTGTTTAAGGACTCTGCTGCATTATTTACGGACTTTGCTGCATTTTTTAAGGACTCTGCTGCATTATTTAAGGACTTTGTTGCATTATTTATGGACCCTGCTGCATTATTTAAGGACTTTGTTGCATTATTTAAGGACTCTGCTGCATTATTTAAGGACCCTGCTGCGGTATTTCAGCACTCTGCTGAATTATTTAAGGACTTTGCTGCATTATTTAAGGACTTTATTGCATTATTTAAGGACTCTGCTGCATTATTTAAGGAATTTGTTGCATTAATTAAGGACTCTGCTGCATTATTTAATGACATTGCTGCATTATTTAAGGACTCTGCTGCATTATTTAAGGACTTTGCTGCAGTATTTAAGGACTCTGCTACGGTACTTAAGGACTCTGCTGCATTATTTAAGTACTTTTTTGCATTATTTAAGGACTCTGCTGCATTATTTAAGGTCTTGGTTGCATTATTTAAGGACTCTTCTGCATTATTTAAGGACTCTGCTGCATTGTTTAAGGACTTTGTTGCATTATTTAAGGACTCTGCTGCATTATTTAAGGACTTTGTTGCATTATTTAAGGACTCTGCTGCATCATTTAAGGACTTTGTTGCATTATTTAAGGACTCTACTTCATTATTTAACGACTTTGCTGCATTATTTAAGGACCCTG
The DNA here is from genome assembly GCF_046119375.1 of Phyllobates terribilis. NCBI lineage: Eukaryota > Metazoa > Chordata > Amphibia > Anura > Dendrobatidae > Phyllobates > Phyllobates terribilis. Next base: position 5,159,175 of record NW_027362792.1, read on the forward strand.
CTGCGGTATTTCAGTACTCTGCTGCATTATTTAAGTACTCAGCTGCATTATTTAAGGACTTTGTTGCATTATTTAAGGACTCTGCTGCATCATTTAAGGACGTTGTTGCATTATTTAAGGACTCTACTTCATTATTTAACGACTTTGCTGCATTATTTAAGGACCCTGCTGCGGTATTTCAGTACTCTGCTGCATTATTTAAGGACTTTATTGCATTATTTAAAGACTTTGCTGCATTTTTTAAGGAATTTGCTGCATTATTTAAGGACTCTGCAGCATTATTTAATGACTTTGCTGCATTATTTAAGGACTCTGCTGCATTATTTAAGTACTTTGTTGCATTATTTAAGGACTCTACTGCATTGTTTAAGGACTTTGTTGCATTATTTAAGGACACTTCTGCATTATTTAAGGACTTTGTTGCATTATTGAAGGACTCTGCTGCATTATTCAAGGACTTTGCTGCTTTATTTAAGGACTATGCTGAAGTGTTTAAAGACTCTGCTGCATTATTTAAGGACTCTGCTGCATTATTTAAGGACTTGGCTGGATTATTTAAGGACCCTGCTGTATTATTTAAGGACTTGGCTGGATTATTTAAGGACTCTTCTGCATTATTTAAGGATGTTGTTGCATTATTTAAGGACTCTGCTGCATTATTTAAGGACTTGGCTGGATTATTTAAGGACTCTTCTGCATTATTTAAGGACTCTGCTGCATTATTTAAGGACTTTGTTGCATTATTTAAGGACTTTTCTGCATTATTTAAGGACTCTGTTGCATTACTTAAGGACTTGGCTGGATTATTTAAGGACTCTTCTGCATTATTTAAGGACTCTGCTGCATTATTTAAGGACTTTTCTGCATTATTTAAGGACTCTGCTGCATTATTTAAGGACTTGGCTGGATTATTTAAGGACTGTGCTGCATTATTTAAGGACTTTGTTGCATTATTTAAGGACTCTGCTGCATCATTTAAGGACGTTGTTGCATTATTTAAGGACTCTACTTCATTATTTAACGACTTTGCTGCATTATTTAAGGACCCTGCTGCGGTATTTCAGTACTCTGCTGCATCATTTAAGGACTTTGCTGCATTATTTATGGACTTTATTGCATTATTTAAAGACTTTGCTGCATTATATAAGGAATTTGCTGCATTATTTAAGGACTCTTCTGCATTATTTAAGGACTTTGTTGCATTATTTAAGGACTGTGCTGCATTATTCAAGGACTTTGCTGCATTATTTAAGGACTATGCTGAAGTATTTAAGGACTCTGCTGCATTATTTAAGGACTTTTCTGCATTATTTAAGGACTCTGCTGCATTATTTAAGGACTTGGCTGGATTATTTAAGGACTCTTCTGCATTATTTAAGGACTCTGCTGCATTATTTAAGGACTTTGTTGCATTATTTAAAGACTTTGCTGCATTATTTAAGGACTCTGCTGTGGTATTTAAGGACTCTGCTGCATTATTTAAGAGCTTTGCTGCATTATTTATGGACTTTATTGCATTATTTAAAGACTTTGCTGCATTATTTAAGGACTTGGCTGGATTATTTAAGGACTCTGCTGCATTATTTACGGACTTTGCTGCATTTTTTAAGGACTCTGCTGCATTATTTAAGGACTTTGTTGCATTATTTAAGGACCCTGCTGCATTATTTAAGGACTTTGTTGCATTATTTAAGGACTCTGCTGCATTATTTAAGGACCCTGCTGCGGTATTTCAGCACTCTGCTGAATTATTTAAGGACTTTGCTGCATTAGTTATGGACTTTATTGCATAATTTAAGGAATTTGCTGCATTATTTAAGGACTCTTCTGCATTATTTAAGGACTTTGTTGCATTATTTAAGGACTCTGCTGCATTATTCAAGGACTTTGCTGCATTATTTAAGGACTATGCTGAAGTATTTAAAGACTCTGCTGCATTATTTCAGGACTTTTCTGCATTATTTAAGGACTCTGCTGCATTATTTAAGGACTTGGCTGGTTTATTTAAGGACTGTGCTGCATTATTTAAAGACTTTGCTGCATTATTTAAGGACTCTGCTGTGGTATTTAAGGACTCTGCTGCATTATTTAAGGACTCTGATGCATTATATAAGGACTTTGCTGCATTATTTAAGGACTCTTCTGCATTATTTAAGGAATTTGCTGCATCATTTATGGACTTTATTGCATTATTTAAAGACTTTGCTGCATTATTTAAGGACTTGGCTGGATTATTTAAGGACTGTGCTGCATTATTTAAGGACTTTGCTGCATTATTTAAGGACTCTGCTGCATTATTTAAGGACTTTGTTGCATTATTTAAGGACTCTGCTGCATTATTTATGGACTTTGTTGCATTATTTAAGGACTCTGCTGCATTATATAAGGACCCTGCTGCAGTATTTCAGTAATCTGCTGCATTATTTAAGACCTTTGCTGCATTATTTAAGGACTTGGCTGGATTATTTAAGGACTCTGCTGCATTATTTACGGACTTTGCTGCATTTTTTAAGGACTCTGCTGCATTATTTAAGGACTTTGTTGCATTATTTAAGGACCCTGCTGCATTATTTAAGGACTTTGTTGAATTATTTAAGGACTCTGCTGCATTATTTAAGGACCCTGCTGCTGTATTTCAGCACTCTGCTGAATTATTTAAGGACTTTGCTGCATTAGTTATGGACTTTATTGCATTATTTAAGGACTCTGCTGCATTATTTAAGGAATTTGTTGCATTATTTAAGGACTCTGCTGCATCATTTAAGGACTTTGTTGCATTATTTAAGGACTCTACTTCATTATTTAACGACTTTGCTGCATTATTTAAGGACCCTGCTGCGGTATTTCAGTACTCTGCTGCATTATTTAAGTACTCAGCTGCATTATTTAAGGACTTTGTTGCATTATTTAAGGACTCTGCTGCATCATTTAAGGACGTTGTTGCATTATTTAAGGACTCTACTTCATTATTTAACGACTTTGCTGCATTATTTAAGGACCCTGCTGCGGTATTTCAGTACTCTGCTGCATTATTTAAGGACTTTATTGCATTATTTAAAGACTTTGCTGCATTTTTTAAGGAATTTGCTGCATTATTTAAGGACTCTGCAGCATTATTTAATGACTTTGCTGCATTATTTAAGGACTCTGCTGCATTATTTAAGTACTTTGTTGCATTATTTAAGGACTCTACTGCATTGTTTAAGGACTTTGTTGCATTATTTAAGGACACTTCTGCATTATTTAAGGACTTTGTTGCATTATTGAAGGACTCTGCTGCATTATTCAAGGACTTTGCTGCTTTATTTAAGGACTATGCTGAAGTGTTTAAAGACTCTGCTGCATTATTTAAGGACTCTGCTGCATTATTTAAGGACTTGGCTGGATTATTTAAGGACCCTGCTGTATTATTTAAGGACTTGGCTGGATTATTTAAGGACTCTTCTGCATTATTTAAGGATGTTGTTGCATTATTTAAGGACTCTGCTGCATTATTTAAGGACTTGGCTGGATTATTTAAGGACTCTTCTGCATTATTTAAGGACTCTGCTGCATTATTTAAGGACTTTGTTGCATTATTTAAGGACTTTTCTGCATTATTTAAGGACTCTGTTGCATTACTTAAGGACTTGGCTGGATTATTTAAGGACTCTTCTGCATTATTTAAGGACTCTGCTGCATTATTTAAGGACTTTTCTGCATTATTTAAGGACTCTGCTGCATTATTTAAGGACTTGGCTGGATTATTTAAGGACTGTGCTGCATTATTTAAGGACTTTGTTGCATTATTTAAGGACTCTGCTGCATCATTTAAGGACGTTGTTGCATTATTTAAGGACTCTACTTCATTATTTAACGACTTTGCTGCATTATTTAAGGACCCTGCTGCGGTATTTCAGTACTCTGCTGCATCATTTAAGGACTTTGCTGCATTATTTATGGACTTTATTGCATTATTTAAAGACTTTGCTGCATTATATAAGGAATTTGCTGCATTATTTAAGGACTCTTCTGCATTATTTAAGGACTTTGTTGCATTATTTAAGGACTGTGCTGCATTATTCAAGGACTTTGCTGCATTATTTAAGGACTATGCTGAAGTATTTAAGGACTCTGCTGCATTATTTAAGGACTTTTCTGCATTATTTAAGGACTCTGCTGCATTATTTAAGGACTTGGCTGGATTATTTAAGGACTCTTCTGCATTATTTAAGGACTCTGCTGCATTATTTAAGGACTTTGTTGCATTATTTAAAGACTTTGCTGCATTATTTAAGGACTCTGCTGTGGTATTTAAGGACTCTGCTGCATTATTTAAGAGCTTTGCTGCATTATTTATGGACTTTATTGCATTATTTAAAGACTTTGCTGCATTATTTAAGGACTTGGCTGGATTATTTAAGGACTCTGCTGCATTATTTACGGACTTTGCTGCATTTTTTAAGGACTCTGCTGCATTATTTAAGGACTTTGTTGCATTATTTAAGGACCCTGCTGCATTATTTAAGGACTTTGTTGCATTATTTAAGGACTCTGCTGCATTATTTAAGGACCCTGCTGCGGTATTTCAGCACTCTGCTGAATTATTTAAGGACTTTGCTGCATTAGTTATGGACTTTATTGCATAATTTAAGGAATTTGCTGCATTATTTAAGGACTCTTCTGCATTATTTAAGGACTTTGTTGCATTATTTAAGGACTCTGCTGCATTATTCAAGGACTTTGCTGCATTATTTAAGGACTATGCTGAAGTATTTAAGGACTCTGCTGCATTATTTAAGGACTTTGCTGCATTATTTAAGTACTCTGCTGCAGTATTTAAGGACTTGGCTGGATTATTTAAGGACTCTGCTGCATTATTTAATGACTTTGCTGCATTATTTAAGGACTCTGCTGCATTATTTAAGTACTTTGTTGCATTATTTAAGGACTCTACTGCATTGTTTAAGGACTTTGTTGCATTATTTAAGGACACTTCTGCATTATTTAAGGACTTTGTTGCATTATTGAAGGACTCTGCTGCATTATTCAAGGACTTTGCTGCTTTATTTAAGGACTATGCTGAAGTGTTTAAAGACTCTGCTGCATTATTTAAGGACTCTGCTGCATTATTTAAGGACTTGGCTGGATTATTTAAGGACCCTGCTGTATTATTTAAGGACTTGGCTGGATTATTTAAGGACTCTTCTGCATTATTTAAGGATGTTGTTGCATTATTTAAGGACTCTGCTGCATTATTTAAGGACTTGGCTGGATTATTTAAGGACTCTTCTGCATTATTTAAGGACTCTGCTGCATTATTTAAGGACTTTGTTGCATTATTTAAGGACTTTTCTGCATTATTTAAGGACTCTGTTGCATTACTTAAGGACTTGGCTGGATTATTTAAGGACTCTTCTGCATTATTTAAGGACTCTGCTGCATTATTTAAGGACTTTTCTGCATTATTTAAGGACTCTGCTGCATTATTTAAGGACTTGGCTGGATTATTTAAGGACTGTGCTGCATTATTTAAGGACTTTGTTGCATTATTTAAGGACTCTGCTGCATCATTTAAGGACGTTGTTGCATTATTTAAGGACTCTACTTCATTATTTAATGACTTTGCTGCATTATTTAAGGACCCTGCTGCGGTATTTCAGTACTCTGCTGCATCATTTAAGGACTTTGCTGCATTATTTATGGACTTTATTGCATTATTTAAAGACTTTGCTGCATTATATAAGGAATTTGCTGCATTATTTAAGGATTCTTCTGCATTATTTAAGGACTTTGTTGCATTATTTAAGGACTGTGCTGCATTATTCAAGGACTTTGCTGCATTATTTAAGGACTATGCTGAAGTATTTAAGGACTCTGCTGCATTATTTAAGGACTTTTCTGCATTATTTAAGGACTCTGCTGCATTATTTAAGGACTTGGCTGGATTATTTAAGGACTCTTCTGCATTATTTAAGGACTCTGCTGCATTATTTAAGGACTTTGTTGCATTATTTAAAGACTTTGCTGCATTATTTAAGGACTCTGCTGTGGTATTTAAGGACTCTGCTGCATTATTTAAGAGCTTTGCTGCATTATTTATGGACTTTATTGCATTATTTAAAGACTTTGCTGCATTATTTAAGGACTTGGCTGGATTATTTAAGGACTCTGCTGCATTATTTACGGACTTTGCTGCATTTTTTAAGGACTCTGCTGCATTATTTAAGGACTTTGTTGCATTATTTAAGGACCCTGCTGCATTATTTAAGGACTTTGTTGCATTATTTAAGGACTCTGCTGCATTATTTAAGGACCCTGCTGCGGTATTTCAGCACTCTGCTGAATTATTTAAGGACTTTGCTGCATTAGTTATGGACTTTATTGCATAATTTAAGGAATTTGCTGCATTATTTAAGGACTTTGTTGCATTATTTAAGGACTCTGCTGCATTATTCAAGGACTTTGCTGCATTATTTAAGGACTATGCTGAAGTATTTAAGGACTCTGCTGCATTATTTAAGGACTTTGCTGCATTATTTAAGTACTCTGCTGCAGTATTTAAGGACTTGGCTGGATTATTTAAGGACTCTGCTGCATTATTTAAGGAATGTGCTGCATTATTTAAGGACTCTGCTGCATTATTTAAGGACTTTGTTGCATTATTTAAGGACTTTGTTGCATTATTTAAGGACTCTGCTGCATTATTTAAGGATCCTGCTGCGGTATTTCAGTACTCTGCTGCATTATTTAAGGACTTTGCTGCATTATTTAAGGACTTGGCTGGATTATTTAAGGACTCTGCTGCATTATTTAAGGACTTTGCTGCATTATTTAAGGACTCTGCTGCATTATTTAAGGACTTTGTTGCATTATTTAAGGACCCTGCTGCATTATTTAAGGACTTTGTTGCATTATTTAAGGACTCTGGTGCATTATTTAAGGACCCTGCTGCGGTATTTCAGCACTCTGCTGAATTATTTAAGGACTTTGCTGCATTATTTATGGACTTTATTGCATTATTTAAGGACTCTGCTGCATTATTTAAGGAATTTGTTGGATTATTAAAGGACTCTGCTGCATTATGTAATGACTTTGCTGCATTATTTAAGTACTCTGCTACGTTACTTAAGGACTCTGCTGCATTATTTAAGGACTCTGCTGCATTATTTAAGGTCTTTGTTGCATTATTTAAGGACTCTTCTGCATTATTTAAGGACTCTGCTGCATTGTTTAAGGACTTTGTTGCATTATTTAAGGACTCTGCTGCATTATTTAAGGACTTTGTTGCATTATTTAAGGACTCTGCTGCATCATTTAAGGACTTTTTTGCATTATTTAAGGACTCTACTTTGTTATATATTACGACTTTGCTGCATTATTTAAGGACCCTGCTGCGGTATTTCAGTACTCTGCTGCATTATTTAAGGACTCTGCTGCATTATTTAAGGACTTTGTTGCATTATTTAAGGACTCTGCTGCATCATTTAAGGACGTTGTTGCATTATTTAAGGACTCTACTTCATTATTTAACGACTTTGCTGCATTATTTAAGGACCCTGCTGCGGTATTTCAGTACTCTGCTGCATTATTTAAGGACTTTGCTGCATTATTTATGGACTTTATTGCATTATTTAAAGACTTTGCTGCATTATTTAATGAATTTGCTGCATTATTTAAGGACTCTGCAGCATTATTTAATGACTTTGCTGCATTATTTAAGGACTCTGCTGCATTATTTAAGTACTTTGTTGCATTATTTAAGGACTCTGCTGCATTATTTAAGGACTTTGTTGCATTATTTAAGGACTCTTCTGCATTATTTAAGGACTTTGTTGCATTATTTAAGGACTCTGCTGCATTATTCAAGGACTTTGCTGCATTATTTAAGGACTATGCTGAAGTATTTAAGGACTCTGCTGCATTATTTAAGGACTTTGCTGCATTATTTAAGGACTCTGCTGCATTATTTAAGGACTTGGCTGGATTATTTAAGGACCCTGCTGCATGATTTAAGGACTTGGCTCGATTATTTAAGGACTCTTCTGCATTATTTAAGGATTTTGTTGCATTATTTAAGGACTCTGCTGCATTATTTAAGGACTTGGCTGGATTATTTAAGGACTCTTCTGCATTATTTAAGGACTCAGCTGCATTATTTAAGGAATTTGTTGCATTATTTAAAGACTTTGCTGCATTATTTAAGGACTCTGCTGTGGTATTTAAGGACTCTGCTGCATTATTTAAGAACTTTGCTGCATTATTTATGGACTTTATTGCATTATTTAAAGACTTTGCTGCATTATTTAAGGTCTTTTCTGCATTATTTAAGGACTCTGCTGCATTATTTAAGGACTTTGTCGCATTATTTAAGGACTCTGCTGCATTATTAAGGACTTTGTTGCATTATTTAAGGACTCTGCTGCATTATTTAAGGACTTTGTTGCATTATTTAAGGACTCTGCTGCAGTATTTAAGGACTTTGTTGCATTATTTAAGGACTCTGCTGCATTATTTAAGGACTTTGTTGCATTATTTAAGGACTCTGCTGCATTATTTAAGGACCCTGCTGCAGTATTTCAGTAATCTGCTGCATTATTTAAGGACTTTGTTGCATTATTTAAGGACTTGGCTGGATTGTTTAAGGACTCTGCTGCATTATTTTCGGACTTTGCTGCATTTTTTAAGGACTCTGCTGCATTATTTAAGGACTTTGTTGCATTATTTATGGACCCTGCTGCATTATTTAAGGACTTTGTTGCATTATTTAAGGACTCTGCTGCATTATTTAAGGACCCTGCTGCGGTATTTCAGCACTCTGCTGAATTATTTAAGGACTTTGCTGCATTATTTAAGGACTTTATTGCATTATTTAAGGACTCTGCTGCATTATTTAAGGAATTTGTTGCATTAATTAAGGACTCTGCTGCATTATTTAATGACATTGCTGCATTATTTAAGGACTCTGCTGCATTATTTAAGGACTTTGCTGCAGTATTTAAGGACTCTGCTACGGTACTTAAGGACTCTGCTGCATTATTTAAGTACTTTTTTGCATTATTTAAGGACTCTGCTGCATTATTTAAGGTCTTGGTTGCATTATTTAAGGACTCTTCTGCATTATTTAAGGACTCTGCTGCATTGTTTAAGGACTTTGTTGCATTATTTAAGGACTCTGCTGCATTATTTAAGGACTTTGTTGCATTATTTAAGGACTCTGCTGCATCATTTAAGGACTTTGTTGCATTATTTAAGGACTCTACTTCATTATTTAACGACTTTGCTGCATTATTTAAGGACCCTGCTGCGGTATTTCAGGACTCTGCTGCATTATTTAAGTACTCAGCTGCATTATTTAAGGACTTTGTTGCATTATTTAAGGACTCTGCTGCATCATTTAAGGACGTTGTTGCATTATTTAAGGACTCTACTTCATTATTTAACGACTTTGCTGCATTATTTAAGGACCCTGCTGCGGTATTTCAGTACTCTGCTGCATTATTTAAGGACTTTATTGCATTATTTAAAGACTTTGCTGCATTTTTTAAGGAATTTGCTGCATTATTTAAGGACTCTGCAGCATTATTTAATGACTTTGCTGCATTATTTAAGGACTCTGCTGCATTATTTAAGTACTTTGTTGCATTATTTAAGGACTCTACTGCATTGTTTAAGGACTTTGTTGCATTATTTAAGGACACTTCTGCATTATTTAAGGACTTTGTTGCATTATTGAAGGACTCTGCTGCATTATTCAAGGACTTTGCTGCTTTATTTAAGGACTATGCTGAAGTGTTTAAAGACTCTGCTGCATTATTTAAGGACTCTGCTGCATTATTTAAGGACTTGGCTGGATTATTTAAGGACCCTGCTGTATTATTTAAGGACTTGGCTGGATTATTTAAGGACTCTTCTGCATTATTTAAGGATGTTGTTGCATTATTTAAGGACTCTGCTGCATTATTTAAGGACTTGGCTGGATTATTTAAGGACTCTTCTGCATTATTTAAGGACTCTGCTGCATTATTTAAGGACTTTGTTGCATTATTTAAGGACTTTTCTGCATTATTTAAGGACTCTGTTGCATTACTTAAGGACTTGGCTGGATTATTTAAGGACTCTTCTGCATTATTTAAGGACTCTGCTGCATTATTTAAGGACTTTTCTGCATTATTTAAGGACTCTGCTGCATTATTTAAGGACTTGGCTGGATTATTTAAGGACTGTGCTGCATTATTTAAGGACTTTGTTGCATTATTTAAGGACTCTGCTGCATCATTTAAGGACGTTGTTGCATTATTTAAGGACTCTACTTCATTATTTAACGACTTTGCTGCATTATTTAAGGACCCTGCTGCGGTATTTCAGTACTCTGCTGCATCATTTAAGGACTTTGCTGCATTATTTATGGACTTTATTGCATTATTTAAAGACTTTGCTGCATTATATAAGGAATTTGCTGCATTATTTAAGGACTCTTCTGCATTATTTAAGGACTTTGTTGCATTATTTAAGGACTGTGCTGCATTATTCAAGGACTTTGCTGCATTATTTAAGGACTATGCTGAAGTATTTAAGGACTCTGCTGCATTATTTAAGGACTTTTCTGCATTATTTAAGGACTCTGCTGCATTATTTAAGGACTTGGCTGGATTATTTAAGGACTCTTCTGCATTATTTAAGGACTCTGCTGCATTATTTAAGGACTTTGTTGCATTATTTAAAGACTTTGCTGCATTATTTAAGGACTCTGCTGTGGTATTTAAGGACTCTGCTGCATTATTTAAGAGCTCTGCTGCATTATTTATGGACTTTATTGCATTATTTAAAGACTTTGCTGCATTATTTAAGGACTTGGCTGGATTATTTAAGGACTCTGCTGCATTATTTACGGACTTTGCTGCATTTTTTAAGGACTCTGCTGCATTATTTAAGGACTTTGTTGCATTATTTAAGGACCCTGCTGCATTATTTAAGGACTTGGCTGGATTATTTAAGGACTGTGCTGCATTATTTAAAGACTTTGCTGCATTATTTAAGGACTCTGCTGTGGTATTTAAGGACTCTGCTGCATTATTTAAGGACTCTGATGCATTATATAAGGACTTTGCTGCATTATTTAAGGACTCTTCTGCATTATTTAAGGAATTTGCTGCATCATTTATGGACTTTATTGCATTATTTAAAGACTTTGCTGCATTATTTAAGGACTTGGCTGGAATATTTAAGGACTGTGCTGCATTATTTAAGGACTTTGCTGCATTATTTAAGGACTCTGCTGCATTATTTAAGGACTTTGTTGCATTATTTAAGGACTCTGCTGCATTATTTATGGACTTTGTTGCATTATTTAAGGACTCTGCTGCATTATATAAGGACCCTGCTGCAGTATTTCAGTAATCTGCTGCATTATTTAAGACCTTTGCTGCATTATTTAAGGACTTGGCTGGATTATTTAAGGACTCTGCTGCATTATTTACGGACTTTGCTGCATTTTTTAAGGACTCTGCTGCATTATTTAAGGACTTTGTTGCATTATTTAAGGACCCTGCTGCATTATTTAAGGACTTTGTTGAATTATTTAAGGACTCTGCTGCATTATTTAAGGACCCTGCTGCTGTATTTCAGCACTCTGCTGAATTATTTAAGGACTTTGCTGCATTAGTTATGGACTTTATTGCATTATTTAAGGACTCTGCTGCATTATTTAAGGAATTTGTTGCATTATTTAAGGACTCTGCTGCATCATGTAAGGACTTTGTTGCATTATTTAAGGACTCTACTTCATTATTTAACGACTTTGCTGCATTATTTAAGGACCCTGCTGCGGTATTTCAGTACTCTGCTGCATTATTTAAGTACTCAGCTGCATTATTTAAGGACTTTGTTGCATTATTTAAGGACTCTGCTGCATCATTTAAGGACGTTGTTGCATTATTTAAGGACTCTACTTCATTATTTAACGACTTTGCTGCATTATTTAAGGACCCTGCTGCGGTATTTCAGTACTCTGCTGCATTATTTAAGGACTTTATTGCATTATTTAAAGACTTTGCTGCATTTTTTAAGGAATTTGCTGCATTATTTAAGGACTCTGCAGCATTATTTAATGACTTTGCTGCATTATTTAAGGACTCTGCTGCATTATTTAAGTACTTTGTTGCATTATTTAAGGACTCTACTGCATTGTTTAAGGACTTTGTTGCATTATTTAAGGACACTTCGGCATTATTTAAGGACTTTGTTGCATTATTGAAGGACTCTGCTGCATTATTCAAGGACTTTGCTGCTTTATTTAAGGACTATGCTGAAGTGTTTAAAGACTCTGCTGCATTATTTAAGGACTCTGCTGCATTATTTAAGGACTTGGCTGGATTATTTAAGGACTCTGCTGCATTATTTAAGGACTTTGCTGCATTATTTAAGGACTCTGCTAAATTATTTAAGGACTTTGTTGCATTATTTAAGGACCCTGCTGCATTATTTAAGGACTTTGTTGCATTATTTAAGGACTCTGGTGCATTATTTAAGGACCCTGCTGCGGTATTTCAGCACTCTGCTGAATTATTTAAGGACTTTGCTGCATTATTTATGGACTTTATTGCATTATTTAAGGACTCTGCTGCATTATTTAAGGAATTTGTTGGATTATTAAAGGACTCTGCTGCATTATGTAATGACTTTGCTGCATTATTTAAGTACTCTGCTACGTTACTTAAGGACTCTGCTGCATTATTTAAGGACTCTGCTGCATTATTTAAGGTCTTTGTTGCATTATTTAAGGACTCTTCTGCATTATTTAAGGACTCTGCTGCATTGTTTAAGGACTTTGTTGCATTATTTAAGGACTCTGCTGCATTATTTAAGGACTTTGTTGCATTATTTAAGGACTCTGCTGCATCATTTAAGGACTTTTTTGCATTATTTAAGGACTCTACTTTGTTATATATTACGACTTTGCTGCATTATTTAAGGACCCTGCTGCGGTATTTCAGTACTCTGCTGCATTATTTAAGGACTCTGCTGCATTATTTAAGGACTTTGTTGCATTATTTAAGGACTCTGCTGCATCATTTAAGGACGTTGTTGCATTATTTAAGGACTCTACTTCATTATTTAACGACTTTGCTGCATTATTTAAGGACCCTGCTGCGGTATTTCAGTACTCTGCTGCATTATTTAAGGACTTTGCTGCATTATTTATGGACTTTATTGCATTATTTAAAGACTTTGCTGCATTATTTAATGAATTTGCTGCATTATTTAAGGACTCTGCAGCATTATTTAATGACTTTGCTGCATTATTTAAGGACTCTGCTGCATTATTTAAGTACTTTGTTGCATTATTTAAGGACTCTGCTGCATTATTTAAGGACTTTGTTGCATTATTTAAGGACTCTTCTGCATTATTTAAGGACTTTGTTGCATTATTTAAGGACTCTGCTGCATTATTCAAGGACTTTGCTGCATTATTTAAGGACTATGCTGAAGTATTTAAGGACTCTGCTGCATTATTTAAGGACTTTGCTGCATTATTTAAGGACTCTGCTGCATTATTTAAGGACTTGGCTGGATTATTTAAGGACCCTGCTGCATGATTTAAGGACTTGGCTCGATTATTTAAGGACTCTTCTGCATTATTTAAGGATTTTGTTGCATTATTTAAGGACTCTGCTGCATTATTTAAGGACTTGGCTGGATTATTTAAGGACTCTTCTGCATTATTTAAGGACTCAGCTGCATTATTTAAGGAATTTGTTGCATTATTTAAAGACTTTGCTGCATTATTTAAGGACTCTGCTGTGGTATTTAAGGACTCTGCTGCATTATTTAAGAACTTTGCTGCATTATTTATGGACTTTATTGCATTATTTAAAGACTTTGCTGCATTATTTAAGGTCTTTTCTGCATTATTTAAGGACTCTGCTGCATTATTTAAGGACTTTGTCGCATTATTTAAGGACTCTGCTGCATTATTAAGGACTTTGTTGCATTATTTAAGGACTCTGCTGCATTATTTAAGGACTTTGTTGCATTATTTAAGGACTCTGCTGCAGTATTTAAGGACTTTGTTGCATTATTTAAGGACTCTGCTGCATTATTTAAGGACTTTGTTGCATTATTTAAGGACTCTGCTGCATTATTTAAGGACCCTGCTGCAGTATTTCAGTAATCTGCTGCATTATTTAAGGACTTTGTTGCATTATTTAAGGACTTGGCTGGATTGTTTAAGGACTCTGCTGCATTATTTTCGGACTTTGCTGCATTTTTTAAGGACTCTGCTGCATTATTTAAGGACTTTGTTGCATTATTTATGGACCCTGCTGCATTATTTAAGGACTTTGTTGCATTATTTAAGGACTCTGCTGCATTATTTAAGGACCCTGCTGCGGTATTTCAGCACTCTGCTGAATTATTTAAGGACTTTGCTGCATTATTTAAGGACTTTATTGCATTATTTAAGGACTCTGCTGCATTATTTAAGGAATTTGTTGCATTAATTAAGGACTCTGCTGCATTATTTAATGACATTGCTGCATTATTTAAGGACTCTGCTGCATTATTTAAGGACTTTGCTGCAGTATTTAAGGACTCTGCTACGGTACTTAAGGACTCTGCTGCATTATTTAAGTACTTTTTTGCATTATTTAAGGACTCTGCTGCATTATTTAAGGTCTTGGTTGCATTATTTAAGGACTCTTCTGCATTATTTAAGGACTCTGCTGCATTGTTTAAGGACTTTGTTGCATTATTTAAGGACTCTGCTGCATTATTTAAGGACTTTGTTGCATTATTTAAGGACTCTGCTGCATCATTTAAGGACTTTGTTGCATTATTTAAGGACTCTACTTCATTATTTAACGACTTTGCTGCATTATTTAAGGACCCTGCTGCGGTATTTCAGGACTCTGCTGCATTATTTAAGTACTCAGCTGCATTATTTAAGGACTTTGTTGCATTATTTAAGGACTCTGCTGCATCATTTAAGGACGTTGTTGCATTATTTAAGGACTCTACTTCATTATTTAACGACTTTGCTGCATTATTTAAGGACCCTGCTGCGGTATTTCAGTACTCTGCTGCATTATTTAAGGACTTTATTGCATTATTTAAAGACTTTGCTGCATTTTTTAAGGAATTTGCTGCATTATTTAAGGACTCTGCAGCATTATTTAATGACTTTGCTGCATTATTTAAGGACTCTGCTGCATTATTTAAGTACTTTGTTGCATTATTTAAGGACTCTACTGCATTGTTTAAGGACTTTGTTGCATTATTTAAGGACACTTCTGCATTATTTAAGGACTTTGTTGCATTATTGAAGGACTCTGCTGCATTATTCAAGGACTTTGCTGCTTTATTTAAGGACTATGCTGAAGTGTTTAAAGACTCTGCTGCATTATTTAAGGACTCTGCTGCATTATTTAAGGACTTGGCTGGATTATTTAAGGACCCTGCTGTATTATTTAAGGACTTGGCTGGATTATTTAAGGACTCTTCTGCATTATTTAAGGATGTTGTTGCATTATTTAAGGACTCTGCTGCATTATTTAAGGACTTGGCTGGATTATTTAAGGACTCTTCTGCATTATTTAAGGACTCTGCTGCATTATTTAAGGACTTTGTTGCATTATTTAAGGACTTTTCTGCATTATTTAAGGACTCTGTTGCATTACTTAAGGACTTGGCTGGATTATTTAAGGACTCTTCTGCATTATTTAAGGACTCTGCTGCATTATTTAAGGACTTTTCTGCATTATTTAAGGACTCTGCTGCATTATTTAAGGACTTGGCTGGATTATTTAAGGACTGTGCTGCATTATTTAAGGACTTTGTTGCATTATTTAAGGACTCTGCTGCATCATTTAAGGACGTTGTTGCATTATTTAAGGACTCTACTTCATTATTTAACGACTTTGCTGCATTATTTAAGGACCCTGCTGCGGTATTTCAGTACTCTGCTGCATCATTTAAGGACTTTGCTGCATTATTTATGGACTTTATTGCATTATTTAAAGACTTTGCTGCATTATATAAGGAATTTGCTGCATTATTTAAGGACTCTTCTGCATTATTTAAGGACTTTGTTGCATTATTTAAGGACTGTGCTGCATTATTCAAGGACTTTGCTGCATTATTTAAGGACTATGCTGAAGTATTTAAGGACTCTGCTGCATTATTTAAGGACTTTTCTGCATTATTTAAGGACTCTGCTGCATTATTTAAGGACTTGGCTGGATTATTTAAGGACTCTTCTGCATTATTTAAGGACTCTGCTGCATTATTTAAGGACTTTGTTGCATTATTTAAAGACTTTGCTGCATTATTTAAGGACTCTGCTGTGGTATTTAAGGACTCTGCTGCATTATTTAAGAGCTTTGCTGCATTATTTATGGACTTTATTGCATTATTTAAAGACTTTGCTGCATTATTTAAGGACTTGGCTGGATTATTTAAGGACTCTGCTGCATTATTTACGGACTTTGCTGCATTTTTTAAGGACTCTGCTGCATTATTTAAGGACTTTGTTGCATTATTTAAGGACCCTGCTGCATTATTTAAGGACTTGGCTGGATTATTTAAGGACTGTGCTGCATTATTTAAAGACTTTGCTGCATTATTTAAGGACTCTGCTGTGGTATTTAAGGACTCTGCTGCATTATTTAAGGACTCTGATGCATTATATAAGGACTTTGCTGCATTATTTAAGGACTCTTCTGCATTATTTAAGGAATTTGCTGCATCATTTATGGACTTTATTGCATTATTTAAAGACTTTGCTGCATTATTTAAGGACTTGGCTGGAATATTTAAGGACTGTGCTGCATTATTTAAGGACTTTGCTGCATTATTTAAGGACTCTGCTGCATTATTTAAGGACTTTGTTGCATTATTTAAGGACTCTGCTGCATTATTTATGGACTTTGTTGCATTATTTAAGGACTCTGCTGCATTATATAAGGACCCTGCTGCAGTATTTCAGTAATCTGCTGCATTATTTAAGACCTTTGCTGCATTATTTAAGGACTTGGCTGGATTATTTAAGGACTCTGCTGCATTATTTACGGACTTTGCTGCATTTTTTAAGGACTCTGCTGCATTATTTAAGGACTTTGTTGCATTATTTAAGGACCCTGCTGCATTATTTAAGGACTTTGTTGAATTATTTAAGGACTCTGCTGCATTATTTAAGGACCCTGCTGCTGTATTTCAGCACTCTGCTGAATTATTTAAGGACTTTGCTGCATTAGTTATGGACTTTATTGCATTATTTAAGGACTCTGCTGCATTATTTAAGGAATTTGTTGCATTATTTAAGGACTCTGCTGCATCATTTAAGGACTTTGTTGCATTATTTAAGGACTCTACTTCATTATTTAACGACTTTGCTGCATTATTTAAGGACCCTGCTGCGGTATTTCAGTACTCTGCTGCATTATTTAAGTACTCAGCTGCATTATTTAAGGACTTTGTTGCATTATTTAAGGACTCTGCTGCATCATTTAAGGACGTTGTTGCATTATTTAAGGACTCTACTTCATTATTTAACGACTTTGCTGCATTATTTAAGGACCCTGCTGCGGTATTTCAGTACTCTGCTGCATTATTTAAGGACTTTATTGCATTATTTAAAGACTTTGCTGCATTTTTTAAGGAATTTGCTGCATTATTTAAGGACTCTGCAGCATTATTTAATGACTTTGCTGCATTATTTAAGGACTCTGCTGCATTATTTAAGTACTTTGTTGCATTATTTAAGGACTCTACTGCATTGTTTAAGGACTTTGTTGCATTATTTAAGGACACTTCTGCATTATTTAAGGACTTTGTTGCATTATTGAAGGACTCTGCTGCATTATTCAAGGACTTTGCTGCTTTATTTAAGGACTATGCTGAAGTGTTTAAAGACTCTGCTGCATTATTTAAGGACTCTGCTGCATTATTTAAGGACTTGGCTGGATTATTTAAGGACCCTGCTGTATTATTTAAGGACTTGGCTGGATTATTTAAGGACTCTTCTGCATTATTTAAGGATGTTGTTGCATTATTTAAGGACTCTGCTGCATTATTTAAGGACTTGGCTGGATTATTTAAGGACTCTTCTGCATTATTTAAGGACTCTGCTGCATTATTTAAGGACTTTGTTGCATTATTTAAGGACTTTTCTGCATTATTTAAGGACTCTGTTGCATTACTTAAGGACTTGGCTGGATTATTTAAGGACTCTTCTGCATTATTTAAGGACTCTGCTGCATTATTTAAGGACTTTTCTGCATTATTTAAGGACTCTGCTGCATTATTTAAGGACTTGGCTGGATTATTTAAGGACTGTGCTGCATTATTTAAGGACTTTGTTGCATTATTTAAGGACTCTGCTGCATCATTTAAGGACGTTGTTGCATTATTTAAGGACTCTACTTCATTATTTAACGACTTTGCTGCATTATTTAAGGACCCTGCTGCGGTATTTCAGTACTCTGCTGCATCATTTAAGGACTTTGCTGCATTATTTATGGACTTTATTGCATTATTTAAAGACTTTGCTGCATTATATAAGGAATTTGCTGCATTATTTAAGGACTCTTCTGCATTATTTAAGGACTTTGTTGCATTATTTAAGGACTGTGCTGCATTATTCAAGGACTTTGCTGCATTATTTAAGGACTATGCTGAAGTATTTAAGGACTCTGCTGCATTATTTAAGGACTTTTCTGCATTATTTAAGGACTCTGCTGCATTATTTAAGGACTTGGCTGGATTATTTAAGGACTCTTCTGCATTATTTAAGGACTCTGCTGCATTATTTAAGGACTTTGTTGCATTATTTAAAGACTTTGCTGCATTATTTAAGGACTCTGCTGTGGTATTTAAGGACTCTGCTGCATTATTTAAGAGCTTTGCTGCATTATTTATGGACTTTATTGCATTATTTAAAGACTTTGCTGCATTATTTAAGGACTTGGCTGGATTATTTAAGGACTCTGCTGCATTATTTACGGACTTTGCTGCATTTTTTAAGGACTCTGCTGCATTATTTAAGGACTTTGTTGCATTATTTAAGGACCCTGCTGCATTATTTAAGGACTTTGTTGCATTATTTAAGGACTCTGCTGCATTATTTAAGGACCCTGCTGCGGTATTTCAGCACTCTGCTGAATTATTTAAGGACTTTGCTGCATTAGTTATGGACTTTATTGCATAATTTAAGGAATTTGCTGCATTATTTAAGGACTCTTCTGCATTATTTAAGGACTTTGTTGCATTATTTAAGGACTCTGCTGCATTATTCAAGGACTTTGCTGCATTATTTAAGGACTATGCTGAAGTATTTAAGGACTCTGCTGCATTATTTAAGGACTTTGCTGCATTATTTAAGTACTCTGCTGCAGTATTTAAGGACTTGGCTGGATTATTTAAGGACTCTGCTGCATTATTTAAGGAATGTGCTGCATTATTTAAGGACTCTGCTGCATTATTTAAGGACTTTGTTGCATTATTTAAGGACTTTGTTGCATTATTTAAGGACTCTGCTGCATTATTTAAGGATCCTGCTGCGGTATTTCAGTACTCTGCTGCATTATTTAAGGACTTTGCTGCATTATTTAAGGACTTGGCTGGATTATTTAAGGACTCTGCTGCATTATTTAAGGACTTTGCTGCATTATTTAAGGACTCTGCTGCATTATTTAAGGACTTTGTTGCATTATTTAAGGACCCTGCTGCATTATTTAAGGACTTTGTTGCATTATTTAAGGACTCTGGTGCATTATTTAAGGACCCTGCTGCGGTATTTCAGCACTCTGCTGAATTATTTAAGGACTTTGCTGCATTATTTATGGACTTTATTGCATTATTTAAGGACTCTGCTGCATTATTTAAGGAATTTGTTGGATTATTAAAGGACTCTGCTGCATTATGTAATGACTTTGCTGCATTATTTAAGTACTCTGCTACGTTACTTAAGGACTCTGCTGCATTATTTAAGGACTCTGCTGCATTATTTAAGGTCTTTGTTGCATTATTTAAGGACTCTTCTGCATTATTTAAGGACTCTGCTGCATTGTTTAAGGACTTTGTTGCATTATTTAAGGACTCTGCTGCATTATTTAAGGACTTTGTTGCATTATTTAAGGACTCTGCTGCATCATTTAAGGACTTTTTTGCATTATTTAAGGACTCTACTTTGTTATATATTACGACTTTGCTGCATTATTTAAGGACCCTGCTGCGGTATTTCAGTACTCTGCTGCATTATTTAAGGACTCTGCTGCATTATTTAAGGACTTTGTTGCATTATTTAAGGACTCTGCTGCATCATTTAAGGACGTTGTTGCATTATTTAAGGACTCTACTTCATTATTTAACGACTTTGCTGCATTATTTAAGGACCCTGCTGCGGTATTTCAGTACTCTGCTGCATTATTTAAGGACTTTGCTGCATTATTTATGGACTTTATTGCATTATTTAAAGACTTTGCTGCATTATTTAATGAATTTGCTGCATTATTTAAGGACTCTGCAGCATTATTTAATGACTTTGCTGCATTATTTAAGGACTCTGCTGCATTATTTAAGTACTTTGTTGCATTATTTAAGGACTCTGCTGCATTATTTAAGGACTTTGTTGCATTATTTAAGGACTCTTCTGCATTATTTAAGGACTTTGTTGCATTATTTAAGGACTCTGCTGCATTATTCAAGGACTTTGCTGCATTATTTAAGGACTATGCTGAAGTATTTAAGGACTCTGCTGCATTATTTAAGGACTTTGCTGCATTATTTAAGGACTCTGCTGCATTATTTAAGGACTTGGCTGGATTATTTAAGGACCCTGCTGCATGATTTAAGGACTTGGCTCGATTATTTAAGGACTCTTCTGCATTATTTAAGGATTTTGTTGCATTATTTAAGGACTCTGCTGCATTATTTAAGGACTTGGCTGGATTATTTAAGGACTCTTCTGCATTATTTAAGGACTCAGCTGCATTATTTAAGGAATTTGTTGCATTATTTAAAGACTTTGCTGCATTATTTAAGGACTCTGCTGTGGTATTTAAGGACTCTGCTGCATTATTTAAGAACTTTGCTGCATTATTTATGGACTTTATTGCATTATTTAAAGACTTTGCTGCATTATTTAAGGTCTTTTCTGCATTATTTAAGGACTCTGCTGCATTATTTAAGGACTTTGTTGCATTATTTAAGGACTCTGCTGCATTATTAAGGACTTTGTTGCATTATTTAAGGACTCTGCTGCATTATTTAAGGACTTTGTTGCATTATTTAAGGACTCTGCTGCAGTATTTAAGGACTTTGTTGCATTATTTAAGGACTCTGCTGCATTATTTAAGGACTTTGTTGCATTATTTAAGGACTCTGCTGCATTATTTAAGGACCCTGCTGCAGTATTTCAGTAATCTGCTGCATTATTTAAGGACTTTGTTGCATTATTTAAGGACTTGGCTGGATTGTTTAAGGACTCTGCTGCATTATTTACGGACTTTGCTGCATTTTTTAAGGACTCTGCTGCATTATTTAAGGACTTTGTTGCATTATTTATGGACCCTGCTGCATTATTTAAGGACTTTGTTGCATTATTTAAGGACTCTGCTGCATTATTTAAGGACCCTGCTGCGGTATTTCAGCACTCTGCTGAATTATTTAAGGACTTTGCTGCATTATTTAAGGACTTTATTGCATTATTTAAGGACTCTGCTGCATTATTTAAGGAATTTGTTGCATTAATTAAGGACTCTGCTGCATTATTTAATGACATTGCTGCATTATTTAAGGACTCTGCTGCATTATTTAAGGACTTTGCTGCAGTATTTAAGGACTCTGCTACGGTACTTAAGGACTCTGCTGCATTATTTAAGTACTTTTTTGCATTATTTAAGGACTCTGCTGCATTATTTAAGGTCTTGGTTGCATTATTTAAGGACTCTTCTGCATTATTTAAGGACTCTGCTGCATTGTTTAAGGACTTTGTTGCATTATTTAAGGACTCTGCTGCATTATTTAAGGACTTTGTTGCATTATTTAAGGACTCTGCTGCATCATTTAAGGACTTTGTTGCATTATTTAAGGACTCTACTTCATTATTTAACGACTTTGCTGCATTATTTAAGGACCCTGCTGCGGTATTTCAGTACTCTGCTGCATTATTTAAGTACTCCGCTGCATTATTTAAGGACTTTGTTGCATTATTTAAGGACTCTGCTGCATCATTTAAGGACGTTGTTGCATTATTTAAGGACTCTACTTCATTATTTAACGACTTTGCTGCATTATTTAAGGACCCTGCTGCGGTATTTCAGTACTCTGCTGCATTATTTAAGGACTTTATTGCATTATTTAAAGACTTTGCTGCATTTTTTAAGGAATTTGCTGCATTATTTAAGGACTCTGCAGCATTATTTAATGACTTTGCTGCATTATTTAAGGACTCTGCTGCATTATTTAAGTACTTTGTTGCATTATTTAAGGACTCTACTGCATTGTTTAAGGACTTTGTTGCATTATTTAAGGACACTTCTGCATTATTTAAGGACTTTGTTGCATTATTGAAGGACTCTGCTGCATTATTCAAGGACTTTGCTGCTTTATTTAAGGACTATGCTGAAGTGTTTAAAGACTCTGCTGCATTATTTAAGGACTCTGCTGCATTATTTAAGGACTTGGCTGGATTATTTAAGGACCCTGCTGTATTATTTAAGGACTTGGCTGGATTATTTAAGGACTCTTCTGCATTATTTAAGGATGTTGTTGCATTATTTAAGGACTCTGCTGCATTATTTAAGGACTTGGCTGGATTATTTAAGGACTCTTCTGCATTATTTAAGGACTCTGCTGCATTATTTAAGGACTTTGTTGCATTATTTAAGGACTTTTCTGCATTATTTAAGGACTCTGTTGCATTACTTAAGGACTTGGCTGGATTATTTAAGGACTCTTCTGCATTATTTAAGGACTCTGCTGCATTATTTAAGGACTTTTCTGCATTATTTAAGGACTCTGCTGCATTATTTAAGGACTTGGCTGGATTATTTAAGGACTGTGCTGCATTATTTAAGGACTTTGTTGCATTATTTAAGGACTCTGCTGCATCATTTAAGGACGTTGTTGCATTATTTAAGGACTCTACTTCATTATTTAACGACTTTGCTGCATTATTTAAGGACCCTGCTGCGGTATTTCAGTACTCTGCTGCATCATTTAAGGACTTTGCTGCATTATTTATGGACTTTATTGCATTATTTAAAGACTTTGCTGCATTATATAAGGAATTTGCTGCATTATTTAAGGACTCTTCTGCATTATTTAAGGACTTTGTTGCATTATTTAAGGACTGTGCTGCATTATTCAAGGACTTTGCTGCATTATTTAAGGACTATGCTGAAGTATTTAAGGACTCTGCTGCATTATTTAAGGACTTTTCTGCATTATTTAAGGACTCTGCTGCATTATTTAAGGACTTGGCTGGATTATTTAAGGACTCTTCTGCATTATTTAAGGACTCTGCTGCATTATTTAAGGACTTTGTTGCATTATTTAAAGACTTTGCTGCATTATTTAAGGACTCTGCTGTGGTATTTAAGGACTCTGCTGCATTATTTAAGAGCTTTGCTGCATTATTTATGGACTTTATTGCATTATTTAAAGACTTTGCTGCATTATTTAAGGACTTGGCTGGATTATTTAAGGACTCTGCTGCATTATTTACGGACTTTGCTGCATTTTTTAAGGACTCTGCTGCATTATTTAAGGACTTTGTTGCATTATTTAAGGACCCTGCTACATTATTTAAGGACTTGGCTGGATTATTTAAGGACTGTGCTGCATTATTTAAAGACTTTGCTGCATTATTTAAGGACTCTGCTGTGGTATTTAAGGACTCTGCTGCATTATTTAAGGACTCTGCAGCATTATTTAATGACTTTGCTGCATTATTTAAGGACTCTGCTGCATTATTTAAGTACTTTGTTGCATTATTTAAGGACTCTACTGCATTGTTTAAGGACTTTGTTGCATTATTTAAGGACACTTCTGCATTATTTAAGGACTTTGCTGCATTATTTAAGGACTATGCTGAAGTATTTAAGGACTCTGCTGCATTATTTCAGGACTTTTCTGCATTATTTAAGGACTCTGCTGCATTATTTAAGGACTTGGCTGGATTATTTAAGGACTGTGCTGCATTATTTAAAGACTTTGCTGCATTATTTAAGGACTCTGCTGTGGTATTTAAGGACTCTGCTGCATTATTTAAGGACTCTGATGCATTATATAAGGACTTTGCTGCATTATTTAAGGACTCTTCTGCATTATTTAAGGAATTTGCTGCATCATTTATGGACTTTATTGCATTATTTAAAGACTTTGCTGCATTATTTAAGGACTTGGCTGGATTATTTAAGGACTGTGCTGCATTATTTAAGGACTTTGCTGCATTATTTAAGGACTCTGCTGCATTATTTAAGGACTTTGTTGCATTATTTAAGGACTCTGCTGCATTATTTATGGACTTTGTTGCATTATTTAAGGACTCTGCTGCATTATATAAGGACCCTGCTGCAGTATTTCAGTAATCTGCTGCATTATTTAAGACCTTTGCTGCATTATTTAAGGACTTGGCTGGATTATTTAAGGACTCTGCTGCATTATTTACGGACTTTGCTGCATTTTTTAAGGACTCTGCTGCATTATTTAAGGACTTTGTTGCATTATTTAAGGACCCTGCTGCATTATTTAAGGACTTTGTTGAATTATTTAAGGACTCTGCTGCATTATTTAAGGACCCTGCTGCTGTATTTCAGCACTCTGCTGAATTATTTAAGGACTTTGCTGCATTAGTTATGGACTTTATTGCATTATTTAAGGACTCTGCTGCATTATTTAAGGAATTTGTTGCATTATTTAAGGACTCTGCTGCATCATTTAAGGACTTTGTTGCATTATTTAAGGACTCTACTTCATTATTTAACGACTTTGCTGCATTATTTAAGGACCCTGCTGCGGTATTTCAGTACTCTGCTGCATTATTTAAGTACTCAGCTGCATTATTTAAGGACTTTGTTGCATTATTTAAGGACTCTGCTGCATCATTTAAGGACGTTGTTGCATTATTTAAGGACTCTACTTCATTATTTAACGACTTTGCTGCATTATTTAAGGACCCTGCTGCGGTATTTCAGTACTCTGCTGCATTATTTAAGGACTTTATTGCATTATTTAAAGACTTTGCTGCATTTTTTAAGGAATTTGCTGCATTATTTAAGGACTCTGCAGCATTATTTAATGACTTTGCTGCATTATTTAAGGACTCTGCTGCATTATTTAAGTACTTTGTTGCATTATTTAAGGACTCTACTGCATTGTTTAAGGACTTTGTTGCATTATTTAAGGACACTTCTGCATTATTTAAGGACTTTGTTGCATTATTGAAGGACTCTGCTGCATTATTCAAGGACTTTGCTGCTTTATTTAAGGACTATGCTGAAGTGTTTAAAGACTCTGCTGCATTATTTAAGGACTCTGCTGCATTATTTAAGGACTTGGCTGGATTATTTAAGGACCCTGCTGTATTATTTAAGGACTTGGCTGGATTATTTAAGGACTCTTCTGCATTATTTAAGGATGTTGTTGCATTATTTAAGGACTCTGCTGCATTATTTAAGGACTTGGCTGGATTATTTAAGGACTCTTCTGCATTATTTAAGGACTCTGCTGCATTATTTAAGGACTTTGTTGCATTATTTAAGGACTTTTCTGCATTATTTAAGGACTCTGTTGCATTACTTAAGGACTTGGCTGGATTATTTAAGGACTCTTCTGCATTATTTAAGGACTCTGCTGCATTATTTAAGGACTTTTCTGCATTATTTAAGGACTCTGCTGCATTATTTAAGGACTTGGCTGGATTATTTAAGGACTGTGCTGCATTATTTAAGGACTTTGTTGCATTATTTAAGGACTCTGCTGCATCATTTAAGGACGTTGTTGCATTATTTAAGGACTCTACTTCATTATTTAACGACTTTGCTGCATTATTTAAGGACCCTGCTGCGGTATTTCAGTACTCTGCTGCATCATTTAAGGACTTTGCTGCATTATTTATGGACTTTATTGCATTATTTAAAGACTTTGCTGCATTATATAAGGAATTTGCTGCATTATTTAAGGACTCTTCTGCATTATTTAAGGACTTTGTTGCATTATTTAAGGACTGTGCTGCATTATTCAAGGACTTTGCTGCATTATTTAAGGACTATGCTGAAGTATTTAAGGACTCTGCTGCATTATTTAAGGACTTTTCTGCATTATTTAAGGACTCTGCTGCATTATTTAAGGACTTGGCTGGATTATTTAAGGACTCTTCTGCATTATTTAAGGACTCTGCTGCATTATTTAAGGACTTTGTTGCATTATTTAAAGACTTTGCTGCATTATTTAAGGACTCTGCTGTGGTATTTAAGGACTCTGCTGCATTATTTAAGAGCTTTGCTGCATTATTTATGGACTTTATTGCATTATTTAAAGACTTTGCTGCATTATTTAAGGACTTGGCTGGATTATTTAAGGACTCTGCTGCATTATTTACGGACTTTGCTGCATTTTTTAAGGACTCTGCTGCATTATTTAAGGACTTTGTTGCATTATTTAAGGACCCTGCTGCATTATTTAAGGACTTGGCTGGATTATTTAAGGACTGTGCTGCATTATTTAAAGACTTTGCTGCATTATTTAAGGACTCTGCTGTGGTATTTAAGGACTCTGCTGCATTATTTAAGGACTCTGCAGCATTATTTAATGACTTTGCTGCATTATTTAAGGACTCTGCTGCATTATTTAAGTACTTTGTTGCATTATTTAAGGACTCTACTGCATTGTTTAAGGACTTTGTTGCATTATTTAAGGACACTTCTGCATTATTTAAGGACTTTGCTGCATTATTTAAGGACTATGCTGAAGTATTTAAGGACTCTGCTGCATTATTTCAGGACTTTTCTGCATTATTTAAGGACTCTGCTGCATTATTTAAGGACTTGGCTGGATTATTTAAGGACTGTGCTGCATTATTTAAAGACTTTGCTGCATTATTTAAGGACTCTGCTGTGGTATTTAAGGACTCTGCTGCATTATTTAAGGACTCTGATGCATTATATAAGGACTTTGCTGCATTATTTAAGGACTCTTCTGCATTATTTAAGGAATTTGCTGCATCATTTATGGACTTTATTGCATTATTTAAAGACTTTGCTGCATTATTTAAGGACTTGGCTGGATTATTTAAGGACTGTGCTGCATTATTTAAGGACTTTGCTGCATTATTTAAGGACTCTGCTGCATTATTTAAGGACTTTGTTGCATTATTTAAGGACTCTGCTGCATTATTTATGGACTTTGTTGCATTATTTAAGGACTCTGCTGCATTATATAAGGACCCTGCTGCAGTATTTCAGTAATCTGCTGCATTATTTAAGACCTTTGCTGCATTATTTAAGGACTTGGCTGGATTATTTAAGGACTCTGCTGCATTATTTACGGACTTTGCTGCATTTTTTAAGGACTCTGCTGCATTATTTAAGGACTTTGTTGCATTATTTAAGGACCCTGCTGCATTATTTAAGGACTTTGTTGAATTATTTAAGGACTCTGCTGCATTATTTAAGGACCCTGCTGCTGTATTTCAGCACTCTGCTGAATTATTTAAGGACTTTGCTGCATTAGTTATGGACTTTATTGCATTATTTAAGGACTCTGCTGCATTATTTAAGGAATTTGTTGCATTATTTAAGGACTCTGCTGCATCATTTAAGGACTTTGTTGCATTATTTAAGGACTCTACTTCATTATTTAACGACTTTGCTGCATTATTTAAGGACCCTGCTGCGGTATTTCAGTACTCTGCTGCATTATTTAAGTACTCAGCTGCATTATTTAAGGACTTTGTTGCATTATTTAAGGACTCTGCTGCATCATTTAAGGACGTTGTTGCATTATTTAAGGACTCTACTTCATTATTTAACGACTTTGCTGCATTATTTAAGGACCCTGCTGCGGTATTTCAGTACTCTGCTGCATTATTTAAGGACTTTATTGCATTATTTAAAGACTTTGCTGCATTTTTTAAGGAATTTGCTGCATTATTTAAGGACTCTGCAGCATTATTTAATGACTTTGCTGCATTATTTAAGGACTCTGCTGCATTATTTAAGTACTTTGTTGCATTATTTAAGGACTCTACTGCATTGTTTAAGGACTTTGTTGCATTATTTAAGGACACTTCTGCATTATTTAAGGACTTTGTTGCATTATTGAAGGACTCTGCTGCATTATTCAAGGACTTTGCTGCTTTATTTAAGGACTATGCTGAAGTGTTTAAAGACTCTGCTGCATTATTTAAGGACTCTGCTGCATTATTTAAGGACTTGGCTGGATTATTTAAGGACCCTGCTGTATTATTTAAGGACTTGGCTGGATTATTTAAGGACTCTTCTGCATTATTTAAGGATGTTGTTGCATTATTTAAGGACTCTGCTGCATTATTTAAGGACTTGGCTGGATTATTTAAGGACTCTTCTGCATTATTTAAGGACTCTGCTGCATTATTTAAGGACTTTGTTGCATTATTTAAGGACTTTTCTGCATTATTTAAGGACTCTGTTGCATTACTTAAGGACTTGGCTGGATTATTTAAGGACTCTTCTGCATTATTTAAGGACTCTGCTGCATTATTTAAGGACTTTTCTGCATTATTTAAGGACTCTGCTGCATTATTTAAGGACTTGGCTGGATTATTTAAGGACTGTGCTGCATTATTTAAGGACTTTGTTGCATTATTTAAGGACTCTGCTGCATCATTTAAGGACGTTGTTGCATTATTTAAGGACTCTACTTCATTATTTAATGACTTTGCTGCATTATTTAAGGACCCTGCTGCGGTATTTCAGTACTCTGCTGCATCATTTAAGGACTTTGCTGCATTATTTATGGACTTTATTGCATTATTTAAAGACTTTGCTGCATTATATAAGGAATTTGCTGCATTATTTAAGGACTCTTCTGCATTATTTAAGGACTTTGTTGCATTATTTAAGGACTGTGCTGCATTATTCAAGGACTTTGCTGCATTATTTAAGGACTATGCTGAAGTATTTAAGGACTCTGCTGCATTATTTAAGGACTTTTCTGCATTATTTAAGGACTCTGCTGCATTATTTAAGGACTTGGCTGGATTATTTAAGGACTCTTCTGCATTATTTAAGGACTCTGCTGCATTATTTAAGGACTTTGTTGCATTATTTAAAGACTTTGCTGCATTATTTAAGGACTCTGCTGTGGTATTTAAGGACTCTGCTGCATTATTTAAGAGCTTTGCTGCATTATTTATGGACTTTATTGCATTATTTAAAGACTTTGCTGCATAATTTAAGGAATTTGCTGCATTATTTAAGGACTCTTCTGCATTATTTAAGGACTTTGTTGCATTATTTAAGGACTCTGCTGCATTATTCAAGGACTTTGCTGCATTATTTAAGGACTATGCTGAAGTATTTAAGGACTCTGCTGCATTATTTCAGGACTTTTCTGCATTATTTAAGGACTCTGCTGCATTATTTAAGGACTTGGCTGGATTATTTAAGGACTGTGCTGCATTATTTAAAGACTTTGCTGCATTATTTAAGGACTCTGCTGTGGTATTTAAGGACTCTGCTGCATTATTTAAGGACTCTGATGCATTATATAAGGACTTTGCTGCATTATTTAAGGACTCTTCTGCATTATTTAATGACTTTGCTGCATTATTTAAGGACTCTGCTGCAGTATTTTAGGACTCTGCTGCATTTTTTAAGGACTTTTCTGCATTATTTAAGGACTCTGCTGCATTATTTAAGGACTTGGCTGGATTATTTAAGGACTCTGCTGCATTATTTAAGGACTTTGCTGCATTATTTAAGGACTTTATCGCATTATTTAAGGACTGTTCTGCATTATTTAAGGACTTTGTTGCATTATTTAATGACTCTGTTGCATTATTTAAGGATCCTGCTGCTGTATTTCAGTACTCTGCTGCATTATTTAAGGAATTTGCTGCATCATTTATGGACTTTATTGCATTATTTAAAGACTTTGCTGCATTATTTAAGGACTTGGCTGGATTATTTAAGGACTGTGCTGCATTATTTAAGGACTTTGCTGCATTATTTAAGGACTCTGCTGCATTATTTAAGGACTTTGTTGCATTATTTAAGGACTCTGCTGCATTATTTATGGACTTTGTTGCATTATTTAAGGACTCTGCTGCATTATATAAGGACCCTGCTGCAGTATTTCAGTAATCTGCTGCATTATTTAAGACCTTTGCTGCATTATTTAAGGACTTGGCTGGATTATTTAAGGACTCTGCTGCATTATTTACGGACTTTGCTGCATTTTTTAAGGACTCTGCTGCATTATTTAAGGACTTTGTTGCATTATTTAAGGACCCTGCTGCATTATTTAAGGACTTTGTTGCATTATTTAAGGACTCTGCTGCATTATTTAAGGACCCTGCTGCGGTATTTCAGCACTCTGCTGAATTATTTAAGGACTTTGCTGCATTAGTTATGGACTTTATTGCATTATTTAAGGACTCTGCTGCATTATTTAAGGAATTTGTTGCATTATTTAAGGACTCTGCTGCAATATTTAAGGACTTTGCTGCAGTATTTAAGGACTCTGCTACGGTACTTAAGGACTCTGCTGCATTATTTAAGTACTTTGTTGCATTATTTAAGGACTCTGCTGCATTATTTAAGGTCTTGGTTGCATTATTTAAGGACTCTTCTGCATTATTTAAGGACTCTGCTGCTTTTTTTAAGGACTTTGTTGCATTATTTAAGGACTCTGCTGCATTATTTAAGGACTTTGTTGCATTATTTAAGGACTCTGCTGCATCATTTAAGGACTTTGTTGCATTATTTAAGGACTCTACTTCATTATTTAACGACTTTGCTGCATTATTTAAGGACCCTGCTGCGGTATTTCAGTACTCTGCTGCATTATTTAAGGACTCTGCTGCATTATTTAAGGACTTTTCTGCATTATTTAAGGACTCTGCTGCATCATTTAAGGACGTTGTTGCATTATTTAAGGACTCTACTTCATTATTTAACGACTTTGCTGCATTATTTAAGGACCCTGCTGCGGTATTTCAGTACTCTGCTGCATTATTTAAGGACTTTATTGCATTATTTAAAGACTTTGCTGCATTATTTAAGGAATTTGCTGCATTATTTAAGGACTCTGCAGCATTATTTAATGACCCTGCTGCAGTATTTCAGTAATCTGCTGCATTATTTAAGGACTCTACTGCATTATTTAAGGATCCTGCTGCGGTATTTCAGTACTCTGCTGCATTATTTAAGGAATTTGCTGCATTATTTATGGACTTTATTGCATTATTTAAAGACTTTGCTGCATTATTTAAGGACTTGGCTGGATTATTTAAGGACTGTGCTGCATTATTTAAGGACTTTGCTGCATTATTTAAGGACTCTGCTGCATTATTTAAGGACTTTGTTGCATTATTTAAGGACTCTGCTGCATTATTTAAGGACTTTGTTGCATTATTTAAGGACTCTGCTGCATTATTTAAGGACTCTGCTGCATTATTTAAGGACCCTGCTGCAGTATTTCAGTAATCTGCTGCATTATTTAAGGACTTTGTTGCATTATTTAAGGACTTGGCTGGATTATTTAAGGACTCTGCTGCATTATTTAAGGACTTTGCTGCATTATTTAAGGACTCTGCTGCATTATTTAAGGACTTTGTTGCATTATTTAAAGACCCTGCTGCATCATTTAAGGACTTTATTGCATTACTTAAGGACTCTACTTCATTATTTAACGACTTTGCTGCATTATTTAAGGACCCTGCTGCGGTATTTCAGTACTCTGCTGCATTATTTAAGGACTCTGCTGCATTATTTAAGGACTTTGTTGCATTATTTAAGGACTCTGCTGCATTATTTAAGGACTTTGTTGCATTATTTAAGGACTCTGCTGCATCATTTAAGGACTTTATTGCATTACTTAAGGACTCTACTTCATTATTTAACGACTTTGCTGCATTATTTAAGGACCCTGCTGCGGTATTTCAGTACTCTGCTGCATTATTGAAGGACTCTGCTGCATTATTTAAGGACTTTGTTGCATTATTTAAGGACTCTGCTGCATTATTTAAGGACTTTGTTGCATTATTTAAGGACTCTGCTGCATTATTTAAGGACCCTGCTGCAGTATTTCAGTAATCTGCTGCATTATTTAAGGACTTTGTTGCATTATTTAAGGAAATGGCTGGATTATTTAAGGACTTTGCTGCATTATTTAAGGACTCTGCTGCATTATTTAAGGACTTTGCTGCATTATTTAAGGACTCTGATACGGTACTTAAGGACTCTGCTGCATTAATTAAGTACTTTGTTGCATTATTTAAGTACTCAGCTGCATTATTTAAGGACTTTGTTGCATTATTTAAGGACTCTGCTGCATTATTTAAGGACTTTGCTGCATTATTTAAGTACTCTGCTGCAGTATTTAAGGACTTGGCTGGATTATTTAAGGACTCTGCTGCATTATTTAAGGAATGTGCTGCATTATTTAAGGACTCTGCTGCATTATTTAAGGACTTGTTGCATTATTTAAGGACTTTGTTGCATTATTTAAGGACTCTGCTGCATTATTTAAGGATCCTGCTGCGGTATTTCAGTACTCTGCTGCATTATTTAAGGACTTTGCTGCATTATTTAAGGACTTGGCTGGATTATTTAAGGACTCTGCTGCATTATTTAAGGACTTTGCTGCATTATTTAAGGACTCTGCTGCATTATTTAAGGACTTTGTTGCATTATTTAAGGACCCTGCTGCATTATTTAAGGACTTTGTTGCATTATTTAAGGACTCTGGTGCATTATTTAAGGACCCTGCTGCGGTATTTCAGCACTCTGCTGAATTATTTAAGGACTTTGCTGCATTATTTATGGACTTTATTGCATTATTTAAGGACTCTGCTGCATTATTTAAGGAATTTGTTGGATTATTAAAGGACTCTGCTGCATTATGTAATGACTTTGCTGCATTATTTAAGTACTCTGCTACGTTACTTAAGGACTCTGCTGCATTATTTAAGGACTCTGCTGCATTATTTAAGGTCTTGGTTGCATTATTTAAGGACTCTTCTGCATTATTTAAGGACTCTGCTGCATTGTTTAAGGACTTTGTTGCATTATTTAAGGACTCTGCTGCATTATTTAAGGACTTTGTTGCATTATTTAAGGACTCTGCTGCATCATTTAAGGACTTTTTTGCATTATTTAAGGACTCTACTTTGTTATATATTACGACTTTGCTGCATTATTTAAGGACCCTGCTGCGGTATTTCAGTACTCTGCTGCATTATTTAAGGACTCTGCTGCATTATTTAAGGACTTTGTTGCATTATTTAAGGACTCTGCTGCATCATTTAAGGACGTTGTTGCATTATTTAAGGACTCTACTTCATTATTTAACGACTTTGCTGCATTATTTAAGGACCCTGCTGCGGTATTTCAGTACTCTGCTGCATTATTTAAGGACTTTGCTGCATTATTTATGGACTTTATTGCATTATTTAAAGACTTTGCTGCATTATTTAATGAATTTGCTGCATTATTTAAGGACTCTGCAGCATTATTTAATGACTTTGCTGCATTATTTAAGGACTCTGCTGCATTATTTAAGTACTTTGTTGCATTATTTAAGGACTCTGCTGCATTATTTAAGGACTTTGTTGCATTATTTAAGGACTCTTCTGCATTATTTAAGGACTTTGTTGCATTATTTAAGGACTCTGCTGCATTATTCAAGGACTTTGCTGCATTATTTAAGGACTATGCTGAAGTATTTAAGGACTCTGCTGCATTATTTAAGGACTTTGCTGCATTATTTAAGGACTCTGCTGCATTATTTAAGGACTTGGCTGGATTATTTAAGGACCCTGCTGCATGATATAAGGACTTGGCTCGATTATTTAAGGACTCTTCTGCATTATTTAAGGATTTTGGTGCATTATTTAAGGACTCTGCTGCATTATTTAAGGACTTGGCTGGATTATTTAAGGACTCTTCTGCATTATTTAAGGACTCTGCTGCATTATTTAAGGAATTTGTTGCATTATTTAAAGACTTTGCTGCATTATTTAAGGACTCTGCTGTGGTATTTAAGGACTCTGCTGTATTATTTAAGAACTTTGCTGCATTATTTATGGACTTTATTGCATTATTTAAAGACTTTGCTGCATTATTTAAGGTCTTTTCTGCATTATTTAAGCACTCTGCTGCATTATTTAAGGACTTTGTTGCATTATTTAAGGACTCTGCTGCATTATTAAGGACTTTGTTGCATTATTTAAGGACTCTGCTGCATTATTTAAGGACTCTGCTGCTTTTTTTAAGGACTTTGTTGCATTATTTAAGGACTCTGCTGCATTATTTAAGGACTTTGTTGCATTATTTAAGGACTCTGCTGCATCATTTAAGGACTTTGTTGCATTATTTAAGGACTCTACTTCATTATTTAACGACTTTGCTGCATTATTTAAGGACCCTGCTGCGGTATTTCAGTACTCTGCTGCATTATTTAAGGACTCTGCTGCATTATTTAAGGACTTTGTTGCATTATTTAAGGACTCTGCTGCATCATTTAAGGACGTTGTTGCATTATTTAAGGACTCTACTTCATTATTTAACGACTTTGCTGCATTATTTAAGGACCCTGCTGCGGTATTTCAGTACTCTGCTGCATTATTTAAGGACTTTATTGCATTATTTAAAGACTTTGCTGCATTATTTAAGGAATTTGCTGCATTATTTAAGGACTCTGCAGCATTATTTAATGACCCTGCTGCAGTATTTCAGTAATCTGCTGCATTATTTAAGAACTCTGCTGCATTATTTAAGGATCCTGCTGCGGTATTTCAGTACTCTGCTGCATTATTTAAGGAATTTGCTGCATTATTTATGGACTTTATTGCATTATTTAAAGACTTTGCTGCATTATTTAAGGACTTGGCTGGATTATTTAAGGACTGTGCTGCATTATTTAAGGACTTTGCTGCATTATTTAAGGACTCTGCTGCATTATTTAAGGACTTTGTTGCATTATTTAAGGACTCTGCTGCATTATTTAAGGACTTTGTTGCATTATTTAAGGACTCTGCTGCATTATTTAAGGACTCTGCTGCATTATTTAAGGACCCTGCTGCAGTATTTCAGTAATCTGCTGCATTATTTAAGGACTTTGTTGCATTATTTAAGGACATGGCTGGATTATTTAAGGACTCTGCTGCATTATTTAAGGACTTTGCTGCATTATTTAAGGACTCTGCTGCATTATTTAAGGACTTTGTTGCATTATTTAAAGACCCTGCTGCATCATTTAAGGACTTTATTGCATTACTTAAGGACTCTACTTCATTATTTAACGACTTTGCTGCATTATTTAAGGACCCTGCTGCGGTATTTCAGTACTCTGCTGCATTATTTAAGGACTCTGCTGCATTATTTAAGGACTTTGTTGCATTATTTAAGGACTCTGCTGCATTATTTAAGGACTTTGTTGCATTATTTAAGGACTCTGCTGCATCATTTAAGGACTTTATTGCATTACTTAAGGACTCTACTTCATTATTTAACGACTTTGCTGCATTATTTAAGGACCCTGCTGCGGTATTTCAGTACTCTGCTGCATTATTTAAGGACTCTGCTGCATTATTTAAGGACTTTGTTGCATTATTTAAGGACTCTGCTGCATTATTTAAGGACTTTGTTGCATTATTTAAGGACTCTGCTGCATTATTTAAGGACCCTGCTGCAGTATTTCAGTAATCTGCTGCATTATTTAAGGACTTTGTTGCATTATTTAAGGAATTGGCTGGATTATTTAAGGACTTTGCTGCATTATTTAAGGACTCTGCTGCATTATTTAAGGACTTTGCTGCATTATTTAAGGACTCTGATACGGTACTTAAGGACTCTGCTGCATTAATTAAGTACTTTGTTGCATTATTTAAGTACTCAGCTGCATTATTTAAGGACTTTGTTGCATTATTTAAGGACTCTGCTGCATTATTTAAGGACTTTGCTGCATTATTTAAGTACTCTGCTGCAGTATTTAAGGACTTGGCTGGATTATTTAAGGACTCTGCTGCATTATTTAAGGAATGTGCTGCATTATTTAAGGACTCTGCTGCATTATTTAAGGACTTGTTGCATTATTTAAGGACTTTGTTGCATTATTTAAGGACTCTGCTGCATTATTTAAGGATCCTGCTGCGGTATTTCAGTACTCTGCTGCATTATTTAAGGACTTTGCTGCATTATTTAAGGACTTGGCTGTATTATTTAAGGACTCTGCTGCATTATTTAAGGACTTTGCTGCATTATTTAAGGACTCTGCTGCATTATTTAAGGACTTTGTTGCATTATTTAAGGACCCTGCTGCATTATTTAAGGACTTTGTTGCATTATTTAAGGACTCTGGTGCATTATTTAAGGACCCTGCTGCGGTATTTCAGCACTCTGCTGAAATATTTAAGGACTTTGCTGCATTATTTATGGACTTTATTGCATTATTTAAGGACTCTGCTGCATTATTTAAGGAATTTGTTGGATTATTAAAGGACTCTGCTGCATTATGTAATGACTTTGCTGCATTATTTAAGTACTCTGCTACGTTACTTAAGGACTCTGCTGCATTATTTAAGGACTCTGCTGCATTATTTAAGGTCTTGGTTGCATTATTTAAGGACTCTTCTGCATTATTTAAGGACTCTGCTGCATTGTTTAAGGACTTTGTTGCATTATTTAAGGACTCTGCTGCATTATTTAAGGACTTTGTTGCATTATTTAAGGACTCTGCTGCATCATTTAAGGACTTTTTTGCATTATTTAAGGACTCTACTTTGTTATATATTACGACTTTGCTGCATTATTTAAGGACCCTGCTGCGGTATTTCAGTACTCTGCTGCATTATTTAAGGACTCTGCTGCATTATTTAAGGACTTTGTTGCATTATTTAAGAACTCTGCTGCATCATTTAAGGACGTTGTTGCATTATTTAAGGACTCTACTTCATTATTTAACGACTTTGCTGCATTATTTAAGGACCCTGCTGCGGTATTTCAGTACTCTGCTGCATTATTTAAGGACTTTGCTGCATTATTTATGGACTTTATTGCATTATTTAAAGACTTTGCTGCATTATTTAATGAATTTGCTGCATTATTTAAGGACTCTGCAGCATTATTTAATGACTTTGCTGCATTATTTAAGGACTCTGCTGCATTATTTAAGTACTTTGTTGCATTATTTAAGGACTCTGCTGCATTATTTAAGGACTTTGTTGCATTATTTAAGGACTCTTCTGCATTATTTAAGGACTTTGTTGCATTATTTAAGGACTCTGCTGCATTATTCAAGGACTTTGCTGCATTATTTAAGGACTATGCTGAAGTATTTAAGGACTCTGCTGCATTATTTAAGGACTTTGCTGCATTATTTAAGGACTCTGCTGCATTATTTAAGGACTTGGCTGGATTATTTAAGGACCCTGCTGCATGATTTAAGGACTTGGCTCGATTATTTAAGGACTCTTCTGCATTATTTAAGGATTTTGTTGCATTATTTAAGGACTCTGCTGCATTATTTAAGGACTTGGCTGGATTATTTAAGGACTCTTCTGCATTATTTAAGGACTCTGCTGCATTATTTAAGGAATTTGTTGCATTATTTAAAGACTTTGCTGCATTATTTAAGGACTCTGCTGTGGTATTTAAGGACTCTGCTGTATTATTTAAGAACTTTGCTGCATTATTTATGGACTTTATTGCATTATTTAAAGACTTTGCTGCATTATTTAAGGTCTTTTCTGCATTATTTAAGCACTCTGCTGCATTATTTAAGGACTTTGTTGCATTATTTAAGGACTCTGCTGCATTATTAAGGACTTTGTTGCATTATTTAAGGACTCTGCTGCATTATTTAAGGACTCTGCTGCTTTTTTTAAGGACTTTGTTGCATTATTTAAGGACTCTGCTGCATTATTTAAGGACTTTGTTGCATTATTTAAGGACCCTGCTGCATTATTTAAGGACTTTGTTGCATTATTTAAGGACTCTGGTGCATTATTTAAGGATCCTGCTGCGGTATTTCAGTACTCTGCTGCATTATTTAAGGACTTTGCTGCATTATTTAAGGACTTGGCTGTATTATTTAAGGACTCTGCTGCATTATTTAAGGACTTTGCTGCATTATTTAAGGACTCTGCTGCATTATTTAAGGACTTTGTTGCATTATTTAAGGACCCTGCTGCATTATTTAAGGACTTTGTTGCATTATTTAAGGACTCTGGTGCATTATTTAAGGACCCTGCTGCGGTATTTCAGCACTCTGCTGAAATATTTAAGGACTTTGCTGCATTATTTATGGACTTTATTGCATTATTTAAGGACTCTGCTGCATTATTTAAGGAATTTGTTGGATTATTAAAGGACTCTGCTGCATTATGTAATGACTTTGCTGCATTATTTAAGTACTCTGCTACGTTACTTAAGGACTCTGCTGCATTATTTAAGGACTCTGCTGCATTATTTAAGGTCTTGGTTGCATTATTTAAGGACTCTTCTGCATTATTTAAGGACTCTGCTGCATTGTTTAAGGACTTTGTTGCATTATTTAAGGACTCTGCTGCATTATTTAAGGACTTTGTTGCATTATTTAAGGACTCTGCTGCATCATTTAAGGACTTTTTTGCATTATTTAAGGACTCTACTTTGTTATATATTACGACTTTGCTGCATTATTTAAGGACCCTGCTGCGGTATTTCAGTACTCTGCTGCATTATTTAAGGACTCTGCTGCATTATTTAAGGACTTTGTTGCATTATTTAAGGACTCTGCTGCATCATTTAAGGACGTTGTTGCATTATTTAAGGACTCTACTTCATTATTTAACGACTTTGCTGCATTATTTAAGGACCCTGCTGCGGTATTTCAGTACTCTGCTGCATTATTTAAGGACTTTGCTGCATTATTTATGGACTTTATTGCATTATTTAAAGACTTTGCTGCATTATTTAATGAATTTGCTGCATTATTTAAGGACTCTGCAGCATTATTTAATGACTTTGCTGCATTATTTAAGGACTCTGCTGCATTATTTAAGTACTTTGTTGCATTATTTAAGGACTCTGCTGCATTATTTAAGGACTTTGTTGCATTATTTAAGGACTCTTCTGCATTATTTAAGGACTTTGTTGCATTATTTAAGGACTCTGCTGCATTATTCAAGGACTTTGCTGCATTATTTAAGGACTATGCTGAAGTATTTAAGGACTCTGCTGCATTATTTAAGGACTTTGCTGCATTATTTAAGGACTCTGCTGCATTATTTAAGGACTTGGCTGGATTATTTAAGGACCCTGCTGCATGATTTAAGGACTTGGCTCGATTATTTAAGGACTCTTCTGCATTATTTAAGGATTTTGTTGCATTATTTAAGGACTCTGCTGCATTATTTAAGGACTTGGCTGGATTATTTAAGGACTCTTCTGCATTATTTAAGGACTCTGCTGCATTATTTAAGGAATTTGTTGCATTATTTAAAGACTTTGCTGCATTATTTAAGGACTCTGCTGTGGTATTTAAGGACTCTGCTGTATTATTTAAGAACTTTGCTGCATTATTTATGGACTTTATTGCATTATTTAAAGACTTTGCTGCATTATTTAAGGTCTTTTCTGCATTATTTAAGCACTCTGCTGCATTATTTAAGGACTTTGTTGCATTATTTAAGGACTCTGCTGCATTATTAAGGACTTTGTTGCATTATTTAAGGACTCTGCTGCATTATTTAAGGACTCTGCTGCTTTTTTTAAGGACTTTGTTGCATTATTTAAGGACTCTGCTGCATTATTTAAGGACTTTGTTGCATTATTTAAGGACTCTGCTGCATCATTTAAGGACTTTGTTGCATTATTTAAGGACTCTACTTCATTATTTAACGACTTTGCTGCATTATTTAAGGACCCTGCTGCGGTATTTCAGTACTCTGCTGCATTATTTAAGGACTCTGCTGCATTATTTAAGGACTTTGTTGCATTATTTAAGGACTCTGCTGCATCATTTAAGGACGTTGTTGCATTATTTAAGGACTCTACTTCATTATTTAACGACTTTGCTGCATTATTTAAGGACCCTGCTGCGGTATTTCAGTACTCTGCTGCATTATTTAAGGACTTTATTGCATTATTTAAAGACTTTGCTGCATTATTTAAGGAATTTGCTGCATTATTTAAGGACTCTGCAGCATTATTTAATGACCCTGCTGCAGTATTTCAGTAATCTGCTGCATTATTTAAGGACTCTGCTGCATTATTTAAGGATCCTGCTGCGGTATTTCAGTACTCTGCTGCATTATTTAAGGAATTTGCTGCATTATTTATGGACTTTATTGCATTATTTAAAGACTTTGCTGCATTATTTAAGGACTTGGCTGGATTATTTAAGGACTGTGCTGCATTATTTAAGGACTTTGCTGCATTATTTAAGGACTCTGCTGCATTATTTAAGGACTTTGTTGCATTATTTAAGGACTCTGCTGCATTATTTAAGGACTTTGTTGCATTATTTAAGGACTCTGCTGCATTATTTAAGGACTCTGCTGCATTATTTAAGGACCCTGCTGCAGTATTTCAGTAATCTGCTGCATTATTTAAGGACTTTGTTGCATTATTTAAGGACATGGCTGGATTATTTAAGGACTCTGCTGCATTATTTAAGGACTTTGCTGCATTATTTAAGGACTCTGCTGCATTATTTAAGGACTTTGTTGCATTATTTAAAGACCCTGCTGCATCATTTAAGGACTTTATTGCATTACTTAAGGACTCTACTTCATTATTTAACGACTTTGCTGCATTATTTAAGGACCCTGCTGCGGTATTTCAGTACTCTGCTGCATTATTTAAGGACTCTGCTGCATTATTTAAGGACTTTGTTGCATTATTTAAGGACTCTGCTGCATTATTTAAGGACTTTGTTGCATTATTTAAGGACTCTGCTGCATCATTTAAGGACTTTATTGCATTACTTAAGGACTCTACTTCATTATTTAACGACTTTGCTGCATTATTTAAGGACCCTGCTGCGGTATTTCAGTACTCTGCTGCATTATTTAAGGACTCTGCTGCATTATTTAAGGACTTTGTTGCATTATTTAAGGACTCTGCTGCATTATTTAAGGACTTTGTTGCATTATTTAAGGACTCTGCTGCATTATTTAAGGACCCTGCTGCAGTATTTCAGTAATCTGCTGCATTATTTAAGGACTTTGTTGCATTATTTAAGGAATTGGCTGGATTATTTAAGGACTTTGCTGCATTATTTAAGGACTCTGCTGCATTATTTAAGGACTTTGCTGCATTATTTAAGGACTCTGATACGGTACTTAAGGACTCTGCTGCATTAATTAAGTACTTTGTTGCATTATTTAAGTACTCAGCTGCATTATTTAAGGACTTTGTTGCATTATTTAAGGACTCTGCTGCATTATTTAAGGACTTTGCTGCATTATTTAAGTACTCTGCTGCAGTATTTAAGGACTTGGCTGGATTATTTAAGGACTCTGCTGCATTATTTAAGGAATGTGCTGCATTATTTAAGGACTCTGCTGCATTATTTAAGGACTTGTTGCATTATTTAAGGACTTTGTTGCATTATTTAAGGACTCTGCTGCATTATTTAAGGATCCTGCTGCGGTATTTCAGTACTCTGCTGCATTATTTAAGGACTTTGCTGCATTATTTAAGGACTTGGCTGTATTATTTAAGGACTCTGCTGCATTATTTAAGGACTTTGCTGCATTATTTAAGGACTCTGCTGCATTATTTAAGGACTTTGTTGCATTATTTAAGGACCCTGCTGCATTATTTAAGGACTTTGTTGCATTATTTAAGGACTCTGGTGCATTATTTAAGGACCCTGCTGCGGTATTTCAGCACTCTGCTGAAATATTTAAGGACTTTGCTGCATTATTTATGGACTTTATTGCATTATTTAAGGACTCTGCTGCATTATTTAAGGAATTTGTTGGATTATTAAAGGACTCTGCTGCATTATGTAATGACTTTGCTGCATTATTTAAGTACTCTGCTACGTTACTTAAGGACTCTGCTGCATTATTTAAGGACTCTGCTGCATTATTTAAGGTCTTGGTTGCATTATTTAAGGACTCTTCTGCATTATTTAAGGACTCTGCTGCATTGTTTAAGGACTTTGTTGCATTATTTAAGGACTCTGCTGCATTATTTAAGGACTTTGTTGCATTATTTAAGGACTCTGCTGCATCATTTAAGGACTTTTTTGCATTATTTAAGGACTCTACTTTGTTATATATTACGACTTTGCTGCATTATTTAAGGACCCTGCTGCGGTATTTCAGTACTCTGCTGCATTATTTAAGGACTCTGCTGCATTATTTAAGGACTTTGTTGCATTATTTAAGGACTCTGCTGCATCATTTA
Organism: Phyllobates terribilis; assembly: GCF_046119375.1. Lineage (NCBI taxonomy): Eukaryota > Metazoa > Chordata > Amphibia > Anura > Dendrobatidae > Phyllobates > Phyllobates terribilis. The sequence goes on from NW_027362792.1 coordinate 5,201,759, forward strand.
AGGACGTTGTTGCATTATTTAAGGACTCTACTTCATTATTTAACGACTTTGCTGCATTATTTAAGGACCCTGCTGCGGTATTTCAGTACTCTGCTGCATTATTTAAGGACTTTGCTGCATTATTTATGGACTTTATTGCATTATTTAAAGACTTTGCTGCATTATTTAATGAATTTGCTGCATTATTTAAGGACTCTGCAGCATTATTTAATGACATTGCTGCATTATTTAAGGACTCTGCTGCATTATTTAAGTACTTTGTTGCATTATTTAAGGACTCTGCTGCATTATTTAAGGACTTTGTTGCATTATTTAAGGACTCTTCTGCATTATTTAAGGACTCTGCTGCATTATTCAAGGACTTTGCTGCATTATTTAAGGACTATGCTGAAGTATTTAAGGACTCTGCTGCATTATTTAAGGACTTTGCTGCATTATTTAAGGACTCTGCTGCATTATTTAAGGACTTGGCTGGATTATTTAAGGACCCTGCTGCATGATTTAAGGACTTGGCTCGATTATTTAAGGACTCTTCTGCATTATTTAAGGATTTTGTTGCATTATTTAAGGACTCTGCTGCATTATTTAAGGACTTGGCTGGATTATTTAAGGACTCTTCTGCATTATTTAAGGACTCTGCTGCATTATTTAAGGAATTTGTTGCATTATTTAAAGACTTTGCTGCATTATTTAAGGACTCTGCTGTGGTATTTAAGGACTCTGCTGTATTATTTAAGAACTTTGCTGCATTATTTATGGACTTTATTGCATTATTTAAAGACTTTGCTGCATTATTTAAGGTCTTTTCTGCATTATTTAAGGACTCTGCTGCATTATTTAAGGACTTTGTTGCATTATTTAAGGACTCTGCTGCATTATTAAGGACTTTGTTGCATTATTTAAGGACTCTGCTGCATTATTTAAGGACTTTGTTGCATTATTTAAGGACTCTGCTGCATTATTTAAGGACTTTGTTGCATTATTTAAGGACTCTGCTGCATTATTTAAGGACTTTGTTGCATTATTTAAGGACTCTGCTGCATTATTTAAGGACCCTGCTGCAGTATTTCAGTAATCTGCTGCATTATTTAAGGACTTTGTTGCATTATTTAAGGACTTGGCTGGATTGTTTAAGGACTCTGCTGCATTATTTACGGACTTTGCTGCATTTTTTAAGGACTCTGCTGCATTATTTAAGGACTTTGTTGCATTATTTAAGGACCCTGCTGCATTATTTAAGGACTTTGTTGCATTATTTAAGGACTCTGCTGCATTATTTAAGGACCCTGCTGTGGTATTTCAGCACTCTGCTGAATTATTTAAGGACTTTGCTGCATTATTTAAGGACTTTATTGCATTATTTAAGGACTCTGCTGCATTATTTAAGGAATTTGTTGCATTAATTAAGGACTCTGCTGCATTATTTAATGACATTGCTGCATTATTTAAGGACTCTGCTGCATTATTTAAGGACTTTGCTTCAGTATTTAAGGACTCTGCTACGGTACTTAAGGACTCTGCTGCATTATTTAAGTACTTTTTGCATTATTTAAGGACTCTGCTGCATTATTTAAGGTCTTGGTTGCATTATTTAAGGACTCTTCTGCATTATTTAAGGACTCTGCTGCATTGTTTAAGGACTTTGTTGCATTATTTAAGGACTCTGCTGCATTATTTAAGGACTTTGTTGCATTATTTAAGGACTCTGCTGCATCATTTAAGGACTTTGTTGCATTATTTAAGGACTCTACTTCATTATTTAACGACTTTGCTGCATTATTTAAGGACCCTGCTGCGGTATTTCAGTACTCTGCTGCATTATTTAAGTACTCAGCTGCATTATTTAAGGACTTTGTTGCATTATTTAAGGACTCTGCTGCATCATTTAAGGACGTTGTTGCATTATTTAAGGACTCTACTTCATTATTTAACGACTTTGCTGCATTATTTAAAGACCCTGCTGCGGTATTTCAGTACTCTGCTGCATTATTTAAGGACTTTATTGCATTATTTAAAGACTTTGCTGCATTTTTTAAGGAATTTGCTGCATTATTTAAGGACTCTGCAGCATTATTTAATGACTTTGCTGCATTATTTAAGGACTCTGCTGCATTATTTAAGTACTTTGTTGCATTATTTAAGGACTCTACTGCATTGTTTAAGGACTTTGTTGCATTATTTAAGGACACTTCTGCATTATTTAAGGACTTTGTTGCATTATTGAAGGACTCTGCTGCATTATTCAAGGACTTTGCTGCTTTATTTAAGGACTATGCTGAAGTGTTTAAAGACTCTGCTGCATTATTTAAGGACTCTGCTGCATTATTTAAGGACTTGGCTGGATTATTTAAGGACCCTGCTGTATTATTTAAGGACTTGGCTGGATTATTTAAGGACTCTTCTGCATTATTTAAGGATGTTGTTGCATTATTTAAGGACTCTGCTGCATTATTTAAGGACTTGGCTGGATTATTTAAGGACTCTTCTGCATTATTTAAGGACTCTGCTGCATTATTTAAGGACTTTGTTGCATTATTTAAGGACTTTTCTGCATTATTTAAGGACTCTGTTGCATTACTTAAGGACTTGGCTGGATTATTTAAGGACTCTTCTGCATTATTTAAGGACTCTGCTGCATTATTTAAGGACTTTTCTGCATTATTTAAGGACTCTGCTGCATTATTTAAGGACTTGGCTGGATTATTTAAGGACTGTGCTGCATTATTTAAGGACTTTGTTGCATTATTTAAGGACTCTGCTGCATCATTTAAGGACGTTGTTGCATTATTTAAGGACTCTACTTCATTATTTAACGACTTTGCTGCATTATTTAAGGACCCTGCTGCGGTATTTCAGTACTCTGCTGCATCATTTAAGGACTTTGCTGCATTATTTATGGACTTTATTGCATTATTTAAAGACTTTGCTGCATTATATAAGGAATTTGCTGCATTATTTAAGGACTCTTCTGCATTATTTAAGGACTTTGTTGCATTATTTAAGGACTGTGCTGCATTATTCAAGGACTTTGCTGCATTATTTAAGGACTATGCTGAAGTATTTAAGGACTCTGCTGCATTATTTAAGGACTTTTCTGCATTATTTAAGGACTCTGCTGCATTATTTAAGGACTTGGCTGGATTATTTAAGGACTCTTCTGCATTATTTAAGGACTCTGCTGCATTATTTAAGGACTTTGTTGCATTATTTAAAGACTTTGCTGCATTATTTAAGGACTCTGCTGTGGTATTTAAGGACTCTGCTGCATTATTTAAGAGCTTTGCTGCATTATTTATGGACTTTATTGCATTATTTAAAGACTTTGCTGCATAATTTAAGGAATTTGCTGCATTATTTAAGGACTCTTCTGCATTATTTAAGGACTTTGTTGCATTATTTAAGGACTCTGCTGCATTATTCAAGGACTTTGCTGCATTATTTAAGGACTATGCTGAAGTATTTAAGGACTCTGCTGCATTATTTCAGGACTTTTCTGCATTATTTAAGGACTCTGCTGCATTATTTAAGGACTTGGCTGGATTATTTAAGGACTGTGCTGCATTATTTAAAGACTTTGCTGCATTATTTAAGGACTCTGCTGTGGTATTTAAGGACTCTGCTGCATTATTTAAGGACTCTGATGCATTATATAAGGACTTTGCTGCATTATTTAAGGACTCTTCTGCATTATTTAATGACTTTGCTGCATTATTTAAGGACTCTGCTGCAGTATTTTAGGACTCTGCTGCATTTTTTAAGGACTTTTCTGCATTATTTAAGGACTCTGCTGCATTATTTAAGGACTTGGCTGGATTATTTAAGGACTCTGCTGCATTATTTAAGGACTTTGCTGCATTATTTAAGGACTTTATCGCATTATTTAAGGACTGTTCTGCATTATTTAAGGACTTTGTTGCATTATTTAATGACTCTGTTGCATTATTTAAGGATCCTGCTGCTGTATTTCAGTACTCTGCTGCATTATTTAAGGAATTTGCTGCATCATTTATGGACTTTATTGCATTATTTAAAGACTTTGCTGCATTATTTAAGGACTTGGCTGGATTATTTAAGGACTGTGCTGCATTATTTAAGGACTTTGCTGCATTATTTAAGGACTCTGCTGCATTATTTAAGGACTTTGTTGCATTATTTAAGGACTCTGCTGCATTATTTATGGACTTTGTTGCATTATTTAAGGACTCTGCTGCATTATATAAGGACCCTGCTGCAGTATTTCAGTAATCTGCTGCATTATTTAAGACCTTTGCTGCATTATTTAAGGACTTGGCTGGATTATTTAAGGACTCTGCTGCATTATTTACGGACTTTGCTGCATTTTTTAAGGACTCTGCTGCATTATTTAAGGACTTTGTTGCATTATTTAAGGACCCTGCTGCATTATTTAAGGACTTTGTTGCATTATTTAAGGACTCTGCTGCATTATTTAAGGACCCTGCTGCGGTATTTCAGCACTCTGCTGAATTATTTAAGGACTTTGCTGCATTAGTTATGGACTTTATTGCATTATTTAAGGACTCTGCTGCATTATTTAAGGAATTTGTTGCATTATTTAAGGACTCTGCTGCAATATTTAAGGACTTTGCTGCAGTATTTAAGGACTCTGCTACGGTACTTAAGGACTCTGCTGCATTATTTAAGTACTTTGTTGCATTATTTAAGGACTCTGCTGCATTATTTAAGGTCTTGGTTGCATTATTTAAGGACTCTTCTGCATTATTTAAGGACTCTGCTGCTTTTTTTAAGGACTTTGTTGCATTATTTAAGGACTCTGCTGCATTATTTAAGGACTTTGTTGCATTATTTAAGGACTCTGCTGCATCATTTAAGGACTTTGTTGCATTATTTAAGGACTCTACTTCATTATTTAACGACTTTGCTGCATTATTTAAGGACCCTGCTGCGGTATTTCAGTACTCTGCTGCATTATTTAAGGACTCTGCTGCATTATTTAAGGACTTTTCTGCATTATTTAAGGACTCTGCTGCATCATTTAAGGACGTTGTTGCATTATTTAAGGACTCTACTTCATTATTTAACGACTTTGCTGCATTATTTAAGGACCCTGCTGCGGTATTTCAGTACTCTGCTGCATTATTTAAGGACTTTATTGCATTATTTAAAGACTTTGCTGCATTATTTAAGGAATTTGCTGCATTATTTAAGGACTCTGCAGCATTATTTAATGACCCTGCTGCAGTATTTCAGTAATCTGCTGCATTATTTAAGGACTCTACTGCATTATTTAAGGATCCTGCTGCGGTATTTCAGTACTCTGCTGCATTATTTAAGGAATTTGCTGCATTATTTATGGACTTTATTGCATTATTTAAAGACTTTGCTGCATTATTTAAGGACTTGGCTGGATTATTTAAGGACTGTGCTGCATTATTTAAGGACTTTGCTGCATTATTTAAGGACTCTGCTGCATTATTTAAGGACTTTGTTGCATTATTTAAGGACTCTGCTGCATTATTTAAGGACTTTGTTGCATTATTTAAGGACTCTGCTGCATTATTTAAGGACTCTGCTGCATTATTTAAGGACCCTGCTGCAGTATTTCAGTAATCTGCTGCATTATTTAAGGACTTTGTTGCATTATTTAAGGACTTGGCTGGATTATTTAAGGACTCTGCTGCATTATTTAAGGACTTTGCTGCATTATTTAAGGACTCTGCTGCATTATTTAAGGACTTTGTTGCATTATTTAAAGACCCTGCTGCATCATTTAAGGACTTTATTGCATTACTTAAGGACTCTACTTCATTATTTAACGACTTTGCTGCATTATTTAAGGACCCTGCTGCGGTATTTCAGTACTCTGCTGCATTATTTAAGGACTCTGCTGCATTATTTAAGGACTTTGTTGCATTATTTAAGGACTCTGCTGCATTATTTAAGGACTTTGTTGCATTATTTAAGGACTCTGCTGCATCATTTAAGGACTTTATTGCATTACTTAAGGACTCTACTTCATTATTTAACGACTTTGCTGCATTATTTAAGGACCCTGCTGCGGTATTTCAGTACTCTGCTGCATTATTGAAGGACTCTGCTGCATTATTTAAGGACTTTGTTGCATTATTTAAGGACTCTGCTGCATTATTTAAGGACTTTGTTGCATTATTTAAGGACTCTGCTGCATTATTTAAGGACCCTGCTGCAGTATTTCAGTAATCTGCTGCATTATTTAAGGACTTTGTTGCATTATTTAAGGAAATGGCTGGATTATTTAAGGACTTTGCTGCATTATTTAAGGACTCTGCTGCATTATTTAAGGACTTTGCTGCATTATTTAAGGACTCTGATACGGTACTTAAGGACTCTGCTGCATTAATTAAGTACTTTGTTGCATTATTTAAGTACTCAGCTGCATTATTTAAGGACTTTGTTGCATTATTTAAGGACTCTGCTGCATTATTTAAGGACTTTGCTGCATTATTTAAGTACTCTGCTGCAGTATTTAAGGACTTGGCTGGATTATTTAAGGACTCTGCTGCATTATTTAAGGAATGTGCTGCATTATTTAAGGACTCTGCTGCATTATTTAAGGACTTGTTGCATTATTTAAGGACTTTGTTGCATTATTTAAGGACTCTGCTGCATTATTTAAGGATCCTGCTGCGGTATTTCAGTACTCTGCTGCATTATTTAAGGACTTTGCTGCATTATTTAAGGACTTGGCTGGATTATTTAAGGACTCTGCTGCATTATTTAAGGACTTTGCTGCATTATTTAAGGACTCTGCTGCATTATTTAAGGACTTTGTTGCATTATTTAAGGACCCTGCTGCATTATTTAAGGACTTTGTTGCATTATTTAAGGACTCTGGTGCATTATTTAAGGACCCTGCTGCGGTATTTCAGCACTCTGCTGAATTATTTAAGGACTTTGCTGCATTATTTATGGACTTTATTGCATTATTTAAGGACTCTGCTGCATTATTTAAGGAATTTGTTGGATTATTAAAGGACTCTGCTGCATTATGTAATGACTTTGCTGCATTATTTAAGTACTCTGCTACGTTACTTAAGGACTCTGCTGCATTATTTAAGGACTCTGCTGCATTATTTAAGGTCTTGGTTGCATTATTTAAGGACTCTTCTGCATTATTTAAGGACTCTGCTGCATTGTTTAAGGACTTTGTTGCATTATTTAAGGACTCTGCTGCATTATTTAAGGACTTTGTTGCATTATTTAAGGACTCTGCTGCATCATTTAAGGACTTTTTTGCATTATTTAAGGACTCTACTTTGTTATATATTACGACTTTGCTGCATTATTTAAGGACCCTGCTGCGGTATTTCAGTACTCTGCTGCATTATTTAAGGACTCTGCTGCATTATTTAAGGACTTTGTTGCATTATTTAAGGACTCTGCTGCATCATTTAAGGACGTTGTTGCATTATTTAAGGACTCTACTTCATTATTTAACGACTTTGCTGCATTATTTAAGGACCCTGCTGCGGTATTTCAGTACTCTGCTGCATTATTTAAGGACTTTGCTGCATTATTTATGGACTTTATTGCATTATTTAAAGACTTTGCTGCATTATTTAATGAATTTGCTGCATTATTTAAGGACTCTGCAGCATTATTTAATGACTTTGCTGCATTATTTAAGGACTCTGCTGCATTATTTAAGTACTTTGTTGCATTATTTAAGGACTCTGCTGCATTATTTAAGGACTTTGTTGCATTATTTAAGGACTCTTCTGCATTATTTAAGGACTTTGTTGCATTATTTAAGGACTCTGCTGCATTATTCAAGGACTTTGCTGCATTATTTAAGGACTATGCTGAAGTATTTAAGGACTCTGCTGCATTATTTAAGGACTTTGCTGCATTATTTAAGGACTCTGCTGCATTATTTAAGGACTTGGCTGGATTATTTAAGGACCCTGCTGCATGATTTAAGGACTTGGCTGGATTATTTAAGGACTCTTCTGCATTATTTAAGGACTCTGCTGCATTATTTAAGGAATTTGTTGCATTATTTAAAGACTTTGCTGCATTATTTAAGGACTCTGCTGTGGTATTTAAGGACTCTGCTGTATTATTTAAGAACTTTGCTGCATTATTTATGGACTTTATTGCATTATTTAAAGACTTTGCTGCATTATTTAAGGTCTTTTCTGCATTATTTAAGCACTCTGCTGCATTATTTAAGGACTTTGTTGCATTATTTAAGGACTCTGCTGCATTATTAAGGACTTTGTTGCATTATTTAAGGACTCTGCTGCATTATTTAAGGACTCTGCTGCTTTTTTTAAGGACTTTGTTGCATTATTTAAGGACTCTGCTGCATTATTTAAGGACTTTGTTGCATTATTTAAGGACTCTGCTGCATCATTTAAGGACTTTGTTGCATTATTTAAGGACTCTACTTCATTATTTAACGACTTTGCTGCATTATTTAAGGACCCTGCTGCGGTATTTCAGTACTCTGCTGCATTATTTAAGGACTCTGCTGCATTATTTAAGGACTTTGTTGCATTATTTAAGGACTCTGCTGCATCATTTAAGGACGTTGTTGCATTATTTAAGGACTCTACTTCATTATTTAACGACTTTGCTGCATTATTTAAGGACCCTGCTGCGGTATTTCAGTACTCTGCTGCATTATTTAAGGACTTTATTGCATTATTTAAAGACTTTGCTGCATTATTTAAGGAATTTGCTGCATTATTTAAGGACTCTGCAGCATTATTTAATGACCCTGCTGCAGTATTTCAGTAATCTGCTGCATTATTTAAGGACTCTGCTGCATTATTTAAGGATCCTGCTGCGGTATTTCAGTACTCTGCTGCATTATTTAAGGAATTTGCTGCATTATTTATGGACTTTATTGCATTATTTAAAGACTTTGCTGCATTATTTAAGGACTTGGCTGGATTATTTAAGGACTGTGCTGCATTATTTAAGGACTTTGCTGCATTATTTAAGGACTCTGCTGCATTATTTAAGGACTTTGTTGCATTATTTAAGGACTCTGCTGCATTATTTAAGGACTTTGTTGCATTATTTAAGGACTCTGCTGCATTATTTAAGGACTCTGCTGCATTATTTAAGGACCCTGCTGCAGTATTTCAGTAATCTGCTGCATTATTTAAGGACTTTGTTGCATTATTTAAGGACATGGCTGGATTATTTAAGGACTCTGCTGCATTATTTAAGGACTTTGCTGCATTATTTAAGGACTCTGCTGCATTATTTAAGGACTTTGTTGCATTATTTAAAGACCCTGCTGCATCATTTAAGGACTTTATTGCATTACTTAAGGACTCTACTTCATTATTTAACGACTTTGCTGCATTATTTAAGGACCCTGCTGCGGTATTTCAGTACTCTGCTGCATTATTTAAGGACTCTGCTGCATTATTTAAGGACTTTGTTGCATTATTTAAGGACTCTGCTGCATTATTTAAGGACTTTGTTGCATTATTTAAGGACTCTGCTGCATCATTTAAGGACTTTATTGCATTACTTAAGGACTCTACTTCATTATTTAACGACTTTGCTGCATTATTTAAGGACCCTGCTGCGGTATTTCAGTACTCTGCTGCATTATTTAAGGACTCTGCTGCATTATTTAAGGACTTTGTTGCATTATTTAAGGACTCTGCTGCATTATTTAAGGACTTTGTTGCATTATTTAAGGACTCTGCTGCATTATTTAAGGACCCTGCTGCAGTATTTCAGTAATCTGCTGCATTATTTAAGGACTTTGTTGCATTATTTAAGGAATTGGCTGGATTATTTAAGGACTTTGCTGCATTATTTAAGGACTCTGCTGCATTATTTAAGGACTTTGCTGCATTATTTAAGGACTCTGATACGGTACTTAAGGACTCTGCTGCATTAATTAAGTACTTTGTTGCATTATTTAAGTACTCAGCTGCATTATTTAAGGACTTTGTTGCATTATTTAAGGACTCTGCTGCATTATTTAAGGACTTTGCTGCATTATTTAAGTACTCTGCTGCAGTATTTAAGGACTTGGCTGGATTATTTAAGGACTCTGCTGCATTATTTAAGGAATGTGCTGCATTATTTAAGGACTCTGCTGCATTATTTAAGGACTTGTTGCATTATTTAAGGACTTTGTTGCATTATTTAAGGACTCTGCTGCATTATTTAAGGATCCTGCTGCGGTATTTCAGTACTCTGCTGCATTATTTAAGGACTTTGCTGCATTATTTAAGGACTTGGCTGTATTATTTAAGGACTCTGCTGCATTATTTAAGGACTTTGCTGCATTATTTAAGGACTCTGCTGCATTATTTAAGGACTTTGTTGCATTATTTAAGGACCCTGCTGCATTATTTAAGGACTTTGTTGCATTATTTAAGGACTCTGGTGCATTATTTAAGGACCCTGCTGCGGTATTTCAGCACTCTGCTGAAATATTTAAGGACTTTGCTGCATTATTTATGGACTTTATTGCATTATTTAAGGACTCTGCTGCATTATTTAAGGAATTTGTTGGATTATTAAAGGACTCTGCTGCATTATGTAATGACTTTGCTGCATTATTTAAGTACTCTGCTACGTTACTTAAGGACTCTGCTGCATTATTTAAGGACTCTGCTGCATTATTTAAGGTCTTGGTTGCATTATTTAAGGACTCTTCTGCATTATTTAAGGACTCTGCTGCATTGTTTAAGGACTTTGTTGCATTATTTAAGGACTCTGCTGCATTATTTAAGGACTTTGTTGCATTATTTAAGGACTCTGCTGCATCATTTAAGGACTTTTTTGCATTATTTAAGGACTCTACTTTGTTATATATTACGACTTTGCTGCATTATTTAAGGACCCTGCTGCGGTATTTCAGTACTCTGCTGCATTATTTAAGGACTCTGCTGCATTATTTAAGGACTTTGTTGCATTATTTAAGGACTCTGCTGCATCATTTAAGGACGTTGTTGCATTATTTAAGGACTCTACTTCATTATTTAACGACTTTGCTGCATTATTTAAGGACCCTGCTGCGGTATTTCAGTACTCTGCTGCATTATTTAAGGACTTTGCTGCATTATTTATGGACTTTATTGCATTATTTAAAGACTTTGCTGCATTATTTAATGAATTTGCTGCATTATTTAAGGACTCTGCAGCATTATTTAATGACATTGCTGCATTATTTAAGGACTCTGCTGCATTATTTAAGTACTTTGTTGCATTATTTAAGGACTCTGCTGCATTATTTAAGGACTTTGTTGCATTATTTAAGGACTCTTCTGCATTATTTAAGGACTCTGCTGCATTATTCAAGGACTTTGCTGCATTATTTAAGGACTATGCTGAAGTATTTAAGGACTCTGCTGCATTATTTAAGGACTTTGCTGCATTATTTAAGGACTCTGCTGCATTATTTAAGGACTTGGCTGGATTATTTAAGGACCCTGCTGCATGATTTAAGGACTTGGCTCGATTATTTAAGGACTCTTCTGCATTATTTAAGGATTTTGTTGCATTATTTAAGGACTCTGCTGCATTATTTAAGGACTTGGCTGGATTATTTAAGGACTCTTCTGCATTATTTAAGGACTCTGCTGCATTATTTAAGGAATTTGTTGCATTATTTAAAGACTTTGCTGCATTATTTAAGGACTCTGCTGTGGTATTTAAGGACTCTGCTGTATTATTTAAGAACTTTGCTGCATTATTTATGGACTTTATTGCATTATTTAAAGACTTTGCTGCATTATTTAAGGTCTTTTCTGCATTATTTAAGGACTCTGCTGCATTATTTAAGGACTTTGTTGCATTATTTAAGGACTCTGCTGCATTATTAAGGACTTTGTTGCATTATTTAAGGACTCTGCTGCATTATTTAAGGACTTTGTTGCATTATTTAAGGACTCTGCTGCATTATTTAAGGACTTTGTTGCATTATTTAAGGACTCTGCTGCATTATTTAAGGACTTTGTTGCATTATTTAAGGACTCTGCTGCATTATTTAAGGACCCTGCTGCAGTATTTCAGTAATCTGCTGCATTATTTAAGGACTTTGTTGCATTATTTAAGGACTTGGCTGGATTGTTTAAGGACTCTGCTGCATTATTTACGGACTTTGCTGCATTTTTTAAGGACTCTGCTGCATTATTTAAGGACTTTGTTGCATTATTTAAGGACCCTGCTGCATTATTTAAGGACTTTGTTGCATTATTTAAGGACTCTGCTGCATTATTTAAGGACCCTGCTGTGGTATTTCAGCACTCTGCTGAATTATTTAAGGACTTTGCTGCATTATTTAAGGACTTTATTGCATTATTTAAGGACTCTGCTGCATTATTTAAGGAATTTGTTGCATTAATTAAGGACTCTGCTGCATTATTTAATGACATTGCTGCATTATTTAAGGACTCTGCTGCATTATTTAAGGACTTTGCTTCAGTATTTAAGGACTCTGCTACGGTACTTAAGGACTCTGCTGCATTATTTAAGTACTTTTTGCATTATTTAAGGACTCTGCTGCATTATTTAAGGTCTTGGTTGCATTATTTAAGGACTCTTCTGCATTATTTAAGGACTCTGCTGCATTGTTTAAGGACTTTGTTGCATTATTTAAGGACTCTGCTGCATTATTTAAGGACTTTGTTGCATTATTTAAGGACTCTGCTGCATCATTTAAGGACTTTGTTGCATTATTTAAGGACTCTACTTCATTATTTAACGACTTTGCTGCATTATTTAAGGACCCTGCTGCGGTATTTCAGTACTCTGCTGCATTATTTAAGTACTCAGCTGCATTATTTAAGGACTTTGTTGCATTATTTAAGGACTCTGCTGCATCATTTAAGGACGTTGTTGCATTATTTAAGGACTCTACTTCATTATTTAACGACTTTGCTGCATTATTTAAAGACCCTGCTGCGGTATTTCAGTACTCTGCTGCATTATTTAAGGACTTTATTGCATTATTTAAAGACTTTGCTGCATTTTTTAAGGAATTTGCTGCATTATTTAAGGACTCTGCAGCATTATTTAATGACTTTGCTGCATTATTTAAGGACTCTGCTGCATTATTTAAGTACTTTGTTGCATTATTTAAGGACTCTACTGCATTGTGTAAGGACTTTGTTGCATTATTTAAGGACACTTCTGCATTATTTAAGGACTTTGTTGCATTATTGAAGGACTCTGCTGCATTATTCAAGGACTTTGCTGCATTATTTAAGGACTATGCTGAAGTGTTTAAAGACTCTGCTGCATTATTTAAGGACTCTGCTGCATTATTTAAGGACTTGGCTGGATTATTTAAGGACCCTGCTGTATTATTTAAGGACTTGGCTTGATTATTTAAGGACTCTTCTGCATTATTTAAGGATGTTGTTGCATTATTTAACGACTCTGCTGCATTATTTAAGGACTTGGCTGGATTATTTAAGGACTCTTCTGCATTATTTAAGGACTCTGCTGCATTATTTAAGGACTTTGTTGCATTATTTAAGGACTTTTCTGCATTATTTAAGGACTCTGTTGCATTACTTAAGGACTTGGCTGGATTATTTAAGGGCTCTTCTGCATTATTTAAGGACTCTGCTGCATTATTTAAGGAATTTTCTGCATTATTTAAGGACTCTGCTGCATTATTTAAGGACTTGGCTGGATTATTTAAGGACTGTGCTGCATTATTTAAGGACTTTGTTGCATTATTTAAGGACTCTGCTGCATCATTTAAGGACGTTGTTGCATTATTTAAGGACTCTACTTCATTATTTAACGACTTTGCTGCATTATTTAAGGACCCTGCTGTGGTATTTCAGTACTCTGCTGCATCATTTAAGGACTTTGCTGCATTATTTATGGACTTTATTGCATTATTTAAAGACTTTGCTGCATTATATAAGGAATTTGCTGCATTATTTAAGGACTCTTCTGCATTATTTAAGGACTTTGTTGCATTATTTAAGGACTGTGCTGCATTATTCAAGGACTTTGCTGCATTATTTAAGGACTATGCTGAAGTATTTAAGGACTCTGCTGCATTATTTAAGGACTTTTCTGCATTATTTAAGGACTCTGCTGCATTATTTAAGGACTTGGCTGGATTATTTAAGGACTCTTCTGCATTATTTAAGGACTCTGCTGCATTATTTAAGGACTTTGTTGCATTATTTAAAGACTTTGCTGCATTATTTAAGGACTCTGCTGTGGTATTTAAGGACTCTGCTGCATTATTTAAGGACTCTGATGCATTATATAAGGACTTTGCTGCATTATTTAAGGACTCTGCTGCATTATTTAATGACTTTTCTGCATTATTTAAGGACTCTGCTGCAGTATTTAAGGACTCTGCTGCATTATTTAAGGACTTTTCTGCATTATTTAAGGACTCTGCTGCATTATTTTGGACTTGGCTGGATTATTTAAGGACTGTGCTGCATCATTTAAGGACTTTGTTGCATTATTTAAGGACTCTGCTGCATCATATAAGGACGTTGTTGCATTATTTAAGGACTCGACTTCATTATTTAACGACTTTGCTGCATTATTTAAGGACCCTGCTGCGGTATTTCAGTACTCTGCTGCCTTATTTAAGAACTTTGCTGCATTATTTATGGACTTTATTGCATTATTTAAAGACTTTGCTGCATTATTTAAGGAATTTGCTGCATTATTTAAGGACTCTTCTGCATTATTTAAGGACTTTGTTGCATTATTTAAGGACTCTGCTGCATTATTCAATGACTTTGCTGCATTATTTAAGGACTATGCTGAAGTATTTAAGGACTCTGCTGCATTATTTAAGGACTTTTCTGCATTATTTAAGGACTCTGCTGCATTATTTAAGGACTTGGCTGGATTATTTAAGGACTGTGCTGCATTATTTAAAGACTTTGCTGCATTTTTTAAGGACTCTGCTGTGGTATTTAAGACTCTGCTGCATTATTTAAGGACTCTGATGCATTATATAAGGACTTTGCTGCCTTATTTAAGGACTCATCTGCACTATTTAATGACTTTGCTGCATTATTTAAGGACTCTGCTGCAGTATTTAAGGACTCTGCTGCATTATTTAAGGACTTTTCTGCATTACTTAAGGACTCTGCTGCAATATTTAAGGACTTGGCTGGATTATTTAAGGACTCTGCTGCATTATTTAAGGAATGTGCTGCATTATTTAAGGACTCTGCTGCATTATTTAAGGACTTTCTTGCATTATTTAAGGACTCTGCTGCATTATTTAAGGACTTTGTTGGATTATTTAAGGACTCTGCTGCATTATTTAAGGACTTTGCTGCATTATTTAAGGACTTTATTGCATTATTTAAGGACTGTTCTGCATTATTTAAGGACTTTGTTGCATTATTTAAGGACTCTGCTGCATTATTTAAGGATCATGCTGCGGTATTTCAGTACTCTGCTGCATTATTTAAGGAATTTGCTGCATTATTTATGGACTTTATTGCATTATTTAAATACTTTGCTGCATTATTTAAGGACTTGGCTGGATTATTTAAGGACTGTGCTGCATTATTTAAGGACTTTGCTGCATTATTTAAGGACTCTGCTGCATTATTTAAGGACTTTGTTGCATTATTTAAGGACTCTGCTGCATTATTTAAGGACTTTGTTGCATTATTTAAGGACTCTGCTGCATCATTAAGGACTTTGTTGCATTATTTAAGGACTCTACTTCATTATTTAACGACTTTGCTGCATTACTTAAGGACCCTGCTGCGGTATTTCAGTACTCTGCTGCATTATTTAAGGACTCTGCTGCATTATTTAAGGACGTTGTTGCATTATTTAAGGACTCTGCTGCATCATTTAAGGACGTTGTTGCATTATTTAAGGACTCTACTTCATTATTTAATGACTTTGCTGCATTAATTAAGGACCCTGCTGCGAAATTTCAGTACCCTGCTGCATTATTTAAGGACTTTGCTGCATTGTTTATGGACTTTATCGCATTATTTAAAGACTTTGCTGCATTATTTAAGGAATTTGCTGCATTATTTAAGGACTCTGCAGCATTATTTAATGACTTTGCTGCATTATTTAAGGACTCTGCTGCATTATTTAAGTACTTTGTTGCATTATTTAAGGACTCTGCCGCATTATTTAAGGACTTTGTTGCATTATTTAAGGACTCTTCTGCATTATTTAAGGACTTTGTTGCATTATTTAAGGACTCTGCTGCATTATTTAAGTACTTTGTTGCATTATTTAAGGACTCTGCCGCATTATTTAAGGACTTTGTTGCATTATTTAAGGACTCTTCTGCATTATTTAAGGACTTTGTTGCATTATTTAAGGACTCTGCTGCAGTATTTAAGGACTCTGCTGCATTATTTAAGGACTTTTCTGCATTATTTAAGGACTTTGTTGCATTATTTAAGGACTCTGCTGCATTATTTAAGGACTTTGTTGCATTATTTAAGGACTCAGCTGCATTATTTAAGGACTCTGCTGCATTATTTAAGGACCCTGCTGCAGTATTTCAGTAATCTGCTGCATTATTTAAGGACTTTGTTGCATTATTTAAGGACTTGGCTGGATTATTTAAGGACTCTGCTGCATTATTTAAGGACTTTGCTGCATTATTTAAGGACTCTGCTGCATTATTTAAGGACTTTGTTGCATTATTTAAGGACTCTGCTGCATTATTTAAGGACTCTGCTGCATTATTTAAGGACCCTGCTGCAGTATTTCAGTAATCTGCTGCATTATTTAAGGACTTTGTTGCATTATTTATGGACTTGGCTGGATTATTTAAGGACTCTGCTGCATTATTTAAGGACTCTGCTGCATTATTTAAGGACTTTGTTGCATTATTTAAAGACCCTGCTGCATCATTTAAGGACTTTATTGCATTACTTAAGGACTCTACTTCATTATTTAACGACTTTGCTGCATTATTTAAGGACCCTGCTGCGGTATTTCAGTAATCTGCTGCATTATTTAAGGACTCTGCTGCATTATTTAAGGACTTTGTTGCATTATTTAAGGACTCTGCTGCATTATTTAAGGACTTTGTTGCATTATTTAAGGACTCTGCTGCATCATTTAAGGACTTTATTGCATTACTTAAGGACTCTACTTCATTATTTAACGACTTTGCTGCATTATTTAAGGACCCTGCTGCGGTATTTCAGTACTCTGCTGCATTATTTAAGGACTCTGCTGCATTATTTAAGGACTTTGTTGCATTATTTAAGGACTCTGCTGCATTATTTAAGGACTTTGTTGCATTATTTAAGGACTCTGCTGCATTATTTAAGGACCCTGCTGCAGTATTTCAGTAATCTGCTGCATTATTTAAGGACTTTGTTGCATTATTTAAGGAATTGGCTGGATTATTTAAGGACTTTGCTGCATTATTTAAGGACTCTGCTGCATTATTTAAGGACTTTGCTGCATTATTTAAGGACTCTGATACGGTACTTAAGGACTCTGCTGCATTAATTAAGTACTTTGTTGCATTATTTAAATACTCAGCTGCATTATTTAAGGACTTTGTTGCATTATTTAAGGACTCTGCTGCATTATTTAAGGACTTTGCTGCATTATTTAAGTACTCTGCTGCAGTATTTAAGGACTTGGCTGGATTATTTAAGGACTCTGCTGCATTATTTAAGGAATGTGCTGCATTATTTAAGGACTCTGCTGCATTATTTAAGGACTTTGTTGCATTATTTAAGGACTTTGTTGCATTATTTAAGGACTCTGCTGCATTATTTAAGGATCCTGCTGCGGTATTTCAGTACTCTGCTGCATTATTTAAGGACTTTGCTGCATTATTTAAGGACTTGGCTGGATTATTTAAGGACTCTGCTGCATTATTTAAGGACTTTGCTGCATTATTTAAGGACTCTGCTGCATTATTTAAGGACTTTGTTGCATTATTTAAGGACCCTGCTGCATTATTTAAGGACTTTGCTGCATTATTTAAGGACTCTGGTGCATTATTTAAGGACCCTGCTGCGGTATTTCAGCACTCTGCTGAATTATTTAAGGACTTTGCTGCATTATTTATGGACTTTATTGCATTATTTAAGGACTCTGCTGCATTATTTAAGGAATTTGTTGGATTATTAAAGGACTCTGCTGCATTATGTAATGACTTTGCTGCATTATTTAAGTACTCTGCTACGTTACTTAAGGACTCTGCTGCATTATTTAAGGACTCTGCTGCATTATTTAAGGTCTTGGTTGCATTATTTAAGGACTCTTCTGCATTATTTAAGGACTCTGCTGCATTGTTTAAGGACTTTGTTGCATTATTTAAGGACTCTGCTGCATTATTTAAGGACTTTGTTGCATTATTTAAGGACTCTGCTGCATCATTTAAGGACTTTTTTGCATTATTTAAGGACTCTACTTTGTTATATATTACGACTTTGCTGCATTATTTAAGGACCCTGCTGCGGTATTTCAGTACTCTGCTGCATTATTTAAGGACTCTGCTGCATTATTTAAGGACTTTGTTGCATTATTTAAGGACTCTGCTGCATCATTTAAGGACGTTGTTGCATTATTTAAGGACTCTACTTCATTATTTAACGACTTTGCTGCATTATTTAAGGACCCTGCTGCGGTATTTCAGTACTCTGCTGCATTATTTAAGGACTTTGCTGCATTATTTATGGACTTTATTGCATTATTTAAAGACTTTGCTGCATTATTTAATGAATTTGCTGCATTATTTAAGGACTCTGCAGCATTATTTAATGACTTTGCTGCATTATTTAAGGACTATGCTGCATTATTTAAGTACTTTGTTGCATTATTTAAGGACTCTGCTGCATTATTTAAGGACTTTGTTGCATTATTTAAGGACTCTTCTGCATTATTTAAGGACTTTGTTGCATTATTTAAGGACTCTGCTGCATTATTCAAGGACTTTGCTGCATTATTTAAGGACTATGCTGAAGTATTTAAGGACTCTGCTGCATTATTTAAGGACTTTGCTGCATTATTTAAGGACTCTGCTGCATTATTTAAGGACTTGGCTGGATTATTTAAGGACCCTGCTGCATGATTTAAGGACTTGGCTCGATTATTTAAGGACTCTTCTGCATTATTTAAGGATTTTGTTGCATTATTTAAGGACTCTGCTGCATTATTTAAGGACTTGGCTGGATTATTTAAGGACTCTTCTGCATTATTTAAGGACTCTGCTGCATTATTTAAGGAATTTGTTGCATTATTTAAAGACTTTGCTGCATTATTTAAGGACTCTGCTGTGGTATTTAAGGACTCTGCTAAATTATTTAAGAACTTTGCTGCATTATTTATGGACTTTATTGCATTATTTAAAGACTTTGCTGCATTATTTAAGGTCATTTCTGCATTATTTAAGGACTCTGCTGCATTATTTAAGGACTTTGTTGCATTATTTAAGGACTCTGCTGCATTATTAAGGACTTTGTTGCATTATTTAAGGACTCTGCTGCATTATTTAAGGACTTTGTTGCATTATTTAAGGACTCTGCTGCATTATTTAAGGACTTTGTTGCATTATTTAAGGACTCTGCTGCATTATTTAAGGACTTTGTTGCATTATTTAAGGACTCTGCTGCATTATTTAAGGACCCTGCTGCAGTATTTCAGTAATCTGCTGCATTATTTAAGGACTTTGTTGCATTATTTAAGGACTTGGCTGGATTGTTTAAGGACTCTGCTGCATTATTTACGGACTTTGCTGCATTTTTTAAGGACTCTGCTGCATTATTTAAGGACTTTGTTGCATTATTTAAGGACCCTGCTGCATTATTTAAGGTCTTTGTTGCATTATTTAAGGACTCTGCTGCATTATTTAAGGACCCTGCTGCGGTATTTCAGCACTCTGCTGAATTATTTAAGGACTTTGCTGCATTATTTAAGGACTTTCTTGCATTATTTAAGGACTCTGCTGCATTATTTAAGGAATTTGTTGCATTAATTAAGGACTCTGCTGCATTATTTAATGACATTGCTGCATTATTTAAGGACTCTGCTGCATTATTTAAGGACTTTGCTGCAGTATTTAAGGACTCTGCTACGGTACTTAAGGACTCTGCTGCATTATTTAAGTACTTTTTTGCATTATTTAAGGACTCTGCTGCATTATTTAAGGTCTTGGTTGCATTATTTAAGGACTCTTCTGCATTATTTACGGACTCTGCTGCATTGTTTAAGGACTTTGTTGCATTATTTAAGGACTCTGCTGCATTATTTAAGGACTTTGTTGCATTATTTAAGGACTCTGCTGCATCATTTAAGGACTTTGTTGCATTATTTAAGGACTCTACTTCATTATTTAACGACTTTGCTGCATTATTTAAGGACCCTGCTGCGGTATTTCAGTACTCTGCTGCATTATTTAAGTACTCAGCTGCATTATTTAAGGACTTTGTTGCATTATTTAAGGACTCTGCTGCATCATTTAAGGACGTTGTTGCATTATTTAAGGACTCTACTTCATTATTTAACGACTTTGCTGCATTATTTAAGGACCCTGCTGCGGTATTTCAGTACTCTGCTGCATTATTTAAGGACTTTATTGCATTATTTAAAGACTTTGCTGCATTTTTTAAGGAATTTGCTGCATTATTTAAGGACTCTGCAGCATTATTTAATGACTTTGCTGCATTATTTAAGGACTCTGCTGCATTATTTAAGTACTTTGTTGCATTATTTAAGGACTCTACTGCATTGTTTAAGGACTTTGTTGCATTATTTAAGGACACTTCTGCATTATTTAAGGACTTTGTTGCATTATTGAAGGACTCTGCTGCATTATTCAAGGACTTTGCTGCATTATTTAAGGACTATGCTGAAGTGTTTAAAGACTCTGCTGCATTATTTAAGGACTCTGCTGCATTATTTAAGGACTTGGCTGGATTATTTAAGGACCCTGCTGTATTATTTAAGGACTTGGCTGGATTATTTAAGGACTCTTCTGCATTATTTAAGGATGTTGTTGCATTATTTAAGGACTCTGCTGCATTATTTAAGGACTTGGCTGGATTATTTAAGGACTCTTCTGCATTATTTAAGGACTCTGCTGCATTATTTAAGGACTTTGTTGCATTATTTAAGGACTTTTCTGCATTATTTAAGGACTCTGTTGCATTACTTAAGGACTTGGCTGGATTATTTAAGGACTCTTCTGCATTATTTAAGGACTCTGCTGCATTATTTAAGGACTTTTCTGCATTATTTAAGGACTCTGCTGCATTATTTAAGGACTTGGCTGGATTATTTAAGGACTGTGCTGCATTATTTAAGGACTTTGTTGCATTATTTAAGGACTCTGCTGCATCATTTAAGGACGTTGTTGCATTATTTAAGGACTCTACTTCATTATTTAACGACTTTGCTGCATTATTTAAGGACCCTGCTGCGGTATTTCAGTACTCTGCTGCATCATTTAAGGACTTTGCTGCATTATTTATGGACTTTATTGCATTATTTAAAGACTTTGCTGCATTATATAAGGAATTTGCTGCATTATTTAAGGACTCTTCTGCATTATTTAAGGACTTTGTTGCATTATTTAAGGACTGTGCTGCATTATTCAAGGACTTTGCTGCATTATTTAAGGACTATGCTGAAGTATTTAAGGACTCTGCTGCATTATTTAAGGACTTTTCTGCATTATTTAAGGACTCTGCTGCATTATTTAAGGACTTGGCTGGATTATTTAAGGACTCTTCTGCATTATTTAAGGACTCTGCTGCATTATTTAAGGACTTTGTTGCATTATTTAAAGACTTTGCTGCATTATTTAAGGACTCTGCTGTGGTATTTAAGGACTCTGCTGCATTATTTAAGGACTTTGCTGCATTATTTAAGGACTCTGCTGCATTATTTAAGGACTTGGCTGGATTATTTAAGGACCCTGCTGCATGATTTAAGGACTTGGCTCGATTATTTAAGGACTCTTCTGCATTATTTAAGGATTTTGTTGCATTATTTAAGGACTCTGCTGCATTATTTAAGGACTTGGCTGGATTATTTAAGGACTCTTCTGCATTATTTAAGGACTCTGCTGCATTATTTAAGGAATTTGTTGCATTATTTAAAGACTTTGCTGCATTATTTAAGGACTCTGCTGTGGTATTTAAGGACTCTGCTGTATTATTTAAGAACTTTGCTGCATTATTTATGGACTTTATTGCATTATTTAAAGACTTTGCTGCATTATTTAAGGTCTTTTCTGCATTATTTAAGGACTCTGCTGCATTATTTAAGGACTTTGTTGCATTATTTAAGGACTCTGCTGCATTATTAAGGACTTTGTTGCATTATTTAAGGACTCTGCTGCATTATTTAAGGACTCTGCTGCTTTTTTTAAGGACTTTGTTGCATTATTTAAGGACTCTGCTGCATTATTTAAGGACTTTGTTGCATTATTTAAGGACTCTGCTGCATCATTTAAGGACTTTGTTGCATTATTTAAGGACTCTACTTCATTATTTAACGACTTTGCTGCATTATTTAAGGACCCTGCTGCGGTATTTCAGTACTCTGCTGCATTATTTAAGGACTCTGCTGCATTATTTAAGGACTTTGTTGCATTATTTAAGGACTCTGCTGCATCATTTAAGGACGTTGTTGCATTATTTAAGGACTCTACTTCATTATTTAACGACTTTGCTGCATTATTTAAGGACCCTGCTGCGGTATTTCAGTACTCTGCTGCATTATTTAAGGACTTTATTGCATTATTTAAAGACTTTGCTGCATTATTTAAGGAATTTGCTGCATTATTTAAGGACTCTGCAGCATTATTTAATGACCCTGCTGCAGTATTTCAGTAATCTGCTGCATTATTTAAGGACTCTGCTGCATTATTTAAGGATCCTGCTGCGGTATTTCAGTTCTCTGCTGCATTATTTAAGGAATTTGCTGCATTATTTATGGACTTTATTGCATTATTTAAAGACTTTGCTGCATTATTTAAGGACTTGGCTGGATTATTTAAGGACTGTGCTGCATTATTTAAGGACTTTGCTGCATTATTTAAGGACTCTGCTGCATTATTTAAGGACTTTGTTGCATTATTTAAGGACTCTGCTGCATTATTTAAGGACTTTGTTGCATTATTTAAGGACTCTGCTGCATTATTTAAGGACTTTGCTGCATTATTTAAGGACTCTGGTGCATTATTTAAGGACCCTGCTGCGGTATTTCAGCACTCTGCTGAATTATTTAAGGACTTTGCTGCATTATTTATGGACTTTATTGCATTATTTAAGGACTCTGCTGCATTATTTAAGGAATTTGTTGGATTATTAAAGGACTCTGCTGCATTATGTAATGACTTTGCTGCATTATTTAAGTACTCTGCTACGTTACTTAAGGACTCTGCTGCATTATTTAAGGACTCTGCTGCATTATTTAAGGTCTTGGTTGCATTATTTAAGGACTCTTCTGCATTATTTAAGGACTCTGCTGCATTGTTTAAGGACTTTGTTGCATTATTTAAGGACTCTGCTGCATTATTTAAGGACTTTGTTGCATTATTTAAGGACTCTGCTGCATCATTTAAGGACTTTTTTGCATTATTTAAGGACTCTACTTTGTTATATATTACGACTTTGCTGCATTATTTAAGGACCCTGCTGCGGTATTTCAGTACTCTGCTGCATTATTTAAGGACTCTGCTGCATTATTTAAGGACTTTGTTGCATTATTTAAGGACTCTGCTGCATCATTTAAGGACGTTGTTGCATTATTTAAGGACTCTACTTCATTATTTAACGACTTTGCTGCATTATTTAAGGACCCTGCTGCGGTATTTCAGTACTCTGCTGCATTATTTAAGGACTTTGCTGCATTATTTATGGACTTTATTGCATTATTTAAAGACTTTGCTGCATTATTTAATGAATTTGCTGCATTATTTAAGGACTCTGCAGCATTATTTAATGACTTTGCTGCATTATTTAAGGACTATGCTGCATTATTTAAGTACTTTGTTGCATTATTTAAGGACTCTGCTGCATTATTTAAGGACTTTGTTGCATTATTTAAGGACTCTTCTGCATTATTTAAGGACTTTGTTGCATTATTTAAGGACTCTGCTGCATTATTCAAGGACTTTGCTGCATTATTTAAGGACTATGCTGAAGTATTTAAGGACTCTGCTGCATTATTTAAGGACTTTGCTGCATTATTTAAGGACTCTGCTGCATTATTTAAGGACTTGGCTGGATTATTTAAGGACCCTGCTGCATGATTTAAGGACTTGGCTGGATTATTTAAGGACTCTTCTGCATTATTTAAGGATTTTGTTGCATTATTTAAGGACTCTGCTGCATTATTTAAGGACTTGGCTGGATTATTTAAGGACTCTTCTGCATTATTTAAGGACTCTGCTGCATTATTTAAGGAATTTGTTGCATTATTTAAAGACTTTGCTGCATTATTTAAGGACTCTGCTGTGGTATTTAAGGACTCTGCTGCATTATTTAAGAACTTTGCTGCATTATTTATGGACTTTATTGCATTATTTAAAGACTTTGCTGCATTATTTAAGGTCATTTCTGCATTATTTAAGGACTCTGCTGCATTATTTAAGGACTTTGTTGCATTATTTAAGGACTCTGCTGCATTATTAAGGACTTTCTTGCATTATTTAAGGACTCTGCTGCATTATTTAAGGACTTTGTTGCATTATTTAAGGACTCTGCTGCATTATTTAAGGACTTTGTTGCATTATTTAAGGACTCTGCTGCATTATTTAAGGACTTTGTTGCATTATTTAAGGACTCTGCTGCATTATTTAAGGACCCTGCTGCAGTATTTCAGTAATCTGCTGCATTATTTAAGGACTTTGTTGCATTATTTAAGGACTTGGCTGGATTGTTTAAGGACTCTGCTGCATTATTTACGGACTTTGCTGCATTTTTTAAGGACTCTGCTGCATTATTTAAGGACTTTGTTGCATTATTTAAGGACCCTGCTGCATTATTTAAGGACTTTGTTGCATTATTTAAGGACTCTGCTGCATTATTTAAGGACCCTGCTGCGGTATTTCAGCACTCTGCTGAATTATTTAAGGACTTTGCTGCATTATTTAAGGACTTTCTTGCATTATTTAAGGACTCTGCTGCATTATTTAAGGAATTTGTTGCATTAATTAAGGACTCTGCTGCATTATTTAATGACATTGCTGCATTATTTAAGGACTCTGCTGCATTATTTAAGGACTTTGCTGCAGTATTTAAGGACTCTGCTACGGTACTTAAGGACTCTGCTGCATTATTTAAGTACTTTTTTGCATTATTTAAGGACTCTGCTGCATTATTTAAGGTCTTGGTTGCATTATTTAAGGACTCTTCTGCATTATTTACGGACTCTGCTGCATTGTTTAAGGACTTTGTTGCATTATTTAAGGACTCTGCTGCATTATTTAAGGACTTTGTTGCATTATTTAAGGACTCTGCTGCATCATTTAAGGACTTTGTTGCATTATTTAAGGACTCTACTTCATTATTTAACGACTTTGCTGCATTATTTAAGGACCCTGCTGCGGTATTTCAGTACTCTGCTGCATTATTTAAGTACTCAGCTGCATTATTTAAGGACTTTGTTGCATTATTTAAGGACTCTGCTGCATCATTTAAGGACGTTGTTGCATTATTTAAGGACTCTACTTCATTATTTAACGACTTTGCTGCATTATTTAAGGACCCTGCTGCGGTATTTCAGTACTCTGCTGCATTATTTAAGGACTTTATTGCATTATTTAAAGACTTTGCTGCATTTTTTAAGGAATTTGCTGCATTATTTAAGGACTCTGCAGCATTATTTAATGACTTTGCTGCATTATTTAAGGACTCTGCTGCATTATTTAAGTACTTTGTTGCATTATTTAAGGACTCTACTGCATTGTTTAAGGACTTTGTTGCATTATTTAAGGACACTTCTGCATTATTTAAGGACTTTGTTGCATTATTGAAGGACTCTGCTGCATTATTCAAGGACTTTGCTGCATTATTTAAGGACTATGCTGAAGTGTTTAAAGACTCTGCTGCATTATTTAAGGACTCTGCTGCATTATTTAAGGACTTGGCTGGATTATTTAAGGACCCTGCTGTATTATTTAAGGACTTGGCTGGATTATTTAAGGACTCTTCTGCATTATTTAAGGATGTTGTTGCATTATTTAAGGACTCTGCTGCATTATTTAAGGACTTGGCTGGATTATTTAAGGACTCTTCTGCATTATTTAAGGACTCTGCTGCATTATTTAAGGACTTTGTTGCATTATTTAAGGACTTTTCTGCATTATTTAAGGACTCTGTTGCATTACTTAAGGACTTGGCTGGATTATTTAAGGACTCTTCTGCATTATTTAAGGACTCTGCTGCATTATTTAAGGACTTTTCTGCATTATTTAAGGACTCTGCTGCATTATTTAAGGACTTGGCTGGATTATTTAAGGACTGTGCTGCATTATTTAAGGACTTTGTTGCATTATTTAAGGACTCTGCTGCATCATTTAAGGACGTTGTTGCATTATTTAAGGACTCTACTTCATTATTTAACGACTTTGCTGCATTATTTAAGGACCCTGCTGCGGTATTTCAGTACTCTGCTGCATCATTTAAGGACTTTGCTGCATTATTTATGGACTTTATTGCATTATTTAAAGACTTTGCTGCATTATATAAGGAATTTGCTGCATTATTTAAGGACTCTTCTGCATTATTTAAGGACTTTGTTGCATTATTTAAGGACTGTGCTGCATTATTCAAGTACTTTGCTGCATTATTTAAGGACTATGCTGAAGTATTTAAGGACTCTGCTGCATTATTTAAGGACTTTTCTGCATTATTTAAGGACTCTGCTGCATTATTTAAGGACTTGGCTGGATTATTTAAGGACTCTTCTGCATTATTTAAGGACTCTGCTGCATTATTTAAGGACTTTGTTGCATTATTTAAAGACTTTGCTGCATTATTTAAGGACTCTGCTGTGGTATTTAAGGACTCTGCTGCATTATTTAAGGACTTTGCTGCATTATTTAAGGACTCTGCTGCATTATTTAAGGACTTGGCTGGATTATTTAAGGACCCTGCTGCATGATTTAAGGACTTGGCTCGATTATTTAAGGACTCTTCTGCATTATTTAAGGATTTTGTTGCATTATTTAAGGACTCTGCTGCATTATTTAAGGACTTGGCTGGATTATTTAAGGACTCTTCTGCATTATTTAAGGACTCTGCTGCATTATTTAAGGAATTTGTTGCATTATTTAAAGACTTTGCTGCATTATTTAAGGACTCTGCTGTGGTATTTAAGGACTCTGCTGTATTATTTAAGAACTTTGCTGCATTATTTATGGACTTTATTGCATTATTTAAAGACTTTGCTGCATTATTTAAGGTCTTTTCTGCATTATTTAAGGACTCTGCTGCATTATTTAAGGACTTTGTTGCATTATTTAAGGACTCTGCTGCATTATTAAGGACTTTGTTGCATTATTTAAGGACTCTGCTGCATTATTTAAGGACTCTGCTGCTTTTTTTAAGGACTTTGTTGCATTATTTAAGGACTCTGCTGCATTATTTAAGGACTTTGCTGCATTATTTAAGGACTCTGCTGCATCATTTAAGGACTTTGTTGCATTATTTAAGGACTCTACTTCATTATTTAACGACTTTGCTGCATTATTTAAGGACCCTGCTGCGGTATTTCAGTACTCTGCTGCATTATTTAAGGACTCTGCTGCATTATTTAAGGACTTTGTTGCATTATTTAAGGACTCTGCTGCATCATTTAAGGACGTTGTTGCATTATTTAAGGACTCTACTTCATTATTTAACGACTTTGCTGCATTATTTAAGGACCCTGCTGCGGTATTTCAGTACTCTGCTGCATTATTTAAGGACTTTATTGCATTATTTAAAGACTTTGCTGCATTATTTAAGGAATTTGCTGCATTATTTAAGGACTCTGCAGCATTATTTAATGACCCTGCTGCAGTATTTCAGTAATCTGCTGCATTATTTAAGGACTCTGCTGCATTATTTAAGGATCCTGCTGCGGTATTTCAGTTCTCTGCTGCATTATTTAAGGAATTTGCTGCATTATTTATGGACTTTATTGCATTATTTAAAGACTTTGCTGCATTATTTAAGGACTTGGCTGGATTATTTAAGGACTGTGCTGCATTATTTAAGGACTTTGCTGCATTATTTAAGGACTCTGCTGCATTATTTAAGGACTTTGTTGCATTATTTAAGGACTCTGCTGCATTATTTAAGGACTTTGTTGCATTATTTAAGGACTCTGCTGCATTATTTAAGGACTCTGCTGCATTATTTAAGGACCCTGCTGCAGTATTTCAGTAATCTGCTGCATTATTTAAGGACTTTGTTGCATTATTTAAGGACTTGGCTGGATTATTTAAGGACTCTGCTGCATTATTTAAGGACTTTGCTGCATTATTTAAGGACTCTGCTGCATTATTTAAGGACTTTGTTGCATTATTTAAAGACCCTGCTGCATCATTTAAGGACTTTATTGCATTACTTAAGGACTCTACTTCATTATTTAACGACTTTGCTGCATTATTTAAGGACCCTGCTGCGGTATTTCAGTACTCTGCTGCATTATTTAAGGACTCTGCTGCATTATTTAAGGACTTTGTTGCATTATTTAAGGACTCTGCTGCATTATTTAAGGACTTTGTTGCATTATTTAAGGACTCTGCTGCATCATTTAAGGACTTTATTGCATTACTTAAGGACTCTACTTCATTATTTAACGACTTTGCTGCATTATTTAAGGACCCTGCTGCGGTATTTCAGTACTCTGCTGCATTATTTAAGGACTCTGCTGCATTATTTAAGGACTTTGTTGCATTATTTAAGGACTCTGCTGCATTATTTAAGGACTTTGTTGCATTATTTAAGGACTCTGCTGCATTATTTAAGGACCCTGCTGCAGTATTTCAGTAATCTGCTGCATTATTTAAGGACTTTGTTGCATTATTTAAGGAATTGGCTGGATTATTTAAGGACTTTGCTGCAATATTTAAGGACTCTGCTGCATTATTTAAGGACTTTGCTGCATTATTTAAGGACTCTGATACGGTACTTAAGGACTCTGCTGCATTAATTAAGTACTTTGTTGCATTATTTAAGTACTCAGCTGCATTATTTAAGGACTTTGTTGCATTATTTAAGGACTCTGCTGCATTATTTAAGGACTTTGCTGCATTATTTAAGTACTCTGCTGCAGTATTTAAGGACTTGGCTGGATTATTTAAGGACTCTGCTGCATTATTTAAGGAATGTGCTGCATTATTTAAGGACTCTGCTGCATTATTTAAGGACTTGTTGCATTATTTAAGGACTTTGTTGCATTATTTAAGGACTCTGCTGCATTATTTAAGGATCCTGCTGCGGTATTTCAGTACTCTGCTGCATTATTTAAGGACTTTGCTGCATTATTTAAGGACTTGGCTGGATTATTTAAGGACTCTGCTGCATTATTTAAGGACTTTGCTGCATTATTTAAGGACTCTGCTGCATTATTTAAGGACTTTGTTGCATTATTTAAGGACCCTGCTGCATTATTTAAGGACTTTGTTGCATTATTTAAGGACTCTTCTGCATTATTTAAGGACCCTGCTGCGGTATTTCAGCACTCTGCTGAATTATTTAAGGACTTTGCTGCATTATTTATGGACTTTATTGCATTATTTAAGGACTCTGCTGCATTATTTAAGGAATTTGTTGGATTATTAAAGGACTCTGCTGCATTATGTAATGACTTTGCTGCATTATTTAAGTACTCTGCTACGTTAGTTAAGGACTCTGCTGCATTATTTAAGGACTCTGCTGCATTATTTAAGGTCTTGGTTGCATTATTTAAGGACTCTTCTGCATTATTTAAGGACTCTGCTGCATTGTTTAAGGACTTTGTTGCATTATTTAAGGACTCTGCTGCATTATTTAAGGACTTTGTTGCATTATTTAAGGACTCTGCTGCATCATTTAAGGACTTTTTTGCATTATTTAAGGACTCTACTTTGTTATATATTACGACTTTGCTGCATTATTTAAGGACCCTGCTGCGGTATTTCAGTACTCTGCTGCATTATTTAAGGACTCTGCTGCATTATTTAAGGACTTTGTTGCATTATTTAAGGACTCTGCTGCATCATTTAAGGACGTTGTTGCATTATTTAAGGACTCTACTTCATTATTTAACGACTTTGCTGCATTATTTAAGGACCCTGCTGCGGTATTTCAGTACTCTGCTGCATTATTTAAGGACTTTGCTGCATTATTTATGGACTTTATTGCATTATTTAAAGACTTTGCTGCATTATTTAATGAATTTGCTGCATTATTTAAGGACTCTGCAGCATTATTTAATGACTTTGCTGCATTATTTAAGGACTCTGCTGCATTATTTAAGTACTTTGTTGCATTATTTAAGGACTCTGCTGCATTATTTAAGGACTTTGTTGCATTATTTAAGGACTCTTCTGCATTATTTAAGGACTTTGTTGCATTATTTAAGGACTCTGCTGCATTATTCAAGGACTTTGCTGCATTATTTAAGGACTATGCTGAAGTATTTAAGGACTCTGCTGCATTATTTAAGGACTTTGCTGCATTATTTAAGGACTCTGCTGCATTATTTAAGGACTTGGCTGGATTATTTAAGGACCCTGCTGCATGATTTAAGGACTTGGCTCGATTATTTAAGGACTCTTCTGCATTATTTAAGGATTTTGTTGCATTATTTAAGGACTCTGCTGCATTATTTAAGGACTTGGCTGGATTATTTAAGGACTCTTCTGCATTATTTAAGGACTCTGCTGCATTATTTAAGGAATTTGTTGCATTATTTAAAGACTTTGCTGCATTATTTAAGGACTCTGCTGTGGTATTTAAGGACTCTGCTGCATTATTTAAGAACTTTGCTGCATTATTTATGGACTTTATTGCATTATTTAAAGACTTTGCTGCATTATTTAAGGTCTTTTCTGCATTATTTAAGGACTCTGCTGCATTATTTAAGGACTTTGTTGCATTATTTAAGGACTCTGCTGCATTATTAAGGACTTTGTTGCATTATTTAAGGACTCTGCTGCATTATTTAAGGACTTTGTTGCATTATTTAAGGACTCTGCTGCATTATTTAAGGACTTTGTTGCATTATTTAAGGACTCTGCTGAATTATTTAAGGACTTTGTTGCATTATTTAAGGACTCTGCTGCATTATTTAAGGACCCTGCTGCAGTATTTCAGTAATCTGCTGCATTATTTAAGGACTTTGTTGCATTATTTAAGGACTTGGCTGGATTGTTTAAGGACTCTGCTGCATTATTTACGGACTTTGCTGCATTTTTTAAGGACTCTGCTGCATTATTTAAGGACTTTGTTGCATTATTTAAGGACCCTGCTGCATTATTTAAGGACTTTGTTGCATTATTTAAGGACTCTGCTGCATTATTTAAGGACCCTGCTGCGGTATTTCAGCACTCTGCTGAATTATTTAAGGACTTTGCTGCATTATTTAAGGACTTTCTTGCATTATTTAAGGACTCTGCTGCATTATTTAAGGAATTTGTTGCATTAATTAAGGACTCTGCTGCATTATTTAATGACATTGCTGCATTATTTAAGGACTCTGCTGCATTATTTAAGGACTTTGCTGCAGTATTTAAGGACTCTGCTACGGTACTTAAGGACTCTGCTGCATTATTTAAGTACTTTTTTGCATTATTTAAGGACTCTGCTGCATTATTTAAGGTCTTGGTTGCATTATTTAAGGACTCTTCTGCATTATTTACGGACTCTGCTGCATTGTTTAAGGACTTTGTTGCATTATTTAAGGACTCTGCTGCATTATTTAAGGACTTTGTTGCATTATTTAAGGACTCTGCTGCATCATTTAAGGACTTTGTTGCATTATTTAAGGACTCTACTTCATTATTTAACGACTTTGCTGCATTATTTAAGGACCCTGCTGCGGTATTTCAGTACTCTGCTGCATTATTTAAGTACTCAGCTGCATTATTTAAGGACTTTGTTGCATTATTTAAGGACTCTGCTGCATCATTTAAGGACGTTGTTGCATTATTTAAGGACTCTACTTCATTATTTAACGACTTTGCTGCATTATTTAAGGACCCTGCTGCGGTATTTCAGTACTCTGCTGCATTATTTAAGGACTTTATTGCATTATTTAAAGACTTTGCTGCATTTTTTAAGGAATTTGCTGCATTATTTAAGGACTCTGCAGCATTATTTAATGACTTTGCTGCATTATTTAAGGACTCTGCTGCATTATTTAAGTACTTTGTTGCATTATTTAAGGACTCTACTGCATTGTTTAAGGACTTTGTTGCATTATTTAAGGACACTTCTGCATTATTTAAGGACTTTGTTGCATTATTGAAGGACTCTGCTGCATTATTCAAGGACTTTGCTGCATTATTTAAGGACTATGCTGAAGTGTTTAAAGACTCTGCTGCATTATTTAAGGACTCTGCTGCATTATTTAAGGACTTGGCTGGATTATTTAAGGACCCTGCTGTATTATTTAAGGACTTGGCTGGATTATTTAAGGACTCTTCTGCATTATTTAAGGATGTTGTTGCATTATTTAAGGACTCTGCTGCATTATTTAAGGACTTGGCTGGATTATTTAAGGACTCTTCTGCATTATTTAAGGACTCTGCTGCATTATTTAAGGACTTTGTTGCATTATTTAAGGACTTTTCTGCATTATTTAAGGACTCTGTTGCATTACTTAAGGACTTGGCTGGATTATTTAAGGACTCTTCTGCATTATTTAAGGACTCTGCTGCATTATTTAAGGACTTTTCTGCATTATTTAAGGACTCTGCTGCATTATTTAAGGACTTGGCTGGATTATTTAAGGACTGTGCTGCATTATTTAAGGACTTTGTTGCATTATTTAAGGACTCTGCTGCATCATTTAAGGACGTTGTTGCATTATTTAAGGACTCTACTTCATTATTTAACGACTTTGCTGCATTATTTAAGGACCCTGCTGCGGTATTTCAGTACTCTGCTGCATCATTTAAGGACTTTGCTGCATTATTTATGGACTTTATTGCATTATTTAAAGACTTTGCTGCATTATATAAGGAATTTGCTGCATTATTTAAGGACTCTTCTGCATTATTTAAGGACTTTGTTGCATTATTTAAGGACTGTGCTGCATTATTCAAGGACTTTGCTGCATTATTTAAGGACTATGCTGAAGTATTTAAGGACTCTGCTGCATTATTTAAGGACTTTTCTGCATTATTTAAGGACTCTGCTGCATTATTTAAGGACTTGGCTGGATTATTTAAGGACTCTTCTGCATTATTTAAGGACTCTGCTGCATTATTTAAGGACTTTGTTGCATTATTTAAAGACTTTGCTGCATTATTTAAGGACTCTGCTGTGGTATTTAAGGACTCTGCTGCATTATTTAAGGACTTTGCTGCATTATTTAAGGACTCTGCTGCATTATTTAAGGACTTGGCTGGATTATTTAAGGACCCTGCTGCATGATTTAAGGACTTGGCTCGATTATTTAAGGACTCTTCTGCATTATTTAAGGATTTTGTTGCATTATTTAAGGACTCTGCTGCATTATTTAAGGACTTGGCTGGATTATTTAAGGACTCTTCTGCATTATTTAAGGACTCTGCTGCATTATTTAAGGAATTTGTTGCATTATTTAAAGACTTTGCTGCATTATTTAAGGACTCTGCTGTGGTATTTAAGGACTCTGCTGTATTATTTAAGAACTTTGCTGCATTATTTATGGACTTTATTGCATTATTTAAAGACTTTGCTGCATTATTTAAGGTCTTTTCTGCATTATTTAAGGACTCTGCTGCATTATTTAAGGACTTTGTTGCATTATTTAAGGACTCTGCTGCATTATTAAGGACTTTGTTGCATTATTTAAGGACTCTGCTGCATTATTTAAGGACTCTGCTGCTTTTTTTAAGGACTTTGTTGCATTATTTAAGGACTCTGCTGCATTATTTAAGGACTTTGCTGCATTATTTAAGGACTCTGCTGCATCATTTAAGGACTTTGTTGCATTATTTAAGGACTCTACTTCATTATTTAACGACTTTGCTGCATTATTTAAGGACCCTGCTGCGGTATTTCAGTACTCTGCTGCATTATTTAAGGACTCTGCTGCATTATTTAAGGACTTTGTTGCATTATTTAAGGACTCTGCTGCATCATTTAAGGACGTTGTTGCATTATTTAAGGACTCTACTTCATTATTTAACGACTTTGCTGCATTATTTAAGGACCCTGCTGCGGTATTTCAGTACTCTGCTGCATTATTTAAGGACTTTATTGCATTATTTAAAGACTTTGCTGCATTATTTAAGGAATTTGCTGCATTATTTAAGGACTCTGCAGCATTATTTAATGACCCTGCTGCAGTATTTCAGTAATCTGCTGCATTATTTAAGGACTCTGCTGCATTATTTAAGGATCCTGCTGCGGTATTTCAGTTCTCTGCTGCATTATTTAAGGAATTTGCTGCATTATTTATGGACTTTATTGCATTATTTAAAGACTTTGCTGCATTATTTAAGGACTTGGCTGGATTATTTAAGGACTGTGCTGCATTATTTAAGGACTTTGCTGCATTATTTAAGGACTCTGCTGCATTATTTAAGGACTTTGTTGCATTATTTAAGGACTCTGCTGCATTATTTAAGGACTTTGTTGCATTATTTAAGGACTCTGCTGCATTATTTAAGGACTCTGCTGCATTATTTAAGGACCCTGCTGCAGTATTTCAGTAATCTGCTGCATTATTTAAGGACTTTGTTGCATTATTTAAGGACTTGGCTGGATTATTTAAGGACTCTGCTGCATTATTTAAGGACTTTGCTGCATTATTTAAGGACTCTGCTGCATTATTTAAGGACTTTGTTGCATTATTTAAAGACCCTGCTGCATCATTTAAGGACTTTATTGCATTACTTAAGGACTCTACTTCATTATTTAACGACTTTGCTGCATTATTTAAGGACCCTGCTGCGGTATTTCAGTACTCTGCTGCATTATTTAAGGACTCTGCTGCATTATTTAAGGACTTTGTTGCATTATTTAAGGACTCTGCTGCATTATTTAAGGACTTTGTTGCATTATTTAAGGACTCTGCTGCATCATTTAAGGACTTTATTGCATTACTTAAGGACTCTACTTCATTATTTAACGACTTTGCTGCATTATTTAAGGACCCTGCTGCGGTATTTCAGTACTCTGCTGCATTATTTAAGGACTCTGCTGCATTATTTAAGGACTTTGTTGCATTATTTAAGGACTCTGCTGCATTATTTAAGGACTTTGTTGCATTATTTAAGGACTCTGCTGCATTATTTAAGGACCCTGCTGCAGTATTTCAGTAATCTGCTGCATTATTTAAGGACTTTGTTGCATTATTTAAGGAATTGGCTGGATTATTTAAGGACTTTGCTGCAATATTTAAGGACTCTGCTGCATTATTTAAGGACTTTGCTGCATTATTTAAGGACTCTGATACGGTACTTAAGGACTCTGCTGCATTAATTAAGTACTTTGTTGCATTATTTAAGTACTCAGCTGCATTATTTAAGGACTTTGTTGCATTATTTAAGGACTCTGCTGCATTATTTAAGGACTTTGCTGCATTATTTAAGTACTCTGCTGCAGTATTTAAGGACTTGGCTGGATTATTTAAGGACTCTGCTGCATTATTTAAGGAATGTGCTGCATTATTTAAGGACTCTGCTGCATTATTTAAGGACTTGTTGCATTATTTAAGGACTTTGTTGCATTATTTAAGGACTCTGCTGCATTATTTAAGGATCCTGCTGCGGTATTTCAGTACTCTGCTGCATTATTTAAGGACTTTGCTGCATTATTTAAGGACTCTTCTGCATTATTTAAGGACTTTGTTGCATTATTTAAGGACTCTGCTGCATTATTTAAGGACTTTGTTGCATTATTTAAGGACTCTTCTGCATTATTTAAGGACTTTGTTGCATTATTTAAGGACTCTGCTGCATTATTCAAGGACTTTGCTGCATTATTTAAGGACTATGCTGAAGTATTTAAGGACTCTGCTGCATTATTTAAGGACTTTGCTGCATTATTTAAGGACTCTGCTGCATTATTTAAGGACTTGGCTGGATTATTTAAGGACCCTGCTGCATGATTTAAGGACTTGGCTCGATTATTTAAGGACTCTTCTGCATTATTTAAGGATTTTGTTGCATTATTTAAGGACTCTGCTGCATTATTTAAGGACTTGGCTGGATTATTTAAGGACTCTTCTGCATTATTTAAGGACTCTGCTGCATTATTTAAGGAATTTGTTGCATTATTTAAAGACTTTGCTGCATTATTTAAGGACTCTGCTGTGGTATTTAAGGACTCTGCTGCATTATTTAAGAACTTTGCTGCATTATTTATGGACTTTATTGCATTATTTAAAGACTTTGCTGCATTATTTAAGGTCTTTTCTGCATTATTTAAGGACTCTGCTGCATTATTTAAGGACTTTGTTGCATTATTTAAGGACTCTGCTGCATTATTAAGGACTTTGTTGCATTATTTAAGGACTCTGCTGCATTATTTAAGGACTTTGTTGCATTATTTAAGGACTCTGCTGCATTATTTAAGGACTTTGTTGCATTATTTAAGGACTCTGCTGAATTATTTAAGGACTTTGTTGCATTATTTAAGGACTCTGCTGCATTATTTAAGGACCCTGCTGCAGTATTTCAGTAATCTGCTGCATTATTTAAGGACTTTGTTGCATTATTTAAGGACTTGGCTGTATTGTTTAAGGACTCTGCTGCATTATTTACGGACTTTGCTGCATTTTTTAAGGACTCTGCTGCATTATTTAAGGACTTTGTTGCATTATTTAAGGACCCTGCTGCATTATTTAAGGACTTTGTTGCATTATTTAAGGACTCTGCTGCATTATTTAAGGACCCTGCTGCGGTATTTCAGCACTCTGCTGAATTATTTAAGGACTTTGCTGCATTATTTAAGGACTTTCTTGCATTATTTAAGGACTCTGCTGCATTATTTAAGGAATTTGTTGCATTAATTAAGGACTCTGCTGCATTATTTAATGACATTGCTGCATTATTTAAGGACTCTGCTGCATTATTTAAGGACTTTGCTGCAGTATTTAAGGACTCTGCTACGGTACTTAAGGACTCTGCTGCATTATTTAAGTACTTTTTTGCATTATTTAAGGACTCTGCTGCATTATTTAAGGTCTTGGTTGCATTATTTAAGGACTCTTCTGCATTATTTACGGACTCTGCTGCATTGTTTAAGGACTTTGTTGCATTATTTAAGGACTCTGCTGCATTATTTAAGGACTTTGTTGCATTATTTAAGGACTCTGCTGCATCATTTAAGGACTTTGTTGCATTATTTAAGGACTCTACTTCATTATTTAACGACTTTGCTGCATTATTTAAGGACCCTGCTGCGGTATTTCAGTACTCTGCTGCATTATTTAAGTACTCAGCTGCATTATTTAAGGACTTTGTTGCATTATTTAAGGACTCTGCTGCATCATTTAAGGACGTTGTTGCATTATTTAAGGACTCTACTTCATTATTTAACGACTTTGCTGCATTATTTAAGGACCCTGCTGCGGTATTTCAGTACTCTGCTGCATTATTTAAGGACTTTATTGCATTATTTAAAGACTTTGCTGCATTTTTTAAGGAATTTGCTGCATTATTTAAGGACTCTGCAGCATTATTTAATGACTTTGCTGCATTATTTAAGGACTCTGCTGCATTATTTAAGTACTTTGTTGCATTATTTAAGGACTCTACTGCATTGTTTAAGGACTTTGTTGCATTATTTAAGGACACTTCTGCATTATTTAAGGACTTTGTTGCATTATTGAAGGACTCTGCTGCATTATTCAAGGACTTTGCTGCATTATTTAAGGACTATGCTGAAGTGTTTAAAGACTCTGCTGCATTATTTAAGGACTCTGCTGCATTATTTAAGGACTTGGCTGGATTATTTAAGGACCCTGCTGTATTATTTAAGGACTTGGCTGGATTATTTAAGGACTCTTCTGCATTATTTAAGGATGTTGTTGCATTATTTAAGGACTCTGCTGCATTATTTAAGGACTTGGCTGGATTATTTAAGGACTCTTCTGCATTATTTAAGGACTCTGCTGCATTATTTAAGGACTTTGTTGCATTATTTAAGGACTTTTCTGCATTATTTAAGGACTCTGTTGCATTACTTAAGGACTTGGCTGGATTATTTAAGGACTCTTCTGCATTATTTAAGGACTCTGCTGCATTATTTAAGGACTTTTCTGCATTATTTAAGGACTCTGCTGCATTATTTAAGGACTTGGCTGGATTATTTAAGGACTGTGCTGCATTATTTAAGGACTTTGTTGCATTATTTAAGGACTCTGCTGCATCATTTAAGGACGTTGTTGCATTATTTAAGGACTCTACTTCATTATTTAACGACTTTGCTGCATTATTTAAGGACCCTGCTGCGGTATTTCAGTACTCTGCTGCATCATTTAAGGACTTTGCTGCATTATTTATGGACTTTATTGCATTATTTAAAGACTTTGCTGCATTATATAAGGAATTTGCTGCATTATTTAAGGACTCTTCTGCATTATTTAAGGACTTTGTTGCATTATTTAAGGACTGTGCTGCATTATTCAAGGACTTTGCTGCATTATTTAAGGACTATGCTGAAGTATTTAAGGACTCTGCTGCATTATTTAAGGACTTTTCTGCATTATTTAAGGACTCTGCTGCATTATTTAAGGACTTGGCTGGATTATTTAAGGACTCTTCTGCATTATTTAAGGACTCTGCTGCATTATTTAAGGACTTTGTTGCATTATTTAAAGACTTTGCTGCATTATTTAAGGACTCTGCTGTGGTATTTAAGGACTCTGCTGCATTATTTAAGGACTTTGCTGCATTATTTAAGGACTCTGCTGCATTATTTAAGGACTTGGCTGGATTATTTAAGGACCCTGCTGCATGATTTAAGGACTTGGCTCGATTATTTAAGGACTCTTCTGCATTATTTAAGGATTTTGTTGCATTATTTAAGGACTCTGCTGCATTATTTAAGGACTTGGCTGGATTATTTAAGGACTCTTCTGCATTATTTAAGGACTCTGCTGCATTATTTAAGGAATTTGTTGCATTATTTAAAGACTTTGCTGCATTATTTAAGGACTCTGCTGTGGTATTTAAGGACTCTGCTGTATTATTTAAGAACTTTGCTGCATTATTTATGGACTTTATTGCATTATTTAAAGACTTTGCTGCATTATTTAAGGTCTTTTCTGCATTATTTAAGGACTCTGCTGCATTATTTAAGGACTTTGTTGCATTATTTAAGGACTCTGCTGCATTATTAAGGACTTTGTTGCATTATTTAAGGACTCTGCTGCATTATTTAAGGACTCTGCTGCTTTTTTTAAGGACTTTGTTGCATTATTTAAGGACTCTGCTGCATTATTTAAGGACTTTGCTGCATTATTTAAGGACTCTGCTGCATCATTTAAGGACTTTGTTGCATTATTTAAGGACTCTACTTCATTATTTAACGACTTTGCTGCATTATTTAAGGACCCTGCTGCGGTATTTCAGTACTCTGCTGCATTATTTAAGGACTCTGCTGCATTATTTAAGGACTTTGTTGCATTATTTAAGGACTCTGCTGCATCATTTAAGGACGTTGTTGCATTATTTAAGGACTCTACTTCATTATTTAACGACTTTGCTGCATTATTTAAGGACCCTGCTGCGGTATTTCAGTACTCTGCTGCATTATTTAAGGACTTTATTGCATTATTTAAAGACTTTGCTGCATTATTTAAGGAATTTGCTGCATTATTTAAGGACTCTGCAGCATTATTTAATGACCCTGCTGCAGTATTTCAGTAATCTGCTGCATTATTTAAGGACTCTGCTGCATTATTTAAGGATCCTGCTGCGGTATTTCAGTTCTCTGCTGCATTATTTAAGGAATTTGCTGCATTATTTATGGACTTTATTGCATTATTTAAAGACTTTGCTGCATTATTTAAGGACTTGGCTGGATTATTTAAGGACTGTGCTGCATTATTTAAGGACTTTGCTGCATTATTTAAGGACTCTGCTGCATTATTTAAGGACTTTGTTGCATTATTTAAGGACTCTGCTGCATTATTTAAGGACTTTGTTGCATTATTTAAGGACTCTGCTGCATTATTTAAGGACTCTGCTGCATTATTTAAGGACCCTGCTGCAGTATTTCAGTAATCTGCTGCATTATTTAAGGACTTTGTTGCATTATTTAAGGACTTGGCTGGATTATTTAAGGACTCTGCTGCATTATTTAAGGACTTTGCTGCATTATTTAAGGACTCTGCTGCATTATTTAAGGACTTTGTTGCATTATTTAAAGACCCTGCTGCATCATTTAAGGACTTTATTGCATTACTTAAGGACTCTACTTCATTATTTAACGACTTTGCTGCATTATTTAAGGACCCTGCTGCGGTATTTCAGTACTCTGCTGCATTATTTAAGGACTCTGCTGCATTATTTAAGGACTTTGTTGCATTATTTAAGGACTCTGCTGCATTATTTAAGGACTTTGTTGCATTATTTAAGGACTCTGCTGCATCATTTAAGGACTTTATTGCATTACTTAAGGACTCTACTTCATTATTTAACGACTTTGCTGCATTATTTAAGGACCCTGCTGCGGTATTTCAGTACTCTGCTGCATTATTTAAGGACTCTGCTGCATTATTTAAGGACTTTGTTGCATTATTTAAGGACTCTGCTGCATTATTTAAGGACTTTGTTGCATTATTTAAGGACTCTGCTGCATTATTTAAGGACCCTGCTGCAGTATTTCAGTAATCTGCTGCATTATTTAAGGACTTTGTTGCATTATTTAAGGAATTGGCTGGATTATTTAAGGACTTTGCTGCAATATTTAAGGACTCTGCTGCATTATTTAAGGACTTTGCTGCATTATTTAAGGACTCTGATACGGTACTTAAGGACTCTGCTGCATTAATTAAGTACTTTGTTGCATTATTTAAGTACTCAGCTGCATTATTTAAGGACTTTGTTGCATTATTTAAGGACTCTGCTGCATTATTTAAGGACTTTGCTGCATTATTTAAGTACTCTGCTGCAGTATTTAAGGACTTGGCTGGATTATTTAAGGACTCTGCTGCATTATTTAAGGAATGTGCTGCATTATTTAAGGACTCT
Source organism: Phyllobates terribilis (assembly GCF_046119375.1). Taxonomy (NCBI): domain Eukaryota; kingdom Metazoa; phylum Chordata; class Amphibia; order Anura; family Dendrobatidae; genus Phyllobates; species Phyllobates terribilis. Next base: position 5,243,043 of record NW_027362792.1, read on the forward strand.
GCTGCATTATTTAAGGACTTGTTGCATTATTTAAGGACTTTGTTGCATTATTTAAGGACTCTGCTGCATTATTTAAGGATCCTGCTGCGGTATTTCAGTACTCTGCTGCATTATTTAAGGACTTTGCTGCATTATTTAAGGACTCTTCTGCATTATTTAAGGACTTTGTTGCATTATTTAAGGACTCTGCTGCATTATTTAAGGACTTTGTTGCATTATTTAAGGACTCTTCTGCATTATTTAAGGACTTTGTTGCATTATTTAAGGACTCTGCTGCATTATTCAAGGACTTTGCTGCATTATTTAAGGACTATGCTGAAGTATTTAAGGACTCTGCTGCATTATTTAAGGACTTTGCTGCATTATTTAAGGACTCTGCTGCATTATTTAAGGACTTGGCTGGATTATTTAAGGACCCTGCTGCATGATTTAAGGACTTGGCTCGATTATTTAAGGACTCTTCTGCATTATTTAAGGATTTTGTTGCATTATTTAAGGACTCTGCTGCATTATTTAAGGACTTGGCTGGATTATTTAAGGACTCTTCTGCATTATTTAAGGACTCTGCTGCATTATTTAAGGAATTTGTTGCATTATTTAAAGACTTTGCTGCATTATTTAAGGACTCTGCTGTGGTATTTAAGGACTCTGCTGCATTATTTAAGAACTTTGCTGCATTATTTATGGACTTTATTGCATTATTTAAAGACTTTGCTGCATTATTTAAGGTCTTTTCTGCATTATTTAAGGACTCTGCTGCATTATTTAAGGACTTTGTTGCATTATTTAAGGACTCTGCTGCATTATTAAGGACTTTGTTGCATTATTTAAGGACTCTGCTGCATTATTTAAGGACTTTGTTGCATTATTTAAGGACTCTGCTGCATTATTTAAGGACTTTGTTGCATTATTTAAGGACTCTGCTGAATTATTTAAGGACTTTGTTGCATTATTTAAGGACTCTGCTGCATTATTTAAGGACCCTGCTGCAGTATTTCAGTAATCTGCTGCATTATTTAAGGACTTTGTTGCATTATTTAAGGACTTGGCTGTATTGTTTAAGGACTCTGCTGCATTATTTACGGACTTTGCTGCATTTTTTAAGGACTCTGCTGCATTATTTAAGGACTTTGTTGCATTATTTAAGGACCCTGCTGCATTATTTAAGGACTTTGTTGCATTATTTAAGGACTCTGCTGCATTATTTAAGGACCCTGCTGCGGTATTTCAGCACTCTGCTGAATTATTTAAGGACTTTGCTGCATTATTTAAGGACTTTCTTGCATTATTTAAGGACTCTGCTGCATTATTTAAGGAATTTGTTGCATTAATTAAGGACTCTGCTGCATTATTTAATGACATTGCTGCATTATTTAAGGACTCTGCTGCATTATTTAAGGACTTTGCTGCAGTATTTAAGGACTCTGCTACGGTACTTAAGGACTCTGCTGCATTATTTAAGTACTTTTTTGCATTATTTAAGGACTCTGCTGCATTATTTAAGGTCTTGGTTGCATTATTTAAGGACTCTTCTGCATTATTTACGGACTCTGCTGCATTGTTTAAGGACTTTGTTGCATTATTTAAGGACTCTGCTGCATTATTTAAGGACTTTGTTGCATTATTTAAGGACTCTGCTGCATCATTTAAGGACTTTGTTGCATTATTTAAGGACTCTACTTCATTATTTAACGACTTTGCTGCATTATTTAAGGACCCTGCTGCGGTATTTCAGTACTCTGCTGCATTATTTAAGTACTCAGCTGCATTATTTAAGGACTTTGTTGCATTATTTAAGGACTCTGCTGCATCATTTAAGGACGTTGTTGCATTATTTAAGGACTCTACTTCATTATTTAACGACTTTGCTGCATTATTTAAGGACCCTGCTGCGGTATTTCAGTACTCTGCTGCATTATTTAAGGACTTTATTGCATTATTTAAAGACTTTGCTGCATTTTTTAAGGAATTTGCTGCATTATTTAAGGACTCTGCAGCATTATTTAATGACTTTGCTGCATTATTTAAGGACTCTGCTGCATTATTTAAGTACTTTGTTGCATTATTTAAGGACTCTACTGCATTGTTTAAGGACTTTGTTGCATTATTTAAGGACACTTCTGCATTATTTAAGGACTTTGTTGCATTATTGAAGGACTCTGCTGCATTATTCAAGGACTTTGCTGCATTATTTAAGGACTATGCTGAAGTGTTTAAAGACTCTGCTGCATTATTTAAGGACTCTGCTGCATTATTTAAGGACTTGGCTGGATTATTTAAGGACCCTGCTGTATTATTTAAGGACTTGGCTGGATTATTTAAGGACTCTTCTGCATTATTTAAGGATGTTGTTGCATTATTTAAGGACTCTGCTGCATTATTTAAGGACTTGGCTGGATTATTTAAGGACTCTTCTGCATTATTTAAGGACTCTGCTGCATTATTTAAGGACTTTGTTGCATTATTTAAGGACTTTTCTGCATTATTTAAGGACTCTGTTGCATTACTTAAGGACTTGGCTGGATTATTTAAGGACTCTTCTGCATTATTTAAGGACTCTGCTGCATTATTTAAGGACTTTTCTGCATTATTTAAGGACTCTGCTGCATTATTTAAGGACTTGGCTGGATTATTTAAGGACTGTGCTGCATTATTTAAGGACTTTGTTGCATTATTTAAGGACTCTGCTGCATCATTTAAGGACGTTGTTGCATTATTTAAGGACTCTACTTCATTATTTAACGACTTTGCTGCATTATTTAAGGACCCTGCTGCGGTATTTCAGTACTCTGCTGCATCATTTAAGGACTTTGCTGCATTATTTATGGACTTTATTGCATTATTTAAAGACTTTGCTGCATTATATAAGGAATTTGCTGCATTATTTAAGGACTCTTCTGCATTATTTAAGGACTTTGTTGCATTATTTAAGGACTGTGCTGCATTATTCAAGGACTTTGCTGCATTATTTAAGGACTATGCTGAAGTATTTAAGGACTCTGCTGCATTATTTAAGGACTTTTCTGCATTATTTAAGGACTCTGCTGCATTATTTAAGGACTTGGCTGGATTATTTAAGGACTCTTCTGCATTATTTAAGGACTCTGCTGCATTATTTAAGGACTTTGTTGCATTATTTAAAGACTTTGCTGCATTATTTAAGGACTCTGCTGTGGTATTTAAGGACTCTGCTGCATTATTTAAGGACTTTGCTGCATTATTTAAGGACTCTGCTGCATTATTTAAGGACTTGGCTGGATTATTTAAGGACCCTGCTGCATGATTTAAGGACTTGGCTCGATTATTTAAGGACTCTTCTGCATTATTTAAGGATTTTGTTGCATTATTTAAGGACTCTGCTGCATTATTTAAGGACTTGGCTGGATTATTTAACGACTCTTCTGCATTATTTAAGGACTCTGCTGCATTATTTAAGGAATTTGTTGCATTATTTAAAGACTTTGCTGCATTATTTAAGGACTCTGCTGTGGTATTTAAGGACTCTGCTGTATTATTTAAGAACTTTGCTGCATTATTTATGGACTTTATTGCATTATTTAAAGACTTTGCTGCATTATTTAAGGTCTTTTCTGCATTATTTAAGGACTCTGCTGCATTATTTAAGGACTTTGTTGCATTATTTAAGGACTCTGCTGCATTATTAAGGACTTTGTTGCATTATTTAAGGACTCTGCTGCATTATTTAAGGACTCTGCTGCTTTTTTTAAGGACTTTGTTGCATTATTTAAGGACTCTGCTGCATTATTTAAGGACTTTGCTGCATTATTTAAGGACTCTGCTGCATCATTTAAGGACTTTGTTGCATTATTTAAGGACTCTACTTCATTATTTAACGACTTTGCTGCATTATTTAAGGACCCTGCTGCGGTATTTCAGTACTCTGCTGCATTATTTAAGGACTCTGCTGCATTATTTAAGGACTTTGTTGCATTATTTAAGGACTCTGCTGCATCATTTAAGGACGTTGTTGCATTATTTAAGGACTCTACTTCATTATTTAACGACTTTGCTGCATTATTTAAGGACCCTGCTGCGGTATTTCAGTACTCTGCTGCATTATTTAAGGACTTTATTGCATTATTTAAAGACTTTGCTGCATTATTTAAGGAATTTGCTGCATTATTTAAGGACTCTGCAGCATTATTTAATGACCCTGCTGCAGTATTTCAGTAATCTGCTGCATTATTTAAGGACTCTGCTGCATTATTTAAGGATCCTGCTGCGGTATTTCAGTTCTCTGCTGCATTATTTAAGGAATTTGCTGCATTATTTATGGACTTTATTGCATTATTTAAAGACTTTGCTGCATTATTTAAGGACTTGGCTGGATTATTTAAGGACTGTGCTGCATTATTTAAGGACTTTGCTGCATTATTTAAGGACTCTGCTGCATTATTTAAGGACTTTGTTGCATTATTTAAGGACTCTGCTGCATTATTTAAGGACTTTGTTGCATTATTTAAGGACTCTGCTGCATTATTTAAGGACTCTGCTGCATTATTTAAGGACCCTGCTGCAGTATTTCAGTAATCTGCTGCATTATTTAAGGACTTTGTTGCATTATTTAAGGACTTGGCTGGATTATTTAAGGACTCTGCTGCATTATTTAAGGACTTTGCTGCATTATTTAAGGACTCTGCTGCATTATTTAAGGACTTTGTTGCATTATTTAAAGACCCTGCTGCATCATTTAAGGACTTTATTGCATTACTTAAGGACTCTACTTCATTATTTAACGACTTTGCTGCATTATTTAAGGACCCTGCTGCGGTATTTCAGTACTCTGCTGCATTATTTAAGGACTCTGCTGCATTATTTAAGGACTTTGTTGCATTATTTAAGGACTCTGCTGCATTATTTAAGGACTTTGTTGCATTATTTAAGGACTCTGCTGCATCATTTAAGGACTTTATTGCATTACTTAAGGACTCTACTTCATTATTTAACGACTTTGCTGCATTATTTAAGGACCCTGCTGCGGTATTTCAGTACTCTGCTGCATTATTTAAGGACTCTGCTGCATTATTTAAGGACTTTGTTGCATTATTTAAGGACTCTGCTGCATTATTTAAGGACTTTGTTGCATTATTTAAGGACTCTGCTGCATTATTTAAGGACCCTGCTGCAGTATTTCAGTAATCTGCTGCATTATTTAAGGACTTTGTTGCATTATTTAAGGAATTGGCTGGATTATTTAAGGACTTTGCTGCAATATTTAAGGACTCTGCTGCATTATTTAAGGACTTTGCTGCATTATTTAAGGACTCTGATACGGTACTTAAGGACTCTGCTGCATTAATTAAGTACTTTGTTGCATTATTTAAGTACTCAGCTGCATTATTTAAGGACTTTGTTGCATTATTTAAGGACTCTGCTGCATTATTTAAGGACTTTGCTGCATTATTTAAGTACTCTGCTGCAGTATTTAAGGACTTGGCTGGATTATTTAAGGACTCTGCTGCATTATTTAAGGAATGTGCTGCATTATTTAAGGACTCTGCTGCATTATTTAAGGACTTGTTGCATTATTTAAGGACTTTGTTGCATTATTTAAGGACTCTGCTGCATTATTTAAGGATCCTGCTGCGGTATTTCAGTACTCTGCTGCATTATTTAAGGACTTTGCTGCATTATTTAAGGACTTGGCTGGATTATTTAAGGACTCTGCTGCATTATTTAAGGACTTTGCTGCATTATTTAAGGACTCTGCTGCATTATTTAAGGACTTTGTTGCATTATTTAAGGACCCTGCTGCATTATTTAAGGACTTTGTTGCATTATTTAAGGACTCTTCTGCATTATTTAAGGACCCTGCTGCGGTATTTCAGCACTCTGCTGAATTATTTAAGGACTTTGCTGCATTATTTATGGACTTTATTGCATTATTTAAGGACTCTGCTGCATTATTTAAGGAATTTGTTGGATTATTAAAGGACTCTGCTGCATTATGTAATGACTTTGCTGCATTATTTAAGTACTCTGCTACGTTAGTTAAGGACTCTGCTGCATTATTTAAGGACTCTGCTGCATTATTTAAGGTCTTGGTTGCATTATTTAAGGACTCTTCTGCATTATTTAAGGACTCTGCTGCATTGTTTAAGGACTTTGTTGCATTATTTAAGGACTCTGCTGCATTATTTAAGGACTTTGTTGCATTATTTAAGGACTCTGCTGCATCATTTAAGGACTTTTTTGCATTATTTAAGGACTCTACTTTGTTATATATTACGACTTTGCTGCATTATTTAAGGACCCTGCTGCGGTATTTCAGTACTCTGCTGCATTATTTAAGGACTCTGCTGCATTATTTAAGGACTTTGTTGCATTATTTAAGGACTCTGCTGCATCATTTAAGGACGTTGTTGCATTATTTAAGGACTCTACTTCATTATTTAACGACTTTGCTGCATTATTTAAGGACCCTGCTGCGGTATTTCAGTACTCTGCTGCATTATTTAAGGACTTTGCTGCATTATTTATGGACTTTATTGCATTATTTAAAGACTTTGCTGCATTATTTAATGAATTTGCTGCATTATTTAAGGACTCTGCAGCATTATTTAATGACTTTGCTGCATTATTTAAGGACTCTGCTGCATTATTTAAGTACTTTGTTGCATTATTTAAGGACTCTGCTGCATTATTTAAGGACTTTGTTGCATTATTTAAGGACTCTTCTGCATTATTTAAGGACTTTGTTGCATTATTTAAGGACTCTGCTGCATTATTCAAGGACTTTGCTGCATTATTTAAGGACTATGCTGAAGTATTTAAGGACTCTGCTGCATTATTTAAGGACTTTGCTGCATTATTTAAGGACTCTGCTGCATTATTTAAGGACTTGGCTGGATTATTTAAGGACCCTGCTGCATGATTTAAGGACTTGGCTCGATTATTTAAGGACTCTTCTGCATTATTTAAGGATTTTGTTGCATTATTTAAGGACTCTGCTGCATTATTTAAGGACTTGGCTGGATTATTTAAGGACTCTTCTGCATTATTTAAGGACTCTGCTGCATTATTTAAGGAATTTGTTGCATTATTTAAAGACTTTGCTGCATTATTTAAGGACTCTGCTGTGGTATTTAAGGACTCTGCTGTATTATTTAAGAACTTTGCTGCATTATTTATGGACTTTATTGCATTATTTAAAGACTTTGCTGCATTATTTAAGGTCTTTTCTGCATTATTTAAGGACTCTGCTGCATTATTTAAGGACTTTGTTGCATTATTTAAGGACTCTGCTGCATTATTAAGGACTTTGTTGCATTATTTAAGGACTCTGCTGCATTATTTAAGGACTTTGTTGCATTATTTAAGGACTCTGCTGCATTATTTAAGGACTTTGTTGCATTATTTAAGGACTCTGCTGAATTATTTAAGGACTTTGTTGCATTATTTAAGGACTCTGCTGCATTATTTAAGGACCCTGCTGCAGTATTTCAGTAATCTGCTGCATTATTTAAGGACTTTGTTGCATTATTTAAGGACTTGGCTGGATTGTTTAAGGACTCTGCTGCATTATTTACGGACTTTGCTGCATTTTTTAAGGACTCTGCTGCATTATTTAAGGACTTTGTTGCATTATTTAAGGACCCTGCTGCATTATTTAAGGACTTTGTTGCATTATTTAAGGACTCTGCTGCATTATTTAAGGACCCTGCTGCGGTATTTCAGCACTCTGCTGAATTATTTAAGGACTTTGCTGCATTATTTAAGGACTTTCTTGCATTATTTAAGGACTCTGCTGCATTATTTAAGGAATTTGTTGCATTAATTAAGGACTCTGCTGCATTATTTAATGACATTGCTGCATTATTTAAGGACTCTGCTGCATTATTTAAGGACTTTGCTGCAGTATTTAAGGACTCTGCTACGGTACTTAAGGACTCTGCTGCATTATTTAAGTACTTTTTTGCATTATTTAAGGACTCTGCTGCATTATTTAAGGTCTTGGTTGCATTATTTAAGGACTCTTCTGCATTATTTACGGACTCTGCTGCATTGTTTAAGGACTTTGTTGCATTATTTAAGGACTCTGCTGCATTATTTAAGGACTTTGTTGCATTATTTAAGGACTCTGCTGCATCATTTAAGGACTTTGTTGCATTATTTAAGGACTCTACTTCATTATTTAACGACTTTGCTGCATTATTTAAGGACCCTGCTGCGGTATTTCAGTACTCTGCTGCATTATTTAAGTACTCAGCTGCATTATTTAAGGACTTTGTTGCATTATTTAAGGACTCTGCTGCATCATTTAAGGACGTTGTTGCATTATTTAAGGACTCTACTTCATTATTTAACGACTTTGCTGCATTATTTAAGGACCCTGCTGCGGTATTTCAGTACTCTGCTGCATTATTTAAGGACTTTATTGCATTATTTAAAGACTTTGCTGCATTTTTTAAGGAATTTGCTGCATTATTTAAGGACTCTGCAGCATTATTTAATGACTTTGCTGCATTATTTAAGGACTCTGCTGCATTATTTAAGTACTTTGTTGCATTATTTAAGGACTCTACTGCATTGTTTAAGGACTTTGTTGCATTATTTAAGGACACTTCTGCATTATTTAAGGACTTTGTTGCATTATTGAAGGACTCTGCTGCATTATTCAAGGACTTTGCTGCATTATTTAAGGACTATGCTGAAGTGTTTAAAGACTCTGCTGCATTATTTAAGGACTCTGCTGCATTATTTAAGGACTTGGCTGGATTATTTAAGGACCCTGCTGTATTATTTAAGGACTTGGCTGGATTATTTAAGGACTCTTCTGCATTATTTAAGGATGTTGTTGCATTATTTAAGGACTCTGCTGCATTATTTAAGGACTTGGCTGGATTATTTAAGGACTCTTCTGCATTATTTAAGGACTCTGCTGCATTATTTAAGGACTTTGTTGCATTATTTAAGGACTTTTCTGCATTATTTAAGGACTCTGTTGCATTACTTAAGGACTTGGCTGGATTATTTAAGGACTCTTCTGCATTATTTAAGGACTCTGCTGCATTATTTAAGGACTTTTCTGCATTATTTAAGGACTCTGCTGCATTATTTAAGGACTTGGCTGGATTATTTAAGGACTGTGCTGCATTATTTAAGGACTTTGTTGCATTATTTAAGGACTCTGCTGCATCATTTAAGGACGTTGTTGCATTATTTAAGGACTCTACTTCATTATTTAACGACTTTGCTGCATTATTTAAGGACCCTGCTGCGGTATTTCAGTACTCTGCTGCATCATTTAAGGACTTTGCTGCATTATTTATGGACTTTATTGCATTATTTAAAGACTTTGCTGCATTATATAAGGAATTTGCTGCATTATTTAAGGACTCTTCTGCATTATTTAAGGACTTTGTTGCATTATTTAAGGACTGTGCTGCATTATTCAAGGACTTTGCTGCATTATTTAAGGACTATGCTGAAGTATTTAAGGACTCTGCTGCATTATTTAAGGACTTTTCTGCATTATTTAAGGACTCTGCTGCATTATTTAAGGACTTGGCTGGATTATTTAAGGACTCTTCTGCATTATTTAAGGACTCTGCTGCATTATTTAAGGACTTTGTTGCATTATTTAAAGACTTTGCTGCATTATTTAAGGACTCTGCTGTGGTATTTAAGGACTCTGCTGCATTATTTAAGGACTTTGCTGCATTATTTAAGGACTCTGCTGCATTATTTAAGGACTTGGCTGGATTATTTAAGGACCCTGCTGCATGATTTAAGGACTTGGCTCGATTATTTAAGGACTCTTCTGCATTATTTAAGGATTTTGTTGCATTATTTAAGGACTCTGCTGCATTATTTAAGGACTTGGCTGGATTATTTAAGGACTCTTCTGCATTATTTAAGGACTCTGCTGCATTATTTAAGGAATTTGTTGCATTATTTAAAGACTTTGCTGCATTATTTAAGGACTCTGCTGTGGTATTTAAGGACTCTGCTGTATTATTTAAGAACTTTGCTGCATTATTTATGGACTTTATTGCATTATTTAAAGACTTTGCTGCATTATTTAAGGTCTTTTCTGCATTATTTAAGGACTCTGCTGCATTATTTAAGGACTTTGTTGCATTATTTAAGGACTCTGCTGCATTATTAAGGACTTTGTTGCATTATTTAAGGACTCTGCTGCATTATTTAAGGACTCTGCTGCTTTTTTTAAGGACTTTGTTGCATTATTTAAGGACTCTGCTGCATTATTTAAGGACTTTGTTGCATTATTTAAGGACTCTGCTGCATCATTTAAGGACTTTGTTGCATTATTTAAGGACTCTACTTCATTATTTAACGACTTTGCTGCATTATTTAAGGACCCTGCTGCGGTATTTCAGTACTCTGCTGCATTATTTAAGGACTCTGCTGCATTATTTAAGGACTTTGTTGCATTATTTAAGGACTCTGCTGCATCATTTAAGGACGTTGTTGCATTATTTAAGGACTCTACTTCATTATTTAACGACTTTGCTGCATTATTTAAGGACCCTGCTGCGGTATTTCAGTACTCTGCTGCATTATTTAAGGACTTTATTGCATTATTTAAAGACTTTGCTGCATTATTTAAGGAATTTGCTGCATTATTTAAGGACTCTGCAGCATTATTTAATGACCCTGCTGCAGTATTTCAGTAATCTGCTGCATTATTTAAGGACTCTGCTGCATTATTTAAGGATCCTGCTGCGGTATTTCAGTTCTCTGCTGCATTATTTAAGGAATTTGCTGCATTATTTATGGACTTTATTGCATTATTTAAAGACTTTGCTGCATTATTTAAGGACTTGGCTGGATTATTTAAGGACTGTGCTGCATTATTTAAGGACTTTGCTGCATTATTTAAGGACTCTGCTGCATTATTTAAGGACTTTGTTGCATTATTTAAGGACTCTGCTGCATTATTTAAGGACTTTGTTGCATTATTTAAGGACTCTGCTGCATTATTTAAGGACTTTGCTGCATTATTTAAGGACTCTGGTGCATTATTTAAGGACCCTGCTGCGGTATTTCAGCACTCTGCTGAATTATTTAAGGACTTTGCTGCATTATTTATGGACTTTATTGCATTATTTAAGGACTCTGCTGCATTATTTAAGGAATTTGTTGGATTATTAAAGGACTCTGCTGCATTATGTAATGACTTTGCTGCATTATTTAAGTACTCTGCTACGTTACTTAAGGACTCTGCTGCATTATTTAAGGACTCTGCTGCATTATTTAAGGTCTTGGTTGCATTATTTAAGGACTCTTCTGCATTATTTAAGGACTCTGCTGCATTGTTTAAGGACTTTGTTGCATTATTTAAGGACTCTGCTGCATTATTTAAGGACTTTGTTGCATTATTTAAGGACTCTGCTGCATCATTTAAGGACTTTTTTGCATTATTTAAGGACTCTACTTTGTTATATATTACGACTTTGCTGCATTATTTAAGGACCCTGCTGCGGTATTTCAGTACTCTGCTGCATTATTTAAGGACTCTGCTGCATTATTTAAGGACTTTGTTGCATTATTTAAGGACTCTGCTGCATCATTTAAGGACGTTGTTGCATTATTTAAGGACTCTACTTCATTATTTAACGACTTTGCTGCATTATTTAAGGACCCTGCTGCGGTATTTCAGTACTCTGCTGCATTATTTAAGGACTTTGCTGCATTATTTATGGACTTTATTGCATTATTTAAAGACTTTGCTGCATTATTTAATGAATTTGCTGCATTATTTAAGGACTCTGCAGCATTATTTAATGACTTTGCTGCATTATTTAAGGACTATGCTGCATTATTTAAGTACTTTGTTGCATTATTTAAGGACTCTGCTGCATTATTTAAGGACTTTGTTGCATTATTTAAGGACTCTTCTGCATTATTTAAGGACTTTGTTGCATTATTTAAGGACTCTGCTGCATTATTCAAGGACTTTGCTGCATTATTTAAGGACTATGCTGAAGTATTTAAGGACTCTGCTGCATTATTTAAGGACTTTGCTGCATTATTTAAGGACTCTGCTGCATTATTTAAGGACTTGGCTGGATTATTTAAGGACCCTGCTGCATGATTTAAGGACTTGGCTCGATTATTTAAGGACTCTTCTGCATTATTTAAGGATTTTGTTGCATTATTTAAGGACTCTGCTGCATTATTTAAGGACTTGGCTGGATTATTTAAGGACTCTTCTGCATTATTTAAGGACTCTGCTGCATTATTTAAGGAATTTGTTGCATTATTTAAAGACTTTGCTGCATTATTTAAGGACTCTGCTGTGGTATTTAAGGACTCTGCTGCATTATTTAAGAACTTTGCTGCATTATTTATGGACTTTATTGCATTATTTAAAGACTTTGCTGCATTATTTAAGGTCATTTCTGCATTATTTAAGGACTCTGCTGCATTATTTAAGGACTTTGTTGCATTATTTAAGGACTCTGCTGCATTATTAAGGACTTTCTTGCATTATTTAAGGACTCTGCTGCATTATTTAAGGACTTTGTTGCATTATTTAAGGACTCTGCTGCATTATTTAAGGACTTTGTTGCATTATTTAAGGACTCTGCTGCATTATTTAAGGACTTTGTTGCATTATTTAAGGACTCTGCTGCATTATTTAAGGACCCTGCTGCAGTATTTCAGTAATCTGCTGCATTATTTAAGGACTTTGTTGCATTATTTAAGGACTTGGCTGGATTGTTTAAGGACTCTGCTGCATTATTTACGGACTTTGCTGCATTTTTTAAGGACTCTGCTGCATTATTTAAGGACTTTGTTGCATTATTTAAGGACCCTGCTGCATTATTTAAGGACTTTGTTGCATTATTTAAGGACTCTGCTGCATTATTTAAGGACCCTGCTGCGGTATTTCAGCACTCTGCTGAATTATTTAAGGACTTTGCTGCATTATTTAAGGACTTTCTTGCATTATTTAAGGACTCTGCTGCATTATTTAAGGAATTTGTTGCATTAATTAAGGACTCTGCTGCATTATTTAATGACATTGCTGCATTATTTAAGGACTCTGCTGCATTATTTAAGGACTTTGCTGCAGTATTTAAGGACTCTGCTACGGTACTTAAGGACTCTGCTGCATTATTTAAGTACTTTTTTGCATTATTTAAGGACTCTGCTGCATTATTTAAGGTCTTGGTTGCATTATTTAAGGACTCTTCTGCATTATTTACGGACTCTGCTGCATTGTTTAAGGACTTTGTTGCATTATTTAAGGACTCTGCTGCATTATTTAAGGACTTTGTTGCATTATTTAAGGACTCTGCTGCATCATTTAAGGACTTTGTTGCATTATTTAAGGACTCTACTTCATTATTTAACGACTTTGCTGCATTATTTAAGGACCCTGCTGCGGTATTTCAGTACTCTGCTGCATTATTTAAGTACTCAGCTGCATTATTTAAGGACTTTGTTGCATTATTTAAGGACTCTGCTGCATCATTTAAGGACGTTGTTGCATTATTTAAGGACTCTACTTCATTATTTAACGACTTTGCTGCATTATTTAAGGACCCTGCTGCGGTATTTCAGTACTCTGCTGCATTATTTAAGGACTTTATTGCATTATTTAAAGACTTTGCTGCATTTTTTAAGGAATTTGCTGCATTATTTAAGGACTCTGCAGCATTATTTAATGACTTTGCTGCATTATTTAAGGACTCTGCTGCATTATTTAAGTACTTTGTTGCATTATTTAAGGACTCTACTGCATTGTTTAAGGACTTTGTTGCATTATTTAAGGACACTTCTGCATTATTTAAGGACTTTGTTGCATTATTGAAGGACTCTGCTGCATTATTCAAGGACTTTGCTGCATTATTTAAGGACTATGCTGAAGTGTTTAAAGACTCTGCTGCATTATTTAAGGACTCTGCTGCATTATTTAAGGACTTGGCTGGATTATTTAAGGACCCTGCTGTATTATTTAAGGACTTGGCTGGATTATTTAAGGACTCTTCTGCATTATTTAAGGATGTTGTTGCATTATTTAAGGACTCTGCTGCATTATTTAAGGACTTGGCTGGATTATTTAAGGACTCTTCTGCATTATTTAAGGACTCTGCTGCATTATTTAAGGACTTTGTTGCATTATTTAAGGACTTTTCTGCATTATTTAAGGACTCTGTTGCATTACTTAAGGACTTGGCTGGATTATTTAAGGACTCTTCTGCATTATTTAAGGACTCTGCTGCATTATTTAAGGACTTTTCTGCATTATTTAAGGACTCTGCTGCATTATTTAAGGACTTGGCTGGATTATTTAAGGACTGTGCTGCATTATTTAAGGACTTTGTTGCATTATTTAAGGACTCTGCTGCATCATTTAAGGACGTTGTTGCATTATTTAAGGACTCTACTTCATTATTTAACGACTTTGCTGCATTATTTAAGGACCCTGCTGCGGTATTTCAGTACTCTGCTGCATCATTTAAGGACTTTGCTGCATTATTTATGGACTTTATTGCATTATTTAAAGACTTTGCTGCATTATATAAGGAATTTGCTGCATTATTTAAGGACTCTTCTGCATTATTTAAGGACTTTGTTGCATTATTTAAGGACTGTGCTGCATTATTCAAGGACTTTGCTGCATTATTTAAGGACTATGCTGAAGTATTTAAGGACTCTGCTGCATTATTTAAGGACTTTTCTGCATTATTTAAGGACTCTGCTGCATTATTTAAGGACTTGGCTGGATTATTTAAGGACTCTTCTGCATTATTTAAGGACTCTGCTGCATTATTTAAGGACTTTGTTGCATTATTTAAAGACTTTGCTGCATTATTTAAGGACTCTGCTGTGGTATTTAAGGACTCTGCTGCATTATTTAAGGACTTTGCTGCATTATTTAAGGACTCTGCTGCATTATTTAAGGACTTGGCTGGATTATTTAAGGACCCTGCTGCATGATTTAAGGACTTGGCTCGATTATTTAAGGACTCTTCTGCATTATTTAAGGATTTTGTTGCATTATTTAAGGACTCTGCTGCATTATTTAAGGACTTGGCTGGATTATTTAAGGACTCTTCTGCATTATTTAAGGACTCTGCTGCATTATTTAAGGAATTTGTTGCATTATTTAAAGACTTTGCTGCATTATTTAAGGACTCTGCTGTGGTATTTAAGGACTCTGCTGTATTATTTAAGAACTTTGCTGCATTATTTATGGACTTTATTGCATTATTTAAAGACTTTGCTGCATTATTTAAGGTCTTTTCTGCATTATTTAAGGACTCTGCTGCATTATTTAAGGACTTTGTTGCATTATTTAAGGACTCTGCTGCATTATTAAGGACTTTGTTGCATTATTTAAGGACTCTGCTGCATTATTTAAGGACTCTGCTGCTTTTTTTAAGGACTTTGTTGCATTATTTAAGGACTCTGCTGCATTATTTAAGGACTTTGTTGCATTATTTAAGGACTCTGCTGCATCATTTAAGGACTTTGTTGCATTATTTAAGGACTCTACTTCATTATTTAACGACTTTGCTGCATTATTTAAGGACCCTGCTGCGGTATTTCAGTACTCTGCTGCATTATTTAAGGACTCTGCTGCATTATTTAAGGACTTTGTTGCATTATTTAAGGACTCTGCTGCATCATTTAAGGACGTTGTTGCATTATTTAAGGACTCTACTTCATTATTTAACGACTTTGCTGCATTATTTAAGGACCCTGCTGCGGTATTTCAGTACTCTGCTGCATTATTTAAGGACTTTATTGCATTATTTAAAGACTTTGCTGCATTATTTAAGGAATTTGCTGCATTATTTAAGGACTCTGCAGCATTATTTAATGACCCTGCTGCAGTATTTCAGTAATCTGCTGCATTATTTAAGGACTCTGCTGCATTATTTAAGGATCCTGCTGCGGTATTTCAGTTCTCTGCTGCATTATTTAAGGAATTTGCTGCATTATTTATGGACTTTATTGCATTATTTAAAGACTTTGCTGCATTATTTAAGGACTTGGCTGGATTATTTAAGGACTGTGCTGCATTATTTAAGGACTTTGCTGCATTATTTAAGGACTCTGCTGCATTATTTAAGGACTTTGTTGCATTATTTAAGGACTCTGCTGCATTATTTAAGGACTTTGTTGCATTATTTAAGGACTCTGCTGCATTATTTAAGGACTCTGCTGCATTATTTAAGGACCCTGCTGCAGTATTTCAGTAATCTGCTGCATTATTTAAGGACTTTGTTGCATTATTTAAGGACTTGGCTGGATTATTTAAGGACTCTGCTGCATTATTTAAGGACTTTGCTGCATTATTTAAGGACTCTGCTGCATTATTTAAGGACTTTGTTGCATTATTTAAAGACCCTGCTGCATCATTTAAGGACTTTATTGCATTACTTAAGGACTCTACTTCATTATTTAACGACTTTGCTGCATTATTTAAGGACCCTGCTGCGGTATTTCAGTACTCTGCTGCATTATTTAAGGACTCTGCTGCATTATTTAAGGACTTTGTTGCATTATTTAAGGACTCTGCTGCATTATTTAAGGACTTTGTTGCATTATTTAAGGACTCTGCTGCATCATTTAAGGACTTTATTGCATTACTTAAGGACTCTACTTCATTATTTAACGACTTTGCTGCATTATTTAAGGACCCTGCTGCGGTATTTCAGTACTCTGCTGCATTATTTAAGGACTCTGCTGCATTATTTAAGGACTTGGTTGCATTATTTAAGGACTCTGCTGCATTATTTAAGGACTTTGTTGCATTATTTAAGGACTCTGCTGCATTATTTAAGGACCCTGCTGCAGTATTTCAGTAATCTGCTGCATTATTTAAGGACTTTGTTGCATTATTTAAGGAATTGGCTGGATTATTTAAGGACTTTGCTGCAATATTTAAGGACTCTGCTGCATTATTTAAGGACTTTGCTGCATTATTTAAGGACTCTGATACGGTACTTAAGGACTCTGCTGCATTAATTAAGTACTTTGTTGCATTATTTAAGTACTCAGCTGCATTATTTAAGGACTTTGTTGCATTATTTAAGGACTCTGCTGCATTATTTAAGGACTTTGCTGCATTATTTAAGTACTCTGCTGCATTATTTAAGGACTTGTTGCATTATTTAAAGACTTTGTTGCATTATTTAAGGACTCTGCTGCATTATTTAAGGATCCTGCTGCGGTATTTCAGTACTCTGCTGCATTATTTAAGGACTTTGCTGCATTATTTAAGGACTTGGCTGGATTATTTAAGGACTCTGCTGCATTATTTAAGGACTTTGCTGCATTATTTAAGGACTCTGCTGCATTATTTAAGGACTTTGTTGCATTATTTAAGGACCCTGCTGCATTATTTAAGGACTTTGTTGCATTATTTAAGGACTCTGGTGCATTATTTAAGGACCCTGCTGCGGTATTTCAGCACTCTGCTGAATTATTTAAGGACTTTGCTGCATTATTTATGGACTTTATTGCATTATTTAAGGACTCTGCTGCATTATTTAAGGAATTTGTTGGATTATTAAAGGACTCTGCTGCATTATGTAATGACTTTGCTGCATTATTTAAGTACTCTGCTACGTTAGTTATGGACTCTGCTGCATTATTTAAGGACTTGGCTGGATTATTTAAGGACCCTGCTGTATTATTTAAGGACTTGGCTGGATTATTTAAGGACTCTTCTGCATTATTTAAGGATGTTGTTGCATTATTTAAGGACTCTGCTGCATTATTTAAGGACTTGGCTGGATTATTTAAGGACTCTTCTGCATTATTTAAGGACTCTGCTGCATTATTTAAGGACTTTGTTGCATTATTTAAGGACTTTTCTGCATTATTTAAGGACTCTGTTGCATTACTTAAGGACTTGGCTGGATTATTTAAGGACTCTTCTGCATTATTTAAGGACTCTGCTGCATTATTTAAGGACTTTTCTGCATTATTTAAGGACTCTGCTGCATTATTTAAGGACTTGGCTGGATTATTTAAGGACTGTGCTGCATTATTTAAGGACTTTGTTGCATTATTTAAGGACTCTGCTGCATCATTTAAGGACGTTGTTGCATTATTTAAGGACTCTACTTCATTATTTAACGACTTTGCTGCATTATTTAAGGACCCTGCTGCGGTATTTCAGTACTCTGCTGCATCATTTAAGGACTTTGCTGCATTATTTATGGACTTTATTGCATTATTTAAAGACTTTGCTGCATTATATAAGGAATTTGCTGCATTATTTAAGGACTCTTCTGCATTATTTAAGGACTTTGTTGCATTATTTAAGGACTGTGCTGCATTATTCAAGGACTTTGCTGCATTATTTAAGGACTATGCTGAAGTATTTAAGGACTCTGCTGCATTATTTAAGGACTTTTCTGCATTATTTAAGGACTCTGCTGCATTATTTAAGGACTTGGCTGGATTATTTAAGGACTCTTCTGCATTATTTAAGGACTCTGCTGCATTATTTAAGGACTTTGTTGCATTATTTAAAGACTTTGCTGCATTATTTAAGGACTCTGCTGTGGTATTTAAGGACTCTGCTGCATTATTTAAGGACTTTGCTGCATTATTTAAGGACTCTGCTGCATTATTTAAGGACTTGGCTGGATTATTTAAGGACCCTGCTGCATGATTTAAGGACTTGGCTCGATTATTTAAGGACTCTTCTGCATTATTTAAGGATTTTGTTGCATTATTTAAGGACTCTGCTGCATTATTTAAGGACTTGGCTGGATTATTTAAGGACTCTTCTGCATTATTTAAGGACTCTGCTGCATTATTTAAGGAATTTGTTGCATTATTTAAAGACTTTGCTGCATTATTTAAGGACTCTGCTGTGGTATTTAAGGACTCTGCTGTATTATTTAAGAACTTTGCTGCATTATTTATGGACTTTATTGCATTATTTAAAGACTTTGCTGCATTATTTAAGGTCTTTTCTGCATTATTTAAGGACTCTGCTGCATTATTTAAGGACTTTGTTGCATTATTTAAGGACTCTGCTGCATCATTTAAGGACGTTGTTGCATTATTTAAGGACTCTACTTCATTATTTAACGACTTTGCTGCATTATTTAAGGACCCTGCTGCGGTATTTCAGTACTCTGCTGCATTATTTAAGGACTTTATTGCATTATTTAAAGACTTTGCTGCATTATTTAAGGAATTTGCTGCATTATTTAAGGACTCTGCAGCATTATTTAATGACCCTGCTGCAGTATTTCAGTAATCTGCTGCATTATTTAAGGACTCTGCTGCATTATTTAAGGATCCTGCTGCGGTATTTCAGTTCTCTGCTGCATTATTTAAGGAATTTGCTGCATTATTTATGGACTTTATTGCATTATTTAAAGACTTTGCTGCATTATTTAAGGACTTGGCTGGATTATTTAAGGACTGTGCTGCATTATTTAAGGACTTTGCTGCATTATTTAAGGACTCTGCTGCATTATTTAAGGACTTTGTTGCATTATTTAAGGACTCTGCTGCATTATTTAAGGACTTTGTTGCATTATTTAAGGACTCTGCTGCATTATTTAAGGACTCTGCTGCATTATTTAAGGACCCTGCTGCAGTATTTCAGTAATCTGCTGCATTATTTAAGGACTTTGTTGCATTATTTAAGGACTTGGCTGGATTATTTAAGGACTCTGCTGCATTATTTAAGGACTTTGCTGCATTATTTAAGGACTCTGCTGCATTATTTAAGGACTTTGTTGCATTATTTAAAGACCCTGCTGCATCATTTAAGGACTTTATTGCATTACTTAAGGACTCTACTTCATTATTTAACGACTTTGCTGCATTATTTAAGGACCCTGCTGCGGTATTTCAGTACTCTGCTGCATTATTTAAGGACTCTGCTGCATTATTTAAGGACTTTGTTGCATTATTTAAGGACTCTGCTGCATTATTTAAGGACTTTGTTGCATTATTTAAGGACTCTGCTGCATCATTTAAGGACTTTATTGCATTACTTAAGGACTCTACTTCATTATTTAACGACTTTGCTGCATTATTTAAGGACCCTGCTGCGGTATTTCAGTACTCTGCTGCATTATTTAAGGACTCTGCTGCATTATTTAAGGACTTTGTTGCATTATTTAAGGACTCTGCTGCATTATTTAAGGACTTTGTTGCATTATTTAAGGACTCTGCTGCATTATTTAAGGACCCTGCTGCAGTATTTCAGTAATCTGCTGCATTATTTAAGGACTTTGTTGCATTATTTAAGGAATTGGCTGGATTATTTAAGGACTTTGCTGCAATATTTAAGGACTCTGCTGCATTATTTAAGGACTTTGCTGCATTATTTAAGGACTCTGATACGGTACTTAAGGACTCTGCTGCATTAATTAAGTACTTTGTTGCATTATTTAAGTACTCAGCTGCATTATTTAAGGACTTTGTTGCATTATTTAAGGACTCTGCTGCATTATTTAAGGACTTTGCTGCATTATTTAAGTACTCTGCTGCAGTATTTAAGGACTTGGCTGGATTATTTAAGGACTCTGCTGCATTATTTAAGGAATGTGCTGCATTATTTAAGGACTCTGCTGCATTATTTAAGGACTTGTTGCATTATTTAAAGACTTTGTTGCATTATTTAAGGACTCTGCTGCATTATTTAAGGATCCTGCTGCGGTATTTCAGTACTCTGCTGCATTATTTAAGGACTTTGCTGCATTATTTAAGGACTTGGCTGGATTATTTAAGGACTCTGCTGCATTATTTAAGGACTTTGCTGCATTATTTAAGGACTCTGCTGCATTATTTAAGGACTTTGTTGCATTATTTAAGGACCCTGCTGCATTATTTAAGGACTTTGTTGCATTATTTAAGGACTCTGGTGCATTATTTAAGGACCCTGCTGCGGTATTTCAGCACTCTGCTGAATTATTTAAGGACTTTGCTGCATTATTTATGGACTTTATTGCATTATTTAAGGACTCTGCTGCATTATTTAAGGAATTTGTTGGATTATTAAAGGACTCTGCTGCATTATGTAATGACTTTGCTGCATTATTTAAGTACTCTGCTACGTTAGTTATGGACTCTGCTGCATTATTTAAGGACTTGGCTGGATTATTTAAGGACCCTGCTGTATTATTTAAGGACTTGGCTGGATTATTTAAGGACTCTTCTGCATTATTTAAGGATGTTGTTGCATTATTTAAGGACTCTGCTGCATTATTTAAGGACTTGGCTGGATTATTTAAGGACTCTTCTGCATTATTTAAGGACTCTGCTGCATTATTTAAGGACTTTGTTGCATTATTTAAGGACTTTTCTGCATTATTTAAGGACTCTGTTGCATTACTTAAGGACTTGGCTGGATTATTTAAGGACTCTTCTGCATTATTTAAGGACTCTGCTGCATTATTTAAGGACTTTTCTGCATTATTTAAGGACTCTGCTGCATTATTTAAGGACTTGGCTGGATTATTTAAGGACTGTGCTGCATTATTTAAGGACTTTGTTGCATTATTTAAGGACTCTGCTGCATCATTTAAGGACGTTGTTGCATTATTTAAGGACTCTACTTCATTATTTAACGACTTTGCTGCATTATTTAAGGACCCTGCTGCGGTATTTCAGTACTCTGCTGCATCATTTAAGGACTTTGCTGCATTATTTATGGACTTTATTGCATTATTTAAAGACTTTGCTGCATTATATAAGGAATTTGCTGCATTATTTAAGGACTCTTCTGCATTATTTAAGGACTTTGTTGCATTATTTAAGGACTGTGCTGCATTATTCAAGGACTTTGCTGCATTATTTAAGGACTATGCTGAAGTATTTAAGGACTCTGCTGCATTATTTAAGGACTTTTCTGCATTATTTAAGGACTCTGCTGCATTATTTAAGGACTTGGCTGGATTATTTAAGGACTCTTCTGCATTATTTAAGGACTCTGCTGCATTATTTAAGGACTTTGTTGCATTATTTAAAGACTTTGCTGCATTATTTAAGGACTCTGCTGTGGTATTTAAGGACTCTGCTGCATTATTTAAGGACTTTGCTGCATTATTTAAGGACTCTGCTGCATTATTTAAGGACTTGGCTGGATTATTTAAGGACCCTGCTGCATGATTTAAGGACTTGGCTCGATTATTTAAGGACTCTTCTGCATTATTTAAGGATTTTGTTGCATTATTTAAGGACTCTGCTGCATTATTTAAGGACTTGGCTGGATTATTTAAGGACTCTTCTGCATTATTTAAGGACTCTGCTGCATTATTTAAGGAATTTGTTGCATTATTTAAAGACTTTGCTGCATTATTTAAGGACTCTGCTGTGGTATTTAAGGACTCTGCTGTATTATTTAAGAACTTTGCTGCATTATTTATGGACTTTATTGCATTATTTAAAGACTTTGCTGCATTATTTAAGGTCTTTTCTGCATTATTTAAGGACTCTGCTGCATTATTTAAGGACTTTGTTGCATTATTTAAGGACTCTGCTGCATTATTAAGGACTTTGTTGCATTATTTAAGGACTCTGCTGCATTATTTAAGGACTCTGCTGCTTTTTTTAAGGACTTTGTTGCATTATTTAAGGACTCTGCTGCATTATTTAAGGACTTTGTTGCATTATTTAAGGACTCTGCTGCATCATTTAAGGACTTTGTTGCATTATTTAAGGACTCTACTTCATTATTTAACGACTTTGCTGCATTATTTAAGGACCCTGCTGCGGTATTTCAGTACTCTGCTGCATTATTTAAGGACTCTGCTGCATTATTTAAGGACTTTGTTGCATTATTTAAGGACTCTGCTGCATCATTTAAGGACGTTGTTGCATTATTTAAGGACTCTACTTCATTATTTAACGACTTTGCTGCATTATTTAAGGACCCTGCTGCGGTATTTCAGTACTCTGCTGCATTATTTAAGGACTTTATTGCATTATTTAAAGACTTTGCTGCATTATTTAAGGAATTTGCTGCATTATTTAAGGACTCTGCAGCATTATTTAATGACCCTGCTGCAGTATTTCAGTAATCTGCTGCATTATTTAAGGACTCTGCTGCATTATTTAAGGATCCTGCTGCGGTATTTCAGTTCTCTGCTGCATTATTTAAGGAATTTGCTGCATTATTTATGGACTTTATTGCATTATTTAAAGACTTTGCTGCATTATTTAAGGACTTGGCTGGATTATTTAAGGACTGTGCTGCATTATTTAAGGACTTTGCTGCATTATTTAAGGACTCTGCTGCATTATTTAAGGACTTTGTTGCATTATTTAAGGACTCTGCTGCATTATTTAAGGACTTTGTTGCATTATTTAAGGACTCTGCTGCATTATTTAAGGACTCTGCTGCATTATTTAAGGACCCTGCTGCAGTATTTCAGTAATCTGCTGCATTATTTAAGGACTTTGTTGCATTATTTAATGACTTGGCTGGATTATTTAAGGACTCTGCTGCATTATTTAAGGACTTTGCTGCATTATTTAAGGACTCTGCTGCATTATTTAAGGACTTTGTTGCATTATTTAAAGACCCTGCTGCATCATTTAAGGACTTTATTGCATTACTTAAGGACTCTACTTCATTATTTAACGACTTTGCTGCATTATTTAAGGACCCTGCTGCGGTATTTCAGTACTCTGCTGCATTATTTAAGGACTCTGCTGCATTATTTAAGGACTTTGTTGCATTATTTAAGGACTCTGCTGCATTATTTAAGGACTTTGTTGCATTATTTAAGGACTCTGCTGCATCATTTAAGGACTTTATTGCATTACTTAAGGACTCTACTTCATTATTTAACGACTTTGCTGCATTATTTAAGGACCCTGCTGCGGTATTTCAGTACTCTGCTGCATTATTTAAGGACTCTGCTGCATTATTTAAGGACTTTGTTGCATTATTTAAGGACTCTGCTGCATTATTTAAGGACTTTGTTGCATTATTTAAGGACTCTGCTGCATTATTTAAGGACCCTGCTGCAGTATTTCAGTAATCTGCTGCATTATTTAAGGACTTTGTTGCATTATTTAAGGAATTGGCTGGATTATTTAAGGACTTTGCTGCAATATTTAAGGACTCTGCTGCATTATTTAAGGACTTTGCTGCATTATTTAAGGACTCTGATACGGTACTTAAGGACTCTGCTGCATTAATTAAGTACTTTGTTGCATTATTTAAGTACTCAGCTGCATTATTTAAGGACTTTGTTGCATTATTTAAGGACTCTGCTGCATTATTTAAGGACTTTGCTGCATTATTTAAGTACTCTGCTGCAGTATTTAAGGACTTGGCTGGATTATTTAAGGACTCTGCTGCATTATTTAAGGAATGTGCTGCATTATTTAAGGACTCTGCTGCATTATTTAAGGACTTGTTGCATTATTTAAAGACTTTGTTGCATTATTTAAGGACTCTGCTGCATTATTTAAGGATCCTGCTGCGGTATTTCAGTACTCTGCTGCATTATTTAAGGACTTTGCTGCATTATTTAAGGACTTGGCTGGATTATTTAAGGACTCTGCTGCATTATTTAAGGACTTTGCTGCATTATTTAAGGACTCTGCTGCATTATTTAAGGACTTTGTTGCATTATTTAAGGACCCTGCTGCATTATTTAAGGACTTTGTTGCATTATTTAAGGACTCTGGTGCATTATTTAAGGACCCTGCTGCGGTATTTCAGCACTCTGCTGAATTATTTAAGGACTTTGCTGCATTATTTATGGACTTTATTGCATTATTTAAGGACTCTGCTGCATTATTTAAGGAATTTGTTGGATTATTAAAGGACTCTGCTGCATTATGTAATGACTTTGCTGCATTATTTAAGTACTCTGCTACGTTAGTTATGGACTCTGCTGCATTATTTAAGGACTTGGCTGGATTATTTAAGGACCCTGCTGTATTATTTAAGGACTTGGCTGGATTATTTAAGGACTCTTCTGCATTATTTAAGGATGTTGTTGCATTATTTAAGGACTCTGCTGCATTATTTAAGGACTTGGCTGGATTATTTAAGGACTCTTCTGCATTATTTAAGGACTCTGCTGCATTATTTAAGGACTTTGTTGCATTATTTAAGGACTTTTCTGCATTATTTAAGGACTCTGTTGCATTACTTAAGGACTTGGCTGGATTATTTAAGGACTCTTCTGCATTATTTAAGGACTCTGCTGCATTATTTAAGGACTTTTCTGCATTATTTAAGGACTCTGCTGCATTATTTAAGGACTTGGCTGGATTATTTAAGGACTGTGCTGCATTATTTAAGGACTTTGTTGCATTATTTAAGGACTCTGCTGCATCATTTAAGGACGTTGTTGCATTATTTAAGGACTCTACTTCATTATTTAACGACTTTGCTGCATTATTTAAGGACCCTGCTGCGGTATTTCAGTACTCTGCTGCATCATTTAAGGACTTTGCTGCATTATTTATGGACTTTATTGCATTATTTAAAGACTTTGCTGCATTATATAAGGAATTTGCTGCATTATTTAAGGACTCTTCTGCATTATTTAAGGACTTTGTTGCATTATTTAAGGACTGTGCTGCATTATTCAAGGACTTTGCTGCATTATTTAAGGACTATGCTGAAGTATTTAAGGACTCTGCTGCATTATTTAAGGACTTTTCTGCATTATTTAAGGACTCTGCTGCATTATTTAAGGACTTGGCTGGATTATTTAAGGACTCTTCTGCATTATTTAAGGACTCTGCTGCATTATTTAAGGACTTTGTTGCATTATTTAAAGACTTTGCTGCATTATTTAAGGACTCTGCTGTGGTATTTAAGGACTCTGCTGCATTATTTAAGGACTTTGCTGCATTATTTAAGGACTCTGCTGCATTATTTAAGGACTTGGCTGGATTATTTAAGGACCCTGCTGCATGATTTAAGGACTTGGCTCGATTATTTAAGGACTCTTCTGCATTATTTAAGGATTTTGTTGCATTATTTAAGGACTCTGCTGCATTATTTAAGGACTTGGCTGGATTATTTAAGGACTCTTCTGCATTATTTAAGGACTCTGCTGCATTATTTAAGGAATTTGTTGCATTATTTAAAGACTTTGCTGCATTATTTAAGGACTCTGCTGTGGTATTTAAGGACTCTGCTGTATTATTTAAGAACTTTGCTGCATTATTTATGGACTTTATTGCATTATTTAAAGACTTTGCTGCATTATTTAAGGTCTTTTCTGCATTATTTAAGGACTCTGCTGCATTATTTAAGGACTTTGTTGCATTATTTAAGGACTCTGCTGCATTATTAAGGACTTTGTTGCATTATTTAAGGACTCTGCTGCATTATTTAAGGACTCTGCTGCTTTTTTTAAGGACTTTGTTGCATTATTTAAGGACTCTGCTGCATTATTTAAGGACTTTGTTGCATTATTTAAGGACTCTGCTGCATCATTTAAGGACTTTGTTGCATTATTTAAGGACTCTACTTCATTATTTAACGACTTTGCTGCATTATTTAAGGACCCTGCTGCGGTATTTCAGTACTCTGCTGCATTATTTAAGGACTCTGCTGCATTATTTAAGGACTTTGTTGCATTATTTAAGGACTCTGCTGCATCATTTAAGGACGTTGTTGCATTATTTAAGGACTCTACTTCATTATTTAACGACTTTGCTGCATTATTTAAGGACCCTGCTGCGGTATTTCAGTACTCTGCTGCATTATTTAAGGACTTTATTGCATTATTTAAAGACTTTGCTGCATTATTTAAGGAATTTGCTGCATTATTTAAGGACTCTGCAGCATTATTTAATGACCCTGCTGCAGTATTTCAGTAATCTGCTGCATTATTTAAGGACTCTGCTGCATTATTTAAGGATCCTGCTGCGGTATTTCAGTTCTCTGCTGCATTATTTAAGGAATTTGCTGCATTATTTATGGACTTTATTGCATTATTTAAAGACTTTGCTGCATTATTTAAGGACTTGGCTGGATTATTTAAGGACTGTGCTGCATTATTTAAGGACTTTGCTGCATTATTTAAGGACTCTGCTGCATTATTTAAGGACTTTGTTGCATTATTTAAGGACTCTGCTGCATTATTTAAGGACTTTGTTGCATTATTTAAGGACTCTGCTGCATTATTTAAGGACTCTGCTGCATTATTTAAGGACCCTGCTGCAGTATTTCAGTAATCTGCTGCATTATTTAAGGACTTTGTTGCATTATTTAATGACTTGGCTGGATTATTTAAGGACTCTGCTGCATTATTTAAGGACTTTGCTGCATTATTTAAGGACTCTGCTGCATTATTTAAGGACTTTGTTGCATTATTTAAAGACCCTGCTGCATCATTTAAGGACTTTATTGCATTACTTAAGGACTCTACTTCATTATTTAACGACTTTGCTGCATTATTTAAGGACCCTGCTGCGGTATTTCAGTACTCTGCTGCATTATTTAAGGACTCTGCTGCATTATTTAAGGACTTTGTTGCATTATTTAAGGACTCTGCTGCATTATTTAAGGACTTTGTTGCATTATTTAAGGACTCTGCTGCATCATTTAAGGACTTTATTGCATTACTTAAGGACTCTACTTCATTATTTAACGACTTTGCTGCATTATTTAAGGACCCTGCTGCGGTATTTCAGTACTCTGCTGCATTATTTAAGGACTCTGCTGCATTATTTAAGGACTTTGTTGCATTATTTAAGGACTCTGCTGCATTATTTAAGGACTTTGTTGCATTATTTAAGGACTCTGCTGCATTATTTAAGGACCCTGCTGCAGTATTTCAGTAATCTGCTGCATTATTTAAGGACTTTGTTGCATTATTTAAGGAATTGGCTGGATTATTTAAGGACTTTGCTGCAATATTTAAGGACTCTGCTGCATTATTTAAGGACTTTGCTGCATTATTTAAGGACTCTGATACGGTACTTAAGGACTCTGCTGCATTAATTAAGTACTTTGTTGCATTATTTAAGTACTCAGCTGCATTATTTAAGGACTTTGTTGCATTATTTAAGGACTCTGCTGCATTATTTAAGGACTTTGCTGCATTATTTAAGTACTCTGCTGCAGTATTTAAGGACTTGGCTGGATTATTTAAGGACTCTGCTGCATTATTTAAGGAATGTGCTGCATTATTTAAGGACTCTGCTGCATTATTTAAGGACTTGTTGCATTATTTAAAGACTTTGTTGCATTATTTAAGGACTCTGCTGCATTATTTAAGGATCCTGCTGCGGTATTTCAGTACTCTGCTGCATTATTTAAGGACTTTGCTGCATTATTTAAGGACTTGGCTGGATTATTTAAGGACTCTGCTGCATTATTTAAGGACTTTGCTGCATTATTTAAGGACTCTGCTGCATTATTTAAGGACTTTGTTGCATTATTTAAGGACCCTGCTGCATTATTTAAGGACTTTGTTGCATTATTTAAGGACTCTGGTGCATTATTTAAGGACCCTGCTGCGGTATTTCAGCACTCTGCTGAATTATTTAAGGACTTTGCTGCATTATTTATGGACTTTATTGCATTATTTAAGGACTCTGCTGCATTATTTAAGGAATTTGTTGGATTATTAAAGGACTCTGCTGCATTATGTAATGACTTTGCTGCATTATTTAAGTACTCTGCTACGTTAGTTATGGACTCTGCTGCATTATTTAAGGACTCTGCTGCATTATTTAAGGTCTTGGTTGCATTATTTAAGGACTCTTCTGCATTATTTAAGGACTCTGCTGCATTGTTTAAGGACTTTGTTGCATTATTTAAGGACTCTGCTGCATTATTTAAGGACTTTGTTGCATTATTTAAGGACTCTGCTGCATCATTTAAGGACTTTTTTGCATTATTTAAGGACTCTACTTTGTTATATATTACGACTTTGCTGCATTATTTAAGGACCCTGCTGCGGTATTTCAGTACTCTGCTGCATTATTTAAGGACTCTGCTGCATTATTTAAGGACTTTGTTGCATTATTTAAGGACTCTGCTGCATCATTTAAGGACGTTGTTGCATTATTTAAGGACTCTACTTCATTATTTAACGACTTTGCTGCATTATTTAAGGACCCTGCTGCGGTATTTCAGTACTCTGCTGCATTATTTAAGGACTTTGCTGCATTATTTATGGACTTTATTGCATTATTTAAAGACTTTGCTGCATTATTTAATGAATTTGCTGCATTATTTAAGGACTCTGCAGCATTATTTAATGACTTTGCTGCATTATTTAAGGACTCTGCTGCATTATTTAAGTACTTTGTTGCATTATTTAAGGACTCTGCTGCATTATTTAAGGACTTTGTTGCATTATTTAAGGACTCTTCTGCATTATTTAAGGACTTTGTTGCATTATTTAAGGACTCTGCTGCATTATTCAAGGACTTTGCTGCATTATTTAAGGACTATGCTGAAGTATTTAAGGACTCTGCTGCATTATTTAAGGACTTTGCTGCATTATTTAAGGACTCTGCTGCATTATTTAAGGACTTGGCTGGATTATTTAAGGACCCTGCTGCATGATTTAAGGACTTGGCTCGATTATTTAAGGACTCTTCTGCATTATTTAAGGATTTTGTTGCATTATTTAAGGACTCTGCTGCATTATTTAAGGACTTGGCTGGATTATTTAAGGACTCTTCTGCATTATTTAAGGACTCTGCTGCATTATTTAAGGAATTTGTTGCATTATTTAAAGACTTTGCTGCATTATTTAAGGACTCTGCTGTGGTATTTAAGGACTCTGCTGTATTATTTAAGAACTTTGCTGCATTATTTATGGACTTTATTGCATTATTTAAAGACTTTGCTGCATTATTTAAGGTCTTTTCTGCATTATTTAAGGACTCTGCTGCATTATTTAAGGACTTTGTTGCATTATTTAAGGACTCTGCTGCATTATTAAGGACTTTGTTGCATTATTTAAGGACTCTGCTGCATTATTTAAGGACTTTGTTGCATTATTTAAGGACTCTGCTGCATTATTTAAGGACTTTGTTGCATTATTTAAGGACTCTGCTGAATTATTTAAGGACTTTGTTGCATTATTTAAGGACTCTGCTGCATTATTTAAGGACCCTGCTGCAGTATTTCAGTAATCTGCTGCATTATTTAAGGACTTTGTTGCATTATTTAAGGACTTGGCTGGATTGTTTAAGGACTCTGCTGCATTATTTACGGACTTTGCTGCATTTTTTAAGGACTCTGCTGCATTATTTAAGGACTTTGTTGCATTATTTAAGGACCCTGCTGCATTATTTAAGGACTTTGTTGCATTATTTAAGGACTCTGCTGCATTATTTAAGGACGTTGTTGCATTATTTAAGGACTCTACTGCATCATTTAAGGACGTTGTTGCATTATTTAAGGACTCTACTTCATTATTTAACGACTTTGCTGCATTATTTAAAGACCCTGCTGCGGTATTTCAGTACTCTGCTGCATTATTTAAGGACTTTATTGCATTATTTAAAGACTTTGCTGCATTTTTTAAGGAATTTGCTGCATTATTTAAGGACTCTGCAGCATTATTTAATGACTTTGCTGCATTATTTAAGGACTCTGCTGCATTATTTAAGTACTTTGTTGCATTATTTAAGGACTCTACTGCATTGTTTAAGGACTTTGTTGCATTATTTAAGGACACTTCTGCATTATTTAAGGACTTTGTTGCATTATTGAAGGACTCTGCTGCATTATTCAAGGACTTTGCTGCATTATTTAAGGACTATGCTGAAGTGTTTAAAGACTCTGCTGCATTATTTAAGGACTCTGCTGCATTATTTAAGGACTTGGCTGGATTATTTAAGGACCCTGCTGTATTATTTAAGGACTTGGCTTGATTATTTAAGGACTCTTCTGCATTATTTAAGGATGTTGTTGCATTATTTAAGGACTCTGCTGCATTATTTAAGGACTTGGCTGGATTATTTAAGGACTCTTCTGCATTATTTAAGAACTCTGCTGCATTATTTAAGGACTTTGTTGCATTATTTAAGGACTTTTCTGCATTATTTAAGGACTCTGTTGCATTACTTAAGGACTTGGCTGGATTATTTAAGGGCTCTTCTGCATTATTTAAGGACTCTGCTGCATTATTTAAGGACTTTTCTGCATTATTTAAGGACTCTGCTGCATTATTTAAGGACTTGGCTGGATTATTTAAGGACTGTGCTGCATTATTTAAGGACTTTGTTGCATTATTTAAGGACTCTGCTGCATCATTTAAGGACGTTGTTGCATTATTTAAGGACTCTACTTCATTATTTAACGACTTTGCTGCATTATTTAAGGACCCTGCTGTGGTATTTCAGTACTCTGCTGCATCATTTAAGGACTTTGCTGCATTATTTATGGACTTTATTGCATTATTTAAAGACTTTGCTGCATTATATAAGGAATTTGCTGCATTATTTAAGGACTCTTCTGCATTATTTAAGGACTTTGTTGCATTATTTAAGGAATGTGCTGCATTATTTAAGGACTCTGCTGCATTATTTAAGGACTTGTTGCATTATTTAAGGACTTTGTTGCATTATTTAAGGACTCTGCTGCATTATTTAAGGATCCTGCTGCGGTATTTCAGTACTCTGCTGCATTATTTAAGGACTTTGCTGCATTATTTAAGGACTTGGCTGGATTATTTAAGGACTCTGCTGCATTATTTAAGGACTTTGCTGCATTATTTAAGGACTCTGCTGCATTATTTAAGGACTTTGTTGCATTATTTAAGGACCCTGCTGCATTATTTAAGGACTTTGTTGCATTATTTAAGGACTCTGGTGCATTATTTAAGGACCCTGCTGCGGTATTTCAGCACTCTGCTGAATTATTTAAGGACTTTGCTGCATTATTTATGGACTTTATTGCATTATTTAAGGACTCTGCTGCATTATTTAAGGAATTTGTTGGATTATTAAAGGACTCTGCTGCATTATGTAATGACTTTGCTGCATTATTTAAGTACTCTGCTACGTTAGTTAAGGACTCTGCTGCATTATTTAAGGACTCTGCTGCATTATTTAAGGTCTTGGTTGCATTATTTAAGGACTCTTCTGCATTATTTAAGGACTCTGCTGCATTGTTTAAGGACTTTGTTGCATTATTTAAGGACTCTGCTGCATTATTTAAGGACTTTGTTGCATTATTTAAGGACTCTGCTGCATCATTTAAGGACTTTTTTGCATTATTTAAGGACTCTACTTTGTTATATATTACGACTTTGCTGCATTATTTAAGGACCCTGCTGCGGTATTTCAGTACTCTGCTGCATTATTTAAGGACTCTGCTGCATTATTTAAGGACTTTGTTGCATTATTTAAGGACTCTGCTGCATCATTTAAGGACGTTGTTGCATTATTTAAGGACTCTACTTCATTATTTAACGACTTTGCTGCATTATTTAAGGACCCTGCTGCGGTATTTCAGTACTCTGCTGCATTATTTAAGGACTTTGCTGCATTATTTATGGACTTTATTGCATTATTTAAAGACTTTGCTGCATTATTTAATGAATTTGCTGCATTATTTAAGGACTCTGCAGCATTATTTAATGACTTTGCTGCATTATTTAAGGACTCTGCTGCATTATTTAAGTACTTTGTTGCATTATTTAAGGACTCTGCTGCATTATTTAAGGACTTTGTTGCATTATTTAAGGACTCTTCTGCATTATTTAAGGACTTTGTTGCATTATTTAAGGACTCTGCTGCATTATTCAAGGACTTTGCTGCATTATTTAAGGACTATGCTGAAGTATTTAAGGACTCTGCTGCATTATTTAAGGACTTTGCTGCATTATTTAAGGACTCTGCTGCATTATTTAAGGACTTGGCTGGATTATTTAAGGACCCTGCTGCATGATTTAAGGACTTGGCTCGATTATTTAAGGACTCTTCTGCATTATTTAAGGATTTTGTTGCATTATTTAAGGACTCTGCTGCATTATTTAAGGACTTGGCTGGATTATTTAAGGACTCTTCTGCATTATTTAAGGACTCTGCTGCATTATTTAAGGAATTTGTTGCATTATTTAAAGACTTTGCTGCATTATTTAAGGACTCTGCTGTGGTATTTAAGGACTCTGCTGTATTATTTAAGAACTTTGCTGCATTATTTATGGACTTTATTGCATTATTTAAAGACTTTGCTGCATTATTTAAGGTCTTTTCTGCATTATTTAAGGACTCTGCTGCATTATTTAAGGACTTTGTTGCATTATTTAAGGACTCTGCTGCATTATTAAGGACTTTGTTGCATTATTTAAGGACTCTGCTGCATTATTTAAGGACTTTGTTGCATTATTTAAGGACTCTGCTGCATTATTTAAGGACTTTGTTGCATTATTTAAGGACTCTGCTGAATTATTTAAGGACTTTGTTGCATTATTTAAGGACTCTGCTGCATTATTTAAGGACCCTGCTGCAGTATTTCAGTAATCTGCTGCATTATTTAAGGA
Source organism: Phyllobates terribilis (assembly GCF_046119375.1). Taxonomy (NCBI): domain Eukaryota; kingdom Metazoa; phylum Chordata; class Amphibia; order Anura; family Dendrobatidae; genus Phyllobates; species Phyllobates terribilis. The sequence continues at coordinate 5,276,462 of NW_027362792.1, forward strand.
CTTTGTTGCATTATTTAAGGACTTGGCTGGATTGTTTAAGGACTCTGCTGCATTATTTACGGACTTTGCTGCATTTTTTAAGGACTCTGCTGCATTATTTAAGGACTTTGTTGCATTATTTAAGGACCCTGCTGCATTATTTAAGGACTTTGTTGCATTATTTAAGGACTCTGCTGCATTATTTAAGGACGTTGTTGCATTATTTAAGGACTCTACTGCATCATTTAAGGACGTTGTTGCATTATTTAAGGACTCTACTTCATTATTTAACGACTTTGCTGCATTATTTAAAGACCCTGCTGCGGTATTTCAGTACTCTGCTGCATTATTTAAGGACTTTATTGCATTATTTAAAGACTTTGCTGCATTTTTTAAGGAATTTGCTGCATTATTTAAGGACTCTGCAGCATTATTTAATGACTTTGCTGCATTATTTAAGGACTCTGCTGCATTATTTAAGTACTTTGTTGCATTATTTAAGGACTCTACTGCATTGTTTAAGGACTTTGTTGCATTATTTAAGGACACTTCTGCATTATTTAAGGACTTTGTTGCATTATTGAAGGACTCTGCTGCATTATTCAAGGACTTTGCTGCATTATTTAAGGACTATGCTGAAGTGTTTAAAGACTCTGCTGCATTATTTAAGGACTCTGCTGCATTATTTAAGGACTTGGCTGGATTATTTAAGGACCCTGCTGTATTATTTAAGGACTTGGCTTGATTATTTAAGGACTCTTCTGCATTATTTAAGGATGTTGTTGCATTATTTAAGGACTCTGCTGCATTATTTAAGGACTTGGCTGGATTATTTAAGGACTCTTCTGCATTATTTAAGAACTCTGCTGCATTATTTAAGGACTTTGTTGCATTATTTAAGGACTTTTCTGCATTATTTAAGGACTCTGTTGCATTACTTAAGGACTTGGCTGGATTATTTAAGGGCTCTTCTGCATTATTTAAGGACTCTGCTGCATTATTTAAGGACTTTTCTGCATTATTTAAGGACTCTGCTGCATTATTTAAGGACTTGGCTGGATCATTTAAGGACTGTGCTGCATTATTTAAGGACTTTGTTGCATTATTTAAGGACTCTGCTGCATCATTTAAGGACGTTGTTGCATTATTTAAGGACTCTACTTCATTATTTAACGACTTTGCTGCATTATTTAAGGACCCTGCTGTGGTATTTCAGTACTCTGCTGCATCATTTAAGGACTTTGCTGCATTATTTATGGACTTTATTGCATTATTTAAAGACTTTGCTGCATTATATAAGGAATTTGCTGCATTATTTAAGGACTCTTCTGCATTATTTAAGGACTTTGTTGCATTATTTAAGGACTGTGCTGCATTATTCAAGGACTTTGCTGCATTATTTAAGGACTATGCTGAAGTATTTAAGGACTCTGCTGCATTATTTAAGGACTTTTCTGCATTATTTAAGGACTCTGCTGCATTATTTAAGGACTTGGCTGGATTATTTAAGGACTCTTCTGCATTATTTAAGGACTCTGCTGCATTATTTAAGGACTTTGTTGCATTATTTAAAGACTTTGCTGCATTATTTAAGGACTCTGCTGTGGTATTTAAGGACTCTGCTGCATTATTTAAGGACTCTGATGCATTATATAAGGACTTTGCTGCATTATTTAAGGACTCTTCTGCATTATATAATGACTTTTCTGCATTATTTAAGGACTCTGCTGCAGTATTTAAGGACTCTGCTGCATTATTTAAGGACTTTTCTGCATTATTTAAGGACTCTGCTGCATTATTTTGGACTTGGCTGGATTATTTAAGGACTGTGCTGCATCATTTAAGGACTTTGTTGCATTATTTAAGGACTCTGCTGCATCATATAAGGACGTTGTTGCATTATTTAAGGACTCTACTTCATTATTTAACGACTTTGCTGCATTATTTAAGGACCCTGCTGCGGTATTTCAGTACTCTGCTGCATTATTTAAGGACTCTGCTGCATTATTTAAGGACTTTGTTGCATTATTTAAGGACTCTGCTGCATCATTTAAGGACGTTGTTGCATTATTTAAGGACTCTACTTCATTATTTAACGACTTTGCTGCATTATTTAAGGACCCTGCTGCGGTATTTCAGTACTCTGCTGCATTATTTAAGGACTTTATTGCATTATTTAAAGACTTTGCTGCATTATTTAAGGAATTTGCTGCATTATTTAAGGACTCTGCAGCATTATTTAATGACCCTGCTGCAGTATTTCAGTAATCTGCTGCATTATTTAAGGACTCTGCTGCATTATTTAAGGATCCTGCTGCGGTATTTCAGTACTCTGCTGCATTATTTAAGGAATTTGCTGCATTATTTATGGACTTTATTGCATTATTTAAAGACTTTGCTGCATTATTTAAGGACTTGGCTGGATTATTTAAGGACTGTGCTGCATTATTTAAGGACTTTGCTGCATTATTTAAGGACTCTGCTGCATTATTTAAGGACTTTGTTGCATTATTTAAGGACTTTTCTGCATTATTTAAGGACTCTGTTGCATTACTTAAGGACTTGGCTGGATTATTTAAGGACTCTTCTGCATTATTTAAGGACTCTGCTGCATTATTTAAGGACTTTTCTGCATTATTTAAGGACTCTGCTGCATTATTTAAGGACTTGGCTGGATTATTTAAGGACTGTGCTGCATTATTTAAGGACTTTGTTGCATTATTTAAGGACTCTGCTGCATCATTTAAGGACGTTGTTGCATTATTTAAGGACTCTACTTCATTATTTAACGACTTTGCTGCATTATTTAAGGACCCTGCTGCGGTATTTCAGTACTCTGCTGCATCATTTAAGGACTTTGCTGCATTATTTATGGACTTTATTGCATTATTTAAAGACTTTGCTGCATTATATAAGGAATTTGCTGCATTATTTAAGGACTCTTCTGCATTATTTAAGGACTTTGTTGCATTATTTAAGGACTGTGCTGCATTATTCAAGGACTTTGCTGCATTATTTAAGGACTATGCTGAAGTATTTAAGGACTCTGCTGCATTATTTAAGGACTTTTCTGCATTATTTAAGGACTCTGCTGCATTATTTAAGGACTTGGCTGGATTATTTAAGGACTCTTCTGCATTATTTAAGGACTCTGCTGCATTATTTAAGGACTTTGTTGCATTATTTAAAGACTTTGCTGCATTATTTAAGGACTCTGCTGTGGTATTTAAGGACTCTGCTGCATTATTTAAGGACTTTGCTGCATTATTTAAGGACTCTGCTGCATTATTTAAGGACTTGGCTGGATTATTTAAGGACCCTGCTGCATGATTTAAGGACTTGGCTCGATTATTTAAGGACTCTTCTGCATTATTTAAGGATTTTGTTGCATTATTTAAGGACTCTGCTGCATTATTTAAGGACTTGGCTGGATTATTTAAGGACTCTTCTGCATTATTTAAGGACTCTGCTGCATTATTTAAGGAATTTGTTGCATTATTTAAAGACTTTGCTGCATTATTTAAGGACTCTGCTGTGGTATTTAAGGACTCTGCTGTATTATTTAAGAACTTTGCTGCATTATTTATGGACTTTATTGCATTATTTAAAGACTTTGCTGCATTATTTAAGGTCTTTTCTGCATTATTTAAGGACTCTGCTGCATTATTTAAGGACTTTGTTGCATTATTTAAGGACTCTGCTGCATTATTAAGGACTTTGTTGCATTATTTAAGGACTCTGCTGCATTATTTAAGGACTCTGCTGCTTTTTTTAAGGACTTTGTTGCATTATTTAAGGACTCTGCTGCATTATTTAAGGACTTTGTTGCATTATTTAAGGACTCTGCTGCATCATTTAAGGACTTTGTTGCATTATTTAAGGACTCTACTTCATTATTTAACGACTTTGCTGCATTATTTAAGGACCCTGCTGCGGTATTTCAGTACTCTGCTGCATTATTTAAGGACTCTGCTGCATTATTTAAGGACTTTGTTGCATTATTTAAGGACTCTGCTGCATCATTTAAGGACGTTGTTGCATTATTTAAGGACTCTACTTCATTATTTAACGACTTTGCTGCATTATTTAAGGACCCTGCTGCGGTATTTCAGTACTCTGCTGCATTATTTAAGGACTTTATTGCATTATTTAAAGACTTTGCTGCATTATTTAAGGAATTTGCTGCATTATTTAAGGACTCTGCAGCATTATTTAATGACCCTGCTGCAGTATTTCAGTAATCTGCTGCATTATTTAAGGACTCTGCTGCATTATTTAAGGATCCTGCTGCGGTATTTCAGTTCTCTGCTGCATTATTTAAGGAATTTGCTGCATTATTTATGGACTTTATTGCATTATTTAAAGACTTTGCTGCATTATTTAAGGACTTGGCTGGATTATTTAAGGACTGTGCTGCATTATTTAAGGACTTTGCTGCATTATTTAAGGACTCTGCTGCATTATTTAAGGACTTTGTTGCATTATTTAAGGACTCTGCTGCATTATTTAAGGACTTTGTTGCATTATTTAAGGACTCTGCTGCATTATTTAAGGACTCTGCTGCATTATTTAAGGACCCTGCTGCAGTATTTCAGTAATCTGCTGCATTATTTAAGGACTTTGTTGCATTATTTAATGACTTGGCTGGATTATTTAAGGACTCTGCTGCATTATTTAAGGACTTTGCTGCATTATTTAAGGACTCTGCTGCATTATTTAAGGACTTTGTTGCATTATTTAAAGACCCTGCTGCATCATTTAAGGACTTTATTGCATTACTTAAGGACTCTACTTCATTATTTAACGACTTTGCTGCATTATTTAAGGACCCTGCTGCGGTATTTCAGTACTCTGCTGCATTATTTAAGGACTCTGCTGCATTATTTAAGGACTTTGTTGCATTATTTAAGGACTCTGCTGCATTATTTAAGGACTTTGTTGCATTATTTAAGGACTCTGCTGCATCATTTAAGGACTTTATTGCATTACTTAAGGACTCTACTTCATTATTTAACGACTTTGCTGCATTATTTAAGGACCCTGCTGCGGTATTTCAGTACTCTGCTGCATTATTTAAGGACTCTGCTGCATTATTTAAGGACTTTGTTGCATTATTTAAGGACTCTGCTGCATTATTTAAGGACTTTGTTGCATTATTTAAGGACTCTGCTGCATTATTTAAGGACCCTGCTGCAGTATTTCAGTAATCTGCTGCATTATTTAAGGACTTTGTTGCATTATTTAAGGAATTGGCTGGATTATTTAAGGACTTTGCTGCAATATTTAAGGACTCTGCTGCATTATTTAAGGACTTTGCTGCATTATTTAAGGACTCTGATACGGTACTTAAGGACTCTGCTGCATTAATTAAGTACTTTGTTGCATTATTTAAGTACTCAGCTGCATTATTTAAGGACTTTGTTGCATTATTTAAGGACTCTGCTGCATTATTTAAGGACTTTGCTGCATTATTTAAGTACTCTGCTGCAGTATTTAAGGACTTGGCTGGATTATTTAAGGACTCTGCTGCATTATTTAAGGAATGTGCTGCATTATTTAAGGACTCTGCTGCATTATTTAAGGACTTGTTGCATTATTTAAAGACTTTGTTGCATTATTTAAGGACTCTGCTGCATTATTTAAGGATCCTGCTGCGGTATTTCAGTACTCTGCTGCATTATTTAAGGACTTTGCTGCATTATTTAAGGACTTGGCTGGATTATTTAAGGACTCTGCTGCATTATTTAAGGACTTTGCTGCATTATTTAAGGACTCTGCTGCATTATTTAAGGACTTTGTTGCATTATTTAAGGACCCTGCTGCATTATTTAAGGACTTTGTTGCATTATTTAAGGACTCTGGTGCATTATTTAAGGACCCTGCTGCGGTATTTCAGCACTCTGCTGAATTATTTAAGGACTTTGCTGCATTATTTATGGACTTTATTGCATTATTTAAGGACTCTGCTGCATTATTTAAGGAATTTGTTGGATTATTAAAGGACTCTGCTGCATTATGTAATGACTTTGCTGCATTATTTAAGTACTCTGCTACGTTAGTTATGGACTCTGCTGCATTATTTAAGGACTCTGCTGCATTATTTAAGGTCTTGGTTGCATTATTTAAGGACTCTTCTGCATTATTTAAGGACTCTGCTGCATTGTTTAAGGACTTTGTTGCATTATTTAAGGACTCTGCTGCATTATTTAAGGACTTTGTTGCATTATTTAAGGACTCTGCTGCATCATTTAAGGACTTTTTTGCATTATTTAAGGACTCTACTTTGTTATATATTACGACTTTGCTGCATTATTTAAGGACCCTGCTGCGGTATTTCAGTACTCTGCTGCATTATTTAAGGACTCTGCTGCATTATTTAAGGACTTTGTTGCATTATTTAAGGACTCTGCTGCATCATTTAAGGACGTTGTTGCATTATTTAAGGACTCTACTTCATTATTTAACGACTTTGCTGCATTATTTAAGGACCCTGCTGCGGTATTTCAGTACTCTGCTGCATTATTTAAGGACTTTGCTGCATTATTTATGGACTTTATTGCATTATTTAAAGACTTTGCTGCATTATTTAATGAATTTGCTGCATTATTTAAGGACTCTGCAGCATTATTTAATGACTTTGCTGCATTATTTAAGGACTCTGCTGCATTATTTAAGTACTTTGTTGCATTATTTAAGGACTCTGCTGCATTATTTAAGGACTTTGTTGCATTATTTAAGGACTCTTCTGCATTATTTAAGGACTTTGTTGCATTATTTAAGGACTCTGCTGCATTATTCAAGGACTTTGCTGCATTATTTAAGGACTATGCTGAAGTATTTAAGGACTCTGCTGCATTATTTAAGGACTTTGCTGCATTATTTAAGGACTCTGCTGCATTATTTAAGGACTTGGCTGGATTATTTAAGGACCCTGCTGCATGATTTAAGGACTTGGCTCGATTATTTAAGGACTCTTCTGCATTATTTAAGGATTTTGTTGCATTATTTAAGGACTCTGCTGCATTATTTAAGGACTTGGCTGGATTATTTAAGGACTCTTCTGCATTATTTAAGGACTCTGCTGCATTATTTAAGGAATTTGTTGCATTATTTAAAGACTTTGCTGCATTATTTAAGGACTCTGCTGTGGTATTTAAGGACTCTGCTGTATTATTTAAGAACTTTGCTGCATTATTTATGGACTTTATTGCATTATTTAAAGACTTTGCTGCATTATTTAAGGTCTTTTCTGCATTATTTAAGGACTCTGCTGCATTATTTAAGGACTTTGTTGCATTATTTAAGGACTCTGCTGCATTATTAAGGACTTTGTTGCATTATTTAAGGACTCTGCTGCATTATTTAAGGACTTTGTTGCATTATTTAAGGACTCTGCTGCATTATTTAAGGACTTTGTTGCATTATTTAAGGACTCTGCTGAATTATTTAAGGACTTTGTTGCATTATTTAAGGACTCTGCTGCATTATTTAAGGACCCTGCTGCAGTATTTCAGTAATCTGCTGCATTATTTAAGGACTTTGTTGCATTATTTAAGGACTTGGCTGGATTGTTTAAGGACTCTGCTGCATTATTTACGGACTTTGCTGCATTTTTTAAGGACTCTGCTGCATTATTTAAGGACTTTGTTGCATTATTTAAGGACCCTGCTGCATTATTTAAGGACTTTGTTGCATTATTTAAGGACTCTGCTGCATTATTTAAGGACGTTGTTGCATTATTTAAGGACTCTACTGCATCATTTAAGGACGTTGTTGCATTATTTAAGGACTCTACTTCATTATTTAACGACTTTGCTGCATTATTTAAAGACCCTGCTGCGGTATTTCAGTACTCTGCTGCATTATTTAAGGACTTTATTGCATTATTTAAAGACTTTGCTGCATTTTTTAAGGAATTTGCTGCATTATTTAAGGACTCTGCAGCATTATTTAATGACTTTGCTGCATTATTTAAGGACTCTGCTGCATTATTTAAGTACTTTGTTGCATTATTTAAGGACTCTACTGCATTGTTTAAGGACTTTGTTGCATTATTTAAGGACACTTCTGCATTATTTAAGGACTTTGTTGCATTATTGAAGGACTCTGCTGCATTATTCAAGGACTTTGCTGCATTATTTAAGGACTATGCTGAAGTGTTTAAAGACTCTGCTGCATTATTTAAGGACTCTGCTGCATTATTTAAGGACTTGGCTGGATTATTTAAGGACCCTGCTGTATTATTTAAGGACTTGGCTTGATTATTTAAGGACTCTTCTGCATTATTTAAGGATGTTGTTGCATTATTTAAGGACTCTGCTGCATTATTTAAGGACTTGGCTGGATTATTTAAGGACTCTTCTGCATTATTTAAGAACTCTGCTGCATTATTTAAGGACTTTGTTGCATTATTTAAGGACTTTTCTGCATTATTTAAGGACTCTGTTGCATTACTTAAGGACTTGGCTGGATTATTTAAGGGCTCTTCTGCATTATTTAAGGACTCTGCTGCATTATTTAAGGACTTTTCTGCATTATTTAAGGACTCTGCTGCATTATTTAAGGACTTGGCTGGATTATTTAAGGACTGTGCTGCATTATTTAAGGACTTTGTTGCATTATTTAAGGACTCTGCTGCATCATTTAAGGACGTTGTTGCATTATTTAAGGACTCTACTTCATTATTTAACGACTTTGCTGCATTATTTAAGGACCCTGCTGTGGTATTTCAGTACTCTGCTGCATCATTTAAGGACTTTGCTGCATTATTTATGGACTTTATTGCATTATTTAAAGACTTTGCTGCATTATATAAGGAATTTGCTGCATTATTTAAGGACTCTTCTGCATTATTTAAGGACTTTGTTGCATTATTTAAGGAATGTGCTGCATTATTTAAGGACTCTGCTGCATTATTTAAGGACTTGTTGCATTATTTAAGGACTTTGTTGCATTATTTAAGGACTCTGCTGCATTATTTAAGGATCCTGCTGCGGTATTTCAGTACTCTGCTGCATTATTTAAGGACTTTGCTGCATTATTTAAGGACTTGGCTGGATTATTTAAGGACTCTGCTGCATTATTTAAGGACTTTGCTGCATTATTTAAGGACTCTGCTGCATTATTTAAGGACTTTGTTGCATTATTTAAGGACCCTGCTGCATTATTTAAGGACTTTGTTGCATTATTTAAGGACTCTGGTGCATTATTTAAGGACCCTGCTGCGGTATTTCAGCACTCTGCTGAATTATTTAAGGACTTTGCTGCATTATTTATGGACTTTATTGCATTATTTAAGGACTCTGCTGCATTATTTAAGGAATTTGTTGGATTATTAAAGGACTCTGCTGCATTATGTAATGACTTTGCTGAATTATTTAAGTACTCTGCTACGTTAGTTAAGGACTCTGCTGCATTATTTAAGGACTCTGCTGCATTATTTAAGGTCTTGGTTGCATTATTTAAGGACTCTTCTGCATTATTTAAGGACTCTGCTGCATTGTTTAAGGACTTTGTTGCATTATTTAAGGACTCTGCTGCATTATTTAAGGACTTTGTTGCATTATTTAAGGACTCTGCTGCATCATTTAAGGACTTTTTTGCATTATTTAAGGACTCTACTTTGTTATATATTACGACTTTGCTGCATTATTTAAGGACCCTGCTGCGGTATTTCAGTACTCTGCTGCATTATTTAAGGACTCTGCTGCATTATTTAAGGACTTTGTTGCATTATTTAAGGACTCTGCTGCATCATTTAAGGACGTTGTTGCATTATTTAAGGACTCTACTTCATTATTTAACGACTTTGCTGCATTATTTAAGGACCCTGCTGCGGTATTTCAGTACTCTGCTGCATTATTTAAGGACTTTGCTGCATTATTTATGGACTTTATTGCATTATTTAAAGACTTTGCTGCATTATTTAATGAATTTGCTGCATTATTTAAGGACTCTGCAGCATTATTTAATGACTTTGCTGCATTATTTAAGGACTCTGCTGCATTATTTAAGTACTTTGTTGCATTATTTAAGGACTCTGCTGCATTATTTAAGGACTTTGTTGCATTATTTAAGGACTCTTCTGCATTATTTAAGGACTTTGTTGCATTATTTAAGGACTCTGCTGCATTATTCAAGGACTTTGCTGCATTATTTAAGGACTATGCTGAAGTATTTAAGGACTCTGCTGCATTATTTAAGGACTTTGCTGCATTATTTAAGGACTCTGCTGCATTATTTAAGGACTTGGCTGGATTATTTAAGGACCCTGCTGCATGATTTAAGGACTTGGCTCGATTATTTAAGGACTCTTCTGCATTATTTAAGGATTTTGTTGCATTATTTAAGGACTCTGCTGCATTATTTAAGGACTTGGCTGGATTATTTAAGGACTCTTCTGCATTATTTAAGGACTCTGCTGCATTATTTAAGGAATTTGTTGCATTATTTAAAGACTTTGCTGCATTATTTAAGGACTCTGCTGTGGTATTTAAGGACTCTGCTGTATTATTTAAGAACTTTGCTGCATTATTTATGGACTTTATTGCATTATTTAAAGACTTTGCTGCATTATTTAAGGTCTTTTCTGCATTATTTAAGGACTCTGCTGCATTATTTAAGGACTTTGTTGCATTATTTAAGGACTCTGCTGCATTATTAAGGACTTTGTTGCATTATTTAAGGACTCTGCTGCATTATTTAAGGACTTTGTTGCATTATTTAAGGACTCTGCTGCATTATTTAAGGACTTTGTTGCATTATTTAAGGACTCTGCTGAATTATTTAAGGACTTTGTTGCATTATTTAAGGACTCTGCTGCATTATTTAAGGACCCTGCTGCAGTATTTCAGTAATCTGCTGCATTATTTAAGGACTTTGTTGCATTATTTAAGGACTTGGCTGGATTGTTTAAGGACTCTGCTGCATTATTTACGGACTTTGCTGCATTTTTTAAGGACTCTGCTGCATTATTTAAGGACTTTGTTGCATTATTTAAGGACCCTGCTGCATTATTTAAGGACTTTGTTGCATTATTTAAGGACTCTGCTGCATTATTTAAGGACGTTGTTGCATTATTTAAGGACTCTACTGCATCATTTAAGGACGTTGTTGCATTATTTAAGGACTCTACTTCATTATTTAACGACTTTGCTGCATTATTTAAAGACCCTGCTGCGGTATTTCAGTACTCTGCTGCATTATTTAAGGACTTTATTGCATTATTTAAAGACTTTGCTGCATTTTTTAAGGAATTTGCTGCATTATTTAAGGACTCTGCAGCATTATTTAATGACTTTGCTGCATTATTTAAGGACTCTGCTGCATTATTTAAGTACTTTGTTGCATTATTTAAGGACTCTACTGCATTGTTTAAGGACTTTGTTGCATTATTTAAGGACACTTCTGCATTATTTAAGGACTTTGTTGCATTATTGAAGGACTCTGCTGCATTATTCAAGGACTTTGCTGCATTATTTAAGGACTATGCTGAAGTGTTTAAAGACTCTGCTGCATTATTTAAGGACTCTGCTGCATTATTTAAGGACTTGGCTGGATTATTTAAGGACCCTGCTGTATTATTTAAGGACTTGGCTTGATTATTTAAGGACTCTTCTGCATTATTTAAGGATGTTGTTGCATTATTTAAGGACTCTGCTGCATTATTTAAGGACTTGGCTGGATTATTTAAGGACTCTTCTGCATTATTTAAGAACTCTGCTGCATTATTTAAGGACTTTGTTGCATTATTTAAGGACTTTTCTGCATTATTTAAGGACTCTGTTGCATTACTTAAGGACTTGGCTGGATTATTTAAGGGCTCTTCTGCATTATTTAAGGACTCTGCTGCATTATTTAAGGACTTTTCTGCATTATTTAAGGACTCTGCTGCATTATTTAAGGACTTGGCTGGATTATTTAAGGACTGTGCTGCATTATTTAAGGACTTTGTTGCATTATTTAAGGACTCTGCTGCATCATTTAAGGACGTTGTTGCATTATTTAAGGACTCTACTTCATTATTTAACGACTTTGCTGCATTATTTAAGGACCCTGCTGTGGTATTTCAGTACTCTGCTGCATCATTTAAGGACTTTGCTGCATTATTTATGGACTTTATTGCATTATTTAAAGACTTTGCTGCATTATATAAGGAATTTGCTGCATTATTTAAGGACTCTTCTGCATTATTTAAGGACTTTGTTGCATTATTTAAGGACTGTGCTGCATTATTCAAGGACTTTGCTGCATTATTTAAGGACTATGCTGAAGTATTTAAGGACTCTGCTGCATTATTTAAGGACTTTTCTGCATTATTTAAGGACTCTGCTGCATTATTTAAGGACTTGGCTGGATTATTTAAGGACTCTTCTGCATTATTTAAGGACTCTGCTGCATTATTTAAGGACTTTGTTGCATTATTTAAAGACTTTGCTGCATTATTTAAGGACTCTGCTGTGGTATTTAAGGACTCTGCTGCATTATTTAAGGACTCTGATGCATTATATAAGGACTTTGCTGCATTATTTAAGGACTCTTCTGCATTATATAATGACTTTTCTGCATTATTTAAGGACTCTGCTGCAGTATTTAAGGACTCTGCTGCATTATTTAAGGACTTTTCTGCATTATTTAAGGACTCTGCTGCATTATTTTGGACTTGGCTGGATTATTTAAGGACTGTGCTGCATCATTTAAGGACTTTGTTGCATTATTTAAGGACTCTGCTGCATCATATAAGGACGTTGTTGCATTATTTAAGGACTCTACTTCATTATTTAACGACTTTGCTGCATTATTTAAGGACCCTGCTGCGGTATTTCAGTACTCTGCTGCATTATTTAAGGACTCTGCTGCATTATTTAAGGACTTTGTTGCATTATTTAAGGACTCTGCTGCATCATTTAAGGACGTTGTTGCATTATTTAAGGACTCTACTTCATTATTTAACGACTTTGCTGCATTATTTAAGGACCCTGCTGCGGTATTTCAGTACTCTGCTGCATTATTTAAGGACTTTATTGCATTATTTAAAGACTTTGCTGCATTATTTAAGGAATTTGCTGCATTATTTAAGGACTCTGCAGCATTATTTAATGACCCTGCTGCAGTATTTCAGTAATCTGCTGCATTATTTAAGGACTCTGCTGCATTATTTAAGGATCCTGCTGCGGTATTTCAGTACTCTGCTGCATTATTTAAGGAATTTGCTGCATTATTTATGGACTTTATTGCATTATTTAAAGACTTTGCTGCATTATTTAAGGACTTGGCTGGATTATTTAAGGACTGTGCTGCATTATTTAAGGACTTTGCTGCATTATTTAAGGACTCTGCTGCATTATTTAAGGACTTTGTTGCATTATTTAAGGACTTTTCTGCATTATTTAAGGACTCTGTTGCATTACTTAAGGACTTGGCTGGATTATTTAAGGACTCTTCTGCATTATTTAAGGACTCTGCTGCATTATTTAAGGACTTTTCTGCATTATTTAAGGACTCTGCTGCATTATTTAAGGACTTGGCTGGATTATTTAAGGACTGTGCTGCATTATTTAAGGACTTTGTTGCATTATTTAAGGACTCTGCTGCATCATTTAAGGACGTTGTTGCATTATTTAAGGACTCTACTTCATTATTTAACGACTTTGCTGCATTATTTAAGGACCCTGCTGCGGTATTTCAGTACTCTGCTGCATCATTTAAGGACTTTGCTGCATTATTTATGGACTTTATTGCATTATTTAAAGACTTTGCTGCATTATATAAGGAATTTGCTGCATTATTTAAGGACTCTTCTGCATTATTTAAGGACTTTGTTGCATTATTTAAGGACTGTGCTGCATTATTCAAGGACTTTGCTGCATTATTTAAGGACTATGCTGAAGTATTTAAGGACTCTGCTGCATTATTTAAGGACTTTTCTGCATTATTTAAGGACTCTGCTGCATTATTTAAGGACTTGGCTGGATTATTTAAGGACTCTTCTGCATTATTTAAGGACTCTGCTGCATTATTTAAGGACTTTGTTGCATTATTTAAAGACTTTGCTGCATTATTTAAGGACTCTGCTGTGGTATTTAAGGACTCTGCTGCATTATTTAAGGACTTTGCTGCATTATTTAAGGACTCTGCTGCATTATTTAAGGACTTGGCTGGATTATTTAAGGACCCTGCTGCATGATTTAAGGACTTGGCTCGATTATTTAAGGACTCTTCTGCATTATTTAAGGATTTTGTTGCATTATTTAAGGACTCTGCTGCATTATTTAAGGACTTGGCTGGATTATTTAAGGACTCTTCTGCATTATTTAAGGACTCTGCTGCATTATTTAAGGAATTTGTTGCATTATTTAAAGACTTTGCTGCATTATTTAAGGACTCTGCTGTGGTATTTAAGGACTCTGCTGTATTATTTAAGAACTTTGCTGCATTATTTATGGACTTTATTGCATTATTTAAAGACTTTGCTGCATTATTTAAGGTCTTTTCTGCATTATTTAAGGACTCTGCTGCATTATTTAAGGACTTTGTTGCATTATTTAAGGACTCTGCTGCATTATTAAGGACTTTGTTGCATTATTTAAGGACTCTGCTGCATTATTTAAGGACTCTGCTGCTTTTTTTAAGGACTTTGTTGCATTATTTAAGGACTCTGCTGCATTATTTAAGGACTTTGTTGCATTATTTAAGGACTCTGCTGCATCATTTAAGGACTTTGTTGCATTATTTAAGGACTCTACTTCATTATTTAACGACTTTGCTGCATTATTTAAGGACCCTGCTGCGGTATTTCAGTACTCTGCTGCATTATTTAAGGACTCTGCTGCATTATTTAAGGACTTTGTTGCATTATTTAAGGACTCTGCTGCATCATTTAAGGACGTTGTTGCATTATTTAAGGACTCTACTTCATTATTTAACGACTTTGCTGCATTATTTAAGGACCCTGCTGCGGTATTTCAGTACTCTGCTGCATTATTTAAGGACTTTATTGCATTATTTAAAGACTTTGCTGCATTATTTAAGGAATTTGCTGCATTATTTAAGGACTCTGCAGCATTATTTAATGACCCTGCTGCAGTATTTCAGTAATCTGCTGCATTATTTAAGGACTCTGCTGCATTATTTAAGGATCCTGCTGCGGTATTTCAGTACTCTGCTGCATTATTTAAGGAATTTGCTGCATTATTTATGGACTTTATTGCATTATTTAAAGACTTTGCTGCATTATTTAAGGACTTGGCTGGATTATTTAAGGACTGTGCTGCATTATTTAAGGACTTTGCTGCATTATTTAAGGACTCTGCTGCATTATTTAAGGACTTTGTTGCATTATTTAAGGACTCTGCTGCATTATTTAAGGACTTTGTTGCATTATTTAAGGACTCTGCTGCATTATTTAAGGACTCTGCTGCATTATTTAAGGACCCTGCTGCAGTATTTCAGTAATCTGCTGCATTATTTAAGGACTTTGTTGCATTATTTAAGGACTTGGCTGGATTATTTAAGGACTCTGCTGCATTATTTAAGGACTTTGCTGCATTATTTAAGGACTCTGCTGCATTATTTAAGGACTTTGTTGCATTATTTAAAGACCCTGCTGCATCATTTAAGGACTTTATTGCATTACTTAAGGACTCTACTTCATTATTTAACGACTTTGCTGCATTATTTAAGGACCCTGCTGCGGTATTTCAGTACTCTGCTGCATTATTTAAGGACTCTGCTGCATTATTTAAGGACTTTGTTGCATTATTTAAGGACTCTGCTGCATTATTTAAGGACTTTGTTGCATTATTTAAGGACTCTGCTGCATCATTTAAGGACTTTATTGCATTACTTAAGGACTCTACTTCATTATTTAACGACTTTGCTGCATTATTTAAGGACCCTGCTGCGGTATTTCAGTACTCTGCTGCATTATTTAAGGACTCTGCTGCATTATTTAAGGACTTTGTTGCATTATTTAAGGACTCTGCTGCATTATTTAAGGACTTTGTTGCATTATTTAAGGACTCTGCTGCATTATTTAAGGACCCTGCTGCAGTATTTCAGTAATCTGCTGCATTATTTAAGGACTTTGTTGCATTATTTAAGGAATTGGCTGGATTATTTAAGGACTTTGCTGCAATATTTAAGGACTCTGCTGCATTATTTAAGGACTTTGCTGCATTATTTAAGGACTCTGATACGGTACTTAAGGACTCTGCTGCATTAATTAAGTACTTTGTTGCATTATTTAAGTACTCAGCTGCATTATTTAAGGACTTTGTTGCATTATTTAAGGACTCTGCTGCATTATTTAAGGACTTTGCTGCATTATTTAAGTACTCTGCTGCAGTATTTAAGGACTTGGCTGGATTATTTAAGGACTCTGCTGCATTATTTAAGGAATGTGCTGCATTATTTAAGGACTCTGCTGCATTATTTAAGGACTTGTTGCATTATTTAAGGACTTTGTTGCATTATTTAAGGACTCTGCTGCATTATTTAAGGATCCTGCTGCGGTATTTCAGTACTCTGCTGCATTATTTAAGGACTTTGCTGCATTATTTAAGGACTTGGCTGGATTATTTAAGGACTCTGCTGCATTATTTAAGGACTTTGCTGCATTATTTAAGGACTCTGCTGCATTATTTAAGGACTTTGTTGCATTATTTAAGGACCCTGCTGCATTATTTAAGGACTTTGTTGCATTATTTAAGGACTCTGGTGCATTATTTAAGGACCCTGCTGCGGTATTTCAGCACTCTGCTGAATTATTTAAGGACTTTGCTGCATTATTTATGGACTTTATTGCATTATTTAAGGACTCTGCTGCATTATTTAAGGAATTTGTTGGATTATTAAAGGACTCTGCTGCATTATGTAATGACTTTGCTGCATTATTTAAGTACTCTGCTACGTTAGTTAAGGACTCTGCTGCATTATTTAAGGACTCTGCTGCATTATTTAAGGTCTTGGTTGCATTATTTAAGGACTCTTCTGCATTATTTAAGGACTCTGCTGCGGTATTTCAGTACTCTGCTGCATTATTTAAGGACTCTGCTGCATTATTTAAGGACTTTGTTGCATTATTTAAGGACTCTGCTGCATCATTTAAGGACGTTGTTGCATTATTTAAGGACTCTACTTCATTATTTAACGACTTTGCTGCATTATTTAAGGACCCTGCTGCGGTATTTCAGTACTCTGCTGCATTATTTAAGGACTTTGCTGCATTATTTATGGACTTTATTGCATTATTTAAAGACTTTGCTGCATTATTTAATGAATTTGCTGCATTATTTAAGGACTCTGCAGCATTATTTAATGACTTTGCTGCATTATTTAAGGACTCTGCTGCATTATTTAAGTACTTTGTTGCATTATTTAAGGACTCTGCTGCATTATTTAAGGACTTTGTTGCATTATTTAAGGACTCTTCTGCATTATTTAAGGACTTTGTTGCATTATTTAAGGACTCTGCTGCATTATTCAAGGACTTTGCTGCATTATTTAAGGACTATGCTGAAGTATTTAAGGACTCTGCTGCATTATTTAAGGACTTTGCTGCATTATTTAAGGACTCTGCTGCATTATTTAAGGACTTGGCTGGATTATTTAAGGACCCTGCTGCATGATTTAAGGACTTGGCTCGATTATTTAAGGACTCTTCTGCATTATTTAAGGATTTTGTTGCATTATTTAAGGACTCTGCTGCATTATTTAAGGACTTGGCTGGATTATTTAAGGACTCTTCTGCATTATTTAAGGACTCTGCTGCATTATTTAAGGAATTTGTTGCATTATTTAAAGACTTTGCTGCATTATTTAAGGACTATGCTGTGGTATTTAAGGACTCTGCTGTATTATTTAAGAACTTTGCTGCATTATTTATGGACTTTATTGCATTATTTAAAGACTTTGCTGCATTATTTAAGGTCTTTTCTGCATTATTTAAGGACTCTGCTGCATTATTTAAGGACTTTGTTGCATTATTTAAGGACTCTGCTGCATTATTAAGGACTTTGTTGCATTATTTAAGGACTCTGCTGCATTATTTAAGGACTTTGTTGCATTATTTAAGGACTCTGCTGCATTATTTAAGGACTTTGTTGCATTATTTAAGGACTCTGCTGCATTATTTAAGGACTTTGTTGCATTATTTAAGGACTCTGCTGCATTATTTAAGGACCCTGCTGCAGTATTTCAGTAATCTGCTGCATTATTTAAGGACTTTGTTGCATTATTTAAGGACTTGGCTGGATTGTTTAAGGACTCTGCTGCATTATTTACGGACTTTGCTGCATTTTTTAAGGACTCTGCTGCATTATTTAAGGACTTTGTTGCATTATTTAAGGACCCTGCTGCATTATTTAAGGACTTTGTTGCATTATTTAAGGACTCTGCTGCATTATTTAAGGACGTTGTTGCATTATTTAAGGACTCTACTGCATCATTTAAGGACGTTGTTGCATTATTTAAGGACTCTACTTCATTATTTAACGACTTTGCTGCATTATTTAAAGACCCTGCTGCGGTATTTCAGTACTCTGCTGCATTATTTAAGGACTTTATTGCATTATTTAAAGACTTTGCTGCATTTTTTAAGGAATTTGCTGCATTATTTAAGGACTCTGCAGCATTATTTAATGACTTTGCTGCATTATTTAAGGACTCTGCTGCATTATTTAAGTACTTTGTTGCATTATTTAAGGACTCTACTGCATTGTTTAAGGACTTTGTTGCATTATTTAAGGACACTTCTGCATTATTTAAGGACTTTGTTGCATTATTGAAGGACTCTGCTGCATTATTCAAGGACTTTGCTGCATTATTTAAGGACTATGCTGAAGTGTTTAAAGACTCTGCTGCATTATTTAAGGACTCTGCTGCATTATTTAAGGACTTGGCTGGATTATTTAAGGACCCTGCTGTATTATTTAAGGACTTGGCTTGATTATTTAAGGACTCTTCTGCATTATTTAAGGATGTTGTTGCATTATTTAAGGACTCTGCTGCATTATTTAAGGACTTGGCTGGATTATTTAAGGACTCTTCTGCATTATTTAAGGACTCTGCTGCATTATTTAAGGACTTTGTTGCATTATTTAAGGACTTTTCTGCATTATTTAAGGACTCTGTTGCATTACTTAAGGACTTGGCTGGATTATTTAAGGGCTCTTCTGCATTATTTAAGGACTCTGCTGCATTATTTAAGGACTTTTCTGCATTATTTAAGGACTCTGCTGCATTATTTAAGGACTTGGCTGGATTATTTAAGGACTGTGCTGCATTATTTAAGGACTTTGTTGCATTATTTAAGGACTCTGCTGCATCATTTAAGGACGTTGTTGCATTATTTAAGGACTCTACTTCATTATTTAACGACTTTGCTGCATTATTTAAGGACCCTGCTGCGGTATTTCAGTACTCTGCTGCATCATTTAAGGACTTTGCTGCATTATTTATGGACTTTATTGCATTATTTAAAGACTTTGCTGCATTATATAAGGAATTTGCTGCATTATTTAAGGACTCTTCTGCATTATTTAAGGACTTTGTTGCATTATTTAAGGACTGTGCTGCATTATTCAAGGACTTTGCTGCATTATTTAAGGACTATGCTGAAGTATTTAAGGACTCTGCTGCATTATTTAAGGACTTTTCTGCATTATTTAAGGACTCTGCTGCATTATTTAAGGACTTGGCTGGATTATTTAAGGACTCTTCTGCATTATTTAAGGACTCTGCTGCATTATTTAAGGACTTTGTTGCATTATTTAAAGACTTTGCTGCATTATTTAAGGACTCTGCTGTGGTATTTAAGGACTCTGCTGCATTATTTAAGGACTTTGCTGCATTATTTAAGGACTCTGCTGCATTATTTAAGGACTTGGCTGGATTATTTAAGGACCCTGCTGCATGATTTAAGGACTTGGCTCGATTATTTAAGGACTCTTCTGCATTATTTAAGGATTTTGTTGCATTATTTAAGGACTCTGCTGCATTATTTAAGGACTTGGCTGGATTATTTAAGGACTCTTCTGCATTATTTAAGGACTCTGCTGCATTATTTAAGGAATTTGTTGCATTATTTAAAGACTTTGCTGCATTATTTAAGGACTCTGCTGTGGTATTTAAGGACTCTGCTGTATTATTTAAGAACTTTGCTGCATTATTTATGGACTTTATTGCATTATTTAAAGACTTTGCTGCATTATTTAAGGTCTTTTCTGCATTATTTAAGGACTCTGCTGCATTATTTAAGGACTTTGTTGCATTATTTAAGGACTCTGCTGCATTATTAAGGACTTTGTTGCATTATTTAAGGACTCTGCTGCATTATTTAAGGACTCTGCTGCTTTTTTTAAGGACTTTGTTGCATTATTTAAGGACTCTGCTGCATTATTTAAGGACTTTGTTGCATTATTTA
Organism: Phyllobates terribilis; assembly: GCF_046119375.1. Classification (NCBI taxonomy): domain Eukaryota; kingdom Metazoa; phylum Chordata; class Amphibia; order Anura; family Dendrobatidae; genus Phyllobates; species Phyllobates terribilis. Next base: position 5,296,863 of record NW_027362792.1, read on the forward strand.
AGGACTCTGCTGCATCATTTAAGGACTTTGTTGCATTATTTAAGGACTCTACTTCATTATTTAACGACTTTGCTGCATTATTTAAGGACCCTGCTGCGGTATTTCAGTACTCTGCTGCATTATTTAAGGACTCTGCTGCATTATTTAAGGACTTTGTTGCATTATTTAAGGACTCTGCTGCATCATTTAAGGACGTTGTTGCATTATTTAAGGACTCTACTTCATTATTTAACGACTTTGCTGCATTATTTAAGGACCCTGCTGCGGTATTTCAGTACTCTGCTGCATTATTTAAGGACTTTATTGCATTATTTAAAGACTTTGCTGCATTATTTAAGGAATTTGCTGCATTATTTAAGGACTCTGCAGCATTATTTAATGACCCTGCTGCAGTATTTCAGTAATCTGCTGCATTATTTAAGGACTCTGCTGCATTATTTAAGGATCCTGCTGCGGTATTTCAGTACTCTGCTGCATTATTTAAGGAATTTGCTGCATTATTTATGGACTTTATTGCATTATTTAAAGACTTTGCTGCATTATTTAAGGACTTGGCTGGATTATTTAAGGACTGTGCTGCATTATTTAAGGACTTTGCTGCATTATTTAAGGACTCTGCTGCATTATTTAAGGACTTTGTTGCATTATTTAAGGACTCTGCTGCATTATTTAAGGACTTTGTTGCATTATTTAAGGACTCTGCTGCATTATTTAAGGACTCTGCTGCATTATTTAAGGACCCTGCTGCAGTATTTCAGTAATCTGCTGCATTATTTAAGGACTTTGTTGCATTATTTAAGGACTTGGCTGGATTATTTAAGGACTCTGCTGCATTATTTAAGGACTTTGCTGCATTATTTAAGGACTCTGCTGCATTATTTAAGGACTTTGTTGCATTATTTAAAGACCCTGCTGCATCATTTAAGGACTTTATTGCATTACTTAAGGACTCTACTTCATTATTTAACGACTTTGCTGCATTATTTAAGGACCCTGCTGCGGTATTTCAGTACTCTGCTGCATTATTTAAGGACTCTGCTGCATTATTTAAGGACTTTGTTGCATTATTTAAGGACTCTGCTGCATTATTTAAGGACTTTGTTGCATTATTTAAGGACTCTGCTGCATCATTTAAGGACTTTATTGCATTACTTAAGGACTCTACTTCATTATTTAACGACTTTGCTGCATTATTTAAGGACCCTGCTGCGGTATTTCAGTACTCTGCTGCATTATTTAAGGACTCTGCTGCATTATTTAAGGACTTTGTTGCATTATTTAAGGACTCTGCTGCATTATTTAAGGACTTTGTTGCATTATTTAAGGACTCTGCTGCATTATTTAAGGACCCTGCTGCAGTATTTCAGTAATCTGCTGCATTATTTAAGGACTTTGTTGCATTATTTAAGGAATTGGCTGGATTATTTAAGGACTTTGCTGCAATATTTAAGGACTCTGCTGCATTATTTAAGGACTTTGCTGCATTATTTAAGGACTCTGATACGGTACTTAAGGACTCTGCTGCATTAATTAAGTACTTTGTTGCATTATTTAAGTACTCAGCTGCATTATTTAAGGACTTTGTTGCATTATTTAAGGACTCTGCTGCATTATTTAAGGACTTTGCTGCATTATTTAAGTACTCTGCTGCAGTATTTAAGGACTTGGCTGGATTATTTAAGGACTCTGCTGCATTATTTAAGGAATTTGTTGCATTATTTAAAGACTTTGCTGCATTATTTAAGGACTATGCTGTGGTATTTAAGGACTCTGCTGTATTATTTAAGAACTTTGCTGCATTATTTATGGACTTTATTGCATTATTTAAAGACTTTGCTGCATTATTTAAGGTCTTTTCTGCATTATTTAAGGACTCTGCTGCATTATTTAAGGACTTTGTTGCATTATTTAAGGACTCTGCTGCATTATTAAGGACTTTGTTGCATTATTTAAGGACTCTGCTGCATTATTTAAGGACTTTGTTGCATTATTTAAGGACTCTGCTGCATTATTTAAGGACTTTGTTGCATTATTTAAGGACTCTGCTGCATTATTTAAGGACTTTGTTGCATTATTTAAGGACTCTGCTGCATTATTTAAGGACCCTGCTGCAGTATTTCAGTAATCTGCTGCATTATTTAAGGACTTTGTTGCATTATTTAAGGACTTGGCTGGATTGTTTAAGGACTCTGCTGCATTATTTACGGACTTTGCTGCATTTTTTAAGGACTCTGCTGCATTATTTAAGGACTTTGTTGCATTATTTAAGGACCCTGCTGCATTATTTAAGGACTTTGTTGCATTATTTAAGGACTCTGCTGCATTATTTAAGGACGTTGTTGCATTATTTAAGGACTCTACTGCATCATTTAAGGACGTTGTTGCATTATTTAAGGACTCTACTTCATTATTTAACGACTTTGCTGCATTATTTAAAGACCCTGCTGCGGTATTTCAGTACTCTGCTGCATTATTTAAGGACTTTATTGCATTATTTAAAGACTTTGCTGCATTTTTTAAGGAATTTGCTGCATTATTTAAGGACTCTGCAGCATTATTTAATGACTTTGCTGCATTATTTAAGGACTCTGCTGCATTATTTAAGTACTTTGTTGCATTATTTAAGGACTCTACTGCATTGTTTAAGGACTTTGTTGCATTATTTAAGGACACTTCTGCATTATTTAAGGACTTTGTTGCATTATTGAAGGACTCTGCTGCATTATTCAAGGACTTTGCTGCATTATTTAAGGACTATGCTGAAGTGTTTAAAGACTCTGCTGCATTATTTAAGGACTCTGCTGCATTATTTAAGGACTTGGCTGGATTATTTAAGGACCCTGCTGTATTATTTAAGGACTTGGCTTGATTATTTAAGGACTCTTCTGCATTATTTAAGGATGTTGTTGCATTATTTAAGGACTCTGCTGCATTATTTAAGGACTTGGCTGGATTATTTAAGGACTCTTCTGCATTATTTAAGGACTCTGCTGCATTATTTAAGGACTTTGTTGCATTATTTAAGGACTTTTCTGCATTATTTAAGGACTCTGTTGCATTACTTAAGGACTTGGCTGGATTATTTAAGGGCTCTTCTGCATTATTTAAGGACTCTGCTGCATTATTTAAGGACTTTTCTGCATTATTTAAGGACTCTGCTGCATTATTTAAGGACTTGGCTGGATTATTTAAGGACTGTGCTGCATTATTTAAGGACTTTGTTGCATTATTTAAGGACTCTGCTGCATCATTTAAGGACGTTGTTGCATTATTTAAGGACTCTACTTCATTATTTAACGACTTTGCTGCATTATTTAAGGACCCTGCTGCGGTATTTCAGTACTCTGCTGCATCATTTAAGGACTTTGCTGCATTATTTATGGACTTTATTGCATTATTTAAAGACTTTGCTGCATTATATAAGGAATTTGCTGCATTATTTAAGGACTCTTCTGCATTATTTAAGGACTTTGTTGCATTATTTAAGGACTGTGCTGCATTATTCAAGGACTTTGCTGCATTATTTAAGGACTATGCTGAAGTATTTAAGGACTCTGCTGCATTATTTAAGGACTTTTCTGCATTATTTAAGGACTCTGCTGCATTATTTAAGGACTTGGCTGGATTATTTAAGGACTCTTCTGCATTATTTAAGGACTCTGCTGCATTATTTAAGGACTTTGTTGCATTATTTAAAGACTTTGCTGCATTATTTAAGGACTCTGCTGTGGTATTTAAGGACTCTGCTGCATTATTTAAGGACTTTGCTGCATTATTTAAGGACTCTGCTGCATTATTTAAGGACTTGGCTGGATTATTTAAGGACCCTGCTGCATGATTTAAGGACTTGGCTCGATTATTTAAGGACTCTTCTGCATTATTTAAGGATTTTGTTGCATTATTTAAGGACTCTGCTGCATTATTTAAGGACTTGGCTGGATTATTTAAGGACTCTTCTGCATTATTTAAGGACTCTGCTGCATTATTTAAGGAATTTGTTGCATTATTTAAAGACTTTGCTGCATTATTTAAGGACTCTGCTGTGGTATTTAAGGACTCTGCTGTATTATTTAAGAACTTTGCTGCATTATTTATGGACTTTATTGCATTATTTAAAGACTTTGCTGCATTATTTAAGGTCTTTTCTGCATTATTTAAGGACTCTGCTGCATTATTTAAGGACTTTGTTGCATTATTTAAGGACTCTGCTGCATTATTAAGGACTTTGTTGCATTATTTAAGGACTCTGCTGCATTATTTAAGGACTCTGCTGCTTTTTTTAAGGACTTTGTTGCATTATTTAAGGACTCTGCTGCATTATTTAAGGACTTTGTTGCATTATTTAAGGACTCTGCTGCATCATTTAAGGACTTTGTTGCATTATTTAAGGACTCTACTTCATTATTTAACGACTTTGCTGCATTATTTAAGGACCCTGCTGCGGTATTTCAGTACTCTGCTGCATTATTTAAGGACTCTGCTGCATTATTTAAGGACTTTGTTGCATTATTTAAGGACTCTGCTGCATCATTTAAGGACGTTGTTGCATTATTTAAGGACTCTACTTCATTATTTAACGACTTTGCTGCATTATTTAAGGACCCTGCTGCGGTATTTCAGTACTCTGCTGCATTATTTAAGGACTTTATTGCATTATTTAAAGACTTTGCTGCATTATTTAAGGAATTTGCTGCATTATTTAAGGACTCTGCAGCATTATTTAATGACCCTGCTGCAGTATTTCAGTAATCTGCTGCATTATTTAAGGACTCTGCTGCATTATTTAAGGATCCTGCTGCGGTATTTCAGTACTCTGCTGCATTATTTAAGGAATTTGCTGCATTATTTATGGACTTTATTGCATTATTTAAAGACTTTGCTGCATTATTTAAGGACTTGGCTGGATTATTTAAGGACTGTGCTGCATTATTTAAGGACTTTGCTGCATTATTTAAGGACTCTGCTGCATTATTTAAGGACTTTGTTGCATTATTTAAGGACTCTGCTGCATTATTTAAGGACTTTGTTGCATTATTTAAGGACTCTGCTGCATTATTTAAGGACTCTGCTGCATTATTTAAGGACCCTGCTGCAGTATTTCAGTAATCTGCTGCATTATTTAAGGACTTTGTTGCATTATTTAAGGACTTGGCTGGATTATTTAAGGACTCTGCTGCATTATTTAAGGACTTTGCTGCATTATTTAAGGACTCTGCTGCATTATTTAAGGACTTTGTTGCATTATTTAAAGACCCTGCTGCATCATTTAAGGACTTTATTGCATTACTTAAGGACTCTACTTCATTATTTAACGACTTTGCTGCATTATTTAAGGACCCTGCTGCGGTATTTCAGTACTCTGCTGCATTATTTAAGGACTCTGCTGCATTATTTAAGGACTTTGTTGCATTATTTAAGGACTCTGCTGCATTATTTAAGGACTTTGTTGCATTATTTAAGGACTCTGCTGCATCATTTAAGGACTTTATTGCATTACTTAAGGACTCTACTTCATTATTTAACGACTTTGCTGCATTATTTAAGGACCCTGCTGCGGTATTTCAGTACTCTGCTGCATTATTTAAGGACTCTGCTGCATTATTTAAGGACTTTGTTGCATTATTTAAGGACTCTGCTGCATTATTTAAGGACTTTGTTGCATTATTTAAGGACTCTGCTGCATTATTTAAGGACCCTGCTGCAGTATTTCAGTAATCTGCTGCATTATTTAAGGACTTTGTTGCATTATTTAAGGAATTGGCTGGATTATTTAAGGACTTTGCTGCAATATTTAAGGACTCTGCTGCATTATTTAAGGACTTTGCTGCATTATTTAAGGACTCTGATACGGTACTTAAGGACTCTGCTGCATTAATTAAGTACTTTGTTGCATTATTTAAGTACTCAGCTGCATTATTTAAGGACTTTGTTGCATTATTTAAGGACTCTGCTGCATTATTTAAGGACTTTGCTGCATTATTTAAGTACTCTGCTGCAGTATTTAAGGACTTGGCTGGATTATTTAAGGACTCTGCTGCATTATTTAAGGAATGTGCTGCATTATTTAAGGACTCTGCTGCATTATTTAAGGACTTGTTGCATTATTTAAGGACTTTGTTGCATTATTTAAGGACTCTGCTGCATTATTTAAGGATCCTGCTGCGGTATTTCAGTACTCTGCTGCATTATTTAAGGACTTTGCTGCATTATTTAAGGACTTGGCTGGATTATTTAAGGACTCTGCTGCATTATTTAAGGACTTTGCTGCATTATTTAAGGACTCTGCTGCATTATTTAAGGACTTTGTTGCATTATTTAAGGACCCTGCTGCATTATTTAAGGACTTTGTTGCATTATTTAAGGACTCTGGTGCATTATTTAAGGACCCTGCTGCGGTATTTCAGCACTCTGCTGAATTATTTAAGGACTCTGCTGCATTATTTAAGGAATTTGTTGGATTATTAAAGGACTCTGCTGCATTATGTAATGACTTTGCTGCATTATTTAAGTACTCTGCTACGTTAGTTAAGGACTCTGCTGCATTATTTAAGGACTCTGCTGCATTATTTAAGGTCTTGGTTGCATTATTTAAGGACTCTTCTGCATTATTTAAGGACTCTGCTGCATTGTTTAAGGACTTTGTTGCATTATTTAAGGACTCTGCTGCATTATTTAAGGACTTTGTTGCATTATTTAAGGACTCTGCTGCATCATTTAAGGACTTTTTTGCATTATTTAAGGACTCTACTTTGTTATATATTACGACTTTGCTGCATTATTTAAGGACCCTGCTGCGGTATTTCAGTACTCTGCTGCATTATTTAAGGACTCTGCTGCATTATTTAAGGACTTTGTTGCATTATTTAAGGACTCTGCTGCATCATTTAAGGACGTTGTTGCATTATTTAAGGACTCTACTTCATTATTTAACGACTTTGCTGCATTATTTAAGGACCCTGCTGCGGTATTTCAGTACTCTGCTGCATTATTTAAGGACTTTGCTGCATTATTTATGGACTTTATTGCATTATTTAAAGACTTTGCTGCATTATTTAATGAATTTGCTGCATTATTTAAGGACTCTGCAGCATTATTTAATGACTTTGCTGCATTATTTAAGGACTCTGCTGCATTATTTAAGTACTTTGTTGCATTATTTAAGGACTCTGCTGCATTATTTAAGGACTTTGTTGCATTATTTAAGGACTCTTCTGCATTATTTAAGGACTTTGTTGCATTATTTAAGGACTCTGCTGCATTATTCAAGGACTTTGCTGCATTATTTAAGGACTATGCTGAAGTATTTAAGGACTCTGCTGCATTATTTAAGGACTTTGCTGCATTATTTAAGGACTCTGCTGCATTATTTAAGGACTTGGCTGGATTATTTAAGGACCCTGCTGCATGATTTAAGGACTTGGCTCGATTATTTAAGGACTCTTCTGCATTATTTAAGGATTTTGTTGCATTATTTAAGGACTCTGCTGCATTATTTAAGGACTTGGCTGGATTATTTAAGGACTCTTCTGCATTATTTAAGGACTCTGCTGCATTATTTAAGGAATTTGTTGCATTATTTAAAGACTTTGCTGCATTATTTAAGGACTATGCTGTGGTATTTAAGGACTCTGCTGTATTATTTAAGAACTTTGCTGCATTATTTATGGACTTTATTGCATTATTTAAAGACTTTGCTGCATTATTTAAGGTCTTTTCTGCATTATTTAAGGACTCTGCTGCATTATTTAAGAACTTTGTTGCATTATTTAAGGACTCTGCTGCATTATTAAGGACTTTGTTGCATTATTTAAGGACTCTGCTGCATTATTTAAGGACTTTGTTGCATTATTTAAGGACTCTGCTGCATTATTTAAGGACTTTGTTGCATTATTTAAGGACTCTGCTGCATTATTTAAGGACTTTGTTGCATTATTTAAGGACTCTGCTGCATTATTTAAGGACCCTGCTGCAGTATTTCAGTAATCTGCTGCATTATTTAAGGACTTTGTTGCATTATTTAAGGACTTGGCTGGATTGTTTAAGGACTCTGCTGCATTATTTACGGACTTTGCTGCATTTTTTAAGGACTCTGCTGCATTATTTAAGGACTTTGTTGCATTATTTAAGGACCCTGCTGCATTATTTAAGGACTTTGTTGCATTATTTAAGGACTCTGCTGCATTATTTAAGGACGTTGTTGCATTATTTAAGGACTCTACTGCATCATTTAAGGACGTTGTTGCATTATTTAAGGACTCTACTTCATTATTTAACGACTTTGCTGCATTATTTAAAGACCCTGCTGCGGTATTTCAGTACTCTGCTGCATTATTTAAGGACTTTATTGCATTATTTAAAGACTTTGCTGCATTTTTTAAGGAATTTGCTGCATTATTTAAGGACTCTGCAGCATTATTTAATGACTTTGCTGCATTATTTAAGGACTCTGCTGCATTATTTAAGTACTTTGTTGCATTATTTAAGGACTCTACTGCATTGTTTAAGGACTTTGTTGCATTATTTAAGGACACTTCTGCATTATTTAAGGACTTTGTTGCATTATTGAAGGACTCTGCTGCATTATTCAAGGACTTTGCTGCATTATTTAAGGACTATGCTGAAGTGTTTAAAGACTCTGCTGCATTATTTAAGGACTCTGCTGCATTATTTAAGGACTTGGCTGGATTATTTAAGGACCCTGCTGTATTATTTAAGGACTTGGCTTGATTATTTAAGGACTCTTCTGCATTATTTAAGGATGTTGTTGCATTATTTAAGGACTCTGCTGCATTATTTAAGGACTTGGCTGGATTATTTAAGGACTCTTCTGCATTATTTAAGGACTCTGCTGCATTATTTAAGGACTTTGTTGCATTATTTAAGGACTTTTCTGCATTATTTAAGGACTCTGTTGCATTACTTAAGGACTTGGCTGGATTATTTAAGGGCTCTTCTGCATTATTTAAGGACTCTGCTGCATTATTTAAGGACTTTTCTGCATTATTTAAGGACTCTGCTGCATTATTTAAGGACTTGGCTGGATTATTTAAGGACTGTGCTGCATTATTTAAGGACTTTGTTGCATTATTTAAGGACTCTGCTGCATCATTTAAGGACGTTGTTGCATTATTTAAGGACTCTACTTCATTATTTAACGACTTTGCTGCATTATTTAAGGACCCTGCTGTGGTATTTCAGTACTCTGCTGCATCATTTAAGGACTTTGCTGCATTATTTATGGACTTTATTGCATTATTTAAAGACTTTGCTGCATTATATAAGGAATTTGCTGCATTATTTAAGGACTCTTCTGCATTATTTAAGGACTTTGTTGCATTATTTAAGGACTGTGCTGCATTATTCAAGGACTTTGCTGCATTATTTAAGGACTATGCTGAAGTATTTAAGGACTCTGCTGCATTATTTAAGGACTTTTCTGCATTATTTAAGGACTCTGCTGCATTATTTAAGGACTTGGCTGGATTATTTAAGGACTCTTCTGCATTATTTAAGGACTCTGCTGCATTATTTAAGGACTTTGTTGCATTATTTAAAGACTTTGCTGCATTATTTAAGGACTCTGCTGTGGTATTTAAGGACTCTGCTGCATTATTTAAGGACTCTGATGCATTATATAAGGACTTTGCTGCATTATTTAAGGACTCTTCTGCATTATTTAATGACTTTTCTGCATTATTTAAGGACTCTGCTGCAGTATTTAAGGACTCTGCTGCATTATTTAAGGACTTTTCTGCATTATTTAAGGACTCTGCTGCATTATTTTGGACTTGGCTGGATTATTTAAGGACTGTGCTGCATCATTTAAGGACTTTGTTGCATTATTTAAGGACTCTGCTGCATCATATAAGGACGTTGTTGCATTATTTAAGGACTCTACTTCATTATTTAACGACTTTGCTGCATTATTTAAGGACCCTGCTGCGGTATTTCAGTACTCTGCTGCATTATTTAAGGACTCTGCTGCATTATTTAAGGACTTTGTTGCATTATTTAAGGACTCTGCTGCATCATTTAAGGACGTTGTTGCATTATTTAAGGACTCTACTTCATTATTTAACGACTTTGCTGCATTATTTAAGGACCCTGCTGCGGTATTTCAGTACTCTGCTGCATTATTTAAGGACTTTATTGCATTATTTAAAGACTTTGCTGCATTATTTAAGGAATTTGCTGCATTATTTAAGGACTCTGCAGCATTATTTAATGACCCTGCTGCAGTATTTCAGTAATCTGCTGCATTATTTAAGGACTCTGCTGCATTATTTAAGGATCCTGCTGCGGTATTTCAGTACTCTGCTGCATTATTTAAGGAATTTGCTGCATTATTTATGGACTTTATTGCATTATTTAAAGACTTTGCTGCATTATTTAAGGACTTGGCTGGATTATTTAAGGACTGTGCTGCATTATTTAAGGACTTTGCTGCATTATTTAAGGACTCTGCTGCATTATTTAAGGACTTTGTTGCATTATTTAAGGACTCTGCTGCATTATTTAAGGACTTTGTTGCATTATTTAAGGACTCTGCTGCATTATTTAAGGACCCTGCTGCAGTATTTCAGTAATCTGCTGCATTATTTAAGGACTTTGTTGCATTATTTAAGGACTTGGCTGGATTATTTAAGGACTCTGCTGCATTATTTAAGGACTTTGCTGCATTATTTAAGGACTCTGCTGCATTATTTAAGGACTTTTTTGCATTATTTAAAGACCCTGCTGCATCATTTAAGGACTTTATTGCATTACTTAAGGACTCTACTTCATTATTTAACGACTTTGCTGCATTATTTAAGGACCCTGCTGCGGTATTTCAGTACTCTGCTGCATTATTTAAGGACTCTGCTGCATTATTTAAGGACTTTGTTGCATTATTTAAGGACTCTGCTGCATTATTTAAGGACTTTGTTGCATTATTTAAGGACTCTGCTGCATTATTTAAGGACTTGTTGCATTATTTAAGGACTTTGTTGCATTATTTAAGGACTCTGCTGCATTATTTAAGGATCCTGCTGCGGTATTTCAGTACTCTGCTGCATTATTTAAGGACTTTGCTGCATTATTTAAGGACTTGGCTGGATTATTTAAGGACTCTGCTGCATTATTTAAGGACTTTGCTGCATTATTTAAGGACTCTGCTGCATTATTTAAGGACTTTGTTGCATTATTTAAGGACCCTGCTGCATTATTTAAGGACTTTGTTGCATTATTTAAGGACTCTGGTGCATTATTTAAGGACCCTGCTGCGGTATTTCAGCACTCTGCTGAATTATTTAAGGACTTTGCTGCATTATTTATGGACTTTATTGCATTATTTAAGGACTCTGCTGCATTATTTAAGGAATTTGTTGGATTATTAAAGGACTCTGCTGCATTATGTAATGACTTTGCTGCATTATTTAAGTACTCTGCTACGTTAGTTAAGGACTCTGCTGCATTATTTAAGGTCTTGGTTGCATTATTTAAGGACTCTTCTGCATTATTTAAGGACTCTGCTGCATTGTTTAAGGACTTTGTTGCATTATTTAAGGACTCTGCTGCATTATTTAAGGACTTTGTTGCATTATTTAAGGACTCTGCTGCATCATTTAAGGACTTTTTTGCATTATTTAAGGACTCTACTTTGTTATATATTACGACTTTGCTGCATTATTTAAGGACCCTGCTGCGGTATTTCAGTACTCTGCTGCATTATTTAAGGACTCTGCTGCATTATTTAAGGACTTTGTTGCATTATTTAAGGACTCTGCTGCATCATTTAAGGACGTTGTTGCATTATTTAAGGACTCTACTTCATTATTTAACGACTTTGCTGCATTATTTAAGGACCCTGCTGCGGTATTTCAGTACTCTGCTGCATTATTTAAGGACTTTGCTGCATTATTTATGGACTTTATTGCATTATTTAAAGACTTTGCTGCATTATTTAATGAATTTGCTGCATTATTTAAGGACTCTGCAGCATTATTTAATGACTTTGCTGCATTATTTAAGGACTCTGCTGCATTATTTAAGTACTTTGTTGCATTATTTAAGGACTCTGCTGCATTATTTAAGGACTTTGTTGCATTATTTAAGGACTCTTCTGCATTATTTAAGGACTTTGTTGCATTATTTAAGGACTCTGCTGCATTATTCAAGGACTTTGCTGCATTATTTAAGGACTATGCTGAAGTATTTAAGGACTCTGCTGCATTATTTAAGGACTTTGCTGCATTATTTAAGGACTCTGCTGCATTATTTAAGGACTTGGCTGGATTATTTAAGGACCCTGCTGCATGATTTAAGGACTTGGCTCGATTATTTAAGGACTTTTCTGCATTATTTAAGGATTTTGTTGCATTATTTAAGGACTCTGCTGCATTATTTAAGGACTTGGCTGGATTATTTAAGGACTCTTCTGCATTATTTAAGGACTCTGCTGCATTATTTAAGGAATTTGTTGCATTATTTAAAGACTTTGCTGCATTATTTAAGGACTCTGCTGTGGTATTTAAGGACTCTGCTGTATTATTTAAGAACTTTGCTGCATTATTTATGGACTTTATTGCATTATTTAAAGACTTTGCTGCATTATTTAAGGTCTTTTCTGCATTATTTAAGGACTCTGCTGCATTATTTAAGGACTTTGTTGCATTATTTAAGGACTCTGCTGCATTATTAAGGACTTTGTTGCATTATTTAAGGACTCTGCTGCATTATTTAAGGACTTTGTTGCATTATTTAAGGACTCTGCTGCATTATTTAAGGACTTTGTTGCATTATTTAAGGACTCTGCTGAATTATTTAAGGACTTTGTTGCATTATTTAAGGACTCTGCTGCATTATTTAAGGACCCTGCTGCAGTATTTCAGTAATCTGCTGCATTATTTAAGGACTTTGTTGCATTATTTAAGGACTTGGCTGGATTGTTTAAGGACTCTGCTGCATTATTTACGGACTTTGCTGCATTTTTTAAGGACTCTGCTGCATTATTTAAGGACTTTGTTGCATTATTTAAGGACCCTGCTGCATTATTTAAGGACTTTGTTGCATTATTTAAGGACTCTGCTGCATTATTTAAGGACGTTGTTGCATTATTTAAGGACTCTACTGCATCATTTAAGGACGTTGTTGCATTATTTAAGGACTCTACTTCATTATTTAACGACTTTGCTGCATTATTTAAAGACCCTGCTGCGGTATTTCAGTACTCTGCTGCATTATTTAAGGACTTTATTGCATTATTTAAAGACTTTGCTGCATTTTTTAAGGAATTTGCTGCATTATTTAAGGACTCTGCAGCATTATTTAATGACTTTGCTGCATTATTTAAGGACTCTGCTGCATTATTTAAGTACTTTGTTGCATTATTTAAGGACTCTACTGCATTGTTTAAGGACTTTGTTGCATTATTTAAGGACACTTCTGCATTATTTAAGGACTTTGTTGCATTATTGAAGGACTCTGCTGCATTATTCAAGGACTTTGCTGCATTATTTAAGGACTATGCTGAAGTGTTTAAAGACTCTGCTGCATTATTTAAGGACTCTGCTGCATTATTTAAGGACTTGGCTGGATTATTTAAGGACCCTGCTGTATTATTTAAGGACTTGGCTTGATTATTTAAGGACTCTTCTGCATTATTTAAGGATGTTGTTGCATTATTTAAGGACTCTGCTGCATTATTTAAGGACTTGGCTGGATTATTTAAGGACTCTTCTGCATTATTTAAGAACTCTGCTGCATTATTTAAGGACTTTGTTGCATTATTTAAGGACTTTTCTGCATTATTTAAGGACTCTGTTGCATTACTTAAGGACTTGGCTGGATTATTTAAGGGCTCTTCTGCATTATTTAAGGACTCTGCTGCATTATTTAAGGACTTTTCTGCATTATTTAAGGACTCTGCTGCATTATTTAAGGACTTGGCTGGATTATTTAAGGACTGTGCTGCATTATTTAAGGACTTTGTTGCATTATTTAAGGACTCTGCTGCATCATTTAAGGACGTTGTTGCATTATTTAAGGACTCTACTTCATTATTTAACGACTTTGCTGCATTATTTAAGGACCCTGCTGTGGTATTTCAGTACTCTGCTGCATCATTTAAGGACTTTGCTGCATTATTTATGGACTTTATTGCATTATTTAAAGACTTTGCTGCATTATATAAGGAATTTGCTGCATTATTTAAGGACTCTTCTGCATTATTTAAGGACTTTGTTGCATTATTTAAGGACTGTGCTGCATTATTCAAGGACTTTGCTGCATTATTTAAGGACTATGCTGAAGTATTTAAGGACTCTGCTGCATTATTTAAGGACTTTTCTGCATTATTTAAGGACTCTGCTGCATTATTTAAGGACTTGGCTGGATTATTTAAGGACTCTTCTGCATTATTTAAGGACTCTGCTGCATTATTTAAGGACTTTGTTGCATTATTTAAAGACTTTGCTGCATTATTTAAGGACTCTGCTGTGGTATTTAAGGACTCTGCTGCATTATTTAAGGACTCTGATGCATTATATAAGGACTTTGCTGCATTATTTAAGGACTCTTCTGCATTATATAATGACTTTTCTGCATTATTTAAGGACTCTGCTGCAGTATTTAAGGACTCTGCTGCATTATTTAAGGACTTTTCTGCATTATTTAAGGACTCTGCTGCATTATTTTGGACTTGGCTGGATTATTTAAGGACTGTGCTGCATCATTTAAGGACTTTGTTGCATTATTTAAGGACTCTGCTGCATCATATAAGGACGTTGTTGCATTATTTAAGGACTCTACTTCATTATTTAACGACTTTGCTGCATTATTTAAGGACCCTGCTGCGGTATTTCAGTACTCTGCTGCATTATTTAAGGACTCTGCTGCATTATTTAAGGACTTTGTTGCATTATTTAAGGACTCTGCTGCATCATTTAAGGACGTTGTTGCATTATTTAAGGACTCTACTTCATTATTTAACGACTTTGCTGCATTATTTAAGGACCCTGCTGCGGTATTTCAGTACTCTGCTGCATTATTTAAGGACTTTATTGCATTATTTAAAGACTTTGCTGCATTATTTAAGGAATTTGCTGCATTATTTAAGGACTCTGCAGCATTATTTAATGACCCTGCTGCAGTATTTCAGTAATCTGCTGCATTATTTAAGGACTCTGCTGCATTATTTAAGGATCCTGCTGCGGTATTTCAGTACTCTGCTGCATTATTTAAGGAATTTGCTGCATTATTTATGGACTTTATTGCATTATTTAAAGACTTTGCTGCATTATTTAAGGACTTGGCTGGATTATTTAAGGACTGTGCTGCATTATTTAAGGACTTTGCTGCATTATTTAAGGACTCTGCTGCATTATTTAAGGACTTTGTTGCATTATTTAAGGACTTTTCTGCATTATTTAAGGACTCTGTTGCATTACTTAAGGACTTGGCTGGATTATTTAAGGACTCTTCTGCATTATTTAAGGACTCTGCTGCATTATTTAAGGACTTTTCTGCATTATTTAAGGACTCTGCTGCATTATTTAAGGACTTGGCTGGATTATTTAAGGACTGTGCTGCATTATTTAAGGACTTTGTTGCATTATTTAAGGACTCTGCTGCATCATTTAAGGACGTTGTTGCATTATTTAAGGACTCTACTTCATTATTTAACGACTTTGCTGCATTATTTAAGGACCCTGCTGCGGTATTTCAGTACTCTGCTGCATCATTTAAGGACTTTGCTGCATTATTTATGGACTTTATTGCATTATTTAAAGACGTTGCTGCATTATATAAGGAATTTGCTGCATTATTTAAGGACTCTTCTGCATTATTTAAGGACTTTGTTGCATTATTTAAGGACTGTGCTGCATTATTCAAGGACTTTGCTGCATTATTTAAGGACTATGCTGAAGTATTTAAGGACTCTGCTGCATTATTTAAGGACTTTTCTGCATTATTTAAGGACTCTGCTGCAATATTTAAGGACTTGGCTGGATTATTTAAGGACTCTTCTGCATTATTTAAGGACTCTGCTGCATTATTTAAGGACTTTGTTGCATTATTTAAAGACTTTGCTGCATTATTTAAGGACTCTGCTGTGGTATTTAAGGACTCTGCTGCATTATTTAAGGACTTTGCTGCATTATTTAAGGACTCTGCTGCATTATTTAAGGACTTGGCTGGATTATTTAAGGACCCTGCTGCATGATTTAAGGACTTGGCTCGATTATTTAAGGACTCTTCTGCATTATTTAAGGATTTTGTTGCATTATTTAAGGACTCTGCTGCATTATTTAAGGACTTGGCTGGATTATTTAAGGACTCTTCTGCATTATTTAAGGACTCTGCTGCATTATTTAAGGAATTTGTTGCATTATTTAAAGACTTTGCTGCATTATTTAAGGACTCTGCTGTGGTATTTAAGGACTCTGCTGTATTATTTAAGAACTTTGCTGCATTATTTATGGACTTTATTGCATTATTTAAAGACTTTGCTGCATTATTTAAGGTCTTTTCTGCATTATTTAAGGACTCTGCTGCATTATTTAAGGACTTTGTTGCATTATTTAAGGACTCTGCTGCATTATTAAGGACTTTGTTGCATTATTTAAGGACTCTGCTGCATTATTTAAGGACTCTGCTGCTTTTTTTAAGGACTTTGTTGCATTATTTAAGGACTCTGCTGCATTATTTAAGGACTTTGTTGCATTATTTAAGGACTCTGCTGCATCATTTAAGGACTTTGTTGCATTATTTAAGGACTCTACTTCATTATTTAACGACTTTGCTGCATTATTTAAGGACCCTGCTGCGGTATTTCAGTACTCTGCTGCATTATTTAAGGACTCTGCTGCATTATTTAAGGACTTTGTTGCATTATTTAAGGACTCTGCTGCATCATTTAAGGACGTTGTTGCATTATTTAAGGACTCTACTTCATTATTTAACGACTTTGCTGCATTATTTAAGGACCCTGCTGCGGTATTTCAGTACTCTGCTGCATTATTTAAGGACTTTATTGCATTATTTAAAGACTTTGCTGCATTATTTAAGGAATTTGCTGCATTATTTAAGGACTCTGCAGCATTATTTAATGACCCTGCTGCAGTATTTCAGTAATCTGCTGCATTATTTAAGGACTCTGCTGCATTATTTAAGGATCCTGCTGCGGTATTTCAGTACTCTGCTGCATTATTTAAGGAATTTGCTGCATTATTTATGGACTTTATTGCATTATTTAAAGACTTTGCTGCATTATTTAAGGACTTGGCTGGATTATTTAAGGACTGTGCTGCATTATTTAAGGACTTTGCTGCATTATTTAAGGACTCTGCTGCATTATTTAAGGACTTTGTTGCATTATTTAAGGACTCTGCTGCATTATTTAAGGACTTTGTTGCATTATTTAAGGACTCTGCTGCATTATTTAAGGACTCTGCTGCATTATTTAAGGACCCTGCTGCAGTATTTCAGTAATCTGCTGCATTATTTAAGGACTTTGTTGCATTATTTAAGGACTTGGCTGGATTATTTAAGGACTCTGCTGCATTATTTAAGGACTTTGCTGCATTATTTAAGGACTCTGCTGCATTATTTAAGGACTTTGTTGCATTATTTAAAGACCCTGCTGCATCATTTAAGGACTTTATTGCATTACTTAAGGACTCTACTTCATTATTTAACGACTTTGCTGCATTATTTAAGGACCCTGCTGCGGTATTTCAGTACTCTGCTGCATTATTTAAGGACTCTGCTGCATTATTTAAGGACTTTGTTGCATTATTTAAGGACTCTGCTGCATTATTTAAGGACTTTGTTGCATTATTTAAGGACTCTGCTGCATCATTTAAGGACTTTATTGCATTACTTAAGGACTCTACTTCATTATTTAACGACTTTGCTGCATTATTTAAGGACCCTGCTGCGGTATTTCAGTACTCTGCTGCATTATTTAAGGACTCTGCTGCATTATTTAAGGACTTTGTTGCATTATTTAAGGACTCTGCTGCATTATTTAAGGACTTTGTTGCATTATTTAAGGACTCTGCTGCATTATTTAAGGACCCTGCTGCAGTATTTCAGTAATCTGCTGCATTATTTAAGGACTTTGTTGCATTATTTAAGGAATTGGCTGGATTATTTAAGGACTTTGCTGCAATATTTAAGGACTCTGCTGCATTATTTAAGGACTTTGCTGCATTATTTAAGGACTCTGATACGGTACTTAAGGACTCTGCTGCATTAATTAAGTACTTTGTTGCATTATTTAAGTACTCAGCTGCATTATTTAAGGACTTTGTTGCATTATTTAAGGACTCTGCTGCATTATTTAAGGACTTTGCTGCATTATTTAAGTACTCTGCTGCAGTATTTAAGGACTTGGCTGGATTATTTAAGGACTCTGCTGCATTATTTAAGGAATGTGCTGCATTATTTAAGGACTCTGCTGCATTATTTAAGGACTTGTTGCATTATTTAAGGACTTTGTTGCATTATTTAAGGACTCTGCTGCATTATTTAAGGATCCTGCTGCGGTATTTCAGTACTCTGCTGCATTATTTAAGGACTTTGCTGCATTATTTAAGGACTTGGCTGGATTATTTAAGGACTCTGCTGCATTATTTAAGGACTTTGCTGCATTATTTAAGGACTCTGCTGCATTATTTAAGGACTTTGTTGCATTATTTAAGGACCCTGCTGCATTATTTAAGGACTTTGTTGCATTATTTAAGGACTCTGGTGCATTATTTAAGGACCCTGCTGCGGTATTTCAGCACTCTGCTGAATTATTTAAGGACTTTGCTGCATTATTTATGGACTTTATTGCATTATTTAAGGACTCTGCTGCATTATTTAAGGAATTTGTTGGATTATTAAAGGACTCTGCTGCATTATGTAATGACTTTGCTGCATTATTTAAGTACTCTGCTACGTTAGTTAAGGACTCTGCTGCATTATTTAAGGACTCTGCTGCATTATTTAAGGTCTTGGTTGCATTATTTAAGGACTCTTCTGCATTATTTAAGGACTCTGCTGCATTGTTTAAGGACTTTGTTGCATTATTTAAGGACTCTGCTGCATTATTTAAGGACTTTGTTGCATTATTTAAGGACTCTGCTGCATCATTTAAGGACTTTTTTGCATTATTTAAGGACTCTACTTTGTTATATATTACGACTTTGCTGCATTATTTAAGGACCCTGCTGCGGTATTTCAGTACTCTGCTGCATTATTTAAGGACTCTGCTGCATTATTTAAGGACTTTGTTGCATTATTTAAGGACTCTGCTGCATCATTTAAGGACGTTGTTGCATTATTTAAGGACTCTACTTCATTATTTAACGACTTTGCTGCATTATTTAAGGACCCTGCTGCGGTATTTCAGTACTCTGCTGCATTATTTAAGGACTTTGCTGCATTATTTATGGACTTTATTGCATTATTTAAAGACTTTGCTGCATTATTTAATGAATTTGCTGCATTATTTAAGGACTCTGCAGCATTATTTAATGACTTTGCTGCATTATTTAAGGACTCTGCTGCATTATTTAAGTACTTTGTTGCATTATTTAAGGACTCTGCTGCATTATTTAAGGACTTTGTTGCATTATTTAAGGACTCTTCTGCATTATTTAAGGACTTTGTTGCATTATTTAAGGACTCTGCTGCATTATTCAAGGACTTTGCTGCATTATTTAAGGACTATGCTGAAGTATTTAAGGACTCTGCTGCATTATTTAAGGACTTTGCTGCATTATTTAAGGACTCTGCTGCATTATTTAAGGACTTGGCTGGATTATTTAAGGACCCTGCTGCATGATTTAAGGACTTGGCTCGATTATTTAAGGACTCTTCTGCATTATTTAAGGATTTTGTTGCATTATTTAAGGACTCTGCTGCATTATTTAAGGACTTGGCTGGATTATTTAAGGACTCTTCTGCATTATTTAAGGACTCTGCTGCATTATTTAAGGAATTTGTTGCATTATTTAAAGACTTTGCTGCATTATTTAAGGACTATGCTGTGGTATTTAAGGACTCTGCTGTATTATTTAAGAACTTTGCTGCATTATTTATGGACTTTATTGCATTATTTAAAGACTTTGCTGCATTATTTAAGGTCTTTTCTGCATTATTTAAGGACTCTGCTGCATTATTTAAGGACGTTGTTGCATTATTTAAGGACTCTACTGCATCATTTAAGGACGTTGTTGCATTATTTAAGGACTCTACTTCATTATTTAACGACTTTGCTGCATTATTTAAAGACCCTGCTGCGGTATTTCAGTACTCTGCTGCATTATTTAAGGACTTTATTGCATTATTTAAAGACTTTGCTGCATTTTTTAAGGAATTTGCTGCATTATTTAAGGACTCTGCAGCATTATTTAATGACTTTGCTGCATTATTTAAGGACTCTGCTGCATTATTTAAGTACTTTGTTGCATTATTTAAGGACTCTACTGCATTGTTTAAGGACTTTGTTGCATTATTTAAGGACACTTCTGCATTATTTAAGGACTTTGTTGCATTATTGAAGGACTCTGCTGCATTATTCAAGGACTTTGCTGCATTATTTAAGGACTATGCTGAAGTGTTTAAAGACTCTGCTGCATTATTTAAGGACTCTGCTGCATTATTTAAGGACTTGGCTGGATTATTTAAGGACCCTGCTGTATTATTTAAGGACTTGGCTTGATTATTTAAGGACTCTTCTGCATTATTTAAGGATGTTGTTGCATTATTTAAGGACTCTGCTGCATTATTTAAGGACTTGGCTGGATTATTTAAGGACTCTTCTGCATTATTTAAGAACTCTGCTGCATTATTTAAGGACTTTGTTGCATTATTTAAGGACTTTTCTGCATTATTTAAGGACTCTGTTGCATTACTTAAGGACTTGGCTGGATTATTTAAGGGCTCTTCTGCATTATTTAAGGACTCTGCTGCATTATTTAAGGACTTTTCTGCATTATTTAAGGACTCTGCTGCATTATTTAAGGACTTGGCTGGATTATTTAAGGACTGTGCTGCATTATTTAAGGACTTTGTTGCATTATTTAAGGACTCTGCTGCATCATTTAAGGACGTTGTTGCATTATTTAAGGACTCTACTTCATTATTTAACGACTTTGCTGCATTATTTAAGGACCCTGCTGTGGTATTTCAGTACTCTGCTGCATCATTTAAGGACTTTGCTGCATTATTTATGGACTTTATTGCATTATTTAAAGACTTTGCTGCATTATATAAGGAATTTGCTGCATTATTTAAGGACTCTTCTGCATTATTTAAGGACTTTGTTGCATTATTTAAGGACTGTGCTGCATTATTCAAGGACTTTGCTGCATTATTTAAGGACAATGCTGAAGTATTTAAGGACTCTGCTGCATTATTTAAGGACTTTTCTGCATTATTTAAGGACTCTGCTGCATTATTTAAGGACTTGGCTGGATTATTTAAGGACTCTTCTGCATTATTTAAGGACTCTGCTGCATTATTTAAGGACTTTGTTGCATTATTTAAAGACTTTGCTGCATTATTTAAGGACTCTGCTGTGGTATTTAAGGACTCTGCTGCATTATTTAAGGACTCTGATGCATTATATAAGGACTTTGCTGCATTATTTAAGGACTCTTCTGCATTATATAATGACTTTTCTGCATTATTTAAGGACTCTGCTGCAGTATTTAAGGACTCTGCTGCATTATTTAAGGACTTTTCTGCATTATTTAAGGACTCTGCTGCATTATTTTGGACTTGGCTGGATTATTTAAGGACTGTGCTGCATCATTTAAGGACTTTGTTGCATTATTTAAGGACTCTGCTGCATCATATAAGGACGTTGTTGCATTATTTAAGGACTCTACTTCATTATTTAACGACTTTGCTGCATTATTTAAGGACCCTGCTGCGGTATTTCAGTACTCTGCTGCATTATTTAAGGACTCTGCTGCATTATTTAAGGACTTTGTTGCATTATTTAAGGACTCTGCTGCATCATTTAAGGACGTTGTTGCATTATTTAAGGACTCTACTTCATTATTTAACGACTTTGCTGCATTATTTAAGGACCCTGCTGCGGTATTTCAGTACTCTGCTGCATTATTTAAGGACTTTATTGCATTATTTAAAGACTTTGCTGCATTATTTAAGGAATTTGCTGCATTATTTAAGGACTCTGCAGCATTATTTAATGACCCTGCTGCAGTATTTCAGTAATCTGCTGCATTATTTAAGGACTCTGCTGCATTATTTAAGGATCCTGCTGCGGTATTTCAGTACTCTGCTGCATTATTTAAGGAATTTGCTGCATTATTTATGGACTTTATTGCATTATTTAAAGACTTTGCTGCATTATTTAAGGACTTGGCTGGATTATTTAAGGACTGTGCTGCATTATTTAAGGACTTTGCTGCATTATTTAAGGACTCTGCTGCATTATTTAAGGACTTTGTTGCATTATTTAAGGACTTTTCTGCATTATTTAAGGACTCTGTTGCATTACTTAAGGACTTGGCTGGATTATTTAAGGACTCTTCTGCATTATTTAAGGACTCTGCTGCATTATTTAAGGACTTTTCTGCATTATTTAAGGACTCTGCTGCATTATTTAAGGACTTGGCTGGATTATTTAAGGACTGTGCTGCATTATTTAAGGACTTTGTTGCATTATTTAAGGACTCTGCTGCATCATTTAAGGACGTTGTTGCATTATTTAAGGACTCTACTTCATTATTTAACGACTTTGCTGCATTATTTAAGGACCCTGCTGCGGTATTTCAGTACTCTGCTGCATCATTTAAGGACTTTGCTGCATTATTTATGGACTTTATTGCATTATTTAAAGACGTTGCTGCATTATATAAGGAATTTGCTGCATTATTTAAGGACTCTTCTGCATTATTTAAGGACTTTGTTGCATTATTTAAGGACTGTGCTGCATTATTCAAGGACTTTGCTGCATTATTTAAGGACTATGCTGAAGTATTTAAGGACTCTGCTGCATTATTTAAGGACTTTTCTGCATTATTTAAGGACTCTGCTGCAATATTTAAGGACTTGGCTGGATTATTTAAGGACTCTTCTGCATTATTTAAGGACTCTGCTGCATTATTTAAGGACTTTGTTGCATTATTTAAAGACTTTGCTGCATTATTTAAGGACTCTGCTGTGGTATTTAAGGACTCTGCTGCATTATTTAAGGACTTTGCTGCATTATTTAAGGACTCTGCTGCATTATTTAAGGACTTGGCTGGATTATTTAAGGACCCTGCTGCATGATTTAAGGACTTGGCTCGATTATTTAAGGACTCTTCTGCATTATTTAAGGATTTTGTTGCATTATTTAAGGACTCTGCTGCATTATTTAAGGACTTGGCTGGATTATTTAAGGACTCTTCTGCATTATTTAAGGACTCTGCTGCATTATTTAAGGAATTTGTTGCATTATTTAAAGACTTTGCTGCATTATTTAAGGACTCTGCTGTGGTATTTAAGGACTCTGCTGTATTATTTAAGAACTTTGCTGCATTATTTATGGACTTTATTGCATTATTTAAAGACTTTGCTGCATTATTTAAGGTCTTTTCTGCATTATTTAAGGACTCTGCTGCATTATTTAAGGACTTTGTTGCATTATTTAAGGACTCTGCTGCATTATTAAGGACTTTGTTGCATTATTTAAGGACTCTGCTGCATTATTTAAGGACTCTGCTGCTTTTTTTAAGGACTTTGTTGCATTATTTAAGGACTCTGCTGCATTATTTAAGGACTTTGTTGCATTATTTAAGGACTCTGCTGCATCATTTAAGGACTTTGTTGCATTATTTAAGGACTCTACTTCATTATTTAACGACTTTGCTGCATTATTTAAGGACTATGCTGAAGTATTTAAGGACTCTGCTGCATTATTTAAGGACTTTGCTGCATTATTTAAGGACTCTGCTGCATTATTTAAGGACTTGGCTGGATTATTTAAGGACCCTGCTGCATGATTTAAGGACTTGGCTCGATTATTTAAGGACTCTTCTGCATTATTTAAGGATTTTGTTGCATTATTTAAGGACTCTGCTGCATTATTTAAGGACTTGGCTGGATTATTTAAGGACTCTTCTGCATTATTTAAGGACTCTGCTGCATTATTTAAGGAATTTGTTGCATTATTTAAAGACTTTGCTGCATTATTTAAGGACTATGCTGTGGTATTTAAGGACTCTGCTGTATTATTTAAGAACTTTGCTGCATTATTTATGGACTTTATTGCATTATTTAAAGACTTTGCTGCATTATTTAAGGTCTTTTCTGCATTATTTAAGGACTCTGCTGCATTATTTAAGGACGTTGTTGCATTATTTAAGGACTCTACTGCATCATTTAAGGACGTTGTTGCATTATTTAAGGACTCTACTTCATTATTTAACGACTTTGCTGCATTATTTAAAGACCCTGCTGCGGTATTTCAGTACTCTGCTGCATTATTTAAGGACTTTATTGCATTATTTAAAGACTTTGCTGCATTTTTTAAGGAATTTGCTGCATTATTTAAGGACTCTGCAGCATTATTTAATGACTTTGCTGCATTATTTAAGGACTCTGCTGCATTATTTAAGTACTTTGTTGCATTATTTAAGGACTCTACTGCATTGTTTAAGGACTTTGTTGCATTATTTAAGGACACTTCTGCATTATTTAAGGACTTTGTTGCATTATTGAAGGACTCTGCTGCATTATTCAAGGACTTTGCTGCATTATTTAAGGACTATGCTGAAGTGTTTAAAGACTCTGCTGCATTATTTAAGGACTCTGCTGCATTATTTAAGGACTTGGCTGGATTATTTAAGGACCCTGCTGTATTATTTAAGGACTTGGCTTGATTATTTAAGGACTCTTCTGCATTATTTAAGGATGTTGTTGCATTATTTAAGGACTCTGCTGCATTATTTAAGGACTTGGCTGGATTATTTAAGGACTCTTCTGCATTATTTAAGAACTCTGCTGCATTATTTAAGGACTTTGTTGCATTATTTAAGGACTTTTCTGCATTATTTAAGGACTCTGTTGCATTACTTAAGGACTTGGCTGGATTATTTAAGGGCTCTTCTGCATTATTTAAGGACTCTGCTGCATTATTTAAGGACTTTTCTGCATTATTTAAGGACTCTGCTGCATTATTTAAGGACTTGGCTGGATTATTTAAGGACTGTGCTGCATTATTTAAGGACTTTGTTGCATTATTTAAGGACTCTGCTGCATCATTTAAGGACGTTGTTGCATTATTTAAGGACTCTACTTCATTATTTAACGACTTTGCTGCATTATTTAAGGACCCTGCTGTGGTATTTCAGTACTCTGCTGCATCATTTAAGGACTTTGCTGCATTATTTATGGACTTTATTGCATTATTTAAAGACTTTGCTGCATTATATAAGGAATTTGCTGCATTATTTAAGGACTCTTCTGCATTATTTAAGGACTTTGTTGCATTATTTAAGGACTGTGCTGCATTATTCAAGGACTTTGCTGCATTATTTAAGGACAATGCTGAAGTATTTAAGGACTCTGCTGCATTATTTAAGGACTTTTCTGCATTATTTAAGGACTCTGCTGCATTATTTAAGGACTTGGCTGGATTATTTAAGGACTCTTCTGCATTATTTAAGGACTCTGCTGCATTATTTAAGGACTTTGTTGCATTATTTAAAGACTTTGCTGCATTATTTAAGGACTCTGCTGTGGTATTTAAGGACTCTGCTGCATTATTTAAGGACTCTGATGCATTATATAAGGACTTTGCTGCATTATTTAAGGACTCTTCTGCATTATATAATGACTTTTCTGCATTATTTAAGGACTCTGCTGCAGTATTTAAGGACTCTGCTGCATTATTTAAGGACTTTTCTGCATTATTTAAGGACTCTGCTGCATTATTTTGGACTTGGCTGGATTATTTAAGGACTGTGCTGCATCATTTAAGGACTTTGTTGCATTATTTAAGGACTCTGCTGCATCATATAAGGACGTTGTTGCATTATTTAAGGACTCTACTTCATTATTTAACGACTTTGCTGCATTATTTAAGGACCCTGCTGCGGTATTTCAGTACTCTGCTGCATTATTTAAGGACTCTGCTGCATTATTTAAGGACTTTGTTGCATTATTTAAGGACTCTGCTGCATCATTTAAGGACGTTGTTGCATTATTTAAGGACTCTACTTCATTATTTAACGACTTTGCTGCATTATTTAAGGACCCTGCTGCGGTATTTCAGTACTCTGCTGCATTATTTAAGGACTTTATTGCATTATTTAAAGACTTTGCTGCATTATTTAAGGAATTTGCTGCATTATTTAAGGACTCTGCAGCATTATTTAATGACCCTGCTGCAGTATTTCAGTAATCTGCTGCATTATTTAAGGACTCTGCTGCATTATTTAAGGATCCTGCTGCGGTATTTCAGTACTCTGCTGCATTATTTAAGGAATTTGCTGCATTATTTATGGACTTTATTGCATTATTTAAAGACTTTGCTGCATTATTTAAGGACTTGGCTGGATTATTTAAGGACTGTGCTGCATTATTTAAGGACTTTGCTGCATTATTTAAGGACTCTGCTGCATTATTTAAGGACTTTGTTGCATTATTTAAGGACTTTTCTGCATTATTTAAGGACTCTGTTGCATTACTTAAGGACTTGGCTGGATTATTTAAGGACTCTTCTGCATTATTTAAGGACTCTGCTGCATTATTTAAGGACTTTTCTGCATTATTTAAGGACTCTGCTGCATTATTTAAGGACTTGGCTGGATTATTTAAGGACTGTGCTGCATTATTTAAGGACTTTGTTGCATTATTTAAGGACTCTGCTGCATCATTTAAGGACGTTGTTGCATTATTTAAGGACTCTACTTCATTATTTAACGACTTTGCTGCATTATTTAAGGACCCTGCTGCGGTATTTCAGTACTCTGCTGCATCATTTAAGGACTTTGCTGCATTATTTAAGGACTTTGTTGCATTATTTAAGGACTGTGCTGCATTATTCAAGGACTTTGCTGCATTATTTAAGGACTATGCTGAAGTATTTAAGGACTCTGCTGCATTATTTAAGGACTTTTCTGCATTATTTAAGGACTCTGCTGCAATATTTAAGGACTTGGCTGGATTATTTAAGGACTCTTCTGCATTATTTAAGGACTCTGCTGCATTATTTAAGGACTTTGTTGCATTATTTAAAGACTTTGCTGCATTATTTAAGGACTCTGCTGTGGTATTTAAGGACTCTGCTGCATTATTTAAGGACTTTGCTGCATTATTTAAGGACTCTGCTGCATTATTTAAGGACTTGGCTGGATTATTTAAGGACCCTGCTGCATGATTTAAGGACTTGGCTCGATTATTTAAGGACTCTTCTGCATTATTTAAGGATTTTGTTGCATTATTTAAGGACTCTGCTGCATTATTTAAGGACTTGGCTGGATTATTTAAGGACTCTTCTGCATTATTTAAGGACTCTGCTGCATTATTTAAGGAATTTGTTGCATTATTTAAAGACTTTGCTGCATTATTTAAGGACTCTGCTGTGGTATTTAAGGACTCTGCTGTATTATTTAAGAACTTTGCTGCATTATTTATGGACTTTATTGCATTATTTAAAGACTTTGCTGCATTATTTAAGGTCTTTTCTGCATTATTTAAGGACTCTGCTGCATTATTTAAGGACTTTGTTGCATTATTTAAGGACTCTGCTGCATTATTAAGGACTTTGTTGCATTATTTAAGGACTCTGCTGCATTATTTAAGGACTCTGCTGCTTTTTTTAAGGACTTTGTTGCATTATTTAAGGACTCTGCTGCATTATTTAAGGACTTTGTTGCATTATTTAAGGACTCTGCTGCATCATTTAAGGACTTTGTTGCATTATTTAAGGACTCTACTTCATTATTTAACGACTTTGCTGCATTATTTAAGGACCCTGCTGCGGTATTTCAGTACTCTGCTGCATTATTTAAGGACTCTGCTGCATTATTTAAGGACTTTGTTGCATTATTTAAGGACTCTGCTGCATCATTTAAGGACGTTGTTGCATTATTTAAGGACTCTACTTCATTATTTAACGACTTTGCTGCATTATTTAAGGACCCTGCTGCGGTATTTCAGTACTCTGCTGCATTATTTAAGGACTTTATTGCATTATTTAAAGACTTTGCTGCATTATTTAAGGAATTTGCTGCATTATTTAAGGACTCTGCAGCATTATTTAATGACCCTGCTGCAGTATTTCAGTAATCTGCTGCATTATTTAAGGACTCTGCTGCATTATTTAAGGATCCTGCTGCGGTATTTCAGTACTCTGCTGCATTATTTAAGGAATTTGCTGCATTATTTATGGACTTTATTGCATTATTTAAAGACTTTGCTGCATTATTTAAGGACTTGGCTGGATTATTTAAGGACTGTGCTGCATTATTTAAGGACTTTGCTGCATTATTTAAGGACTCTGCTGCATTATTTAAGGACTTTGTTGCATTATTTAAGGACTCTGCTGCATTATTTAAGGACTTTGTTGCATTATTTAAGGACTCTGCTGCATTATTTAAGGACTCTGCTGCATTATTTAAGGACCCTGCTGCAGTATTTCAGTAATCTGCTGCATTATTTAAGGACTTTGTTGCATTATTTAAGGACTTGGCTGGATTATTTAAGGACTCTGCTGCATTATTTAAGGACTTTGCTGCATTATTTAAGGACTCTGCTGCATTATTTAAGGACTTTGTTGCATTATTTAAAGACCCTGCTGCATCATTTAAGGACTTTATTGCATTACTTAAGGACTCTACTTCATTATTTAACGACTTTGCTGCATTATTTAAGGACCCTGCTGCGGTATTTCAGTACTCTGCTGCATTATTTAAGGACTCTGCTGCATTATTTAAGGACTTTGTTGCATTATTTAAGGACTCTGCTGCATTATTTAAGGACTTTGTTGCATTATTTAAGGACTCTGCTGCATCATTTAAGGACTTTATTGCATTACTTAAGGACTCTACTTCATTATTTAACGACTTTGCTGCATTATTTAAGGACCCTGCTGCGGTATTTCAGTACTCTGCTGCATTATTTAAGGACTCTGCTGCATTATTTAAGGACTTTGTTGCATTATTTAAGGACTCTGCTGCATTATTTAAGGACTTTGTTGCATTATTTAAGGACTCTGCTGCATTATTTAAGGACCCTGCTGCAGTATTTCAGTAATCTGCTGCATTATTTCAGGACTTTGTTGCATTATTTAAGGAATTGGCTGGATTATTTAAGGACTTTGCTGCAATATTTAAGGACTCTGCTGCATTATTTAAGGACTTTGCTGCATTATTTAAGGACTCTGATACGGTACTTAAGGACTCTGCTGCATTAATTAAGTACTTTGTTGCATTATTTAAGTACTCAGCTGCATTATTTAAGGACTTTGTTGCATTATTTAAGGACTCTGTTGCATTATTTAAGGACTTTGCTGCATTATTTAAGTACTCTGCTGCAGTATTTAAGGACTTGGCTGGATTATTTAAGGACTCTGCTGCATTATTTAAGGAATGTGCTGCATTATTTAAGGACTCTGCTGCATTATTTAAGGACTTGTTGCATTATTTAAGGACTTTGTTGCATTATTTAAGGACTCTGCTGCATTATTTAAGGATCCTGCTGCGGTATTTCAGTACTCTGCTGCATTATTTAAGGACTTTGCTGCATTATTTAAGGACTTGGCTGGATTATTTAAGGACTCTGCTGCATTATTTAAGGACTTTGCTGCATTATTTAAGGACTCTGCTGCATTATTTAAGGACTTTGTTGCATTATTTAAGGACCCTGCTGCATTATTTAAGGACTTTGTTGCATTATTTAAGGACTCTGGTGCATTATTTAAGGACCCTGCTGCGGTATTTCAGCACTCTGCTGAATTATTTAAGGACTTTGCTGCATTATTTATGGACTTTATTGCATTATTTAAGGACTCTGCTGCATTATTTAAGGAATTTGTTGGATTATTAAAGGACTCTGCTGCATTATGTAATGACTTTGCTGCATTATTTAAGTACTCTGCTACGTTAGTTAAGGACTCTGCTGCATTATTTAAGGACTCTGCTGCATTATTTAAGGTCTTGGTTGCATTATTTAAGGACTCTTCTGCATTATTTAAGGACTCTGCTGCATTGTTTAAGGACTTTGTTGCATTATTTAAGGACTCTGCTGCATTATTTAAGGACTTTGTTGCATTATTTAAGGACTCTGCTGCATCATTTAAGGACTTTTTTGCATTATTTAAGGACTCTACTTTGTTATATATTACGACTTTGCTGCATTATTTAAGGACCCTGCTGCGGTATTTCAGTACTCTGCTGCATTATTTAAGGACTCTGCTGCATTATTTAAGGACTTTGTTGCATTATTTAAGGACTCTGCTGCATCATTTAAGGACGTTGTTGCATTATTTAAGGACTCTACTTCATTATTTAACGACTTTGCTGCATTATTTAAGGACCCTGCTGCGGTATTTCAGTACTCTGCTGCATTATTTAAGGACTTTGCTGCATTATTTATGGACTTTATTGCATTATTTAAAGACTTTGCTGCATTATTTAATGAATTTGCTGCATTATTTAAGGACTCTGCAGCATTATTTAATGACTTTGCTGCATTATTTAAGGACTCTGCTGCATTATTTAAGTACTTTGTTGCATTATTTAAGGACTCTGCTGCATTATTTAAGGACTTTGTTGCATTATTTAAGGACTCTTCTGCATTATTTAAGGACTTTGTTGCATTATTTAAGGACTCTGCTGCATTATTCAAGGACTTTGCTGCATTATTTAAGGACTATGCTGAAGTATTTAAGGACTCTGCTGCATTATTTAAGGACTTTGCTGCATTATTTAAGGACTCTGCTGCATTATTTAAGGACTTGGCTGGATTATTTAAGGACCCTGCTGCATGATTTAAGGACTTGGCTCGATTATTTAAGGACTCTTCTGCATTATTTAAGGATTTTGTTGCATTATTTAAGGACTCTGCTGCATTATTTAAGGACTTGGCTGGATTATTTAAGGACTCTTCTGCATTATTTAAGGACTCTGCTGCATTATTTAAGGAATTTGTTGCATTATTTAAAGACTTTGCTGCATTATTTAAGGACTATGCTGTGGTATTTAAGGACTCTGCTGTATTATTTAAGAACTTTGCTGCATTATTTATGGACTTTATTGCATTATTTAAAGACTTTGCTGCATTATTTAAGGTCTTTTCTGCATTATTTAAGGACTCTGCTGCATTATTTAAGGACTTTGTTGCATTATTTAAGGACTCTGCTGCATTATTAAGGACTTTGTTGCATTATTTAAGGACTCTGCTGCATTATTTAAGGACTTTGTTGCATTATTTAAGGACTCTGCTGCATTATTTAAGGACTTTGTTGCATTATTTAAGGACTCTGCTGCATTATTTAAGGACTTTGTTGCATTATTTAAGGACTCTGCTGCATTATTTAAGGACCCTGCTGCAGTATTTCAGTAATCTGCTGCATTATTTAAGGACTTTGTTGCATTATTTAAGGACTTGGCTGGATTGTTTAAGGACTCTGCTGCATTATTTACGGACTTTGCTGCATTTTTTAAGGACTCTGCTGCATTATTTAAGGACTTTGTTGCATTATTTAAGGACTCTGCTGCATTATTTAAGGACGTTGTTGCATTATTTAAGGACTCTACTGCATCATTTAAGGACGTTGTTGCATTATTTAAGGACTCTACTTCATTATTTAACGACTTTGCTGCATTATTTAAAGACCCTGCTGCGGTATTTCAGTACTCTGCTGCATTATTTAAGGACTTTATTGCATTATTTAAAGACTTTGCTGCATTTTTTAAGGAATTTGCTGCATTATTTAAGGACTCTGCAGCATTATTTAATGACTTTGCTGCATTATTTAAGGACTCTGCTGCATTATTTAAGTACTTTGTTGCATTATTTAAGGACTCTACTGCATTGTTTAAGGACTTTGTTGCATTATTTAAGGACACTTCTGCATTATTTAAGGACTTTGTTGCATTATTGAAGGACTCTGCTGCATTATTCAAGGACTTTGCTGCATTATTTAAGGACTATGCTGAAGTGTTTAAAGACCCTGCTGCATTATTTAAGGACTCTGCTGCATTATTTAAGGACTTGGCTGGATTATTTAAGGACCCTGCTGTATTATTTAAGGACTTGGCTTGATTATTTAAGGACTCTTCTGCATTATTTAAGGATGTTGTTGCATTATTTAAGGACTCTGCTGCATTATTTAAGGACTTGGCTGGATTATTTAAGGACTCTTCTGCATTATTTAAGGACTCTGCTGCATTATTTAAGGACTTTGTTGCATTATTTAAGGACTTTTCTGCATTATTTAAGGACTCTGTTGCATTACTTAAGGACTTGGCTGGATTATTTAAGGGCTCTTCTGCATTATTTAAGGACTCTGCTGCATTATTTAAGGACTTTTCTGCATTATTTAAGGACTCTGCTGCATTATTTAAGGACTTGGCTGGATTATTTAAGGACTGTGCTGCATTATTTAAGGACTTTGTTGCATTATTTAAGGACTCTGCTGCATCATTTAAGGACGTTGTTGCATTATTTAAGGACTCTACTTCATTATTTAACGACTTTGCTGCATTATTTAAGGACCCTGCTGTGGTATTTCAGTACTCTGCTGCATCATTTAAGGACTTTGCTGCATTATTTATGGACTTTATTGCATTATTTAAAGACTTTGCTGCATTATATAAGGAATTTGCTGCATTATTTAAGGACTCTTCTGCATTATTTAAGGACTTTGTTGCATTATTTAAGGACTGTGCTGCATTATTCAAGGACTTTGCTGCATTATTTAAGGACTATGCTGAAGTATTTAAGGACTCTGCTGCATTATTTAAGGACTTTTCTGCATTATTTAAGGACTCTGCTGCATTATTTAAGGACTTGGCTGGATTATTTAAGGACTCTTCTGCATTATTTAAGGACTCTGCTGCATTATTTAAGGACTTTGTTGCATTATTTAAAGACTTTGCTGCATTATTTAAGGACTCTGCTGTGGTATTTAAGGACTCTGCTGCATTATTTAAGGACTCTGATGCATTATATAAGGACTTTGCTGCATTATTTAAGGACTCTTCTGCATTATTTAATGACTTTTCTGCATTATTTAAGGACTCTGCTGCAGTATTTAAGGACTCTGCTGCATTATTTAAGGACTTTTCTGCATTATTTAAGGACTCTGCTGCATTATTTTGGACTTGGCTGGATTATTTAAGGACTGTGCTGCATCATTTAAGGACTTTGTTGCATTATTTAAGGACTCTGCTGCATCATATAAGGACGTTGTTGCATTATTTAAGGACTCTACTTCATTATTTAACGACTTTGCTGCATTATTTAAGGACCCTGCTGCGGTATTTCAGTACTCTGCTGCATTATTTAAGGACTCTGCTGCATTATTTAAGGACTTTGTTGCATTATTTAAGGACTCTGCTGCATCATTTAAGGACGTTGTTGCATTATTTAAGGACTCTACTTCATTATTTAACGACTTTGCTGCATTATTTAAGGACCCTGCTGCGGTATTTCAGTACTCTGCTGCATTATTTAAGGACTTTATTGCATTATTTAAAGACTTTGCTGCATTATTTAAGGAATTTGCTGCATTATTTAAGGACTCTGCAGCATTATTTAATGACCCTGCTGCAGTATTTCAGTAATCTGCTGCATTATTTAAGGACTCTGCTGCATTATTTAAGGATCCTGCTGCGGTATTTCAGTACTCTGCTGCATTATTTAAGGAATTTGCTGCATTATTTATGGACTTTATTGCATTATTTAAAGACTTTGCTGCATTATTTAAGGACTTGGCTGGATTATTTAAGGACTGTGCTGCATTATTTAAGGACTTTGCTGCATTATTTAAGGACTCTGCTGCATTATTTAAGGACTTTGTTGCATTATTTAAGGACTCTGCTGCATTATTTAAGGACTTTGTTGCATTATTTAAGGACTCTGCTGCATCATTTAAGGACTTTATTGCATTACTTAAGGACTCTACTTCATTATTTAACGACTTTGCTGCATTATTTAAGGACCCTGCTGCGGTATTTCAGTACTCTGCTGCATTATTTAAGGACTTTATTGCATTATTTAAAGACTTTGCTGCATTATTTAAGGAATTTGCTGCATTATTTAAGGACTCTGCAGCATTATTTAATGACCCTGCTGCAGTATTTCAGTAATCTGCTGCATTATTTAAGGACTCTGCTGCATTATTTAAGGATCCTGCTGCGGTATTTCAGTACTCTGCTGCATTATTTAAGGAATTTGCTGCATTATTTATGGACTTTATTGCATTATTTAAAGACTTTGCTGCATTATTTAAGGACTTGGCTGGATTATTTAAGGACTGTGCTGCATTATTTAAGGACTTTGCTGCATTATTTAAGGACTCTGCTGCATTATTTAAGGACTTTGTTGCATTATTTAAGGACTTTTCTGCATTATTTAAGGACTCTGTTGCATTACTTAAGGACTTGGCTGGATTATTTAAGGACTCTTCTGCATTATTTAAGGACTCTGCTGCATTATTTAAGGACTTTTCTGCATTATTTAAGGACTCTGCTGCATTATTTAAGGACTTGGCTGGATTATTTAAGGACTGTGCTGCATTATTTAAGGACTTTGTTGCATTATTTAAGGACTCTGCTGCATCATTTAAGGACGTTGTTGCATTATTTAAGGACTCTACTTCATTATTTAACGACTTTGCTGCATTATTTAAGGACCCTGCTGCGGTATTTCAGTACTCTGCTGCATCATTTAAGGACTTTGCTGCATTATTTATGGACTTTATTGCATTATTTAAAGACGTTGCTGCATTATATAAGGAATTTGCTGCATTATTTAAGGACTCTTCTGCATTATTTAAGGACTTTGTTGCATTATTTAAGGACTGTGCTGCATTATTCAAGGACTTTGCTGCATTATTTAAGGACTATGCTGAAGTATTTAAGGACTCTGCTGCATTATTTAAGGACTTTTCTGCATTATTTAAGGACTCTGCTGCAATATTTAAGGACTTGGCTGGATTATTTAAGGACTCTTCTGCATTATTTAAGGACTCTGCTGCATTATTTAAGGACTTTGTTGCATTATTTAAAGACTTTGCTGCATTATTTAAGGACTCTGCTGTGGTATTTAAGGACTCTGCTGCATTATTTAAGGACTTTGCTGCATTATTTAAGGACTCTGCTGCATTATTTAAGGACTTGGCTGGATTATTTAAGGACCCTGCTGCATGATTTAAGGACTTGGCTCGATTATTTAAGGACTCTTCTGCATTATTTAAGGATTTTGTTGCATTATTTAAGGACTCTGCTGCATTATTTAAGGACTTGGCTGGATTATTTAAGGACTCTTCTGCATTATTTAAGGACTCTGCTGCATTATTTAAGGAATTTGTTGCATTATTTAAAGACTTTGCTGCATTATTTAAGGACTCTGCTGTGGTATTTAAGGACTCTGCTGTATTATTTAAGAACTTTGCTGCATTATTTATGGACTTTATTGCATTATTTAAAGACTTTGCTGCATTATTTAAGGTCTTTTCTGCATTATTTAAGGACTCTGCTGCATTATTTAAGGACTTTGTTGCATTATTTAAGGACTCTGCTGCATTATTAAGGACTTTGTTGCATTATTTAAGGACTCTGCTGCATTATTTAAGGACTCTGCTGCTTTTTTTAAGGACTTTGTTGCATTATTTAAGGACTCTGCTGCATTATTTAAGGACTTTGTTGCATTATTTAAGGACTCTGCTGCATCATTTAAGGACTTTGTTGCATTATTTAAGGACTCTACTTCATTATTTAACGACTTTGCTGCATTATTTAAGGACTATGCTGAAGTATTTAAGGACTCTGCTGCATTATTTAAGGACTTTGCTGCATTATTTAAGGACTCTGCTGCATTATTTAAGGACTTGGCTGGATTATTTAAGGACCCTGCTGCATGATTTAAGGACTTGGCTCGATTATTTAAGGACTCTTCTGCATTATTTAAGGATTTTGTTGCATTATTTAAGGACTCTGCTGCATTATTTAAGGACGTTGTTGCATTATTTAAGGACTCTACTGCATCATTTAAGGACGTTGTTGCATTATTTAAGGACTCTACTTCATTATTTAACGACTTTGCTGCATTATTTAAAGACCCTGCTGCGGTATTTCAGTACTCTGCTGCATTATTTAAGGACTTTATTGCATTATTTAAAGACTTTGCTGCATTTTTTAAGGAATTTGCTGCATTATTTAAGGACTCTGCAGCATTATTTAATGACTTTGCTGCATTATTTAAGGACTCTGCTGCATTATTTAAGTACTTTGTTGCATTATTTAAGGACTCTACTGCATTGTTTAAGGACTTTGTTGCATTATTTAAGGACACTTCTGCATTATTTAAGGACTTTGTTGCATTATTGAAGGACTCTGCTGCATTATTCAAGGACTTTGCTGCATTATTTAAGGACTATGCTGAAGTGTTTAAAGACTCTGCTGCATTATTTAAGGACTCTGCTGCATTATTTAAGGACTTGGCTGGATTATTTAAGGACCCTGCTGTATTATTTAAGGACTTGGCTTGATTATTTAAGGACTCTTCTGCATTATTTAAGGATGTTGTTGCATTATTTAAGGACTCTGCTGCATTATTTAAGGACTTGGCTGGATTATTTAAGGACTCTTCTGCATTATTTAAGAACTCTGCTGCATTATTTAAGGACTTTGTTGCATTATTTAAGGACTTTTCTGCATTATTTAAGGACTCTGTTGCATTACTTAAGGACTTGGCTGGATTATTTAAGGGCTCTTCTGCATTATTTAAGGACTCTGCTGCATTATTTAAGGACTTTTCTGCATTATTTAAGGACTCTGCTGCATTATTTAAGGACTTGGCTGGATTATTTAAGGACTGTGCTGCATTATTTAAGGACTTTGTTGCATTATTTAAGGACTCTGCTGCATCATTTAAGGACGTTGTTGCATTATTTAAGGACTCTACTTCATTATTTAACGACTTTGCTGCATTATTTAAGGACCCTGCTGTGGTATTTCAGTACTCTGCTGCATCATTTAAGGACTTTGCTGCATTATTTATGGACTTTATTGCATTATTTAAAGACTTTGCTGCATTATATAAGGAATTTGCTGCATTATTTAAGGACTCTTCTGCATTATTTAAGGACTTTGTTGCATTATTTAAGGACTGTGCTGCATTATTCAAGGACTTTGCTGCATTATTTAAGGACAATGCTGAAGTATTTAAGGACTCTGCTGCATTATTTAAGGACTTTTCTGCATTATTTAAGGACTCTGCTGCATTATTTAAGGACTTGGCTGGATTATTTAAGGACTCTTCTGCATTATTTAAGGACTCTGCTGCATTATTTAAGGACTTTGTTGCATTATTTAAAGACTTTGCTGCATTATTTAAGGACTCTGCTGTGGTATTTAAGGACTCTGCTGCATTATTTAAGGACTCTGATGCATTATATAAGGACTTTGCTGCATTATTTAAGGACTCTTCTGCATTATATAATGACTTTTCTGCATTATTTAAGGACTCTGCTGCAGTATTTAAGGACTCTGCTGCATTATTTAAGGACTTTTCTGCATTATTTAAGGACTCTGCTGCATTATTTTGGACTTGGCTGGATTATTTAAGGACTGTGCTGCATCATTTAAGGACTTTGTTGCATTATTTAAGGACTCTGCTGCATCATATAAGGACGTTGTTGCATTATTTAAGGACTCTACTTCATTATTTAACGACTTTGCTGCATTATTTAAGGACCCTGCTGCGGTATTTCAGTACTCTGCTGCATTATTTAAGGACTCTGCTGCATTATTTAAGGACTTTGTTGCATTATTTAAGGACTCTGCTGCATCATTTAAGGACGTTGTTGCATTATTTAAGGACTCTACTTCATTATTTAACGACTTTGCTGCATTATTTAAGGACCCTGCTGCGGTATTTCAGTACTCTGCTGCATTATTTAAGGACTTTATTGCATTATTTAAAGACTTTGCTGCATTATTTAAGGAATTTGCTGCATTATTTAAGGACTCTGCAGCATTATTTAATGACCCTGCTGCAGTATTTCAGTAATCTGCTGCATTATTTAAGGACTCTGCTGCATTATTTAAGGATCCTGCTGCGGTATTTCAGTACTCTGCTGCATTATTTAAGGAATTTGCTGCATTATTTATGGACTTTATTGCATTATTTAAAGACTTTGCTGCATTATTTAAGGACTTGGCTGGATTATTTAAGGACTGTGCTGCATTATTTAAGGACTTTGCTGCATTATTTAAGGACTCTGCTGCATTATTTAAGGACTTTGTTGCATTATTTAAGGACTTTTCTGCATTATTTAAGGACTCTGTTGCATTACTTAAGGACTTGGCTGGATTATTTAAGGACTCTTCTGCATTATTTAAGGACTCTGCTGCATTATTTAAGGACTTTTCTGCATTATTTAAGGACTCTGCTGCATTATTTAAGGACTTGGCTGGATTATTTAAGGACTGTGCTGCATTATTTAAGGACTTTGTTGCATTATTTAAGGACTCTGCTGCATCATTTAAGGACGTTGTTGCATTATTTAAGGACTCTACTTCATTATTTAACGACTTTGCTGCATTATTTAAGGACCCTGCTGCGGTATTTCAGTACTCTGCTGCATCATTTAAGGACTTTGCTGCATTATTTAAGGACTTTGTTGCATTATTTAAGGACTGTGCTGCATTATTCAAGGACTTTGCTGCATTATTTAAGGACTATGCTGAAGTATTTAAGGACTCTGCTGCATTATTTAAGGACTTTTCTGCATTATTTAAGGACTCTGCTGCAATATTTAAGGACTTGGCTGGATTATTTAAGGACTCTTCTGCATTATTTAAGGACTCTGCTGCATTATTTAAGGACTTTGTTGCATTATTTAAAGACTTTGCTGCATTATTTAAGGACTCTGCTGTGGTATTTAAGGACTCTGCTGCATTATTTAAGGACTTTGCTGCATTATTTAAGGACTCTGCTGCATTATTTAAGGACTTGGCTGGATTATTTAAGGACCCTGCTGCATGATTTAAGGACTTGGCTCGATTATTTAAGGACTCTTCTGCATTATTTAAGGATTTTGTTGCATTATTTAAGGACTCTGCTGCATTATTTAAGGACTTGGCTGGATTATTTAAGGACTCTTCTGCATTATTTAAGGACTCTGCTGCATTATTTAAGGAATTTGTTGCATTATTTAAAGACTTTGCTGCATTATTTAAGGACTCTGCTGTGGTATTTAAGGACTCTGCTGTATTATTTAAGAACTTTGCTGCATTATTTATGGACTTTATTGCATTATTTAAAGACTTTGCTGCATTATTTAAGGTCTTTTCTGCATTATTTAAGGACTCTGCTGCATTATTTAAGGACTTTGTTGCATTATTTAAGGACTCTGCTGCATTATTAAGGACTTTGTTGCATTATTTAAGGACTCTGCTGCATTATTTAAGGACTCTGCTGCTTTTTTTAAGGACTTTGTTGCATTATTTAAGGACTCTGCTGCATTATTTAAGGACTTT
Organism: Phyllobates terribilis; assembly: GCF_046119375.1. Lineage (NCBI taxonomy): Eukaryota > Metazoa > Chordata > Amphibia > Anura > Dendrobatidae > Phyllobates > Phyllobates terribilis. Next base: position 5,336,570 of record NW_027362792.1, read on the forward strand.
GTTGCATTATTTAAGGACTCTGCTGCATCATTTAAGGACTTTGTTGCATTATTTAAGGACTCTACTTCATTATTTAACGACTTTGCTGCATTATTTAAGGACCCTGCTGCGGTATTTCAGTACTCTGCTGCATTATTTAAGGACTCTGCTGCATTATTTAAGGACTTTGTTGCATTATTTAAGGACTCTGCTGCATCATTTAAGGACGTTGTTGCATTATTTAAGGACTCTACTTCATTATTTAACGACTTTGCTGCATTATTTAAGGACCCTGCTGCGGTATTTCAGTACTCTGCTGCATTATTTAAGGACTTTATTGCATTATTTAAAGACTTTGCTGCATTATTTAAGGAATTTGCTGCATTATTTAAGGACTCTGCAGCATTATTTAATGACCCTGCTGCAGTATTTCAGTAATCTGCTGCATTATTTAAGGACTCTGCTGCATTATTTAAGGATCCTGCTGCGGTATTTCAGTACTCTGCTGCATTATTTAAGGAATTTGCTGCATTATTTATGGACTTTATTGCATTATTTAAAGACTTTGCTGCATTATTTAAGGACTTGGCTGGATTATTTAAGGACTGTGCTGCATTATTTAAGGACTTTGCTGCATTATTTAAGGACTCTGCTGCATTATTTAAGGACTTTGTTGCATTATTTAAGGACTCTGCTGCATTATTTAAGGACTTTGTTGCATTATTTAAGGACTCTGCTGCATTATTTAAGGACTCTGCTGCATTATTTAAGGACCCTGCTGCAGTATTTCAGTAATCTGCTGCATTATTTAAGGACTTTGTTGCATTATTTAAGGACTTGGCTGGATTATTTAAGGACTCTGCTGCATTATTTAAGGACTTTGCTGCATTATTTAAGGACTCTGCTGCATTATTTAAGGACTTTGTTGCATTATTTAAAGACCCTGCTGCATCATTTAAGGACTTTATTGCATTACTTAAGGACTCTACTTCATTATTTAACGACTTTGCTGCATTATTTAAGGACCCTGCTGCGGTATTTCAGTACTCTGCTGCATTATTTAAGGACTCTGCTGCATTATTTAAGGACTTTGTTGCATTATTTAAGGACTCTGCTGCATTATTTAAGGACTTTGTTGCATTATTTAAGGACTCTGCTGCATCATTTAAGGACTTTATTGCATTACTTAAGGACTCTACTTCATTATTTAACGACTTTGCTGCATTATTTAAGGACCCTGCTGCGGTATTTCAGTACTCTGCTGCATTATTTAAGGACTCTGCTGCATTATTTAAGGACTTTGTTGCATTATTTAAGGACTCTGCTGCATTATTTAAGGACTTTGTTGCATTATTTAAGGACTCTGCTGCATTATTTAAGGACCCTGCTGCAGTATTTCAGTAATCTGCTGCATTATTTCAGGACTTTGTTGCATTATTTAAGGAATTGGCTGGATTATTTAAGGACTTTGCTGCAATATTTAAGGACTCTGCTGCATTATTTAAGGACTTTGCTGCATTATTTAAGGACTCTGATACGGTACTTAAGGACTCTGCTGCATTAATTAAGTACTTTGTTGCATTATTTAAGTACTCAGCTGCATTATTTAAGGACTTTGTTGCATTATTTAAGGACTCTGTTGCATTATTTAAGGACTTTGCTGCATTATTTAAGTACTCTGCTGCAGTATTTAAGGACTTGGCTGGATTATTTAAGGACTCTGCTGCATTATTTAAGGAATGTGCTGCATTATTTAAGGACTCTGCTGCATTATTTAAGGACTTGTTGCATTATTTAAGGACTTTGTTGCATTATTTAAGGACTCTGCTGCATTATTTAAGGATCCTGCTGCGGTATTTCAGTACTCTGCTGCATTATTTAAGGACTTTGCTGCATTATTTAAGGACTTGGCTGGATTATTTAAGGACTCTGCTGCATTATTTAAGGACTTTGCTGCATTATTTAAGGACTCTGCTGCATTATTTAAGGACTTTGTTGCATTATTTAAGGACCCTGCTGCATTATTTAAGGACTTTGTTGCATTATTTAAGGACTCTGGTGCATTATTTAAGGACCCTGCTGCGGTATTTCAGCACTCTGCTGAATTATTTAAGGACTTTGCTGCATTATTTATGGACTTTATTGCATTATTTAAGGACTCTGCTGCATTATTTAAGGAATTTGTTGGATTATTAAAGGACTCTGCTGCATTATGTAATGACTTTGCTGCATTATTTAAGTACTCTGCTACGTTAGTTAAGGACTCTGCTGCATTATTTAAGGACTCTGCTGCATTATTTAAGGTCTTGGTTGCATTATTTAAGGACTCTTCTGCATTATTTAAGGACTCTGCTGCATTGTTTAAGGACTTTGTTGCATTATTTAAGGACTCTGCTGCATTATTTAAGGACTTTGTTGCATTATTTAAGGACTCTGCTGCATCATTTAAGGACTTTTTTGCATTATTTAAGGACTCTACTTTGTTATATATTACGACTTTGCTGCATTATTTAAGGACCCTGCTGCGGTATTTCAGTACTCTGCTGCATTATTTAAGGACTCTGCTGCATTATTTAAGGACTTTGTTGCATTATTTAAGGACTCTGCTGCATCATTTAAGGACGTTGTTGCATTATTTAAGGACTCTACTTCATTATTTAACGACTTTGCTGCATTATTTAAGGACCCTGCTGCGGTATTTCAGTACTCTGCTGCATTATTTAAGGACTTTGCTGCATTATTTATGGACTTTATTGCATTATTTAAAGACTTTGCTGCATTATTTAATGAATTTGCTGCATTATTTAAGGACTCTGCAGCATTATTTAATGACTTTGCTGCATTATTTAAGGACTCTGCTGCATTATTTAAGTACTTTGTTGCATTATTTAAGGACTCTGCTGCATTATTTAAGGACTTTGTTGCATTATTTAAGGACTCTTCTGCATTATTTAAGGACTTTGTTGCATTATTTAAGGACTCTGCTGCATTATTCAAGGACTTTGCTGCATTATTTAAGGACTATGCTGAAGTATTTAAGGACTCTGCTGCATTATTTAAGGACTTTGCTGCATTATTTAAGGACTCTGCTGCATTATTTAAGGACTTGGCTGGATTATTTAAGGACCCTGCTGCATGATTTAAGGACTTGGCTCGATTATTTAAGGACTCTTCTGCATTATTTAAGGATTTTGTTGCATTATTTAAGGACTCTGCTGCATTATTTAAGGACTTGGCTGGATTATTTAAGGACTCTTCTGCATTATTTAAGGACTCTGCTGCATTATTTAAGGAATTTGTTGCATTATTTAAAGACTTTGCTGCATTATTTAAGGACTATGCTGTGGTATTTAAGGACTCTGCTGTATTATTTAAGAACTTTGCTGCATTATTTATGGACTTTATTGCATTATTTAAAGACTTTGCTGCATTATTTAAGGTCTTTTCTGCATTATTTAAGGACTCTGCTGCATTATTTAAGGACTTTGTTGCATTATTTAAGGACTCTGCTGCATTATTAAGGACTTTGTTGCATTATTTAAGGACTCTGCTGCATTATTTAAGGACTTTGTTGCATTATTTAAGGACTCTGCTGCATTATTTAAGGACTTTGTTGCATTATTTAAGGACTCTGCTGCATTATTTAAGGACTTTGTTGCATTATTTAAGGACTCTGCTGCATTATTTAAGGACCCTGCTGCAGTATTTCAGTAATCTGCTGCATTATTTAAGGACTTTGTTGCATTATTTAAGGACTTGGCTGGATTGTTTAAGGACTCTGCTGCATTATTTACGGACTTTGCTGCATTTTTTAAGGACTCTGCTGCATTATTTAAGGACTTTGTTGCATTATTTAAGGACTCTGCTGCATTATTTAAGGACGTTGTTGCATTATTTAAGGACTCTACTGCATCATTTAAGGACGTTGTTGCATTATTTAAGGACTCTACTTCATTATTTAACGACTTTGCTGCATTATTTAAAGACCCTGCTGCGGTATTTCAGTACTCTGCTGCATTATTTAAGGACTTTATTGCATTATTTAAAGACTTTGCTGCATTTTTTAAGGAATTTGCTGCATTATTTAAGGACTCTGCAGCATTATTTAATGACTTTGCTGCATTATTTAAGGACTCTGCTGCATTATTTAAGTACTTTGTTGCATTATTTAAGGACTCTACTGCATTGTTTAAGGACTTTGTTGCATTATTTAAGGACACTTCTGCATTATTTAAGGACTTTGTTGCATTATTGAAGGACTCTGCTGCATTATTCAAGGACTTTGCTGCATTATTTAAGGACTATGCTGAAGTGTTTAAAGACCCTGCTGCATTATTTAAGGACTCTGCTGCATTATTTAAGGACTTGGCTGGATTATTTAAGGACCCTGCTGTATTATTTAAGGACTTGGCTTGATTATTTAAGGACTCTTCTGCATTATTTAAGGATGTTGTTGCATTATTTAAGGACTCTGCTGCATTATTTAAGGACTTGGCTGGATTATTTAAGGACTCTTCTGCATTATTTAAGGACTCTGCTGCATTATTTAAGGACTTTGTTGCATTATTTAAGGACTTTTCTGCATTATTTAAGGACTCTGTTGCATTACTTAAGGACTTGGCTGGATTATTTAAGGGCTCTTCTGCATTATTTAAGGACTCTGCTGCATTATTTAAGGACTTTTCTGCATTATTTAAGGACTCTGCTGCATTATTTAAGGACTTGGCTGGATTATTTAAGGACTGTGCTGCATTATTTAAGGACTTTGTTGCATTATTTAAGGACTCTGCTGCATCATTTAAGGACGTTGTTGCATTATTTAAGGACTCTACTTCATTATTTAACGACTTTGCTGCATTATTTAAGGACCCTGCTGTGGTATTTCAGTACTCTGCTGCATCATTTAAGGACTTTGCTGCATTATTTATGGACTTTATTGCATTATTTAAAGACTTTGCTGCATTATATAAGGAATTTGCTGCATTATTTAAGGACTCTTCTGCATTATTTAAGGACTTTGTTGCATTATTTAAGGACTGTGCTGCATTATTCAAGGACTTTGCTGCATTATTTAAGGACTATGCTGAAGTATTTAAGGACTCTGCTGCATTATTTAAGGACTTTTCTGCATTATTTAAGGACTCTGCTGCATTATTTAAGGACTTGGCTGGATTATTTAAGGACTCTTCTGCATTATTTAAGGACTCTGCTGCATTATTTAAGGACTTTGTTGCATTATTTAAAGACTTTGCTGCATTATTTAAGGACTCTGCTGTGGTATTTAAGGACTCTGCTGCATTATTTAAGGACTCTGATGCATTATATAAGGACTTTGCTGCATTATTTAAGGACTCTTCTGCATTATTTAATGACTTTTCTGCATTATTTAAGGACTCTGCTGCAGTATTTAAGGACTCTGCTGCATTATTTAAGGACTTTTCTGCATTATTTAAGGACTCTGCTGCATTATTTTGGACTTGGCTGGATTATTTAAGGACTGTGCTGCATCATTTAAGGACTTTGTTGCATTATTTAAGGACTCTGCTGCATCATATAAGGACGTTGTTGCATTATTTAAGGACTCTACTTCATTATTTAACGACTTTGCTGCATTATTTAAGGACCCTGCTGCGGTATTTCAGTACTCTGCTGCATTATTTAAGGACTCTGCTGCATTATTTAAGGACTTTGTTGCATTATTTAAGGACTCTGCTGCATCATTTAAGGACGTTGTTGCATTATTTAAGGACTCTACTTCATTATTTAACGACTTTGCTGCATTATTTAAGGACCCTGCTGCGGTATTTCAGTACTCTGCTGCATTATTTAAGGACTTTATTGCATTATTTAAAGACTTTGCTGCATTATTTAAGGAATTTGCTGCATTATTTAAGGACTCTGCAGCATTATTTAATGACCCTGCTGCAGTATTTCAGTAATCTGCTGCATTATTTAAGGACTCTGCTGCATTATTTAAGGATCCTGCTGCGGTATTTCAGTACTCTGCTGCATTATTTAAGGAATTTGCTGCATTATTTATGGACTTTATTGCATTATTTAAAGACTTTGCTGCATTATTTAAGGACTTGGCTGGATTATTTAAGGACTGTGCTGCATTATTTAAGGACTTTGCTGCATTATTTAAGGACTCTGCTGCATTATTTAAGGACTTTGTTGCATTATTTAAGGACTCTGCTGCATTATTTAAGGACTTTGTTGCATTATTTAAGGACTCTGCTGCATTATTTAAGGACTCTGCTGCATTATTTAAGGACCCTGCTGCAGTATTTCAGTAATCTGCTGCATTATTTAAGGACTTTGTTGCATTATTTAAGGACTTGGCTGGATTATTTAAGGACTCTGCTGCATTATTTAAGGACTTTGCTGCATTATTTAAGGACTCTGCTGCATTATTTAAGGACTTTGTTGCATTATTTAAAGACCCTGCTGCATCATTTAAGGACTTTATTGCATTACTTAAGGACTCTACTTCATTATTTAACGACTTTGCTGCATTATTTAAGGACCCTGCTGCGGTATTTCAGTACTCTGCTGCATTATTTAAGGACTCTGCTGCATTATTTAAGGACTTTGTTGCATTATTTAAGGACTCTGCTGCATTATTTAAGGACTTTGTTGCATTATTTAAGGACTCTGCTGCATCATTTAAGGACTTTATTGCATTACTTAAGGACTCTACTTCATTATTTAACGACTTTGCTGCATTATTTAAGGACCCTGCTGCGGTATTTCAGTACTCTGCTGCATTATTTAAGGACTCTGCTGCATTATTTAAGGACTTTGTTGCATTATTTAAGGACTCTGCTGCATTATTTAAGGACTTTGTTGCATTATTTAAGGACTCTGCTGCATTATTTAAGGACCCTGCTGCAGTATTTCAGTAATCTGCTGCATTATTTAAGGACTTTGTTGCATTATTTAAGGAATTGGCTGGATTATTTAAGGACTTTGCTGCAATATTTAAGGACTCTGCTGCATTATTTAAGGACTTTGCTGCATTATTTAAGGACTCTGATACGGTACTTAAGGACTCTGCTGCATTAATTAAGTACTTTGTTGCATTATTTAAGTACTCAGCTGCATTATTTAAGGACTTTGTTGCATTATTTAAGGACTCTGCTGCATTATTTAAGGACTTTGCTGCATTATTTAAGTACTCTGCTGCAGTATTTAAGGACTTGGCTGGATTATTTAAGGACTCTGCTGCATTATTTAAGGAATGTGCTGCATTATTTAAGGACTCTGCTGCATTATTTAAGGACTTGTTGCATTATTTAAGGACTTTGTTGCATTATTTAAGGACTCTGCTGCATTATTTAAGGATCCTGCTGCGGTATTTCAGTACTCTGCTGCATTATTTAAGGACTTTGCTGCATTATTTAAGGACTTAGCTGGATTATTTAAGGACTCTGCTGCATTATTTAAGGACTTTGCTGCATTATTTAAGGACTCTGCTGCATTATTTAAGGACTTTGTTGCATTATTTAAGGACCCTGCTGCATTATTTAAGGACTTTGTTGCATTATTTAAGGACTCTGGTGCATTATTTAAGGACCCTGCTGCGGTATTTCAGCACTCTGCTGAATTATTTAAGGACTTTGCTGCATTATTTATGGACTTTATTGCATTATTTAAGGACTCTGCTGCATTATTTAAGGAATTTGTTGGATTATTAAAGGACTCTGCTGCATTATGTAATGACTTTGCTGCATTATTTAAGTACTCTGCTACGTTACTTAAGGACTCTGCTGCATTATTTAAGGACTCTGCTGCATTATTTAAGGTCTTGGTTGCATTATTTAAGGACTCTTCTGCATTATTTAAGGACTCTGCTGCATTGTTTAAGGACTTTGTTGCATTATTTAAGGACTCTGCTGCATTATTTAAGGACTTTGTTGCATTATTTAAGGACTCTGCTGCATCATTTAAGGACTTTTTTGCATTATTTAAGGACTCTACTTTGTTATATATTACGACTTTGCTGCATTATTTAAGGACCCTGCTGCGGTATTTCAGTACTCTGCTGCATTATTTAAGGACTCTGCTGCATTATTTAAGGACTTTGTTGCATTATTTAAGGACTCTGCTGCATCATTTAAGGACGTTGTTGCATTATTTAAGGACTCTACTTCATTATTTAACGACTTTGCTGCATTATTTAAGGACCCTGCTGCGGTATTTCAGTACTCTGCTGCATTATTTAAGGACTTTGCTGCATTATTTATGGACTTTATTGCATTATTTAAAGACTTTGCTGCATTATTTAATGAATTTGCTGCATTATTTAAGGACTCTGCAGCATTATTTAATGACTTTGCTGCATTATTTAAGGACTCTGCTGCATTATTTAAGTACTATGTTGCATTATTTAAGGACTCTGCTGCATTATTTAAGGACTTTGTTGCATTATTTAAGGACTCTTCTGCATTATTTAAGGACTTTGTTGCATTATTTAAGGACTCTGCTGCATTATTCAAGGACTTTGCTGCATTATTTAAGGACTATGCTGAAGTATTTAAGGACTCTGCTGCATTATTTAAGGACTTTGCTGCATTATTTAAGGACTCTGCTGCATTATTTAAGGACTTGGCTGGATTATTTAAGGACCCTGCTGCATGATTTAAGGACTTGGCACGATTATTTAAGGACTCTTCTGCATTATTTAAGGATTTTGTTGCATTATTTAAGGACTCTGCTGCATTATTTAAGGACTTGGCTGGATTATTTAAGGACTCTTCTGCATTATTTAAGGACTCTGCTGCATTATTTAAGGAATTTGTTGCATTATTTAAAGACTTTGCTGCATTATTTAAGGACTCTGCTGTGGTATTTAAGGACTCTGCTGTATTATTTAAGAACTTTGCTGCATTATTTATGGACTTTATTGCATTATTTAAAGACTTTGCTGCATTATTTAAGGTCTTTTCTGCATTATTTAAGGACTCTGCTGCATTATTTAAGGACTTTGTTGCATTATTTAAGGACTCTGCTGCATTATTAAGGACTTTGTTGCATTATTTAAGGACTCTGCTGCATTATTTAAGGACTTTGTTGCATTATTTAAGGACTCTGCTGCATTATTTAAGGACTTTGTTGCATTATTTAAGGACTCTGCTGCATTATTAAGGACTTTGTTGCATTATTTAAGGACTCTGCTGCATTATTTAAGGACTTTGTTGCATTATTTAAGGACTCTGCTGCATTATTTAAGGACTTTGTTGCATTATTTAAGGACTCTGCTGCATTATTTAAGGACTTTGTTGCATTATTTAAGGACTCTGCTGCATTATTTAAGGACCCTGCTGCAGTATTTCAGTAATCTGCTGCATTATTTAAGGACTTTGTTGCATTATTTAAGGACTTGGCTGGATTGTTTAAGGACTCTGCTGCATTATTTACGGACTTTGCTGCATTTTTTAAGGACTCTGCTGCATTATTTAAGGACTTTGTTGCATTATTTAAGGACCCTGCTGCATTATTTAAGGACTTTGTTGCATTATTTAAGGACCCTGCTGCAGTATTTCAGTAATCTGCTGCATTATTTAAGGACTTTGTTGCATTATTTAAGGACTTGGCTGGATTATTTAAGGACTCTGCTGCATTATTTAAGGACTTTGCTGCATTATTTAAGGACTCTGCTGCATTATTTAAGGACTTTGTTGCATTATTTAAAGACCCTGCTGCATCATTTAAGGACTTTATTGCATTACTTAAGGACTCTACTTCATTATTTAACGACTTTGCTGCATTATTTAAGGACCCTGCTGCGGTATTTCAGTACTCTGCTGCATTATTTAAGGACTCTGCTGCATTATTTAAGGACTTTGTTGCATTATTTAAGGACTCTGCTGCATTATTTAAGGACTTTGTTGCATTATTTAAGGACTCTGCTGCATCATTTAAGGACTTTATTGCATAACTTAAGGACTCTACTTCATTATTTAACGACTTTGCTGCATTATTTAAGGACCCTGCTGCGGTATTTCAGTACTCTGCTGCATTATTTAAGGACTCTGCTGCATTATTTAAGGACTTTGTTGCATTATTTAAGGACTCTGCTGCATTATTTAAGGACTTTGTTGCATTATTTAAGGACTCTGCTGCATTATTTAAGGACCCTGCTGCAGTATTTCAGTAATCTGCTGCATTATTTAAGGACTTTGTTGCATTATTTAAGGAATTGGCTGGATTATTTAAGGACTTTGCTGCAATATTTAAGGACTCTGCTGCATTATTTAAGGACTTTGCTGCATTATTTAAGGACTCTGATACGGTACTTAAGGACTCTGCTGCATTAATTAAGTACTTTGTTGCATTATTTAAGTACTCAGCTGCATTATTTAAGGACTTTGTTGCATTATTTAAGGACTCTGCTGCATTATTTAAGGACTTTGCTGCATTATTTAAGTACTCTGCTGCAGTATTTAAGGACTTGGCTGGATTATTTAAGGACTCTGCTGCATTATTTAAGGAATGTGCTGCATTATTTAAGGACTCTGCTGCATTATTTAAGGACTTGTTGCATTATTTAAGGACTTTGTTGCATTATTTAAGGACTCTGCTGCATTATTTAAGGATCCTGCTGCGGTATTTCAGTACTCTGCTGCATTATTTAAGGACTTTGCTGCATTATTTAAGGACTTGGCTGGATTATTTAAGGACTCTGCTGCATTATTTAAGGACTTTGCTGCATTATTTAAGGACTCTGCTGCATTATTTAAGGACTTTGTTGCATTATTTAAGGACCCTGCTGCATTATTTAAGGACTTTGTTGCATTATTTAAGGACTCTGGTGCATTATTTAAGGACCCTGCTGCGGTATTTCAGCACTCTGCTGAATTATTTAAGGACTTTGCTGCATTATTTATGGACTTTATTGCATTATTTAAGGACTCTGCTGCATTATTTAAGGAATTTGTTGGATTATTAAAGGACTCTGCTGCATTATGTAATGACTTTGCTGCATTATTTAAGTACTCTGCTACGTTAGTTAAGGACTCTGCTGCATTACTTAAGGACTCTGCTGCATTATTTAAGGTCTTGGTTGCATTATTTAAGGACTCTTCTGCATTATTTAAGGACTCTGCTGCATTGTTTAAGGACTTTGTTGCATTATTTAAGGACTCTGCTGCATTATTTAAGGACTTTGTTGCATTATTTAAGGACTCTGCTGCATCATTTAAGGACTTTTTTGCATTATTTAAGGACTCTACTTTGTTATATATTACGACTTTGCTGCATTATTTAAGGACCCTGCTGCGGTATTTCAGTACTCTGCTGCATTATTTAAGGACTCTGCTGCATTATTTAAGGACTTTGTTGCATTATTTAAGGACTCTGCTGCATCATTTAAGGACGTTGTTGCATTATTTAAGGACTCTACTTCATTATTTAACGACTTTGCTGCATTATTTAAGGACCCTGCTGCGGTATTTCAGTACTCTGCTGCATTATTTAAGGACTTTGCTGCATTATTTATGGACTTTATTGCATTATTTAAAGACTTTGCTGCATTATTTAATGAATTTGCTGCATTATTTAAGGACTCTGCAGCATTATTTAATGACTTTGCTGCATTATTTAAGGACTCTGCTGCATTATTTAAGTACTTTGTTGCATTATTTAAGGACTCTGCTGCATTATTTAAGGACTTTGTTGCATTATTTAAGGACTCTTCTGCATTATTTAAGGACTTTGTTGCATTATTTAAGGACTCTGCTGCATTATTCAAGGACTTTGCTGCATTATTTAAGGACTATGCTGAAGTATTTAAGGACTCTGCTGCATTATTTAAGGACTTTGCTGCATTATTTAAGGACTCTGCTGCATTATTTAAGGACTTGGCTGGATTATTTAAGGACCCTGCTGCATGATTTAAGGACTTGGCTCGATTATTTAAGGACTCTTCTGCATTATTTAAGGATTTTGTTGCATTATTTAAGGACTCTGCTGCATTATTTAAGGACTTGGCTGGATTATTTAAGGACTCTTCTGCATTATTTAAGGACTCTGCTGCATTATTTAAGGAATTTGTTGCATTATTTAAAGACTTTGCTGCATTATTTAAGGACTATGCTGTGGTATTTAAGGACTCTGCTGTATTATTTAAGAACTTTGCTGCATTATTTATGGACTTTATTGCATTATTTAAAGACTTTGCTGCATTATTTAAGGTCTTTTCTGCATTATTTAAGGACTCTGCTGCATTATTTAAGGACTTTGTTGCATTATTTAAGGACTCTGCTGCATTATTAAGGACTTTGTTGCATTATTTAAGGACTCTGCTGCATTATTTAAGGACTTTGTTGCATTATTTAAGGACTCTGCTGCATTATTTAAGGACTTTGTTGCATTATTTAAGGACTCTGCTGCATTATTTAAGGACTTTGTTGCATTATTTAAGGACTCTGCTGCATTATTTAAGGACCCTGCTGCAGTATTTCAGTAATCTGCTGCATTATTTAAGGACTTTGTTGCATTATTTAAGGACTTGGCTGGATTGTTTAAGGACTCTGCTGCATTATTTACGGACTTTGCTGCATTTTTTAAGGACTCTGCTGCATTATTTAAGGACTTTGTTGCATTATTTAAGGACCCTGCTGCATTATTTAAGGACTTTGTTGCATTATTTAAGGACTCTGCTGCATTATTTAAGGACGTTGTTGCATTATTTAAGGACTCTACTGCATCATTTAAGGACGTTGTTGCATTATTTAAGGACTCTACTTCATTATTTAACGACTTTGCTGCATTATTTAAAGACCCTGCTGCGGTATTTCAGTACTCTGCTGCATTATTTAAGGACTTTATTGCATTATTTAAAGACTTTGCTGCATTTTTTAAGGAATTTGCTGCATTATTTAAGGACTCTGCAGCATTATTTAATGACTTTGCTGCATTATTTAAGGACTCTGCTGCATTATTTAAGTACTTTGTTGCATTATTTAAGGACTCTACTGCATTGTTTAAGGACTTTGTTGCATTATTTAAGGACACTTCTGCATTATTTAAGGACTTTGTTGCATTATTGAAGGACTCTGCTGCATTATTCAAGGACTTTGCTGCATTATTTAAGGACTATGCTGAAGTGTTTAAAGACTCTGCTGCATTATTTAAGGACTCTGCTGCATTATTTAAGGACTTGGCTGGATTATTTAAGGACCCTGCTGTATTATTTAAGGACTTGGCTTGATTATTTAAGGACTCTTCTGCATTATTTAAGGATGTTGTTGCATTATTTAAGGACTCTGCTGCATTATTTAAGGACTTGGCTGGATTATTTAAGGACTCTTCTGCATTATTTAAGGACTCTGCTGCATTATTTAAGGACTTTGTTGCATTATTTAAGGACTTTTCTGCATTATTTAAGGACTCTGTTGCATTACTTAAGGACTTGGCTGGATTATTTAAGGGCTCTTCTGCATTATTTAAGGACTCTGCTGCATTATTTAAGGACTTTTCTGCATTATTTAAGGACTCTGCTGCATTATTTAAGGACTTGGCTGGATTATTTAAGGACTGTGCTGCATTATTTAAGGACTTTGTTGCATTATTTAAGGACTCTGCTGCATCATTTAAGGACGTTGTTGCATTATTTAAGGACTCTACTTCATTATTTAACGACTTTGCTGCATTATTTAAGGACCCTGCTGTGGTATTTCAGTACTCTGCTGCATCATTTAAGAACTTTGCTGCATTATTTATGGACTTTATTGCATTATTTAAAGACTTTGCTGCATTATATAAGGAATTTGCTGCATTATTTAAGGACTCTTCTGCATTATTTAAGGACTTTGTTGCATTATTTAAGGACTGTGCTGCATTATTCAAGGACTTTGCTGCATTATTTAAGGACTATGCTGAAGTATTTAAGGACTCTGCTGCATTATTTAAGGACTTTTCTGCATTATTTAAGGACTCTGCTGCATTATTTAAGGACTTGGCTGGATTATTTAAGGACTCTTCTGCATTATTTAAGGACTCTGCTGCATTATTTAAGGACTTTGTTGCATTATTTAAAGACTTTGCTGCATTATTTAAGGACTCTGCTGTGGTATTTAAGGACTCTGCTGCATTATTTAAGGACTCTGATGCATTATATAAGGACTTTGCTGCATTATTTAAGGACTCTTCTGCATTATTTAATGACTTTTCTGCATTATTTAAGGACTCTGCTGCAGTATTTAAGGACTCTGCTGCATTATTTAAGGACTTTTCTGCATTATTTAAGGACTCTGCTGCATTATTTTGGACTTGGCTGGATTATTTAAGGACTGTGCTGCATCATTTAAGGACTTTGTTGCATTATTTAAGGACTCTGCTGCATCATATAAGGACGTTGTTGCATTATTTAAGGACTCTACTTCATTATTTAACGACTTTGCTGCATTATTTAAGGACCCTGCTGCGGTATTTCAGTACTCTGCTGCATTATTTAAGGACTCTGCTGCATTATTTAAGGACTTTGTTGCATTATTTAAGGACTCTGCTGCATCATTTAAGGACGTTGTTGCATTATTTAAGGACTCTACTTCATTATTTAACGACTTTGCTGCATTATTTAAGGACCCTGCTGCGGTATTTCAGTACTCTGCTGCATTATTTAAGGACTTTATTGCATTATTTAAAGACTTTGCTGCATTATTTAAGGAATTTGCTGCATTATTTAAGGACTCTGCAGCATTATTTAATGACCCTGCTGCAGTATTTCAGTAATCTGCTGCATTATTTAAGGACTCTGCTGCATTATTTAAGGATCCTGCTGCGGTATTTCAGTACTCTGCTGCATTATTTAAGGAATTTGCTGCATTATTTATGGACTTTATTGCATTATTTAAAGACTTTGCTGCATTATTTAAGGACTTGGCTGGATTATTTAAGGACTGTGCTGCGTTATTTAAGGACTTTGCTGCATTATTTAAGGACTCTGCTGCATTATTTAAGGACTTTGTTGCATTATTTAAGGACTCTGCTGCATTATTTAAGGACTTTGTTGCATTATTTAAGGACTCTGCTGCATTATTTAAGGACTCTGCTGCATTATTTAAGGACCCTGCTGCAGTATTTCAGTAATCTGCTGCATTATTTAAGGACTTTGTTGCATTATTTAAGGACTTGGCTGGATTATTTAAGGACTCTGCTGCATTATTTAAGGACTTTGCTGCATTATTTAAGGACTCTGCTGCATTATTTAAGGACTTTGTTGCATTATTTAAAGACCCTGCTGCATCATTTAAGGACTTTATTGCATTACTTAAGGACTCTACTTCATTATTTAACGACTTTGCTGCATTATTTAAGGACCCTGCTGCGGTATTTCAGTACTCTGCTGCATTATTTAAGGACTCTGCTGCATTATTTAAGGACTTTGTTGCATTATTTAAGGACTCTGCTGCATTATTTAAGGACTTTGTTGCATTATTTAAGGACTCTGCTGCATCATTTAAGGACTTTATTGCATTACTTAAGGACTCTACTTCATTATTTAACGACTTTGCTGCATTATTTAAGGACCCTGCTGCGGTATTTCAGTACTCTGCTGCATTATTTAAGGACTCTGCTGCATTATTTAAGGACTTTGTTGCATTATTTAAGGACTCTGCTGCATTATTTAAGGACTTTGTTGCATTATTTAAGGACTCTGCTGCATTATTTAAGGACCCTGCTGCAGTATTTCAGTAATCTGCTGCATTATTTAAGGACTTTGTTGCATTATTTAAGGAATTGGCTGGATTATTTAAGGACTTTGCTGCAATATTTAAGGACTCTGCTGCATTATTTAAGGACTTTGCTGCATTATTTAAGGACTCTGATACGGTACTTAAGGACTCTGCTGCATTAATTAAGTACTTTGTTGCATTATTTAAGTACTCAGCTGCATTATTTAAGGACTTTGTTGCATTATTTAAGGACTCTGCTGCATTATTTAAGGACTTTGCTGCATTATTTAAGTACTCTGCTGCAGTATTTAAGGACTTGGCTGGATTATTTAAGGACTCTGCTGCATTATTTAAAGAATGTGCTGCATTATTTAAGGACTCTGCTGCATTATTTAAGGACTTGTTGCATTATTTAAGGACTTTGTTGCATTATTTAAGGACTCTGCTGCATTATTTAAGGATCCTGCTGCGGTATTTCAGTACTCTGCTGCATTATTTAAGGACTTTGCTGCATTATTTAAGGACTTAGCTGGATTATTTAAGGACTCTGCTGCATTATTTAAGGACTTTGCTGCATTATTTAAGGACTCTGCTGCATTATTTAAGGACTTTGTTGCATTATTTAAGGACCCTGCTGCATTATTTAAGGACTTTGTTGCATTATTTAAGGACTCTGGTGCATTAGTTAAGGACCCTGCTGCGGTATTTCAGCACTCTGCTGAATTATTTAAGGACTTTGCTGCATTATTTATGGACTTTATTGCATTATTTAAGGACTCTGCTGCATTATTTAAGGAATTTGTTGGATTATTAAAGGACTCTGCTGCATTATGTAATGACTTTGCTGCATTATTTAAGTACTCTGCTACGTTACTTAAGGACTCTGCTGCATTATTTAAGGACTCTGCTGCATTATTTAAGGTCTTGGTTGCATTATTTAAGGACTCTTCTGCATTATTTAAGGACTCTGCTGCATTGTTTAAGGACTTTGTTGCATTATTTAAGGACTCTGCTGCATTATTTAAGGACTTTGTTGCATTATTTAAGGACTCTGCTGCATCATTTAAGGACTTTTTTGCATTATTTAAGGACTCTACTTTGTTATATATTACGACTTTGCTGCATTATTTAAGGACCCTGCTGCGGTATTTCAGTACTCTGCTGCATTATTTAAGGACTCTGCTGCATTATTTAAGGACTTTGTTGCATTATTTAAGGACTCTGCTGCATCATTTAAGGACGTTGTTGCATTATTTAAGGACTCTACTTCATTATTTAACGACTTTGCTGCATTATTTAAGGACCCTGCTGCGGTATTTCAGTACTCTGCTGCATTATTTAAGGACTTTGCTGCATTATTTATGGACTTTATTGCATTATTTAAAGACTTTGCTGCATTATTTAATGAATTTGCTGCATTATTTAAGGACTCTGCAGCATTATTTAATGACTTTGCTGCATTATTTAAGGACTCTGCTGCATTATTTAAGTACTATGTTGCATTATTTAAGGACTCTGCTGCATTATTTAAGGACTTTGTTGCATTATTTAAGGACTCTTCTGCATTATTTAAGGACTTTGTTGCATTATTTAAGGACTCTGCTGCATTATTCAAGGACTTTGCTGCATTATTTAAGGACTATGCTGAAGTATTTAAGGACTCTGCTGCATTATTTAAGGACTCTGCTGCATTATTTAAGGACTTGGCTGGATTATTTAAGGACCCTGCTGCATGATTTAAGGACTTGGCACGATTATTTAAGGACTCTTCTGCATTATTTAAGGATTTTGTTGCATTATTTAAGGACTCTGCTGCATTATTTAAGGACTTGGCTGGATTATTTAAGGACTCTTCTGCATTATTTAAGGACTCTGCTGCATTATTTAAGGAATTTGTTGCATTATTTAAAGACTTTGCTGCATTATTTAAGGACTCTGCTGTGGTATTTAAGGACTCTGCTGTATTATTTAAGAACTTTGCTGCATTATTTATGGACTTTATTGCATTATTTAAAGACTTTGCTGCATTATTTAAGGTCTTTTCTGCATTATTTAAGGACTCTGCTGCATTATTTAAGGACTTTGTTGCATTATTTAAGGACTCTGCTGCATTATTAAGGACTTTGTTGCATTATTTAAGGACTCTGCTGCATTATTTAAGGACTTTGTTGCATTATTTAAGGACTCTGCTGCATTATTTAAGGACTTTGTTGCATTATTTAAGGACTCTGCTGCATTATTTAAGGACTTTGTTGCATTATTTAAGGACTCTGCTGCATTATTTAAGGACCCTGCTGCAGTATTTCAGTAATCTGCTGCATTATTTAAGGACTTTGTTGCATTATTTAAGGACTTGGCTGGATTGTTTAAGGACTCTGCTGCATTATTTACGGACTTTGCTGCATTTTTTAAGGACTCTGCTGCATTATTTAAGGACTTTGTTGCATTATTTAAGGACCCTGCTGCATTATTTAAGGACTTTGTTGCATTATTTAAGGACTCTGCTGCATTATTTAAGGACCCTGCTGCGGTATTTCAGCACTCTGCTGAATTATTTAAGGACTTTGCTGCATTATTTAAGGACTTTATTGCATTATTTAAGGACTCTGCTGCATTATTTAAGGAATTTGTTGCATTAATTAAGGACTCTGCTGCATTATTTAATGACATTGCTGCATTATTTAAGGACTCTGCTGCATTATTTAAGGACTTTGCTGCAGTATTTAAGGACTCTGCTACGGTACTTAAGGACTCTGCTGCATTATTTAAGTACTTTTTTGCATTATTTAAGGACTCTGCTGCATTATTTAAGGTCTTGGTTGCATTATTTAAGGACTCTTCTGCATTATTTAAGGACTCTGCTGCATTGTTTAAGGACTTTGTTGCATTATTTAAGGACTCTGCTGCATTATTTAAGGACTTTGTTGCATTATTTAAGGACTCTGCTGCATCATTTAAGGACTTTGTTGCATTATTTAAGGACTCTACTTCATTATTTAACGACTTTGCTGCATTATTTAAGGACCCTGCTGCGGTATTTCAGTACTCTGCTGCATTATTTAAGTACTCAGCTGCATTATTTAAGGACTTTGTTGCATTATTTAAGGACTCTGCTGCATCATTTAAGGACGTTGTTGCATTATTTAAGGACTCTACTTCATTATTTAACGACTTTGCTGCATTATTTAAAGACCCTGCTGCGGTATTTCAGTACTCTGCTGCATTATTTAAGGACTTTATTGCATTATTTAAAGACTTTGCTGCATTTTTTAAGGAATTTGCTGCATTATTTAAGGACTCTGCAGCATTATTTAATGACTTTGCTGCATTATTTAAGGACTCTGCTGCATTATTTAAGTACTTTGTTGCATTATTTAAGGACTCTACTGCATTGTTTAAGGACTTTGTTGCATTATTTAAGGACACTTCTGCATTATTTAAGGACTTTGTTGCATTATTGAAGGACTCTGCTGCATTATTCAAGGACTTTGCTGCATTATTTAAGGACTATGCTGAAGTGTTTAAAGACTCTGCTGCATTATTTAAGGACTCTGCTGCATTATTTAAGGACTTGGCTGGATTATTTAAGGACCCTGCTGTATTATTTAAGGACTTGGCTTGATTATTTAAGGACTCTTCTGCATTATTTAAGGATGTTGTTGCATTATTTAAGGACTCTGCTGCATTATTTAAGGACTTGGCTGGATTATTTAAGGACTCTTCTGCATTATTTAAGGACTCTGCTGCATTATTTAAGGACTTTGTTGCATTATTTAAGGACTTTTCTGCATTATTTAAGGACTCTGTTGCATTACTTAAGGACTTGGGTGGATTATTTAAGGGCTCTTCTGCATTATTTAAGGACTCTGCTGCATTATTTAAGGACTTTTCTGCATTATTTAAGGACTCTGCTGCATTATTTAAGGACTTGGCTGGATTATTTAAGGACTGTGCTGCATTATTTAAGGACTTTGTTGCATTATTTAAGGACTCTGCTGCATCATTTAAGGACGTTGTTGCATTATTTAAGGACTCTACTTCATTATTTAACGACTTTGCTGCATTATTTAAGGACCCTGCTGTGGTATTTCAGTACTCTGCTGCATCATTTAAGGACTTTGCTGCATTATTTATGGACTTTATTGCATTATTTAAAGACTTTGCTGCATTATATAAGGAATTTGCTGCATTATTTAAGGACTCTTCTGCATTATTTAAGGACTTTGTTGCATTATTTAAGGACTGTGCTGCATTATTCAAGGACTTTGCTGCATTATTTAAGGACTATGCTGAAGTATTTAAGGACTCTGCTGCATTATTTAAGGACTTTTCTGCATTATTTAAGGACTCTGCTGCATTATTTAAGGACTTGGCTGGATTATTTAAGGACTCTTCTGCATTATTTAAGGACTCTGCTGCATTATTTAAGGACTTTGTTGCATTATTTAAAGACTTTGCTGCATTATTTAACCACTCTGCTGTGGTATTTAAGGACTCTGCTGCATTATTTAAGGACTCTGATGCATTATATAAGGACTTTGCTGCATTATTTAAGGACTCTTCTGCATTATTTAATGACTTTTCTGCATTATTTAAGGACTCTGCTGCAGTATTTAAGGACTCTGCTGCATTATTTAAGGACTTTTCTGCATTATTTAAGGACTCTGCTGCATTATTTTGGACTTGGCTGGATTATTTAAGGACTGTGCTGCATCATTTAAGGACTTTGTTGCATTATTCAAGGACTCTGCTGCATCATATAAGGACGTTGTTGCATTATTTAAGGACTCGACTTCATTATTTAACGACTTTGCTGCATTATTTAAGGACCCTGCTGCGGTATTTCAGTACTCTGCTGCATTATTTAAGAACTTTGCTGCATTATTTATGGACTTTATTGCATTATTTAAAGACTTTGCTGCATTATTTAAGGAATTTGCTGCATTATTTAAGGACTCTTCTGCATTATTTAAGGACTTTGTTGCATTATTTAAGGACTCTGCTGCATTATTCAATGACTTTGCTGCATTATTTAAGGACTATGCTGAAGTATTTAAGGACTCTGCTGCATTATTTAAGGACTTTTCTGCATTATTTAAGGACTCTGCTGCATTATTTAAGGACTTGGCTGGATTATTTAAGGACTGTGCTGCATTATTTAAAGACTTTGCTGCATTTTTTAAGGACTCTGCTGTGGTATTTAAGGACTCTGCTGCATTATTTAAGGACTCTGATGCATTATATAAGGACTTTGCTGCCTTATTTAAGGACTCTTCTGCACTATTTAATGACTTTGCTGCATTATTTAAGGACTCTGCTGCAGTATTTAAGGACTCTGCTGCATTATTTAAGGACTTTTCTGCATTACTTAAGGACTCTGCTGCAATATTTAAGGACTTGGCTGGATTATTTAAGGACTCTGCTGCATTATTTAAGGAATGTGCTGCATTATTTAAGGACTCTGCTGCATTATTTAAGGACTTTCTTGCATTATTTAAGGACTCTGCTGCATTATTTAAGGACTTTGTTGGATTATTTAAGGACTCTGCTGCATTATTTAAGGACTTTGCTGCATTATTTAAGGACTTTATTGCATTATTTAAGGACTGTTCTGCATTATTTAAGGACTTTGTTGCATTATTTAAGGACTCTGCTGCATTATTTAAGGATCATGCTGCGGTATTTCAGTACTCTGCTGCATTATTTAAGGAATTTGCTGCATTATTTATGGACTTTATTGCATTATTTAAATACTTTGCTGCATTATTTAAGGACTTGGCTGGATTATTTAAGGACTGTGCTGCATTATTTAAGGACTTTGCTGCATTATTTAAGGACTCTGCTGCATTATTTAAGGACTTTGTTGCATTATTTAAGGACTCTGCTGCATTATTTAAGGACTTTGTTGCATTATTTAAGGACTCTGCTGCATCATTAAGGACTTTGTTGCATTATTTAAGGACTCTACTTCATTATTTAACGACTTTGCTGCATTATTTAAGGACCCTGCTGCGGTATTTCAGTACTCTGCTGCATTATTTAAGGGCTCTGCTGCATTATTTAAGGACGTTGTTGCATTATTTAAGGACTCTGCTGCATCATTTAAGGACGTTGTTGCATTATTTAAGGACTCTACTTCATTATTTAATGACTTTGCTGCATTAATTAAGGACCCTGCTGCGAAATTTCAGTACCCTGCTGCATTATTTAAGGACTTTGCTGCATTGTTTATGGACTTTATCGCATTATTTAAAGACTTTGCTGCATTATTTAAGGAATTTGCTGCATTATTTAAGGACTCTGCAGCATTATTTAATGACTTTCCTGCATTATTTAAGGACTTTTCTGCATTATTTAAGGACTCTGCTGCATTATTTAAGGACTTGGCTGGATTATTTAAGGACTGTGCTGCATTATTTAAGGACTTTGTTGCATTATTTAAGGACTCTGCTGCATCATTTAAGGACGTTGTTGCATTATTTAAGGACTCTACTTCATTATTTAACGACTTTGCTGCATTATTTAAGGACCCTGCTGTGGTATTTCAGTACTCTGCTGCATCATTTAAGGACTTTGCTGCATTATTTATGGACTTTATTGCATTATTTAAAGACTTTGCTGCATTATATAAGGAATTTGCTGCATTATTTAAGGACTCTTCTGCATTATTTAAGGACTTTGTTGCATTATTTAAGGACTGTGCTGCATTATTCAAGGACTTTGCTGCATTATTTAAGGACTATGCTGAAGTATTTAAGGACTCTGCTGCATTATTTAAGGACTTTTCTGCATTATTTAAGGACTCTGCTGCATTATTTAAGGACTTGGCTGGATTATTTAAGGACTCTTCTGCATTATTTAAGGACTCTGCTGCATTATTTAAGGACTTTGTTGCATTATTTAAAGACTTTGCTGCATTATTTAACCACTCTGCTGTGGTATTTAAGGACTCTGCTGCATTATTTAAGGACTCTGATGCATTATATAAGGACTTTGCTGCATTATTTAAGGACTCTTCTGCATTATTTAATGACTTTTCTGCATTATTTAAGGACTCTGCTGCAGTATTTAAGGACTCTGCTGCATTATTTAAGGACTTTTCTGCATTATTTAAGGACTCTGCTGCATTATTTTGGACTTGGCTGGATTATTTAAGGACTGTGCTGCATCATTTAAGGACTTTGTTGCATTATTCAAGGACTCTGCTGCATCATATAAGGACGTTGTTGCATTATTTAAGGACTCGACTTCATTATTTAACGACTTTGCTGCATTATTTAAGGACCCTGCTGCGGTATTTCAGTACTCTGCTGCATTATTTAAGAACTTTGCTGCATTATTTATGGACTTTATTGCATTATTTAAAGACTTTGCTGCATTATTTAAGGAATTTGCTGCATTATTTAAGGACTCTTCTGCATTATTTAAGGACTTTGTTGCATTATTTAAGGACTCTGCTGCATTATTCAATGACTTTGCTGCATTATTTAAGGACTATGCTGAAGTATTTAAGGACTCTGCTGCATTATTTAAGGACTTTTCTGCATTATTTAAGGACTCTGCTGCATTATTTAAGGACTTGGCTGGATTATTTAAGGACTGTGCTGCATTATTTAAAGACTTTGCTGCATTTTTTAAGGACTCTGCTGTGGTATTTAAGGACTCTGCTGCATTATTTAAGGACTCTGATGCATTATATAAGGACTTTGCTGCCTTATTTAAGGACTCTTCTGCACTATTTAATGACTTTGCTGCATTATTTAAGGACTCTGCTGCAGTATTTAAGGACTCTGCTGCATTATTTAAGGACTTTTCTGCATTACTTAAGGACTCTGCTGCAATATTTAAGGACTTGGCTGGATTATTTAAGGACTCTGCTGCATTATTTAAGGAATGTGCTGCATTATTTAAGGACTCTGCTGCATTATTTAAGGACTTTCTTGCATTATTTAAGGACTCTGCTGCATTATTTAAGGACTTTGTTGGATTATTTAAGGACTCTGCTGCATTATTTAAGGACTTTGCTGCATTATTTAAGGACTTTATTGCATTATTTAAGGACTGTTCTGCATTATTTAAGGACTTTGTTGCATTATTTAAGGACTCTGCTGCATTATTTAAGGATCATGCTGCGGTATTTCAGTACTCTGCTGCATTATTTAAGGAATTTGCTGCATTATTTATGGACTTTATTGCATTATTTAAATACTTTGCTGCATTATTTAAGGACTTGGCTGGATTATTTAAGGACTGTGCTGCATTATTTAAGGACTTTGCTGCATTATTTAAGGACTCTGCTGCATTATTTAAGGACTTTGTTGCATTATTTAAGGACTCTGCTGCATTATTTAAGGACTTTGTTGCATTATTTAAGGACTCTGCTGCATCATTAAGGACTTTGTTGCATTATTTAAGGACTCTACTTCATTATTTAACGACTTTGCTGCATTATTTAAGGACCCTGCTGCGGTATTTCAGTACTCTGCTGCATTATTTAAGGGCTCTGCTGCATTATTTAAGGACGTTGTTGCATTATTTAAGGACTCTGCTGCATCATTTAAGGACGTTGTTGCATTATTTAAGGACTCTACTTCATTATTTAATGACTTTGCTGCATTAATTAAGGACCCTGCTGCGAAATTTCAGTACCCTGCTGCATTATTTAAGGACTTTGCTGCATTGTTTATGGACTTTATCGCATTATTTAAAGACTTTGCTGCATTATTTAAGGAATTTGCTGCATTATTTAAGGACTCTGCAGCATTATTTAATGACTTTCCTGCATTATTTAAGGACTCTGCTGCATTATTTAAGTACTTTGTTGCAATATTTAAGGACTCTGCCGCATTATTTAAGGACTTTGTTGCATTATTTAAGGACTCTTCTGCATTATTTAAGGACTTTGTTGCATTATTTAAGGACTTTTCTGCATTATTTAAGGACTCTGTTGCATTACTTAAGGACTTGGCTGGATTATTTAAGGGCTCTTCTGCATTATTTAAGGACTCTGCTGCATTATTTAAGGACTTTTCTGCATTATTTAAGGACTCTGCTGCATTATTTAAGGACTTGGCTGGATTATTTAAGGACTGTGCTGCATTATTTAAGGACTTTGTTGCATTATTTAAGGACTCTGCTGCATCATTTAAGGACGTTGTTGCATTATTTAAGGACTCTACTTCATTATTTAACGACTTTGCTGCATTATTTAAGGACCCTGCTGTGGTATTTCAGTACTCTGCTGCATCATTTAAGAACTTTGCTGCATTATTTATGGACTTTATTGCATTATTTAAAGACTTTGCTGCATTATATAAGGAATTTGCTGCATTATTTAAGGACTCTTCTGCATTATTTAAGGACTTTGTTGCATTATTTAAGGACTGTGCTGCATTATTCAAGGACTTTGCTGCATTATTTAAGGACTATGCTGAAGTATTTAAGGACTCTGCTGCATTATTTAAGGACTTTTCTGCATTATTTAAGGACTCTGCTGCATTATTTAAGGACTTGGCTGGATTATTTAAGGACTCTTCTGCATTATTTAAGGACTCTGCTGCATTATTTAAGGACTTTGTTGCATTATTTAAAGACTTTGCTGCATTATTTAAGGACTCTGCTGTGGTATTTAAGGACTCTGCTGCATTATTTAAGGACTCTGATGCATTATATAAGGACTTTGCTGCATTATTTAAGGACTCTTCTGCATTATTTAATGACTTTTCTGCATTATTTAAGGACTCTGCTGCAGTATTTAAGGACTCTGCTGCATTATTTAAGGACTTTTCTGCATTATTTAAGGACTCTGCTGCATTATTTTGGACTTGGCTGGATTATTTAAGGACTGTGCTGCATCATTTAAGGACTTTGTTGCATTATTTAAGGACTCTGCTGCATCATATAAGGACGTTGTTGCATTATTTAAGGACTCTACTTCATTATTTAACGACTTTGCTGCATTATTTAAGGACCCTGCTGCGGTATTTCAGTACTCTGCTGCATTATTTAAGGACTCTGCTGCATTATTTAAGGACTTTGTTGCATTATTTAAGGACTCTGCTGCATCATTTAAGGACGTTGTTGCATTATTTAAGGACTCTACTTCATTATTTAACGACTTTGCTGCATTATTTAAGGACCCTGCTGCGGTATTTCAGTACTCTGCTGCATTATTTAAGGACTTTATTGCATTATTTAAAGACTTTGCTGCATTATTTAAGGAATTTGCTGCATTATTTAAGGACTCTGCAGCATTATTTAATGACCCTGCTGCAGTATTTCAGTAATCTGCTGCATTATTTAAGGACTCTGCTGCATTATTTAAGGATCCTGCTGCGGTATTTCAGTACTCTGCTGCATTATTTAAGGAATTTGCTGCATTATTTATGGACTTTATTGCATTATTTAAAGACTTTGCTGCATTATTTAAGGACTTGGCTGGATTATTTAAGGACTGTGCTGCATTATTTAAGGACTTTGCTGCATTATTTAAGGACTCTGCTGCATTATTTAAGGACTTTGTTGCATTATTTAAGGACTCTGCTGCATTATTTAAGGACTTTGTTGCATTATTTAAGGACTCTGCTGCATTATTTAAGGACTCTGCTGCATTATTTAAGGACCCTGCTGCAGTATTTCAGTAATCTGCTGCATTATTTAAGGACTTTGTTGCATTATTTAAGGACTTGGCTGGATTATTTAAGGACTCTGCTGCATTATTTAAGGACTTTGTTGCATTATTTAAAGACCCTGCTGCATCATTTAAGGACTTTATTGCATTACTTAAGGACTCTACTTCATTATTTAACGACTTTGCTGCATTATTTAAGGACCCTGCTGCGGTATTTCAGTACTCTGCTGCATTATTTAAGGACTCTGCTGCATTATTTAAGGACTTTGTTGCATTATTTAAGGACTCTGCTGCATTATTTAAGGACTTTGTTGCATTATTTAAGGACTCTGCTGCATCATTTAAGGACTTTATTGCATTACTTAAGGACTCTACTTCATTATTTAACGACTTTGCTGCATTATTTAAGGACCCTGCTGCGGTATTTCAGTACTCTGCTGCATTATTTAAGGACTCTGCTGCATTATTTAAGGACTTTGTTGCATTATTTAAGGACTCTGCTGCATTATTTAAGGACTTTGTTGCATTATTTAAGGACTCTGCTGCATTATTTAAGGACCCTGCTGCAGTATTTCAGTAATCTGCTGCATTATTTAAGGACTTTGTTGCATTATTTAAGGAATTGGCTGGATTATTTAAGGACTTTGCTGCAATATTTAAGGACTCTGCTGCATTATTTAAGGACTTTGCTGCATTATTTAAGGACTCTGATACGGTACTTAAGGACTCTGCTGCATTAATTAAGTACTTTGTTGCATTATTTAAGTACTCAGCTGCATTATTTAAGGACTTTGTTGCATTATTTAAGGACTCTGCTGCATTATTTAAGGACTTTGCTGCATTATTTAAGTACTCTGCTGCAGTATTTAAGGACTTGGCTGGATTATTTAAGGACTCTGCTGCATTATTTAAGGAATGTGCTGCATTATTTAAGGACTCTGCTGCATTATTTAAGGACTTGTTGCATTATTTAAGGACTTTGTTGCATTATTTAAGGACTCTGCTGCATTATTTAAGGATCCTGCTGCGGTATTTCAGTACTCTGCTGCATTATTTAAAGACTTTGCTGCATTATTTAAGGACTTAGCTGGATTATTTAAGGACTCTGCTGCATTATTTAAGGACTTTGCTGCATTATTTAAGGACTCTGCTGCATTATTTAAGGACTTTGTTGCATTATTTAAGGACCCTGCTGCATTATTTAAGGACTTTGTTGCATTATTTAAGGACTCTGGTGCATTATTTAAGGACCCTGCTGCGGTATTTCAGCACTCTGCTGAATTATTTAAGGACTTTGCTGCATTATTTATGGACTTTATTGCATTATTTAAGGACTCTGCTGCATTATTTAAGGAATTTGTTGGATTATTAAAGGACTCTGCTGCATTATGTAATGACTTTGCTGCATTATTTAAGTACTCTGCTACGTTACTTAAGGACTCTGCTGCATTATTTAAGGACTCTGCTGCATTATTTAAGGTCTTGGTTGCATTATTTAAGGACTCTTCTGCATTATTTAAGGACTCTGCTGCATTGTTTAAGGACTTTGTTGCATTATTTAAGGACTCTGCTGCATTATTTAAGGACTTTGTTGCATTATTTAAGGACTCTGCTGCATCATTTAAGGACTTTTTTGCATTATTTAAGGACTCTACTTTGTTATATATTACGACTTTGCTGCATTATTTAAGGACCCTGCTGCGGTATTTCAGTACTCTGCTGCATTATTTAAGGACTCTGCTGCATTATTTAAGGACTTTGTTGCATTATTTAAGGACTCTGCTGCATCATTTAAGGACGTTGTTGCATTATTTAAGGACTCTACTTCATTATTTAACGACTTTGCTGCATTATTTAAGGACCCTGCTGCGGTATTTCAGTACTCTGCTGCATTATTTAAGGACTTTGCTGCATTATTTATGGACTTTATTGCATTATTTAAAGACTTTGCTGCATTATTTAATGAATTTGCTGCATTATTTAAGGACTCTGCAGCATTATTTAATGACTTTGCTGCATTATTTAAGGACTCTGCTGCATTATTTAAGTACTATGTTGCATTATTTAAGGACTCTGCTGCATTATTTAAGGACTTTGTTGCATTATTTAAGGACTCTTCTGCATTATTTAAGGACTTTGTTGCATTATTTAAGGACTCTGCTGCATTATTCAAGGACTTTGCTGCATTATTTAAGGACTATGCTGAAGTATTTAAGGACTCTGCTGCATTATTTAAGGACTCTGCTGCATTATTTAAGGACTTGGCTGGATTATTTAAGGACCCTGCTGCATGATTTAAGGACTTGGCACGATTATTTAAGGACTCTTCTGCATTATTTAAGGATTTTGTTGCATTATTTAAGGACTCTGCTGCATTATTTAAGGACTTGGCTGGATTATTTAAGGACTCTTCTGCATTATTTAAGGACTCTGCTGCATTATTTAAGGAATTTGTTGCATTATTTAAAGACTTTGCTGCATTATTTAAGGACTCTGCTGTGGTATTTAAGGACTCTGCTGTATTATTTAAGAACTTTGCTGCATTATTTATGGACTTTATTGCATTATTTAAAGACTTTGCTGCATTATTTAAGGTCTTTTCTGCATTATTTAAGGACTCTGCTGCATTATTTAAGGACTTTGTTGCATTATTTAAGGACTCTGCTGCATTATTAAGGACTTTGTTGCATTATTTAAGGACTCTGCTGCATTATTTAAGGACTTTGTTGCATTATTTAAGGACTCTGCTGCATTATTTAAGGACTTTGTTGCATTATTTAAGGACTCTGCTGCATTATTTAAGGACTTTGTTGCATTATTTAAGGACTCTGCTGCATTATTTAAGGACCCTGCTGCAGTATTTCAGTAATCTGCTGCATTATTTAAGGACTTTGTTGCATTATTTAAGGACTTGGCTGGATTGTTTAAGGACTCTGCTGCATTATTTACGGACTTTGCTGCATTTTTTAAGGACTCTGCTGCATTATTTAAGGACTTTGTTGCATTATTTAAGGACCCTGCTGCATTATTTAAGGACTTTGTTGCATTATTTAAGGACTCTGCTGCATTATTTAAGGACCCTGCTGCGGTATTTCAGCACTCTGCTGAATTATTTAAGGACTTTGCTGCATTATTTAAGGACTTTATTGCATTATTTAAGGACTCTGCTGCATTATTTAAGGAATTTGTTGCATTAATTAAGGACTCTGCTGCATTATTTAATGACATTGCTGCATTATTTAAGGACTCTGCTGCATTATTTAAGGACTTTGCTGCAGTATTTAAGGACTCTGCTACGGTACTTAAGGACTCTGCTGCATTATTTAAGTACTTTTTTGCATTATTTAAGGACTCTGCTGCATTATTTAAGGTCTTGGTTGCATTATTTAAGGACTCTTCTGCATTATTTAAGGACTCTGCTGCATTGTTTAAGGACTTTGTTGCATTATTTAAGGACTCTGCTGCATTATTTAAGGACTTTGTTGCATTATTTAAGGACTCTGCTGCATCATTTAAGGACTTTGTTGCATTATTTAAGGACTCTACTTCATTATTTAACGACTTTGCTGCATTATTTAAGGACCCTGCTGCGGTATTTCAGTACTCTGCTGCATTATTTAAGTACTCAGCTGCATTATTTAAGGACTTTGTTGCATTATTTAAGGACTCTGCTGCATCATTTAAGGACGTTGTTGCATTATTTAAGGACTCTACTTCATTATTTAACGACTTTGCTGCATTATTTAAAGACCCTGCTGCGGTATTTCAGTACTCTGCTGCATTATTTAAGGACTTTATTGCATTATTTAAAGACTTTGCTGCATTTTTTAAGGAATTTGCTGCATTATTTAAGGACTCTGCAGCATTATTTAATGACTTTGCTGCATTATTTAAGGACTCTGCTGCATTATTTAAGTACTTTGTTGCATTATTTAAGGACTCTACTGCATTGTTTAAGGACTTTGTTGCATTATTTAAGGACACTTCTGCATTATTTAAGGACTTTGTTGCATTATTGAAGGACTCTGCTGCATTATTCAAGGACTTTGCTGCATTATTTAAGGACTATGCTGAAGTGTTTAAAGACTCTGCTGCATTATTTAAGGACTCTGCTGCATTATTTAAGGACTTGGCTGGATTATTTAAGGACCCTGCTGTATTATTTAAGGACTTGGCTTGATTATTTAAGGACTCTTCTGCATTATTTAAGGATGTTGTTGCATTATTTAAGGACTCTGCTGCATTATTTAAGGACTTGGCTGGATTATTTAAGGACTCTTCTGCATTATTTAAGGACTCTGCTGCATTATTTAAGGACTTTGTTGCATTATTTAAGGACTTTTCTGCATTATTTAAGGACTCTGTTGCATTACTTAAGGACTTGGGTGGATTATTTAAGGGCTCTTCTGCATTATTTAAGGACTCTGCTGCATTATTTAAGGACTTTTCTGCATTATTTAAGGACTCTGCTGCATTATTTAAGGACTTGGCTGGATTATTTAAGGACTGTGCTGCATTATTTAAGGACTTTGTTGCATTATTTAAGGACTCTGCTGCATCATTTAAGGACGTTGTTGCATTATTTAAGGACTCTACTTCATTATTTAACGACTTTGCTGCATTATTTAAGGACCCTGCTGTGGTATTTCAGTACTCTGCTGCATCATTTAAGGACTTTGCTGCATTATTTATGGACTTTATTGCATTATTTAAAGACTTTGCTGCATTATATAAGGAATTTGCTGCATTATTTAAGGACTCTTCTGCATTATTTAAGGACTTTGTTGCATTATTTAAGGACTGTGCTGCATTATTCAAGGACTTTGCTGCATTATTTAAGGACTATGCTGAAGTATTTAAGGACTCTGCTGCATTATTTAAGGACTTTTCTGCATTATTTAAGGACTCTGCTGCATTATTTAAGGACTTGGCTGGATTATTTAAGGACTCTTCTGCATTATTTAAGGACTCTGCTGCATTATTTAAGGACTTTGTTGCATTATTTAAAGACTTTGCTGCATTATTTAACGACTCTGCTGTGGTATTTAAGGACTCTGCTGCATTATTTAAGGACTCTGATGCATTATATAAGGACTTTGCTGCATTATTTAAGGACTCTTCTGCATTATTTAATGACTTTTCTGCATTATTTAAGGACTCTGCTGCAGTATTTAAGGACTCTGCTGCATTATTTAAGGACTTTTCTGCATTATTTAAGGACTCTGCTGCATTATTTTGGACTTGACTGGATTATTTAAGGACTGTGCTGCATCATTTAAGGACTTTGTTGCATTATTTAAGGACTCTGCTGCATCATATAAGGACGTTGTTGCATTATTTAAGGACTCGACTTCATTATTTAACGACTTTGCTGCATTATTTAAGGACCCTGCTGCGGTATTTCAGTACTCTGCTGCATTATTTAAGAACTTTGCTGCATTATTTATGGACTTTATTGCATTATTTAAAGACTTTGCTGCATTATTTAAGGAATTTGCTGCATTATTTAAGGACTCTTCTGCATTATTTAAGGACTTTGTTGCATTATTTAAGGACTCTGCTGCATTATTCAATGACTTTGCTGCATTATTTAAGGACTATGCTGAAGTATTTAAGGACTCTGCTGCATTATTTAAGGACTTTTCTGCATTATTTAAGGACTCTGCTGCATTATTTAAGGACTTGGCTGGATTATTTAAGGACTGTGCTGCATTATTTAAAGACTTTGCTGCATTTTTTAAGGACTCTGCTGTGGTATTTAAGGACTCTGCTGCATTATTTAAGGACTCTGATGCATTATATAAGGACTTTGCTGCCTTATTTAAGGACTCTTCTGCACTATTTAATGACTTTGCTGCATTATTTAAGGACTCTGCTGCAGTATTTAAGGACTCTGCTGCATTATTTAAGGACTTTTCTGCATTACTTAAGGACTCTGCTGCAATATTTAAGGACTTGGCTGGATTATTTAAGGACTCTGCTGCATTATTTAAGGAATGTGCTGCATTATTTAAGGACTCTGCTGCATTATTTAAGGACTTTCTTGCATTATTTAAGGACTCTGCTGCATTATTTAAGGACTTTGTTGGATTATTTAAGGACTCTGCTGCATTATTTAAGGACTTTGCTGCATTATTTAAGGACTTTATTGCATTATTTAAGGACTGTTCTGCATTATTTAAGGACTTTGTTGCATTATTTAAGGACTCTGCTGCATTATTTAAGGATCATGCTGCGGTATTTCAGTACTCTGCTGCATTATTTAAGGAATTTGCTGCATTATTTATGGACTTTATTGCATTATTTAAATACTTTGCTGCATTATTTAAGGACTTGGCTGGATTATTTAAGGACTGTGCTGCATTATTTAAGGACTTTGCTGCATTATTTAAGGACTCTGCTGCATTATTTAAGGACTTTGTTGCATTATTTAAGGACTCTGCTGCATTATTTAAGGACTTTGTTGCATTATTTAAGGACTCTGCTGCATCATTAAGGACTTTGTTGCATTATTTAAGGACTCTACTTCATTATTTAACGACTTTGCTGCATTATTTAAGGACCCTGCTGCGGTATTTCAGTACTCTGCTGCATTATTTAAGGGCTCTGCTGCATTATTTAAGGACGTTGTTGCATTATTTAAGGACTCTGCTGCATCATTTAAGGACGTTGTTGCATTATTTAAGGACTCTACTTCATTATTTAATGACTTTGCTGCATTAATTAAGGACCCTGCTGCGAAATTTCAGTACCCTGCTGCATTATTTAAGGACTTTGCTGCATTGTTTATGGACTTTATCGCATTATTTAAAGACTTTGCTGCATTATTTAAGGAATTTGCTGCATTATTTAAGGACTCTGCAGCATTATTTAATGACTTTCCTGCATTATTTAAGGACTCTGCTGCATTATTTAAGTACTTTGTTGCATTATTTAAGGACTCTGCCGCATTATTTAAGGACTTTGTTGCATTATTTAAGGACTCTTCTGCATTATTTAAGGACTTTGTTGCATTATTTAAGGACTCTGCTGCATTATTTAAGTACTTTGTTGCATTCTTTAAGGACTCTGCCGCATTATTTAAGGACTTTGTTGCATTATTTAAGGACTCTTCTGCATTATTTAAGGACTTTGTTGCATTATTTAAGGACTCTGCTGCAGTATTTAAGGACTCTGCTGCATTATTTAAGGACTTTTCTGCATTATTTAAGGACTTTGTTGCATTATTTAAGGACTCTGCTGCATTATTTAAGGACTTTGTTGCATTATTTAAGGACTCTGCTGCATTATTTAAGGACTCTGCTGCATTATTTAAGGACCCTGCTGCAGTATTTCAGTAATCTGCTGCATTATTTAAGGACTTTATTGCATTATTTAAGGACTTGGCTGCATTATTTAAGGACTCTGCTGCATTATTTAAGGACTTTGCTGCATTATTTAAGGACTCTGCTGCATTATTTAAGGACTTTGTTGCATTATTTAAGGACTCTGCTGCATTATTTAAGGACTCTGCTGCATTATTTAAGGACCCTGCTGCAGTATTTCAGTAATCTGCTGCATTATTTAAGGACTTTGTTGCATTATTTAAGGACTTGGCTGGATTATTTAAGGACTCTGCTGCATTATTTAAGGACTCTGCTGCATTATTTAAGGACTTTGTTGCATTATTTAAAGACCCTGCTGCATCATTTAAGGACTTTATTGCATTACTTAAGGACTCTACTTCATTATTTAACGACTTTGCTGCATTATTTAAGGACCCTGCTGCGGTATTTCAGTACTCTGCTGCATTATTTAAGGACTCTGCTGCATTATTTAAGGACTTTGTTGCATTATTTAAGGACTCTGCTGCATTATTTAAGGACTTTGTTGCATTATTTAAGGACTCTGCTGCATCATTTAAGGACTTTATTGCATTACTTAAGGACTCTACTTCATTATTTAACGACTTTGCTGCATTATTTAAGGACCCTGCTGCGGTATTTCAGTACTCTGCTGCATTATTTAAGGACTCTGCTGCATTATTTAAGGACTTTGTTGCATTATTTAAGGACTCTGCTGCATTATTTAAGGACTTTGTTGCATTATTTAAGGACTCTGCTGCATTATTTAAGGACCCTGCTGCAGTATTTCAGTAATCTGCTGCATTATTTAAGGACTTTGTTGCATTATTTAAGGAATTGGCTGGATTATTTAAGGACTTTGCTGCATTATTTAAGGACTCTGCTGCATTATTTAAGGACTTTGCTGCATTATTTAAGGACTCTGATACGGTACTTAAGGACTCTGCTGCATTAATTAAGTACTTTGTTGCATTATTTAAGTACTCAGCTGCATTATTTAAGGACTTTGTTGCATTATTTAAGGACTCTGCTGCATTATTTAAGGACTTTGCTGCATTATTTAAGTACTCTGCTGCAGTATTTAAGGACTTGGCTGGATTATTTAAGGACTCTGCTGCATTACTTAAGGAATGTGCTGCATTATTTAAGGACTCTGCTGCATTATTTAAGGACTTTGTTGCATTATTTAAGGACTTTGTTGCATTATTTAAGGACTCTGCTGCATTATTTAAGGATCCTGCTGCGGTATTTCAGTACTCTGCTGCATTATTTAAGGACTTTGCTGCATTATTTAAGGACTTGGCTGGATTATTTAAGGACTCTGCTGCATTATTTAAGGACTTTGCTGCATTATTTAAGGACTCTGCTGCATTATTTAAGGACTTTGTTGCATTATTTAAGGACCCTGCTGCATTATTTAAGGACTTTGCTGCATTATTTAAGGACTCTGGTGCATTATTTAAGGACCCTGCTGCGGTATTTCAGCACTCTGCTGAATTATTTAAGGACTTTGCTGCATTATTTATGGACTTTATTGCATTATTTAAGGACTCTGCTGCATTATTTAAGGAATTTGTTGGATTATTAAAGGACTCTGCTGCATTATGTAATGACTTTGCTGCATTATTTAAGTACTCTGCTACGTTACTTAAGGACTCTGCTGCATTATTTAAGGACTCTGCTGCATTATTTAAGGTCTTGGTTGCATTATTTAAGGACTCTTCTGCATTATTTAAGGACTCTGCTGCATTGTTTAAGGACTTTGTTGCATTATTTAAGGACTCTGCTGCATTATTTAAGGACTTTGTTGCATTATTTAAGGACTCTGCTGCATCATTTAAGGACTTTTTTGCATTATATAAGGACTCTACTTTGTTATATATTACGACTTTGCTGCATTATTTAAGGACCCTGCTGCGGTATTTCAGTACTCTGCTGCATTATTTAAGGACTCTGCTGCATTATTTAAGGACTTTGTTGCATTATTTAAGGACTCTGCTGCATCATTTAAGGACGTTGTTGCATTATTTAAGGACTCTACTTCATTATTTAACGACTTTGCTGCATTATTTAAGGACCCTGCTGCGGTATTTCAGTACTCTGCTGCATTATTTAAGGACTTTGCTGCATTATTTATGGACTTTATTGCATTATTTAAAGACTTTGCTGCATTATTTAATGAATTTGCTGCATTATTTAAGGACTCTGCAGCATTATTTAATGACTTTGCTGCATTATTTAAGGACTCTGCTGCATTATTTAAGTACTTTGTTGCATTATTTAAGGACTCTGCTGCATTATTTAAGGACTTGGCTGGATTATTTAAGGACTCTTCTGCATTATTTAAGGACTCTGCTGCATTATTTAAGGAATTTGTTGCATTATTTAAAGACTTTGCTGCATTATTTAAGGACTCTGCTGTGGTATTTAAGGACTCTGCTGTATTATTTAAGAACTTTGCTGCATTATTTATGGACTTTATTGCATTATTTAAAGACTTTGCTGCATTATTTAAGGTCTTTTCTGCATTATTTAAGGACTCTGCTGCATTATTTAAGGACTTTGTTGCATTATTTAAGGACTCTGCTGCATTATTCAAGGACTTTGCTGCATTATTTAAGGACTATGCTGAAGTGTTTAAAGACTCTGCTGCATTATTTAAGGACTCTGCTGCATTATTTAAGGACTTGGCTGGATTATTTAAGGACCCTGCTGTATTATTTAAGGACTTGGCTTGATTATTTAAGGACTCTTCTGCATTATTTAAGGATGTTGTTGATTATTTAAGGACTCTGCTGCATTATTTAAGGACTTGGCTGGATTATTTAAGGACTCTTCTGCATTATTTAAGGACTCTGCTGCATTATTTAAGGACTTTGTTGCATTATTTAAGGACTTTTCTGCATTATTTAAGGACTCTGTTGCATTACTTAAGGACTTGGGTGGATTATTTAAGGGCTCTTCTGCATTATTTAAGGACTCTGCTGCATTATTTAAGGACTTTTCTGCATTATTTAAGGACTCTGCTGCATTATTTAAGGACTTGGCTGGATTATTTAAGGACTGTGCTGCATTATTTAAGGACTTTGTTGCATTATTTAAGGACTCTGCTGCATCATTTAAGGACGTTGTTGCATTATTTAAGGACTCTACTTCATTATTTAACGACTTTGCTGCATTATTTAAGGACCCTGCTGTGGTATTTCAGTACTCTGCTGCATCATTTAAGGACTTTGCTGCATTATTTATGGACTTTATTGCATTATTTAAAGACTTTGCTGCATTATATAAGGAATTTGCTGCATTATTTAAGGACTCTTCTGCATTATTTAAGGACTTTGTTGCATTATTTAAGGACTGTGCTGCATTATTCAAGGACTTTGCTGCATTATTTAAGGACTATGCTGAAGTATTTAAGGACTCTGCTGCATTATTTAAGGACTTTTCTGCATTATTTAAGGACTCTGCTGCATTATTTAAGGACTTGGCTGGATTATTTAAGGACTCTTCTGCATTATTTAAGGACTCTGCTGCATTATTTAAGGACTTTGTTGCATTATTTAAGGACTCTGCTGCATTATTTAAGTACTTTGTTGCATTCTTTAAGGACTCTGCCGCATTATTTAAGGACTTTGTTGCATTATTTAAGGACTCTTCTGCATTATTTAAGGACTTTGTTGCATTATTTAAGGACTCTGCTGCAGTATTTAAGGACTCTGCTGCATTATTTAAGGACTTTTCTGCATTATTTAAGGACTTTGTTGCATTATTTAAGGACTCTGCTGCATTATTTAAGGACTTTGTTGCATTATTTAAGGACTCTGCTGCATTATTTAAGGACTCTGCTGCATTATTTAAGGACCCTGCTGCAGTATTTCAGTAATCTGCTGCATTATTTAAGGACTTTATTGCATTATTTAAGGACTTGGCTGGATTATTTAAGGACTCTGCTGCATTATTTAAGGACTTTGCTGCATTATTTAAGGACTCTGCTGCATTATTTAAGGACTTTGTTGCATTATTTAAGGACTCTGCTGCATTATTTAAGGACTCTGCTGCATTATTTAAGGACCCTGCTGCAGTATTTCAGTAATCTGCTGCATTATTTAAGGACTTTGTTGCATTATTTAAGGACTTGGCTGGATTATTTAAGGACTCTGCTGCATTATTTAAGGACTCTGCTGCATTATTTAAGGACTTTGTTGCATTATTTAAAGACCCTGCTGCATCATTTAAGGACTTTATTGCATTACTTAAGGACTCTACTTCATTATTTAACGACTTTGCTGCATTATTTAAGGACCCTGCTGCGGTATTTCAGTACTCTGCTGCATTATTTAAGGACTCTGCTGCATTATTTAAGGACTTTGTTGCATTATTTAAGGACTCTGCTGCATTATTTAAGGACTTTGTTGCATTATTTAAGGACTCTGCTGCATCATTTAAGGACTTTATTGCATTACTTAAGGACTCTACTTCATTATTTAACGACTTTGCTGCATTATTTAAGGACCCTGCTGCGGTATTTCAGTACTCTGCTGCATTATTTAAGGACTCTGCTGCATTATTTAAGGACTTTGTTGCATTATTTAAGGACTCTGCTGCATTATTTAAGGACTTTGTTGCATTATTTAAGGACTCTGCTGCATTATTTAAGGACCCTGCTGCAGTATTTCAGTAATCTGCTGCATTATTTAAGGACTTTGTTGCATTATTTAAGGAATTGGCTGGATTATTTAAGGACTTTGCTGCATTATTTAAGGACTCTGCTGCATTATTTAAGGACTTTGCTGCATTATTTAAGGACTCTGATACGGTACTTAAGGACTCTGCTGCATTAATTAAGTACTTTGTTGCATTATTTAAGTACTCAGCTGCATTATTTAAGGACTTTGTTGCATTATTTAAGGACTCTGCTGCATTATTTAAGGACTTTGCTGCATTATTTAAGTACTCTGCTGCAGTATTTAAGGACTTGGCTGGATTATTTAAGGACTCTGCTGCATTATTTAAGGAATGTGCTGCATTATTTAAGGACTCTGCTGCATTATTTAAGGACTTTGTTGCATTATTTAAGGACTTTGTTGCATTATTTAAGGACTCTGCTGCATTATTTAAGGATCCTGCTGCGGTATTTCAGTACTCTGCTGCATTATTTAAGGACTTTGCTGCATTATTTAAGGACTTGGCTGGATTATTTAAGGACTCTGCTGCATTATTTAAGGACTTTGCTGCATTATTTAAGGACTCTGCTGCATTATTTAACGACTTTGTTGCATTATTTAAGGACCCTGCTGCATTATTTAAGGACTTTGCTGCATTATTTAAGGACTCTGGTGCATTATTTAAGGACCCTGCTGCGGTATTTCAGCACTCTGCTGAATTATTTAAGGACTTTGCTGCATTATTTATGGACTTTATTGCATTATTTAAGGACTCTGCTGCATTATTTAAGGAATTTGTTGGATTATTAAAGGACTCTGCTGCATTATGTAATGACTTTGCTGCATTATTTAAGTACTCTGCTACGTTACTTAAGGACTCTGCTGCATTATTTAAGGACTCTGCTGCATTATTTAAGGTCTTGGTTGCATTATTTAAGGACTCTTCTGCATTATTTAAGGACTCTGCTGCATTGTTTAAGGACTTTGTTGCATTATTTAAGGACTCTGCTGCATTATTTAAGGACTTTGTTGCATTATTTAAGGACTCTGCTGCATCATTTAAGGACTTTTTTGCATTATTTAAGGACTCTACTTTGTTATATATTACGACTTTGCTGCATTATTTAAGGACCCTGCTGCGGTATTTCAGTACTCTGCTGCATTATTTAAGGACTCTGCTGCATTATTTAAGGACTTTGTTGCATTATTTAAGGACTCTGCTGCATCATTTAAGGACGTTGTTGCATTATTTAAGGACTCTACTTCATTATTTAACGACTTTGCTGCATTATTTAAGGACCCTGCTGCGGTATTTCAGTACTCTGCTGCATTATTTAAGGACTTTGCTGCATTATTTATGGACTTTATTGCATTATTTAAAGACTTTGCTGCATTATTTAATGAATTTGCTGCATTATTTAAGGACTCTGCAGCATTATTTAATGACTTTGCTGCATTATTTAAGGACTCTGCTGCATTATTTAAGTACTTTGTTGCATTATTTAAGGACTCTGCTGCATTATTTAAGGACTTGGCTGGATTATTTAAGGACTCTTCTGCATTATTTAAGGACTCTGCTGCATTATTTAAGGAATTTGTTGCATTATTTAAAGACTTTGCTGCATTATTTAAGGACTCTGCTGTGGTATTTAAGGACTCTGCTGTATTATTTAAGAACTTTGCTGCATTATTTATGGACTTTATTGCATTATTTAAAGACTTTGCTGCATTATTTAAGGTCTTTTCTGCATTATTTAAGGACTCTGCTGCATTATTTAAGGACTTTGTTGCATTATTTAAGGACTCTGCTGCATTATTAAGGACTTTGTTGCATTATTTAAGGACTCTGCTGCATTATTTAAGGACTTTGTTGCATTATTTAAGGACTCTGCTGCATTATTTAAGGACTTTGTTGCATTATTTAAGGACTCTGCTGCATTATTTAAGGACTTTGTTGCATTATTTAAGGACTCTGCTGCATTATTTAAGGACCCTGCTGCAGTATTTCAGTAATCTGCTGCATTATTTAAGGACTTTGTTGCATTATTTAAGGACTTGGCTGGATTGTTTAAGGACTCTGCTGCATTATTTACGGACTTTGCTGCATTTTTTAAGGACTCTGCTGCATTATTTAAGGACTTTGTTGCATTATTTAAGGACCCTGCTGCATTATTTAAGGACTTTGTTGCATTATTTAAGGACTCTGCTGCATTATTTAAGGACCCTGCTGCGGTATTTCAGCACTCTGCTGAATTATTTAAGGACTTTGCTGCATTATTTAAGGACTTTATTGCATTATTTAAGGACTCTGCTGCATTATTTAAGGAATTTGTTGCATTAATTAAGGACTCTGCTGCATTATTTAATGACATTGCTGCATTATTTAAGGACTCTGCTGCATTATTTAAGGACTTTGCTGCAGTATTTAAGGACTCTGCTACGGTACTTAAGGAC
Organism: Phyllobates terribilis; assembly: GCF_046119375.1. NCBI lineage: Eukaryota > Metazoa > Chordata > Amphibia > Anura > Dendrobatidae > Phyllobates > Phyllobates terribilis. The sequence continues at coordinate 5,377,320 of NW_027362792.1, forward strand.
TCTGCTGCATTATTTAAGTACTTTTTTGCATTATTTAAGGACTCTGCTGCATTATTTAAGGTCTTGGTTGCATTATTTAAGGACTCTTCTGCATTATTTTAGGACTCTGCTGCATTGTTTAAGGACTTTGTTGCATTATTTAAGGACTCTGCTGCATTATTTAAGGACTTTGTTGCATTATTTAAGGACTCTGCTGCATCATTTAAGGACTTTGTTGCATTATTTAAGGACTCTACTTCATTATTTAACGACTTTGCTGCATTATTTAAGGACCCTGCTGCGGTATTTCAGTACTCTGCTGCATTATTTAAGTACTCAGCTGCATTATTTAAGGACTTTGTTGCATTATTTAAGGACTCTGCTGCATCATTTAAGGACGTTGTTGCATTATTTAAGGACTCTACTTCATTATTTAACGACTTTGCTGCATTATTTAAAGACCCTGCTGCGGTATTTCAGTACTCTGCTGCATTATTTAAGGACTTTATTGCATTATTTAAAGACTTTGCTGCATTTTTTAAGGAATTTGCTGCATTATTTAAGGACTCTGCAGCATTATTTAATGACTTTGCTGCATTATTTAAGGACTCTGCTGCATTATTTAAGTACTTTGTTGCATTATTTAAGGACTCTACTGCATTGTTTAAGGACTTTGTTGCATTATTTAAGGACACTTCTGCATTATTTAAGGACTTTGTTGCATTATTGAAGGACTCTGCTGCATTATTCAAGGACTTTGCTGCATTATTTAAGGACTATGCTGAAGTGTTTAAAGACTCTGCTGCATTATTTAAGGACTCTGCTGCATTATTTAAGGACTTGGCTGGATTATTTAAGGACCCTGCTGTATTATTTAAGGACTTGGCTTGATTATTTAAGGACTCTTCTGCATTATTTAAGGATGTTGTTGCATTATTTAAGGACTCTGCTGCATTATTTAAGGACTTGGCTGGATTATTTAAGGACTCTTCTGCATTATTTAAGGACTCTGCTGCATTATTTAAGGACTTTGTTGCATTATTTAAGGACTTTTCTGCATTATTTAAGGACTCTGTTGCATTACTTAAGGACTTGGGTGGATTATTTAAGGGCTCTTCTGCATTATTTAAGGACTCTGCTGCATTATTTAAGGACTTTTCTGCATTATTTAAGGACTCTGCTGCATTATTTAAGGACTTGGCTGGATTATTTAAGGACTGTGCTGCATTATTTAAGGACTTTGTTGCATTATTTAAGGACTCTGCTGCATCATTTAAGGACGTTGTTGCATTATTTAAGGACTCTACTTCATTATTTAACGACTTTGCTGCATTATTTAAGGACCCTGCTGTGGTATTTCAGTACTCTGCTGCATCATTTAAGGACTTTGCTGCATTATTTATGGACTTTATTGCATTATTTAAAGACTTTGCTGCATTATATAAGGAATTTGCTGCATTATTTAAGGACTCTTCTGCATTATTTAAGGACTTTGTTGCATTATTTAAGGACTGTGCTGCATTATTCAAGGACTTTGCTGCATTATTTAAGGACTATGCTGAAGTATTTAAGGACTCTGCTGCATTATTTAAGGACTTTTCTGCATTATTTAAGGACTCTGCTGCATTATTTAAGGACTTGGCTGGATTATTTAAGGACTCTTCTGCATTATTTAAGGACTCTGCTGCATTATTTAAGGACTTTGTTGCATTATTTAAAGACTTTGCTGCATTATTTAACGACTCTGCTGTGGTATTTAAGGACTCTGCTGCATTATTTAAGGACTCTGATGCATTATATAAGGACTTTGCTGCATTATTTAAGGACTCTTCTGCATTATTTAATGACTTTTCTGCATTATTTAAGGACTCTGCTGCAGTATTTAAGGACTCTGCTGCATTATTTAAGGACTTTTCTGCATTATTTAAGGACTCTGCTGCATTATTTTGGACTTGGCTGGATTATTTAAGGACTGTGCTGCATCATTTAAGGACTTTGTTGCATTATTTAAGGACTCTGCTGCATCATATAAGGACGTTGTTGCATTATTTAAGGACTCGACTTCATTATTTAACGACTTTGCTGCATTATTTAAGGACCCTGCTGCGGTATTTCAGTACTCTGCTGCATTATTTAAGAACTTTGCTGCATTATTTATGGACTTTATTGCATTATTTAAAGACTTTGCTGCATTATTTAAGGAATTTGCTGCATTATTTAAGGACTCTTCTGCATTATTTAAGGACTTTGTTGCATTATTTAAGGACTCTGCTGCATTATTCAATGACTTTGCTGCATTATTTAAGGACTATGCTGAAGTATTTAAGGACTCTGCTGCATTATTTAAGGACTTTTCTGCATTATTTAAGGACTCTGCTGCATTATTTAAGGACTTGGCTGGATTATTTAAGGACTGTGCTGCATTATTTAAAGACTTTGCTGCATTTTTTAAGGACTCTGCTGTGGTATTTAAGGACTCTGCTGCATTATTTAAGGACTCTGATGCATTATATAAGGACTTTGCTGCCTTATTTAAGGACTCTTCTGCACTATTTAATGACTTTGCTGCATTATTTAAGGACTCTGCTGCAGTATTTAAGGACTCTGCTGCATTATTTAAGGACTTTTCTGCATTACTTAAGGACTCTGCTGCAATATTTAAGGACTTGGCTGGATTATTTAAGGACTCTGCTGCATTATTTAAGGAATGTGCTGCATTATTTAAGGACTCTGCTGCATTATTTAAGGACTTTCTTGCATTATTTAAGGACTCTGCTGCATTATTTAAGGACTTTGTTGGATTATTTAAGGACTCTGCTGCATTATTTAAGGACTTTGCTGCATTATTTAAGGACTTTATTGCATTATTTAAGGACTGTTCTGCATTATTTAAGGACTTTGTTGCATTATTTAAGGACTCTGCTGCATTATTTAAGGATCATGCTGCGGTATTTCAGTACTCTGCTGCATTATTTAAGGAATTTGCTGCATTATTTATGGACTTTATTGCATTATTTAAATACTTTGCTGCATTATTTAAGGACTTGGCTGGATTATTTAAGGACTGTGCTGCATTATTTAAGGACTTTGCTGCATTATTTAAGGACTCTGCTGCATTATTTAAGGACTTTGTTGCATTATTTAAGGACTCTGCTGCATTATTTAAGGACTTTGTTGCATTATTTAAGGACTCTGCTGCATCATTAAGGACTTTGTTGCATTATTTAAGGACTCTACTTCATTATTTAACGACTTTGCTGCATTATTTAAGGACCCTGCTGCGGTATTTCAGTACTCTGCTGCATTATTTAAGGACTCTGCTGCATTATTTAAGGACGTTGTTGCATTATTTAAGGACTCTGCTGCATCATTTAAGGACGTTGTTGCATTATTTAAGGACTCTACTTCATTATTTAATGACTTTGCTGCATTAATTAAGGACCCTGCTGCGAAATTTCAGTACCCTGCTGCATTATTTAAGGACTTTGCTGCATTGTTTATGGACTTTATCGCATTATTTAAAGACTTTGCTGCATTATTTAAGGAATTTGCTGCATTATTTAAGGACTCTGCAGCATTATTTAATGACTTTGCTGCATTATTTAAGGACTCTGCTGCATTATTTAAGTACTTTGTTGCATTATTTAAGGACTCTGCCGCATTATTTAAGGACTTTGTTGCATTATTTAAGGACTCTTCTGCATTATTTAAGGACTTTGTTGCATTATTTAAGGACTCTGCTGCATTATTTAAGTACTTTGTTGCATTATTTAAGGACTCTGCCGCATTATTTAAGGACTTTGTTGCATTATTTAAGGACTCTTCTGCATTATTTAAGGACTTTGTTGCATTATTTAAGGACTCTGCTGCAGTATTTAAGGACTCTGCTGCATTATTTAAGGACTTTTCTGCATTATTTAAGGACTTTGTTGCATTATTTAAGGACTCTGCTGCATTATTTAAGGACTTTGTTGCATTATTTAAGGACTCTGCTGCATTATTTAAGGACTCTGCTGCATTATTTAAGGACCCTGCTGCAGTATTTCAGTAATCTGCTGCATTATTTAAGGACTTTGTTGCATTATTTAAGGACTTGGCTGGATTATTTAAGGACTCTGCTGCATTATTTAAGGACTTTGCTGCATTATTTAAGGACTCTGCTGCATTATTTAAGGACCCTGCTGCAGTATTTCAGTAATCTGCTGCATTATTTAAGGACTTTGTTGCATTATTTAAGGACTTGGCTGGATTATTTAAGGACTCTGCTGCATTATTTAAGGACTCTGCTGCATTATTTAAGGACTTTGTTGCATTATTTAAAGACCCTGCTGCATCATTTAAGGACTTTATTGCATTACTTAAGGACTCTACTTCATTATTTAACGACTTTGCTGCATTATTTAAGGACCCTGCTGCGGTATTTCAGTACTCTGCTGCATTATTTAAGGACTCTGCTGCATTATTTAAGGACTTTGTTGCATTATTTAAGGACTCTGCTGCATTATTTAAGGACTTTGTTGCATTATTTAAGGACTCTGCTGCATCATTTAAGGACTTTATTGCATTACTTAAGGACTCTACTTCATTATTTAACGACTTTGCTGCATTATTTAAGGACCCTGCTGCGGTATTTCAGTACTCTGCTGCATTATTTAAGGACTCTGCTGCATTATTTAAGGACTTTGTTGCATTATTTAAGGACTCTGCTGCATTATTTAAGGACTTTGTTGCATTATTTAAGGACTCTGCTGCATTATTTAAGGACCCTGCTGCAGTATTTCAGTAATCTGCTGCATTATTTAAGGACTTTGTTGCATTATTTAAGGAATTGGCTGGATTATTTAAGGACTTTGCTGCATTATTTAAGGACTCTGCTGCATTATTTAAGGACTTTGCTGCATTATTTAAGGACTCTGATACGGTACTTAAGGACTCTGCTGCATTAATTAAGTACTTTGTTGCATTATTTAAGTACTCAGCTGCATTATTTAAGGACTTTGTTGCATTATTTAAGGACTCTGCTGCATTATTTAAGGACTTTGCTGCATTATTTAAGTACTCTGCTGCAGTATTTAAGGACTTGGCTGGATTATTTAAGGACTCTGCTGCATTATTTAAGGAATGTGCTGCATTATTTAAGGACTCTGCTGCATTATTTAAGGACCCTGCTGCGGTATTTCAGCACTCTGCTGAATTATTTAAGGACTTTGCTGCATTATTTAAGGACTTGGCTGGATTATTTAAGGACTCTGCTGCATTATTTAAGGACTTTGCTGCATTATTTAAGGACTCTGCTGCATTATTTAAGGACTTTGTTGCATTATTTAAGGACCCTGCTGCATTATTTAAGGACTTTGCTGCATTATTTAAGGACTCTGGTGCATTATTTAAGGACCCTGCTGCGGTATTTCAGCACTCTGCTGAATTATTTAAGGACTTTGCTGCATTATTTATGGACTTTATTGCATTATTTAAGGACTCTGCTGCATTATTTAAGGAATTTGTTGGATTATTAAAGGACTCTGCTGCATTATGTAATGACTTTGCTGCATTATTTAAGTACTCTGCTACGTTACTTAAGGACTCTGCTGCATTATTTAAGGTCTTGGTTGCATTATTTAAGGACTCTTCTGCATTATTTAAGGACTCTGCTGCATTGTTTAAGGACTTTGTTGCATTATTTAAGGACTCTGCTGCATTATTTAAGGACTCTGCTGCATTATTTAAGGTCTTGGTTGCATTATTTAAGGACTCTTCTGCATTATTTAAGGACTCTGCTGCATTGTTTAAGGACTTGGTTGCATTATTTAAGGACTCTTCTGCATTATTTAAGGACTCTGCTGCATTGTTTAAGGACTTTGTTGCATTATTTAAGGACTCTGCTGCATTATTTAAGGACTTTGTTGCATTATTTAAGGACTCTGCTGCATCATTTAAGGACTTTTTTGCATTATTTAAGGACTCTACTTTGTTATATATTACGACTTTGCTGCATTATTTAAGGACCCTGCTGCGGTATTTCAGTACTCTGCTGCATTATTTAAGGACTCTGCTGCATTATTTAAGGACTTTGTTGCATTATTTAAGGACTCTGCTGCATCATTTAAGGACGTTGTTGCATTATTTAAGGACTCTACTTCATTATTTAACGACTTTGCTGCATTATTTAAGGACCCTGCTGCGGTATTTCAGTACTCTGCTGCATTATTTAAGGACTTTGCTGCATTATTTATGGACTTTATTGCATTATTTAAAGACTTTGCTGCATTATTTAATGAATTTGCTGCATTATTTAAGGACTCTGCAGCATTATTTAATGACTTTGCTGCATTATTTAAGGACTCTGCTGCATTATTTAAGTACTTTGTTGCATTATTTAAGGACTCTGCTGCATTATTTAAGGACTTTGTTGCATTATTTAAGGACTCTTCTGCATTATTTAAGGACTTTGTTGCATTATTTAAGGACTCTGCTGCATTATTCAAGGACTTTGCTGCATTATTTAAGGACTATGCTGAAGTATTTAAGGACTCTGCTGCATTATTTAAGGACTTTGCTGCATTATTTAAGGACTCTGCTGCATTATTTAAGGACTTGGCTGGATTATTTAAGGACCCTGCTGCATGATTTAAGGACTTGGCTCGATTATTTAAGGACTCTTCTGCATTATTTAAGGATTTTGTTGCATTATTTAAGGACTCTGCTGCATTATCTAAGGACTTGGCTGGATTATTTAAGGACTCTTCTGCATTATTTAAGGACTCTGCTGCATTATTTAAGGAATTTGTTGCATTATTTAAAGACTTTGCTGCATTATTTAAGGACTCTGCTGTGGTATTTAAGGACTCTGCTGCATTATTTAAGAACTTTGCTGCATTATTTATGGACTTTATTGCATTATTTAAAGACTTTGCTGCATTATTTAAGGTCATTTCTGCATTATTTAAGGACTCTGCTGCATTATTTAAGGACTTTGTTGCATTATTTAAGGACTCTGCTGCATTATTAAGGACTTTGTTGCATTATTTAAGGACTCTGCTGCATTATTTAAGGACTTTGTTGCATTATTTAAGGACTCTGCTGCATTATTTAAGGACTTTGTTGCATTATTTAAGGACTCTGCTGCATTATTTAAGGACTTTGTTGCATTATTTAAGGACTCTGCTGCATTATTTAAGGACCCTGCTGCAGTATTTCAGTAATCTGCTGCATTATTTAAGGACTTTGTTGCATTATTTAAGGACTTGGCTGGATTGTTTAAGGACTCTGCTGCATTATTTACGGACTTTGCTGCATTTTTTAAGGACTCTGCTGCATTATTTAAGGACTTTGTTGCATTATTTAAGGACCCTGCTGCATTATTTAAGGACTTTGTTGCATTATTTAAGGACTCTGCTGCATTATTTAAGGACCCTGCTGCGGTATTTCAGCACTCTGCTGAATTATTTAAGGACTTTGCTGCATTATTTAAGGACTTTCTTGCATTATTTAAGGACTCTGCTGCATTATTTAAGGAATTTGTTGCATTAATTAAGGACTCTGCTGCATTATTTAATGACATTGCTGCATTATTTAAGGACTCTGCTGCATTATTTAAGGACTTTGCTGCAGTATTTAAGGACTCTGCTACGGTACTTAAGGACTCTGCTGCATTATTTAAGTACTTTTTTGCATTATTTAAGGACTCTGCTGCATTATTTAAGGTCTTGGTTGCATTATTTAAGGACTCTTCTGCATTATTTAAGGACTCTGCTGCATTGTTTAAGGACTTTGTTGCATTATTTAAGGACTCTGCTGCATTATTTAAGGACTTTGTTGCATTATTTAAGGACTCTGCTGCATCATTTAAGGACTTTGTTGCATTATTTAAGGACTCTACTTCATTATTTAACGACTTTGCTGCATTATTTAAGGACCCTGCTGCGGTATTTCAGTACTCTGCTGCATTATTTAAGTACTCAGCTGCATTATTTAAGGACTTTGTTGCATTATTTAAGGACTCTGCTGCATCATTTAAGGACGTTGTTGCATTATTTAAGGACTCTACTTCATTATTTAACGACTTTGCTGCATTATTTAAGGACCCTGCTGCGGTATTTCAGTACTCTGCTGCATTATTTAAGGACTTTATTGCATTATTTAAAGACTTTGCTGCATTTTTTAAGGAATTTGCTGCATTATTTAAGGACTCTGCAGCATTATTTAATGACTTTGCTGCATTATTTAAGGACTCTGCTGCATTATTTAAGTACTTTGTTGCATTATTTAAGGACTCTACTGCATTGTTTAAGGACTTTGTTGCATTATTTAAGGACACTTCTGCATTATTTAAGGACTTTGTTGCATTATTGAAGGACTCTGCTGCATTATTCAAGGACTTTGCTGCATTATTTAAGGACTATGCTGAAGTGTTTAAAGACTCTGCTGCATTATTTAAGGACTCTGCTGCATTATTTAAGGACTTGGCTGGATTATTTAAGGACCCTGCTGTATTATTTAAGGACTTGGCTGGATTATTTAAGGACTCTTCTGCATTATTTAAGGATGTTGTTGCATTATTTAAGGACTCTGCTGCATTATTTAAGGACTTGGCTGGATTATTTAAGGACTCTTCTGCATTATTTAAGGACTCTGCTGCATTATTTAAGGACTTTGTTGCATTATTTAAGGACTTTTCTGCATTATTTAAGGACTCTGTTGCATTACTTAAGGACTTGGCTGGATTATTTAAGGACTCTTCTGCATTATTTAAGGACTCTGCTGCATTATTTAAGGACTTTTCTGCATTATTTAAGGACTCTGCTGCATTATTTAAGGACTTGGCTGGATTATTTAAGGACTGTGCTGCATTATTTAAGGACTTTGTTGCATTATTTAAGGACTCTGCTGCATCATTTAAGGACGTTGTTGCATTATTTAAGGACTCTACTTCATTATTTAACGACTTTGCTGCATTATTTAAGGACCCTGCTGCGGTATTTCAGTACTCTGCTGCATCATTTAAGGACTTTGCTGCATTATTTATGGACTTTATTGCATTATTTAAAGACTTTGCTGCATTATATAAGGAATTTGCTGCATTATTTAAGGACTCTTCTGCATTATTTAAGGACTTTGTTGCATTATTTAAGGACCCTGCTGCATTATTTAAGGACTTTGCTGCATTATTTAAGGACTCTGGTGCATTATTTAAGGACCCTGCTGCGGTATTTCAGCACTCTGCTGAATTATTTAAGGACTTTGCTGCATTATTTATGGACTTTATTGCATTATTTAAGGACTCTGCTGCATTATTTAAGGAATTTGTTGGATTATTAAAGGACTCTGCTGCATTATGTAATGACTTTGCTGCATTATTTAAGTACTCTGCTACGTTACTTAAGGACTCTGCTGCATTATTTAAGGACTCTGCTGCATTATTTAAGGTCTTGGTTGCATTATTTAAGGACTCTTCTGCATTATTTAAGGACTCTGCTGCATTGTTTAAGGACATTGTTGCATTATTTAAGGACTCTGCTGCATTATTTAAGGACTTTGTTGCATTATTTAAGGACTCTGCTGCATCATTTAAGGACTTTTTTGCATTATTTAAGGACTCTACTTTGTTATATATTACGACTTTGCTGCATTATTTAAGGACCCTGCTGCGGTATTTCAGTACTCTGCTGCATTATTTAAGGACTCTGCTGCATTATTTAAGGACTTTGTTGCATTATTTAAGGACTCTGCTGCATCATTTAAGGACGTTGTTGCATTATTTAAGGACTCTACTTCATTATTTAACGACTTTGCTGCATTATTTAAGGACCCTGCTGCGGTATTTCAGTACTCTGCTGCATTATTTAAGGACTTTGCTGCATTATTTATGGACTTTATTGCATTATTTAAAGACTTTGCTGCATTATTTAATGAATTTGCTGCATTATTTAAGGACTCTGCAGCATTATTTAATGACTTTGCTGCATTATTTAAGGACTCTGCTGCATTATTTAAGTACTTTGTTGCATTATTTAAGGACTCTGCTGCATTATTTAAGGACTTTGTTGCATTATTTAAGGACTCTTCTGCATTATTTAAGGACTTTGTTGCATTATTTAAGGACTCTGCTGCATTATTCAAGGACTTTGCTGCATTATTTAAGGACTATGCTGAAGTATTTAAGGACTCTGCTGCATTATTTAAGGACTTTGCTGCATTATTTAAGGACTCTGCTGCATTATTTAAGGACTTGGCTGGATTATTTAAGGACCCTGCTGCATGATTTAAGGACTTGGCTTGATTATTTAAGGACTCTTCTGCATTATTTAAGGATTTTGTTGCATTATTTAAGGACTCTGCTGCATTATTTAAGGACTTGGCTGGATTATTTAAGGACTCTTCTGCATTATTTAAGGACTCTGCTGCATTATTTAAGGAATTTGTTGCATTATTTAAAGACTTTGCTGCATTATTTAAGGACTCTGCTGTGGTATTTAAGGACTCTGCTGCATTATTTAAGAACTTTGCTGCATTATTTATGGACTTTATTGCATTATTTAAAGACTTTGCTGCATTATTTAAGGTCATTTCTGCATTATTTAAGGACTCTGCTGCATTATTTAAGGACTTTGTTGCATTATTTAAGGACTCTGCTGCATTATTAAGGACTTTGTTGCATTATTTAAGGACTCTGCTGCATTATTTAAGGACTTTGTTGCATTATTTAAGGACTCTGCTGCATTATTTAAGGACTTTGCTGCATTATTTAAGGACTCTGCTGCATTATTTAAGGACTTTGTTGCATTATTTAAGGACTCTGCTGCATTATTTAAGGACCCTGCTGCAGTATTTCAGTAATCTGCTGCATTATTTAAGGACTTTGTTGCATTATTTAAGGACTTGGCTGGATTGTTTAAGGACTCTGCTGCATTATTTACGGACTTTGCTGCATTTTTTAAGGACTCTGCTGCATTATTTAAGGACTTTGTTGCATTATTTAAGGACCCTGCTGCATTATTTAAGGACTTTGTTGCATTATTTAAGGACTCTGCTGCATTATTTAAGGACCCTGCTGCGGTATTTCAGCACTCTGCTGAATTATTTAAGGACTTTGCTGCATTATTTAAGGACTTTCTTGCATTATTTAAGGACTCTGCTGCATTATTTAAGGAATTTGTTGCATTAATTAAGGACTCTGCTGCATTATTTAATGACATTGCTGCATTATTTAAGGACTCTGCTGCATTATTTAAGGACTTTGCTGCAGTATTTAAGGACTCTGCTACGGTACTTAAGGACTCTGCTGCATTATTTAAGTACTTTTTTGCATTATTTAAGGACTCTGCTGCATTATTTAAGGTCTTGGTTGCATTATTTAAGGACTCTTCTGCATTATTTAAGGACTCTGCTGCATTGTTTAAGGACTTTGTTGCATTATTTAAGGACTCTGCTGCATTATTTAAGGACTTTGTTGCATTATTTAAGGACTCTGCTGCATCATTTAAGGACTTTGTTGCATTATTTAAGGACTCTACTTCATTATTTAACGACTTTGCTGCATTATTTAAGGACCCTGCTGCGGTATTTCAGTACTCTGCTGCATTATTTAAGTACTCAGCTGCATTATTTAAGGACTTTGTTGCATTATTTAAGGACTCTGCTGCATCATTTAAGGACGTTGTTGCATTATTTAAGGACTCTACTTCATTATTTAACGACTTTGCTGCATTATTTAAGGACCCTGCTGCGGTATTTCAGTACTCTGCTGCATTATTTAAGGACTTTATTGCATTATTTAAAGACTTTGCTGCATTTTTTAAGGAATTTGCTGCATTATTTAAGGACTCTGCAGCATTATTTAATGACTTTGCTGCATTATTTAAGGACTCTGCTGCATTATTTAAGTACTTTGTTGCATTATTTAAGGACTCTACTGCATTGTTTAAGGACTTTGTTGCATTATTTAAGGACACTTCTGCATTATTTAAGGACTTTGTTGCATTATTGAAGGACTCTGCTGCATTATTCAAGGACTTTGCTGCATTATTTAAGGACTATGCTGAAGTGTTTAAAGACTCTGCTGCATTATTTAAGGACTCTGCTGCATTATTTAAGGACTTGGCTGGATTATTTAAGGACCCTGCTGTATTATTTAAGGACTTGGCTGGATTATTTAAGGACTCTTCTGCATTATTTAAGGATGTTGTTGCATTATTTAAGGACTCTGCTGCATTATTTAAGGACTTGGCTGGATTATTTAAGGACTCTTCTGCATTATTTAAGGACTCTGCTGCATTATTTAAGGACTTTGTTGCATTATTTAAGGACTTTTCTGCATTATTTAAGGACTCTGTTGCATTACTTAAGGACTTGGCTGGATTATTTAAGGACTCTTCTGCATTATTTAAGGACTCTGCTGCATTATTTAAGGACTTTTCTGCATTATTTAAGGACTCTGCTGCATTATTTAAGGACTTGGCTGGATTATTTAAGGACTGTGCTGCATTATTTAAGGACTTTGTTGCATTATTTAAGGACTCTGCTGCATCATTTAAGGACGTTGTTGCATTATTTAAGGACTCTACTTCATTATTTAACGACTTTGCTGCATTATTTAAGGACCCTGCTGCGGTATTTCAGTACTCTGCTGCATCATTTAAGGACTTTGCTGCATTATTTATGGACTTTATTGCATTATTTAAAGACTTTGCTGCATTATATAAGGAATTTGCTGCATTATTTAAGGACTCTTCTGCATTATTTAAGGACTTTGTTGCATTATTTAAGGACCCTGCTGCATTATTTAAGGACTTTGCTGCATTATTTAAGGACTCTGGTGCATTATTTAAGGACCCTGCTGCGGTATTTCAGCACTCTGCTGAATTATTTAAGGACTTTGCTGCATTATTTATGGACTTTATTGCATTATTTAAGGACTCTGCTGCATTATTTAAGGAATTTGTTGGATTATTAAAGGACTCTGCTGCATTATGTAATGACTTTGCTGCATTATTTAAGTACTCTGCTACGTTACTTAAGGACTCTGCTGCATTATTTAAGGACTCTGCTGCATTATTTAAGGTCTTGGTTGCATTATTTAAGGACTCTTCTGCATTATTTAAGGACTCTGCTGCATTGTTTAAGGACTTTGTTGCATTATTTAAGGACTCTGCTGCATTATTTAAGGACTTTGTTGCATTATTTAAGGACTCTGCTGCATCATTTAAGGACTTTTTTGCATTATTTAAGGACTCTACTTTGTTATATATTACGACTTTGCTGCATTATTTAAGGACCCTGCTGCGGTATTTCAGTACTCTGCTGCATTATTTAAGGACTCTGCTGCATTATTTAAGGACTTTGTTGCATTATTTAAGGACTCTGCTGCATCATTTAAGGACGTTGTTGCATTATTTAAGGACTCTACTTCATTATTTAACGACTTTGCTGCATTATTTAAGGACCCTGCTGCGGTATTTCAGTACTCTGCTGCATTATTTAAGGACTTTGCTGCATTATTTATGGACTTTATTGCATTATTTAAAGACTTTGCTGCATTATTTAATGAATTTGCTGCATTATTTAAGGACTCTGCAGCATTATTTAATGACTTTGCTGCATTATTTAAGGACTCTGCTGCATTATTTAAGTACTTTGTTGCATTATTTAAGGACTCTGCTGCATTATTTAAGGACTTTGTTGCATTATTTAAGGACTCTTCTGCATTATTTAAGGACTTTGTTGCATTATTTAAGGACTCTGCTGCATTATTCAAGGACTTTGCTGCATTATTTAAGGACTATGCTGAAGTATTTAAGGACTCTGCTGCATTATTTAAGGACTTTGCTGCATTATTTAAGGACTCTGCTGCATTATTTAAGGACTTGGCTGGATTATTTAAGGACCCTGCTGCATGATTTAAGGACTTGGCTCGATTATTTAAGGACTCTTCTGCATTATTTAAGGATTTTGTTGCATTATTTAAGGACTCTGCTGCATTATTTAAGGACTTGGCTGGATTATTTAAGGACTCTTCTGCATTATTTAAGGACTCTGCTGCATTATTTAAGGAATTTGTTGCATTATTTAAGGACCCTGCTGCATTATTTAAGGACTTTGTTGCATTATTTAAGGACTCTGCTGCATTATTTAAGGACCCTGCTGCGGTATTTCAGCACTCTGCTGAATTATTTAAGGACTTTGCTGCATTATTTAAGGACTTTCTTGCATTATTTAAGGACTCTGCTGCATTATTTAAGGAATTTGTTGCATTAATTAAGGACTCTGCTGCATTATTTAATGACATTGCTGCATTATTTAAGGACTCTGCTGCATTATTTAAGGACTTTGCTGCAGTATTTAAGGACTCTGCTACGGTACTTAAGGACTCTGCTGCATTATTTAAGTACTTTTTTGCATTATTTAAGGACTCTGCTGCATTATTTAAGGTCTTGGTTGCATTATTTAAGGACTCTTCTGCATTATTTAAGGACTCTGCTGCATTGTTTAAGGACTTTGTTGCATTATTTAAGGACTCTGCTGCATTATTTAAGGACTTTGTTGCATTATTTAAGGACTCTGCTGCATCATTTAAGGACTTTGTTGCATTATTTAAGGACTCTACTTCATTATTTAACGACTTTGCTGCATTATTTAAGGACCCTGCTGCGGTATTTCAGTACTCTGCTGCATTATTTAAGTACTCAGCTGCATTATTTAAGGACTTTGTTGCATTATTTAAGGACTCTGCTGCATCATTTAAGGACGTTGTTGCATTATTTAAGGACTCTACTTCATTATTTAACGACTTTGCTGCATTATTTAAGGACCCTGCTGCGGTATTTCAGTACTCTGCTGCATTATTTAAGGACTTTATTGCATTATTTAAAGACTTTGCTGCATTTTTTAAGGAATTTGCTGCATTATTTAAGGACTCTGCAGCATTATTTAATGACTTTGCTGCATTATTTAAGGACTCTGCTGCATTATTTAAGTACTTTGTTGCATTATTTAAGGACTCTACTGCATTGTTTAAGGACTTTGTTGCATTATTTAAGGACACTTCTGCATTATTTAAGGACTTTGTTGCATTATTGAAGGACTCTGCTGCATTATTCAAGGACTTTGCTGCATTATTTAAGGACTATGCTGAAGTGTTTAAAGACTCTGCTGCATTATTTAAGGACTCTGCTGCATTATTTAAGGACTTGGCTGGATTATTTAAGGACCCTGCTGTATTATTTAAGGACTTGGCTGGATTATTTAAGGACTCTTCTGCATTATTTAAGGATGTTGTTGCATTATTTAAGGACTCTGCTGCATTATTTAAGGACTTGGCTGGATTATTTAAGGACTCTTCTGCATTATTTAAGGACTCTGCTGCATTATTTAAGGACTTTGTTGCATTATTTAAGGACTTTTCTGCATTATTTAAGGACTCTGTTGCATTACTTAAGGACTTGGCTGGATTATTTAAGGACTCTTCTGCATTATTTAAGGACTCTGCTGCATTATTTAAGGACTTTTCTGCATTATTTAAGGACTCTGCTGCATTATTTAAGGACTTGGCTGGATTATTTAAGGACTGTGCTGCATTATTTAAGGACTTTGTTGCATTATTTAAGGACTCTGCTGCATCATTTAAGGACGTTGTTGCATTATTTAAGGACTCTACTTCATTATTTAACGACTTTGCTGCATTATTTAAGGACCCTGCTGCGGTATTTCAGTACTCTGCTGCATCATTTAAGGACTTTGCTGCATTATTTATGGACTTTATTGCATTATTTAAAGACTTTGCTGCATTATATAAGGAATTTGCTGCATTATTTAAGGACTCTTCTGCATTATTTAAGGACTTTGTTGCATTATTTAAGGACCCTGCTGCATTATTTAAGGACTTTGCTGCATTATTTAAGGACTCTGGTGCATTATTTAAGGACCCTGCTGCGGTATTTCAGCACTCTGCTGAATTATTTAAGGACTTTGCTGCATTATTTATGGACTTTATTGCATTATTTAAGGACTCTGCTGCATTATTTAAGGAATTTGTTGGATTATTAAAGGACTCTGCTGCATTATGTAATGACTTTGCTGCATTATTTAAGTACTCTGCTACGTTACTTAAGGACTCTGCTGCATTATTTAAGGACTCTGCTGCATTATTTAAGGTCTTGGTTGCATTATTTAAGGACTCTTCTGCATTATTTAAGGACTCTGCTGCATTGTTTAAGGACATTGTTGCATTATTTAAGGACTCTGCTGCATTATTTAAGGACTTTGTTGCATTATTTAAGGACTCTGCTGCATCATTTAAGGACTTTTTTGCATTATTTAAGGACTCTACTTTGTTATATATTACGACTTTGCTGCATTATTTAAGGACCCTGCTGCGGTATTTCAGTACTCTGCTGCATTATTTAAGGACTCTGCTGCATTATTTAAGGACTTTGTTGCATTATTTAAGGACTCTGCTGCATCATTTAAGGACGTTGTTGCATTATTTAAGGACTCTACTTCATTATTTAACGACTTTGCTGCATTATTTAAGGACCCTGCTGCGGTATTTCAGTACTCTTCTGCATTATTTAAGGACTTTGCTGCATTATTTATGGACTTTATTGCATTATTTAAAGACTTTGCTGCATTATTTAATGAATTTGCTGCATTATTTAAGGACTCTGCAGCATTATTTAATGACTTTGCTGCATTATTTAAGGACTCTGCTGCATTATTTAAGTACTTTGTTGCATTATTTAAGGACTCTGCTGCATTATTTAAGGACTTTGTTGCATTATTTAAGGACTCTTCTGCATTATTTAAGGACTTTGTTGCATTATTTAAGGACTCTGCTGCATTATTCAAGGACTTTGCTGCATTATTTAAGGACTATGCTGAAGTATTTAAGGACTCTGCTGCATTATTTAAGGACTTTGCTGCATTATTTAAGGACTCTGCTGCATTATTTAAGGACTTGGCTGGATTATTTAAGGACCCTGCTGCATGATTTAAGGACTTGGCTCGATTATTTAAGGACTCTTCTGCATTATTTAAGGATTTTGTTGCATTATTTAAGGACTCTGCTGCATTATTTAAGGACTTGGCTGGATTATTTAAGGACTCTTCTGCATTATTTAAGGACTCTGCTGCATTATTTAAGGAATTTGTTGCATTATTTAAAGACTTTGCTGCATTATTTAAGGACTCTGCTGTGGTATTTAAGGACTCTGCTGCATTATTTAAGAACTTTGCTGCATTATTTATGGACTTTATTGCATTATTTAAAGACTTTGCTGCATTATTTAAGGTCATTTCTGCATTATTTAAGGACTCTGCTGCATTATTTAAGGACTTTGTTGCATTATTTAAGGACTCTGCTGCATTATTAAGGACTTTGTTGCATTATTTAAGGACTCTGCTGCATTATTTAAGGACTTTGTTGCATTATTTAAGGACTCTGCTGCATTATTTAAGGACTTTGCTGCATTATTTAAGGACTCTGCTGCATTATTTATGGACTTTGTTGCATTATTTAAGGACTCTGCTGCATTATTTAAGGACCCTGCTGCAGTATTTCAGTAATCTGCTGCATTATTTAAGGACTTTGTTGCATTATTTAAGGACTTGGCTGGATTGTTTAAGGACTCTGCTGCATTATTTACGGACTTTGCTGCATTTTTTAAGGACTCTGCTGCATTATTTAAGGACTTTGTTGCATTATTTAAGGACCCTGCTGCATTATTTAAGGACTTTGTTGCATTATTTAAGGACTCTGCTGCATTATTTAAGGACCCTGCTGCGGTATTTCAGCACTCTGCTGAATTATTTAAGGACTTTGCTGCATTATTTAAGGACTTTCTTGCATTATTTAAGGACTCTGCTGCATTATTTAAGGAATTTGTTGCATTAATTAAGGACTCTGCTGCATTATTTAATGACATTGCTGCATTATTTAAGGACTCTGCTGCATTATTTAAGGACTTTGCTGCAGTATTTAAGGACTCTGCTACGGTACTTAAGGACTCTGCTGCATTATTTAAGTACTTTTTTTGCATTATTTAAGGACTCTGCTGCATTATTTAAGGTCTTGGTTGCATTATTTAAGGACTCTTCTGCATTATTTAAGGACTCTGCTGCATTGTTTAAGGACTTTGTTGCATTATTTAAGGACTCTGCTGCATTATTTAAGGACTTTGTTGCATTATTTAAGGACTCTGCTGCATCATTTAAGGACTTTGTTGCATTATTTAAGGACTCTACTTCATTATTTAACGACTTTGCTGCATTATTTAAGGACCCTGCTGCGGTATTTCAGTACTCTGCTGCATTATTTAAGTACTCAGCTGCATTATTTAAGGACTTTGTTGCATTATTTAAGGACTCTGCTGCATCATTTAAGGACGTTGTTGCATTATTTAAGGACTCTACTTCATTATTTAACGACTTTGCTGCATTATTTAAGGACCCTGCTGCGGTATTTCAGTACTCTGCTGCATTATTTAAGGACTTTATTGCATTATTTAAAGACTTTGCTGCATTTTTTAAGGAATTTGCTGCATTATTTAAGGACTCTGCAGCATTATTTAATGACTTTGCTGCATTATTTAAGGACTCTGCTGCATTATTTAAGTACTTTGTTGCATTATTTAAGGACTCTACTGCATTGTTTAAGGACTTTGTTGCATTATTTAAGGACACTTCTGCATTATTTAAGGACTTTGTTGCATTATTGAAGGACTCTGCTGCATTATTCAAGGACTTTGCTGCATTATTTAAGGACTATGCTGAAGTGTTTAAAGACTCTGCTGCATTATTTAAGGACTCTGCTGCATTATTTAAGGACTTGGCTGGATTATTTAAGGACCCTGCTGTATTATTTAAGGACTTGGCTGGATTATTTAAGGACTCTTCTGCATTATTTAAGGATGTTGTTGCATTATTTAAGGACTCTGCTGCATTATTTAAGGACTTGGCTGGATTATTTAAGGACTCTTCTGCATTATTTAAGGACTCTGCTGCATTATTTAAGGACTTTGTTGCATTATTTAAGGACTTTTCTGCATTATTTAAGGACTCTGTTGCATTACTTAAGGACTTGGCTGGATTATTTAAGGACTCTTCTGCATTATTTAAGGACTCTGCTGCATTATTTAAGGACTTTTCTGCATTATTTAAGGACTCTGCTGCATTATTTAAGGACTTGGCTGGATTATTTAAGGACTGTGCTGCATTATTTAAGGACTTTGTTGCATTATTTAAGGACTCTGCTGCATCATTTAAGGACGTTGTTGCATTATTTAAGGACTCTACTTCATTATTTAACGACTTTGCTGCATTATTTAAGGACCCTGCTGCGGTATTTCAGTACTCTGCTGCATCATTTAAGGACTTTGCTGCATTATTTATGGACTTTATTGCATTATTTAAAGACTTTGCTGCATTATATAAGGAATTTGCTGCATTATTTAAGGACTCTTCTGCATTATTTAAGGACTTTGTTGCATTATTTAAGGACCCTGCTGCATTATTTAAGGACTTTGCTGCATTATTTAAGGACTCTGGTGCATTATTTAAGGACCCTGCTGCGGTATTTCAGCACTCTGCTGAATTATTTAAGGACTTTGCTGCATTATTTATGGACTTTATTGCATTATTTAAGGACTCTGCTGCATTATTTAAGGAATTTGTTGGATTATTAAAGGACTCTGCTGCATTATGTAATGACTTTGCTGCATTATTTAAGTACTCTGCTACGTTACTTAAGGACTCTGCTGCATTATTTAAGGACTCTGCTGCATTATTTAAGGTCTTGGTTGCATTATTTAAGGACTCTTCTGCATTATTTAAGGACTCTGCTGCATTGTTTAAGGACTTTGTTGCATTATTTAAGGACTCTGCTGCATTATTTAAGGACTTTGTTGCATTATTTAAGGACTCTGCTGCATCATTTAAGGACTTTTTTGCATTATTTAAGGACTCTACTTTGTTATATATTACGACTTTGCTGCATTATTTAAGGACCCTGCTGCGGTATTTCAGTACTCTGCTGCATTATTTAAGGACTCTGCTGCATTATTTAAGGACTTTGTTGCATTATTTAAGGACTCTGCTGCATCATTTAAGGACGTTGTTGCATTATTTAAGGACTCTACTTCATTATTTAACGACTTTGCTGCATTATTTAAGGACCCTGCTGCGGTATTTCAGTACTCTGCTGCATTATTTAAGGACTTTGCTGCATTATTTATGGACTTTATTGCATTATTTAAAGACTTTGCTGCATTATTTAATGAATTTGCTGCATTATTTAAGGACTCTGCAGCATTATTTAATGACTTTGCTGCATTATTTAAGGACTCTGCTGCATTATTTAAGTACTTTGTTGCATTATTTAAGGACTCTGCTGCATTATTTAAGGACTTTGTTGCATTATTTAAGGACTCTTCTGCATTATTTAAGGACTTGGCTGGATTATTTAAGGACCCTGCTGCATGATTTAAGGACTTGGCTCGATTATTTAAGGACTCTTCTGCATTATTTAAGGATTTTGTTGCATTATTTAAGGACTCTGCTGCATTATTTAAGGACTTGGCTGGATTATTTAAGGACTCTTCTGCATTATTTAAGGACTCTGCTGCATTATTTAAGGAATTTGTTGCATTATTTAAGGACCCTGCTGCATTATTTAAGGACTTTGTTGCATTATTTAAGGACTCTGCTGCATTATTTAAGGACCCTGCTGCGGTATTTCAGCACTCTGCTGAATTATTTAAGGACTTTGCTGCATTATTTAAGGACTTTCTTGCATTATTTAAGGACTCTGCTGCATTATTTAAGGAATTTGTTGCATTAATTAAGGACTCTGCTGCATTATTTAATGACATTGCTGCATTATTTAAGGACTCTGCTGCATTATTTAAGGACTTTGCTGCAGTATTTAAGGACTCTGCTACGGTACTTAAGGACTCTGCTGCATTATTTAAGTACTTTTTTGCATTATTTAAGGACTCTGCTGCATTATTTAAGGTCTTGGTTGCATTATTTAAGGACTCTTCTGCATTATTTAAGGACTCTGCTGCATTGTTTAAGGACTTTGTTGCATTATTTAAGGACTCTGCTGCATTATTTAAGGACTTTGTTGCATTATTTAAGGACTCTGCTGCATCATTTAAGGACTTTGTTGCATTATTTAAGGACTCTACTTCATTATTTAACGACTTTGCTGCATTATTTAAGGACCCTGCTGCGGTATTTCAGTACTCTGCTGCATTATTTAAGTACTCAGCTGCATTATTTAAGGACTTTGTTGCATTATTTAAGGACTCTGCTGCATCATTTAAGGACGTTGTTGCATTATTTAAGGACTCTACTTCATTATTTAACGACTTTGCTGCATTATTTAAGGACCCTGCTGCGGTATTTCAGTACTCTGCTGCATTATTTAAGGACTTTATTGCATTATTTAAAGACTTTGCTGCATTTTTTAAGGAATTTGCTGCATTATTTAAGGACTCTGCAGCATTATTTAATGACTTTGCTGCATTATTTAAGGACTCTGCTGCATTATTTAAGTACTTTGTTGCATTATTTAAGGACTCTACTGCATTGTTTAAGGACTTTGTTGCATTATTTAAGGACACTTCTGCATTATTTAAGGACTTTGTTGCATTATTGAAGGACTCTGCTGCATTATTCAAGGACTTTGCTGCATTATTTAAGGACTATGCTGAAGTGTTTAAAGACTCTGCTGCATTATTTAAGGACTCTGCTGCATTATTTAAGGACTTGGCTGGATTATTTAAGGACCCTGCTGTATTATTTAAGGACTTGGCTGGATTATTTAAGGACTCTTCTGCATTATTTAAGGATGTTGTTGCATTATTTAAGGACTCTGCTGCATTATTTAAGGACTTGGCTGGATTATTTAAGGACTCTTCTGCATTATTTAAGGACTCTGCTGCATTATTTAAGGACTTTGTTGCATTATTTAAGGACTTTTCTGCATTATTTAAGGACTCTGTTGCATTACTTAAGGACTTGGCTGGATTATTTAAGGACTCTTCTGCATTATTTAAGGACTCTGCTGCATTATTTAAGGACTTTTCTGCATTATTTAAGGACTCTGCTGCATTATTTAAGGACTTGGCTGGATTATTTAAGGACTGTGCTGCATTATTTAAGGACTTTGTTGCATTATTTAAGGACTCTGCTGCATCATTTAAGGACGTTGTTGCATTATTTAAGGACTCTACTTCATTATTTAACGACTTTGCTGCATTATTTAAGGACCCTGCTGCGGTATTTCAGTACTCTGCTGCATCATTTAAGGACTTTGCTGCATTATTTATGGACTTTATTGCATTATTTAAAGACTTTGCTGCATTATATAAGGAATTTGCTGCATTATTTAAGGACTCTTCTGCATTATTTAAGGACTTTGTTGCATTATTTAAGGACCCTGCTGCATTATTTAAGGACTTTGCTGCATTATTTAAGGACTCTGGTGCATTATTTAAGGACCCTGCTGCGGTATTTCAGCACTCTGCTGAATTATTTAAGGACTTTGCTGCATTATTTATGGACTTTATTGCATTATTTAAGGACTCTGCTGCATTATTTAAGGAATTTGTTGGATTATTAAAGGACTCTGCTGCATTATGTAATGACTTTGCTGCATTATTTAAGTACTCTGCTACGTTACTTAAGGACTCTGCTGCATTATTTAAGGACTCTGCTGCATTATTTAAGGTCTTGGTTGCATTATTTAAGGACTCTTCTGCATTATTTAAGGACTCTGCTGCATTGTTTAAGGACTTTGTTGCATTATTTAAGGACTCTGCTGCATTATTTAAGGACTTTGTTGCATTATTTAAGGACTCTGCTGCATCATTTAAGGACTTTTTTGCATTATTTAAGGACTCTACTTTGTTATATATTACGACTTTGCTGCATTATTTAAGGACCCTGCTGCGGTATTTCAGTACTCTGCTGCATTATTTAAGGACTCTGCTGCATTATTTAAGGACTTTGTTGCATTATTTAAGGACTCTGCTGCATCATTTAAGGACGTTGTTGCATTATTTAAGGACTCTACTTCATTATTTAACGACTTTGCTGCATTATTTAAGGACCCTGCTGCGGTATTTCAGTACTCTGCTGCATTATTTAAGGACTTTGCTGCATTATTTATGGACTTTATTGCATTATTTAAAGACTTTGCTGCATTATTTAATGAATTTGCTGCATTATTTAAGGACTCTGCAGCATTATTTAAGTACTTTGTTGCATTATTTAAGGACTCTGCTGCATTATTTAAGGACTTTGTTGCATTATTTAAGGACTCTTCTGCATTATTTAAGGACTTTGTTGCATTATTTAAGGACTCTGCTGCATTATTCAAGGACTTTGCTGCATTATTTAAGGACTATGCTGAAGTATTTAAGGACTCTGCTGCATTATTTAAGGACTTTGCTGCATTATTTAAGGACTCTGCTGCATTATTTAAGGACTTGGCTGGATTATTTAAGGACCCTGCTGCATGATTTAAGGACTTGGCTCGATTATTTAAGGACTCTTCTGCATTATTTAAGGATTTTGTTGCATTATTTAAGGACTCTGCTGCATTATTTAAGGACTTGGCTGGATTATTTAAGGACTCTTCTGCATTATTTAAGGACTCTGCTGCATTATTTAAGGAATTTGTTGCATTATTTAAGGACCCTGCTGCATTATTTAAGGACTTTGTTGCATTATTTAAGGACTCTGCTGCATTATTTAAGGACCCTGCTGCGGTATTTCAGCACTCTGCTGAATTATTTAAGGACTTTGCTGCATTATTTAAGGACTTTCTTGCATTATTTAAGGACTCTGCTGCATTATTTAAGGAATTTGTTGCATTAATTAAGGACTCTGCTGCATTATTTAATGACATTGCTGCATTATTTAAGGACTCTGCTGCATTATTTAAGGACTTTGCTGCAGTATTTAAGGACTCTGCTACGGTACTTAAGGACTCTGCTGCATTATTTAAGTACTTTTTTGCATTATTTAAGGACTCTGCTGCATTATTTAAGGTCTTGGTTGCATTATTTAAGGACTCTTCTGCATTATTTAAGGACTCTGCTGCATTGTTTAAGGACTTTGTTGCATTATTTAAGGACTCTGCTGCATTATTTAAGGACTTTGTTGCATTATTTAAGGACTCTGCTGCATCATTTAAGGACTTTGTTGCATTATTTAAGGACTCTACTTCATTATTTAACGACTTTGCTGCATTATTTAAGGACCCTGCTGCGGTATTTCAGTACTCTGCTGCATTATTTAAGTACTCAGCTGCATTATTTAAGGACTTTGTTGCATTATTTAAGGACTCTGCTGCATCATTTAAGGACGTTGTTGCATTATTTAAGGACTCTACTTCATTATTTAACGACTTTGCTGCATTATTTAAGGACCCTGCTGCGGTATTTCAGTACTCTGCTGCATTATTTAAGGACTTTATTGCATTATTTAAAGACTTTGCTGCATTTTTTAAGGAATTTGCTGCATTATTTAAGGACTCTGCAGCATTATTTAATGACTTTGCTGCATTATTTAAGGACTCTGCTGCATTATTTAAGTACTTTGTTGCATTATTTAAGGACTCTACTGCATTGTTTAAGGACTTTGTTGCATTATTTAAGGACACTTCTGCATTATTTAAGGACTTTGTTGCATTATTGAAGGACTCTGCTGCATTATTCAAGGACTTTGCTGCATTATTTAAGGACTATGCTGAAGTGTTTAAAGACTCTGCTGCATTATTTAAGGACTCTGCTGCATTATTTAAGGACTTGGCTGGATTATTTAAGGACCCTGCTGTATTATTTAAGGACTTGGCTGGATTATTTAAGGACTCTTCTGCATTATTTAAGGATGTTGTTGCATTATTTAAGGACTCTGCTGCATTATTTAAGGACTTGGCTGGATTATTTAAGGACTCTTCTGCATTATTTAAGGACTCTGCTGCATTATTTAAGGACTTTGTTGCATTATTTAAGGACTTTTCTGCATTATTTAAGGACTCTGTTGCATTACTTAAGGACTTGGCTGGATTATTTAAGGACTCTTCTGCATTATTTAAGGACTCTGCTGCATTATTTAAGGACTTTTCTGCATTATTTAAGGACTCTGCTGCATTATTTAAGGACTTGGCTGGATTATTTAAGGACTGTGCTGCATTATTTAAGGACTTTGTTGCATTATTTAAGGACTCTGCTGCATCATTTAAGGACGTTGTTGCATTATTTAAGGACTCTACTTCATTATTTAACGACTTTGCTGCATTATTTAAGGACCCTGCTGCGGTATTTCAGTACTCTGCTGCATCATTTAAGGACTTTGCTGCATTATTTATGGACTTTATTGCATTATTTAAAGACTTTGCTGCATTATATAAGGAATTTGCTGCATTATTTAAGGACTCTTCTGCATTATTTAAGGACTTTGTTGCATTATTTAAGGACCCTGCTGCATTATTTAAGGACTTTGCTGCATTATTTAAGGACTCTGGTGCATTATTTAAGGACCCTGCTGCGGTATTTCAGCACTCTGCTGAATTATTTAAGGACTTTGCTGCATTATTTATGGACTTTATTGCATTATTTAAGGACTCTGCTGCATTATTTAAGGAATTTGTTGGATTATTAAAGGACTCTGCTGCATTATGTAATGACTTTGCTGCATTATTTAAGTACTCTGCTACGTTACTTAAGGACTCTGCTGCATTATTTAAGGACTCTGCTGCATTATTTAAGGTCTTGGTTGCATTATTTAAGGACTCTTCTGCATTATTTAAGGACTCTGCTGCATTGTTTAAGGACTTTGTTGCATTATTTAAGGACTCTGCTGCATTATTTAAGGACTTTGTTGCATTATTTAAGGACTCTGCTGCATCATTTAAGGACTTTTTTGCATTATTTAAGGACTCTACTTTGTTATATATTACGACTTTGCTGCATTATTTAAGGACCCTGCTGCGGTATTTCAGTACTCTGCTGCATTATTTAAGGACTCTGCTGCATTATTTAAGGACTTTGTTGCATTATTTAAGGACTCTGCTGCATCATTTAAGGACGTTGTTGCATTATTTAAGGACTCTACTTCATTATTTAACGACTTTGCTGCATTATTTAAGGACCCTGCTGCGGTATTTCAGTACTCTGCTGCATTATTTAAGGACTTTGCTGCATTATTTATGGACTTTATTGCATTATTTAAAGACTTTGCTGCATTATTTAATGAATTTGCTGCATTATTTAAGGACTCTGCAGCATTATTTAATGACTTTGCTGCATTATTTAAGGACTCTGCTGCATTATTTAAGTACTTTGTTGCATTATTTAAGGACTCTGCTGCATTATTTAAGGACTTTGTTGCATTATTTAAGGACTCTTCTGCATTATTTAAGGACTTTGTTGCATTATTTAAGGACTCTGCTGCATTATTCAAGGACTTTGCTGCATTATTTAAGGACTATGCTGAAGTATTTAAGGACTCTGCTGCATTATTTAAGGACTTTGCTGCATTATTTAAGGACTCTGCTGCATTATTTAAGGACTTGGCTGGATTATTTAAGGACCCTGCTGCATGATTTAAGGACTTGGCTCGATTATTTAAGGACTCTTCTGCATTATTTAAGGATTTTGTTGCATTATTTAAGGACTCTGCTGCATTATTTAAGGACTTGGCTGGATTATTTAAGGACTCTTCTGCATTATTTAAGGACTCTGCTGCATTATTTAAGGAATTTGTTGCATTATTTAAGGACCCTGCTGCATTATTTAAGGACTTTGTTGCATTATTTAAGGACTCTGCTGCATTATTTAAGGACCCTGCTGCGGTATTTCAGCACTCTGCTGAATTATTTAAGGACTTTGCTGCATTATTTAAGGACTTTCTTGCATTATTTAAGGACTCTGCTGCATTATTTAAGGAATTTGTTGCATTAATTAAGGACTCTGCTGCATTATTTAATGACATTGCTGCATTATTTAAGGACTCTGCTGCATTATTTAAGGACTTTGCTGCAGTATTTAAGGACTCTGCTACGGTACTTAAGGACTCTGCTGCATTATTTAAGTACTTTTTTGCATTATTTAAGGACTCTGCTGCATTATTTAAGGTCTTGGTTGCATTATTTAAGGACTCTTCTGCATTATTTAAGGACTCTGCTGCATTGTTTAAGGACTTTGTTGCATTATTTAAGGACTCTGCTGCATTATTTAAGGACTTTGTTGCATTATTTAAGGACTCTGCTGCATCATTTAAGGACTTTGTTGCATTATTTAAGGACTCTACTTCATTATTTAACGACTTTGCTGCATTATTTAAGGACCCTGCTGCGGTATTTCAGTACTCTGCTGCATTATTTAAGTACTCAGCTGCATTATTTAAGGACTTTGTTGCATTATTTAAGGACTCTGCTGCATCATTTAAGGACGTTGTTGCATTATTTAAGGACTCTACTTCATTATTTAACGACTTTGCTGCATTATTTAAGGACCCTGCTGCGGTATTTCAGTACTCTGCTGCATTATTTAAGGACTTTATTGCATTATTTAAAGACTTTGCTGCATTTTTTAAGGAATTTGCTGCATTATTTAAGGACTCTGCAGCATTATTTAATGACTTTGCTGCATTATTTAAGGACTCTGCTGCATTATTTAAGTACTTTGTTGCATTATTTAAGGACTCTACTGCATTGTTTAAGGACTTTGTTGCATTATTTAAGGACACTTCTGCATTATTTAAGGACTTTGTTGCATTATTGAAGGACTCTGCTGCATTATTCAAGGACTTTGCTGCATTATTTAAGGACTATGCTGAAGTGTTTAAAGACTCTGCTGCATTATTTAAGGACTCTGCTGCATTATTTAAGGACTTGGCTGGATTATTTAAGGACCCTGCTGTATTATTTAAGGACTTGGCTGGATTATTTAAGGACTCTTCTGCATTATTTAAGGATGTTGTTGCATTATTTAAGGACTCTGCTGCATTATTTAAGGACTTGGCTGGATTATTTAAGGACTCTTCTGCATTATTTAAGGACTCTGCTGCATTATTTAAGGACTTTGTTGCATTATTTAAGGACTTTTCTGCATTATTTAAGGACTCTGTTGCATTACTTAAGGACTTGGCTGGATTATTTAAGGACTCTTCTGCATTATTTAAGGACTCTGCTGCATTATTTAAGGACTTTTCTGCATTATTTAAGGACTCTGCTGCATTATTTAAGGACTTGGCTGGATTATTTAAGGACTGTGCTGCATTATTTAAGGACTTTGTTGCATTATTTAAGGACTCTGCTGCATCATTTAAGGACGTTGTTGCATTATTTAAGGACTCTACTTCATTATTTAACGACTTTGCTGCATTATTTAAGGACCCTGCTGCGGTATTTCAGTACTCTGCTGCATCATTTAAGGACTTTGCTGCATTATTTATGGACTTTATTGCATTATTTAAAGACTTTGCGGCATTATATAAGGAATTTGCTGCATTATTTAAGGACTCTTCTGCATTATTTAAGGACTTTGTTGCATTATTTAAGGACCCTGCTGCATTATTTAAGGACTTTGCTGCATTATTTAAGGACTCTGGTGCATTATTTAAGGACCCTGCTGCGGTATTTCAGCACTCTGCTGAATTATTTAAGGACTTTGCTGCATTATTTATGGACTTTATTGCATTATTTAAGGACTCTGCTGCATTATTTAAGGAATTTGTTGGATTATTAAAGGACTCTGCTGCATTATGTAATGACTTTGCTGCATTATTTAAGTACTCTGCTACGTTACTTAAGGACTCTGCTGCATTATTTAAGGACTCTGCTGCATTATTTAAGGTCTTGGTTGCATTATTTAAGGACTCTTCTGCATTATTTAAGGACTCTGCTGCATTGTTTAAGGACTTTGTTGCATTATTTAAGGACTCTGCTGCATTATTTAAGGACTTTGTTGCATTATTTAAGGACTCTGCTGCATCATTTAAGGACTTTTTTGCATTATTTAAGGACTCTACTTTGTTATATATTACGACTTTGCTGCATTATTTAAGGACCCTGCTGCGGTATTTCAGTACTCTGCTGCATTATTTAAGGACTCTGCTGCATTATTTAAGGACTTTGTTGCATTATTTAAGGACTCTGCTGCATCATTTAAGGACGTTGTTGCATTATTTAAGGACTCTACTTCATTATTTAACGACTTTGCTGCATTATTTAAGGACCCTGCTGCGGTATTTCAGTACTCTGCTGCATTATTTAAGGACTTTGCTGCATTATTTATGGACTTTATTGCATTATTTAAAGACTTTGCTGCATTATTTAATGAATTTGCTGCATTATTTAAGGACTCTGCAGCATTATTTAATGACTTTGCTGCATTATTTAAGGACTCTGCTGCATTATTTAAGTACTTTGTTGCATTATTTAAGGACTCTGCTGCATTATTTAAGGACTTTGTTGCATTATTTAAGGACTCTTCTGCATTATTTAAGGACTTTGTTGCATTATTTAAGGACTCTGCTGCATTATTCAAGGACTTTGCTGCATTATTTAAGGACTATGCTGAAGTATTTAAGGACTCTGCTGCATTATTTAAGGACTTTGCTGCATTATTTAAGGACTCTGCTGCATTATTTAAGGACTTGGCTGGATTATTTAAGGACCCTGCTGCATGATTTAAGGACTTGGCTCGATTATTTAAGGACTCTTCTGCATTATTTAAGGATTTTGTTGCATTATTTAAGGACTCTGCTGCATTATTTAAGGACTTGGCTGGATTATTTAAGGACTCTTCTGCATTATTTAAGGACTCTGCTGCATTATTTAAGGAATTTGTTGCATTATTTAAGGACCCTGCTGCATTATTTAAGGACTTTGTTGCATTATTTAAGGACTCTGCTGCATTATTTAAGGACCCTGCTGCGGTATTTCAGCACTCTGCTGAATTATTTAAGGACTTTGCTGCATTATTTAAGGACTTTCTTGCATTATTTAAGGACTCTGCTGCATTATTTAAGGAATTTGTTGCATTAATTAAGGACTCTGCTGCATTATTTAATGACATTGCTGCATTATTTAAGGACTCTGCTGCATTATTTAAGGACTTTGCTGCAGTATTTAAGGACTCTGCTACGGTACTTAAGGACTCTGCTGCATTATTTAAGTACTTTTTTGCATTATTTAAGGACTCTGCTGCATTATTTAAGGTCTTGGTTGCATTATTTAAGGACTCTTCTGCATTATTTAAGGACTCTGCTGCATTGTTTAAGGACTTTGTTGCATTATTTAAGGACTCTGCTGCATTATTTAAGGACTTTGTTGCATTATTTAAGGACTCTGCTGCATCATTTAAGGACTTTGTTGCATTATTTAAGGACTCTACTTCATTATTTAACGACTTTGCTGCATTATTTAAGGACCCTGCTGCGGTATTTCAGTACTCTGCTGCATTATTTAAGTACTCAGCTGCATTATTTAAGGACTTTGTTGCATTATTTAAGGACTCTGCTGCATCATTTAAGGACGTTGTTGCATTATTTAAGGACTCTACTTCATTATTTAACGACTTTGCTGCATTATTTAAGGACCCTGCTGCGGTATTTCAGTACTCTGCTGCATTATTTAAGGACTTTATTGCATTATTTAAAGACTTTGCTGCATTTTTTAAGGAATTTGCTGCATTATTTAAGGACTCTGCAGCATTATTTAATGACTTTGCTGCATTATTTAAGGACTCTGCTGCATTATTTAAGTACTTTGTTGCATTATTTAAGGACTCTACTGCATTGTTTAAGGACTTTGTTGCATTATTTAAGGACACTTCTGCATTATTTAAGGACTTTGTTGCATTATTGAAGGACTCTGCTGCATTATTCAAGGACTTTGCTGCATTATTTAAGGACTATGCTGAAGTGTTTAAAGACTCTGCTGCATTATTTAAGGACTCTGCTGCATTATTTAAGGACTTGGCTGGATTATTTAAGGACCCTGCTGTATTATTTAAGGACTTGGCTGGATTATTTAAGGACTCTTCTGCATTATTTAAGGATGTTGTTGCATTATTTAAGGACTCTGCTGCATTATTTAAGGACTTGGCTGGATTATTTAAGGACTCTTCTGCATTATTTAAGGACTCTGCTGCATTATTTAAGGACTTTGTTGCATTATTTAAGGACTTTTCTGCATTATTTAAGGACTCTGTTGCATTACTTAAGGACTTGGCTGGATTATTTAAGGACTCTTCTGCATTATTTAAGGACTCTGCTGCATTATTTAAGGACTTTTCTGCATTATTTAAGGACTCTGCTGCATTATTTAAGGACTTGGCTGGATTATTTAAGGACTGTGCTGCATTATTTAAGGACTTTGTTGCATTATTTAAGGACTCTGCTGCATCATTTAAGGACGTTGTTGCATTATTTAAGGACTCTACTTCATTATTTAACGACTTTGCTGCATTATTTAAGGACCCTGCTGCGGTATTTCAGTACTCTGCTGCATCATTTAAGGACTTTGCTGCATTATTTATGGACTTTATTGCATTATTTAAAGACTTTGCGGCATTATATAAGGAATTTGCTGCATTATTTAAGGACTCTTCTGCATTATTTAAGGACTTTGTTGCATTATTTAAGGACCCTGCTGCATTATTTAAGGACTTTGCTGCATTATTTAAGGACTCTGGTGCATTATTTAAGGACCCTGCTGCGGTATTTCAGCACTCTGCTGAATTATTTAAGGACTTTGCTGCATTATTTATGGACTTTATTGCATTATTTAAGGACTCTGCTGCATTATTTAAGGAATTTGTTGGATTATTAAAGGACTCTGCTGCATTATGTAATGACTTTGCTGCATTATTTAAGTACTCTGCTACGTTACTTAAGGACTCTGCTGCATTATTTAAGGACTCTGCTGCATTATTTAAGGTCTTGGTTGCATTATTTAAGGACTCTTCTGCATTATTTAAGGACTCTGCTGCATTGTTTAAGGACTTTGTTGCATTATTTAAGGACTCTGCTGCATTATTTAAGGACTTTGTTGCATTATTTAAGGACTCTGCTGCATCATTTAAGGACTTTTTTGCATTATTTAAGGACTCTACTTTGTTATATATTACGACTTTGCTGCATTATTTAAGGACCCTGCTGCGGTATTTCAGTACTCTGCTGCATTATTTAAGGACTCTGCTGCATTATTTAAGGACTTTGTTGCATTATTTAAGGACTCTGCTGCATCATTTAAGGACGTTGTTGCATTATTTAAGGACTCTACTTCATTATTTAACGACTTTGCTGCATTATTTAAGGACCCTGCTGCGGTATTTCAGTACTCTGCTGCATTATTTAAGGACTTTGCTGCATTATTTATGGACTTTATTGCATTATTTAAAGACTTTGCTGCATTATTTAATGAATTTGCTGCATTATTTAAGGACTCTGCAGCATTATTTAATGACTTTGCTGCATTATTTAAGGACTCTGCTGCATTATTTAAGTACTTTGTTGCATTATTTAAGGACTCTGCTGCATTATTTAAGGACTTTGTTGCATTATTTAAGGACTCTTCTGCATTATTTAAGGACTTTGTTGCATTATTTAAGGACTCTGCTGCATTATTCAAGGACTTTGCTGCATTATTTAAGGACTATGCTGAAGTATTTAAGGACTCTGCTGCATTATTTAAGGACTTTGCTGCATTATTTAAGGACTCTGCTGCATTATTTAAGGACTTGGCTGGATTATTTAAGGACCCTGCTGCATGATTTAAGGACTTGGCTCGATTATTTAAGGACTCTTCTGCATTATTTAAGGATTTTGTTGCATTATTTAAGGACTCTGCTGCATTATTTAAGGACTTGGCTGGATTATTTAAGGACTCTTCTGCATTATTTAAGGACTCTGCTGCATTATTTAAGGAATTTGTTGCATTATTTAAAGACTTTGCTGCATTATTTAAGGACTCTGCTGTGGTATTTAAGGACTCTGCTGCATTATTTAAGAACTTTGCTGCATTATTTATGGACTTTATTGCATTATTTAAAGACTTTGCTGCATTATTTAAGGTCATTTCTGCATTATTTAAGGACTCTGCTGCATTATTTAAGGACTTTGTTGCATTATTTAAGGACTCTGCTGCATTATTAAGGACTTTGTTGCATTATTTAAGGACTCTGCTGCATTATTTAAGGACTTTGTTGCATTATTTAAGGACTCTGCTGCATTATTTAAGGACTTTGTTGCATTATTTAAGGACTCTGCTGCATTATTTAAGGACTTTGTTGCATTATTTAAGGACTCTGCTGCATTATTTAAGGACCCTGCTGCAGTATTTCAGTAATCTGCTGCATTATTTAAGGACTTTGTTGCATTATTTAAGGACTTGGCTGGATTGTTTAAGGACTCTGCTGCATTATTTACGGACTTTGCTGCATTTTTTAAGGACTCTGCTGCATTATTTAAGGACTTTGTTGCATTATTTAAGGACCCTGCTGCATTATTTAAGGACTTTGTTGCATTATTTAAGGACTCTGCTGCATTATTTAAGGACCCTGCTGCGGTATTTCAGCACTCTGCTGAATTATTTAAGGACTTTGCTGCATTATTTATGGACTTTCTTGCATTATTTAAGGACTCTGCTGCATTATTTAAGGAATTTGTTGCATTAATTAAGGACTCTGCTGCATTATTTAATGACATTGCTGCATTATTTAAGGACTCTGCTGCATTATTTAAGGACTTTGCTGCAGTATTTAAGGACTCTGCTACGGTACTTAAGGACTCTGCTGCATTATTTAAGTACTTTTTTGCATTATTTAAGGACTCTGCTGCATTATTTAAGGTCTTGGTTGCATTATTTAAGGACTCTTCTGCATTATTTAAGGACTCTGCTGCATTGTTTAAGGACTTTGTTGCATTATTTAAGGACTCTGCTGCATTATTTAAGGACTTTGTTGCATTATTTAAGGACTCTGCTGCATCATTTAAGGACTTTGTTGCATTATTTAAGGACTCTACTTCATTATTTAACGACTTTGCTGCATTATTTAAGGACCCTGCTGCGGTATTTCAGTACTCTGCTGCATTATTTAAGTACTCAGCTGCATTATTTAAGGACTTTGTTGCATTATTTAAGGACTCTGCTGCATCATTTAAGGACGTTGTTGCATTATTTAAGGACTCTACTTCATTATTTAACGACTTTGCTGCATTATTTAAGGACCCTGCTGCGGTATTTCAGTACTCTGCTGCATTATTTAAGGACTTTATTGCATTATTTAAAGACTTTGCTGCATTTTTTAAGGAATTTGCTGCATTATTTAAGGACTCTGCAGCATTATTTAATGACTTTGCTGCATTATTTAAGGACTCTGCTGCATTATTTAAGTACTTTGTTGCATTATTTAAGGACTCTACTGCATTGTTTAAGGACTTTGTTGCATTATTTAAGGACACTTCTGCATTATTTAAGGACTTTGTTGCATTATTGAAGGACTCTGCTGCATTATTCAAGGACTTTGCTGCATTATTTAAGGACTATGCTGAAGTGTTTAAAGACTCTGCTGCATTATTTAAGGACTCTGCTGCATTATTTAAGGACTTGGCTGGATTATTTAAGGACCCTGCTGTATTATTTAAGGACTTGGCTGGATTATTTAAGGACTCTTCTGCATTATTTAAGGATGTTGTTGCATTATTTAAGGACTCTGCTGCATTATTTAAGGACTTGGCTGGATTATTTAAGGACTCTTCTGCATTATTTAAGGACTCTGCTGCATTATTTAAGGACTTTGTTGCATTATTTAAGGACTTTTCTGCATTATTTAAGGACTCTGTTGCATTACTTAAGGACTTGGCTGGATTATTTAAGGACTCTTCTGCATTATTTAAGGACTCTGCTGCATTATTTAAGGACTTTTCTGCATTATTTAAGGACTCTGCTGCATTATTTAAGGACTTGGCTGGATTATTTAAGGACTGTGCTGCATTATTTAAGGACTTTGTTGCATTATTTAAGGACTCTGCTGCATCATTTAAGGACGTTGTTGCATTATTTAAGGACTCTACTTCATTATTTAACGACTTTGCTGCATTATTTAAGGACCCTGCTGCGGTATTTCAGTACTCTGCTGCATCATTTAAGGACTTTGCTGCATTATTTATGGACTTTATTGCATTATTTAAAGACTTTGCTGCATTATATAAGGAATTTGCTGCATTATTTAAGGACTCTTCTGCATTATTTAAGGACTTTGTTGCATTATTTAAGGACCCTGCTGCATTATTTAAGGACTTTGCTGCATTATTTAAGGACTCTGGTGCATTATTTAAGGACCCTGCTGCGGTATTTCAGCACTCTGCTGAATTATTTAAGGACTTTGCTGCATTATTTATGGACTTTATTGCATTATTTAAGGACTCTGCTGCATTATTTAAGGAATTTGTTGGATTATTAAAGGACTCTGCTGCATTATGTAATGACTTTGCTGCATTATTTAAGTACTCTGCTACGTTACTTAAGGACTCTGCTGCATTATTTAAGGACTCTGCTGCATTATTTAAGGTCTTGGTTGCATTATTTAAGGACTCTTCTGCATTATTTAAGGACTCTGCTGCATTGTTTAAGGACTTTGTTGCATTATTTAAGGACTCTGCTGCATTATTTAAGGACTTTGTTGCATTATTTAAGGACTCTGCTGCATCATTTAAGGACTTTTTTGCATTATTTAAGGACTCTACTTTGTTATATATTACGACTTTGCTGCATTATTTAAGGACCCTGCTGCGGTATTTCAGTACTCTGCTGCATTATTTAAGGACTCTGCTGCATTATTTAAGGACTTTGTTGCATTATTTAAGGACTCTGCTGCATCATTTAAGGACGTTGTTGCATTATTTAAGGACTCTACTTCATTATTTAACGACTTTGCTGCATTATTTAAGGACCCTGCTGCGGTATTTCAGTACTCTGCTGCATTATTTAAGGACTTTGCTGCATTATTTATGGACTTTATTGCATTATTTAAAGACTTTGCTGCATTATTTAATGAATTTGCTGCATTATTTAAGGACTCTGCAGCATTATTTAATGACTTTGCTGCATTATTTAAGGACTCTGCTGCATTATTTAAGTACTTTGTTGCATTATTTAAGGACTCTGCTGCATTATTTAAGGACTTTGTTGCATTATTTAAGGACTCTTCTGCATTATTTAAGGACTTTGTTGCATTATTTAAGGACTCTGCTGCATTATTCAAGGACTTTGCTGCATTATTTAAGGACTATGCTGAAGTATTTAAGGACTCTGCTGCATTATTTAAGGACTTTGCTGCATTATTTAAGGACTCTGCTGCATTATTTAAGGACTTGGCTGGATTATTTAAGGACCCTGCTGCATGATTTAAGGACTTGGCTCGATTATTTAAGGACTCTTCTGCATTATTTAAGGATTTTGTTGCATTATTTAAGGACTCTGCTGCATTATTTAAGGACTTGGCTGGATTATTTAAGGACTCTTCTGCATTATTTAAGGACTCTGCTGCATTATTTAAGGAATTTGTTGCATTATTTAAGGACCCTGCTGCATTATTTAAGGACTTTGTTGCATTATTTAAGGACTCTGCTGCATTATTTAAGGACCCTGCTGCGGTATTTCAGCACTCTGCTGAATTATTTAAGGACTTTGCTGCATTATTTAAGGACTTTCTTGCATTATTTAAGGACTCTGCTGCATTATTTAAGGAATTTGTTGCATTAATTAAGGACTCTGCTGCATTATTTAATGACATTGCTGCATTATTTAAGGACTCTGCTGCATTATTTAAGGACTTTGCTGCAGTATTTAAGGACTCTGCTACGGTACTTAAGGACTCTGCTGCATTATTTAAGTACTTTTTTGCATTATTTAAGGACTCTGCTGCATTATTTAAGGTCTTGGTTGCATTATTTAAGGACTCTTCTGCATTATTTAAGGACTCTGCTGCATTGTTTAAGGACTTTGTTGCATTATTTAAGGACTCTGCTGCATTATTTAAGGACTTTGTTGCATTATTTAAGGACTCTGCTGCATCATTTAAGGACTTTGTTGCATTATTTAAGGACTCTACTTCATTATTTAACGACTTTGCTGCATTATTTAAGGACCCTGCTGCGGTATTTCAGTACTCTGCTGCATTATTTAAGTACTCAGCTGCATTATTTAAGGACTTTGTTGCATTATTTAAGGACTCTGCTGCATCATTTAAGGACGTTGTTGCATTATTTAAGGACTCTACTTCATTATTTAACGACTTTGCTGCATTATTTAAGGACCCTGCTGCGGTATTTCAGTACTCTGCTGCATTATTTAAGGACTTTATTGCATTATTTAAAGACTTTGCTGCATTTTTTAAGGAATTTGCTGCATTATTTAAGGAATCTGCAGCATTATTTAATGACTTTGCTGCATTATTTAAGGACTCTGCTGCATTATTTAAGTACTTTGTTGCATTATTTAAGGACTCTACTGCATTGTTTAAGGACTTTGTTGCATTATTTAAGGACACTTCTGCATTATTTAAGGACTTTGTTGCATTATTGAAGGACTCTGCTGCATTATTCAAGGACTTTGCTGCATTATTTAAGGACTATGCTGAAGTGTTTAAAGACTCTGCTGCATTATTTAAGGACTCTGCTGCATTATTTAAGGACTTGGCTGGATTATTTAAGGACCCTGCTGTATTATTTTAGGACTTGGCTGGATTATTTAAGGACTCTTCTGCATTATTTAAGGATGTTGTTGCATTATTTAAGGACTCTGCTGCATTATTTAAGGACTTGGCTGGATTATTTAAGGACTCTTCTGCATTATTTAAGGACTCTGCTGCATTATTTAAGGACTTTGTTGCATTATTTAAGGACTTTTCTGCATTATTTAAGGACTCTGTTGCATTACTTAAGGACTTGGCTGGATTATTTAAGGACTCTTCTGCATTATTTAAGGACTCTGCTGCATTATTTAAGGACTTTTCTGCATTATTTAAGGACTCTGCTGCATTATTTAAGGACTTGGCTGGATTATTTAAGGACTGTGCTGCATTATTTAAGGACTTTGTTGCATTATTTAAGGACTCTGCTGCATCATTTAAGGACGTTGTTGCATTATTTAAGGACTCTACTTCATTATTTAACGACTTTGCTGCATTATTTAAGGACCCTGCTGCGGTATTTCAGTACTCTGCTGCATCATTTAAGGACTTTGCTGCATTATTTATGGACTTTATTGCATTATTTAAAGACTTTGCTGCATTATATAAGGAATTTGCTGCATTATTTAAGGACTCTTCTGCATTATTTAAGGACTTTGTTGCATTATTTAAGGACCCTGCTGCATTATTTAAGGACTTTGCTGCATTATTTAAGGACTCTGGTGCATTATTTAAGGACCCTGCTGCGGTATTTCAGCACTCTGCTGAATTATTTAAGGACTTTGCTGCATTATTTATGGACTTTATTGCATTATTTAAGGACTCTGCTGCATTATTTAAGGAATTTGTTGGATTATTAAAGGACTCTGCTGCATTATGTAATGACTTTGCTGCATTATTTAAGTACTCTGCTACGTTACTTAAGGACTCTGCTGCATTATTTAAGGACTCTGCTGCATTATTTAAGGTCTTGGTTGCATTATTTAAGGACTCTTCTGCATTATTTAAGGACTCTGCTGCATTGTTTAAGGACTTTGTTGCATTATTTAAGGACTCTGCTGCATTATTTAAGGACTTTGTTGCATTATTTAAGGACTCTGCTGCATCATTTAAGGACTTTTTTGCATTATTTAAGGACTCTACTTTGTTATATATTACGACTTTGCTGCATTATTTAAGGACCCTGCTGCGGTATTTCAGTACTCTGCTGCATTATTTAAGGACTCTGCTGCATTATTTAAGGACTTTGTTGCATTATTTAAGGACTCTGCTGCATCATTTAAGGACGTTGTTGCATTATTTAAGGACTCTACTTCATTATTTAACGACTTTGCTGCATTATTTAAGGACCCTGCTGCGGTATTTCAGTACTCTGCTGCATTATTTAAGGACTTTGCTGCATTATTTATGGACTTTATTGCATTATTTAAAGACTTTGCTGCATTATTTAATGAATTTGCTGCATTATTTAAGGACTCTGCAGCATTATTTAATGACTTTGCTGCATTATTTAAGGACTCTGCTGCATTATTTAAGTACTTTGTTGCATTATTTAAGGACTCTGCTGCATTATTTAAGGACTTTGTTGCATTATTTAAGGACTCTTCTGCATTATTTAAGGACTTTGTTGCATTATTTAAGGACTCTGCTGCATTATTCAAGGACTTTGCTGCATTATTTAAGGACTATGCTGAAGTATTTAAGGACTCTGCTGCATTATTTAAGGACTTTGCTGCATTATTTAAGGACTCTGCTGCATTATTTAAGGACTTGGCTGGATTATTTAAGGACCCTGCTGCATGATTTAAGGACTTGGCTCGATTATTTAAGGACTCTTCTGCATTATTTAAGGATTTTGTTGCATTATTTAAGGACTCTGCTGCATTATTTAAGGACTTGGCTGGATTATTTAAGGACTCTTCTGCATTATTTAAGGACTCTGCTGCATTATTTAAGGAATTTGTTGCATTATTTAAAGACTTTGCTGCATTATTTAAGGACTCTGCTGTGGTATTTAAGGACTCTGCTGCATTATTTAAGAACTTTGCTGCATTATTTATGGACTTTATTGCATTATTTAAAGACTTTGCTGCATTATTTAAGGTCATTTCTGCATTATTTAAGGACTCTGCTGCATTATTTAAGGACTTTGTTGCATTATTTAAGGACTCTGCTGCATTATTAAGGACTTTGTTGCATTATTTAAGGACTCTGCTGCATTATTTAAGGACTTTGTTGCATTATTTAAGGACTCTGCTGCATTATTTAAGGACTTTGTTGCATTATTTAAGGACTCTGCTGCATTATTTAAGGACTTTGTTGCATTATTTAAGGACTCTGCTGCATTATTTAAGGACCCTGCTGCAGTATTTCAGTAATCTGCTGCATTATTTAAGGACTTTGTTGCATTATTTAAGGACTTGGCTGGATTGTTTAAGGACTCTGCTGCATTATTTACGGACTTTGCTGCATTTTTTAAGGACTCTGCTGCATTATTTAAGGACTTTGTTGCATTATTTAAGGACCCTGCTGCATTATTTAAGGACTTTGTTGCATTATTTAAGGACTCTGCTGCATTATTTAAGGACCCTGCTGCGGTATTTCAGCACTCTGCTGAATTATTTAAGGACTTTGCTGCATTATTTATGGACTTTCTTGCATTATTTAAGGACTCTGCTGCATTATTTAAGGAATTTGTTGCATTAATTAAGGACTCTGCTGCATTATTTAATGACATTGCTGCATTATTTAAGGACTCTGCTGCATTATTTAAGGACTTTGCTGCAGTATTTAAGGACTCTGCTACGGTACTTAAGGACTCTGCTGCATTATTTAAGTACTTTTTTGCATTATTTAAGGACTCTGCTGCATTATTTAAGGTCTTGGTTGCATTATTTAAGGACTCTTCTGCATTATTTAAGGACTCTGCTGCATTGTTTAAGGACTTTGTTGCATTATTTAAGGACTCTGCTGCATTATTTAAGGACTTTGTTGCATTATTTAAGGACTCTGCTGCATCATTTAAGGACTTTGTTGCATTATTTAAGGACTCTACTTCATTATTTAACGACTTTGCTGCATTATTTAAGGACCCTGCTGCGGTATTTCAGTACTCTGCTGCATTATTTAAGTACTCAGCTGCATTATTTAAGGACTTTGTTGCATTATTTAAGGACTCTGCTGCATCATTTAAGGACGTTGTTGCATTATTTAAGGACTCTACTTCATTATTTAACGACTTTGCTGCATTATTTAAGGACCCTGCTGCGGTATTTCAGTACTCTGCTGCATTATTTAAGGACTTTATTGCATTATTTAAAGACTTTGCTGCATTTTTTAAGGAATTTGCTGCATTATTTAAGGACTCTGCAGCATTATTTAATGACTTTGCTGCATTATTTAAGGACTCTGCTGCATTATTTAAGTACTTTGTTGCATTATTTAAGGACTCTACTGCATTGTTTAAGGACTTTGTTGCATTATTTAAGGACACTTCTGCATTATTTAAGGACTTTGTTGCATTATTGAAGGACTCTGCTGCATTATTCAAGGACTTTGCTGCATTATTTAAGGACTATGCTGAAGTGTTTAAAGACTCTGCTGCATTATTTAAGGACTCTGCTGCATTATTTAAGGACTTGGCTGGATTATTTAAGGACCCTGCTGTATTATTTAAGGACTTGGCTGGATTATTTAAGGACTCTTCTGCATTATTTAAGGATGTTGTTGCATTATTTAAGGACTCTGCTGCATTATTTAAGGACTTGGCTGGATTATTTAAGGACTCATCTGCATTATTTAAGGACTCTGCTGCATTATTTAAGGACTTTGTTGCATTATTTAAGGACTTTTCTGCATTATTTAAGGACTCTGTTGCATTACTTAAGGACTTGGCTGGATTATTTAAGGACTCTTCTGCATTATTTAAGGACTCTGCTGCATTATTTAAGGACTTTTCTGCATTATTTAAGGACTCTGCTGCATTATTTAAGGACTTGGCTGGATTATTTAAGGACTGTGCTGCATTATTTAAGGACTTTGTTGCATTATTTAAGGACTCTGCTGCATCATTTAAGGACGTTGTTGCATTATTTAAGGACTCTACTTCATTATTTAACGACTTTGCTGCATTATTTAAGGACCCTGCTGCGGTATTTCAGTACTCTGCTGCATCATTTAAGGACTTTGCTGCATTATTTATGGACTTTATTGCATTATTTAAAGACTTTGCTGCATTATATAAGGAATTTGCTGCATTATTTAAGGACTCTTCTGCATTATTTAAGGACTTTGTTGCATTATTTAAGGACCCTGCTGCATTATTTAAGGACTTTGCTGCATTATTTAAGGACTCTGGTGCATTATTTAAGGACCCTGCTGCGGTATTTCAGCACTCTGCTGAATTATTTAAGGACTTTGCTGCATTATTTATGGACTTTATTGCATTATTTAAGGACTCTGCTGCATTATTTAAGGAATTTGTTGGATTATTAAAGGACTCTGCTGCATTATGTAATGACTTTGCTGCATTATTTAAGTACTCTGCTACGTTACTTAAGGACTCTGCTGCATTATTTAAGGACTCTGCTGCATTATTTAAGGTCTTGGTTGCATTATTTAAAGACTCTTCTGCATTATTTAAGGACTCTGCTGCATTGTTTAAGGACTTTGTTGCATTATTTAAGGACTCTGCTGCATTATTTAAGGACTTTGTTGCATTATTTAAGGACTCTGCTGCATCATTTAAGGACTTTTTTGCATTATTTAAGGACTCTACTTTGTTATATATTACGACTTTGCTGCATTATTTAAGGACCCTGCTGCGGTATTTCAGTACTCTGCTGCATTATTTAAGGACTCTGCTGCATTATTTAAGGACTTTGTTGCATTATTTAAGGACTCTGCTGCATCATTTAAGGACGTTGTTGCATTATTTAAGGACTCTACTTCATTATTTAACGACTTTGCTGCATTATTTAAGGACCCTGCTGCGGTATTTCAGTACTCTGCTGCATTATTTAAGGACT
Source organism: Phyllobates terribilis (assembly GCF_046119375.1). Classification (NCBI taxonomy): domain Eukaryota; kingdom Metazoa; phylum Chordata; class Amphibia; order Anura; family Dendrobatidae; genus Phyllobates; species Phyllobates terribilis. Next base: position 5,420,032 of record NW_027362792.1, read on the forward strand.
TTGCTGCATTATTTATGGACTTTATTGCATTATTTAAAGACTTTGCTGCATTATTTAATGAATTTGCTGCATTATTTAAGGACTCTGCAGCATTATTTAATGACTTTGCTGCATTATTTAAGGACTCTGCTGCATTATTTAAGTACTTTGTTGCATTATTTAAGGACTCTGCTGCATTATTTAAGGACTTTGTTGCATTATTTAAGGACTCTTCTGCATTATTTAAGGACTTTGTTGCATTATTTAAGGACTCTGCTGCATTATTCAAGGACTTTGCTGCATTATTTAAGGACTATGCTGAAGTATTTAAGGACTCTGCTGCATTATTTAAGGACTTTGCTGCATTATTTAAGGACTCTGCTGCATTATTTAAGGACTTGGCTGGATTATTTAAGGACCCTGCTGCATGATTTAAGGACTTGGCTCGATTATTTAAGGACTCTTCTGCATTATTTAAGGATTTTGTTGCATTATTTAAGGACTCTGCTGCATTATTTAAGGACTTGGCTGGATTATTTAAGGACTCTTCTGCATTATTTAAGGACTCTGCTGCATTATTTAAGGAATTTGTTGCATTATTTAAAGACTTTGCTGCATTATTTAAGGACTCTGCTGTGGTATTTAAGGACTCTGCTGCATTATTTAAGAACTTTGCTGCATTATTTATGGACTTTATTGCATTATTTAAAGACTTTGCTGCATTATTTAAGGTCATTTCTGCATTATTTAAGGACTCTGCTGCATTATTTAAGGACTTTGTTGCATTATTTAAGGACTCTGCTGCATTATTAAGGACTTTGTTGCATTATTTAAGGACTCTGCTGCATTATTTAAGGACTTTGTTGCATTATTTAAGGACTCTGCTGCATTATTTAAGGACTTTGTTGCATTATTTAAGGACTCTGCTGCATTATTTAAGGACTTTGTTGCATTATTTAAGGACTCTGCTGCATTATTTAAGGACCCTGCTGCAGTATTTCAGTAATCTGCTGCATTATTTAAGGACTTTGTTGCATTATTTAAGGACTTGGCTGGATTGTTTAAGGACTCTGCTGCATTATTTACGGACTTTGCTGCATTTTTTAAGGACTCTGCTGCATTATTTAAGGACTTTGTTGCATTATTTAAGGACCCTGCTGCATTATTTAAGGACTTTGTTGCATTATTTAAGGACTCTGCTGCATTATTTAAGGACCCTGCTGCGGTATTTCAGCACTCTGCTGAATTATTTAAGGACTTTGCTGCATTATTTAAGGACTTTCTTGCATTATTTAAGGACTCTGCTGCATTATTTAAGGAATTTGTTGCATTAATTAAGGACTCTGCTGCATTATTTAATGACATTGCTGCATTATTTAAGGACTCTGCTGCATTATTTAAGGACTTTGCTGCAGTATTTAAGGACTCTGCTACGGTACTTAAGGACTCTGCTGCATTATTTAAGTACTTTTTTGCATTATTTAAGGACTCTGCTGCATTATTTAAGGTCTTGGTTGCATTATTTAAGGACTCTTCTGCATTATTTAAGGACTCTGCTGCATTGTTTAAGGACTTTGTTGCATTATTTAAGGACTCTGCTGCATTATTTAAGGACTTTGTTGCATTATTTAAGGACTCTGCTGCATCATTTAAGGACTTTGTTGCATTATTTAAGGACTCTACTTCATTATTTAACGACTTTGCTGCATTATTTAAGGACCCTGCTGCGGTATTTCAGTACTCTGCTGCATTATTTAAGTACTCAGCTGCATTATTTAAGGACTTTGTTGCATTATTTAAGGACTCTGCTGCATCATTTAAGGACGTTGTTGCATTATTTAAGGACTCTACTTCATTATTTAACGACTTTGCTGCATTATTTAAGGACCCTGCTGCGGTATTTCAGTACTCTGCTGCATTATTTAAGGACTTTATTGCATTATTTAAAGACTTTGCTGCATTTTTTAAGGAATTTGCTGCATTATTTAAGGACTCTGCAGCATTATTTAATGACTTTGCTGCATTATTTAAGGACTCTGCTGCATTATTTAAGTACTTTGTTGCATTATTTAAGGACTCTACTGCATTGTTTAAGGACTTTGTTGCATTATTTAAGGACACTTCTGCATTATTTAAGGACTTTGTTGCATTATTGAAGGACTCTGCTGCATTATTCAAGGACTTTGCTGCATTATTTAAGGACTATGCTGAAGTGTTTAAAGACTCTGCTGCATTATTTAAGGACTCTGCTGCATTATTTAAGGACTTGGCTGGATTATTTAAGGACCCTGCTGTATTATTTAAGGACTTGGCTGGATTATTTAAGGACTCTTCTGCATTATTTAAGGATGTTGTTGCATTATTTAAGGACTCTGCTGCATTATTTAAGGACTTGGCTGGATTATTTAAGGACTCTTCTGCATTATTTAAGGACTCTGCTGCATTATTTAAGGACTTTGTTGCATTATTTAAGGACTTTTCTGCATTATTTAAGGACTCTGTTGCATTACTTAAGGACTTGGCTGGATTATTTAAGGACTCTTCTGCATTATTTAAGGACTCTGCTGCATTATTTAAGGACTTTTCTGCATTATTTAAGGACTCTGCTGCATTATTTAAGGACGTGGCTGGATTATTTAAGGACTGTGCTGCATTATTTAAGGACTTTGTTGCATTATTTAAGGACTCTGCTGCATCATTTAAGGACGTTGTTGCATTATTTAAGGACTCTACTTCATTATTTAACGACTTTGCTGCATTATTTAAGGACCCTGCTGCGGTATTTCAGTACTCTGCTGCATCATTTAAGGACTTTGCTGCATTATTTATGGACTTTATTGCATTATTTAAAGACTTTGCTGCATTATATAAGGAATTTGCTGCATTATTTAAGGACTCTTCTGCATTATTTAAGGACTTTGTTGCATTATTTAAGGACCCTGCTGCATTATTTAAGGACTTTGCTGCATTATTTAAGGACTCTGGTGCATTATTTAAGGACCCTGCTGCGGTATTTCAGCACTCTGCTGAATTATTTAAGGACTTTGCTGCATTATTTATGGACTTTATTGCATTATTTAAGGACTCTGCTGCATTATTTAAGGAATTTGTTGGATTATTAAAGGACTCTGCTGCATTATGTAATGACTTTGCTGCATTATTTAAGTACTCTGCTACGTTACTTAAGGACTCTGCTGCATTATTTAAGGACTCTGCTGCATTATTTAAGGTCTTGGTTGCATTATTTAAGGACTCTTCTGCATTATTTAAGGACTCTGCTGCATTGTTTAAGGACTTTGTTGCATTATTTAAGGACTCTGCTGCATTATTTAAGGACTTTGTTGCATTATTTAAGGACTCTGCTGCATCATTTAAGGACTTTTTTGCATTATTTAAGGACTCTACTTTGTTATATATTACGACTTTGCTGCATTATTTAAGGACCCTGCTGCGGTATTTCAGTACTCTGCTGCATTATTTAAGGACTCTGCTGCATTATTTAAGGACTTTGTTGCATTATTTAAGGACTCTGCTGCATCATTTAAGGACGTTGTTGCATTATTTAAGGACTCTACTTCATTATTTAACGACTTTGCTGCATTATTTAAGGACCCTGCTGCGGTATTTCAGTACTCTGCTGCATTATTTAAGGACTTTGCTGCATTATTTATGGACTTTATTGCATTATTTAAAGACTTTGCTGCATTATTTAATGAATTTGCTGCATTATTTAAGGACTCTGCAGCATTATTTAATGACTTTGCTGCATTATTTAAGGACTCTGCTGCATTATTTAAGTACTTTGTTGCATTATTTAAGGACTCTGCTGCATTATTTAAGGACTTTGTTGCATTATTTAAGGACTCTTCTGCATTATTTAAGGACTTTGTTGCATTATTTAAGGACTCTGCTGCATTATTCAAGGACTTTGCTGCATTATTTAAGGACTATGCTGAAGTATTTAAGGACTCTGCTGCATTATTTAAGGACTTTGCTGCATTATTTAAGGACTCTGCTGCATTATTTAAGGACTTGGCTGGATTATTTAAGGACCCTGCTGCATGATTTAAGGACTTGGCTCGATTATTTAAGGACTCTTCTGCATTATTTAAGGATTTTGTTGCATTATTTAAGGACTCTGCTGCATTATTTAAGGACTTGGCTGGATTATTTAAGGACTCTTCTGCATTATTTAAGGACTCTGCTGCATTATTTAAGGAATTTGTTGCATTATTTAAAGACTTTGCTGCATTATTTAAGGACTCTGCTGTGGTATTTAAGGACTCTGCTGCATTATTTAAGAACTTTGCTGCATTATTTATGGACTTTATTGCATTATTTAAAGACTTTGCTGCATTATTTAAGGTCATTTCTGCATTATTTAAGGACTCTGCTGCATTATTTAAGGACTTTGTTGCATTATTTAAGGACTCTGCTGCATTATTAAGGACTTTGTTGCATTATTTAAGGACTCTGCTGCATTATTTAAGGACTTTGTTGCATTATTTAAGGACTCTGCTGCATTATTTAAGGACTTTGTTGCATTATTTAAGGACTCTGCTGCATTATTTAAGGACTTTGTTGCATTATTTAAGGACTCTGCTGCATTATTTAAGGACCCTGCTGCAGTATTTCAGTAATCTGCTGCATTATTTAAGGACTTTGTTGCATTATTTAAGGACTTGGCTGGATTGTTTAAGGACTCTGCTGCATTATTTACGGACTTTGCTGCATTTTTTAAGGACTCTGCTGCATTATTTAAGGACTTTGTTGCATTATTTAAGGACCCTGCTGCATTATTTAAGGACTTTGTTGCATTATTTAAGGACTCTGCTGCATTATTTAAGGACCCTGCTGCGGTATTTCAGCACTCTGCTGAATTATTTAAGGACTTTGCTGCATTATTTAAGGACTTTCTTGCATTATTTAAGGACTCTGCTGCATTATTTAAGGAATTTGTTGCATTAATTAAGGACTCTGCTGCATTATTTAATGACATTGCTGCATTATTTAAGGACTCTGCTGCATTATTTAAGGACTTTGCTGCAGTATTTAAGGACTCTGCTACGGTACTTAAGGACTCTGCTGCATTATTTAAGTACTTTTTTGCATTATTTAAGGACTCTGCTGCATTATTTAAGGTCTTGGTTGCATTATTTAAGGACTCTTCTGCATTATTTAAGGACTCTGCTGCATTGTTTAAGGACTTTGTTGCATTATTTAAGGACTCTGCTGCATTATTTAAGGACTTTGTTGCATTATTTAAGGACTCTGCTGCATCATTTAAGGACTTTGTTGCATTATTTAAGGACTCTACTTCATTATTTAACGACTTTGCTGCATTATTTAAGGACCCTGCTGCGGTATTTCAGTACTCTGCTGCATTATTTAAGTACTCAGCTGCATTATTTAAGGACTTTGTTGCATTATTTAAGGACTCTGCTGCATCATTTAAGGACGTTGTTGCATTATTTAAGGACTCTACTTCATTATTTAACGACTTTGCTGCATTATTTAAGGACCCTGCTGCGGTATTTCAGTACTCTGCTGCATTATTTAAGGACTTTATTGCATTATTTAAAGACTTTGCTGCATTTTTTAAGGAATTTGCTGCATTATTTAAGGACTCTGCAGCATTATTTAATGACTTTGCTGCATTATTTAAGGACTCTGCTGCATTATTTAAGTACTTTGTTGCATTATTTAAGGACTCTACTGCATTGTTTAAGGACTTTGTTGCATTATTTAAGGACACTTCTGCATTATTTAAGGACTTTGTTGCATTATTGAAGGACTCTGCTGCATTATTCAAGGACTTTGCTGCATTATTTAAGGACTATGCTGAAGTGTTTAAAGACTCTGCTGCATTATTTAAGGACTCTGCTGCATTATTTAAGGACTTGGCTGGATTATTTAAGGACCCTGCTGTATTATTTAAGGACTTGGCTGGATTATTTAAGGACTCTTCTGCATTATTTAAGGACTTGGCTGGATTATTTAAGGACTCTTCTGCATTATTTAAGGACTCTGCTGCATTATTTAAGGACTTTGTTGCATTATTTAAGGACTTTTCTGCATTATTGAAGGACTCTGTTGCATTACTTAAGGACTTGGCTGGATTATTTAAGGACTCTTCTGCATTATTTAAGGACTCTGCTGCATTATTTAAGGACTTTTCTGCATTATTTAAGGACTCTGCTGCATTATTTAAGGACTTGGCTGGATTATTTAAGGACTGTGCTGCATTATTTAAGGACTTTGTTGCATTATTTAAGGACTCTGCTGCATCATTTAAGGACGTTGTTGCATTATTTAAGGACTCTACTTCATTATTTAACGACTTTGCTGCATTATTTAAGGACCCTGCTGCGGTATTTCAGTACTCTGCTGCATCATTTAAGGACTTTGCTGCATTATTTATGGACTTTATTGCATTATTTAAAGACTTTGCTGCATTATATAAGGAATTTGCTGCATTATTTAAGGACTCTTCTGCATTATTTAAGGACTTTGTTGCATTATTTAAGGACCCTGCTGCATTATTTAAGGACTTTGCTGCATTATTTAAGGACTCTGGTGCATTATTTAAGGACCCTGCTGCGGTATTTCAGCACTCTGCTGAATTATTTAAGGACTTTGCTGCATTATTTATGGACTTTATTGCATTATTTAAGGACTCTGCTGCATTATTTAAGGAATTTGTTGGATTATTAAAGGACTCTGCTGCATTATGTAATGACTTTGCTGCATTATTTAAGTACTCTGCTACGTTACTTAAGGACTCTGCTGCATTATTTAAGGACTCTGCTGCATTATTTAAGGTCTTGGTTGCATTATTTAAGGACTCTTCTGCATTATTTAAGGACTCTGCTGCATTGTTTAAGGACTTTGTTGCATTATTTAAGGACTCTGCTGCATTATTTAAGGACTTTGTTGCATTATTTAAGGACTCTGCTGCATCATTTAAGGACTTTTTTGCATTATTTAAGGACTCTACTTTGTTATATATTACGACTTTGCTGCATTATTTAAGGACCCTGCTGCGGTATTTCAGTACTCTGCTGCATTATTTAAGGACTCTGCTGCATTATTTAAGGACTTTGTTGCATTATTTAAGGACTCTGCTGCATCATTTAAGGACGTTGTTGCATTATTTAAGGACTCTACTTCATTATTTAACGACTTTGCTGCATTATTTAAGGACCCTGCTGCGGTATTTCAGTACTCTGCTGCATTATTTAAGGACTTTGCTGCATTATTTATGGACTTTATTGCATTATTTAAAGACTTTGCTGCATTATTTAATGAATTTGCTGCATTATTTAAGGACTCTGCAGCATTATTTAATGACTTTGCTGCATTATTTAAGGACTCTGCTGCATTATTTAAGTACTTTGTTGCATTATTTAAGGACTCTGCTGCATTATTTAAGGACTTTGTTGCATTATTTAAGGACTCTTCTGCATTATTTAAGGACTTTGTTGCATTATTTAAGGACTCTGCTGCATTATTCAAGGACTTTGCTGCATTATTTAAGGACTATGCTGAAGTATTTAAGGACTCTGCTGCATTATTTAAGGACTTTGCTGCATTATTTAAGGACTCTGCTGCATTATTTAAGGACTTGGCTGGATTATTTAAGGACCCTGCTGCATGATTTAAGGACTTGGCTCGATTATTTAAGGACTCTTCTGCATTATTTAAGGATTTTGTTGCATTATTTAAGGACTCTGCTGCATTATTTAAGGACTTGGCTGGATTATTTAAGGACTCTTCTGCATTATTTAAGGACTCTGCTGCATTATTTAAGGAATTTGTTGCATTATTTAAAGACTTTGCTGCATTATTTAAGGACTCTGCTGTGGTATTTAAGGACTCTGCTGCATTATTTAAGAACTTTGCTGCATTATTTATGGACTTTATTGCATTATTTAAAGACTTTGCTGCATTATTTAAGGTCATTTCTGCATTATTTAAGGACTCTGCTGCATTATTTAAGGACTTTGTTGCATTATTTAAGGACTCTGCTGCATTATTAAGGACTTTGTTGCATTATTTAAGGACTCTGCTGCATTATTTAAGGACTTTGTTGCATTATTTAAGGACTCTGCTGCATTATTTAAGGACTTTGTTGCATTATTTAAGGACTCTGCTGCATTATTTAAGGACTTTGTTGCATTATTTAAGGACTCTGCTGCATTATTTAAGGACCCTGCTGCAGTATTTCAGTAATCTGCTGCATTATTTAAGGACTTTGTTGCATTATTTAAGGACTTGGCTGGATTGTTTAAGGACTCTGCTGCATTATTTACGGACTTTGCTGCATTTTTTAAGGACTCTGCTGCATTATTTAAGGACTTTGTTGCATTATTTAAGGACCCTGCTGCATTATTTAAGGACTTTGTTGCATTATTTAAGGACTCTGCTGCATTATTTAAGGACCCTGCTGCGGTATTTCAGCACTCTGCTGAATTATTTAAGGACTTTGCTGCATTATTTAAGGACTTTCTTGCATTATTTAAGGACTCTGCTGCATTATTTAAGGAATTTGTTGCATTAATTAAGGACTCTGCTGCATTATTTAATGACATTGCTGCATTATTTAAGGACTCTGCTGCATTATTTAAGGACTTTGCTGCAGTATTTAAGGACTCTGCTACGGTACTTAAGGACTCTGCTGCATTATTTAAGTACTTTTTTGCATTATTTAAGGACTCTGCTGCATTATTTAAGGTCTTGGTTGCATTATTTAAGGACTCTTCTGCATTATTTAAGGACTCTGCTGCATTGTTTAAGGACTTTGTTGCATTATTTAAGGACTCTGCTGCATTATTTAAGGACTTTGTTGCATTATTTAAGGACTCTGCTGCATCATTTAAGGACTTTGTTGCATTATTTAAGGACTCTACTTCATTATTTAACGACTTTGCTGCATTATTTAAGGACCCTGCTGCGGTATTTCAGTACTCTGCTGCATTATTTAAGTACTCAGCTGCATTATTTAAGGACTTTGTTGCATTATTTAAGGACTCTGCTGCATCATTTAAGGACGTTGTTGCATTATTTAAGGACTCTACTTCATTATTTAACTACTTTGCTGCATTATTTAAGGACCCTGCTGCGGTATTTCAGTACTCTGCTGCATTATTTAAGGACTTTATTGCATTATTTAAAGACTTTGCTGCATTTTTTAAGGAATTTGCTGCATTATTTAAGGACTCTGCAGCATTATTTAATGACTTTGCTGCATTATTTAAGGACTCTGCTGCATTATTTAAGTACTTTGTTGCATTATTTAAGGACTCTACTGCATTGTTTAAGGACTTTGTTGCATTATTTAAGGACACTTCTGCATTATTTAAGGACTTTGTTGCATTATTGAAGGACTCTGCTGCATTATTCAAGGACTTTGCTGCATTATTTAAGGACTATGCTGAAGTGTTTAAAGACTCTGCTGCATTATTTAAGGACTCTGCTGCATTATTTAAGGACTTGGCTGGATTATTTAAGGACCCTGCTGTATTATTTAAGGACTTGGCTGGATTATTTAAGGACTCTTCTGCATTATTTAAGGATGTTGTTGCATTATTTAAGGACTCTGCTGCATTATTTAAGGACTTGGCTGGATTATTTAAGGACTCTTCTGCATTATTTAAGGACTCTGCTGCATTATTTAAGGACTTTGTTGCATTATTTAAGGACTTTTCTGCATTATTTAAGGACTCTGTTGCATTACTTAAGGACTTGGCTGGATTATTTAAGGACTCTTCTGCATTATTTAAGGACTCTGCTGCATTATTTAAGGACTTTTCTGCATTATTTAAGGACTCTGCTGCATTATTTAAGGACTTGGCTGGATTATTTAAGGACTGTGCTGCATTATTTAAGGACTTTGTTGCATTATTTAAGGACTCTGCTGCATCATTTAAGGACGTTGTTGCATTATTTAAGGACTCTACTTCATTATTTAACGACTTTGCTGCATTATTTAAGGACCCTGCTGCGGTATTTCAGTACTCTGCTGCATCATTTAAGGACTTTGCTGCATTATTTATGGACTTTATTGCATTATTTAAAGACTTTGCTGCATTATATAAGGAATTTGCTGCATTATTTAAGGACTCTTCTGCATTATTTAAGGACTTTGTTGCATTATTTAAGGACCCTGCTGCATTATTTAAGGACTTTGCTGCATTATTTAAGGACTCTGGTGCATTATTTAAGGACCCTGCTGCGGTATTTCAGCACTCTGCTGAATTATTTAAGGACTTTGCTGCATTATTTATGGACTTTATTGCATTATTTAAGGACTCTGCTGCATTATTTAAGGAATTTGTTGGATTATTAAAGGACTCTGCTGCATTATGTAATGACTTTGCTGCATTATTTAAGTACTCTGCTACGTTACTTAAGGACTCTGCTGCATTATTTAAGGACTCTGCTGCATTATTTAAGGTCTTGGTTGCATTATTTAAGGACTCTTCTGCATTATTTAAGGACTCTGCTGCATTGTTTAAGGACTTTGTTGCATTATTTAAGGACTCTGCTGCATTATTTAAGGACTTTGTTGCATTATTTAAGGACTCTGCTGCATCATTTAAGGACTTTTTTGCATTATTTAAGGACTCTACTTTGTTATATATTACGACTTTGCTGCATTATTTAAGGACCCTGCTGCGGTATTTCAGTACTCTGCTGCATTATTTAAGGACTCTGCTGCATTATTTAAGGACTTTGTTGCATTATTTAAGGACTCTGCTGCATCATTTAAGGACGTTGTTGCATTATTTAAGGACTCTACTTCATTATTTAACGACTTTGCTGCATTATTTAAGGACCCTGCTGCGGTATTTCAGTACTCTGCTGCATTATTTAAGGACTTTGCTGCATTATTTATGGACTTTATTGCATTATTTAAAGACTTTGCTGCATTATTTAATGAATTTGCTGCATTATTTAAGGACTCTGCAGCATTATTTAATGACTTTGCTGCATTATTTAAGGACTCTGCTGCATTATTTAAGTACTTTGTTGCATTATTTAAGGACTCTGCTGCATTATTTAAGGACTTTGTTGCATTATTTAAGGACTCTTCTGCATTATTTAAGGACTTTGTTGCATTATTTAAGGACTCTGCTGCATTATTCAAGGACTTTGCTGCATTATTTAAGGACTATGCTGAAGTATTTAAGGACTCTGCTGCATTATTTAAGGACTTTGCTGCATTATTTAAGGACTCTGCTGCATTATTTAAGGACTTGGCTGGATTATTTAAGGACCCTGCTGCATTATTTAAGGATTTTGTTGCATTATTTAAGGACTCTGCTGCATTATTTAAGGACTTGGCTGGATTATTTAAGGACTCTTCTGCATTATTTAAGGACTCTGCTGCATTATTTAAGGAATTTGTTGCATTATTTAAAGACTTTGCTGCATTATTTAAGGACTCTGCTGTGGTATTTAAGGACTCTGCTGCATTATTTAAGAACTTTGCTGCATTATTTATGGACTTTATTGCATTATTTAAAGACTTTGCTGCATTATTTAAGGTCATTTCTGCATTATTTAAGGACTCTGCTGCATTATTTAAGGACTTTGTTGCATTATTTAAGGACTCTGCTGCATTATTAAGGACTTTGTTGCATTATTTAAGGACTCTGCTGCATTATTTAAGGACTTTGTTGCATTATTTAAGGACTCTGCTGCATTATTTAAGGACTTTGTTGCATTATTTAAGGACTCTGCTGCATTATTTAAGGACTTTGTTGCATTATTTAAGGACTCTGCTGCATTATTTAAGGACCCTGCTGCAGTATTTCAGTAATCTGCTGCATTATTTAAGGACTTTGTTGCATTATTTAAGGACTTGGCTGGATTGTTTAAGGACTCTGCTGCATTATTTACGGACTTTGCTGCATTTTTTAAGGACTCTGCTGCATTATTTAAGGACTTTGTTGCATTATTTAAGGACCCTGCTGCATTATTTAAGGACTTTGTTGCATTATTTAAGGACTCTGCTGCATTATTTAAGGACCCTGCTGCGGTATTTCAGCACTCTGCTGAATTATTTAAGGACTTTGCTGCATTATTTAAGGACTTTCTTGCATTATTTAAGGACTCTGCTGCATTATTTAAGGAATTTGTTGCATTAATTAAGGACTCTGCTGCATTATTTAATGACATTGCTGCATTATTTGAGGACTCTGCTGCATTATTTAAGGACTTTGCTGCAGTATTTAAGGACTCTGCTACGGTACTTAAGGACTCTGCTGCATTATTTAAGTACTTTTTTGCATTATTTAAGGACTCTGCTGCATTATTTAAGGTCTTGGTTGCATTATTTAAGGACTCTTCTGCATTATTTAAGGACTCTGCTGCATTGTTTAAGGACTTTGTTGCATTATTTAAGGACTCTGCTGCATTATTTAAGGACTTTGTTGCATTATTTAAGGACTCTGCTGCATCATTTAAGGACTTTGTTGCATTATTTAAGGACTCTACTTCATTATTTAACGACTTTGCTGCATTATTTAAGGACCCTGCTGCGGTATTTCAGTACTCTGCTGCATTATTTAAGTACTCAGCTGCATTATTTAAGGACTTTGTTGCATTATTTAAGGACTCTGCTGCATCATTTAAGGACGTTGTTGCATTATTTAAGGACTCTACTTCATTATTTAACGACTTTGCTGCATTATTTAAGGACCCTGCTGCGGTATTTCAGTACTCTGCTGCATTATTTAAGGACTTTATTGCATTATTTAAAGACTTTGCTGCATTTTTTAAGGAATTTGCTGCATTATTTAAGGACTCTGCAGCATTATTTAATGACTTTGCTGCATTATTTAAGGACTCTGCTGCATTATTTAAGTACTTTGTTGCATTATTTAAGGACTCTACTGCATTGTTTAAGGACTTTGTTGCATTATTTAAGGACACTTCTGCATTATTTAAGGACTTTGTTGCATTATTGAAGGACTCTGCTGCATTATTCAAGGACTTTGCTGCATTATTTAAGGACTATGCTGAAGTGTTTAAAGACTCTGCTGCATTATTTAAGGACTCTGCTGCATTATTTAAGGACTTGGCTGGATTATTTAAGGACCCTGCTGTATTATTTAAGGACTTGGCTGGATTATTTAAGGACTCTTCTGCATTATTTAAGGACTTGGCTGGATTATTTAAGGACTCTTCTGCATTATTTAAGGACTCTGCTGCATTATTTAAGGACTTTGTTGCATTATTTAAGGACTTTTCTGCATTATTGAAGGACTCTGTTGCATTACTTAAGGACTTGGCTGGATTATTTAAGGACTCTTCTGCATTATTTAAGGACTCTGCTGCATTATTTAAGGACTTTTCTGCATTATTTAAGGACTCTGCTGCATTATTTAAGGACTTGGCTGGATTATTTAAGGACTGTGCTGCATTATTTAAGGACTTTGTTGCATTATTTAAGGACTCTGCTGCATCATTTAAGGACGTTGTTGCATTATTTAAGGACTCTACTTCATTATTTAACGACTTTGCTGCATTATTTAAGGACCCTGCTGCGGTATTTCAGTACTCTGCTGCATCATTTAAGGACTTTGCTGCATTATTTATGGACTTTATTGCATTATTTAAAGACTTTGCTGCATTATATAAGGAATTTGCTGCATTATTTAAGGACTCTTCTGCATTATTTAAGGACTTTGTTGCATTATTTAAGGACCCTGCTGCATTATTTAAGGACTTTGCTGCATTATTTAAGGACTCTGGTGCATTATTTAAGGACCCTGCTGCGGTATTTCAGCACTCTGCTGAATTATTTAAGGACTTTGCTGCATTATTTATGGACTTTATTGCATTATTTAAGGACTCTGCTGCATTATTTAAGGAATTTGTTGGATTATTAAAGGACTCTGCTGCATTATGTAATGACTTTGCTGCATTATTTAAGTACTCTGCTACGTTACTTAAGGACTCTGCTGCATTATTTAAGGACTCTGCTGCATTATTTAAGGTCTTGGTTGCATTATTTAAGGACTCTTCTGCATTATTTAAGGACTCTGCTGCATTGTTTAAGGACTTTGTTGCATTATTTAAGGACTCTGCTGCATTATTTAAGGACTTTGTTGCATTATTTAAGGACTCTGCTGCATCATTTAAGGACTTTTTTGCATTATTTAAGGACTCTACTTTGTTATATATTACGACTTTGCTGCATTATTTAAGGACCCTGCTGCGGTATTTCAGTACTCTGCTGCATTATTTAAGGACTCTGCTGCATTATTTAAGGACTTTGTTGCATTATTTAAGGACTCTGCTGCATCATTTAAGGACGTTGTTGCATTATTTAAGGACTCTACTTCATTATTTAACGACTTTGCTGCATTATTTAAGGACCCTGCTGCGGTATTTCAGTACTCTGCTGCATTATTTAAGGACTTTGCTGCATTATTTATGGACTTTATTGCATTATTTAAAGACTTTGCTGCATTATTTAATGAATTTGCTGCATTATTTAAGGACTCTGCAGCATTATTTAATGACTTTGCTGCATTATTTAAGGACTCTGCTGCATTATTTAAGTACTTTGTTGCATTATTTAAGGACTCTGCTGCATTATTTAAGGACTTTGTTGCATTATTTAAGGACTCTTCTGCATTATTTAAGGACTTTGTTGCATTATTTAAGGACTCTGCTGCATTATTCAAGGACTTTGCTGCATTATTTAAGGACTATGCTGAAGTATTTAAGGACTCTGCTGCATTATTTAAGGACTTTGCTGCATTATTTAAGGACTCTGCTGCATTATTTAAGGACTTGGCTGGATTATTTAAGGACCCTGCTGCATGATTTAAGGACTTGGCTCGATTATTTAAGGACTCTTCTGCATTATTTAAGGATTTTGTTGCATTATTTAAGGACTCTGCTGCATTATTTAAGGACTTGGCTGGATTATTTAAGGACTCTTCTGCATTATTTAAGGACTCTGCTGCATTATTTAAGGAATTTGTTGCATTATTTAAAGACTTTGCTGCATTATTTAAGGACTCTGCTGTGGTATTTAAGGACTCTGCTGCATTATTTAAGAACTTTGCTGCATTATTTATGGACTTTATTGCATTATTTAAAGACTTTGCTGCATTATTTAAGGTCATTTCTGCATTATTTAAGGACTCTGCTGCATTATTTAAGGACTTTGTTGCATTATTTAAGGACTCTGCTGCATTATTAAGGACTTTGTTGCATTATTTAAGGACTCTGCTGCATTATTTAAGGACTTTGTTGCATTATTTAAGGACTCTGCTGCATTATTTAAGGACTTTGTTGCATTATTTAAGGACTCTGCTGCATTATTTAAGGACTTTGTTGCATTATTTAAGGACTCTGCTGCATTATTTAAGGACCCTGCTGCAGTATTTCAGTAATCTGCTGCATTATTTAAGGACTTTGTTGCATTATTTAAGGACTTGGCTGGATTGTTTAAGGACTCTGCTGCATTATTTACGGACTTTGCTGCATTTTTTAAGGACTCTGCTGCATTATTTAAGGACTTTGTTGCATTATTTAAGGACCCTGCTGCATTATTTAAGGACTTTGTTGCATTATTTAAGGACTCTGCTGCATTATTTAAGGACCCTGCTGCGGTATTTCAGCACTCTGCTGAATTATTTAAGGACTTTGCTGCATTATTTAAGGACTTTCTTGCATTATTTAAGGACTCTGCTGCATTATTTAAGGAATTTGTTGCATTAATTAAGGACTCTGCTGCATTATTTAATGACATTGCTGCATTATTTAAGGACTCTGCTGCATTATTTAAGGACTTTGCTGCAGTATTTAAGGACTCTGCTACGGTACTTAAGGACTCTGCTGCATTATTTAAGTACTTTTTTGCATTATTTAAGGACTCTGCTGCATTATTTAAGGTCTTGGTTGCATTATTTAAGGACTCTTCTGCATTATTTAAGGACTCTGCTGCATTGTTTAAGGACTTTGTTGCATTATTTAAGGACTCTGCTGCATTATTTAAGGACTTTGTTGCATTATTTAAGGACTCTGCTGCATCATTTAAGGACTTTGTTGCATTATTTAAGGACTCTACTTCATTATTTAACGACTTTGCTGCATTATTTAAGGACCCTGCTGCGGTATTTCAGTACTCTGCTGCATTATTTAAGTACTCAGCTGCATTATTTAAGGACTTTGTTGCATTATTTAAGGACTCTGCTGCATCATTTAAGGACGTTGTTGCATTATTTAAGGACTCTACTTCATTATTTAACGACTTTGCTGCATTATTTAAGGACCCTGCTGCGGTATTTCAGTACTCTGCTGCATTATTTAAGGACTTTATTGCATTATTTAAAGACTTTGCTGCATTTTTTAAGGAATTTGCTGCATTATTTAAGGACTCTGCAGCATTATTTAATGACTTTGCTGCATTATTTAAGGACTCTGCTGCATTATTTAAGTACTTTGTTGCATTATTTAAGGACTCTACTGCATTGTTTAAGGACTTTGTTGCATTATTTAAGGACACTTCTGCATTATTTAAGGACTTTGTTGCATTATTGAAGGACTCTGCTGCATTATTCAAGGACTTTGCTGCATTATTTAAGGACTATGCTGAAGTGTTTAAAGACTCTGCTGCATTATTTAAGGACTCTGCTGCATTATTTAAGGACTTGGCTGGATTATTTAAGGACCCTGCTGTATTATTTAAGGACTTGGCTGGATTATTTAAGGACTCTTCTGCATTATTTAAGGATGTTGTTGCATTATTTAAGGACTCTGCTGCATTATTTAAGGACTTGGCTGGATTATTTAAGGACTCTTCTGCATTATTTAAGGACTCTGCTGCATTATTTAAGGACTTTGTTGCATTATTTAAGGACTTTTCTGCATTATTTAAGGACTCTGTTGCATTACTTAAGGACTTGGCTGGATTATTTAAGGACTCTTCTGCATTATTTAAGGACTCTGCTGCATTATTTAAGGACTTTTCTGCATTATTTAAGGACTCTGCTGCATTATTTAAGGACTTGGCTGGATTATTTAAGGACTGTGCTGCATTATTTAAGGACTTTGTTGCATTATTTAAGGACTCTGCTGCATCATTTAAGGACGTTGTTGCATTATTTAAGGACTCTACTTCATTATTTAACGACTTTGCTGCATTATTTAAGGACCCTGCTGCGGTATTTCAGTACTCTGCTGCATCATTTAAGGACTTTGCTGCATTATTTATGGACTTTATTGCATTATTTAAAGACTTTGCTGCATTATATAAGGAATTTGCTGCATTATTTAAGGACTCTTCTGCATTATTTAAGGACTTTGTTGCATTATTTAAGGACCCTGCTGCATTATTTAAGGACTTTGCTGCATTATTTAAGGACTCTGGTGCATTATTTAAGGACCCTGCTGCGGTATTTCAGCACTCTGCTGAATTATTTAAGGACTTTGCTGCATTATTTATGGACTTTATTGCATTATTTAAGGACTCTGCTGCATTATTTAAGGAATTTGTTGGATTATTAAAGGACTCTGCTGCATTATGTAATGACTTTGCTGCATTATTTAAGTACTCTGCTACGTTACTTAAGGACTCTGCTGCATTATTTAAGGACTCTGCTGCATTATTTAAGGTCTTGGTTGCATTATTTAAGGACTCTTCTGCATTATTTAAGGACTCTGCTGCATTGTTTAAGGACTTTGTTGCATTATTTAAGGACTCTGCTGCATTATTTAAGGACTTTGTTGCATTATTTAAGGACTCTGCTGCATCATTTAAGGACTTTTTTGCATTATTTAAGGACTCTACTTTGTTATATATTACGACTTTGCTGCATTATTTAAGGACCCTGCTGCGGTATTTCAGTACTCTGCTGCATTATTTAAGGACTCTGCTGCATTATTTAAGGACTTTGTTGCATTATTTAAGGACTCTGCTGCATCATTTAAGGACGTTGTTGCATTATTTAAGGACTCTACTTCATTATTTAACGACTTTGCTGCATTATTTAAGGACCCTGCTGCGGTATTTCAGTACTCTGCTGCATTATTTAAGGACTTTGCTGCATTATTTATGGACTTTATTGCATTATTTAAAGACTTTGCTGCATTATTTAATGAATTTGCTGCATTATTTAAGGACTCTGCAGCATTATTTAATGACTTTGCTGCATTATTTAAGGACTCTGCTGCATTATTTAAGTACTTTGTTGCATTATTTAAGGACTCTGCTGCATTATTTAAGGACTTTGTTGCATTATTTAAGGACTCTTCTGCATTATTTAAGGACTTTGTTGCATTATTTAAGGACTCTGCTGCATTATTCAAGGACTTTGCTGCATTATTTAAGGACTATGCTGAAGTATTTAAGGACTCTGCTGCATTATTTAAGGACTTTGCTGCATTATTTAAGGACTCTGCTGCATTATTTAAGGACTTGGCTGGATTATTTAAGGACCCTGCTGCATTATTTAAGGATTTTGTTGCATTATTTAAGGACTCTGCTGCATTATTTAAGGACTTGGCTGGATTATTTAAGGACTCTTCTGCATTATTTAAGGACTCTGCTGCATTATTTAAGGAATTTGTTGCATTATTTAAAGACTTTGCTGCATTATTTAAGGACTCTGCTGTGGTATTTAAGGACTCTGCTGCATTATTTAAGAACTTTGCTGCATTATTTATGGACTTTATTGCATTATTTAAAGACTTTGCTGCATTATTTAAGGTCATTTCTGCATTATTTAAGGACTCTGCTGCATTATTTAAGGACTTTGTTGCATTATTTAAGGACTCTGCTGCATTATTAAGGACTTTGTTGCATTATTTAAGGACTCTGCTGCATTATTTAAGGACTTTGTTGCATTATTTAAGGACTCTGCTGCATTATTTAAGGACTTTGTTGCATTATTTAAGGACTCTGCTGCATTATTTAAGGACTTTGTTGCATTATTTAAGGACTCTGCTGCATTATTTAAGGACCCTGCTGCAGTATTTCAGTAATCTGCTGCATTATTTAAGGACTTTGTTGCATTATTTAAGGACTTGGCTGGATTGTTTAAGGACTCTGCTGCATTATTTACGGACTTTGCTGCATTTTTTAAGGACTCTGCTGCATTATTTAAGGACTTTGTTGCATTATTTAAGGACCCTGCTGCATTATTTAAGGACTTTGTTGCATTATTTAAGGACTCTGCTGCATTATTTAAGGACCCTGCTGCGGTATTTCAGCACTCTGCTGAATTATTTAAGGACTTTGCTGCATTATTTAAGGACTTTCTTGCATTATTTAAGGACTCTGCTGCATTATTTAAGGAATTTGTTGCATTAATTAAGGACTCTGCTGCATTATTTAATGACATTGCTGCATTATTTGAGGACTCTGCTGCATTATTTAAGGACTTTGCTGCAGTATTTAAGGACTCTGCTACGGTACTTAAGGACTCTGCTGCATTATTTAAGTACTTTTTTGCATTATTTAAGGACTCTGCTGCATTATTTAAGGTCTTGGTTGCATTATTTAAGGACTCTTCTGCATTATTTAAGGACTCTGCTGCATTGTTTAAGGACTTTGTTGCATTATTTAAGGACTCTGCTGCATTATTTAAGGACTTTGTTGCATTATTTAAGGACTCTGCTGCATCATTTAAGGACTTTGTTGCATTATTTAAGGACTCTACTTCATTATTTAACGACTTTGCTGCATTATTTAAGGACCCTGCTGCGGTATTTCAGTACTCTGCTGCATTATTTAAGTACTCAGCTGCATTATTTAAGGACTTTGTTGCATTATTTAAGGACTCTGCTGCATCATTTAAGGACGTTGTTGCATTATTTAAGGACTCTACTTCATTATTTAACGACTTTGCTGCATTATTTAAGGACCCTGCTGCGGTATTTCAGTACTCTGCTGCATTATTTAAGGACTTTATTGCATTATTTAAAGACTTTGCTGCATTTTTTAAGGAATTTGCTGCATTATTTAAGGACTCTGCAGCATTATTTAATGACTTTGCTGCATTATTTAAGGACTCTGCTGCATTATTTAAGTACTTTGTTGCATTATTTAAGGACTCTACTGCATTGTTTAAGGACTTTGTTGCATTATTTAAGGACACTTCTGCATTATTTAAGGACTTTGTTGCATTATTGAAGGACTCTGCTGCATTATTCAAGGACTTTGCTGCATTATTTAAGGACTATGCTGAAGTGTTTAAAGACTCTGCTGCATTATTTAAGGACTCTGCTGCATTATTTAAGGACTTGGCTGGATTATTTAAGGACCCTGCTGTATTATTTAAGGACTTGGCTGGATTATTTAAGGACTCTTCTGCATTATTTAAGGACTTGGCTGGATTATTTAAGGACTCTTCTGCATTATTTAAGGACTCTGCTGCATTATTTAAGGACTTTGTTGCATTATTTAAGGACTTTTCTGCATTATTGAAGGACTCTGTTGCATTACTTAAGGACTTGGCTGGATTATTTAAGGACTCTTCTGCATTATTTAAGGACTCTGCTGCATTATTTAAGGACTTTTCTGCATTATTTAAGGACTCTGCTGCATTATTTAAGGACTTGGCTGGATTATTTAAGGACTGTGCTGCATTATTTAAGGACTTTGTTGCATTATTTAAGGACTCTGCTGCATCATTTAAGGACGTTGTTGCATTATTTAAGGACTCTACTTCATTATTTAACGACTTTGCTGCATTATTTAAGGACCCTGCTGCGGTATTTCAGTACTCTGCTGCATCATTTAAGGACTTTGCTGCATTATTTATGGACTTTATTGCATTATTTAAAGACTTTGCTGCATTATATAAGGAATTTGCTGCATTATTTAAGGACTCTTCTGCATTATTTAAGGACTTTGTTGCATTATTTAAGGACCCTGCTGCATTATTTAAGGACTTTGCTGCATTATTTAAGGACTCTGGTGCATTATTTAAGGACCCTGCTGCGGTATTTCAGCACTCTGCTGAATTATTTAAGGACTTTGCTGCATTATTTATGGACTTTATTGCATTATTTAAGGACTCTGCTGCATTATTTAAGGAATTTGTTGGATTATTAAAGGACTCTGCTGCATTATGTAATGACTTTGCTGCATTATTTAAGTACTCTGCTACGTTACTTAAGGACTCTGCTGCATTATTTAAGGACTCTGCTGCATTATTTAAGGTCTTGGTTGCATTATTTAAGGACTCTTCTGCATTATTTAAGGACTCTGCTGCATTGTTTAAGGACTTTGTTGCATTATTTAAGGACTCTGCTGCATTATTTAAGGACTTTGTTGCATTATTTAAGGACTCTGCTGCATCATTTAAGGACTTTTTTGCATTATTTAAGGACTCTACTTTGTTATATATTACGACTTTGCTGCATTATTTAAGGACCCTGCTGCGGTATTTCAGTACTCTGCTGCATTATTTAAGGACTCTGCTGCATTATTTAAGGACTTTGTTGCATTATTTAAGGACTCTGCTGCATCATTTAAGGACGTTGTTGCATTATTTAAGGACTCTACTTCATTATTTAACGACTTTGCTGCATTATTTAAGGACCCTGCTGCGGTATTTCAGTACTCTGCTGCATTATTTAAGGACTTTGCTGCATTATTTATGGACTTTATTGCATTATTTAAAGACTTTGCTGCATTATTTAATGAATTTGCTGCATTATTTAAGGACTCTGCAGCATTATTTAATGACTTTGCTGCATTATTTAAGGACTCTGCTGCATTATTTAAGTACTTTGTTGCATTATTTAAGGACTCTGCTGCATTATTTAAGGACTTTGTTGCATTATTTAAGGACTCTTCTGCATTATTTAAGGACTTTGTTGCATTATTTAAGGACTCTGCTGCATTATTCAAGGACTTTGCTGCATTATTTAAGGACTATGCTGAAGTATTTAAGGACTCTGCTGCATTATTTAAGGACTTTGCTGCATTATTTAAGGACTCTGCTGCATTATTTAAGGACTTGGCTGGATTATTTAAGGACCCTGCTGCATGATTTAAGGACTTGGCTCGATTATTTAAGGACTCTTCTGCATTATTTAAGGATTTTGTTGCATTATTTAAGGACTCTGCTGCATTATTTAAGGACTTGGCTGGATTATTTAAGGACTCTTCTGCATTATTTAAGGACTCTGCTGCATTATTTAAGGAATTTGTTGCATTATTTAAAGACTTTGCTGCATTATTTAAGGACTCTGCTGTGGTATTTAAGGACTCTGCTGCATTATTTAAGAACTTTGCTGCATTATTTATGGACTTTATTGCATTATTTAAAGACTTTGCTGCATTATTTAAGGTCATTTCTGCATTATTTAAGGACTCTGCTGCATTATTTAAGGACTTTGTTGCATTATTTAAGGACTCTGCTGCATTATTAAGGACTTTGTTGCATTATTTAAGGACTCTGCTGCATTATTTAAGGACTTTGTTGCATTATTTAAGGACTCTGCTGCATTATTTAAGGACTTTGTTGCATTATTTAAGGACTCTGCTGCATTATTTAAGGACTTTGTTGCATTATTTAAGGACTCTGCTGCATTATTTAAGGACCCTGCTGCAGTATTTCAGTAATCTGCTGCATTATTTAAGGACTTTGTTGCATTATTTAAGGACTTGGCTGGATTGTTTAAGGACTCTGCTGCATTATTTACGGACTTTGCTGCATTTTTTAAGGACTCTGCTGCATTATTTAAGGACTTTGTTGCATTATTTAAGGACCCTGCTGCATTATTTAAGGACTTTGTTGCATTATTTAAGGACTCTGCTGCATTATTTAAGGACCCTGCTGCGGTATTTCAGCACTCTGCTGAATTATTTAAGGACTTTGCTGCATTATTTAAGGACTTTCTTGCATTATTTAAGGACTCTGCTGCATTATTTAAGGAATTTGTTGCATTAATTAAGGACTCTGCTGCATTATTTAATGACATTGCTGCATTATTTAAGGACTCTGCTGCATTATTTAAGGACTTTGCTGCAGTATTTAAGGACTCTGCTACGGTACTTAAGGACTCTGCTACATTATTTAAGTACTTTTTTGCATTATTTAAGGACTCTGCTGCATTATTTAAGGTCTTGGTTGCATTATTTAAGGACTCTTCTGCATTATTTAAGGACTCTGCTGCATTGTTTAAGGACTTTGTTGCATTATTTAAGGACTCTGCTGCATTATTTAAGGACTTTGTTGCATTATTTAAGGACTCTGCTGCATCATTTAAGGACTTTGTTGCATTATTTAAGGACTCTACTTCATTATTTAACGACTTTGCTGCATTATTTAAGGACCCTGCTGCGGTATTTCAGTACTCTGCTGCATTATTTAAGTACTCAGCTGCATTATTTAAGGACTTTGTTGCATTATTTAAGGACTCTGCTGCATCATTTAAGGACGTTGTTGCATTATTTAAGGACTCTACTTCATTATTTAACGACTTTGCTGCATTATTTAAGGACCCTGCTGCGGTATTTCAGTACTCTGCTGCATTATTTAAGGACTTTATTGCATTATTTAAAGACTTTGCTGCATTTTTTAAGGAATTTGCTGCATTATTTAAGGACTCTGCAGCATTATTTAATGACTTTGCTGCATTATTTAAGGACTCTGCTGCATTATTTAAGTACTTTGTTGCATTATTTAAGGACTCTACTGCATTGTTTAAGGACTTTGTTGCATTATTTAAGGACACTTCTGCATTATTTAAGGACTTTGTTGCATTATTGAAGGACTCTGCTGCATTATTCAAGGACTTTGCTGCATTATTTAAGGACTATGCTGAAGTGTTTAAAGACTCTGCTGCATTATTTAAGGACTCTGCTGCATTATTTAAGGACTTGGCTGGATTATTTAAGGACCCTGCTGTATTATTTAAGGACTTGGCTGGATTATTTAAGGACTCTTCTGCATTATTTAAGGATGTTGTTGCATTATTTAAGGACTCTGCTGCATTATTTAAGGACTTGGCTGGATTATTTAAGGACTCTTCTGCATTATTTAAGGACTCTGCTGCATTATTTAAGGACTTTGTTGCATTATTTAAGGACTTTTCTGCATTATTTAAGGACTCTGTTGCATTACTTAAGGACTTGGCTGGATTATTTAAGGACTCTTCTGCATTATTTAAGGACTCTGCTGCATTATTTAAGGACTTTTCTGCATTATTTAAGGACTCTGCTGCATTATTTAAGGACTTGGCTGGATTATTTAAGGACTGTGCTGCATTATTTAAGGACTTTGTTGCATTATTTAAGGACTCTGCTGCATCATTTAAGGACGTTGTTGCATTATTTAAGGACTCTACTTCATTATTTAACGACTTTGCTGCATTATTTAAGGACCCTGCTGCGGTATTTCAGTACTCTGCTGCATCATTTAAGGACTTTGCTGCATTATTTATGGACTTTATTGCATTATTTAAAGACTTTGCTGCATTATATAAGGAATTTGCTGCATTATTTAAGGACTCTTCTGCATTATTTAAGGACTTTGTTGCATTATTTAAGGACCCTGCTGCATTATTTAAGGACTTTGCTGCATTATTTAAGGACTCTGGTGCATTATTTAAGGACCCTGCTGCGGTATTTCAGCACTCTGCTGAATTATTTAAGGACTTTGCTGCATTATTTATGGACTTTATTGCATTATTTAAGGACTCTGCTGCATTATTTAAGGAATTTGTTGGATTATTAAAGGACTCTGCTGCATTATGTAATGACTTTGCTGCATTATTTAAGTACTCTGCTACGTTACTTAAGGACTCTGCTGCATTATTTAAGGACTCTGCTGCATTATTTAAGGTCTTGGTTGCATTATTTAAGGACTCTTCTGCATTATTTAAGGACTCTGCTGCATTGTTTAAGGACTTTGTTGCATTATTTAAGGACTCTGCTGCATTATTTAAGGACTTTGTTGCATTATTTAAGGACTCTGCTGCATCATTTAAGGACTTTTTTGCATTATTTAAGGACTCTACTTTGTTATATATTACGACTTTGCTGCATTATTTAAGGACCCTGCTGCGGTATTTCAGTACTCTGCTGCATTATTTAAGGACTCTGCTGCATTATTTAAGGACTTTGTTGCATTATTTAAGGACTCTGCTGCATCATTTAAGGACGTTGTTGCATTATTTAAGGACTCTACTTCATTATTTAACGACTTTGCTGCATTATTTAAGGACCCTGCTGCGGTATTTCAGTACTCTGCTGCATTATTTAAGGACTTTGCTGCATTATTTATGGACTTTATTGCATTATTTAAAGACTTTGCTGCATTATTTAATGAATTTGCTGCATTATTTAAGGACTCTGCAGCATTATTTAATGACTTTGCTGCATTATTTAAGGACTCTGCTGCATTATTTAAGTACTTTGTTGCATTATTTAAGGACTCTGCTGCATTATTTAAGGACTTTGTTGCATTATTTAAGGACTCTTCTGCATTATTTAAGGACTTTGTTGCATTATTTAAGGACTCTGCTGCATTATTCAAGGACTTTGCTGCATTATTTAAGGACTATGCTGAAGTATTTAAGGACTCTGCTGCATTATTTAAGGACTTTGCTGCATTATTTAAGGACTCTGCTGCATTATTTAAGGACTTGGCTGGATTATTTAAGGACCCTGCTGCATGATTTAAGGACTTGGCTCGATTATTTAAGGACTCTTCTGCATTATTTAAGGATTTTGTTGCATTATTTAAGGACTCTGCTGCATTATTTAAGGACTTGGCTGGATTATTTAAGGACTCTTCTGCATTATTTAAGGACTCTGCTGCATTATTTAAGGAATTTGTTGCATTATTTAAAGACTTTGCTGCATTATTTAAGGACTCTGCTGTGGTATTTAAGGACTCTGCTGCATTATTTAAGAACTTTGCTGCATTATTTATGGACTTTATTGCATTATTTAAAGACTTTGCTGCATTATTTAAGGTCATTTCTGCATTATTTAAGGACTCTGCTGCATTATTTAAGGACTTTGTTGCATTATTTAAGGACTCTGCTGCATTATTAAGGACTTTGTTGCATTATTTAAGGACTCTGCTGCATTATTTAAGGACTTTGTTGCATTATTTAAGGACTCTGCTGCATTATTTAAGGACTTTGTTGCATTATTTAAGGACTCTGCTGCATTATTTAAGGACTTTGTTGCATTATTTAAGGACTCTGCTGCATTATTTAAGGACCCTGCTGCAGTATTTCAGTAATCTGCTGCATTATTTAAGGACTTTGTTGCATTATTTAAGGACTTGGCTGGATTGTTTAAGGACTCTGCTGCATTATTTACGGACTTTGCTGCATTTTTTAAGGACTCTGCTGCATTATTTAAGGACTTTGTTGCATTATTTAAGGACCCTGCTGCATTATTTAAGGACTTTGTTGCATTATTTAAGGACTCTGCTGCATTATTTAAGGACCCTGCTGCGGTATTTCAGCACTCTGCTGAATTATTTAAGGACTTTGCTGCATTATTTAAGGACTTTCTTGCATTATTTAAGGACTCTGCTGCATTATTTAAGGAATTTGTTGCATTAATTAAGGACTCTGCTGCATTATTTAATGACATTGCTGCATTATTTAAGGACTCTGCTGCATTATTTAAGGACTTTGCTGCAGTATTTAAGGACTCTGCTATGGTACTTAAGGACTCTGCTGCATTATTTAAGTACTTTTTTGCATTATTTAAGGACTCTGCTGCATTATTTAAGGTCTTGGTTGCATTATTTAAGGACTCTTCTGCATTATTTCAGGACTCTGCTGCATTGTTTAAGGACTTTGTTGCATTATTTAAGGACTCTGCTGCATTATTTAAGGACTTTGTTGCATTATTTAAGGACTCTGCTGCATCATTTAAGGACTTTGTTGCATTATTTAAGGACTCTACTTCATTATTTAACGACTTTGCTGCATTATTTAAGGACCCTGCTGCGGTATTTCAGTACTCTGCTGCATTATTTAAGTACTCAGCTGCATTATTTAAGGACTTTGTTGCATTATTTAAGGACTCTGCTGCATCATTTAAGGACGTTGTTGCATTATTTAAGGACTCTACTTCATTATTTAACGACTTTGCTGCATTATTTAAGGACCCTGCTGCGGTATTTCAGTACTCTGCTGCATTATTTAAGGACTTTATTGCATTATTTAAAGACTTTGCTGCATTTTTTAAGGAATTTGCTGCATTATTTAAGGACTCTGCAGCATTATTTAATGACTTTGCTGCATTATTTAAGGACTCTGCTGCATTATTTAAGTACTTTGTTGCATTATTTAAGGACTCTACTGCATTGTTTAAGGACTTTGTTGCATTATTTAAGGACACTTCTGCATTATTTAAGGACTTTGTTGCATTATTGAAGGACTCTGCTGCATTATTCAAGGACTTTGCTGCATTATTTAAGGACTATGCTGAAGTGTTTAAAGACTCTGCTGCATTATTTAAGGACTCTGCTGCATTATTTAAGGACTTGGCTGGATTATTTAAGGACCCTGCTGTATTATTTAAGGACTTGGCTGGATTATTTAAGGACTCTTCTGCATTATTTAAGGACTTGGCTGGATTATTTAAGGACTCTTCTGCATTATTTAAGGACTCTGCTGCATTATTTAAGGACTTTGTTGCATTATTTAAGGACTTTTCTGCATTATTGAAGGACTCTGTTGCATTACTTAAGGACTTGGCTGGATTATTTAAGGACTCTTCTGCATTATTTAAGGACTCTGCTGCATTATTTAAGGACTTTTCTGCATTATTTAAGGACTCTGCTGCATTATTTAAGGACTTGGCTGGATTATTTAAGGACTGTGCTGCATTATTTAAGGACTTTGTTGCATTATTTAAGGACTCTGCTGCATCATTTAAGGACGTTGTTGCATTATTTAAGGACTCTACTTCATTATTTAACGACTTTGCTGCATTATTTAAGGACCCTGCTGCGGTATTTCAGTACTCTGCTGCATCATTTAAGGACTTTGCTGCATTATTTATGGACTTTATTGCATTATTTAAAGACTTTGCTGCATTATATAAGGAATTTGCTGCATTATTTAAGGACTCTTCTGCATTATTTAAGGACTTTGTTGCATTATTTATGGACCCTGCTGCATTATTTAAGGACTTTGCTGCATTATTTAAGGACTCTGGTGCATTATTTAAGGACCCTGCTGCGGTATTTCAGCACTCTGCTGAATTATTTAAGGACTTTGCTGCATTATTTATGGACTTTATTGCATTATTTAAGGACTCTGCTGCATTATTTAAGGAATTTGTTGGATTATTAAAGGACTCTGCTGCATTATGTAATGACTTTGCTGCATTATTTAAGTACTCTGCTACGTTACTTAAGGACTCTGCTGCATTATTTAAGGACTCTGCTGCATTATTTAAGGTCTTGGTTGCATTATTTAAGGACTCTTCTGCATTATTTAAGGACTCTGCTGCATTGTTTAAGGACTTTGTTGCATTATTTAAGGACTCTGCTGCATTATTTAAGGACTTTGTTGCATTATTTAAGGACTCTGCTGCATCATTTAAGGACTTTTTTGCATTATTTAAGGACTCTACTTTGTTATATATTACGACTTTGCTGCATTATTTAAGGACCCTGCTGCGGTATTTCAGTACTCTGCTGCATTATTTAAGGACTCTGCTGCATTATTTAAGGACTTTGTTGCATTATTTAAGGACTCTGCTGCATCATTTAAGGACGTTGTTGCATTATTTAAGGACTCTACTTCATTATTTAACGACTTTGCTGCATTATTTAAGGACCCTGCTGCGGTATTTCAGTACTCTGCTGCATTATTTAAGGACTTTGCTGCATTATTTATGGACTTTATTGCATTATTTAAAGACTTTGCTGCATTATTTAATGAATTTGCTGCATTATTTAAGGACTCTGCAGCATTATTTAATGACTTTGCTGCATTATTTAAGGACTCTGCTGCATTATTTAAGTACTTTGTTGCATTATTTAAGGACTCTGCTGCATTATTTAAGGACTTTGTTGCATTATTTAAGGACTCTTCTGCATTATTTAAGGACTTTGTTGCATTATTTAAGGACTCTGCTGCATTATTCAAGGACTTTGCTGCATTATTTAAGGACTATGCTGAAGTATTTAAGGACTCTGCTGCATTATTTAAGGACTTTGCTGCATTATTTAAGGACTCTGCTGCATTATTTAAGGACTTGGCTGGATTATTTAAGGACCCTGCTGCATGATTTAAGGACTTGGCTCGATTATTTAAGGACTCTTCTGCATTATTTAAGGATTTTGTTGCATTATTTAAGGACTCTGCTGCATTATTTAAGGACTTGGCTGGATTATTTAAGGACTCTTCTGCATTATTTAAGGACTCTGCTGCATTATTTAAGGAATTTGTTGCATTATTTAAAGACTTTGCTGCATTATTTAAGGACTCTGCTGTGGTATTTAAGGACTCTGCTGCATTATTTAAGAACTTTGCTGCATTATTTATGGACTTTATTGCATTATTTAAAGACTTTGCTGCATTATTTAAGGTCATTTCTGCATTATTTAAGGACTCTGCTGCATTATTTAAGGACTTTGTTGCATTATTTAAGGACTCTGCTGCATTATTAAGGACTTTGTTGCATTATTTAAGGACTCTGCTGCATTATTTAAGGACTTTGTTGCATTATTTAAGGACTCTGCTGCATTATTTAAGGACTTTGTTGCATTATTTAAGGACTCTGCTGCATTATTTAAGGACTTTGTTGCATTATTTAAGGACTCTGCTGCATTATTTAAGGACCCTGCTGCAGTATTTCAGTAATCTGCTGCATTATTTAAGGACTTTGTTGCATTATTTAAGGACTTGGCTGGATTGTTTAAGGACTCTGCTGCATTATTTACGGACTTTGCTGCATTTTTTAAGGACTCTGCTGCATTATTTAAGGACTTTGTTGCATTATTTAAGGACCCTGCTGCATTATTTAAGGACTTTGTTGCATTATTTAAGGACTCTGCTGCATTATTTAAGGACCCTGCTGCGGTATTTCAGCACTCTGCTGAATTATTTAAGGACTTTGCTGCATTATTTAAGGACTTTCTTGCATTATTTAAGGACTCTGCTGCATTATTTAAGGAATTTGTTGCATTAATTAAGGACTCTGCTGCATTAT
Source organism: Phyllobates terribilis (assembly GCF_046119375.1). Classification (NCBI taxonomy): domain Eukaryota; kingdom Metazoa; phylum Chordata; class Amphibia; order Anura; family Dendrobatidae; genus Phyllobates; species Phyllobates terribilis. The sequence goes on from NW_027362792.1 coordinate 5,450,186, forward strand.
TTAATGACATTGCTGCATTATTTAAGGACTCTGCTGCATTATTTAAGGACTTTGCTGCAGTATTTAAGGACTCTGCTATGGTACTTAAGGACTCTGCTGCATTATTTAAGTACTTTTTTGCATTATTTAAGGACTCTGCTGCATTATTTAAGGTCTTGGTTGCATTATTTAAGGACTCTTCTGCATTATTTAAGGACTCTGCTGCATTGTTTAAGGACTTTGTTGCATTATTTAAGGACTCTGCTGCATTATTTAAGGACTTTGTTGCATTATTTAAGGACTCTGCTGCATCATTTAAGGACTTTGTTGCATTATTTAAGGACTCTACTTCATTATTTAACGACTTTGCTGCATTATTTAAGGACCCTGCTGCGGTATTTCAGTACTCTGCTGCATTATTTAAGTACTCAGCTGCATTATTTAAGGACTTTGTTGCATTATTTAAGGACTCTGCTGCATCATTTAAGGACGTCGTTGCATTATTTAAGGACTCTACTTCATTATTTAACGACTTTGCTGCATTATTTAAGGACCCTGCTGCGGTATTTCAGTACTCTGCTGCATTATTTAAGGACTTTATTGCATTATTTAAAGACTTTGCTGCATTTTTTAAGGAATTTGCTGCATTATTTAAGGACTCTGCAGCATTATTTAATGACTTTGCTGCATTATTTAAGGACTCTGCTGCATTATTTAAGTACTTTGTTGCATTATTTAAGGACTCTACTGCATTGTTTAAGGACTTTGTTGCATTATTTAAGGACACTTCTGCATTATTTAAGGACTTTGTTGCATTATTGAAGGACTCTGCTGCATTATTCAAGGACTTTGCTGCATTATTTAAGGACTATGCTGAAGTGTTTAAAGACTCTGCTGCATTATTTAAGGACTCTGCTGCATTATTTAAGGACTTGGCTGGATTATTTAAGGACCCTGCTGTATTATTTAAGGACTTGGCTGGATTATTTAAGGACTCTTCTGCATTATTTAAGGACTTGGCTGGATTATTTAAGGACTCTTCTGCATTATTTAAGGACTCTGCTGCATTATTTAAGGACTTTGTTGCATTATTTAAGGACTTTTCTGCATTATTGAAGGACTCTGTTGCATTACTTAAGGACTTGGCTGGATTATTTAAGGACTCTTCTGCATTATTTAAGGACTCTGCTGCATTATTTAAGGACTTTTCTGCATTATTTAAGGACTCTGCTGCATTATTTAAGGACTTGGCTGGATTATTTAAGGACTGTGCTGCATTATTTAAGGACTTTGTTGCATTATTTAAGGACTCTGCTGCATCATTTAAGGACGTTGTTGCATTATTTAAGGACTCTACTTCATTATTTAACGACTTTGCTGCATTATTTAAGGACCCTGCTGCGGTATTTCAGTACTCTGCTGCATCATTTAAGGACTTTGCTGCATTATTTATGGACTTTATTGCATTATTTAAAGACTTTGCTGCATTATATAAGGAATTTGCTGCATTATTTAAGGACTCTTCTGCATTATTTAAGGACTTTGTTGCATTATTTAAGGACCCTGCTGCATTATTTAAGGACTTTGCTGCATTATTTAAGGACTCTGGTGCATTATTTAAGGACCCTGCTGCGGTATTTCAGCACTCTGCTGAATTATTTAAGGACTTTGCTGCATTATTTATGGACTTTATTGCATTATTTAAGGACTCTGCTGCATTATTTAAGGAATTTGTTGGATTATTAAAGGACTCTGCTGCATTATGTAATGACTTTGCTGCATTATTTAAGTACTCTGCTACGTTACTTAAGGACTCTGCTGCATTATTTAAGGACTCTGCTGCATTATTTAAGGTCTTGGTTGCATTATTTAAGGACTCTTCTGCATTATTTAAGGACTCTGCTGCATTGTTTAAGGACTTTGTTGCATTATTTAAGGACTCTGCTGCATTATTTAAGGACTTTGTTGCATTATTTAAGGACTCTGCTGCATCATTTAAGGACTTTTTTGCATTATTTAAGGACTCTACTTTGTTATATATTACGACTTTGCTGCATTATTTAAGGACCCTGCTGCGGTATTTCAGTACTCTGCTGCATTATTTAAGGACTCTGCTGCATTATTTAAGGACTTTGTTGCATTATTTAAGGACTCTGCTGCATCATTTAAGGACGTTGTTGCATTATTTAAGGACTCTACTTCATTATTTAACGACTTTGCTGCATTATTTAAGGACCCTGCTGCGGTATTTCAGTACTCTGCTGCATTATTTAAGGACTTTGCTGCATTATTTATGGACTTTATTGCATTATTTAAAGACTTTGCTGCATTATTTAATGAATTTGCTGTATTATTTAAGGACTCTGCAGCATTATTTAATGACTTTGCTGCATTATTTAAGGACTCTGCTGCATTATTTAAGTACTTTGTTGCATTATTTAAGGACTCTGCTGCATTATTTAAGGACTTTGTTGCATTATTTAAGGACTCTTCTGCATTATTTAAGGACTTTGTTGCATTATTTAAGGACTCTGCTGCATTATTCAAGGACTTTGCTGCATTATTTAAGGACTATGCTGAAGTATTTAAGGACTCTGCTGCATTATTTAAGGACTTTGCTGCATTATTTAAGGACTCTGCTGCATTATTTAAGGACTTGGCTGGATTATTTAAGGACCCTGCTGCATGATTTAAGGACTTGGCTCGATTATTTAAGGACTCTTCTGCATTATTTAAGGATTTTGTTGCATTATTTAAGGACTCTGCTGCATTATTTAAGGACTTGGCTGGATTATTTAAGGACTCTTCTGCATTATTTAAGGACTCTGCTGCATTATTTAAGGAATTTGTTGCATTATTTAAAGACTTTGCTGCATTATTTAAGGACTCTGCTGTGGTATTTAAGGACTCTGCTGCATTATTTAAGAACTTTGCTGCATTATTTATGAACTTTATTGCATTATTTAAAGACTTTGCTGCATTATTTAAGGTCATTTCTGCATTATTTAAGGACTCTGCTGCATTATTTAAGGACTTTGTTGCATTATTTAAGGACTCTGCTGCATTATTAAGGACTTTGTTGCATTATTTAAGGACTCTGCTGCATTATTTAAGGACTTTGTTGCATTATTTAAGGACTCTGCTGCATTATTTAAGGACTTTGTTGCATTATTTAAGGACTCTGCTGCATTATTTAAGGACTTTGTTGCATTATTTAAGGACTCTGCTGCATTATTTAAGGACCCTGCTGCAGTATTTCAGTAATCTGCTGCATTATTTAAGGACTTTGTTGCATTATTTAAGGACTTGGCTGGATTGTTTAAGGACTCTGCTGCATTATTTACGGACTTTGCTGCATTTTTTAAGGACTCTGCTGCATTATTTAAGGACTTTGTTGCATTATTTAAGGACCCTGCTGCATTATTTAAGGACTTTGTTGCATTATTTAAGGACTCTGCTGCATTATTTAAGGACCCTGCTGCGGTATTTCAGCACTCTGCTGAATTATTTAAGGACTTTGCTGCATTATTTAAGGACTTTCTTGCATTATTTAAGGACTCTGCTGCATTATTTAAGGAATTTGTTGCATTAATTAAGGACTCTGCTGCATTATTTAATGACATTGCTGCATTATTTAAGGACTCTGCTGCATTATTTAAGGACTTTGCTGCAGTATTTAAGGACTCTGCTACGGTACTTAAGGACTCTGCTGCATTATTTAAGTACTTTTTTGCATTATTTAAGGACTCTGCTGCATTATTTAAGGTCTTGGTTGCATTATTTAAGGACTCTTCTGCATTATTTAAGGACTCTGCTGCATTGTTTAAGGACTTTGTTGCATTATTTAAGGACTCTGCTGCATTATTTAAGGACTTTGTTGCATTATTTAAGGACTCTGCTGCATCATTTAAGGACTTTGTTGCATTATTTAAGGACTCTACTTCATTATTTAACGACTTTGCTGCATTATTTAAGGACCCTGCTGCGGTATTTCAGTACTCTGCTGCATTATTTAAGTACTCAGCTGCATTATTTAAGGACTTTGTTGCATTATTTAAAGACTCTGCTGCATCATTTAAGGACGTTGTTGCATTATTTAAGGACTCTACTTCATTATTTAACGACTTTGCTGCATTATTTAAGGACCCTGCTGCGGTATTTCAGTACTCTGCTGCATTATTTAAGGACTTTATTGCATTATTTAAAGACTTTGCTGCATTTTTTAAGGAATTTGCTGCATTATTTAAGGACTCTGCAGCATTATTTAATGACTTTGCTGCATTATTTAAGGACTCTGCTGCATTATTTAAGTACTTTGTTGCATTATTTAAGGACTCTACTGCATTGTTTAAGGACTTTGTTGCATTATTTAAGGACACTTCTGCATTATTTAAGGACTTTGTTGCATTATTGAAGGACTCTGCTGCATTATTCAAGGACTTTGCTGCATTATTTAAGGACTATGCTGAAGTGTTTAAAGACTCTGCTGCATTATTTAAGGACTCTGCTGCATTATTTAAGGACTTGGCTGGATTATTTAAGGACCCTGCTGTATTATTTAAGGACTTGGCTGGATTATTTAAGGACTCTTCTGCATTATTTAAGGATGTTGTTGCATTATTTAAGGACTCTGCTGCATTATTTAAGGACTTGGCTGGATTATTTAAGGACTCTTCTGCATTATTTAAGGACTCTGCTGCATTATTTAAGGACTTTGTTGCATTATTTAAGGACTTTTCTGCATTATTTAAGGACTCTGTTGCATTACTTAAGGACTTGGCTGGATTATTTAAGGACTCTTCTGCATTATTTAAGGACTCTGCTGCATTATTTAAGGACTTTTCTGCATTATTTAAGGACTCTGCTGCATTATTTAAGGACTTGGCTGGATTATTTAAGGACTGTGCTGCATTATTTAAGGACTTTGTTGCATTATTTAAGGACTCTGCTGCATCATTTAAGGACGTTGTTGCATTATTTAAGGACTCTACTTCATTATTTAACGACTTTGCTGCATTATTTAAGGACCCTGCTGCGGTATTTCAGTACTCTGCTGCATCATTTAAGGACTTTGCTGCATTATTTATGGACTTTATTGCATTATTTAAAGACTTTGCTGCATTATATAAGGAATTTGCTGCATTATTTAAGGACTCTTCTGCATTATTTAAGGACTTTGTTGCATTATTTAAGGACCCTGCTGCATTATTTAAGGACTTTGCTGCATTATTTAAGGACTCTGGTGCATTATTTAAGGACCCTGCTGCGGTATTTCAGCACTCTGCTGAATTATTTAAGGACTTTGCTGCATTATTTATGGACTTTATTGCATTATTTAAGGACTCTGCTGCATTATTTAAGGAATTTGTTGGATTATTAAAGGACTCTGCTGCATTATGTAATGACTTTGCTGCATTATTTAAGTACTCTGCTACGTTACTTAAGGACTCTGCTGCATTATTTAAGGACTCTGCTGCATTATTTAAGGACTTGGCTGGATTATTTAAGGACCCTGCTGTATTATTTAAGGACTTGGCTGGATTATTTAAGGACTCTTCTGCATTATTTAAGGATGTTGTTGCATTATTTAAGGACTCTGCTGCATTATTTAAGGACTTGGCTGGATTATTTAAGGACTCTTCTGCATTATTTAAGGACTCTGCTGCATTATTTAAGGACTTTGTTGCATTATTTAAGGACTTTTCTGCATTATTGAAGGACTCTGTTGCATTACTTAAGGACTTGGCTGGATTATTTAAGGACTCTTCTGCATTATTTAAGGACTCTGCTGCATTATTTAAGGACTTTTCTGCATTATTTAAGGACTCTGCTGCATTATTTAAGGACTTGGCTGGATTATTTAAGGACTGTGCTGCATTATTTAAGGACTTTGTTGCATTATTTAAGGACTCTGCTGCATCATTTAAGGACGTTGTTGCATTATTTAAGGACTCTACTTCATTATTTAACGACTTTGCTGCATTATTTAAGGACCCTGCTGCGGTATTTCAGTACTCTGCTGCATCATTTAAGGACTTTGCTGCATTATTTATGGACTTTATTGCATTATTTAAAGACTTTGCTGCATTATATAAGGAATTTGCTGCATTATTTAAGGACTCTTCTGCATTATTAAGGACTTTGTTGCATTATTTAAGGACCCTGCTGCATTATTTAAGGACTTTGCTGCATTATTTAAGGACTCTGGTGCATTATTTAAGGACCCTGCTGCGGTATTTCAGCACTCTGCTGAATTATTTAAGGACTTTGCTGCATTATTTATGGACTTTATTGCATTATTTAAGGACTCTGCTGCATTATTTAAGGAATTTGTTGGATTATTAAAGGACTCTGCTGCATTATGTAATGACTTTGCTGCATTATTTAAGTACTCTGCTACGTTACTTAAGGACTCTGCTGCATTATTTAAGGACTCTGCTGCATTATTTAAGGTCTTGGTTGCATTATTTAAGGACTCTTCTGCATTATTTAAGGACTCTGCTGCATTGTTTAAGGACTTTGTTGCATTATTTAAGGACTCTGCTGCATTATTTAAGGACTTTGTTGCATTATTTAAGGACTCTGCTGCATCATTTAAGGACTTTTTTGCATTATTTAAGGACTCTACTTTGTTATATATTACGACTTTGCTGCATTATTTAAGGACCCTGCTGCGGTATTTCAGTACTCTGCTGCATTATTTAAGGACTCTGCTGCATTATTTAAGGACTTTGTTGCATTATTTAAGGACTCTGCTGCATCATTTAAGGACGTTGTTGCATTATTTAAGGACTCTACTTCATTATTTAACGACTTTGCTGCATTATTTAAGGACCCTGCTGCGGTATTTCAGTACTCTGCTGCATTATTTAAGGACTTTGCTGCATTATTTATGGACTTTATTGCATTATTTAAAGACTTTGCTGCATTATTTAATGAATTTGCTGCATTATTTAAGGACTCTGCAGCATTATTTAATGACTTTGCTGCATTATTTAAGGACTCTGCTGCATTATTTAAGTACTTTGTTGCATTATTTAAGGACTCTGCTGCATTATTTAAGGACTTTGTTGCATTATTTAAGGACTCTTCTGCATTATTTAAGGACTTTGTTGCATTATTTAAGGACTCTGCTGCATTATTCAAGGACTTTGCTGCATTATTTAAGGACTATGCTGAAGTATTTAAGGACTCTGCTGCATTATTTAAGGACTTTGCTGCATTATTTAAGGACTCTGCTGCATTATTTAAGGACTTGGCTGGATTATTTAAGGACCCTGCTGCATGATTTAAGGACTTGGCTCGATTATTTAAGGACTCTTCTGCATTATTTAAGGATTTTGTTGCATTATTTAAGGACTCTGCTGCATTATTTAAGGACTTGGCTGGATTATTTAAGGACTCTTCTGCATTATTTAAGGACTCTGCTGCATTATTTAAGGAATTTGTTGCATTATTTAAAGACTTTGCTGCATTATTTAAGGACTCTGCTGTGGTATTTAAGGACTCTGCTGCATTATTTAAGAACTTTGCTGCATTATTTATGGACTTTATTGCATTATTTAAAGACTTTGCTGCATTATTTAAGGTCATTTCTGCATTATTTAAGGACTCTGCTGCATTATTTAAGGACTTTGTTGCATTATTTAAGGACTCTGCTGCATTATTAAGGACTTTGTTGCATTATTTAAGGACTCTGCTGCATTATTTAAGGACTTTGTTGCATTATTTAAGGACTCTGCTGCATTATTTAAGGACTTTGTTGCATTATTTAAGGACTCTGCTGCATTATTTAAGGACTTTGTTGCATTATTTAAGGACTCTGCTGCATTATTTAAGGACCCTGCTGCAGTATTTCAGTAATCTGCTGCATTATTTAAGGACTTTGTTGCATTATTTAAGGACTTGGCTGGATTGTTTAAGGACTCTGCTGCATTATTTACGGACTTTGCTGCATTTTTTAAGGACTCTGCTGCATTATTTAAGGACTTTGTTGCATTATTTAAGGACCCTGCTGCATTATTTAAGGACTTTGTTGCATTATTTAAGGACTCTGCTGCATTATTTAAGGACTTTGTTGCATTATTTAAGGACTCTGCTGCATCATTTAAGGACTTTGTTGCATTATTTAAGGACTCTACTTCATTATTTAACGACTTTGCTGCATTATTTAAGGACCCTGCTGCGGTATTTCAGTACTCTGCTGCATTATTTAAGTACTCAGCTGCATTATTTAAGGACTTTGTTGCATTATTTAAGGACTCTGCTGCATCATTTAAGGACGTTGTTGCATTATTTAAGGACTCTACTTCATTATTTAACGACTTTGCTGCATTATTTAAGGACCCTGCTGCGGTATTTCAGTACTCTGCTGCATTATTTAAGGACTTTATTGCATTATTTAAAGACTTTGCTGCATTTTTTAAGGAATTTGCTGCATTATTTAAGGACTCTGCAGCATTATTTAATGACTTTGCTGCATTATTTAAGGACTCTGCTGCATTATTTAAGTACTTTGTTGCATTATTTAAGGACTCTACTGCATTGTTTAAGGACTTTGTTGCATTATTTAAGGACACTTCTGCATTATTTAAGGACTTTGTTGCATTATTGAAGGACTCTGCTGCATTATTCAAGGACTTTGCTGCATTATTTAAGGACTATGCTGAAGTGTTTAAAGACTCTGCTGCATTATTTAAGGACTCTGCTGCATTATTTAAGGACTTGGCTGGATTATTTAAGGACCCTGCTGTATTATTTAAGGACTTGGCTGGATTATTTAAGGACTCTTCTGCATTATTTAAGGATGTTGTTGCATTATTTAAGGACTCTGCTGCATTATTTAAGGACTTGGCTGGATTATTTAAGGACTCTTCTGCATTATTTAAGGACTCTGCTGCATTATTTAAGGACTTTGTTGCATTATTTAAGGACTTTTCTGCATTATTTAAGGACTCTGTTGCATTACTTAAGGACTTGGCTGGATTATTTAAGGACTCTTCTGCATTATTTAAGGACTCTGCTGCATTATTTAAGGACTTTTCTGCATTATTTAAGGACTCTGCTGCATTATTTAAGGACTTGGCTGGATTATTTAAGGACTGTGCTGCATTATTTAAGGACTTTGTTGCATTATTTAAGGACTCTGCTGCATCATTTAAGGACGTTGTTGCATTATTTAAGGACTCTACTTCATTATTTAACGACTTTGCTGCATTATTTAAGGACCCTGCTGCGGTATTTCAGTACTCTGCTGCATCATTTAAGGACTTTGCTGCATTATTTATGGACTTTATTGCATTATTTAAAGACTTTGCTGCATTATATAAGGAATTTGCTGCATTATTTAAGGACTCTTCTGCATTATTTAAGGACTTTGTTGCATTATTTAAGGACCCTGCTGCATTATTTAAGGATTTTGCTGCATTATTTAAGGACTCTGGTGCATTATTTAAGGACCCTGCTGCGGTATTTCAGCACTCTGCTGAATTATTTAAGGACTTTGCTGCATTATTTATGGACTTTATTGCATTATTTAAGGACTCTGCTGCATTATTTAAGGAATTTGTTGGATTATTAAAGGACTCTGCTGCATTATGTAATGACTTTGCTGCATTATTTAAGTACTCTGCTACGTTACTTAAGGACTCTGCTGCATTATTTAAGGACTCTGCTGCATTATTTAAGGTCTTGGTTGCATTATTTAAGGACTCTTCTGCATTATTTAAGGACTCTGCTGCATTGTTTAAGGACTTTGTTGCATTATTTAAGGACTCTGCTGCATTATTTAAGGACTTTGTTGCATTATTTAAGGACTCTGCTGCATCATTTAAGGACTTTTTTGCATTATTTAAGGACTCTACTTTGTTATATATTACGACTTTGCTGCATTATTTAAGGACCCTGCTGCGGTATTTCAGTACTCTGCTGCATTATTTAAGGACTCTGCTGCATTATTTAAGGACTTTGTTGCATTATTTAAGGACTCTGCTGCATCATTTAAGGACGTTGTTGCATTATTTAAGGACTCTACTTCATTATTTAACGACTTTGCTGCATTATTTAAGGACCCTGCTGCGGTATTTCAGTACTCTGCTGCATTATTTAAGGACTTTGCTGCATTATTTATGGACTTTATTGCATTATTTAAAGACTTTGCTGCATTATTTAATGAATTTGCTGCATTATTTAAGGACTCTGCAGCATTATTTAATGACTTTGCTGCATTATTTAAGGACTCTGCTGCATTATTTAAGTACTTTGTTGCATTATTTAAGGACTCTGCTGCATTATTTAAGGACTTTGTTGCATTATTTAAGGACTCTTCTGCATTATTTAAGGACTTTGTTGCATTATTTAAGGACTCTGCTGCATTATTCAAGGACTTTGCTGCATTATTTAAGGACTATGCTGAAGTATTTAAGGACTCTGCTGCATTATTTAAGGACTTTGCTGCATTATTTAAGGACTCTGCTGCATTATTTAAGGACTTGGCTGGATTATTTAAGGACCCTGCTGCATGATTTAAGGACTTGGCTCGATTATTTAAGGACTCTTCTGCATTATTTAAGGATTTTGTTGCATTATTTAAGGACTCTGCTGCATTATTTAAGGACTTGGCTGGATTATTTAAGGACTCTTCTGCATTATTTAAGGACTCTGCTGCATTATTTAAGGAATTTTTTGCATTATTTAAAGACTTTGCTGCATTATTTAAGGACTCTGCTGTGGTATTTAAGGACTCTGCTGCATTATTTAAGAACTTTGCTGCATTATTTATGGACTTTATTGCATTATTTAAAGACTTTGCTGCATTATTTAAGGTCATTTCTGCATTATTTAAGGACTCTGCTGCATTATTTAAGGACTTTGTTGCATTATTTAAGGACTCTGCTGCATTATTAAGGACTTTGTTGCATTATTTAAGGACTCTGCTGCATTATTTAAGGACTTTGTTGCATTATTTAAGGACTCTGCTGCATTATTTAAGGACTTTGTTGCATTATTTAAGGACTCTGCTGCATTATTTAAGGACTTTGTTGCATTATTTAAGGACTCTGCTGCATTATTTAAGGACCCTGCTGCAGTATTTCAGTAATCTGCTGCATTATTTAAGGACTTTGTTGCATTATTTAAGGACTTGGCTGGATTGTTTAAGGACTCTGCTGCATTATTTACGGACTTTGCTGCATTTTTTAAGGACTCTGCTGCATTATTTAAGGACTTTGTTGCATTATTTAAGGACCCTGCTGCATTATTTAAGGACTTTGTTGCATTATTTAAGGACTCTGCTGCATTATTTAAGGACCCTGCTGCGGTATTTCAGCACTCTGCTGAATTATTTAAGGACTTTGCTGCATTATTTAAGGACTTTCTTGCATTATTTAAGGACTCTGCTGCATTATTTAAGGAATTTGTTGCATTAATTAAGGACTCTGCTGCATTATTTAATGACATTGCTGCATTATTTAAGGACTCTGCTGCATTATTTAAGGACTTTGCTGCAGTATTTAAGGACTCTGCTATGGTACTTAAGGACTCTGCTGCATTATTTAAGTACTTTTTTGCATTATTTAAGGACTCTGCTGCATTATTTAAGGTCTTGGTTGCATTATTTAAGGACTCTTCTGCATTATTTAAGGACTCTGCTGCATTGTTTAAGGACTTTGTTGCATTATTTAAGGACTCTGCTGCATTATTTAAGGACTTTGTTGCATTATTTAAGGACTCTGCTGCATCATTTAAGGACTTTGTTGCATTATTTAAGGACTCTACTTCATTATTTAACGACTTTGCTGCATTATTTAAGGACCCTGCTGCGGTATTTCAGTACTCTGCTGCATTATTTAAGTACTCAGCTGCATTATTTAAGGACTTTGTTGCATTATTTAAGGACTCTGCTGCATCATTTAAGGACGTTGTTGCATTATTTAAGGACTCTACTTCATTATTTAACGACTTTGCTGCATTATTTAAGGACCCTGCTGCGGTATTTCAGTACTCTGCTGCATTATTTAAGGACTTTATTGCATTATTTAAAGACTTTGCTGCATTTTTTAAGGAATTTGCTGCATTATTTAAGGACTCTGCAGCATTATTTAATGACTTTGCTGCATTATTTAAGGACTCTGCTGCATTATTTAAGTACTTTGTTGCATTATTTAAGGACTCTACTGCATTGTTTAAGGACTTTGTTGCATTATTTAAGGACACTTCTGCATTATTTAAGGACTTTGTTGCATTATTGAAGGACTCTGCTGCATTATTCAAGGACTTTGCTGCATTATTTAAGGACTATGCTGAAGTGTTTAAAGACTCTGCTGCATTATTTAAGGACTCTGCTGCATTATTTAAGGACTTGGCTGGATTATTTAAGGACCCTGCTGTATTATTTAAGGACTTGGCTGGATTATTTAAGGACTCTTCTGCATTATTTAAGGACTTGGCTGGATTATTTAAGGACTCTTCTGCATTATTTAAGGACTCTGCTGCATTATTTAAGGACTTTGTTGCATTATTTAAGGACTTTTCTGCATTATTGAAGGACTCTGTTGCATTACTTAAGGACTTGGCTGGATTATTTAAGGACTCTTCTGCATTATTTAAGGACTCTGCTGCATTATTTAAGGACTTTTCTGCATTATTTAAGGACTCTGCTGCATTATTTAAGGACTTGGCTGGATTATTTAAGGACTGTGCTGCATTATTTAAGGACTTTGTTGCATTATTTAAGGACTCTGCTGCATCATTTAAGGACGTTGTTGCATTATTTAAGGACTCTACTTCATTATTTAACGACTTTGCTGCATTATTTAAGGACCCTGCTGCGGTATTTCAGTACTCTGCTGCATCATTTAAGGACTTTGCTGCATTATTTATGGACTTTATTGCATTATTTAAAGACTTTGCTGCATTATATAAGGAATTTGCTGCATTATTTAAGGACTCTTCTGCATTATTTAAGGACTTTGTTGCATTATTTAAGGACCCTGCTGCATTATTTAAGGACTTTGCTGCATTATTTAAGGACTCTGGTGCATTATTTAAGGACCCTGCTGCGGTATTTCAGCACTCTGCTGAATTATTTAAGGACTTTGCTGCATTATTTATGGACTTTATTGCATTATTTAAGGACTCTGCTGCATTATTTAAGGAATTTGTTGGATTATTAAAGGACTCTGCTGCATTATGTAATGACTTTGCTGCATTATTTAAGTACTCTGCTACGTTACTTAAGGACTCTGCTGCATTATTTAAGGACTCTGCTGCATTATTTAAGGTCTTGGTTGCATTATTTAAGGACTCTTCTGCATTATTTAAGGACTCTGCTGCATTGTTTAAGGACTTTGTTGCATTATTTAAGGACTCTGCTGCATTATTTAAGGACTTTGTTGCATTATTTAAGGACTCTGCTGCATCATTTAAGGACTTTTTTGCATTATTTAAGGACTCTACTTTGTTATATATTACGACTTTGCTGCATTATTTAAGGACCCTGCTGCGGTATTTCAGTACTCTGCTGCATTATTTAAGGACTCTGCTGCATTATTTAAGGACTTTGTTGCATTATTTAAGGACTCTGCTGCATCATTTAAGGACGTTGTTGCATTATTTAAGGACTCTACTTCATTATTTAACGACTTTGCTGCATTATTTAAGGACCCTGCTGCGGTATTTCAGTACTCTGCTGCATTATTTAAGGACTTTGCTGCATTATTTATGGACTTTATTGCATTATTTAAAGACTTTGCTGCATTATTTAATGAATTTGCTGTATTATTTAAGGACTCTGCAGCATTATTTAATGACTTTGCTGCATTATTTAAGGACTCTGCTGCATTATTTAAGTACTTTGTTGCATTATTTAAGGACTCTGCTGTATTATTTAAGGACTTTGTTGCATTATTTAAGGACTCTTCTGCATTATTTAAGGACTTTGTTGCATTATTTAAGGACTCTGCTGCATTATTCAAGGACTTTGCTGCATTATTTAAGGACTATGCTGAAGTATTTAAGGACTCTGCTGCATTATTTAAGGACTTTGCTGCATTATTTAAGGACTCTGCTGCATTATTTAAGGACTTGGCTGGATTATTTAAGGACCCTGCTGCATGATTTAAGGACTTGGCTCGATTATTTAAGGACTCTTCTGCATTATTTAAGGATTTTGTTGCATTATTTAAGGACTCTGCTGCATTATTTAAGGACTTGGCTGGATTATTTAAGGACTCTTCTGCATTATTTAAGGACTCTGCTGCATTATTTAAGGAATTTGTTGCATTATTTAAAGACTTTGCTGCATTATTTAAGGACTCTGCTGTGGTATTTAAGGACTCTGCTGCATTATTTAAGAACTTTGCTGCATTATTTATGGACTTTATTGCATTATTTAAAGACTTTGCTGCATTATTTAAGGTCATTTCTGCATTATTTAAGGACTCTGCTGCATTATCTAAGGACTTTGTTGCATTATTTAAGGACTCTGCTGCATTATTAAGGACTTTGTTGCATTATTTAAGGACTCTGCTGCATTATTTAAGGACTTTGTTGCATTATTTAAGGACTCTGCTGCATTATTTAAGGACTTTGTTGCATTATTTAAGGACTCTGCTGCATTATTTAAGGACTTTGTTGCATTATTTAAGGACTCTGCTGCATTATTTAAGGACCCTGCTGCAGTATTTCAGTAATCTGCTGCATTATTTAAGGACTTTGTTGCATTATTTAAGGACTTGGCTGGATTGTTTAAGGACTCTGCTGCATTATTTACGGACTTTGCTGCATTTTTTAAGGACTCTGCTGCATTATTTAAGGACTTTGTTGCATTATTTAAGGACCCTGCTGCATTATTTAAGGACTTTGTTGCATTATTTAAGGACTCTGCTGCATTATTTAAGGACCCTGCTGCGGTATTTCAGCACTCTGCTGAATTATTTAAGGACTTTGCTGCATTATTTAAGGACTTTCTTGCATTATTTAAGGACTCTGCTGCATTATTTAAGGAATTTGTTGCATTAATTAAGGACTCTGCTGCATTATTTAATGACATTGCTGCATTATTTAAGGACTCTGCTGCATTATTTAAGGACTTTGCTGCAGTATTTAAGGACTCTGCTACGGTACTTAAGGACTCTGCTGCATTATTTAAGTACTTTTTTGCATTATTTAAGGACTCTGCTGCATTATTTAAGGTCTTGGTTGCATTATTTAAGGACTCTTCTGCATTATTTAAGGACTCTGCTGCATTGTTTAAGGACTTTGTTGCATTATTTAAGGACTCTGCTGCATTATTTAAGGACTTTGTTGCATTATTTAAGGACTCTGCTGCATCATTTAAGGACTTTGTTGCATTATTTAAGGACTCTACTTCATTATTTAACGACTTTGCTGCATTATTTAAGGACCCTGCTGCGGTATTTCAGTACTCTGCTGCATTATTTAAGTACTCAGCTGCATTATTTAAGGACTTTGTTGCATTATTTAAAGACTCTGCTGCATCATTTAAGGACGTTGTTGCATTATTTAAGGACTCTACTTCATTATTTAACGACTTTGCTGCATTATTTAAGGACCCTGCTGCGGTATTTCAGTACTCTGCTGCATTATTTAAGGACTTTATTGCATTATTTAAAGACTTTGCTGCATTTTTTAAGGAATTTGCTGCATTATTTAAGGACTCTGCAGCATTATTTAATGACTTTGCTGCATTATTTAAGGACTCTGCTGCATTATTTAAGTACTTTGTTGCATTATTTAAGGACTCTACTGCATTGTTTAAGGACTTTGTTGCATTATTTAAGGACACTTCTGCATTATTTAAGGACTTTGTTGCATTATTGAAGGACTCTGCTGCATTATTCAAGGACTTTGCTGCATTATTTAAGGACTATGCTGAAGTGTTTAAAGACTCTGCTGCATTATTTAAGGACTCTGCTGCATTATTTAAGGACTTGGCTGGATTATTTAAGGACCCTGCTGTATTATTTAAGGACTTGGCTGGATTATTTAAGGACTCTTCTGCATTATTTAAGGATGTTGTTGCATTATTTAAGGACTCTGCTGCATTATTTAAGGACTTGGCTGGATTATTTAAGGACTCTTCTGCATTATTTAAGGACTCTGCTGCATTATTTAAGGACTTTGTTGCATTATTTAAGGACTTTTCTGCATTATTTAAGGACTCTGTTGCATTACTTAAGGACTTGGCTGGATTATTTAAGGACTCTTCTGCATTATTTAAGGACTCTGCTGCATTATTTAAGGACTTTTCTGCATTATTTAAGGACTCTGCTGCATTATTTAAGGACTTGGCTGGATTATTTAAGGACTGTGCTGCATTATTTAAGGACTTTGTTGCATTATTTAAGGACTCTGCTGCATCATTTAAGGACGTTGTTGCATTATTTAAGGACTCTACTTCATTATTTAACGACTTTGCTGCATTATTTAAGGACCCTGCTGCGGTATTTCAGTACTCTGCTGCATCATTTAAGGACTTTGCTGCATTATTTATGGACTTTATTGCATTATTTAAAGACTTTGCTGCATTATATAAGGAATTTGCTGCATTATTTAAGGACTCTTCTGCATTATTTAAGGACTTTGTTGCATTATTTAAGGACCCTGCTGCATTATTTAAGGACTTTGCTGCATTATTTAAGGACTCTGGTGCATTATTTAAGGACCCTGCTGCGGTATTTCAGCACTCTGCTGAATTATTTAAGGACTTTGCTGCATTATTTATGGACTTTATTGCATTATTTAAGGACTCTGCTGCATTATTTAAGGAATTTGTTGGATTATTAAAGGACTCTGCTGCATTATGTAATGACTTTGCTGCATTATTTAAGTACTCTGCTACGTTACTTAAGGACTCTGCTGCATTATTTAAGGACTCTGCTGCATTATTTAAGGACTTGGCTGGATTATTTAAGGACCCTGCTGTATTATTTAAGGACTTGGCTGGATTATTTAAGGACTCTTCTGCATTATTTAAGGATGTTGTTGCATTATTTAAGGACTCTGCTGCATTATTTAAGGACTTGGCTGGATTATTTAAGGACTCTTCTGCATTATTTAAGGACTCTGCTGCATTATTTAAGGACTTTGTTGCATTATTTAAGGACTTTTCTGCATTATTGAAGGACTCTGTTGCATTACTTAAGGACTTGGCTGGATTATTTAAGGACTCTTCTGCATTATTTAAGGACTCTGCTGCATTATTTAAGGACTTTTCTGCATTATTTAAGGACTCTGCTGCATTATTTAAGGACTTGGCTGGATTATTTAAGGACTGTGCTGCATTATTTAAGGACTTTGTTGCATTATTTAAGGACTCTGCTGCATCATTTAAGGACGTTGTTGCATTATTTAAGGACTCTACTTCATTATTTAACGACTTTGCTGCATTATTTAAGGACCCTGCTGCGGTATTTCAGTACTCTGCTGCATCATTTAAGGACTTTGCTGCATTATTTATGGACTTTATTGCATTATTTAAAGACTTTGCTGCATTATATAAGGAATTTGCTGCATTATTTAAGGACTCTTCTGCATTATTTAAGGACTTTGTTGCATTATTTAAGGACCCTGCTGCATTATTTAAGGACTTTGCTGCATTATTTAAGGACTCTGGTGCATTATTTAAGGACCCTGCTGCGGTATTTCAGCACTCTGCTGAATTATTTAAGGACTTTGCTGCATTATTTATGGACTTTATTGCATTATTTAAGGACTCTGCTGCATTATTTAAGGAATTTGTTGGATTATTAAAGGACTCTGCTGCATTATGTAATGACTTTGCTGCATTATTTAAGTACTCTGCTACGTTACTTAAGGACTCTGCTGCATTATTTAAGGACTCTGCTGCATTATTTAAGGTCTTGGTTGCATTATTTAAGGACTCTTCTGCATTATTTAAGGACTCTGCTGCATCATTTAAGGACGTTGTTGCATTATTTAAGGACTCTACTTCATTATTTAACGACTTTGCTGCATTATTTAAGGACCCTGCTGCGGTATTTCAGTACTCTGCTGCATTATTTAAGGACTTTGCTGCATTATTTATGGACTTTATTGCATTATTTAAAGACTTTGCTGCATTATTTAATGAATTTGCTGCATTATTTAAGGACTCTGCAGCATTATTTAATGACTTTGCTGCATTATTTAAGGACTCTGCTGCATTATTTAAGTACTTTGTTGCATTATTTAAGGACTCTGCTGCATTATTTAAGGACTTTGTTGCATTATTTAAGGACTCTTCTGCATTATTTAAGGACTTTGTTGCATTATTTAAGGACTCTGCTGCATTATTCAAGGACTTTGCTGCATTATTTAAGGACTATGCTGAAGTATTTAAGGACTCTGCTGCATTATTTAAGGACTTTGCTGCATTATTTAAGGACTCTGCTGCATTATTTAAGGACTTGGCTGGATTATTTAAGGACCCTGCTGCATGATTTAAGGACTTGGCTCGATTATTTAAGGACTCTTCTGCATTATTTAAGGATTTTGTTGCATTATTTAAGGACTCTGCTGCATTATTTAAGGACTTGGCTGGATTATTTAAGGACTCTTCTGCATTATTTAAGGACTCTGCTGCATTATTTAAGGAATTTGTTGCATTATTTAAAGACTTTGCTGCATTATTTAAGGACTCTGCTGTGGTATTTAAGGACTCTGCTGCATTATTTAAGAACTTTGCTGCATTATTTATGGACTTTATTGCATTATTTAAAGACTTTGCTGCATTATTTAAGGTCATTTCTGCATTATTTAAGGACTCTGCTGCATTATTTAAGGACTTTGTTGCATTATTTAAGGACTCTGCTGCATTATTAAGGACTTTGTTGCATTATTTAAGGACTCTGCTGCATTATTTAAGGACTTTGTTGCATTATTTAAGGACTCTGCTGCATTATTTAAGGACTTTGTTGCATTATTTAAGGACTCTGCTGCATTATTTAAGGACTTTGTTGCATTATTTAAGGACTCTGCTGCATTATTTAAGGACCCTGCTGCAGTATTTCAGTAATCTGCTGCATTATTTAAGGACTTTGTTGCATTATTTAAGGACTTGGCTGGATTGTTTAAGGACTCTGCTGCATTATTTACGGACTTTGCTGCATTTTTTAAGGACTCTGCTGCATTATTTAAGGACTTTGTTGCATTATTTAAGGACCCTGCTGCATTATTTAAGGACTTTGTTGCATTATTTAAGGACTCTGCTGCATTATTTAAGGACCCTGCTGCGGTATTTCAGCACTCTGCTGAATTATTTAAGGACTTTGCTGCATTATTTAAGGACTTTCTTGCATTATTTAAGGACTCTGCTGCATTATTTAAGGAATTTGTTGCATTAATTAAGGACTCTGCTGCATTATTTAATGACATTGCTGCATTATTTAAGGACTCTGCTGCATTATTTAAGGACTTTGCTGCAGTATTTAAGGACTCTGCTACGGTACTTAAGGACTCTGCTGCATTATTTAAGTACTTTTTTGCATTATTTAAGGACTCTGCTGCATTATTTAAGGTCTTGGTTGCATTATTTAAGGACTCTTCTGCATTATTTAAGGACTCTGCTGCATTGTTTAAGGACTTTGTTGCATTATTTAAGGACTCTGCTGCATTATTTAAGGACTTTGTTGCATTATTTAAGGACTCTGCTGCATCATTTAAGGACTTTTTTGCATTATTTAAGGACTCTACTTTGTTATATATTACGACTTTGCTGCATTATTTAAGGACCCTGCTGCGGTATTTCAGTACTCTGCTGCATTATTTAAGGACTCTGCTGCATTATTTAAGGACTTTGTTGCATTATTTAAGGACTCTGCTGCATCATTTAAGGACGTTGTTGCATTATTTAAGGACTCTACTTCATTATTTAACGACTTTGCTGCATTATTTAAGGACCCTGCTGCGGTATTTCAGTACTCTGCTGCATTATTTAAGGACTTTGCTGCATTATTTATGGACTTTATTGCATTATTTAAAGACTTTGCTGCATTATTTAATGAATTTGCTGCATTATTTAAGGACTCTGCAGCATTATTTAATGACTTTGCTGCATTATTTAAGGACTCTGCTGCATTATTTAAGTACTTTGTTGCATTATTTAAGGACTCTGCTGCATTATTTAAGGACTTTGTTGCATTATTTAAGGACTCTTCTGCATTATTTAAGGACTTTGTTGCATTATTTAAGGACTCTGCTGCATTATTCAAGGACTTTGCTGCATTATTTAAGGACTATGCTGAAGTATTTAAGGACTCTGCTGCATTATTTAAGGACTTTGCTGCATTATTTAAGGACTCTGCTGCATTATTTAAGGACTTGGCTGGATTATTTAAGGACCCTGCTGCATGATTTAAGGACTTGGCTCGATTATTTAAGGACTCTTCTGCATTATTTAAGGATTTTGTTGCATTATTTAAGGACTCTGCTGCATTATTTAAGGACTTGGCTGGATTATTTAAGGACTCTTCTGCATTATTTAAGGACTCTGCTGCATTATTTAAGGAATTTGTTGCATTATTTAAAGACTTTGCTGCATTATTTAAGGACTCTGCTGTGGTATTTAAGGACTCTGCTGCATTATTTAAGAACTTTGCTGCATTATTTATGGACTTTATTGCATTATTTAAAGACTTTGCTGCATTATTTAAGGTCATTTCTGCATTATTTAAGGACTCTGCTGCATTATTTAAGGACTTTGTTGCATTATTTAAGGACTCTGCTGCATTATTAAGGACTTTGTTGCATTATTTAAGGACTCTGCTGCATTATTTAAGGACTTTGTTGCATTATTTAAGGACTCTGCTGCATTATTTAAGGACTTTGTTGCATTATTTAAGGACTCTGCTGCATTATTTAAGGACTTTGTTGCATTATTTAAGGACTCTGCTGCATTATTTAAGGACCCTGCTGCAGTATTTCAGTAATCTGCTGCATTATTTAAGGACTTTGTTGCATTATTTAAGGACTTGGCTGGATTGTTTAAGGACTCTGCTGCATTATTTACGGACTTTGCTGCATTTTTTAAGGACTCTGCTGCATTATTTAAGGACTTTGTTGCATTATTTAAGGACCCTGCTGCATTATTTAAGGACTTTGTTGCATTATTTAAGGACTCTGCTGCATTATTTAAGGACCCTGCTGCGGTATTTCAGCACTCTGCTGAATTATTTAAGGACTTTGCTGCATTATTTAAGGACTTTCTTGCATTATTTAAGGACTCTGCTGCATTATTTAAGGAATTTGTTGCATTAATTAAGGACTCTGCTGCATTATTTAATGACATTGCTGCATTATTTAAGGACTCTGCTGCATTATTTAAGGACTTTGCTGCAGTATTTAAGGACTCTGCTACGGTACTTAAGGACTCTGCTGCATTATTTAAGTACTTTTTTGCATTATTTAAGGACTCTGCTGCATTATTTAAGGTCTTGGTTGCATTATTTAAGGACTCTTCTGCATTATTTAAGGACTCTGCTGCATTGTTTAAGGACTTTGTTGCATTATTTAAGGACTCTGCTGCATTATTTAAGGACTTTGTTGCATTATTTAAGGACTCTGCTGCATCATTTAAGGACTTTGTTGCATTATTTAAGGACTCTACTTCATTATTTAACGACTTTGCTGCATTATTTAAGGACCCTGCTGCGGTATTTCAGTACTCTGCTGCATTATTTAAGTACTCAGCTGCATTATTTAAGGACTTTGTTGCATTATTTAAAGACTCTGCTGCATCATTTAAGGACGTTGTTGCATTATTTAAGGACTCTACTTCATTATTTAACGACTTTGCTGCATTATTTAAGGACCCTGCTGCGGTATTTCAGTACTCTGCTGCATTATTTAAGGACTTTATTGCATTATTTAAAGACTTTGCTGCATTTTTTAAGGAATTTGCTGCATTATTTAAGGACTCTGCAGCATTATTTAATGACTTTGCTGCATTATTTAAGGACTCTGCTGCATTATTTAAGTACTTTGTTGCATTATTTAAGGACTCTACTGCATTGTTTAAGGACTTTGTTGCATTATTTAAGGACACTTCTGCATTATTTAAGGACTTTGTTGCATTATTGAAGGACTCTGCTGCATTATTCAAGGACTTTGCTGCATTATTTAAGGACTATGCTGAAGTGTTTAAAGACTCTGCTGCATTATTTAAGGACTCTGCTGCATTATTTAAGGACTTGGCTGGATTATTTAAGGACCCTGCTGTATTATTTAAGGACTTGGCTGGATTATTTAAGGACTCTTCTGCATTATTTAAGGATGTTGTTGCATTATTTAAGGACTCTGCTGCATTATTTAAGGACTTGGCTGGATTATTTAAGGACTCTTCTGCATTATTTAAGGACTCTGCTGCATTATTTAAGGACTTTGTTGCATTATTTAAGGACTTTTCTGCATTATTTAAGGACTCTGTTGCATTACTTAAGGACTTGGCTGGATTATTTAAGGACTCTTCTGCATTATTTAAGGACTCTGCTGCATTATTTAAGGACTTTTCTGCATTATTTAAGGACTCTGCTGCATTATTTAAGGACTTGGCTGGATTATTTAAGGACTGTGCTGCATTATTTAAGGACTTTGTTGCATTATTTAAGGACTCTGCTGCATCATTTAAGGACGTTGTTGCATTATTTAAGGACTCTACTTCATTATTTAACGACTTTGCTGCATTATTTAAGGACCCTGCTGCGGTATTTCAGTACTCTGCTGCATCATTTAAGGACTTTGCTGCATTATTTATGGACTTTATTGCATTATTTAAAGACTTTGCTGCATTATATAAGGAATTTGCTGCATTATTTAAGGACTCTTCTGCATTATTTAAGGACTTTGTTGCATTATTTAAGGACCCTGCTGCATTATTTAAGGACTTTGCTGCATTATTTAAGGACTCTGGTGCATTATTTAAGGACCCTGCTGCGGTATTTCAGCACTCTGCTGAATTATTTAAGGACTTTGCTGCATTATTTATGGACTTTATTGCATTATTTAAGGACTCTGCTGCATTATTTAAGGAATTTGTTGGATTATTAAAGGACTCTGCTGCATTATGTAATGACTTTGCTGCATTATTTAAGTACTCTGCTACGTTACTTAAGGACTCTGCTGCATTATTTAAGGACTCTGCTGCATTATTTAAGGACTTGGCTGGATTATTTAAGGACCCTGCTGTATTATTTAAGGACTTGGCTGGATTATTTAAGGACTCTTCTGCATTATTTAAGGATGTTGTTGCATTATTTAAGGACTCTGCTGCATTATTTAAGGACTTGGCTGGATTATTTAAGGACTCTTCTGCATTATTTAAGGACTCTGCTGCATTATTTAAGGACTTTGTTGCATTATTTAAGGACTTTTCTGCATTATTTAAGGACTCTGTTGCATTACTTAAGTACTTGGCTGGATTATTTAAGGACTCTTCTGCATTATTTAAGGACTCTGCTGCATTATTTAAGGACTTTTCTGCATTATTTAAGGACTCTGCTGCATTATTTAAGGACTTGGCTGGATTATTTAAGGACTGTGCTGCATTATTTAAGGACTTTGTTGCATTATTTAAGGACTCTGCTGCATCATTTAAGGACGTTGTTGCATTATTTAAGGACTCTACTTCATTATTTAACGACTTTGCTGCATTATTTAAGGACCCTGCTGCGGTATTTCAGTACTCTGCTGCATCATTTAAGGACTTTGCTGCATTATTTATGGACTTTATTGCATAATTTAAAGACTTTGCTGCATTATATAAGGAATTTGCTGCATTATTTAAGGACTCTTCTGCATTATTTAAGGACTTTGTTGCATTATTTAAGGACCCTGCTGCATTATTTAAGGACTTTGCTGCATTATTTAAGGACTCTGGTGCATTATTTAAGGACCCTGCTGCGGTATTTCAGCACTCTGCTGAATTATTTAAGGACTTTGCTGCATTATTTATGGACTTTATTGCATTATTTAAGGACTCTGCTGCATTATTTAAGGAATTTGTTGGATTATTAAAGGACTCTGCTGCATTATGTAATGACTTTGCTGCATTATTTAAGTACTCTGCTACGTTACTTAAGGACTCTGCTGCATTATTTAAGGACTCTGCTGCATTATTTAAGGTCTTGGTTGCATTATTTAAGGACTCTTCTGCATTATTTAAGGACTCTGCTGCATTGTTTAAGGACTTTGTTGCATTATTTAAGGATTCTGCTGCATTATTTAAGGACTTTGTTGCATTATTTAAGGACTCTGCTGCATCATTTAAGGACTTTTTTGCATTATTTAAGGACTCTACTTTGTTATATATTACGACTTTGCTGCATTATTTAAGGACCCTGCTGCGGTATTTCAGTACTCTGCTGCATTATTTAAGGACTCTGCTGCATTATTTAAGGACTTTGTTGCATTATTTAAGGACTCTGCTGCATCATTTAAGGACGTTGTTGCATTATTTAAGGACTCTACTTCATTATTTAACGACTTTGCTGCATTATTTAAGGACCCTGCTGCGGTATTTCAGTACTCTGCTGCATTATTTAAGGACTTTGCTGCATTATTTATGGACTTTATTGCATTATTTAAAGACTTTGCTGCATTATTTAATGAATTTGCTGCATTATTTAAGGACTCTGCAGCATTATTTAATGACTTTGCTGCATTATTTAAGGACTCTGCTGCATTATTTAAGTACTTTGTTGCATTATTTAAGGACTCTGCTGCATTATTTAAGGACTTTGTTGCATTATTTAAGGACTCTTCTGCATTATTTAAGGACTTTGTTGCATTATTTAAGGACTCTGCTGCATTATTCAAGGACTTTGCTGCATTATTTAAGGACTATGCTGAAGTATTTAAGGACTCTGCTGCATTATTTAAGGACTTTGCTGCATTATTTAAGGACTCTGCTGCATTATTTAAGGACTTGGCTGGATTATTTAAGGACCCTGCTGCATGATTTAAGGACTTGGCTCGATTATTTAAGGACTCTTCTGCATTATTTAAGGATTTTGTTGCATTATTTAAGGACTCTGCTGCATTATTTAAGGACTTGGCTGGATTATTTAAGGACTCTTCTGCATTATTTAAGGACTCTGCTGCATTATTTAAGGAATTTGTTGCATTATTTAAAGACTTTGCTGCATTATTTAAGGACTCTGCTGTGGTATTTAAGGACTCTGCTGCATTATTTAAGAACTTTGCTGCATTATTTATGGACTTTATTGCATTATTTAAAGACTTTGCTGCATTATTTAAGGTCATTTCTGCATTATTTAAGGACTCTGCTGCATTATTTAAGGACTTTGTTGCATTATTTAAGGACTCTGCTGCATTATTAAGGACTTTGTTGCATTATTTAAGGACTCTGCTGCATTATTTAAGGACTTTGTTGCATTATTTAAGGACTCTGCTGCATTATTTAAGGACTTTGTTGCATTATTTAAGGACTCTGCTGCATTATTTAAGGACTTTGTTGCATTATTTAAGGACTCTGCTGCATTATTTAAGGACCCTGCTGCAGTATTTCAGTAATCTGCTGCATTATTTAAGGACTTTGTTGCATTATTTAAGGACTTGGCTGGATTGTTTAAGGACTCTGCTGCATTATTTACGGACTTTGCTGCATTTTTTAAGGACTCTGCTGCATTATTTAAGGACTTTGTTGCATTATTTAAGGACCCTGCTGCATTATTTAAGGACTTTGTTGCATTATTTAAGGACTCTGCTGCATTATTTAAGGACCCTGCTGCGGTATTTCAGCACTCTGCTGAATTATTTAAGGACTTTGCTGCATTATTTAAGGACTTTCTTGCATTATTTAAGGACTCTGCTGCATTATTTAAGGAATTTGTTGCATTAATTAAGGACTCTGCTGCATTATTTAATGACATTGCTGCATTATTTAAGGACTCTGCTGCATTATTTAAGGACTTTGCTGCAGTATTTAAGGACTCTGCTACGGTACTTAAGGACTCTGCTGCATTATTTAAGTACTTTTTTGCATTATTTAAGGACTCTGCTGCATTATTTAAGGTCTTGGTTGCATTATTTAAGGACTCTTCTGCATTATTTAAGGACTCTGCTGCATTGTTTAAGGACTTTGTTGCATTATTTAAGGACTCTGCTGCATTATTTAAGGACTTTGTTGCATTATTTAAGGACTCTGCTGCATCATTTAAGGACTTTGTTGCATTATTTAAGGACTCTACTTCATTATTTAACGACTTTGCTGCATTATTTAAGGACCCTGCTGCGGTATTTCAGTACTCTGCTGCATTATTTAAGTACTCAGCTGCATTATTTAAGGACTTTGTTGCATTATTTAAAGACTCTGCTGCATCATTTAAGGACGTTGTTGCATTATTTAAGGACTCTACTTCATTATTTAACGACTTTGCTGCATTATTTAAGGACCCTGCTGCGGTATTTCAGTACTCTGCTGCATTATTTAAGGACTTTATTGCATTATTTAAAGACTTTGCTGCATTTTTTAAGGAATTTGCTGCATTATTTAAGGACTCTGCAGCATTATTTAATGACTTTGCTGCATTATTTAAGGACTCTGCTGCATTATTTAAGTACTTTGTTGCATTATTTAAGGACTCTACTGCATTGTTTAAGGACTTTGTTGCATTATTTAAGGACACTTCTGCATTATTTAAGGACTTTGTTGCATTATTGAAGGACTCTGCTGCATTATTCAAGGACTTTGCTGCATTATTTAAGGACTATGCTGAAGTGTTTAAAGACTCTGCTGCATTATTTAAGGACTCTGCTGCATTATTTAAGGACTTGGCTGGATTATTTAAGGACCCTGCTGTATTATTTAAGGACTTGGCTGGATTATTTAAGGACTCTTCTGCATTATTTAAGGATGTTGTTGCATTATTTAAGGACTCTGCTGCATTATTTAAGGACTTGGCTGGATTATTTAAGGACTCTTCTGCATTATTTAAGGACTCTGCTGCATTATTTAAGGACTTTGTTGCATTATTTAAGGACTTTTCTGCATTATTTAAGGACTCTGTTGCATTACTTAAGGACTTGGCTGGATTATTTAAGGACTCTTCTGCATTATTTAAGGACTCTGCTGCATTATTTAAGGACTTTTCTGCATTATTTAAGGACTCTGCTGCATTATTTAAGGACTTGGCTGGATTATTTAAGGACTGTGCTGCATTATTTAAGGACTTTGTTGCATTATTTAAGGACTCTGCTGCATCATTTAAGGACGTTGTTGCATTATTTAAGGACTCTACTTCATTATTTAACGACTTTGCTGCATTATTTAAGGACCCTGCTGCGGTATTTCAGTACTCTGCTGCATCATTTAAGGACTTTGCTGCATTATTTATGGACTTTATTGCATTATTTAAAGACTTTGCTGCATTATATAAGGAATTTGCTGCATTATTTAAGGACTCTTCTGCATTATTTAAGGACTTTGTTGCATTATTTAAGGACCCTGCTGCATTATTTAAGGACTTTGCTGCATTATTTAAGGACTCTGGTGCATTATTTAAGGACCCTGCTGCGGTATTTCAGCACTCTGCTGAATTATTTAAGGACTTTGCTGCATTATTTATGGACTTTATTGCATTATTTAAGGACTCTGCTGCATTATTTAAGGAATTTGTTGGATTATTAAAGGACTCTGCTGCATTATGTAATGACTTTGCTGCATTATTTAAGTACTCTGCTACGTTACTTAAGGACTCTGCTGCATTATTTAAGGACTCTGCTGCATTATTTAAGGTCTTGGTTGCATTATTTAAGGACTCTTCTGCATTATTTAAGGACTCTGCTGCATTGTTTAAGGACTTTGTTGCATTATTTAAGGACTCTGCTGCATTATTTAAGGACTTTGTTGCATTATTTAAGGACTCTGCTGCATCATTTAAGGACTTTTTTGCATTATTTAAGGACTCTACTTTGTTATATATTACGACTTTGCTGCATTATTTAAGGACCCTGCTGCGGTATTTCAGTACTCTGCTGCATTATTTAAGGACTCTGCTGCATTATTTAAGGACTTTGTTGCATTATTTAAGGACTCTGCTGCATCATTTAAGGACGTTGTTGCATTATTTAAGGACTCTACTTCATTATTTAACGACTTTGCTGCATTATTTAAGGACCCTGCTGCGGTATTTCAGTACTCTGCTGCATTATTTAAGGACTTTGCTGCATTATTTATGGACTTTATTGCATTATTTAAAGACTTTGCTGCATTATTTAATGAATTTGCTGCATTATTTAAGGACTCTGCAGCATTATTTAATGACTTTGCTGCATTATTTAAGGACTCTGCTGCATTATTTAAGTACTTTGTTGCATTATTTAAGGACTCTGCTGCATTATTTAAGGACTTTGTTGCATTATTTAAGGACTCTTCTGCATTATTTAAGGACTTTGTTGCATTATTTAAGGACTCTGCTGCATTATTCAAGGACTTTGCTGCATTATTTAAGGACTATGCTGAAGTATTTAAGGACTCTGCTGCATTATTTAAGGACTTTGCTGCATTATTTAAGGACTCTGCTGCATTATTTAAGGACTTGGCTGGATTATTTAAGGACCCTGCTGCATGATTTAAGGACTTGGCTCGATTATTTAAGGACTCTTCTGCATTATTTAAGGATTTTGTTGCATTATTTAAGGACTCTGCTGCATTATTTAAGGACTTGGCTGGATTATTTAAGGACTCTTCTGCATTATTTAAGGACTCTGCTGCATTATTTAAGGAATTTGTTGCATTATTTAAAGACTTTGCTGCATTATTTAAGGACTCTGCTGTGGTATTTAAGGACTCTGCTGCATTATTTAAGAACTTTGCTGCATTATTTATGGACTTTATTGCATTATTTAAAGACTTTGCTGCATTATTTAAGGTCATTTCTGCATTATTTAAGGACTCTGCTGCATTATTTAAGGACTTTGTTGCATTATTTAAGGACTCTGCTGCATTATTAAGGACTTTGTTGCATTATTTAAGGACTCTGCTGCATTATTTAAGGACTTTGTTGCATTATTTAAGGACTCTGCTGCATTATTTAAGGACTTTGTTGCATTATTTAAGGACTCTGCTGCATTATTTAAGGACTTTGTTGCATTTTTTAAGGACTCTGCTGCATTATTTAAGGACCCTGCTGCAGTATTTCAGTAATCTGCTGCATTATTTAAGGACTTTGTTGCATTATTTAAGGACTTGGCTGGATTGTTTAAGGACTCTGCTGCATTATTTACGGACTTTGCTGCATTTTTTAGGACTCTGCTGCATTATTTAAGGACTTTGTTGCATTATTTAAGGACCCTGCTGCATTATTTAAGGACTTTGTTGCATTATTTAAGGACTCTGCTGCATTATTTAAGGACCCTGCTGCGGTATTTCAGCACTCTGCTGAATTATTTAAGGACTTTGCTGCATTATTTAAGGACTTTCTTGCATTATTTAAGGACTCTGCTGCATTATTTAAGGAATTTGTTGCATTAATTAAGGACTCTGCTGCATTATTTAATGACATTGCTGCATTATTTAAGGACTCTGCTGCATTATTTAAGGACTTTGCTGCAGTATTTAAGGACTCTGCTACGGTACTTAAGGACTCTGCTGCATTATTTAAGTACTTTTTTGCATTATTTAAGGACTCTGCTGCATTATTTAAGGTCTTGGTTGCATTATTTAAGGACTCTTCTGCATTATTTAAGGACTCTGCTGCATTGTTTAAGGACTTTGTTGCATTATTTAAGGACTCTGCTGCATTATTTAAGGACTTTGTTGCATTATTTAAGGACTCTGCTGCATCATTTAAGGACTTTGTTGCATTATTTAAGGACTCTACTTCATTATTTAACGACTTTGCTGCATTATTTAAGGACCCTGCTGCGGTATTTCAGTACTCTGCTGCATTATTTAAGTACTCAGCTGCATTATTTAGGGACTTTGTTGCATTATTTAAGGACTCTGCTGCATCATTTAAGGACGTTGTTGCATTATTTAAGGACTCTACTTCATTATTTAACGACTTTGCTGCATTATTTAAGGACCCTGCTGCGGTATTTCAGTACTCTGCTGCATTATTTAAGGACTTTATTGCATTATTTAAAGACTTTGCTGCATTTTTTAAGGAATTTGCTGCATTATTTAAGGACTCTGCAGCATTATTTAATGACTTTGCTGCATTATTTAAGGACTCTGCTGCATTATTTAAGTACTTTGTTGCATTATTTAAGGACTCTACTGCATTGTTTAAGGACTTTGTTGCATTATTTAAGGACACTTCTGCATTATTTAAGGACTTTGTTGCATTATTGAAGGACTCTGCTGCATTATTCAAGGACTTTGCTGCATTATTTAAGGACTATGCTGAAGTGTTTAAAGACTCTGCTGCATTATTTAAGGACTCTGCTGCATTATTTAAGGACTTGGCTGGATTATTTAAGGACCCTGCTGTATTATTTAAGGACTTGGCTGGATTATTTAAGGACTCTTCTGCATTATTTAAGGATGTTGTTGCATTATTTAAGGACTCTGCTGCATTATTTAAGGACTTGGCTGGATTATTTAAGGACTCTTCTGCATTATTTAAGGACTCTGCTGCATTATTTAAGGACTTTGTTGCATTATTTAAGGACTTTTCTGCATTATTTAAGGACTCTGCTGCATTATTTAAGGACTTGGCTGGATTATTTAAGGACTGTGCTGCATTATTTAAGGACTTTGTTGCATTATTTAAGGACTCTGCTGCATCATTTAAGGACGTTGTTGCATTATTTAAGGACTCTACTTCATTATTTAACGACTTTGCTGCATTATTTAAGGACCCTGCTGCGGTATTTCAGTACTCTGCTGCATCATTTAAGGACTTTGCTGCATTATTTATGGACTTTATTGCATTATTTAAAGACTTTGCTGCATTATATAAGGAATTTGCTGCATTATTTAAGGACTCTTCTGCATTATTTAAGGACTTTGTTGCATTATTTAAGGACCCTGCTGCATTATTTAAGGACTTTGCTGCATTATTTAAGGACTCTGGTGCATTATTTAAGGACCCTGCTGCGGTATTTCAGCACTCTGCTGAATTATTTAAGGACTTTGCTGCATTATTTATGGACTTTATTGCATTATTTAAGGACTCTGCTGCATTATTTAAGGAATTTGTTGGATTATTAAAGGACTCTGCTGCATTATGTAATGACTTTGCTGCATTATTTAAGTACTCTGCTACGTTACTTAAGGACTCTGCTGCATTATTTAAGGACTCTGCTGCATTATTTAAGGACTTGGCTGGATTATTTAAGGACCCTGCTGTATTATTTAAGGACTTGGCTGGATTATTTAAGGACTCTTCTGCATTATTTAAGGATGTTGTTGCATTATTTAAGGACTCTGCTGCATTATTTAAGGACTTGGCTGGATTATTTAAGGACTCTTCTGCATTATTTAAGGACTCTGCTGCATTATTTAAGGACTTTGTTGCATTATTTAAGGACTTTTCTGCATTATTTAAGGACTCTGTTGCATTACTTAAGTACTTGGCTGGATTATTTAAGGACTCTTCTGCATTATTTAAGGACTCTGCTGCATTATTTAAGGACTTTTCTGCATTATTTAAGGACTCTGCTGCATTATTTAAGGACTTGGCTGGATTATTTAAGGACTGTGCTGCATTATTTAAGGACTTTGTTGCATTATTTAAGGACTCTGCTGCATCATTTAAGGACGTTGTTGCATTATTTAAGGACTCTACTTCATTATTTAACGACTTTGCTGCATTATTTAAGGACCCTGCTGCGGTATTTCAGTACTCTGCTGCATCATTTAAGGACTTTGCTGCATTATTTATGGACTTTATTGCATAATTTAAAGACTTTGCTGCATTATATAAGGAATTTGCTGCATTATTTAAGGACTCTTCTGCATTATTTAAGGACTTTGTTGCATTATTTAAGGACCCTGCTGCATTATTTAAGGACTTTGCTGCATTATTTAAGGACTCTGGTGCATTATTTAAGGACCCTGCTGCGGTATTTCAGCACTCTGCTGAATTATTTAAGGACTTTGCTGCATTATTTATGGACTTTATTGCATTATTTAAGGACTCTGCTGCATTATTTAAGGAATTTGTTGGATTATTAAAGGACTCTGCTGCATTATGTAATGACTTTGCTGCATTATTTAAGTACTCTGCTACGTTACTTAAGGACTCTGCTGCATTATTTAAGGACTCTGCTGCATTATTTAAGGTCTTGGTTGCATTATTTAAGGACTCTTCTGCATTATTTAAGGACTCTGCTGCATTGTTTAAGGACTTTGTTGCATTATTTAAGGATTCTGCTGCATTATTTAAGGACTTTGTTGCATTATTTAAGGACTCTGCTGCATCATTTAAGGACTTTTTTGCATTATTTAAGGACTCTACTTTGTTATATATTACGACTTTGCTGCATTATTTAAGGACCCTGCTGCGGTATTTCAGTACTCTGCTGCATTATTTAAGGACTCTGCTGCATTATTTAAGGACTTTGTTGCATTATTTAAGGACTCTGCTGCATCATTTAAGGACGTTGTTGCATTATTTAAGGACTCTACTTCATTATTTAACGACTTTGCTGCATTATTTAAGGACCCTGCTGCGGTATTTCAGTACTCTGCTGCATTATTTAAGGACTTTGCTGCATTATTTATGGACTTTATTGCATTATTTAAAGACTTTGCTGCATTATTTAATGAATTTGCTGCATTATTTAAGGACTCTGCAGCATTATTTAATGACTTTGCTGCATTATTTAAGGACTCTGCTGCATTATTTAAGTACTTTGTTGCATTATTTAAGGACTCTGCTGCATTATTTAAGGACTTTGTTGCATTATTTAAGGACTCTTCTGCATTATTTAAGGACTTTGTTGCATTATTTAAGGACTCTGCTGCATTATTCAAGGACTTTGCTGCATTATTTAAGGACTATGCTGAAGTATTTAAGGACTCTGCTGCATTATTTAAGGACTTTGCTGCATTATTTAAGGACTCTGCTGCATTATTTAAGGACTTGGCTGGATTATTTAAGGACCCTGCTGCATGATTTAAGGACTTGGCTCGATTATTTAAGGACTCTTCTGCATTATTTAAGGATTTTGTTGCATTATTTAAGGACTCTGCTGCATTATTTAAGGACTTGGCTGGATTATTTAAGGACTCTTCTGCATTATTTAAGGACTCTGCTGCATTATTTAAGGAATTTGTTGCATTATTTAAAGACTTTGCTGCATTATTTAAGGACTCTGCTGTGGTATTTAAGGACTCTGCTGCATTATTTAAGAACTTTGCTGCATTATTTATGGACTTTATTGCATTATTTAAAGACTTTGCTGCATTATTTAAGGTCATTTCTGCATTATTTAAGGACTCTGCTGCATTATTTAAGGACTTTGTTGCATTATTTAAGGACTCTGCTGCATTATTAAGGACTTTGTTGCATTATTTAAGGACTCTGCTGCATTATTTAAGGACTTTGTTGCATTATTTAAGGACTCTGCTGCATTATTTAAGGACTTTGTTGCATTATTTAAGGACTCTGCTGCATTATTTAAGGACTTTGTTGCATTATTTAAGGACTCTGCTGCATTATTTAAGGACCCTGCTGCAGTATTTCAGTAATCTGCTGCATTATTTAAGGACTTTGTTGCATTATTTAAGGACTTGGCTGGATTGTTTAAGGACTCTGCTGCATTATTTACGGACTTTGCTGCATTTTTTAAGGACTCTGCTGCATTATTTAAGGACTTTGTTGCATTATTTAAGGACCCTGCTGCATTATTTAAGGACTTTGTTGCATTATTTAAGGACTCTGCTGCATTATTTAAGGACCCTGCTGCGGTATTTCAGCACTCTGCTGAATTATTTAAGGACTTTGCTGCATTATTTAAGGACTTTCTTGCATTATTTAAGGACTCTGCTGCATTATTTAAGGAATTTGTTGCATTAATTAAGGACTCTGCTGCATTATTTAATGACATTGCTGCATTATTTAAGGACTCTGCTGCATTATTTAAGGACTTTGCTGCAGTATTTAAGGACTCTGCTACGGTACTTAAGGACTCTGCTGCATTATTTAAGTACTTTTTTGCATTATTTAAGGACTCTGCTGCATTATTTAAGGTCTTGGTTGCATTATTTAAGGACTCTTCTGCATTATTTAAGGACTCTGCTGCATTGTTTAAGGACTTTGTTGCATTATTTAAGGACTCTGCTGCATTATTTAAGGACTTTGTTGCATTATTTAAGGACTCTGCTGCATCATTTAAGGACTTTGTTGCATTATTTAAGGACTCTACTTCATTATTTAACGACTTTGCTGCATTATTTAAGGACCCTGCTGCGGTATTTCAGTACTCTGCTGCATTATTTAAGTACTCAGCTGCATTATTTAAGGACTTTGTTGCATTATTTAAAGACTCTGCTGCATCATTTAAGGACGTTGTTGCATTATTTAAGGACTCTACTTCATTATTTAACGACTTTGCTGCATTATTTAAGGACCCTGCTGCGGTATTTCAGTACTCTGCTGCATTATTTAAGGACTTTATTGCATTATTTAAAGACTTTGCTGCATTTTTTAAGGAATTTGCTGCATTATTTAAGGACTCTGCAGCATTATTTAATGACTTTGCTGCATTATTTAAGGACTCTGCTGCATTATTTAAGTACTTTGTTGCATTATTTAAGGACTCTACTGCATTGTTTAAGGACTTTGTTGCATTATTTAAGGACACTTCTGCATTATTTAAGGACTTTGTTGCATTATTGAAGGACTCTGCTGCATTATTCAAGGACTTTGCTGCATTATTTAAGGACTATGCTGAAGTGTTTAAAGACTCTGCTGCATTATTTAAGGACTCTGCTGCATTATTTAAGGACTTGGCTGGATTATTTAAGGACCCTGCTGTATTATTTAAGGACTTGGCTGGATTATTTAAGGACTCTTCTGCATTATTTAAGGATGTTGTTGCATTATTTAAGGACTCTGCTGCATTATTTAAGGACTTGGCTGGATTATTTAAGGACTCTTCTGCATTATTTAAGGACTCTGCTGCATTATTTAAGGACTTTGTTGCATTATTTAAGGACTTTTCTGCATTATTTAAGGACTCTGTTGCATTACTTAAGGACTTGGCTGGATTATTTAAGGACTCTTCTGCATTATTTAAGGACTCTGCTGCATTATTTAAGGACTTTTCTGCATTATTTAAGGACTCTGCTGCATTATTTAAGGACTTGGCTGGATTATTTAAGGACTGTGCTGCATTATTTAAGGACTTTGTTGCATTATTTAAGGACTCTGCTGCATCATTTAAGGACGTTGTTGCATTATTTAAGGACTCTACTTCATTATTTAACGACTTTGCTGCATTATTTAAGGACCCTGCTGCGGTATTTCAGTACTCTGCTGCATCATTTAAGGACTTTGCTGCATTATTTATGGACTTTATTGCATTATTTAAAGACTTTGCTGCATTATATAAGGAATTTGCTGCATTATTTAAGGACTCTTCTGCATTATTTAAGGACTTTGTTGCATTATTTAAGGACCCTGCTGCATTATTTAAGGACTTTGCTGCATTATTTAAGGACTCTGGTGCATTATTTAAGGACCCTGCTGCGGTATTTCAGCACTCTGCTGAATTATTTAAGGACTTTGCTGCATTATTTATGGACTTTATTGCATTATTTAAGGACTCTGCTGCATTATTTAAGGAATTTGTTGGATTATTAAAGGACTCTGCTGCATTATGTAATGACTTTGCTGCATTATTTAAGTACTCTGCTACGTTACTTAAGGACTCTGCTGCATTATTTAAGGACTCTGCTGCATTATTTAAGGTCTTGGTTGCATTATTTAAGGACTCTTCTGCATTATTTAAGGACTCTGCTGCATTGTTTAAGGACTTTGTTGCATTATTTAAGGACTCTGCTGCATTATTTAAGGACTTTGTTGCATTATTTAAGGACTCTGCTGCATCATTTAAGGACTTTTTTGCATTATTTAAGGACTCTACTTTGTTATATATTACGACTTTGCTGCATTATTTAAGGACCCTGCTGCGGTATTTCAGTACTCTGCTGCATTATTTAAGGACTCTGCTGCATTATTTAAGGACTTTGTTGCATTATTTAAGGACTCTGCTGCATCATTTAAGGACGTTGTTGCATTATTTAAGGACTCTACTTCATTATTTAACGACTTTGCTGCATTATTTAAGGACCCTGCTGCGGTATTTCAGTACTCTGCTGCATTATTTAAGGACTTTGCTGCATTATTTATGGACTTTATTGCATTATTTAAAGACTTTGCTGCATTATTTAATGAATTTGCTGCATTATTTAAGGACTCTGCAGCATTATTTAATGACTTTGCTGCATTATTTAAGGACTCTGCTGCATTATTTAAGTACTTTGTTGCATTATTTAAGGACTCTGCTGCATTATTTAAGGACTTTGTTGCATTATTTAAGGACTCTTCTGCATTATTTAAGGACTTTGTTGCATTATTTAAGGACTCTGCTGCATTATTCAAGGACTTTGCTGCATTATTTAAGGACTATGCTGAAGTATTTAAGGACTCTGCTGCATTATTTAAGGACTTTGCTGCATTATTTAAGGACTCTGCTGCATTATTTAAGGACTTGGCTGGATTATTTAAGGACCCTGCTGCATGATTTAAGGACTTGGCTCGATTATTTAAGGACTCTTCTGCATTATTTAAGGATTTTGTTGCATTATTTAAGGACTCTGCTGCATTATTTAAGGACTTGGCTGGATTATTTAAGGACTCTTCTGCATTATTTAAGGACTCTGCTGCATTATTTAAGGAATTTGTTGCATTATTTAAAGACTTTGCTGCATTATTTAAGGACTCTGCTGTGGTATTTAAGGACTCTGCTGCATTATTTAAGAACTTTGCTGCATTATTTATGGACTTTATTGCATTATTTAAAGACTTTGCTGCATTATTTAAGGTCATTTCTGCATTATTTAAGGACTCTGCTGCATTATTTAAGGACTTTGTTGCATTATTTAAGGACTCTGCTGCATTATTAAGGACTTTGTTGCATTATTTAAGGACTCTGCTGCATTATTTAAGGACTTTGTTGCATTATTTAAGGACTCTGCTGCATTATTTAAGGACTTTGTTGCATTATTTAAGGACTCTGCTGCATTATTTAAGGACTTTGTTGCATTTTTTAAGGACTCTGCTGCATTATTTAAGGACCCTGCTGCAGTATTTCAGTAATCTGCTGCATTATTTAAGGACTTTGTTGCATTATTTAAGGACTTGGCTGGATTGTTTAAGGACTCTGCTGCATTATTTACGGACTTTGCTGCATTTTTTAGGACTCTGCTGCATTATTTAAGGACTTTGTTGCATTATTTAAGGACCCTGCTGCATTATTTAAGGACTTTGTTGCATTATTTAAGGACTCTGCTGCATTATTTAAGGACCCTGCTGCGGTATTTCAGCACTCTGCTGAATTATTTAAGGACTTTGCTGCATTATTTAAGGACTTTCTTGCATTATTTAAGGACTCTGCTGCATTATTTAAGGAATTTGTTGCATTAATTAAGGACTCTGCTGCATTATTTAATGACATTGCTGCATTATTTAAGGACTCTGCTGCATTATTTAAGGACTTTGCTGCAGTATTTAAGGACTCTGCTACGGTACTTAAGGACTCTGCTGCATTATTTAAGTACTTTTTTGCATTATTTAAGGACTCTGCTGCATTATTTAAGGTCTTGGTTGCATTATTTAAGGACTCTTCTGCATTATTTAAGGACTCTGCTGCATTGTTTAAGGACTTTGTTGCATTATTTAAGGACTCTGCTGCATTATTTAAGGACTTTGTTGCATTATTTAAGGACTCTGCTGCATCATTTAAGGACTTTGTTGCATTATTTAAGGACTCTACTTCATTATTTAACGACTTTGCTGCATTATTTAAGGACCCTGCTGCGGTATTTCAGTACTCTGCTGCATTATTTAAGTACTCAGCTGCATTATTTAGGGACTTTGTTGCATTATTTAAGGACTCTGCTGCATCATTTAAGGACGTTGTTGCATTATTTAAGGACTCTACTTCATTATTTAACGACTTTGCTGCATTATTTAAGGACCCTGCTGCGGTATTTCAGTACTCTGCTGCATTATTTAAGGACTTTATTGCATTATTTAAAGACTTTGCTGCATTTTTTAAGGAATTTGCTGCATTATTTAAGGACTCTGCAGCATTATTTAATGACTTTGCTGCATTATTTAAGGACTCTGCTGCATTATTTAAGTACTTTGTTGCATTATTTAAGGACTCTACTGCATTGTTTAAGGACTTTGTTGCATTATTTAAGGACACTTCTGCATTATTTAAGGACTTTGTTGCATTATTGAAGGACTCTGCTGCATTATTCAAGGACTTTGCTGCATTATTTAAGGACTATGCTGAAGTGTTTAAAGACTCTGCTGCATTATTTAAGGACTCTGCTGCATTATTTAAGGACTTGGCTGGATTATTTAAGGACCCTGCTGTATTATTTAAGGACTTGGCTGGATTATTTAAGGACTCTTCTGCATTATTTAAGGATGTTGTTGCATTATTTAAGGACTCTGCTGCATTATTTAAGGACTTGGCTGGATTATTTAAGGACTCTTCTGCATTATTTAAGGACTCTGCTGCATTATTTAAGGACTTTGTTGCATTATTTAAGGACTTTTCTGCATTATTTAAGGACTCTGTTGCATTACTTAAGGACTTGGCTGGATTATTTAAGGACTCTTCTGCATTATTTAAGGACTCTGCTGCATTATTTAAGGA
The DNA here is from genome assembly GCF_046119375.1 of Phyllobates terribilis. NCBI lineage: Eukaryota > Metazoa > Chordata > Amphibia > Anura > Dendrobatidae > Phyllobates > Phyllobates terribilis. Next base: position 5,489,048 of record NW_027362792.1, read on the forward strand.
CTTTTCTGCATTATTTAAGGACTCTGCTGCATTATTTAAGGACTTGGCTGGATTATTTAAGGACTGTGCTGCATTATTTAAGGACTTTGTTGCATTATTTAAGGACTCTGCTGCATCATTTAAGGACGTTGTTGCATTATTTAAGGACTCTACTTCATTATTTAACGACTTTGCTGCATTATTTAAGGACCCTGCTGCGGTATTTCAGTACTCTGCTGCATCATTTAAGGACTTTGCTGCATTATTTATGGACTTTATTGCATTATTTAAAGACTTTGCTGCATTATATAAGGAATTTGCTGCATTATTTAAGGACTCTTCTGCATTATTTAGGACTTTGTTGCATTATTTAAGGACCCTGCTGCATTATTTAAGGACTTTGCTGCATTATTTAAGGACTCTGGTGCATTATTTAAGGACCCTGCTGCGGTATTTCAGCACTCTGCTGAATTATTTAAGGACTTTGCTGCATTATTTAAGGACTCTGCTACGGTACTTAAGGACTCTGCTGCATTATTTAAGTACTTTTTTGCATTATTTAAGGACTCTGCTGCATTATTTAAGGTCTTGGTTGCATTATTTAAGGACTCTTCTGCATTATTTAAGGACTCTGCTGCATTGTTTAAGGACTTTGTTGCATTATTTAAGGACTCTGCTGCATTATTTAAGGACTTTGTTGCATTATTTAAGGACTCTGCTGCATCATTTAAGGACTTTGTTGCATTATTTAAGGACTCTACTTCATTATTTAACGACTTTGCTGCATTATTTAAGGACCCTGCTGCGGTATTTCAGTACTCTGCTGCATTATTTAAGTACTCAGCTGCATTATTTAGGGACTTTGTTGCATTATTTAAGGACTCTGCTGCATCATTTAAGGACGTTGTTGCATTATTTAAGGACTCTACTTCATTATTTAACGACTTTGCTGCATTATTTAAGGACCCTGCTGCGGTATTTCAGTACTCTGCTGCATTATTTAAGGACTTTATTGCATTATTTAAAGACTTTGCTGCATTTTTTAAGGAATTTGCTGCATTATTTAAGGACTCTGCAGCATTATTTAATGACTTTGCTGCATTATTTAAGGACTCTGCTGCATTATTTAAGTACTTTGTTGCATTATTTAAGGACTCTACTGCATTGTTTAAGGACTTTGTTGCATTATTTAAGGACACTTCTGCATTATTTAAGGACTTTGTTGCATTATTGAAGGACTCTGCTGCATTATTCAAGGACTTTGCTGCATTATTTAAGGACTATGCTGAAGTGTTTAAAGACTCTGCTGCATTATTTAAGGACTCTGCTGCATTATTTAAGGACTTGGCTGGATTATTTAAGGACCCTGCTGTATTATTTAAGGACTTGGCTGGATTATTTAAGGACTCTTCTGCATTATTTAAGGATGTTGTTGCATTATTTAAGGACTCTGCTGCATTATTTAAGGACTTGGCTGGATTATTTAAGGACTCTTCTGCATTATTTAAGGACTCTGCTGCATTATTTAAGGACTTTGTTGCATTATTTAAGGACTTTTCTGCATTATTTAAGGACTCTGTTGCATTACTTAAGGACTTGGCTGGATTATTTAAGGACTCTTCTGCATTATTTAAGGACTCTGCTGCATTATTTAAGGACTTTTCTGCATTATTTAAGGACTCTGCTGCATTATTTAAGGACTTGGCTGGATTATTTAAGGACTGTGCTGCATTATTTAAGGACTTTGTTGCATTATTTAAGGACTCTGCTGCATCATTTAAGGACGTTGTTGCATTATTTAAGGACTCTACTTCATTATTTAACGACTTTGCTGCATTATTTAAGGACCCTGCTGCGGTATTTCAGTACTCTGCTGCATCATTTAAGGACTTTGCTGCATTATTTATGGACTTTATTGCATAATTTAAAGACTTTGCTGCATTATATAAGGAATTTGCTGCATTATTTAAGGACTCTTCTGCATTATTTAAGGACTTTGTTGCATTATTTAAGGACCCTGCTGCATTATTTAAGGACTTTGCTGCATTATTTAAGGACTCTGGTGCATTATTTAAGGACCCTGCTGCGGTATTTCAGCACTCTGCTGAATTATTTAAGGACTTTGCTGCATTATTTATGGACTTTATTGCATTATTTAAGGACTCTGCTGCATTATTTAAGGAATTTGTTGGATTATTAAAGGACTCTGCTGCATTATGTAATGACTTTGCTGCATTATTTAAGTACTCTGCTACGTTACTTAAGGACTCTGCTGCATTATTTAAGGACTCTGCTGCATTATTTAAGGTCTTGGTTGCATTATTTAAGGACTCTTCTGCATTATTTAAGGACTCTGCTGCATTGTTTAAGGACTTTGTTGCATTATTTAAGGACTCTGCTGCATTATTTAAGGACTTTGTTGCATTATTTAAGGACTCTGCTGCATCATTTAAGGACTTTTTTGCATTATTTAAGGACTCTACTTTGTTATATATTACGACTTTGCTGCATTATTTAAGGACCCTGCTGCGGTATTTCAGTACTCTGCTGCATTATTTAAGGACTCTGCTGCATTATTTAAGGACTTTGTTGCATTATTTAAGGACTCTGCTGCATCATTTAAGGACGTTGTTGCATTATTTAAGGACTCTACTTCATTATTTAACGACTTTGCTGCATTATTTAAGGACCCTGCTGCGGTATTTCAGTACTCTGCTGCATTATTTAAGGACTTTGCTGCATTATTTATGGACTTTATTGCATTATTTAAAGACTTTGCTGCATTATTTAATGAATTTGCTGCATTATTTAAGGACTCTGCAGCATTATTTAATGACTTTGCTGCATTATTTAAGGACTCTGCTGCATTATTTAAGTACTTTGTTGCATTATTTAAGGACTCTGCTGCATTATTTAAGGACTTTGTTGCATTATTTAAGGACTCTTCTGCATTATTTAAGGACTTTGTTGCATTATTTAAGGACTCTGCTGCATTATTCAAGGACTTTGCTGCATTATTTAAGGACTATGCTGAAGTATTTAAGGACTCTGCTGCATTATTTAAGGACTTTGCTGCATTATTTAAGGACTCTGCTGCATTATTTAAGGACTTGGCTGGATTATTTAAGGACCCTGCTGCATGATTTAAGGACTTGGCTCGATTATTTAAGGACTCTTCTGCATTATTTAAGGATTTTGTTGCATTATTTAAGGACTCTGCTGCATTATTTAAGGACTTGGCTGGATTATTTAAGGACTCTTCTGCATTATTTAAGGACTCTGCTGCATTATTTAAGGAATTTGTTGCATTATTTAAAGACTTTGCTGCATTATTTAAGGACTCTGCTGTGGTATTTAAGGACTCTGCTGCATTATTTAAGAACTTTGCTGCATTATTTATGGACTTTATTGCATTATTTAAAGACTTTGCTGCATTATTTAAGGTCATTTCTGCATTATTTAAGGACTCTGCTGCATTATTTAAGGACTTTGTTGCATTATTTAAGGACTCTGCTGCATTATTAAGGACTTTGTTGCATTATTTAAGGACTCTGCTGCATTATTTAAGGACTTTGTTGCATTATTTAAGGACTCTGCTGCATTATTTAAGGACTTTGTTGCATTATTTAAGGACTCTGCTGCATTATTTAAGGACTTTGTTGCATTATTTAAGGACTCTGCTGCATTATTTAAGGACCCTGCTGCAGTATTTCAGTAATCTGCTGCATTATTTAAGGACTTTGTTGCATTATTTAAGGACTTGGCTGGATTGTTTAAGGACTCTGCTGCATTATTTACGGACTTTGCTGCATTTTTTAAGGACTCTGCTGCATTATTTAAGGACTTTGTTGCATTATTTAAGGACCCTGCTGCATTATTTAAGGACTTTGTTGCATTATTTAAGGACTCTGCTGCATTATTTAAGGACCCTGCTGCGGTATTTCAGCACTCTGCTGAATTATTTAAGGACTTTGCTGCATTATTTAAGGACTTTCTTGCATTATTTAAGGACTCTGCTGCATTATTTAAGGAATTTGTTGCATTAATTAAGGACTCTGCTGCATTATTTAATGACATTGCTGCATTATTTAAGGACTCTGCTGCATTATTTAAGGACTTTGCTGCAGTATTTAAGGACTCTGCTACGGTACTTAAGGACTCTGCTGCATTATTTAAGTACTTTTTTGCATTATTTAAGGACTCTGCTGCATTATTTAAGGTCTTGGTTGCATTATTTAAGGACTCTTCTGCATTATTTAAGGACTCTGCTGCATTGTTTAAGGACTTTGTTGCATTATTTAAGGACTCTGCTGCATTATTTAAGGACTTTGTTGCATTATTTAAGGACTCTGCTGCATCATTTAAGGACTTTGTTGCATTATTTAAGGACTCTACTTCATTATTTAACGACTTTGCTGCATTATTTAAGGACCCTGCTGCGGTATTTCAGTACTCTGCTGCATTATTTAAGTACTCAGCTGCATTATTTAAGGACTTTGTTGCATTATTTAAAGACTCTGCTGCATCATTTAAGGACGTTGTTGCATTATTTAAGGACTCTACTTCATTATTTAACGACTTTGCTGCATTATTTAAGGACCCTGCTGCGGTATTTCAGTACTCTGCTGCATTATTTAAGGACTTTATTGCATTATTTAAAGACTTTGCTGCATTTTTTAAGGAATTTGCTGCATTATTTAAGGACTCTGCAGCATTATTTAATGACTTTGCTGCATTATTTAAGGACTCTGCTGCATTATTTAAGTACTTTGTTGCATTATTTAAGGACTCTACTGCATTGTTTAAGGACTTTGTTGCATTATTTAAGGACACTTCTGCATTATTTAAGGACTTTGTTGCATTATTGAAGGACTCTGCTGCATTATTCAAGGACTTTGCTGCATTATTTAAGGACTATGCTGAAGTGTTTAAAGACTCTGCTGCATTATTTAAGGACTCTGCTGCATTATTTAAGGACTTGGCTGGATTATTTAAGGACCCTGCTGTATTATTTAAGGACTTGGCTGGATTATTTAAGGACTCTTCTGCATTATTTAAGGATGTTGTTGCATTATTTAAGGACTCTGCTGCATTATTTAAGGACTTGGCTGGATTATTTAAGGACTCTTCTGCATTATTTAAGGACTCTGCTGCATTATTTAAGGACTTTGTTGCATTATTTAAGGACTTTTCTGCATTATTTAAGGACTCTGTTGCATTACTTAAGGACTTGGCTGGATTATTTAAGGACTCTTCTGCATTATTTAAGGACTCTGCTGCATTATTTAAGGACTTTTCTGCATTATTTAAGGACTCTGCTGCATTATTTAAGGACTTGGCTGGATTATTTAAGGACTGTGCTGCATTATTTAAGGACTTTGTTGCATTATTTAAGGACTCTGCTGCATCATTTAAGGACGTTGTTGCATTATTTAAGGACTCTACTTCATTATTTAACGACTTTGCTGCATTATTTAAGGACCCTGCTGCGGTATTTCAGTACTCTGCTGCATCATTTAAGGACTTTGCTGCATTATTTATGGACTTTATTGCATTATTTAAAGACTTTGCTGCATTATATAAGGAATTTGCTGCATTATTTAAGGACTCTTCTGCATTATTTAAGGACTTTGTTGCATTATTTAAGGACCCTGCTGCATTATTTAAGGACTTTGCTGCATTATTTAAGGACTCTGGTGCATTATTTAAGGACCCTGCTGCGGTATTTCAGCACTCTGCTGAATTATTTAAGGACTTTGCTGCATTATTTATGGACTTTATTGCATTATTTAAGGACTCTGCTGCATTATTTAAGGAATTTGTTGGATTATTAAAGGACTCTGCTGCATTATGTAATGACTTTGCTGCATTATTTAAGTACTCTGCTACGTTACTTAAGGACTCTGCTGCATTATTTAAGGACTCTGCTGCATTATTTAAGGTCTTGGTTGCATTATTTAAGGACTCTTCTGCATTATTTAAGGACTCTGCTGCATTGTTTAAGGACTTTGTTGCATTATTTAAGGACTCTGCTGCATTATTTAAGGACTTTGTTGCATTATTTAAGGACTCTGCTGCATCATTTAAGGACTTTTTTGCATTATTTAAGGACTCTACTTTGTTATATATTACGACTTTGCTGCATTATTTAAGGACCCTGCTGCGGTATTTCAGTACTCTGCTGCATTATTTAAGGACTCTGCTGCATTATTTAAGGACTTTGTTGCATTATTTAAGGACTCTGCTGCATCATTTAAGGACGTTGTTGCATTATTTAAGGACTCTACTTCATTATTTAACGACTTTGCTGCATTATTTAAGGACCCTGCTGCGGTATTTCAGTACTCTGCTGCATTATTTAAGGACTTTGCTGCATTATTTATGGACTTTATTGCATTATTTAAAGACTTTGCTGCATTATTTAATGAATTTGCTGCATTATTTAAGGACTCTGCAGCATTATTTAATGACTTTGCTGCATTATTTAAGGACTCTGCTGCATTATTTAAGTACTTTGTTGCATTATTTAAGGACTCTGCTGCATTATTTAAGGACTTTGTTGCATTATTTAAGGACTCTTCTGCATTATTTAAGGACTTTGTTGCATTATTTAAGGACTCTGCTGCATTATTCAAGGACTTTGCTGCATTATTTAAGGACTATGCTGAAGTATTTAAGGACTCTGCTGCATTATTTAAGGACTTTGCTGCATTATTTAAGGACTCTGCTGCATTATTTAAGGACTTGGCTGGATTATTTAAGGACCCTGCTGCATGATTTAAGGACTTGGCTCGATTATTTAAGGACTCTTCTGCATTATTTAAGGATTTTGTTGCATTATTTAAGGACTCTGCTGCATTATTTAAGGACTTGGCTGGATTATTTAAGGACTCTTCTGCATTATTTAAGGACTCTGCTGCATTATTTAAGGAATTTGTTGCATTATTTAAAGACTTTGCTGCATTATTTAAGGACTCTGCTGTGGTATTTAAGGACTCTGCTGCATTATTTAAGAACTTTGCTGCATTATTTATGGACTTTATTGCATTATTTAAAGACTTTGCTGCATTATTTAAGGTCATTTCTGCATTATTTAAGGACTCTGCTGCATTATTTAAGGACTTTGTTGCATTATTTAAGGACTCTGCTGCATTATTAAGGACTTTGTTGCATTATTTAAGGACTCTGCTGCATTATTTAAGGACTTTGTTGCATTATTTAAGGACTCTGCTGCATTATTTAAGGACTTTGTTGCATTATTTAAGGACTCTGCTGCATTATTTAAGGACTTTGTTGCATTTTTTAAGGACTCTGCTGCATTATTTAAGGACCCTGCTGCAGTATTTCAGTAATCTGCTGCATTATTTAAGGACTTTGTTGCATTATTTAAGGACTTGGCTGGATTGTTTAAGGACTCTGCTGCATTATTTACGGACTTTGCTGCATTTTTTAGGACTCTGCTGCATTATTTAAGGACTTTGTTGCATTATTTAAGGACCCTGCTGCATTATTTAAGGACTTTGTTGCATTATTTAAGGACTCTGCTGCATTATTTAAGGACCCTGCTGCGGTATTTCAGCACTCTGCTGAATTATTTAAGGACTTTGCTGCATTATTTAAGGACTTTCTTGCATTATTTAAGGACTCTGCTGCATTATTTAAGGAATTTGTTGCATTAATTAAGGACTCTGCTGCATTATTTAATGACATTGCTGCATTATTTAAGGACTCTGCTGCATTATTTAAGGACTTTGCTGCAGTATTTAAGGACTCTGCTACGGTACTTAAGGACTCTGCTGCATTATTTAAGTACTTTTTTGCATTATTTAAGGACTCTGCTGCATTATTTAAGGTCTTGGTTGCATTATTTAAGGACTCTTCTGCATTATTTAAGGACTCTGCTGCATTGTTTAAGGACTTTGTTGCATTATTTAAGGACTCTGCTGCATTATTTAAGGACTTTGTTGCATTATTTAAGGACTCTGCTGCATCATTTAAGGACTTTGTTGCATTATTTAAGGACTCTACTTCATTATTTAACGACTTTGCTGCATTATTTAAGGACCCTGCTGCGGTATTTCAGTACTCTGCTGCATTATTTAAGTACTCAGCTGCATTATTTAGGGACTTTGTTGCATTATTTAAGGACTCTGCTGCATCATTTAAGGACGTTGTTGCATTATTTAAGGACTCTACTTCATTATTTAACGACTTTGCTGCATTATTTAAGGACCCTGCTGCGGTATTTCAGTACTCTGCTGCATTATTTAAGGACTTTATTGCATTATTTAAAGACTTTGCTGCATTTTTTAAGGAATTTGCTGCATTATTTAAGGACTCTGCAGCATTATTTAATGACTTTGCTGCATTATTTAAGGACTCTGCTGCATTATTTAAGTACTTTGTTGCATTATTTAAGGACTCTACTGCATTGTTTAAGGACTTTGTTGCATTATTTAAGGACACTTCTGCATTATTTAAGGACTTTGTTGCATTATTGAAGGACTCTGCTGCATTATTCAAGGACTTTGCTGCATTATTTAAGGACTATGCTGAAGTGTTTAAAGACTCTGCTGCATTATTTAAGGACTCTGCTGCATTATTTAAGGACTTGGCTGGATTATTTAAGGACCCTGCTGTATTATTTAAGGACTTGGCTGGATTATTTAAGGACTCTTCTGCATTATTTAAGGATGTTGTTGCATTATTTAAGGACTCTGCTGCATTATTTAAGGACTTGGCTGGATTATTTAAGGACTCTTCTGCATTATTTAAGGACTCTGCTGCATTATTTAAGGACTTTGTTGCATTATTTAAGGACTTTTCTGCATTATTTAAGGACTCTGTTGCATTACTTAAGGACTTGGCTGGATTATTTAAGGACTCTTCTGCATTATTTAAGGACTCTGCTGCATTATTTAAGGACTTTTCTGCATTATTTAAGGACTCTGCTGCATTATTTAAGGACTTGGCTGGATTATTTAAGGACTGTGCTGCATTATTTAAGGACTTTGTTGCATTATTTAAGGACTCTGCTGCATCATTTAAGGACGTTGTTGCATTATTTAAGGACTCTACTTCATTATTTAACGACTTTGCTGCATTATTTAAGGACCCTGCTGCGGTATTTCAGTACTCTGCTGCATCATTTAAGGACTTTGCTGCATTATTTATGGACTTTATTGCATTATTTAAAGACTTTGCTGCATTATATAAGGAATTTGCTGCATTATTTAAGGACTCTTCTGCATTATTTAGGACTTTGTTGCATTATTTAAGGACCCTGCTGCATTATTTAAGGACTTTGCTGCATTATTTAAGGACTCTGGTGCATTATTTAAGGACCCTGCTGCGGTATTTCAGCACTCTGCTGAATTATTTAAGGACTTTGCTGCATTATTTAAGGACTCTGCTACGGTACTTAAGGACTCTGCTGCATTATTTAAGTACTTTTTTGCATTATTTAAGGACTCTGCTGCATTATTTAAGGTCTTGGTTGCATTATTTAAGGACTCTTCTGCATTATTTAAGGACTCTGCTGCATTGTTTAAGGACTTTGTTGCATTATTTAAGGACTCTGCTGCATTATTTAAGGACTTTGTTGCATTATTTAAGGACTCTGCTGCATCATTTAAGGACTTTGTTGCATTATTTAAGGACTCTACTTCATTATTTAACGACTTTGCTGCATTATTTAAGGACCCTGCTGCGGTATTTCAGTACTCTGCTGCATTATTTAAGTACTCAGCTGCATTATTTAGGGACTTTGTTGCATTATTTAAGGACTCTGCTGCATCATTTAAGGACGTTGTTGCATTATTTAAGGACTCTACTTCATTATTTAACGACTTTGCTGCATTATTTAAGGACCCTGCTGCGGTATTTCAGTACTCTGCTGCATTATTTAAGGACTTTATTGCATTATTTAAAGACTTTGCTGCATTTTTTAAGGAATTTGCTGCATTATTTAAGGACTCTGCAGCATTATTTAATGACTTTGCTGCATTATTTAAGGACTCTGCTGCATTATTTAAGTACTTTGTTGCATTATTTAAGGACTCTACTGCATTGTTTAAGGACTTTGTTGCATTATTTAAGGACACTTCTGCATTATTTAAGGACTTTGTTGCATTATTGAAGGACTCTGCTGCATTATTCAAGGACTTTGCTGCATTATTTAAGGACTATGCTGAAGTGTTTAAAGACTCTGCTGCATTATTTAAGGACTCTGCTGCATTATTTAAGGACTTGGCTGGATTATTTAAGGACCCTGCTGTATTATTTAAGGACTTGGCTGGATTATTTAAGGACTCTTCTGCATTATTTAAGGATGTTGTTGCATTATTTAAGGACTCTGCTGCATTATTTAAGGACTTGGCTGGATTATTTAAGGACTCTTCTGCATTATTTAAGGACTCTGCTGCATTATTTAAGGACTTTGTTGCATTATTTAAGGACTTTTCTGCATTATTTAAGGACTCTGTTGCATTACTTAAGGACTTGGCTGGATTATTTAAGGACTCTTCTGCATTATTTAAGGACTCTGCTGCATTATTTAAGGACTTTTCTGCATTATTTAAGGACTCTGCTGCATTATTTAAGGACTTGGCTGGATTATTTAAGGACTGTGCTGCATTATTTAAGGACTTTGTTGCATTATTTAAGGACTCTGCTGCATCATTTAAGGACGTTGTTGCATTATTTAAGGACTCTACTTCATTATTTAACGACTTTGCTGCATTATTTAAGGACCCTGCTGCGGTATTTCAGTACTCTGCTGCATCATTTAAGGACTTTGCTGCATTATTTATGGACTTTATTGCATTATTTAAAGACTTTGCTGCATTATATAAGGAATTTGCTGCATTATTTAAGGACTCTTCTGCATTATTTAAGGACTTTGTTGCATTATTTAAGGACCCTGCTGCATTATTTAAGGACTTTGCTGCATTATTTAAGGACTCTGGTGCATTATTTAAGGACCCTGCTGCGGTATTTCAGCACTCTGCTGAATTATTTAAGGACTTTGCTGCATTATTTATGGACTTTATTGCATTATTTAAGGACTCTGCTGCATTATTTAAGGAATTTGTTGGATTATTAAAGGACTCTGCTGCATTATGTAATGACTTTGCTGCATTATTTAAGTACTCTGCTACGTTACTTAAGGACTCTGCTGCATTATTTAAGGACTCTGCTGCATTATTTAAGGACTTGGCTGGATTATTTAAGGACCCTGCTGTATTATTTAAGGACTTGGCTGGATTATTTAAGGACTCTTCTGCATTATTTAAGGATGTTGTTGCATTATTTAAGGACTCTGCTGCATTATTTAAGGACTTGGCTGGATTATTTAAGGACTCTTCTGCATTATTTAAGGACTCTGCTGCATTATTTAAGGACTTTGTTGCATTATTTAAGGACTTTTCTGCATTATTGAAGGACTCTGTTGCATTACTTAAGGACTTGGCTGGATTATTTAAGGACTCTTCTGCATTATTTAAGGACTCTGCTGCATTATTTAAGGACTTTTCTGCATTATTTAAGGACTCTGCTGCATTATTTAAGGACTTGGCTGGATTATTTAAGGACTGTGCTGCATTATTTAAGGACTTTGTTGCATTATTTAAGGACTCTGCTGCATCATTTAAGGACGTTGTTGCATTATTTAAGGACTCTACTTCATTATTTAACGACTTTGCTGCATTATTTAAGGACCCTGCTGCGGTATTTCAGTACTCTGCTGCATCATTTAAGGACTTTGCTGCATTATTTATGGACTTTATTGCATTATTTAAAGACTTTGCTGCATTATATAAGGAATTTGCTGCATTATTTAAGGACTCTTCTGCATTATTAAGGACTTTGTTGCATTATTTAAGGACCCTGCTGCATTATTTAAGGACTTTGCTGCATTATTTAAGGACTCTGGTGCATTATTTAAGGACCCTGCTGCGGTATTTCAGCACTCTGCTGAATTATTTAAGGACTTTGCTGCATTATTTATGGACTTTATTGCATTATTTAAGGACTCTGCTGCATTATTTAAGGAATTTGTTGGATTATTAAAGGACTCTGCTGCATTATGTAATGACTTTGCTGCATTATTTAAGTACTCTGCTACGTTACTTAAGGACTCTGCTGCATTATTTAAGGACTCTGCTGCATTATTTAAGGTCTTGGTTGCATTATTTAAGGACTCTTCTGCATTATTTAAGGACTCTGCTGCATTGTTTAAGGACTTTGTTGCATTATTTAAGGACTCTGCTGCATTATTTAAGGACTTTGTTGCATTATTTAAGGACTCTGCTGCATCATTTAAGGACTTTTTTGCATTATTTAAGGACTCTACTTTGTTATATATTACGACTTTGCTGCATTATTTAAGGACCCTGCTGCGGTATTTCAGTACTCTGCTGCATTATTTAAGGACTCTGCTGCATTATTTAAGGACTTTGTTGCATTATTTAAGGACTCTGCTGCATCATTTAAGGACGTTGTTGCATTATTTAAGGACTCTACTTCATTATTTAACGACTTTGCTGCATTATTTAAGGACCCTGCTGCGGTATTTCAGTACTCTGCTGCATTATTTAAGGACTTTGCTGCATTATTTATGGACTTTATTGCATTATTTAAAGACTTTGCTGCATTATTTAATGAATTTGCTGCATTATTTAAGGACTCTGCAGCATTATTTAATGACTTTGCTGCATTATTTAAGGACTCTGCTGCATTATTTAAGTACTTTGTTGCATTATTTAAGGACTCTGCTGCATTATTTAAGGACTTTGTTGCATTATTTAAGGACTCTTCTGCATTATTTAAGGACTTTGTTGCATTATTTAAGGACTCTGCTGCATTATTCAAGGACTTTGCTGCATTATTTAAGGACTATGCTGAAGTATTTAAGGACTCTGCTGCATTATTTAAGGACTTTGCTGCATTATTTAAGGACTCTGCTGCATTATTTAAGGACTTGGCTGGATTATTTAAGGACCCTGCTGCATGATTTAAGGACTTGGCTCGATTATTTAAGGACTCTTCTGCATTATTTAAGGATTTTGTTGCATTATTTAAGGACTCTGCTGCATTATTTAAGGACTTGGCTGGATTATTTAAGGACTCTTCTGCATTATTTAAGGACTCTGCTGCATTATTTAAGGAATTTGTTGCATTATTTAAAGACTTTGCTGCATTATTTAAGGACTCTGCTGTGGTATTTAAGGACTCTGCTGCATTATTTAAGAACTTTGCTGCATTATTTATGGACTTTATTGCATTATTTAAAGACTTTGCTGCATTATTTAAGGTCATTTCTGCATTATTTAAGGACTCTGCTGCATTATTTAAGGACTTTGTTGCATTATTTAAGGACTCTGCTGCATTATTAAGGACTTTGTTGCATTATTTAAGGACTCTGCTGCATTATTTAAGGACTTTGTTGCATTATTTAAGGACTCTGCTGCATTATTTAAGGACTTTGTTGCATTATTTAAGGACTCTGCTGCATTATTTAAGGACTTTGTTGCATTATTTAAGGACTCTGCTGCATTATTTAAGGACCCTGCTGCAGTATTTCAGTAATCTGCTGCATTATTTAAGGACTTTGTTGCATTATTTAAGGACTTGGCTGGATTGTTTAAGGACTCTGCTGCATTATTTACGGACTTTGCTGCATTTTTTAAGGACTCTGCTGCATTATTTAAGGACTTTGTTGCATTATTTAAGGACCCTGCTGCATTATTTAAGGACTTTGTTGCATTATTTAAGGACTCTGCTGCATTATTTAAGGACTTTGTTGCATTATTTAAGGACTCTGCTGCATCATTTAAGGACTTTGTTGCATTATTTAAGGACTCTACTTCATTATTTAACGACTTTGCTGCATTATTTAAGGACCCTGCTGCGGTATTTCAGTACTCTGCTGCATTATTTAAGTACTCAGCTGCATTATTTAAGGACTTTGTTGCATTATTTAAGGACTCTGCTGCATCATTTAAGGACGTTGTTGCATTATTTAAGGACTCTACTTCATTATTTAACGACTTTGCTGCATTATTTAAGGACCCTGCTGCGGTATTTCAGTACTCTGCTGCATTATTTAAGGACTTTATTGCATTATTTAAAGACTTTGCTGCATTTTTTAAGGAATTTGCTGCATTATTTAAGGACTCTGCAGCATTATTTAATGACTTTGCTGCATTATTTAAGGACTCTGCTGCATTATTTAAGTACTTTGTTGCATTATTTAAGGACTCTACTGCATTGTTTAAGGACTTTGTTGCATTATTTAAGGACACTTCTGCATTATTTAAGGACTTTGTTGCATTATTGAAGGACTCTGCTGCATTATTCAAGGACTTTGCTGCATTATTTAAGGACTATGCTGAAGTGTTTAAAGACTCTGCTGCATTATTTAAGGACTCTGCTGCATTATTTAAGGACTTGGCTGGATTATTTAAGGACCCTGCTGTATTATTTAAGGACTTGGCTGGATTATTTAAGGACTCTTCTGCATTATTTAAGGATGTTGTTGCATTATTTAAGGACTCTGCTGCATTATTTAAGGACTTGGCTGGATTATTTAAGGACTCTTCTGCATTATTTAAGGACTCTGCTGCATTATTTAAGGACTTTGTTGCATTATTTAAGGACTTTTCTGCATTATTTAAGGACTCTGTTGCATTACTTAAGGACTTGGCTGGATTATTTAAGGACTCTTCTGCATTATTTAAGGACTCTGCTGCATTATTTAAGGACTTTTCTGCATTATTTAAGGACTCTGCTGCATTATTTAAGGACTTGGCTGGATTATTTAAGGACTGTGCTGCATTATTTAAGGACTTTGTTGCATTATTTAAGGACTCTGCTGCATCATTTAAGGACGTTGTTGCATTATTTAAGGACTCTACTTCATTATTTAACGACTTTGCTGCATTATTTAAGGACCCTGCTGCGGTATTTCAGTACTCTGCTGCATCATTTAAGGACTTTGCTGCATTATTTATGGACTTTATTGCATTATTTAAAGACTTTGCTGCATTATATAAGGAATTTGCTGCATTATTTAAGGACTCTTCTGCATTATTTAAGGACTTTGTTGCATTATTTAAGGACCCTGCTGCATTATTTAAGGATTTTGCTGCATTATTTAAGGACTCTGGTGCATTATTTAAGGACCCTGCTGCGGTATTTCAGCACTCTGCTGAATTATTTAAGGACTTTGCTGCATTATTTATGGACTTTATTGCATTATTTAAGGACTCTGCTGCATTATTTAAGGAATTTGTTGGATTATTAAAGGACTCTGCTGCATTATGTAATGACTTTGCTGCATTATTTAAGTACTCTGCTACGTTACTTAAGGACTCTGCTGCATTATTTAAGGACTCTGCTGCATTATTTAAGGTCTTGGTTGCATTATTTAAGGACTCTTCTGCATTATTTAAGGACTCTGCTGCATTGTTTAAGGACTTTGTTGCATTATTTAAGGACTCTGCTGCATTATTTAAGGACTTTGTTGCATTATTTAAGGACTCTGCTGCATCATTTAAGGACTTTTTTGCATTATTTAAGGACTCTACTTTGTTATATATTACGACTTTGCTGCATTATTTAAGGACCCTGCTGCGGTATTTCAGTACTCTGCTGCATTATTTAAGGACTCTGCTGCATTATTTAAGGACTTTGTTGCATTATTTAAGGACTCTGCTGCATCATTTAAGGACGTTGTTGCATTATTTAAGGACTCTACTTCATTATTTAACGACTTTGCTGCATTATTTAAGGACCCTGCTGCGGTATTTCAGTACTCTGCTGCATTATTTAAGGACTTTGCTGCATTATTTATGGACTTTATTGCATTATTTAAAGACTTTGCTGCATTATTTAATGAATTTGCTGCATTATTTAAGGACTCTGCAGCATTATTTAATGACTTTGCTGCATTATTTAAGGACTCTGCTGCATTATTTAAGTACTTTGTTGCATTATTTAAGGACTCTGCTGCATTATTTAAGGACTTTGTTGCATTATTTAAGGACTCTTCTGCATTATTTAAGGACTTTGTTGCATTATTTAAGGACTCTGCTGCATTATTCAAGGACTTTGCTGCATTATTTAAGGACTATGCTGAAGTATTTAAGGACTCTGCTGCATTATTTAAGGACTTTGCTGCATTATTTAAGGACTCTGCTGCATTATTTAAGGACTTGGCTGGATTATTTAAGGACCCTGCTGCATGATTTAAGGACTTGGCTCGATTATTTAAGGACTCTTCTGCATTATTTAAGGATTTTGTTGCATTATTTAAGGACTCTGCTGCATTATTTAAGGACTTGGCTGGATTATTTAAGGACTCTTCTGCATTATTTAAGGACTCTGCTGCATTATTTAAGGAATTTTTTGCATTATTTAAAGACTTTGCTGCATTATTTAAGGACTCTGCTGTGGTATTTAAGGACTCTGCTGCATTATTTAAGAACTTTGCTGCATTATTTATGGACTTTATTGCATTATTTAAAGACTTTGCTGCATTATTTAAGGTCATTTCTGCATTATTTAAGGACTCTGCTGCATTATTTAAGGACTTTGTTGCATTATTTAAGGACTCTGCTGCATTATTAAGGACTTTGTTGCATTATTTAAGGACTCTGCTGCATTATTTAAGGACTTTGTTGCATTATTTAAGGACTCTGCTGCATTATTTAAGGACTTTGTTGCATTATTTAAGGACTCTGCTGCATTATTTAAGGACTTTGTTGCATTATTTAAGGACTCTGCTGCATTATTTAAGGACCCTGCTGCAGTATTTCAGTAATCTGCTGCATTATTTAAGGACTTTGTTGCATTATTTAAGGACTTGGCTGGATTGTTTAAGGACTCTGCTGCATTATTTACGGACTTTGCTGCATTTTTTAAGGACTCTGCTGCATTATTTAAGGACTTTGTTGCATTATTTAAGGACCCTGCTGCATTATTTAAGGACTTTGTTGCATTATTTAAGGACTCTGCTGCATTATTTAAGGACCCTGCTGCGGTATTTCAGCACTCTGCTGAATTATTTAAGGACTTTGCTGCATTATTTAAGGACTTTCTTGCATTATTTAAGGACTCTGCTGCATTATTTAAGGAATTTGTTGCATTAATTAAGGACTCTGCTGCATTATTTAATGACATTGCTGCATTATTTAAGGACTCTGCTGCATTATTTAAGGACTTTGCTGCAGTATTTAAGGACTCTGCTATGGTACTTAAGGACTCTGCTGCATTATTTAAGTACTTTTTTGCATTATTTAAGGACTCTGCTGCATTATTTAAGGTCTTGGTTGCATTATTTAAGGACTCTTCTGCATTATTTAAGGACTCTGCTGCATTGTTTAAGGACTTTGTTGCATTATTTAAGGACTCTGCTGCATTATTTAAGGACTTTGTTGCATTATTTAAGGACTCTGCTGCATCATTTAAGGACTTTGTTGCATTATTTAAGGACTCTACTTCATTATTTAACGACTTTGCTGCATTATTTAAGGACCCTGCTGCGGTATTTCAGTACTCTGCTGCATTATTTAAGTACTCAGCTGCATTATTTAAGGACTTTGTTGCATTATTTAAGGACTCTGCTGCATCATTTAAGGACGTTGTTGCATTATTTAAGGACTCTACTTCATTATTTAACGACTTTGCTGCATTATTTAAGGACCCTGCTGCGGTATTTCAGTACTCTGCTGCATTATTTAAGGACTTTATTGCATTATTTAAAGACTTTGCTGCATTTTTTAAGGAATTTGCTGCATTATTTAAGGACTCTGCAGCATTATTTAATGACTTTGCTGCATTATTTAAGGACTCTGCTGCATTATTTAAGTACTTTGTTGCATTATTTAAGGACTCTACTGCATTGTTTAAGGACTTTGTTGCATTATTTAAGGACACTTCTGCATTATTTAAGGACTTTGTTGCATTATTGAAGGACTCTGCTGCATTATTCAAGGACTTTGCTGCATTATTTAAGGACTATGCTGAAGTGTTTAAAGACTCTGCTGCATTATTTAAGGACTCTGCTGCATTATTTAAGGACTTGGCTGGATTATTTAAGGACCCTGCTGTATTATTTAAGGACTTGGCTGGATTATTTAAGGACTCTTCTGCATTATTTAAGGACTTGGCTGGATTATTTAAGGACTCTTCTGCATTATTTAAGGACTCTGCTGCATTATTTAAGGACTTTGTTGCATTATTTAAGGACTTTTCTGCATTATTGAAGGACTCTGTTGCATTACTTAAGGACTTGGCTGGATTATTTAAGGACTCTTCTGCATTATTTAAGGACTCTGCTGCATTATTTAAGGACTTTTCTGCATTATTTAAGGACTCTGCTGCATTATTTAAGGACTTGGCTGGATTATTTAAGGACTGTGCTGCATTATTTAAGGACTTTGTTGCATTATTTAAGGACTCTGCTGCATCATTTAAGGACGTTGTTGCATTATTTAAGGACTCTACTTCATTATTTAACGACTTTGCTGCATTATTTAAGGACCCTGCTGCGGTATTTCAGTACTCTGCTGCATCATTTAAGGACTTTGCTGCATTATTTATGGACTTTATTGCATTATTTAAAGACTTTGCTGCATTATATAAGGAATTTGCTGCATTATTTAAGGACTCTTCTGCATTATTTAAGGACTTTGTTGCATTATTTAAGGACCCTGCTGCATTATTTAAGGACTTTGCTGCATTATTTAAGGACTCTGGTGCATTATTTAAGGACCCTGCTGCGGTATTTCAGCACTCTGCTGAATTATTTAAGGACTTTGCTGCATTATTTATGGACTTTATTGCATTATTTAAGGACTCTGCTGCATTATTTAAGGAATTTGTTGGATTATTAAAGGACTCTGCTGCATTATGTAATGACTTTGCTGCATTATTTAAGTACTCTGCTACGTTACTTAAGGACTCTGCTGCATTATTTAAGGACTCTGCTGCATTATTTAAGGTCTTGGTTGCATTATTTAAGGACTCTTCTGCATTATTTAAGGACTCTGCTGCATTGTTTAAGGACTTTGTTGCATTATTTAAGGACTCTGCTGCATTATTTAAGGACTTTGTTGCATTATTTAAGGACTCTGCTGCATCATTTAAGGACTTTTTTGCATTATTTAAGGACTCTACTTTGTTATATATTACGACTTTGCTGCATTATTTAAGGACCCTGCTGCGGTATTTCAGTACTCTGCTGCATTATTTAAGGACTCTGCTGCATTATTTAAGGACTTTGTTGCATTATTTAAGGACTCTGCTGCATCATTTAAGGACGTTGTTGCATTATTTAAGGACTCTACTTCATTATTTAACGACTTTGCTGCATTATTTAAGGACCCTGCTGCGGTATTTCAGTACTCTGCTGCATTATTTAAGGACTTTGCTGCATTATTTATGGACTTTATTGCATTATTTAAAGACTTTGCTGCATTATTTAATGAATTTGCTGTATTATTTAAGGACTCTGCAGCATTATTTAATGACTTTGCTGCATTATTTAAGGACTCTGCTGCATTATTTAAGTACTTTGTTGCATTATTTAAGGACTCTGCTGCATTATTTAAGGACTTTGTTGCATTATTTAAGGACTCTTCTGCATTATTTAAGGACTTTGTTGCATTATTTAAGGACTCTGCTGCATTATTCAAGGACTTTGCTGCATTATTTAAGGACTATGCTGAAGTATTTAAGGACTCTGCTGCATTATTTAAGGACTTTGCTGCATTATTTAAGGACTCTGCTGCATTATTTAAGGACTTGGCTGGATTATTTAAGGACCCTGCTGCATGATTTAAGGACTTGGCTCGATTATTTAAGGACTCTTCTGCATTATTTAAGGATTTTGTTGCATTATTTAAGGACTCTGCTGCATTATTTAAGGACTTGGCTGGATTATTTAAGGACTCTTCTGCATTATTTAAGGACTCTGCTGCATTATTTAAGGAATTTGTTGCATTATTTAAAGACTTTGCTGCATTATTTAAGGACTCTGCTGTGGTATTTAAGGACTCTGCTGCATTATTTAAGAACTTTGCTGCATTATTTATGGACTTTATTGCATTATTTAAAGACTTTGCTGCATTATTTAAGGTCATTTCTGCATTATTTAAGGACTCTGCTGCATTATTTAAGGACTTTGTTGCATTATTTAAGGACTCTGCTGCATTATTAAGGACTTTGTTGCATTATTTAAGGACTCTGCTGCATTATTTAAGGACTTTGTTGCATTATTTAAGGACTCTGCTGCATTATTTAAGGACTTTGTTGCATTATTTAAGGACTCTGCTGCATTATTTAAGGACTTTGTTGCATTATTTAAGGACTCTGCTGCATTATTTAAGGACCCTGCTGCAGTATTTCAGTAATCTGCTGCATTATTTAAGGACTTTGTTGCATTATTTAAGGACTTGGCTGGATTGTTTAAGGACTCTGCTGCATTATTTACGGACTTTGCTGCATTTTTTAAGGACTCTGCTGCATTATTTAAGGACTTTGTTGCATTATTTAAGGACCCTGCTGCATTATTTAAGGACTTTGTTGCATTATTTAAGGACTCTGCTGCATTATTTAAGGACCCTGCTGCGGTATTTCAGCACTCTGCTGAATTATTTAAGGACTTTGCTGCATTATTTAAGGACTTTCTTGCATTATTTAAGGACTCTGCTGCATTATTTAAGGAATTTGTTGCATTAATTAAGGACTCTGCTGCATTATTTAATGACATTGCTGCATTATTTAAGGACTCTGCTGCATTATTTAAGGACTTTGCTGCAGTATTTAAGGACTCTGCTACGGTACTTAAGGACTCTGCTGCATTATTTAAGTACTTTTTTGCATTATTTAAGGACTCTGCTGCATTATTTAAGGTCTTGGTTGCATTATTTAAGGACTCTTCTGCATTATTTAAGGACTCTGCTGCATTGTTTAAGGACTTTGTTGCATTATTTAAGGACTCTGCTGCATTATTTAAGGACTTTGTTGCATTATTTAAGGACTCTGCTGCATCATTTAAGGACTTTGTTGCATTATTTAAGGACTCTACTTCATTATTTAACGACTTTGCTGCATTATTTAAGGACCCTGCTGCGGTATTTCAGTACTCTGCTGCATTATTTAAGTACTCAGCTGCATTATTTAAGGACTTTGTTGCATTATTTAAAGACTCTGCTGCATCATTTAAGGACGTTGTTGCATTATTTAAGGACTCTACTTCATTATTTAACGACTTTGCTGCATTATTTAAGGACCCTGCTGCGGTATTTCAGTACTCTGCTGCATTATTTAAGGACTTTATTGCATTATTTAAAGACTTTGCTGCATTTTTTAAGGAATTTGCTGCATTATTTAAGGACTCTGCAGCATTATTTAATGACTTTGCTGCATTATTTAAGGACTCTGCTGCATTATTTAAGTACTTTGTTGCATTATTTAAGGACTCTACTGCATTGTTTAAGGACTTTGTTGCATTATTTAAGGACACTTCTGCATTATTTAAGGACTTTGTTGCATTATTGAAGGACTCTGCTGCATTATTCAAGGACTTTGCTGCATTATTTAAGGACTATGCTGAAGTGTTTAAAGACTCTGCTGCATTATTTAAGGACTCTGCTGCATTATTTAAGGACTTGGCTGGATTATTTAAGGACCCTGCTGTATTATTTAAGGACTTGGCTGGATTATTTAAGGACTCTTCTGCATTATTTAAGGATGTTGTTGCATTATTTAAGGACTCTGCTGCATTATTTAAGGACTTGGCTGGATTATTTAAGGACTCTTCTGCATTATTTAAGGACTCTGCTGCATTATTTAAGGACTTTGTTGCATTATTTAAGGACTTTTCTGCATTATTTAAGGACTCTGTTGCATTACTTAAGGACTTGGCTGGATTATTTAAGGACTCTTCTGCATTATTTAAGGACTCTGCTGCATTATTTAAGGACTTTTCTGCATTATTTAAGGACTCTGCTGCATTATTTAAGGACTTGGCTGGATTATTTAAGGACTGTGCTGCATTATTTAAGGACTTTGTTGCATTATTTAAGGACTCTGCTGCATCATTTAAGGACGTTGTTGCATTATTTAAGGACTCTACTTCATTATTTAACGACTTTGCTGCATTATTTAAGGACCCTGCTGCGGTATTTCAGTACTCTGCTGCATCATTTAAGGACTTTGCTGCATTATTTATGGACTTTATTGCATTATTTAAAGACTTTGCTGCATTATATAAGGAATTTGCTGCATTATTTAAGGACTCTTCTGCATTATTTAAGGACTTTGTTGCATTATTTAAGGACCCTGCTGCATTATTTAAGGACTTTGCTGCATTATTTAAGGACTCTGGTGCATTATTTAAGGACCCTGCTGCGGTATTTCAGCACTCTGCTGAATTATTTAAGGACTTTGCTGCATTATTTATGGACTTTATTGCATTATTTAAGGACTCTGCTGCATTATTTAAGGAATTTGTTGGATTATTAAAGGACTCTGCTGCATTATGTAATGACTTTGCTGCATTATTTAAGTACTCTGCTACGTTACTTAAGGACTCTGCTGCATTATTTAAGGACTCTGCTGCATTATTTAAGGACTTGGCTGGATTATTTAAGGACCCTGCTGTATTATTTAAGGACTTGGCTGGATTATTTAAGGACTCTTCTGCATTATTTAAGGATGTTGTTGCATTATTTAAGGACTCTGCTGCATTATTTAAGGACTTGGCTGGATTATTTAAGGACTCTTCTGCATTATTTAAGGACTCTGCTGCATTATTTAAGGACTTTGTTGCATTATTTAAGGACTTTTCTGCATTATTGAAGGACTCTGTTGCATTACTTAAGGACTTGGCTGGATTATTTAAGGACTCTTCTGCATTATTTAAGGACTCTGCTGCATTATTTAAGGACTTTTCTGCATTATTTAAGGACTCTGCTGCATTATTTAAGGACTTGGCTGGATTATTTAAGGACTGTGCTGCATTATTTAAGGACTTTGTTGCATTATTTAAGGACTCTGCTGCATCATTTAAGGACGTTGTTGCATTATTTAAGGACTCTACTTCATTATTTAACGACTTTGCTGCATTATTTAAGGACCCTGCTGCGGTATTTCAGTACTCTGCTGCATCATTTAAGGACTTTGCTGCATTATTTATGGACTTTATTGCATTATTTAAAGACTTTGCTGCATTATATAAGGAATTTGCTGCATTATTTAAGGACTCTTCTGCATTATTTAAGGACTTTGTTGCATTATTTAAGGACCCTGCTGCATTATTTAAGGACTTTGCTGCATTATTTAAGGACTCTGGTGCATTATTTAAGGACCCTGCTGCGGTATTTCAGCACTCTGCTGAATTATTTAAGGACTTTGCTGCATTATTTATGGACTTTATTGCATTATTTAAGGACTCTGCTGCATTATTTAAGGAATTTGTTGGATTATTAAAGGACTCTGCTGCATTATGTAATGACTTTGCTGCATTATTTAAGTACTCTGCTACGTTACTTAAGGACTCTGCTGCATTATTTAAGGACTCTGCTGCATTATTTAAGGTCTTGGTTGCATTATTTAAGGACTCTTCTGCATTATTTAAGGACTCTGCTGCATTGTTTAAGGACTTTGTTGCATTATTTAAGGACTCTGCTGCATTATTTAAGGACTTTGTTGCATTATTTAAGGACTCTGCTGCATCATTTAAGGACTTTTTTGCATTATTTAAGGACTCTACTTTGTTATATATTACGACTTTGCTGCATTATTTAAGGACCCTGCTGCGGTATTTCAGTACTCTGCTGCATTATTTAAGGACTCTGCTGCATTATTTAAGGACTTTGTTGCATTATTTAAGGACTCTGCTGCATCATTTAAGGACGTTGTTGCATTATTTAAGGACTCTACTTCATTATTTAACGACTTTGCTGCATTATTTAAGGACCCTGCTGCGGTATTTCAGTACTCTGCTGCATTATTTAAGGACTTTGCTGCATTATTTATGGACTTTATTGCATTATTTAAAGACTTTGCTGCATTATTTAATGAATTTGCTGCATTATTTAAGGACTCTGCAGCATTATTTAATGACTTTGCTGCATTATTTAAGGACTCTGCTGCATTATTTAAGTACTTTGTTGCATTATTTAAGGACTCTGCTGCATTATTTAAGGACTTTGTTGCATTATTTAAGGACTCTTCTGCATTATTTAAGGACTTTGTTGCATTATTTAAGGACTCTGCTGCATTATTCAAGGACTTTGCTGCATTATTTAAGGACTATGCTGAAGTATTTAAGGACTCTGCTGCATTATTTAAGGACTTTGCTGCATTATTTAAGGACTCTGCTGCATTATTTAAGGACTTGGCTGGATTATTTAAGGACCCTGCTGCATGATTTAAGGACTTGGCTCGATTATTTAAGGACTCTTCTGCATTATTTAAGGATTTTGTTGCATTATTTAAGGACTCTGCTGCATTATTTAAGGACTTGGCTGGATTATTTAAGGACTCTTCTGCATTATTTAAGGACTCTGCTGCATTATTTAAGGAATTTGTTGCATTATTTAAAGACTTTGCTGCATTATTTAAGGACTCTGCTGTGGTATTTAAGGACTCTGCTGCATTATTTAAGAACTTTGCTGCATTATTTATGGACTTTATTGCATTATTTAAAGACTTTGCTGCATTATTTAAGGTCATTTCTGCATTATTTAAGGACTCTGCTGCATTATTTAAGGACTTTGTTGCATTATTTAAGGACTCTGCTGCATTATTAAGGACTTTGTTGCATTATTTAAGGACTCTGCTGCATTATTTAAGGACTTTGTTGCATTATTTAAGGACTCTGCTGCATTATTTAAGGACTTTGTTGCATTATTTAAGGACTCTGCTGCATTATTTAAGGACTTTGTTGCATTATTTAAGGACTCTGCTGCATTATTTAAGGACCCTGCTGCAGTATTTCAGTAATCTGCTGCATTATTTAAGGACTTTGTTGCATTATTTAAGGACTTGGCTGGATTGTTTAAGGACTCTGCTGCATTATTTACGGACTTTGCTGCATTTTTTAAGGACTCTGCTGCATTATTTAAGGACTTTGTTGCATTATTTAAGGACCCTGCTGCATTATTTAAGGACTTTGTTGCATTATTTAAGGACTCTGCTGCATTATTTAAGGACCCTGCTGCGGTATTTCAGCACTCTGCTGAATTATTTAAGGACTTTGCTGCATTATTTAAGGACTTTCTTGCATTATTTAAGGACTCTGCTGCATTATTTAAGGAATTTGTTGCATTAATTAAGGACTCTGCTGCATTATTTAATGACATTGCTGCATTATTTAAGGACTCTGCTGCATTATTTAAGGACTTTGCTGCAGTATTTAAGGACTCTGCTACGGTACTTAAGGACTCTGCTGCATTATTTAAGTACTTTTTTGCATTATTTAAGGACTCTGCTGCATTATTTAAGGTCTTGGTTGCATTATTTAAGGACTCTTCTGCATTATTTAAGGACTCTGCTGCATTGTTTAAGGACTTTGTTGCATTATTTAAGGACTCTGCTGCATTATTTAAGGACTTTGTTGCATTATTTAAGGACTCTGCTGCATCATTTAAGGACTTTGTTGCATTATTTAAGGACTCTACTTCATTATTTAACGACTTTGCTGCATTATTTAAGGACCCTGCTGCGGTATTTCAGTACTCTGCTGCATTATTTAAGTACTCAGCTGCATTATTTAAGGACTTTGTTGCATTATTTAAAGACTCTGCTGCATCATTTAAGGACGTTGTTGCATTATTTAAGGACTCTACTTCATTATTTAACGACTTTGCTGCATTATTTAAGGACCCTGCTGTGGTATTTCAGTACTCTGCTGCATTATTTAAGGACTTTATTGCATTATTTAAAGACTTTGCTGCATTTTTTAAGGAATTTGCTGCATTATTTAAGGACTCTGCAGCATTATTTAATGACTTTGCTGCATTATTTAAGGACTCTGCTGCATTATTTAAGTACTTTGTTGCATTATTTAAGGACTCTACTGCATTGTTTAAGGACTTTGTTGCATTATTTAAGGACACTTCTGCATTATTTAAGGACTTTGTTGCATTATTGAAGGACTCTGCTGCATTATTCAAGGACTTTGCTGCATTATTTAAGGACTATGCTGAAGTGTTTAAAGACTCTGCTGCATTATTTAAGGACTCTGCTGCATTATTTAAGGACTTGGCTGGATTATTTAAGGACCCTGCTGTATTATTTAAGGACTTGGCTGGATTATTTAAGGACTCTTCTGCATTATTTAAGGATGTTGTTGCATTATTTAAGGACTCTGCTGCATTATTTAAGGACTTGGCTGGATTATTTAAGGACTCTTCTGCATTATTTAAGGACTCTGCTGCATTATTTAAGGACTTTGTTGCATTATTTAAGGACTTTTCTGCATTATTTAAGGACTCTGTTGCATTACTTAAGGACTTGGCTGGATTATTTAAGGACTCTTCTGCATTATTTAAGGACTCTGCTGCATTATTTAAGGACTTTTCTGCATTATTTAAGGACTCTGCTGCATTATTTAAGGACTTGGCTGGATTATTTAAGGACTGTGCTGCATTATTTAAGGACTTTGTTGCATTATTTAAGGACTCTGGTGCATTATTTAAGGACCCTGCTGCGGTATTTCAGCACTCTGCTGAATTATTTAAGGACTTTGCTGCATTATTTATGGACTTTATTGCATTATTTAAGGACTCTGCTGCATTATTTAAGGAATTTGTTGGATTATTAAAGGACTCTGCTGCATTATGTAATGACTTTGCTGCATTATTTAAGTACTCTGCTACGTTACTTAAGGACTCTGCTGCATTATTTAAGGACTCTGCTGCATTATTTAAGGACTTGGCTGGATTATTTAAGGACCCTGCTGTATTATTTAAGGACTTGGCTGGATTATTTAAGGACTCTTCTGCATTATTTAAGGATGTTGTTGCATTATTTAAGGACTCTGCTGCATTATTTAAGGACTTGGCTGGATTATTTAAGGACTCTTCTGCATTATTTAAGGACTCTGCTGCATTATTTAAGGACTTTGTTGCATTATTTAAGGACTTTTCTGCATTATTTAAGGACTCTGTTGCATTACTTAAGTACTTGGCTGGATTATTTAAGGACTCTTCTGCATTATTTAAGGACTCTGCTGCATTATTTAAGGACTTTTCTGCATTATTTAAGGACTCTGCTGCATTATTTAAGGACTTGGCTGGATTATTTAAGGACTGTGCTGCATTATTTAAGGACTTTGTTGCATTATTTAAGGACTCTGCTGCATCATTTAAGGACGTTGTTGCATTATTTAAGGACTCTACTTCATTATTTAACGACTTTGCTGCATTATTTAAGGACCCTGCTGCGGTATTTCAGTACTCTGCTGCATCATTTAAGGACTTTGCTGCATTATTTATGGACTTTATTGCATAATTTAAAGACTTTGCTGCATTATATAAGGAATTTGCTGCATTATTTAAGGACTCTTCTGCATTATTTAAGGACTTTGTTGCATTATTTAAGGACCCTGCTGCATTATTTAAGGACTTTGCTGCATTATTTAAGGACTCTGGTGCATTATTTAAGGACCCTGCTGCGGTATTTCAGCACTCTGCTGAATTATTTAAGGACTTTGCTGCATTATTTATGGACTTTATTGCATTATTTAAGGACTCTGCTGCATTATTTAAGGAATTTGTTGGATTATTAAAGGACTCTGCTGCATTATGTAATGACTTTGCTGCATTATTTAAGTACTCTGCTACGTTACTTAAGGACTCTGCTGCATTATTTAAGGACTCTGCTGCATTATTTAAGGTCTTGGTTGCATTATTTAAGGACTCTTCTGCATTATTTAAGGACTCTGCTGCATTGTTTAAGGACTTTGTTGCATTATTTAAGGATTCTGCTGCATTATTTAAGGACTTTGTTGCATTATTTAAGGACTCTGCTGCATCATTTAAGGACTTTTTTGCATTATTTAAGGACTCTACTTTGTTATATATTACGACTTTGCTGCATTATTTAAGGACCCTGCTGCGGTATTTCAGTACTCTGCTGCATTATTTAAGGACTCTGCTGCATTATTTAAGGACTTTGTTGCATTATTTAAGGACTCTGCTGCATCATTTAAGGACGTTGTTGCATTATTTAAGGACTCTACTTCATTATTTAACGACTTTGCTGCATTATTTAAGGACCCTGCTGCGGTATTTCAGTACTCTGCTGCATTATTTAAGGACTTTGCTGCATTATTTATGGACTTTATTGCATTATTTAAAGACTTTGCTGCATTATTTAATGAATTTGCTGCATTATTTAAGGACTCTGCAGCATTATTTAATGACTTTGCTGCATTATTTAAGGACTCTGCTGCATTATTTAAGTACTTTGTTGCATTATTTAAGGACTCTGCTGCATTATTTAAGGACTTTGTTGCATTATTTAAGGACTCTTCTGCATTATTTAACGACTTTGTTGCATTATTTAAGGACTCTGCTGCATTATTCAAGGACTTTGCTGCATTATTTAAGGACTATGCTGAAGTATTTAAGGACTCTGCTGCATTATTTAAGGACTTTGCTGCATTATTTAAGGACTCTGCTGCATTATTTAAGGACTTGGCTGGATTATTTAAGGACCCTGCTGCATGATTTAAGGACTTGGCTCGATTATTTAAGGACTCTTCTGCATTATTTAAGGATTTTGTTGCATTATTTAAGGACTCTGCTGCATTATTTAAGGACTTGGCTGGATTATTTAAGGACTCTTCTGCATTATTTAAGGACTCTGCTGCATTATTTAAGGAATTTGTTGCATTATTTAAAGACTTTGCTGCATTATTTAAGGACTCTGCTGTGGTATTTAAGGACTCTGCTGCATTATTTAAGAACTTTGCTGCATTATTTATGGACTTTATTGCATTATTTAAAGACTTTGCTGCATTATTTAAGGTCATTTCTGCATTATTTAAGGACTCTGCTGCATTATTTAAGGACTTTGTTGCATTATTTAAGGACTCTGCTGCATTATTAAGGACTTTGTTGCATTATTTAAGGACTCTGCTGCATTATTTAAGGACTTTGTTGCATTATTTAAGGACTCTGCTGCATTATTTAAGGACTTTGTTGCATTATTTAAGGACTCTGCTGCATTATTTAAGGACTTTGTTGCATTATTTAAGGACTCTGCTGCATTATTTAAGGACCCTGCTGCAGTATTTCAGTAATCTGCTGCATTATTTAAGGACTTTGTTGCATTATTTAAGGACTTGGCTGGATTGTTTAAGGACTCTGCTGCATTATTTACGGACTTTGCTGCATTTTTTAAGGACTCTGCTGCATTATTTAAGGACTTTGTTGCATTATTTAAGGACCCTGCTGCATTATTTAAGGACTTTGTTGCATTATTTAAGGACTCTGCTGCATTATTTAAGGACCCTGCTGCGGTATTTCAGCACTCTGCTGAATTATTTAAGGACTTTGCTGCATTATTTAAGGACTTTCTTGCATTATTTAAGGACTC
Organism: Phyllobates terribilis; assembly: GCF_046119375.1. Lineage (NCBI taxonomy): Eukaryota > Metazoa > Chordata > Amphibia > Anura > Dendrobatidae > Phyllobates > Phyllobates terribilis. Next base: position 5,518,643 of record NW_027362792.1, read on the forward strand.
TGCTGCATTATTTAAGGAATTTGTTGCATTAATTAAGGACTCTGCTGCATTATTTAATGACATTGCTGCATTATTTAAGGACTCTGCTGCATTATTTAAGGACTTTGCTGCAGTATTTAAGGACTCTGCTACGGTACTTAAGGACTCTGCTGCATTATTTAAGTACTTTTTTGCATTATTTAAGGACTCTGCTGCATTATTTAAGGTCTTGGTTGCATTATTTAAGGACTCTTCTGCATTATTTAAGGACTCTGCTGCATTGTTTAAGGACTTTGTTGCATTATTTAAGGACTCTGCTGCATTATTTAAGGACTTTGTTGCATTATTTAAGGACTCTGCTGCATCATTTAAGGACTTTGTTGCATTATTTAAGGACTCTACTTCATTATTTAACGACTTTGCTGCATTATTTAAGGACCCTGCTGCGGTATTTCAGTACTCTGCTGCATTATTTAAGTACTCAGCTGCATTATTTAAGGACTTTGTTGCATTATTTAAAGACTCTGCTTCATCATTTAAGGACGTTGTTGCATTATTTAAGGACTCTACTTCATTATTTAACGACTTTGCTGCATTATTTAAGGACCCTGCTGCGGTATTTCAGTACTCTGCTGCATTATTTAAGGACTTTATTGCATTATTTAAAGACTTTGCTGCATTTTTTAAGGAATTTGCTGCATTATTTAAGGACTCTGCAGCATTATTTAATGACTTTGCTGCATTATTTAAGGACTCTGCTGCATTATTTAAGTACTTTGTTGCATTATTTAAGGACTCTACTGCATTGTTTAAGGACTTTGTTGCATTATTTAAGGACACTTCTGCATTATTTAAGGACTTTGTTGCATTATTGAAGGACTCTGCTGCATTATTCAAGGACTTTGCTGCATTATTTAAGGACTATGCTGAAGTGTTTAAAGACTCTGCTGCATTATTTAAGGACTCTGCTGCATTATTTAAGGACTTGGCTGGATTATTTAAGGACCCTGCTGTATTATTTAAGGACTTGGCTGGATTATTTAAGGACTCTTCTGCATTATTTAAGGATGTTGTTGCATTATTTAAGGACTCTGCTGCATTATTTAAGGACTTGGCTGGATTATTTAAGGACTCTTCTGCATTATTTAAGGACTCTGCTGCATTATTTAAGGACTTTGTTGCATTATTTAAGGACTTTTCTGCATTATTTAAGGACTCTGTTGCATTACTTAAGGACTTGGCTGGATTATTTAAGGACTCTTCTGCATTATTTAAGGACTCTGCTGCATTATTTAAGGACTTTTCTGCATTATTTAAGGACTCTGCTGCATTATTTAAGGACTTGGCTGGATTATTTAAGGACTGTGCTGCATTATTTAAGGACTTTGTTGCATTATTTAAGGACTCTGCTGCATCATTTAAGGACGTTGTTGCATTATTTAAGGACTCTACTTCATTATTTAACGACTTTGCTGCATTATTTAAGGACCCTGCTGCGGTATTTCAGTACTCTGCTGCATCATTTAAGGACTTTGCTGCATTATTTATGGACTTTATTGCATAATTTAAAGACTTTGCTGCATTATATAAGGAATTTGCTGCATTATTTAAGGACTCTTCTGCATTATTTAAGGACTTTGTTGCATTATTTAAGGACCCTGCTGCATTATTTAAGGACTTTGCTGCATTATTTAAGGACTCTGGTGCATTATTTAAGGACCCTGCTGCGGTATTTCAGCACTCTGCTGAATTATTTAAGGACTTTGCTGCATTATTTATGGACTTTATTGCATTATTTAAGGACTCTGCTGCATTATTTAAGGAATTTGTTGGATTATTAAAGGACTCTGCTGCATTATGTAATGACTTTGCTGCATTATTTAAGTACTCTGCTACGTTACTTAAGGACTCTGCTGCATTATTTAAGGACTCTGCTGCATTATTTAAGGTCTTGGTTGCATTATTTAAGGACTCTTCTGCATTATTTAAGGACTCTGCTGCATTGTTTAAGGACTTTGTTGCATTATTTAAGGACTCTGCTGCATTATTTAAGGACTTTGTTGCATTATTTAAGGACTCTGCTGCATCATTTAAGGACTTTTTTGCATTATTTAAGGACTCTACTTTGTTATATATTACGACTTTGCTGCATTATTTAAGGACCCTGCTGCGGTATTTCAGTACTCTGCTGCATTATTTAAGGACTCTGCTGCATTATTTAAGGACTTTGTTGCATTATTTAAGGACTCTGCTGCATCATTTAAGGACGTTGTTGCATTATTTAAGGACTCTACTTCATTATTTAACGACTTTGCTGCATTATTTAAGGACCCTGCTGCGGTATTTCAGTACTCTGCTGCATTATTTAAGGACTTTGCTGCATTATTTATGGACTTTATTGCATTATTTAAAGACTTTGCTGCATTATTTAATGAATTTGCTGCATTATTTAAGGACTCTGCAGCATTATTTAATGACTTTGCTGCATTATTTAAGGACTCTGCTGCATTATTTAAGTACTTTGTTGCATTATTTAAGGACTCTGCTGCATTATTTAAGGACTTTGTTGCATTATTTAAGGACTCTTCTGCATTATTTAAGGACTTTGTTGCATTATTTAAGGACTCTGCTGCATTATTCAAGGACTTTGCTGCATTATTTAAGGACTATGCTGAAGTATTTAAGGACTCTGCTGCATTATTTAAGGACTTTGCTGCATTATTTAAGGACTCTGCTGCATTATTTAAGGACTTGGCTGGATTATTTAAGGACCCTGCTGCATGATTTAAGGACTTGGCTCGATTATTTAAGGACTCTTCTGCATTATTTAAGGATTTTGTTGCATTATTTAAGGACTCTGCTGCATTATTTAAGGACTTGGCTGGATTATTTAAGGACTCTTCTGCATTATTTAAGGACTCTGCTGCATTATTTAAGGAATTTGTTGCATTATTTAAAGACTTTGCTGCATTATTTAAGGACTCTGCTGTGGTATTTAAGGACTCTGCTGCATTATTTAAGAACTTTGCTGCATTATTTATGGACTTTATTGCATTATTTAAAGACTTTGCTGCATTATTTAAGGTCATTTCTGCATTATTTAAGGACTCTGCTGCATTATTTAAGGACTTTGTTGCATTATTTAAGGACTCTGCTGCATTATTAAGGACTTTGTTGCATTATTTAAGGACTCTGCTGCATTATTTAAGGACTTTGTTGCATTATTTAAGGACTCTGCTGCATTATTTAAGGACTTTGTTGCATTATTTAAGGACTCTGCTGCATTATTTAAGGACTTTGTTGCATTTTTTAAGGACTCTGCTGCATTATTTAAGGACCCTGCTGCAGTATTTCAGTAATCTGCTGCATTATTTAAGGACTTTGTTGCATTATTTAAGGACTTGGCTGGATTGTTTAAGGACTCTGCTGCATTATTTACGGACTTTGCTGCATTTTTTAGGACTCTGCTGCATTATTTAAGGACTTTGTTGCTTTATTTAAGGACCCTGCTGCATTATTTAAGGACTTTGTTGCATTATTTAAGGACTCTGCTGCATTATTTAAGGACCCTGCTGCGGTATTTCAGCACTCTGCTGAATTATTTAAGGACTTTGCTGCATTATTTAAGGACTTTCTTGCATTATTTAAGGACTCTGCTGCATTATTTAAGGAATTTGTTGCATTAATTAAGGACTCTGCTGCATTATTTAATGACATTGCTGCATTATTTAAGGACTCTGCTGCATTATTTAAGGACTTTGCTGCAGTATTTAAGGACTCTGCTACGGTACTTAAGGACTCTGCTGCATTATTTAAGTACTTTTTTGCATTATTTAAGGACTCTGCTGCATTATTTAAGGTCTTGGTTGCATTATTTAAGGACTCTTCTGCATTATTTAAGGACTCTGCTGCATTGTTTAAGGACTTTGTTGCATTATTTAAGGACTCTGCTGCATTATTTAAGGACTTTGTTGCATTATTTAAGGACTCTGCTGCATCATTTAAGGACTTTGTTGCATTATTTAAGGACTCTACTTCATTATTTAACGACTTTGCTGCATTATTTAAGGACCCTGCTGCGGTATTTCAGTACTCTGCTGCATTATTTAAGTACTCAGCTGCATTATTTAGGGACTTTGTTGCATTATTTAAGGACTCTGCTGCATCATTTAAGGACGTTGTTGCATTATTTAAGGACTCTACTTCATTATTTAACGACTTTGCTGCATTATTTAAGGACCCTGCTGCGGTATTTCAGTACTCTGCTGCATTATTTAAGGACTTTATTGCATTATTTAAAGACTTTGCTGCATTTTTTAAGGAATTTGCTGCATTATTTAAGGACTCTGCAGCATTATTTAATGACTTTGCTGCATTATTTAAGGACTCTGCTGCATTATTTAAGTACTTTGTTGCATTATTTAAGGACTCTACTGCATTGTTTAAGGACTTTGTTGCATTATTTAAGGACACTTCTGCATTATTTAAGGACTTTGTTGCATTATTGAAGGACTCTGCTGCATTATTCAAGGACTTTGCTGCATTATTTAAGGACTATGCTGAAGTGTTTAAAGACTCTGCTGCATTATTTAAGGACTCTGCTGCATTATTTAAGGACTTGGCTGGATTATTTAAGGACCCTGCTGTATTATTTAAGGACTTGGCTGGATTATTTAAGGACTCTTCTGCATTATTTAAGGATGTTGTTGCATTATTTAAGGACTCTGCTGCATTATTTAAGGACTTGGCTGGATTATTTAAGGACTCTTCTGCATTATTTAAGGACTCTGCTGCATTATTTAAGGACTTTGTTGCATTATTTAAGGACTTTTCTGCATTATTTAAGGACTCTGTTGCATTACTTAAGGACTTGGCTGGATTATTTAAGGACTCTTCTGCATTATTTAAGGACTCTGCTGCATTATTTAAGGACTTTTCTGCATTATTTAAGGACTCTGCTGCATTATTTAAGGACTTGGCTGGATTATTTAAGGACTGTGCTGCATTATTTAAGGACTTTGTTGCATTATTTAAGGACTCTGCTGCATCATTTAAGGACGTTGTTGCATTATTTAAGGACTCTACTTCATTATTTAACGACTTTGCTGCATTATTTAAGGACCCTGCTGCGGTATTTCAGTACTCTGCTGCATCATTTAAGGACTTTGCTGCATTATTTATGGACTTTATTGCATTATTTAAAGACTTTGCTGCATTATATAAGGAATTTGCTGCATTATTTAAGGACTCTTCTGCATTATTTAGGACTTTGTTGCATTATTTAAGGACCCTGCTGCATTATTTAAGGACTTTGCTGCATTATTTAAGGACTCTGGTGCATTATTTAAGGACCCTGCTGCGGTATTTCAGCACTCTGCTGAATTATTTAAGGACTTTGCTGCATTATTTAAGGACTCTGCTACGGTACTTAAGGACTCTGCTGCATTATTTAAGTACTTTTTTGCATTATTTAAGGACTCTGCTGCATTATTTAAGGTCTTGGTTGCATTATTTAAGGACTCTTCTGCATTATTTAAGGACTCTGCTGCATTGTTTAAGGACTTTGTTGCATTATTTAAGGACTCTGCTGCATTATTTAAGGACTTTGTTGCATTATTTAAGGACTCTGCTGCATCATTTAAGGACTTTGTTGCATTATTTAAGGACTCTACTTCATTATTTAACGACTTTGCTGCATTATTTAAGGACCCTGCTGCGGTATTTCAGTACTCTGCTGCATTATTTAAGTACTCAGCTGCATTATTTAGGGACTTTGTTGCATTATTTAAGGACTCTGCTGCATCATTTAAGGACGTTGTTGCATTATTTAAGGACTCTACTTCATTATTTAACGACTTTGCTGCATTATTTAAGGACCCTGCTGCGGTATTTCAGTACTCTGCTGCATTATTTAAGGACTTTATTGCATTATTTAAAGACTTTGCTGCATTTTTTAAGGAATTTGCTGCATTATTTAAGGACTCTGCAGCATTATTTAATGACTTTGCTGCATTATTTAAGGACTCTGCTGCATTATTTAAGTACTTTGTTGCATTATTTAAGGACTCTACTGCATTGTTTAAGGACTTTGTTGCATTATTTAAGGACACTTCTGCATTATTTAAGGACTTTGTTGCATTATTGAAGGACTCTGCTGCATTATTCAAGGACTTTGCTGCATTATTTAAGGACTATGCTGAAGTGTTTAAAGACTCTGCTGCATTATTTAAGGACTCTGCTGCATTATTTAAGGACTTGGCTGGATTATTTAAGGACCCTGCTGTATTATTTAAGGACTTGGCTGGATTATTTAAGGACTCTTCTGCATTATTTAAGGATGTTGTTGCATTATTTAAGGACTCTGCTGCATTATTTAAGGACTTGGCTGGATTATTTAAGGACTCTTCTGCATTATTTAAGGACTCTGCTGCATTATTTAAGGACTTTGTTGCATTATTTAAGGACTTTTCTGCATTATTTAAGGACTCTGTTGCATTACTTAAGGACTTGGCTGGATTATTTAAGGACTCTTCTGCATTATTTAAGGACTCTGCTGCATTATTTAAGGACTTTTCTGCATTATTTAAGGACTCTGCTGCATTATTTAAGGACTTGGCTGGATTATTTAAGGACTGTGCTGCATTATTTAAGGACTTTGTTGCATTATTTAAGGACTCTGCTGCATCATTTAAGGACGTTGTTGCATTATTTAAGGACTCTACTTCATTATTTAACGACTTTGCTGCATTATTTAAGGACCCTGCTGCGGTATTTCAGTACTCTGCTGCATCATTTAAGGACTTTGCTGCATTATTTATGGACTTTATTGCATAATTTAAAGACTTTGCTGCATTATATAAGGAATTTGCTGCATTATTTAAGGACTCTTCTGCATTATTTAAGGACTTTGTTGCATTATTTAAGGACCCTGCTGCATTATTTAAGGACTTTGCTGCATTATTTAAGGACTCTGGTGCATTATTTAAGGACCCTGCTGCGGTATTTCAGCACTCTGCTGAATTATTTAAGGACTTTGCTGCATTATTTATGGACTTTATTGCATTATTTAAGGACTCTGCTGCATTATTTAAGGAATTTGTTGGATTATTAAAGGACTCTGCTGCATTATGTAATGACTTTGCTGCATTATTTAAGTACTCTGCTACGTTACTTAAGGACTCTGCTGCATTATTTAAGGACTCTGCTGCATTATTTAAGGTCTTGGTTGCATTATTTAAGGACTCTTCTGCATTATTTAAGGACTCTGCTGCATTGTTTAAGGACTTTGTTGCATTATTTAAGGACTCTGCTGCATTATTTAAGGACTTTGTTGCATTATTTAAGGACTCTGCTGCATCATTTAAGGACTTTTTTGCATTATTTAAGGACTCTACTTTGTTATATATTACGACTTTGCTGCATTATTTAAGGACCCTGCTGCGGTATTTCAGTACTCTGCTGCATTATTTAAGGACTCTGCTGCATTATTTAAGGACTTTGTTGCATTATTTAAGGACTCTGCTGCATCATTTAAGGACGTTGTTGCATTATTTAAGGACTCTACTTCATTATTTAACGACTTTGCTGCATTATTTAAGGACCCTGCTGCGGTATTTCAGTACTCTGCTGCATTATTTAAGGACTTTGCTGCATTATTTATGGACTTTATTGCATTATTTAAAGACTTTGCTGCATTATTTAATGAATTTGCTGCATTATTTAAGGACTCTGCAGCATTATTTAATGACTTTGCTGCATTATTTAAGGACTCTGCTGCATTATTTAAGTACTTTGTTGCATTATTTAAGGACTCTGCTGCATTATTTAAGGACTTTGTTGCATTATTTAAGGACTCTTCTGCATTATTTAAGGACTTTGTTGCATTATTTAAGGACTCTGCTGCATTATTCAAGGACTTTGCTGCATTATTTAAGGACTATGCTGAAGTATTTAAGGACTCTGCTGCATTATTTAAGGACTTTGCTGCATTATTTAAGGACTCTGCTGCATTATTTAAGGACTTGGCTGGATTATTTAAGGACCCTGCTGCATGATTTAAGGACTTGGCTCGATTATTTAAGGACTCTTCTGCATTATTTAAGGATTTTGTTGCATTATTTAAGGACTCTGCTGCATTATTTAAGGACTTGGCTGGATTATTTAAGGACTCTTCTGCATTATTTAAGGACTCTGCTGCATTATTTAAGGAATTTGTTGCATTATTTAAAGACTTTGCTGCATTATTTAAGGACTCTGCTGTGGTATTTAAGGACTCTGCTGCATTATTTAAGAACTTTGCTGCATTATTTATGGACTTTATTGCATTATTTAAAGACTTTGCTGCATTATTTAAGGTCATTTCTGCATTATTTAAGGACTCTGCTGCATTATTTAAGGACTTTGTTGCATTATTTAAGGACTCTGCTGCATTATTAAGGACTTTGTTGCATTATTTAAGGACTCTGCTGCATTATTTAAGGACTTTGTTGCATTATTTAAGGACTCTGCTGCATTATTTAAGGACTTTGTTGCATTATTTAAGGACTCTGCTGCATTATTTAAGGACTTTGTTGCATTATTTAAGGACTCTGCTGCATTATTTAAGGACCCTGCTGCAGTATTTCAGTAATCTGCTGCATTATTTAAGGACTTTGTTGCATTATTTAAGGACTTGGCTGGATTGTTTAAGGACTCTGCTGCATTATTTACGGACTTTGCTGCATTTTTTAAGGACTCTGCTGCATTATTTAAGGACTTTGTTGCATTATTTAAGGACCCTGCTGCATTATTTAAGGACTTTGTTGCATTATTTAAGGACTCTGCTGCATTATTTAAGGACCCTGCTGCGGTATTTCAGCACTCTGCTGAATTATTTAAGGACTTTGCTGCATTATTTAAGGACTTTCTTGCATTATTTAAGGACTCTGCTGCATTATTTAAGGAATTTGTTGCATTAATTAAGGACTCTGCTGCATTATTTAATGACATTGCTGCATTATTTAAGGACTCTGCTGCATTATTTAAGGACTTTGCTGCAGTATTTAAGGACTCTGCTACGGTACTTAAGGACTCTGCTGCATTATTTAAGTACTTTTTTGCATTATTTAAGGACTCTGCTGCATTATTTAAGGTCTTGGTTGCATTATTTAAGGACTCTTCTGCATTATTTAAGGACTCTGCTGCATTGTTTAAGGACTTTGTTGCATTATTTAAGGACTCTGCTGCATTATTTAAGGACTTTGTTGCATTATTTAAGGACTCTGCTGCATCATTTAAGGACTTTGTTGCATTATTTAAGGACTCTACTTCATTATTTAACGACTTTGCTGCATTATTTAAGGACCCTGCTGCGGTATTTCAGTACTCTGCTGCATTATTTAAGTACTCAGCTGCATTATTTAAGGACTTTGTTGCATTATTTAAAGACTCTGCTGCATCATTTAAGGACGTTGTTGCATTATTTAAGGACTCTACTTCATTATTTAACGACTTTGCTGCATTATTTAAGGACCCTGCTGCGGTATTTCAGTACTCTGCTGCATTATTTAAGGACTTTATTGCATTATTTAAAGACTTTGCTGCATTTTTTAAGGAATTTGCTGCATTATTTAAGGACTCTGCAGCATTATTTAATGACTTTGCTGCATTATTTAAGGACTCTGCTGCATTATTTAAGTACTTTGTTGCATTATTTAAGGACTCTACTGCATTGTTTAAGGACTTTGTTGCATTATTTAAGGACACTTCTGCATTATTTAAGGACTTTGTTGCATTATTGAAGGACTCTGCTGCATTATTCAAGGACTTTGCTGCATTATTTAAGGACTATGCTGAAGTGTTTAAAGACTCTGCTGCATTATTTAAGGACTCTGCTGCATTATTTAAGGACTTGGCTGGATTATTTAAGGACCCTGCTGTATTATTTAAGGACTTGGCTGGATTATTTAAGGACTCTTCTGCATTATTTAAGGATGTTGTTGCATTATTTAAGGACTCTGCTGCATTATTTAAGGACTTGGCTGGATTATTTAAGGACTCTTCTGCATTATTTAAGGACTCTGCTGCATTATTTAAGGACTTTGTTGCATTATTTAAGGACTTTTCTGCATTATTTAAGGACTCTGTTGCATTACTTAAGGACTTGGCTGGATTATTTAAGGACTCTTCTGCATTATTTAAGGACTCTGCTGCATTATTTAAGGACTTTTCTGCATTATTTAAGGACTCTGCTGCATTATTTAAGGACTTGGCTGGATTATTTAAGGACTGTGCTGCATTATTTAAGGACTTTGTTGCATTATTTAAGGACTCTGCTGCATCATTTAAGGACGTTGTTGCATTATTTAAGGACTCTACTTCATTATTTAACGACTTTGCTGCATTATTTAAGGACCCTGCTGCGGTATTTCAGTACTCTGCTGCATCATTTAAGGACTTTGCTGCATTATTTATGGACTTTATTGCATTATTTAAAGACTTTGCTGCATTATATAAGGAATTTGCTGCATTATTTAAGGACTCTTCTGCATTATTTAAGGACTTTGTTGCATTATTTAAGGACCCTGCTGCATTATTTAAGGACTTTGCTGCATTATTTAAGGACTCTGGTGCATTATTTAAGGACCCTGCTGCGGTATTTCAGCACTCTGCTGAATTATTTAAGGACTTTGCTGCATTATTTATGGACTTTATTGCATTATTTAAGGACTCTGCTGCATTATTTAAGGAATTTGTTGGATTATTAAAGGACTCTGCTGCATTATGTAATGACTTTGCTGCATTATTTAAGTACTCTGCTACGTTACTTAAGGACTCTGCTGCATTATTTAAGGACTCTGCTGCATTATTTAAGGTCTTGGTTGCATTATTTAAGGACTCTTCTGCATTATTTAAGGACTCTGCTGCATTGTTTAAGGACTTTGTTGCATTATTTAAGGACTCTGCTGCATTATTTAAGGACTTTGTTGCATTATTTAAGGACTCTGCTGCATCATTTAAGGACTTTTTTGCATTATTTAAGGACTCTACTTTGTTATATATTACGACTTTGCTGCATTATTTAAGGACCCTGCTGCGGTATTTCAGTACTCTGCTGCATTATTTAAGGACTCTGCTGCATTATTTAAGGACTTTGTTGCATTATTTAAGGACTCTGCTGCATCATTTAAGGACGTTGTTGCATTATTTAAGGACTCTACTTCATTATTTAACGACTTTGCTGCATTATTTAAGGACCCTGCTGCGGTATTTCAGTACTCTGCTGCATTATTTAAGGACTTTGCTGCATTATTTATGGACTTTATTGCATTATTTAAAGACTTTGCTGCATTATTTAATGAATTTGCTGCATTATTTAAGGACTCTGCAGCATTATTTAATGACTTTGCTGCATTATTTAAGGACTCTGCTGCATTATTTAAGTACTTTGTTGCATTATTTAAGGACTCTGCTGCATTATTTAAGGACTTTGTTGCATTATTTAAGGACTCTTCTGCATTATTTAAGGACTTTGTTGCATTATTTAAGGACTCTGCTGCATTATTCAAGGACTTTGCTGCATTATTTAAGGACTATGCTGAAGTATTTAAGGACTCTGCTGCATTATTTAAGGACTTTGCTGCATTATTTAAGGACTCTGCTGCATTATTTAAGGACTTGGCTGGATTATTTAAGGACCCTGCTGCATGATTTAAGGACTTGGCTCGATTATTTAAGGACTCTTCTGCATTATTTAAGGATTTTGTTGCATTATTTAAGGACTCTGCTGCATTATTTAAGGACTTGGCTGGATTATTTAAGGACTCTTCTGCATTATTTAAGGACTCTGCTGCATTATTTAAGGAATTTGTTGCATTATTTAAAGACTTTGCTGCATTATTTAAGGACTCTGCTGTGGTATTTAAGGACTCTGCTGCATTATTTAAGAACTTTGCTGCATTATTTATGGACTTTATTGCATTATTTAAAGACTTTGCTGCATTATTTAAGGTCATTTCTGCATTATTTAAGGACTCTGCTGCATTATTTAAGGACTTTGTTGCATTATTTAAGGACTCTGCTGCATTATTAAGGACTTTGTTGCATTATTTAAGGATTCTGCTGCATTATTTAAGGACTTTGTTGCATTATTTAAGGACTCTGCTGCATTATTTAAGGACTTTGTTGCATTATTTAAGGACTCTGCTGCATTATTTAAGGACTTTGTTGCATTTTTTAAGGACTCTGCTGCATTATTTAAGGACCCTGCTGCAGTATTTCAGTAATCTGCTGCATTATTTAAGGACTTTGTTGCATTATTTAAGGACTTGGCTGGATTGTTTAAGGACTCTGCTGCATTATTTACGGACTTTGCTGCATTTTTTAGGACTCTGCTGCATTATTTAAGGACTTTGTTGCATTATTTAAGGACCCTGCTGCATTATTTAAGGACTTTGTTGCATTATTTAAGGACTCTGCTGCATTATTTAAGGACCCTGCTGCGGTATTTCAGCACTCTGCTGAATTATTTAAGGACTTTGCTGCATTATTTAAGGACTTTCTTGCATTATTTAAGGACTCTGCTGCATTATTTAAGGAATTTGTTGCATTAATTAAGGACTCTGCTGCATTATTTAATGACATTGCTGCATTATTTAAGGACTCTGCTGCATTATTTAAGGACTTTGCTGCAGTATTTAAGGACTCTGCTACGGTACTTAAGGACTCTGCTGCATTATTTAAGTACTTTTTTGCATTATTTAAGGACTCTGCTGCATTATTTAAGGTCTTGGTTGCATTATTTAAGGACTCTTCTGCATTATTTAAGGACTCTGCTGCATTGTTTAAGGACTTTGTTGCATTATTTAAGGACTCTGCTGCATTATTTAAGGACTTTGTTGCATTATTTAAGGACTCTGCTGCATCATTTAAGGACTTTGTTGCATTATTTAAGGACTCTACTTCATTATTTAACGACTTTGCTGCATTATTTAAGGACCCTGCTGCGGTATTTCAGTACTCTGCTGCATTATTTAAGTACTCAGCTGCATTATTTAGGGACTTTGTTGCATTATTTAAGGACTCTGCTGCATCATTTAAGGACGTTGTTGCATTATTTAAGGACTCTACTTCATTATTTAACGACTTTGCTGCATTATTTAAGGACCCTGCTGCGGTATTTCAGTACTCTGCTGCATTATTTAAGGACTTTATTGCATTATTTAAAGACTTTGCTGCATTTTTTAAGGAATTTGCTGCATTATTTAAGGACTCTGCAGCATTATTTAATGACTTTGCTGCATTATTTAAGGACTCTGCTGCATTATTTAAGTACTTTGTTGCATTATTTAAGGACTCTACTGCATTGTTTAAGGACTTTGTTGCATTATTTAAGGACACTTCTGCATTATTTAAGGACTTTGTTGCATTATTGAAGGACTCTGCTGCATTATTCAAGGACTTTGCTGCATTATTTAAGGACTATGCTGAAGTGTTTAAAGACTCTGCTGCATTATTTAAGGACTCTGCTGCATTATTTAAGGACTTGGCTGGATTATTTAAGGACCCTGCTGTATTATTTAAGGACTTGGCTGGATTATTTAAGGACTCTTCTGCATTATTTAAGGATGTTGTTGCATTATTTAAGGACTCTGCTGCATTATTTAAGGACTTGGCTGGATTATTTAAGGACTCTTCTGCATTATTTAAGGACTCTGCTGCATTATTTAAGGACTTTGTTGCATTATTTAAGGACTTTTCTGCATTATTTAAGGACTCTGTTGCATTACTTAAGGACTTGGCTGGATTATTTAAGGACTCTTCTGCATTATTTAAGGACTCTGCTGCATTATTTAAGGACTTTTCTGCATTATTTAAGGACTCTGCTGCATTATTTAAGGACTTGGCTGGATTATTTAAGGACTGTGCTGCATTATTTAAGGACTTTGTTGCATTATTTAAGGACTCTGCTGCATCATTTAAGGACGTTGTTGCATTATTTAAGGACTCTACTTCATTATTTAACGACTTTGCTGCATTATTTAAGGACCCTGCTGCGGTATTTCAGTACTCTGCTGCATCATTTAAGGACTTTGCTGCATTATTTATGGACTTTATTGCATTATTTAAAGACTTTGCTGCATTATATAAGGAATTTGCTGCATTATTTAAGGACTCTTCTGCATTATTTAGGACTTTGTTGCATTATTTAAGGACCCTGCTGCATTATTTAAGGACTTTGCTGCATTATTTAAGGACTCTGGTGCATTATTTAAGGACCCTGCTGCGGTATTTCAGCACTCTGCTGAATTATTTAAGGACTTTGCTGCATTATTTAAGGACTCTGCTACGGTACTTAAGGACTCTGCTGCATTATTTAAGTACTTTTTTGCATTATTTAAGGACTCTGCTGCATTATTTAAGGTCTTGGTTGCATTATTTAAGGACTCTTCTGCATTATTTAAGGACTCTGCTGCATTGTTTAAGGACTTTGTTGCATTATTTAAGGACTCTGCTGCATTATTTAAGGACTTTGTTGCATTATTTAAGGACTCTGCTGCATCATTTAAGGACTTTGTTGCATTATTTAAGGACTCTACTTCATTATTTAACGACTTTGCTGCATTATTTAAGGACCCTGCTGCGGTATTTCAGTACTCTGCTGCATTATTTAAGTACTCAGCTGCATTATTTAGGGACTTTGTTGCATTATTTAAGGACTCTGCTGCATCATTTAAGGACGTTGTTGCATTATTTAAGGACTCTACTTCATTATTTAACGACTTTGCTGCATTATTTAAGGACCCTGCTGCGGTATTTCAGTACTCTGCTGCATTATTTAAGGACTTTATTGCATTATTTAAAGACTTTGCTGCATTTTTTAAGGAATTTGCTGCATTATTTAAGGACTCTGCAGCATTATTTAATGACTTTGCTGCATTATTTAAGGACTCTGCTGCATTATTTAAGTACTTTGTTGCATTATTTAAGGACTCTACTGCATTGTTTAAGGACTTTGTTGCATTATTTAAGGACACTTCTGCATTATTTAAGGACTTTGTTGCATTATTGAAGGACTCTGCTGCATTATTCAAGGACTTTGCTGCATTATTTAAGGACTATGCTGAAGTGTTTAAAGACTCTGCTGCATTATTTAAGGACTCTGCTGCATTATTTAAGGACTTGGCTGGATTATTTAAGGACCCTGCTGTATTATTTAAGGACTTGGCTGGATTATTTAAGGACTCTTCTGCATTATTTAAGGATGTTGTTGCATTATTTAAGGACTCTGCTGCATTATTTAAGGACTTGGCTGGATTATTTAAGGACTCTTCTGCATTATTTAAGGACTCTGCTGCATTATTTAAGGACTTTGTTGCATTATTTAAGGACTTTTCTGCATTATTTAAGGACTCTGTTGCATTACTTAAGGACTTGGCTGGATTATTTAAGGACTCTTCTGCATTATTTAAGGACTCTGCTGCATTATTTAAGGACTTTTCTGCATTATTTAAGGACTCTGCTGCATTATTTAAGGACTTGGCTGGATTATTTAAGGACTGTGCTGCATTATTTAAGGACTTTGTTGCATTATTTAAGGACTCTGCTGCATCATTTAAGGACGTTGTTGCATTATTTAAGGACTCTACTTCATTATTTAACGACTTTGCTGCATTATTTAAGGACCCTGCTGCGGTATTTCAGTACTCTGCTGCATCATTTAAGGACTTTGCTGCATTATTTATGGACTTTATTGCATTATTTAAAGACTTTGCTGCATTATATAAGGAATTTGCTGCATTATTTAAGGACTCTTCTGCATTATTTAAGGACTTTGTTGCATTATTTAAGGACCCTGCTGCATTATTTAAGGACTTTGCTGCATTATTTAAGGACTCTGGTGCATTATTTAAGGACCCTGCTGCGGTATTTCAGCACTCTGCTGAATTATTTAAGGACTTTGCTGCATTATTTATGGACTTTATTGCATTATTTAAGGACTCTGCTGCATTATTTAAGGAATTTGTTGGATTATTAAAGGACTCTGCTGCATTATGTAATGACTTTGCTGCATTATTTAAGTACTCTGCTACGTTACTTAAGGACTCTGCTGCATTATTTAAGGACTCTGCTGCATTATTTAAGGACTTGGCTGGATTATTTAAGGACCCTGCTGTATTATTTAAGGACTTGGCTGGATTATTTAAGGACTCTTCTGCATTATTTAAGGATGTTGTTGCATTATTTAAGGACTCTGCTGCATTATTTAAGGACTTGGCTGGATTATTTAAGGACTCTTCTGCATTATTTAAGGACTCTGCTGCATTATTTAAGGACTTTGTTGCATTATTTAAGGACTTTTCTGCATTATTGAAGGACTCTGTTGCATTACTTAAGGACTTGGCTGGATTATTTAAGGACTCTTCTGCATTATTTAAGGACTCTGCTGCATTATTTAAGGACTTTTCTGCATTATTTAAGGACTCTGCTGCATTATTTAAGGACTTGGCTGGATTATTTAAGGACTGTGCTGCATTATTTAAGGACTTTGTTGCATTATTTAAGGACTCTGCTGCATCATTTAAGGACGTTGTTGCATTATTTAAGGACTCTACTTCATTATTTAACGACTTTGCTGCATTATTTAAGGACCCTGCTGCGGTATTTCAGTACTCTGCTGCATCATTTAAGGACTTTGCTGCATTATTTATGGACTTTATTGCATTATTTAAAGACTTTGCTGCATTATATAAGGAATTTGCTGCATTATTTAAGGACTCTTCTGCATTATTAAGGACTTTGTTGCATTATTTAAGGACCCTGCTGCATTATTTAAGGACTTTGCTGCATTATTTAAGGACTCTGGTGCATTATTTAAGGACCCTGCTGCGGTATTTCAGCACTCTGCTGAATTATTTAAGGACTTTGCTGCATTATTTATGGACTTTATTGCATTATTTAAGGACTCTGCTGCATTATTTAAGGAATTTGTTGGATTATTAAAGGACTCTGCTGCATTATGTAATGACTTTGCTGCATTATTTAAGTACTCTGCTACGTTACTTAAGGACTCTGCTGCATTATTTAAGGACTCTGCTGCATTATTTAAGGTCTTGGTTGCATTATTTAAGGACTCTTCTGCATTATTTAAGGACTCTGCTGCATTGTTTAAGGACTTTGTTGCATTATTTAAGGACTCTGCTGCATTATTTAAGGACTTTGTTGCATTATTTAAGGACTCTGCTGCATCATTTAAGGACTTTTTTGCATTATTTAAGGACTCTACTTTGTTATATATTACGACTTTGCTGCATTATTTAAGGACCCTGCTGCGGTATTTCAGTACTCTGCTGCATTATTTAAGGACTCTGCTGCATTATTTAAGGACTTTGTTGCATTATTTAAGGACTCTGCTGCATCATTTAAGGACGTTGTTGCATTATTTAAGGACTCTACTTCATTATTTAACGACTTTGCTGCATTATTTAAGGACCCTGCTGCGGTATTTCAGTACTCTGCTGCATTATTTAAGGACTTTGCTGCATTATTTATGGACTTTATTGCATTATTTAAAGACTTTGCTGCATTATTTAATGAATTTGCTGCATTATTTAAGGACTCTGCAGCATTATTTAATGACTTTGCTGCATTATTTAAGGACTCTGCTGCATTATTTAAGTACTTTGTTGCATTATTTAAGGACTCTGCTGCATTATTTAAGGACTTTGTTGCATTATTTAAGGACTCTTCTGCATTATTTAAGGACTTTGTTGCATTATTTAAGGACTCTGCTGCATTATTCAAGGACTTTGCTGCATTATTTAAGGACTATGCTGAAGTATTTAAGGACTCTGCTGCATTATTTAAGGACTTTGCTGCATTATTTAAGGACTCTGCTGCATTATTTAAGGACTTGGCTGGATTATTTAAGGACCCTGCTGCATGATTTAAGGACTTGGCTCGATTATTTAAGGACTCTTCTGCATTATTTAAGGATTTTGTTGCATTATTTAAGGACTCTGCTGCATTATTTAAGGACTTGGCTGGATTATTTAAGGACTCTTCTGCATTATTTAAGGACTCTGCTGCATTATTTAAGGAATTTGTTGCATTATTTAAAGACTTTGCTGCATTATTTAAGGACTCTGCTGTGGTATTTAAGGACTCTGCTGCATTATTTAAGAACTTTGCTGCATTATTTATGGACTTTATTGCATTATTTAAAGACTTTGCTGCATTATTTAAGGTCATTTCTGCATTATTTAAGGACTCTGCTGCATTATTTAAGGACTTTGTTGCATTATTTAAGGACTCTGCTGCATTATTAAGGACTTTGTTGCATTATTTAAGGACTCTGCTGCATTATTTAAGGACTTTGTTGCATTATTTAAGGACTCTGCTGCATTATTTAAGGACTTTGTTGCATTATTTAAGGACTCTGCTGCATTATTTAAGGACTTTGTTGCATTATTTAAGGACTCTGCTGCATTATTTAAGGACCCTGCTGCAGTATTTCAGTAATCTGCTGCATTATTTAAGGACTTTGTTGCATTATTTAAGGACTTGGCTGGATTGTTTAAGGACTCTGCTGCATTATTTACGGACTTTGCTGCATTTTTTAAGGACTCTGCTGCATTATTTAAGGACTTTGTTGCATTATTTAAGGACCCTGCTGCATTATTTAAGGACTTTGTTGCATTATTTAAGGACTCTGCTGCATTATTTAAGGACTTTGTTGCATTATTTAAGGACTCTGCTGCATCATTTAAGGACTTTGTTGCATTATTTAAGGACTCTACTTCATTATTTAACGACTTTGCTGCATTATTTAAGGACCCTGCTGCGGTATTTCAGTACTCTGCTGCATTATTTAAGTACTCAGCTGCATTATTTAAGGAC
Source organism: Phyllobates terribilis (assembly GCF_046119375.1). NCBI lineage: Eukaryota > Metazoa > Chordata > Amphibia > Anura > Dendrobatidae > Phyllobates > Phyllobates terribilis. The sequence goes on from NW_027362792.1 coordinate 5,537,498, forward strand.
TTTGTTGCATTATTTAAGGACTCTGCTGCATCATTTAAGGACGTTGTTGCATTATTTAAGGACTCTACTTCATTATTTAACGACTTTGCTGCATTATTTAAGGACCCTGCTGCGGTATTTCAGTACTCTGCTGCATTATTTAAGGACTTTATTGCATTATTTAAAGACTTTGCTGCATTTTTTAAGGAATTTGCTGCATTATTTAAGGACTCTGCAGCATTATTTAATGACTTTGCTGCATTATTTAAGGACTCTGCTGCATTATTTAAGTACTTTGTTGCATTATTTAAGGACTCTACTGCATTGTTTAAGGACTTTGTTGCATTATTTAAGGACACTTCTGCATTATTTAAGGACTTTGTTGCATTATTGAAGGACTCTGCTGCATTATTCAAGGACTTTGCTGCATTATTTAAGGACTATGCTGAAGTGTTTAAAGACTCTGCTGCATTATTTAAGGACTCTGCTGCATTATTTAAGGACTTGGCTGGATTATTTAAGGACCCTGCTGTATTATTTAAGGACTTGGCTGGATTATTTAAGGACTCTTCTGCATTATTTAAGGATGTTGTTGCATTATTTAAGGACTCTGCTGCATTATTTAAGGACTTGGCTGGATTATTTAAGGACTCTTCTGCATTATTTAAGGACTCTGCTGCATTATTTAAGGACTTTGTTGCATTATTTAAGGACTTTTCTGCATTATTTAAGGACTCTGTTGCATTACTTAAGGACTTGGCTGGATTATTTAAGGACTCTTCTGCATTATTTAAGGACTCTGCTGCATTATTTAAGGACTTTTCTGCATTATTTAAGGACTCTGCTGCATTATTTAAGGACTTGGCTGGATTATTTAAGGACTGTGCTGCATTATTTAAGGACTTTGTTGCATTATTTAAGGACTCTGCTGCATCATTTAAGGACGTTGTTGCATTATTTAAGGACTCTACTTCATTATTTAACGACTTTGCTGCATTATTTAAGGACCCTGCTGCGGTATTTCAGTACTCTGCTGCATCATTTAAGGACTTTGCTGCATTATTTATGGACTTTATTGCATTATTTAAAGACTTTGCTGCATTATATAAGGAATTTGCTGCATTATTTAAGGACTCTTCTGCATTATTTAAGGACTTTGTTGCATTATTTAAGGACCCTGCTGCATTATTTAAGGATTTTGCTGCATTATTTAAGGACTCTGGTGCATTATTTAAGGACCCTGCTGCGGTATTTCAGCACTCTGCTGAATTATTTAAGGACTTTGCTGCATTATTTATGGACTTTATTGCATTATTTAAGGACTCTGCTGCATTATTTAAGGAATTTGTTGGATTATTAAAGGACTCTGCTGCATTATGTAATGACTTTGCTGCATTATTTAAGTACTCTGCTACGTTACTTAAGGACTCTGCTGCATTATTTAAGGACTCTGCTGCATTATTTAAGGTCTTGGTTGCATTATTTAAGGACTCTTCTGCATTATTTAAGGACTCTGCTGCATTGTTTAAGGACTTTGTTGCATTATTTAAGGACTCTGCTGCATTATTTAAGGACTTTGTTGCATTATTTAAGGACTCTGCTGCATCATTTAAGGACTTTTTTGCATTATTTAAGGACTCTACTTTGTTATATATTACGACTTTGCTGCATTATTTAAGGACCCTGCTGCGGTATTTCAGTACTCTGCTGCATTATTTAAGGACTCTGCTGCATTATTTAAGGACTTTGTTGCATTATTTAAGGACTCTGCTGCATCATTTAAGGACGTTGTTGCATTATTTAAGGACTCTACTTCATTATTTAACGACTTTGCTGCATTATTTAAGGACCCTGCTGCGGTATTTCAGTACTCTGCTGCATTATTTAAGGACTTTGCTGCATTATTTATGGACTTTATTGCATTATTTAAAGACTTTGCTGCATTATTTAATGAATTTGCTGCATTATTTAAGGACTCTGCAGCATTATTTAATGACTTTGCTGCATTATTTAAGGACTCTGCTGCATTATTTAAGTACTTTGTTGCATTATTTAAGGACTCTGCTGCATTATTTAAGGACTTTGTTGCATTATTTAAGGACTCTTCTGCATTATTTAAGGACTTTGTTGCATTATTTAAGGACTCTGCTGCATTATTCAAGGACTTTGCTGCATTATTTAAGGACTATGCTGAAGTATTTAAGGACTCTGCTGCATTATTTAAGGACTTTGCTGCATTATTTAAGGACTCTGCTGCATTATTTAAGGACTTGGCTGGATTATTTAAGGACCCTGCTGCATGATTTAAGGACTTGGCTCGATTATTTAAGGACTCTTCTGCATTATTTAAGGATTTTGTTGCATTATTTAAGGACTCTGCTGCATTATTTAAGGACTTGGCTGGATTATTTAAGGACTCTTCTGCATTATTTAAGGACTCTGCTGCATTATTTAAGGAATTTTTTGCATTATTTAAAGACTTTGCTGCATTATTTAAGGACTCTGCTGTGGTATTTAAGGACTCTGCTGCATTATTTAAGAACTTTGCTGCATTATTTATGGACTTTATTGCATTATTTAAAGACTTTGCTGCATTATTTAAGGTCATTTCTGCATTATTTAAGGACTCTGCTGCATTATTTAAGGACTTTGTTGCATTATTTAAGGACTCTGCTGCATTATTAAGGACTTTGTTGCATTATTTAAGGACTCTGCTGCATTATTTAAGGACTTTGTTGCATTATTTAAGGACTCTGCTGCATTATTTAAGGACTTTGTTGCATTATTTAAGGACTCTGCTGCATTATTTAAGGACTTTGTTGCATTATTTAAGGACTCTGCTGCATTATTTAAGGACCCTGCTGCAGTATTTCAGTAATCTGCTGCATTATTTAAGGACTTTGTTGCATTATTTAAGGACTTGGCTGGATTGTTTAAGGACTCTGCTGCATTATTTACGGACTTTGCTGCATTTTTTAAGGACTCTGCTGCATTATTTAAGGACTTTGTTGCATTATTTAAGGACCCTGCTGCATTATTTAAGGACTTTGTTGCATTATTTAAGGACTCTGCTGCATTATTTAAGGACCCTGCTGCGGTATTTCAGCACTCTGCTGAATTATTTAAGGACTTTGCTGCATTATTTAAGGACTTTCTTGCATTATTTAAGGACTCTGCTGCATTATTTAAGGAATTTGTTGCATTAATTAAGGACTCTGCTGCATTATTTAATGACATTGCTGCATTATTTAAGGACTCTGCTGCATTATTTAAGGACTTTGCTGCAGTATTTAAGGACTCTGCTATGGTACTTAAGGACTCTGCTGCATTATTTAAGTACTTTTTTGCATTATTTAAGGACTCTGCTGCATTATTTAAGGTCTTGGTTGCATTATTTAAGGACTCTTCTGCATTATTTAAGGACTCTGCTGCATTGTTTAAGGACTTTGTTGCATTATTTAAGGACTCTGCTGCATTATTTAAGGACTTTGTTGCATTATTTAAGGACTCTGCTGCATCATTTAAGGACTTTGTTGCATTATTTAAGGACTCTACTTCATTATTTAACGACTTTGCTGCATTATTTAAGGACCCTGCTGCGGTATTTCAGTACTCTGCTGCATTATTTAAGTACTCAGCTGCATTATTTAAGGACTTTGTTGCATTATTTAAGGACTCTGCTGCATCATTTAAGGACGTTGTTGCATTATTTAAGGACTCTACTTCATTATTTAACGACTTTGCTGCATTATTTAAGGACCCTGCTGCGGTATTTCAGTACTCTGCTGCATTATTTAAGGACTTTATTGCATTATTTAAAGACTTTGCTGCATTTTTTAAGGAATTTGCTGCATTATTTAAGGACTCTGCAGCATTATTTAATGACTTTGCTGCATTATTTAAGGACTCTGCTGCATTATTTAAGTACTTTGTTGCATTATTTAAGGACTCTACTGCATTGTTTAAGGACTTTGTTGCATTATTTAAGGACACTTCTGCATTATTTAAGGACTTTGTTGCATTATTGAAGGACTCTGCTGCATTATTCAAGGACTTTGCTGCATTATTTAAGGACTATGCTGAAGTGTTTAAAGACTCTGCTGCATTATTTAAGGACTCTGCTGCATTATTTAAGGACTTGGCTGGATTATTTAAGGACCCTGCTGTATTATTTAAGGACTTGGCTGGATTATTTAAGGACTCTTCTGCATTATTTAAGGACTTGGCTGGATTATTTAAGGACTCTTCTGCATTATTTAAGGACTCTGCTGCATTATTTAAGGACTTTGTTGCATTATTTAAGGACTTTTCTGCATTATTGAAGGACTCTGTTGCATTACTTAAGGACTTGGCTGGATTATTTAAGGACTCTTCTGCATTATTTAAGGACTCTGCTGCATTATTTAAGGACTTTTCTGCATTATTTAAGGACTCTGCTGCATTATTTAAGGACTTGGCTGGATTATTTAAGGACTGTGCTGCATTATTTAAGGACTTTGTTGCATTATTTAAGGACTCTGCTGCATCATTTAAGGACGTTGTTGCATTATTTAAGGACTCTACTTCATTATTTAACGACTTTGCTGCATTATTTAAGGACCCTGCTGCGGTATTTCAGTACTCTGCTGCATCATTTAAGGACTTTGCTGCATTATTTATGGACTTTATTGCATTATTTAAAGACTTTGCTGCATTATATAAGGAATTTGCTGCATTATTTAAGGACTCTTCTGCATTATTTAAGGACTTTGTTGCATTATTTAAGGACCCTGCTGCATTATTTAAGGACTTTGCTGCATTATTTAAGGACTCTGGTGCATTATTTAAGGACCCTGCTGCGGTATTTCAGCACTCTGCTGAATTATTTAAGGACTTTGCTGCATTATTTATGGACTTTATTGCATTATTTAAGGACTCTGCTGCATTATTTAAGGAATTTGTTGGATTATTAAAGGACTCTGCTGCATTATGTAATGACTTTGCTGCATTATTTAAGTACTCTGCTACGTTACTTAAGGACTCTGCTGCATTATTTAAGGACTCTGCTGCATTATTTAAGGTCTTGGTTGCATTATTTAAGGACTCTTCTGCATTATTTAAGGACTCTGCTGCATTGTTTAAGGACTTTGTTGCATTATTTAAGGACTCTGCTGCATTATTTAAGGACTTTGTTGCATTATTTAAGGACTCTGCTGCATCATTTAAGGACTTTTTTGCATTATTTAAGGACTCTACTTTGTTATATATTACGACTTTGCTGCATTATTTAAGGACCCTGCTGCGGTATTTCAGTACTCTGCTGCATTATTTAAGGACTCTGCTGCATTATTTAAGGACTTTGTTGCATTATTTAAGGACTCTGCTGCATCATTTAAGGACGTTGTTGCATTATTTAAGGACTCTACTTCATTATTTAACGACTTTGCTGCATTATTTAAGGACCCTGCTGCGGTATTTCAGTACTCTGCTGCATTATTTAAGGACTTTGCTGCATTATTTATGGACTTTATTGCATTATTTAAAGACTTTGCTGCATTATTTAATGAATTTGCTGTATTATTTAAGGACTCTGCAGCATTATTTAATGACTTTGCTGCATTATTTAAGGACTCTGCTGCATTATTTAAGTACTTTGTTGCATTATTTAAGGACTCTGCTGCATTATTTAAGGACTTTGTTGCATTATTTAAGGACTCTTCTGCATTATTTAAGGACTTTGTTGCATTATTTAAGGACTCTGCTGCATTATTCAAGGACTTTGCTGCATTATTTAAGGACTATGCTGAAGTATTTAAGGACTCTGCTGCATTATTTAAGGACTTTGCTGCATTATTTAAGGACTCTGCTGCATTATTTAAGGACTTGGCTGGATTATTTAAGGACCCTGCTGCATGATTTAAGGACTTGGCTCGATTATTTAAGGACTCTTCTGCATTATTTAAGGATTTTGTTGCATTATTTAAGGACTCTGCTGCATTATTTAAGGACTTGGCTGGATTATTTAAGGACTCTTCTGCATTATTTAAGGACTCTGCTGCATTATTTAAGGAATTTGTTGCATTATTTAAAGACTTTGCTGCATTATTTAAGGACTCTGCTGTGGTATTTAAGGACTCTGCTGCATTATTTAAGAACTTTGCTGCATTATTTATGGACTTTATTGCATTATTTAAAGACTTTGCTGCATTATTTAAGGTCATTTCTGCATTATTTAAGGACTCTGCTGCATTATTTAAGGACTTTGTTGCATTATTTAAGGACTCTGCTGCATTATTAAGGACTTTGTTGCATTATTTAAGGACTCTGCTGCATTATTTAAGGACTTTGTTGCATTATTTAAGGACTCTGCTGCATTATTTAAGGACTTTGTTGCATTATTTAAGGACTCTGCTGCATTATTTAAGGACTTTGTTGCATTATTTAAGGACTCTGCTGCATTATTTAAGGACCCTGCTGCAGTATTTCAGTAATCTGCTGCATTATTTAAGGACTTTGTTGCATTATTTAAGGACTTGGCTGGATTGTTTAAGGACTCTGCTGCATTATTTACGGACTTTGCTGCATTTTTTAAGGACTCTGCTGCATTATTTAAGGACTTTGTTGCATTATTTAAGGACCCTGCTGCATTATTTAAGGACTTTGTTGCATTATTTAAGGACTCTGCTGCATTATTTAAGGACCCTGCTGCGGTATTTCAGCACTCTGCTGAATTATTTAAGGACTTTGCTGCATTATTTAAGGACTTTCTTGCATTATTTAAGGACTCTGCTGCATTATTTAAGGAATTTCTTGCATTAATTAAGGACTCTGCTGCATTATTTAATGACATTGCTGCATTATTTAAGGACTCTGCTGCATTATTTAAGGACTTTGCTGCAGTATTTAAGGACTCTGCTACGGTACTTAAGGACTCTGCTGCATTATTTAAGTACTTTTTTGCATTATTTAAGGACTCTGCTGCATTATTTAAGGTCTTGGTTGCATTATTTAAGGACTCTTCTGCATTATTTAAGGACTCTGCTGCATTGTTTAAGGACTTTGTTGCATTATTTAAGGACTTTGCTGCATTATTTATGGACTTTATTGCATTATTTAAAGACTTTGCTGCATTATTTAATGAATTTGCTGCATTATTTAAGGACTCTGCAGCATTATTTAATGACTTTGCTGCATTATTTAAGGACTCTGCTGCATTATTTAAGTACTTTGTTGCATTATTTAAGGACTCTGCTGCATTATTTAAGGACTTTGTTGCATTATTTAAGGACTCTTCTGCATTATTTAAGGACTTTGTTGCATTATTTAAGGACTCTGCTGCATTATTCAAGGACTTTGCTGCATTATTTAAGGACTATGCTGAAGTATTTAAGGACTCTGCTGCATTATTTAAGGACTTTGCTGCATTATTTAAGGACTCTGCTGCATTATTTAAGGACTTGGCTGGATTATTTAAGGACCCTGCTGCATGATTTAAGGACTTGGCTCGATTATTTAAGGACTCTTCTGCATTATTTAAGGATTTTGTTGCATTATTTAAGGACTCTGCTGCATTATTTAAGGACTTGGCTGGATTATTTAAGGACTCTTCTGCATTATTTAAGGACTCTGCTGCATTATTTAAGGAATTTTTTGCATTATTTAAAGACTTTGCTGCATTATTTAAGGACTCTGCTGTGGTATTTAAGGACTCTGCTGCATTATTTAAGAACTTTGCTGCATTATTTATGGACTTTATTGCATTATTTAAAGACTTTGCTGCATTATTTAAGGTCATTTCTGCATTATTTAAGGACTCTGCTGCATTATTTAAGGACTTTGTTGCATTATTTAAGGACTCTGCTGCATTATTAAGGACTTTGTTGCATTATTTAAGGACTCTGCTGCATTATTTAAGGACTTTGTTGCATTATTTAAGGACTCTGCTGCATTATTTAAGGACTTTGTTGCATTATTTAAGGACTCTGCTGCATTATTTAAGGACTTTGTTGCATTATTTAAGGACTCTGCTGCATTATTTAAGGACCCTGCTGCAGTATTTCAGTAATCTGCTGCATTATTTAAGGACTTTGTTGCATTATTTAAGGACTTGGCTGGATTGTTTAAGGACTCTGCTGCATTATTTACGGACTTTGCTGCATTTTTTAAGGACTCTGCTGCATTATTTAAGGACTTTGTTGCATTATTTAAGGACCCTGCTGCATTATTTAAGGACTTTGTTGCATTATTTAAGGACTCTGCTGCATTATTTAAGGACCCTGCTGCGGTATTTCAGCACTCTGCTGAATTATTTAAGGACTTTGCTGCATTATTTAAGGACTTTCTTGCATTATTTAAGGACTCTGCTGCATTATTTAAGGAATTTGTTGCATTAATTAAGGACTCTGCTGCATTATTTAATGACATTGCTGCATTATTTAAGGACTCTGCTGCATTATTTAAGGACTTTGCTGCAGTATTTAAGGACTCTGCTATGGTACTTAAGGACTCTGCTGCATTATTTAAGTACTTTTTTGCATTATTTAAGGACTCTGCTGCATTATTTAAGGTCTTGGTTGCATTATTTAAGGACTCTTCTGCATTATTTAAGGACTCTGCTGCATTGTTTAAGGACTTTGTTGCATTATTTAAGGACTCTGCTGCATTATTTAAGGACTTTGTTGCATTATTTAAGGACTCTGCTGCATCATTTAAGGACTTTGTTGCATTATTTAAGGACTCTACTTCATTATTTAACGACTTTGCTGCATTATTTAAGGACCCTGCTGCGGTATTTCAGTACTCTGCTGCATTATTTAAGTACTCAGCTGCATTATTTAAGGACTTTGTTGCATTATTTAAGGACTCTGCTGCATCATTTAAGGACGTTGTTGCATTATTTAAGGACTCTACTTCATTATTTAACGACTTTGCTGCATTATTTAAGGACCCTGCTGCGGTATTTCAGTACTCTGCTGCATTATTTAAGGACTTTATTGCATTATTTAAAGACTTTGCTGCATTTTTTAAGGAATTTGCTGCATTATTTAAGGACTCTGCAGCATTATTTAATGACTTTGCTGCATTATTTAAGGACTCTGCTGCATTATTTAAGTACTTTGTTGCATTATTTAAGGACTCTACTGCATTGTTTAAGGACTTTGTTGCATTATTTAAGGACACTTCTGCATTATTTAAGGACTTTGTTGCATTATTGAAGGACTCTGCTGCATTATTCAAGGACTTTGCTGCATTATTTAAGGACTATGCTGAAGTGTTTAAAGACTCTGCTGCATTATTTAAGGACTCTGCTGCATTATTTAAGGACTTGGCTGTATTATTTAAGGACTTGGCTGGATTATTTAAGGACTCTTCTGCATTATTTAAGGACTTGGCTGGATTATTTAAGGACTCTTCTGCATTATTTAAGGACTCTGCTGCATTATTTAAGGACTTTGTTGCATTATTTAAGGACTTTTCTGCATTATTGAAGGACTCTGTTGCATTACTTAAGGACTTGGCTGGATTATTTAAGGACTCTTCTGCATTATTTAAGGACTCTGCTGCATTATTTAAGGACTTTTCTGCATTATTTAAGGACTCTGCTGCATTATTTAAGGACTTGGCTGGATTATTTAAGGACTGTGCTGCATTATTTAAGGACTTTGTTGCATTATTTAAGGACTCTGCTGCATCATTTAAGGACGTTGTTGCATTATTTAAGGACTCTACTTCATTATTTAACGACTTTGCTGCATTATTTAAGGACCCTGCTGCGGTATTTCAGTACTCTGCTGCATCATTTAAGGACTTTGCTGCATTATTTATGGACTTTATTGCATTATTTAAAGACTTTGCTGCATTATATAAGGAATTTGCTGCATTATTTAAGGACTCTTCTGCATTATTTAAGGACTTTGTTGCATTATTTAAGGACCCTGCTGCATTATTTAAGGACTTTGCTGCATTATTTAAGGACTCTGGTGCATTATTTAAGGACCCTGCTGCGGTATTTCAGCACTCTGCTGAATTATTTAAGGACTTTGCTGCATTATTTATGGACTTTATTGCATTATTTAAGGACTCTGCTGCATTATTTAAGGAATTTGTTGGATTATTAAAGGACTCTGCTGCATTATGTAATGACTTTGCTGCATTATTTAAGTACTCTGCTACGTTACTTAAGGACTCTGCTGCATTATTTAAGGACTCTGCTGCATTATTTAAGGTCTTGGTTGCATTATTTAAGGACTCTTCTGCATTATTTAAGGACTCTGCTGCATTGTTTAAGGACTTTGTTGCATTATTTAAGGACTCTGCTGCATTATTTAAGGACTTTGTTGCATTATTTAAGGACTCTGCTGCATCATTTAAGGACTTTTTTGCATTATTTAAGGACTCTACTTTGTTATATATTACGACTTTGCTGCATTATTTAAGGACCCTGCTGCGGTATTTCAGTACTCTGCTGCATTATTTAAGGACTCTGCTGCATTATTTAAGGACTTTGTTGCATTATTTAAGGACTCTGCTGCATCATTTAAGGACGTTGTTGCATTATTTAAGGACTCTACTTCATTATTTAACGACTTTGCTGCATTATTTAAGGACCCTGCTGCGGTATTTCAGTACTCTGCTGCATTATTTAAGGACTTTGCTGCATTATTTATGGACTTTATTGCATTATTTAAAGACTTTGCTGCATTATTTAATGAATTTGCTGTATTATTTAAGGACTCTGCAGCATTATTTAATGACTTTGCTGCATTATTTAAGGACTCTGCTGCATTATTTAAGTACTTTGTTGCATTATTTAAGGACTCTGCTGCATTATTTAAGGACTTTGTTGCATTATTTAAGGACTCTTCTGCATTATTTAAGGACTTTGTTGCATTATTTAAGGACTCTGCTGCATTATTCAAGGACTTTGCTGCATTATTTAAGGACTATGCTGAAGTATTTAAGGACTCTGCTGCATTATTTAAGGACTTTGCTGCATTATTTAAGGACTCTGCTGCATTATTTAAGGACTTGGCTGGATTATTTAAGGACCCTGCTGCATGATTTAAGGACTTGGCTCGATTATTTAAGGACTCTTCTGCATTATTTAAGGATTTTGTTGCATTATTTAAGGACTCTGCTGCATTATTTAAGGACTTGGCTGGATTATTTAAGGACTCTTCTGCATTATTTAAGGACTCTGCTGCATTATTTAAGGAATTTGTTGCATTATTTAAAGACTTTGCTGCATTATTTAAGGACTCTGCTGTGGTATTTAAGGACTCTGCTGCATTATTTAAGAACTTTGCTGCATTATTTATGGACTTTATTGCATTATTTAAAGACTTTGCTGCATTATTTAAGGTCATTTCTGCATTATTTAAGGACTCTGCTGCATTATTTAAGGACTTTGTTGCATTATTTAAGGACTCTGCTGCATTATTAAGGACTTTGTTGCATTATTTAAGGACTCTGCTGCATTATTTAAGGACTTTGTTGCATTATTTAAGGACTCTGCTGCATTATTTAAGGACTTTGTTGCATTATTTAAGGACTCTGCTGCATTATTTAAGGACTTTGTTGCATTATTTAAGGACTCTGCTGCATTATTTAAGGACCCTGCTGCAGTATTTCAGTAATCTGCTGCATTATTTAAGGACTTTGTTGCATTATTTAAGGACTTGGCTGGATTGTTTAAGGACTCTGCTGCATTATTTACGGACTTTGCTGCATTTTTTAAGGACTCTGCTGCATTATTTAAGGACTTTGTTGCATTATTTAAGGACCCTGCTGCATTATTTAAGGACTTTGTTGCATTATTTAAGGACTCTGCTGCATTATTTAAGGACCCTGCTGCGGTATTTCAGCACTCTGCTGAATTATTTAAGGACTTTGCTGCATTATTTAAGGACTTTCTTGCATTATTTAAGGACTCTGCTGCATTATTTAAGGAATTTGTTGCATTAATTAAGGACTCTGCTGCATTATTTAATGACATTGCTGCATTATTTAAGGACTCTGCTGCATTATTTAAGGACTTTGCTGCAGTATTTAAGGACTCTGCTACGGTACTTAAGGACTCTGCTGCATTATTTAAGTACTTTTTTGCATTATTTAAGGACTCTGCTGCATTATTTAAGGTCTTGGTTGCATTATTTAAGGACTCTTCTGCATTATTTAAGGACTCTGCTGCATTGTTTAAGGACTTTGTTGCATTATTTAAGGACTCTGCTGCATTATTTAAGGACTTTGTTGCATTATTTAAGGACTCTGCTGCATCATTTAAGGACTTTGTTGCATTATTTAAGGACTCTACTTCATTATTTAACGACTTTGCTGCATTATTTAAGGACCCTGCTGCGGTATTTCAGTACTCTGCTGCATTATTTAAGTACTCAGCTGCATTATTTAAGGACTTTGTTGCATTATTTAAAGACTCTGCTGCATCATTTAAGGACGTTGTTGCATTATTTAAGGACTCTACTTCATTATTTAACGACTTTGCTGCATTATTTAAGGACCCTGCTGCGGTATTTCAGTACTCTGCTGCATTATTTAAGGACTTTATTGCATTATTTAAAGACTTTGCTGCATTTTTTAAGGAATTTGCTGCATTATTTAAGGACTCTGCAGCATTATTTAATGACTTTGCTGCATTATTTAAGGACTCTGCTGCATTATTTAAGTACTTTGTTGCATTATTTAAGGACTCTACTGCATTGTTTAAGGACTTTGTTGCATTATTTAAGGACACTTCTGCATTATTTAAGGACTTTGTTGCATTATTGAAGGACTCTGCTGCATTATTCAAGGACTTTGCTGCATTATTTAAGGACTATGCTGAAGTGTTTAAAGACTCTGCTGCATTATTTAAGGACTCTGCTGCATTATTTAAGGACTTGGCTGGATTATTTAAGGACCCTGCTGTATTATTTAAGGACTTGGCTGGATTATTTAAGGACTCTTCTGCATTATTTAAGGATGTTGTTGCATTATTTAAGGACTCTGCTGCATTATTTAAGGACTTGGCTGGATTATTTAAGGACTCTTCTGCATTATTTAAGGACTCTGCTGCATTATTTAAGGACTTTGTTGCATTATTTAAGGACTTTTCTGCATTATTTAAGGACTCTGTTGCATTACTTAAGGACTTGGCTGGATTATTTAAGGACTCTTCTGCATTATTTAAGGACTCTGCTGCATTATTTAAGGACTTTTCTGCATTATTTAAGGACTCTGCTGCATTATTTAAGGACTTGGCTGGATTATTTAAGGACTGTGCTGCATTATTTAAGGACTTTGTTGCATTATTTAAGGACTCTGCTGCATCATTTAAGGACGTTGTTGCATTATTTAAGGACTCTACTTCATTATTTAACGACTTTGCTGCATTATTTAAGGACCCTGCTGCGGTATTTCAGTACTCTGCTGCATCATTTAAGGACTTTGCTGCATTATTTATGGACTTTATTGCATTATTTAAAGACTTTGCTGCATTATATAAGGAATTTGCTGCATTATTTAAGGACTCTTCTGCATTATTTAAGGACTTTGTTGCATTATTTAAGGACCCTGCTGCATTATTTAAGGACTTTGCTGCATTATTTAAGGACTCTGGTGCATTATTTAAGGACCCTGCTGCGGTATTTCAGCACTCTGCTGAATTATTTAAGGACTTTGCTGCATTATTTATGGACTTTATTGCATTATTTAAGGACTCTGCTGCATTATTTAAGGAATTTGTTGGATTATTAAAGGACTCTGCTGCATTATGTAATGACTTTGCTGCATTATTTAAGTACTCTGCTACGTTACTTAAGGACTCTGCTGCATTATTTAAGGACTCTGCTGCATTATTTAAGGACTTGGCTGGATTATTTAAGGACCCTGCTGTATTATTTAAGGACTTGGCTGGATTATTTAAGGACTCTTCTGCATTATTTAAGGATGTTGTTGCATTATTTAAGGACTCTGCTGCATTATTTAAGGACTTGGCTGGATTATTTAAGGACTCTTCTGCATTATTTAAGGACTCTGCTGCATTATTTAAGGACTTTGTTGCATTATTTAAGGACTTTTCTGCATTATTGAAGGACTCTGTTGCATTACTTAAGGACTTGGCTGGATTATTTAAGGACTCTTCTGCATTATTTAAGGACTCTGCTGCATTATTTAAGGACTTTTCTGCATTATTTAAGGACTCTGCTGCATTATTTAAGGACTTGGCTGGATTATTTAAGGACTGTGCTGCATTATTTAAGGACTTTGTTGCATTATTTAAGGACTCTGCTGCATCATTTAAGGACGTTGTTGCATTATTTAAGGACTCTACTTCATTATTTAACGACTTTGCTGCATTATTTAAGGACCCTGCTGCGGTATTTCAGTACTCTGCTGCATCATTTAAGGACTTTGCTGCATTATTTATGGACTTTATTGCATTATTTAAAGACTTTGCTGCATTATATAAGGAATTTGCTGCATTATTTAAGGACTCTTCTGCATTATTTAAGGACTTTGTTGCATTATTTAAGGACCCTGCTGCATTATTTAAGGACTTTGCTGCATTATTTAAGGACTCTGGTGCATTATTTAAGGACCCTGCTGCGGTATTTCAGCACTCTGCTGAATTATTTAAGGACTTTGCTGCATTATTTATGGACTTTATTGCATTATTTAAGGACTCTGCTGCATTATTTAAGGAATTTGTTGGATTATTAAAGGACTCTGCTGCATTATGTAATGACTTTGCTGCATTATTTAAGTACTCTGCTACGTTACTTAAGGACTCTGCTGCATTATTTAAGGACTCTGCTGCATTATTTAAGGTCTTGGTTGCATTATTTAAGGACTCTTCTGCATTATTTAAGGACTCTGCTGCATTGTTTAAGGACTTTGTTGCATTATTTAAGGACTCTGCTGCATTATTTAAGGACTTTGTTGCATTATTTAAGGACTCTGCTGCATCATTTAAGGACTTTTTTGCATTATTTAAGGACTCTACTTTGTTATATATTACGACTTTGCTGCATTATTTAAGGACCCTGCTGCGGTATTTCAGTACTCTGCTGCATTATTTAAGGACTCTGCTGCATTATTTAAGGACTTTGTTGCATTATTTAAGGACTCTGCTGCATCATTTAAGGACGTTGTTGCATTATTTAAGGACTCTACTTCATTATTTAACGACTTTGCTGCATTATTTAAGGACCCTGCTGCGGTATTTCAGTACTCTGCTGCATTATTTAAGGACTTTGCTGCATTATTTATGGACTTTATTGCATTATTTAAAGACTTTGCTGCATTATTTAATGAATTTGCTGCATTATTTAAGGACTCTGCAGCATTATTTAATGACTTTGCTGCATTATTTAAGGACTCTGCTGCATTATTTAAGTACTTTGTTGCATTATTTAAGGACTCTGCTGCATTATTTAAGGACTTTGTTGCATTATTTAAGGACTCTTCTGCATTATTTAAGGACTTTGTTGCATTATTTAAGGACTCTGCTGCATTATTCAAGGACTTTGCTGCATTATTTAAGGACTATGCTGAAGTATTTAAGGACTCTGCTGCATTATTTAAGGACTTTGCTGCATTATTTAAGGACTCTGCTGCATTATTTAAGGACTTGGCTGGATTATTTAAGGACCCTGCTGCATGATTTAAGGACTTGGCTCGATTATTTAAGGACTCTTCTGCATTATTTAAGGATTTTGTTGCATTATTTAAGGACTCTGCTGCATTATTTAAGGACTTGGCTGGATTATTTAAGGACTCTTCTGCATTATTTAAGGACTCTGCTGCATTATTTAAGGAATTTGTTGCATTATTTAAAGACTTTGCTGCATTATTTAAGGACTCTGCTGTGGTATTTAAGGACTCTGCTGCATTATTTAAGAACTTTGCTGCATTATTTATGGACTTTATTGCATTATTTAAAGACTTTGCTGCATTATTTAAGGTCATTTCTGCATTATTTAAGGACTCTGCTGCATTATTTAAGGACTTTGTTGCATTATTTAAGGACTCTGCTGCATTATTAAGGACTTTGTTGCATTATTTAAGGACTCTGCTGCATTATTTAAGGACTTTGTTGCATTATTTAAGGACTCTGCTGCATTATTTAAGGACTTTGTTGCATTATTTAAGGACTCTGCTGCATTATTTAAGGACTTTGTTGCATTATTTAAGGACTCTGCTGCATTATTTAAGGACCCTGCTGCAGTATTTCAGTAATCTGCTGCATTATTTAAGGACTTTGTTGCATTATTTAAGGACTTGGCTGGATTGTTTAAGGACTCTGCTGCATTATTTACGGACTTTGCTGCATTTTTTAAGGACTCTGCTGCATTATTTAAGGACTTTGTTGCATTATTTAAGGACCCTGCTGCATTATTTAAGGACTTTGTTGCATTATTTAAGGACTCTGCTGCATTATTTAAGGACCCTGCTGCGGTATTTCAGCACTCTGCTGAATTATTTAAGGACTTTGCTGCATTATTTAAGGACTTTCTTGCATTATTTAAGGACTCTGCTGCATTATTTAAGGAATTTGTTGCATTAATTAAGGACTCTGCTGCATTATTTAATGACATTGCTGCATTATTTAAGGACTCTGCTGCATTATTTAAGGACTTTGCTGCAGTATTTAAGGACTCTGCTACGGTACTTAAGGACTCTGCTGCATTATTTAAGTACTTTTTTGCATTATTTAAGGACTCTGCTGCATTATTTAAGGTCTTGGTTGCATTATTTAAGGACTCTTCTGCATTATTTAAGGACTCTGCTGCATTGTTTAAGGACTTTGTTGCATTATTTAAGGACTCTGCTGCATTATTTAAGGACTTTCTTGCATTATTTAAGGACTCTGCTGCATCATTTAAGGACTTTGTTGCATTATTTAAGGACTCTACTTCATTATTTAACGACTTTGCTGCATTATTTAAGGACCCTGCTGCGGTATTTCAGTACTCTGCTGCATTATTTAAGTACTCAGCTGCATTATTTAAGGACTTTGTTGCATTATTTAAAGACTCTGCTGCATCATTTAAGGACGTTGTTGCATTATTTAAGGACTCTACTTCATTATTTAACGACTTTGCTGCATTATTTAAGGACCCTGCTGCGGTATTTCAGTACTCTGCTGCATTATTTAAGGACTTTATTGCATTATTTAAAGACTTTGCTGCATTTTTTAAGGAATTTGCTGCATTATTTAAGGACTCTGCAGCATTATTTAATGACTTTGCTGCATTATTTAAGGACTCTGCTGCATTATTTAAGTACTTTGTTGCATTATTTAAGGACTCTACTGCATTGTTTAAGGACTTTGTTGCATTATTTAAGGACACTTCTGCATTATTTAAGGACTTTGTTGCATTATTGAAGGACTCTGCTGCATTATTCAAGGACTTTGCTGCATTATTTAAGGACTATGCTGAAGTGTTTAAAGACTCTGCTGCATTATTTAAGGACTCTGCTGCATTATTTAAGGACTTGGCTGGATTATTTAAGGACCCTGCTGTATTATTTAAGGACTTGGCTGGATTATTTAAGGACTCTTCTGCATTATTTAAGGATGTTGTTGCATTATTTAAGGACTCTGCTGCATTATTTAAGGACTTGGCTGGATTATTTAAGGACTCTTCTGCATTATTTAAGGACTCTGCTGCATTATTTAAGGACTTTGTTGCATTATTTAAGGACTTTTCTGCATTATTTAAGGACTCTGTTGCATTACTTAAGGACTTGGCTGGATTATTTAAGGACTCTTCTGCATTATTTAAGGACTCTGCTGCATTATTTAAGGACTTTTCTGCATTATTTAAGGACTCTGCTGCATTATTTAAGGACTTGGCTGGATTATTTAAGGACTGTGCTGCATTATTTAAGGACTTTGTTGCATTATTTAAGGACTCTGCTGCATCATTTAAGGACGTTGTTGCATTATTTAAGGACTCTACTTCATTATTTAACGACTTTGCTGCATTATTTAAGGACCCTGCTGCGGTATTTCAGTACTCTGCTGCATCATTTAAGGACTTTGCTGCATTATTTATGGACTTTATTGCATTATTTAAAGACTTTGCTGCATTATATAAGGAATTTGCTGCATTATTTAAGGACTCTTCTGCATTATTTAAGGACTTTGTTGCATTATTTAAGGACCCTGCTGCATTATTTAAGGACTTTGCTGCATTATTTAAGGACTCTGGTGCATTATTTAAGGACCCTGCTGCGGTATTTCAGCACTCTGCTGAATTATTTAAGGACTTTGCTGCATTATTTATGGACTTTATTGCATTATTTAAGGACTCTGCTGCATTATTTAAGGAATTTGTTGGATTATTAAAGGACTCTGCTGCATTATGTAATGACTTTGCTGCATTATTTAAGTACTCTGCTACGTTACTTAAGGACTCTGCTGCATTATTTAAGGACTCTGCTGCATTATTTAAGGACTTGGCTGGATTATTTAAGGACCCTGCTGTATTATTTAAGGACTTGGCTGGATTATTTAAGGACTCTTCTGCATTATTTAAGGATGTTGTTGCATTATTTAAGGACTCTGCTGCATTATTTAAGGACTTGGCTGGATTATTTAAGGACTCTTCTGCATTATTTAAGGACTCTGCTGCATTATTTAAGGACTTTGTTGCATTATTTAAGGACTTTTCTGCATTATTTAAGGACTCTGTTGCATTACTTAAGTACTTGGCTGGATTATTTAAGGACTCTTCTGCATTATTTAAGGACTCTGCTGCATTATTTAAGGACTTTTCTGCATTATTTAAGGACTCTGCTGCATTATTTAAGGACTTGGCTGGATTATTTAAGGACTGTGCTGCATTATTTAAGGACTTTGTTGCATTATTTAAGGACTCTGCTGCATCATTTAAGGACGTTGTTGCATTATTTAAGGACTCTACTTCATTATTTAACGACTTTGCTGCATTATTTAAGGACCCTGCTGCGGTATTTCAGTACTCTGCTGCATCATTTAAGGACTTTGCTGCATTATTTATGGACTTTATTGCATAATTTAAAGACTTTGCTGCATTATATAAGGAATTTGCTGCATTATTTAAGGACTCTTCTGCATTATTTAAGGACTTTGTTGCATTATTTAAGGACCCTGCTGCATTATTTAAGGACTTTGCTGCATTATTTAAGGACTCTGGTGCATTATTTAAGGACCCTGCTGCGGTATTTCAGCACTCTGCTGAATTATTTAAGGACTTTGCTGCATTATTTATGGACTTTATTGCATTATTTAAGGACTCTGCTGCATTATTTAAGGAATTTGTTGGATTATTAAAGGACTCTGCTGCATTATGTAATGACTTTGCTGCATTATTTAAGTACTCTGCTACGTTACTTAAGGACTCTGCTGCATTATTTAAGGACTCTGCTGCATTATTTAAGGTCTTGGTTGCATTATTTAAGGACTCTTCTGCATTATTTAAGGACTCTGCTGCATTGTTTAAGGACTTTGTTGCATTATTTAAGGATTCTGCTGCATTATTTAAGGACTTTGTTGCATTATTTAAGGACTCTGCTGCATCATTTAAGGACTTTTTTGCATTATTTAAGGACTCTACTTTGTTATATATTACGACTTTGCTGCATTATTTAAGGACCCTGCTGCGGTATTTCAGTACTCTGCTGCATTATTTAAGGACTCTGCTGCATTATTTAAGGACTTTGTTGCATTATTTAAGGACTCTGCTGCATCATTTAAGGACGTTGTTGCATTATTTAAGGACTCTACTTCATTATTTAACGACTTTGCTGCATTATTTAAGGACCCTGCTGCGGTATTTCAGTACTCTGCTGCATTATTTAAGGACTTTGCTGCATTATTTATGGACTTTATTGCATTATTTAAAGACTTTGCTGCATTATTTAATGAATTTGCTGCATTATTTAAGGACTCTGCAGCATTATTTAATGACTTTGCTGCATTATTTAAGGACTCTGCTGCATTATTTAAGTACTTTGTTGCATTATTTAAGGACTCTGCTGCATTATTTAAGGACTTTGTTGCATTATTTAAGGACTCTTCTGCATTATTTAAGGACTTTGTTGCATTATTTAAGGACTCTGCTGCATTATTCAAGGACTTTGCTGCATTATTTAAGGACTATGCTGAAGTATTTAAGGACTCTGCTGCATTATTTAAGGACTTTGCTGCATTATTTAAGGACTCTGCTGCATTATTTAAGGACTTGGCTGGATTATTTAAGGACCCTGCTGCATGATTTAAGGACTTGGCTCGATTATTTAAGGACTCTTCTGCATTATTTAAGGATTTTGTTGCATTATTTAAGGACTCTGCTGCATTATTTAAGGACTTGGCTGGATTATTTAAGGACTCTTCTGCATTATTTAAGGACTCTGCTGCATTATTTAAGGAATTTGTTGCATTATTTAAAGACTTTGCTGCATTATTTAAGGACTCTGCTGTGGTATTTAAGGACTCTGCTGCATTATTTAAGAACTTTGCTGCATTATTTATGGACTTTATTGCATTATTTAAAGACTTTGCTGCATTATTTAAGGTCATTTCTGCATTATTTAAGGACTCTGCTGCATTATTTAAGGACTTTGTTGCATTATTTAAGGACTCTGCTGCATTATTAAGGACTTTGTTGCATTATTTAAGGACTCTGCTGCATTATTTAAGGACTTTGTTGCATTATTTAAGGACTCTGCTGCATTATTTAAGGACTTTGTTGCATTATTTAAGGACTCTGCTGCATTATTTAAGGACTTTGTTGCATTATTTAAGGACTCTGCTGCATTATTTAAGGACCCTGCTGCAGTATTTCAGTAATCTGCTGCATTATTTAAGGACTTTGTTGCATTATTTAAGGACTTGGCTGGATTGTTTAAGGACTCTGCTGCATTATTTACGGACTTTGCTGCATTTTTTAAGGACTCTGCTGCATTATTTAAGGACTTTGTTGCATTATTTAAGGACCCTGCTGCATTATTTAAGGACTTTGTTGCATTATTTAAGGACTCTGCTGCATTATTTAAGGACCCTGCTGCGGTATTTCAGCACTCTGCTGAATTATTTAAGGACTTTGCTGCATTATTTAAGGACTTTCTTGCATTATTTAAGGACTCTGCTGCATTATTTAAGGAATTTGTTGCATTAATTAAGGACTCTGCTGCATTATTTAATGACATTGCTGCATTATTTAAGGACTCTGCTGCATTATTTAAGGACTTTGCTGCAGTATTTAAGGACTCTGCTACGGTACTTAAGGACTCTGCTGCATTATTTAAGTACTTTTTTGCATTATTTAAGGACTCTGCTGCATTATTTAAGGTCTTGGTTGCATTATTTAAGGACTCTTCTGCATTATTTAAGGACTCTGCTGCATTGTTTAAGGACTTTGTTGCATTATTTAAGGACTCTGCTGCATTATTTAAGGACTTTGTTGCATTATTTAAGGACTCTGCTGCATCATTTAAGGACTTTGTTGCATTATTTAAGGACTCTACTTCATTATTTAACGACTTTGCTGCATTATTTAAGGACCCTGCTGCGGTATTTCAGTACTCTGCTGCATTATTTAAGTACTCAGCTGCATTATTTAAGGACTTTGTTGCATTATTTAAAGACTCTGCTGCATCATTTAAGGACGTTGTTGCATTATTTAAGGACTCTACTTCATTATTTAACGACTTTGCTGCATTATTTAAGGACCCTGCTGCGGTATTTCAGTACTCTGCTGCATTATTTAAGGACTTTATTGCATTATTTAAAGACTTTGCTGCATTTTTTAAGGAATTTGCTGCATTATTTAAGGACTCTGCAGCATTATTTAATGACTTTGCTGCATTATTTAAGGACTCTGCTGCATTATTTAAGTACTTTGTTGCATTATTTAAGGACTCTACTGCATTGTTTAAGGACTTTGTTGCATTATTTAAGGACACTTCTGCATTATTTAAGGACTTTGTTGCATTATTGAAGGACTCTGCTGCATTATTCAAGGACTTTGCTGCATTATTTAAGGACTATGCTGAAGTGTTTAAAGACTCTGCTGCATTATTTAAGGACTCTGCTGCATTATTTAAGGACTTGGCTGGATTATTTAAGGACCCTGCTGTATTATTTAAGGACTTGGCTGGATTATTTAAGGACTCTTCTGCATTATTTAAGGATGTTGTTGCATTATTTAAGGACTCTGCTGCATTATTTAAGGACTTGGCTGGATTATTTAAGGACTCTTCTGCATTATTTAAGGACTCTGCTGCATTATTTAAGGACTTTGTTGCATTATTTAAGGACTTTTCTGCATTATTTAAGGACTCTGTTGCATTACTTAAGGACTTGGCTGGATTATTTAAGGACTCTTCTGCATTATTTAAGGACTCTGCTGCATTATTTAAGGACTTTTCTGCATTATTTAAGGACTCTGCTGCATTATTTAAGGACTTGGCTGGATTATTTAAGGACTGTGCTGCATTATTTAAGGACTTTGTTGCATTATTTAAGGACTCTGCTGCATCATTTAAGGACGTTGTTGCATTATTTAAGGACTCTACTTCATTATTTAACGACTTTGCTGCATTATTTAAGGACCCTGCTGCGGTATTTCAGTACTCTGCTGCATCATTTAAGGACTTTGCTGCATTATTTATGGACTTTATTGCATTATTTAAAGACTTTGCTGCATTATATAAGGAATTTGCTGCATTATTTAAGGACTCTTCTGCATTATTTAAGGACTTTGTTGCATTATTTAAGGACCCTGCTGCATTATTTAAGGACTTTGCTGCATTATTTAAGGACTCTGGTGCATTATTTAAGGACCCTGCTGCGGTATTTCAGCACTCTGCTGAATTATTTAAGGACTTTGCTGCATTATTTATGGACTTTATTGCATTATTTAAGGACTCTGCTGCATTATTTAAGGAATTTGTTGGATTATTAAAGGACTCTGCTGCATTATGTAATGACTTTGCTGCATTATTTAAGTACTCTGCTACGTTACTTAAGGACTCTGCTGCATTATTTAAGGACTCTGCTGCATTATTTAAGGTCTTGGTTGCATTATTTAAGGACTCTTCTGCATTATTTAAGGACTCTGCTGCATTGTTTAAGGACTTTGTTGCATTATTTAAGGACTCTGCTGCATTATTTAAGGACTTTGTTGCATTATTTAAGGACTCTGCTGCATCATTTAAGGACTTTTTTGCATTATTTAAGGACTCTACTTTGTTATATATTACGACTTTGCTGCATTATTTAAGGACCCTGCTGCGGTATTTCAGTACTCTGCTGCATTATTTAAGGACTCTGCTGCATTATTTAAGGACTTTGTTGCATTATTTAAGGACTCTGCTGCATCATTTAAGGACGTTGTTGCATTATTTAAGGACTCTACTTCATTATTTAACGACTTTGCTGCATTATTTAAGGACCCTGCTGCGGTATTTCAGTACTCTGCTGCATTATTTAAGGACTTTGCTGCATTATTTATGGACTTTATTGCATTATTTAAAGACTTTGCTGCATTATTTAATGAATTTGCTGCATTATTTAAGGACTCTGCAGCATTATTTAATGACTTTGCTGCATTATTTAAGGACTCTGCTGCATTATTTAAGTACTTTGTTGCATTATTTAAGGACTCTGCTGCATTATTTAAGGACTTTGTTGCATTATTTAAGGACTCTTCTGCATTATTTAAGGACTTTGTTGCATTATTTAAGGACTCTGCTGCATTATTCAAGGACTTTGCTGCATTATTTAAGGACTATGCTGAAGTATTTAAGGACTCTGCTGCATTATTTAAGGACTTTGCTGCATTATTTAAGGACTCTGCTGCATTATTTAAGGACTTGGCTGGATTATTTAAGGACCCTGCTGCATGATTTAAGGACTTGGCTCGATTATTTAAGGACTCTTCTGCATTATTTAAGGATTTTGTTGCATTATTTAAGGACTCTGCTGCATTATTTAAGGACTTGGCTGGATTATTTAAGGACTCTTCTGCATTATTTAAGGACTCTGCTGCATTATTTAAGGAATTTGTTGCATTATTTAAAGACTTTGCTGCATTATTTAAGGACTCTGCTGTGGTATTTAAGGACTCTGCTGCATTATTTAAGAACTTTGCTGCATTATTTATGGACTTTATTGCATTATTTAAAGACTTTGCTGCATTATTTAAGGTCATTTCTGCATTATTTAAGGACTCTGCTGCATTATTTAAGGACTTTGTTGCATTATTTAAGGACTCTGCTGCATTATTAAGGACTTTGTTGCATTATTTAAGGACTCTGCTGCATTATTTAAGGACTTTGTTGCATTATTTAAGGACTCTGCTGCATTATTTAAGGACTTTGTTGCATTATTTAAGGACTCTGCTGCATTATTTAAGGACTTTGTTGCATTTTTTAAGGACTCTGCTGCATTATTTAAGGACCCTGCTGCAGTATTTCAGTAATCTGCTGCATTATTTAAGGACTTTGTTGCATTATTTAAGGACTTGGCTGGATTGTTTAAGGACTCTGCTGCATTATTTACGGACTTTGCTGCATTTTTTAGGACTCTGCTGCATTATTTAAGGACTTTGTTGCTTTATTTAAGGACCCTGCTGCATTATTTAAGGACTTTGTTGCATTATTTAAGGACTCTGCTGCATTATTTAAGGACCCTGCTGCGGTATTTCAGCACTCTGCTGAATTATTTAAGGACTTTGCTGCATTATTTAAGGACTTTCTTGCATTATTTAAGGACTCTGCTGCATTATTTAAGGAATTTGTTGCATTAATTAAGGACTCTGCTGCATTATTTAATGACATTGCTGCATTATTTAAGGACTCTGCTGCATTATTTAAGGACTTTGCTGCAGTATTTAAGGACTCTGCTACGGTACTTAAGGACTCTGCTGCATTATTTAAGTACTTTTTTGCATTATTTAAGGACTCTGCTGCATTATTTAAGGTCTTGGTTGCATTATTTAAGGACTCTTCTGCATTATTTAAGGACTCTGCTGCATTGTTTAAGGACTTTGTTGCATTATTTAAGGACTCTGCTGCATTATTTAAGGACTTTGTTGCATTATTTAAGGACTCTGCTGCATCATTTAAGGACTTTGTTGCATTATTTAAGGACTCTACTTCATTATTTAACGACTTTGCTGCATTATTTAAGGACCCTGCTGCGGTATTTCAGTACTCTGCTGCATTATTTAAGTACTCAGCTGCATTATTTAGGGACTTTGTTGCATTATTTAAGGACTCTGCTGCATCATTTAAGGACGTTGTTGCATTATTTAAGGACTCTACTTCATTATTTAACGACTTTGCTGCATTATTTAAGGACCCTGCTGCGGTATTTCAGTACTCTGCTGCATTATTTAAGGACTTTATTGCATTATTTAAAGACTTTGCTGCATTTTTTAAGGAATTTGCTGCATTATTTAAGGACTCTGCAGCATTATTTAATGACTTTGCTGCATTATTTAAGGACTCTGCTGCATTATTTAAGTACTTTGTTGCATTATTTAAGGACTCTACTGCATTGTTTAAGGACTTTGTTGCATTATTTAAGGACACTTCTGCATTATTTAAGGACTTTGTTGCATTATTGAAGGACTCTGCTGCATTATTCAAGGACTTTGCTGCATTATTTAAGGACTATGCTGAAGTGTTTAAAGACTCTGCTGCATTATTTAAGGACTCTGCTGCATTATTTAAGGACTTGGCTGGATTATTTAAGGACCCTGCTGTATTATTTAAGGACTTGGCTGGATTATTTAAGGACTCTTCTGCATTATTTAAGGATGTTGTTGCATTATTTAAGGACTCTGCTGCATTATTTAAGGACTTGGCTGGATTATTTAAGGACTCTTCTGCATTATTTAAGGACTCTGCTGCATTATTTAAGGACTTTGTTGCATTATTTAAGGACTTTTCTGCATTATTTAAGGACTCTGTTGCATTACTTAAGGACTTGGCTGGATTATTTAAGGACTCTTCTGCATTATTTAAGGACTCTGCTGCATTATTTAAGGACTTTTCTGCATTATTTAAGGACTCTGCTGCATTATTTAAGGACTTGGCTGGATTATTTAAGGACTGTGCTGCATTATTTAAGGACTTTGTTGCATTATTTAAGGACTCTGCTGCATCATTTAAGGACGTTGTTGCATTATTTAAGGACTCTACTTCATTATTTAACGACTTTGCTGCATTATTTAAGGACCCTGCTGCGGTATTTCAGTACTCTGCTGCATCATTTAAGGACTTTGCTGCATTATTTATGGACTTTATTGCATTATTTAAAGACTTTGCTGCATTATATAAGGAATTTGCTGCATTATTTAAGGACTCTTCTGCATTATTTAGGACTTTGTTGCATTATTTAAGGACCCTGCTGCATTATTTAAGGACTTTGCTGCATTATTTAAGGACTCTGGTGCATTATTTAAGGACCCTGCTGCGGTATTTCAGCACTCTGCTGAATTATTTAAGGACTTTGCTGCATTATTTAAGGACTCTGCTACGGTACTTAAGGACTCTGCTGCATTATTTAAGTACTTTTTTGCATTATTTAAGGACTCTGCTGCATTATTTAAGGTCTTGGTTGCATTATTTAAGGACTCTTCTGCATTATTTAAGGACTCTGCTGCATTGTTTAAGGACTTTGTTGCATTATTTAAGGACTCTGCTGCATTATTTAAGGACTTTGTTGCATTATTTAAGGACTCTGCTGCATCATTTAAGGACTTTGTTGCATTATTTAAGGACTCTACTTCATTATTTAACGACTTTGCTGCATTATTTAAGGACCCTGCTGCGGTATTTCAGTACTCTGCTGCATTATTTAAGTACTCAGCTGCATTATTTAGGGACTTTGTTGCATTATTTAAGGACTCTGCTGCATCATTTAAGGACGTTGTTGCATTATTTAAGGACTCTACTTCATTATTTAACGACTTTGCTGCATTATTTAAGGACCCTGCTGCGGTATTTCAGTACTCTGCTGCATTATTTAAGGACTTTATTGCATTATTTAAAGACTTTGCTGCATTTTTTAAGGAATTTGCTGCATTATTTAAGGACTCTGCAGCATTATTTAATGACTTTGCTGCATTATTTAAGGACTCTGCTGCATTATTTAAGTACTTTGTTGCATTATTTAAGGACTCTACTGCATTGTTTAAGGACTTTGTTGCATTATTTAAGGACACTTCTGCATTATTTAAGGACTTTGTTGC
The DNA here is from genome assembly GCF_046119375.1 of Phyllobates terribilis. Taxonomy (NCBI): domain Eukaryota; kingdom Metazoa; phylum Chordata; class Amphibia; order Anura; family Dendrobatidae; genus Phyllobates; species Phyllobates terribilis. Next base: position 5,564,704 of record NW_027362792.1, read on the forward strand.
ATTATTGAAGGACTCTGCTGCATTATTCAAGGACTTTGCTGCATTATTTAAGGACTATGCTGAAGTGTTTAAAGACTCTGCTGCATTATTTAAGGACTCTGCTGCATTATTTAAGGACTTGGCTGGATTATTTAAGGACCCTGCTGTATTATTTAAGGACTTGGCTGGATTATTTAAGGACTCTTCTGCATTATTTAAGGATGTTGTTGCATTATTTAAGGACTCTGCTGCATTATTTAAGGACTTGGCTGGATTATTTAAGGACTCTTCTGCATTATTTAAGGACTCTGCTGCATTATTTAAGGACTTTGTTGCATTATTTAAGGACTTTTCTGCATTATTTAAGGACTCTGTTGCATTACTTAAGGACTTGGCTGGATTATTTAAGGACTCTTCTGCATTATTTAAGGACTCTGCTGCATTATTTAAGGACTTTTCTGCATTATTTAAGGACTCTGCTGCATTATTTAAGGACTTGGCTGGATTATTTAAGGACTGTGCTGCATTATTTAAGGACTTTGTTGCATTATTTAAGGACTCTGCTGCATCATTTAAGGACGTTGTTGCATTATTTAAGGACTCTACTTCATTATTTAACGACTTTGCTGCATTATTTAAGGACCCTGCTGCGGTATTTCAGTACTCTGCTGCATCATTTAAGGACTTTGCTGCATTATTTATGGACTTTATTGCATAATTTAAAGACTTTGCTGCATTATATAAGGAATTTGCTGCATTATTTAAGGACTCTTCTGCATTATTTAAGGACTTTGTTGCATTATTTAAGGACCCTGCTGCATTATTTAAGGACTTTGCTGCATTATTTAAGGACTCTGGTGCATTATTTAAGGACCCTGCTGCGGTATTTCAGCACTCTGCTGAATTATTTAAGGACTTTGCTGCATTATTTATGGACTTTATTGCATTATTTAAGGACTCTGCTGCATTATTTAAGGAATTTGTTGGATTATTAAAGGACTCTGCTGCATTATGTAATGACTTTGCTGCATTATTTAAGTACTCTGCTACGTTACTTAAGGACTCTGCTGCATTATTTAAGGACTCTGCTGCATTATTTAAGGTCTTGGTTGCATTATTTAAGGACTCTTCTGCATTATTTAAGGACTCTGCTGCATTGTTTAAGGACTTTGTTGCATTATTTAAGGACTCTGCTGCATTATTTAAGGACTTTGTTGCATTATTTAAGGACTCTGCTGCATCATTTAAGGACTTTTTTGCATTATTTAAGGACTCTACTTTGTTATATATTACGACTTTGCTGCATTATTTAAGGACCCTGCTGCGGTATTTCAGTACTCTGCTGCATTATTTAAGGACTCTGCTGCATTATTTAAGGACTTTGTTGCATTATTTAAGGACTCTGCTGCATCATTTAAGGACGTTGTTGCATTATTTAAGGACTCTACTTCATTATTTAACGACTTTGCTGCATTATTTAAGGACCCTGCTGCGGTATTTCAGTACTCTGCTGCATTATTTAAGGACTTTGCTGCATTATTTATGGACTTTATTGCATTATTTAAAGACTTTGCTGCATTATTTAATGAATTTGCTGCATTATTTAAGGACTCTGCAGCATTATTTAATGACTTTGCTGCATTATTTAAGGACTCTGCTGCATTATTTAAGTACTTTGTTGCATTATTTAAGGACTCTGCTGCATTATTTAAGGACTTTGTTGCATTATTTAAGGACTCTTCTGCATTATTTAAGGACTTTGTTGCATTATTTAAGGACTCTGCTGCATTATTCAAGGACTTTGCTGCATTATTTAAGGACTATGCTGAAGTATTTAAGGACTCTGCTGCATTATTTAAGGACTTTGCTGCATTATTTAAGGACTCTGCTGCATTATTTAAGGACTTGGCTGGATTATTTAAGGACCCTGCTGCATGATTTAAGGACTTGGCTCGATTATTTAAGGACTCTTCTGCATTATTTAAGGATTTTGTTGCATTATTTAAGGACTCTGCTGCATTATTTAAGGACTTGGCTGGATTATTTAAGGACTCTTCTGCATTATTTAAGGACTCTGCTGCATTATTTAAGGAATTTGTTGCATTATTTAAAGACTTTGCTGCATTATTTAAGGACTCTGCTGTGGTATTTAAGGACTCTGCTGCATTATTTAAGAACTTTGCTGCATTATTTATGGACTTTATTGCATTATTTAAAGACTTTGCTGCATTATTTAAGGTCATTTCTGCATTATTTAAGGACTCTGCTGCATTATTTAAGGACTTTGTTGCATTATTTAAGGACTCTGCTGCATTATTAAGGACTTTGTTGCATTATTTAAGGACTCTGCTGCATTATTTAAGGACTTTGTTGCATTATTTAAGGACTCTGCTGCATTATTTAAGGACTTTGTTGCATTATTTAAGGACTCTGCTGCATTATTTAAGGACTTTGTTGCATTATTTAAGGACTCTGCTGCATTATTTAAGGACCCTGCTGCAGTATTTCAGTAATCTGCTGCATTATTTAAGGACTTTGTTGCATTATTTAAGGACTTGGCTGGATTGTTTAAGGACTCTGCTGCATTATTTACGGACTTTGCTGCATTATTTAAGGACTCTGCTGCATTATTTAAGGACCCTGCTGCGGTATTTCAGCACTCTGCTGAATTATTTAAGGACTTTGCTGCATTATTTAAGGACTTTCTTGCATTATTTAAGGACTCTGCTGCATTATTTAAGGAATTTGTTGCATTAATTAAGGACTCTGCTGCATTATTTAATGACATTGCTGCATTATTTAAGGACTCTGCTGCATTATTTAAGGACTTTGCTGCAGTATTTAAGGACTCTGCTACGGTACTTAAGGACTCTGCTGCATTATTTAAGTACTTTTTTGCATTATTTAAGGACTCTGCTGCATTATTTAAGGTCTTGGTTGCATTATTTAAGGACTCTTCTGCATTATTTAAGGACTCTGCTGCATTGTTTAAGGACTTTGTTGCATTATTTAAGGACTCTGCTGCATTATTTAAGGACTTTGTTGCATTATTTAAGGACTCTGCTGCATCATTTAAGGACTTTGTTGCATTATTTAAGGACTCTACTTCATTATTTAACGACTTTGCTGCATTATTTAAGGACCCTGCTGCGGTATTTCAGTACTCTGCTGCATTATTTAAGTACTCAGCTGCATTATTTAAGGACTTTGTTGCATTATTTAAAGACTCTGCTGCATCATTTAAGGACGTTGTTGCATTATTTAAGGACTCTACTTCATTATTTAACGACTTTGCTGCATTATTTAAGGACCCTGCTGCGGTATTTCAGTACTCTGCTGCATTATTTAAGGACTTTATTGCATTATTTAAAGACTTTGCTGCATTTTTTAAGGAATTTGCTGCATTATTTAAGGACTCTGCAGCATTATTTAATGACTTTGCTGCATTATTTAAGGACTCTGCTGCATTATTTAAGTACTTTGTTGCATTATTTAAGGACTCTACTGCATTGTTTAAGGACTTTGTTGCATTATTTAAGGACACTTCTGCATTATTTAAGGACTTTGTTGCATTATTGAAGGACTCTGCTGCATTATTCAAGGACTTTGCTGCATTATTTAAGGACTATGCTGAAGTGTTTAAAGACTCTGCTGCATTATTTAAGGACTCTGCTGCATTATTTAAGGACTTGGCTGGATTATTTAAGGACCCTGCTGTATTATTTAAGGACTTGGCTGGATTATTTAAGGACTCTTCTGCATTATTTAAGGATGTTGTTGCATTATTTAAGGACTCTGCTGCATTATTTAAGGACTTGGCTGGATTATTTAAGGACTCTTCTGCATTATTTAAGGACTCTGCTGCATTATTTAAGGACTTTGTTGCATTATTTAAGGACTTTTCTGCATTATTTAAGGACTCTGTTGCATTACTTAAGGACTTGGCTGGATTATTTAAGGACTCTTCTGCATTATTTAAGGACTCTGCTGCATTATTTAAGGACTTTTCTGCATTATTTAAGGACTCTGCTGCATTATTTAAGGACTTGGCTGGATTATTTAAGGACTGTGCTGCATTATTTAAGGACTTTGTTGCATTATTTAAGGACTCTGCTGCATCATTTAAGGACGTTGTTGCATTATTTAAGGACTCTACTTCATTATTTAACGACTTTGCTGCATTATTTAAGGACCCTGCTGCGGTATTTCAGTACTCTGCTGCATCATTTAAGGACTTTGCTGCATTATTTATGGACTTTATTGCATTATTTAAAGACTTTGCTGCATTATATAAGGAATTTGCTGCATTATTTAAGGACTCTTCTGCATTATTTAAGGACTTTGTTGCATTATTTAAGGACCCTGCTGCATTATTTAAGGACTTTGCTGCATTATTTAAGGACTCTGGTGCATTATTTAAGGACCCTGCTGCGGTATTTCAGCACTCTGCTGAATTATTTAAGGACTTTGCTGCATTATTTATGGACTTTATTGCATTATTTAAGGACTCTGCTGCATTATTTAAGGAATTTGTTGGATTATTAAAGGACTCTGCTGCATTATGTAATGACTTTGCTGCATTATTTAAGTACTCTGCTACGTTACTTAAGGACTCTGCTGCATTATTTAAGGACTCTGCTGCATTATTTAAGGTCTTGGTTGCATTATTTAAGGACTCTTCTGCATTATTTAAGGACTCTGCTGCATTGTTTAAGGACTTTGTTGCATTATTTAAGGACTCTGCTGCATTATTTAAGGACTTTGTTGCATTATTTAAGGACTCTGCTGCATCATTTAAGGACTTTTTTGCATTATTTAAGGACTCTACTTTGTTATATATTACGACTTTGCTGCATTATTTAAGGACCCTGCTGCGGTATTTCAGTACTCTGCTGCATTATTTAAGGACTCTGCTGCATTATTTAAGGACTTTGTTGCATTATTTAAGGACTCTGCTGCATCATTTAAGGACGTTGTTGCATTATTTAAGGACTCTACTTCATTATTTAACGACTTTGCTGCATTATTTAAGGACCCTGCTGCGGTATTTCAGTACTCTGCTGCATTATTTAAGGACTTTGCTGCATTATTTATGGACTTTATTGCATTATTTAAAGACTTTGCTGCATTATTTAATGAATTTGCTGCATTATTTAAGGACTCTGCAGCATTATTTAATGACTTTGCTGCATTATTTAAGGACTCTGCTGCATTATTTAAGTACTTTGTTGCATTATTTAAGGACTCTGCTGCATTATTTAAGGACTTTGTTGCATTATTTAAGGACTCTTCTGCATTATTTAAGGACTTTGTTGCATTATTTAAGGACTCTGCTGCATTATTCAAGGACTTTGCTGCATTATTTAAGGACTATGCTGAAGTATTTAAGGACTCTGCTGCATTATTTAAGGACTTTGCTGCATTATTTAAGGACTCTGCTGCATTATTTAAGGACTTGGCTGGATTATTTAAGGACCCTGCTGCATGATTTAAGGACTTGGCTCGATTATTTAAGGACTCTTCTGCATTATTTAAGGATTTTGTTGCATTATTTAAGGACTCTGCTGCATTATTTAAGGACTTGGCTGGATTATTTAAGGACTCTTCTGCATTATTTAAGGACTCTGCTGCATTATTTAAGGAATTTGTTGCATTATTTAAAGACTTTGCTGCATTATTTAAGGACTCTGCTGTGGTATTTAAGGACTCTGCTGCATTATTTAAGAACTTTGCTGCATTATTTATGGACTTTATTGCATTATTTAAAGACTTTGCTGCATTATTTAAGGTCATTTCTGCATTATTTAAGGACTCTGCTGCATTATTTAAGGACTTTGTTGCATTATTTAAGGACTCTGCTGCATTATTAAGGACTTTGTTGCATTATTTAAGGACTCTGCTGCATTATTTAAGGACTTTGTTGCATTATTTAAGGACTCTGCTGCATTATTTAAGGACTTTGTTGCATTATTTAAGGACTCTGCTGCATTATTTAAGGACTTTGTTGCATTTTTTAAGGACTCTGCTGCATTATTTAAGGACCCTGCTGCAGTATTTCAGTAATCTGCTGCATTATTTAAGGACTTTGTTGCATTATTTAAGGACTTGGCTGGATTGTTTAAGGACTCTGCTGCATTATTTACGGACTTTGCTGCATTTTTTAGGACTCTGCTGCATTATTTAAGGACTTTGTTGCATTATTTAAGGACCCTGCTGCATTATTTAAGGACTTTGTTGCATTATTTAAGGACTCTGCTGCATTATTTAAGGACCCTGCTGCGGTATTTCAGCACTCTGCTGAATTATTTAAGGACTTTGCTGCATTATTTAAGGACTTTCTTGCATTATTTAAGGACTCTGCTGCATTATTTAAGGAATTTGTTGCATTAATTAAGGACTCTGCTGCATTATTTAATGACATTGCTGCATTATTTAAGGACTCTGCTGCATTATTTAAGGACTTTGCTGCAGTATTTAAGGACTCTGCTACGGTACTTAAGGACTCTGCTGCATTATTTAAGTACTTTTTTGCATTATTTAAGGACTCTGCTGCATTATTTAAGGTCTTGGTTGCATTATTTAAGGACTCTTCTGCATTATTTAAGGACTCTGCTGCATTGTTTAAGGACTTTGTTGCATTATTTAAGGACTCTGCTGCATTATTTAAGGACTTTGTTGCATTATTTAAGGACTCTGCTGCATCATTTAAGGACTTTGTTGCATTATTTAAGGACTCTACTTCATTATTTAACGACTTTGCTGCATTATTTAAGGACCCTGCTGCGGTATTTCAGTACTCTGCTGCATTATTTAAGTACTCAGCTGCATTATTTAGGGACTTTGTTGCATTATTTAAGGACTCTGCTGCATCATTTAAGGACGTTGTTGCATTATTTAAGGACTCTACTTCATTATTTAACGACTTTGCTGCATTATTTAAGGACCCTGCTGCGGTATTTCAGTACTCTGCTGCATTATTTAAGGACTTTATTGCATTATTTAAAGACTTTGCTGCATTTTTTAAGGAATTTGCTGCATTATTTAAGGACTCTGCAGCATTATTTAATGACTTTGCTGCATTATTTAAGGACTCTGCTGCATTATTTAAGTACTTTGTTGCATTATTTAAGGACTCTACTGCATTGTTTAAGGACTTTGTTGCATTATTTAAGGACACTTCTGCATTATTTAAGGACTTTGTTGCATTATTGAAGGACTCTGCTGCATTATTCAAGGACTTTGCTGCATTATTTAAGGACTATGCTGAAGTGTTTAAAGACTCTGCTGCATTATTTAAGGACTCTGCTGCATTATTTAAGGACTTGGCTGGATTATTTAAGGACCCTGCTGTATTATTTAAGGACTTGGCTGGATTATTTAAGGACTCTTCTGCATTATTTAAGGATGTTGTTGCATTATTTAAGGACTCTGCTGCATTATTTAAGGACTTGGCTGGATTATTTAAGGACTCTTCTGCATTATTTAAGGACTCTGCTGCATTATTTAAGGACTTTGTTGCATTATTTAAGGACTTTTCTGCATTATTTAAGGACTCTGTTGCATTACTTAAGGACTTGGCTGGATTATTTAAGGACTCTTCTGCATTATTTAAGGACTCTGCTGCATTATTTAAGGACTTTTCTGCATTATTTAAGGACTCTGCTGCATTATTTAAGGACTTGGCTGGATTATTTAAGGACTGTGCTGCATTATTTAAGGACTTTGTTGCATTATTTAAGGACTCTGCTGCATCATTTAAGGACGTTGTTGCATTATTTAAGGACTCTACTTCATTATTTAACGACTTTGCTGCATTATTTAAGGACCCTGCTGCGGTATTTCAGTACTCTGCTGCATCATTTAAGGACTTTGCTGCATTATTTATGGACTTTATTGCATTATTTAAAGACTTTGCTGCATTATATAAGGAATTTGCTGCATTATTTAAGGACTCTTCTGCATTATTTAGGACTTTGTTGCATTATTTAAGGACCCTGCTGCATTATTTAAGGACTTTGCTGCATTATTTAAGGACTCTGGTGCATTATTTAAGGACCCTGCTGCGGTATTTCAGCACTCTGCTGAATTATTTAAGGACTTTGCTGCATTATTTAAGGACTCTGCTACGGTACTTAAGGACTCTGCTGCATTATTTAAGTACTTTTTTGCATTATTTAAGGACTCTGCTGCATTATTTAAGGTCTTGGTTGCATTATTTAAGGACTCTTCTGCATTATTTAAGGACTCTGCTGCATTGTTTAAGGACTTTGTTGCATTATTTAAGGACTCTGCTGCATTATTTAAGGACTTTGTTGCATTATTTAAGGACTCTGCTGCATCATTTAAGGACTTTGTTGCATTATTTAAGGACTCTACTTCATTATTTAACGACTTTGCTGCATTATTTAAGGACCCTGCTGCGGTATTTCAGTACTCTGCTGCATTATTTAAGTACTCAGCTGCATTATTTAGGGACTTTGTTGCATTATTTAAGGACTCTGCTGCATCATTTAAGGACGTTGTTGCATTATTTAAGGACTCTACTTCATTATTTAACGACTTTGCTGCATTATTTAAGGACCCTGCTGCGGTATTTCAGTACTCTGCTGCATTATTTAAGGACTTTATTGCATTATTTAAAGACTTTGCTGCATTTTTTAAGGAATTTGCTGCATTATTTAAGGACTCTGCAGCATTATTTAATGACTTTGCTGCATTATTTAAGGACTCTGCTGCATTATTTAAGTACTTTGTTGCATTATTTAAGGACTCTACTGCATTGTTTAAGGACTTTGTTGCATTATTTAAGGACACTTCTGCATTATTTAAGGACTTTGTTGCATTATTGAAGGACTCTGCTGCATTATTCAAGGACTTTGCTGCATTATTTAAGGACTATGCTGAAGTGTTTAAAGACTCTGCTGCATTATTTAAGGACTCTGCTGCATTATTTAAGGACTTGGCTGGATTATTTAAGGACCCTGCTGTATTATTTAAGGACTTGGCTGGATTATTTAAGGACTCTTCTGCATTATTTAAGGATGTTGTTGCATTATTTAAGGACTCTGCTGCATTATTTAAGGACTTGGCTGGATTATTTAAGGACTCTTCTGCATTATTTAAGGACTCTGCTGCATTATTTAAGGACTTTGTTGCATTATTTAAGGACTTTTCTGCATTATTTAAGGACTCTGTTGCATTACTTAAGGACTTGGCTGGATTATTTAAGGACTCTTCTGCATTATTTAAGGACTCTGCTGCATTATTTAAGGACTTTTCTGCATTATTTAAGGACTCTGCTGCATTATTTAAGGACTTGGCTGGATTATTTAAGGACTGTGCTGCATTATTTAAGGACTTTGTTGCATTATTTAAGGACTCTGCTGCATCATTTAAGGACGTTGTTGCATTATTTAAGGACTCTACTTCATTATTTAACGACTTTGCTGCATTATTTAAGGACCCTGCTGCGGTATTTCAGTACTCTGCTGCATCATTTAAGGACTTTGCTGCATTATTTATGGACTTTATTGCATAATTTAAAGACTTTGCTGCATTATATAAGGAATTTGCTGCATTATTTAAGGACTCTTCTGCATTATTTAAGGACTTTGTTGCATTATTTAAGGACCCTGCTGCATTATTTAAGGACTTTGCTGCATTATTTAAGGACTCTGGTGCATTATTTAAGGACCCTGCTGCGGTATTTCAGCACTCTGCTGAATTATTTAAGGACTTTGCTGCATTATTTATGGACTTTATTGCATTATTTAAGGACTCTGCTGCATTATTTAAGGAATTTGTTGGATTATTAAAGGACTCTGCTGCATTATGTAATGACTTTGCTGCATTATTTAAGTACTCTGCTACGTTACTTAAGGACTCTGCTGCATTATTTAAGGACTCTGCTGCATTATTTAAGGTCTTGGTTGCATTATTTAAGGACTCTTCTGCATTATTTAAGGACTCTGCTGCATTGTTTAAGGACTTTGTTGCATTATTTAAGGACTCTGCTGCATTATTTAAGGACTTTGTTGCTTTATTTAAGGACTCTGCTGCATCATTTAAGGACTTTTTTGCATTATTTAAGGACTCTACTTTGTTATATATTACGACTTTGCTGCATTATTTAAGGACCCTGCTGCGGTATTTCAGTACTCTGCTGCATTATTTAAGGACTCTGCTGCATTATTTAAGGACTTTGTTGCATTATTTAAGGACTCTGCTGCATCATTTAAGGACGTTGTTGCATTATTTAAGGACTCTACTTCATTATTTAACGACTTTGCTGCATTATTTAAGGACCCTGCTGCGGTATTTCAGTACTCTGCTGCATTATTTAAGGACTTTGCTGCATTATTTATGGACTTTATTGCATTATTTAAAGACTTTGCTGCATTATTTAATGAATTTGCTGCATTATTTAAGGACTCTGCAGCATTATTTAATGACTTTGCTGCATTATTTAAGGACTCTGCTGCATTATTTAAGTACTTTGTTGCATTATTTAAGGACTCTGCTGCATTATTTAAGGACTTTGTTGCATTATTTAAGGACTCTTCTGCATTATTTAAGGACTTTGTTGCATTATTTAAGGACTCTGCTGCATTATTCAAGGACTTTGCTGCATTATTTAAGGACTATGCTGAAGTATTTAAGGACTCTGCTGCATTATTTAAGGACTTTGCTGCATTATTTAAGGACTCTGCTGCATTATTTAAGGACTTGGCTGGATTATTTAAGGACCCTGCTGCATGATTTAAGGACTTGGCTCGATTATTTAAGGACTCTTCTGCATTATTTAAGGATTTTGTTGCATTATTTAAGGACTCTGCTGCATTATTTAAGGACTTGGCTGGATTATTTAAGGACTCTTCTGCATTATTTAAGGACTCTGCTGCATTATTTAAGGAATTTGTTGCATTATTTAAAGACTTTGCTGCATTATTTAAGGACTCTGCTGTGGTATTTAAGGACTCTGCTGCATTATTTAAGAACTTTGCTGCATTATTTATGGACTTTATTGCATTATTTAAAGACTTTGCTGCATTATTTAAGGTCATTTCTGCATTATTTAAGGACTCTGCTGCATTATTTAAGGACTTTGTTGCATTATTTAAGGACTCTGCTGCATTATTAAGGACTTTGTTGCATTATTTAAGGACTCTGCTGCATTATTTAAGGACTTTGTTGCATTATTTAAGGACTCTGCTGCATTATTTAAGGACTTTGTTGCATTATTTAAGGACTCTGCTGCATTATTTAAGGACTTTGTTGCATTATTTAAGGACTCTGCTGCATTATTTAAGGACCCTGCTGCAGTATTTCAGTAATCTGCTGCATTATTTAAGGACTTTGTTGCATTATTTAAGGACTTGGCTGGATTGTTTAAGGACTCTGCTGCATTATTTACGGACTTTGCTGCATTTTTTAAGGACTCTGCTGCATTATTTAAGGACTTTGTTGCATTATTTAAGGACCCTGCTGCATTATTTAAGGACTTTGTTGCATTATTTAAGGACTCTGCTGCATTATTTAAGGACCCTGCTGCGGTATTTCAGCACTCTGCTGAATTATTTAAGGACTTTGCTGCATTATTTAAGGACTTTCTTGCATTATTTAAGGACTCTGCTGCATTATTTAAGGAATTTGTTGCATTAATTAAGGACTCTGCTGCATTATTTAATGACATTGCTGCATTATTTAAGGACTCTGCTGCATTATTTAAGGACTTTGCTGCAGTATTTAAGGACTCTGCTACGGTACTTAAGGACTCTGCTGCATTATTTAAGTACTTTTTTGCATTATTTAAGGACTCTGCTGCATTATTTAAGGTCTTGGTTGCATTATTTAAGGACTCTTCTGCATTATTTAAGGACTCTGCTGCATTGTTTAAGGACTTTGTTGCATTATTTAAGGACTCTGCTGCATTATTTAAGGACTTTGTTGCATTATTTAAGGACTCTGCTGCATCATTTAAGGACTTTGTTGCATTATTTAAGGACTCTACTTCATTATTTAACGACTTTGCTGCATTATTTAAGGACCCTGCTGCGGTATTTCAGTACTCTGCTGCATTATTTAAGTACTCAGCTGCATTATTTAAGGACTTTGTTGCATTATTTAAGGACTCTGCTGCATCATTTAAGGACGTTGTTGCATTATTTAAGGACTCTACTTCATTATTTAACGACTTTGCTGCATTATTTAAGGACCCTGCTGCGGTATTTCAGTACTCTGCTGCATTATTTAAGGACTTTATTGCATTATTTAAAGACTTTGCTGCATTTTTTAAGGAATTTGCTGCATTATTTAAGGACTCTGCAGCATTATTTAATGACTTTGCTGCATTATTTAAGGACTCTGCTGCATTATTTAAGTACTTTGTTGCATTATTTAAGGACTCTACTGCATTGTTTAAGGACTTTGTTGCATTATTTAAGGACACTTCTGCATTATTTAAGGACTTTGTTGCATTATTGAAGGACTCTGCTGCATTATTCAAGGACTTTGCTGCATTATTTAAGGACTATGCTGAAGTGTTTAAAGACTCTGCTGCATTATTTAAGGACTCTGCTGCATTATTTAAGGACTTGCCTGGATTATTTAAGGACCCTGCTGTATTATTTAAGGACTTGGCTGGATTATTTAAGGACTCTTCTGCATTATTTAAGGATGTTGTTGCATTATTTAAGGACTCTGCTGCATTATTTAAGGACTTGGCTGGATTATTTAAGGACTCTTCTGCATTATTTAAGGACTCTGCTGCATTATTTAAGGACTTTGTTGCATTATTTAAGGACTTTTCTGCATTATTTAAGGACTCTGTTGCATTACTTAAGGACTTGGCTGGATTATTTAAGGACTCTTCTGCATTATTTAAGGACTCTGCTGCATTATTTAAGGACTTTTCTGCATTATTTAAGGACTCTGCTGCATTATTTAAGGACTTGGCTGGATTATTTAAGGACTGTGCTGCATTATTTAAGGACTTTGTTGCATTATTTAAGGACTCTGCTGCATCATTTAAGGACGTTGTTGCATTATTTAAGGACTCTACTTCATTATTTAACGACTTTGCTGCATTATTTAAGGACCCTGCTGCGGTATTTCAGTACTCTGCTGCATCATTTAAGGACTTTGCTGCATTATTTATGGACTTTATTGCATTATTTAAAGACTTTGCTGCATTATATAAGGAATTTGCTGCATTATTTAAGGACTCTTCTGCATTATTTAAGGACTTTGTTGCATTATTTAAGGACCCTGCTGCATTATTTAAGGACTTTGCTGCATTATTTAAGGACTCTGGTGCATTATTTAAGGACCCTGCTGCGGTATTTTAGCACTCTGCTGAATTATTTAAGGACTTTGCTGCATTATTTATGGACTTTATTGCATTATTTAAGGACTCTGCTGCATTATTTAAGGAATTTGTTGGATTATTAAAGGACTCTGCTGCATTATGTAATGACTTTGCTGCATTATTTAAGTACTCTGCTACGTTACTTAAGGACTCTGCTGCATTATTTAAGGACTCTGCTGCATTATTTAAGGTCTTGGTTGCATTATTTAAGGACTCTTCTGCATTATTTAAGGACTCTGCTGCATTGTTTAAGGACTTTGTTGCATTATTTAAGGACTCTGCTGCATTATTTAAGGACTTTGTTGCATTATTTAAGGACTCTGCTGCATCATTTAAGGACTTTTTTGCATTATTTAAGGACTCTACTTTGTTATATATTACGACTTTGCTGCATTATTTAAGGACCCTGCTGCGGTATTTCAGTACTCTGCTGCATTATTTAAGGACTCTGCTGCATTATTTAAGGACTTTGTTGCATTATTTAAGGACTCTGCTGCATCATTTAAGGACGTTGTTGCATTATTTAAGGACTCTACTTCATTATTTAACGACTTTGCTGCATTATTTAAGGACCCTGCTGCGGTATTTCAGTACTCTGCTGCATTATTTAAGGACTTTGCTGCATTATTTATGGACTTTATTGCATTATTTAAAGACTTTGCTGCATTATTTAATGAATTTGCTGCATTATTTAAGGACTCTGCAGCATTATTTAATGACTTTGCTGCATTATTTAAGGACTCTGCTGCATTATTTAAGTACTTTGTTGCATTATTTAAGGACTCTGCTGCATTATTTAAGGACTTTGTTGCATTATTTAAGGACTCTTCTGCATTATTTAAGGACTTTGTTGCATTATTTAAGGACTCTGCTGCATTATTTAAGGACCCTGCTGCAGTATTTCAGTAATCTGCTGCATTATTTAAGGACTTTGTTGCATTATTTAAGGACTTGGCTGGATTGTTTAAGGACTCTGCTGCATTATTTACGGACTTTGCTGCATTTTTTAAGGACTCTGCTGCATTATTTAAGGACTTTGTTGCATTATTTAAGGACCCTGCTGCATTATTTAAGGACTTTGTTGCATTATTTAAGGACTCTGCTGCATTATTTAAGGACCCTGCTGCGGTATTTCAGCACTCTGCTGAATTATTTAAGGACTTTGCTGCATTATTTAAGGACTTTCTTGCATTATTTAAGGACTCTGCTGCATTATTTAAGGAATTTGTTGCATTAATTAAGGACTCTGCTGCATTATTTAATGACATTGCTGCATTATTTAAGGACTCTGCTGCATTATTTAAGGACTTTGCTGCAGTATTTAAGGACTCTGCTACGGTACTTAAGGACTCTGCTGCATTATTTAAGTACTTTTTTGCATTATTTAAGGACTCTGCTGCATTATTTAAGGTCTTGGTTGCATTATTTAAGGACTCTTCTGCATTATTTAAGGACTCTGCTGCATTGTTTAAGGACTTTGTTGCATTATTTAAGGACTCTGCTGCATTATTTAAGGACTTTGTTGCATTATTTAAGGACTCTGCTGCATCATTTAAGGACTTTGTTGCATTATTTAAGGACTCTACTTCATTATTTAACGACTTTGCTGCATTATTTAAGGACCCTGCTGCGGTATTTCAGTACTCTGCTGCATTATTTAAGTACTCAGCTGCATTATTTAAGGACTTTGTTGCATTATTTAAGGACTCTGCTGCATCATTTAAGGACGTTGTTGCATTATTTAAGGACTCTACTTCATTATTTAACGACTTTGCTGCATTATTTAAGGACCCTGCTGCGGTATTTCAGTACTCTGCTGCATTATTTAAGGACTTTATTGCATTATTTAAAGACTTTGCTGCATTTTTTAAGGAATTTGCTGCATTATTTAAGGACTCTGCAGCATTATTTAATGACTTTGCTGCATTATTTAAGGACTCTGCTGCATTATTTAAGTACTTTGTTGCATTATTTAAGGACTCTACTGCATTGTTTAAGGACTTTGTTGCATTATTTAAGGACACTTCTGCATTATTTAAGGACTTTGTTGCATTATTGAAGGACTCTGCTGCATTATTCAAGGACTTTGCTGCATTATTTAAGGACTATGCTGAAGTGTTTAAAGACTCTGCTGCATTATTTAAGGACTCTGCTGCATTATTTAAGGACTTGGCTGGATTATTTAAGGACCCTGCTGTATTATTTAAGGACTTGGCTGGATTATTTAAGGACTCTTCTGCATTATTTAAGGATGTTGTTGCATTATTTAAGGACTCTGCTGCATTATTTAAGGACTTGGCTGGATTATTTAAGGACTCTTCTGCATTATTTAAGGACTCTGCTGCATTATTTAAGGACTTTGTTGCATTATTTAAGGACTTTTCTGCATTATTTAAGGACTCTGTTGCATTACTTAAGGACTTGGCTGGATTATTTAAGGACTCTTCTGCATTATTTAAGGACTCTGCTGCATTATTTAAGGACTTTTCTGCATTATTTAAGGACTCTGCTGCATTATTTAAGGACTTGGCTGGATTATTTAAGGACTGTGCTGCATTATTTAAGGACTTTGTTGCATTATTTAAGGACTCTGCTGCATCATTTAAGGACGTTGTTGCATTATTTAAGGACTCTACTTCATTATTTAACGACTTTGCTGCATTATTTAAGGACCCTGCTGCGGTATTTCAGCACTCTGCTGAATTATTTAAGGACTTTGCTGCATTATTTATGGACTTTATTGCATTATTTAAGGACTCTGCTGCATTATATAAGGAATTTGTTGGATTATTAAAGGACTCTGCTGCATTATGTAATGACTTTGCTGCATTATTTAAGTACTCTGCTACGTTACTTAAGGACTCTGCTGCATTATTTAAGGACTCTGCTGCATTATTTAAGGTCTTGGTTGCATTATTTAAGGACTCTTCTGCATTATTTAAGGACTCTGCTGCATTGTTTAAGGACTTTGTTGCATTATTTAAGGACTCTGCTGCATTATTTAAGGACTTTGTTGCATTATTTAAGGACTCTGCTGCATCATTTAAGGACTTTTTTGCATTATTTAAGGACTCTACTTTGTTATATATTACGACTTTGCTGCATTATTTAAGGACCCTGCTGCGGTATTTCAGTACTCTGCTGCATTATTTAAGGACTCTGCTGCATTATTTAAGGACTTTGTTGCATTATTTAAGGACTCTGCTGCATCATTTAAGGACGTTGTTGCATTATTTAAGGACTCTACTTCATTATTTAACGACTTTGCTGCATTATTTAAGGACCCTGCTGCGGTATTTCAGTACTCTGCTGCATTATTTAAGGACTTTGCTGCATTATTTATGGACTTTATTGCATTATTTAAAGACTTTGCTGCATTATTTAATGAATTTGCTGCATTATTTAAGGACTCTGCAGCATTATTTAATGACTTTGCTGCATTATTTAAGGACTCTGCTGCATTATTTAAGTACTTTGTTGCATTATTTAAGGACTCTGCTGCATTATTTAAGGACTTTGTTGCATTATTTAAGGACTCTTCTGCATTATTTAAGGACTTTGTTGCATTATTTAAGGACTCTGCTGCATTATTCAAGGACTTTGCTGCATTATTTAAGGACTATGCTGAAGTATTTAAGGACTCTGCTGCATTATTTAAGGACTTTGCTGCATTATTTAAGGACTCTGCTGCATTATTTAAGGACTTGGCTGGATTATTTAAGGACCCTGCTGCATGATTTAAGGACTTGGCTCGATTATTTAAGGACTCTTCTGCATTATTTAAGGATTTTGTTGCATTATTTAAGGACTCTGCTGCATTATTTAAGGACTTGGCTGGATTATTTAAGGACTCTTCTGCATTATTTAAGGACTCTGCTGCATTATTTAAGGAATTTGTTGCATTATTTAAAGACTTTGCTGCATTATTTAAGGACTCTGCTGTGGTATTTAAGGACTCTGCTGCATTATTTAAGAACTTTGCTGCATTATTTATGCACTTTATTGCATTATTTAAAGACTTTGCTGCATTATTTAAGGTCATTTCTGCATTATTTAAGGACTCTGCTGCATTATTTAAGGACTTTGTTGCATTATTTAAGGACTCTGCTGCATTATTAAGGACTTTGTTGCATTATTTAAGGACTCTGCTGCATTATTTAAGGACTTTGTTGCATTATTTAAGGACTCTGCTGCATTATTTAAGGACTTTGTTGCATTATTTAAGGACTCTGCTGCATTATTTAAGGACTTTGTTGCATTATTTAAGGACTCTGCTGCATTATTTAAGGACCCTGCTGCAGTATTTCAGTAATCTGCTGCATTATTTAAGGACTTTGTTGCATTATTTAAGGACTTGGCTGGATTGTTTAAGGACTCTGCTGCATTATTTACGGACTTTGCTGCATTTTTTAAGGACTCTGCTGCATTATTTAAGGACTTTGTTGCATTATTTAAGGACCCTGCTGCATTATTTAAGGACTTTGTTGCATTATTTAAGGACTCTGCTGCATTATTTAAGGACCCTGCTGCGGTATTTCAGCACTCTGCTGAATTATTTAAGGACTTTGCTGCATTATTTAAGGACTTTCTTGCATTATTTAAGGACTCTGCTGCATTATTTAAGGAATTTGTTGCATTAATTAAGGACTCTGCTGCATTATTTAATGACATTGCTGCATTATTTAAGGACTCTGCTGCATTATTTAAGGACTTTGCTGCAGTATTTAAGGACTCTGCTACGGTACTTAAGGACTCTGCTGCATTATTTAAGTACTTTTTTGCATTATTTAAGGACTCTGCTGCATTATTTAAGGTCTTGGTTGCATTATTTAAGGACTCTTCTGCATTATTTAAGGACTCTGCTGCATTGTTTAAGGACTTTGTTGCATTATTTAAGGACTCTGCTGCATTATTTAAGGACTTTGTTGCATTATTTAAGGACTCTGCTGCATCATTTAAGGACTTTGTTGCATTATTTAAGGACTCTACTTCATTATTTAACGACTTTGCTGCATTATTTAAGGACCCTGCTGCGGTATTTCAGTACTCTGCTGCATTATTTAAGTACTCAGCTGCATTATTTAAGGACTTTGTTGCATTATTTAAGGACTCTGCTGCATCATTTAAGGACGTTGTTGCATTATTTAAGGACTCTACTTCATTATTTAACGACTTTGCTGCATTATTTAAGTACCCTGCTGCGGTATTTCAGTACTCTGCTGCATTATTTAAGGACTTTATTGCATTATTTAAAGACTTTGCTGCATTTTTTAAGGAATTTGCTGCATTATTTAAGGACTCTGCAGCATTATTTAATGACTTTGCTGCATTATTTAAGGACTCTGCTGCATTATTTAAGTACTTTGTTGCATTATTTAAGGACTCTACTGCATTGTTTAAGGACTTTGTTGCATTATTTAAGGACACTTCTGCATTATTTAAGGACTTTGTTGCATTATTGAAGGACTCTGCTGCATTATTCAAGGACTTTGCTGCATTATTTAAGGACTATGCTGAAGTGTTTAAAGACTCTGCTGCATTATTTAAGGACTCTGCTGCATTATTTAAGGACTTGGCTGGATTATTTAAGGACCCTGCTGTATTATTTAAGGACTTGGCTGGATTATTTAAGGACTCTTCTGCATTATTTAAGGATGTTGTTGCATTATTTAAGGACTCTGCTGCATTATTTAAGGACTTGGCTGGATTATTTAAGGACTCTTCTGCATTATTTAAGGACTCTGCTGCATTATTTAAGGACTTTGTTGCATTATTTAAGGACTTTTCTGCATTATTTAAGGACTCTGTTGCATTACTTAAGGACTTGGCTGGATTATTTAAGGACTCTTCTGCATTATTTAAGGACTCTGCTGCATTATTTAAGGACTTTTCTGCATTATTTAAGGACTCTGCTGCATTATTTAAGGACTTGGCTGGATTATTTAAGGACTGTGCTGCATTATTTAAGGACTTTGTTGCATTATTTAAGGACTCTGCTGCATCATTTAAGGACGTTGTTGCATTATTTAAGGACTCTACTTCATTATTTAACGACTTTGCTGCATTATTTAAGGACCCTGCTGCGGTATTTCAGTACTCTGCTGCATCATTTAAGGACTTTGCTGCATTATTTATGGACTTTATTGCATTATTTAAAGACTTTGCTGCATTATATAAGGAATTTGCTGCATTATTTAAGGACTCTTCTGCATTATTTAAGGACTTTGTTGCATTATTTAAGGACCCTGCTGCATTATTTAAGGACTTTGCTGCATTATTTAAGGACTCTGGTGCATTATTTAAGGACCCTGCTGCGGTATTTCAGCACTCTGCTGAATTATTTAAGGACTTTGCTGCATTATTTATGGACTTTATTGCATTATTTAAGGACTCTGCTGCATTATTTAAGGAATTTGTTGGATTATTAAAGGACTCTGCTGCATTATGTAATGACTTTGCTGCATTATTTAAGTACTCTGCTACGTTACTTAAGGACTCTGCTGCATTATTTAAGGACTCTGCTGCATTATTTAAGGTCTTGGTTGCATTATTTAAGGACTCTTCTGCATTATTTAAGGACTCTGCTGCATTGTTTAAGGACTTTGTTGCATTATTTAAGGACTCTGCTGCATTATTTAAGGACTTTGTTGCATTATTTAAGGACTCTGCTGCATCATTTAAGGACTTTTTTGCATTATTTAAGGACTCTACTTTGTTATATATTACGACTTTGCTGCATTATTTAAGGACCCTGCTGCGGTATTTCAGTACTCTGCTGCATTATTTAAGGACTCTGCTGCATTATTTAAGGACTTTGTTGCATTATTTAAGGACTCTGCTGCATCATTTAAGGACGTTGTTGCATTATTTAAGGACTCTACTTCATTATTTAACGACTTTGCTGCATTATTTAAGGACCCTGCTGCGGTATTTCAGTACTCTGCTGCATTATTTAAGGACTTTGCTGCATTATTTATGGACTTTATTGCATTATTTAAAGACTTTGCTGCATTATTTAATGAATTTGCTGCATTATTTAAGGACTCTGCAGCATTATTTAATGACTTTGCTGCATTATTTAAGGACTCTGCTGCATTATTTAAGTACTTTGTTGCATTATTTAAGGACTCTGCTGCATTATTTAAGGACTTTGTTGCATTATTTAAGGACTCTTCTGCATTATTTAAGGACTTTGTTGCATTATTTAAGGACTCTGCTGCATTATTCAAGGACTTTGCTGCATTATTTAAGGACTATGCTGAAGTATTTAAGGACTCTGCTGCATTATTTAAGGACTTTGCTGCATTATTTAAGGACTCTGCTGCATTATTTAAGGACTTGGCTGGATTATTTAAGGACCCTGCTGCATGATTTAAGGACTTGGCTCGATTATTTAAGGACTCTTCTGCATTATTTAAGGATTTTGTTGCATTATTTAAGGACTCTGCTGCATTATTTAAGGACTTGGCTGGATTATTTAAGGACTCTTCTGCATTATTTAAGGACTCTGCTGCATTATTTAAGGAATTTGTTGCATTATTTAAAGACTTTGCTGCATTATTTAAGGACTCTGCTGTGGTATTTAAGGACTCTGCTGCATTATTTAAGAACTTTGCTGCATTATTTATGGACTTTATTGCATTATTTAAAGACTTTGCTGCATTATTTAAGGTCATTTCTGCATTATTTAAGGACTCTGCTGCATTATTTAAGGACTTTGTTGCATTATTTAAGGACTCTGCTGCATTATTAAGGACTTTGTTGCATTATTTAAGGACTCTGCTGCATTATTTAAGGACTTTGTTGCATTATTTAAGGACTCTGCTGCATTATTTAAGGACTTTGTTGCATTATTTAAGGACTCTGCTGCATTATTTAAGGACTTTGTTGCATTTTTTAAGGACTCTGCTGCATTATTTAAGGACCCTGCTGCAGTATTTCAGTAATCTGCTGCATTATTTAAGGACTTTGTTGCATTATTTAAGGACTTGGCTGGATTGTTTAAGGACTCTGCTGCATTATTTACGGACTTTGCTGCATTTTTTAGGACTCTGCTGCATTATTTAAGGACTTTGTTGCATTATTTAAGGACCCTGCTGCATTATTTAAGGACTTTGTTGCATTATTTAAGGACTCTGCTGCATTATTTAAGGACCCTGCTGCGGTATTTCAGCACTCTGCTGAATTATTTAAGGACTTTGCTGCATTATTTAAGGACTTTCTTGCATTATTTAAGGACTCTGCTGCATTATTTAAGGAATTTGTTGCATTAATTAAGGACTCTGCTGCATTATTTAATGACATTGCTGCATTATTTAAGGACTCTGCTGCATTATTTAAGGACTTTGCTGCAGTATTTAAGGACTCTGCTACGGTACTTAAGGACTCTGCTGCATTATTTAAGTACTTTTTTGCATTATTTAAGGACTCTGCTGCATTATTTAAGGTCTTGGTTGCATTATTTAAGGACTCTTCTGCATTATTTAAGGACTCTGCTGCATTGTTTAAGGACTTTGTTGCATTATTTAAGGACTCTGCTGCATTATTTAAGGACTTTGTTGCATTATTTAAGGACTCTGCTGCATCATTTAAGGACTTTGTTGCATTATTTAAGGACTCTACTTCATTATTTAACGACTTTGCTGCATTATTTAAGGACCCTGCTGCGGTATTTCAGTACTCTGCTGCATTATTTAAGTACTCAGCTGCATTATTTAGGGACTTTGTTGCATTATTTAAGGACTCTGCTGCATCATTTAAGGACGTTGTTGCATTATTTAAGGACTCTACTTCATTATTTAACGACTTTGCTGCATTATTTAAGGACCCTGCTGCGGTATTTCAGTACTCTGCTGCATTATTTAAGGACTTTATTGCATTATTTAAAGACTTTGCTGCATTTTTTAAGGAATTTGCTGCATTATTTAAGGACTCTGCAGCATTATTTAATGACTTTGCTGCATTATTTAAGGACTCTGCTGCATTATTTAAGTACTTTGTTGCATTATTTAAGGACTCTACTGCATTGTTTAAGGACTTTGTTGCATTATTTAAGGACACTTCTGCATTATTTAAGGACTTTGTTGCATTATTGAAGGACTCTGCTGCATTATTCAAGGACTTTGCTGCATTATTTAAGGACTATGCTGAAGTGTTTAAAGACTCTGCTGCATTATTTAAGGACTCTGCTGCATTATTTAAGGACTTGGCTGGATTATTTAAGGACCCTGCTGTATTATTTAAGGACTTGGCTGGATTATTTAAGGACTCTTCTGCATTATTTAAGGATGTTGTTGCATTATTTAAGGACTCTGCTGCATTATTTAAGGACTTGGCTGGATTATTTAAGGACTCTTCTGCATTATTTAAGGACTCTGCTGCATTATTTAAGGACTTTGTTGCATTATTTAAGGACTTTTCTGCATTATTTAAGGACTCTGTTGCATTACTTAAGGACTTGGCTGGATTATTTAAGGACTCTTCTGCATTATTTAAGGACTCTGCTGCATTATTTAAGGACTTTTCTGCATTATTTAAGGACTCTGCTGCATTATTTAAGGACTTGGCTGGATTATTTAAGGACTGTGCTGCATTATTTAAGGACTTTGTTGCATTATTTAAGGACTCTGCTGCATCATTTAAGGACGTTGTTGCATTATTTAAGGACTCTACTTCATTATTTAACGACTTTGCTGCATTATTTAAGGACCCTGCTGCGGTATTTCAGTACTCTGCTGCATCATTTAAGGACTTTGCTGCATTATTTATGGACTTTATTGCATTATTTAAAGACTTTGCTGCATTATATAAGGAATTTGCTGCATTATTTAAGGACTCTTCTGCATTATTTAGGACTTTGTTGCATTATTTAAGGACCCTGCTGCATTATTTAAGGACTTTGCTGCATTATTTAAGGACTCTGGTGCATTATTTAAGGACCCTGCTGCGGTATTTCAGCACTCTGCTGAATTATTTAAGGACTTTGCTGCATTATTTAAGGACTCTGCTACGGTACTTAAGGACTCTGCTGCATTATTTAAGTACTTTTTTGCATTATTTAAGGACTCTGCTGCATTATTTAAGGTCTTGGTTGCATTATTTAAGGACTCTTCTGCATTATTTAAGGACTCTGCTGCATTGTTTAAGGACTTTGTTGCATTATTTAAGGACTCTGCTGCATTATTTAAGGACTTTGTTGCATTATTTAAGGACTCTGCTGCATCATTTAAGGACTTTGTTGCATTATTTAAGGACTCTACTTCATTATTTAACGACTTTGCTGCATTATTTAAGGACCCTGCTGCGGTATTTCAGTACTCTGCTGCATTATTTAAGTACTCAGCTGCATTATTTAGGGACTTTGTTGCATTATTTAAGGACTCTGCTGCATCATTTAAGGACGTTGTTGCATTATTTAAGGACTCTACTTCATTATTTAACGACTTTGCTGCATTATTTAAGGACCCTGCTGCGGTATTTCAGTACTCTGCTGCATTATTTAAGGACTTTATTGCATTATTTAAAGACTTTGCTGCATTTTTTAAGGAATTTGCTGCATTATTTAAGGACTCTGCAGCATTATTTAATGACTTTGCTGCATTATTTAAGGACTCTGCTGCATTATTTAAGTACTTTGTTGCATTATTTAAGGACTCTACTGCATTGTTTAAGGACTTTGTTGCATTATTTAAGGACACTTCTGCATTATTTAAGGACTTTGTTGCATTATTGAAGGACTCTGCTGCATTATTCAAGGACTTTGCTGCATTATTTAAGGACTATGCTGAAGTGTTTAAAGACTCTGCTGCATTATTTAAGGACTCTGCTGCATTATTTAAGGACTTGGCTGGATTATTTAAGGACCCTGCTGTATTATTTAAGGACTTGGCTGGATTATTTAAGGACTCTTCTGCATTATTTAAGGATGTTGTTGCATTATTTAAGGACTCTGCTGCATTATTTAAGGACTTGGCTGGATTATTTAAGGACTCTTCTGCATTATTTAAGGACTCTGCTGCATTATTTAAGGACTTTGTTGCATTATTTAAGGACTTTTCTGCATTATTTAAGGACTCTGTTGCATTACTTAAGGACTTGGCTGGATTATTTAAGGACTCTTCTGCATTATTTAAGGACTCTGCTGCATTATTTAAGGACTTTTCTGCATTATTTAAGGACTCTGCTGCATTATTTAAGGACTTGGCTGGATTATTTAAGGACTGTGCTGCATTATTTAAGGACTTTGTTGCATTATTTAAGGACTCTGCTGCATCATTTAAGGACGTTGTTGCATTATTTAAGGACTCTACTTCATTATTTAACGACTTTGCTGCATTATTTAAGGACCCTGCTGCGGTATTTCAGTACTCTGCTGCATCATTTAAGGACTTTGCTGCATTATTTATGGACTTTATTGCATTATTTAAAGACTTTGCTGCATTATATAAGGAATTTGCTGCATTATTTAAGGACTCTTCTGCATTATTTAGGACTTTGTTGCATTATTTAAGGACCCTGCTGCATTATTTAAGGACTTTGCTGCATTATTTAAGGACTCTGGTGCATTATTTAAGGACCCTGCTGCGGTATTTCAGCACTCTGCTGAATTATTTAAGGACTTTGCTGCATTATTTATGGACTTTATTGCATTATTTAAGGACTCTGCTGCATTATTTAAGGAATTTGTTGGATTATTAAAGGACTCTGCTGCATTATGTTATGACTTTGCTGCATTATTTAAGTACTCTGCTACGTTACTTAAGGACTCTGCTGCATTATTTAAGGACTCTGCTGCATTATTTAAGGTCTTGGTTGCATTATTTAAGGACTCTTCTGCATTATTTAAGGACTCTGCTGCATTGTTTAAGGACTTTGTTGCATTATTTAAGGACTCTGCTGCATTATTTAAGGACTTTGTTGCATTATTTAAGGACTCTGCTGCATCATTTAAGGACTTTTTTGCATTATTTAAGGACTCTACTTTGTTATATATTACGACTTTGCTGCATTATTTAAGGACCCTGCTGCGGTATTTCAGTACTCTGCTGCATTATTTAAGGACTCTGCTGCATTATTTAAGGACTTTGTTGCATTATTTAAGGACTCTGCTGCATCATTTAAGGACGTTGTTGCATTATTTAAGGACTCTACTTCATTATTTAACGACTTTGCTGCATTATTTAAGGACCCTGCTGCGGTATTTCAGTACTCTGCTGCATTATTTAAGGACTTTGCTGCATTATTTATGGACTTTATTGCATTATTTAAAGACTTTGCTGCATTATTTAATGAATTTGCTGCATTATTTAAGGACTCTGAAGCATTATTTAATGACTTTGCTGCATTATTTAAGGACTCTGCTGCATTATTTAAGTACTTTGTTGCATTATTTAAGGACTCTGCTGCATTATTTAAGGACTTTGTTGCATTATTTAAGGACTCTTCTGCATTATTTAAGGACTTTGTTGCATTATTTAAGGACTCTGCTGCATTATTCAAGGACTTTGCTGCATTATTTAAGGACTATGCTGAAGTATTTAAGGACTCTGCTGCATTATTTAAGGACTTTGCTGCATTATTTAAGGACTCTGCTGCATTATTTAAGGACTTGGCTGGATTATTTAAGGACCCTGCTGCATGATTTAAGGACTTGGCTCGATTATTTAAGGACTCTTCTGCATTATTTAAGGATTTTGTTGCATTATTTAAGGACTCTGCTGCATTATTTAAGGACTTGGCTGGATTATTTAAGGACTCTTCTGCATTATTTAAGGACTCTGCTGCATTATTTAAGGAATTTGTTGCATTATTTAAAGACTTTGCTGCATTATTTAAGGACTCTGCTGTGGTATTTAAGGACTCTGCTGCATTATTTAAGAACTTTGCTGCATTATTTATGGACTTTATTGCATTATTTAAAGACTTTGCTGCATTATTTAAGGTCATTTCTGCATTATTTAAGGACTCTGCTGCATTATTTAAGGACTTTGTTGCATTATTTAAGGACTCTGCTGCATTATTAAGGACTTTGTTGCATTATTTAAGGACTCTGCTGCATTATTTAAGGACTTTGTTGCATTATTTAAGGACTCTGCTGCATTATTTAAGGACTTTGTTGCATTATTTAAGGACTCTGCTGCATTATTTAAGGACTTTGTTGCATTATTTAAGGACTCTGCTGCATTATTTAAGGACCCTGCTGCAGTATTTCAGTAATCTGCTGCATTATTTAAGGACTTTGTTGCATTATTTAAGGACTTGGCTGGATTGTTTAAGGACTCTGCTGCATTATTTACGGACTTTGCTGCATTTTTTAAGGACTCTGCTGCATTATTTAAGGACTTTGTTGCATTATTTAAGGACCCTGCTGCATTATTTAAGGACTTTGTTGCATTATTTAAGGACTCTGCTGCATTATTTAAGGACCCTGCTGCGGTATTTCAGCACTCTGCTGAATTATTTAAGGACTTTGCTGCATTATTTAAGGACTTTCTTGCATTATTTAAGGACTCTGCTGCATTATTTAAGGAATTTGTTGCATTAATTAAGGACTCTGCTGCATTATTTAATGACATTGCTGCATTATTTAAGGACTCTGCTGCATTATTTAAGGACTTTGCTGCAGTATTTAAGGACTCTGCTACGGTACTTAAGGACTCTGCTGCATTATTTAAGTACTTTTTTGCATTATTTAAGGACTCTGCTGCATTATTTAAGGTCTTGGTTGCATTATTTAAGGACTCTTCTGCATTATTTAAGGACTCTGCTGCATTGTTTAAGGACTTTGTTGCATTATTTAAGGACTCTGCTGCATTATTTAAGGACTTTGTTGCATTATTTAAGGACTCTGCTGCATCATTTAAGGACTTTGTTGCATTATTTAAGGACTCTACTTCATTATTTAACGACTTTGCTGCATTATTTAAGGACCCTGCTGCGGTATTTCAGTACTCTGCTGCATTATTTAAGTACTCAGCTGCATTATTTAAGGACTTTGTTGCATTATTTAAGGACTCTGCTGCATCATTTAAGGACGTTGTTGCATTATTTAAGGACTCTACTTCATTATTTAACGACTTTGCTGCATTATTTAAGGACCCTGCTGCGGTATTTCAGTACTCTGCTGCATTATTTAAGGACTTTATTGCATTATTTAAAGACTTTGCTGCATTTTTTAAGGAATTTGCTGCATTATTTAAGGACTCTGCAGCATTATTTAATGACTTTGCTGCATTATTTAAGGACTCTGCTGCATTATTTAAGTACTTTGTTGCATTATTTAAGGACTCTACTGCATTGTTTAAGGACTTTGTTGCATTATTTAAGGACACTTCTGCATTATTTAAGGACTTTGTTGCATTATTGAAGGACTCTGCTGCATTATTCAAGGACTTTGCTGCATTATTTAAGGACTATGCTGAAGTGTTTAAAGACTCTGCTGCATTATTTAAGGACTCTGCTGCATTATTTAAGGACTTGCCTGGATTATTTAAGGACCCTGCTGTATTATTTAAGGACTTGGCTGGATTATTTAAGGACTCTTCTGCATTATTTAAGGATGTTGTTGCATTATTTAAGGACTCTGCTGCATTATTTAAGGACTTGGCTGGATTATTTAAGGACTCTTCTGCATTATTTAAGGACTCTGCTGCATTATTTAAGGACTTTGTTGCATTATTTAAGGACTTTTCTGCATTATTTAAGGACTCTGTTGCATTACTTAAGGACTTGGCTGGATTATTTAAGGACTCTTCTGCATTATTTAAGGACTCTGCTGCATTATTTAAGGACTTTTCTGCATTATTTAAGGACTCTGCTGCATTATTTAAGGACTTGGCTGGATTATTTAAGGACTGTGCTGCATTATTTAAGGACTTTGTTGCATTATTTAAGGACTCTGCTGCATCATTTAAGGACGTTGTTGCATTATTTAAGGACTCTACTTCATTATTTAACGACTTTGCTGCATTATTTAAGGACCCTGCTGCGGTATTTCAGTACTCTGCTGCATCATTTAAGGACTTTGCTGCATTATTTATGGACTTTATTGCATTATTTAAAGACTTTGCTGCATTATATAAGGAATTTGCTGCATTATTTAAGGACTCTTCTGCATTATTTAAGGACTTTGTTGCATTATTTAAGGACCCTGCTGCATTATTTAAGGACTTTGCTGCATTATTTAAGGACTCTGGTGCATTATTTAAGGACCCTGCTGCGGTATTTCAGCACTCTGCTGAATTATTTAAGGACTTTGCTGCATTATTTATGGACTTTATTGCATTATTTAAGGACTCTGCTGCATTATTTAAGGAATTTGTTGGATTATTAAAGGACTCTGCTGCATTATGTAATGACTTTGCTGCATTATTTAAGTACTCTGCTACGTTACTTAAGGACTCTGCTGCATTATTTAAGGACTCTGCTGCATTATTTAAGGTCTTGGTTGCATTATTTAAGGACTCTTCTGCATTATTTAAGGACTCTGCTGCATTGTTTAAGGACTTTGTTGCATTATTTAAGGACTCTGCTGCATTATTTAAGGACTTTGTTGCATTATTTAAGGACTCTGCTGCATCATTTAAGGACTTTTTTGCATTATTTAAGGACTCTACTTTGTTATATATTACGACTTTGCTGCATTATTTAAGGACCCTGCTGCGGTATTTCAGTACTCTGCTGCATTATTTAAGGACTCTGCTGCATTATTTAAGGACTTTGTTGCATTATTTAAGGACTCTGCTGCATCATTTAAGGACGTTGTTGCATTATTTAAGGACTCTACTTCATTATTTAACGACTTTGCTGCATTATTTAAGGACCCTGCTGCGGTATTTCAGTACTCTGCTGCATTATTTAAGGACTTTGCTGCATTATTTATGGACTTTATTGCATTATTTAAAGACTTTGCTGCATTATTTAATGAATTTGCTGCATTATTTAAGGACTCTGCAGCATTATTTAATGACTTTGCTGCATTATTTAAGGACTCTGCTGCATTATTTAAGTACTTTGTTGCATTATTTAAGGACTCTGCTGCATTATTTAAGGACTTTGTTGCATTATTTAAGGACTCTTCTGCATTATTTAAGGACTTTGTTGCATTATTTAAGGACTCTGCTGCATTATTTAAGGACCCTGCTGCAGTATTTCAGTAATCTGCTGCATTATTTAAGGACTTTGTTGCATTATTTAAGGACTTGGCTGGATTGTTTAAGGACTCTGCTGCATTATTTACGGACTTTGCTGCATTTTTTAAGGACTCTGCTGCATTATTTAAGGACTTTGTTGCATTATTTAAGGACTCTGCTGCATTATTTAAGAACTTTGCTGCATTATTTATGGACTTTATTGCATTATTTAAAGACTTTGCTGCATTATTTAAGGTCATTTCTGCATTATTTAAGGACTCTGCTGCATTATTTAAGGACTTTGTTGCATTATTTAAGGACTCTGCTGCATTATTAAGGACTTTGTTGCATTATTTAAGGACTCTGCTGCATTATTTAAGGACTTTGTTGCATTATTTAAGGACTCTGCTGCATTATTTAAGGACTTTGTTGCATTATTTAAGGACTCTGCTGCATTATTTAAGGACTTTGTTGCATTATTTAAGGACTCTGCTGCATTATTTAAGGACCCTGCTGCAGTATTTCAGTAATCTGCTGCATTATTTAAGGACTTTGTTGCATTATTTAAGGACTTGGCTGGATTGTTTAAGGACTCTGCTGCATTATTTACGGACTTTGCTGCATTTTTTAAGGACTCTGCTGCATTATTTAAGGACTTTGTTGCATTATTTAAGGACCCTGCTGCATTATTTAAGGACTTTGTTGCATTATTTAAGGACTCTGCTGCATTATTTAAGGACCCTGCTGCGGTATTTCAGCACTCTGCTGAATTATTTAAGGACTTTGCTGCATTATTTAAGGACTTTCTTGCATTATTTAAGGACTCTGCTGCATTATTTAAGGAATTTGTTGCATTAATTAAGGACTCTGCTGCATTATTTAATGACATTGCTGCATTATTTAAGGACTCTGCTGCATTATTTAAGGACTTTGCTGCAGTATTTAAGGACTCTGCTACGGTACTTAAGGACTCTGCTGCATTATTTAAGTACTTTTTTGCATTATTTAAGGACTCTGCTGCATTATTTAAGGTCTTGGTTGCATTATTTAAGGACTCTTCTGCATTATTTAAGGACTCTGCTGCATTGTTTAAGGACTTTGTTGCATTATTTAAGGACTCTGCTGCATTATTTAAGGACTTTGTTGCATTATTTAAGGACTCTGCTGCATCATTTAAGGACTTTGTTGCATTATTTAAGGACTCTACTTCATTATTTAACGACTTTGCTGCATTATTTAAGGACCCTGCTGCGGTATTTCAGTACTCTGCTGCATTATTTAAGTACTCAGCTGCATTATTTAAGGACTTTGTTGCATTATTTAAGGACTCTGCTGCATCATTTAAGGACGTTGTTGCATTATTTAAGGACTCTACTTCATTATTTAACGACTTTGCTGCATTATTTAAGGACCCTGCTGCGGTATTTCAGTACTCTGCTGCATCATTTAAGGACTTTGCTGCATTATTTATGGACTTTATTGCATTATTTAAAGACTTTGCTGCATTATATAAGGAATTTGCTGCATTATTTAAGGACTCTTCTGCATTATTTAAGGACTTTGTTGCATTATTTAAGGACCCTGCTGCATTATTTAAGGACTTTGCTGCATTATTTAAGGACTCTGGTGCATTATTTAAGGACCCTGCTGCGGTATTTCAGCACTCTGCTGAATTATTTAAGGACTTTGCTGCATTATTTATGGACTTTATTGCATTATTTAAGGACTCTGCTGCATTATTTAAGGAATTTGTTGGATTATTAAAGGACTCTGCTGCATTATGTAATGACTTTGCTGCATTATTTAAGTACTCTGCTACGTTACTTAAGGACTCTGCTGCATTATTTAAGGACTCTGCTGCATTATTTAAGGTCTTGGTTGCATTATTTAAGGACTCTTCTGCATTATTTAAGGACTCTGCTGCATTGTTTAAGGACTTTGTTGCATTATTTAAGGACTCTGCTGCATTATTTAAGGACTTTGTTGCATTATTTAAGGACTCTGCTGCATCATTTAAGGACTTTTTTGCATTATTTAAGGACTCTACTTTGTTATATATTACGACTTTGCTGCATTATTTAAGGACCCTGCTGCGGTATTTCAGTACTCTGCTGCATTATTTAAGGACTCTGCTGCATTATTTAAGGACTTTGTTGCATTATTTAAGGACTCTGCTGCATCATTTAAGGACGTTGTTGCATTATTTAAGGACTCTACTTCATTATTTAACGACTTTGCTGCATTATTTAAGGACCCTGCTGCGGTATTTCAGTACTCTGCTGCATTATTTAAGGACTTTGCTGCATTATTTATGGACTTTATTGCATTATTTAAAGACTTTGCTGCATTATTTAATGAATTTGCTGCATTATTTAAGGACTCTGCAGCATTATTTAATGACTTTGCTGCATTATTTAAGGACTCTGCTGCATTATTTAAGTACTTTGTTGCATTATTTAAGGACTCTGCTGCATTATTTAAGGACTTTGTTGCATTATTTAAGGACTCTTCTGCATTATTTAAGGACTTTGTTGCATTATTTAAGGACTCTGCTGCATTATTTAAGGACCCTGCTGCAGTATTTCAGTAATCTGCTGCATTATTTAAGGACTTTGTTGCATTATTTAAGGACTTGGCTGGATTGTTTAAGGACTCTGCTGCATTATTTACGGACTTTGCTGCATTTTTTAAGGACTCTGCTGCATTATTTAAGGACTTTGTTGCATTATTTAAGGACTCTGCTGCATTATTTAAGAACTTTGCTGCATTATTTATGGACTTTATTGCATTATTTAAAGACTTTGCTGCATTATTTAAGGTCATTTCTGCATTATTTAAGGACTCTGCTGCATTATTTAAGGACTTTGTTGCATTATTTAAGGACTCTGCTGCATTATTAAGGACTTTGTTGCATTATTTAAGGACTCTGCTGCATTATTTAAGGACTTTGTTGCATTATTTAAGGACTCTGCTGCATTATTTAAGGACTTTGTTGCATTATTTAAGGACTCTGCTGCATTATTTAAGGACTTTGTTGCATTATTTAAGGACTCTGCTGCATTATTTAAGGACCCTGCTGCAGTATTTCAGTAATCTGCTGCATTATTTAAGGACTTTGTTGCATTATTTAAGGACTTGGCTGGATTGTTTAAGGACTCTGCTGCATTATTTACGGACTTTGCTGCATTTTTTAAGGACTCTGCTGCATTATTTAAGGACTTTGTTGCATTATTTAAGGACCCTGCTGCATTATTTAAGGACTTTGTTGCATTATTTAAGGACTCTGCTGCATTATTTAAGGACCCTGCTGCGGTATTTCAGCACTCTGCTGAATTATTTAAGGACTTTGCTGCATTATTTAAGGACTTTCTTGCATTATTTAAGGACTCTGCTGCATTATTTAAGGAATTTGTTGCATTAATTAAGGACTCTGCTGCATTATTTAATGACATTGCTGCATTATTTAAGGACTCTGCTGCATTATTTAAGGACTTTGCTGCAGTATTTAAGGACTCTGCTACGGTACTTAAGGACTCTGCTGCATTATTTAAGTACTTTTTTGCATTATTTAAGGACTCTGCTGCATTATTTAAGGTCTTGGTTGCATTATTTAAGGACTCTTCTGCATTATTTAAGGACTCTGCTGCATTGTTTAAGGACTTTGTTGCATTATTTAAGGACTCTGCTGCATTATTTAAGGACTTTGTTGCATTATTTAAGGACTCTGCTGCATCATTTAAGGACTTTGTTGCATTATTTAAGGACTCTACTTCATTATTTAACGACTTTGCTGCATTATTTAAGGACCCTGCTGCGGTATTTCAGTACTCTGCTGCATTATTTAAGTACTCAGCTGCATTATTTAAGGACTTTGTTGCATTATTTAAGGACTCTGCTGCATCATTTAAGGACGTTGTTGCATTATTTAAGGACTCTACTTCATTATTTAACGACTTTGCTGCATTATTTAAGGACCCTGCTGCGGTATTTCAGTACTCTGCTGCATTATTTAAGGACTTTATTGCATTATTTAAAGACTTTGCTGCATTTTTTAAGGAATTTGCTGCATTATTTAAGGACTCTGCAGCATTATTTAATGACTTTGCTGCATTATTTAAGGACTCTGCTGCATTATTTAAGTACTTTGTTGCATTATTTAAGGACTCTACTGCATTGTTTAAGGACTTTGTTGCATTATTTAAGGACACTTCTGCATTATTTAAGGACTTTGTTGCATTATTGAAGGACTCTGCTGCATTATTCAAGGACTTTGCTGCATTATTTAAGGACTATGCTGAAGTGTTTAAAGACTCTGCTGCATTATTTAAGGACTCTGCTGCATTATTTAAGGACTTGCCTGGATTATTTAAGGACCCTGCTGTATTATTTAAGGACTTGGCTGGATTATTTAAGGACTCTTCTGCATTATTTAAGGATGTTGTTGCATTATTTAAGGACTCTGCTGCATTATTTAAGGACTTGGCTGGATTATTTAAGGACTCTTCTGCATTATTTAAGGACTCTGCTGCATTATTTAAGGACTTTGTTGCATTATTTAAGGACTTTTCTGCATTATTTAAGGACTCTGTTGCATTACTTAAGGACTTGGCTGGATTATTTAAGGACTCTTCTGCATTATTTAAGGACTCTGCTGCATTATTTAAGGACTTTTCTGCATTATTTAAGGACTCTGCTGCATTATTTAAGGACTTGGCTGGATTATTTAAGGACTGTGCTGCATTATTTAAGGACTTTGTTGCATTATTTAAGGACTCTGCTGCATCATTTAAGGACGTTGTTGCATTATTTAAGGACTCTACTTCATTATTTAACGACTTTGCTGCATTATTTAAGGACCCTGCTGCGGTATTTCAGTACTCTGCTGCATCATTTAAGGACTTTGCTGCATTATTTATGGACTTTATTGCATTATTTAAAGACTTTGCTGCATTATATAAGGAATTTGCTGCATTATTTAAGGACTCTTCTGCATTATTTAAGGACTTTGTTGCATTATTTAAGGACCCTGCTGCATTATTTAAGGACTTTGCTGCATTATTTAAGGACTCTGGTGCATTATTTAAGGACCCTGCTGCGGTATTTCAGCACTCTGCTGAATTATTTAAGGACTTTGCTGCATTATTTATGGACTTTATTGCATTATTTAAGGACTCTGCTGCATTATTTAAGGAATTTGTTGGATTATTAAAGGACTCTGCTGCATTATGTAATGACTTTGCTGCATTATTTAAGTACTCTGCTACGTTACTTAAGGACTCTGCTGCATTATTTAAGGACTCTGCTGCATTATTTAAGGTCTTGGTTGCATTATTTAAGGACTCTTCTGCATTATTTAAGGACTCTGCTGCATTGTTTAAGGACTTTGTTGCATTATTTAAGGACTCTGCTGCATTATTTAAGGACTTTGTTGCATTATTTAAGGACTCTGCTGCATCATTTAAGGACTTTTTTGCATTATTTAAGGACTCTACTTTGTTATATATTACGACTTTGCTGCATTATTTAAGGACCCTGCTGCGGTATTTCAGTACTCTGCTGCATTATTTAAGGACTCTGCTGCATTATTTAAGGACTTTGTTGCATTATTTAAGGACTCTGCTGCATCATTTAAGGACGTTGTTGCATTATTTAAGGACTCTACTTCATTATTTAACGACTTTGCTGCATTATTTAAGGACCCTGCTGCGGTATTTCAGTACTCTGCTGCATTATTTAAGGACTTTGCTGCATTATTTATGGACTTTATTGCATTATTTAAAGACTTTGCTGCATTATTTAATGAATTTGCTGCATTATTTAAGGACTCTGCAGCATTATTTAATGACTTTGCTGCATTATTTAAGGACTCTGCTGCATTATTTAAGTACTTTGTTGCATTATTTAAGGACTCTGCTGCATTATTTAAGGACTTTGTTGCATTATTTAAGGACTCTTCTGCATTATTTAAGGACTTTGTTGCATTATTTAAGGACTCTGCTGCATTATTTAAGGACCCTGCTGCAGTATTTCAGTAATCTGCTGCATTATTTAAGGACTTTGTTGCATTATTTAAGGACTTGGCTGGATTGTTTAAGGACTCTGCTGCATTATTTACGGACTTTGCTGCATTTTTTAAGGACTCTGCTGCATTATTTAAGGACTTTGTTGCATTATTTAAGGACCCTGCTGCATTATTTAAGGACTTTGTTGCATTATTTAAGGACTCTGCTGCATTATTTAAGGACCCTGCTGCGGTATTTCAGCACTCTGCTGAATTATTTAAGGACTTTGCTGCATTATTTAAGGACTTTCTTGCATTATTTAAGGACTCTGCTGCATTATTTAAGGAATTTGTTGCATTAATTAAGGACTCTGCTGCATTATTTAATGACATTGCTGCATTATTTAAGGACTCTGCTGCATTATTTAAGGACTTTGCTGCAGTATTTAAGGACTCTGCTACGGTACTTAAGGACTCTGCTGCATTATTTAAGTACTTTTTTGCATTATTTAAGGACTCTGCTGCATTATTTAAGGTCTTGGTTGCATTATTTAAGGACTCTTCTGCATTATTTAAGGACTCTGCTGCATTGTTTAAGGACTTTGTTGCATTATTTAAGGACTCTGCTGCATTATTTAAGGACTTTGTTGCATTATTTAAGGACTCTGCTGCATCATTTAAGGACTTTGTTGCATTATTTAAGGACTCTACTTCATTATTTAACGACTTTGCTGCATTATTTAAGGACCCTGCTGCGGTATTTCAGTACTCTGCTGCATTATTTAAGTACTCAGCTGCATTATTTAAGGACTTTGTTGCATTATTTAAGGACTCTGCTGCATCATTTAAGGACGTTGTTGCATTATTTAAGGACTCTACTTCATTATTTAACGACTTTGCTGCATTATTTAAGGACCCTGCTGCGGTATTTCAGTACTCTGCTGCATTATTTAAGGACTTTATTGCATTATTTAAAGACTTTGCTGCATTTTTTAAGGAATTTGCTGCATTATTTAAGGACTCTGCAGCATTATTTAATGACTTTGCTGCATTATTTAAGGACTCTGCTGCATTATTTAAGTACTTTGTTGCATTATTTAAGGACTCTACTGCATTGTTTAAGGACTTTGTTGCATTATTTAAGGACACTTCTGCATTATTTAAGGACTTTGTTGCATTATTGAAGGACTCTGCTGCATTATTCAAGGACTTTGCTGCATTATTTAAGGACTATGCTGAAGTGTTTAAAGACTCTGCTGCATTATTTAAGGACTCTGCTGCATTATTTAAGGACTTGGCTGGATTATTTAAGGACCCTGCTGTATTATTTAAGGACTTGGCTGGATTATTTAAGGACTCTTCTGCATTATTTAAGGATGTTGTTGCATTATTTAAGGACTCTGCTGCATTATTTAAGGACTTGGCTGGATTATTTAAGGACTCTTCTGCATTATTTAAGGACTCTGCTGCATTATTTAAGGACTTTGTTGCATTATTGAAGGACTTTTCTGCATTATTTAAGGACTCTGTTGCATTACTTAAGGACTTGGCTGGATTATTTAAGGACTCTTCTGCATTATTTAAGGACTCTGCTGCATTATTTAAGGACTTTTCTGCATTATTTAAGGACTCTGCTGCATTATTTAAGGACTTGGCTGGATTATTTAAGGACTGTGCTGCATTATTTAAGGACTTTGTTGCATTATTTAAGGACTCTGCTGCATCATTTAAGGACGTTGTTGCATTATTTAAGGACTCTACTTCATTATTTAACGACTTTGCTGCATTATTTAAGGACCCTGCTGCGGTATTTCAGTACTCTGCTGCATCATTTAAGGACTTTGCTGCATTATTTATGGACTTTATTGCATTATTTAAAGACTTTGCTGCATTATATAAGGAATTTGCTGCATTATTTAAGGACTCTTCTGCATTATTTAAGGACTTTGTTGCATTATTTAAGGACCCTGCTGCATTATTTAAGGACTTTGCTGCATTATTTAAGGACTCTGGTGCATTATTTAAGGACCCTGCTGCGGTATTTCAGCACTCTGCTGAATTATTTAAGGACTTTGCTGCATTATTTATGGACTTTATTGCATTATTTAAGGACTCTGCTGCATTATATAAGGAATTTGTTGGATTATTAAAGGACTCTGCTGCATTATGTAATGACTTTGCTGCATTATTTAAGTACTCTGCTACGTTACTTAAGGACTCTGCTGCATTATTTAAGGACTCTGCTGCATTATTTAAGGTCTTGGTTGCATTATTTAAGGACTCTTCTGCATTATTTAAGGACTCTGCTGCATTGTTTAAGGACTTTGTTGCATTATTTAAGGACTCTGCTGCATTATTTAAGGACTTTGTTGCATTATTTAAGGACTCTGCTGCATCATTTAAGGACTTTTTTGCATTATTTAAGGACTCTACTTTGTTATATATTACGACTTTGCTGCATTATTTAAGGACCCTGCTGCGGTATTTCAGTACTCTGCTGCATTATTTAAGGACTCTGCTGCATTATTTAAGGACTTTGTTGCATTATTTAAGGACTCTGCTGCATCATTTAAGGACGTTGTTGCATTATTTAAGGACTCTACTTCATTATTTAACGACTTTGCTGCATTATTTAAGGACCCTGCTGCGGTATTTCAGTACTCTGCTGCATTATTTAAGGACTTTGCTGCATTATTTATGGACTTTATTGCATTATTTAAAGACTTTGCTGCATTATTTAATGAATTTGCTGCATTATTTAAGGACTCTGCAGCATTATTTAATGACTTTGCTGCATTATTTAAGGACTCTGCTGCATTATTTAAGTACTTTGTTGCATTATTTAAGGACTCTGCTGCATTATTTAAGGACTTTGTTGCATTATTTAAGGACTCTTCTGCATTATTTAAGGACTTTGTTGCATTATTTAAGGACTCTGCTGCATTATTCAAGGACTTTGCTGCATTATTTAAGGACTATGCTGAAGTATTTAAGGACTCTGCTGCATTATTTAAGGACTTTGCTGCATTATTTAAGGACTCTGCTGCATTATTTAAGGACTTGGCTGGATTATTTAAGGACCCTGCTGCATGATTTAAGGACTTGGCTCGATTATTTAAGGACTCTTCTGCATTATTTAAGGATTTTGTTGCATTATTTAAGGACTCTGCTGCATTATTTAAGGACTTGGCTGGATTATTTAAGGACTCTTCTGCATTATTTAAGGACTCTGCTGCATTATTTAAGGAATTTGTTGCATTATTTAAAGACTTTGCTGCATTATTTAAGGACTCTGCTGTGGTATTTAAGGACTCTGCTGCATTATTTAAGAACTTTGCTGCATTATTTATGCACTTTATTGCATTATTTAAAGACTTTGCTGCATTATTTAAGGTCATTTCTGCATTATTTAAGGACTCTGCTGCATTATTTAAGGACTTTGTTGCATTATTTAAGGACTCTGCTGCATTATTAAGGACTTTGTTGCATTATTTAAGGACTCTGCTGCATTATTTAAGGACTTTGTTGCATTATTTAAGGACTCTGCTGCATTATTTAAGGACTTTGTTGCATTATTTAAGGACTCTGCTGCATTATTTAAGGACTTTGTTGCATTATTTAAGGACTCTGCTGCATTATTTAAGGACCCTGCTGCAGTATTTCAGTAATCTGCTGCATTATTTAAGGACTTTGTTGCATTATTTAAGGACTTGGCTGGATTGTTTAAGGACTCTGCTGCATTATTTACGGACTTTGCTGCATTTTTTAAGGACTCTGCTGCATTATTTAAGGACTTTGTTGCATTATTTAAGGACCCTGCTGCATTATTTAAGGACTTTGTTGCATTATTTAAGGACTCTGCTGCATTATTTAAGGACCCTGCTGCGGTATTTCAGCACTCTGCTGAATTATTTAAGGACTTTGCTGCATTATTTAAGGACTTTCTTGCATTATTTAAGGACTCTGCTGCATTATTTAAGGAATTTGTTGCATTAATTAAGGACTCTGCTGCATTATTTAATGACATTGCTGCATTATTTAAGGACTCTGCTGCATTATTTAAGGACTTTGCTGCAGTATTTAAGGACTCTGCTACGGTACTTAAGGACTCTGCTGCATTATTTAAGTACTTTTTTGCATTATTTAAGGACTCTGCTGCATTATTTAAGGTCTTGGTTGCATTATTTAAGGACTCTTCTGCATTATTTAAGGACTCTGCTGCATTGTTTAAGGACTTTGTTGCATTATTTAAGGACTCTGCTGCATTATTTAAGGACTTTGTTGCATTATTTAAGGACTCTGCTGCATCATTTAAGGACTTTGTTGCATTATTTAAGGACTCTACTTCATTATTTAACGACTTTGCTGCATTATTTAAGGACCCTGCTGCGGTATTTCAGTACTCTGCTGCATTATTTAAGTACTCAGCTGCATTATTTAAGGACTTTGTTGCATTATTTAAGGACTCTGCTGCATCATTTAAGGACGTTGTTGCATTATTTAAGGACTCTACTTCATTATTTAACGACTTTGCTGCATTATTTAAGTACCCTGCTGCGGTATTTCAGTACTCTGCTGCATTATTTAAGGACTTTATTGCATTATTTAAAGACTTTGCTGCATTTTTTAAGGAATTTGCTGCATTATTTAAGGACTCTGCAGCATTATTTAATGACTTTGCTGCATTATTTAAGGACTCTGCTGCATTATTTAAGTACTTTGTTGCATTATTTAAGGACTCTACTGCATTGTTTAAGGACTTTGTTGCATTATTTAAGGACACTTCTGCATTATTTAAGGACTTTGTTGCATTATTGAAGGACTCTGCTGCATTATTCAAGGACTTTGCTGCATTATTTAAGGACTATGCTGAAGTGTTTAAAGACTCTGCTGCATTATTTAAGGACTCTGCTGCATTATTTAAGGACTTGGCTGGATTATTTAAGGACCCTGCTGTATTATTTAAGGACTTGGCTGGATTATTTAAGGACTCTTCTGCATTATTTAAGGATGTTGTTGCATTATTTAAGGACTCTGCTGCATTATTTAAGGACTTGGCTGGATTATTTAAGGACTCTTCTGCATTATTTAAGGACTCTGCTGCATTATTTAAGGACTTTGTTGCATTATTTAAGGACTTTTCTGCATTATTTAAGGACTCTGTTGCATTACTTAAGGACTTGGCTGGATTATTTAAGGACTCTTCTGCATTATTTAAGGACTCTGCTGCATTATTTAAGGACTTTTCTGCATTATTTAAGGACTCTGCTGCATTATTTAAGGACTTGGCTGGATTATTTAAGGACTGTGCTGCATTATTTAAGGACTTTGTTGCATTATTTAAGGACTCTGCTGCATCATTTAAGGACGTTGTTGCATTATTTAAGGACTCTACTTCATTATTTAACGACTTTGCTGCATTATTTAAGGACCCTGCTGCGGTATTTCAGTACTCTGCTGCATCATTTAAGGACTTTGCTGCATTATTTATGGACTTTATTGCATTATTTAAAGACTTTGCTGCATTATATAAGGAATTTGCTGCATTATTTAAGGACTCTTCTGCATTATTTAAGGACTTTGTTGCATTATTTAAGGACTGTGCTGCATTATTCAAGGACTTTGCTGCATTATTTAAGGACTATGCTGAAGTATTTAAGGACTCTGCTGCATTATTTAAGGACTTTTCTGCATTATTTAAGGACTCTGCTGCATTATTTAAGGACTTGGCTGGATTATTTAAGGACTCTTCTGCATTATTTAAGGACTCTGCTGCATTATTTAAGTACTTTGTTGCATTATTTAAGGACTCTGCTGCATTATTTAAGGACTTTGTTGCATTATTTAAGGACTCTTCTGCATTATTTAAGGACTTTGTTGCATTATTTAAGGACTCTGCTGCATTATTCAAGGACTTTGCTGCATTATTTAAGGACTATGCTGAAGTATTTAAGGACTCTGCTGCATTATTTAAGGACTTTGCTGCATTATTTAAGGACTCTGCTGCATTATTTAAGGACTTGGCTGGATTATTTAAGGACCCTGCTGCATGATTTAAGGACTTGGCTCGATTATTTAAGGACTCTTCTGCATTATTTAAGGATTTTGTTGCATTATTTAAGGACTCTGCTGCATTATTTAAGGACTTGGCTGGATTATTTAAGGACTCTTCTGCATTATTTAAGGACTCTGCTGCATTATTTAAGGAATTTGTTGCATTATTTAAAGACTTTGCTGCATTATTTAAGGACTCTGCTGTGGTATTTAAGGACTCTGCTGCATTATTTAAGAACTTTGCTGCATTATTTATGCACTTTATTGCATTATTTAAAGACTTTGCTGCATTATTTAAGGTCATTTCTGCATTATTTAAGGACTCTGCTGCATTATTTAAGGACTTTGTTGCATTATTTAAGGACTCTGCTGCATTATTAAGGACTTTGTTGCATTATTTAAGGACTCTGCTGCATTATTTAAGGACTTTGTTGCATTATTTAAGGACTCTGCTGCATTATTTAAGGACTTTGTTGCATTATTTAAGGACTCTGCTGCATTATTTAAGGACTTTGTTGCATTATTTAAGGACTCTGCTGCATTATTTAAGGACCCTGCTGCAGTATTTCAGTAATCTGCTGCATTATTTAAGGACTTTGTTGCATTATTTAAGGACTTGGCTGGATTGTTTAAGGACTCTGCTGCATTATTTACGGACTTTGCTGCATTTTTTAAGGACTCTGCTGCATTATTTAAGGACTTTGTTGCATTATTTAAGGACCCTGCTGCATTATTTAAGGACTTTGTTGCATTATTTAAGGACTCTGCTGCATTATTTAAGGACCCTGCTGCGGTATTTCAGCACTCTGCTGAATTATTTAAGGACTTTGCTGCATTATTTAAGGACTTTCTTGCATTATTTAAGGACTCTGCTGCATTATTTAAGGAATTTGTTGCATTAATTAAGGACTCTGCTGCATTATTTAATGACATTGCTGCATT
Organism: Phyllobates terribilis; assembly: GCF_046119375.1. Lineage (NCBI taxonomy): Eukaryota > Metazoa > Chordata > Amphibia > Anura > Dendrobatidae > Phyllobates > Phyllobates terribilis. The sequence goes on from NW_027362792.1 coordinate 5,607,176, forward strand.
ATTTAAGGACTCTGCTGCATTATTTAAGGACTTTGCTGCAGTATTTAAGGACTCTGCTACGGTACTTAAGGACTCTGCTGCATTATTTAAGTACTTTTTTGCATTATTTAAGGACTCTGCTGCATTATTTAAGGTCTTGGTTGCATTATTTAAGGACTCTTCTGCATTATTTAAGGACTCTGCTGCATTGTTTAAGGACTTTGTTGCATTATTTAAGGACTCTGCTGCATTATTTAAGGACTTTGTTGCATTATTTAAGGACTCTGCTGCATCATTTAAGGACTTTGTTGCATTATTTAAGGACTCTACTTCATTATTTAACGACTTTGCTGCATTATTTAAGGACCCTGCTGCGGTATTTCAGTACTCTGCTGCATTATTTAAGTACTCAGCTGCATTATTTAAGGACTTTGTTGCATTATTTAAGGACTCTGCTGCATCATTTAAGGACGTTGTTGCATTATTTAAGGACTCTACTTCATTATTTAACGACTTTGCTGCATTATTTAAGGACCCTGCTGCGGTATTTCAGTACTCTGCTGCATTATTTAAGGACTTTATTGCATTATTTAAAGACTTTGCTGCATTTTTTAAGGAATTTGCTGCATTATTTAAGGACTCTGCAGCATTATTTAATGACTTTGCTGCATTATTTAAGGACTCTGCTGCATTATTTAAGTACTTTGTTGCATTATTTAAGGACTCTACTGCATTGTTTAAGGACTTTGTTGCATTATTTAAGGACACTTCTGCATTATTTAAGGACTTTGTTGCATTATTGAAGGACTCTGCTGCATTATTCAAGGACTTTGCTGCATTATTTAAGGACTATGCTGAAGTGTTTAAAGACTCTGCTGCATTATTTAAGGACTCTGCTGCATTATTTAAGGACTTGGCTGGATTATTTAAGGACCCTGCTGTATTATTTAAGGACTTGGCTGGATTATTTAAGGACTCTTCTGCATTATTTAAGGATGTTGTTGCATTATTTAAGGACTCTGCTGCATTATTTAAGGACTTGGCTGGATTATTTAAGGACTCTTCTGCATTATTTAAGGACTCTGCTGCATTATTTAAGGACTTTGTTGCATTATTTAAGGACTTTTCTGCATTATTTAAGGACTCTGTTGCATTACTTAAGGACTTGGCTGGATTATTTAAGGACTCTTCTGCATTATTTAAGGACTCTGCTGCATTATTTAAGGACTTTTCTGCATTATTTAAGGACTCTGCTGCATTATTTAAGGACTTGGCTGGATTATTTAAGGACTGTGCTGCATTATTTAAGGACTTTGTTGCATTATTTAAGGACTCTGCTGCATCATTTAAGGACGTTGTTGCATTATTTAAGGACTCTACTTCATTATTTAACGACTTTGCTGCATTATTTAAGGACCCTGCTGCGGTATTTCAGTACTCTGCTGCATCATTTAAGGACTTTGCTGCATTATTTATGGACTTTATTGCATTATTTAAAGACTTTGCTGCATTATATAAGGAATTTGCTGCATTATTTAAGGACTCTTCTGCATTATTTAAGGACTTTGTTGCATTATTTAAGGACTGTGCTGCATTATTCAAGGACTTTGCTGCATTATTTAAGGACTATGCTGAAGTATTTAAGGACTCTGCTGCATTATTTAAGGACTTTTCTGCATTATTTAAGGACTCTGCTGCATTATTTAAGGACTTGGCTGGATTATTTAAGGACTCTTCTGCATTATTTAAGGACTCTGCTGCATTATTTAAGGACTTTGTTGCATTATTTAAAGACTTTGCTGCATTATTTAAGGACTCTGCTGTGGTATTTAAGGACTCTGCTGCATTATTTAAGGACTCTGATGCATTATATAAGGACTTTGCTGCATTATTTAAGGACTCTTCTGCATTATTTAGTGACTTTTCTGCATTATTTAAGGACTCTGCTGCAGTATTTAAGGACTCTGCTGCATTATTTAAGGACTTTTCTGCATTATTTAAGGACTCTGCTGCATTATTTTGGACTTGGCTGGATTATTTAAGGACTGTGCTGCATCATTTAAGGACTTTGTTGCATTATTTAAGGACTCTGCTGCATCATATAAGGACGTTGTTGCATTATTTAAGGACTCGACTTCATTATTTAACGACTTTGCTGCATTATTTAAGGACCCTGCTGCGGTATTTCAGTACTCTGCTGCATTATTTAAGAACTTTGCTGCATTATTTATGGACTTTATTGCATTATTTAAAGACTTTGCTGCATTATTTAAGGAATTTGCTGCATTATTTAAGGACTCTTCTGCATTATTTAAGGACTTTGTTGCATTATTTAAGGACTCTGCTGCATTATTCAATGACTTTGCTGCATTATTTAAGGACTATGCTGAAGTATTTAAGGACTCTGCTGCATTATTTAAGGACTTTTCTGCATTATTTAAGGACTCTGCTGCATTATTTAAGGACTTGGCTGGATTATTTAAGGACTGTGCTGCATTATTTAAAGACTTTGCTGCATTATTTAAGGACTCTGCTGTGGTATTTAAGGACTCTGCTGCATTATTTAAGGACTCTGATGCATTATATAAGGACTTTGCTGCCTTATTTAAGGACTCTTCTGCACTTTTTAATGACTTTGCTGCATTATTTAAGGACTCTGCTGCAGTATTTAAGGACTCTGCTGCATTATTTAAGGACTTTTCTGCATTATTTAAGGACTCTGCTGCAATATTTAAGGACTTGGCTGGATTATTTAAGGACTCTGCTGCATTATTTAAGGAATGTGCTGCATTATTTAAGGACTCTGCTGCATTATTTAAGGACTTTCTTGCATTATTTAAGGACTCTGCTGCATTATTTAAGGACTTTGTTGGATTATTTAAGGACTCTGCTGCATTATTTAAGGACTTTGCTGCATTATTTATGGACTTTATTGCATTATTTAAGGACTGTTCTGCATTATTTAAGGACTTTGTTGCATTATTTAAGGACTCTGCTGCATTATTTAAGGATCATGCTGCGGTATTTCAGTACTCTGCTGCATTATTTAAGGAATTTGCTGCATTATTTATGGACTTTATTGCATTATTTAAATACTTTGCTGCATTATTTAAGGACTTGGCTGGATTATTTAAGGACTGTGCTGCATTATTTAAGGACTTTGCTGCATTATTTAAGGACTCTGCTGCATTATTTAAGGACTTTGTTGCATTATTTAAGGACTCTGCTGCATTATTTAAGGACTTTGTTGCATTATTTAAGGACTCTGCTGCATCATTAAGGACTTTGTTGCATTATTTAAGGACTCTACTTCATTATTTAACGACTTTGCTGCATTATTTAAGGACCCTGCTGCGGTATTTCAGTACTCTGCTGCATTATTTAAGGACTCTGCTGCATTATTTAAGGACGTTGTTGCATTATTTAAGGACTCTGCTGCATCATTTAAGGACGTTGTTGCATTATTTAAGGACTCTACTTCATTATTTAATGACTTTGCTGCATTAATTAAGGACCCTGCTGCGGAATTTCAGTACCCTGCTGCATTATTTAAGGACTTTGCTGCATTGTTTATGGACTTTATCGCATTATTTAAAGACTTTGCTGCATTATTTAAGGAATTTGCTGCATTATTTAAGGACTCTGTAGCATTATTTAATGACTTTGCTGCATTATTTAAGGACTCTGCTGCATTATTTAAGTACTTTGTTGCATTATTTAAGGACTCTGCCGCATTATTTAAGGACTTTGTTGCATAATTTAGGACTCTTCTGCATTATTTAAGGACTTTGTTGCATTATTTAAGGACTCTGCTGCATTATTTAAGTACTTTGTTGCATTATTTAAGGACTCTGCCGCATTATTTAAGGACTTTGTTGCATTATTTAAGGACTCTTCTGCATTATTTAAGGACTTTGTTGCATTATTTAAGGACTCTGCTGCAGTATTTAAGGACTCTGCTGCATTATTTAAGGACTTTTCTGCATTATTTAAGGACTCTGCTGCAATATTTAAGGACTTGGCTGGATTATTTAAGGACTGTGCTGCATTATTTAAGGAATGTGCTGCATTATTTAAGGACTCTGCTGCATTATTTAAGGACTTTGTTGCATTATTTAAGGACTCTGCTGCATTATTTAAGGACTTTGTTGCATTATTTAAGGACTCTGCTGCATCATTTAAGGACTTTGTTGCATTATTTAAGGACTCTACTTCATTATTTAACGACTTTGCTGCATTATTTAAGGACCCTGCTGTGGTATTTCAGTACTCTGCTGCATTATTTAAGGACTCTGCTGCATTATTTAAGGACGTTGTTGCATTATTTAAGGACTCTGCTGCATCATTTAAGGACGTTGTTGCATTATTTAAGGACTCTACTTCATTATTTAATGACTTTGCTGCATTAATTAAGGACCCTGCTGCGGAATTTCAGTACCCTGCTGCATTATTTAAGGACTTTGCTGCATTGTTTATGGACTTTATCGCATTATTTAAAGACTTTGCTGCATTATTTAAGGAATTTGCTGCATTATTTAAGGACTCTGCAGCATTATTTAATGACTTTGCTGCATTATTTAAGGACTCTGCTGCATTATTTAAGTACTTTGTTGCATTATTTAAGGACTCTACTGCATTGTTTAAGGACTTTGTTGCATTATTTAAGGACACTTCTGCATTATTTAAGGACTTTGTTGCATTATTGAAGGACTCTGCTGCATTATTCAAGGACTTTGCTGCATTATTTAAGGACTATGCTGAAGTGTTTAAAGACTCTGCTGCATTATTTAAGGACTCTGCTGCATTATTTAAGGACTTGGCTGGATTATTTAAGGACCCTGCTGTATTATTTAAGGACTTGGCTGGATTATTTAAGGACTCTTCTGCATTATTTAAGGATGTTGTTGCATTATTTAAGGACTCTGCTGCATTATTTAAGGACTTGGCTGGATTATTTAAGGACTCTTCTGCATTATTTAAGGACTCTGCTGCATTATTTAAGGACTTTGTTGCATTATTTAAGGACTTTTCTGCATTATTTAAGGACTCTGTTGCATTACTTAAGGACTTGGCTGGATTATTTAAGGACTCTTCTGCATTATTTAAGGACTCTGCTGCATTATTTAAGGACTTTTCTGCATTATTTAAGGACTCTGCTGCATTATTTAAGGACTTGGCTGGATTATTTAAGGACTGTGCTGCATTATTTAAGGACTTTGTTGCATTATTTAAGGACTCTGCTGCATCATTTAAGGACGTTGTTGCATTATTTAAGGACTCTACTTCATTATTTAACGACTTTGCTGCATTATTTAAGGACCCTGCTGCGGTATTTCAGTACTCTGCTGCATCATTTAAGGACTTTGCTGCATTATTTATGGACTTTATTGCATTATTTAAAGACTTTGCTGCATTATATAAGGAATTTGCTGCATTATTTAAGGACTCTTCTGCATTATTTAAGGACTTTGTTGCATTATTTAAGGACTGTGCTGCATTATTCAAGGACTTTGCTGCATTATTTAAGGACTATGCTGAAGTATTTAAGGACTCTGCTGCATTATTTAAGGACTTTTCTGCATTATTTAAGGACTCTGCTGCATTATTTAAGGACTTGGCTGGATTATTTAAGGACTCTTCTGCATTATTTAAGGACTCTGCTGCATTATTTAAGGACTTTGTTGCATTATTTAAAGACTTTGCTGCATTATTTAAGGACTCTGCTGTGGTATTTAAGGACTCTGCTGCATTATTTAAGGACTCTGATGCATTATATAAGGACTTTGCTGCATTATTTAAGGACTCTTCTGCATTATTTAGTGACTTTTCTGCATTATTTAAGGACTCTGCTGCAGTATTTAAGGACTCTGCTGCATTATTTAAGGACTTTTCTGCATTATTTAAGGACTCTGCTGCATTATTTTGGACTTGGCTGGATTATTTAAGGACTGTGCTGCATCATTTAAGGACTTTGTTGCATTATTTAAGGACTCTGCTGCATCATATAAGGACGTTGTTGCATTATTTAAGGACTCGACTTCATTATTTAACGACTTTGCTGCATTATTTAAGGACCCTGCTGCGGTATTTCAGTACTCTGCTGCATTATTTAAGAACTTTGCTGCATTATTTATGGACTTTATTGCATTATTTAAAGACTTTGCTGCATTATTTAAGGAATTTGCTGCATTATTTAAGGACTCTTCTGCATTATTTAAGGACTTTGTTGCATTATTTAAGGACTCTGCTGCATTATTCAATGACTTTGCTGCATTATTTAAGGACTATGCTGAAGTATTTAAGGACTCTGCTGCATTATTTAAGGACTTTTCTGCATTATTTAAGGACTCTGCTGCATTATTTAAGGACTTGGCTGGATTATTTAAGGACTGTGCTGCATTATTTAAAGACTTTGCTGCATTATTTAAGGACTCTGCTGTGGTATTTAAGGACTCTGCTGCATTATTTAAGGACTCTGATGCATTATATAAGGACTTTGCTGCCTTATTTAAGGACTCTTCTGCACTATTTAATGACTTTGCTGCATTATTTAAGGACTCTGCTGCAGTATTTAAGGACTCTGCTGCATTATTTAAGGACTTTTCTGCATTATTTAAGGACTCTGCTGCAATATTTAAGGACTTGGCTGGATTATTTAAGGACTCTGCTGCATTATTTAAGGAATGTGCTGCATTATTTAAGGACTCTGCTGCATTATTTAAGGACTTTCTTGCATTATTTAAGGACTGCTGCATTATTTAAGGACTTTGTTGGATTATTTAAGGACTCTGCTGCATTATTTAAGGACTTTGCTGCATTATTTATGGACTTTATTGCATTATTTAAGGACTGTTCTGCATTATTTAAGGACTTTGTTGCATTATTTAAGGACTCTGCTGCATTATTTAAGGATCATGCTGCGGTATTTCAGTACTCTGCTGCATTATTTAAGGAATTTGCTGCATTATTTATGGACTTTATTGCATTATTTAAATACTTTGCTGCATTATTTAAGGACTTGGCTGGATTATTTAAGGACTGTGCTGCATTATTTAAGGACTTTGCTGCATTATTTAAGGACTCTGCTGCATTATTTAAGGACTTTGTTGCATTATTTAAGGACTCTGCTGCATTATTTAAGGACTTTGTTGCATTATTTAAGGACTCTGCTGCATCATTAAGGACTTTGTTGCATTATTTAAGGACTCTACTTCATTATTTAACGACTTTGCTGCATTATTTAAGGACCCTGCTGCGGTATTTCAGTACTCTGCTGCATTATTTAAGGACTCTGCTGCATTATTTAAGGACGTTGTTGCATTATTTAAGGACTCTGCTGCATCATTTAAGGACGTTGTTGCATTATTTAAGGACTCTACTTCATTATTTAATGACTTTGCTGCATTAATTAAGGACCCTGCTGCGGAATTTCAGTACCCTGCTGCATTATTTAAGGACTTTGCTGCATTGTTTATGGACTTTATCGCATTATTTAAAGACTTTGCTGCATTATTTAAGGAATTTGCTGCATTATTTAAGGACTCTGTAGCATTATTTAATGACTTTGCTGCATTATTTAAGGACTCTGCTGCATTATTTAAGTACTTTGTTGCATTATTTAAGGACTCTGCCGCATTATTTAAGGACTTTGTTGCATAATTTAGGACTCTTCTGCATTATTTAAGGACTTTGTTGCATTATTTAAGGACTCTGCTGCATTATTTAAGTACTTTGTTGCATTATTTAAGGACTCTGCCGCATTATTTAAGGACTTTGTTGCATTATTTAAGGACTCTTCTGCATTATTTAAGGACTTTGTTGCATTATTTAAGGACTCTGCTGCAGTATTTAAGGACTCTGCTGCATTATTTAAGGACTTTTCTGCATTATTTAAGGACTCTGCTGCAATATTTAAGGACTTGGCTGGATTATTTAAGGACTGTGCTGCATTATTTAAGGAATGTGCTGCATTATTTAAGGACTCTGCTGCATTATTTAAGGACTTTGTTGCATTATTTAAGGAATCTGCTGCATTATTTAAGGACTTTGTTGCATTATTTAAGGACTCTGCTGCATCATTTAAGGACTTTGTTGCATTATTTAAGGACTCTACTTCATTATTTAACGACTTTGCTGCATTATTTAAGGACCCTGCTGTGGTATTTCAGTACTCTGCTGCATTATTTAAGGACTCTGCTGCATTATTTAAGGACGTTGTTGCATTATTTAAGGACTCTGCTGCATCATTTAAGGACGTTGTTGCATTATTTAAGGACTCTACTTCATTATTTAATGACTTTGCTGCATTAATTAAGGACCCTGCTGCGGAATTTCAGTACCCTGCTGCATTATTTAAGGACTTTGCTGCATTGTTTATGGACTTTATCGCATTATTTAAAGACTTTGCTGCATTATTTAAGGAATTTGCTGCATTATTTAAGGACTCTGCAGCATTATTTAATGACTTTGCTGCATTATTTAAGGACTCTGCTGCATTATTTAAGTACTTTGTTGCATTATTTAAGGACTCTGCCGCATTATTTAAGGACTTTGTTGCATTATTTAAGGACTCTTCTGCATTATTTAAGGACTTTGTTGCATTATTTAAGGACTCTGCTGCATTATTCAAGGACTTTGCTGCATTATTTAAGGACTATGCTGAAGTATTTTAGGACTCTGCTGCACTGTTTAACGACTTTGCTGCATTATTTAAGGACTCTGCTGCATTATTTAAGGACTTGGCTGGATTATTTAAGGACTCTTCTGCATTATTTAAGGATTTTTTGCATTATTTAAGGACTCTGCTGCATTATTTAAGGACTTGGCTGGATTATTTAAGGACTCCTCTGCATTATTTAAGGACTCTGCTGCATTATTTAAGGACTTTGTTGCATTATTTAAGGACTCTGCTGCATCATTTAAGGACTTTGTTGCATTATTTAAGGACTCTACTTCATTATTTAACGACTTTGCTGCATTATTTAAGGACCCTGCTGCGGTATTTCAGTACTCTGCTGCATTATTTAAGGACTCTGCTGCATTATTTAAGGACGTTGTTGCATTATTTAAGGACTCTGCTGCATCATTTAAGGACGTTGTTGCATTATTTAAGGACTCTACTTCATTATTTAATGACTTTGCTGCATTAATTAAGGACCCTGCTGCGGAATTTCAGTACCCTGCTGCATTATTTAAGGACTTTGCTGCATTGTTTATGGACTTTATCGCATTATTTAAAGTCTTTGCTGCATTATTTAAGGAATTTGCTGCATTATTTAAGGACTCTGCAGCATTATTTAATGACTTTGCTGCATTATTTAAGGACTCTGCTGCATTATTTAAGTACTTTGTTGCATTATTTAAGGACTCTGCCGCATTATTTAAGGACTTTGTTGCATTATTTAAGGACTCTTCTGCATTATTTAAGGACTTTGTTGCATTATTTAAGGACTCTGCTGCATTATTCAAGGACTTTGCTGCATTATTTAAGGACTATGCTGAAGTATTTTAGGACTCTGCTGCACTGTTTAACGACTTTGCTGCATTATTTAAGGACTCTGCTGCATTATTTAAGGACTTGGCTGGATTATTTAAGGACTCTTCTGCATTATTTAAGGATTTTTTGCATTATTTAAGGACTCTGCTGCATTATTTAAGGACTTGGCTGGATTATTTAAGGACTCTTCTGCATTATTTAAGGACTCTGCTGCATTATTTAAGGACTTTGTTGCATTATTTAAAGACTTTGCTGCATTATTTAAGGACTCTGCTGTGGTATTTAAGGACTCTGCTGCATTATTTAAGGACTCTGATGCATTATATAAGGACTCTGCTGCATTATTTAAGGACGCTTCTGCATTATTTAATGACTTTGCTGCATTATTTAAGGACTCTGCTGCAGTATTTAAGGACTCTGCTGCATTATTTAAGGACTTTTCTGCATTATTTAAGGACTCTGCTGCATTATTTAAGGACTTGGCTGGATTATTTAAGGACTGTGCTGCATTATTTAAGGACTTTGTTGCATTATTTAAGGACTCTGCTGCATCATTTAAGGACGTTGTTGCATTATTTAAGGACTCTACTTCATTATTTAACGACTTTGCTGCATTATTTAAGGACCCTGCTGCGGTATTTCAGTACTCTGCTGCATCATTTAAGGACTTTGCTGCATTATTTATGGACTTTATTGCATTATTTAAAGACTTTGCTGCATTATTTAAGGAATTTGCTGCATTATTTAAGGACTCTTCTGCATTATTTAAGGACTTTGTTGCATTATTTAAGGAATCTGCTGCATTATTCAAGGACTTTGCTGCATTATTTAAGGACTATGCTGAAGTAAGAGGAGCAGGAAAAAGCAAAAAATTTCAGAATTGCACCTTGCAATGTGGAGAAATTACTGTTTGTGCATTTACAATATTCATTGATTTTTGCCATTGAAAAAGGTCCAGAAATTTTTGAAGCTACTGACTGAATGAAAGGAGCTGGCATCTCACTCTCTTTGAATCTTCTTTATCATGCTAAGAGGAGCAGGAAAAAGCAAAAAATTTCAGAATTGCACCTTGCAATGCGGAGAAATTACTGTTTGTGCATTTACAATATTCATTGATTTTTGTCATTGAAAAACATCATGTTATTCATATACCAGAAATGTTTGAAGCTACTGACTGAATGAAAAGAGCTGGCATCTCACTCTCTTTGAATCTTCTTTATCATGCTAAGAGGGGCAGGAAAAAGCAAAAAATTTCAGAATTGCACCTTGCAATGTGGAGAAATTACTGTTTGTGCATTTACAATATTCATTGATTTTTGCCATTGAAAAACGACCAGAAATGTTTGAAGCTACTGACTGAATGAAAGGAGCTGGCATCTCACTCCCTTTGAATCTTCTTTATCATGCTAAGAGGAGCAGGAAAAAGCAAAAAATTTCAGAATTGCACCTTACAATGCGGAGAAATTACTGTTTGTGCATTTACAATATTCATTGATTTTTGCCATTGAAAAACATCATGTTATTCATATACCATAAATGTTTGAAGCTACTGACTGAATGAAAAGAGATGGCATCTCACTCTCTTTGAATCTTCTTTATCATGCTAAGAGGAGCAGGAAAAAGCAAAAAATTTCAGAATTGCACCTTGCAATGTGGAGAAATTACTGTTTGTGCATTTACAATATTCATTGATTTTTGCCATTGAAAAAGTCCAGAAATGTTTGAAGCTACTGACTGAATGAAAGGAGCTGGCATCTCACTCTCTTTGAATCTTCTTTATCATGCTAAGAGGAGCAGGAAAAAGCAAAAAATTTCAGAATTGCACCTTGCAATGTGGAGAAATTACTGTTTGTGCATTTACAATATTCATTGATTTTTGCCATTGAAAAATGTCCAGAAATGTTTGAAGCTACTGACTGAATGAAAGGAGCTGGCATCTCATTCTCTTTGAATCTTCTTTATCATGCTAAGAGGAGCAGGAAAAAGCAAAAAATTTCAGAATTGCACCTTGCAATGTGGAGAAATTACTGTTTGTGCATTTACAATATTCATTGATTTTTGCCATTGAAAAACATCATGTTATTCATATACCAGAAATGTTTGAAGCTACTGACTGAATGAAAAGAGCTGGCATCTCACTCTCTTTGAAACTTCTTTATCATGCTAAGAGGAGCAGGAAAAAGCAAAAAATTTCAGAATTGCACCTTGCAATGTGGAGAAATTACTATTTGTGCATTTACAATATTCATTGATTTTTGCCATTGAAAAACGTCCAGAAATGTTTGAAGCTACTGACTGAATGAAAGGAGCTGGCATCTCACTCTCTTTGAATCTTCTTTATCATGCTAAGAGGAGCAGGAAAAAGCAAAAAATTTCAGAATTGCACCTTGCAATGTGGAGAAATTACTGTTTGTGCATTTACAATATTCATTGATTTTTGCCATTGAAAAATGTCCAGAAATGTTTGAATTTACTGACTGAATGAAAGGAGCTGGCATCTCACTCTCTTTGAATCTTCTTTATCATGCTAAGAGGAGCAGGAAAAAGCAAAAAATTTCAGAATTGCACCTTGCAATGTGGAGAAATTACTGTTTGTGCATTTACAATATTCATTGAGTTTTGCCATTGAAAAACATCCAGAAATGTTTGAAGCTACTGACTGAATGAAAGGAGCTGGCATCTCACTCTCTTTGAATCTTCTTTATCATGCTAAGAGGGGCAGGAAAAAGCAAAAAATTTCAGAATTGCACCTTGCAATGTGGAGAAATTACTGTTTGTGCATTTACAATATTCATTGATTTTTGCCATTGAAAAACGTCCAGAAATGTTTGAAGCTACTGACTGAATGAAAGGAGCTGGCATCTCACTCCCTTTGAATCTTCTTTATCATGCTAAGAGGAGCAGGAAAAAGCAAAAAATTTCAGAATTGCACCTTGCAATGCGGAGAAATTATTGTTTGTGCATTTACAATATTCATTGATTTTTGCCATTGAAAAACGTCCAGAAATGTTTGAATTTACTGACTGAATGAAAGGAGCTGGCATCTCACTCTCTTTGAATCTTCTTTATCATACTAAGAGGAGCAGGAAAAAGCAAAAAATTTCAGAATTGCACCTTGCAATGTGGAGAAATTACTGTTTGTGCATTTACAATATTCATTGATTTTTGCCATTGAAAAACGTCCAGAAATGTTTGAAGCTACTGACTGAATGAAAGGAGCTGGCATCTCACTCCCTTTGAATCTTCTTTATCATGCTAAGAGGAGCAGGAAAAAGCAAAAAATTTCAGAATTGCACCTTGCAATGCGGAGAAATTATTGTTTGTGCATTTACAATATTCATTGATTTTTGCCATTGAAAAACGTCCAGAAATGTTTGAATTTACTGACTGAATGAAAGGAGCTGGCATCTCACTCTCTTTGAATCTTCTTTATCATACTAAGAGGAGCAGGAAAAAGCAAAAAATTTCAGAATTGCACCTTGCAATGTGTAGAAATTACTGTTTGTGCATTTACAATATTCATTGATTTTTGCCATTGAAAAACGTCCAGAAATGTTTGAAGCTACTGACTGAATGAAAGGAGCTGGCATCTCACTCTCTTCGAATCTTCTTTATCATGCTAAGAGGAGCAGGAAAAAGCAAAAAATTTCAGAATTGCACCTTGCAATGCGGAGAAATTACTGTTTGTGCATTTACAATATTCATTGATTTTTGCCATTGAAAAACATCATGTTATTCATATACCTGAAATGTTTGAAGCTACTGACTGAATGAAAAGAGCTGGCATCTCACTCTCTTTGAATCTTCTTTATCATGCTAAGAGGAGCAGGAAAAAGCAAAAAATTTCAGAATTGCACCTTGCAGTGTGGAGAAATTACTGTTTGTGCATTTACAATATTCATTGATTTTTGCCATTGAAAAACGTCCAGAAATGTTTGAAGCTACTGACTGAATGAAAGGAGCTGGCATCTCACTCTCTTTGAATCTTCTTTATCATGCTAAGAGGAGCAGGAAAAATCAAAAAATTTCAGAATTGCACCTTGCAATGCGGAGAAATTACTGTTTGTGCATTTACAATATTTATTGATTTTTGCCATTGAAAAACATCATGTTATTCATATACCAGAAATGTTTGAAGCTACTGACTGAATGAAAGGAGCTGGCATCTCACTCTCTTTGAATCTTCTTTATCATGCTAAGAGGAGCAGGAAAAAGCAAAAAATTTCAGAATTGCACCTTGCAATGCGGAGAAATTACTGTTTGTGTATTTACAATAGTCATAGATTTTTGCCATTGAAAAACATCATGTTATTCATATACCAGAAATGTTTGAAGCTACTGACTGAATGAATAGGGCTGGCATCTCACTCTCTTTGAATCTTATTTACCATGCTAAGAGGAGCAGGAAAAAGCAAAAAATTTCAGAATTGCACCTTGCAATGTGGAGAAATTACTATTTGTGCATTTACAATATTCATTGATTTTTGCCATTGAAAAACGTCCAGAAATGTTTGAAGCTACTGACTGAATGAAAGGAGCTGGCATCTCACTCTCTTTGAATCTTCTTTATCATGCTAAGGTGAGCAGGAAAAAGCAAAAAATGTCAGAATTGCACCTTGCAATGCGGAGAAATTACTGTTTGTGCATTTACAATAGTCATTGATTTTTGCCATTGAAAAACATCATGTTATTCATATACCAGAAATGTTTGAAGCTACTGACTGAATGAATAGGGCTGGCATCTCACTCTCTTTGAATCTTCTTTATCATGCTAAGAGGAGCAGGAAAAAGCAAAAAATGTCAGAATTGCACCTTGCAATGCGGAGAAATTACTGTTTGTGCATTTACAATATTCATTGATTTTTGCCATTGAAAAACATCATGTTATTCATATACCAGAAATGTTTGAAGCTACTGACAGAATGAAAAGAGCTGGCATCTCACTCTCTTTGAATCTTCTTTATCATGCTAAGAGGAGCAGGAAAAAGCAAAAAATTTCAGAATTGCACCTTGCAATGTGGATAAATTACTGTTTGTGCATTTACAATGTTCATTGATTTTTGCCATTGAAAAACGTCCTGAAATGTTTGAAGCTACTGACTGAATGAAAGGAGCTGGCATTGCACTCTCTTTGAATCTTCTTTATCATGCTAAGGGGAGCAGGAAAAAGCAAAAAATTTCAGAATTGCACCTTGCAATGCGGAGAAATTACTGTTTGTGCATTTACAATATTCATTGATTTTTGCCATTGAAAAACATCATGTTATTCATATACCAGAAATGATTGAAGCTACTGGCTGAATGAAAAGAGCTGGCATCTCACTCTCTTTGAATCTTCTTTATCATGCTAAAAGGAGCAGGAAAAAGCAAAAAATTTCAGAATTGCACCTTGCAATGTGGAGAAATTACTGTTTGTGGATTTACAATATTCATTGATTTTTGCCATTGAAAAACGTCCAGAAATGTTTAAAGCTACTGACTGAATGAAAGGAGCTGGCATCTCACTCTCTTTGAATCTTCTTTATCATGCTAAGAGGAGCAGGAAAAAGCAAAAAATTTCAGAATTGCACCTTGCAATGCGGAGAAATTACTGTTTGTGCATTTACAATATTCATTGATTTTTGCCATTGAAAAACATCATGTAATTCATATACCAGAAATGTTTGAAGCTACTGACTGAATGAAAAGAGCTGGCATCTCACTCTCTTTGAATCTTCTTTATCATGCTAAGAGGAGCAGGAAAAAGCAAAAAATTTCAGAATTGCACCTTGCAATGTGGAGAAATTACTGTTTGTGCATTTACAATATTCATTGATTTTTGCCATTGAAAAACGTCCAGAAATGTTTGAAGCTACTGACTGAATGAAAGGAGCTGGCATCTCACTCTCTTTGAATCTTCTTTATCATGCTAAGAGGAGCAGGAAAAAGCAAAAAATTTCAGAATTGCACCTTGCAATGTGGAGAAATTACTGTTTGTGCATTTACAATATTCATTGATTTTTGCCATTGAAAAACGTCCAGAAATGTTTGAAGCTACTGACTGAATGAAAGGAGCTGGCATCTCACTCTCTTTGAATCTTCTTTATCATGCTAAGAGGAGCAGGAAAAACCAAAAAAATTTCAGAATTGCACCTTGCAATGTGGAGAAATTACTGTTTGTGCATTTACAATATTCATTGATTTTTGCCATTGAAAAACGTCCAGAAATGTTTGAAGCTACTGACAGAATGAAAGGAGCTGGCATCTCACTCTCTTTGTATCTTCCGTATCATGCTAAGAGGAGCAGGAAAAAGCAAAAAATTTCAGAATTGCACCTTGCATTGCGGAGAAATTACTGTTTGTGCATTTACAATATTCATTGATTTTTGCCATTGAAAAACATCATGTTATTCATATACCAGAAATGTTTGAAGCTACTGACTGAATGAAAAGAGCTGGCATCTCACTCTCTTTGAATCTTCTTTATCATTCTAAGAGGAGCAGGAAAAAGCAAAAAATTTCAGAATTGCACCTTGCAATGTGGAGAAATTACTGTTTGTGCATTTACAATATTCATTGATTTTTGCCATTGAAAAACATCCAGAAAGGTTTGAAGCTACTGACTGAATGAAAGGAGCTGGCATCTCACTCTCTTTGAATCTTCTTTATCATGCTAAGAGGAGCAGGAAAAAGCAAAAAATTTCAGAATTGCACCTTGCAATGCGGAGAAATTACTGTTTGTGTATTTACAATATTCATTGATTTTTGCCATTGAAAAACATCATGTTATTCATATACCAGAAATGTTTTAAGCTACTGACTGAATGAAAGGAGCTGGCATCTCACTCTCTTTTAATCTTCTTTATCCTGCTAAGGGGAGTAGGAAAAAGCAAAAAATTTCAGAATTGCACCTTGCAATGTGGAGAAATTACTGTTTGTGCATTTACAATATTCATTGATTTTTGCCATTGAAAAACATCCAGAAAGGTTTGAAGCTACTGACTGAATGAAAGGAGCTGGCATCTCACTCTCTTTGAATTTTCTTTATCATGCTAAGAGGAGCAGGAAAAAGCAAAAAATTTCAGAATTGCACCTTGCATTGCGGAGAAATTACTGTTTGTGCATTTACAATATTCATTGATTTTTGCCATTGAAAAACGTCCAGAAATGTTTAAAGCTACTGACTGAATGAAAGGAGCTGGCATCTCACTCTCTTTGAATCTTCTTTATCATGCTAAGAGGAGCAGGAAAAAGCAAAAAATTTCAGAATTGCACCTTGCAATGCGGAGAAATTACTGTTTGTGCATTTACAATATTCATTGATTTTTGCCATTGAAAAACATCATGTAATTCATATACCAGAAATGTTTGAAGCTACTGACTGAATGAAAAGAGCTGGCATCTCACTCTCTTTGAATCTTCTTTATCATGCTAAGAGGAGCAGGAAAAAGCAAAAAATTTCAGAATTGCACCTTGCAATGTGGAGAAATTACTGTTTGTGCATTTACAATATTCATTGATTTTTGCCATTGAAAAACGTCCAGAAATGTTTGAAGCTACTGACTGAATGAAAGGAGCTGGCATCTCACTCTCTTTGAATCTTCTTTATCATGCTAAGAGGAGCAGGAAAAAGCAAAAAATTTCAGAATTGCACCTTGCAATGTGGAGAAATTACTGTTTGTGCATTTACAATATTCATTGATTTTTGCCATTGAAAAACGTCCAGAAATGTTTGAAGCTACTGACTGAATGAAAGGAGCTGGCATCTCACTCTCTTTGAATCTTCTTTATCATGCTAAGAGGAGCAGGAAAAACCAAAAAAATTTCAGAATTGCACCTTGCAATGTGGAGAAATTACTGTTTGTGCATTTACAATATTCATTGATTTTTGCCATTGAAAAACGTCCAGAAATGTTTGAAGCTACTGACAGAATGAAAGGAGCTGGCATCTCACTCTCTTTGTATCTTCCGTATCATGCTAAGAGGAGCAGGAAAAAGCAAAAAATTTCAGAATTGCACCTTGCATTGCGGAGAAATTACTGTTTGTGCATTTACAATATTCATTGATTTTTGCCATTGAAAAACATCATGTTATTCATATACCAGAAATGTTTGAAGCTACTGACTGAATGAAAAGAGCTGGCATCTCACTCTCTTTGAATCTTCTTTATCATTCTAAGAGGAGCAGGAAAAAGCAAAAAATTTCAGAATTGCACCTTGCAATGTGGAGAAATTACTGTTTGTGCATTTACAATATTCATTGATTTTTGCCATTGAAAAACATCCAGAAAGGTTTGAAGCTACTGACTGAATGAAAGGAGCTGGCATCTCACTCTCTTTGAATCTTCTTTATCATGCTAAGAGGAGCAGGAAAAAGCAAAAAATTTCAGAATTGCACCTTGCAATGCGGAGAAATTACTGTTTGTGTATTTACAATATTCATTGATTTTTGCCATTGAAAAACATCATGTTATTCATATACCAGAAATGTTTTAAGCTACTGACTGAATGAAAGGAGCTGGCATCTCACTCTCTTTTAATCTTCTTTATCCTGCTAAGGGGAGTAGGAAAAAGCAAAAAATTTCAGAATTGCACCTTGCAATGTGGAGAAATTACTGTTTGTGCATTTACAATATTCATTGATTTTTGCCATTGAAAAACATCCAGAAAGGTTTGAAGCTACTGACTGAATGAAAGGAGCTGGCATCTCACTCTCTTTGAATTTTCTTTATCATGCTAAGAGGAGCAGGAAAAAGCAAAAAATTTCAGAATTGCACCTTGCATTGCGGAGAAATTACTGTTTGTGCATTTACAATATTCATTGATTTTTGCCATTGAAAAACATCATGTTATTCATATACCAGAAATGTTTGAAGCTACTGACTGAATGAAAAGAGCTGGCATCTCACTCTCTTTGAATCTTCTTTATCATGCTAAGAGGAGCAGGAAAAAGCAAAAAATTTCAGAATTGCACCTTGCAATGTGGAGAAATTACTGTTTGTGCATTTACAATATTCATTGATTTTTGCCATTGAAAAACATCCAGAAAGGTTTGAAGCTACTGACTGAATGAAAGGAGCTGGCATCTCACTCTCTTTGAATCTTCTTTATCATGCTAAGAGGAGCAGGAAAAAGCAAAAAATTTCAGAATTGCACCTTGCAATGCGGAGAAATTACTGCTTGTGTATTTACAATATTCATTGATTTTTGCCATTGAAAAACATCATGTTATTCATATACCAGAAATGTTTGAAGCTACTGACTGAATGAAAAGAACTGGCATCTCACTCTCTTTGAAGCTTCTTTATCATGCTAAGAGGAGCAGGAAAAAGCAAAAAATTTCAGAATTGCACCTTGAAATGTGGAGAAATTACTGTTTGTGGATTTACAATATTCATTGATTTTTGCCATTGAAAAACGTCCAGAAATGTTTGAAGCTACTGACTGAATGAAAGGAGCTGGCATCTCACTCTCTTTGAATCTTCTTTATCATGCTAAGAGGAGCAGGAAAAAGCAAAAAATTTCAGAATTGCACCTTGCAATGTGGAGAAATTACTGTTTGTGCATTTACAATATTCATTGATTTTTGCCATTGAAAAACATCATGTTATTCATATACCAGAAATGTTTGAAGCTACTGACTGAATGAAAAGAGCTGGCATCTCACTCTCTTTGAACCTTCTTTATCATGCTAAGAGGAGCAGGAAAAAGCAAAAAATTTGAGAATTGCACCTTGCAATGTGGAGAAACTACTGTTTGTGCATTTACAATATTCATTGATTTTTGCCATTGAAAAACGTCCAGAAATGTTTGAAGCTACTGACTGAATGAAAGGAGCTGGCATCTCACTCTCTTTGAATCTTCTTTATCATGCTAAGAGGAGCAGGAAAAAGCAAAAAATTTCAGAATTGCTCCTTGCAATGCGGAGAAATTACTGTTTGTGCATTTACAATATTCATTGATTTTTGCCATTGAAAAACATCATGTTATTCATATACCAGAAATGTTTGAAGCTACTGACTGAATGAAAAGAGCTGGCATCTCACTCTCTTTGAATCTTCTTTATCATGCTAAGAGGAGCAGGAAAAAGCAAAAAATTTCAGAATTGCACCTTGCAATGTGGAGAAATTACTATTTGTGCATTTACAATATTCATTGATTTTTGCCATTGAAAAACGTCCAGAAATGTTTGAAGCTACTGACTGAATGAAAGGAGCTGGCATCTCACTCTCTTTGAATCTTCTTTATCATGCTAAGGTGAGCAGGAAAAAGCAAAAAATGTCAGAATTGCACCTTGCAATGCGGAGAAATTACTGTTTGTGCATTTACAATAGTCATTGATTTTTGCCATTGAAAAACATCATGTTATTCATATACCAGAAATGTTTGAAGCTACTGACTGAATGAATAGGGCTGGCATCTCACTCTCTTTGAATCTTCTTTATCATGCTTAGATGAGCAGGAAAAAGCAAAAAATGTCAGAATTGCACCTTGCAATGCGGAAAAATTACTGTTTGTGCATTTACAATATTCATTGATTTTTGCCATTGAAAAACATCATGTTATTCATATACCAGAAATGTTTGAAGCTACTGACTGAATGAAAAGAGCTGGCATCTCACTCTCTTTGAATCTTCTTTATCATGCTAAGAGGAGCAGGAAAAAGCAAAAAATTTCAGAATTGCACCTTGCAATGTGGAGAAATTACTGTTTGTGCATTTACAATATTCATTGATTTTTGCCATTGAAAAACATCCAGAAAGGTTTGAAGCTACTGACTGAATGAAAGGAGCTGGCATCTCACTCTCTTTGAATCTTCTTTATCATGCTAAGAGGAGCAGGAAAAAGCAAAAAATTTCAGAATTGCACCTTGCAATGCGGAGAAATTACTGTTTGTGTATTTACAATATTCATTGATTTTTGCCATTGAAAAACATCATGTTATTCATATACCAGAAATGTTTTAAGCTACTGACTGAATGAAAGGAGCTGGCATCTCACTCTCTTTTAATCTTCTTTATCCTGCTAAGGGGAGTAGGAAAAAGCAAAAAATTTCAGAATTGCACCTTGCAATGTGGAGAAATTACTGTTTGTGCATTTACAATATTCATTGATTTTTGCCATTGAAAAACATCCAGAAAGGTTTGAAGCTACTGACTGAATGAAAGGAGCTGGCATCTCACTCTCTTTGAATTTTCTTTATCATGCTAAGAGGAGCAGGAAAAAGCAAAAAATTTCAGAATTGCACCTTGCATTGCGGAGAAATTACTGTTTGTGCATTTACAATATTCATTGATTTTTGCCATTGAAAAACATCATGTTATTCATATACCAGAAATGTTTGAAGCTACTGACTGAATGAAAAGAGCTGGCATCTCACTCTCTTTGAATCTTCTTTATCATGCTAAGAGGAGCAGGAAAAAGCAAAAAATTTCAGAATTGCACCTTGCAATGTGGAGAAATTACTGTTTGTGCATTTACAATATTCATTGATTTTTGCCATTGAAAAACATCCAGAAAGGTTTGAAGCTACTGACTGAATGAAAGGAGCTGGCATCTCACTCTCTTTGAATCTTCTTTATCATGCTAAGAGGAGCAGGAAAAAGCAAAAAATTTCAGAATTGCACCTTGCAATGCGGAGAAATTACTGCTTGTGTATTTACAATATTCATTGATTTTTGCCATTGAAAAACATCATGTTATTCATATACCAGAAATGTTTGAAGCTACTGACTGAATGAAAAGAACTGGCATCTCACTCTCTTTGAAGCTTCTTTATCATGCTAAGAGGAGCAGGAAAAAGCAAAAAATTTCAGAATTGCACCTTGAAATGTGGAGAAATTACTGTTTGTGGATTTACAATATTCATTGATTTTTGCCATTGAAAAACGTCCAGAAATGTTTGAAGCTACTGACTGAATGAAAGGAGCTGGCATCTCACTCTCTTTGAATCTTCTTTATCATGCTAAGAGGAGCAGGAAAAAGCAAAAAATTTCAGAATTGCACCTTGCAATGTGGAGAAATTACTGTTTGTGCATTTACAATATTCATTGATTTTTGCCATTGAAAAACATCATGTTATTCATATACCAGAAATGTTTGAAGCTACTGACTGAATGAAAAGAGCTGGCATCTCACTCTCTTTGAACCTTCTTTATCATGCTAAGAGGAGCAGGAAAAAGCAAAAAATTTGAGAATTGCACCTTGCAATGTGGAGAAACTACTGTTTGTGCATTTACAATATTCATTGATTTTTGCCATTGAAAAACGTCCAGAAATGTTTGAAGCTACTGACTGAATGAAAGGAGCTGGCATCTCACTCTCTTTGAATCTTCTTTATCATGCTAAGAGGAGCAGGAAAAAGCAAAAAATTTCAGAATTGCTCCTTGCAATGCGGAGAAATTACTGTTTGTGCATTTACAATATTCATTGATTTTTGCCATTGAAAAACATCATGTTATTCATATACCAGAAATGTTTGAAGCTACTGACTGAATGAAAAGAGCTGGCATCTCACTCTCTTTGAATCTTCTTTATCATGCTAAGAGGAGCAGGAAAAAGCAAAAAATTTCAGAATTGCACCTTGCAATGTGGAGAAATTACTATTTGTGCATTTACAATATTCATTGATTTTTGCCATTGAAAAACGTCCAGAAATGTTTGAAGCTACTGACTGAATGAAAGGAGCTGGCATCTCACTCTCTTTGAATCTTCTTTATCATGCTAAGGTGAGCAGGAAAAAGCAAAAAATGTCAGAATTGCACCTTGCAATGCGGAGAAATTACTGTTTGTGCATTTACAATAGTCATTGATTTTTGCCATTGAAAAACATCATGTTATTCATATACCAGAAATGTTTGAAGCTACTGACTGAATGAATAGGGCTGGCATCTCACTCTCTTTGAATCTTCTTTATCATGCTTAGATGAGCAGGAAAAAGCAAAAAATGTCAGAATTGCACCTTGCAATGCGGAAAAATTACTGTTTGTGCATTTACAATATTCATTGATTTTTGCCATTGAAAAACATCATGTTATTCATATACCAGAAATGTTTGAAGCTACTGACTGAATGAAAAGAGCTGGCATCTCACTCTCTTTGAATCTTCTTTATCATGCTAAGAGGAGCAGGAAAAAGCAAAAAATTTCAGAATTGCACCTTGCAATGTGGAGAAATTACTGTTTGTGCATTTACAATATTCATTGATTTTTGCCATTGAAAAACGTCCTGAAATGTTTGAAGCTACTGACTGAATGAAAGGAGCTGGCATCGCACTCTCTTTGAATCTTCTTTATCATGCTAAGGGGAGCAGGAAAAAGCAAAAAATTTCAGAATTGCACCTTGCAATGCGGAGAAATTACTGTTTGTGCATTTACAATATTCATTGATTTTTGCCATTGAAAAACATCATGTTATTCATATACCAGAAATGATTGAAGCTACTGGCTGAATGAAAAGAGCTGGCATCTCACTCTCTTTGAATCTTCTTTATCATGCTAAAAGGAGCAGGAAAAAGCAAAAAATTTCAGAATTGCACCTTGCAATGTGGAGAAATTACTGTTTGTGGATTTACAATATTCATTGATTTTTACCATTGAAAAATGTCCAGAAATGTTTAAAGCTACTGACTGAATGAAAGGAGCTGGCATCTCACTCTCTTTGAATCTTCTTTATCATGCTAAGAGGAGCAGGAAAAAGCAAAAAATTTCAGAATTGCACCTTGCAATGCGGAGAAATTACTGTTTGTGCATTTACAATATTCATTGATTTTTGCCATTGAAAAACATCATGTTATTCATATACCAGAAATGTTTGAAGCTACTGACTGAATGAAAAGAGCTGGCATCTCACTCTCTTTGAATCTTCTTTATCATGCTAAGAGGAGCAGGAAAAAGCAAAAAATTTCAGAATTGCACCTTGCAATGTGGAGAAATTACTGTTTGTGCATTTACAATATTCATTGATTTTTGCCATTGAAAAACGTCCAGAAATGTTTGAAGCTACTGACTGAATGAAAGGAGCTGGCATCTCACTCTCTTTGAATCTTCTTTATCATGCTAAGAGGAGCAGGAAAAAGCAAAAAATTTCAGAATTGCACCTTGCAATGTGGAGAAATTACTGTTTGTGCATTTACAATATTCATTGATTTTTGCCATTGAAAAACGTCCAGAAATGTTTGAAGCTACTGACTGAATGAAAGGAGCTGGCATCTCACTCTCTTTGAATCTTCTTTATCATGCTAAGAGGAGCAGGAAAAAGCAAAAAAGTTTCAGAATTGCACCTTGCAATGTGGAGAAATTACTGTTTGAGCATTTAAAATATTCATTGATTTTTGCCATTGAAAAACGTCCAGAAATGTTTGAAGCTACTGACAGAATGAAAGGAGCTGGCATCTCACTCTCTTTGTATCTTCCGTATCATGCTAAGAGGAGCAGGAAAAAGCAAAAAATTTCAGAATTGCACCTTGCATTGCGGAGAAATTACTGTTTGTGCATTTACAATATTCATTGTTTTTTGCCATTGAAAAACATCATGTTATTCATATACCAGAAATGTTTGAAGCTACTGACTGAATGAAAAGAGCTGGCATCTCACTCTCTTTGAATCTTCTTTATCATGCTAAGAGGAGCAGGAAAAAGCAAAAAATTTCAGAATTGCACCTTGCAATGTGGAGAAATTACTGTTTGTGCATTTACAATATTCATTGATTTTTGCCATTGAAAAACGTCCAGAAATGTTTGAAGCAACTGACTGAATGAAAGGAGCTGGCATCTCACTCTCTTTGAATCTTCTTTATCCTGCTAAGGGGAGTAGGAAAAAGCAAAAAATTTCAGAATTGCACCTTGCAATGCGGAGAAATTACTGTTTGTGGATTTACAAAATTCATTGATTTTTGCCATTGAAAAACGTCCAGAAATGTTTGAAGCTACTGACTGAATGAAAGGAGCTGGCATCTCACTCTCTTTGAATTTTCTTTATCATGCTAAGAGGAGCAGGAAAAAGCAAAAAATTTCAGAATTGCACCTTGCATTGCGGAGAAATTACTGTTTGTGCATTTACAATATTCATTGATTTTTGCCATTGAAAAACATCATGTTATTCATATACCAGAAATGTTTGAAGCTACTGACTGAATGAAAAGAGCTGGCATCTCACTCTCTTTGAATCTTCTTTATCATGCTAAGAGGAGCAGGAAAAAGCAAAAAATTTCAGAATTGCACCTTGCAATGTGGAGAAATTACTGTTTGTGCATTTACAATATTCATTGATTTTTGCCATTGAAAAACATCCAGAAAGGTTTGAAGCTACTGACTGAATGAAAGGAGCTGGCATCTCACTCTATTTGAATCTTCTTTATCATGCTAAGAGGAGCAGGAAAAAGCAAAAAATTTCAGAATTGCACCTTGCAATGCGGAGAAATTACTGCTTGTGTATTTACAATATTCATTGATTTTTGCCATTGAAAAACATCATGTTATTCATATACCAGAAATGTTTTAAGCTACTGACTGAATGAAAAGAGCTGGCATCTCACTCTCTTTGAATCTTCTTTTTCATGCTAAGAGGAGCAGGAAAAAGCAAAAAATTTCAGAATTGCACCTTGCAATGTGGAGAAATTATTGTTTGTGCATTTACAATATTCATTGATTTTTGCCATTGAAAAACGTCCAGAAATGTTTGAAGCTACTGACTGAATGAAAGGAGCTGGCATCTCACTCTCTTTGAATCTTCTTTATCCTGCTAAGGGGAGTAGGAAAAAGCAAAAAATTTCAGAATTGCACCTTGCAATGCGGAGAAATTACTGTTTGTGCATTTACAATATTCATTGATTTTTGCCATTGAAAAACATCATGTTATTCATATACCAGAAATGTTTGAAGCTACTGACTGAATGAAAAGAGCTGGCATCTCACTCTCTTTGAATCTTCTTTATCATGCTAAGAGGAGCAGGAAAAAGCAAAAAAATTCAGAATTGCACCTTGCAATGTGGAGAAATTACTGTTTGTGGATTTACAATATTCATTGATTTTTGCCATTGAAAAACGTCCAGAAATGTTTGAAGCTACTGACTGAATGAAAGGAGCTGGCATCTCACTCTCTTTGAATTTTCTTTATCATGCTAAGAGGAGCAGGAAAAAGCAAAAAATTTCAGAATTGCACCTTGCAATGCGGAGAAATTACTGTTTGTGCATTTACAATATTCATTGATTTTTGCCATTGAAAAACATCATGTTATTCATTTACCAGAAATGTTTGAAGCTACTGACTGAATGAAAAGAACTGGCATCTCACTCTCTTTGAAGCTTCTTTATCATGCTAAAAGGAGCAGGAAAAAGCAAAAAATTTCAGAATTGCACCTTGCAATGTGGAGAAATTACTGTTTGTGCATTTACAATATTCATTGATTTTTGCCATTGAAAAACGTCCAGAAATGTTTGAAGCTACTGACTGAATGAAAGGAGCTGGCATCTCACTCTCTTTGAATCTTCTTTATCATGCTAAGAGGAGCAGGAAAAAGAAAAAAATTTCAGAATTGCACCTTGCAATGCGGAGAAATTACTGTTTGTGCATTTACAATATTCATTGATTTTTGCCATTGAAAAACATCATGTTATTCATATACCAGAAATGTTTGAAGCTATTGACTGAATGAAAAGAGCTGGCATCTCACTCTCTTTGAACCTTCTTTATCATGCTAAGAGGAGCAGGAAAAAGCAAAAAATTTCAGAATTGCACCTTGCAATGTGGAGAATCTACTGTTTGTGCATTTACAATATTCATTGATTTTTGCCATTGAAAAACGTCCAGAAATGTTTGAAGCTACTGACTGAATGAAAGGAGCTGGCATCTCACTCTCTTTTAATCTTCTTTATCATGCTAAGAGGAGCAGGAAAAAGCAAAAAATTTCAGAATTGCTCCTTGCAATGCGGAGAAATTACTGTTTGTGCATTTACAATATTCATTGATTTTTGCCATTGAAAAACATCATGTTATTCATATACCAGAAATGTTTGAAGCTACTGACTGAATGAAAAGAAATGGCATCTCACTCTCTTTGAAGCTTCTTTATCATGCTAAGAGGAGCAGGAAAAAGCAAAAAATTTCAGAATTGCACCTTGCAATGTGGAGAAATTACTGTTTGTGCATTTACAATATTCATTGATTTTTGCCAATGAAAAACGTCCAGAAATGTTTGAAGCTACTGACTGAATGAAAGGAGCTGGCATCTCACTCTCTTTGAATCTTCTTTATAATGCTAAGAGGAGCAGGAAAAAGCAAAAAATTTCAGAATTGCACCTTGCAATGCGGAGAAATTACTGTTTGTGCATTTACAATATTCATTGATTTTTGCCATTGAAAAACATCATGTTATTCATATACCAGAAATGTTTGAAGCTACTGACTGAATGAAAAGAGCTGGCATCTCACTCTCTTTGAATCTTCTTTATCATGCTAAGAGGAGCAGGAAAAAGCAAAAAATTTCAGAATTGCACCTTGCAATGTGGAGAAATTACTGTTTGTGCATTTACAATATTCATTGATTTTTGCCATTGAAAAACGTCCAGAAATGTTTGAAGCTACTGACTGAATGAAAGGAGCTGGCATCTCACTCTCTTTGAATCTTCTTAATCATGCTAAGAGGAGCAGGAAAAACCAAAAAATTTCAGAATTGCATCTTGCAATGTGGAGAAATTACTGTTTGTGCATTTACAATATTCATTGATTTTTGCCATTGAAAAACGTCCAGAAATGTTTGAAGCTACTGAATGAATGAAAGGAGCTGGCATCTCACTCTCTTTGAATCTTCTTTATCATGCTAAGAGGAGCAGGAAAAACCAAAAAATTTCAGAATTGCACCTTGCAATGTGGAGAAATTACTGTTTGTGCATTTACAATATTCATTGATTTTTGCCATTGAAAAACGTCCAGAAATGTTTGAAGCTACTGACAGAATGAAAGGAGCTGGCATCTCACTCTCTTTGTATCTTCCGTATCATGCTAAGAGGAGCAGGAAAAAGCAAAAAATTTCAGAATTGCACCTTGCATTGCGGAGAAATTACTGTTTGTGCATTTACAATATTCATTGATTTTTGCCATTGAAAAACATCATGTTATTCATATACCAGAAATGTTTGAAGCTACTGACTGAATGAAAAGAGCTGGCATCTCACTCTCTTTGAATCTTCTTTATCATGCTAAGAGGAGAAGGAAAAAGCAAAAAATTTCAGAATTGCACCTTGCAATGCGGAGAAATTACTGTTTGTGCATTTACAATATTCATTGATTTTTGCCATTGAAAAACATCATGTTATTCATATACCAGAAATGTTTGAAGCTACTGACTGAATGAAAAGAGCTGGCATCTCACTCTCTTTGAATCTTCTTTATCATGCTAAGAGGAGCAGGAAAAAGCAAAAAATTTCAGAATTGCACCTTGCAATGTGGAGAAACTACTGTTTGTGCATTTACAATATTCATTGATTTTTGCCATTGAAAAACGTCCAGAAATGTTTGAAGCTACTGACTGAATGAAAGGAGCTGGCATCTCACTCTCTTTGAATCTTCTTTATCATGCTAAGAGGAGCAGGAAAAAGCAAAAAATTTCAGAATTGCTCCTTGCAATGCGGAGAAATTACTGTTTGTGCATTGACAATATTCATTGATTTTTGCCATTGAAAAACATCATGTTATTCATATACCAGAAATGTTTGAAGCTACTGACTGAATGAAAAGAAATGGCATCTCACTCTCTTTGAAGCTTCTTTATCATGCTAAGAGGAGCAGGAAAAAGCAAAAAATTTCAGAATTGCACCTTGCAATGTGGAGAAATTACTGTTTGTGCATTTACAATATTCATTGATTTTTGCCAATGAAAAACGTCCAGAAATGTTTTAAGCTACTGACTGAATGAAAGGAGCTGGCATCTCACTCTCTTTGAATCTTCTTTATCATGCTAAGAGGAGCAGGAAAAAGCAAAAAATTTCAGAATTGCACCTTGCAATGCGGAGAAATTACTGTTTGTGCATTTACAATATTCATTGATTTTTGCCATTGAAAAACATCATGTTATTCATATACCAGAAATGTTTGAAGCTACTGACTGAATGAAAAGAGCTGGCATCTCACTCTCTTTGAATATTCTTTATCATGCTAAGAGGAGCAGGAAAAAGCAAAAAATTTCAGAATTGCACCTTGCAATGTGGAGAAATTACTGTTTGTGCATTTACAATATTCATTGATTTTTGCCATTGAAAAACGTCCAGAAATGTTTGAAGCTACTGACTGAATGAAAAGAGCTGGCATCTCACTCTCTTTGAATCTTCTTTATCATGCTAAGAGGAGCAGGAAAAAGCAAAAAATGTCAGAATTGCAACATTCAATGCTGAGAAATTACTGTTTGTGCATTTACAATATTCATTGATTTTTGCCATTGAAAAACGTCCAGAAATGTTTGAAGCTACTGACAGAATGAAAGGAGCTGGCATCTCACTCTCTTTGTATCTTCCGTATCATGCTAAGAGGAGCAGGAAAAAGCAAAAAATTTCAGAATTGCACCTTGCATTGCGGAGAAATTACTGTTTGTGCATTTACAATATTCTTTGATTTTTGCCATTGAAAAACATCATGTTATTCATATACCAGAAATGTTTGAAGCTACTGACTGAATGAAAAGAGCTGGCATCTCACTCTCTTTGAATCTTCTTTATCATGCTAAGAGGAGCAGGAAAAAGCAAAAAATTTCAGAATTGCACCTTGCAATGTGGAGAAATTACTGTTTGTGCATTTACAATATTCATTGATTTTTGCCATTGAAAAACATCCAGAAATGTTTGAAGCTACTGACTGAATGAAAGGAGCTGGCATCTCACTCTCTTTGAATCTTCTTTATCATGCTAAGAGGAGCAGGAAAAAGCAAAAAATTTCAGAATTGCACCTTGCAATGCGGAGAAATTACTGTTTGTGTATTTACAATATTCATTGATTTTTGCCATTGAAAAACATCATGTTATTCATATACCAGAAATGTTTGAAGCTACTAACTGAATGAAAAGAGCTGGCATCTCTCTCTCTTTGAATCTTCTTTATCATGCTAAGAGGAGCAGGAAAAAGCAAAAAATTTCAGAATTGCACCTTGCAATGCGGAGAAATTACTGTTTGTGGATTTACAATATTCATTGATTTTTGCCATTGAAAAACGTCCAGAAATGTTTGAAGCTACTGACTGAATGAAAGGAGCTGGCATCTCACTCTCTTTGAATCTTCTTTATCATGCTAAGAGGAGCAGGAAAAAGCAAAAAATTTCAGAATTGCACCTTGCAATGCGGAGAAATTACTGGTTGTGCATTTACAATATTCATTGATTTTTGCCATTGAAAAACATCATGTTATTCATATACCAGAAATGTTTGAAGCTACTGACTGAATGAAAAGAGCTGGCATCTCACTCTCTTTGAATCTTCTTTATCATGCTAAGAGGAGCAGGAAAAAGCAAAAAATTTCAGAATTGCACCTTGCAATGTGGAGAAACTACTGTTTGTGCATTTACAATATTCATTGATTTTTGCCATTGAAAAACGTCCAGAAATGTTTGAAGCTACTGACTGAATGAAAGGAGCTGGCATCTCACTCTCTTTGAATCTTCTTTATCATGCTAAGAGGAGCAGGAAAAAGCAAAAAATTTCAGAATTGCTCCTTGCAATGCGGAGAAATTGCTGTTTGTGCATTTACAATATTCATTGATTTTTGCCATTGAAAAACATCTTGTTATTCATATACCAGAAATGTTTGAAGCTACTGACTGAATGAAAAGAACTGGCATCTCACTCTCTTTGAAGCTTCTTTATCATGCTAAGAGGAGCAGGAAAAAGCAAAAAATTTCAGAAATGCACCTTGCAATGTGGAGAAATTACTGTTTGTGCATTTACAATATTCATTGATTTTTGCCATTGAAAAACGTCCAGAAATGTTTGAAGCTACTGACTGAATGAAAAGAGCTGGCATCTCACTCTCTTTGAATCTTCTTTATCATGCTAAGAGGAGAAGGAAAAAGCAAAAAATTTCAGAATTGCACCTTGCAATGCGGAGAAATTACTGTTTGTGCATTTACAATATTCATTGATTTTTGCCATTGAAAAACATCATGTTATTCATATACCAGAAATGTTTGAAGCTACTGACTGAATGAAAAGAGCTGGCATCTCACTCTCTTTGAATCTTCTTTATCATGCTAAGAGGAGCAGGAAAAAGCAAAAAATTTCAGAATTGCACCTTGCAATGTGGAGAATCTACTGTTTGTGCATTTACAATATTCATTGATTTTTGCCATTGAAAAACGTCCAGAAATGTTTGAAGCTACTGACTGAATGAAAGGAGCTGGCATCTCACTCTCTTTGAATCTTCTTTATCATGCTAAGAGGAGCAGGAAAAAGCAAAAAATTTCAGAATTGCTCCTTGCAATGCGGAGAAATTACTGTTTGTGCATTTACAATATTCATTGATTTTTGCCATTGAAAAACATCATGTTATTCATATACCAGAAATGTTTGAAGCTACTGACTGAATGAAAAGAAATGGCATCTCACTCTCTTTGAAGCTTCTTTATCATGCTAAGAGGAGCAGGAAAAAGCAAAAAATTTCAGAATTGCACCTTGCAATGTGGAGAAATTACTGTTTGTGCATTTACAATATTCATTGATTTTTGCCAATGAAAAACGTCCAGAAATGTTTGAAGCTACTGACTGAATGAAAGGAGCTGGCATCTCACTCTCTTTGAATCTTCTTTATAATGCTAAGAGGAGCAGGAAAAAGCAAAAAATTTCAGAATTGCACCTTGCAATGCGGAGAAATTACTGTTTGTGCATTTACAATATTCATTGATTTTTGCCATTGAAAAACATCATGTTATTCATATACCAGAAATGTTTGAAGCTACTGACTGAATGAAAAGAGCTGGCATCTCACTCTCTTTGAATCTTCTTTATCATGCTAAGAGGAGCAGGAAAAAGCAAAAAATTTCAGAATTGCACCTTGCAATGTGGAGAAATTACTGTTTGTGCATTTACAATATTCATTGATTTTTGCCATTGAAAAACGTCCAGAAATGTTTGAAGCTACTGACTGAATGAAAGGAGCTGGCATCTCACTCTCTTTGAATCTTCTTAATCATGCTAAGAGGAGCAGGAAAAACCAAAAAATTTCAGAATTGCATCTTGCAATGTGGAGAAATTACTGTTTGTGCATTTACAATATTCATTGATTTTTGCCATTGAAAAACGTCCAGAAATGTTTGAAGCTACTGAATGAATGAAAGGAGCTGGCATCTCACTCTCTTTGAATCTTCTTTATCATGCTAAGAGGAGCAGGAAAAACCAAAAAATTTCAGAATTGCACCTTGCAATGTGGAGAAATTACTGTTTGTGCATTTACAATATTCATTGATTTTTGCCATTGAAAAACGTCCAGAAATGTTTGAAGCTACTGACAGAATGAAAGGAGCTGGCATCTCACTCTCTTTGTATCTTCCGTATCATGCTAAGAGGAGCAGGAAAAAGCAAAAAATTTCAGAATTGCACCTTGCTTGCGGAGAAATTACTGTTTGTGCATTTACAATATTCATTGATTTTTGCCATTGAAAAACATCATGTTATTCATATACCAGAAATGTTTGAAGCTACTGACTGAATGAAAAGAGCTGGCATCTCACTCTCTTTGAATCTTCTTTATCATGCTAAGAGGAGAAGGAAAAAGCAAAAAATTTCAGAATTGCACCTTGCAATGCGGAGAAATTACTGTTTGTGCATTTACAATATTCATTGATTTTTGCCATTGAAAAACATCATGTTATTCATATACCAGAAATGTTTGAAGCTACTGACTGAATGAAAAGAGCTGGCATCTCACTCTCTTTGAATCTTCTTTATCATGCTAAGAGGAGCAGGAAAAAGCAAAAAATTTCAGAATTGCACCTTGCAATGTGGAGAAACTACTGTTTGTGCATTTACAATATTCATTGATTTTTGCCATTGAAAAACGTCCAGAAATGTTTGAAGCTACTGACTGAATGAAAGGAGCTGGCATCTCACTCTCTTTGAATCTTCTTTATCATGCTAAGAGGAGCAGGAAAAAGCAAAAAATTTCAGAATTGCTCCTTGCAATGCGGAGAAATTACTGTTTGTGCATTGACAATATTCATTGATTTTTGCCATTGAAAAACATCATGTTATTCATATACCAGAAATGTTTGAAGCTACTGACTGAATGAAAAGAAATGGCATCTCACTCTCTTTGAAGCTTCTTTATCATGCTAAGAGGAGCAGGAAA
Organism: Phyllobates terribilis; assembly: GCF_046119375.1. Taxonomy (NCBI): domain Eukaryota; kingdom Metazoa; phylum Chordata; class Amphibia; order Anura; family Dendrobatidae; genus Phyllobates; species Phyllobates terribilis. The sequence goes on from NW_027362792.1 coordinate 5,639,952, forward strand.
AAGCAAAAAATTTCAGAATTGCACCTTGCAATGTGGAGAAATTACTGTTTGTGCATTTACAATATTCATTGATTTTTGCCAATGAAAAACGTCCAGAAATGTTTTAAGCTACTGACTGAATGAAAGGAGCTGGCATCTCACTCTCTTTGAATCTTCTTTATCATGCTAAGAGGAGCAGGAAAAAGCAAAAAATTTCAGAATTGCACCTTGCAATGCGGAGAAATTACTGTTTGTGCATTTACAATATTCATTGATTTTTGCCATTGAAAAACATCATGTTATTCATATACCAGAAATGTTTGAAGCTACTGACTGAATGAAAAGAGCTGGCATCTCACTCTCTTTGAATATTCTTTATCATGCTAAGAGGAGCAGGAAAAAGCAAAAAATTTCAGAATTGCACCTTGCAATGTGGAGAAATTACTGTTTGTGCATTTACAATATTCATTGATTTTTGCCATTGAAAAACGTCCAGAAATGTTTGAAGCTACTGACTGAATGAAAAGAGCTGGCATCTCACTCTCTTTGAATCTTCTTTATCATGCTAAGAGGAGCAGGAAAAAGCAAAAAATGTCAGAATTGCAACATTCAATGCTGAGAAATTACTGTTTGTGCATTTACAATATTCATTGATTTTTGCCATTGAAAAACGTCCAGAAATGTTTGAAGCTACTGACAGAATGAAAGGAGCTGGCATCTCACTCTCTTTGTATCTTCCGTATCATGCTAAGAGGAGCAGGAAAAAGCAAAAAATTTCAGAATTGCACCTTGCATTGCGGAGAAATTACTGTTTGTGCATTTACAATATTCTTTGATTTTTGCCATTGAAAAACATCATGTTATTCATATACCAGAAATGTTTGAAGCTACTGACTGAATGAAAAGAGCTGGCATCTCACTCTCTTTGAATCTTCTTTATCATGCTAAGAGGAGCAGGAAAAAGCAAAAAATTTCAGAATTGCACCTTGCAATGTGGAGAAATTACTGTTTGTGCATTTACAATATTCATTGATTTTTGCCATTGAAAAACATCCAGAAATGTTTGAAGCTACTGACTGAATGAAAGGAGCTGGCATCTCACTCTCTTTGAATCTTCTTTATCATGCTAAGAGGAGCAGGAAAAAGCAAAAAATTTCAGAATTGCACCTTGCAATGCGGAGAAATTACTGTTTGTGTATTTACAATATTCATTGATTTTTGCCATTGAAAAACATCATGTTATTCATATACCAGAAATGTTTGAAGCTACTAACTGAATGAAAAGAGCTGGCATCTCTCTCTCTTTGAATCTTCTTTATCATGCTAAGAGGAGCAGGAAAAAGCAAAAAATTTCAGAATTGCACCTTGCAATGCGGAGAAATTACTGTTTGTGGATTTACAATATTCATTGATTTTTGCCATTGAAAAACGTCCAGAAATGTTTGAAGCTACTGACTGAATGAAAGGAGCTGGCATCTCACTCTCTTTGAATCTTCTTTATCATGCTAAGAGGAGCAGGAAAAAGCAAAAAATTTCAGAATTGCACCTTGCAATGCGGAGAAATTACTGGTTGTGCATTTACAATATTCATTGATTTTTGCCATTGAAAAACATCATGTTATTCATATACCAGAAATGTTTGAAGCTACTGACTGAATGAAAAGAGCTGGCATCTCACTCTCTTTGAATCTTCTTTATCATGCTAAGAGGAGCAGGAAAAAGCAAAAAATTTCAGAATTGCACCTTGCAATGTGGAGAAACTACTGTTTGTGCATTTACAATATTCATTGATTTTTGCCATTGAAAAACGTCCAGAAATGTTTGAAGCTACTGACTGAATGAAAGGAGCTGGCATCTCACTCTCTTTGAATCTTCTTTATCATGCTAAGAGGAGCAGGAAAAAGCAAAAAATTTCAGAATTGCTCCTTGCAATGCGGAGAAATTACTGTTTGTGCATTTACAATATTCATTGATTTTTGCCATTGAAAAACATCTTGTTATTCATATACCAGAAATGTTTGAAGCTACTGACTGAATGAAAAGAACTGGCATCTCACTCTCTTTGAAGCTTCTTTATCATGCTAAGAGGAGCAGGAAAAAGCAAAAAATTTCAGAAATGCACCTTGCAATGTGGAGAAATTACTGTTTGTGCATTTACAATATTCATTGATTTTTGCCATTGAAAAACGTCCAGAAATGTTTGAAGCTACTGACTGAATGAAAAGAGCTGGCATCTCACTCTCTTTGAATCTTCTTTATCATGCTAAGAGGAGAAGGAAAAAGCAAAAAATTTCAGAATTGCACCTTGCAATGCGGAGAAATTACTGTTTGTGCATTTACAATATTCATTGATTTTTGCCATTGAAAAACATCATGTTATTCATATACCAGAAATGTTTGAAGCTACTGACTGAATGAAAAGAGCTGGCATCTCACTCTCTTTGAATCTTCTTTATCATGCTAAGAGGAGCAGGAAAAAGCAAAAAATTTCAGAATTGCACCTTGCAATGTGGAGAAACTACTGTTTGTGCATTTACAATATTCATTGATTTTTGCCATTGAAAAACGTCCAGAAATGTTTGAAGCTACTGACTGAATGAAAGGAGCTGGCATCTCACTCTCTTTGAATCTTCTTTATCATGCTAAGAGGAGCAGGAAAAAGCAAAAAATTTCAGAATTGCTCCTTGCAATGCGGAGAAATTACTGTTTGTGCATTGACAATATTCATTGATTTTTGCCATTGAAAAACATCATGTTATTCATATACCAGAAATGTTTGAAGCTACTGACTGAATGAAAAGAAATGGCATCTCACTCTCTTTGAAGCTTCTTTATCATGCTAAGAGGAGCAGGAAAAAGCAAAAAATTTCAGAATTGCACCTTGCAATGTGGAGAAATTACTGTTTGTGCATTTACAATATTCATTGATTTTTGCCAATGAAAAACGTCCAGAAATGTTTGAAGCTACTGACTGAATGAAAGGAGCTGGCATCTCACTCTCTTTGAATCTTCTTTATCATGCTAAGAGGAGCAGGAAAAAGCAAAAAATTTCAGAATTGCACCTTGCAATGCGGAGAAATTACTGTTTGTGCATTTACAATATTCATTGATTTTTGCCATTGAAAAACATCATGTTATTCATATACCAGAAATGTTTGAAGCTACTGACTGAATGAAAAGAGCTGGCATCTCACTCTCTTTGAATATTCTTTATCATGCTAAGAGGAGCAGGAAAAAGCAAAAAATTTCAGAATTGCACCTTGCAATGTGGAGAAATTACTGTTTGTGCATTTACAATATTCATTGATTTTTGCCATTGAAAAACGTCCAGAAATGTTTGAAGCTACTGACTGAATGAAAAGAGCTGGCATCTCACTCTCTTTGAATCTTATTTATCATGCTAAGAGGAGCAGGAAAAAGCAAAAAATGTCAGAATTGCAACATTCAATGCTGAGAAATTACTGTTTGTGCATTTACAATATTCATTGATTTTTGCCATTGAAAAACGTCCAGAAATGTTTGAAGCTACTGACAGAATGAAAGGAGCTGGCATCTCACTCTCTTTGTATCTTCCGTATCATGCTAAGAGGAGCAGGAAAAAGCAAAAAATTTCAGAATTGCACCTTGCATTGCGGAGAAATTACTGTTTGTGCATTTACAATATTCTTTGATTTTTGCCATTGAAAAACATCATGTTATTCATATACCAGAAATGTTTGAAGCTACTGACTGAATGAAAAGAGCTGGCATCTCACTCTCTTTGAATCTTCTTTATCATGCTAAGAGGAGAAGGAAAAAGCAAAAAATTTCAGAATTGCACCTTGCAATGCGGAGAAATTACTGTTTGTGCATTTACAATATTCATTGATTTTTGCCATTGAAAAACATCATGTTATTCATATACCAGAAATGTTTGAAGCTACTGACTGAATGAAAAGAGCTGGCATCTCACTCTCTTTGAATCTTCTTTATCATGCTAAGAGGAGCAGGAAAAAGCAAAAAATTTCAGAATTGCACCTTGCAATGTGGAGAAACTACTGTTTGTGCATTTACAATATTCATTGATTTTTGCCATTGAAAAACGTCCAGAAATGTTTGAAGCTACTGACTGAATGAAAGGAGCTGGCATCTCACTCTCTTTGAATCTTCTTTATCATGCTAAGAGGAGCAGGAAAAAGCAAAAAATTTCAGAATTGCTCCTTGCAATGCGGAGAAATTACTGTTTGTGCATTGACAATATTCATTGATTTTTGCCATTGAAAAACATCATGTTATTCATATACCAGAAATGTTTGAAGCTACTGACTGAATGAAAAGAAATGGCATCTCACTCTCTTTGAAGCTTCTTTATCATGCTAAGAGGAGCAGGAAAAAGCAAAAAATTTCAGAATTGCACCTTGCAATGTGGAGAAATTACTGTTTGTGCATTTACAATATTCATTGATTTTTGCCAATGAAAAACGTCCAGAAATGTTTGAAGCTACTGACTGAATGAAAGGAGCTGGCATCTCACTCTCTTTGAATCTTCTTTATCATGCTAAGAGGAGCAGGAAAAAGCAAAAAATTTCAGAATTGCACCTTGCAATGCGGAGAAATTACTGTTTGTGCATTTACAATATTCATTGATTTTTGCCATTGAAAAACATCATGTTATTCATATACCAGAAATGTTTGAAGCTACTGACTGAATGAAAAGAGCTGGCATCTCACTCTCTTTGAATATTCTTTATCATGCTAAGAGGAGCAGGAAAAAGCAAAAAATTTCAGAATTGCACCTTGCAATGTGGAGAAATTACTGTTTGTGCATTTACAATATTCATTGATTTTTGCCATTGAAAAACGTCCAGAAATGTTTGAAGCTACTGACTGAATGAAAAGAGCTGGCATCTCACTCTCTTTGAATCTTCTTTATCATGCTAAGAGGAGCAGGAAAAAGCAAAAAATGTCAGAATTGCAACATTCAATGCTGAGAAATTACTGTTTGTGCATTTACAATATTCATTGATTTTTGCCATTGAAAAACGTCCAGAAATGTTTGAAGCTACTGACAGAATGAAAGGAGCTGGCATCTCACTCTCTTTGTATCTTCCGTATCATGCTAAGAGGAGCAGGAAAAAGCAAAAAATTTCAGAATTGCACCTTGCATTGCGGAGAAATTACTGTTTGTGCATTTACAATATTCTTTGATTTTTGCCATTGAAAAACATCATGTTATTCATATACCAGAAATGTTTGAAGCTACTGACTGAATACAAAGAGCTGGCATCTCACTCTCTTTGAATCTTCTTTATCATGCTAAGAGGAGCAGGAAAAAGCAAAAAATTTCAGAATTGCACCTTGCAATGTGGAGAAATTACTGTTTGTGCATTTACAATATTCATTGATTTTTGCCATTGAAAAACATCCAGAAATGTTTGAAGCTACTGACTGAATGAAAGGAGCTGGCATCTCACTCTCTTTGAATCTTCTTTATCATGCTAAGAGGAGCAGGAAAAAGCAAAAAATTTCAGAATTGCACCTTGCAATGCGGAGAAATTACTGTTTGTGTATTTACAATATTCATTGATTTTTGCCATTGAAAAACGTCCAGAAATGTTTGAAGCTACTGACTGAATGAAAGGAGCTGGCATCTCACTCTCTTTGAATCTTCTTTATCATGCTAAGGGGAGCAGGAAAAAGCAAAAAATTTCAGAATTGCACCTTGCAATGCGGAGAAATTACTGTTTGTGCATTTACAATATTCATTGATTTTTGCCATTGAAAAACATCATGTTATTCATATACCAGAAATGTTTGAAGCTACTAACTGAATGAAAAGAGCTGGCATCTCTCTCTCTTTGAATCTTCTTTATCATGCTAAGAGGAGCAGGAAAAAGCAAAAAATTTCAGAATTGCACCTTGCAATGCGGAGAAATTACTGTTTGTGGATTTACAATATTCATTGATTTTTGCCATTGAAAAACGTCCAGAAATGTTTGAAGCTACTGACTGAATGAAAGGAGCTGGCATCTCACTCTCTTTGAATCTTCTTTATCATGCTAAGAGGAGCAGGAAAAAGCAAAAAATTTCAGAATTGCACCTTGCAATGCGGAGAAATTACTGGTTGTGCATTTACAATATTCATTGATTTTTGCCATTGAAAAACATCATGTTATTCATATACCAGAAATGTTTGAAGCTACTGACTGAATGAAAAGAGCTGGCATCTCACTCTCTTTGAATCTTCTTTATCATGCTAAGAGGAGCAGGAAAAAGCAAAAAATTTCAGAATTGCACCTTGCAATGTGGAGAAACTACTGTTTGTGCATTTACAATATTCATTGATTTTTGCCATTGAAAAACGTCCAGAAATGTTTGAAGCTACTGACTGAATGAAAGGAGCTGGCATCTCACTCTCTTTGAATCTTCTTTATCATGCTAAGAGGAGCAGGAAAAAGCAAAAAATTTCAGAATTGCTCCTTGCAATGCGGAGAAATTACTGTTTGTGCATTTACAATATTCATTGATTTTTGCCATTGAAAAACATCTTGTTATTCATATACCAGAAATGTTTGAAGCTACTGACTGAATGAAAAGAACTGGCATCTCACTCTCTTTGAAGCTTCTTTATCATGCTAAGAGGAGCAGGAAAAAGCAAAAAATTTCAGAAATGCACCTTGCAATGTGGAGAAATTACTGTTTGTGCATTTACAATATTCATTGATTTTTGCCATTGAAAAACGTCCAGAAATGTTTGAAGCTACTGACTGAATGAAAGGAGCTGGCATCTCACTCTCTTTGAATCTTCTTTATCATGCTAAGAGGAGCAGGAAAAAGCAAAAAATTTCAGAATTGCACCTTGCAATGCGGAGAAATTACTGTTTGTGCATTTACAATATTCATTGATTTTTGCCATTGAAAAACATCATGTTATTCATATACCAGAAATGTTTGAAGCTACTGACTGAATGAAAAGAGCTGGCATCTCACTCTCTTTGAATCTTCTTTATCATGCTAAGAGGAGCAGGAAAAAGCAAAAAATTTCAGAATTGCACCTTGCAATGTGGAGAAACTACTGTTTGTGCATTTACAATATTCATTGATTTTTGCCATTGAAAAACGTCCAGAAATGTTTGAAGCTACTGACTGAATGAAAGGAGCTGGCATCTCACTCTCTTTGAATCTTCTTTATCATGCTAAGAGGAGCAGGAAAAAGCAAAAAATTTCAGAATTGCTCCTTGCAATGCGGAGAAATTACTGTTTGTGCATTTACAATATTCATTGATTTTTGCCATTGAAAAACATCTTGTTATTCATATACCAGAAATGTTTGAAGCTACTGACTGAATGAAAAGAACTGGCATCTCACTCTCTTTGAAGCTTCTTTATCATGCTAAGAGGAGCAGGAAAAAGCAAAAAATTTCAGAAATGCACCTTGCAATGTGGAGAAATTACTGTTTGTGCATTTACAATATTCATTGATTTTTGCCATTGAAAAACGTCCAGAAATGTTTGAAGCTACTGACTGAATGAAAGGAGCTGGCATCTCACTCTCTTTGAATCTTCTTTATCATGCTAAGAGGAGCAGGAAAAAGCAAAAAATTTCAGAATTGCACCTTGCAATGCGGAGAAATTACTGTTTTGCATTTACAATATTCATTGATTTTTGCCATTGAAAAACATCATGTTATTCATATACCAGAAATGTTTGAAGCTACTGACTGAATGAAAAGAGCTGGCATCTCACTCTCTTTGAATCTTCTTTATCATGCTAAGAGGAGCAGGAAAAAGCAAAAAATTTCAGAATTGCACCTTGCAATGTGGAGAAATTACTGTTTGTGCATTTACAATATTCATTGATTTTTGCCATTGAAAAACGTCCAGAAATGTTTGAAGCTACTGACTGAATGAAAGGAGCTGGCATCTCACTCTCTTTGAATCTTCTTTATCATGCTAAGAGGAGCAGGAAAAAGCAAAAAATGTCAGAATTTCAACATTCAATGCTGAGAAATTACTGTTTGTGCATTTACAATATTCATTGATTTTTGGCATTGAAAAACATCATGTTATTCATATACCAGAAATGTTTGAAGCTACTGACTGAATGAAAAGAGCTGGCATCTCACTCTCTTTGAATCTTCTTTATCATGCTAAGAGGAGCAGGAAAAAGCAAAAAATTTCAGAATTGCACCTTGCAATGTGGAGAAATTACTGTTTGTGCATTTACAATATTCATTGATTTTTGCCATTGAAAAACGTCCAGAAATGTTTGAAGCTACTGACTGAATGAAAGGAGCTGGCATCTCACTCTCTTTGAATCTTCTTTATCATGCTAAGAGGAGCAGGAAAAAGCAAAAAATTTCAGAATTGCACCTTGCAATGCGGAGAAATTACTGTTTGTGCATTTACAATATTCATTGATTTTTGCCATTGAAAAACATCATGTTATTCATATACCAGAAATGTTTGAAGCTACTGACTGAATGAAAAGAGCTGTTATCTCACTCTCTTTGAATCTTCTTTATCATGCTAAGATGAGCAGGAAAAAGCAAATAATTTCAGAATTGCACCTTGCAATGTGGAGAAATTACTGTTTGTGCATTTACAATATTCATTGATTTTTGCCATTGAAAAATGTCCAGAAATGTTTGAAGCTACTGACTGAATGAAAGGAGCTGGCATCTCACTCTCTTTGAATCTTCTTTATCATGCTAAGAGGAGCAGGAAAAAGCAAAAAATTTCAGAATTGCACCTTGCATTGCGGAGAAATTACTGTTTGTGCATTTACATTATTCATTGATTTTTGCCATTGAAAAACATCATGTTATTCATATACCAGAAATGTTTGAAGCTACTGACTGAATGAAAAGAACTGGCATCTCACTCTCTTTGAATCTTCTTTATCATGCTAAGAGGAGCAGGAAAAAGCAAAAAATTTCAGAATTGCACCTTGCAATGTGGAGAAATTACTGTTTGTGCATTTACAATATTCATTGATTTTTGCCATTGAAAAACGTCCAGAAATGTTTGAAGCTACTGACTGAATGAAAGGAGCTGGCATCTCACTCTCTTTGAATCTTCTTTATCATGCTAAGAGGAGCAGAAAAAAGCAAAAAATTTCAGAATTGCACCTTGCAATGCGGAGAAATTACTGTTTGTGCATTTACAATATTCATTGATTTTTGCCATTGAAAAACATCATGTTATTCATATACCAGAAATGTTTGAAGCTACTGACTGAATGAAAAGAGCTGGCATCTCACTCTCTTTGAATCTTCTTTATCATGCTAAGAGGAGCAGGAAAAAGCAAAAAATGCCAGAATTGCACCTTGCAATGTGGAGAAATTACTGTTTGTGCATTTATAATATTCATTGATTTTTGCCATTGAAAAACGTCCAGAAATGTTTGAAGCTACTGACTGAATGAAAGGAGCTGGCATCTCACTCTCTTTGAATCTTCTTTATCATGCTAAGAGGAGCAGGAAAAAGCAAAAGATTTCAGAATTGCACCTTGCAATGCGGAGAAATTACTGTTTGTGCATTTACAATATTCATTGATTTTTGCCATTGAAAAACATCATGTTATTCATATACCAGAAATGTTTGAAGCTACTGACTGAATGAAAGGAGCTGGCATCTCACTCTCTTTGAATCTTCTTTATCATGCTAAGAGGAGCAGGAAAAAGCAAAAAATTTCAGAATTGCACCTTGCAATGCGGAGAAATTACTGTTTGTGTATTTACAATATTCATTGATTTTTGCCATTGAAAAACGTCCAGAAATGTTTGAAGCTACTGACTGAATGAAAGGAGCTGGCATCTCACTCTCTTTGAATCTTCTTTATCATGCTAAGGGGAGCAGGAAAAAGCAAAAAATTTCAGAATTGCACCTTGCAATGCGGAGAAATTACTGTTTGTGCATTTACAATATTCATTGATTTTTGCCATTGAAAAACATCATGTTATTCATATACCAGAAATGTTTGAAGCTACTAACTGAATGAAAAGAGCTGGCATCTCTCTCTCTTTGAATCTTCTTTATCATGCTAAGAGGAGCAGGAAAAAGCAAAAAATTTCAGAATTGCACCTTGCAATGCGGAGAAATTACTGTTTGTGGATTTACAATATTCATTGATTTTTGCCATTGAAAAACGTCCAGAAATGTTTGAAGCTACTGACTGAATGAAAGGAGCTGGCATCTCACTCTCTTTGAATCTTCTTTATCATGCTAAGAGGAGCAGGAAAAAGCAAAAAATTTCAGAATTGCACCTTGCAATGCGGAGAAATTACTGTTTGTGCATTTACAATATTCATTGATTTTTGCCATTGAAAAACATCATGTTATTCATATACCAGAAATGTTTGAAGCTACTGACTGAATGAAAAGAGCTGGCATCTCACTCTCTTTGAATCTTCTTTATCATGCTAAGAGGAGCAGGAAAAAGCAAAAAATTTCAGAATTGCACCTTGCAATGTGGAGAAACTACTGTTTGTGCATTTACAATATTCATTGATTTTTGCCATTGAAAAACGTCCAGAAATGTTTGAAGCTACTGACTGAATGAAAGGAGCTGGCATCTCACTCTCTTTGAATCTTCTTTATCATGCTAAGAGGAGCAGGAAAAAGCAAAAAATTTCAGAATTGCTCCTTGCAATGCGGAGAAATTACTGTTTGTGCATTTACAATATTCATTGATTTTTGCCATTGAAAAACATCTTGTTATTCATATACCAGAAATGTTTGAAGCTACTGACTGAATGAAAAGAACTGGCATCTCACTCTCTTTGAAGCTTCTTTATCATGCTAAGAGGAGCAGGAAAAAGCAAAAAATTTCAGAAATGCACCTTGCAATGTGGAGAAATTACTGTTTGTGCATTTACAATATTCATTGATTTTTGCCATTGAAAAACGTCCAGAAATGTTTGAAGCTACTGACTGAATGAAAGGAGCTGGCATCTCACTCTCTTTGAATCTTCTTTATCATGCTAAGAGGAGCAGGAAAAAGCAAAAAATTTCAGAATTGCACCTTGCAATGCGGAGAAATTACTGTTTTGCATTTACAATATTCATTGATTTTTGCCATTGAAAAACATCATGTTATTCATATACCAGAAATGTTTGAAGCTACTGACTGAATGAAAAGAGCTGGCATCTCACTCTCTTTGAATCTTCTTTATCATGCTAAGAGGAGCAGGAAAAAGCAAAAAATTTCAGAATTGCACCTTGCAATGTGGAGAAATTACTGTTTGTGCATTTACAATATTCATTGATTTTTGCCATTGAAAAACGTCCAGAAATGTTTGAAGCTACTGACTGAATGAAAGGAGCTGGCATCTCACTCTCTTTGAATCTTCTTTATCATGCTAAGAGGAGCAGGAAAAAGCAAAAAATGTCAGAATTTCAACATTCAATGCTGAGAAATTACTGTTTGTGCATTTACAATATTCATTGATTTTTGGCATTGAAAAACATCATGTTATTCATATACCAGAAATGTTTGAAGCTACTGACTGAATGAAAAGAGCTGGCATCTCACTCTCTTTGAATCTTCTTTATCATGCTAAGAGGAGCAGGAAAAAGCAAAAAATTTCAGAATTGCACCTTGCAATGTGGAGAAATTACTGTTTGTGCATTTACAATATTCATTGATTTTTGCCATTGAAAAACGTCCAGAAATGTTTGAAGCTACTGACTGAATGAAAGGAGCTGGCATCTCACTCTCTTTGAATCTTCTTTATCATGCTAAGAGGAGCAGGAAAAAGCAAAAAATTTCAGAATTGCACCTTGCAATGCGGAGAAATTACTGTTTGTGCATTTACAATATTCATTGATTTTTGCCATTGAAAAACATCATGTTATTCATATACCAGAAATGTTTGAAGCTACTGACTGAATGAAAAGAGCTGTTATCTCACTCTCTTTGAATCTTCTTTATCATGCTAAGATGAGCAGGAAAAAGCAAATAATTTCAGAATTGCACCTTGCAATGTGGAGAAATTACTGTTTGTGCATTTACAATATTCATTGATTTTTGCCATTGAAAAACGTCCAGAAATGTTTGAAGCTACTGACTGAATGAAAGGAGCTGGCATCTCACTCTCTTTGAATCTTCTTTATCATGCTAAGAGGAGCAGGAAAAAGCAAAAAATTTCAGAATTGCACCTTGCATTGCGGAGAAATTACTGTTTGTGCATTTACATTATTCATTGATTTTTGCCATTGAAAAACATCATGTTATTCATATACCAGAAATGTTTGAAGCTACTGACTGAATGAAAAGAACTGGCATCTCACTCTCTTTGAATCTTCTTTATCATGCTAAGAGGAGCAGGAAAAAGCAAAAAATTTCAGAATTGCACCTTGCAATGTGGAGAAATTACTGTTTGTGCATTTACAATATTCATTGATTTTTGCCATTGAAAAACGTCCAGAAATGTTTGAAGCTACTGACTGAATGAAAGGAGCTGGCATCTCACTCTCTTTGAATCTTCTTTATCATGCTAAGAGGAGCAGAAAAAAGCAAAAAATTTCAGAATTGCACCTTGCAATGCGGAGAAATTACTGTTTGTGCATTTACAATATTCATTGATTTTTGCCATTGAAAAACATCATGTTATTCATATACCAGAAATGTTTGAAGCTACTGACTGAATGAAAAGAGCTGGCATCTCACTCTCTTTGAATCTTCTTTATCATGCTAAGAGGAGCAGGAAAAGCAAAAAATTTCAGAATTGCACCTTGCAATGCGGAGAAATTACTGTTTGTGCATTTACAATATTCATTGATTTTTGCCATTGAAAAACATCATGTTATTCATATACCAGAAATGTTTGAAGCTACTGACTGAATGAAAAGAGCTGGCATCTCACTCTCTTTGAATCTTCTTTATCATGCTAAGAGGAGCAGGAAAAAGCAAAAAATTTCAGAATTGCACCTTGCAATGTGGAGAAATTACTGTTTGTGCATTTACAATATTCATTATTTTTGCCATTGAAAAACGTCCAGAAATGTTTGAAGCTACTGACTGAATGAAAGGAGCTGGCATCTCACTCTCTTTGAATCTTCTTTATCATGATAAGAGGAGCAGGAAAAAGCAAAAAATTTCAGAATTGCAACTTGCAATGCGGAGAAATTACTGTTTGTGCATTTACAATATTCATTGATTTTTGCCATTGAAAAACATCATGTTATTCATATACCAGAAATGTTTGAAGCTACTGACTGAATGAAAAGAGCTGGCATCTCACTCTCTTTGAATCTTCTTTATCATGCTAAGAGGAGCAGGAAAAAGCAAAAAATTTCAGAATTGCAACTTGCAATGCGGAGAAATTACTGTTTGTGCATTTACAATATTCATTGATTTTTGCCATTGAAAAACATCATGTTATTCATATACCAGAAATGTTTGAAGCTACTGACTGAATGAAAAGAGCTGGCATCTCACGCTCTTTGAATCTTCTTTAACATGCTAAGAGGAGCAGGAAAAAGCAAAAAATTTCAGAATTGCACCTTGCAATGTGGAGAAATTACTGTTTGTGCATTTACAATATTCATTGATTTTTGCCATTGAAAAACGTCCAGAAATGTTTGAAGCTACTGACTGAATGAAAGAAGCTGGCATCTCACTCTCTTTGAATCTTCTTTATCATGCTAAGAGGAGCAGGAAAAAGCAAATCATTTCAGAATTGCTCCTTGCAATGCGGAGAAATTACTGTTTGTGCATTTACAATATTCATTGATTTTTGCCATTGAAAAACATCATGTTATTCATATACCAGAAATGTTTGAAGCTACTGACTGAATGAAAAGAACTGGCAGCTCACTCTCTTTGAAGCTTCTTTATCATGCTAAGAGGAGCAGGAAAAAGCAAAAAATTTCAGAATTGCACCTTGCAATGTGGAGAAATTACTGTTTGTGCATTTACAATATTCATTGATTTATGCCATTGAAAAACGTCCAGAAATGTTTGAAGCTACTGACGGAATGAAAGGAGCTGGCATCTCACTCTCTTTGAATCTTCTTTATCATGCTAAGAGGAGCAGGAAAAAGCAAAAAATTTCAGAATTGCACCTTGCAATGCGGAGAAATTACTGTTTGTGCATTTACAATATTCATTGATTTTTGCCATTGAAAAACATCATGTTATTCATATACCAGAAATGTTTGAAGCTACTGACTGAATGAAAAGAGCTGGCATCTCACTCTCTTTGAATCTTCTTTATCATGCTAAGAGGAGCAGGAAAAAGCAAAAAATTTCAGAATTGCACCTTGCAATGTGGGGAAATTACTGTTTGTGCATTTACAATATTCATTGATTTTTGCCATTGAAAAACGTCCAGAAATGTTTGAAGCTACTGACTGAATGAAAGGAGCTGGCATCTCACTCTCTTTGAATCTTCTTTATCATGCTAAGAGGAGCAGGAAAAAGCAAAAAATTTCAGAATTGCAACATTCAATGCTGAGAAATTACTGTTTGTGCATTTACAATATTCATTGATTTTTGACATTGAAAAACATCATGTTATTCATATACCAGAAATGTTTGAAGCTACTGACTGAATGAAAAGAGCTGGCATCTCACTCTCTTTGAATCTTCTTTATCATGCTAAGAGGAGCAGGAAAAAGCAAAAAATTTCAGAATTGCACCTTGCAATGTGGAGAAATTACTGTTTGTGCATTTACAATATTCATTGATTTTTGCCATTGAAAAACGTTCAGAAATGTTTGAAGCTACTGACTGAATGAAAGAAGCTGGCATCTCACTCTCTTTGAATCTTCTTTATCATGCTAAGAGGAGCAGGAAAAAGCAAATAATTTCAGAATTGCTCCTTGCAATGCGGAGAAATTACTGTTTGTGCATTTACAATATTCATTGATTTTTGCCATTGAAAAACATCATGTTATTCATATACCAGAAATGTTTGAAGCTACTGACTGAATGAAAAGAGCTGGCATCTCACTCTCTTTGAATCTTCTTTATCATGCTAGGAGGAGCAGGAAAAAGCAAAAAATTTCAGAATTGCACCTTGCAATGTGGAGAAATTACTGTTTGTGCATTTACAATATTCATTGATTTTTGCCATTGAAAAACGTCCAGAAATGTTTGAAGCTACTGACTGAATGAAAGGAGCTGGCATCTCACTCTCTTTGAATCTTCTTTATCATGCTAAGAGGAGCAGGAAAAAGCAAAAAATTTCAGAATTGCACCTTGCAATGCGGAGAAATTACTGTTTGTGCATTTACAATATTCATTGATTTTTGCCATTGACAAACATCATGTTATTCATATACCAGAAATGTTTGAAGCTACTGACTGAATGAAAAGAGCTGGCATCTCACTCTCTTTGAATCTTCTTTATCATGCTAAGAGGAGCAGGAAAAAGCAAAAAATTTCAGAATTGCACCTTGCAATGTGGAGAAACTACTGTTTGTGCATTTACAATATTCATTGATTTTTGCCATTGAAAAACGTCCAGAAATGTTTGAAGCTACTGACTGAATGAAAGGAGCTGGCATCTCACTCTCTTTGAATCTTCTTTATCATGCTAAGAGGAGCAGGAAAAAGCAAAAAATTTCAGAATTGCTCCTTGCAATGCGGAGAAATTACTGTTTGTGCATTTACAATATTCATTGATTTTTGCCATTGAAAAACATCATGTTATTCATATACCAGAAATGTTTGAAGCTACTGACTGAATGAAAAGAGCTGGCATCTCACTCTCTTTGAATCTTCTTTATCATGCTAAGAGGAGCAGGAAAAAGCAAAAAATTTCAGAATTGCACCTTGCAATGTGGAGAAATTACTGTTTGTGCATTTACAATATTCATTATTTTTGCCATTGAAAAACGTCCAGAAATGTTTGAAGCTACTGACTGAATGAAAGGAGCTGGCATCTCACTCTCTTTGAATCTTCTTTATCATGATAAGAGGAGCAGGAAAAAGCAAAAAATTTCAGAATTGCAACTTGCAATGCGGAGAAATTACTGTTTGTGCATTTACAATATTCATTGATTTTTGCCATTGAAAAACATCATGTTATTCATATACCAGAAATGTTTGAAGCTACTGACTGAATGAAAAGAGCTGGCATCTCACGCTCTTTGAATCTTCTTTAACATGCTAAGAGGAGCAGGAAAAAGCAAAAAATTTCAGAATTGCACCTTGCAATGTGGAGAAATTACTGTTTGTGCATTTACAATATTCATTGATTTTTGCCATTGAAAAACGTCCAGAAATGTTTGAAGCTACTGACTGAATGAAAGAAGCTGGCATCTCACTCTCTTTGAATCTTCTTTATCATGCTAAGAGGAGCAGGAAAAAGCAAATAATTTCAGAATTGCTCCTTGCAATGCGGAGAAATTACTGTTTGTGCATTTACAATATTCATTGATTTTTGCCATTGAAAAACATCATGTTATTCATATACCAGAAATGTTTGAAGCTACTGACTGAATGAAAAGAACTGGCATCTCACTCTCTTTGAAGCTTCTTTATCATGCTAAGAGGAGCAGGAAAAAGCAAAAAATTTCAGAATTGCACCTTGCAATGTGGAGAAATTACTGTTTGTGCATTTACAATATTCATTGATTTTTGCCATTGAAAAACGTCCAGAAATGTTTGAAGCTACTGACGGAATGAAAGGAGCTGGCATCTCACTCTCTTTGAATCTTCTTTATCATGCTAAGAGGAGAAGGAAAAAGCAAAAAATTTCAGAATTGCACCTTGCAATGCGGAGAAATTACTGTTTGTGCATTTACAATATTCATTGATTTTTGCCATTGAAAAACATCATGTTATTCATATACCAGAAATGTTTGAAGCTACTGACTGAATGAAAAGAGCTGGCATCTCACTCTCTTTGAATCTTCTTTATCATGCTAAGAGGAGCAGGAAAAAGCAAAAAATTTCAGAATTGCACCTTGCAATGTGGAGAAATTACTGTTTGTGCATTTACAATATTCATTGATTTTTGCCATTGAAAAACGTCCAGAAATGTTTGAAGCTACTGACTGAATGAAAGGAGCTGGCATCTCACTCTCTTTGAATCTTCTTTATCATGCTAAGAGGAGCAGGAAAAAGCAAAAAATTTCAGAATTGCAACATTCAATGCTGAGAAATTACTGTTTGTGCATTTACAATATTCATTGATTTTTGACATTGAAAAACATCATGTTATTCATATACCAGAAATGTTTGAAGCTACTGACTGAATGAAAAGAGCTGGCATCTCACTCTCTTTGAATCTTCTTTATCATGCTAAGAGGAGCAGGAAAAAGCAAAAAATTTCAGAATTGCACCTTGCAATGTGGAGAAATTACTGTTTGTGCATTTACAATATTCATTGATTTTTGCCATTGAAAAACGTCCAGAAATGTTTGAAGCTACTGACTGAATGAAATAAGCTGGCATCTCACTCTCTTTGAATCTTCTTTATCATGCTAAGAGGAGCAGGAAAAAGCAAAAAATTTCAGAATTGCACCTTGCAATGCGGAGAAATTACTGTTTGTGCATTTACAATATTCATTGATTTTTGCCATTGAAAAACATCATGTTATTCATATACCAGAAATGTTTGAAGCTACTGACTGAATGAAAAGAGCTGGCATCTCACTCTCTTTGAATCTTCTTTATCATGCTAAGAGGAGCAGGAAAAAGCAAAAAATGTCAGAATTGCACCTTGCAATGTGGAGAAATTACTGTTTGTGCATTTATAATATTCATTGATTTTTGCCATTGAAAAACGTCCAGAAATGTTTGAAGCTACTGACTGAATGAAAGGAGCTGGCATCTCACTCTCTTTGAATCTTCTTTATCATGCTAAGAGGAGCAGGAAAATGCAAAAGATTTCAGAATTGCACCTTGCAATGCGGAGAAATTACTGTTTGTGCATTTACAATATTCATTGATTTTTGCCATTGAAAAACGTCCAGAAATGTTTGAAGCTACTGACTGAATGAAAGGAGCTGGCATCTCACTCTCTTTGAATCTTCTTTATCATGCTAAGAGGAGCAGGAAAAAGCAAAAAATTTCAGAATTGCACCTTGCAATGCGGAGAAATTACTGTTTGTGCATTTACAATATTCATTGATTTTTGCCATTGAAAAACATCATGTTATTCATATACCAGAAATGTTTGAAGCTACTGACTGAATGAAAAGAGCTGGCATCTCACTCTCTTTGAATCTTCTTTATCATGCTAAGAGGAGCAGGAAAAAGCAAAAAATGTCAGAATTGCACCTTGCAATGTGGAGAAATTACTGTTTGTGCATTTATAATATTCATTGATTTTTGCCATTGAAAAACGTCCAGAAATGTTTGAAGCTACTGACTGAATGAAAGGAGCTGGCATCTCACTCTCTTTGAATCTTCTTTATCATGCTAAGAGGAGCAGGAAAATGCAAAAGATTTCAGAATTGCACCTTGCAATGCGGAGAAATTACTGTTTGTGCATTTACAATATTCATTGATTTTTGCCATTGAAAAACGTCCAGAAATGTTTGAAGCTACTGACTGAATGAAAGGAGCTGGCATCTCACTCTCTTTGAATCTTCTTTATCATGCTAAGAGGAGCAGGAAAAAGCAAAAAATTTCAGAATTGCACCTTGCAATGCGGAGAAATTACTGTTTGTGCATTTACAATATTCATTGATTTTTGCCATTGAAAAACATCATGTTATTCATATACCAGAAATGTTTGAAGCTACTGACTGAATGAAAAGAGCTGGCATCTCACTCTCTTTGAATCTTCTTTATCATGCTAAGAGGAGCAGGAAAAAGCAAAAAATTTCAGAATTGCACCTTGCAATGTGGAGAAACTACTGTTTGTGCATTTACAATATTCATTGATTTTTGCCATTGAAAAACGTCCAGAAATGTTTGAAGCTACTGACTGAATGAAAGGAGCTGGCATCTCACTCTCTTTGAATCTTCTTTATCATGATAAGAGGAGCAGGAAAAAGCAAAAAATTTCAGAATTGCAACTTGCAATGCGGAGAAATTACTGTTTGTGCATTTACAATATTCATTGATTTTTGCCATTGAAAAACATCATGTTATTCATATACCAGAAATGTTTGAAGCTACTGACTGAATGAAAAGAGCTGGCATCTCACGCTCTTTGAATCTTCTTTAACATGCTAAGAGGAGCAGGAAAAAGCAAAAAATTTCAGAATTGCACCTTGCAATGTGGAGAAATTACTGTTTGTGCATTTACAATATTCATTGATTTTTGCCATTGAAAAACGTCCAGAAATGTTTGAAGCTACTGACTGAATGAAAGAAGCTGGCATCTCACTCTCTTTGAATCTTCTTTATCATGCTAAGAGGAGCAGGAAAAAGCAAATAATTTCAGAATTGCTCCTTGCAATGCGGAGAAATTACTGTTTGTGCATTTACAATATTCATTGATTTTTGCCATTGAAAAACATCATGTTATTCATATACCAGAAATGTTTGAAGCTACTGACTGAATGAAAAGAACTGGCATCTCACTCTCTTTGAAGCTTCTTTATCATGCTAAGAGGAGCAGGAAAAAGCAAAAAATTTCAGAATTGCACCTTGCAATGTGGAGAAATTACTGTTTGTGCATTTACAATATTCATTGATTTTTGCCATTGAAAAACGTCCAGAAATGTTTGAAGCTACTGACGGAATGAAAGGAGCTGGCATCTCACTCTCTTTGAATCTTCTTTATCATGCTAAGAGGAGAAGGAAAAAGCAAAAAATTTCAGAATTGCACCTTGCAATGCGGAGAAATTACTGTTTGTGCATTTACAATATTCATTGATTTTTGCCATTGAAAAACATCATGTTATTCATATACCAGAAATGTTTGAAGCTACTGACTGAATGAAAAGAGCTGGCATCTCACTCTCTTTGAATCTTCTTTATCATGCTAAGAGGAGCAGGAAAAAGCAAAAAATTTCAGAATTGCACCTTGCAATGTGGAGAAATTACTGTTTGTGCATTTACAATATTCATTGATTTTTGCCATTGAAAAACGTCCAGAAATGTTTGAAGCTACTGACTGAATGAAAGGAGCTGGCATCTCACTCTCTTTGAATCTTCTTTATCATGCTAAGAGGAGCAGGAAAAAGCAAAAAATTTCATAATTGCAACATTCAATGCTGAGAAATTACTGTTTGTGCATTTACAATATTCATTGATTTTTGACATTGAAAAACATCATGTTATTCATATACCAGAAATGTTTGAAGCTACTGACTGAATGAAAAGAGCTGGCATCTCACTCTCTTTGAATCTTCTTTATCATGCTAAGAGGAGCAGGAAAAAGCAAAAAATTTCAGAATTGCACCTTGCAATGTGGAGAAATTACTGTTTGTGCATTTACAATATTCATTGATTTTTGCCATTGAAAAACGTCCAGAAATGTTTGAAGCTACTGACTGAATGAAATAAGCTGGCATCTCACTCTCTTTGAATCTTCTTTATCATGCTAAGAGGAGCAGGAAAAAGCAAAAAATTTCAGAATTGCACCTTGCAATGCGGAGAAATTACTGTTTGTGCATTTACAATATTCATTGATTTTTGCCATTGAAAAACATCATGTTATTCATATACCAGAAATGTTTGAAGCTACTGACTGAATGAAAAGAGCTGGCATCTCACTCTCTTTGAATCTTCTTTATCATGCTAAGAGGAGCAGGAAAAAGCAAAAAATGTCAGAATTGCACCTTGCAATGTGGAGAAATTACTGTTTGTGCATTTATAATATTCATTGATTTTTGCCATTGAAAAACGTCCAGAAATGTTTGAAGCTACTGACTGAATGAAAGGAGCTGGCATCTCACTCTCTTTGAATCTTCTTTATCATGCTGAGAGGAGCAGGAAAATGCAAAAGATTTCAGAATTGCACCTTGCAATGCGGAGAAATTACTGTTTGTGCATTTACAATATTCATTGATTTTTGCCATTGAAAAACGTCCAGAAATGTTTGAAGCTACTGACTGAATGAAAGGAGCTGGCATCTCACTCTCTTTGAATCTTCTTTATCATGCTAAGAGGAGCAGGAAAAAGCAAAAAATTTCAGAATTGCACCTTGCAATGCGGAGAAATTACTGTTTGTGCATTTACAATATTCATTGATTTTTGCCATTGAAAAACATCATGTTATTCATATACCAGAAATGTTTGAAGCTACTGACTGAATGAAAAGAGCTGGCATCTCACTCTCTTTGAATCTTCTTTATCATGCTAAGAGGAGCAGGAAAAAGCAAAAAATGTCAGAATTGCACCTTGCAATGTGGAGAAATTACTGTTTGTGCATTTATAATATTCATTGATTTTTGCCATTGAAAAACGTCCAGAAATGTTTGAAGCTACTGACTGAATGAAAGGAGCTGGCATCTCACTCTCTTTGAATCTTCTTTATCATGCTAAGAGGAGCAGGAAAATGCAAAAGATTTCAGAATTGCACCTTGCAATGCGGAGAAATTACTGTTTGTGCATTTACAATATTCATTGATTTTTGCCATTGAAAAACGTCCAGAAATGTTTGAAGCTACTGACTGAATGAAAGGAGCTGGCATCTCACTCTCTTTGAATCTTCTTTATCATGCTAAGAGGAGAAGGAAAAAGCAAAAAATTTCAGAATTGCACCTTGCAATGCGGAGAAATTACTGTTTGTGCATTTACAATATTCATTGATTTTTGCCATTGAAAAACATCATGTTATTCATATACCAGAAATGTTTGAAGCTACTGACTGAATGAAAAGAGCTGGCATCTCACTCTCTTTGAATCTTCTTTATCATGCTAAGAGGAGCAGGAAAAAGCAAAAAATTTCAGAATTGCACCTTGCAATGTGGAGAAATTACTGTTTGTGCATTTACAATATTCATTGATTTTTGCCATTGAAAAACGTCCAGAAATGTTTGAAGCTACTGACTGAATGAAAGGAGCTGGCATCTCACTCTCTTTGAATCTTCTTTATCATGCTAAGAGGAGCAGGAAAAAGCAAAAAATTTCATAATTGCAACATTCAATGCTGAGAAATTACTGTTTGTGCATTTACAATATTCATTGATTTTTGACATTGAAAAACATCATGTTATTCATATACCAGAAATGTTTGAAGCTACTGACTGAATGAAAAGAGCTGGCATCTCACTCTCTTTGAATCTTCTTTATCATGCTAAGAGGAGCAGGAAAAAGCAAAAAATTTCAGAATTGCACCTTGCAATGTGGAGAAATTACTGTTTGTGCATTTACAATATTCATTGATTTTTGCCATTGAAAAACGTCCAGAAATGTTTGAAGCTACTGACTGAATGAAATAAGCTGGCATCTCACTCTCTTTGAATCTTCTTTATCATGCTAAGAGGAGCAGGAAAAAGCAAAAAATTTCAGAATTGCACCTTGCAATGCGGAGAAATTACTGTTTGTGCATTTACAATATTCATTGATTTTTGCCATTGAAAAACATCATGTTATTCATATACCAGAAATGTTTGAAGCTACTGACTGAATGAAAAGAGCTGGCATCTCACTCTCTTTGAATCTTCTTTATCATGCTAAGAGGAGCAGGAAAAAGCAAAAAATGTCAGAATTGCACCTTGCAATGTGGAGAAATTACTGTTTGTGCATTTATAATATTCATTGATTTTTGCCATTGAAAAACGTCCAGAAATGTTTGAAGCTACTGACTGAATGAAAGGAGCTGGCATCTCACTCTCTTTGAATCTTCTTTATCATGCTAAGAGGAGCAGGAAAATGCAAAAGATTTCAGAATTGCACCTTGCAATGCGGAGAAATTACTGTTTGTGCATTTACAATATTCATTGATTTTTGCCATTGAAAAACGTCCAGAAATGTTTGAAGCTACTGACTGAATGAAAGGAGCTGGCATCTCACTCTCTTTGAATCTTCTTTATCATGCTAAGAGGAGCAGGAAAAAGCAAAAAATTTCAGAATTGCACCTTGCAATGCGGAGAAATTACTGTTTGTGCATTTACAATATTCATTGATTTTTGCCATTGAAAAACATCATGTTATTCATATACCAGAAATGTTTGAAGCTACTGACTGAATGAAAAGAGCTGGCATCTCACTCTCTTTGAATCTTCTTTATCATGCTAAGAGGAGCAGGAAAAAGCAAAAAATGTCAGAATTGCACCTTGCAATGTGGAGAAATTACTGTTTGTGCATTTATAATATTCATTGATTTTTGCCATTGAAAAACGTCCAGAAATGTTTGAAGCTACTGACTGAATGAAAGGAGCTGGCATCTCACTCTCTTTGAATCTTCTTTATCATGCTAAGAGGAGCAGGAAAATGCAAAAGATTTCAGAATTGCACCTTGCAATGCGGAGAAATTACTGTTTGTGCATTTACAATATTCATTGATTTTTGCCATTGAAAAACGTCCAGAAATGTTTGAAGCTACTGACTGAATGAAAGGAGCTGGCATCTCACTCTCTTTGAATCTTCTTTATCATGCTAAGAGGAGCAGGAAAAAGCAAAAAATTTCAGAATTGCACCTTGCAATGCGGAGAAATTACTGTTTGTGCATTTACAATATTCATTGATTTTTGCCATTGAAAAACATCATGTTATTCATATACCAGAAATGTTTGAAGCTACTGACTGAATGAAAAGAGCTGGCATCTCACTCTCTTTGAATCTTCTTTATCATGCTAAGAGGAGCAGGAAAAAGCAAAAAATTTCAGAATTGCACCTTGCAATGTGGAGAAACTACTGTTTGTGCATTTACAATATTCATTGATTTTTGCCATTGAAAAACGTCCAGAAATGTTTGAAGCTACTGACTGAATGAAAGGAGCTGGCATCTCACTCTCTTTGAATCTTCTTTATCATGCTAAGAGGAGCAGGAAAAAGCAAAAAATTTCAGAATTGCTCCATGCAATGCGGAGAAATTACTGTTTGTGCATTTACAATATTCATTGATTTTTGCGATTGAAAAACATCATGTTATTCATATACCAGAAATGTTTGAAGCTACTGACTGAATGAAAAGAGCTGGCATCTCACTCTCTTTGAATCTTCTTTATCATGCTAAGAGGAGCAGGAAAAAGCAAAAAATTTCAGAATTGCACCTTGCAATGTGGAGAAATTACTGTTTGTGCATTTACAATATTCATTATTTTTGCCATTGAAAAACGTCCAGAAATGTTTGAAGCTACTGACTGAATGAAAGGAGCTGGCATCTCACTCTCTTTGAATCTTCTTTATCATGATAAGAGGAGCAGGAAAAAGCAAAAAATTTCAGAATTGCAACTTGCAATGCGGAGAAATTACTGTTTGTGCATTTACAATATTCATTGATTTTTGCCATTGAAAAACATCATGTTATTCATATACCAGAAATGTTTGAAGCTACTGACTGAATGAAAAGAGCTGGCATCTCACGCTCTTTGAATCTTCTTTAACATGCTAAGAGGAGCAGGAAAAAGCAAAAAATTTCAGAATTGCACCTTGCAATGTGGAGAAATTACTGTTTGTGCATTTACAATATTCATTGATTTTTGCCATTGAAAAACGTCCAGAAATGTTTGAAGCTACTGACTGAATGAAAGAAGCTGGCATCTCACTCTCTTTGAATCTTCTTTATCATGCTAAGAGGAGCAGGAAAAAGCAAATAATTTCAGAATTGCTCCTTGCAATGCGGAGAAATTACTGTTTGTGCATTTACAATATTCATTGATTTTTGCCATTGAAAAACATCATGTTATTCATATACCAGAAATGTTTGAAGCTACTGACTGAATGAAAAGAACTGGCATCTCACTCTCTTTGAAGCTTCTTTATCATGCTAAGAGGAGCAGGAAAAAGCAAAAAATTTCAGAATTGCACCTTGCAATGTGGAGAAATTACTGTTTGTGCATTTACAATATTCATTGATTTTTGCCATTGAAAAACGTCCAGAAATGTTTGAAGCTACTGACGGAATGAAAGGAGCTGGCATCTCACTCTCTTTGAATCTTCTTTATCATGCTAAGAGGAGAAGGAAAAAGCAAAAAATTTCAGAATTGCACCTTGCAATGCGGAGAAATTACTGTTTGTGCATTTACAATATTCATTGATTTTTGCCATTGAAAAACATCATGTTATTCATATACCAGAAATGTTTGAAGCTACTGACTGAATGAAAAGAGCTGGCATCTCACTCTCTTTGAATCTTCTTTATCATGCTAAGAGGAGCAGGAAAAAGCAAAAAATTTCAGAATTGCACCTTGCAATGTGGAGAAATTACTGTTTGTGCATTTACAATATTCATTGATTTTTGCCATTGAAAAACGTCCAGAAATGTTTGAAGCTACTGACTGAATGAAAGGAGCTGGCATCTCACTCTCTTTGAATCTTCTTTATCATGCTAAGAGGAGCAGGAAAAAGCAAAAAATTTCAGAATTGCAACATTCAATGCTGAGAAATTACTGTTTGTGCATTTACAATATTCATTGATTTTTGACATTGAAAAACATCATGTTATTCATATACCAGAAATGTTTGAAGCTACTGACTGAATGAAAAGAGCTGGCATCTCACTCTCTTTGAATCTTCTTTATCATGCTAAGAGGAGCAGGAAAAAGCAAAAAATTTCAGAATTGCACCTTGCAATGTGGAGAAATTACTGTTTGTGCATTTACAATATTCATTGATTTTTGCCATTGAAAAACGTCCAGAAATGTTTGAAGCTACTGACTGAATGAAATAAGCTGGCATCTCACTCTCTTTGAATCTTCTTTATCATGCTAAGAGGAGCAGGAAAAAGCAAAAAATTTCAGAATTGCACCTTGCAATGCGGAGAAATTACTGTTTGTGCATTTACAATATTCATTGATTTTTGCCATTGAAAAACATCATGTTATTCATATACCAGAAATGTTTGAAGCTACTGACTGAATGAAAAGAGCTGGCATCTCACTCTCTTTGAATCTTCTTTATCATGCTAAGAGGAGCAGGAAAAAGCAAAAAATGTCAGAATTGCACCTTGCAATGTGGAGAAATTACTGTTTGTGCATTTATAATATTCATTGATTTTTGCCATTGAAAAACGTCCAGAAATGTTTGAAGCTACTGACTGAATGAAAGGAGCTGGCATCTCACTCTCTTTGAATCTTCTTTATCATGCTAAGAGGAGCAGGAAAATGCAAAAGATTTCAGAATTGCACCTTGCAATGCGGAGAAATTACTGTTTGTGCATTTACAATATTCATTGATTTTTGCCATTGAAAAACATCATGTTATTCATATACCAGAAATGTTTGAAGCTACTGACTGAATGAAAAGAGCTGGCATCTCACTCTCTTTGAATCTTCTTTATCATGCTAGGAGGAGCAGGAAAAAGCAAAAAATTTCAGAATTGCACCTTGCAATGTGGAGAAATTACTGTTTGTGCATTCACAATATTCATTGATTTTTGCCATTGAAAAACATCATGTTATTCATATACCAGAAATGTTTGAAGCTACTGACTGAATGAAAAGAGCTGGCATCTCACTCTCTTTGAATCTTCTTTATCATGCTAAGAGGAGCAGGAAAAAGCAAAAAATTTCAGAATTGCACCTTGCAATGCGGAGAAATTACTGTTTGTGCATTTACAATATTCATTGATTTTTGCCATTGAAAAACATCATGTTATTCATATACCAGAAATGTTTGAAGCTACTGACTGAATGAAAAGAACTGGCATCTCCCTCTCTTTGAATCTTCTTTATCATGCTAAGAGGAGCAGGAAAAAGCAAAAAATTTCAGAATTGCACCTTGCAATGTGGAGAAATTACTGTTTGTGCATTTACAATATTCATTGATTTTTGCCATTGAAAAACGTCCAGAAATGTTTGAAGCTACTGACTGAATGAAAGGAGCTGGCATCTCACTCTCTTTGAATCTTCTTTATCATGCTAAGAGGAGCAGGAAAAAGCAAAAAATTTCAGAATTGCACCTTGCAATGCGGAGAAATTACTGTTTGTGCATTTACAATATTCATTGATTTTTGCCATTGAAAAACATCATGTTATTCATATACCAGAAATGTTTGAAGCCACTGACTGAATGAAAAGAGCTGGCATCTCACTCTCTTTGAATCTTCTTTATCATGCTAAGAGGAGCAGGAAAAAGCAAAAAATGTCAGAATTGCACCTTGCAATGTGGAGAAATTACTGTTTGTGCATTTATAATATTCATTGATTTTTGCCATTGAAAAACGTCCAGAAATGTTTGAAGCTACTGACTGAATGAAAAGAACTGGCATCTCACTCTCTTTGAAGCTTCTTTATCATGCTAAGAGGAGCAGGAAAAAGCAAAAAATTTCAGAATTGCACCTTGCAATGTGGAGAAATTACTGTTTGTGCATTTACAATATTCATTGATTTTTGCCATTGAAAAACGTCCAGAAATGTTTGAAGCTACTGACTGAATGAAAGGAGCTGGCATCTCACTCTCTTTGAATCTTCTTTATCATGCTAAGAGGAGCAGGAAAAAGCAAAAAATTTCAGAATTGCACCTTGCAATGCGGAGAAATTACTGTTTGTGCATTTACAATATTCATTGATTTTTGCCATTGAAAAACATCATGTTATTCATATACCAGAAATGTTTGAAGCTACTGACTGAATGAAAAGAACTGGCATCTCCCTCTCTTTGAATCTTCTTTATCATGCTAAGAGGAGCAGGAAAAAGCAAAAAATTTCAGAATTGCACCTTGCAATGTGGAGAAATTACTGTTTGTGCATTTACAATATTCATTGATTTTTGCCATTGAAAAACGTCAAGAAATGTTTGAAGCTACTGACTGAATGAAAAGAACTGGCATCTCACTCTCTTTGAAGCTTCTTTATCATGCTAAGAGGAGCAGGAAAAAGCAAAAAATTTCAGAATTGCACCTTGCAATGTGGAGAAATTACTGTTTGTGCATTTACAATATTCATTGATTTTTGCCATTGAAAAACGTCCAGAAATGTTTGAAGCTACTGACGGAATGAAAGGAGCTGGCATCTCACTCTCTTTGAATCTTCTTTATCATGCTAAGAGGAGCAGGAAAAAGCAAAAAATTTCAGAATTGCACCTTGCAATGCGGAGAAATTACTGTTTGTGCATTTACAATATTCATTGATTTTTGCCATTGAAAAACATCATGTTATTCATATACCAGAAATGTTTGAAGCTACTGACTGAATGAAAAGAGCTGGCATCTCACTCTCTTTGAATCTTCTTTATCATGCTAAGAGGAGCAGGAAAAAGCAAAAAATTTCAGAATTGCACCTTGCAATGTGGAGAAATTACTGTTTGTGCATTTACAATATTCATTGATTTTTGCCATTGAAAAACGTCCAGAAATGTTTGAAGCTACTGACTGAATGAAAGGAGCTGGCATCTCACTCTCTTTGAATCTTCTTTATCATGCTAAGAGGAGCAGGAAAAAGCAAAAAATTTCAGAATTGCACCATTCAATGCTGAGAAATTACTGTTTGTGCATTTACAATATTCATTGATTTTTGCCATTGAAAAACATCATGTTATTCATATACCAGAAATGTTTGAAGCTACTGACTGAATGAAAAGAGCTGGCATCTCACTCTCTTTGAATCTTCTTTATCATGCTAAGAGGAGCAGGAAAAAGCAAAAAATTTCAGAATTGCACCTTGCAATGTGGAGAAATTACTGTTTGTGCATTTACAATATTCATTGATTTTTGCCATTGAAAAACGTCCAGAAATGTTTGAAGCTACTGACTGAATGAAATAAGCTGGCATCTCACTCTCTTTGAATCTTCTTTATCATGCTAAGAGGAGCAGGAAAAAGCAAAATATTTCAGAATTGCACCTTGCAATGCGGAGAAATTACTGTTTGTGCATTTACAATATTCATTGATTTTTGCCATTGAAAAACATCATGTTATTCATATACCAGAAATGTTTGAAGCTACTGACTGAATGAAAAGAGCTGGCATCTCACTCTCTTTGAATCTTCTTTATCATGCTAAGAGGAGCAGGAAAAAGCAAAAAATGTCAGAATTGCACCTTGCAATGTGGAGAAATTACTGTTTGTGCATTTATAATATTCATTGATTTTTGCCATTGAAAAACGTCCAGAAATGTTTGAAGCTACTGACTGAATGAAAGGAGCTGGCATCTCACTCTCTTTGAATCTTCTTTATCATGCTAAGAGGAGCAGGAAAAAGCAAAAGATTTCAGAATTGCACCTTGCAATGCGGAGAAATTACTGTTTGTGCATTTACAATATTCATTGATTTTTGCCATTGAAAAACATCATGTTATTCATATTCCAGAAATGTTTGAAGCTACTGACTGAATGAAAAGAGCTGGCATCTCACTCTCTTTGAATCTTCTTTATCATGCTAGGAGGAGCAGGAAAAAGCAAAAAATTTCAGAATTGCACCTTGCAATGTGGAGAAATTACTGTTTGTGCATTTACAATATTCATTGATTTTTGCCATTGAAAAACATCATGTTATTCATATACCAGAAATGTTTGAAGCTACTGACTGAATGAAAAGAGCTGGCATCTCACTCTCTTTGAATCTTCTTTATCATGCTAAGAGGAGCAGGAAAAAGCAAAAAATTTCAGAATTGCACCTTGCAATGCGGAGAAATTACTGTTTGTGCATTTACAATATTCATTGATTTTTGCCATTGAAAAACATCATGTTATTCATATACCAGAAATGTTTGAAGCTACTGACTGAATGAAAAGAACTGGCATCTCACTCTCTTTGAAGCTTCTTTATCATGCTAAGAGGAGCAGGAAAAAGCAAAAAATTTCAGAATTGCACCTTGCAATGTGGAGAAATTACTGTTTGTGCATTTACAATATTCATTGATTTTTGCGATTGAAAAACGTCAAGAAATGTTTGAAGCTACTGACTGAATGAAAGGAGCTGGCATCTCACTCTCTTTGAATCTTCTTTATCATGCTAAGAGGAGCAGGAAAAAGCAAAAAATTTCAGAATTGCACCTTGCAATGCGGAGAAATTACTGTTTGTGCATTTACAATATTCATTGATTTTTGCCATTGAAAAACATCATGTTATTCATATACCAGAAATGTTTGAAGCTACTGACTGAATGAAAAGAACTGGCATCTCCCTCTCTTTGAATCTTCTTTATCATGCTAAGAGGAGCAGGAAAAAGCCAAAGATTTCAGAATTGCACCTTGCAATGCGGAGAAATTACTGTTTGTGCATTTACAATATTCATTGATTTTTGCCATTGAAAAACATCATGTTATTCATATACCAGAAATGTTTGAAGCTACTGACTGAATGAAAAGAGCTGGCATCTCACTCTCTTTGAATCTTCTTTATCATGCTAGGAGGAGCAGGAAAAAGCAAAAAATTTCAGAATTGCACCTTGCAATGTGGAGAAATTACTGTTTGTGCATTTACAATATTCATTGATTTTTGCCATTGAAAAACATCATGTTATTCATATACCAGAAATGTTTGAAGCTACTGACTGAATGAAAAGAGCTGGCATCTCACTCTCTTTGAATCTTCTTTATCATGCTAAGAGGAGCAGGAAAAAGCAAAAAATTTCAGAATTGCACCTTGCAATGCGGAGAAATTACTGTTTGTGCATTTACAATATTCATTGATTTTTGCCATTGAAAAACATCATGTTATTCATATACCAGAAATGTTTGAAGCTACTGACTGAATGAAAAGAACTGGCATCTCCCTCTCTTTGAATCTTCTTTATCATGCTAAGAGGAGCAGGAAAAAGCAAAAAATTTCAGAATTGCACCTTGCAATGTGGAGAAATTACTGTTTGTGCATTTGCAATATTCATTGATTTTTGCCATTGAAAAACGTCCAGAAATGTTTGAAGCTACTGACTGAATGAAAGGAGCTGGCATCTCACTCTCTTTGAATCTTCTTTATCATGCTAAGAGGAGCAGGAAAAAGCAAAAAATTTCAGAATTGCACCTTGCAATGCGGAGAAATTACTGTTTGTGCATTTACAATATTCATTGATTTTTGCCATTGAAAAACATCATGTTATTCATATACCAGAAATGTTTGAAGCTACTGACTGAATGAAAAGAACTGGCATCTCCCTCTCTTTGAATCTTCTTTATCATGCTAAGAGGAGCAGGAAAAAGCAAAAAATTTCAGAATTGCACCTTGCAATGTGGAGAAATTACTGTTTGTGCATTTACAATATTCATTGATTTTTGCCATTGAAAAACGTCAAGAAATGTTTGAAGCTACTGACTGAATGAAAGGAGCTGGCATCTCACTCTCTTTGAATCTTCTTTATCATGCTAAGAGGAGCAGGAAAAAGCAAAAAATTTCAGAATTGCACCTTGCAATGCGGAGAAATTTCTGTTTGTGCATTTACAATATTCATTGATTTTTGCCATTGAAAAACATCATGTTATTCATATACCAGAAATGTTTGAAGCTACTGACTGAATGAAAAGAGCTGGCATCTCACTCTCTTTGAATCTTCTTTATCATGCTAAGAGGAGCAGGAAAAAGCAAAAAATTTCAGAATTGCACCTTGCAATGTGGAGAAATTACTGTTTGTGCATTTACAATATTCATTGATTTTTGCCATTGAAAAACGTCAAGAAATGTTTGAAGCTACTGACTGAATGAAAAGAACTGGCATCTCACTCTCTTTGAAGCTTCTTTATCATGCTAAGAGGAGCAGGAAAAAGCAAAAAATTTCAGAATTGCACCTTGCAATGTGGAGAAATTACTGTTTGTGCATTTACAATATTCATTGATTTTTGCCATTGAAAAACGTCAAGAAATGTTTGAAGCTACTGACTGAATGAAAGGAGCTGGCATCTCACTCTCTTTGAATCTTCTTTATCATGCTAAGAGGAGCAGGAAAAAGCAAAAAATTTCAGAATTGCACCTTGCAATGCGGAGAAATTTCTGTTTGTGCATTTACAATATTCATTGATTTTTGCCATTGAAAAACATCATGTTATTCATATACCAGAAATGTTTGAAGCTACTGACTGAATGAAAAGAGCTGGCATCTCACTCTCTTTGAATCTTCTTTATCATGCTAAGAGGAGCAGGAAAAAGCAAAAAATTTCAGAATTGCACCTTGCAATGTGGAGAAATTACTGTTTGTGCATTTACAATATTCATTGATTTTTGCCATTGAAAAACGTCAAGAAATGTTTGAAGCTACTGACTGAATGAAAAGAACTGGCATCTCACTCTCTTTGAAGCTTCTTTATCATGCTAAGAGGAGCAGGAAAAAGCAAAAAATTTCAGAATTGCACCTTGCAATGTGGAGAAATTACTGTTTGTGCATTTACAATATTCATTGATTTTTGCCATTGAAAAACGTCCAGAAATGTTTGAAGCTACTGACGGAATGAAAGGAGCTGGCATCTCACTCTCTTTGAATCTTCTTTATCATGCTAAGAGGAGCAGGAAAAAGCAAAAAATTTCAGAATTGCACCTTGCAATGCGGAGAAATTACTGTTTGTGCATTTACAATATTCATTGATTTTTGCCATTGAAAAACATCATGTTATTCATATACCAGAAATGTTTGAAGCTACTGACTGAATGAAAAGAGCTGGCATCTCACTCTCTTTGAATCTTCTTTATCATGCTAAGAGGAGCAGGAAAAAGCAAAAAATTTCAGAATTGCACCTTGCAATGTGGAGAAATTACTGTTTGTGCATTTACAATATTCATTGATTTTTGCCATTGAAAAACGTCCAGAAATGTTTGAAGCTACTGACTGAATGAAAGGAGCTGGCATCTCACTCTCTTTGAATCTTCTTTATCATGCTAAGAGGAGCAGGAAAAAGCAAAAAATTTCAGAATTGCACCATTCAATGCTGAGAAATTACTGTTTGTGCATTTACAATATTCATTGATTTTTGCCATTGAAAAACATCATGTTATTCATATACCAGAAATGTTTGAAGCTACTGACTGAATGAAAAGAGCTGGCATCTCACTCTCTTTGAATCTTCTTTATCATGCTAAGAGGAGCAGGAAAAAGCAAAAAATTTCAGAATTGCACCTTGCAATGTGGAGAAATTACTGTTTGTGCATTTACAATATTCATTGATTTTTGCCATTGAAAAACGTCCAGAAATGTTTGAAGCTACTGACTGAATGAAATAAGCTGGCATCTCACTCTCTTTGAATCTTCTTTATCATGCTAAGAGGAGCAGGAAAAAGCAAAATATTTCAGAATTGCACCTTGCAATGCGGAGAAATTACTGTTTGTGCATTTACAATATTCATTGATTTTTGCCATTGAAAAACATCATGTTATTCATATACCAGAAATGTTTGAAGCTACTGACTGAATGAAAAGAGCTGGCATCTCACTCTCTTTGAATCTTCTTTATCATGCTAAGAGGAGCAGGAAAAAGCAAAAAATGTCAGAATTGCACCTTGCAATGTGGAGAAATTACTGTTTGTGCATTTATAATATTCATTGATTTTTGCCATTGAAAAACGTCCAGAAATGTTTGAAGCTACTGACTGAATGAAAGGAGCTGGCATCTCACTCTCTTTGAATCTTCTTTATCATGCTAAGAGGAGCAGGAAAAAGCAAAAGATTTCAGAATTGCACCTTGCAATGCGGAGAAATTACTGTTTGTGCATTTACAATATTCATTGATTTTTGCCATTGAAAAACATCATGTTATTCATATTCCAGAAATGTTTGAAGCTACTGACTGAATGAAAAGAGCTGGCATCTCACTCTCTTTGAATCTTCTTTATCATGCTAGGAGGAGCAGGAAAAAGCAAAAAATTTCAGAATTGCACCTTGCAATGTGGAGAAATTACTGTTTGTGCATTTACAATATTCATTGATTTTTGCCATTGAAAAACATCATGTTATTCATATACCAGAAATGTTTGAAGCTACTGACTGAATGAAAAGAGCTGGCATCTCACTCTCTTTGAATCTTCTTTATCATGCTAAGAGGAGCAGGAAAAAGCAAAAAATTTCAGAATTGCACCTTGCAATGCGGAGAAATTACTGTTTGTGCATTTACAATATTCATTGATTTTTGCCATTGAAAAACATCATGTTATTCATATACCAGAAATGTTTGAAGCTACTGACTGAATGAAAAGAACTGGCATCTCACTCTCTTTGAAGCTTCTTTATCATGCTAAGAGGAGCAGGAAAAAGCAAAAAATTTCAGAATTGCACCTTGCAATGTGGAGAAATTACTGTTTGTGCATTTACAATATTCATTGATTTTTGCGATTGAAAAACGTCAAGAAATGTTTGAAGCTACTGACTGAATGAAAGGAGCTGGCATCTCACTCTCTTTGAATCTTCTTTATCATGCTAAGAGGAGCAGGAAAAAGCAAAAAATTTCAGAATTGCACCTTGCAATGCGGAGAAATTACTGTTTGTGCATTTACAATATTCATTGATTTTTGCCATTGAAAAACATCATGTTATTCATATACCAGAAATGTTTGAAGCTACTGACTGAATGAAAAGAACTGGCATCTCCCTCTCTTTGAATCTTCTTTATCATGCTAAGAGGAGCAGGAAAAAGCCAAAGATTTCAGAATTGCACCTTGCAATGCGGAGAAATTACTGTTTGTGCATTTACAATATTCATTGATTTTTGCCATTGAAAAACATCATGTTATTCATATACCAGAAATGTTTGAAGCTACTGACTGAATGAAAAGAGCTGGCATCTCACTCTCTTTGAATCTTCTTTATCATGCTAGGAGGAGCAGGAAAAAGCAAAAAATTTCAGAATTGCACCTTGCAATGTGGAGAAATTACTGTTTGTGCATTTACAATATTCATTGATTTTTGCCATTGAAAAACATCATGTTATTCATATACCAGAAATGTTTGAAGCTACTGACTGAATGAAAAGAGCTGGCATCTCACTCTCTTTGAATCTTCTTTATCATGCTAAGAGGAGCAGGAAAAAGCAAAAAATTTCAGAATTGCACCTTGCAATGCGGAGAAATTACTGTTTGTGCATTTACAATATTCATTGATTTTTGCCATTGAAAAACATCATGTTATTCATATACCAGAAATGTTTGAAGCTACTGACTGAATGAAAAGAACTGGCATCTCCCTCTCTTTGAATCTTCTTTATCATGCTAAGAGGAGCAGGAAAAAGCAAAAAATTTCAGAATTGCACCTTGCAATGTGGAGAAATTACTGTTTGTGCATTTGCAATATTCATTGATTTTTGCCATTGAAAAACGTCCAGAAATGTTTGAAGCTACTGACTGAATGAAAGGAGCTGGCATCTCACTCTCTTTGAATCTTCTTTATCATGCTAAGAGGAGCAGGAAAAAGCAAAAAATTTCAGAATTGCACCTTGCAATGCGGAGAAATTACTGTTTGTGCATTTACAATATTCATTGATTTTTGCCATTGAAAAACATCATGTTATTCATATACCAGAAATGTTTGAAGCTACTGACTGAATGAAAAGAACTGGCATCTCCCTCTCTTTGAATCTTCTTTATCATGCTAAGAGGAGCAGGAAAAAGCAAAAAATTTCAGAATTGCACCTTGCAATGTGGAGAAATTACTGTTTGTGCATTTACAATATTCATTGATTTTTGCCATTGAAAAACGTCAAGAAATGTTTGAAGCTACTGACTGAATGAAAGGAGCTGGCATCTCACTCTCTTTGAATCTTCTTTATCATGCTAAGAGGAGCAGGAAAAAGCAAAAAATTTCAGAATTGCACCTTGCAATGCGGAGAAATTTCTGTTTGTGCATTTACAATATTCATTGATTTTTGCCATTGAAAAACATCATGTTATTCATATACCAGAAATGTTTGAAGCTACTGACTGAATGAAAAGAGCTGGCATCTCACTCTCTTTGAATCTTCTTTATCATGCTAAGAGGAGCAGGAAAAAGCAAAAAATTTCAGAATTGCACCTTGCAATGTGGAGAAATTACTGTTTGTGCATTTACAATATTCATTGATTTTTGCCATTGAAAAACGTCCAGAAATGTTTGAAGCTACTGACTGAATGAAAGGAGCTGTCATCTCACTCTCTTTGAATCTTCTTTATCATGCTAAGAGGAGCAGGAAAAAGTAAAAAATTTCAGAATTGCACCTTGCAATGCGGAGAAATTACTGTTTGTGCATTTACAATATTCATTGATTTTTGCCATTGAAAAACATCATGTTATTCATATACCAGAAATGTTTGAAGCTACTGACTGAATGAAAAGAGCTGGCATCTCACTCTCTTTGAATCTTCTTTATCATGCTAAGAGGAGCAGGAAAAAGCAAAAAATGTCAGAATTGCACCTTGCAATGTGGAGAAATTACTGTTTGTGCATTTATAATATTCATTGATTTTTGCCATTGAAAAACGTCCAGAAATGTTTGAAGCTACTGACTGAATGAAAGGAGCTGGCATCTCACTCTCTTTGAATCTTCTTTATCATGCTAAGAGGAGCAGGAAAAAGCAAAAGATTTCAGAATTGCACCTTGCAATGTGGAGAAATTACTGTTTGTGCATTTACAATATTCATTGATTTTTGCCATTGAAAAACATCATGTTATTCATATACCAGAAATGTTTGAAGCTACTGACTGAATGAAAAGAGCTGGCATCTCACTCTCTTTGAATCTTCTTTATCATGCTAAGAGGAGCAGGAAAAAGCAAAAAATTTCAGAATTGCACCTTGCAATGCGGAGAAATTACTGTTTGTGCATTTACAATATTCATTGATTTTTGCCATTGAAAAACATCATGTTATTCATATACCAGAAATGTTTGAAGCTACTGACTGAATGAAAAGAACTGGCATCTCCCTCTCTTTGAATCTTCTTTATCATGCTAAGAGGAGCAGGAAAAAGCAAAAAATTTCAGAATTGCACCTTGCAATGTGGAGAAATTACTGTTTGTGCATTTGCAATATTCATTGATTTTTGCCATTGAAAAACGTCCAGAAATGTTTGAAGCTACTGACTGAATGAAAGGAGCTGGCATCTCACTCTCTTTGAATCTTCTTTATCATGCTAAGAGGAGCAGGAAAAAGCAAAAAATTTCAGAATTGCACCTTGCAATGTGGAGAAATTACTGTTTGTGCATTTACAATATTCATTGATTTTTGCCATTGAAAAACATCATGTTATTCATATACCATAAATGTTTGAAGCTACTGACTGAATGAAAAGAGCTGGCATCTCACTCTCTTTGAATCTTCTTTATCATGCTAAGAGGAGCAGGAAAAAGCAAAAAATTTCAGAATTGCACCTTGCAATGCGGAGAAATTACTGTTTGTGCATTTACAATATTCATTGATTTTTGCCATTGAAAAACATCATGTTATTCATATACCAGAAATGTTTGAAGCTACTGACTGAATGAAAAGAACTGGCATCTCCCTCTCTTTGAATCTTCTTTATCATGCTAAGAGGAGCAGGAAAAAGCAAAAAATTTCAGAATTGCACCTTGCAATGTGGAGAAATTACTGTTTGTGCATTTGCAATATTCATTGATTTTTGCCATTGAAAAACGTCCAGAAATGTTTGAAGCTACTGACTGAATGAAAGGAGCTGGCATCTCACTCTCTTTGAATCTTCTTTATCATGCTAAGAGGAGCAGGAAAAAGCAAAAAATTTCAGAATTGCACCTTGCAATGCGGAGAAATTACTGTTTGTGCATTTACAATATTCATTGATTTTTGCCATTGAAAAACATCATGTTATTCATATACCAGAAATGTTTGAAGCTACTGACTGAATGAAAAGAACTGGCATCTCCCTCTCTTTGAATCTTCTTTATCATGCTAAGAGGAGCAGGAAAAAGCAAAAAATTTCAGAATTGCACCTTGCAATGTGGAGAAATTACTGTTTGTGCATTTACAATATTCATTG
The DNA here is from genome assembly GCF_046119375.1 of Phyllobates terribilis. NCBI lineage: Eukaryota > Metazoa > Chordata > Amphibia > Anura > Dendrobatidae > Phyllobates > Phyllobates terribilis. Next base: position 5,677,750 of record NW_027362792.1, read on the forward strand.
ATTTTTGCCATTGAAAAACGTCAAGAAATGTTTGAAGCTACTGACTGAATGAAAGGAGCTGGCATCTCACTCTCTTTGAATCTTCTTTATCATGCTAAGAGGAGCAGGAAAAAGCAAAAAATTTCAGAATTGCACCTTGCAATGCGGAGAAATTTCTGTTTGTGCATTTACAATATTCATTGATTTTTGCCATTGAAAAACATCATGTTATTCATATACCAGAAATGTTTGAAGCTACTGACTGAATGAAAAGAGCTGGCATCTCACTCTCTTTGAATCTTCTTTATCATGCTAAGAGGAGCAGGAAAAAGCAAAAAATTTCAGAATTGCACCTTGCAATGTGGAGAAATTACTGTTTGTGCATTTACAATATTCATTGATTTTTGCCATTGAAAAACGTCCAGAAATGTTTGAAGCTACTGACTGAATGAAAGGAGCTGTCATCTCACTCTCTTTGAATCTTCTTTATCATGCTAAGAGGAGCAGGAAAAAGTAAAAAATTTCAGAATTGCACCTTGCAATGCGGAGAAATTACTGTTTGTGCATTTACAATATTCATTGATTTTTGCCATTGAAAAACATCATGTTATTCATATACCAGAAATGTTTGAAGCTACTGACTGAATGAAAAGAGCTGGCATCTCACTCTCTTTGAATCTTCTTTATCATGCTAAGAGGAGCAGGAAAAAGCAAAAAATGTCAGAATTGCACCTTGCAATGTGGAGAAATTACTGTTTGTGCATTTATAATATTCATTGATTTTTGCCATTGAAAAACGTCCAGAAATGTTTGAAGCTACTGACTGAATGAAAGGAGCTGGCATCTCACTCTCTTTGAATCTTCTTTATCATGCTAAGAGGAGCAGGAAAAAGCAAAAGATTTCAGAATTGCACCTTGCAATGTGGAGAAATTACTGTTTGTGCATTTACAATATTCATTGATTTTTGCCATTGAAAAACATCATGTTATTCATATACCAGAAATGTTTGAAGCTACTGACTGAATGAAAAGAGCTGGCATCTCACTCTCTTTGAATCTTCTTTATCATGCTAAGAGGAGCAGGAAAAAGCAAAAAATGTCAGAATTGCACCTTGCAATGTGGAGAAATTACTGTTTGTGCATTTATAATATTCATTGATTTTTGCCATTGAAAAACGTCCAGAAATGTTTGAAGCTACTGACTGAATGAAAGGAGCTGGCATCTCACTCTCTTTGAATCTTCTTTATCATGCTAAGAGGAGCAGGAAAAAGCAAAAAATTTCAGAATTGCACCTTGCAATGCGGAGAAATTACTGTTTGTGCATTTACAATATTCATTGATTTTTGCCATTGAAAAACATCATGTTATTCATATACCAGAAATGTTTGAAGCTACTGACTGAATGAAAAGAACTGGCATCTCCCTCTCTTTGAATCTTCTTTATCATGCTAAGAGGAGCAGGAAAAAGCAAAAAATTTCAGAATTGCACCTTGCAATGTGGAGAAATTACTGTTTGTGCATTTGCAATATTCATTGATTTTTGCCATTGAAAAACGTCCAGAAATGTTTGAAGCTACTGACTGAATGAAAGGAGCTGGCATCTCACTCTCTTTGAATCTTCTTTATCATGCTAAGAGGAGCAGGAAAAAGCAAAAATTTTCAGAATTGCACCTTGCAATGCGGAGAAATTACTGTTTGTGCATTTACAATATTCATTGATTTTTGCCATTGAAAAACATCATGTTATTCATATACCAGAAATGTTTGAAGCTACTGACTGAATGAAAAGAACTGGCATCTCCCTCTCTTTGAATCTTCTTTATCATGCTAAGAGGAGCAGGAAAAAGCAAAAAATTTCAGAATTGCACCTTGCAATGCGGAGAAATTTCTGTTTGTGCATTTACAATATTCATTGATTTTTGCCATTGAAAAACATCATGTTATTCATATACCAGAAATGTTTGAAGCTACTGACTGAATGAAAAGAGCTGGCATCTCACTCTCTTTGAATCTTCTTTATCATGCTAAGAGGAGCAGGAAAAAGCAAAAAATTTCAGAATTGCACCTTGCAATGTGGAGAAATTACTGTTTGTGCATTTACAATATTCATTGATTTTTGCCATTGAAAAACGTCCAGAAATGTTTGAAGCTACTGACTGAATGAAAGGAGCTGTCATCTCACTCTCTTTGAATCTTCTTTATCATGCTAAGAGGAGCAGGAAAAAGTAAAAAATTTCAGAATTGCACCTTGCAATGCGGAGAAATTACTGTTTGTGCATTTACAATATTCATTGATTTTTGCCATTGAAAAACATCATGTTATTCATATACCAGAAATGTTTGAAGCTACTGACTGAATGAAAAGAGCTGGCATCTCACTCTCTTTGAATCTTCTTTATCATGCTAAGAGGAGCAGGAAAAAGCAAAAAATGTCAGAATTGCACCTTGCAATGTGGAGAAATTACTGTTTGTGCATTTATAATATTCATTGATTTTTGCCATTGAAAAACGTCCAGAAATGTTTGAAGCTACTGACTGAATGAAAGGAGCTGGCATCTCACTCTCTTTGAATCTTCTTTATCATGCTAAGAGGAGCAGGAAAAAGCAAAAGATTTCAGAATTGCACCTTGCAATGCGGAGAAATTACTGTTTGTGCATTTACAATATTCATTGATTTTTGCCATTGAAAAACATCATGTTATTCATATACCAGAAATGTTTGAAGCTACTGACTGAATGAAAAGAGCTGGCATCTCACTCTCTTTGAATCTTCTTTATCATGCTAGGAGGAGCAGGAAAAAGCAAAAAATTTCAGAATTGCACCTTGCAATGTGGAGAAATTACTGTTTGTGCATTTACAATATTCATTGATTTTTGCCATTGAAAAACATCATGTTATTCATATACCAGAAATGTTTGAAGCTACTGACTGAATGAAAAGAGCTGGCATCTCACTCTCTTTGAATCTTCTTTATCATGCTAAGAGGAGCAGGAAAAAGCAAAACATTTCAGAATTGCACCTTGCAATGCGGAGAAATTACTGTTTGTGCATTTACAATATTCATTGATTTTTGCCATTGAAAAACATCATGTTATTCATATACCAGAAATGTTTGAAGCTACTGACTGAATGAAAAGAACTGGCATCTCCCTCTCTTTGAATCTTCTTTATCATGCTAAGAGGAGCAGGAAAAAGCAAAAAATTTCAGAATTGCACCTTGCAATGTGGAGAAATTACTGTTTGTGCATTTACAATATTCATTGATTTTTGCCATTGAAAAACGTCCAGAAATGTTTGAAGCTACTGACTGAATGAAAGGAGCTGGCATCTCACTCTCTTTGAATCTTCTTTATCATGCTAAGAGGAGCAGGAAAAAGCAAAAAATTTCAGAATTGCACCTTGCAATGCGGAGAAATTACTGTTTGTGCATTTACAATATTCATTGATTTTTGCCATTGAAAAACATCATGTTATTTATATACCAGAAATGTTTGAAGCTACTGACTGAATGAAAAGAACTGGCATCTCCCTCTCTTTGAATCTTCTTTATCATGCTAAGAGGAGCAGGAAAAAGCAAAAAATTTCAGAATTGCACCTTGCAATGGGGAGAAATTACTGTTTGTGCATTTACAATATTCATTGATTTTTGCCATTGAAAAACGTCAAGAAATGTTTGAAGCTACTGACTGAATGAAAGGAGCTGGCATCTCACTCTCTTTGAATCTTCTTTATCATGCTAAGAGGAGCAGGAAAAAGCAAAAATTTTCAGAATTGCACCTTGCAATGCGGAGAAATTACTGTTTGTGCATTTACAATATTCATTGATTTTTGCCATTGAAAAACATCATGTTATTCATATACCAGAAATGTTTGAAGCTACTGACTGAATGAAAAGAGCTGGCATCTCACTCTCTTTGAATCTTCTTTATCATGCTAAGAGGAGCAGGAAAAAGCAAAAAATTTCAGAATTGCACCTTGCAATGCGGAGAAATTACTGTTTGTGCATTTACAATATTCATTGATTTTTGCCATTGAAAAACATCATGTTATTCATATACCAGAAATGTTTGAAGCAACTGACTGAATGAAAAGAGCTGGCATCTCACTCTCTTTGAATCTTCTTTATCATGCTAAGAGGGGCAGGAAAAAGCAAAAAATTTCAGAATTGCACCTTGCAATGTGGAGAAATTACTGTTTGTGCATTTACAATATTCATTGATTTTTGCCATTGAAAAACATCATAATATTTATATACCAGAAATGTTTGAAGCTACTGACTGAATGAAAAGAGCTGGCATCTCACTCTCTTTGAATCTTCTTTATCATGCTAAGAGGAGCAGGAAAAAGCAAAAAATTTCAGAATTGCACCTTGCAATGTGGAGAAATTACTGTTTGTGCATTTACAATATTCATTGATTTTTGCCATTGAAAAACATCATAATATTTATATACCAGAAATGTTTGAAGCTACTGACTGAATGAAAAGAGCTGGCATCTCACTCTCTTTGAATCTTCTTTATCATGCTAAGAGGAGCAGGAAAAAGCAAAAATTTTCAGAATTGCACCTTGCAATGTGGAGAAATTACTGTTTGTGCATTTACAATATTCATTGATTTTTGCCATTGAAAAACGTCCAGAAATGTTTGAAGCTACTGACTGAATGAAAGGAGCTGGCATCTCACTCTCTTTGAATCTTCTTTATCATGCTAAGAGGAGCAGGAAAAAGCAAAAAATTTCAGAATTGCACCTTGCAATGCGGAGAAATTACTGTTTGTGCATTTACAATATTCATTGATTTTTGCCATTGAAAAACATCATGTTATTCATATACCAGAAATGTTTGAAGCTACTGACTGAATGAAAAGAGCTGGCATCTCACTCTCTTTGAATCTTCTTTATCATGCTAAGAGGAGCAGGAAAAAGCAAAAAAATTCAGAATTGCACCTTGCAATGTGGAGAAATTACTGTTTGTGCATATACAATATTCATTGATTTTTGCCATTGAAAAACGTCCAGAAATGTTTGAAGCTACTGACTGAATGAAAGGAGCTGGCATCTCACTCTCTTTGAATCTTCTTTATCATGATAAGAGGAGCAGGAAAAAGCAAAAAATTTCAGAATTGCAACTTGCAATGCGGAGAAATTACTGTTTGTGCATTCACAATATTCATTGATTTTTGCCATTGAAAAACATCATGTTATTCATATACCAGAAATGTTTGAAGCTACTGACTGAATGAAAAGAGCTGGAATCTCACGCTCTTTGAATCTTCTTTATCATGCTAAGAGTAGCAGGAAAAAGCAAAAAATTTCAGAATTCCACCTTGCAATGTGGAGAAATTACTGTTTGTGCATTTACAATATTCATTGATTTTTGCCATTGAAAAACGTCCAGAAATGTTTGAAGCTACTGACTGAATGAAAGGAGCTGGCATCTCACTCTCTTTGAATCTTCTTTATCATGCTAAGAGGAGCAGGAAAAAGCAAAAAATTTCAGAATTGCACCTTGCAATGCGGAGAAATTACTGTTTGTGCATTTACAATATTCATTGATTTTTGCCATTGAAAAACATCATGTTATTCATATACCAGAAATGTTTGAAGCTACTGACTGAATGAAAAGAGCTGGCATCTCACTCTCTTTGAATCTTCTTTATCATGCTAAGAGGAGCAGGAAAAAGCAAAAAATTTCAGAATTGCACCTTGCAATGCGGAGAAATTACTGTTTGTGCATTTACAATATTCATTGATTTTTGCCATTGAAAAACATCATGTTATTCATATACCAGAAATGTTTGAAGCTACTGACTGAATGAAAAGAGCTGGCATCTCACTCTCTTTGAATCTTCTTTATCATGCTAAGAGGAGCAGGAAAAAGCAAAAAATTTCAGAATTGCACCTTGCAATGTGGAGAAATTACTGTTTGTGCATTTACAATATTCATTGATTTTTGCCATTGAAAAACGTCCAGAAATGTTTGAAGCTACTGACTGAATGAAAGGAGCTGTCATCTCACTCTCTTTGAATCTTCTTTATCATGCTAAGAGGAGCAGGAAAAAGTAAAAAATTTCAGAATTGCACCTTGCAATGCGGAGAAATTACTGTTTGTGCATTTACAATATTCATTGATTTTTGCCATTGAAAAACATCATGTTATTCATATACCAGAAATGTTTGAAGCTACTGACTGAATGAAAAGAGCTGGCATCTCACTCTCTTTGAATCTTCTTTATCATGCTAAGAGGAGCAGGAAAAAGCAAAAAATGTCAGAATTGCACCTTGCAATGTGGAGAAATTACTGTTTGTGCATTTATAATATTCATTGATTTTTGCCATTGAAAAACGTCCAGAAATGTTTGAAGCTACTGACTGAATGAAAGGAGCTGGCATCTCACTCTCTTTGAATCTTCTTTATCATGCTAAGAGGAGCAGGAAAAAGCAAAAGATTTCAGAATTGCACCTTGCAATGCGGAGAAATTACTGTTTGTGCATTTACAATATTCATTGATTTTTGCCATTGAAAAACATCATGTTATTCATATACCAGAAATGTTTGAAGCTACTGACTGAATGAAAAGAGCTGGCATCTCACTCTCTTTGAATCTTCTTTATCATGCTAAGAGGAGCAGGAAAAAGCAAAACATTTCAGAATTGCACCTTGCAATGCGGAGAAATTACTGTTTGTGCATTTACAATATTCATTGATTTTTGCCATTGAAAAACATCATGTTATTCATATACCAGAAATGTTTGAAGCTACTGACTGAATGAAAAGAACTGGCATCTCCCTCTCTTTGAATCTTCTTTATCATGCTAAGAGGAGCAGGAAAAAGCAAAAAATTTCAGAATTGCACCTTGCAATGTGGAGAAATTACTGTTTGTGCATTTACAATATTCATTGATTTTTGCCATTGAAAAACGTCCAGAAATGTTTGAAGCTACTGACTGAATGAAAGGAGCTGGCATCTCACTCTCTTTGAATCTTCTTTATCATGCTAAGAGGAGCAGGAAAAAGCAAAAAATTTCAGAATTGCACCTTGCAATGCGGAGAAATTACTGTTTGTGCATTTACAATATTCATTGATTTTTGCCATTGAAAAACATCATGTTATTTATATACCAGAAATGTTTGAAGCTACTGACTGAATGAAAAGAACTGGCATCTCCCTCTCTTTGAATCTTCTTTATCATGCTAAGAGGAGCAGGAAAAAGCAAAAAATTTCAGAATTGCACCTTGCAATGGGGAGAAATTACTGTTTGTGCATTTACAATATTCATTGATTTTTGCCATTGAAAAACGTCAAGAAATGTTTGAAGCTACTGACTGAATGAAAGGAGCTGGCATCTCACTCTCTTTGAATCTTCTTTATCATGCTAAGAGGAGCAGGAAAAAGCAAAAAATTTCAGAATTGCACCTTGCAATGCGGAGAAATTACTGTTTGTGCATTTACAATATTCATTGATTTTTGCCATTGAAAAACATCATGTTATTCATATACCAGAAATGTTTGAAGCTACTGACTGAATGAAAAGAGCTGGCATCTCACTCTCTTTGAATCTTCTTTATCATGCTAAGAGGAGCAGGAAAAAGCAAAAAATTTCAGAATTGCACCTTGCAATGCGGAGAAATTACTGTTTGTGCATTTACAATATTCATTGATTTTTGCCATTGAAAAACATCATGTTATTCATATACCAGAAATGTTTGAAGCAACTGACTGAATGAAAAGAGCTGGCATCTCACTCTCTTTGAATCTTCTTTATCATGCTAAGAGGGGCAGGAAAAAGCAAAAAATTTCAGAATTGCACCTTGCAATGTGGAGAAATTACTGTTTGTGCATTTACAATATTCATTGATTTTTGCCATTGAAAAACATCATAATATTTATATACCAGAAATGTTTGAAGCTACTGACTGAATGAAAAGAGCTGGCATCTCACTCTCTTTGAATCTTCTTTATCATGCTAAGAGGAGCAGGAAAAAGCAAAAAATTTCAGAATTGCACCTTGCAATGTGGAGAAATTACTGTTTGTGCATTTACAATATTCATTGATTTTTGCCATTGAAAAACATCATAATATTTATATACCAGAAATGTTTGAAGCTACTGACTGAATGAAAAGAGCTGGCATCTCACTCTCTTTGAATCTTCTTTATCATGCTAAGAGGAGCAGGAAAAAGCAAAAATTTTCAGAATTGCACCTTGCAATGTGGAGAAATTACTGTTTGTGCATTTACAATATTCATTGATTTTTGCCATTGAAAAACGTCCAGAAATGTTTGAAGCTACTGACTGAATGAAAGGAGCTGGCATCTCACTCTCTTTGAATCTTCTTTATCATGCTAAGAGGAGCAGGAAAAAGCAAAAAATTTCAGAATTGCACCTTGCAATGCGGAGAAATTACTGTTTGTGCATTTACAATATTCATTGATTTTTGCCATTGAAAAACATCATGTTATTCATATACCAGAAATGTTTGAAGCTACTGACTGAATGAAAAGAGCTGGCATCTCACTCTCTTTGAATCTTCTTTATCATGCTAAGAGGAGCAGGAAAAAGCAAAAAAATTCAGAATTGCACCTTGCAATGTGGAGAAATTACTGTTTGTGCATATACAATATTCATTGATTTTTGCCATTGAAAAACGTCCAGAAATGTTTGAAGCTACTGACTGAATGAAAGGAGCTGGCATCTCACTCTCTTTGAATCTTCTTTATCATGATAAGAGGAGCAGGAAAAAGCAAAAAATTTCAGAATTGCACCTTGCAATGCGGAGAAATTACTGTTTGTGCATTTACAATATTCATTGATTTTTGCCATTGAAAAACATCATGTTATTCATATACCAGAAATGTTTGAAGCTACTGACTGAATGAAAAGAGCTGGCATCTCACTCTCTTTGAATCTTCTTTATCATGCTAAGAGGAGCAGGAAAAAGCAAAAAAATTCAGAATTGCACCTTGCAATGTGGAGAAATTACTGTTTGTGCATTTACAATATTCATTGATTTTTGCCATTGAAAAACGTCCAGAAATGTTTGAAGCTACTGACTGAATGAAAGGAGCTGGCATCTCACTCTCTTTGAATCTTCTTTATCATGATAAGAGGAGCAGGAAAAAGCAAAAAATTTCAGAATTGCAACTTGCAATGCGGAGAAATTACTGTTTGTGCATTCACAATATTCATTGATTTTTGCCATTGAAAAACATCATGTTATTCATATACCAGAAATGTTTGAAGCTACTGACTGAATGAAAAGAGCTGGCATCTCACGCTCTTTGAATCTTCTTTATCATGCTAAGAGGAGCAGGAAAAAGCAAAAAATTTCAGAATTCCACCTTGCAATGTGGAGAAACTACTGTTTGTGCATTTACAATATTCATTGATTTTTGCCATTGAAAAACGTCCAGAAATGTTTGAAGCTACTGACTGAATGAAAAGAACTGGCATCTCACTCTCTTTGAATCTTCTTTATCATGCTAAGAGGAGCAGGAAAAAGCAAAAAATTTCAGAATTGCACCTTGCAATGTGGAGAAATTACTGTTTGTGCATTTACAATATTCATTGATTTTTGCCATTGAAAAACGTCCAGAAATGTTTGAAGCTACTGACTGAATGAAAGGAGCTGGCATCTCACTCTCTTTGAATCTTCGTTATCATGCTAAGAGGAGCAGGAAAAAGCAAAAAATTTCAGAATTGCACCTTGCAATGCGGAGAAATTACTGTTTGTGCATTTACAATATTCATTGATTTTTGCCATTGAAAAACATCATGTTATTCATATACCAGAAATGTTTGAAGCTACTGACTGAATGAAAAGAGCTGGCATCTCACTCTCTTTGAATCTTCTTTATCATGCTAAGAGGAGCAGGAAAAAGCAAAAAAATTCAGAATTGCACCTTGCAATGTGGAGAAATTACTGTTTGTGCATTTACAATATTCATTGATTTTTGCCATTGAAAAACGTCCAGAAATGTTTGAAGCTACTGACTGAATGAAAGGAGCTGGCATCTCACTCTCTTTGAATCTACTTTATCATGATAAGAGGAGCAGGAAAAAGCAAAAAATTTCAGAATTGCACCTTGCAATGCGGAGAAATTACTGTTTGTGCATTCACAATATTCATTGATTTTTGCCATTGAAAAACATCATGTTATTCATATACCAGAAATGTTTGAAGCTACTGACTGAATGAAAAGAGCTGGCATCTCACGCTCTTTGAATCTTCTTTATCATGCTAAGAGGAGCAGGAAAAAGCAAAAAATTTCAGAATTCCACCTTGCAATGTGGAGAAATTACTGTTTGTGCATTTACAATATTCATTGATTTTTGCCATTGAAAAACGTCCAGAAATGTTTGAAGCTACTGACTGAATGAAAAGAACTGGCATCTCACTCTCTTTGAATCTTCTTTATCATGCTAAGAGGAGCAGGAAAAAGCAAAAAATTTCAGAATTGCACCTTGCAATGTGGAGAAATTACTGTTTGTGCATTTACAATATTCATTGATTTTTGCCATTGAAAAACGTCCAGAAATGTTTGAAGCTACTGACTGAATGAAAGGAGCTGGCATCTCACTCTCTTTGAATCTTCGTTATCATGCTAAGAGGAGCAGGAAAAAGCAAAAAATTTCAGAATTGCACCTTGCAATGCGGAGAAATTACTGTTTGTGCATTTACAATATTCATTGATTTTTGCCATTGAAAAACATCATGTTATTCATATACCAGAAATGTTTGAAGCTACTGACTGAATGAAAAGAGCTGGCATCTCACTCTCTTTGAATCTTCTTTATCATGCTAAGAGGAGCAGGAAAAAGCAAAAAATTTCGAATTGCACCTTGCAATGTGGAGAAATTACTGTTTGTGCATTTACAATATTCATTGATTTTTGCCATTGAAAAACGTCCAGAAATGTTTGAAGCTACTGACTGAATGAAAGGAGCTGGCATCTCACTCTCTTTGAATCTTCTTTATCATGCTAAGAGGAGCAGGAAAAAGCAAAAAATTTCAGAATTGCACCTTACAATGCGGAGAAATTACTGTTTGTGCATTTACAATATTCATTGATTTTTGCCATTGAAAAACATCATAATATTTATATAGCAGAAATGTTTGAAGCTACTGACTGAATGAAAAGAGCTGGCATCTCACTCTCTTTGAATCTTCTTTATCATGCTAAGAGGAGCAGGAAAAAGCAAAAAATGTCAGAATTGCACCTTGCAATGTGGAGAAATTACTGTTTGTGCATTTACAATATTCATTGATTTTTGCCATTGAAAAACGTCCAGAAATGTTTGAAGCTACTGACTGAATGAAAGGAGCTGGCATCTCACTCTCTTTGAATCTTCTTTATAATGATAAGAGGAGCAGGAAAAAGCAAAAAATTTCAGAATTGCAACTTGCAATGCGGAGAAATTACTGTTTGTGCATTTACAATATTCATTGATTTTTGCCATTGAAAAACATCATGTTATTCATATACCAGAAATGTTTGAAGCTACTGACTGAATGAAAAGAGCTGGCATCTCACTCTCTTTGAATCTTCTTTATCATGCTAAGAGGAGCAGGAAAAAGCAAACATTTCAGAATTGCACCTTGCAATGTGGAGAAATTACTGTTTGTGCATTTACAATATTCATAGATTTTTGCCATTGAAAAACGTCCAGAAATGTTTGAAGCTACTGACTGAATGAAAGGAGCTGGCATCTCACTCTCTTTGAATCTTCTTTATCATGATAAGAGGAGCAGGAAAAAGCAAAAAATTTCAGAATTGCAACTTGCAATGCGGAGAAATTACTGTTTGTGCATTTACAGTATTCATTGATTTTTGCCATTGAAAAACATCATGTTATTCATATACCAGAAATGTTTGAAGCTACTGACTGAATGAAAGGAGCTGGCATCTCACTCTCTTTGAATCTTCTTTATCATGCTAAGAGGAGCAGGAAAAAGCAAAAAATTTCAGAATTGCACCTTGCAATGCGGAGAAATTACTGTTTGTGCATTTACAATATTCATTGATTTTTGCCATTGAAAAACATCATGTTATTCATATACCAGAAATGTTTGAAGCTACTGACTGAATGAAAAGAGATGGCATCTCACTTTCTTTGAATCTTCTTTATCATGCTAAAAGGAGCAGGAAAAAGCAAAAAAATTCAGAATTGCTCCTTGCAATGTGGATAAATTACTGTTTGTGCATTTACAATATTCATTGATTTTTGCCATTGAAAAACGTCCAGAAATGTTTGAAGCTACTGACTGAATGAAAGGAGCTGGCATCTCACTCTCTTTGAATCTTCTTTATCACGCTAAGAGGAGCAGGAAAAAGCAAAAAAAATTTCATAATTGCACCTTGCAATGCGGAGAAATTACTGTTTGTGCATTTACAATATTCATTGATTTTTGCCATTGAAAAACATCATGTTATTCATATACCAGAAATGTTTGAAGCTACTGACTGAATGAAAAGAGCTGACATCTCACTCTCTTTGGATCTTCTTTATCATGCTAAGAGGAGCAGGAAAAAGCATAAAATTTCAGAATTGCACCTTGCAATGCGGAGAAATTACTGTTTGTGCATTTACAATATTCATTGATTTTTGCCATTGAAAAACATCATGTTATTCATATACCAGAAATGTTTGAAGCTACTGACTGAATGAAAAGAGCTGGCATCTCACGCTCTTTGAATCTTCTTTATCATGCTAAGAGGAGCAGGAAAAAGCAAAAAATTTCAGAATTCCACCTTGCAATGTGGAGAAATTACTGTTTGTGCATTTACAATATTCATTGATTTTTGCCATTGAAAAACGTCCAGAAATGTTTGAAGCTACTGACTGAATGAAAGGAGCTGGCATCTCACTCTCTTTGAATCTTCTTTATCATGCTAAGAGGAGCAGGAAAAAGCAAAACATTTCAGAATTGCACCTTGCAATGCGGAGAAATTACTGTTTGTGCATTTACAATATTCATTGATTTTTGCCATTGAAAAACGTCCAGAAATGTTTGAAGCTACTGACTGAATGAAAGGAGCTGGCATCTCACTCTCTTTGAATCTTCTTTATCATGCTAAACGGAGCAGGAAAAAGCAAAAAATTTCAGAATTGCACCTTGCAATGCGGAGAAACTACTGGTTGTGCATTTACAATATTCATTGATTTTTGCCATTGAAAAACATCATGTTATTCATATACCAGAAATGTTTGAAGCTACTGACTGAATGAAAAGAGCTGGCATCTCACTCTCTTTGAATCTTCTTTATCATGCTAAGAGGAGCAGGAAAAAGCAAAAAAAATCAGAATTGCACCTTGCAATGTGGAGAAATTACTGTTTGTGCATTTACAATATTCATCGATTTTTGCCATTGAAAAACGTCCAGAAATGTTTGAAGCTACTGACTGAATGAAAGGAGCTGGCATCTCACTCTCTTTGAATCTTCTTTATCATGCTAAGAGGAGCAGGAAAAAGCAAAAAATTTCAGAATTGCACCTTGCAATGCGGAGAAATTACTGTTTGTGCATTTACAATATTCATTGATTTTTGCCATTGAAAAACATCATGTTATTCATATACCAGAAATGTTTGAAGCTACTGACTGAATGAAAAGAGCTGGCATCTCACTCTCTTTGAATCTTCTTTATCATGCTAAGAGGAGCAGGAAAAAGCAAAAAATTTCAGAATTGCACCTTGCAATGTGGAGAAATTACTGTTTGTGCATTTACAATATTCATTGATATTTGCCATTGAAAAACGTCCAGAAATGTTTGAAGCTACTGACTGAATGAAAGGAGCTGGCATCTCACTCTCTTTGAATCTTCTTTATCATGCTAAGAGGAGCAGGAAAAAGCAAAAAATTTCAGAATTGCACCTTGCAATGCGGAGAAATTACTGTTTGTGCATTTACAGTATTCATTGATTTTTGCCATTGAAAAACATCATGTTATTCATATACCAGAAATGTTTGAAGCTACTGACTGAATGAAAGGAGCTGGCATCTCACTCTCTTTGAATCTTCTTTATCATGCTAAGAGGAGCAGGAAAAAGCAAAAAATTTCAGAATTGCACCTTGCATTGCGGAGAAATTACTGTTTGTGCATTTACAATATTCATTGATTTTTGCCATTGAAAAACATCATGTTATTCATATACCAGAAATGTTTGAAGCTACTGACTGAATGAAAAGAGCTGGCATCTCACTTTCTTTGAATCTTCTTTATCATGCTAAGAGGAGCAGGAAAAAGCAAAAAATTTCAGAATTGCACCTTGCAATGTGGAGAAATTACTGTTTGTGCATTTACAATATTCATTGATATTTGCCATTGAAAAACGTCCAGAAATGTTTGAAGCTACTGACTGAATGAAAGGAGCTGGCATCTCACTCTCTTTGAATCTTCTTTATCATGCTAAGAGGAGCAGGAAAAAGCAAAAAATTTCAGAATTGCACCTTGCAATGCGGAGAAATTACTGTTTGTGCATTTACAGTATTCATTGATTTTTGCCATTGAAAAACATCATGTTATTCATATACCAGAAATGTTTGAAGCTACTGACTGAATGAAAGGAGCTGGCATCTCACTCTCTTTGAATCTTCTTTATCATGCTAAGAGGAGCAGGAAAAAGCAAAAAATTTCAGAATTGCACCTTGCATTGCGGAGAAATTACTGTTTGTGCATTTACAATATTCATTGATTTTTGCCATTGAAAAACATCATGTTATTCATATACCAGAAATGTTTGAAGCTACTGACTGAATGAAAAGAGCTGGCATCTCACTTTCTTTGAATCTTCTTTATCATGCTAAAAGGAGCAGGAAAAAGCAAAAAAATTCAGAATTGCACCTTGCAATGTGGATAAATTACTGTTTGTGCATTTACAATATTCATTGATTTTTGCCATTGAAAAACGTCCAGAAATGTTTGAAGCTACTGACTGAATGAAAGGAGCTGGCATCTCACTCTCTTTGAATCTTCTTTATCACGCTAAGAGGAGCAGGAAAAAGCAAAAAAAATTTCATAATTGCACCTTGCAATGCGGAGAAATTACTGTTTGTGCATTTACAATATTCATTGATTTTTGCCATTGAAAAACATCATGTTATTCATATACCAGAAATGTTTGAAGCTGCTGACTGAATGAAAAGAGCTGACATCTCACTGTCTTTGGATCTTCTTTATCATGCTAAGAGGAGCAGGAAAAAGCATAAAATTTCAGAATTGCACCTTGCAATGCGGAGAAATTACTGTTTGTGCATTTACAATATTCATTGATTTTTGCCATTGAAAAACATCATGTTATTCATATACCAGAAATGTTTGAAGCTACTGACTGAATGAAAAGAGCTGGCATCTCACGCTCTTTGAATCTTCTTTATCATGCTAAGAGGAGCAGGAAAAAGCAAAAAATTTCAGAATTCCACCTTGCAATGTGGAGAAATTACTGTTTGTGCATTTACAATATTCATTGATTTTTGCCATTGAAAAACGTCCAGAAATGTTTGAAGCTACTGACTGAATGAAAGGAGCTGGCATCTCACTCTCTTTGAATCTTCTTTATCATGCTAAGAGGAGCAGGAAAAAGCAAAACATTTCAGAATTGCACCTTGCAATGCGGAGAAATTACTGTTTGTGCATTTACAATATTCATTGATTTTTGCCATTGAAAAACGTCCAGAAATGTTTGAAGCTACTGACTGAATGAAAGGAGCTGGCATCTCACTCTCTTTGAATCTTCTTTATCATGCTAAACGGAGCAGGAAAAAGCAAAAAATTTCAGAATTGCACCTTGCAATGCGGAGAAACTACTGGTTGTGCATTTACAATATTCATTGATTTTTGCCATTGAAAAACATCATGTTATTCATATACCAGAAATGTTTGAAGCTACTGACTGAATGAAAAGAGCTGGCATCTCAATCTCTTTGAATCTTCTTTATCATGCTAAGAGGAGCAGGAAAAAGCAAAAAAAATCAGAATTGCACCTTGCAATGTGGAGAAATTACTGTTTGTGCATTTACAATATTCATTGATTTTTGCCATTGAAAAACGTCCAGAAATGTTTGAAGCTACTGACTGAATGAAAGGAGCTGGCATCTCACTCTCTTTGAATCTTCTTTATCATGCTAAGAGGAGCAGGAAAAAGCAAAAAATTTCAGAATTGCACCTTGCAATGCGGAGAAATTACTGTTTGTGCATTTACAATATTCATTGATTTTTGCCATTGAAAAACATCATGTTATTCATATACCAGAAATGTTTGAAGCTACTGACTGAATGAAAAAAGCTGGCATCTCACTCTCTTTGAATCTTCTTTATCATGCTAAGAGGAGCAGGAAAAAGCAAAAAATTTCAGAATTGCACCTTGCAATGTGGAGAAATTACTGTTTGTGCATTTACAATATTCATTGATTTTTGCCATTGAAAAACGTCCAGAAATGTTTGAAGCTACTGACTGAATGAAAGGAGCTGGCATCTCACTCTCTTTGAATCTTCTTTATCATGCTAAGAGGAGCAGGAAAAAGCAAAAAATTTCAGAATTGCACCTTGCAATGCGGAGAAATTACTGTTTGTGCATTTACAATATTCATTGATTTTTGCCATTGAAAAACATCATGTTATTCATATACCAGAAATGTTTGAAGCTACTGACTGAATGAAAAGAGCTGGCATCTCACGCTCTTTGAATCTTCTTTATCATGCTAAGAGGAGCAGGAAAAAGCAAAAAATTTCAGAATTCCACCTTGCAATGTGGAGAAATTACTGTTTGTGCATTTACAATATTCATTGATTTTTGCCATTGAAAAACGTCCAGAAATGTTTGAAGCTACTGACTGAATGAAAGGAGCTGGCATCTCACTCTCTTTGAATCTTCTTTATCATGCTAAGAGGAGCAGGAAAAAGTAAAACATTTCAGAATTGCACCTTGCAATGCGGAGAAATTACTGTTTGTGCATTTACAATATTCATTAATTTTTGCCATTGAAAAACATCATGTTATTCATATACCAGAAATGTTTGAAGCTACTGACTGAATGAAAAGAGCTGGCATCTCACGCTCTTTGAATCTTTTTATCATGCTAAGAGGAGCAGGAAAAAGCAAAAAATTTCAGAATTCCACCTTGCAATGTGGAGAAATTACTGTTTGTGCATTTACAATATTCATTGATTTTTGCCATTGAAAAAAGTCCAGAAATGTTTGAAGCTACTGACTGAATGAAAGGAGCTGGCATCTCACTCTCTTTGAATCTTCTTTATCATGCTAAGAGGAGCAGGAAAAAGCAAAAAATTTCAGAATTGCACCTTGCAATGCGGAGAAATTACTGTTTGTGCATTTACAATATTCATTGATTTTTGCCATTGAAAAACATCATGTTATTCATATACCAGAAATGTTTGAAGCTACTGACTGAATGAAAAGAGCTGGCATCTCACTCTCTTTGAATCTTCTTTATCATGCTAAGAGGAGCAGGAAAAAGCAAAAAATTTCAGAATTGCACCTTGCAATGCGGAGAAATTACTGTTTGTGCATTTACAGTATTCATTGATTTTTGCCATTGAAAAACATCATGTTATTCATATACCAGAAATGTTTGAAGCTACTGACTGAATGAAAGGAGCTGGCATCTCACTCTCTTTGAATCTTCTTTATCATGCTAAGAGGAGCAGGAAAAAGCAAAAAATTTCAGAATTGCACCTTGCAATGCGGAGAAATTACTGTTTGTGCATTTACAATATTCATTGATTTTTGCCATTGAAAAACATCATGTTATTCATATACCAGAAATGTTTGAAGCTAATGACTGAATGAAAAGAGCTGGCATCTCACTTTCTTTGAATCTTCTTTATCATGCTAAAAGGAGCAGGAAAAAGCAAAAAAATTCAGAATTGCACCTTGCAATGTGGATAAATTACTGTTTGTGCATTTACAATATTCATTGATTTTTGCCATTGAAAAACGTCCAGAAATGTTTGAAGCTACTGACTGAATGAAAGGAGCTGGCATCTCACTCTCTTTGAATCTTCTTTATCACGCTAAGCGGAGCAGGAAAAAGCAAAAAAAATTTCATAATTGCACCTTGCAATGCGGAGAAATTACTGTTTGTGCATTTACAATATTCATTGATTTTTGCCATTGAAAAACATCATGTTATTCATATACCAGAAATGTTTGAAGCTGCTGACTGAATGAAAAGAGCTGACATCTCACTGTCTTTGGATCTTCTTTATCATGCTAAGAGGAGCAGGAAAAAGCATAAAATTTCAGAATTGCACCTTGCAATGCGGAGAAATTACTGTTTGTGCATTTACAATATTCATTGATTTTTGCCATTGAAAAACATCATGTTATTCATATACCAGAAATGTTTGAAGATACTGACTGAATGAAAAGAGCTGGCATCTCACGCTCTTTGAATCTTCTTTATCATGCTAAGAGGAGCAGGAAAAATCAAAAAATTTCAGAATTCCACCTTGCAATGTGGAGAAATTACTGTTTGTGCATTTACAATATTCATTGATTTTTGCCATTGAAAAACGTCCAGAAATGTTTGAAGCTACTGACTGAATGAAAGGAGCTGGCATCTCACTCTCTTTGAATCTTCTTTATCATGCTAAGAGGAGCAGGAAAAAGCAAAACATTTCAGAATTGCACCTTGCAATGCGGAGAAACTACTGGTTGTGCATTTACAATATTCATTGATTTTTGCCATTGAAAAACATCATGTTATTCATATACCAGAAATGTTTGAAGCTACTGACTGAATGAAAAGAGCTGGCATCTCACTCTCTTTGAATCTTCTTTATCATGTTAAGAGGAGCAGGAAAAAGCAAAAAAAATCAGAATTGCACCTTGCAATGTGGAGAAATTACTGTTTGTGCATTTACAATATTCATTGATTTTTGCCATTGAAAAACGTCCAGAAATGTTTGAAGCTACTGACTGAATGAAAGGAGCTGGCATCTCACTCTCTTTGAATCTTCTTTATCATGCTAAGAGGAGCAGGAAAAAGCAAAAAATTTCAGAATTGCACCTTGCAATGCGGAGAAATTACTGTTTGTGCATTTACAATATTCATTGATTTTTGCCATTGAAAAACATCATGTTATTCATATACCAGAAATGTTTGAAGCTACTGACTGAATGAAAAGAGCTGGCATCTCACTCTCTTTGAATCTTCTTTATCATGCTAAGAGGAGCAGGAAAAAGCAAAAAATTTCAGAATTGCACCTTGCAATGTGGAGAAATTACTGTTTGTGCATTTACAATATTCATTGATTTTTGCCATTGAAAAACGTCCAGAAATGTTTGAAGCTACTGACTGAATGAAAGGAGCTGGCATCTCACTCTCTTTGAATCTTCTTTATCATGCTAAGAGAAGCAGGAAAAAGCAAAAAAATTCAGAATTGCACCTTGCAATGCGGAGAAATTACTGTTTGTGCATTTACAATATTCATTGATTTTTGCCATTGAAAAACATCATGTTATTCATATACCAGAAATGTTTGAAGCTACTGACTGAATGAAAAGAGCTGGCATCTCACGCTCTTTGAATCTTCTTTATCATGCTAAGAGGAGCAGGAAAAAGCAAAAAAATTCAGAATTCCACCTTGCAATGTGGAGAAATTACTGTTTGTGCATTTACAATATTCATTGATTTTTGCCATTGAAAAACGTCCAGAAATGTTTGAAGCTACTGACTGAATGAAAGGAGCTGGCATCTCACTCTCTTTGAATCTTCTTTATCATGCTAAGAGGAGCAGGAAAAAGCAAAACATTTCAGAATTGCACCTTGCAATGCGGAGAAATTACTGTTTGTGCATTTACAATATTCATTGATTTTTGCCATTGAAAAACATCATGTTATTCATATACCAGAAATGTTTGAAGCTACTGACTGAATGAAAAGAGCTGGCATCTCACGCTCTTTGAATCTTCTTTATCATGCTAAGAGGAGCAGGAAAAAGCAAAAAATTTCAGAATTCCACCTTGCAATGTGGAGAAATTACTGTTTGTGCATTTACAATATTCATTGATTTTTGCCATTGAAAAACGTCCAGAAATGTTTGAAGCTACTGACTGAATGAAAGGAGCTGGCATCTCACTCTCTTTGAATCTTCTTTATCATGCTAAGAGGAGCAGGAAAAAGCAAAAAATTTCAGAATTGCACCTTGCAATGCGGAGAAATTACTGTTTGTGCATTTACAATATTCATTGATTTTTGCCATTGAAAAACATCATGTTATTCATATACCAGAAATGTTTGAAGCTACTGACTGAATGAAAAGAGCTGGCATCTCACGCTCTTTGAATCTTTTTATCATGCTAAGAGGAGCAGGAAAAAGCAAAAAATTTCAGAATTCCACCTTGCAATGTGGAGAAATTACTGTTTGTGCATTTACAATATTCATTGATTTTTGCCATTGAAAAACGTCCAGAAATGTTTGAAGCTACTGACTGAATGAAAGGAGCTGGCATCTCACTCTCTTTGAATCTTCTTTATCATGCTAAGAGGAGCAGGAAAAAGCAAAAAATTTCAGAATTGCACCTTGCAATGCGGAGAAATTACTGTTTGTGCATTTACAATATTCATTGATTTTTGCCATTGAAAAACATCATGTTATTCATATACCAGAAATGTTTGAAGCTACTGACTGAATGAAAAGAGCTGGCATCTCACTCTCTTTGAATCTTCTTTATCATGCTAAGAGGAGCAGGAAAAAGCAAAAAATTTCAGAATTGCACCTTGCAATGCGGAGAAATTACTGTTTGTGCATTTACAGTATTCATTGATTTTTGCCATTGAAAAACATCATGTTATTCATATACCAGAAATGTTTGAAGCTACTGACTGAATGAAAGGAGCTGGCATCTCACTCTCTTTGAATCTTCTTTATCACGCTAAGAGGAGCAGGAAAAAGCAAAAAATTTCAGAATTGCACCTTGCAATGCGGAGAAATTACTGTTTGTGCATTTACAATATTCATTGATTTTTGCCATTGAAAAACATCATGTTATTCATATACCAGAAATGTTTGAAGCTAATGACTGAATGAAAAGAGCTGGCATCTCACTTTCTTTGAATCTTCTTTATCATGCTAAAAGGAGCAGGAAAAAGCAAAAAAATTCAGAATTGCACCTTGCAATGTGGATAAATTACTGTTTGTGCATTTACAATATTCATTGATTTTTGCCATTGAAAAACGTCCAGAAATGTTTGAAGCTACTGACTGAATGAAAGGAGCTGGCATCTCACTCTCTTTGAATCTTCTTTATCACGCTAAGAGGAGCAGGAAAAAGCAAAAAAAATTTCATAATTGCACCTTGCAATGCGGAGAAATTACTGTTTGTGCATTTACAATATTCATTGATTTTTGCCATTGAAAAACATCATGTTATTCATATACCAGAAATGTTTGAAGCTGCTGACTGAATGAAAAGAGCTGACATCTCACTGTCTTTGGATCTTCTTTATCATGCTAAGAGGAGCAGGAAAAAGCATAAAATTTCAGAATTGCACCTTGCAATGCGGAGAAATTACTGTTTGTGCATTTACAATATTCATTGATTTTTGCCATTGAAAAACATCATGTTATTCATATACCAGAAATGTTTGAAGATACTGACTGAATGAAAAGAGCTGGCATCTCACTCTCTTTGAATCTTCTTTATCATGCTAAGAGGAGCAGGAAAAATCAAAAAATTTCAGAATTCCACCTTGCAATGTGGAGAAATTACTGTTTGTGCATTTACAATATTCATTGATTTTTGCCATTGAAAAACGTCCAGAAATGTTTGAAGCTACTGACTGAATGAAAGGAGCTGGCATCTCACTCTCTTTGAATCTTCTTTATCATGCTAAGAGGAGCAGGAAAAAGCAAAACATTTCAGAATTGCACCTTGCAATGCGGAGAAACTACTGGTTGTGCATTTACAATATTCATTGATTTTTGCCATTGAAAAACATCATGTTATTCATATACCAGAAATGTTTGAAGCTACTGACTGAATGAAAAGAGCTGGCATCTCACTCTCTTTGAATCTTCTTTATCATGTTAAGAGGAGCAGGAAAAAGCAAAAAAAATCAGAATTGCACCTTGCAATGTGGAGAAATTACTGTTTGTGCATTTACAATATTCATTGATTTTTGCCATTGAAAAACGTCCAGAAATGTTTGAAGCTACTGACTTAATGAAAGGAGCTGGCATCTCACTCTCTTTGAATCTTCTTTATCATGCTAAGAGGAGCAGGAAAAAGCAAAAAATTTCAGAATTGCACCTTGCAATGCGGAGAAATTACTGTTTGTGCATTTACAATATTCATTGATTTTTGCCATTGAAAAACATCATGTTATTCATATACCAGAAATGTTTGAAGCTACTGACTGAATGAAAAGAGCTGGCATCTCACTCTCTTTGAATCTTCTTTATCATGCTAAGAGGAGCAGGAAAAAGCAAAAAATTTCAGAATTGCACCTTGCAATGTGGAGAAATTACTGTTTGTGCATTTACAATATTCATTGATTTTTGCCATTGAAAAACGTCCAGAAATGTTTGAAGCTACTGACTGAATGAAAGGAGCTGGCATCTCACTCTCTTTGAATCTTCTTTATCATGCTAAGAGAAGCAGGAAAAAGCAAAAAAATTCAGAATTGCACCTTGCAATGTGGAGAAATTACTGTTTGTGCATTTACAATATTCATTGATTTTTGCCATTGAAAAACATCATGTTATTCATATACCAGAAATGTTTGAAGCTACTGACTGAATGAAAAGAGCTGGCATCTCACGCTCTTTGAATCTTCTTTATCATGCTAAGAGGAGCAGGAAAAAGCAAAAAAATTCAGAATTCCACCTTGCAATGTGGAGAAATTACTGTTTGTGCATTTACAATATTCATTGATTTTTGCCATTGAAAAACGTCCAGAAATGTTTGAAGCTACTGACTGAATGAAAGGAGCTGGCATCTCACTCTCTTTGAATCTTCTTTATCATGCTAAGAGGAGCAGGAAAAAGCAAAACATTTCAGAATTGCACCTTGCAATGCGGAGAAATTACTGTTTGTGCATTTACAATATTCATTGATTTTTGCCATTGAAAAACATCATGTTATTCATATACCAGAAATGTTTGAAGCTACTGACTGAATGAAAAGAGCTGGCATCTCACGCTCTTTGAATCTTCTTTATCATGCTAAGAGGAGCAGGAAAAAGCAAAAAATTTCAGAATTCCACCTTGCAATGTGGAGAAATTACTGTTTGTGCATTTACAATATTCATTGATTTTTGCCATTGAAAAACGTCCAGAAATGTTTGAAGCTACTGACTGAATGAAAGGAGCTGGCATCTCACTCTCTTTGAATCTTCTTTATCATGCTAAGAGGAGCAGGAAAAAGCAAAAAATTTCAGAATTGCACCTTGCAATGCGGAGAAATTACTGTTTGTGCATTTACAATATTCATTGATTTTTGCCATTGAAAAACATCATAATATTTATATACCAGAAATGTTTGAAGCTACTGACTGAATGAAAAGAGCTGGCATCTCACTCTCTTTGAATCTTCTTTATCATGCTAAGAGGAGCAGGAAAAAGCAAAAAATTTCAGAATTGCACCTTGCAATGTGGAGAAATTACTGTTTGTGCATTTACAATATTCATTGATTTTGGCCATTGAAAAACGTCCAGAAATGTTTGAAGCTACTGACTGAATGAAAGGAGCTGGCATCTCACTCTCTTTGAATCTTCTTTATCATGATAAGAGGAGCAGGAAAAAGCAAAAAATTTCAGAATTGCAACTTGCAATGCGGAGAAATTACTGTTTGTGAAATTACAATATTCATTGATTTTTGCCATTGAAAAACATCATGTTATTCATATACCAGAAATGTTTGAAGCTACTGACTGAATGAAAAGAGCTGGCATCTCACTCTCTTTGAATCTTCTTTATCATGCTAAGAGGAGCAGGAAAAAGCAAAAAATTTCAGAATTGCACCTTGCAATGTGGAGAAATTACTGTTTGTGCATTTACAATATTCATTGATTTTTTCCATTGAAAAACATCATAATATTTATATACCAGAAATGTTTGAAGCTACTGACTGAATGAAAAGAGCTGGCATCTCACTCTCTTTGAATCTTCTTTATCATGCTAAGAGGAGCAGGAAAAAGCAAAAAATTTCAGAATTGCACCTTGCAATGTGGAGAAATTACTGTTTGTGCATTTACAATATTCATTGATTTTTGCCATTGAAAAACGTCCAGAAATGTTTGAAGCTACTGACTGAATGAAAGGAGCTGGCATCTCACTCTCTTTGAATCTTCTTTATCATGCTAAGAGGAGCAGGAAAAAGCAAAAAATTTCAGAATTGCACCTTGCAATGCGGAGAAATTACTGTTTGTGCATTTACAATATTCATTGATTTTTGCCATTGAAAAACATCATGTTATTCATATACCAGAAATGTTTGAAGCTACTGACTGAATGAAAAGAGCTGGCATCTCACGCTCTTTGAATCTTCTTTATCATGCTAAGAGGAGCAGGAAAAAGCAAAAAATTTCAGAATTCCACCTTGCAATGTGGAGAAATTACTGTTTGTGCATTTACAATATTCATTGATTTTTGCCATTGAAAAACGTCCAGAAATGTTTGAAGCTACTGACTGAATGAAAGAAGCTGGCATCTCACTCTCTTTGAATCTTCTTTATCATGCTAAGAGGAGCAGGAAAAAGCAAAACATTTCAGAATTGCACCTTGCAATGCGGAGAAATTACTGTTTGTGCATTTACAATATTCATTGATTTTTGCCATTGAAAAACATCATGTTATTCATATACCAGAAATGTTTGAAGCTACTGACTGAATGAAAAGAGCTGGCATCTCACGCTCTTTGAATCTTCTTTATCATGCTAAGAGGAGCAGGAAAAAGCAAAAAATTTCAGAATTCCACCTTGCAATGTGGAGAAATTACTTTTTGTGCATTTACAATATTCATTGATTTTTGCCATTGAAAAACGTCCAGAAATGTTTGAAGCTACTGACTGAATGAAAGGAGCTGGCATCTCACTCTCTTTGAATCTTCTTTATCATGCTAAGAGGAGAAGGAAAAAGCAAAAAATTTCAGAATTGCACCTTGCAATGCGGAGAAATTACTGTTTGTGCATTTACAATATTCATTGATTTTTGCCATTGAAAAACATCATGTTATTCATATACCAGAAATGTTTGAAGCTACTGACTGAATGAAAAGAACTGGCATCTCACTCTCTTTGAATCTTCTTTATCATGCTAAGAGGAGCAGGAAAAAGCAAAAAATTTCAGAATTGCACCTTGCAATGTGGAGAAATTACTGTTTGTGCATTTACAATATTCATTGATTTTTGCCATTGAAAAACGTCCAGAAATGTTTGAAGCTACTGACTGAATGAAAGGAGTTGGCATCTCACTGTCTTTGAATCTTCGTTATCATGCTAAGAGGAGCAGGAAAAAGCAAAAAATTTCAGAATTGCACCTTGCAATGCGGAGAAATTACTGTTTGTGCATTTACAATATTCATTGATTTTTGCCATTGAAAAACATCATGTTATTCATATACCAGAAATGTTTGAAGCTACTGACTGAATGAAAAGAGCTGGCATCTCACTCTCTTTGAATCTTCTTTATCATGCTAAGAGGAGCAGGAAAAAGCAAAAAATTTCAGAATTGCACCTTGCAATGTGGAGAAATTACTGTTTGTGCATTTACAATATTCATTGATTTTTTCCATTGAAAAACATCATAATATTTATATACCAGAAATGTTTGAAGCTACTGACTGAATGAAAAGAGCTGGCATCTCACTCTCTTTGAATCTTCTTTATCATGCTAAGAGGAGCAGGAAAAAGCAAAAAATTTCAGAATTGCACCTTGCAATGTGGAGAAAATACTGTTTGTGCATTTACAATATTCATTGATTTTTGCCAGTGAAAAACATCATGTTATTCATATACCAGAAATGTTTGAAGCTACTGACTGAATGAAAAGAGCTGGCATCTCACTCTCTTTGAATCTTCTTTATCATGCTAAGAGGAGCAGGAAAAAGCAAAAAATTTCAGAATTGCACCTTGCAATGTGGAGAAATTACTGTTTGTGCATTTACAATATTCATTGATTTTTGCCATTGAAAAACGTCCAGAAATGTTTGAAGCTACTGACTGAATGAAAGGAGCTGGCATCTCACTCTCTTTGAATCTTCTTTATCATGCTAAGAGGAGCAGGAAAAAGCAAAAAAATTCAGAATTGCACCTTGCAATGCGGAGAAATTACTGTTTGTGCATTTACAATATTCATTGATTTTTGCCATTGAAAAACATCATGTTATTCATATACCAGAAATGTTTGAAGCTACTGACTGAATGAAAAGAACTGGCATCTCACTCTCTTTGAATCTTCTTTATCATGCTAAGAGGAGCAGGAAAAAGCAAAAAATTTCAGAATTGCACCTTGCAATGTGGAGAAATTACTGTTTGTGCATTTACAATATTCATTGATTTTTGCCATTGAAAAACGTCCAGAAATGTTTGAAGCTACTGACTGAATGAAAGGAGTTGGCATCTCACTGTCTTTGAATCTTCGTTATCATGCTAAGAGGAGCAGGAAAAAGCAAAAAATTTCAGAATTGCACCTTGCAATGCGGAGAAATTACTGTTTGTGCATTTACAATATTCATTGATTTTTGCCATTGAAAAACATCATGTTATTCATATACCAGAAATGTTTGAAGCTACTGACTGAATGAAAAGAGCTGGCATCTCACTCTCTTTGAATCTTCTTTATCATGCTAAGAGGAGCAGGAAAAAGCAAAAAATTTCGAATTGCACCTTGCAATGTGGAGAAATTACTGTTTGTGCATTTAAAATATTCATTGATTTTTGCCATTGAAAAACGTCCAGAAATGTTTGAAGCTACTGACTGAATGAAAGGAGCTGGCATCTCACTCTCTTTGAGTCTTCTTTATCATGATAAGAGGAGCAGGAAAAAGCAAAAAATTTCAGAATTGCAACTTGCAATGCGGCGAAATTACTGTTTGTGCATTTACAATATTCATTGATTTTTGCCATTGAAAAACATCATGTTATTCATATACCAGAAATGTTTGAAGCTACTGACTGAATGAAAAGAGCTGGCATCTCACTCTCTTTGAATCTTCTTTATCATGCTAAGAGGAGCAGGAAAAAGCAAAAAATTTCAGAATTGCACCTTGCAATGTGGAGAAATTACTGTTTGTGCATTTACAATATTCATTGATTTTTGCCATTGAAAAACGTCCAGAAATGTTTGAAGCTACTGACTGAATGAAAGGAGCTGGCATCTCACTCTCTTTGAATCTTCTTTATCATGCTAAGAGGAGCAGGAAAAAGCAAAAAATTTCAGAATTGCATCTTGCAATGCGGAGAAATTACTGTTTGTGCATTTACAATATTCATTGATTTTTGCCATTGAAAAACATCATGTTATTCATATACCAGAAATGTTTGAAGCTACTGACTGAATGAAAAGAGCTGGCATCTCACTCTCTTTGAATCTTCTTTATCATGCTAAGAGGAGCAGGAAAAAGCAAACCTTTCAGAATTGCACCTTGCAATGTGGAGAAATTACTGTTTGTGCATTTACAATATTCATTGATTTTTGCCATTGAAAAACATCATGTTATTCATATACCAGAAATGTTTGAAGCTACTGACTGAATGAAAAGAGCTGGCATCTCACGCTCTTTGAATCTTCTTTATCATGCTAAGAGGAGCAGGAAAAAGCAAAAAAATTCAGAATTGCACCTTGCAATGTGGAGAAATTACTGTTTGTGCATTTACAATATTCATTGATTTTTGCCATTGAAAAACGTCCAGAAATGTTTGAAGCTACTGACTGAATGAAAGGAGCTGGCATCTCACTCTCTTTGAATCTTCTTTATCATGCTAAGAGGAGCAGGAAAAAGCAAAAAATTTCAGAATTGCACCTTGCAATGCGGAGAAATTACTGTTTGTGCATTTACAATATTCATTGATTTTTGCCATTGAAAAACATCATGTTATTCATATACCAGAAATGTTTGAAGCTACTGACTGAATGAAAAGAGCTGGCATCTCACTCTCTTTGAATCTTCTTTATCATGCTTAAAGGAGCAGGAAAAAGCAAAAAATTTCAGAATTGCACCTTGCAATGTGGATAAATTACTGTTTGTGCATTTACAATATTCATTGATTTTTGCCATTGAAAAACGTCCAGAAATGTTTGAAGCTACTGACTGAATGAAAGGAGCTGGCATCTCACTCTCTTTGAATCTTCTTTATCATGCTAAGAGGAGCAAGAAAAAGCAAAAAAAATTTCAGAATTGCACCTTGCAATGCGGAGAAATTACTGTTTGTGCATTTACAATATTCATTGATTTTTGCCATTGAAAAACATCATGTTATTCATATACCAGAAAGGTTTGAAGCTACTGACTGAATGAAAATAGCTGACATCTCAATTTCAGAATTGCACCTTGCAATGTGGAGAAATTACTGTTTGTGCTTTTACAATATTCATTGATTTTTGCCATTGAAAAACGTCCAGAAATGTTTGAAGCTACTGACTGAATGAAAGGAGCTGGCATCTCACTCTCTTTGAATCTTCTTTATCATGCTAAGCGGAGCAGGAAACAGCAAAAAATTTCAGAATTGCACCTTGCAATGCGGAGAAATTACTGGTTGTGCATTTACAATATTCATTGATTTTTGCCATTGAAAAACATCATGTTATTCGTATACCAGAAATGTTTGAAGCTACTGACTGAATGAAAAGAGCTGGCATCTCACTCTCTTTGAATCTTCTTTATCATGCTAAGAGGAGCAGGAAAAAGCAAAAAATTTCAGAATTGCACCTTGCAATGTGGAGAAAATACTGTTTGTGCATTTACAATATTCATTGATTTTTGCCATTGAAAAACATCATGTTATTCATATACCAGAAATGTTTGAAGCTACTGACTGAATGAAAAGAGCTGGCATCTCACTCTCTTTGAATCTTCTTTATCATGCTAAGAGGAGCAGGAAAAAGCAAAAAATTTCAGAATTGCACCTTGCAATGTGGAGAAATTACTGTTTGTGCATTTACAATATTCATTGATTTTTGCCATTGAAAAACGTCCAGAAATGTTTGAAGCTACTGACTGAATGAAAGGAGCTGGCATCTCACTCTCTTTGAATCTTCTTTATCATGCTAAGAGGAGCAGGAAAAAGCAAAAAATTTCAGAATTGCACCTTGCAATGCGGAGAAATTACTGTTTGTGCATTTACAATATTCATTGATTTTTGCCATTGAAAAACATCATGTTATTCATATACCAGAAATGTTTGAAGCTACTGACTGAATGAAAAGAGCTGGCATCTCACGCTCTTTGAATCTTCTTTATCATGCTAAGAGGAGCAGGAAAAAGCAAAAAATTTCAGAATTCCACCTTGCAATGTGGAGAAATTACTGTTTGTGCATTTACAATATTCATTGATTTTTGCCATTGAAAAACGTCCAGAAATGTTTGAAGCTACTGACTGAATGAAAGAAGCTGGCATCTCACTCTCTTTGAATCTTCTTTATCATGCTAAGAGGAGCAGGAATAAGCAAAACATTTCAGAATTGCACCTTGCAATTCGGAGAAATTACTGTTTGTGCATTTACAATATTCATTGATTTTTGCCATTGAAAAACATCATGTTATTCATATACCAGAAATGTTTGAAGCTACTGACTGAATGAAAAGAGCTGGCATCTCACGCTCTTTGAATCTTCTTTATCATGCTAAGAGGAGCAGGAAAAAGCAAAAAATTTCAGAATTCCACCTTGCAATGTGGAGAAATTACTGTTTGTGCATTTACAATATTCATTGATTTTTGCCATTGAAAAACGTCCAGAAATGTTTGAAGCTACTGACTGAATGAAAGGAGCTGGCATCTCACTCTCTTTGAATCTTCTTTATCATGCTAAGAGGAGAAGGAAAAAGCAAAAAATTTCAGAATTGCACCTTGCAATGCGGAGAAATTACTGTTTGTGCATTTACAATATTCATTGATTTTTGCCATTGAAAAACATCATGTTATTCATATACCAGAAATGTTTGAAGCTACTGACTGAATGAAAAGAACTGGCATCTCACTCTCTTTGAATCTTCTTTATCATGCTAAGAGGAGCAGGAAAAAGCAAAAAATTTCAGAATTGCACCTTGCAATGTGGAGAAATTACTGTTTGTGCATTTACAATATTCATTGATTTTTGCCATTGAAAAACGTCCAGAAATGTTTGAAGCTACTGACTGAATGAAAGGAGTTGGCATCTCACTGTCTTTGAATCTTCGCTATCATGCTAAGAGGAGCAGGAAAAAGCAAAAAATTTCAGAATTGCACCTTGCAATGTGGAGAAATTACTGTTTGTGCATTTACAATATTCATTGATTTTTTCCATTGAAAAACATCATAATATTTATATACCAGAAATGTTTGAAGCTACTGACTGAATGAAAAGAGCTGGCATCTCACTCTCTTTGAATCTTCTTTATCATGCTAAGAGGAGCAGGAAAAAGCAAAAAATTTCAGAATTGCACCTTGCAATGTGGAGAAAATACTGTTTGTGCATTTACAATATTCATTGATTTTTGCCATTGAAAAACATCATAATATTTATATACCAGAAATGTTTGAAGCTACTGACTGAATGAAAAGAGCTGGCATCTCACTCTCTTTGAATCTTCTTTATCATGCTAAGAGGAGCAGGAAAAAGCAAAAAATTTCAGAATTGCACCTTGCAATGTGGAGAAAATACTGTTTGTGCATTTACAATATTCATTGATTTTTGCCAGTGAAAAACATCATGTTATTCATATACCAGAAATGTTTGAAGCTACTGACTGAATGAAAAGAGCTGGCATCTCACTCTCTTTGAATCTTCTTTATCATGCTAAGAGGAGCAGGAAAAAGCAAAAAATTTCAGAATTGCACCTTGCAATGTGGAGAAATTACTGTTTGTGCATTTACAATATTCATTGATTTTTGCCATTGAAAAACGTCCAGAAATGTTTGAAGCTACTGACTGAATGAAAGGAGCTGGCATCTCACTCTCTTTGAATCTTCTTTATCATGCTAAGAGGAGCAGGAAAAAGCAAAAAATTTCAGAATTGCACCTTGCAATGCGGAGAAATTACTGTTTGTGCATTTACAATATTCATTGATTTTTGCCATTGAAAAACATCATGTTATTCATATACCAGAAATGTTTGAAGCTACTGACTGAATGAAAAGAGCTGGCATCTCACGCTCTTTGAATCTTCTTTATCATGCTAAGAGGAGCAGGAAAAAGCAAAAAATTTCAGAATTCCACCTTGCAATGTGGAGAAATTACTGTTTGTGCATTTACAATATTCATTGATTTTTGCCATTGAAAAACGTTCAGAAATGTTTGAAGCTACTGACTGAAAGAAAGGAGCTGGCATCTCACTCTCTTTGAATCTTCTTTATCATGCTAAGAGGAGCAGGAAAAAGCAAAACATTTCAGAATTGCACCTTGCAATGCGGAGAAATTACTGTTTGTGCATTTACAATATTCATTGATTTTTGCCATTGAAAAACATCATGTTATTCATATACCAGAAATGTTTGAAGCTACTGACTGAATGAAAAGAGCTGGCATCTCACGCTCTTTGAATCTTCTTTATCATGCTAAGAGGAGCAGGAAAAAGCAAAAAATTTCAGAATTCCACCTTGCAATGTGGAGAAATTACTGTTTGTGCATTTACAATATTCATTGATTTTTGCCATTGAAAAACGTCCAGAAATGTTTGAAGCTACTGACTGAATGAAAGGAGCTGGCATCTCACTCTCTTTGAATCTTCTTTATCATGCTAAGAGGAGCAGGAAAAAGCAAAAAATTTCAGAATTGCACCTTGCAATGCGGAGAAATTACTGTTTGTGCATTTACAATATTCATTGATTTTTGCCATTGAAAAACATCATGTTATTCATATACCAGAAATGTTTGAAGCTACTGACTGAATGAAAAGAACTGGCATCTCACTCTCTTTGAATCTTCTTTATCATGCTAAGAGGAGCAGGAAAAAGCAAAAAATTTCAGAATTGCACCTTGCAATGTGGAGAAATTACTGTTTGTGCATTTACAATATTCATTGATTTTTGCCATTGAAAAACGTCCAGAAATGTTTGAAGCTACTGACTGAATGAAAGGAGTTGGCATCTCACTGTCTTTGAATCTTCGTTATCATGCTAAGAGGAGCAGGAAAAAGCAAAAAATTTCAGAATTGCACCTTGCAATGCGGAGAAATTACTGTTTGTGCATTTACAATATTCATTGATTTTTGCCATTGAAAAACATCATGTTATTCATATACCAGAAATGTTTGAAGCTACTGACTGAATGAAAAGAGCTGGCATCTCACTCTCTTTGAATCTTCTTTATCATGCTAAGAGGAGCAGGAAAAAGCAAAACATTTCAGAATTGCACCTTGCAATGTGGAGAAATTACTGTTTGTGCATTTACAATATTCATTGATTTTTTCCATTGAAAAACGTCCAGAAATGTTTGAAGCTACTGACTGAATGAAAGGAGCTGGCATCTCACTCTCTTTAAATCTTCTTTATCATGCTAAGAGGAGCAGGAAAAAGCAAAAAATTTCAGAATTGCACCTTGCAATGTGGAGAAATTACTGTTTGTGCATTTACAATATTCATTGATTTTTTCCATTGAAAAACATCATAATATTTATATACCAGAAATGTTTGAAGCTACTGACTGAATGAAAAGAGCTGGCATCTCACTCTCTTTGAATCTTCTTTGTCATGCTAAGAGGAGCAGGAAAAAGCAAAAAATTTCAGAATTGCACCTTGCAATGTGGAGAAATTACTGTTTGTGCATTTACAATATTCATTGATTTTTGCCATTGAAAAACGTCCAGAAATGTTTGAAGCTACTGACTGAATGAAAGGAGCTGGCATCTCACTCTCTTTGAATCTTCTTTATCATGCTAAGAGGAGCAGGAAAAAGCAAAAAATTTCAGAATTGCATCTTGCAATGCGGAGAAATTACTGTTTGTGCATTTACAATATTCATTGATTTTTGTCATTGAAAAACATCATGTTATTCATATACCAGAAATGTTTGAAGCTACTGACTGAATGAAAAGAGCTGGCATCTCACTCTCTTTGAATCTTCTTTATCATGCTAAGAGGAGCAGGAAAAAGCAAACCTTTCAGAATTGCACCTTGCAATGTGGAGAAATTACTGTTTGTGCATTTACAATATTCATTGATTTTTGCCATTGAAAAACATCATGTTATTCATATACCAGAAATGTTTGAAGCTACTGACTGAATGAAAAGAGCTGGCATCTCACGCTCTTTGAATCTTCTTTATCATGCTAAGAGGAGCAGGAAAAAGCAAAAAATTTCAGAATTGCACCTTGCAATGTGGAGAAATTACTGTTTGTGCATTTACAATATTCATTGATTTTTGCCATTGAAAAACGTCCAGAAATGTTTGAAGCTACTGACTGAATGAAAGGAGCTGGCATCTCACTCTCTTTGAATCTTCTTTATCATGCTAAGAGGAGCAGGAAAAAGCAAAAAATTTCAGAATTGCACCTTGCAATGCGGAGAAATTACTGTTTGTGCATTTACAATATTCATTGATTTTTGCCATTGAAAAACATCATGTTATTCATATACCAGAAATGTTTGAAGCTACTGACTGAATGAAAAGAGCTGGCATCTCACTCTCTTTGAATCTTCTTTATCATGCTTAAAGGAGCAGGAAAAAGCAAAAAATTTCAGAATTGCACCTTGCAATGTGGATAAATTACTGTTTGTGCATTTACAATATTCATTGATTTTTGCCATTGAAAAACGTCCAGAAATGTTTGAAGCTACTGACTGAATGAAAGGAGCTGGCATCTCACTCTCTTTGAATCTTCTTTATCATGCTAAGAGGAGCAGGAAAAAGCAAAAAAAATTTCAGAATTGCACCTTGCAATGCGGAGAAATTACTGTTTGTGCATTTACAATATTCATTGATTTTTGCCATTGAAAAACATGTTATTCATATACCAGAAAGGTTTGAAGCTACTGACTGAATGAAAATAGCTGACATCTCACTCTCTTTGGATCTTCTTTATCATGCTAAGAGGAGCAGGAAAAAGCATAAAATTTCAGAATTGCACCTTGCAATGTGGAGAAATTACTGTTTGTGCTTTTACAATATTCATTGATTTTTGCCATTGAAAAACGTCCAGAAATGTTTGAAGCTACTGACTGAATGAAAGGAGCTGGCATCTCACTCTCTTTGAATCTTCTTTATCATGCTAAGCGGAGCAGGAAACAGCAAAAAATTTCAGAATTGCACCTTGCAATGCGGAGAAATTACTGGTTGTGCATTTACAATATTCATTGATTTTTGCCATTGAAAAACATCATGTTATTCGTATACCAGAAATGTTTGAAGCTACTGACTGAATGAAAAGAGCTGGCATCTCACTCTCTTTGAATCTTCTTTATCATGCTAAGAGGAGCAGGAAAAAGCAAAAAAATTCAGAATTGCACCTTGCAATGTGGAGAAATTACTGTTTGTGCATTTACAATATTCATTGATTTTTGCCATTGAAAAACGTCCAGAAAGGTTTGAAGCTACTGACTGAATGAAAGGAGCTGGCATCTCACTCTCTTTGAATCTTCTTTATCATGCTAAGAGGAGCAGGAAAAAGCAAAAAATTTCAGAATTGCACCTTGCAATGCGGAGAAATTACTGGTTGTGCATTTACAATATTCATTGATTTTTGCCATTGAAAAACATCATGTTATTCGTATACCAGAAATGTTTGAAGCTACTGACTGAATGAAAAGAGCTGGCATCTCACTCTCTTTGAATCTTCTTTATCATGCTAAGAGGAGCAGGAAAAAGCAAAAAAATTCAGAATTGCACCTTGCAATGTGGAGAAATTACTGTTTGTGCATTTACAATATTCATTGATTTTTGCCATTGAAAAACGTCCAGAAATGTTTGAAGCTACTGACTGAATGAAAGGAGCTGGCATCTCACTCTCTTTGAATCTTCTTTATCATGCTAAGAGGAGCAGGAAAAAGCAAAAAATTTCAGAATTGCACCTTGCAATGCGGAGAAATTACTGTTTGTGCATTTACAATATTCATTGATTTTTGCCATTGAAAAACATCATGTTATTCATATACAAGAAATGTTTGAAGCTACTGACTGAATGAAAAGAGCTGGCATCTCACTCTCTTTGAATCTTCTTTATCATGCTAAGAGGAGCAGGAAAAAGCAAAAAATTTCAGAATTGCACCTTGCAATGTGGAGAAATTACTGTTTGTGCATTTACAATATTCATTGATTTTTGCCATTGAAAAACGTCCAGAAATGTTTGAAGCTACTGACTGAATGAAAGGAGCTGGCATCTCACTGTCTTTGAATCTTCTTTATCATGCTAAGAGGAGCAGGAAAAAGCAAAAAATTTTAGAATTGCACCTTGCAATGCGGAGAAATTACTGTTTGTGCATTTACAATATTCATTGATTTTTGCCATTGAAAAACATCATGTTATTCATATACCAGAAATGTTTGAAGCTACTGACTGAATGAAAAGAGCTGGCATCTCACTCTCTTTGAATCTTCTTTATCATGCTAAGAGGAGCAGGAAAAAGCAAAAAATTTCAGAATTGCACGTTGCAATGTGGAGAAATTACTGTTTGTGCATTTACAATATTCATTGATTTTTGCCATTGAAAAACGTCCAGAAATGTTTGAAGCTACTGACTGAATGAAAGGAGCTGGCATCTCACTCTCTTTGAATCTTCTTTATCATGCTAAGAGGAGCAGGAAAAAGCAAAACATTTCAGAATTGCATCTTGCAATGCGGAGAAATTACTGTTTGTGCATTTACAATATTCATTGATTTTTGCCATTGAAAAACATCATGTTATTCATATACCAGAAATGTTTGAAGCTACTGACTGAATGAAAAGAGCTGGCATCTCACTCTCTTTGAATCTTCTTTATCATGCTAAGAGGAGCAGGAAAAAGCAAAAAAATTCAGAATTGCACCTTGCAATGTGGAGAAATTACTGTTTGTGCATTTACAATATTCATTGATTTTTGCCATTGAAAAACGTCCAGAAATGTTTGAAGCTACTGACTGAATGAAAGGAGCTGGCATCTCACTCTCTTTGAATCTTCTTTATCATGCTAAGAGGAGCAGGAAAAAGCAAAAAATTTCAGAATTGCACCTTGCAATGCGGAGAAATTACTGTTTGTGCATTTACAATATTCATTGATTTTTGCCATTGAAAAACATCATGTTATTCATATACAAGAAATGTTTGAAGCTACTGACTGAATGAAAAGAGCTGGCATCTCACTCTCTTTGAATCTTCTTTATCATGCTAAGAGGAGCAGGAAAAAGCAAAAAATTTCAGAATTGCACCTTGCAATGTGGAGAAATTACTGTTTGTGCATTTACAATATTCATTGATTTTTGCCATTGAAAAACGTCCAGAAATGTTTGAAGCTACTGACTGAATGAAAGGAGCTGGCATCTCACTGTCTTTGAATCTTCTTTATCATGCTAAGAGGAGCAGGAAAAAGCAAAAAATTTTAGAATTGCACCTTGCAATGCGGAGAAATTACTGTTTGTGCATTTACAATATTCATTGATTTTTGCCATTGAAAAACATCATGTTATTCATATACCAGAAATGTTTGAAGCTACTGACTGAATGAAAAGAGCTGGCATCTCACTCTCTTTGAATCTTCTTTATCATGCTAAGAGGAGCAGGAAAAAGCAAAAAATTTCAGAATTGCACGTTGCAATGTGGAGAAATTACTGTTTGTGCATATACAATATTCATTGATTTTTGCCATTGAAAAACGTCCAGAAATGTTTGAAGCTACTGACTGAATGAAAGGAGCTGGCATCTCACTCTCTTTGAATCTTCTTTATCATGCTAAGAGGAGCAGGAAAAAGCAAAACATTTCAGAATTGCACCTTGCAATGCGGAGAAATTACTGTTTGTGCATTTACAATATTCATTGATTTTTGCCATTGAAAAACATCATGTTATTCATATACCAGAAATGTTTGAAGCTACTGACTGAATGAAAAGAGCTGGCATCTCACTCTCTTTGAATGTTCTTTATCATGCTAAGAGGAGCAGGAAATAGCAAAAAATTTCAGAATTGCACCTTGCAATGTGGAGAAATTACTGTTTGTGCATTTACAATATTCATTGATTTTTGCCATTGAAAAACGTCCAGAAATGTTTGAAGCTACTGACTGAATGAAAGGAGCTGGCATCTCACTCTCTTTGAATCTTCTTTATCATGCTAAGAGGAGCAGGAAAAAGCAAAAAATTTCAGAATTGCACCTTGCAATGCGGAGAAATTACTGTTTGTGCATTTACAATATTCATTGATTTTTGCCATTGAAAAACATCATGTTATTCATATACCAGAAATGTTTGAAGCTACTGACTGATTGAAAAGAACGGGCATCTCAATCTCTTTGAAGCTTCTTTATCATGCTAAGAGGAGCAGGAAAAAGCAAAAAATT
The DNA here is from genome assembly GCF_046119375.1 of Phyllobates terribilis. Classification (NCBI taxonomy): domain Eukaryota; kingdom Metazoa; phylum Chordata; class Amphibia; order Anura; family Dendrobatidae; genus Phyllobates; species Phyllobates terribilis. The sequence continues at coordinate 5,715,358 of NW_027362792.1, forward strand.
TCAGAATTGCACCTTGCAATGTGGAGAAATTACTGTTTGTGCATTTACAATATTCATTGATTTTTGCCATTGAAAAACGTCCAGAAATGTTTGAAGCTACTGACTGAATGAAAGGAGCTGGCATATCACTCTCTTTGAATCTTCTTTATCATGCTAAGAGGAGCAGGAAAAAGCAAAAAATTTCAGAATTGCACCTTGCAATGCGGAGAAATTACTGTTTGTGCATTTACAATATTCATTGATTTTTGCCATTGAAAAACATCATGTTATTCATATACCAGAAATGTTTGAAGCTACTGACTGAATGAAAAGAGCTGGCATCTCACTCTCTTTGAATCTTCTTTATCATGCTTAAAGGAGCAGGAAAAAGCAAAAAATTTCAGAATTGCACCTTGCAATGTGGATAAATTACTGTTTGTGCATTTACAATATTCATTGATTTTTGCCATTGAAAAACGTCCAGAAATGTTTGAAGCTACTGACTGAATGAAAGAAGCTGGCATCTCACTCTCTTTGAATCTTCTTTATCATGCTAAGAGGAGCAGGAAAAAGCAAAAAAAATTTCAGAATTGCACCTTGCAATGCGGAGAAATTACTGTTTGTGCATTTACAATATTCATTGATTTTTGCCATTGAAAAACATCATGTTATTCATATACCAGAAATGTTTGAAGCTACTGACTGAATGAAAATAGCTGACATCTCACTCTCTTTGGATCTTCTTTATCATGCTAAGAGGAGCAGGAAAAAGCATAAAATTTCAGAATTGCACCTTGCAATGTGGAGAAATTACTGTTTGTGCATTTACAATATTCATTGATTTTTGCCATTGAAAAACGTCCAGAAATGTTTGAAGCTACTGACTGAATGAAAGGAGCTGGCATCTCACTCTCTTTGAATCTTCTTTATCATGCTAAGCGGAGCAGGAAAAAGCAAAAAATTTCAGAATTGCACCTTGCAATGCGGAGAAATTACTGGTTGTGCATTTACAATATTCATTGATTTTTGCCATTGAAAAACATCATGTTATTCGTATACCAGAAATGTTTGAAGCTACTGACTGAATGAAAAGAGCTGGCATCTCACTCTCTTTGAATCTTCTTTATCATGCTAAGAGGAGCAGGAAAAAGCAAAAAAATTCAGAATTGCACCTTGCAATGTGGAGAAATTACTGTTTGTGCATTTACAATATTCATTGATTTTTGCCATTGAAAAACGTCCAGAAATGTTTGAAGCTACTGACTGAATGAAAGGAGCTGGCATCTCACTCTCTTTGAATCTTCTTTATCATGCTAAGAGGAGCAGGAAAAAGCAAAAAATTTCAGAATTGCACCTTGCAATGTGGAGAAATTACTGGTTGTGCATTTACAATATTCATTGATTTTTGCCATTGAAAAACATCATGTTATTCGTATACCAGAAATGTTTGAAGCTACTGACTGAATGAAAAGAGCTGGCATCTCATTCTCTTTGAATCTTCTTTATCATGCTAAGAGGAGCAGGAAAAAGCAAAAAAATTCAGAATTGCACCTTGCAATGTGGAGAAATTACTGTTTGTGCATTTACAATATTCATTGATTTTTGCCATTGAAAAACGTCCAGAAATGTTTGAAGCTACTGACTGAATGAAAGGAGCTGGCATCTCACTCTCTTTGAATCTTCTTTATCATGCTAAGAGGAGCAGGAAAAAGCAAAAAATTTCAGAATTGCACCTTGCAATGTGGAGAAATTACTGTTTGTGCATTTACAATATTCATTGATTTTTGCCATTGAAAAACGTCCAGAAATGTTTGAAGCTACTGACTGAATGAAAGGAGCTGGCATCTCACTGTCTTTGAATCTTCTTTATCATGCTAAGAGGAGCAGGAAAAAGCAAAAAAGTTTAGAATTGCACCTTGCAATGTGGAGAAATTACTGTTTGTGCATTTACAATATTCATTGATTTTTGCCATTGAAAAACATCATGTTATTCATATACCAGAAATGTTTGAAGCTACTGACTGATTGAAAAGAACGGGCATCTCAATCTCTTTGAAGCTTCTTTATCATGCTAAGAGGAGCAGGAAAAAGCAAAAAATTTCAGAATTGCACCTTGCAATGTGGAGAAATTACTGTTTGTGCATTTACAATATTCATTGATTTTTGCCATTGAAAAACGTCCAGAAATGTTTGAAGCTACTGACTGAATGAAAGGAGCTGGCATATCACTCTCTTTGAATCTTCTTTATCATGCTAAGAGGAGCAGGAAAAAGCAAAAAAATTCAGAATTGCACCTTGCAATGCGGAGAAATTACTGTTTGTGCATTTACAATATTCATTGATTTTTGCCATTGAAAAAAATCATGTTATTCATATACCAGAAATGTTTGAAGCTACTGACTGAATGAAAAGAGCTGGCATCTCACTCTCTTTGAATCTTCTTTATCATGCTAAGAGGAGCAGGAAAAAGCAAAAAATTTCAGAGTTGCACCTTGCAATGTGGAGAAATTACTGTTTGTGCATTTACAATATTCATTGATATTTGTCATTGAAAAACGTCCAGAAATGTTTGAAGCTACTGACTGAATGAAAGGAGCTGGCATCTCACTCTCTTTGAATCTTCTTTATCATGCTAAGAGGAGCAGGAAAAAGCAAAAAATTTCAGAATTTCACCTTGCAATGTGGAGAAATTACTGTTTGTGCATTTACAATATTCATTGATTTTTACCATTGAAAAATGTCCAGAAATGTTTGAAGCTACTGACTGAATGAAAGGAGCTGGCACCTCACTCTCTTTGAATCTTCTTTATCATGCTAAGAGGAGCAGGAAAAAGCAAAAAATTTCAGAATTGCACCTTGCAATGCGGAGAAATTACTGTTTGTGCATTTACAATATTCATTGATTTTTGCCATTGAAAAACATCATGTTATTCATATACCAGAAATGTTTGAAGCTACTGACTGAATGAAAAGAGCTGGCATCTCACTCTCTTTGAATCTTCTTTATCATGCTAAGAGGAGCAGGAAAAAGCAAAAAAATTCAGAATTGCACCTTGCAATGTGGAGAAATTACTGTTTGTGCATTTACAATATTCATTGATTTTTGACATTGAAAAACGTCCAGAAATGTTTGAAGCTACTGACTGAATGAAAGGAGCTGGCATCTCACTCTCTTTGAATCTTCTTTATCATGCTAAGAGGAGCAGGAAAAAGCAAAAAATTTCAGAATTGCACGTTGCAATGCGGAGAAATTACTGTTTGTGCATTTACAATATTCATTGATTTTTGCCATTGAAAAACGTCCAGAAATGTTTGAAGCTACTGACTGAATGAAAGGAGCTGGAATCTCACTCTCTTTGAATCTTCTTTATCATGCTAAGAGGAGCAGGAAAAAGCAAAAAATTTCAGAATTGCACCTTGCAATGCGGAGAAATTACTGTTTGTGGATTTACAATATTCATTGATTTTTGCCATTGAAAAACATCATGTTATTCATATACCAGAAATGTTTGAAGCTACTGACTGAATGAAAAGAGCTGACATCTCACTCTCTTTGGATCTTATTTATCATGCTAAGAGGAGCAGGAAAAAGCATAAAATTTCAGAATTGCACCTTGCAATGTGGAGAAATTACTGTTTGTGCATTTACAATATTCATTGATTTTTGCCATTGAAAAACGTCCAGAAATGTTTGAAGCTACTGACTGAATGAAAGGAGCTGGCATCTCACTCTCTTTGAATCTTCTTTATCATGCTAAGCGGAGCAGGAAAAAGCAAAAAATTTCAGAATTGCACCTTGCAATGCGGAGAAATTACTGGTTGTGCATTTACAATATTCATTGATTTTTGCCATTGAAAAACATCATGTTATTCGTATACCAGAAATGTTTGAAGCTACTGACTGAATGAAAAGAGCTGGCATCTCACTCTCTTTGAATCTTCTTTATCATGCTAAGAGGAGCAGGAAAAAGCAAAAAAATTCAGAATTGCACCTTGCAATGTGGAGAAATTACTGTTTGTGCATTTACAATATTCATTGATTTTTGCCATTGAAAAACGTCCAGAAATGTTTGAAGCTACTGACTGAATGAAAGGAGCTGGCATCTCACTGTCTTTGAATCTTCTTTATCATGCTAAGAGGAGCAGGAAAAAGCAAAAAATTTTAGAATTGCACCTTGCAATGCGGAGAAATTACTGTTTGTGCATTTACAATATTCATTGATTTTTGCCATTGAAAAACATCATGTTATTCATATATCAGAAATGTTTGAAGCTACTGACTGAATGAAAAGAGCTGGCATCTCACTCTCTTTGAATCTTCTTTATCATGCTAAGAGGAGCAGGAAAAAGCAAAAAATTTCAGAATTGCACCTTGCAATGTGGAGAAATTACTGTTTGTGCATTTACAATATTCATTGATTTTTGCCATTGAAAAACGTCCAGAAATGTTTGAAGCTACTGACTGAATGAAAGGAGCTGGCATCTCACTCTCTTTGAATCTTCTTTATCATGCTAAGAGGAGCAGGAAAAAGCAAAAAATTTCAGAATTGCACCTTGCAATGCGGAGAAATTACTGTTTGTGCATTTACAATATTCATTGATTTTTGCCATTGAAAAACATCATGTTATTCATATACCAGAAATGTTTGAAGCTACTGACTGAATGAAAAGAGCTGGCATCTCACTCTCTTTGAATCTTCTTTATCATGCTTAAAGGAGCAGGAAAAAGCAAAAAATTTCAGAATTGCACCTTGCAATGTGGATAAATTACTGTTTGTGCATTTACAATATTCATTGATTTTTGCCATTGAAAAACGTCCAGAAATGTTTGAAGCTACTGACTGAATGAAAGGAGCTGGCATCTCACTCTCTTTGAATCTTCTTTATCATGCTAAGAGGAGCAGGAAAAAGCAAAAAAAATTTCAGAATTGCACCTTGCAATGCGGAGAAATTACTGTTTGTGCATTTACAATATTCATTGATTTTTGCCATTGAAAAACATCATGTTATTCATATACCAGAAATGTTTGAAGCTACTGACTGAATGAAAATAGCTGACATCTCACTCTCTTTGGATCTTCTTTATCATGCTAGGAGGAGCAGGAAAAAGCATAAAATTTCAGAATTGCACCTTGCAATGTGGAGAAATTACTGTTTGTGCATTTACAATATTCATTGATTTTTGCCATTGAAAAACGTCCAGAAATGTTTGAAGCTACTGACTGAATGAAAGGAGCTGGCATCTCACTCTCTTTGAATCTTCTTTATCATGCTAAGCGGAGCAGGAAAAAGCAAAAAATTTCAGAATTGCACCTTGCAATGCGGAGAAATTACTGGTTGTGCATTTACAATATTCATTGATTTTTGCCATTGAAAAACATCATGTTATTCGTATACCAGAAATGTTTGAAGCTACTGACTGAATGAAAAGAGCTGGCATCTCACTCTCTTTGAATCTTCTTTATCATGCTAAGAGGAGCAGGAAAAAGCAAAAAAATTCAGAATTGCACCTTGCAATGTGGAGAAATTACTGTTTGTGCATTTACAATATTCATTGATTTTTGCCATTGAAAAACGTCCAGAAATGTTTGAAGCTACTGACTGAATGAAAGGAGCTGGCATCTCACTCTCTTTGAATCTTCTTTATCATGCTAAGAGGAGCAGGAAAAAGCAAAAAATTTCAGAATTGCACCTTGCAATGCGGAGAAATTACTGGTTGTGCATTTACAATATTCATTGATTTTTGCCATTGAAAAACATCATGTTATTCGTATACCAGAAATGTTTGAAGCTACTGACTGAATGAAAAGAGCTGGCATCTCACTCTCTTTGAATCTTCTTTATCATGCTAAGAGGAGCAGGAAAAAGCAAAAAAATTCAGAATTGCACCTTGCAATGTGGAGAAATTACTGTTTGTGCATTTACAATATTCATTGATTTTTGCCATTGAAAAACGTCCAGAAATGTTTGAAGCTACTGACTGAATGAAAGGAGCTGGCATCTCACTCTCTTTGAATCTTCTTTATCATGCTAAGAGGAGCAGGAAAAAGCAAAAAATTTCAGAATTGCACCTTGCAATGCGGAGAAATTACTGTTTGTGCATTTACAATATTCATTGATTTTTGCCATTGAAAAACATCATGTTATTCATATACCAGAAATGTTTGAAGCTACTGACTGAATGAAAAGAGCTGGCATCTCACTCTCTTTGAATCTTCTTTATCATGCTAAGAGGAGCAGGAAAAAGCAAAAAATTTCAGAATTGCACCTTGCAATGTGGAGAAATTACTGTTTGTGCATTTACAATATTCATTGATTTTTGCCATTGAAAAATGTCCAGAAATGTTTGAAGCTACTGACTGAATGAAAGGAGCTGGCATCTCACTGTCTTTGAATCTTCTTTATCATGCTAAGAGGAGCAGGAAAAAGCAAAAAATTTTAGAATTGCACCTTGCAATGCGGAGAAATTACTGTTTGTGCATTTACAATATTCATTGATTTTTGCCATTGAAAAACATCATGTTATTCATATACCAGAAATGTTTGAAGCTACTGACTGAATGAAAAGAGCTGGCATCTCACTCTCTTTGAATCTTCTTTATCATGCTAAGAGGAGCAGGAAAAAGCAAAAAATTTCAGAATTGCACCTTGCAATGTGGAGAAATTACTGTTTGTGCATTTACAATATTCATTGATTTTTGCCATTGAAAAACGTCCAGAAATGTTTGAAGCTACTGACTGAATGAAAGGAGCTGGCATCTCACTCTCTTTGAATCTTCTTTATCATGCTAAGAGGAGCAGGAAAAAGCAAAACATTTCAGAATTGCACCTTGCAATGCGGAGAAATTACTGTTTGTGCATTTACAATATTCATTGATTTTTGCCATTGAAAAACATCATGTTATTCATATACCAGAAATGTTTGAAGCTACTGACTGAATGAAAAGAGCTGGCATCTCACTCTCTTTGAATCTTCTTTATCATGCTAAGAGGAGCAGGAAATAGCAAAAAATTTCAGAATTGCACCTTGCAATGTGGAGAAATTACTGTTTGTGCATTTACAATATTCATTGATTTTTGCCATTGAAAAACGTCCAGAAATGTTTGAAGCTACTGACTGAATGAAAGGAGCTGGCATCTCACTCTCATTGAATCTTCTTTATCATGCTAAGAGGAGCAGGAAAAAGCAAAAAATTTCAGAATTGCACCTTGCAATGCGGAGAAATTACTGTTTGTGCATTTACAATATTCATTGATTTTTGCCATTGAAAAACATCATGTTATTCATATACCAGAAATGTTTGAAGCTACTGACTGATTGAAAAGAACGGGCATCTCAATCTCTTTGAAGCTTCTTTATCATGCTAAGAGGAGCAGGAAAAAGCAAAAAATTTCAGAATTGCACCTTGCAATGTGGAGAAATTACTGTTTGTGCATTTACAATATTCATTGATTTTTGCCATTGAAAAACGTCCAGAAATGTTTGAAGCTACTGACTGAATGAAAGGAGCTGGCATATCACTCTCTTTGAATCTTCTTTATCATGCTAAGAGGAGCAGGAAAAAGCAAAAAATTTCAGAATTGCACCTTGCAATGCGGAGAAATTACTGTTTGTGCATTTACAATATTCATTGATTTTTGCCATTGAAAAAAATCATGTTATTCATATACCAGAAATGTTTGAAGCTACTGATTGAATGAAAAGAGCTGGCATCTCACTCTCTTTGAATCTTCTTTATCATGCTAAGAGGAGCAGGAAAAAGCAAAAAATTTCAGAGTTGCACCTTGCAATGTGGAGAAATTACTGTTTGTGCATTTACAATATTCATTGATATTTGCCATTGAAAAACGTCCAGAAATGTTTGAAGCTACTGACTGAATGAAAGGAGCTGGCATCTCACTCTCTTTGAATCTTCTTTATCATGCTAAGAGGAGCAGGAAAAAGCAAAAAATTTCAGAATTGCACCTTGCAATGCGGAGAAATTACTGTTTGTGCATTTACAATATTCATTGATTTTTGCCATTGAAAAACATCATGTTATTCATATACCAGAAATGTTTGAAGCTACTGACTGAATGAAAAGAGCTGGCATCTCACTCTCTTTGAATCTTCTTTATCATGCTAAGAGGAGCAGGAAAAAGCAAAAAAATTCAGAATTGCACCTTGCAATGTGGAGAAATTACTGTTTGTGCATTTACAATATTCATTGATTTTTGACATTGAAAAACGTCCAGAAATGTTTGAAGCTACTGACTGAATGAAAGGAGCTGGCATCTCACTCTCTTTGAATCTTCTTTATCATGCTAAGAGGAGCAGGAAAAAGCAAAAAATTTCAGAATTGCACGTTGCAATGCGGAGAAATTACTGTTTGTGCATTTACAATATTCATTGATTTTTGCCATTGAAAAACGTCCAGAAATGTTTGAAGCTACTGACTGAATGAAAGGAGCTGGAATCTCACTCTCTTTGAATCTTCTTTATCATGCTAAGAGGAGCAGGAAAAAGCAAAAAATTTCAGAATTGCACCTTGCAATGCGGAGAAATTACTGTTTGTGGATTTACAATATTCATTGATTTTTGCCATTGAAAAACATCATGTTATTCATATACCAGAAATGTTTGAAGCTACTGACTGAATGAAAAAAGCTGACATCTCACTCTCTTTGGATCTTATTTATCATGCTAAGAGGAGCAGGAAAAAGCATAAAATTTCAGAATTGCACCTTGCAATGTGGAGAAATTACTGTTTGTGCATTTACAATATTCATTGATTTTTGCCATTGAAAAACGTCCAGAAATGTTTGAAGCTACTGACTGAATGAAAGGAGCTGGCATCTCACTCTCTTTGAATCTTCTTTAGCATGCTAAACGGAGCAGGAAAAAGCAAAAAATTTCAGAATTGCACCTTGCAATGCGGAGAAATTACTGGTTGTGCATTTACAATATTCATTGATTTTTGCCATTGAAAAACATCATGTTATTCGTATACCAGAAATGTTTGAAGCTACTGACTGAATGAAAAGAGCTGGCATCTCACTCTCTTTGAATCTTCTTTATCATGCTAAGAGGAGCAGGAAAAAGCAAAAAAATTCAGAATTGCACCTTGCAATGTGGAGAAATTACTGTTTGTGCATTTACAATATTCATTGATTTTTGCCATTGAAAAACGTCCAGAAATGTTTGAAGCTACTGACTGAATGAAAGGAGCTGGCATCTCACTCTCTTTGAATCTTCTTTATCATGCTAAGAGGAGCAGGAAAAAGCAAAAAATTTCAGAATTGCACCTTGCAATGCGGAGAAATTACTGTTTGTGGATTTACAATATTCATTGATTTTTGCCATTGAAAAACATCATGTTATTCATATACCAGAAATGTTTGAAGCTACTGACTGAATGAAAAGAGCTGACATCTCACTCTCTTTGGATCTTATTTATCATGCTAAGAGGAGCAGGAAAAAGCATAAAATTTCAGAATTGCACCTTGCAATGTGGAGAAATTACTGTTTGTGCATTTACAATATTCATTGATTTTTGCCATTGAAAAACGTCCAGAAATGTTTGAAGCTACTGACTGAATGAAAGGAGCTGGCATCTCACTCTCTTTGAATCTTCTTTATCATGCTAAGCGGAGCAGGAAAAAGCAAAAAATTTCAGAATTGCACCTTGCAATGCGGAGAAATTACTGGTTGTGCATTTACAATATTCATTGATTTTTGCCATTTAAAAACATCATGTTATTCGTATACCAGAAATGTTTGAAGCTACTGACTGAATGAAAAGAGCTGGCATCTCACTCTCTTTGAATCTTCTTTATCATGCTAAGAGGAGCAGGAAAAAGCAAAAAAATTCAGAATTGCACCTTGCAATGTGGAGAAATTACTGTTTGTGCATTTACAATATTCATTGATTTTTGCCATTGAAAAACGTCCAGAAATGTTTGAAGCTACTGACTGAATGAAAGGAGATGGCATCTCACTCTCTTTGAATCTTCTTTATCATGCTAAGAGGAGCAGGAAAAAGCAAAAAATTTCAGAATTGCACCTTGCAATGTGGAGAAATTACTGTTTGTGCATTTACAATATTCATTGATTTTTGCCATTGAAAAACGTCCAGAAATGTTTGAAGCTACTGACTGAATGAAAGGAGCTGGCATCTCACTGTCTTTTAATCTTCTTTATCATGCTAAGAGGTGCAGGAAAAAGCAAAAAATTTCAGAATTGCACCTTGCAATGCGGAGAAATTACTGTTTGTGCATTTACAATATTCATTGATTTTTGCCATTGAAAAACATCATGTTATTCATATACCAGAAATGTTTGAAGCTACTGACTGAATGAAAAGAGCTGGCATCTCACTCTCTTTGAATCTTCTTTATCATGCTAAGAGGAGCAGGAAAAAGCAAAAAATTTCAGAATTGCACCTTGCAATGTGGAGAAATTACTGTTTGTGCATTTACAATATTCATTGATTTTTGCCATTGAAAAACGTCCAGAAATGTTTGAAGCTACTGACTGAATGAAAAGAGCTGGCATCTCACTCTCTTTGAATCTTCTTTATCATGCTAAGAGGAGCAGGAAAAAGCAAAAAATTTCAGAATTGCACCTTGCAATGCGGAGAAATTACTGTTTGTGCATTTACAATATTCATTGATTTTTGCCATTGAAAAACATCATGTTATTCATATACCAGAAATGTTTGAAGCTACTGACTGAATGAAAAGAGCTGGCATCTCACTCTCTTTGAATCTTCTTTATCATGCTAAGAGGAGCAGGAAAAAGCAAAAAAATTCAGAATTGCACCTTGCAATGTGGAGAAATTACTGTTTGTGCATTTACAATATTCATTGATTTTTGCCATTGAAAAACGTCCAGAAATGTTTGAAGCTACTGACTGAATGAAAGGAGCTGGCATCTCACTGTCTTTGAATCTTCTTTATCATGCTAAGAGGAGCAGGAAAAAGCAAAAAATTTTAGAATTGCACCTTGCAATGCGGAGAAATTACTGTTTGTGCATTTACAATATTCATTGATTTTTGCCATTGAAAAACATCATGTTATTCATATATCAGAAATGTTTGAAGCTACTGACTGAATGAAAAGAGCTGGCATCTCACTCTCTTTGAATCTTCTTTATCATGCTAAGAGGAGCAGGAAAAAGCAAAAAATTTCAGAATTGCACCTTGCAATGTGGAGAAATTACTGTTTGTGCATTTACAATATTCATTGATTTTTGCCATTGAAAAACGTCCAGAAATGTTTGAAGCTACTGACTGAATGAAAGGAGCTGGCATCTCACTCTCTTTGAATCTTCTTTATCATGCTAAGAGGAGCAGGAAAAAGCAAAAAATTTCAGAATTGCACCTTGCAATGCGGAGAAATTACTGTTTGTGCATTTACAATATTCATTGATTTTTGCCATTGAAAAACATCATGTTATTCATATACCAGAAATGTTTGAAGCTACTGACTGAATGAAAAGAGCTGGCATCTCACTCTCTTTGAATCTTCTTTATCATGCTTAAAGGAGCAGGAAAAAGCAAAAAATTTCAGAATTGCACCTTGCAATGTGGATAAATTACTGTTTGTGCATTTACAATATTCATTGATTTTTGCCATTGAAAAACGTCCAGAAATGTTTGAAGCTACTGACTGAATGAAAGGAGCTGGCATCTCACTCTCTTTGAATCTTCTTTATCATGCTAAGAGGAGCAGGAAAAAGCAAAAAAAATTTCAGAATTGCACCTTGCAATGCGGAGAAATTACTGTTTGTGCATTTACAATATTCATTGATTTTTGCCATTGAAAAACATCATGTTATTCATATACCAGAAATGTTTGAAGCTACTGACTGAATGAAAATAGCTGACATCTCACTCTCTTTGGATCTTCTTTATCATGCTAGGAGGAGCAGGAAAAAGCATAAAATTTCAGAATTGCACCTTGCAATGTGGAGAAATTACTGTTTGTGCATTTACAATATTCATTGATTTTTGCCATTGAAAAACGTCCAGAAATGTTTGAAGCTACTGACTGAATGAAAGGAGCTGGCATCTCACTCTCTTTGAATCTTCTTTATCATGCTAAGCGGAGCAGGAAAAAGCAAAAAATTTCAGAATTGCACCTTGCAATGCGGAGAAATTACTGGTTGTGCATTTACAATATTCATTGATTTTTGCCATTGAAAAACATCATGTTATTCGTATACCAGAAATGTTTGAAGCTACTGACTGAATGAAAAGAGCTGGCATCTCACTCTCTTTGAATCTTCTTTATCATGCTAAGAGGAGCAGGAAAAAGCAAAAAAATTCAGAATTGCACCTTGCAATGTGGAGAAATTACTGTTTGTGCATTTACAATATTCATTGATTTTTGCCATTGAAAAACGTCCAGAAATGTTTGAAGCTACTGACTGAATGAAAGGAGCTGGCATCTCACTCTCTTTGAATCTTCTTTATCATGCTAAGAGGAGCAGGAAAAAGCAAAAAATTTCAGAATTGCACCTTGCAATGCGGAGAAATTACTGGTTGTGCATTTACAATATTCATTGATTTTTGCCATTGAAAAACATCATGTTATTCGTATACCAGAAATGTTTGAAGCTACTGACTGAATGAAAAGAGCTGGCATCTCACTCTCTTTGAATCTTCTTTATCATGCTAAGAGGAGCAGGAAAAAGCAAAAAAATTCAGAATTGCACCTTGCAATGTGGAGAAATTACTGTTTGTGCATTTACAATATTCATTGATTTTTGCCATTGAAAAACGTCCAGAAATGTTTGAAGCTACTGACTGAATGAAAGGAGCTGGCATCTCACTCTCTTTGAATCTTCTTTATCATGCTAAGAGGAGCAGGAAAAAGCAAAAAATTTCAGAATTGCACCTTGCAATGCGGAGAAATTACTGTTTGTGCATTTACAATATTCATTGATTTTTGCCATTGAAAAACATCATGTTATTCATATACCAGAAATGTTTGAAGCTACTGACTGAATGAAAAGAGCTGGCATCTCACTCTCTTTGAATCTTCTTTATCATGCTAAGAGGAGCAGGAAAAAGCAAAAAATTTCAGAATTGCACCTTGCAATGTGGAGAAATTACTGTTTGTGCATTTACAATATTCATTGATTTTTGCCATTGAAAAATGTCCAGAAATGTTTGAAGCTACTGACTGAATGAAAGGAGCTGGCATCTCACTGTCTTTGAATCTTCTTTATCATGCTAAGAGGAGCAGGAAAAAGCAAAAAATTTTAGAATTGCACCTTGCAATGCGGAGAAATTACTGTTTGTGCATTTACAATATTCATTGATTTTTGCCATTGAAAAACATCATGTTATTCATATACCAGAAATGTTTGAAGCTACTGACTGAATGAAAAGAGCTGGCATCTCACTCTCTTTGAATCTTCTTTATCATGCTAAGAGGAGCAGGAAAAAGCAAAAAATTTCAGAATTGCACCTTGCAATGTGGAGAAATTACTGTTTGTGCATTTACAATATTCATTGATTTTTGCCATTGAAAAACGTCCAGAAATGTTTGAAGCTACTGACTGAATGAAAGGAGCTGGCATCTCACTCTCTTTGAATCTTCTTTATCATGCTAAGAGGAGCAGGAAAAAGCAAAACATTTCAGAATTGCACCTTGCAATGCGGAGAAATTACTGTTTGTGCATTTACAATATTCATTGATTTTTGCCATTGAAAAACATCATGTTATTCATATACCAGAAATGTTTGAAGCTACTGACTGAATGAAAAGAGCTGGCATCTCACTCTCTTTGAATCTTCTTTATCATGCTAAGAGGAGCAGGAAATAGCAAAAAATTTCAGAATTGCACCTTGCAATGTGGAGAAATTACTGTTTGTGCATTTACAATATTCATTGATTTTTGCCATTGAAAAACGTCCAGAAATGTTTGAAGCTACTGACTGAATGAAAGGAGCTGGCATCTCACTCTCATTGAATCTTCTTTATCATGCTAAGAGGAGCAGGAAAAAGCAAAAAATTTCAGAATTGCACCTTGCAATGCGGAGAAATTACTGTTTGTGCATTTACAATATTCATTGATTTTTGCCATTGAAAAACATCATGTTATTCATATACCAGAAATGTTTGAAGCTACTGACTGATTGAAAAGAACGGGCATCTCAATCTCTTTGAAGCTTCTTTATCATGCTAAGAGGAGCAGGAAAAAGCAAAAAATTTCAGAATTGCACCTTGCAATGTGGAGAAATTACTGTTTGTGCATTTACAATATTCATTGATTTTTGCCATTGAAAAACGTCCAGAAATGTTTGAAGCTACTGACTGAATGAAAGGAGCTGGCATATCACTCTCTTTGAATCTTCTTTATCATGCTAAGAGGAGCAGGAAAAAGCAAAAAATTTCAGAATTGCACCTTGCAATGCGGAGAAATTACTGTTTGTGCATTTACAATATTCATTGATTTTTGCCATTGAAAAAAATCATGTTATTCATATACCAGAAATGTTTGAAGCTACTGATTGAATGAAAAGAGCTGGCATCTCACTCTCTTTGAATCTTCTTTATCATGCTAAGAGGAGCAGGAAAAAGCAAAAAATTTCAGAGTTGCACCTTGCAATGTGGAGAAATTACTGTTTGTGCATTTACAATATTCATTGATATTTGCCATTGAAAAACGTCCAGAAATGTTTGAAGCTACTGACTGAATGAAAGGAGCTGGCATCTCACTCTCTTTGAATCTTCTTTATCATGCTAAGAGGAGCAGGAAAAAGCAAAAAATTTCAGAATTGCACCTTGCAATGTGGAGAAATTACTGTTTGTGCATTTACAATATTCATTGATTTTTACCATTGAAAAATGTCCAGAAATGTTTGAAGCTACTGACTGAATGAAAGGAGCTGGCACCTCACTCTCTTTGAATCTTCTTTATCATGCTAAGAGTAGCAGGAAAAAGCAAAAAATTTCAGAATTGCACCTTGCAATGCGGAGAAATTACTGTTTGTGCATTTACAATATTCATTGATTTTTGCCATTGAAAAACATCATGTTATTCATATACCAGAAATGTTTGAAGCTACTGACTGAATGAAAAGAGCTGGCATCTCACTCTCTTTGAATCTTCTTTATCATGCTAAGAGGAGCAGGAAAAAGCAAAAAAATTCAGAATTGCACCTTGCAATGTGGAGAAATTACTGTTTGTGCATTTACAATATTCATTGATTTTTGACATTGAAAAACGTCCAGAAATGTTTGAAGCTACTGACTGAATGAAAGGAGCTGGCATCTCACTCTCTTTGAATCTTCTTTATCATGCTAAGAGGAGCAGGAAAAAGCAAAAAATTTCAGAATTGCACGTTGCAATGCGGAGAAATTACTGTTTGTGCATTTACAATATTCATTGATTTTTGCCATTGAAAAACGTCCAGAAATGTTTGAAGCTACTGACTGAATGAAAGGAGCTGGAATCTCACTCTCTTTGAATCTTCTTTATCATGCTAAGAGGAGCAGGAAAAAGCAAAAAATTTCAGAATTGCACCTTGCAATGCGGAGAAATTACTGTTTGTGGATTTACAATATTCATTGATTTTTGACATTGAAAAACATCATGTTATTCATATACCAGAAATGTTTGAAGCTACTGACTGAATGAAAAGAGCTGACATCTCACTCTCTTTGGATCTTATTTATCATGCTAAGAGGAGCAGGAAAAAGCATAAAATTTCAGAATTGCACCTTGCAATGTGGAGAAATTACTGTTTGTGCATTTACAATATTCATTGATTTTTGCCATTGAAAAACGTCCAGAAATGTTTGAAGCTACTGACTGAATGAAAGGAGCTGGCATCTCACTCTCTTTGAATCTTCTTTATCATGCTAAGCGGAGCAGGAAAAAGCAAAAAATTTCAGAATTGCACCTTGCAATGCGGAGAAATTACTGGTTGTGCATTTACAATATTCATTGATTTTTGCCATTTAAAAACATCATGTTATTCGTATACCAGAAATGTTTGAAGCTACTGACTGAATGAAAAGAGCTGGCATCTCACTCTCTTTGAGTCTTCTTTATCATGCTAAGAGGAGCAGGAAAAAGCAAAAAAATTCAGAATTGCACCTTGCAATGTGGAGAAATTACTGTTTGTGCATTTACAATATTCATTGATTTTTGCCATTGAAAAACGTCCAGAAATGTTTGAAGCTACTGACTGAATGAAAGGAGATGGCATCTCACTCTCTTTGAATCTTCTTTATCATGCTAAGAGGAGCAGGAAAAAGCAAAAAATTTCAGAATTGCACCTTGCAATGTGGAGAAATTACTGTTTGTGCATTTACAATATTCATTGATTTTTGCCATTGAAAAACGTCCAGAAATGTTTGAAGCTACTGACTGAATGAAAGGAGCTGGCATCTCACTGTCTTTTAATCTTCTTTATCATGCTAAGAGGTGCAGGAAAAAGCAAAAAATTTCAGAATTGCACCTTGCAATGCGGAGAAATTACTGTTTGTGCATTTACAATATTCATTGATTTTTGCCATTGAAAAACATCATGTTATTCATATACCAGAAATGTTTGAAGCTACTGACTGAATGAAAAGAGCTGGCATCTCACTCTCTTTGAATCTTCTTTATCATGCTAAGAGGAGCAGGAAAAAGCAAAAAATTTCAGAATTGCACCTTGCAATGTGGAGAAATTACTGTTTGTGCATTTACAATATTCATTGATTTTTGCCATTGAAAAACGTCCAGAAATGTTTGAAGCTACTGACTGAATGAAAAGAGCTGGCATCTCACTCTCTTTGAATCTTCTTTATCATGCTAAGAGGAGCAGGAAAAAGCAAAAAATTTCAGAATTGCACCTTGCAATGCGGAGAAATTACTGTTTGTGCATTTACAATATTCATTGATTTTTGCCATTGAAAAACATCATGTTATTCATATACCAGAAATGTTTGAAGCTACTGACTGAATGAAAAGAGCTGGCATCTCACTCTCTTTGAATCTTCTTTATCATGCTAAGAGGAGCAGGAAAAAGCAAAAAAATTCAGAATTGCACCTTGCAATGTGGAGAAATTACTGTTTGTGCATTTACAATATTCATTGATTTTTGCCATTGAAAAACGTCCAGAAATGTTTGAAGCTACTGACTGAATGAAAGGAGCTGGCATCTCACTCTCTTTGAATCTTCTTTATCATGCTAAGAGGAGCAGGAAAAAGCAAAACATTTCAGAATTGCACCTTGCAATGCGCAGAAATTACTGTTTGTGCATTTACAATATTCATTGATTTTTGCCATTGAAAAACATCATGTTATTCATATACCAGAAATGTTTGAAGCTACTGACTGAATGAAAAGAGCTGGCATCTCACTCTCTTTGAATCTTCTTTATCATGCTAAGAGGAGCAGGAAATAGCAAAAAATTTCAGAATTGCACCTTGCAATGTGGAGAAATTACTGTTTGTGCATTTACAATATTCATTGATTTTTGCCATTGAAAAACGTCCAGAAATGTTTGAAGCTACTGACTGAATGAAAGGAGCTGGCATCTCACTCTCTTTGAATCTTCTTTATCATGCTAAGAGGAGCAGGAAAAAGCAAAAAATTTCAGAATTGCACCTTGCAATGCGGAGAAATTACTGTTTGTGCATTTACAATATTCATTGATTTTTGCCATTGAAAACATCATGTTATTCATATACCAGAAATGTTTGAAGCTACTGACTGATTGAAAAGAACTGGCATCTCAATCTCTTTGAAGCTTCCTTATCATGCTAAGAGGAGCAGGAAAAAGCAAAAAATTTCAGAGTTGCACCTTGCAATGTGGAGAAATTACTGTTTGTGCATTTACAATATTCATTGATATTTGCCATTGAAAAACGTCCAGAAATGTTTGAAGCTACTGACTGAATGAAAGGAGCTGGCATCTCACTCTCTTTGAATCTTCTTTATCATGCTAAGAGGAGCAGGAAAAAGCAAAAAATTTCAGAATTGCACCTTGCAATGTGGAGAAATTACTGTTTGTGCATTTACAATATTCATTGATTTTTGCCATTGAAAAATGTCCAGAAATGTTTGAAGCTACTGACTGAATGAAAGGAGCTGGCATCTCACTCTCTTTGAATCTTCTTTATCATGCTAAGAGGAGCAGGAAAAAGCAAAAAATTTCAGAATTGCACCTTGCAATGCGGAGAAATTACTGTTTGTGCATTTACAATATTCATTGATTTTTGCCATTGAAAAACATCATGTTATTCATATACCAGAAATGTTTGAAGCTACTGACTGAATGAAAAGAGCTGGCATCTCACTCTCTTTGAATCTTCTTTATCATGCTAAGAGGAGCAGGAAAAAGCAAAAAAATTCAGAATTGCACCTTGCAATGTGGAGAAATTACTGTTTGTGCATTTACAATATTCATTGATTTTTGCCATTGAAAAACGTCCAGAAATGTTTGAAGCTACTGACTGAATGAAAGGAGCTGGCATCTCACTCTCTTTGAATCTTCTTTATCATGCTAAGAGGAGCAGGAAAAAGCAAAAAATTTCAGAATTGCACGTTGCAATGCGGAGATATTACTGTTTGTGCATTTACAATATTCATTAATTTTTGCCTTTGAAAAACATCATAATATTTATATACCAGAAATGTTTGAAGCTACTGACTGAATGAAAAGAGCTGGCATCTCACTCTCTTTGAATCTTCTTTATCACGCTAAGAGGAGCAGGAAAAAGCAAAAAATTTCAGAATTGCACCTTGCATTGTGGAGAAATTACTGTCTGTGCATTTACAATATTCATTGACTTTTGCCATTGAAAAACGTCCAGAAATGTTTGAAGCTACTGACTGAATGAAAGGAGCTGGCATCTCACTCTCTTTGGATCTTCTTTATCATGCTAAGAGGAGCAGGAAAAAGCAAAAAATTTCAGAATTGCACCTTGCAATGCGGAGAAATTACTGTTTGTGCATTTACAATATTCATTGATTTTTGCCATTGAAAAACATCATGTTATTCATATACCAGAAATGTTTGAAGCTACTGACTGAATGAAAAGAGCTGGCATCTCACTCTCTTTGAATCTTCTTTATCATGCTAAGAGGAGCAGGAAAAAGCATAAAATTTCAGAATTGCACCTTGCAATGTGGAGAAATTACAGTTTGTGCGTTTACAATATTCATTGATTTTTGCCATTGAAAAACGTCCAGAAATGTTTGAAGCTACTGACTGAATGAAAGGAGGTGGCATCTCACTCTCTTTGAATCTTCTTTATCATGCTAAGAGGAGCAGGAAAAAGCAAAAAATTTCAGAATGGCACCTTGCAATGTGGAGAAATTACTGTTTGTGCATTTACAATATTCATTGATTTTTGCCATTGAAAAACGTCCAGAAATGTTTGAAGTTACTGACTGAATGAAAGGAGCTGGCATCTCACTCTCTTTGAATCTTATCATGCTAAGAGGAGCAGGAAAAAGCAAAAAATTTCAGAATTGCACCTTGCAATGCGGAGAAATTACTGTTTGTGCATTTACAATATTCATTGATTTTTGCCATTGAAAAACATCATGTTATTCATATACCAGAAATGTTTGAAGCTACTGACTGAATGAAAAGAGCTGGCATCTCACTCTCTTTGAATCTTCTTTATCATGCTAAGAGGAGCAGGAAAAAGCAAAAAATTTCAGAATTGCACCTTGCAATGTGGAGAAATTACTGTTTGTGCATTTACAATATTCATTGATTTTTGCCATTGAAAAACGTCCAGAAATGTTTGAAGCTACTGACTGAATGAAAGGAGCTGGCATCTCACTCTCTTTGAATCTTCTTTATCATGCTAAGAGGAGCAGAAAAAAGCACAAAATTTCAGAATTGCACCTTGCAATGCGGAGAAATTACTGTTTGTGCATTTACAATATTCATTGATTTTTGCCATTGAAAAACATCATGTTATTCATATACCAGAAATGTTTGAAGCTACTGACTGAATGAAAAGAGCTGGCATCTCACTCTCTTTGAATCTTCTTTATCATGCTAAGAGGAGCAGGAAAAAGCAAAAAATTTCAGAATTGCACCTTGCAATGTGGAGAAATTACTGTTTGTGCATTTACAATATTCATTGATTTTTGACATTGAAAAACGTCCAGAAATGTTTGAAGCTACTGACTGAATGAAAGGAGCTGGCATCTCACTCTCTTTGAATCTTCTTTATCATGCTAAGAGGAGCAGGAAAAAGCAAAAAATTTCAGAATTGCACCTTGCAATGCGGAGAAATTACTGTTTGTGCATTTACAATATTCATTGATTTTTGCCATTGAAAAACATCATAATATTTATATACCAGAAATGTTTGAAGCTACTGACTGAATGAAAAGAGCTGGCATCTCACTCTCTTTGAATCTTCTTTATCATGCTAAGAGGAGCAGGAAAAGGAAAAAATTTCAGAATTGCACCTTGCAATGTGGAGAAATTACTGTTTGTGCATTTACAATATTCATTGATTTTTGCCATTGAAAAACGTCCAGAAATGTTTGAAGCTACTGACTGAATGAAAGGAGCTGGCATCTCACTCTCTTTGAATCTTCTTTATCATGCTAAGAGGAGCAGTAAAAAGCAAAAAATTTCAGAATTGCACCTTGCAATGCGGAGAAATTACTGTTTGTGCATTTACAATATTCATTGATTTTTGCCAATTAAAAACATCATGTTATTCATATACCAGAAATGTTTGAAGCTACTGACTGAATGAAAGGAGCTGGCATCTCACTCTCTTTGAATCTTCTTTATCATGCTAAGAGGAGCAGGAAAAAGCAAAAAAATTTCAGAATTGCACCTTGCAATGTGGAGAAATTACTGTTTGTGCATTTACAATATTCATTGATTTTTGCCATTGAAAAATGTCCAGAAATGTTTGAAGCTACTGACTGAATGAAAAGAGCTGGCATCTCACTCTCTTTGAATCTTCTTTATCATGCTAAGAGGAGCAGGAAAAAGCAAAAAAATTCAGAATTGCACCTTGCAATGTGGAGAAATTACTGTTTGTGCATTTACAATATTCATTGATTTTTGCCATTGAAAAACGTCCAGAAATGTTTGAAGCTACTGACTGAATGAAAGGAGCTGGCATCTCACTCTCTTTGAATCTTCTTTATCATGCTAAGAGGAGCAGGAAAAAGCAAAAAATTTCAGAATTGCACCTTGCAATGCGGAGAAATTACTGTTTGTGCATTTACAATATTCATTGATTTTTGCCATTGAAAAACATCATGTTATTCATATACCAGAAATGTTTGAAGCTACTGACTGAATGAAAAGAGCTGGCATCTCACTCTCTTTGAATCTTCTTTATCATGCTAAGAGGAGCAGGAAAAAGCATAAAATTTCAGAATTGCACCTTGCAATGTGGAGAAATTACGGTTTGTACGTTTACAATATTCATTGATTTTTGCCATTGAAAAACGTCCAGAAATGTTTGAAGCTACTGACTGAATGAAAGGAGCTGGCATCTCACTCTCTTTGAATCTTCTTTATCATGCTAAGAGGAGCAGGAAAAAGCAAAAAATTTCAGAATGGCACCTTGCAATGTGGAGAAATTACTGTTTGTGCATTTACAATATTCATTGATTTTTGCCATTGAAAAACGTCCAGAAATGTTTGAAGTTACTGACTGAATGAAAGGAGCTGGCATCTCACTCTCTTTGAATCTTATCATGCTAAGAGGAGCAGGAAAAAGCAAAAAATTTCAGAATTGCACCTTGCAATGCGGAGAAATTACTGTTTGTGCATTTACAATATTCATTGATTTTTGCCATTGAAAAACATCATGTTATTCATATACCAGAAATGTTTGAAGCTACTGACTGAATGAAAAGAGCTGGCATCTCACTCTCTTTGAATCTTCTTTATCATGCTAAGAGGAGCAGGAAAAAGCAAAAAATTTCAGAATTGCACCTTGCAATGTGGAGAAATTACTGTTTGTGCATTTACAATATTCATTGATTTTTGCCATTGAAAAACGTCCAGAAATGTTTGAAGCTACTGACTGAATGAAAGGAGCTGGCATCTCACTCTCTTTGAATCTTCTTTATCATGCTAAGAGGAGCAGGAAAAAGCAAAAAATTTCAGAATTGCACCTTGCAATGCGGAGAAATTACTGTTTGTGCATTTACAATATTCATTGATTTTTGCCATTGAAAATCATCATGTTATTCATATACCAGAAATGTTTGAAGCTACTGACTGAATGAAAAGAGCTGGCATCTCACTCTCTTTGAATCTTCTTTATCATGCTAAGAGGAGCAGGAAAAAGCAAAAAATTTCAGAATTGCACCTTGCAATGTGGAGAAATTACTGTTTGTGCATTTACAATATTCATGGATTTTTGCCATTGAAAAACATCATAATATTTATATACCAGAAATGTTTGAAGCTACTGACTGAATGAAAAGAGCTGGCATCTCACTCTCTTTGAATCTTCTTTATCATGCTAAGAGGAGCAGGAAAAAGCAAAAAATTTCAGAATTGCACCTTGCAATGTGGAGAAATTACTGTTTGTGCATTTACAATATTCATTGATTTTTGCCATTGAAAAACGTCCAGAAATGTTTGAAGCTACTGACTGAATGAAAGGAGCTGGCATCTCACTCTCTTTGAATCTTCTTTATCATGCTAAGAGGAGCAGGAAAAAGCAAAAAATTTCAGAATTGCACCTTGCAATGCGGAGAAATTACTGTTTGTGCATTTACAATATTCATTGATTTTTGCCATTGAAAATCATCATGTTATTCATATACCAGAAATGTTTGAAGCTACTGACTGAATGAAAAGAGCTGGCATCTCACTCTCTTTGAATCTTCTTTATCATGCTAAGAGGAGCAGGAAAAAGCAAAAAATTTCAGAATTGCACCTTGCAATGTGGAGAAATTACTGTTTGTGCATTTACAATATTCATTGATTTTTGCCATTGAAAAACGTCCAGAAATGTTTGAAGCTACTGACTGAATGAAAGGAGCTGGCATCTCACTCTCTTTGAATCTTCTTTATCATGCTAAGAGGAGCAGGAAAAAGCAAAAAATTTCAGAATTGCACCTTGCAATGCGGAGAAATTACTGTTTGTGCATTTACAATATTCATTGATTTTTGCCATTGAAAATCATCATGTTATTCATATACCAGAAATGTTTGAAGCTACTGACTGAATGAAAAGAGCTGGCATCTCACTCTCTTTGAATCTTCTTTATCATGCTAAGAGGAGCAGGAAAAAGCAAAAAATTTCAGAATTGCACCTTGCAATGTGGAGAAATTACTGTTTGTGCATTTACAATATTCATTGATTTTTGCCATTGAAAAACGTCCAGAAATGTTTGAAGCTACAGACTGAATGAAAGGAGCTGGCATCTCACTCTCTTTGAATCTTCTTTATCATGCTAAGAGGAGCAGGAAAAAGCAAAAAAAATTTCAGAATTGCACCTTGCAATGCGGAGAAATTACTTTTTGTGCATTTACAATATTCATTGATTTTTGCCATTGAAAAACATCATGTTATTCATATACCAGAAATGTTTGAAGCTACTGACTGAATGAAAAGAGCTGACATCTCACTCTCTTTGGATCTTCTTTATCATGCTAAGAGGAGCAGGAAAAAGCATAAAATTTCAGAATTGCACCTTGCAATGTGGAGAAATTACTGTTTGTGCATTTACAATATTCATTGATTTTTGCCATTGAAAAACGTCCAGAAATGTTTGAAGCTACAGACTGAATGAAAGGAGCTGGCATCTCACTCTCTTTGAATCTTCTTTATCATGGTAAGAGGAGCAGGAAAAAGCAAAAAATTTCAGAATTGCACCTTGCAATGCGGAGAAATTACTGGTTGTGCATTTACAATATTCATTGATTTTTGCCATTGAAAAACATCATGTTTAATCATATACCAGAAATGTTTGAAGCTACTGACTGAATGAAAAGAGCTGGCATCTCACTCTCTTTGAATCTTCTTTATCATGCTAAGAGGAGCAGGAAAAAGCAAAAAAATTCAGAATTGCAACTTGCAATGTGGAGAAATTACTGTTTGTGCATTTACAATATTCATTGATTTTTGCCATTGAAAAACGTCCAGAAATGTTTGAAGCTACTGACTGAATGAAAGGAGCTGGCATCTCACTCTCTTTGAATCTTCTTTATCATGCTAAGAGGAGCAGGAAAAAGCAAAAAATTTCAGAATTGCACCTTGCAATGCGGAGAAATTACTGTTTGTGCATTTACAATATTCATTGATTTTTGCCATTGAAAAACATCATGTTATTCATATACCAGAAATGTTTGAAGCTACTGACTGAATGAAAAGAGCTGGCATCTCACTCTCTTTGAATCTTCTTTATCATGCTAAGAGGAGCAGGAAAAAGCAAAAAATTTCAGAATTGCACCTTGCAATGTGGAGAAATTACTGTTTGTGCATTTACAATATTCATTGATTTTTGCCATTGAAAAACGTCCAGAAATGTTTGAAGCTACTGACTGAATGAAAGGAGCTGGCATCTCACTCTCTTTGAATCTTCTTTATCATGCTAAGAGGAGCAGGAAAAAGCAAAACATTTCAGAATTGCACCTTGCAATGCGGAGAAATTACTGTTTGTGCATTTACAATATTCATTGATTTTTGCCATTGAAAAACATCATGTTATTCATATACCAGAAATGTTTGAAGCTACTGACTGAATGAAAAGAGCTGGCATCTTACTCTCTTTGAATCTTCTTTATCATGCTAAGAGGAGCAGGAAATAGCAAAAAATTTCAGAATTGCACCTTGCAATGTGGAGAAATTACTCTTTGTGCATTTACAATATTCATTGATTTTTGCCATTGAAAAACGTCCAGAAATGTTTGAAGCTACTGACTGAATGAAAGGAGCTGGCATCTCACTCTCTTTGAATCTTCTTTATCATGCTAAGAGGAGCAGGAAAAAGCAAAAAAAAATTCAGAATTGCACCTTGCAATGCGGAGAAATTACTTTTTGTGCATTTACAATATTCATTGATTTTTGCCATTGAAAAACATCATGTTATTCATATACCAGAAATGTTTGAAGCTACTGACTGAATGAAAAGAGCTGACATCTCACTCTCTTTGGATCTTCTTTATCATGCTAAGAGGAGAAGGAAAAAGCATAAAATTTCAGAATTGCACATTGCAATGTGGAGAAATTACTGTTTGTGCATTTACAATATTCATTGATTTTTGCCATTGAAAAACGTCCAGAAATGTTTGAAGCTACTGACTGAATGAAAGGAGCTGGCATCTCACTCTCTTTGAATCTTCTTTATCATGCTAAGAGGAGCAGGAAAAAGCAAAAAAATTCAGAATTGCATCTTGCAATGCGGAGAAATTACTGTTTGTGCATTTACAATATTCATTGATTTTTGACTTTGAAAAACATCATGTTATTCATATACCAGAAATGTTTGAAGCTACTGAGTGAATGAAAAGAGCTGGCATCTCACTCTCTTTGAATCTTCTTTATCATGCTAAGAGGAGCAGGAAAAAGCAAAAAATTTCAGAATTGCACCTTGCAATGTGGAGAAATTACTGTTTGTGCATTTACAATATTCATGGATTTTTGCCATTGAAAAACATCATAATATTCATATACCAGAAATGTTTGAAGCTACTGACTGAATGAGAAGAGCTGACATCTCACTCTCTTTGGATCTTCTTTATCATGCTAAGAGGAGCAGGAAAAAGCATAAAATTTCAGAATTGCACCTTGCAATGTGGAGAAATTACTGTTTGTGCATTTACAATATTCATTGATTTTTGCCATTGAAAAACGTCCAGAACTGTTTGAAGCTACTGACTGAATGAAAGGAGCTGGCATCTCACTCTCTTTGAATCTTCTTTATCATGCTAAGAGGAGCAGGAAAAAGCAAAAAATTTCAGAATTGCACCTTGCAATGCGGAGAAATTACTGTTTGTACATTTACAATATTCATTGATTTTTGCCATTGAAAAACATCATGTTATTCATATACCAGAAATGTTTGAAGCTACTGACTGAATGAAAAGAGCTGGCATCTCACTCTCTTTGAATCTTCTTTATCATGCTAAGAGGAGCAGGAAAAAGCAAAAAATTTCAGAATTGCACCTTGCAATGCGGAGAAATTACTGTTTGTGCATTTACAATATTCATTGATTTTTGCCATTGAAAAACATCATGTTATTCATATACCAGAAATGTTTGAAGCTACTGACTGAATGAAAAGAGCTGGCATCTCACTCTCTTTGAATCTTCTTTATCATGCTAAGAGGAGCAGGAAAAAGCAAAAAATTTCGGAATTGCACCTTGCAATGTGGAGAAATTACTGTTTGTGCATTTACAATATTCATTGATTTTTGCCATTGAAAAACGTCCAGAAATGTTTGAAGCTACTGACTGAATGAAAGGAGCTGGCATCTCACTCTCTTTGAATCTTCTTTATCATGATAAGAGGAGCAGGAAAAAGCAAAAAATTTCAAAATTGCAACTTGCAATGCGGAGAAATTACTGTTTGTGCATTTACAATATTCATTGATTTTTGCCATTGAAAAACATCATGTTATTCATATACCAGAAATGTTTGAAGCTACTGACTGAATGAAAAGAGCTGGCATCTCACGCTCTTTGAATCTTCTTTATCATGCTAAGAGGAGCAGGAAAAAGCAAAAAATTTCAGAATTGCACCTTGCAATGTGGAGAAATTACTGTTTGTGAATTTACAATATTCATTGATTTTTGCCATTGAAAAACGTCCAGAAATGTTTGAAGCTACTGACTGAATGAAAGGAGCTGGCATCTCACTCTCTTTGAATCTTCTTTATCATGCTAAGAGAAGCAGGAAAAAGCAAAAAATTTCAGAATTGCACCTTGCAATGCGGAGAAATTACTGTTTGTGCATTTACAATATTCATTGATTTTTGCCATTGAAAAACATCATGTTATTCATATACCAGAAATGTTTGAAGCTACTGACTGAATGAAAAGAGCTGGCATCTCACTCTCTTTGAATCTTCTTTATCATGCTAAGAGGAGCAGGAAAAAGCAAAAAAAATTTCAGAATTGCACCTTGCAATGCGGAGAAATTACTTTTTGTGCATTTACAATATTCATTGATTTTTGCCATTGAAAAACATCATGTTATTCATATACCAGAAATGTTTGAAGCTACTGACTGAATGAAAAGAGCTGACATCTCACTCTCTTTGGATCTTCTTTATCATGCTAAGAGGAGCAGGAAAAAGCATAAAATTTCAGAATTGCACCTTGCAATGTGGAGAAATTACTGTTTGTGCATTTACAATATTCATTGATTTTTGCCATTGAAAAACGTCCAGAAATGTTTGAAGCTACAGACTGAATGAAAGGAGCTGGCATCTCACTCTCTTTGAATCTTCTTTATCATGCTAAGAGGAGCAGGAAAAAGCAAAAAAAATTTCAGAATTGCACCTTGCAATGCGGAGAAATTACTTTTTGTGCATTTACAATATTCATTGATTTTTGCCATTGAAAAACATCATGTTATTCATATACCAGAAATGTTTGAAGCTACTGACTGAATGAAAAGAGCTGACATCTCACTCTCTTTGGATCTTCTTTATCATGCTAAGAGGAGCAGGAAAAAGCATAAAATTTCAGAATTGCACCTTGCAATGTGGAGAAATTACTGTTTGTGCATTTACAATATTCATTGATTTTTTCCATTGAAAAACGTCCAGAAATGTTTGAAGCTACAGACTGAATGAAAGGAGCTGGCATCTCACTCTCTTTGAATCTTCTTTATCATGCTAAGAGGAGCAGGAAAAAGCAAAAAAAATTTCAGAATTGCACCTTGCAATGCGGAGAAATTACTTTTTGTGCATTTACAATATTCATTGATTTTTGCCATTGAAAAACATCATGTTATTCATATACCAGAAATGTTTGAAGCTACTGACTGAATGAAAAGAGCTGACATCTCACTCTCTTTGGATCTTCTTTATCATGCTAAGAGGAGCAGGAAAAAGCATAAAATTTCAGAATTGCACCTTGCAATGTGGAGAAATTACTGTTTGTGCATTTACAATATTCATTGATTTTTGCCATTGAAAAACATCATGTTATTCATATACCAGAAATGTTTGAAGCTACTGACTGAATGAAAGGAGCTGGCATCTCACGCTCTTTGAATCTTCTTTATCATGCTAAGAGGAGCAGGAAAAAGCAAAAAATTTCAGAATTGCACCTTGCAATGTGGAGAAATTACTGTTTGTGCATTTACAATATTCATTGATTTTTTCCATTGAAAAACGTACAGAAATGTTTGAAGCTACTGACTGAATGAAAGGAGCTGGCATCTCACTCTCTTTGAATCTTCTTTATCATGCTAAGAGGAGCAGGAAAAAGCAAAAAATTTCAGAATTGCACCTTGCAATGTGGAGAAATTACTGTTTGTGCATTTACAATATTCATGGATTTTTGCCATTGAAAAACATCATAATATTTATATACCAGAAATGTTTGAAGCTACTGACTGAATGAAAAGAGCTGGCATCTCACTGTCTTTGAATCTTCTTTATCATGCTAAGAGGAGCAGGAAAAAGCAAAAAATTTCAGAATTGCACCTTGCAATGTGGAGAAATTACTGTTTGTGCATTTACAATATTCATTGATTTTTGCCATTGAAAAACGTCCAGAAATGTTTGAAGCTACTGACTGAATGAAAGGAGCTGGCATCTCACTCTCTTTGAATCTTCTTTATCATGCTAAGAGGAGCAGTAAAAAGCAAAAAATTTCAGAATTGCACCTTGCAATGCGGAGAAATTACTGTTTGTGCATTTACAATATTCATTGATTTTTGCCAATTAAAAACATCATGTTATTCATATACCAGAAATGTTTGAAGCTACTGACTGAATGAAAGGAGCTGGCATCTCACTCTCTTTGAATCTTCTTTATCATGCTAAGAGGAGCAGGAAAAAGCAAAAAAATTTCAGAATTGCACCTTGCAATGTGGAGAAATTACTGTTTGTGCATTTACAATATTCATTGATTTTTGCCATTGAAAAATGTCCAGAAATGTTTGAAGCTACTGACTGAATGAAAAGAGCTGGCATCTCACTCTCTTTGAATCTTCTTTATCATGCTAAGAGGAGCAGGAAAAAGCAAAAAATTTCAGATTTGCACCTTGCAATGCGGAGAAATTACTGTTTGTGCATTTACAATATTCATTGATTTTTGCCATTGAAAAACATCATGTTATTCATATACCAGAAATGTTTGAAGCTACTGACTGAATGAAAAGAGCTGGCATCTCACTCTCTTTGAATCTTCTTTATCATGCTAAGAGGAGCAGGAAAAAGCAAAAAAATTCAGAATTGCACCTTGCAATGTGGAGAAATTACTGTTTGTGCATTTACAATATTCATTGATTTTTGCCATTGAAAAACGTCCAGAAATGTTTGAAGCTACTGACTGAATGAAAGGAGCTGGCATCTCACTCTCTTTGAATCTTCTTTATCATGCTAAGAGGAGCAGGAAAAAGCAAAAAATTTCAGAATTGCACCTTGCAATGCGGAGAAATTACTGTTTGTGCATTTACAATATTCATTGATTTTTGCCATTGAAAAACATCATGTTATTCATATACCAGAAATGTTTGAAGCTACTGACTGAATGAAAAGAGCTGGCATCTCACTCTCTTTGAATCTTCTTTATCATGCTAAGAGGAGCAGGAAAAAGCATAAAATTTCAGAATTGCACCTTGCAATGTGGAGAAATTACGGTTTGTACGTTTACAATATTCATTGATTTTTGCCATTGAAAAACGTCCAGAAATGTTTGAAGCTACTGACTGAATGAAAGGAGCTGGCATCTCACTCTCTTTGAATCTTCTTTATCATGCTAAGAGGAGCAGGAAAAAGCAAAAAATTTCAGAATGGCACCTTGCAATGTGGAGAAATTACTGTTTGTGCATTTACAATATTCATTGATTTTTGCCATTGAAAAACGTCCAGAAATGTTTGAAGCTACTGACTGAATGAAAGGAGCTGGCATCTCACTCTCTTTGAATCTTCTTTATCATGCTAAGAGGAGCAGAAAAAAGCACAAAATTTCAGAATTGCACCTTGCAATGCGGAGAAATTACTGTTTGTGCATTTACAATATTCATTGATTTTTGCCATTGAAAAACATCATGTTATTCATATACCAGAAATGTTTGAAGCTACTGACTGAATGAAAAGAGCTGGCATCTCACTCTCTTTGAATCTTCTTTATCATGCTAAGAGGAGCAGGAAAAAGCAAAAAATTTCAGAATTGCACCTTGCAATGTGGAGAAATTACTGTTTGTGCATTTACAATATTCATTGATTTTTGCCATTGAAAAACGTCCAGAAATGTTTGAAGCTACTGACTGAATGAAAGGAGCTGGCATCTCACTCTCTTTGAATCTTCTTTATCATGCTAAGAGGAGCAGGAAAAAGCAAAAAATTTCAGAATTGCACCTTGCAATGCGGAGAAATTACTGTTTGTGCATTTACAATATTCATTGATTTTTGCCATTGAAAAACATCATAATATTTATATACCAGAAATGTTTGAAGCTACTGACTGAATGAAAAGAGCTGGCATCTCACTCTCTTTGAATCTTCTTTATCATGCTAAGAGGAGCAGGAAAAAGCAAAAAATTTCAGAATTGCACCTTGCAATGTGGAGAAATTACTGTTTGTGCATTTACAATATTCATTGATTTTTGCCATTGAAAAACGTCCAGAAATGTTTGAAGCTACTGACTGAATGAAAGGAGCTGGCATCTTACTCTCTTTGAATCTTCTTTATCATGATAAGAGGAGCAGGAAAAAGCAAAAAATTTCAGAATTGCAACTTGCAATGCGGAGAAATTACTGTTTGTGCATTTACAATATTCATTGATTTTTGCCATTGAAAAACATCATGTTATTCATATACCAGAAATGTTTGAAGCTACTGACTGAATGAAAAGAGCTGGCATCTCACTGTCTTTGAATCTTCTTTATCATGCTAAGAGGAGCAGGAAAAAGCAAAAAATTTCAGAATTGCACCTTGCAATATGGAGAAATTACTGTTTGTGCATTTACAATATTCATTGATTTTTGCCATTGAAAAACGTCCAGAAATGTTTGAAGCTACTGACTGAATGAAAGGAGCTGGCATCTCACTCTCTTTGAATCTTCTTTATCATGCTAAGAGGAGCAGGAAAAAGCAAAAAATTTCAGAATTGCACCTTGCAATGTGGAGAAATTACTGTTTGTGCATTTACAATATTCATGGATTTTTGCCATTGAAAAACATCATAATATTTATATACCAGAAATGTTTGAAGCTACTGACTGAATGAAAAGAGCTGGCATCTCACTGTCTTTGAATCTTCTTTATCATGCTAAGAGGAGCAGGAAAAAGCAAAAAATTTCAGAATTGCACCTTGCAATGTGGAGAAATTACTGTTTGTGCATTTACAATATTCATTGATTTTTGCCATTGAAAAACGTCCAGAAATGTTTGAAGCTACTGACTGAATGAAAGGAGCTGGCATCTCACTCTCTTTGAATCTTCTTTATCATGCTAAGAGGAGCAGTAAAAAGCAAAAAATTTCAGAATTGCACCTTGCAATGCGGAGAAATTACTGTTTGTGCATTTACAATATTCATTGATTTTTGCCAATTAAAAACATCATGTTATTCATATACCAGAAATGTTTGAAGCTACTGACTGAATGAAAGGAGCTGGCATCTCACTCTCTTTGAATCTTCTTTATCATGCTAAGAGGAGCAGGAAAAAGCAAAAAAATTTCAGAATTGCACCTTGCAATGTGGAGAAATTACTGTTTGTGCATTTACAATATTCATTGATTTTTGCCATTGAAAAATGTCCAGAAATGTTTGAAGCTACTGACTGAATGAAAAGAGCTGGCATCTCACTCTCTTTGAATCTTCTTTATCATGCTAAGAGGAGCAGGAAAAAGCAAAAAATTTCAGATTTGCACCTTGCAATGCGGAGAAATTACTGTTTGTGCATTTACAATATTCATTGATTTTTGCCATTGAAAAACATCATGTTATTCATATACCAGAAATGTTTGAAGCTACTGACTGAATGAAAAGAGCTGGCATCTCACTCTCTTTGAATCTTCTTTATCATGCTAAGAGGAGCAGGAAAAAGCAAAAAAATTCAGAATTGCACCTTGCAATGTGGAGAAATTACTGTTTGTGCATTTACAATATTCATTGATTTTTGCCATTGAAAAATGTCCAGAAATGTTTGAAGCTACTGACTGAATGAAAGGAGCTGGCATCTCACTCTCTTTGAATCTTCTTTATCATGCTAAGAGGAGCAGGAAAAAGCAAAAAATTTCAGAATTGCACCTTGCAATGCGGAGAAATTACTGTTTGTGCATTTACAATATTCATTGATTTTTGCCATTGAAAAACATCATGTTATTCATATACCAGAAATGTTTGAAGCTACTGACTGAATGAAAAGAGCTGGCATCTCACTCTCTTTGAATCTTCTTTATCATGCTAAGAGGAGCAGGAAAAAGCATAAAATTTCAGAATTGCACCTTGCAATGTGGAGAAATTACGGTTTGTACGTTTACAATATTCATTGATTTTTGCCATTGAAAAACGTCCAGAAATGTTTGAAGCTACTGACTGAATGAAAGGAGCTGGCATCTCACTCTCTTTGAATCTTCTTTATCATGCTAAGAGGAGCAGGAAAAAGCAAAAAATTTCAGAATGGCACCTTGCAATGTGGAGAAATTACTGTTTGTGCATTTACAATATTCATTGATTTTTGCCATTGAAAAACGTCCAGAAATGTTTGAAGCTACTGACTGAATGAAAGGAGCTGGCATCTCACTCTCTTTGAATCTTCTTTATCATGCTAAGAGGAGCAGAAAAAAGCACAAAATTTCAGAATTGCACCTTGCAATGCGGAGAAATTACTGTTTGTGCATTTACAATATTCATTGATTTTTGCCATTGAAAAACATCATGTTATTCATATACCAGAAATGTTTGAAGCTACTGACTGAATGAAAAGAGCTGGCATCTCACTCTCTTTGAATCTTCTTTATCATGCTAAGAGGAGCAGGAAAAAGCAAAAAATTTCAGAATTGCACCTTGCAATGTGGAGAAATTACTGTTTGTGCATTTACAATATTCATTGATTTTTGACATTGAAAAACGTACAGAAATGTTTGAAGCTACTGACTGAATGAAAGGAGCTGGCATCTCACTCTCTTTGAATCTTCTTTATCATGCTAAGAGGAGCAGGAAAAAGCAAAAAATTTCAGAATTGCACCTTGCAATGCGGAGAAATTACTGTTTGTGCATTTACAATATTCATTGATTTTTGCCATTGAAAAACATCATAATATTTATATACCAGAAATGTTTGAAGCTACTGACTGAATGAAAAGAGCTGGCATCTCACTCTCTTTGAATCTTCTTTATCATGCTAAGAGGAGCAGGAAAAAGCAAAAAATTTCAGAATTGCACCTTGCAATGTGGAGAAATTACTGTTTGTGCATTTACAATATTCATTGATTTTTGCCATTGAAAAACGTCCAGAAATGTTTGAAGCTACTGACTGAATGAAAGGAGCTGGCATCTTACTCTCTTTGAATCTTCTTTATCATGATAAGAGGAGCAGGAAAAAGCAAAAAATTTCAGAATTGCAACTTGCAATGCGGAGAAATTACTGTTTGTGCATTTACAATATTCATTGATTTTTGCCATTGAAAAACATCATGTTATTCATATACCAGAAATGTTTGAAGCTACTGACTGAATGAAAAGAGCTGGCATCTCACTGTCTTTGAATCTTCTTTATCATGCTAAGAGGAGCAGGAAAAAGCAAAAAATTTCAGAATTGCACCTTGCAATATGGAGAAATTACTGTTTGTGCATTTACAATATTCATTGATTTTTGCCATTGAAAAACGTCCAGAAATGTTTGAAGCTACTGACTGAATGAAAGGAGCTGGCATCTCACTCTCTTTGAATCTTCTTTATCATGCTAAGAGGAGCAGGAAAAAGCAAAAAATTTCAGAATTGCACCTTGCAATGCGGAGAAATTACTGTTTGTGCATTTACAATATTCATTGATTTTTGCCATTGAAAAACATCATGTTATTCATATACCAGAAATGTTTGAAGCTACTGACTGAATGAAAAGAGCTGGCATCTCACGCTCTTTGAATCTTCTTTTCATGCTAAGAGGAGCAGGAAAAAGCAAAAAATTTCAGAATTGCACCTTGCAATGTGGAGAAATTACTGTTTGTGCATTTACAATATTCATTGATTTTTGCCATTGAAAAACGTCCAGAAATGTTTGAAGCTACTGACTGAATGAAAGGAGCTGGCATCTCACTCTCTTTGAATCTTCTTTATCATGCTAAGAGGAGCAGGAAAAAGCAAAAAAAAATTCAGAATTGCACCTTGCAATGCGGAGAAATTACTTTTTGTGCATTTACAATATTCATTGATTTTTGCCATTGAAAAACATCATGTTATTCATATACCAGAAATGTTTGAAGCTACTGACTGAATGAAAAGAGCTGACATCTCACTCTCTTTGGATCTTCTTTATCATGCTAAGAGGAGAAGGAAAAAGCATAAAATTTCAGAATTGCACATTGCAATGTGGAGAAATTACTGTTTGTGCATTTACAATATTCATTGATTTTTGCCATTGAAAAACGTCCAGAAATGTTTGAAGCTACTGACTGAATGAAAGGAGCTGGCATCTCACTCTCTTTGAATCTTCTTTATCATGCTAAGAGGAGCAGGAAAAAGCAAAAAAATTCAGAATTGCATCTTGCAATGCGGAGAAATTACTGTTTGTGCATTTACAATATTCATTGATTTTTGACTTTGAAAAACATCATGTTATTCATATACCAGAAATGTTTGAAGCTACTGAGTGAATGAAAAGAGCTGGCATCTCACTCTCTTTGAATCTTCTTTATCATGCTAAGAGGAGCAGGAAAAAGCAAAAAATTTCAGAATTGCACCTTGCAATGTGGAGAAATTACTGTTTGTGCATTTACAATATTCATGGATTTTTGCCATTGAAAAACATCATAATATTCATATACCAGAAATGTTTGAAGCTACTGACTGAATGAGAAGAGCTGACATCTCACTCTCTTTGGATCTTCTTTATCATGCTAAGAGGAGCAGGAAAAAGCATAAAATTTCAGAATTGCACCTTGCAATGTGGAGAAATTACTGTTTGTGCATTTACAATATTCATTGATTTTTGCCATTGAAAAACGTCCAGAACTGTTTGAAGCTACTGACTGAATGAAAGGAGCTGGCATCTCACTCTCTTTGAATCTTCTTTATCATGCTAAGAGGAGCAGGAAAAAGCAAAAAATTTCAGAATTGCACCTTGCAATGCGGAGAAATTACTGTTTGTACATTTACAATATTCATTGATTTTTGCCATTGAAAAACATCATGTTATTCATATACCAGA
Source organism: Phyllobates terribilis (assembly GCF_046119375.1). Lineage (NCBI taxonomy): Eukaryota > Metazoa > Chordata > Amphibia > Anura > Dendrobatidae > Phyllobates > Phyllobates terribilis. The sequence goes on from NW_027362792.1 coordinate 5,750,838, forward strand.
AATGTTTGAAGCTACTGACTGAATGAAAAGAGCTGGCATCTCACTCTCTTTGAATCTTCTTTATCATGCTAAGAGGAGCAGGAAAAAGCAAAAAATTTCAGAATTGCACCTTGCAATGTGGAGAAATTACTGTTTGTGCATTTACAATATTCATGGATTTTTGCCATTGAAAAACATCATAATATTTAATACCAGAAATGTTTGAAGCTACTGACTGAATGAAAAGAGCTGGCATCTCAATCTCTTTGAATCTTCTTTATCATGCTAAGAGGAGCAGGAAAAAGCAAAAAAATTCAGAATTGCACCTTGCAATGTGGAGAAATTACTGTTTGTGCATTTACAATATTCATTGATTTTTGCCATTGAAAAACGTCCAGAAATGTTTGAAGCTACTGACTGAATGAAAGGAGCTGGCATCTCACTCTCTTTGAATCTTCTTTATCATGCTAAGAGGAGCAGGAAAAAGCAAAAAATTTCAGAATTGCACCTTGCAATGCGGAGAAATTACTGTTTGTGCATTTACAATATTCATTGATTTTTGCCATTGAAAAACATCATGTTATTCATATACCAGAAATGTTTGAAGCTACTGACTGAATGAAAAGAGCTGGCATCTCACTCTCTTTGAATCTTCTTTATCATGCTAAGAGGAGCAGGAAAAAGCAAAAAATTTCAGAATTGCACCTTGCAATGTGGAGAAATTACTGTTTGTGCATTTACAATATTCATTGATTTTTGCCATTGAAAAACGTCCAGAAATGTTTGAAGCTACTGACTGAATGAAAGGAGCTGGCATCTCACTCTCTTTGAATCTTCTTTATCATGATAAGAGGAGCAGGAAAAAGCAAAAAATTTCAGAATTGCAACTTGCAATGCAGAGAAATTACTGTTTGTGCATTTACAATATTCATTGATTTTTGACATTGAAAAACATCATGTTATTCATATACCAGAAATGTTTGAAGCTACTGACTGAATGAAAAGAGTTGGCATCTCACTCTCTTTGAATATTCTTTATCATGCTAAGAGGAGCAGGAAAAAGCAAAAAATTTCAGAATTGCACCTTGCAATGTGGAGAAATTACTGTTTGTGCATTTACAATATTCATTGATTTTTGCCATTGAAAAACGTCCAGAAATGTTTGAAGCTACTGACTGAATGAAAGGAGCTGGCATCTCACTCTCTTTGAATCTTCTTTATCATGATAAGAGGAGCAGGAAAAAGCAAAAAATTTCAAAATTGCAACTTGCAATGCGGAGAAATTACTGTTTGTGCATTTACAATATTCATTGATTTTTGCCATTGAAAAACATCATGTTATTCATATACCAGAAATGTTTGAAGCTACTGACTGAATGAAAAGAGCTGGCATCTCACGCTCTTTGAATCTTCTTTATCATGCTAAGAGGAGCAGGAAAAAGCAAAAAATTTCAGAATTGCACCTTGCAATGTGGAGAAATTACTGTTTGTGAATTTACAATATTCATTGATTTTTGCCATTGAAAAACGTCCAGAAATGTTTGAAGCTACTGACTGAATGAAAGGAGCTGGCATCTCACTCTCTTTGAATCTTCTTTATCATGCTAAGAGAAGCAGGAAAAAGCAAAAAATTTCAGAATTGCACCTTGCAATGCGGAGAAATTACTGTTTGTGCATTTACAATATTCATTGATTTTTGCCATTGAAAAACATCATGTTATTCATATACCAGAAATGTTTGAAGCTACTGACTGAATGAAAAGAGCTGGCATCTCACTCTCTTTGAATCTTCTTTATCATGCTAAGAGGAGCAGGAAAAAGCAAAAAAAATTTCAGAATTGCACCTTGCAATGCGGAGAAATTACTTTTTGTGCATTTACAATATTCATTGATTTTTGCCATTGAAAAACATCATGTTATTCATATACCAGAAATGTTTGAAGCTACTGACTGAATGAAAAGAGCTGACATCTCACTCTCTTTGGATCTTCTTTATCATGCTAAGAGGAGCAGGAAAAAGCATAAAATTTCAGAATTGCACCTTGCAATGTGGAGAAATTACTGTTTGTGCATTTACAATATTCATTGATTTTTGCCATTGAAAAACGTCCAGAAATGTTTGAAGCTACAGACTGAATGAAAGGAGCTGGCATCTCACTCTCTTTGAATCTTCTTTATCATGCTAAGAGGAGCAGGAAAAAGCAAAAAAAATTTCAGAATTGCACCTTGCAATGCGGAGAAATTACTTTTTGTGCATTTACAATATTCATTGATTTTTGCCATTGAAAAACATCATGTTATTCATATACCAGAAATGTTTGAAGCTACTGACTGAATGAAAAGAGCTGACATCTCACTCTCTTTGGATCTTCTTTATCATGCTAAGAGGAGCAGGAAAAAGCATAAAATTTCAGAATTGCACCTTGCAATGTGGAGAAATTACTGTTTGTGCATTTACAATATTCATTGATTTTTGCCATTGAAAAACGTCCAGAAATGTTTGAAGCTACAGACTGAATGAAAGGAGCTGGCATCTCACTCTCTTTGAATCTTCTTTATCATGGTAAGAGGAGCAGGAAAAAGCAAAAAATTTCAGAATTGCACCTTGCAATGCGGAGAAATTACTGGTTGTGCATTTACAATATTCATTGATTTTTGCCATTGAAAAACATCATGTTATTCATATACCAGAAATGTTTGAAGCTACTGACTGAATGAAAAGAGCTGGCATCTCACTCTCTTTGAATCTTCTTTATCATGCTAAGAGGAGCAGGAAAAAGCAAAAAAATTCAGAATTGCAACTTGCAATGTGGAGAAATTACTGTTTGTGCATTTACAATATTCATTGATTTTTGCCATTGAAAAACGTCCAGAAATGTTTGAAGCTACTGACTGAATGAAAGGAGCTGGCATCTCACTCTCTTTGAATCTTCTTTATCATGCTAAGAGGAGCAGGAAAAAGCAAAAAATTTCAGAATTGCACCTTGCAATGCGGAGAAATTACTGTTTGTGCATTTACAATATTCATTGATTTTTGCCATTGAAAAACATCATGTTATTCATATACCAGAAATGTTTGAAGCTACTGACTGAATGAAAAGAGCTGGCATCTCACTCTCTTTGAATCTTCTTTATCATGCTAAGAGGAGCAGGAAAAAGCAAAAAATTTCAGAATTGCACCTTGCAATGTGGAGAAATTACTGTTTGTGCATTTACAATATTCATTGATTTTTGCCATTGAAAAACGTCCAGAAATGTTTGAAGCTACTGACTGAATGAAAGGAGCTGGCATCTCACTCTCTTTGAATCTTCTTTATCATGCTAAGAGGAGCAGGAAAAAGCAAAACATTTCAGAATTGCACCTTGCAATGCGGAGAAATTACTGTTTGTGCATTTACAATATTCATTGATTTTTGCCATTGAAAAACATCATGTTATTCATATACCAGAAATGTTTGAAGCTACTGACTGAATGAAAAGAGCTGGCATCTTACTCTCTTTGAATCTTCTTTATCATGCTAAGAGGAGCAGGAAATAGCAAAAAATTTCAGAATTGCACCTTGCAATGTGGAGAAATTACTCTTTGTGCATTTACAATATTCATTGATTTTTGCCATTGAAAAACGTCCAGAAATGTTTGAAGCTACTGACTGAATGAAAGGAGCTGGCATCTCACTCTCTTTGAATCTTCTTTATCATGCTAAGAGGAGCAGGAAAAAGCAAAAAAAAATTCAGAATTGCACCTTGCAATGCGGAGAAATTACTTTTTGTGCATTTACAATATTCATTGATTTTTGCCATTGAAAAACATCATGTTATTCATATACCAGAAATGTTTGAAGCTACTGACTGAATGAAAAGAGCTGACATCTCACTCTCTTTGGATCTTCTTTATCATGCTAAGAGGAGAAGGAAAAAGCATAAAATTTCAGAATTGCACATTGCAATGTGGAGAAATTACTGTTTGTGCATTTACAATATTCATTGATTTTTGCCATTGAAAAACGTCCAGAAATGTTTGAAGCTACTGACTGAATGAAAGGAGCTGGCATCTCACTCTCTTTGAATCTTCTTTATCATGCTAAGAGGAGCAGGAAAAAGCAAAAAAATTCAGAATTGCATCTTGCAATGCGGAGAAATTACTGTTTGTGCATTTACAATATTCATTGATTTTTGACTTTGAAAAACATCATGTTATTCATATACCAGAAATGTTTGAAGCTACTGAGTGAATGAAAAGAGCTGGCATCTCACTCTCTTTGAATCTTCTTTATCATGCTAAGAGGAGCAGGAAAAAGCAAAAAATTTCAGAATTGCACCTTGCAATGTGGAGAAATTACTGTTTGTGCATTTACAATATTCATGGATTTTTGCCATTGAAAAACATCATAATATTCATATACCAGAAATGTTTGAAGCTACTGACTGAATGAGAAGAGCTGACATCTCACTCTCTTTGGATCTTCTTTATCATGCTAAGAGGAGCAGGAAAAAGCATAAAATTTCAGAATTGCACCTTGCAATGTGGAGAAATTACTGTTTGTGCATTTACAATATTCATTGATTTTTGCCATTGAAAAACGTCCAGAACTGTTTGAAGCTACTGACTGAATGAAAGGAGCTGGCATCTCACTCTCTTTGAATCTTCTTTATCATGCTAAGAGGAGCAGGAAAAAGCAAAAAATTTCAGAATTGCACCTTGCAATGCGGAGAAATTACTGTTTGTACATTTACAATATTCATTGATTTTTGCCATTGAAAAACATCATGTTATTCATATACCAGAAATGTTTGAAGCTACTGACTGAATGAAAAGAGCTGGCATCTCACTCTCTTTGAATCTTCTTTATCATGCTAAGAGGAGCAGGAAAAAGCAAAAAATTTCAGAATTGCACCTTGCAATGTGGAGAAATTACTGTTTGTGCATTTACAATATTCATGGATTTTTGCCATTGAAAAACATCATAATATTTAATACCAGAAATGTTTGAAGCTACTGACTGAATGAAAAGAGCTGGCATCTCAATCTCTTTGAATCTTCTTTATCATGCTAAGAGGAGCAGGAAAAAGCAAAAAAATTCAGAATTGCACCTTGCAATGTGGAGAAATTACTGTTTGTGCATTTACAATATTCATTGATTTTTGCCATTGAAAAACGTCCAGAAATGTTTGAAGCTACTGACTGAATGAAAGGAGCTGGCATCTCACTCTCTTTGAATCTTCTTTATCATGCTAAGAGGAGCAGGAAAAAGCAAAAAATTTCAGAATTGCACCTTGCAATGCGGAGAAATTACTGTTTGTGCATTTACAATATTCATTGATTTTTGCCATTGAAAAACATCATGTTATTCATATACCAGAAATGTTTGAAGCTACTGACTGAATGAAAAGAGCTGGCATCTCACTCTCTTTGAATCTTCTTTATCATGCTAAGAGGAGCAGGAAAAAGCAAAAAATTTCAGAATTGCACCTTGCAATGTGGAGAAATTACTGTTTGTGCATTTACAATATTCATTGATTTTTGCCATTGAAAAACGTCCAGAAATGTTTGAAGCTACTGACTGAATGAAAGGAGCTGGCATCTCACTCTCTTTGAATCTTCTTTATCATGATAAGAGGAGCAGGAAAAAGCAAAAAATTTCAGAATTGCAACTTGCAATGCAGAGAAATTACTGTTTGTGCATTTACAATATTCATTGATTTTTGACATTGAAAAACATCATGTTATTCATATACCAGAAATGTTTGAAGCTACTGACTGAATGAAAAGAGTTGGCATCTCACTCTCTTTGAATATTCTTTATCATGCTAAGAGGAGCAGGAAAAAGCAAAAAATTTCAGAATTGCACCTTGCAATGTGGAGAAATTACTGTTTGTGCATTTACAATATTCATTGATTTTTGCCATTGAAAAACGTCCAGAAATGTTTGAAGCTACTGACTGAATGAAAGGAGCTGGCATCTCACTCTCTTTGAATCTTCTTTATCATGATAAGAGGAGCAGGAAAAAGCAAAAAATTTCAAAATTGCAACTTGCAATGCGGAGAAATTACTGTTTGTGCATTTACAATATTCATTGATTTTTGCCATTGAAAAACATCATGTTATTCATATACCAGAAATGTTTGAAGCTACTGACTGAATGAAAAGAGCTGGCATCTCACGCTCTTTGAATCTTCTTTATCATGCTAAGAGGAGCAGGAAAAAGCAAAAAATTTCAGAATTGCACCTTGCAATGTGGAGAAATTACTGTTTGTGAATTTACAATATTCATTGATTTTTGCCATTGAAAAACGTCCAGAAATGTTTGAAGCTACTGACTGAATGAAAGGAGCTGGCATCTCACTCTCTTTGAATCTTCTTTATCATGCTAAGAGAAGCAGGAAAAAGCAAAAAATTTCAGAATTGCACCTTGCAATGCGGAGAAATTACTGTTTGTGCATTTACAATATTCATTGATTTTTGCCATTGAAAAACATCATGTTATTCATATACCAGAAATGTTTGAAGCTACTGACTGAATGAAAAGAGCTGGCATCTCACTCTCTTTGAATCTTCTTTATCATGCTAAGAGGAGCAGGAAAAAGCAAAAAAAATTTCAGAATTGCACCTTGCAATGCGGAGAAATTACTGTTTGTGCATTTACAATATTCATTGATTTTTGCCATTGAAAAACATCATGTTATTCATATACCAGAAATGTTTGAAGCTACTGACTGAATGAAAAGAGCTGGCATCTTACTCTCTTTGAATCTTCTTTATCATGCTAAGAGGAGCAGGAAATAGCAAAAAATTTCAGAATTGCACCTTGCAATGTGGAGAAATTACTCTTTGTGCATTTACAATATTCATTGATTTTTGCCATTGAAAAACGTCCAGAAATGTTTGAAGCTACTGACTGAATGAAAGGAGCTGGCATCTCACTCTCTTTGAATCTTCTTTATCATGCTAAGAGGAGCAGGAAAAAGCAAAAAAAAATTCAGAATTGCACCTTGCAATACGGAGAAATTACTTTTTGTGCATTTACAATATTCATTGATTTTTGCCATTGAAAAACATCATGTTATTCATATACCAGAAATGTTTGAAGCTACTGACTGAATGAAAAGAGCTGACATCTCACTCTCTTTGGATCTTCTTTATCATGCTAAGAGGAGAAGGAAAAAGCATAAAATTTCAGAATTGCACATTGCAATGTGGAGAAATTACTGTTTGTGCATTTACAATATTCATTGATTTTTGCCATTGAAAAACGTCCAGAAATGTTTGAAGCTACTGACTGAATGAAAGGAGCTGGCATCTCACTCTCTTTGAATCTTCTTTATCATGCTAAGAGGAGCAGGAAAAAGCAAAAAAATTCAGAATTGCATCTTGCAATGCGGAGAAATTACTGTTTGTGCATTTACAATATTCATTGATTTTTGACTTTGAAAAACATCATGTTATTCATATACCAGAAATGTTTGAAGCTACTGAGTGAATGAAAAGAGCTGGCATCTCACTCTCTTTGAATCTTCTTTATCATGCTAAGAGGAGCAGGAAAAAGCAAAAAATTTCAGAATTGCACCTTGCAATGTGGAGAAATTACTGTTTGTGCATTTACAATATTCATGGATTTTTGCCATTGAAAAACATCATAATATTCATATACCAGAAATGTTTGAAGCTACTGACTGAATGAGAAGAGCTGACATCTCACTCTCTTTGGATCTTCTTTATCATGCTAAGAGGAGCAGGAAAAAGCATAAAATTTCAGAATTGCACCTTGCAATGTGGAGAAATTACTGTTTGTGCATTTACAATATTCATTGATTTTTGCCATTGAAAAACGTCCAGAACTGTTTGAAGCTACTGACTGAATGAAAGGAGCTGGCATCTCACTCTCTTTGAATCTTCTTTATCATGCTAAGAGGAGCAGGAAAAAGCAAAAAATTTCAGAATTGCACCTTGCAATGCGGAGAAATTACTGTTTGTACATTTACAATATTCATTGATTTTTGCCATTGAAAAACATCATGTTATTCATATACCAGAAATGTTTGAAGCTACTGACTGAATGAAAAGAGCTGGCATCTCACTCTCTTTGAATCTTCTTTATCATGCTAAGAGGAGCAGTAAAAAGCAAAAAATTTCAGAATTGCACCTTGCAATGTGGAGAAATTAGTGTTTGTGCATTTACAATATTCATGGATTTTTGCCATTGAAAAACATCATAATATTTAATACCAGAAATGTTTGAAGCTACTGACTGAATGAAAAGAGCTGGCATCTCAATCTCTTTGAATCTTCTTTATCATGCTAAGAGGAGCAGGAAAAAGCAAAAAAATTCAGAATTGCACCTTGCAATATGGAGAAATTACTGTTTGTGCATTTACAATATTCATTGATTTTTGCCATTGAAAAACGTCCAGAAATGTTTGAAGCTACTGACTGAATGAAAGGAGCTGGCATCTCACTCTCTTTGAATCTTCTTTATCATGCTAAGAGGAGCAGGAAAAAGCAAAAAATTTCAGAATTGCACCTTGCAATGCGGAGAAATTACTGTTTGTGCATTTACAATATTCATTGATTTTTGCCATTGAAAAACATCATGTTATTCATATACCAGAAATGTTTGAAGCTACTGACTGAATGAAAAGAGCTGGCATCTCACTCTCTTTGAATCTTCTTTATCATGCTAAGAGGAGCAGGAAAAAGCAAAAAATTTCAGAATTGCACCTTGCAATGTGGAGAAATTACTGTTTGTGCATTTACAATATTCATTGATTTTTGCCATTGAAAAACGTCCAGAAATGTTTGAAGCTACTGACTGAATGAAAGGAGCTGGAATCTCACTCTCTTTGAATCTTCTTTATCATGATAAGAGGAGCAGGAAAAAGCAAAAAATTTCAGAATTGCAACTTGCAATGCAGAGAAATTACTGTTTGTGCATTTACAATATTCATTGATTTTTGACATTGAAAAACATCATGTTATTCATATACCAGAAATGTTTGAAGCTACTGACTGAATGAAAAGAGTTGGCATCTCACTCTCTTTGAATATTCTTTATCATGCTAAGAGGAGCAGGAAAAAGCAAAAAATTTCAGAATTGCACCTTGCAATGTGGAGAAATTACTGTTTGTGCATTTACAATATTCATTGATTTTTGCCATTGAAAAACGTCCAGAAATGTTTGAAGCTACTGACTGAATGAAAGGAGCTGGCATCTCACTCTCTTTGAATCTTCTTTATCATGATAAGAGGAGCAGGAAAAAGCAAAAAATTTCAAAATTGCAACTTGCAATGCGGAGAAATTACTGTTTGTGCATTTACAATATTCATTGATTTTTGCCATTGAAAAACATCATGTTATTCATATACCAGAAATGTTTGAAGCTACTGACTGAATGAAAAGAGCTGGCATCTCACGCTCTTTGAATCTTCTTTATCATGCTAAGAGGAGCAGGAAAAAGCAAAAAATTTCAGAATTGCACCTTGCAATGTGGAGAAATTACTGTTTGTGAATTTACAATATTCATTGATTTTTGCCATTGAAAAACGTCCAGAAATGTTTGAAGCTACTGACTGAATGAAAGGAGCTGGCATCTCACTCTCTTTGAATCTTCTTTATCATGCTAAGAGAAGCAGGAAAAAGCAAAAAATTTCAGAATTGCACCTTGCAATGCGGAGAAATTACTGTTTGTGCATTTACAATATTCATTGATTTTTGCCATTGAAAAACATCATGTTATTCATATACCAGAAATGTTTGAAGCTACTGACTGAATGAAAAGAGCTGGCATCTCACTCTCTTTGAATCTTCTTTATCATGCTAAGAGGAGCAGGAAAAAGCAAAAAAAATTTCAGAATTGCACCTTGCAATGCGGAGAAATTACTTTTTGTGCATTTACAATATTCATTGATTTTTGCCATTGAAAAACATCATGTTATTCATATACCAGAAATGTTTGAAGCTACTGACTGAATGAAAAGAGCTGACATCTCACTCTCTTTGGATCTTCTTTATCATGCTAAGAGGAGCAGGAAAAAGCATAAAATTTCAGAATTGCACCTTGCAATGTGGAGAAATTACTGTTTGTGCATTTACAATATTCATTGATTTTTGCCATTGAAAAACGTCCAGAAATGTTTGAAGCTACAGACTGAATGAAAGGAGCTGGCATCTCACTCTCTTTGAATCTTCTTTATCATGCTAAGAGGAGCAGGAAAAAGCAAAAAAAATTTCAGAATTGCACCTTGCAATGCGGAGAAATTACTTTTTGTGCATTTACAATATTCATTGATTTTTGCCATTGAAAAACATCATGTTATTCATATACCAGAAATGTTTGAAGCTACTGACTGAATGAAAAGAGCTGACATCTCACTCTCTTTGGATCTTCTTTATCATGCTAAGAGGAGCAGGAAAAAGCATAAAATTTCAGAATTGCACCTTGCAATGTGGAGAAATTACTGTTTGTGCATTTACAATATTCATTGATTTTTGCCATTGAAAAACGTCCAGAAATGTTTGAAGCTACAGACTGAATGAAAGGAGCTGGCATCTCACTCTCTTTGAATCTTCTTTATCATGGTAAGAGGAGCAGGAAAAAGCAAAAAATTTCAGAATTGCACCTTGCAATGCGGAGAAATTACTGGTTGTGCATTTACAATATTCATTGATTTTTGCCATTGAAAAACATCATGTTATTCATATACCAGAAATGTTTGAAGCTACTGACTGAATGAAAAGAGCTGGCATCTCACTCTCTTTGAATCTTCTTTATCATGCTAAGAGGAGCAGGAAAAAGCAAAAAAATTCAGAATTGCAACTTGCAATGTGGAGAAATTACTGTTTGTGCATTTACAATATTCATTGATTTTTGCCATTGAAAAACGTCCAGAAATGTTTGAAGCTACTGACTGAATGAAAGGAGCTGGCATCTCACTCTCTTTGAATCTTCTTTATCATGCTAAGAGGAGCAGGAAAAAGCAAAAAATTTCAGAATTGCACCTTGCAATGCGGAGAAATTACTGTTTGTGCATTTACAATATTCATTGATTTTTGCCATTGAAAAACATCATGTTATTCATATACCAGGAATGTTTGAAGCTACTGACTGAATGAAAAGAGCTGGCATCTCACTCTCTTTTAATCTTCTTTATCATGCTAAGAGGAGCAGGAAAAAGCAAAAAATTTCAGAATTGCACCTTGCAATGTGGAGAAATTACTGTTTGTGCATTTACAATATTCATTGATTTTTGCCATTGAAAAACGTCCAGAAATGTTTGAAGCTACTGACTGAATGAAAGGAGCTGGCATCTCACTCTCTTTGAATCTTCTTTATCATGCTAAGAGGAGCAGGAAAAAGCAAAACATTTCAGAATTGCACCTTGCAATGCGGAGAAATTACTGTTTGTGCATTTACAATATTCATTGATTTTTGCCATTGAAAAACATCATGTTATTCATATACCAGAAATGTTTGAAGCTACTGACTGAATGAAAAGAGCTGGCATCTTACTCTCTTTGAATCTTCTTTATCATGCTAAGAGGAGCAGGAAATAGCAAAAAATTTCAGAATTGCACCTTGCAATGTGGAGAAATTACTCTTTGTGCATTTACAATATTCATTGATTTTTGCCATTGAAAAACGTCCAGAAATGTTTGAAGCTACTGACTGAATGAAAGGAGCTGGCATCTCACTCTCTTTGAATCTTCTTTATCATGCTAAGAGGAGCAGGAAAAAGCAAAAAATTTCAGAATTGCACCTTGCAATGCGGAGAAATTACTGTTTGTGCATTTACAATACTCATTGATTTTTGCCATTGAAAAACATCATGTTATTCATATACCAGAAATGTTTGAAGCTACTGACTGATTGAAAAGAACTGGCATCTCACTCTCTTTGAAGCTTCTTTATCATGCTAAGAAGAGCAGGAAAAAGCAAAAAATTTCAGAATTGCACCTTGCAATGTGGAGAAATTACTGTTTGTGCATTTACAATATTCATTGATTTTTGCCATTGAAAAACGTCCAGAAATGTTTGAAGCTACTGACTGAATGAAAGGAGCTGGCATCTCACTCTCTTTGAATCTTCTTTATCATGCTAAGAGGAGCAGGAAAAAGCAAAAAATTTCAGAATTGCACCTTGTAATGCGGAGAAATTACTGTTTGTGGATTTACAATATTCATTGATTTTTGCCATTGAAAAACATCATGTTATTCATATACCAGAAATGTTTGAAGCTACTGACTGAATGAAAAGAGCTGGCATCTCACTCTCTTTGAATCTTCTTTATCATGCTAAGAGGAGCAGGAAAAAGCAAAAAATTTCAGAATTGCACCTTGCAATGTGGAGAAATTACTGTTTGTGCATTTACAATATTCATTGATTTTTGCCATTGAAAAACGTCCAGAAATGTTTGAAGCTACTGACTGAATGAAAGGAGCTGGCATCTCACTCTCTTTGAATCTTCTTTATCATGATAAGAGGAGCAGGAAAAAGCAAAAAATTTCAAAATTGCAACTTGCAATGCGGAGAAATTACTGTTTGTGCATTTACAATATTCATTGATTTTTGCCATTGAAAAACATCATGTTATTCATATACCAGAAATGTTTGAAGCTACTGACTGAATGAAAAGAGCTGGCATCTCACGCTCTTTGAATCTTCTTTATCATGCTAAGAGGAGCAGGAAAAAGCAAAAAATTTCAGAATTGCACCTTGCAATGTGGAGAAATTACTGTTTGTGAATTTACAATATTCATTGATTTTTGCCATTGAAAAACGTCCAGAAATGTTTGAAGCTACTGACTGAATGAAAGGAGCTGGCATCTCACTCTCTTTGAATCTTCTTTATCATGCTAAGAGAAGCAGGAAAAAGCAAAAAATTTCAGAATTGCACCTTGCAATGCGGAGAAATTACTGTTTGTGCATTTACAATATTCATTGATTTTTGCCATTGAAAAATATCATGTTATTCATATACGAGAAATGTTTGAAGCTACTGACTGAATGAAAAGAGCTGGCATCTCACTCTCTTTGAATCTTCTTTATCATGCTAAGAGGAGCAGGAAAAAGCAAAAAAAATTTCAGAATTGCACCTTGCAATGCGGAGAAATTACTTTTTGTGCATTTACAATATTCATTGATTTTTGCCATTGAAAAACATCATGTTATTCATATACCAGAAATGTTTGAAGCTACTGACTGAATGAAAAGAGCTGACATCTCACTCTCTTTGGATCTTCTTTATCATGCTAAGAGGAGCAGGAAAAAGCATAAAATTTCAGAATTGCACCTTGCAATGTGGAGAAATTACTGTTTGTGCATTTACAATATTCATTGATTTTTGCCATTGAAAAACGTCCAGAAATGTTTGAAGCTACAGACTGAATGAAAGGAGCTGGCATCTCACTCTCTTTGAATCTTCTTTATCATGCTAAGAGGAGCAGGAAAAAGCAAAACATTTCAGAATTGCACCTTGCAATGCGGAGAAATTACTGTTTGTGCATTTACAATATTCATTGATTTTTGCCATTGAAAAACATCATGTTATTCATATACCAGAAATGTTTGAAGCTACTGACTGAATGAAAAGAGCTGGCATCTTACTCTCTTTGAATCTTCTTTATCATGCTAAGAGGAGCAGGAAATAGCAAAAAATTTCAGAATTGCACCTTGCAATGTGGAGAAATTACTCTTTGTGCATTTACAATATTCATTGATTTTTGCCATTGAAAAACGTCCAGAAATGTTTGAAGCTACTGACTGAATGAAAGGAGCTGGCATCTCACTCTCTTTGAATCTTCTTTATCATGCTAAGAGGAGCAGGAAAAAGCAAAAAATTTCAGAATTGCACCTTGCAATGCGGAGAAATTACTGTTTGTGCATTTACAATATTCATTGATTTTTGCCATTGAAAAACATCATGTTATTCATATACCAGAAATGTTTGAAGCTACTGACTGATTGAAAAGAACTGGCATCTCACTCTCTTTGAAGCTTCTTTATCATGCTAAGAAGAGCAGGAAAAAGCAAAAAATTTCAGAATTGCACCTTGCAATGTGGAGAAATTACTGTTTGTGCATTTACAATATTCATTGATTTTTGCCATTGAAAAACGTCCAGAAATGTTTGAAGCTACTGACTGAATGAAAGGAGCTGGCATCTCACTCTCTTTGAATCTTCTTTATCATGCTAAGAGGAGCAGGAAAAAGCAAAAAATTTCAGAATTGCACCTTGTAATGCGGAGAAATTACTGTTTGTGGATTTACAATATTCATTGATTTTTGCCATTGAAAAACATCATGTTATTCATATACCAGAAATGTTTGAAGCTACTGACTGAATGAAAAGAGCTGGCATCTCACTCTCTCTGAATCTTCTTTATCATGCTAAGAGGAGCAGGAAAAAGCAAAAAATTTCAGAATTGCACCTTGCAATGTGGAGAAATTACTGTTTGTGCATTTACAATATTCATTGATTTTTGCCATTGAAAAACGTCCAGAAATGTTTGAAGCTACTGACTGAATGAAAGGAGCTGGCATCTCACTCTCTTTGAATCTTCTTTATCATGATAAGAGGAGCAGGAAAAAGCAAAAAATTTCAAAATTGCAACTTGCAATGCGGAGAAATTACTGTTTGTGCATTTACAATATTCATTGATTTTTGCCATTGAAAAACATCATGTTATTCATATACCAGAAATGTTTGAAGCTACTGACTGAATGAAAAGAGCTGGCATCTCACTCTCTTTGAATCTTCTTTATCATGCTAAGAGGAGCAGGAAAAAGCAAAAAATTTCAGAATTGCACCTTGCAATGTGGAGAAATTACTGTTTGTGAATTTACAATATTCATTGATTTTTGCCATTGAAAAACGTCCAGAAATGTTTGAAGCTACTGACTGAATGAAAGGAGCTGGCATCTCACTCTCTTTGAATCTTCTTTATCATGCTAAGAGAAGCAGGAAAAAGCAAAAAATTTCAGAATTGCACCTTGCAATGCGGAGAAATTACTGTTTGCGCATTTACAATATTCATTGATTTTTGCCATTGAAAAACATCATGTTATTCATATACCAGAAATGTTTGAAGCTACTGACTGAATGAAAAGAGCTGGCATCTCACTCTCTTTGAATCTTCTTTATCATGCTAAGAGGAGCAGGAAAAAGCAAAAAAAATTTCAGAATTGCACCTTGCAATGCGGAGAAATTACTTTTTGTGCATTTACAATATTCATTGATTTTTGCCATTGAAAAACATCATGTTATTCATATACCAGAAATGTTTGAAGCTACTGACTGAATGAAAAGAGCTGACATCTCACTCTCTTTGGATCTTCTTTATCATGCTAAGAGGAGCAGGAAAAAGCATAAAATTTCAGAATTGCACCTTGCAATGTGGAGAAATTACTGTTTGTGCATTTACAATATTCATTGATTTTTGCCATTGAAAAACGTCCAGAAATGTTTGAAGCTACAGACTGAATGAAAGGAGCTGGCATCTCACTCTCTTTGAATCTTCTTTATCATGCTAAGAGGAGCAGGAAAAAGCAAAAAAAATTTCAGAATTGCACCTTGCAATGCGGAGAAATTACTTTTTGTGCATTTACAATATTCATTGATTTTTGCCATTGAAAAACATCATGTTATTCATATACCAGAAATGTTTGAAGCTACTGACTGAATGAAAAGAGCTGACATCTCACTCTCTTTGGATCTTCTTTATCATGCTAAGAGGAGCAGGAAAAAGCATAAAATTTCAGAATTGCACCTTGCAATGTGGAGAAATTACTGTTTGTGCATTTACAATATTCATTGATTTTTGCCATTGAAAAACGTCCAGAAATGTTTGAAGCTACAGACTGAATGAAAGGAGCTGGCATCTTACTCTCTTTGAATCTTCTTTATCATGCTAAGAGGAGCAGGAAAAAGCAAAAAATTTCAGAATTGCACCTTGCAATGCGGAGAAATTACTGGTTGTGCATTTACAATATTCATTGATTTTTGCCATTGAAAAACATCATGTTATTCATATACCAGAAATGTTTGAAGCTACTGACTGAATGAAAAGAGCTGGCATCTCACTCTCTTTGAATCTTCTTTATCATGCTAAGAGGAGCAGGAAAAAGCAAAAAAATTCAGAATTGCAACTTGCAATGTGGAGAAATTACTGTTTGTGCATTTACAATATTCATTGATTTTTGCCATTGAAAAACGTCCAGAAATGTTTGAAGCTACTGACTGAATGAAAGGAGCTGGCATCTCACTCTCTTTGAATCTTCTTTATCATGCTAAGAGGAGCAGGAAAAAGCAAAAAATTTCAGAATTGCACCTTGCAATGCGGAGAAATTACTGTTTGTGCATTTACAATATTCATTGATTTTTGCCATTGAAAAACATCATGTTATTCATATACCAGAAATGTTTGAAGCTACTGACTGAATGAAAAGAGCTGGCATCTTACTCTCTTTGAATCTTCTTTATCATGCTAAGAGGAGCAGGAAATAGCAAAAAATTTCAGAATTGCACCTTGCAATGTGGAGAAATTACTCTTTGTGCATTTACAATATTCATTGATTTTTGCCATTGAAAAACGTCCAGAAATGTTTGAAGCTACTGACTGAATGAAAGGAGCTGGCATCTCACTCTCTTTGAATCTTCTTTATCATGCTAAGAGGAGCAGGAAAAAGCAAAAAATTTCAGAATTGCACCTTGCAATGCGGAGAAATTACTGTTTGTGCATTTACAATATTCATTGATTTTTGCCATTGAAAAACATCATGTTATTCATATACCAGAAATGTTTGAAGCTACTGACTGATTGAAAAGAACTGGCATCTCACTCTCTTTGAAGCTTCTTTATCATGCTAAGAGGAGCAGGAAAAAGCAAAAAATTTCAGAATTGCACCTTGCAATGTGGAGAAATTACTGTTTGTGCATTTACAATATTCATTGATTTTTGCCATTGAAAAACGTCCAGAAATGTTTGAAGCTACTGACTGAATGAAAGGAGCTGGCATCTCACTCTCTTTGAATCTTCTTTATCATGCTAAGAGGAGCAGGAAAAAGCAAAAAAAATTTCAGAATTGCACCTTGCAATGCGGAGAAATTACTTTTTGTGCATTTACAATATTCATTGATTTTTGCCATTGAAAAACATCATGTTATTCATATACCAGAAATGTTTGAAGCTACTGACTGAAAGAAAAGAGCTGACATCTCACTCTCTTTGGATCTTCTTTATCATGCTAAGAGGAGCAGGAAAAAGCATAAAATTTCAGAATTGCACCTTGCAATGTGGAGAAATTACTGTTTGTGCATTTACAATATTCATTGATTTTTGCCATTGAAAAACGTCCAGAAATGTTTGAAGCTACAGACTGAATGAAAGGAGCTGGCATCTCACTCTCTTTGAATCTTCTTTATCATGGTAAGAGGAGCAGGAAAAAGCAAAAAATTTCAGAATTGCACCTTGCAATGCGGAGAAATTACTGGTTGTGCATTTACAATATTCATTGATTTTTGCCATTGAAAAACATCATGTTATTCATATACCAGAAATGTTTGAAGCTACTGACTGAATGAAAAGAGCTGACATCTCACTCTCTTTGGATCTTCTTTATCATGCTAAGAGGCGCAGGAAAAAGCATAAAATTTCAGAATTGCACCTTGCAATGTGGAGAAATTACTGTTTGTGCATTTACAATATTCATTGATTTTTGCCATTGAAAAACGTCCAGAAATGTTTGAAGCTACAGACTGAATGAAAGGAGCTGGCATCTCACTCTCTTTGAATCTTCTTTATCATGGTAAGAGGAGCAGGAAAAAGCAAAAAATTTCAGAATTGCACCTTGCAATGCGGAGAAATTACTGGTTGTGCATTTACAATATTCATTGATTTTTGCCATTGAAAAACATCATGTTATTCATATACCAGAAATGTTTGAAGCTACTGACTGAATGAAAAGAGCTGGCATCTCACTCTCTTTGAATCTTCTTTATCATGCTAAGAGGAGCAGGAAAAAGCAAAAAAATTCAGAATTGCAACTTGCAATGTGGAGAAATTACTGTTTGTGCATTTACAATATTCATTGTTTTTTGCCATTGAAAAACGTCCAGAAATGTTTGAAGCTACTGACTGAATGAAAGGAGCTGGCATCTCACTCTCTTTGAATCTTCTTTATCATGCTAAGAGGAGCAGGAAAAAGCAAAAAATTTCAGAATTGCACCTTGCAATGCGGAGAAATTGCTGTTTGTGCATTTACAATATTCATTGATTTTTGCCATTGAAAAACATCATGTTATTCATATACCAGAAATGTTTGAAGCTACTGACTGAATGAAAAGAGCTGGCATCTCACTCTCTTTGAATCTTCTTTATCATGCTAAGAGGAGCAGGAAAAAGCAAAAAATTTCAGAATTGCACCTTGCAATGTGGAGAAATTACTGTTTGTACATTTACAATATTCATTGATTTTTGCCATTGAAAAACGTCCAGAAATGTTTGAAGCTACTGACTGAATGAAAGGAGCTGGCATCTCACTCTCTTTGAATCTTCTTTATCATGCTAAGAGGAGCAGGAAAAAGGAAAACATTTCAGAATTGCACCTTGCAATGCGGAGAAATTACTGTTTGTGCATTTACAATATTCATTGATTTTTGCCATTGAAAAACATCATGTTATTCATATACCAGAAATGTTTGAAGCTACTGACTGATTGAAAAGAACTGGCATCTCACTCTCTTTGAAGCTTCTTTATCATGCTAAGAGGAGCAGGAAAAAGCAAAAAATTTCAGAATTGCACCTTGCAATGTGGAGAAATTACTGTATGTGCATTTACAATATTCATTGATTTTTGCCATTGAAAAACGTCCAGAAATGTTAGAAGCTACTGACTGAATGAAAGGAGCTGGCATCTCACTCTCTTTGAATCTTCTTTATCATGCTAAGAGGAGCAGGAAAAAGCAAAAAAAATTTCAGAATTGCACCTTGCAATGCGGAGAAATTACTTTTTGTGCATTTACAATATTCATTGATTTTTGCCATTGAAAAACATCATGTTATTCATATACCAGAAATGTTTGAAGCTACTGACTGAAAGAAAAGAGCTGACATCTCACTCTCTTTGGATCTTCTTTATCATGCTAAGAGGAGCAGGAAAAAGCATAAAATTTCAGAATTGCACCTTGCAATGTGGAGAAATTACTGTTTGTGCATTTACAATATTCATTGATTTTTGCCATTGAAAAACGTCCAGAAATGTTTGAAGCTACAGACTGAATGAAAGGAGCTGGCATCTCACTCTCTTTGAATCTTCTTTATCATGGTAAGAGGAGCAGGAAAAAGCAAAAAATTTCAGAATTGCACCTTGCAATGCGGAGAAATTACTGGTTGTGCATTTACAATATTCATTGATTTTTGCCATTGAAAAACATCATGTTATTCATATACCAGAAATGTTTGAAGCTACTGACTGAATGAAAAGAGCTGACATCTCACTCTCTTTGGATCTTCTTTATCATGCTAAGAGGAGCAGGAAAAAGCATAAAATTTCAGAATTGCACCTTGCAATGTGGAGAAATTACTGTTTGTGCATTTACAATATTCATTGATTTTTGCCATTGAAAAACGTCCAGAAATGTTTGAAGCTACAGACTGAATGAAAGGAGCTGGCATCTCACTCTCTTTGAATCTTCTTTATCATGGTAAGAGGAGCAGGAAAAAGCAAAAAATTTCAGAATTGCACCTTGCAATGCGGAGAAATTACTGGTTGTGCATTTACAATATTCATTGATTTTTGCCATTGAAAAACATCATGTTATTCATATACCAGAAATGTTTGAAGCTACTGACTGAATGAAAAGAGCTGGCATCTCACTCTCTTTGAATCTTCTTTATCATGCTAAGAGGAGCAGGAAAAAGCAAAAAAATTCAGAATTGCAACTTGCAATGTGGAGAAATTACTGTTTGTGCATTTACAATATTCATTGATTTTTGCCATTGAAAAACGTCCAGAAATGTTTGAAGCTACTGACTGAATGAAAGGAGCTGGCATCTCACTCTCTTTGAATCTTCTTTATCATGCTAAGAGGAGCAGGAAAAAGCAAAAAATTTCAGAATTGCACCTTGCAATGCGGAGAAATTACTGTTTGTGCATTTACAATATTCATTGATTTTTGCCATTGAAAAACATCATGTTATTCATATACCAGAAATGTTTGAAGCTACTGATTGAATGAAAAGAGCTGGCATCTCACTCTCTTTGAATCTTCTTTATCATGCTAAGAGGAGCAGGAAAAAGCAAAAAATTTCAGAATTGCACCTTGCAATGTGGAGAAATTACTGTTTGTGCATTTACAATATTCATTGATTTTTGCCATTGAAAAACGTCCAGAAATGTTTGAAGCTACTGACTGAATGAAAGGAGCTGGCATCTCACTCTCTTTGAATCTTCTTTATCATGCTAAGAGGAGCAGGAAAAAGCAAAACATTTCAGAATTGCACCTTGCAATGCGGAGAAATTACTGTTTGTGCATTTACAATATTCATTGATTTTTGCCATTGAAAAACATCATGTTATTCATATACCAGAAATGTTTGAAGCTACTGACTGAATGAAAAGAGCTGGCATCTTACTCTCTTTGAATCTTCTTTATCATGCTAAGCGGAGCAGGAAATAGCAAAAAATTTCAGAATTGCACCTTGCAATGTGGAGAAATTACTCTTTGTGCATTTACAATATTCATTGATTTTTGCCATTGAAAAACGTCCAGAAATGTTTGAAGCTACTGACTGAATGAAAGGAGCTGGCATCTCACTCTCTTTGAATCTTCTTTATCATGCTAAGAGGAGCAGGAAAAAGCAAAAAATTTCAGAATTGCACCTTGCAATGCGGAGAAATTACTGTTTGTGCAGTTACAATATTCATTAATTTTTGCCATTGAAAAACTTCATGTTATTCATATACCAGAAATGTTTGAAGCTACTGACTGAATGAAAAGAGCTGGCATCTCACTCTCTTTGAATCTTCTTTATCATGCTAAGAGGAGCAGGAAAAAGCAAAAAAATTCAGAATTGCACCTTGCAATGTGGAGAAATTACTGTTTGTGCATTTACAATATTCATTGATTTTTGACATTGAAAAACGTCCAGAAATGTTTGAAGCTACTGACTGAATGAAAGGAGCTGGCATCTCACTCTCTTTGAATCTTCTTTATCATGCTAAGAGGAGCAGGAAAAAGCAAAAAATTTCAGAATTGCACGTTGCAATGCGGAGAAATTACTGTTTGTGCATTTACAATATTCATTGATTTTTGCCTTTGAAAAACATCATAATATTTATATACCAGAAATGTTTGAAGCTACTGACTGAATGAAAAGAGCTGGCATCTCACTCTCTTTGAATCTTCTTTATCATGCTAAGAGGAGCAGGAAAAAGCAAAAAATTTCAGAATTGCACCTTGCAATGTGGAGAAATTACTGTTTGTGCATTTACAATATTCATTGATTTTTGCCATTGAAAAACGTCCAGAACTGTTTGAAGCTACTGACTGAATGAAAGGAGCTGGCATCTCACTCTCTTTGAATCTTCTTTATCATGCTAAGAGGAGCAGGAAAAAGCAAAAAATTTCAGAATTGCACCTTGCAATGCGGAGAAATTACTGTTTGTGCATTTACAATATTCATTGATTTTTGCCATTGAAAAACATCATGTTATTCATATACCAGAAATGTTTGAAGCTACTGACTGAATGAAAAGAGCTGGCATCTCACTCTCTTTGAATCTTCTTTATCATGCTAAGAGGAGCAGGAAAAAGCATAAAATTTCAGAATTGCACCTTGCAATGTGGAGAAATTACGGTTTGTGCGTTTACAATATTCATTGATTTTTGCCATTGAAAAACGTCCAGAAATGTTTGAAGCTACTGACTGAATGAAAAGAGCTGGCATCTCACTCTCTTTGAATCTTCTTTATCATGCTAAGAGGAGCAGGAAAAAGCAAAAAATTTCAGAATTTCACTTTGCAATGTGGAGAAATTACTGTTTGTGCATTTACAATATTCATTGATTTTTGCCATTGAAAAACGTCCAGAAATGTTTGAAGCTACTGACTGAATGAAAGGAGCTGGCATCTCACTCTCTTTGAATCTTCTTTATCATGCTAAGAGGAGCAGGAAAAAGCAAAACATTTCAGAATTGCACCTTGCAATGCGGAGAAATTACTGTTTGTGCACATACAATATTCATTGATTTTTGCCATTGAAAAACATCATGTTATTCATAAACCAGAAATGTTTGAAGCTACTGACTGAATGAAAAGAGCTGGCATCTCACTCTCTTTGAATCTTCTTTATCATGCTAAGAGGAGCAGGAAAAAGCAAAAAATTTCAGAATTGCACCTTGCAATGTGGAGAAATTACTGTTTGTGCATTTACAATATTCATTGATTTTTGCCATTGAAAAACGTCCAGAAATGTTTGAAGCTACTGACTGAATGAAAGGAGCTGGCATCTCACTCTCTTTGAATCTTCTTTATCATGCTAAGAGGAGCAGGAAAAAGCAAAAAATTTCAGAATTGCACCTTGCAATGCGGAGAAATTACTGTTTGTGCATTTACAATATTCATTGATTTTTGCCATTGAAAAACATCATGTTATTGATATACCAGAAATGTTTGAAGCTACTGACTGAATGAAAAGAGCTGGCATCTCACTCTCTTTGAATCTTCTTTATCATGCTAAGAGGAGCAGGAAAAAGCAAAAAATTTCAGAATTGCACCTTGCAATGTGGAGAAATTACTGTTTGTGCATTTACAATATTCATTGATTTTTGCCATTGAAAAACGTCCAGAAATGTTTAAAGCTACTGACTGAATGAAAGGAGCTGGCATCTCACTCTGTTTGAATCTTCTTTATCATGCTAAGAGGAGCAGGAAAAAGCAAAAAATTTCAGAATTGCACCTTGCAATGCGGAGAAATTACTGTTTGTGCATTTACAATATTCATTGATTTTTGCCATTGAAAAACATCATGTTATTCATATAACAGAAATGTTTGAAGCTACTGACTGAATGAAAAGAGCTGGCATCTCACTCTCTTTGAATCTTCTTTATCATGCTAAAAGGAGCAGGAAAAAGCATAAAATTTCAGAATTGCACCTTGCAATGTGGAGAAATTACTGTTTGTGCATTTACAATATTCATTGATTTTTGCCATTGAAAAACGTCCAGAAATGTTTGAAGCTACTGACTGAATGAAAGGAGCTGGCATCTCACTCTCTTTGAATCTTCTTTATCATGCTAAGAGGAGCAGGAAAAAGCAAAAGATTTCAGAATTGCACCTTGCAATGCGGAGAAATTACTGTTTGTGCATTTACAATATTCATTGATTTTTGCCATTGAAAAACATCATGTTATTCATATACCAGAAATGTTTGAAGCTACTAACTGAATGAAAAGAGCTGGCATCTCACTCTCTTTGAATCTTCTTTATCATGCTAATAGGAGCAGGAAAAAGCAAAAAATTTCAGAATTTTAATTTTGCAATGTGGAGAAATTACTGTTTGTGCATTTACAATATTCATTGATTTTTGCCATTGAAAAACATCATGTTATTCATTTACCAGAAATGTTTGAAGCTACTGACTGAATGAAAAGAGCTGGCATCTCACTCTCTTTGAATCTTCTTTATCATGCTAAGAGGAGCAGGAAGAAGCAAAAAAATTCAGAATTGCACCTTGCAATGTGGAGAAATTACTGTTTGTGCATTTACAATATTCATTGATTTTTGACATTGAAAAACGTCCAGAAATGTTTGAAGCTACTGACTGAATGAAAGGAGCTGGCATCTCACTCTCTTTGAATCTTCTTTATCATGCTAAGAGGAGCAGGAAAAAGCAAAAAATTTCAGAATTGCACGTTGCAATGCGAAGAAATTACTGTTTGTGCATTTACAATATTCATTGATTTTTGCCTTTGAAAAACATCATAATATTTATATACCAGAAATGTTTGAAGCTACTGACTGAATGAAAAGAGCTGGCATCTCACTCTCTTTGAATCTTCTTTATCATGCTAAGAGGAGCAGGAAAAAGCAAAAAATTTCAGAATTGCACCTTGCAATGTGGAGAAATTACTGTTTGTGCATTTACAATATTCATTGATTTTTGTCATTGAAAAACGTCCAGAAATGTTTGAAGCTACTGACTGAATGAAAGGAGCTGGCATCTCACTCTCTTTGAATCTTCTTTATCATGCT
The DNA here is from genome assembly GCF_046119375.1 of Phyllobates terribilis. Taxonomy (NCBI): domain Eukaryota; kingdom Metazoa; phylum Chordata; class Amphibia; order Anura; family Dendrobatidae; genus Phyllobates; species Phyllobates terribilis. The sequence goes on from NW_027362792.1 coordinate 5,775,064, forward strand.
AAGAGGAGCAGGAAAAAGCAAAAAATTTCAGAATTGCACCTTGCAATGCGGAGAAATTACTGTTTGTGCATATACAATATTCATTGATTTTTGCCAATGAAAAACATCATGTTATTCATATACCAGAAATGTTTGAAGCTACTGACTGAATGAAAAGAGCTGGCATCTCACTCTCTTTGAATCTTCTTTATCATGCTAAGAGGAGCAGGAAAAAGCAAAAAATTTCAGAATTGCACCTTGCAATGTGGAGAAATTACTGTTTGTGCATTTACAATATTCATTGATTTTTGCCATTGAAAAACATCATAATATTTATATACCAGAAATGTTTGAAGCTACTGACTGAATGAAAAGAGCTGGCATCTCACTCTCTTTGAATCTTCTTTATCATGCTAAGAGGAGCAGGAAAAAGCAAAAAATTTCAGAATTGCACCTTGCAATGCGGAGAAATTACTGTTTGTGCATTTACAATATTCATTGATTTTTGCCTTTGAAAAACATCATAATATTTATATACCAGAAATGTTTGAAGCTACTGACTGAATGAAAAGAGCTGGCATCTCACTCTCTTTGAATCTTCTTTATCATGCTAAGAGGAGCAGGAAAAAGCAAAAAATTTCAGAATTGCACCTTGCAATGTGGAGAAATTACTGTTTGTGCATTTACAATATTCATTGATTTTTGTCATTGAAAAACGTCTAGAAATGTTTGAAGCTACTGACTGAATGAAAGGAGCTGGCATCTCACTCTCTTTGAATCTTCTTTATCATGCTAAGAGGAGCAGGAAAAAGCAAAAAATTTCAGAATTGCACCTTGCAATGCGGAGAAATTACTGTTTGTGCATATACAATATTCATTGATTTTTGCCAATGAAAAACATCATGTTATTCATATACCAGAAATGTTTGAAGCTACTGACTGAATGAAAAGAGCTGGCATCTCACTCTCTTTGAATCTTCTTTATCATGCTAAGAGGAGCAGGAAAAAGCAAAAAATTTCAGAATTGCACCTTGCAATGTGGAGAAATTACTGTTTGTGCATTTACAATATTCATTGATTTTTGCCATTGAAAAACATCATAATATTTATATACCAGAAATGTTTGAAGCTACTGACTGAATGAAAAGAGCTGGCATATCACTCTCTTTGAATCTTCTTTATCATGCTAAGAGGAGCAGGAAAAAGCAAAAAATTTCAGAATTGCACCTTGCAATGCGGAGAAATTACTGTTTGTGCATTTACAATATTCATTGATTTTTGCCATTGAAAAACATCATGTTATTCATATACCAGAAATGTTTGAAGCTACTGACTGAATGAAAAGAGCTGGCATCTCACTCTCTTTGAATCTTCTTTATCATGCTAATAGGAGCAGGAAAAAGCAAAAAATTTCAGAATTGCACCTTGCAATGTGGAGAAATTACTGTTTGTGCATTTACAATATTCATTGATTTTTGCCATTGAAAAACGTCCAGAATTGTTTGAAGCTACTGACTGAATCAAAGGAGCTGGCATCTCACTCTCTTTGAATCTTCTTTATCATGCTAAGAGGAGCAGGAAAAAGCAAAAAATTTCAGAATTGCACCTTGCAATGCGGAGAAATTACTGTTTGTGCATTTACAATATTCATTGATTTTTGCCATTGAAAAACATCATGTTATTCATTTACCAGAAATGTTTGAAGCTACTGACTGAATGAAAAGAGCTGGCATCTCACTCTCTTTGAATCTTCTTTATCATGCTAAGAGGAGCAGGAAAAAGCAAAAAAATTCAGAATTGCACCTTGCAATGTGGAGAAATTACTGTTTGTGCATTTACAATATTCATTGATTTTTGACATTGAAAAACGTCCAGAAATGTTTGAAGCTACTGACTGAATGAATGGAGCTGGCATCTCACTCTCTTTGAATCTTCTTTATCATGCTAAGAGGAGCAGGAAAAAGCAAAAAATTTCAGAATTGCACGTTGCAATGCGGAGAAATTACTGTTTGTGCATTTACAATATTCATTGATTTTTGCCTTTGAAAAACATCATAATATTTATATACCAGAAATGTTTGAAGCTACTGACTGAATGAAAAGAGCTGGCATCTCACTCTCTTTGAATCTTCTTTATCATGCTAAGAGGAGCAGGAAAAAGCAAAAAATTTCAGAATTGCACCTTGCAATGTGGAGAAATTACTGTTTGTGCATTTACAATATTCATTGATTTTTGCCATTGAAAAACGTCCAGAAATGTTTGAAGCTACTGACTGAATAAAAGGAGCTGGCATCTCACTCACTTTGAATCTTCTTTATCATGCTAAGAGGAGCAGGAAAAAGCAAAAAATTTCAGAATTGCACCATGCAATGCGGAGAAATTACTGTTTGTGCATTTACAATATTCATTGATTTTTGCCATTGAAAAACATCATGTTATTCATATACCAGAAATGTTTGAAGCTACTGACTGAATGAAAAGAGCTGGCATCTCACTCTCTTTGAATCTTCTTTATCATGCTAAGAGGAGCAGGAAAAAGCATAAAATTTCAGAATTGCACATTGCAATGTGGAGAAATTACTGTTTGTGCATTTACAATATTCATAGATTTTTGCCATTGAAAAACGTCCAGAAATGTTTGAAGCTACTGACTGAATGAAAGGAGCTGGCATCTCACTCTCTTTGAATCTTCTTTATCATGCTAAGAGGAGCAGGAAAAAGCAAAAAATTTCAGAATGGCACCTTGCAATGTGGAGAAATTACTGTTTGTGCATTTACAATATTCATTGATTTTTGCCATTGAAAAACGTCCAGAAATGTTTGAAGTTACTGACTGAATGAAAGGAGCTGGCATCTCACTCTCTTTGAATCTTATCATGCTAAGAGGAGCAGGAAAAAGCAAAAAATTTCAGAATTGCACCTTGCAATGCGGAGAAATTACTGTTTGTGCATTTACAATATTCATTGATTTTTGCCATTGAAAAACATCATGTTATTCATATACCAGAAATGTTTGAAGCTACTGACTGAATGAAAAGAGCTGGCATCTCACTCTCTTTGAATCTTCTTTATCATGCTAAGAGGAGCAGGAAAAAGCAAAAAATTTCAGAATTGCACCTTGCAATGTGGAGAAATTACTGTTTGTGCATTTACAATATTCATTGATTTTTGCCATTGAAAAACGTCCAGAAATGTTTGAAGCTACTGACTGAATGAAAGGAGTTGGCATCTCACTCTCTTTGAATCTTCTTTATCATGCTAAGAGGAGCAGGAAAAAGCAAAACATTTCAGAATTGCACCTTGCAATGCGGAGAAATTACTGTTTGTGCATTTACAATATTCATTGATTTTTGCCATTGAAAAACATCATGTTATTCATATACCAGAAATGTTTGAAGCTACTGACTGAATGAAAAGAGCTGGCATCTCACTCTCTTTGAATCTTCTTTATCATGCTAAGAGGAGCAGGAAAAAGCAAAAAATTTCAGAGTTGCACCTTGCAATGTGGAGAAATTACTGTTTGTGCATTTACAATATTCATTGATTTTTTCCATTGAAAAAACGTCCAGAAATGTTTGAAGCTACTGACTGAATGAAAGGAGCTGGCTAAGAGGAGCAGGAAAAAGCAAAAAATTTCAGAATTGCACCTTGCAATGCGGAGAAATTACTGTTTGTGCATTTACAATATTCATTGATTTTTGCCATTGAAAAACATCATAATATTTAAATACCAGAAATGTTTGAAGCTACTGACTGAATGAAAAGAGCTGGCATCTCACTCTCTTTGAATCTACTTTATCATGCTAAAAGGAGCAGGAAAAAGCATAAAATTTCAGAATTGCACCTTGCAATGTGGAGAAATTACTGTTTGTGCATTTACAATATTCATTGATTTTTGCCATTGAAAAACGTCCAGAAATGTTTGAAGCTACTGACTGAATGAAAGGAGCTGGCATCTCACTCTCTTTGAATCTTCTTTATCATGCTAAGAGGAGCAGGAAAAAGCAAAAAATTTCAGAATTGCACCATGCAATGCGGAGAAATTACTGTTTGTGCATTTACAATATTCATTGATTTTTGCCATTGAAAAACATCATGTTATTCATATACCAGAAATGTTTGAAGCTACTGACTGAATGAAAAGAGCTGGCATCTCACTCTCTTTGAATCTTCTTTATCATGCTAAGAGGAGCAGGAAAAAGCATAAAATTTCAGAATTGCACATTGCAATGTGGAGAAATTACTGTTTGTGCATTTACAATATTCATTGATTTTTGCCATTGAAAAACGTCCAGAAATGTTTGAAGCTACTGACTGAATGAAAGGAGCTGGCATCTCACTCTCTTTGAATCTTCTTTATCATGCTAAGAGGAGCAGGAAAAAGCAAAAAATTTCAGAATGGCACCTTGCAATGTGGAGAAATTACTGTTTGTGCATTTACAATATTCATTGATTTTTGCCATTGAAAAACGTCCAGAAATGTTTGAAGTTACTGACTGAATGAAAGGAGCTGGCATCTCACTCTCTTTGAATCTTATCATGCTAAGAGGAGCAGGAAAAAGCAAAAAATTTCAGAATTGCACCTTGCAATGCGGAGAAATTACTGTTTGTGCATTTACAATATTCATTGATTTTTGCCATTGAAAAACATCATGTTATTCATATACCAGAAATGTTTGAAGCTACTGACTGAATGAAAAGAGCTGGCATCTCACTCTCTTTGAATCTTCTTTATCATGCTAAGAGGAGCAGGAAAAAGCAAAAAATTTCAGAATTGCACCTTGCAATGTGGAGAAATTACTGTTTGTGCATTTACAATATTCATTGATTTTTGCCATTGAAAAACGTCCAGAAATGTTTGAAGCTACTGACTGAATGAAAGGAGCTGGCATCTCACTCTCTTTGAATCTTCTTTATCATGCTAAGAGGAGCAGGAAAAAGCAAAACATTTCAGAATTGCACCTTGCAATGCGGAGAAATTACTGTTTGTGCATTTACAATATTCATTGATTTTTGCCATTGAAAAACATCATGTTATTCATATACCAGAAATGTTTGAAGCTACTGACTGAATGAAAAGAGCTGGCATCTCACTCTCTTTGAATCTTCTTTATCATGCTAAGAGGAGCAGGAAAAAGCAAAAAATTTCAGAGTTGCACCTTGCAATGTGGAGAAATTACTGTTTGTGCATTTACAATATTCATTGATTTTTTCCATTGAAAAAACGTCCAGAAATGTTTGAAGCTACTGACTGAATGAAAGGAGCTGGCTAAGAGGAGCAGGAAAAAGCAAAAAATTTCAGAATTGCACCTTGCAATGCGGAGAAATTACTGTTTGTGCATTTACAATATTCATTGATTTTTGCCATTGAAAAACATCATGTTATTCATATACCAGAAATGTTTGAAGCTACTGACTGAATGAAAAGAGCTGGCATCTCACTCTCTTTGAATCTTCTTTATCATGCTAAGAGGAGCAGGAAAAAGCAAAAAATTTCAGAATTGCACCTTGCAATGTGGAGAAATTACTGTTTGTGCATTTACAATATTCATTGATTTTTGCCATTGAAAAACGTCCAGAAATGTTTGAAGCTACTGACTGAATGAAAGGAGCTGGCATCTCACTCTCTTTGAATCTTCTTTATCATGCTAAGAGGAGCAGGAAAAAGCAAAAAATTTCAGAATTGCACCTTGCAATGCGGAGAAATTACTGTTTGTGCATTTACAATATTCATTGATTTTTGCCATTGAAAAACATCATAATATTTAAATACCAGAAATGTTTGAAGCTACTGACTGAATGAAAAGAGCTGGCATCTCACTCTCTTTGAATCTACTTTATCATGCTAAAAGGAGCAGGAAAAAGCATAAAATTTCAGAATTGCACCTTGCAATGTGGAGAAATTACTGTTTGTGCATTTACAATATTCATTGATTTTTGCCATTGAAAAACGTCCAGAAATGTTTGAAGCTACTGACTGAATGAAAGGAGCTGGCATCTCACTCTCTTTGAATCTTCTTTATCATGCTAAGAGGAGCAGGAAAAAGCAAAAAATTTCAGAATTGCACCTTGCAATGCGGAGAAATTACTGTTTGTGCATTTACGATATTCATTGATTTTTGCCATTGAAAAACATCATGTTATTCATATACCAGAAATGTTTGAAGCTACTGACTGAATGAAAAGAGCTGGCATCTCACTCTCTTTGAATCTTCTTTATCATGCTAAGAGGAGCAGGAAAAAGCAAAAAATTTCAGAATTGCACCTTGCAATGTGGAGAAATTACTGTTTGTGCATTTACAATATTCATTGATTTTTGCCATTGAAAAACGTCCAGAAATGTTTGAAGCTACTGAGTGAATGAAAGGAGCTGGCATCTCACTCTCTTTGAATCTTCTTTATCATGCTAAGAGGAGCAGGAAAAAGCAAAAAATTTCAGAATTGCACCTTGCAATGCGGAGAAATTACTGTTTGTGCATTTGCAATATTCATTGATTTTTGACATTGAAAAACATCATGTTATTCATATACCAGAAATGTTTGAAGCTACTGACTGAATGAAAAGAGCTGGTATCTCAATCTCTTTGAATCTTCTTTATCATGCTAAGAGGAGCAGGAAAAAGCAAAAAATTTCTAAATTGCACCTTGCAATGTAGAGAAATTACTGTTTGTGCATTTACAATATTCATTGATTTTTGCCATTTAAAAACGTCCAGAAATGTTTGAAGCTACTGACTGAATGAAAAGAGCGGGCATCTCACTCTCTTTGAATCTTCTTTATCATGCTAAGAGGAGCAGGAAAAAGCAAAAAATTTCAGAATTGCACCTTGCAATGTGGAGAAATTACTGTTTGTGCATTTACAATATTCATTGATTTTTGACATTGAAAAACATCCAGAAATGTTTAAAGCTACTGACTGAATGAAAGGAGCTGGCATCTCACTCTCTTTGAATCTTATTTATCATGCTAAGAGGAGCAGGAAAAAGCAAAAAATTTCAGAATTGCATCTTGCAATGCGGAGAAATTACTGTTTTTGCATTTACAATATTCATTGATTTTTGCCATTGAAAAACATCATGTTATTCATATACCAGAAATGTTTGAAGCTACTGACTGAATGAAAAGAGCTGGCATCTCACTCTCTTTGAAACTTCTTTATCATGCTAAGAGGAGCAGGAAAAAGCAAAAAATTTCAGAGTTGCACCTTGCAATGTGGAGAAATTACTGTTTGTGCATTTACAATATTCATTGATTTTTTCCATTGAAAAAACGTCCAGAAATGTTTGAAGCTACTGACTGAATGAAAGGAGCTGGCTAAGAGGAGCAGGAAAAAGCAAAAAATTTCAGAATTGCACCTTGCAATGCGGAGAAATTACTGTTTGTGCATTTACAATATTCATTGATTTTTGCCATTGAAAAACATCATGTTATTCATATACCAGAAATGTTTGAAGCTACTGACTGAATGAAAAGAGGTGGCATCTCACTCTCTTTGAATCTTCTTTATCATGCTAAGAGGAGCAGGAAAAAGCAAAAAATTTCAGAATTGCACCTTGCAATGTGGAGAAATTACTGTTTGTGCATTTACAATATTCATTGATTTTTGCCATTGAAAAACGTCCAGAAATGTTTGAAGCTACTGACTGAATGAAAGGAGCTGGCATCTCACTCTCTTTGAATCTTCTTTATCATGCTAAGAGGAGCAGGAAATAGCAAAACATTTCCGAATTGCACCTTGCAATGCGAAGAAATTACTGTTTGTGCATTTACAATATTCATTGATTTTTGCCATTGAAAAACATCATGTTATTCATATACCAGAAATGTTTGAAGCTACTGACTGAATGAAAAGAGCTGGCATCTCACTCTCTTTGAATCTTCTTTATCATGCTAAGAGGAGCAGGAAAAAGCAAAAAATTTCAGAGTTGCACCTTGCAATGTGGAGAAATTACTGTTTGTGCATTTACAATATTCATTGATTTTTTCCATTGAAAAAACGTCCAGAAATGTTTGAAGCTACTGACTGAATGAAAGGAGCTGGCTAAGAGGAGCAGGAAAAAGCAAAAAATTTCAGAATTACACCTTGCAATGCGGAGAAATTACTGTTTGTGCATTTACAATATTCATTGATTTTTGCCATTGAAAAACATCATGTTATTCATATACCAGAAATGTTTGAAGCTACTGACTGAATGAAAAGAGCTGGCATCTCACTCTCTTTGAATCTTCTTTATCATGCTAAGAGGAGCAGGAAAAAGAAAAAAAATTTCAGAATTGCACCTTGCAATGTGGAGAAATTACTGTTTGTGCATTTACAATATTCATTGATTTTTGCCATTGAAAAACGTCCAGAAATGTTTGAAGCTACTGACTGAATGAAAGGAGCTGGCATCTCACTCTCTTTGAATCTTCTTTATCATGCTAAGAGGAGCAGGAAAAAGCAAAAAATTTCAGAATTGCACCTTGCAATGCGGAGAAATTACTGTTTGTGCATTTGCAATATTCATTGATTTTTGACATTGAAAAACATCATGTTATTCATATACCAGAAATGTTTGAAGCTACTGACTGAATGAAAAGAGCTGGTATCTCAATCTCTTTGAATCTTCTTTATCATGCTAAGAGGAGCAGGAAAAAGCAAAAAATTTCTAAATTGCACCTTGCAATGTAGAGAAATTACTGTTTGTGCATTTACAATATTCATTGATTTTTGCCATTTAAAAACGTCCAGAAATGTTTGAAGCTACTGACTGAATGAAAAGAGCGGGCATCTCACTCTCTTTGAATCTTCTTTATCATGCTAAGAGGAGCAGGAAAAAGCAAAAAATTTCAGAATTGCACCTTGCAATGTGGAGAAATTACTGTTTGTGCATTTACAATATTCATTGATTTTTGACATTGAAAAACATCCAGAAATGTTTAAAGCTACTGACTGAATGAAAGGAGCTGGCATCTCACTCTCTTTGAATCTTATTTATCATGCTAAGAGGAGCAGGAAAAAGCAAAAAATTTCAGAATTGCATCTTGCAATGCGGAGAAATTACTGTTTTTGCATTTACAATATTCATTGATTTTTGCCATTGAAAAACATCATGTTATTCATATACCAGAAATGTTTGAAGCTACTGACTGAATGAAAAGAGCTGGCATCTCACTCTCTTTGAAACTTCTTTATCATGCTAAGAGGAGCAGGAAAAAGCAAAAAATTTCAGAGTTGCACCTTGCAATGTGGAGAAATTACTGTTTGTGCATTTACAATATTCATTGATTTTTTCCATTGAAAAAACGTCCAGAAATGTTTGAAGCTACTGACTGAATGAAAGGAGCTGGCTAAGAGGAGCAGGAAAAAGCAAAAAATTTCAGAATTGCACCTTGCAATGCGGAGAAATTACTGTTTGTGCATTTACAATATTCATTGATTTTTGCCATTGAAAAACATCATGTTATTCATATACCAGAAATGTTTGAAGCTACTGACTGAATGAAAAGAGGTGGCATCTCACTCTCTTTGAATCTTCTTTATCATGCTAAGAGGAGCAGGAAAAAGCAAAAAATTTCAGAATTGCACCTTGCAATGTGGAGAAATTACTGTTTGTGCATTTACAATATTCATTGATTTTTGCCATTGAAAAACGTCCAGAAATGTTTGAAGCTACTGACTGAATGAAAGGAGCTGGCATCTCACTCTCTTTGAATCTTCTTTATCATGCTAAGAGGAGCAGGAAAAAGCAAAACATTTCCGAATTGCACCTTGCAATGCGGAGAAATTACTGTTTGTGCATTTACAATATTCATTGATTTTTGCCATTGAAAAACATCATGTTATTCATATACCAGAAATGTTTGAAGCTACTGACTGAATGAAAAGAGCTGGCATCTCACTCTCTTTGAATCTTCTTTATCATGCTAAGAGGAGCAGGAAAAAGCAAAAAATTTCAGAGTTGCACCTTGCAATGTGGAGAAATTACTGTTTGTGCATTTACAATATTCATTGATTTTTTCCATTGAAAAAACGTCCAGAAATGTTTGAAGCTACTGACTGAATGAAAGGAGCTGGCTAAGAAGAGCAGGAAAAAGCAAAAAATTTCAGAATTACACCTTGCAATGCGGAGAAATTACTGTTTGTGCATTTACAATATTCATTGATTTTTGCCATTGAAAAACATCATGTTATTCATATACCAGAAATGTTTGAAGCTACTGACTGAATGAAAAGAGCTGGCATCTCACTCTCTTTGAATCTTCTTTATCATGCTAAGAGGAGCAGGAAAAAGAAAAAAAATTTCAGAATTGCACCTTGCAATGTGGAGAAATTACTGTTTGTGCATTTACAATATTCATTGATTTTTGCCATTGAAAAACGTCCAGAAATGTTTGAAGCTACTGACTGAATGAAAGGAGCTGGCATCTCACTCTCTTTGAATCTTCTTTATCATGCTAAGAGGAGCAGGAAAAAGCAAAAAATTTCAGAATTGCACCTTGCAATGCGGAGAAATTACTGTTTGTGCATTTACAATATTCATTGATTTTTGCCATTGAAAAACATCATAATATTTAAATACCAGAAATGTTTGAAGCTACTGACTGAATGAAAAGAGCTGGCATCTCACTCTCTTTGAATCTTCTTTATCATGCTAAAAGGAGCAGGAAAAAGCATAAAATTTCAGAATTGCACCTTGCAATGTGGAGAAATTACTGTTTGTGCATTTACAATATTCATTGATTTTTGCCATTGAAAAACGTCCAGAAATGTTTGAAGCTACTGACTGAATGAAAGGAGCTGGCATCTCACTCTCTTTGAATCTTCTTTATCATGCTAAGAGGAGCAGGAAAAAGCAAAAAATTTCAGAATTGCACCTTGCAATGCGGAGAAATTACTGTTTGTGCATTTACGATATTCATTGATTTTTGCCATTGAAAAACATCATGTTATTCATATACCAGAAATGTTTGAAGCTACTGACTGAATGAAAAGAGCTGGCATCTCACTCTCTTTGAATCTTCTTTATCATGCTAAGAGGAGCAGGAAAAAGCAAAAAATTTCAGAATTGCACCTTGCAATGTGGAGAAATTACTGTTTGTGCATTTACAATATTCATTGATTTTTGCCATTGAAAAACGTCCAGAAATGTTTGAAGCTACTGAGTGAATGAAAGGAGCTGGCATCTCACTCTCTTTGAATCTTCTTTATCATGCTAAGAGGAGCAGGAAAAAGCAAAAATTTTCAGAATTGCACCTTGCAATGCGGAGAAATTACTGTTTGTGCATTTGCAATATTCATTGATTTTTGACATTGAAAAACATCATGTTATTCATATACCAGAAATGTTTGAAGCTACTGACTGAATGAAAAGAGCTGGTATCTCAATCTCTTTGAATCTTCTTTATCATGCAAAGAGGAGCAGGAAAAAGCAAAAAATTTCTAAATTGCACCTTGCAATGTGGAGAAATTACTGTTTGTGCATTTACAATATTCATTGATTTTTGCCATTTAAAAACGTCCAGAAATGTTTGAAGCTACTGACTGAATGAAAAGAGCGGGCATCTCACTCTCTTTGAATCTTCTTTATCATGCTAAGAGGAGCAGGAAAAAGCAAAAAATTTCAGAATTGCACCTTGCAATGTGGAGAAATTACTGTTTGTGCATTTACAATATTCATTGATTTTTGACATTGAAAAACATCCAGAAATGTTTAAAGCTACTGACTGAATGAAAGGAGCTGGCATCTCACTCTCTTTGAATCTTCTTTATCATGCTAAGAGGAGCAGGAAAAAGCAAAAAATTTCAGAATTGCACTTTGCAATGCGGAGAAATTACTGTTTGTGCATTTACAATATTCATTGATTTTTGCCATTGAAAAACATCATGTTATTCATATACCAGAAATGTTTGAAGCTACTGACTGAATGAAAAGAGCTGGCATCTCACTCTCTTTGAATCTTCTTTATCATGCTAAAAGGAGCAGGAAAAAGCATAAAATTTCAGAATTGCACCTTGCAATGTGGAGAAATTACTGTTTGTGCATTTACAATATTCATTGATTTTTGCCATTGAAAAACGTCCAGAAATGTTTGAAGCTACTGACTGAATGAAAGGAGCTGGCATCTCACTCTCTTTGAATCTTCTTTATCATGCTAAGAGGAGCAGGAAAAAGCAAAACATTTCAGAATTGCACCCTGCAATGCGGAGAAATTACCGTTTGTGCATTTACAATATTCATTGATTTTTGCCATTGAAAAACATCATGTTATTCATATACCAGAAATGTTTGAAGCTACTGACTGAATGAAAAGAGCTGGCATCTCACTCTCTTTGAATCTTCTTTATCATGCTAAGAGGAGCAGGAAAAAGCAAAAAATTTCAGAATTGCACCTTGCAATGTGGAGAAATTACTGTTTGTGCATTTACAATATTCATTGATTTTTGCCATTGAAAAACGTCCAGAAATGTTTGAAGCTACTGACTGAATGAAAGGAGCTGGCATCTCACTCTCTTTGAATCTTCTTTATCATGCTAAGAGGAGCAGGAAAAAGCAAAAAATTTCAGAATTGCACCTTGCAATGCGGAGAAATTACTGTTTGTGCATTTGCAATATTCATTGATTTTTGCCATTGAAAAACATCATGTTATTCATATACCAGAAATGTTTGAAGCTACTGACTGAATGAAAAGAGCTGGCATCTCAATCTCTTTGAATCTTCTTTATCATGCTAAGAGGAGCAGGAAAAAGCAAAAAATTTCTAAATTGCACCTTGCAATGTGGAGAAATTACTGTTTGTGCATTTACAATATTCATTGATTTTTGCCATTGAAAAACGTCCAGAAATGTTTGAAGCTACTGACTGAATGAAAGGAGCTGGCATCTCACTCTCTTTGAATCTTCTTTATCATGCTAAGAGGAGCAGAAAAAAGCAAAAAATTTCAGAATTGCACCTTGCAATGCGGAGAAATTACTCTTTGTGCATATACAATATTCATTGATTTTTGCCATTGAAAAACATCATGTTATTCATATACCAGAAATGTTTGAAGCTACTGACTGAATGAAAAGAGCTGGCATCTCACTCTCTTTGAATCTTCTTTATCATGCTAAGAGGAGCAGGAAAAAGCAAAAAATTTCAGAATTGCACCTTGCAATGTGGAGAAATTACTGTTTGTGCATTTACAATATTCATTGATTTTTGCCATTGAAAAACGTCCAGAAATGTTTGAAGCTACTGACTGAATGAAAGAAGCTGGCATCTCACTCTCTTTGAATCTTCTTTATCATGCTAAGAGGAGCAGGAAAAAGCAAAAAAATTCAGAATTGCACCTTGCAATGCGGAGAAATTACTGTTTGTGCATTTACAATATTCATTGATTTTTGCCATTGAAAAACATCATGTTATTCATATACCAGAAATGTTTGAAGCTACTGACTGAATGAAAAGAGCTGGCATCTCACTCTCTTTGAATCTTCTTTATCATGCTAAAAGGAGCAGGAAAAAGCATAAAATTTCAGAATTGCACCTTGCAATGTGGAGAAATTACTGTTTGTGCATTTACAATATTCATTGATTTTTGCCATTGAAAAACGTCCAGAAATGTTTGAAGCTACTGACTGAATGAAAGGAGCTGGCATCTCACTCTCTTTGAATCTTCTTTATCATGCTAAGAGGAGCAGGAAAAAGCAAAACATTTCAGAATTGCACCCTGCAATGCGGAGAAATTACCGTTTGTGCATTTACAATATTCATTGATTTTTGCCATTGAAAAACATCATGTTATTCATATACCAGAAATGTTTGAAGCTACTGACTGAATGAAAAGAGCTGGCATCTCACTCTCTTTGAATCTTCTTTATCATGCTAAGAGGAGCAGGAAAAAGCAAAAAATTTCAGAATTGCACCTTGCAATGTGGAGAAATTACTGTTTGTGCATTTACAATATTCATTGATTTTTGCCATTGAAAAACGTCCAGAAATGTTTGAAGCTACTGACTGAATGAAAGGAGCTGGCATCTCACTCTCTTTGAATCTTCTTTATCATGCTAAGAGGAGCAGGAAAAAGCAAAAAATTTCAGAATTGCACCTTGCAATGCGGAGAAATTACTGTTTGTGCATTTGCAATATTCATTGATTTTTGCCATTGAAAAACATCATGTTATTCATATACCAGAAATGTTTGAAGCTACTGACTGAATGAAAAGAGCTGGCATCTCAATCTCTTTGAATCTTCTTTATCATGCTAAGAGGAGCAGGAAAAAGCAAAAAATTTCAGAATTGCACCTTGCAATGTGGAGAAATTACTGTTTGTGCATTTACAATATTCATTGATTTTTGCCATTGAAAAACGTCCAGAAATGTTTGAAGCTACTGACTGAATGAAAGGAGCTGGCATCTCACTCTCTTTGAATCTTCTTTATCATGCTAAGAGGAGCAGGAAAAAGCAAAAAAATTCAGAATTGCACCTTGCAATGCGGAGAAATTACTGTTTGTGCATTTACAATATTCATTGATTTTTGCCATTGAAAAACATCATGTTATTCATATACCAGAAATGTTTGAAGCTACTGACTGAATGAAAAGAGCTGGCATCTCACTCTCTTTGAATCTTCTTTATCATGCTAAAAGGAGCAGGAAAAAGCATAAAATTTCAGAATTGCACCTTGCAATGTGGAGAAATTACTGTTTGTGCATTTACAATATTCATTGATTTTTGCCATTGAAAAACGTCCAGAAATGTTTGAAGCTACTGACTGAATGAAAGGAGCTGGCATCTCACTCTCTTTGAATCTTCTTTATCATGCTAAGAGGAGCAGGAAAAAGCAAAAAATTTCAGAATTGCACCTTGCAATGCGGAGAAATTACTGTTTGTGTATTTACAATATTCATTGATTTTTGCCATTGAAAAACATCATGTTATTCATATACCAGAAATGTTTGAAGCTACTGACTGAATGAAAAGAGCTGGCATTTCACTCTCTTTGAGTCTTCTTTATCATGCTAAGAGGAGCAGGAAAAAGCAAAAAATTTCAGAATTGCACCTTGCAAAGCGGAGAAATTACTGTTTGTGCATTTGCAATATTCATTGATTTTTGACATTGAAAAACATCATGTTATTCATATACCAGAAATGTTTGAAGCTACTGACTGAATGAAAAGAGCTGGTATCTCAATCTCTTTGAATCTTCTTTATCATGCTAAGAGGAGCAGGAAAAAGCAAAAAATTTCTAAATTGCACCTTGCAATGTGGAGAAATTACTGTTTGTGCATTTACAATATTCATTGATTTTTGCCATTTAAAAACGTCCAGAAATGTTTGAAGCTACTGACTGAATGAAAAGAGCGGGCATCTCACTCTCTTTGAATCTTCTTTATCATGCTAAGAGGAGCAGGAAAAAGCAAAAAATTTCAGAATTGCACCTTGCAATGTGGAGAAATTACTGTTTGTGCATTTACAATATTCATTGATTTTTGACATTGAAAAACATCCAGAAATGTTTAAAGCTACTGACTGAATGAAAGGAGCTGGCATCTCACTCTCTTTGAATCTTCTTTATCATGCTAAGAGGAGCAGGAAAAAGCAAAAAATTTCAGAATTGCACCTTGCAATGCGGAGAAATTACTGTTTGTGCATTTACAATATTCATTGATTTTTGCCATTGAAAAACATCATGTTATTCATATACCAGAAATGTTTGAAGCTACTGACTGAATGAAAAGAGCTGGCATCTCACTCTCTTTGAATCTTCTTTATCATGCTAAGAGGAGCAGGAAAAAGCAAAAAATTTCAGAGTTGCACCTTGCAATGTGGAGAAATTACTGTTTGTGCATTTACAATATTCATTGATTTTTTCCATTGAAAAAACGTCCAGAAATGTTTGAAGCTACTGACTGAATGAAAGGAGCTGGCTAAGAGGAGCAGGAAAAAGCAAAAAATTTCAGAATTGCACCTTGCAATGCGGAGAAATTACTGTTTGTGCATTTACAATATTCATTGATTTTTGCCATTGAAAAACATCATGTTATTCATATACCAGAAATGTTTGAAGCTACTGACTGAATGAAAAGAGCTGGCATCTCACTCTCTTTGAATCTTCTTTATCATGCTAAGAGGAGCAGGAAAAAGCAAAAAATTTCAGAATTGCACCTTGCAATGTGGAGAAATTACTGTTTGTGCATTTACAATATTCATTGATTTTTGCCATTGAAAAACGTCCAGAAATGTTTGAAGCTACTGACTGAATGAAAGGAGCTGGCATCTCACTCTCTTTGAATCTTCTTTATCATGCTAAGAGGAGCAGGAAAAAGCAAAACATTTCAGAATTGCACCTTGCAATGCGGAGAAATTACTGTTTGTGCATTTACAATATTCATTGATTTTTGCCATTGAAAAACATCATGTTATTCATATACCAGAAATGTTTGAAGCTACTGACTGAATGAAAAGAGCTGGCATCTCACTCTCTTTGAATCTTCTTTATCATGCTAAGAGGAGCAGGAAAAACAAAAAATTTCAGAGTTGCACCTTGCAATGTGGAGAAATTACTGTTTGTGCATTTACAATATTCATTGATTTTTTCCATTGAAAAAACGTCCAGAAATGTTTGAAGCTACTGACTGAATGAAAGGAGCTGGCTAAGAGGAGCAGGAAAAAGCAAAAAATTTCAGAATTGCACCTTGCAATGCGGAGAAATTACTGTTTGTGCATTTACAATATTCATTGATTTTTGCCATTGAAAAACATCATGTTATTCATATACCAGAAATGTTTGAAGCTACTGACTGAATGAAAAGAGCTGGCATCTCACTCTCTTTGAATCTTCTTTATCATGCTAAGAGGAGCAGGAAAAAGCAAAAAATTTCAGAATTGCACTTTGCAATGTGGAGAAATTACTGTTTGTGCATTTACAATATTCATTGATTTTTGCCATTGAAAAACGTCCAGAAATGTTTGAAGCTACTGACTGAATGAAAGGAGCTGGCATCTCACTCTCTTTGAATCTTCTTTATCATGCTAAGAGGAGCAGGAAAAAGCAAAAAATTTCAGAATTGCACCTTGCAATGCGGAGAAATTACTGTTTGTGCATTTACAATATTCATTGATTTTTGCCATTGAAAAACATCATAATATTTAAATACCAGAAATGTTTGAAGCTACTGACTGAATGAAAAGAGCTGGCATCTCACTCTCTTTGAATCTTCTTTATCATGCTAAAAGGAGCAGGAAAAAGCATAAAATTTCAGAATTGCACCTTGCAATGTGGAGAAATTACTGTTTGTGCATTTACAATATTCATTGATTTTTGCCATTGAAAAACATCCAGAAATGTTTGAAGCTACTGACTGAATGAAAGGAGCTGGCTTCTCACTCTCTTTGAATCTTCTTTATCATGCTAAGAGGAGCAGGAAAAAGCAAAAAATTTCAGAATTGCACCTTGCAATGCGGAGAAATTACTGTTTGTGCATTTACGATATTCATTGATTTTTGCCATTGAAAAACATCATGTTATTCATATACCAGAAATGTTTGAAGCTACTGACTGAATGAAAAGAGCTGGCATCTCACTCTCTTTGAATCTTCTTTATCATGCTAAGAGGAGCAGGAAAAAGCAAAAAATTTCAGAATTGCACCTTGCAATGTGGAGAAATTACTGTTTGTGCATTTACAATATTCATTGATTTTTGCCATTGAAAAACGTCCAGAAATGTTTGAAGCTAGTGAGTGAATGAAAGGAGCTGGCATCTCACTCTCTTTGAATCTTCTTTATCATGCTAAGAGGAGCAGGAAAAAGCAAAAAATTTCAGAATTGCACCTTGCAATGCGGAGAAATTACTGTTTGTGCATTTGCAATATTCATTGATTTTTGACATTGAAAAACATCATGTTATTCATATACCAGAAATGTTTGAAGCTACTGACTGAATGAAAAGAGCTGGTATCTCAATCTCTTTGAATCTTCTTTATCATGCTAAGAGGAGCAGGAAAAAGCAAAAAATTTCTAAATTGCACCTTGCAATGTGGAGAAATTACTGTTTGTGCATTTACAATATTCATTGATTTTTGCCATTTAAAAACGTCCAGAAATGTTTGAAGCTACTGACTGAATGAAAAGAGCGGGCATCTCACTCTCTTTGAATCTTCTTTATCATGCTAAGAGGAGCAGGAAAAAGCAAAAAATTTCAGAATTGCACCTTGCAATGTGGAGAAATTACTGTTTGTGCATTTACAATATTCATTGATTTTTGACATTGAAAAACATCCAGAAATGTTTAAAGCTACTGACTGAATGAAAGGAGCTGGCATCTCACTCTCTTTGAATCTTCTTTATCATGCTAAGAGGAGCAGGAAAAAGCAAAAAATTTCAGAATTGCACCTTGCAATGCGGAGAAATTACTGTTTGTGCATTTACAATATTCATTGATTTTTGCCATTGAAAAACATCATGTTATTCATATACCAGAAATGTTTGAAGCTACTGACTAAATGAAAAGAGCTGGCATCTCACTCTCTTTGAATCTTCTTTATCATGCTAAAAGGAGTAGGAAAAAGCATAAAATTTCAGAATTGCACCTTGCAATGTGGAGAAATTACTGTTTGTGCATTTACAATATTCATTGATTTTTGCCATTGAAAAACGTCCAGAAATGTTTGAAGCTACTGACTGAATGAAAGGAGCTGGCATCTCACTCTCTTTGAATCTTCTTTATCATGCTAAGAGGAGCAGGAAAAAGCAAAACATTTCAGAATTGCACCCTGCAATGCGGAGAAATTACTGTTTGTGCATTTACAATATTCATTGATTTTTGCCATTGAAAAACATCATGTTATTCATATACCAGAAATGTTTGAAGCTACTGACTGAATGAAAAGAGCTGGCATCTCACTCTCTTTGAATCTTCTTTATCATGCTAAGAGGAGCAGGAAAAAGCAAAACATTTCAGAATTGCACCTTGCAATGTGGAGAAATTACTGTTTGTGCATTTACAATATTCATTGATTTTTGCCATTGAAAAACGTCCAGAAATGTTTGAAGCTACTGACTGAATGAAAGGAGCTGGCATCTCACTCTCTTTGAATCTTCTTTATCATGCTAAGAGGAGCAGGAAAAAGCAAAAAATTTCAGAATTGCACCTTGCAATGCGGAGAAATTACTGTTTGTGCATTTGCAATATTCATTGATTTTTGCCATTGAAAAACATCATGTTATTCATATACCAGAAATGTTTGAAGCTACTGACTGAATGAAAAGAGCTGGCATCTCAATCTCTTTGAATCTTCTTTATCATGCTAAGAGGAGCAGGAAAAAGCAAAAAATTTCTAAATTGCACCTTGCAATGTGGAGAAATTACTGTTTGTGCATTTACAATATTCATTGATTTTTGCCATTGAAAAACGTCCAGAAATGTTTGAAGCTACTGACTGAATGAAAGGAGCTGGCATCTCACTCTCTTTGAATCTTCTTTATCATGCTAAGAGGAGCAGAAAAAAGCAAAAAATTTCAGAATTGCACCTTGCAATGCGGAGAAATTACTCTTTGTGCATATACAATATTCATTGATTTTTGCCATTGAAAAACATCATGTTATTCATATACCAGAAATGTTTGAAGCTACTGACTGAATGAAAAGAGCTGGCATCTCACTCTCTTTGAATCTTCTTTATCATGCTAAGAGGAGCAGGAAAAAGCAAAAAATTTCAGAATTGCACCTTGCAATGTGGAGAAATTACTGTTTGTGCATTTACAATATTCATTGATTTTTGCCATTGAAAAACGTCCAGAAATGTTTGAAGCTACTGACTGAATGAAAGGAGCTGGCATCTCACTCTCTTTGAATCTTCTTTATCATGCTAAGAGGAGCAGGAAAAAGCAAAAAAATTCAGAATTGCACCTTGCAATGCGGAGAAATTACTGTTTGTGCATTTACAATATTCATTGATTTTTGCCATTGAAAAACATCATGTTATTCATATACCAGAAATGTTTGAAGCTACTGACTGAATGAAAAGAGCTGGCATCTCACTCTCTTTGAATCTTCTTTATCATGCTAAAAGGAGCAGGAAAAAGCATAAAATTTCAGAATTGCACCTTGCAATGTGGAGAAATTACTGTTTGTGCATTTACAATATTCATTGATTTTTGCCATTGAAAAACGTCCAGAAATGTTTGAAGCTACTGACTGAATAAAAGGAGCTGGCATCTCACTCTCTTTGAATCTTCTTTATCATGCTAAGAGGAGCAGGAAAAAGCAAAAAATTTCAGAATTGCACCTTGCAATGCGGAGAAATTACTGTTTGTGCATTTACAATATTCATTGATTTTTGCCATTGAAAAACATCATGTTATTCATATACCAGAAATGTTTGAAGCTACTGACTGAATGAAAAGAGCTGGCATCTCAATCTCTTTGAATCTTCTTTATCATGCTAAGAGGAGCAGGAAAAAGCAAAAAATTTCAGAATTGCACCTTGCAATGTGGAGAAATTACTGTTTGTGCATTTACAATATTCATTGATTTTTGCCATTGAAAAACGTCCAGAAATGTTTGAAGCTACTGACTGAATGAAAGGAGCTGGCATCTCACTCTCTTTGAATCTTCTTTATCAAGCTAAGAGGAGCAGGAAAAAGCAAAAAATTTCAGAATTGCACCTTGCAATGCGGAGAAATTACTGTTTGTGCATTTACAATATTCATTGATTTTTGCCATTGAAAAACATAATGTTATTCATATACCAGAAATGTTTGAAGCTACTGACTGAATGAAAAGAGCTGGCATCTCACTCTCTTTGAATCTTCTTTATCATGCTAAGAGGAGCAGGAAAAAGCAAAAAATTTCAGAATTGCACCTTGCAATGTGGAGAAATTATTGTTTGTGCATTTACAATATTCATTGATTTTTGCCATTGAAGAACGTCCAGAAATGTTTGAAGATACTGACTGAATGAAAGAAGCTGGCATCTCACTCTCTTTGAATCTTCTTTATCATGCTAAGAGGAGCAGGAAAAAGCAAAAAATTTCAGAATTGTACCTTGCAATGCGGAGAAATTACTGTTTGTGCATTTACAATATTCATTGATTTTTGCCATTGAAAAATATCATGTTATTCATATACCAGAAATGTTTGAAGCTACTGACTGAATGAAAAGAGCTGGCATCTCACTGTCTTTGAATCTTCTTTATCATGCTAAGAGGAGCAGGAAAAAGCAAAAAATTTCAGAATTGCACCTTGCAATGTGGAGAAATTACTGTTTGTGCATTTACAATATTCATTGATTTTTGCCATTGAAAAACGTCCAGAAATGTTTGAAGCTACTGACTGAATGAAAGGAGCTGGCATCTCACTCTCTTTGAATCTTCTTTATCATGCTAAGAGGAGCAGGAAAAAGCAAAAAATTTCAGAATTGCACCTTGCAATGCGGAGAAATTACTGTTTGTGCATTTACAATGTTCATTGATTTTTGCCATTGAAAAACGTCCAGAAATGTTTGAAGCTACTGACTGAATGAAAGGAGCTGGCATCTCACTCTCTTTGAATCTTTTTTATCATGCTAAGAGGAGCAGGAAAAAGTGAAAAATTTCAGAATTGCATCTTGCAATGCGGAGAAATTACTGTTTGTGCATTTACAATATTCATTGATTTTTGCCATTGAAAAACATCATGTTATTCATATACCAGAAATGTTTGAAGCTACTGACTGAATGAAAAGAGCTGGCATCTCACTCTCTTTGAATCTTCTTTATCATGCTAAGAGGAGCAGGAAAAAGCAAAAAATTTCAGAATTGCACCTTGCAATGTGGAGAAATTACTGTTTGTGCATTTACAATATTCATTGATTTTTGCCATTGAAAAACGTCCAGAAATGTTTGAAGCTACTGACTGAATGAAAGGAGCTGGCATCTCACTCTCTTTGAATCTTCTTTATCATGCTAAGAGGAGCAGGAAAAAGCAAAAAATTTCAGAATTGCACCTTGCAATGCGGAGAAATTACTGTTTGTGCATTTGCAATATTCATTGATTTTTGCCATTGAAAAACATCATGTTATTCATATACCAGAAATGTTTGAAGCTACTGACTGAATGAAAAGAGCTGGCATCTCAATCTCTTTGAATCTTCTTTATCATGCTAAGAGGAGCAGGAAAAAGCAAAAAATTTCTAAATTGCACCTTGCAATGTGGAGAAATTACTGTTTGTGCATTTACAATATTCATTGATTTTTGCCATTGAAAAACGTCCAGAAATGTTTGAAGCTACTGACTGAATGAAAGGAGCTGGCATCTCACTCTCTTTGAATCTTCTTTATCATGCTAAGAGGAGCAGAAAAAAGCAAAAAATTTCAGAATTGCACCTTGCAATGCGGAGAAATTACTCTTTGTGCATATACAATATTCATTGATTTTTGCCATTGAAAAACATCATGTTATTCATATACCAGAAATGTTTGAAGCTACTGACTGAATGAAAAGAGCTGGCATCTCACTCTCTTTGAATCTTCTTTATCATGCTAAGAGGAGCAGGAAAAAGCAAAAAATTTCAGAATTGCACCTTGCAATGTGGAGAAATTACTGTTTGTGCATTTACAATATTCATTGATTTTTGCCATTGAAAAACGTCCAGAAATGTTTGAAGCTACTGACTGAATGAAAGGAGCTGGCATCTCACTCTCTTTGAATCTTCTTTATCATGCTAAGAGGAGCAGGAAAAAGCAAAAAAATTCAGAATTGCACCTTGCAATGCGGAGAAATCACTGTTTGTGCATTTACAATATTCATTGATTTTTGCCATTGAAAAACATCATGTTATTCATATACCAGAAATGTTTGAAGCTACTGACTGAATGAAAAGAGCTGGCATCTCACTCTCTTTGAATCTTCTTTATCATGCTAAAAGGAGCAGGAAAAAGCATAAAATTTCAGAATTGCACCTTGCAATGTGGAGAAATTACTGTTTGTGCATTTACAATATTCATTGATTTTTGCCATTGAAAAACGTCCAGAAATGTTTGAAGCTACTGACTGAATGAAAGGAGCTGGCATCTCACTCTCTTTGAATATTCTTTATCATGCTAAGAGGAGCAGGAAAAAGCAAAAAATTTCAGAATTGCACCTTGCAATGCGGAGAAATTACTGTTTGTGTATTTACAATATTCATTGATTTTTGCCATTGAAAAACATCATGTTATTCATATACCAGAAATGTTTGAAGCTACTGACTGAATGAAAAGAGCTGGCATTTCACTCTCTTTGAGTCTTCTTTATCATGCTAAGAGGAGCAGGAAAAAGCAAAAAATTTCAGAATTGCACCTTGCAATGCGGAGAAATTACTGTTTGTGCATTTGCAATATTCATTGATTTTTGACATTGAAAAACATCATGTTATTCATATACCAGAAATGTTTGAAGCTACTGACTGAATGAAAAGAGCTGGTATCTCAATCTCTTTGAATCTTCTTTATCATGCTAAGAGGAGCAGGAAAAAGCAAAAAATTTCTAAATTGCACCTTGCAATGTGGAGAAATTACTGTTTGTGCATTTACAATATTCATTGATTTTTGCCATTTAAAAACGTCCAGAAATGTTTGAAGCTACTGACTGAATGAAAAGAGCGGGCATCTCACTCTCTTTGAATCTTCTTTATCATGCTAAGAGGAGCAGGAAAAAGCAAAAAATTTCAGAATTGCACCTTGCAATGTGGAGAAATTACTGTTTGTGCATTTACAATATTCATTGATTTTTGACATTGAAAAACATCCAGAAATGTTTAAAGCTACTGACTGAATGAAAGGAGCTGGCATCTCACTCTCTTTGAATCTTCTTTATCATGCTAAGAGGAGCAGGAAAAAGCAAAAAATTTCAGAATTGCACCTTGCAATGCGGAGAAATTACTGTTTGTGCATTTACAATATTCATTGATTTTTGCCATTGAAAAACATCATGTTATTCATATACCAGAAATGTTTGAAGCTACTGACTGAATGAAAAGAGCTGGCATCTCACTCTCTTTGAATCTTCTTTATCATGCTAAGAGGAGCAGGAAAAAGCAAAAAATTTCAGAGTTGCACCTTGCAATGTGGAGAAATTACTGTTTGTGCATTTACAATATTCATTGATTTTTTCCATTGAAAAAACGTCCAGAAATGTTTGAAGCTACTGACTGAATGAAAGGAGCTGGCTAAGAGGAGCAGGAAAAAGCAAAAAATTTCAGAATTGCACCTTGCAATGCGGAGAAATTACTGTTTGTGCATTTACAATATTCATTGATTTTTGCCATTGAAAAACATCATGTTATTCATATACCAGAAATGTTTGAAGCTACTGACTGAATGAAAAGAGCTGGCATCTCACTCTCTTTGAATCTTCTTTATCATGCTAAGAGGAGCAGGAAAAAGCAAAAAATTTCAGAATTGCACCTTGCAATGTGGAGAAATTACTGTTTGTGCATTTACAATATTCATTGATTTTTGCCATTGAAAAACGTCCAGAAATGTTTGAAGCTACTGACTGAATGAAAGGAGCTGGCATCTCACTCTCTTTGAATCTTCTTTATCATGCTAAGAGGAGCAGGAAAAAGCAAAACATTTCAGAATTGCACCTTGCAATGCGGAGAAATTACTGTTTGTGCATTTACAATATTCATTGATTTTTGCCATTGAAAAACATCATGTTATTCATATACCAGAAATGTTTGAAGCTACTGACTGAATGAAAAGAGCTGGCATCTCACTCTCTTTGAATCTTCTTTATCATGCTAAGAGGAGCAGGAAAAAGCAAAAAATTTCAGAGTTGCACCTTGCAATGTGGAGAAATTACTGTTTGTGCATTTACAATATTCATTGATTTTTTCCATTGAAAAAACGTCCAGAAATGTTTGAAGCTACTGACTGAATGAAAGGAGCTGGCTAAGAGGAGCAGGAAAAAGCAAAAAATTTCAGAATTGCACCTTGCAATGCGGAGAAATTACTGTTTGTGCATTTACAATATTCATTGATTTTTGCCATTGAAAAACATCATGTTATTCATATACCAGAAATGTTTGAAGCTACTGACTGAATGAAAAGAGCTGGCATCTCACTCTCTTTGAATCTTCTTTATCATGCTAAGAGGAGCAGGAAAAAGCAAAAAATTTCAGAATTGCACTTTGCAATGTGGAGAAATTACTGTTTGTGCATTTACAATATTCATTGATTTTTGCCATTGAAAAACGTCCAGAAATGTTTGAAGCTACTGACTGAATGAAAGGAGCTGGCATCTCACTCTCTTTGAATCTTCTTTATCATGCTAAGAGGAGCAGGAAAAAGCAAAAAATTTCAGAATTGCACCTTGCAATGCGGAGAAATTACTGTTTGTGCATTTACAATATTCATTGATTTTTGCCATTGAAAAACATCATAATATTTAAATACCAGAAATGTTTGAAGCTACTGACTGAATGAAAAGAGCTGGCATCTCACTCTCTTTGAATCTTCTTTATCATGCTAAAAGGAGCAGGAAAAAGCATAAAATTTCAGAATTGCACCTTGCAATGTGGAGAAATTACTGTTTGTGCATTTACAATATTCATTGATTTTTGCCATTGAAAAACGTCCAGAAATGTTTGAAGCTACTGACTGAATGAAAGGAGCTGGCATCTCACTCTCTTTGAATCTTCTTTATCATGCTAAGAGGAGCAGGAAAAAGCAAAAAATTTCAGAATTGCACCTTGCAATGCGGAGAAATTACTGTTTGTGCATTTACGATATTCATTGATTTTTGCCATTGAAAAACATCATGTTATTCATATACCAGAAATGTTTGAAGCTACTGACTGAATGAAAAGAGCTGGCATCTCACTCTCTTTGAATCTTCTTTATCATGCTAAGAGGAGCAGGAAAAAGCAAAAAATTTCAGAATTGCACCTTGCAATGTGGAGAAATTACTGTTTGTGCATTTACAATATTCATTGATTTTTGCCATTGAAAAACGTCCAGAAATGTTTGAAGCTACTGAGTGAATGAAAGGAGCTGGCATCTCACTCTCTTTGAATCTTCTTTATCATGCTAAGAGGAGCAGGAAAAAGCAAAAAATTTCTAAATTGCACCTTGCAATGTGGAGAAATTACTGTTTGTGCATTTACAATATTCATTGATTTTTGCCATTTAAAAACGTCCAGAAATGTTTGAAGCTACTGACTGAATGAAAAGAGCGGGCATCTCACTCTCTTTGAATCTTCTTTATCATGCTAAGAGGAGCAGGAAAAAGCAAAAAATTTCAGAATTGCACCTTGCAATGCGGAGAAATTACTGTTTGTGCATTTACAATATTCATTGATTTTTGCCATTGAAAAACATCATGTTATTCATATACCAGAAATGTTTGAAGCTACTGACTAAATGAAAAGAGCTGGCATCTCACTCTCTTTGAATCTTCTTTATCATGCTAAAAGGAGTAGGAAAAAGCATAAAATTTCAGAATTGCACCTTGCAATGTGGAGAAATTACTGTTTGTGCATTTACAATATTCATTGATTTTTGCCATTGAAAAACGTCCAGAAATGTTTGAAGCTACTGACTGAATGAAAGGAGCTGGCATCTCACTCTCTTTGAATCTTCTTTATCATGCTAAGAGGAGCAGGAAAAAGCAAAACATTTCAGAATTGCACCCTGCAATGCGGAGAAATTACTGTTTGTGCATTTACAATATTCATTGATTTTTGCCATTGAAAAACATCATGTTATTCATATACCAGAAATGTTTGAAGCTACTGACTGAATGAAAAGAGCTGGCATCTCACTCTCTTTGAATCTTCTTTATCATGCTAAGAGGAGCAGGAAAAAGCAAAAAATTTCAGAATTGCACCTTGCAATGTGGAGAAATTACTGTTTGTGCATTTACAATATTCATTAATTTTTGCCATTGAAAAACGTCCAGAAATGTTTGAAGCTACTGACTGAATGAAAGGAGCTGGCATCTCACTCTCTTTGAATCTTCTTTATCATGCTAAGAGGAGCAGGAAAAAGCAAAAAATTTCAGAATTGCACCTTGCAATGCGGAGAAATTACTGTTTGTGCATTTGCAATATTCATTGATTTTTGCCATTGAAAAACATCATGTTATTCATATACCAGAAATGTTTGAAGCTACTGACTGAATGAAAAGAGCTGGCATCTCAATCTCTTTGAATCTTCTTTATCATGCTAAGAGGAGCAGGAAAAAGCAAAAAATTTCTAAATTGCACCTTGCAATGTGGAGAAATTACTGTTTGTGCATTTACAATATTCATTGATTTTTGCCATTGAAAAACGTCCAGAAATGTTTGAAGCTACTGACTGAATGAAAGGAGCTGGCATCTCACTCTCTTTGAATCTTCTTTATCATGCTAAGAGGAGCAGAAAAAAGCAAAAAATTTCAGAATTGCACCTTGCAATGCGGAGAAATTACTCTTTGTGCATATACAATATTCATTGATTTTTGCCATTGAAAAACATCATGTTATTCATATACCAGAAATGTTTGAAGCTACTGACTGAATGAAAAGAGCTGGCATCTCACTCTCTTTGAATCTTCTTTATCATGCTAAGAGGAGCAGGAAAAAGCAAAAAATTTCAGAATTGCACCTTGCAATGTGGAGAAATTACTGTTTGTGCATTTACAATATTCATTGATTTTTGCCATTGAAAAACGTCCAGAAATGTTTGAAGCTACTGACTGAATGAAAGGAGCTGGCATCTCACTCTCTTTGAATCTTCTTTATCATGCTAAGAGGAGCAGGAAAAAGCAAAAAAATTCAGAATTGCACCTTGCAATGCGGAGAAATTACTGTTTGTGCATTTACAATATTCATTGATTTTTGCCATTGAAAAACATCATGTTATTCATATACCAGAAATGTTTGAAGCTACTGACTGAATGAAAAGAGCTGGCATCTCACTCTCTTTGAATCTTCTTTATCATGCTAAAAGGAGCAGGAAAAAGCATAAAATTTCAGAATTGCACCTTGCAATGTGGAGAAATTACTGTTTGTGCATTTACAATATTCATTGATTTTTGCCATTGAAAAACGTCCAGAAATGTTTGAAGCTACTGACTGAATAAAAGGAGCTGGCATCTCACTCTCTTTGAATCTTCTTTATCATGCTAAGAGGAGCAGGAAAAAGCAAAAAATTTCAGAATTGCACCTTGCAATGCGGAGAAATTACTGTTTGTGCATTTACAATATTCATTGATTTTTGCCATTGAAAAACATCATGTTATTCATATACCAGAAATGTTTGAAGCTACTGACTGAATGAAAAGAGCTGGCATCTCAATCTCTTTGAATCTTCTTTATCATGCTAAGAGGAGCAGGAAAAAGCAAAAAATTTCAGAATTGCACCTTGCAATGTGGAGAAATTACTGTTTGTGCATTTACAATATTCATTGATTTTTGCCATTGAAAAACGTCCAGAAATGTTTGAAGCTACTGACTGAATGAAAGGAGCTGGCATCTCACTCTCTTTGAATCTTCTTTATCAAGCTAAGAGGAGCAGGAAAAAGCAAAAAATTTCAGAATTGCACCTTGCAATGCGGAGAAATTACTGTTTGTGCATTTACAATATTCATTGATTTTTGCCATTGAAAAACATCATGTTATTCATATACCAGAAATGTTTGAAGCTACTGACTGAATGAAAAGAGCTGGCATCTCACTCTCTTTGAATCTTCTTTATCATGCTAAGAGGAGCAGGAAAAAGCAAAAAATTTCAGAATTGCACCTTGCAATGTGGAGAAATTATTGTTTGTGCATTTACAATATTCATTGATTTTTGCCATTGAAGAACGTCCAGAAATGTTTGAAGATACTGACTGAATGAAAGGAGCTGGCATCTCACTCTCTTTGAATCTTCTTTATCATGCTAAGAGGAGCAGGAAAAAGCAAAAAATTTCAGAATTGTACCTTGCAATGCGGAGAAATTACTGTTTGTGCATTTACAATATTCATTGATTTTTGCCATTGAAAAATATCATGTTATTCATATACCAGAAATGTTTGAAGCTACTGACTGAATGAAAAGAGCTGGCATCTCACTCTCTTTGAATCTTCTTTATCATGCTAAGAGGAGCAGGAAAAAGCAAAAAATTTCAGAATTGCACCTTGCAATGTGGAGAAATTACTGTTTGTGCATTTACAATATTCATTGATTTTTGCCATTGAAAAACGTCCAGAAATGTTTGAAGCTACTGACTGAATGAAAGGAGCTGGCATCTCACTCTCTTTGAACCTTCTTTATCATGCTAAGAGGAGCAGGAAAAAGCAAAAAATTTCAGAATTGCACCTTGCAATGCGGAGAAATTACTGTTTGTGCATTTACAATGTTCATTGATTTTTGCCATTGAAAAACGTCCAGAAATGTTTGAAGCTACTGACTGAATGAAAGGAGCTGGCATCTCACTCTCTTTGAATCTTTTTTATCATGCTAAGAGGAGCAGGAAAAAGTGAAAAATTTCAGAATTGCATCTTGCAATGCGGAGAAATTACTGTTTGTGCATTTACAATATTCATTGATTTTTGCCATTGAAAAACATCATGTTATTCATATACCAGAAATGTTTGAAGCTACTGACTGAATGAATAGAGCTGGCATCTCACTCTCTTTGAATCTTCTTTATCATGCAAAGAGGAGCAGGAAAAAGCAAAAAATTTCAGAATTGCACCTTGCAATGTGGAGAAATTACTGTTTGTGCATTTACAATATTCATTGATTTTTGCCATTGAAAAACGTCCAGAAATGTTTGAAGCTACTGACTGAATGAAAGGAGCTGGCATCTCACTCTCTTTGAATCTTCTTTATCATGCTAAGAGGAGCAGGAAAAAGCAAAAAATTTCAGAATTGCACCTTGCAATGCGGAGAAATTACTGTTTGTGCATTTACAATATTCATTGATTTTTGCCATTGAAAAACATCATAATATTTAAATACCAGAAATGTTTGAAGCTACTGACTGAATGAAAAGAGCGGGCATCTCACTCTCTTTGAATCTTCTTTATCATGCTAAGAGGAGCAGGAAAAAGCAAAAAATTTCAGAATTGCACCTTGCAATGTGGAGAAATTACTGTTTGTGCATTTACAATATTCATTGATTTTTGACATTGAAAAACATCCAGAAATGTTTAAAGCTACTGACTGAATGAAAGGAGCTGGCATCTCACTCTCTTTGAATCTTCTTTATCATGCTAAGAGGAGCAGGAAAAAGCAAAAAATTTCAGAATTGCACCTTGCAATGCGGAGAAATTACTGTTTGTGCATTTACAATCTTCATTGATTTTTGCCATTGAAAAACATCATGTTATTCATATACCAGAAATGTTTGAAGCTACTGACTGAATGAAAAGAGCTGGCATCTCACTCTCTTTGAATCTTCTTTATCATGCTAAAAGGAGCAGGAAAAAGCATAAAATTTCAGAATTGCACCTTGCAATGTGGAGAAATTACTGTTTGTGCATTTACAATATTCATTGATTTTTGCCATTGAAAAACGTCCAGAAATGTTTGAAGCTACTGACTGAATGAAAGGAGCTGGCATCTCACTCTCTTTGAATCTTCTTTATCATGGTAAGAGGAGCAGGAAAAAGCAAAAAATTTCAGAATTGCACCCAGCAATGCGGAGAAATTACTGTTTGTGCATTTACAATATTCATTGATTTTTGCCTTTGAAAAACATCATGTTATTCATATACCAGAAATGTTTGAAGCTACTGACTGAATGAAAAGAGCTTGCATCTCACTCTCTTTGAATCTTCTTTATCATGCTAAGAGGAGCAGGAAAAAGCAAAAAATTTCAGAATTGCACCTTGCAATGTGGAGAAATTACTGTTTGTGCATTTACAATATTCATTGATTTTTGCCATTGAAAAACGTCCAGAAATGTTTGAAGCTACTGACTGAATGAAAGGAGCTGGCATCTCACTCTCTTTGAATCTTCTTTATCATGCTAAGAGGAGCAGGAAAAAGCAAAAAATTTCAGAATTGCACCTTGCAATGCGGAGAAATTACTGTTTGTGCATTTGCAATATTCATTGATTTTTGCCATTGAAAAACATCATGTTATTCATATACCAGAAATGTTTGAAGCTACTGACTGTATGAAAAGAGCTGGCATCTCAATCTCTTTGAATCTTCTTTATCATGCTAAGAGGAGCAGGAAAAAGCAAAAAATTTCAGAATTGCACCTTGCAATGTGGAGAAATTACTGTTTGTGCATTTACAATATTCATTGATTTTTGCCATTTAAAAACGTCCAGAAATGTTTGAAGCTACTGACTGAATGAAAGGAGCTGGCATCTCACTCTCTTTGAATCTTCTTTATCATGCTAAGAGGAGCAGAAAAAAGCAAAAAATTTCAGAATTGCACCTTGCAATGCGGAGAAATTACTCTTTGTGCATATACAATATTCATTGATTTTTGCCATTGAAAAACATCATGTTATTCATATACCAGAAATGTTTGAAGCTACTGACTGAATGAAAAGAGCTGGCATCTCACTCTCTTTGAATCTTCTTTATCATGCTAAGAGGAGCAGGAAAAAGCAAAAAATTTCAGAATTGCACCTTGCAATGTGGAGAAATTACTGTTTGTGCATTTACAATATTCATTGATTTTTGCCATTGAAAAACGTCCAGAAATGTTTGAAGCTACTGACTGAATGAAAGGAGCTGGCATCTCACTCTCTTTGAATCTTCTTTATCATGCTAAGAGGAGCAGGAAAAAGCAAAAAAATTCAGAATTGCACCTTGCAATGCGGAGAAATTACTGTTTGTGCATTTACAATATTCATTGATTTTTGCCATTGAAAAACATCATGTTATTCATATACCAGAAATGTTTGAAGCTACTGACTGAATGAAAAGAGCTGGCATCTCACTCTCTTTGAATCTTCTTTATCATGCTAAAAGGAGCAGGAAAAAGCATAAAATTTCAGAATTGCACCTTGCAATGTGGAGAAATTACTGTTTGTGCATTTACAATATTCATTGATTTTTGCCATTGAAAAACGTCCAGAAATGTTTGAAGCTACTGACTGAATAAAAGGAGCTGGCATCTCACTCTCTTTGAATCTTCTTTATCATGCTAAGAGGAGCAGGAAAAAGCAAAAAATTTCAGAATTGCACCTTGCAATGCGGAGAAATTACTGTTTGTGCATTTACAATATTCATTGATTTTTGCCATTGAAAAACATCATGTTATTCATATACCAGAAATGTTTGAAGCTACTGACTGAATGAAAAGAGCTGGCATCTCAATCTCTTTGAATCTTCTTTATCATGCTAAGAGGAGCAGGAAAAAGCAAAAAATTTCAGAATTGCACCTTGCAATGTGGAGAAATTACTGTTTGTGCATTTACAATATTCATTGATTTTTGCCATTGAAAAACGTCCAGAAATGTTTGAAGCTACTGACTGAATGAAAGGAGCTGGCATCTCACTCTCTTTGAATCTTCTTTATCAAGCTAAGAGGAGCAGGAAAAAGCAAAAAATTTCAGAATTGCACCTTGCAATGCGGAGAAATTACTGTTTGTGCATTTACAATATTCATTGATTTTTGCCATTGAAAAACATAATGTTATTCATATACCAGAAATGTTTGAAGCTACTGACTGAATGAAAAGAGCTGGCATCTCACTCTCTTTGAATCTTCTTTATCATGCTAAGAGGAGCAGGAAAAAGCAAAAAATTTCAGAATTGCACCTTGCAATGTGGAGAAATTATTGTTTGTGCATTTACAATATTCATTGATTTTTGCCATTGAAGAACGTCCAGAAATGTTTGAAGATACTGACTGAATGAAAGGAGCTGGCATCTCACTCTCTTTGAATCTTCTTTATCATGCTAAGAGGAGCAGGAAAAAGCAAAAAATTTCAGAATTGTACCTTGCAATGCGGAGAAATTACTGTTTGTGCATTTACAATATTCATTGATTTTTGCCATTGAAAAATATCATGTTATTCATATACCAGAAATGTTTGAAGCTACTGACTGAATGAAAAGAGCTGGAATCTCACTCTCTTTGAATCTTCTTTATCATGCTAAGAGGAGCAGGAAAAAGCAAAAAATTTCAGAATTGCACCTTGCAATGTGGAGAAATTACTGTTTGTGCATTTACAATATTCATTGATTTTTGCCATTGAAAAACGTCCAGAAATGTTTGAAGCTACTGACTGAATGAAAGGAGCTGGCATCTCACTCTCTTTGAATCTTCTTTATCATGCTAAGAGGAGCAGGAAAAAGCAAAAAATTTCAGAATTGCACCTTGCAATGCGGAGAAATTACTGTTTGTGCATTTACAATGTTCATTGATTTTTGCCATTGAAAAACGTCCAGAAATGTTTGAAGCTACTGACTGAATGAAAGGAGCTGGCATCTCACTCTCTTTGAATCTTTTTTATCATGCTAAGAGGAGCAGGAAAAAGTGAAAAATTTCAGAATTGCATCTTGCAATGCGGAGAAATTACTGTTTGTGCATTTACAATATTCATTGATTTTTGCCATTGAAAAACATCATGTTATTCATATACCAGAAATGTTTGAAGCTACTGACTGAATGAAAAGAGCTGGCATCTCACTCTCTTTGAATCTTCTTTATCATGCTAAGAGGAGCAGGAAAAAGCAAAAAATTTCAGAATTGCACCTTGCAATGTGGAGAAATTACTGTTTGTGCATTTACAATATTCATTGTTTTTTGCCATTGAAAAACGTCCAGAAATGTTTGAAGCTACTGACTGAATGAAAGGAGCTGGCATCTCACTCTCTTTGAATCTTCTTTATCATGCTAAGAGGAGCAGGAAAAAGCAAAAAATTTCAGAATTGCACCTTGCAATGCGGAGAAATTACTGTTTGTGCATTTGCAATATTCATTGATTTTTGCCATTGAAAAACATCATGTTATTCATATACCAGAAATGTTTGAAGCTACTGACTGAATGAAAAGAGCTGGCATCTCAATCTCTTTGAATCTTCTTTATCATGCTAAGAGGAGCAGGAAAAAGCAAAAAATTTCTAAATTGCACCTTGCAATGTGGAGAAATTACTGTTTGTGCATTTACAATATTCATTGATTTTTGCCATTGAAAAACGTCCAGAAATGTTTGAAGCTACTGACTGAATGAAAGGAGCTGGCATCTCACTCTCTTTGAATCTTCTTTATCATGCTAAGAGGAGCAGAAAAAAGCAAAAAATTTCAGAATTGCACCTTGCAATGCGGAGAAATTACTCTTTGTGCATATACAATATTCATTGATTTTTGCCATTGAAAAACATCATGTTATTCATATACCAGAAATGTTTGAAGCTACTGACTGAATGAAAAGAGCTGGCATCTCACTCTCTTTGAATCTTCTTTATCATGCTAAAAGGAGCAGGAAAAAGCATAAAATTTCAGAATTGCACCTTGCAATGTGGAGAAATTACTGTTTGTGCATTTACAATATTCATTGATTTTTGCCATTGAAAAACGTCCAGAAATGTTTGAAGCTACTGACTGAATGAAAGGAGCTGGCATCTCACTCTCTGTGAATCTTCTTTATCATGCTAAGAGGAGCAGGAAAAAGCAAAAAATTTCAGAATTGCACCTTGCAATGCGGAGAAATTACTGTTTGTGTATTTACAATATTCATTGATTTTTGCCATTGAAAAACATCATGTTATTCATATACCAGAAATGTTTGAAGCTACTGACTGAATGAAAAGAGCTGGCATTTCACTCTCTTTGAGTCTTCTTTATCATGCTAAGAGGAGCAGGAAAAAGCAAAAAATTTCAGAATTGCACCTTGCAATGCGGAGAAATTACTGTTTGTGCATTTGCAATATTCATTGATTTTTGACATTGAAAAACATCATGTTATTCATATACCAGAAATGTTTGAAGCTACTGACTGAATGAAAAGAGCTGGTATCTCAATCTCTTTGAATCTTCTTTATCATGCTAAGAGGAGCAGGAAAAAGCAAAAAATTTCTAAATTGCACCTTGCAATGTGGAGAAATTACTGTTTGTGCATTTACAATATTCATTGATTTTTGCCATTTAAAAACGTCCAGAAATGTTTGAAGCTACTGACTGAATGAAAAGAGCGGGCATCTCACTCTCTTTGAATCTTCTTTATCATGCTAAGAGGAGCAGGAAAAAGCAAAAAATTTCAGAATTGCACCTTGCAATGTGGAGAAATTATTGTTTGTGCATTTACAATATTCATTGATTTTTGCCATTGAAGAACGTCCAGAAATGTTTGAAGATACTGACTGAATGAAAGGAGCTGGCATCTCACTCTCTTTGAATCTTCTTTATCATGCTAAGAGGAGCAGGAAAAAGCAAAAAATTTCAGAATTGTACCTTGCAATGCGGAGAAATTACTGTTTGTGCATTTACAATATTCATTGATTTTTGCCATTGAAAAATATCATGTTATTCATATACCAGAAATGTTTGAAGCTACTGACTGAATGAAAAGAGCTGGCATCTCACTCTCTTTGAATCTTCTTTATCATGCTAAGAGGAGCAGGAAAAAGCAAAAAATTTCAGAATTGCACCTTGCAATGTGGAGAAATTACTGTTTGTGCATTTACAATATTCATTGATTTTTGCCATTGAAAAACGTCCAGAAATGTTTGAAGCTACTGACTGAATGAAAGGAGCTGGCATCTCACTCTCTTTGAATCTTCTTTATCATGCTAAGAGGAGCAGGAAAAAGCAAAAAATTTCAGAATTGCACCTTGCAATGCGGAGAAATTACTGTTTGTGCATTTACAATGTTCATTGATTTTTGCCATTGAAAAACGTCCAGAAATGTTTGAAGCTACTGACTGAATGAAAGGAGCTGGCATCTCACTCTCTTTGAATCTTTTTTATCATGCTAAGAGGAGCAGGAAAAAGTGAAAAATTTCAGAATTGCATCTTGCAATGCGGAGAAATTACTGTTTGTGCATTTACAATATTCATTGATTTTTGCCATTGAAAAACATCATGTTATTCATATACCAGAAATGTTTGAAGCTACTGACTGAATGAAAAGAGCTGGCATCTCACTCTCTTTGAATCTTCTTTATCATGCTAAGAGGAGCAGGAAAAAGCAAAAAATTTCAGAATTGCACCTTGCAATGTGGAGAAATTACTGTTTGTGCATTTACAATATTCATTGATTTTTGCCATTGAAAAACGTCCAGAAATGTTTGAAGCTACTGACTGAATGAAAGGAGCTGGCATCTCACTCTCTTTGAATCTTCTTTATCATGCTAAGAGGAGCAGGAAAAAGCAAAAAATTTCAGAATTGCACCTTGCAATGCGGAGAAATTACTGTTTGTGCATTTGCAATATTCATTGATTTTTGCCATTGAAAAACATCATGTTATTCATATACCAGAAATGTTTGAAGCTACTGACTGAATGAAAAGAGCTGGCATCTCAATCTCTTTGAATCTTCTTTATCATGCTAAGAGGAGCAGGAAAAAGCAAAAAATTTCTAAATTGCACCTTGCAATGTGGAGAAATTACTGTTTGTGCATTTACAATATTCATTGATTTTTGCCATTGAAAAACGTCCAGAAATGTTTGAAGCTACTGACTGAATGAAAGGAGCTGGCATCTCACTCTCTTTGAATCTTCTTTATCATGCTAAGAGGAGCAGAAAAAAGCAAAAAATTTCAGAATTGCACCTTGCAATGCGGAGAAATTACTCTTTGTGCATATACAATATTCATTGATTTTTGCCATTGAAAAACATCATGTTATTCATATACCAGAAATGTTTGAAGCTACTGACTGAATGAAAAGAGCTGGCATCTCACTCTCTTTGAATCTTCTTTATCATGCTAAAAGGAGCAGGAAAAAGCATAAAATTTCAGAATTGCACCTTGCAATGTGGAGAAATTACTGTTTGTGCATTTACAATATTCATTGATTTTTGCCATTGAAAAACGTCCAGAAATGTTTGAAGCTACTGACTGAATGAAAGGAGCTGGCATCTCACTCTCTTTGAATCTTCTTTATCATGCTAAGAGGAGCAGGAAAAAGCAAAAAATTTCAGAATTGCACCTTGCAATGCGGAGAAATTACTGTTTGTGTATTTACAATATTCATTGATTTTTGCCATTGAAAAACATCATGTTATTCATATACCAGAAATGTTTGAAGCTACTGACTGAATGAAAAGAGCTGGCATTTCACTCTCTTTGAGTCTTCTTTATCATGCTAAGAGGAGCAGGAAAAAGCAAAAAATTTCAGAATTGCACCTTGCAATGCGGAGAAATTACTGTTTGTGCATTTGCAATATTCATTGATTTTTGACATTGAAAAACATCATGTTATTCATATACCAGAAATGTTTGAAGCTACTGACTGAATGAAAAGAGCTGGTATCTCAATCTCTTTGAATCTTCTTTATCATGCTAAGAGGAGCAGGAAAAAGCAAAAAATTTCTAAATTGCACCTTGCAATGTGGAGAAATTACTGTTTGTGCATTTACAATATTCATTGATTTTTGCCATTTAAAAACGTCCAGAAATGTTTGAAGCTACTGACTGAATGAAAAGAGCGGGCATCTCACTCTCTTTGAATCTTCTTTATCATGCTAAGAGGAGCAGGAAAAAGCAAAAAATTTCAGAATTGCACCTTGCAATGTGGAGAAATTACTGTTTGTGCATTTACAATATTCATTGATTTTTGACATTGAAAAACATCCAGAAATGTTTAAAGCTACTGACTGAATGAAAGGAGCTGGCATCTCACTCTCTTTGAATCTTCTTTATCATGCTAAGAGGAGCAGGAAAAAGCAAAAAATTTCAGAATTGCACCTTGCAATGCGGAGAAATTACTGTTTGTGCATTTACAATATTCATTGATTTTTGCCATTGAAAAACATCATGTTATTCATATACCAGAAATGTTTGAAGCTACTGACTGAATGAAAAGAGCTTGCATCTCACTCTCTTTGAATCTTCTTTATCATGCTAAGAGGAGCAGGAAAAAGCAAAAAATTTCAGAGTTGCACCTTGCAATGTGGAGAAATTACTGTTTGTGCATTTACAATATTCATTGATTTTTTCCATTGAAAAAACGTCCAGAAATGTTTGAAGCTACTGACTGAATGAAAGGAGCTGGCTAAGAGGAGCAGGAAAAAGCAAAAAATTTCAGAATTGCACCTTGCAATGCGGAGAAATTACTGTTTGTGCATTTACAATATTCATTGATTTTTGCCATTGAAAAACATCATGTTATTCATATACCAGAAATGTTTGAAGCTACTGACTGAATGAAAAGAGCTGGCATCTCACTCTCTTTGAATCTTCTTTATCATGCTAAGAGGAGCAGGAAAAAGCAAAAAATTTCAGAATTGCACCTTGCAATGTGGAGAAATTACTGTTTGTGCATTTACAATATTCATTGATTTTTTCCATTGAAAAACGTCCAGAAATGTTTGAAGCTACTGACTGAATGAAAGGAGCTGGCATCTCACTCTCTTTGAATCTTCTTTATCATGCTAAGAGGAGCAGGAAAAAGCAAAACATTTCAGAATTGCACCTTGCAATGCGGAGAAATTACTGTTTGTGCATTTACAATATTCATTGATTTTTGCCATTGAAAAACATCATGTTATTCATATACCAGAAATGTTTGAAGCTACTGACTGAATGAAAAGAGCTGGCATCTCACTCTCTTTGAATCTTCTTTATCATGCTAAGAGGAGCAGGAAAAAGCAAAAAATTTCAGAGTTGCACCTTGCAATGTGGAGAAATTACTGTTTGTGCATTTACAATATTCATTGATTTTTTCCACTGAAAAAACGTCCAGAAATGTTTGAAGCTACTGACTGAATGAAAGGAGCTGGCTAAGAGGAGCAGGAAAAAGCAAAAAATTTCAGAATTGCACCTTGCAATGCGGAGAAATTACTGTTTGTGCATTTACAATATTCATTGATTTTTGCCATTGAAAAACATCATGTTATTCATATACCAGAAATGTTTGAAGCTACTGACTGAATGAAAAGAGCTGGCATCTCACTCTCTTTGAATCTTCTTTATCATGCTAAGAGGAGCAGGAAAAAGCAAAAAATTTCAGAATTGCACTTTGCAATGTGGAGAAATTACTGTTTGTGCATTTACAATATTCATTGATTTTTGCCATTGAAAAACGTCCAGAAATGTTTGAAGCTACTGAGTGAATGAAAGGAGCTGGCATCTCACTCTCTTGAATCTTCTTTATCATGCTAAGAGGAGCAGGAAAAAGCAAAAAAT
This sequence comes from Phyllobates terribilis, assembly GCF_046119375.1. Lineage (NCBI taxonomy): Eukaryota > Metazoa > Chordata > Amphibia > Anura > Dendrobatidae > Phyllobates > Phyllobates terribilis. The sequence goes on from NW_027362792.1 coordinate 5,814,263, forward strand.
TTCAGAATTGCACCTTGCAATGCGGAGAAATTACTGTTTGTGCATTTGCAATATTCATTGATTTTTGACATTGAAAAACATCATGTTATTCATATACCAGAAATGTTTGAAGCTACTGACTGAATGAAAAGAGCTGGTATCTCAATCTCTTTGAATCTTCTTTATCATGCTAAGAGGAGCAGGAAAAAGCAAAAAATTTCTAAATTGCACCTTGCAATGTGGAGAAATTACTGTTTGTGCATTTACAATATTCATTGATTTTTGCCATTTAAAAACGTCCAGAAATGTTTGAAGCTACTGACTGAATGAAAAGAGCGGGCATCTCACTCTCTTTGAATCTTCTTTATCATGCTAAGAGGAGCAGGAAAAAGCAAAAAATTTCAGAATTGCACCTTGCAATGTGGAGAAATTACTGTTTGTGCATTTACAATATTCATTGATTTTTGACATTGAAAAACATCCAGAAATGTTTAAAGCTACTGACTGAATGAAAGGAGCTGGCATCTCACTCTCTTTGAATCTTCTTTATCATGCTAAGAGGAGCAGGAAAAAGCAAAAAATTTCAGAATTGCACCTTGCAATGCGGAGAAATTACTGTTTGTGCATTTACAATATTCATTGATTTTTGCCATTGAAAAACATCATGTTATTCATATACCAGAAATGTTTGAAGCTACTGACTAAATGAAAAGAGCTGGCATCTCACTCTCTTTGAATCTTCTTTATCATGCTAAAAGGAGTAGGAAAAAGCATAAAATTTCAGAATTGCACCTTGCAATGTGGAGAAATTACTGTTTGTGCATTTACAATATTCATTGATTTTTGCCATTGAAAAACGTCCAGAAATGTTTGAAGCTACTGACTGAATGAAAGGAGCTGGCATCTCACTCTCTTTGAATCTTCTTTATCATGCTAAGAGGAGCAGGAAAAAGCAAAACATTTCAGAATTGCACCCTGCAATGTGGAGAAATTACTGTTTGTGCATTTACAATATTCATTGATTTTTGCCATTGAAAAACATCATGTTATTCATATACCAGAAATGTTTGAAGCTACTGACTGAATGAAAAGAGCTGGCATCTCACTCTCTTTGAATCTTCTTTATCATGCTAAGAGGAGCAGGAAAAAGCAAAAAATTTCAGAATTGCACCTTGCAATGTGGAGAAATTACTGTTTGTGCATTTACAATATTCATTGATTTTTGCCATTGAAAAACGTCCAGAAATGTTTGAAGCTACTGACTGAATGAAAGGAGCTGGCATCTCACTCTCTTTGAATCTTCTTTATCATGCTAAGAGGAGCAGGAAAAAGCAAAAAATTTCAGAATTGCACCTTGCAATGCGGAGAAATTACTGTTTGTGCATTTGCAATATTCATTGATTTTTGCCATTGAAAAACATCATGTTATTCATATACCAGAAATGTTTGAAGCTACTGACTGAATGAAAAGAGCTGGCATCTCAATCTCTTTGAATCTTCTTTATCATGCTAAGAGGAGCAGGAAAAAGCAAAAAATTTCTAAATTGCACCTTGCAATGTGGAGAAATTACTGTTTGTGCATTTACAATATTCATTGATTTTTGCCATTGAAAAACGTCCAGAAATGTTTGAAGCTACTGACTGAATGAAAGGAGCTGGCATCTCACTCTCTTTGAATCTTCTTTATCATGCTAAGAGGAGCAGAAAAAAGCAAAAAATTTCAGAATTGCACCTTGCAATGCGGAGAAATTACTCTTTGTGCATATACAATATTCATTGATTTTTGCCATTGAAAAACATCATGTTATTCATATACCAGAAATGTTTGAAGCTACTGACTGAATGAAAAGAGCTGGCATCTCACTCTCTTTGAATCTTCTTTATCATGCTAAGAGGAGCAGGAAAAAGCAAAAAATTTCAGAATTGCACCTTGCAATGTGGAGAAATTACTGTTTGTGCATTTACAATATTCATTGATTTTTGCCATTGAAAAACGTCCAGAAATGTTTGAAGCTACTGACTGAATGAAAGGAGCTGGCATCTCACTCTCTTTGAATCTTCTTTATCATGCTAAGAGGAGCAGGAAAAAGCAAAAAAATTCAGAATTGCACCTTGCAATGCGGAGAAATTACTGTTTGTGCATTTACAATATTCATTGATTTTTGCCATTGAAAAACATCATGTTATTCATATACCAGAAATGTTTGAAGCTACTGACTGAATGAAAAGAGCTGGCATCTCACTCTCTTTGAATCTTCTTTATCATGCTAAAAGGAGCAGGAAAAAGCATAAAATTTCAGAATTGCACCTTGCAATGTGGAGAAATTACTGTTTGTGCATTTACAATATTCATTGATTTTTGCCATTGAAAAACGTCCAGAAATGTTTGAAGCTACTGACTGAATAAAAGGAGCTGGCATCTCACTCTCTTTGAATCTTCTTTATCATGCTAAGAGGAGCAGGAAAAAGCAAAAAATTTCAGAATTGCACCTTGCAATGCGGAGAAATTACTGTTTGTGCATTTACAATATTCATTGATTTTTGCCATTGAAAAACATCATGTTATTCATATACCAGAAATGTTTGAAGCTACTGACTGAATGAAAAGAGCTGGCATCTCAATCTCTTTGAATCTTCTTTATCATGCTAAGAGGAGCAGGAAAAAGCAAAAAATTTCAGAATTGCACCTTGCAATGTGGAGAAATTACTGTTTGTGCATTTACAATATTCATTGATTTTTGCCATTGAAAAACGTCCAGAAATGTTTGAAGCTACTGACTGAATGAAAGGAGCTGGCATCTCACTCTCTTTGAATCTTCTTTATCAAGCTAAGAGGAGCAGGAAAAAGCAAAAAATTTCAGAATTGCACCTTGCAATGCGGAGAAATTACTGTTTGTGCATTTACAATATTCATTGATTTTTGCCATTGAAAAACATAATGTTATTCATATACCAGAAATGTTTGAAGCTACTGACTGAATGAAAAGAGCTGGCATCTCACTCTCTTTGAATCTTCCTTATCATGCTAAGAGGAGCAGGAAAAAGCAAAAAATTTCAGAATTGCACCTTGCAATGTGGAGAAATTATTGTTTGTGCATTTACAATATTCATTGATTTTTGTCATTGAAGAATGTCCAGAAATGTTTGAAGATACTGACTGAATGAAAGGAGCTGGCATCTCACTCTCTTTGAATCTTCTTTATCATGCTAAGAGGAGCAGGAAAAAGCAAAAAATTTCAGAATTGTACCTTGCAATGCGGAGAAATTACTGTTTGTGCATTTACAATATTCATTGATTTTTGCCATTGAAAAATATCATGTTATTCATATACCAGAAATGTTTGAAGCTACTGACTGAATGAAAAGAGCTGGCATCTCACTCTCTTTGAATCTTCTTTATCATGCTAAGAGGAGCAGGAAAAAGCAAAAAATTTCAGAATTGCACCTTGCAATGTGGAGAAATTACTGTTTGTGCATTTACAATATTCATTGATTTTTGCCATTGAAAAACGTCCAGAAATGTTTGAAGCTACTGACTGAATGAAAGGAGCTGGCATCTCACTCTCTTTGAATCTTCTTTATCATGCTAAGAGGAGCAGGAAAAAGCAAAAAATTTCAGAATTGCACCTTGCAATGCGGAGAAATTACTGTTTGTGCATTTACAATGTTCATTGATTTTTGCCATTGAAAAACGTCCAGAAATGTTTGAAGCTACTGACTGAATGAAAGGAGCTGGCATCTCACTCTCTTTGAATCTTTTTTATCATGCTAAGAGGAGCAGGAAAAAGTGAAAAATTTCAGAATTGCATCTTGCAATGCGGAGAAATTACTGTTTGTGCATTTACAATATTCATTGATTTTTGCCATTGAAAAACATCATGTTATTCATATACCAGAAATGTTTGAAGCTACTGACTGAATGAATAGAGCTGGCATCTCACTCTCTTTGAATCTTCTTTATCATGCAAAGAGGAGCAGGAAAAAGCAAAAAATTTCAGAATTGCACCTTGCAATGTGGAGAAATTACTGTTTGTGCATTTACAATATTCATTGATTTTTGCCATTGAAAAACGTCCAGAAATGTTTGAAGCTACTGACTGAATGAAAGGAGCTGGCATCTCACTCTCTTTGAATCTTCTTTATCATGCTAAGAGGAGCAGGAAAAAGCAAAAAATTTCAGAATTGCACCTTGCAATGCGGAGAAATTACTGTTTGTGCATTTACAATATTCATTGATTTTTGCCATTGAAAAACATCATAATATTTAAATACCAGAAATGTTTGAAGCTACTGACTGAATGAAAAGAGCGGGCATCTCACTCTCTTTGAATCTTCTTTATCATGCTAAGAGGAGCAGGAAAAAGCAAAAAATTTCAGAATTGCACCTTGCAATGTGGAGAAATTACTGTTTGTGCATTTACAATATTCATTGATTTTTGACATTGAAAAACATCCAGAAATGTTTAAAGCTACTGACTGAATGAAAGGAGCTGGCATCTCACTCTCTTTGAATCTTCTTTATCATGCTAAGAGGAGCAGGAAAAAGCAAAAAATTTCAGAATTGCACCTTGCAATGCGGAGAAATTACTGTTTGTGCATTTACAATATTCATTGATTTTTGCCATTGAAAAACATCATGTTATTCATATACCAGAAATGTTTGAAGCTACTGACTGAATGAAAAGAGCTGGCATCTCACTCTCTTTGAATCTTCTTTATCATGCTAAAAGGAGCAGGAAAAAGCATAAAATTTCAGAATTGCACCTTGCAATGTGGAGAAATTACTGTTTGCGCATTTACAATATTCATTGATTTTTGCCATTGAAAAACGTCCAGAAATGTTTGAAGCTACTGACTGAATGAAAGGAGCTGGCATCTCACTCTCTTTGAATCTTCTTTATCATGCTAAGAGGAGCAGGAAAAAGCAAAAAATTTCAGAATTGCACCCTGCAATGCGGAGAAATTACTGTTTGTGCATTTACAATATTCATTGATTTTTGCCATTGAAAAACATCATGTTATTCATATACCAGAAATGTTTGAAGCTACTGACTGAATGAAAAGAGCTTGCATCTCACTCTCTTTGAATCTTCTTTATCATGCTAAGAGGAGCAGGAAAAAGCAAAAAATTTCAGAATTGCACCTTGCAATGTGGAGAAATTACTGTTTGTGCATTTACAATATTCATTGATTTTTGCCATTGAAAAACGTCCAGAAATGTTTGAAGCTACTGACTGAATGAAAGGAGCTGGCATCTCACTCTCTTTGAATCTTCTTTATCATGCTAAGAGGAGCAGGAAAAAGCAAAAAATTTCAGAATTGCACCTTGCAATGCGGAGAAATTACTGTTTGTGCATTTGCAATATTCATTGATTTTTGCCATTGAAAAACATCATGTTATTCATATACCAGAAATGTTTGAAGCTACTGACTGTATGAAAAGAGCTGGCATCTCAATCTCTTTGAATCTTCTTTATCATGCTAAGAGGAGCAGGAAAAAGCAAAAAATTTCAGAATTGCACCTTGCAATGTGGAGAAATTACTGTTTGTGCATTTACAATATTCATTGATTTTTGCCATTTAAAAACGTCCAGAAATGTTTGAAGCTACTGACTGAATGAAAGGAGCTGGCATCTCACTCTCTTTGAATCTTCTTTATCATGCTAAGAGGAGCAGGAAAAAGCAAAAAATTTCAGAATTGCACCTTGCAATGCGGAGAAATTACTGTTTGTGCATTTACAATATTCATTGATTTTTGCCATTGAAAAACATCATGTTATTCATATACCAGAAATGTTTGAAGCTACTGACTGAATGAAAAGAGCTGGCATCTCACTCTCTTTGAATCTTCTTTATCATGCTAAGAGGAGCAGGAAAAAGCAAAAAATTTCAGAATTGCACCTTGCAATGTGGAGAAATTACTGTTTGTGCATTTACAATATTCATTGATTTTTGCCATTGAAAAACGTCCAGAAATGTTTGAAGCTACTGACTGAATGAAAGGAGCTGGCATCTCACTCTCTTTGAATCTTCTTTATCATGCTAAGAGGAGCAGGAAAAAGCAAAAAATTTCAGAATTGCACCTTGCAATGCGGAGAAATTACTGTTTGTGCATTTACAATATTCATTGATTTTTGCCATTGAAAAACATCATAATATTTAAATACCAGAAATGTTTGAAGCTACTGACTGAATGAAAAGAGCTGGCATCTCACTCTCTTTGAATCTTCTTTATCATGCTAAGAGGAGCAGGAAAAAGCAAAAAATTTCAGAATTGCACCTTGCAATGTGGAGAAATTACTGTTTGTGCATTTACAATATTCATTGATTTTTGACATTGAAAAACATCCAGAAATGTTTAAAGCTACTGACTGAATGAAAGGAGCTGGCATCTCACTCTCTTTGAATCTTCTTTATCATGCTAAGAGGAGCAGGAAAAAGCAAAAAATTTCAGAATTGCACCTTGCAATGCGGAGAAATTACTGTTTGTGCATTTACAATATTCATTGATTTTTGCCATTGAAAAACATCATGTTATTCATATACCAGAAATGTTTGAAGCTACTGACTGAATGAAAAGAGCTGGCATCTCACTCTCTTTGAATCTTCTTTATCATGCTAAAAGGAGCAGGAAAAAGCATAAAATTTCAGAATTGCACCTTGCAATGTGGAGAAATTACTGTTTGTGCATTTACAATATTCATTGATTTTTGCCATTGAAAAACGTCCAGAAATGTTTGAAGCTACTGACTGAATGAAAGGAGCTGGCATCTCACTCTCTTTGAATCTTCTTTATCATGCTAAGAGGAGCAGGAAAAAGCAAAAAATTTCAGAATTGCACCCTGCAATGCGGAGAAATTACTGTTTGTGCATTTACAATATTCATTGATTTTTGCCATTGAAAAACATCATGTTATTCATATACCAGAAATGTTTGAAGCTACTGACTGAATGAAAAGAGCTTGCATCTCACTCTCTTTGAATCTTCTTTATCATGCTAAGAGGAGCAGGAAAAAGCAAAAAATTTCAGAATTGCACCTTGCAATGTGGAGAAATTACTGTTTGTGCATTTACAATATTCATTGATTTTTGCCATTGAAAAACGTCCAGAAATGTTTGAAGCTACTGACTGAATGAAAGGAGCTGGCATCTCACTCTCTTTGAATCTTCTTTATCATGCTAAGAGGAGCAGGAAAAAGCAAAAAATTTCAGAATTGCACCTTGCAATGCGGAGAAATTACTGTTTGTGCATTTGCAATATTCATTGATTTTTGCCATTGAAAAACATCATGTTATTCATATACCAGAAATGTTTGAAGCTACTGACTGTATGAAAAGAGCTGGCATCTCAATCTCTTTGAATCTTCTTTATCATGCTAAGAGGAGCAGGAAAAAGCAAAAAATTTCAGAATTGCACCTTGCAATGTGGAGAAATTACTGTTTGTGCATTTACAATATTCATTGATTTTTGCCATTTAAAAACGTCCAGAAATGTTTGAAGCTACTGACTGAATGAAAGGAGCTGGCATCTCACTCTCTTTGAATCTTCTTTATCATGCTAAGAGGAGCAGGAAAAAGCAAAAAATTTCAGAATTGCACCTTGCAATGCGGAGAAATTACTGTTTGTGCATTTACAATATTCATTGATTTTTGCCATTGAAAAACATCATGTTATTCATATACCAGAAATGTTTGAAGCTACTGACTGAATGAAAAGAGCTGGCATCTCACTCTCTTTGAATCTTCTTTATCATGCTAAGAGGAGCAGGAAAAAGCAAAAAATTTCAGAATTGCACCTTGCAATGTGGAGAAATTACTGTTTGTGCATTTACAATATTCATTGATTTTTGCCATTGAAAAACGTCCAGAAATGTTTGAAGCTACTGACTGAATGAAAGGAGCTGGCATCTCACTCTCTTTGAATCTTCTTTATCATGCTAAGAGGAGCAGGAAAAAGCAAAAAATTTCAGAATTGCACCTTGCAATGCGGAGAAATTACTGTTTGTGCATTTACAATATTCATTGATTTTTGCCATTGAAAAACATCATAATATTTAAATACCAGAAATGTTTGAAGCTACTGACTGAATGAAAAGAGCGGGCATCTCACTCTCTTTGAATCTTCTTTATCATGCTAAGAGGAGCAGGAAAAAGCAAAAAATTTCAGAATTGCACCTTGCAATGTGGAGAAATTACTGTTTGTGCATTTACAATATTCATTGATTTTTGACATTGAAAAACATCCAGAAATGTTTAAAGCTACTGACTGAATGAAAGGAGCTGGCATCTCACTCTCTTTGAATCTTCTTTATCATGCTAAGAGGAGCAGGAAAAAGCAAAAAATTTCAGAATTGCACCTTGCAATGCGGAGAAATTACTGTTTGTGCATTTACAATATTCATTGATTTTTGCCATTGAAAAACATCATGTTATTCATATACCAGAAATGTTTGAAGCTACTGACTGAATGAAAAGAGCTGGCATCTCACTCTCTTTGAATCTTCTTTATCATGCTAAAAGGAGCAGGAAAAAGCATAAAATTTCAGAATTGCACCTTGCAATGTGGAGAAATTACTGTTTGTGCATTTACAATATTCATTGATTTTTGCCATTGAAAAACGTCCAGAAATGTTTGAAGCTACTGACTGAATGAAAGGAGCTGGCATCTCACTCTCTTTGAATCTTCTTTATCATGCTAAGAGGAGCAGGAAAAAGCAAAAAATTTCAGAATTGCACCCTGCAATGCGGAGAAATTACTGTTTGTGCATTTACAATATTCATTGATTTTTGCCATTGAAAAACATCATGTTATTCATATACCAGAAATGTTTGAAGCTACTGACTGAATGAAAAGAGCTTGCATCTCACTCTCTTTGAATCTTCTTTATCATGCTAAGAGGAGCAGGAAAAAGCAAAAAATTTCAGAATTGCACCTTGCAATGTGGAGAAATTACTGTTTGTGCATTTACAATATTCATTGATTTTTGCCATTGAAAAACGTCCAGAAATGTTTGAAGCTACTGACTGAATGAAAGGAGCTGGCATCTCACTCTCTTTGAATCTTCTTTATCATGCTAAGAGGAGCAGGAAAAAGCAAAAAATTTCAGAATTGCACCTTGCAATGCGGAGAAATTACTGTTTGTGCATTTGCAATATTCATTGATTTTTGCCATTGAAAAACATCATGTTATTCATATACCAGAAATGTTTGAAGCTACTGACTGTATGAAAAGAGCTGGCATCTCAATCTCTTTGAATCTTCTTTATCATGCTAAGAGGAGCAGGAAAAAGCAAAAAATTTCAGAATTGCACCTTGCAATGTGGAGAAATTACTGTTTGTGCATTTACAATATTCATTGATTTTTGCCATTTAAAAACGTCCAGAAATGTTTGAAGCTACTGACTGAATGAAAGGAGCTGGCATCTCACTCTCTTTGAATCTTCTTTATCATGCTAAGAGGAGCAGGAAAAAGCAAAAAATTTCAGAATTGCACCTTGCAATGCGGAGAAATTACTGTTTGTGCATTTACAATATTCATTGATTTTTGCCATTGAAAAACATCATGTTATTCATATACCAGAAATGTTTGAAGCTACTGACTGAATGAAAAGAGCTGGCATCTCATTCTCTTTGAATCTTCTTTATCATGCTAAGAGGAGCAGGAAAAAGCAAAAAATTTCAGAATTGCACCTTGCAATGTGGAGAAATTACTGTTTGTGCATTTACAATATTCATTGATTTTTGCCATTGAAAAACGTCCAGAAATGTTTGAAGCTACTGACTGAATGAAAGGAGCTGGCATCTCACTCTCTTTGAATCTTCTTTATCATGCTAAGAGGAGCAGGAAAAAGCAAAAAATTTCGGAATTGCACCTTGCAATGCGGAGAAATTACTGTTTGTGCATTTACAATTTTCATTGATTTTTGCCATTGAAAAACATCATAATATTTAAATACCAGAAATGTTTGAAGCTACTGACTGAATGAAAAGAGCGGGCATCTCACTCTCTTTGAATCTTCTTTATCATGCTAAGAGGAGCAGGAAAAAGCAAAAAATTTCAGAATTGCACCTTGCAATGTGGAGAAATTACTGTTTGTGCATTTACAATATTCATTGATTTTTGCCATTGAAAAACGTCCAGAAATGTTTGAAGCTACTGACTGAATGAAAGGAGCTGGCATCTCACTCTCTTTGAATCTTCTTTATCATGCTAAGAGGAGCAGGAAAAAGCAAAAAATTTCAGAATTGCACCCTGCAATGCGGAGAAATTACTGTTTGTGCATTTACAATATTCATTGATTTTTGCCATTGAAAAACATCATGTTATTCATATACCAGAAATGTTTGAAGCTACTGACTGAATGAAAAGAGCTGGCATCTCACTCTCTTTGAATCTTCTTTATCATGCTAAGAGGAGCAGGAAAAAGCAAAAAATTTCAGAATTGCACCTTGCAATGTGGAGAAATTACTGTTTGTGCATTTACAATATTCATTGATTTTTGCCATTGAAAAACGTCCAGAAATGTTTGAAGCTACTGACTGAATGAAAGGAGCTGGCATCTCACTCTCTTTGAATCTTCTTTATCATGCTAAGAGGAGCAGGAAAAAGCAAAAAATTTCAGAATTGCACCTTGCAATGCGGAGAAATTACTGTTTGTGCATTTGCAATATTCATTGATTTTTGCCATTGAAAAACGTCCAGAAATGTTTGAAGCTGCTGACTGAATGAAAGGAGCTGGCATCTCACTCTCTTTGAATCTTCTTTATCATGCTAAGAGGAGCAGAAAAAAGCAAAAAATTTCAGAATTGCACCTTGCAATGCGGAGAAATTACTCTTTGTGCATATACAATATTCATTGATTTTTGCCATTGAAAAACATCATGTTATTCAAATACCAGAAATGTTTGAAGCTACTGACTGAATGAAAAGAGCTGGCATCTCACTCTCTTTGAATCTTCTTTATCATGCTAAGAGGAGCAGGAAAAAGCAAAAAAATTCAGAATTGCACCTTGCAATGCGGAGAAATTACTGTTTGTGCATTTACAATATTCATTGATTTTTGCCATTGAAAAACATCATGTTATTCATATACCAGAAATGTTTGAAGCTACTGACTGAATGAAAAGAGCTGGCATCTCACTCTCTTTGAATCTTCTTTATCATGCTAAAAGGAGCAGGAAAAAGCATAAAATTTCAGAATTGCACCTTGCAATGTGGAGAAATTACTGTTTGTGCATTTACAATATTCATTGATTTTTGCCATTGAAAAACGTCCAGAAATGTTTGAAGCTACTGACTGAATGAAAGGAGCTGGCATCTCACTCTCTTTGAATCTTCTTTATCATGCTAAGAGGAGCAGGAAAAAGCAAAAAATTTCAGAATTGCACCTTGCAATGCGGAGAAATTACTGTTTGTGCATTTACAATATTCATTGATTTTTGCCATTGAAAAACATCATGTTATTCATATACCAGAAATGTTTGAAGCTACTGACTGAATGAAAAGAGCTGGCATCTCAATCTCTTTGAATCTTCTTTATCATGCTAAGAGGAGCAGGAAAAAGCAAAAAATTTCAGAATTGCACCTTGCAATGTGGAGAAATTACTGTTTGTGCATTTACAATATTCATTGATTTTTGCCATTGAAAAACGTCCAGAAATGTTTGAAGCTACTGACTGAATGAAAGGAGCTGGCATCTCACTCTCTTTGAATCTTCTTTATCAAGCTAAGAGGAGCAGGAAAAAGCAAAAAATTTCAGAATTGCACCTTGCAATGCGGAGAAATTACTGTTTGTGCATTTACAATATTCATTGATTTTTGCCATTGAAAAACATCATGTTATTCATATACCAGAAATGTTTGAAGCTACTGACTGAATGAAAAGAGCTGGCATTTCACTCTCTTTGAGTCTTCTTTATCATGCTAAGAGGAGCAGGAAAAAGCAAAAAATTTCAGAATTGCACCTTGCAATGTGGAGAAATTACTGTTTGTGCATTTACAATATTCATTGATTTTTGCCATTGAAAAATGTCCAGAAATGTTTGAAGCTACTGACTGAATGAAAGGAGCTGGCATCTCACTCTCTTTGAATCTTCTTTATCATGCTAAGAGGAGCAGGAAAAAGCAAAAAATTTCAGAATTGTACCTTGCAATGCGGAGAAATTACTGTTTGTGCATTTACAATATTCATTGATTTTTGCCATTGAAAAATATAATGTTATTCATATACCAGAAATGTTTGAAGCTACTGACTGAATGAAAAGAGCTTTCATCTCACTCTCTTTGAATCTTCTTTATCATGCTAAGAGGAGCAGGAAAAAGCAAAAAATTTCAGAATTGCACCTTGCAATGTGGAGAAATTATTGTTTGTGCATTTACAATATTCATTGATTTTTGCCATTGAAAAACGTCCAGAAATGTTTGAAGATACTGACTGAATGAAAGGAGCTGGCATCTCACTCTCTTTGAATCTTCTTTATCATGCTAAGAGGAGCAGGAAAAAGCAAAAAATTTCAGAATTGTACCTTGCAATCCGGAGAAATTACTGTTTGTGCATTTACAATATTCATTGATTTTTGCCATTGAAAAATATCATGTTATTCATATACCAGAAATGTTTGAAGCTACTGACTGAATGAAAAGAGCTGGCATCTCACTCTCTTTGAATCTTCTTTATCATGCTAAGAGGAGCAGGAAAAAGCAAAAAATTTCAGAATTGCACCTTGCAATGTGGAGAAATTACTGTTTGTGCATTTACAATATTCATTGATTTTTGCCATTGAAAAACGTCCAGAAATGTTTGAAGCTACTGACTGAATGAAAGGAGCTGGCATCTCACTCTCTTTGAATCTTCTTTATCATGCTAAGAGGAGCAGGAAAAAGCAAAAAATTTCAGAATTGCACCTTGCAATGCGGAGAAATTACTGTTTGTGCATTTACAATGTTCATTGATTTTTGCCATTGAAAAACGTCCAGAAATGTTTGAAGCTACTGACTGAATGAAAGGAGCTGGCATCTCACTCTCTTTGAATCTTTTTTATCATGCTAAGAGGAGCAGGAAAAAGCGAAAAATTTCAGAATTGCATCTTGCAATGCGGAGAAATTACTGTTTGTGCATTTACAATATTCATTGATTTTTGCCATTGAAAAACATCATGTTATTCATATACCAGAAATGTTTGAAGCTACTGACTGAATGAATAGAGCTGGCATCTCACTCTCTTTGAATCTTCTTTATCATGCGAAGAGGAGCAGGAAAAAGCAAAAAATTTCAGAATTGCACCTTGCAATGTGGCGAAATTACTGTTTGTGCATTTACAATATTCATTGCTTTTTGCCATTGAAAAACGACCAGAAATGTTTGAAGCTACTGACTGAATGAAAGGAGCTGGCATCTCACTCTCTTTGAATCTTCTTTATCATGCTAAGAGGAGCAGGAAAAAGCAAAAAATTTCAGAATTGCACCTTGCAATGCGGAGAAATTACTGTTTGTGCATTTACAATATTCATTGATTTTTGCCATTGAAAAACATCATGTTATTCATATACCAGAAATGTTTGAAGCTACTGACTGAATGAAAAGAGCGGGCATCTCACTCTCTTTGAATCTTCTTTATCATGCTAAGAGGAGCAGGAAAAAGCAAAAAATTTCAGAATTGCACCTTGCAATGTGGAGAAATTACTGTTTGTGCATTTACAATATTCATTGATTTTTGACATTGAAAAACATCCAGAAATGTTTAAAGCTACTGACTGAATGAAAGGAGCTGGCATCTCACTCTCTTTGAATCTTCTTTATCATGCTAAGAGGAGCAGGAAAAAGCAAAAAATTTCAGAATTGCACCTTGCAATGCGGAGAAATTACTGTTTGTGCATTTACAATATTCATTGATTTTTGCCATTGAAAAACATCATGTTATTCATATACCAGAAATGTTTGAAGCTACTGACTGAATGAAAAGAGCTGGCATCTCACTCTCTTTGAATCTTCTTTATCATGCTAAGAGGAGCAGGAAAAAGCAAAAAATTTCAGAATTGCACCTTGCAATGTGGAGAAATTACTGTTTGTGCATTTACAATATTCATTGATTTTTGCCATTGAAAAACGTCCAGAAATGTTTGAAGCTACTGACTGAATGAAAGGAGCTGGCATCTCACTCTCTTTGAATCTTCTTTATCATGCTAAGAGGAGCAGGAAAAAGCAAAAAATTTCAGAATTGCACCTTGCAATGCGGAGAAATTACTGTTTGTGCATTTGCAATATTCATTGATTTTTGCCATTGAAAAACATCATGTTATTCATATACCAGAAATGTTTAAACTACTGACTGAATGAAAAGAGCTGGCATCTCAATCTCTTTGAATCTTCTTTATCATGCTAAGAGGAGCAGGAAAAAGCAAAAAATTTCTAAATTGCACCTTGCAATGTGGAGAAATTACTGTTTGTGCATTTACAATATTCATTGATTTTTGCCATTGAAAAACGTCCAGAAATGTTTGAAGCTACTGACTGAATGAAAGGAGCTGGCATCTCACTCTCTTTGAATCTTCTTTATCATGCTAAGAGGAGCAGAAAAAAGCAAAAAATTTCAGAATTGCACCTTGCAATGCGGAGAAATTACTCTTTGTGCATATACAATATTCATTGATTTTTGCCATTGAAAAACATCATGTTATTCATATACCAGAAATGTTTGAAGCTACTGACTGAATGAAAAGAGCTGGCATCTCACTCTCTTTGAATCTTCTTTATCATGCTAAGAGGAGCAGGAAAAAGCAAAAAATTTCAGAATTGCACCTTGCAATGTGGAGAAATTACTGTTTGTGCATTTACAATATTCATTGATTTTTGCCATTGAAAAACGTCCAGAAATGTTTGAAGCTACTGACTGAATGAAAGGAGCTGGCATCTCACTCTCTTTGAATCTTCTTTATCATGCTAAGAGGAGCAGGAAAAAGCAAAAAAATTCAGAATTGCACCTTGCAATGCGGAGAAATTACTGTTTGTGCATTTACAATATTCATTGATTTTTGCCATTGAAAAACATCATGTTATTCATATACCAGAAATGTTTGAAGCTACTGACTGAATGAAAAGAGCTGGCATCTCACTCTCTTTGAATCTTCTTTATCATGCTAAAAGGAGCAGGAAAAAGCATAAAATTTCAGAATTGCACCTTGCAATGTGGAGAAATTACTGTTTGTGCATTTACAATATTCATTGATTTTTGCCATTGAAAAACGTCCAGAAATGTTTGAAGCTACTGACTGAATGAAAGGAGCTGGCATCTCACTCTCTTTGAATCTTCTTTATCATGCTAAGAGGAGCAGGAAAAAGCAAAAAATTTCAGAATTGCACCTTGCAATGCGGAGAAATTACTGTTTGTGCATTTACAATATTCATTGATTTTTGCCATTGAAAAACATCATGTTATTCATATACCAGAAATGTTTGAAGCTACTGACTGAATGAAAAGAGCTGGCATCTCAATCTCTTTGAATCTTCTTTATCATGCTAAGAGGAGCAGGAAAAAGCAAAAAATTTCAGAATTGCACCTTGCAATGTGGAGAAATTACTGTTTGTGCATTTACAATATTCATTGATTTTTGCCATTGAAAAACGTCCAGAAATGTTTGAAGCTACTGACTGAATGAAAGGAGCTGGCATCTCACTCTCTTTGAATCTTCTTTATCAAGCTAAGAGGAGCAGGAAAAAGCAAAAAATTTCAGAATTGCACCTTGCAATGCGGAGAAATTACTGTTTGTGCATTTACAATATTCATTGATTTTTGACTTTGAAAAACATCATGTTATTCATATACCAGAAATGTTTGAAGCTACTGACTGAATGAAAAGAGCTGGCATCTCACTCTCTTTGAATCTTCTTTATCATGCTAAGAGGAGCAGGAAAAAGCAAAAAATTTCAGAATTGCACCTTGCAATGTGGAGAAATTATTGTTTGTGCATTTACAATATTCATTGATTTTTGCCATTGAAAAACGTCCAGAAATGTTTGAAGATACTGACTGAATGAAAGGAGCTGGCATCTCACTCTCTTTGAATCTTCTTTATCATGCTAAGAGGAGCAGGAAAAAGCAAAAAATTTCAGAATTGTACCTTGCAATGCGGAGAAATTACTGTTTGTGCATTTACAATATTCATTGATTTTTGCCATTGAAAAATATCATGTTATTCATATACCAGAAATGTTTGAAGCTACTGACTGAATGAAAAGAGCTGGCATCTCACTCTCTTTGAATCTTCTTTATCATGCTAAGAGGAGCAGGAAAAAGCAAAAAATTTCAGAATTGCACCTTGCAATGTGGAGAAATTACTGTTTGTGCATTTACAATATTCATTGATTTTTGCCATTGAAAAACGTCCAGAAATGTTTGAAGCTACTGACTGAATGAAAGGAGCTGGCATCTCACTCTCTTTGAATCTTCTTTATCAAGCTAAGAGGAGCAGGAAAAAGCAAAAAATTTCAGAATTGCACCTTGCAATGCGGAGAAATTACTGTTTGTGCATTTACAATATTCATTGATTTTTGCCATTGAAAAACATCATGTTATTCATATACCAGAAATGTTTGAAGCTACTGACTGAATGAAAAGAGCTGGCATCTCACTCTCTTTGAATCTTCTTTATCATGCTAAGAGGAGCAGGAAAAAGCAAAAAATTTCAGAATTGCACCTTGCAATGTGGAGAAATTATTGTTTGTGCATTTACAATATTCATTGATTTTTGCCATTGAAAAACGTCCAGAAATGTTTGAAGATACTGACTGAATGAAAGGAGCTGGCATCTCACTCTCTTTGAATCTTCTTTATCATGCTAAGAGGAGCAGGAAAAAGCAAAAAATTTCAGAATTGTACCTTGCAATGCGGAGAAATTACTGTTTGTGCATTTACAATATTCATTGATTTTTGCCATTGAAAAATATCATGTTATTCATATACCAGAAATGTTTGAAGCTACTGACTGAATGAAAAGAGCTGGCATCTCACTCTCTTTGAATCTTCTTTATCATGCTAAGAGGAGCAGGAAAAAGCAAAAAATTTCAGAATTGCACCTTGCAATGTGGAGAAATTACTGTTTGTGCATTTACAATATTCATTGATTTTTGCCATTGAAAAACGTCTAGAAATGTTTGAAGCTACTGACTGAATGAAAGGAGCTGGCATCTCACTCTCTTTGAATCTTCTTTATCATGCTAAGAGGAGCAGGAAAAAGCAAAAAATTTCAGAATTGCACCTTGCAATGCGGAGAAATTACTGTTTGTGCATTTACAATGTTCATTGATTTTTGCCATTGAAAAACGTCCAGAAATGTTTGAAGCTACTGACTGAATGAAAGGAGCTGGCATCTCACTCTCTTTGAATCTTTTTTATCATGCTAAGAGGAGCAGGAAAAAGCGAAAAATTTCAGAATTGCATCTTGCAATGCGGAGAAATTACTGTTTGTGCATTTACAATATTCATTGATTTTTGCCATTGAAAAACATCATGTTATTCATATACCAGAAATGTTTGAAGCTACTGACTGAATGAATAGAGCTGGCATCTCACTCTCTTTCAATCTTCTTTATCATGCGAAGAGGAGCAGGAAAAAGCAAAAAATTTCAGAATTGCACCTTGCAATGTGGCGAAATTACTGTTTGTGCATTTACAATATTCATTGCTTTTTGCCATTGAAAAACGACCAGAAATGTTTGAAGCTACTGACTGAATGAAAGGAGCTGGCATCTCACTCTCTTTGAATCTTCTTTATCATGCTAAGAGGAGCAGGAAAAAGCAAAAAATTTCAGAATTGCACCTTGCAATGCGGAGAAATTACTGTTTGTGCATTTACAATATTCATTGATTTTTGCCATTGAAAAACATCATGTTATTCATATACCAGAAATGTTTGAAGCTACTGACTGAATGAAAAGAGCTGGCATTTCACTCTCTTTGAATCTTCTTTATCATGCTAAGAGGAGCAGGAAAAAGCAAAAAATTTCAGAATTGCACCTTGCAATGTGGAGAAATTACTGTTTGTGCATTTACAATATTCATTGATTTTTGCCATTGAAAAACGTCCAGAAATGTTTGAAGCTACTGACTGAATGACAGGAGCTGGCATCTCACTCTCTTTGAATCTTCTTTATCATGCTAAGAGGAGCAGGAAAAAGCAAAAAATTTCAGAATTGTACCTTGCAATGCGGAGAAATTACTGTTTGTGCATTTACAATATTCATTGATTTTTGCCATTGAAAAACATCATGTTATTCATATACCAGAAATGTTTGAAGCTACTGACTGAATGAAAAGAGCTGGCATCTCACTCTCTTTGAATCTTCTTTATCATGCTAAGAGGAGCAGGAAAAAGCAAAAAATTTCAGAATTGCACCTTGCAATGTGGAGAAATTATTGTTTGTGCATTTACAATATTCATTGATTTTTGCCATTGAAAAACGTCCAGAAATGTTTGAAGATACTGACTGAATGAAAGGAGCTGGCATCTCACTCTCTTTGAATCTTCTTTATCATGCTAAGAGGAGCAGGAAAAAGCAAAAAATTTCAGAATTGTACCTTGCAATGCGGAGAAATTACTGTTTGTGCATTTACAATATTCATTGATTTTTGCCATTGAAAAATATCATGTTATTCATATACCAGAAATGTTTGAAGCTACTGACTGAATGAAAAGAGCTGGCATCTCACTCTCTTTGAATCTTCTTTATCATGCTAAGAGGAGCAGGAAAAAGCAAAAAATTTCAGAATTGCACCTTGCAATGTGGAGAAATTACTGTTTGTGCATTTACAATATTCATTGATTTTTGCCATTGAAAAACGTCCAGAAATGTTTGAAGCTACTGACTGAATGAAAGGAGCTGGCATCTCACTCTCTTTGAATCTTCCTTATCATGCTAAGAGGAGCAGGAAAAAGCAAAAAATTTCAGAATTGTACCTTGCAATGCGGAGAAATTACTGTTTGTGCATTTACAATATTCATTGATTTTTGCCATTGAAAAACGTCCAGAAATGTTTGAAGATACTGACTGAATGAAAGGAGCTGGCATCTCACTCTCTTTGAATCTTCTTTATCATGCTAAGAGGAGCAGGAAAAAGCAAAAAATTTCAGAATTGTACCTTGCAATGCGGAGAAATTACTGTTTGTGCATTTACAATATTCATTGATTTTTGCCATTGAAAAATATCATGTTATTCATATACCAGAAATGTTTGAAGCTACTGACTGAATGAAAAGAGCTGGCATCTCACTCTCTTTGAATCTTCTTTATCATGCTAAGAGGAGCAGGAAAAAGCAAAAAATTTCAGAATTGCACCTTGCAATGTGGAGAAATTACTGTTTGTGCATTTACAATATTCATTGATTTTTGCCATTGAAAAACGTCCAGAAATGTTTGAAGCTACTGACTGAATGAAAGGAGCTGGCATCTCACTCTCTTTGAATCTTCCTTATCATGCTAAGAGGAGCAGGAAAAAGCAAAAAATTTCAGAATTGTACCTTGCAATGCGGAGAAATTACTGTTTGTGCATTTACAATATTCATTGATTTTTGCCATTGAAAAACATCATGTTATTCATATACCAGAAATGTTTGAAGCTACTGACTGAATGAAAAGAGCTGGCATCTCACTCTCTTTGAATCTTCTTTATCATGCTAAGAGGAGCAGGAAAAAGCAAAAAATTTCAGAACTGCACCTTGCAATGTGGAGAAATTATTGTTTGTGCATTTACAATATTCATTGATTTTTGCCATTGAAAAACGTCCAGAAATGTTTGAAGATACTGACTGAATGAAAGGAGCTGGCATCTCACTCTCTTTGAATCTTCTTTATCATGCTAAGAGGAGCAGGAAAAAGCAAAAAATTTCAGAATTGTACCTTGCAATGCGGAGAAATTACTGTTTGTGCATTTACAATATTCATTGATTTTTGCCATTGAAAAATATCATGTTATTCATATACCAGAAATGTTTGAAGCTACTGACTGAATGAAAAGAGCTGGCATCTCACTCTCTTTGAATCTTCTTTATCATGCTAAGAGGAGCAGGAAAAAGCAAAAAATTTCAGAATTGCACCTTGCAATGTGGAGAAATTACTGTTTGTGCATTTACAATATTCATTGATTTTTGCCATTGAAAAACGTCCAGAAATGTTTGAAGCTACTGACTGAATGAAAGGAGCTGGCATCTCACTCTCTTTGAATCTTCTTTATCAAGCTAAGAGGAGCAGGAAAAAGCAAAAAATTTCAGAATTGCACCTTGCAATGCGGAGAAATTACTGTTTGTGCATTTACAATATTCATTGATTTTTGCCATTGAAAAACATCATGTTATTCATATACCAGAAATGTTTGAAGCTACTGACTGAATGAAAAGAGCTGGCATCTCACTCTCTTTGAATCTTCTTTATCATGCTAAGAGGAGCAGGAAAAAGCAAAAAATTTCAGAATTGCACCTTGCAATGTGGAGAAATTATTGTTTGTGCATTTACAATATTCATTGATTTTTGCCATTGAAAAACGTCCAGAAATGTTTGAAGATACTGACTGAATGAAAGGAGCTGGCATCTCACTCTCTTTGAATCTTCTTTATCATGCTAAGAGGAGCAGGAAAAAGCAAAAAATTTCAGAATTGTACCTTGCAATGCGGAGAAATTACTGTTTGTGCATTTACAATATTCATTGATTTTTGCCATTGAAAAATATCATGTTATTCATATACCAGAAATGTTTGAAGCTACTGACTGAATGAAAAGAGCTGGCATCTCACTCTCTTTGAATCTTCTTTATCATGCTAAGAGGAGCAGGAAAAAGCAAAAAATTTCAGAATTGCACCTTGCAATGTGGAGAAATTACTGTTTGTGCATTTACAATATTCATTGATTTTTGCCATTGAAAAACGTCCAGAAATGTTTGAAGCTACTGACTGAATGAAAGGAGCTGGCATCTCACTCTCTTTGAATCTTCTTTATCATGCTAAGAGGAGCAGGAAAAAGCAAAAAATTTCAGAATTGCACCTTGCAATGCGGAGAAATTACTGTTTGTGCATTTACAATGTTCATTGATTTTTGCCATTGAAAAACGTCCAGAAATGTTTGAAGCTACTGACTGAATGAAAGGAGCTGGCATCTCACTCTCTTTGAATCTTTTTTATCATGCTAAGAGGAGCAGGAAAAAGCGAAAAATTTCAGAATTGCATCTTGCAATGCGGAGAAATTACTGTTTGTGCATTTACAATATTCATTGATTTTTGCCATTGAAAAACATCATGTTATTCATATACCAGAAATGTTTGAAGCTACTGACTGAATGAATAGAGCTGGCATCTCACTCTCTTTCAATCTTCTTTATCATGCGAAGAGGAGCAGGAAAAAGCAAAAAATTTCAGAATTGCACCTTGCAATGTGGCGAAATTACTGTTTGTGCATTTACAATATTCATTGCTTTTTGCCATTGAAAAACGACCAGAAATGTTTGAAGCTACTGACTGAATGAAAGGAGCTGGCATCTCACTCTCTTTGAATCTTCTTTATCATGCTAAGAGGAGCAGGAAAAAGCAAAAAATTTCAGAATTGCACCTTGCAATGCGGAGAAATTGCTGTTTGTGCATTTACAATATTCATTGATTTTTGCCATTGAAAAACATCATGTTATTCATATACCAGAAATGTTTGAAGCTACTGACTGAATGAAAAGAGCTGGCATTTCACTCTCTTTGAATCTTCTTTATCATGCTAAGAGGAGCAGGAAAAAGCAAAAAATTTCAGAATTGCACCTTGCAATGTGGAGAAATTACTGTTTGTGCATTTACAATATTCATTGATTTTTGCCATTGAAAAACGTCCAGAAATGTTTGAAGCTACTGACTGAATGACAGGAGCTGGCATCTCACTCTCTTTGAATCTTCTTTATCATGCTAAGAGGAGCAGGAAAAAGCAAAAAATTTCAGAATTGTACCTTGCAATGCGGAGAAATTACTGTTTGTGCATTTACAATATTCATTGATTTTTGCCATTGAAAAACATCATGTTATTCATAGACCAGAAATGTTTGAAGCTACTGACTGAATGAAAAGAGCTGGCATCTCAATCTCTTTGAATCTTCTTTATCATGCTAAGAGGAGCAGGAAAAAGCAAAAAATTTCAGAATTGCACCTTGCAATGTGGAGAAATTACTGTTTGTGCATTTACAATATTCATTGATTTTTGCCATTGAAAAACGTCCAGAAATGTTTGAAGCTACTGACTGAATGAAAGGAGCTGGCATCTCACTCTCTTTGAATCTTCTTTATCAAGCTAAGAGGAGCAGGAAAAAGCAAAAAATTTCAGAATTGCACCTTGCAATGCGGAGAAATTACTGTTTGTGCATTTACAATATTCATTGATTTTTGCCATTGAAAAACATCATGTTATTCATATACCAGAAATGTTTGAAGCTACTGACTGAATGAAAAGAGCTGGCATCTCACTCTCTTTGAATCTTCTTTATCATGCTAAGAGGAGCAGGAAAAAGCAAAAAATTTCAGAATTGCACCTTGCAATGTGGAGAAATTACTGTTTGTGCATTTACAATATTCATTGATTTTTGCCATTGAAAAACGTCCAGAAATGTTTGAAGCCACTGACTGAATGAAAGGAGCTGGCATCTCACTCTCTTTGAATCTTCTTTATCATGCTAAGAGGAGCAGGAAAAAGCAAAAAATTTCAGAATTGTACCTTGCAATGCGGAGAAATTACTGTTTGTGCATTTACAATATTCATTGATTTTTGCCATTGAAAAACATCATGTTATTCATATACCAGAAATGTTTGAAGCTACTGACTGAATGAAAAGAGCTGGCATCTCACTCTCTTTGAATCTTCTTTATCATGCTAAGAGGAGCAGGAAAAAGCAAAAAATTTCAGAATTGCACCTTGCAATGTGGAGAAATTACTGTTTGTGCATTTACAATATTCATTGATTTTTGCCATTGAAAAACGTCCAGAAATGTTTGAAGCTACTGACTGAATGAAAGGAGCTGGCATCTCACTCTCTTTGAATCTTCCTTATCATGCTAAGAGGAGCAGGAAAAAGCAAAAAATTTCAGAATTGTACCTTGCAATGCGGAGAAATTACTGTTTGTGCATTTACAATATTCATTGATTTTTGCCATTGAAAAACGTCCAGAAATGTTTGAAGATACTGACTGAATGAAAGGAGCTGGCATCTCACTCTCTTTGAATCTTCTTTATCATGCTAAGAGGAGCAGGAAAAAGCAAAAAATTTCAGAATTGTACCTTGCAATGCGGAGAAATTACTGTTTGTGCATTTACAATATTCATTGATTTTTGCCATTGAAAAATATCATGTTATTCATATACCAGAAATGTTTGAAGCTACTGACTGAATGAAAAGAGCTGGCATCTCACTCTCTTTGAATCTTCTTTATCATGCTAAGAGGAGCAGGAAAAAGCAAAAAATTTCAGAATTGCACCTTGCAATGTGGAGAAATTACTGTTTGTGCATTTACAATATTCATTGATTTTTGCCATTGAAAAACGTCCAGAAATGTTTGAAGCTACTGACTGAATGAAAGGAGCTGGCATCTCACTCTCTTTGAATCTTCCTTATCATGCTAAGAGGAGCAGGAAAAAGCAAAAAATTTCAGAATTGTACCTTGCAATGCGGAGAAATTACTGTTTGTGCATTTACAATATTCATTGATTTTTGCCATTGAAAAACATCATGTTATTCATATACCAGAAATGTTTGAAGCTACTGACTGAATGAAAAGAGCTGGCATCTCACTCTCTTTGAATCTTCTTTATCATGCTAAGAGGAGCAGGAAAAAGCAAAAAATTTCAGAACTGCACCTTGCAATGTGGAGAAATTATTGTTTGTGCATTTACAATATTCATTGATTTTTGCCATTGAAAAACGTCCAGAAATGTTTGAAGATACTGACTGAATGAAAGGAGCTGGCATCTCACTCTCTTTGAATCTTCTTTATCATGCTAAGAGGAGCAGGAAAAAGCAAAAAATTTCAGAATTGTACCTTGCAATGCGGAGAAATTACTGTTTGTGCATTTACAATATTCATTGATTTTTGCCATTGAAAAATATCATGTTATTCATATACCAGAAATGTTTGAAGCTACTGACTGAATGAAAAGAGCTGGCATCTCACTCTCTTTGAATCTTCTTTATCATGCTAAGAGGAGCAGGAAAAAGCAAAAAATTTCAGAATTGCACCTTGCAATGTGGAGAAATTACTGTTTGTGCATTTACAATATTCATTGATTTTTGCCATTGAAAAACGTCCAGAAATGTTTGAAGCTACTGACTGAATGAAAGGAGCTGGCATCTCACTCTCTTTGAATCTTCTTTATCAAGCTAAGAGGAGCAGGAAAAAGCAAAAAATTTCAGAATTGCACCTTGCAATGCGGAGAAATTACTGTTTGTGCATTTACAATATTCATTGATTTTTGCCATTGAAAAACATCATGTTATTCATATACCAGAAATGTTTGAAGCTACTGACTGAATGAAAAGAGCTGGCATCTCACTCTCTTTGAATCTTCTTTATCATGCTAAGAGGAGCAGGAAAAAGCAAAAAATTTCAGAATTGCACCTTGCAATGTGGAGAAATTATTGTTTGTGCATTTACAATATTCATTGATTTTTGCCATTGAAAAACGTCCAGAAATGTTTGAAGATACTGACTGAATGAAAGGAGCTGGCATCTCACTCTCTTTGAATCTTCTTTATCATGCTAAGAGGAGCAGGAAAAAGCAAAAAATTTCAGAATTGTACCTTGCAATGCGGAGAAATTACTGTTTGTGCATTTACAATATTCATTGATTTTTGCCATTGAAAAATATCATGTTATTCATATACCAGAAATGTTTGAAGCTACTGACTGAATGAAAAGAGCTGGCATCTCACTCTCTTTGAATCTTCTTTATCATGCTAAGAGGAGCAGGAAAAAGCAAAAAATTTCAGAATTGCACCTTGCAATGTGGAGAAATTACTGTTTGTGCATTTACAATATTCATTGATTTTTGCCATTGAAAAACGTCCAGAAATGTTTGAAGCTACTGACTGAATGAAAGGAGCTGGCATCTCACTCTCTTTGAATCTTCTTTATCATGCTAAGAGGAGCAGGAAAAAGCAAAAAATTTCAGAATTGCACCTTGCAATGCGGAGAAATTACTGTTTGTGCATTTACAATGTTCATTGATTTTTGCCATTGAAAAACGTCCAGAAATGTTTGAAGCTACTGACTGAATGAAAGGAGCTGGCATCTCACTCTCTTTGAATCTTTTTTATCATGCTAAGAGGAGCAGGAAAAAGCGAAAAATTTCAGAATTGCATCTTGCAATGCGGAGAAATTACTGTTTGTGCATTTACAATATTCATTGATTTTTGCCATTGAAAAACATCATGTTATTCATATACCAGAAATGTTTGAAGCTACTGACTGAATGAATAGAGCTGGCATCTCACTCTCTTTCAATCTTCTTTATCATGCGAAGAGGAGCAGGAAAAAGCAAAAAATTTCAGAATTGCACCTTGCAATGTGGCGAAATTACTGTTTGTGCATTTACAATATTCATTGCTTTTTGCCATTGAAAAACGACCAGAAATGTTTGAAGCTACTGACTGAATGAAAGGAGCTGGCATCTCACTCTCTTTGAATCTTCTTTATCATGCTAAGAGGAGCAGGAAAAAGCAAAAAATTTCAGAATTGCACCTTGCAATGCGGAGAAATTGCTGTTTGTGCATTTACAATATTCATTGATTTTTGCCATTGAAAAACATCATGTTATTCATATACCAGAAATGTTTGAAGCTACTGACTGAATGAAAAGAGCTGGCATTTCACTCTCTTTGAATCTTCTTTATCATGCTAAGAGGAGCAGGAAAAAGCAAAAAATTTCAGAATTGCACCTTGCAATGTGGAGAAATTACTGTTTGTGCATTTACAATATTCATTGATTTTTGCCATTGAAAAACGTCCAGAAATGTTTGAAGCTACTGACTGAATGACAGGAGCTGGCATCTCACTCTCTTTGAATCTTCTTTATCATGCTAAGAGGAGCAGGAAAAAGCAAAAAATTTCAGAATTGTACCTTGCAATGCGGAGAAATTACTGTTTGTGCATTTACAATATTCATTGATTTTTGCCATTGAAAAACATCATGTTATTCATAGACCAGAAATGTTTGAAGCTACTGACTGAATGAAAAGAGCTGGCATCTCAATCTCTTTGAATCTTCTTTATCATGCTAAGAGGAGCAGGAAAAAGCAAAAAATTTCAGAATTGCACCTTGCAATGTGGAGAAATTACTGTTTGTGCATTTACAATATTCATTGATTTTTGCCATTGAAAAACGTCCAGAAATGTTTGAAGCTACTGACTGAATGAAAGGAGCTGGCATCTCGCTCTCTTTGAATCTTCTTTATCAAGCTAAGAGGAGCAGGAAAAAGCAAAAAATTTCAGAATTGCACCTTGCAATGCGGAGAAATTACTGTTTGTGCATTTACAATATTCATTGATTTTTGCCATTGAAAAACATCATGTTATTCATATACCAGAAATGTTTGAAGCTACTGACTGAATGAAAAGAGCTGGCATCTCACTCTCTTTGAATCTTCTTTATCATGCTAAGAGGAGCAGGAAAAAGCAAAAAATTTCAGAATTGCACCTTGCAATGTGGAGAAATTACTGTTTGTGCATTTACAATATTCATTGATTTTTGCCATTGAAAAACGTCCAGAAATGTTTGAAGCCACTGACTGAATGAAAGGAGCTGGCATCTCACTCTCTTTGAATCTTCTTTATCATGCTAAGAGGAGCAGGAAAAAGCAAAAAATTTCAGAATTGTACCTTGCAATGCGGAGAAATTACTGTTTGTGCATTTACAATATTCATTGATTTTTGCCATTGAAAAACATCATGTTATTCATATACCAGAAATGTTTGAAGCTACTGACTGAATGAAAAGAGCTGGCATCTCACTCTCTTTGAATCTTCTTTATCATGCTAAGAGGAGCAGGAAAAAGCAAAAAATTTCAGAATTGCACCTTGCAATGTGGAGAAATTACTGTTTGTGCATTTACAATATTCATTGATTTTTGCCATTGAAAAACGTCCAGAAATGTTTGAAGCTACTGACTGAATGAAAGGAGCTGGCATCTCACTCTCTTTGAATCTTCTTTATCATGCTAAGAGGAGCAGGAAAAAGCAAAAAATTTCAGAATTGCACCTTGCAATGCGGAGAAATTACTGTTTGTGCATTTACAATGTTCATTGATTTTTGCCATTGAAAAACGTCCAGAAATGTTTGAAGCTACTGACTGAATGAAAGGAGCTGGCATCTCACTCTCTTTGAATCTTTTTTATCATGCTAAGAGGAGCAGGAAAAAGCGAAAAATTTCAGAATTGCATCTTGCAATGCGGAGAAATTACTGTTTGTGCATTTACAATATTCATTGATTTTTGCCATTGAAAAACATCATGTTATTCATATACCAGAAATGTTTGAAGCTACTGACTGAATGAATAGAGCTGGCATCTCACTCTCTTTCAATCTTCTTTATCATGCGAAGAGGAGCAGGAAAAAGCAAAAAATTTCAGAATTGCACCTTGCAATGTGGCGAAATTACTGTTTGTGCATTTACAATATTCATTGCTTTTTGCCATTGAAAAACGACCAGAAATGTTTGAAGCTACTGACTGAATGAAAGGAGCTGGCATCTCACTCTCTTTGAATCTTCTTTATCATGCTAAGAGGAGCAGGAAAAAGCAAAAAATTTCAGAATTGCACCTTGCAATGCGGAGAAATTACTGTTTGTGCATTTACAATATTCATTGATTTTTGCCATTGAAAAACATCATGTTATTCATATACCAGAAATGTTTGAAGCTACTGACTGAATGAAAAGAGCTGGCATTTCACTCTCTTTGAATCTTCTTTATCATGCTAAGAGGAGCAGGAAAAAGCAAAAAATTTCAGAATTGCACCTTGCAATGTGGAGAAATTACTGTTTGTGCATTTACAATATTCATTGATTTTTGCCATTGAAAAACGTCCAGAAATGTTTGAAGCTACTGACTGAATGAAAGGAGCTGGCATCTCACTCTCTTTGAATCTTCTTTATCATGCTAAGAGGAGCAGGAAAAAGCAAAAAATTTCAGAATTGTACCTTGCAATGCGGAGAAATTACTGTTTGTGCATTTACAATATTCATTGATTTTTGCCATTGAAAAACATCATGTTATTCATATACCAGAAATGTTTGAAGCTACTGACTGAATGAAAAGAGCTGGCATCTCAATCTCTTTGAATCTTCTTTATCATGCTAAGAGGAGCAGGAAAAAGCAAAAAATTTCAGAATTGCACCTTGCAATGTGGAGAAATTACTGTTTGTGCATTTACAATATTCATTGATTTTTGCCATTGAAAAACGTCCAGAAATGTTTGAAGCTACTGACTGAATGAAAGGAGCTGGCATCTCACTCTCTTTGAATCTTCTTTATCATGCTAAGAGGAGCAGGAAAAAGCAAAAAATTTCAGAATTGCACCTTGCAATGCGGAGAAATTACTGTTTGTGCATTTACAATGTTCATTGATTTTTGCCATTGAAAAACGTCCAGAAATGTTTGAAGCTACTGACTGAATGAAAGGAGCTGGCATCTCACTCTCTTTGAATCTTTTTTATCATGCTAAGAGGAGCAGGAAAAAGCGAAAAATTTCAGAATTGCATCTTGCAATGCGGAGAAATTACTGTTTGTGCATTTACAATATTCATTGATTTTTGCCATTGAAAAACATCATGTTATTCATATACCAGAAATGTTTGAAGCTACTGACTGAATGAATAGAGCTGGCATCTCACTCTCTTTCAATCTTCTTTATCATGCGAAGAGGAGCAGGAAAAAGCAAAAAATTTCAGAATTGCACCTTGCAATGTGGCGAAATTACTGTTTGTGCATTTACAATATTCATTGCTTTTTGCCATTGAAAAACGACCAGAAATGTTTGAAGCTACTGACTGAATGAAAGGAGCTGGCATCTCACTCTCTTTGAATCTTCTTTATCATGCTAAGAGGAGCAGGAAAAAGCAAAAAATTTCAGAATTGCACCTTGCAATGCGGAGAAATTACTGTTTGTGCATTTACAATATTCATTGATTTTTGCCATTGAAAAACATCATGTTATTCATATACCAGAAATGTTTGAAGCTACTGACTGAATGAAAAGAGCTGGCATTTCACTCTCTTTGAATCTTCTTTATCATGCTAAGAGGAGCAGGAAAAAGCAAAAAATTTCAGAATTGCACCTTGCAATGTGGAGAAATTACTGTTTGTGCATTTACAATATTCATTGATTTTTGCCATTGAAAAACGTCCAGAAATGTTTGAAGCTACTGACTGAATGACAGGAGCTGGCATCTCACTCTCTTTGAATCTTCTTTATCATGCTAAGAGGAGCAGGAAAAAGCAAAAAATTTCAGAATTGTACCTTGCAATGCGGAGAAATTACTGTTTGTGCATTTACAATATTCATTGATTTTTGCCATTGAAAAACATCATGTTATTCATATACCAGAAATGTTTGAAGCTACTGACTGAATGAAAAGAGCTGGCATCTCAATCTCTTTGAATCTTCTTTATCATGCTAAGAGGAGCAGGAAAAAGCAAAAAATTTCAGAATTGCACCTTGCAATGTGGAGAAATTACTGTTTGTGCATTTACAATATTCATTGATTTTTGCCATTGAAAAACGTCCAGAAATGTTTGAAGCTACTGACTGAATGAAAGGAGCTGGCATCTCACTCTCTTTGAATCTTCTTTATCAAGCTAAGAGGAGCAGGAAAAAGCAAAAAATTTCAGAATTGCACCTTGCAATGCGGAGAAATTACTGTTTGTGCATTTACAATATTCATTGATTTTTGCCATTGAAAAACATCATGTTATTCATATACCAGAAATGTTTGAAGCTACTGACTGAATGAAAAGAGCTGGCATCTCACTCTCTTTGAATCTTCTTTATCATGCTAAGAGGAGCAGGAAAAAGCAAAAAATTTCAGAATTGCACCTTGCAATGTGGAGAAATTACTGTTTGTGCATTTACAATATTCATTGATTTTTGCCATTGAAAAACGTCCAGAAATGTTTGAAGCTACTGACTGAATGAAAGGAGCTGGCATCTCACTCTCTTTGAATCTTCTTTATCATGCTAAGAGGAGCAGGAAAAAGCAAAAAATTTCAGAATTGTACCTTGCAATGCGGAGAAATTACTGTTTGTGCATTTACAATATTCATTGATTTTTGCCATTGAAAAACATCATGTTATTCATATACCAGAAATGTTTGAAGCTACTGACTGAATGAAAAGAGCTGGCATCTCACTCTCTTTGAATCTTCTTTATCATGCTAAGAGGAGCAGGAAAAAGCAAAAAATTTCAGAATTGCACCTTGCAATGTGGAGAAATTACTGTTTGTGCATTTACAATATTCATTGATTTTTGCCATTGAAAAACGTCCAGAAATGTTTGAAGCTACTGACTGAATGAAAGGAGCTGGCATCTCACTCTCTTTGAATCTTCTTTATCATGCTAAGAGGAGCAGGAAAAAGCAAAAAATTTCAGAATTGCACCTTGCAATGCGGAGAAATTACTGTTTGTGCATTTACAATGTTCATTGATTTTTGCCATTGAAAAACGTCCAGAAATGTTTGAAGCTACTGACTGAATGAAAGGAGCTGGCATCTCACTCTCTTTGAATCTTTTTTATCATGCTAAGAGGAGCAGGAAAAAGCGAAAAATTTCAGAATTGCATCTTGCAATGCGGAGAAATTACTGTTTGTGCATTTACAATATTCATTGATTTTTGCCATTGAAAAACATCATGTTATTCATATACCAGAAATGTTTGAAGCTACTGACTGAATGAATAGAGCTGGCATCTCACTCTCTTTCAATCTTCTTTATCATGCGAAGAGGAGCAGGAAAAAGCAAAAAATTTCAGAATTGCACCTTGCAATGTGGCGAAATTACTGTTTGTGCATTTACAATATTCATTGCTTTTTGCCATTGAAAAACGACCAGAAATGTTTGAAGCTACTGACTGAATGAAAGGAGCTGGCATCTCACTCTCTTTGAATCTTCTTTATCATGCTAAGAGGAGCAGGAAAAAGCAAAAAATTTCAGAATTGCACCTTGCAATGCGGAGAAATTACTGTTTGTGCATTTACAATATTCATTGATTTTTGCCATTGAAAAACATCATGTTATTCATATACCAGAAATGTTTGAAGCTACTGACTGAATGAAAAGAGCTGGCATTTCACTCTCTTTGAATCTTCTTTATCATGCTAAGAGGAGCAGGAAAAAGCAAAAAATTTCAGAATTGCACCTTGCAATGCGGAGAAATTACTGTTTGTGCATTTACAATGTTCATTGATTTTTGCCATTGAAAAACGTCCAGAAATGTTTGAAGCTACTGACTGAATGAAAGGAGCTGGCATCTCACTCTCTTTGAATCTTTTTTATCATGCTAAGAGGAGCAGGAAAAAGCGAAAAATTTCAGAATTGCATCTTGCAATGCGGAGAAATTACTGTTTGTGCATTTACAATATTCATTGATTTTTGCCATTGAAAAACATCATGTTATTCATATACCAGAAATGTTTGAAGCTACTGACTGAATGAAAAGAGCTGGCATTTCACTCTCTTTGAATCTTCTTTATCATGCTAAGAGGAGCAGGAAAAAGCAAAAAATTTCAGAATTGCACCTTGCAATGTGGAGAAATTACTGTTTGTGCATTTACAATATTCATTGATTTTTGCCATTGAAAAACGTCCAGAAATGTTTGAAGCTACTGACTGAATGAAAGGAGCTGGCATCTCACTCTCTTTGAATCTTCTTTATCATGCTAAGAGGAGCAGGAAAAAGCAAAAAATTTCAGAATTGTACCTTGCAATGCGGAGAAATTACTGTTTGTGCATTTACAATATTCATTGATTTTTGCCATTGAAAAACATCATGTTATTCATATACCAGAAATGTTTGAAGCTACTGACTGAATGAAAAGAGCTGGCATCTCAATCTCTTTGAATCTTCTTTATCATGCTAAGAGGAGCAGGAAAAAGCAAAAAATTTCAGAATTGCACCTTGCAATGTGGAGAAATTACTGTTTGTGCATTTACAATATTCATTGATTTTTGCCATTGAAAAACGTCCAGAAATGTTTGAAGCTACTGACTGAATGAAAGGAGCTGGCATCTCACTCTCTTTGAATCTTCTTTATCAAGCTAAGAGGAGCAGGAAAAAGCAAAAAATTTCAGAATTGCACCTTGCAATGCGGAGAAATTACTGTTTGTGCATTTACAATATTCATTGATTTTTGCCATTGAAAAACATCATGTTATTCATATACCAGAAATGTTTGAAGTTACTGACTGAATGAAAAGAGCTGGCATCTCACTCTCTTTGAATCTTCTTTATCATGCTAAGAGGAGCAGGAAAAAGCAAAAAATTTCAGAATTGCACCTTGCAATGTGGAGAAATTACTGTTTGTGCATTTACAATATTCATTGATTTTTGCCATTGAAAAACGTCCAGAAATGTTTGAAGCTACTGACTGAATGAAAGGAGCTGGCATCTCACTCTCTTTGAATCTTCTTTATCATGCTAAGAGGAGCAGGAAAAAGCAAAAAATTTCAGAATTGTACCTTGCAATGCGGAGAAATTACTGTTTGTGCATTTACAATATTCATTGATTTTTGCCATTGAAAAACATCATGTTATTCATATACCAGAAATGTTTGAAGCTACTGACTGAATGAAAAGAGCTGGCATCTCACTCTCTTTGAATCTTCTTTATCATGCTAAGAGGAGCAGGAAAAAGCAAAAAATTTCAGAATTGCACCTTGCAATGTGGAGAAATTACTGTTTGTGCATTTACAATATTCATTGATTTTTGCCATTGAAAAACGTCCAGAAATGTTTGAAGCTACTGACTGAATGAAAGGAGCTGGCATCTCACTCTCTTTGAATCTTCTTTATCATGCTAAGAGGAGCAGGAAAAAGCAAAAAATTTTAGAATTGCACCTTGCAATGCGGAGAAATTACTGTTTGTGCATTTACAATATTCATTGATTTTTGCCATTGAAAAACGTCCAGAAATGTTTGAAGCTACTGACTGAATGAAAGGAGCTGGCATCTCACTCTCTTTGAATCTTTTTTATCATGCTAAGAGGAGCAGGAAAAAGCGAAAAATTTCAGAATTGCATCTTGCAATGCGGAGAAATTACTGTTTGTGCATTTACAATATTCATTGATTTTTGCCATTGAAAAACATCATGGTATTCATATACCAGAAATGTTTGAAGCTACTGACTGAATGAATAGAGCTGGCATCTCACTCTCTTTGAATCTTCTTTATCATGCGAAGAGGAGCAGGAAAAAGAAAAAAAATTCAGAATTGCACCTTGCAATGCGGAGAAATTACTGTTTGTGCATTTACAATATTCATTGATTTTTGCCATTGAAAAACATCATGTTATTCATATACCAGAAATGTTTGAAGTTACTGACTGAATGAAAAGAGCTGGCATCTCACTCTCTTTGAATCTTCTTTATCATGCTAAGAGGAGCAGGAAAAAGCAAAAAATTTCAGAATTGCACCTTGCAATGTGGAGAAATTACTGTTTGTGCATTTACAATATTCATTGATTTTTGCCATTGAAAAACGTCCAGAAATGTTTGAAGCTACTGACTGAATGAAAGGAGCTGGCATCTCACTCTCTTTGAATCTTCTTTATCATGCTAAGAGGAGCAGGAAAAAGCAAAAAATTTCAGAATTGTACCTTGCAATGCGGAGAAATTACTGTTTGTGCATTTACAATATTCATTGATTTTTGCCATTGAAAAACATCATGTTATTCATATACCAGAAATGTTTGAAGCTACTGACTGAATGAAAAGAGCTGGCATCTCACTCTCTTTGAATCTTCTTTATCATGCTAAGAGGAGCAGGAAAAAGCAAAAAATTTCAGAATTGCACCTTGCAATGTGGAGAAATTACTGTTTGTGCATTTACAATATTCATTGATTTTTGCCATTGAAAAACGTCCAGAAATGTTTGAAGCTACTGACTGAATGAAAGGAGCTGGCATCTCACTCTCTTTGAATCTTCTTTATCATGCTAAGAGGAGCAGGAAAAAGCAAAAAATTTTAGAATTGCACCTTGCAATGCGGAGAAATTACTGTTTGTGCATTTACAATATTCATTGATTTTTGCCATTGAAAAACGTCCAGAAATGTTTGAAGCTACTGACTGAATGAAAGGAGCTGGCATCTCACTCTGTTTGAATCTTTTTTATCATGCTAAGAGGAGCAGGAAAAAGCGAAAAATTTCAGAATTGCATCTTGCAATGCGGAGAAATTACTGTTTGTGCATTTACAATATTCATTGATTTTTGCCATTGAAAAACATCATGGTATTCATATACCAGAAATGTTTGAAGCTACTGACTGAATGAATAGAGCTGGCATCTCACTCTCTTTGAATCTTCTTTATCATGCGAAGAGGAGCAGGAAAAAGAAAAAAAATTCAGAATTGCACCTTGCAATGTGGAGAAATTACTGTTTGTGCATTTACAATATTCATTGATTTTTGCCATTGAAAAACGTCCAGAAATGTTTGAAGCTACTGACTGAATGAAAGGAGCTGGCATCTCACTCTCTTTGAATCTTCTTTATCATGCTAAGAGGAGCAGGAAAAAGCAAAAAATTTCAGAATTGTACTTTGCAATGCGGAGAAATTACTGTTTGTGCATTTACAATATTCATTGATTTTTGCCATTGAAAAACATCATGTTATTCATATACCAGAAATGTTTGAAGCTACTGACTGAATGAAAAGAGCTGGCATCTCAATCTCTTTGAATCTTCTTTATCATGCTAAGAGGAGCAGGAAAAAGCAAAAAATTTCAGAATTGCACCTTGCAATGTGGAGAAATTACTGTTTGTGCATTTACAATATTCATTGATTTTTGCCATTGAAAAACGTCCAGAAATGTTTGAAGCTACTGACTGAATGAAAGTAGCTGGCATCTCACTCTCTTTGAATCTTCTTTATCATGCTAAGAGGAGCAGGAAAAAGCAAAAAATTTCAGAATTGCATCTTGCAATGCGGAGAAATTACTGTTTGTGCATTTACAATATTCATTGATTTTTGCCATTGAAAAACATCATGTTATTCATATACCAGAAATGTTTGAAGCTACTGACTGAATGAAAAGAGCTGGCATCTCACTCTCTTTGAATCTTTGTTATCATGCTAAGAGGAGCAGGAAAAAGCAAAAAATTTCAGAATTGCACCTTGCAATGTGGAGAAATTACTGTTTGTGCATTTACAATATTCATTGATTTTTGCCATTGAAAAACGTCCATAATTGTTTGAAGCTACTGACTGAATGAAAGGAGCTGGCATCTCACTCTCTTTGAATCTTCTTTATCATGCTAAGAGGAGCAGGAAAAAGCAAAAAATTTCAGAATTGCACCTTGCAATGCGGAGAAATTACTGTTTGTGCATTTACAATATTCATTGATTTTTGCCATTGAAAAACATCATGTTATTCATATACCAGAAATGTTTGAAGCTACTGACTGAATGAAAAGAGCTGGCATCTCACTCTCTTTGAATTTTCTTTATCATGCTAAGAGGAGCAGGAAAAAGAAAAAAATTTCAGAATTGCACCTTGCAATGTGGAGAAATTACTGTTTGTGCATTTACAATATTCATTGATTTTTGCCATTGAAAAACATCATGTTATTCATATACCAGAAATGTTTGAAGCTACTGACTGAATGAAAAGAGCTGGCATCTCACTCTCTTTGAATCTTCTTTATCATGCTAAGAGGAGCAGGAAAAAGCAAAAAATTTCAGAATTGCACCTTGCAATGTGGAGAAATTACTGTTTGTGCATTAACAATATTCATTGATTTTTGCCATTGAAAAACGTCCAGAAATGTTTGAAGCTACTGACTGAATGAAAGGAGCTGGCATCTCACTCTCTTTGAATCTTCTTTATCATGCTAAGAGGAGCAGGACAAAGTTAAAATTTCAGAATTGCACCTTGCAATGCGGAGAAATTACTGTTTGTGCATTTACAATATTCATTGATTTTTGCCATTGAAAAACATCATGTTATTCATATACTAGAAATGTTTGAAGCTACTGACTGAATGAAAGGACCTGGCATCTCACTCTCTTTGAATCTTCTTTACCATGCTAAGAGGAGCAGGAAAAAACAAAAAATTTCAGAATTGCACCTTGCAATGCGGAGAAATTACTGTTTGTGCATTTACAATATTCATTGATTTTTGCCATGGAAAAACATCATGTTATTCATATACCAGAAATGTTTGAAGCTACTGACTGAATGAAAAGAGCTGGCATCTCACTCTCTTTGAATTTTCTTTATCATGCTAAGAGGAGCAGGAAAAAGCCAAAAATTTCAGAATTGCACCTTGCAATGTGGAGAAATTACTGTTTGTGCATTTACAATATTCATTGATTTTTGCCATTGAAAAACATCATGTTATTCATATACCAGAAATGTTTGAAGCTACTGACTGAAAGAAAAGAGCTGGCATCTCACTCTCTATGAATCTTCTTTATCATGCTAAGAGGAGCAGGAAAAAGCAAAAAATTTCAGAATTGCACCTTGCAATGTGGAGAAATTACTGTTTGTGCATTTACAATATTCATTGATTTTTGCCATTGAAAAACGTCCAGAAATGTTTGAAGCTACTGACTGAATGAAAGGAGCTGGCATCTCACTCTCTTTGAATCTTCTTTATCATGCTAAGAGGAGCAGGAAAAAGCAAAAAATTTCAGAATTGCACCTTGCAATGCGGAGAAATTACTGTTTGTGCATTTACAATATTCATTGATTTTTGCCATTGAAAAACATCATGTTATTCATATACCAGAAATGTTTGAAGCTACTGACTGAATGAAAAGATCTGGCATCTCACTCTCTTTGAATCTTCTTTATCATGCTAAGAGGAGCAGGAAAAAGCAAAAAATTTCAGAATTGCACCTTGCAATGTGGAGAAATTACTGTTTGTGCATTAACAATATTCATTGATTTTTGCCATTGAAAAACGTCCAGAAATGTTTGAAGCTACTGACTGAATGAAAGGAGCTGGCATCTCACTCTCTTTGAATCTTCTTTATCATGCTAAGAGGAGCAGGACAAAGTAAAAATTTCAGAATTGCACCTTGCAATGCGGAGAAATTACTGTTTGTGCATTTACAATATTCATTGATTTTTGCCATTGAAAAACATCATGTTATTCATATACTAGAAATGTTTGAAGCTACTGACTGAATGAAAGGACCTGGCATCTCACTCTCTTTGAATCTTCTTTACCATGCTAAGAGGAGCAGGAAAAAGCAAAAAATTTCAGAATTGCACCTTGCAATGCGGAGAAATTACTGTTTGTGCATTTACAATATTCATTGATTTTTGCCATGGAAAAACATCATGTTATTCATATACCAGAAATGTTTGAAGCTACTGACTGAATGAAAAGAGCTGGCATCTCACTCTCTTTGAATTTTCTTTATCATGCTAAGAGGAGCAGGAAAAAGCCAAAAATTTCAGAATTGCACCTTGCAATGTGGAGAAATTACTGTTTGTGCATTTACAATATTCATTGATTTTTGCCATTGAAAAACATCATGTTATTCATATACCAGAAATGTTTGAAGCTACTGACTGAAAGAAAAGAGCTGGCATCTCACTCTCTATGAATCTTCTTTATCATGCTAAGAGGAGCAGGAAAAAGCAAAAAATTTCAGAATTGCACCTTGCAATGTGGAGAAATTACTGTTTGTGCATTTACAATATTCATTGATTTTTGCCATTGAAAAACGTCCAGAAATGTTTGAAGCTACTGACTGAATGAAAGGAGCTGGCATCTCACTCTCTTTGAATCTTCTTTATCATGCTAAGAGGAGCAGGAAAAAGCAAAAAATTTCAGAATTGCACCTTGCAATGCGGAGAAATTACTGTTTGTGCATTTACAATATTCATTGATTTTTGCCATTGAAAAACATCATGTTATTCATATACCAGAAATGTTTGAAGCTACTGACTGAATGAAAGGAGCTGGCATCTCACTCTCTTTGCATCTTCTTTATCATGCTAAGAGGAGCAGGAAAAAGCAAAAAATTTCAGAATTGCACCTTGCAATGCGGAGAAATTACTGTTTGTGCATTTACAATATTCATTGATTTTTGCCATTGAAAAACGTCCAGAAATGTTTGAAGCTACTGACTGAATGAAAGGAGCTGGCATCTCACTCTCTTTGAATCTTCTTTATCATGCTAAGAGGAGCAGGAAAAAGCAAAAAATTTCAGAATTGCACCTTGCAATGCGGAGAAATTACTGTTTGTGCATTTACAATATTCATTGATTTTTGCCATTGAAAAACGTCCAGAAATGTTTGAAGCTACTGACTGAATGAAAGGAGCTGGCATCTCACTCTCTTTGAATCTTCTTTATCATGCTAAGAGGAGCAGGACAAAGTTAAAATTTCAGAATTGCACCTTGCAATGCGGAGAAATTACTGTTTGTGCATTTACAATATTCATTGATTTTTGCCATTGAAAAACATCATGTTATTCATATACTAGAAATGTTTGAAGCTACTGACTGAATGAAAGGACCTGGCATCTCACTCTCTTTGAATCTTCTTTACCATGCTAAGAGGAGCAGGAAAAAGCAAAAAATTTCAGAATTGCACCTTGCAATGCGGAGAAATTACTGTTTGTGCATTTACAATATTCATTGATTTTTGCCATGGAAAAACGTCCAGAAATGTTTGAAGCTACTGACTGAATGAAAGGAGCTGGCATCTCACTCTCTTTGAATCTTCTTTATCATGCTAAGAGGAGCAGGACAAAGTAAAAATTTCAGAATTGCACCTTGCAATGCGGAGAAATTACTGTTTGTGCATTTACAATATTCATTGATTTTTGCCATTGAAATACATCATGTTATTCATATACTAGAAATGTTTGAAGCTACTGACTGAATGAAAGGACCTGGCATCTCACTCTCTTTGAATCTTCTTTACCATGCTAAGAGGAGCAGGAAAAAGCAAAAAATTTCAGAATTGCACCTTGCAATGCGGAGAAATTACTGTTTGTGCATTTACAATATTCATTGATTTTTGCCATGGAAAAACATCATGTTATTCATATACCAGAAATGTTTGAAGCTACTGACTGAATGAAAAGAGCTGGCATCTCACTCTCTTTG
Organism: Phyllobates terribilis; assembly: GCF_046119375.1. Classification (NCBI taxonomy): domain Eukaryota; kingdom Metazoa; phylum Chordata; class Amphibia; order Anura; family Dendrobatidae; genus Phyllobates; species Phyllobates terribilis. The sequence continues at coordinate 5,853,585 of NW_027362792.1, forward strand.
AATTTTCTTTATCATGCTAAGAGGAGCAGAAAAAAGCCAAAAATTTCAGAATTGCACCTTGCAATGTGGAGAAATTACTGTTTGTGCATTTACAATATTCATTGATTTTTGCCATTGAAAAACATCATGTTATTCATATACCAGAAATGTTTGAAGCTACTCACTGAAAGAAAAGAGCTGGCATCTCACTCTCTGTGAATCTTCTTTATCATGCTAAGAGGAGCAGGAAAAAGCAAAAAATTTCAGAATTGCACCTTGCAATGTGGAGAAATTACTGTTTGTGCATTTACAATATTCATTGATTTTTGCCATTGAAAAACGTCCAGAAATGTTTGAAGCTACTGACTGAATGAAAGGAGCTGGCATCTCACTCTCTTTGAATCTTCTTTATCATGCTAAGAGGAGCAGGAAAAAGCAAAAAATTTCAGAATTGCACCTTGCAATGCGGAGAAATTACTGTTTGTGCATTTACAATATTCATTGATTTTTGCCATTGAAAAACATCATGTTATTCATATACCAGAAATGTTTGAAGCTACTGACTGAATGAAAAGAGCTGGCATCTCACTCTCTTTGAATCTTCTTTATCATGCTAAGAGGAGCAGGAAAAAGCAAAAAATTTCAGAATTGCACCTTGCAATGTGGAGAAATTACTGTTTGTGCATTTACAATATTCATTGATTTTTGCCATTGAAAAACGTCCAGAAATGTTTGAAGCTACTGACTGAATGAAAGGAGCTGGCATCTCACTGTCTTTGAATCTTCTTTATCATGCTAAGAGGAGAAGGAAAAAGCAAAAAATTTCAGAATTGCACCTTGCAATGCGGAGAAATTACTGTTTGTGCATTTACAATATTCATTGATTTTTGCCATTGAAAAACATCATGTTATTCATATACCAGAAATGTTTGAAGCTACTGACTGAATGAAAAGAGCTGGCATCTCACTCTCTTTGAATCTTCTTTATCATGCTAAGAGGAGCAGGAAAAAGCAAAAAATTTCAGAATTGCACCTTGCAATGTGGAGAAATTACTGTTTGTGCATTAACAATATTCATTGATTTTTGCCATTGAAAAACGTCCAGAAATGTTTGAAGCTACTGACTGAATGAAAGGAGTTGGCATCTCACTCTCTTTGAATCTTCTTTATCATGCTAAGAGGAGCAGGAAAAAGCAAAAAATTTCAGAATTGAACCTTGCAATGCGGAGAAATTACTGTTTGTGCATTTACAATATTCATTGATTTTTGCCATTGAAAAACATCATGTTATTCATATACCAGAAATGTTTGAAGCTACTGACTGAATGAAAAGAGCTGGCATCTCACTCTCTATGAATCTTCTTTATCATGCTAAGAGGAGCAGGAAAAAGCAAAAAATTTCAGAATTGCACCTTGCAATGTGGAGAAATTACTGTTTGTGCATTTACAATATTCATTGATTTTTGCCATTGAAAAACGTCCAGAAATGTTTGAAGCTACTGACTGAATGAAAGGAGCTGGCATCTCACTCTCTTTGAATCTTCTTTATCATGCTAAGAGGAGCAGGAAAAAGCAAAAAATTTCAGAATTGCACCTTGCAATGCGGAGAAATTACTGTTTGTGCATTTACAATATTCATTGATTTTTGCCATTGAAAAACATCATGTTATTCATATACCAGAAACGTTTGAAGCTACTGACTGAATGAAAAGAGCTGGCATATCACTCTCTTTGAATCTTCTTTATCATGCTAAGAGGAGCAGGAAAAAGCAAAAAATTTCAGAATTGCACCTTGCAATGTGGAGAAATTACTGTTTGTGCATTTACAATATTCATTGATTTTTGCCATTGAAAAACGTCATGTTATTCATATACCAGAAATGTTTGAAGCTACTGACTGAATGAAAGGAGCTGGCATCTCACTCTCTTTGAATCTTCTTTATCATGCTAAGAGGAGCAGGAAAAAGCAAAAAATTTCAGAATTGCACCTTGCAATGCGGAGAAATTACTGTTTGTGCATTTACAATATTCATTGATTTTTGCCATTGAAAAACATCATGTTATTCATACACCAGAAATGTTTGAAGCTACTGACTGAATGAAATGAGCTGGCATCTCACTCTCTTTGAATCTTCTTTATCATGCTAAGAGGAGCAGGAAAAAGCAAAAAATTTCAGAATTGCACCTTGCAATGTGGAGAAATTACTGTTTGTGCATTTACAAAATTCATTGATTTTTGCCATTGAAAAACATCATGTTATTCATATACCAGAAATGTTTGAAGCTACTGACTGAATGAAAAGAGCTGGCATCTCACTCTCTTTGAATCTTCTTTATCATGCTAAGAGGAGCAGGAAAAAGCAAAAAATTTCAGAATTGCACCTTGCAATGTGGAGAAATTACTGTTTGTGCATTTACAATATTCATTGATTTTTGCCATTGAAAAACGTCCAGAAATGTTTGAAGCTACTGACTGAATGAAAGGAGCTGGCATCTCACTCACTTTGAATCTTCTTTATCATGCTAAGAGGAGCAGGAAAAAGCAAAAAATTTCAGAATTGCACCTTGCAATGCGGAGAAATTACTGTTTGTGCATTTACAATATTCATTGATTTTTGTCATTGAAAAACATCATGTTATTCATATACCAGAATTGTTTGAAGCTACTGACTGAATGAAAAGAGCGGGCATCTCACTCTCTTGGAATCTTCTTTACCATGCTAAGTGGAGCAGGAAAAAGCAAAAAATTTCAGAATTGCACCTTGCAATGTGGAGAAATTACTGTTTGTGCATTTACAATATTCATTGATTTTTGCCATTGAAAAACGTCCAGAAATGTTTGAAGCTACTGACTGAATGAAAGGAGCTGGCATCTCACTCTCTTTAAATCTTCTTTATCATGCTAAGAGGAGCAGGAAAAAGCAAAAAAAATCAGAATTGCATCTTGCAATGTGGAGAAATTACTCTTTGTGCATTTACAATATTCATTGATTTTTGCCATTGAAAAACGTCCAGAAATGTTTGAAGCTACTGACTGAATGAAAGGAGCTGGCATCTCACTCTCTTTAAATCTTCTTTATCATGCTAAGAGGAGCAGGAAAAAGCAAAAAAATTCAGAATTGCATCTTGCAATGCGGACAAATTACTGTTTGTGCATTTACAATATTCATTGATTTTTGCCATTGAAAAACATCATGCTATTCATATACCAGAAATGTTTGAAGCTACTGACTGAATGAAAAGAGCTGGCATCTCACTCTCTTTGAATCTTCTTTATCATGCTAAGAGGAGCAGGAAAAAGCAAAAAATTTCAGAATTGCACCTTGCAATGTGGAGAAATTACTCTTTGTGCATTTACAATATTCATTGATTTTTGCCATTGAAAAACGTCCAGAAATGTTTGAAGCTACTGACTGAATGAAAGGAGCTGGCATCTCACTCACTTTGAATCTTCTTTATCATGCTAAGAGGAGCAGGAAAAAGCAAAAAATTTCAGAATTGCACCTTGCAATGCGGAGAAATTACTGTTTGTGCATTTACAATATTCATTGATTTTTGTCATTGAAAAACATCATGTTATTCATATACCAGAAATGTTTGAAGCTACTGACTGAATGAAAAGAGCGTGCATCTCACTCTCTTTGAATCTTCTTTACCATGCTAAGAGGAGCAGGAAAAAGCAAAAAATTTCAGAATTGCACCTTGCAATGCGGAGAAATTACTGTTTGTGCATTTACAATATTCATTGATTTTTGCCATTGAAAAACATCATGTTATTCATATACCAGAAATGTTTGAAGCTACTGACTGAATGAAAAGAGTTGGCATCTCACTCTCTTTGAATCTTCTTTACCATGCTAAGAGGAGCAGGAAAAAGCAAAAAATTTCAGAATTGCACCTTGCAATGTGGAGAAATTACTGTTTGTGCATTTACAATATTCATTGATTTTTGCCATTGAAAAACGTCCAGAAATGTTTGAAGCTACTGACTGAATGAAAGGAGCTGGCATCTCACTCTCTTTGAATCTTCTTTATCATGCTAAGAGGAGCAGGAAAAAGCAAAAAATTTCAGAATTGCACCTTGCAATGTGGAGAAATTACTCTTTGTGCATTTACAATATTCATTGATTTTTGCCATTGAAAAACGTCCAGAAATGTTTGAAGCTACTGACTGAATGAAAGGAGCTGGCATCTCACTCTCTTTGAATCTTCTTTATCATGCTAAGAGGAGCAGGAAAAAGCAAAAAATTTCAGAATTGCACCTTGCAATGCGGAGAAATTACTGTTTGTGCATTTACAATATTCATTGATTTTTGCCATTGAAAAACATCATGTTATTCATATACCAGAAATGTTTGAAGCTACTGACTGAATGAAAAGAGCTGGCATCTCACTCTCTTTGAATCTTCTTTATCATGCTAAGAGGAGCAGGAAAAAGCAAAAAATTTCAGAATTGCACCTTGCAATGTGGAGAAATTACTGTTTGTGCATTTACAATATTCATTGATTTTTGCCATTGAAAAACGTCCAGAAATGTTTGAAGCTACTGACTGAATGAAAGGAGCTGGCTTCTCACTCTCTTTGAATCTTCTTTATCATGCTAAGAGGAGCAGGAAAAAGCAAAAAATTTCAGAATTGCACCTTGCAATGCGGAGAAATTAATGTTTGTGCATTTACAATATTCATTGATTTTTGCCATTGAAAAACATCATGTTATTCATATACCAGAAATGTTTGAAGCTACAGACTGAATGAAAAGAGCTGGCATCTCATTCTCTTTTAATCTTCTTTATCATGCTAAGAGGAGCAGGAAAAAGCAAAAAATTTCAGAATTGCACCTTGCAATGTGGAGAAATTACTGTTTGTGCATTTACAATATTCATTGATTTTTGCCATTGAAAAACGTCCAGAAATGTTTGAAGCTACTGACTGAATGAAAGGAGCTGGCATGTCACTCTCTTTGAATCTTCTTTATCATGCTAAGAGGAGCAGGAAAAAGCAAAAAAATTCAGAATTGCACCTTGCAATGCGGAGAAATTACTGTTTGTGCATTTACAATATTCACTGTTTTTTGCCATTGAAAAATATCATGCTATTCATATACCAGAAATGTTTGAAGCTACTGACTGAATGAAAAGAGCTGGCATCTCACTCTCTTTGAATCTTCTTTATCATGCTAAGAGGAGCAGGAAACAGCAAAAAATTTCAGAATTGCACCTTGCAATGTGGAGAAATTACTGTTTGTGCATTTACAATATTCATTGATTTTTGCCATTGAAAAACGTCCAGAAATGTTTGAAGCTACTGACTGAATGAAAAGAGCTGGCATCTCACTCTCTTTGAATCTTCTTTATCATGCTAAGAGGAGCAGGAAAAAGCAAAAAATTTAAGAATTGTACCTTGCAATGCGGAGAAATTACTGTTTGTGCATTTACAATATTCATTGATTTTTGCCATTGAAAAACATCATGTTATTCATATACCAGAAATGTTTGAAGCTACTGACTGAATGAAAAGAGCTGGCATCTCACTCTCTTTGAATCTTCTTTATCATGCTAAGAGGAGCAGGAAAAAGCAAAAAATTTCAGAATTGCACCTTGCAATGCGGAGAAATTACTGTTTGTGCATTTACAATATTCATTGATTTTTGCCATTGAAAAACATCATGCTATTCATATACCAGAAATGTTTGAAGCTACTGACTGAATGAAAAGAGCTGGCATCGCACTCTCTTTGAATCTTCTTTATCATGCTAAGAGGAGCAGGAAAAAGCAAAAAATTTCAGAATTGCACCTTGCAATGTGGAGAAATTACTGTTTGTGCATTTACAATATTCATTGATTTTTGCCATTGAAAAACGTCCAGAAATGTTTGAAGCTACTGACTGAATGAAAGGAGCTGGCATCTCACTCTCTTTGAATCTTCTTTATCATGCTAAGAGGAGCAGGAAAAAGCAAAAAATTTCAGAATTGCACCTTGCAATGCGGAGAAATTACTGTTTGTGCATTTACAATATTCATTGATTTTTGCCATTGAAAAACATCATGTTATTCATATACCAGAAATGTTTGAAGCTACTGACTGAATGAAAGGAGCTGGCATCTCACTCTCTTTGAATCTTCTTTATCATGCTAAGAGGAGCAGGAAAAAGCAAAAAATTTCAGAATTGCACCTTGCAATGTGGAGAAATTACTGTTTGTGCATTTACAATATTCATTGATTTTTGCCATTGAAAAACGTCCAGAAATGTTTGAAGCTACTGACTGAATGAAAAGAGCTGGCATCTCACTCTCTTTGAATCTTCTTTATCATGCTAAGAGGAGCAGGAAAAAGCAAAAAATTTAAGAATTGTACCTTGCAATGCGGAGAAATTACTGTTTGTGCATTTACAATATTCATTGATTTTTGCCATTGAAAAACATCATGTTATTCATATACCAGAAATGTTTGAAGCTACTGACTGAATGAAAAGAGCTGGCATCTCACTCTCTTTGAATCTTCTTTATCATGCTAAGAGGAGCAGGAAAAAGCAAAAAATTTCAGAATTGCACCTTGCAATGCGGAGAAATTACTGTTTGTGCATTTACAATATTCATTGATTTTTGCCATTGAAAAACATCATGCTATTCATATACCAGAAATGTTTGAAGCTACTGACTGAATGAAAAGAGCTGGCATCTCACTCTCTTTGAATCTTCTTTATCATGCTAAGAGGAGCAGGAAAAAGCAAAAAATTTCAGAATTGCACCTTGCAATGTGGAGAAATTACTGTTTGTGCATTTACAATATTCATTGATTTTTGCCATTGAAAAACGTCCAGAAATGTTTGAAGCTACTGACTGAATGAAAGGAGCTGGCATCTCACTCTCTTTGAATCTTCTTTATCATGCTAAGAGGAGCAGGAAAAAGCAAAAAATTTCAGAATTGCACCTTGCAATGCGGAGAAATTACTGTTTGTGCATTTACAATATTCATTGATTTTTGCCATTGAAAAACATCATGTTATTCATATACCAGAAATGTTTGAAGCTACTGACTGAATGAAAGGAGCTGGCATCTCACTCTCTTTGAATCTTCTTTATCATGCTAAGAGGAGCAGGAAAAAGCAAAAAATTTCAGAATTGCACCTTGCAATGTGGAGAAATTACTGTTTGTGCATTTACAATATTCATTGATTTTTGCCATTGAAAAACGTCCAGCAATGTTTGAAGCTACTGACTGAATGAAAGGAGCTGGCATCTCACTCTCTTTGAATCTTCTTTATCATGCTAAGAGGAGCAGGAAAATGCAAAAAATTTCAGAATTGCACCTTGCAATGCGGAGAAATTACTGTTTGTGCATTTACAATATTCATTGATTTTTGCCATTGAAAAACATCATGTTATTCATATACCAGAAATGTTTGAAGCTACTGACTGAATGAAAAGAGCGGGCATCTCACTCTCTTTGAATCTTCTTTACCATGCTAAGAGGAGCAGGAAAAAGCAAAACATTTCAGAATTGCACCTTGCAATGTGGAGAAATTACTGTTTTTGCATTTACAATCTTCATTGATTTTTGCCATTGAAAAACGTCCAGAAATGTTTGAAGCTACTGACTGAATGAAAGGAGCTGGCATCTCCGTCTCTTTGAATCTTCTTTATCATGCTAAGAGGAGCAGGAAAAAGCAAAAAATTTCAGAATTGCACCTTGCAATGCGGAGAAATTACTGTTTGTGCATTTACAATATTCATTGATTTTTGCCATTGAAAAACATCATGTTATTCATATACCAGAAATGTTTGAAGCTACTGACTGAATGAAAAGAGCTGGCATCTCACTCTCTTTGAATCTTCTTTATCATGCTAAGAGGAGCAGGAAAAAGCAAAGAATTTCAGAATTGCACCTTGCAATGTGGAGAAATTACTGTTTGTGCATTTACAGTATTAATTGATTTTTGCCATTGAAAAACGTCCAGAAATGTTTGAGGCTACTGACTGAATGAAAGGAGCTGGCATCTCACTCTCTTTGAATCTTCTTTATCATGCTAAGAGGAGCAGGAAAAAGCAAAAAATTTCAGAATTGCACCTTGCAATGCGGAGAAATTACTGTTTGTGCATTTACAATATTCATTGATTTTTGCCATTGAAAAACATCATGTTATTCATATACCAGAAATGTTTGAAGCTACTGACTGAATGAAAAGAGCTGGCATCTCACTCTCTTTGAATCTTCTTTATCATGCTAAGAGGAGCAGGAAAAAGCAAAAAATTTCAGAATTGCACCTTGCAATGTGGAGAAATTACTGTTTGTGCATTTACAATATTCATTGATTTTTGCCATTGAAAAACGTCCAGAAATGTTTGAAGCTACTGACTGAATGAAAGGAGCTGGCATCTCACTCTCTTTGAATCTTCTTTATCATGCTAAGAGGAGCAGGAAAAAGCAAAAAATTTCAGAATTGCACCTTGCAATGTGGAGAAATTACTGTTTGTGCATTTACAATATTCATTGATTTTTGCCATTGAAAAACATCATGTTATTCATATACCAGAAATGTTTGAAGCTACTGACTGAATGAAAGGAGCTGGCATCTCACTCTCTTTGAATCTTCTTTATCATGCTAAGAGGAGCAGGAAAAAGCAAAAAATTTCAGAATTGCACCTTGCAATGCGGAGAAATTACTGTTTGTGCATTTACAATATTCATTGATTTTTGCCATTGAAAAACATCATGTTATTCATATACCAGAAATGTTTGAAGCTACTGACTGAATGAAAAGAGCTGGCATCTCACTCTCTTTGAATCTTCTTTATCATGCTAAGAGGAGCAGGAAAAAGCAAAAAATTTCAGAATTGCACCTTGCAATGTGGAGAAATTACTGTTTGTGCATTTACAATATTCATTGATTTTTGCCATTGAAAAACGTCCAGAAATGTTTGAAGCTACTGACTGAATGAAAGGAGCTGGCATCTCACTCTCTTTGAATCTTCTTTATCATGCTAAGAGGAGCAGGAAAAAGCAAAAAAATTCAGAATTGCACCTTGCAATGCGGAGAAATTACTGTTTGTGCATTTACAATATTCATTGATTTTTGCCATTGAAAAACATCATGCTATTCATATACCAGAAATGTTTGAAGCTACTGACTGAATGAAAAGAGCTGGCATCTCACTCTCTTTGAATCTTCTTTATCATGCTAAGAGGAGCAGGAAAAAGCAAAAAAATTCAGAATTGCACCTTGCAATGTGGAGAAATTACTGTTTGTGCATTTACAATATTCATTGATTTTTGCCATTGAAAAACATCCAGAAATGTTTGAAGCTACTGACTGAATGAAAGGAACTGGCATCTCACTCTCTTTGAATCTTCTTTATCATGCTAAGAGGAGCAGGAAAAAGCAAAAAATTTCAGAATTGCACCTTGCAATGCGGAGAAATTACTGTTTGTGCATTTACAATATTCATTGATTTTTGCCATTGAAAAACATCATGTTATTCATATACCAGAAATGTTTGAAGCTACTGACTGAATGAAAGGAGCTGGCATCTCACTCTCTTTGAATCTTCTTTATCATGCTAAGAGGAGCAGGAAAAAGCAAAAAATTTCAGAATTGCACCTTGCAATGCGGAGAAATTACTGTTTGTGCATTTACAATATTCATTGATTTTTGCCATTGAAAAACATCATGTTATTCATATACCAGAAATGTTTGAAGCTACTGACTGAATGAAAGGAGCTGGCATCTCACTCTCTTTGAATCTTCTTTATCATGCTAAGAGGAGCAGGAAAAAGCAAAAAATTTCCAAATTGCACCTTGCAATGCGGAGAAATTACTGTTTGTGCATTTACAATATTCATTGATTTTTGCCATTGAAAAACATCATGTTATTCATATACCAGAAATGTTTGAAGCTACTGACTGAATGAAAAGAGCTGGCATCTCACTCTCTTTGAATCTTCTTTATCATGCTAAGAGGAGCAGGAAAAAGCAAAAAATTTCAGAATTGCACCTTGCAATGTGGAGAAATTACTGTTTGTGCATTTACAATATTCATTGATTTTTGCCATTGAAAAACGTCCAGCAATGTTTGAAGCTACTGACTGAATGAAAGGAGCTGGCATCTCACTCTCTTTGAATCTTCTTTATCATGCTAAGAGGAGCAGGAAAAAGCAAAAAATTTCAGAATTGCACCTTGCAATGCGGAGAAATTACTGTTTGTGCATTTACAATATTCATTGATTTTTGCCATTGAAAAACATCATGTTATTCATATACCAGAAATGTTTGAAGCTACTGACTGAATGAAAAGAGCTGGCATCTCACTCTCTTTGAATCTTCTTTATCATGCTAAGAGGAGCAGGAAAAATCAAAAAATTTCAGAATTGCACCTTGCAATGCGGAGAAATTACTGTTTGTGCATTTACAATATTCATTGATTTTTGCCATTGAAAAACATCATGTTATTCATGTACCAGAAATGTTTGAAGCTTCTGATTGAATGAAAAGAGCTGGCATCTCACTCTCTTTGAATCTTCTTTATCATGCTAAGAGGAGCAGGAAAAATCAAAAAATTTCAGACTTGCACCTTGCAATGTGGAGAAATTACTGTTTGTGCATTTACAATATTCATTGATTTTTGCCATTGAAAAACGTCCAGAAATGTTTGAAGCTGCTGACTGAATGAAAGGAGCTGGCATCTCAATCTCTTTGAATCTTCTTTATCATGGTAAGAGGAGCAGGAAAAAGCAAAAAATTTCAGAATTGCACCTTGCAATGCTGAGAAATTACTGTTTGTGCATTTACAATATTCATTGATTTTTGCCATTGAAAAACATCATGTTATTCATATACCAGAAATGTTTGAAGCTACTGACTGAATGAAAAGAGCTGGCATCTCACTCTCTTTGAATCTTCTTTATCATGCTAGGATTAGCAGGAAAAAGCAAAAAATTTCAGAATTGCACCTTGCAATGTGGAGAAATTACTGTTTGTGCATTTATAATATTCATTGATTTTTGCCATTGAAAAACGTCCAGAAATTTTTGAAGCTACTGACTGAATGAAAGGAGCTGGCATCTCACTCACTTTGAATCTTCTTTATCATGCTAAGAGGAGCAGGAAAAAGGAAAAAATTTCAGAATTGCACCTTGCAATGCGGAGAAATTACTGTTTGTGCATTTACAATATTCATTGATTTTTGCCATTGAAAAACATCATGTTATTCATATACCAGAAATGTTTGAAGCTACTGACTGAATGAAAAGAGCGGGCATCTCACTCTCTTTGAATCTTCTTTACCATGCTAGGAGGAGCAGGAAAAAGCAAAAAATTTCAGAATTGCACCTTGCAATGTGGAGAAATTACTGTTTGTGCATTTACAATCTTCATTGATTTTTGCCATTGAAAAACGTCCAGAAATGTTTGAAGCTACTGACTGAATGAAAGGAGCTGGCATCTCACTCTCTTTGAATCTTCTTTATCATGCTAAGAGGAGCAGGAAAAAGCAAAAAATTTCAGAATTGCACCTTGCAATGTGGAGAAATTACTCTTTGTGCATTTACAATATTCATTGATTTTTGCCATTGAAAAACGTCCAGAAATGTTTGAAGCTACTGACTGAATGAAAGGAGCTGGCATCTCAGTCTCTTTGAATCTTCTTTATCATGCTAAGATTAGCAGGAAAAAGCAAAAAATTTCAGAATTGCACCTTGCAATGCGGAGAAATTACTGTTTGTTCATTTTCAATATTCATTGATTTTTGCCATTGAAAAACATCATGTTATTCATATACCAGAAATGTTTGAAGCTACTGACTGAATGAAAAGAGCTGGCATCTCACTATCTTTGAATCTTCTTTATCATGCTTAAAGGAGCAGGAAAAAGCAAAAAATTTCAGAATTGCACCTTGCAATATGGAGAAATTACTGTTTGTGCATTTACAATATTCATTGATTTTTGCCATTGAAAAACGTCCAGAAATGTTTGAAGCTACTGAATGAATGAAAGGAGCTGGCTTCTCACTCTCTTTGAATCTTCTTTATCATGCTAAGAGGAGCAGGAAAAAGCAAAAAATTTCAGAATTGCACCTTGCAATGCGGAGAAATTACTGTTTGTGCATTTACAATATTCATTGATTTTTGCCATTGAAAAACATCATGTTATTCATATACCAGAAATGTTTGAAGCTACAGACTGAATGAAAAGAGCTGGCATCTCACTCTCTTTGAATCTTCTTTATCATGCTAAGAGGAGCAGGAAAAAGCAAAAAATTTCAGAATTGCACCTTGCAATGTGGAGAAATTACTGTTTGTGCATTTACAATATTCATTGATTTTTGCCATTGAAAAACGTCCAGAAATGTTTGAAGCTACTGACTGAATGAAAGGAGCTGGCATGTCACTCTCTTTGAATCTTCTTTATCATGCTAAGAGGAGCAGGTAAAAGCAAAAAAATTCAGAATTGCACCTTGCAATGCGGAGAAATTACTGTTTGTGCATTTACAATATTCACTGATTTTTGCCATTGAAAAACATCATGCTATTCATATACCTGAAATGTTTGAAGCTACTGACTGAATGAAAAGAGCTGGCATCTCACTCTCTTTGAATCTTCTTTATCATGCTAAGAGGAGCAGGAAAAAGCAAAAAATTTCAGAATTGCACCTTGCAATGTGGAGAAATTACTGTTTGTGCATTTACAATATTCATTGATTTTTGCCATTGAAAAACGTCCAGAAATGTTTGAAGCTACTGACTGAATGAAAGGAGCTGGCATCTCACTCTCTTTGAATCTTCTTTATTATGCTAAGAGGAGCAGGAAAAAGCAAAAAATTTCAGAATTGCACCTTGCAATGCGGAGAAATTACTGTTTGTGCATTTACAATATTCATTGATTTTTGCCATTGAAAAACATCATGTTATTCATATACCAGAAATGTTTGAAGCTACTGACTGAATGAAAAGAGCTGGCATCTCACTCTCTTTGAATCTTCTTTATCATGCTATGAGGAGCAGGAAAGAGCAAAAAATTTCAGAATTGCACCTTGCAATGTGGAGAAATTACTGTTTGTGCATTTACAATATTCATTGATTTTTGCCATTGAAAAACGTCCAGAAGTGTTTGAAGCTACTGACTGAATGAAAAGAGCTGGCATCTCACTCTCTTTGAATCTTCTTTATCATGCTAAGAGGAGCAGGAAAAAGGAAAAAATTTCAGAATTGCACCTTGCAATGCGGAGAAATTACTGTTTGTGCATTTACAATATTCATTGATTTTTTCCATTGAAAAACATCATGTTATTCATATACCAGAAATGTTTGAAGCTACTGACTGAATGAAAAGAGCGGGCATCTCACTCTCTTTGAATCTTCTTTACCATGCTAAGAGAAGCAGGAAAAAGCAAAAAATTTCAGAATTGCACCTTGCAATGTGGAGAAATTACTGTTTGTGCATTTACAATCTTCATTGATTTTTGCCATTGAAAAACGTCCAGAAATGTTTGAAGCTACTGACTGAATGAAAGGAGCTGGCATCTCACTCTCTTTGAATTTTCTTTATCATGCTAAGAGGAGCAGGAAAAAGCAAAAAATTTCAGAATTGCACCTTGCAATGTGGAGAAATTACTCTTTGTGCATTTACAATATTCATTGATTTTTGAAATTGAAAAACGTCCAGAAATGTTTGAAGCTACTGACTGAATGAAAAGAGCTGGCATCTCACTCTCTTTGAATCTTCTTTATTATGCTAAGAGGAGCAGGAAAAAGCAAAAAATTTCAGAATTGCACCTTGCAATGCGGAGAAATTACTGTTTGTGCATTTACAATATTCATTGATTTTTGCCATTGAAAAACATCATGTTATTCATATACCAGAAATGTTTGAAGCTACTGACTGAATGAAAAGAGCTGGCATCTCACTCTCTTTGAATCTTCTTTATCATGCTAAGAGGAGCAGGAAAGAGTAAAAAATTTCAGAATTGCACCTTGCAATGTGGAGAAATTACTGTTTGTGCCTTTACAATATTCATTGATTTTTGCCATTGAAAAATGTCCAGAAGTGTTTGAAGCTACTGACTGAATGAAAAGAGCTGGCATCTCACTCTCTTTGAATCTTCTTTATCATGCTAAGAGGAGCAGGAAAAAGCAAAAAATTTCAGAATTGCACCTTGCAATGCGGAGAAATTACTGTTTGTGCATTTACAATATTCATTGATTTTTGCCATTGAAAAACATCATGTTATTCATATACCAGAAATGTTTGAAGCTACTGACTGAATGAAAAGAGCTGGCATCTCACTCTCTTTGAATCTTCTTTATCATGCTAAGAGGAGCAGGAAAAAGCAAAGAATTTCAGAATTGCACCTTGCAATGTGGAGAAATTACTGTTTGTGCATTTACAATATTCATTGATTTTTGCCATTGAAAAACGTCCAGAAATGTTTGAAGCTACTGACTGAATGAAAGGAGCTGGCATCTCACTCTCTTTGAATCTTCTTTATCATGCTAAGAGGAGCAGGAAAAAGCAAAAAATTTCAGAATTGCACCTTGCAATGCGGAGAAATTACTGTTTGTGCATTTACAATATTCATTGATTTTTGCCATTGAAAAACATCATGTTATTCATATACCAGAAATGTTTGAAGCTACTGACTGAATGAAAAGAGCTGGCATCTCACTCTCTTTGAATCTTCTTTATCATGCTAAGAGGAGCAGGAAAAAGCAAAAAATTTCAGAATTGCACCTTGCAATGTGGAGAAATTACTGTTTGTGCATTTACAATATTCATTGATTTTTGCCATTGAAAAACGTCCAGAAATGTTTGAAGCTACTGACTGAATGAAAGGAGCTGGCATCTCACTCTCTTTGAATATTCTTTATCATGCTAAGAGGAGCAGGAAAAAGCAAAAAATTTCAGAATTGCACCTTGCAATGCGGAGAAATTACTGTTTGTGCATTTACAATATTCATTGATTTTTGCCATTGAAAAACATCATGTTATTCATATACCAGAAATGTTTGAAGCTACTGACTGAATGAAAAGAGCGGGCATCTCACTCTCTTTGAATCTTCTTTACCATGCTAAGAGGAGCAGGAAAAAGCAAAAAATTTCAGAATTGCACCTTGCAATGTGGAGAAATTACTGTTTGTGCATTTACAATATTCATTGATTTTTGCCATTGAAAAACATCATGTTATTCATATACCAGAAATGTTTGAAGCTACTGACTGAATGAAAAGAGCTGGCATCTCACTCTCTTTGAATCTTCTTTATCATGCTAAGAGGAGCAGGAAAAAGCAAAAAATTTCAGAATTGCACCTTGCAATGTGGAGAAATTACTCTTTGTGCATTTACAATATTCATTGATTTTTGCCATTGAAAAACGTCCAGAAATGTTTGAAGCTACTGACTGAATGAAAGGAGCTGGCATCTCAGTCTCTTTGAATCTTCTTTATCATGCTAAGAGGAGCAGGAAAAAGCAAAAAATTTCAGAATTGCACCTTGCAATGCGGAGAAATTACTGTTTGTTCATTTACAATATTCATTGATTTTTGCCATTGAAAAACATCATGTTATTCATATACCAGAAATGTTTGAAGCTACTGACTGAATGAAAAGAGCTGGCATCTCACTCTCTTTGAATCTTCTTTATCATGCTTAAAGGAGCAGGAAAAAGCAAAAAATTTCAGAATTGCACCTTGCAATGTGGAGAAATTACTGTTTGTGCATTTACAATATTCATTGATTTTTGCCATTGAAAAACGTCCAGAAATGTTTGAAGCTACAGACTGAATGAAAGGAGCTGGCTTCTCACTCTCTTTGAATCTTCTTTATCATGCTAAGAGGAGCAGGAAAAAGCAAACAATTTCAGAATTGCACCTTGCAATGCGGAGAAATTACTGTTTGTGCATTTACAATATTCATTGATTTTTGCCATTGAAAAACATCATGTTATTCATATACCAGAAATGTTTGAAGCTACAGACTGAATGAAAAGAGCTGGCATCTCACTCTCTTTGAATCTTCTTTATCATGCTAAGAGGAGCAGGAAAAAGCAAAAAATTTCAGAATTGCACCTTGCAATGTGGAGAAATTACTGTTTGTGCATTTACAATATTCATTGATTTTTGCCATTGAAAAACGTCCAGAAATGTTTGAAGCTACTGACTGAATGAAAGAAGCTGGCATGTCACTCTCTTTGAATCTTCTTT
Organism: Phyllobates terribilis; assembly: GCF_046119375.1. Classification (NCBI taxonomy): domain Eukaryota; kingdom Metazoa; phylum Chordata; class Amphibia; order Anura; family Dendrobatidae; genus Phyllobates; species Phyllobates terribilis. The sequence goes on from NW_027362792.1 coordinate 5,869,755, forward strand.
ATCATGCTAAGAGGAGCAGGAAAAAGCAAAAAAATTCAGAATTGCACCTTGCAATGCGGAGAAATTACTTTTTGTGCATTTACAATATTCACTGATTTTTGCCATTGAAAAACATCATGCTATTCATATACCAGAAATGTTTGAAGCTACTGACTGAATGAAAAGAGCTGGCATCTCTCTCTCTTTGAATCTTCTTTATCATGCTAAGAGGAGCAGGAAAAAGCAAAAAATTTCAGAATTGCAACTTGCAATGTGGAGAAATTACTGTTTGTGCATTTACAATATTCATTGATTTTTGCCATTGAAAAACGTCCAGAAGTGTTTGAAGCTACTGACTGAATGAAAAGAGCTGGCATCTCACTCTCTTTGAATCTTCTTTATTATGCTAAGAGGAGCAGGAAAAAGCAAAAAATTTCAGAATTGCACCTTGCAATGCGGAGAAATTACTGTTTGTGCATTTACAATATTCATTGATTTTCGCCATTGAAAAACATCATGTTATTCATATACCAGAAATGTTTGAAGCTACTGACTGAATGAAAAGAGCTGGCATCTCACTCTCTTTGAATCTTCTTTATCATGCTATGAGGAGCAGGAAAGAGCAAAAAATTTCAGAATTGCACCTTGCAATGTGGAGAAATTACTGTTTGTGCATTTACAATATTCATTGATTTTTGCCATTGAAAAACGTCCAGAAGTGTTTGAAGCTACTGACTGAATGAAAAGAGCTGGCATCTCACTCTCTTTGAATCTTCTTTATCATGCTAAGAGGAGCAGGAAAAAGGAAAAAATTTCAGAATTGCACCTTGCAATGCGGAGAAATTACTGTTTGTGCATTTACAATATTCATTGATTTTTGCCATTGAAAAACATCATGTTATTCATATACCAGAAATGTTTGAAGCTACTGACTGAATGAAAAGAGCGGGCATCTCACTCTCTTTGAATCTTCTTTACCATGCTAAGAGGAGCAGGAAAAAGCAAAAAATTTCAGAATTGCACCTTGCAATGTGGAGAAATTACTGTTTGTGCATTTACAATCTTCATTGATTTTTGCCATTGAAAAACGTCCAGAAATGTTTGAAGCTACTGACTGAATGAAAGGAGCTGGCATCTCACTCTCTTTGAATTTTCTTTATCATGCTAAGAGGAGCAGGAAAAAGCAAAAAATTTCAGAATTGCACCTTGCAATGTGGAGAAATTACTCTTTGTGCATTTACAATATTCATTGATTTTTGCCATTGAAAAACGTCCAGAAATGTTTGAAGCTACTGACTGAATGAAAAGAGCTGGCATCTCACTCTCTTTGAATCTTCTTTATTATGCTAAGAGGAGCAGGAAAAAGCAAAAAATTTCAGAATTGCACCTTGCAATGCGGAGAAATTACTGTTTGTGCATTTACAATATTCATTGATTTTTGCCATTGAAAAACATCATGTTATTCATATACCAGAAATGTTTGAAGCTACTGACTGAATGAAAAGAGCTGGCATCTCACTCTCTTTGAATCTTCTTTATCATGCTAAGAGGAGCAGGAAAGAGCAAAAAATTTCAGAATTGCACCTTGCAATGTGGAGAAATTACTGTTTGTGCCTTTACAATATTCATTGATTTTTGCCATTGAAAAATGTCCAGAAGTGTTTGAAGCTACTGACTGAATGAAAAGAGCTGGCATCTCACTCTCTTTGAATCTTCTTTATCATGCTAAGAGGAGCAGGAAAAAGCAAAAAATTTCAGAATTGCACCTTGCAATGCGGAGAAATTACTGTTTGTGCATTTACAATATTCATTGATTTTTGCCATTGAAAAACATCATGTTATTCATATACCAGAAATGTTTGAAGCTACTGACTGAATGAAAAGAGCTGGCATCTCACTCTCTTTGAATCTTCTTTATCATGCTAAGAGGAGCAGGAAAAAGCAAAGAATTTCAGAATTGCACCTTGCAATGTGGAGAAATTACTGTTTGTGCATTTACAATATTCATTGATTTTTGCCATTGAAAAACGTCCAGAAAAGTTTGAAGCTACTGACTGAATGAAAGGAGCTGGCATCTCACTCTCTTTGAATCTTCTTTATCATGCTAAGAGGAGCAGGAAAAAGCAAAAAATTTCAGAATTGCACCTTGCAATGCGGAGAAATTACTGTTTGTGCATTTACAATATTCATTGATTTTTGCCATTGAAAAACATCATGTTATTCATATACCAGAAATGTTTGAAGCTACTGACTGAATGAAAAGAGCTGGCATCTCACTCTCTTTGAATCTTCTTTATCATGCTAAGAGGAGCAGGAAAAAGCAAAGAATTTCAGAATTGCACCTTGCAATGTGGAGAAATTACTGTTTGTGCATTTACAATATTCATTGATTTTTGCCATTGAAAAACGTCCAGAAATGTTTGAAGCTACTGACTGAATGAAAGGAGCTGGCATCTCACTCTCTTTGAATCTTCTTTATCATGCTAAGCGGAGCAGGAAAAAGCAAAAAATTTCAGAATTGCACCTTGCAATGCGGAGAAATTACTGTTTGTGCATTTACAATATTCATTGATTTTTGCCATTGAAAAACATCATGTTACTCATATACCAGAAATGTTTGAAGCTACTGACTGAATGAAAAGAGCGGGCATCTCACTCTCTTTGAATCTTCTTTACCATGCTAAGAGGAGCAGGAAAAAGCAAAAAATTTCAGAATTGCACCTTGCAATGTGGAGAAATTACTGTTTGTGCATTTACAATCTTCATTGATTTTTGCCATTGAAAAACGTCCAGAAATGTTTGAAGCTACTGACTGAATGAAAGGAGCTGGCATTTCACTCTCTTTGAATCTTCTTTATCATGCTAAGAGGAGCAGGAAAAAGCAAAAAATTTCAGAATTGCACCTTGCAATGTGGAGAAATTACTCTTTGTGCATTTACAATATTCATTGATTTTTGCCATTGAAAAACGTCCAGAAATGTTTGAAGCTACTGACTGAATGAAAGGAGCTGGCATCTCAGTCTCTTTGAATCTTCTTTATCATGCTAAGAGGAGCAGGAAAAAGCAAAAAATTTCAGAATTGCACCTTGCAATGCGGAGAAATTACTGTTTGTTCATTTACAATATTCATTGATTTTTGCCATTGAAAAACATCATGTTATTCATATACCAGAAATGTTTGAAGCTACTGACTGAATGAAAAGAGCTGGCATCTCACTCTCTTTGAATCTTCTTTATCATGCTTAAAGGAGCAGGAAAAAGCAAAAAATTTCAGAATTGCACCTTGCAATGTGGAGAAATTACTGTTTGTGCATTTACAATATTCATTGATTTTTGCCATTGAAAAACGTCCAGAAATGTTTGAAGCTACTGACTGAATGAAAGGAGCTGGCTTCTCACTCTCTTTGAATCTTCTTTATCATGCTAAGAGGAGCAGGAAAAAGCAAACAATTTCAGAATTGCACCTTGCAATGCGGAGAAATTACTGTTTGTGCATTTACAATATTCATTGATTTTTGCCATTGAAAAACATCATGTTATTCATATACCAGAAATGTTTGAAGCTACAGACTGAATGAAAAGAGCTGGCATCTCACTCTCTTTGAATCTTCTTTATCATGCTAAGAGGAGCAGGAAAAAGCAAAAAATTTCAGAATTGCACCTTGCAATGTGGAGAAATTACTGTTTGTGCATTTACAATATTCATTGATTTTTGCCATTGAAAAACGTCCAGAAATGTTTGAAGCTACTGACTGAATGAAAGAAGCTGGCATGTCACTCTCTTTGAATCTTCTTTATCATGCTAAGAGGAGCAGGAAAAAGCAAAAAAATTCAGAATTGCACCTTGCAATGCGGAGAAATTACTTTTTGTGCATTTACAATATTCACTGATTTTTGCCATTGAAAAACATCATGCTATTCATATACCAGAATTGTTTGAAGCTACTGACTGAATGAAAAGAGCTGGCATCTCACTCTCTTTGAATCTTCTTTATCATGCTAAGAGGAGCAGGAAAAAGCAAAAAATTTCCGAATTGCAACTTGCAATGTGGAGAAATTACTGTTTGTGCATTTACAATATTCATTGATTTTTGCCATTGAAAAACGTCCAGAAGTGTTTGAAGCTACTGACTGAATGAAAAGAGCTGGCATCTCACTCTCTTTGAATCTTCTTTATCATGCTAAGAGGAGCAGGAAAAAGCAAAAAATTTAAGAATTGCACCTTGCAATGCGGAGAAATTACTGTTTGTGCATTTACAATATTCATTGATTTTTGCCATTGAAAAACGTCCAGAAGTGTTTGAAGCTACTGACTGAATGAAAAGAGCTGGCATCTCACTCTCTTTGAATCTTCTTTATCATGCTAAGAGGAGCAGGAAAAAGCAAAAAATTTCAGAATTGCACCTTGCAATGTGGAGAAATTACTCTTTGTGCATTTACAATATTCATTGATTTTTGCCATTGAAAAACGTCCAGAAATGTTTGAAGCTACTGACTGAATGAAAGGAGCTGGCATCTCAGTCTCTTTGAATCTTCTTTATCATGCTAAGAGGAGCAGGAAAAAGCAAAAAATTTCAGAATTGCACCTTGCAATGCGGAGAAATTACTGTTTGTTCATTTACAATATTCATTGATTTTTGCCATTGAAAAACATCATGTTATTCATATACCAGAAATGTTTGAAGCTACTGACTGAATGAAAAGAGCTGGCATCTCACTCTCTTTGAATCTTCTTTATCATGCTTAAAGGAGCAGGAAAAAGCAAAAAATTTCAGAATTGCACCTTGCAATGTGGAGAAATTACTGTTTGTGCATTTACAGTATTCATTGATTTTTGCCATTGAAAAACGTCCAGAAATGTTTGAAGCTACTGACTGAATGAAAGGAGCTGGCTTCTCACTCTCTTTGAATCTTCTTTATCATGCTAAGAGGAGCAGTAAAAAGCAAAAAATTTCAGAATTGCACCTTGCAATGTGGAGAAATTACTGTTTGTGCATTTACAATATTCATTGATTTTTGCCATTGAAAAACGTCCAGAAATGTTTGAAGCTACTGACTGAATGAAAGGAGCTGGCATGTCACTCTCTTTGAATCTTCTTTATCATGCTAAGAGGAGCAGGAAAAAGGAAAAAAAATTCAGAATTGCACCTTGCAATGCGGAGAAATTACTGTTTGTGCATTTACAATATTCATTCATTTTTGCCATTGAAAAACATCATGTTATTCATATACCAGAAATGTTTGAAGCTACTGACTGAATGAAAAGAGCTGGCATCTCACTCTCTTTGAACCTTCTTTATCATGCTAATGGAAGCAGGAAAGAGCAAAAAATTTCAGAATTGCACCTTGCAATGTGGAGAAATTACTGTTTGTGCATTTACAATATTCATTGATTTTTGCCATTGAAAAACGTCCAGAAGTGTTTGAAGCTACTGACTGAATGAAAAGAGCTGGCATCTCACTCTCTTTGAATCTTCTTTATCATGCTAAGAGGAGCAGGAAAGAGCAAAAAATTTCAGAATTGCACCTTGCAATGTGGAGAAATTACTGTTTGTGCATTTACAATATTCATTGATTTTTGCCATTGAAAAACATCATGTTATTCATATACCAGAAATGTTTGAAGCTACTGACTGAATGAAAAGAGCTGGCATCTCACTCTCTTTGAATCTTCTTTATCATGCTAAGAGGAGCAGGAAAAAGCAAAAAATTTCAGAATTGCACCTTGCAATGTGGAGAAATTACTGTTTGTGCATTTACAATATTCATTGATTTTTGCCATTGAAAAACGTCCAGAAATGTTTGAAGCTACTGACTGAATGAAAGGAGCTGGCATCTCACTCTCTTTGAATCTTCTTTATCATGCTAAGAGGAGCAGGAAAAAGCAAAGAAATTCAGAATTGCACCTTGCAATGCGGAGAAATTACTGTTTGTGCATTTACAATATTCATTGATTTTTGCCATTGAAAAACGTCCAGAAATGTTTGAAGCTACTGACTGAATGAAAGAAGCTGGCATGTCACTCTCTTTGAATCTTCTTTATCATGCTAAGAGGAGCAGGAAAAAGCAAAAAAATTCAGAATTGCACCTTGCAATGCGGAGAAATTACTTTTTGTGCATTTACAATATTCACTGATTTTTGCCATTGAAAAACATCATGCTATTCATATACCAGAATTGTTTGAAGCTACTGACTGAATGAAAAGAGCTGGCATCTCACTCTCTTTGAATCTTCTTTATCATGCTAAGAGGAGCAGGAAAAAGCAAAAAATTTCAGAATTGCAACTTGCAATGTGGAGAAATTACTGTTTGTGCATTTACAATATTCATTGATTTTTGCCATTGAAAAACGTCCAGAAGTGTTTGAAGCTACTGACTGAATGAAAAGAGCTGGCATCTCACTCTCTTTGAATCTTCTTTATCATGCTAAGAGGAGCAGGAAAAAGCAAAAAATTTAAGAATTGCACCTTGCAATGCGGAGAAATTACTGTTTGTGCATTTACAATATTCATTGATTTTTGCCATTGAAAAACGTCCAGAAGTGTTTGAAGCTACTGACTGAATGAAAAGAGCTGGCATCTCACTCTCTTTGAATCTTCTTTATCATGCTAAGAGGAGCAGGAAAAAGCAAAAAATTTCAGAATTGCACCTTGCAATGTGGAGAAATTACTCTTTGTGCATTTACAATATTCATTGATTTTTGCCATTGAAAAACGTCCAGAAATGTTTGAAGCTACTGACTGAATGAAAGGAGCTGGCATCTCAGTCTCTTTGAATCTTCTTTATCATGCTAAGAGGAGCAGGAAAAAGCAAAAAATTTCAGAATTGCACCTTGCAATGCGGAGAAATTACTGTTTGTTCATTTACAATATTCATTGATTTTTGCCATTGAAAAACATCATGTTATTCATATACCAGAAATGTTTGAAGCTACTGACTGAATGAAAAGAGCTGGCATCTCACTCTCTTTGAATCTTCTTTATCATGCTTAAAGGAGCAGGAAAAAGCAAAAAATTTCAGAATTGCACCTTGCAATGTGGAGAAATTACTGTTTGTGCATTTACAGTATTCATTGATTTTTGCCATTGAAAAACGTCCAGAAATGTTTGAAGCTACTGACTGAATGAAAGGAGCTGGCTTCTCACTCTCTTTGAATCTTCTTTATCATGCTAAGAGGAGCAGTAAAAAGCAAAAAATTTCAGAATTGCACCTTGCAATGTGGAGAAATTACTGTTTGTGCATTTACAATATTCATTGATTTTTGCCATTGAAAAACGTCCAGAAATGTTTGAAGCTACTGACTGAATGAAAGGAGCTGGCATGTCACTCTCTTTGAATCTTCTTTATCATGCTAAGAGGAGCAGGAAAGAGCAAAAAATTTCAGAATTGCACCTTGCAATGTGGAGAAATTACTGTTTGTGCCTTTACAATATTCATTGATTTTTGCCATTGAAAAATGTCCAGAAGTGTTTGAAGCTACTGACTGAATGAAAAGAGCTGGCATCTCACTCTCTTTGAATCTTCTTTATCATGCTAAGAGGAGCAGGAAAAAGCAAAAAATTTCAGAATTGCACCTTGCAATGCGGAGAAATTACTGTTTGTGCATTTACAATATTCATTGATTTTTGCCATTGAAAAACATCATGTTATTCATATACCAGAAATGTTTGAAGCTACTGACTGAATGAAAAGAGCTGGCATCTCACTCTCTTTGAATCTTCTTTATCATGCTAAGAGGAGCAGGAAAAAGCAAAGAATTTCAGAATTGCACCTTGCAATGTGGAGAAATTACTGTTTGTGCATTTACAATATTCATTGATTTTTGCCATTGAAAAACGTCCAGAAATGTTTGAAGCTACTGACTGAATGAAAGGAGCTGGCATCTCACTCTCTTTGAATCTTCTTTATCATGCTAAGAGGAGCAGGAAAAAGCAAAAAATTTCAGAATTGCACCTTGCAATGCGGAGAAATTACTGTTTGTGCATTTACAATATTCATTGATTTTTGCCATTGAAAAACATCATGTTATTCATATACCAGAAATGTTTGAAGCTACTGACTGAATGAAAAGAGCTGGTATCTCACTCTCTTTGAATCTTCTTTATCATGCTAAGAGGAGCAGGAAAAAGCAAAAAATTTCAGAATTGCACCTTGCAATGTGGAGAAATTACTGTTTGTGCATTTACAATATTCATTGATTTTTGCCATTGAAAAACGTCCAGAAATGTTTGAAGCTACTGACTGAATGAAAGGAGCTGGCATCTCAATCTCTTTGAATTTTCTTTATCATGCTAAGAGGAGCAGGAAAAAGCAAAAAATTTCAGAATTGCACCTTGCAATGCGGAGAAATTACTGTTTGTGCATTTACAATATTCATTGATTTTTGCCATTGAAAAACATCATGTTATTCATATACCAGAAATGTTTGAAGCTACTGACTGAATGAAAAGAGCGGGCATCTCACTCTCTTTGAATCTTCTTTACCATGCTAAGAGGAGCAGGAAAAAGCAAAAAATTTCAGAATTGCACCTTGCAATGTGGAGAAATTACTGTTTGTGCATTTACAATCTTCATTGATTTTTGCCATTGAAAAACGTCCAGAAATGTTTGAAGCTACTGACTGAATGAAAGGAGCTGGCATTTCACTCTCTTTGAATCTTCTTTATCATGCTAAGAGGAGCAGGAAAAAGCAAAAAATTTCAGAATTGCACCTTGCAATGTGGAGAAATTACTCTTTGTGCATTTACAATATTCATTGATTTTTGCCATTGAAAAACGTCCAGAAATGTTTGAAGCTACTGACTGAATGAAAGGAGCTGGCATCTCAGTCTCTTTGAATCTTCTTTATCATGCTAAGAGGAGCAGGAAAAAGCAAAAAATTTCAGAATTGCACCTTGCAATGCGGAGAAATTACTGTTTGTTCATTTACAATATTCATTGATTTTTGCCATTGAAAAACATCATGTTATTCATATACCAGAAATGTTTGAAGCTACTGACTGAATGAAAAGAGCTGGCATCTCACTCTCTTTGAATCTTCTTTATCATGCTTAAAGGAGCAGGAAAAAGCAAAAAATTTCAGAATTGCACCTTGCAATGTGGAGAAATTACTGTTTGTGCATTTACAATATTCATTGATTTTTGCCATTGAAAAACGTCCAGAAATGTTTGAAGCTACTGACTGAATGAAAGGAGCTGGCTTCTCACTCTCTTTGAATCTTCTTTATCATGCTAAGAGGAGCAGGAAAAAGCAAACAATTTCAGAATTGCACCTTGCAATGCGGAGAAATTACTGTTTGTGCATTTACAATATTCATTGATTTTTGCCATTGAAAAACATCATGTTATTCATATACCAGAAATGTTTGAAGCTACAGACTGAATGAAAAGAGCTGGCATCTCACTCTCTTTGAATCTTCTTTATCATGCTAAGAGGAGCAGGAAAAAGCAAAAAATTTCAGAATTGCACCTTGCAATGTGGAGAAATTACTGTTTGTGCATTTACAATATTCATTGATTTTTGCCATTGAAAAACGTCCAGAAATGTTTGAAGCTACTGACTGAATGAAAGAAGCTGGCATGTCACTCTCTTTGAATCTTCTTTATCATGCTAAGAGGAGCAGGAAAAAGCAAAAAAATTCAGAATTGCACCTTGCAATGCGGAGAAATTACTTTTTGTGCATTTACAATATTCACTGATTTTTGCCATTGAAAAACATCATGCTATTCATATACCAGAATTGTTTGAAGCTACTGACTGAATGAAAAGAGCTGGCATCTCACTCTCTTTGAATCTTCTTTATCATGCTAAGAGGAGCAGGAAAAAGCAAAAAATTTCCGAATTGCAACTTGCAATGTGGAGAAATTACTGTTTGTGCATTTACAATATTCATTGATTTTTGCCATTGAAAAACGTCCAGAAGTGTTTGAAGCTACTGACTGAATGAAAAGAGCTGGCATCTCACTCTCTTTGAATCTTCTTTATCATGCTAAGAGGAGCAGGAAAAAGCAAAAAATTTAAGAACTGCACCTTGCAATGCGGAGAAATTACTGTTTGTGCATTTACAATATTCATTGATTTTTGCCATTGAAAAACGTCCAGAAGTGTTTGAAGCTACTGACTGAATGAAAAGAGCTGGCATCTCACTCTCTTTGAATCTTCTTTATCATGCTAAGAGGAGCAGGAAAAAGCAAAAAATTTCAGAATTGCACCTTGCAATGTGGAGAAATTACTCTTTGTGCATTTACAATATTCATTGATTTTTGCCATTGAAAAACGTCCAGAAATGTTTGAAGCTACTGACTGAATGAAAGGAGCTGGCATCTCAGTCTCTTTGAATCTTCTTTATCATGCTAAGAGGAGCAGGAAAAAGCAAAAAATTTCAGAATTGCACCTTGCAATGCGGAGAAATTACTGTTTGTTCATTTACAATATTCATTGATTTTTGCCATTGAAAAACATCATGTTATTCATATACCAGAAATGTTTGAAGCTACTGACTGAATGAAAAGAGCTGGCATCTCACTCTCTTTGAATCTTCTTTATCATGCTTAAAGGAGCAGGAAAAAGCAAAAAATTTCAGAATTGCACCTTGCAATGTGGAGAAATTACTGTTTGTGCATTTACAGTATTCATTGATTTTTGCCATTGAAAAACGTCCAGAAATGTTTGAAGCTACTGACTGAATGAAAGGAGCTGGCTTCTCACTCTCTTTGAATCTTCTTTATCATGCTAAGAGGAGCAGTAAAAAGCAAAAAATTTCAGAATTGCACCTTGCAATGTGGAGAAATTACTGTTTGTGCATTTACAATATTCATTGATTTTTGCCATTGAAAAACGTCCAGAAATGTTTGAAGCTACTGACTGAATGAAAGGAGCTGGCATGTCACTCTCTTTGAATCTTCTTTATCATGCTAAGAGGAGCAGGAAAAAGCAAAAAAATTCAGAATTGCACCTTGCAATGCGGAGAAATTACTGTTTGTGCATTTACAATATTCATTCATTTTTGCCATTGAAAAACATCATGTTATTCATATACCAGAAATGTTTGAAGCTACTGACTGAATGAAAAGAGCTGGCATCTCACTCTCTTTGAACCTTCTTTATCATGCTAATGGAAGCAGGAAAGAGCAAAAAATTTCAGAATTGCACCTTGCAATGTGGAGAAATTACTGTTTGTGCATTTACAATATTCATTGATTTTTGCCATTGAAAAACGTCCAGAAGTGTTTGAAGCTACTGACTGAATGAAAAGAGCTGGCATCTCACTCTCTTTGAATCTTCTTTATCATGCTAAGAGGAGCAGGAAAGAGCAAAAAATTTCAGAATTGCACCTTGCAATGTGGAGAAATTACTGTTTGTGCATTTACAATATTCATTGATTTTTGCCATTGAAAAACATCATGTTATTCATATACCAGAAATGTTTGAAGCTACTGACTGAATGAAAAGAGCTGGCATCTCACTCTCTTTGAATCTTCTTTATCATGCTAAGAGGAGCAGGAAAAAGCAAAAAATTTCAGAATTGCACCTTGCAATGTGGAGAAATTACTGTTTGTGCATTTACAATATTCATTGATTTTTGCCATTGAAAAACGTCCAGAAATGTTTGAAGCTACTGACTGAATGAAAGGAGCTGGCATCTCACTCTCTTTGAATCTTCTTTATCATGCTAAGAGGAGCAGGAAAAATCAAAGAAATTCAGAATTGCACCTTGCAATGCGGAGAAATTACTGTTTGTGCATTTACAATATTCATTGATTTTTGCCATTGAAAAACATCATGCTATTCATATACCAGAAATGTTTGAAGCTACTGACTGAATGAAAGGAGCTGGCATCTCACTCTCTTTGAATCTTCTTTATCATGCTAAGAGGAGCAGGAAAAAGCAAAAAATTTCAGAATTGCACCTTGCAATGTGGAGAAATTACTCTTTGTGCATTTACAATATTCATTGATTTTTGCCATTGAAAAACGTCCAGAAATGTTTGAAGCTACTGACTGAATGAAAGGAGCTGGCATCTCAGTCTCTTTGAATCTTCTTTATCATGCTAAGAGGAGCAGGAAAAAGCAAAAAATTTCAGAATTGCACCTTGCAATGCGGAGAAATTACTGTTTGTTCATTTACAATATTCATTGATTTTTGCCATTGAAAAACATCATGTTATTCATATACCAGAAATGTTTGAAGCTACTGACTGAATGAAAAGAGCTGGCATCTCACTCTCTTTGAATCTTCTTTATCATGCTTAAAGGAGCAGGAAAAAGCAAAAAATTTCAGAATTGCACCTTGCAATGTGGAGAAATTACTGTTTGTGCATTTACAATATTCATTGATTTTTGCCATTGAAAAACGTCCAGAAATGTTTGAAGCTACTGACTGAATGAAAGGAGCTGGCTTCTCACTCTCTTTGAATCTTCTTTATCATGCTAAGAGGAGCAGGAAAAAGCAAAAAATTTCAGAATTGCACCTTGCAATGCGGAGAAATTACTGTTTGTGCATTTATAATATTCATTGATTTTTGCCATTGAAAAAAATCATGTTATTCATATACCAGAATTGTTTGAAGCTACAGACTGAATGAAAAGAGCTGGCATCTCACTCTCTTTGAATCTTCTTTATCATGCTAAGAGGAGCAGGAAAAAGCAAAAAATTTCAGAATTGCACCTTGCAATGTGGAGAAATTACTGTTTGTGCATTTACAATATTCATTGATTTTTGCCATTGAAAAACGTCCAGAAATGTTTGAAGCTACTGACTGAATGAAAGGAGCTGGCATCTCACTCTCTTTAAATCTTCTTTATTATGCTAAGAGGAGCAGGAAAAAGAAAAAAATTTCAGAATTGCACCTTGCAATGCGGAGAAATTACTGTTTGTGCATTTACAATATTCATTGATTTTTGCCATTGAAAAACATCATGTTATTCATATACCAGAAATGTTTGAAGCTACTGACTGAATGAAAAGAGCTGGCATCTCACTCTCTTTGAATCTTCTTTATCATGCTAAGAGGAGCAGGAAAAAGCAAAAAATTTCAGAATTGCACCTTGCAATGTGGAGAAATTACTGTTTGTGCATTTACAATAGTCATTGATTTTTGCCATTGAAAAACGTCCAGAAATGTTTGAAGCTACTGACTGAATGAAAGGAGCTGGCATCTCACTCTCTTTAAATCTTCTTTATTATGCTAAGAGGAGCAGGAAAAAGAAAAAAATTTCAGAATTGCACCTTGCAATGCGGAGAAATTACTGTTTGTGCATTTACAATATTCATTGATTTTTGCCATTGAAAAACATCATGTTATTCATATACCAGAAATGTTTGAAGCTACTGACTGAATGAAAAGAGCTGGCATCTCACTCTCTTTGAATCTTCTTTATCATGCTAAGAGGAGCAGGAAAGAGCAAAAAATTTCAGAATTGCACCTTGCAATGTGGAGAAATTACTGTTTGTGCATTTACAATATTCATTGATTTTTGCCATTGAAAAACGTCCAGAAGTGTTTGAAGCTACTGACTGAATGAAAAGAGCTGGCATCTCACTCTCTTTGAATCTTCTTTATCATGCTAAGAGGAGCAGGAAAAAGCAAAAAATTTAAGAATTGCACCTTGCAATGCGGAGAAATTACTGTTTGTGCATTTACAATATTCATTGATTTTTGCCATTGAAAAACATCATGTTATTCATATACCAGAAATGTTTGAAGCTACTGACTGAATGAAAAGAGCTGGCATCTCACTCTTTTTGAATCTTCTTTATCATGCTAAGAGGAGCAGGAAAAAGCAAAGAATTTCAGAATTGCACCTTGCAATGTGGAGAAATTACTGTTTGTGCATTTACAATATTCATTGATTTTTGCCATTGAAAAACGTCCAGAAATGTTTGAAGCTACTGACTGAATGAAAGGAGCTGGCATCTCACTCTCTTTGAATCTTCTTTATCATGCTAAGAGGAGCAGGAAAAAGCAAAAAATTTCAGAATTGCACCTTGCAATGCGGAGAAATTACTGTTTGTGCATTTACAATATTCATTGATTTTTGCCATTGAAAAACATCATGTTATTCATATACCAGAAATGTTTGAAGCTACTGACTGAATGAAAAGAGCTGGCATCTCACTCTCTTTGAATCTTCTTTATCATGCTAAGAGGAGCAGGAAAAAGCAAAAAATTTCAGAATTGCACCTTGCAATGTGGAGAAATTACTGTTTGTGCATTTACAATATTCATTGATTTTTGCCATTGAAAAACGTCCAGAAATGTTTGAAGCTACTGACTGAATGAAAGGAGCTGGCATCTCACTCTCTTTGAATCTTCTTTATCATGCTAAGAGGAGCAGGAAAAAGCAAAAAAATTCAGAATTGCACCTTGCAATGCGGAGAAATTACTGATTGTGCATTTACAATATTCATTGATTTTTGCCATTGAAAAACATCATGCTATTCATATACCAGAAATGTTTGAAGCTACTTACTGAATGAAAAGAGCTGGCATCTCACTCTCTTTGAATCTTCTTTATCATGCTAAGAGGAGCAGGAAAAAGAAAAAAATTTCAGAATTGCACCTTGCAATGTGGAGAAATTACTGTTTGTGCATTTACAATATTCATTGATTTTTGCCATTGAAAAACGTCCAGAAATGTTTGAAGCTACTGACTGAATGAAAGGAGCTGGAATCTCACTCTCTTTGAATCTTCTTTATCATGCTAAGAGGAGCAGGAAAAAGCAAAAAATTTCAGAATTGCACCTTGCAATGCGGAGAAATTACTGTTTGTGCATTTACAATATTCATTGATTTTTGCCATTGAAAAACATCATGTTATTCATATACCAGAAATGTTTGAAGCTACTGACTGAATGAAAAGAGCTGGCATCTCACTCTGTTTGAATCTTCTTTATCATGCTAAGAGGAGCAGGAAAAAGCAAAGAATTTCAGAATTGCACCTTGCAATGTGGAGAAATTACTGTTTGTGCATTTACAATATTCATTGATTTTTGCCATTGAAAAACGTCCAGAAATGTTTGAAGCTACTGACTGAATGAAAGGAGCTGGCATCTCACTCTCTTTGAATCTTCTTTATCATGCTAAGAGGAGCAGGAAAAAGCAAAAAATTTCAGAATTGCACCTTGCAATGCGGAGAAATTACTGTTTGTGCATTTACAATATTCATTGATTTTTGCCATTGAAAAACATCATGTTATTCATATACCAGAAATGTTTGAAGCTACTGACTGAATGAAAAGAGCTGGCATCTCACTCTCTTTGAATCTTCTTTATCATGCTAAGAGGAGCAGGAAAAAGCAAAAAATTTCAGAATTGCACCTTGCAATGTGGAGAAATTACTGTTTGTGCATTTACAATATTCATTGATTTTTGCCATTGAAAAACGTCCAGAAATGTTTGAAGCTACTGACTGAATGAAAGGAGCTGGCATCTCACTCTCTTTGAATCTTCTTTATCATGCTAAGAGGAGCAGGAAAAAGCAAAACAATTCAGAATTGCACCTTGCAATGCGGAGAAATTACTGATTGTGCATTTACAATATTCATTGATTTTTGCCATTGAAAAACATCATGCTATTCATATACCAGAAATGTTTGAAGCTACTGACTGAATGAAAAGAGCTGGCATCTCACTCTCTTTGAATCTTCTTTATCATGCTAAGAGGAGCAGGAAAAAGCAAAAAATTTCAGAATTCCACCTTGCAATGTGGAGAAATTACTGTTTGTGCATTTACAATATTCATTGATTTTTGCCATTGAAAAACGTCAAGAAATGTTTGAAGCTACTGACTGAATGAAAGGAGCTGGAATCTCACTCTCTTTGAATCTTCTTTATCATGCTAAGAGGAGCAGGAAAAAGCAAAAAATTTCAGAATTGCACCTTGCAATGCGGAGAAATTACTGTTTGTGCATTTACAATATTCATTGATTTTTGCCATTGAAAAACATCATGTTATTCATATACCACAAATGTTTGAAGCTACTGACTGAATGAAAGGAGCTGGCATCTCACTCTCTTTGAATCTTCTTTATCATGCTAAGAGGAACAGGAAAAAGCAAAAAATTTCAGAATTGCACCTTGTAATGCGGAGAAATTACTGTTTGTGCATTTACAATATTCATTGATTTTTGCCATTGAAAAACATCATGTTATTCATATACCAGAAATGTTTGAAGCTACTGACTGAATGAAAAGAGCTGGCATCTCACTCTCTTTGAATCTTCTTTATCATGCTAAGAGGAGCAGGAAAAAGCAAAAAATTTCAGAATTGCACCTTGCAATGTGGAGAAATTACTGTTTGTGCATTTACAATATTCATTGATTTTTGCCATTGAAAAACGTCCAGAAATGTTTGAAGCTACTGACTGAATGAAAGGAGCTGGCATCTCACTCTCTTTGAATCTTCTTATCATGCTAAGAGGAGCAGGAAAAAGCAAAAAATTTCAGAATTGCACCTTGCAATGCGGAGAAATTACTGTTTGTGCATTTACAATATTCATTGATTTTTGCCATTGAAAAACATCATGTTATTCATATACCAGAAATGTTTGAAGCTACTGACTGAATGAAAAGAGCTGGCATCTCACTCTCTTTGAATCTTCTTTATCATGCTAAGAGGAGCAGGAAAAAGCAAAAAATTTCAGAATTGCACCTTGCAATGCGGAGAAATTACTGTTTGTGCATTAACAATATTCATTGATTTTTGCCATTGAAAAACATCATGTTATTCATATACCAGAAATGTTTGAAGCTACTGACTGAATGAAAAGAGCTGGCATCTCACTCTCTTTGAATCTTCTTTATCATGCTAAGAGGAGCAGGAAAGAGCAAAAAATTTCAGAATTGCACCTTGCAATGTGGAGAAATTACTGTTTGTGCATTTACAATATTCATTGATTTTTGCCATTGAAAAACGTCCAGAAGTGTTTGAAGCTACTGACTGAATGAAAAGAGCTGGCATCTCACTCTCTTTGAATCTTCTTTATCATGCTAAGAGGAGCAGGAAAAAGCAAAAAATTAAAGAATTGCACCTTGCAATGCGGAGAAATTACTGTTTGTGCATTTACAATATTCATTGATTTTTGCCATTGAAAAACATCATGTTATTCATATACCAGAAATGTTTGAAGCTACTGACTGAATGAAAAGAGCTGGCATCTCACTCTCTTTGAATCTTCTTTATCATGCTAAGAGGAGCAGGAAAAAGCAAAGAATTTCAGAATTGCACCTTGCAATGTGGAGAAATTACTGTTTGTGCGTTTACAATATTCATTGATTTTTGCCATTGAAAAACGTCCAGAAATGTTTGAAGCTACTGACTGAATGAAAGGAGCTGGCATCTCACTCTCTTTGAATCTTCTTTATCATGCTAAGAGGAGCAGGAAAAAGCAAAAAATTTCAGAATTGCACCTTGCAATGCGGAGAAATTACTGTTTGTGCATTTACAATATTCATTGATTTTTGCCATTGAAAAACATCATGTTATTCATATACCAGAAATGTTTGAAGCTACTGACTGAATGAAAAGAGCTGGCATCTCACTCTCTTTGAATCTTCTTTATCATGCTAAGAGGAGCAGGAAAAAGCAAAAAATTTCAGAATTGCACCTTGCAATGTGGAGAAATTACTGTTTGTGCATTTACAATATTCATTGATTTTTGCCATTGAAAAACGTCCAGAAACGTTTGAAGCTACTGACTGAATGAAAGGAGCTGGCATCTCACTCTCTTTGAATCTTCTTTATCATGCTAAGAGGAGCAGGAAAAAGCAAAAAAATTCAGAATTGCACCTTGCAATGCGGAGAAATTACTGATTGTGCATTTACAATATTCATTGATTTTTGCCATTGAAAAACATCATGCTATTCATATACCAGAAATGTTTGAAGCTACTGACTGAATGAAAAGAGCTGGCATCTCACTCTCTTTGAATCTTCTTTATCATGCTAAGAGGAGCAGGAAAAAGCAAAAAATTTCAGAATTGCACCTTGCAATGTGGAGAAATTACTGTTTGTGCATTTACAATATTCATTGATTTTTGCCATTGAAAAACGTCCAGAAATGTTTGAAGCTACTGACTGAATGAAAGGAGCTGGAATCTCACTCTCTTTGAATCTTCTTTATCATGCTAAGAGGAGCAGGAAAAAGCAAAAAATTTCAGAATTGCACCTTGCAATGCGGAGAAATTACTGTTTGTGCATTTACAATATTCATTGATTTTTGCCATTGAAAAACATCATGTTATTCATATACCACAAATGTTTGAAGCTACTGACTGAATGAAAGGAGCTGGCATCTCACTCTCTTTGAATCTTCTTTATCATGCTAAGAGGAGCAGGAAAAAGCAAAAAATTTCAGAATTGCACCTTGTAATGCGGAGAAATTACTGTTTGTGCATTTACAATATTCATTGATTTTTGCCATTGAAAAACATCATGTTATTCATATACCAGAAAAGTTTGAAGCTACTGACTGAATGAAAAGAGCTGGCATCTCACTCTCTTTGAATCTTCTTTATCATGCTAAGAGGAGCAGGAAAAAGCAAAAAATTTCAGAATTGCACCTTGCAATGTGGAGAAATTACTGTTTGTGCATTTACAATATTCATTGATTTTTGCCATTGAAAAACGTCCAGAAATGTTTGAAGCTACTGACTGAATGAAAGGAGCTGGCATCTCACTCTCTTTGAATCTTCTTTATCATGCTAAGAGGAGCAGGAAAAAGCAAAAAATTTCAGAATTGCACCTTGCAATGCGGAGAAATTACTGTTTGTGCATTTACAATATTCATTGATTTTTGCCATTGAAAAACATCATGTTATTCATATACCAGAAATGTTTGAAGCTACTGACTGAATGAAAAGAGCTGGCATCTCATTCTCTTTGAATCTTCTTTATCATGCTAAGAGGAGCAGGAAAAAGCAAAAAATTTCAGAATTGCACCTTGCAATGCGGAGAAATTACTGTTTGTGCATTTACAATATTCATTGATTTTTGCCATTGAAAAACATCATGTTATTCATATACCAGAAATGTTTGAAGCTACTGACTGAATGAAAAGAGCTGGCATCTCACTCTCTTTGAATCTTCTTTATCATGCTAAGAGGAGCAGGAAAAAGCAAAAAATTTCAGAATTGCACCTTGTAATGTGGAGAAATTACTGTTTGTGCATTTACAATATTCATTGATTTTTGCCATTGAAAAACGTCCAGAAATGTTTGAAGCTACTGACTGAATGAAAGGAGCTGGCATCTCACTCTCTTTGAATCTTCTTTATCATGCTAAGAGGAGCAGGAAAAAGCAAAAAATTTAAGAATTGCACCTTGCAATGCGGAGAAATTACTGTTTGTGCATTTACAATATTCATTGATTTTTGCCATTGAAAAACATCATGTTACTCATATACCAGAAATGTTTGAAGCTACTGACTGAATGAAAAGAGCTGGCATCTCACTCCCTTTGAAACTTCTTTATCATGCTAAGAGGAGCAGGAAAAAGCAAAGAATTTCAGAATTGCACCTTGCAATGTGGAGAAATTACTGTTTGTGCATTTACAATATTCATTGATTTTTGCCATTGAAAAACGTCCAGAAATGTTTGAAGCTACTGACTGAATGAAAGGAGCTGGCATCTCACTCTCTTTGAATCTTCTTTATCATGCTAAGAGGAGCAGGAAAAAGCAAAAAATTTCAGAATTGCACCTTGCAATGCGGAGAAATTACTGTTTGTGCATTTACAATATTCATTGATTTTTGCCATTGAAAAACATCATGTTATTCATATACCAGAAATGTTTGAAGCTACTGACTGAATGGAAAGAGCTGGCATCTCACTCTCTTTGAATCTTCTTTATCATGCTAAGAGGAGCAGGAAAAAGCAAAAAATTTCAGAATTGCACCTTGCAATGTGGAGAAATTACTGTTTGTGCATTTACAATATTCATTGATTTTTGCCATTGAAAAACGTCCAGAAATGTTTGAAGCTACTGACTGAATGAAAGGAGCTGGCATCTCACTCTCTTTGAGTCTTCTTTATCATGCTAAGAGGAGCAGGAAAAAGCAAAAAATTTCAGAATTGCACCTTGCAATGCGGAGAAATTACTGTTTGTGCATTTACAATATTCATTGATTTTTGCCATTGTAAAACATCATGTTATTCATATACCAGAAATGTTTGAAGCTACTGACTGAATGAAAGGAGCTGGCATCTCACTCTCTTTGAATCTTCTTTATCATGCTAAGAGGAGCAGGAAAAAGCAAAAAATTTCAGAATTGCACCTTGCAATGCGGAGAAATTACTGTTTGTGCATTTACAATATTCATTGATTATTGCCATTGAAAAACATCATGTTATTCATATACCAGAAATGTTTGAAGCTACTGACTGAATGAAAAGAGCCGGCATCTCACTCTCTTTGAATCTTCTTTATCATGCTAAGAGGAGCAGTAAAAAGCAAAAAATTTCAGAATTGCACCTTGCAATGTGGAGAAATTACTGTTTGTGCATTTACAATATTCATTGATTTTTGCCATTGAAAAACGTCCAGAAACGTTTGAAGCTACTGACTGAATGAAAGGAGCTGGCATCTCACTCTCTTTGAATCTTCTTTATCATGCTAAGAGGAGCAGGAAAAAGCAAAAAAATTCAGAATTGCACCTTGCAATGCGGAGAAATTACTGATTGTGCATTTACAATATTCATTGATTTTTGCCATTGAAAAACATCATGCTATTCATATACCAGAAATGTTTGAAGCTACTGACTGAATGAAAAGAGCTGGCATCTCACTCTCTTTGAATCTTCTTTATCATGCTAAGAGGAGCAGGAAAAAGCAAAAAATTTCAGAATTGCACCTTGCAATGTGGAGAAATTACTGTTTGTGCATTTACAATATTCATTGATTTTTGCCATTGAAAAACGTCCAGAAATGTTTGAAGCTACTGACTGAATGAAAGGAGCTGGAATCTCACTCTCTTTGAATCTTCTTTATCATGCTAAGAGGAGCAGGAAAAAGCAAAAAATTTCAGAATTGCACCTTGCAATGCGGAGAAATTACTGTTTGTGCATTTACAATATTCATTGATTTTTGCCATTGAAAAACATCATGTTATTCATATACCACAAATGTTTGAAGCTACTGACTGAATGAAAGGAGCTGGCATCTCACTCTCTTTGAATCTTCTTTATCATGCTAAGAGGAGCAGGAAAAAGCAAAAAATTTCAGAATTGCACCTTGTAATGCGGAGAAATTACTGTTTGTGCATTTACAATATTCATTGATTTTTGCCATTGAAAAACATCATGTTATTCATATACCAGAAATGTTTGAAGCTACTGACTGAATGAAAAGAGCTGGCATCTCACTCTCTTTGAATCTTCTTTATCATGCTAAGAGGAGCAGGAAAAAGCAAAAAATTTCAGAATTGCACCTTGCAATGTGGAGAAATTACTGTTTGTGCATTTACAATATTCATTGATTTTTGCCATTGAAAAACGTCCAGAAATGTTTGAAGCTACTGACTGAATGAAAGGAGCTGGCATCTCACTCTCTTTGAATCTTCTTTATCATGCTAAGAGGAGCAGGAAAAAGCAAAAAATTTCAGAATTGCACCTTGCAATGCGGAGAAATTACTGTTTGTGCATTTACAATATTCATTGATTTTTGCCATTGAAAAACATCATGTTATTCATATACCAGAAATGTTTGAAGCTACTGACTGAATGAAAAGAGCTGGCATCTCACTCTCTTTGAATCTTCTTTATCATGCTAAGAGGAGCAGGAAAAAGCAAAAAATTTCAGAATTGCACCTTGCAATGCGGAGAAATTACTGTTTGTGCATTTACAATATTCATTGATTTTTGCCATTGAAAAACATCATGTTATTCATATACCAGAAATGTTTGAAGCTACTGACTGAATGAAAAGAGCTGGCATCTCACTCTCTTTGAATCTTCTTTATCATGCTAAGAGGAGCAGGAAAAAGCAAAAAATTTCAGAATTGCACCTTGCAATGTGGAGAAATTACTGTTTGTGCATTTACAATATTCATTGATTTTTGCCATTGAAAAACGTCCAGAAATGTTTGAAGCTACTGACTGAATGAAAGGAGCTGGCATCTCACTCTCTTTGAATCTTCTTTATCATGCTAAGAGGAGCAGGAAAAAGCAAAAAATTTAAGAATTGCACCTTGCAATGCGGAGAAATTACTGTTTGTGCATTTACAATATTCATTGATTTTTGCCATTGAAAAACATCATGTTACTCATATACCAGAAATGTTTGAAGCTACTGACTGAATGAAAAGAGCTGGCATCTCACTCCCTTTGAAACTTCTTTATCATGCTAAGAGGAGCAGGAAAAAGCAAAGAATTTCAGAATTGCGCCTTGCAATGTGGAGAAATTACTGTTTGTGCATTTACAATATTCATTGATTTTTGCCATTGAAAAACGTCCAGAAATGTTTGAAGCTACTGACTGAATGAAAGGAGCTGGCATCTCACTCTCTTTGAATCTTCTTTATCATGCTAAGAGGAGCAGGAAAAAGCAAAAAATTTCAGAATTGCACCTTGCAATGCGGAGAAATTACTGTTTGTGCATTTACAATATTCATTGATTTTTGCCATTGAAAAACATCATGTTATTCATATACCAGAAATGTTTGAAGCTACTGACTGAATGGAAAGAGCTGGCATCTCACTCTCTTTGAATCTTCTTTATCGTGCTAAGAGGAGCAGGAAAAAGCAAAAAATTTCAGAATTGCACCTTGCAATGTGGAGAAATTACTGTTTGTGCATTTACAATATTCATTGATTTTTGCCATTGAAAAACGTCCAGAAATGTTTGAATCTACTGACTGAATGAAAGGAGCTGGCATCTCACTCTCTTTGAGTCTTCTTTATCATGCTAAGAGGAGCAGGAAAAAGCAAAAAATTTCAGAATTGCACCTTGCAATGCGGAGAAATTACTGTTTGTGCATTTACAATATTCATTGATTTTTGCCATTGAAAAACATCATGTTATTCATATACCAGAAATGTTTGAAGCTACTGACTGAATGAAAGGAGCTGGCATCTCACTCTCTTTGAATCTTCTTTATCATGCTAAGAGGAGCAGGAAAAAGCAAAAAATTTCAGAATTGCACCTTGCAATGCGGAGAAATTACTGTTTGTGCATTTACAATATTCATTGATTATTGCCATTGAAAAACATCATGTTATTCATATACCAGAAATGTTTGAAGCTACTGACTGAATGAAAAGAGCCGGCATCTCACTCTCTTTGAATCTTCTTTATCATGCTAAGAGGAGCAGGAAAAAGCAAAAAATTTCAGAATTGCACCTTGCAATGTGGAGAAATTACTGTTTGTGCATTTACAATATTCATTGATTTTTGCCATTGAAAAACGTCCAGAAATGTTTGAAGCTACTGACTGAATGAAAGGAGCTGGCATCTCACTCTCTTTGAACCTTCTTTACCATGCTAAGAGGAGCAGGAAAAAGCAAAAAATTTAAGAATTGCACCTTGCAATGCGGAGAAATTACTGTTTGTGTATTTACAATATTCATTGATTTTTGCCATTGAAAAACATCATGTTACTCATATACCAGAAATGTTTGAAGCTACTGAATGAATGAAAAGAGCTGGCATCTCACTCTCTTTGAATCTTCATTATCATGCTAAGAGGAGCAGGAAAAAGCAAAGAATTTCAGAATTGCACCTTGCAATGTGGAGAAATTACTGTTTGTGCATTTACAATATTCATTGATTTTTGCCATTGAAAAACATCATGTTATTCATATACCAGAAATGTTTGAAGCTACTGACTGAATGGAAAGAGCTGGCATCTCAGTCTCTTTGAATCTTCTTTATCATGCTAAGAGGAGCAGGAAAAAGCAAAAAAATTCAGAATTGCACCTTGCAATGTGGAGAAATTACTGTTTGTGCATTTACAATATTCATTGATTTTTGCCATTGAAAAACGTCCAGAAATGTTTGAAGCTACTGACTGAATGAAAGGAGCTGGCATCTCACTCTCTTTGAATCTTCTTTATCATGCTAAGAGGAGCAAGAAAAAGCAAAAAAATTCAGAATTGCACCTTGCAATGCGGAGAAATTACTGTTTGTGCATTTACAATATTCATTGATTTTTGCCATTGAAAACATCATGCTATTCATATAACAGAAATGTTTGAAGCTACTGACTGAATGAAAAGAGCCGGCATCTCACTCTCTTTGAATCTTCTTTATCATGCTAAGAGGAGCAGGAAAAAGCAAAAAATTTCAGAATTGCACCTTGCAATGTGGAGAAATTACTGTTTGTGCATTTACAATATTCATTGATTTTTGCCATTGAAAAACGTCCAGAAATGTTTGAAGCTACTGACTGAATGAAAGGAGCTGGCATCTCACTCTCTTTGAACCTTCTTTACCATGCTAAGAGGAGCAGGAAAAAGCAAAAAATTTAAGAATTGCACCTTGCAATGCGGAGAAATTACTGTTTGTGCATTTACAATATTCATTGATTTTTGCCATTGAAAAACATCATGTTACTCATATACCAGAAATGTTTGAAGCTACTGAATGAATGAAAAGAGCTGGCATCTCACTCTCTTTGAATCTTCATTATCATGCTAAGAGGAGCAGGAAAAAGCAAAGAATTTCAGAATTGCACCTTGCAATGTGGAGAAATTACTGTTTGTGCATTTACAATATTCATTGATTTTTGCCATTGAAAAACGTCCAGAAATGTTTGAAGCTACTGACTGAATGAAAGGAGCTGGCATCTCACTCTCTTTGAATCTTCTTTATCATGCTAAGAGGAGCAGGAAAAAGCAAAAAATTTCAGAATTGCACCTTGCAATGCGGAGAAATTACTGTTTGTGCATTTACAATATTCATTGATTTTTGCCATTGAAAAACATCATGTTATTCATATACCAGAAATGTTTGAAGCTACTGACTGAATGGAAAGAGCTGGCATCTCAGTCTCTTTGAATCTTCTTTATCATGCTAAGAGGAGCAGGAAAAAGCAAAAAAATTCAGAATTGCACCTTGCAATGTGGAGAAATTACTGTTTGTGCATTTACAATATTCATTGATTTTTGCCATTGAAAAACGTCCAGAAATGTTTGAAGCTACTGACTGAATGAAAGGAGCTGGCATCTCACTCTCTTTGAATCTTCTTTATCATGCTAAGAGGAGCAAGAAAAAGCAAAAAAATTCAGAATTGCACCTTGCAATGCGGAGAAATTACTGTTTGTGCATTTACAATATTCATTGATTTTTGCCATTGAAAAACATCATGCTATTCATATAACAGAAATGTTTGAAGCTACTGACTGAATGAAAAGAGCTGGCATCTCACTCTCTTTGAATCTTCTTTATCATGCTAAGAGGAGCAGGAAAAAGCAAAAAATTTCAGAATTGCACCTTGCAATGCGGAGAAATTACTGTTTGTGCATTTACAATATTCATTGATTTTTGCCATTGAAAAACGTCCAGAAATGTTTGAAGCTACTGACTGAATGAAAGGAGCTGGCATCTCACTCTCTTTGAATCTTCTTTATCATGCTAAGAGGAGCAGGAAAAAGCAAAAAATTTCAGAATTGCACCTTGCAATGCGGAGAAATTACTGTTTGTGCATTTACAATATTCATTGATTTTTGCCATTGAAAAACATCATGTTATTCATATACCAGAAATGTTTGAAGCTACTGACTGAATGAAAAGAGCTGGCATCTCACTCTCTTTGAATCTTCTTTATCATGCTAAGAGGAGCAGGAAAAAGCAAAAAATTTCAGAATTGCACCTTGCAATGCCGAGAAATTACTGTTTGTGCATTTACAATATTCATTGATTTTTGCCATTGAAAAACATCATGTTATTCATATACCAGAAATGTTTGAAGCTACTGACTGAATGAAAAGAGCTGGCATCTCACTCTCTTTGAATCTTCTTTATCATGCTAAGAGGAGCAGGAAAAAGCAAAAAATTTCAGACTTGCACCTTGCAATGTGGAGAAATTACTGTTAGTGCATTTAGAATATTTATTGATTTTTGCCATTGAAAAACGTCCAGAAATGTTTGAAGCTACTGACTGAATGAAAGGAGCTGGCATCTCACTCTCTTTGAATCTTCTTTATTATGCTAAGAGGAGCAGGAAAAAGCAAAAAATTTCAGAATTGCACCTTGCAATGCGGAGAAATTACTGTTTGTGCATTTACAATATTCATTGATTTTTGCCATTGAAAAACATAATGTTATTCATATACCAGAAATGTTTGAAGCTACTGACTGAATGAAAAGAGCTGGCATCTCACTCTCTTTGAATCTTCTTTATCATGCTAAGTGGAGTAGGAAAAAGCAAAAAATTTCAGAATTGCACCTTGCAATGTGGAGAAATTACTGTTTGTGCATTTAGAATATTCATTGATTTTTGCCATTGAAAAACGTCCAGAAATGTTTGAAGCTACTGACTGAATGAAAAGAGCTGGCATCTCACTCTCTTTGAATCTTCTTTATCATGCTAAGAGGAGCAGGAAAAAGCAAAAAATTTCAGAATTTCACCTTGCAATGCGGAGAAATTACTGTATGTGCATTTACAATATTCATTGATTTTTGCCATTGAAAAACATCATGTTATTCATATACCAGAAATGTTTGAAGCTACTGACTGAATGGAAAGAGCTGGCATCTCACTCTCTTTGCATCTTCTTTATAATGCTAAGAGGAGCAGGAAAAAGCAAAAAATTTCAGAATTGCACCTTGCAATGTGGAGAAATTACTGTTTGTGCATTTACAATATTCATTGATTTTTGCCATTGAAAAACGTCCAGAAATGTTTGAAGCTACTGACTGAATGAAAGGAGCTGGCATCTCACTGTCTTTGAAACTTCTTTATCATGCTAAGAGGAGCAGGAAAAAGCAAAAAATTTCAGAATTGCACCTTGCAATGCGGAGAAATTACTGTTTGTGCATTTACAATATTCATTGATTTTTGCCATTGAAAAACATCATGTTATTCATATACCAGAAATGTTTGAAGCTACTGACTGAATGAAAGGAGCTGGCATCTCACTCTCTTTGAATCTTCTTTATCATGCTAAGAGGAGCAGGAAAAAGCAAAAAATTTCAGACTTGCACCTTGCAATGTGGAGAAATTACTGTTAGTGCATTTAGAATATTTATTGATTTTTGCCATTGAAAAACGTCCAGAAATGTTTGAAGCTACTGACTGAATGAAAGGAGCTGGCATCTCACTCTCTTTGAATCTTCTTTATTATGCTAAGAGGAGCAGGAAAAAGCAAAAAATTTCAGAATTGCACCTTGCAATGCGGAGAAATTACTGTTTGTGCATTTACAATATTCATTGATTTTTGCCATTGAAAAACATAATGTTATTCATATACCAGAAATGTTTGAAGCTACTGACTGAATGAAAAGAGCTGGCATCTCACTCTCTTTGAATCTTCTTTATCATGCTAAGCGGAGTAGGAAAAAGCAAAAAATTTCAGAATTGCACCTTGCAATGTGGAGAAATTACTGTTTGTGCATTTAGAATATTCATTGATTTTTGCCATTGAAAAACGTCCAGAAATGTTTGAAGCTACTGAATGAATGAAAAGAGCTGGCATCTCACTCTCTTTGAATCTTCTTTATCATGCTAAGAGGAGCAGGAAAAAGCAAAAAATTTCAGAATTTCACCTTGCAATGCGGAGAAATTACTGTATGTGCATTTACAATATTCATTGATTTTTGCCATTGAAAAACATCATGTTATTCATATACCAGAAATGTTTGAAGCTACTGACTGAATGGAAAGAGCTGGCATCTCACTCTCTTTGCATCTTCTTTATCATGCTAAGAGGAGCAGGAAAAAGCAAAAAATTTCAGAATTGCACCTTGCAATGTGGAGAAATTACTGTTTGTGCATTTACAATATTCATTGATTTTTGCCATTGAAAAACGTCCAGAAATGTTTGAAGCTACTGACTGAATGAAAGGAGCTGGCATCTCACTGTCTTTGAAACTTCTTTATCATGCTAAGAGGAGCAGGAAAAAGCAAAAAATTTCAGAATTGCACCTTGCAATGCGGAGAAATTACTGTTTGTGCATTTACAATATTCATTGATTTTTGCCATTGAAAAACATCATGTTATTCATATACCAGAAATGTTTGAAGCTACTGACTGAATGAAAGGAGCTGGCATCTCACTCTCTTTGAATATTCTTTATCATGCTGAGAGGAGCAGGAAAAAGCAAAAAATTTCAGAATTGCACCTTGCAATGCGGAGAAATTACTGTTTGTGCATTTATAATATTCATTGATTTTTGCCATTGAAAAACATCATGTTATTCATATACCAGAAATGTTTGAAGCTACTGACTGAATGAAAAGAGCTGTCATCTCACTCTCTTTGAATCTTCTTTATCATGCTAGGATTAGCAGGAAAAAGCAAAAAATTTCAGAATTGCACCTTGCAATGCGCAGAAATTACTGTTTGTGCATTTACAATATTCATTGATTTTTGCCATTGAAAAACGTCCAGAAATGTTTGAAGCTACTGACTGAATGAAAGGAGCTGGCATCTCACTCTCTTTTAATCTTCTTTATCATGCTAAGAGGAGCAGGAAAAAGCAAAAAATTTCAGAATTGCACCTTGCAATGCGGAGAAATTACTGTTTGTGCATTCACATTATTCATTGATTTTTGCCATTGAAAAACATCATGTTATTCATATACCAGAAATCTTTGAAGCTACTGACTGAATGAAAAGAGCTGGCATCTCACTCTCTTTGAATCTTCTTTATCATGCTAAGAGGAGCAGGAAAAAGCAAAAAATTTCAGAATTGCAGCTTGCAATGCGGAGAAATTACTGTTTGGGCATTTACAATATTCATTGATTTTTGCCATTGAAAAACGTCCAGAAATGTTTGAAGCTACTGACTGAATTAAAAGAGCTGGCATCTCACTCTCTTTGAATCTTCTTTATCATGCTAAGAGGAGCAGGAAAAAGCAAAAAATTTCAGAATTGCACCTTGCAATGCGGAGAAATTACTGTTTGTGCATTTACAATATTCATTGATTTTTGCCATTGAAAAACGTCCAGAAATGTTTGAAGCTACTGACTGAATGAAAGGAGCTGGCATCTCACTCTCTTTGAATATTCTTTATCATGCTAAGAGGAGCAGGAAAAAGCAAAAAATTTCAGAATTGCACCTTGCAATGCGGAGAAATTACTGTTTGTGCATTCACATTATTCATTGATTTTTGCCATTGAAAAACATCATGTTATTCATATACCAGAAATGTTTGAAGCTACTGACTGAATGAAAAGAGCTGGCATCTCACTCTCTTTGAATCTTCTTTATCATGCTAAGAGGAGCAGGAAAAAGCAAAAAATTTCAGAATTGCACCTTGCAATGCGGAGAAATTACTGTTTGTGCATTTACAATATTCATTGATTTTTGCCATAGAAAAACGTCCAGAAATGTTTGAAGCTACTGACTGAATGAAAGGAGCTGGCATCTCACTCTCTTTGAATCTTCTTTATCATGCTTAGAGGAGCAGGAAAAAGCAAAAAATTTCAGAATTGCACCTTGCAATGCGGAGAAATTACTGTTTGTGCATTCACATTATTCATTGATTTTTGCCATTGAAAAACATCACGTTATTCATATACCAGAAATGTTTGAAGCTACTGACAGAATGAAAGGAGCTGGCATCTCACTCTCTTTGAATCTTCTTTATCATGCTAAGAGGAGCAGGAAAAAGCAAAAAATTTCAGAATTGCACCTTGCAATGCGGAGAAATTACTGTTTGTGTATTTACAATATTCATTGATTTTTGCCATTGAAAAACGTCCAGAAATGTTTGAAGCTACTGACTGAATCAAAAGAGCTGGCATCTCACTCTCTTTGAATCTTCTTTATCATGCTAAGAGAAGCAGGAAAAAGCAAAAAATTTCAGAATTGCACCTTGCAATGCGGAGAAATTACTGTTTGTGTATTTACAATATTCATTGATTTTTGCCATTGAAAAACGTCCAGAAATGTTTGAAGCTACTGACTGAATGAAAGGAGCTGGCATCTCACTCTCTTTGAATCTTCTTTATCATGCTAAGAGGAGCAGGAAAAAGCAAAAAATTTCAGAATTGCACCTTGCAATTCGGGGAAATTACTGTTTGTGCATTCACATTATTCATTGATTTTTGCCATTGAAAAACATCATGTTATTCATATACCAGAAATCTTTGAAGCTACTGACTGAATGAAAAGAGCTGGCATCTCACTCTCTTTGAATCTTCTTTATCATGCTAAGAGGAGCAGTAAAAAGCAAAAAATTTCAGAATTGCACCTTGCAATGCGGAGAAATTACTGTTTGAGAATTTACAATATTCATTGATTTTTGCCATTGAAAAACGTCCAGAAATGTTTGAAGCTACTGACTGAATGAAAGGAGCTGGCATCTCACTCTCTTTGAATCTTCTTTATCATGCTAAGAGGAGCAGGGAAAAGCAAAAAATTTCAGAATTGCACCTTGCAATGCGGAGAAATTACTGTTTGTGCATTCACATTATTCATTGATTTTTGCCATTGAAAAACATCATGTTATTCATATACCAGAAATGTTTGAAGCTACTGACTGAATGAAAAGAGCTGGCATCTCACTCTCTTTGAATCTTCTTTATCATGCTAAGAGGAGCAGGAAAAAGCAAAAAATTTCAGAATTGCACATTGCAATGCGGAGAAATTACTGTTTGTGTATTTACAATATTCATTGATTTTTGCCATTGAAAAACGTCCAGAAATGTTTGAAGCTACTGACTGAATCAAAAGAGCTGGCATCTCACTCTCTTTGAATCTTCTTTATCATGCTAAGAGAAGCAGGAAAAAGCAAAAAATTTCAGAATTGCACCTTGCAATGCGGAGAAATTACTGTTTGTGTATTTACAATATTCATTGATTTTTGCCATTGAAAAACGTCCAGAAATGTTTGAAGCTACTGACTGAATGAAAGGAGCTGGCATCTCACTCTCTTTGAATCTTCTTTATCATGCTAAGAGGAGCAGGAAAAAGCAAAAAATTTCAGAATTGCACCTTGCAATTCGGGGAAATTACTGTTTGTGCATTCACATTATTCATTGATTTTTGCCATTGAAAAACATCATGTTATTCATATACCAGAAATCTTTGAAGCTACTGACTGAATGAAAAGAGCTGGCATCTCACTCTCTTTGAATCTTCTTTATCATGCTAAGAGGAGCAGTAAAAAGCAAAAAATTTCAGAATTGCACCTTGCAATGCGGAGAAATTACTGTTTGAGAATTTACAATATTCATTGATTTTTGCCATTGAAAAACGTCCAGAAATGTTTGAAGCTACTGACTGAATGAAAGGAGCTGGCATCTCACTCTCTTTGAATCTTCTTTATCATGCTAAGAGGAGCAGGGAAAAGCAAAAAATTTCAGAATTGCACCTTGCAATGCGGAGAAATTACTGTTTGTGCATTCACATTATTCATTGATTTTTGCCATTGAAAAACATCATGTTATTCATATACCAGAAATGTTTGAAGCTACTGACTGAATGAAAAGAGCTGGCATCTCACTCTCTTTGAATCTTCTTTATCATGCTAAGAGGAGCAGGAAAAAGCAAAAAATTTCAGAATTGCAGCTTGCAATGCGGAGAAATTACTGTTTGGGCATTTACAATATTCATTGATTTTTGCCATTGAAAAACGTCCAGAAATGTTTGAAGCTACTGACTGAATGAAAAGAGCTGGCATCTCACTCTCTTTGAATCTTCTTTATCATGCTAAGAGGAGCAGGAAAAAGCAAAAAATTTCAGAATTGCACCTTGCAATGCGGAGAAATTACTGTTTGTGCATTTACAATATTCACTGATTTTTACCTATGAAAAACGTCCAGAAATGTTTGAAGCTACTGACTGAATGAAAGGAGCTGGCATCTCACTCTCTTTGAATATTCTTTTTCATGCTAAGAGGAGCAGGAAAAAGCAAAAAATTTCAGAATTGCACCTTGCAATGCGGAGAAATTACTGTTTGTGCATTCACATTATTCATTGATTTTTGCCATTGAAAAACATCATGTTGTTCATATACCAGAAATGTTTGAAGCTACTGACTGAATGAAAGGAGCTGGCATCTCACTCTCTTTGAATCTTCTTTATCATGCTAAGAGGAGCAGGAAAAAGCAAAAAATTTCAGAATTGCACCTTGCAATGCGGAGAAATTACTGTTTGTGCATTTACAATATTCATTGATTTTTGCCATTGAAAAACGTCCAGAAATGTTTGAAGCTACTGACTGAATGAAAGGAGCTGGCATCTCACTCTCTTTGAATCTTCTTTATCATGCTAAGAGGAGCAGGAAAAAGCAAAAAATTTCAGAATTGCACCTTGCAATGCGGAGAAATTACTGTTTGTGCATTTACAATATTCATTGATTTTTGCCATTGAAAAACATCATGTTATTCATATACCAGAAATGTTTGAAGCTACTGACTGAATGAAAAGAGCTGGCATCTCACTCTCTTTGAATCTTCTTTATCATGCTAAGAGGAGCAGGAAAAAGCAAAAAATTTCAGAATTGCACCTTGCAATGCCGAGAAATTACTGTTTGTGCATTTACAATATTCATTGATTTTTGCCATTGAAAAACATCATGTTATTCATATACCAGAAATGTTTGAAGCTACTGACTGAATGAAAAGAGCTGGCATCTCACTCTCTTTGAATCTTCTTTATCATGCTAAGAGGAGCAGGAAAAAGCAAAAAATTTCAGACTTGCACCTTGCAATGTGGAGAAATTACTGTTAGTGCATTTAGAATATTTATTGATTTTTGCCATTGAAAAACGTCCAGAAATGTTTGAAGCTACTGACTGAATGAAAGGAGCTGGCATCTCACTCTCTTTGAATCTTCTTTATTAGGCTAAGAGGAGCAGGAAAAAGCAAAAAATTTCAGAATTGCACCTTGCAATGCAGAGAAATTACTGTTTGTGCATTTACAATATTCATTGATTTTTGCCATTGAAAAACATAATGTTATTCATATACCAGAAATGTTTGAAGCTACTGACTGAATGAAAAGAGCTGGCATCTCACTCTCTTTGAATCTTCTTTATCATGCTAAGCGGAGTAGGAAAAAGCAAAAAATTTCAGAATTGCACCTTGCAATGTGGAGAAATTACTGTTTGTGCATTTAGAATATTCATTGATTTTTGCCATTGAAAAACGTCCAGAAATGTTTGAAGCTACTGACTGAATGAAAAGAGCTGGCATCTCACTCTCTTTGAATCTTCTTTATCATGCTAAGAGGAGCAGGAAAAAGCAAAAAATTTCAGAATTTCACCTTGCAATGCGGAGAAATTACTGTATGTGCATTTACAATATTCATTGATTTTTGCCATTGAAAAACATCATGTTATTCATATACCAGAAATGTTTGAAGCTACTGACTGAATGGAAAGAGCTGGCATCTCACTCTCTTTGCATCTTCTTTATCATGCTAAGAGGAGCAGGAAAAAGCAAAAAATTTCAGAATTGCACCTTGCAATGTGGAGAAATTACTGTTTGTGCATTTACAATATTCATTGATTTTTGCCATTGAAAAACGTCCAGAAATGTTTGAAGCTACTGACTGAATGAAAGGAGCTGGCATCTCACTGTCTTTGAAACTTCTTTATCATGCTAAGAGGAGCAGGAAAAAGCAAAAAATTTCAGAATTGCACCTTGCAATGCGGAGAAATTACTGTTTGTGCATTTACAATATTCATTGATTTTTGCCATTGAAAAACATCATGTTATTCATATACCAGAAATGTTTGAAGCTACTGACTGAATGAAAGGAGCTGGCATCTCACTCTCTTTGAATATTCTTTATCATGCTGAGAGGAGCAGGAAAAAGCAAAAAATTTCAGAATTGCACCTTGCAATGCGGAGAAATTACTGTTTGTGCATTTATAATATTCATTGATTTTTGCCATTGAAAAACATCATGTTATTCATATACCAGAAATGTTTGAAGCTACTGACTGAATGAAAAGAGCTGTCATCTCACTCTCTTTGAATCTTCTTTATCATGCTAGGATTAGCAGGAAAAAGCAAAAAATTTCAGAATTGCACCTTGCAATGCGCAGAAATTACTGTTTGTGCATTTACAATATTCATTGATTTTTGCCATTGAAAAACGTCCAGAAATGTTTGAAGCTACTGACTGAATGAAAGGAGCTGGCATCTCACTCTCTTTTAATCTTCTTTATCATGCTAAGAGGAGCAGGAAAAAGCAAAAAATTTCAGAATTGCACCTTGCAATGCGGAGAAATTACTGTTTGTGCATTCACATTATTCATTGATTTTTGCCATTGAAAAACATCATGTTATTCATATACCAGAAATCTTTGAAGCTACTGACTGAATGAAAAGAGCTGGCATCTCACTCTCTTTGAATCTTCTTTATCATGCTAAGAGGAGCAGGAAAAAGCAAAAAATTTCAGAATTGCAGCTTGCAATGCGGAGAAATTACTGTTTGGGCATTTACAATATTCATTGATTTTTGCCATTGAAAAACGTCCAGAAATGTTTGAAGCTACTGACTGAATTAAAAGAGCTGGCATCTCACTCTCTTTGAATCTTCTTTATCATGCTAAGAGGAGCAGGAAAAAGCAAAAAATTTCAGAATTGCACCTTGCAATGCGGAGAAATTACTGTTTGTGCATTTACAATATTCATTGATTTTTGCCATTGAAAAACGTCCAGAAATGTTTGAAGCTACTGACTGAATGAAAGGAGCTGGCATCTCACTCTCTTTGAATATTCTTTATCATGCTAAGAGGAGCAGGAAAAAGCAAAAAATTTCAGAATTGCACCTTGCAATGCGGAGAAATTACTGTTTGTGCATTCACATTATTCATTGATTTTTGCCATTGAAAAACATCATGTTATTCATATACCAGAAATGTTTGAAGCTACTGACTGAATGAAAAGAGCTGGCATCTCACTCTCTTTGAATCTTCTTTATCATGCTAAGAGGAGCAGGAAAAAGCAAAAAATTTCAGAATTGCACCTTGCAATGCGGAGAAATTACTGTTTGTGCATTTACAATATTCATTGATTTTTGCCATAGAAAAACGTCCAGAAATGTTTGAAGCTACTGACTGAATGAAAGGAGCTGGCATCTCACTCTCTTTGAATCTTCTTTATCATGCTTAGAGGAGCAGGAAAAAGCAAAAAATTTCAGAATTGCACCTTGCAATGCGGAGAAATTACTGTTTGTGCATTCACATTATTCATTGATTTTTGCCATTGAAAAACATCACGTTATTCATATACCAGAAATGTTTGAAGCTACTGACAGAATGAAAGGAGCTGGCATCTCACTCTCTTTGAATCTTCTTTATCATGCTAAGAGGAGCAGGAAAAAGCAAAAAATTTCAGAATTGCACCTTGCAATGCGGAGAAATTACTGTTTGTGTATTTACAATATTCATTGATTTTTGCCATTGAAAAACGTCCAGAAATGTTTGAAGCTACTGACTGAATCAAAAGAGCTGGCATCTCACTCTCTTTGAATCTTCTTTATCATGCTAAGAGAAGCAGGAAAAAGCAAAAAATTTCAGAATTGCACCTTGCAATGCGGAGAAATTACTGTTTGTGTATTTACAATATTCATTGATTTTTGCCATTGAAAAACGTCCAGAAATGTTTGAAGCTACTGACTGAATGAAAGGAGCTGGCATCTCACTCTCTTTGAATCTTCTTTATCATGCTAAGAGGAGCAGGAAAAAGCAAAAAATTTCAGAATTGCACCTTGCAATTCGGGGAAATTACTGTTTGTGCATTCACATTATTCATTGATTTTTGCCATTGAAAAACATCATGTTATTCATATACCAGAAATCTTTGAAGCTACTGACTGAATGAAAAGAGCTGGCATCTCACTCTCTTTGAATCTTCTTTATCATGCTAAGAGGAGCAGTAAAAAGCAAAAAATTTCAGAATTGCACCTTGCAATGCGGAGAAATTACTGTTTGAGAATTTACAATATTCATTGATTTTTGCCATTGAAAAACGTCCAGAAATGTTTGAAGCTACTGACTGAATGAAAGGAGCTGGCATCTCACTCTCTTTGAATCTTCTTTATCATGCTAAGAGGAGCAGGGAAAAGCAAAAAATTTCAGAATTGCACCTTGCAATGCGGAGAAATTACTGTTTGTGCATTCACATTATTCATTGATTTTTGCCATTGAAAAACATCATGTTATTCATATACCAGAAATGTTTGAAGCTACTGACTGAATGAAAAGAGCTGGCATCTCACTCTCTTTGAATCTTCTTTATCATGCTAAGAGGAGCAGGAAAAAGCAAAAAATTTCAGAATTGCACATTGCAATGCGGAGAAATTACTGTTTGTGTATTTACAATATTCATTGATTTTTGCCATTGAAAAACGTCCAGAAATGTTTGAAGCTACTGACTGAATCAAAAGAGCTGGCATCTCACTCTCTTTGAATCTTCTTTATCATGCTAAGAGAAGCAGGAAAAAGCAAAAAATTTCAGAATTGCACCTTGCAATGCGGAGAAATTACTGTTTGTGTATTTACAATATTCATTGATTTTTGCCATTGAAAAACGTCCAGAAATGTTTGAAGCTACTGACTGAATGAAAGGAGCTGGCATCTCACTCTCTTTGAATCTTCTTTATCATGCTAAGAGGAGCAGGAAAAAGCAAAAAATTTCAGAATTGCACCTTGCAATTCGGGGAAATTACTGTTTGTGCATTCACATTATTCATTGATTTTTGCCATTGAAAAACATCATGTTATTCATATACCAGAAATCTTTGAAGCTACTGACTGAATGAAAAGAGCTGGCATCTCACTCTCTTTGAATCTTCTTTATCATGCTAAGAGGAGCAGTAAAAAGCAAAAAATTTCAGAATTGCACCTTGCAATGCGGAGAAATTACTGTTTGAGAATTTACAATATTCATTGATTTTTGCCATTGAAAAACGTCCAGAAATGTTTGAAGCTACTGACTGAATGAAAGGAGCTGGCATCTCACTCTCTTTGAATCTTCTTTATCATGCTAAGAGGAGCAGGGAAAAGCAAAAAATTTCAGAATTGCACCTTGCAATGCGGAGAAATTACTGTTTGTGCATTCACATTATTCATTGATTTTTGCCATTGAAAAACATCATGTTATTCATATACCAGAAATGTTTGAAGCTACTGACTGAATGAAAAGAGCTGGCATCTCACTCTCTTTGAATCTTCTTTATCATGCTAAGAGGAGCAGGAAAAAGCAAAAAATTTCAGAATTGCAGCTTGCAATGCGGAGAAATTACTGTTTGGGCATTTACAATATTCATTGATTTTTGCCATTGAAAAACGTCCAGAAATGTTTGAAGCTACTGACTGAATGAAAAGAGCTGGCATCTCACTCTCTTTGAATCTTCTTTATCATGCTAAGAGGAGCAGGAAAAAGCAAAAAATTTCAGAATTGCACCTTGCAATGCGGAGAAATTACTGTTTGTGCATTTACAATATTCACTGATTTTTACCTATGAAAAACGTCCAGAAATGTTTGAAGCTACTGACTGAATGAAAGGAGCTGGCATCTCACTCTCTTTGAATATTCTTTATCATGCTAAGAGGAGCAGGAAAAAGCAAAAAATTTCAGAATTGCACCTTGCAATGCGGAGAAATTACTGTTTGTGCATTCACATTATTCATTGATTTTTGCCATTGAAAAACATCATGTTGTTCATATACCAGAAATGTTTGAAGCTACTGACTGAATGAAAGGAGCTGGCATCTCACTCTCTTTGAATCTTCTTTATCATGCTAAGAGGAGCAGGAAAAAGCAAAAAATTTCAGAATTGCACCTTGCAATGCGCAGAAATTACTGTTTGTGCATTTACAATATTCATTGATTTTTGCCATTGAAAAACGTCCAGAAATGTTTGAAGCTACTGACTGAATGAAAGGAGCTGGCATCTCACTCTCTTTTAATCTTCTTTATCATGCTAAGAGGAGCAGGAAAAAGCAAAAAATTTCAGAATTGCACCTTGCAATGCGGAGAAATTACTGTTTGTGCATTCACATTATTCATTGATTTTTGCCATTGAAAAACATCATGTTGTTCATATACCAGAAATGTTTGAAGCTGCTGACTGAATGAAAGGAGCTGGCCTCTCACTCTCTTTGAATCTTCTTTATCATGCTAAGAGGAGCAGGAAAAAGCAAAAAAATTCAGAATTGCACCTTGCAATGCGGAGAAATTACTGTTTGTGCATTCACATTATTCATTGATTTTTGCCATTGAAAAACATCATGTTATTCATATACCAGAAATGTTTGAAGCTACTGACTGAATGAAAAGAGCTGTCATCTCACTCTCTTTGAATCTTCTTTATCATGCTAAGAGGAGCAGGAAAAAGCAAAAAAATTCAGAATTGCACCTTGCAATGCAGAGAAATTACTGTTTGTGCATTTACAATATTCATTTATTTTTGCCATTGAAAAACGTCCAGAAATGTTTGAAGCTACTGACTGAATGAAAAGAGCTGGCATCTCACTCTCTTTGAATCTTCTTTATCATGCTAAGAGGAGCAGGAAAAAGCAAAATATTTCAGAATTGCATCTTGCAATGCGGAGAAATTACTGTTTGTTCATTTACAATGTTCATTGATTTTTGCCATTGAAAAACATCCAGAAATGTTTGAAGCTACTGACTGAATGAAAGGAGCTGGCATCTCACTCTCTTTGAATCTTCTTTATCATGCTAAGAGGAGCAGGAAAAAGCAAAAAATTTCAGAATTGCACCTTGCAATGCGGAGAAATTACTGTTTGTGCATTCACATTATTCATTGATTTTTGCCATTGAAAAACATCATGTTATTCAAGTACCAGAAATGTTTGAAGCTACTGACAGAATGAAAGGAGCTGGCATCTCACTCTCTTTGAATCTTCTTTATCATGCTAAGAGGAGCAGGAAAAAGCAAAAAATTTCAGAATTGCACCTTGCAATGCGGAGAAATTACTGTTTGTGTATTTACAATATTCATTGATTTTTGCCATTGAAAAACGTCCAGAAATGTTTGAAGCTACTGACTGAATCAAAAGAGCTGGCAACTCACTCTCTTTGAATCTTCTTTATCATGCTAAGAGAAGCAGGAAAAAGCAAAAAATTTCAGAATTGCACCTTGCAATGCGGAGAAATTACTGTTTGTGTATTTACAATATTCATTGATTTTTGCCATTGAAAAACGTCCAGAAATGTTTGAAGTTACTGACTGAATGAAAGGAGCTGGCATCTCACTCTCTTTGAATCTTCTTTATCATGCTAAGAGGAGCAGGAAAAAGCAAAAAATTTCAGAATTGCACCTTGCAATTCGGGGAAATTACTGTTTGTGCATTCACATTATTCATTGATTTTTGCCATTGAAAAACATCATGTTATTCATATACCAGAAATCTTTGAAGCTACTGACTGAATGAAAAGAGCTGGCATCTCACTCTCTTTGAATCTTCTTTATCATGCTAAGAGGAGCAGGAAAAAGCAAAAAATTTCAGAATTGCACCTTGCAATGCGGAGAAATTACTGTTTGAGCATTTACAATATTCATTGATTTTTGCCATTGAAAAACGTCCAGAAATGTTTGAAGCTACTGACTGAATGAAAGGAGCTGGCATCTCACTCTCTTTGAATCTTCTTTATCATGCTAAGAGGAGCAGGGAAAAGCAAAAAATTTCAGAATTGCACCTTGCAATGCGGAGAAATTACTGTTTGTGCATTCACATTATTCATTGATTTTTGCCATTGAAAAACATCATGTTATTCATATACCAGAAATGTTTAAAGCTACTGACTGAATGAAAAGAGCTGGCATCTCACTCTCTTTGAATCTTCTTTATCATGCTAAGAGGAGCAGGAAAAAGCAAAAAATTTCAGAATTGCAGCTTGCAATGCGGAGAAATTACTGTTTGGGCATTTACAATATTCATTGATTTTTGCCATTGAAAAACGTCCAGAAATGTTTGAAGCTACTGACAGAATGAAAAGAGCTGGCATCTCACTCTCTTTGAATCTTCTTTATCATGCTAAGAGGAGCAGGAAAAAGCAAAAAATTTCAGAATTGCACCTTGCAATGCGGAGAAATTACTGTTTGTGCATTTACAATATTCATTGATTTTTGCCTATGAAAAACGTCCAGAAATGTTTGAAGCTACTGACTGAATGAAAGGAGCTGGCATCTCACTCTCTTTGAATTTTCTTTATCATGCTAAGAGGAGCAGGAAAAAGCAAAAAATTTCAGAATTGCACCTTGCAATGCGGAGAAATTACTGTTTGTGCATTCACATTATTCATTGATTTTTGCCATTGAAAAACATCATGTTATTCATATACCAGAAATGTTTGAAGCTACTGACTGAATGAAAGGAGCTGGCATCTCACTCTCTTTGAATCTTCTTTATCATGCTAAGAGGAGCAGGAAAAAGCAAAAAAATTCAGAATTGCACCTTGCAATGCGGAGAAATTAGTGTTTGTGCATTCACATTATTCATTGATTTTTGCCATTGAAAAACATCATGTTGTTCATATACCAGAAATGTTTGAAGCTACTGACTGAATGAAAGGAGCTGGCATCTCACTCTCTTTGAATCTTCTTTATCATGCTAAGAGGAGCAGGAAAAAGCAAAAAATTTCAGAATTGCACTTTGCAATGCGGAGAAATTACTGTTTGTGCATTTACAATATTCATTGATTTTTGCCATTGAAAAACGTCCAGAAATGTTTGAAGCTACTGACTGAATGAAAGGAGCTGGCATCTCACTCTCTTTTAATCTTCTTTATCATGCTAAGAGGAGCAGGAAAAAGCAAAAAATTTCAGAATTGCACCTTGCAATGCGGAGAAATTACTGTTTGTGCATTCACATTATTCATTGATTTTTGTCATTGAAAAACATCATGTTATTCATATACCAGAAATGCTTGAAGCTACTGACTGAATGAAAGGAGCTGGCATCTCACTCTCTTTGAATCTTCTTTATCATGCTAAGAGGAGCAGGAAAAAGGAAAAAATTTCCGAATTGCACCTTGCAATGCGGAGAAATTACTGTTTGTGCATTCACATTATTCATTGATTTTTGCCATTGAAAAACATCATGTTGTTCATATACCAGAAATGTTTGAAGCTGCTGACTGAATGAAAGGAGCTGGCCTCTCACTCTCTTTGAATCTTCTTTATCATGCTAAGAGGAGCAGGAAAAAGCAAAAAATTTCAGAATTGCACCTTGCAATGCGGAGAAATTACTGTTTGTGCATTCACATTATTCATTGATTTTTGCCATTGAAAAACATCATGTTATTCATATACCAGAAATGTTTGAAGCTACTGACTGAATGAAAAGAGCTGTCATCTCACTCTCTTTGAATCTTCTTTATCATGCTAAGAGGAGCAGGAAAAAGCAAAAAAATTCAGAATTGCACCTTGCAATGCAGAGAAATTACTGTTTGTGCATTTACAATATTCATTTATTTTTGCCATTGAAAAACTTCCAGAAATGTTTGAAGCTACTGACTGAATGAAAGGAGCTGGCATCTCACTCTCTTTGAATCTTCTTTATCATGCTAAGAAGAGCAGGAAAAAGCAAAAAATTTCAGAATTGCACCTTGCAATGCGGAGAAATTACTGTTTGTGCATTCACATTATTCATTGATTTTTGCCATTGAAAAACATCATGTTATTCATATACCAGAAATGTTTGAAGCTACTGACTGAATGAAAAGAGCTGGCATCTCACTCTCTTTGAATCTTCTTTATCATGCTAAGAGGAGCAGGAAAAAGCAAAAATTTCAGAATTGCACCTTGCAATGCGGAGAAATTACTGTTTGTGCATTTACAATATTCATTGATTTTTGCCATTGAAAAACGTCCAGAAATGTTTGAAGCTACTGACTGAATGAAAGGAGCTGGCATCTCACTCTCTTTGAATCTTCTTTATCATGCTAAGAGGAGAAGGAAAAAGCAAAAAATTTCAGAATTGCACCTTGCAATGCGGAGAAATTACTGTTTGTGCATTCACATTATTCATTGATTTTTGCCATTGAAAAACATCATGTTATTCATATACCAGAAATGTTTGAAGCTACTGACTGAATGAAAAGAGCTGGCATCTCACTCTCTTTGAATCTTCTTTATCATGCTAAGAGGAGCAGGAAAAAGCAAAAAATTTCAGAATTGCAGCTTGCAATGCGGAGAAATTACTGTTTGGGCATTTATAATATTCATTGATTTTTGCCATTGAAAAACGTCCAGAAATGTTTGAAGCTACTGACTGAATGAAAGGAGCTGGCATCTCACTCTCTTTGAATCTTCTTTATCATGCTAAGAGGAGCAGGAAAAAGCAAAAAATTTCAGAATTGCACCTTGCAATGCGGAGAAATTACTGTTTGTGCATTTACAATATTCACTGATTTTTACATATGAAAAACGTCCAGAAATGTTTGAAGCTACTGACTGAATGAAAGGAGCTGGCATCTCACTCTCTTTGAATATTCTTTATCATGCTAAGAGGAGCAGGAAAAAGCAAAAAATTTCAGAATTGCACCTTGCAATGCGGAGAAATTACTGTTTGTGCATTCACATTATTCATTGATTTTTGACATTGAAAAACATCATGTTGTTCATATACCAG
Source organism: Phyllobates terribilis (assembly GCF_046119375.1). Taxonomy (NCBI): domain Eukaryota; kingdom Metazoa; phylum Chordata; class Amphibia; order Anura; family Dendrobatidae; genus Phyllobates; species Phyllobates terribilis. The sequence goes on from NW_027362792.1 coordinate 5,912,457, forward strand.
AAATGTTTGAAGCTACTGACTGAATGAAAGGAGCTGGCATCTCACTCTCTTTGAATCTTCTTTATCATGCTAAGAGGAGCAGGAAAAAGCAAAAAATTTCAGAATTGCACCTTGCAATGCACAGAAATTACTGTTTGTGCTTTTACAATATTCATTGATTTTTGCCATTGAAAAACGTCCAGAAATGTTTGAAGCTACTGACTGAATGAAAGGAGCTGGCATCTCACTCTCTTTTAATCTTCTTTATCATGCTAAGAGGAGCAGGAAAAAGCAAAAAATTTCAGAATTGCACCTTGCAATGCGGAGAAATTACTGTTTGTGCATTCACTTTATTCATTCATTTTTGCCATTGAAAAACATCATGTTATTCATATACCAGAAATGTTTGAAGCTACTGACTGAATGAAAGGAGCTGGCATCTCACTCTCTTTGAATCTTCTTTATCATGCTAAGAGGAGCAGGAAAAAGGAAAAAATTTCCGAATTGCACCTTGCAATGCGGAGAAATTACTGTTTGTGCATTCACATTATTCATTGATTTTTGCCATTGAAAAACATCATGTTGTTCATATACCAGAAATGTTTGAAGCTGCTGACTGAATGAAAGGAGCTGGCCTCTCACTCTCTTTGAATCTTCTTTATCATGCTAAGAGGAGCAGGAAAAAGCAAAAAATTTCAGAATTGCACCTTGCAATGCGGAGAAATTACTGTTTGTGCATTCACATTATTCATTGATTTTTGCCATTGAAAAACATCATGTTATTCATATACCAGAAATGTTTGAAGCTACTGACTGAATGAAAAGAGCTGTCATCTCACTCTCTTTGAATCTTCTTTATCATGCTAAGAGGAGCAGGAAAAAGCAAAAAAATTCAGAATTGCACCTTGCAATGCAGAGAAATTACTGTTTGTGCATTTACAATATTCATTTATTTTTGCCATTGAAAAACATCCAGAAATGTTTGAAGCTACTGACTGAATGAAAGGAGCTGGCATCTCACTCTCTTTGAATCTTCTTTATCATGCTAAGAGGAGCAGGAAAAAGCAAAAAAATTCAGAATTGCACCTTGCAATGCGGAGAAATTACTGTTTGTGCATTTACAATATTCCTTGATTTTTGCCATTGAAAAACGTCCAGAAATGTTTGAAGCTACTGACTGAATGAAAAGAGCTGGCATCTCACTCTCTTTGAATCTTCTTTATCATGCTAAGAGGAGCAGGAAAAAGCAAAATATTTCAGAATTGCATCTTGCAATGCGGAGAAATTACTGTTTGTTCATTTACAATGTTCATTGATTTTTGCCATTGAAAAACATCCAGAAATGTTTGAAGCTACTGACTGAATGAAAGGAGCTGGCATCTCACTCTCTTTGAATCTTCTTTATCATGCTAAGAGGAGCAGGAAAAAGCAAAAAATTTCAGAATTGCACCTTGCAATGCGGAGAAATTACTGTTTGAGCATTTACAATATTCATTGATTTTTGCCATTGAAAAACGTCCAGAAATGTTTGAAGCTACTGACTGAATGAAAGGAGCTGGCATCTCACTCTCTTTGAATCTTCTTTATCATGCTAAGAGGAGCAGGGAAAAGCAAAAAATTTCAGAATTGCACCTTGCAATGCGGAGAAATTACTGTTTGTGCATTCACATTATTCATTGATTTTTGCCATTGAAAAACATCATGTTATTCATATACCAGAAATGTTTAAAGCTACTGACTGAATGAAAAGAGCTGGCATCTCACTCTCTTTGAATCTTCTTTATCATGCTAAGAGGAGCAGGAAAAAGCAAGAAATTTCAGAATTGCAGCTTGCAATGCGGAGAAATTACTGTTTGGGCATTTACAATATTCATTGATTTTTGCCATTGAAAAACGTCCAGAAATGTTTGAAGCTACTGACAGAATGAAAAGAGCTGGCATCTCACTCTCTTTGAATCTTCTTTATCATGCTAAGAGGAGCAGGAAAAAGCAAAAAATTTCAGAATTGCACCTTGCAATGCGGAGAAATTACTGTTTGTGCATTTACAATATTCATTGATTTTTGCCTATGAAAAACGTCCAGAAATGTTTGAAGCTACTGACTGAATGAAAGGAGCTGGCATCTCACTCTCTTTGAATATTCTTTATCATGCTAAGAGGAGCAGGAAAAAGCAAAAAATTTCAGAATTGCACCTTGCAATGCGGAGAAATTACTGTTTGTGCATTCACATTATTCATTGATTTTTGCCATTGAAAAACATCATGTTATTCATATACCAGAAATGTTTGAAGCTACTGACTGAATGAAAGGAGCTGGCATCTCACTCTCTTTGAATCTTCTTTATCATGCTAAGAGGAGCAGGAAAAAGCAAAAAAATTCAGAATTGCACCTTGCAATGCGGAGAAATTACTGTTTGTGCATTCACATTATTCATTGATTTTTGCCATTGAAAAACATCATGTTGTTCATATACCAGAAATGTTTGAAGCTGCTGACTGAATGAAAGGAGCTGGCCTCTCACTCTCTTTGAATCTTCTTTATCATGCTAAGAGGAGCAGGAAAAAGCAAAAAATTTCAGAATTGCACCTTGCAATGCGGAGAAATTACTGTTTGTGCATTCACATTATTCATTGATTTTTGCCATTGAAAAACATCATGTTATTCATATACCAGAAATGTTTGAAGCTACTGACTGAATGAAAAGAGCTGTCATCTCACTCTCTTTGAATCTTCTTTATCATGCTAAGAGGAGCAGGAAAAAGCAAAAAAATTCAGAATTGCACCTTGCAATGCAGAGAAATTACTGTTTGTGCATTTACAATATTCATTTATTTTTGCCATTGAAAAACGTCCAGAAATGTTTGAAGCTACTGACTGAATGAAAGGAGCTGGCATCTCACTCTCTTTGAATCTTCTTTATCATGCTAAGAGGAGCAGGAAAAAGCAAAAAAATTCAGAATTGCACCTTGCAATGCGGAGAAATTACTGTTTGTGCATTTACAATATTCATTGATTTTTGCCATTGAAAAACGTCCAGAAATGTTTGAAGCTACTGACTGAATGAAAAGAGCTGGCATCTCACTCTCTTTGAATCTTCTTTATCATGCTAAGAGGAGCAGGAAAAAGCAAAATATTTCAGAATTGCATCTTGCAATGCGGAGAAATTACTGTTTGTTCATTTACAATGTTCATTGATTTTTGCCATTGAAAAACATCCAGAAATGTTTGAAGCTACTGACTGAATGAAAGGAGCTGGCATCTCACTCTCTTTGAATCTTCTTTATCATGCTAAGAGGAGCAGGAAAAAGCAAAAAATTTCAGAATTGCACCTTGCAATGCGGAGAAATTACTGTTTGTGCATTCACATTATTCATTGATTTTTGCCATTGAAAAACATCATGTTATTCATATACCAGAAATGTTTGAAGCTACTGACAGAATGAAAGGAGCTGGCATCTCACTCTCTTTGAATCTTCTTTATCATGCTAAGAGGAGCAGGAAAAAGCAAAAAATTTCAGAATTGCACCTTGCAATGCGGAGAAATTACTGTTTGTGTATTTACAATATTCATTGATTTTTGCCATTGAAAAACGTCCAGAAATGTTTGAAGCTACTGACTGAATCAAAAGAGCTGGCAACTCACTCTCTTTGAATCTTCTTTATCATGCTAAGAGAAGCAGGAAAAAGCAAAAAATTTCAGAATTGCACCTTGCAATGCGGAGAAATTACTGTTTGTGTATTTACAATATTCATTGATTTTTGCCATTGAAAAACGTCCAGAAATGTTTGAAGCTACTGACTGAATGAAAGGAGCTGGCATCTCACTCTCTTTGAATCTTCTTTATCATGCTAAGAGGAGCAGGAAAAAGCAAAAAATTTCAGAATTGCACCTTGCAATTCGGGGAAATTACTGTTTGTGCATTCACATTATTCATTGATTTTTGCCATTGAAAAACATCATGTTATTCATATACCAGAAATCTTTGAAGCTACTGACTGAATGAAAAGAGCTGGCATCTCACTCTCTTTGAATCTTCTTTATCATGCTAAGAGGAGCAGGAAAAAGCAAAAAATTTCAGAATTGCACCTTGCAATGCGGAGAAATTACTGTTTGAGCATTTACAATATTCATTGATTTTTGCCATTGAAAAACGTCCAGAAATGTTTGAAGCTACTGACTGAATGAAAGGAGCTGGCATCTCACTCTCTTTGAATCTTCTTTATCATGCTAAGAGGAGCAGGGAAAAGCAAAAAATTTCAGAATTGCACCTTGCAATGCGGAGAAATTACTGTTTGTGCATTCACATTATTCATTGATTTTTGCCATTGAAAAACATCATGTTATTCATATACCAGAAATGTTTAAAGCTACTGACTGAATGAAAAGAGCTGGCATCTCACTCTCTTTGAATCTTCTTTATCATGCTAAGAGGAGCAGGAAAAAGCAAGAAATTTCAGAATTGCAGCTTGCAATGCGGAGAAATTACTGTTTGGGCATTTACAATATTCATTGATTTTTGCCATTGAAAAACGTCCAGAAATGTTTGAAGCTACTGACAGAATGAAAAGAGCTGGCATCTCACTCTCTTTGAATCTTCTTTATCATGCTAAGAGGAGCAGGAAAAAGCAAAAAATTTCAGAATTGCACCTTGCAATGCGGAGAAATTACTGTTTGTGCATTTACAATATTCATTGATTTTTGCCTATGAAAAACGTCCAGAAATGTTTGAAGCTACTGACTGAATGAAAGGAGCTGGCATCTCACTCTCTTTGAATATTCTTTATCATGCTAAGAGGAGCAGGAAAAAGCAAAAAATTTCAGAATTGCACCTTGCAATGCGGAGAAATTACTGTTTGTGCATTCACATTATTCATTGATTTTTGCCATTGAAAAACATCATGTTATTCATATACCAGAAATGTTTGAAGCTACTGACTGAATGAAAGGAGCTGGCATCTCACTCTCTTTGAATCTTCTTTATCATGCTAAGAGGAGCAGGAAAAAGCAAAAAAATTCAGAATTGCACCTTGCAATGCGGAGAAATTACTGTTTGTGCATTCACATTATTCATTGATTTTTGCCATTGAAAAACATCATGTTGTTCATATACCAGAAATGTTTGAAGCTACTGACTGAATGAAAGGAGCTGGCATCTCACTCTCTTTGAATCTTCTTTATCATGCTAAGAGGAGCAGGAAAAAGCAAAAAATTTCAGAATTGCACTTTGCAATGCGGAGAAATTACAGTTTGTGCATTTACAATATTCATTGATTTTTGCCATTGAAAAACGTCCAGAAATGTTTGAAGCTACTGACTGAATGAAAGGAGCTGGCATCTCACTCTCTTTTAATGTTCTTTATCATGCTAAGAGGAGCAGGAAAAAGCAAAAAATTTCAGAATTGCACCTTGCAATGCGGAGAAATTACTGTTTGTGCATTCACATTATTCATTGATTTTTGTCATTGAAAAACATCATGTTATTCATATACCAGAAATGCTTGAAGCTACTGACTGAATGAAAGGAGCTGGCATCTCACTCTCTTTGAATCTTCTTTATCATGCTAAGAGGAGCAGGAAAAAGGAAAAAATTTCCGAATTGCACCTTGCAATGCGGAGAAATTACTGTTTGTGCATTCACATTATTCATTGATTTTTGCCATTGAAAAACATCATGTTGTTCATATACCAGAAATGTTTGAAGCTGCTGACTGAATGAAAGGAGCTGGCCTCTCACTCTCTTTGAATCTTCTTTATCATGCTAAGAGGAGCAGGAAAAAGCAAAAAATTTCAGAATTGCACCTTGCAATGCGGAGAAATTACTGTTTGTGCATTCACATTATTCATTGATTTTTGCCATTGAAAAACATCATGTTATTCATATACCAGAAATGTTTGAAGCTACTGACTGAATGAAAAGAGCTGTCATCTCACTCTCTTTGAATCTTCTTTATCATGCTAAGAGGAGCAGGAAAAAGCAAAAAAATTCAGAATTGCACCTTGCAATGCAGAGAAATTACTGTTTGTGCATTTACAATATTCATTTATTTTTGCCATTGAAAAACTTCCAGAAATGTTTGAAGCTACTGACTGAATGAAAGGAGCTGGCATCTCACTCTCTTTGAATCTTCTTTATCATGCTAAGAGGAGCAGGAAAAAGCAAAAAATTTCAGAATTGCACCTTGCAATGCGGAGAAATTACTGTTTGTGCATTCACATTATTCATTGATTTTTGCCATTGAAAAACATCATGTTATTCATATACCAGAAATGTTTGAAGCTACTGACTGAATGAAAAGAGCTGGCATCTCACTCTCTTTGAATCTTCTTTATCATGCTAAGAGGAGCAGGAAAAAGCAAAAAATTTCAGAATTGCAGCTTGCAATGCGGAGAAATTACTGTTTGGGCATTTACAATATTCATTGATTTTTGCCATTGAAAAACGTCCAGAAATGTTTGAAGCTACTGACTGAATGAAAGGAGCTGGCATCTCACTCTCTTTGAATCTTCTTTACCATGCTAAGAGGAGCAGGAAAAAGCAAAAAATTTCAGAATTGCACCTTGCAATGCGGAGAAATTACTGTTTGTGCATTTACAATATTCACTGATTTTTACCTATGAAAAACGTCCAGAAATGTTTGAAGCTACTGACTGAATGAAAGGAGCTGGCATCTCACTCTCTTTGAATCTTCTTTATCATGCTAAGAGGAGCAGGAAAAAGCAAAAAATTTCAGAATTGCACCTTGCAATGCGCAGAAATTACTGTTTGTGCTTTTACAATATTCATTGATTTTTGCCATTGAAAAACGTCCAGAAATGTTTGAAGCTACTGACTGAATGAAAGGAGCTGGCATCTCACTCTCTTTTAATCTTCTTTATCATGCTAAGAGGAGCAGGAAAAAGCAAAAAATTTCAGAATTGCACCTTGCAATGCGGAGAAATTACTGTTTGTGCATTCACATTATTCATTGATTTTTGCCATTGAAAAACATCATGTTGTTCATATACCAGAAATGTTTGAAGCTACTGACTGAATGAAAGGAGCTGGCATCTCACTCTCTTTGAATCTTCTTTATCATGCTAAGAGGAGCAGGAAAAAGGAAAAAATTTCTGAATTGCACCTTGCAATGCGGAGAAATTACTGTTTGTGCATTCACATTATTCATTGATTTTTGCCATTGAAAAACATCATGTTGTTCATATACCAGAAATGTTTGAAGCTGCTGACTGAATGAAAGGAGCTGGCCTCTCACTCTCTTTGAATCTTCTTTATCATGCTAAGAGGAGCAGGAAAAAGCAAAAAATTTCAGAATTGCACCTTGCAATGCGGAGAAATTACTGTTTGTGCATTCACATTATTCATTGATTTTTGCCATTGAAAAACATCATGTTATTCATATACCAGAAATGTTTGAAGCTACTGACTGAATGAAAAGAGCTGTCATCTCACTCTCTTTGAATCTTCTTTATCATGCTAAGAGTAGCAGGAAAAAGCAAAAAAATTCAGAATTGCACCTTGCAATGCAGAGAAATTACTGTTTGTGCATTTACAATATTCATTTATTTTTGCCATTGAAAAACGTCCAGAAATGTTTGAAGCTACTGACTGAATGAAAGGAGCTGGCATCTCACTCTCTTTGAATCTTCTTTATCATGCTAAGAGGAGCAGGAAAAAGCAAAAAAATTCAGAATTGCACCTTGCAATGCGGAGAAATTACTGTTTGTGCATTTACAATATTCATTGATTTTTGCCATTGAAAAACGTCCAGAAATGTTTGAAGCTACTGACTAAATGAAAAGAGCTGGCATCTCACTCTCTTTGAATCTTCTTTATCATGCTAAGAGGAGCAGGAAAAAGCAAAATATTTCAGAATTGCATCTTGCAATGCGGAGAAATTACTGTTTGTGCATTTACAATGTTCATTGATTTTTGCCATTGAAAAACATCCAGAAATGTTTGAAGCTACTGACTGAATGAAAGGAGCTGGCATCTCACTCTCTTTGAATCTTCTTTATCATGCTAAGAGGAGCAGGAAAAAGCAAAAAATTTCAGAATTGCACCTTGCAATGCGGAGAAATTACTGTTTGTGCATTCACATTATTCATTGATTTTTGCCATTGAAAAACATCATGTTATTCATATACCAGAAATGTTTGAAGCTACTGACAGAATGAAAGGAGCTGGCATCTCACTCTCTTTGAATCTTCTTTATCATGCTAAGAGGAGCAGGAAAAAGCAAAAAATTTCAGAATTGCAGCTTGCAATGCGGAGAAATTACTGTTTGGGCATTTACAATATTCATTGATTTTTGCCATTGAAAAACGTCCAGAAATGTTTGAAGCTACTGACTGAATCAAAAGAGCTGGCAACTCACTCTCTTTGAATCTTCTTTATCATGCTAAGAGAAGCAGGAAAAAGCAAAAAATTTCAGAATTGCACCTTGCAATGCGGAGAAATTACTGTTTGTGTATTTACAATATTCATTGATTTTTGCCATTGAAAAACATCCAGAAATGTTTGAAGCTACTGACTGAATGAAAGGATCTGGCATCTCACTCTCTTTGAATCTTCTTTATTATGCTAAGAGGAGCAGGAAAAAGCAAAAAATTTCAGAATTGCACCTTGCAATTCGGGGAAATTACTGTTTGTGCATTCACATTATTCATTGATTTTTGCCATTGAAAAACATCATGTTATTCATATACCAGAAATATTTGAAGCTACTGACTGAATGAAAAGAGCTGGCATCTCACTCTCTTTGAATCTTCTTTATCATGCTAAGAGGAGCAGGAAAAAGCAAAAAATTTCAGAATTGCAGCTTGCAATGCGGAGAAATTACTGTTTGGGCATTTACAATATTCATTGATTTTTGCCATTGAAAAACGTCCAGAAATGTTTGAAGCTACTGACAGAATGAAAAGAGCTGGCATCTCACTCTCTTTGAATCTTCTTTATCATGCTAAGAGGAGCAGGAAAAAGCAAAAAATTTCAGAATTGCACCTTGCAATGCGGAGAAATTACTGTTTGTGCATTTACAATATTCATTGATTTTTGCCTATGAAAAACGTCCAGAAATGTTTGAAGCTACTGACTGAATGAAAGGAGCTGGCATCTCACTCTCTTTGAATATTCTTTATCATGCTAAGAGGAGCAGGAAAAAGCAAAAAATTTCAGAATTGCACCTTGCAATGCGGAGAAATTACTGTTTGTGCATTCACATTATTCATTGATTTTTGCCATTGAAAAACATCATGTTATTCATATACCAGAAATGTTTGAAGCTACTGACTGAATGAAAGGAGCTGGCATCTCACTCTCTTTGAATCTTCTTTATCATGCTAAGAGGAGCAGGAAAAAGCAAAAAATTTCAGAATTGCACCTTGCAATGCGGAGAAATTACTGTTTGTGCATTCACATTATTCATTGATTTTTGCCATTGAAAAACATCATGTTATTCATATACCAGAAATGTTTGAAGCTACTGACTGAATGAAAAGAGCTGTCATCTCACTCTCTTTGAATCTTCTTTATCATGCTAAGAGGAGCAGGAAAAAGCAAAAAAATTCAGAATTGCACCTTGCAATGCAGAGAAATTACTGTTTGTGCATTTACAATTATCATTTATTTTTGCCATTGAAAAACTTCCAGAAATGTTTGAAGCTACTGACTGAATGAAAGGAGCTGGCATCTCACTCTCTTTGAATCTTCTTTATCATGCTAAGAGGAGCAGGAAAAAGCAAAAAATTTCAGAATTGCACCTTGCAATGCGGAGAAATTACTGTTTGTGCATTCACATTATTCATTGATTTTTGCCATTGAAAAACATCATGTTATTCATATACCAGAAATGTTTGAAGTTACTGACTGAATGAAAAGAGCTGGCATCTCACTCTCTTTGAATCTTCTTTATCGTGCTAAGAGGAGCAGGAAAAAGCAAAAAATTTCAGAATTGCACCTTGCAATGCGGAGAAATTACTGTTTGTGCATTTACAATATTCATTGATTTTTGCCATTGAAAAACGTCCAGAAATGTTTGAAGCTACTGACTGAATGAAAGGAGCTGGCATCTCACTCTCTTTGAATCTTCTTTATCATGCTAAGAGGAGCAGGAAAAAGCAAAAAATTTCAGAATTGCACCTTGCAATGCGGAGAAATTACTGTTTGTGCCTTCACATTATTCATTGATTTTTGCCATTGAAAAACATCATGTTGTTCATATACCAGAAATGTTTGAAGCTACTGACTGAATGAAAGGAGCTGGCATCTCACTCTCTTTGAATCTTCTTTATCGTGCTAAGAGGAGCAGGAAAAAGCAAAAAATTTCAGAATTGCACCTTGCAATGCGGAGAAATTACTGTTTGTGCATTTACAATATTCATTGATTTTTGCCATTGAAAAACGTCCAGAAATGTTTGAAGCTACTGACTGAATGAAAGGAGCTGGCATCTCACTCTCTTTGAATCTTCTTTATCATGCTAAGAGGAGCAGGAAAAAGCAAAAAATTTCAGAATTGCACCTTGCAATGCGGAGAAATTACTGTTTGTGCATTCACATTATTCATTGATTTTTGCCATTGAAAAACAACATGTTATTTATATACCAGAAATGTTTGAAGCTACTGACTGAATGAAAAGAGCTGGCATCTCACTCTCTTTGAATCTACTTTATCATGCTAAGAGGAGCAGGAAAAAGCAAAAAATTTCAGAATTGCACGTTGCAATGCGGAGAAATTACTGTTTGTGCATTTACAATATTCATTGATTTTTGCCATTGAAAAACGTCCAGAAATGTTTGAAGCTACTGACTGAATGAAAAGAGCTGGCATCTCACTCTCTTTGAATCTTCTTTATCATGCTAAGAGGAGCAGGAAAAAGCAAAATATTTCAGAATTGCATCTTGCAATGCGGAGAAATTACTGTTTGTGCATTTACAATGTTCATTGATTTTTGCCATTGAAAAACGTCCAGAAATGTTTGAAGCTACTGACTGAATGAAAGGAGCTGGCATCTCACTCTCTTTGAATTTTCTTTATCATGCTAAGAGAAGCAGGAAAAATCAAAAAATTTCAGAATTGCACCTTGCAATGCGGAAAAATTACTGTTTGTGCATTCACATTATTCATTGATTTTTGCCATTGAAAAACATCATGTTATTCATATACCAGAAATGTTTGAAGCTACTGACTGAATGAAAAGAGCTGGCATCTCAATCTGTTTGAATCTTCTTTATCATTCCAAGAGGAGCAGGAAAAAGCAAAAAAAATTAAGAATTGCACCTTGCAATGTGGAGAAATTACTGTTTGTGCATTTACAATATTCATTGATTTTTGCCATTGAAAAACGTTTAGAAATGTTTGAAGCTACTGACTGAATGAAAGGAGCTGGCATCTCACTCTCTTTGAATCTTCTTTATCATGCTAAGAGGAGCAGGAAAAAGCAAAAAATTTCAGAATTGCACCTTGCAATGCGGAGAAATTACTGTTTGTGCATTCACATTATTCATTGGTTTTTGCCATTGAAAAACGTTCAGAAATGTTTGAAGCTACTGACTGAATGAAAGGAGCTGGCCTCTCACTCTCTTTGAATCTTCTTTATCATGCTAAGAGGAGCAGGAAAAAGCAAAAAATTTCAGAATTGCACCTTGCAATGCGGAGAAATTACTGTTTGTGCATTCACATTATTCATTGATTTTTGCCATTGAAAAACATCATGTTATTCATATACCAGAAATGTTTGAAGCTACTGACTGAATGAAAAGAGCTGTCATCTCACTCTCTTTGAATCTTCTTTATCATGCTAAGAGGAGCAGGAAAAAGCAAAAAAATTCAGAATTGCACCTTGCAATGCAGAGAAATTACTGTTTGTGCATTTACAATATTCATTTATTTTTGCCATTGAAAAACGTCCAGAAATGTTTGAAGCTACTGACTGAATGAAAGGAGCTGGCATCTCACTCTCTTTGAATCTTCTTTATCATGCTAAGAGGAGCAGGAAAAAGCAAAATATTTCAGAATTGCATCTTGCAATGCGGAGAAATTACTGTTTGTGCATTTACAATGTTCATTGATTTTTGCCATTGAAAAACATCCAGAAATGTTTGAAGCTACTGACTGAATGAAAGGAGCTGGCATCTCACTCTCTTTGAATCTTCTTTATCATGCTAAGAGGAGCAGGAAAAAGCAAAAAATTTCAGAATTGCACCTTGCAATGCGGAGAAATTACTGTTTGTGCATTCACATTATTCATTGATTTTTGCCATTGAAAAACATCATGTTATTTATATACCCGAAATGTTTGTAGCTACTGACAGAATGAAAGGAGCTGGCATCTCACTCTCTTTGAATCTTCTTTATCATGCTAAGAGGAGCAGGAAAAAGCAAAAAATTTCAGAATTGCACCTTGCAATGCGGAGAAATTACTGTTTGTGTATTTACAATATTCATTGATTTTTGCCATTGAAAAATGTCCAGAAATGTTTGAAGCTACTGACTGAATCAAAAGAGCTGGCAACTCACTCTCTTTGAATCTTCTTTATCATGCTAAGAGAAGCAGGAAAAAGCAAAAAATTTCAGAATTGCACCTTGCAATGCGGAGAAATTACTGTTTGTGTATTTACAATATTCATTGATTTTTGCCATTGAAAAACGTCCAGAAATGTTTGAAGCTACTGACTGAATGAAAGGAGCTGGCATCTCACTCTCTTTGAATCTTCTTTATCATGCTAAGAGGAGCAGGAAAAATCAAAAAATTTCAGAATTGCACTTTGCAATTCGGGGAAATTACTGTTTGTGCATTCACATTATTCATTGATTTTTGCCATTGAAAAACATCATGTTGTTCATATACCAGAAATGTTTGAAGCTACTGACTGAATGAAAGGAGCTGGCATCTCACTCTCTTTGAATCTTCTTTATCATGCTAAGAGGAGCAGGAAAAAGCAAAATATTTCAGAATTGCATCTTGCAATGCGGAGAAATTACTGTTTGTGCATTTACAATGTTCATTGATTTTTGCCATTGAAAAACGTCCAGAAATGTTTGAAGCTACTGACTGAATGAAAGGAGCTGGCATCTCACTCTCTTTGAATTTTCTTTATCATGCTAAGAGAAGCAGGAAAAATCAAAAAATTTCAGAATTGCACCTTGCAATGCGGAAAAATTACTGTTTGTGCATTCACATTATTCATTGATTTTTGCCATTGAAAAACATCATGTTATTCATATACCAGAAATGTTTGAAGCTACTGACTGAATGAAAAGAGCTGGCATCTCAATCTGTTTGAATCTTCTTTATCATTCCAAGAGGAGCAGGAAAAAGCAAAAAAAATTAAGAATTGCACCTTGCAATGTGGAGAAATTACTGTTTGTGCATTTACAATATTCATTGATTTTTGCCATTGAAAAACGTTTAGAAATGTTTGAAGCTACTGACTGAATGAAAGGAGCTGGCATCTCACTCTCTTTGAATCTTCTTTATCATGCTAAGAGGAGCAGGAAAAAGCAAAAAATTTCAGAATTGCACCTTGCAATGCGGAGAAATTACTGTTTGTGCATTCACATTATTCATTGGTTTTTGCCATTGAAAAACGTTCAGAAATGTTTGAAGCTACTGACTGAATGAAAGGAGCTGGCCTCTCACTCTCTTTGAATCTTCTTTATCATGCTAAGAGGAGCAGGAAAAAGCAAAAAATTTCAGAATTGCACCTTGCAATGCGGAGAAATTACTGTTTGTGCATTCACATTATTCATTGATTTTTGCCATTGAAAAACATCATGTTATTCATATACCAGAAATGTTTGAAGCTACTGACTGAATGAAAAGAGCTGTCATCTCACTCTCTTTGAATCTTCTTTATCATGCTAAGAGGAGCAGGAAAAAGCAAAAAAATTCAGAATTGCACCTTGCAATGCAGAGAAATTACTGTTTGTGCATTTACAATATTCATTTATTTTTGCCATTGAAAAACGTCCAGAAATGTTTGAAGCTACTGACTGAATGAAAGGAGCTGGCATCTCACTCTCTTTGAATCTTCTTTATCATGCTAAGAGGAGCAGGAAAAAGCAAAATATTTCAGAATTGCATCTTGCAATGCGGAGAAATTACTGTTTGTGCATTTACAATGTTCATTGATTTTTGCCATTGAAAAACATCCAGAAATGTTTGAAGCTACTGACTGAATGAAAGGAGCTGGCATCTCACTCTCTTTGAATCTTCTTTATCATGCTAAGAGGAGCAGGAAAAAGCAAAAAATTTCAGAATTGCACCTTGCAATGCGGAGAAATTACTGTTTGTGTATTTACAATATTCATTGATTTTTGCCATTGAAAAATGTCCAGAAATGTTTGAAGCTACTGACTGAATCAAAAGAGCTGGCAACTCACTCTCTTTGAATCTTCTTTATCATGCTAAGAGAAGCAGGAAAAAGCAAAAAATTTCAGAATTGCACCTTGCAATGCGGAGAAATTACTGTTTGTGTATTTACAATATTCATTGATTTTTGCCATTGAAAAACGTCCAGAAATGTTTGAAGCTACTGACTGAATGAAAGGAGCTGGCATCTCACTCTCTTTGAATCTTCTTTATCATGCTAAGAGGAGCAGGAAAAATCAAAAAATTTCAGAATTGCACTTTGCAATTCGGGGAAATTACTGTTTGTGCATTCACATTATTCATTGATTTTTGCCATTGAAAAACATCATGTTATTCATATACCAGAAATCTTTGAAGCTACTGACTGAATGAAAAGAGCTGGCATCTCACTCTCTTTGAATCTTCTTTATCATGCTAAGAGGAGCAGGAAAAAGCAAAAAATTTCAGAATTGCACCTTGCAATCGGAGAAATTACTGTTTGAGCATTTACAATATTCATTGATTTTTGCCATTGAAAAACGTCCAGAAATGTTTGAAGCTACTGACTGAATGAAAGGAGCTGGCATCTCACTCTCTTTGAATCTTCTTTATCATGCTAAGAGGAGCAGGGAAAAGCAAAAAATTTCAGAATTGCACCTTGCAATGCGGAGAAATTACTGTTTGTGCATTCACATTATTCATTGATTTTTGCCATTGAAAAACATCATGTTATTCATATACCAGAAATGTTTGAAGCTACTGACTGAATGAAAAGAGCTGGCATCTCACTCTCTTTGAATCTTCTTTATCATGCTAAGAGGAGCAGGAAAAAGCAAAAAATTTCAGAATTGCAGCTTGCAATGCGGAGAAATTACTGTTTGGGCATTTACAATATTCATTGATTTTTGCCATTGAAAAACGTCCAGAAATGTTTGAAGCTACTGACAGAATGAAAAGAGCTGGCATCTCACTCGCTTTGAATCTTCTTTATCATGCTAAGAGGAGCAGGAAAAAGCAAAAAATTTCAGAATTGCACCTTGCAATGCGGAGAAATTACTGTTTGTGCATTTACAATATTCATTGATTTTTGCCTATGAAAAACGTCCAGAAATGTTTGAAGCTACTGACTGAATGAAAGGAGCTGGCATCTCACTCTCTTTGAATATTCTTTATCATGCTAAGAGGAGCAGGAAAAAGCAAAAAATTTCAGAATTGCACCTTGCAATGCAGAGAAATTACTGTTTGTGCATTCACATTATTCATTGATTTTTGCCATTGAAAAACATCATGTTATTCATATACCAGAAATGTTTGAAGCTACTGACTGAATGAAAGGAGCTGGCATCTCACTCTCTTTGAATCTTCTTTATCATGCTAAGAGGAGCAGGAAAAAGCAAAAAATTTCAGAATTGCACCTTGCAATGCGGAGAAATTACTGTTTGTGCATTCACATTATTCATTGATTTTTGCCATTGAAAAACATCATGTTGTTCATATACCAGAAATGTTTGAAGCTACTGACTGAATGAAAGGAGCTGGCATCTCACTCTCTTTGAATCTTCTTTATCATGCTAAGAGGAGCAGGAAAAAGCAAAAAATTTCAGAATTGCACTTTGCAATGCGGAGAAATTACTGTTTGTGCATTTACAATATTCATTGATTTTTGCCATTGAAAAACGTCCAGAAATGTTTGAAGCTACTGACTGAATGAAAGGAGCTGGCATCTCACTCTCTTTTAATCTTCTTTATCATGCTAAGAGGAGCAGGAAAAAGCAAAAAATTTCAGAATTGCACCTTGCAATGCGGAGAAATTACTGTTTGTGCATTCACATTATTCATTGATTTTTGCCATTGAAAAACATCATGTTATTCATATACCAGAAATGTTTGAAGCTACTGACTGAATGAAAGGAGCTGGCATCTCACTATCTTTGAATCTTCTTTATCATGCTAAGAGGAGCAGGAAAAAGGAAAAAATTTCCGAATTGCACCTTGCAATGCGGAGAAATTACTGTTTGTGCATTCACATTATTCATTGATTTTTGCCATTGAAAAACATCATGTTGTTCATATACCAGAAATGTTTGAAGCTGCTCACTGAATGAAAGGAGCTGGCCTCTCACTCTCTTTGAATCTTCTTTATCATGCTAAGAGGAGCAGGAAAAAGCAAAAAATTTCAGAATTGCACCTTGCAATGCGGAGAAATTACTGTTTGTGCATTCACATTATTCATTGATTTTTGCCATTGAAAAACATCATGTTATTCATATACCAGAAATGTTTGAAGCTGCTCACTGAATGAAAAGAGCTGTCATCTCACTCTCTTTGAATCTTCTTTATCATGCTAAGAGGAGCAGGAAAAAGCAAAAAAATTCAGAATTGCACCTTGCAATGCAGAGAAATTACTGTTTGTGCATTTACAATATTCATTTATTTTTGCCATTGAAAAACTTCCAGAAATGTTTGAAGCTACTGACTGAATGAAAGGAGCTGGCATCTCACTCTCTTTGAATCTTCTTTATCATGCTAAGAGGAGCAGGAAAAATCAAAAAATTTCAGAATTGCACCTTGCAATGCGGAGAAATTACAGTTTGTGCATTCACATTATTCATTGATTTTTGCCATTGAAAAACATCATGTTATTCATATACCAGAAATGTTTGAAGTTACTGACTGAATGAAAAGAGCTGGCATCTCACTCTCTTTGAATCTTCTTTATCATGCTAAGAGGAGCAGGAAAAAGCAAAAAATTTCAGAATTGCACCTTGCAATGCGGGGAAATTACTGTTTGTGCATTTACAATATTCATTGATTTTTGCCATTGAAAAACGTCCAGAAATGTTTGAAGCTACTGACTGAATGAAAGGAGCTGGCATCTCACTCTCTTTGAATCTTCTTTATCATGCTAAGAGGAGCAGGAAAAAGCAAAAAATTTCAGAATTGCACCTTGCAATGCGGAGAAATTACTGTTTGTGCATTCACATTATTCATTGATTTTTGCCATTGAAAAACATCATGTTATTCATATACCAGAAATGTTTGAAGCTACTGACTGAATGAAAAGAGCTGTCATCTCACTCTCTTTGAATCTTCTTTATCATGCTAAGAGGAGCAGGAAAAAGCAAAAAAATTCAGAATTGCACCTTGCAATGCAGAGAAATTACTGTTTGTGCATTTACAATATTCATTTATTTTTGCCATTGAAAAACGTCCAGAAATGTTTGAAGCTACTGACTGAATGAAAGGAGCTGGCATCTCACTCTCTTTGAATCTTCTTTATCATGCTAAGAGGAGCAGGAAAAAGCAAAATATTTCAGAATTGCATCTTGCAATGCGGAGAAATTACTGTTTGTGCATTTACAATGTTCATTGATTTTTGCCATTGAAAAACATCCAGAAATGTTTGAAGCTACTGACTGAATGAAAGGAGCTGGCATCTCACTCTCTTTGAATCTTCTTTATCATGCTAAGAGGAGCAGGAAAAAGCAAAAAATTTCAGAATTGCACCTTGCAATGCGGAGAAATTACTGTTTGTGCATTCACATTATTCATTGATTTTTGCCATTGAAAAACATCATGTTATTTATATACCCGAAATGTTTGTAGCTACTGACAGAATGAAAGGAGCTGGCATCTCACTCTCTTTGAATCTTCTTTATCATGCTAAGAGGAGCAGGAAAAAGCAAAAAA
Source organism: Phyllobates terribilis (assembly GCF_046119375.1). Classification (NCBI taxonomy): domain Eukaryota; kingdom Metazoa; phylum Chordata; class Amphibia; order Anura; family Dendrobatidae; genus Phyllobates; species Phyllobates terribilis. Next base: position 5,930,474 of record NW_027362792.1, read on the forward strand.
TTTCAGAATTGCACCTTGCAATGCGGAGAAATTACTGTTTGTGTATTTACAATATTCATTGATTTTTGCCATTGAAAAATGTCCAGAAATGTTTGAAGCTACTGACTGAATCAAAAGAGCTGGCAACTCACTCTCTTTGAATCTTCTTTATCATGCTAAGAGAAGCAGGAAAAAGCAAAAAATTTCAGAATTGCACCTTGCAATGCGGAGAAATTACTGTTTGTGTATTTACAATATTCATTGATTTTTGCCATTGAAAAACGTCCAGAAATGTTTGAAGCTACTGACTGAATGAAAGGAGCTGGCATCTCACTCTCTTTGAATCTTCTTTATCATGCTAAGAGGAGCAGGAAAAATCAAAAAATTTCAGAATTGCACTTTGCAATTCGGGGAAATTACTGTTTGTGCATTCACATTATTCATTGATTTTTGCCATTGAAAAACATCATGTTGTTCATATACCAGAAATGTTTGAAGCTACTGACTGAATGAAAGGAGCTGGCATCTCACTCTCTTTGAATCTTCTTTATCATGCTAAGAGGAGCAGGAAAAAGCAAAATATTTCAGAATTGCATCTTGCAATGCGGAGAAATTACTGTTTGTGCATTTACAATGTTCATTGATTTTTGCCATTGAAAAACGTCCAGAAATGTTTGAAGCTACTGACTGAATGAAAGGAGCTGGCATCTCACTCTCTTTGAATTTTCTTTATCATGCTAAGAGAAGCAGGAAAAATCAAAAAATTTCAGAATTGCACCTTGCAATGCGGAAAAATTACTGTTTGTGCATTCACATTATTCATTGATTTTTGCCATTGAAAAACATCATGTTATTCATATACCAGAAATGTTTGAAGCTACTGACTGAATGAAAAGAGCTGGCATCTCAATCTGTTTGAATCTTCTTTATCATTCCAAGAGGAGCAGGAAAAAGCAAAAAAAATTAAGAATTGCACCTTGCAATGTGGAGAAATTACTGTTTGTGCATTTACAATATTCATTGATTTTTGCCATTGAAAAACGTTTAGAAATGTTTGAAGCTACTGACTGAATGAAAGGAGCTGGCATCTCACTCTCTTTGAATCTTCTTTATCATGCTAAGAGGAGCAGGAAAAAGCAAAAAATTTCAGAATTGCACCTTGCAATGCGGAGAAATTACTGTTTGTGCATTCACATTATTCATTGGTTTTTGCCATTGAAAAACGTTCAGAAATGTTTGAAGCTACTGACTGAATGAAAGGAGCTGGCCTCTCACTCTCTTTGAATCTTCTTTATCATGCTAAGAGGAGCAGGAAAAAGCAAAAAATTTCAGAATTGCACCTTGCAATGCGGAGAAATTACTGTTTGTGCATTCACATTATTCATTGATTTTTGCCATTGAAAAACATCATGTTATTCATATACCAGAAATGTTTGAAGCTACTGACTGAATGAAAAGAGCTGTCATCTCACTCTCTTTGAATCTTCTTTATCATGCTAAGAGGAGCAGGAAAAAGCAAAAAAATTCAGAATTGCACCTTGCAATGCAGAGAAATTACTGTTTGTGCATTTACAATATTCATTTATTTTTGCCATTGAAAAACGTCCAGAAATGTTTGAAGCTACTGACTGAATGAAAGGAGCTGGCATCTCACTCTCTTTGAATCTTCTTTATCATGCTAAGAGGAGCAGGAAAAAGCAAAATATTTCAGAATTGCATCTTGCAATGCGGAGAAATTACTGTTTGTGCATTTACAATGTTCATTGATTTTTGCCATTGAAAAACATCCAGAAATGTTTGAAGCTACTGACTGAATGAAAGGAGCTGGCATCTCACTCTCTTTGAATCTTCTTTATCATGCTAAGAGGAGCAGGAAAAAGCAAAAAATTTCAGAATTGCACCTTGCAATGCGGAGAAATTACTGTTTGTGTATTTACAATATTCATTGATTTTTGCCATTGAAAAATGTCCAGAAATGTTTGAAGCTACTGACTGAATCAAAAGAGCTGGCAACTCACTCTCTTTGAATCTTCTTTATCATGCTAAGAGAAGCAGGAAAAAGCAAAAAATTTCAGAATTGCACCTTGCAATGCGGAGAAATTACTGTTTGTGTATTTACAATATTCATTGATTTTTGCCATTGAAAAACGTCCAGAAATGTTTGAAGCTACTGACTGAATGAAAGGAGCTGGCATCTCACTCTCTTTGAATCTTCTTTATCATGCTAAGAGGAGCAGGAAAAATCAAAAAATTTCAGAATTGCACTTTGCAATTCGGGGAAATTACTGTTTGTGCATTCACATTATTCATTGATTTTTGCCATTGAAAAACATCATGTTATTCATATACCAGAAATCTTTGAAGCTACTGACTGAATGAAAAGAGCTGGCATCTCACTCTCTTTGAATCTTCTTTATCATGCTAAGAGGAGCAGGAAAAAGCAAAAAATTTCAGAATTGCACCTTGCAATCGGAGAAATTACTGTTTGAGCATTTACAATATTCATTGATTTTTGCCATTGAAAAACGTCCAGAAATGTTTGAAGCTACTGACTGAATGAAAGGAGCTGGCATCTCACTCTCTTTGAATCTTCTTTATCATGCTAAGAGGAGCAGGGAAAAGCAAAAAATTTCAGAATTGCACCTTGCAATGCGGAGAAATTACTGTTTGTGCATTCACATTATTCATTGATTTTTGCCATTGAAAAACATCATGTTATTCATATACCAGAAATGTTTGAAGCTACTGACTGAATGAAAAGAGCTGGCATCTCACTCTCTTTGAATCTTCTTTATCATGCTAAGAGGAGCAGGAAAAAGCAAAATATTTCAGAATTGCATCTTGCAATGCGGAGAAATTACTGTTTGTGCATTTACAATGTTCATTGATTTTTGCCATTGAAAAACGTCCAGAAATGTTTGAAGCTACTGACTGAATGAAAGGAGCTGGCATCTCACTCTCTTTGAATTTTCTTTATCATGCTAAGAGAAGCAGGAAAAATCAAAAAATTTCAGAATTGCACCTTGCAATGCGGAAAAATTACTGTTTGTGCATTCACATTATTCATTGATTTTTGCCATTGAAAAACATCATGTTATTCATATACCAGAAATGTTTGAAGCTACTGACTGAATGAAAAGAGCTGGCATCTCAATCTGTTTGAATCTTCTTTATCATTCCAAGAGGAGCAGGAAAAAGCAAAAAAAATTAAGAATTGCACCTTGCAATGTGGAGAAATTACTGTTTGTGCATTTACAATATTCATTGATTTTTGCCATTGAAAAACGTTTAGAAATGTTTGAAGCTACTGACTGAATGAAAGGAGCTGGCATCTCACTCTCTTTGAATCTTCTTTATCATGCTAAGAGGAGCAGGAAAAAGCAAAAAATTTCAGAATTGCACCTTGCAATGCGGAGAAATTACTGTTTGTGCATTCACATTATTCATTGGTTTTTGCCATTGAAAAACGTTCAGAAATGTTTGAAGCTACTGACTGAATGAAAGGAGCTGGCCTCTCACTCTCTTTGAATCTTCTTTATCATGCTAAGAGGAGCAGGAAAAAGCAAAAAATTTCAGAATTGCACCTTGCAATGCGGAGAAATTACTGTTTGTGCATTCACATTATTCATTGATTTTTGCCATTGAAAAACATCATGTTATTCATATACCAGAAATGTTTGAAGCTACTGACTGAATGAAAAGAGCTGTCATCTCACTCTCTTTGAATCTTCTTTATCATGCTAAGAGGAGCAGGAAAAAGCAAAAAAATTCAGAATTGCACCTTGCAATGCAGAGAAATTACTGTTTGTGCATTTACAATATTCATTTATTTTTGCCATTGAAAAACGTCCAGAAATGTTTGAAGCTACTGACTGAATGAAAGGAGCTGGCATCTCACTCTCTTTGAATCTTCTTTATCATGCTAAGAGGAGCAGGAAAAAGCAAAATATTTCAGAATTGCATCTTGCAATGCGGAGAAATTACTGTTTGTGCATTTACAATGTTCATTGATTTTTGCCATTGAAAAACATCCAGAAATGTTTGAAGCTACTGACTGAATGAAAGGAGCTGGCATCTCACTCTCTTTGAATCTTCTTTATCATGCTAAGAGGAGCAGGAAAAAGCAAAAAATTTCAGAATTGCACCTTGCAATGCGGAGAAATTACTGTTTGTGCATTCACATTATTCATTGATTTTTGCCATTGAAAAACATCATGTTATTTATATACCCGAAATGTTTGTAGCTACTGACAGAATGAAAGGAGCTGGCATCTCACTCTCTTTGAATCTTCTTTATCATGCTAAGAGGAGCAGGAAAAAGCAAAAAATTTCAGAATTGCACCTTGCAATGCGGAGAAATTACTGTTTGTGTATTTACAATATTCATTGATTTTTGCCATTGAAAAATGTCCAGAAATGTTTGAAGCTACTGACTGAATCAAAAGAGCTGGCAACTCACTCTCTTTGAATCTTCTTTATCATGCTAAGAGAAGCAGGAAAAAGCAAAAAATTTCAGAATTGCACCTTGCAATGCGGAGAAATTACTGTTTGTGTATTTACAATATTCATTGATTTTTGCCATTGAAAAACGTCCAGAAATGTTTGAAGCTACTGACTGAATGAAAGGAGCTGGCATCTCACTCTCTTTGAATCTTCTTTATCATGCTAAGAGGAGCAGGAAAAATCAAAAAATTTCAGAATTGCACTTTGCAATTCGGGGAAATTACTGTTTGTGCATTCACATTATTCATTGATTTTTGCCATTGAAAAACATCATGTTGTTCATATACCAGAAATGTTTGAAGCTACTGACTGAATGAAAGGAGCTGGCATCTCACTCTCTTTGAATCTTCTTTATCATGCTAAGAGGAGCAGGAAAAAGCAAAATATTTCAGAATTGCATCTTGCAATGCGGAGAAATTACTGTTTGTGCATTTACAATGTTCATTGATTTTTGCCATTGAAAAACGTCCAGAAATGTTTGAAGCTACTGACTGAATGAAAGGAGCTGGCATCTCACTCTCTTTGAATTTTCTTTATCATGCTAAGAGAAGCAGGAAAAATCAAAAAATTTCAGAATTGCACCTTGCAATGCGGAAAAATTACTGTTTGTGCATTCACATTATTCATTGATTTTTGCCATTGAAAAACATCATGTTATTCATATACCAGAAATGTTTGAAGCTACTGACTGAATGAAAAGAGCTGGCATCTCAATCTGTTTGAATCTTCTTTATCATTCCAAGAGGAGCAGGAAAAAGCAAAAAAAATTAAGAATTGCACCTTGCAATGTGGAGAAATTACTGTTTGTGCATTTACAATATTCATTGATTTTTGCCATTGAAAAACGTTTAGAAATGTTTGAAGCTACTGACTGAATGAAAGGAGCTGGCATCTCACTCTCTTTGAATCTTCTTTATCATGCTAAGAGGAGCAGGAAAAAGCAAAAAATTTCAGAATTGCACCTTGCAATGCGGAGAAATTACTGTTTGTGCATTCACATTATTCATTGGTTTTTGCCATTGAAAAACGTTCAGAAATGTTTGAAGCTACTGACTGAATGAAAGGAGCTGGCCTCTCACTCTCTTTGAATCTTCTTTATCATGCTAAGAGGAGCAGGAAAAAGCAAAAAATTTCAGAATTGCACCTTGCAATGCGGAGAAATTACTGTTTGTGCATTCACATTATTCATTGATTTTTGCCATTGAAAAACATCATGTTATTCATATACCAGAAATGTTTGAAGCTACTGACTGAATGAAAAGAGCTGTCATCTCACTCTCTTTGAATCTTCTTTATCATGCTAAGAGGAGCAGGAAAAAGCAAAAAAATTCAGAATTGCACCTTGCAATGCAGAGAAATTACTGTTTGTGCATTTACAATATTCATTTATTTTTGCCATTGAAAAACGTCCAGAAATGTTTGAAGCTACTGACTGAATGAAAGGAGCTGGCATCTCACTCTCTTTGAATCTTCTTTATCATGCTAAGAGGAGCAGGAAAAAGCAAAATATTTCAGAATTGCATCTTGCAATGCGGAGAAATTACTGTTTGTGCATTTACAATGTTCATTGATTTTTGCCATTGAAAAACATCCAGAAATGTTTGAAGCTACTGACTGAATGAAAGGAGCTGGCATCTCACTCTCTTTGAATCTTCTTTATCATGCTAAGAGGAGCAGGAAAAAGCAAAAAATTTCAGAATTGCACCTTGCAATGCGGAGAAATTACTGTTTGTGTATTTACAATATTCATTGATTTTTGCCATTGAAAAATGTCCAGAAATGTTTGAAGCTACTGACTGAATCAAAAGAGCTGGCAACTCACTCTCTTTGAATCTTCTTTATCATGCTAAGAGAAGCAGGAAAAAGCAAAAAATTTCAGAATTGCACCTTGCAATGCGGAGAAATTACTGTTTGTGTATTTACAATATTCATTGATTTTTGCCATTGAAAAACGTCCAGAAATGTTTGAAGCTACTGACTGAATGAAAGGAGCTGGCATCTCACTCTCTTTGAATCTTCTTTATCATGCTAAGAGGAGCAGGAAAAATCAAAAAATTTCAGAATTGCACTTTGCAATTCGGGGAAATTACTGTTTGTGCATTCACATTATTCATTGATTTTTGCCATTGAAAAACATCATGTTATTCATATACCAGAAATCTTTGAAGCTACTGACTGAATGAAAAGAGCTGGCATCTCACTCTCTTTGAATCTTCTTTATCATGCTAAGAGGAGCAGGGAAAAGCAAAAAATTTCAGAATTGCACCTTGCAATCGGAGAAATTACTGTTTGAGCATTTACAATATTCATTGATTTTTGCCATTGAAAAACGTCCAGAAATGTTTGAAGCTACTGACTGAATGAAAGGAGCTGGCATCTCACTCTCTTTGAATCTTCTTTATCATGCTAAGAGGAGCAGGGAAAAGCAAAAAATTTCAGAATTGCACCTTGCAATGCGGAGAAATTACTGTTTGTGCATTCACATTATTCATTGATTTTTGCCATTGAAAAACATCATGTTATTCATATACCAGAAATGTTTGAAGCTACTGACTGAATGAAAAGAGCTGGCATCTCACTCTCTTTGAATCTTCTTTATCATGCTAAGAGGAGCAGGAAAAAGCAAAAAATTTCAGAATTGCAGCTTGCAATGCGGAGAAATTACTGTTTGGGCATTTACAATATTCATTGATTTTTGCCATTGAAAAACGTCCAGAAATGTTTGAAGCTACTGACAGAATGAAAAGAGCTGGCATCTCACTCTCTTTGAATCTTCTTTATCATGCTAAGAGGAGCAGGAAAAAGCAAAAAATTTCAGAATTGCACCTTGCAATGCGGAGAAATTACTGTTTGTGCATTTACAATATTCATTGATTTTTGCCTATGAAAAACGTCCAGAAATGTTTGAAGCTACTGACTGAATGAAAGGAGCTGGCATCTCACTCTCTTTGAATATTCTTTATCATGCTAAGAGGAGCAGGAAAAAGCAAAAAATTTCAGAATTGCACCTTGCAATGCAGAGAAATTACTGTTTGTGCATTCACATTATTCATTGATTTTTGCCATTGAAAAACATCATGTTATTCATATACCAGAAATGTTTGAAGCTACTGACTGAATGAAAGGAGCTGGCATCTCACTCTCTTTGAATCTTCTTTATCATGCTAAGAGGAGCAGGAAAAAGCAAAAAATTTCAGAATTGCACCTTGCAATGCGGAGAAATTACTGTTTGTGCATTCACATTATTCATTGATTTTTGCCATTGAAAAACATCATGTTGTTCATATACCAGAAATGTTTGAAGCTACTGACTGAATGAAAGGAGCTGGCATCTCACTCTCTTTGAATCTTCTTTATCATGCTAAGAGGAGCAGGAAAAAGCAAAAAATTTCAGAATTGCACTTTGCAATGCGGAGAAATTACTGTTTGTGCATTTACAATATTCATTGATTTTTGCCATTGAAAAACGTCCAGAAATGTTTGAAGCTACTGACTGAATGAAAGGAGCTGGCATCTCACTCTCTTTTAATCTTCTTTATCATGCTAAGAGGAGCAGGAAAAAGCAAAAAATTTCAGAATTGCACCTTGCAATGCGGAGAAATTACTGTTTGTGCATTCACATTATTCATTGATTTTTGCCATTGAAAAACATCATGTTATTCATATACCAGAAATGTTTGAAGCTACTGACTGAATGAAAGGAGCTGGCATCTCACTATCTTTGAATCTTCTTTATCATGCTAAGAGGAGCAGGAAAAAGGAAAAAATTTCCGAATTGCACCTTGCAATGCGGAGAAATTACTGTTTGTGCATTCACATTATTCATTGATTTTTGCCATTGAAAAACATCATGTTGTTCATATACCAGAAATGTTTGAAGCTGCTCACTGAATGAAAGGAGCTGGCCTCTCACTCTCTTTGAATCTTCTTTATCATGCTAAGAGGAGCAGGAAAAAGCAAAAAATTTCAGAATTGCACCTTGCAATGCGGAGAAATTACTGTTTGTGCATTCACATTATTCATTGATTTTTGCCATTGAAAAACATCATGTTATTCATATACCAGAAATGTTTGAAGCTGCTCACTGAATGAAAAGAGCTGTCATCTCACTCTCTTTGAATCTTCTTTATCATGCTAAGAGGAGCAGGAAAAAGCAAAAAAATTCAGAATTGCACCTTGCAATGCAGAGAAATTACTGTTTGTGCATTTACAATATTCATTTATTTTTGCCATTGAAAAACTTCCAGAAATGTTTGAAGCTACTGACTGAATGAAAGGAGCTGGCATCTCACTCTCTTTGAATCTTCTTTATCATGCTAAGAGGAGCAGGAAAAATCAAAAAATTTCAGAATTGCACCTTGCAATGCGGAGAAATTACAGTTTGTGCATTCACATTATTCATTGATTTTTGCCATTGAAAAACATCATGTTATTCATATACCAGAAATGTTTGAAGTTACTGACTGAATGAAAAGAGCTGGCATCTCACTCTCTTTGAATCTTCTTTATCATGCTAAGAGGAGCAGGAAAAAGCAAAAAATTTCAGAATTGCACCTTGCAATGCGGGGAAATTACTGTTTGTGCATTTACAATATTCATTGATTTTTGCCATTGAAAAACGTCCAGAAATGTTTGAAGCTACTGACTGAATGAAAGGAGCTGGCATCTCACTCTCTTTGAATCTTCTTTATCATGCTAAGAGGAGCAGGAAAAAGCAAAAAATTTCAGAATTGCACCTTGCAATGCGGAGAAATTACTGTTTGTGCCTTCACATTATTCATTGATTTTTGCCATTGAAAAACATCATGTTGTTCATATACCAGAAATGTTTGAAGCTACTGACTGAATGAAAGGAGCTGGCATCTCACTCTCTTTGAATCTTCTTTATCATGCTACGAGGAGCAGGAAAAAGCAAAAAATTTCAGAATTGCACCTTGCAATGCGGAGAAATTACTGTTTGTGCATTCACATTATTCATTGATTTTTGCCATTGAAAAACAACATGTTATTCATATACCAGAAATGTTTGAAGCTACTGACTGAATGAAAAGAGCTGGCATCTCACTCTCTTTGAATCTTCTTTATCATGCTAAGAGGAGCAGGAAAAAGCAAAAAATTTCAGAATTGCACCTTGCAATGCGGAGAAATTACTGTTTGTGCATTTACAATATTCATTGATTTTTGCCATTGAAAAACGTCCAGAAATGTTTGAAGCTACTGACTGAATGAAAGGAGCTGGCATCTCACTCTCTTTGAATTTTCTTTATCATGCTAAGAGAAGCAGGAAAAATCAAAAAATTTCAGAATTGCACCTTGCAATGCGGAAAAATTACTGTTTGTGCATTCACATTATTCATTGATTTTTGCCATTGAAAAACATCATGTTATTCATATACCAGAAATGTTTGAAGCTACTGACTGAATGAAAAGAGCTGGCATCTCAATCTCTTTGAATCTTCTTTATCATTCCAAGCGGAGCAGGAAAAAGCAAAAAAAATTAAGAATTACACCTTGCAATGCGGAGAAATTACTGTTTGTGCATTTACAATATTCATTGATTTTTGCCATTGAAAAACGTTTAGAAATGTTTGAAGCTACTGACTGAATGAAAGGAGCTGGCATCTCACTCTCTTTGAATCTTCTTTATCATGCTAAGAGGAGCAGGAAAAAGCAAAAAATTTCAGAATTGCACCTTGCAATGCGGAGAAATTACTGTTTGTGCATTCACATTATTCATTGGTTTTTGCCATTGAAAAACGTTCAGAAATGTTTGAAGCTGCTGACTGAATGAAAGGAGCTGGCATCTCACTCTCTTTGAATCTTCTTTATCATGCTAAGAGGAGCAGGAAAAAGCAAAAAATTTCAGAATTGCACCTTGCAATGCGTAGAAATTACTGTTTGTGCATTCACATTATTCATTGATTTTTGCCATTGAAAAACATCATGTTATTCATATACCAGAAATGTTTGAAGCTACTGACTGAATGAAAAGAGCTGGCATCTCACTTTCTTTGAATCTTCTTTATCATGCTAAGAGGAGCAGGAAAAAGCAAAAAATTTCAGAATTGCAGCTTGCAATGCGGAGAAATTACTGTTTGGGCATTTACAATATTCATTGATTTTTGCCATTGAAAAACGTCCAGAAATGTTTGAAGCTACTGACAGAATGAAAAGAGCTGGCATCTCACTCTCTTTGAATCTTCTTTATCATGCTAAGAGGAGCAGGAAAAAGCAAAAAATTTCAGAATTGCACCTTGCAATGCGGAGAAATTACTGTTTGTGCATTTACAATATTCATTGATTTTTGCCTATGAAAAACGTCCAGAAATGTTTGAAGCTACTGACTGAATGAAAGGAGCTGGCATCTCACTCTCTTTGAATATTCTTTATCATGCTAAGAGGAGCAGGAAAAAGCAAAAAATTTCAGAATTGCACCTTGCAATGCAGAGAAATTACTGTTTGTGCATTCACATTATTCATTGATTTTTGCCATTGAAAAACATCATGTTATTCATATACCAGAAATGTTTGAAGCTACTGACTGAATGAAAGGAGCTGGCATCTCACTCTCTTTGAATCTTCTTTATCATGCTAAGAGGAGCAGGAAAAAGCAAAAAATTTCAGAATTGCACCTTGCAATGCGGAGAAATTACTGTTTGTGCATTCACATTATTCATTGATTTTTGCCATTGAAAAACATCATGTTATTCATATACCAGAAATGTTTGAAGCTACTGACTGAATGAAAAGAGCTGGCATCTCACTTTCTTTGAATCTTCTTTATCATGCTAAGAGGAGCAGGAAAAAGCAAAAAATTTCAGAATTGCAGCTTGCAATGCGGAGAAATTACTGTTTGGGCATTTACAATATTCATTGATTTTTGCCATTGAAAAACGTCCAGAAATGTTTGAAGCTACTGACAGAATGAAAAGAGCTGGCATCTCACTCTCTTTGAATCTTCTTTATCATGCTAAGAGGAGCAGGAAAAAGCAAAAAATTTCAGAATTGCACCTTGCAATGCGGAGAAATTACTGTTTGTGCATTTACAATATTCATTGATTTTTGCCTATGAAAAACGTCCAGAAATGTTTGAAGCTACTGACTGAATGAAAGGAGCTGGCATCTCACTCTCTTTGAATATTCTTTATCATGCTAAGAGGAGCAGGAAAAAGCAAAAAATTTCAGAATTGCACCTTGCAATGCAGAGAAATTACTGTTTGTGCATTCACATTATTCATTGATTTTTGCCATTGAAAAACATCATGTTATTCATATACCAGAAATGTTTGAAGCTACTGACTGAATGAAAGGAGCTGGCATCTCACTCTCTTTGAATCTTCTTTATCATGCTAAGAGGAGCAGGAAAAAGCAAAAAATTTCAGAATTGCACCTTGCAATGCGGAGAAATTACTGTTTGTGCATTCACATTATTCATTGGTTTTTGCCATTGAAAAACGTTCAGAAATGTTTGAAGCTGCTGACTGAATGAAAGGAGCTGGCATCTCACTCTCTTTGAATCTTCTTTATCATGCTAAGAGGAGCAGGAAAAAGCAAAAAATTTCAGAATTGCACCTTGCAATGCGGAGAAATTACTGTTTGTGCATTCACATTATTCATTGATTTTTGCCATTGAAAAACATCATGTTATTCATATACCAGAAATGTTTGAAGCTACTGACTGAATGAAAAGAGCTGGCATCTCACTTTCTTTGAATCTTCTTTATCATGCTAAGAGGAGCAGGAAAAAGCAAAAAATTTCAGAATTGCAGCTTGCAATGCGGAGAAATTACTGTTTGGGCATTTACAATATTCATTGATTTTTGCCATTGAAAAACGTCCAGAAATGTTTGAAGCTACTGACAGAATGAAAAGAGCTGGCATCTCACTCTCTTTGAATCTTCTTTATCATGCTAAGAGGAGCAGGAAAAAGCAAAAAATTTCAGAATTGCACCTTGCAATGCGGAGAAATTACTGTTTGTGCATTTACAATATTCATTGATTTTTGCCTATGAAAAACGTCCAGAAATGTTTGAAGCTACTGACTGAATGAAAGGAGCTGGCATCTCACTCTCTTTGAATATTCTTTATCATGCTAAGAGGAGCAGGAAAAAGCAAAAAATTTCAGAATTGCACCTTGCAATGCAGAGAAATTACTGTTTGTGCATTCACATTATTCATTGATTTTTGCCATTGAAAAACATCATGTTATTCATATACCAGAAATGTTTGAAGCTACTGACTGAATGAAAGGAGCTGGCATCTCACTCTCTTTGAATCTTCTTTATCATGCTAAGAGGAGCAGGAAAAAGCAAAAAATTTCAGAATTGCACCTTGCAATGCGGAGAAATTACTGTTTGTGCATTCACATTATTCATTGATTTTTGCCATTGAAAAACATCATGTTGTTCATATACCAGAAATGTTTGAAGCTACTGACTGAATGAAAGGAGCTGGCATCTCACTCTCTTTGAATCTTCTTTATCATGCTAAGAGGAGCAGGAAAAAGCAAAAAATTTCAGAATTGCACTTTGCAATGCGGAGAAATTACTGTTTGTGCATTTACAATATTCATTGATTTTTGCCATTGAAAAACGTCCAGAAATGTTTGAAGCTACTGACTGAATGAAAGGAGCTGGCATCTCACTCTCTTTTAATCTTCTTTATCATGCTAAGAGGAGCAGGAAAAAGCAAAAAATTTCAGAATTGCACCTTGCAATGCGGAGAAATTACTGTTTGTGCATTCACATTATTCATTGATTTTTGCCATTGAAAAACATCATGTTATTCATATACCAGAAATGTTTGAAGCTACTGACTGAATGAAAGGAGCTGGCATCTCACTATCTTTGAATCTTCTTTATCATGCTAAGAGGAGCAGGAAAAAGGAAAAAATTTCCGAATTGCACCTTGCAATGCGGAGAAATTACTGTTTGTGCATTCACATTATTCATTGATTTTTGCCATTGAAAAACATCATGTTGTTCATATACCAGAAATGTTTGAAGCTGCTCACTGAATGAAAGGAGCTGGCCTCTCACTCTCTTTGAATCTTCTTTATCATGCTAAGAGGAGCAGGAAAAAGCAAAAAATTTCAGAATTGCACCTTGCAATGCGGAGAAATTACTGTTTGTGCATTCACATTATTCATTGATTTTTGCCATTGAAAAACATCATGTTATTCATATACCAGAAATGTTTGAAGCTGCTCACTGAATGAAAAGAGCTGTCATCTCACTCTCTTTGAATCTTCTTTATCATGCTAAGAGGAGCAGGAAAAAGCAAAAAAATTCAGAATTGCACCTTGCAATGCAGAGAAATTACTGTTTGTGCATTTACAATATTCATTTATTTTTGCCATTGAAAAACTTCCAGAAATGTTTGAAGCTACTGACTGAATGAAAGGAGCTGGCATCTCACTCTCTTTGAATCTTCTTTATCATGCTAAGAGGAGCAGGAAAAAGCAAAAAAATTCAGAATTGCACCTTGCAATGCAGAGAAATTACTGTTTGTGCATTTACAATATTCATTTATTTTTGCCATTGAAAAACTTCCAGAAATGTTTGAAGCTACTGACTGAATGAAAGGAGCTGGCATCTCACTCTCTTTGAATCTTCTTTATCATGCTAAGAGGAGCAGGAAAAAGCAAAAAATTTCAGAATTGCACCTTGCAATGCGGAGAAATTACAGTTTGTGCATTCACATTATTCATTGATTTTTGCCATTGAAAAACATCATGTTATTCATATACCAGAAATGTTTGAAGTTACTGACTGAATGAAAAGAGCTGGCATCTCACTCTCTTTGAATCTTCTTTATCATGCTAAGAGGAGCAGGAAAAAGCAAAAAATTTCAGAATTGCACCTTGCAATGCGGGGAAATTACTGTTTGTGCATTTACAATATTCATTGATTTTTGCCATTGAAAAACGTCCAGAAATGTTTGAAGCTACTGACTGAATGAAAGGAGCTGGCGTCTCACTCTCTTTGAATCTTCTTTATCATGCTAAGAGGAGCAGGAAAAAGCAAAAAATTTCAGAATTGCACCTTGCAATGCGGAGAAATTACTGTTTGTGCCTTCACATTATTCATTGATTTTTGCCATTGAAAAACATCATGTTGTTCATATACCAGAAATGTTTGAAGCTACTGACTGAATGAAAGGAGCTGGCATCTCACTCTCTTTGAATCTTCTTTATCATGCTACGAGGAGCAGGAAAAAGCAAAAAATTTCAGAATTGCACCTTGCAATGCGGAGAAATTACTGTTTGTACATTCACATTATTCATTGATTTTTGCCATTGAAAAACAACATGTTATTCATATACCAGAAATGTTTGAAGCTACTGACTGAATGAAAAGAGCTGGCATCTCACTCTCTTTGAATCTTCTTTATCATGCTAAGAGGAGCAGGAAAAAGCAAAAAATTTCAGAATTGCACCTTGCAATGCGGAGAAATTACTGTTTGTGCATTTACAATATTCATTGATTTTTGCCATTGAAAAACGTCCAGAAATGTTTGAAGCTACTGACTGAATGAAAGGAGCTGGCATCTCACTCTCTTTGAATTTTCTTTATCATGCTAAGAGAAGCAGGAAAAATCAAAAAATTTCAGAATTGCACCTTGCAATGCGGAAAAATTACTGTTTGTGCATTCACATTATTCATTGATTTTTGCCATTGAAAAACATCATGTTATTCATATACCAGAAATGTTTGAAGCTACTGACTGAATGAAAAGAGCTGGCATCTCAATCTCTTTGAATCTTCTTTATCATTCCAAGAGGAGCAGGAAAAAGCAAAAAAAATTAAGAATTACACCTTGCAATGCGGAGAAATTACTGTTTGTGCATTTACAATATTCATTGATTTTTGCCATTGAAAAACGTTTAGAAATGTTTGAAGCTACTGACTGAATGAAAGGAGCTGGCATCTCACTCTCTTTGAATCTTCTTTATCATGCTAAGAGGAGAAGGAAAAAGCAAAAAATTTCAGAATTGCACCTTGCAATGCGGAGAAATTACTGTTTGTGCATTCACATTATTCATTGGTTTTTGCCATTGAAAAACGTTCAGAAATGTTTGAAGCTGCTGACTGAA
Organism: Phyllobates terribilis; assembly: GCF_046119375.1. Lineage (NCBI taxonomy): Eukaryota > Metazoa > Chordata > Amphibia > Anura > Dendrobatidae > Phyllobates > Phyllobates terribilis. Next base: position 5,946,051 of record NW_027362792.1, read on the forward strand.
TGAAAGGAGCTGGCATCTCACTCTCTTTGAATCTTCTTTATCATGCTAAGAGGAGCAGGAAAAAGCAAAAAATTTCAGAATTGCACCTTGCAATGCGGAGAAATTACTGTTTGTGCATTTACATTATTCATTGATTTTTGCCATTGAAAAACATCATGTTATTCATATACCAGAAATGTTTGAAGCTACTGACTGAATGAAAAGAGCTGGCATCTCACTCTCTTTAAATCTTCTTTATCATGCTAAGAGGAGCAGGAAAAAGCAAAAAATTTCAGAATTGCACCTTGCAATGCGGAGAAATTACTGTTTGTGCATTTACAATATTCATTGATTTTTGCCATTGAAAAACGTCCAGAAATGTTTGAAGCTACTGACTGAATGAAAGGAGCTGGCATCTCACTCTCTTTGAATCTTCTTTATCATGCTAAGAGGATCAGGAAAAAGCAAAAAATTTCAGAATTGCACCTTGCAATGCGGAGAAATTACTGTTTGTGCCTTCACATTATTCATTGATTTTTGCCATTGAAAAACATCATGTTGTTCATATACCAGAAATGTTTGAAGCTACTGACTGAATGAATGGAGCTGGCATCTCACTCTCTATGAATCTTCTTTATCATGCTAAGAGGAGCAGGAAAAAGCAAAAAATTTCAGAATTGCACCTTGCAATGCGGAGAAATTACTGTTTGTGCATTCACATTATTCATTGATTTTTGCCATTGAAAAACATCATGTTTTTCATATACCAGAAATGTTTGAAGCTACTGACTGAATGAAAAGAGCTGGCATCTCACTCTCTTTGAATCTTCTTTATCATGCTAAGAGGAGCAGGAAAAAGCAAAAAATTTCAGAATTGCACCTTGCAATGCGGAGAAATTACTGTTTGTGCATTTACAATATTCACTGATTTTTGCCATTGAAAAACGTCAAGAAATGTTTGAAGCTACTGACTGAATGAAAAGAGCTGGCATCTCACTCTCTTTGAATCTTCTTTATCATGCTAAGAGGAGCAGGAAAAAGCAAAAAATTTCAGAATTGCACCTTGCAATGCGGAGAAATTACTGTTTGTGCATTTACAATGTTCATTGATTTTTGCCATTGAAAAACGTCCAGAAATGTTTGAAGCTACTGACTGAATGAAAGGAGCTGGCATCTCACTCTCTTTGAATCTTTTTTATAATGCTAAGAGAAGCAGGAAAAAGCAAAAAATTTCAGAATTGCACCTTGCAATGCGGAAAAATTACTGTTTGTGCATTCACATTATTCATTGATTTTTGCCATTGAAAAACATCATGTCATTCATATACCAGAAATGTTTGAAGCTACTGACTGAATGAAAAGAGCTGGCATCTCACTCTCTTTGAATCTTCTTTATCATTCTAAGAGAAGCAGGAAAAAGCAAAAAAATTCAGAATTGCACCTTGCAATGCGGAGAAATTACTGTTTGTGCATTTACAATATTCATTGACTTTTGCCATTGAAAAATGTTTAGAAATGTTTGAAGCTACTGACTGAATGAAAGGAGCTGGCATCTCACTCTTTGAATCTTCTTTATCATGCTAAGAGGAGCAGGAAAAAGCAAAAAATTTCAGAATTGCACCTTGCAATGCCGAGAAATTACTGTTTGTGCATTCACATTATTCATTGGATTTTGCCATTGAAAAACGTCCAGAAATGTTTGAAGCAGCTGACTGAATGAAAGGAGCTGGCATCTCACTCTCTTTGAATCTTCTTTATCATGCTAAGAGGAGGAGGAAAAAGCAAAAAATTTCAGAATTGCACCTTGCAATGCGGAGAAATTACTGTTTGTGCATTCACATTATTCATTGATTTTTGCCATTGAAAAACATCATGTTATTCATATACCAGAAATGTTTGAAGCTACTGACTGAATGAAAAGAGCTGGCATCTCACTCTCTTTGAATCTTCTTTATCATGCTAAGAGGAGCAGGAAAAAGCAAAAAATTTCAGAATTGCACCTTGCAATGCGAAGAAATTACTGTTTGTGCATTTACAATATTCATTGATTTTTGCCATTGAAAAACGTCCAGAAATGTTTGAAGCTACTGACTGAATGAAAAGAGCTGGCATCTCACTCTCTTTGAATCTTCTTTATAATGCTAAGAGGAGCAGGAAAAAGCAAAAAATTTCAGAATTGCACCTTGCAATGCGGAGAAATTACTGTTTGTGCATTTACAATATTCATTGATTTTTGCCATTGAAAAACATCCAGAAATGTTTGAAGCTACTGACTGAATGAAAGGAGCTGGCATCTCACCCTCTTTGAATCTTCTTTATCATGCTAAGAGGAGCAGGAAAAAGCAAAAAATTTCAGAATTGGACCTTGCAATGCGGAGAAATTGCTGTTTGTGCATTCACATTATTCATTGATTTTTGCCATTGAAAAACATCATGTTGTTCATATACCAGACATGTTTGAAGCTACTGACTGAATGAAAGGAGCTGGCATCTCACTCTCTTTGAATCTTCTTTATCATGCTAAGAGGAGCAGGAAAAAGCAAAAAATTTCAGAATTGCACCTTGCAATGCGGAGAAATTACTCTTTGTGCATTTACAATATTCGTTGATTTTTGCCATTGAAAAACGTCCAGAAATGTTTGAAGCTACTGACTGAATGAAAGGAGCTGGCATCTCAGTCTATTTGAATCTTCTTTATCATGCTAAGTGGAGCAGGAAAAAGCAAAAAATTTCAGAATTGCACCTTGCAATGCGGAGAAATTACTGTTTGTGCCTTCACATTATTCATTGATTTTTGCCATTTAAAAACATCATGTTGTTCATATACCAGAAATGTTTGTAGCTACTGACTGAATGAAAGGAGCTGGCATCTCACTCTCTTTGAATTTTCTTTATCATGCTAAGAGGAGCAGGAAAAAGCAAAAAATTTCAGAATTGCACCTTGCAATGCGGAGAAATTACTGTTTGTGCATTCACATTATTCATTGATTTTTGCCATTGAAAAACATCATGTTATTCATATACCAGAAATGTTTGAAGCTACTGACTGAATGAAAAGAGCTGACATCTCACTCTCTTTGAATCTTCTTTATCATGCTAAGAGGAGCAGGAAAAAGCAAAAAATTTCAGAATTGCACCTTGCAATGCGGAGAAATTACTGTTTGGGCATTTACAATATTCATTGATTATTGCCATTGAAAAACGTCCAGAAATGTTTGAAGCTACTGACTGAATGAAAAGAGCTGGCATCTCACTCTCTTTGAATCTACTTTATCATGCTAAGAGGAGCAGGAAAAAGCAAAAAATTTCAGAATTGCACCTTGCAATGCGGAGAAATTACTGTTTGTGCATTTACAATGTTCATTGATTTTTGCCATTGAAAAACGTCCAGAAATGTTTGAAGCTACTGACTGAATGAAAGGAGCTGGCATCTCACTCTCTTTGAATCTTCTTTATAATGCTAAGAGAAGCAGGAAAAAGCAAAAAATTTCAGAATTGCACCTTGCAATGCGGAAAAATTACTGTTTGTGCATTCACATTATTCATTGATTTTTGCCATTGAAAAACATCATGTTATTCATATACCAGAAATGTTTGAAGCTACTGACTGAATGAAAAGAGCTGGCATCTCACTCTCTTTGAATCTTCTTTATCATTCTAAGAGGAGCAGGAAAAAGCAAAAAAATTCAGAATTGCACCTTGCAATGCGGAGAAATTACTGTTTGTGCATTTACAATATTCATTGATTTTTGCCATTGAAAAACATTTAGAAATGTTTGAAGCTACTGACTGAATGAAAAGAGCTGGCATCTCACTCTCTTTGAATCTTCTTTATCATGCTAAGAGGAGCAGGAAAAAGCAAAAAATTTCAGAATTGCACCTTGCAATGCGGAGAAATTACTGTTTGTGCATTTACAATATTCATTGATTTTTGCCATTGAAAAACATCCAGAAATGTTTGAAGCTACTGACTGAATGAAAGGAGCTGGCATCTCACCCTCTTTGAATCTTCTTTATCATGCTAAGAGGAGCAGGAAAAAGCATAAAATTTCAGAATTGCACCTTGCAATGCGGAGAAATTACTGTTTGTGCATTCACATTATTCATTGATTTTTGCCATTGAAAAACATCATGTTGTTCATATACCAGAAATGTTTGAAGCTACTGACTGAATGAAAAGAGCTGGCATCTCACTCTCTTTGAATCTACTTTATCATGCTAAGCGGAGCAGGAAAAAGCAAAAAATTTCAGAATTGCACCTTGCAATGGGGAGAAATTACTGTTTGTGCATTTACAATATTCATTGATTTTTGCCATTGAAAAACGTCCAGAAATGTTTGAAGCTACTGACTGAATGAAAGGAGCTGGCATCTCACTCTCTTTGAATCTTCTTTTTCATGCTAATAGGAGCAGGAAAAAGCAAAAAATTTCAGAATTGCACCTTGCAATGCGGAGAAATTACTGTTTGTGCATTCACATTATTCATTGATTTTGCCATTGAAAAACATCATGTCGTTCATATACCAGAAATGTTTGAAGCTACTGACTGAATGAAAGGAGCTGGCATCTCACTCTCTTTGAATCTTTTTTACCATGCTACGAGGAGCAGGAAAAAGCAAAAAATTTCAGAATTGCACCTTGCAATGCGGAGAAATTACTGTTTGTGCATTCACATTATTCTTTGATTTTTGCCATTGAAAAACATCATGTTATTTATATACCAGAAATGTTAGAAGCTACTGACTGAATGAAAGGAGCTGGCATCTCAATCTCTTTGAGTCTTCTTTATCATGCTAAGAGGAGCAGGAAAAAGCAAAAAAAATCAGAATTGCACCTTGCAATGCGGAGAAATTACTGATTGTGCATTTACAATATTTATTGATTTTTGCCATTGAAAAACGTCCAGAAATGTTTGAAGCTACTGACGGAATGAAAGGAGCTGGCATCTCACTCTCTTGAATCTTCTTTATCATGCTAAGAGGAGCAGGAAAAAGCAAAAAATTTCAGAATTGCACCTTGCAATGCGGAGAAATTACTGTTTGTGCATTTACAATATTCATTGATTTTTGCCATTGAAAAACGTCCAGAAATGTTTGAAGCTACTGACGGAATGAAAGGAGCTGGCATCTCACTCTCTTTGCATCTTCTTTATCATGCTAAGAGGAGCAGGAAAAAGCAAAAAATTTCAGAATTGCACCTTGCAATGCGGAGAAATTACTGTTTGTGCATTCACATTATTCATTGATTTTTGCCATTGAAAAACATCATGTTGTTCATATACCAGAAATGTTTGAAGCTACTGACTGAATGAAAGGAGCTGGCATCTCACTCTCTTTGAATCTTCTTTATCATGCTAAGAGGAGCAGGAAAAAGCAAAAAATTTCAGAATTGCACCTTGCAATGCGGAGAAATTACTGTTTGTGCATTCACATTATTCATTGATTTTTGCCATTGAAAAACATCATGTCGTTCATATACCAGAAATGTTTGAAGCTACTGACTGAATGAAAGGAGCTGGCATCTCACTCTGAATCTTTTTTATCATGCTACGAAGAGCAGGAAAAAGCAAAAAATTTCAGAATTGCACCTTGCAATGCGGAGAAATTACTGTTTGTGCATTCACATTATTCATTGATTTTTGCCATTGAAAAACATCATGTTATTCATATACCAGAAATGTTAGAAGCTACTGACTGAATGAAAGGAGCTGGCATCTCAATCTCTTTGAGTCTTCTTTATCATGCTAAGAGGAGCAGGAAAAAGCAAAAAAATTCAGAATTGCACCTTGCAATGCGGAGAAATTACTGTTTGTGCATTTACAATATTCATTGATTTTTGCCATTGAAAAACGTCCAGAAATGTTTGAAGCTACTGACGGAATGAAAGGAGCTGGCATCTCACTCTCTTTGAATCTTCTTTATCATGCTAAGAGGAGCAGGAAAAAGCAAAAAATTTCAGAATTGCACCTTGCAATGCGGAGAAATTACTGTTTGTGCATTCACATTATTCATTGATTTTTGCCATTGAAAAACATCATGTTATTCATATACCAGAAATGTTAGAAGCTACTGACTGAATGAAAGGAGCTGGCATCTCAATCTCTTTGAGTCTTCTTTATCATGCTAAGAGGAGCAGGAAAAAGCAAAAAATTTCAGAATTGCACCTTGCAATGCGGAGAAATTACTGTTTGTGCATTTACAATATTCATTGATTTTTGCCATTGAAAAACGTCCAGAAATGTTTGAAGCTACTGACGGAATGAAAGGAGCTGGCATCTCACTCTCTTTGAATCTTCTTTATCATGCTAAGAGGAGCAGGAAAAAGCAAAAAATTTCAGAATTGCACCTTGCAATGCGGAGAAATTACTGTTTGTGCATTCACATTATTCATTGATTTTTGCCATTGAAAAACATCATGTTGTTCATATACCAGAAATGTTTGAAGCTACTGACTGAATGAAAGGAGCTGGCATCTCACTCTCTTTGAATCTTCTTTATCATGCTAAGAGGAGCAGGAAAAAGCAAAAAATATCAGAATTGCACCTTGCAATGCCGAGAAATTACTGTTTGTGCATTCACATTATTCATTGATTTTTGCCATTGAAAAACATCATGTTATTCATATACCAGAAATGTTTGAAGCTACTGACTGAATGTAAAGAGCTGGCATCTCACTCTCTTTGAGTTTTCTTTATCATGCTAAGAGGAGCAGGAAAAAGCAAAAAATTTCAGAATTGCACCTTGCAATGCGGAGAAATTACTGTTTGTGCATTTACAATATTCATTGATTTTTGCCATTGAAAAAGTCCAGAAATGTTTGAAGCTACTGACTGAATGAAGGAGCTGGCATCTCACTCTCTTTGAATCTTCTTTATCATGCTAAGAGGAGCAGGAAAAAGCAAAAAATTTCAGAATTGCACCTTGCAATGCGGAGAAATTACTGTTTGTGCATTCACATTATTCATTGATTTTGCCATTGAAAAACATCATGTCGTTCATATACCAGAAATGTTTGAAGCTACTGACTGAATGAAAGGAGCTGGCATCTCACTCTCTTTGAATCTTTTTTACCATGCTACGAGGAGCAGGAAAAAGCAAAAAATTTCAGAATTGCACCTTGCAATGCGGAGAAATTACTGTTTGTGCATTCACATTATTCTTTGATTTTTGCCATTGAAAAACATCATGTTATTTATATACCAGAAATGTTAGAAGCTACTGACTGAATGAAAGGAGCTGGCATCTCAATCTCTTTGAGTCTTCTTTATCATGCTAAGAGGAGCAGGAAAAAGCAAAAAAAATCAGAATTGCACCTTGCAATGCGGAGAAATTACTGTTTGTGCATTTACAATATTTATTGATTTTTGCCATTGAAAAACGTCCAGAAATGTTTGAAGCTACTGACGGAATGAAAGGAGCTGGCATCTCACTCTCTTGAATCTTCTTTATCATGCTAAGAGGAGCAGGAAAAAGCAAAAAATTTCAGAATTGCACCTTGCAATGCGGAGAAATTACTGTTTGTGCATTTACAATATTCATTGATTTTTGCCATTGAAAAACGTCCAGAAATGTTTGAAGCTACTGACGGAATGAAAGGAGCTGGCATCTCACTCTCTTTGAATCTTCTTTATCATGCTAAGAGGAGCAGGAAAAAGCAAAAAATTTCAGAATTGCACCTTGCAATGCGGAGAAATTACTGTTTGTGCATTCACATTATTCATTGATTTTTGCCATTGAAAAACATCATGTCGTTCATATACCAGAAATGTTTGAAGCTACTGACTGAATGAAAGGAGCTGGCATCTCACTCTGAATCTTTTTTATCATGCTACGAAGAGCAGGAAAAAGCAAAAAATTTCAGAATTGCACCTTGCAATGCGGAGAAATTACTGTTTGTGCATTCACATTATTCATTGATTTTTGCCATTGAAAAACATCATGTTATTCATATACCAGAAATGTTAGAAGCTACTGACTGAATGAAAGGAGCTGGCATCTCAATCTCTTTGAGTCTTCTTTATCATGCTAAGAGGAGCAGGAAAAAGCAAAAAAATTCAGAATTGCACCTTGCAATGCGGAGAAATTACTGTTTGTGCATTTACAATATTCATTGATTTTTGCCATTGAAAAACGTCCAGAAATGTTTGAAGCTACTGACGGAATGAAAGGAGCTGGCATCTCACTCTCTTTGAATCTTCTTTATCATGCTAAGAGGAGCAGGAAAAAGCAAAAAATTTCAGAATTGCACCTTGCAATGCGGAGAAATTACTGTTTGTGCATTCACATTATTCATTGATTTTTGCCATTGAAAAACATCATGTTATTCATATACCAGAAATGTTAGAAGCTACTGACTGAATGAAAGGAGCTGGCATCTCAATCTCTTTGAGTCTTCTTTATCATGCTAAGAGGAGCAGGAAAAAGCAAAAAATTTCAGAATTGCACCTTGCAATGCGGAGAAATTACTGTTTGTGCATTTACAATATTCATTGATTTTTGCCATTGAAAAACGTCCAGAAATGTTTGAAGCTACTGACGGAATGAAAGGAGCTGGCATCTCACTCTCTTTGAATCTTCTTTATCATGCTAAGAGGAGCAGGAAAAAGCAAAAAATATCAGAATTGCACCTTGCAATGCCGAGAAATTACTGTTTGTGCATTCACATTATTCATTGATTTTTGCCATTGAAAAACATCATGTTGTTCATATACCAGAAATGTTTGAAGCTACTGACTGAATGAAAGGAGCTGGCATCTCACTCTCTTTGAATCTTCTTTATCATGCTAAGAGGAGCAGGAAAAAGCAAAAAATATCAGAATTGCACCTTGCAATGCCGAGAAATTACTGTTTGTGCATTCACATTATTCATTGATTTTTGCCATTGAAAAACATCATGTTATTCATATACCAGAAATGTTTGAAGCTACTGACTGAATGTAAAGAGCTGGCATCTCACTCTCTTTGAGTTTTCTTTATCATGCTAAGAGGAGCAGGAAAAAGCAAAAAATTTCAGAATTGCACCTTGCAATGCGGAGAAATTACTGTTTGTGCATTTACAATATTCATTGATTTTTGCCATTGAAAAAGTCCAGAAATGTTTGAAGCTACTGACTGAATGAAGGAGCTGGCATCTCACTCTCTTTGAATCTTCTTTATCATGCTAAGAGGAGCAGGAAAAAGCAAAAAATTTCAGAATTGCACCTTGCAATGCGGAGAAATTACTGTTTGTGCATTCACATTATTCATTGATTTTTGCCATTGAAAAACATCATGTTATTCATATACCAGAAATGTTAGAAGCTACTGACTGAATGAAAGGAGCTGGCATCTCAATCTCTTTGAGTCTTCTTTATCATGCTAAGAGGAGCAGGAAAGAGCAAAAAATTTCAGAATTGCACCTTGCAATGCGGAGAAATTACTGTTTGTGCATTTACAATATTCATTGATTTTTGCCATTGAAAAACGTCCAGAAATGTTTGAAGCTACTGACGGAATGAAAGGAGCTGGCATCTCACTCTCTTTGAATCTTCTTTATCATGCTAAGAGGAGCAGGAAAAAGCAAAAAATTTCAGAATTGCACCTTGCAATGCGGAAAAATTACTGTTTGTGCATTCACATTATTCATTGGTTTTTGCCATTGAAAAACGTCCAGAAATGTTTGAAGCTGCTGACTGAATGAAAGGAGCTGGCATCTCACTCTCTTTGAATCTTCTTTATCATGCTAAGAGGAGCAGGAAAAAGCAAAAAATTTCAGAATTGCACCTTGCAATGCGGAGAAATTACTGTTTGTGCATTCACATTATTCATTGATTTTTGCCATTGAAAAACATCATGTTATTCATATACCAGAAATGTTTGAAGCTACTGACTGAATGAAAAGAGCTGACATCTCACTCTCTTTGAATCTTCTTTATCATGCTAAGAGGAGCAGGAAAAAGCAAAAAATTTCAGAATTGCACCTTGCAATGCGGAGAAATTACTGTTTGGGCATTTACAATATTCATTGATTATTGCCATTGAAAAACGTCCAGAAATGTTTGAAGCTACTGACTGAATGAAAAGAGCTGGCATCTCACTCTCTTTGAATCTACTTTATCATGCTAAGAGGAGCAGGAAAAAGCAAAAAATTTCAGAATTGCACCTTGCAATGCGGAGAAATTACTGTTTGTGCATTTACAATATTCATTGATTTTTGCCATTGAAAAACGTCCAGAAATGTTTGAAGCTACTGACTGAATGAAAGGAGCTGGCATCTCACTCTCTTTGAATCTTCTTTATAATGCTAAGAGAAGCAGGAAAAAGCAAAAAATTTCAGAATTGCACCTTGCAATGCGGAAAAATTACTGTTTGTGCATTCACATTATTCATTGATTTTTGCCATTGAAAAACATCATGTTATTCATATACCAGAAATGTTTGAAGCTACTGACTGAATGAAAAGAGCTGGCATCTCACTCTCTTTGAATCTTCTTTATCATTCTAAGAGGAGCAGGAAAAAGCAAAAAAATTCAGAATTGCACCTTGCAATGCGGAGAAATTACAGTTTGTGCATTTACAATATTCATTGATTTTTGCCATTGAAAAACATTTAGAAATGTTTGAAGCTACTGACTCAATGAAAAGAGCTGGCATCTCACTCTCTTTGAGTCTTCTTTATCATGCTAAGAGGAGCAGGAAAAAGCAAAAAATTTCAGAATTGCACCTTGCAATGCGGAGAAATTACTGTTTGTGCATTTACAATATTCATTGATTTTTGCCATTGAAAAACATCCAGAAATGTTTGAAGCTACTGACTGAATGAAAGGAGCTGGCATCTCACCCTCTTTGAATCTTCTTTATCATGCTAAGAGGAGCAGGAAAAAGCAAAAAATTTCAGAATTGCACCTTGCAATTCGGAGAAATTACTGTTTGTGCATTCACATTATTCATTGATTTTTGCCATTGAAAAACATCATGTTGTTCATATACCAGAAATGTTTGAAGCTACTGACTGAATGAAAGGAGATGGCATCTCACTCTCTATGAATCTTCTTTTTTATGCTAAGAGGAGCAGGAAAAAGCAAAAAATTTCTGATTTGCACCTTGCAATGCGGGGAAATTACTGTTTGTGCATTCACATTATTCATTGATTTTTGCCATTGAAAAACATCATGTTATTCATATACCAGAAATGTTTGAAGCTACTGACTGAATGAAAAGAGCTGGCATCTCACTCTCTTTGAATCTTCTTTATCATGCTAAGAGGAGCAGGAAAAAGCAAAAAATTTCAGAATTGCACCTTGCAATGGGGAGAAATTACTGTTTGTGCATTTACAATATTCATTGATTTTTGCCATTGAAAAACGTCCAGAAATGTTTGAAGCTACTGACTGAATGAAAGGAGCTGGCATCTCACTCTCTTTGAATCTTCTTTTTCATGCTAATAGGAGCAGGAAAAAGCAAAAAATTTCAGAATTGCACCTTGCAATGCGGAGAAATTACTGTTTGTGCATTCACATTATTCATTGATTTTGCCATTGAAAAACATCATGTCGTTCATATACCAGAAATGTTTGAAGCTACTGACTGAATGAAAGGAGCTGGCATCTCACTCTCTTTGAATCTTTTTTACCATGCTACGAGGAGCAGGAAAAAGCAAAAAATTTCAGAATTGCACCTTGCAATGCGGAGAAATTACTGTTTGTGCATTCACATTATTCTTTGATTTTTGCCATTGAAAAACATCATGTTATTTATATACCAGAAATGTTAGAAGCTACTGACTGAATGAAAGGAGCTGGCATCTCAATCTCTTTGAGTCTTCTTTATCATGCTAAGAGGAGCAGGAAAAAGCAAAAAAAATCAGAATTGCACCTTGCAATGCGGAGAAATTACTGTTTGTGCATTTACAATATTTATTGATTTTTGCCATTGAAAAACGTCCAGAAATGTTTGAAGCTACTGACGGAATGAAAGGAGCTGGCATCTCACTCTCTTGAATCTTCTTTATCATGCTAAGAGGAGCAGGAAAAAGCAAAAAATTTCAGAATTGCACCTTGCAATGCGGAGAAATTACTGTTTGTGCATTCACATTATTCATTGATTTTTGCCATTGAAAAACATCATGTTATTCATATACCAGAAATGTTAGAAGCTACTGACTGAATGAAAGGAGCTGGCATCTCAATCTCTTTGAGTCTTCTTTATCATGCTAAGAGGAGCAGGAAAAAGCAAAAAAATTCAGAATTGCACCTTGCAATGCGGAGAAATTACTGTTTGTGCATTTACAATATTCATTGATTTTTGCCATTGAAAAACGTCCAGAAATGTTTGAAGCTACTGACGGAATGAAAGGAGCTGGCATCTCACTCTCTTTGAATCTTCTTTATCATGCTAAGAGGAGCAGGAAAAAGCAAAAAATTTCAGAATTGCACCTTGCAATGCGGAGAAATTACTGTTTGTGCATTCACATTATTCATTGATTTTTGCCATTGAAAAACATCATGTTATTCATATACCAGAAATGTTAGAAGCTACTGACTGAATGAAAGGAGCTGGCATCTCAATCTCTTTGAGTCTTCTTTATCATGCTAAGAGGAGCAGGAAAAAGCAAAAAATTTCAGAATTGCACCTTGCAATGCGGAGAAATTACTGTTTGTGCATTTACAATATTCATTGATTTTTGCCATTGAAAAACGTCCAGAAATGTTTGAAGCTACTGACGGAATGAAAGGAGCTGGCATCTCACTCTCTTTGAATCTTCTTTATCATGCTAAGAGGAGCAGGAAAAAGCAAAAAATTTCAGAATTGCACCTTGCAATGCGGAGAAATTACTGTTTGTGCATTCACATTATTCATTGATTTTTGCCATTGAAAAACATCATGTTGTTCATATACCAGAAATGTTTGAAGCTACTGACTGAATGAAAGGAGCTGGCATCTCACTCTCTTTGAATCTTCTTTATCATGCTAAGAGGAGCAGGAAAAAGCAAAAAATATCAGAATTGCACCTTGCAATGCCGAGAAATTACTGTTTGTGCATTCACATTATTCATTGATTTTTGCCATTGAAAAACATCATGTTATTCATATACCAGAAATGTTTGAAGCTACTGACTGAATGTAAAGAGCTGGCATCTCACTCTCTTTGAGTTTTCTTTATCATGCTAAGAGGAGCAGGAAAAAGCAAAAAATTTCAGAATTGCACCTTGCAATGCGGAGAAATTACTGTTTGTGCATTTACAATATTCATTGATTTTTGCCATTGAAAAAGTCCAGAAATGTTTGAAGCTACTGACTGAATGAAGGAGCTGGCATCTCACTCTCTTTGAATCTTCTTTATCATGCTAAGAGGAGCAGGAAAAAGCAAAAAATTTCAGAATTGCACCTTGCAATGCGGAGAAATTACTGTTTGTGCATTCACATTATTCATTGATTTTTGCCATTGAAAAACATCATGTTATTCATATACCAGAAATGTTAGAAGCTACTGACTGAATGAAAGGAGCTGGCATCTCAATCTCTTTGAGTCTTCTTTATCATGCTAAGAGGAGCAGGAAAGAGCAAAAAATTTCAGAATTGCACCTTGCAATGCGGAGAAATTACTGTTTGTGCATTGACAATATTCATTGATTTTTGCCATTGAAAAACGTCCAGAAATGTTTGAAGCTACTGACGGAATGAAAGGAGCTGGCATCTCACTCTCTTTGAATCTTCTTTATCATGCTAAGAGGAGCAGGAAAAAGCAAAAAATTTCAGAATTGCACCTTGCAATGCGGAAAAATTACTGTTTGTGCATTCACATTATTCATTGGTTTTTGCCATTGAAAAACGTCCAGAAATGTTTGAAGCTGCTGACTGAATGAAAGGAGCTGGCATCTCACTCTCTTTGAATCTTCTTTATCATGCTAAGAGGAGCAGGAAAAAGCAAAAAATTTCAGAATTGCACCTTGCAATGCGGAGAAATTACTGTTTGTGCATTCACATTATTCATTGATTTTTGCCATTGAAAAACATCATGTTATTCATATACCAGAAATGTTTGAAGCTACTGACTGAATGAAAAGAGCTGGCATCTCACTCTCTTTGAATCTTCTTTATCATGCTAAGAGGAGCAGGAAAAAGCAAAAAATTTCAGAATTGCACCTTGCAATGCGGAGAAATTACTGTTTGTGCATTTACAATATTCATTGATTTTTGCCATTGAAAAACATTTAGAAATGTTTGAAGCTACTGACTCAATGAAAAGAGCTGGCATCTCACTCTCTTTGAATCTTCTTTATCATGCTAAGAGGAGCAGGAAAAAGCAAAAAATTTCAGAATTGCACCTTGCAATGCGGAGAAATTACTGTTTGTGCATTTACAATATTCATTGATTTTTGCCATTGAAAAACATCCAGAAATGTTTGAAGCTACTGACTGAATGAAAGGAGCTGGCATCTCACCCTCTTTGAATCTTCTTTATCATGCTAAGAGGAGCAGGAAAAAGCAAAAAATTTCAGAATTGCACCTTGCAATGCGGAGAAATTACTGTTTGTGCATTCACATTATTCATTGATTTTTGCCATTGAAAAACATCATGTTGTTCATATACCAGAAATGTTTGAAGCTACTGACTGAATGAAAGGAGATGGCATCTCACTCTCTATGAATCTTCTTTTTTATGCTAAGAGGAGCAGGAAAAAGCAAAAAATTTCTGATTTGCACCTTGCAATGCGGGGAAATTACTGTTTGTGCATTCACATTATTCATTGATTTTTGCCATTGAAAAACATCATGTTATTCATATACCAGAAATGTTTGAAGCTACTGACTGAATGAAAAGAGCTGGCATCTCACTCTCTTTGAATCTTCTTTATCATGCTAAGAGGAGCAGGAAAAAGCAAAAAATTTCAGAATTGCACCTTGCAATGGGGAGAAATTACTGTTTGTGCATTTACAATATTCATTGATTTTTGCCATTGAAAAACATCCAGAAATGTTTGAAGCTACTGACTGAATGAAAGGAGCTGGCATCTCACTCTCTTTGAATCTTCTTTTTCATGCTAATAGGAGCAGGAAAAAGCAAAAAATTTCAGAATTGCACCTTGCAATGCGGAGAAATTACTGTTTGTGCATTCACATTATTCATTGATTTTGCCATTGAAAAACATCATGTCGTTCATATACCAGAAATGTTTGAAGCTACTGACTGAATGAAAGGAGCTGGCATCTCACTCTCTTTGAATCTTTTTTACCATGCTACGAGGAGCAGGAAAAAGCAAAAAATTTCAGAATTGCACCTTGCAATGCGGAGAAATTACTGTTTGTGCATTTACAATATTTATTGATTTTTGCCATTGAAAAACGTCCAGAAATGTTTGAAGCTACCGACGGAATGAAAGGAGCTGGCATCTCACTCTCTTGAATCTTCTTTATCATGCTAAGAGGAGCAGGAAAAAGCAAAAAATTTCAGAATTGCACCTTGCAATGCGGAGAAATTACTGTTTGTGCATTCACATTATTCATTGATTTTTGCCATTGAAAAACATCATGTTATTCATATACCAGAAATGTTAGAAGCTACTGACTGAATGAAAGGAGCTGGCATCTCAATCTCTTTGAGTCTTCTTTATCATGCTAAGAGGAGCAGGAAAAAGCAAAAAATTTCAGAATTGCACCTTGCAATGCGGAGAAATTACTGTTTGTGCATTTACAATATTCATTGATTTTTGCCATTGAAAAACGTCCAGAAATGTTTGAAGCTACTGACGGAATGAAAGGAGCTGGCATCTCACTCTCTTTGCATCTTCTTTATCATGCTAAGAGGAGCAGGAAAAAGCAAAAAATTTCAGAATTGCACCTTGCAATGCGGAGAAATTACTGTTTGTGCATTCACATTATTCATTGATTTTTGCCATTGAAAAACATCATGTTATTCATATACCAGAAATGTTTGAAGCTACTGACTGAATGTAAAGAGCTGGCATCTCACTCTCTTTGAATTTTCTTTATCATGCTAAGAGGAGCAGGAAAAAGCAAAAAATTTCAGAATTGCACCTTGCAATGCGGAGAAATTACTGTTTGTGCATTTACAATATTCATTGATTTTTGCCATTGAAAAAGTCCAGAAATGTTTGAAGCTACTGACTGAATGAAAGGAGCTGGCATCTCACTCTCTTTGAATCTTCTTTATCATGCTAAGAGGAGCAGGAAAAAGCAAAAAATTTCAGAATTGCACCTTGCAATGCGGAGAAATTACTGTTTGTGCATTCACATTATTCATTGATTTTTGCCATTGAAAAACATCATGTCGTTCATATACCAGAAATGTTTGAAGCTACTGACTGAATGAAAGGAGCTGGCATCTCACTCTGAATCTTTTTTATCATGCTACGAAGAGCAGGAAAAAGCAAAAAATTTCAGAATTTCACCTTGCAATGCGGAGAAATTACTGTTTGTGCATTCACATTATTCATTGATTTTTGCCATTGAAAAACATCATGTTATTCATATACCAGAAATGTTAGAAGCTACTGACTGAATGAAAGGAGCTGGCATCTCAATCTCTTTGAGTCTTCTTTATCATGCTAAGAGGAGCAGGAAAAAGCAAAAAATTTCAGAATTGCACCTTGCAATGCGGAGAAATTACTGTTTGTGCATTTACAATATTCATTGATTTTTGCCATTGAAAAACGTCCAGAAATGTTTGAAGCTACTGACGGAATGAAAGGAGCTGGCATCTCACTCTCTTTGAATCTTCTTTATCATGCTAAGAGGAGCAGGAAAAAGCAAAAAATTTCAGAATTGCACCTTGCAATGCGGAGAAATTACTGTTTGTGCATTCACATTATTCATTGATTTTTGCCATTGAAAAACATCATGTTATTCATATACCAGAAATGTTAGAAGCTACTGACTGAATGAAAGGAGCTGGCATCTCAATCTCTTTGAGTCTTCTTTATCATGCTAAGAGGAGCAGGAAAAAGCAAAAAATTTCAGAATTGCACCTTGCAATGCGGAGAAATTACTGTTTGTGCATTTACAATATTCATTGATTTTTGCCATTGAAAAACGTCCAGAAATGTTTGAAGCTACTGACGGAATGAAAGGAGCTGGCATCTCACTCTCTTTGCATCTTCTTTATCATGCTAAGAGGAGCAGGAAAAAGCAAAAAATTTCAGAATTGCACCTTGCAATGCGGAGAAATTACTGTTTGTGCATTCACATTATTCATTGATTTTTGCCATTGAAAAACATCATGTTATTCATATACCAGAAATGTTTGAAGCTACTGACTGAATGTAAAGAGCTGGCATCTCACTCTCTTTGAATTTTCTTTATCATGCTAAGAGGAGCAGGAAAAAGCAAAAAATTTCAGAATTGCACCTTGCAATGCGGAGAAATTACTGTTTGTGCATTTACAATATTCATTGATTTTTGCCATTGAAAAAGTCCAGAAATGTTTGAAGCTACTGACTGAATGAAAGGAGCTGGCATCTCACTCTCTTTGAATCTTCTTTATCATGCTAAGAGGAGCAGGAAAAAGCAAAAAATTTCAGAATTGCACCTTGCAATGCGGAGAAATTACTGTTTGTGCATTCACATTATTCATTGATTTTTGCCATTGAAAAACATCATGTCGTTCATATACCAGAAATGTTTGAAGCTACTGACTGAATGAAAGGAGCTGGCATCTCACTCTGAATCTTTTTTATCATGCTACGAAGAGCAGGAAAAAGCAAAAAATTTCAGAATTGCACCTTGCAATGCGGAGAAATTACTGTTTGTGCATTCACATTATTCATTGATTTTTGCCATTGAAAAACATCATGTTATTCATATACCAGAAATGTTAGAAGCTACTGACTGAATGAAAGGAGCTGGCATTTCAATCTCTTTGAGTCTTCTTTATCATGCTAAGAGGAGCAGGAAAAAGCAAAAAATTTCAGAATTGCACCTTGCAATGCGGAGAAATTACTGTTTGTGCATTTACAATATTCATTGATTTTTGCCATTGAAAAACGTCCAGAAATGTTTGAAGCTACTGACGGAATGAAAGGAGCTGGCATCTCACTCTCTTTGAATCTTCTTTATCATGCTAAGAGGAGCAGGAAAAAGCAAAAAATTTCAGAATTGCACCTTGCAATGCGGAGAAATTACTGTTTGTGCATTCACATTATTCATTGATTTTTGCCATTGAAAAACATCATGTTATTCATATACCAGAAATGTTAGAAGCTACTGACTGAATGAAAAGAGCTGGCATCTCAATCTCTTTGAGTCTTCTTTATCATGCTAAGAGGAGCAGGAAAAAGCAAAAAATTTCAGAATTGCACCTTGCAATGCGGAGAAATTACTGTTTGTGCATTTACAATATTCATTGATTTTTGCCATTGAAAAACGTCCAGAAATGTTTGAAGCTACTGACGGAATGAAAGGAGCTGGCATCTCACTCTCTTTGAATCTTCTTTATCATGCTAAGAGGAGCAGGAAAAAGCAAAAAATTTCAGAATTGCACCTTGCAATGCGGAGAAATTACTGTTTGTGCATTCACATTATTCATTGATTTTTGCCATTGAAAAACATCATGTTGTTCATATACCAGAAATGTTTGAAGCTACTGACTGAATGAAAGGAGCTGGCATCTCACTCTCTTTGAATCTTCTTTATCATGCTAAGAGGAGCAGGAAAAAGCAAAAAATTTCAGAATTGCACCTTGCAATGCGGAGAAATTACTGTTTGTGCATTTACAATATTCATTGATTTTTGCCATTGAAAAACGTCCAGAAATGTTTGAAGCTACTGACTGAATGAAAGGAGCTGGCATCTCACTCTCTTTGAATCTTCTTTATCATGCTAAGAGGAGCAGGAAAAAGCAAAAAATTTCAGAATTGCACCTTGCAATGCGGAGAAATTACTGTTTGTGCATTCACATTATTCATTGATTTTTGCCATTGAAAAACATCATGTTATTCATATACCAGAAATGTTTGAAGCTACTGACTGAATGTAAAGAGCTGGCATCTCACTCTCTTTGAATTTTCTTTATCATGCTAAGAGGAGCAGGAAAAAGCAAAAAATTTCAGAATTGCACCTTGCAATGCGGAGAAATTACTGTTTGTGCATTTACAATATTCATTGATTTTTGCCATTGAAAAAGTCCAGAAATGTTTGAAGCTACTGACTGAATGAAAGGAGCTGGCATCTCACTCTCTTTGAATCTTCTTTATCATGCTAAGAGGAGCAGGAAAAAGCAAAAAATTTCAGAATTGCACCTTGCAATGCGGAGAAATTACTGTTTGTGCATTCACATTATTCATTGATTTTTGCCATTGAAAAACATCATGTCGTTCATATACCAGAAATGTTTGAAGCTACTGACTGAATGAAAGGAGCTGGCATCTCACTCTGAATCTTTTTTATCATGCTACGAAGAGCAGGAAAAAGCAAAAAATTTCAGAATTGCACCTTGCAATGCGGAGAAATTACTGTTTGTGCATTCACATTATTCATTGATTTTTGCCATTGAAAAACATCATGTTATTCATATACCAGAAATGTTAGAAGCTACTGACTGAATGAAAGGAGCTGGCATCTCAATCTCTTTGAGTCTTCTTTATCATGCTAAGAGGAGCAGGAAAAAGCAAAAAATTTCAGAATTGCACCTTGCAATGCGGAGAAATTACTGTTTGTGCATTTACAATATTCATTGATTTTTGCCATTGAAAAACGTCCAGAAATGTTTGAAGCTACTGACGGAATGAAAGGAGCTGGCATCTCACTCTCTTTGAATCTTCTTTATCATGCTAAGAGGAGCAGGAAAAAGCAAAAAATTTCAGAATTGCACCTTGCAATGCGGAGAAATTACTGTTTGTGCATTCACATTATTCATTGATTTTTGCCATTGAAAAACATCATGTTATTCATATACCAGAAATGTTAGAAGCTACTGACTGAATGAAAGGAGCTGGCATCTCAATCTCTTTGAGTCTTCTTTATCATGCTAAGAGGAGCAGGAAAAAGCAAAAAATTTCAGAATTGCACCTTGCAATGCGGAGAAATTACTGTTTGTGCATTTACAATATTCATTGATTTTTGCCATTGAAAAACGTCCAGAAATGTTTGAAGCTACTGACGGAATGAAAGGAGCTGGCATCTCACTCTCTTTGAATCTTCTTTATCATGCTAAGAGGAGCAGGAAAAAGCAAAAAATTTCAGAATTGCACCTTGCAATGCGGAGAAATTACTGTTTGTGCATTCACATTATTCATTGATTTTTGCCATTGAAAAACATCATGTTGTTCATATACCAGAAATGTTTGAAGCTACTGACTGAATGAAAGGAGCTGGCATCTCACTCTCTTTGAATCTTCTTTATCATGCTAAGAGGAGCAGGAAAAAGCAAAAAATTTCAGAATTGCACCTTGCAATGCGGAGAAATTACTGTTTGTGCATTTACAATATTCATTGATTTTTGCCATTGAAAAACGTCCAGAAATGTTTGAAGCTACTGACTGAATGAAAGGAGCTGGCATCTCACTCTCTTTGAATCTTCTTTATCATGCTAAGAGGAGCAGGAAAAAGCAAAAAATATCAGAATTGCACCTTGCAATGCCGAGAAATTACTGTTTGTGCATTCACATTATTCATTGATTTTTGCCATTGAAAAACATCATGTTATTCATATACCAGAAATGTTTGAAGCTACAGACTGAATGTAAAGAGCTGGCATCTCACTCTCTTTGAATTTTCTTTATTATGCTAAGAGGAGCAGGAAAAAGCAAAAAATTTCAGAATTGCACCTTGCAATGCGGAGAAATTACTGTTTGTGCATTTACAATATTCATTGATTTTTGCCATTGAAAAAGTCCAGAAATGTTTGAAGCTACTGACTGAATGAAGGAGCTGGCATCTCATTCTCTTTGAATCTTCTTTATCATGCTAAGAGGAGCAGGAAAAAGCAAAAAATTTCAGAATTGCACCTTGCAATGCGGAGAAATTACTGTTTGTGCATTCACATTATTCATTGATTTTTGCCATTGAAAAACATCATGTTATTCATATACCAGAAATGTTTGAAGCTACTGACTGAATGAAAAGAGCTGGCATCTCACTCTCTTTGAGTCTTCTTTATCATGCTAAGAGGAGCAGGAAAAAGCAAAAAATTTCAGAATTGCACCTTGCAATGCGAAGAAATTACTGTTTGTGCATTTACAAAATTCATTGATTTTTGCCATTGAAAAACGTCCAGAAATGTTTGAAGCTACTGACTGAATGAAAAGAGCTGGCATCTCACTCTCTTTGAATCTTCTTTATCATGCTAAGAGGAGCAGGAAAAAGCAAAAAATTTCAGAATTGCACCTTGCAATGCGGAGAAATTACTGTTTGTGCATTTACAATATTCATTGATTTTTGCCATTGAAAAACATCCAGAAATGTTTGAAGCTACTGACTAAATGAAAGGAGCTGGCATCTCACCCTCTTTGAGACTTCTTTATCATGCTAAGAGGAGCAGGAAAAAGCAAAAAATTTCAGAATTGCACCTTGCAATGCGGAGAAATTACTGTTTGTGCATTCACATTATTCATTGATTTTTGCCTTTGAAAAACATCATGTTGTTCATATACCAGAAATGTTTGAAGCTACTGACTGAATGAAAGGAGCTGGCATCTCACTCTCTTTGAATCTTCTTTATCATGCTAAGAGGAGCAGGAAAAAGCAAAAAATTTCAGAATTGCACCTTGCAATGCGGGAAAATTACTGTTTGTGCATTCACATTATTCATTGATTTTTGCCATTGAAAAACATCATGTTATTCATATACCAGAAATGTTTGAAGCTACTGACTGAATGAAAAGAGCTGGCATCTCACTGTCTTTGAATCTTCTTTATCATGCTAAGAGGAGCAGGAAAAAGCAAAAAATTTCAGAATTGCACCTTGCAATGCGGAGAAATTACTGTTTGTGCATTTACAATATTCATTGATTTTTGCCATTGAAAAACGTCCAGAAATGTTTGAAGCTACTGACTGAATGAAAGGAGCTGGCATCTCACTCTCTTTGAATCTTCTTTATCATGCTAAGAGGAGCAGGAAAAAGCAAAAAATTTCAGAATTGCACCTTGCAATGCGGAGAAATTACTGTTTGTGCATTCACATTATTCTTTGATTTTTGCCATTGAAAAACATCATGTCGTTCATATACCAGAAATGTTTGAAGCTACTGACTGAATGAAAGGAGCTGGCATCTCACTCTATTTGAATCTTTTTTATCATGCTACGAGGAGCAGAAAAAAGCAAAAAATTTCAGAATTGCACCTTGCAATGCGGAGAAATTACTGTTTGTGCATTCACATTATTCATTGATTTTTGCCATTGAAAAACATCATGTTATTCATATACCAGAAATGTTAGAAGCTACTGACTGAATGAAAGGAGCTGGCATCTCAATCTCTTTGAGTCTTCTTTATCATGCTAAGAGGAGCAGGAAAAAGCAAAAAATTTCAGAATTGCACCTTCCAATTCGGAGAAATTACTGTTTGTGCATTTACAATATTCATTGATTTTTGCCATTGAAAAACGTCCAGAAATGTTTGAAGCTACTGACGGAATGAAAAGAGCTGGCATCTCACTCTCTTTGAATCTTCTTTATCATGCTAAGAGGAGCAGGAAAAAGCAAAAAATTTCAGAATTGCACCTTGCAATGCGGAGAAATTACTGTTTGTGCATTCACATTATTCATTGATTTTTGCCATTGAAAAACATCATGTTATTCATATACCAGAAATGTTAGAAGCTACTGACTGAATGAAAGGAGCTGGCATCTCAATCTCTTTGAGTCTTCTTTATCATGCTAAGAGGAGCAGGAAAAAGCAAAAAATTTCAGAATTGCACCTTGCAATGCGGAGAAATTACTGTTTGTGCATTTACAATATTCATTGTTTTTTGCCATTGAAAAACGTCCTGAAATGTTTGAAGCTACTGACGGAATGAAAGGAGCTGGCATATCACTCTCTTTGAATCTTCTTTATCATGCTAAGAGGAGTAGGAAAAAGCAAAAAATTTCAGAATTGCACCTTGCAATGCGGAGAAATTACTGTTTGTGCATTCACATTATTCATTGATTTTTGCCATTGAAAAACATCATGCTATTCATATACCAGAAATGTTAGAAGCTACTGACTGAATGAAAGGAGCTGGCATCTCAATCTCTTTGAGTCTTCTTTATCATGCTAAGAGGAGCAGGAAAAAGCAAAAAATTTCAGAATTGCACCTTGCAATGCGGAGAAATTACTGTTTGTGCATTTACAATATTCATTGATTTTTGCCATTGAAAAACGTAGAGAAATGTTTGAAGCTACTGACGGAATGAAAGGAGCTGGCATCTCACTCTCTTTGAATCTTCATTACCATGCTAAGAGGAGCAGGAAAAAGCAAAAAATTTCAGAATTGCACCTTGCAATGCGGAGAAATTACTGTTTGTGCATACACATTATTCATTGATTTTTGCCATTGAAAAACATCATGCTATTCATATACCAGAAATGTTAGAAGCTACTGACTGAATGAAAGGAGCTGGCATCTCAATCTCTTTGAGTCTTCTTTATCATGCTAAGAGGAGCAGGAAAAAGCAAAAAATTTCAGAATTGCACCTTGCAATGCGGAGAAATTACTGTTTGTGCATTTACAATATTCATTGATTTTTGCCATTGAAAAACGTAGAGAAATGTTTGAAGCTACTGACGGAATGAAAGGAGCTGGCATCTCACTCTCTTTGAATCTTCTTTACCATGCTAAGAGGAGCAGGAAAAAGCAAAAAATTTCAGAATTGCACCTTGCAATGCGGAGAAATTACTGTTTGTGCATACACATTATTCATTGATTTTTGCCATTGAAAAACATCATGTTATTCATATACCAGAAATGTTAGAAGCTACTGACTGAATGAAAGGAGCTGGCATCTCAATCTCTTTGAGTCTTCTTTATCATGCTAAGAGGAGCAGGAAAAAGCAAAAAATTTCAGAATTGCACCTTGCAATGCGGAGAAATTACTGTTTGTGCATTTACAATATTCATTGATTTTTGCCATTGAAAAACGTCCAGAAATGTTTGAAGCTACTGACGGAATGAAAGGAGCTGGCATCTCACTCTCTTTGAATCTTCTTTATCATGCTAAGAGGAGCAAGAAAAAGCAAAAAATTTCAGAATTGCACCTTGCAATGCAGAGAAATTACTGTTTGTGCATTCACATTATTCAATGATTTTTGCCATTGAAAAACATCATGTTATTCATATACCAGAAATGTTAGAAGCTACTGACTGAATGAAAAGAACTGGCATCTCACTCTCTTTGAATCTTCTTTATCATGCTAAGAGGAGCAGGAAAAAGCAAAAAATTTCAGAATTGCACCTTGCAATGCCAAGAAATTACTGTTTGTGCATTTACAATATTCATAGATTTTTGCCATTGAAAAACGTCCAGAAATGTTTGAAGCTACTGACTGAATGAAAGGAGCTGGCATCTCACTCTCTTTGAATCTTCTTTATCATGCTAAGAGGAGCAGGAAAAAGCAAAAAATTTCGGAATTGCACCTTGCAATGCGGAGAAATTACTGTTTGTGCATTCACATTATTCATTGATTTTTGCCATTGAAAAACATCATGTCGTTCATATACCAGAAATGTTTGAAGCTACTGACTGAATGAAAGGAGCTGGCATCTCACTCTGAATCTTTTTTATCATGCTACGAGGAGCAGGAAAAAGCAAAAAATTTCAGAATTGCACCTTGCAATGCGGAGAAATTACTGTTTGTGCATTCACATTATTCATTGATTTTTGCCATTGAAAAACATCATGTTATTCATATACCAGAAATGTTAGAAGCTACTGACTGAATGAAAGGAGCTGGCATCTCAATCTCTTTGAGTCTTCTTTATCATGCTAAGAGGAGCAGGAAAAAGCAAAAAATTTCAGAATTGCACCTTGCAATGCGGAGAAATTACTGTTTGTGCATTTACAATATTCATTGATTTTTGCCATTGAAAAACGTCCAGAAATATTTGAAGCTACTGACGGAATGAAAGGAGCTGGCATCTCACTCTCTTTGAATCTTCTTTATCATGCTACAAGGAGCAGGAAAAAGCAAAAAATTTCAGAATTGCACCTTGCAATGCGGAGAAATTACTGTTTGTGCATTCACATTATTCATTGATTTTTGCCATTGAAAAACATCATGTTATTCATATACCAGAAATGTTAGAAGCTACTGACTGAATGAAAGGAGCTGGCATCTCAATCTCTTTGAGTCTTCTCTATCATGCTAAGAGGAGCAGGAAAAAGCAAAAAATTTCAGAATTGCACCTTGCAATGCGGAGAAATTACTGTTTGTGCATTTACAATATTCATTGATTTTTGCCATTGAAAAACGTCCAGAAATGTTTGAAGCTACTGACGGAATGAAAAGAGCTGGCATCTCACTCTCTTTGAATCTTCTTTATCATGCTAAGAGGAGCAGGAAAAAGCAAAAAATTTCAGAATTGCACCTTGCAATGCGGAGAAATTACTGTTTGTGCATTCACATTATTCATTGATTTTTGCCATTGAAAAACATCATGTTATTCATATACCAGAAATGTTAGAAGCTACTGACTGAATGAAAGGAGCTGGCATCTCAATCTCTTTGAGTCTTCTTTATCATGCTAAGAGGAGCAGGAAAAAGCAAAAAATTTCAGAATTGCACCTTGCAATGCGGAGAAATTACTGTTTGTGCATTTACAATATTCATTGATTTTTGCCATTGTAAAACGTCCAGAAATGTTTGAAGCTACTGACGGAATGAAAAGAGCTGGCATCTCACTCTCTTTGAATCTTCTTTATCATGCTAAGAGGAGCAGGAAAAAGCAAAAAATTTCAGAATTGCACCTTGCAATGCGGAGAAATTACTGTTTGTGCATTCACATTATTCATTGATTTTTGCCATTGAAAAACATCATGTTATTCATATACCAGAAATGTTAGAAGCTACTGACTGAATGAAAGGAGCTGGCATTTCAATCTCTTTGAGTCTTCTTTATCATGCTAAGAGGAGCAGGAAAAAGCAAAAAATTTCAGAATTGCACCTTGCAATGCGGAGAAATTACTGTTTGTGCATTTACAATATTCATTGATTTTTGCCATTGTAAAACGTCCAGAAATGTTTGAAGCTACTGACGGAATGAAAGGAGCTGGCATCTCACTCTCTTTGAATCTTCTTTATCATGCTAAGAGGAGCAGGAAAAAGCAAAAAATTTCAGAATTGCACCTTGCAAAGCGGAGAAATTACTGTTTGTGCATTCACATTATTCATTGATTTTTGCCATTGAAAAACATCATGTTATTCATATACCAGAAATGTTAGAAGCTACTGACTGAATGAAAGGAGCTGGCATCTCAATCTCTTTGAGTCTTCTTTATCATGCTAAGAGGAGCAGGAAAAAGCAAAAAATTTCAGAATTGCACCTTGCAATGCAGAGAAATTACTGTTTGTGCATTCACATTATTCAATGATTTTTGCCATTGAAAAACATCATGTTATTCATATACCAGAAATGTTTGAAGCTACTGACTGAATGAAAAGAACTGGCATCTCACTCTCTTTGAATCTTCTTTATCATGCTAAGAGGAGCAGGAAAAAGCAAAAAATTTCAGAATTGCACCTTGCAATGCCAAGAAATTACTGTTTGTGCATTTACAATATTCATAGATTTTTGCCATTGAAAAACGTCCAGAAATGTTTGAAGCTACTGACTGAATGAAAGGAGCTGGCATCTCACTCTCTTTGAATCTTCTTTATCATGCTAAGAGGAGCAGGAAAAAGCAAAAAATTTCAGAATTGCACCTTGCAATGCAGAGAAATTACTGTTTGTGCATTCACATTATTCATTGATTTTTGCCATTGAAAAACATCATGTCGTTCATATACCAGAAATGTTTGAAGCTACTGACTGAATGAAAGGAGCTGGCATCTCACTCTGAATCTTTTTTATCATGCTACGAGGAGCAGGAAAAAGCAAAAAATTTCAGAATTGCACCTTGCAATGCGGAGAAATTACTGTTTGTGCATTTACAATATTCATTGATTTTTGCCATTGAAAAACGTCCAGAAATGTTTGAAGCTACTGACGGAATGAAAGGAGCTGGCATCTCACTCTCTTTGAATCTTCTTTATCATGCTAAGAGGAGCAGGAAAAAGCAAAAAATTTCAGAATTGCACCTTGCAATGCGGAGAAATTACTGTTTGTGCATTCACATTATTCATTGATTTTTGCCATTGAAAAACATCATGTTGTTCATATACCAGAAATGTTTGAAGCTACTGACTGAATGAAAGGAGCTGGCATCTCACTCTCTTTGAATCTTCTTTATCATGCTAAGAGGAGCAGGAAAAAGCAAAAAATTTCAGAATTGCACCTTGCAATGCGGAGAAATTACTGTTTGTGCATTTACAATATTCATTGATTTTTGCCATTGAAAAACGTCCAGAAATGTTTGAAGCTACTGACTGAATGAAAGGAGCTGGCATCTCACTCTCTTTGAATCTTCTTTATCATGCTAAGAGGAGCAGGAAAAAGCAAAAAATATCAGAATTGCACCTTGCAATGCCGAGAAATTACTGTTTGTGCATTCACATTATTCATTGATTTTTGCCATTGAAAAACATCATGTTATTCATATACCAGAAATGTTTGAAGCTACAGACTGAATGTAAAGAGCTGGCATCTCACTCTCTTTGAATTTTCTTTATTATGCTAAGAGGAGCAGGAAAAAGCAAAAAATTTCAGAATTGCACCTTGCAATGCGGAGAAATTACTGTTTGTGCATTTACAATATTCATTGATTTTTGCCATTGAAAAAGTCCAGAAATGTTTGAAGCTACTGACTGAATGAAGGAGCTGGCATCTCACTCTCTTTGAATCTTCTTTATCATGCTAAGAGGAGCAGGAAAAAGCAAAAAATTTCAGAATTGCACCTTGCAATGCGGAGAAATTACTGTTTGTGCATTCACATTATTCATTGATTTTTGCCATTGAAAAACATCATGTTATTCATATACCAGAAATGTTTGAAGCTACTGACTGAATGAAAAGAGCTGGCATCTCACTCTCTTTGAGTCTTCTTTATCATGCTAAGAGGAGCAGGAAAAAGCAAAAAATTTCAGAATTGCACCTTGCAATGCGAAGAAATTACTGTTTGTGCATTTACAAAATTCATTGATTTTTGCCATTGAAAAACGTCCAGAAATGTTTGAAGCTACTGACTGAATGAAAAGAGCTGGCATCTCACTCTCTTTGAATCTTCTTTATCATGCTAAGAGGAGCAGGAAAAAGCAAAAAATTTCAGAATTGCACCTTGCAATGCGGAGAAATTACTGTTTGTGCATTTACAATATTCATTGATTTTTGCCATTGAAAAACATCCAGAAATGTTTGAAGCTACTGACTAAATGAAAGGAGCTGGCATCTCACCCTCTTTGAGACTTCTTTATCATGCTAAGAGGAGCAGGAAAAAGCAAAAAATTTCAGAATTGCACCTTGCAATGCGGAGAAATTACTGTTTGTGCATTCACATTATTCATTGATTTTTGCCTTTGAAAAACATCATGTTGTTCATATACCAGAAATGTTTGAAGCTACTGACTGAATGAAAGGAGCTGGCATCTCACTCTCTTTGAATCTTCTTTATCATGCTAAGAGGAGCAGGAAAAAGCAAAAAATTTCAGAATTGCACCTTGCAATGCGGGAAAATTACTGTTTGTGCATTCACATTATTCATTGATTTTTGCCATTGAAAAACATCATGTTATTCATATACCAGAAATGTTTGAAGCTACTGACTGAATGAAAAGAGCTGGCATCTCACTGTCTTTGAATCTTCTTTATCATGCTAAGAGGAGCAGGAAAAAGCAAAAAATTTCAGAATTGCACCTTGCAATGCGGAGAAATTACTGTTTGTGCATTTACAATATTCATTGATTTTTGCCATTGAAAAACGTCCAGAAATGTTTGAAGCTACTGACTGAATGAAAGGAGCTGGCATCTCACTCTCTTTGAATCTTCTTTACCATGCTAAGAGGAGCAGGAAAAAGCAAAAAATTTCAGAATTGCACCTTGCAATGCGGAGAAATTACTGTTTGTGCATTCACATTATTCTTTGATTTTTGCCATTGAAAAACATCATGTCGTTCATATACCAGAAATGTTTGAAGCTACTGACTGAATGAAAGGAGCTGGCATCTCACTCTATTTGAATCTTTTTTATCATGCTACGAGGAGCAGAAAAAAGCAAAAAATTTCAGAATTGCACCTTGCAATGCGGAGAAATTACTGTTTGTGCATTCACATTATTCATTGATTTTTGCCATTGAAAAACATCATGTTATTCATATACCAGAAATGTTAGAAGCTACTGACTGAATGAAAGGAGCTGGCATCTCAATCTCTTTGAGTCTTCTTTATCATGCTAAGAGGAGCAGGAAAAAGCAAAAAATTTCAGAATTGCACCTTCCAATTCGGAGAAATTACTGTTTGTGCATTTACAATATTCATTGATTTTTGCCATTGAAAAACGTCCAGAAATGTTTGAAGCTACTGACGGAATGAAAGGAGCTGGCATCTCACTCTCTTTGAATCTTCTTTATCATGCTAAGAGGAGCAGGAAAAATCAAAAAATTTCAGAATTGCACCTTGCAATGCGGAGAAATTACTGTTTGTGCATTTACAATATTCATTGATTTTTGCCATTGAAAAACGTCCAGAAATGTTTGAAGCTACTGACTGAATGAAAGGAGCTGGCATCTCACTCTCTTTGAATCTTCTTTATCATGCTAAGAGGAGCAGGAAAAAGCAAAAAATATCAGAATTGCACCTTGCAATGCCGAGAAATTACTGTTTGTGCATTCACATTATTCATTGATTTTTGCCATTGAAAAACATCATGTTATTCATATACCAGAAATGTTTGAAGCTACAGACTGAATGTAAAGAGCTGGCATCTCACTCTCTTTGAATTTTCTTTATTATGCTAAGAGGAGCAGGAAAAAGCAAAAAATTTCAGAATTGCACCTTGCAATGCGGAGAAATTACTGTTTGTGCATTTACAATATTCATTGATTTTTGCCATTGAAAAAGTCCAGAAATGTTTGAAGCTACTGACTGAATGAAGGAGCTGGCATCTCACTCTCTTTGAATCTTCTTTATCATGCTAAGAGGAGCAGGAAAAAGCAAAAAATTTCAGAATTGCACCTTGCAATGCGGAGAAATTACTGTTTGTGCATTCACATTATTCATTGATTTTTGCCATTGAAAAACATCATGTTATTCATATACCAGAAATGTTTGAAGCTACTGACTGAATGAAAAGAGCTGGCATCTCACTCTCTTTGAGTCTTCTTTATCATGCTAAGAGGAGCAGGAAAAAGCAAAAAATTTCAGAATTGCACCTTGCAATGCGAAGAAATTACTGTTTGTGCATTTACAAAATTCATTGATTTTTGCCATTGAAAAACGTCCAGAAATGTTTGAAGCTACTGACTGAATGAAAAGAGCTGGCATCTCACTCTCTTTGAATCTTCTTTATCATGCTAAGAGGAGCAGGAAAAAGCAAAAAATTTCAGAATTGCACCTTGCAATGCGGAGAAATTACTGTTTGTGCATTTACAATATTCATTGATTTTTGCCATTGAAAAACATCCAGAAATGTTTGAAGCTACTGACTAAATGAAAGGAGCTGGCATCTCACCCTCTTTGAGACTTCTTTATCATGCTAAGAGGAGCAGGAAAAAGCAAAAAATTTCAGAATTGCACCTTGCAATGCGGAGAAATTACTGTTTGTGCATTCACATTATTCATTGATTTTTGCCTTTGAAAAACATCATGTTGTTCATATACCAGAAATGTTTGAAGCTACTGACTGAATGAAAGGAGCTGGCATCTCACTCTCTTTGAATCTTCTTTATCATGCTAAGAGGAGCAGGAAAAAGCAAAAAATTTCAGAATTGCACCTTGCAATGCGGGAAAATTACTGTTTGTGCATTCACATTATTCATTGATTTTTGCCATTGAAAAACATCATGTTATTCATATACCAGAAATGTTTGAAGCTACTGACTGAATGAAAAGAGCTGGCATCTCACTGTCTTTGAATCTTCTTTATCATGCTAAGAGGAGCAGGAAAAAGCAAAAAATTTCAGAATTGCACCTTGCAATGCGGAGAAATTACTGTTTGTGCATTTACAATATTCATTGATTTTTGCCATTGAAAAACGTCCAGAAATGTTTGAAGCTACTGACTGAATGAAAGGAGCTGGCATCTCACTCTCTTTGAATCTTCTTTATCATGCTAAGAGGAGCAGGAAAAAGCAAAAAATTTCAGAATTGCACCTTGCAATGCGGAGAAATTACTGTTTGTGCATTCACATTATTCTTTGATTTTTGCCATTGAAAAACATCATGTCGTTCATATACCAGAAATGTTTGAAGCTACTGACTGAATGAAAGGAGCTGGCATCTCACTCTATTTGAATCTTTTTTATCATGCTACGAGGAGCAGAAAAAAGCAAAAAATTTCAGAATTGCACCTTGCAATGCGGAGAAATTACTGTTTGTGCATTCACATTATTCATTGATTTTTGCCATTGAAAAACATCATGTTATTCATATACCAGAAATGTTAGAAGCTACTGACTGAATGAAAGGAGCTGGCATCTCAATCTCTTTGAGTCTTCTTTATCATGCTAAGAGGAGCAGGAAAAAGCAAAAAATTTCAGAATTGCACCTTCCAATTCGGAGAAATTACTGTTTGTGCATTTACAATATTCATTGATTTTTGCCATTGAAAAACGTCCAGAAATGTTTGAAGCTACTGACGGAATGAAAGGAGCTGGCATCTCACTCTCTTTGAATCTTCTTTATCATGCTAAGAGGAGCAGGAAAAATCAAAAAATTTCAGAATTGCACCTTGCAATGCGGAGAAATTACTGTTTGTGCATTCACATTATTCATTGATTTTTGCCATTGAAAAACATCATGTCATTCATATACCAGAAATGTTATAAGCTACTGACTGAATGAAAGGAGCTGGCATCTCAATCTCTTTGAGTCTTCTTTATCATGCTAAGAGGAGCAGGAAAAAGCAAAAATTTTCAGAATTGCACCTTGCAATGCGGAGAAATTACTGTTTGTGCATTTACAATATTCATTGATTTTTGCCATTGAAAAACGTCCA
Source organism: Phyllobates terribilis (assembly GCF_046119375.1). NCBI lineage: Eukaryota > Metazoa > Chordata > Amphibia > Anura > Dendrobatidae > Phyllobates > Phyllobates terribilis. The sequence goes on from NW_027362792.1 coordinate 5,978,248, forward strand.
GAAATGTTTGAAGCTACTGACGGAATGAAAAGAGCTGGCATCTCACTCTCTTTGAATCTTCTTTATCATGCTAAGAGGAGCAGGAAAAAGCAAAAAATTTCAGAATTGCACCTTGCAATGCGGAGAAATTACTGTTTGTGCATTCACATTATTCATTGATTTTTGCCATTGAAAAACATCATGTTATTCATATACCAGAAATGTTAGAAGCTACTGACTGAATGAAAGGAGCTGGCATCTCAATCTCTTTGAGTCTTCTTTATCATGCTAAGAGGAGCAGGAAAAAGCAAAAAATTTCAGAATTGCACCTTGCAATGCGGAGAAATTACTGTTTGTGCATTTACAATATTCATTGTTTTTTGCCATTGAAAAACGTCCTGAAATGTTTGAAGCTACTGACGGAATGAAAGGAGCTGGCATATCACTCTCTTTGAATCTTCTTTATCATGCTAAGAGGAGTAGGAAAAAGCAAAAAATTTCAGAATTGCACCTTGCAATGCGGAGAAATTACTGTTTGTGCATTCACATTATTCATTGATTTTTGCCATTGAAAAACATCATGCTATTCATATACCAGAAATGTTAGAAGCTACTGACTGAATGAAAGGAGCTGGCATCTCAATCTCTTTGAGTCTTCTTTATCATGCTAAGAGGAGCAGGAAAAAGCAAAAAATTTCAGAATTGCACCTTGCAATGCGGAGAAATTACTGTTTGTGCATTTACAATATTCATTGATTTTTGCCATTGAAAAACGTAGAGAAATGTTTGAAGCTACTGACGGAATGAAAGGAGCTGGCATCTCACTCTCTTTGAATCTTCATTACCATGCTAAGAGGAGCAGGAAAAAGCAAAAAATTTCAGAATTGCACCTTGCAATGCGGAGAAATTACTGTTTGTGCATACACATTATTCATTGATTTTTGCCATTGAAAAACATCATGCTATTCATATACCAGAAATGTTAGAAGCTACTGACTGAATGAAAGGAGCTGGCATCTCAATCTCTTTGAGTCTTCTTTATCATGCTAAGAGGAGCAGGAAAAAGCAAAAAATTTCAGAATTGCACCTTGCAATGCGGAGAAATTACTGTTTGTGCATTTACAATATTCATTGATTTTTGCCATTGAAAAACGTAGAGAAATGTTTGAAGCTACTGACGGAATGAAAGGAGCTGGCATCTCACTCTCTTTGAATCTTCTTTACCATGCTAAGAGGAGCAGGAAAAAGCAAAAAATTTCAGAATTGCACCTTGCAATGCGGAGAAATTACTGTTTGTGCATACACATTATTCATTGATTTTTGCCATTGAAAAACATCATGTTATTCATATACCAGAAATGTTAGAAGCTACTGACTGAATGAAAGGAGCTGGCATCTCAATCTCTTTGAGTCTTCTTTATCATGCTAAGAGGAGCAGGAAAAAGCAAAAAATTTCAGAATTGCACCTTGCAATGCGGAGAAATTACTGTTTGTGCATTTACAATATTCATTGATTTTTGCCATTGAAAAACGTCCAGAAATGTTTGAAGCTACTGACGGAATGAAAGGAGCTGGCATCTCACTCTCTTTGAATCTTCTTTATCATGCTAAGAGGAGCAAGAAAAAGCAAAAAATTTCAGAATTGCACCTTGCAATGCAGAGAAATTACTGTTTGTGCATTCACATTATTCAATGATTTTTGCCATTGAAAAACATCATGTTATTCATATACCAGAAATGTTTGAAGCTACTGACTGAATGAAAAGAACTGGCATCTCACTCTCTTTGAATCTTCTTTATCATGCTAAGAGGAGCAGGAAAAAGCAAAAAATTTCAGAATTGCACCTTGCAATGCCAAGAAATTACTGTTTGTGCATTTACAATATTCATAGATTTTTGCCATTGAAAAACGTCCAGAAATGTTTGAAGCTACTGACTGAATGAAAGGAGCTGGCATCTCACTCTCTTTGAATCTTCTTTATCATGCTAAGAGGAGCAGGAAAAAGCAAAAAATTTCGGAATTGCACCTTGCAATGCGGAGAAATTACTGTTTGTGCATTCACATTATTCATTGATTTTTGCCATTGAAAAACATCATGTCGTTCATATACCAGAAATGTTTGAAGCTACTGACTGAATGAAAGGAGCTGGCATCTCACTCTGAATCTTTTTTATCATGCTACGAGGAGCAGGAAAAAGCAAAAAATTTCAGAATTGCACCTTGCAATGCGGAGAAATTACTGTTTGTGCATTCACATTATTCATTGATTTTTGCCATTGAAAAACATCATGTTATTCATATACCAGAAATGTTAGAAGCTACTGACTGAATGAAAGGAGCTGGCATCTCAATCTCTTTGAGTCTTCTTTATCATGCTAAGAGGAGCAGGAAAAAGCAAAAAATTTCAGAATTGCACCTTGCAATGCGGAGAAATTACTGTTTGTGCATTTACAATATTCATTGATTTTTGCCATTGAAAAACGTCCAGAAATATTTGAAGCTACTGACGGAATGAAAGGAGCTGGCATCTCACTCTCTTTGAATCTTCTTTATCATGCTACGAGGAGCAGGAAAAAGCAAAAAATTTCAGAATTGCACCTTGCAATGCGGAGAAATTACTGTTTGTGCATTCACATTATTCATTGATTTTTGCCATTGAAAAACATCATGTTATTCATATACCAGAAATGTTAGAAGCTACTGACTGAATGAAAGGAGCTGGCATCTCAATCTCTTTGAGTCTTCTCTATCAAGCTAAGAGGAGCAGGAAAAAGCAAAAAATTTCAGAATTGCACCTTGCAATGCGGAGAAATTACTGTTTGTGCATTTACAATATTCATTGATTTTTGCCATTGAAAAACGTCCAGAAATGTTTGAAGCTACTGACGGAATGAAAAGAGCTGGCATCTCACTCTCTTTGAATCTTCTTTATCATGCTAAGAGGAGCAGGAAAAAGCAAAAAATTTCAGAATTGCACCTTGCAATGCGGAGAAATTACTGTTTGTGCATTCACATTATTCATTGATTTTTGCCATTGAAAAACATCATGTTATTAATATACCAGAAATGTTAGAAGCTACTGACTGAATGAAAGGAGCTGGCATCTCAATCTCTTTGAGTCTTCTTTATCATGCTAAGAGGAGCAGGAAAAAGCAAAAAATTTCAGAATTGCACCTTGCAATGCGGAGAAATTACTGTTTGTGCATTTACAATATTCATTGATTTTTGCCATTGTAAAACGTCCAGAAATGTTTGAAGCTACTGACGGAATGAAAAGAGCTGGCATCTCACTCTCTTTGAATCTTCTTTATCATGCTAAGAGGAGCAGGAAAAAGCAAAAAATTTCAGAATTGCACCTTGCAATGCGGAGAAATTACTGTTTGTGCATTCACATTATTCATTGATTTTTGCCATTGAAAAACATCATGTTATTCATATACCAGAAATGTTAGAAGCTACTGACTGAATGAAAGGAGCTGGCATTTCAATCTCTTTGAGTCTTCTTTATCATGCTAAGAGGAGCAGGAAAAAGCAAAAAATTTCAGAATTGCACCTTGCAATGCGGAGAAATTACTGTTTGTGCATTTACAATATTCATTGATTTTTGCCATTGTAAAACGTCCAGAAATGTTTGAAGCTACTGACGGAATGAAAGGAGCTGGCATCTCACTCTCTTTGAATCTTCTTTATCATGCTAAGAGGAGCAGGAAAAAGCAAAAAATTTCAGAATTGCACCTTGCAAAGCGGAGAAATTACTGTTTGTGCATTCACATTATTCATTGATTTTTGCCATTGAAAAACATCATGTTATTCATATACCAGAAATGTTAGAAGCTACTGACTGAATGAAAGGAGCTGGCATCTCAATCTCTTTGAGTCTTCTTTATCATGCTAAGAGGAGCAGGAAAAAGCAAAAAATTTCAGAATTGCACCTTGCAATGCAGAGAAATTACTGTTTGTGCATTCACATTATTCAATGATTTTTGCCATTGAAAAACATCATGTTATTCATATACCAGAAATGTTTGAAGCTACTGACTGAATGAAAAGAACTGGCATCTCACTCTCTTTGAATCTTCTTTATCATGCTAAGAGGAGCAGGAAAAAGCAAAAAATTTCAGAATTGCACCTTGCAATGCCAAGAAATTACTGTTTGTGCATTTACAATATTCATAGATTTTTGCCATTGAAAAACGTCCAGAAATGTTTGAAGCTACTGACTGAATGAAAGGAGCTGGCATCTCACTCTCTTTGAATCTTCTTTATCATGCTAAGAGGAGCAGGAAAAAGCAAAAAATTTCAGAATTGCACCTTGCAATGCAGAGAAATTACTGTTTGTGCATTCACATTATTCATTGATTTTTGCCATTGAAAAACATCATGTCGTTCATATACCAGAAATGTTTGAAGCTACTGACTGAATGAAAGGAGCTGGCATCTCACTCTGAATCTTTTTTATCATGCTACGAGGAGCAGGAAAAAGCAAAAAATTTCAGAATTGCACCTTGCAATGCGGAGAAATTACTGTTTGTGCATTCACATTATTCATTGATTTTTGCCATTGAAAAACATCATGTTATTCCTATACCAGAAATGTTAGAAGCTACTGACTGAATGAAAGGAGCTGGCATCTCAATCTCTTTGAGTCTTCTTTATCATGCTAAGAGGAGCAGGAAAAAGCAAAAAATTTCAGAATTGCACCTTGCAATGCGGAGAAATTACTGTTTGTGCATTTACAATATTCATTGATTTTTGCCATTGAAAAACGTCCAGAAATGTTTGAAGCTACTGACGGAATGAAAGGAGCTGGCATCTCACTCTCTTTGAATCTTCTTTGTCATGCTACGAGGAGCAGGAAAAATCAAAAAATTTCAGAATTGCACCTTGCAATGCGGAGAAATTACTGTTTGTGCATTCACATTATTCATTGATTTTTGCCATTGAAAAACATCATGTTATTCATATACCAGAAATGTTAGAAGCTACTGACTGAATGAAAGGAGCTGGCATCTCAATCTCTTTGAGTCTTCTCTATCATGCTAAGAGGAGCAGGAAAAAGCAAAAAATTTCAGAATTGCACCTTGCAATGCGGAGAAATTACTGTTTGTGCATTTACAATATTCATTGATTTTTGCCATTGAAAAACGTCCAGAAATGTTTGAAGCTACTGACGGAATGAAAAGAGCTGGCATCTCACTCTCTTTGAATCTTCTTTATCATGCTAAGAGGAGCAGGAAAAAGCAAAAAATTTCAGAATTGCACCTTGCAATGCGGAGAAATTACTGTTTGTGCATTCACATTATTCATTGATTTTTGCCATTGAAAAACATCATGTTATTCATATACCAGAAATGTTAGAAGCTACTGACTGAATGAAAGGAGCTGGCATCTCAATCTCTTTGAGTCTTCTTTATCATGCTAAGAGGAGCAGGAAAAAGCAAAAAATTTCAGAATTGCACCTTGCAATGCGGAGAAATTACTGTTTGTGCATTTACAATATTCATTGATTTTTGCCATTGAAAAACGTCCAGAAATGTTTGAAGCTACTGACTGAATGAAAAGAGTTGGCATCTCACTCTCTTTGAATCTTCTTTATCATGCTAAGAGGAGCAGGAAAAAGCAAAAAATTTCAGAATTGCACCTTGCAATGCGGAGAAATTACTGTTTGTGCATTTACAATATTCATTGATTTTTGCCATTGAAAAACATCCAGAAATGTTTGAAGCTACTGACTAAATGAAAGGAGCTGGCATCTCACCCTCTTTGAATCTTCTTTATCATGCTAAGAGGAGCAGGAAAAAGCAAAAAATTTCAGAATTGCACCTTGCAATGCGGAGAAATTACTGTTTGTGCATTCACATTATTCATTGATTTTTGCCATTGAAAAACATCATGTTGTTCATACACCAGAAATGTTTGAAGCTACTGACTGAATGAAAGGAGCTGGCATCTCACTGTCTTTGAATCTTCTTTATCATGCTAAGAGGAGCAGGAAAAAGCAAAAAATTTCAGAATTGCACCTTGCAATGCGGAGAAATTACTGTTTGTGCATTTACAATATTCATTGATTTTTGCCATTGAAAAACGTCCAGAAATGTTTGAAGCTACTGACTGAATGAAAGGAGCTGGCATCTCACTCTCTTTGAATCTTCTTTATCATGCTAAGAGGAGCAGGAAAAAGCAAAAAATTTCAGAATTGCACCTTGCAATGCGGAGAAATTACTGTTTGTGCATTCACATTATTCATTGATTTTTGCCAGTGAAAAACATCATGTCGTTCATATACCAGAAATGTTTGAAGCTACTGACTGAATGAAAAGAACTGGCATCTCACTCTCTTTGAATCTTCTTTATCATGCTAAGAGGAGCAGGAAAAAGCAAAAAATTTCAGAATTGCACCTTGCAATGCCGAGAAATTACTGTTTGTGCATTTACAATATTCATAGATTTTTGCCATTGAAAAACGTCCAGAAATGTTTGAAGCTACTGACTGAATGAAAGGAGCTGGCATCTCACTCTCTTTGAATCTTCTTTATCATGCTAAGAGGAGCAGGAAAAAGCAAAAAATTTCAGAATTACACCTTGCAATGCGGAGAAATTACTGTTTGTGCATTCACATTATTCATTGATTTTTGCCATTGAAAAACATCATGTCGTTCATATACCAGAAATGTTTGAAGCTACTGACTGAATGAAAGGAGCTGGCATCTCACTCTGAATCTTTTTTATCATGCTACGAGGAGCAGGAAAAAGCAAAAAATTTCAGAATTGCACCTTGCAATGCGGAGAAATTACTGTTTCTGCATTCACATTATTCATTGATTTTTGCCATTGAAAAACATCATGTTATTCATATACCAGAAATGTTAGAAGCTACTGACTGAATGAAAGGAGCTGGCATCTCAATCTCTTTGAGTCTTCTTTATCATGCTAAGAGGAGCAGGAAAAAGCAAAAAATTTCAGAATTGCACCTTGCAATGCGGAGAAATTACTGTTTGTGCATTTACAATATTCATTGATTTTTGCCATTGAAAAACGTCCAGAAATGTTTGAAGCTACTGACGGAATGAAAGGAGCTGGCATCTCACTCTCTTTGAATCTTCTTTATCATGCTACGAGGAGCAGGAAAAAGCAAAAAATTTCAGAATTGCACCTTGCAATGCGGAGAAATTACTGTTTGTGCATTCACATTATTCATTGATTTTTGCCATTGAAAAACATCATGTTATTCATATACCAGAAATGTTAGAAGCTACTGACTGAATGAAAGGAGCTGGCATCTCAATCTCTTTGAGTCTTCTCTATCATGCTAAGAGGAGCAGGAAAAAGCAAAAAATTTCAGAATTGCACCTTGCAATGCGGAGAAATTACTGTTTGTGCATTTACAATATTCATTGATTTTTGCCATTGAAAAACGTCCAGAAATGTTTGAAGCTACTGACGGAATGAAAAGAGCTGGCATCTCACCCTCTTTGAATCTTCTTTATCATGCTAAGAGGAGCAGGAAAAAGCAAAAAATTTCAGAATTGCACCTTGCAATGCGGAGAAATTACTGTTTGTGCATTCACATTATTCATTGATTTTTGCCATTGAAAAACATCATGTTATTCATATACCAGAAATGTTAGAAGCTACTGACTGAATGAAAGGAGCTGGCATCTCAATCTCTTTGAGTCTTCTTTATCATGCTAAGAGGAGCAGGAAAAAGCAAAAAATTTCAGAATTGCACCTTGCAATGCGGAGAAATTACTGTTTGTGCATTTACAATATTCATTGATTTTTGCCATTGAAAAATGTCCAGAAATGTTTGAAGCTACTGACGGAATGAAAGGAGCTGGCATCTCACTCTCTTTGAATCTTCTTTATCATGCTAAGAGGAGCAGGAAAAAGCAAAAAATTTCAGAATTGCACCTTGCAATGCGGAGAAATTACTGTTTGTGCATTCACATTATTCATTGATTTTTGCCATTGAAAAACATCATGTTATTCATATACCAGAAATGTTAGAAGCTACTGACTGAATGAAAGGAGCTGGCATCTCAATCTCTTTGAGTCTTCTTTATCATGCTAAGAGGAGCAGGAAAAAGCAAAAAATTTCAGAATTGCACCTTGCAATGCGGAGAAATTACTGTTTGTGCATTTACAATATTCATTGATTTTTGCCATTGAAAAACGTCCAGAAATGTTTGACGCTACTGACGGAATGAAAGGAGCTGGCATCTCACTCTCTTTGAATCTTCTTTATCATGCTAAGAGGAGCAGGAAAAAGCAAAAAATTTCAGAATTGCACCTTGCAATGCGGAGAAATTACTGTTTGTGCATTCACATTATTCATTGATTTTTGCCATTGAAAAACATCATGTTATTCATATACCAGAAATGTTAGAAGCTACTGACTGAATGAAAGGAGCTGGCATCTCAATCTCTTTGAGTCTTCTTTATCATGCTAAGAGGAGCAGGAAAAAGCAAAAAATTTCAGAATTGCACCTTGCAATGCGGAGAAATTACTGTTTGTGCATTTACAATATTCATTGATTTTTGCCATTGAAAAACGTAGAGAAATGTTTGAAGCTACTGACGGAATGAAAGGAGCTGGCATCTCACTCTCTTTGAATCTTCTTTACCATGCTAAGAGGAGCAGGAAAAAGCAAAAAATTTCAGAATTGCACCTTGCAATGCGGAGAAATTACTGTTTGTGCATTCACATTATTCATTGATTTTTGCCATTGAAAAACATCATGTTATTCATATACCAGAAATGTTAGAAGCTACTGACTGAATGAAAGGAGCTGGCATCTCAATCTCTTTGAGTCTTCTTTATCATGCTAAGAGGGCAGGAAAAAGCAAAAAATTTCAGAATTGCACCTTGCAATGCGGAGAAATTACTGTTTGTGCATTTACAATATTCATTGATTTTTGCCATTGAAAAACGTCCAGAAATGTTTGAAGCTACTGACTGAATGAAAGGAGCTGGCATCTCACTCTCTTTGAATCTTCTTTATCATGCTAAGAGGAGCAGGAAAAAGCAAAAAATTTCAGAATTGCACCTTGCAATGCGGAGAAATTACTGTTTGTGCATTCACATTATTCATTGATTTTTGCCATTGAAAAACATCATGTCGTTCATATACCAGAAATGTTTGAAGCTACTGACTGAATGAAAGGAGCTGGCATCTCACTCTGAATCTTTTTTATCATGCTACGAGGAGCAGGAAAAAGCAAAAAATTTCAGAATTGCACCTTGCAATGCGGAGAAATTACTGTTTCTGCATTCACATTATTCATTGATTTTTGCCATTGAAAAACATCATGTTATTCATATACCAGAAATGTTAGAAGCTACTGACTGAATGAAAGGAGCTGGCATCTCAATCTCTTTGAGTCTTCTTTATCATGCTAAGAGGAGCAGGAAAAAGCAAAAAATTTCAGAATTGCACCTTGCAATGCGGAGAAATTACTGTTTGTGCATTTACAATATTCATTGATTTTTGCCATTGAAAAACGTCCAGAAATGTTTGAAGCTACTGACGGAATGAAAGGAGCTGGCATCTCACTCTCTTTGAATCTTCTTTATCATGCTACGAGGAGCAGGAAAAAGCAAAAAATTTCAGAATTGCACCTTGCAATGCGGAGAAATTACTGTTTGTGCATTCACATTATTCATTGATTTTTGCCATTGAAAAACATCATGTTATTCATATACCAGAAATGTTAGAAGCTACTGACTGAATGAAAGGAGCTGGCATCTCAATCTCTTTGAGTCTTCTCTATCATGCTAAGAGGAGCAGGAAAAAGCAAAAAATTTCAGAATTGCACCTTGCAATGCGGAGAAATTACTGTTTGTGCATTTACAATATTCATTGATTTTTGCCATTGAAAAACGTCCAGAAATGTTTGAAGCTACTGACGGAATGAAAAGAGCTGGCATCTCACCCTCTTTGAATCTTCTTTATCATGCTAAGAGGAGCAGGAAAAAGCAAAAAATTTCAGAATTGCACCTTGCAATGCGGAGAAATTACTGTTTGTGCATTCACATTATTCATTGATTTTTGCCATTGAAAAACATCATGTTATTCATATACCAGAAATGTTAGAAGCTACTGACTGAATGAAAGGAGCTGGCATCTCAATCTCTTTGAGTCTTCTTTATCATGCTAAGAGGAGCAGGAAAAAGCAAAAAATTTCAGAATTGCACCTTGCAATGCGGAGAAATTACTGTTTGTGCATTTACAATATTCATTGATTTTTGCCATTGAAAAATGTCCAGAAATGTTTGAAGCTACTGACGGAATGAAAGGAGCTGGCATCTCACTCTCTTTGAATCTTCTTTATCATGCTAAGAGGAGCAGGAAAAAGCAAAAAATTTCAGAATTGCACCTTGCAATGCGGAGAAATTACTGTTTGTGCATTCACATTATTCATTGATTTTTGCCATTGAAAAACATCATGTTATTCATATACCAGAAATGTTAGAAGCTACTGACTGAATGAAAGGAGCTGGCATCTCAATCTCTTTGAGTCTTCTTTATCATGCTAAGAGGAGCAGGAAAAAGCAAAAAATTTCAGAATTGCACCTTGCAATGCGGAGAAATTACTGTTTGTGCATTTACAATATTCATTGATTTTTGCCATTGAAAAACGTAGAGAAATGTTTGAAGCTACTGACGGAATGAAAGGAGCTGGCATCTCACTCTCTTTGAATCTTCTTTACCATGCTAAGAGGAGCAGGAAAAAGCAAAAAATTTCAGAATTGCACCTTGCAATGCGGAGAAATTACTGTTTGTGCATTCACATTATTCATTGATTTTTGCCATTGAAAAACATCATGTTATTCATATACCAGAAATGTTAGAAGCTACTGACTGAATGAAAGGAGCTGGCATCTCAATCTCTTTGAGTCTTCTTTATCATGCTAAGAGGGCAGGAAAAAGCAAAAAATTTCAGAATTGCACCTTGCAATGCGGAGAAATTACTGTTTGTGCATTTACAATATTCATTGATTTTTGCCATTGAAAAACGTCCAGAAATGTTTGAAGCTACTGACGGAATGAAAGGAGCTGGCATCTCACTCTCTTTGAATCTTCTTTATCATTCTAAGAGGAGCAGGAAAAAGCAAAAAATTTCAGAATTGCACCTTGCAATGCGGAGAAATTACTGTTTGTGCAATCACATTATTCATTGGTTTTTGCCATTGAAAAACGTCCAGAAATGTTTGAAGCTGCTGACTGAATGAAAAGAGCTGGCATCTCACTCTCTTTGAGTCTTCTTTATCATGCTAAGAGGAGCAGGAAAAAGCAAAAAATTTCAGAATTGCACCTTGCAATGCGAAGAAATTACTGTTTGTGCATTTACAATATTCATTGATTTTTGCCATTGAAAAACGTCCAGAAATGTTTGAAGCTACTGACTGAATGAAAAGAGCTGGCATCTCACTCTCTTTGAATCTTCTTTATCATGCTAAGAGGAGCAGGAAAAAGCAAAAAATTTCAGAATTGCACCTTGCAATGCGGAGAAATTACTGTTTGTGCATTTACAATATTCATTGATTTTTGCCATTGAAAAACATCCAGAAATGTTTGAAGCTACTGACTAAATGAAAGGAGCTGGCATCTCACCCTCTTTGAATCTTCTTTATCATGCTAAGAGGAGCAGGAAAAAGCAAAAAATTTCAGAATTGCACCTTGCAATGCGGAGAAATTACTGTTTGTGCATTCACATTATTCATTGATTTTTGCCATTGAAAAACATCATGTTGTTCATACACCAGAAATGTTTGAAGCTACTGACTGAATGAAAGGAGCTGGCATCTCACTCTCTTTGAATCTTATTTATCATGCCAAGAGGAGCAGGAAAAAGCAAAAAATTTCAGAATTGCACCTTGCAATGCGGGGAAATTACTGTTTGTGCATTCACATTATTCATTGATTTTTGCCATTGAAAAACATCATGTTATTCATATACCAGAAATGTTTGAAGCTACTGACTGAATGAAAAGAGCTGGCATCTCACTGTCTTTGAATCTTCTTTATCATGCTAAGAGGAGCAGGAAAAAGCAAAAAATTTCAGAATTGCACCTTGCAATGCGGAGAAATTACTGTTTGTGCATTTACAATATTCATTGATTTTTGCCATTGAAAAACGTCCAGAAATGTTTGAAGCTACTGACTGAATGAAAGGAGCTGGCATCTCACTCTCTTTGAATCTTCTTTATCATGCTAAGAGGAGCAGGAAAAAGCAAAAAATTTCAGAATTGCACCTTGCAATGCGGAGAAATTACTGTTTGTGCATTCACATTATTCATTGATTTTTGCCATTGAAAAACATCATGTTATTCATATACCAGAAATGTTAGAAGCTACTGACTGAATGAAAGGAGCTGGCATCTCAATCTCTTTGAGTCTTCTTTATCATGCTAAGAGGAGCAGGAAAAAGCAAAAAATTTCAGAATTGCACCTTGCAATGCGGAGAAATTACTGTTTGTGCATTTACAATATTCATTGATTTTTGCCATTGAAAAACGTCCAGAAATGTTTGAAGCTACTGACGGAATGAAAGGAGCTGGCATCTCACTCTCTTTGAATCTTCTTTATCATGCTAAGAGGAGCAGGAAAAAGCAAAAAATTTCAGAATTGCACCTTGCAATGCGGAGAAATTACTGTTTGTGCATTCACATTATTCATTGGTTTTTGCCATTGAAAAACATCATGTTATTCATATACCAGAAATGTTTGAAGCTACTGACTGAATGAAAAGAGCTGGCATCTCACTGTCTTTGAATCTTCTTTATCATGCTAAGAGGAGCAGGAAAAAGCAAAAAATTTCAGAATTGCACCTTGCAATGCGGAGAAATTACTGTTTGTGCATTTACAATATTCATTGATTTTTGCCATTGAAAAACGTCCAGAAATGTTTGAAGCTACTGACTGAATGAAAGGAGCTGGCATCTCACTCTCTTTGAATCTTCTTTATCATGCTAAGAGGAGCAGGAAAAAGCAAAAAATTTCAGAATTGCACCTTGCAATGCGGAGAAATTACTGTTTGTGCATTCACATTATTCATTGATTTTTGACATTGAAAAACATCATGTTATTCATATACCAGAAATGTTAGAAGCTACTGACTGAATGAAAGGAGCTGGCATCTCAATCTCTTTGAGTCTTCTTTATCATGCTAAGAGGAGCAGGAAAAAGCAAAAAATTTCAGAATTGCACCTTGCAATGCGGAGAAATTACTGTTTGTGCATTTACAATATTCATTGATTTTTGCCATTGAAAAACGTCCAGAAATGTTTGAAGCTACTGACGGAATGAAAGGAGCTGGCATCTCACTCTCTTTGAATCTTCTTTATCATGCTAAGAGGAGCAGGAAAAAGCAAAAAATTTCAGAATTGCACCTTGCAATGCGGAGAAATTACTGTTTGTGCATTCACATTATTCATTGGTTTTTGCCATTGAAAAACGTCCAGAAATGTTTGAAGCTGCTGACTGAATGAAAGGAGCTGGCATCTCACTCTCTTTGAATCTTCTTTATCAAGCTAAGAGAAGCAGGAAAAAGGAAAAAATTTCAGAATTGCACCTTGCAATGCGGAGAAATTACTGTTTGTGCATTCACATTATTCATTGATTTTTGCCATTGAAAAACATCATGTTATTCATATACCAGAAATGTTTGAAGCTACTGACTGAATGAAAAGAGCTGGCATCTCACTCTCTTTGAGTCTTCTTTATCATGCTAAGAGGAGCAGGAAAAAGCAAAAAATTTCAGAATTGCACCTTGCAATGCGGAGAAATTACTGTTTGTGCATTTACAATATTCATTGATTTTTGCCATTGAAAAACGTCCAGAAATGTTTGAAGCTACTGACGGAATGAAAAGAGCTGGCATCTCACCCTCTTTGAATCTTCTTTATCATGCTAAGAGGAGCAGGAAAAAGCAAAAAATTTCAGAATTGCACCTTGCAATGCGGAGAAATTACTGTTTGTGCATTCACATTATTCATTGATTTTTGCCATTGAAAAACATCATGTTATTCATATACCAGAAATGTTAGAAGCTACTGACTGAATGAAAGGAGCTGGCATCTCAATCTCTTTGAGTCTTCTTTATCATGCAAAGAGGAGCAGGAAAAAGCAAAAAATTTCAGAATTGCACCTTGCAATGCGGAGAAATTACTGTTTGTGCATTTACAATATTCATTGATTTTTGCCATTGAAAAACGTCCAGAAATGTTTGAAGCTACTGACGGAATGAAAGGAGCTGGCATCTCACTCTCTTTGAATCTTCTTTATCATGCTAAGAGGAGCAGGAAAAAGCAAAAAATTTCAGAATTGCACCTTGCAATGCGGAGAAATTACTGTTTGTGCATTCACATTATTCATTGATTTTTGCCATTGAAAAACATCATGTTATTCATATACCAGAAATGTTAGAAGCTACTGACTGAATGAAAGGAGCTGGCATCTCAATCTCTTTGAGTCTTCTTTATCATGCTAAGAGGAGCAGGAAAAAGCAAAAAATTTCAGAATTGCACCTTGCAATGCGGAGAAATTACTGTTTGTGCATTTACAATATTCATTGATTTTTGCCATTGAAAAACGTAGAGAAATGTTTGAAGCTACTGACGGAATGAAAGGAGCTGGCATCTCACTCTCTTTGAATCTTCTTTACCATGCTAAGAGGAGCAGGAAAAAGCAAAAAATTTCAGAATTGCACCTTGCAATGCGGAGAAATTACTGTTTGTGCATTCACATTATTCATTGATTTTTGCCATTGAAAAACATCATGTTATTCATATACCAGAAATGTTAGAAGCTACTGACTGAATGAAAGGAGCTGGCATCTCAATCTCTTTGAGTCTTCTTTATCATGCTAAGAGGAGCAGGAAAAAGCAAAAAATTTCAGAAATGCACCTTGCAATGCGGAGAAATTACTGTTTGTGCATTTACAATATTCATTGATTTTTGCCATTGAAAAACGTCCAGAAATGTTTGAAGCTACTGACGGAATGAAAGGAGCTGGCATCTCACTCTCTTTGAATCTTCTTTATCATGCTAAGAGGAGCAGGAAAAAGCAAAAAATTTCAGAATTGCACCTTGCAATGCGGAGAAATTACTGTTTGTGCATTCACATTATTCATTGATTTTTGCCATTGAAAAACATCATGTTATTTATATACCAGAAATGTTTGAAGCTACTGACTGAATGAAAAGAGCTGGCATCTCACTCTCTTTGAGTCTTCTTTATCATGCTAAGAGGAGCAGGAAAAAGCAAAAAATTTCAGAATTGCACCTTGCAATGCGAAGAAATTACTGTTTGTGCATTTACAATATTCATTGATTTTTGCCATTGAAAAACGTCCAGAAATGTTTGAAGCTACTGACTGAATGAAAAGAGCTGGCATCTCACTCTCTTTGAATCTTCTTTATCATGCTAAGAGGAGCAGGAAAAAGCAAAAAATTTCAGAATTGCACCTTGCAATGCGGAGAAATTACTGTTTGTGCATTTACAATATTCATTGATTTTTGCCATTGAAAAACATCCAGAAATGTTTGAAGCTACTGACTAAATGAAAGGAGCTGGCATCTCACCCTCTTTGAATCTTCTTTATCATGCTAAGAGGAGCAGGAAAAAGCAAAAAATTTCAGAATTGCACCTTGCAATGCGGAGAAATTACTGTTTGTGCATTCACATTATTCATTGATTTTTGCCATTGAAAAACATCATGTTGTTCATACACCAGAAATGTTTGAAGCTACTGACTGAATGAAAGGAGCTGGCATCTCACTCTCTTTGAATCTTCTTTATCATGCCAAGAGGAGCAGGAAAAAGCAAAAAATTTCAGAATTGCACCTTGCAATGCGGGGAAATTACTGTTTGTGCATTCACATTATTCATTGATTTTTGCCATTGAAAAACATCATGTTATTCATATACCAGAAATGTTTGAAGCTACTGACGGAATGAAAGGAGCTGGCATCTCACTCTCTTTGAATCTTCTTTATCATGCTAAGAGGAGCAGGAAAAAGCAAAAAATTTCAGAATTGCACCTTGCAATGCGGAGAAATTACTGTTTGTGCATTCACATTATTCATTGGTTTTTGCCATTGAAAAACGTCCAGAAATGTTTGAAGCTGCTGACTGAATGAAAGGAGCTGGCATCTCACTCTCTTTGAATCTTCTTTATCATGCTAAGAGAAGCAGGAAAAAGCAAAAAATTTCAGAATTGCACCTTGCAATGCGGAGAAATTACTGTTTGTGCATTCACATTATTCATTGATTTTTGCCATTGAAAAACATCATGTTATTCATATACCAGAAATGTTTGAAGCTACTGACTGAATGAAAAGAGCTGGCATCTCACTCTCTTTGAGTCTTCTTTATCATGCTAAGAGGAGCAGGAAAAAGCAAAAAATTTCAGAATTGCACCTTGCAATGCGAAGAAATTACTGTTTGTGCATTTACAATATTCATTGATTTTTGCCATTGAAAAACGTCCAGAAATGTTTGAAGCTACTGACTGAACGAAAAGAGCTGGCATCTCACTCTCTTTGATATCTTCTTTATCATGCTAAGAGGAGCAGGAAAAAGCAAAAAATTTCAGAATTGCACCTTGCAATGCGGAGAAATTACTGTTTGTGCATTTACAATATTCATTGATTTTTGCCATTGAAAAACATCCAGAAATGTTTGAAGCTACTGACTAAATGAAAGGAGCTGGCATCTCACCCTCTTTGAATCTTCTTTATCATGCTAAGAGGAGCAGGAAAAAGCAAAAAATTTCAGAATTGCACCTTGCAATGCGGAGAAATTACTGTTTGTGCATTCACATTATTCATTGATTTTTGCCATTGAAAAACATCATGTTGTTCATACACCAGAAATGTTTGAAGCTACTGACTGAATGAAAGGAGCTGGCATCTCACTCTCTTTGAATCTTCTTTATCATGCCAAGAGGAGCAGGAAAAAGCAAAAAATTTCAGAATTGCACCTTGCAATGCGGGGAAATTACTGTTTGTGCATTCACATTATTCATTGATTTTTGCCATTGAAAAACATCATGTTATTCATATACCAGAAATGTTAGAAGCTACTGACTGAATGAAAGGAGCTGGCATCTCAATCTCTTTGAGTCTTCTTTATCATGCTAAGAGGAGCAGGAAAAAGCAAAAAATTTCAGAATTGCACCTTCCAATGCGGAGAAATTACTGTTTGTGCATTTACAATATTCATTGATTTTTGCCATTGAAAAACGTCCAGAAATGTTTGAAGCTACTGACGGAATGAAAGGAGCTGGCATCTCACTCTCTTTGAATCTTCTTTATCATGCTAAGAGGAGCAGGAAAAAGCAAAAAATTTCAGAATTGCACCTTGCAATGCGGAGAAATTACTGTTTGTGCATTCACATTATTCATTGATTTTTGACATTGAAAAACATCATGTTATTCATATACCAGAAATGTTAGAAGCTACTGACTGAATGAAAGGAGCTGGCATCTCAATCTCTTTGAGTCTTCTTTATCATGCTAAGAGGAGCAGGAAAAAGCAAAAAATTTCAGAATTGCACCTTGCAATGCGGAGAAATTACTGTTTGTGCATTTACAATATTCATTGATTTTTGCCATTGAAAAACGTCCAGAAATGTTTGACGCTACTGACGGAATGAAAGGAGCTGGCATCTCACTCTCTTTGAATCTTCTTTATCATGCTAAGAGGAGCAGGAAAAAGCAAAAAATTTCAGAATTGCACCTTGCAATGCGGAGAAATTACTGTTTGTGCATTCACATTATTCATTGATTTTTGCCATTGAAAAACATCATGTTATTCATATACCAGAAATGTTAGAAGCTACTGACTGAATGAAAGGAGCTGGCATCTCAATATCTTTGAGTGTTCTTTATCATGCTAAGAGGAGCAGGAAAAAGCAAAAAATTTCAGAATTGCACCTTGCAATGCGGAGAAATTACTGTTTGTGCATTTACAATATTCATTGATTTTTGCCATTGAAAAACGTAGAGAAATGCTTGAAGCTACTGACGGAATAAAAGGAGCTGGCATCTCACTCTCTTTGAATCTTCTTTACCATGCTAAGAGGAGCAGGAAAAAGCAAAAAATTTCAGAATTGCACCTTGCAATGCGGAGAAATTACTGTTTGTGCATTCACATTATTCATTGATTTTTGCCATTGAAAAACATCATGTTATTCATATACCAGAAATGTTAGAAGCTACTGACTGAATGAAAGGAGCTGGCATCTCAATCTCTTTGAGTCTTCTTTATCATGCTAAGAGGAGCAGGAAAAAGCAAAAAATTTCAGAATTGCACCTTGCAATGCGGAGAAATTACTGTTTGTGCATTTACAATATTCATTGATTTTTGCCATTGAAAAACGTCCAGAAATGTTTGAAGCTACTGACTGAATTAAAGGAGCTGGCATCTCACTCTCTTTGAATCTTCTTTATCATGCTAAGAGGAGCAGGAAAAAGCAAAAAATTTCAGAATTGCACCTTGCAATGCGGAGAAATTACTGTTTGTGCATTCACATTATTCATTGGTTTTTGCCATTGAAAAACGTCCAGAAATGTTTGAAGCTGCTGACTGAATTAAAGGAGCTGGCATCTCACTCTCTTTGAATCTTCTTTATCATGCTAAGAGAAGCAGGAAAAAGCAAAAAATTTCAGAATTGCACCTTGCAATGCGGAGAAATTACTGTTTGTGCATTCACATTATTCATTGATTTTTGCCATTGAAAAACATCATGTTATTTATATACCAGAAATGTTTGAAGCTACTGACTGAATGAAAAGAGCTGGCATCTCACTCTCTTTGAGTCTTCTTTATCATGCTAAGAGGAGCAGGAAAAAGCAAAAAATTTCAGAATTGCACCTTGCAATGCGGAGAAATTACTGTTTGTGCATTTACAATATTCATTGATTTTTGCCATTGAAAAACGTAGAGAAATGTTTGAAGCTACTGACGGAATAAAAGGAGCTGGCATCTCACTCTCTTTGAATCTTCTTTACCATGCTAAGAGGAGCAGGAAAAAGCAAAAAATTTCAGAATTGCACCTTGCAATGCGGAGAAATTACTGTTTGTGCATTCACATTATTCATTGATTTTTGCCATTGAAAAACATCATGTTATTCATATACCAGAAATGTTAGAAGCTACTGACTGAATGAAAGGAGCTGGCATCTCAATCTCTTTGAGTCTTCTTTATCATGCTAAGAGGAGCAGGAAAAAGCAAAAAATTTCAGAATTGCACCTTGCAATGCGGAGAAATTACTGTTTGTGCATTCACATTATTCATTGATTTTTGCCATTGAAAAACATCATGTTATTTATATACCAGAAATGTTTGAAGCTACTGACTGAATGAAAAGAGCTGGCATCTCACTCTCTTTGAGTCTTCTTTATCATGCTAAGAGGAGCAGGAAAAAGCAAAAAATTTCAGAATTGCACCTTGCAATGCGAAGAAATTACTGTTTGTGCATTTACAATATTCATTGATTTTTGCCATTGAAAAACGTCCAGAAATGTTTGAAGCTACTGACTGAATGAAAAGAGCTGGCATCTCACTCTCTTTGAATCTTCTTTATCATGCTAAGAGGAGCAGGAAAAAGCAAAAAATTTCAGAATTGCACCTTGCAATGCGGAGAAATTACTGTTTGTGCATTTACAATATTCATTGATTTTTGCCATTGAAAAACATCCAGAAATGTTTGAAGCTACTGACTAAATGAAAGGAGCTGGCATCTCACCCTCTTTGAATCTTCTTTATCAAGCTAAGAGGAGCAGGAAAAAGCAAAAAATTTCAGAATTGCACCTTGCAATGCGGAGAAATTACTGTTTGTGCATTCACATTATTCATTGATTTTTGCCATTGAAAAACATCATGTTGTTCATACACCAGAAATGTTTGAAGCTACTGACTGAATGAAAGGAGCTGGCATCTCACTCTCTTTGAATCTTCTTTATCATGCCAAGAGGAGCAGGAAAAAGCAAAAAATTTCAGAATTGCACCTTGCAATGCGGGGAAATTACTGTTTGTGCATTCACATTATTCATTGATTTTTGCCATTGAAAAACATCATGTTATTCATATACCAGAAATGTTTGAAGCTACTGACGGAATGAAAGGAGCTGGCATCTCACTCTCTTTGAATCTTCTTTATCATGCTAAGAGGAGCAGGAAAAAGCAAAAAATTTCAGAATTGCACCTTGCAATGCGGAGAAATTACTGTTTGTGCATTCACATTATTCATTGGTTTTTGCCATTGAAAAACGTCCAGAAATGTTTGAAGCTGCTGACTGAATGAAAGGAGCTGGCATCTCACTCTCTTTGAATCTTCTTTATCATGCTAAGAGAAGCAGGAAAAAGCAAAAAATTTCAGAATTGCACCTTGCAATGCGGAGAAATTACTGTTTGTGCATTCACATTATTCATTGATTTTTGACATTGAAAAACATCATGTTATTCATATACCAGAAATGTTAGAAGCTACTGACTGAATGAAAGGAGCTGGCATCTCAATCTCTTTGAGTCTTCTTTATCATGCTAAGAGGAGCAGGAAAAAGCAAAAAATTTCAGAATTGCACCTTGCAATGCGGAGAAATTACTGTTTGTGCATTTACAATATTCATTGATTTTTGCCATTGAAAAACGTCCAGAAATGTTTGAAGCTACTGACGGAATGAAAGGAGCTGGCATCTCACTCTCTTTGAATCTTCTTTATCATGCTAAGAGGAGCAGGAAAAAGCAAAAAATTTCAGAATTGCACCTTGCAATGCGGAGAAATTACTGTTTGTGCTTTCACATTATTCATTGATTTTGCCATTGAAAAACATCATGTTATTCATATACCAGAAATGTTTGAAGCTACTGACTGAATGAAAAGAGCTGGCATCTCACTCTCTTTGAGTCTTCTTTATCATGCTAAGAGGAGCAGGAAAAAGCAAAAAATTTCAGAATTGCACCTTGCAATGCGAAGAAATTACTGTTTGTGCATTTACAATATTCATTGATTTTTGCCATTGAAAAACGTCCAGAAATGTTTGAAGCTACTGACTGAATGAAAAGAGCTGGCATCTCACTCTCTTTGAATGTTCTTTATCATGCTAAGAGGAGCAGGAAAAAGCAAAAAATTTCAGAATTGCACCTTGCAATGCGGAGAAATTACTGTTTGTGCATTTACAATATTCATTGATTTTTGCCATTGAAAAACATCCAGAAATGTTTGAAGCTACTGACTAAATGAAAGGAGCTGGCATCTCACCCTCTTTGAATCTTCTTTATCATGCTAAGAGGAGCAGGAAAAAGCAAAAAATTTCAGAATTGCACCTTGCAATGCGGAGAAATTACTGTTTGTGCATTCACATTATTCATTGATTTTTGCCATTGAAAAACATCATGTTGTTCATACACCAGAAATGTTTGAAGCTACTCACTGAATGAAAGGAGCTGGCATCTCACTCTCTTTGAATCTTCTTTATCATGCCAAGAGGAGCAGGAAAAAGCAAAAAATTTCAGAATTGCACCTTGCAATGCGGGGAAATTACTGTTTGTGCATTCACATTATTCATTGATTTTTGCCATTGAAAAACATCATGTTATTCATATACCAGAAATGTTAGAAGCTACTGACTGAATGAAAGGAGCTGGCATCTCAATCTCTTTGAGTCTTCTTTATCATGCTAAGAGGAGCAGGAAAAAGCAAAAAATTTCAGAATTGCACCTTCCAATGCGGAGAAATTACTGTTTGTGCATTTACAATATTCATTGATTTTTGCCATTGAAAAACGTCCAGAAATGTTTGAAGCTACTGACGGAATGAAAGGAGCTGGCATCTCACTCTCTTTGAATCTTCTTTATCATGCTAAGAGGAGCAGGAAAAAGCAAAAAATTTCAGAATTGCACCTTGCAATGCGGAGAAATTACTGTTTGTGCATTCACATTATTCATTGATTTTTGACATTGAAAAACATTATGTTATTCATATACCAGAAATGTTAGAAGCTACTGACTGAATGAAAGGAGCTGGCATCTCAATCTCTTTGAGTCTTCTTTATCATGCTAAGAGGAGCAGGAAAAAGCAAAAAATTTCAGAATTGCACCTTGCAATGCGGAGAAATTACTGTTTGTGCATTTACAATATTCATTGATTTTTGCCATTGAAAAACGTCCAGAAATGTTTGAAGCTACTGACGGAATGAAAGGAGCTGGCATCTCACTCTCTTTGAATCTTCTTTATCATGCTAAGAGGAGCAGGAAAAAGCAAAAAATTTCAGAATTGCACCTTGCAATGCGGAGAAATTACTGTTTGTGCATTCACATTATTCATTGGTTTTTGCCATTGAAAAACGTCCAGAAATGTTTGAAGCTGCTGACTGAATGAAAGGAGCGGGCATCTCACTCTCTTTGAGTCTTCCTAATCAAGCTAAGAGAAGCAGGAAAAAGGAAAAAATTTCAGAATTGCACCTTGCAATGCGGAGAAATTACTGTTTGTGCATTCACATTATTCATTGATTTTTGCCATTGAAAAACATCATGTTATTCATATACCAGAAATGTTTGAAGCTACTGACTGAATGAAAAGAGCTGGCATCTCACTCTCTTTGAGTCTTCTTTATCATGCTAAGAGGAGCAGGAAAAAGCAAAAAATTTCAGAATTGCACCTTGCAATGCGAAGAAATTACTGTTTGTGCATTTACAATATTCATTGATTTTTGCCATTGAAAAACGTCCAGAAATGTTTGAAGCTACTGACTGAATGAAAAGAACTGGCATCTCACTCTCTTTGAATCTTCTTTATCATGCTAAGAGGAGCAGGAAAAAGCAAAAAATTTCAGAATTGCACCTTGCAATGCGGAGAAATTACTGTTTGTGCATTTACAATATTCATTGATTTTTGCCATTGAAAAACATCCAGAAATGTTTGAAGCTACTGACTAAATGAAAGGAGCTGGCATCTCACCCTCTTTGAATCTTCTTTATCATGCTAAGAGGAGCAGGAAAAAGCAAAAAAATTCAGAATTGCACCTTGCAATGCGGAGAAATTACTGTTTGTGCATTCACATTATTCATTGATTTTTGCCATTGAAAAACATCATGTTGTTCATATACCAGAAATGTTTGAAGCTACTGACTGAATGAAAGGAGCTGGCATCTCACTCTCTTTGAATCTTCTTTTTTATGCCAAGAGGAGCAGGAAAAAGCAAAAAATTTCAGAATTGCACCTTGCAATGCGGGGAAATTACTGTTTGTGCATTCACATTATTCATTGATTTTTGCCATTGAAAAACATCATGTTATTCATATACCAGAAATGTTTGAAGCTACTGACTGAATGAAAAGAGCTGGCATCTCACTGTCTTTGAATCTTCTTTATCATGCTAAGAGGAGCAGGAAAAAGCAAAAAATTTCAGAATTGCACCTTGCAATGCGGAGAAATTACTGTTTGTGCATTTACAATATTCATTGATTTTTGCCATTGAAAAACGTCCAGAAATGTTTGAAGCTACTGACTAAATGAAAGGAGCTGGCATCTCACCCTCTTTGAATCCTCTTTATCATGCTAAGAGGAGCAGGAAAAAGCAAAAAATTTCAGAATTGCACCTTGCAATGCGGAGAAATTACTGTTTGTGCATTCACATTATTCATTGATTTTTGCCATTGCAAAACATCATGTTGTTCATATACCAGAAATGTTTGAAGCTACTGACTGAATGAAAGGAGCTGGCATCTCACTCTCTTTGAATCTTCTTTATCATGCCAAGAGGAGCAGGAAAAAGCAAAAAATTTCAGAATTGCACCTTGCAATGCGGGGAAATTACTGTTTGTGCATTCACATTATTCATTGATTTTTGCCATTGAAAAACATCATGTTATTCATATACCAGAAATGTTTGAAGCTACTGACTGAATGAAAGGACCTGGCATCTCAATGTCTTTGAATCTTCTTTATCATGCTAAGAGGAGCAGGAAAAAGCAAAAAATTTCAGAATTGCACCTTGCAATGCGGAGAAATTACTGTTTGTGCATTTACAATATTCATTGATTTTTGCCATTGAAAAACGTCCAGAAATGTTTGAAGCTACTGACTGAATGAAAAGAGCTGGCATCTCACTCTCTTTGAATCTTCTTTATCATGCTAAGAGGAGCAGGAAAAAGCAAAAAATTTCAGAATTGCACCTTGCAATGCGGAGAAATTACTGTTTGTGCATTCACATTATTCATTGATTTTTGCCATTGAAAAACATCATGTTATTCATATACCAGAAATGTTAGAAGCTACTGACTGAATGAAAGGAGCTGGCATCTCAATCTCTTTGAGTCTTCTTTATCATGCTAAGAGGAGCAGGAAAAAGCAAAAAATTTCAGAATTGCACCTTGCAATGCGGAGAAATTACTGTTTGTGCATTTACAATATTCATTGATTTTTGCCATTGAAAAACGTCCAGAAATGTTTGAAGCTACTGACGGAATGAAAGGAGCTGGCATCTCACTCTCTTTGAATCTTCTTTATCATGCTAAGAGGAGCAGGAAAAAGCAAAAAATTTCAGAATTGCACCTTGCAATGCGGAGAAATTACTGTTTGTGCATTCACATTATTCAATGATTTTTGCCATTGAAAAACATCATGTTATTCATATACCAGAAATGTTTGAAGCTACTGACTGAATGAAAAGAACTGGCATCTCACTCTCTTTGAATCTTCTTTATCATGCTAAGAGGAGCAGGAAAAAGCAAAAAATTTCAGAATTGCACCTTGCAATGCGGAGAAATTACTGTTTGTGCATTTAAAATATTCATTGATTTTTGCCATTGAAAAACGTCCAGAAATGTTTGAAGCTGCTGACTGAATGAAAAGAGCTGGCATCTCACTCTCTTTGAATCTTCTTTATCATGCTAAGAGGAGCAGGAAAAAGCAAAAAAATTCAGAATTGCACCTTGCAATGCGGAGAAATTACTGTTTGTGCATTTACAATATTCATTGATTTTTGCCATTGAAAAACATCCAGAAATGTTTGAAGCTACTGACGGAATGAAAGGAGCTGGCATCTCACTCTCTTTGAATCTTCTTTATCATGCTAAGAGGAGCAGGAAAAAGCAAAATATTTCAGAATTGCACCTTGCAATGCGGAGAAATTACTGTTTGTGCATTCACATTATTCATTGATTTTTGCCATTGAAAAACATCATGTTATTCATATACCAGAAATGTTAGAAGCTACTGACTGAATGAAAGGAGCTGGCATCTCAATCTCTTTGAGTCTTCTTTATCATGCTAAGAGGAGCAGGAAAAAGCAAAAAAATTCAGAATTGCACCTTGCAATGCGGAGAAATTACTGTTTGTGCATTTACAATATTCATTGATTTTTGCCATTGAAAAACGTCCAGAAATGTTTGAAGCTACTGACAGAATGAAAGGAGCTGGCATCTCACTCTCTTTGAATCTTCTTTATCATGCTAAGAGGAGCAGGAAAAAGCAAAAAATTTCAGAATTGCACCTTGCAATGCGGAGAAATTACTGTTTGTGCATTCACATTATTCATTGGTTTTTGAAATTGAAAAACGTCCAGAAATGTTTGAAGCTGCTGACTGAATGAAAGGAGCTGGCATCTCACTCTCTTTGAATCTTCTTTATCATGCTAAGAGAAGCAGGAAAAAGCAAAAAATTTCAGAATTGCACCTTGCAATGCGGAGAAATTACTGTTTGTGCATTCACATTATTCATTGATTTTTGCCATTGAAAAACATCATGTTATTCATATACCAGAAATGTTTGAAGCTACTGACTGAATGAAAAGAGCTGGCAACTCACTCTCTTTGAGTCTTCTTTATCATGCTAAGAGGAGCAGGAAAAAGCAAAAAATTTCAGAATTGCACCTTGCAATGCGAAGAAATTACTGTTTGTGCATTTACAATATTCATTGATTTTTGCCATTGAAAAACGTCCAGAAATGTTTGAAGCTACTGACTGAATGAAAAGAGCTGGCATCTCACTCTCTTTGAATCTTCTTTATCATGCTAAGAGGAGCAGGAAAAAGCAAAAAATTTCAGAATTGCACCTTGCAATGCGGAGAAATTACTGTTTGTGCATTTACAATATTCATTGATTTTTGCCATTGAAAAACATCCAGAAATGTTTGAAGCTACTGACTAAATGAAAGGAGCTGGCATCTCACCCTCTTTGAATCTTCTTTATCATGCT
Organism: Phyllobates terribilis; assembly: GCF_046119375.1. Lineage (NCBI taxonomy): Eukaryota > Metazoa > Chordata > Amphibia > Anura > Dendrobatidae > Phyllobates > Phyllobates terribilis. The sequence goes on from NW_027362792.1 coordinate 6,004,438, forward strand.
AAGAGGAGCAGGAAAAAGCAAAAAATTTCAGAATTGCACCTTGCAATGCGGAGAAATTACTGTTTGTGCATTCACAATATTCATTGATTTTTGCCATTGAAAAACGTCCAGAAATGTTTGAAGCTACTGACGGAATGAAAGGAGCTGGCATCTCACTCTCTTTGAATCTTCTTTATCATGCTAAGAGGAGCAGGAAAAAGCAAAAAATTTCAGAATTGCACCTTGCAATGCGGAGAAATTACTGTTTGTGCATTCACATTATTCAATGATTTTTGCCATTGAAAAACATCATGTTATTCATATACCAGAAATGTTTGAAGCTACTGACTGAATGAAAAGAACTGGCATCTCACTCTCTTTGAATCTTCTTTATCATGCTAAGAGGAGCAGGAAAAAGCAAAAAATTTCAGAATTGCACCTTGCAATGCGGAGAAATTACTGTTTGTGCATTTACAATATTCATTGATTTTTGCCATTGAAAAACGTCCAGAAATGTTTGAAGCTGCTGACTGAATGAAAAGAGCTGGCATCTCACTCTCTTTGAATCTTCTTTATCATGCTAAGAGGAGCAGGAAAAAGCAAAAAAATTCAGAATTGCACCTTGCAATGCGGAGAAATTACTGTTTGTGCATTTACAATATTCATTGATTTTTGCCATTGAAAAACATCCAGAAATGTTTGAAGCTACTGACGGAATGAAAGGAGCTGGCATCTCACTCTCTTTGAATCTTCTTTATCATGCTAAGAGGAGCAGGAAAAAGCAAAATATTTCAGAATTGCACCTTGCAATGCGGAGAAATTACTGTTTGTGCATTCACATTATTCATTGATTTTTGCCATTGAAAAACATCATGTTATTCATATACCAGAAATGTTAGAAGCTACTGACTGAATGAAAGGAGCTGGCATCTCAATCTCTTTGAGTCTTCTTTATCATGCTAAGAGGAGCAGGAAAAAGCAAAAAAATTCAGAATTGCACCTTGCAATGCGGAGAAATTACTGTTTGTGCATTTACAATATTCATTGATTTTTGCCATTGAAAAACGTCCAGAAATGTTTGAAGCTACTGACAGAATGAAAGGAGCTGGCATCTCACTCTCTTTGAATCTTCTTTATCATGCTAAGAGGAGCAGGAAAAAGCAAAAAAATTCAGAATTGCACCTTGCAATGCGGAGAAATTACTGTTTGTGCATTTACAATATTCATTGATTTTTGCCATTGAAAAACATCCAGAAATGTTTGAAGCTACTGACGGAATGAAAGGAGCTGGCATCTCACTCTCTTTGAATCTTCTTTATCATGCTAAGAGGAGCAGGAAAAAGCAAAATATTTCAGAATTGCACCTTGCAATGCGGAGAAATTACTGTTTGTGCATTCACATTATTCATTGATTTTTGCCATTGAAAAACATCATGTTATTCATATACCAGAAATGTTAGAAGCTACTGACTGAATGAAAGGAGCTGGCATCTCAATCTCTTTGAGTCTTCTTTATCATGCTAAGAGGAGCAGGAAAAAGCAAAAAAATTCAGAATTGCACCTTGCAATGCGGAGAAATTACTGTTTGTGCATTTACAATATTCATTGATTTTTGCCATTGAAAAACGTCCAGAAATGTTTGAAGCTACTGACAGAATGAAAGGAGCTGGCATCTCACTCTCTTTGAATCTTCTTTATCATGCTAAGAGGAGCAGGAAAAAGCAAAAAATTTCAGAATTGCACCTTGCAATGCGGAGAAATTACTGTTTGTGCATTCACATTATTCATTGGTTTTTGAAATTGAAAAACGTCCAGAAATGTTTGAAGCTGCTGACTGAATGAAAGGAGCTGGCATCTCACTCTCTTTGAATCTTCTTTATCATGCTAAGAGAAGCAGGAAAAAGCAAAAAATTTCAGAATTGCACCTTGCAATGCGGAGAAATTACTGTTTGTGCATTCACATTATTCATTGATTTTTGCCATTGAAAAACATCATGTTATTCATATACCAGAAATGTTTGAAGCTACTGACTGAATGAAAAGAGCTGGCAACTCACTCTCTTTGAGTCTTCTTTATCATGCTAAGAGGAGCAGGAAAAAGCAAAAAATTTCAGAATTGCACCTTGCAATGCGAAGAAATTACTGTTTGTGCATTTACAATATTCATTGATTTTTGCCATTGAAAAACGTCCAGAAATGTTTGAAGCTACTGACTGAATGAAAAGAGCTGGCATCTCACTCTCTTTGAATCTTCTTTATCATGCTAAGAGGAGCAGGAAAAAGCAAAAAATTTCAGAATTGCACCTTGCAATGCGGAGAAATTACTGTTTGTGCATTTACAATATTCATTGATTTTTGCCATTGAAAAACATCCAGAAATGTTTGAAGCTACTGACTAAATGAAAGGAGCTGGCATCTCACCCTCTTTGAATCTTCTTTATCATGCTAAGAGGAGCAGGAAAAAGCAAAAAATTTCAGAATTGCACCTTGCAATGCGGAGAAATTACTGTTTGTGCATTCACATTATTCATTGATTTTTGCCATTGAAAAACATCATGTTGTTCATATACCAGAAATGTTTGAAGCTACTGACTGAATGAAAGGAGCTGGCATCTCACTCTCTTTGAATCTTCTTTATCATGCCAAGAGGAGCAGGAAAAAGCAAAAAATTTCAGAATTGCACCTTGCAATGCGGGGAAATTACTGTTTGTGCATTCACATTATTCATTGATTTTTGCCATTGAAAAACATCATGTTATTCATATACCAGAAATGTTTGAAGCTACTGACTGAATGAAAAGAGCTGGCATCTCACTGTCTTTGAATCTTCTTTATCATGCTAAGAGGAGCAGGAAAAAGCAAAAAATTTCAGAATTGCACCTTGCAATGCGGAGAAATTACTGTTTGTGCATTTACAATATTCATTGATTTTTGCCATTGAAAAACGTCCAGAAATGTTTGAAGCTACTGTCTGAATGAAAGGAGCTGGCATCTCACTCTCTTTGAATCTTCTTTATCATGCTAAGAGGAGCAGGAAAAAGCAAAAAATTTCAGAATTGCACCTTGCAATGCGGAGAAATTACTGTTTGTGCATTCACATTATTCATTGATTTTTGCCATTGAAAAACATCATGTCGTTCATATACCAGAAATGTTTGAAGCTACTGACTGAATGAAAGGAGCTGGCATCTCACTCTCTTTGAATCTTTTTTATCATGCTACGAGGAGCAGGAAAAAGCAAAAAATTTCAGAATTGCACCTTGCAATGCGGAGAAATTACTGTTTGTGCATTCACATTATTCATTGATTTTAGTCATTGAAAAACATCATGTTATTCATATACCAGAAATGTTAGAAGCTACTGACTGAATGAAAGGAGCTGGCATCTCAATCTCTTTGAGTCTTCTTTATCATGCTAAGAGGAGCAGGAAAAAGCAAAAAATTTAAGAATTGCACCTTCCAATGCGGAGAAATTACTGTTTGTGCATTTACAATATTCATTGATTTTTGCCATTGAAAAACGTCCAGAAATGTTTGAAGCTACTGACGGAATGAAAGGAGCTGGCGTCTCACTCTCTTTGAATCTTCTTTATCATGCTAAGAGGAGCAGGAAAAAGCAAAAAATTTCAGAATTGCACCTTTCAATGCGGAGAAATTACTGTTTGTGCATTCACATTATTCATTGATTTTTGACATTGAAAAACATCATGTTATTCATATACCAGAAAAGTTAGAAGCTACTGACTGAATGAAAGGAGCTGGCTTCTCAATCTCTTTGAGTCTTCTTTATCATGCTAAGAGGAGCAGGAAAGAGCAAAAAATTTCAGAATTGCACCTTGCAATGCGGAGAAATTACTGTTTGTGCATTTACAATATTCATTGATTTTTGCCATTGAAAAACGTCCAGAAATGTTTGAAGCTACTGACGGAATGAAAGGAGCTGGCATCTCACTCTCTTTGAATCTTCTTTATCATGCTAAGAGGAGCAGGAAAAAGCAAAAAATTTCAGAATTGCACCTTGCAATGCGGAGAAATTACTGTTTGTGCATTCACATTATTCAATGATTTTTGCCATTGAAAAACATCATGTTATTCATATACCAGAAATGTTTGAAGCTACTGACTGAATGAAAAGAACTGGCATCTCACTCTCTTTGAATCTTCTTTATCATGCTAAGAGGAGCAGGAAAAAGCAAAAAATTTCAGAATTGCACCTTGCAATGCGGAGAAATTACTGTTTGTGCATTTACAATATTCATTGATTTTTGCCATTGAAAAACGTCCAGAAATGTTTGAAGCTGCTGACTGAATGAAAAGAGCAGGCATCTCACTCTCTTTGAATCTTCTTTATCATGCTAAGAGGAGCAGGAAAAAGCAAAAAAATTCAGAATTGCACCTTGCAATGCGGAGAAATTACTGTTTGTGCATTTACAATATTCATTGATTTTTGCCATTGAAAAACGTCCAGAAATGTTTGAAGCTACTGACGGAATGAAAGGAGCTGGCATCTCACTCTCTTTGAATCTTCTTTATCATGCTAAGAGGAGCAGGAAAAAGCAAAAAATTTCAGAATTGCACCTTGCAATGCGGAGAAATTACTGTTTGTGCATTCACATTATTCATTGATTTTTGCCATTGAAAAACATCATGTTATTCATATACCAGAAATGTTAGAAGCTACTGACTGAATGAAAGGAGCTGGCATCTCAATCTCTTTGTGTCTTCTTTATCATGCTAAGAGGAGCAGGAAAAAGCAAAAAATTTCAGAATTGCACCTTGCAATGCGGAGAAATTACTGTTTGTGCATTTACAATATTCATTGATTTTTGCCATTGAAAAACGTAGAGAAATGTTTGAAGCTACTGACGGAATGAAAGGAGCTGGCATCTCACTCTCTTTGAATCTTCTTTACCATGCTAAGAGGAGCAGGAAAAAGCAAAAAATTTCAGAATTGCACCTTGCAATGCGGAGAAATTACTGTTTGTGCATTCACATTATTCATTGATTTTTGCCATTGAAAAAAATCATGTTATTCATATACCAGAAATGTTAGAAGCTACTGACTGAATGAAAGGAGCTGGCATCTCAATCTCTTTGAGTCTTCTTTATCATGCTAAGAGGAGCAGGAAAAAGCAAAAAATTTCAGAATTGCACCTTGCAATGCGGAGAAATTACTGTTTGTGCATTTACAATATTCATTGATTTTTGCCATTGAAAAACGTCCAGAAATGTTTGAAGCTGCTGACTAAATGAAAGGAGCTGGCATCTCACTCTCTTTGAATCTTCTTTATCATGCTAAGAGGAGCAGGAAAAAGCAAAAAATTTCAGAATTGCACCTTGCAATGCGGAGAAATTACTGTTTGTGCATTCACATTATTCATTGATTTTTGCCATTGAAAAACATCATGTTATTCATATACCAGAAATGTTTGAAGCTACTGACTGAATGAAAGGAGCTGGCAACTCACTCTCTTTGAGTCTTCTTTATCATGCTAAGAGGAGCAGGAAAAAGCAAAAAATTTCAGAATTGCACCTTGCAATGCGAAGAAATTACTGTTTGTGCATTTACAATATTCATTGATTTTTGCCATTGAAAAACGTCCAGAAATGTTTGAAGCTACTGACTGAATGAAAAGAGCTGGCATCTCACTCTCTTTGAATCTTCTTTATCATGCTAAGAGGAGCAGGAAAAAGCAAAAAATTTCAGAATTGCACCTTGCAATGCGGAGAAATTACTGTTTGTGCATTTACAATATTCATTGATTTTTGCCATTGAAAAACATCCAGAAATGTTTGAAGCTACTGACTAAATGAAAGGAGCTGGCATCTCACTCTCTTTGAATCTTCTTTATCATGCTAAGAGGAGCAGGAAAAAGCAAAAAATTTCAGAATTGCACCTTGCAATGCGGAGAAATTACTGTTTGTGCATTTACAATATTCATTGATTTTTGCCATTGAAAAACGTAGAGAAATGTTTGAAGCTACTGACGGAATGAAAGGAGCTGGCATCTCACTCTCTTTGAATCTTCTTTACCATGCTAAGAGGAGCAGGAAAAAGCAAAAAATTTCAGAATTGCACCTTGCAATGCGGAGAAATTACTGTTTGTGCATTCACATTATTCATTGATTTTTGCCATTGAAAAAAATCATGTTATTCATATACCAGAAATGTTAGAAGCTACTGACTGAATGAAAGGAGCTGGCATCTCAATCTCTTTGAGTCTTCTTTATCATGCTAAGAGGAGCAGGAAAAAGCAAAAAATTTCAGAATTGCACCTTGCAATGCGGAGAAATTACTGTTTGTGCATTTACAATATTCATTGATTTTTGCCATTGAAAAACGTCCAGAAATGTTTGAAGCTACTGACGGAATGAAAGGAGCTGGCATCTCACTCTCTTTGAATCTTCTTTATCATGCTAAGAGGAGCAGGAAAAAGCAAAAAATTTCAGAATAGCACCTTGCAATGCGGAGAAATTACTGTTTGTGCATTCACATTATTCATTGGTTTTTGCCATTGAAAAACGTCCAGAAATGTTTGAAGCTGCTGACTAAATGAAAGGAGCTGGCATCTCACTCTCTTTGAATCTTCTTTATCATGCTAAGAGGAGCAGGAAAAAGCAAAAAATTTCAGAATTGCACCTTGCAATGCGGAGAAATTACTGTTTGTGCATTCACATTATTCATTGATTTTTGCCATTGAAAAACATCATGTTATTCATATACCAGAAATGTTTGAAGCTACTGACTGAATGAAAGGAGCTGGCAACTCACTCTCTTTGAGTCTTCTTTATCATGCTAAGAGGAGCAGGAAAAAGCAAAAAATTTCAAAATTGCACCTTGCAATGCGAAGAAATTACTGTTTGTGCATTTACAATATTCATTGATTTTTGCCATTGAAAAACGTAGAGAAATGTTTGAAGCTACTGACGGAATGAAAGGAGCTGGCATCTCACTCTCTTTGAATCTTCTTTACCATGCTAAGAGGAGCAGGAAAAAGCAAAAAATTTCAGAATTGCACCTTGCAATGTGGAGAAATTACTGTTTGTGCATTCACATTATTCATTGATTTTTGCCATTGAAAAAAATCATGTTATTCATATACCAGAAATGTTAGAAGCTACTGACTGAATGAAAGGAGCTGGCATCTCAATCTCTTTGAGTCTTCTTTATCATGCTAAGAGGAGCAGGAAAAAGCAAAAAATTTCAGAATTGCACCTTGCAATGCGGAGAAATTACTGTTTGTGCATTTACAATATTCATTGATTTTTGCCATTGAAAAACGTCCAGAAATGTTTGAAGCTACTGACGGAATGAAAGGAGCTGGCATCTCACTCTCTTTGAATCTTCTTTATCATGCTAAGAGGAGCAGGAAAAAGCAAAAAATTTCAGAATTGCACCTTGCAATGCGGAGAAATTACTGTTTGTGCATTCACATTATTCATTGGTTTTTGCCATTGAAAAACGTCCAGAAATGTTTGAAGCTGCTGACTAAATGAAAGGAGCTGGCATCTCACTCTCTTTGAATCTTCTTTATCATGCTAAGAGGAGCAGGAAAAAGCAAAAAATTTCAGAATTGCACCTTGCAATGCGGAGAAATTACTGTTTGTGCATTCACATTATTCATTGATTTTTGCCATTGAAAAACATCATGTTATTCATATACCAGAAATGTTTGAAGCTACTGACTGAATGAAAGGAGCTGGCAACTCACTCTCTTTGAGTCTTCTTTATCATGCTAAGAGGAGCAGGAAAAAGCAAAAAATTTCAGAATTGCACCTTGCAATGCGAAGAAATTACTGTTTGTGCATTTACAATATTCATTGATTTTTGCCATTGAAAAACGTCCAGAAATGTTTGAAGCTACTGACTGAATGAAAAGAGCTGGCATCTCACTCTCTTTGAATCTTCTTTATCATGCTAAGAGGAGCAGGAAAAAGCAAAAAATTTCAGAATTGCACCTTGCAATGCGGAGAAATTACTGTTTGTGCATTTACAATATTCATTGATTTTTGCCATTGAAAAACATCCAGAATTGTTTGAAGCTACTGACTAAATGAAAGGAGCTGGCATCTCACTCTCTTTGAATCTTCTTTATCATGCTAAGAGGAGCAGGAAAAAGCAAAAAATTTCAGAATTGCACCTTGCAATGCGGAGAAATTACTGTTTGTGCATTTACAATATTCATTGATTTTTGCCATTGAAAAACGTAGAGAAATGTTTGAAGCTACTGACGGAATGAAAGGAGCTGGCATCTCACTCTCTTTGAATCTTCTTTACCATGCTAAGAGGAGCAGGAAAAAGCAAAAAATTTCAGAATTGCACATTGCAATGCGGAGAAATTACTGTTTGTGCATTCACATTATTCATTGATTTTTGCCATTGAAAAAAATCATGTTATTCATATACCAGAAATGTTAGAAGCTACTGACTGAATGAAAGGAGCTGGCATCTCAATCTCTTTGAGTCTTCTTTATCATGCTAAGAGGAGCAGGAAAAAGCAAAAAATTTCAGAATTGCACCTTGCAATGCGGAGAAATTACTGTTTGTGCATTCACATTATTCATTGATTTTTGCCATTGAAAAACATCATGTTATTCATATACCAGAAATGTTTGAAGCTACTGACTGAATGAAAGGAGCTGGCAACTCACTCTCTTTGAGTCTTCTTTATCATGCTAAGAGGAGCAGGAAAAAGCAAAAAATTTCAGAATTGCACCTTGCAATGCGAAGAAATTACTGTTTGTGCATTTACAATATTCATTGATTTTTGCCATTGAAAAACGTCCAGAAATGTTTGAAGCTACTGACTGAATGAAAAGAGCTGGCATCTCACTCTCTTTGAATCTTCTTTATCATGCTAAGAGGAGCAGGAAAAAGCAAAAAATTTCAGAATTGCACCTTGCAATGCGGAGAAATTACTGTTTGTGCATTTACAATATTCATTGATTTTTGCCATTGAAAAACATCCAGAAATGTTTGAAGCTACTGACTAAATGAAAGGAGCTGGCATCTCACGCTCTTTGAATCTTCTTTATCATGCTAAGAGGAGCAGGAAAAAGCAAAAAATTTCAGAATTGCACCTTGCAATGCGGAGAAATTACTGTTTGTGCATTTACAATATTCATTGATTTTTGCCATTGAAAAACGTAGAGAAATGTTTGAAGCTACTGACGGAATGAAAGGAGCTGGCATCTCACTCTCTTTGAATCTTCTTTACCATGCTAAGAGGAGCAGGAAAAAGCAAAAAATTTCAGAATTGCACCTTGCAATGCGGAGAAATTACTGTTTGTGCATTCACATTATTCATTGATTTTTGCCATTGAAAAAAATCATGTTATTCATATACCAGAAATGTTAGAAGCTACTAACTGAATGAAAGGAGCTGGCATCTCAATCTCTTTGAGTCTTCTTTATCATGCTAAGAGGAGCAGGAAAAAGCAAAAAATTTCAGAATTGCACCTTGCAATGCGGAGAAATTACTGTTTGTGCATTTACAATATTCATTGATTTTTGCCATTGAAAAACGTCCAGAAATGTTTGAAGCTACTGACGGAATGAAAGGAGCTGGCATCTCACTCTCTTTGAATCTTCTTTATCATGCTAAGAGGAGCAGGAAAAAGCAAAAAATTTCAGAATAGCACCTTGCAATGCGGAGAAATTACTGTTTGTGCATTCACATTATTCATTGGTTTTTGCCATTGAAAAACGTCCAGAAATGTTTGAAGCTGCTGACTAAATGAAAGGAGCTGGCATCTCACTCTCTTTGAATCTTCTTTATCATGCTAAGAGGAGCAGGAAAAAGCAAAAAATTTCAGAATTGCACCTTGCAATGCGGAGAAATTACTGTTTGTGCATTCACATTATTCATTGATTTTTGCCATTGAAAAACATCATGTTATTCATATACGAGAAATGTTTGAAGCTACTGACTGAATGAAAGGAGCTGGCAACTCACTCTCTTTGAGTCTTCTTTATCATGCTAAGAGGAGCAGGAAAAAGCAAAAAATTTCAGAATTGCACCTTGCAATGCGAAGAAATTACTGTTTGTGCATTTACAATATTCATTGATTTTTGCCATTGAAAAACTTAGAGAAATGTTTGAAGCTACTGACGGAATGAAAGGAGCTGGCATCTCACTCTCTTTGAATCTTCTTTACCATGCTAAGAGGAGCAGGAAAAAGCAAAAAATTTCAGAATTGCACCTTGCAATGTGGAGAAATTACTGTTTGTGCATTCACATTATTCATTGATTTTTGCCATTGAAAAAAATCATGTTATTCATATACCAGAAATGTTAGAAGCTACTGACTGAATGAAAGGAGCTGGCATCTCAATCTCTTTGAGTCTTCTTTACCATGCTAAGAGGAGCAGGAAAAAGCAAAAAATTTCAGAATTGCACCTTGCAATGCGGAGAAATTACTGTTTGTGCATTTACAATATTCATTGATTTTTGCCATTGAAAAACGTCCAGAAATGTTTGAAGCTACTGACGGAATGAAAGGAGCTGGCATCTCACTCTCTTTGAATCTTCTTTATCATGCTAAGAGGAGCAGGAAAAAGCAAAAAATTTCAGAATTACACCTTGCAATGCGGAGAAATTACTGTTTGTGCATTCACATTATTCATTGGTTTTTGCCATTGAAAAACGTCCAGAAATGTTTGAAGCTGCTGACTAAATGAAAGGATCTGGCATCTCACTCTCTTTGAATCTTCTTTATCATGCTAAGAGGAGCAGGAAAAAGCAAAAAATTTCAGAATTGCACCTTGCAATGCGGAGAAATTACTGTTTGTGCATTCACATTATTCATTGATTTTTGCCATTGAAAAACATCATGTTATAAATATACCAGAAATGTTTGAAGCTACTGACTGAATGAAAGGAGCTGGCAACTCACTCTCTTTGAGTCTTCTTTATCATGCTAAGAGGAGCAGGAAAAAGCAAAAAATTTCAGAATTGCACCTTGCAATGCGAAGAAATTACTGTTTGTGCATTTACAATATTCATTGATTTTTGCCATTGAAAAACGTCCAGAAATGTTTGAAGCTACTGACTGAATGAAAAGAGCTAGCATCTCACTCTCTTTGAATCTTCTTTATCATGCTAAGAGGAGCAGGAAAAAGCAAAAAATTTCAGAATTGCACCTTGCAATGCGGAGAAATTACTGTTTGTGCATTTACAATATTCATTGATTTTTGCCATTGAAAAACATCCAGAAATGTTTGAAGCTACTGACTAAATGAAAGGAGCTGGCATCTCACTCTCTTTGAATCTTCTTTATCATGCTAAGAGGAGCAGGAAAAAGCAAAAAATTTCAGAATTGCACCTTGCAATGCGGAGAAATTACTGTTTGTGCATTTACAATATTCATTGATTTTTGCCATTGAAAAACGTAGAGAAATGTTTGAAGCTACTGACGGAATGAAAGGAGCTGGCATCTCACTCTCTTTGAATCTTCTTTACCATGCTAAGAGGAGCAGGAAAAAGCAAAAAATTTCAGAATTGCACCTTGCAATGCGGAGAAATTACTGTTTGTGCATTCACATTATTCATTGATTTTTGCCATTGAAAAAAATCATGTTATTCATATACCAGAAATGTTAGAAGCTACTGACTGAATGAAAGGAGCTGGCATCTCAATCTCTTTGAGTCTTCTTTATCATGCTAAGAGGAGCAGGAAAAAGCAAAAAATTTCAGAATTGCACCTTGCAATGCGGAGAAATTACTGTTTGTGCATTTACAATATTCATTGATTTTTGCCATTGAAAAACGTCCAGAAATGTTTGAAGCTACTGACGGAATGAAAGGAGCTGGCATCTCACTCTCTTTGAATCTTCTTTATCATGCTAAGAGGAGCAGGAAAAAGCAAAAAATTTCAGAATAGCACCTTGCAATGCGGAGAAATTACTGTTTGTGCATTCACATTATTCATTGGTTTTTGCCATTGAAAAACGTCCAGAAATGTTTGAAGCTGCTGACTAAATGAAAGGAGCTGGCATCTCACTCTCTTTGAATCTTCTTTATCATGCTAAGAGGAGCAGGAAAAAGCAAAAAATTTCAGAATTGCACCTTGCAATGCGGAGAAATTACTGTTTTTGCATTCACATTATTCATTGATTTTTGCCATTGAAAAACATCATGTTATTCATATACCAGAAATGTTTGAAGCTACTGACTGAATGAAAGGAGCTGGCAACTCACTCTCTTTGAGTCTTCTTTACCATGCTAAGAGGAGCAGGAAAAAGCAAAAAATTTCAGAATTGCACCTTGCAATGCGAAGAAATTACTGTTTGTGCATTTACAATATTCATTGATTTTTGCCATTGAAAAACGTCCAGAAATGTTTGAAGCTACTGACTGAATGAAAAGAGCTGGCATCTCACTCTCTTTGAATCTTCTTTATCATGCTAAGAAGAGCAGGAAAAAGCAAAAAATTTCAGAATTGCACCTTGCAATGCGGAGAAATTACTGTTTGTGCATTTACAATATTCATTGATTTTTGCCATTGAAAAACATCCAGAAATGTTTGAAGCTACTGACTAAATGAAAGGAGCTGGCATCTCACTCTCTTTGAATCTTCTTTATCATGATAAGAGGAGCAGGAAAAAGCAAAAAATTTCAGAATTGCACCTTGCAATGCGGAGAAATTACTGTTTGTGCATTTACAATATTCATTGATTTTTGCCATTGAAAAACATCCAGAAATGTTTGAAGCTACTGACTAAATGAAAGGAGCTTGCATCTCACCCTCTTTGAATCTTCTTTATCATGCTAAGAGGAGCAGGAAAAAGCAAAAAATTTCAGAATTGCACCTTGCAATGCGGAGAAATTACTGTTTGTGCATTCACATTATTCATTGATTTTTGCCATTGAAAAACATCATGTTGTTCATATACCAGAAATGTTTGAAGCTACTGACTGAATGAAAGGAGCTGGCATCTCACTCTTTTTGAATCTTCTTTATCATGCCAAGAGGAGCAGGAAAAAGCAAAAAATTTCAGAATTGCACCTTGCAATGCGGGGAAATTACTGTTTGTGCATTCACATTATTCATTGATTTTTGCCATTGAAAAACATCATGTTATTCATATACCAGAAATGTTTGAAGCTACTGACTGAATGAAAAGAGCTGGCATCTCACTGTCTTTGAATCTTCTTTATCATACTAAGAGGAGCAGGAAAAAGCAAAAAATTTCAGAATTGCACCTTGCAATGCGGAGAAATTACTGTTTGTGCATTTACAATATTCATTGAATTTTGACATTGAAAAACGTCCAGAAATGTTTGAAGCTACTGACTGAATGAAAGGAGCTGGCATCTCACTCTCTTTGAATCTTCTTTATCATGCTAAGAGGAGCAGGAAAAAGCAAAAAATTTCAGAATTGCACCTTCCAATGCGGAGAAATTACTGTTTGTGCATTCACATTATTCATTGATTTTTGCCATTGAAAAACATCATGTCGTTCATATACCAGAAATGTTTGAAGCTACTGACTGAATGAAAGGAGCTGGCATCTCACTCTCTTTGAATCTTTTTTATCATGCTACGAGGAGCAGGAAAAAGCAAAAAATTTCAGAATTGCACCTTGCAATGCGGAGAAATTACTGTTTGTGCATTCACATTATTCATTGATTTTTGCCATTGAAAAACATCATGTTATTCATATACCAGAAATGTTAGAAGCTACTGACTGAATGAAAGGAGCTGGCATCTCAATCTCTTTGAGTCTTCTTTATCATGCTAAGAGGAGCAGGAAAAAGCAAAAAATTTCAGAATTGCACCTTCCAATGCGGAGAAATTACTGTTTGTGCATTTACAATATTCATTGATTTTTGCCATTGAAAAACGTCCAGAAATCTTTGAAGCTACTGACGGAATGAAAGGAGCTGGCATCTCACTCTCTTTGAATCTTCTTTATCATGCTAAGAGGAGCAGGAAAAAGCAAAAAATTTCAGAATTGCACCTTGCAATGCGGATAAATTACTGTTTGTGCATTCACATTATTCATTGATTTTTGACATTGAAAAACATCATGTTATTCATATACAAGAAATGTTAGAAGCTACTGACTGAATGAAAGGAGCTGGCATCTCAATCTCTTTGAGTCTTCTTTATCATGCTAAGAGGAGCAGGAAAAAGCAAAAAATTTCAGAATTGCACCTTGCAATGCGGAGAAATTACTGTTTGTGCATTTACAATATTCATTGATTTTTGCCATTGAAAAACGTCCAAAAATGTTTGAAGCTACTGACGGAATGAAAGGAGCTGGCATCTCACTCTCTTTGAATCTTCTTTATCATGCTAAGAGGAGCAGGAAAGAGCAAAAAATTTCAGAATTGCACCTTGCAATGCGGAGAAATTACTGTTTGTGCATTCACATTATTCATTGATTTTTGCCATTGAAAAACATCATGTTATTCATATACCAGAAATGTTAGTAGCTACTGACTGAATGAAAGGAGCTGGCATCTCAATATCTTTGAGTCTTCTTTATCATGCTAAGAGGAGCAGGAAAAAGCAAAAAATTTCAGAATTTGCCATTGCAATGCGGAGAAATTACTGTTTGTGCATTTACAATATTCATTGATTTTTGCCATTGAAAAACGTCCAGAAATGTTTGAAGCTGCTGACTGAATGAAAAGAGCTGGCATCTCACTCTCTTTGAATCTTCTTTATCATGCTAAGAGGAGCAGGAAAAAGCAAAAAAATTCAGAATTGCACCTTGCAATGCGGAGAAATTACTGTTTGTGCATTTACAATATTCATTGATTTTTGCCATTGAAAAACGTCCAGAAATGTTTGAAGCTACTGACGGAATGAAAGGAGCTGGCATCTCACTCTCTTTGAATCTTCGTTATCATGCTAAGAGGAGCAGGAAAAAGCAAAAAATTTCAGAATTGCACCTTGCAATGCGGAGAAATTACTGTTTGTGCATTCACATTATTCATTGATTTTTGCCATTGAAAAACATCATGTTATTCATATACCAGAAATGTTAGAAGCTACTGACTGAATGAAAGGAGCTGGCATCTCAATCTCTTTGAGTCTTCTTTATCATGCTAAGAGGAGCAGGAAAAAGCAAAAAATTTCAGAATTGCACCTTGCAATGCGGAGAAATTACTGTTTGTGCATTTACAATATTCATTGATTTTTGCCATTGAAAAACGTAGAGAAATGTTTGAAGCTACTGACGGAATGAAAGGAGCTGGCATCTCACTCTCTTTGAATCTTCTTTACCATGCTAAGAGGAGCAGGAAAAAGCAAAAAATTTCAGAATTGCACCTTGCAATGCGGAGAAATTACTGTTTGTGCATTCACATTATTCATTGATTTTTGCCATTGAAAAAAATCATGTTATTCATATACCAGAAATGTTAGAAGCTACTGACTGAATGAAAGGAGCTGGCATCTCAATCTCTTTGAGTCTTCTTTATCATGCTAAGAGGAGCAGGAAAAAGCAAAAAATTTCAGAATTGCACCTTGCAATGCGGAGAAATTACTGTTTGTGCATTTACAATATTCATTGATTTTTGCCATTGAAAAACATCCAGAAATGTTTGAAGCTACTGACTAAATGAAAGGAGCTGGCATCTCACTCTCTTTGAATCTTCTTTATCATGATAAGAGGAGCAGGAAAAAGCAAAAAATTTCAGAATTGCACCTTGCAATGCGGAGAAATTACTGTTTGTGCATTTACAATATTCATTGATTTTTGCCATTGAAAAACATCCAGAAATGTTTGAAGCTACTGACTAAATGAAAGGAGCTTGCATCTCACCCTCTTTGAATCTTCTTTATCATGCTAAGAGGAGCAGGAAAAACAAAAAATTTCAGAATTGCACCTTGCAATGCGGAGAAATTACTGTTTGTGCATTCACATTATTCATTGATTTTTGCCATTGAAAAACATCATGTTGTTCATATACCAGAAATGTTTGAAGCTACTGACTGAATGAAAGGAGCTGGCATCTCACTCTTTTTGAATCTTCTTTATCATGCCAAGAGGAGCAGGAAAAAGCAAAAAATTTCAGAATTGCACCTTGCAATGCGGGGAAATTACTGTTTGTGCATTCACATTATTCATTGATTTTTGCCATTGAAAAACATCATGTTATTCATATACCAGAAATGTTTGAAGCTACTGACTGAATGAAAAGAGCTGGCATCTCACTGTCTTTGAATCTTCTTTATCATACTAAGAGGAGCAGGAAAAAGCAAAAAATTTCAGAATTGCACCTTGCAATGCGGAGAAATTACTGTTTGTGCATTTACAATATTCATTGAATTTTGACATTGAAAAACGTCCAGAAATGTTTGAAGCTACTGACTGAATGAAAGGAGCTGGCATCTCACTCTCTTTGAATCTTCTTTATCATGCTAAGAGGAGCAGGAAAAAGCAAAAAATTTCAGAATTGCACCTTCCAATGCGGAGAAATTACTGTTTGTGCATTCACATTATTCATTGATTTTTGCCATTGAAAAACATCATGTCGTTCATATACCAGAAATGTTTGAAGCTACTGACTGAATGAAAGGAGCTGGCATCTCACTCTCTTTGAATCTTTTTTATCATGCTACGAGGAGCAGGAAAAAGCAAAAAATTTCAGAATTGCACCTTGCAATGCGGAGAAATTACTGTTTGTGCATTCACATTATTCATTGATTTTTGCCATTGAAAAACATCATGTTATTCATATACCAGAAATGTTAGAAGCTACTGACTGAATGAAAGGAGCTGGCATCTCAATCTCTTTGAGTCTTCTTTATCATGCTAAGAGGAGCAGGAAAAAGCAAAAAATTTCAGAATTGCACCTTCCAATGCGGAGAAATTACTGTTTGTGCATTTACAATATTCATTGATTTTTGCCATTGAAAAACGTCCAGAAATCTTTGAAGCTACTGACGGAATGAAAGGAGCTGGCATCTCACTCTCTTTGAATCTTCTTTATCATGCTAAGAGGAGCAGGAAAAAGCAAAAAATTTCAGAATTGCACCTTGCAATGCGGATAAATTACTGTTTGTGCATTCACATTATTCATTGATTTTTGACATTGAAAAACATCATGTTATTCATATACAAGAAATGTTAGAAGCTACTGACTGAATGAAAGGAGCTGGCATCTCAATCTCTTTGAGTCTTCTTTATCATGCTAAGAGGAGCAGGAAAAAGCAAAAAATTTCAGAATTGCACCTTGCAATGCGGAGAAATTACTGTTTGTGCATTTACAATATTCATTGATTTTTGCCATTGAAAAACGTCCAAAAATGTTTGAAGCTACTGACGGAATGAAAGGAGCTGGCATCTCACTCTCTTTGAATCTTCTTTATCATGCTAAGAGGAGCAGGAAAGAGCAAAAAATTTCAGAATTGCACCTTGCAATGCGGAGAAATTACTGTTTGTGCATTCACATTATTCATTGATTTTTGCCATTGAAAAACATCATGTTATTCATATACCAGAAATGTTAGTAGCTACTGACTGAATGAAAGGAGCTGGCATCTCAATATCTTTGAGTCTTCTTTATCATGCTAAGAGGAGCAGGAAAAAGCAAAAAATTTCAGAATTTGCCATTGCAATGCGGAGAAATTACTGTTTGTGCATTTACAATATTCATTGATTTTTGCCATTGAAAAACGTCCAGAAATGTTTGAAGCTGCTGACTGAATGAAAAGAGCTGGCATCTCACTCTCTTTGAATCTTCTTTATCATGCTAAGAGGAGCAGGAAAAAGCAAAAAAATTCAGAATTGCACCTTGCAATGCGGAGAAATTACTGTTTGTGCATTTACAATATTCATTGATTTTTGCCATTGAAAAACGTCCAGAAATGTTTGAAGCTACTGACGGAATGAAAGGAGCTGGCATCTCACTCTCTTTGAATCTTCGTTATCATGCTAAGAGGAGCAGGAAAAAGCAAAAAATTTCAGAATTGCACCTTGCAATGCGGAGAAATTACTGTTTGTGCATTCACATTATTCATTGATTTTTGCCATTGAAAAACATCATGTTATTCATATACCAGAAATGTTAGAAGCTACTGACTGAATGAAAGGAGCTGGCATCTCAATCTCTTTGAGTCTTCTTTATCATGCTAAGAGGAGCAGGAAAAAGCAAAAAATTTCAGAATTGCACCTTGCAATGCGGAGAAATTACTGTTTGTGCATTTACAATATTCATTGATTTTTGCCATTGAAAAACGTAGAGAAATGTTTGAAGCTACTGACGGAATGAAAGGAGCTGGCATCTCACTCTCTTTGAATCTTCTTTACCATGCTAAGAGGAGCAGGAAAAAGCAAAAAATTTCAGAATTGCACCTTGCAATGCGGAGAAATTACTGTTTGTGCATTCACATTATTCATTGATTTTTGCCATTGAAAAAAATCATGTTATTCATATACCAGAAATGTTAGAAGCTACTGACTGAATGAAAGGAGCTGGCATCTCAATCTCTTTGAGTCTTCTTTATCATGCTAAGAGGAGCAGGAAAAAGCAAAAAATTTCAGAATTGCACCTTGCAATGCGGAGAAATTACTGTTTGTGCATTTACAATATTCATTGATTTTTGCCATTGAAAAACGTCCAGAAATGTTTGAAGCTACTGACGGAATGAAAGGAGCTGGCATCTCACTCTCTTTGAATCTTCTTTATCATGCTAAGAGGAGCAGGAAAAAGCAAAAAATTTCAGAATTGCACCTTGCAATGCGGAGAAATTACTGTTTGTGCATTCACATTATTCATTGGTTTTTGCCATTGAAAAACGTCCAGAAATGTTTGAAGCTGCTGACTGAATGAAAGGAGCTGGCATCTCACTCTCTTTGAATCTTCTTTATCATGCTAAGAGGAGCAGGAAAAAGCAAAAAATTTCAGAATTGCACCTTGCAATGCGGAGAAATTACTGTTTGTGCATTCACATTATTCATTGATTTTTGCCATTGAAAAACATCATGTTATTCATATACCAGAAATGTTTGAAGCTACTGACTGAATGAAAAGAGCTGGCAACTCACTCTCTTTGAGTCTTCTTTATCATGCTAAGAGGAGCAGGAAAAAGCAAAAAATTTCAGAATTGCACCTTGCAATGCGAAGAAATTACTGTTTGTGCATTTACAATATTCATTGATTTTTGCCATTGAAAAACGTCCAGAAATGTTTGAAGCTACTGACTGAATGAAAAGAGCTGGCATCTCACTCTCTTTGAATCTTCTTTATCATGCTAAGAGGAGCAGGAAAAAGCAAAAAATTTCAGAATTGCACCTTGCAATGCGGAGAAATTACTGTTTGTGCATTTACAATATTCATTGATTTTTGAAATTGAAAAACATCCAGAAATGTTTGAAGCTACTGACTAAATGAAAGGAGCTGGCATCTCACCCTCTTTGAATCTTCTTTATCATGCTAAGAGGAGCAGGAAAAAGCAAAAAATTTCAGAATTGCACCTTGCAATGCGGAGAAATTACTGTTTGTGCATTCACATTATTCATTGATTTTTGCCATTGAAAAACATCATGTTGTTCATATACCAGAAATGTTTGAAGCTACCGACTGAATGAAAGGAGCTGGCATCTCACTCTCTTTGAATCTTCTTTATCATGCCAAGAGGAGCAGGAAAAAGCAAAAAATTTCAGAATTGCACCTTGCAATGCGGGGAAATTACTGTTTGTGCATTCACATTATTCATTGATTTTTGCCATTGAAAAACATCATGTTATTCATATACCAGAAATGTTTGAAGCTACTGACTGAATGAAAAGAGCTGGCATCTCACTGTCTTTGAATCTTCTTTATCATGCTAAGAGGAGCAGGAAAAAGCAAAAAATTTCAGAATTGCACCTTGCAATGCGGAGAAATTACTGTTTGTGCATTTACAATATTCATTGATTTTTGCCATTGAAAAACGTAAAGAAATGTTTGAAGCTACTGACTGAATGAAAGGAGCTGGCATCTCACTCTCTTTGAATCTTCTTTATCATGCTAAGAGGAGCAGGAAAAAGCAAAAAATTTCCGAATTGCACCTTGCAATGCGGAGAAATTACTGTTTGTGCATTCACATTATTCATTGATTTTTGCCATTGAAAAACATCATGTTATTCATATACCAGAAATGTTAGAAGCTACTGACTGAATGAAAGGAGCTGGCATCTCAATCTCTTTGAGTCTTCTTTATCATGCTAAGAGGAGCAGGAAAAAGCAAAAAATTTCAGAATTGCACCTTCCAATGCGGAGAAATTACTGTTTGTGCATTTACAATATTCATTGATTTTTGCCATTGAAAAACGTCCAGAAATGTTTGAAGCTACTGACGGAATGAAAGGAGCTGGCATCTCACTCTCTTTGAATCTTCTTTATCATGCTAAGAGGAGCAGGAAAAAGCTAAAAATTTCAGAATTGCACCTTGCAATGCGGAGAAATTACTGTTTGTGCATTCACATTATTCATTGATTTTTGACATTGAAAAACATCATGTTATTCATATACCAGAAATGTTAGAAGCTACTGACTGAATGAAAGGAGCTGGCATCTCAATCTCTTTGAGTCTTCTTTATCATGCTAAGAGGAGCAGGAAAAAGCAAAAAATTTCAGAATTGCACCTTGCAATGCGGAGAAATTACTGTTTGTGCATTTACAATATTCATTGCTTTTTGCCATTGAAAAACGTCAAGAAATGTTTGAAGCTACTAACGGAATGAAAGGAGCTGGCATCTCACTCTCTTTGAATCTTCTTTATCATGCTAAGAGGAGCAGGAAAGAGCAAAAAATTTCAGAATTGCACCTTGCAATGCGGAGAAATTACTGTTTGTGCATTCACATTATTCAATGATTTTTGCCATTGAAAAACATCATGTTATTCATATACCAGAAATGTTTGAAGCTACTGACTGAATGAAAAGAACTGGCATCTCACTCTCTTTGAATCTTCTTTATCATGCTAAGAGGAGCAGGAAAAAGCAAAAAATTTCAGAATTGCACCTTGCAATGCGGAGAAATTACTGTTTGTGCATTTACAATATTCATTGATTTTTGCCATTGAAAAACGTCCAGAAATGTTTGAAGCTGCTGACTGAATGAAAAGAGCTGGCATCTCACTCTCTTTGAATCTTCTTTATCATGCTAAGAGGAGCAGGAAAAAGCAAAAAAATTCAGAATTGCACCTTGCAATGCGGAGAAATTACTGTTTGTGCATTTACAATATTCATTGATTTTTGCCATTGAAAAACGTCCAGAAATGTTTGAAGCTACTGACGGAATGAAAGGAGCTGGCATCTCACTCTCTTTGAATCTTCTTTATCATGCTAAGAGGAGCAGGAAAAAGCAAAAAATTTCAGAATTGCACCTTGCAATGCGGAGAAATTACTGTTTGTGCATTCACATTATTCATTGATTTTTGCCATTGAAAAACATCATGTTATTCATATACCAGAAATGTTAGAAGCTACTGACTGAATGAAAGGAGCTGGCATCTCAATCTCTTTGAGTCTTCTTTATCATGCTAAGAGGAGCAGGAAAAAGCAAAAAATTTCAGAATTGCACCTTGCAATGCGGAGAAATTACTGTTTGTGCATTTACAATATTCATTGATTTTTGCCATTGAAAAACGTCCAGAAATGTTTGAAGCTACTGACGGAATGAAAGGAGCTGGCATCTCAATCTCTTTGAATCTTCTTTATCATGCTAAGAGGAGCAGGAAAAAGCAAAAAATTTCAGAATTGCACCTTGCAATGCGGAGAAATTACTGTTTGTGCATTCTTATTATTCATTGGTTTTTGCCATTGAAAAACGTCCAGAAATGTTTGAAGCTGCTGACTGAATGAAAGGAGCTGGCATCTCACTCTCTTTGAATCTTCTTTATCATGCTAAGAGGAGCAGGAAAAAGCAAAAAATTTCAGAATTGCACCTTGCAATGCGGAGAAATTACTGTTTGTGCATTCACATTATTCATTGATTTTTGCCATTGAAAAACATCATGTTATTCATATACCAGAAATGTTTGAAGCTACTGACTGAATGAAAAGAGCTGGCATCTCACTCTCTTTGAGTCTTCTTTATCATGCTAAGAGGAGCAGGAAAAAGCAAAAAATTTCAGAATTGCACCTTGCAATGCGAAGAAATTACTGTTTGTGCATTTACAATATTCATTGATTTTTGCCATTGAAAAACGTCCAGAAATGTTTGAAACTACTGACAGAATGAAAAGAGCTGGCATCTCACTCTCTTTGAGTCTTCTTTATCATGCTAAGAGGAGCAGGAAAAAGCAAAAAATTTCAGAATTGCACCTTCCAATGCGGAGAAATTACTGTTTGTGCATTTACAATATTCATTGATTTTTGCCATTGAAAAACGTCCAGAAATCTTTGAAGCTACTGACGGAATGAAAGGAGCTGGCATCTCACTCTCTTTGAATCTTCTTTATCATGCTAAGATGAGCAGGAAAAAGCAAAAAATTTCAGAATTGCACCTTGCAATGCGGATAAATTACTGTTTGTGCATTCACATTATTCATTGATTTTTGACATTGAAAAACATCATGTTATTCATATACAAGAAATGTTAGAAGCTACTGACTGAATGAAAGGAGCTGGCATCTCAATCTCTTTGAGTCTTCTTTATCATGCTAAGAGGAGCAGGAAAAAGCAAAAAATTTCAGAATTGCACCTTGCAATGCGGAGAAATTACTGTTTGTGCATTTACAATATTCATTGATTTTTGCCATTGAAAAACGTCCAGAAATGTTTGAAGCTACTGACGGAATGAAAGGAGCTGGCATCTCACTCTCTTTGAATCTTCTTTATCATGCTAAGAGGAGCAGGAAAGAGCAAAAAATTTCAGAATTGCACCTTGCAATGCGGAGAAATTACTGTTTGTGCATTCACATTATTCATTGATTTTTGCCATTGAAAAACATCATGTTATTCATATACCAGAAATGTTAGTAGCTACTGACTGAATGAAAGGAGCTGGCATCTCAATCTCTTTGAGTCTTCTTTATCATGCTAAGAGGAGCAGGAAAAAGCAAAAAATTTCAGAATTGCACATTGCAATGCGGAGAAATTACTGTTTGTGCATTTACAATATTCATTGATTTTTGCCATTGAAAAACGTCCAGAAATGTTTGAAGCTGCTGACTGAATGAAAAGAGCTGGCATCTCACTCTCTTTGAATCTTCTTTATCATGCTAAGAGGAGCAGGAAAAAGCAAAAAAATTCAGAATTGCACCTTGCAATGCGGAGAAATTACTGTTTGTGCATTTACAATATTCATTGATTTTTGCCATTGAAAAACGTCCAGAAATGTTTGAAGCTACTGACGGAATGAAAGGAGCTGGCATCTCACTCTCTTTGAATCTTCGTTATCATGCTAAGAGGAGCAGGAAAAAGCAAAAAATTTCAGAATTGCACCTTGCAATGCGGAGAAATTACTGTTTGTGCATTCACATTATTCATTGATTTTTGCCATTGAAAAACATCATGTTATTCATATACCAGAAATGTTAGAAGCTACTGACTGAATGAAAGGAGCTGGCATCTCAATCTCTTTGAGTCTTCTTTATCATGCTAAGAGGAGCAGGAAAAAGCAAAAAATTTCAGAATTGCACCTTGCAATGCGGAGAAATTACTGTTTGTGCATTTACAATATTCATTGATTTTTGCCATTGAAAAACGTAGAGAAATGTTTGAAGCTACTGACGGAATGAAAGGAGCTGGCATCTCACTCTCTTTGAATCTTCTTTACCATGCTAAGAGGAGCAGGAAAAAGCAAAAAATTTCAGAATTGCACCTTGCAATGCGGAGAAATTACTGTTTGTGCATTCACATTATTCATTGATTTTTGCCATTGAAAAAAATCATGTTATTCATATACCAGAAATGTTAGAAGCTACTGACTGAATGAAAGGAGCTGGCATCTCAATCTCTTTGAGTCTTCTTTATCATGCTAAGAGGAGCAGGAAAAAGCAAAAAATTTCAGAATTGCACCTTGCAATGCGGAGAAATTACTGTTTGTGCATTTACAATATTCATTGATTTTTGCCATTGAAAAACGTCCAGAAATGTTTGAAGCTACTGACGGAATGAAAGGAGCTGGCATCTCACTCTCTTTGAATCTTCTTTATCATGCTAAGAGGAGCAGGAAAAAGCAAAAAATTTCAGAATTGCACCTTGCAATGCGGAGAAATTACTGTTTGTGCATTCACATTATTCATTGGTTTTTGCCATTGAAAAACGTCCAGAAATGTTTGAAGCTGCTGACTGAATGAAAGGAGCTGGCATCTCACTCTCTTTGAATCTTCTTTATCATGCTAAGAGGAGCAGGAAAAAGCAAAAAATTTCAGAATTGCACCTTGCAATGCGGAGAAATTACTGTTTGTGCATTCACATTATTCATTGATTTTTGCCATTGAAAAACATCATGTTATTCATATACCAGAAATGTTTGAAGCTACTGACTGAATGAAAAGAGCTGGCAACTCACTCTCTTTGAGTCTTCTTTATCATGCTAAGAGGAGCAGGAAAAAGCAAAAAATTTCAGAATTGCACCTTGCAATGCGAAGAAATTACTGTTTGTGCATTTACAATATTCATTGATTTTTGCCATTGAAAAACGTCCAGAAATGTTTGAAGCTACTGACTAAATGAAAGGAGCTGGCATCTCACCCTCTTTGAATCTTCTTTATCATGCTAAGAGGAGCAGAAAAAAGCAAAAAATTTCAGAATTGCACCTTGCAATGCGGAGAAATTACTGTTTGTGCATTCACATTATTCATTGATTTTTGCCATTGAAAAACATCATGTTGTTCATATACCAGAAATGTTTGAAGCTACCGACTGAATGAAAGGAGCTGGCATCTCACTCTCTTTGAATCTTCTTTATCATGCCAAGAGGAGCAGGAAAAAGCAAAAAATTTCAGAATTGCACCTTGCAATGCGGGGAAATTACTGTTTGTGCATTCACATTATTCATTGATTTTTGCCATTGAAAAACATCATGTTATTCATATACCAGAAATGTTTGAAGCTACTGACTGAATGAAAAGAGCTGGCATCTCACTGTCTTTGAATCTTCTTTATCATGCTAAGAGGAGCAGGAAAAAGCAAAAAATTTCAGAATTGCACCTTGCAATGCGGAGAAATTACTGTTTGTGCATTTACAATATTCATTGATTTTTGCCATTGAAAAACGTCCAGAAATGTTAGAAGCTACTGACTGAATGAAAGGAGCTGGCATCTCACTCTCTTTGAATCTTCTTTATCATGCTAAGAGGAGCAGGAAAAAGCAAAAAATTTCAGAATTGCACCTTGCAATGCGGAGAAATTACTGTTTGTGCATTCACATTATTCATTGATTTTTGCCATTGAAAAACATCATGTTATTCATATACCAGAAATGTTAGAAGCTACTGACTGAATGAAAGGAGCTGGCATCTCAATCTCTTTGAGTCTTCTTTATCATGCTAAGAGGAGCAGGAAAAAGCAAAAAATTTCAGAATTGCACCTTCCAATGCGGAGAAATTACTGTTTGTGCATTTACAATATTCATTGATTTTTGCCATTGAAAAACGTCCAGAAATGTTTGAAGCTACTGACGGAATGAAAGGAGCTGGCATCTCACTCTCTTTGAATCTTCTTTATCATGCTAAGAGGAGCAGGAAAAAGCTAAAAATTTCAGAATTGCACCTTGCAATGCGGAGAAATTACTGTTTGTGCATTCACATTATTCATTGATTTTTGACATTGAAAAACATCATGTTATTCATATACCAGAAATGTTAGAAGCTACTGACTGAATGAAAGGAGCTGGCATCTCAATCTCTTTGAGTCTTCTTTATCATGCTAAGAGGAGCAGGAAAAAGCAAAAAATTTCAGAATTGCACCTTGCAATGCGGAGAAATTACTGTTTGTGCATTTACAATATTCATTGATTTTTGCCATTGAAAAACGTCCAGAAATGTTTGAAGCTACTAACGGAATGAAAGGAGCTGGCATCTCACTCTCTTTGAATCTTCTTTATCATGCTAAGAGGAGCAGGAAAGAGCAAAAAATTTCAGAATTGCACCTTGCAATGCGGAGAAATTACTGTTTGTGCATTCACATTATTCAATGATTTTTGCCATTGAAAAACATCATGTTATTCATATACCAGAAATGTTTGAAGCTACTGACTGAATGAAAAGAACTGGCATCTCACTCTCTTTGAATCTTCTTTATCATGCTAAGAGGAGCAGGAAAAAGCAAAAAATTTCAGAATTGCACCTTGCAATGCGGAGAAATTACTGTTTGTGCATTTACAATATTCATTGATTTTTGCCATTGAAAAACGTCCAGAAATGTTTGAAGCTGCTGACTGAATGAAAAGAGCTGGCATCTCACTCTCTTTGAATCTTCTTTATCATGCTAAGAGGAGCAGGAAAAAGCAAAAAAATTCAGAATTGCACCTTGCAATGCGGAGAAATTACTGTTTGTGCATTTACAATATTCATTGATTTTTGCCATTGAAAAACGTCCAGAAATGGTTGAAGCTACTGACGGAATGAAAGGAGCTGGCATCTCACTCTCTTTGAATCTTCTTTATCATGCTAAGAGGAGCAGGAAAAAGCAAAAAAATTCAGAATTGCACCTTGCAATGCGGAGAAATTACTGTTTGTGCATTCACATTATTCATTGATTTTTGCCATTGAAAAACATCATGTTATTCATATACCAGAAATGTTAGAAGCTACTGACTGAATGAAAGGAGCTGGCATCTCAATCTCTTTGAGTCTTCTTTATCATGCTAAGAGGAGCAGGAAAAAGCAAAAAATTTCAGAATTGCACCTTGCAATGCGGAGAAATTACTGTTTGTGCATTCTTATTATTCATTGGTTTTTGCCATTGAAAAACGTCCAGAAATGTTTGAAGCTGCTGACTGAATGAAAGGAGCTGGCATCTCACTCTCTTTGAATCTTCTTTATCATGCTAAGAGGAGCAGGAAAAAGCAAAAAATTTCAGAATTGCACCTTGCAATGCGGAGAAATTACTGTTTGTGCATTCACATTATTCATTGATTTTTGCCATTGAAAAACATCATGTTATTCATATACCAGAAATGTTTGAAGCTACTGACTGAATGAAAAGAGCTGGCATCTCACTCTCTTTGAGTCTTCTTTATCATGCTAAGAGGAGCAGGAAAAAGCAAAAAATTTCAGAATTGCACCTTGCAATGCGAAGAAATTACTGTTTGTGCATTTACAATATTCATTGATTTTTGCCATTGAAAAACGTCCAGAAATGTTTGAAACTACTGACAGAATGAAAAGAGCTGGCATCTCACTCTCTTTGAATCTTCTTTATCATGCTAAGAGGAGCAGGTATAAGCAAAAAATTTCAGAATTGCACCTTGCAATGCGGAGAAATTACTGTTTGTGCATTTACAATATTCATTGATTTTTGCCATTGAAAAACATCCAGAAATGTTTGAAGCTACTGACTAAATGAAAGGAGCTGGCATCTCACCCTCTTTGAATCTTCTTTATCATGCTAAGAGGAGCAGGAAAAAGCAAAAAATTTCAGAATTGCACCTTGCAATGCGGAGAAATTACTGTTTGTGCATTCATATTATTCATTGATTTTTGCCATTGAAAAACATCATGTTGTTCATATACCAGAGATGTTTGAAGCTACTGACTGAATGAAAGGAGCTGGCATCTCACTCTCTTTGAATCTTCTTTATCATGCCAAGAGGAGCAGGAAAAAGCAAAAAATTTCAGAATTGCACCTTGCAATGCGGGGAAATTACTGTTTGTGCATTCACATTATTCATTGATTTTTGCCATTGAAAAACATCATGTTATTCATATACCAGAAATGTTTGAAGCTACTGACTGAATGAAAAGAGCTGGCATCTCACTGTCTTTGAATCTTCTTTATCATGCTAAGAGGAGCAGGAAAAAGCAAAAAATTTCAGAATTGCACCTTGCAATGCGGAGAAATTACTGTTTGTGCATTTACAATATTCATTGATTTTTGCCATTGAAAAACGTCCAGAAATGTTTGAAGCTACTGACTGAATGAAAGGAGCTGGCATCTCACTCTCTTTGAATCTTCTTTATCATGCTAAGAGGAGCAGGAAAAAGCAAAAAATTTCAGAATTGCACCTTGCAATGCGGAGAAATTACTGTTTGTGCATTCACATTATTCATTGATTTTTGCCATTGAAAAACATCATGTCGTTCATATACCAGAAATGTGTGAAGCTACTGACTGAATGAAAGGAGCTGGCATCTCACTCTCTTTGAATCTTTTTTATCATGCTACGAGGAGCAGGAAAAAGCAAAAAATTTCAGAATTGCACCTTGCAATGCGGAGAAATTACTGTTTGTGCATTCACATTATTCATTGATTTTTGCCATTGAAAAACATCATGTTATTCATATACCAGAAATGTTAGAAGCTACTGACTGAATGAAAGGAGCTGGCATCTCAATCTCTTTGAGTCTTCTTTATCATGCTAAGAGGAGCAGGAAAAAGCAAAAAATTTCAGAATTGCACCTTCCAATGCGGAGAAATTACTGTTTGTGCATTTACAATATTCATTGATTTTTGCCATTGAAAAACGTCCAGAAATGTTTGAAGCTACTGACGGAATGAAAGGAGCTGGCATCTCACTCTCTTTGAATCTTCTTTATCATGCTAAGAGGAGCAGGAAAAAGCAAAAAATTTCAGAATTGCACCTTGCAATGCGGAGAAATTACTGTTTGTGCATTCACATTATTCATTGATTTTTGACATTGAAAAACATCATGTTATTCATATACCAGAAATGTTAGAAGCTACTGACTGAATGAAAGGAGCTGGCATCTCAATCTCTTTGAGTCTTCTTTATCATGCTAAGAGGAGCAGGAAAAAGCAAAAAATTTCATAATTGCACCTTGCCATGCTGAGAAATTACTGTTTGTGCATTTACAATATTCATTGATTTTTGCCATTGAAAAACGTCCAGAAATGTTTGAAGCTACTGACGGAATGAAAGGAGCTGGCATCTCACTCTCTTTGAATCTTCTTTATCATGCTAAGAGGAGCAGGAAAGAGCAAAAAATTTCAGAATTGCACCTTGCAATGCGGAGAAATTACTGTTTGTGCATTCACATTATTCATTGATTTTTGCCATTGAAAAACATCATGTTATTCATATACCAGAAATGTTAGAAGCTACTGACAGAATGAAAGGAGCTGGCATCTCAATCTCTTTGAGTCTTCTTTATCATGCTAAGAGGAGCAGGAAAAAGCAAAAAATTTCAGAATTGCACCTTGCAATGCGGAGAAATTACTGTTTGTGCATTTACAATATTCATTGATTTTTGCCATTGAAAAACGTCCAGAAATGTTTGAAGCTACTGACGGAATGAAAGGAGCTGGCATCTCACTCTCTTTGAATCTTCTTTATCATGCTAAGAGGAGCAGGAAAAAGCAAAAAATTTCAGAATTGCACCTTGCAATGCGGAGAAATTACTGTTTGTGCATTCACATTATTCAATGATTTTTGCCATTGAAAAACATCATGTTATTCATATACCAGAAATGTTTGAAGCTACTGACTGAATGAAAAGAACTGGCATCTCACTCTCTTTGAATCTTCTTTATCATGCTAAGAGGAGCAGGAAAAAGCAAAAAATTTCAGAATTGCACCTTGCAATGCGGAGACATTACTGTTTGTGCATTTACAATATTCATTGATTTTTGCCATTGAAAAACGTAGAGAAATGTTTGAAGCTACTGACGGAATGAAAGGAGCTGGCATCTCACTCTCTTTGAATCTTCTTTATCATGCTAAGAGGAGCAGGAAAAAGCAAAAAATTTCAGAATTGCACCTTGCAATGCGGGGAAATTACTGTTTGTGCATTCACATTATTCATTGATTTTTGCCATTGAAAAACATCATGTTATTCATATACCAGAAATGGTTGAAGCTACTGACTGAATGAAAAGAGCTGGCATCTCACTCTCTTTGAGTCTTCTTTATCATGCTAAGAGGAGCAGGAAAAAGCAAAAAATTTCAGAATTGCACCTTGCAATGCGAAGAAATTACTGTTTGTGCATTTACAATATTCATTGATTTTTGCCATTGAAAAACGTCCAGAAATGTTTGAAACTACTGACAGAATGAAAAGAGCTGGCATCTCACTCTCTTTGAATCTTCTTTATCATGCTAAGAGGAGCAGGAAAAAGCAAAAAAATTCAGAATTGCTCCTTGCAATGCGGAGAAATTACTGTTTGTGCATTTACAATATTCATTGATTTTTGCCATTGAAAAACATCCAGAAATGTTTGAAGCTACTGACTAAATGAAAGGATCTGGCATCTCACCCTCTTTGAATCTTCTTTATCATGCTAAGAGGAGCAGGAAAGAGCAAAAAATTTCAGAATTGCACCTTGCAATGCGGAGAAATTACTGTTTGTGCATTCACATTATTCATTGATTTTTGCCATTGAAAAACATCATGTTGTTCATATACCAGAAATGTTTGAAGCTACTGACTGAATGAAAGGAGCTGGCATCTCACTCTCTTTGAATCTTCTTTATCATGCTAAGAGGAGCAGGAAAAAGCAAAAAATTTCAGAATTGCACCTTGCAATGCGGGGAAATTACTGTTTGTGCATTCACATTATTCATTGATTTTTGCCATTGAAAAACATCATGTTATTCATATACCAGAAATGTTTGAAGCTACTGACTGAATGAAAAGAGCTGGCATCTCACTGTCTTTGAATCTTCTTTATCATGCTAAGAGGAGCAGGAAAAAGCAAAAAATTTCAGAATTGCACCTTGCAATGCGGAGAAATTACTGTTTGTGCATTTACAATATTCATTGATTTTTGCCATTGAAAAACGTCCAGAAATGTTTGAAGCTACTGAC
The DNA here is from genome assembly GCF_046119375.1 of Phyllobates terribilis. Taxonomy (NCBI): domain Eukaryota; kingdom Metazoa; phylum Chordata; class Amphibia; order Anura; family Dendrobatidae; genus Phyllobates; species Phyllobates terribilis. The sequence goes on from NW_027362792.1 coordinate 6,035,299, forward strand.
TGAATGAAAAGAGCTGGCATCTCACTCTCTTTAAATCTTTTTTATCATGCTACGAGGAGCAGGAAAAAGCAAAAAATTTCAGAATTGCACCTTGCAATGCGGAGAAATTACTGTTTGTGCATTCACATTATTCATTGATTTTTGCCATTGAAAAACATCATGTCGTTCATATACCAGAAATGTTTGAAGCTACTGACTGAATGAAAGGAGCTGGCATCTCACTCTCTTTGAATCTTTTTTATCATGCTACGAGGAGCAGGAAAAAGCAAAAAATTTCAGAATTGCACCTTGCAATGCGGAGAAATTACTGTTTGTGCATTCACATTATTCATTGATTTTTGCCATTGAAAAACATCATGTTATTCATATACCAGAAATGTTAGAAGCTACTGACTGAATGAAAGGAGCTGGCATCTCAATCTCTTTGAGTCTTCTTTATCATGCTAAGAGGAGCAGGAAAAAGCAAAAAATTTCAGAATTGCACCTTCCAATGCGGAGAAATTACTGTTTGTGCATTTACAATATTCATTGATTTTTGCCATTGAAAAACGTCCAGAAATGTTTGAAGCTACTGACGGAATGAAAGGAGCTGGCATCTCACTCTCTTTGAATCTTCTTTATCATGCTAAGAGGAGCAGGAAAAAGCAAAAAATTTCAGAATTGCACCTTGCAATGCGGAGAAATTACTGTTCGTGCATTTACAATATTCATTGATTTTTGCCATTGAAAAACGTCCAGAAATGTTTGAAGCTACTGACGGAATGAAAGGAGCTGGCATCTCACTCTCTTTGAATCTTCTTTATCATGCTAAGAGGAGCAGGAAAGAGCAAAAAATTTCAGAATTGCACCTTGCAATGAGGAGAAATTACTGTTTGTGCATTCACATTATTCATTGATTTTTGCCATTGAAAAACATCATGTTATTCATATACCAGAAATGTTAGAAGCTACTGACTGAATGAAAGGAGCTGGCATCTCAATCTCTTTGAGTCTTCTTTATCATGCTAAGAGGAGCAGGAAAAAGCAAAAAATTTCAGAATTGCACCTTGCAATGCGGAGAAATTACTGTTTGTGCATTTACAATATTCATTGATTTTTGCCATTGAAAAACGTCCAGAAATGTTTGAAGCTACTGACGGAATGAAAGGAGCTGGCATCTCACTCTCTTTGAATCCTCTTTATCATGCTAAGAGGAGCAGGAAAAAGCAAAAAATTTCAGAATTGCACCTTGCAATGCGAAGAAATTACTGTTTGTGCATTTACAATATTCATTGATTTTTGCCATTGAAAAACGTCCAGAAATGTTTGAAACTACTGACAGAATGAAAAGAGCTGGCATCTCACTCTCTTTGAATCTTCTTTATCATGCTAAGAGGAGCAGGAAAAAGCAAAAAATTTCAGACTTGCACCTTGCAATGCGGAGAAATTACTGTTTGTGCATTTACAATATTCATTGATTTTTGCCATTGAAAAACATCCAGAAATGTTTGAAGCTACTGACTAAATGAAAGGAGCTGGCATCTCACCCTCTTTGTATCTTCTTTATCATGCTAAGAGGAGCAGGAAAAAGCAAAAAATTTCAGAATTGCACCTTGCAATGCGGAGAAATTACTGTTTGTGCATTCACATTATTCATTGATTTTTGCCATTGAAAAACATCATGTTGTTCATATACCAGAAATGTTTGAAGCTACTGACTGAATGAAAGGAGCTGGCATCTCACTCTCTTTGAATCTTCTTTATCATGCTAAGAGGAGCAGGAAAAAGCAAAAAATTTCAGAATTGCACCTTGCAATGCGGGGAAATTACTGTTTGTGCATTCACATTATTCATTGATTTTTGCCATTGAAAAACATCATGTTATTCATATACCAGAAATGTTTGAAGCTACTGACTGAATGAAAAGAGCTGGCATCTCACTCTCTTTGAGTCTTCTTTATCATGCTAAGAGGAGCAGGAAAAAGCAAAAAATTTCAGAATTGCACCTTGCAATGCGAAGAAATTACTGTTTGTGCATTTACAATATTCATTGATTTTTGCCATTGAAAAACGTCCAGAAATGTTTGAAACTACTGACAGAATGAAAAGAGCTGGCATCTCACTCTCTTTGAATCTTCTTTATCATGCTAAGAGGAGCAGGAAAAAGCAAAAAATTTCAGAATTGCACCTTGCAATGCGGAGAAATTACTGTTTGTGCATTTACAATATTCATTGATTTTTGCCATTGAAAAACATCCAGAAATGTTTGAAGCTACTGACTAAATGAAAGGAGCTGGCATCTCACCCTCTTTGAATCTTCTTTATCATGCTAAGAGGAGCAGGAAAAAGCAAAAAATTTCAGAATTGCACCTTGCAATGCAGAGAAATTACTGTTTGTGCATTCACATTATTCATTGATTTTTGCTATTGAAAAACATCATGTTGTTCATATACCAGAAATGTTTGAAGCTACTGACTGAATGAAAGGAGCTGGCATCTCACTCTCTTTGAATCTTCTTTATCATGCTAAGAGGAGCAGGAAAAAGCAAAAAATTTCAGAATTGCACCTTGCAATGCGGGGAAATTACTGTTTGTGCATTCACATTATTCATTGATTTTTGCCATTGAAAAACATCATGTTATTCATATACCAGAAATGTTTGAAGCTACTGACTGAATGAAAAGAGCTGGCATCTCACTGTCTTTGAATCTTCTTTATCATGCTAAGAGGAGCAGGAAAAAGCAAAAAAATTCAGAATTGCACCTTGCAATGCGGAGAAATTACTGTTTGTGCATTTACAATATTCATTGATTTTTGCCATTGAAAAACGTCCAGAAATGTTTGAAGCTACTGACTGAATGAAAGGAGCTGGCATCTCACTCTCTTTGAATCTTCTTTATCATGCTAAGAGGAGCAGGAAAAAGCAAAAAATTTCAGAATTGCACCTTGCAATGCGGAGAAATTACTGTTTGTGCATTCACATTATTCATTGATTTTTGCCATTGAAAAACATCATGTCGTTCATATACCAGAAATGTTTGAAGCTACTGACTGAATGAAAGGAGCTGGCATCTCACTCTCTTTGAATCTTTTTTATCATGCTATGAGGAGCAGGAAAAAGCAAAAAATTTCAGAATTGCACCTTGCAATGCGGAGAAATTACTGTTTGTGCATTCACATTATTCATTGATTTTTGCCATTGAAAAACATCATGTTATTCATATACCAGAAATGTTAGAAGCTACTGACTGAATGAAAGGAGCTGGCATCTCAATCTCTTTGAGTCTTTTTTATCATGCTAAGAGGAGCAGGAAAAAGCAAAAAATTTCAGAATTGCACCTTCCAATGCGGAGAAATTACTGTTTGTGCATTTACAATATTCATTGATTTTTGCCATTGAAAAACGTCCAGAAATGTTTGAAGCTACTGACGGAATGAAAGGAGCTGGCATCTCACTCTCTTTGAATCTTCTTTATCATGCTAAGAGGAGCAGGAAAAAGCAAAAAATTTCAGAATTGCACCTTGCAATGCGGAGAAATTACTGTTTGTGCATTTACAATATTCATTGATTTTTGCCATTGAAAAACGTCCAGAAATGTTTGAAGCTACTGACGGAATGAAAGGAGCTGGCATCTCACTCTCTTTGAATCTTCTTTATCATGCTAAGAGGAGCAGGAAAGAGCAAAAAATTTCAGAATTGCACCTTGCAATGCGGAGAAATTACTGTTTGTGCATTCACATTATTCATTGATTTTTGCCATTGAAAAACATCATGTTATTCATATACCAGAAATGTTAGAAGCTACTGACTGAATGAAAGGAGCTGGCATCTCAATCTCTTTGAGTCTTCTTTATCATGCTAAGAGGAGCAGGAAAAAGCAAAAAATTTCAGAATTGCACCTTGCAATGCGGAGAAATTACTGTTTGTGCATTTACAATATTCATCGATTTTTGCCATTGAAAAACGTCCAGAAATGTTTGAAGCTACTGACGGAATGAAAGGAGCTAGCATCTCACTCTCTTTGAATATTCTTTATCATGCTAAGAGGAGCAGGAAAAAGCAAAAAATTTCAGAATTGCACCTTGCAATGCGGAGAAATTACTGTTTGTGCATTCACATTATTCAATGATTTTTGCCATTGAAAAACATCATGTTATTCATATACCAGAAATGTTTGAAGCTACTGACTGAATGAAAAGAACTGGCATCTCACTCTCTTTGAATCTTCTTTACCATGGTAAGAGGAGCAGGAAAAAGCAAAAAATTTCAGAATTGCACCTTGCAATGCGGAGAAATTACTGTTTGTGCATTTACAATATTCATTGATTTTTGCCATTGAAAAACGTCCAGAAATGTTTGAAGCTGCTGACTGAATGAAAAGAGCTGGCATCTCACTCTCTTTGAATCTTCTTTATCATGCTAAGAGGAGCAGGAAAAAGCAAAAAAATTCAGAATTGCACCTTGCAATGCGGAGAAATTACTGTTTGTGCATTTACAATATTCATTGATTTTTGCCATTGAAAAACGTCCAGAAATGTTTGAAGCTACTGACTGAAAGGAGCTGGCATCTCACTCTCTTTGAATCTTCTTTATCATGCTAAGAGGAGCAGGAAAAAGCAAAAAATTTCAGAATTGCACCTTGCAATGCGGAGAAATTACTGTTTGTGCATTCACATTATTCATTGATTTTTGCCATTGAAAAACATCATGTTGTTCATATACCAAAAATGTTTGAAGCTACTGACTGAATGAAAGGAGCTGGCATCTCACTCTCTTTGAATCTTCTTTATCATGCAAAGAGGAGCAGGAAAAAGCAAAAAATTTCAGAATTGCACCTTGCAATGCGGAGAAATTACTGTTTGTGCATTCACATTATTCATTGATTTTTGCCAATGAAAAACATCATGTTATTCATATACCAGAAATGTTTGAAGCTACTGACTGAATGAAAGGAGCTGGCATCTCACTCTCTTTGAATCTTGTTTATCATGCTAAGAGGAGCAGGAAAAAGCAAAAAATTTCAGAATTTCACCTTGCAATGCTGAGAAATTACTGTTTGAGCATTTACAATATTCATTGATTTTTGCCATTGAAAAACGTCCAGAAATGTTTGAAGCTACAGACGGAATGAAAGTAGCTGGCATCTCACTCTCTTTGAATTTTCTTTATCATGCTAAGAGGAGCAGGAAAAAGCAAAAAATTTCAGAATTGCACCTTGCAATGCGGAGAAATTACTGTTTGTGCATTCACATTATTCATTGATTTTTGCCATTGAAAAACATCATGTTATTCATATACCAGAAATGTTTGAAGCTACTGACTGAAAGGAGCTGGCATCTCACTGTCTTTGAATCTTCTTTATCATGCTAAGAGGAGCAGGAAAAAGCAAAAAATTTCAGAATTGCACCTTGCAATGCGGAGAAATTACTGTTTGTGCATTCACATTATTCATTGATTTTTGCCATTGAAAAACATCATGTTGTTCATATACCAAAAATGTTTGAAGCTACTGACTGAATGAAAGGAGCTGGCATCTCACTCTCTTTGAATCTTCTTTATCATGCAAAGAGGAGCAGGAAAAAGCAAAAAATTTCAGAATTGCACCTTGCAATGCGGAGAAATTACTGTTTGTGCATTCACATTATTCATTGATTTTTGCCAATGAAAAACATCATGTTATTCATATACCAGAAATGTTTGAAGCTACTGACTGAATGAAAGGAGCTGGCATCTCACTCTCTTTGAATCTTGTTTATCATGCTAAGAGGAGCAGGAAAAAGCAAAAAATTTCAGAATTTCACCTTGCAATGCTGAGAAATTACTGTTTGAGCATTTACAATATTCATTGATTTTTGCCATTGAAAAACGTCCAGAAATGTTTGAAGCTACAGACGGAATGAAAGTAGCTGGCATCTCACTCTCTTTGAATTTTCTTTATCATGCTAAGAATAGCAGGAAAAAGCAAAAAATTTCAGAATTGCACCTTGCAATGCGGAGAAATTACTGTTTGTGCATTCACATTATTCATTGATTTTTGCCATTGAAAAACATCATGTTATTCATATACCAGAAATGTTTGAAGCTACTGACTGAATGAAAAGATATGGCATCTCACTCTCTTTGAATCTTCTTTATCATGCTAAGAGGAGTAGGAAAAAGCAAAAAATTTCAGAATTGCACCTTGCAATGCGGAGAAATTATTGTTTGTGCATTCACATTATTCATTGAATTTTGCCATTGAAAAATGTCCAGAAATGTTTGAAGCTACTGACTGAATGAAAGGAGCTGGCATCTCACTCTCTTTGAATCTTCTTTATCATGCTAAGAGTAGCAGGAAAAATCAAAAAATTTCAGAATTGCACCTTGCAATGCGGAGAAATTACTGTTTGTGCATTCACATTATTCATTGATTTTTGCCATTGAAAAACATCATGTTATTCATATACCAGAAATGTTTGAAGCTACTGACTGAATGAAAAGAGCTGGCATCTCACTCTCTTTGTATCTTCTTTATCATGCTAAGAGGAGCAGGAAAAAGCAAAAAATTTCAGAATTGCACCTTGCAATGCGGAGAAATTACTTTTTGTGCATTCACATTATTCAATGATTTTTGCCATTGAAAAACGTCCAGAAATGTTTGAAGCTACTGACTGAATGAAAGGAGCTGGCATCTCACTCTCTTTGAATATTCTTTATTATGCTAAGAGGAGCAGGAAAAAGCAAAAAATTTCAGAATTGCACCTTGCAAAGCGGAGAAATTACTGTTTGTGCATTCACATTATTCATTGATTTTTGCCATTGAAAAACTTCATGTTATTCATATACCAGAAATGTTTGAAGCTACTGACTGAATGAAAAGATCTGGCATCTCACTCTCTTTGAATCTTCTTTATCATGCTAAGAGGAGCAGGAAAAAGCAAAAAATTTCAGAATTGCACCTTGCAATGCGGAGAAATTACTGTTTGTGCATTTACAATATTCATTGATTTTTGCCATTGAAAAACATCCAGAAATGTTTGAAGCTACTGACTGAATGAAAAGAGCTGGCATCTCACTCTCTATGAATCTTCTTTATCATGCTAAGAGGAGCAGGAAAAAGCAAAAAATTTCAGAATTGCACCTTGCAATGCGGAGAAATTACTGTTTGTGCATTCACATTATTCATTGATTTTTGCCATTGAAAAACGTCCAGAAATGTTTGAAGCTACTGACTGAATGAAAGGAGCTGGCATCTCACTCTCTTTGAATCTTCTTTATCATGCTAAGAGGAGCAGGAAAAAGCAAAAAATTTCAGAATTGCATCTTGCAATGCGGAGAAATTACTGTTTGTGCATTCACAATATTCATTGATTTTTGCCATTGAAAAACATCATGTTATTCATATACCAGAAATGTTTGAAGCTACTGACTGAATAAAAAGAGCTGGCATATCACTCTCTTTGAATCTTCTTTATCATGCTAAGAGGAGCAGGAAAAAGCAAAAAATTTCAGAATTGCACCTTGCAATGCGGAGAAATTACTGTTTGTGCATTCACATTATTCATTGATTTTTGCCATTGAAAAACGTCCAGAAATGTTTGAAGCTACTGACTGAATGAAAGGAGCTGGCATCTCACTCTCTTTGAATCTTCTTTATCATGCTAATAGGAGCAGGAAAAAGCAAAAAATTTCAGAATTGCATCTTGCAATGCGGAGAAATTACTGTTTGTGCATTCACAATATTCATTGATTTTTGCCATTGAAAAACATCATGTTATTCATATACCAGAAATGTTTGAAGCTACTGACTGAATAAAAAGAGCTGGCATATCACTCTCTTTGAATCTTCTTTATCATGCGAAGAGGAGCAGGAAAAATCAAAAAATTTCAGAATTGCACCTTGCAATGCGGAGAAATTACTGTTTGTGCATTCACATTATTCATTGATTTTTGCCATTGAAAAACATCATGTTATTCATATACCAGAAATGTTTGAAGCTACTGACTGAATGAAAAGAGCTGGCATCTCACTCTCTTTGAATCTTCTTTATCATGCTAAGAGGAGCAGGAAAAAGCAAAAAAATTCAGAATTGCACCTTGCAATGCGGAGAAATTATTGTTTGTGCATTCACATTATTTATTGATTTTTGCCATTGAAAAACATCATGTTGTTCATATACCAGAAATGTTTGAAGCTACTGACTGAATGAAAAGATCTGGCATCTCACTCTCTTTGAATCTTCTTTATCATGCTAAGAGGAGCAGGAAAAAGCAAAAAATTTCAGAATTGCACCTTGCAAAGCGGAGAAATTACTGTTTGTGCATTCACATTATTCATTGATTTTTGCCATTGAAAAACATCATGTTATTTATATACCAGAAATGTTTGAAGCTACTGACTGAATGAAAAGATCTGGCATCTCACTCTCTTTGAATCTTCTTTATCATGCTAAGAGGAGCAGGAAAAAGCAAAAAATTTCAGAATTGCACCTTGCAATGCGGAGAAATTACTGTTTGTGCATTTACAATATTCATTGATTTTTGCCATTGAAAAACGTCCAGAAATGTTTGAAGCTACTGACTGAATGAAAAGAACTGGCATCTCACTCTCTTTGAATCTTCTTTATCATGCTAAGTGGAGCAGGAAAAAGAAAAAAATTTCAGAATTGCACCTTGCAATGCGGAGAAATTACTGTTTGTGTATTTACAATATTCATTGATTTTTGCTATTGAAAAACGTCCAGAAATGTTTGAAGCTACTGACTGAATGAAAGGAGCTGGCATCTCACTCTCTTTGAATCTTCTTTATCATGCTAAGAGGAGCAGGAAAAAGCAAAAAATTTCAGAACTGCACCTTGCAATGCGGAGAAATTACTGTTTGTGCATTCACATTATTCATTGATTTTTGCAATTGAAAAACATCATGTTATTCATATACCAGAAATGTTTGAAGCTACTGACTGAATAAAAAGAGCTGGCATCTCACTCTCTTTGAATCTTCTTTATCATGCTAAGAGGAGTAGGAAAAGGCAAAAAATTTCAGAATTGCAGCTTGCAATGCGGAGAAATTATTGTTTGTGCATTCACATTATTCATTGATTTTTGCAATTGAAAAACATCATGTTATTCATATACCAGAAATGTTTGAAGCTACTGACTGAATAAAAAGAGCTGGCATCTCACTCTCTTTGAATCTTCTTTATCATGCTAAGAGGAGCAGGAAAAAGCAAAAAATTTCAGAATTGCTCCTTGCAATGCGGAGAAATTACTGTTTGTGCATTTACAATATACATTGATTTTTGCCATTGAAAAACGTCCAGAAAAGTTTGAAGCTACTGACGGAATGAAAGTAGCTGGCATCTCACTCTCTTTGAATTTTCTTTATCATGCTAAGAGGAGCAGGAAAAAGCAAAAAATTTCAGAATTGCACCTTGCAATGCGGAGAAATTACTGTTTGTGCATTCACATTATTCATTGATTTTTGCCATTGAAAAACATCATGTTATTCATATACCAGAAATGTTTGAAGCTACTGACTGAATGAAAGGAGCTGGCATCTCACTCTCTTTGAATCTTGTTTAGCATGCTAAGAGGAGCAGGAAAAAGCAAAAAATTTCAGAATTGCACCTTGCAATGCTGAGAAATTACTGTTTGAGCATTTACAATATTCATTGATTTTTGCCATTGAAAAACGTCCAGAAATGTTTGAAGCTACTGACGGAATGAATGTAGCTGGCATCTCACTCTCTTTGAATTTTCTTTATCATGCTAAGAGGAGCAGGAAAAAGCAAAAAATTTCAGAATTGCACCTTGCAATGCGGAGAAATTACTGTTTGTGCATTCACATTATTCATTGATTTTTGCCATTGAAAAACATCATGTTATTCATATACCAGAAATGTTTGAAGCTACTGACTGAATGAAAAGATCTGGCATCTCACTCTCTTTGAATCTTCTTTATCATGCTAAGAGGAGCAGGAAAAAGCAAAAAATTTCAGAATTGCACCTTGCAATGCGGAGAAATTATTGTTTGTGCATTCACATTATTCATTGAATTTTGCCATTGAAAAATGTCCAGAAATGTTTGAAGCTACTGACTGAATGAAAGGAGCTGGCATCTCACTCTCTTTGAATCTTCTTTATCATGCTAAGAGTAGCAGGAAAAATCTAAAAATTTCAGAATTGCACCTTGCAATGCGGAGAAATTACTGTTTGTGCATTCACATTATTCATTGATTTTTGCCATTGAAAAACATCATGTTATTCATATACCAGAAATGTTTGAAGCTACTGACTGAATGAAAAGAGCTGGCATCTCACTCTCTTTGTATCTTCTTTATCATGCTAAGATGAGCAGGAAAAAGCAAAAAATTTCAGAATTGCACCTTGCAATGCGGAGAAATTACTGTTTGTGCATTCACATTATTCAATGTTTTTTGCCATTGAAAAACGTCCAGAAATGTTTGAAGCTACTGACTGAATGAAAGGAGCTGGCATCTCACTCTCTTTGAATATTCTTTATCATGCTAAGAGGAGCAGGAAAAATCAAAAAATTTCAGAATTGCAACTTGCAATGAGGAGAAATTACTGTTTGTGCATTCACATTATTCATTGATTTTTGTCATTGAAAAACATCATGTTATTCATATACCAGAAATGTTTGAAGCTACTGACTGAATGAAAAGAGCTGGCATCTCACTCTCTTTGAATCTTCTTTATCATGCTAAGAGGAGCAGGAAAAAGCAAAAAATTTCAGAATTGCACTTGCAATGCGGAGAAATTATTGTTTGTGCATTCACATTATTCATTGATTTTTGCCATTGAAAAACATCATGTTGTTCATATACCAGAAATGTTTGAAGCTACTGACTGAATGAAAGGAGCTGGCATCTCACTCTCTTTGAATCTTCTTTATCATGCTAAGAGGAGCAGGAAAAAGCAAAAAATTTCAGAATTGCACCTTGCAAAGCGGAGAAATTACTGTTTGTGCATTCACATTATTCATTGATTTTTGCCATTGAAAAACATCATGTTATTCATATACCATAAATGTTTGAAGCTACTGACTGAATGAAAAGATCTGGCATCTCACTCTCTTTGAATCTTCTTTATCATGCTAAGAGGAGCAGGAAAAAGCAAAAAATTTCAGAATTGCACCTTGCAATGCTGAGAAATTACTGTTTGTGCATTTACAATATTCATTGATTTTTGCCTTTGAAAAACGTCCAGAAATGTTTGAAGCTACTGACTGAATGAAAAGAGCTGGCATCTCACTCTCTTTGAATCTTCTTTATCATGCTAAGAGGAGCAGGAAAAAGCAAAAAATTTCAGAATTGCACCTTGCAATGCGGAGAAATTACTGTTTGTGCATTCACATTATTCATTGATTTTTGCCATTGAAAAACGTCCAGAAATGTTTGAAGCTACTGAATGAATGAAAGCTGCTGGCATCTCACTCTCTTTGAATCTTCTTTATCATGCTAAGAGGAGCAGGAAAAAGCAAAAAATTTCAGAATTGCATCTTGCAATGCGGAGAAATTACTGTTTGTGCATTCACAATATTCATTGATTTTTGCCATTGAAAAACATCATGTTATTCATATATCAGAAATGTTTGAAGCTACTGACTGAATAAAAAGAGCTGGCATATCACTCTCTTTGAATCTTCTTTATCATGCTAAGAGGAGCAGGAAAAAGCAAAAAATTTCAGAATTGCACCTTGCAATGCGGAGAAATTATTGTTTGTGCATTCACATTATTCATTGATTTTTGCCATTGAAAAACGTCCAGAAATGTTTGAAGCTACTGACTGAATGAAAGGAGCTGGCATCTCACTCTCTTTGAATCTTCTTTATCATGCTAAGAGGAGCAGGAAAAATCAAAAAATTTCAGAATTGCACCTTGCAATGCTGAGAAATTACTGTTTGTGCATTCACATTATTCATTGATTTTTGCCATTGAAAAACATCATGTTATTCATATACCAGAAATGTTTGAAGCTACTGACTGAATGAAAAGAGCTGGCATCTCACTCTCTTTGTATCTTCTTTATCATGCTAAGAGGAGCAGGAAAAAGCAAAAAATTTCAGAATTGCACCTTGCAATGCGGAGAAATTACTGTTTGTGCATTCACATTATTCATTGATTTTTGCCATTGAAAAACGTCCAGAAATGTTTGAAGCTACTGACTGAATGAAAGGAGCTGGCATCTCACTCTCTTTGAATCTTCTTTATCATGCTAAGAGGAGCAGGAAAAATCAAAAAATTTCAGAATTGCACCTTGCAATGCGGAGAAATTACTGTTTGTGCATTCACATTATTCATTGATTTTTGCCATTGAAAAACATCATGTTATTCATATACCAGAAATGTTTGAAGCTACTGACTGAATGAAAAGAGCTGGCATCTCACTCTCTTTGAATCTTCTTTATCATGCTAAGAGGAGCAGGAAAAAGCAAAAAATTTCAGAATTGCACCTTGCAATGCGGAGAAATTATTGTTTGTGCATTCACATTATTCATTGATTTTTGCCATTGAAAAACATCATGTTGTTCATATACCAGAAATGTTTGAAGCTACTGACTGAATGAAAGGAGCTGGCATCTCACTCTCTTTGAATCTTCTTTATCATGCTAAGAGGAGCAGGAAAAAGCAAAAAATTTCAGAATTGCACCTTGCAATGCGGAGAAATTACTGTTTGTGCATTCACATTATTCATTGATTTTTGCCATTGAAAAACATCATGTTATTCATATACCAGAAATGTTTGAAGCTACTGACTGAATGAAAAGAGCTGGCATCTCACTCTCTTTGAATCTTCTTTATCATGCTAAGAGGAGCAGGAAAAAGCAAAAAATTTCAGAATTGCACCTTGCAATGCGGAGAAATTACTGTTTGTGCATTTACAATATTCATTGATTTTTGCCATTGAAAAACGTCCAGAAATGTTTGAAGCTACTGACTGAATGAAAAGAACTGGCATCTCACTCTCTTTGAATCTTCTTTATCATGCTAAGAGGAGCAGGAGAAAGAAAAAAATTTCAGAATTGCACCTTGCAATGCGGAGAAATTACTGTTTGTGTATTTACAATATTCATTGATTTTTGCTATTGAAAAACGTCCAGAAATGTTTGAAGCTACTGACTGAATGAATGGAGCTGGCATCTCACTCTCTTTGAATCTTCTTTATCATGCTAAGAGGAGCAGGAAAAAGCAAAAAATTTCAGAACTGCACCTTGCAATGCGGAGAAATTACTGTTTGTGCATTCACATTATTCATTGATTTTTGCAATTGAAAAACATCATGTTATTCATATACCAGAAATGTTTGAAGCTACTGACTGAATAAAAAGAGCTGGCATCTCACTCTCTTTGAATCTTCTTTATCATGCTAAGAGGAGCAGGAAAAAGCAAAAAATTTCAGAATTGCACCTTGCAATGCGGAGAAATTACTGTTTGTGCATTCACATTATTCATTGATTTTTGCCATTGAAAAACATCATGTTATTCATATACCAGAAATGTTTGAAGCTACTGACTGTATGAAAGGAGCTGGCATCTCACTCTCTTTGAATCTTCTTTATCATGCTAAGAGAAGCAAGAAAAAGCAAAAAATTTCAGAATTGCACCTTGCAATGCGGAGAAATTACTGTTTGTGCATTTACAATATTCATTGATTTTTGCCATTGAAAAACGTCCAGAAATGTTTGAAGCTACTGACTGAATGAAAAGAGCTGGCATCTCACTCTCTTTTAATCTTCTTTATCATGCTAAGAGGAGCAGGAAAAAGCAAAAAATTTCAGAATTGCACCTTGCAATGCAGAGAAATTACTGTTTGTGTATTTACAATATTCATTGATTTTTGCCATTGAAAAACGTCCAGAAATGTTTGAAGCTACTGACTGAATGAAAGGAGCTGGCATCTCACTCTCTTTGAATCTTCTTTATCATGCTAAGAGGAGGAGGAAAAAGCAAAAAATTTCAGAACTGCACCTTGCAATGCGGAGAAATTACTGTTTGTGCATTCACATTATTCACTGATTTTTGCCATTGAAAAACATCATGTTATTCATATACCAGAAATGTTTGAAGCTACTGACTGAATGAAAAGAGCTGGCATCTCACTCTCTTTGAATCTTCTTTATCATGCTAAGAGGAGCAGGAAAAAGCAAAAAATTTCAGAATTGCACCTTGCAATGCGGAGAAATTACTGTTTGTGCATTTACAGTATTCATTGATTTTTGCCATTGAAAAACGTCCAGAAATGTTTGAAGCTACTGACTGAATGAAAGGAGCTGGCATCTCACTCTCTTTAAATCTTCTTTATCATGCTAAGAGGAGCAGGAAAAAGCAAAAAATTTCAGAATTGCACCTTGCAATGCGGAGAAATTAGTGTTTGTGCATTCACATTATTCATTGATTTTTGCCATTGAAAAACGTCCAGAAATGTTTGAAGCTACTGACTGAATGAAAGGAGCTGGCATCTCACTCTCTTTGAATCTTCTTTATCATGCTAAGAGGAGCAGGAAAAATCAAAAAATTTCAGAATTGCACCTTGCAATGCGGAGAAATTACTGTTTGTGCATTCACATTAGTCATTGATTTTTGCCATTGAAAAACATCATGTTATTCATATACCAGAAATGTTTGAAGCTACTGACTGAATGAAAAGAGCTGGCATCTCAGTCTCTTTGTATATTCTTTATCATGCTAAGAGGAGCAGGAAAAAGAAAAAAATTTCAGAATTGCACCTTGCAATGCGGAGAAATTACTGTTTGTGCATTCACATTATTCATTGATTTTTGCCATTGAAAAACGTCCAGAAATGTTTGAAGCTACTGACTGAATGAAAGGAGCTGGCATCTCACTCTCTTTGAATCTTCTTTATCATGCTAAGAGGAGCAGGAAAAATCAAAAAATTTCAGAATTGCACCTTGCAATGCGGAGAAATTACTGTTTGTGCATTTACAATATTCATTGATTTTTGCCATTGAAAAACGTCCAGAAATGTTTGAAGCTACTGACTGAATGAAAAGAGCTGGCATATCACTCTCTTTGAATCTTCTTTATCATGCTAAGAGGAGCAGGAAAAAGCAAAAAATTTCAGAATTGCACCTTGCAATGCGGAGAAATTACTGTTTGTGCATTTACAATATTCATTGATTTTTGCCATTGAAAAACGTCCAGAAATGTTTGAAGCTACTGACTGAATGAAAGGACCTGGCATCTGACTCTCTTTAAATCCTCTTTATCATGCTAAGAGGAGCAGGAAAAAGCAAAAAATTTCAGAATTGCACCTTGCAATGCGGAGAAATTACTATTTGTGCATTCACATTATTCATTGATTTTTGCCATTGAAAAACATCAGGTTATTCATATTCCAGAAATGTTTGAAGCTACTGACTGAATGAAAAGAGCTGGCATCTCACTCTCTTTGTATCTTCTTTATCATGCTAAGAGGAGCAGGAAAAAGCAAAAAATTTCAGAATTGCACCTTGCAATGCGTAGAAATTACTGTTTGTGCATTTACAATATTCATTGATTTTTGCCATTGAAAAACGTCCAGAAATGTTTGAAGCTACTGACTGAATGGAAAGAGCTGCCATCTCACTCTCTTTGAATCTTCTTTATCATGCTCAGAGGAGCAGGAAAAAGCAAAAAATTTCAGAATTGCACCTTGCAATGCGGAGAAATTACTGTTTGTGCATTCACATTATTCATTGATTTTTGCCATTGAAAAACATCATGTTGTTCATATACCAGAAATGTTTGAAGCTACTGACTGAATGAAAGGAGCTGTCATCTCACTCTCTTTGAATCTTCTTTATCATGCTAAGAGGAGCAGGAAAAAGCAAAAAATTTCAGAATTGCACCTTGCAATGCAGAGAAATCAATGTTTGTGTATTTACAATATTCATTGATTTTTGCCATTGAAAAACATCCAGAAATGTTTGAAGCTACTGACTGAATGAAAGGAGCTGGCATCTCACTCTCCTTGAATCTTCTTTATCATGCTAAGAGGAGCAGGAAAAAGCAAAAAATTTCAGAATTGCACCTTGCAATGCGGAGAAATTACTATTTGTGCATTCACATAATTCATTGATTTTTGCCCTTGAAAAACATCATGTTGTTCATATACCAGAAATATTTGAAGCTACTGACTGAATGAAAGGAGCTGGCATCTCACTCTCTTTGAATCTTCTTTATCATGCTAAGAGGAGCAGGAAAAAGCAAAAAATTTCAGAATTGCACCTTGCAATGCGGAGAAATTACTGTTTGTGCATTCACATTATTCATTGATTTTTGCCATTGAAAAACATCATGTTATTCATATACCAGCAATGTTTGAAGCTACTGACTGAATGAAAAGAGCTGTCATCTCACTCTCGTTGAATCTTCTTTATCATGCTAAGAGGAGCAGGAAAAAGCAAAAAATTTCAGAATTGCACCTTGCAATGCGGAGAAATTACTGTTTGTGCATTTACAATATTCATTGATTTTTGCCATTGAAAAACGTCCAGAAATGTTTGAAGCTACTGACTGAATGAAAGGAGCTGGCATCTCACTCTCTTTGAATCTTCTTTATCATGCTAAGAGGAGGAGGAAAAAGCAAAAAATTTCAGAACTGCACCTTGCAATGCGGAGAAATTACTGTTTGTGCATTCACATTATTCACTGATTTTTGCCATTGAAAAACATCATGTTATTCATATACCAGAAATGTTTGAAGCTACTGACTGAATGAAAAGAGCTGGCATCTCACTCTCTTTGAATCTTCTTTATCATGCTAAGAGGAGCACGAAAAAGCAAAAAATTTCAGAATTGCACCTTGCAATGCGGAGAAATCACTGTTTGTGCATTTACAGTATTCATTGATTTTTGCCATTGAAAAACGTCCAGAAATGTTTGAAGCTACTGACTGAATGAAAGGAGCTGGCATCTCACTCTCTTTAAATCTTCTTTATCATGCTAAGAGGAGCAGGAAAAAGCAAAAAATTTCAGAATTGCACCTTGCAATGCGGAGAAATTAGTGTTTGTGCATTCACATTATTCATTGATTTTTGCCATTGAAAAACGTCCAGAAATGTTTGAAGCTACTGACTGAATGAAAGGAGCTGGCATCTCACTCTCTTTGAATCTTCTTTATCATGCTAAGAGGAGCAGGAAAAATCAAAAAATTTCAGAATTGCACCTTGCAATGCGGAGAAATTACTGTTTGTGCATTCACATTAGTCATTGATTTTTGCCATTGAAAAACATCATGTTATTCATATACCAGAAATGTTTGAAGCTACTGACTGAATGAAAAGAGCTGGCATCTCAGTCTCTTTGTATATTCTTTATCATGCTAAGAGGAGCAGGAAAAAGAAAAAAATTTCAGAATTGCACCTTGCAATGCGGAGAAATTACTGTTTGTGCATTCACATTATTCATTGATTTTTGCCATTGAAAAACGTCCAGAAATGTTTGAAGCTACTGACTGAATGAAAGGAGCTGGCATCTCACTCTCTTTGAATCTTCTTTATCATGCTAAGAGGAGCAGGAAAAATCAAAAAATTTCAGAATTGCACCTTGCAATGCGGAGAAATTACTGTTTGTGCATTTACAATATTCATTGATTTTTGCCATTGAAAAACGTCCAGAAATGTTTGAAGCTACTGACTGAATGAAAAGAGCTGGCATCTCACTCTCTTTGAATCTTCTTTATCATGCTAAGAGGAGCAGGAAAAAGCAAAAAATTTCAGAATTGCACCTTGCAATGCGGAGAAATTACTGTTTGTGCATTTACAATATTCATTGATTTTTGCCATTGAAAAACGTCCAGAAATGTTTGAAGCTACTGACTGAATGAAAGGACCTGGCATCTGACTCTCTTTAAATCCTCTTTATCATGCTAAGAGGAGCAGGAAAAAGCAAAAAATTTCAGAATTGCACCTTGCAATGCGGAGAAATTACTATTTGTGCATTCACATTATTCATTGATTTTTGCCATTGAAAAACATCAGGTTATTCATATACCAGAAATGTTTGAAGCTACTGACTGAATGAAAAGAGCTGGCATCTCACTCTCTTTGTATCTTCTTTATCATGCTAAGAGGAGCAGGAAAAAGCAAAAAATTTCAGAATTGCACCTTGCAATGCGTAGAAATTACTGTTTGTGCATTTACAATATTCATTGATTTTTGCCATTGAAAAACGTCCAGAAATGTTTGAAGCTACTGACTGAATGGAAAGAGCTGCCATCTCACTCTCTTTGAATCTTCTTTATCATGCTCAGAGGAGCAGGAAAAAGCAAAAAATTTCAGAATTGCACCTTGCAATGCGGAGAAATTACTGTTTGTGCATTCACATTATTCATTGATTTTTGCCATTGAAAAACATCATGTTGTTCATATACCAGAAATGTTTGAAGCTACTGACTGAATGAAAGGAGCTGTCATCTCACTCTCTTTGAATCTTCTTTATCATGCTAAGAGGAGCAGGAAAAAGCAAAAAATTTCAGAATTGCACCTTGCAATGCAGAGAAATCAATGTTTGTGTATTTACAATATTCATTGATTTTTGCCATTGAAAAACGTCCAGAAATGTTTGAAGCTACTGACTGAATGAAAGGAGCTGGCATCTCACTCTCCTTGAATCTTCTTTATCATGCTAAGAAGAGCAAGAAAAAGCAAAAAATTTCAGAATTGCACCTTGCAATGCGGAGAAATTACTATTTGTGCATTCACATAATTCATTGATTTTTGCCCTTGAAAAACATCATGTTGTTCATATACCAGAAATATTTGAAGCTACTGACTGAATGAAAGGAGCTGGCATCTCACTCTCTTTGAATCTTCTTTATCATGCTAAGAGGAGCAGGAAAAAGCAAAAAATTTCAGAATTGCACCTTGCAATGCGGAGAAATTACTGTTTGTGCATTCACATTATTCATTGATTTTTGCCATTGAAAAACATCATGTTATTCATATACCTGCAATGTTTGAAGCTACTGACTGAATGAAAAGAGCTGTCATCTCACTCTCGTTGAATCTTCTTTATCATGCTAAGAGGAGCAGGAAAAAGCAAAAAATTTCAGAATTGCACCTTGCAATGCGGAGAAATTACTGTTTGTGCATTTACAATATTCATTGATTTTTGCCATTGAAAAACGTCCAGAAATGTTTGAAGCTACTGACTGAATGAAAGGAGCTGGCATCTCACTCTCTTTGAATCTTCGTTATCATGCTAAGAGGAGCAGGAAAAAGCAAAAAATTTCAAAATTGCACCTTGCAATGCGGAGAAATTACTGTTTGTGCATTTACAATATTCATTGATTTTTGCCATTGAAAAGCGTAGAGAAATGTTTGAAGCTACTGACTGAATGAAAGGAGCTGGCATCTCACTCTCTTTGAATCTTCTTTATCATGCTAAGAGGAGCAGGAAAAAGCAAAAAATTTCAGAATTGCACCTTGCAATGCGGAGAAATTACTGTTTGTGCATTTACAATATTCATTGATTTTTGCCATTGAAAAACGTCCAGAAATGTTTGAAGCTACTGACTGAATGAAAGGAGATGGCATCTCACTCTCTTTAAATCTTCTTTATCATGCTAAGAGGAGCAGGAAAAAGCAAAAAATTTCAGAATTGCACCTTGCAATGCGGAGAAATCAATGTTTGTGCATTTACAATATTCATTGATTTTTGCCATTGAAAAAAGTCCAGAAATGTTTGAAGCTACTGACTGAATGAAAGGAGCTGGCATCTCACTCTCTTTGAATCTTCTTTATCATGCTAAGAGGAGCAGGAAAAAGCAAAAAATTTCAGAATTCCACCTTGCAATGCGGAGAAATTACTGTTTGTGCATTCACATTATTCATTGATTTTTGCCCTTGAAAAACATCATGTTGTTCATATACCAGAAATGTTTGAAGCTACTGACTGAATGAAAGGAGCTGGCATCTCACTCTCCTTGAATCTTCTTTATCATGCTAAGAGGAGCAGGAGAAAGCAAAAAATTTCAGAATTGCACCTTGCAATGCGGAGAAATTACTATTTGTGCATTCACATAATTCATTGATTTTTGCCCTTGAAAAACATCATGTTGTTCATATACCAGAAATATTTGAAGCTACTGACTGAATGAAAGGAGCTGGCATCTCACTCTCTTTGAATCTTCTTTATCATGCAAAGAGGAGCAGGAAAAAGCAAATAATTTCAGAATTGCACCTTGCAATGCGGAGAAATTACTGTTTGTGCATTCACATTATTCATTGATTTTTGCCATTGAAAAACATCATGTTATTCATATACCAGAAATGTTTGAAGCTACTGACTGAATGAAAAGAGCTGGCATCTCACTCTCATTGAATCTTCTTTATCATGCTAAGAGGAGCAGGAAAAAGCAAAAAATTTCAGAATTGCACCTTGCAATGCGGAGAAATTACTTTTTGTGCATTTACAATATTCATTGATTTTTGCCATTGAAAAACGTCCAGAAATGTTTGAAGCTACTGACTGAATGAAAGGAGCTGGCATCTCACTCTCTTTGAATCTTCTTTATCATGCTAAGAGGAGCAGGAAAAAGCAAAAAATTTCAAAATTGCACCTTGCAATGCGGAGAAATTACTGTTTGTGCATTTACAATATTCATTGATTTTTGCCATTGAAAAACGTCCAGAAATGTTTGAAGTTACTGACTGAATGAAAGGAGCTGGCATCTCACTCTCTTTGAATCTTCTTTATCATGCTAAGAGGAGCAGGAAAAAGCAAAAAATTTCAGAATTGCTCCTTGCAATGCGGAGAAGTTACTGTTTGTGCATTTACAATATTCATTGATTTTTGCCATTGAAAAACGTCCAGAAATGTTTGAAGCTACTGACTGAATGAAAGGAGCTGGCATCTCACTCTCTTTAAATCTTCTTTATCATGCTAAGAGGAGCAGGAAAAAGCAAAAAATTTCAGAATTGCACCTTGCAATGCGGAGAAATCAATGTTTGTGCATTTACAATATTCATTGATTTTTGCCATTGAAAAAAGTCCAGAAATGTTTGAAGCTACTGACTGAATGAAAGGAGCTGGCATCTCACTCTCTTTCAAACTTCTTTATCATGCTAAGAGGAGCAGGAAAAAGCAAAAAATTTCAGAATTTCACCTTGCAATGCGGAGAAATTACTGTTTGTGCATTCACATTATTCATTGATTTTTGCCATTGAAAAACATCATGTTGTTCATATACCAGAAATGTTTGAAGCTACTGACTGAATGAAAGGAGCTGTCATCTCACTCTCTGTGAATCTTCTTTATCATGCTAAGAGGAGCAGGAAAAAGCAAAAAATTTCAGAATTGCACCTTGCAATGCGGAGAAATCAATGTTTGTGTATTGACAATATTCATTGATTTTTGCCATTGAAAAACGTCCAGAAATGTTTGAAGCTACTGACTGAATGAAAGGAGCTGGCATCTCACTCTCTTTGAATCTTCTTTATCATGCTAAGAGGAGCAGGAAAAAGCAAAAAATTTCAGAATTGCACCTTGCAATGCGGAGAAATTACTATTTGTGCATTCACATTATTCATTGATTTTTGCCCTTGAAAAACATCATGTTGTTCATATACCAGAAATATTTGAAGCTACTGACTGAATGAAAGGAGCTGGCATCTCACTCTCTTTGAATCTTCTTTATCATGCTAAGAGGAGCAGGAAAAAGCAAAAAATTTCAGAATTGCACCTTGCAATGCGGAGAAATTACTGTTTGTGCATTCACATTATTCATTGATTTTTGCCATTGAAAAACATCATGTTATTCATATACCAGCAATGTTTGAAGCTACTGACTGAATGAAAAGAGCTGTCATCTCACTCTCGTTGAATCTTCTTTATCATGCTAAGAGGAGCAGGAAAAAGCAAAAAATTTCAGAATTGCACCTTGCAATGTGGAGAAATTACTGTTTGTGCATTTACAATATTCATTGATTTTTGCCATTGAAAAACGTCCAGAAATGTTTGAAGCTACTGACTGAATGAAAGGAGCTGGCATCTCACTCTCTTTGAATCTTCGTTATCATGCTAAGAGGAGCAGGAAAAAGCAAAAAATTTCAAAATTGCACCTTGCAATGCGGAGAAATTACTGTTTGTGCATTTACAATATTCATTGATTTTTGCCATTGAAAAACGTAGAGAAATGTTTGAAGCTACTGACTGAATGAAAGGAGCTGGCATCTCACTCTCTTTGAATCTTCTTTATCATGCTAAGAGGAGCAGGAAAAAGCAAAAAATTTCAGAATTGCACCTTGCAATGCGGAGAAATTACTGTTTGTGCATTTACAATATTCATTGATTTTTGCCATTGAAAAATGTCCAGAAATGTTTGAAGCTACTGACTGAATGAAAGGAGCTGGCATCTCACTCTCTTTAAATCTTCTTTATCATGCTAAGAGGAGCAGGAAAAAGCAAAAAATTTCAGAATTGCACCTTGCAATGCGGAGAAATCAATGTTTGTGCATTTACAATATTCATTGATTTTTGCCATTGAAAAAAGTCCAGAAATGTTTGAAGCTACTGACTGAATGAAAGGAGCTGGCATCTCACTCTCTTTGAATCTTCTTTATCATGCTAAGAGGAGCAGGAAAAAGCAAAAAATTTCAGAATTTCACCTTGCAATGCGGAGAAATTACTGTTTGTGCATTCACATTATTCATTGATTTTTGCCATTGAAAAACATCATGTTGTTCATATACCAGAAATGTTTGAAGCTACTGACTGAATGAAAGGAGCTGTCATCTCACTCTCTTTGAATCTTCTTTATCATGCTAAGAGGAGCAGGAAAAAGCAAAAAATTTCAGAATTGCACCTTGCAATGCGGAGAAATCAATGTTTGTGTATTTACAATATTCATTGATTTTTGCCATTGAAAAACGTCCAGAAATGTTTGAAGCTACTGACTGAATGAAAGGAGCTGGCATCTCACTCTCTTTGAATCTTCTTTATCATGCTAAGAGGAGCAGGAAAAAGCAAAAAATTTCAGAATTGCACCTTGCAATGCGGAGAAATTACTATTTGTGCATTCACATTATTCATTGATTTTTGCCCTTGAAAAACATCATGTTGTTCATATACCAGAAATATTTGAAGCTACTGACTGAATGAAAGGAGCTGGCATCTCACTCTCTTTGAATCTTCTTTATCATGCTAAGAGGAGCAGGAAAAAGCAAAAAATTTCAGAATTGCACCTTGCAATGCGGAGAAATTACTGTTTGTGCATTCACATTATTCATTGATTTTTGCCATTGAAAAACATCATGTTATTCATATACCAGCAATGTTTGAAGCTACTGACTGAATGAAAAGAGCTGTCATCTCACTCTCGTTGAATCTTCTTTATCATGCTAAGAGGAGCAGGAAAAAGCAAAAAATTTCAGAATTGCACCTTGCAATGCGGAGAAATTACTGTTTGTGCATTTACAATATTCATTGATTTTTGCCATTGAAAAACGTCCAGAAATGTTTGAAGCTACTGACTGAATGAAAGGAGCTGGCATCTCACTCTCTTTGAATCTTCGTTATCATGCGAAGAGGAGCAGGAAAAAGCAAAAAATTTCAAAATTGCACCTTGCAATGCGGAGAAATTACTGTTTGTGCATTTACAATATTCATTGATTTTTGCCATTGAAAAACGTAGAGAAATGTTTGAAGCTACTGACTGAATGAAAGGAGCTGGCATCTCACTCTCTTTGAATCTTCTTTATCATGCTAAGAGGAGCAGGAAAAAGCAAAAAATTTCAGAATTGCACCTTGCAATGCGGAGAAATCAATGTTTGTGCATTTACAATATTCATTGATTTTTGCCATTGAAAAAAGTCCAGAAATGTTTGAAGCTACTGACTGAATGAAAGGAGCTGGCATCTCACTCTCTTTGAATCTTCTTTATCATGCTAAGAGGAGCAGGAAAAAGCAAAAAATTTCAGAATTACACCTTGCAATGCGGAGAAATTACTGTTTGTGCATTCACATTATTCATTGATTTTTGCCCTTGAAAAACATCATGTTGTTCATATACCAGAAATGTTTGAAGCTACTGACTGAATGAAAGGAGCTGGCATCTCACTCTCCTTGAATCTTCTTTATCATGCTAAGAGGAGCAGGAAAAAGCAAAAAATTTCAGAATTGCACCTTGCAATGCGGAGAAATTACTATTTGTGCATTCACATAATTCATTGATTTTTGCCCTTGAAAAACATCATGTTGTTCATATACCAGAAATATTTGAAGCTACTGACTGAATGAAAGGAGCTGGCATCTCACTCTCTTTGAATCTTCTTTATCATGCTAAGAGGAGCAGGTGAAAGCAAAAAATTTCAGAATTGCACCTTGCAATGCGGAGAAATTACTTTTTGTGCATTTACAATATTCATTGATTTTTGCCATTGAAAAACGTCCAGAAATGTTTGAAGCTACTGACTGAATGAAAGGAGCTGGCATCTCACTCTCTTTGAATCTTCTTTATCATGCTAAGAGGAGCAGGAAAAAGCAAAAAATTTCAAAATTGCACCTTGCAATGCGGAGAAATTACTGTTTGTGCATTTACAATATTCATTGATTTTTGCCATTGAAAAACGTCCAGAAATGTTTGAAGTTACTGACTGAATGAAAGGAGATGGCATCTCACTCTCTTTGAATCTTCTTTATCATGCTAAGAGGAGCAGGAAAAAGCAAAAAATTTCAGAATTGCACCTTGCAATGCGGAGAAATTACTGTTTGTGCATTTACAATATTCATTGATTTTTGCCATTGAAAAAAGTCCAGAAATGTTTGAAGCTACTGACTGAATGAAAGGAGCTGGCATCTCACTCTCTTTGAATCTTCTTTATCATGCTAAGAGGAGCAGGAAAAAGCGAAAAATTTCAGAATTCCACCTTGCAATGCGGAGAAATTACTGTTTGTGCATTCACATTATTCATTGATTTTTGCCCTTGAAAAACATCATGTTGTTCATATACCAGAAATGTTTGAAGCTACTGACTGAATGAAAGGAGCTGGCATCTCACTCTCCTTGAATCTTCTTTATCATGCTAAGAGGAGCAGGAAAAAGCAAAAAATTTCAGAATTGCACCTTGCAATGCGGAGAAATTACTATTTGTGCATTCACATAATTCATTGATTTTTGCCCTTGAAAAACGTCCAGAAATGTTTGAAGCTACTGACTGAATGAAAGGAGCTGGCATCTCACTCTCTTTGAATCTTCGTTATCATGCGAAGAGGAGCAGGAAAAAGCAAAAAATTTCAAAATTGCACCTTGCAATGCGGAGAAATTACTGTTTGTGCATTTACAATATTCATTGATTTTTGCCATTGAAAAACGTAGAGAAATGTTTGAAGCTACTGACTGAATGAAAGGAGCTGGCATCTCACTCTCTTTGAATCTTCTTTATCATGCTAAGAGGAGCAGGAAAAAGCAAAAAATTTCAGAATTGCACCTTGCAATGCGGAGAAATTACTGTTTGTGCATTTACAATATTCATTGATTTTTGCCATTGAAAAACGTCCAGAAATGTTTGAAGCTACTGACTGAATGAAAGGAGCTGGCATCTCACTCTCTTTAAATCTTCTTTATCATGCTAAGAGGAGCAGGAAAAAGCAAAAAATTTCAGAATTGCACCTTGCAATGCGGAGAAATCAATGTTTGTGCATTTACAATATTCATTGATTTTTGCCATTGAAGAAAGTCCAGAAATGTTTGAAGCTACTGACTGAATGAAAGGAGCTGGCATCTCACTCTCTTTGAATCTTCTTTATCATGCTAAGAGGAGCAGGAAAAAGCAAAAAATTTCAGAATTACACCTTGCAATGCGGAGAAATTACTGTTTGTGCATTCACATTATTCATTGATTTTTGCCCTTGAAAAACATCATGTTGTTCATATACCAGAAATGTTTGAAGCTACTGACTGAATGAAAGGAGCTGGCATCTCACTCTCCTTGAATCTTCTTTATCATGCTAAGAGGAGCAGGAAAAAGCAAAAAATTTCAGAATTGCACCTTGCAATGCGGAGAAATTACTATTTGTGCATTCACATAATTCATTGATTTTTGCCCTTGAAAAACATCATGTTGTTCATATAACAGAAATATTTGAAGCTACTGACTGAATGAAAGGAGCTGGCATCTCACTCTCTTTGAATCTTCTTTATCATGCTAAGAGGAGCAGGTGAAAGCAAAAAATTTCAGAATTGCACCTTGCAATGCGGAGAAATTACTGTTTGTGCATTCACATTATTCATTGATTTTTGCCATTGAAAAACATCATGTTATTCATATACCAGAAATGTTTGAAGCTACTGACTGAATGAAAAGAGCTGGCATCTCACTCTCATTGAATCTTCTTTATCATGCTAAGAGGAGCAGGAAAAAGCAAAAAATTTCAGAATTGCACCTTGCAATGCGGAGAAATTACTTTTTGTGCATTTACAATATTCATTGATTTTTGCCATTGAAAAACGTCCAGAAATGTTTGAAGCTACTGACTGAATGAAAGGAGCTGGCATCTCACTCTCTTTGAATCTTCTTTATCATGCTAAGAGGAGCAGGAAAAAGCAAAAAATTTCAAAATTGCACCTTGCAATGCGGAGAAATTACTGTTTGTGCATTTACAATATTCATTGATTTTTGCCATTGAAAAACGTCCAGAAATGTTTGAAGTTACTGACTGAATGAAAGGAGCTGGCATCTCACTCTCTTTGAATCTTCTTTATCATGCTAAGAGGAGCAGGAAAAAGCAAAAAATTTCAGAATTGCACCTTGCAATGCGGAGAAGTTACTGTTTGTGCATTTACAATATTCATTGATTTTTGCCATTGAAAAACGTCCAGAAATGTTTGAAGCTACAGACTGAATGAAAGGAGCTGGCATCTCACTCTCTTTAAATCTTCTTTATCATGCTAAGAGGAGCAGGAAAAAGCAAAAAATTTCAGAATTGCACCTTGCAATGCGGAGAAATCAATGTTTGTGCATTTACAATATTCATTGATTTTTGCCATTGAAAAAAGTCCAGAAATGTTTGAAGCTACTGACTGAATGAAAGGAGCTGGCATCTCACTCTCTTTGAATCTTCTTTATCATGCTAAGAGGAGCAGGAAAAAGCAAAAAATTTCAGAATTTCACCTTGCAATGCGGAGAAATTACTGTTTGTGCATTGACATTATTCATTGATTTTTGCCATTGAAAAACATCATGTTGTTCATATACCAGAAATGTTTGAAGCTACTGACTGAATGAAAGGAGCTGTCATCTCACTCTCTTTGAATCTTCTTTATCATGCTAAGAGGAGCAGGAAAAAGCAAAAAATTTCAGAATTGCACCTTGCAATGCGGAGAAATCAATGTTTGTGTATTTACAATATTCATTGATTTTTGCCATTGAAAAACGTCCAGAAATGTTTGAGGCTACTGACTGAATGAAAGGAGCTGGCATCTCACTCTCTTTGAATCTTCTTTATCATGCTAAGAGGAGCAGGAAAAAGCAAAAAATTTCAGAATTGCACCTTGCAATGCGGAGAAATTACTATTTGTGCATTCACATTATTCATGGATTTTTGCCCTTGAAAAACATCATGTTGTTCATATACCATAAATATTTGAAGCTACTGACTGAATGAAAGGAGCTGGCATCTCACTCTCTTTGAATCTTCTTTATCATGCTAAGAGGAGCAGGAAAAAGCAAAAAATTTCAGAATTGCACCTTGCAATGCGGAGAAATTACTGTTTGTGCATTCACATTATTCATTGATTTTTGCCATTGAAAAACATCATGTTATTCATATACCAGCAATGTTTGAAGCTACTGACTGAATGAAAAGAGCTGTCATCTCACTCTCGTTGAATCTTCTTTATCATGCTAAGAGGAGCAGGAAAAAGCAAAAAATTTCAGAATTGCACCTTGCAATGCGGAGAAATTACTGTTTGTGCATTTACAATATTCATTGATTTTTGCCATTGAAAAACGTCCAGAAATGTTTGAAGCTACTGACTGAATGAAAGGAGCTGGCATCTCACTCTCTTTGAATCTTCGTTATCATGCTAAGAGGAGCAGGAAAAAGCAAAAAATTTCAAAATTGCACCTTGCAATGCGGAGAAATTACTGTTTGTGCATTTACAATATTCATTGATTTTTGCCATTGAAAACGTAGAGAAATGTTTGAAGCTACTGACTGAATGAAAGGAGCTGGCATCTCACTCTCTTTGAATCTTCTTTATCATGCTAAGAGGAGCAGGAAAAAGCAAAAAATTTCAGAATTGCACCTTGCAATGCGGAGAAATTACTGTTTGTGCATTTACAATATTCATTGATTTTTGCCATTGAAAAACGTCCAGAAATGTTTGAAGCTACTGACTGAATGAATGGAGCTGGCATCTCACTCTCTTTAAATCTTCTTTATCATGCTAAGAGGAGCAGGAAAAAGCAAAAAATTTCAGAATTGCACCTTGCAATGCGGAGAAATCAATGTTTGTGCATTTACAATATTCATTGATTTTTGCCATTGAAAAAAGTCCAGAAATGTTTGAAGCTACTGACTGAATGAAAGGAGCTGGCATCTCACTCTCTTTGAATCTTCTTTATCATGCTAAGAGGAGCAGGAAAAAGCGAAAAATTTCAGAATTCCACCTTGCAATGCGGAGAAATTACTGTTTGTGCATTCACATTATTCATTGATTTTTGCCCTTGAAAAACATCATGTTGTTCATATACCAGAAATGTTTGAAGCTACTGACTGAATGAAAGGAGCTGGCATCTCACTCTCCTTGAATCTTCTTTATCATGCTAAGAGGAGCAGGAAAAAGCAAAAAATTTCAGAATTGCACCTTGCAATGCGGAGAAATTACTATTTGTGCATTCACATAATTCATTGATTTTTGCCCTTGAAAAACATCATGTTATTCATATACCAGAAATGTTTGAAGCTACTGACTGAATGAAAAGAGCTGGCATCTCACTCTCATTGAATCTTCTTTATCATGCTAAGAGGAGCAGGAAAAAGCAAAAAATTTCAGAATTGCACCTTGCAATGCGGAGAAATTACTGTTTGTGCATTTACAATATTCATTGATTTTTGCCATTGAAAAACGTCCAGAAATGTTTGAAGCTACTGACTGAATGAAAGGAGCTGGCATCTCACTCTCTTTGAATCTTCTTTATCATGCTAAGAGGAGCAGGAAAAAGCAAAAAATTTCAAAATTGCACCTTGCAATGCGTAGAAATTACTGTTTGTGCATTTACAATATTCATTGATTTTTGCCATTGAAAAACGTCCAGAAATGTTTGAAGCTACTGACTGAATGAAAGGAGCTGGCATCTCACTCTCTTTGAATCTTCTTTATCATGCTAAGAGGAGCAGGAAAAAGCAAAAAATTTCAAAATTGCACCTTGCAATGCGTAGAAATTACTGTTTGTGCATTTACAATATTCATTGATTTTTGCCATTGAAAAACGTCCAGAAATGTTTGAAGCTACTGACTGAATGAAAGGAGCTGGCATCTCACTCTCTTTGAATCTTCTTTATCATGCTAAGAGGAGCAGGAAAAAGCAAAAAATTTCAGAATTTCACCTTGCAATGCGGAGAAATTACTGTTTGTGCATTCACATTATTCATTGATTTTTGCCATTGAAAAACATCATGTTGTTCATATACCAGAAATGTTTGAAGCTACTGACTGAATGAAAGGAGCTGTCATCTCACTCTCTTTGAATCTTCTTTATCATGCTAAGAGGAGCAGGAAAAAGCAAAAAATTTCAGAATTTCACCTTGCAATGCGGAGAAATTACTGTTTGTGCATTCACATTATTCATTGATTTTTGCCATTGAAAAACATCATGTTGTTCATATACCAGAAATGTTTGAAGCTACTGACTGAATGAAAGGAGCTGTCATCTCACTCTCTTTGAATCTTCTTTATCATGCTAAGAGGAGCAGGAAAAAGCAAAAAATTTCAGAATTGCACCTTGCAATGCGGAGAAATCAAAGTTTGTGTATTTACAATATTCATTGATTTTTGCCATTGAAAAACGTCCAGAAATGTTTGAAGCTACTGACTGAATGAAAGGAGCTGGCATCTCACTCTCTTTGAATCTTCTTTATCATGCTAAGAGGAGCAGGAAAAAGCAAAAAATTTCAGAATTGCACCTTGCAATGCGGAGAAATTACTATTTGTGCATTCACATTATTCATTGATTTTTGCCCTTGAAAAACATCATGTTGTTTATATACCAGAAATATTTGAAGCTACTGACTGAATGAAATGAGCTGGCATCTCACTCTCTTTGAATCTTCTTTATCATGCTAAGAGGAGCAGGAAAAAGCAAAAAATTTCAGAATTGCACCTTGTAATGCGGAGAAATTACTGTTTGTGCATTCACATTATTCATTGATTTTTGCCATTGAAAAACATCATGTTATTCATATACCAGCAATGTTTGAAGCTACTGACTGAATGAAAAGAGCTGTCATCTCACTCTCGTTGAATCTTCTTTATCATGCTAAGAGGAGCAGGAAAAAGGAAAAATTTCAGAATTGCACCTTGCAATGCGGAGAAATTACTGTTTGTGCATTTACAATATTCATTGATTTTTGCCATTGAAAAACGTCCAGAAATGTTTGAAGCTACTGACTGAATGAAAGGAGCTGGCATCTCACTCTCTTTGAATCTTCTTTATCATGCTAAGAGGAGCAGGAAAAAGCAAAAAATTTCAGAATTGCACCTTGCAATGCGGAGAAATTACTGTTTGTGCATTTACAATATTCATTGATTTTTGCCAATGAAAAACGTCCAGAAATGTTTGAAGCTACTGACTGAATGAAAGGAGCTGGCATCTCACTCTCTTTAAATCTTCTTTATCATGCTAAGAGGAGCAGGAAAAAGCAAAAAATTTCAGAATTGCACCTTGCAATGCGGAGAAATCAATGTTTGTGCATTTACAATATTCATTGATTTTTGCCATTGAAAAAAGTCCAGAAATGTTTGAAGCTACTGACTGAATGAAAGGAGCTGGCATCTCACTCTCTTTGAATCTTCTTTATCATGCTAAGAGGAGCAGGAAAAAGCAAAAAATTTCAGAATTCCCCCTTGCAATGCGGAGAAATTACTGTTTGTGCATTCACATTATTCATAGATTTTTGCCCTTGAAAAACATCATGTTGTTCATATACCAGAAATGTTTGAAGCTACTGACTGAATGAAAGGAGCTGGCATCTCACTCTCTTTGAATCTTCTTTATCATGCTAAGAGGAGCATGAAAAAGCAAAAAATTTCAGAATTGCTCCTTGCAATGCGGAGAAATTACTGTTTGTGCGTTTACAATATTCATTGATTTTTGCCATTGAAAAACGTCCAGAAATGTTTGAAGCTACTGACTGAATGAAAGGAGCTGGCATCTCACTTTCTTTGAATCTTCTTTATCATGCTAAGAGGAGCAGGAAAAAGCAAAAAATTTCAGAATTGCACCTTGCAATGCGGAGAAATTACTGTTTGTGCATTTACAATATTCATTGATTTTTGCCATTGAAAAACGTCCAGAAATGTTTGAAGCTACTGACTGAATGAAAGGAGCTGGCATCTCACTTTCTTTGAATCTTCTTTATCATGCTAAGAGGAGCAGGAAAAAGCAAAAAATTTCAGAATTGCACCTTGCAATGCGGAGAAATCAATGTTTGTGCATTTACAATATTCATTGATTTTTGCCATTGAAAAAAGTCCAGCAATGTTTGAAGCTACTGACTGAATGAAAGGAGCTGGCATCTCACTCTCTTTGAATCTTCTTTATCATGCTAAGAGGAGCAGGAAAAAGCAAAAAATTTCAGAATTCCACCTTGCAATGCGGAGAAATTACTGTTTGTGCATTCACATTTTTCATTGATTTTTGCCCTTGAAAAACATCATGTTGTTCATATACCAGAAATGTTTGAAGCTACTGACTGAATGAAAGGAGCTGGAATCTCACTCTCTTTGAATCTTCTTTATCATGCTAAGAGGAGCAGGAAAAAGCAATAAATTTCAGAATTGCTCCTTGCAATGCGGAGAAATTACTGTTTGTGCATTTACAATATTCATTGATTTTTGCCATTGAAAAACGTCCAGAAATGTTTGAAGCTACTGACTGAATGAAAGGAGCTGGCATCTCACTCTCTTTGAATCTTCTTTATCATGCTAAGAGGAGCAGGAAAAAGCAAAAAATTTCAGAATTGCACCTTGCAATGCGGAGAAATTACTGTTTGTGCATTTACAATATTCATTGATTTTTGCCATTGAAAAACGTCCAGAAATATTTGAAGCTACTGACTGAATGAAAGGAGATGGCATCTCACTCTCTTTAAATCTTCTTTATCATGCTAAGAGGAGCAGGAAAAAGCAAAAAATTTCAGAATAGCACCTTGCAATGCGGAGAAATCAATGTTTGTGCATTTACAATATTCATTGATTTTTGCCATTGAAAAAAGTCCAGAAATGTTTGAAGCTACTGACTGAATGAAAGGAGCTGGCATCTCACTCTCTTTGAATCTTCTTTATCATGCTAAGAGGAGCAGGAAAAAGCAAAAAATTTCAGAATTCCACCTTGCAATGCGGAGAAATTACTGTTTGTGCATTCACATTATTCATTGATTTTTGCCCTTGAAAAACATCATGTTGTTCATATACCAGAAATGTTTGAAGCTACTGACTGAATGAAAGGAGCTGGCATCTCACTCTCTTTGAATCTTCTTTATCATGCTAAGAGGAGCAGGAAAAAGCAAAAAATTTCAGAATTGCTCCTTGCAATGCGGAGAAATTACTGTTTGTGCATTTACAATATTCATTGATTTTTGCCATTGAAAAACGTCCAGAAATGTTTGAAGCTACTGACTGAATGAAAGGAGCTGGCATCTCACTCTCTTTGAATCTTCTTTATCATGCTAAGAGGAGCAGGAAAAAGCAAAAAATTTCAGAATTGCACCTTGCAATGCGGAGAAATTACTGTTTGTGCATTTACAATATTCATTGATTTTTGCCATTGAAAAACGTCCAGAAATGTTTGAAGCTACTTACTGAATGAAAGGAGCTGGCATCTCACTTTCTTTGAATCTTCTTTATCATGCTAAGAGGAGCAGGAAAAAGCAAAAAATTTCAGAATTGCACCTTGCAATGCGGAGAAATTACTGTTTGTGCATTTACAATATTCATTGATTTTTGCCATTGAAAAACGTCCAGAAATGTTTGTAGCTACTGACTGAATGAAAGGAGCTGGCATCTCACTCTCTTTAAATCTTCTTTATCATGCTAAGAGGAGCAGGAAAAAGCAAAAAATTTCAGAATTGCACCTTACAATGCGGAGAAATTACTGTTTGTGCATTCACATTATTCATTGATTTTTGCCATTGAAAAACGTCCAGAAATGTTTGAAGCTACTGACTGAATGAAAGGAGCTGGCATCTCACTTTCTTTGAATCTTCTTTATCATGCTAAGAGGAGCAGGAAAAAGCAAAAAATTTCAGAAGTGCACCTTGCAATGCGGAGAAATCAATGTTTGTGCATTTACAATATTCATTGATTTTTGCCATTGAAAAAAGTCCAGAAATGTTTGAAGCCACTGACTGAATGAAAGGAGCTGGCATCTCACTCTCTTTGAATCTTCTTTATCATGCTAAGAGGAGCAGGAAAAAGCAAAAAATTTCAGAATTCCACCTTGCAATGTGGAGAAATTACTGTTTGTGCATTCACATTATTCATTGATTTTTGCCCTTGAAAAACATCATGTTGTTCATATACCAGAAATGTTTGAAGCTACTGACTGAATGAAAAGAGCTGGAATCTCACTCTCTTTGAATCTTCTTTATCATGCTAAGAGGAGCAGGAAAAAGCAATAAATTTCAGAATTGCTCCTTGCAATGCGGAGAAATTACTGTTTGTGCATTTACAATATTCATTGATTTTTGCCATTGAAAAACATCCAGAAATGTTTGAAGCTACTGACTGAATGAAAGGAGCTGGCATCTCACTCTCTTTAAATCTTCTTTATCATGCTAAGAGGAGCAGGAAAAAGCAAAAAATTTCAGAATTCCACCTTGCAATGCGGAGAAATCAATGTTTGTGCATTTAGAATATTCATTGATTTTTGCCATTGAAAAAAGTCCAGAAATGTTTGAAGCTACTGAATGAATGAAAGGAGCTGGCATCTCACTCTCTTTGAATCTTCTTTATCATGCTAAGAGGAGCAGGAAAAAGCAAAAAATTTCAGAATTCCACCTTGCAATGCGGAGAAATTACTGTTTGTGCATTCACATTATTCATTGATTTTTGCCCTTGAAAAACATCATGTTGTTCATATACCAGAAATGTTTGAAGCTACTGACTGAATGAAAAGAGCTGGAATCTCACTCTCTTTGAATCTTCTTTATCATGCTAAGAGGAGCAGGAAAAAGCAATAAATTTCAGAATTGCTCCTTGCAATGCGGAGAAATTACTGTTTGTGCATTTACAATATTCATTGATTTTTGCCATTGAAAAACGTCCAGAAATGTTTGAAGCTACTGACTGAATGAAAGGAGCTGGCATCTCACTCTCTTTGAATCTTCTTTATCATGCTAAGAGGAGCAGGAAAAAGCAAAAAATTTCAGAATTGCACCTTGCAATGCGGAGAAATTACTGTTTGTGCATTTACAATATTCATTGATTTTTGCCATTGAAAAACATCCAGAAATGTTTGAAGCTACTGACTGAATGAAAGGAGCTGGCATCTCACTCTCTTTAAATCTTCTTTATCATGCTAAGAGGAGCAGGAAAAAGCAAAAAATTTCAGAATTGCACCTTGCAATGCGGAGACATCAATGTTTGTGCATTTACAATATTCATTGATTTTTGCCATTGAAAAAAGTCCAGAAATGTTTGAAGCTACTGACTGAATGAAAGGAGCTGGCATCTCACTCTCTTTGAATCTTCTTTATCATGCTAAGAGGAGCAGGAAAAAGCAAAAAATTTCAGAATTCCACCTTGCAATGCGGAGAAATTACTGTTTGTGCATTCACATTATTCATTGATTTTTGCCCTTGAAAAACATCATGTTGTTCATATACCAGAAATGTTTGAAGCTACTGACCGAATGAAAGGAGCTGGCATCTCACTCTCTTTGAATCTTCTTTATCATGCTAAGAGGAGCAGGAAAAAGCAAAAAATTTCAGAATTGCTCCTTGCAATGCGGAGAAATTACTGTTTGTGCATTTACAATATTCATTGATTTTTGCCATTGAAAAACGTCCAGAAATGTTTGAAGCTACTGACTGAATGAAAGGAGCTGGCATCTCACTCTCTTTGAATCTTCTTTATCATGCTAAGAGGAGCAGGAAAAAGCAAAAAATTTCAGAATTGCACCTTGCAATGCGGAGAAATTACTGTTTGTGCATTTACAATATTCATTGATTTTTGCCATTGAAAAACATCCAGAAATGTTTGAAGCTACTGACTGAATGAAAGGAGCTGGCATCTCACTTTCTTTGAATCTTCTTTATCATGCTAAGAGGAGCAGGAAAAAGCAAAAAATTTCAGAATTGCACCTTGCAATGCGGAGAAATTACTGTTTGTGCATTCACATTATTCATTAATTTTTGCCCTTGAAAAACATCATGTTTTTCATATACCAGAAATGTTTGAAGCTACTGACCGAATGAAAGGAGCTGGCATCTCACTCTCTTTGAATCTTCTTTATCATGCTAAGAGGAGCAGGAAAAAGCAAAAAATTTCAGAATTGCTCCTTGCAATGCGGAGAAATTACTGTTTGTGCATTTACAATATTCATTGATTTTTGCCATTGAAAAACGTCCAGAAATGTTTGAAGGTACTGACTGAATGAAAAGAGCTGGCATCTCACTCTCTTTGAATCTTCTTTATCATGCTAAGAGGAGCAGGAAAAAGCAAAAAATTTCAGAATTGCACCTTGCAATGCTGAGAAATTACTGTTTGTGCATTCAAATTATTCATTGATTTTTGCCATTGAAAAACATCATGTTATTCATATACCAGAAATGTTTGAAGCTACTGACTGAATGAAAAGAGCTGGCATCTCACTCTCTTTGTATCTTCTTTATCATGCTAAGAGGAGCAGGAGAAAGCAAAAAATTTCAGAATTGCACCTTGCAATGCGGAGAAATTACTGTTTGTGCATTTACAATATTCATTGATTTTTGCCATTGAAAAACGTCCAGAAATGTTTGAAGCTACTGACTGAATGAAAGGAGCTGGCATCTCACTTTCTTTGAATCTTCTTTATCATGCTAAGAGGAGCAGGAAAAAGCAAAAAATTTCAGAATTGCACCTTGCAATGCGGAGAAATTACTGTTTGTGCATTTACAATATTCATTGATTTTTGCCATTGAAAAACGTCCAGAAATGTTTGAAGCTACTGACTGAATGAAAGGAGCTGGCATCTCACTTTCTTTGAATCTTCTTTATCATGCTAAGAGGAGCAGGAAAAAGCAAAAAATTTCAGAATTGCACCTTGCAATGCGGAGAAATCAATGTTTGTGCATTTACAATATTCATTGATTTTTGCCATTGAAAAAAGTCCAGCAATGTTTGAAGCTACTGACTGAATGAAAGGAGCTGGCATCTCACTCTCTTTGAATCTTCTTTATCATGCTAAGAGGAGCAGGAAAAAGCAAAAAATTTCAGAATTCCACCTTGCAATGCGGAGAAATTACTGTTTGTGCATTCACATTTTTCATTGATTTTTGCCCTTGAAAAACATCATGTTGTTCATATACCAGAAATGTTTGAAGCTACTGACTGAATGAAAGGAGCTGGAATCTCACTCTCTTTGAATCTTCTTTATCATGCTAAGAGGAGCAGGAAAAAGCAATAAATTTCAGAATTGCTCCTTGCAATGCGGAGAAATTACTGTTTGTGCATTTACAATATTCATTGATTTTTGCCATTGAAAAACGTCCAGAAATGTTTGAAGCTACTGACTGAATGAAAGGAGCTGGCATCTCACTCTCTTTGAATCTTCTTTATCATGCTAAGAGGAGCAGGAAAAAGCAAAAAATTTCAGAATTGCACCTTGCAATGCGGAGAAATTACTGTTTGTGCATTTACAATATTCATTGATTTTTGCCATTGAAAAACGTCCAGAAATATTTGAAGCTACTGACTGAATGAAAGGAGATGGCATCTCACTCTCTTTAAATCTTCTTTATCATGCTAAGAGGAGCAGGAAAAAGCAAAAAATTTCAGAATAGCACCTTGCAATGCGGAGAAATCAATGTTTGTGCATTTACAATATTCATTGATTTTTGCCATTGAAAAAAGTCCAGAAATGTTTGAAGCTACTGACTGAATGAAAGGAGCTGGCATCTCACTCTCTTTGAATCTTCTTTATCATGCTAAGAGGAGCAGGAAAAAGCAAAAAATTTCAGAATTCCACCTTGCAATGCGGAGAAATTACTGTTTGTGCATTCACATTATTCATTGATTTTTGCCCTTGAAAAACATCATGTTGTTCATATACCAGAAATGTTTGAAGCTACTGACTGAATGAAAGGAGCTGGCATCTCACTCTCTTTGAATCTTCTTTATCATGCTAAGAGGAGCAGGAAAAAGCAAAAAATTTCAGAATTGCTCCTTGCAATGCGGAGAAATTACTGTTTGTGCATTTACAATATTCATTGATTTTTGCCATTGAAAAACGTCCAGAAATGTTTGAAGCTACTGACTGAATGAAAGGAGCTGGCATCTCACTCTCTTTGAATCTTCTTTATCATGCTAAGAGGAGCAGGAAAAAGCAAAAAATTTCAGAATTGCACCTTGCAATGCGGAGAAATTACTGTTTGTGCATTTACAATATTCATTGATTTTTGCCATTGAAAAACGTCCAGAAATGTTTGAAGCTACTTACTGAATGAAAGGAGCTGGCATCTCACTTTCTTTGAATCTTCTTTATCATGCTAAGAGGAGCAGGAAAAAGCAAAAAATTTCAGAATTGCACCTTGCAATGCGGAGAAATTACTGTTTGTGCATTTACAATATTCATTGATTTTTGCCATTGAAAAACGTCCAGAAATGTTTGTAGCTACTGACTGAATGAAAGGAGCTGGCATCTCACTCTCTTTAAATCTTCTTTATCATGCTAAGAGGAGCAGGAAAAAGCAAAAAATTTCAGAATTGCACCTTACAATGCGGAGAAATTACTGTTTGTGCATTCACATTATTCATTGATTTTTGCCATTGAA
The DNA here is from genome assembly GCF_046119375.1 of Phyllobates terribilis. NCBI lineage: Eukaryota > Metazoa > Chordata > Amphibia > Anura > Dendrobatidae > Phyllobates > Phyllobates terribilis. The sequence goes on from NW_027362792.1 coordinate 6,073,479, forward strand.
AAACGTCCAGAAATGTTTGAAGCTACTGACTGAATGAAAGGAGCTGGCATCTCACTTTCTTTGAATCTTCTTTATCATGCTAAGAGGAGCAGGAAAAAGCAAAAAATTTCAGAAGTGCACCTTGCAATGCGGAGAAATCAATGTTTGTGCATTTACAATATTCATTGATTTTTGCCATTGAAAAAAGTCCAGAAATGTTTGAAGCCACTGACTGAATGAAAGGAGCTGGCATCTCACTCTCTTTGAATCTTCTTTATCATGCTAAGAGGAGCAGGAAAAAGCAAAAAATTTCAGAATTCCACCTTGCAATGTGGAGAAATTACTGTTTGTGCATTCACATTATTCATTGATTTTTGCCCTTGAAAAACATCATGTTGTTCATATACCAGAAATGTTTGAAGCTACTGACTGAATGAAAAGAGCTGGAATCTCACTCTCTTTGAATCTTCTTTATCATGCTAAGAGGAGCAGGAAAAAGCAATAAATTTCAGAATTGCTCCTTGCAATGCGGAGAAATTACTGTTTGTGCATTTACAATATTCATTGATTTTTGCCATTGAAAAACATCCAGAAATGTTTGAAGCTACTGACTGAATGAAAGGAGCTGGCATCTCACTCTCTTTAAATCTTCTTTATCATGCTAAGAGGAGCAGGAAAAAGCAAAAAATTTCAGAATTCCACCTTGCAATGCGGAGAAATCAATGTTTGTGCATTTAGAATATTCATTGATTTTTGCCATTGAAAAAAGTCCAGAAATGTTTGAAGCTACTGAATGAATGAAAGGAGCTGGCATCTCACTCTCTTTGAATCTTCTTTATCATGCTAAGAGGAGCAGGAAAAAGCAAAAAATTTCAGAATTCCACCTTGCAATGCGGAGAAATTACTGTTTGTGCATTCACATTATTCATTGATTTTTGCCCTTGAAAAACATCATGTTGTTCATATACCAGAAATGTTTGAAGCTACTGACTGAATGAAAAGAGCTGGAATCTCACTCTCTTTGAATCTTCTTTATCATGCTAAGAGGAGCAGGAAAAAGCAATAAATTTCAGAATTGCTCCTTGCAATGCGGAGAAATTACTGTTTGTGCATTTACAATATTCATTGATTTTTGCCATTGAAAAACGTCCAGAAATGTTTGAAGCTACTGACTGAATGAAAGGAGCTGGCATCTCACTCTCTTTGAATCTTCTTTATCATGCTAAGAGGAGCAGGAAAAAGCAAAAAATTTCAGAATTGCACCTTGCAATGCGGAGAAATTACTGTTTGTGCATTTACAATATTCATTGATTTTTGCCATTGAAAAACATCCAGAAATGTTTGAAGCTACTGACTGAATGAAAGGAGCTGGCATCTCACTCTCTTTAAATCTTCTTTATCATGCTAAGAGGAGCAGGAAAAAGCAAAAAATTTCAGAATTGCACCTTGCAATGCGGAGACATCAATGTTTGTGCATTTACAATATTCATTGATTTTTGCCATTGAAAAAAGTCCAGAAATGTTTGAAGCTACTGACTGAATGAAAGGAGCTGGCATCTCACTCTCTTTGAATCTTCTTTATCATGCTAAGAGGAGCAGGAAAAAGCAAAAAATTTCAGAATTCCACCTTGCAATGCGGAGAAATTACTGTTTGTGCATTCACATTATTCATTGATTTTTGCCCTTGAAAAACATCATGTTGTTCATATACCAGAAATGTTTGAAGCTACTGACCGAATGAAAGGAGCTGGCATCTCACTCTCTTTGAATCTTCTTTATCATGCTAAGAGGAGCAGGAAAAAGCAAAAAATTTCAGAATTGCTCCTTGCAATGCGGAGAAATTACTGTTTGTGCATTTACAATATTCATTGATTTTTGCCATTGAAAAACGTCCAGAAATGTTTGAAGCTACTGACTGAATGAAAGGAGCTGGCATCTCACTCTCTTTGAATCTTCTTTATCATGCTAAGAGGAGCAGGAAAAAGCAAAAAATTTCAGAATTGCACCTTGCAATGCGGAGAAATTACTGTTTGTGCATTTACAATATTCATTGATTTTTGCCATTGAAAAACATCCAGAAATGTTTGAAGCTACTGACTGAATGAAAGGAGCTGGCATCTCACTTTCTTTGAATCTTCTTTATCATGCTAAGAGGAGCAGGAAAAAGCAAAAAATTTCAGAATTGCACCTTGCAATGCGGAGAAATTACTGTTTGTGCATTCACATTATTCATTAATTTTTGCCCTTGAAAAACATCATGTTTTTCATATACCAGAAATGTTTGAAGCTACTGACCGAATGAAAGGAGCTGGCATCTCACTCTCTTTGAATCTTCTTTATCATGCTAAGAGGAGCAGGAAAAAGCAAAAAATTTCAGAATTGCTCCTTGCAATGCGGAGAAATTACTGTTTGTGCATTTACAATATTCATTGATTTTTGCCATTGAAAAACGTCCAGAAATGTTTGAAGGTACTGACTGAATGAAAAGAGCTGGCATCTCACTCTCTTTGAATCTTCTTTATCATGCTAAGAGGAGCAGGAAAAAGCAAAAAATTTCAGAATTGCACCTTGCAATGCTGAGAAATTACTGTTTGTGCATTCAAATTATTCATTGATTTTTGCCATTGAAAAACATCATGTTATTCATATACCAGAAATGTTTGAAGCTACTGACTGAATGAAAAGAGCTGGCATCTCACTCTCTTTGTATCTTCTTTATCATGCTAAGAGGAGCAGGAGAAAGCAAAAAATTTCAGAATTGCACCTTGCAATGCGGAGAAATTACTGTTTGTGCATTTACAATATTCATTGATTTTTGCCATTGAAAAACGTCCAGAAATGTTTGAAGCTACTGACTGAATGAAAGGAGCTGGCATCTCACTCTCTTTGAATCTTCTTTATCATGCTAAGAGGAGCAGGAAAAAGCAATAAATTTCAGAATTGCTCCTTGCAATGCGGAGAAATTACTGTTTGTGCATTTACAATATTCATTGATTTTTGCCATTGAAAAACGTCCAGAAATGTTTGAAGCTACTGACTGAATGAAAGGAGCTGGCATCTCACTCTCTTTGAATCTTCTTTATCATGCTAAGAGGAGCAGGAAAAAGCAAAAAATTTCAGAATTGCACCTTGCAATGCGGAGAAATTACTGTTTGTGCATTTACAATATTCATTGATTCTTGCCATTGAAAAACGTCCAGAAATGTTTGAAGCTACTGACTGAATGAAAGGAGCTGGCATCTCACTCTCTTTAAATCTTCTTTATCATGCTAAGAGGAGCAGGAAAAAGCAAAAAAATTCAGAATTGCACCTTGCAATGCGGAGAAATCAATGTTTGTGCATTTACAATATTCATTGATTTTTGCCATTGAAAAAAGTCCAGAAATGTTTGAAGCTACTGACTGAATGAAAGGAGCTGGCATCTCACTCTCTTTGAATCTTCTTTATCATGCTAAGAGGAGCAGGAAAAAGCAAAAAATTTCAGAATTCCACCTTGCAATGCGGAGAAATTACTGTTTGTGCATTCACATTATTCATTGATTTTTGCCCTTGAAAAACATCATGTTGTTCATATACCAGAAATGTTTGAAGCTACTGACTGAATGAAAGGAGCTGGCATCTCACTCTCTCTGAATCTTCTTTATCATGCTAAGAGGAGCAGGAAAAAGCAAAAAATTTCAGAAATGCTCCTTGCAATGCGGAGAAATTACTGTTTGTGCATTTACAATATTCATTGATTTTTGCCATTGAAAAACGTCCAGAAATGTTTGAAGCTACTGACTGAATGAAAGGAGCTGGCATCTCACTCTCTTTGAATCTTCTTTATCATGGTAAGAGGAGCAGGAAAAAGCAATAAATTTCAGAATTGCTCCTTGCAATGCGGAGAAATTGCTGTTTGTGCATTTACAATATTCATTGATTTTTGCCATTGAAAAACGTCCAGAAATGTTTGAAGCTACTGACTGAATGAAAGGAGCTGGCATCTCACTCTCTTTGAATCTTCTTTATCATGCTAAGAGGAGCAGGAAAAAGCAAAAAATTTAAGAATTCCACCTTGCAATGCGGAGAAATTACTGTTTGTGCATTCACATTATTCATTGATTTTTGCCCTTGAAAAACATCATGTTGTTCATATACCAGAAATGTTTGAAGCTACTGACCGAATGAAAGGAGCTGGCATCTCACTCTCTTTGAATCTTCTTTATCATGCTAAGAGGAGCAGGAAAAAGCAAAAAATTTCAGAATTGCTCCTTGCAATGCGGAGAAATTACTGTTTGTGCATTTACAATATTCATTGATTTTTGCCATTGAAAAACGTCCAGAAATGTTTGAAGCTACTGACTGAATGAAAGGAGCTGGCATCTCACTCTCTTTGAATCTTCTTTATCATGCTAAGAGGAGCAGGAAAATGCAAAAAATTTCAGAATTGCACCTTGCAATGCGGAGAAATTACTGTTTGTGCATTTACAATATTCATTGATTTTTGCCATTGAAAAACGTCCAGAAATGTTTGAAGCTACTGACTGAATGAAAGGAGCTGGCATCTCACTTTCTTTGAATCTTCTTTATCATGCTAAGAGGAGCAGGAAAAAGCAAAAAATTTCAGAATTGCACCTTGCAATGCGGAGAAATTACTGTTTGTGCATTTCCAATATTCATTGATTTTTGCCATTGAAAAACGTCCAGAAATGTTTGTAGCTACTGACTGAATGAAAGGAGCTGGCATCTCACTCTCTTTAAATCTTCTTTATCATGCTAAGAGAAGCAGGAAAAATCAAAAAATTTCAGAATTGCATCTTGCAATGCGGAGAAATTACTGTTTGTGCATTCACATTATTCATTGATTTTTGCCATTGAAAAACATCATGTTATTCATATACCAGAAATGTTTGAAGCTACTGACTGAATGAAAAGAGCTGGCATCTCACTCTCTTTGTATCTTCTTTATCATGCTAAGAGGAGCAGGAGAAAGCAAAAAATTTCAGAATTGCACCTTGCAATGCGGAGAAATTACTGTTTGTGCATTTACAATATTCATTGATTTTTGCCATTGAAAAACGTCCAGAAATGTTTGAAGCTACTGACTGAATGAAAGGAGCTGGCATCTCACTCTCTTTGAATCTTCTTTATCATGCTAAGAGGAGCAGGAAAAAGCAATAAATTTCAGAATTGCTCCTTGCAATGCGGAGAAATTACTGTTTGTGCATTTACAATATTCATTGATTTTTGCCATTGAAAAACGTCCAGAAATGTTTGAAGCTACTGACTGAATGAAAGGAGCTGGCATCTCATTCTCTTTGAATCTTCTTTATCATGCTAAGAGGAGCAGGAAAAAGCAAAAAATTTCAGAATTGCACCTTGCAATGCAGAGAAATTACTGTTTGTGCATTTACAATATTCATTGATTTTTGCCATTGAAAAACGTCCAGAAATGTTTGAAGCTACTGACTGAATGAAAGGAGCTGGCATCTCACTCTCTTTAAATCTTCTTTACCATGCTTAGAGGAGCAGGAAAAAGCAAAAAATTTCAGAATTGCACCTTGCAATGCGGAGAAATCAATGTTTGTGCATTTACAATATTCATTGATTTTTGCCTTTGAAAAAATTCCAGAAATGTTTGAAGCTACTGACTGAATGAAAGGAGCTGGCATCTCACTCTCTTTGAATCTTCTTTATCATGCTAAGAGGAGCAGGAAACAGCAAAAAATTTCAGAATTCCACCTTGCAATGCGGAGAAATTACTGTTTGTGCATACACATTATTCATTGATTTTTGCCCTTGAAAAACATCATGTTGTTCATATACCAGAAATGTTTGAAGCTACTGACTGAATGAAAGGAGCTGGCATCTCACTCTCTTTGAATCTTCTTTATCATGCTAAGAGGAGCAGGAAAAAGCAAAAAATTTCAGAATTGCTCCCTGCAATGCGGAGAAATTACTGTTTGTGCATTTACAATATTCATTGATTTTTGCCATTGAAAAACGTCCAGAAATGTTTGAAGCTACTGACTGAATGAAAGGAGCTGGCATCTCACTCTCTTTGAATCTTCTTTATCATGCTAAGAGGAGCAGGAAAAAGCAAAAAATTTCAGAATTGCACCTTGCAATGCGGAGAAATTACTGTTTGTGCATTTACAATATTCATTGATTTTTGCCATTGAAAAACGTCCAGAAATGTTTGAAGCTACTGACTGAATGAAAGGAGCTGGCATCTCACTCTCTTTAAATCTTCTTTATCATGCTAAGAGGAGCAGGAAAAAGCAAAAAATTTTAGAATTGCACCTTGCAATGCGGAGAAATCAATGTTTGTGCATTTACAATATTCATTGATTTTTGCCATTGAAAAAAGTCCCGAAATGTTTGAAGCTACTGACTGAATGAAAGGAGCTGGCATCTCACTCTCTTTGAATCTTCTTTATCATGCTAAGAGGAGCAGGAAAAAGCAAAAAATTTCAGAATTCCACCTTGCAATGCGGAGAAATTACTGTTTGTGCATTCACATTATTCATTGATTTTTGCCCTTGAAAAACATCATGTTGTTCATATACCAGAAATGTTTGAAGCTACTGACTGAATGAAAAGAGCTGGCATCTCACTCTCTTTCAATCTTCTTTATCATGCTAAGAGGAGCAGGAAAAAGCAAAAAATTTCAGAATTGCTCTTTGCAATGAGGAGAAATTACTGTTTGTGCATTTACAATATTCATTGATTTTTGCCATTGAAAAACGTCCAGAAATATTTGAAGCTACTGACTGAATGAAAGGAGCTGGCATCTCACTCTCTTTTAATCTTCTTTATCATGCTAAGAGGAGCAGGAAAAAGCAAAAAATTTCAGAATTGCACCTTGCAATGCGGAGAAATTACTGTTTGTGCATTTACAATATTCATTGATTTTTGCCATTGAAAAACGTCCAGAAATGTTTGAAGCTACTGACTGAATGAAAGGAGCTGGCATCTCACTTTCTTTGAATCTTCTTTATCATGCTAAGAGGAGCAGGAAAAAGCAAAAAATTTCAGAATTTCACCTTGCAATGCGGAGAAATTACTGTTTGTGCATTTACAATATTCATTGATTTTTGCCATTGAAAAACGTCCAGAAATGTTTGAAGCTACTGACTGAATGAAAGGAGCTGGCATCTCACTCTCTTTGAATCTTCTTTATCATGCTAAGAGGAGCAGGAAAAAGCAAAAAATTTCAGAATTGCACCTTGCAATGCGGAGAAATTACTGTTTGTGCATTTACAATATTCATTGATTTTTGCCATTGAAAAACGTCCAGAAATGTTTGAAGCTACTGACTGAATGAAAGGAGTTGGCATCTCACTCTCTTTAAATCTTCTTTATCATGCTAAGAGGAGCAGGAAAAAGCAAAAATTTTAGAATTGCACCTTGCAATGCGGAGAAATCAATGTTTGTGCATTTACAATATTCATTGATTTTTGCCATTGAAAAAAGTCCAGAAATGTTTGAAGCTACTGACTGAATGAAAGGAGCTGGCATCTCACTCTCTTTGAATCTTCTTTATCATGCTAAGAGGAGCAGGAAAAAGCAAAAAATTTCAGAATTCCACCTTGCAATGCGGAGAAATTACTGTTTGTGCATTCACATTATTCATTGATTTTTGCCCTTGAAAAACATCATGTTGTTCATATACCAGAAATGTTTGAAGCTACTGACTGAATGAAAAGAGCTGGCATCTCACTCTCTTTCAATCTTCTTTATCATGCTAAGAGGAGCAGGAAAAAGCAAAAAATTTCAGAATTGCTTCTTGCAATGCGGAGAAATTACTGTTTGTGCATTTACAATATTCATTGATTTTTGCCATTGAAAAACGTCCAGAAATGTTTGAAGCTACTGACTGAATGAAAGGAGCTGGCATCTCACTCTCTTTGAATCTTCTTTATCATGCTAAGAGGAGCAGGAAAAAGCAAAAAATTTCAGAATTGCACCTTGCAATGCGGAGAAATTACTGTTTGTGCATTTACAATATTCATTGATTTTTGCCATTGAAAAACGTCCAGAAATGTTTGAAGCTACTGACTGAATGAAAGGAGCTGGCATCTCACTTTCTTTGAATCTTCTTTATCATGCTAAGAGGAGCAGGAAAAAGCAAAAAATTTCAGAATTGCACCTTGCAATGCGGAGAAATTACTGTTTGTGCATTTACAATATTCATTGATTTTTGCCATTGAAAAACGTCCAGAAATGTTTGAAGCTACTGACTGAATGAAAGGAGCTGGCATCTCACTCTCTTTGAATCTTCTTTATCATGCTAAGAGGAGCAGGAAAAAGCAAAAAATTTCAGAATTGCACCTTGCAATGCGGAGAAATTACTGTTTGTGCATTTACAATATTCATTGATTTTTGCCATTGAAAAACGTCCAGAAATGTTTGAAGCTACTGACTGAATGAAAGGAGCTGGCATCTCACTCTCTTTAAATCTTCTTTATCATGCTAAGAGGAGCAGGAAAAAGCAAAAAATTTTAGAATTGCACCTTGCAATGCGGAGAAATCAATGTTTGTGCATTTACAATATTCATTGATTTTTGCCATTGAAAAAAGTCCCGAAATGTTTGAAGCTACTGACTGAATGAAAGGAGCTGGCATCTCACTCTCTTTGAATCTTCTTTATCATGCTAAGAGGAGCAGGAAAAAGCAAAAAATTTCAGAATTCCACCTTGCAATGCGGAGAAATTACTGTTTGTGCATTCACATTATTCATTGATTTTTGCCCTTGAAAAACATCATGTTGTTCATATACCAGAAATGTTTGAAGCTACTGACTGAATGAAAAGAGCTGGCATCTCACTCTCTTTGAATCTTCTTTATCATGCTAAGAGGAGCAGGAAAAAGCAAAAAATTTCAGAATTGCTCCTTGCAATGCGGAGAAATTACTGTTTGTGCATTTACAATATTCATTGATTTTTGCCATTGAAAAACGTCCAGAAATGTTTGAAGCTACTGACTGAATGAAAGGAGCTGGCATCTCACTCTCTTTTAATCTTCTTTATCATGCTAAGAGGAGCAGGAAAAAGCAAAAAATTTCAGAATTGCACCTTGCAATGCGGAGAAATTACTGTTTGTGCATTTACAATATTCATTGATTTTTGCCATTGAAAAACGTCCAGAAATGTTTGAAGCTACTGACTGAATGAAAGGAGCTGGCATCTCACTTTCTTTGAATCTTCTTTATCATGCTAAGAGGAGCAGGAAAAAGCAAAAAATTTCAGAATTGCACCTTGCAATGCGGAGAAATTACTGTTTGTGCATTTACAATATTCATTGATTTTTGCCATTGAAAAACGTCCAGAAATGTTTGAAGCTACTGACTGAATGAAAGGAGCTGGCATCTCACTCTCTTTAAATCTTCTTTATCATGCTAAGAGGAGCAGGAAAAAGCAAAAAATTTCAGAATTGCACCTTGCAATGCGGAGAAATTATTGTTTGTGCATTCACATTATTCATTGATTTTTGCATTGAAAAACATCATGGTATTCATATACCAGAAATGTTTGAAGCTACTGACTGAATGAAAAGAGCTGGCATCTCACTCTCTTTGTATCTTCTTTATCATGCTAAGAGGAGCAGGAAAAAGCAAAAAATTTCAGAATTGCACCTTGCAATGCGGAGAAATTACTGTTTGTGCATTTACAATATTCATTGATTTTTGCCATTGAAAAACATCATGTTATTCATATACCAGAAATGTTTGAAGCTACTGACTGAATGAAAAGAGCTGGCATCTCACTCTCTTTGAATCTTCTTTATCATGCTAAGAGGAGCAGGAAGAAGCAAAAAATTTCAGAATTGCACCTTGCAATGCGGAGAAATTACTGTTTGTGCATTTACAATATTTATTGATTTTTGCCATTGAAAAACGTCCAGAAATGTCTGAAGCTACTGACTGAATGAAAGGAGCTGGCATCTCACTCTCTTTGAATCTTCTTTATCATGCTAAGAGTAGCAGGAAAAAGCAAAAAATTTCAGAATTGCACCTTGCAAGGCGGAGAAATTACTGTTTGTGCATTTACAATATTCATTGATTTTTGCCATTGAAAAACGTCCAGAAATGTTTGAAGCTACTGACTGAATGAAAGGAGCTGGCTTCTCACTCTCTTTGAATCTTCTTTATCATGCTAAGAGGAGCAGGAAAAAGGAAAAAAATTCAGAATTGCACCTTGCAATGCGGAGAAATTACTGTTTGTTCATTCACATTATTCATTGATTTTTGCCATTGAAAAACATCATGTTATTCATATACCAGAAATGTTTGAAGCTACTGACTGAATGAAAAGAGCTGGCATCTCACTCTCTTTGAATCTTCTTTATCATGCTAAGAGGAGCAGGAAAAAGCAAAAAAAAAATCAGAATTGTACCTTGCAATGCGGAGAAATTACTTTTTGTGCATTTACAATATTCATTGATTTTTGCCATTGAAAAACGTTTAGAAATGTTTGAAGCTACGGACAGAATGAAAGGAGCGGGCATCTCACTCTCTTTGAATCTTCTTTATCATGCTAAGAGGAGCAGGAAAAAGCAAAAAATTTCAGAATTGCACCTTGCAATGCAGAGAAATTACTGTTTGTGCATTCACATTATTCATTGATTTTTGCCATTGAAAAACATCATGTTATTCATATACCAGAAATGTTTGAAGCTACTGACTGAATGAAAAGAGCTGGCATCTCACTCTCTTTGAATCTTCTTTATCATGCTAAGATGAGCAGGAAAGAGCAAAAAAATTCAGAATTGCACCTTGCAATGCGGAGAAATTACTGTTTGTGCATTTACAATATTCATTGATTTTTGCCATTGAAAAACGTCCAGAAATGTTTGAAGCTACTGACTGAATGAAAGGAGCTGGCATCTCACTCTCTTTAAATCTTCTTTATCATGCTAAGAGGAGCAGGAAAAAGCAAAAAATTTCAGAATTGCACCTTGCAATGCGGAGAAATTACTGTTTGTGCATTCACATTATTCATTGATTTTTGCCATTGAAAAACATCATGTTATTCATATACCAGAAATGTTTGAAGCTACTGACTGAATGAAAAGAGCTGGCATCTCACTCTCTTTGAATCTTCTTTATCATGCTAAGAGGAGCAGGAAAAAACAAAAAATTTCAGAATTGCACCTTGCAATGTAGAGAAATTACTGTTTGTGCATTCACATTATTCATTGATTTTTCCCATTGAAAAACATCATGTTGTTCATATACCAGAAATGTTTGAAGCTACTGAGTGAATGAAAGGAGCTGGCATCTCAATCTCTTTGAATCTTCTTTATCATGCTAAGAGGAGCAGGAAAAAGCAAAAAATTTCAGAATTGCACCTTGCAATGCGGAGAAATCAATGTTTGTGCATTTACAATATTCATTGATTTTTGCCATTGAAAAACGTCCAGAAATGTTTGAAGCTACTGACTGAATGAAAGGAGCTGGCATCTCACTCTCTTTGAATCTTCTTTATCCTGCTAAGAGGAGCAGGAGAAAGTAAAAAATTTCAGAATTGCACCTTGCAATGCGGAGAAATTACTGTTTGTGCATTCACATTATTCATTGATTTTTACCATTGAAAAACGTCCAGAAATGTTTGAAGCTACCGACTGAATGAAAAGAGCTGGCATCTCACTCTCTTTGAATCTTCTTTATCATGCTAAGAGGAGCAGGAAAAAGCAAAAAATTTCAGAATTGCACCTTGCAATGCGGAGAAATTACTGTTTGTGCATTTACAATATTCATTGATTTTTGCCATTGAAAAACGTCCAAAAATGTTTGAAGCTACTGACTGAATGAAAGGAGCTGGCATCTCACTCTCTTTGAATCTTCTTTATCATGCTAAGAGGAGCAGGAAAAAGCAAAAAATTTCAGAATTGCACCTTGCAATGCGGAGAAATTACTGTTTGTGCATTCACATTATTCATTGATTTTTGCCATTGAAAAACATCATGTTATTCATATACCAGAAATGTTTGAAGCTACTGACTGAATGAAAAGAGCTGGCATCTCACTCTCTTTGAATCTTCTTTATCATGCTAAGAGGAGCAGGAAAAAGCAAAAAATTTCAGAATTGCACCTTGCAATGCGGAGAAATTACTGTTTGTGCATTTACAATATTCATTGATTTTTGCCATTGAAAAACGTCTAGAAATGTCTGAAGCTACTGACTGAATGAAAGGAGCTGGCATCTCACTCTCTTTGAATCTTCTTTATCATGCTAAGAGGAGCAGGAAAAAGCAAAAAATTTCAGAATTGCACCTTGCAATGCGGAGAAATTACTGTTTGTGCATTTACAATATTCATTGATTTTTGCCACTGAAAAACGTCCAGAAATGTCTGAAGCTACTGAATGAATGAAAGGAGCTGGCATCTCACTCTCTTTGAATCTTCTTTATCATGCTAAGAGGAGCAGGAAAAAGGAAAAAAATTCAGAATTGCACCTTGCAATGCGGAGAAATTACTGTTTGTTCATTCACATTATTCATTGATTTTTGCCTTTGAAAAAAATCATGTTATTCATATACCAGAAATGTTTGAAGCTACTGATTGAATGAAAAGAGCTGGCATCTCACTCTCTTTGAATCTTCTTTATCATGCTAAGAGGAGCAGGAAGGAGCAAAAAAATTCAGAATTGCACCTTGCAATGCGGAGAAATTACTGTTTGTGCATTTACAATATTCATTGATTTTTGCCATTGAAAAACGTCCAGAAATGTTTGAAGCTACTGACTGAATGAAAGGAGCTGGCATCTCACTCTCTTTAAATCTTCTTTATCATGCTAAGAGGAGCAGGAAAAAGCAAAAAATTTCAGAATTGCACCTTGCAATGCGGAGAAATTACTGTTTGTGCATTCACATTATTCATTGATTTTTGCCATTGAAAAACATCATGTTATTCATATACCAGAAATGTTTGAAGCTACTGACTGAATGAAAAGAGCTGGCATCTCACTCTCTTTGAATCTTCTTTATCATGCTAAGAGGAGCAGGAAAAAACAAAAAATTTCAGAATTGCACCTTGCAATGCGGAGAAATTATTGTTTGTGCATTCACATTATTCATTGATTTTTGCCATTGAAAAACATCATTTTGTTCATATACCAGAAATGTTTGAAGCTACTGACTGAATGAAAGGAGCTGGCATCTCACTCTCTTTGAATCTTCTTTATCATGCTAAGAGGAGCAGGAAAAGGCAAAAAATTTCAGAATTGCACCTTGCAATGCGGAGAAATTACTGTTTGTGCATTCACATTATTCATTGATTTTTGCCATTGAAAAACATCATGTTATTCATATACCAGAAATGTTTGAAGCTACTGACTGAATGAAAAGAGCTGGCATCTCACTCTCTTTGAATCTTCTTTATCATGCTAAGAGGAGCAGGAAAAAGCAAAAAAATTCAGAATTGCACCTTGCAATGCGGAGAAATTACTGTTTGTGCATTTACAATATTCATTGATTTTTGCCATTGAAAAACGTTTAGAAATGTTTGAAGCTACTGACTGAATGAAAGGAGCCTGCATCTCACTCTCTTTGAATTTTCTTTATCATGCTAAGAGGAGCAGGAAAAAGCAAAAAATTTCAGAATTGCACCTTGCAATGCGGAGAAATTACTGTTTGTGCATTCACATTATTCATTGATTTTTACCATTGAAAAACGTCCAGAAATGTTTGAAGCTACTGACTGAATGAAAAGAGCTGGCATCTCACTCGCTTTGAATCTTCTTTATCATGCTAAGAGGAGCAGGAAAAAGCAAAAAATTTCAGAATTGCACCTTGCAATGCGGAGAAATTACTGTTTGTGCATTTACATTATTCATTGATTTTTGCCCTTGAAAAACATCATGTTGTTCATATACCAGAAATGTTTGAAGCTACTGACTGAATGAAAGGAGCTGGCATCTCACTCTCTTTGAATCTTCCTTATCCTGCTAAGAGGAGCAGGAGAAAGAAAAAAATTTCAGAATTGCACCTTGCAATGCGGAGAAATTACTGTTTGTGCATTCACATTATTCATTGATTTTTGCCATTGAAAAACATCATGTTATTCATATACCAGAAATGTTTGAAGCTACTGACTGAATGAAAAGAGCTGGCATCTCACTCTCTTTGAATCTTCTTTATCATGCTAAGAGGAGCAGGAAAAAGCAAAAAATTTCAGAATTGCACCTTGCAATGCGGAGAAATTACTCTTTGTGCATTTACAATATTCATTGATTTTTGCCATTGAAAAATGTCCAGAAATGTTTGAAGCTACTGACTGAATGAAAGGAGCTAGCATCTCACTCTCTTTGAATCTTCTTTATCATGCTAAGAGGAGCAGGAAAAAGCAAAAAATTTCAGAATTGCACCTTGCAATGCGGAGAAATTACTGTTTGTGCATTCACATTATTCATTGATTTTTGCCATTGAAAAACATCATGTTATTCATATACCAGAAATGTTTGAAGCTACTGACTGAATGAAAAAAGCTGGCATCTCACTCTCTTTGAATCTTCTTTATCATGCTAAGAGGAGCAGGAAAAAGCAAAAAATTTCAGAATTGCACCTTGCAATGCGGAGAAATTACTGTTTGTGCATTCACATTATTCATTGATTTTTGCCATTGAAAAACATCATGTTATTCATATACCAGAAATGTTTGAAGCTACTGACTGAATGAAAAGAGCTGGCATCTCACGCTCTTTGCATCTTCTTTATCATGCTAAGAGGAGCAGGAAAAAGCAAAAAAATTCAGAATTGCACCTTGCAATGCGGAATAATTACTGTTTGTGCATTTACAATATTCATTGATTTTTGCCATTGAAAAACGTTTAGAAATGTTTGAAGCTACTGACTGAATGAAAGGAGCCTGCATCTCACTCTCTTTGAATTTTCTTTATCATGCTAAGAGGAGCAGGAAAAAGCAAAAAATGTCAGAATTGCACCTTGCAATGCGGAGAAATTACTGTTTGTGCATTCACATTATTCATTGATTTTTACCATTGAAAAACGTCCAGAAATGTTTGAAGCTACTGACTGAATGAAAGGAGCTGGCATCCCACTCTCTTTGAATCTTCATTATCATGCTAAGAGGAGCAGGAAAAAGCAAAAAATTTCAGAATTGCACCTTGCAATGCGGAGAAATTATTGTTTGTGCATTCACATTATTCATTGATTTTTGCCATTGAAAAACATCATGTTATACATATACCCGAAATGTTTGAAGATACTGACTGAATGAAAAGAGCTGGCATCTCCCTCTCTTTGAATCTTCTTTATCATGCTAAGAGGAGCAGGAAAAAGCAAAAAATTTCAGAATTGCACCTTGCAATGCGGAGAAATTACTGTTTGTGCATTTACAATATTCATTGATTTTTGCCATTGAAAAACCTCCAGAAATGTTTGAAGCTACTGACTGAATGAAAGGAGCTGGCATCTCACTCTCTTTGAATGTTCTTTATCATGCTAAGAGGAGCAGGAAAAAGCAAAAAATTTCAGAATTGCTCCTTGCAATGCGGAGAAATTATTGTTTGTGCATTCACATTATTCATTGATTTTTGCCATTGAAAAACATCATTTTGTTCATATACCAGAAATGTTTGAAGCTACTGACTGAATGAAAGGAGCTGGCATCTCACTCTCTTTGAATCTTCTTTATCATGCTAAGAGGAGCAGGAAAAAGCAAAAAATTTCAGAATTGCACCTTGCAATGCGGAGAAATTTTTGTTTGTGCATTCACATTATTCATTGATTTTTGCCATTGAAAAACATCATGTTATTCATATACCAGAAATGTTTGAAGCTACTGACTGAATGAAAAGAGCTGGCATCTCACTCTCTTTGAATCTTCTTTATCATGCTAAGAGGAGCAGGAAAAAGCAAAAAAATTCAGAATTGCACCTTGCAATGCGGAGAAATTACTGTTTGTGCATTTACAATATTCATTGATTTTTGCCATTGAAAAACGTTTAGAAATGTTTGAAGCTACTGACTGAATGAAAGGAGCCTGCATCTCACTCTCTTTGAATTTTCTTTATCATGCTAAGAGGAGCAGGAAAAAGCAAAAAATTTCAGAATTGCACCTTGCAATGCGGAGAAATTACTGTTTGTGCATTCACATTATTCATTGATTTTTACCATTGAAAAACGTCCAGAAATGTTTGAAGCTACTGACTGAATGAAAAGAGCTGGCATCTCACTCTCTTTGAATCTTCTTTATCATGCTAAGAGGAGCAGGAAAAAGCAAAAAATTTCAGAATTGCACCTTGCAATGCGGAGAAATTACTGTTTGTGCATTTACAATATTCATTGATTTTTGCCATTGAAAAACGTCCAGAAATGTTTGAAGCTACTGACTGAATGAAAGGAGCTGGCATCTCACTCTCTTTGAATCTTCTTTATCATGCTAAGAGGAGCAGGAAAAAGCAAAAAATTTCAGAATTGCACCTTGCAATGCGGAGAAATTACTGTTTGTGCATTCACATTATTCATTGATTTTTGCCATTGAAAAACATCATGTTGTTCATATACCAGAAATGTTTGAAGCTACTGACTGAATGAAAAGAGCTGGCATCTCACTCTCTTTGAATCTTCTTTATCATGCTAAGAGGAGCAGGAAAAAGCAAAAAATTTCAGAATTGCACCTTGCAATGCGGAGAAATTACTGTTTGTGCATTTACAATATTCATTGATTTTTGCCATTGAAAAACGTCCAGAAATGTCTGAAGCTACTGACTGAATGAAAGGAGCTGGCATCTCACTCTCTTTGAATCTTCTTTATCATGCTAAGAGGAGCAGGAAAAAGCAAAAAAATTCAGAATTGCACCTTGCAATGCGGAGAAATTACTGTTTGTGCATTTACAATATTCATTGATTTTTGCCATTGAAAAACGTTTAGAAATGTTTGAAGCTACTGACTGAATGAAAGGAGCCTGCATCTCACTCTCTTTGAATTTTCTTTATCATGCTAAGAGGAGCAGGAAAAAGCAAAAAATTTCAGAATTGCACCTTGCAATGCGGAGAAATTACTGTTTGTGCATTCACATTATTCATTGATTTTTGCCATTGAAAAACGTCCAGAAATGTTTGAAGCTACTGACTGAATGAAAGAGCTGGCATCTCACTCTCTTTGAATCTTCTTTATCATGCTAAGAGGAGCAGGAAAAAGCAAAAAATTTCAGAATTTCACCTTGCAATGCGGAGAAATTACTGTTTGTGCATTCACATAATTCATTGATTTTTGCCATTGAAAAACATCATGTTATTCATATACCAGAAATGTTTGAAGCTACTGACTGAATGAAAAGAGCTGGCATCTCACTCTCTTTGAATCTTCTTTATCATGCTAAGAGGAGCAGGAAGGAGCAAAAAAATTCAGAATTGCACCTTGCAATGCGGAGAAATTACTGTTTGTGCATTTACAATATTCATTGATTTTTGCCATTGAAAAACGTCCAGAAATGTTTGAAGCTACTGACTGAATGAAAGGAGCTGGCATCTCACTCTCTTTAAATCTTCTTTATCATGCTAAGAGGAGCAGGAAAAAGCAAAAAATTTCAGAATTGCACCTTGCAATGCGGAGAAATTACTGTTTGTGCATTCACATTATTCATTGATTTTTGCCATTGAAAAACATCATGTTATTCATATACCAGAAATGTTTGAAGCTACTGACTGAATGAAAAGAGCTGGCATCTCACTCTCTTTGAATCTTCTTTATCATGCTAAGAGGAGCAGGAAAAAACAAAAAATTTCAGAATTGCACCTTGCAATGCGG
The DNA here is from genome assembly GCF_046119375.1 of Phyllobates terribilis. Lineage (NCBI taxonomy): Eukaryota > Metazoa > Chordata > Amphibia > Anura > Dendrobatidae > Phyllobates > Phyllobates terribilis. Next base: position 6,091,213 of record NW_027362792.1, read on the forward strand.
AGAAATTATTGTTTGTGCATTCACATTATTCATTGATTTTTGCCATTGAAAAACATCATTTTGTTCATATACCAGAAATGTTTGAAGCTACTGACTGAATGAAAGGAGCTGGCATCTCACTCTCTTTGAATCTTCTTTATCATGCTAAGAGGAGCAGGAAAAGGCAAAAAATTTCAGAATTGCACCTTGCAATGCGGAGAAATTACTGTTTGTGCATTCACATTATTCATTGATTTTTGCCATTGAAAAACATCATGTTATTCATATACCAGAAATGTTTGAATCTACTGACTGAATGAAAAGAGCTGGCATCTCACTCTCTTTGAATCTTCTTTATCATGCTAAGAGGAGCAGGAAAAAGCAAAAAAATTCAGAATTGCACCTTGCAATGCGGAGAAATTACTGTTTGTGCATTTACAATATTCATTGATTTTTGCCATTGAAAAACGTTTAGAAATGTTTGAAGCTACTGACTGAATGAAAGGAGCCTGCATCTCACTCTCTTTGAATTTTCTTTATCATGCTAAGAGGAGCAGGAAAAAGCAAAAAATTTCAGAATTGCACCTTGCAATGCGGAGAAATTACTGTTTGTGCATTCACATTATTCATTGATTTTTACCATTGAAAAACGTCCAGAAATGTTTGAAGCTACTGACTGAATGAAAAGAGCTGGCATCTCACTCGCTTTGAATCTTCTTTATCATGCTAAGAGGAGCAGGAAAAAGCAAAAAATTTCAGAATTGCACCTTGCAATGCGGAGAAATTACTGTTTGTGCATTTACATTATTCATTGATTTTTGCCCTTGAAAAACATCATGTTGTTCATATACCAGAAATGTTTGAAGCTACTGACTGAATGAAAGGAGCTGGCATCTCACTCTCTTTGAATCTTCCTTATCCTGCTAAGAGGAGCAGGAGAAAGAAAAAAATTTCAGAATTGCACCTTGCAATGCGGAGAAATTACTGTTTGTGCATTCACATTATTCATTGATTTTTGCCATTGAAAAACATCATGTTATTCATATACCAGAAATGTTTGAAGCTACTGACTGAATGAAAAGAGCTGGCATCTCACTCTCTTTGAATCTTCTTTATCATGCTAAGAGGAGCAGGAAAAAGCAAAAAATTTCAGAATTGCACCTTGCAATGCGGAGAAATTACTCTTTGTGCATTTACAATATTCATTGATTTTTGCCATTGAAAAATGTCCAGAAATGTTTGAAGCTACTGACTGAATGAAAGGAGCTAGCATCTCACTCTCTTTGAATCTTCTTTATCATGCTAAGAGGAGCAGGAAAAAGCAAAAAATTTCAGAATTGCACCTTGCAATGCGGAGAAATTACTGTTTGTGCATTCACATTATTCATTGATTTTTGCCATTGAAAAACATCATGTTATTCATATACCAGAAATGTTTGAAGCTACTGACTGAATGAAAAAAGCTGGCATCTCACTCTCTTTGAATCTTCTTTATCATGCTAAGAGGAGCAGGAAAAAGCAAAAAATTTCAGAATTGCACCTTGCAATGCGGAGAAATTACTGTTTGTGCATTCACATTATTCATTGATTTTTGCCATTGAAAAACATCATGTTATTCATATACCAGAAATGTTTGAAGCTACTGACTGAATGAAAAGAGCTGGCATCTCACGCTCTTTGCATCTTCTTTATCATGCTAAGAGGAGCAGGAAAAAGCAAAAAAATTCAGAATTGCACCTTGCAATGCGGAGAAATTACTGTTTGTGCATTTACAATATTCATTGATTTTTGCCATTGAAAAACGTTTAGAAATGTTTGAAGCTACTGACTGAATGAAAGGAGCCTGCATCTCACTCTCTTTGAATTTTCTTTATCATGCTAAGAGGAGCAGGAAAAAGCAAAAAATGTCAGAATTGCACCTTGCAATGCGGAGAAATTACTGTTTGTGCATTCACATTATTCATTGATTTTTACCATTGAAAAACGTCCAGAAATGTTTGAAGCTACTGACTGAATGAAAGGAGCTGGCATCCCACTCTCTTTGAATCTTCATTATCATGCTAAGAGGAGCAGGAAAAAGCAAAAAATTTCAGAATTGCACCTTGCAATGCGGAGAAATTATTGTTTGTGCATTCACATTATTCATTGATTTTTGCCATTGAAAAACATCATGTTATACATATACCCGAAATGTTTGAAGATACTGACTGAATGAAAAGAGCTGGCATCTCCCTCTCTTTGAATCTTCTTTATCATGCTAAGAGGAGCAGGAAAAAGCAAAAAATTTCAGAATTGCACCTTGCAATGCGGAGAAATTACTGTTTGTGCATTTACAATATTCATTGATTTTTGCCATTGAAAAACCTCCAGAAATGTTTGAAGCTACTGACTGAATGAAAGGAGCTGGCATCTCACTCTCTTTGAATCTTCTTTATCATGCTAAGAGGAGCAGGAAAAAGCAAAAAATTTCAGAATTGCTCCTTGCAATGCGGAGAAATTATTGTTTGTGCATTCACATTATTCATTGATTTTTGCCATTGAAAAACATCATTTTGTTCATATACCAGAAATGTTTGAAGCTACTGACTGAATGAAAGGAGCTGGCATCTCACTCTCTTTGAATCTTCTTTATCATGCTAAGAGGAGCAGGAAAAAGCAAAAAATTTCAGAATTGCACCTTGCAATGCGGAGAAATTACTGTTTGTGCATTCACATTATTCATTGATTTTTGCCATTGAAAAACATCATGTTATTCATATACCAGAAATGTTTGAAGCTACTGACTGAATGAAAAGAGCTGGCATCTCACTCTCTTTGAATCTTCTTTATCATGCTAAGAGGAGCAGGAAAAAGCAAAAAAATTCAGAATTGCACCTTGCAATGCGGAGAAATTACTGTTTGTGCATTTACAATATTCATTGATTTTTGCCATTGAAAAACGTTTAGAAATGTTTGAAGCTACTGACTGAATGAAAGGAGCCTGCATCTCACTCTCTTTGAATTTTCTTTATCATGCTAAGAGGAGCAGGAAAAAGCAAAAAATTTCAGAATTGCACCTTGCAATGCGGAGAAATTACTGTTTGTGCATTCACATTATTCATTGATTTTTACCATTGAAAAACGTCCAGAAATGTTTGAAGCTACTGACTGAATGAAAAGAGCTGGCATCTCACTCTCTTTGAATCTTCTTTATCATGCTAAGAGGAGCAGGAAAAAGCAAAAAATTTCAGAATTGCACCTTGCAATGCGGAGAAATTACTGTTTGTGCATTTACAATATTCATTGATTTTTGCCATTGAAAAACGTCCAGAAATGTTTGAAGCTACTGACTGAATGAAAGGAGCTGGCATCTCACTCTCTTTGAATCTTCTTTATCATGCTAAGAGGAGCATTAAAAAGCAAAAAATTTCAGAATTGCACCTTGCAATGCGGAGAAATTACTGTTTGTGCATTCACATTATTCATTGATTTTTGCCATTGAAAAACATCATGTTGTTCATATACCAGAAATGTTTGAAGCTACTGACTGAATGAAAAGAGCTGGCATCTCACTCTCTTTGAATCTTCTTTATCATGCTAAGAGGAGCAGGAAAAAGCAAAAAATTTCAGAATTGCACCTTGCAATGCGGAGAAATTACTGTTTGTGCATTTACAATATTCATTGATTTTTGCCATTGAAAAACGTCCAGAAATGTCTGAAGCTACTGACTGAATGAAAGGAGCTGGCATCTCACTCTCTTTGAATCTTCTTTATCATGCTAAGAGGAGCAGGAAAAAGCAAAAAAATTCAGAATTGCACCTTGCAATGCGGAGAAATTACTGTTTGTGCATTTACAATATTCATTGATTTTTGCCATTGAAAAACGTTTAGAAATGTTTGAAGCTACTGACTGAATGAAAGGAGCCTGCATCTCACTCTCTTTGAATTTTCTTTATCATGCTAAGAGGAGCAGGAAAAAGCAAAAAATTTCAGAATTGCACCTTGCAATGCGGAGAAATTACTGTTTGTGCATTCACATTATTCATTGATTTTTACCATTGAAAAACGTCCAGAAATGTTTGAAGCTACTGACTGAATGAAAAGAGCTGGCATCTCACTCTCTTTGAATCTTCTTTATCATGCTAAGAGGAGCAGGAAAAAGCAAAACATTTCAGAATTGCACCTTGCAATGCGGAGAAATTACTGTTTGTGCATTTACAATATTCATTGATTTTTGCCATTGAAAAACGTCCAGAAATGTTTGAAGCTACTGACTGAATGAAAGGAGCTGGCATCTCACTCTCTTTGAATCTTCTTTATCATGCTAAGAGGAGCAGGAAAAAGCAAAAAAATTCAGAATTGCACCTTGCAATGCGGAGAAATTACTGTTTGTGCATTTACAATATTCATTGATTTTTGCCATTGAAAAACGTTTAGAAATGTTTGAAGCTACTGACTGAATGAAAGGAGCCTGCATCTCACTCTCTTTGAATTTTCTTTATCATGCTAAGAGGAGCAGGAAAAAGCAAAAAATGTCAGAATTGCACCTTGCAATGCGGAGAAATTACTGTTTGTGCATTCACATTATTCATTGATTTTTACCATTGAAAAATGTCCAGAAATGTTTGAAGCTACTGACTGAATGAAAGGAGCTGGCATCCCACTCTCTTTGAATCTTCATTATCATGCTAAGAGGAGCAGGAAAAAGCAAAAAATTTCAGAATTGCACCTTGCAATGCGGAGAAATTATTGTTTGTGCATTCACATTATTCATTGATTTTTGCCATTGAAAAACATCATGTTATACATATACCCGAAATGTTTGAAGATACTGACTGAATGAAAAGAGCTGGCATCTCCCTCTCTTTGAATCTTCTTTATCATGCTAAGAGGAGCAGGAAAAAGCAAAAAATTTCAGAATTGCACCTTGCAATGCGGAGAAATTACTGTTTGTGCATTTACAATATTCATTGATTTTTGCCATTGAAAAACCTCCAGAAATGTTTGAAGCTACTGACTGAATGAAAGGAGCTGGCATCTCACTCTCTTTGAATCTTCTTTATCATGCTAAGAGGAGCAGGAAAAAGCAAAACATTTCAGAATTGCTCCTTGCAATGCGGAGAAATTATTGTTTGTGCATTCACATTATTCATTGATTTTTGCCATTGAAAAACATCATTTTGTTCATATACCAGAAATGTTTGAAGCTACTGACTGAATGAAAGGAGCTGGCATCTCACTCTCTTTGAATCTTCTTTATCATGCTAAGAGGAGCAGGAAAAAGCAAAAAATTTCAGAATTGCACCTTGCAATGCGGAGAAATTACTGTTTGTGCATTCACATTATTCATTGATTTTTGCCATTGAAAAACATCATGTTATTCATATACCAGAAATGTTTGAAGCTACTGACTGAATGAAAAGAGCTGGCATCTCACTCTCTTTGAATCTTCTTTATCATGCTAAGAGGAGCAGGAAAAAGCAAAAAAATTCAGAATTGCACCTTGCAATGCGGAGAAATTACTGTTTGTGCATTTACAATATTCATTGATTTTTGCCATTGAAAAACGTTTAGAAATGTTTGAAGCTACTGACTGAATGAAAGGAGCCTGCATCTCACTCTCTTTGAATTTTCTTTATCATGCTAAGAGGAGCAGGAAAAAGCAAAAAATTTCAGAATTGCACCTTGCAATGCGGAGAAATTACTGTTTGTGCATTCACATTATTCATTGATTTTTACCATTGAAAAACGTCCAGAAATGTTTGAAGCTACTGACTGAATGAAAAGAGCTGGCATCTCACTCTCTTTGAATCTTCTTTATCATGCTAAGAGGAGCAGGAAAAAGCAAAAAATTTCAGAATTGCACCTTGCAATGCGGAGAAATTACTGTTTGTGCATTTACAATATTCATTGATTTTTGCCATTGAAAAACGTCCAGAAATGTTTGAAGCTACTGACTGAATGAAAGGAGCTGGCATCTCACTCTCTTTGAATCTTCTTTATCATGCTAAGAGGAGCAGGAAAAAGCAAAAAATTTCAGAATTGCACCTTGCAATGCGGAGAAATTACTGTTTGTGCATTCACATTATTCATTGATTTTTGCCATTGAAAAACATCATGTTGTTCATATACCAGAAATGTTTGAAGCTACTGACTGAATGAAAAGAGCTGGCATCTCACTCTCTTTGAATCTTCTTTATCATGCTAAGAGGAGCAGGAAAAAGCAAAAAATTTCAGAATTGCACCTTGCAATGCGGAGAAATTACTGTTTGTGCATTTACAATATTCATTGATTTTTGCCATTGAAAAACGTCCAGAAATGTCTGAAGCTACTGACTGAATGAAAGGAGCTGGCATCTCACTCTCTTTGAATCTTCTTTATCATGCTAAGAGGAGCAGGAAAAAGCAAAAAAATTCAGAATTGCACCTTGCAATGCGGAGAAATTACTGTTTGTGCATTTACAATATTCATTGATTTTTGCCATTGAAAAACGTTTAGAAATGTTTGAAGCTACTGACTGAATGAAAGGAGCCTGCATCTCACTCTCTTTGAATTTTCTTTATCATGCTAAGAGGAGCAGGAAAAAGCAAAAAATTTCAGAATTGCACCTTGCAATGCGGAGAAATTACTGTTTGTGCATTCACATTATTCATTGATTTTTACCATTGAAAAACGTCCAGAAATGTTTGAAGCTACTGACTGAATGAAAAGAGCTGGCATCTCACTCTCTTTGAATCTTCTTTATCATGCTAAGAGGAGCAGGAAAAAGCAAAAAATTTCAGAATTGCACCTTGCAATGCGGAGAAATTACTGTTTGTGCATTTAAAATATTCATTGATTTTTGCCATTGAAAAACGTCCAGAAATGTTTGAAGCTACTGACTGAATGAAAGGAGCTGGCATCTCACTCTCTTTGAATCTTCTTTATCATGCTAAGAGGAGCAGGAAAAAGCAAAAAATTTCAGAATTGCACCTTGCAATGCGGAGAAATTACTGTTTGTGCATTCACATTATTCATTGATTTTTGCCATTGAAAAACATCATGTTGTTCATATACCAGAAATGTTTGAAGCTACTGACTGAATGAAAAGAGCTGGCATCTCACTCTCTTTGAATCTTCTTTATCATGCTAAGAGGAGCAGGAAAAAGCAAAAAATTTCAGAATTGCACCTTGCAATGCGGAGAAATTACTGTTTGTCCATTTACAATATTCATTGATTTTTGCCATTGAAAAACGTCCAGAAATGTCTGAAGCTACTGACTGAATGAAAGGAGCTGGCATCTCACTCTCTTTGAATCTTCTTTATCATGCTAAGAGGAGCAGGAAAAAGCAAAAAATTTCAGAATTGCAGCTTGCAATGCGGGGAAATTACTGTTTGTTCATTCACATTATTCATTGATTTTTGCCATTGAAAAAAATCATGTTATTCATATACCAGAAATGTTTGAAGCTACTGACTGAATGAAAAGAGCTGGCATCTCACTCTCTTTGAATCTTCTTTATCATGCTAAGAGGAGCAGGCAAAAGCAAAAAAAATCAGAATTGTACCTTGCAATGCGGAGAAATTACTTTTTGTGCATTTACAATATTCATTGATTTTTGCCATTGAAAAACGTTTAGAAATGTTTGAAGCTACTGACAGAATGAAAGGAGCTGGCATCTCACTCTCTTTGAATCTTCTTTATCATGCTAAGAGGAGCAGGAAAAAGCAAAAAATTTCAGAATTGCACCTTGCAATGCGGAGAAATTACTGTTTGTGCATTCACATTATTCATTGATTTTTGCCATTGAAAAACATCATGTTATTCATATACCAGAAATGTTTGAAGCTACTGACTGAATGAAAAGAGCTGGCATCTCACTCTCTTTGAATCTTCTTTATCATGCTAAGAGGAGCAGGCAAAAGCAAAAAAAATCAGAATTGTACCTTGCAATGCGGAGAAATTACTTTTTGTGCATTTACAATATTCATTGATTTTTGCCATTGAAAAACGTTTAGAAATGTTTGAAGCTACTGACAGAATGAAAGGAGCTGGCATCTCACTCTCTTTGAATCTTCTTTATCATGCTAAGAGGAGCAGGAAAAAGCAAAAAATTTCAGAATTGCACCTTGCAATGCGGAGAAATTACTGTTTGTGCATTCACATTATTCATTGATTTTTGCCATTGAAAAACATCATGTTATTCATATACCAGAAATGTTTGAAGCTACTGACTGAATGAAAAGAGCTGGCATCTCACTCTCTTTGAATCTTCTTTATCATGCTAAGAGGAGCAGGAAAAAACAAAAAATTTCAGAATTGCACCTTGCAATGCGGAGAAATTATTGTTTGTGCATTCACATTATTCATTGATTTTTGCCATTGAAAAACATCATTTTGTTCATATACCAGAAATGTTTGAAGCTACTGCCTGAATGAAAGGAGCTGGCATCTCACTCTCTTTGAATCTTCTTTATCATGCTAAGAGGAGCAGGAAAAAGCAAAAAATTTCAGAATTGCACCTTGCAATGCGGAGAAATTACTGTTTGTGCATTCACATTATTCATTGATTTTTGCCATTGAAAAACATCATGTTATTCATATACCAGAAATGTTTGAAGCTACTGACTGAATGAAAAGAGCTGGCATCTCACTCTCTTTGAATCTTCTTTATCATGCTAAGAGGAGCAGGAAAAAGCAAAAATATTCAGAATTGCACCTTGCAATGCGGAGAAATTACTGTTTGTGCATTTACAATATTCATTGATTTTTGCCATTGAAAAACGTTTAGAAATGTTTGAAGCTACTGACTGAATGAAAGGAGCCTGCATCTCACTCTCTTTGAATTTTCTTTATCATGCTAAGAGGAGCAGGAAAAAGCAAAAAATTTCAGAATTGCACCTTGCAATGCGGAGAAATTACTGTTTGTGCATTCACATTATTCATTGATTTTTACCATTGAAAAACGTCCAGAAATGTTTGAAGCTACTGACTGAATGAAAAGAGCTGGCATCTCACTCTCTTTGAATCTTCTTTATCATGCTAAGAGGAGCAGGAAAAAGCAAAAAATTTCAGAATTGCACCTTGCAATGCGGAGAAATTACTGTTTGTGCATTTACAATATTCATTGATTTTTGCCATTGAAAAACGTCCAGAAATGTTTGAAGCTACTGACTGAATGAAAAGAGCTGGCATCTCACTCTCTTTGAATCTTCTTTATCATGCTAAGAGGAGCAGGAAAAAGCAAAAAATTTCAGAATTGCACCTTGCAATGCGGAGAAATTACTGTTTGTGCATTTACATTATTCATTGATTTTTGCCCTTGAAAAACATCATGTTGTTCATATACCAGAAATGTTTGAAGCTACTGACTGAATGAAAGGAGCTGGCATCTCACTCTCTTTGAATCTTCCTTCTCCTGCTAAGAGGAGCAGGAGAAAGCAAAAAATTTCAGAATTGCACCTTGCAATGCGGAGAAATTACTGTTTGTGCATTCACATTATTCATTGATTTTTGCCATTGAAAAACATCATGTTATTCATATACCAGAAATGTTTGAAGCTACTGACTGAATGAAAAGAGCTGGCATCTCACTCCCTTTGAATCTTCTTTATCATGCTAAGAGGAGCAGGAAAAAGCAAAAAATTTCAGAATTGCACCTTGCAATTCGGAGAAATTACTCTTTGTGCATTTACAATATTCATTGATTTTTGCCATTGAAAAATGTCCAGAAATGTTTGAAGCTACTGACTGAATGAAAGGAGCTGGCATCCCACTCTCTTTGAATCTTCATTATCATGCTAAGAGGAGCAGGAAAAAGCAAAAAATTTCAGAATTGCACCTTGCAATGCGGAGAAATTATTGTTTGTGCATTCACATTATTCATTGATTTTTGCCATTGAAAAACATCATGTTATACATATACCCGAAATGTTTGAAGATACTGACTGAATGAAAAGAGCTGGCATCTCACTCTCTTTGAATCTTCTTTATCATGCAAAGAGGAGCAGGAAAAAGCAAAAAATTTCAGAATTGCACCTTGCAATGCGGAGAAATTACTGTTTGTGCATTTACAATATTCATTGATTTTTGCCATTGAAAAACCTCCAGAAATGTTTGAAGCTACTGACTGAATGAAAGGAGCTGGCATCTCACTCTCTTTGAATCTTCTTTATCATGCTAAGAGGAGCAGGAAAAAGCAAAAAATTTCAGAATTGCTCCTTGCAATGCGGAGAAATTATTGTTTGTGCATTCACATTATTCATTGATTTTTGCCATTGAAAAACATCATTTTGTTCATATACCAGAAATGTTTGAAGCTACTGACTGAATGAAAGGAGCTGGCATCTCACTCTCTTTGAATCTTCTTTATCATGCTAAGAGGAGCAGGAAAAAGCAAAAAATTTCAGAATTGCACCTTGCAATGCGGAGAAATTACTGTTTGTGCATTCACATTATTCATTGATTTTTGCCATTGAAAAACATCATGTTATTCATATACCAGAAATGTTTGAAGCTACTGACTGAATGAAAAGAGCTGGCATCTCACTCTCTTTGAAACTTCTTTATCATGCTAAGAGGAGCAGGAAAAAGCAAAAAAATTCAGAATTGCACCTTGCAATGCGGAGAAATTACTGTTTGTGCATTTACAATATTCATTGATTTTTGCCATTGAAAAACGTTTAGAAATGTTTGAAGCTACTGACTGAATGAAAGGAGCCTGCATCTCACTCTCTTTGAATTTTCTTTATCATGCTAAGAGGAGCAGGAAAAAGCAAAAAATTTCAGAATTGCACCTTGCAATGCGGAGAAATTACTGTTTGTGCATTCACATTATTCATTGATTTTTACCATTGAAAAACGTCCAGAAATGTTTGAAGCTACCGACTGAATGAAAAGAGCTGGCATCTCACTCTCTTTGAATCTTCTTTATCATGCTAAGAGGAGCAGGAAAAAGCAAAAAATTTCAGAATTGCACCTTGCAATGCGGAGAAATTACTGTTTGTGCATTTACAATATTCATTGATTTTTGCCATTGAAAAACGTCCAGAAATGTTTGAAGCTACTGACTGAATGAAAGGAGCTGGCATCTCACTCTCTTTGAATCTTCTTTATCATGCTAAGAGGAGCAGGAAAAAGCAAAAAATTTCAGAATTGCACCTTGCAATGCGGAGAAATTACTGTTTGTGCATTCACATTATTCATTGATTTTTGCCATTGAAAAACAACATGTTGTTCATATACCAGAAATGTTTGAAGCTACTGACAGAATGAAAGGAGCTGGCATCTCACTCTCTTTGAATCTTCTTTATCATGCTAAGAGGAGCAGGAAAAAGCAAAAAATTTCAGAATTGCACCTTGCAATGCGGAGAAATTACTGTTTGTGCATTTACATTATTCATTGATTTTTGCCCTTGAAAAACATCATGTTGTTCATATACCAGAAATGTTTGAAGCTACTGACTGAATGAAAGGAGCTGGCATCTCACTCTCTTTGAATCTTCTTTATCCTGCTAAGAGGAGCAGGAGAAAGCAAAAAATTTCAGAATTGCACCTTGCAATGCGGAGAAATTACTGTTTGTGCATTCACATTATTCATTAATTTTTGCCATTGAAAAACATCATGTTATTCATATACCAGAAATGTTTGAAGCTACTGACTGAATGAAAAGAGCTGGCATCTCACTCTCTTTGAATCTTATTTAGCATGCTAAGAGGAGCAGGAAAAAGCAAAAAATTTCAGAATTGCACCTTGCAATGCGGAGAAATTACTCTTTGTGCATTTACAATATTCATTGATTTTTGCCATTGAAAAATGTCCAGAAATGTTTGAAGCTACTGACTGAATGAAAGGAACTGGCATCTCAATCTCTTTGAATCTTCTTTATCATGCTAAGAGGAGCAGGAAAAAGCAAAAAATTTCAGAATTGCACCTTGCAATGCGGAGAAATTACTGTTTGTGCATTCACATTATTCATTGATTTTTGCCATTGAAAAACATCATGTTACTCATATACCAGAAATGTTTGAAGCTACTGACTGAATGAAAAGAGCTGGCATCTCACTCTCTTTGAATCTTCTTTATCATGCTAAGAGGAGCAGGAAAAAGCAAAAAAATTCAGAATTGCACCTTGCAATGCGGAGAAATTACTGTTTGTGCATTTACAATATTCATTGATTTTTGCCATTGAAAAACGTTTAGAAATGTTTGAAGCTACTGACTGAATGAAAGGAGCCTGCATCTCACTCTCTTTGAATTTTCTTTATCATGCTAAGAGGAGCAGGAAAAAGCAAAAAATGTCAGAATTGCACCTTGCAAGGCGGAGAAATTACTGTTTGTGCATTCACATTATTCATTGATTTTTACCATTGAAAAACGTCCAGAAATGTTTGAAGCTACTGGCTAAATGAAAGGAGCTGGCATTTCACTCTCTTTGAATCTTCATTATCATGCTAAGAGGAGCAGGAAAAAGCAAAAAATTTCAGAATTGCACCTTGCAATGCGGAGAAATTATTGTTTGTGCATTCACATTATTCATTGATTTTTGCCATTGAAAAACATCATGTTATACATATACCCGAAATGTTTGAAGATACTGACTGAATGAAAAGAGCTGGCATCTAACTCTCTTTGAATCTTCTTTATCATGCTAAGAGGAGCAGGAAAAAACAAAAAATTTCAGAATTGCACCTTGCAATGCGGAGAAATTACTGTTTGTGCATTTACAATATTCATTGATTTTTGCCATTGAAAAACCTCCAGAAATGTTTGAAGCTACTGACTGAATGAAAGGAGCTGGCATCTCACTCTCTTTGAATCTTCTTTATCATGCTAAGAGGAGCAGGAAAAAGCAAAAAATTTCAGAATTGCTCCTTGCAATGCGGAGAAATTACTGTTTGTGCATTCACATTATTCATTGATTTTTGCCATTGAAAAACATCATTTTGTTCATATACCAGAAATGTTTGAAGCTACTGACTGAATGAAAGGAGCTGGCATCTCACTCTCTTTGAATCTTCTTTATCATGCTAAGAGGAGCAGGAAAAAGCAAAAAATTTCAGAATTGCACCTTGCAATGCGGAGAAATTACTGTTTGTGCATTCACATTATTCATTGATTTTTGCCATTGAAAAACATCATGTTATTCATATACCAGAAATGTTTGAAGCTACTGACTGAATGAAAAGAGCTGGCATCTCACTCTCTTTGAATCTTCTTTATCATGCTAAGAGGAGCAGGAAAAAGCAAAAAAATTCAGAATTGCACCTTGCAATGCGGAGAAATTACTGTTTGTGCATTTACAATATTCATTGATTTTTGCCATTGAAAAACATCCAGAAATGTTTGAAGCTACTGACTGAATGAAAGGAGCTGGCATCTCACTGTCTTTGAATCTTCTTTACATTGCTAAGAGGAGCAGGATAAAGCAAAAAATTTCAGTATTGCACCTTGCAATGCGGAGAAATTAATGTTTGTGCATTCACATTATTCATTGATTTTTGCCATTGTAAAACATCATGTTATTCATATACCAGAAATGTTTGAAGCTACTGACTGAATGAAAAGAGCTGGCATCTCACTCTCTTTGAATCTTCTTTATCATGCTAAGAGGAGCAGGAAAAAGCAAAAAATTTCAGAATTGCACCTTGCAATGCGGAGAAATTACTGTTTGTGCATTTACAATATTCATTGATTTTTGCCATTGAAAAACGTCCAGAAATGTTTGAAGCTACTGACTGAATGAAAGGAGCTGGCATCTCACTCTCTTTGAATCTTCTTTATCATGCTAAGAGGAGCAGGAAAAAGCAAAAAATTTCAGAATTGCACCTTGCAATGCGGAGAAATTACTGTTTGTGCATTCACATTATTCATTGATTTTTGCCATTGAAAAACATCATTTTGTTCATATACCAGAAATGTTTGAAGCTACTGACTGAATGAAAGGAGCTGGCATCTCACTCTCTTTGAATCTTCTTTATCATGCTAAGAGGAGCAGGAAAAAGCAAAAAATTTCAGAATTGCACCTTGCAATGCGGAGAAATTACTGTTTGTGCATTCACATTATTCATTGATTTTTGCCATTGAAAAACATCATGTTATTCATATACCAGAAATGTTTGAAGCTACTGACTGAATGAAAAGAGCTGGCATCTCACTCTCTTTGAATCTTCTTTATCATGCTAAGAGGAGCAGGAAAAAGCAAAAAAATTCAGAATTGCACCTTGCAATGCGGAGAAATTACTGTTTGTGCATTTACAATATTCATTGATTTTTGCCATTGAAAAACGTTTAGAAATGTTTGAAGCTACTGACTGAATGAAAGGAGCCTGCATCTCACTCTCTTTGAATTTTCGTTATCATCCTAAGAGGAGCAGGAAAAAGCAAAAAATTTCAAAATTGCACCTTGCAATGCGGAGAAATTACTGTTTGTGCATTCACATTATTCATTGATTTTTACCATTGAAAAACGTCCAGAAATGTTTGAAGCTACTGACTGAATGAAAAGAGCTGGCATCTCACTCTCTTTGAATCTTCTTTATCATGGTAAGAGGAGCAGGAAAAAGCAAAAAATTTTAGAATTGCACCTTGCAATGCGGAGAAATTACTGTTTGTGCATTTACAATATTCATTGATTTTTGCCATTGAAAAACATCCAGAAATGTTTGAAGCTACTGACTGAATGAAAGGAGCTGGCATCTCACTGTCTTTGAATCTTCTTTACATTGCTAAGAGGAGCAGGATAAAGCAAAAAATTTCAGTATTGCACCTTGCAATGCGGAGAAATTAATGTTTGTGCATTCACATTATTCATTGATTTTTGCCATTGTAAAACATCATGTTATTCATATACCAGAAATGTTTGAAGCTACTGACTGAATGAAAAGAGCTGGCATCTCACTCTCTTTGAATCTTCTTTATCATGCTAAGAGGAGCAGGAAAAAGCAAAAAATTTCAGAATTGCACCTTGCAATGCGGAGAAATTACTGTTTGTGCATTTACAATATTCATTGATTTTTGCCATTGAAAAACGTCCAGAAATGTTTGAAGCTACTGACTGAATGAAAGGAGCTGGCATCTCACTCTCTTTGAATCTTCTTTATCATGCTAAGAGGAGCAGGAAAAAGCAAAAAATTTCAGAATTGCACCTTGCAATGCGGAGAAATTACTGTTTGTGCATTCACATTATTCATTGATTTTTGCCATTGAAAAACATCATGTTGTTCACATACCAGAAATGTTTGAAGCTACTGACTGAATGAAAGGAGCTGGCATCTCACTCTCTTTGAATATTCTTTATCATGCTAAGAGGAGCAGGAAAAAGCAAAAAATTTCAGAATTGCACCTTGCAATGCGGAGAAATTACTGTTTGTGCATTCACATTATTCATTGATTTTTGCCATTGAAAAACATCATGTTATTCATATACCAGAAATGTTTGAAGCTACTGACTGAATGAAAAGAGCTGGCATCTCACTCTCTTTGAATCTTCTTTATCATGCTAAGAGGAGCAGGAAAAAGCAAAAAAATTCAGAATTGCACCTTGCAATGCGGAGAAATTACTGTTTGTGCATTTACAATAATCATTGATTTTTGCCATTGAAAAACGTTTAGAAATGTTTGAAGCTACTGACTGAATGAAAGGAGCTGGCATCTCACACTCTTTGAATCTTCTTTATCATGCTAAGAGGAGCAGGAAAAAGCAAAAAATTTCAGAATTGCACCTTGCAATGCGGAGAAATTACTGTTTGTGCATTCACATTATTCATTGATTTATGCCATTGAAAAACATCCAGAAATGTTTGAAGCTACTGACTGAATGAAAGGAGCTGGCATCTCACTGTCTTTGAATCTTCTTTACATTGCTAAGAGGAGCAGGATAAAGCAAAAAATTTCAGTATTGCACCTTGCAATGCGGAGAAATTAATGTTTGTGCATTCACATTATTCATTGATTTTTGCCATTGTAAAACATCATGTTATTCATATACCAGAAATGTTTGAAGCTACTGACTGAATGAAAAGAGCTGGCATCTCACTCTCTTTGAATCTTCTTTATCATGCTAAGAGGAGCAGGAAAAAGCAAAAAATTTCAGAATTGCACCTTGCAATGCGGAGAAATTACTGTTTGTGCATTTACAATATTCATTGATTTTTGCCATTGAAAAACGTCCAGAAATGTTTGAAGCTACTGACTGAATGAAAGGAGCTGGCATCTCACTCTCTTTGAATATTCTTTATCATGCTAAGAGGAGCAGGAAAAAGCAAAAAATTTCAGAATTGCACCTTGCAATGCGGAGAAATTACTGTTTGTGCATTCACATTATTCATTGATTTTTGCCATTGAAAAACATCATGTTATTCATATACCAGAAATGTTTGAAGCTACTGACTGAATGAAAAGAGCTGGCATCTCACTCTCTTTGAATCTTCTTTATCATGCTAAGAGGAGCAGGAAAAAGCAAAAAAATTCAGAATTGCACCTTGCAATGCGGAGAAATTACTGTTTGTGCATTTACAATAATCATTGATTTTTGCCATTGAAAAACGTTTAGAAATGTTTGAAGCTACTGACTGAATGAAAGGAGCCTGCATCTCACTCTCTTTGAATTTTCTTTATCATGCTAAGAGGAGCAGGAAAAAGCAAAAAATTTCAGAATTGCACCTTGCAATGCGGAGAAATTACTGTTTGTGCATTCACATTATTCATTGATTTTTACCATTGAAAAACGTCCAGAAATGTTTGAAGCTACCGACTGAATGAAAAGAGCTGGCATCTCACACTCTTTGAATCTTCTTTATCATGCTAAGAGGAGCAGGAAAAAGCAAAAAATTTCAGAATTGCACCTTGCAATGCGGAGAAATTACTGTTTGTGCATTTACAATATTCATTGATTTTTGCCATTGAAAAACGTCCAGAAATGTTTGAAGCTACTGACTGAATGAAAGGAGCTGGCATCTCACTCTCTTTGAATCTTCTTTATCATGCTAAGAGGAGCAGGAAAAAGCAAAAAATTTCAGAATTGCACCTTGCAATGCGGAGAAATTACTGTTTGTGCATTCACATTATTCATTGATTTTTGCCATTGAAAAACATCATGTTGTTCATATACCAGAAATGTTTGAAGCTACTGACAGAATGAAAGGAGCTGGCATCTCACTCTCTTTGAATCTTCTTTATCATGCTAAGAGGAGCAGGAAAAAGGAAAAAATTTCAGAATTTCACCTTGCAATGCGGAGAAATTACTGTTTGTGCATTTACATTATTCATTGATTTTTGCCCTTGAAAAACATCATGTTGTTCATATACCAGAAATGTTTGAAGCTACTGACTGAATGAAAGGAGCTGGCATCTCACTCTCTTTGAATCTTCTTTATCCTGCTAAGAGGAGCAGGAGAAAGCAAAAAATTTCAGAATTGCACCTTGCAATGCGGAGAAATTACTGTTTGTGCATTCACATTATTCATTAATTTTTGCCATTGAAAAACATCATGTTATTCATATACCAGAAATGTTTGAAGCTACTGACTGAATGAAAAGAGCTGGCATCTCACTCTCTTTGAATCTTATTTAGCATGCTAAGAGGAGCAGGAAAAAGCAAAAAATTTCAGAATTGCACCTTGCAATGCGGAGAAATTACTCTTTGTGCATTTACAATATTCAATGATTTTTGCCATTGAAAAATGTCCAGAAATGTTTGAAGCTACTGACTGAATGAAAGGAGCTAGCATCTCACTCTCTTTGAATCTTCTTTATCATGCTAAGAGGAGCAGGAAAAAGCAAAAAATTTCAGAATTGCACCTTGCAATGCGGAGAAATTACTGTTTGTGCATTCACATTATTCATTGATTTTTGCCATTGAAAAACATCATGTTATTCATATACCAGAAATGTTTGAAGCTACTGACTGAATGAAAAGAGCTGGCATCTCACTCTCTTTGAATCTTCTTTATCATGCTAAGAGGAGCAGGAAAAAACAAAAAATTTCAGAATTGCACCTTGCAATGCGGAGAAATTACTGTTTGTGCATTTACAATATTCATTGATTTTTGTCTTTGAAAAACATCATGTTATTCATATACCAGAAATGTTTGAAGCTACTGACTGAATGAAAGGAGCTGGCATCTCACTCTCTTTGAATCTTCTTTATCATGCTAAGAGGAGCAGGAAAAAGCAAAAAATTTCAGAATTGCACCTTGCAATGAGGAGAAATTACTGTTTGTGCATTCACATTATTCATTGATTTTTGTCTTTGAAAAACATCATGTTATTCATATACCAGAAATGTTTGAAGCTACTGACTGAATGAAAGGAGCTGGCATCTCACTCTCTTTTAATCTTCTTTATCATGCTAAGAGGAGCAGGAAAAAGCAAAAAATTTCAGAATTGCACCTTGCAATGCGGAGAAATTACTGTTTGTGCATTTACAATATTCATTGATTTTTGCCATTGAAAAACGTTTAGAAATGTTTGAAGCTACTGACTGAATGAAAGGAGCTGGCATCTCACACTCTTTGAATCTTCTTTATCATGCTAAGAGGAGCAGGAAAAAGCAAAAAATTTCAGAATTGCACCTTGCAATGCGGAGAAATTACTGTTTGTGCATTCACATTATTCATTGATTTTTGCCATTGAAAAACATCCAGAAATGTTTGAAGCTACTGACTGAATGAAAGGAGCTGGCATCTCACTGTCTTTGAATCTTCTTTACATTGCTAAGAGGAGCAGGATAAAGCAAAAAATTTCAGTATTGCACCTTGCAATGCGGAGAAATTAATGTTTGTGCATTCACATTATTCATTGATTTTTGCCATTGTAAAACATCATGTTATTCATATACCAGAAATGTTTGAAGCTACTGACTGAATGAAAAGAGCTGGCATCTCACTCTCTTTGAATCTTCTTTATCATGCTAAGAGGAGCAGGAAAAAGCAAAAAATTTCAGAATTGCACCTTGCAATGCGGAGAAATTACTGTTTGTGCATTTACAATATTCATTGATTTTTGCCATTGAAAAACGTCCAGAAATGTTTGAAGCTACTGACTGAATGAAAGGAGCTGGCATCTCACTCTCTTTGAATCTTCTTTATCATGCTAAGAGGAGCAGGAAAAAGCAAAAAATTTCAGAATTGCACCTTGCAATGCGGAGAAATTACTGTTTGTGCATTCACATTATTCATTGATTTTTGCCATTGAAAAACATCATGTTGTTCAGATACCAGAAATGTTTGAAGCTACTGACTGAATGAAAGGAGCTGGCATCTCACTCTCTTTGAATATTCTTTATCATGCTAAGAGGAGCAGGAAAAAGCAAAAAATTTCAGAATTGCACCTTGCAATGCGGAGAAATTACTGTTTGTGCATTCACATTATTCATTGATTTTTGCCATTGAAAAACATCATGTTATTCATATACCAGAATTGTTTTAAGCTACTGACTGAATGAAAAGAGCTGGCATCTCACTCTCTTTGAATCTTCTTTATCATGCTAAGAGGAGCAGGAAAAAGCAAAAAAATTCAGAATTGCACCTTGCAATGCGGAGAAATTACTGTTTGTGCATTTACAATAATCATTGATTTTTGCCATTGAAAAACGTTTAGAAATGTTTGAAGCTACTGACTGAATGAAAGGAGCTGGCATCTCACACTCTTTGAATCTTCTTTATCATGCTAAGAGGAGCAGGAAAAAGCAAAAAATTTCAGAATTGCACCTTGCAATGCGGAGAAATTACTGTTTGTGCATTCACATTATTCATTGATTTTTGCCATTGAAAAACATCCAGAAATGTTTGAAGCTACTGACTGAATGAAAGGAGCTGGCATCTCACTGTCTTTGAATCTTCTTTACATTGCTAAGAGGAGCAGGATAAAGCAAAAAATTTCAGTATTGCACCTTGCAATGCGGAGAAATTAATGTTTGTGCATTCACATTATTCATTGATTTTTGCCATTGTAAAACATCATGTTATTCATATACCAGAAATGTTTGAAGCTACTGACTGAATGAAAAGAGCTGGCATCTCACTCTCTTTGAATCTTCTTTATCATGCTAAGAGGAGCAGGAAAAAGCAAAAAATTTCAGAATTGCACCTTGCAATGCGGAGAAATTACTGTTTGTGCATTTACAATATTCATTGATTTTTGCCATTGAAAAACGTCCAGAAATGTTTGAAGCTACTGACTGAATGAAAGGAGCTGGCATCTCACTCTCTTTGAATCTTCTTTATCATGCTAAGAGGAGCAGGAAAAAGCAAAAAATTTCAGAATTGCACCTTGCAATGCGGAGAAATTACTGTTTGTGCATTCACATTATTCATTGATTTTTGCCATTGAAAAACATCATGTTGTTCACATACCAGAAATGTTTGAAGCTACTGACTGAATGAAAGGAGCTGGCATCTCACTCTCTTTGAATATTCTTTATCATGCTAAGAGGAGCAGGAAAAAGCAAAAAATTTCAGAATTGCACCTTGCAATGCGGAGAAATTACTGTTTGTGCATTCACATTATTCATTGATTTTTGCCATTGAAAAACATCATGTTATTCATATACCAGAAATGTTTGAAGCTACTGACTGAATGAAAAGAGCTGGCATCTCACTCTCTTTGAATCTTCTTTATCATGCTAAGAGGAGCAGGAAAAAGCAAAAAAATTCAGAATTGCACCTTGCAATGCGGAGAAATTACTGTTTGTGCATTTACAATAATCATTGATTTTTGCCATTGAAAAACGTTTAGAAATGTTTGAAGCTACTGACTGAATGAAAGGAGCCTGCATCTCACTCTCTTTGAATTTTCTTTATCATGCTAAGAGGAGCAGGAAAAAGCAAAAAATTTCAGAATTGCACCTTGCAATGCGGAGAAATTACTGTTTGTGCATTCACATTATTCATTGATTTTTACCATTGAAAAACGTCCAGAAATGTTTGAAGCTACCGACTGAATGAAAAGAGCTGGCATCTCACTCTCTTTGAATCTTCTTTATCATGCTAAGAGGAGCAGGAAAAAGCAAAAAATTTCAGAATTGCACCTTGCAATGCGGAGAAATTACTGTTTGTGCATTTACAATATTCATTGATTTTTGCCATTGAAAAACATCATGTTGTTCATATACCAGAAATGTTTGAAGCTACTGACAGAATGAAAGGAGCTGGCATCTCACTCTCTTTGAATCTTCTTTATCATGCTAAGAGGAGCAGGAAAAAGGAAAAAATTTCAGAATTTCACCTTGCAATGCGGAGAAATTACTGTTTGTGCATTTACATTATTCATTGATTTTTGCCCTTGAAAAACATCATGTTGTTCATATACCAGAAATGTTTGAAGCTACTGACTGAATGAAAGGAGCTGGCATCTCACTCTCTTTGAATCTTCTTTATCCTGCTAAGAGGAGCAGGAGAAAGCAAAAAATTTCAGAATTGCACCTTGCAATGCGGAGAAATTACTGTTTGTGCATTCACATTATTCATTAATTTTTGCCATTGAAAAACATCATGTTATTCATATACCAGAAATGTTTGAAGCTACTGACTGAATGAAAAGAGCTGGCATCTCACTCTCTTTGAATCTTATTTAGCATGCTAAGAGGAGCAGGAAAAAGCAAAAAATTTCAGAATTGCACCTTGCAATGCGGAGAAATTACTCTTTGTGCATTTACAATATTCATTGATTTTTGCCATTGAAAAATGTCCAGAAATGTTTGAAGCTACTGACTGAATGAAAGGAGCTAGCATCTCACTCTCTTTGAATCTTCTTTATCATGCTAAGAGGAGCAGGAAAAAGCAAAAAATTTCAGAATTGCACCTTGCAATGCGGAGAAATTACTGTTTGTGCATTCACATTATTCATTGATTTTTGCCATTGAAAAACATCATGTTATTCATATACCAGAAATGTTTGAAGCTACTGACTGAATGAAAAGAGCTGGCATCTCACTCTCTTTGAATCTTCTTTATCATGCTAAGAGGAGCAGGAAAAAACAAAAAATTTCAGAATTGCACCTTGCAATGCGGAGAAATTACTGTTTGTGCATTTACAATATTCATTGATTTTTGCCATTGAAAAACCTCCAGAAATGTTTGAAGCTACTGACTGAATGAAAGGAGCTGGCATCTCACTCTCTTTGAATCTTCTTTATCATGCTAAGAGGAGCAGGAAAAAGCAAAAAATTTCAGAATTGCTCCTTGCAATGCGGAGAAATTACTGTTTGTGCATTCACATTATTCATTGATTTTTGCCATTGAAAAACATCATTTTGTTCATATACCAGAAATGTTTGAAGCTACTGACTGAATGAAAGGAGCTGGCATCTCACTCTCTTTGAATCTTCTTTATCATGCTAAGTGGAGCAGGAAAAAGCAAAAAATTTCAGAATTGCACCTTGCAATGCGGAGAAATTACTGTTTGTGCATTCACATTATTCATTGATTTTTGCCATTGAAAAACATCATGTTATTCATATACCAGAAATGTTTGAAGCTACTGACTGAATGAAAAGAGCTGGCATCTCACTCTCTTTGAATCTTCTTTATCATGCTAAGAGGAGCAGGAAAAAGCAAAAAAATTCAGAATTGCACCTTGCAATGCGGAGAAATTACTGTTTGTGCATTTACAATATTCATTGATTTTTGCCATTGAAAAACGTTTAGAAATGTTTGAAGCTACTGACTGAATGAAAGGAGCCTGCATCTCACTCTCTTTGAATTTTCTTTATCATCCTAAGAGGAGCAGGAAAAAGCAAAAAATTTCAAAATTGCACCTTGCAATGGGGAGAGATTACTGTTTGTGCATTCACATTATTCATTGATTTTTACCATTGAAAAACGTCCAGAAATGTTTGAAGCTACTGACTGAATGAAAAGAGCTGGCATCTCACTCTCTTTGAATCTTCTTTATCATGCTAAGAGGAGCAGGAAAAAGCAAAAAATTTTAGAATTGCACCTTGCAATGCGGAGAAATTACTGTTTGTGCATTTACAATATTCATTGATTTTTGCCATTGAAAAACATCCAGAAATGTTTGAAGCTACTGACTGAATGAAAGGAGCTGGCATCTCACTCTCTTTGAATCTTCTTTATCATGCTAAGAGGAGCAGGAAAAAGCAAAAAATTTCAGAATTGCACCTTGCAATGCGGAGAAATTACTGTTTGTGCATTCACATTATTCATTGATTTTTGCCATTGAAAAACATCATGTTGTTCATATACCAGAAATGTTTGAAGCTACTGACTGAATGAAAGGAGCTGGCATCTCACTCTCTTTGAATCTTCTTTATCATGCTAAGAGGAGCAGGAAAAAGCAAAAAATTTCAGAATTGCACCTTGCAATGAGGAGAAATTACTGTTTGTGCATTCACATTATTCATTGATTTTTGTCTTTGAAAAACATCATGTTATTCATATACCAGAAATGTTTGAAGCTACTGACTGAATGAAAAGAGCTGGCATCTCACTCTCTTTGAATCTTTTTTATCCTGCTAAGAGGAGCAGGAAAAAGCAAAAAATTTCAGAATTGCACCTTGCAATGCGGAGAAATTACTGTTTATGCATTTACAATATTCATTGATTTTTGCCATTGAAAAACGTCCAGAAATGTTTGAAGCTACTGACTGAATGAAAAGAGCTGGCATCTCACTCTCTTTGAATCTTTTTTATCATGCTAAGAGGAGCAGGAAAAAGCAAAAATTTCAGAATTGCACCTTGCAATGCGGAGAAATTACTGTTTGTGCATTCACATTATTCATTGATTTTTGCCATTGAAAAACATCATGCTATTCATATACCAGAAATGTTTGAAGCTACCGACTGAATGAAAGGAGCTGGCATCTCACTCTCGTTGAATCTTCTTTATCATGCTAAGAGGAGCAGGAAAAAGCAAAAAATTTCAGAATTGCACCTTGCAATGCGGAGAAATTACTGTTTGTGCATTCACATTATTCATTGATTTTTGCCATTGAAAAACATCATGTTGTTCATATACCAGAAATGTTTGAAGCTACTGACTGAATGAAAGGAGCTGGCATCTCACTCTCTTTGAATCTTCTTTATCATGCTAAGAGGAGCAGGAAAAAGCAAAAAATTTCAGAATTGCACCTTGCAATGCGGAGAAATTACTGTTTGTGCATTCACATTATTCATTGATTTTTGCCATTGAAAAACATCATGTTGTTCATATACCAGAAATGTTTGAAGCTACTGACTGAATGAAAGGAGCTGGCATCTCACTCTCTTTGAATCTTCTTTATCATGCTAAGAGGAGCAGGAAAAAGCAAAAAATTTCAGAATTGCACCTTGCAATGCGGAGAAATTACTGTTTGTGCATTCACATTATTCATTGATTTTTGCCATTGAAAAACATCATGTTATTCATATACCAGAAATGTTTGAAGCTACTGACTGAATGAAAAGAGCTGGCATCTCACTCTCTTTGAATCTTCTTTATCATGCTATGAGGAGCAGGAAAAAGCAAAAAAATTCAGAATTGCACCTTGCAATGCGGAGAAATTACTGTTTGTGCATTTACAATATTCATTGATTTTTGCCATTGAAAAACGTTTAGAAATGTTTGAAGCTACTGACTGAATGAAAGGAGCTGGCATCTCACACCCTTTGAATCTTCTTTATCATGCTAAGAGGAGCAGGAAAAAGCAAAAAATTTCAGAATTGCACCTTGCAATGCGGAGAAATTACTGTTTGTGCATTCACATTATTCATTGATTTTTGCCATTGAAAAACATCATGTTATTCATATACCAGAAATGTTTGAAGCTACTGACTGCATGAAAAGAGCTGGCATCTCACTCTCTTTGAATCTTCTTTATCATGCTAAGAGGAGCAGGAAAAAGCAAAAAATTTCAGAATTGCACCTTGCAATGCGGAGAAATTACTGTTTGTGTATTTACAATATTCATTGATTTTTGCCATTGAAAAACGTCCAGAAATGTTTGAAGCTACTGACTGAATGAAAGGAGCTGGCATCTCACTCTCTTTGAATCTTCTTTATCATGCTAAGAGGAGCAGGAAAAAGCAAAAAATTTCAGAATTGCACCTTGCAATGCGGAGAAATTACTGTTTGTGCATTCACATTATTCATTGATTTTTGCCATTGAAAAACATCATGTTGTTCATATACCAGAAATGTTTGAAGCTACTGACTGAATGAAAGGAGCTGGCATCTCACTCTCTTTGAAACTTCTTTATCATGCTAAGAGGAGCAGGAAAAAGCAAAAAATTTCAGAATTGCACCTTGCAATGCAGAGAAATTACTGTTTGTGCATTCACATTATTCATTGATTTTTGCCATTGAAAAACATCATGTTATTCATATACCAGAAATGTTTGAAGCTACTGACTGAATGAAAAGAGCTGGCATCTCACTCTCTTTGAATCTTCTTTATCATGCTAAGAGGAGCAGGAAAAAGCAAAAAAATTCAGAATTGCCACTTGCAATGCGGAGAAATTACTGTTTGTGCATTTACAATATTCATTGATTTTTGCCATTGAAAAACGTTTAGAAATGTTTGAAGCTACTGACTGAATGAAAGGAGCTGGCATCTCACACTCTTTGAATCTTCTTTATCATGCTAAGAGGAGCAGGAAAATGCAAAAAATTTCAGAATTGCACCTTGCAATGCGGAGAAATTACTGTTTGTGCATTCACATTATTCATTGATTTTTGCCATTGAAAAACATCATGTTATTCATATACCAGAAATGTTTGAAGCTACTGACTGAATGAAAAGAGCTGGCATCTCACTCTCTTTGAATCTTCTTTATCATGCTAAGAGGAGCAGGAAAAAGCAAAAAATTTCAGAATTGCACCTTGCAATGCGGAGAAATTAATGTTTGTGCATTTACAATATTCATTGATTTTTGCCATTGAAAAACGTCCAGAAATGTTTGAAGCTACTGACTGAATGAAAAGAGCTGGCATCTCACTCTCTTTGAATCTTCTTTATCATGCTGAGAGGAGCAGGAAAAAGCAAAAAATTTCAGAATTGCACCTTGCAATGCGGAGAAATTACTGTTTGTGTATTTACAATATTCATTGATTTTTGCCATTGAAAAACGTCCAGAAATGTTTGAAGCTACTGACTGAATGAAAGGAGCTGGCATGTCACTCTCTTTGAATATTCTTTATCATGCTAAGAGGAGCAGGAAAAAGCAAAAAATTTCAGAATTGCACCTTGCAATGCGGAGAAATTACTGTTTGTGCATTCACATTATTCATTGATTTTTGCCTTTGAAAAACATCATGTTATTCATATACCAGAAATGTTTGAAGCTACTGACTGAATGAAAAGAGCTGGCATCTCACTCTCTTTGAATCTTCTTTATCATGCTAAGAGGAGCAGGAAAAAGCAAAAAATTTTAGAATTGCACCTTGCAATGCGGAGAAATTACTGTTTGTGCATTTACAATATTCATTGATTTTTGCCATTGAAAAACATCCAGAAATGTTTGAAGCTACTGACTGAATGAAAGGAGCTGGCATCTCACTCTCTTTGAATCTTCTTTATCATGCTAAGAGGAGCAGGAAAAAGCAAAAAATTTCAGAATTGCACCTTGCAATGCGGAGAAATTACTGTTTGTGCATTCACATTATTCATTGATTTTTGCCATTGAAAAACATCATGTTGTTCATATACCAGAAATGTTTGAAGCTACTGACTGAATGAAAGGAGCTGGCATCTCACTCTCTTTGAATCTTCTTTATCATGCTAAGAGGAGCAGGAAAAAGCAAAAAATTTCAGAATTGCACCTTGCAATGAGGAGAAATTACTGTTTGTGCATTCACATTATTCATT
This sequence comes from Phyllobates terribilis, assembly GCF_046119375.1. Lineage (NCBI taxonomy): Eukaryota > Metazoa > Chordata > Amphibia > Anura > Dendrobatidae > Phyllobates > Phyllobates terribilis. The sequence continues at coordinate 6,117,958 of NW_027362792.1, forward strand.
GATTTTTGTCTTTGAAAAACATCAGGTTATTCATATACCAGAAATGTTTGAAGCTACTGACTGAATGAAAAGAGCTGGCATCTCACTCTCTTTGAATCTTCTTTATCCTGCTAAGAGGAGCAGGAAAAAGCAAAAAATTTCAGAATTGCACCTTGCAATGCGGAGAAATTACTGTTTATGCATTTACAATATTCATTGATTTTTGCCATTGAAAAACGTCCAGAAATGTTTGAAGCTACTGACTGAATGAAAAGAGCTGGCATCTCACTCTCTTTGAATCTTTTTTATCATGCTAAGAGGAGCAGGAAAAAGCAAAAATTTCAGAATTGCACCTTGCAATGCGGAGAAATTACTGTTTGTGCATTCACATTATTCATTGATTTTTGCCATTGAAAAACATCATGTTATTCATATACCAGAAATGTTTGAAGCTACCGACTGAATGAAAGGAGCTGGCATCTCACTCTCGTTGAATCTTCTTTATCATGCTAAGAGGAGCATTAAAAAGCAAAAAATTTCAGAATTGCACCTTGCAATGCGGAGAAATTACTGTTTGTGCATTCACATTATTCATTGATTTTTGCCATTGAAAAACATCATGTTGTTCATATACCAGAAATGTTTGAAGCTACTGACTGAATGAAAGGAGCTGGCATCTCACTCTCTTTGAATCTTCTTTATCATGCTAAGAGGAGCAGGAAAAAGCAAAAAATTTCAGAATTGCACCTTGCAATGCGGAGAAATTACTGTTTGTGCATTCACATTATTCATTGATTTTTGCCATTGAAAAACATCATGTTGTTCATATACCAGAAATGTTTGAAGCTACTGACTGAATGAAAGGAGCTGGCATCTCACTCTCTTTGAATCTTCTTTATCATGCTAAGAGGAGCAGGAAAAAGCAAAAAATTTCAGAATTGCACCTTGCAATGCGGAGAAATTACTGTTTGTGCATTCACATTATTCATTGATTTTTGCCATTGAAAAACATCATGTTATTCATATACAAGAAATGTTTGAAGCTACTGACTGAATGAAAAGAGCTGGCATCTCACTCTCTTTGAATCTTCTTTATCATGCTATGAGGAGCAGGAAAAAGCAAAAAAATTCAGAATTGCACCTTGCAATGCGGAGAAATTACTGTTTGTGCATTTACAATATTCATTGATTTTTGCCATTGAAAAACGTTTAGAAATGTTTGAAGCTACTGACTGAATGAAAGGAGCTGGCATCTCACACCCTTTGAATCTTCTTTATCATGCTAAGAGGAGCAGGAAAAAGCAAAAAATTTCAGAATTGCACCTTGCAATGCGGAGAAATTACTGTTTGTGCATTCACATTATTCATTGATTTTTGCCATTGAAAAACATCATGTTATTCATATACCAGAAATGTTTGAAGCTACTGACTGCATGAAAAGAGCTGGCATCTCACTCTCTTTGAATCTTCTTTATCATGCTAAGAGGAGCAGGAAAAAGCAAAAAATTTCAGAATTGCACCTTGCAATGCGGAGAAATTACTGTTTGTGTATTTACAATATTCATTGATTTTTGCCATTGAAAAACGTCCAGAAATGTTTGAAGCTACTGACTGAATGAAAGGAGCTGGCATCTCACTCTCTTTGAATCTTCTTTATCATGCTAAGAGGAGCAGGAAAAAGCAAAAAATTTCAGAATTGCACCTTGCAATGCGGAGAAATTACTGTTTGTGCATTCACATTATTCATTGATTTTTGCCATTGAAAAACATCATGTTGTTCATATACCAGAAATGTTTGAAGCTACTGACTGAATGAAAGGAGCTGGCATCTCACTCTCTTTGAATCTTCTTTATCATGCTAAGAGGAGCAGGAAAAAGCAAAAAATTTCAGAATTGCACCTTGCAATGCAGAGAAATTACTGTTTGTGCATTCACATTATTCATTGATTTTTGCCATTGAAAAACATCATGTTATTCATATACCAGAAATGTTTGAAGCTACTGACTGAATGAAAAGAGCTGGCATCTCACTCTCTTTGAATCTTCTTTATCATGCTAAGAGGAGCAGGAAAAAGCAAAAAAATTCAGAATTGCCACTTGCAATGCGGAGAAATTACTGTTTGTGCATTTACAATATTCATTGATTTTTGCCATTGAAAAACGTTTAGAAATGTTTGAAGCTACTGACTGAATGAAAGGAGCTGGCATCTCACACTCTTTGAATCTTCTTTATCATGCTAAGAGGAGCAGGAAAAAGCAAAAAATTTCAGAATTGCACCTTGCAATGCGGAGAAATTAATGTTTGTGCATTTACAATATTCATTGATTTTTGCCATTGAAAAACGTCCAGAAATGTTTGAAGCTACTGACTGAATGAAAAGAGCTGGCATCTCACTCTCTTTGAATCTTCTTTATCATGCTAAGAGGAGCAGGAAAAAGCAAAAAATTTCAGAATTGCACCTTGCAATGCGGAGAAATTACTGTTTGTGTATTTACAATATTCATTGATTTTTGCCATTGAAAAACGTCCAGAAATGTTTGAAGCTACTGACTGAATGAAAGGAGCTGGCATCTCACTCTCTTTGAATATTCTTTATCATGCTAAGAGGAGCAGGAAAAAGCAAAAAATTTCAGAATTGCACCTTGCAATGCGGAGAAATTACTGTTTGTGCATTCACATTATTCATTGATTTTTGCCTTTGAAAAACATCATGTTATTCATATACCAGAAATGTTTGAAGCTACTGACTGAATGAAAAGAGCTGGCATCTCACTCTCTTTGAAACTTCTTTATCCTGCTAAGAGGAGCAGGAAAAAGCAAAAAATTTCAGAATTGCACCTTGCAATGCGGAGAAATTACTGTTTGTGCATTCACATTATTCATTGATTTTTGCCATTGAAAAACATCATGTTTTTCATATACCAGAAATGTTTGAAGCTACTGACTGAATGAAAGGAGCTGGCATCTCACTCTCTTTGAATCTTCTTTATCATGCTAAGAGGAGCAGGAAAAAGCAAAAAATTTCAGAATTGCACCTTGCAATGTGGAGAAATTACTGTTTGTGCATTCACATTATTCATTGATTTTTGCCATTGAAAAACATCATGTTGTTCATATACCAGAAATGTTTGAAGCTACTGACTGAATGAAAGGAGCTGGCATCTCACTCTCTTTGAATCTTCTTTGTCATGCTAAGAGGAGCAGGAAAAAGCAAAAATTTTCAGAATTGCACCTTGCAATGCGGAGAAATTACTGTTTGTGCATTCACATTATTCATTGATTTTTGCCATTGAAAAACATCCAGAAATGTTTGAAGCTACTGACTGAATGAAAGGAGCTGGCATCTCACTGTCTTTGAATCTTCTTTATCATGCTAAGAGGAGCAGGAAAAAGCAAAAAATTTCAGTATTGCACCTTGCAATGCGGAGAAATTAATGTTTGTGCATTCACATTATTCATTGATTTTTGCCATTGTAAAACATCATGTTATTCATATACCAGAAATGTTTGAAGCTACTGACTGAATGAAAAGAGCTGGCATCTCACTCTCTTTGAATCTTCTTTATCCTGCTAAGAGGAGCAGGAAAAAGCAAAAAATTTCAGAATTGCACCTTGCAATGCGGAGAAATTACTGTTTGTGCATTTACAATATTCATTGATTTTTGCCATTGAAAAACGTCCAGAAATGTTTGAAGCTACTGACTGAATGAAAGGAGCTGGCATCTCACTCTCTTTGAATCTTCTTTATCATGCTAAGAGGAGCAGGAAAAAGCAAAAAATTTCAGAATTGCACCTTGCAATGCGGAGAAATTACTGTTTGTGCATTCACATTATTCATTGATTTTTGCCATTGAAAAACATCATGTTGTTCATATACCAGAAATGTTTGAAGCTACTGACTGAATGAAAGGAGCTGGCATCTCACTCTCTTTGAATATTCTTTATCATGCTAAGAGGAGCAGGAAAAAGCAAAAAATTTCAGAATTGCACCTTGCAATGCGGAGAAATTACTGTTTGTGCATTCACATTATTCATTGATTTTTGCCATTGAAAAACATCATGTTATTCATATACCAGAAATGTTTGAAGCTACTGACTGAATGAAAAGAGCTGGCATCTCACTCTCTTTGAATCTTCTTTATCATGCTAAGAGGAGCAGGAAAAAGCAAAAAATTTCAGAATTGCACCTTGCAATGCGGAGAAATTAATGTTTGTGCATTTACAATATTCATTGATTTTTGCCATTGAAAAACGTCCAGAAATGTTTGAAGCTGCTGACTGAATGAAATGAGCTGGCATCTCACTCTCTTTGAATCTTCTTTATCATGCTAAGAGGAGCAGGAAAAAGCAAAAAATTTCAGAATTGCACCTTGCAATGCGGAGAAATTACTGTTTATGCATTTACAATATTCATTGATTTTTGCCATTGAAAAACGTCCAGAAATGTTTGAAGCTACTGACTGAATGAAAAGAGCTGGCATCTCACTCTCTTTGAATCTTCTTTATCCTGCTAAGAGGAGCAGGAAAAAGCAAAAAATTTCAGAATTGCACCTTGCAATGCGGAGAAATTACTGTTTATGCATTTACAATATTCATTGATTTTTGCCATTGAAAAACGTCCAGAAATGTTTGAAGCTACTGACTGAATGAAAAGAGCTGGCATCTCACTCTCTTTGAATCTTCTTTATCATGCTAAGAGGAGCAGGAAAAAGCAAAAATTTCAGAATTGCACCTTGCAATGCGGAGAAATTACTGTTTGTGCATTCACATTATTCATTGATTTTTGCCATTGAAAAACATCATGTTATTCATATACCAGAAATGTTTGAAGCTACCGACTGAATGAAAGGAGCTGGCATCTCACTCTCGTTGAATCTTCTTTATCATGCTAAGAGGAGCAGGAAAAAGCAAAAAATTTCAGAATTGCACCTTGCAATGCGGAGAAATTACTGTTTGTGCATTCACATTATTCATTGATTTTTGCCATTGAAAAACATCATGTTGTTCATATACCAGAAATGTTTGAAGCTACTGACTGAATGAAATGAGCTGGCATCTCACTCTCTTTGAATCTTCTTTATCATGCTAAGAGGAGCAGGAAAAAGCAAAAAATTTCAGAATTGCACCTTGCAATGCGGAGAAATTACTGTTTGTGCATTCACATTATTCATTGATTTTTGCCATTGAAAAACATCATGTTGTTCATATACCAGAAATGTTTGAAGCTACTGACTGAATGAAAGGAGCTGGCATCTCACTCTCTTTGAATCTTCTTTATCATGCTAAGAGGAGCAGGAAAAAGCAAAAAATTTCAGAATTGCACCTTGCAATGCGGAGAAATTACTGTTTGTGCATTCACATTATTCATTGATTTTTGCCATTGAAAAACATCATGTTATTCATATACCAGAAATGTTTGAAGCTACTGACTGAATGAAAAGAGCTGGCATCTCACTCTCTTTGAATCTTCTTTATCATGCTATGAGGAGCAGGAAAAAGCAAAAAAATTCAGAATTGCACCTTGCAATGCGGAGAAATTACTGTTTGTGCATTTACAATATTCATTGATTTTTGCCATTGAAAAACGTTTAGAAATGTTTGAAGCTACTGACTGAATGAAAGGAGCTGGCATCTCACACCCTTTGAATCTTCTTTATCATGCTAAGAGGAGCAGGAAAAAGCAAAAAATTTCAGAATTGCACCTTGCAATGCGGAGAAATTACTGTTTGTGCATTCACATTATTCATTGATTTTTGCCATTGAAAAACATCATGTTATTCATATACCAGAAATGTTTGAAGCTACTGACTGCATGAAAAGAGCTGGAATCTCACTCTCTTTGAATCTTCTTTATCATGCTAAGAGGAGCAGGAAAAAGCAAAAAATTTCAGAATTGCACCTTGCAATTCGGAGAAATTACTGTTTGTGCATTTACAATATTCATTGATTTTTGCCATTGAAAAACGTTTAGAAATGTTTGAAGCTACTGACTGAATGAAAGGAGCTGGCATCTCACACTCTTTGAATCTTCTTTATCATGCTAAGAGGAGCAGGAAAAAGCAAAAAATTTCAGAATTGCACCTTGCAATGCGGAGAAATTACTGTTTGTGCATTCACATTATTCATTGATTTTTGCCATTGAAAAACATCCAGAAATGTTTGAAGCTACTGACTGAATGAAAGGAGCTGGCATCTCACTGTCTTTGAATCTTCTTTACATTGCTAAGAGGAGCAGGATAAAGCAAAAAATTTCAGTATTGCACCTTGCAATGCGGAGAAATTAATGTTTGTGCATTCACATTATTCATTGATTTTTGCCATTGTAAAACATCATGTTATTCATATACCAGAAATGTTTGAAGCTACTGACTGAATGAAAAGAGCTGGCATCTCACTCTCTTTGAATCTTCTTTATCATGCTAAGAGGAGCAGGAAAAAGCAAAAAATTTCAGAATTGCACCTTGCAATGCGGAGAAATTACTGTTTGTGCATTTACAATATTCATTGATTTTTGCCATTGAAAAACGTCCAGAAATGTTTGAAGCTACTGACTGAATGAAAGGAGCTGGCATCTCACTCTCTTTGAATCTTCTTTATCATGCTAAGAGGAGCAGGAAAAAGCAAAAAATTTCAGAATTTCACCTTGCAATGCGGAGAAATTACTGTTTGTGCATTCACATTATTCATTGATTTTTGCCATTGAAAAACATCATGTTGTTCACATACCAGAAATGTTTGAAGCTACTGACTGAATGAAAGGAGCTGGCATCTCACTCTCTTTGAATATTCTTTATCATGCTAAGAGGAGCAGGAAAAAGCAAAAAATTTCAGAATTGCACCTTGCAATGCGGAGAAATTACTGTTTGTGCATTCACATTATTCATTGATTTTTGCCATTGAAAAACATCATGTTATTCATATACCAGAAATGTTTGAAGCTACTGACTGAATGAAAAGAGCTGGCATCTCACTCTCTTTGAATCTTCTTTATCATGCTAAGAGGAGCAGGAAAAAGCAAAAAAATTCAGAATTGCACCTTGCAATGCGGAGAAATTACTGTTTGTGCATTTACAATAATCATTGATTTTTGCCATTGAAAAACGTTTAGAAATGTTTGAAGCTACTGACTGAATGAAAGGAGCCTGCATCTCACTCTCTTTGAATTTTCTTTATCATGCTAAGAGGAGCAGGAAAAAGCAAAAAATTTCAGAATTGCACCTTGCAATGCGGAGAAATTACTGTTTGTGCATTCACATTATTCATTGATTTTTACCATTGAAAAACGTCCAGAAATGTTTGAAGCTACCGACTGAATGAAAAGAGCTGGCATCTCACTCTCTTTGAATCTTCTTTATCATGCTAAGAGGAGCAGGAAAAAGCAAAAAATTTCAGAATTGCACCTTGCAATGCGGAGAAATTACTGTTTGTGCATTTACAATATTCATTGATTTTTGCCATTGAAAAACGTCCAGAAATGTTTGAAGCTACTGACTGAATGAAAGGAGCTGGCATCTCACTCTCTTTGAATCTTCTTTATCATGCTAAGAGGAGCAGGAAAAAGCAAAAAATTTCAGAATTGCACCTTGCAATGCGGAGAAATTACTGTTTGTGCATTCACATTATTCATTGATTTTTGCCATTGAAAAACATCATGTTGTTCATATACCAGAAATGTTTGAAGCTACTGACAGAATGAAGGAGCTGGCATCTCACTCTCTTTGAATCTTCTTTATCATGCTAAGAGGAGCAGGAAAAAGGAAAAAATTTCAGAATTTCACCTTGCAATGCGGAGAAATTACTGTTTGTGCATTTACATTATTCATTGATTTTTGCCCTTGAAAAACATCATGTTGTTCATATACCAGAAATGTTTGAAGCTACTGACTGAATGAAAGGAGCTGGCATCTCACTCTCTTTGAATCTTCTTTATCCTGCTAAGAGGAGCAGGAGAAAGCAAAAAATTTCAGAATTGCACCTTGCAATGCGGAGAAATTACTGTTTGTGCATTCACATTATTCATTAATTTTTGCCATTGAAAAACATCATGTTATTCATATACCAGAAATGTTTGAAGCTACTGACTGAATGAAAAGAGCTGGCATCTCACTCTCTTTGAATCTTATTTAGCATGCTAAGAGGAGCAGGAAAAAGCAAAAAATTTCAGAATTGCACCTTGCAATGCGGAGAAATTACTCTTTGTGCATTTACAATATTCATTGATTTTTGCCATTGAAAAATGTCCAGAAATGTTTGAAGCTACTGACTGAATGAAAGGAGCTAGCATCTCACTCTCTTTGAATCTTCTTTATCATGCTAAGAGGAGCAGGAAAAAGCAAAAAATTTCAGAATTGCACCTTGCAATGCGGAGAAATTACTGTTTGTGCATTCACATTATTCATTGATTTTTGCCATTGAAAAACATCATGTTATTCATATACCAGAAATGTTTGAAGCTACTGACTGAATGAAAAGAGCTGGCATCTCACTCTCTTTGAATCTTCTTTATCATGCTAAGAGGAGCAGGAAAAAGCAAAAAAATTCAGAATTGCACCTTGCAATGCGGAGAAATTACTGTTTGTGCATTTACAATATTCATTGATTTTTGCCATTGAAAAACGTTTAGAAATGTTTGAAGCTACTGACTGAATGAAAGGAGCCTGCATCTCACTCTCTTTGAATTTTCTTTATCATGCTAAGAGGAGCAGGAAAAAGCAAAAAATGTCAGAATTGCACCTTGCAAGGCGGAGAAATTACTGTTTGTGCATTCACATTATTCATTGATTTTTACCATTGAAAAACGTCCAGAAATGTTTGAAGCTACTGGCTAAATGAAAGGAGCTGGCATCTCACTCTCTTTGAATCTTCATTATCATGCTAAGAGGAGCAGGAAAAAGCAAAAAATTTCAGAATTGCACCTTGCAATGCGGAGAAATTATTGCTTGTGCATTCACATTATTCATTGATTTTTGCCATTGAAAAACATCATGTTATACATATACCCGAAATGTTTGAAGATACTGACTGAATGAAAAGAGCTGGCATCTCACTCTCTTTGAATCTTCTTTATCATGCTAAGAGGAGCAGGAAAAAACAAAAAATTTCAGAATTGCACCTTGCAATGCGGAGAAATTACTGGTTGTGCATTTACAATATTCATTGATTTTTGCCATTGAAAAACCTCCAGAAATGTTTGAAGCTACTGACTGAATGAAAGGAGCTGGCATCTCACTCTCTTTGAATCTTCTTTATCATGCTAAGAGGAGCAGGAAAAAGCAAAAAATTTCAGAATTGCTCCTTGCAATGCGGAGAAATTACTGTTTGTGCATTCACATTATTCATTGATTTTTGCCATTGAAAAACATCATTTTGTTCATATACCAGAAATGTTTGAAGCTACTGACTGAATGAAAGGAGCTGGCATCTCACTCTCTTTGAATCTTCTTTATCATGCTAAGTGGAGCAGGAAAAAGCAAAAAATTTCAGAATTGCACCTTGCAATGCGGAGAAATTACTGTTTGTGCATTTACAATATTCATTGATTTTTGCCATTGAAAAACGTCCAGAAATGTTTGAAGCTACTGACTGAATGAAAGGAGCTGGCATCTCACTCTCTTTGAATCTTCTTTATCATGCTAAGAGGAGCAGGAAAAAGCAAAAAATTTCAGAATTGCACCTTGCAATGCGGAGAAATTACTGTTTGTGCATTCACATTATTCATTGATTTTTGCCATTGAAAAACATCATGTTGTTCACATACCAGAAATGTTTGAAGCTACTGACTGAATGAAAGGAGCTGGCATCTCACTCTCTTTGAATATTCTTTACCATGCTAAGAGGAGCAGGAAAAAGCAAAAAATTTCAGAATTGCACCTTGCAATGCGGAGAAATTACTGTTTGTGCATTCACATTATTCATTGATTTTTGCCATTGAAAAACATCATGTTATTCATATACCAGAAATGTTTGAAGCTACTGACTGAATGAAAAGAGCTGGCATCTCACTCTCTTTGAATCTTCTTTATCATGCTAAGAGGAGCAGGAAAAAGCAAAAAAATTCAGAATTGCACCTTGCAATGCGGAGAAATTACTGTTTGTGCATTTACAATAATCATTGATTTTTGCCATTGAAAAACGTTTAGAAATGTTTGAAGCTACTGACTGAATGAAAGGAGCCTGCATCTCACTCTCTTTGAATTTTCTTTATCATGCTAAGAGGAGCAGGAAAAAGCAAAAAATTTCAGAATTGCACCTTGCAATGCGGAGAAATTACTGTTTGTGCATTCACATTATTCATTGATTTTTACCATTGAAAAACGTCCAGAAATGTTTGAAGCTACCGACTGAATGAAAAGAGCTGGCATCTCACTCTCTTTGAATCTTCTTTATCATGCTAAGAGGAGCAGGAAAAAGCAAAAAATTTCAGAATTGCACCTTGCAATGCGGAGAAATTACTGTTTGTGCATTTACAATATTCATTGATTTTTGCCATTGAAAAACGTCCAGAAATGTTTGAAGCTACTGACTGAATGAAAGGAGCTGGCATCTCACTCTCTTTGAATCTTCTTTATCATGCTAAGAGGAGCAGGAAAAAGCAAAAAATTTCAGAATTGCACCTTGCAATGCGGAGAAATTACTGTTTGTGCATTCACATTATTCATTGATTTTTGCCATTGAAAAACATCATGTTGTTCATATACCAGAAATGTTTGAAGCTACTGACAGAATGAAGGAGCTGGCATCTCACTCTCTTTGAATCTTCTTTATCATGCTAAGAGGAGCAGGAAAAAGGAAAAAATTTCAGAATTTCACCTTGCAATGCGGAGAAATTACTGTTTGTGCATTTACATTATTCATTGATTTTTGCCCTTGAAAAACATCATGTTGTTCATATACCAGAAATGTTTGAAGCTACTGACTGAATGAAAGGAGCTGGCATCTCACTCTCTTTGAATCTTCTTTATCCTGCTAAGAGGAGCAGGAGAAAGCAAAAAATTTCAGAATTGCACCTTGCAATGCGGAGAAATTACTGTTTGTGCATTCACATTATTCATTAATTTTTGCCATTGAAAAACATCATGTTATTCATATACCAGAAATGTTTGAAGCTACTGACTGAATGAAAGGAGCTGGCATCTCACTCTCTTTGAATCTTCTTTGTCATGCTAAGAGGAGCAGGAAAAAGCAAAAATTTTCAGAATTGCACCTTGCAATGCGGAGAAATTACTGTTTGTGCATTCACATTATTCATTGATTTTTGCCATTGAAAAACATCCAGAAATGTTTGAAGCTACTGACTGAATGAAAGGAGCTGGCATCTCACTGTCTTTGAATCTTCTTTATCATGCTAAGAGGAGCAGGAAAAAGCAAAAAATTTCAGTATTGCACCTTGCAATGCGGAGAAATTAATGTTTGTGCATTCACATTATTCATTGATTTTTGCCATTGTAAAACATCATGTTATTCATATACCAGAAATGTTTGAAGCTACTGACTGAATGAAAAGAGCTGGCATCTCACTCTCTTTGAATCTTCTTTATCCTGCTAAGAGGAGCAGGAAAAAGCAAAAAATTTCAGAATTGCACCTTGCAATGCGGAGAAATTACTGTTTGTGCATTTACAATATTCATTGATTTTTGCCATTGAAAAACGTCCAGAAATGTTTGAAGCTACTGACTGAATGAAAGGAGCTGGCATCTCACTCTCTTTGAATCTTCTTTATCATGCTAAGAGGAGCAGGAAAAAGCAAAAAATTTCAGAATTGCACCTTGCAATGCGGAGAAATTACTGTTTGTGCATTCACATTATTCATTGATTTTTGCCATTGAAAAACATCATGTTGTTCATATACCAGAAATGTTTGAAGCTACTGACTGAATGAAAGGAGCTGGCATCTCACTCTCTTTGAATATTCTTTATCATGCTAAGAGGAGCAGGAAAAAGCAAAAAATTTCAGAATTGCACCTTGCAATGCGGAGAAATTACTGTTTGTGCATTCACATTATTCATTGATTTTTGCCATTGAAAAACATCATGTTATTCATATACCAGAAATGTTTGAAGCTACTGACTGAATGAAAAGAGCTGGCATCTCACTCTCTTTGAATCTTCTTTATCATGCTAAGAGGAGCAGGAAAAAGCAAAAAATTTCAGAATTGCACCTTGCAATGCGGAGAAATTAATGTTTGTGCATTTACAATATTCATTGATTTTTGCCATTGAAAAACGTCCAGAAATGTTTGAAGCTGCTGACTGAATGAAATGAGCTGGCATCTCACTCTCTTTGAATCTTCTTTATCATGCTAAGAGGAGCAGGAAAAAGCAAAAAATTTCAGAATTGCACCTTGCAATGCGGAGAAATTACTGTTTATGCATTTACAATATTCATTGATTTTTGCCATTGAAAAACGTCCAGAAATGTTTGAAGCTACTGACTGAATGAAAAGAGCTGGCATCTCACTCTCTTTGAATCTTCTTTATCCTGCTAAGAGGAGCAGGAAAAAGCAAAAAATTTCAGAATTGCACCTTGCAATGCGGAGAAATTACTGTTTATGCATTTACAATATTCATTGATTTTTGCCATTGAAAAACGTCCAGAAATGTTTGAAGCTACTGACTGAATGAAAAGAGCTGGCATCTCACTCTCTTTGAATCTTCTTTATCATGCTAAGAGGAGCAGGAAAAAGCAAAAATTTCAGAATTGCACCTTGCAATGCGGAGAAATTACTGTTTGTGCATTCACATTATTCATTGATTTTTGCCATTGAAAAACATCATGTTATTCATATACCAGAAATGTTTGAAGCTACCGACTGAATGAAAGGAGCTGGCATCTCACTCTCGTTGAATCTTCTTTATCATGCTAAGAGGAGCAGGAAAAAGCAAAAAATTTCAGAATTGCACCTTGCAATGCGGAGAAATTACTGTTTGTGCATTCACATTATTCATTGATTTTTGCCATTGAAAAACATCATGTTGTTCATATACCAGAAATGTTTGAAGCTACTGACTGAATGAAATGAGCTGGCATCTCACTCTCTTTGAATCTTCTTTATCATGCTAAGAGGAGCAGGAAAAAGCAAAAAATTTCAGAATTGCACCTTGCAATGCGGAGAAATTACTGTTTGTGCATTCACATTATTCATTGATTTTTGCCATTGAAAAACATCATGTTGTTCATATACCAGAAATGTTTGAAGCTACTGACTGAATGAAAGGAGCTGGCATCTCACTCTCTTTGAATCTTCTTTATCATGCTAAGAGGAGCAGGAAAAAGCAAAAAATTTCAGAATTGCACCTTGCAATGCGGAGAAATTACTGTTTGTGCATTCACATTATTCATTGATTTTTGCCATTGAAAAACATCATGTTATTCATATACCAGAAATGTTTGAAGCTACTGACTGAATGAAAAGAGCTGGCATCTCACTCTCTTTGAATCTTCTTTATCATGCTATGAGGAGCAGGAAAAAGCAAAAAAATTCAGAATTGCACCTTGCAATGCGGAGAAATTACTGTTTGTGCATTTACAATATTCATTGATTTTTGCCATTGAAAAACGTTTAGAAATGTTTGAAGCTACTGACTGAATGAAAGGAGCTGGCATCTCACACCCTTTGAATCTTCTTTATCATGCTAAGAGGAGCAGGAAAAAGCAAAAAATTTCAGAATTGCACCTTGCAATGCGGAGAAATTACTGTTTGTGCATTCACATTATTCATTGATTTTTGCCATTGAAAAACATCATGTTATTCATATACCAGAAATGTTTGAAGCTACTGACTGCATGAAAAGAGCTGGAATCTCACTCTCTTTGAATCTTCTTTATCATGCTAAGAGGAGCAGGAAAAAGCAAAAAATTTCAGAATTGCACCTTGCAATTCGGAGAAATTACTGTTTGTGCATTTACAATATTCATTGATTTTTGCCATTGAAAAACGTTTAGAAATGTTTGAAGCTACTGACTGAATGAAAGGAGCTGGCATCTCACACTCTTTGAATCTTCTTTATCATGCTAAGAGGAGCAGGAAAAAGCAAAAAATTTCAGAATTGCACCTTGCAATGCGGAGAAATTACTGTTTGTGCATTCACATTATTCATTGATTTTTGCCATTGAAAAACATCCAGAAATGTTTGAAGCTACTGACTGAATGAAAGGAGCTGGCATCTCACTGTCTTTGAATCTTCTTTACATTGCTAAGAGGAGCAGGATAAAGCAAAAAATTTCAGTATTGCACCTTGCAATGCGGAGAAATTAATGTTTGTGCATTCACATTATTCATTGATTTTTGCCATTGTAAAACATCATGTTATTCATATACCAGAAATGTTTGAAGCTACTGACTGAATGAAAAGAGCTGGCATCTCACTCTCTTTGAATCTTCTTTATCATGCTAAGAGGAGCAGGAAAAAGCAAAAAATTTCAGAATTGCACCTTGCAATGCGGAGAAATTACTGTTTGTGCATTTACAATATTCATTGATTTTTGCCATTGAAAAACGTCCAGAAATGTTTGAAGCTACTGACTGAATGAAAGGAGCTGGCATCTCACTCTCTTTGAATCTTCTTTATCATGCTAAGAGGAGCAGGAAAAAGCAAAAAATTTCAGAATTTCACCTTGCAATGCGGAGAAATTACTGTTTGTGCATTCACATTATTCATTGATTTTTGCCATTGAAAAACATCATGTTGTTCACATACCAGAAATGTTTGAAGCTACTGACTGAATGAAAGGAGCTGGCATCTCACTCTCTTTGAATATTCTTTATCATGCTAAGAGGAGCAGGAAAAAGCAAAAAATTTCAGAATTGCACCTTGCAATGCGGAGAAATTACTGTTTGTGCATTCACATTATTCATTGATTTTTGCCATTGAAAAACATCATGTTATTCATATACCAGAAATGTTTGAAGCTACTGACTGAATGAAAAGAGCTGGCATCTCACTCTCTTTGAATCTTCTTTATCATGCTAAGAGGAGCAGGAAAAAGCAAAAAAATTCAGAATTGCACCTTGCAATGCGGAGAAATTACTGTTTGTGCATTTACAATAATCATTGATTTTTGCCATTGAAAAACGTTTAGAAATGTTTGAAGCTACTGACTGAATGAAAGGAGCCTGCATCTCACTCTCTTTGAATTTTCTTTATCATGCTAAGAGGAGCAGGAAAAAGCAAAAAATTTCAGAATTGCACCTTGCAATGCGGAGAAATTACTGTTTGTGCATTCACATTATTCATTGATTTTTACCATTGAAAAACGTCCAGAAATGTTTGAAGCTACCGACTGAATGAAAAGAGCTGGCATCTCACTCTCTTTGAATCTTCTTTATCATGCTAAGAGGAGCAGGAAAAAGCAAAAAATTTCAGAATTGCACCTTGCAATGCGGAGAAATTACTGTTTGTGCATTTACAATATTCATTGATTTTTGCCATTGAAAAACGTCCAGAAATGTTTGAAGCTACTGACTGAATGAAAGGAGCTGGCATCTCACTCTCTTTGAATCTTCTTTATCATGCTAAGAGGAGCAGGAAAAAGCAAAAAATTTCAGAATTGCACCTTGCAATGCGGAGAAATTACTGTTTGTGCATTCACATTATTCATTGATTTTTGCCATTGAAAAACATCATGTTGTTCATATACCAGAAATGTTTGAAGCTACTGACAGAATGAAGGAGCTGGCATCTCACTCTCTTTGAATCTTCTTTATCATGCTAAGAGGAGCAGGAAAAAGGAAAAAATTTCAGAATTTCACCTTGCAATGCGGAGAAATTACTGTTTGTGCATTTACATTATTCATTGATTTTTGCCCTTGAAAAACATCATGTTGTTCATATACCAGAAATGTTTGAAGCTACTGACTGAATGAAAGGAGCTGGCATCTCACTCTCTTTGAATCTTCTTTATCCTGCTAAGAGGAGCAGGAGAAAGCAAAAAATTTCAGAATTGCACCTTGCAATGCGGAGAAATTACTGTTTGTGCATTCACATTATTCATTAATTTTTGCCATTGAAAAACATCATGTTATTCATATACCAGAAATGTTTGAAGCTACTGACTGAATGAAAAGAGCTGGCATCTCACTCTCTTTGAATCTTATTTAGCATGCTAAGAGGAGCAGGAAAAAGCAAAAAATTTCAGAATTGCACCTTGCAATGCGGAGAAATTACTCTTTGTGCATTTACAATATTCATTGATTTTTGCCATTGAAAAATGTCCAGAAATGTTTGAAGCTACTGACTGAATGAAAGGAGCTAGCATCTCACTCTCTTTGAATCTTCTTTATCATGCTAAGAGGAGCAGGAAAAAGCAAAAAATTTCAGAATTGCACCTTGCAATGCGGAGAAATTACTGTTTGTGCATTCACATTATTCATTGATTTTTGCCATTGAAAAACATCATGTTATTCATATACCAGAAATGTTTGAAGCTACTGACTGAATGAAAAGAGCTGGCATCTCACTCTCTTTGAATCTTCTTTATCATGCTAAGAGGAGCAGGAAAAAGCAAAAAAATTCAGAATTGCACCTTGCAATGCGGAGAAATTACTGTTTGTGCATTTACAATATTCATTGATTTTTGCCATTGAAAAACGTTTAGAAATGTTTGAAGCTACTGACTGAATGAAAGGAGCCTGCATCTCACTCTCTTTGAATTTTCTTTATCATGCTAAGAGGAGCAGGAAAAAGCAAAAAATGTCAGAATTGCACCTTGCAAGGCGGAGAAATTACTGTTTGTGCATTCACATTATTCATTGATTTTTACCATTGAAAAACGTCCAGAAATGTTTGAAGCTACTGGCTAAATGAAAGGAGCTGGCATCTCACTCTCTTTGAATCTTCATTATCATGCTAAGAGGAGCAGGAAAAAGCAAAAAATTTCAGAATTGCACCTTGCAATGCGGAGAAATTATTGCTTGTGCATTCACATTATTCATTGATTTTTGCCATTGAAAAACATCATGTTATACATATACCCGAAATGTTTGAAGATACTGACTGAATGAAAAGAGCTGGCATCTCACTCTCTTTGAATCTTCTTTATCATGCTAAGAGGAGCAGGAAAAAACAAAAAATTTCAGAATTGCACCTTGCAATGCGGAGAAATTACTGGTTGTGCATTTACAATATTCATTGATTTTTGCCATTGAAAAACCTCCAGAAATGTTTGAAGCTACTGACTGAATGAAAGGAGCTGGCAT
Organism: Phyllobates terribilis; assembly: GCF_046119375.1. Classification (NCBI taxonomy): domain Eukaryota; kingdom Metazoa; phylum Chordata; class Amphibia; order Anura; family Dendrobatidae; genus Phyllobates; species Phyllobates terribilis. The sequence goes on from NW_027362792.1 coordinate 6,135,133, forward strand.
CTCACTCTCTTTGAATCTTCTTTATCATGCTAAGAGGAGCAGGAAAAAGCAAAAAATTTCAGAATTGCTCCTTGCAATGCGGAGAAATTACTGTTTGTGCATTCACATTATTCATTGATTTTTGCCATTGAAAAACATCATTTTGTTCATATACCAGAAATGTTTGAAGCTACTGACTGAATGAAAGGAGCTGGCATCTCACTCTCTTTGAATCTTCTTTATCATGCTAAGTGGAGCAGGAAAAAGCAAAAAATTTCAGAATTGCACCTTGCAATGCGGAGAAATTACTGTTTGTGCATTTACAATATTCATTGATTTTTGCCATTGAAAAACGTCCAGAAATGTTTGAAGCTACTGACTGAATGAAAGGAGCTGGCATCTCACTCTCTTTGAATCTTCTTTATCATGCTAAGAGGAGCAGGAAAAAGCAAAAAATTTCAGAATTGCACCTTGCAATGCGGAGAAATTACTGTTTGTGCATTCACATTATTCATTGATTTTTGCCATTGAAAAACATCATGTTGTTCACATACCAGAAATGTTTGAAGCTACTGACTGAATGAAAGGAGCTGGCATCTCACTCTCTTTGAATATTCTTTACCATGCTAAGAGGAGCAGGAAAAAGCAAAAAATTTCAGAATTGCACCTTGCAATGCGGAGAAATTACTGTTTGTGCATTCACATTATTCATTGATTTTTGCCATTGAAAAACATCATGTTATTCATATACCAGAAATGTTTGAAGCTACTGACTGAATGAAAAGAGCTGGCATCTCACTCTCTTTGAATCTTCTTTATCATGCTAAGAGGAGCAGGAAAAAGCAAAAAAATTCAGAATTGCACCTTGCAATGCGGAGAAATTACTGTTTGTGCATTTACAATAATCATTGATTTTTGCCATTGAAAAACGTTTAGAAATGTTTGAAGCTACTGACTGAATGAAAGGAGCCTGCATCTCACTCTCTTTGAATTTTCTTTATCATGCTAAGAGGAGCAGGAAAAAGCAAAAAATTTCAGAATTGCACCTTGCAATGCGGAGAAATTACTGTTTGTGCATTCACATTATTCATTGATTTTTACCATTGAAAAACGTCCAGAAATGTTTGAAGCTACCGACTGAATGAAAAGAGCTGGCATCTCACTCTCTTTGAATCTTCTTTATCATGCTAAGAGGAGCAGGAAAAAGCAAAAAATTTCAGAATTGCACCTTGCAATGCGGAGAAATTACTGTTTGTGCATTTACAATATTCATTGATTTTTGCCATTGAAAAACGTCCAGAAATGTTTGAAGCTACTGACTGAATGAAAGGAGCTGGCATCTCACTCTCTTTGAATCTTCTTTATCATGCTAAGAGGAGCAGGAAAAAGCAAAAAATTTCAGAATTGCACCTTGCAATGCGGAGAAATTACTGTTTGTGCATTCACATTATTCATTGATTTTTGCCATTGAAAAACATCATGTTGTTCATATACCAGAAATGTTTGAAGCTACTGACAGAATGAAGGAGCTGGCATCTCACTCTCTTTGAATCTTCTTTATCATGCTAAGAGGAGCAGGAAAAAGGAAAAAATTTCAGAATTTCACCTTGCAATGCGGAGAAATTACTGTTTGTGCATTTACATTATTCATTGATTTTTGCCCTTGAAAAACATCATGTTGTTCATATACCAGAAATGTTTGAAGCTACTGACTGAATGAAAGGAGCTGGCATCTCACTCTCTTTGAATCTTCTTTATCCTGCTAAGAGGAGCAGGAGAAAGCAAAAAATTTCAGAATTGCACCTTGCAATGCGGAGAAATTACTGTTTGTGCATTCACATTATTCATTAATTTTTGCCATTGAAAAACATCATGTTATTCATATACCAGAAATGTTTGAAGCTACTGACTGAATGAAAAGAGCTGGCATCTCACTCTCTTTGAATCTTATTTAGCATGCTAAGAGGAGCAGGAAAAAGCAAAAAATTTCAGAATTGCACCTTGCAATGCGGAGAAATTACTCTTTGTGCATTTACAATATTCATTGATTTTTGCCATTGAAAAATGTCCAGAAATGTTTGAAGCTACTGACTGAATGAAAGGAGCTAGCATCTCACTCTCTTTGAATCTTCTTTATCATGCTAAGAGGAGCAGGAAAAAGCAAAAAATTTCAGAATTGCACCTTGCAATGCGGAGAAATTATTGTTTGTGCATTCACATTATTCATTGATTTTTGCCATTGAAAAACATCATGTTATACATATACCCGAAATGTTTGAAGATACTGACTGAATGAAAAGAGCTGGCATCTCACTCTCTTTGAATCTTCTTTATCATGCTAAGAGGAGCAGGAAAAAACAAAAAATTTCAGAATTGCACCTTGCAATGCGGAGAAATTACTGTTTGTGCATTTACAATATTCATTGATTTTTGCCATTGAAAAACCTCCAGAAATGTTTGAAGCTACTGACTGAATGAAAGGAGCTGGCATCTCACTCTCTTTGAATCTTCTTTATCATGCTAAGAGGAGCAGGAAAAAGCAAAAAATTTCAGAATTGCTCCTTGCAATGCGGAGAAATTACTGTTTGTGCATTCACATTATTCATTGATTTTTGCCATTGAAAAACATCATTTTGTTCATATACCAGAAATGTTTGAAGCTACTGACTGAATGAAAGGAGCTGGCATCTCACTCTCTTTGAATCTTCTTTATCATGCTAAGTGGAGCAGGAAAAAGCAAAAAATTTCAGAATTGCACCTTGCAATGCGGAGAAATTACTGTTTGTGCATTCACATTATTCATTGATTTTTGCCATTGAAAAACATCATGTTATTCATATACCAGAAATGTTTGAAGCTACTGACTGAATGAAAAGAGCTGGCATCTCACTCTCTTTGAATCTTCTTTATCATGCTAAGAGGAGCAGGAAAAAGCAAAAAAATTCAGAATTGCACCTTGCAATGCGGAGAAATTACTGTTTGTGCATTTACAATATTCATTGATTTTTGCCATTGAAAAACGTTTAGAAATGTTTGAAGCTACTGACTGAATGAAAGGAGCCTGCATCTCACTCTCTTTGAATTTTCTTTATCATCCTAAGAGGAGCAGGAAAAAGCAAAAAATTTCAAAATTGCACCATGCAATGGGGAGAGATTACTGTTTGTGCATTCACATTATTCATTGATTTTTACCATTGAAAAACATCCAGAAATGTTTGAAGCTACTGACTGAATGAAAAGAGCTGGCATCTCTCTCTCTTTGAATCTTCTTTATCATGCTAAGAGGAGCAGGAAAAAGCAAAAAATTTTAGAATTGCACCTTGCAATGCGGAGAAATTACTGTTTGTGCATTTACAATATTCATTGATTTTTGCCATTGAAAAACATCCAGAAATGTTTGAAGCTACTGACTGAATGAAAGGAGCTGGCATCTCACTCTCTTTGAATCTTCTTTATCATGCTAAGAGGAGCAGGAAAAAGCAAAAAATTTCAGAATTGCACCTTGCAATGCGGAGAAATTACTGTTTGTGCATTCACATTATTCATTGATTTTTGCCATTGAAAAACATCATGTTGTTCATATAACAGAAATGTTTGAAGCTACTGACTGAATGAAAGGAGCTGGCATCTCACTCTCTTTGAATCTTCTTTATCATGCTAAGAGGAGCAGGAAAAAGCAAAAAATTTCAGAATTGCACCTTGCAATGAGGAGAAATTACTGTTTGTGCATTCACATTATTCATTGATTTTTGTCTTTGAAAAACATCCTGTTATTCATATACCAGAAATGTTTGAAGCTACTGACTGAATGAAAAGAGCTGGCATCTCACTCTCTTTGAATCTTCTTTATCCTGCTAAGAGGAGCAGGAAAAAGCAAAAAATTTCAGAATTGCACCTTGCAATGCGGAGAAATTACTGTTTATGCATTTACAATATTCATTGATTTTTGCCATTGAAAAACGTCCAGAAATGTTTGAAGCTACTGACTGAATGAAAAGAGCTGGCATCTCACTCTCTTTGAATCTTCTTTATCATGCTAAGAGGAGCAGGAAAAAGCAAAAATTTCAGAATTGCACCTTGCAATGCGGAGAAATTACTGTTTGTGCATTCACATTATTCATTGATTTTTGCCATTGAAAAACATCATGTTATTCATATACCAGAAATGTTTGAAGCTACCGACTGAATGAAAGGAGCTGGCATCTCACTCTCGTTGAATCTTCTTTATCATGCTAAGAGGAGCAGGAAAAAGCAAAAAATTTCAGAATTGCACCTTGCAATGCGGAGAAATTACTGTTTGTGCATTCACATTATTCATTGATTTTTGCCATTGAAAAACATCATGTTGTTCATATACCAGAAATGTTTGAAGCTACTGACTGAATGAAAGGAGCTGGCATCTCACTCTCTTTGAATCTTCTTTATCATGCTAAGAGGAGCAGGAAAAAGCAAAAAATTTCAGAATTGCACCTTGCAATGCGGAGAAATTACTGTTTGTGCATTCACATTATTCATTGATTTTTGCCATTGAAAAACATCATGTTGTTCATATACCAGAAATGTTTGAAGCTACTGTCTGAATGAAAGGAGCTGGCATCTCACTCTCTTTGAATCTTCTTTATCATGCTAAGAGGAGCAGGAAAAAGCAAAAAATTTCAGAATTGCACCTTGCAATGCGGAGAAATTACTGTTTGTGCATTCACATTATTCATTGATTTTTGCCATTGAAAAACATCATGTTATTCATATACCAGAAATGTTTGAAGCTACTGACTGAATGAAAAGAGCTGGCATCTCACTCTCTTTGAATCTTCTTTATCATGCTATGAGGAGCAGGAAAAAGCAAAAAAATTCAGAATTGCACCTTGCAATGCGGAGAAATTACTGTTTGTGCATTTACAATATTCATTGATTTTTGCCATTGAAAAACGTTTAGAAATGTTTGAAGCTACTGACTGAATGAAAGGAGCTGGCATCTCACACCCTTTGAATCTTCTTTATCATGCTAAGAGGAGCAGGAAAAAGCAAAAAATTTCAGAATTGCACCTTGCAATGCGGAGAAATTACTGTTTGTGCATTCACATTATTCATTGATTTTTGCCATTGAAAAACATCATGTTATTCATATACCAGAAATGTTTGAAGCTACTGACTGCATGAAAAGAGCTGGCATCTCACTCTCTTTGAATCTTCTTTATCATGCTAAGAGGAGCAGGAAAAAGCAAAAAATTTCAGAATTGCACCTTGCAATGCGGAGAAATTACTGTTTGTGTATTTACAATATTCATTGATTTTTGCCATTGAAAAACGTCCAGAAATGTTTGAAGCTACTGACTGAATGAAAGGAGCTGGCATCTCACTCTCTTTGAATCTTCTTTATCATGCTAAGAGGAGCAGGAAAAAGCAAAAAATTTCAGAATTGCACCTTGCAATGCGGAGAAATTACTATTTGTGCATTCACATTATTCATTGATTTTTGCCATTGAAAAACATCATGTTGTTCATATACCAGAAATGTTTGAAGCTACTGACTGAATGAAAGGAGCTGGCATCTCACTCTCTTTGAATCTTCTTTATCATGCTAAGAGGAGCAGGAAAAAGCAAAAAATTTCAGAATTGCACCTTGCAATGCAGAGAAATTACTGTTTGTGCATTCACATTATTCATTGATTTTTGCCATTGAAAAACATCATGTTATTCATATACCAGAAATGTTTGAAGCTACTGACTGAATGAAAAGAGCTGGCATCTCACTCTCTTTGAATCTTCTTTATCATGCTAAGAGGAGCAGGAAAAAGCAAAAAAATTCAGAATTGCCACTTGCAATGCGGAGAAATTACTGTTTGTGCATTTACAATATTCATTGATTTTTGCCATTGAAAAACGTTTAGAAATGTTTGAAACTACTGACTGAATGAAAGGAGCTGGCATCTCACACTCTTTGAATCTTCTTTATCATGCTAAGAGGAGCAGGAAAATGCAAAAAATTTCAGAATTGCACCTTGCAATGCGGAGAAATTACTGTTTGTGCATTCACATTATTCATTGATTTTTGCCATTGAAAAACATCATGTTATTCATATACCAGAAATGTTTGAAGCTACTGACTGAATGAAAAGAGCTGGCATCTCACTCTCTTTGAATCTTCTTTATCATGCTATGAGGAGCAGGAAAAAGCAAAAAAATTCAGAATTGCACCTTGCAATGCGGAGAAATTACTGTTTGTGCATTTACAATATTCATTGATTTTTGCCATTGAAAAACGTTTAGAAATGTTTGAAGCTACTGACTGAATGAAAGGAGCTGGCATCTCACACCCTTTGAATCTTCTTTATCATGCTAAGAGGAGCAGGAAAAAGCAAAAAATTTCAGAATTGCACCTTGCAATGCGGAGAAATTACTGTTTGTGCATTCACATTATTCATTGATTTTTGCCATTGAAAAACATCATGTTATTCATATACCAGAAATGTTTGAAGCTACTGACTGCATGAAAAGAGCTGGCATCTCACTCTCTTTGAATCTTCTTTATCATGCTAAGAGGAGCAGGAAAAAGCAAAAAATTTCAGAATTGCACCTTGCAATGCGGAGAAATTACTGTTTGTGTATTTACAATATTCATTGATTTTTGCCATTGAAAAACGTCCAGAAATGTTTGAAGCTACTGACTGAATGAAAGGAGCTGGCATCTCACTCTCTTTGAATCTTCTTTATCATGCTAAGAGGAGCAGGAAAAAGCAAAAAATTTCAGAATTGCACCTTGCAATGCGGAGAAATTACTATTTGTGCATTCACATTATTCATTGATTTTTGCCATTGAAAAACATCATGTTGTTCATATACCAGAAATGTTTGAAGCTACTGACTGAATGAAAGGAGCTGGCATCTCACTCTCTTTGAATCTTCTTTATCATGCTAAGAGGAGCAGGAAAAAGCAAAAAATTTCAGAATTGCACCTTGCAATGCAGAGAAATTACTGTTTGTGCATTCACATTATTCATTGATTTTTGCCATTGAAAAACATCATGTTATTCATATACCAGAAATGTTTGAAGCTACTGACTGAATGAAAAGAGCTGGCATCTCACTCTCTTTGAATCTTCTTTATCATGCTAAGAGGAGCAGGAAAAAGCAAAAAAATTCAGAATTGCCACTTGCAATGCGGAGAAATTACTGTTTGTGCATTTACAATATTCATTGATTTTTGCCATTGAAAAACGTTTAGAAATGTTTGAAACTACTGACTGAATGAAAGGAGCTGGCATCTCACACTCTTTGAATCTTCTTTATCATGCTAAGAGGAGCAGGAAAATGCAAAAAATTTCAGAATTGCACCTTGCAATGCGGAGAAATTACTGTTTGTGCATTCACATTATTCATTGATTTTTGCCATTGAAAAACATCATGTTATTCATATACCAGAAATGTTTGAAGCTACTGACTGAATGAAAAGAGCTGGCATCTCACTCTCTTTGAATCTTCTTTATCATGCTAAGAGGAGCAGGAAAAAGCAAAAAATTTCAGAATTGCACCTTGCAATGCGGAGAAATTAATGTTTGTGCATTTACAATATTCATTGATTTTTGCCATTGAAAAACGTCCAGAAATGTTTGAAGCTACTGACTGAATGAAAAGAGCTGGCATCTCACTCTCTTTGAATCTTCTTTATCATGCTAAGAGGAGCAGGAAAAAGCAAAACATTTCAGAATTGCACCTTGCAATGCGGAGAAATTACTGTTTGTGTATTTACAATATTCATTGATTTTTGCCATTGAAAAACGTCCAGAAATGTTTGAAGCTACTGACTGAATGAAAGGAGCTGGCATCTCACTCTCTTTGAATATTCTTTATCATGCTAAGAGGAGCAGGAAAAAGCAAAAAATTTCAGAATTGCACCTTGCAATGCGGAGAAATTACTGTTTGTGCATTCACATTATTCATTGATTTTTGCCATTGAAAAACATCATGTTGTTCATATAACAGAAATGTTTGAAGCTACTGACTGAATGAAAGGAGCTGGCATCTCACTCTCTTTGAATCTTCTTTATCATGCTAAGAGGAGCAGGAAAAAGCAAAAAATTTCAGAATTGCACCTTGCAATGAGGAGAAATTACTGTTTGTGCATTCACATTATTCATTGATTTTTGTCTTTGAAAAACATCCTGTTATTCATATACCAGAAATGTTTGAAGCTACTGACTGAATGAAAAGAGCTGGCATCTCACTCTCTTTGAATCTTCTTTATCCTGCTAAGAGGAGCAGGAAAAAGCAAAAAATTTCAGAATTGCACCTTGCAATGCGGAGAAATTACTGTTTATGCATTTACAATATTCATTGATTTTTGCCATTGAAAAACGTCCAGAAATGTTTGAAGCTACTGACTGAATGAAAAGAGCTGGCATCTCACTCTCTTTGAATCTTCTTTATCATGCTAAGAGGAGCAGGAAAAAGCAAAAATTTCAGAATTGCACCTTGCAATGCGGAGAAATTACTGTTTGTGCATTCACATTATTCATTGATTTTTGCCATTGAAAAACATCATGTTATTCATATACCAGAAATGTTTGAAGCTACCGACTGAATGAAAGGAGCTGGCATCTCACTCTCGTTGAATCTTCTTTATCATGCTAAGAGGAGCAGGAAAAAGCAAAAAATTTCAGAATTGCACCTTGCAATGCGGAGAAATTACTGTTTGTGCATTCACATTATTCATTGATTTTTGCCATTGAAAAACATCATGTTGTTCATATACCAGAAATGTTTGAAGCTACTGACTGAATGAAAGGAGCTGGCATCTCACTCTCTTTGAATCTTCTTTATCATGCTAAGAGGAGCAGGAAAAAGCAAAAAATTTCAGAATTGCACCTTGCAATGCGGAGAAATTACTGTTTGTGCATTCACATTATTCATTGATTTTTGCCATTGAAAAACATCATGTTGTTCATATACCAGAAATGTTTGAAGCTACTGTCTGAATGAAAGGAGCTGGCATCTCACTCTCTTTGAATCTTCTTTATCATGCTAAGAGGAGCAGGAAAAAGCAAAAAATTTCAGAATTGCACCTTGCAATGCGGAGAAATTACTGTTTGTGCATTCACATTATTCATTGATTTTTGCCATTGAAAAACATCATGTTATTCATATACCAGAAATGTTTGAAGCTACTGACTGAATGAAAAGAGCTGGCATCTCACTCTCTTTGAATCTTCTTTATCATGCTATGAGGAGCAGGAAAAAGCAAAAAAATTCAGAATTGCACCTTGCAATGCGGAGAAATTACTGTTTGTGCATTTACAATATTCATTGATTTTTGCCATTGAAAAACGTTTAGAAATGTTTGAAGCTACTGACTGAATGAAAGGAGCTGGCATCTCACACCCTTTGAATCTTCTTTATCATGCTAAGAGGAGCAGGAAAAAGCAAAAAATTTCAGAATTGCACCTTGCAATGCGGAGAAATTACTGTTTGTGCATTCACATTATTCATTGATTTTTGCCATTGAAAAACATCATGTTATTCATATACCAGAAATGTTTGAAGCTACTGACTGCATGAAAAGAGCTGGCATCTCACTCTCTTTGAATCTTCTTTATCATGCTAAGAGGAGCAGGAAAAAGCAAAAAATTTCAGAATTGCACCTTGCAATGCGGAGAAATTACTGTTTGTGTATTTACAATATTCATTGATTTTTGCCATTGAAAAACGTCCAGAAATGTTTGAAGCTACTGACTGAATGAAAGGAGCTGGCATCTCACTCTCTTTGAATCTTCTTTATCATGCTAAGAGGAGCAGGAAAAAGCAAAAAATTTCAGAATTGCACCTTGCAATGCGGAGAAATTACTATTTGTGCATTCACATTATTCATTGATTTTTGCCATTGAAAAACATCATGTTGTTCATATACCAGAAATGTTTGAAGCTACTGACTGAATGAAAGGAGCTGGCATCTCACTCTCTTTGAATCTTCTTTATCATGCTAAGAGGAGCAGGAAAAAGCAAAAAATTTCAGAATTGCACCTTGCAATGCAGAGAAATTACTGTTTGTGCATTCACATTATTCATTGATTTTTGCCATTGAAAAACATCATGTTATTCATATACCAGAAATGTTTGAAGCTACTGACTGAATGAAAAGAGCTGGCATCTCACTCTCTTTGAATCTTCTTTATCATGCTAAGAGGAGCAGGAAAAAGCAAAAAAATTCAGAATTGCCACTTGCAATGCGGAGAAATTACTGTTTGTGCATTTACAATATTCATTGATTTTTGCCATTGAAAAACGTTTAGAAATGTTTGAAACTACTGACTGAATGAAAGGAGCTGGCATCTCACACTCTTTGAATCTTCTTTATCATGCTAAGAGGAGCAGGAAAATGCAAAAAATTTCAGAATTGCACCTTGCAATGCGGAGAAATTACTGTTTGTGCATTCACATTATTCATTGATTTTTGCCATTGAAAAACATCATGTTATTCATATACCAGAAATGTTTGAAGCTACTGACTGAATGAAAAGAGCTGGCATCTCACTCTCTTTGAATCTTCTTTATCATGCTATGAGGAGCAGGAAAAAGCAAAAAAATTCAGAATTGCACCTTGCAATGCGGAGAAATTACTGTTTGTGCATTTACAATATTCATTGATTTTTGCCATTGAAAAACGTTTAGAAATGTTTGAAGCTACTGACTGAATGAAAGGAGCTGGCATCTCACACCCTTTGAATCTTCTTTATCATGCTAAGAGGAGCAGGAAAAAGCAAAAAATTTCAGAATTGCACCTTGCAATGCGGAGAAATTACTGTTTGTGCATTCACATTATTCATTGATTTTTGCCATTGAAAAACATCATGTTATTCATATACCAGAAATGTTTGAAGCTACTGACTGCATGAAAAGAGCTGGCATCTCACTCTCTTTGAATCTTCTTTATCATGCTAAGAGGAGCAGGAAAAAGCAAAAAATTTCAGAATTGCACCTTGCAATGCGGAGAAATTACTGTTTGTGTATTTACAATATTCATTGATTTTTGCCATTGAAAAACGTCCAGAAATGTTTGAAGCTACTGACTGAATGAAAGGAGCTGGCATCTCACTCTCTTTGAATCTTCTTTATCATGCTAAGAGGAGCAGGAAAAAGCAAAAAATTTCAGAATTGCACCTTGCAATGCGGAGAAATTACTATTTGTGCATTCACATTATTCATTGATTTTTGCCATTGAAAAACATCATGTTGTTCATATACCAGAAATGTTTGAAGCTACTGACTGAATGAAAGGAGCTGGCATCTCACTCTCTTTGAATCTTCTTTATCATGCTAAGAGGAGCAGGAAAAAGCAAAAAATTTCAGAATTGCACCTTGCAATGCAGAGAAATTACTGTTTGTGCATTCACATTATTCATTGATTTTTGCCATTGAAAAACATCATGTTATTCATATACCAGAAATGTTTGAAGCTACTGACTGAATGAAAAGAGCTGGCATCTCACTCTCTTTGAATCTTCTTTATCATGCTAAGAGGAGCAGGAAAAAGCAAAAAAATTCAGAATTGCCACTTGCAATGCGGAGAAATTACTGTTTGTGCATTTACAATATTCATTGATTTTTGCCATTGAAAAACGTTTAGAAATGTTTGAAACTACTGACTGAATGAAAGGAGCTGGCATCTCACACTCTTTGAATCTTCTTTATCATGCTAAGAGGAGCAGGAAAATGCAAAAAATTTCAGAATTGCACCTTGCAATGCGGAGAAATTACTGTTTGTGCATTCACATTATTCATTGATTTTTGCCATTGAAAAACATCATGTTATTCATATACCAGAAATGTTTGAAGCTACTGACTGAATGAAAAGAGCTGGCATCTCACTCTCTTTGAATCTTCTTTATCATGCTAAGAGGAGCAGGAAAAAGCAAAAAATTTCAGAATTGCACCTTGCAATGCGGAGAAATTAATGTTTGTGCATTTACAATATTCATTGATTTTTGCCATTGAAAAACGTCCAGAAATGTTTGAAGCTACTGACTGAATGAAAAGAGCTGGCATCTCACTCTCTTTGAATCTTCTTTATCATGCTAAGAGGAGCAGGAAAAAGCAAAACATTTCAGAATTGCACCTTGCAATGCGGAGAAATTACTGTTTGTGTATTTACAATATTCATTGATTTTTGCCATTGAAAAACGTCCAGAAATGTTTGAAGCTACTGACTGAATGAAAGGAGCTGGCATCTCACTCTCTTTGAATATTCTTTATCATGCTAAGAGGAGCAGGAAAAAGCAAAAAATTTCAGAATTGCACCTTGCAATGCGGAGAAATTACTGTTTGTGCATTCACATTATTCATTGATTTTTGCCTTTGAAAAACATCATGTTATTCATATACCAGAAATGTTTGAAGCTACTGACTGAATGAAAAGAGCTGGCATCTCACTCTCTTTGAAACTTCTTTATCCTGCTAAGAGGAGCAGGAAAAAGCAAAAAATTTCAGAATTGCACCTTGCAATGCATAGAAATTACTGTCTATGCATTTACAATATTCATTGATTTTTGCCATTGAAAAACGTCCAGAAATGTTTGAAGCTACTGACTGAATGAAAAGAGCTGGCATCTCACTCTCTTTGAATCTTCTTTATCATGCTAAGAGGAGCAGGAAAAAGCAAAAATTTCAGAATTGCACATTGCAATGCGGAGAAATTACTGTTTGTGCATTCACATTATTCATTGATTTTTGCCATTGAAAAATATCATGTTATTCATATACCAGAAATATTTGAAGCTACTGACTGAATGAAAGGAGCTGGCATCTCACTCTCATTGAATCTTCTTTATCATGCTAAGAGGAGCAGGAAAAAGCAAAAAATTTCAGAATTGCACCTTGCAATGCGGAGAAATTACTGTTTGTGCATTCACATTATTCATTGATTTTTGCCATTGAAAAACATCATGTTTTTCATATACCAGAAATGTTTGAAGCTACTGACTGAATGAAAGGAGCTGGCATCTCACTCTCTTTGAATCTTCTTTATCATGATAAGAGGAGCAGGAAAAAGCAAAAAATTTCAGAATTGCACCTTGCAATGTGGAGAAATTACTGTTTGTGCATTCACATTATTCATTGATTTTTGCCATTGAAAAACATCATGTTGTTCATATACCAGAAATGTTTGAAGCTACAGACTGAATGAAAGGAGCTGGCATCTCACTCTCTTTGAATCTTCTTTGTCATGCTAAGAGGAGCAGGAAAAAGCAAAAATTTTCAGAATTGCACCTTGCAATGCGGAGAAATTACTGTTTGTGCATTCACATTATTCATTGATTTTTGCCATTGAAAAACATTCAGAAATGTTTGAAGCTACTGACTGAATGAAAGGAGCTGGCATCTCACTGTCTTTGAATCTTCTTTATCATGCTAAGAGGAGCAGGAAAAAGCAAAAAATTTCAGTATTGCACCTTGCAATGCGGAGAAATTAATGTTTGTGCATTCACATTATTCATTGATTTTTGCCATTGTAAAACATCATGTTATTCATATACCAGAAATGTTTGAAGCTACTGACTGAATGAAAAGAGCTGGCATCTCACTCTCTTTGAATCTTCTTTATCCTGCTAAGAGGAGCAGGAAAAAGCAAAAAATTTCAGAATTGCACCTTGCAATGCGGAGAAATTACTGTTTGTGCATTTACAATATTCATTGATTTTTGCCATTGAAAAACGTCCAGAAATGTTTGAAGCTACTGACTGAATGAAAGGAGCTGGCATCTCACTCTCTTTGAATCTTCTTTATCATGCTAAGAGGAGCAGGAAAAAGCAAAAAATTTCAGAATTGCACCTTGCAATGCGGAGAAATTACTGTTTGTGCATTCACATTATTCATTGATTTTTGCCATTGAAAAACATCATGTTGTTCATATACCAGAAATGTTTGAAGCTACTGACTGAATGAAAGGAGCTGGCATCTCACTCTCTTTGAATATTCTTTATCATGCTAAGAGGAGCAGGAAAAAGCAAAAAATTTCAGAATTGCACCTTGCAATGCGGAGAAATTACTGTTTGTGCATTCACATTATTCATTGATTTTTGCCATTGAAAAACATCATGTTATTCATATACCAGAAATGTTTGAAGCTACTGACTGAATGAAAAGAGCTGGCATCTCACTCTCTTTGAATCTTCTTTATCATGCTAAGAGGAGCAGGAAAAAGCAAAAAATTTCAGAATTGCACCTTGCAATGCGGAGAAATTAATGTTTGTGCATTTACAATATTCATTGATTTTTGCCATTGAAAAACGTCCAGAAATGTTTGAAGCTGCTGACTGAATGAAATGAGCTGGCATCTCACTCTCTTTGAATCTTCTTTATCATGCTAAGAGGAGCAGGAAAAAGCAAAAAATTTCAGAATTGCACCTTGCAATGCGGAGAAATTACTGTTTGTGCATTTACAATATTCATTGATTTTTTCCTTTGAAAAACGTCCAGAAATGTTTGAAGCTACTGACTGAAAGGAGCTGGCATCTCACTCTCTTTGAATCTTCTTTATCATGCTAAGAGGAGCAGGAAAAAGCAAAAAATTTCAGAATTGCACCTTGCAATGCGGAGAAATTACTGTTTGTGCATTCACATTATTCATTGATTTTTGCCATTGAAAAACATCATATTATTCATATACCAGAAATGTTTGAAGCTACTGACTGAATGAAAAGAGCTGGCATCTCACTCTCTTTGAATCTTCTTTATCATGCTAAGAGGAGCAGGAAAAAGCAAAAAAATTCAGAATTGCACCTTGCAATGCGGAGAAATTACTGTTTGTGCATTTACAATATTCATTGATTTTTGCCATTGAAAAACGTTTAGAAATGTTTGAAGCTACTGACTGAATGAAAGGAGCTGGCATCTCACACTCTTTGAATCTTCTTTATCATGCTAAGAGGAGCAGGAAAAAGCAAAAAATTTCAGAATTGCACCTTGCAATGCGGAGAAATTACTGTTTGTGCATTCACATTATTCATTGATTTTTGCCATTGAAAAACATCCAGAAATGTTTGAAGCTACTGACTGAATGAAAGGAGCTGGCATCTCACTGTCTTTGAATCTTCTTTATCATGCTAAGAGGAGCAGGATAAAGCAAAAAATTTCAGTATTGCACCTTGCAATGCGGAGAAATTAATGTTTGTGCATTCACATTATTCATTGATTTTTGCCATTGTAAAACATCATGTTATTCATATACCAGAAATGTTTGAAGCTACTGACTGAATGAAAAGAGCTGGCATCTCACTCTCTTTGAATCTTCTTTATCATGCTAAGAGGAGCAGGAAAAAGCAAAAAATTTCAGAATTGCACCTTGCAATGCGGAGAAATTACTGTTTGTGCATTTACAATATTCATTGATTTTTGCCATTGAAAAACGTCCAGAAATGTTTGAAGCTACTGACTGAATGAAAGGAGCTGGCATCTCACTCTCTTTGAATCTTCTTTATCATG
The DNA here is from genome assembly GCF_046119375.1 of Phyllobates terribilis. Lineage (NCBI taxonomy): Eukaryota > Metazoa > Chordata > Amphibia > Anura > Dendrobatidae > Phyllobates > Phyllobates terribilis. Next base: position 6,150,586 of record NW_027362792.1, read on the forward strand.
CTAAGAGGAGCAGGAAAAAGCAAAAAATTTCAGAATTGCACCTTGCAATGCGGAGAAATTACTGTTTGTGCATTCACATTATTCATTGATTTTTGCCATTGAAAAACATCATGTTGTTCACATACCAGAAATGTTTGAAGCTACTGACTGAATGAAAGGAGCTGGCATCTCACTCTCTTTGAATATTCTTTATCATGCTAAGAGGAGCAGGAAAAAGCAAAAAATTTCAGAATTGCACCTTGCAATGCGGAGAAATTACTGTTTGTGCATTCACATTATTCATTGATTTTTGCCATTGAAAAACATCATGTTATTCATATACCAGAAATGTTTGAAGCTACTGACTGAATGAAAAGAGCTGGCATCTCACTCTCTTTGAATCTTCTTTATCATGCTAAGAGGAGCAGGAAAAAGCAAAAAATTTCAGAATTGCACCTTGCAATGCGGAGAAATTAATGTTTGTGCATTTACAATATTCATTGATTTTTGCCATTGAAAAACGTCCAGAAATGTTTGAAGCTACTGACTGAATGAAAAGAGCTGGCATCTCACTCTCTTTGAATCTTCTTTATCATGCTAAGAGGAGCAGGAAAAAGCAAAAAATTTCAGAATTGCACCTTGCAATGCGGAGAAATTACTGTTTGTGTATTTACAATATTCATTGATTTTTGCCATTGAAAAACGTCCAGAAATGTTTGAAGCTACTGACTGAATGAAAGGAGCAGGCATCTCACTCTCTTTGAATATTCTTTATCATGCTAAGAGGAGCAGGAAAAAGCAAAAAATTTCAGAATTGCACCTTGCAATGCGGAGAAATTACTGTTTGTGCATTCACATTATTCATTGATTTTTGCCTTTGAAAAACATCATGTTATTCATATACCAGAAATGTTTGAAGCTACTGACTGAATGAAAAGAGCTGGCATCTCACTCTCTTTGAAACTTCTTTATCCTGCTAAGAGGAGCAGGAAAAAGCAAAAAATTTCAGAATTGCACCTTGCAATGCATAGAAATTACTGTTTATGCATTTACAATATTCATTGATTTTTGCCATTGAAAAACGTCCAGAAATGTTTGAAGCTACTGACTGAATGAAAAGAGCTGGCATCTCACTCTCTTTGAATGTTCTTTATCATGCTAAGAGGAGCAGGAAAAAGCAAAAATTTCAGAATTGCACCTTGCAATGCGGAGAAATTACTGTTTGTGCATTCACATTATTCATTGATTTTTGCCATTGAAAAATATCATGTTATTCATATACCAGAAATGTTTGAAGCTACTGACTGAATGAAAGGAGCTGGTATCTCACTCTCATTGAATCTTCTTTATCATGCTAAGAGGAGCAGGAAAAAGCAAAAAATTTCAGAATTGCACCTTGCAATGCGGAGAAATTACTGTTTGTGCATTCACATTATTCATTGATTTTTGCCATTGAAAAACTTCATGTTTTTCATATACCAGAAATGTTTGAAGCTACTGACTGAATGAAAGGAGCTGGCATCTCACTCTCTTTGAATCTTCTTTATCATGCTAAGAGGAGCAGGAAAAAGCAAAAAATTTCAGAATTGCACCTTGCAATGTGGAGAAATTACTGTTTGTGCATTCACATTATTCATTGATTTTTGCCATTGAAAAACATCATGTTGTTCATATACCAGAAATGTTTGAAGCTACTGACTGAATGAAAGGAGCTGGCATCTCACTCTCTTTGAATCTTCTTTGTCATGCTAAGAGGAGCAGGAAAAAGCAAAAATTTTCAGAATTGCACCTTGCAATGCGGAGAAATTACTGTTTGTGCATTTACAATATTCATTGATTTTTGCCATTGAAAAACGTTTAGAAATGTTTGAAGCTACTGACTGAATGAAAGGAGCTGGCATCTCACACTCTTTGAATCTTCTTTATCATGCTAAGAGGAGCAGGAAAAAGCAAAAAATTTCAGAATTGCACCTTGCAATGCGGAGAAATTACTGTTTGTGCATTCACATTATTCATTGATTTTTGCCATTGAAAAACATCCAGAAATGTTTGAAGCTACTGACTGAATGAAAGGAGCTGGCATCTCACTGTCTTTGAATCTTCTTTATCATGCTAAGAGGAGCAGGAAAAAGCAAAAAATTTCAGTATTGCACCTTGCAATGCGGAGAAATTAATGTTTGTGCATTCACATTATTCATTGATCTTTGCCATTGTAAAACATCATGTTATTCATATACCAGAAATGTTTGAAGCTACTGACTGAATGAAAAGAGCTGGCATCTCACTCTCTTTGAATCTTCTTTAACATGCTAAGAGGAGCAGGAAAAAGCAAAAAATTGCAGAATTGCACCTTGCAATGCGGAGAAATTACTGTTTGTGCATTTACAATATTCATTGATTTTTGCCATTGAAAAACCTCCAGAAATGTTTGAAGCTACTGACTGAATGAAAGGAGCTGGCATCTCACTCTCTTTGAATCTTCTTTATCATGCTAAGAGGAGCAGGAAAAAGCAAAAAATTTCAGAATTGCACCTTGCAATGCGGAGAAATTACTGTTTGTGCATTTACAATATTCATTGATTTTTGCCTTTGAAAAACGTCCAGAAATGTTTGAAGCTACTGACTGAAAGGAGCTGGCATCTCACTCTCTTTGAATCTTCTTTATCATGCTAAGAGGAGCAGGAAAAAGCAAAAAATTTCAGAATTGCACCTTGCAATGCGGAGAAATTACTGTTTGTGCATTCACATTATTCATTGATTTTTGCCATTGAAAAACATCATATTATTCATATACCAGAAATGTTTGAAGCTACTGACTGAATGAAAAGAGCTGGCATCTCACTCTCTTTGAATCTTCTTTATCATGCTAAGAGGAGCAGGAAAAAGCAAAAAAATTCAGAATTGCACCTTGCAATGCCGAGAAATTACTGTTTGTGCATTTACAATATTCATTGATTTTTGCCATTGAAAAACGTCAAGAAATGTTTGAAGCTACTGACTGAATGAAAAGAGCTGGCATCTCACTCTCTTTGAATCTTCTTTGTCATGCTAAGAGGAGCAGGAAAAAGCAAAAACTTTCAGAATTGCACCTTGCAATGCGGAGAAATTACTGTTTGTGCATTCACATTATTCATTGATTTTTGCCATTGAAAAACGTCCAGAAATGTTTGAAGCTACTGACTGAATAAAAGGTGCTGGCATCTCACTCTCTTTGAATCTTCTTTATCAAGCTAAGAGGAGCAGGAAAAATCAAAAAATTTCAGAATTGCACCTTGCAATGCGGAGAAATTACTGTTTGTGTATTTACAATATTCATTGATTTTTGCCATTGAAAAACGTCCAGAAATGTTTGAAGCTACTGACTGAATGAAAGGAGCTGGCATCTCACTCTCTTTGAATCTTCTTTATCATGCTAAGAGGAGCAGGAAAAAGCAAAAATTTCAGAATTGCACCTTGCAATGCGGAGAAATTACTGTTTGTGCATTCACATTATTCATTGATTTTTGCCATTGAAAAATATCATGTTATTCATATACCAGAAATGTTTGAAGCTACTGACTGAATGAAAGGAGCTGGCATCTCACTCTCATTGAATCTTCTTTATCATGCTAAGAGGAGCAGGAAAAAGCAAACAATTTCAGAATTGCACCTTGCAATGCGGAGAAATTACTGTTTGTGCATTCACATTATTCATTGATTTTTGCCATTGAAAAACATCATGTTTTTCATATACCAGAAATGTTTGAAGCTACTGACTGAATGAACGGAGCTGGCATCTCACTCTCTTTGAATTTTCTTTATCATGCTAAGAGGAGCAGGAAAAAGCAAAAAATTTCAGAATTGCACCTTGCAATGCGGAGAAATTACTGTTTGTGCATTCACATTATTCATTGATTTTTTGCCATTGAAAAACATCATGTTATTCATATACCAGAAATGTTTGAAGCTACTGACTGAATGAAAAGAGCTGGCATCTCACTCTCTTTGAATCTTCTTTATCATGCTAAGTGGAGCAGGAAAAAGCAAAAAATGTCAGAATTGCACCTTGCAATGCGGAGAAATTAATGTTTGTGCATTTACAATATTCATTGATTTTTGCCATTGAAAAACGTCCAGAAATGTTTGAAGCTGCTGACTGAATGAAATGAGCTGGCATCTCACTCTCTTTGAATCTTCTTTATCATGCTAAGAGGAGCAGGAAAAAGCAAAAAATTTCAGAATTGCACCTTGCAATGCGGAGAAATTACTGTTTGTGCATTAACATTATTCATTGATTTTTGCCATTGAAAAACATCATGTTATTCATATACCAGAAATGTTTGAAGCTACTGACTGAATGAAAGGAGCTGGCATCTCACACTCTTTGAATCTTCTTTATCATGCTAAGAGGAGCAGGAAAAAGCAAAAAATTTCAGAATTGCACCTTGCAATGCGGAGAAATTACTGTTTGTGCATTCACATTATTCATTGATTTTTGCCATTGAAAAACATCCAGAAATGTTTGAAGCTACTGACTGAATGAAAGGAGCTGGCATCTCACTGTCTTTGAATCTTCTTTATCATGCTAAGAGGAGCAGGAAAAAGCAAAAAATTTCAGTATTGCACCTTGCAATGCGGAGAAATTAATGTTTGTGCATTCACATTATTCATTGATCTTTGCCATTGTAAAACATCATGTTATTCATATACCAGAAATGTTTGAAGCTACTGACTGAATGAAAAGAGCTGGCATCTCACTCTCTTTGAATCTTCTTTAACATGCTAAGAGGAGCAGGAAAAAGCAAAAAATTGCAGAATTGCACCTTGCAATGCGGAGAAATTACTGTTTGTGCATTTACAATATTCATTGATTTTTGCCATTGAAAAACGTCCAGAAATGTTTGAAGCTACTGACTGAATGAAAGGAGCTGGCATCTCACTCTCTTTGAATCTTCTTTATCATGCTAAGAGGAGCAGGAAAAAGCAAAAAATTTCAGAATTGCACCTTGCAATGCGGAGAAATTACTGTTTGTGCATTCACATTATTCATTGATTTTTGCCATTGAAAAACATCATGTTGTTCATATACCAGAAATGTTTGAAGCTACTGACTGAATGAAAGGAGCTGGCATCTCACTCTCTTTGAATATTCTTTATCATGCTATGAGGAGCAGGAAAAAGCAAAAAATTTCAGAATTGCACCTTGCAATGCGGAGAAATTACTGTTTGTGCATTCACATTATTCATTGATTTTTGCCATTGAAAAACATCATGTTATTCATATACCAGAAATGTTTGAAGCTACTGACTGAATGAAAAGAGCTGGCATCTCACTCTCTTTGAATCTTCTTTATCATGCTAAGAGGAGCAGGAAAAAGCAAAAAATTTCAGAATTGCACCTTGCAATGCGGAGAAATTAATGTTTGTGCATTTACAATATTCATTGATTTTTGCCATTGAAAAACGTCCAGAAATGTTTGAAGCTGCTGACTGAATGAAATGAGCTGGCATCTCACTCTCTTTGAATCTTCTTTATCATGCTAAGAGGAGCAGGAAAAAGCAAAAAATTTCAGAATTGCACCTTGCAATGCGGAGAAATTACTGTTTGTGCATTTACAATATTCATTGATTTTTGCCTTTGAAAAACGTCCAGAAATGTTTGAAGCTACTGACTGAAAGGAGCTGGCATCTCACTCTCTTTGAATCTTCTTTATCATGCTAAGAGGAGCAGGAAAAAGCAAAAAATTTCAGAATTGCACCTTGCAATGCGGAGAAATTACTGTTTGTGCATTCACATTATTCATTGATTTTTGCCATTGAAAAACATCATATTATTCATATACCAGAAATGTTTGAAGCTACTGACTGAATGAAAAGAGCTGGCATCTCACTCTCTTTGAATCTTCTTTATCATGCTAAGAGGAGCAGGAAAAAGCAAAAAAATTCAGAATTGCACCTTGCAATGCCGAGAAATTACTGTTTGTGCATTTACAATATTCATTGATTTTTGCCATTGAAAAACGTCCAGAAATGTTTGAAGCTACTGACTGAATGAAAAGAGCTGGCATCTCACTCTCTTTGAATCTTCTTTGTCATGCTAAGAGGAGCAGGAAAAAGCAAAAACTTTCAGAATTGCACCTTGCAATGCGGAGAAATTACTGTTTGTGCATTCACATTATTCATTGATTTTTGCCATTGAAAAACGTCCAGAAATGTTTGAAGCTACTGCCTGAATAAAAGGTGCTGGCATCTCACTCTCTTTGAATCTTCTTTATCAAGCTAAGAGGAGCAGGAAAAATCAAAAAATTTCAGAATTGCACCTTGCAATGCGGAGAAATTACTGTTTGTGTATTTACAATATTCATTGATTTTTGCCATTGAAAAACGTCCAGAAATGTTTGAAGCTACTGACTGAATGAAAAGAGCTGGCATCTCACTCTCTTTGAATCTTCTTTATCATGCTAAGAGGAGCAGGAAAAAGCAAAAATTTCAGAATTGCACCTTGCAATGCGGAGAAATTACTGTTTGTGCATTCACATTATTCATTGATTTTTGCCATTGAAAAATATCATGTTATTCATATACCAGAAATGTTTGAAGCTACTGACTGAATGAAAGGAGCTGGCATCTCACTCTCATTGAATCTTCTTTATCATGCTAAGAGGAGCAGGAAAAAGCAAACAATTTCAGAATTGCACCTTGCAATGCGGAGAAATTACTGTTTGTGCATTCACATTATTCATTGATTTTTGCCATTGAAAAACATCATGTTTTTCATATACCAGAAATGTTTGAAGCTACTGACTGAATGAAAGGAGCTGGCATCTCACTCTCTTTGAATTTTCTTTATCATGCTAAGAGGAGCAGGAAAAAGCAAAAAATTTCAGAATTGCACCTTGCAATGCGGAGAAATTACTGTTTGTGCATTCACATTATTCATTGATTTTTGCCATTGAAAAACATCATGTTATTCATATACCAGAAATGTTTGAAGCTACTGACTGAATGAAAAGAGCTGGCATCTCACTCTCTTTGAATCTTCTTTATCATGCTAAGTGGAGCAGGAAAAAGCAAAAAATTTCAGAATTGCACCTTGCATTGCGGAGAAATTAATGTTTGTGCATTTACAATATTCATTGATTTTTGCCATTGAAAAACGTCCAGAAATGTTTGAAGCTGCTGACTGAATGAAATGAGCTGGCATCTCACTCTCTTTGAATCTTCTTTATCATGCTAAGAGGAGCAGGAAAAAGCAAAAAATTTCAGAATTGCACCTTGCAATGCGGAGAAATTACTGTTTGTGCATTTACAATATTCATTGATTTTTGCCTTTGAAAAACGTCCAGAAATGTTTGAAGCTACTGACTGAAAGGAGCTGGCATCTCACTCTCTTTGAATCTTCTTTATCATGCTAAGAGGAGCAGGAAAAAGCAAAAAATTTCAGAATTGCACCTTGCAATGCGGAGAAATTACTGTTTGTGCATTAACATTATTCATTGATTTTTGCCATTGAAAAACATCATGTTATTCATATACCAGAAATGTTTGAAGCTACTGACTGAATGAAAAGAGCTGGCATCTCACTCTCTTTGAATCTTCTTTATCATGCTAAGAGGAGCAGGAAAAAGCAAAAAAATTCAGAATTGCACCTTGCAATGCGGAGAAATTACTGTTTGTGCATTTACAATATTCATTGATTTTTGCCATTGAAAAACGTCCAGAAATGTTTGAAGCTACTGACTGAATGAAAAGACCTGGCATCTCACTCTCTTTGAATCTTCTTTGTCATGCTAAGAGGAGCAGGAAAAAGCAAAAACTTTCAGAATTGCACCTTGCAATGCGGAGAAATTACTGTTTGTGCATTCACATTATTCATTGATTTTTGCCATTGAAAAACGTCCAGAAATGTTTGAAGCTACTGACTGAATAAAAGGAGCTGGCATCTCACTCTCTTTGAATCTTCTTTATCAAGCTAAGAGGAGCAGGAAAAATCAAAAAATTTCAGAATTGCACCTTGCAATGCGGAGAAATTACTGTTTGTGCATTCACATTATTCATTGATTTTTGCCATTGAAAAACATCATGTTATTCATATACCAGAAATGTTTGAAGCTACTGACTGATTGAAAAGAGCTGGCATCTCACTCTCTTTGAATCTTCTTTATCATGCTAAGAGGAGCAGGAAAAAGCAAAACATTTCAGAATTGCATTTTGCAATGCGGAGAAATTAATGTTTGTGCATTTACAATATTCATTGATTTTTGCCATTGAAAAACGTCCAGAAATGTTTGAAGCTACTGACTGAATGAAAAGAGCTGGCATCTCACTCTCTTTGAATGTTCTTTATCATGCTAAGAGGAGCAGGAAAAAGCAAAAATTTCAGAATTGCACCTTGCAATGCGGAGAAATTACTGTTTGTGCATTCACATTATTCATTGATTTTTGCCATTGAAAAATATCATGTTATTCATATACCAGAAATGTTTGAAGCTACTGACTGAATGAAAGGAGCTGGTATCTCACTCTCATTGAATCTTCTTTATCATGCTAAGAGGAGCAGGAAAAAGCAAAAAATTTCAGAATTGCACCTTGCAATGCGGAGAAATTACTGTTTGTGCATTCACATTATTCATTGATTTTTGCCTTTGAAAAACATCATGTTGTTCATATACCAGAAATGTTTGAAGCTACTGACTGAATGAAAGGAGCTGGCATCTCACTCTCTTTGAATCTTCTTTGTCATGCTAAGAGGAGCAGGAAAAAGCAAAAATTTTCAGAATTGCACCTTGCAATGCGGAGAAATTACTGTTTGTGCATTTACAATATTCATTGATTTTTGCCATTGAAAAACGTTTAGAAATGTTTGAAGCTACTGACTGAATGAAAGGAGCTGGCATCTCACACTCTTTGAATCTTCTTTATCATGCTAAGAGGAGCAGGAAAAAGCAAAAAATTTCAGAATTGCACCTTGCAATGCGGAGAAATTACTGTTTGTGCATTCACATTATTCATTGATTTTTGCCATTGAAAAACATCCAGAAATGTTTGAAGCTACTGACTGAATGAAAGGAGCTGGCATCTCACTGTCTTTGAATCTTCTTTATCATGCTAAGAGGAGCAGGATAAAGCAAAAAATTTCAGTATTGCACCTTGCAATGCGGAGAAATTAATGTTTGTGCATTCACATTATTCATTGATTTTTGCCATTGTAAAACATCATGTTATTCATATACCAGAAATGTTTGAAGCTACTGACTGAATGAAAAGAGCTGGCATCTCACTCTCTTTGAATCTTCTTTAACATGCTAAGAGGAGCAGGAAAAAGCAAAAAATTGCAGAATTGCACCTTGCAATGCGGAGAAATTACTGTTTGTGCATTTACAATATTCATTGATTTTTGCCATTGAAAAACCTCCAGAAATGTTTGAAGCTACTGACTGAATGAAAGGAGCTGGCATCTCACTCTCTTTGAATCTTCTTTATCATGCTAAGAGGAGCAGGAAAAAGCAAAAAATTTCAGAATTGCACCTTGCAATGCGGAGAAATTACTGTTTGTGCATTTACAATATTCATTGATTTTTGCCTTTGAAAAACGTCCAGAAATGTTTGAAGCTACTGACTGAAAGGAGCTGGCATCTCACTCTCTTTGAATCTTCTTTATCATGCTAAGAGGAGCAGGAAAAAGCAAAAAATTTCAGAATTGCACCTTGCAATGCGGAGAAATTACTGTTTGTGCATTCACATTATTCATTGATTTTTGCCATTGAAAAACATCATATTATTCATATACCAGAAATGTTTGAAGCTACTGACTGAATGAAAAGAGCTGGCATCTCACTCTCTTTGAATCTTCTTTATCATGCTAAGAGGAGCAGGAAAAAGCAAAAAAATTCAGAATTGCACCTTGCAATGCCGAGAAATTACTGTTTGTGCATTTACAATATTCATTGATTTTTGCCATTGAAAAACGTCCAGAAATGTTTGAAGCTACTGACTGAATGAAAAGAGCTGGCATCTCACTCTCTTTGAATCTTCTTTGTCATGCTAAGAGGAGCAGGAAAAAGCAAAAACTTTCAGAATTGCACCTTGCAATGCGGAGAAATTACTGTTTGTGCATTCACATTATTCATTGATTTTTGCCATTGAAAAACGTCCAGAAATGTTTGAAGCTACTGACTGAATAAAAGGTGCTGGCATCTCACTCTCTTTGAATCTTCTTTATCAAGCTAAGAGGAGCAGGAAAAATCAAAAAATTTCAGAATTGCACCTTGCAATGCGGAGAAATTACTGTTTGTGTATTTACAATATTCATTGATTTTTGCCATTGAAAAACGTCCAGAAATGTTTGAAGCTACTGACTGAATGAAAGGAGCTGGCATCTCACTCTCTTTGAATCTTCTTTATCATGCTAAGAGGAGCAGGAAAAAGCAAAAATTTCAGAATTGCACCTTGCAATGCGGAGAAATTACTGTTTGTGCATTCACATTATTCATTGATTTTTGCCATTGAAAAATATCATGTTATTCATATACCAGAAATGTTTGAAGCTACTGACTGAATGAAAGGAGCTGGCATCTCACTCTCATTGAATCTTCTTTATCATGCTAAGAGGAGCAGGAAAAAGCAAACAATTTCAGAATTGCACCTTGCAATGCGGAGAAATTACTGTTTGTGCATTCACATTATTCATTGATTTTTGCCATTGAAAAACATCATGTTTTTCATATACCAGAAATGTTTGAAGCTACTGACTGAATGAACGGAGCTGGCATCTCACTCTCTTTGAATTTTCTTTATCATGCTAAGAGGAGCAGGAAAAAGCAAAAAATTTCAGAATTGCACCTTGCAATGCGGAGAAATTACTGTTTGTGCATTCACATTATTCATTGATTTTTTGCCATTGAAAAACATCATGTTATTCATATACCAGAAATGTTTGAAGCTACTGACTGAATGAAAAGAGCTGGCATCTCACTCTCTTTGAATCTTCTTTATCATGCTAAGTGGAGCAGGAAAAAGCAAAAAATGTCAGAATTGCACCTTGCAATGCGGAGAAATTAATGTTTGTGCATTTACAATATTCATTGATTTTTGCCATTGAAAAACGTCCAGAAATGTTTGAAGCTGCTGACTGAATGAAATGAGCTGGCATCTCACTCTCTTTGAATCTTCTTTATCATGCTAAGAGGAGCAGGAAAAAGCAAAAAATTTCAGAATTGCACCTTGCAATGCGGAGAAATTACTGTTTGTGCATTAACATTATTCATTGATTTTTGCCATTGAAAAACATCATGTTATTCATATACCAGAAATGTTTGAAGCTACTGACTGAATGAAATGAGCTGGCATCTCACTCTCTTTGAATCTTCTTTATCATGCTAAGAGGAGCAGGAAAAAGCAAAAAAATTCAGAATTGCACCTTGCAATGCGGAGAAATTACTGTTTGTGCATTTACAATATTCATTGATTTTTGCCATTGAAAAACGTCCAGAAATGTTTGAAGCTACTGACTGAATGAAAGGAGCTGGCATCTCACACTCTTTGAATCTTCTTTATCATGCTAAGAGGAGCAGGAAAAAGCAAAAAATTTCAGAATTGCACCTTGCAATGCGGAGAAATTACTGTTTGTGCATTCACATTATTCATTGATTTTTGCCATTGAAAAACATCCAGAAATGTTTGAAGCTACTGACTGAATGAAAGGAGCTGGCATCTCACTGTCTTTGAATCTTCTTTATCATGCTAAGAGGAGCAGGAAAAAGCAAAAAATTTCAGTATTGCACCTTGCAATGCGGAGAAATTAATGTTTGTGCATTCACATTATTCATTGATCTTTGCAATTGTAAAACATCATGTTATTCATATACCAGAAATGTTTGAAGCTACTGACTGAATGAAAAGAGCTGGCATCTCACTCTCTTTGAATCTTCTTTAACATGCTAAGAGGAGCAGGAAAAAGCAAAAAATTGCAGAATTGCACCTTGCAATGCGGAGAAATTACTGTTTGTGCATTTACAATATTCATTGATTTTTGCCATTGAAAAACGTCCAGAAATGTTTGAAGCTACTGACTGAATGAAAGGAGCTGGCATCTCACTCTCTTTGAATCTTCTTTATCATGCTAAGAGGAGCAGGAAAAAGCAAAAAATTTCAGAATTGCACCTTGCAATGCGGAGAAATTACTGTTTGTGCATTCACATTATTCATTGATTTTTGCCATTGAAAAACATCATGTTGTTCATATACCAGAAATGTTTGAAGCTACTGACTGAATGAAAGGAGCTGGCATCTCACTCTCTTTGAATATTCTTTATCATGCTATGAGGAGCAGGAAAAAGCAAAAAATTTCAGAATTGCACCTTGCAATGCGGAGAAATTACTGCTTGTGCATTCACATTATTCATTGATTTTTGCCATTGAAAAACATCATGTTATTCATATACCAGAAATGTTTGAAGCTACTGACTGAATGAAAAGAGCTGGCATCTCACTCTCTTTGAATCTTCTTTATCATGCTAAGAGGAGCAGGAAAAAGCAAAAAATTTCAGAATTGCACCTTGCAATGCGGAGAAATTAATGTTTGTGCATTTACAATATTCATTGATTTTTGCCATTGAAAAACGTCCAGAAATGTTTGAAGCTGCTGACTGAATGAAATGAGCTGGCATCTCACTCTCTTTGAATCTTCTTTATCATGCTAAGAGGAGCAGGAAAAAGCAAAAAATTTCAGAATTGCACCTTGCAATGCGGAGAAATTACTGTTTGTGCATTTACAATATTCATTGATTTTTGCCTTTGAAAAACGTCCAGAAATGTTTGAAGCTACTGACTGAAAGGAGCTGGCATCTCACTCTCTTTGAATCTTCTTTATCATGCTAAGAGGAGCAGGAAAAAGCAAAAAATTTCAGAATTGCACCTTGCAATGCGGAGAAATTACTGTTTGTGCATTCACATTATTCATTGATTTTTGCCATTGAAAAACATCATATTATTCATATACCAGAAATGTTTGAAGCTACTGACTGAATGAAAAGAGCTGGCATCTCACTCTCTTTAAATCTTCTTTATCATGCTAAGAGGAGCAGGAAAAAGCAAAAAAATTCAGAATTGCACCTTGCAATGCCGAGAAATTACTGTTTGTGCATTTACAATATTCATTGATTTTTGCCATTGAAAAACGTCCAGAAATGTTTGAAGCTACTGACTGAATGAAAAGAGCTGGCATCTCACTCTCTTTGAATCTTCTTTGTCATGCTAAGAGGAGCAGGAAAAAGCAAAAACTTTCAGAATTGCACCTTGCAATGCGGAGAAATTACTGTTTGTGCATTCACATTATTCATTGATTTTTGCCATTGAAAAACGTCCAGAAATGTTTGAAGCTACTGCCTGAATAAAAGGTGCTGGCATCTCACTCTCTTTGAATCTTCTTTATCAAGCTAAGAGGAGCAGGAAAAATCAAAAAATTTCAGAATTGCACCTTGCAATGCGGAGAAATTACTGTTTGTGTATTTACAATATTCATTGATTTTTGCCATTGAAAAACGTCCAGAAATGTTTGAAGCTACTGACTGAATGAAAAGAGCTGGCATCTCACTCTCTTTGAATCTTCTTTATCATGCTAAGAGGAGCAGGAAAAAGCAAAAATTTCAGAATTGCACCTTGCAATGCGGAGAAATTACTGTTTGTGCATTCACATTATTCATTGATTTTTGCCATTGAAAAATATCATGTTATTCATATACCAGAAATGTTTGAAGCTACTGACTGAATGAAAGGAGCTGGCATCTCACTCTCATTGAATCTTCTTTATCATGCTAAGAGGAGCAGGAAAAAGCAAACAATTTCAGAATTGCACCTTGCAATGCGGAGAAATTACTGTTTGTGCATTCACATTATTCATTGATTTTTGCCATTGAAAAACATCATGTTTTTCATATACAAGAAATGTTTGAAGCTACTGACTGAATGAAAGGAGCTGGCATCTCACTCTCTTTGAATTTTCTTTATCATGCTAAGAGGAGCAGGAAAAAGCAAAAAATTTCAGAATTGCACCTTGCAATGCGGAGAAATTACTGTTTGTGCATTCACATTATTCATTGATTTTTGCCATTGAAAAACATCATGTTATTCATATACCAGAAATGTTTGAAGCTACTGACTGAATGAAAAGAGCTGGCATCTCACTCTCTTTGAATCTTCTTTATCATGCTAAGTGGAGCAGGAAAAAGCAAAAAATTTCAGAATTGCACCTTGCAATGCGGAGAAATTAATGTTTGTGCATTTACAATATTCATTGATTTTTGCCATTGAAAAACGTCCAGAAATGTTTGAAGCTGCTGACTGAATGAAATGAGCTGGCATCTCACTCTCTTTGAATCTTCTTTATCATGCTAAGAGGAGCAGGAAAAAGCAAAAAATTTCAGAATTGCACCTTGCAATGCGGAGAAATTACTGTTTGTGCATTTACAATATTCATTGATTTTTGCCTTTGAAAAACGTCCAGAAATGTTTGAAGCTACTGACTGAAAGGAGCTGGCATCTCACTCTCTTTGAATCTTCTTTATCATGCTAAGAGGAGCAGGAAAAAGCAAAAAATTTCAGAATTGCACCTTGCAATGCGGAGAAATTACTGTTTGTGCATTAACATTATTCATTGATTTTTGCCATTGAAAAACATCATGTTATTCATATACCAGAAATGTTTGAAGCTACTGACTGAATGAAAAGAGCTGGCATCTCACTCTCTTTGAATCTTCTTTATCATGCTAAGAGGAGCAGGAAAAAGCAAAAAAATTCAGAATTGCACCTTGCAATGCGGAGAAATTACTGTTTGTGCATTTACAATATTCATTGATTTTTGCCATTGAAAAACGTCCAGAAATGTTTGAAGCTACTGACTGAATGAAAAGACCTGGCATCTCACTCTCTTTGAATCTTCTTTGTCATGCTAAGAGGAGCAGGAAAAAGCAAAAACTTTCAGAATTGCACCTTGCAATGCGGAGAAATTACTGTTTGTGCATTCACATTATTCATTGATTTTTGCCATTGAAAAACGTCCAGAAATGTTTGAAGCTACTGACTGAATAAAAGGAGCTGGCATCTCACTCTCTTTGAATCTTCTTTATCAAGCTAAGAGGAGCAGGAAAAATCAAAAAATTTCAGAATTGCACCTTGCAATGCGGAGAAATTACTGTTTGTGCATTCACATTATTCATTGATTTTTTCCATTGAAAAACATCATGTTATTCATATACCAGAAATGTTTGAAGCTACTGACTGATTGAAAAGAGCTGGCATCTCACTCTCTTTGAATCTTCTTTATCATGCTAAGAGGAGCAGGAAAAAGCAAAACATTTCAGAATTGCACCTTGCAATGCGGAGAAATTACTGTTTGTGCATTTACAATATTCATTGATTTTTGCCATTGAAAAACGTCCAGAAATGTTTGAAGCTACTGACTGAATGAAAAGAGCTGGCATCTCACTCTCTTTGAATCTTCTTTATCATGCTAAGAGGAGCAGGAAAAAGCAAAAATTTCAGAATTGCACCTTGCAATGCGGAGAAATTACTGTTTGTGCATTTACAATATTCATTGATTTTTGCCATTGAAAAACGTCCAGAAATGTTTGAAGCTACTGACTGAATGAAAGGAGCTGGCATCTCACTCTCTTTGAATCTTCTTTATCATGCTAAGAGGAGCAGGAAAAAGCAAAAAATTTCAGAATTGCACCTTGCAATGCGGAGAAATTACTGTTTGTGCATTCACATTATTCATTGATTTTTGCCATTGAAAAACATCATGTTTTTCATATACCAGAAATGTTTGAAGCTACTGACTGAATGAAAGGAGCTGGCATCTCACTCTCTTTGAATCTTCTTTATCATGCTAAGAGGAGCAGGAAAAAGCAAAAAATTTCAGAATTGCACCTTGCAATGCGGAGAAATTACTGTTTGTGCATTCACATTATTCATTGATTTTTGCCATTGAAAAACATCATGTTGTTCATATACCAGAAATGTTTGAAGCTACTGACTGAATGAAAGGAGCTGGCATCTCACTCTCTTTGAATCTTCTTTATCATGCTAAGAGGAGCAGGAAAAAGCAAAAATTTTCAGAATTGCACCTTGCAATGCGGAGAAATTACTGTTTGTGCATTCACATTATTCATTGATTTTTGCCATTGAAAAACATCATGTTATTCATATACCAGAAATGTTTGAAGCTACTGACTGAATGAAAAGAGCTGGCATCTCACTCTCTTTGAATCTTCTTTATCATGCTAAGAGGAGCAGGAAAAAGCAAAAAATTCAGAATTGCACCTTGCAATGCGGAGAAATTACTGTTTGTGCATTTACAATATTCATTGATTTTTACCATTGAAAAACGTTTAGAAATGTTTGAAGCTACTGACTGAATGAAAGGAGCTGGCATCTCACACTCTTTGAATCTTCTTTATCATGCTAAGAGGAGCAGAAAAAGCAAAAAATTTCAGAATTGCACCTTGCAATGCGGAGAAATTACTGTTTGTGCATTCACATTATTCATTGATTTTTGCCATTGAAAAACATCCAGAAATGTTTGAAGCTACTGACTGAATGAAAGGAGATGGCATCTCACTGTCTTTGAATCTTCTTTATCATGCTAAGAGGAGCAGGAAAAAGCAAAAAATTTCAGTATTGCACCTTGCAATGCGGAGAAATTAATGTTTGTGCATTCACATTATTCATTGATTTTTGCCATTGTAATACATCATGTTATTCATATACCAGAAATGTTTGAAGCTACTGACTGAATGAAAAGAGCTGGCATCTCACTCTCTTTGAATCTTCTTTATCCTGCTAAGAGGAGCAGGAAAAAGCAAAAAATTTCAGAATTGCACCTTGCAATGCGGAGAAATTACTGTTTGTGCATTTACAATATTCATTGATTTTTGCCTTTGAAAAACGTCCAGAAATGTTTGAAGCTACTGACTGAAAGGAGCTGGCATCTCACTCTCTTTGAATCTTCTTTATCATGTTAAGAGGAGCAGGAAAAAGCAAAAAATTTCAGAATTGCACCTTGCAATGCGGAGAAATTACTGTTTGTGCATTCACATTATTCATTGATTTTTGCCATTGAAAAACATCATGTTATTCATATACCAGAAATGTTTGAAGCTACTGACTGAATGAAAAGAGCTGGCATCTCACTCTCTTTGAATCTTCTTTATCATGCTAAGAGGAGCAGGAAAAAGCAAAAAAATTCAGAATTGCGCCTTGCAATGCGGAGAAATTACTGTTTGTGCATTTACAATATTCATTGATTTTTGCCATTGAAAAACGTCCAGAAATGTTTGAAGCTACTGACTGAATGAAAAGAGCTGGCATCTCACTCTCTTTGAATCTTCTTTGTCATGCTAAGAGGAGCAGGAAAAAGCAAAAACTTTCAGAATTGCACCTTGCAATGCGGAGAAATTATTGTTTGTGCATTCACATTATTCATTGATTTTTGCCATTGAAAAACGTCCAGAAATGTTTGAAGCTACTGACTGAATAAAAGGAGCTGGCATCTCACTCTCTTTGAATCTTCTTTATCAAGCTAAGAGGAGCAGGAAAAATAAAAAAATTTCAGAATTGCACCTTGCAATGCGGAGAAATTACTGTTTGTGCATTCACATTATTCATTGATTTTTGCCATTGAAAAACATCATGTTATTCATATACCAGAAATGTTTGAAGCTACTGACTGATTGAAAAGAGCTGGCATCTCACTCTCTTTGAATCTTCTTTATCATGCTAAGAGGAGCAGGAAAAAGCAAAACATTTCAGAATTGCACCTTGCAATGCGGAGAAATTACTGTTTGTGCATTTACAATATTCATTGATTTTTGCCATTGAAAAACGTCCAGAAATGTTTGAAGCTACTGACTGAATGAAAAGAGCTGGCATCTCACTCTCTTTGAATCTTCTTTATCATGCTTAGAGGAGCAGGAAAAAGCAAAAATTTCAGAATTGCACCTTGCAATGCGGAGAAATTACTGTTTGTGCATTTACAATATTCATTGATTTTTGCCATTGAAAAACGTCCAGAAATGTTTGAAGCTACTGACTGAATGAAAGGAGCTGGCATCTCACTCTCTTTGAATCTTCTTTATCATGCTAAGAGGAGCAGGAAAAAGCAAAAAATTTCAGAATTGCACCTTGCAATGCGGAGAAATTACTGTTTGTGCATTCACATTATTCATTGATTTTTGCCATTGAAAAACATCATGTTGTTCACTTACAAGAAATGTTTGAAGCTACTGACTGAATGAAAGGAGCTGGCATCTCACTCTCTTTGAATCTTCTTTATCATGCTAAGAAGAGCAGGAAAAAGCAAAAAATTTCAGAATTGCACCTTGCAATGCGGAAAAATTACTGTTTGTGCATTCACATTATTCATTGATTTTTGCCATTGAAAAACATCATGTTATTCATATACCAGAAATGTTTGAAGCTACTGACTGAATGAAAAGAGCTGGAATCTCACTCTCTTTGATTCTTCTTTATCATGCTAAGAGGAGCAGGAAAAAGGAAAAAATTTCAGAATTGCACCTTGCAATGCGGAGAAATTACTGTTTGTGCATTTACAATATTCATTGATTTTTGCCATTGAAAAACGTCCAGAAATGTTTGAAGCTACTGACTGAATGAAAAGAGCTGGCATCTCACTCTCTTTGAATCTTCTTTATCATGCTAAGCGGAGCAGGAAAAAGCAAAAAATTTCAGAATTGCACCTTGCAATGCGGAGAAATTACTGTTTGTGTATTTACAATATTCATTGATTTTTGCCATTGATAAACGTCCAGAAATGTTTGAAGCTACTGACTGAAGGAAAGGAGCTGGCATCTCACTCTCTTTGAATCTTCTTTATCATGCTAAGAGGAGCAGGAAAAAGCAAAAAATTTCAGAATTGCACCTTGCAATGCGGAGAAATTACTGTTTGTGTATTTACAATATTCATTGATTTTTGCCATTGATAAACGTCCAGAAATGTTTGAAGCTACTGACTGAATGAAAGGAGCTGGCATCGCACTCTCTTTGAATCTTCTTTATCATGCTAAGAGGAGCAGGAAAAATCAAAAAATTTCAGAATTGCACCTTGCAATGCGGTGAAATTACTGTTTGTGCATTCACATTATTCATTGATTTTTGCCATTGAAAAACATCATGTTATTCATATACCAGAAATGTTTGAAGCTACTGACTGATTGAAAAGAGCTGGCATCTCACTCTCTTTGAATCTTCTTTATCATGCTAAGAGGAGCAGGAAAAAGCAAAACATTTCAGAATTGCACCTTGCAATGCGGAGAAATTACTGTTTGTGCATTTACAATATTCATTGATTTTTGCCATTGAAAAACGTCCAGAAATGTTTGAAGCTACTGACTGAATGAAAAGAGCTGGCATCTCACTCTCTTTGAATCTTCTTTATCATGCTAAGAGGAGCAGGAAAAAGCAAAAAATTTCAGAATTGCACCTTGCAATGCGGAGAAATTACTGTTTGTGCATTCACATTATTCATTGATTTTTGCCATTGAAAAACATCATGTTGTTCATATACCAGAAATGTTTGAAGCTACTGACTGAATGAAAGGAGCTGGCATCTCACTCTCTTTGAATATTCTTTATCATGCTAAGAGGAGCAGGAAAAAGCAAAAATTTCAGAATTGCACCTTGCAATGCGGAGAAATTACTGTTTGTGCATTCACATTATTCATTGATTTTTGCCATTGAAAAACATCATGTTATTCATATACCAAAAATGTTTGAAGCTACTGACTGAATGAAAAGAGCTGGCATCTCACTCTCTTTGAATCTTCTTTATCATGCTAAGAGGAGCAGGAAAAAGCAAAAAATTTCAGAATTGCACCTTGCAATGCGGAGAAATTAATGTTTGTGCATTTACAATATTCATTGATTTTTGCCATTGAAAAACGTCCAGAAATGTTTGAAGCTACTGACTGAATGAAATGAGCTGGCATCTCACTCTCTTTGAATCTTCATTATCATGCTAAGAGGAGCAGGAAAAAGCAAAAAATTTCAGAATTGCACCTTGCAATGCGGAGAAATTACTGTTTGTGCATTTACAATATTCATTGATTTTTGCCTTTGAAAAACGTCCAGAAATGTTTGAAGCTACTGACTGAAAGGAGCTGGCATCTCACTCTCTTTGAATCTTCTTTATCATGCTAAGAGGAGCAGGAAAAAGCAAAAAATTTCAGAATTGCACCTTGCAATGCGGAGAAATTACTGTTTGTGCATTTACATTATTCATTGATTTTTGCCATTGAAAAACATCATGTTATTCATATACCAGAAATGTTTGAAGCTACTGACTGATTGAAAAGAGCTGGCATCTCACTCTCTTTGAATCTTCTTTATCATGCTAAGAGGAGCAGGAAAAAGCAAAACATTTCAGAATTGCACCTTGCAATGCGGAGAAATTACTGTTTGTGCATTTACAATATTCATTGATTTTTGCCATTGAAAAACGTCCAGAAATGTTTGAAGCTACTGACTGAATGAAAAGAGCTGGCATCTCACTCTCTTTGAATCTTCTTTATCATGCTAAGAGGAGCAGGAAAAAGCAAAAAATTTCAGAATCGCACCTTGCAATGCGGAGAAATTACTGTTTGTGCATTCACATTATTCATTGATTTTTGCCATTGAAAAACATCATGTTGTTCATATACCAGAAATGTTTGAAGCTACTGACTGAATGAAAGGAGCTGGCATCTCACTCTCTTTGAATATTCTTTATCATGCTAAGAGGAGCAGGAAAAAGCAAAAATCTCAGAATTGCACCTTGCAATGCGGAGAAATTACTGTTTGTGCATTCACATTATTCATTGATTTTTGCCATTGAAAAACATCATGTTATTCATATACCAAAAATGTTTGAAGCTACTGACTGAATGAAAAGAGCTGGCATCTCACTCTCTTTGAATCTTCTTTATCATGCTAAGAGGAGCAGGAAAAAGCAAAAAATTTCAGAATTGCACCTTGCAATGCGGAGAAATTAATGTTTGTGCATTTACAATATTCATTGATTTTTGCCATTGAAAAACGTCCAGAAATGTTTGAAGCTACTGACTGAATGAAATGAGCTGGCATCTCACTCTCTTTGAATCTTCATTATCATGCTAAGAGGAGCAGGAAAAAGCAAAAAATTTCAGAATTGCACCTTGCAATGCGGAGAAATTACTGTTTGTGCATTTACAATATTCATTGATTTTTGCCTTTGAAAAACGTCCAGAAATGTTTGAAGCTACTGACTGAAAGGAGCTGGCATCTCACTCTCTTTGAATCTTCTTTATCATGCTAAGAGGAGCAGGAAAAAGCAAAAAATTTCAGAATTGCACCTTGCAATGCGGAGAAATTACTGTTTGTGCATTCACATTATTCATTGATTTTTGCCATTGAAAAACATCATGTTATTCATATACCAGAAATGTTTGAAGCTACTGACTGATTGAAAAGAGCTGGCATCTCACTCTCTTTGAATCTTCTTTATCATGCTAAGAGGAGCAGGAAAAAGCAAAACATTTCAGAATTGCACCTTGTAATGCGGAGAAATTACTGTTTGTGCATTTACAATATTCATTGATTTTTGCCATTGAAAAACGTCCAGAAATGTTTGAAGCTACTGACTGAATGAAAAGAGCTGGCATCTCACTCTCTTTGAATCTTCTTTATCATGCTAAGAGGAGCAGGAAATAGCAAAAATTTCAGAATTGCACCTTGCAATGCGGAGAAATTACTGTTTGTGCATTTACAATATTCATTGATTTTTGCCATTGAAAAACGTCCAGAAATGTTTGAAGCTACTGACTGAATGAAAGGAGCTAGCATCTCACTCTCTTTGAATCTTCTTTATCATGCTAAGAGGAGCAGGAAAAAGCAAAAAATTTCAGAATTGCACCTTGCAATGCGGAGAAATTACTGTTTGTGCATTCACATTATTCATTGATTTTTGCCATTGAAAAACATCATGTTGTTCACTTACAAGAAATGTTTGAAGCTACTGACTGAATGAAAGGAGCTGGCATCTCACTCTCTTTGAATCTTCTTTATCATGCTAAGAGGAGCAGGAAAAAGCAAAAAATTTCAGAATTGCACCTTGCAATGCCGAAAAATTACTGTTTGTGCATTCACATTATTCATTGATTTTTGCCATTGAAAAACATCATGTTATTCATATACCAGAAATGTTTGAAGCTACTGACTGAATGAAAAGAGCTGGCATCTCACTCTCTTTGATTCTTCTTTATCATGCTAAGAGGAGCAGGAAAAAGCAAAAAATTTCAGAATTGCACCTTGCAATGCGGAGAAATTACTGTTTTTGCATTTACAATATTCATTGATTTTTGCCATTGAAAAACGTCCAGAAATGTTTGAAGCTACTGACTGAATGAAAAGAGCTGGCATCTCACTCTCTTTGAATCTTCTTTATCATGCTAAGAGGAGCAGGAAAAAGCAAAAAATTTCAGAATTGCACCTTGAAATGCGGAGAAATTACTGTTTGTGTATTTACAATATTCATTGATTTTTGCCATTGATAAACGTCCAGAAATGTTTGAAGCTACTGACTGAATGAAAGGAGCTGGCATCTCACTCTCTTTGAATCTTCTTTATCATGCTAAGAGGAGCAGGAAAAAGCAAAAAATTTCAGAACTGCACCTTGCAATGCGGAGAAATTACTGTTTGTGCATTCACATTATTCATTGATTTTTGCCATTGAAAAACATCATGTTATTCATATACCAGAAATGTTTGAAGCTACTGACTGAATGAAAAGAGCTGGCATCTCACTCACTTTGAATCTTGCTTATCATGCTAAGTGGAGCAGGAAAAAGCAAAAAATTTCAGAATTGCACCTTGCAATGCGGAGAAATTACTGTTTGTGCATTTACAAAATTCATTGATTTTTGCCATTGAAAAACTTCCAGAAATTTTTGAAGCTACTGACTGAATGAAAGGAGCTGGCATCTCACTCTCTTTGAATCTTCTTTATCATGCTAAGAGGAGCAGGAAAAAGCAAAAAATTTCAGAATTGCACCTTGCAATGCGGAGAAATTACTGTTTGTGCATTTACAATATTCATTGATTTTTGCCATTGAAAAACGTCCAGAAATGTTTGAAGCTACTGACTGAATGAAAAGAGCTGGCATCTCACTCTCTTTGAATCTTCTTTATCATGCTAAGAGGAGCAGGAAAAAGCAAAAAATTTCAGAATTGCACCTTGCAATGCGGAGAAATTACTGTTTGTGTATTTACAATATTCATTGATTTTTGCCATTGATAAACGTCCAGAAATGTTTGAAGCTACTGACTGAAGGAAAGGAGCTGGCATCTCACTCTCTTTGAATCTTCTTTATCATGCTAAGAGGAGCAGGAAAAAGCAAAAAAATTCAGAACTGCACCTTGCAATGCGGAGAAATTACTGTTTGTGCATTCACATTATTCATTGAGTTTTTGCCATTGAAAAACATCATGTTATTCATATACCAGAAATGTTTGAAGCTACTGACTGAATGAAAAGAGCTGGCATCTCACTCTCTTTGAATCTTCTTTATCATGCTAAGAGGAGCAGGAAAAAGCAAAAAATTTCAGAATTGCACCTTGCAATGCGGAGAAATTACTGTTTGTGCATTTACAAAATTCATTGATTTTTGCCATTGAAAAACTTCCAGAAATGTATGAAGCTACTGAATGAATGAAAAGAGCTGGCATCTCACTCTCTTTGAATCTTCTTTATCATGCTAAGAGGAGCAGGAAAAAGCAAAAAATTTCAGAATTGCACCTTGCAATGCGGAGAAATTACTGTTTGTGTATTTACAATATTCATTGATTTTTGCCATTGATAAACGTCCAGAAATGTTTGAAGCTACTGACTGAATGAAAGGAGCTGGCATCTCACTCTCTTTGAATCTTCTTTATCATGCTAAGAGGATCAGGAAAAAGCAAAAAATTTCAGAACTGCACCTTGCAATGCGGAGAAATTACTGTTTGTGCATTCACATTATTCATTGATTTTTGCCATTGAAAAACATCATGTTATTCATATACCAGAAATGTTTAAAGCTACTGACTGAATGAAAAGAGCTGGCATCTCACTCTCTTTGAATCTTCTTTATCATGCTAAGAGGAGCAGGAAAAAGCAAAAAATTTCAGAATTGCACCTTGCAATGCGGAGAAATTACTGTTTGTGTATTTACAATATTCATTGATTTTTGCCATTGATAAACGTCCAGAAATGTTTGAAGCTACTGACTGAATGAAAGGAGCTGGCATCGCACTCTCTTTGAATCTTCTTTATCATGCTAAGAGGAGCAGTAAAAAGCAAAAAATTTCAGAACTGCACCTTGCAATGCGGAGAAATTACTGTTTGTGTATTTACAATATTCATTGATTTTTGCCATTGATAAACGTCCAGAAATGTTTGAAGCTACTGACTGAATGAAAAGAGCTGGCATCTCACTCTCTTTGATTCTTCTTTATCATGCTAAGAGGAGCAGGAAAAAGCAAAAAATTTCAGAATTGCACCTTGCAATGCGGAGAAATTACTGTTTGTGCATTTACAATATTCATTGATTTTTGCCATTGAAAAACGTCCAGAAATGTTTGAAGCTACTGACTGAATGAAAAGAGCTGGCATCTCACTCTCTTTGAATCTTCTTTATCATGCTAAGAGGAGCAGGAAAAAGCAAAAAATTTCAGAATTGCACCTTGCAATGCGGAGAAATTACTGTTTGTGTATTTACAATATTCATTGATTTTTGCCATTGATAAACGTCCAGAAATGTTTGAAGCTACTGACTGAATGAAAGGAGCTGGCACCTCACTCTCTTTGAATCTTCTTTATCATGCTAAGAGGAGCAGGAAAAAGCAAAAAATTTCAGAACTGCACCTTGCAATGCGGAGAAATTACTGTTTGTGCATTCACATTATTCATTGATTTTTGCCATTGAAAAACATCATGTTATTCATATACCAGAAATGTTTGAAGCTACTGACTGAATGAAAAGAGCTGTCATCTCACTCTCTTTGAATCTTGCTTATCATGCTAAGTGGAGCAGGAAAAAGCAAAAAATTTCAGAATTGCACCTTGCAATGCGGAGAAATTACTGTTTGTGCATTTACAAAATTCATTGATTTTTGCCATTGAAAAACTTCCAGAAATTTTTGAAGCTACTGACTGAATGAAAGGAGCTGGCATCTCACTCTCTTTGAATCTTCTTTATCATGCTAAGAGGAGAAGGAAAAAGCAAAAAATTTCAGAATTGCACCTTGCAATGCGGAGAAATTACTGTTTGTGCATTTACAATATTCATTGATTTTTGCCATTGAAAAACGTCCAGAAATGTTTGAAGCTACTGACTGAATGAAAAGAGCTGGCATCTCACTCTCTTTGAATCTTCTTTATCATGCTAAGAGGAGCAGGAAAAAGCAAAAAATTTCAGAATTGCACCTTGCAATGCGGAGAAATTACTGTTTGTGTATTTACAATATTCATTGATTTTTGCCATTGATAAACGTCCAGAAATGTTTGAAGCTACTGACTGAAGGAAAGGAGCTGGCATCTCACTCTCTTTGAATCTTCTTTATCATGCTAAGAGGAGCAGGAAAAAGCAAAAAAATTCAGAACTGCACCTTGCAATGCGGAGAAATTACTGTTTGTGCATTCACATTATTCATTGAGTTTTTGCCATTGAAAAACAGCATGATATTCATATACCAGAAATGTTTGAAGCTACTGACTGAATGAAAAGAGCTGGCATCTCACTCTCTTTGAATCTTCTTTATCATGCTAAGAGGAGCAGGAAAAAGCAAAACATTTCAGAATTGCACCTTGCAATGCGGAGAAATTACTGTTTGTGCATTTACAATATTCATTGATTTTTGCCATTGAAAAACGTCCAGAAATGTTTGAAGCTACTGACTGAATGAAAAGAGCTGGCATCTCACTCTCTTTGAATCTTCTTTATCATGCTAAGAGGAGCAGGAAAAAGCAAAAAATTTCAGAATTGCACCTTGCAATGCGGAGAAATTACTGTTTGTGCATTCACATTATTCATTGATTTTTGCCATTGAAAAACATCATGTTATTCATATACCAAAAATGTTTGAAGCTACTGACTGAATGAAAAGAGCTGGCATCTCACTCTCTTTGAATCTTCTTTATCATGCTAAGAGGAGCAGGAAAAAGCAAAAAATTTCAGAATTGCACCTTGCAATGCGGAGAAATTAATGTTTGTGCATTTACAATATTCATTGATTTTTGCCATTGAAAAACGTCCAGAAATGTTTGAAGCTACTGACTGAATGAAATGAGCTGGCATCTCACTCTCTTTGAATCTTCATTATCATGCTAAGAGGAGCAGGAAAAAGCAAAAAATTTCAGAATTGCACCTTGCAATGCGGAGAAATTACTGTTTGTGCATTTACAATATTCATTGATTTTTGCCTTTGAAAAACGTCCAGAAATGTTTGAAGCTACTGACTGAAAGGAGCTGGCATCTCACTCTCTTTGAATCTTCTTTATCATGCTAAGAGGAGCAGGAAAAGCAAACAATTTCAGAATTGCACCTTGCAATGCGGAGAAATTACTGTTTGTGCATTCACATTATTCATTGATTTTTGCCATTGAAAAACATCATGTTATTCATATACCAGAAATGTTTGAAGCTACTGACTGATTGAAAAGAGCTGGCATCTCATTCTCTTTGAATCTTCTTTATCATGCTAAGAGGAGCAGGAAAAAGCAAAACATTTCAGAATTGCACCTTGTAATGCGGAGAAATTACTGTTTGTGCATTTACAATATTCATTGATTTTTGCCATTGAAAAACGTCCAGAAATGTTTGAAGCTACTGACTGAATGAAAAGAGCTGGCATCTCACTCTCTTTGAATCTTCTTTATCATGCTAAGAGGAGCAGGAAATAGCAAAAATTTCAGAATTGCACCTTGCAATGCGGAGAAATTACTGTTTGTGCATTTACAATATTCATTGATTTTTGCCATTGAAAAACGTCCAGAAATGTTTGAAGCTACTGACTGAATGAAAGGAGCTAGCATCTCACTCTCTTTGAATCTTCTTTATCATGCTAAGAGGAGCAGGAAAAAGCAAAAAATTTCAGAATTGCACCTTGCAATGCGGAGAAATTACTGTTTGTGCATTCACATTATTCATTGATTTTTGCCATTGAAAAACATCATGTTGTTCACTTACAAGAAATGTTTGAAGCTACTGACTGAATGAAAGGAGCTGGCATCTCACTCTCTTTGAATCTTCTTTATCATGCTAAGAGGAGCAGGAAAAAGCAAAAAATTTCAGAATTGCACCTTGCAATGCCGAAAAATTACTGTTTGTGCATTCACATTATTCATTGATTTTTGCCATTGAAAAACATCATGTTATTCATATACCAGAAATGTTTGAAGCTACTGACTGAATGAAAAGAGCTGGCATCTCACTCTCTTTGATTCTTCTTTATCATGCTAAGAGGAGCAGGAAAAAGCAAAAAATTTCAGAATTGCACCTTGCAATGCGGAGAAATTACTGTTTGTGCATTTACAATATTCATTGATTTTTGCCATTGAAAAACGTCCAGAAATGTTTGAAGCTACTGACTGAATGAAAAGAGCTGGCATCTCACTCTCTTTGAATCTTCTTTATCATGCTAAGAGGAGCAGGAAAAAGCAAAAAATTTCAGAATTGCACCTTGAAATGCGGAGAAATTACTGTTTGTGTATTTACAATATTCATTGATTTTTGCCATTGATAAACGTCCAGAAATGTTTGAAGCTACTGACTGAATGAAAGGAGCTGGCATCTCACTCTCTTTGAATCTTCTTTATCATGCTAAGAGGAGCAGGAAAAAGCAAAAAATTTCAGAACTGCACCTTGCAATGCGGAGAAATTACTGTTTGTGCATTCACATTATTCATTGATTTTTGCCATTGAAAAACATCATGTTATTCATATACCAGAAATGTTTGAAGCTACTGACTGAATGAAAAGAGCTGGCATCTCACTCACTTTGAATCTTGCTTATCATGCTAAGTGGAGCAGGAAAAAGCAAAAAATTTCAGAATTGCACCTTGCAATGCGGAGAAATTACTGTTTGTGCATTTACAAAATTCATTGATTTTTGCCATTGAAAAACTTCCAGAAATTTTTGAAGCTACTGACTGAATGAAAGGAGCTGGCATCTCACTCTCTTTGAATCTTCTTTATCATGCTAAGAGGAGCAGGAAAAAGCAAAAAATTTCAGAATTGCACCTTGCAATGCGGAGAAATTACTGTTTGTGCATTTACAATATTCATTGATTTTTGCCATTGAAAAACGTCCAGAAATGTTTGAAGCTACTGACTGAATGAAAAGAGCTGGCATCTCACTCTCTTTGAATCTTCTTTATCATGCTAAGAGGAGCAGGAAAAAGCAAAAAATTTCAGAATTGCACCTTGCAATGCGGAGAAATTACTGTTTGTGTATTTACAATATTCATTGATTTTTGCCATTGATAAACGTCCAGAAATGTTTGAAGCTACTGACTGAAGGAAAGGAGCTGGCATCTCACTCTCTTTGAATCTTCTTTATCATGCTAAGAGGAGCAGGAAAAAGCAAAAAAATTCAGAACTGCACCTTGCAATGCGGAGAAATTACTGTTTGTGCATTCACATTATTCATTGAGTTTTTGCCATTGAAAAACATCATGTTATTCATATACCAGAAATGTTTGAAGCTACTGACTGAATGAAAAGAGCTGGCATCTCACTCTCTTTGAATCTTCTTTATCATGCTAAGAGGAGCAGGAAAAAGCAAAAAATTTCAGAATTGCACCTTGCAATGCGGAGAAATTACTGTTTGTGCATTTACAAAATTCATTGATTTTTGCCATTGAAAAACGTCCAGAAATGTTTGAAGCTACTGACTGAATGAAAAGAGCTGGCATCTCACTCTCTTTGAATCTTCTTTATCATGCTAAGAGGAGCAGGAAAAAGCAAAAAATTTCAGAATTGCACCTTGCAATGCGGAGAAATTACTGTTTGTGTATTTACAATATTCATTGATTTTTGCCATTGATAAACGTCCAGAAATGTTTGAAGCTACTGACTGAAGGAAAGGAGCTGGCATCTCACTCTCTTTGAATCTTCTTTATCATGCTAAGAGGAGCAGGAAAAAGCAAAAAAATTCAGAACTGCACCTTGCAATGCGGAGAAATTACTGTTTGTGCATTCACATTATTCATTGAGTTTTTGCCATTGAAAAACATCATGTTATTCATATACCAGAAATGTTTGAAGCTACTGACTGAATGAAAAGAGCTGGCATCTCACTCTCTTTGAATCTTCTTTATCATGCTAAGAGGAGCAGGAAAAAGCAAAAAATTTCAGAATTGCACCTTGCAATGCGGAGAAATTACTGTTTGTGCATTTACAAAATTCATTGATTTTTGCCATTGAAAAACGTCCAGAAATGTTTGAAGCTACTGACTGAATGAAAAGAGCTGGCATCTCACTCTCTTTGAATCTTCTTTATCATGCTAAGAGGAGCAGGAAAAAGCAAAAAATTTCAGAATTGCACCTTGCAATGCGGAGAAATTACTGTTTGTGTATTTACAATATTCATTGATTTTTGCCATTGATAAACGTCCAGAAATGTTTGAAGCTACTGACTGAAGGAAAGGAGCTGGCATCTCACTCTCTTTGAATCTTCTTTATCATGCTAAGAGGAGCAGGAAAAAGCAAAAAAATTCAGAACTGCACCTTGCAATGCGGAGAAATTACTGTTTGTGCATTCACATTATTCATTGAGTTTTTGCCATTGAAAAACATCATGTTATTCATATACCAGAAATGTTTGAAGCTACTGACTGAATGAAAAGAGCTGGCATCTCACTCTCTTTGAATCTTCTTTATCATGCTAAGAGGAGCAGGAAAAAGCAAAAAATTTCAGAATTGCACCTTGCAATGCGGAGAAATTACTGTTTGTGCATTTACAAAATTCATTGATTTTTGCCATTGAAAAACTTCCAGAAATGTATGAAGCTACTGAATGAATGAAAAGAGCTGGCATCTCACTCTCTTTGAATCTTCTTTATCATGCTAATAGGAGCAGGAAAAAGCAAAAAATTTCAGAATTGCACCTTGCAATGCGGAGAAATTACTGTTTGTGTATTTACAATATTCATTGATTTTTGCCATTGATAAACGTCCAGAAATGTTTGAAGCTACTGACTGAATGAAAGGAGCTGGCATCTCACTCTCTTTGAATCTTCTTTATCATGCTAAGAGGAGCAGGAAAAAGCAAAAAATTTCAGAACTGCACCTTGCAATGCGGAGAAATTACTGTTTGTGCATTCACATTATTCATTGATTTTTGCCATTGAAAAACATCATGTTATTCATATACCAGAAATGTTTGAAGCTACTGACTGAATGAAAAGAGCTGGCATCTCACTCTCTTTGAATCTTCTTTATCATGCTAAGAGGAGCAGGAAAAAGCAAAAAATTTCAGAATTGCACCTTGCAATGCGGAGAAATTACTGTTTGTGTATTTAAAATATTCATTGATTTTTGCCATTGATAAACGTCCAGAAATGTTTGAAGCTACTGACTGAATGAAAGGAGCTGGCATCGCACTCTCTTTGAATCTTCTTTATCATGCTAAGAGGAGCAGTAAAAAGCAAAAAATTTCAGAACTGCACCTTGCAATGCGGAGAAATTACTGTTTGTGTATTTACAATATTCATTGATTTTTGCCATTGATAAACGTCCAGAAATGTTTGAAGCTACTGACTGAATGAAAGGAGCTGGCACCTCACTCTCTTTGAATCTTCTTTATCATGCTAAGAGGAGCAGGAAAAAGCAAAAAATTTCAGAACTGCACCTTGCAATGCGGAGAAATTACTGTTTGTGCATTCACATTATTCATTGATTTTTGCCATTGAAAAACATCATGTTATTCATATACCAGAAATGTTTGAAGCTACTGACTGAATGAAAAGAGCTGTCATCTCACTCTCTTTGAATCTTGCTTATCATGCTAAGTGGAGCAGGAAAAAGCAAAAAATTTCAGAATTGCACCTTGCAATGCGGAGAAATTACTGTTTGTGCATTTACAAAATTCATTGATTTTTGCCATTGAAAAACTTCCAGAAATTTTTGAAGCTACTGACTGAATGAAAGGAGCTGGCATCTCACTCTCTTTGAATCTTCTTTATCATGCTAAGAGGAGCAGGAAAAAGCAAAAAATTTCAGAATTGCACCTTGCAATGCGGAGAAATTACTGTTTGTGCATTTACAATATTCATTGATTTTTGCCATTGAAAAACGTCCAGAAATGTTTGAAGCTACTGACTGAATGAAAAGAGCTGGCATCTCACTCTCTTTGAATCTTCTTTATCATGCTAAGAGGAGCAGGAAAAAGCAAAAAATTTCAGAATTGCACCTTGCAATGCGGAGAAATTACTGTTTGTGCATTCACATTATTCATTGAGTTTTTGCCATTGAAAAACAGCATGATATTCATATACCAGAAATGTTTGAAGCTACTGACTGAATGAAAAGAGCTGGCATCTCACTCTCTTTGAATCTTCTTTATCATGCTAAGAGGAGCAGGAAAAAGCAAAACATTTCAGAATTGCACCTTGCAATGCGGAGAAATTACTGTTTGTGCATTTACAATATTCATTGATTTTTGCCATTGAAAAACGTCCAGAAATGTTTGAAGCTACTGACTGAATGAAAAGAGCTGGCATCTCACTCTCTTTGAATCTTCTTTATCATGCTAAGAGGAGCAGGAAAAAGCAAAAAATTTCAGAATTGCACCTTGCAATGCGGAGAAATTACTGTTTGTGCATTCACATTATTCATTGATTTTTGCCATTGAAAAACATCATGTTATTCATATACCAAAAATGTTTGAAGCTACTGACTGAATGAAAAGAGCTGGCATCTCACTCTCTTTGAATCTTCTTTATCATGCTAAGAGGAGCAGGAAAAAGCAAAAAATTTCAGAATTGCACCTTGCAATGCGGAGAAATTAATGTTTGTGCATTTACAATATTCATTGATTTTTGCCATTGAAAAACGTCCAGAAATGTTTGAAGCTACTGACTGAATGAAATGAGCTGGCATCTCACTCTCTTTGAATCTTCATTATCATGCTAAGAGGAGCAGGAAAAAGCAAAAAATTTCAGAATTGCACCTTGCAATGCGGAGAAATTACTGTTTGTGCATTTACAATATTCATTGATTTTTGCCTTTGAAAAACGTCCAGAAATGTTTGAAGCTACTGACTGAATGAAAAGAGCTGGCATCTCACTCTCTTTGAATCTTCTTTATCATGCTAAGAGGAGCAGGAAAAAGCAAAAATTTCAGAATTGCACCTTGCAATGCGGAGAAATTACTGCTGGTGCATTTACAATATTCATTGATTTTTGCCATTGAAAAACGTCCAGAAATGTTTGAAGCTACTGACTGAATGAAAGGAGCTAGCATCTCACTCTCTTTGAATCTTCTTTATCATGCTAAGAGGAGCAGGAAAAAGCAAAAAATTTCAGAATTGCACCTTGCAATGCGGAGAAATTACTGTTTGTGCATTCACATTATTCATTGATTTTTGCCATTGAAAAACATCATGTTGTTCACTTACAAGAAATGTTTGAAGCTACTGACTGAATGAAAGGAGCTGGCATCTCACTCTCTTTGAATATTCTTTATCATGCTAAGAGGAGCAGGAAAAAGCAAAAAATTTCAGAATTGCACCTTGCAATGCCGAAAAATTACTGCTTGTGCATTCACATTATTCATTGATTTTTGCCATTGAAAAACATCATGTTATTCATATACCAGAAATGTTTGAAGCTACTGACTGAATGAAAAGAGCTGGCATCTCACTCTCTTTGATTCTTCTTTATCATGCTAAGAGGAGCAGGAAAAAGCAAAAAATTTCAGAATTGCACCTTGCAATGCGGAGAAATTACTGTTTGTGCATTTACAATATTCATTGATTTTTGCCATTGAAAAACGTCCAGAAATGTTTGAAGCTACTGACTGAATGAAAAGAGCTGGCATCTCACTCTCTTTGAATCTTCTTTATCATGCTAAGAGGAGCAGGAAAAAGCAAAAAATTTCAGAATTGCACCTTGCAATGCGGATAAATTACTGTTTGTGTATTTACAATATTCATTGATTTTTGCCATTGATAAACGTCCAGAAATGTTTGAAGCTACTGACTGAATGAAAGGAGCTGGCATCTCACTCTCTTTGAATCTTCTTTATCATGCTAAGAGGAGCAGGAAAAAGCAAAAAATTTCAGAACTGCACCTTGCAATGCGGAGAAATTACTGTTTGTGCATTCACATTATTCATTGATTTTTGCCATTGAAAAACATCATGTTATTCATATACCAGAAATGTTTGAAGCTACTGACTGAATGAAAAGAGCTGGCATCTCACTCACTTTGAATCTTGCTTATCATGCTAAGTGGAGCAGGAAAAAGCAAAAAATTTCAGAATTGCACCTTGCAATGCGGAGAAATTACTGTTTGTGCATTTACAAAATTCATTGATTTTTGCCATTGAAAAACTTCCAGAAATTTTTGAAGCTACTGACTGAATGAAAGGAGCTGGCATCTCACTCTCTTTGAATCTTCTTTATCATGCTAAGAGGAGCAGGAAAAAGCAAAAAATTTCAGAATTGCACCTTGCAATGCGGAGAAATTACTGTTTGTGCATTTACAATATTCATTGATTTTTGCCATTGAAAAACGTCCAGAAATGTTTGAAGCTACTGACTGAATGAAAAGAGCTGGCATCTCACTCTCTTTGAATCTTCTTTATCATGCTAAGAGGAGCAGGAAAAAGCAAAAAATTTCAGAATTGCACCTTGCAATGCGGAGAAATTACTGTTTGTGTATTTACAATATTCATTGATTTTTGCCATTGATAAACGTCCAGAAATGTTTGAAGCTACTGACTGAAGGAAAGGAGCTGGCATCTCACTCTCTTTGAATCTTCTTTATCATGCTAAGAGGAGCAGGAAAAAGCAAAAAAATTCAGAACTGCACCTTGCAATGTGGAGAAATTACTGTTTGTGCATTCACATTATTCATTGAGTTTTTGCCATTGAAAAACATCATGTTATTCATATACCAGAAATGTTTGAAGCTACTGACTGAATGAAAAGAGCTGGCATCTCACTCTCTTTGAATCTTCTTTATCATGCTAAGAGGAGCAGGAAAAAGCAAAAAATTTCAGAATTGCACCTTGCAATGCGGAGAAATTACTGTTTGTGCATTTACAAAATTCATTGATTTTTGCCATTGAAAAACTTCCAGAAATGTATGAAGCTACTGAATGAATGAAAAGAGCTGGCATCTCACTCTCTTTGAATCTTCTTTATCATGCTAAGAGGAGCAGGAAAAAGCAAAAAATTTCAGAATTGCACCTTGCAATGCGGAGAAATTACTGTTTGTGTATTTACAATATTCATTGATTTTTGCCATTGATAAACGTCCAGAAATGTTTGAAGCTACTGACTGAATGAAAGGAGCTGGCATCTCACTCTCTTTGAATCTTCTTTATCATGCTAAGAGGAGCAGGAAAAAGCAAAAAATTTCAGGACTGCACCTTGCAATGCGGAGAAATTACTGTTTGTGCATTCACATTATTCATTGATTTTTGCCATTGAAAAACATCATGTTATTCATATACCAGAAATGTTTGAAGCTACTGACTGAATGAAAAGAGCTGGCATCTCACTCTCTTTGAATCTTCTTTATCATGCTAAGAGGAGCAGGAAAAAGCAAAAAATTTCAGAATTGCACCTTGCAATGCGGAGAAATTACTGTTTGTGTATTTACAATATTCATTGATTTTTGCCATTGATAAACGTCCAGAAATGTTTGAAGCTACTGACTGAATGAAAGGAGCTGGCATCGCACTCTCTTTGAATCTTCTTTATCATGCTAAGAGGAGCAGTAAAAAGCAAAAAATTTCAGAACTGCACCTTGCAATGCGGAGAAATTACTGTTTGTGTACTTACAATATTCATTGATTTTTGCCATTGATAAACGTCCAGAAATGTTTGAAGCTACTGACTGAATGAAAGGAGCTGGCATCGCACTCTCTTTGAATCTTCTTTATCATGCTAAGAGGAGCAGGAAAAATCAAAAAATTTCAGAATTGCACCTTTCAATGCGGAGAAATTACTGTTTGTGCATTCACATTATTCATTGATTTTTGCCATTGAAAAACATCATGTTATTCATATACCAGAAATGTTTGAAGCTACTGACTGATTGAAAAGAGCTGGCATCTCACTCTCTTTGAATCTTCTTTATCATGCTAAGAGGAGCAGGAAAAAGCAAAACATTTCAGAATTGCACCTTGCAATGCGGAGAAATTACTGTTTGTGCATTTACAATATTCATTGAAACATCATGTTGTTCACTTACAAGAAATGTTTGAAGCTACTGACTGAATGAAAGGAGCTGTCATCTCACTCTCTTTGAATCTTCTTTATCATGCTAAGAGGAGCAGGAAAAAGCAAAAAATTTCAGAATTGCACCTTGCAATGCGGAAAAATTACTGTTTGTGCATTCACATTATTCATTGATTTTTGCCATTGAAAAACATCATGTTATTCATATACCAGAAATGTTTGAAGCTACTGACTGAATGAAAAGAGCTGGCATCTCACTCTCTTTGATTCTTCTTTATCATGCTAAGAGGAGCAGGAAAAAGCAAAAAATTTCAGAATTGCACCTTGCAATGCGGAGAAATTACTGTTTGTGCATTTACAATATTCATTGATTTTTGCCATTGAAAAACGTCCAGAAATGTTTGAAGCTACTGACTGAATGAAAAGAGCTGGCATCTCACTCTCTTTGAATCTTCTTTATCATGCTAAGAGGAGCAGGAAAAAGCAAAAAATTTCAGAATTGCACCTTGCAATGCGGAGAAATTACTGTTTGTGTATTTACAATATTCATTGATTTTTGCCATTGATAAACGTCCAGAAATGTTTGAAGCTACTGACTGAATGAAAGGAGCTGGCACCTCACTCTCTTTGAATCTTCTTTATCATGCTTAGAGGAGCAGGAAAAAGCAAAAAATTTCAGAACTGCACCTTGCAATGCGGAGAAATTACTGTTTGTGCATTCACATTATTCATTGATTTTTGCCATTGAAAAACATCATGTTATTCATATACCAGAAATGTTTGAAGCTACTGACTGAATGAAAAGAGCTGTCATCTCACTCTCTTTGAATCTTGCTTATCATGCTAAGTGGAGCAGGAAAAAGCAAAAAATTTCAGAATTGCACCTTGCAATGCGGAGAAATTACTGTTTGTGCATTTACAAAATTCATTGATTTTTGCCATTGAAAAACTTCCAGAAATTTTTGAAGCTACTGACTGAATGAAAGGAGCTGGCATCTCACTCTCTTTGAATCTTCTTTATCATGCTAAGAGGAGCAGGAAAAAGCAAAAAATTTCAGAATTGCAACTTGCAATGCGGAGAAATTACAGTTTGTGCATTCACATTATTCATTGATTTTTGCCATTGAAAAACATCATGTTATTCATATACCAGAAATGTTTGAAGCTACTGACTGAATGAAAAGAGCTGGCATCTCACTCTCTTTGAATCTTCTTTATCATGCTAAGAGGAGCAGGAAAAAGCAAAAAATTTCAGAATTGCACCTTGCAATGCGGAGAAATTACTGTTTGTGTATTTACAATATTCATTGATTTTTGCCATTGATAAACGTCCAGAAATGTTTGAAGCTACTGACTGAATGAAAGGAGCTGGCATCGCTCTCTCTTTGAATCTTCTTTATCATGCTAAGAGGAGCAGGAAAAAGAAAAAAATTTCAGAACTGCACCTTGCAATGCGGAGAAATTACTGTTTGTGTATTTACAATATTCATTGATTTTTGCCATTGATAAACGTCCAGAAATGTTTGAAGCTACTGACTGAATGAAAGGAGCTGGCATCGCACTCTCTTTGAATCTTCTTTATCATGCTAAGAGGAGCAGGAAAAAGCAAAAAATTTCAGAACTGCACCTTGCAATGCGGAGAAATTACTGTTTGTGCATTCACATTATTCATTGATTTTTGCCATTGAAAAACATCATGTTATTCATATACCAGAAATGTTTGAAGCTACTGACTGATTGAAAAGAGCTGGCATCTCACTCTCTTTGAATCGTCTTTATCATGCTAAGAGGAGCAGGAAAAAGCAAAACATTTCAGAATTGCACCTTGCAATGCGGAGAAATTACTGTTTGTGCATTTACAATATTCATTGATTTTTGCCATTGAAAAACGTCCAGAAATGTTTGAAGCTACTGACTGAATGAAAGGAGCTGGCATCTCACTCTCTTTGAATCTTCTTTATCATGCTAAGAGGAGCAGGAAAAAGCAAAAAATTTCAGAATTGCACCTTGCAATGCGGAGAAATTACTGTTTGTGCATTCACATTATTCATTGATTTTTGCCATTGAAAAACATCATGTTGTTCATATACCAGAAATGTTTGAAGCTACTGACTGAATGAAAGGAGCTGGCATCTCACTCTCTTTGAATATTCTTTATCATGCTAAGAGGAGCAGGAAAAAGCAAAAAATTTCAGAATTGCACCTTGCAATGCGGAGAAATTACTGTTTGTGCATTCACATTATTCATTGATTTTTGCCATTGAAAAACATTATGTTATTCATATACCAGAAATGTTTGAAGCTACTGACTGAATGAAAAGAGCTGGCATCTCACTCTCTTTGAATCTTCTTTATCATGCTAAGAGGAGCAGGAAAAAGCAAAAAATTTCAGAATTGCACCTTGCAATGCGGAGAAATTAATGTTTGTGCATTTACAATATTCATTGATTTTTGCCATTGAAAAACGTCCAGAAATGTTTGAAGCTACTGACTGAATGAAATGAGCTGGCATCTCACTCTCTTTGAATCTTCTTTATCATGCTAAGAGGAGCAGGAAAAAGCAAAAAATTTCAGAATTGCACCTTGCAATGCGGAGAAATTACTGTTTGTGCATTTACAATATTCATTGATTTTTGCCTTTGAAAAACGTCCAGAAATGTTTGAAGCTACTGACTGAAAGGAGCTGGCATCTCACTCTCTTTGAATCTTCTTTATCATGCTAAGAGGAGCAGGAAAAAGCAAAAAATTTCAGAATTGCACCTTGAAATGCGGAGAAATTACTGTTTGTGCATTCACATTATTCATTGATTTTTGCCATTGAAAAACATCATGTTATTCATATACCAGAAATGTTTGAAGCTACTGACTGAATGAAAAGAGCTGGCATCTCATTCTCTTTGAATCTTCTTTATCATGCTAAGAGGAGCAGGAAAAAGCAAAAAAATTCAGAATTGCACCTTGCAATGCGGAGAAATTACTGTTTGTGCATTTACAATATTCATTGATTTTTGCCATTGAAAAACGTCCAGAAATGTTTGAAGCTACTGACTGAATGAAAGGAGCTGGCATCTCACTCTCTTTGAATCTTCTTTGTCATGCTAAGAGGAGCAGGAAAAAGCAAAAACTTTCAGAATTGCACCTTGCAATGCGGAGAAATTACTGTTTGTGCATTCACATTATTCATTGATTTTTGCCATTGAAAAACGTCCAGAAATGTTTGAAGCTACTAACTGAATAAAAGGAGCTGGCATCTCACACTCTTTGAATCTTCTTTATCATGCTAAGAGGAGCAGGAAAAAGCAAAAAATTTCAGAATTGCACCTTGCAATGCGGAGAAATTACTGTTTGTTCATTCACATTATTCATTGATTTTTGCCATTGAAAAACATCCAGAAATGTTTGAAGCTACTGACTGAATGAAAGGAGCTGGCATCTCACTGTCTTTGAATCTTCTTTATCATGCTAAGAGGAGCAGGAAAAGGCAAAAAATTTCAGTATTGCACCTTGCAATGCGGAGAAATTAATGTTTGTGCATTCACATTATTCATTGATTTTTGCCATTGTAAAACATCATGTTATTCATATACCAGAAATGTTTGAAGCTACTGACTGAATGAAAAGAGCTGGCATCTCACTCTCTTTGAATCTTCTTTATCCTGCTAAGAGGAGCAGGAAAAAGCAAAAAATTTCAGAATTGCACCTTGCAATGCGGAGAAATTACTGTTTGTGCATTTACAATATTCATTGATTTTTGCCATTGAAAAACGTCCAGAAATGTTTGAAGCTACTGACTGAATGAAAGGAGCTGGCATCTCACTCTCTTTGAATCTTCTTTATCATGCTAAGAGGAGCAGGAAAAAGCAAAAAATTTCAGAATTGCACCTTGCAATGCGGAGAAATTACTGTTTGTGCATTCACATTATTCATTGATTTTTGCCATTGAAAAACATCATGTTGTTCATATACCAGAAATGTTTGAAGCTACTGACTGAATGAAAGGAGCTGGCATCTCACTCTCTTTGAATATTCTTTATCATGCTAAGAGGAGCAGGAAAAAGCAAAAAATTTCAGAATTGCACCTTGCAATGCGGAGAAATTACTGTTTGTGCATTTACAATATTCATTGATTTTTGCCATTGAAAAACGTCCAGAAATGTTTGAAGCTACTGACTGAATGAAATGAGCTGGCATCTCACTCTCTTTGAATCTTCTTTATCATGCTAAGAGGAGCAGGAAAAAGCAAAAAATTTCAGAATTGCACCTTGCAATGCGGAGAAATTACTGTTTGTGCATTTACAATATTCATTGATTTTTGCCTTTGAAAAACGTCCAGAAATGTTTGAAGCTACTGACTGAAACGAGCTGGCATCTCACTCTCTTTGAATCTTCTTTATCATGCTAAGAGGAGCAGGAAAAAGCAAAAAATTTCAGAATTGCACCTTGCAATGCGGAGAAATTACTGTTTGTGCATTCACATTATTCATTGATTTTTGCCATTGAAAAACATCATGTTATTCATATACCAGAAATGTTTGAAGCTACTGACTGAATGAAAAGAGCTGGCATCTCACTCTCTTTGAATCTTCTTTATCATGCTAAGAGGAGCAGGAAAAAGCAAAAAAATTCAGAATTGCGCCTTGCAATGCGGAGAAATTACTGTTTGTGCATTTACAATATGCATTGATTTTTGCCATTGAAAAACGTCCAGAAATGTTTGAAGCTACTGACTGAATGAAAAGAGCTGGCATGTCACTCTCTTTGAATCTTCTTTGTCATGCTAAGAGGAGCAGGAAAAAGCAAAAACTTTCAGAATTGCACCTTGCAATGCGGAGAAATTACTGCTTGTGCATTCACATTATTCATTGATTTTTGCCATTGAAAAACGTCCAGAAATGTTTGAAGCTACTGACTGAATAAAAGGAGCTGGCATCTCACTCTCTTTGAATCTTCTTTATCAAGCTAAGAGGAGCAGGAAAAATCAAAAAATTTCAGAATTGCACCTTGCAATGGGGAGAAATTACTGTTTGTGCATTCACATTATTCATTGATTTTTGCCATTGAAAAACATCATGTTATTCATATACCAGAAATGTTTGAAGCTACTGACTGATTGAAAAGAGCTGGCATCTCACTCTCTTTGAATCTTCTTTATCATGCTAAAAGGAGCAGGAAAAAGCAAAACATTTCAGAATTGCACCTTGCAATGCGGAGAAATTACTGTTTGTGCATTTACAATATTCATTGATTTTTGCCATTGAAAAACGTCCAGAAATGTTTGAAGCTACTGATTGAATGAAAGGAGCTGGCATCTCACTCTCTTTGAATCTTCTTTATCATGCTAAGAGGAGCAGGAAAAAGCAAAAAATTTCAGAATTGCACCTTGCAATGCGGAGAAATTACTGTTTGTGCATTCACATTATTCATTGATTTTTGCCATTGAAAAACATCATGTTGTTCACTTACAAGAAATGTTTGAAGCTACTGACTGAATGAAAGGAGCTTTCATCTCACTCTCTTTGAATCTTCTTTATCATGCTAAGAGGAGCAGGAAAAAGCAAAAAATTTCAGAATTGCACCTTGCAATGCGGAAAAATTACTGTTTGTGCATTCACATTATTCATTGATTTTTGCCATTGAAAAACATCATGTTATTCATATACCAGAAATGTTTGAAGCTACTGACTGAATGAAAAGAGCTGGCATCTCACTCTCTTTGATTCTTCTTTATCATGCTAAGAGGAGCAGGAAAAAGCAAAAAATTTCAGAATTGCACCTTGCAATGCGGAGAAATTACTGTTTGTGCATTTACAATATTCATTGATTTTTGCCATTGAAAAACGTCCAGAAATGTTTGAAGCTACTGACTGAACGAAAAGAGCTGGCATCTCACTCTCTTTGAATCTTCTTTATCATGCTAAGAGGAGCAGGAAAAAGCAAGAAATTTCAGAATTGCACCTTGCAATGCGGAGAAATTACTGTTTGTGTATTTACAATATTCATTGATTTTTGCCATTGATAAACGTCCAGAAATGTTTGAAGCTACTGACTGAATGAAAGGAGCTGGCATCTCACTCTCTTTGAATCTTCTTTATCATGCTAAGAGGAGCAGGAAAAAGCAAAAAATTTCAGAACTGCACCTTGCAATGCGGAG
Source organism: Phyllobates terribilis (assembly GCF_046119375.1). Lineage (NCBI taxonomy): Eukaryota > Metazoa > Chordata > Amphibia > Anura > Dendrobatidae > Phyllobates > Phyllobates terribilis. The sequence goes on from NW_027362792.1 coordinate 6,192,173, forward strand.
AAATTACTGTTTGTGCATTCACATTATTCATTGATTTTTGCCATTGAAAAACATCATGTTATTCATATACCAGAAATGTTTGAAGCTACTGACTGAATGAAAGGAGCTGGCATCTCACTCTCTTTGAATATTCTTTATCATGCTAAGAGGAGCAGGAAAAAGCAAAAAATTTCAGAATTGCACCTTGCAATGCGGAGAAATTACTGTTTGTGCATTTACAATATTCATTGATTTTTGCCATTGAAAAACGTCCAGAAATGTTTGAAGCTACTGACTGAATGAAATGAGCTGGCATCTCACTCTCTTTGAATCTTCTTTATCATGCTAAGAGGAGCAGGAAAAAGCAAAAAATTTCAGAATTGCACCTTGCAATGCGGAGAAATTACTGTTTGTGCATTTACAATATTCATTGATTTTTGCCTTTGAAAAACGTCCAGAAATGTTTGAAGCTACTGACTGAAACGAGCTGGCATCTCACTCTCTTTGAATCTTCTTTATCATGCTAAGAGGAGCAGGAAAAAGCAAAAAATTTCAGAATTGCACCTTGCAATGCGGAGAAATTACTGTTTGTGCATTCACATTATTCATTGATTTTTGCCATTGAAAAACATCATGTTATTCATATACCAGAAATGTTTGAAGCTACTGACTGAATGAAAAGAGCTGGCATCTCACTCTCTTTGAATCTTCTTTATCATGCTAAGAGGAGCAGGAAAAAGCAAAAAAATTCAGAATTGCGCCTTGCAATGCGGAGAAATTACTGTTTGTGCATTTACAATATTCATTGATTTTTGCCATTGAAAAACGTCCAGAAATGTTTGAAGCTACTGACTGAATGAAAAGAGCTGGCATCTCACTCTCTTTGAATCTTCTTTGTCATGCTAAGAGGAGCAGGAAAAAGCAAAAACTTTCAGAATTGCACCTTGCAATGCGGAGAAATTACTGCTTGTGCATTCACATTATTCATTGATTTTTGCCATTGAAAAACGTCCAGAAATGTTTGAAGCTACTGACTGAATAAAAGGAGCTGGCATCTCACTCTCTTTGAATCTTCTTTATCAAGCTAAGAGGAGCAGGAAAAATCAAAAAATTTCAGAATTGCACCTTGCAATGGGGAGAAATTACTGTTTGTGCATTCACATTATTCATTGATTTTTGCCATTGAAAAACATCATGTTATTCATATACCAGAAATGTTTGAAGCTACTGACTGATTGAAAAGAGCTGGCATCTCACTCTCTTTGAATCTTCTTTATCATGCTAAAAGGAGCAGGAAAAAGCAAAACATTTCAGAATTGCACCTTGCAATGCGGAGAAATTACTGTTTGTGCATTTACAATATTCATTGATTTTTGCCATTGAAAAACGTCCAGAAATGTTTGAAGCTACTGATTGAATGAAAGGAGCTGGCATCTCACTCTCTTTGAATCTTCTTTATCATGCTAAGAGGAGCAGGAAAAAGCAAAAAATTTCAGAATTGCACCTTGCAATGCGGAGAAATTACTGTTTGTGCATTCACATTATTCATTGATTTTTGCCATTGAAAAACATCATGTTGTTCACTTACAAGAAATGTTTGAAGCTACTGACTGAATGAAAGGAGCTGGCATCTCACTCTCTTTGAATCTTCTTTATCATGCTAAGAGGAGCAGGAAAAAGCAAAAAATTTCAGAATTGCACCTTGCAATGCGGAAAAATTACTGTTTGTGCATTGACATTATTCATTGATTTTTGCCTTTGAAAAACATCATGTTATTCATATACCAGAAATGTTTGAAGCTACTGACTGAATGAAAAGAGCTGGCATCTCACTCTCTTTGATTCTTCTTTATCATGCTAAGAGGAGCAGGAAAAAGCAAAAAATTTCAGAATTGCACCTTGCAATGCGGAGAAATTACTGTTTGTGCATTTACAATATTCATTGATTTTTGCCATTGAAAAACGTCCAGAAATGTTTGAAGCTACTGACTGAACGAAAAGAGCTGGCATCTCACTCTCTTTGAATCTTCTTTATCATGCTAAGAGGAGCAGGAAAAAGCAAGAAATTTCAGAATTGCACCTTGCAATGCGGAGAAATTACTGTTTGTGTATTTACAATATTCATTGATTTTTGCCATTGATAAACGTCCAGAAATGTTTGAAGCTACTGACTGAATGAAAGGAGCTGGCATCTCACTCTCTTTGAATCTTCTTTATCATGCTAAGAGGAGCAGGAAAAAGCAAAAAATTTCAGAACTGCACCTTGCAATGCGGAGAAATTACTGTTTGTGCATTCACATTATTCATTGATTTTTGCCATTGAAAAACATCATGTTATTCATATACCAGAAATGTTTGAAGCTACTGACTGAATGAAAGGAGCTGGCATCTCACTCTCTTTGAATATTCTTTATCATGCTAAGAGGAGCAGGAAAAAGCAAAAAATTTCAGAATTGCACCTTGCAATGCGGAGAAATTACTGTTTGTGCATTTACAATATTCATTGATTTTTGCCATTGAAAAACGTCCAGAAATGTTTGAAGCTACTGACTGAATGAAATGAGCTGGCATCTCACTCTCTTTGAATCTTCTTTATCATGCTAAGAGGAGCAGGAAAAAGCAAAAAATTTCAGAATTGCACCTTGCAATGCGGAGAAATTACTGTTTGTGCATTCACATTATTCATTGATTTTTGCCATTGAAAAACATCATGTTATTCATATATCAGAAATGTTTGAAGCTACTGACTGAATGAAAAGAGCTGGCATCTCACTCTCTTTGAATCTTCTTTATCATGCTAAGAGGAGCAGGAAAAAGCAAAAAAATTCAGAATTGCGCCTTGCAATGCGGAGAAATTACTGTTTGTGCATTTACAATATTCATTGATTTTTGCCATTGAAAAACGTCCAGAAATGTTTGAAGCTACTGACTGAATGAAATGAGCTGGCATCTCACTCTCTTTGAATCTTCTTTATCATGCTAAGAGGAGCAGGAAAAAGCAAAAAATTTCAGAATTGCACCTTGCAATGCGGAGAAATTACTGTTTGTGCATTTACAATATTCATTTATTTTTGCCTTTGAAAAACGTCCAGAAATGTTTGAAGCTACTGACTGAAACGAGCTGGCATCTCACTCTCTTTGAATCTTCTTTATCATGCTAAGAGGAGCAGGAAAAAGCAAAAAATTTCAGAATTGCACCTTGCAATGCGGAGAAATTACTGTTTGTGCATTCACATTATTCATTGATTTTTGCCATTGAAAAACATCATGTTATTCATATACCAGAAATGTTTGAAGCTACTGACTGAATGAAAAGAGCTGGCATCTCACTCTCTTTGAATATTCTTTATCATGCTAAGAGGAGCAGGAAAAAGCAAAAAAATTCAGAATTGCGCCTTGCAATGCGGAGAAATTACTGTTTGTGCATTTACAATATTCATTAATTTTTGCCATTGAAAAACGTCCAGAAATGTTTAAAGCTACTGACTGAATGAAAAGAGCTGGCATCTCACTCTCTTTGAATCTTCTTTGTCATGCTAAGAGGAGCAGGAAAAAGCAAAAACTTTCAGAATTGCACCTTGCAATGCGGAGAAATTACTGTTTGTGCATTCACATTATTCATTGATTTTTTGCCATTGAAAAACGTCCAGAAATGTTTGAAGCTACTGACTGAATAAAAGGAGCTGGCATCTCACTCTCTTTGAATCTTCTTTATCAAGCTAAGAGGAGCAGGAAAAATCAAAAAATTTCAGAATTGCACCTTGCAATGCGGAGAAATTACTGTTTGTGCATTCACATTATTCATTGATTTTTGCCATTGAAAAACATCATGTTATTCATATACCAGAAATGTTTGAAGCTACTGACTGATTGAAAAGAGCTGGCATCTCACTCTCTTTGAATCTTCTTTATCATGCTAAAAGGAGCAGGAAAAAGCAAAACATTTCAGAATTGCACCTTGCAATGCGGAGAAATTACTGTTTGTGCATTTACAATATTCATTGATTTTTGCCATTGAAAAACGTCCAGAAATGTTTGAAGCTACTGACTGAATGAAAGGAGCTGGCATCTCACTCTCTTTGAATCTTCTTTATCATGCTAAGAGGAGCAGGAAAAAGCAAAAAATTTCAGAATTGCACCTTGCAATGCGGAGAAATTACTGTTTGTGCATTCACATTATTCATTGATTTTTGCCATTGAAAAACATCATGTTGTTCACTTACAAGAAATGTTTGAAGCTACTGACTGAATGAAAGGAGCTGGCATCTCACTCTCTTTGAATCTTCTTTATCATGCTAAGAGGAGCAGGAAAAAGCAAAAAATTTCAGAATTGCACCTTGCAATGCGGAAAAATTACTGTTTGTGCATTCACATTATTCATAGATTTTTGCCATTGAAAAACATCATGTTATTCATATACCAGAAATGTTTGAAGCTACTGACTGAATGAAAAGAGCTGGCATCTCACTCTCTTTGATTCTTCTTTATCATGCTAAGAGGAGCAGGAAAAAGCAAAAAATTTCAGAATTGCACCTTGCAATGCGGAGAAATTACTGTTTGTGCATTTACAATATTCATTGATTTTTGCCATTGAAAAACGTCCAGAAATGTTTGAAGCTACTGACTGAATGAAAGGAGCTGGCATCTCACTCTCTTTGAATCTTCTTTATCATGCTAAGAGGAGCAGGAAAAAGCAAAAAATTTCAGAATTGCACCTTGCAATGCGGAGAAATTACTGTTTGTGCATTCACATTATTCATTGATTTTTGCCATTGAAAAACATCATGTTGTTCACTTACAAGAAATGTTTGAAGCTACTGACTGAATGAAAGGAGCTGGCATCTCACTCTCTTTGAATCTTCTTTATCATGCTAAGAGGAGCAGGAAAAAGCAAAAAATTTCAGAATTGCACCTTGCAATGCGGAAAAATTACTGTTTGTGCATTCACATTATTCATTGATTTTTGCCATTGAAAAACATCATGTTATTCATATACCAGAAATGTTTGAAGCTACTGACTGAATGAAAAGAGCTGGCATCTCACTCTCTTTGATTCTTCTTTATCATGCTAAGAGGAGCAGGAAAAAGCAAAAAATTTCAGAATTGCACCTTGCAATGCGGAGAAATTACTGCTTGTGCATTTACAATATTCATTGATTTTTGCCATTGAAAAACGTCCAGAAATGTTTGAAGCTACTGACTGAATGAAAAGAGCTGGCATCTCACTCTCTTTGAATCTTCTTTATCATGCTAAGAGGAGCAGGAAAAAGCAAAAAATTTCAGAATTGCACCTTGCAATGCGGAGAAATTACTGTTTGTGTATTTACAATATTCATTGATTTTTGCCATTGATAAACGTCCAGAAATGTTTGAAGCTACTGACTGAATGAAAGGAGCTGGCATCTCACTCTCTTTGAATCTTCTTTATCATGCTAAGAGGAGCAGGAAAATGCAAAAAATTTCAGAACTGCACCTTGCAATGCGGAGAAATTACTGTTTGTGCATTCACATTATTCATTGATTTTTGCCATTGAAAAACATCATGTTATTCATATACCAGAAATGTTTGAAGCTACTGACTGAATGAAAGGAGCTGGCATCTCACTCTCTTTGAATATTCTTTATCATGCTAAGAGGAGCAGGAAAAAGCAAAAAATTTCAGAATTGCACCTTGCAATGCGGAGAAATTACGGTTTGTGCATTTACAATATTCATTGATTTTTGCCATTGAAAAACGTCCAGAAATGTTTGAAGCTACTGACTGAAACGAGCTGGCATCTCACTCTATTTGAATCTTCTTTATCATGCTAAGAGGAGCAGGAAAAAGCAAAAAATTTCAGAATTGCACCTTGCAATGCGGAGAAATTACTGTTTGTGCATTCACATTATTCATTGATTTTTGCCATTGAAAAACATCATGTTATTCATATACCAGAAATGTTTGAAGCTACTGACTGAATGAAAAGAGCTGGCATCTCACTCTCTTTGAATCTTCTTTATCATGCTAAGAGGAGCAGGAAAAAGCAAAAAAATTCAGAATTGCGCCTTGCAATGCGGAGAAATTACTGTTTGTGCATTTACAATATTCATTGATTTTTGCCATTGAAAAACGTCCAGAAATGTTTGAAGCTACTGACTGAATGAAAAGAGCTGGCATCTCACTCTCTTTGAATCTTCTTTTTCATGCTAAGAGGAGCAGGAAAAAGCAAAAACTTTCAGAATTGCACCTTGCAATAAGGAGAAATTACTGTTTGTGCATTCACATTATTCATTGATTTTTGCCATTGAAAAACGTCCAGAAATGTTTGAAGCTACTGACTGAAACGAGCTGGCATCTCACTCTCTTTGAATCTTCTTTATCATGCTAAGAGGAGCAGGAAAAAGCAAAAAATTTCAGAATTGCACCTTGCAATGCGGAGAAATTACTGTTTGTGCATTCACATTATTCATTGATTTTTGCCATTGAAAAACATCATGTTATTCATATACCAGAAATGTTTGAAGCTACTGACTGATTGAAAAGAGCTGGCATCTCACTCTCTTTGAATCTTCTTTATCATGCTAAAAGGAGCAGGAAAAAGCAAAACATTTCAGAATTGCACCTTGCAATGCGGAGAAATTACTGTTTGTGCATTTACAATATTCATTGATTTTTGCCATTGAAAAACGTCCAGAAATGTTTGAAGCTACTGACTGAATGAAAGGAGCTGGCATCTCACTCTCTTTGAATCTTCTTTATCATGCTAAGAGGAGCAGAAAAAAGCAAAAAATTTCAGAATTGCACCTTGCAATGCGGAGAAATTACTGTTTGTGCTTTCACATTATTCATTGATTTTTGCCATTGAAAAACATCATGTTGTTCACTTACAAGAAATGTTTGAAGCTACTGACTGAATGAAAGGAGCTGGCATCTCACTCTCTTTAAATCTTCTTTATCATGCTAAGCGGAGCAGGAAAAAGCAAAAAATTTCAGAATTGCACCTTGCAATGCGGAAAAATTACTGTTTGTGCATTCACATTATTCATTGATTTTTGCCATTGAAAAACATCATGTTATTCATATACCAGAAATGTTTGAAGCTACTGACTGAATCAAAAGAGCTGGCATCTCACTCTCTTTGATTCTTCTTTATCATGCTAAGAGGAGCAGGAAAAAGCAAAAAATTTCAGAATTGCACCTTGCAATGCGGAGAAATTACTGTTTGTGCATTTACAATATTCATTGATTTTTGCCATTGAAAAACGTCCAGAAATGTTTGAAGCTACTGACTGAATGAAAATAGCTGGCATCTCACTCTCTTTGAATCTTCTTTATCATGCTAAGAGGAGCAGGAAAAAGCAAAAAATTTCAGAATTGCACCTTGCAATGCGGAGAAATTACTGTTTGTGTATTTACAATATTCATTGATTTTTGCCATTGATAAACGTCCAGAAATGTTTGAAGCTACTGACTGAATGAAAAGAGCTGGCATCTCACTCTCTTTGAATCTTCTTTATCATGCTAAGAGGAGCAGGAAAAAGCAAAAAATTTCAGAACTGCACCTTGCAATGCGGAGAAATTACTGTTTGTGCATTCACATTATTCATTGATTTTTGCCATTGAAAAACATCATGTTACTCATATACCAGAAATGTTTGAAGCTACTGACTGAATGAAAAGAGCTGGCATCTCACTCTCTTTGAATCTTCTTTATCATGCTAAGAGGAGCAGGAAAAAGCAAAAAATTTCAGAATTGCACCTTGCAATGCGGAGAAATTACTGTTTGTGCATTTACAATATTCATTGATTTTTGCCATTGAAAAACGTCCAGAAATGTTTGAAGCTACTGACTGAATGAAAAGAGCTGGCATCTCACTCTCTTTGAATCTTCTTTATCATGCTAAGAGGAGCAGGAAAAAGCAAAAACTTTCAGAATTGCACCTTGCAATAAGGAGAAATTACTGTTTGTGCATTCACATTATTCATTGATTTTTGCCATTGAAAAACGTCCAGAAATGTTTGAAGCTACTGACTGAAACGAGCTGGCATCTCACTCTCTTTGAATCTTCTTTATCATGCTAAGAGGAGCAGGAAAAAGCAAAAAATTTCAGAATTGCACCTTGCAATGCGGAGAAATTACTGTTTGTGCATTCACATTATTCATTGATTTTTGCCATTGAAAAACATCATGTTATTCATATACCAGAAATGTTTGAAGCTACTGACTGATTGAAAAGAGCTGGCATCTCACTCTCTTTGAATCTTCTTTATCATGCTAAAAGGAGCAGGAAAAAGCAAAACATTTCAGAATTGCACCTTGCAATGCGGAGAAATTACTGTTTGTGCATTTACAATATTCATTGATTTTTGCCATTGAAAAACGTCCAGAAATGTTTGAAGCTACTGACTGAATGAAAGGAGCTGGCATCTCACTCTCTTTGAATCTTCTTTATCATGCTAAGAGGAGCAGAAAAAAGCAAAAAATTTCAGAATTGCACCTTGCAATGCGGAGAAATTACTGTTTGTGCTTTCACATTATTCATTGATTTTTGCCATTGAAAAACATCATGTTGTTCACTTACAAGAAATGTTTGAAGCTACTGACTGAATGAAAGGAGCTGGCATCTCACTCTCTTTGAATCTTCTTTATCATGCTAAGCGGAGCAGGAAAAAGCAAAAAATTTCAGAATTGCACCTTGCAATGCGGAAAAATTACTGTTTGTGCATTCACATTATTCATTGATTTTTGCCATTGAAAAACATCATGTTATTCATATACCAGAAATGTTTGAAGCTACTGACTGAATCAAAAGAGCTGGCATCTCACTCTCTTTGATTCTTCTTTATCATGCTAAGAGGAGCAGGAAAAAGCAAAAAATTTCAGAATTGCACCTTGCAATGCGGAGAAATTACTGTTTGTGCATTTACAATATTCATTGATTTTTGCCATTGAAAAACGTCCAGAAATGTTTGAAGCTACTGACTGAATGAAAAGAGCTGGCATCTCACTCTCTTTGAATCTTCTTTATCATGCTAAGAGGAGCAGGAAAAAGCAAAAAATTTCAGAATTGCACCTTGCAATGCGGAGAAATTACTGTTTGTGTATTTACAATATTCATTGATTTTTGCCATTGATAAACGTCCAGAAATGTTTGAAGCTACTGACTGAATGAAAAGAGCTGGCATCTCACTCTCTTTGAATCTTCTTTATCATGCTAAGAGGAGCAGGAAAAAGCAAAAAATTTCAGAACTGCACCTTGCAATGCGGAGAAATTACTGTTTGTGCATTCACATTATTCATTGATTTTTGCCATTGAAAAACATCATGTTACTCATATACCAGAAATGTTTGAAGCTACTGACTGAATGAAAAGAGCTGGCATCTCACTCTCTTTGAATCTTCTTTATCATGCTAAGAGGAGCAGGAAAAAGCAAAAAATTTCAGAATTGCACCTTGCAATGCGGAGAAATTACTGTTTGTGCATTTACAATATTCATTGATTTTTGCCATTGAAAAACGTCCAGAAATGTTTGAAGCTACTGACTGAATGAAAAGAGCTGGCATCTCACTCTCTTTGAATCTTCTTTATCATGCTAAGAGGAGCAGGAAAAAGCAAAAACTTCCAGAATTGCACCTTGCAATAAGGAGAAATTACTGTTTGTGCATTCACATTATTCATTGATTTTTGCCATTGAAAAACGTCCAGAAATGTTTGAAGCTACTGACTGAAACGAGCTGGCATCTCACTCTCTTTGAATCTTCTTTATCATGCTAAGAGGAGCAGGAAAAAGCAAAAAATTTCAGAATTGCACCTTGCAATGCGGAGAAATTACTGTTTGTGCATTCACATTATTCATTGATTTTTGCCATTGAAAAACATCATGTTATTCATATACCAGAAATGTTTGAAGCTACTGACTGATTGAAAAGAGCTGGCATCTCACTCTCTTTGAATCTTCTTTATCATGCTAAAAGGAGCAGGAAAAAGCAAAACATTTCAGAATTGCACCTTGCAATGCGGAGAAATTACTGTTTGTGCATTTACAATATTCATTGATTTTTGCCATTGAAAAACGTCCAGAAATGTTTGAAGCTACTGACTGAATGAAAGGAGCTGGCATCTCACTCTCTTTGAATCTTCTTTATCATGCTAAGAGGAGCAGAAAAAAGCAAAAAATTTCAGAATTGCACCTTGCAATGCGGAGAAATTACTGTTTGTGCTTTCACATTATTCATTGATTTTTGCCATTGAAAAACATCATGTTGTTCACTTACAAGAAATGTTTGAAGCTACTGACTGAATGAAAGGAGCTGGCATCTCACTCTCTTTGAATCTTCTTTATCATGCTAAGCGGAGCAGGAAAAAGCAAAAAATTTCAGAATTGCACCTTGCAATGCGGAAAAATTACTGTTTGTGCATTCACATTATTCATTGATTTTTGCCATTGAAAAACATCATGTTATTCATATACCAGAAATGTTTGAAGCTACTGACTGAATCAAAAGAGCTGGCATCTCACTCTCTTTGATTCTTCTTTATCATGCTAAGAGGAGCAGGAAAAAGCAAAAAATTTCAGAATTGCACCTTGCAATGCGGAGAAATTACTGTTTGTGCATTTACAATATTCATTGATTTTTGCCATTGAAAAACGTCCAGAAATGTTTGAAGCTACTGACTGAATGAAAAGAGCTGGCATCTCACTCTCTTTGAATCTTCTTTATCATGCTAAGAGGAGCAGGAAAAAGCAAAAAATTTCAGAATTGCACCTTGCAATGCGGAGAAATTACTGTTTGTGTATTTACAATATTCATTGATTTTTGCCATTGATAAACGTCCAGAAATGTTTGAAGCTACTGACTGAATGAAAAGAGCTGGCATCTCACTCTCTTTGAATCTTCTTTATCATGCTAAGAGGAGCAGGAAAAAGCAAAAAATTTCAGAACTGCACCTTGCAATGCGGAGAAATTACTGTTTGTGCATTCACATTATTCATTGATTTTTGCCATTGAAAAACATCATGTTACTCATATACCAGAAATGTTTGAAGCTACTGACTGAATGAAAAGAGCTGGCATCTCACTCTCTTTGAATCTTCTTTATCATGCTAAGAGGAGCAGGAAAAAGCAAAAAATTTCAGAATTGCACCTTGCAATGCGGAGAAATTACTGTTTGTGCATTTACAATATTCATTGATTTTTGCCATTGAAAAACGTCCAGAAATGTTTGAAGCTACTGACTGAATGAAAAGAGCTGGCATCTCACTCTCTTTGAATCTTCTTTATCATGCTAAGAGGAGCAGGAAAAAGCAAAAAATTTCAGAATTGCACCTTGCAATGCGGAGAAATTACTGTTTGTGTATTTACAATATTCATTGATTTTTGCCATTGATAAACGTCCAGAAATGTTTGAAGCTACTGACTGAAGGAAAGGAGCTGGCATCTCACTCTCTTTGAATCTTCTTTATCATGCTAAGAGGAGCAGGAAAAAGCAAAAAAATTCAGAACTGCACCTTGCAATGCGGAGAAATTACTGTTTGTGCATTCACTGTATTCATTGAGTTTTTGCCATTGAAAAACATCATGTTATTCATATACCAGAAATGTTTGAAGCTACTGACTGAATGAAAAGAGCTGGCATCTCACTCTCTTTGAATCTTCTTTATCATGCTAAGAGGAGCAGGAAAAAGCAAAAAATTTCAGAATTGCAACTTGCAATGCGGAGAAATTACTGTTTGTGCATTTACAAAATTCATTGATTTTTGCCATTGAAAAACTTCCAGAAATGTTTGAAGCTACTGAATGAATGAAAAGAGCTGGCATCTCACTCTCTTTGAATCTTCTTTATCATGCTAAGAGGAGCAGGAAAAAGCAAAAAATTTCAGAATTGCACCCTGCAATGCGGAGAAATTACTGTTTGTGTATTTACAATATTCATTGATTTTTGCCATTGATAAACGTCCAGAAATGTTTGAAGCTACTGACTGAATGAAAAGAGCTGGCATCTCACTCTCTTTGAATCTTCTTTATCATGCTAAGAGGAGCAGGAAAAAGCAAAAAATTTCAGTATTGCACCTTGCAATGCGGAGAAATTACTGTTTGTGCATTTACAAAATTCATTGATTTTTGCCATTGAAAAACTTCCAGAAATTTTTGAAGCTACTGACTGAATGAAAGGAGCTGGCATCTCACTCTCTTTGAATCTTCTTTATCATGCTAAGAGGAGCAGGAAAAAGCAAAAAATTTCAGAATTACAACTTGCAATGCGGAGAAATTACAGTTTGTGCATTCACATTATTCATTGATTTTTGACATTGAAAAACATCATGTTATTCATATACCAGAAATGTTTGAAGCTACTGACTGAATGAAAAGAGCTGGCATCTCACTCTCTTTGAATCTTCTTTATCATGCTAAGAGGAGCAGGAAAAAGCAAAAAATTTCAGAATTGCACCTTGCAATGCGGAGAAATTACTGTTTGTGTATTTACAATATTCATTGATTTTTGCCATTGATAAACGTCCAGAAATGTTTGAAGCTACTGACTGAATGAAAGGAGCTGGCATCGCACTCTCTTTGAATCTTCTTTATCATGCTAAGAGGAGCAGGAAAAAGCAAAAAATTTCAGAACTGCACCTTGCAATGCGGAGAAATTACTGTTTGTGCATTTACAATATTCATTGATTTTTGCCATTGAAAAACGTCCAGAAATGTTTGAAGCTACTGACTGAATGAAAAGAGCTGGCATCTCATTCTCTTTGAATCTTCTTTGTCATGCTAAGAGGAGCAGGAAAAAGCAAAAACTTTCAGAATTGCACCTTGCAATGCGGAGAAATTACTGTTTGTGCATTCACAATATTCATTGATTTTTGCCATTGAAAAACGTCCAGAAATGTTTGAAGCTACTGACTGAATAAAAGGAGCTGGCATCTCACTCTCTTTGAATCTTCTTTATCATGCTAAGAGGAGCAGGAAAAATCAAAAAATTTCAGAATTGCACCTTGCAATGCAGAGAAATTACTGTTTGTGCATTCACATTATTCATTGATTTTTGCCATTGAAAAACATCATGTTATTCATATACCAGAAATGTTTGAAGCTACTGACTCATTGAAAAGAGCTGGCATCTCACTCTCTTTGAATCTTCTTTATCATGCTAAAAGGAGCAGGAAAAAGCAAAACATTTCAGAATTGCACCTTGCAATGCGGAGAAATTACTGTTTGTGCATTTACAATATTCATTGATTTTTGCCATTGAAAAACGTCCAGAAATGTTTGAAGCTACTGACTGAATGAAAGGAGCTGGCATCTCACTCTCTTTGAATCTTCTTTATCATGCTAAGAGGAGCAGGAAAAAGCAAAAAATTTCAGAATTGCACCTTGCAATGCGGAGAAATTACTGTTTGTGCATTCACATTATTCATTGATTTTTGCCATTGAAAAACATCATGTTGTTCACTTACAAGAAATGTTTGAAGCTACTGACTGAATGAAAGGAGCTGGCATCTCACTCTCTTTGAATCTTCTTTATCATGCTAAGAGGAGCAGGAAAAAGCAAAAAATTTCAGAATTGCACCTTGCAATGCGGAAAAATTACTGTTTGTGCATTCACAATTTTCATTGATTTTTGCCATTGAAAAACATCATGTTATTCATATACCAGAAATGTTTGAAGCTACTGACTGAATGAAAAGAGCTGGCATCTCACTCTCTTTGATTCTTCTTTATCATGCTAAGAGCAGCAGGAAAAAGCAAAAAATTTCAGAATTGCACCTTGCAATGCGGAGAAATTACTGTTTGTGCATTTACAATATTCATTGATTTTTGCCATTGAAAAACGTCCAGAAATGTTTGAAGCTACTGACTGAATGAAAAGAGCTGGCATCTCACTCTCTTTGAATCTTCTTTATCATGCTAAGAGGAGCAGGAAAAAGCAAAAAATTTCAGAATTGCACCTTGCAATGCGGAGAAATTACTGTTTGTGTATTTACAATATTCATTGATTTTTGCCATTGATAAACGTCCAGAAATGTTTGAAGCTACTGACTGAATGAAAGGAGCTGGCATCTCACTGTCTTTGAATCTTCTTTATCATGCTAAGAGGAGCAGGAAAAAGCAAAAAATTTCAGAACTGCACCTTGCAATGCGGAGAAATTACTGTTTGTGCATTCACATTATTCATTGATTTTTGCCATTGAAAAACATCATGTTATTCATATACCAGAAATGTTTGAAGCTACTGACTGAATGAAAAGAGCTGGCATCTCACTCTCTTTGAATCTTGCTTATCATGCTAATTGGAGCAGGAAAAAGCAAAAAAATTCAGAATTGCACCTTGCAATGCGGAGAAATTACTGTTTGTGCATTTACAAAATTCATTGATTTTTGCCATTGAAAAACTTCCAGAAATTTTTGAAGCTACTGACTGAATGAAAGGAGCTGGCATCTCACTCTCTTTGAATCTTCTTTAACATGCTAAGAGGAGCAGGAAAAAGCAAAAAATTTCAGAATTGCACCTTGCAATGCGGAGAAATTACTGTTTGTGCATTTACAATATTCATTGATTTTTGCCATTGAAAAACGTCCAGAAATGTTTGAAGCTACTGACTGAATGAAAAGAGCTGGCATCTCACTCTCTTTGAATCTTCTTTATCATGCTAAGAGGAGCAGGAAAAAGCAAAAAATTTCAGAATTGCACCTTGCAATGCGGAGAAATTACTGTTTGTGTATTTACGATATTCATTGATTTTTGCCTTTGAAAAACGTCCAGAAATGTTTGAAGCTACTGACTGAAACGAGCTGGCATCTCACTCTCTTTGAATCTTCTTTATCATGCTAAGAGGAGCAGGAAAAAGCAAAAAATTTCAGAATTGCACCTTGCAATGCGGAGAAATTACTGTTTGTGCATTCACATTATTCATTGATTTTTGCCATTGAAAAACATCATGTTATTCATATACCAGAAATGTTTGAAGCTACTGACTGAATGAAAAGAGCTGGCATCTCACTCTCTTTGAATCTTCTTTATCATGCTAAGAGGAGCAGGAAAAAGCAAAAAAATTCAGAATTGCGCCTTGCAATGCGGAGAAATTACTGTTTGTGCATTTACAATATGCATTGATTTTTGCCATTGAAAAACGTCCAGAAATGTTTGAAGCTACTGACTGAATGAAAAGAGCTGGCATGTCACTCTCTTTGAATCTTCTTTGTCATGCTAAGAGGAGCAGGAAAAAGCAAAAACTTTCAGAATTGCACCTTGCAATGCGGA
Source organism: Phyllobates terribilis (assembly GCF_046119375.1). Classification (NCBI taxonomy): domain Eukaryota; kingdom Metazoa; phylum Chordata; class Amphibia; order Anura; family Dendrobatidae; genus Phyllobates; species Phyllobates terribilis. The sequence goes on from NW_027362792.1 coordinate 6,207,398, forward strand.
GAAATTACTGCTTGTGCATTCACATTATTCATTGATTTTTGCCATTGAAAAACGTCCAGAAATGTTTGAAGCTACTGACTGAATAAAAGGAGCTGGCATCTCACTCTCTTTGAATCTTCTTTATCAAGCTAAGAGGAGCAGGAAAAATCAAAAAATTTCAGAATTGCACCTTGCAATGGGGAGAAATTACTGTTTGTGCATTCACATTATTCATTGATTTTTGCCATTGAAAAACATCATGTTATTCATATACCAGAAATGTTTGAAGCTACTGACTGATTGAAAAGAGCTGGCATCTCACTCTCTTTGAATCTTCTTTATCATGCTAAAAGGAGCAGGAAAAAGCAAAACATTTCAGAATTGCACCTTGCAATGCGGAGAAATTACTGTTTGTGCATTTACAATATTCATTGATTTTTGCCATTGAAAAACGTCCAGAAATGTTTGAAGCTACTGATTGAATGAAAGGAGCTGGCATCTCACTCTCTTTGAATCTTCTTTATCATGCTAAGAGGAGCAGGAAAAAGCAAAAAATTTCAGAATTGCACCTTGCAATGCGGAGAAATTACTGTTTGTGCATTCACATTATTCATTGATTTTTGCCATTGAAAAACATCATGTTGTTCACTTACAAGAAATGTTTGAAGCTACTGACTGAATGAAAGGAGCTTTCATCTCACTCTCTTTGAATCTTCTTTATCATGCTAAGAGGAGCAGGAAAAAGCAAAAAATTTCAGAATTGCACCTTGCAATGCGGAAAAATTACTGTTTGTGCATTCACATTATTCATTGATTTTTGCCATTGAAAAACATCATGTTATTCATATACCAGAAATGTTTGAAGCTACTGACTGAATGAAAAGAGCTGGCATCTCACTCTCTTTGATTCTTCTTTATCATGCTAAGAGGAGCAGGAAAAAGCAAAAAATTTCAGAATTGCACCTTGCAATGCGGAGAAATTACTGTTTGTGCATTTACAATATTCATTGATTTTTGCCATTGAAAAACGTCCAGAAATGTTTGAAGCTACTGACTGAACGAAAAGAGCTGGCATCTCACTCTCTTTGAATCTTCTTTATCATGCTAAGAGGAGCAGGAAAAAGCAAGAAATTTCAGAATTGCACCTTGCAATGCGGAGAAATTACTGTTTGTGTATTTACAATATTCATTGATTTTTGCCATTGATAAACGTCCAGAAATGTTTGAAGCTACTGACTGAATGAAAGGAGCTGGCATCTCACTCTCTTTGAATCTTCTTTATCATGCTAAGAGGAGCAGGAAAAAGCAAAAAATTTCAGAACTGCACCTTGCAATGCGGAGAAATTACTGTTTGTGCATTCACATTATTCATTGATTTTTGCCATTGAAAAACATCATGTTATTCATATACCAGAAATGTTTGAAGCTACTGACTGAATGAAAGGAGCTGGCATCTCACTCTCTTTGAATATTCTTTATCATGCTAAGAGGAGCAGGAAAAAGCAAAAAATTTCAGAATTGCACCTTGCAATGCGGAGAAATTACTGTTTGTGCATTTACAATATTCATTGATTTTTGCCATTGAAAAACGTCCAGAAATGTTTGAAGCTACTGACTGAATGAAATGAGCTGGCATCTCACTCTCTTTGAATCTTCTTTATCATGCTAAGAGGAGCAGGAAAAAGCAAAAAATTTCAGAATTGCACCTTGCAATGCGGAGAAATTACTGTTTGTGCATTTACAATATTCATTGATTTTTGCCTTTGAAAAACGTCCAGAAATGTTTGAAGCTACTGACTGAAACGAGCTGGCATCTCACTCTCTTTGAATCTTCTTTATCATGCTAAGAGGAGCAGGAAAAAGCAAAAAATTTCAGAATTGCACCTTGCAATGCGGAGAAATTACTGTTTGTGCATTCACATTATTCATTGATTTTTGCCATTGAAAAACATCATGTTATTCATATACCAGAAATGTTTGAAGCTACTGACTGAATGAAAAGAGCTGGCATCTCACTCTCTTTGAATCTTCTTTATCATGCTAAGAGGAGCAGGAAAAAGCAAAAAAATTCAGAATTGCGCCTTGCAATGCGGAGAAATTACTGTTTGTGCATTTACAATATTCATTGATTTTTGCCATTGAAAAACGTCCAGAAATGTTTGAAGCTACTGACTGAATGAAAAGAGCTGGCATCTCACTCTCTTTGAATCTTCTTTGTCATGCTAAGAGGAGCAGGAAAAAGCAAAAACTTTCAGAATTGCACCTTGCAATGCGGAGAAATTACTGCTTGTGCATTCACATTATTCATTGATTTTTGCCATTGAAAAACGTCCAGAAATGTTTGAAGCTACTGACTGAATAAAAGGAGCTGGCATCTCACTCTCTTTGAATCTTCTTTATCAAGCTAAGAGGAGCAGGAAAAATCAAAAAATTTCAGAATTGCACCTTGCAATGGGGAGAAATTACTGTTTGTGCATTCACATTATTCATTGATTTTTGCCATTGAAAAACATCATGTTATTCATATACCAGAAATGTTTGAAGCTACTGACTGATTGAAAAGAGCTGGCATCTCACTCTCTTTGAATCTTCTTTATCATGCTAAAAGGAGCAGGAAAAAGCAAAACATTTCAGAATTGCACCTTGCAATGCGGAGAAATTACTGTTTGTGCATTTACAATATTCATTGATTTTTGCCATTGAAAAACGTCCAGAAATGTTTGAAGCTACTGATTGAATGAAAGGAGCTGGCATCTCACTCTCTTTGAATCTTCTTTATCATGCTAAGAGGAGCAGGAAAAAGCAAAAAATTTCAGAATTGCACCTTGCAATGCGGAGAAATTACTGTTTGTGCATTCACATTATTCATTGATTTTTGCCATTGAAAAACATCATGTTGTTCACTTACAAGAAATGTTTGAAGCTACTGACTGAATGAAAGGAGCTTTCATCTCACTCTCTTTGAATCTTCTTTATCATGCTAAGAGGAGCAGGAAAAAGCAAAAAATTTCAGAATTGCACCTTGCAATGCGGAAAAATTACTGTTTGTGCATTCACATTATTCATTGATTTTTGCCATTGAAAAACATCATGTTATTCATATACCAGAAATGTTTGAAGCTACTGACTGAATGAAAAGAGCTGGCATCTCACTCTCTTTGATTCTTCTTTATCATGCTAAGAGGAGCAGGAAAAAGCAAAAAATTTCAGAATTGCACCTTGCAATGCGGAGAAATTACTGTTTGTGCATTTACAATATTCATTGATTTTTGCCATTGAAAAACGTCCAGAAATGTTTGAAGCTACTGACTGAACGAAAAGAGCTGGCATCTCACTCTCTTTGAATCTTCTTTATCATGCTAAGAGGAGCAGGAAAAAGCAAGAAATTTCAGAATTGCACCTTGCAATGCGGAGAAATTACTGTTTGTGTATTTACAATATTCATTGATTTTTGCCATTGATAAACGTCCAGAAATGTTTGAAGCTACTGACTGAATGAAAGGAGCTGGCATCTCACTCTCTTTGAATCTTCTTTATCATGCTAAGAGGAGCAGGAAAAAGCAAAAAATTTCAGAACTGCACCTTGCAATGCGGAGAAATTACTGTTTGTGCATTCACATTATTCATTGATTTTTGCCATTGAAAAACATCATGTTATTCATATACCAGAAATGTTTGAAGCTACTGACTGAATGAAAGGAGCTGGCATCTCACTCTCTTTGAATATTCTTTATCATGCTAAGAGGAGCAGGAAAAAGCAAAAAATTTCAGAATTGCACCTTGCAATGCGGAGAAATTACTGTTTGTGCATTTACAATATTCATTGATTTTTGCCATTGAAAAACGTCCAGAAATGTTTGAAGCTACTGACTGAATGAAATGAGCTGGCATCTCACTCTCTTTGAATCTTCTTTATCATGCTAAGAGGAGCAGGAAAAAGCAAAAAATTTCAGAATTGCACCTTGCAATGCGGAGAAATTACTGTTTGTGCATTTACAATATTCATTGATTTTTGCCTTTGAAAAACGTCCAGAAATGTTTGAAGCTACTGACTGAAACGAGCTGGCATCTCACTCTCTTTGAATCTTCTTTATCATGCTAAGAGGAGCAGGAAAAAGCAAAAAATTTCAGAATTGCACCTTGCAATGCGGAGAAATTACTGTTTGTGCATTCACATTATTCATTGATTTTTGCCATTGAAAAACATCATGTTATTCATATACCAGAAATGTTTGAAGCTACTGACTGAATGAAAAGAGCTGGCATCTCACTCTCTTTGAATCTTCTTTATCATGCTAAGAGGAGCAGGAAAAAGCAAAAAAATTCAGAATTGCGCCTTGCAATGCGGAGAAATTACTGTTTGTGCATTTACAATATTCATTGATTTTTGCCATTGAAAAACGTCCAGAAATGTTTGAAGCTACTGACTGAATGAAAAGAGCTGGCATCTCACTCTCTTTGAATCTTCTTTGTCATGCTAAGAGGAGCAGGAAAAAGCAAAAACTTTCAGAATTGCACCTTGCAATGCGGAGAAATTACTGCTTGTGCATTCACATTATTCATTGATTTTTGCCATTGAAAAACGTCCAGAAATGTTTGAAGCTACTGACTGAATAAAAGGAGCTGGCATCTCACTCTCTTTGAATCTTCTTTATCAAGCTAAGAGGAGCAGGAAAAATCAAAAAATTTCAGAATTGCACCTTGCAATGGGGAGAAATTACTGTTTGTGCATTCACATTATTCATTGATTTTTGCCATTGAAAAACATCATGTTATTCATATACCAGAAATGTTTGAAGCTACTGACTGATTGAAAAGAGCTGGCATCTCACTCTCTTTGAATCTTCTTTATCATGCTAAAAGGAGCAGGAAAAAGCAAAACATTTCAGAATTGCACCTTGCAATGCGGAGAAATTACTGTTTGTGCATTTACAATATTCATTGATTTTTGCCATTGAAAAACGTCCAGAAATGTTTGAAGCTACTGATTGAATGAAAGGAGCTGGCATCTCACTCTCTTTGAATCTTCTTTATCATGCTAAGAGGAGCAGGAAAAAGCAAAAAATTTCAGAATTGCACCTTGCAATGCGGAGAAATTACTGTTTGTGCATTCACATTATTCATTGATTTTTGCCATTGAAAAACATCATGTTGTTCACTTACAAGAAATGTTTGAAGCTACTGACTGAATGAAAGGAGCTGGCATCTCACTCTCTTTGAATCTTCTTTATCATGCTAAGAGGAGCAGGAAAAAGCAAAAAATTTCAGAATTGCACCTTGCAATGCGGAAAAATTACTGTTTGTGCATTGACATTATTCATTGATTTTTGCCTTTGAAAAACATCATGTTATTCATATACCAGAAATGTTTGAAGCTACTGACTGAATGAAAAGAGCTGGCATCTCACTCTCTTTGATTCTTCTTTATCATGCTAAGAGGAGCAGGAAAAAGCAAAAAATTTCAGAATTGCACCTTGCAATGCGGAGAAATTACTGTTTGTGCATTTACAATATTCATTGATTTTTGCCATTGAAAAACGTCCAGAAATGTTTGAAGCTACTGACTGAACGAAAAGAGCTGGCATCTCACTCTCTTTGAATCTTCTTTATCATGCTAAGAGGAGCAGGAAAAAGCAAGAAATTTCAGAATTGCACCTTGCAATGCGGAGAAATTACTGTTTGTGTATTTACAATATTCATTGATTTTTGCCATTGATAAACGTCCAGAAATGTTTGAAGCTACTGACTGAATGAAAGGAGCTGGCATCTCACTCTCTTTGAATCTTCTTTATCATGCTAAGAGGAGCAGGAAAAAGCAAAAAATTTCAGAACTGCACCTTGCAATGCGGAGAAATTACTGTTTGTGCATTCACATTATTCATTGATTTTTGCCATTGAAAAACATCATGTTATTCATATACCAGAAATGTTTGAAGCTACTGACTGAATGAAAGGAGCTGGCATCTCACTCTCTTTGAATATTCTTTATCATGCTAAGAGGAGCAGGAAAAAGCAAAAAATTTCAGAATTGCACCTTGCAATGCGGAGAAATTACTGTTTGTGCATTTACAATATTCATTGATTTTTGCCATTGAAAAACGTCCAGAAATGTTTGAAGCTACTGACTGAATGAAATGAGCTGGCATCTCACTCTCTTTGAATCTTCTTTATCATGCTAAGAGGAGCAGGAAAAAGCAAAAAATTTCAGAATTGCACCTTGCAATGCGGAGAAATTACTGTTTGTGCATTCACATTATTCATTGATTTTTGCCATTGAAAAACATCATGTTATTCATATATCAGAAATGTTTGAAGCTACTGACTGAATGAAAAGAGCTGGCATCTCACTCTCTTTGAATCTTCTTTATCATGCTAAGAGGAGCAGGAAAAAGCAAAAAAATTCAGAATTGCGCCTTGCAATGCGGAGAAATTACTGTTTGTGCATTTACAATATTCATTGATTTTTGCCATTGAAAAACGTCCAGAAATGTTTGAAGCTACTGACTGAATGAAATGAGCTGGCATCTCACTCTCTTTGAATCTTCTTTATCATGCTAAGAGGAGCAGGAAAAAGCAAAAAATTTCAGAATTGCACCTTGCAATGCGGAGAAATTACTGTTTGTGCATTTACAATATTCATTTATTTTTGCCTTTGAAAAACGTCCAGAAATGTTTGAAGCTACTGACTGAAACGAGCTGGCATCTCACTCTCTTTGAATCTTCTTTATCATGCTAAGAGGAGCAGGAAAAAGCAAAAAATTTCAGAATTGCACCTTGCAATGCGGAGAAATTACTGTTTGTGCATTCACATTATTCATTGATTTTTGCCATTGAAAAACATCATGTTATTCATATACCAGAAATGTTTGAAGCTACTGACTGAATGAAAAGAGCTGGCATCTCACTCTCTTTGAATATTCTTTATCATGCTAAGAGGAGCAGGAAAAAGCAAAAAAATTCAGAATTGCGCCTTGCAATGCGGAGAAATTACTGTTTGTGCATTTACAATATTCATTAATTTTTGCCATTGAAAAACGTCCAGAAATGTTTAAAGCTACTGACTGAATGAAAAGAGCTGGCATCTCACTCTCTTTGAATCTTCTTTGTCATGCTAAGAGGAGCAGGAAAAAGCAAAAACTTTCAGAATTGCACCTTGCAATGCGGAGAAATTACTGTTTGTGCATTCACATTATTCATTGATTTTTTGCCATTGAAAAACGTCCAGAAATGTTTGAAGCTACTGACTGAATAAAAGGAGCTGGCATCTCACTCTCTTTGAATCTTCTTTATCAAGCTAAGAGGAGCAGGAAAAATCAAAAAATTTCAGAATTGCACCTTGCAATGCGGAGAAATTACTGTTTGTGCATTCACATTATTCATTGATTTTTGCCATTGAAAAACATCATGTTATTCATATACCAGAAATGTTTGAAGCTACTGACTGATTGAAAAGAGCTGGCATCTCACTCTCTTTGAATCTTCTTTATCATGCTAAAAGGAGCAGGAAAAAGCAAAACATTTCAGAATTGCACCTTGCAATGCGGAGAAATTACTGTTTGTGCATTTACAATATTCATTGATTTTTGCCATTGAAAAACGTCCAGAAATGTTTGAAGCTACTGACTGAATGAAAGGAGCTGGCATCTCACTCTCTTTGAATCTTCTTTATCATGCTAAGAGGAGCAGGAAAAAGCAAAAAATTTCAGAATTGCACCTTGCAATGCGGAGAAATTACTGTTTGTGCATTCACATTATTCATTGATTTTTGCCATTGAAAAACATCATGTTGTTCACTTACAAGAAATGTTTGAAGCTACTGACTGAATGAAAGGAGCTGGCATCTCACTCTCTTTGAATCTTCTTTATCATGCTAAGAGGAGCAGGAAAAAGCAAAAAATTTCAGAATTGCACCTTGCAATGCGGAAAAATTACTGTTTGTGCATTCACATTATTCATAGATTTTTGCCATTGAAAAACATCATGTTATTCATATACCAGAAATGTTTGAAGCTACTGACTGAATGAAAAGAGCTGGCATCTCACTCTCTTTGATTCTTCTTTATCATGCTAAGAGGAGCAGGAAAAAGCAAAAAATTTCAGAATTGCACCTTGCAATGCGGAGAAATTACTGTTTGTGCATTTACAATATTCATTGATTTTTGCCATTGAAAAACGTCCAGAAATGTTTGAAGCTACTGACTGAATGAAAGGAGCTGGCATCTCACTCTCTTTGAATCTTCTTTATCATGCTAAGAGGAGCAGGAAAAAGCAAAAAATTTCAGAATTGCACCTTGCAATGCGGAGAAATTACTGTTTGTGCATTCACATTATTCATTGATTTTTGCCATTGAAAAACATCATGTTGTTCACTTACAAGAAATGTTTGAAGCTACTGACTGAATGAAAGGAGCTGGCATCTCACTCTCTTTGAATCTTCTTTATCATGCTAAGAGGAGCAGGAAAAAGCAAAAAATTTCAGAATTGCACCTTGCAATGCGGAAAAATTACTGTTTGTGCATTCACATTATTCATTGATTTTTGCCATTGAAAAACATCATGTTATTCATATACCAGAAATGTTTGAAGCTACTGACTGAATGAAAAGAGCTGGCATCTCACTCTCTTTGATTCTTCTTTATCATGCTAAGAGGAGCAGGAAAAAGCAAAAAATTTCAGAATTGCACCTTGCAATGCGGAGAAATTACTGCTTGTGCATTTACAATATTCATTGATTTTTGCCATTGAAAAACGTCCAGAAATGTTTGAAGCTACTGACTGAATGAAAAGAGCTGGCATCTCACTCTCTTTGAATCTTCTTTATCATGCTAAGAGGAGCAGGAAAAAGCAAAAAATTTCAGAATTGCACCTTGCAATGCGGAGAAATTACTGTTTGTGTATTTACAATATTCATTGATTTTTGCCATTGATAAACGTCCAGAAATGTTTGAAGCTACTGACTGAATGAAAGGAGCTGGCATCTCACTCTCTTTGAATCTTCTTTATCATGCTAAGAGGAGCAGGAAAATGCAAAAAATTTCAGAACTGCACCTTGCAATGCGGAGAAATTACTGTTTGTGCATTCACATTATTCATTGATTTTTGCCATTGAAAAACATCATGTTATTCATATACCAGAAATGTTTGAAGCTACTGACTGAATGAAAGGAGCTGGCATCTCACTCTCTTTGAATATTCTTTATCATGCTAAGAGGAGCAGGAAAAAGCAAAAAATTTCAGAATTGCACCTTGCAATGCGGAGAAATTACGGTTTGTGCATTTACAATATTCATTGATTTTTGCCATTGAAAAACGTCCAGAAATGTTTGAAGCTACTGACTGAAACGAGCTGGCATCTCACTCTATTTGAATCTTCTTTATCATGCTAAGAGGAGCAGGAAAAAGCAAAAAATTTCAGAATTGCACCTTGCAATGCGGAGAAATTACTGTTTGTGCATTCACATTATTCATTGATTTTTGCCATTGAAAAACATCATGTTATTCATATACCAGAAATGTTTGAAGCTACTGACTGAATGAAAAGAGCTGGCATCTCACTCTCTTTGAATCTTCTTTATCATGCTAAGAGGAGCAGGAAAAAGCAAAAAAATTCAGAATTGCGCCTTGCAATGCGGAGAAATTACTGTTTGTGCATTTACAATATTCATTGATTTTTGCCATTGAAAAACGTCCAGAAATGTTTGAAGCTACTGACTGAATGAAAAGAGCTGGCATCTCACTCTCTTTGAATCTTCTTTTTCATGCTAAGAGGAGCAGGAAAAAGCAAAAACTTTCAGAATTGCACCTTGCAATAAGGAGAAATTACTGTTTGTGCATTCACATTATTCATTGATTTTTGCCATTGAAAAACGTCCAGAAATGTTTGAAGCTACTGACTGAAACGAGCTGGCATCTCACTCTCTTTGAATCTTCTTTATCATGCTAAGAGGAGCAGGAAAAAGCAAAAAATTTCAGAATTGCACCTTGCAATGCGGAGAAATTACTGTTTGTGCATTCACATTATTCATTGATTTTTGCCATTGAAAAACATCATGTTATTCATATACCAGAAATGTTTGAAGCTACTGACTGATTGAAAAGAGCTGGCATCTCACTCTCTTTGAATCTTCTTTATCATGCTAAAAGGAGCAGGAAAAAGCAAAACATTTCAGAATTGCACCTTGCAATGCGGAGAAATTACTGTTTGTGCATTTACAATATTCATTGATTTTTGCCATTGAAAAACGTCCAGAAATGTTTGAAGCTACTGACTGAATGAAAGGAGCTGGCATCTCACTCTCTTTGAATCTTCTTTATCATGCTAAGAGGAGCAGAAAAAAGCAAAAAATTTCAGAATTGCACCTTGCAATGCGGAGAAATTACTGTTTGTGCTTTCACATTATTCATTGATTTTTGCCATTGAAAAACATCATGTTGTTCACTTACAAGAAATGTTTGAAGCTACTGACTGAATGAAAGGAGCTGGCATCTCACTCTCTTTGAATCTTCTTTATCATGCTAAGCGGAGCAGGAAAAAGCAAAAAATTTCAGAATTGCACCTTGCAATGCGGAAAAATTACTGTTTGTGCATTCACATTATTCATTGATTTTTGCCATTGAAAAACATCATGTTATTCATATACCAGAAATGTTTGAAGCTACTGACTGAATCAAAAGAGCTGGCATCTCACTCTCTTTGATTCTTCTTTATCATGCTAAGAGGAGCAGGAAAAAGCAAAAAATTTCAGAATTGCACCTTGCAATGCGGAGAAATTACTGTTTGTGCATTTACAATATTCATTGATTTTTGCCATTGAAAAACGTCCAGAAATGTTTGAAGCTACTGACTGAATGAAAAGAGCTGGCATCTCACTCTCTTTGAATCTTCTTTATCATGCTAAGAGGAGCAGGAAAAAGCAAAAAATTTCAGAATTGCACCTTGCAATGCGGAGAAATTACTGTTTGTGTATTTACAATATTCATTGATTTTTGCCATTGATAAACGTCCAGAAATGTTTGAAGCTACTGACTGAATGAAAAGAGCTGGCATCTCACTCTCTTTGAATCTTCTTTATCATGCTAAGAGGAGCAGGAAAAAGCAAAAAATTTCAGAACTGCACCTTGCAATGCGGAGAAATTACTGTTTGTGCATTCACATTATTCATTGATTTTTGCCATTGAAAAACATCATGTTACTCATATACCAGAAATGTTTGAAGCTACTGACTGAATGAAAAGAGCTGGCATCTCACTCTCTTTGAATCTTCTTTATCATGCTAAGAGGAGCAGGAAAAAGCAAAAAATTTCAGAATTGCACCTTGCAATGCGGAGAAATTACTGTTTGTGCATTTACAATATTCATTGATTTTTGCCATTGAAAAACGTCCAGAAATGTTTGAAGCTACTGACTGAATGAAAAGAGCTGGCATCTCACTCTCTTTGAATCTTCTTTATCATGCTAAGAGGAGCAGGAAAAAGCAAAAACTTTCAGAATTGCACCTTGCAATAAGGAGAAATTACTGTTTGTGCATTCACATTATTCATTGATTTTTGCCATTGAAAAACGTCCAGAAATGTTTGAAGCTACTGACTGAAACGAGCTGGCATCTCACTCTCTTTGAATCTTCTTTATCATGCTAAGAGGAGCAGGAAAAAGCAAAAAATTTCAGAATTGCACCTTGCAATGCGGAGAAATTACTGTTTGTGCATTCACATTATTCATTGATTTTTGCCATTGAAAAACATCATGTTATTCATATACCAGAAATGTTTGAAGCTACTGACTGATTGAAAAGAGCTGGCATCTCACTCTCTTTGAATCTTCTTTATCATGCTAAAAGGAGCAGGAAAAAGCAAAACATTTCAGAATTGCACCTTGCAATGCGGAGAAATTACTGTTTGTGCATTTACAATATTCATTGATTTTTGCCATTGAAAAACGTCCAGAAATGTTTGAAGCTACTGACTGAATGAAAGGAGCTGGCATCTCACTCTCTTTGAATCTTCTTTATCATGCTAAGAGGAGCAGAAAAAAGCAAAAAATTTCAGAATTGCACCTTGCAATGCGGAGAAATTACTGTTTGTGCTTTCACATTATTCATTGATTTTTGCCATTGAAAAACATCATGTTGTTCACTTACAAGAAATGTTTGAAGCTACTGACTGAATGAAAGGAGCTGGCATCTCACTCTCTTTGAATCTTCTTTATCATGCTAAGCGGAGCAGGAAAAAGCAAAAAATTTCAGAATTGCACCTTGCAATGCGGAAAAATTACTGTTTGTGCATTCACATTATTCATTGATTTTTGCCATTGAAAAACATCATGTTATTCATATACCAGAAATGTTTGAAGCTACTGACTGAATCAAAAGAGCTGGCATCTCACTCTCTTTGATTCTTCTTTATCATGCTAAGAGGAGCAGGAAAAAGCAAAAAATTTCAGAATTGCACCTTGCAATGCGGAGAAATTACTGTTTGTGCATTTACAATATTCATTGATTTTTGCCATTGAAAAACGTCCAGAAATGTTTGAAGCTACTGACTGAATGAAAAGAGCTGGCATCTCACTCTCTTTGAATCTTCTTTATCATGCTAAGAGGAGCAGGAAAAAGCAAAAAATTTCAGAATTGCACCTTGCAATGCGGAGAAATTACTGTTTGTGTATTTACAATATTCATTGATTTTTGCCATTGATAAACGTCCAGAAATGTTTGAAGCTACTGACTGAATGAAAAGAGCTGGCATCTCACTCTCTTTGAATCTTCTTTATCATGCTAAGAGGAGCAGGAAAAAGCAAAAAATTTCAGAACTGCACCTTGCAATGCGGAGAAATTACTGTTTGTGCATTCACATTATTCATTGATTTTTGCCATTGAAAAACATCATGTTACTCATATACCAGAAATGTTTGAAGCTACTGACTGAATGAAAAGAGCTGGCATCTCACTCTCTTTGAATCTTCTTTATCATGCTAAGAGGAGCAGGAAAAAGCAAAAAATTTCAGAATTGCACCTTGCAATGCGGAGAAATTACTGTTTGTGCATTTACAATATTCATTGATTTTTGCCATTGAAAAACGTCCAGAAATGTTTGAAGCTACTGACTGAATGAAAAGAGCTGGCATCTCACTCTCTTTGAATCTTCTTTATCATGCTAAGAGGAGCAGGAAAAAGCAAAAACTTTCAGAATTGCACCTTGCAATAAGGAGAAATTACTGTTTGTGCATTCACATTATTCATTGATTTTTGCCATTGAAAAACGTCCAGAAATGTTTGAAGCTACTGACTGAAACGAGCTGGCATCTCACTCTCTTTGAATCTTCTTTATCATGCTAAGAGGAGCAGGAAAAAGCAAAAAATTTCAGAATTGCACCTTGCAATGCGGAGAAATTACTGTTTGTGCATTCACATTATTCATTGATTTTTGCCATTGAAAAACATCATGTTATTCATATACCAGAAATGTTTGAAGCTACTGACTGATTGAAAAGAGCTGGCATCTCACTCTCTTTGAATCTTCTTTATCATGCTAAAAGGAGCAGGAAAAAGCAAAACATTTCAGAATTGCACCTTGCAATGCGGAGAAATTACTGTTTGTGCATTTACAATATTCATTGATTTTTGCCATTGAAAAACGTCCAGAAATGTTTGAAGCTACTGACTGAATGAAAGGAGCTGGCATCTCACTCTCTTTGAATCTTCTTTATCATGCTAAGAGGAGCAGAAAAAAGCAAAAAATTTCAGAATTGCACCTTGCAATGCGGAGAAATTACTGTTTGTGCTTTCACATTATTCATTGATTTTTGCCATTGAAAAACATCATGTTGTTCACTTACAAGAAATGTTTGAAGCTACTGACTGAATGAAAGGAGCTGGCATCTCACTCTCTTTGAATCTTCTTTATCATGCTAAGCGGAGCAGGAAAAAGCAAAAAATTTCAGAATTGCACCTTGCAATGCGGAAAAATTACTGTTTGTGCATTCACATTATTCATTGATTTTTGCCATTGAAAAACATCATGTTATTCATATACCAGAAATGTTTGAAGCTACTGACTGAATCAAAAGAGCTGGCATCTCACTCTCTTTGATTCTTCTTTATCATGCTAAGAGGAGCAGGAAAAAGCAAAAAATTTCAGAATTGCACCTTGCAATGCGGAGAAATTACTGTTTGTGCATTTACAATATTCATTGATTTTTGCCATTGAAAAACGTCCAGAAATGTTTGAAGCTACTGACTGAATGAAAAGAGCTGGCATCTCACTCTCTTTGAATCTTCTTTATCATGCTAAGAGGAGCAGGAAAAAGCAAAAAATTTCAGAATTGCACCTTGCAATGCGGAGAAATTACTGTTTGTGTATTTACAATATTCATTGATTTTTGCCATTGATAAACGTCCAGAAATGTTTGAAGCTACTGACTGAATGAAAAGAGCTGGCATCTCACTCTCTTTGAATCTTCTTTATCATGCTAAGAGGAGCAGGAAAAAGCAAAAAATTTCAGAACTGCACCTTGCAATGCGGAGAAATTACTGTTTGTGCATTCACATTATTCATTGATTTTTGCCATTGAAAAACATCATGTTACTCATATACCAGAAATGTTTGAAGCTACTGACTGAATGAAAAGAGCTGGCATCTCACTCTCTTTGAATCTTCTTTATCATGCTAAGAGGAGCAGGAAAAAGCAAAAAATTTCAGAATTGCACCTTGCAATGCGGAGAAATTACTGTTTGTGCATTTACAATATTCATTGATTTTTGCCATTGAAAAACGTCCAGAAATGTTTGAAGCTACTGACTGAATGAAAAGAGCTGGCATCTCACTCTCTTTGAATCTTCTTTATCATGCTAAGAGGAGCAGGAAAAAGCAAAAAATTTCAGAATTGCACCTTGCAATGCGGAGAAATTACTGTTTGTGTATTTACAATATTCATTGATTTTTGCCATTGATAAACGTCCAGAAATGTTTGAAGCTACTGACTGAAGGAAAGGAGCTGGCATCTCACTCTCTTTGAATCTTCTTTATCATGCTAAGAGGAGCAGGAAAAAGCAAAAAAATTCAGAACTGCACCTTGCAATGCGGAGAAATTACTGTTTGTGCATTCACTGTATTCATTGAGTTTTTGCCATTGAAAAACATCATGTTATTCATATACCAGAAATGTTTGAAGCTACTGACTGAATGAAAAGAGCTGGCATCTCACTCTCTTTGAATCTTCTTTATCATGCTAAGAGGAGCAGGAAAAAGCAAAAAATTTCAGAATTGCAACTTGCAATGCGGAGAAATTACTGTTTGTGCATTTACAAAATTCATTGATTTTTGCCATTGAAAAACTTCCAGAAATGTTTGAAGCTACTGAATGAATGAAAAGAGCTGGCATCTCACTCTCTTTGAATCTTCTTTATCATGCTAAGAGGAGCAGGAAAAAGCAAAAAATTTCAGAATTGCACCCTGCAATGCGGAGAAATTACTGTTTGTGTATTTACAATATTCATTGATTTTTGCCATTGATAAACGTCCAGAAATGTTTGAAGCTACTGACTGAATGAAAAGAGCTGGCATCTCACTCTCTTTGAATCTTCTTTATCATGCTAAGAGGAGCAGGAAAAAGCAAAAAATTTCAGTATTGCACCTTGCAATGCGGAGAAATTACTGTTTGTGCATTTACAAAATTCATTGATTTTTGCCATTGAAAAACTTCCAGAAATTTTTGAAGCTACTGACTGAATGAAAGGAGCTGGCATCTCACTCTCTTTGAATCTTCTTTATCATGCTAAGAGGAGCAGGAAAAAGCAAAAAATTTCAGAATTACAACTTGCAATGCGGAGAAATTACAGTTTGTGCATTCACATTATTCATTGATTTTTGACATTGAAAAACATCATGTTATTCATATACCAGAAATGTTTGAAGCTACTGACTGAATGAAAAGAGCTGGCATCTCACTCTCTTTGAATCTTCTTTATCATGCTAAGAGGAGCAGGAAAAAGCAAAAAATTTCAGAATTGCACCTTGCAATGCGGAGAAATTACTGTTTGTGTATTTACAATATTCATTGATTTTTGCCATTGATAAACGTCCAGAAATGTTTGAAGCTACTGACTGAATGAAAGGAGCTGGCATCGCACTCTCTTTGAATCTTCTTTATCATGCTAAGAGGAGCAGGAAAAAGCAAAAAATTTCAGAACTGCACCTTGCAATGCGGAGAAATTACTGTTTGTGCATTTACAATATTCATTGATTTTTGCCATTGAAAAACGTCCAGAAATGTTTGAAGCTACTGACTGAATGAAAAGAGCTGGCATCTCATTCTCTTTGAATCTTCTTTGTCATGCTAAGAGGAGCAGGAAAAAGCAAAAACTTTCAGAATTGCACCTTGCAATGCGGAGAAATTACTGTTTGTGCATTCACAATATTCATTGATTTTTGCCATTGAAAAACGTCCAGAAATGTTTGAAGCTACTGACTGAATAAAAGGAGCTGGCATCTCACTCTCTTTGAATCTTCTTTATCATGCTAAGAGGAGCAGGAAAAATCAAAAAATTTCAGAATTGCACCTTGCAATGCAGAGAAATTACTGTTTGTGCATTCACATTATTCATTGATTTTTGCCATTGAAAAACATCATGTTATTCATATACCAGAAATGTTTGAAGCTACTGACTCATTGAAAAGAGCTGGCATCTCACTCTCTTTGAATCTTCTTTATCATGCTAAAAGGAGCAGGAAAAAGCAAAACATTTCAGAATTGCACCTTGCAATGCGGAGAAATTACTGTTTGTGCATTTACAATATTCATTGATTTTTGCCATTGAAAAACGTCCAGAAATGTTTGAAGCTACTGACTGAATGAAAGGAGCTGGCATCTCACTCTCTTTGAATCTTCTTTATCATGCTAAGAGGAGCAGGAAAAAGCAAAAAATTTCAGAATTGCACCTTGCAATGCGGAGAAATTACTGTTTGTGCATTCACATTATTCATTGATTTTTGCCATTGAAAAACATCATGTTGTTCACTTACAAGAAATGTTTGAAGCTACTGACTGAATGAAAGGAGCTGGCATCTCACTCTCTTTGAATCTTCTTTATCATGCTAAGAGGAGCAGGAAAAAGCAAAAAATTTCAGAATTGCACCTTGCAATGCGGAAAAATTACTGTTTGTGCATTCACAATTTTCATTGATTTTTGCCATTGAAAAACATCATGTTATTCATATACCAGAAATGTTTGAAGCTACTGACTGAATGAAAAGAGCTGGCATCTCACTCTCTTTGATTCTTCTTTATCATGCTAAGAGCAGCAGGAAAAAGCAAAAAATTTCAGAATTGCACCTTGCAATGCGGAGAAATTACTGTTTGTGCATTTACAATATTCATTGATTTTTGCCATTGAAAAACGTCCAGAAATGTTTGAAGCTACTGACTGAATGAAAAGAGCTGGCATCTCACTCTCTTTGAATCTTCTTTATCATGCTAAGAGGAGCAGGAAAAAGCAAAAAATTTCAGAATTGCACCTTGCAATGCGGAGAAATTACTGTTTGTGTATTTACAATATTCATTGATTTTTGCCATTGATAAACGTCCAGAAATGTTTGAAGCTACTGACTGAATGAAAGGAGCTGGCATCTCACTGTCTTTGAATCTTCTTTATCATGCTAAGAGGAGCAGGAAAAAGCAAAAAATTTCAGAACTGCACCTTGCAATGCGGAGAAATTACTGTTTGTGCATTCACATTATTCATTGATTTTTGCCATTGAAAAACATCATGTTATTCATATACCAGAAATGTTTGAAGCTACTGACTGAATGAAAAGAGCTGGCATCTCACTCTCTTTGAATCTTGCTTATCATGCTAATTGGAGCAGGAAAAAGCAAAAAAATTCAGAATTGCACCTTGCAATGCGGAGAAATTACTGTTTGTGCATTTACAAAATTCATTGATTTTTGCCATTGAAAAACTTCCAGAAATTTTTGAAGCTACTGACTGAATGAAAGGAGCTGGCATCTCACTCTCTTTGAATCTTCTTTAACATGCTAAGAGGAGCAGGAAAAAGCAAAAAATTTCAGAATTGCACCTTGCAATGCGGAGAAATTACTGTTTGTGCATTTACAATATTCCTTGATTTTTGCCATTGAAAAACGTCCAGAAATGTTTGAAGCTACTGACTGAATGAAAAGAGCTGGCATCTCACTCTCTTTGAATCTTCTTTATCATGCTAAGAGGAGCAGGAAAAAGCAAAAAATTTCAGAATTGCACCTTGCAATGCGGAGAAATTACTGTTTGTGTATTTACGATATTCATTGATTTTTGCCATTGATAAACGTCCAGAAATGTTTGAAGCTACTGACTGAAGGAAAGGAGCTGGCATCTCACTCTCTTTGAATCTTCTTTATCATGCTAAGAGGAGCAGGAAAAAGCAAAAAATTTCAGAATTGCACCCTGCAATGCGGAGAAATTACTGTTTGTGTATTTACAATATTCATTGATTTTTGCCATTGATAAACGTCCAGAAATGTTTGAAGCTACTGACTGAATGAAAAGAGCTGGCATCTCACTCTCTTTGAATCTTCTTTATCATGCTAAGAGGAGCAGGAAAAAGCAAAAAATTTCAGTATTGCACCTTGCAATGCGGAGAAATTACTGTTTGTGCATTTACAAAATTCATTGATTTTTGCCATTGAAAAACTTCCAGAAATTTTTGAAGCTACTGACTGAATGAAAGGAGCTGGCATCTCACTCTCTTTGAATCTTCTTTATCATGCTAAGAGGAGCAGGAAAAAGCAAAAAATTTCAGAATTACAACTTGCAATGCGGAGAAATTACAGTTTGTGCATTCACATTATTCATTGATTTTTGCCATTGAAAAACATCATGTTATTCATAGACCAGAAATGTTTGAAGCTACTGACTGAATGAAAAGAGCTGGCATCTCACTCTCTTTGAATCTTCTTTATCATGCTAAGAGGAGCAGGAAAAAGCAAAAAATTTCAGAATTGCACCTTGCAATGCGGAGAAATTACTGTTTGTGTATTTACAATATTCATTGATTTTTGCCATTGATAAACGTCCAGAAATGTTTGAAGCTACTGACTGAATGAAAGGAGCTGGCATCGCACTCTCTTTGAATCTTCTTTATCATGCTAAGAGGAGCAGGAAAAAGCAAAAAATTTCAGAACTGCACCTTGCAATGCGGAGAAATTACTGTTTGTGCATTTACAATATTCATTGATTTTTGCCATTGAAAAACGTCCAGAAATGTTTGAAGCTACTGACTGAATGAAAAGAGCTGGCATCTCACTCTCTTTGAATCTTCTTTGTCATGCTAAGAGGAGCAGGAAAAAGCAAAAACTTTCAGAATTGCACCTTGCAATGCGGAGAAATTACTGTTTGTGCATTCACATTATTCATTGATTTTTGCCATTGAAAAACGTCCAGAAATGTTTGAAGCTACTGACTCATTGAAAAGAGCTGGCATCTCACTCTCTTTGAATCTTCTTTATCATGCTAAAAGGAGCAGGAAAAAGCAAAACATTTCAGAATTGCACCTTGCAATGCGGAGAAATTACTGTTTGTGCATTTACAATATTCATTGATTTTTGCCATTGAAAAACGTCCAGAAATGTTTGAAGCTACTGACTGAATGAAAGGAGCTGGCATCTCACTCTCTTTGAATCTTCTTTATCATGCTAAGAGGAGCAGGAAAAAGCAAAAAATTTCAGAATTGCACCTTGCAATGCGGAGAAATTACTGTTTGTGCATTCACATTATTCATTGATTTTTGCCATTGAAAAACATCATGTTGTTCACTTACAAGAAATGTTTGAAGCTACTGACTGAATGAAAGGAGCTGGCATCTCACTCTCTTTGAATCTTCTTTATCATGCTAAGAGGAGCAGGAAAAAGCAAAAAATTTCAGAATTGCACCTTGCAATGCGGAAAAATTACTGTTTGTGCATTCACATTATTCATTGATTTTTGCCATTGAAAAACATCATGTTATTCATATACCAGAAATGTTTGAAGCTACTGACTGAATGAAAAGAGCTGGCATCTCACTCTCTTTGATTCTTCTTTATCATGCTAAGAGCAGCAGGAAAAAGCAAAAAATTTCAGAATTGCACCTTGCAATGCGGAGAAATTACTGTTTGTGCATTTACAATATTCATTGATTTTTGCCATTGAAAAACGTCCAGAAATGTTTGAAGCTACTGACTGAATGAAAAGAGCTGGCATCTCACTCTCTTTGAATCTTCTTTATCATGCTAAGAGGAGCAGGAAAAAGCAAAAAATTTCAGAATTGCACTTTGCAATGCGGAGAAATTACTGTTTGTGTATTTACAATATTCATTGATTTTTGCCATTGATAAACGTCCAGAAATGTTTGAAGCTACTGACTGAATGAAAGGAGCTGGCATCTCACTCTCTTTGAATCTTCTTTATCATGCTAAGAGGAGCAGGAAAAAGCAAAAAATTTCAGAACTGCACCTTGCAATGCGGAGAAATTACTGTTTGTGCATTCACATTATTCATTGATTTTTGAAATTGAAAAACATCATGTTATTCATATACCAGAAATGTTTGAAGCTACTGACTGAATGAAAAGAGCTGGCATCTCACTCTCTTTGATTCTTCTTTATCATGCTAAGAGCAGCAGGAAAAAGCAAAAAATTTCAGAATTGCACCTTGCAATGCGGAGAAATTACTGTTTGTGCATTTACAATATTCATTGATTTTTGCCATTGAAAAACGTCCAGAAATGTTTGAAGCTACTGACTGAATGAAAAGAGCTGGCATCTCACTCTCTTTGAATCTTCTTTATCATGCTAAGAGGAGCAGGAAAAAGCAAAAAATTTCAGAATTGCACTTTGCAATGCGGAGAAATTACTGTTTGTGTATTTACAATATTCATTGATTTTTGCCATTGAAAAACGTCCAGAAATGTTTGAAGCTACTGACTGAATGAAAAGAGCTGGCATCTCACTCTCTTTGAATCTTCTTTATCATGCTAAGAGGAGCAGGAAAAAGCAAAAAATTTCAGAATTGCACTTTGCAATGCGGAGAAATTACTGTTTGTGTATTTACAATATTCATTGATTTTTGCCATTGATAAACGTCCAGAAATGTTTGAAGCTACTGACTGAATGAAAGGAGCTGGCATCTCACTCTCTTTGAATCTTCTTTATCATGCTAAGAGGAGCAGGAAAAAGCAAAAAATTTCAGAACTGCACCTTGCAATGCGGAGAAATTACTGTTTGTGCATTCACATTATTCATTGATTTTTGAAATTGAAAAACATCATGTTATTCATATACCAGAAATGTTTGAAGCTACTGACTGAATGAAAAGAGCTGGCATCTCACTCTCTTTGAATCTTGCTTATCATGCTAATTGGAGCAGGAAAAAGCAAAAAAATTCAGAATTGCACCTTGCAATGCGGAGAAATTACTGTTTGTGCATTTACAAAATTCATTGATTTTTGCCATTGAAAAACTTCCAGAAATTTTTGAAGCTACTGACTGAATGAAAGGAGCTGGCATCTCACTCTCTTTGAATCTTCTTTACCATGCTAAGAGGAGCAGGAAAAAGCAAAAAATTTCAGAATTGCACCTTGCAATGCGGAGAAATTACTGTTTGTGCATTTACAATATTCATTGATTTTTGCCATTGAAAAACGTCCAGAAATGTTTGAAGCTACTGACTGAATGAAAAGAGCTGGCATCTCACTCTCTTTGAATCTTCTTTTTCATGCTAAGAGGAGCAGGAAAAAGCAAAAAATTTCAGAATTGCACCTTGCAATGCGGAGAAATTACTGTTTGTGTATTTACGATATTCATTGATTTTTGCCATTGATAAACGTCCAGAAATGTTTGAAGCTACTGACTGAAGGAAAGGAGCTGGCATCTCACTCTCTTTGAATCTTCTTTATCATGCTAAGAGGAGCAGGAAAAAGCAAAAAAATTCAGAACTGCACCTTGCAATGCGGAGAAATTACTGTTTGTGCATTCACATTATTCATTGAGTTTTTGCCATTGAAAAACATCATGTTATTCATATACCAGAAATGTTTGAAGCTACTGACTGAATGAAAAGAGCTGGCATCTCACTCTCTTTGAATCTTCTTTATCATGCTAAGAGGAGCAGGAAAAAGCAAAAAATTTCAGAATTGCACCTTGCAATGCGGAGAAATTACTGTTTGTGCATTTACAAAATTCATTGATTTTTGCCATTGAAAAACTTCCAGAAATGTTTGAAGCTACTGAATGAATGAAAAGAGCTGGCATCTCACTCTCTTTGAATCTTCTTTATCATGCTAAGAGGAGCAGGAAAAAGCAAAAAATTTCAGAATTGCACCCTGCAATGCGGAGAAATTACTGTTTGTGTATTTACAATATTCATTGATTTTTGCCATTGATAAACGTCCAGAAATGTTTGAAGCTACTGACTGAATGAAAGGAGCTGGCATCTCACTCTCTTTGAATCTTCTTTATCATGCTAAGAGGAGCAGGAAAAAGCAAAAAATTTCAGAACTGCACCTTGCAATGCGGAGAAATTACTGTTTGTGCATTCACAATTTTCATTGATTTTTGCCATTGAAAAACATCATGTTATTCATATACCAGAAATGTTTGAAGCTACTGACTGAATGAAAAGAGCTGGCATCTCACTCTCTTTGAATCTTCTTTATCATGCTAAGAGGAGCAGGAAAAAGCAAAAAATTTCAGAATTGCACCTTGCAATGCGGAGAAATTACTGTTTGTGCATTTACAAAATTCATTGATTTTTGCCATTGAAAAACTTCCAGAAATTTTTGAAGCTACTGACTGAATGAAAGGAGCTGGCATCTGACTCTCTTTGAGTCTTCTTTATCATGCTAAGAGGAGCAGGAAAAAGCAAAAAATTTCAGAATTGCAACTTCCAATGCGGAGAAATTACAGTTTGTGCATACACATTATTCATTGATTTTTGCCATTGAAAAACATCATGTTATTCATATACCAGAAATGTTTGAAGCTACTGACTGAATGAAAAGAGCTGGCATCTCACTTTCTTTGAAACTTCTTTATCATGCTAAGAGGAGCAGGAAAAAGCAAAAAATTTCAGAATTGCAACTTGCAATGCGGAGAAATTACTGTTTGTGCATTTACAATATTCATTGATTTTTGCCATTGAAAAACGTCCAGAAATGTTTGAAGCTGCTGACTGAATGAAAAGAGCTGGCATCTCATTCTCTTTCAATCTTCTTTATCATGCTAAGAGGAGCAGGAAAAAGCAAAAAATTTCAGAATTGCACCTTGCAATGCGGAGAAATTACTGTTTGTGCATTTACAATATTCATTGATTTTTGCCATTAAAAAACGTCCAGAAATGTTTGAAGCTACTGACTGAAAGGAGCTGGCATCTCACTTTCTTTGAATCTTCTTTATCATGCTAAGAGGAGCGGGAAAAAGCAAAAAATTTCAGAATTGCACCTTGCAATGCGGAGAAATGACTGTTTGTGGATTCACATTATTCATTGATTTTTGCCATTGAAAAACATCATGTTGTTCATATACCAGAAATGTTTGTAGCTACTGACTGAATGAAAGGAGCTGGCATCTCACTCTCTTTGAATCTTCTTTATCATGCTAAGAGGAGCAGGAAAAAGCAAAAAATTTCAGAACTGCACCTTGCAATGCGGAGAAATGACTGTTTGTGCATTTACAATATTCATTGATTTTTGCCATTGAAAAACGTCCAGAAATGTTTGAAGCTACTGACTGAATTAAAGGAGCTGGCATCTCACTCTCTTTGAATCTTCTTTTTTATTCTAAGAGGAGCAGGAAAAAGCAAAAAAATTCAGAATTGCACCTTGCAATGCGGAGAAATTACTGTTTGTGCATTCACATTATTCATTGATTTTTGCCATTGAAAAACATCATGTTATTCATATACAAGAAATGTTTGAAGCTACTGACTGAATGAAAAGAGCTGGCATCTCACTCTCTTTGAATCTTCTTTATCATGCTAAGAGGAGCAGGAAAAAGCAAAAAATTTCAGAATTGCACTTTGCAATGCGAAGAAATTACTGTTTGTGCATTTACAATATTCATTGATTTTTGCCATTGAAAAACGTCCAGAAATGTTTAAAGCTACTGACTGAATGAAAGGAGCTGGCATCTCACTTTCTTTGAATCTTCTTTATCATGCTAAGAGGAGCAGGAAAAACCAAAAAATTTCAGAATTGCACCTTGCAATGCGGAGAAATTACTGTTTGTGCATTCACATTATTCATTGATTTTTGCCATTGAAAAACATCATGTTGTTCACTTACCAGAAATGTTTGAAGCTACTGACTGAATGTAAGGAGCTGGCATCTCACTCTCTTTGAATCTTCTTTATCATGCTAAGAGGAGCAGGAAAAAGCAAAAAATTTCAGAATTGCACCTTGCAATGCGGAGAAATTACTGTTTGTGCATTCACATTATTCATTGATTTTTGCCATTGAAAAACATCATGTTATTCATATACCAGAAATGTTTGAAGCTACTGACTGAATGAAAAGAGCTGGCATCTCACTCTCTTTGAATCTTCTTTATCATGGTAAGAGGAGCAGGAAAAAGCAAAAAATTTCAGAATTGCACCTTGCAATGCGGAGAAATTACTGTTTGTGCATTTACAATATTCATTGATTTTTGCCATTGAAAAACATCCAGAAATGTTTGAAGCTAATGACTGAATGAAAAGAGCTGGCATCTCACTCTCTTTGAATCTTCTTTATCATGCTAAGAGGAGCAGGAAAAAGCAAAAAATTTCAGAATTGCACCTTGCAATGCGGAGAAATTACTGTTTGTGTATTTACAATATTCATTGATTTTTGCTATTGATAAACATCCAGAAATGTTTGAAGCTACTGACTGAATGAAAGGAGCTGGCATCTCACTCTCTTTGAATCTTCTTTATCATGCTAAGAGGATCAGGAAAAAGCAAAAAATTTCAGAACTGCACCTTGCAATGCGGAGAAATTACTGTTTGTGCATTCACATTATTCATTGATTTTTGCCATTGAAAAACATCATGTTATTCATATACCAGAAATGTTTGAATCTACTGACTGAATGAAAAGAGCTGGCATCTCACTCTCTTTGAATCTTCTGTATCATGCTAAGAGGAGCAGGAAAAAGCAAAAAATTTCAGAATTGCACCTTGCAATGCGGAGAAATTACTGTTTGTGCATTTACAATATTCATTGATTTTTGCCATTGAAAAACGTCCAGAAATGTTTGAAACTACTGACTGAATGAAAAGAGCTCGCATCTCACTCTCTTTGAATCTTCTTTATCATGCTAAGAGGAGCAGGAAAAAGCAAAAAAATTCAGAATTGCACCTTGCAATGCGGAGAAATTACTGTTTGTGCATTCACATTATTCATTGATTTTTGCCATTGAAAAACATCATGTTGTTCACTTACCAGAAATGTTTGAAGCTACTGACTGAAAGAAAGGAGCTGGCATCTCACTCTCTTTGAATCTTCTTTATCATGCTAAGAGGAGCAGGAAAAAGCAAAAAATTTCAGAATTGCACCTTGCAATGCAGAGAAATTACTGTGTGTGCATTTACAATATTCATTGATTTTTGCCATTGAAAAAGGTCCAGAAATGTTTGAAGCTGCTGACTGAATGAAAAGAGCTGGCATCTCACTCTCTTTGAATCTTCTTTATCATGCTAAGAGGAGCAGGAAAAAGCAAAAAATTTCAGAATTGCACCTGGCAATGCGGAGAAATTACTGTTTGTGCATTTACAATATTCATTGATTTTTGCCATTGAAAAACGTCCAGAAATGATTGAAGCTACTGACTGAAAGGAGCTGGCATCTCACTTTCTTTGAATCTTCTTTATCATGCTAAGAGGAGCAGGAAAAAGCAAAAAATTTCAGAATTGCACCTTGCAATGCGGAGAAATGACTGTTTGTGGATTCACATTATTCATTGATTTTTGCCATTGAAAAACATCATGTTGTTCATATACCAGAAATGTTTGAAGCTACTGACTGAATGAAAGGAGCTGGCATCTCTCTCTCTTTGAATCTTCTTTATCATGCTAAGAGGAGCAAGAAAAAGCAAAAAATTTCAGAACTGCACCTTGCAATGCGGAGAAATTACTGTTTGTGCATTCACATTATTCATTGATTTTTGCCATTGAAAAACATCATGTTGTTCATATACCAGAAATGTTTACAGCTACTGACTGAATGAAAAGAGCTGGCATCTCACTCTCTTTGAATCTTCTTTATCATGCTAAGAGGAGCAGGAAAAAGCAAAAAATTTCAGAATTGCACCTTGCAATGCGGAGAAATTACTGTTTGTGCATTTACAATATTCATTGATTTTTGCCATTGAAAAAAGTCCAGAAATGTTTGAAGCTACTGACTGAATTAAAGGAGCTGGCATCTAACTCTCTTTGAATCTTCTTTATCATGCTAAGAGGAGCAGGAAAAAGCAAAAAAATTCAGAATTGCACCTTGCAATGCGGAGAAATTACTGTTTGTGCATTCACATTATTCATTGATTTTTGCCATTGAAAAACATCATGTTATTCATATACCAGAAATGTTTGAAGCTACTGACTGAATGAAAAGAGCTGGCATCTCACTCTCTTTGAATCTTCTTTATCATTCTAAGAGGAGCAGGAAAAAGCAAAAAATTTCAGAATTGCACCTTGCAATGCGGAGAAATTACTGTTTGTGCATTTACAATATTCATTGATTTTTGCCATTGAAAAACATCCAGAAATGTTTGAAGCTACTGACTGAATGAAAAGAGCTGACATCTCACTCTCTTTGAATCTTCTTTATCATGCTAAGAGGAGCAGGAAAAAGCAAAAAATTTCAGAATTGCACCTTGCAATGCGGAGAAATTACTGTTTGTGTATTTACAATATTCATTGATTTTTGCCATTGATAAACGTCCAGAAATGTTTGAAGCTACTGACTGAATGAAAGGAGCTGGCATCTCACTCTCTTTGAATCTTCTTTATCATGCTAAGAGGAGCAGGAAAAAGCAAAAAATTTCAGAACTGCACCTTGCAATGCGGAGAAATTACTGTTTGTGCATTCACATTATTCATTGATTTTTGCCATTGAAAAACATCATATTATTCATATACCAGAAATGTTTGAAGCTACTGACTGAATGAAAAGAGCTGGCATCTCACTCTCTTTGAATATTCTTTATCATGCTAAGAGGAGCAGGAAAAAGCAAAAAATTTCAGAATTGCACCTTGCAATGCGGAGAAATTACTGTTTGTGCATTTACAATATTCATTGATTTTTGCCATTGAAAAACGTCCAGAAATGTTTGATGCTACTGACTGAATGAAAGGAGCTGGTATCTCACTCTCTTTGAATCTTCTTTATCATGCTAAGAGGAGCAGGAAAAAGCAAAAAATTTCAGAATTGCACCTTGCAATGCGGATAAATTACTGTTTGTGCATTCACATTATTCATTGATTTTTGCCATTGAAAAACATCATGTTGTTCACTTACCAGAAATGTTTGAAGCTACTGACTGAATGAAAGGAGCTGGCATCTCACTCTCTTTGAATCTACTTTATCATGCTAAGAGGAACAGGAAAAAGCAAAAAAATTCAGAATTCCACCTTGCAATGCAGAGAAATTACTGTTTGTGCATTTACAATATTCATTGATTTTTGCCATTGAAAAACGTCCAGAAATGTTTGAAGCTACTGACTGAATGAAAGGAGCTGGCATCTCACTCTCTTTGAATCTTCTTTATCATGCTAAGAGGAGCAGGAAAAAGCAAAAAATTTCAGAATTGCACCTTGCAATGCGGAGAAATTACTGTTTGTGGATTCACATTATTCATTGATTTTTGCCATTGAGAAACATCATGTTGTTCATATACCAGAAATGTTTGAAGCTACTGACTGAATGAAAGCAGCTGGCATCTCACTCTCTTTGAATCTTCTTTATCATGCTTAGAGGAGCAAGAAAAAGCAAAAAATTTCAGAACTGCACCTTGCAATGCGGAGAAATTACTGTTTGTGCATTCACATTATTCATTGATTTTTGCCATTGAAAAACATCATGTTATTCATATACCAGAAATGTTTACAGCTACTGACTGAATGAAAAGAGCTGGCATCTCACTCTCTTTGAATCTTCTTTATCATGCTAAGAGGAGCAGGAAAAAGCAAAAAATTTCAGAATTGCACCTTGCAATGCGGAGGAATTACTGTTTGTGCATTTACAATATTCATTGATTTTTGCCATTGAAAAACGTCCAGAAATGTTTGAAGCTACTGACTGAATTAAAGGAGCTGGCATCTCACTCTCTTTGAATCTTCTTTATCATGCTAAGAGGAGCAGGAAAAAGCAAAAAAATTCAGAATTGCACCTTGCAATGCGGAGAAATTACTGTTTGTGCATTCACATTATTCATTGATTTTTGCCATTGAAAAACATCATGTTATTCATATACCAGAAATGTTTGAAGCTACTGACTGAATGAAAAGAGCTGGCATCTCACTCTCTTTGAATCTTCTTTATCATGCTAA
The DNA here is from genome assembly GCF_046119375.1 of Phyllobates terribilis. Classification (NCBI taxonomy): domain Eukaryota; kingdom Metazoa; phylum Chordata; class Amphibia; order Anura; family Dendrobatidae; genus Phyllobates; species Phyllobates terribilis. The sequence goes on from NW_027362792.1 coordinate 6,235,924, forward strand.
GAGGAGCAGGAAAAAGCAAAAAATTTCAGAATTGCACCTTGCAATGCGGAGAAATTACTGTTTGTGCATTTACAATATTCATTGATTTTTGCCATTGAAAAACGTCCAGAAATGTTTGAAGCTACTGACTGAATGGAGTTGGCATCTCACTCTCTTTGAATCTTCTTTATCATGCTAAGAGGAGCAGGAAAAAGCAAAAAATTTCAGAATTGCACCTTGCAATGCGGAGAAATTACTGTTTGTGCATTTACAATATTCATTGATTTTTGCCATTGAAAAACATCCAGAAATGTTTGAAGCTACTGACTGAATGAAAAGAGCAGGCATCTCACTCTCTTTGAATCTTCTTTATCATGCTAAGAGGAGCAGGAAAAAGCAAAAAATTTCAGAATTGCATCTTGCAATGCGGAGAAATTACTGTTTGTGTATTTACAATATTCATTGATTTTTGCCGTTGATAAACGTCCAGAAATGTTTGAAGCTACTGACTGAATGAAAGGAGCTGGCATCTCACTCTCTTTGAATCTTCTTTATCATGCGAAGAGGAGCAGGAAAAAGCAAAAAATTTCAGAATTGCACCTTGCAATGCGGAGAAATTACTGTTTGTGCATTCACATTATTCATTGATTTTTGCCATTGAAAAACATCATGTTATTCATATACCAGAAATGTTTGAAGCTACTGACTGAATGAAAAGAGCTGGCATCTCACTCTCTTTGAATCTTCTTTATCATGCTAAGAGGAGCAGGAAAAAGCAAAAAATTTCAGAATTGCACCTTGCAATGCGGAGAAATTACTGTTTGTGCATTTACAATATTCATTGATTTTTGCCATTGAAAAACGTCCAGAAATGTTTGAAGCTACAGACTGAATGAATAGAGCTGGCATCTCACTCTCTTTGAATCTTCTATATCATGCTAAGACGAGCAGGAAAAAGCAAAAAATTTCAGAATTGCAGCTTGCAATGCGGAGAAATTACTGTTTGTGCATTTACAATATTCATTGATTTTTGCCATTGAAAAACGTCCAGAAATGTTTGAAGCTACTGACTGAATGAAAGGAGCTGGCATGTCACTCTCTTTGAATCTTCTTTATCATGCTAAGAGGAGCAGGAAAAAGCAAAAAATTTCAGAATTGCACCTTGCAATGCGGAGAAATTACTTTTTGTGCATTCACATTATTCATTGATTTTTGCCATTGAAAAACATCATGTTGTTCACTTACCAGAAATGTTTGAAGCTACTGACTGAATGAAAGGAGCTGGCATCTCACTCTCTTTGAATCTTCTTTATCATGCTAAGAGGAGCAGGAAAAAGCAAAAAATTTCAGAATTGCACCTTGCAATGCGGAGAAATTACTGTTTGTGCATTTACAATATTCATTGATTTTTGCCATTGAAAAACATCCAGAAATGTTTGAAGCTGCTGACTGAATGAAAAGAGCTGGCATCTCACTCTCTTTGAATCTTCTTTATCATGCTAAGAGGAGCAGGAAAAAGACAAATATTTCAGAATTGCACCTTGCAATGCGGAGAAATTACTGTTTGTGCATTTACAATATTCATTGATTTTTACCATTGAAAAACTTCGTGAAATGTTTGAAGCTACTGACTGAAAAGAGCTGGCATCTCACTCTCTTTGAATCTTCTTTATCATGCTAAGAGGAGCAAGAAAAAGCAAAAAATTTCAGAATTGCACCTTGCAATGCGGAGAAATTACTGTTTGTGCATTTACAATATTCATTGATTTTTGCCATTGAAAAACGTCCAGAAATGTTTGAAGCCGCTGACTGAATGAAAAGAGCTGGCATCTCACTCTCTTTGAATCTTCTTTATCATGCTAAGAGGAGCAGGAAAAAGCAAAAAATTTCAGAATTGCACCTTGCAATGCGGAGAAATGACTGTTTGTGGATTCACATTATTCATTGATTTTTGCCATTGAAAAACATCATGTTGTTCATATACCTGAAATGTTTGAAGCTACTGACTAAATGAAAGGAGCTGGCATCTCACTCTCTTTGAATCTTCTTTATCATGCTAAGAGGAGCAGGAAAAAGCAAAAAATTTCAGAACTGCACCTTGCAATGCGGAGAAATTACTGTTTGTGCATTCACATTATTCATTGATTTTTGCCATTGAAAAACATCATGTTATTCATATACCAGAAATGTTTGAAGCTACTGACTGAATGAAAGGAGCTGGCATCTCACTCTCTTTGAATCTTCTTTATCATGCTAAGAGGAGCAGGAAAAAGCAAAAAATTTCAGAATTGCACCTTGCAATGCGGAGAAATTACTGTTTGTGCATTCACATTATTCATTGATTTTTGCCATTGAAAAACATCATGTTATTCATATACCAGAAAAGTTTGAAGCTACTGACTGAATGAAAGGAGCTGGCATCTCACTCTCTTTGAATTTTCCTTATCATGCTAAGAGGAGCAGGAAAAAGCAAAAAATTTCAGAATTGCACCTTGCAATGCGGAGAAATTACTGTTTGTGCATTTACAATATTCATTGATTTTTGCCATTGAAAAACGTCCAGAAATGTTTGAAGCTACTGACTGAATGAAAGGAGCTGGCATCTCACTCTCTTTGAATCTTCTTTATCATGCTAAGAGGAGCAGGAAAAAGCAAACAATTTCAGAATTGCACCTTGCAATGCGGAGAAATTACTGTTTGTGCCTTCACATTATTCATTGATTTTTGCCATTGAAAAACATCATGTTATTCATATACCAGAAATGTTTGAAGCTACTGACTGAATGAAAAGAGCTGGCATCTCACTCTCTTTTAATCTTCTTTATCATGCTAAGAGGAGCAGGAAAAAGCAAAAAATTTCAGAATTGCAACTTGCAATGCGGAGAAATTACTGTTTGTGCATTTACAATATTCATTGATTTTTGCCATTGAAAAACGTCCAGAAATGTTTGAAGCTACTGACTGAATGAAAAGAGCTGGCATCTCACTCTCTTTGAATCTTCTTTATCATGCTAAGAGGAGAAGGAAAAAGCAAAAAATTTCAAAATTGCACCTTGCAATGCGGAGAAATTACTGTTTGTGCATTCACATTATTCATTGATTTTTGCCATTGAAAAACATCATGTTATTCATATACCAGAAAAGTTTGAAGCTACTGACTGAATGAAAAGAGCTGGCATCTCACTCTCTTTGTATCTACTTTACCATGCTAAGAGGAGCAGGAAAAAGCAAAAAAATTCCAAATTGAACCTTGCAATGCGGAGAAATTACTGTTTGTGCATTTACAATATTCATTGATTTTTGCCATTGAAAAACATCCTGAAATGTTTGAAGCTACTGACTGAATGAAAAGAGCTGGCATCTCACTCTCTTTGAATCTTCTTTATCATGCTAAGAGGAGCAGGAAAAAGCAAAAAATTTCAGAATTGCACCTTGCAATGCGGAGAAATTACTGTTTGTGCATTCACATTATTCATTGATTTTTGCCATTGAAAAACATCATGTTGTTCATATACCATAAATGTTTAAAGCTACTGACTGAATGAAAGGAGCTGGCATCTCACTCTCTTTGAATCTTCTTTATCATGCTAAGAGGAGCAGGAAAAAATTTCAGAATTGTACCTTGCAATGCGAAGAAATTACTGTTTGTGCATTCACATTATTCATTGATTTTTGCCATTGAAAAACATCATGTTATTCATATACCAGAAATGTTTGAAGCTACTGACTGAATGAAAAGAGCTGGCATCTCACTCTCTTTGAATCTTCTTTATCATGCTAAGAGGAGCAGGAAAAAGCAAAAAATTTCAGAATTGCACCTTGCAATGCGGAGAAATTACTGTTTGTGCATTTACAATATTCATTGATTTTTGCCATTGAAAAACGTCCAGAAATGTTTGAAGCTACTGACTGAAAGAAAAGAGCTGGCATCTCACTCTCTTTGAATCTTCTATATCATGCTAAGGGGAGCAGGAAAAAGCAAAAAATTTCAGAATTGCACCTTGCAATGCGGAGAAATTACTGTTTGTGCATTTACAATATTCATTGATTTTTGCCATTGAAAAACGTCCAGAAATGTTTGAAGCTACTGACTGAATGAAAGGAGCTGGCATGTCACTCTCATTGAATCTTCTTTATCATGCTAAGAGGAGCAGGAAAAAGCAAAATATTTCAGAATTGCACCTTGCAATGCGGAGAAATTACTCTTTGTGCATTCACATTATTCATTGATTTTTGCCATTGAAAAACATCATGTTGTTCACTTACCAGAAATGTTTGAAGCTACTGACTGAATGAAAGGAGCTGGCTTCTCACTCTCTTTGAATCTTCTTTATCATGCTAAGAGGAGCAGGAAAAAGCAAAAAATTTCAGAATTGCACCTTGCAATGCGGAGAAATTACTGTTTGTGCCTTCACATTATTCATTGATTTTTGGCATTGAAAAACATCATGTTATTCATATACCAGAAATGTTTGAAGCCACTGACTGAATGAAAAGAGCTGGCATCTCACTCTCTTTGAATCTTCTTTATCATGCTAAGAGGAGCAGGAAAAAGCAAAAAATTTCAGAATTGCACCTTGCAATGCGGAGAAATTACTGTTTGTGCATTTACAATATTCATTGATTTTTGCCATTGAAAAACGTCCAAAAATGTTTGAAGCTACTGACTGAATGAAAGGAGCTGGCATCTCACTCTCTTTGAATCTTCTTTATCATGCTAAGAGGAGCAGGAAAAAGCAAAAAATTTCAGAATTGCACCTTGCAATGCGGAGAAATTACTGTTTGTGCATTTACAATATTCATTGATTTTTGCCATTGAAAAACGTCCAGAAATGTTTGAAGCTGCTGACTGAATGAAAAGAGCTGGCATCTCACTCTCTTTGAATCTTCTTTATCATGCTAAGAGGAGCAGGAAAAAGCAAAATATTTCAGAATTGCACCTTGCAATGCGGAGAAATTACTGTTTGTGCATTTACAATATTCATTGATTTTTGCCATTGAAAAACGTCCAGAAATGTTTGAAGCTACTGACTGAAAGGAGCTGGCATCTCACTCTCTTTGAATCTTCTTTATCATGCTAAGAGGAGCAGGAAAAAGCAAAAAATTTCAGAATTGCACCTTGCAATGCGGAGAAATGACTGTTTGTGGATTCACATTATTCATTGATTTTTGCCATTGAAAAACATCATGTTGTTCATATACCAGAAATGTTTGAAGCTACTGACTAAATGAATGGAGCTGGCATCTCACTCTCTTTAAATCTTCTTTATCATGCTAAGAGGAGCAGGAAAAAGCAAAAAATTTCAGAATTGCACCTTGCAATGCGGAGAAATTACTGTTTGTGCATTTACAATATTCATTGATTTTTGCCATTGAAAAACGTCCAGAAATGTTTGAAGCTACTGACTGAAAGAAAAGAGCTGGCATCTCACTCTCTTTGAATCTTCTATATCATGCTAAGGGGAGCAGGAAAAAGCAAAAAATTTCAGAATTGCACCTTGCAATGCGGAGAAATTACTGTTTGTGCATTTACAATATTCATTGATTTTTGCCATTGAAAAACGTCCAGAAATGTTTGAAGCTACTGACTGAATGAAAGGAGCTGGCATGTCACTCTCTTTGAATCTTCTTTATCATGCTAAGAGGAGCAGGAAAAAGCAAAATATTTCAGAATTGCACCTTGCAATGCGGAGAAATTACTCTTTGTGCATTCACATTATTCATTGATTTTTGCCATTGAAAAACATCATGTTGTTCACTTACCAGAAATGTTTGAAGCTACTGACTGAATGAAAGGAGCTGGCATCTCACTCTCTTTGAATCTTCTTTATCATGCTAAGAGGAGCAGGAAAAAGCAAAAAATTTCAGAATTGCACCTTGCAATGCGGAGAAATTACTGTTTGTGCATTTACAATATTCATTGATTTTTGCCATTGAAAAACGTCCAAAAATGTTTGAAGCTACTGACTGAATGAAAGGAGCTGGCATCTCACTCTCTTTGAATCTTCTTTATCATGCTAAGAGGAGCAGGAAAAAGCAAAAAATTTCAGAATTGCACCTTGCAATGCGGAGAAATTACTGTTTGTGCATTTACAATATTCATTGATTTTTGCCATTGAAAAACGTCCAGAAATGTTTGAAGCTGCTGACTGAATGAAAAGAGCTGGCATCTCACTCTCTTTGAATCTTCTTTATCATGCTAAGAGGAGCAGGAAAAAGCAAAATATTTCAGAATTGCACCTTGCAATGCGGAGAAATTACTGTTTGTGCATTTACAATATTCATTGATTTTTGCCATTGAAAAACGTCCAGAAATGTTTGAAGCTACTGACTGAAAGGAGCTGGCATCTCACTCTCTTTGAATCTTCTTTATCATGCTAAGAGGAGCAGGAAAAAGCAAAAAATTTCAGAATTGCACCTTGCAATGCGGAGAAATGACTGTTTGTGGATTCACATTATTCATTGATTTTTGCCATTGAAAAACATCATGTTGTTCATATACCAGAAATGTTTGAAGCTACTGACTAAATGAATGGAGCTGGCATCTCACTCTCTTTGAATCTTCTTTATCATGCTAAGAGGAGCAGGAAAAAGCAAAAAATTTCAGAACTGCACCTTGCAATGCGGTGAAATTACTGTTTGTGCATTCACATTATTCATTGATTTTTGCCATTGAAAAACATCATGTTATTCATATACCAGAAATGTTTGAAGCTACTGACTGAATGAAAAGAGCTGGCATCTCACTATCTTTGAATCTTCTTTATCATGCTAAGAGGAGCAGGAAAAAGCAAAAAATTTCAGAATTGCATCTTGCAATGCGGAGAAATTACTGTTTGTGCATTTACAATATTCATTGATTTTTGCCATTGAAAAACGTCCAGAAATGTTTGAAGCTACTGACTGAATTAAAGGATCTGGCATCTCACTCTCTTTGAATCTTCTTTATCATGCTAAGAGGAGCAGGAAAAAGCAAAAAAATTCAGAATTGCACCTTGCAATGCGTAGAAATTACTGTTTGTGCATTCACATTATTCATTGATTTTTGCCATTGAAAAACATCATGTTATTCATATACCAGAAATGTTTGAAGCTACTGACTGAATGAAAGGAGCTGGCATCTCACTCTCTTTGAATCTTCTTTATCATGCTAAGAGGAGCAGGAAAAAGCAAAAAATTTCAGAATTGCACCTTGCAATGCGGAGAAATTACTGTTTGTGCATTCACATTATTCATTGATTTTTGCCATTGAAAAACATCATGTTATTCATATACCAGAAATGTTTGAAGCTACTGACTGAATGAAAGGAGCTGGCATCTCACTCTCTTTGAATTTTTCTTATCATGCTAAGAGGAGCAGGAAAAAGCAAAAAATTTCAGAATTGCACCTTGCAATGCGGAGAAATTACTGTTTGTGCATTTACAATATTCATTGATTTTTGCCATTGAAAAACGTCCAGAAATGTTTGAAGCTACTGACTGAATGAAAAGAGCTGGCATCTCACTCTCTTTGAATCTTCTTTATCATGCTAAGAGGAGCAGGAAAAAGGAAAAAATATTCAGAATTGCACCTTGCAATGCGGAGACATTACTGTTTGTGCATTTACGATATTCATTGATTTTTGCCATTGAAAAAAGTCCAGAAATGTTTGAAGCTACTGACGGAATGAAAGGAGCTGGCATCTCACTCTCTTTGAATCTTCTTTATCATGCTAAGAGGAGCAGGAAAAAGCAAAAAATTTCAGAATTGCACCTTGCAATGCGGAGAAATTACTGTTTGTGCCTTCACATTATTCATTGATTTTTGCCATTGAAAAACATCATGTTATTCATATACCAGAAATGTTTGAAGCTACTGACTGAATGAAAAGAGCTGGCATCTCACTCTCTTTGAATCTTCTTTATCATGCTAAGAGGAGCAGGAAAAAGCAAAAAATTTCAGAATTGCACCTTGCAATGCGGAGAAATTACTGTTTGTGCATTTACAATATTCATTGATTTTTGCCATTGAAAAACGTCCAGAAATGTTTGAAGCTACTGACTGAATGAAAGGAGCTGGCATCTCACTCTCTTTGAATCTTCTTTATCATGCTAAGAGGAGCAGGAAAAAGCAAACAATTTCAGAATTGCACCTTGCAATGCGGAGAAATTACTGTTTGTGCCTTCACATTATTCATTGATTTTTGCCATTGAAAAACATCATGTTATTCATATACCAGAAATGTTTGAAGCTACTGACTGAATGAAAAGAGCTGGCATCTCACTCTCTTTTAATCTTCTTTATCATGCTAAGAGGAGCAGGAAAAAGCAAAAAATTTCAGAATTGCAACTTGCAATGCGGAGAAATTACTGTTTGTGCATTTACAATATTCATTGATTTTTGCCATTGAAAAACGTCCAGAAATGTTTGAAGCTACTGACTGAATGAAAAGAGCTGGCATCTCACTCTCTTTGAATCTTCTTTATCATGCTAAGAGGAGAAGGAAAAAGCAAAAAATTTCAAAATTGCACCTTGCAATGCGGAGAAATTACTGTTTGTGCATTCACATTATTCATTGATTTTTGCCATTGAAAAACATCATGTTATTCATATACCAGAAAAGTTTGAAGCTACTGACTGAATGAAAAGAGCTGGCATCTCACTCTCTTTGTATCTACTTTACCATGCTAAGAGGAGCAGGAAAAAGCAAAAAAATTCCAAATTGAACCTTGCAATGCGGAGAAATTACTGTTTGTGCATTTACAATATTCATTGATTTTTGCCATTGAAAAACATCCTGAAATGTTTGAAGCTACTGACTGAATGAAAAGAGCTGGCATCTCACTCTCTTTGAATCTTCTTTATCATGCTAAGAGGAGCAGGAAAAAGCAAAAAATTTCAGAATTGCACCTTGCAATGCGGAGAAATTACTGTTTGTGCATTCACATTATTCATTGATTTTTGCCATTGAAAAACATCATGTTGCTCATATACCATAAATGTTTGAAGCTACTGACTGAATGAAAGGAGCTGGCATCTCACTCTCTTTGAATCTTCTTTATCATGCTAAGAGGAGCAGGAAAAAATTTCAGAATTGTACCTTGCAATGCGGAGAAATTACTGTTTGTGCATTCACATTATTCATTGATTTTTGCCATTGAAAAACATCATGTTATTCATATACCAGAAATGTTTGAAGCTACTGACTGAATGAAAAGAGCTGGCATCTCACTCTCTTTGAATCTTCTTTATCATGCTAAGAGGAGCAGGAAAAAGCAAAAAATTTCAGAATTGCACCTTGCAATGCGGAGAAATTACTGTTTGTGCATTTACAATATTCATTGATTTTTGCCATTGAAAAACGTCCAGAAATGTTTGAAGCTACTGACTGAAAGAAAAGAGCTGGCATCTCACTCTCTTTGAATCTTCTATATCATGCTAAGGGGAGCAGGAAAAAGCAAAAAATTTCAGAATTGCACCTTGCAATGCGGAGAAATTACTGTTTGTGCATTTACAATATTCATTGATTTTTGCCATTGAAAAACGTCCAGAAATGTTTGAAGCTACTGACTGAATGAAAGGAGCTGGCATGTCACTCTCTTTGAATCTTCTTTATCATGCTAAGAGGAGCAGGAAAAAGCAAAATATTTCAGAATTGCACCTTGCAATGCGGAGAAATTACTCTTTGTGCATTCACATTATTCATTGATTTTTGCCATTGAAAAACATCATGTTGTTCACTTACCAGAAATGTTTGAAGCTACTGACTGAATGAAAGGAGCTGGCATCTCACTCTCTTTGAATCTTCTTTATCATGCTAAGAGGAGCAGGAAAAAGCAAAAAATTTCAGAATTGCACCTTGCAATGCGGAGAAATTACTGTTTGTGCCTTCACATTATTCATTGATTTTTGGCATTGAAAAACATCATGTTATTCATATACCAGAAATGTTTGAAGCCACTGACTGAATGAAAAGAGCTGGCATCTCACTCTCTTTGAATCTTCTTTATCATGCTAAGAGGAGCAGGAAAAAGCAAAAAATTTCAGAATTGCACCTTGCAATGCGGAGAAATTACTGTTTGTGCATTTACAATATTCATTGATTTTTGCCATTGAAAAACGTCCAAAAATGTTTGAAGCTACTGACTGAATGAAAGGAGCTGGCATCTCACTCTCTTTGAATCTTCTTTATCATGCTAAGAGGAGCAGGAAAAAGCAAAAAATTTCAGAATTGCACCTTGCAATGCGGAGAAATTACTGTTTGTGCATTTACAATATTCATTGATTTTTGCCATTGAAAAACGTCCAGAAATGTTTGAAGCTGCTGACTGAATGAAAAGAGCTGGCATCTCACTCTCTTTGAATCTTCTTTATCATGCTAAGAGGAGCAGGAAAAAGCAAAATATTTCAGAATTGCACCTTGCAATGCGGAGAAATTACTGTTTGTGCATTTACAATATTCATTGATTTTTGCCATTGAAAAACGTCCAGAAATGTTTGAAGCTACTGACTGAAAGGAGCTGGCATCTCACTCTCTTTGAATCTTCTTTATCATGCTAAGAGGAGCAGGAAAAAGCAAAAAATTTCAGAATTGCACCTTGCAATGCGGAGAAATGACTGTTTGTGGATTCACATTATTCATTGATTTTTGCCATTGAAAAACATCATGTTGTTCATATACCAGAAATGTTTGAAGCTACTGACTAAATGAATGGAGCTGGCATCTCACTCTCTTTGAATCTTCTTTATCATGCTAAGAGGAGCAGGAAAAAGCAAAAAATTTCAGAACTGCACCTTGCAATGCGGTGAAATTACTGTTTGTGCATTAACATTATTCATTGATTTTTGCCATTGAAAAACATCATGTTATTCATATACCAGAAATGTTTGAAGCTACTGACTGAATGAAAAGAGCTGGCATCTCACTATCTTTGAATCTTCTTTATCATGCTAAGAGGAGCAGGAAAAAGCAAAAAATTTCAGAATTGCACCTTGCAATGCGGAGAAATTACTGTTTGTGCATTTACAATATTCATTGATTTTTGCCATTGAAAAAGGTCCAGAAATGTTTGAAGCTACTGACTGAATTAAAGGATCTGGCATCTCACTCTCTTTGAATCTTCTTTATCATGCTAAGAGGAGCAGGAAAAAGCAAAAAAATTCAGAATTGCACCTTGCAATGCGTAGAAATTACTGTTTGTGCATTCACATTATTCATTGATTTTTGCCATTGAAAAACATCATGTTATTCATATACCAGAAATGTTTGAAGCTACTGACTGAATGAAAAGAGCTGGCATCTCACTCTCTTTGAATCTTCTTTATCATGCTAAGAGGAGCAGGAAAAAGCAAAAAATTTCAGAATTGCACCTTGTAATGCGGAGAAATTACTGTTTGTGCATTTACAATATTCATTGATTTTTGCCATTGAAAAACGTCCAGAAATGTTTGAAGCTACTGACTGAATGAAAGGAGCTGGCATCTCACTCTCTTTGAATCTTCTTTATCATGCTAAGAGGAGCAGGAAAAAGCAAAAAATTTCAGAATTGCACCTTGCAATGCGGAGAAATTACTGTTTGTGCATTCACATTATTCATTGATTTTTGCCATTGAAAAACATCATGTTATTCATATACCAGAAATGTTTGAAGCTACTGACTGAATGAAAGGAGCTGGCATCTCACTCTCTTTTAATTTTCCTTATCATGCTAAGAGGAGCAGGAAAAAGCAAAAAATTTCAGAATTGCACCTTGCAATGCGGAGAAATTACTGTTTGTGCATTTACAATATTCATTGATTTTTGCCATTGAAAAACGTCCAGAAATGTTTGAAGCTACTGACTGAATGAAAGGAGCTGGCATCTCACTCTCTTTGAATCTTCTTTATCATGCTAAGAGGAGCAGGAAAAAGCAAAAAATTTCAGAATTGCACCTTGCAATGCGGAGAAATTACTGTTTGTGCATTCACCTTATTCATTGATTTTTGCCATTGAAAAACATCATGTTATTCATATACCAGAAATGTTTGAAGCTACTGACTGAATGAAAAGAGCTGGCATCTCACTCTCTTTGAATCTTCTTTATCATGCTAAGAGGAGCAGGAAAAAGCAAAAAATTTCAGAATTGCACCTTGCAATGCGGAGAAATTACTGTTTGTGTATTTACAATATTCATTGATTTTTGCCATTGATAAACGTCCAGAAATGTTTGAAGCTACTGACTGAATGAAAGGAGCTGGCATCTCACTCTCTTTGAATCTTCTTTATCATGCTAAGAGGAGCAGGAAAAAGCAAAAAATTTCAGAACTGCACCTTGGAATGCGGAGAAATTACTGTTTGTGCATTCACATTATTCATTGATTTTTGCCATTGAAAAACATCATGTTATTCATATACCAGAAATGTTTGAATCTACTGACTGAATGAAAAGAGCTGGCATCTCACTCTCTTTGAATCTTCTTTATCATGCTAAGAGGAGCAGGAAAAAGCAAAAAATTTCAGAATTGCACCTTGCAATGCGGAGAAATTACTGTTTGTGCATTTACAATATTCATTGATTTTTGCCATTGAAAAACGTCCAGAAATGTTTGAAGCTACTGACTGAATGAAAAGAGCTGGCATCTCACTCTCTTTTAATCTTCTTTATCATGCTAAAAGGATCAGGAAAAAGCAAAAAATTTCAGAATTGCACCTTGTAATGCGGAGAAATTACTGTTTGTGCCTTTACAATATTCATTGATTTTTGCCATTGAAAAACGTCCAAAAATGTTTGAAGCTACTGACTGAATGAAAGGAGCTGGCATCTCACTCTCTTTGAATCTTCTTTATCATGCTAAGAGGAGCAGGAAAATCAAAAAATTTCAGAATTGCACCTTGCAATGCGGAGAAATTACTGTTTGTGCATTCACATTATTCATTGATTTTTGCCATTGAAAAACATCATGTTGTTCATATACCAGAAATGTTTGAAGCTACTGACTGAATGAAAAGAGCTGGCATCTCACTCTCTTTGAATCTTCTTTATCATGCTAAGAGGAGCAGGAAAAAGCAAAAAAATTCAGAACTGCACCTTGCAATGCGGAGAAATTACTGTTTGTGCATTCACATTATTCATTGATTTTTGCCATTGAAAAACGTCGAGAAATGTTTGAAGCTACCGACTGAATGAAAGGAGCTGGAATCTCACGCTCTTTGAATCTTCTTTATCATGCTAAGAGGAGCAGGAAAAAGCAAAAAATTTCAGAATTGCACCTTGCAATGCGGAGAAATTACTGTTTGTGCATTCACATTATTCATTGATTTTTGCCATTGAAAAACATCATGTTATTCATATACCAGAAATGTTTGAAGCTACTGACTGAATGAAAAGAGCTGGCATCTCACTCTCTTTGAATCTTCTTTATCATGCTAAGAGGAGCAGGAAAAAGCAAAAAATTTCAGAATTGCCACTTGCAATGCGGAGAAATTACTGTTTGTGCATTTACAATATTCATTGATTTTTGCCATTGAAAAACGTCCAGAAATGTTTGAAGCTACTGACTGAATGAAAAGAGCTGGCATCTCACTCTCTTTGAATCTTCTTTATCATGCTAAGAGGAGAAGGAAAAAGCAAAAAATTTCAGAATTGCACCTTGCAATGCGGAGAAATTACTGTTTGTGCATTCACATTATTCATTGATTTTTGCCATTGAAAAACATCATGTTATTCATATACCAGAAAAGTTTGAAGCTACTGACTGAATGAAAAGAGCTGGCATCTCACTCTCTTTGTATCTTCTTTACCATGCTAAGAGGAGCAGGAAAAAGCCAAAAATTTCAGAATTGCACCTTGCAATGCGGAGAAATTACTGTTTGTGCATTTACAATATTCATTGATTTTTGCCATTGAAAAACATCCTGAAATGTTTGAAGCTACTGACTGAATGAAAAGAGCTGGCATCTCACTCTCTTTGAATCTTCTTTATCATGCTGAGAGGAGCAGGAAAAAGCAAAAAATTTCAGAATTGCACCTTGCAATGCGGAGACATTACTGTTTGTGCATTCACATTATTCATTGATTTTTGCCATTGAAAAACATCATGTTGTTCATATACCATAAATGTTTGAAGCTACTGACTGAATGAAAGGAGCTGGCATCTCACTCTCTTTGAATCTTCTTTATCATGCTAAGAGGAGCAGGAAAAAGCAAAAAATTTCAGAATTGCACCTTGCAATGCGGAGAAATTACTGTTTGTGCATTCACATTATTCATTGATTTTTGCCATTGAAAAACATCATGTTATTCATATACCAGAAATGTTTGAAGCTACTGACTGAATGAAAAGAGCTGGCATCTCACTCTCTTTGAATCTTCTTTATCATGCTAAGAGGAGCAGGAAAAAGCAAAAAATTTCAGAATTGCACCTTGCAATGCGGAGAAATTACTGTTTGTGCATTTACAATATTCATTGATTTTTGCCATTGAAAAATGTCCAGAAATGTTTGAAGCTACTGACTGAATGAAAAGAGCTGGCATCTCACTCTCTTTGAATCTTCTTTATCATGCTAAGAGGAGCAGGAAAAAGCAAAAAATTTCAGAATTGCACCTTGCAATGCGGAGAAATTACTGTTTGTGCATTCACTTTATTCATTGATTTTTGCCATTGAAAAACATCATGTTATTCATATACCATAAATGTTTGAAGCTACTGACTGAATGAAAAGAGCTGGCATCTCACTCTCTTTGTAATTTCTTTACCATGCTAAGAGGAGCAGGAGAAAGCAAAAAATTTCAGAATTGCACCTTGCAATGCGGAGAAATTACTGTTTGTGCATTTACAATATTCATTGATTTTTGCCATTGAAAAACGTATTGAAATGTTTGAAGCTACTGACTGAATGAAAAGAGCTGGCATCTCACTCTCTTTGAATCTTCTTTATCATGCTAAGAGGAGCAGGAAAAAGCAAAAAATTTCAGAATTGCACCTTGCAATGCGGAGAAATTACTGTTTGTGCATTTATAATATTCATTGATTTTTGCCATTGAAAAATGTCCAGAAATGTTTGAAGCTACTGACTGAATGAAAAGAGCTGGCATCTCACTCTCTTTGAATCTTCTTTATCATGCTAATAGGAGCAGGAAAAAGCAAATAATTGCAGAATTGCACCTTGCAATGCGGAGAAATTACTGTTTATGCATTTACAATATTCATTGATTTTTGCCAATGAAAAATGTCCAGAAATGTTTGAAGCTACTGACTGAATTAAAGGATCTGGCATCTCACTCTCTTTGAATCTTCTTTATCATGCTAAGAGGAGCAGGAAAAAGCAAAAAATTTCAGAATTGCACCTTGCAATGCGGAGAAATTACTGTTTGTGCATTTACAATATTCATTGATTTTTGCCATTGAAAAATGTCCAGAAATGTTTGAAGCTACTGACTGAATGAAAAGAGCTGGCATCTCACTCTCTTTGAATCTTCTTTATCATGCTAAGAGGAGCAGGAAAAAGCAAAAAATTTCAGAATTGCACCTTGCAATGCGGAGAAATTACTGTTTGTGTATTTACAATATTCATTGATTTTTGCCATTGAAAAACGTCCAGAAATGTTTGAAGCTACTGACTGAATGAAAGGAGCTGGCATCTCACTCTCTTTGAATCTTCTTTATCATGCTAAGAGGAGCAGGAAAAAGCAAAAAATTTCAGAATTGCACCTTGCAATGCGGAGAAATTACTGTTTGTGCATTCACTTTATTCATTGATTTTTGCCATTGAAAAACATCATGTTATTCATATACCATAAATGTTTGAAGCTACTGACTGAATGAAAAGAGCTGGCATCTCACTCTCTTTGTAATTTCTTTACCATGCTAAGAGGAGCAGGAGAAAGCAAAAAATTTCAGAATTGCACCTTGCAATGCGGAGAAATTACTGTTTGTGCATTTACAATATTCATTGATTTTTGCCATTGAAAAACGTATTGAAATGTTTGAAGCTACTGACTGAATGAAAAGAGCTGGCATCTCACTCTCTTTGAATCTTCTTTATCATGCTAAGAGGAGCAGGAAAAAGCAAAAAATTTCAGAATTGCACCTTGCAATGCGGAGAAATTACTGTTTGTGCATTTATAATATTCATTGATTTTTGCCATTGAAAAATGTCCAGAAATGTTTGAAGCTACTGACTGAATGAAAAGAGCTGGCATCTCACTCTCTTTGAATCTTCTTTATCATGCTAATAGGAGCAGGAAAAAGCAAATAATTGCAGAATTGCACCTTGCAATGCGGAGAAATTACTGTTTATGCATTTACAATATTCATTGATTTTTGCCAATGAAAAATGTCCAGAAATGTTTGAAGCTACTGACTGAATTAAAGGATCTGGCATCTCACTCTCTTTGAATCTTCTTTATCATGCTAAGAGGAGCAGGAAAAAGCAAAAAATTTCAGAATTGCACCTTGCAATGCGGAGAAATTACTGTTTGTGCATTTACAATATTCATTGATTTTTCCCATTGAAAAATGTCCAGAAATGTTTGAAGCTACTGACTGAATGAAAAGAGCTGGCATCTCACTCTCTTTGAATCTTCTTTATCATGCTAAGAGGAGCAGGAAAAAGCAAAAAATTTCAGAATTGCACCTTGCAATGCGGAGAAATTACTGTTTGTGTATTTACAATATTCATTGATTTTTGCCATTGAAAAACATCCAGAAATGTTTGAAGCTACTGACTGAATGAAAGGAGCTGGCATCTCACTCTCTTTGAATCTTCTTTATCATGCTAAGAGGAGCAGGAAAAAGCAAAAAATTTCAGAATTGCACCTTGCAATGCGGAGAAATTACTGTTTGTGCATTCACTTTATTCATTGATTTTTGCCATTGAAAAACATCATGTTATTCATATACAATAAATGTTTGAAGCTACTGACTGAATGAAAAGAGCTGGCATCTCACTCTCTTTGTAATTTCTTTACCATGCTAAGAGGAGCAGGAGAAAGCAAAAAATTTCAGAATTGCACCTTGCAATGCGGAGAAATTACTGTTTGTGCATTTACAATATTCATTGATTTTTGCCATTGAAAAACGTATTGAAATGTTTGAAGCTACTGACTGAATGAAAAGAGCTGGCATCTCACTCTCTTTGAATCTTCTTTATCATGCTAAGTGGAGCAGGAAAAAGCAAAAAATTTCAGAATTGCACCTTGCAATGCGGAGAAATTACTGTTTGTGCATTTATAATATTCATTGATTTTTGCCATTGAAAAATGTCCAGAAATGTTTAAAGCTACTGACTGAATGAAAAGAGCTGGCATCTCACTCTCTTTGAATCTTCTTTATCATGCTAAGAGGAGCAGGAAAAAGCAAAAAATTTCAGAATTGCACCTTGCAATGCGGAGAAATTACTGTTTGTGCATTCACTTTATTCATTGATTTTTGCCATTGAAAAACATCATGTTATTCATATACCATAAATGTTTGAAGCTACTGACTGAATGAAAAGAGCTGGCATCTCACTCTCTTTGTAATTTCTTTACCATGCTAAGAGGAGCAGGAGAAAGCAAAAAATTTCAGAATTGCACCTTGCAATGCGGAGAAATTACTGTTTGTGCATTTACAATATTCATTGATTTTTGCCATTGAAAAACGTATTGAAATGTTTGAAGCTACTGACTGAATGAAAAGAGCTGGCATCTCACTCTCTTTGAATCTTCTTTATCATGCTAAGAGGAGCAGGAAAAAGCAAAAAATTTCAGAATTGCACCCTGCAATGCGGAGAAATTACTGTTTGTGCATTTATAATATTCATTGATTTTTGCCATTGAAAAATGTCCAGAAATGTTTGAAGCTACTGACTGAATGAAAAGAGCTGGCATCTCACTCTCTTTGAATCTTCTTTATCATGCTAAGAGGAGCAGGAAAAAGCAAAAAATTTCAGAATTGCACCTTGCAATGCGGAGAAATTACTGTTTGTGCATTCACTTTATTCATTGATTTTTGCCATTGAAAAACATCCTGTTATTCATATACCATAAATGTTTGAAGCTACTGACTGAATGAAAAGAGCTGGCATCTCACTCTCTTTGTAATTTCTTTACCATGCTAAGAGGAGCAGGAGAAAGCAAAAAATTTCAGAATTGCACCTTGCAATGCGGAGAAATTACTGTTTGTGCATTTACAATATTCATTGATTTTTGCCATTGAAAAACGTATTGAAATGTTTGAAGCTACTGACTGAATGAAAAGAGCTGGCATCTCACTCTCTTTGAATCTTCTTTATCATGCTAAGAGGAGCAGGAAAAAGGAAAAAATTTCAGAATTGCACCCTGCAATGCGGAGAAATTACTGTTTGTGCATTTATAATATTCATTGATTTTTGCCATTGAAAAATGTCCAGAAATGTTTGAAGCTACTGACTGAATGAAAAGAGCTGGCATCTCACTCTCTTTGAATCTTCTTTATCATGCTAAGAGGAGCAGGAAAAAGCAAATAATTGCAGAATTGCAACTTGCAATGCGGAGAAATTACTGTTTATGCATTTACAATATTCATTGATTTTTGCCAATGAAAAACGTCCAGAAATGTTTGAAGCTACTGACTGAATTAAAGGATCTGGCATCTCACTCTCTTTGAATCTTCTTTATCATGCTAAGAGGAGCAGGAAAAAGCAAAAAATTTCAGAATTGCACCTTGCAATGCGGAGAAATTACTGTTTGTGTATTTACAATATTCATTGATTTTTGCCATTGAAAAACGTCCAGAAATGTTTGAAGCTACTGACTGAATGAAAGGAGCTGGCATCTCACTCTCTTTGAATCTTCTTTATCATGCTAAGAGGAGCAGGAAAAAGCAAAAAATTTCAGAATTGCACCTTGCAATGCGGAGAAATTACTGTTTGTGCATTCACTTTATTCATTGATTTTTGCCATTGAAAAACATCCTGTTATTCATATACCATAAATGTTTGAAGCTACTGACTGAATGAAAAGAGCTGGCATCTCACTCTCTTTGTAATTTCTTTACCATGCTAAGAGGAGCAGGAGAAAGCAAAAAATTTCAGAATTGCACCTTGCAATGCGGAGAAATTACTGTTTGTGCATTTACAATATTCATTGATTTTTGCCATTGAAAAACGTATTGAAATGTTTGAAGCTACTGACTGAATGAAAAGAGCTGGCATCTCACTCTCTTTGAATCTTCTTTATCATGCTAAGTGGAGCAGGAAAAAGCAAAAAATTTCAGAATTGCACCTTGCAATGCGGAGAAATTACTGTTTGTGCATTTATAATATTCATTGATTTTTGCCATTGAAAAATGTCCAGAAATGTTTGAAGCTACTGACTGAATGAAAAGAGCTGGCATCTCACTCTCTTTGAATCTTCTTTATCATGCTAATAGGAGCAGGAAAAAGATAAAAATTTCAGAATTGCACCTTGCAATGCGGAGAAATTACTGTTTGTGTATTTACAATATTCATTGATTTTTGCCATTAAAAAACGTCCAGAAATGTTTGAAGCTACTGACTGAATGAAAGGAGCTGGCATCTCACTCTCTTTGAGTCTTCTTTATCATGCTAAGAGGAGCAGGAAAAAGCAAAAAATTGCAGAATTGCACCTTGCAATGCGGAGAAATTACTGTTTGTGCATTTACAATATTCATTGATTTTTGCCAATGAAAAACGTCCAGAAATGTTTGAAGCTACTGACTGAATGAAAAGAGCTGGCATCTCACTCTCTTTGAATCTTCTTTAACATGCTAAGAGGAGCAGGAAAAAGCAAAAAATTGCAGAATTGCACCTTGCAATGCGGAGAAATAACTGTTTGTGCATTTACAATATTCATTGATTTTTGCCAATGAAAAACGTCCAGAAATGTTTGAAGCTACTGACTGAATTAAAGGATCTGGCATCTCACTCTCTTTGAATCTTCTTTATCATGCTAAGAGGAGCAGGAAAAAGCAAAAAATTTCAGAATTGCACCTTGCAATGCGGAGAAATTACTGTTTGTGCATTTACAATATTCATTGATTTTTGCCATTGAAAAATGTCCAGAAATGTTTGAAGCTACTGACTGAATGAAAAGAGCTGGCATCTCACTCTCTTTGAATCTTCTTTATCATGCTAAGAGGAGCAGGAAAAAGCAAAAAATTTCAGAATTGCACCTTGCAATGCGGAGAAATTACTGTTTGTGTATTTACAATATTCATTGATTTTTGCCATTGAAAAACGTCCAGAAATGTTTGAAGCTACTGACTGAATGAAAGGAGCTGGCATCTCACTCTCTTTGAATCTTCTTTATCATGCTAAGTGGAGCAGGAAAAAGCAAAAAATTTCAGAATTGCACCTTGCAATGCGGAGAAATTACTGTTTGTGCATTCACTTTATTCATTGATTTTTGCCATTGAAAAACATCCTGTTATTCATATACCATAAATGTTTGAAGCTACTGACTGAATGAAAAGAGCTGGCATCTCACTCTCTTTGTAATTTCTTTACCATGCTAAGAGGAGCAGGAGAAAGCAAAAAATTTCAGAATTGCACCTTGCAATGCGGAGAAATTACTGTTTGTGCATTTACAATATTCATTGATTTTTGCCATTGAAAAACGTATTGAAATGTTTGAAGCTACTGACTGAATGAAAAGAGCTGGCATCTCACTCTCTTTGAATCTTCTTTATCATGCTAAGTGGAGCAGGAAAAAGCAAAAAATTTCAGAATTGCACCTTGCAATGCGGAGAAATTACTGTTTGTGCATTTATAATATTCATTGATTTTTGCCATTGAAAAATGTCCAGAAATGTTTGAAGCTACTGACTGATTGAAAAGAGCTGGCATCTCACTCTCTTTGAATCTTCTTTATCATGCTAATAGGAGCAGGAAAAAGATAAAAATTTCAGAATTGCACCTTGCAATGCGGAGAAATTACTGTTTGTGTATTTACAATATTCATTGATTTTTGCCATTGAAAAACGTCCAGAAATGTTTGAAGCTACTGACTGAATGAAAGGAGCTGGCATCTCACTCTCTTTGAATCTTCTTTATCATGCTAAGAGGAGCAGGAAAAAGCAAAAAATTTCAGAATTGCACCTTGCAATGCGGAGAAATTACTGTTTGTGCATTCACTTTATTCATTGATTTTTGCCATTGAAAAACATCATGTTATTCATATACCAGAAATGTTTGAAGCTACTGACTGAATGAAAAGAGCTGGCATCTCACTCTCTTTGAATCTTCTTTAACTTGCTAAGAGGAGCAGGAAAAAGCAAAAAATTGCAGAATTGCACCTTGCAATGCGGAGAAATTACTGTTTGTGCATTTACAATATTCATTGATTTTTGCCATTGAAAAACGTCCAGAAATGTTTGAAGCTACTGACTGAATTAAAGTATCTGGCATCTCACTCTCTTTGAATCTTCTTTATCATGCTAAGAGGAGCAGGAAAAAGCAAAAAATTTCAGAATTGCACCTTGCAATGCGGAGAAATTACTGTTTGTGCATTTACAATATTCATTGATTTTTGCCATTGAAAAATGTCCAGAAATGTTTGAAGCTACTGACTGAATGAAAAGAGCTGGCATCTCACTCTCTTTGAATCTTCTTTATCATGCTAAGAGGAGCAGGAAAAAGCAAAAAATTTCAGAATTGCACCTTGCAATGCGGAGAAATTACTGTTTGTGTATTTACAATATTCATTGATTTTTGCCATTGAAAAACGTCCAGAAATGTTTGAAGCTACTGACTGAATGAAAGGAGCTGGCATCTCACTCTCTTTGAATCTTCTTTATCATGCTAAGAGGAGCAGGAAAAAGCAAAAAATTTCAGAATTGCACCTTGCAATGCGGAGAAATTACTGTTTGTGCATTCACTTTATTCATTGATTTTTGCCATTGAAAAACATCATGTTATTCATATACCATAAATGTTTGAAGTTACTGACTGAATGAAAAGAGCTGGCATCTCACTCTCTTTGTAATTTCTTTACCATGCTAAGAGGAGCAGGAGAAAGCAAAAAATTTCAGAATTGCACCTTGCAATGCGGAGAAATTACTGTTTGTGCATTTACAATATTCATTGATTTTTGCCATTGAAAAACGTATTGAAATGTTTGAAGCTACTGACTGAATGAAAAGAGCTGGCATCTCACTCTCTTTGAATCTTCTTTATCATGCTAAGAGGAGCAGGAAAAAGCAAAAAATTTCAGAATTGCACCTTGCAATGCGGAGAAATTACTGTTTGTGCATTTATAATATTCATTGATTTTTGCCATTGAAAAATGTCCAGAAATGTTTGAAGCTACTGACTGAATGAAAAGAGCTGGCATCTCACTCTCTTTGAATCTTCTTTATCATGCTAATAGGAGCAGGAAAAAGATAAAAATTTCAGAATTGCACCTTGCAATGCGGAGAAATTACTGTTTGTGTATTTACAATATTCATTGATTTTTGCCATTTAAAAACGTCCAGAAATGTTTGAAGCTACTGACTGAATGAAAGGAGCTGGCATCTCACTCTCTTTGAATCTTCTTTATCATGCTAAGAGGAGCAGGAAAAAGCAAAAAATTTCAGAATTGCACCTTGCAATGCGGAGAAATTACTGTTTGTGCATTCACTTTATTTATTGATTTTTGCCATTGAAAAACATCATGTTATTCATATACCATAAATGTTTGAAGCTACTGACTGAATGAAAAGAGCTGGCATCTCACTCTCTTTGTAATTTCTTTACCATGCTAAGAGGAGCAGGAGAAAGCAAAAAATTTCAGAATTGCACCTTGCAATGCGGAGAAATTACTGTTTGTGCATTTACAATATTCATTGATTTTTGCCATTGAAAAACGTATTGAAATGTTTGAAGCTACTGACTGAATGAAAAGAGCTGGCATCTCACTCTCTTTGAATCTTCTTTATCATGCTAATAGGAGCAGGAAAAAGATAAAAATTTCAGAATTGCACCTTGCAATGCGGAGAAATTACTGTTTGTGTATTTACAATATTCATTGATTTTTGCCATTGAAAAACGTCCAGAAATGTTTGAAGCTACTGACTGAATGAAAGGAGCTGGCATCTCACTCTCTTTGAATCTTCTTTATCATGCTAAGAGGAGCAGGAAAAAGCAAAAAATTTCAGAATTGCACCTTGCAATGCGGAGAAATTACTGTTTGTGCATTCACTTTATTCATTGATTTTTGCCATTGAAAAACATCATGTTATTCATATACCAGAAATGTTTGAAGCTACTGACTGAATGAAAAGAGCTGGCATCTCACTCTCTTTGAATCTTCTTTAACAAGCTAAGAGGAGCAGGAAAAAGCAAAAAATTGCAGAATTGCACCTTGCAATGCGGAGAAATTACTGTTTGTGCATTTACAATATTCATTGATTTTTGCCAATGAAAAACGTCCAGAAATGTTTGAAGCTACTGACTGAATTAAAGGATCTGGCATCTCACTCTCTTTGAATCTTCTTTATCATGCTAAGAGGAGCAGGAAAAAGCAAAAAATTTCAGAATTGCACCTTGCAATGCGGAGAAATTACTGTTTGTGCATTTACAATATTCATTGATTTTTGCCATTGAAAAATGTCCAGAAATGTTTGAAGCTACTGACTGAATGAAAAGAGCTGGCATCTCACTCTCTTTGAATCTTCTTTATCATGCTAAGAGGAGCAGGAAAAAGCAAAAAATTTCAGAATTGCACCTTGCAATGCGGAGAAATTACTGTTTGTGTATTTACAATATTCATTGATTTTTGCCATTGATAAACGTCCAGAAATGTTTGAAGCTACTGACTGAATGAAAGGAGCTGGCATCTCACTCTCTTTGAATCTTCTTTATCATGCTAAGAGGAGCAGGAAAAAGCAAAAAATTTCAGAACTGCACCTTGGAATGCGGAGAAATTACTGTTTGTGCATTCACATTATTCATTGATTTTTGCCATTGAAAAACATCATGTTATTCATATACCAGAAATGTTTGAATCTACTGACTGAATGAAAAGAGCTGGCATCTCACTCTCTTTGAATCTTCTTTATCATGCTAAGAGGAGCAGGAAAATGCAAAAAATTTCAGAATTGCACCTTGCAATGCGGAGAAATTACTGTTTGTGCATTTACAATATTCATTGATTTTTGCCATTGAAAAACGTACAGAAATGTTTGAAGCTACTGACTGAATGAAAAGAGCTGGCATCTCACTCTCTTTTAATCTTCTTTATCATGCTAAAAGGAGCAGGAAAAAGCAAAAAATTTCAGAATTGCACCTTGTAATGCGGAGAAATTACTGTTTGTGCATTTACAATATTCATTGATTTTTGCCATTGAAAAACGTCCAGAAATGTTTGAAGCTACTGACTGAATGAAAGGAGCTGGCATCTCAGTCTCTTTGAATCTTCTTTATCATGCTAAGAGGAGCAGGAAAATCAAAAAATTTCAGAATTGCACCTTGCAATGCGGAGAAATTACTGTTTGTGCATTCACATTATTCATTGATTTTTGCCATTGAAAAACATCATGTTGTTCATATACCAGAAATGTTTGAAGCTACTGAGTGAATGAAAAGAGCTGGCATCTCACTCTCTTTGAATCTTCTTTATCATGCTAAGAGGAGCAGGAAAAAGCAAAAAAATTCAGAACTGCACCTTGCAATGCGGAGAAATTACTGTTTGTGCATTCACATTATTCATTGATTTTTGCCATTGAAAAATGTCCAGAAATGTTTGAAGCTACTGACTGAATGAAAAGAGCTGGAATCTCACTCTCTTTGAATCTTCTTTATCATGCTAAGAGGAGCAGGAAAAAGCAAAAAATTTCAGAATTGCACCTTGCAATGCGGAGAAATTACTGTTTGTGTATTTACAATATTCATTGATTTTTGCCATTGATAAACGTCCAGAAATGTTTGAAGCTACTGACTGAATGAAAGGAGCTGGCATCTCACTCTCTTTGAATCTTCTTTATCATGCTAAGAGGAGCAGGAAAAAGCAAAAAATTTCAGAACTGCACCTTGGAATGCGGAGAAATTACTGTTTGTGCATTCACATTATTCATTGATTTTTGCCATTGAAAAACATCATGTTATTCATATACCAGAAATGTTTGAATCTACTGACTGAATGAAAAGAGCTGGCATCTCACTCTCTTTGAATCTTCTTTATCATGCTAAGAGGAGCAGGAAAATGCAAAAAATTTCAGAATTGCACCTTGCAATGCGGAGAAATTACTGTTTGTGCATTTACAATATTCATTGATTTTTGCCATTGAAAAACGTACAGAAATGTTTGAAGCTACTGACTGAATGAAAAGAGCTGGCATCTCACTCTCTTTTAATCTTCTTTATCATGCTAAAAGGAGCAGGAAAAAGCAAAAAATTTCAGAATTGCACCTTGTAATGCGGAGAAATTACTGTTTGTGCATTTACAATATTCATTGATTTTTGCCATTGAAAAACGTCCAGAAATGTTTGAAGCTACTGACTGAATGAAAGGAGCTGGCATCTCAGTCTCTTTGAATCTTCTTTATCATGCTAAGAGGAGCAGGAAAATCAAAAAATTTCAGAATTGCACCTTGCAATGCGGAGAAATTACTGTTTGTGCATTCACATTATTCATTGATTTTTGCCATTGAAAAACATCATGTTGTTCATATACCAGAAATGTTTGAAGCTACTGAGTGAATGAAAAGAGCTGGCATCTCACTCTCTTTGAATCTTCTTTATCATGCTAAGAGGAGCAGGAAAAAGCAAAAAAATTCAGAACTGCACCTTGCAATGCGGAGAAATTACTGTTTGTGCATTCACATTATTCATTGATTTTTGCCATTGAAAAACGTCGAGAAATGTTTGAATCTACTGACTGAATGAAAGAAGCTGGAATCTCACGCTCTTTGAATCTTCTTTATCATGCTAAGAGGAGCAGGAAAAAGCAAAAAATTTCAGAATTGCACCTTGCAATGCGGAGAAATTACTGTTTGTGCATTCACATTATTCATTGATTTTTGCCATTGAAAAACATCATGTTATTCATATACCAGAAATGTTTGAAGCTAC
The DNA here is from genome assembly GCF_046119375.1 of Phyllobates terribilis. NCBI lineage: Eukaryota > Metazoa > Chordata > Amphibia > Anura > Dendrobatidae > Phyllobates > Phyllobates terribilis. The sequence continues at coordinate 6,261,894 of NW_027362792.1, forward strand.
TGACTGAATGAAAAGAGCTGGCATCTCACTCTCTTTGAATCTTCTTTATCATGCTAAGAGGAGCAGGAAAAAGCAAAAAATTTCAGAATTGCCACTTGCAATGCGGAGAAATTACTGTTTGTGCATTTACAATATTCATTGATTTTTGCCGTTGAAAAACGTCCAGAAATGTTTGAAGCTACTGACTGAATGAAAAGAGCTGGCATCTCACTCTCTTTGAATCTTCTTTATCATGCTAAGAGGAGAAGGAAAAAGCAAAAAATTTCAGAATTGCACCTTGCAATGCGGAGAAATTACTGTTTGTGCATTCACATTATTCATTGATTTTTGCCATTGAAAAACATCATGTTATTCATATACCAGAAAAGTTTGAAGCTACTGACTGAATGAAAAGAGCTGGCATCTCACTCTCTTTGTATCTTCTTTACCATGCTTAGAGGAGCAGGAAAAAGCCAAAAATTTCAGAATTGCACCTTGCAATGCGGAGAAATTACTGTTTGTGCATTTACAATATTCATTGATTTTTGCCATTGAAAAACATCCTGAAATGTTTGAAGCTACTGACTGAATGAAAAGAGCTGGCATCTCACTCTCTTTGAATCTTCTTTATCATGCTGAGAGGAGCAGGAAAAAGCAAAAAATTTCAGAATTGCACCTTGCAATGCGGAGAAATTACTGTTTGTGCATTCACATTATTCATTGATTTTTGCCATTGAAAAACATCATGTTGTTCATATACCATAAATGTTTGAAGCTACTGACTGAATGAAAGGAGCTGGCATCTCACTCTCTTTGAATCTTCTTTATCATGCTAAGAGGAGCAGGAAAAAGCAAAAAATTTCAGAATTGCACCTTGCAATGCGGAGAAATTACTGTTTGTGCATTCACATTATTCATTGATTTTTGCCATTGAAAAACATCATGTTATTCATATACCAGAAATGTTTGAAGCTACTGACTGAATGAAAAGAGCTGGCATCTCACTCTCTTTGAATCTTCTTTATCATGCTAAGAGGAGCAGGAAAAAGCAAAAAATTTCAGAATTGCACCTTGCAATGCGGAGAAATTACTGTTTGTGCATTTACAATATTCATTGATTTTTGCCATTGAAAAACGTATTGAAATGTTTGAAGCTACTGACTGAATGAAAAGAGCTGGCATCTCACTCTCTTTGAATCTTCTTTATCATGCTAAGAGGAGCAGGAAAAAGCAAAAAATTTCAGAATTGCACCTTGCAATGCGGAGAAATTACTGTTTGTGCATTTATAATATTCATTGATTTTTGCCATTGAAAAATGTCCAGAAATGTTTGAAGCTACTGACTGAATGAAAAGAGCTGGCATCTCACTCTCTTTGAATCTTCTTTATCATGCTAATAGGAGCAGGAAAAAGCAAATAATTGCAGAATTGCACCTTGCAATGCGGAGAAATTACTGTTTATGCATTTACAATATTCATTGATTTTTGCCAATGAAAAACGTCCAGAAATGTTTGAAGCTACTGACTGAATTAAAGGATCTGGCATCTCACTCTCTTTGAATCTTCTTTATCATGCTAAGAGGAGCAGGAAAAAGCAAAAAATTTCAGAATTGCACCTTGCAATGCGGAGAAATTACTGTTTGTGCATTTACAATATTCATTGATTTTTGCCATTGAAAAATGTCCAGAAATGTTTGAAGCTACTGACTGAATGAAAAGAGCTGGCATCTCACTCTCTTTGAATCTTCTTTATCATGCTAAGAGGAGCAGGAAAAAGCAAAAAATTTCAGAATTGCACCTTGCAATGCGGAGAAATTACTGTTTGTGCATTCACTTTATTCATTGATTTTTGCCATTGAAAAACATCCTGTTATTCATATACCATAAATGTTTGAAGCTACTGACTGAATGAAAAGAGCTGGCATCTCACTCTCTTTGTAATTTCTTTACCATGCTAAGAGGAGCAGGAGAAAGCAAAAAATTTCAGAATTGCACCTTGCAATGCGGAGAAATTACTGTTTGTGCATTTACAATATTCATTGATTTTTGCCATTGAAAAACGTATTGAAATGTTTGAAGCTACTGACTGAATGAAAAGAGCTGGCATCTCACTCTCTTTGAATCCTCTTTATCATGCTAAGTGGAGGAGGAAAAAGCAAAAAATTTCAGAATTGCACCTTGCAATGCGGAGAAATTACTGTTTGTGCATTTATAATATTCATTGATTTTTGCCATTGAAAAATGTCCAGAAATGTTTGAAGCTACTGACTGAATGAAAAGAGCAGGCATCTCACTCTCTTTGAATCTTCTTTATCATGCTAATAGGAGCAGGAAAAAGATAAAAATTTCAGAATTGCACCTTGCAATGCGGAGAAATTACTGTTTGTGCATTCACTTTATTCATTGATTTTTGCCATTGAAAAACATCATGTTATTCATATACCAGAAATGTTTGAAGCTACTGACTGAATGAAAAGAGCTGGCATCTCACTCTCTTTGAATCTTCTTTAACATGCTAAGAGGAGCAGGAAAAAGCAAAAAATTGCAGAATTGCACCTTGCAATGCGGAGAAATTAATGTTTGTGCATTTACAATATTCATTGATTTTTGCCAATGAAAAACGTCCAGAAATGTTTGAAGCTACTGACTGAATTAAAGGAACTGGCATCTCACTCTCTTTGAATCTTCTTTATCATGCTAAGAGGAGCAGGAAAAAGCAAAAAATTTCAGAATTGCACCTTGCAATGCGGAGAAATTATTGTTTGTGCATTTACAATATTCATTGATTTTTGCCATTGAAAAATGTCCAGAAATGTTTGAAGCTACTGACTGAATGAAAAGAGCTGGCATCTCACTCTCTTTGAATCTTCTTTATCATGCTAAGAGGAGCAGGAAAAAGCAAAAAATTTCAGAATTGCACTTTGCAATGCGGAGAAATTACTGTTTGTGTATTTACAATATTCATTGATTTTTGCCATTGAAAAACGTCCAGAAATGTTTGAAGCTACTGACTGAATGAAAGGAGCTGGCATCTCACTCTCTTTGAATCTTCTTTATCATGCTAAGAGGAGCAGGAAAAAGCAAAAAATTTCAGAATTGCACCTTGCAATGCGGAGAAATTACTGTTTGTGTATTTACAATATTCATTGATTTTTGCCATTGAAAAACGTCCAGAAATGTTTGAAGCTACTGACTGAATGAAAGGAGCTGGCATCTCACTCTCTTTGTAATTTCTTTACCATGCTAAGAGAAGCAGGAGAAAGCAAAAAATTTCAGAATTGCACCTTGCAATGCGGAGAAATTACTGTTTGTGCATTTACAATATTCATTGATTTTTGCCATTGAAAAACGTATTGAAATGTTTGAAGCTACTGACTGAATGAAAAGAGCTGGCATCTCACTCTCTTTGAATCTTCTTTATCATGCTAAGAGGAGCAGGAAAAAGCAAAAAAATTTCAGAATTGCACCTTGCAATGCGGAGAAATTACTGTTTGTGCATTTATAATATTCATTGATTTTTGCCATTGAAAAATGTCCAGAAATGTTTGAAGCTACTGACTGAATGAAAAGAGCTGGCATCTCACTCTCTTTGAATCTTCTTTATCATGCTAATAGGAGCAGGAAAAAGATAAAAATTTCAGTATTGCACCTTGCAATGCGGAGAAATTACTGTTTGTGTATTTACAATATTCATTGATTTTTGCCATTGAAAAACGTCCAGAAATGTTTGAAGCTACTGACTGAATGAAAGGAGCTGGCATCTCACTCTCTTTGAATCTTCTTTATCATGCTAAGAGGAGCAGGAAAAAGCAAAAAATTTCAGAATTGCACCTTGCAATGCGGAGAAATTACTGTTTGTGCATTCACTTTATTCATTGATTTTTGCCATTGAAAAACATCATGTTATTCATATACCATAAATGTTTGAAGCTACTGACTGAATGAAAAGAGCTGGCATCTCACTCTCTTTGTAATTTCTTTACCATGCTAAGAGGAGCAGGAGAAAGCAAAAAATTTCAGAATTGCACCTTGCAATGCGGAGAAATTACTGTTTGTGCATTTACAATATTCATTGATTTTTGCCATTGAAAAACGTATTGAAATGTTTGAAGCTACTGACTGAATGAAAAGAGCTGGCATCTCACTCTCTTTGAATCTTCTTTATCATGCTAATAGGAGAAGGAAAAAGATAAAAATTTCAGAATTGCACCTTGCAATGCGGAGAAATTACTGTTTGTGTATTTACAATATTCATTGATTTTTGCCATTGAAAAACGTCCAGAAATGTTTGAAGCTACTGACTGAATGAAAGGAGCTGGCATCTCACTCTCTTTGAATCTTCTTTAACAAGCTAAGAGGAGCAGGAAAAAGCAAAAAATTGCAGAATTGCACCTTGCAATGCGGAGAAATTACTGTTTGTGCATTTACAATATTCATTGATTTTTGCCAATGAAAAACGTCCAGAAATGTTTGAAGCTACTGACTGAATTAAAGGATCTGGCATCTCACTCTCTTTGAATCTTCTTTATCATGCTAAGAGGAGCAGGAAAAAGCAAAAAATTTCAGAATTGCACCTTGCAATGCGGAGAAATTACTGTTTGTGTATTTACAATATTCATTGATTTTTGCCATTGAAAAACGTCCAGAAATGTTTGAAGCTACTGACTGAATGAAAGGAGCTGGCATCTCACTCTCTTTGAATCTTCTTTATCATGCTAAGAGGAGCAGGAAAAAGCAAAAAATTTCAGAATTGCACCTTGCAATGCGGAGAAATTACTGTTTGTGCATTCACTTTATTCATTGATTTTTGCCATTGAAAAACATCATGTTATTCATATACCATAAATGTTTGAAGCTACTGACTGAATGAAAAGAGCTGGCATCTCACTCTCTTTGTAATTTCTTTACCATGCTAAGAGGAGCAGGAGAAAGCAAAAAATTTCAGAATTGCACCTTGCAATGCGGAGAAATTACTGTTTGTGCATTTACAATATTCATTGATTTTTGCCATTGAAAAACGTATTGAAATGTTTGAAGCTACTGACTGAATGAAAAGAGCTGGCATCTCACTCTCTTTGAATCTTCTTTATCATGCTAAGAGGAGCAGGAAAAAGCAAAAAATTTCAGAATTGCACCTTGCAATGCGGAGAAATTACTGTTTGTGTATTTACAATATTCATTGATTTTTGCCATTGAAAAACGTCCAGAAATGTTTGAAGCTACTGACTGAATGAAAGGAGCTGGCATCTCACTCTCTTTGAATCTTCTTTATCATGCTAAGAGGAGCAGGAAAAAGCAAAAAATTTCAGAATTGCACCTTGCAATGCGGAGAAATTACTGTTTGTGCACTCACTTTATTCATTGATTTTTGCCATTGAAAAACATCATGTTATTCATATACCAGAAATGTTTGAAGCTACTGACTGAATGAAAAGAGCTGGCATCTCACTCTCTTTGAATCTTCTTTAACAAGCTAAGAGGAGCAGGAAAAAGCAAAAAATTGCAGAATTGCACCTTGCAATGCGGAGAAATTACTGTTTGTGCATTTACAATATTCATTGATTTTTGCCAATGAAAAACGTCCAGAAATGTTTGAAGCTACTGACTGAATTAAAGGATCTGGCATCTCACTCTCTTTGAATCTTCTTTATCATGCTAAGAGGAGCAGGAAAAAGCAAAAAATTTCAGAATTGCACCTTGCAATGCGGAGAAATTACTGTTTGTGCATTTACAATATTCATTGATTTTTGCCATTGAAAAATGTCCAGAAATGTTTGAAGCTACTGACTGAATGAAAAGAGCTGGCATCTCACTCTCTTTGAATCTTCTTTATCATGCTAAGAGGAGCAGGAAAAAGCAAAAAATTTCAGAATTGCACCTTGCAATGCGGAGAAATTACTGTTTGTGTATTTACAATATTCATTGATTTTTGCCATTGAAAAACATCCAGAAATGTTTGAAGCTACTGACTGAATGAAAGGAGCTGGCATCTCACTCTCTTTGAATCTTCTTTATCATGCTAAGAGGAGCAGGAAAAAGCAAAAAATTTCAGAATTGCACCTTGCAATGCGGAGAAATTACTGTTTGTGCATTCACTTTATTCATTGATTTTTGCCATTGAAAAACATCATGTTATTCATATACCATAAATGTTTGAAGCTACTGACTGAATGAAAAGAGCTGGCATCTCACTCTCTTTGTAATTTCTTTACCATGCTAAGAGGAGCAGAAGAAAGCAAAAAATTTCAGAATTGCACCTTGCAATGCGGAGAAATTACTGTTTGTGCATTTACAATATTCATTGATTTTTGCCATTGAAAAACGTATTGAAATGTTTGAAGCTACTGACTGAATGAAAAGAGCTGGCATCTCACTCTCTTTGAATCTTCTTTATCATGCTAAGTGAAGCAGGAAAAAGCCAAAAATTTCAGAATTGCACCTTGCACTGCGGAGAAATTACTGTTTGTGCATTTATAATATTCATTGATTTTTGCCATTGAAAAATGTCCAGAAATGTTTGAAGCTACTGACTGAATGAAAAGAGCTGGCATCTCACTCTCTTTGAATCTTCTTTATCATGCTAATAGGAGCAGGAAAAAGATAAAAATTTCAGAATTGCACCTTGCAATGCGGAGAAATTACTGTTTGTGTATTTACAATATTCATTGATTTTTGCCATTGAAAAACGTCCAGAAATGTTTGAAGCTACTGACTGAATGAAAGGAGCTGGCATCTCACTCTCTTTGAATCTTCTTTATCATGGTAAGAGGAGCAGGAAAAAGCAAAACATTTCAGAATTGCACCTTGCAATGCGGAGAAATTACTGTTTGTGCATTCACTTTATTCATTGATTTTTGCCATTGAAAAATATCATGTTATTCATATACCAGAAATGTTTGAAGCTACTGACTGAATGAAAAGAGCTGGCATCTCACTCTCTTTGAATCTTCTTTAACATGCTAAGAGGAGCAGGAAAAAGCAAAAAATTGCAGAATTGCACCTTGCAATGCGGAGAAATTACTGTTTGTGCATTTACAATATTCATTGATTTTTGAAAATGAAAAACGTCCAGAAATGTTTGAAGCTACTGACTGAATTAAAGGATCTGGCATCTCACTCTCTTTGAATCTTCTTTATCATGCTAAGAGGAGCAGGAAAAAGCAAAAAATTTCAGAATTGCACCTTGCAATGCGGAGAAATTACTGTTTGTGCATTCACATTATTCATTGATTTTTGCCATTGAAAAAACATCATGTTATTCATATACCAGAAATGTTTGAAGCTACTGACTGAATGAAAAGAGCTGGCATCTCACTCTCTTTGAATCTTCTTTATCATGCTAAGAGGAGCAGGAAAAAGCAAAAAATTTCAGAATTGCACCTTGCAATGCGGAGAAATTACTGTTTGTGCATTCACATTATTCATTGATTTTTGCCTCTGAAAAACGTCCAGAAATGTTTGAAGCTACTGACTGAATGAAAGGAGCTGGCATCTCACTCTCTTTGAATCTTCTTTATCATGCTAAGAGGAGAAGGAAAAAGCAAAAAATGTCAGAATTGCACCTTGCAATGCGAGAAATTGCTGTGTGCATTCACATTATTCATTGATTTTTGCGATTGAAAAACATCATGTTATTCATATACCAGAAATGTTTGAAGCTGCTGACTGAATGAAAAGAGCTGGCATCTCACTCTCTTTGAATCTTCTTTATCATGCTAAGAGGAGCAGGAAAAAGCAAAAAATTTCAGAATTGCACCTTGCAATGCGGAGAAATTACTGTTTGTGCATTTACAATATTCATTGATTTTTGCCATTGAAAAACGTCCAGAAATGTTTGAAGCTACTGACTGAATGAAAAGAGCTGGCATCTCACTCTCTTTGAATCTTCTTTATCATGCCAAGAGGAGCAGGAGAAAGCAAAACATTTCAGAATTGCACCTTGCAATGCGGAGAAATTATTGTTTGTGCATTCACATTATTCATTGATTTTTGCCATTGAAAAACATCATGATATTCATATACCAGAAATGTTTGAAGCTACTGACTGAATGAAAAGAGCTGGCATCTCACTCTCTTTGAATCTTCTTTATCATGCTAAGAGGAGCAGGAAAAAGCAAAAAATTTCAGAATTGCACCTTGCAATGCGGAGAAATTACTGTTTGTGCATTTACAATATTCATTGATTTTTGCCATTGAAAAACGTCCAGAAATGTTTGAAGCTACTGACTGAATGAAAGGAGCTGGCATCTCACTCTCTTTGAATCTTCTTTATCATGCTAAGAGGAGCAGGAAAAAGCAAAAAAATTCAGAATTGCACCTTGCAATGCGGAGAAATTACTGTTTGTGCATTTACAATATTCATTGATTTTTGCCAATGAAAAACGTCCAGAAATGTTTGAAGCTACTGACTGAATGAAAAGAGCTGGCATCTCACTCTCTTTGAATCTTCTTTATCATGCTAAGAGGAGCAGGAAAAAGCAAAAAATTTCAGAATTGCACCTTGCAATGCGGAGAAATTACTGTTTGTGCATTCACATTATTCATTGATTTTTGCCATTGAAAAACATCATGTTGTTCACTTACCAGAAATGTTTGAAGCTACTGACTGAATGAAAGGAGCTGGCATCTCACTCTCTTTGAATCTTCTTTATCATGCTAAGAGGAGCAGGAAAAAGCAAAAAAATTCAGAATTGCACCTTGCAATGCGGAGAAATTACTGTTTGTGCATTCACATTATTCATTGATTTTTGCCATTGAAAAACATCATGTTATTCATATACCAGAAATGTTTGAAGCTACTGACTGAATGAAAAGAGCTGGCATCTCACTCTCTTTGAATCTTCTTTATCATGCTAAGAGGAGCAGGAAAAAGCAAAAAAATTCAGAATTGCACCTTGCAATGCGGAGAAATTACTGTTTGTGCATTCACATTATTCATTGATTTTTGCCTCTGAAAAACGTCCAGAAATGTTTGAAGCTACTGACTGAATGAAAGGAGCTGGCATCTCACTCTCTTTGAATCTTCTTTATCATGCTAAGAGGAGAAGGAAAAAGCAAAAAATGTCAGAATTGCACCTTGCAATGCGGAGAAATTACTGTGTGCATTCACATTATTCATTGATTTTTGCGATTGAAAAACATCATGTTATTCATATACCAGAAATGTTTGAAGCTGCTGACTGAATGAAAAGAGCTGGCATCTCACTCTCTTTGAATCTTCTTTATCATGCTAAGAGGAGCAGGAAAAAGCAAAAAATTTCAGAATTGCACCTTGCAATGCGGAGAAATTACTGTTTGTGCATTTACAATATTCATTGATTTTTGCCATTGAAAAACGTCCAGAAATGTTTGAAGCTACTGACTGAATGAAAAGAGCTGGCATCTCACTCTCTTTGAATCTTCTTTATCATGCCAAGAGGAGCAGGAAAAAGCAAAACATTTCAGAATTGCACCTTGCAATGCGGAGAAATTATTGTTTGTGCATTCACATTATTCATTGATTTTTGCCATTGAAAAACATCATGATATTCATATACCAGAAATGTTTGAAGCTACTGACTGAATGAAAAGAGCTGGCATCTCACTCTCTTTGAATCTTCTTTATCATGCTAAGAGGAGCAGGAAAAAGCAAAAAATTTCAGAATTGCACCTTGCAATGCGGAGAAATTACTGTTTGTGCATTTACAATATTCATTGATTTTTGCCATTGAAAAACGTCCAGAAATGTTTGAAGCTACTGACTGAATGAAAGGAGCTGGCATCTCACTCTCTTTGAATCTTCTTTATCATGCTAAGAGGAGCAGGAAAAAGCAAAAAAATTCAGAATTGCACCTTGCAATGCGGAGAAATTACTGTTTGTGCATTTACAATATTCATTGATTTTTGCCAATGAAAAACGTCCAGAAATGTTTGAAGCTACTGACTGAATGAAAAGATCTGGCATCTCACTCTCTTTGAATCTTCTTTATCATGCTAAGAGGAGCAGGAAAAAGCAAAAAATTTCAGAATTGCACCTTGCAATGCGGAGAAATTACTGTTTGTGCATTCACATTATTCATTGATTTTTGCCATTGAAAAACATCATGTTGTTCACTTACCAGAAATGTTTGAAGCTACTGACTGAATGAAAGGAGCTGGCATCTCACTCTCTTTGAATCTTCTTTATCATGCTAAGAGGAGCAGGAAAAAGCAAAAAAATTCAGAATTGCACCTTGCAATGCGGAGAAATTACTGTTTGTGCATTCACATTATTCATTGATTTTTGCCATTGAAAAACATCATGTTATTCATATACCAGAAATGTTTGAAGCTACTGACTGAATGAAAAGAGCTGGCATCTCTCTCTCTTTGAATCTTCTTTATCATGCTAAGAGGAGCAGGAAAAAGCAAAAAAATTCAGAACTGCACCTTGCAATGCGGAGAAATTACTGTTTGTGCATTCACATTATTCATTGATTTTTGCCATTGAAAAACATCATGTTATTCATATACCAGAAATGTTTGAAGCTACTGACTGAATGAAAAGAGCTGGCATCTCACTCTCTTTGAATCTTCTTTATCATGCTAAGAGGAGCAGGAAAAAGCAAAAAAATTCAGAACTGCACCTTGCAATGCGGAGAAATTACTGTTTGTGCATTCACATTATTCATTGATTTTTGCCATTGAAAAACATCATGTTATTCATATACCAGAAATGTTTGAAGCTACTGACTGAATGAAAAGAGCTGGCATCTCACTCTCTTTGAATCTTCTTTATCATGCTAAGAGGAGCAGGAAAAAGCAAAAAATTTCAGAATTGCACCTTGCAATGCGGAGAAATTACTGTTTGTGCATTTACAATATTCATTGATTTTTGCCATTGAAAAACGTCCAGAAATGTTTGAAGCTACTGACTGAATGAAAGGAGCTGGCATCTCACTCTCTTTGAATCTTCTTTATCATGCTAAGAGGAGCAGGAAAAAGCAAAAAATTTCAGAATTGCACCTTGCAATGCGGAGAAATTACTGTTTGTGCATTCACATTATTTATTGATTTTTGACATTGAAAAACATCATGTTATTCATATACCAGAAATGTTTGAAGCTACTGACTGAATGAAAAGAGCTGGCATCTCACTCTCTTTGTATCTTCTTTACCATGCTAAGAGGAGCAGGAAAAAGCAAAAAATTTCAGAATTGCACCTTGCAATGCGGAGAAATTACTGTTTGTGCATTTACAATATTCATTGATTTTTGCCATTGAAAAACGTCCAGAAATGTTTGAAGCTACTGACTGAATGAAAAGAGCTGGCATCTCACTCTCTTTGAATCTTCTTTATCATGCTAAGTGGAGCAGGAAAAAGCAAAAAATTTCAGAATTGCACCTTGCAATGCGGAGAAATTACTGTTTGTGCATTTATAATATTCATTGATTTTTGCCATTGAAAAATGTCCAGAAATGTTTGAAGCTACTGACTGAATGAAAAGAGCTGGCATCTCACTCTCTTTGAATCTTCTTTATCATGCTAATAGGAGCAGGAAAAAGATAAAAATTTCAGAATTGCACCTTGCAATGCGGAGAAATTACTGTTTGTGCATTCACTTTATTCATTGATTTTTGCCATTGAAAAACATCATGTTATTCATATACCAGAAATGTTTGAAGCTACTGACTGAATGAAAAGAGCTGGCATCTCACTCTCTTTGAATCTTCTTTAACATGCTAAGAGGAGCAGGAAAAAGCAAAAAATTGCAGAATTGCACCTTGCAATGCGGAGAAATTACTGTTTGTGCATTTACAATATTCATTGATTTTTGCCAATGAAAAACGTCCAGAAATGTTTGAAGCTACTGACTGAATTAAAGGATCTGGCATCTCACTCTCTTTGAATCTTCTTTATCATGCTAAGAGGAGCAGGAAAAAGCAAAAAATTTCAGAATTGCACCTTGCAATGCGGAGAAATTACTGTTTGTGCATTCACATTATTCATTGATTTTTGCCATTGAAAAAACATCATGTTATTCATATACCAGAAATGTTTGAAGCTACTGACTGAATGAAAGGAGCTGGCATCTCACTCTCTTTGAATCTTCTTTATCATGCTAAGAGGAGCAGGAAAAAGCAAAAAATTTCAGAATTGCACCTTGCAATGCGGAGAAATTACTGTTTGTGCATTCACATTATTCATTGATTTTTGCCATTGAAAAAACATCATGTTATTCATATACCAGAAATCTTTGAAGCTACTGACTGAATGAAAAGAGCTGGCATCTCACTCTCTTTGAATCTTCTTTATCATGCTAAGAGGAGCAGGAAAAAGCAAAAAATTTCAGAATTGCACCTTGCAATGCGGAGAAATTACTGTTTGTGCATTCACATTATTCATTGATTTTTGCCTCTGAAAAACGTCCAGAAATGTTTGAAGCTACTGACTGAATGAAAGGAGCTGGCATCTCACTCTCTTTGAATCTTCTTTATCATGCTAAGCGGAGAAGGAAAAAGCAAAAAATGTCAGAATTGCACCTTGCAATGCGGAGAAATTACTGTGTGCATTCACATTATTCATTGATTTTTGCGATTGAAAAACATCATGTTATTCATATACCAGAAATGTTTGAAGCTGCTGACTGAATGAAAAGAGCTGGCATCTCACTCTCTTTGAATCTTCTTTATCATGCTAAGAGGAGCAGGAAAAAGCAAAAAATTTCAGAATTGCACCTTGCAATGCGGAGAAATTACTGTTTGTGCATTTACAATATTCATTGATTTTTGCCATTGAAAAACGTCCAGAAATGTTTGAAGCTACTGACTGAATGAAAAGAGCTGGCATCTCACTCTCTTTGAATCTTCTTTATCATGCCAAGAGGAGCAGGAAAAAGCAAAACATTTCAGAATTGCACCTTGCCATGCGGAGAAATTATTGTTTGTGCATTCACATTATTCATTGATTTTTGCCATTGAAAAACATCATGATATTCATATACCAGAAATGTTTGAAGCTACTGACTGAATAAAAAGAGCTGGCATCTCACTCTCTTTGAATCTTCTTTATCATGCTAAGAGGAGCAGGAAAAAGCAAAAAATTTCAGAATTGCACTTTGCAATGCGGAGAAATTACTGTTTGTGCATTTACAATATTCATTGATTTTTGCCATTGAAAAACGTCCAGAAATGTTTGAAGCTACTGACTGAATGGAAGGAGCTGGCATCTCACTCTCTTTGAATCTTCTTTATCATGCTAAGAGGAGCAGGAAAAAGCAAAAAAATTCAGAATTGCACCTTGCAATGCGGAGAAATTACTGTTTGTGCATTTACAATATTCATTGATTTTTGCCAATGAAACACGTCCAGAAATGTTTGAAGCTACTGACTGAATGAAAAGAGCTGGCATCTCACTCTCTTTGAATCTTCTTTATCATGCTAAGAGGAGCAGGAAAAAGCAAAAAATTTCAGAATTGCACCTTGCAATGCGGAGAAATTACTGTTTGTGCTTTCACATTATTCATTGATTTTTGCCATTGAAAAACATCATGTTGTTCACTTACCAGAAATGTTTGAAGCTACTGACTGAATGAAAGGAGCTGGCATCTCACTCTCTTTGAATCTTCTTTATCATGCTAAGAGGAGCAGGAAAAAGCAAAAAAATTCAGAATTGCACCTTGCAATGCGGAGAAATTACTGTTTGTGCATTCACATTATTCATTGATTTTTGCCATTGAAAAACATCATGTTATTCATATACCAGAAATGTTTGAAGCTACTGACTGAATGAAAGGAGCTGGCATCTCACTCTCTTTGAATCTACTTTATCATGCTAAGAGGAGCAGGAAAAAGCAAAAAAATTCAGAACTGCACCTTGCAATGCGGAGAAATTACTGTTTGTGCATTCACATTATTCATTGATTTTTGCCATTGAAAAACATCATGTTATTCATATACCAGAAATGTTTGAAGCTACTGACTGAATGAAAAGAGCTGGCATCTCACTCTCTTTGAATCTTCTTTATCATGCTAAGAGGAGCAGGAAAAAGCAAAAAAATTCAGAACTGCACCTTGCAATGCGGAGAAATTACTGTTTGTGCATTTACAATATTCATTGATTTTTGCCATTGAAAAACGTCCAGAAATGTTTGAAGCTACTGACTGAATGAAAGAAGCTGGCATCTCACTCTCTTTGAATCTTCTTTATCATGCTAAGAGGAGCAGGAAAAAGCAAAAAATTTCAGAATTGCACCTTGCAATGCGGAGAAATTACTGTTTGTGCATTCACATTATTCATTGATTTTTGCCATTGAAAAACATCATGTTATTCATATACCAGAAATGTTTGAAGCTACTGACTGAATGAAAAGAGGTGGCATCTCACTCTCTTTGAATCTTCTTTATCATGCTAAGAGGAGCAGGAAAAAGCAAAAAAATTCAGAACTGCACCTTGCAATGCGGAGAAATTACTGTTTGTGCATTCACATTATTCATTGATTTTTGCCATTGAAAAACATCATGTTATTCATATACCAGAAATGTTTGAAGCTACTGACTGAATGAAAAGAGCTGGCATCTCACTCTCTTTGAATCTTCTTTATCATGCTAAGAGGAGCAGGAAAAAGCAAAAAATTTCAGAATTGCACCTTGCAATGCGGAGAAATTACTGTTTGTGCATTTACAATATTCATTGATTTTTGCCATTGAAAAACGTCTAGAAATGTTTGAAGCTACTGACTGAATGAAAGGAGCTGGCATCTCACTCTCTTTGAATCTTCTTTATCATGCTAAGAGGAGCAGGAAAAAGCAAAAAATTTCAGAATTGCACCTTGCAATGCAGAGAAATTACTGTTTGTGCATTCACATTATTCATTGATTTTTGCCATTGAAAAACATCATGTTATTCATATACCAGAAATGTTTGAAGCTACTGACTGAATGAAAAGAGCTGGCATCTCACTCTCTTTGAATCTTCTTTATCATGCTAAGAGGAGCAGGAAAAAGCAAAAAATTTCAGAATTGCAACTTGCAATGCGGAGAAATTACTGTTTGTGCATTTACAATTTTCATTGATTTTTGCCATTGAAAAACGTCCAGAAATGTTTGAAGCTACTGACTGAATGAAAAGAGCTGGCATCTCACTCTCTTAGAATCTTCTTTATCATGCTAAGAGGAGAAGGAAAAAGCAAAAAATTTCAGAATTGCACCTTGCAATGCGGAGAAATTACTGTTTGTGCATTCACATTATTCATTGATTTTTGCCATTGAAAAAACATCATGTTATTCATATACCAGAAATGTTTGAAGCTACTGACTGAATGAAAGGAGCTGGCATCTCACTCTCTTTGAATCTTCTTTATCATGCTAAGAGGAGCAGGAAAAAGCAAAAAATTTCAGAATTGCACCTTGCAATGCGGAGAAATTACTGTTTGTGCATTCACATTATTCATTGATTTTTGCCATTGAAAAAACATCATGTTATTCATATACCAGAAATCTTTGAAGCTACTGACTGAATGAAAAGAGCTGGCATCTCACTCTCTTTGAATCTTCTTTATCATGCTAAGAGGAGCAGGAAAAAGCAAAAAATTTCAGAATTGCACCTTGCAATGCGGAGAAATTACTGTTTGTGCATTCACATTATTCATTGATTTTTGCCTCTGAAAAACGTCCAGAAATGTTTGAAGCTACTGACTGAATGAAAGGAGCTGGCATCTCACTCTCTTTGAATCTTCTTTATCATGCTAAGCGGAGAAGGAAAAAGCAAAAAATGTCAGAATTGCACCTTGCAATGCGGAGAAATTACTGTGTGCATTCACATTATTCATTGATTTTTGCGATTGAAAAACATCATGTTATTCATATACCAGAAATGTTTGAAGCTGCTGACTGAATGAAAAGAGCTGGCATCTCACTCTCTTTGAATCTTCTTTATCATGCTAAGAGGAGCAGGAAAAAGCAAAAAATTTCAGAATTGCACCTTGCAATGCGGAGAAATTACTGTTTGTGCATTTACAATATTCATTGATTTTTGCCATTGAAAAACGTCCAGAAATGTTTGAAGCTACTGACTGAATGAAAAGAGCTGGCATCTCACTCTCTTTGAATCTTCTTTATCATGCCAAGAGGAGCAGGAAAAAGCAAAACATTTCAGAATTGCACCTTGCCATGCGGAGAAATTATTGTTTGTGCATTCACATTATTCATTGATTTTTGCCATTGAAAAACATCATGATATTCATATACCAGAAATGTTTGAAGCTACTGACTGAATAAAAAGAGCTGGCATCTCACTCTCTTTGAATCTTCTTTATCATGCTAAGAGGAGCAGGAAAAAGCAAAAAATTTCAGAATTGCACTTTGCAATGCGGAGAAATTACTGTTTGTGCATTTACAATATTCATTGATTTTTGCCATTGAAAAACGTCCAGAAATGTTTGAAGCTACTGACTGAATGGAAGGAGCTGGCATCTCACTCTCTTTGAATCTTCTTTATCATGCTAAGAGGAGCAGGAAAAAGCAAAAAAATTCAGAATTGCACCTTGCAATGCGGAGAAATTACTGTTTGTGCATTTACAATATTCATTGATTTTTGCCAATGAAACACGTCCAGAAATGTTTGAAGCTACTGACTGAATGAAAAGAGCTGGCATCTCACTCTCTTTGAATCTTCTTTATCATGCTAAGAGGAGCAGGAAAAAGCAAAAAATTTCAGAATTGCACCTTGCAATGCGGAGAAATTACTGTTTGTGCTTTCACATTATTCATTGATTTTTGCCATTGAAAAACATCATGTTGTTCACTTACCAGAAATGTTTGAAGCTACTGACTGAATGAAAGGAGCTGGCATCTCACTCTCTTTGAATCTTCTTTATCATGCTAAGAGGAGCAGGAAAAAGCAAAAAAATTCAGAATTGCACCTTGCAATGCGGAGAAATTACTGTTTGTGCATTCACATTATTCATTGATTTTTGCCATTGAAAAACATCATGTTATTCATATACCAGAAATGTTTGAAGCTACTGACTGAATGAAAGGAGCTGGCATCTCACTCTCTTTGAATCTACTTTATCATGCTAAGAGGAGCAGGAAAAAGCAAAAAAATTCAGAACTGCACCTTGCAATGCGGAGAAATTACTGTTTGTGCATTCACATTATTCATTGATTTTTGCCATTGAAAAACATCATGTTATTCATATACCAGAAATGTTTGAAGCTACTGACTGAATGAAAAGAGCTGGCATCTCACTCTCTTTGAATCTTCTTTATCATGCTAAGAGGAGCAGGAAAAAGCAAAAAAATTCAGAACTGCACCTTGCAATGCGGAGAAATTACTGTTTGTGCATTTACAATATTCATTGATTTTTGCCATTGAAAAACGTCCAGAAATGTTTGAAGCTACTGACTGAATGAAAGAAGCTGGCATCTCACTCTCTTTGAATCTTCTTTATCATGCTAAGAGGAGCAGGAAAAAGCAAAAAATTTCAGAATTGCACCTTGCAATGCGGAGAAATTACTGTTTGTGCATTCACATTATTCATTGATTTTTGCCATTGAAAAACATCATGTTATTCATATACCAGAAATGTTTGAAGCTACTGACTGAATGAAAAGAGGTGGCATCTCACTCTCTTTGAATCTTCTTTATCATGCTAAGAGGAGCAGGAAAAAGCAAAAAAATTCAGAACTGCACCTTGCAATGCGGAGAAATTACTGTTTGTGCATTCACATTATTCATTGATTTTTGCCATTGAAAAACATCATGTTATTCATATACCAGAAATGTTTGAAGCTACTGACTGAATGAAAAGAGCTGGCATCTCACTCTCTTTGAATCTTCTTTATCATGCTAAGAGGAGCAGGAAAAAGCAAAAAATTTCAGAATTGCACCTTGCAATGCGGAGAAATTACTGTTTGTGCATTTACAATATTCATTGATTTTTGCCATTGAAAAACGTCTAGAAATGTTTGAAGCTACTGACTGAATGAAAGGAGCTGGCATCTCACTCTCTTTGAATCTTCTTTATCATGCTAAGAGGAGCAGGAAAAAGCAAAAAATTTCAGAATTGCACCTTGCAATGCAGAGAAATTACTGTTTGTGCATTCACATTATTCATTGATTTTTGCCATTGAAAAACATCATGTTATTCATATACCAGAAATGTTTGAAGCTACTGACTGAATGAAAAGAGCTGGCATCTCACTCTCTTTGAATCTTCTTTATCATGCTAAGAGGAGCAGGAAAAAGCAAAAAATTTCAGAATTGCAACTTGCAATGCGGAGAAATTACTGTTTGTGCATTTACAATATTCATTGATTTTTGCCATTGAAAAACGTCCAGAAATGTTTGAAGCTACTGACTGAATGAAAAGAGCTGGCATCTCACTCTCTTTGAATCTTCTTTATCATGCCAAGAGGAGCAGGAAAAAGCAAAACATTTCAGAATTGCACCTTGCCATGCGGAGAAATTATTGTTTGTGCATTCACATTATTCATTGATTTTTGCCATTGAAAAACATCATGATATTCATATACCAGAAATGTTTGAAGCTACTGACTGAATAAAAAGAGCTGGCATCTCACTCTCTTTGAATCTTTTTTATCATGCTAAGAGGAGCAGGAAAAAGCAAAAAATTTCAGAATTGCACTTTGCAATGCGGAGAAATTACTGTTTGTGCATTTACAATATTCATTGATTTTTGCCATTGAAAAACGTCCAGAAATGTTTGAAGCTACTGACTGAATGGAAGGAGCTGGCATCTCACTCTCTTTGAATCTTCTTTATCATGCTAAGAGGAGCAGGAAAAAGCAAAAAAATTCAGAATTGCACCTTGCAATGCGGAGAAATTACTGTTTGTGCATTTACAATATTCATTGATTTTTGCCAATGAAACACGTCCAGAAATGTTTGAAGCTACTGACTGAATGAAAAGAGCTGGCATCTCACTCTCTTTGAATCTTCTTTATCATGCTAAGAGGAGCAGGAAAAAGCAAAAAATTTCAGAATTGCACCTTGCAATGCGGAGAAATTACTGTTTGTGCTTTCACATTATTCATTGATTTTTGCCATTGAAAAACATCATGTTGTTCACTTACCAGAAATGTTTGAAGCTACTGACTGAATGAAAGGAGCTGGCATCTCACTCTCTTTGAATCTTCTTTATCATGCTAAGAGGAGCAGGAAAAAGCAAAAAAATTCAGAATTGCACCTTGCAATGCGGAGAAATTACTGTTTGTGCATTCACATTATTCATTGATTTTTGCCATTGAAAAACATCATGTTATTCATATACCAGAAATGTTTGAAGCTACTGACTGAATGAAAGGAGCTGGCATCTCACTCTCTTTGAATCTACTTTATCATGCTAAGAGGAGCAGGAAAAAACAAAAAAATTCAGAACTGCACCTTGCAATGCGGAGAAATTACTGTTTGTGCATTCACATTATTCATTGATTTTTGCCATTGAAAAACATCATGTTATTCATATACCAGAAATGTTTGAAGCTACTGACTGAATGAAAAGAGCTGGCATCTCACTCTCTTTGAATCTTCTTTATCATGCTAAGAGGAGCAGGAAAAAGCAAAAAAATTCAGAACTGCACCTTGCAATGCGGAGAAATTACTGTTTGTGCATTTACAATATTCATTGATTTTTGCCATTGAAAAACGTCCAGAAATGTTTGAAGCTACTGACTGAATGAAAGAAGCTGGCATCTCACTCTCTTTGAATCTTCTTTATCATGCTAAGAGGAGCAGGAAAAAGCAAAAAATTTCAGAATTGCACCTTGCAATGCGGAGAAATTACTGTTTGTGCATTCACATTATTCATTGATTTTTGCCATTGAAAAACATCATGTTATTCATATACCAGAAATGTTTGAAGCTACTGACTGAATGAAAAGAGGTGGCATCTCACTCTCTTTGAATCTTCTTTATCATGCTAAGAGGAGCAGGAAAAAGCAAAAAAATTCAGAACTGCACCTTGCAATGCGGAGAAATTACTGTTTGTGCATTCACATTATTCATTGATTTTTGCCATTGAAAAACATCATGTTATTCATATACCAGAAATGTTTGAAGCTACTGACTGAATGAAAAGAGCTGGCATCTCACTCTCTTTGAATCTTCTTTATCATGCTAAGAGGAGCAGGAAAAAGCAAAAAAATTCAGAACTGCACCTTGCAATGCGGAGAAATTACTGTTTGTGCATTCACATTATTCATTGATTTTTGCCATTGAAAAACATCATGTTATTCATATACCAGAAATGTTTGAAGCTACTGACTGAATGAAAAGAGCTGGCATCTCACTCTCTTTGAATCTTCTTTATCATGCTAAGAGGAGCAGGAAAAAGCAAAAAAATTCAGAACTGCACCTTGCAATGCGGAGAAATTACTGTTTGTGCATTCACATTATTCATTGATTTTTGCCATTGAAAAACATCATGTTATTCATATACCAGAAATGTTTGAAGCTACTGACTGAATGAAAAGAGCTGGCATCTCACTCTCTTTGAATCTTCTTTATCATGCTAAGAGGAGCAGGAAAAAGCAAAAAATTTCAGAATTGCACCTTGCAATGCGGAGAAATTACTGTTTGTGCATTTACAATATTCATTGATTTTTGCCATTGAAAAACGTCTAGAAATGTTTGAAGCTACTGACTGAATGAAAGGAGCTGGCATCTCACTCTCTTTGAATCTTCTTTATCATGCTAAGAGGAGCAGGAAAAAGCAAAAAATTTCAGAATTTCACCTTGCAATGCAGAGAAATTACTGTTTGTGCATTCACATTATTCATTGATTTTTGCCATTGAAAAACATCATGTTATTCATATACCAGAAATGTTTGAAGCTACTGACTGAATGAAAAGAGCTGGCATCTCACTCTCTTTGAATCTTCTTTATCATGCTAAGAGGAGCAGGAAAAAGCAAAAAATTTCAGAATTGCAACTTGCAATGCGGAGAAATTACTGTTTGTGCATTTACAATATTCATTGATTTTTGCCATTGAAAAACGTCCAGAAATGTTTGAAGCTACTGACTGAATGAAAAGAGCTGGCATCTCACTCTCTTTGAATCTTCTTTATCATGCCAAGAGGAGCAGGAAAAAGCAAAACATTTCAGAATTGCACCTTGCCATGCGGAGAAATTATTGTTTGTGCATTCACATTATTCATTGATTTTTGCCATTGAAAAACATCATGATATTCATATACCAGAAATGTTTGAAGCTACTGACTGAATAAAAAGAGCTGGCATCTCACTCTCTTTGAATCTTCTTTATCATGCTAAGAGGAGCAGGAAAAAGCAAAAAATTTCAGAATTGCACTTTGCAATGCGGAGAAATTACTGTTTGTGCATTTACAATATTCATTGATTTTTGCCATTGAAAAACGTCCAGAAATGTTTGAAGCTACTGACTGAATGGAAGGAGCTGGCATCTCACTCTCTTTGAATCTTCTTTATCATGCTAAGAGGAGCAGGAAAAAGCAAAAAAATTCAGAATTGCACCTTGCAATGCGGAGAAATTACTGTTTGTGCATTTACAATATTCATTGATTTTTGCCAATGAAACACGTCCAGAAATGTTTGAAGCTACTGACTGAATGAAAAGAGCTGGCATCTCACTCTCTTTGAATCTTCTTTATCATGCTAAGAGGAGCAGGAAAAAGCAAAAAATTTCAGAATTGCACCTTGCAATGCGGAGAAATTACTGTTTGTGCTTTCACATTATTCATTGATTTTTGCCATTGAAAAACATCATGTTGTTCACTTACCAGAAATGTTTGAAGCTACTGACTGAATGAAAGGAGCTGGCATCTCACTCTCTTTGAATCTTCTTTATCATGCTAAGAGGAGCAGGAAAAAGCAAAAAAATTCAGAATTGCACCTTGCAATGCGGAGAAATTACTGTTTGTGCATTCACATTATTCATTGATTTTTGCCATTGAAAAACATCATGTTATTCATATACCAGAAATGTTTGAAGCTACTGACTGAATGAAAGGAGCTGGCATCTCACTCTCTTTGAATCTACTTTATCATGCTAAGAGGAGCAGGAAAAAACAAAAAAATTCAGAACTGCACCTTGCAATGCGGAGAAATTACTGTTTGTGCATTCACATTATTCATTGATTTTTGCCATTGAAAAACATCATGTTATTCATATACCAGAAATGTTTGAAGCTACTGACTGAATGAAAAGAGCTGGCATCTCACTCTCTTTGAATCTTCTTTATCATGCTAAGAGGAGCAGGAAAAAGCAAAAAAATTCAGAACTGCACCTTGCAATGCGGAGAAATTACTGTTTGTGCATTTACAATATTCATTGATTTTTGCCATTGAAAAACGTCCAGAAATGTTTGAAGCTACTGACTGAATGAAAGAAGCTGGCATCTCACTCTCTTTGAATCTTCTTTATCATGCTAAGAGGAGCAGGAAAAAGCAAAAAATTTCAGAATTGCACCTTGCAATGCGGAGAAATTACTGTTTGTGCATTCACATTATTCATTGATTTTTGCCATTGAAAAACATCATGTTATTCATATACCAGAAATGTTTGAAGCTACTGACTGAATGAAAAGAGGTGGCATCTCACTCTCTTTGAATCTTCTTTATCATGCTAAGAGGAGCAGGAAAAAGCAAAAAAATTCAGAACTGCACCTTGCAATGCGGAGAAATTACTGTTTGTGCATTCACATTATTCATTGATTTTTGCCATTGAAAAACATCATGTTATTCATATACCAGAAATGTTTGAAGCTACTGACTGAATGAAAAGAGCTGGCATCTCACTCTCTTTGAATCTTCTTTATCATGCTAAGAGGAGCAGGAAAAAGCAAAAAATTTCAGAATTGCACCTTGCAATGCGGAGAAATTACTGTTTGTGCATTTACAATATTCATTGATTTTTGCCATTGAAAAACGTCTAGAAATGTTTGAAGCTACTGACTGAATGAAAGGAGCTGGCATCTCACTCTCTTTGAATCTTCTTTATCATGCTAAGAGGAGCAGGAAAAAGCAAAAAATTTCAGAATTGCACCTTGCAATGCAGAGAAATTACTGTTTGTGCATTCACATTATTCATTGATTTTTGCCATTGAAAAACATCATGTTATTCATATACCAGAAATGTTTGAAGCTACTGACTGAATGAAAAGAGCTGGCATCTCACTCTCTTTGAATCTTCTTTATCATGCTAAGAGGAGCAGGAAAAAGCAAAAAATTTCAGAATTGCAACTTGCAATGCGGAGAAATTACTGTTTGTGCATTTACAATTTTCATTGATTTTTGCCATTGAAAAACGTCCAGAAATGTTTGAAGCTACTGACTGAATGAAAAGAGCTGGCATCTCACTCTCTTAGAATCTTCTTTATCATGCTAAGAGGAGAAGGAAAAAGCAAAAAATTTCAGAATTGCACCTTGCAATGCGGAGAAATTACTGTTTGTGCATTCACATTATTCATTGATTTTTGCCATTGAAAAACATCATGTTATTCATATACCAGAAAAGTTTGAAGCTACTGACTGAATGAAAAGAGCTGGCATCTCACTCTCTTTGTATCTTCTTTACCATGCTAAGAGGAGCAGGAAAAAGCAAAAAATTTCAGAATGGCACCTTGCAATGCGGAGAAATTACTGTTTGTGCATTTACAATATTCATTGATTTTTGCCATTGAAAAACATCCTGAAATGTTTGAAGCTACTGACTGAATGGAAAGAGCTGGCATCTCACTCTCTTTGAATCTTCTTTATCATGCTAAGAGGAGCAGGAGAAAGCAAAAAATTTCAGAATTGCACCTTGCAATGCGGAGAAATTACTGTTTGTGCATTCACATTATTCATTGATTTTTGCCATTGAAAAACATCATGTTGTTCATATACCATAAATGTTTGAAGCTACTGACTGAATGAAAGGAGCTGGCATCTCACTCTCTTTGAATCTTCTTTATCATGCTAAGAGGAGCAGGAAAAAGCAAAAAATTTCAGAATTGCACCTTGCAATGCGGAGAAATTATTGTTTGTGCATTCACATTATTCATTGATTTTTGCCATTGAAAAACATCATGTTATTCATATACCAGAAATGTTTGAAGCTACTGACTGAATGAAAAGAGCTGGCATCTCACTCTCTTTGAATCTTCTTTATCATGCTAAGAGGAGCAGGAAAAAGCAAAAAATTTCAGAATTGCACCTTGCAATGCGGAGAAATTACTGTTTGTGCATTTACAATATTCATTGATTTTTGCCATTGAAAAATGTCCAGAAATGTTTGAAGCTACTGACTGAATGAAAAGAGCTGGCATCTCACTCTCTTTGAATCTTCTTTATCATGCTAAGAGGAGCAGGAAAAAGCAAAAAATTTCAGAATTGCACCTTGCAATGCAGAGAAATTACTGTTTGTGTATTTACAATATTCATTGATTTTTGTCATTGAAAAATGTCCAGAAATGTTTGAAGCTACTGACTGAATGAAAGGAGCTGGCATCTCACTCTCTTTGAATCTTCTTTATCATGCTAAGAGGAGCAGGAAAAAGCAAAAAATTTCAGAATTGCACCTTGCAATGCGGAGAAATTACTGTTTGTGCATTCACTTTATTCATTGATTTTTGCCATTGAAAAACATCATGTTATTCATATACCAGAAATGTTTGAAGCTACTGACTGAATGAAAGGAGCTGGCATCTCACTCTCTTTGAATCTTCTTTATCATGCTAAGAGGAGCAGGAAAAAGCAAAAAATTTCAGAATTGCACCTTGCAATGCGGAGAAATTACTGTTTGTGCATTTACAATATTCATTGATTTTTGCCATTGAAAAACGTCCAGAAATGTTTGAAGCTACTGACTGAATGAAAAGAGCTGGCATCTCACTCTCTTTGAATCTTCTTTTTCATGCTAAGAGGAGCAGGAAAAAGCAAAACATTTCTGAATTGCACCTTGCAATGCGGAGAAATTACTGTTTGTGCATTCACATTATTCATTGATTTTTGCCATTGAAAAACATCATGATATTCATATACCAGAAATGTTTGAAGCTACTGACTGAATGAAAAGAGCTGGCATCTCACTCTCTTTGAATCTTCTTTATCATGCTAAGAGGAGCAGGAAAAAGCAAAAAATTTCAGAATTGCAACATGCAATGCGGAGAAATTACTGTTTGTGCATTTACAATATTCATTGATTTTTGCCATTGAAAAACGTCCAGAAATGTTTGAAGCTACTGACTGAATGAAAAGAGCTGGCATCTCACTCTCTTTGAATCTTCTTTATCATGCTAAGAGGAGAAGGAAAAAGCAAAAAATTTCAGAATTGCACCTTGCAATGCGGAGAAATTACTGTTTGTGCATTCACATTATTCATTGATTTTTGCCATTGAAAAACATCATGTTATTCATATACCAGAAAAGTTTGAAGCTACTGACTGAATGAAAAGAGCTGGCATCTCACTCTCTTTGTATCTTCTTTACCATGCTAAGAGGAGCAGGAAAAAGCAAAAAATTTCAGAATTGCACCTTGCAATGCGGAGAAATTACTGTTTGTGCATTTACAATATTCATTGATTTTTGCCATTGAAAAACATCCTGAAATGTTTGAAGCTACTGACTGAATGAAAAGAGCTGGCATCTCACTCTCTTTGAATCTTCTTTATCATGCTAAGAGGAGCAGGAAAAAGCAAAAAAATTTCAGAATTGCACCTTGCAATGCGGAGAAATTATTGTTTGTGCATTCACATTATTCATTGATTTTTGCCATTGAAAAACAACATGTTGTTCATATACCATAAATGTTTGAAGCTACTGACTGAATGAAAGGAGCTGGCATCTCACTCTCTTTGAATCTTCTTTATCATGCTAAGAGGAGCAGGAAAAAGCAAAAAAATTTCAGAATTGCACCTTGCAATGCGGAGAAATTATTGTTTGTGCATTCACATTATTCATTGATTTTTGCCATTGAAAAACATCATGTTATTCATATACCAGAAATGTTTGAAGCTACTGACTGAATGAAAAGAGCTGGCATCTCACTCTCTTTGAATCTTCTTTATCATGCTAAGAGGAGCAGGAAAAAGCAAAAAATTTCAGAATTGCACCTTGCAATGCGGAGAAATTACTGTTTGTGCATTTACAATATTCATTGATTTTTGCCATTGAAAAATGTCCAGAAATGTTTGAAGCTACTGACTGAATGGAAAGAGCTGGCATCTCACTCTCTTTGAATCTTCTTTATCATGCTAAGAGGAGCAGGAAAAAGCAAAAAATATCAGAATTACACCTTGCAATGCGGAGAAATTACTGTTTGTGTATTTACAATATTCATTGATTTTTGCCATTGAAAAACGTCCAGAAATGTTTGAAGCTACTGACTGAATGAAAGGAGCTGGCATCTCACTCTCTTTGAATCTTCTTTATCATGCTAAGAGGAGCAGGAAAAAGCAAAACATTTCAGAATTGCACCTTGCAATGCGGAGAAATTACTGTTTGTGCATTCACATTATTCATTGATTTTTGCCATTGAAAAACAACATGTTGTTCATATACCATAAATGTTTGAAGCTACTGACTGAATGAAAGGAGCTGGCATCTCACTCTCTTTGAATCTTCTTTATCATGCT
The DNA here is from genome assembly GCF_046119375.1 of Phyllobates terribilis. NCBI lineage: Eukaryota > Metazoa > Chordata > Amphibia > Anura > Dendrobatidae > Phyllobates > Phyllobates terribilis. The sequence goes on from NW_027362792.1 coordinate 6,288,448, forward strand.
AAGAGGAGCAGGAAAAAGCAAAAAAATTTCAGAATTGCACCTTGCAATGCGGAGAAATTATTGTTTGTGCATTCACATTATTCATTGATTTTTGCCATTGAAAAACATCATGTTATTCATATACCAGAAATGTTTGAAGCTACTGAATGAATGAAAAGAGCTGGCATCTCACTCTCTTTGAATCTTCTTTATCATGCTAAGAGGAGCAGGAAAAAGCAAAAAATTTCAGAATTGCACCTTGCAATGCGGAGAAATTACTGTTTGTGCATTTACAATATTCATTGATTTTTGCCATTGAAAAATGTCCAGAAATGTTTGAAGCTACTGACTGAATGGAAAGAGCTGGCATCTCACTCTCTTTGAATCTTCTTTATCATGCTAAGAGGAGCAGGAAAAAGCAAAAAATATCAGAATTACACCTTGCAATGCGGAGAAATTACTGTTTGTGTATTTACAATATTCATTGATTTTTGCCATTGAAAAACGTCCAGAAATGTTTGAAGCTACTGACTGAATGAAAGGAGCTGGCATCTCACTCTCTTTGAATCTTCTTTATCATGCTAAGAGGAGCAGGAAAAAGCAAAAAATTTCAGAATTTCACCTTGCAATGCGGAGAAATTAATGTTTGTGCATTCACTTTATTCATTGATTTTTGCCATTGAAAAACATCATGTTATTCATATACCAGAAATGTTTGAAGCTACTGACTGAATGAAAAGAGCTGGCATCTCACTCTCTTTGAATCTTCTTTATCATGCTAATAGGAGCAGGAAAAAGCAAAAAATTTCAGAATTGCACCTTGCAATGCGGAGAAATTACTGTTTGTGCATTTACAATATTCATTGATTTTTGCCATTGAAAAACGTCCAGAAATGTTTGAAGCTACTGACTGAATTAAAGGAGCTGGCATCTCACTCTCTTTGAATCTTCTTTATCATGCTAAGAGGAGCAGGAAAAAGCAAAAAAATTTCAGAATTGCACCTTGCAATGCGGAGAAATTATTGTTTGTGCATTCACATTATTCATTGATTTTTGCCATTGAAAAACATCATGTTATTCATATACCAGAAATGTTTGAAGCTACTGAATGAATGAAAAGAGCTGGCATCTCACTCTCTTTGAATCTTCTTTATCATGCTAAGAGGAGCAGGAAAAAGCAAAAAATTTCAGAATTGCACCTTGCAATGCGGAGAAATTACTGTTTGTGCATTTACAATATTCATTGATTTTTGCCATTGAAAAATGTCCAGAAATGTTTGAAGCTACTGACTGAATGGAAAGAGCTGGCATCTCACTCTCTTTGAATCTTCTTTATCATGCTAAGAGGAGCAGGAAAAAGCAAAAAATATCAGAATTACACCTTGCAAAGCGGAGAAATTACTGTTTGTGTATTTACAATATTCATTGATTTTTGCCATTGAAAAACGTCCAGAAATGTTTGAAGCTACTGACTGAATGAAAGGAGCTGGCATCTCACTCTCTTTGAATCTTCTTTATCATGCTAAGAGGAGCAGGAAAAAGCAAAAAATTTCAGAATTTCACCTTGCAATGCGGAGAAATTAATGTTTGTGCATTCACTTTATTCATTGATTTTTGCCATTGAAAAACATCATGTTATTCATATACCAGAAATGTTTGAAGCTACTGACTGAATGAAAAGAGCTGGCATCTCACTCTCTTTGAATCTTCTTTATCATGCTAATAGGAGCAGGAAAAAGCAAAAAATTTCAGAATTGCACCTTGCAATGCGGAGAAATTACTGTTTGTGCATTTACAATATTCATTGATTTTTGCCATTGAAAAACGTCCAGAAATGTTTGAAGCTACTGACTGAATTAAAGGAGCTGGCATCTCACTCTCTTTGAATCTTCTTTATCATGCTAAGAGGAGCAGGAAAAAGCAAAAAATTTCAGAATTGCACCTTGCAATGCGGAGAAATTACTGTTTGTGCATTCACATTATTCATTGATTTTTGCCATTGAAAAAACATCATGTTATTCATATACCAGAAATGTTTGAAGCTACTGACTGAATGAAAAGAGTTGGCATCTCACTCTCTTTAAATCTTCTTTATCATGCTAAGAGGAGCAGGAAAAAGTAAAAAATGTCAGAATTGCACCTTGCAATGCGGAGAAATTACTGTTTGTGCATTTACAATATTCATTGATTTTTGCCTCTGAAAAACGTCCAGAAATGTTTGAAGCTACTGACTGAATGAAAGGAGCTGGCATCTCACTCTCTTTGAATCTTCTTTATCATGCTAAGAGGAGAAGGAAAAAGCAAAAAATGTCAGAATTGCACCTTGCAATGCGGAGAAATTACTGTGTGCATTCACATTATTCATTGATTTTTGCGATTGAAAAACATCATGTTATTCATATACCAGAAATGTTTGAAGCTACTGACTGAATGAAAAGAGCTGGCATCTCATTCTCTTTGAATCTTCTTTATCATGCTAAGAGGAGCAGGAAAAAGCAAAAAATTTCAGAATTGCACCTTGCAATGCGGAGAAATTACTCTTTGTGCATTTACAATATTCATTGATTTTTGCCATTGAAAAACGTCCAGAAATGTTTGAAGCTACTGACTGAATGAAAGGAGCTGGCATCTCACTCTCTTTGAATCTTCTTTATCATGCTAAGAGGAGCAGGAAAAAGCAAAAAAATTCAGAATTGCACCTTGCAATGCAGAGAAATTACTGTTTGTGCATTCACATTATTCATTGATTTTTGCCATTGAAAAACATCATGTTATTCATATACCAGAAATGTTTGAAGCTACTGACTGAATGAAAAGAGCTGGCATCTCACTCTCTTTGAATCTTCTTTATCATGCTAAGAGGAGCAGGAAAAAGCAAAAAATTTCAGAATTGCAACTTGCAATGCGGAGAAATTACTGTTTGTGCATTTACAATATTCATTGATTTTTGCCATTGAAAAACGTCCAGAAATGTTTGAAGCTACTGACTGAATGAAAAGAGCTGGCATCTCACTCTCTTAGAATCTTCTTTATCATGCTAAGAGGAGAAGGAAAAAGCAAAAAATTTCAGAATTGCACCTTGCAATGCGGAGAAATTACTGTTTGTGCATTCACATTATTCATTGATTTTTGCCATTGAAAAACATCATGTTATTCATATACCAGAAAAGTTTGAAGCTACTGACTGAATGAAAAGAGCTGGCATCTCACTCTCTTTGTATCTTCTTTACCATGCTAAGAGGAGCAGGAAAAAGCAAAAAATTTCAGAATGGCACCTTGCAATGCGGAGAAATTACTGTTTGTGCATTTACAATATTCATTGATTTTTGCCATTGAAAAATGTCCAGAAATGTTTGAAGCTACTGACTGAATGAAAAGAGCTGGCATCTCACTCTCTTTGAATCTTCTTTATCATGCTAAGAGGAGCAGGAAAAAGCAAAAAATTTCAGAATTGCACCTTGCAATGCAGAGAAATTACTGTTTGTGTATTTACAATATTCATTGATTTTTGTCATTGAAAAATGTCCAGAAATGTTTGAAGCTACTGACTGAATGAAAGGAGCTGGCATCTCACTCTCTTTGAATCTTCTTTATCATGCTAAGAGGAGCAGGAAAAAGCAAAAAATTTCAGAATTGCACCTTGCAATGCGGAGAAATTACTGTTTGTGCATTCACTTTATTCATTGATTTTTGCCATTGAAAAACATCATGTTATTCATATACCAGAAATGTTTGAAGCTACTGACTGAATGAAAGGAGCTGGCATCTCACTCTCTTTGAATCTTCTTTATCATGCTAAGAGGAGCAGGAAAAAGCAAAAAATTTCAGAATTGCAACATGCAATGCGGAGAAATTACTGTTTGTGCATTTACAATATTCATTGATTTTTGCCATTGAAAAACGTCCAGAAATGTTTGAAGCTACTGACTGAATGAAAAGAGCTGGCATCTCACTCTCTTTGAATCTTCTTTATCATGCTAAGAGGAGAAGGAAAAAGCAAAAAATTTCAGAATTGCACCTTGCAATGCGGAGAAATTACTGTTTGTGCATTCACATTATTCATTGATTTTTGCCATTGAAAAACATCATGTTATTCATATACCAGAAAAGTTTGAAGCTACTGACTGAATGAAAAGAGCTGGCATCTCACTCTCTTTGTATCTTCTTTACCATGCTAAGAGGAGCAGGAAAAAGCAAAAAATTTCAGAATTGCACCTTGCAATGCGGAGAAATTACTGTTTGTGCATTTACAATATTCATTGATTTTTGCCATTGAAAAACATCCTGAAATGTTTGAAGCTACTGACTGAATGAAAAGAGCTGGCATCTCACTCTCTTTGAATCTTCTTTATCATGCTAAGAGGAGCAGGAAAAAGCAAAAAAATTTCAGAATTGCACCTTGCAATGCGGAGAAATTATTGTTTGTGCATTCACATTATTCATTGATTTTTGCCATTGAAAAACAACATGTTGTTCATATACCATAAATGTTTGAAGCTACTGACTGAATGAAAGGAGCTGGCATCTCACTCTCTTTGAATCTTCTTTATCATGCTAAGAGGAGCAGGAAAAAGCAAAAAAATTTCAGAATTGCACCTTGCAATGCGGAGAAATTATTGTTTGTGCATTCACATTATTCATTGATTTTTGCCATTGAAAAACATCATGTTATTCATATACCAGAAATGTTTGAAGCTACTGACTGAATGAAAAGAGCTGGCATCTCACTCTCTTTGAATCTTCTTTATCATGCTAAGAGGAGCAGGAAAAAGCAAAAAATTTCAGAATTGCACCTTGCAATGCGGAGAAATTACTGTTTGTGCATTTACAATATTCATTGATTTTTACCATTGAAAAATGTCCAGAAATGTTTGAAGCTACTGACTGAATGGAAAGAGCTGGCATCTCACTCTCTTTGAATCTTCTTTATCATGCTAAGAGGAGCAGGAAAAAGCAAAAAATATCAGAATTACACCTTGCAATGCGGAGAAATTACTGTTTGTGTATTTACAATATTCATTGATTTTTGCCATTGAAAAACGTCCAGAAATGTTTGAAGCTACTGACTGAATGAAAGGAGCTGGCATCTCACTCTCTTTGAATCTTCTTTATCATGCTAAGAGGAGCAGGAAAAAGCAAAACATTTCAGAATTGCACCTTGCAATGCGGAGAAATTACTGTTTGTGCATTCACATTATTCATTGATTTTTGCCATTGAAAAACAACATGTTGTTCATATACCATAAATGTTTGAAGCTACTGACTGAATGAAAGGAGCTGGCATCTCACTCTCTTTGAATCTTCTTTATCATGCTAAGAGGAGCAGGAAAAAGCAAAAAAATTTCAGAATTGCACCTTGCAATGCGGAGAAATTATTGTTTGTGCATTCACATTATTCATTGATTTTTGCCATTGAAAAACATCATGTTATTCATATACCAGAAATGTTTGAAGCTACTGAATGAATGAAAAGAGCTGGCATCTCACTCTCTTTGAATCTTCTTTATCATGCTAAGAGGAGCAGGAAAAAGCAAAAAATTTCAGAATTGCACCTTGCAATGCGGAGAAATTACTGTTTGTGCATTTACAATATTCATTGATTTTTGCCATTGAAAAATGTCCAGAAATGTTTGAAGCTACTGACTGAATGGAAAGAGCTGGCATCTCACTCTCTTTGAATCTTCTTTATCATGCTAAGAGGAGCAGGAAAAAGCAAAAAATATCAGAATTACACCTTGCAATGCGGAGAAATTACTGTTTGTGTATTTACAATATTCATTGATTTTTGCCATTGAAAAACGTCCAGAAATGTTTGAAGCTACTGACTGAATGAAAGGAGCTGGCATCTCACTCTCTTTGAATCTTCTTTATCATGCTAAGAGGAGCAGGAAAAAGCAAAAAATTTCAGAATTTCACCTTGCAATGCGGAGAAATTAATGTTTGTGCATTCACTTTATTCATTGATTTTTGCCATTGAAAAACATCATGTTATTCATATACCAGAAATGTTTGAAGCTACTGACTGAATGAAAAGAGCTGGCATCTCACTCTCTTTGAATCTTCTTTATCATGCTAATAGGAGCAGGAAAAAGTAAAAAATGTCAGAATTGCACCTTGCAATGCGGAGAAATTACTGTTTGTGCATTTACAATATTCATTGATTTTTGCCTCTGAAAAACGTCCAGAAATGTTTGAAGCTACTGACTGAATGAAAGGAGCTGGCATCTCACTCTCTTTGAATCTTCTTTATCATGCTAAGAGGAGAAGGAAAAAGCAAAAAATGTCAGAATTGCACCTTGCAATGCGGAGAAATTACTGTGTGCATTCACATTATTCATTGATTTTTGCGATTGAAAAACATCATGTTATTCATATACCAGAAATGTTTGAAGCTGCTGACTGAATGAAAAGAGCTGGCATCTCATTCTCTTTGAATCTTCTTTATCATGCTAAGAGGAGCAGGAAAAAGCAAAAAATTTCAGAATTGCACCTTGCAATGCGGAGAAATTACTGTTTGTGCATTTACAATATTCATTGATTTTTGCCATTGAAAAACGTCCAGAAATGTTTGAAGCTACTGACTGAATGAAAAGAGCTGGCATCTCACTCTCTTTGAATCTTCTTTATCATGCTAAGAGGAGCAGGAAAAAGCAAAACATTTCAGAATTGCACCTTGCAATGCGGAGAAATTACTGTTTGTGCATTCACATTATTCATTGATTTTTGCCATTGAAAAACATCATGATATTCATATACCAGAAATGTTTGAAGCTACTGACTGAATGAAAAGAGCTGGCATCTCACTCTCTTTGAATCTTCTTTATCATGCTAAGAGGAGCAGGAAAAAGCAAAAAATTTCAGAATTGCACCTTGCAATGCGGAGAAATTACTGTTTGTGTATTTACAATATTCATTGATTTTTGCCATTGAAAAACGTCCAGAAATGTTTGAAGCTACTGACTGAATGAAAGGAGCTGGCATCTCACTCTCTTTGAATCTTCTTTATCATGCTAAGAGGAGCAGGAAAAAGCAAAAAATTTCAGAATTGCATCTTGCAATGCGGAGAAATTACTGTTTGTGCATTCACTTTATTCATTGATTTTTGCCATTGAAAAACATCATGTTATTCATATACCATAAATGTTTGAAGCTACTGACTGAATGAAAAGAGCTGGCATCTCACTCTCTTTGTAATTTCTTTACAATGCTAAGAGGAGCAGGAGAAAGCAAAAAATTTCAGAATTGCACCTTGCAATGCGGAGAAATTACTGTTTGTGCATTTACAATATTCATTGATTTTTGCCATTGAAAAACGTATTGAAATGTTTGAAGCTACTGACTGAATGAAAAGAGCTGGCATCTCACTCTCTTTGAATCTTCTTTATCATGCTAAGAGGAGCAGGAAAAAGCAAAAAATTTCAGAATTGCACCTTGCAATGCGGAGAAATTACTGTTTGTGCATTTATAATATTCATTGATTTTTGCCATTGAAAAATGTCCAGAAATGTTTGAAGCTACTGACTGAATGAAAAGAGCTGGCATCTCACTCTCTTTGAATCTTCTTTATCATGCTAATAGGAGCAGGAAAAAGCAAAAAATTGCAGAATTGCACCTTGCAATGCGGAGAAATTACTGTTTGTGCACTTACAATATTCATTGATTTTTGCCAATGAAAAACATCCAGAAATGATTGAAGCTACTGACTGAATTAAAGGATCTGGCATCTCACTCTCTTTGAATCTTCTTTATCATGCTAAGAGGAGCAGGAAAAAGCAAAAAATTTCAGAACTGCACCTTGCAATGCGGAGAAATTACTGTTTGTGCATTCACATTATTCATTGATTTTTGCCATTGAAAAACGTCCAGAAATGTTTGAAGCTACTGACTGAATGAAAGGAGCTGGCATCTCACTCTCTTTGAATCTTCTTTATCATGCTAAGAGGAGAAGGAAAAAGCAAAAAATGTCAGAATTGCACCTTGCAATGCGGAGAAATTACTGTGTGCATTCACATTATTCATTGATTTTTGCCATTGAAAAAACATCATGTTATTCATATACCAGAAATGTTTGAAGCTACTGACTGAATGAAAAGAGCTGGCATCTCACTCTCTTTGAATCTTCTTTATCATGCCAAGAGGAGCAGGAAAAAGCAAAACATTTCAGAATTGCACCTTGCAATGCGGAGAAATTATTGTTTGTGCATTCACATTATTCATTGATTTTTGCCATTGAAAAACATCATGATATTCATATACCAGAAATGTTTGAAGCTACTGACTGAATGAAAAGAGCTGGCATCTCACTCTCTTTGAATCTTCTTTATCATGCTAAGAGGAGCAGGAAAAAGCAAAAAATTTCAGAATTGCACCTTGCAATGCGGAGAAATTACTGTTTGTGCATTCACATTATTCATTGATTTTTGCCTCTGAAAAACGTCCAGAAATGTTTGAAGCTACTGACTGAATGAAAGGAGCTGGCATCTCACTCTCTTTGAATCTTCTTTATCATGCTAAGAGGAGAAGGAAAAAGCAAAAAATGTCAGAATTGCACCTTGCAATGCGGAGAAATTACTGTGTGCATTCACATTATTCATTGATTTTTGCCATTGAAAAAACATCATGTTATTCATATACCAGAAATGTTTGAAGCTACTGACTGAATGAAAAGAGCTGGCATCTCACTCTCTTTGAATCTTCTTTATCATGCCAAGAGGAGCAGGAAAAAGCAAAACATTTCAGAATTGCACCTTGCAATGCGGAGAAATTATTGTTTGTGCATTCACATTATTCATTGATTTTTGCCATTGAAAAACATCATGATATTCATATACCAGAAATGTTTGAAGCTACTGACTGAATGAAAAGAGCTGGCATCTCACTCTCTTTGAATCTTCTTTATCATGCTAAGAGGAGCAGGAAAAAGCAAAAAATTTCAGAATTGCACCTTGCAATGTGGAGAAATTACTGTTTGTGCATTTATAATATTCATTGATTTTTGCCATTGAAAAATGTCCAGAAATGTTTGAAGCTACTGACTGAATGAAAAGAGCTGACATCTCACTCTCTTTGAATCTTCTTTATCATGCTAATAGGAGCAGGAAAAAGATAAAAATTTCAGAATTGCACCTTGCAATGCGGAGAAATTACTGTTTGTGTATTTACAATATTCATTGATTTTTGCAATTGAAAAACGTCCAGAAATGATTGAAGCTACTGACTGAATTAAAGGATCTGGCATCTCACTCTCTTTGAATCTTCTTTATCATGCTAAGAGGAGCAGGAAAAAGCAAAAAATTTCAGAACTGCACCTTGCAATGCGGAGAAATTACTGTTTGTGCATTCACATTATTCATTGATTTTTGCCATTGAAAAAACATCATGTTATTCATATACCAGAAATGTTTGAAGCTACTGACTGAATGAAAAGAGCTGGCATCTCACTCTCTTTGAATCTTCTTTATCATGCTAAGAGGAGCAGGAAAAAGCAAAAAATTTCAGAATTGCACCTTGCAATGCGGAGAAATTACTGTTTGTGCATTCACATTATTCATTGATTTTTGCCTCTGAAAAACGTCCAGAAATGTTTGAAGCTACTGACTGAATGAAAGGAGCTGGCATCTCACTCTCTTTGAATCTTCTTTATCATGCTAAGAGGAGAAGGAAAAAGCAAAAAATGTCAGAATTGCACCTTGCAATGCGGAGAAATTACTGTGTGCATTCACATTATTCATTGATTTTTGCCATTGAAAAACATCATGATATTCATATACCAGAAATGTTTGAAGCTACTGACTGAATGAAAAGAGCTGGCATCTCACTCTCTTTGAATCTTCTTTATCATGCCAAGAGGAGCAGGAAAAAGCAAAACATTTCAGAATTGCACCTTGCAATGCGGAGAAATTATTGTTTGTGCATTCACATTATTCATTGATTTTTGCCATTGAAAAACATCATGATATTCATATACCAGAAATGTTTGAAGCTACTGACTGAATGAAAAGAGCTGGCATCTCACTCTCTTTGAATCTTCTTTATCATGCTAAGAGGAGCAGGAAAAAGCAAAAAATTTCAGAATTGCACCTTGCAATGTGGAGAAATTACTGTTTGTGTATTTACAATATTCATTGATTTTTGCAATTGAAAAACGTCCAGAAATGTTTGAAGCTACTGACTGAATGAAAGGAGCTGGCATCTCACTCTCTTTGAATCTTCTTTATCATGCTAAGAGGAGCAGGAAAAAGCAAAAAATTTCAGAATTGCACCTTGCATTGCGGAGAAATTACTGTTTGTGCATTCACTTTATTCATTGATTTTTGCCATTGAAAAACATCATGTTATTCATATACCAGAAATGTTTGAAGCTACTGACTGAATGAAAAGAGCTGGCATCTCACTCTCTTTGAATCTTCTTTAACATGCTAAGAGGAGCAGGAAAAAGCAAAAAATTGCAGAATTGCACCTTGCAATGCGGAGAAATTACTGTTTGTGCATTTACAATATTCATTGATTTTTGCCAATGAAAAACGTCCAGAAATGATTGAAGCTACTGACTGAATTAAAGGATCTGGCATCTCACTCTCTTTGAATCTTCTTTATCATGCTAAGAGGAGCAGGAAAAAGCAAAAAATTTCAGAACTGCACCTTGCAATGCGGAGAAATTACTGTTTGTGCATTCACATTATTCATTGATTTTTGCCATTGAAAAAACATCATGTTATTCATATACCAGAAATGTTTGAAGCTACTGACTGAATGAAAAGAGCTGGCATCTCACTCTCTTTGAATCTTCTTTATCATGCTAAGAGGAGCAGGAAAAAGCAAAAAATTTCAGAATTGCACCTTGCAATGCGGAGAAATTACTGTTTGTGCATTCACATTATTCATTGATTTTTGCCTCTGAAAAACGTCCAGAAATGTTTGAAGCTACTGACTGAATGAAAGGAGCTGGCATCTCACTCTCTTTGAATCTTCTTTATCATGCTAAGAGGAGAAGGAAAAAGCAAAAAATGTCAGAATTGCACCTTGCAATGCGGAGAAATTACTGTGTGCATTCACATTATTCATTGATTTTTGCCATTGAAAAACATCATGATATTCATATACCAGAAATGTTTGAAGCTACTGACTGAATGAAAAGAGCTGGCATCTCACTCTCTTTGAATCTTCTTTATCATGCTAAGAGGAGCAGGAAAAGCAAAAAATTTCAGAATTGCACCTTGCAATGTGGAGAAATTACTGTTTGTGCATTTATAATATTCATTGATTTTTGCCATTGAAAAATGTCCAGAAATGTTTGAAGCTACTGACTGAATGAAAAGAGCTGACATCTCACTCTCTTTGAATCTTCTTTATCATGCTAATAGGAGCAGGAAAAAGATAAAAATTTCAGAATTGCACCTTGCAATGCGGAGAAATTACTGTTTGTGTATTTACAATATTCATTGATTTTTGCCAATGAAAAACGTCCAGAAATGATTGAAGCTACTGACTGAATTAAAGGATCTGGCATCTCACTCTCTTTGAATCTTCTTTATCATGCTAAGAGGAGCAGGAAAAAGCAAAAAATTTCAGAACTGCACCTTGCAATGCGGAGAAATTACTGTTTGTGCATTCACATTATTCATTGATTTTTGCCATTGAAAAAACATCATGTTATTCATATACCAGAAATGTTTGAAGCTACTGACTGAATGAAAAGAGCTGGCATCTCACTCTCTTTGAATCTTCTTTATCATGCTAATAGGAGCAGGAAAAAGCAAAAAATTTCAGAATTGCACCTTGCAATGCGGAGAAATTACTGTTTGTGCATTCACATTATTCATTGATTTTTGCCTCTGAAAAACGTCCAGAAATGTTTGAAGCTACTGACTGAATGAAAGGAGCTGGCATCTCACTCTCTTTGAATCTTCTTTATCATGCTAATAGGAGCAGGAAAAAGCAAAAAATTGCAGAATTGCACCTTGCAATGCGGAGAAATTACTGTTTGTGCACTTACAATATTCATTGATTTTTGCCAATGAAAAACATCCAGAAATGATTGAAGCTACTGACTGAATTAAAGGATCTGGCATCTCACTCTCTTTGAATCTTCTTTATCATGCTAAGAGGAGCAGGAAAAAGCAAAAAATTTCAGAACTGCACCTTGCAATGCGGAGAAATTACTGTTTGTGCATTCACATTATTCATTGATTTTTGCCATTGAAAAAACATCATGTTATTCATATACCAGAAATGTTTGAAGCTACTGACTGAATGAAAAGAGCTGGCATCTCACTCTCTTTGAATCTTCTTTATCATGCTAAGAGGAGCAGGAAAAAGCAAAAAATTTCAGAATTGCACCTTGCAATGCGGAGAAATTACTGTTTGTGCATTCACATTATTCATTGATTTTTGCCTCTGAAAAACGTCCAGAAATGTTTGAAGCTACTGACTGAATGAAAGGAGCTGGCATCTCACTCTCTTTGAATCTTCTTTATCATGCTAAGAGGAGAAGGAAAAAGCAAAAAATGTCAGAATTGCACCTTGCAATGCGGAGAAATTACTGTGTGCATTCACATTATTCATTGATTTTTGCCATTGAAAAAACATCATGTTATTCATATACCAGAAATGTTTGAAGCTACTGACTGAATGAAAAGAGCTGGCATCTCACTCTCTTTGAATCTTCTTTATCATGCCAAGAGGAGCAGGAAAAAGCAAAACATTTCAGAATTGCACCTTGCAATGCGGAGAAATTATTGTTTGTGCATTCACATTATTCATTGATTTTTGCCATTGAAAAACATCATGATATTCATATACCAGAAATGTTTGAAGCTACTGACTGAATGAAAAGAGCTGGCATCTCACTCTCTTTGAATCTTCTTTATCATGCTAAGAGGAGCAGGAAAAAGCAAAAAATTTCAGAATTGCACCTTGCAATGTGGAGAAATTACTGTTTGTGCATTTATAATATTCATTGATTTTTGCCATTGAAAAATGTCCAGAAATGTTTGAAGCTACTGACTGAATGAAAAGAGCTGACATCTCACTCTCTTTGAATCTTCTTTATCATGCTAATAGGAGCAGGAAAAAGATAAAAATTTCAGAATTGCACCTTGCAATGCGGAGAAATTACTGTTTGTGTATTTACAATATTCATTGATTTTTGCAATTGAAAAACGTCCAGAAATGTTTGAAGCTACTGACTGAATGAAAGGAGCTGGCATCTCACTCTCTTTGAATCTTCTTTATCATGCTAAGAGGAGCAGGAAAAAGCAAAAAATTTCAGAATTGCACCTTGCAATGCGGAGAAATTACTGTTTGTGCATTCACTTTATTCATTGATTTTTGCCATTGAAAAACATCATGTTATTCATATACCAGAAATGTTTGAAGCTACTGACTGAATGAAAAGAGCTGGCATCTCACTCTCTTTGAATCTTCTTTAACATGCTAAGAGGAGCAGGAAAAAGCAAAAAATTGCAGAATTGCACCTTGCAATGCGGAGAAATTACTGTTTGTGCATTTACAATATTCATTGATTTTTGCCTCTGAAAAACGTCCAGAAATGTTTGAAGCTACTGACTGAATGAAAGGAGCTGGCATCTCACTCTCTTTGAATCTTCTTTATCATGCTAAGAGGAGAAGGAAAAAGCAAAAAATGTCAGAATTGCACCTTGCAATGCGGAGAAATTACTGTGTGCATTCACATTATTCATTGATTTTTGCCATTGAAAAACATCATGATATTCATATACCAGAAATGTTTGAAGCTACTGACTGAATGAAAAGAGCTGGCATCTCACTCTCTTTGAATCTTCTTTATCATGCCAAGAGGAGCAGGAAAAAGCAAAACATTTCAGAATTGCACCTTGCAATGCGGAGAAATTATTGTTTGTGCATTCACATTATTCATTGATTTTTGCCATTGAAAAACATCATGATATTCATATACCAGAAATGTTTGAAGCTACTGACTGAATGAAAAGAGCTGGCATCTCACTCTCTTTGAATCTTCTTTATCATGCTAAGAGGAGCAGGAAAAAGCAAAAAATTTCAGAATTGCACCTTGCAATGTGGAGAAATTACTGTTTGTGCATTTATAATATTCATTGATTTTTGCCATTGAAAAATGTCCAGAAATGTTTGAAGCTACTGACTGAATGAAAAGAGCTGACATCTCACTCTCTTTGAATCTTCTTTATCATGCTAATAGGAGCAGGAAAAAGATAAAAATTTCAGAATTGCACCTTGCAATGCGGAGAAATTACTGTTTGTGTATTTACAATATTCATTGATTTTTGCAATTGAAAAACGTCCAGAAATGTTTGAAGCTACTGACTGAATGAAAGGAGCTGGCATCTCACTCTCTTTGAATCTTCTTTATCATGCTAAGAGGACCAGGAAAAAGCAAAAAATTTCAGAATTGCACCTTGCAATGCGGAGAAATTACTGTTTGTGCATTCACTTTATTCATTGATTTTTGCCATTGAAAAACATCATGTTATTCATATACCAGAAATGTTTGAAGCTACTGACTGAATGAAAAGAGCTGGCATCTCACTCTCTTTGAATCTTCTTTAACATGCTAAGAGGAGCAGGAAAAAGCAAAAAATTGCAGAATTGCACCTTGCAATGCGGAGAAATTACTGTTTGTGCATTTACAATATTCATTGATTTTTGCCAATGAAAAACGTCCAGAAATGATTGAAGCTACTGACTGAATTAAAGGATCTGGCATCTCACTCTCTTTGAATCTTCTTTATCATGCTAAGAGGAGCAGGAAAAAGCAAAAAATTTCAGAACTGCACCTTGCAATGCGGAGAAATTACTGTTTGTGCATTCACATTATTCATTGATTTTTGCCATTGAAAAAACATCATGTTATTCATATACCAGAAATGTTTGAAGCTACTGACTGAATGAAAAGAGCTGGCATCTCACTCTCTTTGAATCTTCTTTATCATGCTAAGAGGAGCAGGAAAAAGCAAAAAATTTCAGAATTGCACCTTGCAATGCGGAGAAATTACTGTTTGTGCATTCACATTATTCATTGATTTTTGCCTCTGAAAAACGTCCAGAAATGTTTGAAGCTACTGACTGAATGAAAGGAGCTGGCATCTCACTCTCTTTGAATCTTCTTTATCATGCTAAGAGGAGAAGGAAAAAGCAAAAAATGTCAGAATTGCACCTTGCAATGCGGAGAAATTACTGTGTGCATTCACATTATTCATTGATTTTTGCCATTGAAAAACATCATGATATTCATATACCAGAAATGTTTGAAGCTACTGACTGAATGAAAAGAGCTGGCATCTCACTCTCTTTGAATCTTCTTTATCATGCTAAGAGGAGCAGGAAAAGCAAAAAATTTCAGAATTGCACCTTGCAATGTGGAGAAATTACTGTTTGTGCATTTATAATATTCATTGATTTTTGCCATTGAAAAATGTCCAGAAATGTTTGAAGCTACTGACTGAATGAAAAGAGCTGACATCTCACTCTCTTTGAATCTTCTTTATCATGCTAATAGGAGCAGGAAAAAGATAAAAATTTCAGAATTGCACCTTGCAATGCGGAGAAATTACTGTTTGTGTATTTACAATATTCATTGATTTTTGCCATTGAAAAACGTCCAGAAATGTTTGAAGCTACTGACTGAATGAAAGGAGCTGGCATCTCACTCTCTTTGAATCTTCTTTATCATGCTAAGAGGAGCAGGAAAAAGCAAAAAATTTCAGAATTGCACCTTGCAATGCGGAGAAATTACTGTTTGTGCATTCACTTTATTCATTGATTTTTGCCATTGAAAAACATCATGTTATTCATATACCAGAAATGTTTGAAGCTACTGACTGAATGAAATGAGCTGGCATCTCACTCTCTTTGAATCTTCTTTAACATGCTAAGAGGAGCAGGAAAAAGCAAAAAATTGCAGAATTGCACCTTGCAATGCGGAGAAATTACTGTTTGTGCATTTACAATATTCATTGATTTTTGCCAATGAAAAACGTCCAGAAATGATTGAAGCTACTGACTGAATTAAAGGATCTGGCATCTCACTCTCTTTGAATCTTCTTTATCATGCTAAGAGGAGCAGGAAAAAGCAAAAAATTTCAGAACTGCACCTTGCAATGCGGAGAAATTACTGTTTGTGCATTCACATTATTCATTGATTTTTGCCATTGAAAAAACATCATGTTATTCATATACCAGAAATGTTTGAAGCTACTGACTGAATGAAAAGAGCTGGCATCTCACTCTCTTTGAATCTTCTTTATCATGCTAATAGGAGCAGGAAAAAGCAAAAAATTTCAGAATTGCACCTTGCAATGCGGAGAAATTACTGTTTGTGCATTCACATTATTCATTGATTTTTGCCTCTGAAAAACGTCCAGAAATGTTTGAAGCTACTGACTGAATGAAAGGAGCTGGCATCTCACTCTCTTTGAATCTTCTTTATCATGCTAAGAGGAGAAGGAAAAAGCAAAAAATGTCAGAATTGCACCTTGCAATGCGGAGAAATTACTGTGTGCATTCACATTATTCATTGATTTTTGCGATTGAAAAACATCATGTTATTCATATACCAGAAATGTTTGAAGCTGCTGACTGAATGAAAAGAGCTGGCATCTCACTCTCTTTGAATCTTCTTTATCATGCTAAGAGGAGCAGGAAAAAGCAAAAAATTTCAGAATTGCACCTTGCAATGCGGAGAAATTACTGTTTGTGCATTTACAATATTCATTGATTTTTGCCATTGGAAAACGTCCAGAAATGTTTGAAGCTACTGACTGAATGAAAAGAGCTGGCATCTCACTCTCTTTGAATCTTCTTTATCATGCTAAGAGGAGCAGGAAAAAGCAAAAAAATTCAGAATTGCACCTTGCAATGCGGAGAAATTACTGTTTGTGCATTCACATTATTCATTGATTTTTGCCATTGAAAAACATCATGTTATTCATATACCAGAAATGTTTGAAGCTACTGACTGAATGAAAAGAGCTGGCATTTCACTCTCTTTGAATCTTCTTTATCATGCTAAGAGGAGCAGGAAAAAGCAAAAAAATTCAGAACTTCACCTTGCAATGCGGAGAAATTACTGTTTGTGCATTCACATTATTCATTGATTTTTGCCATTGAAAAACATCATGTTATTCATATACCAGAAATGTTTGAAGCTACTGACTGAATGAAAAGAGCTGGCATCTCACTCTCTTTGTATCTTCTTTACCATGCTAAGAGGAGCAGGAAAAAGCAAAAAATTTCAGAATTGCATCTTGCAATGCGGAGAAATTACTGTTTGTGCATTTACAATATTCATTGATTTTTGCCATTGAAAAACATCCTGAAATGTTTGAAGCTACTGACTGAATGAAAAGAGCTGGCATCTCACTCTCTTTGAATCTTCTTTATCATGCTAAGAGGAGCTGGAGATAGCAAAAAATTTCAGAATTGCACCTTGCAATGCGGAGAAATTACTGTTTGTGCATTCACATTATTCATTGATTTTTGCCATTGAAAAACATCATGTTATTCATATACCAGAAATGTTTGAAGCTACTGACTGAATGAAAAGAGCTGGCATCTCACTCTCTTTGAATCTTCTTTATCATGCTAAGAGGAGCAGGAAAAAGCAAAAAAATTCAGAACTGCACCTTGCAATGCGGAGAAATTACTGTTTGTGCATTCACATTATTCATTGATTTTTGCCATTGAAAAACATCATGTTATTCATATACCAGAAATGTTTGAAGCTACTGACTGAATGAAAAGAGCTGGCATCTCACTCTCTTTGAATCTTCTTTATCATGCTAAGAGGAGCAGGAAAAAGCAAAAAATTTCAGAATTGCACCTTGCAATGCGGAGAAATTACTGTTTGTGCATTTACAATATTCATTGATTTTTGCCATTGAAAAACGTCCAGAAATGTTTGAAGCTACTGACTGAATGAAAAGAGCTGGCATCTCACTCTCTTAGAATCTTCTTTATCATGCTAAGAGGAGCAGGAAAAAGCAAAAAATTTCAGAATTGCACCTTGCAATGCGGAGAAATTACTGTTTGTGCATTCACATTATTCATTGATTTTTGCCATTGAAAAACATCATGTTATTCATATACCAGAAAAGTTTGAAGCTACTGACTGAATGAAAAGAGCTGGCATCTCACTCTCTTTGTATCTTCTTTACCATGCTAAGAGGAGCAGGAAAAAGCAAAAAATTTCAGAATGGCACCTTGCAATGCGGAGAAATTACTGTTTGTGCATTTACAATATTCATTGATTTTTGCCATTGAAAAACATCCTGAAATGTTTGAAGCTACTGACTGAATGAAAAGAGCTGGCATCTCACTCTCTTTGAATCTTCTTTATCATGCTAAGAGGAGCAGGAAAAAGCAAAAAATTTCAGAATTGCACCTTGCAATGCGGAGAAATTACTGTTTGTGCATTCACATTATTGATTGATTTTTGCCATTGAAAAACATCATGTTGTTCATATACCATAAATGTTTGAAGCTACTGACTGAATGAAAGGAGCTGGCATCTCACTCTCTTTGAATCTTCTTTATCATGCTAAGAGGAGCAGGAAAAAGCAAAAAATTTCAGAATTGTACCTTGCAATGCGGAGAAATTACTGTTTGTGCATTCACTTTATTCATTGATTTTTGCCATTGAAAAACATCATGTTATTCATATACCAGAAATGTTTGAAGCTACTGACTGAATGAAAAGAGCTGGCATCTCACTCTCTTTGTATCTTCTTTACCATGCTAAGAGGAGCAGGAAAAAGCAAAAAATTTCAGAATTGCACCTTGCATTGCGGAGAAATTACTGTTTGTGCATTTACAATATTCATTGATTTTTGCCATTGAAAAACGTCCAGAAATGTTTGAAGCTACTGACTGAATTAAAGGAGCTGGCATCTCACTCTCTTTGAATCTTCTTTATCATGCTAAGAGGAGCAGGAAAAAGCAAAAAATTTCAGAATTGCACCTTGCAATGCGGAGAAATTACTGTTTGTGCATTCACATTATTCATTGATTTTTGCCATTGAAAAAACATCATGTTATTCATTTACCAGAAATGTTTGAAGCTACTGACTGAATGAAAAGAGCTGGCATCTCACTCTCTTTGAATCTTCTTTATCATGCTAAGAGGAGCAGGAAAAAGCAAAACATTTCAGAATTGCACCTTGCAATGCGGAGAAATTACTGTTTGTGCATTTACAATATTCATTGATTTTTGCCATTGAAAAACGTCCAGAAATGTTTGAAGCTACTGACAGAATGAAAAGAGCTGGCATCTCACTCTCTTTGAATCTTCTTTATCATGCTAAGAGGAGCAGGAAAAAGCAAAACATTTCAGAATTGCACCTTGCAATGCGGAGAAATTACTGTTTGTGCATTCACATTATTCATTGATTTTTGCCATTGAAAAACATCATGATATTCATATACCAGAAATGTTTGAAGCTACTGACTGAATGAAAAGAGCTGGCATCTCACTCTCTTTGAATCTTCTTTATCATGCTAAGAGGAGCAGGAAAAAGCAAAAATTTTCAGAATTGCAACTTGCAATGCGGAGAAATTACTGTTTGTGCATTTACAATATTCATTGATTTTTGCCATTGAAAAACGTCCAGAAATGTTTGAAGCTACTGACTGAATGAAAAGAGCTGGCATCTCACTCTCTTTGAATCTTCTTTATCATGCTAAGAGGAGAAGGAAAAAGCAAAAAATTTCAGAATTGCACCTTGCAATGCGGAGAAATTACTGTTTGTGCATTCACATTATTCATTGATTTTTGCCATTGAAAAACATCATGTTATTCATATACCAGAAAAGTTTGAAGCTACTGACTGAATGAAAAGAGCTGGCATCTCACTCTCTTTGTATCTTCTTTACCATGCTAAGAGGAGCAGGAAAAAGCAAAAAATTTCAGAATTGCACCTTGCAATGCGGAGAAATTACTGTTTGTGCATTTACAATATTCATTGATTTTTGCCATTGAAAAACATCCTGAAATGTTTGAAGCTACTGACTGAATGAAAAGAGCTGGCATCTCACTCTCTTTGAATCTTCTTTATTATGCTAAGAGGAGCAAGAGAAAGCAAAAAATTTCAGAATTGCACCTTGCAATGCGGAGAAATTACTGTTTGTGCATTCACATTATTCATTGATTTTTGCCATTGAAAAACAACATGTTGTTCATATACCATAAATGTTTGAAGCTACTGACTGAATGAAAAGAGCTGGCATCTCACTCTCTTTGAATCTTCTTTAACATGCTAAGAGGAGCAGGAAAAAGCAAAAAATTTCAGAATTGTACCTTGCAATGCGGAGAAATTACTGTTTGTGCATTCACATTATTCATTGATTTTTGCCATTGAAAAACAACATGTTGTTCATATACCATAAATGTTTGAAGCTACTGACTGAATGAAAAGAGCTGGCATCTCACTCTCTTTGAATCTTCTTTAACATGCTAAGAGGAGCAGGAAAAAGCAAAAAATTTCAGAATTGTACCTTGCAATGCGGAGAAATTACTGTTTGTGCATTCACTTTATTCATTGATTTTTGCCATTGAAAAACATCATGTTATTCATATACCAGAAATGTTTGAAGCTACTGACTGAATGAAAAGAGCTGGCATCTCACTCTCTTTGAATCTTCTTTAACATGCTAAGAGGAGCAGGAAAAAGCAAAAAATTTCAGAATTGCACCTTGCATTGCGGAGAAATTACTGTTTGTGCATTTACAATATTCATTGATTTTTGCCATTGAAAAACGTCCAGAAATGTTTGAAGCTACTGACTGAATTAAAGGAGCTGGCATCTCACTCTCTTTGAATCTTCTTTATCATGCTAAGAGGAGCAGGAAAAAGCAAAAAATTTCAGAATTGCACCTTGCAATGCGGAGAAATTACTGTTTGTGCATTCACATTATTCATTGATTTTTGCCATTGAAAAAACATCATGTTATTCATATACCAGAAATGTTTGAAGCTACTGACTGAATGAAAAGAGCTGGCATCTCACTCTCTTTGAATCTTCTTTATCATGCTAAGAGGAGCAGGAAAAAGCAAAACATTTCAGAATTGCACCTTGCAATGCGGAGAAATTACTGTTTGTGCATTTACAATATTCATTGATTTTTGCCATTGAAAAACGTCCAGAAATGTTTGAAGCTACTGACAGAATGAAAAGAGCTGGCATCTCACTCTCTTTGAATCTTCTTTATCATGCTAAGAGGAGCAGGAAAAAGCAAAAAATTTCAGAATTGCACCTTGCAATGCGGAGAAATTACTGTTTGTGCATTCACATTATTGATTGATTTTTGCCATTGAAAAACATCATGTTGTTCATATACCATAAATGTTTGAAGCTACTGACTGAATGAAAGGAGCTGGCATCTCACTCTCTTTGAATCTTCTTTATCATGCTAAGAGGAGCAGGAGAAAGCAAAAAATTTCAGAATTGTACCTTGCAATGCGGAGAAATTACTGTTTGTGCATTCACTTTATTCATTGATTTTTGCCATTGAAAAACATCATGTTATTCATATACCAGAAATGTTTGAAGCTACTGACTGAATGAAAAGAGCTGGCATCTCACTCTCTTTGAATCTTCTTTAACATGCTAAGAGGAGCAGGAAAAAGCAAAAAATTTCAGAATTGCACCTTGCATTGCGGAGAAATTACTGTTTGTGCATTTACAATATTCATTGATTTTTGCCATTGAAAAACGTCCAGAAATGTTTGAAGCTACTGACTGAATGAAAAGAGCTGGCATCTCACTCTCTTTGAATCTTCTTTATCATGCTAAGAGGAGAAGGAAAAAGCAAAAAATTTCAGAATTGCACCTTGCAATGCGGAGAAATTACTGTTTGTGCATTCACATTATTCATTGATTTTTGCCATTGAAAAACATCATGTTATTCATATACCAGAAAAGTTTGAAGCTACTGACTGAATGAAAAGAGCTGGCATCTCACTCTCTTTGTATCTTCTTTACCATGCTAAGAGGAGCAGGAAAAAGCAAAAAATTTCAGAATTGCACCTTGCAATGCGGAGAAATTACTGTTTGTGCATTTACAATATTCATTGATTTTTGCCATTGAAAAACATCCTGAAATGTTTGAAGCTACTGACTGAATGAAAAGAGCTGGCATCTCACTCTCTTTGAATCTTCTTTAACATGCTAAGAGGAGCAGGAAAAAGCAAAAAATTTCAGAATTGTACCTTGCAATGCGGAGAAATTACTGTTTGTGCATTCACATTATTCATTGATTTTTGCCATTGAAAAACAACATGTTGTTCATATACCATAAATGTTTGAAGCTACTGACTGAATGAAAAGAGCTGGCATCTCACTCTCTTTGAATCTTCTTTAACATGCTAAGAGGAGCAGGAAAAAGCAAAAAATTTCAGAATTGTACCTTGCAATGCGGAGAAATTACTGTTTGTGCATTCACTTTATTCATTGATTTTTGCCATTGAAAAACATCATGTTATTCATATACCAGAAATGTTTGAAGCTACTGACTGAATGAAAAGAGCTGGCATCTCACTCTCTTTGAATCTTCTTTAACATGCTAAGAGGAGCAGGAAAAAGCAAAAAATTTCAGAATTGCACCTTGCATTGCGGAGAAATTACTGTTTGTGCATTTACAATATTCATTGATTTTTGCCATTGAAAAACGTCCAGAAATGTTTGAAGCTACTGACTGAATTAAAGGAGCTGGCATCTCACTCTCTTTGAATCTTCTTTATCATGCTAAGAGGAGCAGGAAAAAGCAAAAAATTTCAGAATTGCACCTTGCAATGCGGAGAAATTACTGTTTGTGCATTCACATTATTCATTGATTTTTGCCATTGAAAAAACATCATGTTATTCATATACCAGAAATGTTTGAAGCTACTGACTGAATGAAAAGAGCTGGCATCTCACTCTCTTTGAATCTTCTTTATCATGCTAAGAGGAGCAGGAAAAAGCAAAACATTTCAGAATTGCACCTTGCAATGCGGAGAAATTACTGTTTGTGCATTTACAATATTCATTGATTTTTGCCATTGAAAAACGTCCAGAAATGTTTGAAGCTACTGACAGAATGAAAAGAGCTGGCATCTCACTCTCTTTGAATCTTCTTTATCATGCTAAGAGGAGCAGGAAAAAGCAAAACATTTCAGAATTGCACCTTGCAATGCGGAGAAATTACTGTTTGTGCATTCACATTATTCATTGATTTTTGCCATTGAAAAACATCATGATATTCATATACCAGAAATGTTTGAAGCTACTGACTGAATGAAAAGAGCTGGCATCTCACTCTCTTTGAATCTTCTTTATCATGCTAAGAGGAGCAGGAAAAAGCAAAAATTTTCAGAATTGCAACTTGCAATGCGGAGAAATTACTGTTTGTGCATTTACAATATTCATTGATTTTTGCCATTGAAAAACGTCCAGAAATGTTTGAAGCTACTGACTGAATGAAAAGAGCTGGCATCTCACTCTCTTTGAATCTTCTTTATCATGCTAAGAGGAGAAGGAAAAAGCAAAAAATTTCAGAATTGCACCTTGCAATGCGGAGAAATTACTGTTTGTGCATTCACATTATTCATTGATTTTTGCCATTGAAAAACATCATGTTATTCATATACCAGAAAAGTTTGAAGCTACTGACTGAATGAAAAGAGCTGGCATCTCACTCTCTTTGTATCTTCTTTACCATGCTAAGAGGAGCAGGAAAAAGCAAAAAATTTCAGAATTGCACCTTGCAATGCGGAGAAATTACTGTTTGTGCATTTACAATATTCATTGATTTTTGCCATTGAAAAACATCCTGAAATGTTTGAAGCTACTGACTGAATGAAAAGAGCTGGCATCTCACTCTCTTTGAATCTTCTTTATTATGCTAAGAGGAGCAGGAGAAAGCAAAAAATTTCAGAATTGCACCTTGCAATGCGGAGAAATTACTGTTTGTGCATTCACATTATTCATTGATTTTTGCCATTGAAAAACAACATGTTGTTCATATACCATAAATGTTTGAAGCTACTGACTGAATGAAAAGAGCTGGCATCTCACTCTCTTTGAATCTTATTTATCATGCTAAGAGGAGCAGGAAAAA
Source organism: Phyllobates terribilis (assembly GCF_046119375.1). Lineage (NCBI taxonomy): Eukaryota > Metazoa > Chordata > Amphibia > Anura > Dendrobatidae > Phyllobates > Phyllobates terribilis. The sequence goes on from NW_027362792.1 coordinate 6,312,535, forward strand.
GCAAAAAAATTCAGAACTTCACCTTGCAATGCGGAGAAATTACTGTTTGTGCATTCACATTATTCATTGATTTTTGCCATTGAAAAAACATCATGTTATTCATATACCAGAAATGTTTGAAGCTACTGACTGAATGAAAAGAGCTGGCATCTCACTCTCTTTGAATCTTCTTTATCATGCTAAGAGGAGCAGGAAAAAGCAAAACATTTCAGAATTGCACCTTGCAATGCGGAGAAATTACTGTTTGTGCATTTACAATATTCATTGATTTTTGCCATTGAAAAACGTCCAGAAATGTTTGAAGCTACTGACAGAATGAAAAGAGCTGGCATCTCACTCTCTTTGAATCTTCTTTATCATGCTAAGAGGAGCAGGAAAAAGCAAAACATTTCAGAATTGCACCTTGCAATGCGGAGAAATTACTGTTTGTGCATTCACATTATTCATTGATTTTTGCCATTGAAAAACATCATGATATTCATATACCAGAAATGTTTGAAGCTACTGACTGAATGAAAAGAGCTGGCATCTCACTCTCTTTGAATCTTCTTTATCATGCTAAGAGGAGCAGGAAAAAGCAAAAATTTTCAGAATTGCAACTTGCAATGCGGAGAAATTACTGTTTGTGCATTTACAATATTCATTGATTTTTGCCATTGAAAAACGTCCAGAAATGTTTGAAGCTACTGACTGAATGAAAAGAGCTGGCATCTCACTCTCTTTGAATCTTCTTTATCATGCTAAGAGGAGAAGGAAAAAGCAAAAAATTTCAGAATTGCACCTTGCAATGCGTAGAAATTACTGTTTGTGCATTCACATTATTCATTGATTTTTGCCATTGAAAAACATCATGTTATTCATATACCAGAAAAGTTTGAAGCTACTGACTGAATGAAAAGAGCTGGCATCTCACTCTCTTTGTATCTTCTTTACCATGCTAAGAGGAGCAGGAAAAAGCAAAAAATTTCAGAATTGCACCTTGCAATGCGGAGAAATTACTGTTTGTGCATTTACAATATTCATTGATTTTTGCCATTGAAAAACATCCTGAAATGTTTGAAGCTACTGACTGAATGAAAAGAGCTGGCATCTCACTCTCTTTGAATCTTCTTTATTATGCTAAGAGGAGCAGGAGAAAGCAAAAAATTTCAGAATTGCACCTTGCAATGCGGAGAAATTACTTTTTGTGCATTCACATTATTCATTGATTTTTGCCATTGAAAAACAACATGTTGTTCATATACCATAAATGTTTGAAGCTACTGACTGAATGAAAAGAGCTGGCATCTCACTCTCTTTGAATCTTATTTATCATGCTAAGAGGAGCAGGAAAAAGCAAAAAAATTCAGAACTTCACCTTGCAATGCGGAGAAATTACTGTTTGTGCATTCACATTATTCATTGATTTTTGCCAATGAAAAACATCATGTTATTCATATACCAGAAATGTTTGAAGCTACTGACTGAATGAAAAGAGCTGGCATCTCACTCTCTTTGTATCTTCTTTACCATGCTAAGAGGAGCAGGAAAAAGCAAAAAATTTCAGAATTGCACCTTGCAATGCGGAGAAATTACTGTTTGTGCATTTACAATATTCATTGATTTTTGCCATTGAAAAACATCCTGAAATGTTTGAAGCTACTGACTGAATGAAAAGAGCTGGCATCTCACTCTCTTTGAATCTTCTTTATCATGCTAAGAGGAGCAGGAGATAGCAAAAAATTTCAGAATTGCACCTTGCAATGCGGAGAAATTACTGTTTGTGCCTTCACATTATTCATTGATTTTTGCCATTGAAAAACATCATGTTATTCATATACCAGAAATGTTTGAAGCTACTGACTGAATGAAAAGAGCTGGCATCTCACTCTCTTTGAATCTTCTTTATCATGCTAAAAGGAGCAGGAAAAAGCAAAAAAATTCAGAACTGCACCTTGCAGTGCGGAGAAATTACTGTTTGTGCATTCACATTATTCATTGATTTTTGCCATTGAAAAACATCATGTTATTCATATACCAGAAATGTTTGAAGCTACTGACTGAATGAAAAGAGCTGGCATCTCACTCTCTTTGAATCTTCTTTATCATTCTAAGAGGAGCAGGAAAAAGCAAAAAATTTCAGAATTGCACCTTGCAATGCGGAGAAATTACTGTTTGTGCATTTACAATATTCATTGATTTTTGCCATTGAAAAACGTCCAGAAATGTTTGAAGCTACTGACTGAATGAAAAGAGCTGGCATCTCACTCTCTTAGAATCTTCTTTATCATGCTAAGAGGAGAAGGAAAAAGCAAAAAATTTCAGAATTGCACCTTGCAATGCGGAGAAATTACTGTTTGTGCATTCACATTATTCATTGATTTTTGCCATTGAAAAACATCATGTTATTCATATACCAGAAAAGTTTGAAGCTACTGACTGAATGAAAAGAGCTGGCATCTCACTCTCTTTGTATCTTCTTTACCATGCTAAGAGGAGCAGGAAAAAGCAAAAAATTTCAGAATGGCACCTTGCAATGCGGAGAAATTACTGTTTGTGCATTTACAATATTCATTGATTTTTGCCATTGAAAAACATCCTGAAATGTTTGAAGCTACTGACTGAATGAAAAGAGCTGGCATCTCACTCTCTTTGAATCTTCTTTATCATGCTAAGAGGAGCAGGAAAAAGCAAAAAATTTCAGAATTGCACCTTGCAATGCGGAGAAATTATTGTTTGTGCAATCACATTATTCATTGATTTTTGCCATTGAAAAACATCATGTTATTCATATACCATAAATGTTTGAAGCTACTGACTGAATGAAAGGAGCTGGCATCTCACTCTCTTTGAATCTTCTTTATCATGCTAAGAGGAGCAGGAAAAAGCAAAAAATTTCAGAATTGCACCTTGCAATGCGGAGAAATTACTGTTTGTGCATTTACAATATTCATTGATTTTTGCCATTGAAAAACGTCCAGAAATGTTTGAAGCTACTGACTGAATTAAAGGAGCTGGCATCTCACTCTCTTTGAATCTTCTTTATCATGCTAAGAGGAGCAGGAAAAAGCAAAAAATTTCAGAATTGCACCTTGCAATGCGGAGAAATTACTGTTTGTGCATTCACATTATTCATTGATTTTTGCCATTGAAAAAACATCATGTTATTCATATACCAGAAATGTTTGAAGCTACTGACTGAATGAAAAGAGCTGGCATCTCACTCTCTTTGAATCTTCTTTATCATGCTAAGAGGAGCAGGAAAAAGCAAAAAATTTCAGAATTGCACCTTGCAATGCGGAGAAATTACTGTTTGTGCATTTACAATATTCATTGATTTTTGCCATTGAAAAACGTCCAGAAATGTTTGAAGCTACTGACTGAATGAAAGGAGCTGGCATCTCACTCTCTTTGAATCTTCTTTATCATGCTAAGAGGAGCAGGAAAAAGCAAAACATTTCAGAATTGCACCTTGCAATGCGGAGAAATTACTGTTTGTGCATTCACATTATTCATTGATTTTTGCCATTGAAAAACATCATGATATTCATATACCAGAAATGTTTGAAGCTACTGACTGAATGAAAAGAGCTGGCATCTCACTCTCTTTGAATCTTCTTTATCATGCTAAGAGGAGCAGGAAAAAGCAAAAATTTTCAGAATTGCAACTTGCAATGCGGAGAAATTACTGTTTGTGCATTTACAATATTCATTGATTTTTGCCATTGAAAAATGTCCAGAAATGTTTGAAGCCACTGACTGAATGAAAAGAGCTGGCATCTCACTCTCTTTGAATCTTCTTTATCATGCTAAGAGGAGAATGAAAAAGCAAAAAATTTCAGAATTGCACCTTGCAATGCGGAGAAATTACTGTTTGTGCATTCACATTATTCATTGATTTTTGCCATTGAAAAACATCATGTTATTCATATACCAGAAAAGTTTGAAGCTACTGACTGAATGAAAAGAGCTGGCATCTCACTCTCTTTGAATCTTCTTTATCATGCTAAGAGGAGCAGGAAAAAGCAAAAAATTTCAGAATTGCACCTTGCAATGCGGAGAAATTACTGTTTGTGCATTTACAATATTCATTGATTTTTGCCATTGAAAAATGTCCAGAAATGTTTGAAGCTACTGACTGAATGGAAAGAGCTGGCATCTCACTCTCTTTGAATCTTCTTTATCATGCTAAGAGGAGCAGGAGAAAGCAAAAAATTTCAGAATTGCACCTTGCAATGCGGAGAAATTACTGTTTGTGCATTCACATTATTCATTGATTTTTGCCATTGAAAAACAACATGTTGTTCATATACCATAAATGTTTGAAGCTACTGACTGAATGAAAGGAGCTGGCATCTCACTCTCTTTGAATCTTCTTTATCATGCTAAGAGGAGCAGAAAAAAGCAAAAAAATTTCAGAATTGCACCTTGCAATGCGGAGAAATTATTGTTTGTGCATTCACATTATTCATTGATTTTTGCCATTGAAAAACATCATGTTATTCATATACCAGAAATGTTTGAAGCTACTGACTGAATGAAAAGAGCTGGCATCTCATTCTCTTTGAATCTTCTTTATCATGCTAAGAGGAGCAGGAAAAAGCAAAAAATTTCAGAATTGCACCTTGCAATGCGGAGAAATTACTGTTTGTGCATTTACAATATTCATTGATTTTTGCCATTGAAAAATGTCCAGAAATGTTTGAAGCTACTGACTGAATGGAAAGAGCTGGCATCTCACTCTCTTTGAATCTTCTTTATCATGCTAAGAGGAGCAGGAAAAAGCAAAAAATTTCAGAATTACACCTTGCAATGCGGAGAAATTACTGTTTGTGCATTTACAATATTCATTGATTTTTGCCATTAAAAAACGTATTGAAATGTTTGAAGCTACTGACTGAATGAAAAGAGCTGGCATCTCACTCTCTTTGAATCTTCTTTATCATGCTAATAGGAGCAGGAAAAAGCAAAAAATTTCAGAATTGCACCTTGCAATGCGGAGAAATTACTGTTTGTGTATTTACAATATTCATTGATTTTTGCCATTGAAAAACGTCCAGAAATGTTTGAAGCTACTGACTGAATGAAAAGAGCTGGCATCTCACTCTCTTTGAATCTTCTTTATCATGCTAAGAGGAGAAGGAAAAAGCAAAAAATTTCAGAATTGCACCTTGCAATGCGGAGAAATTACTGTTTGTGCATTCACATTATTCATTGATTTTTGCCATTGAAAAACATCATGTTATTCATATACCAGAAAAGTTTGAAGCTACTGACTGAATGAAAAGAGCTGGCATCTCACTCTCTTTGTATCTTCTTTACCATGCTAAGAGGAGCAGGAAAAAGCAAAAAATTTCAGAATTGCACCTTGCAATGCGGAGAAATTACTGTTTGTGCATTTACAATATTCATTGATTTTTGCCATTGAAAAACATCCTGAAATGTTTGAAGCTACTGACTGAATGAAAAGAGCTGGCATCTCACTCTCTTTGAATCTTCTTTATTATGCTAAGAGGAGCAGGAGAAAGCAAAAAATTTCAGAATTGCACCTTGCAATGCGGAGAAATTACTGTTTGTGCATTCACATTATTCATTGATTTTTGCCATTGAAAAACAACATGTTGTTCATATACCATAAATGTTTGAAGCTACTGACTGAATGAAAAGAGCTGGCATCTCACTCTCTTTGAATCTTATTTATCATGCTAAGAGAAGCAGGAAAAAGCAAAAAAATTCAGAACTTCACCTTGCAATGCGGAGAAATTACTGTTTGTGCATTCACATTATTCATTGATTTTTGCCATTGAAAAACATCATGTTATTCATATACCAGAAATGTTTGAAGCTACTGACTGAATGAAAAGAGCTGGCATCTCACTCTCTTTGTATCTTCTTTACCATGCTAAGAGGAGCAGGAAAAAGCAAAAAATTTCAGAATTGCACCTTGCAATGCGGAGAAATTACTGTTTGTGCATTTACAATATTCATTGATTTTTGCCATTGAAAAACATCCTGAAATGTTTGAAGCTACTGACTGAATGAAAAGAGCTGGCATCTCACTCTCTTTGAATCTTCTTTATCATGCTAAGAGGAGCAGGAGATAGCAAAAAATTTCAGAATTGCACCTTGCAATGCGGAGAAATTACTGTTTGTGCCTTCACATTATTCATTGATTTTTGCCATTGAAAAACATCATGTTATTCATATACCAGAAATGTTTGAAGCTACTGACTGAATGAAAAGAGCTGGCATCTCACTCTCTTTGAATCTTCTTTATCATGCTAAGAGGAGCAGGAAAAAGCAAAAAAATTCAGAACTGCACCTTGCAATGCGGGGAAATTACTGTTTGTGCATTCATATTATTCATTGATTTTTGCCATTGAAAAACATCATGTTATTCATATACCAGAAATGTTTGAAGCTACTGACTGAATGAAAAGAGCTGGCATCTCACTCTCTTTGAATCTTCTTTATCATGCTAAGAGGAGCAGGAAAAAGCAAAAAATTTCAGAATTGCACCTTGCAATGCGGAGAAATTACTGTTTGTGCATTTACAATATTCATTGATTTTTGCCATTGAAAAATGTCCAGAAATGTTTGAAGCTACTGACTGAATGGAAAGAGCTGGCATCTCACTCTCTTTGAATCTTCTTTATCATGCTAAGAGGAGCAGGAAAAAGCAAAAAATTTCAGAATTACACCTTGCAATGCGGAGAAATTACTGTTTGTGCATTTACAATATTCATTGATTTTTGCCATTGAAAAACGTATTGAAATGTTTGAAGCTACTGACTGAATGAAAAGAGCTGGCATCTCACTCTCTTTGAATCTTCTTTATCATGCTAATAGGAGCAGGAAAAAGCAAAAAATTTCAGAATTGCACCTTGCAATGCGGAGAAATTACTGTTTGTGTATTTACAATATTCATTGATTTTTGCCATTGAAAAACGTCCAGAAATGTTTGAAGCTACTGACTGAATGAAAAGAGCTGGCATCTCACTCTCTTTGAATCTTCTTTATCATGCTAAGAGGAGAAGGAAAAAGCAAAAAATTTCAGAATTGCACCTTGCAATGCGGAGAAATTACTGTTTGTGCATTCACATTATTCATTGATTTTTGCCATTGAAAAACATCATGTTATTCATATACCAGAAAAGTTTGAAGCTACTGACTGAATGAAAAGAGCTGGCATCTCACTCTCTTTGTATCTTCTTTACCATGCTAAGAGGAGCAGGAAAAAGCAAAAAATTTCAGAATTGCACCTTGCAATGCGGAGAAATTACTGTTTGTGCATTTACAATATTCATTGATTTTTGCCATTGAAAAACATCCTGAAATGTTTGAAGCTACTGACTGAATGAAAAGAGCTGGCATCTCACTCTCTTTGAATCTTCTTTATTATGCTAAGAGGAGCAGGAGAAAGCAAAAAATTTCAGAATTGCACCTTGCAATGCGGAGAAATTACTGTTTGTGCATTCACATTATTCATTGATTTTTGCCATTGAAAAACAACATGTTGTTCATATACCATAAATGTTTGAAGCTACTGACTGAATGAAAAGAGCTGGCATCTCACTCTCTTTGAATCTTATTTATCATGCTAAGAGAAGCAGGAAAAAGCAAAAAAATTCAGAACTTCACCTTGCAATGCGGAGAAATTACTGTTTGTGCATTCACATTATTCATTGATTTTTGCCATTGAAAAACATCATGTTATTCATATACCAGAAATGTTTGAAGCTACTGACTGAATGAAAAGAGCTGGCATCTCACTCTCTTTGTATCTTCTTTACCATGCTAAGAGGAGCAGGAAAAAGCAAAAAATTTCAGAATTGCACCTTGCAATGCGGAGAAATTACTGTTTGTGCATTTACAATATTCATTGATTTTTGCCATTGAAAAACATCCTGAAATGTTTGAAGCTACTGACTGAATGAAAAGAGCTGGCATCTCACTCTCTTTGAATCTTCTTTATCATGCTAAGAGGAGCAGGAGATAGCAAAAAATTTCAGAATTGCACCTTGCAATGCGGAGAAATTACTGTTTGTGCCTTCACATTATTCATTGATTTTTGCCATTGAAAAACATCATGTTATTCATATACCAGAAATGTTTGAAGCTACTGACTGAATGAAAAGAGCTGGCATCTCACTCTCTTTGAATCTTCTTTATCATGCTAAGAGGAGCAGGAAAAAGCAAAAAAATTCAGAACTGCACCTTGCAATGCGGGGAAATTACTGTTTGTGCATTCATATTATTCATTGATTTTTGCCATTGAAAAACATCATGTTATTCATATACCAGAAATGTTTGAAGCTACTGACTGAATGAAAAGAGCTGGCATCTCACTCTCTTTGAATCTTCTTTATCATGCTAAGAGGAGCAGGAAAAAGCAAAAAATTTCAGAATTGCACCTTGCAATGCGGAGAAATTACTGTTTGTGCATTTACAATATTCATTGATTTTTGCCATTGAAAAACGTCCAGAAATGTTTGAAGCTACTGACTGAATGAAAAGAGCTGGCATCTCACTCTCTTAGAATCTTCTTTATCATGCTAAGAGGAGAAGGAAAAAGCAAAAAATTTCAGAATTGCACCTTGCAATGCGGAGAAATTACTGTTTGTGCATTCACATTATTCATTGATTTTTGCCATTGAAAAACATCATGTTATTCATATACCAGAAAAGTTTGAAGCTACTGACTGAATGAAAAGAGCTGGCATCTCACTCTCTTTGTATCTTCTTTACCATGCTAAGAGGAGCAGGAAAAAGCAAAAAATTTCAGAATGGCACCTTGCAATGCGGAGAAATTACTGTTTGTGCATTTACAATATTCATTGATTTTTGCCATTGAAAAACATCCTGAAATGTTTGAAGCTACTGACTGAATGAAAAGAGCTGGCATCTCACTCTCTTTGAATCTTCTTTATCATGCTAAGAGGAGCAGGAAAAAGCAAAAAATTTCAGAATTGCACCTTGCAATGCGGAGAAATTATTGTTTGTGCAATCACATTATTCATTGATTTTTGCCATTGAAAAATATCATGTTGTTCATATACCATAAATGTTTGAAGCTACTGACTGAATGAAAGGAGCTGGCATCTCACTCTCTTTGAATCTTCTTTATCATGCTAAGAGGAGCAGGAAAAAGCAAAAAATTTCAGATTTGTACCTTGCAATGCGGAGAAATTACTGTTTGTGCATTCACTTTATTCATTGATTTTTGCCATTGAAAAACATCATGTTATTCATATACCAGAAATGTTTGAAGCTACTGACTGAATGAAAAGAGCTGGCATCTCACTCTCTTTGAATCTTCTTTAACATGCTAAGAGGAGCAGGAAAAAGCAAAAAATTGCAGAATTGCACCTTGCAATGCGGAGAAATTACTGTTTGTGCATTTACAATATTCATTGATTTTTGCCATTGAAAAACGTCCAGAAATGTTTGAAGCTACTGACTGAATTAAAGGAGCTGGCATCTCACTATCTTTGAATCTTCTTTATCATGCTAAGAGGAGCAGGAAAAAGCAAAAAATTTCAGAATTGCACCTTGCAATGCGGAGAAATTACTGTTTGTGCATTCACATTATTCATTGATTTTTGCCATTGAAAAAACATCATGTTATTCATATACCAGAAATGTTTGAAGCTACTGACTGAATGAAAAGAGCTGGCATCTCACTCTCTTTGAATCTTCTTTATCATGCTAAGAGGAGCAGGAAAAAGCAAAAAATTTCAGAATTGCACCTTGCAATGCGGAGAAATTACTGTTTGTGCATTTACAATATTCATTGATTTTTGCCATTGAAAAACGTCCAGAAATGTTTGAAGCTACTGACAGAATGAAAAGAGCTGGCATCTCACTCTCTTTGAATCTTCTTTATCATGCTAAGAGGAGCAGGAAAAAGCAAAACATTTCAGAATTGCACCTTGCAATGCGGAGAAATTACTGTTTGTGCATTCACATTATTCATTGATTTTTGCCATTGAAAAACATCATGATATTCATATACCAGAAATGTTTGAAGCTACTGACTGAATGAAAAGAGCTGGCATCTCACTCTCTTTGAATCTTCTTTATCATGCTAAGAGGAGCGGGAAAAAGCAAAAAATTTCAGAATTGCACCTTGCAATGCGGAGAAATTACTGTTTGTGCATTCACATTATTCATTGATTTTTGCCATTGAAAAACATCATGTTATTCATATACCAGAAAAGTTTGAAGCTACTGACTGAATGAAAAGAGCTGGCATCTCACTCTCTTTGTATCTTCTTTACCATGCTAAGAGGAGCAGGAAAAAGCAAAAAATTTTAGAATTGCACCTTGCAATGCGGAGAAATTACTGTTTGTGCATTTACAATATTCATTGATTTTTGCCATTGAAAAACATCCTGAAATGTTTGAAGCTACTGACTGAATGAAAAGAGCTGGAATCTCACTCTCTTTGAATCTTCTTTATCATGCTAAGAGGAGCAGGAGAAAGCAAAAAATTTCAGAATTGCACCTTGCAATGCGGAGAAATTACTGTTTGTGCATTCACATTATTCATTGATTTTTGCCATTGAAAAACAACATGTTGTTCATATACCATAAATGTTTGAAGCTACTGACTGAATGAAAGGAGCTGGCATCTCACTCTCTTTGAATCTTCTTTATCATGCTAAGAGGAGCAGGAAAAAGCAAAAAATTTCAGAATTGCACCTTGCAATGCGGAGAAATTACTGTTTGTGCATTTACAATATTCATTGATTTTTGCCAATGAAAAATGTCCAGAAATGTTTGAAGCTACTGACTGAATGGAAAGAGCTGGCATCTCACTCTCTTTGAATCTTCTTTATCATGCTAAGAGGAGCAGGAAAAAGCAAAAAATTTCAGAATTACACCTTGCAATGCAGAGAAATTACTGTTTGTGTAGTTACAATATTCATTGATTTTTGCCATTGAAAAACGTCCAGAAATGTTTGAAGCTACTGACTGAATGAAAGGAGCTGGCATCTCACTCTCTTTGAATCTTCTTTATCATGCTAAGAGGAGCAGGAAAAAGCAAAAAATTTCAGAATTGCACCTTGCAATGCGGAGAAATTACTGTTTGTGCATTCACTTTATTCATTGATTTTTGCCATTGAAAAACATCATGTTATTCATATACCAGAAATGTTTGAAGCTACTGACTGAATGAAAAGAGCTGGCATCTCACTCTCTTTGTATCTTCTTTACCATGCTAAGAGGAGCAGGAGAAAGCAAAAAATTTCAAAATTGCACCTTGCAATGCGGAGAAATTACTGTTTGTGCATTTACAATATTCATTGATTTTTGCCATTGAAAAACGTATTGAAATGTTTGAAGCTACTGACTGAATGAAAAGAGCTGGCATCTCACTCTCTTTGAATCTTCTTTATCATGCTAATAGGAGCAGGAAAAAGCAAAAAATTTCAGAATTGCACCTTGCAATGCGGAGAAATTACTGTTTGTGTATTTACAATATTCATTGATTTTTGCCATTGAAAAACGTCCAGAAATGTTTGAAGCTACTGACTGAATTAAAGGAGCTGGCATCTCACTCTCTTTGAATCTTCTTTATCATGCTAAGAGGAGCAGGAGAAAGCAAAAAATTTCAGAATTGCACCTTGCAATGCGGAGAAATTACTGTTTGTGCATTCACATTATTCATTGATTTTTGCCATTGAAAAACAACATGTTGTTCATATACCATAAATGTTTGAAGCTACTGACTGAATGAAAGGAGCTGGCATCTCACTCTCTTTGAATCTTCTTTATCATGCTAAGAGGAGCAGAAAAAAGCAAAAAAATTTCAGAATTGCACCTTGCAATGCGGAGAAATTATTGTTTGTGCATTCACATTATTCATTGATTTTTGCCATTGAAAACATCATGTTATTCATATACCAGAAATGTTTGAAGCTACTGACTGAATGAAAAGAGCTGGCATCTCACTCTCTTTGAATCTTCTTTATCATGCTAAGAGGAGCAGGAAAAAGCAAAAAAATTCAGAATTGCACCTTGCAATGCGGAGAAATTACTGTTTGTGCATTTACAATATTCATTGATTTTTGCCATTGAAAAATGTCCAGAAATGTTTGAAGCTACTGACTGAATGGAAAGAGCTGGCATCTCACTCTCTTTGAATCTTCTTTATCATGCTAAGAGGAGCAGGAAAAAGCAAAAAATTTCAGAATTACACCATGCAATGCGGAGAAATTACTGTTTGTGTATTTACAATATTCATTGATTTTTGCCATTGAAAAACGTCCAGAAATGTTTGAAGCTACTGACTGAATGAAAAGAGCTGGCATCTCACTCTCTTTGAATCTTCTTTATAATGCTAAGAGGAGCAGGAGAAAGCAAAAAATTTCAAAATTGCACCTTGCAATGCGGAGAAATTACTGTTTGTGCATTCACTTTATTCATTGATTTTTGCCATTGAAAAACATCATGTTATTCATATACCAGAAATGTTTGAAGCTACTGACTGAATGAAAAGAGCTGGCACCTCACTCTCTTTGTATCTTCTTTACCATGCTAAGAGGAGCAGGAGAAAGCAAAAAATTTCAGAATTGCACCTTGCAATGCGGAGAAATTACTGTTTGTGCATTTACAATATTCATTGATTTTTGCCATTGAAAAACGTATTGAAATGTTTGAAGCTACTGACTGAATGAAAAAAGCTGGCATCTCACTCTCTTTGAATCTTCTTTATCATGCTAAGAGGAGCAGGAAAAAGCAAAACATTTCAGAATTGCACCTTGCAATGCGGAGAAATTACTGTTTGTGCATTTATAATATTCATTGATTTTTGCCATTGAAAAATGTCCAGAAATGTTTGAAGCTACTGACTGAATGAAAAGAGCTGGCATCTCACTCTCTTTGAATCTTCTTTATCATGCTAATAGGAGCAGGAAAAAGCAAAAAATTTCAGAATTGCACCTTGCAATGCGGAGAAATTACTGCTTGTGTATTTACAATATTCATTGATTTTTGCCATTGAAAAACGTCCAGAAATGTTTGAAGCTACTGACTGAATGAAAGGAGCTGGCATCTCACTCTCATTGAATCTTCTTTATCATGCTAAGAGGAGCAGGAAAAAGCAAAAAATTTCAGAATTGCACCTTGCAATGCGGAGAAATTACTGTTTGTGCATTCACTTTATTCATTGATTTTTGCCATTGAAAAACATCATGTTATTCATATACCAGAAATGTTTGAAGCTACTGACTGAATGAAAAGAGCTGGCATCTCACTCTCTTTGAATCTTCTTTACCATGCTAAGAGGAGCAGGAAAAAGCAAAAAATTTCAGAATTGCACCTTGCAATGCGGAGAAATTACTGTTTGTGCATTTACAATATTCATTAATTTTTGCCATTGAAAAACGTCCAGAAATGTTTGAAGCTACTGACTGAATTAAAGGAGCTGGCATCTCACTCTCTTTGAATCTTCTTTATCATGCTAAGAGGAGCAGGAAAAAGCAAAAAATTTCAGAATTGCACCTTGCAATCCGGAGAAATTACTGTTTGTGCATTCACATTATTTATTGATTTTTGCCATTGAAAAAACATCATGTTATTCATATACCAGAAATGTTTGAAGCTACTGACTGAATGAAAAGAGCTGACATCTCAATCTCTTTGAATCTTCTTTATCATGCTAAGAGGAGCAGGAAAACGCAAAAAATGTCAGAATTGCACCTTGCAATGCGGAGAAATTACTGTGTGCATTCACATTATTCATTGATTTTTGCGATTGAAAAACATCATGTTATTCATATACCAGAAATGTTTGAAGCTGCTGAATGAATGAAAAGAGCTGGCATCTCACTCTCTTTGAATCTTCTTTATCATGCTAAGAGGAGCAGGAAAAAGCAAAAAATTTCAGAATTGCACCTTGCAATGCGGAGAAATTACTGTTTGTGCATTTACAATATTCATTGATTTTTGCAATTGAAAAACGTCCAGAAATGTTTGAAGCTACTGACTGAATGAAAGGAGCTGGCATCTCACTCTCTTTGAATCTTCTTTACCATGCTAAGAGGAGCAGGAAAAAGCAAAAAAAATCCTAATTGCACCTTGCAATGCGGAGAAATTACTGTTTGTGCATTTACAATATTCATTGATTTTTGCCAATGAAAAACGTCCAGAAATGTTTGAAGCTACTGACTGAATGAAAAGAGCTGGCATCTCACTCTCTTTCAATCTTCTTTATCATGCTAAGAGGAGCAGGAAAAAGCAAAAAATTTCAGAACTGCACCTTGCAATGCGGAGAAATTACTGTTTGTGCATTCACATTATTCATTGATTTTTGCCATTGAAAAACATCATGTTATTCATATACCAGAAATGTTTGAAGCTACTGACTGAATGAAAGGAGCTGGCATCTCACTCTCTTTGAATCTTCTTTATCATGCTAAGAGGAGCAGGAAAAAGCAAAAAATTTCAGAATTGCACCTTGCAATGCGGAGAAATTACTGTTTGTGCATTCACATTATTCATTGATTTTTGCCATTGAAAAACGTCCAGAAATGTTTGAAGCTACTGACTGAATGAAAGGAGCTTGCATCTCACTCTCTTTGAATCTTCTTTATCATGCTAAGAGGAGCAGGAAAAAGCAAAAAATTTCAGAATTGCACCTTGCAATGCGAAGAAATTACTGTTTGTGCATTCACATTATTCATTGATTTTTGCCATTGAAAAACATGATGTTATTCATATACCAGAAATGTTTGAAGCTACTGACTTAATGAAAAGAGCTGGCATCTCACTCTCTTTGAATCTTCTTTATCATGCTAAGAGGAGCAGGAAAAAGCAAAAAAATTCAGAACTGCACCTTGCAATGCGGAGAAATTACTGTTTGTGCATTTACAATATTCATTGCTTTTTGCCATTGAAAAACGTCCAGAAATGTTTGAAGCTACTGACTGAATGAAAGGAGCTGGCATCTCACTCTCTTTGAATCTTCTTTATCATGCTAAGAGGAGCAGGAAAAAGCAAAAAATTTCAGAATTGCACCTTGCAATGCGGAGAAATTACTGTTTGTGCATTCACATTATTCATTGATTTTTGCCATTGAAAAACATCATGTTATTCATATACCAGAAATGTTTGAAGCTACTGACTGAATGAAAAGAGCTGGCATCTCACTCTCTTTGAATCTTCTTTATCATGCTAAGAGGAGCAGGAAAAAGCAAAAAATTTCAGAACTGCACCTTGCAATGCGGAGAAATTACTGTTTGTGCATTTACAATATTCATTGATTTTTGACATTGAAAAACGTCCAGAAATGTTTGAACCTACTGACTGAATGAAAAGAGCTGGCATCTCACTCTCTTTGAATCTTCTTTATCATGCTAAGAGGAGCAGGAAAAAGCAAAAAATTTCAGAATTGCACCTTGCAATGCGGAGAAATTACTGTTTGTGCATTCACATTATTCATTGATTTTTGCCATTGAAAAACATCATGTTATTCATATACCAGAAATGTTTGAAGCTACTGACTGAATGAAAAGAGCTGGCATCTCACTCTGTTTGAACCTTCTTTATCATGCTAAGAGGAGCAGGAAAAAGCAAAAAAAATCAGAATTGCAACTTGCAATGTGGAGAAATTACTGTTTGTGCATTTACAATATTCATTGATTTTTAACATTGAAAAACATCCAGAAATGTTTGAAGCTACTGACTGAATGAAAAGGAGCTGGCATCTCACTCTCTTTGAATCTTCTTTATCATGCTAAGAGGAGCAGGAAAAAGCAAAACATTTCAGAATTGCACCTTGCAATGCGGAGAAATTACTGTTTGTGCATTCACATTATTCATTGATTTTTGCCATTGAAAAACATCATGATATTCATATACCAGAACTGTTTGAAGCTACTGACTGAATGAAAAGAGCTGGCATCTCACTCTCTTTGAATATTCTTTATCATGCTAAGAGGAGCAGGAAAAAGCAAAAAATTTCAGAATTGCACCTTGCAATGCGGAGAAATTACTGTTTGTGCATTTACAATATTCATTGATTTTTGCCATTGAAAAACGTCCAGAAATGTTTGAAGCTACTGACTGAATGAAAGGAGCTGGCATCTCACTCTCTTTGAATCTTCTTTACCATGCTAAGAGGAGCAGGAAAAAGCAAAAAAAATCCGAATTGCACCTTGCAATGCGGAGAAATTACTGTTTGTGCATTTACAATATTCATTGATTTTTGCCCATGAAAAACGTCCAGAAATGTTTGAAGCTACTGACTGAATGAAAAGAGCTGGCATCTCACTCTCTTTCAATCTTCTTTATCATGCTAAGAGGAGCAGGAAAAAGCAAAAAATTTCAGAACTGCACCTTGCAATGCGGAGAAATTACTGTTTGTGCATTCACATTATTCATTGATTTTTGCCATTGAAAAACATCATGTTATTCATATACCAGAAATGTTTGAAGCTACTGACTGATTGAAAGGAGCTGGCATCTCACTCTCTTTGAATCTTCTTTATCATGCTAAGAGGAGCAGGAAAAAGCAAAAAATTTCAGAATTGCACCTTGCAATGCGGAGAAATTACTGTTTGTGCATTCACATTATTCATTGATTTTTGCCATTGAAAAACATCCAGAAATGTTTGAAGCTACTGACTGAATGAAAGGAGCTTGCATCTCACTCTCTTTGAATCTTCTTTATCATGCTAAGAGGAGCAGGAAAAAGCAAAAAATTTCAGAATTGCACCTTGCAATGCGAAGAAATTACTGTTTGTGCATTCACATTATTCATTGATTTTTGCCATTGAAAAACATGATGTTATTCATATACCAGAAATGTTTGAAGCTACTGACTTAATGAAAAGAGCTGGCATCTCACTCTCTTTGAATCTTCTTTATCATGCTAAGAGGAGCAGGAAAAAGCAAAAAAATTCAGAACTGCACCTTGCAATGCGGAGAAATTACTGTTTGTGCATTTACAATATTCATTGATTTTTGCCATTGAAAAACGTCCAGAAATGTTTGAAGCTACTGACTGAATGAAAGGAGCTTGCATCTCACTCTCTTTGAATCTTCTTTATCATGCTAAGAGGAGCAGGAAAAAGCAAAAAATTTCAGAATTGCACCTTGCAATGCGGAGAAATTACTGTTTGTGCATTCACATTATTCATTGATTTTTGCCATTGAAAAACATCATGTTATTCATATACCAGAAATGTTTGAAGCTACTGACTGAATGAAAAGAGCTGGCATCTCACTCTCTTTGAATCTTCTTTATCATGCTAAGAGGAGCAGGAAAAAGCAAAAAATTTCAGAACTGCACCTTGCAATGCGGAGAAATTACTGTTTGTGCATTTACAATATTCATTGATTTTTGACATTGAAAAACGTCCAGAAATGTTTGAACCTACTGACTGAATGAAAAGAGCTGGCATCTCACTCTCTTTGAATCTTCTTTATCATGCTAAGAGGAGCAGGAAAAAGCAAAAAATTTCAGAATTGCACCTTGCAATGCGGAGAAATTACTGTTTGTGCATTCACATTATTCATTGATTTTTGCCATTGAAAAACATCATGTTATTCATATACCAGAAATGTTTGAAGCTACTGACTGAATGAAAAGAGCTGGCATCTCACTCTGTTTGAACCTTCTTTATCATGCTAAGAGGAGCAGGAAAAAGCAAAAAAAATCAGAATTGCAACTTGCAATGCGGAGAAATTACTGTTTGTGCATTTACAATATTCATTGATTTTTGCCATTGAAAAACGTCCAGAAATGTTTGAAGCTACTGACTGAATGAAAGGAGCTGGCATCTCACTCTCTTTGAATCTTCTTTATCATTCTAAGAGGAGCAGGAAAAAGCAAAAAATTTCAGAATTGCACCTTGCAATGCGGAGAAATTACTGTTTGTGCATTCACATTATTCATTGATTTTTGCCTTTGAAAAACGTCCAGAAATGTTTGAAGCTACTGACTGAATGAAAGGAGCTGGCATCTCACTCTCTTTGAATCTTCTTTATCATGCTAAGAGGAGCAGGAAAAAGCAAAAAATTTCAGAATTGCACCTTGCAATGCGAAGAAATTACTGTTTGTGCATTCACATTATTCATTGATTTTTGCCATTGAAAAACATGATGTTATTCATATACCAGAAATGTTTGAAGCTACTGACTGAATGAAAAGAGCTGGCATCTCACTCTCTTTGAATCTTCTTTATCATGCTAAGAGGAGCAGGAAAAAGCAAAAAATTTCAGAACTGCACCTTGCAATGCGGAGAAATTACTGTTTGTGCATTTACAATATTCATTGATTTTTGCCATTGAAAAACGTCCAGAAATGTTTGAAGCTACTGACTGAATGAAAGGAGCTGGCATCTCACTCTCTTTGAATCTTCTTTATCATGCTAAGAGGAGCAGGAAAAAGCAAAAAATTTCAGAATTGCACCTTGCAATGCGGAGAAATTACTGTTTGTGCATTCACATTATTCATTGATTTTTGCCATTGAAAAACATCATGTTATTCATATACCAGAAATGTTTGAAGCTACTGACTGAATGAAAAGAGCTGGCATCTCACTCTCTTTGAATCTTCTTTATCATGCTAAGACGAGCAGGAAAAAGCAAAAAATTTCAGAACTGCACCTTGCAATGCGGAGAAATTACTGTTTGTGCATTTACAATATTCATTGATTTTTGACATTGAAAAACGTCCAGAAATGTTTGAACCTACTGACTGAATGAAAAGAGCTGGCATCTCACTCTCTTTGAATCTTCTTTATCATGCTAAGAGGAGCAGGAAAAAGCAAAAAATTTCAGAATTGCACCTTGCAATGCGGAGAAATTACTGTTTGTGCATTAACATTATTCATTGATTTTTGCCATTGAAAAACATCATGTTATTCATATACCAGAAATGTTTGAAGCTACTGACTGAATGAAAAGAGCTGGCATCTCACTCTGTTTGAATCTTCTTTATCATGCTAAGAGGAGCAGGAAAAAGCAAAAAAAATCAGAATTGCACCTTGCAATGCGGAGAAATTACTGTTTGTGCATTTACAATATTCATTGATTTTTGCCATTGAAAAACGTCCAGAAATGTTTGAAGCTACTGACTGAATGAAAGGAGCTGGCATCTCACTCTCTTTGAATCTTCTTTATCATGCTAAGAGGAGCAGGAAAAAGCAAAAAATTTCAGAATTGCACCTTGCAATGCGAAGAAATTACTGTTTGTGCATTCACGTTATTCATTGATTTTTGCCATTGAAAAACATCATGTTATTCATATACCAGAAATGTTTGAAGCTACTGACTGAATGAAAAGAGCTGGCATCTCACTCTCTTTGAATCTTCTTTATCATGCTAAGAGGAGCAGGAAAAAGCAAAAAATATCAGAATTGCACCTTGCAATGCGGAGAAATTACTGTTTGTGCATTTACAATATTCATTGATTTTTGCCATTGAAAAACGTCCAGAAATGTTTGAAGCTACTGACTGAATGAAAAGAGCTGGCATCTCACTCTCTTTGAATCTTCTTTATCATGCTAAGAGGAGCAGGAAAAAGCAAAAAATTTCAGAATTGCACCTTGCAATGCGGAGAAATTACTGTTTGTGCATTCACATTATTCATTGATTTTTGCCATTGAAAAACATCATGTTGTTCATATACCAGAAATGTTTGAAGCTAATGACTGAATGAAAGGAGCTGGCATCTCACTCTCTTTGAATCTTCTTTATCATGCTAAGAGGAGCAGGAAAAAACAAAAAATTTCAGAATTGCACCTTGCAAAGCGGAGAAATTACTGTTTGTGCATTCACATTATTCATTGATTTTTGCCATTGAAAAACATCATGTTATTCATATTTCAGAAATGTTTGAAGCTACTGACTTAATGAAAAGAGCTGGCATCTCACTCTCTTTGAATCTTCTTTATCATGCTTAGAGGAGCTGGAAAAAGCAAAAAATTTCAGAATTGCACCTTGCAATGCGGAGAAATTACTGTTTGTGCATTTACAATATTCATTGATTTTTGCCATTGAAAAACGTCCAGAAATGTTTGAAGCTACTGACTGAATGAAAAGAGCTGGCATCTCACTCTCTTTGAATCTTCTTTATCATGCTAAGAGGAGCAGGAAAAAGCAAAAAATCTCAGAATTGCACCTTGCAATGCGGAGAAATTACCGCGTCATGAGAAAAGGCACATTCGGCTTATAATGCCCATTGACGTGAAGATGTCACATGTGCATGTCTTTTCAAAAGGAATATAATGGGGAGGGAAAGGTGAGGTTTTAAAAACAGAAATCCAAAAATCAAAAGGACAATAGCAGCAGCTGTAATGTCAATGGAACTGGGAATTCCCAGCCAGTCTCCCATGCCAGTACTTGCCCAGCCTCAAGCTGCATAGCAGCTGCAATCTGACAAGGGTAGACACATTCAGCTTAGAATGGCCATTGATGTGCAGATATCACATGTGCCTGTCTTTTCAAAAGGAATAAAATGGGGAGGGAAAGGTTAGAATTTAAAAACCAAAATCCAAAAATCCAAAAATCCAAAAATCCAGATGACAATAACAGCAGCCAAAATGTCAACAGTACTGAGGATTTCCAGCTAGTTAACCATGCTGGTACTTGACTGGCCTCAAGCTGCGTAGCGGCTGCGATCTGACGAGGGCAGGCACAATCAGCTTAGAATGGCCGTTGACATGCAGATGTCACATGTGCTCGTCTTTTCGAAAGGAATAAAATGGGGAGGGAAAGGTTAGATTTTAAAAACAAAAATCCAAAAATTCAAAAATCCAGATGACAATAACAGCAGCCAAAATGTCAACAGAACTGAGGATTCCCAGCCAGTCTCCCATGTCAGGACTTGACCTGCCTCAAGCTGCGTAGCAGCTGCAATCTGACGAGGGATGGCACATTCAGCTTAGAATGGCTGTTAATGTGCAGATGTCACATGTGCGCGTCTTTTCAAAAGGAATAAAATGGGTAGGGAAAAGTTAGATTTTAAAAACCAAAATCCAAATGACAATAGCAGAAGCCAAAATGTCAACGGAACAGGGATTTTCAGCCAGTCTCCCATGCCGATACTTGCCCAGCCTCAAGCTGCGTAGCAGCTGCAATCTGACAACGGCAGGCACATTCAACTTAGAATTGCCGTTGACGTGCAGATGTCACATGTGCGCGTCTTTTCGAAAGGAATAAAATGGGGAGGGAAAGGTTAGATTTTAAAAACAAAAATCCAAATGACAATAGCAGCAGCCAAAATGTCAACAGAACCAGGGATTCTCAGCATTCAGCATAGAATGGCCATTGACGTACAGATGTCACATGTGCCCCTCTTTTCAAAAGGAATAAAATGGGGAGGGAAAGGTTAGACTTTAAAAACAAAAATCCAAGTGACAACAGCAGCAGCCTCAAAGTTAATAGAACCAGGGAGTCCCAGCCAGTCTCCCATGCCAGTACTTACCCAGCCTCAAGCTGCATAGCAGCTGCTATCTGACAAGGGTAGGCACATTCAGCTTAGAATGGCCATTGACATGCAGATGTCACATGTGCGTGTCTTTTCAAAAGGAATAAAATGGGGAGGGAAAGGTTAGATTTTAAAAGCAAAAATCCAAAAATCCAAATAACAATAGCAGCAGCCAAAATGTCAACGGAACATGGGATTCCCAGCCAGTCTCCCATGCTGGTACTTGCCCAGCCTCAAGCTGTGTACCAGCTGTGATCTGACTAGGGCAGGAACATTCAGCTTAGAATAGCCATTGAAGTCAGATGTCACATGTGCGCGTCTTTTCAAAAGGAATAAAATGGGGAGGGAAAGGTCAGATTTTAAAAACAAAAATCTAAATGACAATAGCAGCAGCCAAAATGTCAATGGAATCGGGGATTCCCAGCCAGTCTCCCATGACGGTACTTGCCTGGCCTCAAGCTATGTAGTGGCTGCGATCTGACGAGGGCAGGCACATTCAGCTTGGAATAGCTGTTGACGTGCAGATGTCACATGTGCGCATCTTTTCAAAAGGAATAAAATGGGGAGGGAAAGGTTACATTTTAAAAACAAAAATTCAAATATCCAAATGACAATTGCAGCAGCCAAAAAGTCAACGGAACTGGGGATTCCCAGCCAGTCTCCCATGCGGGTACATGCTCTGCCTCAAGCGGCATAGCAGCTGCAATTTGACGAGAGCAGGCACATTCAGCTTAGACTGGCCATTGTCGTGCAGTTGTCACATGTGCGCGTCTTTTCAAATGGAAAAAAATGGAGAGGGAAAGGTTAAATTTTAAAAACAAAAATCCAAAAATCCAAATGACAATAGCAGCAGCCAAAATATCAACGAAACCGTGGATTACCAGCCCGTCTCCTATGCCAATACTTGCACGGCCTCAAGCTGCGTCTTTTCAAAAGGAATAAAATGGGGAGGGAAAGGTTAGATTTTAAAGACCAAAATGGAAAAATCCAAATATCCAAATGACAATAGCAGCAGCCAAAATGTCAACTGAACTGGGGATTCCCAGCCAGTCTCCCATGCCAGTTCTTGCCCAGCCTCCAACTGTGTAGCAGCTGTGATCTGAGAAGGGCAGGCACATTCAGCTTAGAAAAGCCATTGACATACTGATGTCACATGTGCGCGTCTTTTCAAAAGGAAAAAAATGGAGAGGGAAAGGTTAGATTCTAAAAACAAAAATCTAAAAATCCAAATGACAATAACAGCAGCCAAAATGTCAACAGAAGTGGGGATTCCCAGCCAGTCTCCCATGCCAGTAATTGCCCAGCCTCAAGCTGTGTAGCGGCTGCGATCTGACGAGGGCAGGCACATTCAGCTTAAAATAGCCGTTGACGAGCAGATGTCACATGTGCGCGTCTTTTCAAAACGAATAAAATGGGGAGGGAAAGGATAGATTTAAAAAAAAAATCCAAATGACAATAGCAGCAGCCAAAATGTCAACGGAACTGTGGATTCCCAGCCAGTCTTCCATGCCAGTACTTGCGCGACCTCAAGCTGCGTAGCGGCTGCTATCTGACGAGGGCAGGCACATTCAGCTTAGTATGGGCATTGACATGCAGATGTCACATGTGCGCGTCTTTTGAAAAGGAATAAAATGGGGAGGGAAAGGTTAGATTTTAAAAACAAAAATCCAAAATCCAAATGACAATAGCAGCAGCCAAAATGTTAACGGAACCTGGGATTCCCAGCCAGTCTCCCATGCTGTTACTTGCCCAGCCTCAAGCTACGTAGCTGCTGAGATCTAATGAGGGTAGGCACATACAGCTTAGATTGGCTGTTGATGTGCAGCTGTCACATGTGCAGCTGTCACATGTGCGCGTCTTTTCAAAAAGAATAAAATGGAGAGGGAAAAATTATGTTTTTAAAACAAATATCCAAATGACAATAGCAGTAGCCACAATGTTAATGGAACTGGGGATTCCCAGACAGTCTCCCATGCCATTACTTGCCCAGTCTCTAGATGAATAGCGGCTATGATCTAATGAAGGTAGGCACATTCACCTTAGAATGGCCGTTGACTTGCAGATATCACATGTGCGCATCTTTTCAAAAGGAATAAAATGGGGAGGGAAAGGTTAGATTTTAAAAACAAAATTTCAAAAATGCAAATGACAATAGCAGCAGCCAAAATGTCAACGGAACAGGGGATTCCCAGTCACTCTCCCATGCCAGTACTTGCGTGGCCTCAAGCTGCGAAGTGGCGGTGATCTGACGATGGTAGGCACATTCAGATTAGAATGGCCGGTGACATGCAGATGTCACATGTGCGCGTCTTTTCAAAAGGAATAAAATGGGGAGGGAAATGTTAGATTTTAAAAACAAAAATCCAAATGACAATAGCAGCAGCCAATATTTAAACAGAACCGTGGATTCCCAGCCAGTCTCCCATGCTGGAACTTGCAAAGACTCAAGCTGCGTAGGGGCTGCGATCTCACAAAGGCAGGCACATTCAGCTTAGAATGGGCGTTGATGTACCGATGTCACATGTGCGCGTCTTTTCAAAAGGAATAAAATGGGGAGGGAAAGGTTAGATTTTAAAAACAAAAATTCAAAGATCCAAATGACAATAGCAGCAGCCAAAATGTCAACAGAACCGGAGATTCCCAGCCAGTACTTACCTAGCCTCAAGCTGCGTAGCGGCTGTGATCTGACGAGGTAAGGCACATTCAGCTTAGAATGGCCGTTGATGTGCAGATGTCACATGTGTGCATCTTTTCAAAAGGAATAAAATGGGGAGGGAAAGGTTTGATTTTAAAAACAAAAGTCCAAATGACAATAACAGCAGCCAGAATGTCACTGAAACCTGGGATTCCCAGCCACTCACCCATGTCAGTACTTGCCCAGCTTCAAGCTGCGTAGCTGCTGCAATCTGACAAGGAAAGGCACATTCAGCTTAGAATGGCCGTTGACTTACAGATGTCACATGTGCGTGTGTTTTCAAAATCAATAAAATGGGGAGGGAAAGGTTTGATTTTAAACACAAAAATCCAAATGACAATTGCAGCAGCCAAAATGTCAATGGAATTGGGGACTCCCAGCCAGTCTCCCATGCCGGTACTTGCCCGGCCTCAAGGTGCGTTGCAGATGCTACCTGACGAGGGTAGGCACATTCAACTTAGAATGGCCGTTGAGATGCAGACGTCACATGTGCGTGTCTTTTCAAGAGGAATAAAATGGGGAGCGAAAAGTTAGATTTTAAAAACAAAAATCCAAAAATCAAAATGACAATAGCAGCAGCCAAAATGTCAATGTAACCGGGGATTCTCAGCCAGTCTCCCATGCCGGTACTTGCCCGGCCTCAAGGTGCGTTGCAGATGCTACCTGACGAGGGTAGGCACATTCAACTTAGAATGGCCGTTGAGATGCAGATGTCACATGTGCACGTCTTTTCAAAAGGAATAAATTGGGGAGGGAAAAGCTAAATTTCAAAAACTAAAATTCAAACGACAATAGCAGCAGCCAAAATGTCAACGGAATAAGGGATTCCCAGTCTGTCTTCCATGCTGGTGCTTGCCCGGACTCAAGCTGAGTAGCAGCTGTGATCTGACGAGGGCAGGCAAATTCAGCTTAGAATGGCTGTTGACGTGCAGATGCCACATGAGCGCGACTTTTCAAAAGGAATAAAATGGGGAGGGAAAGGTCAGATTTTAAAAACAAAAATCAAAATGACAATAGCAGCAGCCAAAATGTCTACAGAACCAGGGATTCCTAGCCATTCTCCCATGCCAGTACTTGCCCAACCTCAAGCTGCATAGCAGCTGTGATCTGACAAGGGCAGGCACATTCAGCTTAGAATGGCCGTTGACGTGCAGATGTCACATGTGCGCGTCTTTTCAAAAGGAATAAAATGGGGATGGAAAGGTTAGATTTTAAAAACAAAAATCAAAAAATCAAAAAATCCAAAAGACAATAGCAGATGCCAACAGAACTGAGGATTCCCAGCCAGTCTCCCATGACAGTACTTGCCCAGCCTCAAGCTGAGCGGCTGCTGCGATCTAACAAAAGGAGGCACATTCAGCTTAGAATGGCCATTGATGTACTGAGGTCACATGTGCACATCTTTTCAAAAGGAATAAAATGGGGAGGGAAAGGTTATATTTTAAAAACAAAAATCCAAAAATTCCAAATTTTCAACGGAACCAGGGATTCCCAGGCAGTCTCCCATGATAGTACTTGCCCAGCCTCAAGCTGCATAGCGGCTGTGATCTGACGACAGCAGGCACATTCAGCTTAGAACAGCTGTGGACATGCAAAAGTCACATGTGTGAGTCTTTTCAAAAAGAATAAAATGGGGAGGGAAAGGTTAGATTTTAAAAACAAAAATCCAAAAATCCACAAATACAAAGGACAATAGCAGCAGCAAAATTGTCAACCTGGGATTCCCAGCCAGTCTCCCAAGCTGGTACTTGCCCAGCCTCAAGCTGTATAGCAGCTGCGATCTGACAAGGGCAGGCACATTCAGCTCAGAATGGCCATTCATATGCAGATATGTGCAAGTCTTTTCAAAAGGAATAAATTGGGGAGGGAAAGGTTAGATTTTAAAAATAAAAATCCAAAAATCCAAATGACAACAGCAGCAGCCAAAATGTCAATGGAACCGAGGATTCGAAGCCTGTCTCCCATGCTGGTACTTGCCAGGCCTCAAGCTGCATAGCGGCTGCGATCTGACGAGGGGAGGTACATTCAACTTAGAATGGCCGGTGACATGCAAATGTCACATGTGCGCGTCTTTTCAAAAGGAATAAAATGGGGAGGGAAACAGATTTTAAAAACAAAAATCCAAATGACAATAGCAGCAGCCATAATGTTAACGGAACCAGGAATTCCCAGCCAGTCTCCCATGCCAGTACATGCCCAGCCTCAAGCTGCATAGCGGCTGCGATCTAACGAGGGTAGGCACATTTAGCTTAGAATGGCCGTCGACGTGCAGATGCCACATGTGCGCGTCTTTTTAAAAGGAATAAAATGGGGAGGGAAAGGTTATATTTTAAAAACAAAAATCCAAAAATATCCAAATTTTCAACGGAACCAGGGATTCCAGCCAGTCTTCCTTGTTTGTATTTGCCTGGCCTCAAGCTGAGTAGCAGCTGTGATCTGGTGAGGGCAGGCACATCCAGCTTAGAACGGCCACTGACGTGCAGATGTCACATGTGCGTGTCTTTTCAAAAGGATTAAAATGGGGAGGGAAAGGTTAGATTTAAAAAGCAAAAATCCAAATGACAATAGCAGCAGCCAAAATGTCATTGGAACTGGGAATTCCCTGCCAGTCTCCCATGCCAGTACTTGCCCAGCCTCAAGCTGTGTAGCAGCTGAGATCTGACAAGAGCAGGTACATTCAGCTTAGAATTAGATATGAGCATTGTTCGACTCGAACTGTTCTCCAATCTCAAATTCGAGCTGTTTTGGGCGGTGTTCGAGCCGTTCGGCGAACACGAACGATTTGAGAAAAATTCGGGTGTTCGAGGTTATGTTCGATAACTGTTCGTGCACCAAAATCATAACTGGATTTTTTCTCAGTAATGATGAAAATTAATGTTAATACGCAGTTTGAGTGTACAGCGGGCTGGGGGGAGGGGCAGGGGATGGATCTCTGCAGGAATAATGAAGATCTCCATTTTTTTTTCTCTTTCCCGCATTTACAGTGGGGAGGTGCAATCTGTCAGCCTATCAGCAGCGCACACACGGAGCGAAGTGCTTTTTTTCACACAAGCAAGGGCATGTGTCATTGGCAGTGTATGTCACATGTCCTTGCCCTATAAGACCAAGCCATGTTCCCCGTCCCCACCATGTTCTCACTGCTGCAGCTGCGTGTTAGACGGCACCGCTATTGCTGTGCGCGCTATACCTTGTTAATTTCAAGCCAATTTTCGCACAAATCTACAGATAGCTTGGGAGTAGGGAATAGTTGTTATTGCAGTCCTTTTAAGGACTAGGTTACAGCATTTCCTACGACTTTTATCAGGCAGGTCTGTGCTCTTAAATAGATAGATTGTGGGAGTAAAGACTAATTGTAATTGCAGTTCTTTTCAGGACTAGGTTACATCAGTTCCTATCAGTTTTTGCCAGGCAGGTCTGTGCCAGTGCTGTGCAAGTTTTTTTCACAGCATTTGGCTGAATCTAGCAAAGCTAATCCTTTTTGGCCTATTGCACAGTGTGTTAGTCAGTGGAGTAGCCTATCTGTGTTGCAAGATATACCACCTGTGTATAGAATACCAATTTTTTTACTGCACCTAGTGAAGTAAAATCTTTTGGGCATAGAATCATTCTATTAGTCCATCTATACTGCCCTCCATCAGGTTGCAAATTGAATATAATTTTTTTCTGCATCTAGCTCTGAAAAAATATTTGGGCTTCTAGCAGTGTGTGGGACTTGTTCTATTAGTCCATCTATACTGACCTCCATCAGGTTGCAAACTGAATATAATTTTTTTCTGCATCTAGCTCTGAAAAAATATTTTGCCTTCTAGCAGTGTGTGGGACTTGTTCTATTAGTCCATCTATACTGACCTCCATCACGCTGCAAATTCAAAATAATTTTTTGTCTGCATCTAGCTCTGAAAAAATATTTGGCCTTCTAGCAGTGTGTGGGACTTTCTCTATTAGTCCATCTATACTGACCTCCATCAGGTTGCAAATTAAAAATAATTTTTTGTCTGCATCTAGCTCTGAAAAAATATTTGGCCTTCTAGCAGTGTGTGGGACTTTCTCTATTAGTCCATCTATACTGACCTCCATCAGTTTGCAAATTAAAAATAATTTTTTGTCTGCATCTAGCTCTGAAAAAATATTTGGCCTTCTAGCAGTGTGTGGGACTTTCTCTATTAGTCTATCTATACTGACCTCAATCAGGTTGCAAACTGAATATATTTTTTTTCTGCATCTACCTCTGAAAAAATATTTGGGCTTCTAGCTGTGTGTGGGACTTGTTCTATTAGTCCATCTATACTGACCTCCATCAGGTTGCAAACTGAATATAATTTTTTTCTGCATCTACCTCTGAAAAAATATTTGGGCTTCTAGCTGTGTGTAGGACTTGTTCTATTAGTCCATCTATACTGACCTCCATCAGGTTGCAAACTGAATACAATTTTTTTCTGCATCTACCTCTGAAAAAATATTTGGGCTTCTAGCTGTGTGTGGGACTTGTTCTATTAGTCCATCTATACTGACCTCCATCAGGTTGCAAATTGAATATAATTTTTTTCTGCATCTAACCCAGCCAATAGTTTTGGCCTAATACCACAGTTTGGCCACTCAGCTCTGCTCGGTTCCCATCCATTGTTTTTTTGTGCAAACAACTCCAGAGTTGTGAATTAGTTAACCACCAAAATGAGTGGAAAAAGGCCTGCTGCTGGTGGAAAGGGGAATAGGCGTGTTGGGAAGGGGAAAAAAGGTTGTGTCCGTGGGGTAGGTGTTAAAGCAACAGTAACATCTGCAGAAGAAAGACCATCTTCCAGCCAAACTAAAATGTCTACTTCTTTTAGCGGACATTGTGATAAGATCCCATTCTTACGGCCACGCCAACCGCTACAAATTCCAGATGAGGCACAAAAACAGCAGGTGCTTCAACGGATATCAAGTGCTCCTTTAAGTGGGCTCTCCTCCACATCAACTTCAACATCACAAATACTCCAGTCCTCAAAGGTGTCACCCCAATCGCACTTGCTTCCTCACAGCTCCCAAATCTCCAGCTGCCCGTCTGAGTATGAGGTAGAACAGATGGTTGAGTCTGCAGAGCTGTTTACTCATACTATAGCCTGGGAATCAGAGGTCGACTCCAGCGCTTCTGTGAATCCAGACGAGGAAATGATCTGCACTGATGCCCAGAATCTTTATGAGTCAGATCCAGGACCAGATGCAGAAGGTTCTGACCATAATGTAGACACTCATTCCCAAACTGTAACTCCTGTTGGTGGAGACAATGAGGAAGACGATGATGAGACTCAAATACCTGATTGGAGCGACAACTTTAGTTTTTTGCCAGGGCAGGTACAGGTTGGATCTGAGGACGACGGGTGTGATAACGCACAGGGTGATGGTGATGAGGTTGGAGATCCCACTTACTGTCAACCCACAGTCAGCCAAGAGATGAGGTCAGCAGAGGAGGTGGAGGAAGATGCTAGTGACGACGAGGTCAGGTTGCGCCTTCCTGGACAGAGACGTAGTACTGGAAGCACGTCAACAACTGCATCCTCAAACACAACTCTGCCTCTGACCACAAGTCGTGGTGGCTCTTCAGGTCGCATGGGTGCTAAGCCTTGCATAGGCTGGGCATTTTTTCAGATCGATAAAGATGACCCAACTCGTGTTATCTGTAACATTTGTCAGCAAAAGCTAAGTAGAGGCCAAAAAATACATAGTTTGAGTACTTCATGCATGAACCGGCACATGGACATGAAGCATAAGTTGCAGTGGGAAGCTCAGTGTGCTACAATGCGGCCTAGCCGGCCGGGCCAACCACCGTCAAGCATATCTTATGCATCCGCGGCCTCTTCATCCTCTGTGACTGGGGGGACAGCAGTCACACCTGTTTTGGGGCGCAGACCTGCCACCTCTTTACCAGCAACAGCCAGCGTGATTGGCAGGTCATCATTTTCTTTGGAGGTGGTAACACCAGCTGGTGTTGAGAGCTGTCCTACATCGATAGCACCACCTTTGGATCAAGGCAACCTAACATGTCCGCCTGCATCTTCCTCACAGACGGGCAGTTTGCCGGGGACACCCTTATCAACCCCGTCTAAGCACAATAGCCAGCCCTCAGTCCCTCAGATGTGGAAGAGTAAAAGACCATTTCCTCCTAGCCATGAGAAAGCTAAGAGGTTGAATTTCACCATCTGCATGCTCTTGGCTACAGAAATGCTGCCTTTCCGCCTGGTGGACACAGAGGATTTTCGAGACCTTATGTCGGTCGCAGTGCCCCAGTACCAGATGCCCAGTCGGCACTACTTCTCAAAGAAAGGTGTGCCTGCGCTCCACCAGCATGTTGCACACAACATCACCGCTTCTTTGAGAAACTCTGTGTGTGACAGGGTGCATTTCACCACAGACACTTGGACGAGTTGGAATGGACAGGGGCGTTACATGTCGCTGACTGGGCACTGGGTAACTATGGTGACAGCAGGACAAGGGGCTGCTGTCCAAGTCTTGCCGTCCCCACGAGTTGTGCGTCAATCCTCTTTATGTCAAAGTTCCTCCACTGCTTCTGCCTCCTCAACCCCCTCTCTGTCTTCCACCTGCACCCAAAGCCTGTCTGGTCATGCCACAAGCTTTCTAACTGCGCAGAAGGGATCCTGCACACCTCCTTACTATGCTGGCAGTAGGGCTCAACGTCATCAGGCGGTTTTTACTATGAAATGTCTGGGAAATGTGAGTCACACAGCTGAGGAGTTGTGGTCAGCTCTGGAGAACCAATTTCATGAATGGTTGTCTCCACTGGACCTGAAACCAGGGAAGGCCGTGTGCGACAATGCTGCAAACCTGGGTGCGGCCCTTCGCCGGGGCAATGTCACACACGTGCCTTGTATGGCTCACATGTTGAACCTGGTTGTCCAGCAATTTTTAGCCCACTATCCCAGACTAGATGGCCTTCTGCAGAGGGCATGGTCGCTGTGTGCTCACTTCCGCCGTTCGCGTCCCGCAGCTCAGCGACTTACATCTCTACAGAAGTCGTTGGGCCTGCCACTTCACCGGCTAAAATGCGATGTGCCTACCCGGTGGAATTCAACTCTGCATATGTTGCAGCGACTGTGGCAGCACTGACAAGCCCTGCTGCAATACGTTCTGACGTATAGCCTGGGCCAACGAGATCCAGAGGTGGGGCAAATCACGCTGGATGAGTGGTCTCAGATCAGGGACCTATGCACCCTTCTGCACAGTTTTGAAATGGCGACGAAGATGTTTAGTGCTGACGATGCCATTATCAGCATGACTATTCCGGTGATTTACATGCTGGAGCACATGTTAAACAGAATTCGGAGTCAGGTGGTGGCACAAGAGGAGGTGGAGGAAGTAGAGGAGGAGGAGTTGTATGCGGAAGGGCTAACATCTGCAAGGTCCAGACGGTCGGCAGCACCAAGGCGGCAGGCATGTGAGTTTGGGGGAGATGGTTTTACCAGGGCGCATGGTAGCAGCCAGCCAAACTAGTGAGGAAGGTGCAGGAGCCCAGGAAGAAGTGGAGGACGAACTGATGGAAGACTCATCAGATGAGGGAGACCTTGATCACATTTCTGTTGTGCGAGGTTGGGAGGAGAGGACAGAGGAAGGAAGCATGATTGCTACCTCGCCACCAACACAACAGGGACTTTGTGCTCCTGGATGCGCAACACACATGAATGCCTTCTTGCTGCACTACCTGCAACATGACCCTCGAATTGTGAGAATTAGAAATAATCCTGACTACTGGGTTGCCACACTGTTAGATCCCCGGTACAAAAGTAAATTTGCAGAAATTATTCCTGCCATAGAAAGGGATGCACGCATGCAGGAGTATCAGCAGAGACTGTTGCAGAATCTTACTTGTGCTTTTCCACAAAACACCAGTGGTGCACGTAGTGAATCTCACAGTTCCAACTTGCCAACCGTGGGACCGTCAAGTGTTCAGCACTCAAACCGTAACAGAACCACAGTATCTGCTGGTAACATCAATTTTGCGGAATCATTTCACCACTTTTTTAGCCCATCCTTTGCAAGGCCACAGGAGACAAGAAGTCTGACACATAGTCAACGCCTAGAGACGATAGTACAGGAGTATCTCCAAGTAAACATTGAAGCCATGACTGTGTCACTGGACCCTTGCTCTTTTTGGGCTTCCAATCTGGATAAATGGCCGGAGCTAGCCACTTACTCCTTGGAGATCTTGTCATGCCCCGCAGCCAGCGTTCTGTCTGAACGTGTGTTCAGCGCTGCTGGTGGTGTGCTGACAGATAAGCGCACGCGGCTCTCCGCTGATAATGTAGACAGACTCACGTTCATAAAGATGAACAAATCATGGATCCGAAACGACTTTTCTACCCCTGTGTCATCCTGGGGAGAGTAAAAGCTTGATGATTGGTTAAAATCACCCTACCAACCGTTTTAAGCTTTCAAATTACTAATCATGTTTATCTGTATCTTGGCTGGAAAATAATTTGGGCTTTGTAGCAGTGTGCAGCACTGATTCTATTAGGCCATCTATAATAAGCTCCACCAGATTTAAAATTACTAATCATGTTTATCTGAATCTTGACTGGAAAATAATTTGGGCTTTGTAGCAGTGTGCAGCACTGATCCTATTAGGCCATCTATACTAAGCTCCACCAGATTTAAAATTAATAATAATTTTTAGCTGCATCTAGCCCGGAAAATAATTTTGGGGCTCCGAGATGCGCAAGACACATAAGTGCTTTCTTGCTGCACTACCTGCAACATGACCCTCATATTGTCAGAATTCGAAGTAATCATGACTACTGGGTTGCCACACTCTTAGATCCCCCAAACTTTTCGATCAACCTTTTCATTTTAATAAAGACCCCAAAAATGGTCATTTTTGAAATTATAAGCATTAGCAGGTTATTAGAAACTGAAATCAAATAGTTTTCAACTCAAAACTTTATTCTAGGTGATGTTACATTTTCACATCACTTGTTCGAAAGGAGCTTCTGAACTCTCGTCCATTGAATTTGTCAGGTTTTGGATGGTTTCTGCTTCAATTGTTTTGCATGAGGACAGAATACCCTCCCAGAGCTGTTGCTTAGATGTGAACTGCCTCCCGCCATCATAGACACTCCTTTTGATGATGCTCCAGAGGTTCTGAATGGGGTAGAGGTCAGGGGAGCAAGGGGGTCACACCATAAGTTTGTCCCCTTTTATGCCCATATCAGCCAGAGATGCAGATGTTTTATGTGCAGCATGAGATGGTGCATTATCATGCAAAAAAATGATCTTGCTGTGAAATACACGGTTCTTCTTCTGGAACCATGGCAGGAAGTGCTGTTTGAGAAAATCCACATACATTATGGAGTTCATCTTTAGCGCCTTCAGGGATCCTAAAGGGGCCGACAATCTCTCTCCCCATGATTCCAGCCCAAAACATTACCACACCTCCTCCTTGTTGGTGCTGTAGCCGTGTTTGCGTGGGGTGTCCATCAACCAGCCATCCTCCACTCCATCCATCTGGACCATTGAGCGCTGCACGGCACTCATCCGTGAACAAAACAGTTTTGAAATCAGTCTTCATGTAATGTTTGGCCCACTGGAGCCGTTTCTGCTTGTGTGAAGTGGATAGAGGAGGTCGACAGGATGGCATATGCACAGCTGCAAACCTCTGAAGGACCCTGCATCTTGTTGTTCGGGGGACGTTGGAGGCACCAGCAGCTTCAAAAACTTGTCTGCTGCTATGACAAGGCTTTTTTGCCACTGCTCTTTTAACCTGACGTAATTGCCTGTAGGAAAGAGTCCTCAATTTGCCCTTATCAGCACGCACACGTGTGTACTGTGAATCAGCTACATACTTCTTGATTGCCAAGACACTTCATCCTGATCATCGCACAATGTTGTTTGTAGTCATGCCTTGACCTAAACACTCCACAATTTGTTGCTTCTCAGCAGCCGACACATCCTTTTTCTTTCCCATTTTGGCAGAAAATGTAGGCTGCTTAATAATGTGAGTCAGCCTTCTTAAGTAGTCTTGCCTTTCATTGGACACACCTGCCAAACTAATTAGCACAGGTGTCTGCAATTGCTTACAGTGAAATAAAGAGCCCTGACACACATCGCCATCAATGAGTTTAACTGACAAACAAACAAATTCTTCCCTTATCACTCCTAAACACTTTTTGCATAATAATTTGGAACACAGTGTACATGTGCTTTTCCACAAAACACCAGTGGTTCACGTAGTGAATCTTACAGTTCTAACTTGCCAACCGTGGTCTGTATGGAGTTGTTCAATAAAGGGCCCAAAATTAAGATAACTTAGATGGGAGAGGTCTCTATGAATAGGAATTCCTAAGTATTTGATACCCTGTGAGGGCCAGGCAAAGGGAAAGTTGGACTAGGATGGAATCCTATATGGATTTGGGGAGGGAGACATCGAGGGCCTCAGACTTCGCTGCATTGATTTTAAAATTTGACCATGTAACAAAGTGATCTATTTCAGCCATAACAGCATGGATGGATATATGTGATTGAGTGATATATACTAGGACATCATCAGCAAATAGAGAGCACTTGTACTCGGTGCCTCCCACCTCAATCCACCTAATATTGGGGTTATGGCGAATTGATGAGAGCAGGTGCTCCGTCACTAGGATGTATAAGAGAGGGGAAAGAGGACATCCCTGCCTTGTCCCATTGGTGATTGTGAAAGGTGATGAAAATGTTCTGATGCACCCCCTGGGCCTTGGGACACCCGGAGCCGGACCCTTTTTGGTGGATGCTGGTGGTTGTAGTCTTCGTGGCGGCGACCCGGTTCCGTGGCTCAGGGTGGTCAAACCAGTGGCGGAACTATTTATGTGGTTTTGATGTTTAAATGTCCGACTACGCCACCCGTGGATTGCGGTCAGAGTGAACCGCCGCTGCAGGGCAGACCGCTGAGGCTGGTGTTGTGGGTGCAGCAGAGCGTAGCATAACTCCCCACGGGAGGAGTATAGCCTCAGGGCAGTGTATGCGGAGGATGGGGGTGATGGTGCAGGGCAGCAGCAGTAACGACACGGAGTCAGTGATGCAGTCCAGGGCCTTTACTCACAGTTCTTATTATCCAGACCACGTCTGCAGGTAACGGCTGCCCACGTCGTACTGTGCTCACCAGGTGAGGGGCTCAGACAACTCCCAGATAACTTTGGAGCGCTTCACAGGACCCCCTTTGTGTGTCCTTTGTCTGGCCTTTCTTACCAACCCTTCTGTCCGGCTGCCTCGGGCCTCCTCTTGGTAAACTTGGCGCCAGTTTCCCTGACCCTATGTGGTGCCTTCCTAGCGGGTGTAGCGAGGGGCTGCGCCACATAAAATGTCACAGCCTCCGGTTTCTAGCTGAGGGTCATTTCCTGCCTCCACTAGTTTCGGGGACCGGTCTCCCCCTTTGGCCTGACCCCTCCACGCAGGTGGATTCGGGCGTGCGGTGGCGACTCGCCCGTCCGCACCCCTGGGATCCCTTCATTCCTCGTTCCTGGAGCCTTCTCTGCTCCTCTTCCTTCCTTCTCCCTCTTCCAGGCCTGGGCCTCTGTTACTAGGCCCGCCTCCGGAGCAGAGCTCATGCAGAGCCCCTGCTCCCTGCCACTTCTGCTCAGACTTCTCTGCACTGAACTAAGATGGTGCCCACCTTTTATACTCCCTTCTAAATGCACCCAGGAACTGCTTCCTCCCTGCTCCTGCACAATAGGGTTCCCCTTCCTCAGTGTTCCCTCCCCACACTCCAGCCAGGGACAGGGACTGTCGTGCCCATCTCAGAGGCATATTGGTCGCCCTGCCCCACGGCAATGTGGTGTAATGCATGCAGGTGTCGGGTCCTGATCCACACTCCATCCTTACCTGAGAGTGAGATATCACACCTCTGGGTGAGGTGCAATACCTCTGTAGCAACCGAGCCCTCAGGGTGCTACAGTTCCATTTATCTTCAGCCTAGGTGATGTATTGTGATACAGGGCCGTGATTTTGGCTATAAAAGGGTCCCCTAGACCCCTACCCCAAGCTTTTTAAGAGAATCATATATGGCGTGCCAGGAGACTCTATGGAATGCTTTCTTAGAATCCAACGAGAGTATCTAATTAGAAATTTTTAAATGCATCTAGCCCAGGAAATACTTTGTGCCTAGTAGCAGTGTCTGCTAGTCAGCGGATTATCCCGGCTGTTAAGCAAGCTACACCACCTGTAGTTTGGACACTTAATTTTTTCAAAGGAAATGCTTCGGGACCACGGGATACTCAGTGAATAGCATCAGGAGGCACCCCAAGGCATAGGGGCTGGGACTGGCAGTAGGATGCCTTGCGGTGGACAGCCGAGCTCGATCCTGATAAAAGCTTTTTAACTGCAGCAGCTTTAGTGGACGCTACTGGAGCTGGAATTACGCGGCTGCTGGCATGAGACTTGCCCTCCAATAGATCCTTGTAAATGGATTTAAAGTGTATTCATTCAAATTAGAGAGACAATTTAAATTAAAAAGCTTAGAGCTGCCTCCACCACAAGGAGGCTCGCTCGACCCACCAGCGGACAGGCACCAGTATTGGGAGAGGGGGGCTGGCCGTCAGGGTTCACCGCGGCTCTGGCACAAACCCGGTGACACGGAGGTGGCACAGGCAGGAGCGGACTGAACGTGTCGGCTTCTCACTTTTTGGATTTTAGAAGGGCATGACATGCCTATATCTGTGTCTCCCCCTCCTTTTACTCCTCCACCTCTTTTCTTTTCGCATGACTATATGTACTTGTCACTTTTCCATGTGTTAGTTGTGTCTTCTGAGCAGTTTGTCAGCTTTTGGACACCTTTGAAGGTGTTTTCTATGTGTTTCTATGTGTTTTTGTTTGCCTGCCATTGGTTTTAACGGTGTTCGATGAACCGAACCGAACTCGAACACTATGGGGGTGGCTCAACACTAGTTAGAATTTAATAACAAAAATCCAAATGACAATAGCAGCAGCCGAAATGTCAACGGAACAGGGGATTCACAGCTAGTTTCCCATGCCTGTACTTGCCCGGCCCCAAGCTGCGTAGCGGCTGCGATCTGATGAGGGAAGGCACATTCATCTTTGAATGGCTGTTGACGTGCAGATGACAGATGTGCACATCTTTTCAAAAGGAGTATTATGGGGAGGGAAAGGCTGGATTTTAAAAACAAAAATCTAAATGACAATAGCAGCAGCCAAAATGTCAATGGAACTGGGGATTCCCAGCCAGTCTCCCATGCCAGTACTTGCCCAGCCTCAAGCTGCATAGCAGCTGTGATCTGATGAGAGCAGGCACATTAAGCTTAGAATGGCCACTGACATGTAGATTGCACATGTGCGTGTCTTTTCAAAAGAAATAAAATGGGTGGGGAAAGGTAAGATATTAAAATCAAAAATTCAAATGACAATAGCAGCAGCCAAAATGTCAATGGAATCAGGGATTCACAGCCAGTCTCCCATGCAAGTACTTGCCCAACCTCAATCTGTGTAGCAGCTATGATCTGATGAGAGAAGGCACATTCAGATTAGAACTTGCCTCATCTGGATGATGTCACAGAGAGACACTGAGTAGTGCAAGCATGCCTGCGCTTCTCAGTGTCTGCGGGATGACAGGCTGGATGACAGGCTGGATGGCAGCGTTCTGCTGCGGTCCAGCCTGTCATCTCGATGTAGCAGAGCTGAAGCTGTTGTGGGAGCCATGGAAAGGTAAGGATGATGTTGCTTTATTATTTTACTTTTATTGCAGGAGATCATTGGCTTCAGCTGGAATGGGCGTGATGGTAAGTATGGTTTAATTTAGAACAATAAAGAATTGTGTGTTTATTTCAATTAAAGGACTTTTTTCTGGGTGTTTGTGTTTTTTTTAAATACTTTACTAGAAATTCATGGTGGTCATGTCTAATATTGGCGTGACTCCATGAATTTCGGGCTTAGGGCCAGCTGATAATGCCAAGCTGGCCTTAACCCCTTTATTACCTAGTGAGCCACCGCACCAGGGCCCTGGATGAGTTGGGTACAGCGCCAGAAGATGGCGCTTCTATGAACGCGCCATTTTCTGGGGCGGCTGCGGACTGCAATTTGCAGCGGGTGGGGCCCAGAAAGCTTGGGCCTCCCTGCGCTGCAGATTCCAGCCCCCAGCTGCCTAGTTGTACCTGGCTGGACACAAAAATAGGGCTTAGCTCCACTTTTTTTTTTTTTAAATTCATGAAATTCATGGAATAATTAAGAAAAAAAGGGCTTCCCTATATTGCTGTGTCCGGCTAGGTACAAATAGGCAGCTGGTGGTTGGGAGCAGCCTGTTCCTGCCTGCTGTACCTGACTGGACACAAATATAGGGCGAAGCCCCACATCAATTTTTTTTTCATTATTTCATGAATTTCCTGAAATAATTAAAAAAAAATTGACGTGGGGCTTCGCCCTATATTTGTGTCCAGTCAGGTACAGCAGGCAGGAACGGGCTGCCCCCAACCACCAGCTGCCTATTTGTACCTGGCCAGACACAACAATATAGGGAAGCCCTTTTTTAAAAAAATTATTTCATGAAATAATTAAAAAAAAATTGACGTGGGGCTTCGCACTATATTTGTGTCCAGCCAGGTACAGCAGGCAGGGACGGGCTGCCCCCAACCACCAGCTGCTTATTTGTACCTGGTTGGACACAACAATATAGGGAAGCCCTTTTTTTCTTAATTATTCCATGAATTTCATGAAATAATTTAAAAAAAAAGTGCGTGGGGCTTCGCCCTATTTTTGTGCCCAGCCAGGTACAACTAGGCAGCTGGGAGCTGGAATCCGCAGCGCAGGGAGGCCCACGCTTTCTGGGCCCCACCCGCTGCAAATTGCAGTCCGCAGCCGCCCCAGAAAATGGCGCGTTCATAGAAGCGCCATCTTCTGGCGCTGTACCCAACTCATCCAGGGCCCTGGTGGGGTGGCTCACTGGGTAATAAAGGGGTTATGGCCAGCTTGGCATTATCAGCTGGCCCTAAGCCCGAAATTCATGGGGTCACGCCAATATTAGACATGACCACCATGAATTTCTAGTAAAGTATTTAAAAAAACACAAACACCCAGAAAAAAGTCCTTTAATTGAAATAAACACACAATTCTTTATTGTTCTAAATTAAACCATACTTACCATCACGCCCATTCCAGCTGAAGCCAACGATCTCCTGCAATAAAAGTAAAATAATTAAGCAACCTCATCCTTACCTTTCCATGGCTCCCACGACAGCTTCAGCTCTGCTACATCGAGATGACAGGCTGGACCGCAGCAGAAAGCTGCCATCCAGCCTGTCATCCCGCGGACACTCAGAAGCGCAGGCATGCTTGCGCTCCTCAGTGTCTCGCTGTGACGGCATAAAGATGAGCCGAGGTCATGTCCAATGAACTCGGCTCACCTCATGCACGTCACTGACAGCGTGGGAGAATTCTCCTGCACTCAGCACTTCAGCGTGAAAATTCTCCCACGCTGTCAGTGACGTACATGAGGTCAGCTGAGTTCATTGGACATGAATGAGCTCACCTCATGCACATCACTGACAGCGTGGGAAAATTCTCACGCTGAAGCGCTGAGTGCAGGAGAATTTTCCCACGCTGTCAGTGACGTGCATGAGGTGAGCTCATTCATGTCCAATGATCTCAGCTGCTTAGTGGCCTTCCAGAGAGCTATGATACGCTTGTAACCGCACTAGATGCGCGTCCAGATGATGAGCTTACACTGGAGTATGTCAGGGGGAAGCTCATAGATGAATATAAGCAAAAGGCAGAAGGTATAAACAGTAGGATATGCAACACAGAATCTGCTTTACAGACACAAAACCTAACTGATAACAGGAAGCACACAAAAGAAACACGTGAATGTTTTGTTTGCAAGAAATCAGGACATTTGAAAGCTGACAGCAGAGTCTGGAAAGCTAAAAAGAATCAGCTGAAAAAGCAAAGCAGTCATCAAAGGGTTAAAAGTGCTATATCTGGAGAAAATGATTCTGTGAATACTGAAACTGCATTTACTGTCAGTGCAAATACATCAAAGCATGCATGGTGTATAGACTCTGGAGCAACTAGTCACATGACTAATAACAGAGACTTCTTTTCTAAGCTTGACCAAAGTAAATCAGAGAAAGTGATTATGGCTAATGGTCAGTACATGACTTCAGAAGGCATAGGAGATGGATATATTGATTGTCAAATCTCACCAAAACAAAGCAGGAAGATCCCAGTAAAGGATGTGCTGTATGTGCCTTGTCTTGAAAGTAATCTACTATCTGTGAAGAAACTCACAAAACAAGGAAATGAAGTTACATTTAAGCATGATAGCTGCATCATCTCAAAGGAAGGTCACACACTAGCAGAGGGAAACATCACAGATGAACTTTATCAGCTGAAATGCAAAGAGTGTGTGTATACAGGGTAACAAGAAGAGCATAAAAACTGTAT
This sequence comes from Phyllobates terribilis, assembly GCF_046119375.1. NCBI lineage: Eukaryota > Metazoa > Chordata > Amphibia > Anura > Dendrobatidae > Phyllobates > Phyllobates terribilis. The sequence continues at coordinate 6,353,061 of NW_027362792.1, forward strand.
ACATGTGTGGCATAGGCGTCTGGCACACAGAGACCCAGAAGCAATAAGAAAGTTAGTCCAAAAGCAACTAGCTGAGGATATTACAATTGATCTATGTAACCAGACAATGAAGTGTACTAGCTGCATCAAAGGGAAAATGTCTAGGAAAGCTTTTCCTAAGAGAATTAGTACAACAACAGCACAGCCACTAGATTTAATACACACAGATGTCTGTGGTCCAATGAGCACTCTGACTCCAAGGAAGAAGAGATATTTTCTCACATTTATTGATGATCATTCAAGATATACAGTTGTCCACCTGCTTCACAGCAAGAAGGAAGTTCCAGAGAAACTTGAAATATACCTAGCTGAAGTATATAATAAATTTGGAAGAATGCCAAAGATTCTACGTGCAGATAATGGGACTGAATATACAAGTAATGAGACACAGAGCATTTTAAAGAAAAATGGAATCCTATTTCAGACCACTGTACCGTACAACCCAGAGCAAAATGGTGTCGCGGAAAGAAGGAACCGAACACTATGTGAAAGTGGAAGAAGCATGTTATTTGATGCAAATCTGCCCACAGCATATTGGGGTGAAGCAATCATGACAGCTTGCTATCTTCAGAACAGACTACCAGGTAAAGCTACAGAGAAAACTCCATTTGAGCAATGGAATAGCAGAAAGCCAAAACTACATCACATAAGAATATTCGGAAGTAAAGCATTTGTACATGTTCCCAAAGAAAAGCGAACTAAGTGGGAATCTCACGCTAAGGAAGGTATCCTGGTAGGCTACAGCGAAACCCAGAAAGGTTATAAGATTCTACACCCAGAAACAAACAAGGTCACAATAAGTAGAGATGTAGTGATTGATGAGGACTTTGTATCACCTAAGTTTTGTGACATCACGCCAGTAGTCCAGCTGAAGTCACAATTACAAGACAGCAACAAAGAGGATGTAGAGGTCTGGCTGGATTCTTCAACTAATGAAGGAACAACAGAAAAATCAGGTGAATCTGAAATCACGAGATCGTCAAGATCAAACAAAGGTATACCAGATAAACGTCTATCCTACATTGTCAAGACACTATCTGAATCAGAGCCGCAGTCATGGGATGAAATGCAAGCACTACCTGTCCATGAAACAACAAAGTGGATTGATGCCACTAATGAGGAAATCAAATCGCTTCATCAACTCCAAACTTGGAAACTCACCAAGCTACCACAGGGCAAAAAGGCAATCAAGTGCAAGTGGGTCTTCAAAACCAAATATGACTCTGAAGGTAAAGTCCACAGATTCAAAGCAAGGTTGGTCGCAAAAGGATATTCTCAAAAGTATGGCGAAGATTACGATGCTACATTTGCTCCAGTCGCTAAACAGACCACGTTCAGAGCTTTGTTAGCTGTAGCTGCTGTACAAAAGATGTATGTCAGGCATTTGGATTTAAAAACTGCCTTTTTAAATGGTGACATTGAGGAGGACTTATACATGACTCAACCTGAAGGTTATGTAAAAAGAGGTGAAGAGAATCTTGCTTGCAAACTACAAAAATCTCTCTATGGTCTTAAGCAATCAGCAAGAGCATGGAACACCAAGATGAATAAAGTCTTGTTGGAAGAAGGATTTAAAAGAGGTCAAGCAGATCCGTGGTTATACACAAAATATACAGATGGAAAGTGGATGTATATTCTCTTATATGTGGACGACGTGATTGTTGTTCATCAAGACGACGCAGAAATTGGAAAAATGACTGAAATTCTGAATCAGCACTTTGAAACAAAAGACCTTGGAAGTGTGACATATTATCTAGGAATCCAAATCCAGATAGAGGAAGATGGAAGTTTTCTTCCAAACCAAAGTGCAAAAATTAATTTGATTCTGAATCAGTTTAAACTGTCAGAGGCCAAAGGTATATCAACCCCAATGAAACCATGCTACCTGAAGCTGGAAGGAGAAGATGACCTATTGCCTAACAATGAGAAATATCGTCAGGCAGTGGGGGCACTTCTATACATATCAACTATGACTCGACCGGATATCACAACAACAGTTGGAATCCTTTTCAGATATGTGGAAAAACCGCGCCAAAGAGACTGGAATGCTGTTAAGAGACTTCTCCGATATTTGAAAGAAACGCAAGATGTAAATTTAAAACTATCTGCAGCAGGAGATCTAGAACTTACCGGCTATGTACATGCGGATTGGGCTGGTGATTCGTGTGATCGTAAATCCACAAGTGGATACTTGTTTAAAGTTGGAGAAAGTTCAATCTCCTGGTCTAGTAGGAAACAAGTGTCTGTTGCCTTTTCATCTACAGAAGCGGAGTATGTGTCCGCAGCCTATGCAAGCCAGGAGGTTGTTTGGCTAAGACAATTCATGGACGATCTTGGCAAACCGACAACTCAGCCGACGGTGATTTATGAGGACAACCAAGGATGCATTAAACTTGCATGCAGTGAAAAGATCAGTGCTAGAACCAAGCACATTGACGTCAGAGATCATCATCTACGTGATTTGATAGATCGTGGCATAATTCAGTTTGTCTATTGTGAAATTGATAAGATGGTAGCTGACATTATGACAAAGCCATTGCCACGAGCTAGGTTCCAAGAATTGAGAATCACAATGGGACTAAGAGGATAAGTAGTTGTTGAGTGGGGGTGTTGGAATAATGCATATTAATCTGTATGTGTATTGCAACAACTACTGTGTGCTGTTTCATATGTTGTGCATATTGTGAGGTTGTTAACAAAGTTGTGTTCTAAAAAAAAAAAAAAAACTCACACAGACAGGATGCCCCTCCTTCTCTTCCTGTATTGTTGTTATTAGTGTTGAGCATTCCGATACTGAAATATCGGGTATCGGCCGATATTCGCGGTATCGGAATTCCGATACTTAATTCCGATACTTTTGCAATATCGTATACCGGAATCGGAAGTTCCCATAATGCAATGAGCCATTTTCATTTTATTCAGCCAATGAGGATCCTAAGAAGTGTGGGCACATCCTGTTAGGCATGTAGGCATCTTAACTAATGTCATGGCTGTGATTGGCTGCTGAAATGATGTCATGGTGCACTATAAAAGCCGCCGCCGCCGCCATTTTGAGCTCACTCTGCTGTGAATTCAGTTAGGGATAGGACGCTGTTGTTCTGAGGGACAGTTTTAGCTACCTATTTGCTCTATACTGCTTTACCCAAGCTACTTTCTAAATCACTGTGCCTTGCAGCGCTAGTGCACAGTTCCCTGTGCTGTTCACCGCTGTCTGCAAGGTCTGTGTGTGTGAGTGCAGCTCACCCTGTAGTGTGTGCTTCAGCCAAGTCTGGTTGTAGTGCACTCAGTGTGTGTCACTGCCTCATACATTGTCGTTTTTTGCCAATTCATAATTTTTCCTGATATCTCCTATTAGTGTGGTGGTTCCATCTGTATTCAGCTAAATTGGTTCCAAACACACTATATAGGAGTAGATAGAGAAATGTTTTTCCGTCTTGCAGCACTAGTGCACAGTGCTCTGCATCTGTACTGTTCACCGCTGTCTGCAAGGTCTGGTGTGTGAGTGCAGCTCACCCTGTAGTGTGTGCTTCAACCCCGTCTGGTTGTAGTGCACTCAGTTTGTGTCACTGCCTCATACATTGTCCTTTTTTGCCAATTCATAATTTTTCCTGATATCTCCTATTAGTGTGGTGGTTCCATCCGTATTCAGCTAAATTGGTTCCAAACACACTATATAGGAGTAGATAGAGAAATTTTTTTGGTCTTGCAGCGCTAGTGCACAGTGCTCTGCATCTGTACTGTTCACCGCTGTCTGCAAGGTCTGTTGTGTGAGTGCAGCTCACCCTGTAGTGTGTGCTTCAACCCCGTCTGCTTGTAGTGGACTCAGTGTGTGTCACTGCCTCATACATTGTCCTTTATTGCCAATTCATAATTTTTCCTGATATCTCCAATTAGTGTGGTGGTTCCATTCGTATTCAGCTAAATTGATTCCAAACACACTATATAGGAGTAGATAGAGGAGCCTTTCTGCAGCATTGGGCCCTGCAGCCCCAGCCAGATTAGTATTAGCCTATTTTTTGCAGCCTCATCTATTGCATTGTAGGTTACCTTCCTACATTGTAATAGCTACAAAAAGTTTGTGATACTATCGTTATTACATCTTTAGGCACATCCAGTGTCTTTTTGTGACAAAAAAAAACCTAAATAAAGTTCACCAAACACTCCACTTTACAGTTGTGTAGGCCACATTAGCTCATATTAAAGTCTAGTCCACACTTTATAAAATTAGTGTTTCTTATACCTGTTAGCAGCTGTTCAGGAATAAGCACACTAAGCCCTTAGTACTTTTCTGCCTATCTTTATCAGTCTACCAAGATGAAGAAGGCAGGGAGTAAGGCATGTGGTCGTGGGCGTGGGCGTGGGCGTGGGCGTGGAGTTTCTGCAGGGAGAGGACGTGAGGATTCTGTGCCTGCAGGGAGAGGACGTGGGGATTCTGTGCCTGCTGCGGGCACCAGTGACTCAGCATCCCCCAGTTTTACCAGGGAACAGTCCTTTATGCGCAGCTTTGTAGGAGCTAGCCGTACCCCACTGCTGCGCGAGGACCAAATTGAAGCCGTTGTCGGATGGATGGCAGCTAACGCATCGACTTCAATTAGTTCCAGATCCTCTCAGGTCCTGAGCACTGAAGAGCACCCATCTGTCTCTTCACCACCTGCCAAATTGCCCAGGCAGTCAGAGAGCCCTGGACAGGAGCCATCTCTACTTCTGTTCTCTGAATCTCTTGGCTTGGAAAAAGGGGGCCAGCCAAGCAGAATTCGAGAATTTGAAGAAGAGGTAGTATGCAGTGATGCGCAACCGTTTTGTCTCTCTGAATCTGAAGAGGCGGGTGGGCCAGTTCCTATGGTCAGCAGCACACCTCAGTACGCATCTGATGATGAGACTCAGGTGCCACTTTCTGGTGCGTACTGTGCTGTCGAGACTACCCAGGAGAAGCAGTTGTTTGAAGAGGGTGGTGTAGATGATGAGGTCCTTGACCCATCATGGCGTGAGGGACAGGAAGGTGGTGGGAGCAGCTCTGAGGAAGAGATTCCCCGAACGGCCCAAAAAGGAGGGAGAGGGAGGGGGCAGACTTGGTTGCCTGTAGCCTCCACTTCGGCACCCATTAGGAGCATGGCTCTTCCAAAATCCAAAGCGGGCGCTCCCAAGACTTGCAGTGCCTGGTCCTTTTTTGACACAGTTGCAGATGACATTTGCTTTGTCAAATGCAAGCTGTGTAATCAGAAGGTGAAAAGAGGGAAAAGTGTCAGCAACCTCAATACCACAAATATGTGGAAACATGTGCGGACCAAGCACGTGGTGGAGTTACAAAAACACACTGAAGACCTAGGCCAACCTACAGCGCCACCTACCACCTCTTCAGCTCGTGTTGTAGCCTCTTCCTCCAGCTCACACACAGCTGGTTCGGCTTCCTCACAGGATCGCCATGGAAGAATCTCTGGCACTGTTGTACAGAGACACAGTGTAATTCTACCCACAGCACCACTTTCCCAGTCATCTTCACACTCCCAGGCCAGTCTACAGCCATCGTTAGCACAGGCATGGGAGAAAAGGCGCCCAGACTCGGCAAACCACCCCCGAGCACAGGCTCTGAATGCTGGCATTGCTAAACTACTGGCCCTTGAAATGCTATCATTCAGGCTGGTGGAGACTGACACATTCCGTAACTTTATGGCATTGGCAGTCCCACAATACAACGTGCCCAGCCGCTTTTATTTCAGCAGGCAAGCCGTCCCTGCCCTGCAACATCATGTGGAGGGAAAAATTAAACATGCGCTTCAAAACGCCGTCAGTAGCAAGGTCCACCTGACCACTGATGCGTGGACCAGTAAGCATGGACAGGGACGATACCTTTCCCTCACTGCCCATTGGGTAAATGTTGTGGAGCCGGGTACAGATCTTGAGAGTGGCGCTGTACGTGTTCTGCCAACTCCAAGGATTGCAGGAATCCAGTCTGTACACATTGACTCCTCCTCATACTCCAGTTCCTCTGAATCAGCGCTGCAGGAGCCGTCACGGTCTACCTCCACATCGACCCGTGAACGGTTACCTGTTATGATGACCGATATGAGCACAGCCGTGGCCAAACGTCAACAGGCCGTATTAAAATTAATTTCTTTGGGGAATCGAAGCCACACAGCGCAGGAGCTCTGGAATGCCATCAAGCAGCAGAGTGACGTGTGGTTTGTGCCAGCGAATCTCCAGCCAGGCATGGTAGTGTGTGACAATGGCCGAAATCTGGTGGCAGCTCTGGGCCTAGGCAACCTCACTCACATCCCATGTCTGGCACATGTGCTCAACTTGGTCGTGCAGAGTTTTTTGAGGGACTATCCGGATCTTGATGCACTGCTTCTCAAGGTCCGCATAGAGTGCGCTCACTTGCGGCGTTCCAGCAATGCAAGATCACGCTTTGCAGCTCTGCAGCGCCGATTATGTCTTCCGGAACATCGCATCATATGTGACCTACCCACCAGGTGGAATTCAACGTTACATATGTTGGAGAGGTTGTGTGAGCAGCAGGCAGCAGTAATGGAGTACCAGCTGCAGCAGGCGCAAACAAGTCGCAGTGCGCGCCGTTCACATTTCACCACCACTGAGTGGGCCTCTATGAAGGACATTTGCCACGTTTTGCGTGCCTTCGATTATTCCACTCGGATGGCGAGTGCAGATGATGCACTAGTCAGCATGACTATCCCCCTTATCTGCCTGCTTGATAAAACACTGCAAGCACTAAGGGACGAGGTTTTGGAAGAGGTGGAGGATGAGGAGTCACAAATGCCATCTGCTTCTCTACAGTCTGCGCAACGTGGTTCCTCACAAAGGCCTAGGCAGGGGACACTTTGTGAGGAGGATGAGGAGGAGTCAATGGATGAGGAAGACATCTGTCCAGAGGAGGGAGGTACACAATGCTCTAGTAGTCAGTATCTAGAGCGAGGGTGGGGTGATGCAGAGCAGGCAGAGATCACGCCTCAAGCAGGGGACAGCGTTTCTTGGCCAGTTGGCAGTCTGCAGCACATGGTTGATTTCATGCTGCAGTGCCTGAGAAACGACCGCCGCATCGCCCACATTCTCAACACGGCTGATTATTGGGTGTCCACCCTCCTAGATCCTCGCTACCGGGACAACTTACAAAGCCTCATAACACCGTTGAACCGGGAGCGTAAAATGCGGGAGTACCAAGACGCACTGGTGCATTCCATCATGTTCTCCATTCCAACCGAGAGCAGTGCTGCTAGTGCTTTACAAAGCAGCTCAGTGCGTCAAGGCAGTGGAGGAAGCTCTGCACAAAGAGGGAGCAGAAGCAGCGCCTCAGCACAAGGCAAGACCAGTATGGCCGAAATGTGGCAAAGTTTTGTGTCCCCGCCGCCACAAATGTCTACACCATCACAGACGTCTCCAGTCAGCAGGAGGCAACGTTTCCGTCAGATGGTGACAGATTACATGTCTTGCCCTCTTAGTGTACTCCCAGATGGCTCTTCTCCCTTCAAGTTTTGGGTCTGTAAGCTGGATACATGGCCAGAGCTTAGTCAGTATGCACTGGAGGTGCTAGCTTGCCCTGCTGCTAGTGTATTATCGGAACGCGTCTTTAGTGCCGCAGGTGGTGTACTAACAGACCGTCGCATGCGACTATCCTCCGATAACGTTGACCGGCTTACTTTTCTCAAAATGAACAAGGCCTGGATCTCTCATGAATTTGCCAGTCCTCTTCCAGAATAAATAATTGGTTGGCAACAGTATCCAGGTCTCCTGTTCTGTTCATGTTTCTACCACCTGAACTGTAATCCCTGAGTTCCAACACCGCCAGTTGGCGCTCGGAAGTGCCGTCTGCACAGTCAACACTTGCTGCCGTGTTATTGGGGTTCAGTAACGTCAGCTGTTCCCCTGCTGTGCGGACGGCAATTTCTCCTGCTCTGTCCACATCCACTGGACTACTGATTTAAAACCTCCTCCAAATACACCTCTGGCTCCTCTGTTTTCAGTATTATCCCTGAGCTCCAACACCGCCAGTTGGCGCTCGGAAGTGCCGTCTGCACAGTCAACACTTGCTACCATGTTATTGGGGTTCAGTAACGTCAGCTGTTCCCTTGCTGTGCGGACGGCAATTTCTCCTGCTCTGTCCACATTCTCACTACTACAGATTTTAAAGTTGCTCCAATTACACCTCTGGCTCTTCTGTTTTCAGTATTATCCCTGAGCTCCAACACCGCCAGTTGGCGCACGGAAGTGCCGTCTGCACAGTCAACACTTGCTGCCGTGTTATTGGGGTTCAGTAACGTCAGCTGTTCCCCTGCTGTGCGGACGGCAATTTCTCCTGCTTTGTCCACATCCACTGTACTACACATTTTAAAGTTGCTCCAATTACACCTCTGGCTCCTCTGTTTTCATTCTTATCCCTGGGCTCCAACACCGCCAGTTGGCGCTTGGAAGTGCCGTCTGCACAGTCAACACTTGCTGCGGTGTTATTGGGGTTCAGTAACGTCAGCTGTTCCCCTGCTGTGCGGACGGCAATTTCTCCTGCTTTGTCCACTTCCACTGTTCTACACATTTTAAAGTTGCTCCAATTACACCTCTGGCTCCTCTGTTTTCATTCTTATCCCTGGGCTCCAGCACCGCCAGTTGGCGCTCGGAAGTGCCGTCTGCACAGTCAACACTTGCTGCAGTGTTATTGGGGTTCGGTAACGTCAGCTGTTCCCCTGCTGTGTTCACGGCAATTTCTCCTGCTCTGTCCATATTCACTGTGCTACTTATTTAAAACTTGCTCCAATTACACCTCTGGCTCCTCTCTGTTTTTATTCTTATCCCTGGGCTCCAGCACCGCCAGTTGGCGCTCGGAAGTGCTGTCTGCACAGTCAACACTTGCTGCCGTGTTATTGGGGTTCGGTAACGTCAGCTGTTCCCCTGCTGTGCGGATGGCAATTTCTCCTGCTTTGTCCACATCCACTGTACTACACATTTTAAAGTTGCTCCAATTACACCTCTGGCTCCTCTGTTTTCATTCTTATCCCTGGGCTCCAACACCGCCAGTTGGCGCTCGGAAGTGCCGTCTGCACAGTCAACACTTGCTGCGGTGTTATTGGGGTTCAGTAACGTCAGCTGTTCCCCTGCTGTGCGGACGGCAATTTCTCCTGCTTTGTCCACATCCACTGTACTACACATTTTAAAGTTGCTCCAATTACACCTCTGGCTCCTCTGTTTTCATTCTTATCCCTGGGCTCCAACACCGCCAGTTGGCGCTCGGAAGTGCCGTCTGCACAGTCAACACTTGCTGCGGTGTTATTGGGGTTCGGTAACGTCAGCTGTTCCCCTGCTGTGTTCACTGCAATTTCTCCTGCTTTGTCCACATCCACTGTACTACACATTTTAAAGTTGCTCCAATTACACCTCTGACTCCTCTGTTTTCATTCTTATCCCTGGGCTCCAGCACCGCCAGTTGGCGCTCGGAAGTGCCGTCTGCACAGTCAACACTTGCTGCGGTGTTATTGGGGTTCGGTAACGTCAGCTGTTCCCCTGCTGTGTTCACGGCAATGTCTCCTGCTCTGTCCATATTCACTGTGCTACTTATTTAAAACTTGCTCCAATTACACCTCTGGCTCCTCCGTTTTTAGTATTTACCCTGGGCTCCAATACCGCTAGTTGCTGCTCAGAAGTGCCATCTGCACAGTCAACACTTGCTCCATTGTTATTGGGGTTCAGTAACGTCAGCTGATCCCCAGCTGTGTGTCTGGCAAATTCTCCTGCTTTGTCCACATCCACTGTACTACGGATTTAAAACCTCCTCCAAATACACCTCTGGCTCCTCCGTTTTTAGTATTTACCCTGGGCTCCAGCACCGCCAGCTGGTTCTCGGCAGTTCCATTGGCTCTTGTACCTTCTGCTACCCATCCGGGTTCCAGTACCGTCAGCTGGTTCCTGGCAGTGACTTTGGCACGGGTACTCCCTCCTGCCCTGCCTGGTTCCAGCACGCCAGCTGTTTCCGGGTAGTGTCAACGTCACTTTGCCTCCAATGCGTTGTCCTGTCGTGTTGCGGTCGGGTTAGCCGACTCGCGGCCTTGAACTTTTTTTTACATGGGTACCTTCTGCTACCCATCCGGGTTCCAGTACCGTCAGCTGGTTCTCGGCAGTACCTTTGGATTAGGTGCCTCCTTCTCGGTATCCAAGTTCCACCAACGTCTGCTGGTCCTTGGTAGTGCTTTCTGGCACAGGTACCTCCTGCTTAGTAACCGAGTTCCAGTAACATCAGCTGGTCCTCGGTAGTTCCATTGGCTCTTGTACCTTCTGCTACCCATCCGGGTTCCAGTACCGTCAGCTGGTCCTCGGTAGTTCCATTTGCTCTTGTATCTTCTGCTACCCATCCGGGTTCCAGTACCGTCAGCTGGTTCTCGGCAGTGTCTTTGGCACGGGTACTCCCTCCTGCCCAGCCTGGTTCCAGCACGCCAGCTGTTTCCGGGTAGTGTCAACGTCACTTTGCCTCCAATGCGTTGTCCTGTCGTGTTGCGGTCGGGTTAGCCGACTCTATGGTGCCTGCAGTTTAGGTGACTCCTATGTGGGCTGCGGGATCTGGCAATAAAGGCTGGTTCCATAGTGCCAATAGGACAAGCACCCCCTGTAGGACTGTGGGTTTTGGTAACTGTGGCCGGCTCGCAGCCTTGAACTTTTTTTTACATGGGTACCTTCTGCTACCCATCCGGGTTCCAGTACTGTCAGCTGGTTCTCGGCAGTGCCTTTGGATTAGGTGCCTCCTTCTCGGTATCCAAGTTCCACCAACGTCTGCTGGTCCTTGGTAGTGCTTTCTGGCACAGGTACCTCCTGCTTAGTAACCGAGTTCCAGTAACATCAGCTGGTCCTCAGTAGTTCCATTGGCTCTTGTACCTTCTGCTACCCAGCCGGGATCCAGTACAGTCAGCTGGTCCTCGGTAGTTCCTCAGCTTTCTTGTACCTTCTGCTACATTTCCAAGTTCAAGCTTTTTGAAATGGTTCTTGGTAATCACTCTGGATCTCCCTGACGAGGACCCTGAAGACGAGGACCCTGAAGACCAACCGTAAGAAGACGAGGACCCTGAAGACAATGACCCTGAAGACGAGGACCCTGAAGACCACCCCGAAGAAGACGAGGACCCTGAAGACCACCCCGAAGAAGACGAGGACCCTGAAGACCACCCCGAAGAAGACGAGGACCCCGAAGACGAGGACCCTGAAGACCAACCCGAAGAAGACGAGGACCCCGAAAACGAGGACCCCAGAAGACGACGACCCTGAAGACCACCCCGAAGAAGACCAAGAAGATGACCCTGAAGAAGTTGACCAAGAAGACAAAGAAGAGAAGACAAGCACCAAGATACAGAAGAACAAGAGACAGAAAACCAAGAAGCAGAAATACAAGAAGCTGCAGAACAAAAAGCGGAAGAACATTAAGCATAAGACTAAAAATCAGAGCAAAAGATAATATCTAAATTATAAGCAGAAGATGACTAAGCAGTTTATGGGGGTGAGTCCGTTCCTCCTCGTGGTGCCCCTGGAAAAGACCTGCTGCTGCAGGCCAAACTGAACGCGGACAAATCCTGTTGTAAATCTTTTGTGACGGGCAGAACGAAAGGTGTAATGTCCAACCTTTTATAGATAACAACTACAGGAATGCCTGTCACAAATAAGAATATGATGAAGAAGAAGAATATGAAGAAGATGAAGAAGTAGAATATGAAGAATGTAAAAAAAAGAATAATACGAAGAAGGTGAAGAAGAAGAAGGTGAAGAAGAAGTGGATGAAAAAGATGCTGAGGATGATGAAGGAGAAAGTGTGGGAGAAGTAAAAAAGAAGGTGAAGAGCATGGAAGTAGTGAAACATAAATATCTGACAAAATATAAAAATACTTAACATAGTTAATATTTCCGTAACTCAGAACATAATAAAAAAATAGTAATTCCTGCTATTCCATTTGACTGGGCTAAACCTCTATGCCTTTATTGTCTCCCCCACCTCCCCCAATACATTCTACATTATTCTTAGTTGTTTTCCTTCATGTAGAATTAATCTACAAGGAAAGAAAGGGTTTATTTTAATTCCGATATTTATGTCCCATTGACTTGCATTGGTTTCCGGTATCGGAATCGGCGATATCCGATACTTTTTCGGTATCGGTCCGATCCAATCCGATCCGATATTTCCCGATATCGGAAGGTATCGCTCAACACTAGTTGTTATATGTCCTTGATTTCTCCTCATGCTGCAGTAACACCAGACTCCATGCTGTGCCTATGCTGGATATGAATAAACCTATATTCTGTGTTCTAAACTCTGGATGTCACCCGGATTAATCCTCTGCTAGCAACTTGCCCGGCCTCAAGCTAAGTAGCTGCTGCGATCTGACGAGGGCAGGCACATTGAGCTTAAAATGGCCGTTGACGTACAGATGTCACAAGTGCGCGTCTTTTCAAAAGGAATAAAATGGGGAGGGAAAGGTTAGATTATAAAAACAAAAATCCAAAAAACCAAATGACAATAGCAGCAGCAAAAATGTCAACGGAACCGGGGATTCCCAGCCAGTCTACCACGCCGGTACTTGCCCGACCTCAAGCTGCAGCGATCTCACGAGGGAAAGCACATTCAGCTTAGAATGGCCATTGACGTGCAGATGTCACATGTGCGCGTCTTTTCAAAAGGAATAAAATGGGGAGGGAAAGGATTGATTTTAAAAACAAAAATCCAAATGACAATAACAGCAGCCAAAATGTCAATGGAGCCATGAATTCCAGCCAGTCTCCCATGCCGATACTCACCTGGCCTCAATCTGCGAAGTGGCTGCGATCTGACGAGGGAAGGCACATTCAGCTTAGAATGGCTGTTGACTGGCAGATGCCACATGTGCGTGTCTTTTCAAAAGGAATAAAATGGGAAGGGAAAGGTTAGATTTTAAAAACAAAAATCCAAATTACAATGGCAGCAGCCAAAATGTCAACAAAACCAGGGATTCCCAGCCAGTATCCCATGCCGATACTAGCCAAGCCTCATGCTGCATAGAGCTGGGATTTGACGAAGACACATTTAGCTTAGAAGGGCCGTTGATGTGCAAATGTCACATGTGCGCGTCTTTTCAAAAGGAATAAAATGGGGAGGGAAAGGTTAGATTTTATAAACAAAAATCCAAAATACAAAAGCAGCAGCGAAAATGTCAACAGAACTTGGGATTCCCAGCCAGTACTTGCCCAGGCTCAAGCTGCGTAGCAGCTGCGATATGACGAGGGCAGGCACATTCAGCTTAGAATGGCCGTTGATGAGCAGCTGTCACATGTGCATGTCTTTTTGAATGGAATAAAATGGGGAGGGAAAGTTTAGATTTTAAAAACTAAAATCCAAATGACAATAGCAGCAGCCAAAATGTCAATGGAACTGGGGATTCCCAGTCAGTCACCCATGCCAGTACTTGCCCGGCCTCAAGCTGCATAGTGGCTGCGAACTGACAAGGGCAGGTACATTCAGCTTAGAATGGCCGTTGATGTGCAGATGTCACATGTGCGTGTCATTTCAAAAGGAATAAAATGGCGAGGGAAAGGTTAGATTTTAAAAACAAAAATCCAAATGACAATAGCAGCAGCTAAAATGTCAACGGAACTGAGGAATCCCAGCCAGGCTCCCATGCCTGTACTTGCCCGGCCTCAAGCTGTGAAGCGGCTGTGATCTGACAAGGGCAGGCAGATTCAACTTAGAATGGCCGTTGACGTGCAGATGTTACATGTGCGCGTCTTTTCAAAAGGAGTAAAATGGGGAGGGAAAAGTAAGATTTTAAAAACAAAAATACAAAAATACAAAAATCCAAATTACAATAGCAGCAGCCAAAATGTCAACGGAACCAGGGATTCCCAGCCAGTCTCCCAAACAGTAGTTCACCGGCCTCAAGCTGCATAGCAGCTGCAATCTGACGAGTGCAGGCACATTCAGCTTAGAATGGCCGTTGATGTGCAAATGACACATGTGCGTGTCTTTTCAAAAGGAATAAAATGGGGAGGGAAAGGATAGATTTTAAAAACAAAAATCCAAAAATCCAAATGACTATAGCAGCAGCCAAAATATCAACTGAACCGGAGATTACCAGCCAGTCTCCCATGCTGCTACTTGCCCAGTCTCAAGCTGTGCAGCAGCTGCAATCCGACAAGGGCAGGCACATTCAGGTTAGAATGGTCATTGACTTGCCGATGTCACATGTGCGTGTCTTTTCAAAAGGAATAAAATGGGGAGGGAAAGGTTAGATTTTAAAATTAAAAATCCAAATGACTATAGCAGCAGCCAAAACGTCAACAGAACAGGGGATTCCCAGCTAGTCTCCCAGGCTGGTACTTGCCCTGCTTCAAGCTGCATAGTGGCTGCTATCTGATGAGGGGAGGCACATTCAGCTTAGAATGGCCTTTGATGTGCACATGACATATGTGCAAGTCTTTTCAAAAGGAATAAAATGGGGAGGGAAAGGTTAGATTTTAAAAAGAAAGATCAAAAAATCAAAAAATCCAAATGACAATAGCAGCAGCCAATATGTCAATGGAACTGGGGATTCCCAGCCAGTCCCCTACACCAGTACTTGCCCAGCCTCAAGCTACGTAGTGGCTGCAATCTGACGAGGGAAGTCACATTCAGCTTAGAATGGCCATTGACTTACGGATGTCACATGTGCGTGTCTTTTCAAAAGGAATAAAAGGGGGAGGGAAAGGTTAGATTTTAAAAACAAAAATCCAAATAACAATCGCAGCAGACAAATTGTCATAGGTACCAAGGATTCCCAGCCAGTCTCCCATGCCAGTACTTGCCCGGCCTCAAGTTGAATAGTGGCTGCTATGCTGATGAGGGAAGTCACATTCAGCTTAGAATGGCCATTAACTTGCAGATGTCACATGTGCACGTCTTTTCAAAAGGAATAAAATGGGGAGGGAAAGGTTAGATTTTAAAAACAAAAATCCAAATGACAATAGCAGCAGACAAAATGTCAATGGAACCAGGGATTCCCAGCCAGCCTCCCATGCTGGTACTTGCCCAACCTCAAACTGCATAGCAGCTGTAATCTGACGAGGGCAGACACAAACAGCTCAAAATGCCCCTTGACATGCAGATGTCACATGTGCGCGTCTTTTCAAAAGAAATAAAATGGGGAGGGAAAGGTAAGATTTTAAAAACAATAATCCAAAAATCCAAATGACAATAGCAGCAGCCAAAATGTCAACAGAACCAGGGACTCCCAGCCAGTCTCCCATGCCAGTAATTGCCCAGCTTCAAGGTGCGTAGCAGCTGCGATCTGATGAAGGTAGGCACATTCAGCTTAGAATTGCAGTTGATACACAGAATTCACATGTTCGCGTCTTTTCAAAAGGAATAAAATGGGGAGGGAAAGGTTAGATTTTAAAAACAAAAATCCAAATGACCATAGCAGCAGCCAAAATGTCTACAGAACCAGGGATTCCCAGCCAGTCACCCATGCCAGTAATTGCCCAGCTTCAAGGTGCGTAGCAGCTGCGATCTGATGAAGGTAGGCACATTCAGCTTAGAATTGCAGTTGATATACAGAATTCACATGTTCGCGTCTTTTCAAAAGGAATAAAATGGGGAGGGAAAGGTTAGATTTTAAAAACAAAAATCCAAATGACCATAGCAGCAGCCAAAATGTCTACAGAACCAGGGATTCCCAGCCAGTCTCCCATGCTGGTACTTGCCCGGTCTCAAGCTGAGTAGCGGCTGGGTTCTGATGAGGGCACGCACATTCAATTTAGAACGGCGGTCAACTTGCAGAAGTCACATGTGCGTGTTTTTTCAAAAGGAATAAAGTGGGGAGGGAAAGGTTGGATTTTAAAAACAAAAATCCAAATGACAATAGCAGCAGCCATAATATCAATAGAATCAGTGATTCCCAGCTAGTCTCCCATGCCAGTACTTACCCAGCCTAAAGCTGCTTAGTGGCTGCAATCTGACGAGGGCAGGCACATTCAGCTTAGAATATCTGCTGATGTGCAAACTTCACATGTGCGCGTCTTTTCAAAAGGAATAAAATGGGGAGGTAAAGCTTAGATTTTAAAAACAAAAATCCAAATGACAATAGCAGCAGCCAAAATGTCAACAGGGGATTCCCAGTCAGTCTCCCATGCCAGTACTTGCCCAGCCTCAAACTGCGTAGCGGCTGCAATCTGACGAGGGGAGGTACATTCAGCTTAGAATGGCCGTTAACGTGCAGATGTCACATGTGCGCGTCTTTTCAAAAGGAATAAAATAGGGAGGGAAAGGTTAGATTTTAAAACCAAAAATCCGAATGACAATAGCAGCAGCCAAAATGTCAACGGAACCGTGGATTCCCAGCAAGTCTTCCATGCCGGTACTTGCCCGGCCTCAAGCTTCATAGTGGCTGCGATCTGACAAGAGCAGGCACATTCAGCTTAGTATGGCCGTTGACATGCAAATGTCACATGTGCTCGTCTTTTCAAAAGGAATTAAATGGGCAGGGAACGGTTAGATTTTAAAAACAAAAATCCAAAAATCCAAAAATCCAAATGACAATAGCAGCAGCCAAAATGTTAATGGAACCGGGGATTCCTAGCCAGTCACCAGTGCCGTTACTTGCCCTGCCTCAAGCTCAATTTGTTTAGCGGCTGCAATCTGACGAGGGCGGGCAGATTCAGCTTAGAATTGCCATCAACGTGAAGAAGTCACATGTGCGCGTCTTTTCAAAAGGACTAAAATGGGGAGGGAAAGGTTAGAATTCAAAAACAAAAATCCAAATGACAATAGCAGCAGACAAAATATCAAATAACCTGAGATTCCCAGCCAGTCTCCCATGTTGATACTTGCCCAAACTCAAGCTGCGTAGCTGCTGTGATCAGACAAGAGCAGGCACATTCAACTTAGAATTGCTGTTGATGTGCAGATGTCACATGTGCAAGTCTTTTCAAAAGGAATAAAATGGGGAGGGAAAGGTTAGATTCTAAAAACAAAAATCCAAATGACAATAGCAGCAGCCAAAATGTCAACGGAGCCAGGGACACCCAGCCAGTCTCCCATGTAGGTACTTGCCCAGCCTCAAGGTGCATTGCAGCTGTGATCTGAAGAGTACAGGCACATTCAGCTGAGAATGGCCATTGACGTGCAGATGTCACATGTGCGTGTGTTTTCAAAAGGAATAAAATGGGGAGGGAAAGGTTAGAATTTAAAAACAAAAATCCAAAAATCCAAATGACAATTGCAGCAGCCAAAATGTCAACGGAACCAGGGATTTCCAGCCAGTCTCCCCTGCCGGTACTTGCCCAGCCTCAAGCTGTGTAGCAGCTGCGATCTGAAGAGGGCAGGCAAAATCAGCTTAAAATGAATGCTGACGTGCAGATGTCACATGTGCGTGTCTTTTCAAAAGGAATAAAATGGGGAGGGAAAGGTTAGATTTTAAAAACAACAATCCAAATGACAATAGCAGCAGCCAAGATGTCAACGAAACTGGGGATGCCCAGCCAGTCTCCCATGCTGGTACTTGCCCAGCCTCAATCTGCATAGCAATTGCAATCTGACAAGGGTAGGCAGATTCAGCTTGGAATGGCAGTTGACATGCAGATGTCACATGTGCGTGTCTTTTCAAAAGGAATAAAATGGGGAGGGGAAGTTTAGATTTTAAAAACAAAAATCCAAAAGTACAAATGACAATAGCAGCAGCCAAAATGTCAACAGAACTGGAGATTCCCCACCAGTCTCCCATGCCAATACTTGCCCAGCCTCAAGCTGCATAGCCGCTGTGTTCTGACAAGGCAGGCACATTCAGCTTAGAATGGCCGTTGACGTGCAAATGTCACATGTGCTCGTTTTTTCAAAAGGAATAAAATTGGGAGGGGAAGGTTAAATTTTATAAACAAAAATCCAAATGACAATAGCAGCAGCCAAAATTTACGTGGAACTGAGGAGTTCCAACCAGTCCCCCACGCTGGTACTTGCCCAGCCTCAAGCTGCGTAGCGGCTTCAATCTGACAAGCGCAGGAACATTCAGCTTAGAATGGATGTTGATGAGCAAATGTCACATGTGCGCGTCTTTTCAAAAGGAATAAAATTGGGAGGGGAAGGTTAGATTTTAAAAACAAAAATCGAAATGACAATAGCGGCAGCGAAAATGTCAACGGAATTCGGGGATTCCCAGCCAGTCTCCAATGACGGTACTTGACCAGGCTCAAGCTGCGTAGTGGCTGCGATATGATGAGGGAAGGCACATTCAGCTTAGAATGGCCGTTGACGTGTAGATGTCACATGTGCACGTCTTTTCGAAAGGAATAAAATGGGGAGGGAAAGGTTAGATTTTAAAAACAAAAATCCAAATGACAATAGCAGCAGCCAGAATGTCAACAAAACTGGGGGTTCCCTGTCAGTCACCCATGTCTGTACTTGCCCAGTCTTAAGCTGGGCAGCAGCTGCAATCTGACGAGAGTAGGCACATTCAGCTTAGAATTACCGCTGATTAACAAATGCCACATGTGCGCGTCTTTTCAAAAGGAATAAAATGGGGAAGTAAAGGTAAGATTTTAAAAACAAAAATCCTAGTGACAATAAAAGCAGCCAAAATGTTAATGGAACCAGGGAGTCCCAACCAGTACTAGCCCAGCCTCAAGCAGCGTAGTGGCTGCGATATGATGAGGGCAGGCACCTTCAGCTTAGAATGGCAGTTGACGTGCAGTTGTCACATGTGCTCGTCTTTTCAAAAGGAATAAAATGAGGAGTGAAAGATTAGATTTTAATAGCAATAATCCAAATGACAATAGCAGCAGCCAATATGTCAACAGAAACGGGGATTCCCAGCCAGTCTTCCATGCCGGTACTTGCCCAGCCTCAAGCTGCAAAGCAGTTGCAATTTGGCAAAGGAAGGCACATTCAGCTTAGAATGGCCGTTGAGGTGAAGATGTCACATGTGCGCGTCTTTTCAAAAGGAATAAAATGGGGAGGGAAAGGTTAGATTTTAAAAAAAAAATCCAAATGACAATAGCAGCAGCCAAAATGTCTACGGAAACAGGGATTCCCAGCTAGTCTCCCATGCCAGTACTTGCCCAGCCTCAAGCTGCGTAGCACCTGCGATCTGATGTTGGCAGGCACATTCAGCTCAGAATGTCCATTGATGTGCAGATGTCACATGTGCGCGTCTTTTCAAAAGGAATAAAATGGGGAGGGAAAAGTAAGATTTTAAAAACAAAAATCCAAAAATCCAAATGACAATAGCAGCAGCCAAAATGTCAACAGAATCGGGAACTCCCATGCCGGTACTTTCCCGTCCTCAAGCTGCATAGCAGCTGCGATCTGACTAGGGAAGGCACATTCAGCTTAGAACGGCCGTTGAGGTGCAGCTGTCACATGTGCGTGTCTTTTCAAAAGGAATAAAATAGGGAGGGAAAGGTTAGATTTTATAAACAAAAAAACAAAAATCCAAATGACAATAGCAGAAGCCAAAATATCAACGGAATCGGGGATTCCCAGCCAGTCTCCCATGCCAGTACTGGCCCAGCCTCAGGCTGCTCCTCAATGGGGAGAGTGCAGCGGTGCTGGGGAAGAAGATGGCGAAAGGTTGGAGGAGTTTTTAAACTAGAGACGGGGGGGGGGGAAACCAAGGAAATAGGTGGGATGTGAGGCAAGCAAGGGGGAAGGGGAGAAGTGAATATAATGAGGGTGGAGAGGGGGGTGGGGATATACAGTTAGATCGTTAGAGAAGAATAGGATGCTAAATAACCCCAAAGTTTTATCTTGCATGCTGACCAATGCAAGAAGCCTGACCAATAAGGCGGATGAGCTGCAGGCGCTTATATCGGAGGAGAGGTATGACATCGTATGTATAACAGAGACTTGGCTAGACGATAGCTACGACTGGGCGGTAAATTTATTAGATTATAGTTTATTTAGAAGGGACCGGAAACAGGGGAAAGGCGGAGGAGTCTGCTTATATGTAAAGTCATGTCTAAAACCCAGACTAAGGGAAGATATAGGAGAGAGAGAAGAGGGGGTCGAGTCCATGTGGGTAGAGATAGAGGGAACTAAAAATAATAATAAAATATTACTGGGGGTCTGCTATAAGCCACCCAATATAACAGAGGAGAATGAGAATCTGCTATTAGGACAAATAGACAAAGTAGCAAAACATAATGAAGTGATTGTAATGGGGGATTTCAACTACCGGGATATTGACTGGGAAACAGAAACCTGTAGATCTCAGAAAGGAAAAAGGTTCTTGACAAATATTAAGGATAACTATCTCTCCCAACTAGTGCAGGAACCAACGAGAGGGAAGGCCGTGTTGGACTTAATATTGACTAATAGGCCTGATAGAATAACTGAGGTACAGATAGGGGGGCACCTAGGTAATAGCGACCATAATATTATCGACTTCAAAATGCCTTTCAGTAGGGTTATCAGTAAGGGAACAACAAAAACATTAAACTTTAGGAGGGCGAGGTTTGATCAGCTGAAAGAAAGCCTTCAACTTATTGACTGGGACAAAGTTCTTAATCAAGGAAATACGAATAGTAAATGGGAAACCTTCAAAAGAATTCTGAATACTCAGTGAGAGAGGTATATACCGTATGGGAATAAAAGGGCCAGAAATGAGAGGAAACCAATATGGTTGAACAAGAACGTAAAAGGGGCGTTAAATAGCAAAAAAGAGGCATTCAAGAGATTAAAACAGGAAAACAGTAAGGAGGCACTAATGTGTTACAAGGAAAAAACGAGAACCTGTAAAAAACAAATAAAAATAGCGAAGGAGGAAACAGAGAGACGTATTGCTAGGGAAAGTAGATCAAATCCCAAACTGTTCTTTACGTATATAAATAGTAAAAGGATTAAATCGGATAATATTGGACCGATAAAAAGTGAGGAAGGCAAAATCATAGAGAAAGATGAGGATAAAGATAATCTATTAAATAATTTTTTTTCGACAACTTTCACAAAGGAAATCGAACTAACAGGAGAAATGAGAAGTGACAAACTTAATCCTCCACTAAGTATGACAAATCTAACCCAAGCTGGGGTACAGAAACGCCTCAGTAACATTAAAATAAACAAATCACCAGGACCTGATGGCATACACCCACGGGTACTAAGGGAACTAAGTAATGTGATAGACAGACCGTTATATCTTATATTTAAGGACTCTGTTGAGACTGGGTCTGTGCCACTTGATTGGCGACAGGCGAATGTAATGCCAATATTCAAAAAGGGAGCGAAAAGTGACGCCGGAAACTATCGGCCGGTGAGTCTGACGTCCGTTGTGGGCAAAATTTTTGAAAGCTTCTTTAAAGAGGCAATTATGGAGCATCTTGATGCTAATAATCTTTTAATCCCGAACCAACATGGATTCATGAGGAATCGCTCCTGCCAAACAAACCTGATTGACTTCTACGAGGAGGTTAGCTCTCGAGTAGATCAGGGGGAACCAGTGGATGTCGTGTATCTCGACTTCTCAAAAGCGTTCGATAGCGTGCCACATAATAGGTTGGTATACAAAATGAGAATGATGGGGCTGGGGGAAAATGTCTGCAAGTGGGTAGCTAACTGGCTAAAGGATAGAAGGCAGAGGGTGGATATAAATGGAATATACTCAGATTGGGTAAGCGTCACCAGTGGGGTACCACAGGGGTCTGTACTAGGCCCAATGTTATTTAATATCTTTATTAACGACATAGTCAACGGGATAAATAGTAAAATATCAATATTTGCAGATGACACAAAGTTATGTAAAACAATTAATACAAAAGAGGACAGTGCAGACCTACAGAGGGATTTGGATAAGCTGGGTAGGTGGAACATTAAATGGCAAATGAGGTTTAACGAGGAGAAATGTAAGGTCATACATATGGGAAGGAAAAATGGAAGTCACCAGTACTCACTGAATGGGAAATCATTGGGGAATTCAGAGATGGAGAAGGACTTGGGCATCTTGATTGATAGCAAACTAAATTGGAGTGCCCAAAGTCAGGCCGCTGCTGTAAGGGCAAACAGGGTAATGGGATGTATCAGAAGAGGTATAGCTGCAAAGGATGAGAACATTGTTCTTCCACTGTACAAAGCACTGGTCAGACCACACTTGGAATACTGTGCTCAGTTATGGGCCCCAATATATAGAAAGGATATTAATGAGCTTGAAAAGGTACAAAGGAGGGCAACAAAATTAATAAAGGGAATGGAGGGACTGCAATACCCAGAGAGGTTCGCAAAACTAGAACTATTCAGCCTGGAAAAGAGAAGGTTGAGGGGGGACATAATAAATGTGTACAAATATGTTAGGGGACAGTATAGAGATCTTGCCCGGGATTTGTTCAAAAGGAGGGATATTACGGTAACTAGAGGGCACTCACTAAGACTGGAAGAAAAATGGTTTCAGCACCAGCATAGGAAGGGGTTCTTTACGGTAAGAGCAGTGAGAATATGGAATTCACTGAGTGAGGAGTAGAAATGAGCGGTGTTCGACTAGAACTGTTCGCCAATCTCAAATTCGAGCTGTTTTGGGCGTTGTTCGAGTTGTTCGACGAACCCGAACGATTTGCAAAAAATTCGGCTGTTCGAGGTTATGTTCGATAACTGTTCGTGCACCAAAAGCTTGTCCTGCATGTCTGGCGCTATTTAGAGCACCAATCATGCAGGGATTGTCTGCCACTCACTGTAATGCCACAGTCATGGTGGTTGTGGCATTACAGTGATTGCCCAAATCGATGGGAACAGTGCCAACAGTGAAACATAAAAAGCCGGCAATTCAGCAGCGGCATACACCGATACCCGACAATTTAGAACCGAAAGAATAGAGGATCACACATAGATTAGATAGATAGAAACATGTCAGTCACACATATAAGAAGCACAGTGACAGTGTTGCTTACTGTACTTGTCATTTAGTGTAAAGGATTTATCAAAAAAAATAATAGTGTTTTCATGCACCGTCTCTTTAAAAAAGCCGGCCTGCAATTCAGCAGCGGTACCCGACAATTTATAACAGAAAGAATAGAGCATCACACATAGATTAGATAGATAGAAACATGTCAGTCACATATATATGAAGTACAGTGACAGTGTTGCTTACTGTACTTGTCATTTAGTGTAAAGGATTTATCAAAAAAAATAATAGTGTTTTCATGCACCGTCTCTTTAAAAAAGCCGGCCGGCAATTCAGCATCTGTACCCGACAATTTATAACAGAAAGAATAGAGCTTCACACATAGATTAGATAGATAGAAACATGTCTGTCACATATATATGAAGTACAGTGACAGTGTTGCTTACTGTACTTGTCATTTAGTATAAAGGATTTATTAAAAAAAATAATAGTGTTTTCATGCACTGTCTCTTTAAAAAAGCCGGCCGGCAAATCAGCATCTGTACCAGACAATTTAGAATAGAAGGAATAGAGCTTCACACATAGAATAGATAGATAGAAACATGTCAGTCACATATATATGAAGTACAGTGACAGTGTTGATTACTGTACTTGTCATTTAGTATAAAGGATTTATTAAAAAAAATAATAGTGTTTTCATGCACTGTCTCTTTAAAAAAGCCGGCCGGCAAATCAGCATCTGTACCCGACAATTTAGAATAGAAGTAATAGAGAATCACACATAGATTAGATAGATAGAAACATGTCAGTCACATATATATGAAGTACAGTGATAGTGTTGATTACTGTACTTGTCATTTAGTGTTAAAATAAAGGATTTATTTAAAAAAAAATTGGCGTGGGAATCCCCATAATTTTAGGCTCTAGCGGAGGTTAAGCAGACAGCTGGGGCAGATGTTTGAAGCCTGGGAAGGGGGTAATACCCATGGAGCTTCCCAGGCTACTAATATCAGCCCCCAGCTGAATACATAGCCTTTACTAGCTATTAAAATGGGGGACCCCACAAAAAAATGACGTGGGGTCCCCCCTATTTTAATAGCTAGCAAAGGCTAGGCAGACAGCTGGGGGCTGATATTAATAGCCCAGGAAGGGAGCCATGAATATTGGCCCCCTCCCAGGCTAGAAACACCAGCCGTCAGCCGCCCCAGAAATGGCGCATCCATAGGATGCGCCAATTCTGGCACTTAGCCTCACTCTTCCACGCTGCCCTGGTGCGGTGGCAGTGGGGTAATAGGGTTGGGGTTGATGTCAGCTTATAATGCCAGCTGACATCAAGCCCAGGTTAGTAATGGAGAGGCGTCTATAAGACACCCCCATTACTAACCCCATAGTCAAAGTTAAAAGAAAACACAAACACCCAGAATAAAGTCCTTTAATTGA
The DNA here is from genome assembly GCF_046119375.1 of Phyllobates terribilis. NCBI lineage: Eukaryota > Metazoa > Chordata > Amphibia > Anura > Dendrobatidae > Phyllobates > Phyllobates terribilis. Next base: position 6,377,342 of record NW_027362792.1, read on the forward strand.
AATAAAGACACATTCCTTTATTGTTCTAAATTAAACCATACTTACCGTCACGCCCATTCCAGCTGAAGCCAACGATCTCCTGCAATAAAAGAAAAATAATAAAGCAACCTCATCCTTACCTTTCCATGGTTCCCACTACAGCTTCAGCTCTGCTACATCGAGATAACAGGCTGGACCGCAGCAGAATGCTGCCATCCAGCCTGTCATCCCGCGGACACTGAGAAGCGCAGGCATGCTTGCACTCCTCAGTGTCTCACTGTGACGGCATCCAGATGAGCCGAGGTCATGTCCAATGAACTCGGCGCACCTCGTGCACGTCACTGACAGCGTGGGAGAATTCTCCTGCACTCAGCGCTTCAGCGTGAGAATTTTCCCACGCTGTCAGTGACGTGCATGAGGTGAGCTGAGTTCATTGGACATGAGCTCACCTCATGCACGTCACTGACAGCGTGGGAAAATTCTCCTGCACTCAGCGCTACAGCGTGAGAATTCTCCCACGCTGTCAGTGACGTGCATGAGGTGAGCTCATTCATGTCCAATGAACTCAGCTGACCTCATGTACCTCACTGACAGCATGGGAGAATTTTCACGCTGAAGTGCTGAGTGCAGGAGAATTCTCCCACGCTGTCAGTGACGTGCATGAGGTGAGCCGAGTTCATTGGACATGACCTCGGCTCATCTTTATGTCGTCACAGCCAGACACTGAGGAGCGCAAGCATGCCTGCGCTTCTCAGTGTCCGCGGGATGACAGGCTGGATGGCAGCTTTTTGCTGCGGTCCAGCCTGTCATCTCGATGTAGCAGAGCTGAAGCTGTCGTGGGAACCATGGAAAGGTAAGGATGAGGTTGCTTAATTATTTTACTTTTATTGCAGAAGACATTGGCTTCAGCTGGAATGGGCGTGATGGTAAGTATGGTTTAATTTAGAACAATAAAGAATTGTGTGTTTATTTCAATTAAAGGACTTTTTTCTGGGTGTTGTGTTTTTTTTAAATACTTTACTAGAAATTCATGGTGGTCATGTCTAATATTGGCGTGACCCCATGAATTTTGGGCTTAGGGCCAGCTGATAATGCCAAGCTGGCCTTAACCCCTTTATTACCCAGTGAGCCACCGCACCAGGGCCCTGGATGAGTTGGGTACAGCGCCAGAAGATGGCGCTTCTATGAACGCGCCATTTTCTGGGGCGGCTGCGGACTGCAATTTGCAGCGGGTGGGGCCCAGAAAGCTTGGGCCTCCCTGCGCTGCAGATTCCAGCTCCCAGCTGCCTAGTTGTACCTGGCTGGGCACAAAAATAGGGCGAAGCCCCACGCATTTTTTTTTTAAATTATTTCATGAAATTCATGGAATAATTAAGAAAAAAAGGGCTTCCCTATATTGTTGTGTCCAACCAGGTACAAATAAGCAGCTGGTGGTTGGGGGCAGCCCGTTCCTGCCTGCTGTACCTGGCTGGACACAAATATAGTGCGAAGCCCCACGTCAATTTTTTTTTAATTATTTCATGAAATAATTTTTTTAAAAAAGGGCTTCCCTATATTGTTGTGTCCGGCCAGGTACAAATAGGCAGCTGGTGGTTGGGGGCAGCCCGTTCCTGCCTGCTGTACCTGACTGGACACAAATATAGGGCGAAGCCCCACGTCAATTTTTTTTAAATTATTTCAGGAAATTCATGAAATAATTAAAAAAAAATTGATGTGGGGCTGCGTCCTATATTTGTGTCCAGCCAGGTACAGCAGGCAGGAACGGGCTGCCCCCAACCACCAGCTGCCTATTTGTACCTGGCCGGACACAACAATATAGGGAAGCCCTTTTTTTCTTAATTATTTCATGAATTTCATGAAATAATTAAAAAAAAAAATACGTGGGGCTTCGCCCTATTTTTGTGTCCAGCCAGGTACAACTAGGCAGCTGGGGGCTGGAATCTGCAGCGCAGGGAGGCCCAAGCTTTCTGGGCCCCACCCGCTGCAAATTGCAGTCCGCAGCCGCCCGGGAAAATGGCGCGTTCATAGAAGCGCCATCTTCTGGCGCTGTACCCAACTCATCCAGGGCCCTGGTGCGGTGGCTCACTGGGTAATAAAGGGGTTAAGGCCAGCTTGGCATTATCAGCTGGCCCTAAGCCCGAAATTCATGGGGTCACGCCAATATTAGACATGACCACCATGAATTTCTAGTAAAGTATTTAAGAAAAACACAAACACCCAGAAAAAAGTCCTTTAATTGAAATAAACACACAGTTCTTTATTGTTCTAAATTAAACCATACTTACCGTCACGCCCATTCCAGCTGAAGCCAATGATCTCCTGCAATAAAAGTAAAATAATAAAGCAACATCATCCTTACCTTTCCATGGCTCCCACGACAGCTTCAGCTCTGCTACATCGAGATGACAGGCTGGACCGCAGCAGAACGCTGCCATCTAGCCTGTCATCCCGCAGACACTGAGAAGCGCAGGCATGCTTGCGCTCCTCAGTGTCTGGCTGTGACGGCATCCAGATGAGCCGAGGTCATGTCCAATGAACTCGGCGCACCTCATGCACGTCACTGACAGCGTGGGAAAATTCTCACGCTGAAGCGCTGAGTGCAGGAGAATTTTCCCATGCTGTCAGTGACGTGCATGAGGTGAGCCGAGTTCATTGGACATGACCTCGGCTCATCTTTATGCCGTCACAGCGAGACACTGAGGAGCGCAAGCATGCCTGCGCTTCTCAGTGTCTGCGGGATGATAGGCTGGATGGCAGCATTCTGCTGCGGTCCAGCCTGTCATCTCGATGTAGCAGAGCTGGAGCCATCGTGGGAACCATGGAAAGGTAAGGATGAGGTTGCTTTATTATTTTTCTTTTATTGCAGGAGATCGTTGGCTTCAGCTGGAATGGGCGTGATGGTAAGTATGGTTTAATTTAGAACAATAAAGAATTGTGTCTTTATTTCAATTAAAGGACTTTATTCTGGGTGTTTGTGTTTTTTTTTAACTTTGACTATGGGGTTAGTAATGGGGGTGTCTTATAGACGCCTCTCCATTACTAACCTGGGCTTGATGTCAGCTGGCATTATAAGCTGACATCAACCCCAACCCTATTACCCCCTGCCACCGCACCAGGGCAGCGTGGAAGAGTGAGGCTAAGTGCCAGAATTGGCGCATCCTATGGATGCGCCATTTCTGGGGCGGCTGACGGCTGGTGTTTCTAGCCTGGGAGGGGGCCAATATTCATGGCTCCCTTCCTGGGCTATTAATATCAGCTCCCAGCTGTCTGCCTAGCCTTTGCTAGCTATTAAATTAGGGGGGACCCCACGTCATTTTTTTGCGGGGGGTCCTCCATTTTAATAGCTAGTAAAGGCTAGGTATTCAGCTGGGGGCTGATATTAGTAGCCTGGGAAGCTCCGTGGGTATTACCCCCTTCCCAGGCTTCAAACATCTGCCTCAGCTGTCTGCTTAACCTCCGCTAGAGACTAAAATTACGGGGAACCCCACGCCAATTTTTTTTAATAATAAATCCTTTATTTTAATACTAAATGACAAGTACAGTAACCAACACTATCACTGTACTTATTATATATGTGACTGACATGTTTCTATCTATCTAATCTATGTGTGAAGCTCTATTCTGTCTGTTATAAATTGTCGGGTACAGATGCTGAATTGCCGGCCGGCTTTCTTAAAGAGACAGTGCATGAAAACACTATTATTTTTTTTGATAAATCCTTTACACTAAATGACAATTACAGTAAGCAACACTGTCACTGTACTTCCTATATATGTGGCTGACATGTTTCTATCTATCTAATCTATGTGTGATTCTCTATTCCTTCTATTCTAAATTGTTGGGTACCGCTGCTGAATTGTCGGCCGGCTTTTTTAAAGAGACGGTGCATGAAAACACTATTATTTTTTTTAATAAATCCTTTGCAGTAAATGACAAGTACAGTAAGCAACACTGTCACAGTACTTCATATATATGTGACTGACATGTTTCTATCTATCTAATCTATGTGTGAAGCTCTATTCTGTCTGTTATAAATTGTCGGGTACCGCTGCTGAATTGCCGGCCGGCTTTTTTAAAGAGACGGTGCACGAAAACACTATTATATTTTTTAATAAATCCTTTACACTAAATGACAAGTACAGTAAGCAACACTGTCACTGTACTTCATATATATGTGACTGACATGTTTCTATCTATCTAATCTATGTGTGATGCTCTATTCCTTCATGTCTAAATTGTCGGGTACCGGTGTATACCGCTGCTGAATTGCCGGCCGGCTTTTTTAAAGAAAGCGTCTTCTGAGCAGTTTGTGAGCTTTTGGACACCTTTGAAGGTGTTTTCTATGTGTTTCTATGTGTTTTTGTTTGCCTGCCATTGGTTTTAACAGTGTTCGACGGTGTTCGACGAACAGTTCGACGAACAGTTCCTCGAACATCCCGGTGTTCAACGAACCGAACCGAACCCGAACACTATGGGGGTGGCTCAACACTAGTGAGGAGACGGTAATGTTGGATTCACTACACCAGTTCAAGCGGGGACTGGATGCATTTCTAGATACCAGGCAGATTTCAGCATATACTTAAAAATAAAATAAAATAGTAGGTTGATACAGGGATTTATTCTGACTGCTGTTTTCAGAGTCGGGAGGGAATATTTCCTCAGGTGAAGATTGGCCAAATCATTTGGGGTTTTTGCCCTCCTCTGGATCAACTTTAGCAATTACAGAACTAACAGGTCGAACTTGATGGATGCAAGTCTTTATTCGGCTTTACAAACTATGTTACTATGTTACTATGTATGCTTAGCGGCTGCGATCTGACAAAAGCAGGCACATTCAGCTTAGAATGGCCGTTGACGTACAAATGTCACACGTGCACGTCTTTTCAAAAGGAATAAAATGGGGAGGAAATGGTTAGATTTTAAAAAAAAAATCCAAAAAATCAAATGACAATAGCAGCAGCCAAAATGTCAATGGAACCAGGGATTCCCAGCCAGTCTCCCATGCCGGTACTACCCCGACCTCAAGCTGCGTAGCTGCTGCAATCTGATGAGGGAAGGCACATTCATCTTAGAATGGCCGTCGATGTGCAGATGTCACATGTGCGCATCTTTTCAAAAGGAATAAAATGGGGAGGGAAAGCTCATATTTTTAAAAACAAAAATTCAAAAATCCAAATGACAATAGCAGCAGCCAAAATATCAACGGAAGCAGGGATTCCCAGCCAGTCTCCCATGACGGTACTTGCCCGGCCTCAAGCTGTGCAGCAGCTGCGATCTGACGAGGGAAGGCACACTCAGCTTAGAATGGCTGTTGATGTAGAGATGTCACATGTGCGTGTCTTTTCAAAATGAATAAAATGGGGAGGGAAAAGATCAACGTAAAAAACAAAAATCCAAATGACAATAGCTTCAGCCAAAATGTCAACGGAACCAGGGATTCCCAGCCCATCTCCAATGCTGGTACTTGCCCGGCCTCAATCTGCATAGTAGCTGCAATCTGAAAAGGGAAGGCACATTCAGCTTAGAATGGCCGTTGACGGAAAGATGTCAAATGTGCACGTCTTTTCAAAAGGAATAAAATGGGGAGGGAAAGGTTAGATTTTAAAAACAAAAATCCAAATAACAATAGCAGCAGCCAGTCTCCCATGCCAGTACTTGCCTGACCTCAAGCCGCGTAGTGGCTGCGATTTGACGAGTTAAGGCAGATTCAGCATAGAATGGCTGTTGACGTGCTGATGTCACATGTGCGCGTCTTTTCAAAAGGAATAAAATGGGGAGGGAAAGGTTAGATTTTAAAAACAAAAATCCAAATGACAATAGCAGCAGCCAAAATGTCAACGGAACTGGGGACTCCCATCTAGTTTCCCACAAAGGTACTTGCCTGGCCTCAAGCTGCATAGCAGCTGCGATCTGACGAGGGAAGGCACATTCAGCTTAGAATGGCCGTTGACTTGCAGATGTCACATGTGCGCGTCTTTTCACAAGGAATAAAATGGGGAGGGAAAGGTTAGATTTTATTAACAAAAATCCAAAAATCCAAATGACATTACCAGCAGCCAAAATGTCAATGGAATCGGGGATTCCCAACCAGTCACCCATGCTGGTACTTGCCCAGCTTCAATCTGCATAGCAGCTGCGCTCTGATGAGGGAAGGCACATTCAGCTCAGAATGGCCGTTGATGAGCAGATGTCACATGTGCGTGTGACACCCCAGGGGTCTGGTTGCCACAGTAATAGAGATATTATGTCTGAGAGCAAGTGGGAGGTTTCTCTGGTCAGGAGCCCTAAGCATGCAACACTGCCCGCCGAGACCTGGGAGGGGAGGAATCTGCCCTTATAAACTGGGTCTGGGGCGGGATTGGGTGAGACAGAGACAGAGCCTGCAGAACAAGCAGAGCAGTCAGAGCCTAGAGTGAAGCTGCAGACACAGGAAAAGATACATCAGGAGCTCTGTAGGAGCAGAGGCAGAAGGCCAGGGGCTGTGAGCAGAGATATAGCTCGCCCTGGCTGAAGTTACTAAAACCGAACACAGGAGTCCGAGGCTGTAGGGACTGATATATACCCAGCAGCAGAAACCAGCCGGCAGGGAATTCCAGGTCCTCTGGCCATAGAAGCCCGGAGGCTCAGTCACAAAGAAGGGACCAGCGCCACCATCCAGGAGCGGAGGCTAACAGAAGGCCCCAAGTCTCCAGCCATACGGGTGAGCACCACACGGTATACTCAGGGACGTGGGCTACTTGTAACCGCTGACAGCAAGGTAGCCAGGAAGAGTGCAGATAAATGGGGAGGCCTACAACTCCACCTGGCCAGGGGAACTCCTGCTTGCTCGCAGACTGACCAGGCCCCTTATACTAGCCTGTACTCCCGGGATGGTCTGCCTTGTACCATCAGTAAAGACCCTGTACTGCACCTCACGTCTCTGTGATTCCTTGCCGCACCAGCACCATTAGCACTGGGACCCTCACACCATCACTCCCATCATCTCTCACATTAGCTGCCCTGAGGCAATACTTCTCCCGTGGGGAGTTATCCCATACTCGGCTGCGCAAACAACATCAGCCTCAGCGGTAGGCAGCGCAGCGGCGGTCTCCACTGACCGCAATCCACGGGTGGTGTAGTCGGACATTTGTTATACATTAAGACTGCCACTGGTTTGACCACCCTGGGCACGGACCGGGTCACCACCACACGGAGACTACAACCCCCAGCATTCTACAACAGGCCCGGTTCCGGGTTCCCCTGCACAACACAGGCCCAGGGGGCGCCTCAACTTTGGCGTAGTCGGCAGGATTTCGTGCCCGCAACCACCGGGTACTGCGTGCCTGAAAAAGAGACTTTTATACTTACCTGTGGTGAAGTTTCCCGCCGTCCGGAGTCGTTTCCCGCCATCCGGAGCCGATTCCCGCCATCAGATGCCATCTTGGACCGTTTCCCGCTGTCTTCTCCCTTCTTCCCGCCATCCGCAGCTGCTTCCCGCCTTCGGACGCCATCTTCGGGACGCCGCACGGGAAGAAGAGGGGCGTGGACGCCGAAAGCGCGCGAGATCCGAAGCTCCGCCCCACGCTCTGACGCTGCGCAAGGTCCTGGAAGGGAGGAAGAGCGACGCTGACGTCATCGGAGCGCGACGCCAGGTCCTCAACCCAGACTATCGACTGCGAATCCGCGGCCTACGGAAGAAGTGCATCGCAAGGTAGGCCACTAGGTGGGAGGAGGATGCCGGATACCGAGGGGAGCTCCACTGCCACAGCCACCGCTAGCGCAACCGCTGCAGCAGTCATGCCATTCACCATGCCCTATATTCCGGGGGCAACCTGGCTACCCCAGTACTCAGGGGAGTCACATACTCTAAATGACTTTAGAGAAAGACTGGATAGCCTCTTCCAGGTGTACCCACTCACAGAAGAGCAAAAAGTGAGCATCCTGGTGGCCCAATTAATCGGGGCAGCCCAAAGGGAGGTAAAGTCCTGGCCACCTGGGAGGAAGAGGACTGTCAGAGAAATACTAGCCCGGCTGAAAGACACATTTGATACCCACACCTCAGCCGAAATAAAGCTCAGATTTTACGGGTGTAAACAGCGGGCACATGAGAGTATAAGAGACTATGCTCTAAACCTACAAGAGGCCCTGAGAGCCATTAAGCAGGCAGACCCTGGCAGCGTGGGAAATGAAGATAAGCTGTTGACTGAACAATTTATTGAGGGTCTACTGTGCAATGCCCACCGAACCCAGTTGCGGGCAATGGCCTTACAGGACCCTGACCTGGACTTTGCACAGTTCAAGGACAGAGCCATCTGGGTGCTCCGAGAACCGGCACCAGGTGGCGCTGTGACCCACAGGCGCCCTGCTAGCACTTACCACCAGGAGACGGCACCCTTGTCTGCAGGGCCTGTGGGAGCTGATGCGCAGGCTTTGAACAATAACCCGGCAACAGACCTGCACCATCAGGTCCAAGAGCTGACTAAGAGCGTTGCCGCGCTAAACAGAACTGTGCAGTCTTTACAGGTCTCTTCTCCAGGAAAGATACAGCTGGAATCCGGACCGGAGGACGTCCCGTGGCACCGACTGAGGAGGACCCCACCGGCCAGAGGAAGATCCAACGACAGATACAACGAGGACGGACGACCCATCTGCCGCCGCTGCAATCAACCCGGACATGTGGCAAGGTACTGTCATTTAAACGGGCACAACCTGGGGTAGAGGGCCAACTCCCAGGCATAAGACCATCAGGCCCATCAAACTGGCGTGATAAATACGTAGGGGGACGTCCAATCTTGCCTGTGGTACTGGATGGCATTCCTATGAGTGCCCTACTAGACACTGGGTCACAGGTGACCACCATCCCGTACGTGCTCTTTAAACAGTACTGGAATGACTCGGACATAACCCGCTACCCAGATGACGATCTGAGTATCATCGCCAGCAATGGTCAGCCCGTGCCGCAGGTGGGATTCAAAGAGGTGACCATTAAGATCAGTAAAGTCGAACTGGCGGCACAAGGACTGATTATAGTGGACATAGACCGTCATGAGAGTCACCCTAGAATTACCTTGGGAACTAATGTGATTGAAAATTGTCTTGCAGAGGTGATTCTCATTTTACAGCAGGTTGCCAAGAACGCCAGTTCCGGCCAGCAGCGTGTGCTCCAAAAAGAGATCCGGGCACTGATGAAGCGGCAACAAGTGGAACTATCTGGTGGTGAGATAGGTAGCGTGAGAATGTGTGACCCGTTCCCTATTGCCATGCCCCCAAAAAGTGAGATGATGATTTGGTGCCGGGCAGCTATTGGTCTAAGAGGTAGAGACTACCAAGCAATGGTAGAACCCGTCTACTCAGACAGTAGGCCCACCATTTTGACAGCACGGGGGGTGGTCGATGTACGCCATTGGAAGGTGCCCGTTCGCATCATAAATATCAGGGAGAGAGAAGTACACCTGCCCCGGTATGCCACGCTAGCCAAATTGTTTACCATCAACCAGAACTCTGTACAGGCCGTGGAACCCTTGCCTCCATCTCAACCAGAGGAAGGTAACGGCTCTAAGAAACCAATGGAGGACTGGTGTCAGCAACTACATTTGGGTACTGACTCCACTCCCTCACATCAGAAACAGGGAGTCTATCGGTTGGTACGAGAGTACGAGAGAGTGTTTAGTAAACACCCGCTAGACTTCAGGCGAGTAAAGGGGGTAGAACACCACATCCCCACGGGAGACCATCCTCCCATAAAGGAGAGATACCGACCCGTACCCCCGGCACACTACCAACACGCCAAGGGGATGCTTAGAGACATGAAGGAGGCTGGGGTAATCAAGGACAGCTGTAGCCCCTGGGCAGCTCCACTAGTCTTAGTGAAAAAGAAAGACAACACCATGAGAATGTGTGTAGACTACAGGAAGGTCAACCGTATCACACACAAAGATGCGTACCCGTTACCAAGGATAGAAGAGTCCTTAGCTGCATTAAAATCTGCTAACTTCTTCTCTACTTTGGATCTCACTAGCGGGTACTGGCAGGTTCCTGTAGCAGAGGCGGACCGGGAGAAGACCGCATTCACCACCCCGATGGGTCTCAGCGAATTTAACTGTATGCCGTTCGGGCTCTGCAACGCACCAGGAACCTTCCAATGGTTGATGGAATGCTGTCTGGGACACCGGAACTTCGAGACGGTCCTGTTATATCTGGACGATGTCATCGTCTATTCCAAGACCTACGAGGACCACCTGAAACACCTGGCAGAAGTGTTCGAAGCTCTGGCAAACTACGGCCTAAAGGTGAAACCCTCCAAGTGTCACCTCCTGAAACCAAAGGTGCAATACCTGGGACACGTGGTGAGTAGAGATGAGCGTTGCTCTACTCGAACTGTTCGCCAATCTCAAATTCGAGCTGTTTTGGGCGGTGTTCAAGCCGTTCGGCGAACACGAACAATTTGAGAAAAATTCGGCTGTTCGAGGTTATGTTCGATAACTGTTCGTGCAACAAAATCATAACTGGATTTTTTCTCAGTAATGATGAAAATTAATGTTAATACGCAGTTTGAGTGTACAGCGGGGTGGGGGGAGGGGCAGGGGACGGATCTCTGCAGGAACAATGAAGATCTCCATTTTTTTTTCTCTTTCCCGCATTTGCAGTGGGGAGGTGCAATCTGTCAGCCTATCAGCAGCGCACACACGGAGCGAAGTGCTTTTTTTCACACAAGCAAGGGCATGTGTCATTGGCAGTGTATGTCACATGTCCTTGCCCTATAAGACCAAGCCATTTTCCCCGTCGCCACCATTTTCTCACTGCTGCAGCTGCGTGTTAGACGGCACCGCTGTTGCTGTGTGCGCTATACCTTGTTAATTTCAAGCCAATTTTCGCAGAAATATACAGATAGCTTGGGAGTAGGGAATAGTTGTGATTGCAGTCCTTTTAAGGACTAGGTTACAGCATTTCCTACGACTTTTATCAGGGAGGTCTGTGCTCTTAAATAGATAGGTTGTGGGATTAAAGACTAATTGTAATTGGAGTCCTTTTCAGGACTAGGTTACATCAGTTCCTATCAGTTTTTGCCAGGCAGGTCTGTGCCAGTGCTGTGCAAGTTTTTTTCACAGCATTTGGCTGAATCTAGCAAAGCTAATCCTTTTTGGCATATTGCAGAGTGTATTAGTCAGTGGAGTAGCCTATCTGTGTTGCAAGATATACCATCTGTGTATAGAATACCAATGTTTTTACTGCACCTAGTGATGTAAAATCTTTTGGGCATAGCATCATTCTATTAGTCCATCTATACTGACCTCCATCAGGTTGCAAACTGAATATATTTTTTTCTGCATCTACCTCTGAAAAAATATTGGGCTTCTAGCTGTGTGTGGGTCTTGTTCTATTAATCCATCTATACAGACCTCCATCAGGTTGCAAACTGAATATAATTTTTTTCTGCATCTAGCTCTGAAAAAATATTTGGCCTTCTAGCAGTGTGTGGGACTTGTTCTATTAGTCCACCTATACTGACCTCCATCAGGTTGCAAACTGAATATATTTTTTTCTACATCTACCTCTGAAAAAATATTGGGCTTCTAGCTGTGTGTGGGACTTGTTGTATTAGTCCATCTATACTACTGACCTCCATCAGGTTGCAAACTGAATATATTTTTTTCTGCATCTACCTCTGAAAAAATATTGGGCTTCTAGCTGTGTGTGGGTCTTGTTCTATTAATCCATCTATACAGACCTCCATCAGGTTGCAAACTGAATATAATTTTTTTCTGCATCTAGCTCTGAAAAAATATTTGGCCTTCTAGCAGTGTGTGGGACTTGTTCTATTAGTCCACCTATACTGACCTCCATCAGGTTGCAAACTGAATATATTTTTTTCTGCATCTACCTCTGAAAAAATATTGGGCTTCTAGCTGTGTGTGGGACTTGTTGTATTAGTCCATCTATACTACTGACCTCCATCAGGTTGCAAACTGAATATATTTTTTTCTGCATCTACCTCTGAAAAAATATTGGGCTTCTAGCTGTGTGTGGGACTTGTTGTATTAGTCCATCTATACTACTGACCTCCATCAGGTTGCAAACTGAATATATTTTTTTCTGCATCTACCTCTGAAAAAATATTGGGCGTCTAGCTGTGTGTGGGTCTTGTTCTATTAATCCATCTATACAGACCTCCATCAGGTTGCAAACTGAATATAATTTTTTTCTGCATCTAGCTCTGAAAAAATATTTGGCCTTCTAGCAGTGTGTGGGACTTGTTCTATTAGTCCACCTATACTGACCTCCATCAGGTTGCAAACTGAATATATTTTTTTCTGCATCTACCTCTGAAAAAATATTGGGCTTCTAGCTGTGTGTGGGACTTGTTGTATTAGTCCATCTATACTACTGACCTCCATCAGGTTGCAAACTGAATATATTTTTTTCTGCATCTACCTCTGAAAAAATATTGGGCTTCTAGCTGTGTGTGGGACTTGTTATATTAGTCCATCTATACTACTGACCTCCATCAGGTTGCAAACTGAATATATTTTTTTCTGCATCTACCTCTGAAAAAATATTGGGCTTCTAGCTGTGTGTGGGTCTTGTTCTATTAATCAATCTATACAGACCTCCATCAGGTTGCAAACTGAATATAATTTTTTTCTGCATCTAGCTCTGAAAAAATATTTGGCCTTCTAGCAGTGTGTGGGACTTGTTCTATTAGTCCACCTATACTGACCTCCATCAGGTTGCAAACTGAATATATTTTTTTCTGCATCTACCTCTGAAAAAATATTGGGCTTCTAGCTGTGTGTGGGACTTGTTGTATTAGTCCATCTATACTACTGACCTCCATCAGGTTGCAAACTGAATATATTTTTTTCTGCATCTACCTCTGAAAAAATATTGGGCTTCTAGCTGTGTGTGGGACTTGTTGTATTAGTCCATCTATACTACTGACCTCCATCAGGTTGCAAACTGAATATATTTTTTTCTGCATCTACCTCTGAAAAAATATTGGGCTTCTAGCTGTGTGTGGGTCTTGTTCTATTAATCCATCTATACAGACCTCCATCAGGTTGCAAACTGAATATAATTTTTTTCTGCATCTAGCTCTGAAAAAATATTTGGCCTTCTAGCAGTGTGTGGGACTTCTTCTATTAGTCCACCTATACTGACCTCCATCAGGTTGCAAACTGAATATATTTTTTTCTGCATCTACCTCTGAAAAAATATTGGGCTTCTAGCTGTGTGTGGGACTTGTTTTATTAGTCCATATATACTACTGACCTCCATCAGGTTGCAAACTGAATATATTTTTTTCTGCATCTACCTCTGAAAAAATATTGGGCTTCTAGCTGTGTGTGGGACTTGTTGTATTAGTCCATCTATACTACTGACTGTAACGGGTCAGGGAGGCGGAACCTCTGAGCTACTATACAAGGGGGCGGCCCTTGTAAGGGAGCGGGTGGCAGTCTCTGGAAGAACGGACAGGGAGTTACGGCAAGTGATCAGGGCAGTCTCTGGGTAAAGGGTAGGTACGACCTGTGATGGCAGAGCCTCCGGGTAGGCTAGCAGGCAGAAGGTAGATGTGTGCACCCAGGTGAGCAAGCGAGAGTCTCTGGAATAGCAGGTGGTCACGGCACGTGACGGCGGAGCCTCCGGGCTGGCAAGCAGGCAGGTAACGGAGAAGCGCTCCCAGGTGAGCGGGCAAGAGTCTCTGAAATAGCTGGTGGTCACAGCACGTGACAGCGGAGTCTCCGGGTAGGCAAGCAGGCAGGTAGTGGAGAAGCGCTCCCAAGTGAGCGGGCAAGAGTCTGGAGTAGCTGGTGGTCACAGCACGTGACAGCGGAGCCTCCGGGCTGGCTAGCAGGCAGGTAACGGAGAAGCGCTCCCAGATGAGCGGGCAAGCTGGTCCATAGACAGACTGACCGGAGTTGTAAGGCAGACCGTCGGACCTCAGGCAAGCAGGCAGGTAGCTGATGTGCGCTCCCAGGTGAGCGGGCAGGCTGGTCCCTTAGACAGACTGACAGGAGTAGTGAAGCAGACCGTCGGACCTCAGACTGGCAGACAGGTAACAAGTATACAGGCAGGAATCAGGCAGGTAACAGGCAGGTAACTGGCAGGTAACTGGCAGGTAACTGGCAACGGGACCTGAGGGCTGAAGCACAGGTGAGACACAGGTGCAAACAACATTGCTCGGGCACCTCCATTTTGGAGGAGGTGCCTTATATATGATGAAGTCCTCCGGCCATTGGCCGGGGACTCCTTAGGACGGCGCGCGCGGCCCCTTTAAGAGGAGGGGAGCGCGCGCGCACGCGCCCTAAGCACAGGGGCCGGGAAGGAGCGCGCGCTGAGAGCAGAGCAGGAGGAGGACGCCGGGAAGGAGCGCGCGCTGACAGCAGAGCGGGGGGAGGACGCCGGGCACGGAGCAGAGCGGTGAGTGGAGCAGCGTCCCTGCCTAGCAGAGGGCAGGGACGCCGGCACTACAGTACCCCCCCCCTTTAGGCCCCCCCTTTTTTAGGCCAGATAGAAATTTAGCTAGGATGAGAGGGGCATGGATGTTCTCCCGGGGCTCCCACGTTCTCTCCTCAGGACCAAACCCCTTCCAATCTACCAGAAAAAAGGTCTTTCCTCTTACCCTTTTGGTGGCAAGAATGTTCTCTACCTCAAACTCGTCCTCAGCAGAAACCGGAGCAGGAGGCGTACCTGTAGACTTGGAAAAACAGTTAAGCACCACAGGTTTGAGGAGAGATACATGGAAGGAGTTAGGGATCCGTAAGTTGGCCGGGAGTTTCAATTTATAGGCCACCGGGTTGATCTGACTGATGACCTCCAGTGGGCCGATGAACCGAGGCCCTAACTTATAGGAAGGGATCTTGAGCCGGACATATTTGGACGAGAGCCAGACTTTATCCCCAGGACGGAATTGAGGAGGGTCCAGACGTTTTTTGTCAGCGTGTCTTTTCATACGCTCGGAAGACAGAAGGAGTGCGGACCGGGTACTCTCCCATATGGAGGAAAATTTGTTAACAAGAGATTCCGCAGCCGGATTGTCCACCGAGGTGGAGACGGGAAACGGGATCCGAGGATGCTGACCGTAGACTACAAAAAACGGGGATTTGGAGGAAGACTCGCTCTCGTGATTGTTGTACGAGAATTCGGCCCATGGCAGAAGATCCACCCAGTCAGAATGGTGGGCATTAACGAAGTGCCGGAGGTAACTGGTCAGGCTCTGATTGATCCGCTCCACTTGACCATTAGACTGTGGGTGGTAAGCGGAGGAGAAGTCCAGGGTGACGTCCAGCAATTTACAAGTGGCTCTCCAGAAACGAGAAGTGAACTGTACTCCTCGATCCGACACGATGTGACGGGGCAGGCCATGAAGACGGAAGATGTGGCGGATAAAGTCTTAGCCAGCTCGGGTGCAGACGGAAGGCCTGGCAGTGGAATGAAGTGAGCCATCTTGGAAAAGCGGTCAGCGACCACCCAAATGACCGTACAACCGGCAGAGACGGGCAGATCAGTTATGAAGTCCATCGCTATATGCTGCCAGGGGGCAGCAGGTACTGGCAGAGGTAGGAGGCGGCCGGCCGGCAGGTGTCTCGGAACTTTGTTGCGGGCGCAGGACACACAGGCAGAAACAAAGTCTATTACATCCTTGTGCAGGTTAGGCCACCAGTAGTGCCGGGTAATAAGCTGGAGGGTCTTTTTCTGACCGGCGTGGCCAGCTAGTTTAGACGAATGACCCCAGTGTAGGATCTTCTCCCGATCAGGTACTGATACGAACGTCTTACCAGGAGGGAGACGATTTAGACTCACGGGAGCCACCTGCATTACTCTGGCGGGATCGATGATGTGTTTCGGATCCTCCTCGAGATCAGACACCAGAAAGGATCGAGACAAGGCGTCCGCCTTGACGTTTTTGTCAGCCGGACGAAAATGAAGGACAAAATCAAAACGAGCAAAAAACAAGGACCACCGGGCTTGGCGCGGGTTAAGTCTCTGGGCATGCTGGAGGTAAGCCAAGTTCTTGTGGTCAGTGTAAATTATTACCGGGTGAAGAGCCCCCTCGAGCAGGTAACGCCACTCCTCCAATGCCAGTTTGATGGCCAATAACTCTCGGTCTCCTATGGAATAGTTGCGCTCTGAGGAGGAGAAGAGTTTTGAGAAGAAGCCACAAGTTACCATCCTCCCGGAAGATGATTTTTGAGTAAGTACCGCTCCGGCTCCAGAGGAGGAGGCGTCAACTTCCAGGAAGAACTGCTTGTTGCCATCTGGGCGATGCAGCACCGGGGCGGAAGAGAAGGCCTGTTTTAGGGAAAGAAATGCCTCCTCTGCTTCGGGTGGCCACTCTTTGGGATTAGTACCTTTACGGGTGAGCGCAGAAATTGGGGCCGTCCGGGAAGAGAAGTGTGGTATGAAGAGGCGGTAGTAGTTGGCGAAGCCCAGGAATCGCTGAATGGCCTTCAATCCCTCCGGTCGGGGCCATTTCTCGATGGCAGACAGTTTCTCAGGATCCATTTGTAGGCCGGTCTGAGAGATAATGTAGCCCAGAAACGGAAGCGAGGTCTGCTCAAAGAGGCACTTCTCAAATTTAGCGTAGAGATGGTTCTGCCTGAGCCTGAGCAGGACCTGACGAACGTCCCTCCGGTGAGTCTGGAGATCCGGAGAGAAGACCAAGATGTCGTCCAGGTACACCACTACGCAGGAGTAGAGAAGGTCCCGGAAGTTGTCATTGACCAACTCTTGAAAGACGGCAGGAGCGTTACAGAGACCAAAGGGCATTACCAGGTATTCATAGTGGCCGTCCCGGGTGTTGAATGCCGTCTTCCATTCATCCCCCTGACGAATACGAACCAGGTTGTACGCCCCACGAAGGTCCAGTTTGGTGAAGATCCTAGCCCCCCTCAGACGATCAAATAATTCTGGAATGAGTGGAAGGGGGTACTTATTCTTCACCGTGATCAGGTTTAGGCCTCTATAGTCTATACAGAGACGGAGAGAGCCGTCCTTCTTTTTGACGAAAAAGAAGCCTGCTCCCGCCGGGGAGGTAGATTTCCGGATGAATCCTCTGGCCAGATTCTCCTCAATATATTCGGACATAGACCGGGTCTCAGCAGCGGATAAAGGATAAATACGCCCACGGGGAGGAGTAGTACCGGGTAGCAGATCGATGGGACAGTCGTATGGTCTATGAGGTGGTAATGTCTCTGCCTCCTTTTTATTAAAGACATCTGCATAAGACCAATAAGGAATCGGAAGTCCAGGTAGATTAGCTGGGGTAGGAGAGGGACGGACGGGATGGACGGGAACCAGGCAGGTTTTATGACAGTCTTGTCCCCAGCGAAGGACCTCTCCGGTTTGCCAGTCAAGCACGGGTGCATGTCTCTGGAGCCAGGGCAGACCTAGCAAGAGGGCGTGAGAGAGTCCAGGCAGAACATGAAAGGAGATACTTTCAGAATGCAGCATTCCCACCTGCAGGGTAATGGATTCGGTGATGAGTTGAATGGGGCAAGGTAAGAGGCCCCCATCCACGGCAGCGACAGACAAGGGTACAGCCAGAGGTTTGGTGGGGATGCGGTATTTCTCAACCAGGGACTGTGAAATAAGATTCCCGGCTGCTCCAGAGTCTAGTTGGGCTAGTTCGAAATAACGGTTCTCCCCGTAGATGATCGAAACAGACAACAGCAGGGATGGAGAGGATTTATTCTTGTCTAGGTGGACCTCTCTGAGCGAACCTAGACACAGGCGTTTCCCGACCTCTCCGGGCAGGCACGGATCCGGTCCTCCTTACTGCCACAGTAGAAGCAGCTCCCCTCGGCACGGCGTGAGTCCTGACGGGTTTTGACCATCTTGGTCTGGTCGACCTGCATAGGCTCAGGAGAGTGTACCTGGGGAGAGACGGAGGGAATGACGGGTTTCTGGAAAGTAGGAGCTAAACGTGGAATCCTCCTCTCACGGGTGACCTCTTTGGCATGCTCCTGGAACCGTAGGTCAATCCGGGTGGCAAGGGTTATTAGATCATCGAGAGAGGTAGGAATGTCCCGACCAGCAAGTTCATCTTTAATACGACCGGACAGACCCTCCCAGAAGACGGATACCAGAGCGTCGTTATCCCAGGCCAGCTCCGAGGCAAGAGTGCGGAACCGTATGGCATATTGGCCCACGGTGAGACCCTCCTGACGGAGGCGTAGCAGAGAGGATGCGGATGAGGTCTTCCGTCCGGGTTCGTCGAAGACTTTCCGGAAGGCCGAGAGAAAAGCAGGCAAGTTGGACACCAGGGGGTCTCCTCTCTCCCATAGAGGATTTAGCCAGGCCAGGGCCTCCCCGGTGAGATGGGACATGATAAAGGCAATTTTGGCCCGGTCGGAGTTAAACTGATGGGACAAAAGTTCAAAGTGCAGGGTGCACTGATTTATGAAGCCCCGAGCCTGGGCGGAGTCGCCTCCGAAGCGAGGAGGTGCAGACAGCCGGGGTCCGGGATAGGATACCATGGTATTAGTGGGTAGCGGAGCTGCCGGGTTGCGAGTCATGGTACTGGCAGTGGTTGCAGGTGGTGCAGTCAGAGTGTCCAGGCGAGTATTGACATTCCGCAGGTGACCCAGGATGGACTCCTGTTGGGACCTTTGACGGGACAGTTCATGACACAGGTCCGTGAGCGAGGGAGCTTGGGTGCCGCCGGGTTCCATGGCCCGAGCAAACTGTAACGGGTCAGGGAGGCGGAACCTCTGAGCTACTATACAAGGGGGCGGCCCTTGTAAGGGAGCGGGTGGCAGTCTCTGGAAGAACGGACAGGGAGTTACGGCAAGTGATCAGGGCAGTCTCTGGGTAAAGGGTAGGTACGACCTGTGATGGCAGAGCCTCCGGGTAGGCTAGCAGGCAGAAGGTAGATGTGTGCTCCCAGGTGAGCAAGCGAGAGTCTCTGGAATAGCAGGTGGTCACGGCACGTGACGGCGGAGCCTCCGGGCTGGCAAGCAGGCAGGTAACGGAGAAGCGCTCCCAGGTGAGCGGGCAAGAGTCTCTGAAATAGCTGGTGGTCACAGCACGTGACAGCGGAGTCTCCGGGTAGGCAAGCAGGCAGGTAGTGGAGAAGCGCTCCCAGGTGAGCGGGCAAGAGTCTGGAGTAGCTGGTGGTCACAGCACGTGACAGCGGAGCCTCCGGGCTGGCTAGCAGGCAGGTAACGGAGAAGCGCTCCCAGATGAGCGGGCAAGCTGGTCCATAGACAGACTGACCGGAGTTGTAAGGCAGACCGTCGGACCTCAGGCAAGCAGGCAGGTAGCTGATGTGCGCTCCCAGGTGAGCGGGCAGGCTGGTCCCTTAGACAGACTGACAGGAGTAGTGAAGCAGACCGTCGGACCTCAGACTGGCAGACAGGTAACAAGTATACAGGCAGGAATCAGGCAGGTAACAGGCAGGTAACTGGCAGGTAACTGGCAGGTAACTGGCAACGGGACCTGAGGGCTGAAGCACAGGTGAGACACAGGTGCAAACAACATTGCTCGGGCACCTCCATTTTGGAGGAGGTGCCTTATATATGATGAAGTCCTCCGGCCATTGGCCGGGGACTCCTTAGGACGGCGCGCGCGGCCCCTTTAAGAGGAGGGGAGCGCGCGCGCGCGCGCACTAAGCACAGGGGCCGGGAAGGAGCGCGCGCTGAGAGCAGAGCAGGAGGAGGACGCCGGGAAGGAGCGCGCGCTGACAGCAGAGCGGGGGGAGGACGCCGGGCACGGAGCAGAGTGGTGAGTGGAGCAGCGTCCCTGCCTAGCAGAGGGCAGGGACGCCGGCACTACACTGACCTCCATCAGGTTGCAAACTGAATATATTTTTTTCTGCATCTACCTCTGAAAAAATATTGGGCTTCTAGCTGTGTGTGGGACTTGTTGTATTAGTCCATCTATACTACTGACCTCCATCAGGTTGCAAACTGAATATATTTTTTTCTGCATCTACCTCTGAAAAAATATTGGGCTTCAAGCTGTGTGTGGGTCTTGTTCTATTAATCCATCTATACAGACCTCCATCAGGTTGCAAACTGAATATAATTTTTTTCTGCATCTAGCTCTGAAAAAATATTTGGCCTTCTAGCAGTGTGTGGGACTTGTTCTATTAGTCCACCTATACTGACCTCCATCAGGTTGCAAACTGAATATATTTTTTTCTGCATCTACCTCTGAAAAAATATTGGGCTTCTAGCTGTGTGTGGGACTTGTTGTATTAGTCCATCTATACTACTGACCTCCATCAGGTTGCAAACTGAATATATTTTTTTCTGCATCTACCTCTGAAAAAATATTGGGCTTCTAGCTGTGTGTGGGTCTTGTTCTATTAATCCATCTATACAGACCTCCATCAGGTTGCAAACTGAATATAATTTTTTTCTGCATCTAACCCAGCCAATAGTTTTGGCCTAATACCACAGTTTGGCCACTCAGCTCTGCTCGGTTACCATCCATTGTTTTTTTGTGCAAACAACTCCAGAGTTGTGAATTAGTTAACCACCAAAATGAGTGGAAAAAGGCCTGCTGCTGGTGGAAAGGGGAATAGGCGTGTTGGGAAAGGGAAAAAAGGTTGTGTCCGTGGGGTAGGTGTTAAAGCAACAGTAACATCTGCAGAAGAAAGACCATCTTCCAGCCAAACTAAAATGTCTACTTCTTTTAGCGGACAATGTGATAAGATCCCTTTCTTACGGCCACGCCAATCGCTACAAATTCCAGATGAGGCACAAAAACAGCAGGTGCTTCAGCGGATATCAAGTGCTCCTTTAAGTGGGCTCTCCTCCACATCAACTTCAACATCACAAATACTCCAGTCCTCAAAGGTGTCACCCCAATCGCACTTGCTTCCTCACAGCTCCCAAATCTCCAGCTGCCCGTCTGAGTATGAGGTAGAACAGATGGTTGATTCTGCAGAGCTGTTTACTCATACTATAGCCTGGGAATCAGAGGTCGACTCCAGCGCTTCTGTGAATCCAGACGAGGAAATGATCTGCACTGATGCCCAGAATCTTTATGAGTCGGATCCAGGACCAGACGCAGAAGGTTCTGACCATAATGTAGACCCTCATTCCCAAACTGTAACTCCTGTTGGTGGAGACAATGAGGAAAACGATGATAAGACTCAAATACCTGATTGGAGCGACAACTTTAGTTTTTTGTCAGGGCAGGAACAGGTTGGCTCTGAGGACGACGGGTGTGATAACGCACAGGGTGATGATGATGAGGTTGGAGATCCCACTTACTGTCAACTCACAGTCAGCCAAGAGATGAGGTCAGCAGAGGAGGTGGAGGAAGATGCTAGTGACGACGAGGTCAGGTTGCGCCTTCCTGGACAGAGACGTAGTACTGGAAGCACGTCAACAACTGCATCCTCAAACACAACTCTGCCTCTCACCACAAGTCGTGGTGGCTCTTCAGGTCGCATGGGTGCTAAGCCTTGCATAGCCTGGGCATTTTTTCAGATCGATAAAGATGACCCAACTCGTGTTATCTGTAACATTTGTCAGCAAAAGCTAAGTAGAGGCCAAAAAATACATAGTTTGAGCACTTCATGCATGAACCGGCACATGGACATGAAGCATAAGTTGCAGTGGGAAGCTCAGTGTGCTACAATGCGGCCTAGCCGGCCGGGCCAACCACCGTCTGCCATATCTTGTGCATCCACGGCCTCTTCATCCTCTGTGACTGGGGGGACAGCAGTCACACCTGTTTTGGGGCGCAGACCTGCCACCTCTTTACCCGCAACAGCCAGCGTGATTGGCAGGTCATCATTTTCTTTGGAGGTGGTAACACCAGCTGGTGTTGAGCGCTGTCCGACATCGATAGCACCACCTTTGGATCAAGGCAACCTAACATGTCCGCCTGCATCTTCCTCACAGACCGGCAGTTTGCCGGGGACACCCTTATCAACCCCGTCTAAGCACAAAAGCCAGCCCTCGGTCCCTCAGATGTGGACAAGTAAAAGACCATTTCCTCCTAGCCATGAGAAAGCTAAGAGGTTGAATTTCACCATCTGCAAGCTCTTGGCTACAGAAATGCTGCCTTTCCGCCTGGTGGACACAGAGGATTTTCGAGACCTTATGTCCGTCGCAGTGCCCCAGTACCAGATGCCCAGTCGGCACTACTTCTCAAAGAAAGGTGTGCCTGCGCTCCACCAGCATGTCGCACACAACATCACCGCTTCTTTGAGAAACTCTGTGTGTGACAGGGTGCATTTCACCACAGACACTTGGACGAGTAGGCATGGACAGGGGCGTTACATGTCGCTGACTGGGCACTGGGTAACTATGGTGACAGCAGGACAAGGGGCTGCTGTCCAAGTCTTGCCGTCCACACGAGCTGTGCGTCATTCCTCTTTATGTCAAAGTTCCTCCACTGCTTCTGCCTCCTCAACCTCCTCTCGGTCTTCCAACTGTACCCCAAAGCCTGTCTGGTCATGCCACAAGCTTTCTAACTGTGCAGAAGGGATCCTGCACACCTCCTTACTATGCTGGCAGTAGGGCTCAACGTCATCAGGCGGTTTTTACATTGCAATGTCTGGGAAATGTGAGTCACACAGCTGAGGAGTTGTGGTCAGCTCTGGAGAACCAATTTCATGAATGGTTGTCTCCACTGGACCTGAAACCAGGGAAGGCCGTGTGCGACAATGCTGCAAACCTGGGTGCGGCCCTTCGCCGGGGCAATGTCACACACGTGCCTTGTATGGCTCACGTGTTGAACCTGGTTGTCCAGCAATTTTTAGCCCACTATCCCAGACTAGATGGCCTTCTGCAGAGGGCACGGTCTCTGTGTGCTCACTTCCGCCGTTCGCATCCCGCAGCTCAGCGACTTACATCTCTACAGAAGTCGTTGGGCCTGCCACTTCACCGGCTAAAATGCGATGTGCCTACCCGGTGGAATTCAACTCTGCACATGTTGCAGCGACTGTGGCAGCACCGACAAGCCCTGGTGCAATACGTTCTGACGTATAGCCTGGGCCAACGAGATTCAGAGGTGGGGCAAATCACGCTGGAGGAGTGGTCTCAGATCAGGGACCTATGCACCCTTCTGCACAGTTTTGAAATGGCGACGAAGATGTTTAGTGCTGACGATGCCATTATCAGCATGACTATTCCGGTGATTTACATGCTGGAGCACATGTTAAACAGAATTCGGAGTCAGGTGGTGGCACAAGAGGAGGTGGAGGAAGTAGAGGAGGAGAACTTGTATGCGGAAGGGCTAACATCTGCAAGGTCCAGAAGGTCGGCAGCACCAAGAGGGCAGGCATGTGAGGGTGGGGGAGATGGTTTTACCAGGGCGCATGGTAGCAGCCAAACTAGTGAGGAAGGTGCAGGAGCCCAGGAAGAAGTGGAGGACCAACTGATGGAAGACTCATCAGATGAGGGAGACCTTGATCACATTTCTGTTGTGCGAGGTTGGGGGGAGAGGACAGAGGAAGGAAGCATGATTGTTACCTCGCCACCAACACAACAGGGACTTGGTGCTCCTGGATGCGCAACACACATGAGTGCCTTCTTGCTGCACTACCTGCAACATGACCCTCGAATTGTGAGAATTAGAAATAATCCTGACTACTGGGTTGCCACACTGTTAGATCCCCGGTACAAAAGTAAATTTGCAGAAATTATTCCTGCCATAGAAAGGGATGCACGCATGCAGAAGTATCACCAGAGACTGTTGCAGAATCTTACATGTGCTTTTCCACAAAACACCAGTGGTGCACGTAGTGAATCTCACAGTTCCAACTTGCCAACCGTGGGACCGTCAAGTGTTCAGCACTCAAACCGTAACAGAACCACAGTATCTGGTGGTAACATCAATTTTGAGGAATCATTTCACCACTTTTTTAGCCCATCCTTTGCAAGGCCACAGGAGACAAGAAGTCTGACACATAGTCAACGCCTAGAGACGATGGTACAGGAGTATCTCCAAGTAAACATTGAAGCCACGACTGTGTCACTGGACCCTTGCTCTTTTTGGGCTTCCAATCTGGATAAATGGCCGGAGCTAGCCACTTACGCCTTGGAGATCTTGTCATGTCCCGCAGCCAGCGTTCTGTCTGAACGTGTGTGGTGGTGTGCTGACAGATAAGCGCACGCGGCTCTCCACTGATAATTAAGACAGACTCACGTTCATAAAGATGAACAAATCATGGATCCGAAATGACTTTTCTACCCCTGTGTCATCCTGGGGAGAGTAAAAGATGGATGATTGGTTAAAATCACCCTACCAACCGTTTTAAGCTTTCAAATTACTAATCATGTTTATCTGTATCTTGGCTGGAAAATAATTTGGGCTTTGTAGCAGTGTGCAGCACTGATTCTATTAGGCCATCTATAATAAGCTCCACCAGATTTAAAATTACTAATCATGTTTATCTGCATCTTGGCTGGAAAATAATTTGGGCTTTGTAGCAGTGTGCAGCACTGATCCTATTAGGCCATCTATACTAAGCTCCACCAGATTTAAAATTAATAATAATTTTTAGCTGCATCTAGCCCGGAAAATAATTTTGGGGCTCCGAGATGCGCAAGACACATAAGTGCTTTCTTGCTGCACTACCTGCAACATGACCCTCATATTGTCAGAATTCGAAGTAATCATGACTACTGGGTTGCCACACTCTTAGATCCGCCAAACTTTTCGATCAACCTTTTCATTTTAATAAAGACCAAAAAAATGGTCATTTTTGAAATTATAAGCATTAGCAGGTTGTTAGAAACTGAAATCAAACAGTTTTCAACTCAAAACTTTATTCTAGGTGATGTTACATTTTCACATAGGACCCCTTGTTCGAAAGGAGCTTCTGAACTCTCTCGTCCATTGAATTTGTCAGGTTTTGGATGGTTTCTGCTTCAATTGTTTTGCATGAGGACAGACTACCCTCCCAGAGCTGTTGCTTAGATGTGAACTGTCTCCCGCCATCATAGACACTCCTTTTAATGATGCTCCAAAGGTTCTGAATGGGGTAGAGGTCAGGGGAGCATGGGGGTCACACCATAAGTTTGTCCCCTTTTATGCCCATATCAGCCAGAGATGCAGATGTTTTATGTGCAGCATGAGATGGTGCATTATCATGCAGAAAAATGATCTTGCTGTGAAATACACGGTTCTTCTTCTTGAACCATGGCAGGAAGTGCTGTTTGAGAAAATCCACATACATTATGGAGTTCATCTTTAGCGCCTTCAGGGATCCTAAAGGGGCCGACAATCTCTCTCCCCATGATTCCAGCCCAAAACATTACTCCACCTCCTCCTTGTTGGCGCTGTAGCCGTGTTTGCGTGGGGTGTCCATCAACCAGCCATCCTCCACTCCATCCATCTGGACCATCGAGCACTGCACGGCACTCATCCGTGAACAAAACAGTTTTGAAATCAGTCTTCATGTAATGTTTGGCCCACTGGAGCCATTTCTGCTTGTGTGAAGTGGATAGAGGAGGTCGACAGGATGGCGTATGCACAGCTGCAAACCTCTGAAGGACCCTGCATCTTGTTGTTCGGGGGACGTTGGAGGCACAAGCAGCTTCAAAAACTTGTCTGCTGCTATGACAAGGCTTTTTTGCCACTGCTCTTTCAACCTGACGTAATTGCCTGTAGGAAAGAGTCCTCAATTTGCCCTTATCAGCACGCACACGTGTGTACTGTGAATCAGCTACATACTTCTTGATTGCCAAGACACTTCATCCTGATCATCGCACAATGTTGATTGTAGTCATGCCTTGACCTAAACACTCCACAATTTGTTGCTTCTCAGCAGCCGACACATCCTTTTTCTTTCCCATTTTGGCAGAATATGTAGGCTGCTTAATAATGTGAGAGAGCCTTCTTAAGTAGTCTTGCCTTTCATTGGACACACCTGCCAAACTAATTAGCACAGGTGTCTGCAATTGCTTACAGTGATATAAAGAGCCCTGACACACATCACCATCAATGAGTTTAACTGACAAACAAACAAATTCTTCCCTTATCACTCCTAAACACTTTTTGCATAATAATTTGGAACGCGGTGTACATGTGCTTTTCCACAAAACACCAGCGGTTCACGTAGTGAATCTTACAGTTCTAACTTGCCAACCGTGGTCTTTATGGAATTGTTCAATAAAGGGCCCAAAATTAAGATAACATAGATGGGAGAGGTCTCTATGAATAGGAATTCCTAAGTATTTGATACCCTGTGAGGGCCAGGCAAAGGAAAAGTTGGACTGGATGGAATCCTATATGGATTTGGGGAGGGAGACATCGAGGGCCTCAGACTTCGCTGCATTGATTTTAAAATTTTACCATGTAACAAAGTGATCTATTTCAGCCATAACAGCAGGGATGGATATATGTGATTGAGTGATATATACTAGGACATCATCAGCAAATAGAGAGCACTTGTACTCGGTGCCTCCCACCTCAATCCACCTAATATTGGGGTTATGGCGAATTGATGAGAGCAGGTGCTCCGTCACTAGGATGTATAAGAGAGGGGACAGAGGACATCCCTGCCTTGTCCCATTGGTGATTGTGAAAGGTGATGAAAATGTTCTGACGCACCCCCTGGGCCTTGGGACACCCGGAGCCGGACCCTTTTTGGTGGATGCTGGTGGTTGTAGTCTTCGTGGCGGCGACCCGGTTCCGTGGCTCAGGGCGGTCAAACCAGTGGCGGAACTATTTATGTGGTTTTGATGTTTAAATGTCCGACTACGCCACCCGTGGATTGCGGTCAGAGTGAACCGCCGCTACAGGGCAGACCGCTGAGGCTGGTGTTGTGGGTGCAGCAGAGCGTAGCATAACTCCCCACGGGAGAAGTATAGCCTCAGGGCAGTGTATGCGGAGGATGGGGGTGATGGTGCAGGGCAGCAGCAGTAACGACACGGAGTCAGTGATGCAGTCCAGGGCCTTTACTCACAGTTCTTATTATCCAGACCACGTCTGCAGGTAACGGCTGTCCACTTCGTACTGTGCTCACCAGGTGAGGGGCTCAGACAACTCCCAGATAACTTTGGAGCACTTCACAGGACCCCATTTGTGTGTCCTTTGTCTGGCCTTTCTTACCAACACTTCTGTCCGGCTGCCTCGGGCCTCCTCTTGGTAAACTTGGCGCCAGTTTCCCTGACCAAATGTGGTGCCTTCCTAGCGGGTGTAGCGAGGGGCTGCGCCACATAAAATGTCAGAGCCTCCGGTTTCTAGCTGAGGGTCGTTTCCTGCCTCCACTAGTTCGGGGACCGGTCTCCCCCTTTGGCCTGACCCCTCCACGCAGGTGGATTCGGGCGTGCGGTGGCGACTCGCCCGTCCGCACCCCTGGGATCCCTTCATTCCTCGTTCCTGGAGCCTTCTCCGCTCCTCTTCCTTCCTTCTCCCTCTTCCAGGCCTGGGCCTCTGTTACTAGGCCCGCCTCCGGAGCAGAGGTCATGCAGAGCCCCTGCTCCCTGCCACTTCTGCTCAGACTTCTCTGCACTGAACTAAGATGGTGCCCACCTTTTATACTCCCTTCTCAATGCACCCAGGAACTGCTTCCTCCCTGCTCCTGCACTACAGGGTTCCCCTTCCTCAGTGTTCCCTCCCCCCACTCCAGCCAGGGACAGGGACTGTCGTGCCCATCTCAGGGGCATATTGGTCGCCCTGCCCCACGGCAATGTGGTGTAATGCATGCAGGTGTCGGGTCCTGATCCACACTCCATCCTTACCTGAGAGTGAGATATCACACCTCTGGGTGAGGTGCAATACGTCTGTAGCAACCGAGCCCTCAGGGTGCTACAGTTCCATTTATCTTCAGCCTAGGTGACGTATTGTGATAAAGGGCCGTGATTTTGGCTATAAAAGGGTCCGCTAGACCCCTACCCCAAGCTTTTTAAGAGAATCATATATGGCGTGCCAGGAGACTCTATGGAATGCTTTCTCAGCATCCAACGAGAGTATCTAATTACAAATTTTTAACTGCATCTAGCCCAGGAAATACTTTGTGCCTAGTAGCAGTGTCTGCTAGTCAGCGGATTATCCCGGCTGTTAAGCAAGCTACACCACCTGTAGTTTAGACACTTAATTTTTTCAAAGGAAATTCTTCGGGACCATGGGATACTCAGTGAAGAGCATCAGGAGGCACCCCAAGGCATAGGGGCTGGGACTGGCAGTAGGATGCCTTGCGGTGGACAGCCGAGCTCGATCCTTATAAAAGCTTTTTAACTGCAGCAGCTTTAGTGGACGCTACTGGAGCTGGAATTACGCGGCTGCTGGCATGAGACTTGCCCTCCAATAGATACTTGTAAATGGATTTAAAGTGTATTCATTCAAATTAGAGAGACAATTTAAATTAAAAAGCTTAGAGCTGCCTCCACCACAGGGGGGCTCGCTCGACCCACCAGCAGACAGGCACCAGTATTGGGAGAGGGGGGCTGGCTGTCAGGGTTCACTGCAGCTCTGGCACAAACCCGGCGACATGGAGGTGGCACGGGCAGGAGCGGACTGAACGTGTTGGCTTCTCACTTTTTGGATTTTAGAAGGGCATGACATGCCTATATCTGTGTCTCCCCCTCCTTTTACTCCTCCACCTCTTTTATTTTCGCATGACTAAATGTACTTGTCACTTTTCCATGTGTTAGTTGTGTCTTCTGAGCAGTTTGTCAGCTTTTGGACACCTTTGAAGGTGTTTTCTATGTGTTTCTATATGTTTTTGTTTGCCTGCCATTGGTTTTAACGGTGTTCGAAGGTGTTCGACGAACAGTTCGACGAACAGTTCGGCGAACACACGGGTGTTCGACGAACCGAACCGAACTCGAACACTACGGGGGTGGCTCAACACTAGTGGTGAGTGCTGACGGAGTGGCTACTGACCCTGATAAGATCACCGTGATTAAGGACTGGCCAAGACCCTCCAGCATAAAGGAAGTGCGGCAGTTCCTCGGGTTGGTAGGCTACTACCGAAGATTCATTCCCGGTTTCACCAAAATGGCAGCCCCTATGCAGGACCTCCTGATAGGTCAATCTCGGAAAGCCAAAAACCAGAAGCCGCCCTTTAGGTGGGAAAAGCTGGAAGAGGAGTCCTTCTGCCAGCTGAAGATGGCCCTCGCGGGGGATGAAATCCTGGCATATCCAGACTACTGCCAGCCCTTTATCCTCCACACGGACGCAAGCAACATCGGGCTAGGAGCCGTACTGTCCCAGATCCAGCAAGGGAAAGAACGGGTAATCGCTTACGCCAGCCGAAAGCTACGGCCCACGGAGAGGAACCCTGAGAATTACAGCTCATTCAAGCTGGAGTTCCTGGCAGTAGTTTGGGCAGTGACCGAACGTTTCAAGCATTACCTTGCCTCCTCCAAATTCACCGTGTACACGGATAACAACCCGTTGACACACCTGGATACTGCAAGGCTCGGTGCCCTTGAACAGAGATGGATGGCCCGCCTGTCCAACTTTGAATTCACCATCAAATACCGGGCAGGACGCTCAAATGCCAACGCGGATGCCCTGTCTAGAATGCCGAACTTACCGGAAGTAGGGGAAGATCCAGAACATCTGGAAGAAGTTTAGCTCCCTGCGTTCCACCGTCATGGGATTACCCTGTATTCCCACCATGTAAAGGACAGGCGCTCCGTGACGTTCAATCCCTTGCCCCACTACAACTGGGCAGAGACGCAAGACAGTGATCCCGCAGTCCATTTGGTGAAGGAAATTCTGACCCAGGCCGATGCCCGTCTTGACCCAGATGCTCCGGAGGAGACCAAGCAACTGTGGAAGGAGAAAAGTAAGCTGTTCCTCTACAGGGAGAAGCTGTGCCGTAGAATGGTTAACTCTCGAACACATGAGTTGACCTGGCAGGTAGTGGTCCCAAGACGAGACGCGGCTATGGTTCTGGAGGCATACCACAACGGAGCAGGGCATTTCGGATGGAAGAAGCTGGAGTTCTTGTTGCGTGAACGGTTCTACTGGGTAGGCATGAGAGGAGCCATCGAGAGGTGGTGCAGAGACTGTGGCCCGTGCCACCTGAGAAGAAAAGACCGAGCCAGCCAGAAGACTCCCCTGCAGCCCATCATCACCAGACAGCCACTGGAACTGGTAGCCCTGGACCATGTGAAACTGGCTCCAAGCAGATCTGGGTATGTCTACGCCCTCACAATCGTAGACCATTACTCCCGGTTCCTGGTGGTGGTCCCGGTCAAGGACTTAACGGCTCAAACAGCAGCTAGAGCCTTCCAGCAGCACTTCTGCCGTCCACACGGGTACCCGGACCAAGTGTTGACAGACCAAGGACCAGCCTTCGAAGCGGAGGTCTTCCAGGAGTTCTGCAACCTGTATGGCTGCAAGAAGATAAGAACAACGCCCTATCACCCTCAAACCAATGGACTCTGCAAGAAGATGAACCAGGTGGTGATAGATCTGCTAAAAACATTGCCCCTGGAAGAACGCAGTCTGTGGCCTGAGAAACTGCCCGATCTGGTGGACCTGTATAACCACATCCCTGTAGGTTCCACCAACTGTACCCCGGCTTACCTAATGAGAGCAAGACCTGGTAAGCTGCCTATTGACCTGGATATGGGAGTCCTGACGCCTGAGGACACCTCACCAGAGGCAGACTGGGATACAGAACGGCAGCAGCAGTATCGGAAAGTACAGGAGAGCGTCGAGCGAAGTCTGTCTCAAGCTAGAGAAAGGCAAGAGAAGGCTTATAACCAGTATGCTCCCGCTGTTCCCCTGGTACCTGGAGAGCAGGTCTTGAAGAGGAAGAGGCGGCTCCACAAGTTGGACGACCAGTGGGAGAAGGACCCGTACACCGTACTGCCATCAAGCCATGAGAACCCAAAAATCTGCATATTCAGTAAGGATGGAGGAGAAACCACAGCCATTGTCTCCAGAGACCACCTGAAGAAGTGTCCTGAGCAGCTGCAAAGCCCTGAAGAAGATCAAGGAAACCCTCAACCCGCAGAGGAAAGGGGAGAAATGATCAGTACCGTACTCGGAGACTTCCCCCGGTCTTGGACACAAGTAAACGGCGCTGTCGTGGTACCCGTCCTCACCTTTCTCCAGCCAGCCCTGCAAGTGCCTACAGAGGAACCGGTAGAGCTGGAAGAGCAGCCGGCCCAAGAGGCAGAAGAGTCCACACCAGCAGTACAGGAGGATCAACCCTCTGCTAGTAGTGAGCCTGCCGTGCCCCTAGTGAGCCAAAGAGTGCGCAGACAGCTGCCCAGCTTACCCATAACACATCCTACACCCTGTAGTGCAGAACCAGTTAGTGAGCTCCGTAGGTCCACTAGAGTCACTAGAGGTCAGATGCCCGCTCGCTGGAGAATCTAAACTAATGCACTGTGAATTTATCTGCTATCTGTTTATGGTTTATGTTTGTTGCCTGTTATTAATTATGTTTCTCAGTTACCCTGCAGATTTTTATGGACTAACAGGTTATGGACGCTAGATAACCGGAACAGTTTTGTAGATAGTTGCACCTTGGTGCCTCTTGCGAAGACGGCCGCGGAAGAGAAAACCTGTCTGGCGTGGCCTCCTTGCGGCTCAAAGTAGTTAGTCTACCCTTGCAGCCACGCCCAAGGACAACGCAAGGGGTTTGCTTTGGACAGGTCCCCTACTTCGCTTAAAGCTTCACCTTGGGTCATATGGACACCCGGTTGCGGACACGCCGTGACCTTTAAAGAACTAAACCTTCTTGTAAATATGTTATTGTATTATTGTTATACCCTGTTATTATGTTTTAAAAATGTGTTTAGTCCCGGACTACTAAAATTTACTAGGGGAGAATGTGACACCCCAGGGGTCTGGTTGCCACAGTAATAGAGATATTATGTCTGAGAGCAAGTGGGAGGTTTCTCTGGTCAGGAGCCCTAAGCATGCAACACTGCCCGCCCAGACCTGGGAGGGGAGGAATCTGCCCTTATAAACTGGGTCTGGGGCGGGATTAGGTTAGACAGAGCCTTCAGAACAAGCAGAGCAGTCAGAGCCTAGAGTGAAGCTGCAGACACAGGAAAATATACATCAGGAGCTCTGTAGGAGCAGAGGCAGAAGGCCAGGGGCTGTGAGCAGAGATATAGCTCGCCCTGGCTGAAGTTACTAAAACCGGACACATTAGTCCGAGGCTGTGGGGACTGATATATAGCCAGCAGCAGAAACCAGCCGGCAGGGGATTCCAGGTCCTCGGGCCATAGAAGCCCGGAGGCTCAGTCACAAAGAAGGGACCATTTAGAAAAAAACGTAGCACTACTGGACCTGGGTGCATGAGTTGGGTCCAAAGCCTTGAAATGTCGCGATAACCTCAGCACACCAAATGGTATAATAAGATACTTTTATTTGCAGTCCACACTAAAAACGTTTCGGTCGACAAGACCTTCATCAGTGTACTGCATGTAAACAAAATGAACAGATATAGAATACAAACATTATAGTGATTATAAAGTCACAGATTATGTATACAAAACATATAAATAAAGGTCTATGTGTCTATGTAACCTTTTGTCCAACAGTGAATCAAAAAAAGGGGGCAACCTACCAAGTTACTAGGATGGGAGCAGAAAAAGAGAAGGAGATGGGACCCAATACAGGGATTCCTATGGAGAAAGTGCATACTATGAGGTAATGGAAGGATATATGGGGCTATAATGGGGTGAGGACTATAAGGGAGGTAGACATACTGTTTGTGCCATGAAGTACAGGAGAGGTGCTGCATCGATCGCGGTATCCACCGCTGGATGTGAGCAGTGTGCACGACTTGGAGACTGGCTACAAATATTATTAGAGGAGAGGAGGGTTTGGCTGCCAGCCAATGAGGAAGTTTGAATGTGCTGGTAATTAGCGCTCGATGCGGTGACGTCACAGGAAGTGACGCGAAAAAGGGAGTGCCGGCATCTGATTGGTCCGGCGCCGCACATGCGCACGTGCGTGCGTGTCAACCGACGTGTAGGTGCGTTCCAGGGACCAGGAAGTGGTTTCTGTATCGAAGTGATGTGTTCCACTGCCGGAAAAGAATGGCAAGGAGCGTTCCACCATCGAGAGAAGGGGTTGCAGAGTGCAGGAGGGATATAGGAGAATGAGGATGGGTATGGATCCTTCATCTGAAATATGAAATACAATGTTAAATCGAGTTATAAGACACAGTGCAGTAAAACACAGAGGAATACTGCTATGATACCCTTATACAGCCAATCGCCACATTATAGATAAGCATACATGAATCTTGGTCCCTATTAATATATGGCAAATGAATATCGGATTGCGGGTGTTAACTCCTTGTAAAGTAAAAAGTATAAACATATAAATAAACCTAGGTCCCTATTGGGACGGATTGGGTCCAGGTAGGTTTAGATGAATGAGTGCAGATCATAGTCCTTGTTAAGTTCTTTGGGATGAAGGGACTGCAGTTCATGAATCCAGAATGCCTCTCTCTGCTTCAGGGTCTGGATTCAATTACCCCCACGACGGGGTGGTTTAATTTGCTCTATAACTTGAAACCGCAATTGGAACACATTGTGTCCTGCTGCCGTGAAGTGTTGGGGGAGAGGTAGAAGTAAATTTTTGCATCTGATGGTAGATTTGTGCTTGGAGATTCTATCTTTAATGGGTTGGGTCGTTTCCCCCACGTAGACAAGGCCGCAAGGGCACTTAACTAGGTATACGACAAAATTTGTATCACAGGTGTAGTAATCCTTAATTGTATATTTCCTGCCTGTTTGTGGATGATGAATAGTATTGCCTCTAAGGATGTTATGGCACTGATGGCAATGGAGACATGGGAAGGTTCCTTTCTTAGGAGTTTGTAGAAATCTTTGGCGGGAACCAAGGGACGTTGTCCCTATGTCAGCTCGGACTAATGAGTCTCTGATGTTTGGTGCTCTTTTGAAGCACGGTAAGAAGGGTTGATGAAAGGATTTGATGGTGGGGTAACCTGTTTGGAGAATATTCCAATGTTTCCGTATCGCACGGTGTATAGTGTAAGCTAGGGGGTGATATGTGTGGACAAATGGAATGCGATCAGATGTGTCTGGTCGTGGTTGTGTGCGGCTGTCCTGTGACTCACGTAGAAGATACTGAGGGTATCCTCTTTCTTCAAATTTCCGTGTCATTTCTTGTAATCTGACTTCGCGTAATGTTGTATCGGACACAATGCGTTCAACCCTCTGAAATTGCGATTTGGGGATTGCATGTTTCATAGGGGCTGGGTGGTTGCTTGAAAAATGTAGTAATGTGTTGCGATCTGTGGGTTTCCTGTAGATGTCAGTGGTTAATAGTCCTTAGCCATCTTTGATGACTAAAGTATCTAGCAAGTTGATCTGGTGTGGGTGATAGTTCAGAGTGAAATGTAGACCAGGGCAGGCGGTGTTGAGGGACCTGCAGAATTCATCTAAGGTGTCCTGGGAACCTGTCCAGATGCAAAAGATGTCGTCTATGTAACGCTTCCATAAAATGGAATGCTCTTGGAACAGTTGATTCTTATATACAAACTGTGTCTCAAAAGTAGACATGTAACAGTTTGCGTAAGGGGGGGCTACATTTGAGCCCATTGCGGTCCCCTTGGTCTGCACGTAAAATGTATCCTGAAAGAGGAAGTAATTGTGTGTAAGAACTATTTTTAGTAGTTCTACGGCTAGATCTATAATCGATGGATTGGTGTTTGAGTCCTTCAGCATTTGTTCAACCGCTTGGATACCCCGGTCATGGGGAATCGATGTATAGAGACTTGTGACATCTAGGGACACTAAGATGGCTTCGGGAGGAACTTGTTTGAGTGCTTTCATAGTCTCTAAAAAGGCCCCTGTGTCTAATAGATAAGATGGACTTTTTTGGGTAAGTGGTGTAAGAATCTTTTCTAAGAAAATTGCAAGGGGTGATAAAATAGAATCCGTGGAGGCCACTATGGGGCGCCCAGGAGGTTGGGTGAGACTTTTGTGGATTTTGGGTAGGACATAAAATACCGGTATGATTGGATGTGGATTAATTAAATACTCGTACGTTTTCAAGTCAATCACCTTGGCTGTTAAAAACCGTTGTAGTGTCGAAATGATGAGTGTCTGTGTTTTTGTAGTCGGGTCCGTAGAGAGTTTACGGTATGTGGACTCATCACTAAGTTGTCTCAAAATTTCCGAGATGTAATCGCACTTGTTCATGACTACTATCGCTCCACCTTTGTCAGCTGGCTTTATAATCAAATCTTTGTCCTCTTGCAGGCTCCGTAGGGCCTGTCGATCAAGGGGAGAGAGATTGGTCTGATAATGTGCCCTTCCCTAGTCGATATTGGAGCGTAATTGTTGAAACGCCCCATCCACGAATACTATAAAGGTTTCCAGTGGATGTGTGCCTTGAGGATGCCTATATTTGCTCTTAGAGCGGAGACCTAAGTCTTGGGCTGTGATGTCGGCCATGGATTCTGGAGGGGTGACGCTGAAAGGATTACTAGCAAAATGGGTTTTCAAGTATAGGGTACGGTAAAAGCGTTGTAGTTCCATATCTAGTTTAAAAGTGTTGTATTTGTATGTGGGGCAGAAAGAGAGTCCCTTTTGTAAAACTGATGTTTGTGCAACGCTGAGAGTTTTGGAAGAGATATTTACCACCATTTGTGGGTCTGCGATCGGGTGATTCGTGTGAAGTCCAGAAGCCCAGCGCCGCCATCCAGGAGCGGAGGCTAACAGAAGGCCCCAAGTCACCAGCCATACGGGTGAGCACCACACGGTATACTCAGGGACGTGGGCTACTTGTAACCGCTGACAGCAAGGTAGCCAGGAAGAGTGCAGATAAACGGGGAGGCCTACAACTCCACCTGGCCAGGGGAACTCCTGCTTGCTCGCAGACTGACCAGGCCCCTTATACTAGCCTGTACTCCCGGGAGGGTCTGCCTTGTACCATCAGTAAAGACCCTGAACTGCACCTCACGTCTCTGTGATTCCTTGCCGCACCAGCACCATTAGCACTGGGACCCTCACACCATCACTCCCATCAGCTCTCACATTAGCTGCCCTGAGGCAATACTTCTCCCTTGGGGAGTTATCCCATACTCGGCTACGCAAACAACATCAGCCTCAGCGGTCGACAGCGCAGCGGCGGTCCCACCTGACCGCAATCCACGGGTGGCGTAGTCGGACATTTCCTATGCATTAAGACTGCCACTGGTTTGACCACCCTGGGCACGGACCGGGTCACCACCACACGGAGACTACAACCCCCAGCATTCTACAACAGGCCCGGTTCCGGGTTCCCCTGCACAACACAGGCCCAGGGGGCGCGTCAACTTTGGCGTAGTCGGCAGGATTTCGTGCCCGCAACCACCGGGTACTGCGTGCCTGAAAAAGAGACTTTTATACTTACCTGTGGTGAAGTTTCCCGCCGTCCGGGGTCGTTTCCCGCCATCCGGAGCCGATTCCCGCCATCAGACGCCATCTTGGACCGTTTCCCGCCGTCTTCTGCCTTCTTCCCGCCATCCGCAGCTGCTTCCCGCCTTCGGACACCATCTTCGGGACGCCGCACGGGAAGAAGAGGGGCGTGGACGCCGAAAGCGCGCGAGGTCCGAAGCTCCGCCCCACGCTCTGACGCTGCGCAAGGTCCTGGAAGGGAGGAAGAGCGACGCTGACGTCATCGGAGCATGACGCCAGGTCCTCAACCCCGACGTTCGACTGCGGAGCCGCGGCCTACGGAAGAAGAGCATCGCAAGGTAGGCCACGGTCCACTAGGGGAGAGGAGGATGCCGGACACTGAGGGGAGCTCCACTGCCACAGCCACCGCCAGCGCAACCGCTGCAGCAGTCATGCCATTCACCATGCCCTATATCCCGGGGGCAACCTGGCTACCCCAGTACTCAGGGGAGTCACATACTCTAAATGACTTTAGAGAAAGACTGGATAGCCTCTTCCAGGTGTACCCCCTCACAGAAGAGCAAAAAGTGAGCATCCTGGTAGCCCAATTAATCGGGGCAGCCCAAAGGGAGTTAAAGTCCTGGCCACCTGGGAGGAAGAGGACTGTCAGAGAAATACTAGCCCGGCTGAAAGACACATTTGATACCCACACCTCAGCCGAAAGAAAGCTCAGATTTTACGGGTGTAAACAGCGGGCACATGAGAGTATAAGAGACTATGCTCTAAACCTACAAGAGGCCCTGAGAGCCATTAAGCAGGCAGACCCTGGCAGCGTGGGAAATGAAGATAAGCTGTTGACTGAACAATTTTTTGAGGGTCTACTGTGCAATGCCCACCGAACCCAGTTGAGGGCAATGGCCTTACAGGACCCTGACCTGGACTTTGCACAGTTCAAGGACAGAGCCATCTCGGGTGCTCCGAGAACTGGCACCATGTGGTGCTGTGACCCACAGGCGCCCTGCTATCACTTACCACCAGGAGACGGCGCCCTTGTCTGCAGGGCCTGTGGGAGCTGATGCGCAGGCTTTGAACAATAACCCAGCAACAGACCTGCACCATCAGGTCCAAGAGCTGACTAAGAGCGTTGCCGCGCTAACCAGAACTGTGCAGTCTTTACAGGTCTCTTCTCCAGGAAAGATCCAGCTGGAATCCGGACCGGAGGACGTCCCGTGGCACCGACTGAGAAGGACCCCACGGGCCAGAGGAGGACCCAGCGACAGATACAACGAGGACGGACGACCAATCTGCCGCCGCTGCAATCAACCCGGACATGTGGCAAGGTACTGTCATTTAAACGGGCACAACCTGGGGTAGAGGGCCAACTCCCAGGCATAAGACCATCAGGCCCATCAAACTGGCATGATAAATACGTAGGGGGACGTCCAATCTTGCCTGTGGTACTGGATGGCATTCCTATGAGTGCCCTACTAGACACTGGGTCACAGGTGACCACCATCCCGTACGTGCTCTTTAAACAGTACTGGAATGACTCGGACATAACCCGCTACCCAGATGACGACCTGAGTATCATCGCCAGCAATGGTCAGCCGGTGCCGCAGGTGGGATTCAAAGAGGTGACCATTAAGATCGGTAAAGTCGAACTGGTGGCACAAGGACTGATTATAGTGGACATAGACCGTCATGAGAGTCACCCTAGAATAACCTTGGTAACTAATGTGATTGAAAATTGTCTTGCAGAGGTGATTCTCATTTTACAGCAGGTTGCCAAGAACGCCAGTTCCGGCCAGCAGCATGTGCTCCAAAAAGACATCCGGGCACTGATGAAGCGGCAACAGGTGAAACTATCTGGTGGTGAGATAGGTAGCGTGAGAATGTGTGACCCGTTCCCTATTGCCATGCCCCCAAAAAGTGAGATGATGATTTTGTGCCGGGCAGCTATTGGTCTAAGAGGTAGAGACTACCAAGCAATGGTAGAACCCGTCTACTCAGACAGTAGGCCCACCATTTTGACAGCACGGGGGGAGGTCGATGTACGCCATGGGAGGGTGCCCGTTCGCATCATAAATATCGGGGAGAGAGAAGTACACCTGCCCCGGTATGCCACGCTAGCCAAATTGTTTACCATCAACCAGAACTCTGTACAGGCCGTGGAACCCTTGCCTCCATCTCAACCAGAGGAAGGTAACGGCTCTAAGAAACCAATGGAGGACTGGTGTCAGCAACTACATTTGGGTACTGACTCCACTCCCTCACACCAGAAACAGGGAGTCTATCGGGTGGTTCGAGAGTACGAGAGAGTGTTTAGTAAACACCCGCTAGACTTCGGGCGAGTAAAGGGGGTAGAACACCACATCCCCACGGGAGACCATCCTCCCATATAAGGAGAGATACCGACCCGTACCCCCGGCACACTACCAACACGCCAAGGGGATGCTTAGAGACATGAAGGAGGCTGGGGTAATCAAGGACAGCTGTAGCCCCTGGGCAGCTCCACTAGTCTTAGTGAAAAAGAAAGACAACACCATGAGAATGTGTGTAGACTACAGGAAGGTCAACCGTATCACACTCAAAGATGCATACCCGTTACCAAGGATAGAAGAGTCCTTAGCTGCATTAAAATCTGCTAACTTCTTCTCTACTTTGGATCTCACTAGCGGGTACTGGCAGGTTCCTGTAGCAGAGGCGGACCGGGAAAAGACCGCATTCACCACCCCGATGGGTCTCAACGAATTTAACTGTATGCCGTTCGGGCTCTGCAACGCACCAGGAACCTTCCAACGGTTGATGGAATGCTGTCTGGGACACCGGAACTTCGAGACGGTCCTGTTATATCTGGACGATGTCATCGTTGATTCCAAGACCTACACGGACCACCTGAAACACCTGACAGAAGTGTTCGAAGCTCTGGCAAACTACAGCCTAAAGGTGAAACCCTCCAAGTGTCACCTCCTGAAACCAAAGGTGCAATACCTGGGACACGTGGTGAGTGCTGACGGAGTGGCTCCTGACCCTGATAAGATCACCATGATTATGGACTGGCCAAGACCCTCCAG
This sequence comes from Phyllobates terribilis, assembly GCF_046119375.1. Lineage (NCBI taxonomy): Eukaryota > Metazoa > Chordata > Amphibia > Anura > Dendrobatidae > Phyllobates > Phyllobates terribilis. Next base: position 6,416,616 of record NW_027362792.1, read on the forward strand.
CATAAAGGAAGTGCGGCAGTTCCTCGGGTTGGTAGGCTACTACCGAAGATTCATTCCCGGTTTCACCAAAATGGCAGCCCCTATGCAGGACCTCCTGATAGGTCAATCTCGGAAAGCCAAAAAGCAGAAGCCGCCCTTTAGGTGGGAAAAGCTGGAAGAGGAGTCCTTCTGCCAGCTGAAGATGGCCCTCACGGGGGATGAAATCCTGGCATATCCAGACTACAGCCAGCCCTTTATCCTCCACACGGATGCAAGCAACATCGGGCTAGGAGCCGTACTGTCCCAGATCCAGCAAGGGAAAGAACGGGTAATCGCTTACGCCATCCGAAAGCTACGGCCCACGGAGAGGAACCCTGAGAATTATAGCTCATTCAAACTGGAGTTCCTGGCAGTAGTGTGGGCAGTGACCGAACGTTTCAAGCATTACCTTGCCTCCTCCAAATTCACCGTGTACACGGATAACAACCCGTTGACACACCTGGACACTGCAAGGCTCGGTGCCCTGGAACAGAGTTGGATGGCCCGCCTGTCCAACTTTGAATTCACCATCAAATACCGGGCAGGACGCTCAAATGCCAACGCGGATGCCCTGTCTAGAATGCCGAACTTACCGGACGTAGGGGAAGATCCAGAACATCTGGAAGAAGTTGAGCTCCCTGCATCCCACCGTCATGGGATTACCCTGTATTCCCACCGTGTGAAGGACAGGCGCTCTGTGACGTTCAATCCCTTGCCCCACTACAACTGGGCGGAGACGCAAGACAGTGATCCCGCAGTCCATTTGGTGAAGGAAATGCTGACCCAGGCCGATGCCCATCTTGACCCAGATGCTCCGGAGGAGACCAAGCAACTGTGGAAGGAGAAAAGTAAGCTGTTCCTCTACAGGGAGAAGCTGTGCCGGAGAATGGTTAACTCTCTAACACATGAGTTGACCTGGCAGGTAGTGGTCCCAAGACGAGACGCGGCTATGGTTCTGGAGGCATACCACAATGGAGCAGGGCATTTCGGATGGAAGAAGCTGGATTTCTTGTTGCGTGAACGGTTCTACTGGGTAGGCATGAGAGGAGCCATCGAGAGGTGGTGCAGAGACTGTGGCCCGTGCCACCTGAGAAGAAAAGACCGAGCCAGCCAGAAGACTCCCCTGCAGCCCATCATCACCAGACAGCCACTGGAACTGGTAGCCCTGGACCATGTGAAACTGGCTCCAAGCAGATCTGGGTATGTCTACGCCCTCACAATCGTAGATCATTACTCCCGGTTCCTGGTGGTGGTCCCGGTCAAGGACTTAACGGCTCAAACAGCAGCTAGAGCCTTCCAGCAGCACTTCTGCCGTCCCCACAGGTACCCGGACCAAGTGTTGACAGACCAAGGACCAGCCTTCGAAGCGGAGGTCTTCCAGGAGTTCTGCAACCTGTATGGCTGCAAGAAGATAAGAACAACACCCTATCACCCTCAAACCAATAGACTCTGCGAGAAGATGAACCAGGTGGTGATAGATCTGCTAAAAACATTGCCCCTGGAAGAACGCAGTCTGTGGCCTGAGAAACTGCCCGATCTGGTGGACCTGTATAACCACATCCCTGTAGGTTCCACCAACTGTACCCCGGCTTACCTAATAAGAGCAAGACCTGGTAAGCTGCCTATTGACCTGGATATGGGAGTCCTGACGCCTGAGGACACCTCGCCAGAGGTAGACTGGGATACAGAACGGCAGCAGCAGTATCGGAAAGTACAGGAGAGCGTCGAGCGAAGTCTGTCTCAAGCTAGAGAAAGGCAAGAGAAGGCTTATAACCAGTATGCTCCCACTGTTCCCCTGGTACCTGGAGAGCAGGTCTTGAAGAGGAAGAGGCGGCTCCACAAGTTGGACGACCAGTGGGAGAAGGACCCATACACCGTACTGCCATCAAGCCATGAGAACCCAAAAATCTGTGTAATCAGTAAGGATGGAGGAGAAACCACAGCCATTGTCTCCAGAGACCACCAGAAGAAGTGTCCCGAGCAGCTGCAAAGCCCTGAAGAAGATCAAGGAAACCCTCAACCCGCAGAGGAAAGGGGAGAAATGATCAGTACCGTACTCGGAGACTTCCCCCGGTCTTGGACACAAGTAAACGGCGCTGTCGTGGTACCCGTCCTCACCTTTCTCCAGCCAGCCCCGCAAGTGCCTACAGAGGAACCAGTTGAGCTGGAAGAGCAGCCGGCCCAAGAGGCAGAAGAGTCCACACCAGCAGTACAGGAGGATCAACCCTCTGCTAGTAGTGAGCCTGCCGTGCCCCTAGTGAGCCAAAGAGTGCGCAGACAGCTGCCCAGCTTACCCATAACACCTCCTACACCCTGTAGTGCAGAAACAGTTAGTGAGCTCCGTAGGTCCACTAGAGTCACTAGAGGTCAGATGCCCGCTCGCTGGAGAATCTAAACTAATGCACTGTGATTTTATCTGCTAACTGTTTATGGTTTATGTTTGTTGCCTGTTATTAATTATGTTTCTCAGTTACCCTGCAGATTTTTATGGACTAACAGGTTATGGACGCTAAATAACCGGAACAGTTTTGTAGATAGTTGCACCTTGGTGCCTCTTGCGAAGACGGCCGCGGAAGAGAAAACCTGTCTGGCGTGGCATCCTTGCGGCCCAAAGTAGTTAGTCTACCCTTGCAGCCACGCCCAAGGACAACGCAAGGGGTTTGCTTTGGACAGGTCCCCTACTTCGCTTAAAGCTTCACCTTGGGTGATATGGACACCCGGTTGCGGACACGCCATGACCTTTAAAGAACTAAAGCTTCTTGTAAATATGTTATTGTATTATTGTTATACCCTGTTATTATGTTTTAAAAATGTGTTTAGTCCCGGACTACTAAAATTTACTAGGGGGGAATGTGACACCCCAGGGGTCTGGTTGCCACAGTAATAGAGATATTATGTCTGAGAGCAAGTGGGAGGTTTCTCTGGTCAGGAGCCCTAAGCATGCAACACTGCCCGTCCAGACCTGGGAGGGAAGGAATCTGCCCTTATAAACTGGGTCTGGTTCGGGATTAGGTGAGACAGAGACAGAGACTGCAGAACAAGCAGAGCAGTCAGAGCCTAGAGTGAAGCTGCAGACACAGGAAAAGATACATCAGGAGCTCTGTAGGAGCAGAGGCAGAAGGCCAGGGGCTGTGAGCAGAGATATAGCTTGCCCTGGCTGAAGTTACTAAAACCGGACACAGGAGTCCGAGGCTGTGGGGACTGATATATACCCAGCAGCAGAAACCAGCCGGCAGGGGATTCCAGGTCCTATGGCCATAGAAACCCGGAGGCTCAGTCGCAAAGAAGGGACCAGCGCCGCCATTCAGGAGCGGAGGCTAACAGAAGGCCCCAAGTCACCAGCCATACGGGTGAGCACCACACGGTATACTCAGGGACGTGGGCTACTTGTAACCGCTGACAGCAAGGTAGCCAGGAAGAGTGCAGATAAATGGGGAGGCCTACAACTCCACCTGGCCAGGGGAACTCCTGCTTGCTCGCAGACTGACCAGGCCCCTTATACTAGCCAGTACTCCCGGGAGGGTCTCACTTGTACCATCAGTAAAGACCCTGAACTGCACCTCACGTCTCTGTGATTCCTTGCCGCACCAGCACCATTAGCACTGGGACCCTCACACCATCACTCCCATCATCTCTCACATTAGCTGCCCTGAGGCAATACTTCTCCCGTTGGGAGTTATCCCATACTCGGCTGCGCAAACAACATCAGCCTCAGCAGTCGGCAGCGCAGCGGCGGTCCCCACTGACCGCAATCCACGGGTGGCGTAGTCGGACATTTGCTATACATTAAGACTGCCACTGGTTTGACCACCCTGGGCACAGACCATACGGAGACTATAACCCCCATCATTCTACAACAGGCCCGGTTCCGGGTTCCCCTGCACAACACAGGCCCAGGGGGCGCGTCATGCGCGTCTTTTCAAAAGGAATAAAATTTGGAGGGAAAGGTTAGATTTTAAAAACAAAAATCCAAATGACAATAGCAGCAGCCAAATTTTCAACAGTACTGGGGATACACAGAGAGTCTCCCATTCCAGTATTTTCCCAACCTCAAGCTGTGTAGTGGCTGTGATCTGACGAGGGAATGCACATTCAGCTTTGTATGGCCATTAACATGCAAATGTCACATGTGCGCGTCTTTTCAAAAGGAATAAAATGGGGAGGGAAAGGTTAGATTTTAAAAACAAAAATCCAAATGACAATAGCAGAAGCGAGAATGTCAATGGAACTCGGGATTCCCAGCCAATCTCCCAAGCCGGTACTTGCCCAACCCCAAGCTGCATAGCATCTGCAATCTGACGAAGGTTAGCACATTCAGCTTAGAATGGCCGATGATGAGCAAATGGTCCATGTGCGCGTCTTTTCAAAAGGAATAAAAAGGGGTGGGAAAGGTTAAATTTTAAAACCAAAAATCCAAATGACAATAGCAGAACCCAAAATGTCAACAGTACTGTTGACTCCCAGCCAGTCTCCCATGCTGGTACTTGCCTGGCCTCAAGCAGTGTAGCAGTTGCAATCTGACAAGGACAGGCACATTCAGCTTAAAATAGCTGTTAACGTACCGCTGTCATATGTGCGTGTCTTTTCAAAAGGAATAAAATGGGGAGGGAAAGGTTAGATTTTAAAAACAAATATCCAAATGACAATAGCAGCAGCCAAAATGTCAACAGAACCAGGGATTCCCAGCCAGTTTCCCATGCCGGTACTTGCCCGGCCTCAAGCTATGTAGTTGCTTTGATCTGATGTGGGTAGGCAGATACAGCTTAGAATTGACGTTGACGTGCAGATATCACGTGTGCGCGTCTTTTCAAAAGGAAAAAATGGGGGAGGGAAAGATTAGATTTTAAAAACAAATATCCAAATGACAATAGCAGCAGCCAAAATGTCAACAGAACCAGGGATTCCCAGCCAGTCTCCCATACCAGTACTTGCCTGGCCTCAAGCTGCATAGCAGCTGTGATCTGACGAGGGCAGGCACATTCAGCTTAGAATCGCTGTAGATGTGCAGATGTCACATGTGCGTGTCTTTTCAAAAGGAATAAAATAGCGAGGGAAAATTTGTATTTTAAAAACAAAAATCCAAACGACAATAGCAGAAGCCAAAATGTCAACAGAACCAGGGATTCCCAGCCAGTCTCCCATGCCTATACTTGCCCAGCCTCAAGCTGCGTAGCAGCTGCAATCTGACGACAGCAGGCACTTTCAGCTTAGAATTGCCATTGACATGCAGACATCACATTTGCGCGTCTTTTCAAAAGGAATAAAATGGGGAGGGAAAGGTTAGATTTTTAAAGCAAAAATTCAAAAATCCAAATGACAATAGCAGCAGCCAAAATGTCAACAGAACTATGGATTTCCAGCCAGTCTCCCATTCTGGTACTTGCCCAGCCTCAAGGTGCAAAGCAGCTGCGATCTGATGAGAGAAGGCACATTCGGCGTAGAATGGCCGTTGATGTGTTGATGTCACATGTCTGTGTCTTTTCAAAAGGAATAAAATGGGGAGGGAAAAGTAAGATTTTAAAAACTAAAATCCAAATGACAATAGCAGCAGCCAAAATGTCAATGGAACCAGGGATTCCCAGCCAGTCTCCCATGCCAGTACTTGCCTGGCCTCAAGCTGTGTAGCATCTGCAATCTGATGAGTGCAGGCACATTCAGCTTAGAATGGCTGTTGCCATGTGCATGTCACATGTGTGCGTCTTTTCAAAACGAATAAAATGGGGAGGGAAAGGTTAGATTTTAAAAACAAAAATTCTAAATCGAAGTGACAATAGCAGCAGCCAAAATGTCAATGTAACCGGGTATTCCCAGCCAGTCTCCCATGCCAGCATTTGCCTTTCCTCAAGCTGCGTAGTGGCTGCAATCTGACAAGAGAAGGCACATTCAGCTTAGAATGGCTGTTGACGTATGGATGTCACATGTGCCCGGCTATTCAAAAGGAATAAAATGGGGAGGGAAAAGTAAGATTTTAAAAACTAAAATCCAAATAACAACAGCAGCAGCCAGAATGTCAACTGAACCCAGGATTCCCAGCCAGTCTCCCATGCCAGTACTTGCCCAACCACAAGCTGCATAGCAGCTGCAATCTGATGAGAAAAGGCACATTCAGATTAAAATGGCCATTGACATGCAGACATCACATTTGCGCGTCTTTTCAAAAGGAATAAAACGGGGAGGGAAAGGTTAGATTTTTAAAACAAAAATCCAAAAATCCAAAAATCCAAAAATCCAAAAATCCAAATGGCAATAGCAGCAGCCAAAATGTCAACAGAACTGTGGTTTTCCAGCCAGTCTCCCATGCAGGTACTTACACAGCCTCAAGCTGCGAAGTGCCTGCGATCTGATGAGAGAAGGCACATTCGGCTTAGAATGGCCGTTGATGTGTTGATGTCACATGACTGTGTCTTTTCAAAAGGAATAAAATGGGGAGGGAAAGTTTAGATTTTAAAAACAAAAATCCAAATGACATTAGCAGCAGCCAAAAATATTACGGAACCGGGGATTCCCAGCCAGTCTCCCATACAGGTTCTTGCCCAGCCTCAACCTGCACAGCAGCTGCAATACACCAAGGGAAGGCACATTCAGCTTAGAATGGCCAATGACGCGCAAATGTCACATGTGCGCTTCTTTTAAAAAGGAATAAAATGGGGAGGGAAAGGTTAGATTTTAAAAACAAAAATCCAAATGACAATAGCAGCAGCCAGAATGTCAACGGAATCAGGAATTCCCTGCCAATCTCCCATGGTGGTACTTGCCTGCCCTCAAGCTGCATAGCATCTGCGATCGGAAGAGAGCAGGCATATTCAGCTTAGAATTGCCGTTGACGTGCAGATGTCACATGTGTGCGTCTTTTCAAAAGGAATAAAATGGGGAGGGAAAGGTTAGATTTTAAAAACAAAAATCCAGAAATCCAAATTACAATAGCAGCAGCCAAAAAGTCAACGGAACCAGGGATTCCCAGCCAGTCTCCCAAACAGTAGTTCACCGGCCTCAAGCTGTGTAGCAACTGCAAGCTGATGAGGGCAGGCACATTCAGCTTAGAATGGCCACTGATGTGCAAATGACACATGTGCATGTCTTTTCAAAAGGAATAAAATGGGGAAGGAAAGGTTAGATTTTAAAAACAAAAATCCAAAAATACAAATGACAATAGCAGCAGCAAAATAGTCTACGGAACCGGGGATTCCCAGCCACTCTACCATACTGGTACTTGCCCGGCCTCAAGCTGCATAGCGGCTGCGATCTGACAAGTGCATTCACATTCAGCTTAGAATGGCCATTGACGTGCAAATGTCACATGTGCGCTTCTTTTCAAAAGGAATAAAATGGGGAGGGAATGGTTAGATTTTAAAAACAAAAATCCAAGAGACAGTAGCAGCAGCCAATATGTCAGCGGATCGGGGATTCCCAGCCAGTCTTCCATGCCGGTACTTGCCTGGCCACAAGTTGCGTAGTGGCTGTGATCTGGTGAGAGAAAGCACATTCAGCTTAGAATTGCCGTTGACTTGCAAATGTCACATGTGCATGTCTTTTCAAAACGAATAAAATGGGGATGGAAAGGTTAATTTTAAAAACGAAAATCTAAAAATCCAAATGACAATAGCAGCAGCCAAAATGTCAATGGAACTCGGGATTCCCAGCCAGTCTCCCATGCTAGGACTTAACCTGCTTCAAGGTGCATAGCGACTACAATCTGAAGAAGGATAGAACTTTCAACTTAGAATGGCCGTTGTCATGCAGATATCACTTGTGAGCGTCTTTTCAAAAGGAATAAAATGGGGAGGGAAAGGTTAGATTTTAAAAACAAAAATCCAAATGACAATAGCAGCAGCTACAATGTCAACAGAACTGGGGTTTCCAAGCCAGTCTCCCATGCCTGGACTTATCCGGCCTCAAGCTGCGTAGCGTCTGTGTTCTGACGAGAGCAGGCGCATTCATCTTAGAAGGGCCGCTGACTTCAAGATGTTACATGTGCCTGTCTTTTCAAAAGGAATAAAATGGGGAGGGAAAGATTAGATTTTAAAAATAAAAATCCAAAAATCCAAAAATCCAAAAATCCAAATGACAATAACAGTATCCAAAAAGTCAACAGAACTGGGGATTCCAGTCTCCCATGCTGGTACTTGCCCAGCCTCAAGCAGCTGTGATCTGACAAAGGCAGGCACATTCAGCTTCGAATGGCCATTGTCTTGCAAATGTCACATGTGCACGTCTTTTCAAAAGGAATAAATTGGGTAGGGAAAGGTTAGATTTTAAAAACAAAAATCCAAATGACAATAGCAGCAGCCAAAATGTCAATGGAACCGAGCATTCCCAGCCAGTCTCCCATGCCAGTACTTGCCCAGCCTCATGCTGTGTAGCAACTGCAATCTGACAAGGGTAGGCACATTCAGCTTAGAATGGCTGTTGATGTGCAGATGGCACATGTGCACATATTTTCAAAAGGAATAAAATGGGGAGGCAAAAGTTAGATTTTAATTACAAAAATCCAAAAATCCAAATGACAATAGCAGCAGCCAAAATGACAAAGGAACTGGGGAGTCCCAGCCAGTCTCCCAAGCTGCGTAGCGGCTTTGATCTGACGAGTGAAGGCACATTCAGCTTAGAATTGCCGTCGACTTGCAGATGTCTCATGTGCGCATCTTTTCAAAAGGCATAAAATGGGGAGGGAAAGGTTAGATTTTAAAAACAAAAATCCAAAATCCCAATAGCACCAGCCAAAATATCAATGAACCCGGGATTCCCAGCCAGTCTCCCATGCTGGTACTTGCCCAACCTGAAGCTGCATAGCAACAGCAATCTGACAAGGGCAGGCACATACAGCTTAGAAAGGCCGCTGACGTGCAGATATCACATGTGCGCGTCTTTTCAAAAGGAATAAAATGGGGAGGGAAAGGTTAGATTTTAAAAACAAAAATCCAAATGACAATAGCAGCAGTCAAAATGTCTACGGAACTGAGGATTCCCAGCTAGGCTCCCATGCCTGTACTTGCCCAGCCTCAAACTGCGTAGTGGCTGCGATCTGACAAGGGCAAAAACATTCAGCTTAGAATGGCCATTAACGTACAGATATCACATGTGCGCGTCTTTTCAAAATGAATAAAATGGGGAGGGAAAGCTTAGATTTTAAAAACAAAAATCCAAATGACAATAGCAGCAGCTAAAATGTCTACGGAACTGAGGATTCCCAGCTAGGCTCCCATGCCTGTACTTGCCCAGCCTCAAACTGCGTAGCGGCTGCGATCTGACGAGTGCATTCACATTCAGCTTAGAATGGCCATTGACATGCAAATGTCACATGTGCGCTTCTTTTCAAAAGGAATAAAATGGGGAGGGAATGGTTAGATTTTAAAAACAAAAATCCAAATGACAATAGCAGCAGCCATAATATCAATGGAATAATTGATTCCCAGCTAGTCTCCCATGCCAGTACTTGTCCAGCCTCAAACTGCGTAGCGGCTGTAATCTGACTAGGGGAGGCACATTCAGCTTAGAATGGCCGTTAATGTGCAGATGTCACATGTGCTCGTCTTTTCAAAAGGAATAAAATGGGGAGGGAAAGGTTAGATTTTAAAACCAAAAATCCAAAAATCCAAATGACAATAGCAGCAGCCAAAATGTGAATGGAATCGGGGATTCCCAGCCAGTCTCCCATGCTGGTACTTGCCCGGCTCCAAGCTACGATCTGACGAAGGCAGACACATTCAGCTTAGAATGGCCGTTGATGTGCAAATGTCACATGTGTGCGTCTTTTCAAAAGGAATAAAATGAGGAGGGAATGGTTAGATTTTAAAAACAAAAATCCAAATGACAATAGCAGCAGCCAAAATGTCAACAGAACAAGGGATTCCCAGCCAGTCTCCCATGCCAGTACTTGCCCAGCCTTAAGCTGCATAGCAGCTGCAACCTGACAAGGGCAGACACATTCAGCTTAGAATGGCCGTTGATGTGCAAATGTCACATGTGCGCGTCTTTTCAAAAGGAATAAAATGGGGAAGGAAAGGTTAGATTTTAAAAACAAAAATCCAAAAATCCAAATGACAATAACAGCAGCCAAAATGACAACGAAAACAGGGATTCCCAGCTGGTCTCCCATGATGGTAATCGCCCAGCCTTGGGCTGTGTAGCGGCTGCATTCTTACAAGTGCAGGCACATTCAGCTTAAAATGGCCATTAACGTGAAGATGTCACATGTGCGTGTCTTTTCAAAAGGAATAAAATGGGGAGGGAAAGGATAGATTTAAAAAAAATAATCCAAATGACAATAGCAGCAGCCAAAATGTTAACGAAACGGGGGATTCCCAGCCAGTCTCCCATGCTGGTACTTGCACGACCTCAAGCTGCATAGCAGCTGCAATCTGATGAGGGGAGGCACATTCAGCTTAGAATGGCCGTTGATGTGCAAATGGCACATGTGCTTGTCTTTTCAAAAGGAATAAAATGGGGAGGGAAAGGTTAGATTTTAAAAAAAAAAATTCCAAATGACAATAGCAACAGCTTAAATGTCAACGGATCTGGGTATTCCCATCCAGTCTCCCATGCTGGTACTTGCCCAGCCTCAAGCTGTGTAGATACTGTGATTTGACAAAGGGAGGAACATTCAGCTTAGAATGGCCGTTAACATGCAGATGTCACATGTGCACGTCTTTTCAAAAGGAATAAAATGGGGAGGGAAAGGTTAGATTTTAAAAACAAAAATCCAAAAATCCAAATAACAATAGCAGCAGCCAAAATGTTAACGGAACCGGGGATTCCCAGCTAGTCTCCCATACCAGTACTTGCCTGGCCTCAAGCTGCGTAGTGGCTGCAATCTGATGAGGGCAGGCACATTCAGCTTTGTACGGCCGTTGACATGCAAATGTCACATGTGCTCGTCTTTTCAAAAGGAATTAAATGGGCAGGGAAAGGTTACATTTTAAAAACAAAAATCCAAAAATCCAAAAATCCAAATGACAATAGCAGCAGCCAAAATGTTAATGGAACCGGGGATTCCTAGCCAGTCACCAGTGCCGTTACATGCCCTGCCTCAAGCTCAAGCTGTTTAGCGGCTGAAATCTGACGAGGGCGGGTAGATTCAGCTTAGAATTGCCATCAACGTGAAGAAGTCACATGTGCGCGTCTTTTCAAAAGGACTAAAATAGGGAGGGAAAGGTAAGATTTTAAAAACAAAAATCCAAATGACAATAGCAGCAGACAAAATATCAAGGAACCTGAGATTCCCAGCCAGTCTCCCATGCTGGTACTTGCCCAACCACAAACAGCATAGCAGCTGCAATCTGGCGATGGAAGGCACAATCAGCTTAGAATGGCCGTTGACATGCAGATGTCACATGTGCGTGTCTTTTCAAAAGGAATCCAATGGGGAGGGAAAGGTTAGATTCTAAAAACAAAAATCCAAATGACAATAGCAGCAGCCAAAATGTCAACGGAGACAGGGACTCCCAGCTAGTCTCCCATGAAGGTACTTGCCCACCCTCAAGGTGCCTAGCAGCTGCGATCTGAAGAGAGCAGGCACATTCAGCTGAGAATGGCCGTTGACGAGCAGATGTCACATGTGCGTGTGTTTTCAAAAGGAATGAAATGGGGAGGGAAAGGTTAGATTTTAAAAACAACAATCCAAATGACAATAGCAGCAGCCAAGATGTCAACGAAACCGGGGATGCTCAGCCAGTCTCCCATACTGGTACTTGCCCAGCCTCAAGCTGCATAGCAGTTGCAATCTGACAAGGGCAGGCACTTTCAGCTTGGAATGGCAGTTGACATGCAGATGTCACATGTGCGCGTCTTTTCAAAAGGAATAAAATGGGGAGGTAAAGTTTAGATTTTAAAAACAAAAATCCAAAAGTACAAATGACAATAACAGCAGCCAAAATGTCAACAGAACGGGAGATTCCCTGCCAGTCTCCCATGCCAATACTTGCCCAGCCTCAAGCTGCGTAGCTGCTGCGTTCTGACAAGGCAGGCACATTCAGCTTAGAATGGCCGTTGACGTGAAAATGTCACATGTGCTCGTTTTTTCAAAAGGAATAAAATTGGGAGGGGAAGGTTAGATTTTATAAACAAAAATCCAAATGACAATAGCAGCAGCCAAAATACACGTGGAACCGGGGAGTTCCAACCAGTCCCCCATGCTGGTACTTGCCCAGCCTCATGCTGCGTAGCGGTTTCAACCTGACTAGCACAGGCACATTCAGCTTAGAATGGATGTTGATGAGCAAATGTCACATGTGCGTGTCTTTTCAAAAGGAATAAAATTGGGAGGGGAAGGTTAGATTTTAAAAACAAAAATCCAAATGACAATAGCGGCAGCGAAAATGTCAACGGAATTCGGGGATTCCCAGCCAGTCTCCAATGACGGTACTTGCCCAGCCTCAAGCTGCATAGTGGTTGTGATCTGACAAAGGCAGGCACATTCAGCTTTGAATGGTCATTGACATGCAAATATCACATTTACGCGTCTTTTCAAAAGGAATATAATGGGGAGGGAAACGTTAGATTTTAAAATCAAAAATCCAAATGACAATAGCAGCAGCCAAAATGTCAACGGAACAAAGGATTCCCAGCCAGTCTCCCATGCCAGTACTGGCCCAGCCTCAAGCTGCTTTTTAATGGTGAGAGTGCAGCGGTGCTGGGGAAGAAGATGGTGAATAGGTTAGAGGAGTTTTTAAACTAGAGACGGGGGTGGGGACCAAGGAAATAGGTGAGATGTGAGGCAAGCAAGGGGGAAGGGGAGAAGTGAATATAATGAGGGTGGAGAGGGGGGTGGGGATATACAGTTAGATCGTTAGAGAAGAATAGGATGCTAAATAACCCCAAAGTTTTATCTTGCATGCTGACCAACGCAAGAAGCCTGACCAATAAGGCGGATGAGCTGCAGGCGCTTATATCGGAGGAGAGGTATGACATCGTATGTATTACAGAGACTTGGCTAGACGATAGCTACGACTGGGCGGTAAATTTATTAGATTATAGTTTATTTAGAAGGGACCGGAAACAGGGGAAAGGCGGAGGAGTCTGCTTATATGTAAAGTCATGTCTAAAACCCAGACTAAGGGAAGATATAGGAGAGGGAGAAGAGGGGGTCGAGTCCATGTGGGTAGAGATAGAGGGAACTAAAAATAATAATAAAATATTACTGGGGGTCTGCTATAAGCCACCCAATATAACAGAGGAGAATGATAATCTGCTATTAGGACAAATAGACAAAGTAGCAAAACATAATGAAGTGATTGTAATGGGGGATTTCAACTACCCGGATATTGACTGGGAAACAGAAACCTGTAGATCTCAGAAAGGAAAAAGGTTCTTGACAAATATTAAGGATAACTATCTCTCCCAACTAGTGCAGGAACCAACGAGAGGGAAGGCCTTGTTGGACTTAATATTGACTAATAGGCCTGATAGAATAACTGAGGTACAGATAGGGGGGCACCTAGGTAATAGCGACCATAATATTATCATCTTCAAAATGCCCTTCAGTAGGGTTATCAATAAGGGAACAACAAAAACATTAAACTTTAGGAGGGCGAGGTTTGATCAGCTGAAAGAAAGCCTTCAACTTATTGACTGGGACAAAGTTCTTAATCAAGGAAATACGAATAGTAAATGGGAAACCTTCAAAAGAATTCTGAATACTCAGTGCGAGAGGTATATACCGTATGGGAATAAAAGGGCCAGAAATGAGAGGAAACCAATATGGTTGAACAAGAACGTAAAAGGGGCGTTAAATAGCAAAAAAGAGGCATTCAAAAGATTAAAACAGGAAAACAGTAAGGAGGCACTAATGTGTTACAAGGAAAAAACGAGAACCTGTAAAAAACAAATAAAAATAGCGAAGGAGGAAACAGAGAGACGTATTGCTAGGGAAAGTAGATCAAATCCCAAACTGTTCTTTATGTATATAAATAGTAAAAGGATTAAATCGGATAATATTGGACCGATAAAAAGTGAGGAAGGCAAAATCATAGAGAAAGATGAGGATAAAGATAATCTATTAAATAATTTTTTTTCGACAACTTTCACAAAGGAAATCGAACTAACAGGAGAAATGAGAAGTGACAAACTTAATCCTCCACTAAGTATGACAAATCTAACCCAAGCTGGGGTACAGAAACGCCTCAGTAACATTAAAATAAACAAATCACCAGGACCTGATGGCATACACCCACGGGTACTAAGGGAACTAAGTAATGTGATAGACAGACCGTTATATCTTATATTTAAGGACTCTGTTGAGACTGGGTCTGTGCTACTTGATTGGCGACAGGCGAATTTAATGCCAATATTCAAAAAGGGAGCGAAAAGTGACGCCGGAAACTATCGGCCGGTGAGTCTGACGTCCGTTGTGGGCAAAATTTTTGAAAGCTTCTTTAAAGAGGCAATTACGGAGCATCTTGATGCTAATAATCTTTTAATCCCGAACCAACATGGATTCATAAGGAATCGCTCCTGCCAAACAAACCTGATTGACTTCTACGAGGAGGTTAGCTCTCGAGTAGATCAGGGGGAACCAGTGGATGTCGTGTATCTCGACTTCTCAAAAGCGTTTGATAGCGTGCCACATAATAGGTTGGTATACAAAATGAGAATGATGGGGCTTGGGGGAAAATGTCTGCAAGTGGGTAGCTAACTGGCTAAAGGATAGAAGGCAGAGGGTGGATATAAATGGAATATACTCAGATTGGGTAAGCGTCACTAGTGGGGTACCACAGGGGTCTGTACTAGGCCCAATGTTATTTAATATCTTTATTAACGACTGTTAGAACCTTGCTCTTAGGTTTTTTCCTTTGCTGGTCACATGACCTTGTTGGCCTATTTAATCCTGCTCCGCCCTTCTGGCTTTGCTGGACTTCATTGTATATCTACTTTCTAGCTAGCCTGTGCTCTGTATCTAACTTTGTTAGTTTGCTTGGTCTACGGACCTCTATGTTCTATTTATTTTGTTTGTTCGTCTGTCTGCTACTATTTCTGTTAGGAGGTGTCCCATATTCCTCCCAGTCCTTAGTACTTGTAGGGATTTCCTCCCCACATCTATAGGTCTCCGTACAGACTAGATTAGGACTTTAGCAGGTCTGATCACAGGATCAGGTTCCCTGTTACATCGTAGGGATTCAGCTGAGTCCTATCGTAGGGACAGATCTCCTCTCTTTCCTTAGCTCTGGTAGCAGAACATAACAACGACATAGTCAACGGGATAAATAGTAAAATATCAATATTTGCAGATGACACAAAGTTATTTAAAACAATTAATACAAAAGAGGACAGTGCAGACCTACAGAGGGATTTGGATAAGCTGGGTAGGTGGAGCATTAAATGGCAAATGAGGTTTAACGAGGAGAAATGTAAGGTCATACATATGGGAAGGAAGAATGGAAGTCACCAGTACTCACTGAATGGGAAATCATTGGGGAATTCAGAGATGGAGAAGGACTTGGGCATCTTGATTGATAGCAAACTAAATTGGAGTGCCCAAAGTCAGGCCGCTGCTGTAAGGGCAAACAGGGTAATGGGATGTATCAGAAGAGGTATAGCTGCAAAGGATGAGAACATTGTTCTTCCACTGTACAAAGCACTGGTCAGACCACACTTGGAATACTGTGCTCAGCTATGGGCCCCAATATATAGAAAGGATATTAATGAGCTTGAAAAGGTACAAAGGAGGGCAACAAAATTAATAAAGGGAATGGAGGGACTGCAATACCCAGAGAGGTTCGCAAAACTAGAACTATTCAGCCTGGAAAAGAGAAGGTTGAGGGGGGACATAATAAATGTGTACAAATATGTTAGGGGACAGTATAGAGATCTTGCCCGGGATTTGTTCAAAAGGAGGGATATTACGGTAACTAGAGGGCACTCACTAAGACTGGAAGAAAAATGGTTTCAGCACCAGCATAGGAAGGGGTTCTTTACGGTAAGAGCAGTGAGAATATGGAATTCACTGAGTGAGGAGACGGTAATGTCGGATTCACTACACCAGTTCAAGCGGGGACTGGATGCATTTCTAGATACCAGGCAGATTTCAGCATATACTTAAAAATAAAATAAAATAGTAGGTTGATACAGGGATTTATTCTGACTGCTGATTTCAGAGTCGGGAGGGAATTTTTCCTCAGGTGAAGATTGGCCAAATCATTTGGGGTTTTTTGCCCTCCTCTGGATCAACTTCAGCAATTACAGAACTAACAGGTCGAACTTGATGGACGCAAGTCTTTATTCGGCTTTACAAACTATGTTACTATGTTACTATGTATGCTTAGCGGCTGCGATCTGACAAGGGCAGGCACATTCAGCTTAGAATGGCCGTTGACGTACAAATGTCACACGTGCACGTCTTTTCAAAAGGAATAAAATAGGGAGGAAAAGGTTAGATTTAAAAAAAAATCCAAAAAATCAAATGACAATAGCAGCAGCCAAAATGTCAACGGAACCGGGGATTACCAGCCAGTCTCACATGCCAGTACTTGCCTGGCCTCAAGCTGCATAGCAGCTGTGATTTGACAAGGGCAGGAACAGTCAGCTTAGAATCGCTGTAGACGTGCAGATGTAACATGTGCGTGTCTTTTCAAAAGTATTAAAATGGTGAGGGAAAGGATTGATTTTAAAAACAAAAATCCAAATAACAATAGCAGCAGCCAAAATGTCAACGGAACCAGGGATTCCAAGCCAGTCTCCCATGCTGGTACTAGCCAGGCCTAAAGCTGCATAGCATCAGCAATCTGATGAGGGCAGGCACACTCAACTTAGAATGGCCGTTGAAGTGTGGATGGCACATGTGCACGTCTATTCAAAAGGAATAAAATAGCGAGGGAAAGTATATATTTTAAAAACAAAAATCCAAATGACAATAGCAGAAGCCAAAATGGCAATGGAATTGGCGATTCCCAGACAGTCTCCCATGCCTATACTTGCCCAGCCTCTAGCAGCTGCGATCTGACGACGGCAGGCACAATCAGCTTAGAATGACCGTTGACGTGCAGATGTCACATGTGCGCGTCTTTTCAAAAGGTTAGATTTTAAAAACAAAAATCCAAAAATTCAAAAATCAAAATGACAATAGCAGCAGCCAAAATGTCTATGGAAGTGGGGATTCCCAGCCAGTCTCCCATGCTGGTACTTACCCAATCTCAAGCTGCATAGTGGCTGCGATCTGACAAAGGCAGGCTCATTCAACTTAGAATGGCAGTTAACGTGCAGATATGACATGCCCGGTCTCAAGCTGCGTAGTGGCTGCGATCTGACGAGGGAAGGCACATGCAGCTTAGAATGGCCGTTAACATGCAAATGTCACATGTGTGCGTCTTTTAAAAAGGAATAAAATGGGGAGGGAAAGGTAAGATTTTAAAAACAAAAATCCAAATGACAATAGCAGCAGCCAAAATGTCAACAGAAACTGGGATTCCAAGCCTGTCTCCCATGCCAGTAATTGCCCAGCCTTACGGTGCATAGCAGCTACGATCTGACTAGGACAGGCACATTCAACTTAGAATGGCCGCTGACCTGCAGATGTCACATGTGCGCTTCTTTTCAAAAGGAATAAAATGGGGAGGGAAAGGTTAAATTTCATAAACAAAAATCCAAATGACAATAGCAGCAGACAAAATATAAAGGGAACCTGTAATTCCCAGCCAGTCTCCCATGCTGTTACTTGCCCAGCCTCAAGGAGCATAGCAGCTGCGATCTGTCGAGGGAAGGTACAATCAGCTTAGAATGGCCGTTGATGTGCAGAGGTCACATGTGCGTGTCTTTTCAAAAGGAATAAAATGCGGAGGGAAAGGTTAGATTTAAAAAAAAAAATCCAAATGACAATAGCAGCAGCCAGAATGTCAACGGAACTGGGGATTCCCAGCTAGTGTCCCACGTTGGTACTTGCCCGACCTCAAGCTGCGCAGCAGCTGCGATACAACAAGGAAAGGCACATTCAGCTTCGAATGGCCGTTGACGTGCAGATGCCACATGTGCTCGTCTTTTCAAAAGGAATAAAATGGGGATGGAAAGGTTAGATAATAAAAACAAAAATCCTAATATCAAAATGACAATGGCAGCAGGCAAAATGTCAACTGAACCCAGGATTCCCAGCCAGTCTCCCATGCCAGTACTTGCCCAGCCACAAGCTGCATAGTAGCTGCAATCTGGTGAGAATAGGCACATTCAGCTTAGAAGGCCATTGACATGCAGACATCACATTTGCGCGTCTTTTCAAAAGGAATAAAACGGGGAGGGAAAGGTTAGATTTTTAAAACAAAAATCCAAAAATCCAAAAATCCAAAAATCCAAATGACAATAGCAGCAGCCAAAATGTCAACAGAACTGTGGATTTCCAGGCAGTCTCCCATGCCGGTACTTGCCCAACCTCAAGCTGCGAAGTGGCTGCGATCTGATGAGAGAAGGCACATTCGGCTTAGAATGGCCGTTGATGTGTTGATGTCACTTGTCTGTGTCTTTTCAAAAGGAATAAAATGGGGAGGGAAAGGTAAAATTTTTAAAAACTAAAATCCAAAAATCAAAATAACAACAGCAGCAGGCAAAATGTCAACTGAACCCACGATTCCCAGCCAGTCTCCCATGCCTGGCCTCAAGCTGCATAGCATCTGCAATCTGATGAGGGCAGGCACATTCAGCTTAGAATGGCTGTTGTCGTGCACATGTCACATGTGTGCTGCTTTTCAAAAGGAATAAAATGGGGAGGGAAAGTTTAGATTTTAAAAACAAATATCCAAATGACAATAGCAGCAGCCAAAAAGATTACGGAACCAGAGATTCCCAGCCAGTCTCCCATACCAGTTCTTGTCCAGCCTCAAGCTGCACAGCAGCTGCGATATGCCAAGGGCAGGCACATTCAGCTTAGAATGGCCATTGACGTGCGAATGTCACATGTGCGCTTCTTTTCAAAAGGAATAAAATGGGAAGGGAAAGGTTAGATTTTAAAAACAAAAAACCAAAAATCCAAATGACAATAGCAGCAGCTAAAATGTTAACAGAATCGGGGATTCCCAGCCAGTCTCCCATGCAAGCACTTGCCTGGCCTCAAGCTGCATAGTGCCTGTGATTGGACGAGAAAAGGCACACTCAGCTTAGAATGGCCGTTGACGTACAGATGTCACATGTGCGCGTCTTTTCAAAAGGAATAAAATGGGGAGGGAAAGGTTAGATTTTAAAAACAAAAATCCAAAAATCCAAATGACAATAGCAGCAGCCAAAATGTCAATTGAAGAGGGGTTCCCAGCAAGTCTCCCATGCATGTCCATGCCCAGCCTCAAGCTGCATAGCAGCTGTGATCTGACGAGGGAAGACACATTCAGTTTAGAATGGCCGTTGACATGCAAATGGCACATGTGCGCTTCTTTTCAAAAGGAATAAAATGGGGAGGGAAAGGTTAGATTTTAAAAACAAAAGTTCAAAATCGAAGTGACAATAGCAGCAGACAAAGTGTCAATGTAACCGGGATTCCCAGCCAGTCTCCTATGCTAGTATTTGCCTGGCCTCAAGCTGCATAGCAGCTGCAATCTGACGAGAGAATGCACATTCAGCTTAGAATGGCTGTTGACGTAAGGATGTCACATGTGCCCGGCTATTCAAAAGGAATTAAATGGGGAGGGAAAGGTTAGATTTTAAAAACAAAAATCCAAATGACAATAGCAGCCGTCAGAATGTCAATGGAATCAGGGATTCCCAGCCAGTCTCCCATGCTGGTACTTGCCTGCCCTCAAGCGGCATAACATCTGCGATCTGAAGAGAGCAGGCACATTCAGCTTAGAATTGCCATTGACATACAGATGTCACATGTGTGCGTCTTTTCAAAAGGAATAAAATGGGGAGGGAAAGGTTAGATTTTAAAAACAAAAATCCAAAAATACAAATGACAATAGCAGCAGCAAAATAGTCTACGGAACTGGGGATTCCCAGCCACTCTACCATACTGATACTTGCCCGGCCTCAAGCTGCATAGCGGCTGTGATCTGACGAGTGCACGCACATTCAGCTTAGAATGGCCATTGACGTGCAAATGTCACATGTGCGCTTCTTTTCAAAAGGAATAAAATGGGAAGGGAAAGGTTAGATTTTAAAAACAAAAATCCAAGAGACTGTAGCAGCAGCCAATATGTCAGCGGATCGGGGATTCCCAGCCAGTCTCCCATGCCAGTACTTGCCTGGTCTCAAGCTGCATAGCTGCTGCAATCTGATGAGAGAAGGCACATTCAGCTAAGATTGGCTGTTCACGTATGGATGTCACATGTGCGCGGCTTTTCAAAAGGAATAAAATGGGGAGGGAAATGTTAGATTTTAAAAACAAAAATCCAAAAATCCAAATGACAATAGTAGCAGCTTCATTCTGACGAGATAAGGCACACTCAGGAAAGGTTAGATTTTAAAAACAAAAATCTAAATGACAATAGCAGCAGCCAAAATGTCAACTGAACCCAGGAATCCCAGCCAGTCTCCCATGCGGGTACTTGCTCGGCCTCAAGCTGCGTAGCAGCTGCGATCAGACGAGGGCAGGCACATTCAGCTTAGAATGGCCGTTGACGTGCAGATGTCACATATGCACATCTTTTCAAAAGGAATAAAATGGGGAGGGAAAGGTTAGAGTCTAAAAACAAAAATCCAAATGAAAATAGCAGCAGCCAAAATGTCAACACAAGCTGGGATTCCCAGCTAGTCTCCCATGCTGGTACTTACCCAGCCTCAAGCTGCGTAGCAGCAGCAATCTGACGAGAGAAAGCACATTCAGCTTAGAATGGCAGATGACATGCAAATGTCACATGTGCGCGTCTTTTCAAAAGGAATAAAATGGGGAGGGAAAGGTTAAATTTTAAAAGCAAAAAAACAAAAATCCAAAAATCCAAATGACAACAGCAGCAGCCAAAACGTCAATTGAAGCGGGGATTCCCAGCCAGTCTTCCATGCACGTACTTGCCCTGCCTCAAGCTGTGTAGTGGCTGTTATCTGACAAGGGAAGGCACATTCAGCTTAGAATGGTCGTTAACGTGCAGACGGCACATGTGCGCGTCTTTTCAAAAGGAATAAAATGGGGAGGAATAGGTTAGATTTTAAAAGCACAAATCCAAAAATCCAAATGACAACAGTAGCAGCCAAAATGTTAATGGAACCGTGGATTCCCACCCAGTCTCCCATGCCGTTGCCTGACTTCAAGCTGCGTAGTGGCTGTGATCTGACGAGGGCATGCACATTCAGCTTAGAATGGCCGTTGACCTGCAGATGTCACTTGTGCACGTCTTTTCAAAATGAATAAAATGAGGAGGGAAAGGTTAGATTTCAAAAACAAAAATTCAAAAATCCAAATGACAATAGCAGCAGCCAAAATGTCAACAGAACTGTGGATTCCCAGTCAGTCTCCCATGCTGGTACTTGCCCAGCCTCAAGCTGCGTAGTGGCGTGATCTGACGAGGGAAAGCACATTCAGCTTAGAATGGCCGTTGACCTGCAGATGTCACATGTGCGCATCTTTTCAAAAGGAATAAAATGGGGAGGGAAAAGTTAGATTTTAAAAACAAAAATCCAAATAACAATAGCAGCAGCCAAAATGTCAACGGAACCGTGGATTCCCAGCCAGTCTCCCATGCTGGTACTTGCCCAGCCTCAAGTTGCGTATTGGCTGTGATCTGATGAGGGAAAGCACATTCAGCTTAGAATGGCCGTTGAGGTGCAGATGTCACATGTGCGCGTCTTTTCAAAAGGAATAAAATGGGGAGGGAAAGGTTAGATTTTCAAAACAAAAATTCCTAATGTCAATAGCAGCAGCTGAAATGTCAATGGACCGGGCATTCCCAGCCAGTCTCTCATTCAGGTACTTGCCCAGCCTCAAGCTGCATAGTGGCTGTGATCTGACAAGGGTGGGCACATTCAGCTTAGAATGGCCTTTGACATGCAGAAGTCACATGTGCGTGTCTTTTCAAAAGGAATAAAATGGGGAGGGAAAGGATAGATTTCAAAAACAAAAATCCAAAAAACCAAATGACAATAGCAGCAGCCAAAATGTCAATGGAACTGGGGATTCCCAGCCAGTCTCCCATGCCAGTACTTGCCCAGCCTCAAGCTGCGATCTGACGAGGGTAGGCACATTCAGCTTAGAATAGCCGTTAACTTGTGAATTTCACATGTGCATGTCTTTTCAAAAGGAATAAAATTGGGAGGGAAAGGATAGATTTCAAAAACAAAAATCCAAATATCCAAATGACAATGGCAGCAGCCAAAATGTCAACGGAACCAAGGATTCCCAGCCAGTCTCCCATGCTGGTACATGCCCAGCCTCAAGCTGAGGAGCTGCTGTAATTTGACGACAGCAGGCAAATTCAGACTAGAATGGCAGTTGACGTGCAGTAGTCACATATGCGCGTCTTTTCAAAAGGAATAAAATGGGGAGGGAAAGGTTAGATTTCAAAAACAAAAATACAAAAATCCAAATGAAAATAGTAGCAGCCAAAAAGTAAACGGAACCAGGGATTCCCAGCCAATCTCCCAAGCCGGTACTTGCTCGTCCACAATCTGCATAGCGGCTGCGATCTGACGAGGGCAGGCACATTCAGCTTAGAATGGCCGTTGACATGCAGATATTACATGTGCGCGTCTTTTCAAAAGGAATAAAACGGGGAGGGAAAGGTTAAATTTTAGAAACAAAAATCCAAAAATTCAAATGACAATAGCAACAGCAAAAATGTCAACGGAACCAGGGATTCCCAGCCAGTCACCCATGCCGGTACTTGTGTGGTCTCAAGTTGGGTAGTGGCTGCAATCTGACAACAGCAGGCACATTCAGCTTAGATTGGCTGCTGATGTGCTGAAGTCACATGTGCGTGTCTTTTCAAAAGGCATAAAATGGGGAGGGAAAGGTTCGATTTTAAAAACAAAAATCCAAATGACTATAGCAGCAGCCATACTGTCAACACAACCGGGGATTCCCATCCCATCTCCCATGCCAACACTTGCCCAGCCTCAATCGGCATAGCGGATGCAATCTGACAAGGGCAGACACACTCAGCTTGGAATGGCCGTTAACGTATAAATGACACATGTGCGTGTCTTTTCAAAAGGAATAAAATGGGGAGGGAAAGGAAAGATTTTAAAAACAAAAATCCAAATGACAATAGCAGCAGACAAAATATCAACAGAACCTGGGATTCCCAGGCAGTTTCCCATGCCAATACTTGCACAGCATCAAGCTGCATAGCAGCTGCAATCTGACAAGAGGTGGCCCATTCAGCTTAGAATGGCCACTGACATACAGATGTCACATGTGCATGTCTTTTCAAAAGGAATAAAATGGGGAGGGAAAGGTTAGATTTTAAAAACAAAAATCCAAAAATCCAAATGACAATAGCAGCAGCCAAAATGTCAATGGAACCGGGGATTCCCAGCCAGTCTCCACTGTACTTTCCCGGCCTCAAGCTGCGTAGCGGCTGCAATCTAACAAGGTCAGGCACATTCAGCTTCGAATGGCCATTGACGTGCAGATGTCACATGTGCACGTCTTTTCAAAAGGATTAAAATGGGGATGTAAAGGTTAGATTTTAAAAACAAAAATCCAAATGACAATAGCAGCAGCCAAAATGTCAATGGAACCAGGGTATTCCCAGCCAGTCTCCACTGTTGGCATTTGCCCGGCCTCAGGCTGTACAGTGGCTGCGATCTGACAAGGGCAGGCATATTCAGCTTAGAATGGCTGTTAACGTGCAGATGCCACATGTGCGTGTCTTTTCAAATGAAATAAAATGGGGAGGGAAAGGTTAGATTTTAAAAACAAATATTCAAATGACAATAGCAGCAACCATATTGTCAACAGAACTGGGGATTCCCAGCCAGTCTCCCATGTCAATGCTTGCTGGCCTCATGCTGCGCAGCAGCAGCGATCTGATGAGGGCAGGCACATACAACTTAGAAAGGCCGTTAACGTGCAGATGTCACATCTGTGCGTCTTTTCAAAAGGAATAAAATGGGGAGGGATAGGTTAGATTTTAAAACAAAAATCCAAATGACATCAGCAGCAGCCAAAACGTCAATGGAACAGTGGATTCCCAGCCAGTCTCCCATGATAGTACTTGCCCAGCCACAAGGTGCGTAGCAGCTGCGATCTGACGAGGGAAGGCACATTCAACTTAGAATGGCCGCTGATGTGTGGATGTCACCTGTGCACGTCTTTTCAAAAGGAACAAAGTTTGGAGGGAAAGGTTAGATTTTAAAACAAAAATCCAAAAATCCAAATGACAATAGCAGCAGTCAAAATGTCAAAGTAACCAGGGATTCCCAGCCAGTCTCCCACACCAGTAATTGCCCAGCCTTAAGATGCTTAGCGGCTGTGATCAGACGAGGGTAGGCACATTCAAATTAGAATGGCCGTTGACATGCTGATGTCACATGTGCGCGTCTTTTCAAAAGGAATAAAATGGGGGGGGTTAGATTTTAAAAACAAAAATCCAAATGACAATAGCAGCAGTGAAAATGTCAGCAGATCTGGGGATTCCCAGCCAGATCCCCATGCCGGTACTTGCCCAGCCTCAATTGGCGTAGCAGCTGTGATCTGACAAGAGCAGGCACATTTAGCTGAGAATAGCCGCTGACGTGCAGATGTCACATGTGCACGTCTTTTCAAAATAAATAAAATGGGGAGGGAAAGGTTAGATTTTAAAAACAAAAATCCAAATGACAGTAGCAGCAGCCAAAATGTCAATGGAAGGGTGGATTCACAGCCAGTGTCCCATGCCAGTACTTGCCCAGCCTCAAGCTGCGCAGCGGCTGTGATCTGACGAGGTCAGGCACATTCAGCTTAGAATGGCCGTTAACGTGCAGATGTCACATGTGCGCGTCTTTTCAAAATGAATAAAGTGGGGAGGGAAAGGCTGGATTTTGAAAACAAAAATCCAAAAATCCAAATGACAACAGCAACAGCTAAAATGTCAACGGAACCAGGAATTCCCATTCTGGTACTCACACAGCCTCAAGGTGCGTAGCGGCTGTGATCTGACAAGGGTAGGCACATTAAGCTTAGAATGGCCATTAACAGGCAGATGTCACATGTGCGCGTCTTTTCAAAAGGAATAAAATGGGGAGGGAAAGGATAGATTTTAAAAACAAAAATCCAAATGTCAACGGAACAGGGCATTCCCAGCCAGTCTCCCATGGCAGTACTTACCCAGCGTTAAACTGCGTAGCAGCTGTGATCTAATGAGGGTAGGCACATTCAGCTTAGAATGGCCATTGACGTGCAAACGTCATATGTGCGCGTCTTTTCAAAAGGAATAAAATGGGGAGGGAAAGGATAAATTTTAAAACAAAAATCCAAAAATCCAAAAATCCAAAAATCCAAATGACAATAGCATCAGCCAAAATGTCAACGGAACCAAGGATTCCCAGCCAGTCTAGCATGCCGGTACTTTCCCAGCCTCAAGCTGTGTAGCAGCTGCAATCTGACGAGAGCAGGCACATTCAGCTTTTGAATGGCTGTTGATGTGTAGATGTCACATGTGCGTGTCTTTTCAAAAGGAATAAAATAGGGAGGGAAATGATAGATTTTAAAAACAAAAATCCAAATAAAAAAAGCAGCAGCCAAAATGTCAATGGAACCGGTGATTCCCAGCCAGTCTCCCATGCTGGTACTTGCCCAGCCTCAAGCTGTATAGCTGTTGCAATTTGACAAGGGAAGGCACATTCAGCTTAGAATGGCCGATGACGTGTTGCTGCCACATGTGCGCGTCTTTTCAAAAGGAATAAAATGGGGAGGGAAAGGTTAGATTTTAAAAACAAAAATCCAAATGACAATAGCAGCAGCCAAAATGTCAACAGAACCCGGGATTCCCAGCCAGTCTCCCATGCTGGTACTTGCCCAGCCTCAAGCTGCATAGCAGCTGTAATCTGAAGAGGGCAGTCACATTCAGCTTGGAATGGCCATTAATGTGCAGATGTCACATGTGCGTGTCTTTTCAAAAGGAATAGAATGGGGAGGGAAAGGTTAGATTTTAAAAGCAAAGATCCAAATGACAATAGCACCAGCCAAGATGTCAACAGAAATAGGGATTCCCAGCCAGTCTCCCATGCTGGTACCTGCCCAGCCTCAAGTTGCATAGCAGTTGCAATCTGACAAGGGTAAGCACATTCACCTTAGAATGGCCGTTGATGTGAAGATGGCACATGTGCGCTTCTTTTCAAAATCAATACAATGGGAAGGGAAAGGATAGATTTTAAAAACAAAAATCCAGATGACAGTAGCAGCAGCCTACATATCAATAGAACTGGGGATTCCCATTCAGCCTCACATATCAATACTTGCCTGACCTCAAGCTGCGAAGTGACTGCGATCTGATGAGGGAAGGCACATTCAGCTTACAATGGCTATTGACGTGCAGATATCACATGTGCGCGTCTTTTCAAAAGGAATAAAATTGGGAGGGAAAGGATAAATTTTAAAAACAAAAATCCAAATGACAATAGCAGCAGCCGAAATGTCAACGAAACCGGGATTCCCAGCAAGTCTCCCATGCAGGTACTTGCCCAATCTCAAGCTGAGTAGAAGCTGCAATCTGACAAGGGCAGGCACATTCAGCTTAGAATGGCCATTGATATACAGATGTCACATGTGCGCGTCTTTGCAAAAGGAATAAAATGGGGAGGGAAATGTTAGATTTTAAAAACAAAAATCCAAAAATCAAAAAATCCAAAAATCCAAAAATCCAAATGACAAGAGCAGTAGAGATGAGCGTTGTTCTACTCGAACTTTTCGCCAATCTCAAATTCGAGCTGTTTTGGGCGGTGTTCGAGCCGTTCGGCGAACACGAACGATTTGAGAAAAATTCGGCTGTTCGAGGTTATGTTCGATAACTGTTCGTGCACCAAAATCATAACTGGATTTTTTCTCAGTAATGATGAAAATTAATGTTAATACGCAGTTTGAGTGTACAGCGGGGTGGGGGGAGGGGCAGGGGATGGATCTCTGCAGGAACAATGAAGATCTCCATTTTTTTTTTCTCTTTCCCGCATTTACAGTGGGGAGGTGCAATCTGTCAGCCTATCAGCAGCGCCCACACGGAGCGAAGTGCTTTTTTTCACACAAGCAAGGGCATGTGTCATTGGCAGTGTATGTCACATGTCCTTGCCCTATAAGACCAAGCCATTTTCCCCGTCGCCACCATTTTCTCACTGCTGCAGCTGCGTGTTAGACGGCACCGCTGTTGCTGTGTGCGCTATACCTTGTTAATTTCAAGCCAATTTTCACACAAATCTACAGATAGCTTGGGAGTAGGGAATAGTTGTGATTGCAGTCCTTTTAAGGACTAGGTTACAGCATTTCCTACGACTTTTATCAGGCAGGTCTGTGCTCTTAAATAGATAGATTGTGGGAGTAAAGACTAATTGTAATTGGAGTCCTTTTCAGGACTAGGTTACATCAGTTCCTATCAGTTTTTGCCAGGCAGGTCTGTGCCAGTGCTGTGCAAGTTTTTTTCACAGCATTTGGCTGAATCTAGCAAAGCTAATCCTTTTTGGCCTATTGCAGAGTGTGTTAGTCAGTGGAGTAGCCTATCTGTGTTGCAAGATATACCACCTGTGTATAGAATACCAATTTTTTTACTGCACCTAGTGAAGTAAAATCTTTTGGGCATAGCATCATTCTATTAGTCCATCTATACTGACCTCCATCAGGTTGCAAACTGCATATATTTTTTTCCGCATCTAGCTCTGAAAAAATATTGGGTTTCTAGCTGTGTGTGGGACTTGTTGTATTAGTCCATCTATACTGACCTCCATCAGGTTGCAAACTGCATATATTTTTTTCTTCATCTACCTCTGAAAAAATATTGGGCTTCTAGCTGTGTGTGGGACTTGTTCTATTAATCCATCTATACACACCTCCACCAGGTTGCAAACTGAATATATTTTTTTCTGCATCTACCTCTGAAAAAATATTGGGCTTCTAGCTGTGTGTTGGACTTGTTGTATTAGTCCAACTATACTGACCTCCATCAGGTTGCAAACTGAATATATTTTTTTCTGCATCTACCTCTGAAAAAATATTGGGCTTCTAGCTGTGTGTGGGACTTGTTGTATTAGTCCATCTATACTGACCTCCATCAGGTTGCAAACTGAATATATTTTTTTCTGCATCTACCTCTGAAAAAATATTGGGCTTCTAGCTGTGTGTGGGACTTGTTGTATTAGGCCATCTATACTGACCTGCATCTGGTTGCAAACTGAATATATTTTTTTCTGCATCTACCTCTGAACAAATATTGGGCTTATAGCTGTGTGTGCGACTTGTTCTATTAATCCATCTATACAGACCTCCATCAGGTTGCAAACTGAATATATTTTTTTCTGCATCTACCTCTGAAAAAATTTTGGGCTTCTAGCTGTGTGTGGGACTTGTTGTATTAGTCCATCTATACTGACCTCCATCAGGTTGCAAACTGAATATATTTTTTTCTTCATCTACCTCTGAAAAAATATTGGGCTTCTAGCTGTGTGTGGGACTTGTTGTATTAGTCCATCTATACTGACCTCCATCAGGTTGCAAACTGAATATATTTTTTTCTGCATCTACCTCTGAAAAAATATTGGGCTTATAGCTGTGTGTGCGACTTGTTCTATTAATCCATCTATACAGACCTCCATCAGGTTGCAAACTGAATATATTTTTTTCTGCATCTACCTCTGAAAAAATTTTGGGCTTCTAGCTGTGTGTGGGACTTGTTGTATTAGTCCATCTATACTGACCTCCATCAGGTTGCAAACTGAATATATTTTTTTCTTCATCTACCTCTGAAAAAATATTGGGCTTCTAGCTGTGTGTGGGACTTTTTCTATTAATCCATCTATACAGACCTCCATCAGGTTGCAAACTGAATATATTTTTTTCTGCATCTACCTCTGAAAAAATATTGGGCTTCTAGCTGTGTGTGGGACTTGTTGTATTAGTCCATCTATACTGACCTCCATCAGGTTGCAAACTGCATATATTTTTTTCTTCATCTACCTCTGAAAAAATATTGGGCTTCTAGCTGTGTGTGGGACTTGTTGTATTAGTCCATCTATACTGACCTCCATCACGTTGCAAACTGAATATATTTTTTTCTGCATCTACCTCTGAAAAAATATTGGGCTTCTAGCTGTGTGTGGGACTTGTTGTATTAGGCCATCTATACTGACCTCCATCTGGTTGCAAACTGAATATATTTTTTTCTGCATCTACCTCTGAACAAATATTGGGCTTATAGCTGTGTGTGCGACTTGTTCTATTAATCCATCTATACAGACCTCCATCAGGTTGCAAACTGAATATATTTTTTTCTGCATCTACCTCTGAAAAAATTTTGGGCTTCTAGCTGTGTGTGGGACTTGTTGTATTAGTCCATCTATACTGACCTCCATCAGGTTGCAAACTGAATATATTTTTTTCTTCATCTACCTCTGAAAAAATATTGGGCTTCTAGCTGTGTGTGGGACTTGTTGTATTAGTCCATCTATACTGACCTCCATCAGGTTGCAAACTGAATATATTTTTTTCTGCATCTACCTCTGAAAAAATATTGGGCTTCTAGCTGTGTGTGGGACTTGTTGTATTAGTCCATCTATACTGACCTCCATCAGGTTGCAAACTGAATATATTTTTTTCTTCATCTACCTCTGAAAAAATATTGGGCTTCTAGCTGTGTGTGGGACTTTTTCTATTAATCCATCTATACAGACCTCCTTCAGGTTGCAAACTGAATATATTTTTTTCTGCATCTACCTCTGAAAAAATATTGGGCTTCTAGCTGTGTGTGGGACTTGTTGTATTAGTCCATCTATACTGACCTCCATCAGGTTGCAAACTGCATATATTTTTTTCTTCATCTACCTCTGAAAAAATATTGGGCTTCTAGCTGTGTGTGGGACTTGTTCTATTAATCCATCTATACAGACCTCCATCAGGTTGCAAACTGAATATATTTTTTTCTGCATCTAGCTCTGAAAAAATATTTGGCCTTCTAGCAGTGTGTGGGACTTTCTCTATTAGTCCATCTATACTGACCTCCATCAGGTTGCAAACTGAATATAATTTTTTTCTGCATCTAGCTCTGAAAAAATATTTGGCCTTCTAGCAGTGTGTGGGACTTTCTCTATTAGTCCATCTATACTGACCTCCATCAGGTTGCAAACTGAATATATTTTTTTCTGCATCTACCTCTGAAAAAATATTTGGGCTTCTAGCTGTGTGTGGGACTTGTTCTATTAGTCCATCTATACTGACCTCCATCAGGTTGCAAATTGAATATAATTTTTTTCTGCATCTAACCCAGCCAATAGTTTTGGCCTAATACCACAGTTTGGCCACTCAGCTCTGCTCGGTTCCCATCCATTGTTTTTTTGTGCAAACAACTCCAGAGTTGTGAATTAGTTAACCACCAAAATGAGTGGAAAAAGGCCTGCTGCTGGTGGAAAGGGGAATAGGTGTGTTTGGAAGGGGAAAAAAGGTTGTGTCCGTGGGGTAGGTGTTAAAGCAACAGTAACATCTGCAGAAGAAAGACCATCTTCCAGCCAAACTAAAATGTCTACTTCTTTTAGCGGACAATGTGATAAGATCCCTTTCTTACGGCCACGCCAATCGCTACAAATTCCAGATGAGGCACAAAAACAGCAGGTGCTTCAACGGATATCAAGTGCTCCTTTAAGTGGGCTCTCCTCCACATCAACTTCAACATCAGAAATACTCCAGTCCTCAAAGGTGTCACCCCAATCGCACTTGCTTCCTCACAGCTCCCAAATCTCCAGCTGCCCATCTGAGTATGAGGTAGAACAGATGGTTGAGTCTGCAGAGCTGTTTACTCATACTATAGCCTGGGAATCAGAGGTCGACTCCAGCGCTTCTGTGAATCCAGACGAGGAAATGATCTGCACTGATGCCCAGAATCTTTATGAGTCGGATCCAGGACCAGACGCAGAAGGTTCTGACCATAATGTAGACCCTCATTCCCAAACTGTAACTCCTGTTGGTGGAGACAATGAGGAAGACGATGATAAGACTCAAATACCTGATTGGAGGGACAACTTTAGTTTTTTGTCAGGGCAGGAACAGGTTGGCTCTGAGGACGACGGGTGTGATAACGCACAGGGTGATGATGATGAGGTTGGAGATCCCACTTACTGCCAACCCACAGTCAGCCAAGAGATGAGGTCAGCAGAGGAGGTGGAGGAAGATGCTAGTGACGACGAGGTCAGGTTGCGCCTTCCTGGACAGAGACGTAGTACTGGATGCACGTCAACAACTGCATCCTCAAACACAACTCTGCCTCTCAACACAAGTCGTGGTGGCTCTTCAGGTCGCATGGGTGCTAAGCCTTGCATAGCCTGGGCATTTTTTCAGATCGATAAAGATGACTCAACTCGTGTTATCTGTAACATTTGTCAGCAAAAGCTAAGTAGAGGCCAAAAAATACATAGTTTGAGTACTTCATGCATGAATCGGCACATGGACATGAAGCATAAGTTGCAGTGGGAAGCTCAGTGTGCTACAATGCGGCCTAGCCGGCTGGGCCAACCACCGTCTGCCATATCTTGTGCATCCGCGGCCTCTTCATCCTCTGTGACTGGGGGGACAGCAGTCACACCTGTTTTGGGGCGCAGACCTGCCACCTCTTTACCCGCAACAGCCAGCGTGATTGGCAGGTCATCATTTTCTTTGGAGGTGGTAACACCAGCTGGTGTTGAGCGCTGTCCGACATCGATAGCACCACCTTTGGATCAAGGCAACCTAACATGTCCGCCTGCATCTTCCTCACAGACTGGCAGTTTTCCGGGGACACCCTTATCAACCCCGTCTAAGCACAATAGCCAGCCCTCGGTCCCTCAGATGTGGACAAGTAAAAGACCATTTCCTCCTAGCCAAGAGAAAGCTAAGAGGTTGAATTTCACCATCTGCAAGCTCTTGGCTACAGAAATGCTGCCTTTCCGCCTGGTGGACACAGAGGATTTTCGAGACCTTATGTCCGTCGCAGTGCCCCAGTACCAGATGCCCAGTCGGCACTACTTCTCAAAGAAAGGTGTGCCTGCGCTCCACCAGCATGTCGCACACAACATCACCGCTTCTTTGAGAAACTCTGTGTGTGACAGGGTGCATTTCACCACAGACACTTGGACGAGTAGGCATGGACAGGGGCGTTACATGTCGCTGACTGGGCACTGGGTAACTATGGTGACAGCAGGACAAGGGGCTGCTGTCCAAGTCTTGCCGCCCCACGAGTTGTGCGTCAATCCTCTTTATGTCAAAGTTCCTCCACTGCTTCTGCCTCCTCAACCTCCTCTCGGTCTTCCACCTGCACCCAAAGCCTGTCTGGTCATGCCACAAGCTTTCTAACTGCGCAGAAGGGATCCTGCACACCTCTTTACTATGCTGGCAGTAGGGCTCAACGTCATCAGGCGGTTTTTACATTGAAATGTCTGGGAAATGTGAGTCACACAGCTGAGGAGTTGTGGTCAGCTCTGGAGAACCAATTTCATGAATGGTTGTCTCCACTGGACCTGAAACCAGGGAAGGCCGTGTGCCACAATGCTGCAAACCTGGGTGCGGAGCTTCGCCGGGGCAATGTCACACACGTGCCTTGTATTGCTCACGTGTTGAACCTGGTTGTCCAGCAATTTTTAGCCCACTATCCCAGACTAGATGGCCTTCTGCAGAGGGCACGGTCGCTGTGTGCTCACTTCCGCCGTTCGCATCCCGCAGCTCAGCGACTTACATCTCTACAGAAGTCGTTGGGCCTGCCACTTCACCGGCTAAAATGCGATGTGCCTACCCGGTGGAATTCAACTCTGCACATGTTGCAGCGACTGTGGCAGCACCGACAAGCCCTGGTGCAATATGTTCTGACGTATAGCCTGGGCCAACGAGATCCAGAGGTGGGGCAAATCACGCTGGAGGAGTGGTCTTAGATCAGGGACCTATGCACCCTTCTGCACAGTTTTGAAATGGCGACGAAGATGTTTAGTGCTGACGATGCCATTATCAGCATGACTATTCCGGTGATTTACATGCTGGAGCACATGTTAAACAGAATTCGGAGTCAGGTGGTGGCACAAGAGGAGGTGGAGGAAGTAGAGGAGGAGGAGTTGTATGCGGAAGGGCTAACATCTGCAAGGTCCAGATGGTCGGCAGCACCAAGGCGGCAGGCATGTGAGGGTGGGGGAGATTGTTTTACCAGGGCGCACGGTAGCAGCCAAACTAGTGAGGAAGGTGCAGGAGCCCAGGAAGAAGTGGAGGACGAACTGATGGAAGACTCATCAGATGAGGGAGACCTTGATCACATTTCTGTTGTGCGAGGTTGGGGGGAGAGGACAGAGGAAGGAAGCATGATTGTTACCTCGCCACCAACACAACAGGGACTTGGTGCTCCTGGATGCGCAACACACATGAGTGCCTTCTTGCTGCACTACCTGCAACATGACCCTCGAATTGTGAGAATTAGAAATAATCCTGACTACTGGGTTGCCACACTGTTAGATCCCCGGTACAAAAGTAAATTTGCAGAAATTATTCCTGCCATAGAAAGGGATGCACGCATGCAGGAGTATCAGCAGAGACTGTTGCAGAATCTTACATGTGCTTTTCCACAAAATACCAGTGGTGCACGTAGTGAATCTCACAGTTCCAACTTGCCAACCGTGGGACCGTCAAGTGTTCAGCACTCAAACCGTAACAGAACCACAGTATCTGCTGGTAACATCAATTTTGCGGAATCATTTCACCACTTTTTTAGCCCATCCTTTGCAAGGCCACAGGAGACAAGAAGTCTGACACATAGTCAACGCCTAGAGACGATGGTACAGGAGTATCTCCAAGTAAACATTGAAGCCACGACTGTGTCACTGGACCCTTGCTCTTTTTGGGCTTCCAATCTGGATAAATGGCCGGAGCTAGCCACTTACGCCTTGGAGATCTTGTCATGCCCCGCAGCCAGCGTTCTGTCTGAACGTGTGTTCAGCGCTGCTGGTGGTGTGCTGACAGATAAGCGCACGCGGCTCTCCACTGATAATGTAGACAGACTCACGTTCATAAAGATGAACAAATCATGGATCTGAAACGACTTTTCTACCCCTGTGTCATCCTGGGGAGAGTAAAAGCTTGATGATTGGTTAAAATCACCCTACCAACCGTTTTAAGCTTTCAAATTACTAATCATGTTTATCTGTATCTTGGCTGGAAAATAATTTGGGCTTTGTAGCAGTGTGCAGCACTGATTCTATTAGGCCATCTATAATAAGCTCCACCAGATTTAAAATTACTAATCATGTTTATCTGTATCTTGACTGGAAAATAATTTGGGCTTTGTAG
Source organism: Phyllobates terribilis (assembly GCF_046119375.1). NCBI lineage: Eukaryota > Metazoa > Chordata > Amphibia > Anura > Dendrobatidae > Phyllobates > Phyllobates terribilis. The sequence continues at coordinate 6,450,940 of NW_027362792.1, forward strand.
CAGTGTGCAGCACTGATCCTATTAGGCCATCTATACTAAAGCTTCACCAGATTTAAAATTAATAATAATTTTTAGCTGCATCTAGCCCGGAAAATAATTTTGGGGCTCCGAGATGCGCAAGACACATAAGTGCCTTCTTGCGGCTCTACCTGCAGCATGACCCTCATATTGTCAGAATTCGAAGTAATCATGACTACTGGGTTGCCACACTCTTAGATCCCCCAAACTTTTCGATCAACCTTTTCATTTTAATAAAGACCAAAAAAATTGTCATTTTTGAAATTATAAGCATTAGCAGGTTGTTAGAAACTGAAATCAAACAGTTTTCAACTCAAAACTTTATTCTAGGTGATGTTACATTTTCACATAGGACCCCTTGTTCGAAAGGAGCTTTTGAACTCTCTCGTCCATTGAATTTGTCAGGTTTTGGATGGTTTCTGCTTCAATTGTTTTGCATGAGGACAGAATACCCTCCCAGAGCTGTTGCTTAGATGTGAACTGCCTCCCGCCATCATAGACACTCCTTTTAATGATGCTCCAAAGGTTCTGAATGGGGTAGAGGTCAGGGGAGCATGGGGGTCACACCATAAGTTTGTCCCCTTTTATGCCCATATCAGCCAGAGATGCAGATGTTTTAGGTGCAGCTTGAGATGGTGCATTATCATGCAGAAAAATGATCTTGCTGTGAAATACACAGTTCTTCTTCTTGAACCATGGCAGGAAGTGCTGTTTGAGAAAATCCACATACATTATGGAGTTCATCTTTAGCGCCTTCAGGGATCCTAAAGGGGCCGACAATCTCTCTCCCCATGATTCCAGCCCAAAACATTACTCCACCTCCTCCATGTTGGCGCTGTAGCCGTGTTTGCGTGGGGTGTCCATCAACCAGCCATCCTCCACTCCATCCATCTGGACCATCGAGCGCTGCACGGCACTCATCCGTGAACAAAACAGTTTTGAAATCAGTCTTCATGTAATGTTTGGCCCAATGGAGCCGTTTCTGCTTGTGTGAAGTGGATAGAGGAGGTCGACAGGATGGCGTTTGCACAGCTGCAAACCTCTGAAGGACCCTGCATCTTGTTTTTCGGGGGACGTTGGAGGCACAAGCAGCTTCAAAAACTTGTCTGCTGCTATGACAAGGCTTTTTTGCCGCTGCTCTTTCAACCTGACGTAATTGCCTGTAGGAAAGAGTCCTCAATTTGCCCTTATCAGCACGCACACGTGTGTACTGTGAATCAGCTACATACTTCTTGATTGCCAAGACACTTCATCCTGATCATCGCACAATGTTGATTGTAGTCATGCCTTGACCTAAACACTCCACAATTTGTTGCTTCTCAGCAGCCGACACATCCTTTTTCTTTCCCATTTTGGCAGAAAATGTAGGCTGCTTAATAATGTGAGACAGCCTTCTTAAGTAGTCTTGCCTTTCATTGGACACACCTGCCAAACTAATTAGCACAGGTGTCTGCAATTGCTTACAGTGATATAAAGAGCCATGACACACATCACCATCAATGAGTTTAACTGAGAAACAAACAAATTCTTCCCTTATCACTCCTAAACACTTTTTGCATAATAATTTGGAACACAGTGTACATGTGCTTTTCCACAAAACACCAGTGGTTCACGTAGTGAATCTTACAGTTCTAACTTGCCAACCGTGGTCTGTATGGAGTTGTTCAATAAAGGGCCCAAAATTAAGATAACATAGATGGGAGAGGTCTCTATGAATAGGAATTCCTAAGTATTTGATACCCTGTGAGGGCCAGGCAAAGGGAAAGTTGGACTGGATGGAATCCTATATGGATTTGGGGAGGGAGACATCGAGGGCCTCAGACTTCGCTGCATTGATTTTAAAATTTGACCATGTAACAAAGTGATCTATTTCAGCCATAACAGCATGGATGGATATATGTGATTGAGTGATATATACTAGGACATCATCAGCAAATAGAGAGCACTTGTACTCTGTGCTTCCCACCTCAATCCACCTAATTTTGGGGTTATGGCGAATTGATGAGAGCAGGTGCTCCGTCACTAGGATGTATAAGAGAGGAGACAGAGGACATCCCTGCCTTGTCCCATTGGTGATTGTGAAAGGTGATGAATAGTGTTGAGCCACCCCCATAGTGTTCGGGTTCGGTTCGGTTCGTCGAACACCGGGATGTTCGAGGAACTGTTCGTCGAACTGTTCGTCGAACACCTTAGAACACCGTCGAACACCGTTAAAACCAATGGCAGGCAAACAAAAACACATAGAAACACATAGAAAACACCTGCAAAGGTGTCCAAAAGCTGACAAACTGCTCTGAAGACACTCTCTTTAAAAAAGCCGGCCGGCAAATACAGCAGCGGCATACACCGGTACCCGACAATTTAGACAAGAAGGAATAGAGCATCACACATACATTAGATAGATAGAAACATGTCAGTCACACATATAAGAAGCACAGTGACAGTGTTGGTTACTGCACTTGTCATTTAGTGTAAAGGATTTATTAAAAAAAATTTAGTGTTTTCATGCACCGTCTCTTTAAAAAAGCCGGCCGGCAATTCAGCATCTGTACCCGACAATTTAGAACAGAAAGAATAGAGCTTCACACATAGATTAGATAGATAGAAACATGTCAGTCACATATATATGAAGTACAGTGACAGTGTTGCTTACTGTACTTGTCATTTAGTGTAAAGGATTTATTTAAAAAAATAATAGTGTTTTCATGCACTGTCTCTTTAAAAAAGCCGGCCGGCAATTCAGCAGCGGTACCCGACAATTTAGAACAGAAAGATAGAGCATCACACATAGATTAGATAGATAGAAACATGTCAGTCACATTTATAATAAGTACAGTGACAGTGTTGGTTACTGTACTTGTCATTTAGTGTTAAAATAAAGGATTTATTAAAATAAAAATTGGCGTGGGATCCCCCATAATTTTAGGCTCTAGCGGAGGTTAAGCAGACGGCTGGGGCAGATGTTTGAAGCCTCGGAAGGGGGTAATACCCATGGAGCTTCCCAGGCTACTAATATCAGCCCCCAGCTAAATACCTAGCCTTTACTAGCTATTAAAATGGGGGACCCCCCCAAAAAATTGACGTGGGGTCCCCCCATTTTAATAGCTAGCAAAGGCTAGGCAGACAGCTGGGGGCTGATAATAATAGCCCAGGAAGGGTGCCATGAATATTGGCCCCCTCCCAGGCTAGAAACACCAGCCGTCAGCCGCCCCAGAAATGGCGCATCCATAGGATGAGCCAATTCTGGCACTTAGCCTCGCTCTTCCCACTGCCCTGTAGCGGTGGCAGTGGGGTAATAGGGCTGGGGTTGATGTCAGCTTATAATGCCAGCTGACATCAAGCCCAGGTTAGTAATGGAGAGGCGTCTATAAGACACCTCCATTACTAACCCCACAGTCAAAGTTAAAAAAAACACAAACACCCAGAATAAAGTCCTTTAATTGAAATAAACACACAATTCTTTATTGTTCTAAATTAAACCATACTTACCGTCACGCCCATTCCAGCTGAAGCCAACGATCTCCTGTAATAAAAATAAAATAATAAACCAACATCATCCTTACCTTTCCATGGTTCCCAGAACAGCTCCAGCTCTGCTACATCGAGATGACTGGCTGGACCGCAGCAGAACGCTGCCATCCAGCCTGTCATCCCGCGGACACTGAGAAGCGCAGGCATGCTTGCTCTCCTCACTGTCTCGCTGTGACGGCATCCAGATGAGCCGAGGTCATGTCCAATGAACTCGGCTCACCTCATGCACGTCACTGACAGCGTGGGAAAATTCTCACGCTGAAGCGCTGAGTGCAGGAGAATTTTCCCACGCTGTCAGTGAGGTGCATGAGGTGAGCTGAGTTCATAGAATTGTGTGTTTATTTCAATTAAAGGACTTTTTTCTGGGTGTTGTGTTTTTTTTAAATACTTTACTAGAAATTCATGGTGGTCATGTCTAATACTGGCGTGACCCCATGAATTTTGGGCTTGGGGCCAGCTGATAATACCAAGCTGGCCCTAACCCCTTTATTACCCAGTGAGCCACCGCACCAGGGCCCTGGATGAGTTGGGTACAGCGCCAGAAGAAGGCGCTTCTATGAACGTGCCATTTTCCGGGGTGGCTGCGGACTGCAATTTGCAGCGGGGGGGGGCCCAGAAAGCTTGGGCCTCCCTGCGCTGCAGATTCCAGCCCCCAGCTGCCTAGTTGTACCTGGCTGGACACAAAAATAGGGCGAAGCCCCACGTATTTTTTTTTTAATTATTTCATGAAATTCATGAAATAATTAAGAAAAAAAGGCCTTCTCTATATTGTTGTGTCCGGCCAGGTACAAATAGTCAGCTGGTGTTTGGGGTCAGCCCGTTCCTGCCTGCTGTACCTGGCTGGACACAAATAAAGTGCGAAGCCCCACTTTAATTTTTTTTAATTATTTCATGAAATTCATGAAATAATTAAGAAAAAAAGGCCTTCTCTATATTGTTGTGTCCGGCCAGGTACAAATAGGCAGCTGGTGGTTGGGGGCAGCCCGTTCCTGCCTGCTGTACCTGGCTGGACACAAATATAGTGCGAAGCCCCACTTCAATTTTTTTAAATTATTTCAGGAAATTCATGAAATAATTTAAAAAAAATTGACGTGGGTCTTCGCACTATATTTGTGTCCAGTCAGGTGCAGCAGGCAGGAACGGGCTGCCTCCAACCACCAGCTGCCTATTTGTACCTGGCCGGACACAACAATATAGGGAAGCCCTTTTTTACTTAATTATTTCATGAAATAATTTAAAGAAAATTGACGTGGGGCTTCGCCCTGTTTTTGTGTCCAGCCAGGTACAACTAGGCAGCTGGAGGCTGGAATCCGCAGCGCAGGGAGGCCCAAGCTTTCTGGGCCACCCCCGCTGCAAATTGCAGTCCGCAGCCACCCCGGAAAATGGTGCGTTCATAGAAGCGCCATCTTTTGGCGCTGTACCCAACTCATCCAGGGCCCTGGTGCGGTGGCTCACTGGGTAATAAAGGGGTTAAGGCCAGCTTGGCATTATCAGCTGGCCCTAAGCCCGAAATTCATGGGGTCACGCCAATATTAGACATGACCACCATGAATTTCTAGTAAAGTATTTAAAAAAAACACAACACCCAGAAAAAAGTCCTTTAATTGAAATAAACACACAATTCTTTATTGTTCTAAATTAAACCATACTTACCATCACGCCCATTCCAGCTGAAGCCAACGATCTCCTGAAATAAAAGAAAAATAATAAAGCAACATCATCCTTACCTTTCCATGGTTCCCATGACAGCTTCAGCTCTGCTACATCGAGATGACAGGCTGGACCGCAGCAGAACGCTGCCATCCAGCCTGTCATCCCGCAGACACTGAGAAGCGCAGGCTTGCTTGCGCTCCACAGTGTCTCTCTGTGAGGGCATCCAGATGAGCCGAGTTAATGTCCAATGAACTCGGCTCACCTCATGCACGTCACTGACAGCGTGGGAAAATTCTCCTGCACTCAGCGCTTCAGCGTGGGAGAATTCTCACACTGAAGCGCTGAGTGCAGGAGAATTCTCCCACGCTGTCAGTGACGTGCAGGAGGTGAGCTGAGTTCATTGGACATGAGCTCACCTTATGCACGTCACTGACAGCGTGGGAAAATTCTCCTGCACTCAGTGCTTCAGCGTGGGAGAATTCTCACGCTGAAGCGCTGAGTGCAGGAGAATTCTCCCACGCTGTCAGTGACGTGCAGGAGGTGAGCTGAGTTCATTGGACATGAACTCGGCTCTTCTGGATGCCGTCACAGAGAGACGCTGAGCAGCGCAAGCAAGCCTGCGCTTCTCAGTGTCTGCGGGATGACAGGCTGGATGGCAGCTTTCTGCTGCGGTCCAGCCTGTCATCTCGATGTAGCAGAGCTGAAGCTGTCGTGGGAACCATGGGAAGGTAAGGATTATGTTGCTTTATTATTTTTCTTTTATTGCAGGGGATCGTTGGCTTCAGCTGGAATGGGCGTGATTGTAAGTATGGTTTAATTTAGAACAATAAAGAATTGTGTCTTTATTTCAATTAAAGGACTTTATTCTGGGTGTTTGTGTTTTTTTTAACTTTGACTATGGGGTTAGTAATGGGGGTGTCTCATAGACGCCTCTCCATTACTAACCTGGGCTTGATGTCAGCTGGCATTATAAGCTGACATCAACCCCCAGCCCTATTACCCCACTGCCACCGCTACAGGGCAGTGGGAAGAGCGAGGCTAAGTGCCAGAATTGGCGCATCCTATGGATGTGCCATTTCTGGGGCGGCTGACGGCTGGTGTTTCTAGCCTGGGAGGGGGCCAATATTCATGGCTCCCTTCCTGGGCTATTAATATCAGCCCCCAGCTGTCTGCCTAGCCTTTGCTAGCTATTAAAATAGGGGGGACCCCACGTCAATTTTTTGGGGGGTCCCCCATTTTAATAGCTAGTAAAGGCTAGGCATTCAGCTGGGGGCTGATATTAGTAGCCTGGGAAGCTCCGTGGGTATTACCCCTTCCCAGGCTTCAAACATCTGCCCCAGCCGTCTGCTTAACCTCCGCTAGAGACTAAAATTATGGGGGATCCCACGCCAATTTTTTTTTAAATAAATCCTTTATTTTAACACTAAATGACAAGTACAGTAAGCAACACTGTCACTGTACTTCATATATATGTGACTGACATGTTTCTATCTATCTAATCTATGTGTGATGCTCTATTGCTTCCATTCTAAATTGTCGGGTACAGATGCTGAAATGCCGGCCGGCTTTTTTAAAGAGACAGTGCATGAAAACACTATTATTTTTTTTAATAAATCCTTTACACTAAATGGCAAGTACAGTAATCAACACTGTCACTGTACTTCTTATATATGTGACTGACATGTTTCTATCTATCTAATCTATGTGTGATTCTCTATTCCTTCTATTCTAAATTGTCGGGTACCGCTGCTGAATTGCCGGCCGTCTTTTTTAAAGAGACGGTGCATGAAAACACTAATATTTTTTTTTATAAATCCTTTACACTAAATGACAAGTACAGTAATCAACACTGTCACTGTACTTCATATATATGTGACTGACATGTTTCTATCTATCTAATCTATGTGTGATGCTCTATTCTTTCGTTTCTAAATTGTCGGGTACCGGTGTATGCCGCTGATGAATTGCCGGCTGTTCATGTTTCACTGTGAGCACAGTTCCCATCGATTTGGGCAATCACTCTAATGCCACAACCACCATGGCTGTGGCATTACAGTGAGTGGCAGACAATCCCTGCATGATTGGTGCTCTAAATAGCGCCAGACATGCAGGACACGCTTTTGGTGCACAAACAGTTATCGAACATAACCTCGAACAGCCGAATTTTTTGCAAATCGTTCGGGTTCATCGAACAACTCGAACACCGCCCAAAACAGCTCGAATTTGAGATTGGCGAACAGTTCTAGTCGAACACCGCTCATCTCTAGTGATGAAAATGTTCTGATGCACCCCCTGGGCCTTGGGACACCCGGAGCCGAACCCTTTTTGGTGGATGCTGGTGGTTGTAGTCTTCGTGGCGGCGACCCGGTTCCGTGGTTCAGGGCGGTCAAACCAGTGGCGGAACTATTTATGTGGTTTTGATGTTTAAATGTCCGACTACGCCACCCGTGGATTGCGATCAGAGTGAACCGCCGCTGCAGGGCAGACCGCTGAGGCTGGTGTTGTGGGTGCAGCAGAGCGTAGCATAACTCCCCACGGGAGGAGTATAGCCTCAGGGCAGTGTATGCGGAGGATGGGGGTGATGGTGCAGGGCAGCAGCAGTAATGACACGGAGTCAGTGATGCTGTCCAGGGCCTTTACTCACAGTTCTTATTATCCAGATCACGTCTGCAGGTAACGGCTGCCCACGTCGTACTGTGCTCACCAGGTGAGGGGCTCAGACAACTCCCAGATAACTTTGGAGCGCTTCACAGGACCCCCTTTGTGTGTCCTTTGTCTGGCCTTTCTTACCAACCCTTCTGTCCGGCTGCCTCGGGCCTCCTCTTGGTAAACATGGCGCCAGTTTCCCTGACCCTATGTGGTGCCTTCCTAGCGGGTGTAGCGAGGGGCTGCGCCACATAAAATGTCACAGCCTCCGGTTTCTAGCTGAGGGTCGTTTCCTGCCTCCACTAGTTTCGGGGACCGGTCTCCCCCTTTGGCCTGACCCCTCCACGCAGGTGGATTCGGGCGTGCGGTGGCGACTCGCCCGTCCGCACCCCTGGTATCTCTTCATTCCTCGTTCCTGGAGCCTTCTCTGCTCCTCTTCCTTCCTTCTCCCTCTTCCAGGCCTGGGCCTCTGTTACTAGGCCCGCCTCCGGAGCAGAGCTCATGCAGAGCCCCTGCTCCCTACCGCTTCTGCTCAGACTTCTCTGCACTGAACTAAGATGGTGCCCACCTTTTATACTCCCTTCTCAATGCACCCAGGAACTGCTTCCTCCCTGCTCCTGCACTACAGGGTTCCCCTTCCTCAGTGTTCCCTCCCCCCACTCCAGCCAGGGACAGGGACTGTCGTGCCCATCTCAGAGGCATATTGGTTGCCCTGCCCCACGGCAATGTGGTGTAATGCATGCAGGTGTCGGGTCCTGATCCACGCTCCATCCTTACCTGAGAGTGAGATATCACACCTCTGGGTGGGGTGCAATACCTCTGTAGCAACCGAGCCCTCAGGGTGCTACAGTTCCATTTATCTTCAGCCTAGGTGACGTATTGTGATACAGGGCCGTGATTTTGGCTATAAAAGGGTCCCCTAGACCCCTACCCCCCTACCCCAAGCTTTTTAAGAGAATCATATATGGCGTGCCAGGAGACTCTATGGAATGCTTTCTCAGCATCCAACGAGAGTATCTAATTACAAATTTTTAACTGCATCTAGCCCAGGAAATACTTTGTGCCTAGTAGCAGTGTCTGCTAGTCAGCGGATTATCCCGGCTGTTAAGCAAGCTACACCACCTGTAGTTTGGACACTTAATTTTTTCAAAGGAAATGCTTCGGGACCACGGGATACTCAGTGAAGAGCATCAGGAGGCACCCCAAGGCATAGGTGCTGGGACTGGCAGTAGGATGCATTGCGGTGGATAGCCGAGCTTTATAAAAGCTTTTTAACTGCAGCAGCTTTAGTGGACGCTACTGGAGCTGGAATTACGCGGCTGCTGGCATGAGACTTGCCCTCCAATAGATCCTTGTAAATGGATTTAAAGTGTATTCATTCAAATTAGAGAGACAATTTAAATTAAAAGGCTTAGAGCTGCCTCCACTACAGGGGGGCTCGCTCGACCCAACGGCAGACAGGCACCAGTATTGGGAGAGGGGGGCTGGCTGTCAGGGTTCACTGCGGCTCTGGCACAAACCCGGCGACATGGAGGTGGCACGGGCAGGAGCCGACTGAACGTGTCGGCTTCTCACTTTTTGGATTTTAGAAGGGCATGACATGCCTATATCTGTGTCTCCCCCTCCTTTTACTCCTCCACCTCTTTTCTTTTCGCATGACTATACATACTTGTCACTTTTTCATGTGTTAGTTGTGTCTTCTGAGCAGCTTGTCAGCTTTTGGACACCTTTGAAGGTGTTTTCTATGTGTTTCTATGTGTTTCTATGTGTTTTTGTTTGCCTGCCATTGGTTTTAACGGTGTTCGAAGGTGTTCGACGAACACACGGGTGTTCAACGAACCGAACCGAACTTGAACACTACGGGGGTGGCTCAACACTAATCCCCAGTTCCGTTGATATTTTGGCTGCTGCTATTGTCATTTAGATTTTTGGATTTTTGTATTTAAATCTATCCTTTTCCTCCCCATTTTATTCCTTTTGAAAAGACGCCACATGTGACATCTGCTCGTCAACGGCCATTCTGAGCAGAACGTTCCTTCCCTTGTCAGGATGCAGAAGCTATGCAGCTTGAGGCTGGGCAAGTACCAGCATGGGAGACTGGCTGGGAATTCTTGGTTCCGTTGATATTTTGGCTGCTGCTATTGTCATTTGGATTTTTGGATTTTTGTTTTTAAAATGTAATCTTTCCCTCCTCATTTTATTCCTTTTGAAAAGACATGCACATGTGACAGTTGCACGTTAACGGCCATTCAAAGCAGAATGTGCCTTCCCTCGTCAAATTGCAGCTGCTATGCAGCTTGAGGCTGGGCAAGTACCAGCATGGGAGACTGGCTGGGATTTCTTGGTTCCATTGACATTTTGGCTGCTGCTATTGTCATTTGGATTTTTGTTTTTAAAATCTAACATTTCCCTCCCCATTTTATTCCTTTTGAAAAGACACGCACATGTGACATCTGCACATCAATGGCAATTCTTAGTTGAATGTGCCTTCTCTTGTCAGGTTGCAGCTGCTATGAAGCTTGAGGATGGGAAAGTACAGGCATGGGAGACTGGCTGGGAATCCTCGGTTCTGTTGACATTTTGCTGCTGCTATTGTCATTTGGATTTTTGTTTTTAAAATCTTATCTTTCCCTCCCCATTTTATTCCTTTTGAAAAGACGTGCAAATGTGGCATCTGCGCGTAAACGTCCGTTCTAAGCTGAATGTACCTGCTCCTCATCAGATCACATCTGCTACACAGCTTGAGACCAGGCAAGTACTGGCATTGGAGACTGGCTGGGAATCCCTGATTCCATTAACATTTTTGATGCTGCTATTGTCATTTCGATTTTTGGTTTTAAAATCTAACCTTTCCCTCCCCATTTTATTCCTTTTGAAAAGACGCGCACATGTGCCATCACTACGTCAACGGTCAATCGAAGCCGAATGTGCCTTCCCTCATCAGATCGCTGCAGCTACACAGCTTGAGGTCGGGCAAGTACCAGAAAGGGAAACAGGCTGAGAAACCCCGTTTCCACTGACATTTTGGCTGCTGCTATTTTCATTTGCATTTTTGGATTTTTGTTTTTAAAATCTAACATTCCCTCCCCATTTTATTCCTTTTGAAAAGACGAGCACATGTGAAATCTGCACGTCAACGGATATTCTAAGCCTGCTATCCTCAGATCGCAGCAGCTTGAGGCCGGGCAAGTATCAGCATGGGAGACTGGCTGGGAATCCCTGGTTCCGTTGACATCTTTGCTGCAGCTATTGTCATTTTGATTTTTGGATGTTTGTTTTTAAAATCTAACCTTTCCCTCTCCATTTTATTACTCTTGAAAAGACGCGCACATGTGACATATGCTTATCAGCAGCCATTCTAAGCTGATTGTGCCTGCCCTCATCATATTGCACACGCTACGCAGCTTGAGGTCGTGTAAGTACTGGCTTGGGAGACTGGCTGGGAATCCCCTGTTCAGTTGACATTTTGGCTGCAGCTATTATTATTTGGATATTTGTTTTTAAAATCTAACCTTTCCCTCCCAATTTTATTCCTTTTGAAAAGACGCGCACATGTGACATCTACATGTCAACGGCTATTCTAAACTGAATGTGCCTACCCTCGTCATATTGCAGCTGCTATGCAGCTTGAGGCCGGGCAAGTACCAACGTGGGAGACTGGCTGGGAATCCCTATTTCCGTTGACATTTTGGCTGCTGCTATTGTCATTTGGATTTTTGGATTTTTGTATTTAAATCTATCCTTTTCCTCCCCATTTTATTCCTTTTGAAAAGACGCCACATGTGACATCTGCTCGTCAACAGCCATTCTGAGCAGAAGTTCCTTCCCTTGTCAGGATGCAGAAGCTATGCAGCTTGAGGCTGGGAAAGTACCAGCATGGGAGATTGGCTGGGAATTCTTGGTTCCGTTGACATTTTGGCTGCTGCTATTGTCATTTGGATTTTTGTTTTTAAAATCTGACTTTTCCCTCCCTATTTTATTCCTTTTGAAAAGACGCGCACATGTGACTTATGCGCGTCAACGGCAATTCTAAGCCGATTGTGCCTTCCCTCATCAGATCGCAATCCCTACGCAGCTTGAGGCCAGGTATGTACTGGCATGGGAGACTAGCTGGGAATCCCTGGTTCAGTTGACTTTTTGGCTGCTGCTATTGTCATTTGGACTTTTGTTTTTATAATCTAACCTTTCCCTTCCCATTTTATTCCTTTTGAAAAGACGTGCACATGTGATATCCACACGTCAACAGCCATTCTAAGCTGAATGCACCTGCCCTCGTCAGATCGCAGTTGCTACACAGCTTGAGGCTGGGCAAGTACTGGTATAGGAGACTGGCTGGGAAACCCCAGTTCCATTGACATTTTGGCTGCTGCTATTGTCATTTGGATTTTTGGATTTTTGTATTTAAAATCTAACCTTTCCCTCCCCATTTTATTCCTTTTGAAAAGACGCGCACATGTGACACTTCCACATCAGCGGCCATTCTAAGCTGACTGTGCCTGCCCTCGTCAGATTGCAGTCGCTGTGCAGCTTGAGGATGGGCAAGTACCAGCATGGGAGACAGGCTGGGAATCCCCGGTTCCGTTGATATTTTGGCTGCTGCTATTGTCATTTGGATTTTTGGATTTTTGTTTTTAAAATCTAACCATTTTATTCCTTTTGAATTGACACGCACATGTGACATCTGCATGTCAACAGCCATTCTAAGCTGAATGTGCCTGCCCTCATCAGATTGCAGCGACTACACAGCTTGAGGCTGGGCAATTACCGTCATTGGAGACTGGTTGGGAATTCCCATTTCCATTGATATTTTGGTTGCTGCTATTGTCATTTGGATTTTCCTTTTTTAAAATCTAACCTTTCTCTCCTCATGTTATTCCTTTTGAAAAGACGCGCACATGTGACATCTGCATGTCAATGGTAGTTTTGAGCTGAATGTGCCTACCCTTGTCAGATTGCTGCAGCTACGCAGCTTGAGACCAGGCAAATACCAGCATGGGAGATTGGCTGGGAATCCCAGGTTCTGTAGACGCTTTGGCTGCTGCTATTGTCATTTGGATTTTTGTTTTTAAAATCGAGCTTTTCCCTCCCCATTGAATTCCTTTTGAAAAGACGTGCACATGTGACATCCACTCCTCAACGGCCTTTCTAAGCTGAATGTGCTTCCCCTCATTAGATCGCAGCCACTACACAGCTTGAGGTTAGGTAAGTACCAGCATGGGAGACTGGCTTGGAATCCCCGGTTACGTTAATATTTTGGTTGCTGCTATTGTCCTTTGGATTTTTTTTTATAAATCTAACCTTTCCCTCCCCATTTTATTCCTTTAGAAATGACACGCACAGGTGACATCTGCACATCAACAGCCATTCTAAGTTGAATGTGCCTGCTCTCATCAGATTGCAGCCGATACGCAGCTTGAGGTCGGGCAAGTACCGGCATGGAAGACTAGCTGGGAATCCCGGGTTCTGTTAACATATTGGCTGCTGCTGTTGTTATTTGGATTTTAAGATTTTTGTTTTTAAAATCTAACCTTTCCCTCCCCATTTTATTCCTTTTGAAAAGATGCGCACATGTGACATCTGCATGTCAGCGGCCATACTAAGCACAATTTGCCTTACTTCGTCAGATTGCAGCCGCTATGCAGCTTGAGGCTGGGCAAGTATCTGCATGGGAGACTGGCTGGGAATCCCTTGTTCCGTTGACATTTTGGCTGCTGTTATTGTCATTTGGATTTTTGGATTTTTGTTTTTAAAATCTAACCTTTCAATCCCCATTTTATTCCTTTTGAAAAGTCGTGCACATGTTTCCCCTGCACGTCAACAGCCATTCTAAACTGAATGCGACTTCCATCGTCAGATTGTAGCTGCTATGCAGCTTGAGGCTGGGCAAGTACTGTCATGGGAGACAGGCTTGGAATCCACCCTTCCATTGACATTTTGGCTGCTGCTATTGTCATTTGGATTTTTGTTTTTAAAATCTAACCTTTCCCTCCCCATTTTATTTATTTTGAAAAGACGTGCACATGTGACATACACACGTCAGTGGCCATTCTAAGCTAAATGTGCCTGCTCTTGTCAGATCACAGCTGCTACGCCGATTGAGGCTGGGCAAGTACCAGCATGGGAAACTGGCTGGGAATCTCCAGATCCGCTGACATTTTGGCTGCTGCTATTGTCATTTGGATTTTTGGATTTTTGTTTTTGAAATCCAACTTTTCCCTCCAAACTTTATTCCTTTTGAAAAGACGTGCACAGGTGACATCCGCACATCAACGGCCATTCTAAGCTGTATGTGCCTGCCCTCATCAGATCGCTGCTGCTGTGCAGCATGAGGCCAGCAAGCATTGACATGGGAGACTGGCTGGGAATCCCCGGTTCTGTTGACAATATGGTTGCTGCTATTGTCATTTGAATTTTTGTTTTTAAAATCTAACCTTTCCCTCCCCATTTTATTCTATTTGAAAAGACGCACACATGTGACGTCTGCACATCAACGGCCAATCTAAGCTGAAAGTGCTAACCCTCGTTAGATTGCAGCTTGAAGCCAGGCAAGTACCAGCATGGGAGACTGGCTGGGAATCCCCAGTTCCATTGACATTTTTGCTGCTGCTATTGTCATTTAGATTTTTGGATTTTTGTTTTTTAAATCTAACCATTCCCTCCCCATTTTATTCCTTATGAAAAGACGCGCACATGTGACATGTGCACGTCTGTGGCCATTCTAAGTTGAATGTGCCTGCCCTCTTCAGATCACAGCCGCTACGCACCTTGAGGCTGGGCAAGTACTGGCATGGGAGACTGGCTGGGAATCCCCAGTTCTGTTGACAATTTGGCTGCTGCTATGGTCTTTTGGATTTTTGTTTTTAAAATCTTACCTTTCCCTCCCCATTTTATTCCTTTTGAAAAGACGCTCACATGTGATATCTGCACGTTAACGTCTATTCTAAGCTGAATGTGCCTGCCCTTGTCAGATCGCAGCCTCTATGCAGCTTGAGGCCGGGCAAGTACCTTCATGAGAGATTGGCTGGGAACCCCTTGTTCCGTTGACATTTTGTCTGCTGCTATTGTCATTTGGTTTTTTGGATTTTTGTTTTTAAAATCCAAGCTTTCACTCCCCATTTTATTCCTTTTGAAAAGATGCGCACATGTGACATCTGTACGTCAACGGCCATTCTAAGCTGAATGTGCTTTCCCTCAATAGATTACAGCTGCTGCGCAGCTTAAGGCCAGGCAAGTACCGGCATGGGAGACTGGTTGGGAATCCATGGTTCCATTGACATTATTGACTGCTGATATTGTCATTTGGATTTTTGGATATTTGTTTTTAAAATCTAACGTTTCCCTCCCCATTTTATTCCTTTTGAAAAGACGTACACATGTGACATCTGGACATCAGCAGCCTTTGCTAAGCTGAATGTACCTGCCCTCTTCAGATCACAGCCGCTATGCAGCTTGAGGCCGGGCAAGTACTGGCGTTGGAGACTGGTTGGGAATCCCTGGTTCCATTGACATTTTGGCTGCTGCTATTGTCTTTTGGATTTTTGGATTTTTGTTTTTAAAATCTAACCTTTCCCTCCCCATTTTATTCCTTTTTAAAAGACTCGCACATTTGACATCTGCTCGTCAAAGGCCAATCAAAGCCAAATGTGCTTTCCCTCGTCTGATCAAAGCAGCTGCGCAGCTTGAGACTGGCTGGGAATCCTCGGTTCTGTTGAAATTTTGGCTGCTGATATTGTCATTTGGATTTTTGGATTTTTGTTTTTAAAATCTAATCTTTCCCTCCCCATTTTATTCCTTTTGAAAAGACGTGCACAAGAGACATCTGCATGTCAAAGACCATTCTAAGCTGAGTGTGCCTGCCCTCGTCAGATCACAGATGCTACGCAGCTTGAGGCCAGGCAAGTACCAGCATTGGAGACTGGCTGGGAATCCCTGGTTCCATTGACATTTTGGCTGCTGCTATTGTCATTTGGATTTTTGTTTTAAAATCTTACTTTTACCTAACTATTTCATTCCTTTTGAAAAGACACACACATGTGACAGCTGCACATCAAAGGCCATTTTAAGCTGACTGTGCCTGCCCTTGTTAGATTGCAGCAGCTATGCAGCTTGAGGCTGGGCAAGTACTGTCATGGGAGACTTGATGGGAATCCCCGGTTCCATTGACATTTTGGCATCTGCTATTGTCATTTGGATTTTAGGATTATTGTTTTTAAAATCCAACTTTTCCCTCCCCATTTTATTCCTTTTGAAAAGACGCGCACATGTGACATTTGCACATCAAAGGCTATTCTAAGCTCAATGTGCCCTCCCTCGTCAGATTGCAGCCGCTACACAGCTTGAGGCCGGGCAAGAAACAGCATAGGACAGTGGCTGGGAATCTCAGGTTCCGTTGACATTTTGGCTGCTGCTATTGTCATTTGGATTTTTTGTTTTTAAAATCTAACCTTTCCCTCCCCATTTTATTCATTTTGAAAAGACGAGCACATGTGGCATCTGTATGTCGACAGCCCTTCTAAGATGAATTCATGCCCTCGTCAGATTGCTGCCGCTACACAGCTTGAGGCCAGGCAAGAACAGGCATGGGAGCCTTGCTGGGAATCCCCAGTTCCGTTGACATTTTGGCTGCTGCTATTGTCATTTGGATTTTTGTTTTTAAAATCTTACCTTTCCCTCCATATTTTATTCCTTTTGAAAAGACGTGCACATGTGACTTCTGCATGTCAACGGCCAATCTAAGCTGAGTTTTCTTGCCTCTTGTCCAATTGCTGCAGCTAGGCAGCTTGAGGCTGGGCAAATACCAGCGTGGGAGACTGGCTGGGAATCCCTGCTTCCATTGACATTTTGGCTGCTGCTATTGTCATTTGGAGTTTTGTTTTTAAAATCTAACCTTTCCCTCCCCATTTTATTCCTTTTGAAAAGATACGCACATGTAACATTTGCCCCTCAACGGTCATTCTAAGCAAAATGTGCCTGCCCTCGTCTGATCACAGCTGCTACGCAGCTTGAGGCTGGGTAAGTGCTGTCATGGGAGACTGGCTGGGAATCCTTGGTTTCGTTGAGTTTTTGGATGCTGTTATTCTCATTTGGATTTTTGGATTTTTGTTTTTAAAATATGACCTTTCCCTGCCCATTTTATTCCTTTTGAAAAGACGAGCACATGTGACATTTGCATGTCAACAGCCGTACTAAGTTGAATGTGCCTTTCCTTGTCAGATCACAGCCGCTATGCAGCTTGAGGCCGGGCAAGTACCGGCATGGAAGACTGGCTGGGAATCCATGGTACCGTTGGCATTTTGGCTGCTGTTATTGTCATTTTGATTTTTGGATTTTTGTTTTTAAAATCTAACCTTTCCTTCCCCATTTTATTCCTTTTGAAAAGACACACACATATAACATCTGCACATCAACGGCCATTCTAAGCTGAATGTGGCTGCTGTTGTTGGATCGCAGCTTGAGGCCGGGCAAGTACCGGCATGGGAGACATCTTTGGGAATCCCAGTTCCATTGACATTTTGGCTGCTGCTATTGTCATTTGGATTTTTGGATTTTTGTTTTTAAAATCTAACCTTTCCTTCCCCATTTTATTCCTTTTGAAAAGACACGCACATGTGCCGTCTGCACATCAACGGCCATTCTACGCTGAATGTGCCTTCCCTTGTCAAATGGCAGCAGCTATGCAGCTTGAGGCTGGGCAAGTACTGGCATGGAACACTGGCAGGGAATCCCCGGTTCAGTTGACATTTTGGCTGCTGCTATTGTAATTTGGATTTTTGTTTATAAAATGTAACGTTTCCCTCCCCATTTTATTCTTTTTGAAAAGACTCGCACATATGACATCTGTACGTCAACGGCCATTCTAAGCTGAATATGCCTACCCTCGTCAGCTCGCAGCCGCTAAGCAGCTTGAGGCCGGGAAAGTACCGGCATGAAAGACTGGCTGGGTATCCCTGGATCAGATGACATTTTGGCTACTGCTATTGTCATTTGGATTTTTGTTTTAAAAATCAAACCTTTGCCTCCCCATTTTATTCCTTTTGAAAAGACTCGCACATATGACATCTGTACGTCAACGGCCATTCTAAGCTGAATATGCCTACCCTCGTCAGCTCGCAGCTGCTAAACAGCTTGAGGCCGGGAAAGTACCGGCATGAAAGACTGGCTGGGTATCCCTGGATCAGATGACATTTTGGCTACTGCTATTGTCATTTGGATTTTTGTTTTAAAAATCTAACCTTTGCCTCCCCATTTTATTCCTTTTGAAAAGACGCGCACATGTGACATCTGTACGTCAACGGCCATTCTAAGCTGAATGTTCCTGCCCTTGACAGACAGCAGCTGCTACGCAGCTTGAGGCTGGGCCAGTACCAGCATGGGAGACTGGCTGGGAATCCCTGGTTCCGTAGACATTTTGGTTGTTGCTATTGTCATTTGGTTTTTTTGATTTTTGTTTTTAAAATCTAACCTTTCCCTTCTCATTTTATTCCTTTTGAAAAGACGCGCACATGTGAAATTTGCTCATCAATGGCAATTCTAAGCTGAATGTTTCTGCCCTCGTCAGATCACAGCTGCTACGCAGCTTGAGGCTGGGCAATTAGCTGCATGGGAGACTGGCTGGGAATCCACAGTTCTGTTGATAATTTGGCTGCTGCTATTGTCATTTGGATTTTTGTTTTTAAAATCTAACCTTTCCCTCCCCATTTTATTCCTTTTGAAAAGACGTGTACATGTGAAATCTTCACGACAACAGCCATTCTAAGCTGAATGTGCCTGCCCTCATCAGATCGCAGCCGCTACACAGCTTGAGGTCGGGCCAGTACCAGTAAGGCAGACTGGCTGGGAATCCCGGGTTCCATTGACATTTTGGCTGCTGCTATTGTCATTTAGATTTTTGTTTTTAAAATCTAACCTTTTCCTCCCCATTTTATTCCTTTTAAAAGACGCGCACATGTGACATTTCCACGTCAACGGCCATTCTAAACAAAATGTGCCTTCCCTCATCAAATTGCAGCTGCTACACAGGTTGAGGCCAGGCAAGTACCAGCATGGGAGACTGGCTGAGAATCCCCGTTTCCATTGACATTTTGGCTGGTGCTATTGTCTTTTGGATTTTTGTTTTTAAAATTTAACCCTTCCCTCCCCATTTTATTCCTTTTGAAAAGATGCGCACATGTGACATCTGCATGTCAACGGCCAATCTAAGCTGAATGTGCCTTCCCGTGTCAGTTCGCAGCCGCTACTCAGCTTGAAACTGAGCAAGTACTGGCATGGGAGAGCGGCTGGTAATCCCCGGTTCAGTTGACATTTTGGCTGCTGCTATTGTCATTTGGATTTTTGGATTTTTGTTTTTAAAATTTAAACGTTCCCTCCCCATTTTACTCCTTTTGAAAAGACACGCACATGTGACTTCTGCACGTTAATGGCCATTCTAAGCTCATTGTGCATACCCTTGTCAGATTGCAGCTACTATGCAGCTTGAGGCCAGGCAAGTACCAGCAAAGGAGACTGGCTGGGAATCACCGGTTACTTTGACATTTTGGCTGTTGCTATTGTAAGTTGGATTTTTGTTTTTAAAATCTAACCTTTCCCTCCCCATTTTATTCCATTTGAAAAGACGCGCACATGTGACATTTGCACGTCAGCAGCCATTCTTAGCTGAATGTGCCTACCCTCGTCAGATCGCAGCTTGATGCTGGGCAAGTACTGGCATGGGAGACTGGCTGGGAATCCCCAGTTCCATTGACATTTTGGCTGCTGCTATTGTCATTTGGTTTTTTGGATTTTTGTTTTTGAAATCTATACTTTCCCTCCCCATTTTATTCCTTTTGAAAAGACACGCACATGTGACTTCTGCACATCAAATGCCATTCTAAGCTGAATGTGCCCACCCATGGCAGATCGCAGCCACTACACAGCTTGAGGCTGGGCAAGTACCTGAATGAGAGACTGGCTGGAAATCCCCGGTCCATTCACATTTTGGCTGCTGCTATTGTCATTTGGATTTTTAGATTTTTGTTTTGAAAATCTAACCTTTCCCTCCCCATTTTATTCCTTTTGAAAAGACGCGCACATCTGACATTTGGATGTCAACGGCCATTCTAAGCTGAATGTGATTTCCCTCATCAGGTCACAGCCACTACGCAGCTTGAGGCTGGGCAAGTACCAGCATGGGAGACTGGCTGGGAATCCACAGTTCTGTTGATAATTTGGCTGCTGCTATTGTCATTTGGATTTTTGTTTTTAAAATCCATCCTTTCCCTCCCCATTTTATTCCTTTTGAAAAGACGGGCACACGTGACCCCTGCTATTCAGCGACCATTCTAAGCTGAATGTGCCTGCCCTTGTCAGATCACATCTGCTATGCATCTTGAGGTCAGGAAAGTACAGGCATGGGAGACAGGCTGGGAGTCCTTGATTCTGTTGGTACTTTGGCTGCTGCTATTGTGATTTGGATTTTTGTTTTTAAAATCTAACTTTTCCCTCCCCATTTTATTCCTTTTGAAAAGACGCGCACATGTGCCAAAATGCATGTCAGCGGCTATTCTAAGCTGAATGTACCTACTCTTGTCAGATTGCAGCTGCTGCGCAGCATGAGGATGGGCAAGTACTCGAATGGGAGACTTCCTGGGATTCCCCGGTTCTGTTGACATCTCGGCTGCTGCTATTGTCATTTGAATTTCAGGATTTTTGCTTTTAAAATCTAACCTTTCCCTCCCCATTTTATTCTTTTTGAAAAGACGCGCACATGTGACATCTGCATGTCACCGGCCATTCTAAGCTGAATGTGACTGCACTCATCAGATTGCAGCCGCTACACAACTTGATACCGGGTAAGTACTGGCATGGGAGACTGGCTGGAAATCCCCCGTTCCGTTGACATTTTGGCTGCTGCTATTGTCATTTGGATTTTTGTTTTTAAAATCTAACCTTTCCCTCCCTATTTTATTCCTTTTGAAAAAACACGCACATGTGACATCTCCATGTCAACAGCCATTCTAAGTTGAATGTGCCTGCCCTCGTCAGATCACAGCCGCTACACAGCTTAAGTTCAGGCAAGTACTGGCATGGGAGACTGGCTGGGACTACCTGGTTCAGTTGACATTTTGGCTGCTGCTATTGTCAATTGGATTTTTTTTTTTAAATCTAACCTTTCCCTCCCCATTTTATTCCTATTGAAAGACGCGCACAGGTGTCATCTGCACGTCAACGGACATTCTAAGCTGAATGTGCCTTCCCTCGTCAGATCACAGTCAACACACAGCTTCAGGTTGGGCAAGTACTGGAATGGGAGGCTGGCTGGGAATCCCAGGTTCCGTTGACATTTTGCTGCTGCTATTGTTATTTGGATTTTTGGCTTTTTGTTTTAAAATCTAACGTTTCCCTCCCCATTTTATTCCTTTTGAAAAGATGCGCACATGTGACATTTGCACGTCAGCAGTCATTCTAAACTAAATGCGTCTGCCCTTGTCAGATTGCAGCTGCTACGCAGCTTGAGGCTGGGAAAGTACTGGCATGTGAGACTGGCTGGGAATCCCTGGTTCCATTGACATTTTGGCTGCTGCTATTGTCATTTGGATTTTTTGTTTTTGAAATCTAACCTTTCCCTCCCCATTTTATTCCTTTTGAAAAGACACGCACATGTGACATCTGCACATTAATGCCCATTCTAAGCTGAATGTACCTTCCCTCATCAGATTGCAGCCGCTACGCAGCTTGAGGCCGGGCAAGTACCAGCATGGGAGATTGGCTGGGAATCCCCTTCCCTTTGACATTTTGGCTGCTGCTATTGTCATTTGGATTTTTGGATTTTTGTTTTTAAAATTTAACCTTTCCCTCCCCATTTTATTCCTTTTGAAAAGATGCGCACATGTGACAACTGAACATCAGCCGCCATTCTAAACTGAATGTGCCTGCCATCGTCAGATCGCAGCTGCTACACAGCTTGAGGCTGGGCCAGTACTGGCAGGGGAGAATGGCTGGGAATCCCCTGTTCCGTTAACATTTTGGCTGCTGCTATTGTCATTTGGGTTCTTTGATTTTTGTTATTAAAATCTAACCTTTCCCTCCCCATTTCATTCCTTTTGAAAAGACATGCACATGTGATATTTGCACATCAGCAGCCATTCTAAGCTGAATGTGCCTGCCCTTGTCAGATCGCTGCTGCAATGCAGCTTGAGGCCAGGCAAGTATCGGCATGGGTGACTGGCTGGGAATCCCAGGTTCCATTGACGTTTTGGCTGCTGCTATTGTCATTTGAATTTTTGTTTTTAAAATCTAACCTTTCCCTCCTCATTTTATTCCTTTTGAAAAGACACGCACATAGTGATATCTGCATGTCAACGGCTATTCTAAGCTGAATGTGCCTTCCCTTATCAGATTACAGTTGTTACACAGCTTGAGGCTGGGCAAGTACTGGCATGGGAGACAGGTTGGGAATCACCAGTTCTGTTAACATTTTGGCTGCTGCTATTGTCTTTTTGATTTTTGTTTTTGAAATCTAATCTTTCCCTCCCCATTTTATTCCTTTTGAAAAGACGCGCACATGTGCCACCTGCATGTCAGCGGCTATTCTAAGCAGAATGTGCCTACCCTTGTCATATCACAGCTGCTATACATCTTGAGGTTGGGCAAGTACCAGTAAGAGAGACTGGCTGGGAATTCACGGTTGCGTTGACATTTTGGCTGCTGTTATTGTCATTTGGATTTTTGTTTTTAAAATCTAACCTTTCCCTCCCCATTTTATTCCTTTTGAAAAGACGCGCACATGTGCCACCTGCATGTCAGCGGCTATTCAAAGCTGAATGTGCCTACCCTTGTCATATCACAGCTGCAATACATCTTGAGGTTGGGCAAGTACCAGCAAGGGAGACTGGCTGGGAATTCACAGTTGCGTTGACATTTTGGCTGCTGTTATTGTCATTTGGATTTTTGTTTTTAAAATCTAATCTTTCCTTCCCCATTTTATTCCTTTTGAAAAGACGCGCACATGTGATATCTGCACGTCAACGGCCATTCTAACCTGAATATGCCAGCCATTGTCAGATCACAGCTGCTATGCAGCTTGAGGCTGGGCAAGTTCCAGCATGGGAGACTGGCTGGGAATCCCTGTTTCCGTTGACGTACTGGGTGATTTTTGTTTTTAAAATCTAACCTTTCTCTCCCCATTTTATTCCTTTTGAAAAGACACGTACATGTGACTCCTGCATGTCAACTGCTATACTATGCTGAATGTACCTTCCCTCATTGGATTGCAGCAGGTAGGCAGCTTGGGGCGGGGCAATTACTGGCATAGAAGACAGGTTTGGAATTCCCGGTTCCGCTGACATTTCGGCTGCTGCTATTGTCATTTGGATTTTTGGACTTTTGTTTTTAAAATATAACCTTTCCCTCCCCATTTTATTCCTTTTGAAAAGACACACACATGTGACATCTGAATGTTAATGGCCATTCTAAGCTGAATGTGCTTCACTTGTCAGATTGCAGCTGCTACGCAGCTTGAGGCTGGGCAAGTACCTGCATGGGAGACTGGCTGGGAATCCTTGTTTCTGTTGACATTTTGGTTGCTGCTATTGTCATTTGGATTGTTAGATTTTTGTTTTTAAAATCTAACTTTTCCCTCCCCATTTTATTCCTTTTGAAAAGACGCGCACATGTGACGTCTGCATGTCAACGGCCATTCTAAGCCGAATGTGCCTTCCCTTGTCAGATCGAATCTGCTGCGCAGCTTGAGGCTGGGCAATTACCAGCATGGGAGACTGGCTGGTAACTCCCGGTTCCATTGACATTTTGGCTTCTGCTATTGTCATTTGGATTTTTGTTTTTAAAATCTAACCTTTCCCTCCCCATTTTATTCCTTTTGAAAAGATGCGCACATGTGACATCTGTATGTTCTCCGCCATTCTGAGCTGAATGTGCCTGCCCTCATCAGATCGCAGCCGCTACACAGCTTGAGGCCGGACAAGTACCAGCATGGGAGATTGGCTGGGAATCCCGGTTCCGTTGACTTTTTGGCTGCTGCTATTGTCATTTGGATTTTTGGATTTTTGTTTTTAAAATCTAACCTTTCCCTGCCCATTTTATTCCTTTTGAAAATACACGCACATGTGACAACTGAACTTCAGCTGCCATTGTAAGCTGAATATTCCTGCCATCGTCAGATCGCAGCTGCTACACAGCTTGAGGCCGGGCCAGAGCTGGCAGGGGAGACTGGCTGGGAATTCCCAATTCCGTTAACATTTTGGCTTCTGCTGTTGTCATTTGGATTTTTGTTTTTAAAATCTAACCTTTCCCTCCCCATTTCATTCCTTTTGAAAAGACGCGCACATGTCACATTTGCACGTCAGCAGCCATTCTAAGCTGAATGTGCTTTCTCTTGTCAGATTGCAGCTGCAATGCAGCTTGAGGCCAGGCAAGTACCAGCATGGGTAACTGGCTGGGAATCCCAGGTTCCATTGACATTTTGGCTGCTGCTATTGTCATTTGGATTTTTGGATTTTTGTTTTTAAAATCTAACCTTTCCCTCCCCATTTTATTCCTTTTGAAAAGACACGCACATGTGATATCTGCACGTCAATGGCCATTCTAAGCTGAATGTGCCTGCCCTCATCAGTATTACCGTTGTTACACAGCTTGAGCCTGGGCAAGTACCAGCATGGGAGCCTGGCTGGGAATCACCAGTTCTGTTAACATTTTGGCTGCTGCTATTGTCTTTTTGATTTTTTGTTTTTAAAACCTAACCTTTCCCTCCCCAATTTATTCCTTTTGAAAAGACTCGCACATGTGACATCTGAATGTCAGTGGCTATTCTAAGCTGAATGTGCCTACCCTTGTCATATCACAGTTGCTATGCATCTTGAAGCTGGGCAAGTACTGGCAAGGGAGACTGGCTGGGAATCCGCAGTTGCGTTGAGATTCTGGCTGCTGCTATTGTCATTTGGATTTTTGTTTTTAAAATCTAACCTTTCCCTCCCCATTTTATTCCTTTTGAAAAGACGCACACATGTGACAATTGCTTGTCAACGGCCATTTTAAGCTGAATGTGCCTGCCCTCATCACTACGCAGCTTGAGGCAGGGCAAGTAACGGTATGGGAGAGTGGCTGGGAATCCCCGGTTCCATTGCCATTTTGGCTGCTGCTATTGTCATTTGGATTTTTGTTTTTAAAATCTATCCTTTCCCTCTCCATTTTATTCCTTTTGAAAAGACGCGCACATGTGACATCTGCACGTCAATAGCTATTCTAAACCGAATGTGCCTGCCCTCGTCAGATCGCAGCTGCTACGCAGCTTGAGGTTGGGCTTGTACTGGCATGGGAGACAGGCTGGGAATCCCCAGTTCCGTTAGCATTTTGGCTGCTGCTATTGTCATTTGGATTTTGTTTTTAAAATCTAACCTTTCCTTCCCCATTTTATTCCTTTTTAAAAGATGCGCACTTGTGACATCTGCACGTCAATGGCTATTCTAAGCTGAACGTGCTTCCCCTCGTCAGATTGCAGCTGCTACGCGGCTTGAGGCTGGGCAAGTACTGACATGGGAGACTGGCTAGGAATCCATAGTTCTGTTGCCATTTTGGTTGCTGCTATTGTCAATGGATTTTTGGATTTTTGTTTTTAAAATCTAAACTTTCCCTCCCGATTTTATTCCCTTTGAAAAGACACGCACATGTGAAATCTGCTCGTCAACACACATTCTAAGCTGAATGTGCCTCCCCTTGTCAGATCGCAGCCGCTATGCAGCTTGAGGCTGGGCAAGTACCAGCATGTGAGACTGAAAAGAAATCACCAGTTCTGTTAACATTTAGGCTGCTTTTCTCATTTGGATTTTTGTTTTTAAAATCTAACCTTTCACTCCCCATTTTACTCCTTTTTAAAAGACGCGCACATGTGACATCTGCACGTCAATGGGCATTCTAAGCTGAATGTGCCTGCTCTCATCAGATCGCAGCTGCTACGCAGCTTGAGGCTGGGCTTGTACTGGCATGGGAGACAGGCTGGGAATCCCCAGTTCCGTTAGCATTTTGTCTGCTGCTATTGTCATTTGGATTTTTGTTTTTAAAATCTAACATTTCCCTCCACATTTTATTCCTTTTGAAAAGACGCGCACTTGTGACATCTGCATTTCAACTGCCATTCCAAGCTGAATGTGCCTGCCCTCATCAGATTGCCACCGCTACATAGCTTGAGGCTGGGCAAGTACCAGCATGGGAGACTGGCTGGGAATCCCCGGTTCCATTGCCATTTTGGCTGCTGCTATTGTCATTTGGATTTTTGTTTTTAAAATCTAACATTTCCCTCCCCATTTTATTCCTTTTGAAAAGACGTGCACATGAGACATCTGTAAATCAACCTCCATTCTAAGCTGAATGTGCTTACCCTCGTCAGATCGTAGCCGCTAAGCAGCTTGAGGCTGGGCAAGTACTGGCATGGGAGACTGGCTGGGAATCCTTATTTCCATTGACATTTTGGCTGCTGCTATTGTCATTTGGATTTTTGATTTTAAAAATCTAACCTTTCCCTCCCCATTTTATTCCTTTTGAAAAGACGTGCAAATGTAACATTTGCATTTCAACGGCTATTCAAAGCTGAATGTGCCTGCCTTTGTCAGATCACAACCGCTATGCAGCTTGAGCCTTGGCAAGTCCCAGCATGGGAGACTGGCTGGGTATCCCCTCTTCCATTGACATTTTGGCTGCTGCTGTTGTTATTTGGATCTTTGCCTTTAAAATCTAACTTTTCCCTCCCCATTTTATTCGTTTTGAAAAGACGCGCACATGGACCATTTGCTCGTCATCGGCCATGCTAAGCTGAATGTGCTAACCTTCGTCAAATCGCAGATGCTATGCAGCTTGGGGTTGGGCAAGTACCAGCATGGGAGACTGGCTAGGAATCCCGAGTTCCATTGACATTCTCGCTTCTGCTATTGTCATTTGGATTTTTGTTTTTAAAATCTAACCTTTACCTCCCCATTTTATTCCTTTTGAAAAAACACGCACATGTGACATCTGCATGTTAATGGCCATACAAAGCTGAATGTGCCTTCCCTTGTTGGATCACAGCTGCTACACAGCTTGAGGTTGGGCAAGTACTGGAATGGGAGACTCTCTGTGAATCCCCAGTTCTGTTGAAACTTTGGCTGCTGCTATTGTCATTTGGATTTTTGTTTTTAAAATCTAACCTTTCCCTCCCCATTTTATTCCTTTTGAAAAGACGCGCATGACGTGCCCCCTGGGCCTGTGTTGTGCAGGGGAACCCGGAATCGGGTCTGTTGTAGAATGCTGGGGGTTATAGTCTCCGTATGGCGGTGACCCGGTCCGTGCCCAGGGTGGTCAAACCAGTGGCAGTCTTAATGTATAGCAAATGTCCGACTACGCCACCCGTGGATTGCGGTCAGTGGGGACCGCCGCTGCGCTGCCGACTGCTGAGGCTGATGTTGTTTGCGCAGCCGAGTATGGGATAACTCCCCACCAGAGAAGTATTGCCTCAGGGCAGCTAATGTGAGAGATGATGGGAGTGATGGTGTGAGGGTCCCAGTGCTAATGGTGCTGGTGCGGCAAGGAATCACTGAGACGTGAGGTGCAGTTCAGGGTCTTTACTGATGTTACAAGGCAGACTCTCCCGGGAGTACTGGCTAGTATAAGGGGCCTGGTCAGTCTGCGAGCAAGCAGGAGTTCCCCTGGCCAGGTGGAGTTGTAGGCCTCCCCGTTTATCTGCACTCTTCCTGGCTACCTTGCTGTCAGCGGTTACAAGTAGCCCACGTCCCTGAGTATACCGTGTGGTGCTCACCCGTATGGCTGGTGACTTGGGGCATTCTGTTAGCCTCCGCTCCTGAATGGCGGCGCTGGTCCCTTCTTTGTGACTGAGCCTCCGGGTTTCTATGGCCATAGGACCTGGAATCCCCTGCCGGCTGGTTTCTGCTGCTGGGTATATATCAGTCCCCACAGCCTCGGACTCCTGTGTCCGGTTTTAGTAACTTCAGCCAGGGCGAGCTATATCTCTGCTCACAGCCCCTGGCCTTCTGCCTCTGCTCCTACAGAGCTCCTGATGTATCTTTTCCTGTGTCTGCAGCTTCACTCTAGGCTCTGACTGCTCTGCTTGTTCTGCAGGCTCTGTCTCTGTCTCACCTAATCCCGCCCCAGACCCAGTTTATAAGGGCAGATTCCTCCCCTCCCAGATCTGGGCGGGCAGTGTTGCATGCTGAGGGCTCCTGACCAGAGAAACCTCCCACTTGCTCTCAGACATAATATCTCTATTACTGTGGCAACCAGACCCCTGGGGTGTCACATTACCCCCCTAGTAAATTTTAGTAGTCCGGGACTAAACACATTTTTAAAACATAATAACAGGGTATAACAATAATACAATAACATATTTACAAGAAGCCTTAGTTCTTTAAAGGTCACGGCGTGTCCGCAACCGGGTGTCCATATCACCCAAGGTGAAGTTTAAGCGAAGTAGGGGACCTGTCAAAAGCAAACCCCTTGCGTTGTCCTTGGGCGTGGCTGCAAGGGTAGACTAACTACTTTGGGCCGCAAGGATGCCACGCCAGACAGGTTTTCTCTTCCGCGGCCGTCTTCGCAAGAGGCACCAAGGTGCAACTATCTACAAAACTGTTCCGGTTATCTAGCGTCCATAACCTGTTAGTCCATAAAAATCTGCAGGGCAACTGAGAAACATAATTAATAACAGGCAACAAACATAAACCATAAACAGTTAGCAGATAAATTCACAGTGCATTAGTTTAGATTCTCCAGCGAGCGGGCATCTGACCTCTAGTGACTCTAGTGGACCTACGGAGCTCACTAACTGGTTCTGCACTACAGGGTGTAGGAGGTGTTATGGGTAAGCTGGGCAGCTGTCTGTGCACTCTTTGGCTCACTAGGGGCACGGCAGGCTCACTACTAGCAGAGGGTTGATCCTCCTGTACTGCTGGTGTGGACTCTTCTGCCTCTTGGGCTGGCTGCTCTTCCAGCTCTACCGATTCCTCTGTAGGCACTTGAGGGGCTGGCTGGAGAAAGGTGAGGACGGGTACCACGACAGCGCCGTTTACTTGTGTCCAAGACCGGGGGAAGTCTCCGAGTATGGTACTGATCATTTCTCCCCTTTCCTCTGCGGGTTGAGGGTTTCCTTGATCTTCTTCAGGGCTTTGCAGCTGTACGGGACACTTGTGGTTTCTCCTCCATCCTTACTGATTACGCAGATTTATGGGTTCTCATGGCTTGATGGCAGTACGGTGTATGGGTCCTTCTCCCACTGATCGTCCAACTTGTGGAGCCGCCTCTTCCTCTTCAAGACCTGCTCTCCAGCTACCAGAGGAACAGCGGGAGCATACTGGTTATAAGCCTTCTCTTGCCTTTCTCTAGCTTGAGACAGACTTCGCTCGACGCTCTCCTGTACTTTCCGATACTGCTGCTGCCGTTCTGTATCCCAGTCTGCCTCTGGCAAGGTGTCCTCAGGCGTCAGGACTCCCATATCCAGGTAAATAGGCAGCTTACCAGGTCTTGCTCTCATTAGGTAAGCCAGGGTACAGTTGGTGGAACCTACAGGGATGTGGTTATACAGGTCCACCAGATCGGGCAGTTTCTCAGGCCACAGACTGCATTCTTCCAGGGGCAATGTTTTTAGCAGATCTATCACCACCTGGTTCATCTTCTCGCAGAGTCCATTGGTTTGAGGGTGATAGGGCGTTGTTCTTATCTTCTTGAAGCCATACAGGTTGCAGAACTCCTGGAAGACCTCCGCTTCGAAGGCTGGTCCTTGGTCTGTCAACACTTGGTCCGGGTACCTGTGTGGATGGCAGAAGTGCTGCAGGAAGGCTCTAGCTGCTGTTTGAGCCGTTAAGTCCTTGACCGGGACCACCACCAGGAACCGGGAGTAATGATCTACGATTGTGAGGGCGTAGACATACCCAGATCTGCTTGGAGCCAGTTTCACATGGTCCAGGGCTACCAGTTCCAGTGGCTGTCTGGTGATGATGGGCTGCAGGGGAGTCTTCTGGCTGGCTCGGTCTTTTCTTCTCAGGTGGCACGGGCCACAGTCTCTGCACCACCTCTCGATGGCTCCTCTCATGCCTACCCAGTAGAACCGTTCACGCAACAAGAACTCCAGCTTCTTCCATCCGAAATGCCCTGCTCCGTTGTGGTATGCCTCCAGAACCATAGCCGCGTCTCGTCTTGGGACCACTACCTGCCAGGTCAACTCATGTGTTCGAGAGTTAACCATTCTCCGGCACAGCTTCTCCCTGTAGAGGAACAGCTTACTTTTCTCCTTCCACAGTTGCTTGGTCTCCTCCGGAGCATCTGGGTCAAGATGGGCATCGGCCTGGGTCAGCATTTCCTTCACCAAATGGACTGCGGGATCACTGTCTTGCGTCTCCGCCCAGTTGTAGTGGGGCAAGGGAATGAACGTCACAGAGCGCCTGTCCTTCACACGGTGGGAATACAGGGTAATCCCATGACGGTGGAACGCAGGGAGCTCAACTTCTTCCAGATCTTCAGGATCTTCCCCTACGTCCGGTAAGTTCGGCATTCCACACAGGGCATCCGCGTTGGCATTTGAGCGTCCTGCCCGGTATTTGATGGTGAATTCAAAGTTGGACAGGTGGGCCATCCATCTCTGTTCCAGGGCACCGAGCCTTGCAGTGTCCAGGTGTGTCAACGGGTTGTTATCCGTGTACACGGTGAATTTGGAGAAGGCAAGGTAATGCTTGAAACGTTCGGTCACTGCCCACACTACTGCCAGGAACTCCAGCTTGAATGAGCTATAATTCTCAGGGTTCCTCTCCGTGGGCCGTAGCTTTCGGCTGGCGTAAGCGATTACCCGTTCTTTCCCTTGCTGGATCTGGGACAGTACGGCTCCTAGCCCGATGTTGCTTGCGTCCGTGTGGAGGATAAAGGGCTGGCTGTAGTCTGGATATGCCAGGATTTCATCCCCCGTGACGGCCATCTTCAGCTGGCAGAAGAACTCCTCTTCCAGCTTTTCCCACCTAAAGGGCGGCTTCTGGTTTTTGGCTTTCCGAGATTGACCTATCAGGAGGTCTTGCATAGGGGCTGCCATTTTTGTGAAACCGGGAATGAATCTTCGGTAGTAGCCTACCAACCCGAGGAACTGCCGCACTTCCTTTATGCTGGAGGGTCTTGGCCAGTCCTTAATCACGGTGATCTTATCAGGGTCAGGAGCCACTCCGTCAGCACTCACCACGTGTCCCAGGTATTACACCTTTGGTTTCAGGACGTGACACTTGGAGGGTTTCACCTTTAGGCTGTAGTTTGCCAGAGCTTCGAACACTTCTGCCAGGTGTTTCAGGTGGTCCTCGTAGGTCGTGGAATAGACGATGACATCGTCGAGATATAACAGGACCGTCTCGAAGTTCCGGTGTCCCAGACAGCATTCCATCAACCGTTGGAAGGTTCCTGGTGCGTTGCAGAGCCCGAACGGCATACAGTTAAATTCGCTGAGACCCATCGGGGTGGTGAATGCGGTCTTCTCCCGGTCCGCCTCTGCTACAGGAACCTGCCAGTACCCGCTAGTGAGATCCAAAGTAGAGAAGAAGTTAGCAGATTTTAATGCAGCTAAGGACTCTTCTATCCTTGGTAGCGGGTACGCATCTTTGTGTGTGATACGGTTGACCTTCCTGTAGTCTACACACATTCTCATGGTGTTGTCTTTCTTTTTCACTAAGACTAGTGGAGCTGCCCAGGCGCTACAGCTGTCCCTGATTACCCCAGCCTCCTTCATGTCTCTAAGCATCCCCTTGGCGTGTTGGTAGTGTGCCGGGGGTACGGGTCGGTATCTCTCCTTTATGGGAGGATGGTCTCCCGTGGGGATGTGGTGTTCTACCCCCTTTACTCGCCCGAAGTCTAGCGGGTGTTTACTAAACACTCTCTCGTACTCTCCAACCACCCGATAGACTCCCTGTTTCTGGTGTGAGGGAGTGGAGTCAGTACCCAAATGTAGTTGCTGACACCAGTCCTCCATTAGTTTCTTAGAGCCGTTACCTTCCTCTGGTTGAGATGGAGGCAAGGGTTCCATGGCCTGTACAGAGTTCTGGTTAATGGTAAACAATTTGGCTAGCGTGGCATACCGGGGCAGGTGTACTTCTCTCTCCCCGATATTTATGATGCGAACGGGCACCTTACCATGGCGTACATCGATCACCCCCCGTGCTGTCAAAATGGTGGGTCTACTGTCTGAGTAGACGGGTTCTACCATTGCTTGGTAGTCTCTACCTCTTAGACCAATAGCTGCCCGGCACCAAATCATCATCTCACTTTTTGGGGGCATGGCAATAGGGAACGGGTCACACATTCTCACGCTACCTATCTCACCACCAGATAGTTCCACCTGTTGCCGCTTCATCAGTGCCCGGATCTCTTTTTGGAGCACACGCTGCTGGCCGGAACTGGCATTCTTGGCAACCTGCTGTAAAATGAGAATCACCTCTGCAAGACAATTTTCAATCACATTAGTTCCCAAGGTTATTCTAGGGTGACTCTCATGACGGTCTATGTCCACTATAATCAGTCCTTGTGCCGCCAGTTCGACTTTACCGATCTTAATGGTCACCTCTTTGAATCCCACCTGTGGCACGGGCTGACCATTGCTGGCGATGATACTCAGGTCGTCATCTGGGTAGCGGGTTATGTCCGAGTCATTCCAGTACTGTTTAAAGAGCACGTACGGGATGGTGGTCACCTGTGACCCAGTGTCTAGTAGGGCACTCATAGGAATGCCATCCAGCACCACAGGCAAGATTGGACGTCCCCCTACGTATTTATCACGCCAGTTTGATGGGCCTGATGGTCTTATGCCTGGGAGTTGGCCCTCTACCCCAGGTTGTGCCCGTTTATCCCCTTCAGGACCCAGCCTATTTTGACCATAAAGACCTTGGCATTTTTGTCAATTCTGACCAGTGTCCCTGGAACTCTCTGGAACACTTCAACGGATCCTAGCAATTCTGAGACTGTTTTTTCGTGACATATTGTGCTTCATGTTAGTATTAAATTTAGGTCGATAATATTTGCGTTTATTTGTGAAAAAATCAAAAATATGGGAAAAAATTTGAAAATTTTGCAATTTTCAAATTTTGCATTTTTATTCTACTAAACCAGAGAGTGATGTGACACAAAATAGTTAATAAATAACATTTCCCACATGTCTACTTTACATCAGCACAATTTTGGAAAAAAAAAAAATTTTGGTAGGAAGTTTGAAGGGTTCAAAGATCATCAGCAATTTATCTTTTTTCCAGCAAAATTTACAAAACCATTTTTTTAGTGACCACATCACATTTGAAGTCCCTTTGAGGGGTCTTTATGACAGAAAACACCCAAAAGTGACACCATTCCAAAAACTGCACCCCTCAAGCTACTCAAAACTACATTCAAGAAGATTATTAACCCTTCAGGTGCATCACAGGAACTAAAGCCACATGGAAGAAAAAAATGAACATTTTTATTTTTCTAACAAAAATTTTCTTTTAGCCTAAATTTTTTAATTTTCACATGGGTAACAGGATAAAATACATCCTAAAATTTGTTGGTGAATTTCTCCTTAGTACACTGATACCTCATATGTGGTCATAAACCACTGTTTGGGCACACGGCAGGGCTCAGAAGGGAAGGAGCGCCATTTTACTTTTTGAATGGAAAATTAGCTCCAAAAGTCAAATTGCGCTCCTTCTCTTCTGAGCCCTGCCATGCGTCCAAACAGTGGTTTATGACCACATATGAGGTATCAGTGTACTCAGGAGAAATTGACCAATACAATTTAGGATGCATTTTATCCTGTTACCCATGTGAAAATTAAAAAATTTAGGCTAAAAGAAAATTTTTGTGAAAAAAAAAGTACTTTTTTGTTTTCACAAATCATTTTGTGAAGCACCTGGGGGTTCCAAGTGCTCACTATGCATCTAGATAGGTGCCTTGGGGGGTCTAGTTTATAAAATGGGGTTACTTGTAGGGGAGCTCCACTGTTTAGGCACATTAGGGGCTCTCCAAACGCAACATGGTGTCCGCTTACAATTTGAGCTGATTTTCCATTCATTTTGTTAGCGGACACCATGTCGCGTTTGGAGAGCCGCTGTGTGGCCAAACATTGGAGCTCCCCCACAAGTGACCCCATTTTGGAAACTAGACCCCCCAAGGCACCTATCTAGATGCATAGTGAGCACTTGAAACCCCCAGGTCCTTCACAAATTAATCCGTAAAAATAAAAAAGTGTTTTTTTTTCCACTTTTTCATTTTTATGAATCAATTTGTGAAGCACCTGGGTGTTCCAAGTGCTCACTGTGCATCTAGATAGGTGCCTTGGGGGGTCTAGTTTCTAAAATGGGGTCACTTGTGGGGAAGCTCTAATGTTTGGCCACACAGCGGCTCTCCAAACGCAACATGGTATCCGCTAACAAATTGTCAGCTCAAATTGTTAGAAGACACCATGTTGCGTTTGGAGAGCCGCTGTGTGGCCAAACATTGGAGCTCCCCCACAAGTGACCCCATTTTGGAAACTAGACCCCCCACGGCACCTATCTAGATGCATAGTGAGCACTTGGAACCCCCAGGTCCATCACAAATTAATCCGTAAAAATAAAAAAGTGTTTTTTTTCCACTTTTTCATTTTTATGAATCAATTTGTGAAGCACCTGGGGGTTCCAAGTGCTCACTATGCATCTAGATAGGTGCCTTGGGGGGTCTAGTTTCCAAAATGGGGTCACTTGTGGGGGAGCTCCAATGTTTGGGCACACAGGGACTCTCCAAACGCAACATGGTTCCAATTTGTTAGTGGACACCATTGTGTAGTGTATGTCAGGTTGGTGTGCGGTGTGGTATATTGTAGTGTATACACCACACACACACACACACACTACAACACACACACCAACCTGACATAGCCTCCTAAGCTGACTACGCCCTAGACTGGGATCAGTGGGACGGGCGGGATA
Source organism: Phyllobates terribilis (assembly GCF_046119375.1). Lineage (NCBI taxonomy): Eukaryota > Metazoa > Chordata > Amphibia > Anura > Dendrobatidae > Phyllobates > Phyllobates terribilis. The sequence continues at coordinate 6,485,718 of NW_027362792.1, forward strand.
TTTTGTGTGCTGTGTGCGTGTGTAAAAAAAAAAAAAAAAAATCGAAACTTTATTATAGTGTGAGTGTACGTGTGTTTGTGTGTGTGTGTGTGCTTGGTGTAACCTTCTGCAGTCACGTGTGGGGGCTGTCAGGCGTAGGGGGCTGTCAGGCGTAGGAGGCTGTCAGGCGTAGGGGGGGGCTGAAGAGATGGAGGAGCCAGCAGCTGCAGCAAGGGGGGTGATCACTGGGGCAGGAGCCGGCAGCAGCAAGGGGGGTGATCACTGGGGCAGGAGCCGGCAGCAGCAAGGGGGGTAGGAGGCCGGCAGCATCAGGGGGGTGATTACTGGGGCAGAAAGCGGTGCAGGAGCCAGCAGCAGGGGGGTGATCACTGGGATGGGGGGGTGCACACTGGGGATGGGGAGTGAATACTGGAGACAGGTGGGGGTGAACACTGGGGACAGGGGGGGTGAACACTGGGGACAGGGGGGGGTGAACACTGGGGGTTGAACACTGGGGACAGGGGGGGTGAACACTGGGGGGAGGGGTGATTATTGGGAGGTGGGGGGTGATATCACTGGGACTGGGGGATGGTGGGCTTGATCACAGGAGCAGGGCATTTACACTGAGCCTGCTGCTGCTGTGATCACAGTCCACCGGCTGTCAGAAGGAGAGCAGCAGCCGGTGGATGAAGACGTGGGAGAGGGAGCAGAGGGAGCGGAGGTCGGGGTGCAGGTATGAAAGTGGAGGGGGGATGGAGGGGGGGGCAGGGTGGAGTGGAGGGGGGGTCGGGGGGGAGCGGGGGCAATACTACCTGATGCAGATCAGCGGCGGCAGCAGGCGATCAGCGGCGGCAGAAGCGATCCACGAGCTCAGCAGCAGAGGGTCCACGGGGGGGCAGCAGCAGAGGGTCCACAGGGGGCAGCAGCAGAGGGTCCACAACGGCCGGCACACGATCCATGGATGGGCAGTTGCGGCCATCATTAAAAACTCCCTCCACATCTGATTGGGGCTAGTATCCATGTGACGCTAGCCCCCCAATCAGATCTGGGAGGAGGGGGGGGGCAGAGGTGACACTCTCCCCAGCCAATGGCTGATGCTGTAAGCATCAGGCCATGCCCAGATTTAAATATTACACCAATTTTCATTGGTGAAATATTTAATTCATACCGATTGGCAGTTTCATTAAAAGTGAAAATGAAACAGCCAATCGGAGGGGTCCTAGGCACGGGGGGGTTAATCCACCCCCCGGGGGGTCGACTTCAGGATGTCCAGTTGCAGTAGCAACTGTGAAACCTGAGCGACCCCGCTCGCAGGCGCTGCAGGGGCTCTTTCCCTCCATGTCACAGACGCTGTGACATGGGTCGGGAAGGAACTGTTTTCCATGTCACAAACGGTGTGACACGGGTCGGGAAGGGGTTAAATGACAGTACCTTGCCACATGTCCGGGTTGATTGCAGCGGCGGCAGATGGGTCGTCCGTCCTCGTTGTATCTGTCGCTGGGTCTTCCTCTGGCCCGTGGGGTCCTCCTCAGTCGGTGCCACGGGACGTCTTCCGGTCCGGATTCCAGCTGGATCTTTCCTGGAGAAGAGACCTGTAAAGACTGCACAGTTCTGGTTAGCGCGGCAACGCTCTTAGTCAGCTCTTGGACATGATGGTGCAGGTCTGTTGCTGGGTTATTGTTCAAAGCCTGCGCATCAGCTCCCACAGGCCCTGCAGACAAGGGCGCCGTCTCCTGGTGGTAAGTGATAGCAGGGCGCCTGTGGGTCACAGCACCATCTGGTGCCAGTTCTCGGAGCACCCGGATGGCTCTGTCCTTGAACTGTGCAAAGTCCAGGTCAGGGTCCTGTAAGGCCATTGACCGCAACTGGGTTCGGTGGGCATTGCACAGTAGACCCTCAATAAATTGTTCAGTCAACAGCTTATCTTCATTTCCCACGCTGCCAGGGTCTGCCTGCTTAATGGCTCTCAGGGCCTCTTGTAGGTTTAGAGCATAGTCTCTTATACTCTCATGTGCCCGCTGTTTAAACCAGTAAAATCTGAGCTTTATTTCGGCTGAGGTGCGGGTATCAAATGTGTCTTTCAGCCGGGCTAGTATTTCTCTGACAGTCCTCTTCCTCCCAGGTGGCCAGGACTTTACCTCCCTTTGGGCTGCCCCGATTAATTGGGCCACCAGGATGCTCACTTTTTGCTCTTCTGTGAGGGGGTACACCTGGAAGAGGCTATCCAGTCTTTCTCTAAAGTCATTTAGAGTATGTGACTCCCCTGAGTACTGGGGTAGCCAGGTTGCCCCCGGGATATAGGGCATGGTGAATGGCATGACTGCTGCAGCGGTTGCGCTGGCGGTGGCTGTGGCAGTGGAGCTCCCCTCGGTGTCCGGCATCCTCCTCCCCCCTAGTGGACCGTGGCCTACCTTGCGATGCTCTTCTTCCATAGGCCGCGGCTCCGCAGTCGATCGTCGGGGTTGAGGACCTGGCGTCGCGCTCCGATGACGTCAGCGTCGCTCTTCCTCCCTTCCAGGACCTTGCGCAGCGTCAGAGCGTGGGGCGGAGCTTCGGATCTCGCGCGCTTTCGGCGTCCACGCCCCTCTTCTTCCCGTGCGGCGTCCCGAAGATGGCGTCCGAAGGCGGGAAGCAGCTGCGGATGGCGGGAAGAAGGCAGAAGATGGTGGGAAACGGTCCAAGATGGCGTCTGATGGCGGGAATCGGCTCCAGATGGCGGGAAACGACTCCGGACGGCGGGAAACTTCACCACAGGTAAGTATAAAAGTCTCTTTTTCAGGCACGCAGTACCCGGTGGTTGCGGGCAAGAAATCCTGCCGACTACGCCAAAGTTGACGCGCCCCCTGGGCCTGTGTTGTGCAGGGGAACCCGGAACCGGGCCTGTTGTAGAATTCTGGGGGTTGTAGTCTCCGTGTGGTGGTGACCCGGTCCGTGCCCAGGGTGGTCAAACCAGTGGCAGTCTTAATGTATAGGAAATGTCCGACTACGCCACCCGTGGATTGCGGTCAGGTGGGACCGCCGCTGCGCTGCCGACCGCTGAGGCTGATGTTGTTTGCGCAGCCGAGTATGGGATAACTCCCCACGGGAGAAGTATTGCCTCAGGGCAGCTAATGTGAGAGATGATGGGAGTGATGGTGTGAGGGTCCCAGTGCTAATGGTGCTGGTGCGGCAAGGAATCACAGAGACGTGAGGTGCAGTTCAGGGTCTTTACTGATGGTACAAGGCAGACCCTCCCGGGAGTACAGGCTAGTATAAGGGGCCTGGTCAGTCTGCGAGCAAGCAGGAGTTCCCCTGGCCAGGTGGAGTTGTAGGCCTCCCCGTTTATCTGCACTCTTCCTGGCTACCTTGCTGTCAGCGGTTACAAGTAGCCCACGTCCCTGAGTATACCGTGTGGTGCTCACCCGTATGGCTGGTGACTTGGGGCCTTCTGTTAGCCTCCGCTCCTGGATGGCGGCGCTGGACTTCTGGACTTCACACGAATCACCCGATCGCAGACCCACAAATGGTGGTAAATATCTCTTCCAAAACTCTCAGCGTTGCACAAACATCAGTTTTACAAAAGGGACTCTCTTTCTGCCCCACATACAAATACAACACTTTTAAACTAGATATGGAACTACAACGCTTTTACCGTACCCTACGCTTGAAAACCCATTTTGCTAATAATCCTTTCAGCGTCACCCCTCCAGAATCCATGGCCGACATCACAGCCCAAGACTTAGGTCTCCGCTCTAAGAGCAAATATAGGCCTCCTCGAGGCACACATCCACTGGAAACCTTTATAGGATTCGTGGATGGGGCGTTTCAACAATTACGCTCCAATATCGACTAGGGAAGGGCACATTATCAGACCAATCTCTCTCCCCTTGATCGACAGGCCCTACGGAGTCTGCAAGAGGACAAAGATTTGATTATAAAGCCAGCTGACAAAGGTGGAGCGATAGTAGTCATGAACAAGTGCGATTACATCTCGGAAATTTTGAGACAACTTAGTGATGAGTCCACATACCGTAAACTCTCTACGGACCCGACTACAAAAACACAGACACTCATCATTTCGACTCTACAACGGTTTTTAACAGCCAAGGTGATTGACTTGAAAACGTACGAGTATTTAATTAATCCACATCCAATCATACCGCGGTATTTTATGTCCTACCCAAAATCCACAAAAGTCTCACCCAACCTCCTGGGCGCCCCATAGTGGCCTCCACGGATTCTATTTTATCACCCCTTGCAATTTTCTTAGAAAAGATTCTTACACCACTTACCCAAAAAAGTCCATCTTATCTATTAGACACAGGGGCCTTTTTAGAGACTATGAAAGCACTCAAACAAGTTCCTCCAGAAGCCATCTTAGTGTCCCTAGATGTCACAAGTCTCTATACATCGATTCCCCATGACCGGGGTATCCAAGCGGTTGAACAAATGCTGAAGGACTCAAACACCAATCCATCGATTATAGATCTAGCCGTAGAACTACTAACAATAGTTCTTACACACAATTACTTCCTCTTTCAGGATACATTTTACGTGCAGACCAAGGGGACCGCAATGGGCTCAAATGTAGCCCCCCCCTACGCAAACTGTTACATGTCTACTTTTGAGACACAGTTTGTATACAAGAATCAACTGTTCCAAGAGCATTCCATTTTATGGAAGCGTTACATAGACGACATCTTTTGCATCTGGACAGGTTCCCAGGACACCTTAGATGAATTCTGCAGGTCCCTCAACACCGCCTGCCCTGGTCTACATTTCACTCTGAACTATCACCCACACCAGATCAACTTCCTAGATACTTTAGTCATCAAAGATGGCTAAGGACTATTAACCACTGACATCTACAGGAAACCCACAGATCGCAACACATTACTACATTTTTCAAGCAACCACCCAGCCCCTATGAAACATGCTATCCCCAAATCGCAATTTCAGAGGGTTGAACGCATTGTGTCCGATACAACATTACGCGAAGTCAGATTACAAGAAATGACACGGAAATTTGAAGAAAGAGGATACCCTCAGTATCTTCTACGTGAATCACAGGACAGCCGCACACAACCACGACCAGACACATCTGATCTCATTCCATTTGTCCACACATATCACCCCCTAGCTTACACTATACACCGTACGATACGGAAACATTGGAATATTCTCCAAACAGGTTACCCGACCATCAAATCCTTTCATCAACCCTTCTTACCGTGCTTCAAAAGAGCACCAAACATCAGAGACTCATTAGTCCGAGCTGACATAAGGACAACGTCCCTTGGTTCCCGCCAAAGATTTCTACAAACTCCTAAGAAAGGAACCTTCCCATGTCTCCATTGCCATCAGTGCCATAACATCCTTAGAGGCGATACTATTCATCATCCACAAACAGGCAGAAAATATACAATTAAGGATTACTACACCTGTGATACAAATTTTGTCGTATACCTAGTTAAGTGCCCTTGCAGCCTTGTCTACGTTGGGGAAACGACCCAACCCATTAAAGATAGAATCTCGAAGCACAAATCTACCATCAGATGCAAAAATTTACTTCTACCTCTCCCCCAACACTTCACGGCAGCAGGACACAATGTGTCCCAATTGCGGTTTCAAGTTATAGAGCAAATTAAACCACCCCGTCGTGGGGGTAATCGAATCCAGACCCTCAAGCAGAGAGAGGCATTCTGGATTCATGAACTGCAGTCCCTTCATCCCAAAGGACTTAACAAGGACTATGATCTGCACTCATTCATCTAAACCTACCTGGTCCCAATCCGTCCCAATAGGGACCTAGGTTTATTTATATGTTTATACTTTTTACTTTACAAGGAGTTAACACCCGCAATCCGATATTCATTTGCCATTTATTAATAGGGACCAAGATTCATGTATGCTTATCTATAATGTGGCGATTGGCTGTATAAGGGTATCATCGCAGTATTCCTGTGTGTTTTACTGCACTGTGTCTTATAACTCGATTTAACATTGTATTTCATATTTCAGATGAAGGATCCATACCCATCCTCATTCTCCTATATCCCTCCTGCACTCTGCAACCCCTTCTCTCGATGGTGGAACGCTCCTTGCCATTCTTTTCCGGCAGTGGAACACATCACTTCGATACAGAAACCACTTCCTGGTCCCTGGAACGCACCTACACGTCGGCTGACACGTACGCACGTGCGCATGCGCGGCGCCGGACCAATCAGATGCCGGCACTCCCTTTTTCGCGTCACTTCCTGTGACGTCACCGCATCGAGCGCTAATTACCAGCACATTCAAACTTCCTCATTGGCTGGCAGCCAAACCCTCCTCTCCTCTAATAATATTTGTAGCCAGTCTCCAAGTCGTGCCCACTGCTCACATCCAGCGGTGGATACCGCGATCGATGCAGCACCTCTCCTATACTTCATGGCACAAACGGTATGTCTACCTCCCTTATAGTCCTCACCCCATTATAGCCCCATATATCCTTCCATTACCTCATAGTATGCACTTTCTCCATAGGAATCCCTGTATTGGGTCCCATCTCCTTCTCTTTTCCTGCTCCCATCCCAGTAACTTGGTAGGTTGCCCCCTTTTTTTGCTTCACTGTTGGACAAAAGGTTACATAGACACATAGACCTTTATTTATATGTTTTGTATACATAATCTGTGACTTTATAATCACTATAATGTTTGTATTCTATATCTGTTCATTTTGTTTACATGCAGTACACTGATGAAGGTCTTGTCGACCGAAACGTCTTTAGTGTGGACTGCAAATAAAAGTATCTTATTATACCATTTGGTGTGCTGAGGTTATCGCGACATTTCAAGGCTTTGGACCCAACTCATGCACCCAGGTCCAGTAGTGCTGCGTTTTTTTCTAAATGGTCCCTTCTTTATGACTGAGCCTCCGGGCTTCTATGGCCAGAGGACCTGGAATCCCCTGCCGGCTGGTTTCTGCTGCTGGGTATATATCAGTCCCCACAGCCTCGGACTCCTGTGTCCGGTTTTAGTAACTTCAGCTAGGGCGAGCTATATCTTTGCTCACAGCCCCTGGCATTCTGCCTCTGCTCCTACAGAGCTCCTGATGTATATTTTCCTGTGTCTGCAGCTTCACTCTAGGCTCTGACTGCTCTGCTTGTTCTGCAGGCTCTGTCTCACCTAATCCCGCCCCAGACCAAGTTTATAAGGGCAGATTCCTCCCCTCCCAGGTCTGGGCGGGCAGTGTTGCATGCTTAGGGCTCCTGACCAGAAAAACCTCCCACTTGCTCTCAGACATAATATCTCTATTACTGTGGCAACCAGACCCCTGGGGTGTCACATTCCCCCCTAGTAAATTTTAGTAGTCCGGGACTAAACACATTTTTAAAACATAATAACAGGGTATAACAATAATACAATAACATATTTACAAGAAGCTTTAGTTCTTTAAAGGTCACGGCGTGTCCGCAACCGGGTGTCCATATCACCCAAGGTGAAGCTTTAAGCGAAGTAGGGGACCTGTCCAAAGCAAACCCCTTGCGTTGTCCTTGGGCGTGGCTGCAAGAGTAGACTAACTACTTTGAGCCGCAAGGAGGCCATGCCAGACAGGTTTTCTCTTACGCGGCCGTCTTCGCAAGAGGCACCAAGGTGCAACTATCTACAAAACTGTTCCGGTTATCTAGCGTACATAACCTGTTAGTCCATAAAAATCTGCAGGGTAACTGAGAAACATAATTAATAACAGGCAACAAACATAAACCATAAACAGATAGCAGATAAATTCACAGTGCATTAGTTTAGATTCTCCAGCGAGCGGGCATCTGACCTCTAGTGACTCTAGTGGACCTACGGAGCTCACTAACTGGTTCTGCACTACAGGGTGTAGGAGGTGTTATGGGTAAGCTGGGCAGCTGTCTGCGCACTCTTTGGCTCACTAGGGGCACGGCAGGCTCACTACTAGCAGAAGGTTGATCCTCCTGTACTGCTGGTGTGGACTCTTCTGCCTCTTGGGCCGGCTGCTCTTCCAGCTCTACCGGTTCCTCTGTAGGCACTTGCAGGGCTGGCTGGAGAAAGGTGAGGACGGGTACCATGACAGCGCCGTTTACTTGTGTCCAAGACCGGGGGAAGTCTCCGAGTACGGTACTGATCATTTCTCCCCTTTCCTCTGCGGGTTGAGGGTTTCCTTGATCTTCTTCAGGGCTTTGCAGCTGCTCGGGACACTTCTTCAGGTGGTCTCTGGAGACAATGGCTGTGGTTTCTCCTCCATCCTTACTGATTACGCAGATTTTTGGGTTCTCATGGCTTGATGGCAGTACGGTGTATGGGTCCTTCTCCCACTGGTCGTCCAACTTGTGGAGCCGCCTCTTCCTCTTCAAGACCTGCTCTCCAGGTACCAGGGGAACAGCGGGAGCATACTGGTTATAAGCCTTCTCTTGCCTTTCTCTAGCTTGAGACAGACTTCGCTCGACGCTCTCCTGTACTTTCCGATACTGCTGCTGCCGTTCTGTATCCCAGTCTGCCTCTGGCGAGGTGTCCTCAGGCGTCAGGACTCCCATATCCAGGTCAATAGGCAGCTTACCAGGTCTTGCTCTCATTAGGTAAGCCGGGGTACAGTTGGTGGAACCTACAGGGATGTGGTTATACAGGTCCACCAGATCGGGCAGTTTCTCAGGCCACAGACTGTGTTCTTCCAGGGGCAATGTTTTTAGCAGATCTATCACCACCTGGTTCATCTTTTCGCAGAGTCCATTGGTTTGAGGGTGATAGGGCGTTGTTCTTATCTTCTTGCAGCCATACAGGTTGCAGAACTCCTGGAAGACCTCCGCTTCGAAGGCTGGTCCTTGGTCTGTCAACACTTGGTCCAGGTACCCGTGTGGACGGCAGAAGTGCTGCTGGAAGGCTCTAGCTGCTGTTTGAGCCGTTAAGTCCTTGACCGGGATCACCACCAGGAACCGGAAGTAATGATCTACGATTGTGAGGGCGTAGACATACCCAGATCTGCTTGGAGCCAGTTTCACATGGTCCAGGGCTACCAGTTCCAGTGGCTGTCTGGTGATGATGGGCTGCAGGGGAGTCTTCTGGCTGGCTCGGTCTTTTCTTCTCAGGTGGCACGGGCCACAGTCTCTGCACCACCTCTCGATGGCTCCTCTCATGCCTACCCAGTAGAACCGTTCACGCAACAAGAACTCCAGCTTCTTCCATCCGAAATGCCCTGCTCCGTTGTGGTATGCCTCCAGAACCATAGCCGCGTCTCGTCTTGGGACCACTACCTGCCAGGTCAACTCATGTGTTCGAGAGTTAACCATTCTCCGGCACAGCTTCTCCCTGTAGAGGAACAGCTTACTTTTCTCCTTCCACAGTTGCTTGGTCTCCTCCGGAGCATCTGGGTCAAGACGGGCATCGGCCTGGGTCAGAATTTCCTTCACCAAATGGACTGCGGGATCAATGTCTTGCGTCTCTGCCCAGTTGTAGTGGGGCAAGGGATTGAACGTCACGGAGCGCCTGTCCTTCACACGGTGGGAATACAGGGTAATCCCATGACGGTGGAACGCAGGGAGCTCAACTTCTTCCAGATCTTCTGGATCTTCCCCTACGTCCGGTAAGTTCGGCATTCTAGACAGGGCATCCGCGTTGGCATTTGAGGTTCCTGCCCGGTATTTGATGGTGAATTCAAAGTTGGACAGGCGGGCCATCCATCTCTGTTCCAGGGCACCGAGCCTTGCAGTGTCCAGGTGTGTCAACGGGTTGTTATCCGTGTACACGGTGAATTTGGAGGAGGCAAGGTAATGCTTGAAACGTTCGGTCACTGCCCAAACTACTGCCAGGAACTCCAGCTTGAATGAGGTATAATTCTCAGGGTTCCTCTCCGTGGGCCATAGCTTTCGGCTGGCGTAAGCGATTACCCGTTCTTTCCCTTGCTGGATCTGGGACAGTACGGCTCCTAGCCCGATGTTGCTTGCGTCCGTGTGGAGGATAAAGGGCTGGCTGTTGTCTGGATATGCCAGGATTTCATCCCCCGTGAGGGCCATCTTCAGCTGGCAGAAGGACTCCTCTTCCAGCTTTTCCCACCTAAAGGGCGGCTTCTGGTTTTTGGCTTTCCGAGATTGACCTATCAGGAGGTCCTGCATAGGGGCTGCCATTTTGGTGAAACCGGGAATGAATCTTCGGTAGTAGCCTACCAACCCGAGGAACTGCCGCACTTCCTTTATGCTGGAGGGTCTTGGCCAGTCCTTAATCACGGTGATCTTATCAGGGTCAGTAGCTACTCCGTCAGCACTCACCACGTGTCCCAGGTATTGCACCTTTGGTTTCAGGAGGTGACACTTGGAGGGTTTCACCTTTAGGCCGTAGTTTGCCAGAGCTTCGAACACTTCTGCCAGGTGTTTCAGGTGGTCCTCGTAGGTCTTGGAATAGACGATGACATCGTCGAGATATAACAGGACCGTCTCGATGTTCCGGTGTCCCAGACAGCATTCCATCAACCGTTGGAAGGTTCCTGGTGCGTTGCAGAGCCCGAACGGCATACAGTTAAATTCGCTGAGACCCATCGGGGTGGTGAATGCAGTCTTCTCCCGGTCCGCCTCTGCTACAGGAACCTGCCAGTACCCGCTAGTGAGATCCAAAGTAGAGAAGAAGTTAGCACATTTTAATGCAGCTAAGGACTCTTCTATACTTGGTAACGGGTACGCATCTTTGTGTGTGATACGGTTGACCTTCCTGTAGTCTACACACATTCTCATGGTGTTATCTTTCTTTTTCACTAAGACTACTGGAGCTGCCCAGGGTCTACAGCTGTCCTTGATTACCCCAGCCTCCTTCATGTCTCTAAGCATCCCCTTGGCGTGTTGGTAGTGTGCCGGGGGTACGGGTCGGTATCTCTCCTTTATGGGAGGATGGTCTCCCGTGGGGATGAGGTGTTCTACCCCCTTTACTCGCCCGCAGTCTAGCGGGTGTTTACTAAACACTCTCTCGTACTCTCGAACCACCCGATAGACTCCCTGTTTCTGGTGTGAGGGAGTGGAGTCAGTACCCAAATGTACTTGCTGACAACAGTCCTCCATTGGTTTCTTAGAGCCGTTACCTTCCTCTGGTTGAGATGGAGGCAAGGGTTCCACGGCCTGTACAGAGTTCTGGTTGATGGTAAACAATTTGGCTAGCGTGGCATACCGGGGCAGGTGTACTTCTCTCTCCCCGATATTTATGATGCGAACGGGCACCTTCCCATGGCTTACATCGACCACCCCCCGTGCTGTCAAAATGGTGGGCCTACTGTCTGAGTAGACGGGTTCTACCATTTCTTGGTAGTCTCTAACTCTTAGACCAATAGCTGCCCGGCACCAAATCATCATCTCACTTTTTGGGGGCATGGCAATAGGGAACGGGTCACACATTCTCACGCTACCTATCTCACCACCAGATAGTTCCACCTGTTGCCGCTTCATCAGTGCCCGGATCTCTTTTTGGAGCACACGCTGCTGGCCGGAACTGGCGTTCTTGGCAACCTGCTGTTAAATGAGAATCACCTCTGCAAGACAATTTTCAATCACATTAGTTCCCAAGGTTATTCTAGGGTGACTCTCATGACGGTCTATGTCCACTATAATCAGTCCTTGTGCCGCCAGTTCGAATTTACCGATCTTAATGGTCACCTCTTTGAATCCCACCTGCGGCATGGGCTGACCATTGCTGGCGATGATACTCAGGTCGTCATCTGGGTAGCGGGTTATGTCCGAGTCATTCCATTACTGTTTAAAGAGCACGTACGGGATGGTGGTCACCTGTGACCCAGTGTCTAGTAGGGCACTTATAGGAATGCCATCGAGTACCACAGGCAAGATTGGACGTCCCCCAACGTATTTATCACGCCAGTTTGATGGGCCTGATGGTCTTATGCCTGGGAGTTGGCCCTCTACCCCAGTTTGTGCCCGTTTAAATGACAGCACCTTGCCACATGTCCGGGTTGATTGCAGCAGTGGCAGATGGGTCGTCCGTCCTCGTTGTATCTGTCGCTGGGTCTTCCTCTAGCCGGTGGGGTCCTCCTCAGTCGGTGCCACGGGACGTCCTCCGGTCCTGATTCCAGCTGGATCTTTCCTGGAGAAGAGACCTGTAAAGACTGCACAGTTCTGGTTAGCGCGGCAACGCTCTTAGTCAGCTCTTGGACCTGATGGTGCAGGTCTTTTGCCCGGTTATTGTTCAAAGCCTGCGCATCAGCTCCCACAGGCCCTGCAGACAAGGGCGCCGTCTCCTGGTGGTAAGTGATAGCAGGGCGCCTGTGGGTCACAGCGCCACCTGGTGCCGGTTCTCGGAGCACCCGGATGGCTCTGTCCTTGAACTGTGCAAAGTCCAGGTCAGGGTCCTGTAAGGCCATTGCCCGCAACTGGGTTCGGTGGGCATTGCACAGTAGACCCTCAATAAATTGTTCAGTCAACAGCTTATCTTCATTTCCCACGCTGCCAGGGTCTGCCTGCTTAATGGCTCTCAGGGCCTCTTGTAGGTTTAGAGCATAGTCTCTTATACTCTCATGTGCCCGCTGTTTACACCCGTAAAATCTGAGCTTTATTTCGGCTGAGGTGTGGGTATCAAATGTGTCTTTCAGCCAGGCTAGTATTTCTCTGACAGTCCTCTTCCTCCCAGGTGGCCAGGACTTTACCTCCCTTTGGGCTGCCCCGATTAATTGGGCCACCAGGATGCTCACTTTTTGCTCTTCTGTGAGTGGGTACACCTGGAAGAGGCTATCCAGTCTTTCCCTAAAGTCATTTAGAGTATGTGACTCCCCTGAGTACTGGGGTAGCCAGGTTGCCCCCGGGATATAGGGCATGGTGAATGGCATGACTGCTGCAGCGGTTGCGCTGGCGGTGGCTGTGGCAGTGGAGCTCCCCTCGGTATCCGGCATCCTCCTCCCCCCTAGTGGACCGTGGCCTACCTTGCGATGCTCTTCTTCCGTAGGCCGCGGCTCCGCAGTCGATCGTCGGGGTTGAGGACCTGGCGTCGCGCTCCGATGACGTCAGCGTCGCTCTTCCTCCCTTCCAGGACCTTGCGCAGCGTCAGAGCGTGGGGCGGAGCTTCGGATCTCGCGCGCTTTCGGCGTCCACGCCCCTCTTCTTCCCGTGCGGCGTCCCGAAGATGGCGTCCGAAGGCGGGAAGCAGCTGCGGATGGCGGGAAGAAGGGAGAAGACGGCGGGAAACGGTCCAAGATGGCATCTGATGGCGGGAATCGGCTCCGGATGGCAGGAAACGACTCCGGACGGCGGGAAACTTCACCACAGGTAAGTATAAAAGTCTCTTTTTCAGGCACGCAGTACCCGGTGGTTGCGGGCACGAAATCCTGCCGACTACGCCAAAGTTGACGCGCCCCCTGGGCCTGTGTTGTGCAGGGGAACCCGGAACCGGGCCTGTTGTAGAATGCTGGAGGTTGTAGTCTCCGTGTGGTGGTGACCCGGTCCGTGCCCAGGGTTGTCAAACCAGTGGCAGTCTTAATGTATAGCAAATGTCCGACTACACCACCCGTGGATTGCGGTCAGTGGGGACCGCCGCTGCGCTGCCGACCGCTGAGGCTGATGTTGTTTGCGCAGCCGAGTATGGGATAACTCCCCACGGGAGAAGTATTGCCTCAGGGCAGCTAATGTGAGAGATGATGGGAGTGATGGTGTGAGGGTCCCAGTGCTAATGGTGCTGGTGCGGCAAGGAATCACAGAGACGTGAGGTGCAGTTCAGGGTCTTTACTGATGGTACAAGGCAGACCCTCCCGGGAGTACTGGCTAGTATAAGGGGCCTGGTCAGTCTGCGAGCAAGCAGGAGTTCCCCTGGCCAGGTGGAGTTGTAGGCCTCCCCATTTATCTGCACTCTTCCTGGCTACCTTGCTGTCAGCGGTTACAAGTAGCCCACGTCCCTGAGTATACCGTGTGGTGCTCACCCGTATGGCTGGAGACTTGGGGCCTTCTGTTAGCCTCCGCTCCTGGATGGTGGCGCTGGTCCCTTCTTTGTGACTGAGCCTCCGGGCTTCTATGGCCAGAGGACCTGGAATCCCCTGCCGGCTGGTTTCTGCTGCTGGGTATATATCAGTCCCTACAGCCTCGGACTCCTGTGTCCGGTTTTAGTAACTTCAGCCAGGGCGAGCTATATCTCTGCTCACAGCCCCTGGCCTTCTGCCTCTGCTCCTACAGAGCTCCTGATGTATCTTTTCCTGTGTCTGCAGCTTCACTCTAGGCTCTGACTGCTCTGCTTGTTCTGCAGGCTCTGTCTCTGTCTCACCTAATCCCGCCCCAGACCCAGTTTATAAGGGCAGATTCCTCCCCTCCCAGGTCTGGGCGGGCAGTGTTGCATGCTTAGGGCTCCTGACCAGAGAAACCTCCCACTTGCTCTCAGACATAATATCTCTATTACTGTGGCAACCAGACCCCTGGGGTGTCACACGCACATGTGACATCTGCTCATCAACGGCCCTTCTGAGCTGAATGTGCCTTCCCTCATCACAGCACAGCTGCTATGCAGATTGAGGCTGGGCAAGTACCAGCATGGGTGACTGGTTGGGAATTCCCGATTCCATTGACATTTTGGCTGCTGGTAATGTCATTTGGATTTTTGGATTTTTGTTTTTAAAATCTAACCTTTCCCTCCCCATTTTATTCCTTGTGAAAAGACGCACACATGTGACATCTGCAGGTCAACTGCCATTCTAAGCTGAATGTGCCTTTCCTCATCAGATCGCAGCTGCTATGCAGCTGAAAGCCAGGCAAGTACCTTTGTGGGAGACTAGATGGGAGTCCCCAGTTACGTTGACATTTTGGCTGCTGCTATTGTCATTTGGATTTTTGTTTTTAAAATCTAACCTTTCCCTCCCATTTTATTCCTTTTGAAAAGACGCGCACATGTGACATCAGTACGTCAACGGCCATTCTATGATGAATGTGCCTTAACTTGTCAAATCGCAGCTGCTACGCGGCTTGAGGTCAGACAAGTACTGGCATGGAAGACTGGCTGCTGCTATTGTCATTTGGATTTTTGTTTTTAAAATCTAACCTTTCCCTCCCCATTTTATTCCTTTTGAAAAGACGTGCACATTTGACATCTTTCAGTCAACGGCCATTCTAAGCTGAATGTGCCTGCCCTTGTTAGATTGCAGCTGCTAAGCAGCTTGAGGCTGGGCAAGTACCAGCATGGGAGACTCAATGAGAATCGCTTGTTCTGTTGACATCTTGGCTGCTGCTATTGTTGTTTTTAAAATCTAACCTTTCCCTCCCCATTTTATTCCTTTTGAAAAGACACGCACATGTGACATCTGCACGTCAGCATTCATTTTAAGCTGATTGTGCCTGCCCTCTTCAGATCGCAGCTGCTACACAGCTTGAGGCTGGGCAAGTACCAGCATGGGAGACTGGCTGGAAATCCCTGGTTCCGTTGACATCTTAGCTGCTGCTATTGTCATTTGGATTTTTGGATTTTTGTTTTTAAATTCTAACCTTTCCCTCCCGATTTTATTCCTTTTGAAAACACGCGCACATGTGTCATCTGCACGTCAACGGCCATTCTAAGCTGATTGTGCCTGCTCTCTTCAGATCACAGCTGCTACGCACCTTGTTGCTGGGCAAGTACCTGCATGGGAGACTGGCTGGGAATCCCTGGCTCCGTTGACATTTTGGCTGCTGCTATTGTCATTTGGATTTTTGTTTTTAAAATCTAAGCTTTCCCTCCCCATTTTATTCCTTTTGAAAAGACGCGCACATGTGACATCTGCACATCAATGGCAATTCTAAGTTGAATGTGCCTGTTCTCGTCAGATAACAGCAGCTACGCAGCTTGAGTTTGGGCAAGTACCAGCATGGGAGACTGGCTGCGAATTCCTAGTTTCGTCGACTTTTTGGCTGCTGCTATTGTCATTTGGATTTTTGTTTTTAAAATTTAACCTTTCCCTCCCCATTTGATTCCTTTTGAAAAGACGCGCACATGTGACATCTGCATGTCAACGGACATTCTAAGCTGTTTGTGACTTCACTCGCCAAATTGCAGCTACTATGCTGTTTGAGGCTGGGCAAGTACCAGCGTGGGAGACTGGCTGGGAATCTCAGGTTCCTTCATATTTTGTCTACTGCTATTGTCATTTGGATTTTTGTTTTTAAAATCTAACCTTTCCCTCCCCATTTTATTCCTTTTGAAAAGACGCGCACATGTGACATTTGCACATCAACAGCCATTCTAAGCTGAATGTTCCTCCCTTCGTCAGATTGCAGCCGCTACGCAGCTTGAGGCTGGGCAAGTACTGGCTTGGGAGACAGGCTGGGAATCCCCGGTTCTGTTGACATTTTGGCTGCTGTTATTGTCATTTGGATTTTTGGATTTTTGTTTTTAAAATCTAACCTTTCCCTCCCCATTTTCTTCCTTTTGAAAAGATGCGCACATGTGACCCCTGCACGTCAATGGCCATTCTAATCTGAATGTGTCTGCCCGCGTCAGATTGCACCTGCTGTGCAGCTTGAGGTCGGGCAAGTACCAAAATGGGAGTATGGCTGGGAATCCCTAGTTCCGTTCACATTTTGGCTGCTGCTATTGTCATTTGTTTTGTTTTTTTAAAATTTAACCTTTCCCTCCCCATTTTATTCCTTTTGAAAAGATGCACACATGTGACATCTGCACGTTAATGGCCATTCTAAGCTGAATGTGCCTGCCCTTGTGAGATCACAGCTGCTATGCAGTTTGAGGCAGGGCAAGTACCAGAATGGGAGAATGGCTGGGAATCCCTAGTTCCGTTGACATTTTGGCTGCTGCTATTGTCATTTGGATTTTTGTTTTTAAAATCTAACCTTTCCCTCCCCATTTTATTCCTTTTGAAAAGACGCGCACATGTGACATCAGCACATCAACGGCAATTCTAAGCTGAATGTGCCTGCCCTCGTCAGATTGCAGCTGTTATGCAGCTTGAGGCTGGGCAAGTACAGTCATGGGAGACTGGCTGGGAATCCCTGGTTCCATTAACATTTTGGCTGCAGTTATTGTCATTTGGATTTTTGGATTTTTGTTTTTAAAATCTAACCTTTCCCTCCCCATTTTATTCCCTTTGAAAAGACGCGCACATGTGACAGCTGCACGTCAATGGCCATTCAAAGCTGAATGTGCCTTCCCTCATCAGAGCACCAGTGCTATGCAGCTTGCAGCTGGGCAAGTACCAGCATGGGAGACTATCTGGGAATCCACGGTTCTGTTGACATTTTGGCTGCTGCTATTGTCACTTGGATTTTTGTTTTTCAAATAATACCTTTCCCTCCCCATTTTATTCCTTTTGAAAAGACGCGCACATGTGCCATCTGCACATCAACGGCCATTCTAAGCTGAATGTGCCTTTCCTCGTCAGATTGCTGCTGCTATGCAGATTGAGGCTGGGCAAGTACCAGAATGGGAGACTATCTTGGAATCAATGGTTCTGTTGACATTTTTGCTGCTGCTAATGTCATTTGGATTTTTGTTTTTAAAATCCAACCTTTACCTCCACATTTTATTCCTTTTGAAAAGACGCGCACATGTGACATCTGCACGTCAACGTGCATTCTAAGCTGCATGTGCCTGCCCTCATCAGATCGCAGCCGCTGCGCAGCTTGAGGCAAGGCAAGTATCAGCATTGGGGAATGGCTGGGAATACCTGGTTCCATTGACATTTTGGCTGCTGCTATTGTCATTTGGATTTTTGTTTTTCAAATCTAACCTTTCCCTCCCCATTTTATTCCTTTTGAAAAGATGCGCACATGTGTCAGATGCACGTCAATGGCCATTCTAAGCTGAATGTGCCTGCCATCATCAGATCACAGCAGCTATGCCGCTTGAGGCCAGGCAAGAACTGGCATGGGAGACTAGCTGGGAATCCCCGGTTCCATTGACATTTCGGCTGCTGCTATTGTCATTTGGATTTTTGTCTTTCAAATCTAACCTTTCTCTCCCCATTTTATTCCTTTTGAAAAGATGCGCACATGTGACATCTGCACATCAACGGCCATTCTAAGCTGAATGTGACTCCCCTCATCAGATCACAGCCGCTACACAGCTTGAGGCTGGGCAAGTACCAGCATGGGAGACTGGCTGGTATTTCCCTGTTACGTTGACATTTTGGCTGCTGCTATTGTCATTTGGATTTTTTAATTTTTGTTTTTAAAATCTAACCTTTACCTCCACATTTTATTCCTTTTGGAAAGAAGCGCACATGTGACATCTGTATGTCAACGGCCATTTTAAGCTGAATGTGGCTGACTTTGTCAGATCACAGCTGCTATGCAGCTTTAGGCTGGGCAAGTACCAGCATGGGGGAATGGCTGGGAATCCCTGGTTCCATTGACATATTGGCTGCTGTTATTGTCATTTGGATTTTTGGAATTTTTTTTTTTAAATCTAATCTTTCCCTCCCCATTTTATTCCTTTTGAAAAGACACTCACATGTGACATCTGCACGTTAACGGGAATTCTAAGCTGAATGTGCCTTCTCTTGCCAGATTGCAGCTGCTACGCAGCTTGAGGCCAGGCAAGTGCATGGCATGGGAAACTGGCTGGGAATCCCCGATTCCATTGACATTTTGGCTGCTGCTATTGTCATTTGGATATTTGTTTTTAAAATCTAACTTTTCCCTCCCCATTTTATTCCTTTTGAAAAGAGGCGCTCATGTGACTTCTGCACATCAACGGCAATTCTAAGCTGAATCTGCCTGCCCTTGTCAGCTTGCAGCCACTATGTAGCTGGAGGCCAGGCAAGTACTGGAATGGGAAACTGGCTGGGAATTCCCAGTTCCATTGACGTTTTGGCTGCTGCTATTGTCATTTGGATTTTTGTTTTTCAAATCTAACCTCTCCCTCCCCATTTTATTCCTTTTGAAAAGACACGCACATGTGACATCTGCACGTCAACGGCCATTCTAAGCTGAATGTGCCTGCCCTCGTCAGATCGCAGCCACTACGCAGCTTGAGGCTGGGCAGTACCATTATGGGAGACTGGCTGGGATCCCATGTTTCCATTGACAATTTGGCTGCTGCTATTGTTATTTGGATTTTTGGATTTTTGTTTTTAAAATCTAACCTCTCCCGCCCCATTTTATTCATTTTGAAAAGACGCACACATGTAATATCTGCACATCAGCAGCCATTCTAAGCTGAATGTGCCTTCCCTTGTCAAATTGCAACTGCTGTGCAGCTTGAAACTGGGCAAATACCTTCATGGGAGACTTGTTGGGAATCCCTGTTTCTGTTAACATTTTGGCTGCTGCTATTGTCATTTGGATTTTTGGAATTTCGTTTTTAAAATCTAACCTTTCCCTCCCCATTTTATTCCTTTTGAAAAGACGCGCATATGTGGCATCTGCACGTCAACGGCCATTCTAAGCTGAACGTGCTTTCCCTCGTCAGATCACAGCCGCAACGCAGCTTGAGGCCAGTCAAGTACTGGCATGGGAGACTGGCTGGGGATCCCAGTTGTCGTTGACTTTTTAGCTGTTGCTATTGTCATTTGGATTTTGGATTTTTGTTTTTAAAATCTAACCTTTCCCTCCCCATTTTATTCCTTTTGAAAAGACGCGCACATGTAACATCTGCACGTCAGCGGCCATTCTAAGCTGAATGTCCCTCCTCTTGTCAGATAGCAGCTGCTGTGCAGCTTGAGGCAAGGCAAGTTCCAGCATGGGAGACTGTCTGTGAATCCCAATTCCATTGACATTTTGGCTTCTGCTATTGTCATTTGAATTTTTGTTTTTAATATCTTACCTTTCCCTCCCCATTTTATTCCTTTTGAAAAGACACGCACATGTGAAATCTACATGTTAGCAGCCATTCTAAGCTTAATGTGCCTGCTCTCATCAGATCGCAGCCGCTACGCAGCTTGAGGCTGGGCTAGTACTGGCATGGGAGACTGGCTGGGAATCCCCAGTTCCATTGACAATTTGGCTGCTGCTATTGTCATTTGGATTTTTGTTTTTAAAATCTAGCCTTTCCCTCCCCATAATATTCCTTTTGAAAAGATGTGCACATCTGTCACCTGCAAGTCAACAGCCATTCTAAGATGAATGTGCCTGCCCTCGTCAGATCGCAGCCGCTACGCAGCTTGGGGCTGGGCAAGTACAGGCATGGGAAACTAGCTGGTAATCCCTTGTTCCGTTGACATTTCGGCTGCTGCTATTGTCATTTGGATTTTTGTTATTAAATTCTAACTAGTGTTGAGCCAACCCGTAGTGTTCGAGTTCGGTTCGGTTCGTCGAACACCGTTAAAACCAATGGCAGGCAAACAAAAACACATAGAAACACCTTCAAATGTGTCCAAAAGCTGACAAACTGCTCAGAAGACACAACTAACACATGGAAAAGTGACAAGTATGTATAGTCATGCGAAAAGAAAAGAGGTGGAGGAGTAAAAGGAGGGGGAGACACAGATATAGGCATGTCATGCCCTTCTAAAATCCAAAAAGTGAGAAGCCGACACGTTCAGTCGGCTCCTGCCCGTGCCACCTCCGTGTCGCCGGGTTTGTGCCAGAGCCGCGGTGAACCCTGACGGCCAGCCCCCCTCTCCCAATACTGGTGCCTGTCCGCTGGTGGGTCGAGCGAGCCCCCCTGTGGTGGAGGCAGCTCTAAGCTTTTTAATTTAAATTGTCTCTCTAATTTGAATGAATACACTTTAAATCCATTTACAAGGATCTATTGGAGGGCAAGTCTCATGCCAGCAGCCGCGTAATTCCAGCTCCAGTAGCGTCCACTAAAGCTGCTACAGTTAAAAAGCTTTTATCAGGATCGAGCTCGGCTGTCCACCGCAAGGCATCCTACTGCCAGTCCCAGCCCCTATGCCTTGGGGTGCCTCCTGATGCTCTTCACTGAGTATCCCGTGGTCCCGAAGCATTTCCTTTGAAAAAATTAAGTGTCCAAACTACAGGTGGTGTAGCTTGCTTAACAGCCGGGATAATCCGCTGACTAGCAGACACTGCTACTAGGCACAAAGTATTTCCTGGGCTAGATGAATTTAAAAATTTGTAATTAGATACTCTCGTTGGATGCTGAGAAAGCATTCCATAGAGTCTCCTGGCACGCCATATATGATTCTCTTAAAAAGCTTGGGGTAGGGGTCTAGGGGACCCTTTTATAGCCAAAATCACGGCCCTGTATCACAATACGTCACCTAGGCTGAAGATAAATGGAACTGTAGCACCCTGAGGGCTCGGTTGCTACAGAGGTATTGCACCTCACCCAGAGGTGTGATATCTCACTCTCAGGTAAGGATGGAGTGTGGATCAGGACCCGACACCTGCATGCATTACACGACATTGCCGTGGGGCAGGGCGACCAATATGCCTCTGAGATGGGCACGACAGTCCCTGTCCCTGGCTGGAGTGTGGGGAGGGAACACTGAGGAAGGGGAACCCTGTTGTGCAGGAGCAGGGAGGAAGCAGTACCTGGGTGCATTTAGAAGGGAGTATAAAAGGTGGGCACCATCTTAGTTCAGTGCAGAGAAGTCTGAGCAGAAGTGGCAGGGAGCAGGGGATCTGCATGAGCTCTGCTCCGGAGGCGGGCCTAGTAACAGAGGCCCAGGCCTGGAAGAGGGAGAAGGAAGGAAGAGGAGCGGAGAAGGCTCCAGGAACAAGGAATGAAGGGATCCCAGGGGTGCGGACGGGCGAGTCGCCACCGCACGCCCGAATCCACCTGCGTGGAGGGGTCAGGTCAAAGGGGGAGACCGGTCCCCGAAACTAGTGGAGGCAGGAAATGACCCTCAGCTAGAAACCGGAGGCTGTGACATTTTATGTGGCCCAGCCCCTCGCTACACCCGCTAGGAAGGCACCACATAGGGTCAGGGAAATTGGCGCCAAGTTAACCAAGAGGAGGCCCGAGGCAGCCGGACAGAAGGGTTGGTAAGAAAGGCCAGACAAAGGACACACAAAGGGGGTCCTGTGAAGCGCTCCAAAGTTATCTGGGAGTTGTCTGAGCCCCTCACCTGGTGAGCACAGTACGACGTGGGCAGCCGTTACCTGCAGACGTGGTCTGGATAATAAGAACTGTGAGTAAAGGCCCTGGACTGCATCACTGACTCCGTGTCGTTACTGCTGCTGCCCTGCACCATCACCCCCATCCTCCGCATACACTGCCCTGAGGCTATACTCCTCCCGTGGGGAGTTATGCTACGCTCTGCTGCACCCACAACACCAGCCTCAGCGGTCTGCCCTGCAGCGGCGGTTCACTCTGACCGCAATCCACGGGTGGTGTAGTCGGACATTTAAACATCAAAACCACATAAATAGTTCCGCCACTGGTTTGACCACCCTGAGCCACGGAACCGGGTCGCCGCCACGAAGACTACAACCACCAGCATCCACCAAAAAGGGTCTGGCTCCGGGTGTCCCAAGGCCCAGGGGGTGCATCAGAACATTTTCATCACCTTTCACAATCACCAATGGGACAAGGCAGGGATGTCCTCTGTCCCCTCTCTTAAACATCCTAGTGACGGAGCACCTGCTCTCATCAATTCGCCATATCCCCAATATTAGGTGGATTGAGGTGGGAGTCACCGAGTACAAGTGCTCTCTATTTGCTGATGATGTCCTAGTATATATCACTCAATCACATATATCCATCCATGCTGTTATGGCTGAAATAGATCACTTTGTTACATGGTCAAATTTTAAAATCAATGTAGCGAAGTCTGAGGCCCTCGATGTCTCCCTCCCCAAATCCATATAGGATTCCATCCAGTCCAACTTTCCCTTTGCCTGGCCCTCACAGGGTATCAAATACTTAGGAATTCCTATTCATAGAGACCTCTCCCATCTAAGTTATCTTAATTTTGGGCCCTTTATTGAACAACTCCATACAGACCACGGTTGGCAAGTTAAAACTGTAAGATTCACTACGTGAACCACTGGTGTTTTGTGGAAAAGCACATGTACACTGTGTTCCAAATTATTATGCAAAAAGTGTTTAGGAGTGATAAGGGAAGAATTTGTTTGTTTGTCAATTAAACTCATTTATGGCGATGTGTGTCAGGGCTCTTTATATCAATGTAAGCAATTGCAGACACCTGTGCTAATTAGTTTGGCAGGTGTGTCCAATGAAAGGCAAGACTACTTAAGAAGGCTGTCTCACATTATTAAGCAGCCTACATTTTCTGCCAAAATGGGAAAGAAAAAGGATGTGTCGGCTGCTGAGAAGCAACAAATTGTGGAGTGTTTAGGTCAAGGCATGACTACAAACAACATTGTGCGATGATCAGGATGAAGTGTCTTGGCAATCAAGAAGTATGTAGCTGATTCACAGTACACACGTGTGCGTGCTGATAAGGGCAAATTGAGGACTCTTTCCTACAGGCAATTACGTCAGGTTAAAAGAGCAGTGGCAAAAAAGCCTTGTCATAGCAGCAGACACGTTTTTGAAGCTGCTGGTGCCTCCAACGTCCCCCGAACAACAAGATGCAGGGTCCTTCAGAGGTTTGCAGCTGTGCATACGCCATCCTGTCGACCTCCTCTATCCACTTCACACAAGCAGAAACGGCTCCAGTGGGCCAAACATTACATGAAGACTGATTTCAAAACTGTTTTGTTCACGGAAGAGTGCCTTGCAGCGCTCGATGGTCCAGATGGATGGAGTTGAGGATGGCTGGTTGATGGACACCCCACGCAAACACGGCTACAGCACCAACAAGGAGGAGGTGGAGTAATGTTTTGGGCTGGAATCATGGGGAGAGAGATTGTCGGCCCCTTTAGGATCCCTGAAGGTGCTAAAGATGAACTCCATAATGTATGTGGATTTTCTCAAACAGCACTTCCTGCCATGGTTCAAGAAGAAGAACCGTGTATTTCACAGCAAGATCATTTTTTTGCATGATAATGCACCATCTCATGCTGCACATAAAACATCTGCATCTCTGGCTGATATGGGCATAAAAGGGGACAAACTTATGGTGTGACCCCCATGCTCCCCTGACCTCTACCCCATTCAGAACCTCTGGAGCATCATCAAAAGGAGTGTCTATGATGGCGGGAGGCAGTTCACATCTAAGCAACAGCTCTGGGAGGGTATTCTGTCCTCATGCAAAACAATTGAAGCAGAAACCATCCAAAACCTGACAAGTTCAATGGACGAGAGAGTTCAGAAGCTCCTTTCGAACAAGGGGTCCTATGTGAAAGTGTAACATCACCTAGAATAAAGTTTTGAGTTGAAAACTGTTTGATTTCAGTTTCTAATAACCTGCGAATGCTTATAATTTCAAAAATGACCATTTTTTGGGTCTTTATTAAAATGAAAAGGTTGATCGAAAAGTTTGGGGGATCTAAGAGTGTGGCAACCCAGTAGTCATGATTACTTCGAATTCTGACAATATGAGGGTCATGTTGCAGGTAGTGCAGCAAGAAAGCACTTATGTGTCTTGCGCATCTCGAAGCCCCAAAATTATTTTCCGGGCTAGATGCAGCTAAAAATTATTATTAATTTTAAATCTGGTGGAGCTTAGTATAGATGGCCTAATAGGATCAGTGCTGCACACTGCTACAAAGCCCAAATTATTTTCCAGTCAAGATTCAGATAAACATGATTAGTAATTTTAAATCTGGTGGAGCTTATTATAGATGGCCTAATAGAATCAGTGCTGCACACTGCTACAAAGCCCAAATTGTTTTCCAGCCAAGATACAGATAAACATGATTAGTAATTTGAAAGCTTAAAACGGTTGGTAGGGTGATTTTAACCAATCATCAAGCTTTTACTCTCCCCAGGATGACACAGGGGTAGAAAAGTCATTTCGGATCCATGATTTGTTCATCTTTATGAACGTGAGTCTGTCTACATTATCAGTGGAGAGCCGCGTGTGCTTATCTGTCAGCACACCACCAGCAGCGCTGAACACACGTTCAGACAGAACGCTGGCTGCGGGGCATGACAAGATCTCCAAGGAGTAAGTTGCTAGCTCCGGCCATTTATCCAGATTGGAAGCCCAAAAAGAGCAAGGGTCCAGTGACACAGTCATGGCTTCAATGTGTACTTGGAGATACTCCTGTACCATCGTCTCTAGGCGTTCACTATGTGTCAGACTTCTTGTCTCCTGTGGCCTTGCAAAGGATGGGCTAAAAAAGTGGTGAAATGATTCCGCAAAATTGATGTTACCAGCAGATACTGTGGTTCTGTTACGGTTTGAGTGCTGAACACTTGACGGTCCCACGGTTGGCAAGTTGGAACTGTGAGATTCACTACGTGCACCACTGGTGTTTTGTGGAAAAGCACATGTGAGATTCTGCAACAGTCTCTGCTGATACTCCTGCATGCGTGCATCCCTTTCTATGGCAGGAATAATTTCTGCAAATTTACTTTTGTACCGGGGATCTAACAGTGTGGCAACCCAGTAGTCAGGATTATTTCTAATTCTCACAATTTGAGGGTCATGTTGCAGGTAGTGCAGCAAGAAGGCACTCATGTGTGTTGCGCATCCAGGAGCACAAAGTCCCTGTTGTGTTGTTGGCGAGGTAACAATCATGCTTCCTTTCTCTGTCCTCTCCCCCCAACCTCGCACAACAGAAATGTGATCAAGGTCTCCCTCATCTGATGAGTCTTCCATCAGTTCGTCCTCCACTTCTTCCTGGGCTCCTGCACCTTCCTCACTAGTTTGGCTGCTACCATGCGCCCTGGTAAAACCATCTCCCCCACCCTCACATGCCTGCCGCCTTGGTGCTGCCGACCTTCTTGACCTTGCAGATGTTAGCCCTTCCGCATACAACTCCTCCTCCTCTACTTCCTCCACCTCCTCTTGTGCCACCACCTGACTCCGAATTCTGTTTAACATGTGCTCCAGCATGTAAATCACCGGAATAGTCATGCTGATAATGGCGTCGTCAGCACTAAACATCTTCGTCGCCATTTCAAAACTGTGCAGAAGGGTGCATAGGTCCCTGATCTGAGACCACTCCTCCAGCGTGATTTGCCCCACCTCTGAATCTCGTTGGCCCAGGCTATACGTCAGAACGTATTGCAGCAGGGCTTGTCAGTGCTGCCACAGTCGCTGCAACATGTGCAGAGATGAATTCCACCGGGTAGGCACATCGCATTTTAGCCGGTGAAGTGGCAGGCCCAACGACTTCTGTAGAGATGTAAGTCGCTGAGCTGCGGGATGCGAACGGCGGAAGTGAGCACACAGCGACCGTGCCCTCTGCAGAAGGCCATCTAGTCTGGGATAGTGGGCTAAAAATTGCTGGACAACCAGGTTCAACACGTGAGCCATACAAGGCACGTGTGTGACATTGCCCCGGCGAAGGGCCGCACCCAGGTTTGCAGCATTGTCGCACACGGCCTTCCCTGGTTTCAGGTCCAGTGGAGACAACCATTCATGAAATTGGTTCTACAGAGCTGACCACAACTCCTCAGCTGTGTGACTCACATTTCCCAGACATTTCAAAGTAAAAACTGCCTGATGACGTTGAGTCCTACTGCCAGCATAGTAAGGAGGTGTACAGGATCCCTTCTGCGCAGTTAGAAAGCTTGTGGCATGACCAGAAAGGCTTTGGGTGCATGTGGAAGACCAAGAGGAGGTTGATCAGGTAGAAGCAGTGGAGGAACTTTGACATAAAGAGGATAGACGCACAACTCGTGGGGACGGCAAGACTTGGACAGCAGCCCCTTGTCCTGCTGTCACCATAGTTACCCAGTGCCCAGTCAGAGACATGTAACGCCCCTGTCCATGCCAACTCGTCCAAGTGTCTGTGGTGAAATGCACCCTGTCACACACAGAGTTTCTCAAAGAAGCGGTGATGTTGTGTGCGACATGCTTGTGGAGCGCAGGCACACCTTTCTTTGAGAAGTAGTGCCGACTGGGCATCTGGTACTGGGGCACTGCGACCAACATAAGGTCTCGAAAATCCTCTGTGTCCACCAGGCGGAAAGGCAGCGTTTCTGTAGCCAAGAGCTTGCAGATGGTGAAATTCAACCTCTTAGCTTTCTCATGGCTAGGAGGAAATGGTCTTTTACTTGTCCACATCTGAGGGATCGAGGGCTGGCTATTGTGCTTAGACAGGGTTGATAAGGGTGTCCCCGGCAAACTGCCCGTCTGTGAGGAAGATGCAGGCGGACATGTTAGGTTGCCTTGATCCAAAGGTGGTACTATCGATGTCGGACAGCGCTCAACACCAGCTGGTGTTACCACCTCCAAAGAAAATGATGACCTGCCAATCACGCTGGCTGTTGAGGATGCAGTTGTTGACGTGCTTCCAGTACTACGTCTCTGTCCAGGAAGGCGCAACCTGACCTCGTCGTCACTAGCATCTTCCTCCACCTCCTCTGCTGACCTCATCTCTTGGCTGACTGTGGGTTGACAGTAAGTGGGATCTCCAACCTAATCACCATCACCCTGTGCGTTATCACACCCGTCGTCCTCAGAGCCAACCTGTTCCTGCCCTGACAAAAAACTAAAGTTGTCGCTCCAATCAGGTATTTGAGTCTCATCATCGTCTTCCTTATTGTCTCCACTAACAGGAGTTACAGTTTGGGAATGAGGGTCTACATTATGGTCAGAACCTTCTGCGTCTGGTCCTGGATCCGACTCATAAAGATTCTGGGCATCAGTGCAGATCATTTCCTCGTCTGGATTCACAGAAGCGCTGGAGTCGACCTCTGATTCCCAGGCTATAGTATGAGTAAACAGCTCTGCAGACTCAACCATCTGTTCTACCTCATACTCAGACAGGCAGCTGGAGATTTGGGAGCTGTGAGGAAGCAAGTGCGATTGGGGTGACACCTTTGAGGACTGGAGAATTTGTGATGTTGAAGTTGATATGGAGGAGAGCCCACTTAAAGGAGCACTTGATATCCGTTGAAGCACCTGCTGTTTTTGTGCCTCATCTGGAATTTGTAGCGGTTGGCGTGGCCGTAAGAAAGGGATCTTATCACATTGTCCGCTAAAAGAAGTAGACATTTTAGTTTGGCTGGAAGATGGTCTTTCTTCTGCAGATGTTACTGTTGCTTTAACACCTACCCCACGGACACAACCTTTTTTCCCCTTCCCAACACGCCTATTCCCCTTTCCACCAGCAGCAGGCCTTTTTCCACTCATTTTGGTGGTTAACTAATTCACAACTCTGGAGTTGTTTGCAGAAAAAAACAATGGATGGGAACCGAGCAGAGCTGAGTGGATAAACTGTGGTATTTGGCCAAAACTATTGGCTGGGTTAGATGCAGAAAAAAATTATATTCAATTTGCAACCTGATGGAGGTCAGTATAGATGGACTAATAGAACAAGTCCCACACACAGCTAGAAGCCCAAATATTTTTTCAGAGGTAGATGCAGAAAAAAATATATTCAGTTTGCAACCTGATGGAGGTCAGTATGGATGGACTAATAGAGAAAGTCCCACACACTGCTAGAAGGCCAAATATTTTTTCAGAGCTAGATGCAGAAAAAAATTATATTCAGTTTGCAACCTGATGGAGGTCAGTATAGATGGACTAATAGAGAAAGTCCCACACACTGCTAGAAGGCCAAATATTTTTTCAGAGCTAGATGCAGAAAAAAATATATTCAGTTTGCAACCTGATGGAGATCTCTATAGATGGGTTAATAGAACAAGTCCCACACACAGCTAGAAGCCCAATATTTTTTCAGAGGTAGATGAAGAAAAAAATATATGCAGTTTGCAACCTGATGGAGGTCAGTATAGATGGACTAATACAACAAGTCCCACACACAGCTAGAAGCCCAATATTTTTTCAGAGGTAGATGCAGAAAAAAATATATTCAGTTTGCAACCTGATGGAGGTCTGTATAGATGGATTAATAGAACAAGTCCCACACACAGCTAGAAGCCCAATATTTTTTCAGAGGTAGATGAAGAAAAAAATATATTCAGTTTGCAACCTGATGGAGGTCAGTATAGATGGACTAATACAACAAGTCCCACACACAGCTAGAAGCCCAATATTTTTTCAGAGGTAGATGCAGAAAAAAATATATTCAGTTTGCAACCTGATGGAGGTCAGTATAGATGGACTAATACAACAAGTCCCACATACAGCTAGAAGCCCAAGATTTTTTCAGAGGTAGATGCAGAAAAAAATATATTCAGTTTGCAACCTGATGGAGGTCTGTATAGATGGATTAATAGAACAAGTCCCACACACAGCTAGAAGCCCAATATTTTTTCAGAGGTAGATGCAGAAAAAAATATATTCAGTTTGCAACCTGATGGAGGTCAGTATAGATGGACTAATACAACAAGTCCCACACACAGCTAGAAGCCCAATATTTTTTCAGAGGTAGATGCAGAAAAAAATATATTAAGTTTGCAACCTGATGGAGGTCAGTATAGATGGACTAATACAACAAGTCCCACACACAGCTAGAAGCCCAATATTTTTTCAGAGGTAGATGCAGAAAAAAATATATTCAGTTTGCAACCTGATGGAGGTCAGTATAAATGGACTAATACAACAAGTCCCACACACAGCTAGAAGCCCAATAATTTTTCAGAGGTAGATGCAGAAAAAAATATATTCAGTTTGCAACCTGATGGAGGTCTTCATTGTTCCTGCAGAGATCCATCCAATGCCCCTCCCCCCACCCCGCTGTACACTCAAACTGCGTATTAACATTAATTTTCATCATTACTGAGAAATAATCCAGTTATGATTTTAGTGCACGAACAGTTATTGAACATAACCTCGAACAGCCGAATTTTTCTCAAATCGTTCGTGTTTGCTGAACGGCTCGAACACCTCCCAAAACAGCTCGAATTTGAGATTGGCGAACAGTTAGAGTAGAACAACGCTCATCTCTACTTGGGATTCCCAGCCAGTCTACCATGATGGTACTTGCCCAATCTCAAGCTACGTAGCGGCTGCAATCTGACGAGGACAAGCACATTCAGCTTAGAAAGGCCGTTGATGTGCAGATGTCACGTGTGCGTGTCTTTTCAAAATGAATAAAATGGGGAGGGAAATTTTAGATTTTATAAACAAAAATCCAAATTACAATAGCGGCTGCGAAAATGTCACTGGAACGGGGGATTCCCAGTTAGTCACCCATGTCTCTACTTGCTCAGCCTCAAGCTGCGTAAAGGCTGCGATATGACAAGGGCAGGTACATTCAGCTTAGAATGGCCGTTGACGTGCAGATGTCACATGTGGGCGTCTTTTCAAAAGGAATAAAATGGGGAGGGAAAAGTTAGAATTTAAAAACGAAAAGCCAAAAATCCAAATGACAATAGCAGCTGCCAAAATGACAACAGGACCGAAGATTCCCAGCCACTCTCCCATGCTGGTACTTGCCCAGCCTCAAGCTGCATTGCAGCTGTGATCTGACGAGTGCAGGCACATTCAGCTTAGAATGGCCGTTGACGTGCCAATGTCACATGTGCGTGTCTTTTCAAAAGGAATAAAATGGGGAGGGAAAAGTTAGAATTTAAAAGCAAAAAGCCAAAAATCCAAATGACAATAGCACCAGCCAAAATGTTAACAGAACCAGGATTCCCAGCCAGTCTCCCATGCTGGTACTTGCCCAGAAAGAAGTTGCATAGCTGCTGTGATCTAACGAGGGTAGACACATTAAGCTGAGTGTGGCCGTTGATGAGTGGATGTCACATGTGCGCGTCTTTTCAAAAGGAATAAATTGGGGAGGGAAAAGTTAGATTTCAAAAACAAAAATCCAAATGACAAAAGCAGCTGCCAAAATTTCAACAAAACTGGGGATTCCCAGCCAGTGTCCCATGCTGGTACTTGCCCAGCCTCAAGCTGCATTGCAGCTGTGATCTGACGAGGGCAGGCACATTCAGCTTAGAATGGCCATTGACGTGCCAATGTCACATGTGCGTGTCTTTTCAAAAGGAATAAAATGGGGAGGGAAAGGTTAGATTTAAAACTCAAAAATCCAAAAATCCAAATGACAGTAGCAGCAGCCAAAATGTCAATGGAAACGGTGATTCCCAGCCAGTCTCCTATGACTGTACTTGCCCAGCCACAAGCTGCGTAGCGGCTGCGATCTGATGAGGGAAGGCACATTCAGCATAGAATGGCCGTAGATGTGCAGATGTCACATGTGAGTGTCTTTTCCAAAGGAATAAAATGGGGAGGGAAAGGTTAGATTTTAAAAACAAAAATCCAAAAATCCAAATGACAATAGCAGAGGCCAAAATGTCTACGGAACTGGGGATTCACAGCCAGCCACCCATGCCGGTACTTGCCCTGCCTCAAGCTGTGTAGCTGCTGCAATTTGACGAGGGTAGGGAAATTCAGCTTAGAATGGCCATTGATGTGCAGAATTCACATGTGAGCGTCTTTTCAAAAGGAATAAAATGGGGAGGAAAAGGTTAGATTTTAAAAACAAAAATCCAAAAATCCAAATGACAATAACAGCAGCAGCAGCCAAAATGTCAATGGAACTGGGCATTCCCAGCTTTTCTCCCATGCCGTTACTTGACCAGCCTCAAAATGCGTAGCGGCTGCAATCTGACACGGACAGGCACATTTAGCTTAGAATGACCGTTGACATGCAGATGCTACATGTGCGCGTCTTTTCAAAAGGAATAAAATGGGGAGGGAAAGGTTTGATTTTAAAAACAAAAATTCAAAAATCCAAATGACAATAGCAGCAGCCAAAATGTCAATGGAACAGGGGATTCCCAGCAAGTCACCCATGCCAGTACTTGCCCAGCCTCAATCTGCATAGCAGCTGTACTCTGATGAGGGAAGGCACATTCAGCTCAGAATGGCTGTTGATGAGCAGATGTCACATGTGCAAGTGACACGCCAGGGGTCTGGTTGCCACAGTAACAGAGATATTGTGTCTGAGAGCAAGTGGGAGGTTTCTCTGGTCAGGAGCCCTAAGCATGCAACACTGCCCGCCCAGACCTGGGAGGGGAGGAATCTGCCCTTATAAACTGGGTCTGGGGCGGGATTAGGTGAGACAGAGACAGAGCCTGCAGAACAAGCAGAGCAGTCAGAGCCTAGAGTGAAGCTGCAGACACAGGAAAAGATACATCAGGAGCTCTGTAGGATCAGAGGCAGAAGGCCAGGGGCTGTGAGCAAAGATATAGCTCGCCCTGGCTGAAGTTACTAAAACTGGACACAGGAGTCCGAGGCTTTGGGGACTGATATATACCCAGCAGCAGAAACCAGCTGGCAGGGGATTCCAGGTCCTCTGGCCATAGAAGCCCGGAGGCTCAGTCACAAAGAAGGGACCAGCGCTGCCATCCAGGAGCGGAGGCTAACAGAAGGCCCCAAGTCTCCAGCCATATGGGTGAGCACCACACGGTATACTCAGGGATGTGGGCTACTTGGAACCGCTGACAGCAAGGTAGCCAGGAAGAGTGCAGATAAACGGGGAGGCCTACAACTCCACCTGGCCAGGGGAACTCCTGCTTGCTCGCAGACTGACTAGGCCCCTTATACTAGCCAGTACTCCCGGGAGGGTCTGCCTTGTACCATCAGTAAAGACCCTGAACTGCACCTCACGTCTCTGTGATTCCTTGCCGCACCAGCACCATTAGCACTGGGACCCTCACACCATCACTCCCATCATCTCTCACATTAGCTGCCCTGAGTCAATACTTCTCCCGTGGGGAGTTATCCCATACTCGGCTGCGCAAACAACATCAGCCTCAGCGGTCGGCAGCGCAGCGGCGGTCCCCACTGACTGCAATCCACGGGTGGCGTAGTCGGACATTTGCTATACATTAAGACTGCCACTGGTTTGACCACCCTGGGCACGGACCGGGTCACCACCACACGGAGACTACAACCCCCAGCATTCTACAACAGGCCCGGTTCCGGGTTCCCCTGCACAACACAGGCCCAGGGGGCGCGTCAACTTTGGCTTAGTCGGCAGGATTTCGTGCCCGCAACCACCGGGTACTGCGTGCCTGAAAAAGAGACTTTTATACTTACCTGTGGTGAAGTTTCCCGCCGTCCGGCGTCGTTTCCCGCCATCTGGAGCCGATTCCCGCCATCAGACGCCATCTTGGACCGTTTCCCGCCGTCTTCTGCCTTCTTCCCGCCATCCGCAGCTGCTTCCCGCCTTCGGACGCCATCTTCGGGACGCCGCACGGGAAGAAGAGGGGCGTGGACGCCGAAAGCGCGCGAGATCCGAAGCTCCGCCCCACGCTCTGACGCTGCGCAAGGTCCTGGAAGGGAGGAAGAGCGACGCTGACGTCATCGGAGCGCGACGCCAGGTCCTCAACCCCGACGATCGACTGCGGAGCTGCGGCCTATGAAAGAAGAGCATCGCAAGGTAGGCCACGGTGCACTAGGGGGGAGGAGGATGCCGGATACCGAGGTGAGCTCCACTGCCACAGCCACCGCCAGTGCAACCGCTGCAGCAGTCATGCCATTCACCATGCCCTATATCCCGGGGGCAACCTGGCTACCCCAGTACTCAGGGGAGTCACATACTCTAAATGACTTTAGAGAAAGACTGGATAGCCTCTTCCAGGTGTACCCCCTCACAGAAAAGCAAAAAGTGAGCATCCTGGTGGCCCAATTAATCGGGGCAGCCCAAAGGGAGGTAAAGTCCTGGCCACCTGGGAGGAAGAGGACTGTCAGAGAAATACTAGCCCAGCTGAAAGATACATTTGATACCCGCACCTCAGCCGAAATAAAGCTCAGATTTTACGGGTGTAAACAGCGGGCACATGAGAGTATAAGAGACTATGCTCTAAACCTACAAGAGGCCCTGAGAGCCATTAAGCAGGCAGACCCTGGCAGCGTGGGAAATGAAGATAAGCTGTTGACTGAACAATTTATTGAGGGTCTACTGTGCAATGCCCACCGAACCCAGTTGCGGGCAATGGCCTTACAGGACCCTGACCTGGACTTTGCACAGTTCAAGGACAGAGCCATCCGGGTGCTCCGAGAACCGGCACTAGGTGGCGCTGTGACCCACAGGCGGCCTGCTATCACTTACCACCAGGAGACGGCGCCCTTGTCTTCAGGGCCTGTGGGAGCTGATGCGCAGGCTTTGAACAATAACCCGGCAACAGACCTGCACCATCAGGTCCAAGAGCTGACTAAGAGCGTTGCCACGCTAACCAGAACTGTGCAGTCTTTACAGGTCTCTTCTCCAGGAAAGATCCAGCTGGAATCTGGACCGTAGGACGTCCCGTGGCACCGACTGAGGAGGACCCCACAGGCCAGAGGAAGACCCAGCGGCAGATACAACGAGGACGGACGACCCATCTGCCACCGCTGCAATCAACCTGGACATGTGGCAAGGTACTGTCATTTAAACGGGCACAACCTGGGGTAGAGGGCCAACCCCCAGGCATAAGACCATCAGGCCCATCAAACTGGCGTGATAAATACGTAGGGGGACGTCCAATCTTGCCTGTGGTACTGGATGGCATTCCTATGAGTGCCCTACTAGACACTGGGTCACAGGTGACCACCATCCCGTACGTGCTCTTTAAACAGTACTGGAATGACTCGGACATAACCCGCTACCCAGATGACGACCTGAGTATCATCGCCAGCAATGGTCAGCCCATGCCGCAGGTGGGATTCAAAGAGGTGATCATTAAGATCGGTAAAGTCGAACTGGCGGCACAAGGACTGATTATAGCGGACATAGACCGTCATGAGAGTCACCCTAGAATAACCTTGGGAACTAATGTGATTGAAAATTGTCTTGCAGAGGTGATTCTCATTTTACAGCAGGTTGCCAAGAACGCCAGTTCCGGCCAGCAGCGTGTGCTCCAAAAAGAGATCCGGGCACTGATGAAGCGGCAAAAGGTGGAACTATCTGGTGGCGAGATAGGTAGCGTGAGAATGTGTGACCCGTTCCCTATTGCCATGCCCCCAAAAAGTGAGATGATGATTTGGTGCCGGGCAGCTATTGGTCTAAGAGGTAGAGACTACCAAGCAATGGTAGAACCCGTCTACTCAGACAGTAGGCCCACCATTTTGACAGCACGGGGGGTGGTCGATGTACGCCATGGGAGGATGCCCGTTTGCATCATAAATATCGGGGAGAGAGAAGTACACCTGCCCCGGTATGCCACGCTAGCCAAATTGTTCACCATCAACCAGAACTCTGTACAGGCCGTGGAACCCTTTACTCCATCTCAACCAGAGGAAGGTAACGGCTCTAAAAAACCAATGGAGGACTAGTGTCAGCAACTACATTTGGGTACTGACTCCACTCCCTCACACCAGAAACAGGGAGTCTATCGGGTGGTTCGAGAGTACGAGAGAGTGTTTAGTAAACACCCGCTAGACTTCGGGCGAGTAAAGGGGGTAGAACACCACATCCCCACGGGAGACCATCCTCCCATAAAGGAGAGATACCGACCCGTTCCCCTGGCACACTACCAACACGCCAAGGGGATGCTTAGAGACATGAAGGAGGCTGGGGTAATCAGGGACAGCTGTAGCCCCTGGGCAGCTCCACTAGTCTTAGTGAAAAAGAAAGACAACACCATGAGAATGTGTGTAGACTACAGGAAGGTCAACCGTATCACACACAAAGATGCGTACCCGTTACCAAGGATAGAAGAGTCCTTAGCTGAATTAAAATCTGCTAACTTCTTCTATACTTTGGATCTCACTAGCGGGTACTGGCAGGTTCCTGTAGCAGAGGCGGACCGGGAGAAGACCGCATTCACCACCCCGATGGGTCTCAGCGAATTTAACTGTATGCCGTTCGGGCTCTGCAACGCACCAGGAACCTTCCAACGGTTGATGGAATGCTGTCTGGGACACCGGAACTTTGAGACGGTCCTGTTATATCTGGACGATGTCATCGTCTATTCCAAGACCTACGAGGACCACCTGAAACACCTGGCAGAAGTCTTTGAAGCTCTGGCAAACTACGGCCTAAAGGTGAAACCCTCCAAGTGTCACCTTCTGAAACCAAAGGTGCAATACCTGGGACACGTGGTGAGTGCTGACGGAGTGGCTCCTGACCCTGATAAGATCACCGTGATTAAGGACTGGCCAAGACCCTCCGGCATAAAGTAAGTGCGGCAGTTCCTCGGGTTGGTAGGCTACTACCGAAGATTCATTCCCGGTTTCACCAAAATGGCAGCCCCTATGCAGGACCTCCTGATAGGTCAATCTCGGAAAGCCAAAAACCAGAAGCCGCCCTTTAGGTGGGAAAAGCTGGAAGAGGAGTCCTTCTGCCAGCTGAAGATGGCCCTCACGGGGGATGAAATCCTGGCATATCCAGACTACAGCCAGCCATTTATCCTCCACACGGACGCAAGCAACATCGGGCTAGGAGCCGTACTGTCCCAGATCCAGCAAGGGAAAGAACGGGTAATCGCTTACGCCAGCCGAAAGCTACAGCCCACGGAGAGGAACCCTGAGAATTATAGCTCATTCAAGCTGGAGTTCCTGGCAGTAGTGTGGGCAGTGACCGAACGTTTCAAGCATTACCTTGCCTCCTCCAAATTCACCGTGTACACAGATAACAACCCGTTGACACTGTCACGGGTGTGTCGCCACGAAGATCGTCACGCTTACACAGCCTGACTTCTCGCAGCTGAGTTTTTGGTGCTTTGTGTTTTTCGGCAGTGAGGGAGTTAACTCTCTCTCTCTCTGTGCTAGACGAGGTCCAGCCTCGCCCAGCTGCAATCAATGTTGCTGTTGTGGGACTCCTTCAAATACCTGCCGGTCTGTTAGGGAAGTGTCAGTGAAAGCATTTCATGCAGACTAACAGAGCGGATCGTGGTATTTGGAGTTTCAGAGCTAAGTGTATTTGGAGTGTTTTTTCCCTTCCTCGCTTTATCATTTATCTCCTTTCCCGTTGGTGTTCCCTCTGTTGTAGTTGTGTAGTTTTTGTATGCAAGGTGGTTTTGGTTTTACCCTTGTACTGTCTCGTTCGTCTAAGTACTGAGTGTGGGCATATTATTACCTGTCCCCTTTTGTTGTGATCAGGGGTCCTTCTCAGGACTAGATTACTTAGGTGCAGGGATCCTCAGGAGGTAGAGGTTACGCTGGCGGCCTGAACCTCTGTACCTTTAACAGTACCTCCAGGTAGAGGGATTAGTCAGGGCCCCAGCTTAGGGTCAGCTTAGGCCCCCTACCTCCAGTACACAGAGACAGCGTGACATTTTCACCGACCACTTACTGTAGATTTTCTCCAGCTACCATGGATCCAGTAGTCGGTCTAGCTCGGCAGTTGCAGAGTTTGTCTATGGAGCTGGCGGACGTTAGGTCCAAGGTTTTGAATCCTCAAGAGCAAGCCGGACCAGAACCTAAAGTAGCTCTCCCTGACAGGTTCACTGGGGGGCGGGACAAGTTTTTTGTTTTCCGGGAGGCGTGCAAGTTGTTCTTTCGGCTGCGGCCTCGGTCATCGGGGAGTGAAGAACAAAGGGTGGGAATTGTCATCTCGCTCCTACAAGGGGACCCACAATCTTGGGCGTTCTCTCTTTCCCCGGGCTCCCCGGCTCTCCAGTCAGTGGATAGGTTTTTTGCTGCTCTGGGTCTTGTATCTGATGACCCGGATCGGATCTCCCTTGCTGAATCTAAGTTACATAGGATCCAGCAGGGAGATTGTCCGGCGGAGGAATTCTGTTCGGAGTTCCGTAGGTGGGCCACTGACACCCAGTGGAATGACCCGGCTCTTAGGAGCCAGTTTTGTCAAGGTTTATCCGACAAATTGCAGGATGTGTTGGCACAGTATTACTCTCCCGCGTCACTGGAAGCCGCTATGGCCCTTGCTATTCGCATTGACAGACGGCTTCGGGAGAGGTGCGGGATAACTCCACCCACTGTGATGACTCCACCTCCTACAAGGTCCCCTCATATGGTGGTTCCCCTGGTCAGTCCAGAGGAGCCTATGCAATTAGGAGGGGCATCATTTCGGGGGAGGGGACCGGTGGTGCGCCATAAGACAGGAAGGTGTTTCTTCTGCGGGAGAAAGGGACATTTTATTGGGGGGTGTCCATCCCGTCCCTTGCAGTGTGAAGAGTCGTCGGAAAACTGTTGATCCCAGGTTGTGTGGTGGACGGCAATCTGGGAGTAGGTATTTCGTCCCTAGGTTCGTCTCAGTTTCTCGTTCCGGCGGAGGTGGTGGTGGGTACGAGAACTGAGAGGATATCTGTTCTTCTGGATAGTGGGGCCGGGGCTAATCTGGTGGACGCTCGGTTTGCCCGGGTTCAAGGTATGTGATTGAGTGAGTTGGCTAAACCCATCCCCATATTCTCGATCGATGCCAGGCCTCTCGGTCAGGGAAGTTTTTTGCAAGCTGTGCATAACGTAAAACTTCAAGTGGGGGCGATACATAAAGAACTGTTGTCTTGCTACGTGTTGGAGGGTCTTCCCACTCCTATAGTGTTGGGCCTTCCTTGGTGAACTAAGCATAACCCTGTTATTAATTGGCAATCCAGAGAGATAAGCCAATGGAGTAAATTCTGTAATAAAAACTGCATGAATACGGTCATCGGTGCGGTTACTCCTAGGGTCTTACCTCCATTTCTGGTGGACTTTGAGGATGTATTCTCGGAGAAAGGGTGTCAGGAACTACCTCCTCATCGTGAGTATGACTGTTCTGTAAAACTGCTCCCTGAGGCCAAGTTACCTAAAGTTAGGTTGTATAACATTTCTGGTCCTGAGAGGCAGGCCATGAAAGATTATATTTCAGAAAGTCTGGCTAAGGGGCATATTAGACCTTCATCTTCACCGGTGGCCGCGGGGTTCTTCTTTGTTAAGAAGAAAGATGGAGACCTACGCCCTTGCCTGGATTTCCGTGAACTTAATCGGATTACGGTCCGAGATCCGTATCCGCTCCCACTTATTCCCGATCTCTTTAAACAGATCGTGGGCGCCAAATGGTTCTCTAAGTTGGATCTCAGGGGGGCGTACAATCTGATTAGGTTGAAGGAGGGGGATGAGTGGAAGACGGCGTTTAACACTCCGGAGGGGCATTATGAGAACCTTGTCATGCCATTCGGTCTGACTAATGCCCCGGCGGTGTTCCAGCACTTTGTTAATGACATTTTTCGCCGCCTGGTGGGACAGTTTGTTGTCATATATCTGGATGATATCTTAATTTACTCGCCGTATCAGGTGTTTCATCAGGAGCACGTTAGACAGGTGTTACAGATCTTGCGGGATAATAAACTGTATGCCAAATGGGAAAAGTGTGTGTTCGCCGTACAGGAACTCCAGTTTTTAGGCTTCCTGGTTTCAGCGTCCGGTTTTCGAATCTACCCTGGGAAAGTGCGGGCAGTTCCTGAGTGGGATCGGCCAGAGAATCTTAAGGCACTACAACGTTTCCTGGGGTTTGCTAATTATTACCGGAAGTTCATTCGTAATTAGTGTTGAGCCACCCCCATAGTGTTCGAGTTCGGTTCGGTTTGTCGAACACCCGTGTGTTCGCCGAACTGTTCGCCGAACTGTTCGTCGACCACCTTCGAACACCGTTAAAACCAATGGCAGGCAAACAAAAACACATAGAAACACATAGAAAACACCTTCAACGGTGTCCAAAAGCTGACAAACTGCTCAGAAGACACAACTAACACATGGAAAAGTGACAAGTACATATAGTCATGCGAAAAGAAAAGAGGTGGAGGAGTAAAAGGAGGGGGAGACACAGATATAGGCATGTCATGCCCTTCTAAAATCCAAAAAGTGAGAAGCCGACACGTTCAGTCCGCTCCTGCCCGTGCCACCTCCGTGACACCGGGTTTGTGCCAGAGCCGCGGTGAACCCTGACGGCCAGCCCCCCTCTCCCAATACTGGTGCCTGTCCGCTGGTGGGTCGAGCGAGCACCCCTGTGGTGGAGGCAGCTCTAAGCTTTTTAATTTAAATTGTCTCTCTAATTTGAATGAATACACTTTAAATCCATTTACAAGGATCTATTGGAGGGCAAGTCTCATGCCAGCAGCCGCGTAATTCCAGCTCCAGTAGCGTCCACTAAAGCTGCTGCAGTTAAAAAGCTTTTATAAGGATCGAGCTCGGCTGTCCACCGCAAGGCATCCTACTGCCAGTCCCAGCCCCTATGCCTTGGGGTGCCTCCTGATGCTCTTCACTGAGTATCCCGTGGTCCCAAAGCATTTCCTTTGAAAAAATTAAGTGTCCAAACTACAGGTGGTGTAGCTTGCTTAACAGCCGGGATAATCCGCTGACTAGCAGACACTGCTACTAGGCACAAAGTATTTCCTGGGCTAGATGCAGTTAAAAATGTGTAATTAGATACTCTCGTTGGATGCTGAGAAAGCATTCCATAGAGTCTCCTGGCACGCCATATATGATTCTCTTAAAAAGCTTGGGGTAGGGGTCTAGGGGACCCTTTTATAGCCAAAATCACGGCCCTGTATCACAATACGTCACCTAGGCTGAAGATAAATGGAACTGTAGCACCCTGAGGGCTCGGTTGCTACAGAGGTATTGCACCTCACCCAGAGGTGTGATATCTCACTCTCAGGTAAGGATGGAGTGTGGATTAGGACCCGACACCTGCATGCATTACACCACATTGCCGTGGGGCAGGGCGACCAATATGCCTCTGAGATGGGCACGACAGTCCCTGTCCCTGGCTGGAGTGGGGGGAGGGAACACTGAGGAAGGGGAACCCTGTAGTGCAGGAGCAGGGAGGAAGCAGTTCCTGGGTGCATTGAGAAGGGAGTATAAAAGGTGGGCACCATCTTAGTTCAGTGCAGAGAAGTCTGAGCAGAAGTGGCAGGGAGCAGGGGCTCTGCATGAGCTCTGCTCCGGAGGCGGGCCTAGTAACAGAGGCCCAGGCCTGGAAGAGGGAGAAGGAAGGAAGAGGAGCGGAGAAGGCTCCAGGAACGAGGAATGAAGGGATCCCAGGGGTGCGGACGGGCGAGTCGCCACCGCACGCCCGAATCCACCTGCGTGGAGGGGTCAGGCCAAAGGGGGAGACCGGTCCCCGAAACTAGTGGAGGCAGGAAACGACCCTCAGCTAGAAACCGGAGGCTGTGACATTTTATGTGGCGCAGCCCCTCGCTACACCCGCTAGGAAGGCATCACATAGGGTCAGGGAAACTGGCGCCAAGTTTACCAAGAGGAGGCCCGAGGCAGCCGGACAGAAGGGTTGGTAAGAAAGGCCAGACAAAGGACACACAAAGGGGGTACTGTGAAGCACTCCAAAGTTATCTGGGAGTTGTCTGAGCCCCTCACCTGATGAGCACAGTACGACGTGGGCAGCCGTTACCTGCAGACGTGGTGTGGATAATAAGAACTGTGAGTAAAGGCCCTGGACTGCATCACTGACTCAGTGTCGTTACTGCTGCTGCCCTGCACCATCACCCCCATCCTCCGCATACACTGCCCTGAGGCTATACTCCTCCCGTGGGGAGTTATGCTACGCTCTGCTGCACCCACAACACCAGCCTCAGCGGTCTGCCCTGCAGCGGCGGTTCACTCTGACCGCAATCCACGGGTGGCGTAGTCGGACATTTAAACATCAAAACCACATAAATAGTTCCGCCACTTGTTTGACCACCCTGAGCCACGGAACCGGGTCACCGCCACGAAGACTACAACCACCAGCATCCACCAAAAAGGGTCCGGCTCCGGGTGTCCCAAGGCCCAGGGGGTGCATCAGAACAATTTCATCACCTTTCACAATCACCAATGGGACAAGGCAGGGATGTCCTCTGTCCCCTCTCTTATACATCCTAGTGACGGAGCACCTGCTCTCATCAATTCGCCATAACCCCAGTATTAGGTGGATTGAGGTGGGAGGCACCGAGTACAAGTGCTCTCTATTTGCTGATGATGTCCTAGTATATATCACTCAATCACATATATCCATCCATGCTGTTATGGCTGAAATAGATCACTTTGTTACATGGTCAAATTTTAAAATCAATGCAGCGAAGTCTGAGGCCCTCGATGTCTCCCTCCCCAAATCCATATAGGATTCCATCCAGTCCAACTTTCCCTTTGCCTGGCCCTCACAGGGTATCAAATACTTAGGAATTCCTATTCATAGAGACCTCTCCCATCTATGTTATCTTAATTTTGGGCCCTTTATTGAACAACTCCATACAGACCACGGTTGGCAAGTTAGAACTGTAAGATTCACTACGTGAACCACTGGTGTTTTGTGGAAAAGCACATGTACACTGTGTTCCAAATTATTATGCAAAAAGTGTTTAGGAGTGATAAGGGAAGAATTTGTTTGTTTGTCAGTTAAACTCATTGATGGTGATGTGTGTCAG
This sequence comes from Phyllobates terribilis, assembly GCF_046119375.1. NCBI lineage: Eukaryota > Metazoa > Chordata > Amphibia > Anura > Dendrobatidae > Phyllobates > Phyllobates terribilis. The sequence continues at coordinate 6,527,757 of NW_027362792.1, forward strand.
GGCTCTTTATATCACTGTAAGCAATTGCAGACACCTGTGCTAATTAGTTTGGCAGGTGTGTCCAATGAAAGGCAAGACTACTTAAGAAGGCTGTCTCACATTATTAAGCAGCCTACATTTTCTGCCAAAATGGGAAAGAAAAAGGATGTGTCGGCTGCTGAGAAGCAACAAATTGTGGAGTGTTTAGGTCAAGGCATGACTACAATCAACATTGTGCGATGATCAGGATGAAGTGTCTTGGCAATCAAGAAGTATGTAGCTGATTCACAGTACACACGTGTGCGTGCTGATAAGGGCAAATTGAGGACTCTTTCCTACAGGCAATTATGTCAGGTTAAAAGAGCAGCGGCAAAAAAGCCTTGTCATAGCAGCAGACAAGTTTTTGAAGCTGCTGGTGCCTCCAACGTCCCCCGAACAACAAGATGCAGGGTCCTTCAGAGGTTTGCAGCTGTGCATACGCCATCCTGTCGACTGTTAAAGACGGGAGGGGATCTCACTTCTTCTCAGGTAGACAAAAGAGATTACCTATATAGATTTCCTATAGGAATGACGCTTCAAATAAGACACTCACTACAGACTGTCTCAAGAGAATGATTCTGTTTATTTTAAGATGTAATATAATTATATACCCCAATCAACGTGGGTTGTGCTTTGATACATGCGTATGAGATGATGTAAGTAATATGTTATCGTTGGCGCAGAATAATTAAATAACAGGTGCTTGTCAATACATCTGCAGGATATTCATGATGTATGATACTCCCAACCTCCTTTCTCACTGATAGTACTGAATACAGTCCAGGTCATGGTGAACTTAGGGAGTTTCCTGGTGGTGATATATTGGGACTTTATTTTGTGTACAGACATAGGACAAGTATGATAATTATAAACCAATGAGCGGAGGGCGCAGCCTGGATTGGACCTTGTTCCCGACTAGGTGTCGGGGGTTGTATGACATGAGATCTGCTTCTGATCACTACCTGATCAGTTTCATCATCATCGGGAATTAAAAGGGGATGATGTCTCTCACTAGTTCTCAACCAGGCTGCAACCTGTGCTCCGTAATCATGCTTATCAATCCATTGTGAATGTTCCTGACTAAACCGTTTCCATCTCTCAGCATCTAGGCATCCCTTGGCTGGCATACCAGCCCTTTTCAATATCTTTGTTGCATCTTTTACAGCTGCCCTGCCATGCTCCATTCTCACCAGATCACACATGGTGCACCTCGGATCCTTGTTCCTTGATCTGGAGATTCGAGCACCCATAACAGGATTTGTCAAGGGTTGCGATCCCTATCTTCAGTATCCTGCTATATAATCAGCTGGGTCAACCAGTCAGATACGTTAGCTGGTTACCCCTGATTCAATCAGCTGGGTCAACTGGTCAAGTACGTTAGCCAGTTACCCCTGATTCGAGGGCCTTAAGCTGAACTGCAACTCTTTGCTCTGCTCTGATGCTGAGACAAGTTCGTCTAAACAAATAAATGTAGACTATTATAAACAAAAACCGTTCCAAAAGCAATCGCTATATATTCTTCATACATCTGGGTCAGAGTCCTCACTTGAAGAATATCCTACGTCTATTCCTGAGTCCGTGCCAATATTGGCAAGATAATTATTATGAGTAATAATATCCTGTCACACAGGCATATACCATCTGTTTTCTATAATATACTGCCACTATTTACCTATAGTGTGTGGATGTGGAACAATATGGCAGGGAAAACTCGGTATGTAACGTTACTTCTCCTATACTGGTGTGCACTTACAGGGTACAAATGTATCCTTTCCAGAAACGAAGCAGTGTCCCTACCATGAGGCTTTCGCTTTCTCACTACTGTAACCGAGCACAAACACTTTTCACAAGTCATGTATGCTTTTGCAGCTTATCAATTATTCATTTCTCTTAATCACCACTTCAGTCATTAACACCTCCTCATTCTCCACCACAGCACTTCTCGTACTCCAATTCCTATTAAAATTTTCTAGGGCAACTGGGCAAAATAACTTTATATCCTGTGAATCCTGGAATCTATTTATTGCTCTAGCTGAATCAATATCACAATATTCATAAATGGTATAAGGTTCAACAAAACAATGACTGTTAATATTCACATATACTAACGTAAGGAATGTATTATCTTCCTCCCGTAGCCCCCAACCTTCAGATTCCACACTAATCTCGCAGCTTCCTAAAATGCGTGACAGCTCCATTGTTGTATTTGCTAACCAGAGTACTACACTCGCATTCAGCACACGTCATCTAATCACTTATATCTCGTACATTTTTGCTATAATAAGCATGAACTTAACACAGTTACACTTAGTATGAACGTTAGTTAAGTTGGAAGCAGCAATGATTGGGGATTAGCTGAGGTAGAAGTACTATATATATATTATATGAAATAGTTAATGCATGCAAAAGTGCAGAAATACGATATAGTATTTGAATTAGTAATTTTTCCAGTTATGTGAAATATTTAGTAATAATATATATATTAAAGGAAATTAATAATAATAATAATAATAAAATTGCTACCTGAGGGTTTCCCGTTCAAGATCCCCGGAGACTGACCTAGGTCGACCCCACCTCTCCCGGAGAGAAATTTGCTCAGAGTGTTAAGGCCACTCACTTACCCGGCCGGGGTTTGTTTCTGTTCGGGATAGGGGTAAAGCTGTTGTTCAGTCTCAGATGAAATTAAAAGGAAAAAAAATAGATCTCGCTGAAGGGCCTCCAGCTGTTAAAGACGGGAGGGGATCTCACTTCTTCTCAGGTAGACAAAAGAGATTACCTATATAGATTTCCTATAGGAATGACACTTCAAATAAGACACTCACTACAGACTGTCTCAAGAGAATGATTCTGTTTATTTTAAGATGTAATATAATTATATACCCCAATCAATGTGGGTTGTGCTTTGATACATGCGTATGAGATGATGTAAGTAATATGTTATCTTTGGCGCAGAATAATTAAATAACAGGTGCTTGTCAATACATCTGCAGGATATTCATGATGTATGATACTCCCAACATCCTTTCTCACTGATAGTACTGAATACAGTCCAGGTCATGGTGAACTTAGGGAGTTTCCTGGTGGTGATATATTGGGACTTTATTTTGTGTACAGACATAGGACAAGTATGATAATTATAAACCAATGAGCCAATTCTTATTAAGGTCATGAGAACACTACAAGAAAATAGAACAAACAAAAGTATTGCTAAATAAGGATTATCTAACTGAAAAACAAGTCTTCTTAAAGGCAATGATTCGAAGCTGACCCATTATTTTAACACGACCTCCTCAATCCACTTCACACAAGCAGAAATGGCTCCAGTGGGCCAAACATTACATGAAGACTGATTTCAAAACTGTTTTGTTCACGGATGAGTGCCGTGCAGCGCTCGATGGTCCAGATGGATGGAGTGGAGGATGGCTGGTTGATGGACACCCCACGCAAACACGGCTACAGCGCCAACAAGGAGGAGGTGGAGTAATGTTTTGGGCTGGAATCATGGGGAGAGAGATTGTCGGCCCCTTTAGGATCCCTGAAGGCGCTAAAGATGAACTCCATAATGTATGTGGATTTTCTCAAACAGCACTTCCTGCCATGGTTCAAGAAGAAGAACCGTGTATTTCACAGCAAGATCATTTTTTTGCATGATAATGCACCATCTCATGCTGCACATAAAACATCTGCATCTCTGGCTGATATGGGCATAAAAGGGGACAAACTTATGGTGTGACCCCCATTCTCCCCTGACCTCTATCCCATTCAGAACCTCTGGAGCATCATCAAAAGGAGTGTCTATGATGGCGGGAGGCAGTTCACATCTAAGCAACAGCTCTGGGAGGGTATTCTGTCCTCATGCAAAACAATTGAAGCAGAAACCATCCAAAACCTGACAAATTCAATGGACGAGAGAGTTCAGAAGCTCCTTTCGAACAAGGGGTCCTATGTGAAAATGTAACATCACCTAGAATAAAGTTTTGAGTTGAAAACTGTTTGATTTCAGTTTCTAATAACCTGCTAATGCTTATAATTTCAAAAATGACCATTTTTTTGGTCTTTATTAAAATGAAAAGGTTGATCGAAAAGTTTGGGGGATCTAAGGGTGTGGCAACCCAGTAGTCATGATTACTTCGAATTCTGACAATATGAGGGTCATGTTGCAGGTAGTGCAGCAAGAAGGCACTTATGTGTCTTGCGCATCTCGGAGCCCCAAAATTATTTTCCGGGCTAGATGCAGCTAAAAATTATTAATAATTTTAAATCTGGTGGAGCTTAGTATAGATGGCCTATTAGGATCAGTGCTGCACACTGCTACAAAGCCCAAATTATTTTCCAGTCAAGATACAGATAAACATGATTAGTAATTTTAAATCTGGTGGAGCTTATTATAGATGGCCTAATAGAATCAGTGCTGCACACTGCTACAAAGCCCAATTTATTTTCCAGCCAAGATACAGATAAACATGATTAGTAATTTGAAAGCTTAACACTGTTGGTAGGGTGATTTTAACCAATCATCAAGCTTTTACTCTCCCCAGTATGATACAGGGGTAGAAAAGTCGTTTCGGATCCATGATTTGTTCATCTTTATGAACGTGAGTCTGTCTACATTATCAGTGGAGAGCCGCGTGCGCTTATCTGTCAGCACACCACCAGCAGCGCTGAACACACGTTCAGACAGAACGCTGGCTGCGGGGCATGACAAGATCTCCAAGGCGTAAGTGGCTAGCTCCGGCCATTTATCCAGATTGGAAGCCCAAAAAGAGCAAGGGTCCAGTGACACAGTCATGGCTTCAATGTTTACTTGGAGATACTCCTGTACCATCGTCTCTAGGCGTTGACTGTGTGTCAGACTTCTTGTCTCCTGTGGCCTTGCAAAGGATGGGCTAAAAAAGTGGTGAAATGATTCCGCAAAATTGATGTTACCAGCAGATACTGTGGTTCTGTTACGGTTTGAGTGCTGAACACTTGACGGTCCCACGGTTGGCAAGTTGGAACTGTGAGATTCACTACGTGCACCACTGGTATTTTGTGGAAAAGCACATGTAAGATTCTGCAACAGTCTCTGCTGATACTCCTGCATGCGTGCATCCCTTTCTATGGCAGGAATAATTTCTGCAAATTTACTTTTGTACCGGGGATCTAACAGTGTGGCAACCCAGTAGTCAGGATTATTTCTAATTCTCACAATTCGAGGGTCATGTTGCAGGTAGTGCAGCAAGAAGGCACTCATGTGTGTTGCGCATCCAGGAGTACCAAGTCCCTGTTGTGTTGGTGGCGAGGTAACAATCATGCTTCCTTCCTCTGTCCTCTCCTCCCAACCTCGCACAACAGAAATGTGATCAAGGTCTCCCTCATCTGTTGAGTCTTCCATCAGTTCGTCCTCCACTTCTTCCTGGGCTCCTGCACCTTCCTCACTAGTTTGGCTGCAACCATGCGCCCTGGTAAAACCATCTCCCCCACCCTCACATGCCTGCCGCCTTGGTGCTACCGACCGTCTGGACCTTGCAGATATTAGCCCTTCCGCATACAACTCCTCCTCCTCTACTTCCTCAACCTCCTCTTGTGCCACCACCTGACTCCGAATTCTGTTTAACATGTGCTCCAGCATGTAAATCACCAGAATAGTCATGCTGATAATGGCATCGTCAGCACTAAACATCTTCGTCGCCATTTCAAAACTGTGCAGAAGGGTGCATAGGTCCCTGATCTGAGACCACTCCTCCAGCGTGATTTGCCCCACCTCTGGATCTCGTTGGCCCAGGCTATACATCAGAACGTATTGCACCAGGGCTTGTCGGTGCTGCCACAGTCGCTGCAACATGTGCAGAGTTGAATTCCACAGGGTAGGCACATCGCATTTTAGCCGGTGAAGTGGCAGGCCCAACGACTTCTGTAGAGATGTAAGTCGCTGAGCTGCGGGATGCGAACGGCGGAAGTGAGCACACAGCGACCGTGCCCTCTGCAGAAGGCCATCTAGTCTGGGATAGTGGGCTAAAAATTGCTGGACAACCAGGTTCAACACGTGAGCCATACATGGCACGTGTGTGACATTGCCCCGGCGAAGGGCCGCACCCAGGTTTGCAGCATTGTCGCACACGGCCTTCCCTGGTTTCAGGTCCAGTGGAGACAACCATTCATGAAATTGGTTCTCCAGAGCAGACCACAACTCCTCAGCTGTGTGACTCACATTTCCCAGACATTTCAAAGTAAAAACCGCCTGATGACGTTGAGCCCTACTGCCAGCATAGTAAGGAGGTGTGCAGGATCCCTTCTGCGCAGTTAGAAAGCTTGTGGCATGACCAGACAGGCTTTGGGTGCAGGTGGAAGACCGAGAGGAGGTTGAGGAGGCAGAAGCAGTGGAGGAACTTTGACATAAAGAGGATTGACGCACAACTCATGGGGACGGCAAGACTTGGACAGCAGCCCCTTGTCCTGCTGTCACCATAGTTACCCAGTGCCCAGTCAGCGACATGTAACGCCCCTGTCCATGCCTACTCGTCCAAGTGTCTGAGGTGAAATGCACCCTGTCACACACAGAGTTTCTCAAAGAAGCGGTGATGTTGTGTGCGACATGCTTGTGGAGCGCAGGCACACCTTTCTTTGAGAAGTAGTGCCGACTGGGCATCTGGTACTGGGGCACTGCGACCAAGATAAGGTCTCGAAAATCCTCTGTGTCCACCAGGCGGAAAGGCAGCGTTTCTGTAGCCAAGAGCTTGCAGATGGTGAAATTCAACCTCTTAGCTTTCTCATGGCTAGGAGGAAATGGTCTTTTACTTGTCCACATCTGAGGGATCGAGGGCTGGCTATTGTGCTTAGACAGGGTTGATAAGGGTGTCCCCGGCAAACTGCCCGTCTGTGAGGAAGATGCAGGCGGACATGTTAGGTTGCCTTGATCCAAAGGTGGTACTATCGATGTCGGACAGCGCTCAACACCAGCTGGTGTTACCACCTCCAAAGAAAATGATGACCTGCCAATCACACTGGCTGTTGCGGGTAAAGAGGTGGCAGGTCTGCGCCCCAAAACAGGTGTGACTGCTGTCCCCCCAGTCACAGAAGATGAAGAGGCCGCGGATGCACAAGATATGGCAGACGGTGGTTGGCCCGGCCGGCTAGGCCGCATTGTAGCACACTGAGCTTCCCACTGCAACTTATGCTTCATGTCCATGTGCCGGTTCATGCATGAAGTACTCAAACTATGTATTTTTTGGCCTCTACTTAGCTTTTGCTGACAAATGTTACAGATAACACGAGTTGGGTCATCTTTATCGATCTGACAAAATGCCCAGGCTATGCAAGGCTTAGCACCCATGCGACCTGAAGAGCCACCACGACTTGTGGTGAGAGGCAGAGTTTTGTTTGAGAATGCAGTTGTTGACATGCTTCCAGTACTACGTCTCTGTCCAGGAAGGCGCAACCTGACCTCGTCGTCACTAGCATCTTCCTCCACCTCCTCTGCTGACCTCATCTCTTGGCTGACTGTGACTCATACTCAGACGGGCAGCTGGAGATTTGGGAGCTGTGAGGAAGCAAGTGCGATTGGGGTGACACCTTTGAGGACTGGAGTATTTGTGATGTTGAAGTTGATGTGGAGGAGAGCCCACTTAAATGAGCACTTGATATCCGCTGAAGCACCTGCTGTTTTTGTGTCTCATCTGGAATTTGTAGCGATTGGCGTGGCCGTAAGAAAGGGATCTTATCACATTGTCTGCTAAAAGAAGTAGACATTTTAGTTTGGCTGGAAGATGGTCTTTCTTCTGCAGATGTTACTGTTGCTTTAACACCTACCCCAAGGACACAACCTTTTTTCCCCTTCCCAACACGCCTATTCCCCTTTCCACCAGCAGCAGGCCTTTTTCCACTCATTTTGGTGGTTAACAAATTCACAACTCTGCAGTTGTTTGCACAAAAAAACAATGGATGGGAACCGAGCAGAGCTGAGTGGCCAAACTGTGGTATTAGGCCAAAACTATTGGCTGGGTTAGATGCAGAAAAAAATTATATTCAATTTGCAACCTGATGGAGGTTAGTATAGATGGACTAATAGAACAAGTCCCACACACAGCTAGAAGCCCAAATATTTTTTCAGAGGTAGATGCAGAAAAAAATTGTATTCAGTTTGCAACCTGATGGAGGTCAATATAGATGGACTAATAGAACAAGTCCTATACACAGCTAGAAGCCCAAATATTTTTTCAGAGGTAGATGCAGAAAAAAATTATATTCAGATTGCAACCTGATGGAGGTCAGTATAGATGGACTAATAGAACAAATCCCACACACAGCTAGAAGCCCAAATATTTTTTCAGAGGTAGATGCAGAAAAAAAATATATTCAGTTTGCAACCTGATGGAGGTCAGTATAGATGGACTAATAGAGAAAGTCCCACACACTGCTAGAAGGCCAAATATTTTTTCAGAGCTAGATGCAGACAAAAAAATATTTTGAATTTGCAACCTGATGGAGGTCAGTATAGGTGGACTAATAGAACAAGTCCCACACACTGCTAGAAGGCCAAATATTTTTTCAGATATAGATGCAGAAAAAAATTATATTCAGTTTGCAACCTGATGGAGGTCAGTATAGATGGACTAATAGAACAAGTCCCACACACAGCTAGAAGCCCAAATATTTTTTCAGAGGTAGATGCAGAAAAAAATTATATTCAGTTTGCAACCTGATGGAGGTCTGTATAGATGGATTAATAGAACAAGTCCCACACACAGCTAGAAGGCCAAATATTTTTTCAGAGGTAGATGCAGAAAAAAAATATATTCAGTTTGCAACCTGATGGAGGTCAGTATAGATGGACTAATAGAGAAAGTTCCACACACTGCTAGAAGGCCAAATATTTTTTCAGAGCTAGATGCAGACAAAAAATTATTTTTAATTTGCAACCTGATGGAGGTCAGTATAGATGGACTAATAGAGAAAGTCCCACACACTGCTAGAAGGCCAAATATTTTTTCAGAGCTAGATGCAGATATAAATTATTTTTAATTTGCAACCTGATGGAGGTCAGTATAGATGGACTAATAGAGAAAGTCCCACACACAGCTAGAAGCCCAAATATTTTTTCAGAGGTAGATGCAGAAAAAATTATATTCAGTTTGCAACCTGATGGAGGTCTGTATAGATGGATTAATAGAAAAAGTCCCACACACAGCTAGAAGCCCAATATTTTTCAGAGGTAGATGCAGAAAAAAAACATATTCTGTTTGCAACCTGATGGAGGTCAGTATAGATGGACTAATAGAGAAAGTCCCACACACTGCTAGATGGCCAAATATTTTTTCAGAGCTAGATGCAGACAAAAAATTATTTTTAATTTGCAACCTGATGGAGGTCAGTATAGATGGACTAATAGAGAAAGTCCCACACACTGCTAGAAGGCCAAATATTTTTTCAGATGTAGATGAAGATAAAAATTATTTTTAATTTGCAGCCTGATGGAGGTCAGTTTAGATGGACTAATAGAGAAAGGTCCACACACAGCTAGAAGGCCAAATATTTTTTCAGAGGTAGATGCAGATAAAAATTATTTTTAATTTGCAGCCTGATGGAGGTCAGTATAGATGGACTAATAGAGAAAGTCCCACACTCTGCTAGAAGGCCAAATATTTTTTCAGAGCTAGATGCAGACAAAAAATTATTTTTAATTTGCAACCTGATGGAGGTCAGTATAGATGGACTAATAGAGAAAGTCCCACACACTGCTAGAAGGCCAAATATTTTTTCAGAGCTAGATGCAGATATAAATTATTTTTAATTTGCAACCTGATGGAGGTCAGTATAGATGGACTAATAGAGAAAGTCCCACACACTGCTAGAAGGCCAAATATTTTTTCAGAGGTAGATGCAGAAAAAAATTATATTCAGTTTGCAACCTGATGGAGGTCAGTATAGATGGACTAATAGAACAAGTCCCACACACAGCTAGAAGCCCAAATATTTTTTCAGAGGTAGATGCAGAAAAAAATTATATTCAGTTTGCAACCTGATGGAGGTCTGTATAGATGGATTAATAGAACAAGTCCCACACACAGCTAGAAGCCCAATATTGTTTCAGAGGTAGATGCAGAAAAAAAATATATTCAGTTTGAAACCTGATGGAGGCCAGTATAGATGGACTAATAGAGAAAGTCCCACACACTGCTAGAAGGCCAAATATTTTTTCAGAGCTAGATGCAGACAAAAAATTATTTTTAATTTGCAACCTGATGGAGGTCAGTATAGATGGACTAATAGAGAAAGTCCCACACACTGCTAGAAGGCCAAATATTTTTTCAGAGCTAGATGCAGAAAAAAATTATATTCAGTTTGCAACCTGATGGAGGTCAGTATAGATGGACTAATAGAACAAGTCCCACACACAGCTAGAAGGCCAAATATTTTTTCAGAGGTAGATGTAGATAAAAAATATTTTTAATTTGCAGCCTGATGGAGATCAGTATAGATGGACTAATAGAGAAAGTCCCACACACTGCTAGAAGGCCAAATATTTTTTCAGAGGTAGATGTAGATAAAAAATATTTTTAATTTGCAGCCTGATGGAGATCAGTATAGATGGACTAATAGAGAAAGTCCCACACACTGCTAGGAGTCCAAATATTTTTTCAGAGCTAGATGCAGACAAAAAAGAATTTTGAATTTGCAACCTGATGGGGGTCAGTATAGATGGACTAATAGAGAAAGTCCCACACACTGCTAGGAGGCCAAATATTTTTTCAGAGCTAGATGCAGACAAAAAAGAATTTTGAATTTGCAACCTGATGGAGATCAGTATAGATGGACTAATAGAGAAAGTCCCACACACTGCTTGGAGGCCAAATATTTTTTCAGAGCTAGATGCAGACAAAAAAGAATTTTGAATTTGCAACCTGATGGGGGTCAGTATAGATGGACTAATGGAGAAAGTCCCACACACTGCTAGAAGGCCATATATTTTTTCAGAGCTAGATGCAGACAAAAAATTATTTTTAATTTGCAACCTGATGGAGGTCAGTATAGATGGACTAATAGAGAAAGTCCCACACACTGCTAGAAGGCCAAATATTTTTTCAGAGCTAGAAGCAGATATAAATTATTTTTAATTTGCAACCTGATGGAGGTCAGTATAGATGGACTAATAGAGAAAGTCCCACACACTGCTAGAAGGCCAAATATTTTTTCAGAGCTAGATGCAGAAAAAAATTATATTCAGTTTGCAACCTGATGGAGGTCAGTATAGATGGACTAAGAGACAAGTCCCACACACAGCTAGAAGGCCAAATATTTTTTCAGAGGTAGATGCAGCTAAAAATTATTTTTAATTTGCATCCTGATGGAGGTCAGTATAGATGGACTAATAGAATGATGCTATGCCCAAAAGATTTTACTTCACTAGGTGCAGTAAAAAAATTGGTATTCTATACACAGGTGGTATATCTTGCAACGCAGATAGGCTACTCCACTGACTAACACACTCTGCAATAGGCCAAAAAGGATTAGCTTTGCTAGATTCAGCCAAATGCTGTGAAAAAAACTTGTACAGCACTGGCACAGACCTGCCTGGCAAAAACTGATAGGAACTGATGTAACCTAGTCCTGAAAAGGACTGCAATTACAATTAGTCTTTACTCCCACAATCTATCTATTTAAGAGCACAGACCTGCCTTATAAAAGTCGTAGGAAATGCTGTAACCTACTCCTTAAAAGGACTGCAATCACAACTATTCCCTACTCCCAAGCTATCTGTAGATTTGTGCGAAAATTGGCTTGAAAGTAACAAGGTATAGCGCACACAGCAACAGCGGTGCCGTCTAACACGCAGCTGCAGCAGTGAGAACATGGTGGCGACGGGGAAAATGGCTTGGTCTTATAGGGCAAGGACATGTGACATACACTGCCAATGACACATGCCCTTGCTTGTGTGAAAAAAAGCACTTCGCTCCGTGTGTGCGCTGCTGATAGGCTGACAGATTGCACTTCCCCACTGTAAATGCGGGAAAGAGAAAAAAAAATGGAGATCTTCATTATTCCTGCAGAGATCCATCCCCTGCCCCTCCCCCCACCCCGCTGTACACTCAAACTGCGTATTAACATTAATTTTCATCATTACTGAGAAAAAATCCAGTTATGATTTTGGTGCACGAACAGTTATCGAACATAACTTCGAACAGCCGAATTTTTCTCAAATCGTTCGTGTTCGCCGAACGGCTCGAACACCGACCAAAACAGCTCGAATTTGAGATTGGCGAACAGTTCGAGTCGAACAATGCTCATCTCTATTCGTAATTTCTCGTCCATGGTTAAGCCTCTCACAGACATGACTAAAAAGGGGACGGATTTTTCTAGGTGGTCTGACAAGGCTTGTCAAGCATTCTCCTCCTTGAAAAAATGTTTTGCCTCGGCACCCATACTCATTCAACCTGATGCGTCACAGCCATTCATTGTAGAGGTAGACGCTTCCGAGGTAGGGGTGGGAGCTGTATTGTCACAAGGTTCGTCCCCTGGTAAGTGGCATCCGTGCGCCTTTTTCTCTAAAAAATTGTCGTCCGCTGAGAGGAATTACGATGTCGGCAATAGGGAACTCTTGGCCATTAAGTTAGCTTTTGAGGAGTGGCGCCATTTTTTAGAGGGGACAGTCCATCCGGTCACCGTCATCACCGATCACAAGAACCTGCTATATCTGGAGTCTGCGAAACGTCTGAATCCCAGACAAGCTAGGTGGTCATTGTTTTTTACCAGGTTTAATTTTGTCGTTACATATCGTCCTGGGTCAAAAAATGTAAAGGCGGATGCCTTATCTCGTAGTTTCCCTGGGGCCGGGAATACGGACGACCCGATTCCTATCCTTCAGGAGGGGGTGGTGTTTTCGGCAGTATGCTCTGAGCTTGAGGAGGAGGTATTGGAGGCTCAGGGGGACGCCCCTGTTGGACCTCCGGGGAGACTGTTTGTTCCAGATCAGTTGCGACAAAAGGTGATCGAGGCACACCATAACTCAGTTTTTGCAGGACACCCGGGGAGTAAAGCAATTGTGGATCTCCTCTCGCGTCGGTTTTGGTGGCCTAACTTACATAAGGAGGTGGTAACTTTTGTCGCGTCCTGTGGGGTTTGTGCGCGCTCTAAGACCTCCCATACCCGTCCGTCTGGGGCCCTCTTACCTTTGAAGATCCCGGAGCGTCCTTGGACTCATCTGTCTATGGACTTTATTACGGACCTCCCTCCGTCTTCGGGTAAAACGGTCATACTCGTTGTAGTGGACAGGTTCAGCAAGATGGCACATTTTATCGCTCTTCCTGCTCTTCCTAATGCTAAAACTCTTGCGCAGGTGTTCATTGGGGAGATTGTGAGGCTTCACGGGGTACCCTCCGAGGTGGTGTCAGATCGGGGGTCTCAGTTTGTGTCCAAATTCTGGAAGGCGTTTTGTACACGGCGGGGGATGCATTTATCGTTCTCATCGGCTTTTCATCCTCAGACCAATGGTCAGACGGAACGTATGAACCAGAGCTTGGAGACATATCTCCGGTGTTTTGTGTCAGAGAACCAGGAGGACTGGGCTTCTTTCTTACCTCTGGCAGAGTTTGCTCTTAATAATAGGCGGAGCGAGTCCACTGGTAAGTCCCCGTTTTTTGGGGCATATGGTTTTCACCCCCAGTTTTGTACTTTCAGTAGGGGGGGCTCTTCGGGGGTTCCTGAGGAGGAACGATTTTCCTCATCACTCGCTTCAGTATGGAGAGGGGTGCTGAAGAATCTGAATACTATGGGGAACCGATACAAACGTATGGCTGATAGGAGGAGAGTGTCTGGTCCGGACCTAAGTGTGAACGATCGGGTATGGTTGTCTACCAGGAATATAAAACTTAAGGTTCCCTCCTGGAAACTGGGTTCCAGGTTCATCGGGTCATACAGGATCAGTTCTATAATTAATCCGGTGGCATTCCGTCTTGACCTCCCCCCTATGGTTAAAATTCACAACGTGTTCCACAGATCATTGCTTAAGAGGTATGTGGCGCCGGTGGTACCGTCACCTTTACCTCCCCCTCCAGTGGTGGTCAATGGTAACTTGGAGTTCCAGGTATCGAGGGTCATCGATTCACGGTTTAATCGCCGGTCCCTTCAGTACCTGGTTCATTGGAAGGGGTATGGTCCTGAGGAGAGGATGTGGGTTCCTGCGTCGGATATTAACGCAGACCGATTAGTTCGGGCCTTCCACACGACTCACCCGGATAAACCTGGCCCTGAGAGTCCGGAGGCCCCTCGTAGAAGGGGGGGTACTGTCACGGGTGTGTCGCCACGAAGATCGTCACGATTACACAGCCTGACTTCTCGCAGCTGAGTTTTTGGTGCTTTGTGTTTTTCGGCAGTGAGGGAGTTAACTCTCTCTCTCTCTGTGCTAGACGCCTCGCCCAGCTGCAATCAATGTTGCTGTAGTGGAACTCCTTCAAATGCCTGCCGGTCTGTTAGGGAAGTGTCAGTGAAAGCATTTCATGCAGACTAACAGAGCGGATCGTGGTATTTGGAGTTTCAGAGCTAAGTGTATTTGGAGTGTTTTTTCCCTTCCTCGCTTTATCATTTATCTCCTTTCCCGTTGGTGTTCCCTCTGTTGTAGTTGTGCAGTTTTTGTATGCAAGGTGGTTTTGGTTTTACCCTTGTACTGTCTCGTTCGTCTAAGTACTGAGTGTGGGCATATTATTACCTGTCCCCTTTTGTTGTGATCAGGGGTCCTTCTCAGGACTAGATTACTTAGGTGCAGGGATCCTCAGGAGGTAGGGGTTACGCTGGCGGCCTGAACCTCTGTACCTTCAACAGTACCTCCAGGTAGAGGGATTAGTCAGGGCCCCAGCTTAGGGTCAGCTTAGGCCCCCTACCTCCAGTACACAGAGACAGCGTGACAGACACACCTGGACACTGCAAGGCTCGGTGCCCTGGAACAGAGATGGATGGCCCGCCTGTCCAACATTGAATTCACTATCAAATACCGGGCAGGACGCTCAAATGCCAACGCGGATGCCCTGTCTAGAATGCCGAACTTACCGGACGTAGGGGAAGATCCAGAAGATCTGGAAGAAGTTGAGCTCCCTGCGTTCCACCGTCATGGGATTACCCTGTATTCCCACCGTGTGAAGGACAGGCGCTCCGTGACGTTCAATCCCTTGCCCCACTATAACTGGGCGGAGACGTAAGACAGTGATCCCGCAATCCATTTGGTGAAGGAAATGCTGACCCAGGCCGATGCCCGTCTTGACCCAGATGCTCCGGAGGAGACCAAGCAACTGTGGAAGGAGAAAAGTAAGCTGTTCCTCTACAGGGAGAAGCTGTGCCGGAGAATGGTTAACTCTCGAACACATGAGATGAACAGGCAGGTAGTGGTCCCAAGACGAGTCGCGGCTATGGTTCTGGAGGCATACCACAACGGAGCAGGGCATTTCGGATGGAAGAAGCTGGAGTTCTTGTTGCGTGAACGGTTCTACTGGGTAGGCATGAGAGGAGCCATCGAGAGGTGGTGCAGAGACTGTGGCTCGTGCCACCTGAGAAGAAAAGACCGAGCCAGCCAGAAGACTCCCCTGCAGCCCATCATCACCAGACAGCCACTGGAACTGGTAGCCCTGGACCATGTGAAACTGGCTCCAAGCAGATCTGGGTATGTCTACGCCCTCACAATCGTAGATCATTACTCCCGGTTCCTGGTGGTGGTCCCGGTCAAGGACTTAACGGCTCAAACAGCAGCTAGAGCCTTCCAGCAGCACTTCTGCCGTCCACACGGGTACCCGGACCAAGTGTTGACAGACCAAGGACCAGTCTTCGAAGCGGAGGTCTTCCAGGAGTTCTGCTACCTGTATGGCTGCAAGAAGATAAGAATAACGCCCTATCACCCTCAAACCAATGGACTCTGTGAGAAGATGAACCAGGTGGTGATAGATCTGCTAAAAACATTGCCCCTGGAAGAACGCAGTCTGTGGCCTGAGAAACTGCCCGATCTGCTAGACCTGTATAACCACATCCCTGTAGGTTCCACCAACTGTAGGCTTACCTAATGAGAGCAAGACCTGGTAAGCTGCCTTTTGACCTGGATATGGGAGTCCTGACGCCTGAGGACACCTCGCCAGAGGCAGACTGGGATACAGAACGGCAGCAGCAGTATCGGAAAGTACAGGAGAGCGTCGAGCGAAGTCTGTCTCAAGCTAGAGAAAGGCAAGAGAAGGCTTATAACCAGTATGCTCCCGCTGTTCCCCTGGTACCTGGAGAGCAGGTCTTGAAGAGGAAGAGGCAGCTCCACAAGTTGGACGACCAGTGGGAAAAGGACCCGTACACCGTACTGCCATCAAGCCATGAGAACCCAAAAATCTGTGTAATCAGTAAGGATGGAGGAGAAACCACAGCCATTGTCTCCAGAGACCACCTGAAGAAGTGTCCCGAGCAGCTGCAAAGCCCTGAAGAAGATCAAGGAAACCCTCAACCCGCAGAGGAAGGGGGAGAAATGATCAGTACCGTACTCGGAGACTTCCCCCGGTCTTGGACACAAGTAAACGGCGCTGTCGTCGTACCCATCCTCACCTTTCTCCAGCCAGCCCTGCAAGTGCCTACAGAGGAACCGGTAGAGCTGGAAGAGCAGCCGGCCCAAGAGGCAGAAGAGTCCACACCAGCAGTACAGGAGGATCAACCCTCTGCTAGTAGTGAGCCTGCCGTGCCCCTAGTGAGCCAAAGAGTGCGCAGACAGCTGCCCAGCTTACCCATAACACCTCCTACACCCTGTAGTGCAGAACCAGTTAGTGAGCTCCGTAGGTCCACTAGAGTCACTAGAGGTCAGATGCCCGCTCTCTGGAGAATCTAAACTAATGCACTGTGAATTTATCTGCTAACTGTTTATGGTTTATGTTTGTTGCCTGTTATTAATTATGTTTCTCAGTTACCCTGCATATTTTTATGGACTAACAGGTTATGGACGCTAGATAACCGGAACAGTTTTGTAGATAGTTGCACCTTGGTGCCTCTTGCGAAGACGGCCGCGAAAGAGAAAACCTGTCTGGCGTGGCCTCCTTGCGGCCCAAAGTAGTTAGTCTACCCTTGCAGCCACGCCCAAGGACAACGCAATTGGTTTGCTTTGGACAGGACCCCTAGTTCGCTTAAAGCTTCACCTTGGGTGATATGGACACCCGGTTGCGGACACGCCATGACCTTTAAAGAACTAAAGCTTCTTGTAAATATGTTATTGTATTATTGTTATACCCTGTTATTATGTTTTAAAAATGTGTTTAGTCCCGGAGTACTAAACTTTACTAGGGGGGAATGTGACACCCCAGGGGTCTGGTTGCCACAGTAATAGAGATATTATTTCTGAGAGCAAGTGGGAGGTTTCTCTGGTCAGGAGCCCTAAGCATGCAACACTGCCCGCCCAGACCTGGGAGGGGAGGAATCTGCCCTTATAAACTGGGTCTGGGGCGGGATTAGGTGAGACAGAGACAGAGCCTGCAGAACAAGCAGAGCAGTCAGAGCCTAGAGTGAAGCTGCAGACACAGGAAAAGATACATCAGGAGCTCTGTAGGAGCAGAGGCAGAAGGCCAGGGGCTGTGAGCAGAGATATAGCTCGCCCTGGCTGAAGTTACTAAAACCGGACACAGGAGTCCGAGGCTGTGGGGACTGATATATACCCAGCAGCAGAAACCAGCCGGCAGGGGATTCCAGGTCCTCTGGCCATAGAAGCCCGGAGGCTCAGTCACAAAGAAGGGACCAGCGCCGACATCCAGGAGCGGAGGCTAACAGAAGGCCCCAAGTCACCAGCCATATGGGTGAGCACCACACGGTATACTCAGGGACGTGGGCTACTTGTAACCGCTGACAGCAAGGTAGCCAGGAAGAGTGCAGATAAATGGGGAGGCCTAAAACTCCACCTGGCCAGGGGAACTCCTGCTTGCTCGCAGACTGACCAGGCCCCTTATACTAGCCAGTACTCCCGGGAGGGTCTGCCTTGTACCATCAGTAAAGACCCTGTACTGCACCTCACGTCTCTGTGATTCCTTGCTGCACCAGCACCATTAGCACTTGGACCCTCACACCATCACTCCCATCATCTCTCACATTAGCTGCCCTGAGGCAATACTTCTCCCGTGGGGAGTTATCCCATACTCGGCTTTGCAAACAACATAAGCCTCAGCAGTCGGCAGCGCAGCGGCGGTCCCCACTGACCGCAATCCACGGGTGGCGTAGTCGGACATTTGCTATACATTAAGACTGCCACTGGTTTGACCACCCTGAGCACGGACCGGGTCACCGCCACACGGAGACTACAACCCCCAACATTCTACAACAGGCCCGGTTTCGGATTCCCCTGCACAACACAGGCCCAGGGAGCGCGTCATGCGCGTCTTTTCAAAAGGAATAAAATGGGGAGGGAAAGGTTAGATTTTAAAAACAAAAATCCAAATGACAATAGCAGAAGCGAGAATGTCAATGGAACTGGGGACTCCCAGCCAGTCTCCCATGTTGGTACTTGCCCAACCTCAAGCTGCATAGCGGTTGCAATCTGATGAGAGAAGGCACATTCAACTTAGAATGGCCGATGACGTGCAAGTGTCACATGTGCGCGTCTTTTCAAAAGGAATAAAAAGGGGAGAGAAAGGTTATACATTTAACAACAAAAATCCAAATGACAATTGCAGCAGCCAAAATGTCAATAGAACAGGGATTCCCAGCCAGTCTCCCATGCTGATAATTGCCCAGCCTCAAGCTGTGTAGCAGCTGCGATATGACGAGGGAAGGCACATTCAGCTTAAAATGGCTGTTGACGAGCAGATTTCACATGTGCGCGTCTTTTCAAAAGGAATAAAATGGGGAGGGAAAGGTTTGATTTTAAAAACAAAAAGCCAAATGACAATAGCAGAAGCCAAAATGTCAACGGAACTGGGGATTCCCAGCCAGTTTCCCATGCTGGTACTTGCCCAGCCTCAAGCTGTGTAGCGGCTGCAATCTGACGAGGGAAGGCTCATTCAGCTTAGAATGGCTGTTGACTTGCAGATGTCACATGTGCGGGTCTTTTTAAAAGGAATAAAATGGGGAGGGAAAGGTTAGATTTAAAAAAAAAAAATCCAAATGACAATAGCAGCAGCCAAAATGTCAATGGAACTGGGGATTCCCAACCAGTCTCGAATGCTTGTACTTGCCCAGCCTCAAGCTGTGTAGTGGCTGTGATCTGATGAGGGCAGGCATATTCAGCTTAGAATGGCCGTTGACGTGCAGGGAGGGAAAGGTTAGATTTTAAAAACAACAAATCCAAAAGACAATAACAGCAACCAAACTATCAACTGAACCGGGGATCAACAGCCAGTCTCCCATGCTGGTTCTTGCCCAACCTCAAGCTGAGATCTGTCAAGGGGAGGAACATTCAGCTTAGAATAGCTGTTGACATTTAAATGTCACATGTGCGCTTGTTTTCAAAAGGAATAAAATGGGGAGGGAAAGGTTAGATTTTAAAAACAAAAATCCAAAAATCAAAATTACAATAGCAGCAGCCAAAATATCAACGAAATCGGGGATTCCCAGCCAGACTACCATGCCAGTACTTGCCCAGCTTCAAGCTGCGATCTGATGAGGGCAGGCACATTCAGCTTAGAATGGCCGTTGATGTGCAGTTGTCACATGTGCGCATCTTTTCAAAAGGAATAAAATGGGGAGGGAAAGGTTAGATTTTAAAAACAAAAATCCAAATGACAATAGCAGAGGTTAAAATGTCAAAAGTACTGGGGATTACCAGCCAGTCTCCCATGGCAGTACTTGCACGGTCTCAAGCTGCGTAGCAGCTGTGATCTGAGGAGTGGAGGCACATTGAGCTTAGAATGGCCATTGACGTGCAGATGTCACATGTGCGTGTCTTTTCAAAAGGAATAAAATGGGGAGGGAAAGTTTAGATTTTAAAAACAAAAATCCATATGACAATAGCAGCAGCCAAAATGTCAATGGAATCAGGGATTCCAAGCCAGTCTCCCATGCCAGTACTTGCCCAGTCTAAAGCTGCATAGCATCCACAATCTGATGAGAGAAGGCACACTCAACTTAGAATGGCCGTTGACGTGCAGATGTCACATGTGCGTGTCTTTTCAAAAGGAATAAAATGGGGAGGGAAAGGTTAGATTTTAAAAACAAAAATCCAAAAATCAAAATTACAATAGCAGCAGCCAAAATATCAACGAAATCGGGGATTCCCAGCCAGAGTACCATGCCAGTACTTGCCCAGCTTCAAGCTGCGATCTGATGAGGGCAGGCACATTCAGCTTAGAATGGCCGTTGATGTGCAGTTGTCACATGTGCGCATCTTTTCAAAAGGAATAAAATGGGGAGGGAAAGGTTAGATTTTAAAAACAAAAATCCAAATGACAATAGCAGAGGTTAAAATGTCAAAAGTACTGGGGATTACCAGCCAGTCTCCCATGGCAGTACTTGCACGGTCTCAAGCTGCGTAGCAGCTGTGATCTGAGGAGTGGAGGCACATTGAGCTTAGAATGGCCATTGACGTGCAGATGTCACATGTGCGTGTCTTTTCAAAAGGAATAAAATGGGGAGGGAAAGTTTAGATTTTAAAAACAAAAATCCATATGACAATAGCAGCAGCCAAAATGTCAATGGAATCAGGGATTCCAAGCCAGTCTCCCATGCCAGTACTTGCCCAGTCTAAAGCTGCATAGCATCCACAATCTGATGAGAGAAGGCACACTCAACTTAGAATGGCCGTTGACGTGCAGATGTCACATGTGCGTGTCTTTTCAAAAGGAATAAAATGGGGAGGGAAAGGTTAGATTTTAAAAACAAAAATCCAAATGACAATAGGACCAGCCAATATGTCAACGGAACAAGGGATTCCCAGCTAGTTAACCATGCTGGTACTTGCCTGGCCTCAAACTGTGTAGCGACTGCAATCTGACGAAGGCAGGCACAATCAGCTTAGAATGGCCGTTGACGTGCAGATGTCACATGTGCTCGTCTTTTCAAAAGGAATAAAATGAGGAGGGAAAGGTTAGATTTTAAAAACAAAAATCCAAAAATTCAAAAATCCAAATGACAATAGCAGCAGCCAAAATGTCAACGGAACTGCGGATTCTCAGCCAGTTTCCCATGCTGGTACTTGCCCATACTCAAGCTGTGTAGCGGCTGGCGATCTGATGAGAGAAGGCACATTTGGCTTAGAATGGCCATTGATATGAAGATTTCACATGTGTGTGTCTTTTCAAAAAGGAATAAAATGGGGAGGGAAAGATTACATTTTAAAAACAAAAATCCAAAAATCCAAATGACAATACCAGCAGCCAAAATGTCAACGGAACCTGGGATTCCCAGCCAGTCTCTCATGCAAGCACTTGCCCGGCCTCAAGCTGCGTAGCGGCTGCAATCTGATGAGAGAATGCACACTCAGCTTAGAATGGCTGTTGACGTGCAGATGTCACATGTGCGCGTCTTTTCAAAAGGAATAAAATGGGGAGGGAAAGGTTAGATTTTAAAAATAAAAAATCCAAAAATCGAAATGACAATAGCAGCTGCCAATATGATAACGAAAATGGGGATTCTCAGCCAGTCTCCCATGCTGGTACTTGCCCAGTCTCAAGCTGCATAGCAGCTGCAATCTGATGAGGGAAGGCACACTTGGCTTAAAACGGCCATTGACGTACAGTTGTCACATGTGCGCGTCTTTTCAAAAGGAATAAAATGGGGAGGGAAAGGTTAGATTTTAAAAACAAAAATCCAAAAATCCAAAAATCCAAATGACAATAGCAGCAGCCAAAATGTCAACGGAACTGGGGAATCCCAGCCAGTCTCCCATGCTGGTACTTGCCCAGGTTCAAGCTGCGATCTGAAGAGGGTAGGCACGTTCAGCTTAGAATGGTCATTGACATACAGATGTCATAGATGTCACATGTGTGCGTCTTTTCAAAATCCAAATGACAATAGCAGCAGCCAAAATGTCAAAGGTACCGGGGATTCCCAGCCAGTCTCCCATGCCGGTAATTGCCCTGTCTCAAGCTGCATAGAGGCTGTGATCTGATGAAGGCAGGCACATTCAGCTTAGAATGGTCATTGACATACAGATGTCACAGATGTCACATGTGCGCGTCTTTTCAAAAGGAATAAAATGGTGAGGGAAAGTTTAGATTTTAAAATCAAAAATCCAAATGACAATAGCAGCAGCCAAAATGTCAACTGAAGCTGTGATTCCCAGCAAATCTCCCATGCCAATACTTACCCAACCTCCAGCTGCGTAGCGGCTGCAATCTGACGAGGGCAGGCACATTCAACTTAGAATGGCCATTGACATGCAGCTGTCACATGTGTGCTTCTTTTCAAGAGGAATAAAATGGGGAGGGAAAGGTTTAATTTTAAAAAGAAAAATCCAAATGACAACAGCAGCAGCCAAAATGTTAATGGTACCAGGGAGTCCCAGCCAGTCTCCCATGAGGGTTATTGGCCAGCCTCAAGCTGCGTAGCAACTGTGATCTGACGAGGGAAGGCACATTCAGCTTAGAATTTCCGTTGACATGCAGATGTCACAGGTGCGCGTCTTTTCAAAAGGAATAAAATGTCGAGGGAAAGTTTAGATTTTAAAAGCAAAAATCCAAATGACAATAGCAGCAGACAAAATGTTAACAGAATTGGGGATTCCCAGCCAGTCTACCATACTGGTACTTGCCTGACCTCAAGAGGCGTAGCAGCTGCAATCTGAAAAGGGAAGGCACATTCAGCTTAGAATGGCCATTGACGTGTGGATGTCACATGTGCGCTTCTTTTCAAAAGGAATAAAATGGGGAGGGAAAGGTTACATTTTAAAAACAAAATTCCAGAAATCCAAATGACAATAGCAGCAGCCAAAATGACGACAGAACCAGGGATTCTCAGCCAGTCTCCCATGCTCATACTTGCCAAGCCTCAAGCTGCGCAGCGGCTGCGATCTGATGATGGCAGGCACATTCAGTTTAGAATGGCTGTTGACCTGCAGAAGTCACATGTGCACGTCTTTTCAAAAGGAATAAGATGGGGAGGGAATGGTTAAATATTAATAACAAAAATCAAAAAATCCAAATGACAATAGCCAAAATGTCAATGGAACCAGGGATTCCCAGCCAGTCTCCCATTATGGTACTTGCTGGCCTCAAGCTGTGTAGTGGCTGCAATCTGACAAGGGAGGGCACATTCAGCTTAGAATGGCCGTTGATGTGCAGATGTCACATGTGCACTTCTTTTCAAAAGGAATAAAATGGGGAGGGAAAGATTAGATTTTAAAATCAAAAATCCAAAAATCCAAATGACAATAGCAGAAGCAAAATTTTCTACGGAACTGGTGATTCCCAGACAGTCTGCCAAGCTGGTACTTAACCGGCCTCAAGCTGCGTAGCAACTGTGATCTGACGAGGGAAGGAACATTCAGCTTAGAATGGCCGTTGATGTGCAGATGTCACATGTGCGCGTCTTTTCAAAAGGAATAAAATGGGGAGGGAAAGGTTAGATTTTAAAAACAAAAATCCAAATGACAATAGCAGCAGCCATAATGTCAACGGAACCGGGTAGTCCCAGGCAGTCTCTCATGCCAGTGCTTGCCCAGCTTCAAGCTGCGTAATGACTGCCATCTGAAGAGGGAATGCACATTCAGCTTAGAATGGCCGTTGGGAACAGATGTCACATGTGCGCGTCTTTTCAAAAGGAATAAAATGGGGAGGGAATGGTAAGATTTTAAAAACAAAAATCCAAAAATGCAAATGACAATAGCAGCAGCCAAAATTTCAATGGAACCAGGGATTCCCAGCCAGTCTCCCATGCTGGTACTTGCCCAAACTCAAGTTGTGTAGCAAATGCTATCTGACAAGGGCAAGAACATTCCGCTTAGATTGGCCGTTGAAGTGCAGATGTCACATGTGTGCGTCTTTTCAAAAGGAATAAAATGGGGAGGGAAAGGTTAGATTTTAAAAACAAAAATCCAAATGAAAATAGCAGCAGCCAAAATGTCAACGCAACCGGGGATTCCCAGCAAGTCTCCAATGCTAGTACTTACCCGGCCTCAAGCTGTGTAGTGGCTGGAATCTGATGAGGGCATGCACATTCAGCTTATAAAGCCTGCTGACGTACACATTTCACATTTGCGAGTCTTTTCAATAGGAATAAAATGGGGAGGGAAATGTCAGATTTTAAAAACAAAAATCCAAATGACAATAGCAGCAGCCAAGATGTCAATGGACCCAGGGATTCCCAGCCAGTCTCCCATGCTGGTACTTGCCTGACCTCAAGCTGCATAGCTACTGTGATCTGACAAGAGAAGGCACATTCAGCTTAGAATGGCCTTTGATGTGCAGATGTCACATGTGCGCGTCTTTTCCAAAGGAATAAAATGGGGAGGGAAAGGTTAGAGTTAAAAAAAAAAATCCAAAAATCCAAATGACAATAGCAGCAGCCAAAATGTCAACGGAACTGGGTATTCACAGCCAGTCTCCCATGCCGGTACATGACCGGCCTAAAGCTGCGTAGTAGCAGCGATCTGATGAAGGAAGGCACATTCAGCTTCGAATGGCCATTGACGTGTGGATGTCACATGTGCGCTTCTTTTCAAAAGGAATAAAATAGGGAGGGAAAGGTTAAATTTTTAAATCAAAAATACAGAAATCCAAATGACAATAGCAGCAGCAGCCAAAATGCCGACAGAATCGAGGATTCTCAGCCAGTTTCCCATGCTGGTACTTGACCAGCCTCAAACTGCATAGCTGCTGTGATCTGACGAGGGGAGGTAAATTCGGCTTAGAATGGCCGTTGACGTGCAGATGTCACATGTGCGTGTCTTTTCAAAAGGAATTAAATGGGGACGGAAAGGTTAGATTTTTAAAACAAAAATCCAAAAATCCATAAGACAATAGCTGCAGCCAAAATGTCAACGGAACCAGAGATTCCCAGCCAGTCTCTCATGCTGGTACTTGCCCAGCCTCAAGCTGTATAGCGGCTGCAATCTGATGATGGCAAGCACAATCAGCTTAGAATGGACGTTGACGTTCAGATGTCACATGTCCGCTTCTTTACAAAAGGAATAAAATGGGGAGGGAAAGGTTAGATTTTAAAAACAAAAATCCAGAAATCAAAATGACAATAGCAGCAGCCAAAATTTCAAAGGAACCACGGATTCCCAGCCAGTCTGACATGCAGGTACTTGCCCAGCCTCAAGCTGTGTAGCGGCTGTGATCTGACAAGGGAAGGAACATTCAGCTTATAAAGCCTGTTGACGTACAGATGTCACATGTGCGAGTCTTTTCAAAAGGAATAAAATGGGGAGGGAAAAGTCAAGTTTTAAAAACAAAAATCCAAATAACAATAGCATCAGCCAAAATGTCAACAGAACCAGGGGACTACCAGCCAGTCTCCCATGCCAGTAGTTGCCCAACCTCAATCTGCATAGCTGCTGTAATCTGACAAGGGAAGGCTCATTCAACTTAGAAAAGCCATTGATGTGCAAATGACACATGTGCGCGTCTTTTCAAAAGGAATAAAATGGAGGGGGGGGAGATTAGATTTTAAAAACAAAAATCCAAATGACAATAGCAGGAGCCAAAATGTCAATGGAACTGGGGATTCCCAGCCAGTCTCCCATGCTGGTACTTGCCCAACCTCAAGCTGTTTAGTGGCTGTGATCTGACAAGAGAAGGACATTCAGCTTAGAATGGCCATTGACGAGCAGAAGCCACATGTGTGCATCTTTTCAAAAGGAATAAAATTGGGAGGTAAAGGTTAGATTTTAAAAACAAAAATCCAAATGACAATAGCAGCAGCCAAAATGTCAATGGAACCGGTGATTCCAAGCCAGTCACCCATGATGGTACTTGCCTGGCCTCAAAATGCATAGCGGCTGCGATCTGATGAGTGCAAGTACATTCAGCTTAGAATTGCCGTTGATGTGCAGCTGTCACATGTGCGTGTCTTTTCAAAAGGAATAAAATGGGGAGGGAAAGTTTAGATTTTAAAAACAAAAATCTAAAAATCCAAATGACAATAGCAGCAACCAAAATTTCAATGAAACTGTGAATTCCCAGCCAGTCTCCCATGACAGTACTTGCCCAGCTCTAAGCTGCATAGCAGCTGCAATCTGATGAGGGAAGGCACATTCAGCTTAGAATGGCCGTTGATGTGGAGATTTTACATGTGCACGTCTTTTCAAAAGGAATAAAATGGGGAGGGAAACGTAGGATTTCGAAAACAAAAATCCAAATGACAATAGCAGCAGCCAAAATGTCAATGGAACTGAGGATTCTCAGCCTGTCTCTCATGCTGTTACTTGCCCAGCCTCAAGTAGCATAGCAGCTGCAATCTGATGAGAGCAGGCACAATCAGCGTAGAATGGCCATTTATGTACAGAGGTCACATGTGCGTGTCTTTTCAAAAGGAATAAAATGCGGAGGGAAAGGTTAGACTTTAAAAACAAAAATCCGAATGACAATAGTAGCAGCCAAATTGTCAATGGAACAAGGTATTCCCAGCCAGTTTCTCATGCTGGTACGTGGTCAGCCTCAAGCTGCATAGCGGCTGTGATCTGACGAGGGAAGTATCATTCAGCTTAGAACGGCCGTTGAAGTGCAGATGTCACATGTGCACGTCTTTTCAAAAGGAATAAAATGGGGAGGGAAAGGTTAGATTTTAAAAACAAAAATCCAAATGACAATAGCAGGAGCCAAAATATCAATGGAATCGGGGATTCCCAGCCAGTCTCCCATGCTGGTACTTGCCCAGTCTCAATATGCACAGCAGCTGCGATCTGACGAGGGAAAACACATTCAGCTTAGAATGGCCGTTGAAGTGCAGAGGTCACATGTGCGTGTCTTTTCAAAAGGAATAAAATGCGGAGGGAAAGGTTAGACTTGAAAAACAAAAATCCAAATGACAATTGCAGCAGCCAAAAGGTTGATGGAACCGGGGATTCCCAGCCAGTCTCCCATGCCAGTACTTGAAACCTCAAGCTGTGTAGCAGCTGTGATCTCACGCAGGGAGGCACATTCTGCTTAGAATGGCCATTGACATGCAGCTGTCACACGTGCGTGTCTTTTCAAAAGGAATAAAATGAGGAGGGAAAGGTTAAATTTTAAAAACAAAAATCCAAATGACAATAGCAGCAGCCAAAAAGTTAACAGAACTGAGGATTCCCAGCCAGGTTCCCATGCCAATACTTGCCCAGCCTCAAGCTGCGTAGCGGCTGCAATCTGATGAGGGTAGGCACATTCGGCTTAGAATGGCCGTTGACGTGCAGATGTCACATGTGCGCGTCTTTTCAGAAGGATTAAAATGTGGAGGTAAAGGTTAGATTTTAAAAACAAAAATCAAAAAATCCAAATGACAATAGCGGCAACGAAAATGTCAACAGAACAAGGGATTCCCAGCCGGTCTCCCATGATGGTATGTGCGCAGGCTCAAGTCGCCTAGGAGCTGTGATATGTCAAGGACAGGATCATTCAGCTTAGAACGGCTGTTGATGAGCAGATGTCACATGTGTGTGTCTTTTCGAAAAGAATAAAATGGGGGGGGAAAGGTTAGATTTTAAAAACAAAAATCCAAAAGACAATAGCAGCAGCCAAAATGACAACGGAACTAGGGATTCCCAGTCAGTCGACCATTTCTGTACTTCACAAGCCTCAAGCTGCATTGTGGCTGCAATCTGACAAGGGCAGGTACATTCAGATTAGAATGGCCGTTGAAGTGCTGATGTCACATGTGCGTGTCTTTTCAAAAGGAATAAAATGGGGAGGGAAAGGTTAGATTTTAAAAACAAAAATCCAAATGACAATAGCAGCATCCAAAGTGTCAATGGAACTGGGGAATCCCAGCAAGTCTCCCATGCCAGTACTTGCCCAGCCTCAAGGTGCATAGCAGCTGCAATCTGTAGAGAGCTGGCACATTCAGCTTAGAAGGGCCGTTGACAAGCAGATGTCACATGTGCATGTCTTTTCAAAAGGAATAAAATGGGGAGGGAAAAGGTTAGAATTTAAAAACAAAAATCCAAGATCCAAATGACAATAGCAGCAGCCAAAATGTCAACGGAATCAGGGATTCCCAGCCAGTCTCCCATGCTGGTACTTGCCCAGCCTCAAGCTGCATAGCAGTTGCGATCTGATGAGGTCAGGCACATTCAGCTTAGAATGGCCGCTGATGTGCAGATGTCACATGTGCGCATCTTTTCAAAAGGAATAAAATGGGGAGGGAAAGGTTAGATTTTAAAAACAAAAATCCAAAAATCCAAAAATCCAAAAATCCAAATGAAAATAACAGCAGCCAAAATATCAACGGAACCAGGGATTCCCATACGGTCACCCATGCCAGTACTTGCCAAGCCTCAAGCTGTGTAGCAGCTGCGATCTGACAAGGGCAGGCACATTCAGCTTAGAATGGCCGTTGAAGAGAACATATCACATGTGCACGTATTTTCAAAAGGAATAAAATGGGGAGGGAAAGGTTAGATTTTAAAACAAAAATTCAAAAATCCAAATGACAATAGCATCAGACAAAATGTTAACGGAACCTGGGATTCCCAGCCAGTCTCCCATGGCGTTACTTGACCAGCCTCAATCTGCGTAGAGGCTGCGATCTAATGAGGGTAGGCACATTCAGCTTAGAATGACCATTGATGTGCTGAAGTCACATGTGTGCGCCTTTTCAAAAGGAATAAAATGGGGAGGGAAAGGTTAGATTTTAAAATAAAAAATCCAAAAATCCAAATGACAATAGCAGCAGACAAAATGTTAACGGAACCTGGGATTCACAGCCAGTCTCCCATGGCGTTACTTGCCCAGACTCAATCTGCGTAGTAGCTGCGATCTAATGAGGGTAGGCACATTCAGCTTAGAATGGCCATTGATGTACTGAAGTCACAGTGTCTTTTCAAAAGGAATAAAATGGGGAGGGAATGGTTAGATTTTAAAAACAAAAATCCAAATGACAATAGCAGCAGCCAAAAAGTCAACGGAACCAGGGATACCCAGCCAGTCTCCCATGCCAGTACTTGCCCAGCCTCAAGTTGCATAGCAGCTGTGATCTGAAGAGAGGAGGCACATTCAGCTTAGAATGGCCGTTGAAGTGCAGCTGTCACAAGTGCAGCTGTCACATGTGCGCGTCTTTTCAAAAGGAATAAAATGGGGAGGGAAAAATTATATTTTGAAAACAAATATCCAAAAGACTATAGCAGCAGCCACAATGTTAATGGAACTGGGGGTTCCCAGCCAGGCTCCCATGCTGTTACTTGCCCAGCCTCTAGATGCATAGCGGCTATAATCTAACAAAGGTAGGCATATTCACCTTAGAATGGCCATTGACGTGCAAATGTCACATGTGCGCGTCTTTTCAAAAGGAATAAAATGGGGAGGGAAAGGTTAGATTTTAAAAACAAAAAATCAAAAATCCAAATGACAATAGCAGCAGCCAAAATGTCAACAGAACAGGGGATTCCCAGCCAGTCTCCCATGCCAGTACTTGCATGGCCTCAAGTTGCGTAGTGGCTGTGATCTGACGATGGTAGGCACATTCAGCTTCGAATGGCCGGTGACATGCAGATGTCACATGTGCGCGTCTTTTCAAAAGGAATACAATGGGGAGGGAAATGTTAGATTTTAAAAACAAAAATCCAAAAATCCAAATAACAATAGCAGCAGCCAAAATGTCAATGGAACTGGAGATTCCCAGCAAATCTCCCATGCTGGTACTTGCTTGGCGTCAAGGGCAGGCACATTCAGCATAGAATGGCTGTTGACATGCAGGTGTCACATGTGCATGTTTTTTCAAAAGGAATAAAATGGGGAAGGAAAAGATAGATTTTAAAAATGACAACAGCAGCAGCCAAAATGTCAACGGAACTTGGGATTCCCAGCCAGTCTCCCATGCTGGTATTTACCTAGCCTCAAGCTGAGTAGTGGCTGTGATCTGACGAGGGCAGGCACATTCAGCTTAGAATGGCTATGGACAGGCTGATGTCACATGTGTGCTTCTTTTCAAAAGGAATAAAATGGGGAGGGAAAGGTTAGATTTTTAAACCAAATGACATTAGCAGCAGCCAAATGGTCAACGAAACAGGGGATTCCCAGCCAGTCTCCCATTCCGGTACTTGCCCAGCCTCAAGCTTCGTAGCGACTGCGATCTGACAATGGCTGGCACATTCAGCTTAGAATGGCTATTGACAGGCTGATGTCACATGTGTGCGTCTTTTCAAAAGGAATAAAATGGGGAGGGAAAAGTTAGATTTTTAAACCAAATGACATTAGCAATAGCCAGAATGTCAACGGAACTGAGGATGCTCAGCCAGTCTCCCAAGCAGGCACTAGCCGGGCCTCAAGCTGAGCAGCAGCAGCGATCTGTCGAGTGCTGGCACATTCAGCTTAGAATCGGCCTTTGACGTTCCGATGTCACATGTACGCGTCTTTTCAAAAGGAATAAAATGGGGAGGGAAAGGTAAGATTTTAAAAACAAAACTCCAAAAATTCAAATATCCAAATGACAATAGCATCAGCAAAAAGGTGAACGGAACTGTGGAATCCCAGCCAGTCTCCCATGCCAGTACTTGAGTGGGCTCTAACTGCATAGCGTCTGCGATTGGACTAGTACAGGCACATTTAGCTTAGTATGGCCATTGACGTGCAGATGTCACATGTGCGCATCTATTCAAAAGGAATAAAATGGGGAGGGAAAGGTTAGATTTTAAAAACAAAAATCTAATTAACAGTAGCAGCAGCGAATTTGTCAATGGAATCGGGGATTCCCAGCCAGTCTCCCATGCTGGTACTTGCCCAACCTCAAGCTGCGTAGCAGCTGCGATCGGACTAGGGCAGGCACATTTAGCTTAGTATGGCCATCGACGTGCAAATGTCACCTGTGCGCGTCTTTTCAAAAGGAATAAAATGGGGAGGGAAAGATAAAGATTTAAAAAAAAAAACCAAATGACAATAGCAGCAACCAAAATGTTAACGTAACCGGGGATTCCCAGCCAGTCTCCCATGCTGGTACTTACCCAGCATCAAGCTGCGTAGATGGATGCAATCTAACTAGGGTTGGCACATTCAGCTTAGAATGGCCGTTGAGGTGCAGATGTCACATGTGCACGTCTTTTCAAAAGGAATAAAATGGGGAGGGAAAAGTTAGATTTTAATAACAAAAATCCAAAAATCCAAATGAAAATAGCAGCAGCCAAAATATCAATGGAACTGGAGATTCCCAGCCAGTCTCCCATGCTGTTACTTACCCAGCCTCAAGCTGTATAGCAGCTGCGATCTGACGAGGGAAGGCACATTCAGCTTAGAATGGCCGCTGATATGTAGATGTCACATGTGCGCGTCTTTTCAAAAGGAATAAAATGGGGGGAAAGGTTAGATTTTAAAAACAAAAATCCAAATGACAATAGCAGCAGCCAAAATATCAACTGAACCAGGTATTCCCAGCCAGTCTCCCAAGCCATTACTTGCCCGGCCTCAAGTTGCGTATCGGCTGTGATCTGAAGAAGGAAGGCCCACTCAGCTTAGAATGACCGATGACGTGTGGATGTCACATGTGCACGTCTTTTCAAAAGAAATAAAATGGGGAGGGAAAAGTTAGATTTTAAAAACAAAAATCCAAAAATCCAAAGGACAATAGAAGCAGCAAAAATATTGACGGATCCAGGGATTCCCAGCCAGACTCCCATGCCAGTACTTGCCCAACCTCAAACTGCGTAGCGGCAGCAATCTGATCAGGGAAGGAACATTCAGCTTAGAATGGCCATTGACCCGTAGATGTCACCTGTGCGCATGTTTTCAAAAAGAATAAAATGGGGAGGGAAAGTTTAGATTTTAAAAACAAAAATCCAAAAATCCAAATGACAATAGCAGCAGCCAAAATATCAATGGAACTGGGGATTTCCAGCCAGTATCCCATGCTGTTTCTTGCCCAGCCTCAAGCTGTATAGCAGCTGCGATCTGACAAGGGAAGGCACATTCAACTTAGAATGGCTGTTGAGGAGCAGATGTCACATGTGCACGTCTTTTCAAAAGGAATAAAATGGGGAGGGAAAAGTTAGATTTTAAATTCAAAAATCCAAATGACAATAGCAGCAGCCAAAAAGTCAACAGAACCAGGGATTCCCAGCCAGTCTCCCATGCCAGCACTTGCCCAGCCTCAATGTGCGTTGTAGCTGCTACCTGACGAGGGCAGGCACATTCAACTTAGAATGGCCGTTGAGATGCAGATGTCACATGTGCACGTCTTTTCAAAAGGAATAAATTGGGGAGGGAAAAGCTAGGTTTCAAAAACAAAAATCCAAATGACAATAGCAGCAGCCAAAATGTCTATGTAACCTCGGATTCACAGCCAGTCTCCCATGCTGATACTTGCCCAGCCTCAAGCTGCATAGCAGCTGTGATCTGACAAGGGCAGGCACACTCAGCTCAGAATGGCCGTTGACGCGCAGATGTCACCTGTGCGCGTCTTTTCAAAAGGAATAAAATGGAGAGGGAAAGGTTAGATTTAAAAAAAAAATCCAAATGACAATAGCAGCAACCAAATTGTTAATGTAAACGGGGATTCCCAGCCAATCTCCCATGCTGGTACTTACCTAGCCTCAAGCTGCGTAGTGGTTGCGATCTAACGAGGGTAGACACATTCAGCTTAGAATGGCCATTGAGCAGCAGATGTCACATGTGCGCGTCTTTTCAAAAGGAATAAAATGGGGAGGGAAAAGTTAGATTTTAAAAGCAAAAATTAAAAAAATCCAAATGACAATAGCAGCAGCCAAAATGGCACGTCTTTTCAAAATGAATAAAATGGGGAGGGAAAGGTTAGATTTTAAAGACAAAAATCAAAATGACAATAGCAGCAGCCAAAATGTCAACGGAACTGGAAATTGCCAGCCAGTCTCCCATGCCGGCACTTGCCCGGCCTAAAAGTGCTTAGTGGCTGTGATCTGATGAGGGAAGGACATTCAGCTTAGAATTGCCATTGGCGTGTGGATGTCACATGTGCGCGTCTTTTCAAAAGGAATAAAATGGGGGGGGAAATGTTAGATTTTAAAAACAAAATTCCAAATGACAATATCAGCAGCCAAAGTGTCAACAGAACCAGGGACTCCCAGCCAGTCTCCCATGCCAGTACTTATGCTGTGTAGTGGCTGCGATCTGACAAGGGTAGGCACATTCAGCTTACAATGACCGTTGATGTGCAGATGTCACATGTGCGCATCTTTTCAAAAGGAATAAAATGGGGAGGGAAAAGTTAGATTTTAAAAACAAAAATCCAAATGACAATAGCAGCAGCCAAAATTTCAACGGAACCGGGGATTCCCATCCAGTCTCCCATGCCTGTACTTGCCCACCCTTTAGCTCCGCAGCAGCTGCGATCTGACGAGAGTAGGCACATTCAGCTTAGAATGGCCGTTGACTTGCACATGTCACATGTGCGCGTCTTTTCAAAAGAATTAAATGGGTAGGGAAAGGTTAGATTTTAAAAACAAAAATCAAAATGACAATAGCAGCAGCCAAAATGTCTACGGAATCGGGGATTCTCAACCACTCTCCCAGGCCCGTACTTGCCTAGCCTCAAGCTGTGTAGCGGCTGCGATCTGACGAGGGAAAGCACATACTGCTTAGAATGGCCGTTGACTTGCAGATGTCACATGTGCGCGTCTTTTCAAATGGAATAAAATGGGGAGGGAAAGGTTAGATTTTAAAAACAAAAATCAAAAAATCCAAATGACAATAGCAGCAGCCAAAACGTCAACAGAACCTGGGATTCCCAGCCAGTCTCCCATGCTGGTACTTGCCCAGCCTCAAGGTGCGCAGCGGCTGCAATCTGATGAGGGCAGGCACATTCAGCTTAGAATGGACGTAGACATGCAAATGTCACATGTGCCCGTCTTTTCAAAAGGAATAAAATGGGTAGGGAAAAGTTAGATTTTAAAAACAAAAATCCAAATGACAATAGCAGCAGCCAAACTGTCATCGGAACCAGGGATTCTCAGACAGTCTCCCATACCAGTACTTGCTCAGCCACAAGCTGCATAGCGGCTGCGATCTAATGAGGGAAGGCACATTCAGCTTAGAATGGCCGTCGATGTGCAGATGTCACATGTGCGCATCTTTTCAAAAGGAATAAAATGGGGAGGGAAAGCTCGTATTTTTAAAAACAAAAATCCAAAAATCCAAATGACAATACCAGCAGCCAAAATGTCAATGGAACCAGGGATTCCCAGCCAGTCTCCCATGATGGTACTTGCCCAGCCTCAAGCTATGTAGCAGCTGCGATCTGATGAGGGAAGGCACACTCAGCTTAGAATGGCCGTTGATTGGAAGATTTCAAATGTGCACGTCTTTTCAAGAGGAATAAAATGGGGAGGGAAAGGTTAGATTTTAAAAACAAAAATCCAAATGACAATAGCAGCAGCCAGTCTTCCATGCCAGTACTTGCCTGACCTCAAGCCACGTAGCAGCTGCGATTTGACGAATTAAGGCACATTCAGCATAGAATGGCCGTTGACGTAGTGATGTCACATGTGCGCGTCTTTTCAAAAGGAATAAAATGGGGAGGGAAAAGTTAGATTTTAAAAACAAAAATCCAAATGACAATAGCAGCAGCCAAAATGTCAATGGAATCGGGGATTCCCAACCAGTCACCCATGCTGATACTTGCCCAGCCTCAATCTGCATAACAGCTGCGCTCTGATGAGGGAAGGCACGCTCAGCTCAGAATGGCCGTTGATGAGCAGATGTCACATGTGCGTGTGACACCCCAGGGGTCTGGTTGCCACAGTAATAGAGATATTATGTCTGAGAGCAAGTGGGAGGTTTCTCTGGTCAGGAGCCATAAGCATGCAACACTGCCCGCCCAGACCTGGGAGGGGAGGAATCTGCCCTTATAAACTGGGTCTGGGGCGGGATTAGGTGAGACAGAGACAGAGCCTGCAGAACAAGCAGAGCAGTCAGAGCCTAGAATGAAGCTGCAGACACAGGAAAAGCTACATCAGGAGCTCTGTAGGAGCAGAGGCAGAAGGCCAGGGGCTGTGAGCAGAGATATAGCTCGCCCTGGCTCAAGTTACTAAAACCGGACACAGGAGTCCAAGGCTGTGGGGACTGATATATTCACAGCAGCAGAAACCAGCTGGCAGGGGATTCCAGGTCCTCTGGCCATAGAAGCCCGGAGGCTCAGTCACAAAGAAGGGACCATTTAGAAAAAAAAGCAGCACTACTGGACCTGGGTGCATGAGTTGGGTCCAAAGCCTTGAAATGTCGCGATAACCTCAGCACACCAAATGTTATAATAAGATACTTTTATTTGCAGTCCACACTAAAGACGTTTCGGTCGACAAGAACTTCATCAGTGTACTGCATGTAAACAAAATGAACAGATATAGAATACAAACATTATAGTGATAATAAAGTCACAGATTATGTATACAAAACATATAAATAAAGGTCTATGTGTCTATGTAACCTTTTGTCCAACAGTAAAGCAAAAAAAGGGGGCAACCTACCAAGTTACTGGGATTGGAGCAGGAAAAGAGAAGGAGATGGGACCCAATACAGGGATTCCTATGGAGAAAGTGCATTCTATGAGGTAATGGAAGGATATATGGGGCTATAATGGGGAGGTAGACATACCGTTTGTGCCATGAAGTATAGGACAGGTGCTGCATCGATCGCGGTATCCACCGCTGGATGTGAGCAGTGTGCACGACTTGGAGACTGGCTACAAATATTATTAGAGGAGAGGAGGGTTTGGCTGCCAGCCAATGAGGAAGTTTGAATGTGCTGGTAATTAGCGCTCGATGCGGTGACGTCAAAGGAAAAAAAACCTAACAGCAAGGTTCTAACAGTACCCCCCCTTCTAAGAGGATCCTCCGGATCCCCTAGGACCAGGCTTATCAGGAAATCTCCTGTGAAACGCTCTGATAAGTCTGGACGCGGAAACATCATCTGACCTCACCCAAGAGTTATCCTCGGGTCCGAAACCTTTCCAGGCCACAAGATACTGCAAACTACCTCTATACCGTCTAGAGTCAAGGATGCGAGAAATTTCATATTCCCCGTCCTCCACCACCGGAGGAGCAGAGGCAGAGGCGTCACCATCCGACACAACAGCTTTCTTTAACAGAGAGACATGAAATACCGGATTAATTCTCCAGGAGGTAGGAACCTCCAACCTAACAGCAGATTGGTTGACAACCTGAAGCACCTTAAAGGGCCCTACAAACTTGGGACCCAATTTCTTAGAAGGAATCCTCAACCGCAGATTCCTAGAGGACAACCAAACCATGTCACCAACAGCGAACAAAACCTCCTGTCGTTTCCTATCAAAGTAGTCTTTAGATTTTCTGTTGGCCTCCTGAAGATTACCACGCACATCAGTCCAAACTCTTTCCAAATCACCGGAAAAATTCTCCTCCTCAGGCACGGCAGATCCCAACTTGGAGAACGACCCAAACGACGGATGTCTCCCAGAACAACAAAAAAAAAGGCGAACAACCAGCAGAAGAAGATGTATGATTGTTCAGAGCAAATTCGGCAAGTGGCAGAAACTCAGACCACCCCTCTTGATTGTCTGCCACAAAACAACGCAAGAACTGCTCAACATCCTGGTTTTTCCTTTCTGTCTGGCCATTAGATTCAGGATGATATCCGGACGAAAACGACAAATGAATTCCCAACCTGTCACAAAAGGCACGCCAAAAACGAGCCACGAATTGAGGACCCCTATCAGAAACAATGTCAGTAGGAACGCCATGAAGTCTGACAATTTCCTTGACAAAGGCCTTAGCGAGAGTTTTCGCGCAGGGCAGTTTGACAAAGGGAACCAAGTGACACATCTTGCTAAAACGGTCCACGACCACCCAGATGACAGTAAAACCCTCAGAGGGGGGAAGGTCAGTTATAAAGTCCATAGCCAAATGTGTCCAAGGAGCACTGGGGACCTCCAAAGGACAAAGCAACCCCGCAGCAGGAGTATGTGAGGACTTAGATCTAGCACATATAGTACATTGGCGCACCCACTTAATGACTTCCTTCTGCCATCCAGGCCACCAAAAACTGCGACCCACCAGTCTCTTGGTCTCAGAGATTCCGGGATGACCTGCCAACCGAGATTCGTGACACTCAACAAACAAATCTCTCCTAAAGGTCCAGGCACAAACAACCTCCCATGAGGAGTGTTAGATGGGGCATTCTCCTGAGCTTTAAGAATCTCATCTTCCAAAACGGAGTCTAAAGCAGCTATCACAACACCTTCTTGTAAAATGTTTTCCTCTTTCTCAGCACCGACTATGGGAGAAAAACTGCGAGACAAGGCATCCGCCTTAACATTCTTAGTACCAGGGATGTAAGTAACGGAGAAATTAAACCGCGAGATAAACAGTGCCCACCTAGCCTGACGGGCATTCAGGCGCTTGGCAGCATCAAGATATATCAGATTTTTATGATCCGTAAGAACCTGAACGGGAAATTCCGCACCTTCCAAGAAGTGGCGCCAGTGTTCAAATGCGAGTTTAATAGCCAATAATTCCCGATTACCAATATCGTAATTCAGTTCAGTCTCCGAAAATTTTTTTGAAAAAAAGGCACAGGGATGTAATCCATCCCCGTTATCCTGAGACAATACTGCGCCAACCCCCACAGAGGAAGCATCAACCTCAACCAAAAACGGCCTAGTAACATCAGGCTGCATAAGGATGGGAGCAGAGGTGAACCTCTCCTTGAGATACACAAAAGCTTCAATGGCCTCAGAAGACCACTGAACCGCATCAGCACCTTTCCTGGTGAGATCAGTCAGAGATTTGACAATACTAGAAAAATTTTTTGTGAATTTTCTATAGTAATTGGCGAAACCCAAAAACCTCTGTATCGATTTCAAACCAATAGGCCTAGGCCATTCCTGCACAGCCTGAACCTTAACCGGATCCATCTCAAAACCTTTGCTGGAGATAATGTAGCCCAAAAAACTAATTCTCTGTACAGCAAACTCACATTTCTCCAGCTTAGCAAAAAGCGAATTGTCCATTAATAACTGTAATACCTCACGCACGCTCCGCCAATGAGACTCCAGATCTGGCGAATAAATCAAAATGTCATCCAAATACACAACCACATTTTTACTGATCAAAGGTCTAAGGATGTCATTAATCAGATTCTGAAAAAATGCAGGAGCATTAGTAAGACCAAAAGGCATAACCAGATTCTCAAAATGACCCACAGGAGTGTTAAAAGCAGTCTTCCATTCGTCACCCTCCTTCATGCGCAACAGATTGTATGCCCCCTTAAGGTCAATTTTAGAGAACCACTTGGCCCCCATTAACTGGTTAAACAGATCAGGAATCAATGGCAGTGGGTAAGGATTGCGTACCGTAATTTTGTTAATCTCACGAAAATCCAGACAAGGACGTAAACCGCCGTCCTTTTTTTTTACAAAAAAAAATCCAACCGCCACAGGAGACTTAGAGGGCCTAATGTGACCGGCGGCCAAACTTGTCTGTATGTATTCCTCCAAAGCCTTCCTCTCAGGAATAGTAAGGTTAAATAAACGACTTTTAGAAAGAGTCGCTCCAGGGACAAATTCAATAGAGCAATCATAGTCTCTATGGGGAGGCAAAACCTGCGATTCCTTCTCAGAAAAAACTCTCCAAAAATCCTGAATAGGAACAGGCAATTCTCCCCTATCCAAAGCTGCAATACGCCCGTTACAACACTTGTCATAACATTTATGGCTCCAGGATTTAATTTCACTGGTAGACCAATCCAGTACAGGATTGTGAAATTTTAACCAGGGCAAACCCAATATTACTGGAGAAGGCAAGTTATTCAACACTACCAAATCCAATTTCTCATGGTGAACACCATTAATAGTGAGAGGAAATTCACTGACCTTGAGAGTAATATTCTTCAAAGGGGAGCCATCCACAGAAACCACAGCAATGGGGAATGATAAAGGTTCAGGTTTTAAATTGAGTTTTTCCACGAATCCCCCATCAATTACATTCAGTGTAGACCCGCAATCAACAAACACCCGAAATTCCATTAATTTTTCCTGAGCAATCGTGGAAGCAGCTAAAAATATACCCTTGGAATTTAAACAGGCAATACGGGCGTGACTGACCATTTTTTTTTCTTTCTTCATACGAAGCTCACAGCCTTTAATCAAATGACCAGATTTTCCGCAATAGAAACACAAGCCTTCCGAAAAACGACGGTCTTTTTCTTGAGAGCGAGGTGTCACCGATCCAATCTCCATCGGTTCACCACTGTTAGTACACACATTATCATAACCAGAAACTGACATAGCAGAGGATTTGCTCTCATTAACCCTAGCACGCAGTCTTCTATCCACCCGTATAGCTAATTGCATAGCCTGTTGCAAATCTTCAGGTGTAGGATAAGCAATTAGCAGGTCTTTAACCCTTTCACTGAGCCCAGCAAGAAATAGACTTTTCAGAGCAGAATCGTTCCACCCTGTTTGAGTGGACCAACGACGAAAATGAGTACAATATTTTTCCACATTACCTGATCCTTGTTTTAAACGTCTCAACTCAGTCTCAGCTGATGCGACACGGTCAGGATCATCATATAATAGTCCTAAAGCAGAAAAAAAACTATCCACTGATCTGAAGCATGTATCACTAGGTTGCAAAGAAAAGGCCCACTCCTGAGGCTCTTTGGGCAAAAGTGACATTATGAACCCTACGCGCTGGGATTCATCCCCAGAGGACTTGGGTCTCAAACGAAAATACAATAAGCAAGCATTTTTAAATGAAAAAAATTCTCGATGTTCACCAAAAAATAAATCCGGCAAACATACCTTAGGCTCCAAGAAATATGCTCCAGGACAGTTACTCACGTGCTGACGGAGCTCGGCCACTTCCAGAGAGAGTCCCTGCAGGTGTTTAGCCAAATCCTGAACCGACACCATGATGGAACAGAAAAATCTTTCCTTAGAGAATTTGCAGGCTGGACTTACTGTTATGTTCTGCTACCAAAGCTAAGGAAAGAGAGGAGATCTGTCCCTACTATAGGACTCAGCTGAAACCCTACGATGTAACAGGGAACCTGATCCTGCGATCAGACCTGCTAAAGTCCTAATCTAGTCTGTACGGAGACCTATAGATGTGGGGAGGGAATCCCTACAAGTACTAAGGACTGGGAGGAATATGGGACACCTCCTAACAGAAATAGTAGCAGACAGACGAACAAACAAAATAGATAGAACATAGAGGTCCGTAGACCAAGCAAACTAACAGAGTTAGATACAGAGCACAGGCTAGCTAGAAAGTAGATATACAATGAAGTCCAGCAAAGCCAGAAGGGCGGAGCAGGCTTAAATAGACCAACAAGGTCATGAGACCAGCAAAGGAAAAAAAACCTAACAGCAAGGTTCTAACAGAAACGCCCCATCCACGAATCCTATAAAGGTTTCCAGTGGATGTGTGCCTCGAGGAGGTCTATATTTGCTCTTAGAGCGGAGACCTAAGTCTTGGGCTGTGATGTCGGCCATGGATTCTGGAGGGGTGACGCTGAAAGGATTATTAGCAAAATGGGTTTTCAAGCGTAGGGTACGGTAAAAGCGTTGTAGTTCCATATCTAGTTTAAAAGTGTTGTATTTGTATGTGGGGCAGAAAGAGAGTCCCTTTTGTAAAACTGATGTTTGTGCAACGCTGAGAGTTTTTGGAAGAGATATTTACCACCATTTGTGGGTCTGCGATCGGGTGATTCGTGTGAAGTCCAGCGCCGCCATCCAGGAGCGGAGGCTAACAGAAGGCCCAAAGTCACCAGCCATACGGGTGAGCACCACACGGTATACTCAGGGACGTGGGCTACTTGTAACCGCTGACAGCAAGGTAGCCAGGAAGAGTGCAGATAAATGGGGAGGCCTACAACTCCACCTGGCCAGGGGAACTCCTGCTTGCTCGCAGACTGACCAGGCCCCTTATACTAGCCAGTACTCCCGGGAGGGTCTGCCTTGTACCATCAGTAAAGACCCTGAACTGCACCTCACGTCTCTGTGATTCCATGCCGCACCAGCACCATTAGCACTGGGACCCTCACACCATCACTCCCATCATCTCTCACATTAGCTGCCCTGAGGCAATACTTCTCCCGTGGGGAGTTATCCCATACTCGGCTGTGCAAACAACATCAGCCTCAGCGGTCGGCAGCGGAGCGGCGGTCCCCACTGACCGCAATCCACGGGTGGCGTAGTCGGACATTTGCTATAGCCACCAACACAACAGGGACTTGGTGCTCCTGGATGCGC
Organism: Phyllobates terribilis; assembly: GCF_046119375.1. Classification (NCBI taxonomy): domain Eukaryota; kingdom Metazoa; phylum Chordata; class Amphibia; order Anura; family Dendrobatidae; genus Phyllobates; species Phyllobates terribilis. Next base: position 6,568,998 of record NW_027362792.1, read on the forward strand.
AACACACATGAGTGCCTTCTTGCTGCACTACCTGCAACATGACCCTCGAATTGTGAGAATTAGAAATAATCCTGACTACTGGGTTGCCACACTGTTAGATCCCCGGTACAAAAGTAAATTTGCAGAAATTATTCCTGCCATAGAAAGGGATGCCCGCATGCAGGAGTATTAGCAGAGACTGTTGCAGAATCTTACATGTGCTTTTCCACAAAATACCAGTGGTGCACGTAGTGAATCTCACAGTTCCAACTTGCCAACCGTGGGACCGTCAAGTGTTCAGCACTCAAACCGTAACAGAACCACAGTATCTGCTGGTAACATCAATTTTGCAGAATCATTTCACCACTTTTTTAGCCCATCCTTTGCAAGGCCACAGGAGACAAGAAGTCTGACACATAGTCAATGCCTAGAGACGATGGTACAGGAGTATCTCCAAGTAAACATTGAAGCCACGACTGTGTCACTGGACCCTTGCTCTTTTTGGGCTTCCAATCTGGATAAATGGCCGGAGCTAGCCACTTACGCCTTGGAGATCTTGTCATGCCCCGCAGCCAGCGTTCTGTCTGAACGTGTGTTCAGCGCTGCTGGTGGTGTGCTGACAGATAAGCGCACGCGGCTCTCCACTGATAATGTAGACAGACTCACGTTCATAAAGATGAACAAATCATGGATCCGAAACGACTTTTCTACCCCTGTGTCATCCTGGGGAGAGTAAAAGCTTCATGATTGGTTAAAATCACCCTACCAACCATTTTAAGCTTTCAAATTACTAATCATGTTTATCTGTATCTTGGCTGGAAAATAATTTGGGCTTTGTAGCAGTGTGCAGCACTGATTCTATTAGGCCATCTATAATAAGCTCCACCAGATTTAAAATTACTAATCATGTTTATCTGTATCTTGACTGGAAAATAATTTGGGCTTTGTAGCAGTGTGCAGCACTGATCCTATTAGGCCATCTATACTAAAGCTTCACCAGATTTAAAATTAATAATAATTTTTAGCTGCATCTAGCCCGGAAAATAATTTTGGGGCTCCGAGATGCGCAAGACACATAAGTGCCTTCTTGCAGCACTACCTGCAGCATGACCCTCATATTTCAGAATTCGAAGTAATCATGACTACTGGGTTGCCACACTCTTAGATCCCCCAAACTTTTCGATCAACCTTTTCATTTTAATAAAGACCAAAAAAATTGTCATTTTTGAAATTATAAGCATTAGCAGGTTGTTAGAAACTGAAATCAAACAGTTTTCAACTCAAAACTTTATTCTAGGTGATGTTACATTTTCACATAGTACCCCTTGTTCGAAAGGAGCTTTTGAACTCTCTCGTCCATTGAATTTGTCAGGTTTTGGATGGTTTCTGCTTCAATTGTTTTGCATGAGGACAGAATACCCTCCCAGAGCTGTTGCTTAGATGTGAACTGCCTCCCGCCATCATAGACACTCCTTTTAATGATGCTCCAAAGGTTCTGAATGGGGTAGAGGTCAGGGGAGCATGGGGGTCACACCATAAGTTTGTCCCCTTTTATGCCCATATCAGCCAGAGATGCAGATGTTTTATGTGCAGCTTGAGATGGTGCATTATCATGCAGAAAAATGATCTTGCTGTGAAATACACAGTTCTTCTTCTTGAACCATGGCAGGAAGTGCTGTTTGAGAAAATCCACATACATTATGGAGTTCATCTTTAGCGCCTTCAGGGATCCTAAAGAGGCCGACAATCTCTCTCCCCATGATTCCAGCCCAAAACATTACTCCACCTCCTCCATGTTGGCGCTGTAGCCGTGTTTGCGTGGGGTGTCCATCAACCAGCCATCCTCCACTCCATCCATCTGGACCATCGAGCGCTGCACGGCACTCATCCGTGAACAAAACAGTTTTGAAATCAGTCTTCATGTAATGTTTGGCCCACTGGAGCCGTTTCTGCTTGTGTGAAGTGGATAGAGGAGGTCGACAGGATGGCGTTTGCACAGCTGCAAACCTCTGAAGGACCCTGCATCTTGTTGTTCGGGGGACGTTGGAGGCACAAGCAGCTTCAAAAACTTGTCTGCTGCTATGACAAGGCTTTTTTGCCGCTGCTCTTTCAACCTGACGTAATTGCCTGTAGGAAAGAGTCCTCAATTTGCCCTTATCAGCACGCACACGTGTGTACTGTGAATCAGCTACATACTTCTTGATTGCCAAGACACTTCATCCTGATCATCGCACAATGTTGATTGTAGTCATGCCTTGACCTAAACACTCCACAATTTGTTGCTTCTCAGCAGCCGACACATCCTTTTTCTTTCCCATTTTGGCAGAAAATGTAGGCTGCTTAATAATGTGAGACAGCCTTCTTAAGTAGTCTTGCCTTTCATTGGACACACCTGCCAAACTAATTAGCACAGGTGCCTGCAATTGCTTACAGTGATATAAAGAGTAGAGATGAGCGGTGTTCGACTAGAACTGTTCGCCAATCTCAAATTCGAGCTGTTTTGGGCGGTGTTCGAGTTGTTCGACGAACCCGAACGATTTGCAAAAAATTCGGCTGTTCGAGGTTATGTTCGATAACTGTTCGTGCACCAAAAGCTTGTCCTGCATGTCTGGCGCTATTTTGAGCACCAATCATGCAGGGATTGTCTGCCACTCACTGTAATGCCACAGCCATAGTGGTTGTGGCATTACAGTGATTGCCCAAATCGATGGAACAGTGCCAACAGTGAAACATGAAAAGCCGGCAATTCATCAGCGGCGTACACAGGTACCCGACAATTTAGAACCGAAAGAATAGAGCTTCACACATAGATTAGATAGATAGAAACATGTCAGTCACACATATAAGAAGCACAGTGACAGTGTTGCTTACTGTACTTGTCATTTAGTGTAAAGGATTTATCAAAAAAAATAATAGTGTTTTCATGCACCGTCTCTTTAAAAAAGCCGGACGGCAATTCAGCAGCGGTACCCGACAATTTATAACAGACAGAATAGAGCTTCACACATAGATTAGATAGATAGAAACATGTCAGTCACACATATATGAAGTACATTGACAGTGTGGATTACTGTACTTGTCATTTAGTGTAAAGGATTTATTAAAAAAAAATAATAGTGTTTTCATGCACCGTCTCTTTAAAAAAGCCGGCCGGCAATTCAGCATCTGTACCCGACAATTTAGAATAGAAGGAATAGAGAATCACACATAGATTAGGTAGATAGAAACATGTCAGCCACATATATATGAAGTACAGTGACAGTGTTGCTTACTGTACTTGTCGTTTAGTATAAAGGATTTATTAAAAAAAATAATAGTGTTTTCATGCACTGTCTCTTTAAAAAAGCCGGCCGGCAATTCAGCATCTGTACCCGACAATTTAGAATAGAAGGAATAGAGAATCACACATAGATTAGATAGATAGAAACATGTCAGTCACATATATATGAAGTACAGTGATAGTGTTGATTACTGTACTTGTCATTTAGTGTTAAAATAAAGGATTTATTTTAAAAAAAATTGGCGTGGGGTTCCCCGTAATTTTAGTCTCTAGCGGAGGTTAAGCAGACAGCTGGGGCAGATGTTTGAAGCCTGGGAAGGGGGTAATACCCACGGAGCTTCCCAGGCTACTAATATCAGCCCACAGCTGAATACCTAGCCTTTACTAGCTATTAAAATGGAGGACCCCCCAAAAAAATGACGTGGGGTCCCCCCTATTTTAATAGCTAGCAAAGGCTAGGCAGACAGCTGGGGGCTGATATTAATAGCCCAGGAAGGGAGCCATGAATATTGGCCCCCTCCCAGGCTAGAAACACCAGCCGTCAGCCGCCCCAGAAATGGCGCATCCTTAGGATGCGCCAATTCTGGCACTTAGACTCGCTCTTCCCACTGCCCTGTAGCGGTGGCAGTGGGGTAATAGGGTTGGGGTTGATGTCAGCTTATAATGCCAGCTGACATCAAGCCCAGGTTAGTAATGGAGAGGCGTCTATAAGACACCCCCATTACTAACCCCATAGTCAAAGTTAAAAAAAACACAAACACCCAGAATAAAGTCCTTTAATTGAAATAAAGACACATTCCTTTATTGTTCTAAATTAAACCATACTTACCATCACGCCCATTCCAGCTGAAGCCAACGATCTCCTGCAATAAAAGAAAAATAATAAAGCAACCTCATCCTTACCTTTCCATGGTTCCCACGACAGCTTCAGCTCTGCTACATCGAGATGACAGGCTGGACAACAGCAGAACGCTGCCATCCAGCCTGTCATCCCGCAGACACTGAGAAGCGCAGGTTTGTTTGCACTCCTCAGTGTCTCACTGTGACGGCATCCAGATGAGCCGAGGTCATGTCCAATGAACTCGGCGCACCTTATGCACGTCACTGACAGCGTGGGAAAATTCTCCTGCACTCAGCACTTCAGCGTGAGAATTCTCCCACGCTGTCAGTGACGTACATGAGGTCAGCTGAGTTCATTGGACATGAATGAGCTCACCTCATGCACGTCACTGACAGCGTGGGAGAATTCTCACGCTGTAGCGCTGAGTGCAGGAGAATTCTCCCACGCTGTCAGTGACGTGCATGAGGTGAGCTGAGATCATTGGACATGAATGAGCTCACCTCATGCACGTCACTGACAGCGTCGGAAAACTCTCCTGCACTCAGCGCTTCAGCGTGAGAATTTTCCCACGCTGTCAGTGACGTGCATGAGGTGAGCCGAGTTCATTGGACATGACCTCGGCTCATCTTTATGTCGTCACAGCCTGACACTGAGGAGCACAAGCATGCCTGCGCTTCTCAGTGTCTGCGGGATGACAGGCTGGATGGCAGCGTTCTGCTGCGGTCCAGCCTGTCATCTCGATGTAGCAGAGCTGAAGCTGTCGTGGGAACCATGGAAAGGTAAGGATGAGGTTGCTTTATTATTTTACTTTTATTGCAGGAGATCATTGGCTTCAGCTGGAATGGGCGTGATGGTAAGTATGGTTTAATTTAGAACAATAAAGAATTGTGTGTTTATTTCAATTAAAGGACTTTATTCTGGGTGTTGTGTTTTTTTAAATACTTTACTAGAAATTCATGGTGGTCATGTCTAATATTGGCGTGACCCCATGAATTTCGGGCTTAGGGCCAGCTGATAATGCCAAGCTGGCCTTAACCCCTTTATTACCCAGTGAGCCACCGCACCAGGGCCCTGGATGAGTTGGGTACAGCGCCAGAAGATGGCGCTTCTGTTATGCACACGCCCGGGCTAGAGCGGCGTGTGCATGTGATTGGTAGTGATTCCACTGGACCGTGCCGGAGAGTGTATGCCTGGAGGGGCGTAACTAAGTATCTACCCGATCCGACCAAGGTGGCACGACGGCATACGACGCCAGTGCACCAAGGAGGAACCGAGCAGAGGGACCAGGTGCTACTCCAGGACAGACCCCGGACACGGCTGTTGACCCACACAGGGAAATACAGGAACAGACTGGTATGCAGGCAGGCGGGTATGCAGGCAGGTGGGTATGCAGGCAGGCGGGTATGCAGGCAGGCGGGTAAAGGCAAGCACAGCTAGAGTGCAGACGGGGAGGCACTAGCAGGTAGGAACACAGGCGGGATAGAGCCCAGTACACACCGGGACTCAGGAACAATACAGGCAGGATAGGGCCCAGTACACACTGGGACTCAGGAACAATACAGGCAGGATAGGGCCCAGTACACACTGGGACTCAGGAACAATACAGGCAGGATAGGGTACAGGCAGGGCAGGACAGGACTGCCGGAGCAGCGGGCAGAAGCAGGGCAGGACAGGACTGCAGGAGCAGCGGGCAGAAGCAGGGCAAAACAGGTAAAGGATAGGAGAGAGTTCAGACTGGAACTGAGTGTACGGAGGAGACCGACACTGCAGCGGGATACAGGAGCGGGTCTGGGAATACTGCCCCCAGAGGGGCGGGACGAACAGGCAAGGAGCGTGTTCAGACAGGACAGACAAGATACACAGAAAGGACTTAGTTCAGACACGGGAACTAATACCGCAAAGCAGGAGACATACAGGACTTAGTTCAGACACGGGAACTAATACCGTAAAGCAGGAGACATACAGGACACAGTTCAGACACGGGAGCTGACACCGCAAGGCAGGAGACATACAGGACTTAGTTCAGACACGGGAACTAATACCGTAAAGCAGGAGACATACAGGACACAGTTCAGACACGGGAGCTGACACCGCCAGGCAGGAGACATACAGGACTTAGTTCAGACACGGGAACTAATACCGAAAAGCAGGAGACATACAGGACACAGTTCAGACACGGGAGCTGACACCGCCAGGCAGGAGACATACAGGACTTAGTTCAGACACGGGAACTAATACCGAAAAGCAGGAGACATACAGGACACAGTTCAGACACGGGAGCTGACACCGCAAGGCAGGAGACATACAGGACTTAGTTCAGACACGGGAACTAATACCGAAAAGCAGGAGACATACAGGACACAGTTCAGACACGGGAGCTGACACCGCCAGGCAGGAGACATACAGGACTTAGTTCAGACACGGGAACTAATACCGAAAAGCAGGAGACATACAGGACACAGTTCAGACACGGGAGCTGACACCGCAAGGCAGGAAACATACAGGACTTAGTTCAGACAGGCCTGGAAACAAGCCTCCAGGAAAGGCGGACAGGGAAACAAAGACGGGACCTGGCACCTTCAGAGTGCAAGCACACACTGAAAGAAACACATATGCTCAGGCAGGGATAGAAGGGAGCTGCTGAGCTATATACCAAGTGTCAGACAGCAATAGGCTGAGGACGCACAAGGGGTGTGACCCACAGCAGGTACAAAAAGCAGGAAGTGATCGGGCGCCGCCCTTAAGCAGCAGAGACAGACACAAACAGACAGCATGGAGGGAAGCCAGAGAGACACTCTGGACAGGAGATCAAGTGCGCTCTCTTGCACAGTGGGAGATGGACCACCATGCAAGGACGCCGCCAGGTATGTTACAGTACCTCCACCCTTACGCCCCCTCTTCTTCAGGCCTGCCAGAATCTTCCGCAGGGAATTCGAGGACCAGTCGTTCACTGGGTTGGAGGGGGACAGAGACTTGAGGGTAATCTCTGCTTCGAGGTACATCTTGTCAAGCTCACAGGAAGAAATAGACGGGTTATCAGGTACATAATGAGGAAAAGTCACTGTCTCTTTGTTATCTGGTGGTACCCCGGAGGATTCAGGAAACAACTGGAGGTCCTCCGCCGGGTCAGAAGAGTACTGAGGCTCAGAGAAAACATCTGCTTCAGAGTACACAAGGTCGGACTCACTGGAGGAAGCAGGCGAGGTATCAGGTACAGGAAATAGGAAAGTCTCTGTCCATTCACCACCAGGTGGCACCCCGAAGGGTTCTAAACACAACTGGAGGTCCTCCGCCTGGTCGGAGGGGTGTAGAGACTCGGGAGTAACTTCTGCTTCGGAGAACACTAGGTCGGACTCACTGGAGGAAGCAGGCGAGGTATCAGGTACAGGAAATAGGAAAGTCTCTGTCCATTCACCACCAGGTGGCACCCCGAAGGGTTCTAAACACAACTGGAGGTCCTCCGCCTGGTCGGAGGGGTGTAGAGACTCGGGAGTAACTTCTGCTTCGGAGAACACTAGGTCGGACTCACTGGAGGAAGCAGGCGAGGTATCGGGTACCGAGTATAGGAAAGTCTCTGTCCATTCACCACCAGGTGGCACCCCGAAGGGTTCTAAACACAACTGGAGGTCCTCCGCCTGGTCGGAGGGGTGTAGAGACTCGGGAGTAACTTCTGCTTCGGAGAACACTAGGTCGGACTCACTGGAGGAAGCAGGCGAGGTATCGGGTACCGAGTATAGGAAAGTCTCTGTCCATTCACCACCAGGTGGCACCCCGAAGGGTTCTAAACACAACTGGAGGTCCTCCGCCTGGTCGGAGGGGTGTAGAGACTCGGGAGTAACTTCTGCTTCGGAGAACACTAGGTCGGACTCACTGGAGGAAGCAGGCGAGGTATCGGGTACCGAGTATAGGAAAGTCTCTGTCCATTCACCACCAGGTGGCACCCCGAAGGGTTCTAAACACAACTGGAGGTCCTCCGCCTGGTCGGAGGGGTGTAGAGACTCGGGAGTAACCTCTGCTTCGGAGTACACCAGGTTGGACTCACTGGACGAAGCGAGCGAGGTATCAGGTACAGAGTATAGGAGAGTCTCTGTCCTTTCGTTACCAGGTAGCACCCCGAAGGGTTCAGGAGGTCTCAGGGAGGACAGACCCAGGCGTGACTGCTTGCCTCTAAGTCTAGCACGTCTGGACTGCCTCTTGAGGTTGGAAGAAGTATTCCGGAAAGCGTAGTCACCCTGTGAGGATTCTGGGTGGGCAGTAGTCTCATTGGGCTGGAGAACTATTACGCTACCCACACACATTACCCATTGGGGCTGCTCCGGGATATTGGGAAGTGAAGCTTCAGCAGGAGCCTCCGGGTTAGGATCATCGAAGACCATTAGAAAGGCCACCAGGAAGGCCATTAGGTCCCGGAGGATCGGATCCTGTGTCTCATATAGGGGGTTGATCCATTCCAAGGCATCCCCCGCCAGGTAAGACATAATAAAGGCCACTTTAGCCCAATCGGAAGGAAAATAAAGAGGGTAGGCCTTAAAGTGTAGCATGCATTGCTCCACAAATGCACGACACTGTCTTGGATCCCCATAGTAACGTGGCGGATCCGCAGGAACGAGAGCTGATAGATCCATCTGGACAGTGCGTAATTCGCCTGGAACTCAGCTAAGGGAAAAAAAAATTATTTATTTATTTATTTTAATGCAAGTCTTCGCTGGAAACTTCTCAGAGAGCGAAGGCCGTGGGGCTCAACGGGAACCATGGCCTGAGCATGCTGTTATGCACACGCCCGGGCTAGAGCGGCGTGTGCATGTGATTGGTAGTGATTCCACTGGACCGTGCCGGAGAGTGTATGCCTGGAGGGGCGTAACTAAGTATCTACCCGATCCGACCAAGGTGGCACGACGGCATACGACGCCAGTGCACCAAGGAGGAACCGAGCAGAGGGACCAGGTGCTACTCCAGGACAGACCCCGGACACGGCTGTTGACCCACACAGGGAAATACAGGAACAGACTGGTATGCAGGCAGGCGGGTATGCAGGCAGGTGGGTATGCAGGCAGGCGGGTATGCAGGCAGGCGGGTAAAGGCAAGCACAGCTAGAGTGCAGACGGGGAGGCACTAGCAGGTAGGAACACAGGCGGGATAGAGCCCAGTACACACCGGGACTCAGGAACAATACAGGCAGGATAGGGCCCAGTACACACTGGGACTCAGGAACAATACAGGCAGGATAGGGCCCAGTACACACTGGGACTCAGGAACAATACAGGCAGGATAGGGTACAGGCAGGGCAGGACAGGACTGCCGGAGCAGCGGGCAGAAGCAGGGCAGGACAGGACTGCAGGAGCAGCGGGCAGAAGCAGGGCAAAACAGGTAAAGGATAGGAGAGAGTTCAGACTGGAACTGAGTGTACGGAGGAGACCGACACTGCAGCGGGATACAGGAGCGGGTCTGGGAATACTGCCCCCAGAGGGGCGGGACGAACAGGCAAGGAGCGTGTTCAGACAGGACAGACAAGATACACAGAAAGGACTTAGTTCAGACACGGGAACTAATACCGCAAAGCAGGAGACATACAGGACTTAGTTCAGACACGGGAACTAATACCGTAAAGCAGGAGACATACAGGACACAGTTCAGACACGGGAGCTGACACCGCAAGGCAGGAGACATACAGGACTTAGTTCAGACACGGGAACTAATACCGTAAAGCAGGAGACATACAGGACACAGTTCAGACACGGGAGCTGACACCGCCAGGCAGGAGACATACAGGACTTAGTTCAGACACGGGAACTAATACCGAAAAGCAGGAGACATACAGGACACAGTTCAGACACGGGAGCTGACACCGCCAGGCAGGAGACATACAGGACTTAGTTCAGACACGGGAACTAATACCGAAAAGCAGGAGACATACAGGACACAGTTCAGACACGGGAGCTGACACCGCAAGGCAGGAGACATACAGGACTTAGTTCAGACACGGGAACTAATACCGAAAAGCAGGAGACATACAGGACACAGTTCAGACACGGGAGCTGACACCGCCAGGCAGGAGACATACAGGACTTAGTTCAGACACGGGAACTAATACCGAAAAGCAGGAGACATACAGGACACAGTTCAGACACGGGAGCTGACACCGCAAGGCAGGAAACATACAGGACTTAGTTCAGACAGGCCTGGAAACAAGCCTCCAGGAAAGGCGGACAGGGAAACAAAGACGGGACCTGGCACCTTCAGAGTGCAAGCACACACTGAAAGAAACACATATGCTCAGGCAGGGATAGAAGGGAGCTGCTGAGCTATATACCAAGTGTCAGACAGCAATAGGCTGAGGACGCACAAGGGGTGTGACCCACAGCAGGTACAAAAAGCAGGAAGTGATCGGGCGCCGCCCTTAAGCAGCAGAGACAGACACAAACAGACAGCATGGAGGGAAGCCAGAGAGACACTCTGGACAGGAGATCAAGTGCGCTCTCTTGCACAGTGGGAGATGGACCACCATGCAAGGACGCCGCCAGGTATGTTACAGCTTCTATGAACGCGCCATTTTCTGGGGAGGCTGCGGACTGCAATTTGCAGCGGGGGGGGCCCAGAAAGCTTGGGCCTCCCTGCGCTGCGGATTCCAGCTCCCAGTTGCCTAGTTGTACCTGGCTGGGCACAAAAATAGGGCGAAGCCCCACGCATTTTTTTTTTAAATTATTTCATGAAATTCATGGAATAATTAAGAAAAAAAGGGCTTCCCTATATTGTTGTGTCCAACCAGGTACAAATAGGCAGCTGGTGGTTGGGGGCAGCCCGTCCCTGCCTGCTGTACCTGGCTGGACACAAATATAGTGCGAAGCCCCACGTCAATTTTTTTTTAATTATTTCATGAAATAATTTTTTTAAAAAAGGGCTTCCCTATATTGTTGTGTCTGGCCAGGTACAAATAGGCAGCTGGTGGTTGGGGGCAGCCCGTTCCTGCCTGCTGTACCTGACTGGACACAAATATAGGGCGAAGCCCCACGTCAATTTTTTTTAAATTATTTCAGGAAATTCATGAAATAATGAAAAAAAAATTGATGTGGGGCTTCGCCCTATATTTGTGTCCAGTCAGGTACAGCAGGCAGGAACGGGCTGCCCCCAACCACCAGCTGCCTATTTGTACCTGGTTGGACACAACAATATAGGGAAGCCCTTTTTTTCTTAATTATTCCATGAATTTCATGAATTTAAAAAAAAAATACGTGGAGCTTCGCCCTATTTTTGTGTCCAGCCAGGTACAACTAGGCAGCTGGGGGCTGGAATCTGCAGCGCAGGGAGGCCCAAGCTTTCTGGGCCCCACCCGCTGCAAATTGCAGTCCGCAGCCGCCCCGGAAAATGGCGCGTTCATAGAAGCGTCATCTTCTGGCGCTGTACCCAACTCATCCAGGGCCCTGGTGCGGTGGCTCACTGGGTAATAAAGGGGTTAAGGCCAGCTTAGCATTATCAGCTGGCCCTAAGTCCGAAATTCATGGGGTCACGCCAATATTAGACATGACCACCATGAATTTCTAGTAAAGTATTTAAAAAAAACACAAACACCCAGAAAAAAGTCCTTTAATTGAAATAAACACACAATTCTTTATTGTTCTAAATTAAACCATACTTACCATCACGCCCATTCCAGCTGAAGCCAATGATCTCCTGCAATAAAAGAAAAATAATAAACCAACCTCATCCTTACCTTTCCATGGCTCCCACGACAGCTTCAGCTCTGCTACATCGAGATGACAGGCTGGACCGCAGCAGAACGCTGCCATCCAGCCTGTCATCCCGCGGACACTGAGAAGCGCAGGCATGCTTGTGCTCCTCAGTGTCAGGCTGTGACGGCATCCAGATGAGCCGAGGTCATGTCCAATGAACTCGGCTCACCTCATGCACGTCACTGACAGCGTGGGAAAATTCTCACGCTGAAGCGCTGAGTGCAGGAGAATTTTCCCACGCTGTCAGTGACGTACATGAGGTGCGCCGAGTTCATTGTCGGCTCATCTGGATGCCGTCACAGTCAGACACTGAGGAGCGCAAGCAAGCCTGCGCTTCTCAGTGTGTGCGGCATGGCAAGCTGGATGGCAGCGTTCTGCTGCGGTCCAGCCTGTCATCTCGATGTAGCAGAGCTGAAGCTGTTCTGGGAACCATGGAAAGGTAAGGATGATGTTGCTTTATTATTTTTCTTTTATTGCAGGAGATCGTTGGCTTCAGCTGGAATGGGTGTGATGGTAAGTATGGTTTAATTTAGAACAATAAAGAATTGTGTCTTTATTTCAATTAAAGGACTTTATTCTGGGTGTTTGTGTTTTCTTTTAACTTTGACTATGGGGTTAGTAATGGGGGTGACTTATAGACGCCTCTCCATTACTAACCTGGGCTTGATGTCAGCTGGCATTATAAGCTGACATCAACCCCAACCCTATTACCCCCTGCCACCGCACCAGGGCAGCGTGGAAGAGCGAGGCTAAGTGCCAGAATTGGCGCATCCTATGGATGCGCCATTTCTGGGGCGGCTCACGGCTGGTGTTTCTAGCCTGGGAGGGGGCCAATATTCATGGCTCCCTTCCTGGGCTATTAATATCAGCCCCCAGCTGTCTGCCTAGCCTTTGCTAGCTATTAAAATAGGGGGGACCCCACGTCAATTTTTTGGGGGGTCCCCCATTTTAATAGCTAGTAAAGGCTAGGCATTCAGCTGGGGGCTGATATTAGTAGCCTGGGAAGCTCCGTGGGTATTACCCCCTTCCCAGGCTTCAAACATCTGCCCCAGCTGTCTGCTTAACCTCCGCTAGAGACTAAAATTACGGGGAACCCCACGCCAATTTTTTTTAATAATAAATCCTTTATTTTAATACTAAATGACAAGTACAGTAACCAACACTATCACTGTACTTCATATATATGTGACTGACATGTTTCTATCTATCTAATCTATGTGTGATGCTCTATTCTGTCTGTTATAAATTGTCGGGTACCGCTGCTGAATTGCCGGCCGGCTTTTTTAAAGAGACGGTGCATGAAAACACTAATATTTTTTTTGATAAATCCTTTACACTAAATGACAATTACAGTAAGCAACACTGTCACTGTACTTCATATATATGTGGCTGACATGTTTCTATCTATCTAATCTATGTGTGATTCTCTATTCCTTCTATTATAAATTGTCGGGTACAGATGCTGAATTGCCAGCCGGCTTTTTTAAAGAGACGGTGCATGAAAACACTATTATTTTTTTTAATAAATCCTTTGCAGTAAATGACAAGTACAGTAAGCAACACTGTCACAGTACTTCATATATATGTGACTGACATGTTTCTATCTATCTAATCTATGTGTGAAGCTCTATTCTGTCTGTTATAAATTGTCGGGTACCGCTGCTGAATTGCCGGCCGGCTTTTTTAAAGAGACAGTGCACGAAAACACTATTATATTTTTTAATAAATCCTTTACACTAAATGACAAGTACAGTAAGCAACACTGTCACTGTACTTCATATATATGTGACTGACATGTTTCTATCTATCTAATCTATGTGTGATGCTCTATTCCTTCATGTCTAAATTGTCGGGTACCGGTGTATACCGCTGCTGAATTGCCGGCGGCTTTTTTAAAGAAAGCGTCTTCTGAGCAGTTTGTGACCTTTTGGACACCTTTGAAGGTGTTTTCTATGTGTTCCTATGTGTTTTTGTTTGCCTGCCATTGGTTTTAACGGTGTTCGACGGTGTTCTAAGGTGTTCGACGAACAGTTCGACGAACAGTTCCTCGAACATCCCGGTGTTCGACGAACCGAACTGAACCCGAACACTACGGGGGTTGCTCAACACTAATAAAGAGCCCTGACACACATCACCATCAATGAGTTTAACTGAGAAACAAACAAATTCTTCCCTTATCACTCCTAAACACTTTTTGCATAATAATTTGGAACACAGTGTACATGTGCTTTTCCACAAAACACCAGTGGTTCACGTAGTGAATCTTACAGTTCTAACTTGCCAACCGTGGTCTGTATGGAGTTGTTCAATAAAGGGCCCAAAATTAAGATAACATAGATGGGAGAGGTCTCTATGAATAGGAATTCCTAAGTATTTGATACCCTGTGAGGGCCAGGCAAAGGGAAAGTTGGACTGGATGGAATCCTATATGGATTTGGGGATTGAGACATCGAGGGCCTCAGACTTCGCTGCATTGATTTTAAAATTTGACCATGTAACAAAGTGATCTATTTCAGCCATAACAGCATGGATGGATATATGTGATTGAGTGATATATACTAGGACATCATCAGCAAATAGAGAGCACTTGTACTCGGTGCTTCCCACCTCAATCCACCTAATATTGGGGTTATGGCGAATTGATGAGAGCAGGTGCTCCGTCACTAGGATGTATAAGAGAGGAGACAGAGGACATCCCTGCCTTGTCCCATTGGTGATTGTGAAAGGTGATGAATAGTGTTGAGCCACCCCCGTAGTGTTCGGGTTCGGTTCGGTTCGTCGAACACCGGGATGTTCGAGGAACTGTTCGTCGAACTGTTCGTCGAACACCTTAGAACACCGTCGAACACCGTTAAAACCAATGGCAGGCAAACAAAAACACATAGAAACACATAGAAAACACCTGCAAAGGTGTCCAAAAGCTGACAAACTGCTCTGAAGACACTCTCTTTAAAAAAGCCGGCCAGCAAATTCAGCAGCGGCATACACCGGTACCCGACAATTTAGACAAGAAGGAATAGAGCATCACACATAGATTAGATAGATAGAAACATGTCAGTCACACATATAAGAAGCACAGTGACAGTGTTGGTTACTGCACTTGTCATTTAGTGTAAAGGATTTATTAAAAAAAATTTAGTGTTTTCATGCACCGTCTCTTTAAAAAAGCCGGCCGGCAATTCAGCATCTGTACCCGACAATTTAGAACAGAAAGAATAGAGCTTCACACATAGATTAGATAGATAGAAACATGTCAGTCACATATATATGAAGTACAGTGACAGTGTTGCTTACTGTACTTGTCATTTAGTGTAAAGGATTTATTTAAAAAAATAATAGTGTTTTCATGCACTGTCTCTTTAAAAAAGCCGGCCGGCAATTCAGCAGCGGTACCCGACAATTTAGAACAGAAAGATAGAGCATCACACATAGATTAGATAGATAGAAACATGTCAGTCACATTTATAATAAGTACAGTGACAGTGTTGGTTACTGTACTTGTCATTTAGTGTTAAAATAAAGGATTTATTAAAATAAAAATTGGCGTGGGATCCCCCATAATTTTAGGCTCTAGCGGAGGTTAAGCAGACGGCTGGGGCAGATGTTTGAAGCCTCGGAAGGGGGTAATACCCATGGAGCTTCCCAGGCTACTAATATCAGCCCCCAGCTAAATACCTAGCCTTTACTAGCTATTAAAATGGGGGACCCCCCCAAAAAAATGACGTGGGGTCCCCCCATTTTAATAGCTAGCAAAGGCTAGGCAGACAGCTGGGGGCTGATATTAATAGCCCAGGAAGGGTGCCATGAATATTGGCCCCCTCCCAGGCTAGAAACACCAGCCGTCAGCCGCCCCAGAAATGGCGCATCCATAGGATGCGCCAATTCTGGCACTTAGCCTCGCTCTTCCCACTGCCCTGTAGCGGTGGCAGTGGGGTAATAGGGCTGGGGTTGATGTCAGCTTATAATGCCAGCTGACATCAAGCCCAGGTTAGTAATGGAGAGGCGTCTATAAGACACCTCCATTACTAACCCCATAGTCAAAGTTAAAAAAAACACAAACACCCAGAATAAAGTCCTTTAATTGAAATAAACACACAATTCTTTATTGTTCTAAATTAAACCATACTTACCGTCACGCCCATTCCAGCTGAAGCCAACGATCTCCTGTAATAAAAATAAAATAATAAACCAACATCATCCTTACCCTTCCATGGTTCCCAGAACAGCTCCAGCTCTGCTACATCGAGATGACTGGCTGGACCGCAGCAGAACGCTGCCATCCAGCCTGTCATCCCGCGGACACTGAGAAGCGCAGGCATGCTTGCTCTCCTCACTGTCTCGCTGTGACGGCATCCAGATGAGCCGAGGTCATGTCCAATGAACTCGGCTCACCTCATGCACGTCACTGACAGCGTGGGAAAATTCTCACGCTGAAGCGCTGAGTGCAGGAGAATTTTCCCACGCTGTCAGTGAGGTGCATGAGGTGAGCTGAGTTCATTGGACATGAGCTCACCTCATGCACGTCACTGACAGCGTGGGAGAATTCTCCTGCACTCAGCACTTCAGCGTGAGAATTTTCCCACGCTGTCAGTGACGTGCATGAGGTGAGCCGAGTTCATTGGACATGACCTCGGCTCACCTGGATGCCGTCACAGCCTGACACTGAGGAGCACAAGCATGCCTGCGCTTCTCAGTGTCCGCGGGATGACAGGCTGGATGGCAGCGTTCTGCTGCGGTCCAGCCTGTCATCTCGATGTAGCAGAGCTGAAGCTGTCGTGGGAACCATGGAAAGGTAAGGATGAGGTTGGTTTATTATTTTTCTTTTATTGCAGGAGATCGTTGGCTTCAGCTGGAATGGGTGTGATGGTAAGTATGGTTTAATTTAGAACAATAAAGAATTGTGTGTTTATTTCAATTAAAGGACTTTATTCTGGGTGTTGTGTTTTTTTTAAATACTTTACTAGAAATTCATGGTGGTCATGTCTAATACTGGCGTGACCCCATGAATTTTGGGCTTGGGGCCAGCTGATAATACCAAGCTGGCCCTAACCCCTTTATTACCCAGTGAGCCACCGCACCAGGGCCCTGGATGAGTTGGGTACAGCGCCAGAAGAAGGCGCTTCTTTGAACGTGCCATTTTCCGGGGTGGCTGCGGACTGCAATTTGCAGCGGGGGGGGCCCAGAAAGCTTGGGCCTCCCTGCGCTGCAGATTCCAGCCCCCAGCTGCCTAGTTGTACCTGGCTGGACACAAAAATAGGGCGAAGCACCACGTATTTTTTTTTTAATTATTTCATGAAATTCATGAAATAATTAAGAAAAAAAGGCCTTCCCTATATTGTTGTGTCCGGCCAGGTACAAATAGTCAGCTGGTGTTTGGGGTCAGCCCGTTCCTGCCTGCTGTACCTGGCTGGACACAAATAAAGTGCGAAGCCCCACTTTAATTTTTTTTAATTATTTCATGAAATTCATGAAATAATTAAGAAAAAAAGGTCTTCCCTATATTGTTCTGTCCGGCCAGGTACAAATAGGCAGCTAGTGGTTGGGGGCAGCCCGTTCCTGCCTGCTGTACTTGGCTGGACACAAATATAGTGCGAATCCCCACTTCAATTTTTTTTAATTATTTCATGAAATTCATGAAATAATTAAGAAAAAAAGGCCTTCTCTATATTGTTGTGTCCTGCCAGGTACAAATAGGCAGCTGGTGGTTGGGGGCAGCCCGTTCCTGCCTGCTGTACCTGGCTGGACACAAATATAGTGCGAAGCCCCACTTCAATTTTTTTAAATTATTTCAGGAAATTCATGAAATAATTAAAAAAAAATTGACGTGGGGCTTCGCACTATATTTGTGTCCAGTCAGGTGCAGCAGGCAGGAACGGGCTGCCCCCAACCACCAGCTGCCTATTTGTACCTGGCCGGACACAACAATATAGGGAAGCCCTTTTTTACCTAATTATTTCATGAAATAATTTAAAGAAAATTGACGTGGGGCTTCGCCCTGTTTTTGTGTCCAGCCAGATACAACTAGGCAGCTGGGGGCTGGAATCCGCAGCGCAGGGAGGCCCAAGCTTTCTGGGCCACCCCCGCTGCAAATTGCAGTCCGCAGCCACCCCGGAAAATGGTGCGTTCATAGAAGCGCCATCTTCTGGCGCTGTACCCAACTCATCCAGGGCCCTGGTGCGGTGGCTCACTGGGTAATAAAGGGGTTAAGGCCAGCTTGGCATTATCAGCTGGCCCTAAGCCCGAAATTCATGGGGTCACGCCAATATTAGACATGACCACCATGAATTTCTAGTAAAGTATTTAAAAAAAACACAACACCCAGAAAAAAGTCCTTTAATTGAAATAAACACACAATTCTTTATTGTTCTAAATTAAACCATACTTACCATCACGCCCATTCCAGCTGAAGCCAACGATCTCCTGAAATAAAAGAAAAATAATAAAGCAACATCATCCTTACCTTTCCATGGTTCCCATGACAGCTTCAGCTCTGCTACATCGAGATGACAGGCTGGACCGCAGCAGAACGCTGCCATCCAGCTTGTCATCCCGCAGACACTGAGAAGCGCAGGCTTGCTTGCGCTCCACAGTGTCTCTCTGTGAGGGTATCCAGATGAGCCGAGTTAATGTCCAATGAACTCGGCTCACCTCATGCACGTCACTGACAGCGTGGGAAAATTCTCCTGCACTCAGCGCTTGAGCGTGGGAGAATTCTCACGCTGAAGCGCTGAGTGCAGGAGAATTCTCCCACGGTGTCAGTGACGTGCAGGAGGTGAGCTGAGTTCATTGGACATGAGCTCACCTTATGCACGTCACTGACAGCGTGGGAGAATTCTCCTGCACTCACCGCTTCAGCGTGAGAATTTTCCCACGCTGTCAGTGACGTGCATGAGGTGAGCCGAGTTCATTGGACATGAACTCGGCTCTTCTGGATGCCGTCACAGAGAGACGCTGAGCAGCGCAAGCAAGTCTGCGCTTCTCAGTGTCTGCGGGATGACAGGCTGGATGGCAGCTTTCTGCTGCGGTCCAGCCTGTCATCTCGATGTAGCAGAGCTGAAGCTGTCGTGGGAACCATGGGAAGGTAAGGATTATGTTGCTTTATTATTTTTCTTTTATTGCAGGGGATCGTTGGCTTCAGCTGGAATGGGCGTGATTGTAAGTATGGTTTAATTTAGAACAATAAAGAATTGTGTCTTTATTTCAATTAAAGGACTTTATTCTGGGTGTTTGTGTTTTTTTTTAACTTTGACTATGGGGTTAGTAATGGGGGTGTCTCATAGACGCCTCTCCATTACTAACCTGGGCTTGATGTCAGCTGGCATTATAAGCTGACATCAACCCCCAGCCCTATTACCCCACTGCCACCGCTACAGGGCAGTGGGAAGAGCGAGGCTAAGTGCCAGAATTGGCGCATCCTATGGATGTGCCATTTCTGGGGCGGCTGACGGCTGGTGTTTCTAGCCTGGGAGGGGGCCAATATTCATGGCTCCCTTCCTGGGCTATTAATATCAGCCCCCAGCTGTCTGCCTAGCCTTTGCTAGCTATTAAAATAGGGGGGACCCCACGTCAATTTTTTGGGGGGTCCCCCATTTTAATAGCTAGTAAAGGCTAGGCATTCAGCTGGGGGCTGATATTAGTAGCCTGGGAAGCTCCGTGGGTATTACCCCTTCCCAGGCTTCAAACATCTGCCCCAGCCGTCTGCTTAACCTCCGCTAGAGACTAAAATTATGGGGGATCCCACGCCAATTTTTTTTAAAATAAATCCTTTATTTTAACACTAAATGACAAGTACAGTAAGCAACACTGTCACTGTACTTCATATATATGTGACTGACATGTTTCTATCTATCTAATCTAAGTGTGATGCTCTATTGCTTCCATTCTAAATTGTCGGGTACAGATGCTGAAATGCCGGCCGGCTTTTTTAAAGAGACAGTGCATGAAAACACTATTATTTTTTTTAATAAATCCTTTACACTAAATGGCAAGTACAGTAATCAACACTGTCACTGTACTTCTTATATATGTGACTGACATGTTTCTATCTATCTAATCTATGTGTGATTCTCTATTCCTTCAATTCTAAATTGTCGGGTACCGCTGCTGAATTGCCGGCCGGCTTTTTTAAAGAGACGGTGCATGAAAACACTAATATTTTTTTTTATAAATCCTTTACACTAAATGACAAGTACAGTAATCAACACTGTCACTGTACTTCATATATATGTGACTGACATGTTTCTATCTATCTAATCTATGTGTGATGCTCTATTCTTTCGGTTCTAAATTGTCGGGTACCGGTGTATGCCGCTGATGAATTGCCGGCTTTTCATGTTTCACTGTGAGCACAGTTCCCATCGATTTGGGCAATCACTCTAATGCCACAACCACCATGGCTGTGGCATTACAGTGAGTGGCAGACAATCCCTGCATGATTGGTGCTCTAAATAGCGCCAGACATGCAGGACACGCTTTTGGTGCACGAACAGTTATCGAACATAACCTCGAACAGCCGAATTTTTTGCAAATCGTTTGGGTTCGTCGAACAACTCGAACACCGCCCAAAACAGCTCGAATTTGAGATTGGCGAACAGTTCTAGTCGAACACCGCTCATCTCTAGTGATGAAAATGTTCTGATGCACCCCCTGGGCCTTGGGACACCAGGAGCCGGACCCTTTTTGGTGGATGCTGGTGGTTGTAGTCTTCGTGGCGGCGACCCGGTTCCGTGGTTCAGGGCGGTCAAACCAGTGGCGGAACTATTTATGTGGTTTTGATGTTTAAATGTCCGACTACGCCACCCGTGGATTGCGGTCAGAGTGAACCGCCGCTGCAGGGCAGACCGCTGAGGCTGGTGTTGTGGGTGCAGCAGAGCGTAGCATAACTCCCCACGGGAGGAGTATAGCCTCAGGGCAGTGTATGCGGAGGATGGGGGTGATGGTGCAGGGCAGCAGCAGTAACGACACGGAGTCAGTGATGCAGTCCAGGGCCTTTACTCACAGTTCTTATTATCCAGATCACGTCTGCAGGTAACGGCTGCCCACGTCATACTGTGCTCACCAGGTGAGGGGCTCAGACAACTCCCTGATAACTTTGGAGCGCTTCACAGGACCCCCTTTGTGTGTCCTTTGTCTGGCCTTTCTTACCAACCCTTCTGTCCGGCTGCCTCGGGCCTCCTCTTGGTAAACTTGGCGCCAGTTTCCCTGACCCTATGTGGTGCCTTCCTAGCGGGTGTAGCGAGGGGCTGCGCCACATAAAATGTCACAGCCTCCGGTTTCTAGCTGAGGGTCGTTTCCTGCCTCCACTAGTTTCGGGGACCGGTCTCCCCCTTTGGCCTGACCCCTCCACGCAGGTGGATTCGGGCGTGCGGTGGCGACTCGCCCGTCCGCACCCCTGGTATCTCTTCATTCCTCGTTCCTGGAGCCTTCTCTGCTCCTCTTCCTTCCTTCTCCCTCTTCCAGGCCTGGGCCTCTCTTACTAGGCAAGCCTCCGGAGCAGAGCTCATGCAGAGCCCCTGCTCCCTACCGCTTCTGCTCAGACTTCTCTGCACTGAACTAAGATGGTGCCCACCTTTTATACTCCCTTCTCAATGCACCCAGGAACTGCTTCCTCCCTGCTCCTGCACTACAGGGTTCCCCTTCCTCAGTGTTCCCTCCCCCCACTCCAGCCAGGGACAGGGACTGTCGTGCCCATCTCAGAGGCATATTGGTTGTCCTGCCCCACGGCAATGTGGTGTAATGCATGCAGGTGTCGGGTCCTGATCCACACTCCATCCTTACCTGAGAGTGAGATATCACACCTCTGGGTGAGGTGCAATACCTCTGTAGCAACCGAGCCCTCAGGGTGCTACAGTTCCATTTATCTTCAGCCTAGGTGACGTATTGTGATACAGGGCCGTGATTTTGGCTATAAAAGGGTCCCCTAGACCCCTACCCCAAGCTTTTTAAAAGAATCATATATGGCGTGCCAGGAGACTCTATGGAATGCTTTCTCAGCATCCAACGAGAGTATCTAATTACAAATTTTTAACTGCATCTAGCCCAGGAAATACTTTGTGCCTAGTAGCAGTGTCTGCTAGTCAGCGGATTATCCCGGCTGTTAAGCAAGCTACACCACCCGTAGTTTGGACACTTAATTTTTTCAAAGGAAATGCTTCGGGACCACGGGATACTCAGTGAAGAGCATCAGGAGGCACCCCAAGGCATAGGGGCTGGGACTGGCAGTAGGATGCATTGCGGTGGATAGCCGAGCTTTATAAAAGCTTTTTAACTGCAGCAGCTTTAGTGGACGCTACTGGAGCTGGAATTACGCGGCTGCTGGCATGAGACTTGCTCTCCAATAGATCCTTGTAAATGGATTTAAAGTGTATTCATTCAAATTAGAGAGACAATTTAAATTAAAAAGCTTAGAGCTGCCTCCACTACAGGGGGGCTCGCTCGACCCAACGGCAGACAGGCACCAGTATTGGGAGAGGGGGGCTGGCTGTCAGGGTTCACTGCGGCTCTGGCACAAACCCGGTGACATGGAGGTGGCACGGGCAGGAGCGGACTGAATATGTCGGCTTCTCACTTTTTGGATTTTAGAAGGGCATGACATGCCTATATCTGTGTCTCCCCCTCCTTTTACTCCTCCACCTCTTTTCTTTTCGCATGACTATATGTACTTGTCACTTTTCCATGTGTTAGTTGTGTCTTCTGAGCAGTTTGTCAGCTTTTGGACACCTTTGAAGGTGTTTTCTATGTGTTTCTATGTGTTTTTGTTTGCCTGCCATTGGTTTTACCGGTGTTCGAAGGTGTTCGACAAACACACGGGTGTTCAACGAACCGAACCGAACTTGAACACTACGGGGGTGGCTCAACACTAATCCCCAGTTCCGTTGATATTTTGGCTGCTGCTATTGTCATTTAGATTTTTGGATTTTTGTATTTAAATCTATCCTTTTCCTCCCCATTTTATTCCTTTGAAAAGACGCGCACATGTGACATCTGCACATCAATGGCTATTCTAAGCTGAATGTTCCTGCTTTCATCAGATTGCAGCAACTATGCAGTTTGACCCTGGGCAAGTACTGGCATGGGAGACTGGCTGAGAATCCCTGGTTCCGTTGACATTTTGGCTGCTGCTATTGTCATTTGGATTTTTGCTTTTAAAATCTAACTTTTCACTCCCCATTTTATTCCTTTTGAAAAGACGCGCACATGTGACATCTGCATGTCAGCAGCCATTCTAAGCTGAATGTGCTTGCCCTCGTCAGATTGCAGCCGCTTCGTGTTTGAGGCTGGGCAAGTACCGGCATGGGAGACTGGCTGGGAATCCCGTATTCCGTCGACATTTTGGCTGCTGCTATTGTCATTTGGATTTTTGGATTTTGTTTTTAAAATCTAACCTTTCCCTCCTCATTTTATTCATTTTGAAAAGACGCGCACATGTGACCTTTGCACGTCAACGGCCATTCTAAGCAGAATGTGCCTGCCCTCATCAGATCGCTGCTGCTATGCAGCTTGAGGCTGGGCAAGTACCAGCATGGGAGACTGGCTGGGAATTCTTGGTTCCGTTGACATTTTGGCTGATGCTATTGTCATTTGAATTTTTGTTTTTAAAATCTTTCCTTTCCCTCCCCATTTTATTCCTTTTGAAAAGACGCTCACATGTGACATTTACACGTCAACGGCCATTCCAAGCTGAGTGTGTCTGCCCTTGTCAAATTGCATCCTCTATGCCGATTGAGGCTGGGCAAGTGCTGGCATGGGAGACTGGATGGGAATGCCCGGTTCCGTTGACATTTTGGCTGCTGCTAATGTCATTTGGATTTTTGTTTTTAAAATCTAACCTTTCTCTCCCCATTTTATTCCTTTTGAAGAGACGCGCCCATGTGACATCAGCCCGTCAACAGCCATTCTAAGCTGGATGTGCCTTCCCTCATCAGCTTGCAGCTGCTATGCAACTTAAGGCTGGGCAAGTACTGGCATGGGAGACTGGCTGTGAATCCATGGTTCTGTTCACATTTTGGTTGCTGCTATTGTCATTTGGATTTTTGTTTTTAAAATCTAACGTTTCCCTCCCCATTTTATTCCTTTTAAAAAGACATGCACATTTGACATCTGTATGTCAACTGCCATTCTAAGCTGAATGTGCCTGCCCTCATCAGATCGCAGCCGCTACGCAGCTTGAGGCCTGCCAGGTACAGGTATCGGAGACTGGCTGAGAATCCCTGGTTCCGTTGACGTTTTGGCTGCTGCTATTGTCATTTGGATTTTTGTTTTTAAAATCTAAGCTTTCCCTCCCCATTTTATTCCTTTTGAAAAGACGCGCACATGTGACAATTGTTTGTCAACGGCCATTTTAAGCTGAATGTGCCTGCCCTCATCACTACGCAGCTTGAGGCAGGGCAAGTAACTGCATGGGAGAGTGGCTCGGAATCCCCGTTCTGTTGACATTTTGGCTGCTGCTATTGTCATTTGGATTTTTGCATTTTTGTTTTTAAAATCTAACTTTTCCCTCCCCATTTTATTCCTTTTGAGAAGACACGCACATGTGACATCTGCACATCACCGGCCATTTTAAGCTAAATGTACCTGCCCTTGGCAGATCGCAGCCACTATGCAGCTTGAGGCTGGGCAAGTACCAGCATGTGAGACTGAAAGGGAATCACTAGTTCTGTTAACATTTAGGCTGCTTTTCTCATTTGGATTTTTGTTTTTAAAATCTAACATTTCCCTACCCATTATAGTCCTTTTGAAAAGACACGCACTTGTGACATCTGCATTTCAACTGCCATTCCAAGCTGAATGTGCCTGCCCTCATCAGATTGCCACCGCTACATAGCTTGAGGCTGGGCAAGTACCAGCATGGGAGACTGGCTGGGAATCCCCGGTTCCATTGCCATTTTGGCTGCTGCTATTGTCATTTGGATTTTTGTTTTTAAAATCTAACCTTTCCCTCCCCATTTTATTCCTTTTGAAAAGACGTGCACATGTGACAGCTGCACGTCAAAGGCCATTTTAAGCTGAATGTGCCTGCCATCGTCAGATCGCAGCCGCTATGCAACTTGAGGCCGAGCAAGTACCGGCTTGGGAGACTGGCTGGGTATCTCCGGTTCCGTTAATATTTTGGCTGCTGCTATTGTCATTTGGATTTTTGGATTTTTGTTTTTAAAATCTATCCTTTCCCTCCCCATTTTATTCCTTTTGAAAAGACGCGCACAGGTGACATCAGCACGTCAATGGCCATTCTAAGCTGAATGTTCTTGCCCTCGTCAGATCGTGATTGCTATGCAGCTTGATGCTGGGAAAGTACTGGCATGGGAGACAGGCTAGGAATCCATAGTTCCGTTGACCTATTGGCTGCTGCTATTGTCAATTGATTTTTGGATTTTTGTTTTTAAAATCTAAACTTTCCCTCCCCATTTTATTCCTTTTGAAAAGACGCGCACAAGTGACATCTGCATGTAAACAGCCAGTCTAAGCTGAATGTGCTTACCCTTGTCAGATTGCAGCTGCTATGCAGCTTGAGGCTGGGCAAGTACTGGCATGGGAGACTGGCTGTAAATCACTGCATCCATTGACATTTTGGCTGCTGCTATTGTCATTTGGATTTTTGTTTTTAAAATCTAACCTTTCCCTCCTCATTTTATTCCTTTTTAAAAGATGCGCACTTGTGACATCTGCATGTCAATGGCCATTCTAAGCTGAACGTGCTTCCCCTCGTCAGATTGCAGCTGCTACGTGGCTTGAGGCTAGGCAAGTACTGACATGGGAGACTGGCTAGGAATCCATAGTTCCGTTGACATTTTGGTTGCTGCTATTGTCAATGGATTTTTGGATTTTTTGTTTTTAGAATCTAAACTTTCCCTCCCGATTTTATTCCCTTTGAAAAGACGCGCACATGTGACATCTGCATGTCAACACACATTCTAAGCTGAATGTGCCTCCTCTTGTCTGATTGCAGCCGCTATGCAGCTTGAAGCTGGGCAAGTACTGTCATGGGAGACTGGTTGGGTATCTTTGGTTCCATTGACATTTTGGCTGCTGCTTTTGTCATTTGGATTTTTGCATTTTTGTTTTTAAAATCTAACTTTTCCCTCCCCATTTTATTCCTTTTGAGAAGACGCGCACATGTGACATCTGCACATCACCGGCTATTTTTAAGATGTACCTGCCCTCGGCAGATCGCAGCCGCTATGCAGCTTGAGGCTGGGCAAGTACCAGCATGTGAGACTGAAAAGGAATCACCAGTTCTGTTAACATTTAGGCTGCTTTTCTCATTTGGATTTTTGTTTTTAAAATCTAACCTTTCCCTCCCCATTTTACTCCTTTTTAAAAGACACGCACATGTGCCATCTGCACATCAACAGCTATTCTAAGCTAAATGTTCCTGCCCTCGTCAGATCGCAGCTGCTACGCAGCTTGAGGCTGGGCTTGTACTGGCATGGGAGACAGGCTGGGAATCCCCAGTTCCGTTAGCATTTTGGCTGCTGCTATTGTCATTTGGATTTTTGTTTTTAAAATCTTACATTTCCCTCCACATTTTATTCCTTTTGAAAAGACGTGCAAATGTAACATTTGCATGTCAACGGCCATTCAAAGCTGAATGTGCCTGCCTTTGTCAGATCACAACTGCTATGCAGCTTGAGCCTGGGCAAGTCCCAGCATGGGAGACTGGCTGGGAATCCCCTATTCCATTGACATTTTGGCTGCTGCTGTTGTTATTTGGATCTTTGCCTTTAAATCTAACTTTTCCCTCCCCATTTTATTCGTTTTGAAAAGACACGCACATGGACCATTTGCTCGTCATCGGCCTTTCTAAGCTGAATGTGCTAACCTTCGTCAGATCGCAGATGCTATGCAGCTTGGGGTTGGGCAAGTACCAGCATGGGAGACTGGCTGGGAATCCCGAGTTCCATTGACATTCTCGCTTCTGCTATTGTCATTTGGATTTTTGTTTTTAAAATCTAACCTTTCCCTCCCCATTTTATTCCTTTTGAAAAGATGCGCACATGTGACATCTGCATGTTAATGGCCATACAAAGCTGAATGTGCCTTCCCTTGTCGGATCACAGCTGCTACACAGCTTGAGGTTGGGCAAGTACTGGAAAGGGAGACTCTCTGTGAATCCCCAGTTCTGTTGAAACTTTAGCTGCTGCTATTGTCATTTGGATTTTTGTTTTTAAAATCTAACCTTTCCCTCCCCATTTTATTCCTTTTGAAAAGACGCGCATGACGTGCCCCCTGGGCCTGTGTCGTGCAGGGGAACCCGGAACCGGGTCTGTTGTAGAATGCTGGGGGTTATAGTCTCCGTATGGCGGTGACCCGGTCCGTGCCCAGGGTGGTCAAACCAGTGGCAGTCTTAATGTATAGCAAATGTCCGACTACGCCACCCGTGGATTGCGGTCAGTGGGGACCGCCGCTGCGCTGCCGACTGCTGAGGCTGATGTTGTTTGCGCAGCCGAGTATGGGATAACTCCCCACGGGAGAAGTATTGCCTCAGGGCAGCTAATGTGAGAGATGATGGGAGTGATGGTGTGAGGGTCCCAGTGCTAATGGTGCTGGTGCGGCAAGGAATCACAGAGACGTGAGGTGCAGTTCAGGGTCTTTACTGATGTTACAAGGCAGACTCTCCCGGGAGTACTGGCTAGTATAAGGGGCCTGGTCAGTCTGCGAGCAAGCAGGAGTTCCCCTGGCCAGGTGGAGTTGTAGGCCTCCCCGTTTATCTGCACTCTTCCTGGCTACCTTGCTGTCAGCGGTTACAAGTAGCCCACGTCCCTGAGTATACCGTGTGGTGCTCACCCGTATGGCTGGTGACTTGGGGCATTCTGTTAGCCTCCGCTCCTGAATGGCGGCACTGGTCCCTTCTTTGTGACTGAACCTCCGGGTTTCTATGGCCATAGAACCTGGAATCCCCTGCCGGCTGGTTTCTGCTGCTGGGTATATATCAGTCCCCACAGCCTCGGACTCCTGTGTCCGGTTTTAGTAACTTCAGCCAGGGCGAGCTATATCTCTGCTCACAGCCCCTGGCCTTCTGCCTCTGCTCCTACAGAGCTCCTGATGTATCTTTTCCTGTGTCTGCAGCTTCACTCTAGGCTCTGACTGCTCTGCTTGTTCTGCAGGCTCTGTCTCTGTCTCACCTAATCCCGCCCCAGACCCAGTTTATAAGGGCAGATTCCTCCCCTCCCAGGTCTGGGCGGGCAGTGTTGCATGCTTAGGGCTCCTGACCAGAGAAACCTCCCACTTGCTCTCAGACATAATATCTCTATTACTGTGGCAACCAGACCCCTGGGGTGTCACATTACCCCCCTAGTAAATTTTAGTAGTCCGGGACTAAACACATTTTTAAAACATAATAACGGGGTATAACAATAATACAATAACATATTTACAAGAAGCCTTAGTTCTTTAAAGGTCACGGCGTGTCCGCAACCGGGTGTCCATATCACCCAAGGTGAAGCTTTAAGCGAAGTAGGGGACCTGTCCAAAGCAAACCCCTTGCGTTGTCCTTGGGCGTGGCTGCAAGGGTAGACTAACTACTTTGGGCCGCAAGGATGCCACGCCAGACAGGTTTTCTCTTCCGCGGCCGTCTTCGCAAGAGGCACCAAGGTGCAACTATCTACAAAACTGTTCCGGTTATCTAGCGTCCATAACCTGTTAGTCCATAAAAATCTGCAGGGCAACTGAGAAACATAATTAATAACAGGCAACAAACATAAACCATAAACAGTTAGCAGATAAATTCACAGTGCATTAGTTTAGATTCTCCAGCGAGCGGGCATCTGACCTCTAGTGACTCTAGTGGACCTACGGAGCTCACTAACTGGTTCTGCACTACAGGGTGTAGGAGGTGTTATGGGTAAGCTGGGCAGCTGTCTGTGCACTCTTTGGCTCACTAGGGGCACGGCAGGCACACTACTAGCAGAGGGTTGATCCTCCTGTACTGTTGGTGTGGACTCTTCTGCCTCTTGGGCCGGCTGCTCTTCCAGCTCTACCGATTCCTCTGTAGGCACTTGAGGGGCTGGCTGGAGAAAGGTGAGGACGGGTACAACGACAGCGCCGTTTACTTGTGTCCAAGACCAGGGGAAGTCTCCGAGTATGGTACTGATCATTTCTCCCCTTTCCTCTGCGGGTTGAGGGTTTCCTTGATCTTCTTCAGGGCTTTGCAGCTGTTCGGGACACTTCTTCTGGTGGTCTCTGGAGACAATGGCTGTGGTTTCTCCTCCATCCTTACTGATTACGCAGATTTTTGGGTTCTCATGGCTTGATGGCAGTACGGTGTATGGGTCCTTCTCCCACTGGTCGTCCAATTTGTGGAGCCGCCTCTTCCTCTTCAAGATCTGCTCTCCAGCTACCAGAGGAACAGCGGGAGCATACTAGTTATAAGCCTTCTCTTGCCTTTCTCTAGCTTGAGACAGACTTCGCTCGACGCTCTCCTGTACTTTCCGATACTGCTGCTGCCGTTCTGTATCCCAGTCTGCCTCTGGCAAGGTGTCCTCAGGCGTCAGGACTCCCATATCCAGGTCAATAGGCAGCTTACCAGGTCTTGCTCTCATTAGGTAAGCCAGGGTACAGTTGGTGGAACCTACAGGGATGTGGTTATACAGGTCCACCAGATCGGGCAGTTTCTCAGGCCACAGACTGCATTCTTCCAGGGGCAATGTTTTTAGCAGATCTATCACCACCTGGTTCATCTTCTCGCAGAGTCCATTGGTTTGAGGGTGATAGGGCGTTATTCTTATCTTCTTGAAGCCATACAGGTTGCAGAACTCCTGGAAGACCTCCGCTTCGAAGGCTGGTCCTTGGTCTGTCAACACTTGGTCCGGGTACCTGTGTGGATGGCAGAAGTGCTGCTGGAAGGCTCTAGCTGCTGTTTGAGCCGTTAAGTCCTTGACCGGGACCACCACCAGGAACCGGGAGTAATGATCTACGATTGTGAGGGCGTAGACATACCCAGATCTGCTTGGAGCCAGTTTCACATGGTCCAGGGCTACCAGTTCCAGTGGCTGTCTGGTGATGATGGGCTGCAGGGGAGTCTTCTGGCTGGCTCGGTCTTTTCTTCTCAGGTGGCACGGGCCACAGTCTCTGCACCACCTCTCGATGGCTCCTCTCATGCCTACCCAGTAGAACCGTTCACGCAACAAGAACTCCAGCTTCTTCCATCCGAAATGCCCTGCTCCGTTGTGGTATGCCTCCAGAACCATAGCCGTGTCTCGTCTTGGGACCACTACCTGCCAGGTCAACTCATGTGTTCGAGAGTTAACCATTCTCCGGCACAGCTTCTCCCTGTAGAGGAACAGCTTACTTTTCTCCTTCCACAGTTGCTTGGTCTCCTCCGGAGCATCTGGGTCAAGATGGGCATCGGCCTGGGTCAGAATTTCCTTCACCAAATGGACTGTGGGATCACTGTCTTGCGTCTCCGCCCAGTTGTAGTGGGGCAAGGGAATGAACGTCACAGAGCGCCTGTCCTTCACACGGTGGGAATACAGGGTAATCCCATGACGGTGGAACGCAGGGAGCTCAACTTCTTCCAGATCTTCAGGATCTTCCCCTACGTCCGGTAAGTTCGGCATTCCACACAGGGCATCCGCGTTGGCATTTGAGCGTCCTACCCGGTATTTGATGGTGAATTCAAAGTTGGACAGGCGGGCCATCCATCTCTGTTCCAGGGCACCGAGCCTTGCAGTGTCCAGGTGTGTCAACGGGTTGTTATCCGTGTACACGGTGAATTTGGAGGAGGCAAGGTAATGCTTGAAACGTTCGGTCACTGCCCACACTACTGCCAGGAACTCCAGCTTGAATGAGCTATAATTCTCAGGGTTCCTCTCCGTGGGCCGTAGCTTTCGGCTGAAGTAAGCGATTACCTGTTCTTTCCCTTGCTGGATCTGGGACAGTACGGCTCCTAGCCCGATGTTGCTTGCGTCCGTGTGGAGGTTAAAGGGCTGGCTGTAGTCTGGATATGCCAGGATTTCATCCCCCGTGAGGGCCATCTTCAGCTGGCAGAAGGACTCCTCTTCCAGCTTTTCCCACCTAAAGGGCGGCTTCTGGTTTTTGGCTTTCCGAGATTGACCTATCAGGAGGTCTTGCATAGGGGCTGCCATTTTTGTGAAACCGGGAATGAATCTTCGGTAGTAGCCTACCAACCCGAGGAACTGCCGCACTTCCTTTATGCTGGAGGGTCTTGGCCAGTCCTTAATCACGGTGATCTTATCAGGGTCAGGAGCCACTCCGTCAGCACTCACCACGTGTCCCAGGTATTACACCTTTGGTTTCAGGACGTGACACTTGGAGGGTTTCACCTTTAGGCTGTAGTTTGCCAGAGCTTCGAACACTTCTGCCAGGTGTTTCAGGTGGTCCTCGTAGGTCGTGGAATAGACGATGACATCGTCGAGATATAACAGGACCGTCTCGAAGTTCCGGTGTCCCAGACAGCATTCCATCAACCGTTGGAAGGTTCCTGGTGCGTTGCAGAGCCCGAACGGCATACAGTTAAATTCGCTGAGACCCATCGGGGTGGTGAATGCGGTCTTCTCCCGGTCCGCCTCTGCTACAGGAACCTGCCAGTACCCGCTAGTGAGATCCAAAGTAGAGAAGAAGTTAGCAGATTTTAATGCAGCTAAGGACTCTTCTATCCTTGGCAGCGGGTACGCATCTTTGTGTGTGATACGGTTGACCTTCCTGTAGTCTACACACATTCTCATGGTGTTGTCTTTCTTTTTCACTTTTTCACTAAGACTAGTGGAGCTGCCCAGGGGCTACAGCTGTCCCTGATTACCCCAGCCTCCTTCATGTCTCTAAGCATCCCCTTGGCGTGTTGGTAGTGTGCCGGGGGTACGGGTCGGTATCTCTCCTTTATGGGAGGATGGTCTCCCGTGGGGATGTGGTGTTCTACCCCCTTTACTCGCCCGAAGTCTAGCGGGTGTTTACTAAACACTCTCTCGTACTCTCCAACCACCCGATAGACTCCCTGTTTCTGGTGTGAGGGAGTGGAGTCAGTACCCAAATGTAGTTGCTGACACCAGTCCTCCATTAGTTTCTTAGAGCCGTTACCTTCCTCTGGTTGAGATGGAGGCAAGGGTTCCACGGCCTGTACAGAGTTCTGGTTAATGGTAAACAATTTGGCTAGTGTGGCATACCGGGGCAGGTGTACTTCTCTCTCCCCGATATTTATGATGCGAACGGGCACCTTACCATGGCGTACATCGATCACCCCCCGTGCTGTCAAAATGGTGGGCCTACTGTCTGAGTAGACGGGTTCTACCATTGCTTGGTAGTCTCTACCTCTTAGACCAATAGCTGCCCGGCACCAAATCATCATCTCACTTTTTGGGGGCATGGCAATAGGGAACGGGTCACACATTCTCACGCTACCTATCTCACCACCAGATAGTTCCACCTGTTGCCGCTTCATCAGTGCCCGGATCTCTTTTTGGAGCACATGCTGCTGGCCGGAACTGGCATTCTTGGCAACCTGCTGTAAAATGAGAATCACCTCTGCAAGACAATTTTCAATCACATTAGTTCCCAAGGTTATTCTAGGGTGACTCTCATGACGGTCTATGTCAACTATAATCAGTCCTTGTGCCGCCAGTTCGACTTTACCGATCTTAATGGTCACCTCTTTGAATCCCACCTGTGGCACGGGCTGACCATTGCTGGCGATGATACTCAGGTCGTCATCTGGGTAGCGGGTTATGTCCGAGTCATTCCAGTACTGTTTAAAGAGCACGTACGGGATGGTGGTCACCTGTGACCCAGTGTCTAGTAGGGCACTCATAGGAATGCCATCCAGCACCACAGGCAAGATTGGATGTCCCCCTACGTATTTATCACGCCAGTTTGATGGGCCTGATGGTCTTATGCCTGGGAGTTGGCCCTCTACCCCAGGTTGTGCCCGTTTAACCCCTTCAGGACCCAGCCTATTTTGACCCTAAAGACCTTGGCATTTTTGTCAATTCTGACCAGTGTCCCTGGAACTCTCTGGAACACTTCAACGGATCCTAGCGATTCTGAGACTGTTTTTTCGTGACATATTGGGCTTCATGTTAGTATTAAATTTAGGTCGATAATATTTGCGTTTATTTGTGAAAAAATCAAAAATATGGGAAAAAATTTGAAAATTTTGCAATTTTCAAATTTTGAATTTTTATTCTACTAAACCAGAGAGTGATGTGACACAAAATAGTTAATAAATAACATTTCCCACATGTCTACTTTACATCAGCACAATTTTGGAAAAAAAAAAAATTTTGGTAGGAAGTTTGAAGGGTTCAAAGATCATCAGCAATTTATCTTTTTTCCAGCAAAATTTACAAAACCATTTTTTTAGTGACCACATCACATTTGAAGTCCCTTTGAGGGGTCTTTATGACAGAAAACACCCAAAAGTGACACCATTCCAAAAACTGCACCCCTCAAGCTACTCAAAACTACATTCAAGAAGATTATTAACCCTTCAGGTGCATCACAGGAACTAAAGCCACATGGAAGAAAAAAATGAACATTTTTATTTTTCTAACAAAAATTTTCTTTTAGCCTAAATTTTTTAATTTTCACATGGGTAACAGGATAAAATGCATCCTAAAATTTGTTGGTGAATTTCTCCTTAGTACACTGATACCTCATATGTGGTCATAAACCACTGTTTGGGCACACGGCAGGGCTCAGAAGGGACGGAGCGCCATTTTACTTTTTGAATGGAAAATTAGCTCCAAAAGTCAAATTGCGCTCCTTCTCTTCTGAGCCCTGCCATGCGCCCAAACAGTGGTTTATGACCACATATGAGGTATCAGTGTACTCAGGAGAAATTGACCAATACAATTTAGGATGCATTTTATCCTGTTACCCATGTGAAAATTAAAAAATTTAGGCTAAAAGAAAATTTTTGTGAAAAAAAAAGTACTTTTTTGTTTTCACAAATCATTTTGTGAAGCACCTGGGGGTTCCAAGTGCTCACTATGCATCTAGATAGGAGCCTTGGGGGGTCTAGTTTCCAAAATGGGGTTACTTGTGGGGGAGCTCCACTGTTTAGGCACATTAGGGGCTCTCCAAACGCAACATGGTGTCCGCTTACAATTTGAGCCGATTTTCCATTCATTTTGTTAGCGGACACAATGTCGCGTTTGGAGAGCCGCTGTGTGGCCAAACATTGGAGTTCCCCCACAAGTGACCCCATTTTGGAAACTAGACCCCCCAAGGCACCTATCTAGATGCATAGTGAGCACTTGAAACCCCCAGGTCCTTCACAAATTAATCCGTAAAAATAAAAAAGTGTTTTTTTTTCCACTTTTTCATTTTTATGAATCAATTTGTGAAGCACATGGGTGTTCCAAGTGCTCACTGTGCATCTAGATAGGTGCCTTGGGGGGTCTAGTTTCTAAAATGGGGTCACTTGTGGGGAAGCTCTAATGTTTGGCCACACAGCGGCTCTCCAAACGCAACATGGTATCCGCTAACAAATTGTCAGCTCAAATTGTTAGAAGACACCATGTTGCGTTTGGAGAGCCGCTGTGTGGCCAAACATTGGAGCTCCCCCACAAGTGACCCCATTTTGGAAACTAGACCCCCCACGGCACCTATCTAGATGCATAGTGAGCACTTGGAACCCCTAGGTCCTTCACAAATTAATCCGTAAAAATAAAAAAGTGTTTTTTTTCCACTTTTTCATTACTATGAATCAATTTGTGAAGCACCTGGGGGTTCCAAGTGCTCACTATGCATCTAGATAGGTGCCTTGGGGGGTCTAGTTTCCAAAATGGGGTCACTTGTGGGGGAGCTCCAATGTTTGGGCACACAGCGGCTCTCCAAAAGCAACATGGTGTCGGCTAACAAATTGTCGGCTCAAATTGTTAGAAGGCACCATGTTGCGTTTGGAGAGCCGCTGTGTGCCCAAACATTGGAGCTTCCCCACAAGTGACCCCACTTTGAAACTAGACCCCCCAAGGCACCTATCTAGATGCATAGTGAGCACTTGGAACCCCCAGGTCCTTCACAAATTAATCCGTAAAAATAAAAAAGTGTTTTTTTTTCCACTTTTTCATTTTTATGAATCAATTTGTGAAGCACCTGGGGGTTTCTAGTGCTCACTATGCATCTAGATAGGTGCCTTGGGGGGTCTAGTTTCCAAAATGGGGTCACTTGTTGGGGAGCTCCAATGTTTGGGCACACAGGGACTCTCCAAACGCAACATGGTTCCAATTTGTTAGTGGACACCATTGTGTAGTGTATGTCAGGTTGGTGTGCGGTGTGGTATATTGTAGTGTATACACCACACACACACACACACACTACAACACACACACCAACCTGACATAGCCTCCTAAGCTGACTACGCCCTAGACTGGGATCAGTGGGACGGGCGGGACATTTTGTGTGCTGTGTGCGTGTGTAAAAAAAAAAAAAAAAAAATCGAAACTTTATTATAGTGTGAGTGTACGTGTGTGCGTGTGTGTGTGTGTGCTTGGTGTAACCTTCTGCAGTCACGTGTGGGGGCTGTCAGGCGTAGGGGGCTGTCAGGCGTAGGAGGCTGTCAGGCGTAGGGGGGGGCTGAAGAGATGGAGGAGCCAGCAGCTGCAGCAAGGGGGGTGATCACTGGGGCAGGAGCCGGCAGCAGCAAGGGGGGTGATCACTGGGGCAGGAGCCGGCAGCAGCAAGGGGGGTGATCACTGGGGCAGGAGCCGGCAGCAGCAAGGGGGGTAGGAGGCCGGCAGCATCAGGGGGGTGATTACTGGGGCAGAAAGCGGTGCAGGAGCCAGCAGCAGGGGGGTGATCACTGGGATGGGGGGGTGCACACTGGGGATGGGGAGTGAATACTGGAGACAGGTGGGGGTGAACACTGGGGACAGGGGGGGTGAACACTGGGGACAGGGGGGGGTGAACACTGGGGACAGGGGGGGGTGAACACTGGGGGGTGAACACTGGGGACAGGGGGGGTGAACACTGGGGGGAGGGGTGATTATTGGGAGGTGGGGGGTGATATCACTGGGACTGGGGGATGGTGGGCTTGATCACAGGAGCAGGGCATTTACACTGAGCCTGCTGCTGCTGTGATCACAGTCCACCGGCTGTCAGAAGGAGAGCAGCAGCCGGAGGATGAAGACGTGGGAGAGGGAGCAGAGGGAGCGGAGGTCGGGGTGCAGGTATGAAAGTGGAGGGGGGGTGGAGGGGGGGGCAGGGTGGAGTGGAGGGGGGGTCGGGGGGGAGCGGGGGCAATACTACCTGATGCAGATCAGCGGCAGCAGGCGATCAGCGGCGGCAGAAGCGATCCACGAGCTCAGCAGCAGAGGGTCCACGGGGGGGCAGCAGCAGAGGGTCCACAGGGGGCAGCAGCAGAGGGTCCACAACGGCCGGCACACGATCCATGGATGGGCAGTTGCGGCCATCATTAAAAACTCCCTCCACATCTGATTGGGGCTAGTATCCATGTGACGCTAGCCCCCCAATCAGATCTGGGGGGAGGGGGGGGGCAGAGGTGACACTCCCCCCAGCCAATGGCTGATGCTGTAAGCATCAGGCCATGCCCAGATTTAAATATTACACCAATTTTCATTGGTGAAATATTTAATTCATACCGATTGGCAGTTTCATTAAAAGTGAAAATGAAACAGCCAATCGGAGGGGTCCCAGGCACGGGGGGGTTAATCCACCCCCCGGGGGGTCGACTTCAGGATGTCCAGTTGCAGTAGCAACTGTGAAACCTGAGCGACCCCGCTCGCAGGCGCTGCAGGGGCTCTTTCCCTCCATGTCACAGACGCTGTGACATGGGTCGGGAAGGAACTGTTTTCCATGTCACAAACGGTGTGACATGGGTCGGGAAGGCGTTAAATGACAGTACCTTGCCACATGTCCGGGTTGATTGCAGCGGCGGCAGATGGGTCGTCCGTCCTCGTTGTATCTGTCGCTGGGTCTTCCTCTGGCCCGTGGGGTCCTCCTCAGTCGGTGCCACGGGACGTCCTCCGGTCCGGATTCCAGCTGGATCTTTCCTGGAGAAGAGACCTGTAAAGACTGCACAGTTCTGGTTAGCGCGGCAACGCTCTTAGTCAGCTCTTGGACATGATGGTGCAGGTCTGTTGCTGGGTTATTGTTCAAAGCCTGCGCATCAGCTCCCACAGGCCCTGCAGACAAGGGCGCCGTCTCCTGGTGGTAAGTGATAGCAGGGCGCCTGTGGGTCACAGCACCATCTGGTGCCGGTTCTCGGAGCACCCGGATGGCTCTGTCCTTGAACTGTGCAAAGTCCAGGTCAGGGTCCTGTAAGGCCATTGACCGCAACTGGGTTCGGTGGGCATTGCACAGTAGACCCTCAATAAATTGTTCAGTCAACAGCTTATCTTCATTTCCCACGCTGCCAGGGTCTGCCTGCTTAATGGCTCTCAGGGCCTCTTGTAGGTTTAGAGCATAGTCTCTTATACTCTCATGTGCCCGCTATTTAAACCAGTAAAATCTGAGCTTTATTTCGGCTGAGGTGCGGGTATCAAATGTGTCTTTCAGCCGGGCTAGTATTTCTCTGACAGTCCTCTTCCTCCCAGGTGGCCAGGACTTTACCTCCCTTTGGGCTGCCCCGATTAATTGGGCCACCAGGATGCTCACTTTTTGCTCTTCTGTGAGGGGGTACACCTGGAAGAGGCTATCCAGTCTTTCTCTAAAGTCATTTAGAGTATGTGACTCCCCTGAGTACTGGGGTAGCCAGGTTGCCCCCGGGATATAGGGCATGGTGAATGGCATGACTGCTGCAGCGGTTGCGCTGGCGGTGGCTGTGGCAGTGGAGCTCCCCTCGGTGTCCGGCATCCTCCTCCCCCCTAGTGGACCGTGGCCTACCTTGCGATGCTCTTCTTCCGTAGGCCGCGGCTCCGCAGTCGATCGTCGGGGTTGAGGACCTGGCGTCGCGCTCCGATGACGTCAGCGTCGCTCTTCCTCCCTTCCAGGACCTTGCGCAGCGTCAGAGCGTGGGGCGGAGCTTCGGATCTCGCGCGCTTTCGGCGTCCACGCCCCTCTTCTTCCCGTGCGGCGTCCCGAAGATGGCGTCCGAAGGCGGGAAGCAGCTGTGGATGGCGGGAAGAAGGCAGAAGACGGTGGGAAACGGTCCAAGATGGCGTCTGATGGCGGGAATCGGCTCCGAATGGCGGGAAACGACTCCGGACGGCGGGAAACTTCACCACAGGTAAGTATAAAAGTCTCTTTTTCAGGCACGCAGTACCCGGTGGTTGCGGGCAAGAAATCCTGCCGACTACGCCAAAGTTGACGCGCCCCCTGGGCCTGTGTTGTGCAGGGGAACCCGGAACCGGGCCTGTTGTAGAATTCTGGGGGTTGTAGTCTCCGTGTGGTGGTGACCCGGTCCGTGCCCAGGGTGGTCAAACCAGTGGCAGTCTTAATGTATAGGAAATGTCCGACTACACCACCCGTGGATTGCGGTCAGGTGGGACCGCCGCTGCGCTGCCGACCGCTGAGGCTGATGTTGTTTGCGCAGCCGAGTATGGGATAACTCCCCACGGGAGAAGTATTGCCTCAGGGCAGCTAATGTGAGAGATGATGGGAGTGATGGTGTGAGGGTCCCAGTGCTAATGGTGCTGGTGCGGCAAGTAATCACAGAGACGTGAGGTGCAGTTCAGGGTCTTTACTGATGGTACAAGGCAGACCCTCCCGGGAGTACAGGCTAGTATAAGGGGCCTGGTCAGTCTGCGAGCAAGCAGGAGTTCCCCTGGCCAGGTGGAGTTGTAGGCCTCCCCGTTTATCTGCACTCTTCCTGGCTACCTTGCTGTCAGCGGTTACAAGTAGCCCACGTCCCTGAGTATACCGTGTGGTGCTCACCCGTATGGCTGGTGACTTGGGGCCTTCTGTTAGCCTCCGCTCCTGGATGGCGGCGCTGGACTTCTGGACTTCACACGAATCACCCGATCGCAGACCCACAAATGGTGGTAAATATCTCTTCCAAAACTCTCAGCGTTGCACAAACATCAGTTTTACAAAAGGGACTCTCTTTCTGCCCCACATACAAATACAACACTTTTAAACTAGATATGGAACTACAACGCTTTTACCGTACCCTACGCTTGAAAACCCATTTTGCTAATAATCCTTTCAGCGTCACCCCTCCAGAATCCATGGCCGACATCACAGCCCAAGACTTAGGTCTCCGCTCTAAGAGCAAATATAGGCCTCCTCGAGGCACACATCCACTGGAAACCTTTATAGGATTCGTGGATGGGGCGTTTCAACAATTACGCTCCAATATCGACTAGGGAAGGGCACATTATCAGACCAATCTCTCTCCCCTTGATCGACAGGCCCTACGGAGTCTGCAAGAGGACAAAGATTTGATTATAAAGCCAGCTGACAAAGGTGGAGCGATAGTAGTCATGAACAAGTGCGATTACATCTCGGAAATTTTGAGACAACTTAGTGATGAGTCCACATACCGTAAACTCTCTACGGACCCGACTACAAAAACACAGACACTCATCATTTCGACACTACAACGGTTTTTAACAGCCAAGGTGATTGACTTGAAAACGTACGAGTAGTTAATTAATCCACATCCAATCATACTGGTATTTTATGTCCTACCCAAAATCCACAAAAGTCTCACCCAACCTCCTGGGCGCCCCATAGTGGCCTCCACGGATTCTATTTTATCACCCCTTGCAATTTTCTTAGAAAAGATTCTTACACCACTTACCCAAAAAAGTCCATCTTATCTATTAGACACAGGGGCCTTTTTAGAGACTATGAAAGCACTCAAACAAGTTCCTCCAGAAGCCATCTTAGTGTCCCTAGATGTCACAAGTCTCTATACATCGATTCCCCATGACCGGGGTATCCAAGCGGTTGAACAAATGCTGAAGGACTCAAACACCAATCCATCGATTATAGATCTAGCCGTAGAACTACTAACAATAGTTCTTACACACAATTACTTCCTCTTTCAGGATACATTTTACGTGCAGACCAAGGGGACCGCAATGGGCTCAAATGTAGCCCCCCCTTACGCAAACTGTTACATGTCTACTTTTGAGACACAGTTTGTATACAAGAATCAACTGTTCCAAGAGCATTCCATTTTATGGAAGCGTTACATAGACAACATCTTTTGCATCTGGACAGGTTCCCAGGACACCTTAGATGAATTCTGCAGGTCCCTCAACACCGCCTGCCCTGGTCTACATTTCACTCTGAACTATCACCCACACCAGATCAACTTCCTAGATACTTTAGTCATCAAAGATGGCTAAGGACTATTAACCACTGACATCTACAGGAAACCCACAGATCGCAACACATTACTACATTTTTCAAGCAACCACCCAGCCCCTATGAAACATGCTATCCCCAAATCGCAATTTCAGAGGGTTGAACGCATTGTGTCCGATACAACATTACGCGAAGTCAGATTACAAGAAATGACACGGAAATTTGAAGAAAGAGGATACCCTCAGTATCTTCTACGTGAATCACAGGACAGCCGCACACAACCACGACCAGACACATCTGATCTCATTCCATTTGTCCACACATATCACCCCCTAGCTTACACTATACACCGTACGATACGGAAACATTGGAATATTCTCCAAACAGGTTACCCGACCATCAAATCTTTTCATCAACCCTTCTTACCGTGCTTCAAAAGAGCACCAAACATCAGAGACTCATTAGTCCGAGCTGACATAAGGACAACGTCCCTTGGTTCCCGCCAAAGATTTCTACAAACTCCTAAGAAAGGAACCTTCCCATGTCTCCATTGCCATCAGTGCCATAACATCCTTAGAGGCAATACTATTCATCATCCACAAACAGGCAGAAAATATACAATTAAGGATTACTACACCTGTGATACAAATTTTGTCGTATACCTAGTTAAGTGCCCTTGCAGCCTTGTCTACGTTGGGGAAACGACCCAACCCATTAAAGATAGAATCTCGAAGCACAAATCTACCATCAGACGCAAAAATTTACTTCTACCTCTCCCCCAACACTTCACGGCAGCAGGACACAATGTGTCCCAATTGCGGTTTCAAGTTATAGAGCAAATTAAACCACCCCGTCGTGGGGGTAATCGAATCCAGACCCTCAAGCAGAGAGAGGCATTCTGGATTCATGAACTGCAGTCCCTTCATCCCAAAGGACTTAACAAGGACTATGATCTGCACTCATTCATCTAAACCTACCTGGTCCCAATCCGTCCCAATAGGGACCTAGGTTTATTTATATGTTTATACTTTTTACTTTACAAGGAGTTAACACCCGCAATCCGATATTCATTTGCCATTTATTAATAGGGACCAAGATTCATGTATGCTTATCTATAATGTGGCGATTGGCTGTATAAGGGTATCATCGCAGTATTCCTGTGTGTTTTACTGCACTGTGTCTTATAACTCGATTTAACATTGTATTTCATATTTCAGATGAAGGATCCATACCCATCCTCATTCTCCTATATCCCTCCTGCACTCTGCAACCCCTTCTCTCGATGGTGGAACGCTCCTTGCCATTCTTTTCCGGCAGTGGAACACATCACTTCGATACAGAAACCACTTCCTGGTCCCTGGAACGCACCTACACGTCGGCTGACACGCACGCACGTGCGCATGCGCGGCGCCGGACCAATCAGATGCCGGCACTCCCTTTTTCGCGTCACTTCCTGTGACGTCACCGCATCGAGCGCTAATTACCAGCACATTCAAACTTCCTCATTGGCTGGCAGCCAAACCCTCCTCTCCTCTAATAATATTTGTAGCCAGTCTCCAAGTCGTGCCCACTGCTCACATCCAGCGGTGGATACCGCGATCGATGCAGCACCTCTCGTATACTTCATGGCACAAACGGTATGTCTACCTCCCTTATAGTCCTCACCCCATTATAGCCCCATATATCCTTCCATTACCTCATAGTATGCACTTTCTCCATAGGAATCCCTGTATTGGGTCCCATCTCCTTCTCTTTTCCTGCTCCCATCCCAGTAACTTGGTAGGTTGCCCCCTTTTTTTGCATCACTGTTGGACAAAAGGTTACATAGACACATAGACCTTTATTTATATGTTTTGTATACATAATCTGTGACTTTATAATCACTATAAGTTTGTATTCTATATCTGTTCATTTTGTTTACATGCAGTACACTGATGAAGGTCTTGTCGACCGAAACGTCTTTAGTGTGGACTGCAAATAAAAGTATCTTATTATACCATTTGGTGTGCTGAGGTTATCGCGACATTTCAAGGCTTTGGACCCAACTCATGCACCCAGGTCCAGTAGTGCTGCGTTTTTTTCTAAATGGTCCCTTCTTTATGACTGAGCCTCCGGGCTTCTATGGCCAGAGGACCTGGAATCCCCTGCCGGCTGGTTTCTGCTGCTGGGTATATATCAGTCCCCACAGCCTCGGACTCCTGTGTCCGGTTTTAGTAACTTCAGCTAGGGCGAGCTATATCTTTGCTCACAGCCCCTGGCATTCTGCCTCTGCTCCTACAGAGCTCCTGATGTATATTTTCCTGTGTCTGCAGCTTCACTCTAGGCTCTGACTGCTCTGCTTGTTCTGCAGGCTCTGTCTCACCTAATCCCGCCCCAGACCAAGTTTATAAGGGCAGATTCCTCCCCTCCCAGGTCTGGGCGGGCAGTGTTGCATGCTTAGGGCTCCTGACCAGAAAAACCTCCCACTTGCTCTCAGACATAATATCTCTATTACTGTGGCAACCAGACCCCTGGGGTGTCACATTCCCCCCTAATAAATTTTAGTAGTCCGGGACTAAACACATTTTTAAAACATAATAACAGGGTATAACAATAATACAATAACATATTTACAAGAAGCTTTAGTTCTTTAAAGGTCACGGCGTGTCCGCAACCGGGTGTCCATATCACCCAAGGTGAAGCTTTAAGCGAAGTAGGGGACCTGTCCAAAGCAAACCCCTTGCGTTGTCCTTGGGCGTGGCTGCAAGAGTAGACTAACTACTTTGAGCCGCAAGGAGGCCACGCCAGACAGGTTTTCTCTTACGCGGCCGTCTTCGCAAGAGGCACCAAGGTGCAACTATCTACAAAACTGTTCCGGTTATCTAGCGTACATAACCTGTTAGTCCATAAAAATCTGCAGGGTAACTGAGAAACATAATTAATAACAGGCAACAAACATAAACCATAAACAGATAGCAGATAAATTCACAGTGCATTAGTTTAGATTCTCCAGCGAGCGGGCATCTGACCTCTAGTGACTCTAGTGGACCTACGGAGCTCACTAACTGGTTCTGCACTACAGGGTGTAGGAGGTGTTATGGGTAAGCTGGGCAGCTGTCTGCGCACTCTTTGGCTCACTAGGGGCACGGCAGGCTCACTACTAGCAGAAGGTTGATCCTCCTGTACTGCTGGTGTGGACTCTTCTGTCTCTTGGGCCGGCTGCTCTTCCAGCTCTACCGGTTCCTCTGTAGGCACTTGCAGGGCTGGCTGGAGAAAGGTGAGGACGGGTACCATGACAGCGCCGTTTACTTGTGTCCAAGACCGGGGGAAGTCTCCGAGTACGGTACTGATCATTTCTCCCCTTTCCTCTGCGGGTTGAGGGTTTCCTTGATCTTCTTCAGGGCTTTGCAGCTGCTCGGGACACTTCTTCAGGTGGTCTCTGGAGACAATGGCTGTGGTTTCTCCTCCATCCTTACTGATTACGCAGATTTTTGGGTTCTCATGGCTTGATGGCAGTACGGTGTATGGGTCCTTCTCCCACTGGTCGTCCAACTTGTGGAGCCGCCTCTTCCTCTTCAAGACCTGCTCTCCAGGTACCAGGGGAACAGCGGGAGCATACTGGTTATAAGCCTTCTCTTGCCTTTCTCTAGCTTGAGACAGACTTCGCTCGACGCTCTCCTGTACTTTCCGATACTGCTGCTGCCGTTCTGTATCCAAGTCTGCCTCTGGCGAGGTGTCCTCAGGCGTCAGGACTCCCATATCCAGGTCAATAGGCAGCTTACCAGGTCTTGCTCTCATTAGGTAAGCCGGGGTACAGTTGGTGGAACCTACAGGGATGTGGTTATACAGGTCCACCAGATCGGGCAGTTTCTCAGGCCACAGACTGTGTTCTTCCAGGGGCAATGTTTTTAGCAGATCTATCACCACCTGGTTCATCTTTTCGCAGAGTCCATTGGTTTGAGGGTGATAGGGCGTTGTTCTTATCTTCTTGCAGCCATACAGGTTGCAGAACTCCTGGAAGACCTCCGCTTCGAAGGCTGGTCCTTGGTCTGTCAACACTTGGTCCGGGTACCCGTGTGGACGGCAGAAGTGCTGCTGGAAGGCTCTAGCTGCTGTTTGAGCCGTTAAGTCCTTGACCGGGACCACCACCAGGAACCGGAAGTAATGATCTACGATTGTGAGGGCGTAGACATACCCAGATCTGCTTGGAGCCAGTTTCACA
Source organism: Phyllobates terribilis (assembly GCF_046119375.1). Lineage (NCBI taxonomy): Eukaryota > Metazoa > Chordata > Amphibia > Anura > Dendrobatidae > Phyllobates > Phyllobates terribilis. The sequence goes on from NW_027362792.1 coordinate 6,613,190, forward strand.
TGGTCCAGGGCTACCAGTTCCAGTGGCTGTCTGGTGATGATGGGCTGCAGGGGAGTCTTCTGGCTGGCTCGGTCTTTTCTTCTCAGGTGGCACGGGCCACAGTCTCTGCACCACCTCTCGATGGCTCCTCTCATGCCTACCCAGTAGAACCGTTCACGCAACAAGAACTCCAGCTTCTTCCATCCGAAATGCCCTGCTCCGTTGTGGTATGCCTCCAGAACCATAGCCGCGTCTCGTCTTGGGACCACTACCTGCCAGGTCAACTCATGTGTTCGAGAGTTAACCATTCTCCGGCACAGCTTCTCCCTGTAGAGGAACAGCTTACTTTTCTCTTTCCACAGTTGCTTGGTCTCCTCCGGAGCATCTGGGTCAAGACGGGCATCGGCCTGGGTCAGAATTTCCTTCACCAAATGGACTGCGGGATCAATGTCTTGCGTCTCTGCCCAGTTGTAGTGGGGCAAGGGATTGAACGTCACGGAGCGCCTGTCCTTCACACGGTGGGAATACAGGGTAATCCCATGACGGTGGAACGCAGGGAGCTCAACTTCTTCCAGATCTTCTGGATCTTCCCCTACGTCCGGTAAGTTCGGCATTCTAGACAGGGCATCCGCGTTGGCATTTGAGGTTCCTGCCCGGTATTTGATGGTGAATTCAAAGTTGGACAGGCGGGCCATCCATCTCTGTTCCAGGGCACCGAGCCTTGCAGTGTCCAGGTGTGTCAACGGGTTGTTATCCGTGTACACGGTGAATTTGGAGGAGGCAAGGTAATGCTTGAAACGTTCGGTCACTGCCCAAACTACTGCCAGGAACTCCAGCTTGAATGAGGTATAATTCTCAGGGTTCCTCTCCGTGGGCCATAGCTTTCGGCTGGCGTAAGCGATTACCCGTTCTTTCCCTTGCTGGATCTGGGACAGTACGGCTCCTAGCCCGATGTTGCTTGCGTCCGTGTGGAGGATAAAGGGCTGGCTGTAGTCTGGATATGCCAGGATTTCATCCCCCGTGAGGGCCATCTTCAGCTGGCAGAAGGACTCCTCTTCCAGCTTTTCCCACCTAAAGGGCGGCTTCTGGTTTTTGGCTTTCCGAGATTGACCTATCAGGAGGTCCTGCATAGGGGCTGCCATTTTGGTGAAACCGGGAATGAATCTTCGGTAGTAGCCTACCAACCCGAGGAACTGCCGCACTTCCTTTATGCTGGAGGGTCTTGGCCAGTCCTTAATCACGGTGATCTTATCAGGGTCAGTAGCTACTCCGTCAGCACTCACCACGTGTCCCAGGTATTGCACCTTTGGTTTCAGGAGGTGACACTTGGAGGGTTTCACCTTTAGGCCGTAGTTTGCCAGAGCTTCGAACACTTCTGCCAGGTGTTTCAGGTGGTCCTCGTAGGTCTTGGAATAGACGATGACATCGTCGAGATATAACAGGACCGTCTCGATGTTCCGGTGTCCCAGACAGCATTCCATCAACCGTTGGAAGGTTCCTGGTGCGTTGCAGAGCCCGAACGGCATACAGTTAAATTCGCTGAGACCCATCGGGGTGGTGAATGCAGTCTTCTCCCGGTCCGCCTCTGCTACAGGAACCTGCCAGTACCCGCTAGTGAGATCCAAAGTAGAGAAGAAGTTAGCAGATTTTAATGCAGCTAAGGACTCTTCTATACTTGGTAACGGGTACGCATCTTTGTGTGTGATACGGTTGACCTTCCTGTAGTCTACACACATTCTCATGGTGTTATCTTTCTTTTTCACTAAGACTACTGGAGCTGCCCAGGGTCTACAGCTGTCCTTGATTACCCCAGCCTCCTTCATGTCTCTAAGCATCCCCTTGGCGTGTTGGTAGTGTGCCGGGGGTACGGGTCGGTATCTCTCCTTTATGGGAGGATGGTCTCCCGTGGGGATGAGGTGTTCTACCCCCTTTACTCGCCCGCAGTCTAGCGGGTGTTTACTAAACACTCTCTCGTACTCTCGAACCACCCGATAGACTCCCTGTTTCTGGTGTGAGGGAGTGGAGTCAGTACCCAAATGTAGTTGCTGACAACAGTCCTCCATTGGTTTCTTAGAGCCGTTACCTTCCTCTGGTTGAGATGGAGGCAAGGGTTCCACGGCCTGTACAGAGTTCTGGTTGATGGTAAACAATTTGGCTAGCGTGGCATACCGGGGCAGGTGTACTTCTCTCTCCCCGATATTTATGATGCGAACGGGCACCTTCCCATGGCTTACATCGACCACCCCCCGTGCTGTCAAAATGGTGGGCCTACTGTCTGAGTAGACGGGTTCTACCATTTCTTGGTAGTCTCTAACTCTTAGACCAATAGCTGCCCGGCACCAAATCATCATCTCACTTTTTGGGGGCATGGCAATAGGGAACGGGTCACACATTCTCACGCTACCTATCTCACCACCAGATAGTTCCACCTGTTGCCGCTTCATCAGTGCCCGGATCTCTTTTTGGAGCACACGCTGCTGGCCGGAACTGGCGTTCTTGGCAACCTGCTGTAAAATGAGAATCACCTCTGCAAGACAATTTTCAATCACATTAGTTCCCAAGGTTATTCTAGGGTGACTCTCATGACGGTCTATGTCCACTATAATCAGTCCTTGTGCCGCCAGTTCGAATTTACCGATCTTAATGGTCACCTCTTTGAATCCCACCTGCGGCATGGGCTGACCATTGCTGGCGATGATACTCAGGTCGTCATCTGGGTAGCGGGTTATGTCCGAGTCATTCCATTACTGTTTAAAGAGCACGTACGGGATGGTGGTCACCTGTGACCCAGTGTCTAGTAGGGCACTTATAGGAATGCCATCGAGTACCACAGGCAAGATTGGACGTCCCCCAACGTATTTATCACGCCAGTTTGATGGGCCTGATGGTCTTATGCCTGGGAGTTGGCCCTCTACCCCAGTTTGTGCCCGTTTAAATGACAGCACCTTGCCACATGTCCGGGTTGATTGCAGCGGTGGCAGATGGGTCGTCCGTCCTCGTTGTATCTGTCGCTGGGTCTTCCTCTAGCCGGTGGGGTCCTCCTCAGTCGGTGCCACGGGACGTCCTCCGGTCCTGATTCCAGCTGGATCTTTCCTGGAGAAGAGACCTGTAAAGACTGCACAGTTCTGGTTAGCGCGGCAACGCTCTTAGTCAGCTCTTGGACCTGATGGTGCAGGTCTTTTGCCCGGTTATTGTTCAAAGCCTGCGCATCAGCTCCCACAGGCCCTGCAGACAAGGGCGCCGTCTCCTGGTGGTAAGTGATAGCAGGGCGCCTGTGGGTCACAGCGCCACCTGGTGCCGGTTCTCGGAGCACCCGGATGGCTCTGTCCTTGAACTGTGCAAAGTCCAGGTCAGGGTCCTGTAAGGCCATTGCCCGCAACTGGGTTCGGTGGGCATTGCACAGTAGACCCTCAATAAATTGTTCAGTCAACAGCTTATCTTCATTTCCCACGCTGCCAGGGTCTGCCTGCTTAATGGCTCTCAGGGCCTCTTGTAGGTTTAGAGCATAGTCTCTTATACTCTCATGTGCCCGCTGTTTACACCCGTAAAATCTGAGCTTTATTTCGGCTGAGGTGTGGGTATCAAATGTGTCTTTCAGCCAGGCTAGTATTTCTCTGACAGTCCTCTTCCTCCCAGGTGGCCAGGACTTTACCTCCCTTTGGGCTGCCCCGATTAATTGGGCCACCAGGATGCTCACTTTTTGCTCTTCTGTGAGTGGGTACACCTGGAAGAGGCTATCCAGTCTTTCCCTAAAGTCATTTAGAGTATGTGACTCCCCTGAGTACTGGGGTAGCCAGGTTGCCCCCGGGATATAGGGCATGGTGAATGGCATGACTGCTGCAGCGGTTGCGCTGGCGGTGGCTGTGGCAGTGGAGCTCCCCTCGGTATCCGGCATCCTCCTCCCCCCTAGTGGACCGTGGCCTACCTTGCGATGCTCTTCTTCCGTAGGCCGCGGCTCCGCAGTCGATCGTCGGGGTTGAGGACCTGGCGTCGCGCTCCGATGACGTCAGCGTCGCTCTTCCTCCCTTCCAGGACCTTGCGCAGCGTCAGAGCGTGGGGCGGAGCTTCGGATCTCGCGCGCTTTCGGCGTCCACGCCCCTCTTCTTCCCGTGCGGCGTCCCGAAGATGGCGTCCGAAGGCGGGAAGCAGCTGCGGATGGCGGGAAGAAGGGAGAAGACGGCGGGAAACGGTCCAAGATGGCATCTGATGGAGGGAATCGGCTCCGGATGGCAGGAAACGACTCCGGACGGCGGGAAACTTCACCACAGGTAAGTATAAAAGTCTCTTTTTCAGGCACGCAGTACCCGGTGGTTGCGGGCACGAAATCCTGCCGACTGCGCCAAAGTTGACGCGCCCCCTGGGCCTGTGTTGTGCAGGGGAACCCGGAACCGGGCCTGTTGTAGAATGCTGGAGGTTGTAGTCTCCGTGTGGTGGTGACCCGGTCCGTGCCCAGGGTTGTCAAACCAGTGGCAGTCTTAATGTATAGCAAATGTCCGACTACACCACCCGTGGATTGCGGTCAGTGGGGACCGCCGCTGCGCTGCCGACCGCTGAGGCTGATGTTGTTTGCGCAGCCGAGTATGGGATAACTCCCCACGGGAGAAGTATTGCCTCAGGGCAGCTAATGTGAGAGATGATGGGAGTGATGGTGTGAGGGTCCCAGTGCTAATGGTGCTGGTGCGGCAAGGAATCACAGAGACGTGAGGTGCAGTTCAGGGTCTTTACTGATGGTACAAGGCAGACCCTCCCGGGAGTACTGGCTAGTATAAGGGGCCTGGTCAGTCTGCGAGCAAGCAGGAGTTCCCCTGGCCAGGTGGAGTTGTAGGCCTCCCCATTTATCTGCACTCTTCCTGGCTACCTTGCTGTCAGCGGTTACAAGTAGCCCACGTCCCTGAGTATACCGTGTGGTTGGTGCTCACCCGTATGGCTGGAGACTTGGGGCCTTCTGTTAGCCTCCGCTCCTGGATGGTGGCGCTGGTCCCTTCTTTGTGACTGAGCCTCCGGGCTTCTATGGCCAGAGGACCTGGAATCCCCTGCCGGCTGGTTTCTGCTGCTGGGTATATATCAGTCCCTACAGCCTCGGACTCCTGTGTCCGGTTTTAGTAACTTCAGCCAGGGCGAGCTATATCTCTGCTCACAGCCCCTGGCCTTCTGCCTCTGCTCCTACAGAGCTCCTGATGTATCTTTTCCTGTGTCTGCAGCTTCACTCTAGGCTCTGACTGCTCTGCTTGTTCTACAGGCTCTGTCTCTGTCTCACCTAATCCCGCCCCAGACCCAGTTTATAAGGGCAGATTCCTCCCCTCCCAGGTCTGGGCGGGCAGTGTTGCATGCTTAGGGCTCCTGACCAGAGAAACCTCCCACTTGCTCTCAGACAAAATATCTCTATTACTGTGGCAACCAGACCCCTGGGGTGTCACACGCACATGTGACATCTGCTCATCAACGGCCATTCTGAGCTGAATGTGCCTTCCCTCATGACAGCACAGCTGCTATGCAGATTGAGGCTGGGCAAGTACCAGCATGGGTGACTGGTTGGGAATTCCCGATTCCATTGACATTTTGGCTGCTGGTAATGTCATTTGGATTTTTGGATTTTTGTTTTTAAAATCTAACCTTTCCCTCCCCATTTTATTCCTTTTGAAAAGACGCGCACATGTGACTCCTGCACGTCAATGGCCATTCTAATCTGAATGTGTCTGCCCGCGTCAGATTGCACCTGCTGTGCAGCTTGAGGTCAGGCAAGTACCAAAATGGTAGTATGGCTGGGAATCCCTAGTTCCGTTCACATTTTGGCTGCTGCTATTGTCATTTGTTTTGTTTTTTTAAAATCTAACCTTTCCCTCCCCATTTTATTCCTTTTGAAAAGATGCACACATGTGACATCTGCACGTTAATGGCCATTCTAAGCTGAATGTGCCTGCCCTTGTGAGAACACAGCTGCTATGCAGTTTGAGGCAGGGCAAGTACCAGAATGGGAGAATGGCTGGGAATCCCTAGTTCCGTTGACATTTTGGCTGCTGCTATTGTCATTTGGATTTTTGTTTTTAAAATCTAACCTTTCCCTCCCCATTTTATTCCTTTTGAAAAGACGCGCACATGTGACAACAGCACATCAACGGCAATTCTAAGCTGAATGTGCCTGCCCTCGTCAGATTGCAGCTGTTATGCAGCTTGAGGCTGGGCAAGTACAGTCATGGGAGACTGGCTGGGAATCCCCGGTTCCATTAACATTTTGGCTGCTGTTATTGTCATTTGGATTTTTGGATTTTTGTTTTTAAAATCTAACCTTTCCCTCCCCATTTTATTCCCTTTGAAAAGACGCGCACATGTGACAGCTGCACGTCAATGGCCATTCAAAGCTGAATGTGCCTTCCCTCATCAGAGCACCAGTGCTACGCAGCTTGCGGCTGGGCAAGTACCAGCATGGGAGACTATCTGGGAATCCACGGTTCTGTTAACATTTTGGCTGCTGCTATTGTCACTTGGATTTTTGTTTTTCAAATAAAACCTTTCCCTCCCCATTTTATTCCTTTTGAAAAGACGCGCACATGTGCCATCTGCAAGTCAACGGCCATTCTAAGCTGAATGTGCCTTTTCTCGTCAGATTGCTGCTGCTATGCAGCTTGAGGCTGGGCAAGTACCAGAATGGGAGACTATCTTGGAATCCATGGTTCTGTTGACATTTTGGCTGCTGCTAATGTCATTTGGATTTTTGTTTTTAAAATCCAACCTTTACCTCCACATTTTATTCCTTTTGAAAAGACGCGCACATGTGGCATCTGCACGTCAACGTCCATTCTAAGCTGCATGTGCCTGCCCTCATCAGATCGCAGCCGCTGCGCAGCTTGAGGCAAGGCAAGTATCAGCATTGGGGAATGGCTGGGAATACCTGGTTCCATTGACATTTTGGCTGCTGCTATTGTCATTTGGATTTTTTAATTTTTGTTTTTAAAATCTAACCTTTACCTCCACATTTTATTCCTTTTGGAAAGAAGCGCACATGTGACATCTGCATGTCAATCGCCATTTTAAGCTGAATGTGGCTGACTTTGTCAGATCACAGCTGCTATGCAGCTTTAGGCTGGGCAAGTACCAGCATGGGGGAATGGCTGGGAATCACTGGTTCCATTGACATATTGGCTGCTATTATTGTCATTTGGATTTTTGGATTTTTTTTTTTTAAATCTAATCTTTCCCTCCCCATTTTATTCCTTTTGAAAAGACGCTCACATGTGACATCTGCACGTTAACGGGAATTCTAAGCTGAATGTGCCTTCTCTTGCCAGATTGCAGCTGCTACGCAGTTTGAGGCCAGGCAAGTGCATGGCATGGGAAACTGGCTGGGAATCCCCGATTCCGTTGACATTTTGGCTGCTGCTATTGTCATTTGGATTTTTGTTTTTCAAATCTAACCTCTCCCTCCCCATTTTATTCCTTTTGAAAAGACACGCACATGTGACATCTGCACGTCAACGGCCATTCTAAGCTGAATGTGCCTGCCCTCGTCAGATCGCAGCCACTACGCAGCTTGAGGCTGGGCAGTACCATTATGGGAGACTGGCTGGGATCCCATGTTTCCGTTGACAATTTGGCTGCTGCTATTGTTATTTGGATTTTTGTATTTTTGTTTTTAAAATCTAACCTCTCCCGCCCCATTTTATTCATTTTGAAAAGACGCACACATGTAATATCTGCACATCAGCAGCCATTCTAAGCTGAATGTGCCTTCCCTTGTCAAATTGCAACTGCTGTGCAGCTTGAAACTGGGCAAATACCTTCATGGGAGACTTGTTGGGAATCCCTGTTTCTGTTAACATTTTGGCTGCTGCTATTGTCATTTGGATTTTTGGAATTTCGTTTTTAAAATCTTACCTTTCCCTCCCCATTTTATTCCTTTTGAAAAGACGCGCATATGTGGCATCTGCACGTCAACGGCCATTCTAAGCTGAATGTGCTTTCCCTCGTCAGATCACAGCCGCAACGCAGCTTGAGGCCAGTCAAGTACTGGCATGGGAGACTGGCTGGGGATCCCCGTTGTCGTTGACTTTTTAGCTGTTGCTATTGTCATTTGGATTTTGGATTTTTGTTTTTAAAATCTAACCTTTCCCTCCCCATTTTATTCCTTTTGAAAAGACGCGCACATGTAGCATCTGCACGTCAGCGGCCATTCTAAGCTGAATGTCCCTCCTTTTGTCAGATAGCAGCTGCTGTGCAGCTTGAGGCAAGGAAAGTTCCAGCCTGGGAGACTGGCTGGGAATCCCTGGTTACATTTACATTTTGGCTTCTGCTATTGTCATTTGGATTTTTGTTTTTAAAATCTAACATTTCCCTCCCCATTTTATTCCTTTTAAAAAGACGCACACATGTGACATCTGCATGTCAAGGGCCATTCTAAGCTGAATTTGCCTTCCCTCATCAGATCATAGCCGCTACACAGATTGAGGTTGGGCAAGTACTTGCATGGGAGACTGGCTGTGAATCCCCAATTCTATTGACATTTTGGCTGCTGCTATTGTCATTTGAATTTTTGTTTTTAATATCTTACCTTTCCCTCCCCATTTTATTCCTTTTGAAAAGACACGCACATGTGAAATCTACATGTTAGCAGCCATTCTAAGCTTAATGTGCCTGCTCTCATCAGATCGCAGCTGCTACGCAGCTTGAGGCTGGGCAAGTACTGGCATGGGAGGCTGGGCAAGTACTGGCATGGGAGACTGGCTGGGAAACCCCAGTTCCATTGACAATTTGGCTGCTGCTATTGTCATTTGGATTTTTGTTTTTAAAATCTAGCCTTTCCCTCCCCATAATATTCCTTTTGAAAAGATGTGCACATCTGTCACCTGCAAGTCAACAGCCATTCTAAGATGAATGTGCCTGCCCTCGTCAGATCGCAGCCGCTACGCAGCTTGGGGCCGGGCAAGTACAGGCATGGGAAACTAGCTGGTAATCCCTTGTTCCGTTGACATTTTGGCTGCTGCTATTGTCATTTGGATTTTTGTTATTAAATTCTAACTAGTGTTGAGCCAACCCGTAGTGTTCGAGTTCGGTTCGGTTCGTCGAACACCGTTAAAACCAATGGCAGGCAAACAAAAACACATAGAAACACCTTCAAATGTGTCCAAAAGCTGACAAACTGCTCAGAAGACACAACTAACACATGGAATAGTGACAAGTATGTATAGTCATGCGAAAAGAAAAGAGGTGGAGGAGTAAAAGGAGGGGGAGACACAGATATAGGCATGTCATGCCCTTCTAAAATCCAAAAAGTGAGAAGGCGACACGTTCAGTCGGCTCCTGCCCGTGCCACCTCCGTGTCGCCGGGTTTGTGCCAGAGCCGCGGTGAACCTTGACGGCCAGCCCCCCTCTCCCAATACTGGTGCCTGTCCGCTGGTGGGTCGAGCGAGCCCCCCTGTGGTGGAGGCAGCTCTAAGCTTTTTAATTTAAATTGTCTCTCTAATTTGAATGAATACACTTTAAATCCATTTACAAGGATCTATTGGAGGGCAAGTCTCATGCCAGCAGCCGCGTAATTCCAGCTCCAGTAGCGTCCACTAAAGCTGCTACAGTTAAAAAGCTTTTATCAGGATCGAGCTCGGCTGTCCACCGCAAGGCATCCTACTGCCAGTCCCAGCCCCTATGCCTTGGGGTGCCTCCTGATGCTCTTCACTGAGTATCCCGTGGTCCCGAAGCATTTCCTTTGAAAAAATTAAGTGTCCAAACTACAGGTGGTGTAGCTTGCTTAACAGCCGGGATAATCCGCTGACTAGCAGACACTGCTACTAGGCACAAAGTATTTCCTGGGCTAGATGAATTTAAAAATTTGTAATTAGATACTCTCGTTGGATGCTGAGAAAGCATTCCATAGAGGCTCCTGGCACGCCATATATGATTCTCTTAAAAAGCTTGGGGTAGGGGTCTAGGGGACCCTTTTATAGCCAAAATCACGGCCCTGTATCACAATACGTCACCTAGGCTGAAGATAAATGGAACTGTAGCACCCTGAGGGCTCGGTTGCTACAGAGGTATTGCACCTCACCCAGAGGTGTGATATCTCACTCTCAGGTAAGGATGGAGTGTGGATCAGGACCCGACACCTGCATGCATTACACCACATTGCCGTGGGGCAGGGCGACCAATATGCCTCTGAGATGGGCACGACAGTCCCTGTCCCTGGCTGGAGTGTGGGGAGGGAACACTGAGGAAGGGGAACCCTGTTGTGCAGGAGCAGGGAGGAAGCAGTACCTGGGTGCATTTAGAAGGGAGTATAAAAGGTGGGCACCATCTTAGTTCAGTGCAGAGAAGTCTGAGCAGAAGTGGCAGGGAGCAGGGGCTCTGCATGAGCTCTGCTCCGGAGGCGGGCCTAGTAACAGAGGCCCAGGCCTGGAAGAGGGAGAAGGAAGGAAGAGGAGGGAAAAGGCTCCAGGAACAAGGAATGAAGGGATCCCATGGGTGCGGACGGGCGAGTCGCCACCGCACGCCCGAATCCACCTGCGTGGAGGGGTCAGGTCAAAGGGGGAGACCGGTCCCCGAAACTAGTGGAGGCAGGAAATGACCCTCAGCTAGAAACCGGAGGCTGTGACATTTTATGTGGCCCAGCCCCTCGCTACACCCGCTAGGAAGGCACCACATAGGGTCAGGGAAATTGGCGCCAAGTTAACCAAGAGGAGGCCCGAGGCAGCCGGACAGAAGGGTTGGTAAGAAAGGCCAGACAAAGGACACACAAAGGGGGTCCTGTGAAGCGCTCCAAAGTTATCTGGGAGTTGTCTGAGCCCTTCACCTGGTGAGCACAGTACGACGTGGGCAGCCGTTACCTGCAGACGTGGTCTGGATAATAAGAACTGTGAGTAAAGGCCCTGGACTGCATCACTGACTCCGTGTCGTTACTGCTGCTGCCCTGCACCATCACCCCCATCCTCCGCATACACTGCCCTGAGGCTATACTCCTCCCGTGGGGAGTTATGCTACGCTCTGCTGCACCCACAACACCAGCCTCAGCGGTCTGCCCTGCAGCGGCGGTTCACTCTGACCGCAATCCACGGGTGGTGTAGTCGGACATTTAAACATCAAAACCACATAAATAGTTCCGCCACTTGTTTGACCACCCTGAGCCACGGAACCGGGTCGCCGCCACGAAGACTACAACCACCAGCATCCACCAAAAAGGGTCCGGCTCCGGGTGTCCCAAGGCCCAGGGGGTGCATCAGAACATTTTCATCACCTTTCACAATCACCAATGGGACAAGGCAGGGATGTCCTCTGTCCCCTCTCTTAAACATCCTAGTGTCGGAGCACCTGCTCTCATCAATTCGCCATAACCCCAATATTAGGTGGATTGAGGTGGGAGTCACCGAGTACAAGTGCTCTCTATTTGCTGATGATGTCCTAGTATATATCACTCAATCACATATATCCATCCATGCTGTTATGGCTGAAATAGATCACTTTGTTACATGGTCAAATTTTAAAATCAATGTAGCGAAGTCTGAGGCCCTCGATGTCTCCCTCCCCAAATCCATATAGGATTCCATCCAGTCCAACTTTCCCTTTGCCTGGCCCTCACAGGGTATCAAATACTTAGGAATTCCTATTCATAGAGACCTCTCCCATCTAAGTTATCTTAATTTTGGGCCCTTTATTGAACAACTCCATACAGACCACGGTTGGCAAGTTAGAACTGTAAGATTCACTACGTGAACCACTGGTGTTTTGTGGAAAAGCACATGTACACTGTGTTCCAAATTATTATGCAAAAAGTGTTTAGGAGTGATAAGGGAAGAATTTGTTTGTTTGTCAATTAAACTCATTGATGGCGATGTGTGTCAGGGCTCTTTATATCACTGTAAGCAATTGCAGACACCTGTGCTAATTAGTTTGGCAGGTGTGTCCAATGAAAGGCAAGACTACTTAAGAAGGCTGTCTCACATTATTAAGCAGCCTACATTTTCTGCCAAAATGGGAAAGAAAAAGGATGTGTCGGCTGCTGAGAAGCAACAAATTGTGGAGTGTTTAGGTCAAGGCATGACTACAAACAACATTGTGCGATGATCAGGATGAAGTGTCTTGGCAATCAAGAAGTATGTAGCTGATTCACAGTACACACGTGTGCGTGCTGATAAGGGCAAATTGAGGACTCTTTCCTACAGGCAATTACGTCAGGTTAAAAGAGCAGTGGCAAAAAAGCCTTGTCATAGCAGCAGACACGTTTTTGAAGCTGCTGGTGCCTCCAACGTCCCCCGAACAACAAGATGCAGGGTCCTTCAGAGGTTTGCAGCTGTGCATACGCCATCCTGTCGACCTCCTCTATCCACTTCACACAAGCAGAAACGGCTCCAGTGGGCCAAACATTACATGAAGACTGATTTCAAAACTGTTTTGTTCACGGATGAGTGCCTTGCAGCGCTCGATGGTCCAGATGGATGGAGTTGAGGATGGCTGGTTGATGGACACCCCACGCAAACACGGCTACAGCGCCAACAAGGAGGAGGTGGAGTAATGTTTTGGGCTGGAATCATGGGGAGAGAGATTGTCGGCCCCTTTAGGATCCCTGAAGGTGCTAAAGATGAACTCCATAATGTATGTGGATTTTCTCAAACAGCACTTCCTGCCATGGTTCAAGAAGAAGAACCGTGTATTTCACAGCAAGATCATTTTTTTGCATGATAATGCACCATCTCATGCTGCACATAAAACATCTGCATCTCTGGCTGATATGGGCATAAAAGGGGACAAACTTATGGTGTGACCCCCATGCTCCCCTGACCTCTACCCCATTCAGAACCTCTGGAGCATCATCAAAAGGAGTGTCTATGATGGCGGGAGGCAGTTCACATCTAAGCAACAGCTCTGGGAGGGTATTCTGTCCTCATGCAAAACAATTGAAGCAGAAACCATCCAAAACCTGACAAGTTCAATGGACGAGAGAGTTCAGAAGCTCCTTTCGAACAAGGGGTCCTATGTGAAAGTGTAACATCACCTAGAATAAAGTTTTGAGTTGAAAACTGTTTGATTTCAGTTTCTAATAACCTGCTAATGCTTATAATTTCAAAAATGACCATTTTTTGGGTCTTTATTAAAATGAAAAGGTTGATCGAAAAGTTTGGGGGATCTAAGAGTGTGGCAACCCAGTAGTCATGATTACTTCGAATTCTGACAATATGAGGGTCATGTTGCAGGTAGTGCAGCAAGAAGGCACTTATGTGTCTTGCGCATGTCGGAGCCCCAAAATTATTTTCCGGGCTAGATGCAGCTAAAAATTATTATTAATTTTAAATCTGGTGGAGCTTAGTATAGATGGCCTAATAGGATCAGTGCTGCACAAAGCCCAAATTATTTTCCAGTCAAGATACAGATAAACATGATTAGTAATTTTAAATCTGGTGGAGCTTATTATAGATGGCCTAATAGAATCAGTGCTGCACACTGCTACAAAGCCCAAATTATTTTCCAGCCAAGATACAGATAAACATGATTAGTAATTTGAAAGCTTAAAACGGTTGGTAGGGTGATTTTAACCAATCATCAAGCTTTTACTCTCCCCAGGATGACACAGGGGTAGAAAAGTCGTTTCGAATCCATGATTTGTTCATCTTTATGAACGTGAGTCTGTCTACATTATCAGTGGAGAGCCGCGTGCGCTTATCTGTCAGCACACCACCAGCAGTGCTGAACACACGTTCAGACAGAATGCTGGCTGCGGGGCATGACAAGATCTCCAAGGCATAAGTGGCTAGCTCCGGCCATTTATCCAGATTGGAAGCCCAAAAGAGCAAGGGTCCAGTGACACAGTCATGGCTTCAATGTTTACTTGGAGATACTCCTGTACCATCGTCTCTAGGCGTTGACTATGTGTCAGACTTCTTGTCTCCTGTGGCCTTGCAAAGGTTGGGCTAAAAAAGTGGTGAAATGATTCCGCAAAATTGATGTTACCAGCAGATACTGTGGTTCTGTTACGGTTTGAGTGCTGAACACTTGACGGTCCCACGGTTGGCAAGTTGGAACTGTGAGATTCACTACGTGCACCACTGGTGTTTTGTGGAAAAGCACATGTAAGATTCTGCAACAGTCTCTGCTGATACTCCTGCATGCGTGCATCCCTTTCTATGGCAGGAATAATTTCTGCAAATTTACTTTTGTACCGGGGATCTAACAGTGTGGCAACCCAGTAGTCAGGATTATTTCTAATTCTCACAATTCGAGGGTCATGTTGCAGGTAGTGCAGCAAGAAGGCACTCATGTGTGTTGCGCATCCAGGAGCACCAAGTCCCTGTTGTGTTGGTGGCGAGGTAACAATCATGCTTCCTTCCTCTGTCCTCTCCCCCCAACCTCGCACAACAGAAATGTGAACAAGGTCTCCCTCATCTGATGAGTCTTCCATCAGTTCGTCCTCCACTTCTTCCTGGGCTCCTGCACCTTCCTCACTAGTTTGGCTGCTACCATGCGCCCTGGGAAAACCATCTCCCCCACCCTCACATGCCTGCCGCCTTGCTGCTGCCGACCGTCTGGACCTTGCAGATGTTAGCCCTTCCGCATACAACTCCTCCTCCTCTACTTCCTCCACCTCCTCTTGTGCCACAACCTGACTCCGAATTCTGTTTAACATGTGCTCCAGCATGTAAATCACCGGAATAGTCATGCTGATAATGGCATCGTCAGCACTAAACATCTTCGTCGCCATTTCAAAACTGTGCAGAAGGGTGCATAGGTCCCTGATCTGAGACCACTCCTCCAGCGTGATTTGCCCCACCTCTGGATCTCGTTGGCCCAGGCTATACGTCAGAACGTATTGCAGCAGGGCTTGTCAGTGCTGCCACAGTCGCTGCAACAAGTGCAGAGTTGAATTCCACCGGGTAGGCACATCGCATTTTAGCCGGTGAAGTGGCAGGCCCAACGTCTTCTGTAGAGATGTAAGTCGCTGAGCTGCGGGATGCGAACGGCGGAAGTGAGCACACAGCGACCGTGCCCTCTGCAGAAGGCCATCTAGTCTGGGATAGTGGGCTAAAAATTGCTGGACAACCAGGTTCAACACGTGAGCCATACATGGCACGTGTGTGACATTGCCCCGGCGAAGGGCCGCACCCAGGTTTGCAGCATTGTCGCACAAGGCCTTCCCTGGTTTCAGGTCCAGTGGAGACAACCATTCATGAAATTGGTTCTACAGAGCTGACCACAACTCCTCAGCTGTGTGACTCACATTTCCCAGACATTTCAAAGTAAAAACCGCCTGATGACGTTGAGCCCTACTGCCAGCATAGTAAGGAGGTGTGCAGGATCCCTTCTGCGCAGTTAGAAAGCTTGTGGCATGACCAGACAGGCTTTGGGTGCAGGTGGAAGACCGAGAGGAGGTTGAGGAGGCAGAAGCAGTGGAGGAACTTTGACATAAAGAGGATTGACGCACAACTCGTGGGGACGGCAAGACTTGGACAGCAGCCCCTTGTCCTGCTGTCACCATAGTTACCCAGTGCCCAGTCAGCGACATGTAACGCCCCTGTCCATGCCAACTCGTCAAAGTGTATGTGGTGAAATGCACCCTGTCACACACAGAGTTTCTCAAAGAAGCGGTGATGTTGTGTGCGACATGCTGGTGGAGCGCAGGCACATCTTTCTTTGAGAAGTAGTGCCGACTGGGCATCTGGTACTGGCGCACTGCGACCGACATAAGGTCTCGAAAATCCTCTGTGTCCAAGGCAGCATTTCTGTAGCCAAGAGCTTGCAGATGGTGAAATTCAACCTCTTAGCTTTCTCATGGCTAGGAGGAAATGGTCTTTTACTTGTCCACATCTGAGGGACCGAGGGCTGGCTATTGTGCTTAGACGGGGTTGATAAGGGTGTCCCCGGCAAACTGCCCGTCAGTGAGGAAGATGCAGGCGGACATGTTAGGTTGCCTTGATCCAAAGGTGGTGCTATCGATGTCGGACAGTGCTCAACACCAGCTGGTGTTACCACCTCGAAAGAAAATGATGACCTGCCAATCACGCTGGCTGTTGCGGGTAAAGTGGTGGCAGGTCTTCGCTCCAAAACAGGTGTGACTGCAGTCCCCCCAGTCACAGAGGATGAAGAGGCCACGGATGCACAAGATATGGCAGACGGTGGTTGGCCCGGCCGGCTAGTCCGCATTGTAGCACACAGAGCTTCCCACTGCAACTTATGCTTCATGTCCATGTGCCGGTTCATGCATGAAGTACTCAAACTATGTATTTTTTGGCCTTTACTTAGCTTTTGCTGACAAATGTTACAGATAACACGAGTTGGGTCATCTTTATCGATCTGAAAAAATGCCCAGGCTATGCAAGGCTTATCACCCAAGCGACCTGAAGAGCCACCACAACTTGTGGTGAGAGGCAGAGTTGTGTTTGAGGATGCAGTTGTTGACGTGCATCCAGTACTACGTCTCTGTCCAGGAAGGCGCAACCTGACCTCGTCGTCACTAGCATCTTCCTCCACCTCCTCTGCTGACCTCATCTCTTGGCTGACTGTGGGTTGACAGTAAGTGGGATCTCCAACCTCATCATCATCACCCTGTGCGTTATCACACCCGTCGTCCTCAGAGCCAACCTGTTCCTGCCCTGACAAAAAACTAAAGTTGTCGCTCCAATCAGGTATTTGAGTCTCATCATCGTCTTCCTCATTGTCTCCACCATCAGGAGTTACAGTTTGGGAATGAGGGTCTACATTATGGTCAGAACCTTCTGCGTCTGGTCCTGGATCCGACTCATAAAGATTTTGGGCATCAGTGCAGATCATTTCCTCGTCTGGATTCACAGTAGCGCTGGAGTCGACCTCTGATTCCCAGGCTACAGTATGAGTAAACAGCTCTGCAGACTCAACCATCTGTTCTACCTCATACTCAGACGGGCAGCTGGAGATTTGGGAGCTGTGAGGAAGCAAGTGCGATTGGGGTGACACCTTTGAGGACTGAAGTATTTGTGATGTTGAAGTTGATGTGGAGGAGAGCCCACTTAAAGGAGCACTTGATATCCGTTGAAGCACCTGCTGTTTTTGTGCCTCATCTGGAATTTGTAGCGATTGGCGTGGCCATAAGAAAGGGATCAGATCACATTGTCCACTAAAAGAAGTAGACATTTTAGTTTGGCTGGAAGATGGTCTTTCTTCTGCAGATGTTACTGTTGCTTTAACACCTACCCAATGGACACAACCTTTTTTCCCCTTCCCAACACGCCTATTCCCCTTTCCACCAGCAGCAGGCCTTTTTCCACTCATTTTGGTGGTTAACAAATTCACAACTCTGGAGTTGTTTGCACAAAAAAACAATGGATGGGAACCGAGCAGAGCTGAGTGGCCAAACTGTGGTATTAGGCCAAAACTATTGGCTGGGTTAGATGCAGAAAAAAATTATATTCAATTTGCAACCTGATGGAGGTCAGTATAGATGGACTAATAGAACAAGTCCCACACACAGCTAGAAGCCCAAATATTTTTTCAGAGGTAGATGCAGAAAAAAATTGTATTCAGTTTGCAACCTGATGGAGGTCAGTAAAGATGGACTAATAGAACAAGTCCCACACACAGCTAGAAGGCCAAATATTTTTTCAGAGGTAGATGCAGATAACAATTATTTTTAATTTGCAGCCTGATGGAGGTCAGTATAGATGGACTAATAGAGAAAGTCCCACACACTGCTAGAAGGCCAAATATTTTTTCAGAGCTAGATGCAGACAAAAAATTATTTTTAATTTGCAACCTGATGGAGGTCAGTATAGATGGACTAATAGAGAAAGTCCCACACACTGCTAGAAGGCCAAATATTTTTTCAGAGCTAGATGCAGACAAAAAATTATTTTTAATTTGCAACCTGATGGAGGTCAGTATAGATGGACTAAAAGAGAAAGTCCCACACACTGCTAGAAGGCCAAATATTTTTTCAGAGCTAGATGCAGATATAAATTATTTTTAATTTGCAACCTGATGGAGGTCAGTATAGATGGAATAATAGAGAAAGTCCCACACACTGCTAGAAGGCCAAATATTTTTTCAGAGCTAGATGCAGAAAAAAATTATATTCAGTTTGCAACCTGATGGAGGTCAGTATAGATGGACTAATAGAACAAGTCCCACACACAGCTAGAAGCCCAAATATTTTTTCAGAGGTAGATGCAGATAAAAATTATTTTTAATTTGCAACCTGATGGAGGTCAGTATAGATGGACTAATAGAGAAAGTCCCACACACTGCTAGAAGGCCAAATATTTTTTCAGAGCTAGATGCAGACAAAAAATTATTTTGAATTTGCAGCGTAATGGAGGTCAGTATAGATGGACTATTAGAACAAGTCCCACACATTGCTAGAAGGCCAAATATTTTTCAGAGCTAGATGCAGAAAAAAATTATATTCAGTTTGCAACCTGATGGAGGTCAGTATAGATGGACTAAAAGAACAAGTCCCACACACTGCTAGAAGCCCAAATATTTTTTCAGAGCTAGATGCAGAAAAAAATTATATTCAATTTGCAACCTGATGGAGGTCAGTATAGATGGACCAATAGAATGATGATATGCCCCAAAGATTTTACTTCACTAGGTGCAGTAAAAAAATTGGTATTCTATACACAGGTGGTATATATTGCAACACAGATAGGCTACTCCACTGACTAACACACTCTGCAATAGGCCAAAAAGGATTAGCTTTGCTAGATTCAGCCAAATCCTGTGAAAAAAACTTGCACAGCACTGTCACAGACCTGCCTGGCAAAAACTGATAGGAACTGATGTAACCTAGTCCTGAAAAGGACTGCAATTACAATTAGTCTTTACTCCCACAATCTATCTATTTAAGAGCACAGACCTGCCTGATAAAAGTCGTAGGAAATGCTGTAACCTAGTCCTTAAAAGGACTGCAATCACAACTATTCCCTACTCCCAAGCTATCTGTAGATTTGTGCGAAAATTGGCTTGAAATTAACAAGGTATAGCGCACACAGCAACAGCGGTGCCGTCTAACACGCAGCTGCAGCAGTGAGAAAATGGTGGCGACGGGGAAAATGGCTTGGTCTTATAGGGCAAGGACATGTGACATACACTGCCAATGACACATGCCCTTGCTTGTGTGAAAAAAAGCACTTCGCTCCGTGTGTGCGCTGCTGATAGGCTGACAGATTGCACCTCCCCACTGTAAATGTGGGAAAGAGAAAAAAAAATGGAGATCTTCATTATTCCTGCAGAGATCCATCCCCTGCGCCTCCCCCCACCCCGCTGTACACTCAAACTGCGTATTAACATTAATTTTCATCATTACTGAGAAAAAATCCAGTTATGATTTTGGTGCACAAACAGTTATCGAACATAACCTCGAACAGCCGAATTTTTCTCAAATCGTTCGTGTTTGCCGAACGGCTCGAACACCGCCCAAAACAGCTCGAATTTGAGATTGGCGAACAGTTCGAGTCGAACAACGCTCATCTCTAATTCTAAACTTTCCCTCCCCATTTTATTCCTTTTGAAAAGACGTGCACATGTCACATTCACATGTCAACGGCTATTCTAAGCTGAATGTCCCTTCCCTCATCAGATTGCAGCCTCTACGCAGCTTGAGGCTGGACAAGTGCTGGCATGGGAGACTGGCTGGGAATTCCAGGATCCGTTAAAATTTTGGCTGCTGCTATTGTCATTTGGATTTTTGGATTTTTGTTTTTAAAATCTAACCTTCCCCTCCCTATTTTATTCCTTTTGAAAAGACACGCACATGTGACATCTGTACGTTAATGGCCATTTTAAGCTGAATGTGCCTTCCCTTGTCAGATTGCAGGTGCTATGCAGCGTGAGGCTGGGCAAGTACTGACATGGGAGAGTGGCTGGGAATCCCCAGTTCCATTGAAATTTTGGCTGCTGCTATTGTCATTTGGATTTTTGTTTTTAACATCTAACATTTCCCTCCCCCATTTTATTCCTTTTGAAAAGACGTCCACATGTGTCATCTGTACGTTAACGGCCGTTTTAAGCTGCATGTGTCTTCCCTTGTCAGATCACAGCCGCAATGCAGTTTGAGGCTGGGCAAGTACCAGCATGGGGGACTAGCTGGGTATCTCCCGTTCCGTTGACATTTTGGCTGCTGCTATTGTCATTTGGATTTTTGTGTTTAAATTCTAACCTTTCCCTCCCCATTTTATTCCTTTTGAAAAGACGCACACATGTGCCATCTGCTCATCAACAGCCATATTAAGCTGAATGTGCCTTCCCTCATCAGATCGCAGCTGCTACACAGCTTGAGGCAGGGCAAGTACAGGCATGGGAGACTGGCTGGGAATCCCCGCTTCCTTTGACATATTGACTGCTGCTGTTGTCATTTTGATTTTCGTTTTTAAAATCTCACCTTTCCCTCCCATTTTATTCATTTTGAAAAGACGTGCACATGTGACATTTGCATGTCAACAGCCATTCTATGTTGAATGTGTCTGCCCTTGTCAGATCACAGCCGCTATGCAGTTTGAGGGCGGGTAAGTACCGGCGTGGCAGACTGGCCTGGAATTCCTGCTTCCGTTGATATTTTGGCTGCTGCTGTTGTCATTTGGACTTTTGTTTTTAAAATCTAACCTTTCCCTCCCCATTTTATTCATTTTGAAAAGATGCGCACATGTGACATCTGCATGTCACCTGCCATTCTAAGCTGAATGTGCCTGCCTTCATTAAATTGCAGCAGCTACACACCTTGAGGCTGGGCAAGTACAAGCATGGGAGACTGGCTGGGAATCTCCTTTTCTGTTGACATTTTGGCTACTGCTATTTTCATTTGGATTTTTGTATTTTGGTTTTTAAAATCTAACATTTCCCTCCCTATTTTATTCCTTTTGAAAAGACGCGCACATGTGACAACTGCACGTCAACGGCCGTTCTAAGCTGAATGTGCCTTCTCTCATCGGATCGCAGCCACTATGCAGCTTGAGGCTGGGCAAGTACTGGCATGGGAGACTGGCTGAGAATCCCCAGTTAAGTCGACATTTCGGCTGCTGCTATTGTCATTTGGATTTTTGTTTTTAAAATTTAACTTTTCCCTCCCCATTTTATTCCTTTTGAAAAGACACGCACATGTGACATCTGCACGTCAATGGCCATTCTAAGCTGAATGTGCCTGCCCTCGTTAAATCGCAGCATCTACGCACCTTGAGGCTGGGAAAGCACTGGCATGGAGACTGGCTGAAAATCCCCGGTTAAGTTGACATTTTGGCTGCTGCTATTGTCATTTGGATTTTTGGATTTTTGGATTTTTGTTTTTAAAATCTAACTTTTCCCTCCCCATTTTATTCGTTTTGAAAAGACACGCACATGTGACATCTGCACATCTATGGCCATTCTAAGCTGAATGTTCCTGCACTTGTCAGATCGCAGCCAACATGCAGCTTGAGGCCGGGCAAGTACCGGCATGGGAGTCTGGCTGGGAGTCCACAGTTCCATTGACATTTTGGTTGCTGCTATTGTCATTTGGAATTTTGGATTTTTGTTTTTAAAATCTAACCGTTCCCTCCCCATTTTATTCCTTTTGAAAAGACGCGCACATGTGACATTTGCACGTCAATGGCCGTTCTTATCTGAATCTGCCTTTCCTCATCAGATCACAGCCACTATGCAGCTTGAAGCTGGGCTAGTACCAGCATGGGAGACTGGCTGCAAATACCTGGTTCCGTTGACATTCTGTCTGCTGTTATTGTCATTTGGATTTTTGGATTTTTGTTTTTAAATTCTAACCTTTCCTTCCCCATTTTATTACTTTTGAAAACATGCGGATGTGAGACTTCTGCAAGTCAACGGTCATTCTAAGCTGAATGTGCCTGCACTCATCAGATTACAACTGCTACACAGATTGAGGCTGGGCATGTACTGGCATGGGAGACTGGCTGGGAATCCCCGGTTCCATTTACATTTTGGCTGCTGCTATTGTCATTTGGACTTTTGGATTTTTGTTTTTAAAATCTAAACTTTCCTTCCCCATTTTATTCCTTTTGAAAAGGCGCGCACATGTGACATTAGCATGTCATCGGCAATTCTAAGCTGAATGTGCCTGCCCTCGTCAGATTGCAGCCACTATGCAGCTTGTGGCTGTGCAAGTACCCGCATGGGAGACTGGCTGTGAATCCCCGGTTCTGTTGACATTTTGGCTGCTGTTATTGTCATTTGGATTTTTGTTTTTAAAATCTAACTTTTCCCTCCCCATTTTATTCCTTTTGAAAAAACACGCACATGTGAAATCTGCATGTCAACAGCCATTCTAAGCTGCATGTGCCTGCCCTCGTCAGATTGCAGCCACTATGCAGCTTGTGGCTGGGCAAGTACCAGCATTGGAGACTGGCTGGGAATCCACGGTACCATTGACATTTTGGCTGCTGTTATTGTCATTTGGATTTTTGTTTTTAAAATCTAACTTTTCCCTCCCCATTTTATTCATTTTGAAAAGCCGAGCACATGTGCCATCTGCACGTCAACGGCCATTCTAAGCTGAATGTGCCTGCCGTCGTCAGATCACAGCCGCTACGCAGCTTGAGGCCAGGCAAGTACTGGCATTGGAGACTGGCTGGGAATCCCCGCGGTTCTGTTGACATTTTGGCTGCTGCTATTGTCATTTGGATTTTTGTTTTTAAATTCTAACATTTCCCTCCCCATTTTATTGCTTTTGAAAAGACACGCACATGTGACATCTGCACGTCAACGGACATTCTAAGCCGGATGTGCCTTCCCTCATCATATCGCAAGCCGTTACGTAGCTTGAGGCCTGGCAGGTACCAGCTTGGGAGACTGGCTTATAATCCCCGATTCCGTTGACATTTTGGCTGCTGCTATTGTCATTTGGATTTTTAGATTTTTGTTTTTAAAATCTAACCTTTCCCTCCCCATTTTATTCTTTTTGAAAAGACGCGCACATGTGGCATCTGCACATCAACGGCCATTCTAAGCTGAATGTGCCTGCTCTTGTCAGATTGAAACTGCTACGCAGCCTGAGGCTGGGCAAGCACTGGCATGGGAGACTAGCTGGGAATCCCCTGTTCCATTGCCATTTTGGCTGTTGCTATTGTCTTTTGGATTTTTGTTTTAAAATCTAACCTTTCCCTCCCCATTTTATTCCTTTTGAAAAGACGCGCACATGTGACATTTGCAAGTCAATGGCCATTCTAAGATGAATGTGCCTACCCTCGTTAGATCACAGCTGCTACCCAGTTTAATGCCAGGTAAGTTCTTCCATGGGAGACTGGCTGGTAATCCTCTGTTCCGTTGACATTTGGATTTTTTTTTTTAAATCTAACCTTTCCCTCCCCATTTTATTCCTTTTGAAAAGACATGCACATGCAACATCTGCATGTTAATGGCCATTCTAAGCTGAATGTGCCTACCCTCGTCAGATCACAGCCGCTACACACCTTGAGGCTTGGTGAGTACCAGAATGGGAATTCCTGGTTCTGTTGACATTTTGGCTGTTGCTGTTGTGATTTGGATATTTGGATTTTTGTTTTTAGAATTCAACCTTTCCCTCCCCATTTTTTTCCTTTTGAAAAGATGTGCACATCTCACATCTGCACGTCAACGGCCATTCTAAGCTGAATGTGCCTGCCGTCGTCAGATTACAGCCGCTACGCAGCTTGACGCCAGGCAAGTACTGGCATGGGAGACTGGCTGAGAATCCTGCGTTCTGCTGACATTTTGGCTGCTGCAATTGTCATTTGGATTTTGGTTTTTAAAATCTAACCTTTCCCTCCCCGTTTTATTTCTTTTGAAAAGACGCGCACATGTGCCATCTGCACGTCAACGGCCATTCTAAGTAGTTTTGAGCCACCCCCGTAGTGTTCGAGTTCGGTTCGATTCGTCAAACACCCGTGTGTTCGCCGAACTGTTCGTCGAACACTTTCGAACACCGTTAAAACCAATTGCAGGCAAAAAAAACCACATAGAAACACATAGAAAACACCTTCAAAGGTGTCCAAAAGCTGACAAACTGCTCAGAAGACACAACTAACACATGGAAAAGTGACAAGTACATATAGTCATGCAAAATGAAAAGAGGTGGAGGAGTAAAAGGAGGGGGAGATACAGATATAGGCATGTCATGCCCTTCTAAAATCCAAAAAGTGAGAAGCCGACGCGTTCAGTCTGCTCCTGCCCGTGCCACCTCTGTGTCGCCGGGTTTGTGCCAGAGCCGCGGTGAACCCTGATGGCCAGCCCCCCTCTCCCAATACTGGTGCCTGTCCGCTGGTGGGTCGAGCGAGCCCCCCTGTGGTGGAGGCAGCTCTAAGCTTTTTCATTTAAATTGTCTCTCTAATTTGAATGAATACACTTTAAATCCATTTACAAGGATCTATTGGTATGCAAGTCTCATGCCAGCAGCTGCGTAATTCCAGCTCCAGCAGCGTCCACTAAAGCTGCTGCACTTAAAAAGCTTTTATAAGGATCGAGCTCGGCTGTCCACCGCAAGGCATCCTACTGCCAGTCCCAGCCCCTATGCCTTGGGGTGCCTCCTGATGCTCTTCACTGAGTATCCCGTGGTCCCGAAGCATTTCCTTTGAAAAAATTAAGTGTCCAAACTACAGGTGGTGTAGCTTGCTTAACAGCCGGGATAATCCGCTGACTAGCAGACACTGCTACTAGGCACAATTTATTTCCTGGGCTAGATGCAGTTAAAAATGTGTAATTAGATACTCTCGTTGGATGCTGAGAAAGCATTCCATAGAGTCTCCTGGCACGCCATATATGATTCTCTTAAAAAGCTTGGGGTAGGGGTCTAGGGGACCCTTTTATAGCCAAAATCACGGCCCTGTATCAAAATACGTCACCTAGGCTGAAGATAAATGGAACTGTAGCACCCTGAGGACTCGGTTGCTACAGAGGTATTGCACCTCATCCAGAGGTGTGATATCTCACTCTCAGGTAAGGATGGAGTGTGGATCAGGACCCGACACCTGCATGCATTACACCACATTGCCGTAGGGCAGGGCGACCAATATGCCTCTGAGATGGGCACGACAGTCCCTGTCCCTGGCTGGAGTGGGGGGAGGGAACACTGAGGAAGGGGAACCCTGTAGTGCAGGAGCAGGGAGGAAGTAGTGCCTGGGTGCATTGAGAAGGGAGTATAAAAGATGGGCACCATCTTAGTTCAGTGCAGAGAAGTCTGAGCAGAGGTAGCAGGGAGCAGGGGCTCTGCATGAGCTCTGCTCCGGAGGCGGGCCTGGTAACAGAGGCCCAGGCCTGGAAGAGGGAGAAGGAAGGAAGAGGAGCAGAGAAGGCTCCAGGAATGAGGAATGAAGGGATCCCAGGGGTGCGGATGGGCGAGTTGCCACCGCACGCCCGAATCCACCTGCGTGGAGGGGTCAGACCAAAGGGGGAGACCGGTCCCCGAACTAGTGGAGGCAGGAAACGACCCTCAGCTAGATACCGGAGGCTGTGACATTTTATGTGGCGCAGCCCCTCGCTACACCCGCTAGGAAGGCACCACATAGGGTCAGGGAAACTGGCGCCAAGTTTACCAAGAGGAGGCCCGAGGCAGCCGGACAGAAGGGTTGGTAAGAAAGGCCAGACAAAGGACACACAAAGGGGGTCCTGTGAAGCGCTCCAAAGATATCTGGGAGTTGTCTGAGCCCCTCACCTGGTGAGCACAGTACGACGTGGGCAGCCGTTACCTGCAGACGTGGTCTGGATAATAAGAACTGTGAGTAAAGGCCCTGGACTGCATCACTGACTCCGTGTCGTTACTGCTGCTGCCCTGCACCATCACCCCCATCCTCCGCATACACTGCCCTGAGGCTATACTCCTCCCGTGGGGAGTTATGCTACGCTCTGCTGCACCCACAACACCAGCCTCAGCGGTCTGCCCTGCAGCGGCGGTTCACTCTGACCGCAATCCACGGGTGGCGTAGTCGGACATTTAAACATCAAAACCACATAAATAGTTCCGCCACTTGTTTGACAACCCTGAGCCACGGAACCGGGTCGCCGCCACGAAGACTACAACCACCAGCATCCACCAAAAAGGGTCCGGCTCCGGGTGTCCCAAGGCCCAGGGGGTGCATCAGAACATTTTCATCACCTTTCACAATCACCAATGGGACAAGGCAGGGATGTCCTCTGTCCCCTCTCTTATACATCCTAGTGACGGAGCACCTGCTCTCATCAATTCGCCATAACCCCAATATTAGGTGGATTGAGGTGGGAGGCACCGAGTACAAGTGCTCTCTATTTGCTGATGATGTCCTAGTATATATCACTCAATCACATATATCCATCCATGCTGTTATGGCTGAAATAGATCACTTTGTTACATGGTCAAATTTTAAAATCAATGCAGCGAAGTCTGAGGCCCTCGATGTCTCCCTCCCCAAATCCATATAGGATTCCATCCAGTCCAACTTTCCATTTGCCTGGCCCTCACAGGGTATCAAATACTTAGGAATTCCTATTCATAGAGACCTCTCCCATCTATGTTATCTTAATTTTGGGCCCTTTATTGAACAACTCCATACAGACCACGGTTGGCAAGTTAGAACTGTAAGATTCACTACGTGAACCACTGGTGTTTTGTGGAAAAGCACATGTACACTGTGTTCCAAATTATTATGCAAAAAGTGTTTAGGAGTGATAAGGGAAGAATTTGTTTGTTTGTCAGTTAAACTCATTGATGGTGATGTGTGTCAGGGCTCTTTATATCACTGTAAGCAATTGCAGACACCTGTGCTAATTAGTTTGGCAGGTGTGTCCAATGAAAGGCAAGACTACTTAAGAAGGCTGTCTCACATTATTAAGCAGCCTACATTTTCTGCAAAAATGGGAAAGAAAAAGGATGTGTCGGCTTCTGAGAAGCAACAAATTGTGGAGTGTTTAGGTCAAGGCATGACTACAATCAACATTGTGCGATGATCAGGATGAAGTGTCTTGACAATCAAGAAGTATGTAGCTGATTCACAGTACACACGTGTGCGTGCTGATAAGGGCAAATTGAGGACTCTTTCCTACAGGCAATTACGTCAGGTTAAAAGAGCAGTGGCAAAAAAGCCTTGTCATAGCAGCAGACAAGTTTTTGAAGCTGCTGGTGCCTCCAACGTCCGCCGAACAACAAGATGCAGGGTCCTTCAGAGGTTTGCAGCTGTGCATATGCCATCCTGTCGACCTCCTCTATCCACTTCACACAAGCAGAAACGGCTCCAGTGGGCCAAACATTACATGAAGACTGATTTCAAAACTGTTTTGTTCACGGATGAGTGCCGTGCAGCGCTCGATGGTCCAGATGGATGGAGTTGAGGATGGCTGGTTGATGGACACCCCACGCAAACACGACTACAGCACCAATAAGGAGGAGGTGGAGTAATGTTTTGGGCTGGAATCATGGGGAGAGAGATTGTCGGCCCCTTTAGGATCCCTGAAGGCGCTAAAGATGAAGTCCATAATGTATGTGGATTTTCTCAAACAGCACTTCCTGCCATGGTTGAAGAAGAAGAACCGTGTATTTCACAGCAAGATCATTTTTTTGCATGATAATGCACCATCTCATGCTGCACATAAAACATCTGCATCTCTGGCTGATATGGGCATAAAAGGGGACAAACTTATGGTGTGACCCCCATGCTCCCCTGACCTCTACCCCATTCAGAACCTCTGGAGCATCATCAAAAGGAGTGTCTATGATGGCGGGAGGCAGTTCACATCTAAGCAACAGCTCTGGGAGGGTATTCTGTCCTCATGCAAAACAATTGAAGCAGAAACCATCCAAAACCTGACAAATTCAATAGACGAGAGTTCAGAAGCTCCTTTCGAACAAGTGATGTGAAAATGTAACATCACCTAGAATAAAGTTTTGAGTTGAAAACTGTTTGATTTCAGTTTCTAATAACCTGCTAATGCTTATAATTTCAAAAATGACCATTTTTTTGGTCTTTATTAAAATGAAAAGGTTGATCGAAAAGTTTGGGGGATCTAAGAGTGTGGCAACCCAGTAGTCATGATTACTTCGAATTCTGACAATATGAGGGTCATGTTGCAGGTAGTGCAGCAAGAAAGCACTAATGTGTCTTGCGCATCTCGAAGCCCCAAAATTATTTTCCGGGCTAGATGCAGCTAAAAATTATTATTAATTTTAAATCTGGTGGAGCTTAGTATAGATGGCCTAATAGGATCAGTGCTGCACACTGCTACAAAGCCCAAATTATTTTCCAGTCAAGATTCAGATAAACATGATTAGTAATTTTAAATCTGGTGGAGCTTATTATAGATGGCCTAATAGAATCAGTGCTGCACACTGCTACAAAGCCCAAATTGTTTTCCAGCCAAGATACAGATAAACATGATTAGTAATTTGAAAGCTTAAAACGGTTGGTAGGGTGATTTTAACCAATCATCAAGCTTTTACTCTCCCCAGGATGACACAGGGGTAGAAAAGTCATTTTGGATCCATGATTTGTTCATCTTTATGAACGTGAGTCTGTCTACATTATCAGTGGAGAGCCGCGTGCGCTTATCTGTCAGCACACCACCAGCAGCGCTGAACACACGTTCAGACAGAACGCTGGCTGCGGGGCATGACAAGATCTCCAAGGAGTAAGTTGCTAGCTCCGGCCATTTATCCAGATTGGAAGCCCAAAAAGAGCAAGGGTCCAGTGACACAGTCATGGCTTCAATGTGTACTTGGAGATACTCCTGTACCATCGTCTCTAGGCGTTGACTATGTGTCAGACTTCTTGTCTCCTGTGGCCTTGCAAAGGATGGGCTAAAAAAGTGGTGAAATGATTCCGCAAAATTGATGTTACCAGCAGATACTGTGGTTCTGTTACGGTTTGAGTGCTGAACACTTGACGGTCCCACGGTTGGCAAGTTGGAACTGTGAGATTCACTACGTGCACCACTGGTGTTTTGTGGAAAAGCACATGTGAGATTCTGCAACAGTCTCTGCTGATACTCCTGCATGCGTGCATCCCTTTCTATGGCAGGAATAATTTCTGCAAATTTACTTTTGTACCGGGGATCTAACAGTGTGGCAACCCAGTAGTCAGGATTATTTCTAATTCTCACAATTCGAGGGTCATGTTGCAGGTAGTGCAGCAAGAAGGCACTCATGTGTGTTGCGCATCCAGGAGCACAAAGTCCCTGTTGTGTTGTTGGCGAGGTAACAATCATGCTTCCTTTCTCTGTCCTCTCCCCCCAACCTCGCACAACAGAAATGTGATCAAGGTCTCCCTCATCTGATGAGTCTTCCATCAGTTCGTCCTCCACTTCTTCCTGGGCTCCTGCACCTTCCTCACTAGTTTGGCTGCTACCATGCGCCCTGGTAAAACCATCTCCCCCACCCTCACATGCCTGCCGCCTTGGTGCTGCCGACCTTCTGGACCTTGCAGATGTTAGCCCTTCCGCATACAACTCCTCCTCCTCTACTTCCTCCACCTCCTCTTGTGCCACCACCTGACTCCGAATTCTGTTTAACATGTGCTCCAGCATGTAAATCACCGGAATAGTCATGCTGATAATGGCATCGTCAGCACTAAACATCTTCGTCGCCATTTCAAAACTGTGCAGAAGGGTGCATAGGTCCCTGATCTGAGACCACTCCTCCAGCGTGATTTGCCCCACCTCTGAATCTCGTTGGCCCAGGCTATACGTCAGAACGTATTGCAGCAGGGCTTGTCAGTGCTGCCACAGTCGCTGCAACATGTGCAGAGATGAATTCCACCGGGTAGGCACATCGCATTTTAGCCGGTGAAGTGGCAGGCCCAACGACTTCTGTAGAGATGTAAGTCGCTGAGCTGCGGGATGCGAACGGCAGAAGTGAGCACACAGCGACCGTGCCCTCTGCAGAAGGCCATCTAGTCTGGGATAGTGGGCTAAAAATTGCTGGACAACCAGGTTCAACACGTGAGCCATACAAGGCACGTGTGTGACATTGCCCCGGCGAAGGGCCGTACCCAGGTTTGCAGCATTGTCGCACACGGCCTTCCCTGGTTTCAGGTCCAGTGGAGACAACCATTCATGAAATTGGTTCTACAGAGCTGACCACAACTCCTCAGCTGTGTGACTCACATTTCCCAGACATTTCAAAGTAAAAACCGCCTGATGACGTTGAGTCCTACTGCCAGCATAGTAAGGAGGTGTACAGAATCCCTTCTGCGCAGTTAGAAAGCTTGTGGCATGACCAGAAAGGCTTTGGGTGAATGTGGAAGACCAAGAGGAGGTTGAGGAGGTAGAAGCAGTGGAGGAACTTTGACATAAAGAGGATAGACGCACAACTCGTGGGGACGGCAAGACTTGGACAGCAGCCCCTTGTCCTGCTGTCACCATAGTTACCCAGTGCCCAGTCAGCGACATGTAACGCCCCTGTCCATGCCAACTCGTCCAAGTGTCTGTGGTGAAATGCACCCTGTCACACACAGAGTTTCTCAAAGAAGCGGTGATGTTGTGTGCGACATGCTTGTGGAGCGCAGGCACACCTTTCTTTGAGAAGTAGTGCCGACTGGGCATCTGATACTGGGGCACTGCGACCGACATAAGGTCTCGAAAATCCTCTGTGTCCACCAGGCGGAAAGGCAGCATTTCTGTAGCCAAGAGCTTGCAGATGGTGAAATTCAACCTCTTAGCTTTCTCATGGCTAGGAGGAAATGGTCTTTTACTTGTCCACATCTGAGGGATCGAGGGCTGGCTATTGTGCTTAGACAGGGTTGATAAGGGTGTCCCCGGCAAACTGCCCGTCTGTGAGGAAGATGCAGGCGGACATGTTAGGTTGCCTTGATCCAAAGGTGGTACTATCGATGTCGGACAGCGCTCAACACCAGCTGGTGTTACCACCTCCAAAGAAAATGATGACCTGCCAATCACGCTGGCTGTTGCGGGTAAAGAGGTGGCAGGTCTGCGCCCCAAAACAGGTGTGACTGCTGTCCCCCCAGTCACAGAGGATGAAGAGGCCGCAGATGCACAAGATATGGCAGACGGTGGTTGGCCCGGCCGGCTAGGCCGCATTGTAGCACACTGAGCTTCCCACTGCAACTTATGCTTCATGTCCATGTGCCGGTTCATGCATGAAGTACTCAAACTATGTATTTTTTGGCCTTTACTTAGCTTTTGCTGACAAATGTTACAGATAACACGAGTTGGGTCATCTTTATCGATCTGAAAAAATGCCCAGCCTATGCAAGGCTTAGCACCCATGCGACCTGAAGAGCCACCACGACTTGTGGTGAGAGGCAGAGTTGTGTTTGAGGATGCAGTTGTTGACGTGCTTCCAGTACTACGTCTCTGTCCAGGAAGGCGCAACCTGACCTCGTCGTCACTAGCATCTTCCTCCACCTCCTCTGCTGACCTCATCTCTTGGCTGACTGTGGGTTGACAGTAAGTGGGATCTCCAACCTAATCACCATCACCCTGTGCGTTATCACACCCGTCGTCCTCAGAGCCAACCTGTTCCTGCCCTGACAAAATACTAAAGTTGTCGCTCCAATCAGGTATTTGAGTCTCATCATCGTCTTCCTCATTGTCTCCACCAACAGGAGTTACAGTTTGGGAATGAGGGTCTACATTATGGTCAGAACCTTCTGCGTCTGGTCCTGGATCCGACTCATAAAGATTCTGGGCATCAGTGCAGATCATTTCCTCATCTGGATTCACAGAAGCGCTGGAGTCGACCTCTGATTCCCAGGCTATAGTATGAGTAAACAGCTCTGCAGACTCAACCATCTGTTCTACCTCATACTCAGACGGGCAGCTGGAGATTTGGGAGCTGTGAGGAAGCAAGTGCGATTGGGGTGACACCTTTGAGGACTGGAGAATTTGTGATGTTGAAGTTGATGTGGAGGAGAGCCCACTTAAAGGAGCACTTGATATCCGTTGAAGCACCTGCTGTTTTTGTGCCTCATCTGGAATTTGTAGCGGTTGGCGTGGCCGTAAGAAAGGGATCTTATCACATTGTCCGCTAAAAGAAGTAGACATTTTAGTTTGGCTGGAAGATGGTCTTTCTTCTGCAGATGTTACTGTTGCTTTAACACCTACCCCACGGACACAACCTTTTTTCCCCTTCCCAACACGCCTATTCCCCTTTCCACCAGCAGCAGGCCTTTTTCCACTCATTTTGGTGGTTAACTAATTCACAACTCTGGAGTTGTTTGCACAAAAAAACAATGGATGGGAACCGAGCAGAGCTGAGTGGATAAACTGTGGTATTTGGCCAAAACTATTGGCTGGGTTAGATGCAGAAAAAAATTATATTCAATTTGCAACCTGATGGAGGTCAGTATAGATGGACTAATAGAACAAGTCCCACACACAGCTAGAAGCCCAAATATTTTTTCAGAGGTAGATGCAGAAAAAAATATATTCAGTTTGCAACCTGATGGAGGTCAGTATAGATGGACTAATAGAGAAAGTCCCACACACTGCTAGAAGGCTAAATATTTTTTCAGAGCTAGATGCAGAAAAAAATTATATTCAGTTTGCAACCTGATGGAGGTCAGTATAGATGGACTAATAGAGAAAGTCCCACACACTGCTAGAAGGCCAAATATTTTTTCAGAGCTAGATGCAGAAAAAAATATATTCAGTTTGCAACCTGATGGAGATCTCTATAGATGGATTAATAGAACAAGTCCCACACACAGCTAGAAGCCCAATATTTTTTCAGAGGTAGATGAAGAAAAAAATATATGCAGTTTGCAACCTGATGGAGGTCAGTATAGATGGACTAATACAACAAGTCCCACACACAGCTAGAAGCCCAATATTTTTTCAGAGGTAGATGCAGAAAAAAATATATTCAGTTTGCAACCTGATGGAGGTCTGTAAAGATGGATTAATAGAACAAGTCCCACACACAGCTAGAAGCCCAATATTTTTTCAGAGGTAGATGAAGAAAAAAATATATTCAGTTTGCAACCTGATGGAGGTCAGTATAGATGGACTAATACAACAAGTCCCACACACAGCTAGAAGCCCAATATTTTTTCAGAGGTAGATGCAGAAAAAAATATATTCAGTTTGCAACCTGATGGAGGTCAGTATAGATGGACTAATACAACAAGTCCCACATACAGCTAGAACCCCAAGATTTTTTCAGAGGTAGATTCAGAAAAAAATATATTCAGTTTGCAACCTGATGGAGGTCTGTATAGGTGGATTAATAGAACAAGTCCCACACACAGCTAGAAGCCCAATATTTTTTCAGAGGTAGATGCAGAAAAAAATATATTTGTAACGGGTCCGGGAGGCGGAACCTCTGAGCTACTATACAAGGGGGCGGCCCTTGTAAGGGAGCGGGCGGCAGTCTCTGGGTGAACGGACAGGGAGTTACGGCAAGTGATCAGGGCAGTCTCTGGGTAAGGGGTAGGTACGACCTGTGATGGCAGAGCCTCCGGGTAGGCTAGCAGGCAGATGGTAGATGTGTGCTCCCAGGTGAGCAAGCGAGAGTCTCTGGAATAGCAGGTGGTCACGGCACGTGACGGCGGAGCCTCCGGGCTGGCAGGCAGGCAGGTAACGGAGAAGCGCTCCCAGGTGAGCGAGCGAGAGTCTCTGGAATAGCAGGTGGTCACGGCACGTGACGGCGGAGCCTCCGGGCTGGCAGGCAGGCAGGTAACGGAGAAGCGCTCCCAGGTGAGCGGGCAAGAGTCTCTGAGATAGCTGGTGGTCACAGCACGTGACAACGGAGCCTCCGGGCTGGCAAGCAGGCAGGTAATGGAGAAGCGCTCCCAGGTGAGCGGGCAAGCTGGTCCATAGACAGACTGACCGGAGTAGT
Source organism: Phyllobates terribilis (assembly GCF_046119375.1). NCBI lineage: Eukaryota > Metazoa > Chordata > Amphibia > Anura > Dendrobatidae > Phyllobates > Phyllobates terribilis. Next base: position 6,646,851 of record NW_027362792.1, read on the forward strand.
AAGGCAGACCGTCGGACCTCAGGCAAGCAGGCAGGTAGCTGGTATGCGCTCCCAGGTGAGCGGGCAGGCTGGTCCTTAGACAGACTGACAGGAGTAGTGAAGCAGACCGTCGGACCTCAGACTGGCAGACAGGTAACAAGTATTCAGGCAGGAATCAGGCAGGTAACTGGCAAGTAACTGGCAGGTAACTGGCAGGTAAATGGCAACGGGACCTGAGGGCTGAAGCACAGGTGAGACACAGGTGCAAACAACATTGCTCGGGCACCTCCATTTTGGAGGAGGTGCCTTATATATGATGAGGTCCTCCGGCCATTGGCCGGGGACTCTTTAGGGCGGCGCGCGCGGCCCCTTTAAGAGGAGGGGAGCGCGCGCGCGCGCGCCCTAAGCACAGGGGCCGGGAAGGAGCGCGCGCTGAGAGCAGAGCAGGAGGAGGACGCCGGGACGGAGCGCGCGCTGACAGCAGAGCGGGGAGAGGACGCCGGGCACGGAGCAGAGCGGTGAGGGGAGCAGCGTCCCTGCCTAGCAGAGGGCAGGGACGCCAGCGCTACAGTACCCCCCCCTTTAGGCCCCCCCTTTTTTAGGCCAGACAGAAATTTAGCTAGGATGAGAGGGGCATGGATGTTCTCCCGGGGCTCCCACGTTCTCTCCTCAGGACCAAACCCCTTCCAATCTACCAGGAAAAAGGTCTTTCCTCTTACCCTTTTGGTGGCAAGAATGTTCTCTACCTCAAACTCGTCCTCAGCAGAAACCGGAGCAGGAGGCGTACCTGTAGACTTGGAAAAAGAGTTAAGCACCACAGGTTTGAGGAGAGATACATGGAAGGAGTTAGGGATCCGTAAGTTGGCCGGGAGTTTCAATTTATAGGCCACCGGGTTGATCTGACTGATGACCTCCAGTGGGCCGATGAACCGAGGCCCTAACTTATAGGAAGGGATCTTGAGCCGGACATATTTGGACGAGAGCCAGACTTTATCCCCAGGACGGAATTGAGGAGGGTCCAGACGTTTTTTGTCAGCGTGTCTTTTCATACGCTCGGATGACAGAAGGAGTGCGGACCGGGTACTCTCCCATATGGAGGAAAATTTGTTAACAAGAGACTCCGCAGCCGGATTGTCCACCGAGGTGGAGACGGGAAACGGGATCCGAGGATGCTGACCGAAGACTGCAAAAAACGGGGATTTGGAGGAAGACTCGCTCTCGTGATTGTTGTACGAGAATTCGGCCCATGGCAGGAGATCCACCCAGTCAGAATGGTGGGCATTAACGAAGTGCCGGAGGTAACTGGTCAGGTTCTGATTGATCCGCTCCACTTGACCATTAGACTGCGGGTGGTAAGCGGAGGAGAAGTCCAGGGTGACGTCCAGCAATTTACAAGTGGCTCTCCAGAAACGGGAAGTGAACTGTACTCCTCGATCCGACACGATGTGACGGGGCAGGCCATGAAGACGGAAGATGTGGCGGATAAAGTCTTTAGCCAGCTCGGGTGCAGACGGGAGACCTGGCAGAGGAATGAAGTGAGCCATCTTGGAAAAGCGGTCAGCGACCACCCAAATGACCGTACAACCGGCAGAAACGGGCAGATCAGTAATGAAGTCCATCGCTATATGCTGCCAGGGGGCAGCAGGTACTGGCAGAGGTAGGAGGCGGCCGGCCGGCAGGTGTCTCGGAACTTTGTTGCGGGCGCAGGACACACAGGCAGAAACAAAGTCTATTACATCCTTGTGCAGATTAGGCCACCAGTAGTGCCGGGTAATAAGCTGGAGGGTCTTTTTCTGACCGGCGTGGCCAGCTAGTTTAGACGAATGGCCCCAGTGTAGGATCTTCTCCCGATCAGGTACTGGTACGAACGTCTTACCGGGAGGGAGACGATTTAGACTCACGGGAGCCACCTGCATCACTCTGGCGGGATCGATGATGTGTTTCGGATCCTCCTCGAGATCAGACACCAGAAAGGATCGAGACAAGGCGTCCGCCTTGACGTTTTTGTCAGCCGGGCGAAAATGAAGGACAAAATCAAAACGAGCAAAAAACAAGAACCACCGGGCTTGGCGCGGGTTTAGTCTCTGGGCATGCTGGAGGTAAGCCAAGTTCTTGTGGTCAGTGTAAATTATTACCGGGTGAAGAGCCCCCTCGAGCAGGTAACGCCACTCCTCCAATGCCAGTTTGATGGCCAATAACTCTCGGTCTCCTATGGAATGGTTGCGCTCAGAGGAGGAGAAGATTTTAGAGAAGAAGCCACAAGTTACCATCCTCCCGGAAGATGATTTTTGAGTAAGTACCGCTCCGGCTCCAGAGGAGGAGGCGTCAACTTCCAGGAAGAACTGCTTGTTGCCATCTGGGCGATGCAGCACCGGGGCGGAAGAGAAGGCCTGTTTAAGGGAAAGAAAGGCCTCCTCTGCTTCGGGTGGCCACTCTTTGGGATTAGTACCTTTACGGGTGAGCGCAGAAATTGGGGCCGTCCGGGAAGAGAAGTGTGGTATGAAGAGGCGGTAGTAGTTGGCGAAGCCCAGGAATCGCTGAATGGCCTTCAACCCCTCCGGTCGGGGCCATTTCTCGATGGCAGACAGTTTCTCAGGATCCATTTGTAGGCCGGTCAGAGAGATAATGTAGCCCAGAAACGGAAGCGAGGTCTGCTCAAAGAGGCACTTCTCAAATTTAGCGTAGAGATGGTTTTGCCTGAGCCTGAGCAGGACCTGACGAACGTCCCTCCGGTGAGTCTGGAGATCCGGAGAGAAGACCAAGATGTCGTCCAGGTACACCACTACGCAGGAGTAGAGAAGGTCCCGGAAGATGTCATTGACCAACTCTTGAAAGACGGCAGGAGCGTTACAGAGACCAAAGGGCATTACCAGGTATTCATAGTGGCCGTCCCGGGTGTTGAATGCCGTCTTCCATTCATCCCCCTGACGAATACGAACCAGGTTGTACGCCCCACGAAGGTCCAGTTTGGTGAAGATCCTAGCCCCCCTCAGACGATCAAATAATTCTGGAATGAGCGGAAGGGGTACTTATTCTTCACCGTGATCAGGTTTAGGCCTCTATAGTCTATTCAGGGACGGAGAGAGCCGTCCTTCTTTTTGACGAAAAAGAAGCCTGCTCCCGCCGGGGAGGTAGATTTCCGGATGAATCCTCTGGCCAGATTCTCCTCAATATATTCGGACATAGACCGGGTCTCAGCAGCGGATAAAGGATAGATACGCCCACGGGGAGGAGTAGTACCGGGTAGCAGATCGATGGGACAGTCATATGGTCTATGTGGTGGTAATGTCTCTGCCTCCTTTTTATTAAAGACATCTGCATAAGACCAATAAGGAATCGGAAGTCCAGGTAGATTAGCTGGGGTAGGAGAGGGACGGACGGGATGGACGGGAACCAGGCAGGTTTTATGACAGTCTTGTCCCCAGCGAAGGACCTCTCCGGTTTGCCAGTCTAGCATGGGTGCATGTCTCTGGAGCCAGGGCAGACCTAGCAAGAGGGCGTGAGAGAGTCCAGGCAGAACATGAAAGGAGATACTTTCAGAATGCAGCATTCCCACCTGCAGGGTAATGGATTCGGTGATGAGTTGAATGGGGCGAGGTAAGAGGCCCCCATCCACGGCAGCGACAGACAAGGGTACAGCCAGAGGTTTGGTGGGGATGCGGTATTTCTCAACCAGGGACTGTGAAATAAGGTTCCCGGCTGCTCCAGAGTCAAGTTGGGCTAGTTCGAAATAACGGTTCTCCCCGTAGATGATCGAAACTGACAACAGCAGGGATGGAGAGGATTTATTCTTGTCTAGGTGGACCTCTCTGAGCGAACCTAGACACAGGCGTTTCCCGACCTCTCCGGGCAGACACGGATCCGGTGCTCCTTACTGCCACAGTAGAAGCAGCTCCCCTCGGCACGGCGTGAGTCCTGACGGGTTTTGACCATCTTGGTCTGGTCGACCTGCATAGGCTCAGGAGAGTGTACCTGGGAAGGGACGGAGGGAATGACGGGTTTCTGGAAAGTAGGAGCTAAACGTGGAATCCTCCTCTCACGGGTGACCTCTTTGGCACGCTCCTGGAACCGTAGGTCAATCCGGGTGGCAAGGGTTATCAGATCATCGAGAGAGGTAGGAATGTCCCGACCAGCAAGTTCATCTTTAATACGACCGGACAGACCCTCCCAGAAGACGGATACCAAAGCGTCGTTATCCCAGGCCAGCTCCGAGGCAAGGGTACGGAACCGTATGGCATATTGGCCCACGGTGAGGCCTTCCTGACGGAGGCGTAGCAGAGAGGATGCGGATGAGGTCTTCCGTCCGGGTTCGTCGAAGACTTTCCGGAAAGCCGAGAGAAAAGCAGGCAAGTTGGACACCAGGGGGTCTCCTCTCTCCCATAGAGGATTTAGCCAGGCCAGGGCCTCCCCGGTGAGATGGGACATGATAAAGGCAATTTTGGCCCGGTCGGAATTAAACTGATGGGACAAAAGTTCAAAGTGCAGGGTGCACTGATTAATGAAGCCCCGAGCCTGAGCGGAGTCGCCTCCGAAGCGAGGAGGTGCAGACAGCCGGGGGCCGGGATAGGTTACCACGGTATTAGTGGGTAGCGGAGCTGCCGGGTTGCGAGTCATGGTACTGGCGGTGGTTGCAGGTGGTGCAGTCAGAGTGTCCAGGCGAGTATTGACATTCCGCAGGTGACCCAGGATGGACTCCTGTTGGGACCTTTGACGGGACAGTTCATGACACAGGTCCGTGAGCGAGGGAGCTTGGGTGCCACCGGGTTCCATGGCCCGAGCAAACTGTAACTGGTCCGGGAGGCGGAACCTCTGAGCTACTATACAAGGGGGCGGCCCTTGTAAGGGAGCGGGCGGCAGTCTCTGGGTGAACGGACAGGGAGTTACGGCAAGTGATCAGGGCAGTCTCTGGGTAAGGGGTAGGTACGACCTGTGATGGCAGAGCCTCCGGGTAGGCTAGCAGGCAGATGGTAGATGTGTGCTCCCAGGTGAGCAAGCGAGAGTCTCTGGAATAGCAGGTGGTCACGGCACGTGACGGCGGAGCCTCCGGGCTGGCAGGCAGGCAGGTAACGGAGAAGCGCTCCCAGGTGAGCGGGCAAGAGTCTCTGAGATAGCTGGTGGTCACAGCACGTGACAACGGAGCCTCCGGGCTGGCAAGCAGGCAGGTAACGGAGAAGCGCTCCCAGGTGAGCGGGCAAGCTGGTCCATAGACAGACTGACCGGAGTAGTAAGGCAGACCGTCGGACCTCAGGCAAGCAGGCAGGTAGCTGGTATGCGCTCCCAGGTGAGCGGGCAGGCTGGTCCTTAGACAGACTGACAGGAGTAGTGAAGCAGACCGTCGGACCTCAGACTGGCAGACAGGTAACAAGTATTCAGGCAGGAATCAGGCAGGTAACTGGCAAGTAACTGGCAGGTAACTGGCAACGGGACCTGAGGGCTGAAGCACAGGTGAGACACAGGTGCAAACAACATTGCTCGGGCACCTCCATTTTGGAGGAGGTGCCTTATATATGATGAGGTCCTCCGGCCATTGGCCGGGGACTCTTTAGGGCGGCGCGCGCGGCCCCTTTAAGAGGAGGGGAGCGCGCGCGCGCGCGCCTTAAGCACAGGGGCCGGGAAGGAGCGCGCGCTGAGAGCAGAGCAGGAGGAGGACGCCGGGACGGAGCGCGCGCTGACAGCAGAGCGGGGAGAGGACGCCGGGCACGGAGCAGAGCGGTGAGGGGAGCAGCGTCCCTGCCTAGCAGAGGGCAGGGACGCCAGCGCTACAATATTCAGTTTGCAACCTGATGGAGGTCAGTATAGATGGACTAATACAACAAGTCCCACACACAGCTAGAAGCCCAATATTTTTTCAGAGGTAGATGCAGAAAAAAATATATTAAGTTTGCAACCTGATGGAGGTCAGTATAGATGGACTAATACAACAAGTCCCACACACAGCTAGAAGCCCAATATTTTTTCAGAGGTAGATGCAGAAAAAAATATATTCAGTTTGCAACCTGATGGAGGTCAGTATAGATGGACTAATACAACAAGTCCCACACACAGCTAGAAGCCCAATATTTTTTCAGAGGTAGATGCAGAAAAAAATATATTCAGTTTGCAACCTGATGGAGGTCTTCATTGTTCCTGCAGAGATCCATCCAATGCCCCTCCCCCCACCCCGCTGTACACTCAAACTGCGTATTAACATTAATTTTCATCATTACTGAGAAATATTCCAGTTATGATTTTGGTGCATGAACAGTTATCGAACAACTGAATTTTTCCCAAATCGTTCGTGTTTGCCGAACGGCTTGAATTTGAGATTGGCGAACAGTTAGAGTAGAACAACGCTCATCTCTACATGGGATTCCCAGCCAGTCTCCCATGATGGTACTTGCCCAATCTCAAGCTACGTAGCGGCTGCAATCTGACGAGGACAAGCACATTCAGCTTAGAAAGGCCATTGATGTGCAGATGTCACATGTGCGTGTCTTTTCAAAATGAATAAAATGGGGAGGGAAATTTTAGATTTTATAAACAGATATCCAAATTACAATAGCAGCAGACAAAATGTCAATGGAAACAGGGACTCCCAGCCACTCTTAGATGCTGGTCCATACCCAGCCTCAAGCTGCATAGCTGCTGTGATCTAATGAGGGTAGACACATTAAGCTGAGTGTGGCCGTTGATGTGTGGATGTCACATGTGCGTGTCTTTTCAAAAGGAATAAATTGCGGAGGGAAAAGTTAGATTTCAAAAACAAAAATCCAAATGACAAAAGCAGCTGCCAAAATTTCAACAAAACTGGGGATTCCCAGCCAGTGTCCCATGCTGGTACTTGCCCAGCCTCAAGCTGCATTGCAGCTGTGATCTGACGAGGGCAGGCACATTCAGCTTAGAATGGCCATTGACGTGCCAATGTCACATGTGCGTGTCTTTTCAAAAGGAATAAAATGGGGAGGGAAAGGTTAGATTTTAAAAACAAAAATCCAAATGACAATAGCAGCAACCATAATGTCATTGGAACCGAGGATATTCAGCCAGTCACCCATACCAGCACTTGCCCAGCCTCAAGTTGCATAGCAGCTGTAATCTGAAGAGGGTAGGTACATTCAGCTTAGAATGGCCAATGACGTGTGGATGTCACATGTGCACGTCTTTTCAAAAGGAATAAAATGGGGAGGGAAAAGTTAGATTTTAAAAACAAAAATCCAAAAATCCAAATGACAATAGCAGCAGCAAAAATGTCGACGGAACTGGGGAGTCCCAGCCAGACTCCCATGTTGGTACTTGCCCAACCTCAAGCAGTGTAGCGGCTGTGATCTGACCCAGGAAGGAACATTCAGCTTAGAAGGCCGTTGACGTGCAGATGTTACATGTGCGCGTCTTTTCAAAACGAATAAAATGGGGAGGGAAAGGTTAGATATTAAAAACAAAAATCCAATAATCCAAATGACAATAGCAGCAGCCAAAATGTCAACGAACCTGGGGATTCCCAGCCAGTCTCCCATGCTGGTACTTGCCCAGCCTCAAGGTGCGTAGTAGCTGCAATCTGACGAGGGCAGGCACATTCAACTTAGAATGGCCGTTGACATGCAAATATCACAAGTGCGCGTCTTTTCAAAAGGAATAAAACGGGGAGGGAAAGGTTAGATTTTCAAACCAAAAATCCAAATGACAATAGCAGCAGCCAAACTGTCAAAGAAACAGGGGATTCCCAGCCAGTCTCCCATGCCAGTACTTGCCCAACCTCAAGCTTCGTAGTGGCTGCGATCTGACCCAGGAAGGAACATTCAGCTTAGAAAGCCGTTGACGTACAAATGTTACATGTGCGCGTCTTTTCAAAAGGAATAAAATGGGGAGGGAAAGGTTAGATTTTAAAAACAAAAATCCAAAAATCCCAATGACAATAGCAGCAGCCAAAATGTCCACGGAAGAGGTGATTCCCTGCCAGCCTCCTATGCCTGTACTTGCCCAGCCACAAGGTGCGTAGTGGCTGCGATCTGACAAGGGCAGACACATTCAGCTTAGAATGGCCGTTGACGTGCAGATGTCACATGTGCGCGTCTTTTCAAAAGGAATAAAACGGGGAGGGAAAGGTTAGATTTTCAAACCAAAAATCCAAATGACAATAGCAGCAGCCAAACTGTCAAAGAAACAGGGGATTCCCAGCCAGTCTCCCATGCCAGTACTTGCCCAACCTCAAGCTTCGTAGTGGCTGCGATCTGACCCAGGAAGGAACATTCAGCTTAGAAAGCCGTTGACGTACAAATGTTACATGTGCGCGTCTTTTCAAAAGGAATAAAATGGGGAGGGAAAGGTTAGATATTAAAAACAAAAATCCAATAATCCAAATGACAATAGCAGCAGCCAAAATGTCAACGAACCTGGGGATTCCCAGCCAGTCTCCCATGCTGGTACTTGCCCAGCCTCAAGGTGCGTAGTAGCTGCAATCTGACGAGGGCAGGCACATTCAACTTAGAATGGCCGTTGACATGCAAATATCACAAGTGCGCGTCTTTTCAAAAGGAATAAAACGGGGAGGGAAAGGTTAGATTTTCAAACCAAAAATCCAAATGACAATAGCAGCAGCCAAACTGTCAAAGAAACAGGGGATTCCCAGCCAGTCTCCCATGCCAGTACTTGCCCAACCTCAAGCTTCGTAGTGGCTGCGATCTGACCCAGGAAGGAACATTCAGCTTAGAAAGCCGTTGACGTACAAATGTTACATGTGCGCGTCTTTTCAAAAGGAATAAAATGGGGAGGGAAAGGTTAGATTTTAAAAACAAAAATCCAAAAATCCCAATGACAATAGCAGCAGCCAAAATGTCCACGGAAGAGGTGATTCCCTGCCAGCCTCCTATGCCTGTACTTGCCCAGCCACAAGGTGCGTAGTGGCTGCGATCTGACAAGGGCAGACACATTCAGCTTAGAATGGCCGTTGACGTGCAGATGTCACATGTGCGTGTCTTTTCAAAAGGAATAAAATGGGGAGGGAAAAGTTAGATTTTAAAAACCAAAAATCCAAATGACAATAGCAGCAGCCAAAATGTTAATTGAAGCAGGGATTCCCAGCCAGTCTCCCATGCATGTACTTGCCCATCCTCAAGCTGCACAGCAGCTGCAATTTGACAAGTGTAAGCACATTCAGCTTAGAATGGCCGTTGACATGCAAATGTCACATGTGCGCGTCTTTTCAAAAGGAATAAAATGGATAGGGAAAAGTTAGATTTTAAAAACAAAAATCTAAAAATCCAAATGACAATAGCAGAGGCCAAAATGTCTACGGAACTGGGGATTCACAGCCAGCCACCCATGCCGGTACTTGCCCTGCCTCAAGCTGTGTAGCGGCTGCAATTTGACGAGGGAAGGGAAATTCAGCTTAGAATGGCCGTTGATGTGCAGACTTCACATGTGAGCGTCTTTTCAAAAGGAATAAAATGGGGAGGGAAAGGTTAGATTTTAAAAACAAAAATCCAAAAATCCAAATGACAATAACAGCAGCAGCAGCAGCCAAAATGTCAATGGAACTGGGCATTCCCAGCTTTTCTCCCATGCTGTTACTTGCCCAGCCTCAAAGTGCGTAGCAGCTGCAATCTGACACAGACAGGCACATTTAGCTTAGAATGACCGTTGACATGCAGATGCTACATGTGCGCGTCTTTTCAAAAGGAATAAAATGGGGAGGGATAGGTTAGAGTTTAAAAACAAAAATTCAAATAACAATAGCAGCAGCCAAAATGTTTTTGGAACAGGGTATTCCCAGCCTGCCACCCATGCCGGTACTTGCCCAACCTCAAGATGTGTAGCAGTTGCAATCTGACAAGGGAAGGCACATTCAGCTTAGAATGGCCGTTGACCTGCAGATGTCACATGTGCGCGTCTTTTCAAAAGGAATAAAATGGGGAGGGAAAGGTTTGATTTTAAAAACAAAAATTCAAAAATCCAAATGACAATAGCAGCAGCCAAAATGTCAATGGAACAGGGGACTCCAAGCCAGTCTCCCATGCTGGTACTTGCCCAACCTCAAGCTGCGTAGCGGCTGCGATCTGACAAGGGAAGGCACGTTCAGCTTAGAATGGCCGTTGACCTGCAGATGTCACATGTGCGCATCTTTTCAAAAGGAATAAAATGGGGAGGGAAAGGTTAGATTTTAAAAACAAAAATCCAAATGACAATAGCAGCAACCATAATGTCATTGGAACCGAGGATATTCAGCCAGTCACCCATACCAGCACTTGCCCAGCCTCAAGTTGCATAGCAGCTGTGATCTGAAGAGGGTAGGTACATTCAGCTTAGAATGGCCAATGACGTGTGGATGTCACATGTGCACGTCTTTTCAAAAGGAATAAAATGGGGAGGGAAAAGTTAGATTTTAAAAACAAAAATCCAAAAATCCAAATGACAATAGCAGCAGCAAAAATGTCGATGGAACTGGGGAGTCCCAGCCAGACTCCCATGTTGGTACTTGCCCAACCTCAAGCAGTGTAGCGGCTGTGATCTGACCCAGGAAGGAACATTCAGCTTAGAAGGCCGTTGACGTGCAGATGTTACATGTGCGCGTTTTTTCAAAACTAATAAAATGGGGAGGGAAAGGTTAGATATTAAAAACAAAAATCCAATAATCCAAATGACAATAGCAGCAGCCAAAATGTCAACGAACCTGGGGATCCCCAGCCAGCCTCCCATGCTGGTACTTGCCCAGCCTCAAGGTGCGTAGCCGCTGCAATCTGACGAGGGCAGGCACATTCAACTTAGAATGGCCGTTGACATGCAAATATCACAAGTGCGCGTCTTTTCAAAAGGAATAAAACGGGGAGGGAAAGGTTAGATTTTTAAACCAAAAATCCAAATGACAATAGCAGCAGCCAAATTGTCAAAGAAACAGGGGATTCCCAGCCAGTCTCCCATGCTGGTACTTGCCCAACCTCAAGCTTCGTAGTGGCTGCGATCTGACCCAGGAAGGAACATTCAGCTTAGAAGGCCGTTGACGTACAAATGTTACATGTGCGCGTCTTTTCAAAAGGAATAAAATGGGGAGGGAAAGGTTAGATTTTAAAAACAAAAATCCAAAAATCCCAATGACAATAGCAGCAGCCAAAATGTCCACGGAAGAGGTGATTCCCTGCCAGCCTCCTATGCCTGTACTTGCCCAGCCACAAGGTGCACAGCAGCTGCAATTTGACAAGTGTAAGCACATTCAGCTTAGAATGGCCGTTGACATGCAGATGTCACATGTGCGCGTCTTTTCAAAAGGAATAAAATGGATAGGGAAAAAGATTTTAAAAACAAAAATCTAAAAATCCAAATGACAATAGCAGAGGCCAAAATGTCTACGGAACTGGGGATTCACAGCCAGCCACCCATGCCGGTACTTGCCCTGCCTCAAGCTGTGTAGCGGCTGCAATTTGACGAGGGTAGGCAAATTCAGCTTAGAATGGCCATTGATGTGCAGAATTCACATGTGAGCGTCTTTTCAAAAGGAATAAAACGGGGAGGGAAAGGTTAGATTTTAAAAACAAAAATCCAAAAATCCAAATGACAATAACAGCAGCAGCAGCCAAAATGTCAATGGAACTGGGCATTCCCAGCTTTTCTCCCATGCCATTACTTGCCCAGCCTCAAAGTGCGTAGCGGCTGCAATCTGACACGGACAGGCACATTTAGCTTAGAATGACCGTTGACATGCAGATGCTACATGTGCGCGTCTTTTCAAAAGGAATAAAATGGGGAGGGAAAGGTTTGATTTTAAAAACAAAAATTCAAAAATCCAAATGACAATAGCAGCAGCCAAAATGTTTTTGGAACAGGGTATTCCCAGCCTGCCACCCATGCCGGTACTTGCCCAACCTCAAAATGTGTAGCAGTTGCAATCTGACAAGGGAAGGCACATTCAGCTTAGAATGGCTGTTGACCTGCAGATGTCACATGTGCGTGTCTTTTCAAAAGGAATAAAATGGGGAGGGAAAGGTTTGATTTTAAAAACAAAAATTCAAAAATCCAAATGACAATAGCAGCAGCCAAAATGTCAATGGAACAGGGGACTCCAAGCCAGTCTCCCATGCTGGTACTTGCCCAACCTCAAGCTGCGTAGCGGCTGCGATCTGACAAGGGAAGGCACGTTCAGCTTAGAATGGCCGTTGACCTGCAGATGTCACATGTGCGCGTCTTTTCAAAAGGAATAAAATGGGGAGGGAAAGGTTAGATTTTAAAAACAAAAATCCAAATGACATTACCAGCAGCCAAAACGTCAATGGAATCGGGGATTCCCAGCCAGTCACCCATGCCAGTACTTGCCCAGCCTCAATCTGCATAGCAGCTGCGCTCTGATGAGGGAAGGCACATTCAGCTCAGAATGGCTGTTGATGAGCAGATGTCACATGTGCAAGTGACACCCCAGGGGTCTGGTTGCCACAGTAATAGAGATATTATGTCTGAGAGCAAGTGGGAGGTTTCTCTGGTCAGGAGCCCTAAGCATGCAACACTGCCCGCCCAGACCTGGGAGGGGAGGAATCTGCCCTTATAAACTGGGTCTGGGGTGGGATTAGGTGAGACAGAGACAGAGCCTGCAGAACAAGCAGAGCAGTCAGAGCCTAGAGTGAAGCTGCAGACACAGGAAAAGATACATCAGGAGCTCTGTAGGATCAGAGGCAGAAGGCCAGGGGCTGTGAGCAGAGATATAGCTCGCCCTGGCTGAAGTTACTAAAACCGGACACAGGAGTCCGAGACTGTGGGGACTGATATATTCCCAGCAGCAGAAACCAGCTGGCAGGGGATTCCAGGTCCTCTGGCCATAGAAGCCCAGAGGCTCAGTCACAAAGAAGGGACCAGTGCCGCCATCCAGGAGCGGAGGCTAACAGAAGGCCCCAAGTCTCCAGCCATACGGGTGAGCACCACACGGTATACTCAGGGATGTGGGCTACTTGGAACCGCTGACAGCAAGGTAGCCAGGAAGAGTGCAGATAAACAGGGAGGCCTACAACTCCACCTGGCCAGGGGAACTCCTGCTTGCTTGCAGACTGACCAGGCCCCTTATACTAGCCTGTACTCCCGGGAGGGTCTGCCTTGTACCATCAGTAAAGACCCTGAACTGCACCTCACGTCTCTGTGATTCCTTGCCGCACCAGCACCATTAGCACTGGGACCCTCACACCATCACTCCCATCATCTCTCACATTAGCTGCCTGAGTCATTACTTCTCCCGTGGGGAGTTATCCCATACTCGGCTGCGCAAACAACATCAGCCTCAGCGGTCGGCAGCGCAGCGGCGGTCCATACTGACCGCAATCCACGGGTGGCGTAGTCGGACATTTGCTATACATTAAGACTGCCACTGGTTTGACCACCCTGGGCACGGACCGGGTCACCACCACACGGAGACTACAACCCCCAGCATTCTACAACAGGCCCGGTTCCGGGTTCCCCTGCACAACACAGGCCCAGGGGGCGCGTCAACTTTGGCGTAGTCGGCAGGATTTCGTGCCCGCAACCACCGGGTACTGCGTGCCTGAAAAAGAGACTTTTATACTTACCTGTGGTGAAGTTTCCCGCTGTCCGGCGTCGTTTCCCGCCATCTGGAGCCGATTCCCGCCATCAGACGCCATCTTGGACCGTTTCCCGCCGTCTTCTGCCTTCTTCCCGCCATCCGCAGCTGCTTCCCGCCTTCGGACGCCATCTTCGGGACGCCGCACGGGAAGAAGAGGGGCGTGGACGCCGAAAGCGCGCGAGATCCGAAGCTCCGCCCCACGCTCTGACGCTGCGCAAGGTCCTGGAAGGGAGGAAGAGCGACGCTGACGTCATCGGAGCGCGACGCCAGGTCCTCAACCCCGACGATCGACTGCGGAGCTGCGGCCTATGAAAGAAGAGCATCGCAAGGTAGGCCACGGTGCACTAGGGGGGAGGAGGATGCCGGATACCGAGGTGAGCTCCACTGCCACAGCCACCGCCAGTGCAACCGCTGCAGCAGTCATGCCATTCACCATGCCCTATATCCCGGGGGCAACCTGGCTACCCCAGTACTCAGGGTAGTCACATACTCTAAATGACTTTAGAGAAAGACTGGATAGCCTCTTCCAGGTGTACCCCCTCACAGAAAAGCAAAAAGTGAGCATCCTGGTGGCCCAATTAATCGGGGCAGCCCAAAGGGAGGTAAAGTCCTGGCCACCTGGGAGGAAGAGGACTGTCAGAGAAATACTAGCCCGGCTGAAAGACACATTTGATACCCGCACCTCAGCCGAAATAAAGCTCAGATTTTATGGGTGTAAACAGCGGGCACATGAGAGTATAAGAGACTATGCTCTAAACCTACAAGAGGCCCTGAGAGCCATTAAGCAGGCAGACCCTGGCAGCGTGGGAAATGAAGATAAGCTGTTGACTGAACAATTTATTGAGGGTCTACTGTGCAATGCCCACCGAACCTAGTTGCGGGCAATGGCCTTACAGGACCCTGACCTGGACTTTGCACAGTTCAAGGACAGAGCCATCCGGGTGCTCCGAGAACCGGCACTAGGTGGCGCTGTGACCCACAGGCGCCCTGCTATCACTTACCACCAGGAGATGGCGCCCTTGTCTTCAGGGCCTGTGGGAGCTGATGCGCAGGCTTTGAACAATAACCCGGCAACAGACCTGCACCATCAGGTCCAAGAGCTGACTAAGAGCGTTGCCACGCTAACCAGAACTGTGCAGTCTTTACAGGTCTCTTCTCCAGGAAAGATCCAGCTGGAATCCGGACCGTAGGACGTCCCGTGGCACCGACTGAGGAGGACCCCACAGGCCAGAGGAAGACCCAGCGGCAGATACAACGAGGACGGACAACCCATCTGCCACCGCTGCAATCAACCTGGACATGTGGCAAGGTACTGTCATTTAAACGGGCACAACCTGGGGTAGAGGGCCAACCCCCAGGCATAAGACCATCAGGCCCATCAAACTGGCGTGATAAATACGTAGGGGGACGTCCAATCTTGCCTGTGGTACTGGATGGCATTCCTATGAGTGCCCTACTAGACACTGGGTCACAGGTGACCACCATCCCGTACGTGCTCTTTAAACAGTACTGGAATGACTCGGACATAACCCGCTACCCAGATGACGACCTGAGTATCATCGCCAGCAATGGTCAGCCCGTGCCGCAGGTGGGATTCAAAGAGGTGATCATTAAGATCGGTAAAGTCGAACTGGCGGCACAAGGACTGATTATAGCGGACATAGACCGTCATGAGAGTCACCCTAGAATAACCTTGGGAACTAATGTGATTGAAAATTGTCTTGCAGAGGTGATTCTCATTTTACAGCAGGTTGCCAAGAACGCCAGTTCCGGCCAGCAGCGTGTGCTCCAAAAAGAGATCCGGGCACTGATGAAGCGGCAAAAGGTGGAACTATCTGGTGGCGAGATAGGTAGCGTGAGAATGTGTGACCCGTTCCCTATTGCCATGCCCCCAAAAAGTGAGATGATGATTTGGTGCCGGGCAGCTATTGGTCTAAGAGGTAGAGACTACCAAGCAATGGTAGAACCCGTCTATTCAGACAGTAGGCCCACCATTTTGACAGCACGGGGGGTGGTCGATGTACGCCATGGGAGGGTGCCCGTTCGCATCATAAATATCGGGGAGAGAGAAGTACACCTGCCCCGGTATGCCACGCTAGCCAAATTGTACACCATCAACCAGAACTCTGTACAGGCCGTGGAACCCTTTACTCCATCTCAACCAGAGGAAGGTAACGGCTCTAAGAAACCAATGGAGGACTAGTGTCAGCAACTACATTTGGGTACTGACTCCACTCCCTCACACCAGAAACAGGGAGTCTATCGGGTGGTTCGAGAGTACGAGAGAGTGTTTAGTAAACACCCGCTAGACTTCGGGCGAGTAAAGGGGGTAGAACACCACATCCCCACGGGAGACCATCCTCCCATAAAGGAGAGATACCGACCCGTTCCCCTGGCACACTACCAACACGCCAAGGGGATGCTTAGAGACATGAAGGAGGCTGGGGTAATCAGGGACAGCTGTAGCCCCTGGGCAGCTCCACTAGTCTTAGTGAAAAAGAAAGACAACACCATGAGAATGTGTGTAGACTACAGGAAGGTCAACCGTATCACACACAAAGATGCGTACCCGTTACCAAGGATAGAAGAGTCCTTAGCTGAATTAAAATCTGCTAACTTCTTCTATACTTTGGATCTCACTAGCGGGTACTGGCAGGTTCCTGTAGCAGAGGCGGACCGGGAGAAGACCGCATTCACCACCCCGATGGGTCTCAGCGAATTTAACTGTATGCCGTTCGGGCTCTGCAACGCACCAGGAACCTTCCAACGGTTGATGGAATGCTGTCTGGGACACCGGAACTTCGAGACGGTCCTGTTATATCTGGACGATGTCATCGTCTATTCCAAGACCTACGAGGACCACCTGAAACACCTGGCAGAAGTCTTTGAAGCTCTGGCAAACTACGGCCTAAAGGTGAAACCCTCCAAGTGTCACCTTCTGAAACCAAAGGTGCAATACCTGGGACACGTGGTGAGTGCTGACGGAGTGGCTCCTGACCCTGATAAGATCACCGTGATTAAGGACTGGCCAAGACCCTCCAGCATAAAGGAAGTGCGGCAGTTCCTCGGGTTGGTAGGCTACTACCGAAGATTCATTCCCGGTTTCACCAAAATGGCAGCCCCTATGCAGGACCTCCTGATAGGTCAATCTCGGAAAGCCAAAAACCAGAAGCCGCCCTTTAGGTGGGAAAAGCTGGAAGAGGAGTCCTTCTGCCAGCTGAAGATGGCCCTCACGGGGGATGAAATCCTGGCATATCCAGACTACAGCCAGCCATTTATCCTCCACACGAACGCAAGCAACATCGGGCTAGGAGCCGTACTGTCCCAGATCCAGCAAGGGAAAGAACGGGTAATCGCTTACGCCAGCCGAAAGCTACAGCCCACGGAGAGGAACCCTGAGAATTATAGCTCATTCAAGCTGGAGTTCCTGGCAGTAGTGTGGGCAGTGACCGAACGTTTCAAGCATTACCTTGCCTCCTCCAAATTCACCGTGTACACAGATAACAACCCGTTGACACTGTCACGGGTGTGTCGCCACGAAGATCGTCACACTTACACAGCCTGACTTCTCGCAGCTGAGTTTTTGGTGCTTTGTGTTTTTCGGCAGTGAGGGAGTTAACTCTCTCTCTCTCTGTGCTAGACGAGGTCCAGCCTCGCCCAGCTGCAATCAATTTTGCTGTTGTGGGACTCCTTCAAATGCCTGCCGGTCTGTTAGGGAAGTGTCAGTGAAAGCATTTCATGCAGACTAACAGAGCGGATCGTGGTATTTGGAGTTTCAGAGCTAAGTGTATTTGGAGTGTTTTTTCCCTTCCTCGCTTTATCATTTATCTCCTTTCCCGTTGGTGTTCCCTCTGTTGTAGTTGTGTAGTTTTTGTATGCAAGGTGGTTTTGGTTTTACCCTTGTACTGTCTCGTTCGTCTAAGTACTGAGTGTGGGCATATTATTACCTGTCCCCTTTTGTTGTGATCAGGGGTCCTTCTCAGGACTAGATTACTTAGGTGCAGGGATCCTCAGGAGGTAGAGGTTACGCTGGCGGCCTGGACCTCTGTACCTTTAACAGTACCTCCAGGTAGAGGGATTAGTCAGGGCCCCAGCTTAGGGTCAGCTTAGGCCCCCTACCTCCAGTACACAGAGACAGCGTGACATTTTCACCGACCACTTACTGTAGATTTTCTCCAGCTACCATGGATCCAGTAGTCGGTCTAGCTCGGCAGTTGCAGAGTTTGTCTATGGAGCTGGCGGACGTTAGGTCCAAGGTTTTGAATCCTCAAGAGCAAGCCGGACCAGAACCTAAAGTAGCTCTCCCTGACAGGTTCACTGGGGGGCGGGACAAGTTTTTTGTTTTCCGGGAGGCGTGCAAGTTGTACTTTCGGCTGCGGCCTCGGTCATCGGGGAGTGAAGATCAAAGGGTGGGAATTGTCATCTCGCTCCTACAAGGGGACCCACAATCTTGGGCGTTCTCTCTTCCCCCGGGCTCCCCGGCTCTCCAGTCAGTGGATAGGTTTTTTGCTGCTCTGGGTCTTGTATCTGATGACCCGGATCGGATCTCCCTTGCTGAATCTAAGTTACATAGGATCCAGCAGGGAGATTGTCCGGCGGAGGAATTCTGTTCGGAGTTCCGTAGGTGGGCCACTGACACCCAGTGGAATGACCCGGCTCTTAGGAGCCAGTTTTGTCAAGGTTTATCCGACAAATTGCAGGATGTGTTGGCACAGTATTACTCTCCCGCGTCACTGGAAGCCGCTATGGCCCTTGCTATTCGCATTGACAGACGGCTTCGGGAGAGGTGCGGGATAACTCCACCCCCTGTGATGACTCCACCTCCTACAAGGTCCCCTCATATGGTGGTTCCCCTGGTCAGTCCAGAGGAGCCTATGCAATTAGGAGGGGCATCATTTCGGGGGAGGGGACCGGTGGTGCGCCATAAGACAGGAAGGTGTTTCTTCTGCGGGAGAAAGGGATATTTTATTGGGGGTGTCCATCCCGTCCCTTGCAGTGTGAAGAGTCGTCGGAAAACTGTTGATCCCAGGTTGTGTGGTGGACGGCAATCTGGGAGTAGGTATTTCGTCCCTAGGTTCGTCTCAGTTTCTCGTTCCGGCGGAGGTGGTGGTGGGTACGAGAACTGAGAGGATATCTGTTCTTCTGGATAGTGGGGCCGGGGTTAATCTGGTAGACGCTCGGTTTGCCCGGGTTCAAGGTATGCGATTGAGTGAGTTGGCTAAACCCATCCCCATATTCTCTATCGATGCCAGGTCTCTCGGTCAGGGAAGTTTTTTGCAAGCTGTGCATAAAGTAAAACTTCAAGTGGGGGCGATACATAAAGAACTGTTGTCTTGCTACGTGTTGGAGGGTCTTCCCACTCCTATAGTGTTGGGCCTTCCTTGGTGAACTAAGCATAACCCTGTTATTAATTGGCAATCCAGAGAGATAAGCCAATGGAGTAAATTCTGTAATAAAAACTGCATGAATACGGTCATCGGTGCGGTTACTCCTAGGGTCTTACCTCCATTTCTGGCGGACTTTGAGGATGTATTCTCGGAGAAAGGGTGTCAGGAACTACCTCCTCATCGCGAGTATGACTGTTCTGTAAAACTGCTCCCTGAGGCCAAGTTACCTAAAGTTAGGTTGTATAACATTTCTGGTCCTGAGAGGCAGGCCATGAAGGATTATATTTCAGAAAGTCTGGCTAAGGGGCATATTAGACCTTCATCTTCACCGGTGGCCGCGGGGTTCTTCTTTGTTAAGAAGAAAGATGGAGGCCTACGCCCTTGCCTGGATTTCCGTGAACTTAATCGGATTACGGTCCGAGATCCGTATCCGCTCCCACTTATTCCCGATCTCTTTAAACAGATCGTGGGCGCCAAATGGTTCTCTAAGTTGGATCTCAGGGGGGCGTACAATCTGATTAGGATGAAGGAGGGGGATGAGTGGAAGACGGCGTTTAACACTCCGGAGTGGCATTATGAGAACCTTGTCATGCCATTCGGTCTGACTAATGCCCCGGCGGTGTTCCAGCACTTTGTTAATGACATTTTTCGCCGCCTGGTGGGACAGTTTGTTGTCATATATCTGGATGATATCTTAATTTACTCGCCGTATCAGGTGTTTCATCAGGAGCACGTTAGGCAGGTGTTACAGATCTTGCGGGATAATAAACTGTATGCCAAATGGGAAAAGTGTGTGTTCGCCGTACAGGAACTCCAGTTTTTAGGCTTCCTGGTTTCAGCGTCCGGTTTTCGAATCTACCCTGGGAAAGTGCGGGCAGTTCCTGAGTGGGATCGGCCAGAGAATCTTAAGGCACTACAACGTTTCCTGGGGTTTGCTAATTATTACCGGAAGTTCATTCGTAATTAGTGTTGAGCCACCTCCGTAGTGTTCGAGTTCGGTTCGGTTTGTCGAACACCCGTGTGTTCGCCGAACTGTTCGCCGAACTGTTCGTCGAACACCTTCGAACACCGTTAAAACCAATGGCAGGCAAACAAAAACACATAGAATCACATAGAAAACACCTTCAACGGTGTCCAAAAGCTGACAAACTGCTCAGAAGACACAACTAACACATGGAAAAGTGACAAGTACATATAGTCATGCGAAAAGAAAAGAGGTGGAGGAGTAAAAGGAGGGGGAGACACAGATATAGGCATGTCATGCCCTTCTAAAATCCAAAAAGTGAGAAGCCGACACGTTCAGTCCGCTCCTGCCCGTGCCACCTCCGTGACACCGGGTTTGTGCCAGAGCCGCGGTGAACCCTGACGGCCAGCCCCCCTCTCCCAATACTGGTGCCTGTCCGCTGGTGGGTCGAGCGAGCACCCCTGTGGTGGAGGCAGCTCTAAGCTTTTTAATTTAAATTGTCTCTCTAATTTGAATGAATACACTTTAAATCCATTTACAAGGATCTATTGGAGGGCAAGTCTCATGCCAGCAGCCGCGTAATTCCAGCTCCAGTAGCGTCCACTAAAGCTGCTGCAGTTAAAAAGCTTTTATAAGGATCGAGCTTGGCTGTCCACCGCAAGGCATCCTACTGCCAGTCCCAGCCCCTATGCCTTGGGGTGCCTCCTGATGCTCTTCACTGAGTATCCCGTGGTCCCGAAGCATTTCCTTTGAAAAAATTAAGTGTCCAAACTACAGGTTGCTTAACAGCCGGGATAATCCGCTGACTAGCAGACACTGCTACTAGGCACAAAGTATTTCCTGGGCTAGATGCAGTTAAAAATTTGTAATTAGATACTCTCGTTGGATGCTGAGAAAGCATTCCATAGAGTCTCCTGGCACGCCATATATGATTCTCTTAAAAAGCTTGGGGTAGGGGTCTAGGGGACCCTTTTATAGCCAAAATCACGGCCCTGTATCACAATACGTCACCTAGGCTGAAGATAAATGGAACTGTAGCACCCTGAGGGCTCGGTTGCTACAGAGGTATTGCACCTCACCCAGAGGTGTGATATCTCACTCTCAGGTAAGGATGGAGTGTGGATCAGGACCCGACACCTGCATGCATTACACCACATTGCCGTGGGGCAGGGCGACCAATATGCCTCTGAGATGGGCACGACAGTCCCTGTCCCTGGCTGGAGTGGGGGGAGGGAACACTGAGGAAGGGGAACCCTGTAGTGCAGGAGCAGGGAGGAAGCAGTTCCTGGGTGCATTGAGAAGGGAGTATAAAAGGTGGGCACCATCTTAGTTCAGTGCAGAGAAGTCTGAGCAGAAGTGGCAGGGAGCAGGGGCTCTGCATGAGCTCTGCTCCGGAGGCGGGCCTAGTAACAGAGGCCCAGGCCTTGAAGAGGGAGAAGGAAGGAAGAGGAGTGGAGAAGGCTCCAGGAACGAGGAATGAAGGGATCCCAGGGGTGCGGACGGGCGAGTCGCCACCGCACGGCCGAATCCACCTGCGTGGAGGGGTCAGGCCAAAGGGGGAGACCGGTCCCCGAAACTAGTGGAGGCAGGAAACGACCCTCAGCTAGAAACCGGAGGCTGTGACATTTTATGTGGCGCAGCCCCTCGCTACACCCGCTAGGAAGGCATCACATAGGGTCAGGGAAACTGGCGCCAAGTTTACCAAGAGGAGGCCCGAGGCAGCCGGACAGAAGGGTTGGTAAGAAAGGCCAGACAAAGGACACACAAAGGGGGTACTGTGAAGCACTCCAAAATTATCTGGGAGTTGTCTGAGCCCCTCACCTGATGAGCACAGTACGACGTGGGCAGCCGTTACCTGCAGACGTGGTGTGGATAATAAGAACTGTGAGTAAAGGCCCTGGACTGCATCACTGACTCAGTGTCGTTACTGCTGCTGCCCTACACCATCACCCCCATCCTCCCCATACACTGCCCTGAGGCTATACTCCTCCCGTGGGGAGTTATGCTACGCTCTGCTGCACCCACAACACCAGCCTCAGCGGTCTGCCCTGCAGCGGCGGTTCACTCTGACCGCAATCCACGGGTGGCGTAGTCGGACATTTAAACATCAAAACCACATAAATAGTTCCGCCACTGGTTTGACCACCCTGAGCCACGGAACCGGGTCACCGCCACGAAGACTACAACCACCAGCATCCACCAAAAAGGGTCCGGCTCCGGGTGTCCCAAGGCCCAGGGGGTGCATCAGAACATTTTCATCACCTTTCACAATCACCAATGGGACAAGGCAGGGATGTCCTCTGTCCCCTCTCTTATACATCCTAGTGACGGAGCACCTGCTCTCATCAATTCGCCATAACCCCAATATTAGGTGGATTGAAGTGGGAGGCACCGAGTACAAGTGCTCTCTATTTGCTGATGATGTCCTAGTATATATCACTCAATCACATATATCCATCCATGCTGTTATGGCTGAAATAGATCACTTTGTTACATGGTCAAATTTTAAAATCAATGCAGCGAAGTCTGAGGCCCTCGATGTCTCCCTCCCCAAATCCATATAGGATTCCATCCAGTCCAACTTTCCCTTTGCCTGGCCCTCACAGGGTATCAAATACTTAGGAATTCCTATTCATAGAGACCTCTCCCATCTATGTTATCTTAATTTTGGGCCCTTTACTGAACAACTCCATACAGACCACGGTTGGCAAGTTAGAACTGTAAGATTCACTACGTGAACCACTGGTGTTTTGTGGAAAAGCACATGTACACTGTGTTCCAAATTATTATGCAAAAAGTGTTTAGGAGTGATAAGGGAAGAATTTGTTTGTTTGTCAGTTAAACTCATTGATGGTGATGTGTGTCAGGGCTCTTTATATCACTGTAAGCAATTGCAGACACCTGTGCTAATTAGTTTGGCAGGTGTGTTCAATGAAAGGCAAGACTACTTAAGAAGGCTGTCTTACATTATTAAGCAGCCTACATTTTCTGCCAAAATGGGAAAGAAAAAGGATGTGTCGGCTGCTGAGAAGCAACAAATTGTGGAGTGTTTAGGTCAAGGCATGACTACAATCAACATTGTGCGATGATCAGGATGAAGTGTCTTGGCAATCAAGAAGTATGTAGCTGATTCACAGTACACACGTGTGCGTGCTGATAAGGGCAAATTGAGGACTCTTTCCTACAGGCAATTACGTCAGGTTAAAAGAGCAGCGGCAAAAAAGCCTTGTCATAGCAGCAGACAAGTTTTTGAAGCTGCTGGTGCCTCCAACGTCCCCCGAACAACAAGATGCAGGGTCCTTCAGAGGTTTGCAGCTGTGCATACGCCATCCTGTCGACTGTTAAAGACGGGAGGGGATCTCACTTCTTCTCAGGTAGACAAAAGAGATTACCTATATAGATTTCCTATAGAAATGACGCTTCAAATAAGACACTCACTACAGACTGTCTGAAGAGAATGATTCTGTTTATTTTAAGATGTAATATAATTATATACCCCAATCAACGTGGTTGTGCTTTGATACATGCGTATGAGATGATGTAAGTAATATGTTATCTTTGGCGCAGAATAATTAAATAACAGGTGCTTGTCAATACATCTGCAGGATATTCATGATGTATGATACTCCCAACATCCTTTCTCACTGATAGTACTGAATACAGTCCAGGTCATGGTGAACTTAGGGAGTTTCCTGGTGGTGATATATTGGGACTTTATTTTGTGTACAGACATAGGACAAGTATGATAATTATAAACCAATGAGCGGAGGGCGCAGCCTGGATTGGACCTTGTTCCCGACTAGGTGTCGGGGGTTGTATGACATGAGATCTGCTTCTGATCACTACCTGATCAGTTTCATCATCATCGGGAATTAAAAGGGGATGATGTCTCTCACTAGTTCTCAACCAGGCTGCAACCTGTGCTCCGTAATCATGCTTATCAATCCATTGTGAATGTTCCTGACTAAACCGTTTCCATCTCTCAGCATCTAGGCATCCCTTGGCTGGCATACCAGCCCTTTTCAATATCTTTGTTGCATCTTTTACAGCTGCCCTGCCATGCTCCATTCTCACCAGATCACACATGGTGCACCTCGGATCCTTGTTCCTTGATCTGGAGATTCGAGCACCCATAACAGGATTTGTCAAGGGTTGCGATCCCTATCTTCAGTATCCTGCTATATAATCAGCTGGGTCAACCAGTCAGATACGTTAGCTGGTTACCCCTGATTCAATCAGCTGGGTCAACTGGTCAAGTACGTTAGCCAGTTACCCCTGATTCGAGGGCCTTAAGCTGAACTGCAACTCTTTGCTCTGCTCTGATGCTGAGACAAGTTCGTCTAAACAAATAAATGTAGACTATTATAAACAAAAACCGTTCCAAAAACAATCGCTATATATTCTTCATACATCTGGGTCAGAGTCCTCACTTGAAGAATATCCTACGTCTATTCCTGAGTCCGTGCCAATATTGGCAAGATAATTATTATGAGTAATAATATCCTGTCACACAGGCATATACCATCTGTTTTCTATAATATACTGCCACTCTTTACCTATAGTGTGTGGATGTGGAACAATATGGCAGGGAAAACTCGGTATATAACGTTACTTCTCCTATACTGGTGTGCACTTACAGGGTACAAATGTATCCTTTCCAGAAACGAAGCAGTATCCCTACCATGAGGCTTTCGCTTTCTCACTACTGTAACCGAGCACAAACACTTTTCACAAGTCATGTATGCTTTTGCAGCCTATCAATTATTCATTTCTCTTAATCACCACTTCAGTCATTAACACCTCCTCATTCTCCACCACAGCACTTCTCGTACTCCAATTCCTATTAAAATTTTCTAGGGCAACTGGGCAAAATAACTTTATATCCTGTGAATCCTGGATTCTATTTATTGCTCTAGCTGAATCAATATCACAATATTCATAAATGGTATAAGGTTCAACAAAACAATGACTGTTAATATTCACATATACTAACGTAAGGAATGTATTATCTTCCTCTCGTAGCCCCCTAACCTTCAGATTCCACACTAATCTCGCAGCTTCCTAAAATGCGTGACAGCTCCATTGTTGTATTTGCTAACCAGAGTACTACACTCGCATTCAGCACACGTCATCTAATCACTTATATCTCGTACATTTTTGCTATAATAAGCATGAACTTAACACAGTTACACTTAGTATGAACGTTAGTTAAGTTGGAAGCAGCAATGATTGGGGATTAGCTGAGGTAGAAGTACTATATATATATTATATGAAATAGTTAATGCATGCAAAAGTGTAGAAATACGGTTTAGTATTTGAATTAGTAATTTTTCCAGTTATGTGAAATATTTAGTAATAATATATATATTAAAGGAAATTAATAATAATAATAATAATAATAAAATTGCTACCTGAGGGTTTCCCGTTCAAGATCCCCGGAGACTGACCTAGGTCGACCCCACCTCTCCCGGAGAGAAATTTGCTCAGAGTGTTAAGGCCACTCACTTACCCGGCCGGGGTTTGTTTCTGTTCGGGATAGGGGTAAAGCTGTTGTTCAGTCTCAGATGAAATTAAAAGGAAAAAAAATAGATCTCGCTGAAGGGCCTCCAGCTGTTAAAGACGTGAGGGGATCTCACTTCTTCTCAGGTAGACAAAAGAGATTACCTATATAGATTTCCTATAGGAATGACACTTCAAATAAGACACTCACTACAGACTGTCTCAAGAGAATGATTCTGTTTATTTTAAGATGTAATATAATTATATACCCCAATCAATGTGGGTTGTGCTTTGATACATGCGTATGAGATGATGTAAGTAATATGTTATCTTTGGCGCAGAATAATTAAATAACAGCTGCTTGTCAATACATCTGCAGGATATTCATGATGTATGATACTCCCAACATCCTTTCTCACTGATAGTACTGAATACAGTCCAGGTCATGGTGAACTTAGGGAGTTTCCTGGTGGTGATATATTGGGACTTTATTTTGTGTACAGACATAGGACAAGTATGATAATTATAAACCAATGAGCCAATTCTTATAAAGGTCATGAGAACACTACAAGAAAATAGAACAAACAAAAGTATTGCTAAATAAGGATTATCTAACTGAAAAACAAGTCTTCTTAAAGGCAATGATTCGAAGCTGACCCATTATTTTAACACGACCTCCTCAATCCACTTCACACAAGCAGAAATGGCACCAGTGGGCCAAACATTACATGAAGACTGATTTCAAAACTGTTTTGTTCACGGATGAGTGCCGTGCAGCGCTCGATGGTCCAGATGGATGGAGTGGAGGATGGCTGGTTGATGGACACCCCATGCAAACACGGCTACAGCGCCAACAAGGAGGAGGTGGAGTAATGTTTTGGGCTGGAATCATGGGGAGAGAGATTGTCGGCCCCTTTAGGATCCCTGAAGGCGCTAAAGATGAACTCCATAATGTATGTGGATTTTCTCAAACAGCACTTCCTGCCATGGTTCAAGAAGAAGAACCGTGTATTTCACAGCAAGATCATTTTTTTGCATGATAATGCACCATCTCATGCTGCACATAAAACATCTGCATCTCTGGCTGATATGGGCATAAAAGGGGACAAACTTATGGTGTGACCCCCATTCTCCCCTGACCTCTATCCCATTCAGAACCTCTGGAGCATCATCAAAAGGAGTGTCTATGATGGCGGGAGGCAGTTCACATCTAAGCAACAGCTCTGGGAGGGTATTCTGTCCTCATGCAAAACAATTGAAGCAGAAACCATCCAAAACCTGACAAATTCAATGGACGAGAGAGTTCAGAAGCTCCTTTCGAACAAGGGGTCCTATGTGAAAATGTAACATCACCTACAATAAAGTTTTGAATTGAAAACTGTTTGATTTCAGTTTCTAATAACCTGCTAATGCTTATAATTTCAAAAATGACCATTTTTTTGGTCTTTATTAAAATGAAAAGGTTGATCAAAAAGTTTGGGGGATCTAAGGGTGTGGCAACCCAGTAGTCATGATTACTTCGAATTCTGACAATATGAGGGTCATGTTGCAGGTAGTGCAGCAAGAAGGAACTTATGTGTCTTGCGCATCTCGGAGCCCCAAAATTATTTTCCGGGCTAGATGCAGCTAAAAATTATTAATAATTTTAAATCTGGTGGAGCTTAGTATAGATGGCCTATTAGGATCAGTGCTGCACACTGCTACAAAGCCCAAATTATTTTCCAGTCAAGATACAGATAAACATGATTAGTAATTTTAAATCTGGTGGAGCTTATTATAGATGGCCTAATAGAATCAGTGCTGCACACTGCTACAAAGCCCAATTTATTTTCCAGCCAAGATACAGATAAACATGATTAGTAATTTGAAAGCTTAACACGGTTGGTAGGGTGATTTTAACCAATCATCAAGCTTTTACTCTCCCCAGTATGATACAGGGGTAAAAAAGTCGTTTCGGATCCATGATTTGTTCATCTTTATGAACGTGAGTCTGTCTACATTATCAGTGGAGAGCCGCGTGCGCTTATCTGTCAGCACACCACCAGCAGCGCTGAACACACGTTCAGACAGAACGCTGGCTGCGGGGCATGACAAGATCTCCAAGGCGTAAGTGGCTAGCTCCGGCCATTTATCCAGATTGGAAGCCCAAAAAGAGCAAGGGTCCAGTGACACAGTCATGGCTTCAATGTTTACTTGGAGATACTCCTGTACCATCGTCTCTAGGCGTTGACTATGTGTCAGACTTCTTGTCTCCTGTGGCCTTGCAAAGGATGGGCTAAAAAAGTGGTGAAATGATTCCGCAAAATTGATGTTACCAGCAGATACTGTGGTTCTGTTACGGTTTGAGTGCTGAACACTTGACGGTCCCACGGTTGGCAAGTTGGAACTGTGAGATTCACTACGTGCACCACTGGTGTTTTGTGGAAAAGCACATGTAAGATTCTGCAACAGTCTCTGCTGATACTCCTGCATGCGTGCATCCCTTTCTATGGCAGGAATAATTTATGCAAATTTACTTTTGTACCGGGGATCTAACAGTGTGGCAACCCAGTAGTCAGGATTATTTCTAATTCTCACAATTCGAGGGTCATGTTGCAGGTAGTGCAGCAAGAAGGCACTCATGTGTGTTGCGCATCCAGGAGTACCAAGTCCCTGTTGTGTTGGTGGCGAGGTAACAATCATGCTTCCTTCCTCTGTCCTCTCCCCCCAACCTCGCACAACAGAAATGTGATCAAGGTCTCCCTCATCTGTTGAGTCTTCCATCAGTTCGTCCTCCACTTCTTCCTGGGCTCCTGCACCTTCCTCACTAGTTTGGCTGCAACCATGCGCCCTGGTAAAACCATCTCCCCCACCCTCACATGCCTGCCGCCTTGGTGCTGCCGACCGTCTGGACCTTGCAGATGTTAGCCCTTCCGCATACAACTCCTCCTCCTCTACTTCCTCCACCTCCTCTTGTGCCACCACCTGACTCCGAATTCTGTTTAACATGTGCTCCAGCATGTAAATCACCAGAATAGTCATGCTGATAATGGCATCGTCAGCACTAAACATCTTCGTCGCCATTTCAAAACTGTGCAGAAGGGTGCATAGGTCCCTGATCTGAGACCACTCCTCCAGCGTGATTTGCCCCACCTCTGGATCTCGTTGGCCCAGGCTATACGTCAGAACGTATTGCACCAGGGCTTGTCGGTGCTGCCACAGTCGCTGCAACATGTGCAGAGTTGAATTCCACCGGGTAGGCACATCGCATTTTAGCCGGTGAAGTGGCAGGCCCAACGACTTCTGTAGAGATGTAAGTCGCTGAGCTGCGGGATGCGAACGGCGGAAGTGAGCACACAGCGACCGTGCCCTCTGCAGAAGGCCATCTAGTCTGGGATAGTGGGCTAAAAATTGCTGGACAACCAGGTTCAACACGTGAGCCATACATGGCACGTGTGTGACATTGCCCCGGCGAAGGGCCGCACCCAGGTTTGCAGCATTGTCGCACACGGCCTTCCCTGGTTTCAGGTCCAGTGGAGACAACCATTCATGAAATTGGTTCTCCACAGCAGACCACAACTCCTCAGCTGTGTGACTCACATTTCCCAGACATTTCAAAGTAAAAACCGCCTGATGACGTTGAGCCCTACTGCCAGCATAGTAAGGAGGTGTGCAGGATCCCTTCTGCGCAGTTAGAAAGCTTGTGGCATGACCAGACAGGCTTTGGGTGCAGGTGGAAGACCGAGAGGAGGTTGAGGAGGCAGAAGCAGTGGAGGAACTTTGACATAAAGAGAATTGACGCACAACTCATGGGGACGGCAAGACTTGGACAGCAGCCCCTTGTCCTGCTGTCACCATAGTTACCCAGTGCCCAGTCAGCGACATGTAACGCCCCTGTCCATGCCTACTCATCCAAGTGTCTGTGGTGAAATGCACCCTGTCACACACAGAGTTTCTCAAAGAAGCGGTGATGTTGTGTGCGACATGCTGGTGGAGCGCAGGCACACCTTTCTTTGAGAAGTAGTGCCGACTGGGCATCTGGTACTGGGGCACTGCGACGGACATAAGGTCTCAAAAATCCTCTGTGTCCACCAGGCGGAAAGGCAGCATTTCTGTAGCCAAGAGCTTGCAGATGGTGAAATTCAACCTCTTAGCTTTCTCATGGCTAGGAGGAAATGGTCTTTTACTTGTCCACATCTGAGGGACCGAGGGCTGGCTATTGTGCTTAGACGGGGTTGATAAGGGTGTCCCCGGCATACTGCCGGTCTGTGAGGAAGATGCAGGCGGACATGTTAGGTTGCCTTGATCCAAAGGTGGTGCTATCGATGTCGGACAGCGCTCAACACCAGCTGGTGTTACCACCTCCATAGAAAATGATGACCTGCCAATCACGCTGGCTGTTGCGGGTAAAGAGGTGGCAGGTCTGCGCCCCAAAACAGGTGTGACTGCTGTCCCCCCAGTCACAGAGGATGAAGAGGCCGCGGATGCACAAGATATGGCAGACGGTGGTTGGCCCGGCCGGCTAGGCCGCATTGTAGCACACTGAGCTTCCCACTGCAACTTATGCTTCATGTCCATGTGCCGGTTCATGCATGAAGTACTCAAACTATGTATTTTTTGGCCTCTACTTAGCTTTTGCTGACAAATGTTACAGATAACACGAGTTGGGTCATCTTTATCGATCTGAAAAAATGCCCAGGCTATGCAAGGCTTAGCACCCATGCGACCTGAAGAGCCACCACGACTTGTGGTGAGAGGCAGAGTTGTGTTTGAGAATGCAGTTGTTGACGTGCTTCCAGTACTACGTCTCTGTCCAGGAAGGCGCAACCTGACCTCATCGTCACTAGCATCTTCCTCCACCTCCTCTGCTGACCTCATCTCTTGGCTGACTGTGACTCATACTCAGACGGGCAGCTGGAGATTTGGGAGCTGTGAGGAAGCAAGTGCGATTGGGGTGACACCTTTGAGGACTGGAGTATTTGTGATGTTGAAGTTGATGTGGAGGAGAGCCCACTTAAATGAGCACTTGATATCCGTTGAAGCACCTGCTGTTTTTGTGCCTCATCTGGAATTTGTAGCGATTGGCGTGGCCGTAAGAAAGGGATCTTATCACATTGTCCGCTATAAGAAGTAGACATTTTAGTTTGGCTGGAAGATGGTCTTTCTTCTGCAGATGTTACTGTTGCTTTAACACCTACCCCAAGGACACAACCTTTTTTCCCCTTCCCAACACGCCTATTCCCCTTTCCACCATCAGCAGGCCTTTTTCCACTCATTTTGGTGGTTAACAAATTCACAACTCTGCAGTTGTTTGCACAAAAAAACAATGGATGGGAACCGAGCAGAGCTGAGTGGCCAAACTGTGGTATTAGGCCAAAACTATTGGCTGGGTTAGATGCAGAAAAAAATTATATTCAATTTGCAACCTGATGGAGGTTAGTATAGATGGACTAATAGAACAAGTCCCACACACAGCTAGAAGCCCAAATATTTTTTCAGAGGTAGATGCAGAAAAAAATTGTATTCAGTTTGCAACCTGATGGAGGTCAATATAGATGGACTAATAGAACAAGTCCTACACACAGCTAGAAGCCCAAATATTTTTTCAGAGGTAGATGCAGAAAAAAATTATATTCAGTTTGCAACCTGATGGAGGTCAGTATAGATGGACTAATAGAACAAATCCCACACACAGCTAGAAGCCCAAATATTTTTTCAGAGGTAGATGCAGAAAAAAAATATATTCGGTTTGCAACCTGATGGAGGTCAGTATAGATGGACTAATAGAGAAAGTCCCACACACTGCTAGAAGGCCAAATATTTTTTCAGAGCTAGATGCAGACAAAAAAATATTTTGAATTTGCAACCTGATGGAGGTCAGTATAGGTGGACTAATAGAACAAGTCCCACACACTGCTAGAAGCCCAAATATTTTTTCAGAGGTAGATGCAGAAAAAAATTATATTCAGTTTGCAACCTGATGGAGGTCTGTATAGATGGATTAATAGAACAAGTCCCACACACAGCTAGAAGGCCAAATATTTTTTCAGAGGTAGATGCAGAAAAAAAATATATTCAGTTTGCAACCTGATGGAGGTCAGTATAGATGGACTAATAGAGAAAGTTCCACACACTGCTAGAAGGCCAAATATTTTTTCAGAGCTAGATGCAGACAAAAAATTATTTTTAATTTGCAACCTGATGGAGGTCAGTATAGATGGACTAATAAAGAAAGTCCCACACACTGCTAGAAGGCCAAACATTTTTTCAGAGCTAGATGCAGATATAAATTATTTTTAATTTGCAACCTGATGGAGGTCAGTATAGATGGACTAATAGAGAAAGTCCCACACACAGCTAGAAGCCCAAATATTTTTTCAGAGGTAGATGCAGAAAAAATTATATTCAGTTTGCAACCTGATGGAGGTCTGTATAGATGGATTAATAGAAAAAGTCCCACACACAGCTAGAAGCCCAATATTTTTCAAAGGTAGATGCAGAAAAAAAACATATTCTGTTTGCAACCTGATGGAGGTCAGTATAGATGGACTAATAGAGAAAGTCCCACACACTGCTAGAAGGCCAAATATTTTTTCAGAGCTAGATGCAGACAAAAAATTATTTTTAATTTGCAACCTGATGGAGGTCAGTATAGATGGACTAATAGAGAAAGTCCCACACACAGCTAGAAGGCCAAATATTTTTTCAGAGGTAGATGAAGATAAAAATTATTTTTAATTTGCAGCCTGATGGAGGTCAGTTTAGATGGACTAATAGAGAAAGTTCCACACACAGCTAGAAGGCCAAATATTTTTTCAGAGGTAGATGCAGATAAAAATTATTTTTAATTTGCAGCCTGATGGATGTCAGTATAGATGGACTAATAGAGAAAGTCCCACACACTGCTAGAAGGCCAAATATTTTATCAGAGCTAGATGCAGACAAAAAATTATTTTTAATTTGCAACCTGATGGAGGTCAGTATAGATGGACTAATAGAGAAAGTCCCACACACAGCTAGAAGGCCAAATATTTTTTCAGAGGTAGATGAAGATAAAAATTATTTTTAATTTGCAGCCTGATGGAGGTCAGTTTAGATGGACTAATAGAGAAAGTTCCACACACAGCTAGAAGGCCAAATATTTTTTCAGAGGTAGATGCAGATAAAAATTATTTTTAATTTGCAGCCTGATGGATGTCAGTATAGATGGACTAATAGAGAAAGTCCCACACACTGCTAGAAGGCCAAATATTTTATCAGAGCTAGATGCAGACAAAAAATTATTTTTAATTTGCAACCTGATGGAGGTCAGTATAGATGGACTAATAGAGAAAGTCCCACACACTGCTAGAAGGCCAAATATTTTTTCAGAGCTATATGCAGATATAAATTATCTTTAATTTGCAACCTGATGGAGGTCAGTATAGATGGACTAATAGAGAAAGTCCCACACACTGCTAGAAGGCCAAATATTTTTTCAGAGGTAGATGCAGAAAAAAATTATATTCAGTTTGCAACCTGATGGAGGTAAGTATAGATGGTCTAATAGAACAAGTCCCACACACTGCTAGAAGGCCAAATATTTTTTCAGAGCTAGATGCAGACAAAAAAATATTTTGAATTTGCAACCTGATGGAGGTCAGTATAGATGGACTAATAGAGAAAGTCCCACACACTGCTAGAAGGCCAAATATTTTTTCAGAGCTAGATGCAGACAAAAAAATATTTTGAATTTGCAACCTGATGGAGGTCAGTATAGATGGACTAATAGAGAAAGTCCCACACACTGCTAGAAGGCCAAATATTTTTTCAGAGCTAGATGCAGACAAAAAATTATATTCAGTTTGCAACCTGATGGAGGTCAGTATAGATGGACTAATAGAACAAGTCCCACACACAGCTAGAAGGCCAAATATTTTTTCAGAGCTAGATGCAGACAAAAAATTATTTTTAATTTGCAACCTGATGGAGGTCAGTATAGATGGACTAATAGAGAAAGTCCCACACACAGCTAGAAGGCCAAATATTTTTTCAGAGCTAGATGCAGAAAAAAATTATATTCAGTTTGCAACCTGATGGAGGTCAGTATAGATGGACTAATAGAACAAGTCCCACACACAGCTAGAAGGCCAAATATTTTTTCAGAGGTAGATGCAGATAAAAACTATTTTTAATTTGCAGCCTGATGGAGGTCAGTATAGATGGACTAATAGAGAAAGTCCCACACACTGCTAGAAGGCCAAATATTTTTTCAGAGCTAGATGCAGACAAAAAATTATTTTTAATTTGCAACCTGATGGAGGTCAGTATAGATGGACTAATAGAGAAAGTCCCACACACTGCTAGAAGGCCAAATATTTTTTCAGAGCTATATGCAGATATAAATTATCTTTAATTTGCAACCTGATGGAGGTCAGTATAGATGGACTAATAGAGAAAGTCCCACACACTGCTAGAAGGCCAAATATTTTTTCAGAGGTAGATGCAGAAAAAAATTATATTCAGTTTGCAACCTGATGGAGGTAAGTATAGATGGTCTAATAGAACAAGTCCCACACACTGCTAGAAGGCCAAATATTTTTTCAGAGCTAGATGCAGACAAAAAAATATTTTGAATTTGCAACCTGATGGAGGTCAGTATAGATGGACTAATAGAGAAAGTCCCACACACTGCTAGAAGGCCAAATATTTTTTCAGAGCTAGATGCAGACAAAAAAATATTTTGAATTTGCAACCTGATGGAGGTCAGTATAGATGGACTAATAGAGAAAGTCCCACACACTGCTAGAAGGCCAAATATTTTTTCAGAGCTAGATGCAGACAAAAAATTATATTCAGTTTGCAACCTGATGGAGGTCAGTATAGATGGACTAATAGAACAAGTCCCACACACAGCTAGAAGGCCAAATATTTTTTCAGAGCTAGATGCAGACAAAAAATTATTTTTAATTTGCAACCTGATGGAGGTCAGTATAGATGGACTAATAGAGAAAGTCCCACACACAGCTAGAAGGCCAAATATTTTTTCAGAGCTAGATGCAGAGAAAAATTATATTCAGTTTGCAACCTGATGGAGGTCAGTATAGATGGACTAATAGAACAAGTCCCACACACAGCTAGAAGGCCAAATATTTTTTCAGAGGTAGATGCAGATAAAAACTATTTTTAATTTGCAGCCTGATGGAGGTCAGTATAGATGGACTAATAGAGAAAGTCCCACACACTGCTAGAAGGCCAAATATTTTTTCAAAGCTAGATGCAGACAAAAAAATAACTTGAATTTGCAACCCGATGGAGGTCAGTATAGATGGACTAATAGAGAAAGTCCCACACACTGCTAGAAGGCCAAATATTTTTTCAGAGCTAGATGCAGATATAAATTATTTTTAATTTGCAACCTGATGGAGGTCAGTATGGATGGACTAATAGAGAAAGTCCCACACACTGCTAGAAGGCCAAATATTTTTTCAGAGCTAGATGCAGAAAAAAATTATATTCAGTTTGCAACCTGATGGAGGTCTGTATAGATGGATTAATAGAACAAGTCCCACACACAGCTAGAAGCCCAAATATTTTTTCAGAGGTAGATGCAGAAAAAAATTATATTCAGTTTGCAACCTGATGGAGGTCTGTATAGATGGATTAATAGAACAAGTCCCACACACAGCTAGAAGCCCAATATTGTTTCAGAGGTAGATGCAGAAAAAAAATATATTCAGTTTGAAACCTGATGGAGGCCAGTATAGATGGACTAATAGAGAAAGTCCCACACACTGCTAGAAGGCCAAATATTTTTTCAGAGCTAGATGCAGACAAAAAATTATTTTTAATTTGCAACCTGATGGAGGTCAGTATAGATGGACTAATAGAGAAAGTCCCACACACTGCTAGAAGGCCAAATATTTTTTCAGAGCTAGATGCAGAAAAAAATTATATTCAGTTTGCAACCTGATGGAGGTCAGTATAGATGGACTAATAGAACAAGTCCCACACACAGCTAGAAGGCCAAATATTTTTTCAGAGGTAGATGTAGATAAAAAATATTTTTAATTTGCAGCCTGATGGAGATCAGTATAGATGGACTAATAGAGAAAGTCCCACACACTGCTAGGAGGCCAAATATTTTTTCAGAGCTAGATGCAGACAAAAAATAATTTTGAATTTGCAACCTGATGGGGGTCAGTATAGATGGACTAATGGAGAAAGTCCCACACACTGCTAGAAGGCCATATATTTTTTCAGAGCTAGATGCAGACAAAAAATTATTTTTAATTTGCAACCTGATGGAGGTCAGTATAGATGGACTAATAGAGAAAGTCCCACACACTGCTAGAAGGCCAAATATTTTTTCAGAGCTAGAAGCAGATATAAATTATTTTTAATTTGCAACCTGATGGAGGTCAGTATAGATGGACTAATAGAGAAAGTCCCACACACTGCTAGAAGGCCAAATATTTTTTCAGAGCTAGATGCAGAAAAAAATTATATTCAGTTTGCAACCTGATGGAGGTCAGTATAGATGGACTAATAGACAAGTCCCACACACTGCTAGAAGGCCAAATATTTTTTCAGAGCTAGAAGCAGATATAAATTATTTTTAATTTGCAGCCTGATGGAGGTCAGTATAGATGGACTAATAGAATGATGCTATGCCCAAAAGATTTTACTTCACTAGGTGCAGTAAAAAAATTGGTATTCTATACACAGGTGGTATATCTTGCAACGCAGATAGACTACTCCACTGACTAACACACTCTGCAATAGGCCAAAAAGGATTAGCTTTGCTAGATTCAGCCAAATGCTGTGAAAAAAACTTGTACAGCACTGGCACAGACCTGCCTGGCAAAAACTGATAGGAACTGATGTAACCTAGTCCTGAAAAGGACTGCAATTACAATTAGTCTTTACTCCCACAATCTATCTATTTAAGAGCACAGACCTGCCTTATAAAAGTCGTAGGAAATGCTGTAACCTAGTCCTTAAAAGGACTGCATGTTAGAACCTTGCTGTTAGGTTTTTTTTCCTTTGCTGGTCACATGACCTTGTTGGCCTATTTAATCCTGCTCCGCCCTTCTGGCTTTGCTGGACTTTATTGTATATCTACTTTCTGGCTAGCCTGTGCTCTGTATCTAACTCTGTTAGTTTGCTTGGTCTACGGACCTCTATGTTCTATCTATTTTGTTTGTTCGTCTGTCTGCTACTATTTCTGTTAGGAGGTGTCCCATATTCCTCCCAGTCCTTAGTACCTGTAGGGATTTCCTCCCCACATCTATAGGTCTTCATACAGACTAGATTAGGACTTTAGCAGGTCTGATCGCAGGATCAGGTTCCCTGTTACATCGTAGGGATTCAGCTGAGTCTTATAGTAGGGACAGATCTCCTCTCTTTCCTTAGCTTTGGTAGCAGAACATAACAGTAAGTCCAGCCTGCAAATTCTCTAAGGAAAGATATTTTTTTTTTTTTTTTTTTTTTTTTTTTTTTTCCATCATGGTGTCGGTTCAGGATTTGGCTAAACACCTGCAGGGACTCTCTCTGGAAGTGGCCGAGCTCCGTCAGCACGTGAGTAACTGTCCTGGAGCATATTTCTTGGAGCCTAAGGTATGTTTGCCGGATTTATTTTTTGGTGAACATCGAGAATTTTTTTCATTTAAAAATGCTTGCTTATTGTATTTTCGTTTGAGACCCAAGTCCTCTGGGGATGAATCCCAGCGCGTAGGGTTCATAATGTCACTTTTGCGCAAAGAGCCTCAGGAGTGGGCCTTTTCTTTGCAACCTAGTGATACATGCTTCAGATCAGTGGATAGTTTTTTTTCTGCTTTAGGACTATTATATGATGATCCTGACCGTGTGGCATCAGCTGAGACTGAGTTGAGACGTCTAAAACAAGGATCTGGTACTGTAGAAAAATATTGTACACATTTTCGTCGTTGGTCTACTCAAACAGGGTGGAACGATTCTGCTCTGAAAAGTCTATTTCTTGCTGGGCTCAGTGAAAGGGTTAAAGACCTGCTAATTGCTTATCCTACACCTGAGGATTTACAACAGGCTATGCAATTAGCTATACGGGTGGATAGGAGACTGCGTGCTAGGGTTAATGAGAGCAAATCCTCTGCTATGTCAGTTTCTGGTTATGATAATGTGTGTACTAACAGTGGTGAACCGATGGAGATTGGATCGGTGGCACCTCGCTCTCAAGAAAAAGATCGTCGTTTTTCAGAAGGCTTGTGTTTCTATTGCGGGAAATCTGGTCATTTGATTAAAGGCTGTGAGCTCCGTATAAAGAAAGAAAAAAAAATGGTCAGTCACGCCCGTATTGCCTGTTTAAATTCCAAGGGTATATTTTTAGCTGCTTCCACGATTGCTCAGGAAAAATTAATGGAATTTCGGGTGTTTGTTGATTGCGGGTCTACATTGAATGTAATTGATGGGGGATTCGTGGAAAAACTCAATTTAAAACCTGAACCTTTATCATCCCCCATTGCTGTGGTTTCTGTGGATGGCTCCCCTTTGAAGAATATTACTCTCAAGGTCAGTGAATTTCCTCTCACTATTAATGGTGTTCACCATGAGAAATTGGATTTGGTAGTGTTGAATAACTTGCCTTCTCCAGTAATATTGGGTTTGCCCTGGTTAAAATTTCACAATCCTGTACTGGATTGGTCTACCAGTGAAATTAAATCCTGGAGCCATAAATGTTATGACAAGTGTTGTAACGGGCGTATTGCAGCTTTGGATAGGGGAGAATTGCCTGTTCCTATTCAGGATTTTTGGAGAGTTTTTTCTGAGAAGGAATCGCAGGTTTTGCCTCCCCATAGAGACTATGATTGTTCTATTGAATTTGTCCCTGGAGCGACTCTTCCTAAAAGTCGTTTATTTAACCTTACTATTCCTGAGAGGAAGGCTTTGGAGGAATACATACAGACAAGTTTGGCCGCCGGTCACATTAGGCCCTCTAAGTCTCCTGTGGCGGTTGGATTTTTTTTTGTAAAAAAAAAGGACGGTGGTTTACGTCCTTGTCTGGATTTCCGTGAGATTAACAAAATTACGGTACGCAATCCTTACCCACTGCCATTGATTCCTGATCTGTTTAACCAGTTATTGGGGGCCAAGTGGTTCTCTAAAATTGACCTTAAGGGGGCATACAATCTGTTGCGCATGAAGGAGGGTGATGAATGGAAGACTGCTTTTAACACTCCTGTGGGTCATTTTGAGAATTTGGTTATGCCTTTTGGTCTTACTAATGCTCCTGCATTTTTTCAGAATCTGATTAATGACATCCTTAGACCTTTGATTGGTAAAAATGTGGTTGTGTATTTGGATGACATTTTGATTTATTCGCCAGATCTGGAGTCTCATTGGCGGAGCGTGCGTGAGGTATTACAGTTATTAATGGACAATTCGCTTTTTGCTAAGCTGGAGAAATGTGAGTTCGCTGTACAGAGAATTAGTTTTTTGGGCTACATTATCTCCAGCAAAGGTTTTGAGATGGATCCGGTTAAGGTTCAGGCTGTGCAGGAATGGCCTAGGCCTATTGGTTTGAAATCGATACAGAGGTTTTTGGGTTTCGCCAATTACTATAGAAAATTCATAAAAAATTTTTCTAGTATTGTCAAACCTCTGACTGATCTCACCAGGAAAGGTGCTGATGCTGTTCAGTGGTCTTCTGAGGCCATTGAAGCTTTTGTGTATCTCAAGGAGAGGTTCACCTCTGCTCCCATCCTTATGCAGCCTGATGTTACTAGGCCGTTTTTGGTTGAGGTTGATGCTTCCTCTGTGGGGGTTGGCGCAGTATTGTCTCAGGATAACGGGGATGGATTACATCCTTGTGCCTTTTTTTCCAAAAAATTTTCGGAGACTGAATTGAATTACGATATTGGTAATCGGGAATTATTGGCTATTAAACTCGCATTTGAACACTGGCGCCACTTCTTGGAAGGTGCGGAATTTCCCGTTCAGGTTCTTACGGATCATAAAAATCTGATATATCTTGATGCTGCCAAGCGCCTGAATGCCCGTCAGGCTAGGTGGGCACTGTTTTTCTCGCGGTTTAATTTCTCCGTTACTTACATCCCTGGTACTAAGAATGTTAAGGCGGATGCCTTGTCTCGCAGTTTTTCTCCCATAGTCGGTGCTGAGAAAGAGGAAAACATTTTACAAGAAGGTGTTGTGATAGCTGCTTTAGACTCCGTTTTGGAAGATGAGATTCTTAAAGCTCAGGAGAATGCCCCATCTAACACTCCTCATGGGAGGTTGTTTGTGCCTGGGACCTTTAGGAGAGATTTGTTTGTTGAGTGTCACGAATCTCGGTTGGCAGGTCATCCCGGAATCTCTGAGAACAAGAGACTGGTGGGTCGCAGTTTTTGGTGGCCTGGATGGCAGAAGGAAGTCATTAAGTGGGTGCGCCAATGTACTATATGTGCTAGATCCAAGTCCTCACATACTCCTGCTGCGGGGTTGCTTTGTCCTTTGGAGGTCCCCAGTGCTCCTTGGACACATTTGGCTATGGACTTTATAACTGACCTTCCCCCCTCTGAGGGTTTTACTGTCATCTGGGTGGTCGTGGACCGTTTTAGCAAGATGTGTCACTTGGTTCCCTTCGTCAAACTGCCCTGCGCTAAAACTCTCGCTAAGGCCTTTGTCAAGGAAATTGTCAGACTTCATGGCGTTCCTACTGACATTGTTTCTGATAGGGGTCCTCAGTTCGTGGCTCGTTTTTGGCGTGCCTTTTGTGACAGGTTGGGAATTCATTTGTCGTTTTCGTCCGGATACCATCCTGAATCTAATGGCCAAACAGAAAGGAAAAACCAGGATGTTGAGCAGTTCTTGCGTTGTTTTGTGGCAGACAATCAAGAGGGGTGGTCTGAGTTTCTGCCACTTGCCGAATTTGCTCTGAACAATCATACATCTTCTTCTGCTGGTTGTTCGCCTTTTTTTTGTTGTTCTGGGAGACATCCGTCGTTTGGGTCGTTCTCCAAGTTGGGATCTGCCGTGCCTGAGGAGGAGAATTTTTCCGGTGATTTGGAAAGAGTTTGGACGGATGTGCGTGGTAATCTTCAGGAGGCCAACAGAAAATCTAAAGACTACTTTGATAGGAAACGACAGGAGGTTTTGTTCGCTGTTGGTGACATGGTTTGGTTGTCCTCTAGGAATCTGCGGTTGAGGATTCCTTCTAAGAAATTGGGTCCCAAGTTTGTAGGGCCCTTTAAGGTGCTTCAGGTTGTCAACCAATCTGCTGTTAGGTTGGAGGTTCCTACCTCCTGGAGAATCAATCCGGTCTTTCATGTCTCTCTGTTAAAAAAAGCTGTCGTGTCGGATGGTGACGCCTCTGCCTCTGTTCCTCCGGTGGTGGAGGACGGGGAATATGAAATTTCTCGCATCCTTGACTCTAGACGGTATAGAGGTAGTTTGCAGTATCTTGTGGCCTGGAAAGGTTTCGGACCCGAGGATAACTCTTGGGTGAGGTCAGATGATGTTTCCGCGTCCAGACTTATCAGAGCGTTTCACAGGAGATTTCCTGATAAGCCTGGTCCTAGGGGATCCGGAGGATCCTCTTAGAAGGGGGGGTACTGTTAGAACCTTGCTGTTAGGTTTTTTTTCCTTTGCTGGTCACATGACCTTGTTGGCCTATTTAATCCTGCTCCGCCCTTCTGGCTTTGCTGGACTTTATTGTATATCTACTTTCTGGCTAGCCTGTGCTCTGTATCTAACTCTGTTAGTTTGCTTGGTCTACGGACCTCTATGTTCTATCTATTTTGTTTGTTCGTCTGTCTGCTACTATTTCTGTTAGGAGGTGTCCCATATTCCTCCCAGTCCTTAGTACCTGTAGGGATTTCCTCCCCACATCTATAGGTCTTCATACAGACTAGATTAGGACTTTAGCAGGTCTGATCGCAGGATCAGGTTCCCTGTTACATCGTAGGGATTCAGCTGAGTCTTATAGTAGGGACAGATCTCCTCTCTTTCCTTAGCTTTGGTAGCAGAACATAACACTGCAATCACAACTATTCCCTACTCCCAAGCTATCTGTAGATTTGTGCGAAAATTGGCTTGAAAGTAACAAGGTATAGCGCACACAGCAACAGCGGTGCCGTCTAACACGCAGCTGCAGCAGTGAGAACATGGTGGCGACGGGGAAAATGGCTTGGTCTTATAGGGCAAGGACATGTGACATACACTGCCAATGACACATGCCCTTGCTTGTGTGAAAAAAAGCACTTCGCTCCGTGTGTGCGCTGCTGATAGGCTGACAGATTGCACTTCCCCACTGTAAATGCGGGAAAGAGAAAAAAAAATGGAGATCTTCATTATTCCTGCAGAGATCCATCCCCTGCCCCTCCCCCCACCCCGCTGTACACTCAAACTGCGTATTAACATTAATTTTCATCATTACTGAGAAAAAATCCAGTTATGATTTTGGTGCACGAACAGTTATCGAACATAACCTCGAACAGCCGAATTTTTCTCAAATCGTTCGTGTTCGCCGAACGGCTCGAACACCGACCAAAACAGCTCGAATTTGAGATTGGCGAACAGTTCGAGTCGAACAATGCTCATCTCTATTCGTAATTTCTCGTCCATGGTCACAGACATGACTAAAAAGGGGACGGATTTTTCTAGGTGGTCTGACAAGGCTTGTCAAGCATTCTCCTCCTTGAAAAAATGTTTTGCCTCGGCACCCATACTCATTCAACCTGATGCGTCACAGCCATTCATTGTAGAGGTAGACGCTTCCGAGGTAGGGGTGGGAGCTGTATTGTCACAAGGTTCGTCCCCTGGTAAGTGGCATCCGTGCGCCTTTTTCTCTAAAAAATTGTCGTCCGCTGAGAGGAATTACGATGTCGGCAATAGGGAACTCTTGGCCATTAAGTTAGCTTTTGAGGAGTGGCGCCATTTTTTAGAGGGGGCAGTCCATCC
This sequence comes from Phyllobates terribilis, assembly GCF_046119375.1. Taxonomy (NCBI): domain Eukaryota; kingdom Metazoa; phylum Chordata; class Amphibia; order Anura; family Dendrobatidae; genus Phyllobates; species Phyllobates terribilis. Next base: position 6,689,101 of record NW_027362792.1, read on the forward strand.
GGTCACCGTCATCACCGATCACAAGAACCTGCTATATCTGGAGTCTGCGAAACGTCTGAATCCCAGACAAGCTAGGTGGTCATTGTTTTTTACCAGGTTTAATTTTGTCGTTACATATCGTCCTGGGTCAAAAAATGTAAAGGCGGATGCCTTATCTCGTAGTTTCCCTGGGGCCGGGAATACGGACGACCCAATTCCTATCCTTCAGGAGGGGGTGGTGTTTTCGGCAGTATGCTCTGAGCTTGAGGAGGAGGTATTGGAGGCTCAGGGGGACGCCCCTGTTGGACCTCCGGGGAGACTGTTTGTTCCAGATCAGTTGCAACAAAAGGTGATCGAGGCACACCATAACTCAGTTTTTGCAGGACACCCGGGGAGTAAAGCAATTGTGGATCTCCTCTCGCGTCGGTTTTGGTGGCCTAACTTACATAAGGAGGTGGTAACTTTTGTCGCGTCCTGTGGGGTTTGTGCGCGCTCTAAGACCTCACATACCCGTCCGTCTGGGGCCCTCTTACCTTTGAAGATCCCGGAGCGTCCTTGGACTCATCTGTCTATGGACTTTATTACGGACCTCCCTCCGTCTTCGGGTAAAACGGTCATACTCGTTGTAGTGGACAGGTTCAGCAAGATGGCACATTTTATCGCTCTTCCTGCTCTTCCTAATGCTAAAACTCTTGCGCAGGTGTTCATTGGGGAGATTGTGAGGCTTCACGGGGTACCCTCCGAGGTGGTGTCAGATCGGGGGTCTCAGTTTGTGTCCAAATTCTGGAAGGCGTTTTGTACACGGCGGGGGATGCATTTATCGTTCTCATCGGCTTTTCATCCTCAGACCAATGGTCAGACGGAACGTATGAACCAGAGCTTGGAGACATATCTCCGGTGTTTTGTGTCAGAGAACCAGGAGGACTGGGCTTCTTTCTTACCTCTGGCAGAGTTTGCTCTTAATAATAGGCGGAGCGAGTCCACTGGTAAGTCCCCGTTTTTTGGGGCATATGGTTTTCACCCCCAGTTTTGTACTTTCAGTAGGGGGGGCTCTTCGGGGGTTCCTGAGGAGGAACGATTTTCCTCATCACTCGCTTCAGTATGGAGAGGGGTGCTGAAGAATCTGAATACTATGGGGAACCGATACAAACGTATGGCTGATAGGAGGAGAGTGTCTGGTCCGGACCTAAGTGTGAACGATCGGGTATGGTTGTCTACCAGGAATATAAAACTTAAGGATCCCTCCTGGAAACTGGGTCCCAGGTTCATCGGGTCATACAGGATCAGTTCTATAAATAATCCGGTGGCATTCCGTCTTGACCTCCCCCCTACGTTTAAAATTCACAACGTGTTCCACAGATCATTGCTTAAGAGGTATGTGGCGCCGGTGGTACCGTCACCTTTACCTCCCCCTCTAGTGGTGGTCAATGGTAACTTGGAGTTCCAGGTATCGAGGGTCATCGATTCACGCTTTAATCGCCGGTCCCTTCAGTACCTGGTTCATTGGAAGGGGTATGGTCCTGAGGAGAGGATGTGGGTTCCTGCGTCGGATATTAACGCAGACCGATTAGTTCGGGCCTTCCACACGACTCACCCGGATAAACCTGGCCCTGAGGGTCCGGAGGCCCCTCGTAGAAGGGGGGGTACTGTCACGGGTGTGTCGCCACGAAGATCGTCACGATTACACAGCCTGACTTCTCGCAGCTGAGTTTTTGGTGCTTTGTGTTTTTCGGCAGTGAGGGAGTTAACTCTCTCTCTCTCTGTGCTAGACGCCTCGCCCAGCTGCAATCAATGTTGCTGTAGTGGAACTCCTTCAAATGCCTGCCGGTCTGTTAGGGAAGTGTCAGTGAAAGCATTTCATGCAGACTAACAGAGCGGATCGTGGTATTTGGAGTTTCAGAGCTAAGTGTATTTGGAGTGTTTTTTCCCTTCCTCGCTTTATCATTTATCTCCTTTCCCGTTGGTGTTCCCTCTGTTGTAGTTGTGCAGTTTTTGTATGCAAGGTGGTTTTGGTTTTACCCTTGTACTGTCTCGTTCGTCTAAGTACTGAGTGTGGGCATATTATTACCTGTCCCCTTTTGTTGTGATCAGGGGTCCTTCTCAGGACTAGATTACTTAGGTGCAGGGATCCTCAGGAGGTAGGGGTTACGCTGGCGGCCTGAACCTCTGTACCTTCAACAGTACCTCCAGGTAGAGGGATTAGTCAGGGCCCCAGCTTAGGGTCAGCTTAGGCCCCCTACCTCCAGTACACAGAGACAGCGTGACAGACATACCTGGACACTGCAAGGCTCGGTGCCCTGGAACAGATATGGATGGCCCGCCTGTCCAACATTGAATTCACCATCAAATACCGGGCAGGACGCTCAAATGCCAACGCGGATGCCCTGTCTAGAATGCCGAACTTACCGGACGTAGGGGAAGATCCAGAAGATCTGGAAGAAGTTGAGCTCCCTGCGTTCCACCGTCATGGGATTACCCTGTATTCCCACCGTGTGAAGGACAGGCGCTCCGTGACGTTCAATCCCTTGCCCCACTATAACTGGGCGGAGACGTAAGACAGTGATCCCGCAATCCATTTGGTGAAGGAAATGCTGACCGAGGCCGATGCCCGTCTTGACCCAGATGCTCCGGAGGAGACCAAGCAACTGTGGAAGGAGAAAAGTAAGCTGTTCCTCTACAGGGAGAAGCTGTGCCGGAGAATGGTTAACTCTCGAACACATGAGATGAACAGGCAGGTAGTGGTCCCAAGATGAGTCGCGGCTATGGTTCTGGAGGCATACCACAACGGAGCAGGGCATTTCGGATGGAAGAAGCTGGAGTTCTTGTTGCGTGAACGGTTCTACTGGGTAGGCATGAGAGGAGCCATCGAGAGGTGGTGCAGAGACTGTGGCCCGTGCCACCTGAGAAGAAAAGACCGAGCCAGCCAGAAGACTCCCCTGCAGCCCATCATCACCAGACAGCCACTGGAACTGGTAGCCCTGGACCATGTGAAACTGGCTCCAAGCAGATCTGGGTATGTCTACGCCCTCACAATCGTAGATCATTACTCCCGGTTCCTGGTGGTGGTCCCGGTCAAGGACTTAACGGCTCAAACAGCAGCTAGAGCCTTCCAGCAGCACTTCTGCCGTCCACACGGGTACCCGGACCAAGTGTTGACAGACCAAGGACCAGCCTTCGAAGCGGAGGTCTTCCAGGAGTTCTGCTACCTGTATGGCTGCAAGAAGATAAGAATAACGCCCTATCACCCTCAAACCAATGGACTCTGTGAGAAGATGAACCAGGTGGTGATAGATCTGCTAAAAACATTGCCCCTGGAAGAACGCAATCTGTGGCCTGAGAAACTGCCCGATCTGCTGGACCTGTATAACCACATCCCTGTAGGTTCCACCAACTGTAGGCTTACCTAATGAGAGCAAGACCTGGTAAGCTGCCTTTTGACCTGGATATGGGAGTCCTGACGCCTGAGGACACCTCGCCAGAGGCAGACTGGGATACAGAACGGCAGCAGCAGTATCGGAAAGTACAGGAGAGCGTCGAGCGAAGTCTGTCTCAAGCTAGAGAAAGGCAAGAGAAGGCTTATAACCAGTATGCTCCCGCTGTTCCCCTGGTACCTGGAGAGCAGGTCTTGAAGAGGAAGAGGCGGCTCCACAAGTTGGACGACCAGTGGGAAAAGGACCCGTACACCGTACTGCCATCAAGCCATGAGAACCCAAAAATCTGTGTAATCAGTAAGGATGGAGGAGAAACCACAGCCATTGTCTCCAGAGACCACCTGAAGAAGTGTCCCGAGCAGCTGCAAAGCCCTGAAGAAGATCAAGGAAACCCTCAACCCGCAGAGGAAGGGGGAGAAATGATCAGTACCGTATTCGGAGACTTCCCCCGGTCTTGGACACAAGTAAACGGCGCTGTCGTCGTACCCATCCTCACCTTTCTCCAGCCAGCCCTGCAAGTGCCTACAGAGGAACCGGTAGAGCTGGAAGAGCAGCCGGCCCAAGAGGCAGAAGAGTCCACACCAGCAGTACAGGAGGATCAACCCTCTGCTAGTAGTGAGCCTGCCGTGCCCCTAGTGAGCCAAAGAGTGCGCAGACAGCTGCCCAGCTTACCCATAACACCTCCTACACCCTGTAGTGCAGAACCAGTTAGTGAGCTCCGTAGGTCCACTAGAGTCACAAGAGGTCAGATGCCCGCTCTCTGGAGAATCTAAACTAATGCACTGTGAATTTATCTGCTAACTGTTTATGGTTTATGTTTGTTGCCTGTTATTAATTATGTTTCTCAGTTACCCTGCATATTTTTATGGACTAACAGGTTATGGACGCTAGATAACCGGAACAGTTTTGTAGATAGTTGCACCTTGGTGCCTCTTGCGAAGACGGCCGCGAAAGAGAAAACCTGTCTGGCGTGGCCTCCTTGCGGCCCAAAGTAGTTAGTCTACCCTTGCAGCCACGCCCAAGGACAACGCAATTGGTTTGCTTTGGACAGGACCCCTACTTCGCTTAAAGCTTCACCTTGGGTGATATGGACACCCGGTTGCGGACACGCCGTGACCTTTAAAGAACTAAAGCTTCTTGTAAATATGTTATTGTATTATTGTTATACCCTGTTATTATGTTTTAAAAATGTGTTTAGTCCCGGAGTACTAAACTTTACTAGGGGGGAATGTGACACCCCAGGGGTCTGGTTGCCACAGTAATAGAGATATTATGTCTGAGAGCAAGTGGGAGGTTTCTCTGGTCAGGAGCCCTAAGCATGCAACACTGCCCGCCCAGACCTGGGAGGGGAGGAATCTGCCCTTATAAACTGGGTCTGGGGCGGGATTAGGTGAGACAGAGACAGAGCCTGCAGAACAAGCAGAGCAGTCAGAGCCTAGAGTGAAGCTGCAGACACAGGAAAAGATACATCAGGAGCTCTGTAGGAGCAGAGGCAGAAGGCCAGGGGCTGTGAGCAGAGATATAGCTCGCCCTGGCTGAAGTTACTAAAACCGGACACAGGAGTCCGAGGCTGTGGGGACTGATATATACCCAGCAGCAGAAACCAGCCGGCAGGGGATTCCAGGTCCTCTGGCCATAGAAGCCCGGAGGCTCAGTCACAAAGAAGGGACCAGCGCCGACATCCAGGAGCGGAGGCTAACAGAAGGCCCCAAGTCACCAGCCATATGGGTGAGCACCACACGGTATACTCAGGGACGTGGGCTACTTGTAACCGCTGACAGCAAGGTAGCCAGGAAGAGTGCAGATAAACGGGGAGGCCTAAAACTCCACCTGGCCAGGGGAACTCCTGCTTGCTCGCAGACTGACCCGGCCCCTTATACTAGCCAGTACTCCCGGGAGGGTCTGCCTTGTACCATCAGTAAAGACCCTGTACTGCACCTCACGTCTCTGTGATTCCTTGCTGCACCAGCACCATTAGCACTTGGACCCTCACACCATCACTCCCATCATCTCTCACATTATCTGCCCTGAGGCAATACTTCTCCCGTGGGGAGTTATCCCATACTCGGCTTTGCAAACAACATCAGCCTCAACAGTAGGCAGCGCAGCGGCGGTCCCCACTGACCGCAATCCACGGGTGGCGTAGTCGGACATTTGCTATACATTAAGACTGCCACTGGTTTGACCACCCTGAGCACGGACCGGGTCACCGCCACACGGAGACTACAACCCCCAACATTCTACAACAGGCCCGGTTTCGGATTCCCCTGCACAACACAGGCCCAGGGAGCGCGTCATGCGCGTCTTTTCAAAAAGAATAAAATGGGGAGGGAAAAATTAGATTTTAAAGGCAAAAATCCAAAGGACAATAACAGCAGCCAAAATGTCAATGGAAGCGGGGATTCCCAGCCAGTCTCCCATGCTGGTACTTGCCCAGCCTCAAGCTGCGTAGCGGTTGTGATCTGACAAAGGAAGGCACATTCAGCTTTGAATAGCCGTTTACATGCAAATGTTACATTTGCACGTCTTTTCAAAAGGAATAAAATGGGGAGGGAAAGGTTAGATTTTTAAAATCAAAAATCCAAATGACAATAGCAGCAGCCAAAATGTCAATGGAACCAAGGATTCCCAGCCAACCTCCCATGTCACTACTTCCCAAGCCTCAAGCTGCTTAGCGGCTACGATCTGACGAGGTAGGCACATTCAGCTTAGAATGGCCATTGACTTACAGATGTCACATGTGCACGTCTTTTCAAAAGGAATAAAATGGGGAGGGAAAGGTTATATTTAAAAAAAAAAATCAAAAAATCCAAATGACAATAGCAGCAGCCAAAATGTCAACGGATCCAGGGATTCCCAGCCAGTCTCCCATGCTGGTACTGGCCCAGCCTCAAGCTGCGTAGCGGCTGCAATCTGATGAGAGAAGGCACATTCAACTTAGAATGGCCGTTGACGTGCAAGTGTCACATGTGCGCGTCTTTTCAAAAGGAATAAAATGGGGAGAGAAAGGTTATACATTTAACAACAAAAATCCAAATGACAATTGCAGCAGCCAAAATGTCAATGGAACAGGGATTCCCAGCCAGTCTCCCATGCTGGTACTTGCCCAACCTCAAACTGTGTAGCAGCTGCGATCTGACGAGGGGAGGCACATTCAGCTTAGAATGGCCGTTGACGAGCAGATGTCACATGTGCGCATCTTTTCAAAAGGAATAAAATGGGGAGGGAAAGGTTAGATTTTAAAAACAAAAATCCAAATGACAATAGCAGAGGTTAAAATGTCAAAAGTACTGGGGATTACCAGCCAGTCTCCCATGGCAGTACTTGCATGGTCTCAAGCTGCGTAGCAGCTGTGATCTGACGAGTGGAGGCACATTGAGCTTAGAATGGCCATTGACGTGCAGATGTCACATGTGCGTGTCTTTTCAAAAGGAATAAAATGGGGAGGGAAAGTTTAGATTTTAAAAACAAAAATCCATATGACAATAGCAGCAGCCAAAATGTCAATGGAATCAGGGATTCCAAGCCAGTCTCCCATGCCAGTACTTGCCCAGCCTAAAGCTGCATAGCATCTGCAATCTGATGAGGGAAGGCACACTCAACTTAGAATGGCCGTTGACGTGCAGATGTCACATGTGTGTGTCTTTTCAAAAGGAATAAAATGGGGAGGGAAAGGTTAGATTTTAAAAACAAAAATCCAAATGACAATAGCAGCAGCCAAAATGTCAACGGAACCGCGGATTCTCAGCCAGTTTCCCAGGCTGGTACTTGCCCATACTCAAGCTGCGTAGCGGCTGGCGATCTGATGAGAGAAGGCACATTTGGCTTAGAATGGCCATTGATATGCAGATGTCACATGTGTGTGTCTTTTCAAAAAGGAATAAAATGGGGAGGGAAAGGTTACATTTTAAAAACAAAAATCCAAAAATCCAAATGACAATAGCAGCAGCCAAAATGTCAACGGAACTGGGGAATCCCAGCCAGTCTCCCATGCTGGTACTTGCCCAGCTTCAAGCTGCGATCTGAAGAGGGTAGGCACATTCAGCTTAGAATGGTCATTGACATACAGATGTCACAGATGTCACATGTGCGCGTCTTTTCAAAAGGAATAAAACGGGGACGGAAAGCTAAGATTTTAAAATCAAAAATCCAAATGACAATAGCAGCAGCCAAAATGTCTAACGGAACCAAGGATTCCCAGCCAGACTCCCATGCTGGTACTTGATCAGCCTCAAGCTGCGTAGCTGCGTAGCTGCTGCGATTTGATGAGGGCATGCACATTCAGCTTTGAATGGCCGTTGATGTACTGATGTCACATGTGCGCGTCTTTTCAAAAGGAATAAAATGGGGCCGGAAAGGTTAGTTTTTAAAAACAAAAATCTAAAAATCCAAATGACAATAGCAGCAGCCAAAATGTCTAACGGAACCAAGAATTCTCAGCCAGTCTCCCATGCTGGTACTTGCCCAGCCTCAAGCTGTGTAGCAGCTGCAATCTGATGAGGAAATCCACATTCAGCTTAGAATGGCTGTTGACGTGTGGCTGTCACATGTGCGTGTCTTTTCAAAAGGAATAAAATGGGGAGGGAAAGGTTAGATTTTAAAAACAAAAATCCAAAAATCAAAATGACAATAGCAGCAGCCAAAATGTCAATGGAACTGGGGTTTCCCAGCCAGCCTCCTATTCCAGTACTTGCCTGGCCTCAGGCTGCGTAGCAGCTGCGATCTGACGAGGGCTAGAACATTCAGCTTGGAATGGCCATTGACGTGCAGATGTCACATGTGTGCATCTTTTCAAAAGGAATAAAATATGGAGGGAAAGGTTAGATTTTAAAAACAGAATTCCAAAAATCCAAATAACAATAGCAGCAACCAAATTGTCAACAAAACCAGGGGTTCCCATCCAGTCTCCCATGTCACTAATTGCCTGGCCTCAAGCTGCATAGCAGCAGTGATCTGACAAGGGAATGAATATTTAGCTTAGAATGGCGGTTAACAAGCTGATGCCACATGTGCGCGTCTTTTCAAAAGGAATAAATGGGGAGGGAAAGGTTAGATTTTAATCACAAAAATCCAAAAGACAATAGCATCAGCCAAAATGTCAACCGTACCAGGGATTCCCAACCAGTCTCCCATGCCGGTACTTGCCTGACCTCAAGCTGCACAGCTGCTGCGATCTAACGAGGGAAGGCACATTCAGCTTAGAATGGCCGGTGACAAGCAGATGTCACATGTGCGCGCCTTTTCAAAAGGAATAAAATGGGGAGGTAAAGGTTAAATTTTAAAAACAAAAATCAAAAAATCCAAATGACAATAGCAGCAGCCAAAATGTCATCGGAACCGGGGATTCCCAGCCAGTCTCCCATGCCAGTACTTGCGCAGCCTCAAGCTGCATAGCTGTTGCAATCTTACGAGGGCTGGCACATTCACATTAGAATAGCTGTTCACGTGCAGATATTACATGTGCGCGTCTTTTCAAAAGGAATAAAATGGGGAGGGAAAGGTTAGATTTTAAAAACCAAAATCCAAAATCCAAAAATCCAAATGACAATAGCAGCAGCCAAAATGTCAATGGAACTGGGGTTTCCCAGCCAGTCTCCTATACCAGTACTTGCCTGGCCTCAGGCTGCGTAGCAGCTGCGATCTGACGAGGGCTAGAACATTCAGCTTGGAATGGCCATTGACGTGCAGATGTCACATGTGTGCATCTTTTCAAAAGGAATAAAATATGGAGGGAAAGGTTAGATTTTAAAAACCAAAATCCAAAAATCCAAATGACAATAGCAGCAGCCAAAATGTCAACAGAACCAAAGATTCCCAGCCAGTCTCCCATGCTGGTACTTGCCTGGCCTCAAGGTGCATAGTGGCTATGATATGACAAGGGCGGGCTCATTAAGCTTATAATGGCAGTTGATATGCAGATGTTACATGTGCACGTCTTCTCAAAAGGAATAAAATTGGGAGGGAAAGGCTAGATATTAAAAACAAAAATCCAAAAATTCAAATAACAATAGCTGCAGCCAAAATGTCATCGGAACTAGGGATTCCTCGCCTGTCTCCCAAGCCAGTACTTGCCCAGCCTCAAACTGGGTAGCAGCTGCGATCTTACGAGAGCAGGCACATTCAGCTTAAATTGGCCGTTGATGTGCAGATGTCACATGTGAGTGTCTTTTCAAAAGGAATAAAATGGGGAGGGAAAGGTTAGATTTTAAAAACAAAAATCCAAAAATCCAAATGACAATAGCAGCAGCCAAAATGTCAACAGAACCAAAGATTCCCAGCCAGTCTCCCACGCGGTACTTGCTCGGCCTCAAGCTGCATAGCGGCTGCGATCAGATAAGAGCAGGCACATTCAGCATAGAATGGCCATTCACGTACAGATGTCACATGTGCGCGTCTTTTCAAAAGGAACAAAATGGGGAGGGAAAGGTTAGATTTAAAAGAAAAAAATACAAAAATCCAAATGACAATAGCAGCAGCCAAAATGTTAATAGAACTAGTGATTCCCTTGCAGTCTCCCATGCCAGTACTTGCCCAGTCTCAAGCTGCATAGCGGCTGCAATCTGACGAGAGCAGGTACATTGAACTTAGAATGGCCGTTGATGTGCACATGGCACATGTGCGCGTCTTTTCAAAAGGAATAAAATAGGGAGGGAAAGGTTTGATTTTAAAAACAAAAACCCAAAAATCCAAATGACAATAGCAGCAGCCAATATATCAACGGAAGCGGGGATTCCCAACCAGTCTCCCAAGCCGGTATTTGCCCAGCCTCAAACTGCGTAGCGGCTGTGATCTGACAAGGGCAGGCACACTCAGCTTAGAATGGCCGTTGTCATTCTGATGTCAAATGTGCGCATCTTTTCAAAAGGACTAAAATGGGGAGGGAAATGTTAGATTTTAAAAACAAAAATCCAAATGAGTATAGAGGCAGCCTAAATGTTAGCGGAACTGGTGAAACCCTTCCTATCTCCCATGCTGGTACTTACCCAGCCTCAAGCTGCATAGTGGCTGCGATCTGACAAGGGTAGGCACATACAGCTTAGAATGGCTGTTGACATGCAGATGTCACATGTGCGCATCTTTTCAAAAGGAATAAAACGGGGACGGAAAGGTAAGATTTTAAAATCAAAAATCCAAATGACAATATGGAACCAGGGATTCCCAGCCAGTCTCCCATGCCGGTACTTGCCTGGCCTCAAGCTGCGTAGTGAGCGTGATCTGACGAGAGCAGGAACATTCAGCTTATAAAACCTGTTGATATACAGATGTCGCATGTGCGAGTCTTTTCAAAAGGAATAAAATGGGGAGTGAAAGGTTTGATTTTAAAAACAAAAATCCAAATGACAATAGCAGCAGCCAAAGCGTCAACAGAACCAGAGATTCCCAGCCAGTCTCCCATGCCAGTACTTGCCTGGCCTCAAGCTGCATAGCTGCTTTAATATGACAAGGGAAGGCACATTCAGCTTAGAACGGCCGCTGACATGCAAATGTCACATGTGCGCGTCTTTTCAAAAGGAATAAAATGGGGAGGGAAAGGTTAGATTTTAAAAACAAAAATTCAAATGACAATAGGAGCAGCCAAAATGGCAATGGAACCGGGGATTCCCAGCCAGTCTCCCATGCTGGTACTTGCCCTGCCACAAGCTGCATAGCAGCTGCAATCTGTCGAGGGCAGGCAGATTCAGCATAGAATGGCCGTTGACATGCAGATGTCACATGTGCGTGTCTTTTCAAAAGGAATAAAATGGGGAGGGAAAGGTTAGATTTTAAAAACAAAAATCCAAAAATCCAAATGACAATAGCAGCAGCCAAAATGTCAATGGAACTGGGGATTCCCATCCAGTCTCCCATGCAGGTACTTGCCTTGCCTCAAGCTGCGTAGTAGCTGCGATCTGACGATGGCAGGCACATTCTGCTTAGAATAGCTGTTTACGTGCGAATGTTACATGTGCGCGTCTTTTCAAAAGGAATAAAATGGGGAGGGAAAGGTTAGATTTTAATAACAAAAGTCCAAATGACAATAGCAGCAGCCAAAATGGCAACGGAACCGGGGATTCCCAGCCAGTCTCCCATGCTGGTACTTGCCCAGCCTCAAGGTATGTAGCGGTGGCAATCTGATGAGGGCAGGCACATTCAGCTTGGAATGGCAGTTGAAATGCAGATGTCACAAGTGCGTGTCTTTTCAAAAGGAATAAAATGGGGAGGGAAAGGTTAGATTTTAAAAACAAAAATCCAAATGAGAAAAGCAGCCTAAATGTTAAGAGAAATGGTGTTTCCCTTTCAGTCTCCCATGCTGGTACTTGCCCAGCCTCAAGCTGCATAGCAGCTGTGATCTGACAAGGGCAGGTACATTCAACTTAGAATTGCCATTGACGTGCAGATGTCACATGTGCGCGTCTTTTCAAAAGGAATAAAATGGGGAGGGAAAGGTTAGATTTTAAAAACAAAAATCCAAATGACAATAGCAGCAGCCAAAATATCAATGGAACAGGGGATTCGCAGTCAGTCTACCATGCCGGTACTTGCTCAGCCTCAAGCTGCATAGCTGCAGCGATCTGATGATAGCAGGTACATTCAGCTCAGAATGGCCGTTGACGTGCAGAAGACACATGTGTGCGTCTTTTAAAAAGAAATAAAATGGGGAGGGAAAGTTTAGATTTTAAGAACAAAAATCCAAAAATCCAAATGACAACAGCAGCAGCCAAAATTTGAACAGAAACGGGGATTCCCAGCCAGTCTCCCATGCTGGTACTTGCCCAGCCTCAAGCTGTGTAGCATCTGTGATCCTTCAAGGGTGGGCACATTCAGCTTAGAATGTGTGTTGACGTGCAGATGTCACATGTGCGCTTCTTTTCAAAAGGAATAAAATGGGGAGGGAAAGGTTAGATTTTAAAAACAAAAATCCAAAAATCCAAATGACAATAGCAGCAACCAAAATGTTAACGTAACTGGGGATTCCCAGCCAATCTCCTATGCTGGTACTTACCTAGCCTCAAGCTGCGTAGTGGCTGCGATCTAACGAGGGTAGACACATTCAGCTTAGAATGGCCGTTGAGGAGCAGATGTCACATGTGCACGTCTTTTCAAAAGAAATAAAATGGGGAGGGAAAAGTTAGATTTTAATTTCAAAAATCCAAATGACAATAGCAGCAGCCAAAAAGTTAACAGAACCAGGGATTCCCAGCCAGTCTCCCATGCCAGCACTTGCCCAGCCTCAAGGTGCGTTGTAGCTGCTACCCGACGAGGGCAGGCACATTCAACTTAGAATGGCCGTTGAGATGCAGATGTCACATGTGCACATCTTTTCAAAAGGAATAAAATAGAGAGGGAAATGCTAGATTTCAAAAACAAAAATCCAAATGACAATAGCAGCAGCCAAAATGTCAATGTAACCTTGGATTCCCAGCCAGTCTCCCATGCTGATACTTGCCCAGCCTCAAGCTGCATAGCAGCTGTGATCTGACAAGGGCAGGCACACTCAGCTCAGAATGGCCGTTGACTCGCAGATGTCACCTGTGCGCGTCTTTTCAAAAGGAATAAAATGGAGAGGGAAAGGTTAGATTTAAAAAAAAAATCCAAATGACAATAGCAGCAACCAAATTGTTAACGTAAACGGGGATTCCCAGCCAATCTCCCATGCTGGTACTTACCTAGCCTCAAGCTGCGTAGTGGTTGCGATTTATCGAGGATAGACACATTCAGCTGAGAATGGCCGTTGAGCAGCAAATGTCACATGTGCGCGTCTTTTCAAAAGGAATAAAATGGGGAGGGAAAAGTTCGATTTTAAAAACAAAAATCCAAATGACAATAGCAGCAGCCACAATATCAATGGAACTGGGGATTCCCAGCCAGTCTCCCATGCCATTACTTGCCCAGCCTCAAGCTGTATAGCAGCTGCGATCTGATGAGGGAAGGCACAATTAGCTTAGAATGGCCGCTGATATGAAGATGTGCGTGTCTTTTCAAAAGGAATAAAATGGGGGGGAAAGGTTAGATTTTAAAAACAAAAATCCAAAAGACAATAGCAGCAGCCATAATGTCAACTGAACCAGGGATTCCCAGCCAGTCTCCCATGCCTGTACTTGCCCAGCCTCAAGCTGCGTAGCAGCTGTGATCTGACCAGGGTAGGCACATTCAGCTTAGAATGGCTGTTGACGTGCAGATGTCACATGTGCGCATCTTTTCAAAAGGAATAAAATGGGGAGGGAAAGGTAAGATTTTAAAAACAAAAATCCAAATGACAATAGCAGCAGCCAAAATGTTAACGGAATCGGTGATTCCCAACCAGTCTCCCTTGCTGGTTCTTCCCAAGCCTCAAGCTGCGTAGCAGCTGCGATCTAACAAGGGTAGGTACATTCAGCTTAGAATGACCGTTGACGTGCAGATGTCACATGTGCGCGTCTTTTCAAAAGGAATAAAATGGGGAAGGTAAAGATTAGATTTGAAAAACAAAAATTGAAATGACAATAGCAGCAGCCAAAATGTGAACGGAACTGTGGATTCCCAGCCAGACTCCCATGCTGTTACTTGCCCAACCTCAAGCTGCATAGCAGCTACAATCTGACGAGGGAAGGAACATTCAGCTTAGAATTGCCTTAGATGTGTGGATGTCATATGTGCACGTCTTTTCAAAATGAATAAAATGGGGAGGGAAAAGTTAGATTTTAAAAACAAAAATCCAAATGACAGTAGCAGCAGCCAAAATGTCAATGGAACTGTGGATTCCCAGCCAGTCTCCCATGCTAGTTCTTGAATGGCCTCAAGCTGCGTAGCAGCTGCGATCTGATGAGGGCAGGCACATTCAGCTTAGAAAGGCCTTTGACGTGAAGATGTCAAATGTGCGCGTCTTTTCAAAAGGAATAAAATGGGGAGGGAAAGGTTAGATTTTAAAAACAAAAATCGAAAAATCCAAGCGACAATAGCAGCAGCCAAAATGTCAACAGAACAAGGAATTCCCAGCCAGTCTCCAATGTTGGTACTTGCCCGGCCTCAAACTGCGTAGAGGCTGCGATCTGACGAGGGAAGGCACATTCAGCTTAGAACGGCCTTTCACGTTTAAATGTCACAAGTGCGCGTCTTTTCAAAAGGAATAAAAAGGGGAGGGAAAGGTTAGATTTTAAAAACAAAAATCCAAATGACAAAAGCAGCAGCCAAAATGTCAACAGAGACGGGGATTCCCAGCCAGGATCCCTTGCCAGTACTTACACGGCCTCAAGCTGTGTAGTAGCTGCGATCTGATGATGGCAGGCTCATTCAGCTTAGAATTTCGGTTGACTTGCAGATGTCACATGTGCGCGTCTTTTCAAAAGGAATAAATTGAGGAGGGAAAGGTTAGATTTTAAAAACAAAAATCCAAAAATCCAAATGACAAAAGCAGCAGCAAAAATGTCAACTGAGCTGGGGATTCCAAGCCTGTCTCCCACGCTGATACTTACCAAGCCTCAAGCTGCGTAGCAGCTGCGATCTGACGAGGGTAGGTACATTCTGCTTAGAATGGCCGCTGAGGTGCAGATGTCATATGTGCGCATCTTTTCAAAAGGAATAAAATGGGGAGGGAAAAGTTAGATTTTAAAAACAAAAATCAAAAAATCCAAATGACAATAGCAGCAGCCAAAACGTCAACATAACCAGGGATTCCCAGCCTGTCTCCCATGCCGGTGCTTGGCCAGCCTCAAGCTGTGTCGTGGCTGAGATATGACGAGGGGAGGCACTTTCAGGTTAGAATGGCCGTTGATGTACAGATGTCACATGTGCGCGGCTTTCCAAAAGGAATAAAATGGGGAGGGAATAGATTTTAAAAACAAAAATACATAAATTCAAATGACAATAGCAGCAGCCAAAATGTTAACAGAAGTGGGGATTCCCATTCAGTCTCCCATGCTGGCACTTGCCCAGCCTCAAGCTGCGATCTGACAAAGGCAGGCACATTCAGCTTAGAATGGCCGTTGACGTACAGTTGTCACATGTGCACGTCTTTTCAAAAGGAATAAAATGGGGAGGGAAAGGTTAGATTTTAAAAAAAAAAATCCAAATGACAATAGCAGCAGACAAAATGTCAACAGAACCTGGGATTCCCAGCCAGTCTCCCATGCCGGTATTTGGCCAGCTTCAAGATGTGTAGCAGCATCGATCTGACGAGGGCAGGCACATTCAGCTTAGAATGGCCGTCGACATGCAGATGGCACATGTGCGCGTCTTTTCAAAAGGAATAAAATGGGGAGGGAAAGGTTAGATTTTAAAAACAAAAATCAAAAAATCCAAAAATCCAAATGACAATAGCAGCAGCCAAAATGTAAATGAAACTGGGGATTCCCAGCCAGTTTCCCATGCCAGTACTTGCCTGGCCTCAAGCTGTGCAGCGGCTGCAATCCTTCGAGAGCTGGCACATTCAGCTTAGAATGGCCTTTGACTTGCAGATGTCTCATGGGCACATGTTTTCAAAAGTAATAAAATGGGGAGGGAAAGGTTAGATTTTAAAAACAAAAATCCAAAAATCCAAATGACAATAGCAGCAGCCAAAATGTAAATGAAACTGGGGACTCCTGGCCAGTCTCCCATGCCTGTACTTGCCTGGCCTCAAGCTGTGCAGCATCTGCAATGTGACAAGGGCAGGCACATTCAGCTTAGAATAGCAGTTGACGTGCAGATGTCACATGTTCGCGTCTTTTCAAAAGGAAAAAAATGGGGAGGGAAAGGTTAGATTTTAAAAACAAAAATCTAAATTACAATAGCAGCAGCCAAAATATCAATGGAGCTGGGGATTCCCAGCCAGTCTCCCATGCTGGTACTTACTCAGTCTCAAGCTGCGTAGCGGCTGCAATCTGATGAAGGAAGGCACATTCAGCTTAGAATGGCCATTGTCTTGCAGATGTCACATGTGTGTGTCTTTTCAAAAGGAATAAAATGGGGATGGAAAGGTTAGATTTTAAAAACAAAAATCCAAAAATCCAAATGATAATACCAGCAGCCAAAATGTCAACGGAAACGGGGCTTCCCAGCCAGTCTCCAATGCCGGTAATTGCCCGTCCTCAAGCTGCGTAGCAGCTGCGATGTGACGAGAGCAGGCACATTCAGCTTAGAAAGGCAGTTGATGTTCAGATATCACATGTGCGTGTCTTTTCAAAAGGAATAAAATGGGGAGGGAAAGGTTAGATTTTAAAAACAAAAATCCAAAAATACAAATGACAATAGCAGCAGCCAAAATGTCAATGGAACCAGGGATTCCCAGCCAGTCTCCCATGCCATTACTTGTCCTGTCTCAAGCTGCATAGCAGCTGCAGTCTGACAAGGGAAGGCTCATTCAGCTTAGAACGGCAGCTGACGTGCAAATATCACATGTGCGCGTCTTTTCAAAAGGAATAAAATGGGGAGGGAAAGGGTGAATTTTTAAAAACAATGACAATAGGAGCCGCCAAAATGTCAACGGAAACGGGGATTCCCAGCCAGTCTCCTATGCCGGTACATGCCCGGCCTCATGCTGCGTAGAGGCTGCGATCTGACGAATGTAGGCACATCCAGCTTAAAATGGCTGTTGACATGCAGATGTCACATGTGCGCGCCTTTTCAAAAGGAATAAAATGGGGAGGGAAAGGATGGATTTTAAAAACAAAAATCCAAATGACAATAGCACCAGCCAAAATGTCAATGGAGCCAGGGATTCCCAGCCAGTCTCCCATGCCAGTATTTGCCTGGCCTCACGGTGCATAGCAGGTGCATTCTGACAAGGGCAAGCACATTCAGCTTAGAATGGCCGTTGACATGCAGATGTCACATGTGCGCGTCTTTTCAAAAGGAATAAAATGGGGAGGGAAAGGTTAGATTTTAAAAACAAAAATCCAAAAATCCAAATATCCAAATGACAATAGCAGCAGCCAAAATGTCAACAGAACCAGGGATTCCCAGCCAGTCTCCCATGTCTGTACTAGTGTTGAGCCACCCCCGTAGTGTTCGAGTTTGGTTCGGTTCGTCAAACACCATTAAAACCAATGGCAGGCAAACAAAAACACATAGAAAACACCTTCAAAGGTGTCCAAAAGCTGACAAACTGCTCAGAAGACACAACTAACACATGGAAAAGTGACAAGTACATATAGTCATGCAAAAAGAAAAGAGGTGGAGGAGTAAAAGGAGGGGGAGACACAGATATAGGCATGTCATGCCCTTCTAAAATCCAAAAAGTGAGAAGCCAACACGTTCAGTCCACTCCTGCCCGTGCCACCTCCGTGTCGCCGGGTTTGTGCCAGAGCCACGGTGAACCTTGACGGCCAGCCCCCCTCTCCCAATACTGGTGCTTGTCTGCTGGTGGGTCGAGCGAGCCCCCCTGTGGTGGAGGCAGCTCTAAGCTTTTAATTTATATTGTCTCTCTAATTTGAATGAATACACTTTACATCCATTTACAAGGATCTATTGGAGGGCAAGTCTCATGCCAGCAGCCGCGTAATTCCAGCTCCAGTAGCATCCACTAAAGCTGCTGCAGTTAAAATGCTTTTATAAGGATCGAGCTCGGCTGTCCACCGCAAGGCATCCTACTGCCAGTCCCAGCCCCTATGCCTTGGGGTGCCTCCTGATGCTCTTCACTGAGTATCCCGTGGTCCCGAAGCATTTCCTTTGAAAAAATTAAGTGTCCAAACTACAGGTGGTGTAGCTTGCTTAACAGCCGGGATAATCCGCTGACTAGCAGACACTGCTACTAGGCACAAAGTATTTCCTGGGCTAGATGCAGTTAAAAATTTGTAATTAGATACTCTCGTTGGATGCTGAGAAAGCATTCCATAGAGTCTCCTGGCACGCCATATATGATTCTCTTAAAAAGCTTGGGGTAGGGGTCTAGGGGACCCTTTTATAGCCAAAATCACGGCCCTGTATCACAATACGTCACCTAGGCTGAAGATAAATGGAACTGTAGCATCCTGAGGGCTTGGTTGCTACAGAGGTATTGCACCTCACCCAGAGGTGTGATATCTCACTCTCAGGTAAGGATGGAGTGTGGATCAGGACCCGACACCTGCATGCATTACACCACATTGCCGTGGGGCAGGGCGACCAATATGCCTCTGAGATGGGCACCACAGTCCCTGTCCCTGGCTGGAGTGGGGGGAGGGAACACTGAGGAAGGGGAACCCTGTAGTGAAGGAGCAGGGAGGAAGCAGTTCCTGGGTGCATTGAGAAGGGAGTATAAAAGGTGGGCACCATCTTAGTTCAGTGCGGAGAAGTCTGAGCAGAAGTGGCAGGGAGCAGGGGCTCTGCATGAGCTCTGCTCCGGAGGCGGGCCTAGTAACAGAGGCCCAGGCCTGGAAGAGGGAGAAGGAAGGAAGAGGAGCGGAGAAGGCTCCAGGAACGAGGAATGAAGGGATCCCGGGGGTGAGGACGGGCGAGTCGCCACCGCACGCCCGAATCCACCTGCGTGGAGGGGTCAGGCCAAAGGGGGAGACCGGTCCCCGAAACTAGTGGAGGCAGGAAACGACCCTCAGCTAGAAACCGGAGGCTGTGACATTTTATGTGGCGCAGCCCCTCGCTACACCCGCTAGGAAGGCACCACATAGGGTCAGGGAAACTGGCGCCAAGTTAACCAAGAGGAGGCCCGAGGCAGCCGGACAGAAGGGTTGGTAAGAAAGGCTAGACAAAGGACACACAAAGGGGGTCCTGTGAAGCGCTCCAAAGTTATCTGGGAGTTGTCTGAGCCACTCACCTGGTGAGCACAGTACGACGTGGGCAGCCGTTACCTGCAGACGTGGTCTGGATAATAAGAACTGTGAGTAAAGGCCCTGGACTGCATCACTGACTCAGTGTCGTTACTGCTGCTGCCCTGCACAATCACCCCCATCCTCCGCATACACTGCCCTGAGGCTATACTCCTCCCGTGCGGAGTTATGCTACGCTCTGCTGCACCCACAACACCAGCCTCAGCGGTCTGCCCTGCAGCGGCGGTTCACTCTGACCGCAATCCACGGGTGGCGTTGTCGGACATTTAAACATCAAAACCACATAAATAGTTCCGCCACTGGTTTGACCACCCTGAGCCACGGAACCGGGTCGCCGCCACGAAGACTACAACCACCAGCATCCACCAAAAAGGGTCCGGCTCCGGGTGTCGCAAGGCCCAGGGGGTGCATCAGAACATTTTCATCACCTTTCACAATCACCAATGGGACAAGGCAGGGATGTCCTCTGTCCCCTCTCTTATACATCCTAGTGACGGAGCACCTGCTCTCATCAATTCGCCATAACCCCAATATTAGGTGGATTGAGGTGGGAGGCACCGAGTACAAGTGCTCTCTATTTGCTGATGATGTCCTTGTATATATCACTCAATCACATATATCCATCCATGCTGTTATGGCTGAAATAGATCACTTTGTTACATGGTCAAATTTTAAAATCAATGCAGCAAAGTCTGAGGCCCTTGATGTCTCCCTCCCCAAATCCATACAGGATTCCATCCAGTCCAACTTTTCCTTTGTCTGGCCCTCACAGGGTATCAAATACTTAGGAATTCCTATTCATAGAGACCTCTCCCATCTATGTCATCTTAATTTTGGGCCCTTTATTGAACAACTCCATACAGACCACGGATGGCAAGTTAGAACTGTAAGATTCACTACGTGAACGACTGGTGTTTTGTGGAAAAGCACATGTACACTGTGTTCCAAATTATTATGCAAAAAGTGTTAAGGAGTGATAAGGGAAGAATTTGTTTGTTTGTCAGTTAAACTCATTGATGGTGATGTGTGTCAGGGCTCTTTATATCACTGTAAGCAATTGCAGACACCTGTGCTAATTAGTTTGGCAGGTGTGTTCAATGAAAGGCAAGACTACTTAAGAAGGCTGTCTCACATTATTAAGCAGCCTACATTTTCTGCCAAAATGGGAAAGAAAAAGGATGTGTCAACTGCTGAGAATCAACAAATTGTGGAGTGTTTAGCTCAAGGCATGACTACAAACAACATTGTGCGATAATCAGGATGAAGTGTCTTGGCAATCAAGAAGTATGTAGCTGATTCACAGTACACACGTGTGCATGCTGATAAGGGCAAATTGAGGACTCTTTCCTACAGGCAATTACGTCAGGTTAAAAGAGCAGTGGCAAAAAAGCCTTGACATAGCAGCAGACAAGTTTTTGAAGCTGCTGGTGTCTCCAACGTCCCCCGAACAACAAGATGCAGGGTCTTTCAGAGGTTTGCAGCTGTGCATACGCCATCCTATCGACCTCCTCTATCCACTTCACACAAGCAGAAATGGCTCCAGTGGGCCAAACATTACATGAAGACTGATTTCAAAACTGTTTTGTTCACGGATGAGTGCCGTGCAGCGCTCAATGGTCCAGATGGATGGAGTGGAGGATGGCTGGTTGATGGACACCCCACGCAAACATGGCTACAGCGCCAACAAGGAGGAGGTGGAGTAATGTTTTGGGCTAGAATCATGGGGAGAGAGATTGTCGGCCCCTTTAGGATCCCTGAAGGGGTAAAGATGAACTCCATAATGTATGTGGATTTTCTCAAACAGCACTTCCTGCCATGGTTCAAGAAGAAGAACCATGTATTCCACAGCAAGATCATTTTTATGCATGATAATGCACCATCTCATGCTGCACATAACACATCTTCATCTCTGGCTGATATGGGCATAAAAGGGGACAAACTTATGGTGTGACCCCCATGCCCCCCTGACCTCTACCCCATTCATAACCTCTGGAGCATCATCAAAAGGAGTGTCTATGATGGCGGGAGGCAGTTCACATCTAAGCAACAGCTCTGGGAGGGTATTCTGTCCTCATGCAAAACAATTGAAGCAGAAACCATCCAAAACCTGACAAATTCAATGGAAGAGAGAGTTCAGAAGCTCCTTTCAAACAAGTGGTCCTATGTGAAAATGTAACATCACCTAGAATAAAGTTTTGAGTTGAAAACTGTTTGATTTCAGTTTCTAACAACCTGCTAATGCTTATAATTTCAAAAATGACCATTTTTTTGGTCTTTATTAAAATGAAAAGGTTGATCGAAAAGTTTGGGGGATCTAAGAGTGTGGCAACCCAGTAGTCATGATTACTTTGAATTCTGACAATATGAGGGTCATGTTGCAGGTAGTGCAGCAAGAAGGCACTTATGTGTCTTGCGCATCTCGGATCCCCAAAATTATTTTCCGGGCTAGATGCAGCTAAAAATTATTATTAATTTTAAATCTGGTGGAGCTTAGTATAGATGGCCTAATAGGATCAGTGCTGCACACTGCTACAAAGCCCAAATTATTTTCCAGCCAAGATACAGATAAACATGATTAGTAATTTTAAATCTGGTGGAGCTTATTATAGATGGCCTAATAGAATCAGTGCTGCACACTGCTACAAAGCCCAAATAATTTTCCAGCCAAGATACAGATAAACATGATTAGTAATTTGAAAGCTTAAAACGGTTGGTGAGGTGATTTTAACCAATCATCAAGCTTTTACTCTCCCCAGGATGACACAGGGGTAGAAAAGTCGTTTCGGATCCATGATTTGTTCATCTTTATGAACGTGAGTCTGTCTACATTATCAGTGGAGAGCCGCGTGCGCTTATCTGTCAGCACACCACCAGCAGCGCTGAACACACGTTCAGACAGAACGCTGGCTGCGGAGCATGACAAGATCTCCGAGGCGTAAGTGGCTAGCTCCGGCCATTTATCCAGATTGGAAGCCCAAAAAGAGCAAGGGTCCAGTGACACAGTCATGGCTTCAATGTTTACTTGTAGATACTCCTGTACCATCGTCTCTAGGCGTTGACTATGTGTCAGACTTCTTGTCTCCTGTGGCCTTGCAAAGGATGGGCTAAAAAAGTGGTGAAATGATTCCGCAAAATTGATGTTACCAGCAGATACTGTGGTTCTGTTACGGTTTGAGTGCTGAACACTTGACGGTCCCACGGTTGGCAAGTTGGAACTGTGAGATTCACTACGTGCACCACTGGTGTTTTGTGAAAAAGCACATGTAAGATTCTGCAACAGTCTCTGCTGATACTCCTGCATGCGTGCATCCCTTTCTATGGCAGGAATAATTTCTGCAAATTTACTTTTGTACCGGGGATCTAACAGTGTGGTAACCCAGTAGTCAGGATTATTTCTAATTCTCACAATTCGAGGGTCATGTTGCAGGTAGTGCAGCAAGAAGGCACTCATGTGTGTTGCGCATCCAGGAGCACCAAGTCCCTGTTGTGTTGGTGGCGAGGTAACAATCATGCTTCCTTCCTCTGTCCTCTCCCCCCAACCTCGCACAACAGAAATGTGATCAAGGTCTCCCTCATCTGATGAGTCTTCCATCAGTTCGTCCTCCACTTCTTCCTGGGCTCCTGCACCTTCCTCACTAGTTTGGCTGCTACCATGCGCCCTGGTAAAACCATCTCCCCCACCCTCACATGCCTGCCGCCTTGGTGCTGCCGACCGTCTGGACCTTGCAGATGTTAGCCCTTCCGCATACAACTCCTCCTCCTCTACTTCCTCCACCTCCTCTTGTGCCACCACCTGACTCCGAATTCTGTTTAACATGTGCTCCAGCATGTAAATCACCGGAATAGTCATGCTGATAATGGCATCGTTAGCACTAAACATCTTCGTCGCCATTTCAAAACTGTGCAGAAGGGTGCATAGGTCCCTGATCTGAGACCACTCCTCCAGCGTGATTTGCCCCACCTCTGGATCTCGTTGGCCCAGGCTATACATCAGAACGTATTGCACCAGGGCTTGTCGGTGCTGCCACAGTCGCTGCAACATGTGCAGAGTTGAATTCCACAGGGTAGGCACATCGTATTTTAGCCGGTGAAGTGGCAAGCCCAACGACTTCTGTAGAGATGTAAGTCGCTGAGCTGCGGGATGCGAACGGCGGAAGTGAGCACACAGCGACCGTGCCCTCTGCAGAAGGCCATCTAGTCTGGGATAGTGGGCTAAAAATTGCTGGACAATCAGGTTCAACACGTGAGCAATACAAGGCACGTGTGTGACATTGCCCCGGCGAAGGGCCGCACCCAGGTTTGCAGCATTGTCGCACACGGCCTTCCCTGGTTTCAGGTCCAGTGGAGACAACAATTCATGAAATTGGTTCTCCAGAGCTGACCACAACTCCTCAGCTGTGTGACTCACATTTCCCAGACATTTCAAAGTAAAAACCGCCTGATGACGTTGAGCCCTACTGCCAGCATAGTAAGGAGGTGTGCAGGATCCCTTCTGCGCAGTTAGAAAGCTTGTGGCATGACCAGACAGGCTTTGGGTGCAGGTGGAAGACCGAGAGGAGGTTGAGGAGGCAGAAGCAGTGGAGGAACTTTGACATAAAGAGTATTGACGCACAACTCGTGGGGACGGCAAGACTTGGACAGCAGCCCCTTGTCCTGCTGTCACCATAGTTACCCAGTGCCCAGTCAGCGACAAGTAACGCCCCTGTCCATGTCTACTCGTCCAAGTGTCTGTGGTGAAATGCACCCTGTCACACACAGAGTTTCTCAAAGAAGCGGTGATATTGTGTGCGACATGCTGGTAGAGCGCAGGCACACCTTTCTTTGAGAAGTAGTGCCGACTAGGCATCTGGTACTGGGGCACTGCGACGGACATAAGGTCTCGAAAATCCTCTGTGTCCACCAGGCGGAAAGGCAGCATTTCTGTAGCCAAGAGCTTGCAGATGGTGAAATTCAACCTCTTAGCTTTCTCATGGCTAGGAGAAAATGGTCTTTTACTTGTCCACATCTGAGGGACCGAGGGCTGGCTATTGTGCTTAGACGGGGTTGATAAGGGTGTCCCCGGCAAACTGCCGGTCTGTGAGGAAGATGCAGGCGGACATGTTAGGTTGCCTTGATCCAAAGGTGGTGCTATCGATGTCGGACAGCGCTCAACACCAGCTGGTTTTACCACCTCCAAAGAAAATGATGACCTGCCAATCACGCTGGCTGTTGCGGGTAAAGAGGTGGCAGGTCTGCGCCTCAAAACAGGTGTGACTGCTGTCCCCCCAGTCACAGAGGATGAAGAGGCCGCGGATGCACAAGATATGGCAGACGGTGGTTGGCCCGGCCGGCTAGGCCGCATTGTAGCACACTGAGCTTCCCACTGCAACTTATGCTTCATGTCCATGTGCCGGTTCATGCATGAAGTACTCAAACTATGTATTTTTTGGCCTCTACTTAGCTTTTGCTGACAAATGTTACAGATAACCCCCTTGTCCCTTTGTCCAGCAGTTGAGATTTTCTCCAAACTTGTTGCAGATGATTTCAAAAAACTATCAAATAAAAGAAAATTTGATAACCTCACGGCGCGACAACGGTTGGCGATTCAGCAACTCAAAATGTATGATGACATTGTAATCAAACCTGCGGAGAAGGGGGGAAACATTGTGATTTGGCAATGTGCTAAATATGAAAAAGAGGCGTTTAGGCAACTACGTGATAGCAATACGTATTGCAAATTAAATTTTAATCCGACTCACTCCTACTCCTCCGCACTTCAATCTATCCTCACCCGTGCTTGTGAAGCAGGGACCATATCTAAAAAAACAGTTGAAGCACTTACTGTACGGTTCCCTAAGACATCTACGTTCTATCTTCTGCCCAAGATCCACAAAGACGCCGTGGACCCACCCGGGCGTCCGATCGTGTCCGGTATAGAGGGTCTTTGTGAACCAGCTTGTAAATTTATCGATTTCTATTTAAAACCAATTGGAGCGACACTACCCTCATACGTTAGGGACACGACGGACGTCCTCACCCGGGTCGACGGCGTCTCTCTGGATAAGGGGGTTCTGCTTGTCACGGTAGATGTCGAATCTTTATATACCTGTATCGATCATAACATTGGTCTGGATGCGGTCCGTCTCTTCCTCGGGGCGTCTGACCTGGGCGGCCCTATGTGTGATTTTATCTGCGAGCTGTTGCACTTTGTACTCACACACAATTATTTTTTGTTCAAGGATAATATCTATCTACAGAAGCGCGGCACAGCGATGGGGGCGGCCTGCGCGCCTTCGTACGCCAATCTCTTCCTAGGCGCATGGGAGAGACTGATTTTTGGCGACGGAGGCGTGGGGGTCGCGGACCATGTGCTGTGCTGGCTGCGTTACATCGATGATATTTTGTTTCTTTGGCGTGGGTCGGTGCAGCAGCTTGAGAGCTTCATGGCACAGCTAAATACAAATATGTGGGGAATTCGGTTGACACATAAATACGATGTATCTAAGATCGAATTCCTGGATGTCTGTCTGGAGGTGGACGATTTGGGCCGCCTTCAGACGGACATTTATAGGAAACCAACGTCGACCAATTCCCTTATTCATGCAAGTAGTGCCCACCATCCAACCACAATAAGGGCCGTCCCGGTCGGGCAATTCCTGAGGGCGAGGCGGATTTGTTCATCGGACCACAAATTTGAGAAGCAAGCTATCGATCTTAAATCAAGATTCGCATCACGTGGCTATAGTAATAGGTGTGTGAGGCGGGGTTACGAACGTGCTAGGCGTACCCCAAGAAACCATTTATTATACGCAAATAAAGTACATAAAATCAATGATGATGGGCAGAAGAAGATACGGTATATATCCACATTCAATCACGAGTGGGATAATATGAGGAGTATAATGACGAAGCACTGGAGTATCTTGATGACCGATGCCTCCCTGGGACCGACTCTTGGGGATTATCCCTTAATGACCCCTAGACGGTCTAATAACCTGAAAGATATTTTAGTGTCGAGCCACTACGTTGCGAAAAAATCAAACCCCTTCGGCTCCCGTGGCCCTACTTTGGGCATGTTCCCCTGCGGCCACTGTCGTGCCTGCGCCAATGTCCTTCGCTGCACCACGTTTGCGTCCTCGGATGGTACAAGACAGTTTGACATCAGACATTACATCTCGTGTGGCACGAGTAACGTCATTTATTACGCAACTTGTGACTGCTCTCTGATATATATTGGTCTGACATCCAGGGAGCTCCGGGTACGCATACGGGAGCATGTGCGGGACATTGGCGCGGCCAGGACAGTGGCTGATGTTACTGAATTAAAAACAATTCCGAGACATTTTAGGGCCGCCCATAATTGCGACCCTGGATGCCTCAAAGTTCGTGGGATAGATGTGGTCCATATGGGTGCCCGGGGGGGTAATGTGAAAAAAGCCTTGGCACGTGCCGAGACTAAGTGGATTACTATGTTGGACACTTTATCCCCATACGGTCTAAATGAGTCCCTATCCTTTTCCTCATTTTTGTAAACTGGACTGATGATTATTTATTTAACTTAGTCCCTTGTAGATTTGTTCCTCCTTGGTTCCTTTCCCTTTCTTTCTTTTTTTCCTTTTTCCCCCCTTCCTGTGCTATAAAGAATTTTGTTGCGCTTTGGTATTTGTTTTTATTGTATATATGGGATTTTCCCAGTTTCTAATTTTATATTTAATTCTAGTTTTTATCGTATGCTTGGAGTATGGGGCCCCTCTATGCCGGATTATGCATATTGATGCCTGAACTGAATCATCTGCGAATTGGTCAGGTGTTGATGGACGCAGCAACTATAAATGCTATATGAAAATACCATCGCTCTGAAAGTGATCTTTTTGTACACTGCATCAAATTGGTGGATGAATCATTGACAAAGTGACTTTTTTGTGTTTCTTAATTCAAATTGTCTATTATGTGATATGATACACCCTTAAATGCAGTGCTATATTTACTATATGCATCTTGTCTTGTTCTGCTTTGATCTGTGCCTTTTTGATGTTGTGCGCATGCTCCGCTCCCTCCGCTGTGGGCCGCGCGCCCGGCTGTCTCTGCGGGGCTGGTGCGTGCGCGGGCGCCCGGCCTTGTCTTTGGCCGCGCGCCCGCGCCTGCGCACTGGCCCCTGACGGCCTGGGCTCGCGTCCTGGGGCGGGGAGTGGCGACGCATGCGCCGTTTACCGGCATCAAACCACGCCTACTTGCTGATCAGGTGATCGGTCACGTGTGGCCACACGTGACCGACGCCATGGCTGAAAAGGGCGCCGCTCCCCTATTCCTGCACATTCCCCTTGAGGAAGCGGTCATTTTTGGGCCGCGAAACGCGCGTCGGGGTTGCCACTGCGCGGCTATTACCACTAGCCAGTGTTTGGCCTCTCACTGGGTAAGATGACCTAATATTAAGAATTGTCCCTATTGTTATCCCTCTTCTTAAACAGCAATTACCTTATTTTCATTATTGGATTACCTTACTGCATGTATTTTTGGGATCATGGGGACTTCTATTGCTGGTTATTTTCTTCAGTGTACATCTTCTTTAGCCACCACCTATATCTTGGGGGTTTGCCATTGTGTGGCCATTATCACTGGCTTGTAATTGATTTTCGCTGGGTAGGGCTGCCTAACACATAGGACCTGTCCCTTTGATAGTCCCTCTCCTCAGCAATATTTACTTTACTCGGAAAAACACTTACAATTGTGTTCCAATATATACCAATATACTATTTCTATTGGTTTTAGTATATACATTATTCTGCTGCATGAATTTTTGGGACTATGGGGACCTATGTTGCCGGCTGTCTTCTCCAGTGAATACTTTCCTTGGCCACCATCTATATACTGTCACCTTACATTGTATTCTATGTGTGATTTTAAATGTTGTAATAAAATTTGAATGTTTTATGCCTATAAAAAAACTCTGTGTTTCTCATATCTATTATATTTAACATGAGTTGGCATGTTTTGGCGCTCAGGGTTAGTTTCTTTTTCTCCCTGATGCGCCAAGTTAGCTATAAAAGGGTTAAACTGTTGAAGATAACACGAGTTGGGTCATCTTTATCGATCTGAAAAAATGCCCAGGCTATGCAAGGCTTAGCACCCATGCGACCTGAAGAGCCACCACGATTTGTGGTGAGAGGCAGAGTTGTGTTTGAGGATGCAGTTGTTGACGTGCTTCCAGTAAAATGTCTCTGTCCAGGAAGGCGCAACCTGACCTCGTTGTCACTAGCATCTTCCTCCACCTCCTCTGCTGACCTCATCTCTTGGCTGACTGTGGGTTGACAGTAAGTGGGATCTCCAACCTCATCATCATCACCCTGTGCGTTATCAAACCCGTCGTCCTCAGAGCCAACCTGTTCCTGCCCTGACAAAAAACTAAAGTTGTCGCTCCAATCAGGTATTTGAGTCTCATCATCGTCTTCCTCATTGTCTCCACCAACAGGAGTTACAGTTTGGGAATGAGGGTCTACATTATGGTCAGAACCTTCTGCGTCTGGTCCTGGATCCGACTCATAAAGATTCTGGGCATCAGTGCAGATCATTTCCTCGTCTGGATTCACAGAAGCACTGGAGTCGACCTCTGATTCCCAGGCTATAGTATGAGTAAACAGCTCTGCAGACTCAACCATCTGTTCTACCTCATACTCAGACGGGCAGCTGGAGATTTGGGAGCTGTGAGGAAGCAAGTGCGATTGGGGTGACACCTTTGAGGACTGGAGTATTTGTGATGTTGAAGTTGATGTGGAGGAGAGCACACTTAAAGGAGCACTTGATATCCGTTGAAGCACCTGCTGTTTTTGTGCCTCATCTGGAATTTGTAGCGATTGGCGTGGCCGTAAGAAAGGGAACTTATCACATTGTCCGCTAAAAGAAGTAGACATTTTAGTTTGGCTGGAAGATGGTCTTTCTTCTGCAGATGTTACTGTTGCTTTAACACCTACCCCAAGGACACAACCTTTTTTCCCCTTCCCAACACGCCTATTCCCCTTTCCACCAGCAGCAGGCCTTTTTCCACTCATTTTGGTGGTTAACTAATTCACAACTCTGGAGTTGTTTGCACAAAAAAACAATGGATGGGAACCGAGCAGAGCTGAGTGGCCAAACTGTGGTATTAGGCCAAAACTAATGGCTGGGTTAGATGCAGAAAAAAATTATATTCAATTTGCAACCTGATGGAGGTCAGTATAGATGGACTAATAGAACAAGTCCCACACACAGCTAGAAGCCCAAATATTTTTTCAGAGGTAGATGCAGATAAAAATTATTTTTAATTTGCAGCCTGATGGAGGTCAGTATAGATGGACTAATAGAGAAAGTCCCACACACTGCTAGAAGGCCAAATATTTTTTCAGAGCTAGATGCAGACAAAAAATTATTTTGAATTTGCAACCTGATGGAGGTCAGTATAGATGGACTAATAGAGAAAGTCCCACACACTGCTAGAAGGCCAAATATTTTTTCAGAGCTAGATGCAGAAAAAAATTATTTTTAATTTGCAACCCGATGGAGGTCAGTATAGATGGACTAATAGAGAAAGTCCCACACACTGCTAGAAGGCCAAATAGTTTTTCACAGCTAGATGCAGAAAAAAATTATATTCAGTTTGCAACCTGATGGAGGTCAGTATAGATGGACTAATAGAACAAGTCCCACACACAGCTAGAAGCCCAAATATTTTTTCAGAGGTAGATGCAGAAAAAAATTATATTCAGTTTGCAACCTGATGGAGGTCTGTATAGATGGATTAAAAGAACAAGTCCCACACACAGCTAGAAGCCCAATATTTTTTCAGAGGTAGATGCAGAAAAAAAATATATTCAGTTTGCAACCTGATGTAGGTCAGTATACAGTCATGGCCAAAAGTTTTGAGAATGACACCAAAATTATATTTTCACATGATCTGCTGGCCTCTGGTTTTTATTAGTGTTTGTCTGATGTTTATATCACATACAGAAATATAATTGCAATCATATTATGAGTATCAATAGGTTATATTGACAGTTAGAATGAGTTAATGCAGCAAGTCAATATTTGCAGTGTTGCCCCTTCTTCTTCAAGACCTCTGTAATTCTCCCTGGCATGCTCTCAATCAACTTTTGAACCAAATCCTGCCTGATAGCAGTCCATTCTTGCATAATCAATGCTTGCATTTTGCCAGAATTTGTTGGTTTTTGTTTGTCCACCCGTCTCTTGATGATTGACAACAAGTTCTCAATGGGATTAAGATCTGGGGAGTTTCCAGGCCATGGACCCAAAATCTCTATGTTTTGTTCCATGAGCCATTTAGTTATCACCTTTGCTTTATGGCAAGGTGCTCCATCATGCTGGAAAAGGCATTGTTGGGCGCCAAACTGCTCTTGGACGGTTGGGAGAAGTTGCTCTTGGAGGACATTCTGGTACCATTCTTTATTCATGGCTGTGTTTTTAGGCAAGACTGTGAGTGAGCCGATTCCCTTGGCTGAGAAGCAACCCCACACATGAATGGTTTCAGCATGCTTTACAGTTGGCATGAGACAAGACTGGTGGTAGCGCTCACCTCTTCTTCTCCGAATAAGCTGTTTTCCAGATGTCCCAAACAATTGAAAAGGGGATTCATCAGAGAAAATGACTTTGCCCCAGTCCTCAGCAGTCTACTCCCTGTACCTTTTGCAGAATATCAGTCGGTCCCTGATGTTTTTTCTGGAGAGAAGTGGCTTCTTTGCTGCCCTCCTTGAAACCAGCCCTTGCTCAAAGAGTCTCCGCCTCACAGTGCGTGCAGAAGCACTCACACCAGCCTGCTGCCATTCCTGAGCAAGCTCGGCACTGCTGGTAGTCCGATCCCGCAGCTGAAACAGTTTTAAGATACGGTCCTGGCGCTTGCTGGTCTTTCTTGGGCGCCCTGGAGCCTTTTTGACAACAATGGAAGCTCTCTCCTTGAAGTTCTTGATGATGCGATAGATTGCTGACTGAGGTGCAATCTTTGTAGCTGCGATACTCTTCCCTGTTAGGCCATTTTTGTGCAGTGCAATGATGGCTGCACGTGTTTCTTTAGAGATAACCATGGTTAACTGAAGAGAAACAATGATACCAAGAACCAGCCTCCTTTTAAAGTGTCCAGTGATGTCATTCTTACTTAATCATGACTGATTGATCGCCAGCCCTGTCCTCATCAACACCCACAACTGTGTTAATGGATCAATCACTAAAACGATGTTAGCTGCTCCTTTTAAGGCAGGACTGCAATGATGTTGAAATGTGTTTTGGGGGTTAAAGTTCATTTTCTGGGCAAATATTGACATTGCAAGTACAGTAATTGCTGTTAAGCTGATCACTTTTTGACATTCAGGAGTATATGCAAATTGCCATTACAAAAAATGAAGCAGTAAACTTTGGAAAAATTACTATTTGTCTCATTCTCAATACTTTTGGCCATGACTGTAGATGGACTAATAGAGTAAGTCCCACACACTGCTAGAAGGCCAAATATTTTTTCAGAGCTAGATGCAGACAAAAAATTATTTTGAATTTGCAACCTGATAGAGGTCAGTATAGATGGATCAATAGAGAAAGCCCCACACACTGCTAGAAGGCCAAATATTTTTTCAGAGCTAGATGCAGACAAAAAATTATTTTTAATTTGCAACCTGATGGAGGTCAGTATAGATGGACTAATAGAGAAAGTCCCACACACTGCTAGAAGGCCAAATATTTTTTCAGAGCTAGATGCAGATAAAAATTCTTTTTAATTTGCAACCTGATGGAGGTCAGTATAGATGGACTAATAGAGAAAGTCCCACACACTGCTAGAAGGCCAAATATTTTTTCAGAGCTAGATGCAGAAAAAAATTATATTCAGTTTGCAACCTGATGGAGGTCAGTATAGATGGACTAATAGAACAAGTCCCACACACAGCTAGAAGCCATAATTTTTTTTCAGAGGTAGATGCAGAAAAAAATTATATTCACTTTGCAACCTGATGGAGGTCTGTATAGATGGATTAATAGAACAAGTCCCACACAGAGCTAGAAGCCCAATATTTTTTCAGAGGTAGATGCAGAAAAAAAATATATTCAGTTTGCAACCTGATGGAAGTCAGTATAGATGGACTAATAGAGAAAGTCCCACACACTGCTAGAAGGCCACATATTTTTTCAGAGCTAGATGCAGACAAAAAATTATTTTTAATTTGCAACCTGATGGAGGTCAGTATAGATGGACTAATAGAGAAAGTCCCACACACTGCTAGAAGGCCAAATATTTTTTCAGAGGTAGATGCAGAAAAAAATTATATTCAGTTTGCAACCTGATGGAGGTCTGTATAGATGGATTAATAGAACAAGTCCCACACACAGCTAGAAGCCCAAATATTTTTTCAGAGGTAGATGCAGAAAAAAATTATTTTTAATTTGCAGCCTGATGGAGGTCAGTATAGATGGACTAATAGAGAAAGTCCCACACACTGCTAGAAGGCCAAATATTTTTTCAGAGCTAGATGCAGACAAAAAATTATTTTTAATTTGCAACCTGATGGAGGTCAGTATAGATGGACTAATAGAGAAAGTCCCACACACTGCTAGAAGGCCAAATATTTTTTCAGAGGTAGATGCAGAAAAAAATTATATTCACTTTGCAACCTGATGGAGGTCTGTATAGATGGATTAATAGAACAAGTCCCACACACAGCTAGAAGCCCAAATATTTTTTCAGAGGTAGATGCAGAAAAAAATTATTTTTAATTTGCAGCCTGATGGAGGTCAGTATAGATGGACTAATAGAGAAAGTCCCACACACTGCTAGAAGGCCAAATATTTTTTCAGAGCTAGATGCAGATAAAAATTATTTTTAATTTGCAACCTGATGGAGGTCAGTATAGATGGACTAATAGAGAAAGTCCCACACACTGCTAGAAGGCCAAATATCTTTTCAGAGCTAGATGCAGACAAAAAATTATTTTGAATTTGCAACCTGATGGAGGTCAGTATAGATGGACTAATAGAGAAAGTCCCATACACTGCTAGAAGGCCAAATATTTTTTCAGAGCTAGATGCAGACAAAAAATTATTTTTAATTTGCAACCTGATGGAGGTCAGTATAGATGGACTAATAGAGAAAGTCCCACACACTGCTAGAAGGCCAAATATTTTTTCAGAGCTAGATGCAGATAAAAATTATTTTTAATTTGCAACCTGATGGAGGTCAGTATAGATGGACTAATAGAGAAAGTCCCACACACTGCTAGAAGGCCAAATATTTTTTCAGAGCTAGATGCAGACAAAAAATTATTTTTAATTTGCAGCCTGATGGAGGTCAGTATAGATGGACTAATAGAGAATGTCCCACACACTGCTAGAAGGCCAAATATTTTTTCAGAGCTAGATGCAGAAAAAAATTATATTCAGTTTGCAACCTGATGGAGGTCAGTATAGATGGACTAATAGAACAAGTCCCACACACAGCTAGAAGCCCAAATATTTTTTCAGAGGTAGATGCAGAAAAAAATTATTTTTAATTTGCAGCCTGATGGAGGTCAGTATAGATGGACTAATAGAGAAAGTCCCACACACTGCTAGAAGGCCAAATATTTTTTCAGAGCTAGATGCAGACAAAAAATTATTTTGAATTTGCAACCTTATGGAGGTCAGTATAGATGGACTAATAGCGAAAGTCCCACACACTGCTAGAAGGCCAAATATTTTTTCAGAGCTAGATGCAGACAAAAAATTATTTTTAATTTGTAACCTGATGGAGGTCAGTATAGATGGACTAATAGAGAAAGTCCCAAACACTGCTAGAAGGCCAAATATTTTTTCAGAGCTAGATGCAGAT
Organism: Phyllobates terribilis; assembly: GCF_046119375.1. Lineage (NCBI taxonomy): Eukaryota > Metazoa > Chordata > Amphibia > Anura > Dendrobatidae > Phyllobates > Phyllobates terribilis. The sequence continues at coordinate 6,723,021 of NW_027362792.1, forward strand.
GTAAATTATTTTTAATTTGCAACCTGATGGAGGTCAGTATAGATGGACCAATAGAATGATGCTATGCCCAAAAGATTTTACTTCACTAGGTGCAGTAAAAAAATTGGTATTCTATACACAGGTGGTATATCTTGCAACACAGATAGGCTACTCCACTGACTAACACACTCTGCAATAGGCCAAAAAGGATTAGTTTTGCTAGATTCAGCCAAATGCTGTGAAAAAAACTTGCACAGCACTGGCACAGACCTGCCTGGCAAAAACTGATAGGAACTGATGTAACCTAGTCCTGAAAAGGACTGCAATTACAATTAGTCTTTACTCCCACAATCTATCTATTGAAGAGCACAGACCTGGCTGATAAAAGTCGTAGGAAATGCTGTAACCTAGTCCTTAAAAGGACTGCAATCACAACTATTCCCTACTCCCAAGCTATCTGTAGATTTGTGCGAAAATTGGCTTGAAATTAACAAGGTATAGCGCACACAGCAACAGCGGTGCCGTCTAACACGCAGCTGCAGCAGTGAGAAAATGGTGGTGACGGGGAAAATGGCTGGGTCTTATAAGGCAAGGACATGTGACATACACTGCCAATGACACATGCCCTTGCTTGTGTGAAAAAAAGCACTTCGCTCCGTGTGTGCGCTGCTGATAGGCTGACAGATTGCACCTCCCCACTGTAAATGCGGGAAAGAGAAAAAAAAATGGAGTTCTTCATTATTCCTGCAGAGATCCATCCCATGCCCCTCCCCCCACCCCGCTGTACACTCAAACTGCGTATTAACATTAATTTTCATCATTACTGAGAAAAAATCCAGTTATGATTTTGGTGCACGAACAGTTATCGAACATAACCTCAAACAGCCGAATTTTTCTCAAATCGTTCGTGTTCGCCGAACGGCTCGAACACCGCCCAAAACAGCTCGAATTTGAGATTGGCGAACAGTTCAAGTGGAACAACGCTCATCTCTACCGTTGATATGCAGATGTTACATGTGCACGTCTTTTCAAAAGGAAAAAAATGGGGAGGGAAAGGAAAGATTTTAAAAACAAAAATCCAAATGACAATAGCAGCAGCCAAAATGTCAATTGAACCAGGGATTCCCAGCCAGTCTCCCATCTCAATACTTACCTGGCCTCGAGCTGTGTAGCAGCTGTGATCTGACGAGGGTAGGCACATTCAGCTTAAAATGGCCGTTGACCTGCAGATGTCACTTGTGCGCGTCTTTTCAAAAGGAATAAAATGGGGAGGGAAAGGTTGGATTTTAAAAACAAAAATCCAAAAGTCCAAATGACAATAGCAGCAGCCAAAATATCAACGGAAGAGCAGATTACCAGCCAGTCTCCCATGCCAGTACTTGCCCAGCCTCAAGCTGTATAGCAGCTGTGATCTGACAAAGAGAGGCACATTCAGCTTAGAAATGCCGCTGATGTGCAGATGTCACATGTGCACGTCTTTTCAAAAGGAATAAAATGGGGAGGGAAAGGTTAGATTTTAAAAACAAAAAAACAAAAATCCAAATGACAATAGCAGCAGTCAAAATGTCAATGGAACCAGGGATTCTCAGCCAGTCTCCCATGCCTGTAATTGCCTGTCCTCAAGCTGTGTAGCAGCAGTGGTGTGATGAGGGCAGGCACACTCAGCTTAGAAAGGCTGTTGACGCGTTGAAATCACATGTGCACGTCTTTTCAAACGGAATAAAATGGGGAGGGAAAGGTTCGATTTTAAAAACAAAAATCCAAAAATCCAAATGACAATAGCAGCAGCAAAAATGTCCACGTAATGGGGATTCGCAGCCATTCTCCAATGCCAGTACTTGCCCAACCTTATGCTGCGTAGCAGCTGCAATCTGATAAGGGAAGGCACATTCAGCTTAGAATGACAGTTGACATGCAGATGTCACATGTGCGCGTCTTTTCAAAAGGAATAAAATGGGGAGGGAAATATTAGATTTTAAAATCAAAAATCCAAATGACAACAGCCGCAGCCAAAATGTCTTTTCAAAAGTGCGTGTCTTTTCAAAAGGGCGTGTCTTTTCTAAAGGAATAAAATGGGGAGGGAAAGGTTAGATTTTAAAAACAAAAATCCAAAAGACAATAGCAGCAGCCAAAATATCAACATAATCGGGTATTCCAACCAGTTTCCCATGCCCGTACTTGCCTGGCCTCAAGCTGCGTAGCAGGTGCGATCTGTTGAGGGTAGGCACATTCAGCATAGAATTGCCGTTAATGGGCAGAAGTCACATGTGTGCGTCTTTTCAAAAGGAATAAAATGGGGAGGTAAAATTTCGGATTTAAAAACAAAAATCCAAAAGACAATAGCAGCAGCCAAAATGTCAACGGAACCGTGGATTTTCAGCTAGTATCCCATGCCGGTACTTGCCCAGCCTCAAAATGCGTAGCAGCTGCGATCTGACAAGGACATGCACATTCAACTTAGAATGGCCATTGACATGCAGATGTCACATGTGCGCGTCTTTTCAAAAGGAATAAAATGTGGAGGGAAAGGTTAGATTTTAAAAATAAATATCCAAAAATCCAAATGACAATAGCAGCAGCCAGAATGTTAACAGAACTGGGGATTCCAAGCCAGTCTCCCATGCCAGTACTTACTCGGCCTCTAGCTGTGTAGTGGCTGCAATTTGACAAGGGCAGGCACATTCAGCTTAGAATAGCCATTGACGTGCAGATGTCACATGTGCGTGTCTTTTCAAAAGGAATAAAATGGGGAGGGAAAGGTTAGATGTTAAAAAGAAAAATCCAAAAATCCAAATGACAATAGCCATATCCTCAACGGAAGCAGGGATTCCAAGCCAGTCTCCCATTCTGGTACTAGCCCAGCCTCAAGCTGCATAGCGGCTGCAATCTGACAAGGGAAGGCTCAATCAGCTTAGAATAGGCATTAACATGCAGATGTCACATGTGCGTGTCTTTTCAAAAGGAATAAAATGGGGAGGGAAAGGTTAGATTTTAAAAACAAAAATCCAAATAAAAACAGCAGCATCCAAAATGTCAACAGAAGCGGGGATTCCCAGCCTGTCTCCCGTGCCGGTACTTGCTCGGCCTCAAGCTGCGTAGCGGCTGCGATCTGACAAGGGAAGGCACAATCAGCTTAGAATGGCTGTTGACATGCAAATGTCACATGTGCGTGTCTTTTCAAAAGGAATGAAATGGGGAGGGAAAGGTTAGATTTTAAAAACAAAAATTCAAAAATCCAAATGACAATAGCAGCAGCTAAAATGTCACTGGATCCAGGGATTCCCAGCCAGTCTCCCATGCCGGTACTTCCTGGCCTCAAGCTGTGTAGCTGCTGCGATCTGATGAGGGCAGGCACATTCAGCTTAGAATGGCCGTTGACGTGCAGATGGCACATGTGCGCGTCTTTTCAAAAGGAATAAAATGGGGAGGGAAAAGTTGGATTTTAAAAACCAAAAATCCACATGACAATTGCAGCAGTCAAACTGTCAACAGAGACAGGGATTCCCAGCCAGTCTCACATGCCGATACCTGCTGGGCCTCAAGCTGTGTAGCATCTGCGATCTAACGAGGGGAGGCACATTCAGCTTAGAATGGCCGTTGACAAGCAAATGTCACTTGTGCGCGTCTTTTCAAAAGGAATAAAATGGGGAGGGAAAGGTTAGATTTTAAAAACAAAAAAACAAAAATCCAAATGACAATAGCAGCAGCCAAAATTTAAACGGAACCGTGGATTCCCAACTAGTCTCCCATGCCTGTACTTGCCCAGCCTCAAGCTGTGTAGCAGCTGCGATCTGACGAGGGCAGACACATGCAGCTTAGAATGGCCGTTGACTTGCAGATGTCACACGTGCGCATATTTTCAAAAGGCGGTGAAAGTAGAGATATACGTCCGCGCCGCTGAAAGATCCTCAAGTCAGGAACATGTAATAATATCCTTGTTTATTGGTAAATGCCTACGCGTTTCTGGGTGTTCCACACCCCTTCATCAGGGCACCAACAGATATATCAATGTATGCACTGAAACACTCCATTTATATACAGACAGCAAATGAAAAAAAAAAAAAAAAGGGTTCAAAAAGGAAGAACAGAAAAAAACCAAACATAACCTTTGCACCTGAGGCCGTGTGCAAAAGAGAGAAAAAAAAAAAATAAAGGGCAAAAAGATAATGTTGGACAGAAAAGTATAAATAATCAAAGGTATCAGTCAAATGGAGTAATTACATAAAAGCAATATTACTTACTAACAAGTAAGTGTACACATTAGGTAAGAACAACATAAATATGTGTATAACATTAAAAACTCTAATGAGAATACACCCATCAGATATCGTTCCATAAAGGGAGATGGAACTGGAAAGAACAAAATAAAATAAAAAAATAAATAAATAAAAAAAAAAATAAAAAGTACCCCCATATAAAATATAGCTAGTAGTATCCTCTGTCAACGGAGGAATAGTGCAAGGAACAGCTTATCTGACATATGTCATGTAGTGACGTAGAGACCTAATGTGTAGTAATAGGATCCTGACTAAACGCCACAATGTAGTATAAAGACTGCGGCTTAAATACAGGAGATACACAGACAGGTAGTGAATCACCTGACGTGCGGTGGCGTGGAAGGAGAGAGGTGTGTGATAGTAGCATCCAGCAGAGCGCTGCGCTGCGGGTTTGAATTATACTACTCCCAGAAGGGAAAACATAAAAGAGGGAATATTTATAATAGCGTACATGATTTTAGAGGAACACCATATTTGTGTCAAAAAACTATGATAAATGTAAAACCAAGGATTTATGTGTATATATGTGAAAAACAATATTATTTATAGATCTTGTGAATAATACAATAAAAAGGAATAGTAATACAATAAGGAAGTAATTATGAAAATAGAAAAACTTATACATTAACTATAAAAAAACTTCAGAAACATCATTCAGACCAAAGGGCTTAAGAGTATTCAGTCTGTAAATCCAATAAATTTCCTTTCTGTTTAGTTCTTGGAGCCTATTAGGATAATTCTCGGGAATTTGATCAATAGGGCTGATTTTTAGATTCAGAAAATCTTTATTATGCACCATTGTGCAGTGTCTAGAAAGACCTTGTTTTAAAAACCCTTTAAGAACATTATGCCTATGGGAGTTGAGGCGTAGGTGGAGGGGCTGTATCGTTCTCCCCACATATTGTTTATTACAACTGCATTCTATCAGATAAATAACAAAGGTAGAATTGCAGGTGAGATATTTATTGATCTCAAAACTCTCCATATTAGTATTTGATTGAAAGTGAGTAAGACCATGCGTAATACTTTTACAGCATAGACAATTTTTGTTGCCACATTTAAAAACCCCTTTACGGGATGTTACAGGAGTCATACTGTTGTTCTTTGTCGTATCCCTTATCCTACTTGGAGCTATGATGTTTCTTAGTGTGGGGGCACGCCTAAAAGTAATACCCGGTTTTTTAGGCAAGATCTTTTTCAGTATGGGATCATCCAGAAGAATTTTCCAATTATCTTCTAGTATTTTTCGTATTTGTCCATGAGATTTGTTGTAGGAAGTTATGAAGTTCAAGGAATAATTACTCTCCTTGGCATTTTTAGTTTTGATCAAATTCCCGAGAATTATCCTAATAGGCTCCAAGAACTAAACAGAAAGGAAATTTATTGGATTTACAGACTGAATACTCTTAAGCCCTTTGGTCTGAATGATGTTTCTGAAGTTTTTTTATAGTTAATGTATAAGTTTTTCTATTTTCATAATTACTTCCTTATTGTATTACTATTCCTTTTTATTGTTATTCACAAGATCTATAAATAATATTGTTTTTCACATATATACACATAAATCCTTGGTTTTACATTTATCATAGTTTTTTGACACAAATATGGTGTTCCTCTAAAATCATGTACGCTATTATAAATATTCCCTCTTTTATGTTTTCCTTCTGGGAGTAGTATAATTCGAATCCGCATCGCAGCGCTCTGCTGGATGCTACTATCACACACCTCTCTCCTTCCACGCCACCGCACGTCAGGTGATTCACTACCTGTCTGTGTATCTCCTGTATTTAAGCCGCAGTCTTTATACTACATTGCGGCGTTTAGTCAGGATCCTATTACTACACATTAGGTCTCTACGTCACTACATGACATATGTCAGATAACCTGTTCCTTGCACTATTCCTCTGTTGACAGAGGATACTACTAGCTATATTTTATATGGGGGTACTTTTTATTTTTTTTTTATTTATTTTTTTTTTTATTTTATTTTGTTCTTTCCAGTTCCATCTCCATTTATGGAACGATATCTGATGGGTGTATTCTCATTAGAGTTTTTAATGTTATACACATATTTATGTTGTTCTTACCTAATGTGTACACTTACTTGTTAGTAAGTAATATTGCTTTTATGCAATTACTCCATTTGACTGATACCTTTGATTATTTATACTTTTCTGTCCAACATTATCTTTTTGCCCCTTTATTTTTTTTTTTCTCTCTTTTGCACACGGCCTCAGGTGCAAAGGTTATGTTTGGTTTTTTTCTGTTCTTCCTTTTTGAACCCATTTATTTTTTATTTTTTCATTTGCTGTCTGTATATAAATGGAGTGTTTCAGTGCATACATTGATATATCTGTTGGTGCCCTGATGAAGGGGTGTGGAACACCCAGAAACGCGTAGGCATTTACCAATAAACAAGGATATTATTACATGTTCCTGACTTGAGGATCTTTCAGCGGCGTGGACGTATATCTCTACTTTCACCGCCTTTGGATTTATTCTGGTCCTGTGGGACACCCTTGGAGATCCGCTGCAGCTGCTTTTTATACGTTATGGTGGTTGTGTCCTTACACAACCAAACCAGGTGAGCACCACCTTTTTATTATTCATTCCTATGTCTACAGGTGAAACTCTATTGGTCTTTGCGCTCTCTCTCTCTTTGTATTCATCTTTTCAAAAGGAATAAAATGGAGAGGGAAAGGTTAGATTTTAAAAACAAAAATCCAAATGACAATAGCAGCAGCCAAAATGTCTACAGAACCGGGGATTCTCAACCACTGTCCCAGGCCAGTACTTGCCTAGCCTCAAGCTGTGTAGCGGATGCGATCTGACGAGGGAAAGCACATACAGCTTAGAATGGCCGTTGACATGAAGATATCACATGTGAGCATCTTTTCAAATGGAATGAAATGAGGGGGGAGTAAGATTTTAAAAACAAAAATCCAAAGATCCAAATGACAATAGCAGCAGCCAAAATGTTAACGGAACAAGGGGTTCCCAGCCAGTCTCCTATGCCAGTACTTGCGAAGCTTCAAGCTGCGTAGCAGCTGCGATCAGACGAGGGAAGGCACATTCAGCTTAGAAAGGCATTTGACGTACAGCTGTCACATGTGCGCGTCTTTTCAAAAGGAATAAAATGGGGAGGGAAAGGTTAGATTTTAAAAACAAAAATCCAAATGACAATAGCAGCAGCCAAAGTACCAACGGAACAAAGGACTCCCAGCCTGTCTCCCATGCCTGTACTTGCCTGGCCTCAAGCTGCATAGCGGATGTGATCTGACAAAGGAAGGCACATTCAGCTTAGAATGGTCGCTGAAGAGCAGGTGTCACATGTGCCCGTCTTTTCAAAAGGAATAAAATGGGGAGGGAAAGGTTGGATTTTAAAAACAAAAATACAAAAATCCAAATGACAATAGCAGCAGCCAAAATGTCAACAGAACTGTGGATTCCCAGTCAGTCTCCCATGCTGGCACTTGCCCAGCCTCAAGCTGCATAGTGGTGTGATCTGACGAGGGAAAGCACATTCAGCTTAGAATGGCCGTTGACCTGCAGATGTCAGATGTGCACGTCTTTTCAAAAGGAATAAAATGGGGAGGGAAAGATTAGATTTTAAAAACAAAAATACAAAAATCCAAATGACAATAGCAGAAGCCAAAATGTCAACGGAACCGTGGATTCCAAGCCAGTCTCCCATGCTGGTACTTGCCCAGCCTCAAGCTGCGTATTGGCTGTGATCTGATGAGGGAAAGCACATTCAGCTTAGAATGGCCGTTGACATGCAGATGTCAGATGTGCGCGTCTTTTCAAAAGGAATAAAATGGAGAGGGAAAAGTTAGATTTTAAAAACAAAAATCCAAAAATCCAAATGACAATAGCAGCAGCAAAAATGTCAAAGGAACTGGGTACTCCCAGCCAGACTACCATGCCAGTACTTGCCCAACCTCAAGCAGCGTAGCGGCTGCGATCTGACCCTGGAAGGAACATTCAGTTTAGAAGGCCGTTGATGTGCAGGTGTTACATGTGCGCGTTTTTTCAAAAGGAATAAAATGGGGAGGGAAAGGTTAGATTTTAAAAACAAAAATCCAAAAATCCAAATGACAATAGCAGCAGCCAAAATGTCCACGGAAGCTGTGATTCCCTGCCAGCCTCCTATGCATGTACTTGCCCAGCCACAAGGTGCATAGTCGCTGCGATCTGACAAGGGCAGACACATTCAGCTTAGAATGGCCGTTGTCGTGCAGATGTCACATGTGCGTGTCTTTTCAAAAGGAATAAAATGGGGAGGGAAAGGTTAGATTTTAAAAACAAAAATCCAAATAACAATAGCAGCAGTCAAAATGACAACGGAATCAGGGATTCCCAGTCATTTTCCCTTGCCGGTACTTGCCCGGCCTCAAGCTGCGTAGCGGCTGCGATCTGATGAGGGCAGGCACTTTCAGCTCAGAATGGCTGTTGACGGGCAGATGTCACATGTGTGCGTCTTTTCAAAAGGAATAAAATGGGGAGGCAAATGTTAGATTTTATAAAACAAAAATCCAAAAATCCAAATGACAGTAGCAGCAGCCAAAAGGTCAATGGAAACAGTGATTCCCAGCCAGTCTCCCATGACTGTACTTGCCCAGCCACAAGCTGCATAGTGGCTGTGATCTGACGAGTGCAGGCACATTCAGCTTAGAACGGCCGTAGACGTGCAGATGTCACATGTGAGCGTCTTTTCCAAAGGAATAAAATGGGGAGGCAAATGTTAGATTTTATAAAACAAAAATCCAAAAATCCAAATGACAATAGCAGCAGCCAAAATGTCAACGAAACAAGGAATTCCTAGCTAGTCTTCCATGCCAGTGCTTGCCTGGCCTCAAGCTGTGTAGCGGCTGTGATCTCACAAGGGCAGGCACATTCAGCTTAGAATGGCCGTTGACATGCAGACATCACATGTGCGCGTCTTTTCAAAAGGAATAAAATGGGGAGGGAAAAGTTAGATTTTAAAAACCAAAAATCCAAATGACAATAGCAGCAGCCAAAATGTTAATTGAAGCGGGGATTCCCAGCCAGTCTCCCATGCATGTACTTGCCCATCCTCAAGCTGCATAGCAGCTGCAACTTGAAAAGGGTGAAAACATTCAGCTTAGAATGGCAGTTGACATGCAGATGTCACATGTGCGCGTCTTTCCAAAAGGAATAAAATGGATAGGGAAAAGTTAGATTTTAAAAACAAAAATCTAAAAATCCAAATGACAATAGCAGCAGCAGCCAAAATGTCTACGGAACTGGGGATTCACAGCCAGCAACCCATGCCGGTACTTGCCCTGCCTCAAGCTGTGTAGCGGCTGCAATCTGACGATGGCAGGCAAATTCAGCTTAGAATGGCCGTAGATGTGCAGAATTCACATGTGCGCGTCTTTTCAATAGGAATAAAATGGGGAGGGAAAGGATAGATATTAAAAACAAAAATCCAAAAATCCAAATGACAATAGCAGCAGCAGCCAAAATGTCAATGGAACTTGGCATTCCCAGATTTTCTCCCATGCCGGTACTTGCCCAGCCTCAAGGTGCGTAGCATCTGCAATCTGACACGGACAGGAACATTCAGCTTAGAATGACCGTTGACATACAGATGCCACATGTGTGCGTCTTTTCAAAAGGAATAAAATGGGGAGGGATAGGTTAGAGTTTAAAAACAAAAATTTAAATAACAATTGCAGCAGCCAAAATGTTTTTGGAACAGGGTATTCCCAGCCAGCCACCCATGCTGGTACTTGCCCAACCTCAAAATGTGTAGCTGCTGCAATCTGACAAGGGAAGGCACATTCAGCTTAGAATGGCCGTTGACCTGCAGATGTCACATGTGCGCGTCTTTTCAAAAGTAATAAAATGGGGAGGGAAAGGTTTGATTTTAAAAACAAAAATTCAAAAATCCAAATGACAATAGCAGCAGCCAAAATGTCAATGGAACAGGGGACTCCAAGCCAGTCACCCATGCTAGTACTTGCCCAACCTCAAGCTGCATAGCAGCTGCAATCTGACAAGGGAAGGCACATTCAGCTTAGAATGGCCGTTGACCTGCAGATGTCACATGTGCGCGTCTTTTCAAAAGGAATAAAATGGGGAGGGAAAGGTTAGATTTTAAAAACAAAAATCCAAATGACATTACCAGCAGATAAAATATCAACGGAATTGGGGATTCCCAGCCAGTCACCCATGCCGGTACTTGCCCAGCCTCAATCTGCATAGCAGCTGCGCTCTGATGAGTGAAGGCACATTCAGCTCAGAATGGCCGTTGCTGAGCAAATGTCACATGTGCGTGTGACACCCCAGGGGTCTGGTTGCCACAGTAACAGAGATATTATGTCTGAGAGCAAGTGGGAGGTTTCTCTGGTCAGGAGCCCTAAGCATGCAACACTGCCCGCCCAGACCGGGGAGGGGAGGAATCTGCCCTTATAAACTGGGTCTGGGGTGGGATTAGGTGAGACAGAGACAGAGCCTGCAGAACAAGCAGAGCAGTCAGAGCCTAGAGTGAAGCTGCAGACACAGGAAAAGATACATCAGGAGCTCTGTAGGAGCAGAGGCAGAAGGCCAGGGGCTGTGAGCAGAGATATAGCTCGCCCTGGCTGAAGTTACTAAAACTGGACACAGGAGTCCGAGGCTGTGGGGACTGATATATACCCAGCAGCAGAATCCAGCCGGCAGGGGATTCCAGGTCCTCTGGCCATAGAAGCCTGGAGGCTCAGTCACAAAGAAGGGACCAGCGCCACCATCCAGGAGCGGAGGCTAACAGAAGGCCCCAAGTCTCCAGCCATACGGGTGAGCACCACATGGTATACTCAGGGACGTGGGCTACTTGGAACCGCTGACAGCAAGGTAGCCAGGAAGAGTGCAGATAAATGGGGAGGCCTACAACTCCACCTGGCCAGGAGAACTCCTGCTTGCTCGCGGACTAACCAGGCCCCTTATACTTGCCAGTACTCCCGGGAGGGTCTGCCTTGTACCATCAGTAAAGACCCTGAACTGCACCTCACGTCTCTGTGATTCCTTGCCGCACCAGCACCATTAGCACTGGGACCCTCACACCATCACTCCCATCATCTCTCACATTAGCTACCCTGAGTCAATACTTCTCCCGTGGGGAGTTATCCCATACTCGGCTGCGCAAACAACATCAGCCTCAGCAGTCGGCAGCGCAGCGGCGGTCCCCACTGACCGCAATCCACGGGTAGCGTAGTCGGACATTTGCTATACATTAAGACTGCCACTGGTTTGACCACCCTGGGCACGGACCGGGTCGCCACCACACGGAGACTACAACCCCCAGCATTCTACAACAGGCCCGGTTCCGGGTTCCCCTGCACAACACAGGCCCAGGGGCCGCGTCAACTTTGGCGTAGTCGGCAGGATTTCGTGCCCGCAACCACCGGGTACTGCGTGCCTGAAAAAGAGACTTTTATACTTACCTGTGGTGAAGTTTCCCTCCGTCCGGCGTCGTTTCCCTCCATCCGGAGCCGATTCCCGCCATCAGACGCCATCTTGGACCGTTTCCCACCGTCTTCTGCCTTCTTCCCGCCATCCGCAGCTGCTTCCCGCCTTCGGACGCCATCTTCGGGATGCTGCACGGGAAGAAGAGGGGCGTGGACGCCGAAAGCGCGCGAGATCCGAAGCTCCACCCCACGCTCTGACGCTGCGCAAGGTCCTGGAAGGGAGGAAGAGCGACGCTGACGTCATCGGAGCGCGACGCCAGGTCCTCAACCCCGACGATCGACTGCGGAGCCGCGGCCTATGGAAGAAGAGCATCGCAAGGTAGGCCACGGTCCACTAGGGGGGAGGAGGATGCCGGATACCGAGGGGAGCTCCACTGCCACAGCCACCGCCAGTGCAACCGCTGCAGCAGTCATGCCATTCACCATGCCCTATATCCCAGGGGCAACCTGGCTACCCCAGTACTCAGGGGAGTCACATACTCTAAATGACTTTAGAGAAAGACTGGATAGCCTCTTCCAGGTGTACCCCCTCACAGAAGAGCAAAAAGTGAGCATCCTGGTGGCCCAATTAATCGGGGCAGCCCAAAGGGAGGTAAAGTCCTGGCCACCTGGGAGGAAGAGGACTGTCAGAGAAATACTAGCCCGGCTGAAAGACACATTTGATACCCGCACCTCAGCCGAAATAAAGCTCAGATTTTACGGGTGTAAACAGCGGGCACATGAGAGTATAAGAGACTATGCTCTAAACCTACAAGAGGCCCTGAGAGCCATTAAGCAGGCAGACCCTGGCAGCGTGGGAAATGAAGATAAGCTGTTGACTGAACAATTTATTGAGGGTCTACTGTGCAATGCCCACCGAACCCAGTTGCAGGCAATGGCCTTACAGGACCCTGACCTGGACTTTGCACAGTTCAAGGACAGAGCCATCCGGGTGCTCCGAGAACCGGCACCAGGTGGCGCTGTGACCCACAGGCGCCCTGCTATCACTTACCACCAGGAGACGGCGCCCTTGTCTGCAGGGCCTGTGGGAGCTGATGCGCAGGCTTTGAACAATAACCCGGCAACAGACCTGCACCATCAGGTCCAAGAGCTGACTAAGAGCATTGCCACGCTAACCAGAACTGTGCAGTCTTTACAGGTCTCTTCTCCAGGAAAGATCCAGCTGGAATCCGGACCGGAGGACGTCCCGTGGCACCGACTGAGGAGGACCCCACAGGCCAGAGGAAGACCCAGCGGCAGATACAACAAGGACGGACGACCCATCTGCCACCGCTGCAATCAACCCGGACATGTGGCAAGGTACTGTCATTTAAACGGGCACAACCTGGGGTAGAGGGCCAACCCCCAGGCATAAGACCATCAGGCCCATCAAACTGGCGTGATAAATAAGTAGGGGGACGTCCAATCTTGCCTGTGGTACTGGATGGCATTCCTATGAGTGCCCTACTAGACACTGGGTCACAGGTGACCACCATCCCGTACGTGCTCTTTAAACAGTAATGGAATGACTCGGACATAACCCGCTACCCAGATGACGACCTGAGTATCATCGCCAGCAATGGTCAGCCCGTGCCGCAGGTGGGATTCAAAGAGGTGATCATTAAGATTCGTAAAGTCGAACTGGCGGCACAAGGACTGATTATAGCGGACATAGACCGTAATGAGAGTCACCCTAGAATAACCTTGGGAACTAATGTGATTGAAAATTGTCTTGCAGAGGTGATTCTCATTTTACAGCAGGTTGCCAAGAACGCCAGTTCCGGCCAGCAGCGTGTGCTCCAAAAAGAGATCCGGGCACTGATGAAGCGGCAACAGGTGGAACTATCTGGTGGTGAGATAGGTAGCGTGAGAATGTGTGACCCGTTCCCTATTGCCATGCCCCCAAAAAGTGAGATGATGATTTGGTGCCGGGCAGCTATTGGTCTAAGAGGTAGAGACTACCAAGCAATGGTAGGACCCGTCTACTCAGACAGGAGGCCCACCATTTTGACAGCATGGGGGGTGGTCGATGTACGCCATGGGAGGGTGCCCGTTCGCATCATAAATATCGGGGAGAGAGAAGTACACCTGCCCCGGTATGCCACGCTAGCCAAATTGTTCACCATCAACCAGAGCTCTGTACAGGCCGTGGAACCCTTGCCTCCATCTCAACCAGAGGAAGGTAACGGCTCTAAGAAACCAATGGAGGACTAGTGTCAGCAACTACATTTGGGTACTGACTCCACTCCCTCACACCAGAAACAGGGAGTCTATCGGGTGATTCGAGAGTACGAGAGAGTGTTTAGTAAACACCCGCTAGACTTCGGGTGAGTAAAGGGGGTAGAACACCACATCCCCACGGGAGACCATCCTCCCATAAAGGAGAGATACCGACCCGTTCCCCTGGCACACTACCAACACGCCAATTGGATGCTTAGAGACATGAAGGAGGCTGGGGTAATCAGGGACAGCTGTAGCCCCTGGGTAGCTCCACTAGTCTTAGTGAAAAAGAAAGACAACACCATGAGAATGTGTGTAGACTACAGGAAGGTCAACCGTATCACACACAAAGATGCGTACCCGTTACCAAGGATAGAAGAGTCCTTAGCAGCATTAAAATCTGCTAACTTCTTCTATACTTTGGATCTCACTAGCGGGTACTGGCAGGTTCCTGTAGCAGAGACGGACCGGGAGAAGACCGCATTCACCACCCCGATGGGTCTCAGCGAATTTAACTGTATGCCGTTCGGGCTCTGCAACACACCAGGAACCTTCCAACGGTTGATGGAATGCTGTCTGGGACACCGGAAATTCGAGACGGTCCTGTTATATCTGGACGATGTCATCGTCTATTCCAAGACCTACGTGGACCACCTGAAACACCTGGCAGAAGTGTTTGAAGCTCTGGCAAACTACGGCCTAAAGGTGAAACCCTCCAAGTGTCACCTCCTGAAACCAAAGGTGCAATACCTGGGACACGTGGTGAGTGCTGACGGAGTGGCTCCTGACCCTGATAAGATCACCGTGATTAAGGACTGGCCAAGACCCTCCAGCATAAAGGAAGTGCGGCAGTTCCTCGGGTTGGTAGGCTACTACCAAAGATTCATTCCCGGTTTCACCAAATTGGCAGCCCCTATGCAGGACCTCCTGATAGGTCAATCTCGGAAAGCCAAAAACCAGAAGCCGCCCTTTAGGTGGGAAATGCTAGAAGAGGAGTCCTTCTGCCAGCTGAAGATGGCCCTCACGGGGGATGAAATCCTGTCATATCCAGACTACAGCCAGCCCTTTATCCTCCACACGGACGCAAGCAACATCGGGCTAGGAGCCGTACTATCCCAGATCCAGCAAGGGAAAGAACGGGTAATCGCTTACGCCAGCCGAAAGCTACAGCCCACGGAGAGGAACCCTGAGAATTATAGCTCATTCAAGCTGGAGTTCCTGGCAGTAGTGTGGGCAGTGACCGAACGTTTCAAGCATTACCTTGCCTCCTCCAAATTCACCGTGTACACAGATAACAACCCGTTGACACTGCCACGGGTGTGTCGCCACGAAGATCGTCACGCTTACACAGCCTGACTTCTCGCAGCTGAGTTTTTGGTGCTTTGTGTTTTTCGGCAGTGAGGGAGTTAACTCTCTCTCTCTCTGTGCTAGACGAGGTCCAGCCTCGCCCAGCTGCAATCAATGTTGCTGTTGTGGGACTCCTTCAAATGCCTGCCGGTCTGTTAGGGAAGTGTCAGTGAAAGCATTTCATGCAGACTAACAGAGCAGATCGTGGTATTTGGAGTTTCAGAGCTAAGTGTATTTGGAGTGTTTTTTCCCTTCCTCGCTTTATCATTTATCTCCTTTCCCGTTGGTGTTCCCTCTGTTGTAGTTGTGTAGTTTTTGTATGCAATGTGGTTTTGGTTTTACCCTTGTACTGTCTCGTTCGTCTAAGTACTGAGTGTGGGCATATTATTACCTGTCCCCTTTTGTTGTGATCAGGGGTCCTTCTCAGGACTAGATTACTTAGGTGCAGGGATCCTCAGGAGGTAGGGGTTACGCTGGCGGCCTGGACCTCTGTACCTTTAACAGTACCTCCAGGTAGAGGGATTAGTCAGGGCCCCAGCTTAGGGTCAGCTTAGGCCCCCTACCTCCAGTACACAGAGACAGCGTGACATTTTCACCGACCACTTAGATTTTCTCCAGCTACCATGGATCCAGTAGTCGGTCTAGCTCGGCAGTTGCAGAGTTTGTCTATGGAGCTGGCGGACGTTAGGTCCAAGGTTTTGAATCCTCAAGAGCAAGCCGGACCAGAACCTAAAGTAGCTCTCCCTGACAGGTTCACTGGGGGGCGGGACAAGTTTTTTGTTTTCCGGGAGGCGTGCAAGTTGTACTTTCGGCTGCGGCCTCGGTCATCGGGGAGTGAAGAACAAAGGGTGGGAATTGTCATCTCGCTCCTACAAGGGGACCCACAATCTTGGGCGTTCTCTCTTCCCCCGGGCTCCCCGGCTCTCCAGTCAGTGGATAGGTTTTTTGCTGCTCTGGGTCTTGTATCTGATGACCCGGATCGGATCTCCCTTGCTGAATCTAAGTTACATAGGATCCAGCAGGGAGATTGTCCGGCGGAGGAATTCTGTTCGGAGTTCCGTAGGTGGGCCACTGACACCCAGTGGAATGACCCGGCTCTTAGGAGCCAGTTTTGTCAAGGTTTATCCGACAAATTGCAGGATGTGTTGGCACAGTATTACTCTCCCGCGTCACTGGAAGCCGCTATGGCCCTTGCTATTCGCATTGACAGACGGCTTCGGGAGAGGTGCGGGATAACTCCACCCCCTGTGATGACTCCACCTCCTACAAGGTCCCCTCATATGGTGGTTCCCCTGGTCAGTCCAGAGGAGCCTATGCAATTAGGAGGGGCATCATTTCGGGGGAGGGGACCGGTGGTGCGCCATAAGACAGGAAGGTGTTTCTTCTGCGGGAGAAAGGGACATTTTATTGGGGGGTGTCCATCCCGTCCCTTGCAGTGTGAAGAGTCGTCGGAAAACTGTTGATCCCAGGTTGTGTGGTGGACGGCAATCTGGGAGTAGGTATTTCGTCCCTAGGTTCGTCTCAGTTTCTCGTTCCGGCGGAGGTGGTGGTGGGTACGAGAACTGAGAGGATATCTGTTCTTCTGGATAGTGGGGCCGGGGTTAATCTGGTGGACGCTCGGTTTGCCCGGGTTCAAGGTATGCGATTGAGTGAGTTGGCTAAACCCATCCCCATATTCTCGATCGATGCCAGGCCTCTCGGTCAGGGAAGTTTTTTTGCAAGCTGTGCATAACGTAAAACTTCAAGTGGGGGCGATACATAAAGAACTGTTGTCTTGCTACGTGTTGGAGGGTCTTCCCACTCCTATAGTGTTGGGCCTTCCTTGGTGAACTAAGCATAACCCTGTTATTAATTGGCAATCCAGAGAGATAAGCCAATGGAGTAAATTCTGTAATAAAAACTGCATGAATACGGTCATCGGTGCGGTTACTCCTAGGGTCTTACCTCCATTTCTGGTGGACTTTGAGGATGTATTCTCGGAGAAAGGGTGTCAGGAACTACCTCCTCATCGCGAGTATGACTGTTCTGTAAAACTGCTCCCTGAGGCCAAGTTACCTAAAGTTAGGTTGTATAACATTTCTGGTCCTGAGAGGCAGGCCATGAAGGATTATATTTCAGAAAGTCTGGCTAAGGGGCATATTAGACCTTCATCTTCACCGGTGGCCGCGGGGTTCTTCTTTGTTAAGAAGAAAGATGGAGGCCTACGCCCTTGCCTGGATTTCCGTGAACTTAATCGGATTACGGTCCGAGATCCGTATCCGCTCCCACTTATTCCCGATCTCTTTAAACAGATCGTGGGCGCCAAATGGTTCTCTAAGTTGGATCTCAGGGGGGCGTACAATCTGATTAGGATGAAGGAGGGGGATGAGTGGAAGACGGCGTTTAACACTCCGGAGGGGCATTATGAGAACCTTGTCATGCCATTCGGTCTGACTAATGCCCCGGCGGTGTTCCAGCACTTTGTTAATGACATTTTTCGCCGCCTGGTGGGACAGTTTGTTGTCATATATCTGGATGATATCTTAATTTACTCGCCGTATCAGGTGTTTCATCAGGAGCACGTTAGGCAGGTGTTACAGATCTTGCGGGATAATAAACTGTATGCCAAATGGGAAAAGTGTGTGTTCGCCGTACAGGAACTCCAGTTTTTAGGCTTCCTGGTTTCAGCGTCCGGTTTTCGAATCTACCCTGGGAAAGTGCGGGCAGTTCCTGAGTGGGATCGGCCAGAGAATCTTAAGGCACTACAACATTTCCTGGGGTTTGCTAATTATTACCGGAAGTTCATTCGTAATTAGTGTTGAGCCACCCCCGTAGTGTTCGAGTTCGGTTCGGTTTGTCGAACACCCGTGTGTTCGCCGAACTGTTCGCCGAACTGTTCGTCGAACACCTTCGAACACCGTTAAAACCAATGGCAGGCAAACAAAAACACATAGAAACACATAGAAAACACCTTCAACGGTGTCCAAAAGCTGACAAACTGCTCAGAAGACACAACTAACACATGGAAAAGTGACAAGTACATATAGTCATGCGAAAAGAAAAGAGGTGGAGGAGTAAAAGGAGGGGGAGACACAGATATAGGCATGTCATGCCCTTCTAAAATCCAAAAAGTGAGAAGCCGACACGTTCAGTCCGCTCCTGCCCGTGCCACCTCCGTGACACCGGGGTTGTGCCAGAGCCGCGGTGAACCCTGACGGCCAGCCCCCCTCTCCCAATACTGGTGCCTGTCCGCTGGTGGGTCGAGCGAGCACCCCTGTGGTGGAGGCAGCTCTAAGCTTTTTAATTTAAATTGTCTCTCTAATTTGAATGAATACACTTTAAATCCATTTACAAGGATCTATTGGAGGGCAAGTCTCATGCCAGCAGCCGCGTAATTCCAGCTCCAGTAGCGTCCACTAAAGCTGCTGCAGTTAAAAAGCTTTTATAAGGATCGAGCTTGGCTGTCCACCGCAAGGCATCCTACTGCCAGTCCCAGCCCCTATGCCTTGGGGTGCCTCCTGATGCTCTTCACTGAGTATCCCGTGGTCCCGAAGCATTTCCTTTGAAAAAATTAAGTGTCCAAACTACAGGTTGCTTAACAGCCGGGATAATCCGCTGACTAGCAGACACTGCTACTAGGCACAAAGTATTTCCTGGGCTAGATGCAGTTAAAAATTTGTAATTAGATACTCTCATTGGATGCTGAGAAAGCATTCCATAGAGTCTCCTGGCACGCCATATATGATTCTCTTAAAAAGCTTGGGGTAGGGGTCTAGGAGACCCTTTTATAGCCAAAATCACGGCCCTGTATCACAATACGTCACCTAGGCTGAAGATAAATGGAACTGTAGCACCCTGAGGGCTCAGTTGCTACAGAGGTATTGTACCTCACCCAGAGGTGTGATATCTCACTCTCAGGTAAGGATGGAGTGTGGATCAGGACCCGACACCTGCATGCATTACACCACATTGCCGTGGGGCAGGGCGACCAATATGCCTCTGAGATGGGCACGACAGTCCCTGTCCCTGGCTGGAGTGGGGGGAGGGAACACTGAGGAAGGGGAACCCTGTAGTGCAGGAGCAGGGAGGAAGCAGTTCCTGGGTGCATTGAGAAGGGAGTATAAAAGGTGGGCACCATCTTAGTTCAGTGCAGAGAAGTCTGAGCAGAAGTGGCAGGGAGCAGGGGCTCTGCATGAGCTCTGCTCCGGAGGCAGGCCTAGTAACAGAAGCCTAGGCCTGGAAGAGGAAGAAGGAAGGAAGAGGAGCGGAGAAGGCTCCAGGAACGAGGAATGAAGGGATCCCAGGGGTACGGACGGGCGAGTCGCCACCGCACGCCCGAATCCACCTGCGTGGAGGGGTCAGGCCAAAGGGGGAGACCGGTCCCCGAAACTAGTGGAGGCAGGAAACGACCCTCAGCTAGAAACCGGAGGCTGTGACATTTTATGTGGCGCAGCCCCTCGCTACACTCGCTCGGAAGGCATCACATAGGGTCAGGGAAACTGGTGCCAAGTTTACCAAGAGGAGGCCCGAGGCAGCAGGACAGAAGGGTTGGTAAGAAAGGCCAGACAAAGGACAGACAAAGGGGGTACTGTGAAGCACTCCAAAGTTATCTGGGAGTTGTCTGAGCCCCTCACCCGATGAGCACAGTACGACGTGGGCAGCCGTTACCTGCAGACGTGGTCTGGATAATAAGAACTGTGAGTAAAGGCCCTGGACTGCATCACTGACTCAGTGTCGTTACTGCTGCTGCCCTGCACAATCACCCCCATCCTCCGCATACACTGCCCTGAGGCTATACTCCTCCCGTGGGGAGTTATGCTACGCTCTGCTGCACCCACAACACCAGCCTCAGCGGTCTGCCCTGCAGCGGCGGTTCACTCTGACCGCAATCCACGGGTGGCGTAGTCGGACATTAAAACATCAAAACCGCAAAAATAGTTCCGCCACTGGTTTGACCACCCTGAGCCACGGAACCGGGTCACCGCCACGAAGACTACAACCACCAGCATCCACCAAAAAGGGTCCGGCTCCGGGTGTCCCAAGGCCCAGGGGGTGCATCAGAACATTTTCATCACCTTTCACAATCACCAATGGGACAAGGCAGGGATGTCCTCTGTCCCCTCTCTTATACATCCTAGTGACGGAGCACCTGCTCTCATCAATTCGCCATAACCCCAATATTAGGTGGATTGAGGTGGGAGGCACCGAGTACAAGTGCTCTCTATTTGCTGATGATGTCCTAGTATATATCACTCAATCACATATATCCATCCATGCTGTTATGGCTGAAATAGATCACTTTGTTACATGGTCAAATTTTAAAATCAATGCAGCGAAGTCTGAGGCCCTCGATGTCTCCCTCCCCAAATCCATATAGGATTCAATCCAGTCCAACTTTCCCTTTGCCTGGCCCTCACAGGGTATCAAATACTTAGGAATTCCTATTCATAGAGACCTCTCCCATCTAAGTTATCTTAATTTTGGGCCCTTTATTGAACAACTCCATACAGACCACGGTTGGCAAGTTAGAACTGTAAGATTCACTACGTGAACCACTGGTGTTTTGTGGAAAAGCACATGTACACTGTGTTCCAAATTAGTATGCAAAAAGTGTTTAGGAGTGATAAGGGAAGAATTTGTTTGTTTGTCAGTTAAACTCATTGATGGTGATGTGTGTCAGGGCTCTTTATATCACTGTAAGCAATTGCAGACACCTGTGCTAATTAGTTTGGCAGGTGTGTTCAATGAAAGGCAAGACTACTTAAGAAGGCTGTCTCACATTATTAAGCAGCCTACATTTTCTGCCAAAATGGGAAAGAATAAGGATGTGTCGGCTGCTGAGAAGCAACAAATTGTGGAGTGTTTAGGTCAAGGCATGACTACAATCAACATTGTGCGATGATCAGGATGAAGTGTCTTGGCAATCAAGAAGTATGTAGCTGATTCACAGTACACATGTGTGCGTGCTGATAAGGGCAAATTGAGGACTCTTTCCTACAGGCAATTACGTCAGGTTAAAAGAGCAGCGGCAAAAAAAGCCTTGTCATAGCAGCAGACAAGTTTTTGAAGCTGCTGGTGCCTCCAACGTCCCCCGAACAACAAGATGCAGGGTCCTTCAGAGGTTTGCAGCTGTGCATACGCCATCCTGTCGACCTCCTCTATCCACTTCACACAAGCAGAAATGGCTCCAGTGGGCCAAACTGTTAGAACCTTGCTCTTAGTTTTTTTTCCTTTGCTGGTCACATGACCTTGTTGGCCTATTTAATCCTGCTCCGCCCTTCTGGCTTTGCTGGACTTCATTGTATTTCTACATTCTAGCTAGCCTGTGCTCTGTATCTAACTCTGTTAGTTTGCTTGGTCTACGGACCTCTATGTTCTATCTATTTTGTTTGTTCGTCTGTCTGCTACTATTTCTGTTAGGAGGTGTCCTATATTCCTCCCAGTCCTTAGTACTTGTAGGGATTCCCTCCCCACATCTATAGGTCTTCGTTCAGACTAGATTAGGACTTTAGCAGGTCTGATCGCAGGATCAGGTTCCCTGTTACATCGTAGGGATTCAGCTGAGTCTTATAGTAGGGACAGATCTCCTCTCTTTCCTTAGCTTTGGTAGCAGAACATAACAGTAAGTCCAGCCTGCAAATTCTCTAAGGAAAGATTTTTTTTTTTTTTTTTTTTTTTCCATCATGGTGTCGGTTCAGGATTTGGCTAAACACCTGCAGGGACTCTCTCTGGAAGTGGCCGAGCTCCGTCAGCACGTGAGTAACTGTCCTGGAGCATATTTCTTGGAGCCTAAGGTATGTTTGCCGGATTTATTTTTTGGTGAACATCGAGAATTTTTTTCATTTAAAAATGCTTGCTTATTGTATTTTCGTTTGAGACCCAAGTCCTCTGGGGATGAATCCCAGCGCGTAGGGTTCATAATGTCACTTTTGCCCAAAGAGCCTCAGGAGTGGGCCTTTTCTTTGCAACCTAGTGATACATGCTTCAGATCAGTGGATAGTTTTTTTTCTGCTTTAGGACTATTATATGATGATCCTGACCGTGTGGCATCAGCTGAGACTGAGTTGAGACGTCTAAAACAAGGATCTGGTAATGTAGAAAAATATTGTACACATTTTCGTCGTTGGTCCACTCAAACAGGGTGGAACGATTCTGCTCTGAAAAGTCTATTTCTTGCTGGGCTCAGTGAAAGGGTTAAAGACCTGCTAATTGCTTATCCTACACCTGAGGATTTGCAACAGGCTATGCAATTAGCTATACGGGTGGATAGAAGACTGCGTGCTAGGGTTAATGAGAGCAAATCCTCTGCTATGTCAGTTTCTAGTTATGATAATGTGTGTACTAACAGTGGTGAACCGATGGAGATTGGATCGGTGGCACCTCGCTCTCAAGAAAAAGATCGTCGTTTTTCAGAAGGCTTGTGTTTCTATTGCGGGAAATCTGGTCATTTGATTAAAGGCTGTGAGCTTCGTATGAAGAAAGAAAAAAAAATGGTCAGTCACGCCCGTATTGCCTGTTTAAATTCCAAGGGTGTATTTTTAGCTGCTTCCACGATTGCTCAGGAAAAATTAATGGAATTTCGGGTATTTGTTGATTGCGGGTCTACACTGAATGTAATTGATGGGGGATTCGTGGAAAAACTCAATTTAAAACCTGAACCTTTATCATCCCCCATTGCTGTGGTTTCTGTGGATGGTTCCCCTTTGAAGAATATTACTCTCAAGGTCAGTGAATTTCCTCTCACTATTAATGGTGTTCACCATGAGAAATTGGATTTGGTAGTGTTGAATAACTTGCCTTCTCCAGTAATATTGGGTTTGCCCTGGTTAAAATTTCACAATCCTGTACTGGATTGGTCTACCAGTGAAATTAAATCCTGGAGCCATAAATGTTATGACAAGTGTTGTAACGGGCGTATTGCAGCTTTGGATAGGGGAGAATTGCCTGTTCCTATTCAGGATTTTTGGAGAGTTTTTTCTGAGAAGGAATCACAGGTTTTGCCTCCCCATAGAGACTATGATTGTTCTATTGAATTTGTCCCTGGAGCGACTCTTCCTAAGAGTCGTTTATTTAACCTTACTATTCCTGAGAGGAAGGCTTTGGAGGAATACATACAGACAAGTTTGGCCGCCGGTCACATTAGGCCCTCTAAGTCTCCTGTGGCGGTTGGATTTTTTTTTGTAAAAAAAAAGGACGGCGGTTTACGTCCTTGTCTGGATTTCCGTGAGATTAACAAAATTACGGTGCGCAATCCTTACCCACTGCCATTGATTCCTGATCTGTTTAACCAGTTATTGGGGGCCAAGTGGTTCTCTAAAATTGACCTTAAGGGGGCATACAATCTGTTGCGCATGAAGGAGGGTGACGAATGGAAGACTGCTTTTAACACTCCTGTGGGTCATTTTGAGAATCTGGTTATGCCTTTTGGTCTTACTAATGCTCCTGCATTTTTTCAGAATCTGATTAATGACATCCTTAGACCTTTGATTGGTAAAAATGTGGTTGTGTATTTGGATGACATTTTGATTTATTCGCCAGATCTGGAGTCTCATTGGCGGAGCGTGCGTGAGGTATTACAGTTATTAATGGACAATTCGCTTTTTGCTAAGCTGGAGAAATGTGAGTTCGCTGTACAGAGAATTAGTTTTTTGGGCTACATTATCTCCAGCAAAGGTTTTGAGATGGATCCGGTTAAGGTTCAGGCTGTGCAGGAATGGCCTAGGCCTATTGGTTTGAAATCGATACAGAGGTTTTTGGGTTTCGCCAATTAATATAGAAAATTCATAAAAAATTTTTCTAGTATTGTCAAACCTCTGACTGATCTCACCAGGAAAGGTGCTGATGCGGTTCAGTGGTCTTCTGAGGCCATTGAAGCTTTTGTGTATCTCAAGGAGAGGTTCACCTCTGCTCCCATCCTTATGCAGCCTGATGTTACTAGGCCGTTTTTGGTTGAGGTTGATGCTTCCTCTGTGGGGGTTGGCGCAGTATTGTCTCAGGATAACGGGGATGGATTACATCCCTGTGCCTTTTTTTCCAAAAAATTTTCGGAGACTGAATTGAATTACGATATTGGTAATCGGGAATTATTGGCTATTAAACTCGCATTTGAACACTGGCGCCACTTCTTGGAAGGTGCGGAATTTCCCATTCAGGTTCTTACGGATCATAAAAATCTGATATATCTTGATGCTGCCAAGCGCCTGAATGCCCGTCAGGCTAGGTGGGCACTGTTTTTTTCGCGGTTTAATTTCTCCGTTACTTACATCCCTGGTACTAAGAATGTTAAGGCGGATGCCTTGTCTCGCAGTTTTTCTCCCATAGTCGGTGCTGAGAAAGAGGAAAACATTTTACAAGAAGGTGTTGTGATAGCTGCTTTAGACTCCGTTTTGGAAGATGAGATTCTTAAAGCTCAGGAGAATGCCCCATCTAACACTCCTCATGGGAGGTTGTTTGTGCCTGGGACCTTTAGGAGAGATTTGTTTGTTGAGTGTCACGAATCTCGGTTGGCAGGTCATCCCGGAATCTCTGAGCCCAAGAGACTGGTGGGTCGCAGTTTTTGGTGGCCTGGATGGCAGAAGGAAGTCATTAAGTGGGTGCGCCAATGTACCATATGTGCTAGATCCAAGTCCTCACATACTCCTGCTGCAGGGTTGCTTTGTCCTTTGGAGGTCCCCAGTGCTCCTTGGACACATTTGGCTATGGACTTTATAACTGACCTTCCCCCCTCTGAGGGTTTTACTGTCATCTGGGTGGTCGTGGACCGTTTTAGCAAGATGTGTCACTTGGTTCCCTTCGTCAAACTGCCCTGCGCTAAAACTCTCGCTAAGGCCTTTGTCAAGGAAATTGTCAGACTTCATGGCGTTCCTACTGACATTGTTTCTGATAGGGGTCCTCAGTTCGTGGCTCGTTTTTGGCGTGCCTTTTGTGACAGGTTGGGAATTCATTTGTCGTTTTCGTCCGGATACCATCCTGAATCTAATGGCCAGACAGAAAGGAAAAACCAGGATGTTGAGCAGTTCTTGCGTTGTTTTGTGGCAGACAATCAAGAGGGGTGGTCTGAGTTTCTTGCACTTGCCGAATTTGCTCTAAACAATCATACGTCTTCTTCTGCTGGTTGTTCGCCTTTTTTTTTGTTGTTCTGGGAGACATCCGTCGTTTGGGTCGTTCTCCAAGTTGGGATCTGCCGTGCCTGAGGAGGAGAATTTTTCCGGTGATTTGGAAAGAATTTGGACGGATGTGCGTGGTAATCTTCAGGAGGCCAACAGAAAATCTAAAGACTACTTTGATAGGAAACGACAGGAGGTTTTGTTCGCTGTTGGTGACATGGTTTGGTTGTCCTCTAGGAATCTGCGGTTGAGGATTCCTTCTAAGAAATTGGGTCCCAAGTTTGTAGGGCCCTTTAAGGTGCTTCAGGTTGTCAACCAATCTGCTGTTAGGTTGGAGGTTCCTACCTCCTGGAGAATTAATCCGGTCTTTCATGTCTCTCTGTTAAAAAAAGCTGTCGTGTCGGATGGTGACGCCTCTGCCTCTGTTCCTCCGGTGGTGGAGGACGGGGAATATGAAATTTCTCGCATCCTTAACTCTAGACGGTATAGAGGTAGTTTGCAGTATCTTGTGGCCTGGAAAGGTTTCGGACCCGAGGATAACTCTTGGGTTAGGTCAGATGATGTTTCCGCGTCCAGACTTATCAGAGCGTTTCACAGGAGATTTCCTGATAAGCCTGGTCCTAGGGGATCCGGAGGATCCTCTTAGAAGGGGGGGTACTGTTAGAACCTTGCTCTTAGTTTTTTTTCCTTTGCTGGTCACATGACCTTGTTGGCCTATTTAATCCTGCTCCGCCCTTCTGGCTTTGCTGGACTTCATTGTATTTCTACATTCTAGCTAGCCTGTGCTCTGTATCTAACTCTGTTAGTTTGCTTGGTCTACGGACCTCTATGTTCTATCTATTTTGTTTGTTCGTCTGTCTGCTACTATTTCTGTTAGGAGGTGTCCTATATTCCTCCCAGTCCTTAGTACTTGTAGGGATTCCCTCCCCACATCTATAGGTCTTCGTTCAGACTAGATTAGGACTTTAGCAGGTCTGATCGCAGGATCAGGTTCCCTGTTACATCGTAGGGATTCAGCTGAGTCTTATAGTAGGGACAGATCTCCTCTCTTTCCTTAGCTTTGGTAGCAGAACATAACACAAACATTACATGAAGACTGATTTCAAAACTGTTTTGTTCACGGATGAGTGCCGTGCAGCGCTCGATGGTCCAGATGGATGGAGTGGAGGATGGCTGGTTGATGGACACCCCACGCAAACACAGCTACAGCGCCAACAAGGAGGAGGTGGAGTAATGTTTTGGGCTGGAATCATGGGGAGAGAGATTGTCGGCCCCTTTAGGATCCCTGAAGGCACTAAAGATGAACTCCATAATGTATGTGGATTTTCTCAAACAGCAGTTCCTGCCATGGTTCAAGAAGAAGAACCGTGTATTTCACAGCAAGATCATTTTTTTGCATGATAATGCACCATCTCATGCTGCACATAAAACATCTGCATCTCTGGCTGATATGGGCATAAAAGGGGACAAACTTATGGTGTGACCCCCATTCTCCCCTGACCTCTACCCGATTCAGAACCTCTGGAGCATCATCAAAAGGAGTGTCTATGATGGCAGGAGGCAGTTCACATCTAAGCAACAGCTCTGGGAGGGTATTCTGTCCTCATGCAAAACAATTGAAGCAGAAACCATCCAAAACCTGACAAATTCAATGGACGAGAGAGTTCAGAAGCTCCTTTCGAACAAGGGGTCCTATGTGAAAATGTTACATCACCTAGAATAAAGTTTTGAGTTGAAAACTGTTTGATTTCAGTTTCTAATAACCTGCTAATGCTTATAATTTCAAAAATGACCATTTTTTTGGTCTTTATTAAAGTGAAAAGGTTGATCGAAAAGTTTGGGGGATCTAAGAGTGTGGCAACCCAGTAGTCATGACGACTTCGAATTCTGACAATATGAGGGTCATGTTGCAGGTAGTGCAGCAAGAAGGCACTTATGTGTCTTGCGCATCTCGGAGCCCCAAAATTATTTTCCGGGCTAGATGCAGCTAAAAATTATTATTAATTTTAAATCTGGTGGAGCTTAGTATAGATGGCCTAATAGGATCAGTGCTGCACACTGCTACAAAGCCCAAATTATTTTCCAGTCAAGATACAGATAAACATGATTAGTAATTTTAAATCTGGTGGAGCTTATTATAGATGGCCTAATAGAATCAGTGCTGCACACTGCTACAAAGCCCAATTTATTTTCCAGCCAAGATACAGATAAACATGATTAGTAATTTGAAAGCTTAAAACGGTTGGTAGGGTGATTTTAACCAATCATCAAGCTTTTACTCTCCCCAGTATGATACAGGGGTAGAAAAGTCGTTTCGGATCCATGATTTGTTCATCTTTATGAACGTCAGTCTGTCTACATTATCAGTGGAGAGCCGAGTGCGCTTATCTGTCAGCACACCACCAGCAGCGCTGAACACACGTTCAGACAGAACGCTGGCTGTGGGGCATGACAAGATCTCCAAGGCGTAAGTGGCTAGCTCTGGCCATTTATCCAGATTGGAAGCCCAAAAAGAGCAAGGGTCCAGTGACACAGTCATGGCTTCAATGTTTACTTGGAGATACTCCTGTACCATCGTCTCTAGGCGTTGACTATGTGGCAGACTTCTTGTCTCCTGTGGCCTTGCAAAGGATGGGCTAAAAAAGTGGTGAAATGATTCCGCAAAATTGATTTTACCAGCAGATACTGTGGTTCTGTTACGGTTTGAGTGCTGAACACTTGACGGTCCCACGGTTGGCAAGTTGGAACTGTGAGATTCACTACGTGCACCATTGGTGTTTTGTGGAAAAGCACATGTCAGATTCTGCAACAGTCTCTGCTGATACTCCTGCATGCGTGCATCCCTTTCTATGGCAGGAATAATTTCTGCAAATTTACTTTTGTACCGGGGATCTAACAGTGTGGCAACCCATTAGTCAGGATTATTTCTAATTCTCACAATTCGAGGGTCATGTTGCAGGTAGTGCAGCAAGAAGGCACTCATGTGTGTTGCGCATCCAGGAGCACCAAGTCCCTGTTGTGTTGGTGGCGAGGTAACAATCATGCTTCCTTCCTCTGTCCTCTCCCCCCAACCTCGCACAACAGAAATGTGATCAAGGTCTCCCTCATCTGTTGAGTCTTCCATCAGTTCGTCCTCCACTTCTTCCTGGGCTCCTGCACCTTCCTCACTAGTTTGACTGCAACCATGCGCCCTGGTAAAACCATCTCCCCCACCCTCACATGCCTGCCGCCTTGGTGCTGCCGACCGTCTGGACCTTGCAGATGTTAGCCCTTCCGCATACAACTCCTCCTCTACTTCCTCCACCTCCTCTTGTACCACCACCTGACTCCGAATTCTGTTTAACATGTGCTCCAGCATGTAAATCACCAGAATAGTCATGCTGATAATGGCATCGTCAGCACTAAACATCTTCGTCGCCATTTCAAAACTGTGCAGAAGGGTGCATAGGTCCCTGATCTGAGACCACTCCTCCAGCGTGATTTGCCCCACCTCTGGATCTCGTTGGCCCAGGCTATACGTCAGAACGTATTGCACCAGGGCTTGTCGGTTCTGCCACAGTCGCTGCAAAATGTGCAGAGTTGAATTTCACCGGGTAGGCACATCGCATTTTAGCCGGTGAAGTGGCAGGCCCAACGACTTCTGTAGAGATGTAAGTCGCTGAGCTGCGGGATGCGAATGGCGGAAGTGAGCACACAGCGACCGTGCCCTCTGCAGAAGGCCATCTAGTCTGGGATAGTGGGCTAAAAATTGCTGGACAACAAGGTTCAACACGTGAGCCATACATGGCACGTGTGTGACATTGCCCCGGCGAAGGGCCGCACCCAGGTTTGCAGCATTGTCGCACACGGCCTTCCCTGGTTTCAGGTCCAGTGGAGACAACCATTCATGAAATTGGTTCTCCAGAGCTGACCACAACTCCTCAGCTGTGTGACTCACATTTCCCAGAGATTTCAAAGTAAAAACCGCCTGATGACGTTGAGCCCTACTGCCAGCATAGTAAGGAGGTGTGCAGGATCCCTTCTGCGCAGTTAGAAAGCTTGTGGCATGACCAGACAGGCTTTGGGTGCAGGTTGAAGACCGAGAGGAGGTTGAGGAGGCAGAAGCAGTGGAGGAACTTTGACATAAAGAGGATTGACGCACAACTCATGGGGACGGCAAGACTTGGACAGCAGCCCCTTGTCCTGCTGTCACCATAGTTACCCAGTGCCCAGTCAGCGACATGTAACGCCCCTGTCCATGCCTACTCGTCCAAGTGTCTGTGGTGAAATGCACCCTGTCACACACAGAGTTTCTCAAAGAAGCGGTGATGTTGTGTGCGACATGC
Source organism: Phyllobates terribilis (assembly GCF_046119375.1). Taxonomy (NCBI): domain Eukaryota; kingdom Metazoa; phylum Chordata; class Amphibia; order Anura; family Dendrobatidae; genus Phyllobates; species Phyllobates terribilis. The sequence goes on from NW_027362792.1 coordinate 6,752,705, forward strand.
TGGTGGAGCGCAGGCACACCTTTCTTTGAGAAGTAGTGCCGACTGGGCATCTGGTACTGGGGCACTGCGACGGACATAAGGTCTCGAAAATCCTCTGTGTCCACCAGGCGGAAAGGCAGCATTTCTGTAGCCAAGAGCTTGCAGATGGTGAAATTCAACCTCTTAGCTTTCTCATGGCTAGGAGGAAATGGTCTTTTACTTGTCCACATCTGAGGGACCGAGGGCTGGCTATTGTGCTTAGACGGGGTTGATAAGGGTGTCCCCGGCAAACTGCCCGTCTGTGAGGAAGATGCAGGCGGACATGTTAGGTTGCCTTGATCCAAAGGTGGTGCTATCGATGTCGGACAGCGCTCAACACCAGCTGGTGTTACCACCTCCAAAGAAAATGATGACCTGCCAATCACGCTGGCTGTTGCGGGTAAAGAGGTGGCAGGTCTGCGCCCCAAAACAGGTGTGACTGCTGTCCCCCCAGTCACAGAGGATGAAGAGGCCGCGGATGCACAAGATATGGCAGACGGTGGTTGGCCCGGCCGGCTAGGCCGCATTGTAGCACACTGAGCTTCCCACTGCAACTTATGCTTCATGTCCATGTGCCGGTTCATGCATGAAGTACTCAAACTATGTATTTTTTTGCCTCTACTTAGCTTTTGCTGACAAATGTTACAGATAACACGAGTTGGGTCATCTTTATCGATCTGAAAAAATGCCCAGGCTATGCAAGGCTTAGCACCCATGCGACCTGAAGAGCCACCACGACTTGTTGTGAGAGGCAGAGTTGTGTTTGAGGATGCAGTTGTTGACGTGCTTCCAGTACTACGTCTCTGTCCAGGAAGGCGCAACCTGACCTCGTCGTCACTAGCATCTTCCTCCACCTCCTCTGCTGAACTCATCTCTTGGCTGACTGTGACTCATACTCAGACGGGCAGCTGGAAATTTGGGAGCTGTGAGGAAGCAAGTGCGATTGGGGTGACACCTTTGAGGACTGGAGTATTTGTGATGTTGAAGTTGATGTGGAGGAGAGCCCACTTAAATAAGCACTTGATATCCGTTGAAGCACCTGCTCTTTTTGTGCCTCATCTGGAATTTGTAGCGATTGGCGTGGCCGTAAGAAAGGGATCTTATCACATTGTCCACTAAAAGAAGTAGACATTTTAGTTTGGCTGGAAGATGGTCTTTCTTCTGCAGATGTTACTGTTGCTTTAACACCTACCCCAAGGACACAACCTTTTTTCCCCTTCCCAACACGCCTATTCCCCTTTCCACCAGCATCAGGCCTTTTTCCACTCATATTGGTGGTTAACTAATTCACAACTCTGGAGTTGTTTGCACAAAAAAACAATGGATGGGAACCGAGCAGAGCTGAGTGGCCAAACTGTAGTATTAGGCCAAAACTATTGGCTGGGTTAGATGCAGAAAAAAATTATTTTCAATTTGCAACCTGATGGAGGTTATTATAGATGGACTAATAGTACAAGTCCCACACACAGCTAGAAGCCCAAATATTTTTTCAGAGGTAGAAGCAGAAAAAAATTGTATTCAGTTTGCAACCTGATTGAGGTCAGTATAGATGGACTAATAGAACAAGTCCTACACACAGCTAGAAGCCCAAATATTTTTTCAGAGGTAGATGCAGAAAAAAATTATATTCAGTTTGCAACCTGATGGAGGTCAGTATAGATGGACTAAAAGAACAAATCCCACACACAGCTAGAAGCCCAAATATTTTTTCAGAGCTAGATGCAGACAAAAAATTATTTTGAATTTGCAACCTGATGGAGGTCAGTATAGGTGGACTAATAGAACAAGTCCCATACACTGCTAGAAGGCCAAATATTTTTTCAGAGGTAGATGCAGAAAAAAGATATATTCAGTTTGCAACCTGATGGAGGTCTGTATAGATGGATTAATAGAACAAATCCCACACACAGCTAGAAGCCCAATATTTTTTCAGAGGTAGATGCAGAAAAAAAATATATTCAGTTTGCAACCTGATGGAGGTCAGTATAGATGGACTAATAGAGAAAGTTCCACATACTGCTAGAAGGCCAAATATTTTTTCAGAGCTAGATGCAGATATAAATTATTTTTAATTTGCAACCTGATGGAGATCAGTATAGATGGACTAATAGAGAAAGTCCCACACACTGCTAGAAGGCCAAATATTTTTTCAGAGCTAGATGCAGAAAAAAATTATATTCAGTTTGCAACCTGATGGAGGTCAGTATAGATGGACTAATAGAGAAAGTCCCACACACTGTTAGAAGGCCAAATATTTTTTCAGAGCTAGATGCAGACAAAAAATTATTTTTAATTTGCAACCTGATGGAGGTCAAAATAGATGGACTAATAGAGAAAGTCCCACACACAGCTAGAAGGCCAAATATTTTTTCAGAGGTAGATGCAGATAAAAATTATTTTTAATTTGCAGCCTGATGGAGGTCAGTTTAGATGGACTAATAGAGAAAGTCCCACACACAGCTAGAAGGCCAAATATTTTTTCAGAGGTAGATGCAGATAAAAATTATTTTTAATTTGCAGCCTGATGGAGGTCAGTATAGATGGACTAATAGAGAAAGTCCCACACACTGCTAGAAGGCCAAATATTTTTTCAGAGCTAGATGCAGATATAAATTATTTTTAATTTGCAACCTGATGGAGGTCAGTATAGATGGACTAATAGAGAAAGTCCCACACAATGTGTAGCGTCGGCGTCCCTGCCCTCTGCTAGGCAGGGACGCTGTTCCCCTCACCTCTCTGCTCCGAGCCCGGCGTCCTCCTCCCGCTCTGCTGGCAGCGTGCGCTCCTTCCCGGCCATTGTGCTTAGGGCGCGCGCGCGCTCCCTCCCTCTTAAAGGGGCCGCGCGCGCCGTCCTAAGGAGTCCCTGGCCAATGGCGGGAGGACTTCATCATATATAAGGCACCTCCTCCAAAATGGAGGTGCCCGAGCAATGTTGTTGCACTGTTCACTACTCTGCTTCAGCCCTCAGGTCCCGTTGCCAGTTACCTGTCAGTTACCTGCCTGATTCCTGCCAAAGTCCTGACAGTTTGCTGTCTGCTTCCTGCCTGTTATTCCTGCTACCTGCCTGCTTGCCAGAGGTCCGACGGTCTGCCTTACTACACCTGTCAGTCTGTCTAAGGACCAGCCTGCCCGCTCACCTGGGAGCGCACATCAGCTACCTGCCTGCTTGCCAGAGGTCCGACGGTCAGCCCTACTACTCCTGTCTGTCTGTCTATGGACCAGCTTGCCCGCTCACCTGGGAGCGCACTCCTGCTACCTGCCTGCTAGCCTACCTGGAGGCTCCGCCGTCACGTGCTGTGACCACCTGCCATTCCAGAGACTCCTGCCCGCTCACCTGGGAGCGCACGCCTGTTACCTGCCCGCTAGCCTACCTGGAGGCTCCGCCGTCACGTGCTGTGACCACCTGCCATTCCAGAGACTCTCGCTTGCTCACCTGGGAGCATACATCAACCATCTGCCTGCTAGCCTACCTGGAGGCTCTGCCATCACAGGTCGTACCTACCCTTTACCCAGAGACTGCCCCGGTCACTTGCCGTGACCTCCTGCCCTTTCATTCAGAGACTGCCCCGGTCACTTGCCGTGACCTCCTGCCCGTTCATTCAGAGACTGCCCCGGTCACTTGCCGTGACCTCCTGCCCGTTCATTCAGAGACTGCCCCGGTCACTTGCCGTGACCTTCTGCCCGTTCATTCAGAGACTGCCCCGGTCACTTGCCGTGACCTCCAGCCCGTTCACTCAGAGACTGTCCCGGTCACCTGCTGTGACTGCCTGCCCGTCTTCCCTGGTCGCCACCCGCTCCCTTACAAGGACCGCCCCCTTGTATAGTAGCTCAGAGGTTCCGCCTCCCAGACCCGTTACAGTTTGCTCGGGCCATGGAACCCAGTGGCACCCAAGCTCCCTCGCTCTCGGACCTGTGTCATGAACTGTCCCGTCAAAGGTCCCAACAGGAGTCCATCCTGGGTCACCTGCGGAATGTCAATACTCGTCTGGACACTCTGACTGCTCCACCAGCAACCTCCGCCAGTGCCATGTCTCGCAATCCGGCAGCTCCGCTGCCCACTAATACCATGATATCCTACCCCGGACCCCGGCTTTCTGCACCTCCTCGCTTCGGAGGCGACTCCGCCCAGGCTCGGGGCTTCATAAATCAGTGCACCCTGCACTTTGAACTATTGTCCCACCAGTTTAACTCCGACCGAGCCAAAATTGCATTCATCAAGTCCCATCTCACCGGGGAGGCCCTGGCCTGGCTAAATCCTCTATGGGAGAGAGGAGACCCCCTGGTGTCCAACTTGCCTGCTTTCCTCACGGCTTTCCGGAAAGTCTTCGACGAACCCGGACGGAAGACCTCATCCGCATCATCACTGCTACGCCTCCGTCAGGAAAGTCTCACCGTGGGCCAATACGCCATACGATTCCGTACCCTTGCCTCGGAGCTGGCCTGGGATAACGACGCTCTGGTATCCGTCTTCTGGGAGGGTCTGTCCGGCCGTATTAAAGATGAACTTGCCGGTCGGGACATTCCTACCACTCTCGATGACTTAATAACTCTTGCCACCCGGATTGACCTACGGTTCCAGGAGCGTGCCAGAGAGGTCACCCGTGAGAGGAGGTTACCACGTCTAGCTCCTACTTTTCAGAAACCCGTCACTCCCTCCGTCTCTACCCAGGTACACTCTCCTGAGCCTATGCAGGTCGACCAGACCAAGATGGTCAAAACCCGTCAGGACTTACGCCGTGCCGAGGGGAGCTGCTTCTACTGTGGCAGTAAGGAGCACCGGATCCGTGCCTGCCCGGAGAGGTCGGGAAACGCCTGTGTCTAGGTTCGCTCAGAGAGGTCGACCTAGACAAGAATAAATCCTCTCCATCTCTGCTACTGTCAGTCTCAATCATCTGCGGGGAGAACCGTTATTTCGAACTAGCCCAACTTGACTCTGGAGCAGCCGGGAATCTTATTTCACAGTCCCTGGTAGAAAAATACCGCATTCCCACCAAACCTCTGCCTGCACCATTATCTGTCGCTGCTGTGGATGGGGGCCTCTTACCACGTCCCATCCAACTCATCACCGAATCCATAACCCTGCAGGTGGGAATGTTGCATTCTGAGAGTATCTTTTTCATGTTCTGCCTGGACTCTCTCACGCACTCTTACTAGGTCTACCTTGGCTCCAGAGACATGCACCCGTGCTTGACTGGCAGACCAGAGAAGTCCTTCGCTGGGGACAGGACTGTCATAAGACTTGTTTGGTTCCTGTTCATCCCGTCCGTCCTTCTCCTACCCCAACTAATCTACCTGGACTTCCGATTCCCTATTGGTCATTTGCTGATGTCTTTAATAAAAAGGAGGCAGAGACATTACCCCCTCATAGACCATACGACTGTCCTATCGACCTGTTACCCGGTACTACTCCTCCCCGTGGGCGCATTTACCCATTGTCCGCTGCTGAGACCCGGTCGATGTCCGAATATATTGAGGAGAATTTGGCCAGGGGATTCATCCGGAAATCTACCTCCCCGGCGGGAGCAGGCTTCTTCTTCGTAAAAAAGAAGGACGGCTCTCTCCGTCCCTGTATTGACTATAGAGGCCTTAACCAGATCACGTTGAAGAATAAGTACCCCCTTCCGCTCATTCCAGAATTATTTGATCGCCTGAGGGGGGCTAGAGTCTTCACCAAACTTGACCTCCGTGGGGCGTACAACCTGGTCCGTATCCGTCAAGGGGATGAATGGAAGACTGCATTCAACACCCGGGACGGCCACTATGAATATCTGGTAATGCCCTTTGGTCTCTGTAACGCTCCTGCCGTCTTTCAAGAGTTGGTCAATGACATCTTCCGGGACCTTCTCTACTTCTGCGTTGTGGTGTACCTGGACGACATCTTGGTCTTCTCTCCGGATCTCCAGACTCACCGGAGGGACGTTCGTCAGGTCCTGCTCAGGCTCAGGCAGAATCACCTCTTCGCTAAATATGAGAAGTGCCTCTTTGAGCAGACCTCGCTTCCGTTTTTGGGCTACATTATTTCTCAGACCGGCCTACGAATGGATCCAGAGAAACTGTCTGCCATCGAGAAATGGCCCCGACCGGAGGGGTTGAAGGCCATTCAGCGGTTCCTGGGCTTCGCCAACTACTACAGCCTCTTCATACCACACTTCTCTTCCCGGACTGCCCCAATTTCCGCGCTCACCCGTAAGGGTACTAACCCCAAAGAGTGGCCGCCCGAAGCAGAGGCCTTTCTTTCCTTAAAACAGGCCTTCTCTTCCGCCCCGGTGCTGCATCGTCCGGATGGCAACAAGCAGTTCTTCCTGGAGGTTGACGCTTCCTCCTCTGGAGCCGGAGCTGTACTTACTCAAAAATCATCTTCCGGGAGGATGGTAACTTGCGGCTTCTTCTCCAAACTCTTCTCCTCTTCTGAGCGCAATTATTCCATAGGAGACCGAGAGTTATTGGCCATCAAGCTGGCATTGGAGGAGTGGCGTTACCTGCTCGAGGGGGCTCTTCATCCGGTAATAATTTACACTGACCACAAGAACTTGGCTTATCTCCAGCATGCCCAGAGACTTAACCCGCGCCAAGCCCGGTGGTCCTTGTTTTTTGCTCGCTTTGATTTCGTTCTACATTTTCGCCCGGCTGACAAGAACATCAAAGCGGACGCCTTGTCCCGATCCTTTCTGGTATCTGACCTCGAGGAAGAACCTAAACATATCATCGATCCCGCCAGAGTAATGCAGGTGGCTCCCGTGAGTCTAAATCGTCTTCCTCCTGGTAAAACGTTCGTATCGGTTCCTGATCGGGAGAAGATCCTACACTGGGGTCATTCGTCTAAACTAGCTGGCCACGCTGGTCAGAAAAAGACCCTCCAGCTTATTACCCGGCACTACTGGTGGCCTAACCTGCACAAGGATGTAATAGACTTTGTTTCTGCCTGTGTGTCCTGCGCCCGCAACAAAGTTCCGAGACACCTGCCAGCCGGTCGCCTCCTTCCTCTGCCAGTACCTGCTGCCCCCTGGCAGCATATAGCGATGGACTTCATAACTGATCTGCCCGTTTCTGCCGGTTGTACGGTCATTTGGGTGGTCGCTGACCGCTTTTCCAAGATGGCTCACTTCATTCCCCTGCCAGGCCTCCCATCTGCACCTGAGCTGGCTAAAGACTTTATCCGCCACATCTTCCGTCTTCATGGCCTGCCCCGTCACATCGTGTCGGATCGTGGGGTACAGTTCACTTCTCGTTTCTGGAGAGCCACTTGTAAATTGCTAGACGTCACCCTGGACTTCTCCTCCGCTTACCACCCACAGTCTAATGTTCAAGTGGAGCGGATCAATCAGAACCTGACCAGTTACCTCCGGCACTTCGTTAATGCCCACCATTCTGACTGGGTGGATCTTCTGCCATGGGCCGAATTCTCGTACAACAATCACGAGAGCGAATCTTCCTCCAAATCCCTGTTTTTTGTAGTCTTCGGTCAACATCCTCGGATCCCGTTTCCCGTCTCCACCTCGGTGGACAATCCGGCTGCGGAATCTCTTGTTAACAAATTTTCCTCCATATGGGAGAGTACCCGGTCCGCACTCCTTCTGTTTTCCGAGCGTATGAAAAGACATGCAGACAAAAAACGTCTGGATCCTCCTCAATTCCGTCCTGGGGATAAAGTCTGGCTCTCGTCCAAGTATGTCCGGCTCAAGATTCCTTCCTATAAGTTAGGGCCTCGGTTCATCGGTCCTCTGGAGGTCATCAGTCAGATCAACCCGGTGGCCTATAAATTGAAACTCCCGGCCAACTTGCGGATCCCTAACTCCTTCCATGTATCTCTCCTCAAACCCGTGGTACTTAACTCTTTCTCCAAGTCTACAGGTACGCCTCCTGCTCCGGTTTCCGCTGAAAACGAATTTGAGGTAGAGAACATTCTGGCCACCAAAAGGGTAAGAGGGAAGACCTTTTTTCTAGTAGATTGGAAGGGGTTTGGTCCTGAAGAGAGAACATGGGAGCCCCGGGAGAACATCCATGCCCCTCTCATCCTTGCTAAATTTCTGTCTGGCCTAAAAAAGGGGGGGCCTAAAGTGGGGGGTACTGTAGCGTCGGCGTCCCTGCCCTCTGCTAGGCAGGGACGCTGTTCCCCTCTCCTCTCTGCTCCGAGCCCGGCGTCCTCCTCCCGCTCTGCTGGCAGCGCGCTCTCCTTCCCGGCCACTGTGCTTATGGCGCGCGCGCGCGCGCTCCCTGCCTCTTAAAGGGGCCGCGCGCGCCGTCCTAAGGAGTCCCCGGCCAATGGCCGGAGGACTTCATCATATATAAGGCACCTCCTCCAAAATGGAGGTGCCCGAGCAATGTTGTTGCACTGTTCACTACTCTGCTTCAGCCCTCAGGTCCCGTTGCCAGTTACCTGTCAGTTACCTGCCTGATTCCTGCCAGATTCCTGCCAGTTTGCTGTCTGCTTCCTGCCTGTTATTCCTGCTACCTGCCTGCTTTCCAGAGGTCCGACGGTCTGCCTTACTACACCTGTCAGTCTGTCTAAGGACCAGCCTGCCCGCTCACCTGGGAGCGCACATCAGCTACCTGCCTGCTTGCCAGAGGTCCGACGGTCAGCCCTACTACTCCTGTCTGTCTGTCTATGGACAAGCTTGCAAGCTCACCTGGGAGCGCACTCCTGCTACCTGCCTGCTAGCCTACCTGGAGGCTCCGCCGTCACGTGCTGTGACCACCTGCCATTCCAGAGACTCCTGCCCGCTCACCTGGGAGCGCACGCCTGTTACCTGCCCGCTAGCCTACCTGGAGGCTCCGCCGTCACGTGCTGTGACCACCTGCCATTCCAGAGACTCTCGCTTGCTCACCTGGGAGCATACATCAACCATCTGCCTGCTAGCCTACCTGGAGGCTCTGCTATCACAGGTCGTACCTACCCTTTACCCAGAGACTGCCCCGGTCACTTGCCGTGACCTCCTGCCCGTTCATTCAGAGACTGCCCCGGTCACTTGCCGTGACCTCCTGCCCGTTCATTCAGAGACTGCCCCGGTCACTTGCCGTGACCTCCTGCCCGTTCATTCAGAGACTGCCCCGGTCACTTGCCGTGACCTTCTGCCCGTTCATTCAGAGACTGCCCCGGTCACTTGCCGTGACCTCCAGCCCGTTCACTCAGAGACTGTCCCGGTCACCTGCTGTGACTGCCTGCCCGTCTTCCCTGGTCGCCACCCGCTCCCTTACAAGGACCGCCCCCTTGTATAGTAGCTCAGAGGTTCCGCCTCCCAGACCCGTTACACAATGCTAGAAGGCCAAATATTTTTTCAGAGCTAGATGCAGAAAAAAATTATATTCAGCTTGCAACCTGATGGAGATCAGTATAGATGGACTAATAGAACAAGTCCCACACACAGCTAGAAGCCCAAATATTTTTACAGAGGTAGATGCAGAAAAAATTATATTCAGTTTGCAACCTGATGGAGGTCTGTATAGATGGATTAATAGAACAAGTCCCACACACAGCTAGAAGCCCAATATTTTTCAGAGGTAGATGCAGAAAAAAAATATATTCAGTTTGCAACCTGATGGAGGTCAGTATAGATGGACTAATAGAGAAAGTCCCACACACTGCTAGAAGGCCAAATATTTTTTCAGAGATAGATGCAGACAAAAAATTATTTTGAATTTGCAACCTGATGGAGGTCAGTATAGATGGACTAATAGAGAAAGTCCCACACACTGCTAGAAGGCCAAATATTTTTTCAGAGCTAGATGCAGACAAAAAATTATTTTTAATTTGCAACCTGATGGAGGTCAGTATAGATGGACTAATAGAGAAAGTCCCACACACACCTAGAAGGCCAAAGATTTTTTCAGAGCTAGATGCAGAAAAAAATTATATTCAGTTTGCAACCTGATGGAGGTCAGTATAGATGGACTAATAGAACAAGTCCCACACACAGCTAGAAGGCCAAATAATTTTTCAGAGTTAGATGCAGATAAAAATTATTTTTAATGTGCAGCCTGATGGAGGTCAGTATAGATGGACTAATAGAGAAAGTCCCACACACTGCTAGAAGGCCAAATATTTTTTCAGAGCTAGATGCAGACAAAAAATTATTTTTAATTTGCAACCTGATGGAGGTCAATATAGATGGACTAATAGAGAAAGTCCCACACACTGCTAGAAGGCCAAATATTTTTTCAGAGCTAGATGCAGATATAAATTATTTTAATTTGCAACCTGATGGAGGTCAGTATAGATGGACTAATAGAGAAAGTCCCACACACTGCTAGAAGGCCAAATATTTTTTCAGAGCTAGATGCAGAAAAAAATTATATTCAGTTTGCAACCTGATGGAGGTCTGTATAGATGGATTAATAGAACAAGTCCCACACACAGCTAGAAGCCCAATATTTTTTCAGAGGTAGATGCAGAAAAAAAATATATTCAGTTTGCAACCTGATGGAGGTCAGTATAGATGGACTAATAGAGAAAGTCCCACACACTGCTAGAAGGCCAAATATTTTTTCAGAGCTAGATGCAGACAAAAAATATTTTTAATTTGCAACCTGATGGAGGTCAGTATAGATGGACTAATAGAGAAAGTCCCACACACTGCTAGAAGGCCAAATATTTTTTCAGAGCTAGATGCAGAAAAAAATTATATTCAGTTTGCAACCTGATTGAGGTCTGTATAGATGGACTAATAGAGCAAGTCCCACACACAGCTAGAAGGCCAAATATTTTTTCAGAGGTAGATGCAGATAAAAATTATTTTTAATTTGCAGCCTGATGGAAGTCAGTGTAGATGGACTAATAGAGAAAGTCCCACACACTGCTAGGAGGCCAAATATTTTTTCAGAGCTAGATGCAGACAAAAAATTATTTTGAATTTGCAACCTGATGGGGGTCAGTATAGATGGACTAATAGAGAAAGTCCCACACACTGCTAGAAGGCCAAATATTTTTTCAGAGCTAGATGCAGACAAAAAATTATTTTTAATTTGCAACCTGATGGAGGTCAGTATAGATGGACTAATAGAGAAAGTCCCACACACTGCTAGAAGGCCAAATATTTTTTCAGAGCTAGATGCAGAAAAAAATTATATTCAGTTTGCAACCTGATGGAGGTCAGTATAGATGGACTAATAGACAAGTCCCACACACAGCTAGAAGGCCAAATATTTTTTCAGAGGTAGATGCAGCTAAACATTATTTTTAATCTGCAGCCTGATGGAGATCAATATAGATGGACTAATAGAACAAGTCCCACACACTGCTAGAAGGCCAAATATTTTTTCAGAGCTAGTTGCAGAAAAAAATTATTTTCAGTTTGCAACCTGATGGAGGTCAGTATAGATGGACTAATAGAACAAGTCCCACACACAGCTAGAAGCCCAAATATTTTTTCAGAGCTAGATGCAGAAAAAAATTATATTCAATTTGCGACCTGATGGAGGTCAGTATAGATGGACTAATAGAATGATGCTATGCCCAAAAGATTTTACTTCACTAGGTGCAGTAAAAAAATTGGTATTCTATACACAGGTGGTATATCTTGCAACGCAGAAAGGCTACTCCACTGACTAACACACTCTGCAATAGGCCAAAAAGGATTAGCTTTGCTAGATTCAGCCAAATGCTGTGAAAAAAACTTACACAGCACTGGCACAGACCTGCCTGGCAAAAACTGATAGGAACTGATGTAACCTAGTCCTGAAAAGGACTGCAATTACAATTAGTCTTTACTCCCACAATCTATCTATTTAAGAGCACTGACCTGCCTTATAAAAGTCGTAGGAAATGCTGTAACCTAGTCCTTAAAAGGACTGCAATTACAACTATTCCCTACTCCCAAGCTATCTGTAGATTTGTGCGAAAATTGGCTTGAAGGTAACAAGGTATAGCGCACACAGCAACAGCGGTGCCGTCTAACACGCAGCTGCAGCAGTGAGAACATGGTGGCGACGGGGAAAATGGCTTGGTCTTATAGGGCAAGTGTAACATACCTGGCGGCGTCCTTGCATAGTGGTCCATCTCCCACTGTGCAAGAGCGCGCACTTGATCTCCTGTCCAGAATGTCTCTCTGGCTTCCCTCCATGCTGTCTGTTTGTGTCTGTTTCTGCTGCTTAAGGGCGGCACCCGATGACTTCCTGCTTTTTGTACCTGCTGTGGGTCACACCCCTTGTGCGTCCTCAGCCTATTGCTGTCTGTCACCTGGTATATAGCTCAGCTGCTCCCATCTATTCCAGCCTGAGCATAGTGTTTCTTTCAGTGTGTGCTTGCACTCTGAAGGTGCCAGGTCCTGTTCTGTGTTCTCTTTTCTGCCTATCCTGGAGGCTGTATTTCCAGGCCTGTCTGAACACGCTCCTAGCCTGTTCCTCCTGCCTTCTAGGGGCCGATTACCTAGACCTGTTCCTGTATCTTGTCTGACCTGTCTGAACACGCTCCTAGCCTGTTCCTCCCGCCTTCTAGGGGCCGATTACCTAGACCCGCTCCTGTATCTTGTCTGTCCTGTCTGAACACGCTCCTTGCCTGTTCGTCCTGCCTCTCTGGGGGCCGTATTCCCAGACCCGCTCCTGTATTTTGCTGCAGTGTCGGTCTCTTCCGTACACTCAGTTCCAGTCTGAACTCTCTCCTATCCTTTACCTGTTTTGCCTCTATGTCCGTTCCCTTCCTTTTTCTGCAGAGTCTGAACTCGTACCTAACTCCTGCTTGTTGTCTCTGTACTCCCGTTTGTGAGTTTGTGGTCCACTCGCTACTTCTCTGCAAGTACTCTGTGAGTATCTGGCTCTGACTTTCCCTTCCTGTCTGTTCCGTGTGAACAGAGCCCTGTTCCCCCTGCTCAGCCTTGCCAGCTCTGACTCCTTTGCTCACCGCTCCGGCGGTTCTAGCCTGCTCTGACTCCTTTGCTCACCGCTCCGGCGGTTCTAGCCTGCTCTGACTCCTTTGCTCACCGCTCCGGCGGTTCTAGCCTGCTCTGACTCCTTTGCTCACCGCTCCGGCGGTTCTAGCCTGCTCTGACTCCTTTGCTCACCGCTCCGGCGGTTCTAGCCTGCTCTGACTCCTTTGCTCACCGCTCCGGCGGTTCTAGCCTGCTCTGACTCCTTTGCTCGCTGCTCCGGCAGCCTTGCTCCGCTCTGACCCTTTTGCTCACTGCTCCGGCAGTCTCACTCCGCTCTTATCCTTTTGCTCACTGCTCCGGCAGTCTTGCTCCACTCTTGCTCACCGCTCCAGGCGGTCTCGTCCTGCTTTACTCTTGCTCACTGCTCCGGCAGTCTCGCTCAGCTCTGATCCTTTGCTCACCGCTCCAGGCGGCCTTGTCCTGCCCTGTTCTCGCTCACCTCTCTGGGCGGCCTCACTCTGCTGTGTTTGTCCGCCACATCTGTGGTTCTGTTCCTGAGTCTCAGTGTGTACTGGGTCCTATCCCGCCAGTGTCCCTACCTGCTAGTGCCTCCCTGTCTGCACTCTAGCTGTGCTTGCCTGTACCCCTCTGCCTGTATTGTTCCTGAGTCCCAGTGTGTACTGGGTCCTATCCCGCCTGTGTTCCTACCTGCTAGTGCCTCCCTGTCTGCACTCTAGCTGTGCTTGCCTGTACCCCCGGCCTGCATACCCACCTGCCTGCATACCAGTCGTGCCTGCCTATACCCACCAGTCTGTGTGCCAGCCTACCAGTCTGTTCCTGTATTCCCCTGTGTGGGTCAACAGCCGTGTCCGGGGTCTGTCCTGGAGTAGCACCTGGTCCCTCTGCTCGGTTCCTCCTTGGTGCACTGGCGTCGTATGCCGTCGTGCGACCCTGGTCGGATCGGGTGAATACCTAGTTACGCCCCTCCAGGCATTCACTCTCCGGCACGGTCCAGTGGAATCACTTCAATCACACGCACACGCCGCTCAGCCCGGGCGTGTGCATAACAGCAAGGACATGTGACATACACTGCCAATGACACATGCCCTTGCTTGTGTGAAAAAAAGCACTTCGCTCCGTGTGTGCCCTGCTGATAGGCTGTCAGATTGCACTTCCCCACTGTAAATGCGGGAAAGAGAAAAAAAAATGGAGATCTTCATTATTCCTGCAGAGATCCATCCCCTGCCCCTCCCCCCACCCCGCTGTACACTCAAACTGCGTATTAACATTAATTTTCATCATTACTGAGAAAAAATCCAGTTATGATTTTGGTGCACAAACAGTTATCGAACATAACCTCGAACAGCCGAATTTTTCTCAAATCGTTCGTGTTCGCCGAACGGCTCGAACACCGACCAAAACAGCTCGAATTTGAGATTGGCGAACAGTTCGAGTCGAACAATGCTCATCTCTATTCGTAATTTCTCGTCCATGGTTAAGCCTCTCACAGACATGACTAAAAAGGGGACGGATTTTTCTAGGTGGTCTGACAAGGCTTGTCAAGCATTCTCCTCCTTGAAAAAATGTTTTGCCTCGGCACCCATACTCATTCAACCTGATGCGTCACAGCCATTCATTGTAGAGGTAGACGCTTCCGAGGTAGGGGTGGGAGCTGTATTGTCACAAGGTTCGTCCCCTGGTAAGTGGCATCTGTGCGCCTTTTTCACTAAAAAATTGTCGTCCGCTGAGAGGAATTACGATGTCGGCAATGGGGAACTCTTGGCCATTAAGTTAGCTTTTGAGGAGTGGCGCCATTTTTTAGAGGGGGCAATCCATCCGGTCACCGTCATCACCGATCAGAAGAACCTGCTATATCTGGAGTCTGCGAAACGTCTGAATCCCAGACAAGCTAGGTGGTCATTGTTTTTTACCAGGTTTAATTTTGTCGTTACATATCGTCCTGGGTCAAAAAATGTAAAGGCGGATGCCTTATCTCGTAGTTTCCCTGGGGCCGGGAATACGGACGACCCGATTCTTATCCTTCAGGAGGGGGTGGTGGTTTCGGCAGTATGCTCTGAGCTTGAGGAGGAGGTATTGGAGGCTCAGGGGGACGCCCCTGTTGGACCTCCGGGGAGACTGTTTGTTCCAGATCAGTTGCGACAAAAGGTGATCGAGGCACACCATAACTCAGTTTTTGCAGGACACACGGGGAGTAAAGCAATTGTGGATCTCCTCTCGCGTCGGTTTTGGTGGCCTAACTTACATAAGGAGGTGGTAATTTTTGTCGCGTCCTGTTGGGTTTGTGCGTGCTCTAAGACCTCACATACCCGTCCGTCTGGGGCCCTCTTACCTTTGAAGATCCCGGAGCGTCCTTGGACTCATCTGTCTATGGACTTTATTACGGACCTCCCTCCGTCTTCGGGTAAAACGGTCATACTCGTTGTAGTGGACAGGTTCAGCAAGATGGCACATTTTATCGCTCTTCCTGCTCTTCCTAATGCTAAAACTCTTGCGCAGGTGTTCATTGGGGAGATTGTGAGGCTTCACGGGGTACAATCCGAGGTGGTGTCAGATCGGGGGTCTCAGTTTGTGTCCAAATTCTGGAAGGCGTTTTGTACACGGCGGGGGATGCATTTATCGTTCTCATCGGCTTTTCATCCTCAGACCAATGGTCAGACGGAACGTATGAACCAGAGCTTGGAGACATATCTCCGGTGTTTTGTGTCAGAGAACCAGGAGGACTGGGCTTCTTTCTTACCTCTGGCAGAGTTTGCTCTTAATAATAGGCGGAGCGAGTCCACTGGTAAGTCCCCGTTTTTTGGGGCATATGGTTTTCACCCCCAGTTTTGTACTTTCAGTAGGGGGGGCTCTTCGGGGGTTCCTGAGGAGGAACGATTTTCCTCATCACTCGCTTCAGTATGGAGAGGGATGCTGAAGAATCTGAATACTATGGGGAACCGATACAAACGTATGGCTGATAGGAGGAGAGTGTCTGGTCCGGACCTAAGTGTGAACGATCGGGTACGGTTGTCTACCAGGAATATAAAACTTAAGGTTCCCTCCTGGAAACTGGGTCCCAGGTTCATCGGGCCGTACAGGATCAGTTCTATAATTAATCCGGTGGCATTCCGTCTTGACCTCCCCCCTACGTTTAAAATTCACAACGTGTTCCACAGATCATTGCTTAAGAGGTATGTGGCGCCTGTGGTACCGTCATCTTTACCTCCTCCTCCAGTGGTGGTCAATGGTAACTTGGAGTTCCAGGTATCGAGGGTCATCGATTCACGCTTTAATCGCCGGTCCCTTCAGTACCTGGTTCATTGGAAGGGGTATGGTCCTGAGGAGAGGATGTGGGTTCCTGCGTCGGATATTAACGCAGACCGATTAGTTCGGGCCTTCCACACGACTCACCCGGATAAACCTGGCCCTGAGGGTCCGGAGGCCCCTCGTAGAAGGGGGGGTACTGTCACGGGTGTGTCGCCACGAAGATCGTCACGATTACACAGCCTGACTTCTCGCAGCTGAGTTTTTGGTGCTTTGTGTTTTTCGGCAGTAAGGGAGATAACTCTCTCTCTCTCTGTGCTAGACGCCTCGCCCAGCTGCAATCAATGTTGCTGTAGTGGAACTCCTTCAAATGCCTGCCGGTCTGTTAGGGAAGTGTCAGTGAAAGCATTTCATGCAGACTAACAGAGCGGATCGTGGTATTTGGAGTTTCAGAGCTAAGTGTATTTGGAGTGTTTTTTCCCTTCATTTATCTCCTTTCCCGTTGGTGTTCCCTCTGTTGTAGTTGTGTAGTTTTTGTATGCAAGGTGGTTTTGGTTTTACCCTTGTACTGTCTCGTTCGTCTAAGTACTGAGTGTGGGCATATTATTACCTGTCCCCTTTTGTTGTGATCAGGGGTCCTTCTCAGGACTAGATTACTTAGGTTCAGGGATCCTCAGGAGGTAGGGGTTACGCTGGCGGCCTGAACCTCTGTACCTTCAACAGTACCTCCAGGTAGAGGGATTAGTCAGGGCCCCAGCTTAGGGTCAGCTTAGGCCCCCTACCTCCAGTACACAGAGACAGCGTGACAGACACACCTGGACACTGCAAGGCTCGGTGCCCTGGAACAGAGATGGATGGCCCGCCTGTCCAACATTGAATTCACCATCAAATACCGGGCAGGACGCTCAAATGCCAACGCGGATGCCCTGTCTAGAATGCCGAACTTACCGGACGTAGGGGAAGATCCAGAAGATCTGGAAGAAGTTGAGCTCCCTGCGTTCCACCGTCATGGGATTACCCTGTATTCCCACCGTGTGAAGGACAGGCGCTCCGTGACGTTCAATCCCTTGCCCCACTATAACTAGGCGGAGACGCAAGACAATGATCCCGCAGTCCATTTGGTGAAGGAAATGCTGACCCAGGCCGATGCCCGTCTTGACCCAGATGCTCCGGAGGAGACCAAGCAACTGTGGAAGGAGAAAAGTAAGTTGTTCCTCTACAGGGAGAAGCTGTGCCGGAGAATGGTTAACTCTCGAACACATGAGTTGAACTGGCAGGTAGTGGTCCCAAGACGAGACACGGCTATGGTTCTGGAGGCATACCACAACGGAGCAGGGCATTTCGGATGAAAGAAGCTGGAGTTCTTGTTGCGTGAACGGTTCTACTGGGTAGGCATGAGAGGAGCCATCGAGAGGTGGTGCAGAGACTGTGGCCCATGCCACCTGAGAAGAAAAGACCGAGCCAGCCAGAAGACTCCCCTGCAGCCCATCATCACCAGACAGCCACTGGAACTGGTAGCCCTGGACCATGTGAAACTGGCTCCAAGCAGATCTGGGTATGTCTACGCCCTCACAATCGTAGATCATTACTTCCGGTTCCTGGTGGTGGTCCCGGTCAAGGACTTAACGGCTCAAACAGCAGCTAGAGCCTTCCAGCAGCACTTCTGCCGTCCACACGGGTACCCAGACCAAGTGTTGACAGACCAAGGACCAGCCTTCGAAGCGGAGGTCTTCCAGGAGTTCTGCAAACTGTATGGCTGCAAGAAGATAAGAATAACGCCCTATCACCCTCAAACCAATGGACTCTGCGAGAAGATGAACCAGGTGGTGATAGATCTGCTAAAAACATTGCCCCTGGAAGAACGCAGTCTGTGGCCTGAGAAACTGCCCGATCTGGTGGACCTGTATAACCACATCCCTGTAGGTTCCACCAACTGTAGGCTTACCTAATGAGAGCAAGACCTGGTAAGCTGCCTTTTGACCTGGATATGGGAGTCCTGACGCCTGAGGACACCTCGCCAGAGGCAGACTGGGATACAGAACGGCAGCAGCAGAAACGGAAAGTACAGGAGAGCGTCGAGCGAAGTCTGTCTCAAGCTAGAGAAAGGCAAGAGAAGGCTTATAACCAGTATGCTCCCGCTGTTCCCCTGGTACCTGGAGAGCAGGTCTTGAAGAGGAAGAGGCGGCTCCACAAGTTGGACGACCAGTGGGAGAAGGACCCGTACACCGTACTGCCATCAAGCCATGAGAACTCAAAAATCTGCGTAATCAGTAAGGATGGAGGAGAAACCACAGCCATTGTCTCCAGAGACCACCTGAAGAAGTGTCCCGAGCAGCTGCAAAGCCCTGAAGAAGATCAAGGAAACCCTCAACCTGCAGAGGAAAGGGGAGAAATGATCAGTACCGTACTCGGAGACTTCCCCCGGTCTTGGACACAAGTAAACGACGCTGTCATGGTACCCGTCCTCACCTTTCTCCAGCCAGCCCTGCAAGTGCCTACAGAGGAACCGGTAGAGCTGGAAGAGCAGCTGGCCCAAGAGGCAAAAGAGTCCACACCAGCAGTACAGGAGGATCAACCCTCTGCTAGTAGTGAGCCTGCCGTGCCCCTAGTGAGCCAAAGAGTGAGCAGACAGCTGCCCAGCTTACCCATAACAGCTCCTACACCCTGTAGTGCAGAACCAGTTAGTGAGCTCCGTAGAGTCACTAGAGGTCAGATGCCCGCTCGCTGGAGAATCTAAACTAATGCACTGTGAATTTATCTGCTAGCTGTTTATGGTTTATGTTTGTTGCCTGTTATTAATTATGTTTCTCAGTTACCCTGCAGATTTTTATGGACTAACAGGTTATGGACGCTAGATAACCGGAACAGTTTAGTAGATAGTTGCACCTTGGTGCCTCTTGCGAAGATGGCCGCGGAAGAGAAAACCTGTCTGGCGTGGCCTCCTTGCTGTCTGGTTGCCACAGTAATAGAGATATTATGTCTGAGAGCAAGTGGGATGTTTCTCTGGTCAGGAGTCCTAAGCATGCAACACTGCCCGCCCAGACCTGGGAGGGGAGGAATCTGCCCTTATAAACTGGGTCTGGGGCGGGATTAGGAGAGACAGAGACAGAGCCTGCAAAACAAGCAGAGCAGTCAGAGCCTAGAGTGAAGCTACAGACACAGCAAAAGATACATCAGGAGCTCTGTAGGAGCAGAGGCAGAAGGCCAGGGGCTTTGAGCAGAGATATAGCTCGCCCTGGCTGAAGTTACTAAAACCGGACACAGGAGTCCGAGGCTGTGGGGACTGATATTTACCCAGCAGCAGAAACCAGCCGGCAGGGGATTCCAGGTCCTCTGGCCATAGAAGCCCGGAGGCTCAGTCACAAAGAAGGGACCAGCGCCGCCATCCAGGAGCGGAGGCTAACAGAAGGCCCCCAGTCACCAGCCATACAGGTGAGCACTACACGTTATACTCAGGGACATGGTCTACTTGTAACCGCTGACAGCAAGGTAGCCAGGAAGAGTGCAGATAAACGGGGAGGCCTACAACTCCACCTGGCCAGGGGAACTCCTGCTTGCTCGCAGACTGACCAGGCCCCTTATACTAGCCAGTACTCCCGGGAGGGTCTGCCTTGTACCATCAGTAAAGACCCTGAACTGCACCTCACGTCTCTGTGATTCCTTGCCGCACAAGCACCATTAGCACTGGGACCCTCACACCATCACTCCCATCATCTCTCACATTAGCTGCCCTGAGGCAATACTTCTCCCGTGGGGAGTTATGCCATACTCGGCTGCGCAAACAACATCAGCCTCAGCGGTCGGCAGCGCAGCGGCGGTCCCCACTGACCGCAATCCAGAAGTGGCGTAGTCGAACATTTGCTATACATTAAGACTGCCACTGGTTTGACCACCCTGGGCACGGACCGGGTCACCACCACATAGAGACTAGAACCCCCAGCTTTCTACAACAGGCCCGGTTCCGGGTTCTCCTGCACAACACAGGCCCAGGGGGCGCGTCATGCGCGTCTTTTCAAAAGGAATAAAATGGGGAGGGAAAGGTTAGATTTTAAAAACAAAAATCCAAATGACAATAGCAGCAGCCAAAATGTCAATGGAACTGGGGGATCCCAAAGCAGTCTCCTATGCCGGTACTTGCCCGGCCTCAAGCTGCGATACAACAACGGCAGGCACATTCAGCTTAGAATGGCAGTTGATGTGCAGATGTCACATGTGTGCGTCTTTTCAAAAGGAATAAAATGGGGAGGGAACAGTTAGATTTTAAAAACAAAAATCCAAAAATCCAAATGGCAATAACAGCAGCCAAAATGATAACGAAAACAGGGATTCCCAGCCAGTCTCCAAAGCTGGTAATTGCCCAGCCTCAGGCTGTGTAGCAGCTGCGATCTGACAAGGGCAGGCACATTCAGCTTTAAATGGCCGTTGATGTGAAGATGTCACAGGTGTGCGTCTTTTCAAAAGGAATCAAATGGGGAGGGAAAGGATAGATTTTAAAAAAAAAATCCAAATGACAATAGCAGCAGCCAAAATGTCAACAAAACGGGGGATTCCCAGCCAGTCTCCAATGCTGGTAGTTGCCCGGCCTCAAGCTGCATAGCAGCTGTGAGCTGACAAGGGCAGGCACATTCAGCTTAGAATGGCCGCTGATGTGCAGATGTCATATGTTCGCGTTTTTTTGAAAAGAAATAAAATGGGGAGGGAAAAGTTAGATTTTAAAAACAAAAATCCAAATGACAAAAGCAGCAGCCAGTATGTCAACAGAACCTGGGATTCCCAACCAGTCTCCCATGCCAGTACTTGCCCAGCCTCAAGCTGTGTAGCAGCTGTGATCTGATGAGGACAAGCACATTCAGCTTAGAATGGCCGTTAACGTGAAGAAGGCACATGTGCACGTCTTTTCAAAAGGAATAAAATGGGGAGGGAAAGGTTAGATTTTAAAAACAAATATCCAAATAACAACAGCAGCAGCCAAAATGTCAACAGAAGCTGGAATTCCTGCCAGTCTCCCATGCCAGTACTTGCCCAGCCTCAAGCTGCGTAGCGGTTGTGATCTTACAATGGCAGGCACATTCAGCTTTGAATGGCTGTTGACATGCAAATATCACATTTACGCGTCTTTTCAAAAGGAATAAAATGGGGAGGGAAACTTAAGATTTTAAAATCAAAAATCCAAAAATGCAAATGACAATAGCAGCAGCCAAAATGTCAATGGAACAAAGGATTCCCAGCCAGTCTCCCATGCCAGTACTGGCCCAGCCTCAAGCTGCTTCTCAATGGGGAGAGTGCAGCGGTGCTGGGGAAGAAGATGGCGAATAGGTTGGAGGAGTTTTTAAACTAGAGACGGGGGGGGAACCAAGGAAATAGGTAGGATGTGAGGCAAGCAAGGGGGAAGGGGAGAAGTGAATATAATGAGGGTGTAGAGGGGGGTGGGGATAGTACAGTTAGATCGTTAGAGAAGAATAGGATGCTAAATAACCCCAAAGTTTTATCTTGCATGCTGACCAACGCAAGAAGCCTGACCAATAAGGCGGATGAGCTGCGGGCGCTTATATCGGAGGAGAGGTATGACATCGTAGGTATAACAGAGACTTGGCTAGACGATAGCTACGACTGGGCGGTAAATTTATTCGATTATAGTTTATTTAGAAGGGACCGGAAACAGGGGAAAGACGGAGGAGTCTGCTTATATGTAAAGTTATGTCTTATGTCTAAAACCCAGACTAAGGGAAGATATAGGAGAGGGAGAAGAGGGGGTCGAGTCCATGTGGGTAGAGATAGAGGGAACTAAAAATAATAATAAAATATTACTGGGGGTCTGCTATAAGCCACCCAATATAACAGAGGAGAATGAGAATCTGCTATTAGGACAAATAGACAAAGTAGCAAAACATAATGAAGTGATTGTAATGGGGGATTTCAACTACCCGGATATTGACTGGGAAACAGAAACCTGTAGATCTCAGAAAGGAAAAAGGTTCTTGACAAATATTAAGGATAACTATCTCTCCCAACTAGTGCAGGAACCAACGAGAGGGAAGGCCGTGTTGGACTTAATATTGACTAATAGGCCTGATAGAATAACTGAGGTACAGATAGGGGGGCACCTAGGTAATAGCGACCATAATATTATCAACTTCAAAATGCCCTTCAGTAGGGTTATCAATAAGGGAACAACAAAAACATTAAACTTTAGGAGGGCGAAGTTTGATCAGCTGAAAGAAAGCCTTCAACTTATTGACTGGGACAAAGTTCTTAATCAAGGAAATACGAATAGTAAATGGGAAACCTTCAAAAGAATTCTGAATACTCAGTGCGAGAGGTATATACCGTATGGGAATAAAAGGGCCAGAAATAAGAGGAAACCAATATGGTTGAACAAGAACGTAAAAGGGGCGTTAAATAGCAAAAAAGAGGCATTCAAGAGATTAAAACAGGAAAACAGCAAGGAGGCACTAATGTGTTACAATGAAAAAACGAGAACCTGCAAAAAACAAATAAAAATAGCGAAGGAGGAAACAGAGAGACGTATTGCTAGGGAAAGTAGATCAAATCCCAAACTGTTCTTTACGTATATAAATAGTAAAAGGATTAAATCGGATAATATTGGACCGATAAAAAGTGAGGAAGGCAAAATCATAGAGAAAGATGAGGATAAAGCTAATCTATTAAATAATTTTTTTTCGACAACTTTCACAAAGGAAATCGAACTAACAGGAGAAATGAGAAGTGACAAGCTTAATCCTCCACTAAGTATGACAAATCTAACCCAAGCTGGGGTACAGAAACGCCTCAGTAATATTAAAATAAACAAATCACCAGGACCTGATGGCATACACCCACGGGTACTAAGGGAACTAAGTAATGTGATAGACAGACCGTTATATCTTATATTTAAGGACTCTGTTGAGACTGGGTCTGTGCCACTTGATTGGCGACAGGCGAATGAAGTGCCAATATTCAAAAAGGGAGCAAAAAGTGACGCCGGAAACTATCGGCCGGTGAGTCTGACATCCGTTGTGGGCAAAATTTTTGAAAGCTTCATTAAAGAGGCAATTACGGAGAATCTTGATGCTAATAATCTATTAATCCCGAACCAACATGGATTCATGAGGAATCGCTCCTGCCAAACAAACCTAATTGACTTCTACGAGGAGGTTAGCTCTCGAGTAGATCAGGGGGAACCAGTGGATGTCGTGTATCTCGACTTCTCAAAAGCGTTCGATAGCGTGCCACATAATAGGTTGGTATACAAAATGAGAATGATGGGGCTGGGGGAAAATGTCTGCAAGTTGGTAGCTAACTGGCTAAAGGATAGAAGGCAGAGGGTGGTTAAAAATGGAATATACTCAGATTGGGTAAGCGTCACTAGTGGGGTACCACAGGGGTCTGTACTAGGCCCAATGTTATTTATTATCTTTATTAACGACATAGTCAACGGGATAAGTAGAAAAATATCAATATTTGCAGATGACACAAAGTTATGTAAAACAATTAATACAAAAGAGGACAGTGCAGACCTACAGAGGGATTTGGATAAGCTGGGTAGGTGGAGCATTAAATGGCAAATGAGGTTTAACGAGGAGAAATGTAAGGTCATACATATGGGAAGGAAAAATGGAAGTCACCAGTACTCACTGAAAAGGAAATCATTGGGGAATTCAGAGATGGAGAAGGACTTGGGCATCTTGATTGATAGCAAACTAAATTGGAGTGCCCAAAGTCAAGCCGCTGCTGCAAGGGCAAACAGGGTAATGGGATGTATCAGAAGAGGTATAGCTGCAAAGGATGAGAACATTGTTCTTCCACTGTACAAAGCACTGGTCAGACCACACTTGGAATACTGTGCTCAGTTATGGGCCCCAATATATAGCAAGGATATAAATGAGCTTGAAAAGGTACAAAGGAGGGCAACAAAATTAATAAAGGGAATGGAGGGACTGCAATACCCAGAGAGGTTGGCAAAACTAGGACTATTCAGCCTGGAAAAGAGAAGGTTGAGGGGGGACATAATAAATGTGTACAAATATGTTAGGGGACAGTATAGAGATCTTGCACGGGATTTGTTCAAAAGGAGGGATATTACGGTAACAAGAGGGCATTCACTAAGACTGGAAGAGAAAAGGTTTCAGCACCAGCATAGGAAGGGGTTCTTTACGGTAAGAGCAGTGAGAATATGGAATTCACTGAGTGAGGAGACGGTAATGTCGGATTCACTACACCAGTTCAAGCGGGGACTGGATGCATTTCTAGATACCAGGCAGATTTCAGCATATACTTAAAAATAAAATAAAATAGTAAGTTGATACAGGGATTTATTCTGACTGCTGTTTTCAGAGTCGGGAGGGAATTTTTCCTCAGGTGAAGATTGGCCAAATCATTTGGGGTTTTTGCCCTCCTCTGGATCAACTTTAGCAATTACAGAACTAACAGGTTGAACTTGATGGACGAAAGTCTTTATTCGGCTTTACAAACTATCGGGGAACCCACCATGATACACAATCTTCGCTGAGAACTTGAGCTTTGATAAAATCCTATAAATCCTATAATCCTATGAGGGCAGGCACATTCAGCTTAGAATGGCGGTTGACGTACAGATGTCACATGTGCGCGTCTTTTCAAAAGGAATAAAATGGGGAGAGAATGGTTCGATTTTAAAAACAAAAATCCAAATAACAATAGCAGCAGCCAAAATGTCAATGGAACAGGGGATTCCCAGCAAGTCTCCCATGCTGGTACTTGCCCAGCCTCAAGCTGCATAGCAGCTGCAATTTGACGATGGAAGGAACATTCAGCTTAGAACAGCCGTTGACGTGTCAATGTCACATGTGCGTTTCTTTTTAAAAGAAATAAAATGGGGAGGGAAAGGATAGATTTTAATAACAAAAATCCAAAAATCCAAATGACAATAGCAGCGTCAAAATTGTTAACGGATATAGGGATTCCCAACCAGTACTTAACCAACCTCAAGCTGCTGCGATCTGACGAGGGTAGGAACATTCAGCTTAGAATGGCCGTTGATGAGTAGATGTCACATGTGCACATCTTTTCAAAAGGAATAAAATCCGGAGGGAAAGGCTAAATTTTAAAAACAAAAATCCAAGAGACAATATTAGCAGCCAATATGTCAACGGAACCAGGGATTCCCAGCTAGTCTCCCATGCTGATACTTGACCATCCTCAAGCTGCGTAGTGGCTGCAATCTGACAAGTGCAGGTATATTCAGCTTAGAATGGCGGTTGACCCGCAGATCTCACATGTGCACGTCTTTTCAAAAGGAATAAAATGGGGAGGGAAAAGTTAGATTTTAAAAACAAAAATCAAAATGACAATAGCAGCAGCCAAAATGTCAATTGAACAGGGGACTCCCCAAAAGTCTCCCATGCTGGTATTTGCCCAGCCTCAAACTGCATAGCAGCTGTCATCTGACGAGGACAAGCATATTCAGTTTAGAATGGAAGTTGACGTGCAAATGTCACATGTGCGCGTCTTTTCAAAAGGAATAAAATTGGGAGTCAAAGATTAGATTATAAAAACAAAAATCCAAATGACAATAGCAGCAGCCAATATGTCTATAAAACCAGGAATTCCCAGCCAGTCTCCCATGCCAGTACTTGCCCAGCCTCAAGCTGCATAGCTGCTACGATCTGACGAGGGCAGGCACTTTCAGCTTAGAATGGCAGCTGACGTGAAGGTGTCACATGTGCACGTCTTTTCAAAAGGAATAAAATCCGGAGGGAAAGGCTAGATTTTAAAAAGAAAAATCCAAAAGACAATATTAGCAGCCAATGTGTCAATGGAACTGGGGAGTCCCAGCCAGTCTCCCATGCTGGTACTTGCCCAGCCTCAAGCTGTGTAGTGGCTGTGACGCGCCCCCTGGGCCATATTCTTTCGGGGAATACCCGGAGCTGGATCAGATGGGGGTTGTAGTCTCCGAGCGGCTGTGACCCGGTCCGTGCCCAGGGTGTCAAACTCAGTGTGAGTGGCAGTCCTACAGATGTTATAAAGTTCTTTATGTCGACTACGCCACCCGTTGATGTGCGGTCAATACGGCCGCCGCTGCAGCAGGGTCCGCTGAGGCTGGTGGTGTGTGTGCAGCTTGATAGTAGTATAACCCCCAACGGGAGGGGTATAGCCTCAGGGGGTCAGTCGCAGAGGATGGGGGTTGTGGTGGTGCAGTGTGGACGGTATTAAGACTCAGAGTCGGGCTGTGCAGTTCATGGTCTTTACTTACTGCTGTTGTGCTGGCCACTCCGGCCTTGAGTGACCACCCGAGCCGTGCTGCGTCCACCAGGTCCTGGATTCGGCCAACCCCCAAGCAAGTCCGGAGCGTGGTCCTGAGCCCTCCTTCTGTCTTGTCCTCGTCTCTGGCCTTCCCCACCAGTGATCCACCTAAGTCCGGCTCCCTCGGGCCTTCTGTTGGTAAAACCCGTGGCTCTGGGTTCCCTGACCCTATTTGTGGTCTGCCTTCCGGGTGGATATGGTGGGTGGTCGTGGCAGAAGCTGCCCACGACCTCCGGTCTCTGGCTGAGGTATGCTGTAGCCCCCACCAGTTTGGGATCCGGTACCCTGTTGCCAACTCTTCACCCTGTGATTGTATTTGGGTTCTCAGAGTTCTTTCCTTCTCCCCCTCTGGGCCTTTCTTGCTCCTCTCTCTCTCTCTCTCTTCTCTGGGCCGCTCTGCTCTCTTCCTCTGACTGGCTGTCTGACTGACTCTCTGACAACTGACTGACCCTGTTTCTAGATGGTTCCCACCTTATATACTCCCTCTATGTGTGAGCTCAGGTGACCAGCACCCAATGAGCTCCTAGCTTTACCCAGACTGCTCCCCCTATCTGCCCCTACACTACAGGGATGTTCCAACCCCCTCCCACTCCAGCCAGGGACAGACACGGTCGTACCTGCACATTTACACTAGTGGGAGTACATTAGTTCTGTCCCCCGGAAATGGGATGTATGTAGTGCATGCAGCTATCTGAGCTCAGCCCCACACTCCATCCTTACCCGGGAGTGGAATATCACACCTCTGGCTGAGGTGCAATACTCCTGTAGCAGCCGAATCCTCAGGGTGCTACATTCCCCCCTGGTAAATCACAGCACGTCCTCGGGCTGTAAGAGATAAAACACCAAAACATACAATTTTTGCATAGTAACATAACATCAACATATAAAACATCATATAAAACATTATACATATATATCAATAAAACTTTTCATATAAAACATTCTTGTCTTGTCTTGTTTCAGGTTCCTCCGGTCACTGTGCAACTTGTGACCGGGTAAAATGCGACAGTCTCCTGAAGAAAAATGGTTTTCCTATAAAACCAGTAGGGGCGCTTTAGGAAGCGCAACTATATACAAGGGAAAGTGGCCGCTCTCAGTCCTCGGCCAGGTATTAGGAAAGGATGACCGCTCTCAGTCCTCGGTCAGTGGGAATAGGGACACACAGGAACAGTTCACTCTTGTCCCAACGGGGAACATATTTAAAGCAGCAACAGTTCTGGTACCCCGAAGGGTAACTATACACAGTCTCTCTTTACCGTACTTCAATGACGGCTTCCTCCTGCTCCTTCTTGCTGGTAAGCTTCAGACCCGTCCGGGTCCTCTTGCTCCTCCTGACACCTCAGCTCTTCCTCTGTCAAACGGTGTACATGAAGGGCATAGGAGTCTTTCTTTCCGGAGTCGGGGATGGTGGTACTCCGGTGGCCATATAAAGGGCTGCCCATCCGGGCACGTATGCTGGGCGAACAGGTCTTCACCCAGGTGCGGCACTCTTGATCTTATGGGCGCAGTGGTGGTAGCGGCGCCCGGGTTGCCCAGGCCTTGCGACCAGGCTTGGGGCACCTTGAAGGTAAAGGGCACCGTAAGGACGGCGGCGCCCTGGGTTACTTGGCCCTGCGACCAGGCCGGGGGCTCCGCAGAGGTAGGGGGCGCTGTTGGTATTGCGTCGCCCGGGGGTACTAGGCCTTGCGACCAGGCTGATGGTACTTCCTGCTTGGCCACGCTCAGAGTCGAGGCGCGTGACATCACAGGGGTCGCGGCCGCGGCTTCCGGTTGAGGCCTAGTCTGCGGCGGTGACGTTGCAGCGACGGGCACGGCAGGGGGTACTTCGGGCTCTGCGACGGGGAGCTGGGGCAGGTACGCGGTTTCCCGGTTTGGGGTAAAGACGTCCCCTTTACCTGCCTCCATTCGTTCGGCTCCCTTCTCGGCGCCGTCTCCGGCCTTGAGTCCTCCCGCGCCATCCTCAGAGGCGGTCTGTCTCCTCTTCTCGGGTGGCATGCTCCGCTGACGGGTTCTTGTCTGCTGGGCCGTCTCTCGGCTCCACTCCGCCAACGTCTCTCGCTGCACCCGGGCCATCCTCCGTGCGAGGCCCTCCAGCGCAGTCTGTGCACACTCCCGGTCTCGGGGGAGCTGTGCTAAGATCTCCACTAAGCCTAGTGGACTTGTTGCTTCCAGCAGGCTCCTGACCAGCGGGTCGGTGCTGCTCTGCTCTCCTTCCATCTCCGGGTAGGCTTTCTCTGGACTCTTCTCCAGGCTTCTTGTCTCCGGGTGCGCTCTCTCCAGACTGCTCCAGGCGGCACCCATCTTTGTTCTTTTGTCCTGAGTCCTCCCACTTCGAGGGCGGTCCCGGGGCAACTTGGTGATTGTCAGCTCCAGGGGCAGTTCTTTCACGCTGATGGACACCTCTAACATCACAGTCTCTGTTGGTGGGGGCGGTTTCCGCTTTTGGCGCCATTCTTCGTCCTGGCCCACGATGGGAGGCGGCCTCTTGCCATCCTCTGGCACGCCCATAATGGCGTCCGCTCTTCCAAGGCGGGAAATCTTCGGAAATGGCGGGAATCGTCTCCCAGTGGCGGGAAACTCTGCAGATGGCGGGAACAAACTGCAAATGGCGGACAACCGGCGGGAATCGACTGGTGATGGGGTCCGATGGCGGGGACCCTCCGGAACCGGCGGGAGACTTCTTTTTGAGGTAAACTTGTACTTTTCTTCAGGCACGCAGTACCCGGTTGTTGCGGGCACGTTATCCTGCCGACTACGCCAAGGTTGACGCGCCCCCTGGGCTGTGACCCGGTCCGTGCCCAGGGTGTCAAACTCAGTGTGAGTGGCAGTCCTACAGATGTTATAAAGTTCTTTATGTCGACTACGCCACCCGTTGATGTGCGGTCAATACGGCCGCTGCTGCAGCAGGGTCCGCTGAGGCTGGTGGTGTGTGTGCAGCTTGATAGTAGTATAACCCCCAACGGGAGGGGTATAGCCTCAGGGGGTCAGTCGCAGAGGATGGGGGTTGTGGTGGTGCAGTGTGGACTGTATTAAGACTCAGAGTCGGGCTGTGCAGTTCATGGTCTTTACTTACTGCTGTTGTGCTGGCCACTCCGGCCTTGAGTGACCACCCGAGCCGTGCTGCGTCCACCAGGTCCTGGATTCGGCCAACCCCCAAGCAAGTCCGGAGCATGGTCCTGAGCCCTCCTTCTGTCTTGTCCTCGTCTCTGGCCTTCCCCACCAGTGATCCACCTAAGTCCAGCTCCCTCGGGCCTTCTGTTGGTAAAACCCGTGGCTCTGGGTTCCCTGACCCTATTTGTGGTCTGCCTTCCGGGTGGATATGGTGGGTGGTCGTGGCAGAAGCTGCCCACGACCTCCGGTCTCTGGCTGAGGTATGCTGTAGCCCCCACCAGTTTGGGATCCGATACCCTGTTGCCAACTCTTCACCCTGTGATTGTATTTGGGTTCTCAGAGTTCTTTCCTTCTCCCCCTCTGGGCCTTTCTTGCTCCTCTCTCTCTCTCTCTTTTCTGGGCCGCTCTGCTCCTCTGCTCTCTTCCTCTGACTGGCTGTCTGACTGACTCTCTGACAACTGACTGACCCTGTTTCTAGATGGTTCCCACCTTATATACTCCCTCTATGTGTGAGCTCAGGTGACCAGCACCCAATGAGCTCCTAGCTTTACCCAGACTGCTCCCCCTATCTGCCCCTACACTACAGGGATGTTCCAACCCCCTCCCACTCCAGCCAGGGACAGACACGGTCGTACCTGCACATTTACACTAGTGGGAGTACATTAGTTCTGTCCCCCGGAAATGGGATGTATGTAGTGCATGCAGCTATCTGAGCTCAGCCCCACACTCCATCCTTACCCGGGAGTGGAATATCACACCTCTGGCTGAGGTGCAATACTCCTGTAGCAGCCGAATCCTCAGGGTGCTACAGCTGCAAACTGACAAGAGCAGGCATATTCAGCTTAGAATGGCGGTTGACCTGCAGATGTCACATGTGCGCGTCTTTTCAAAAGGAATAAAATGGGGGGAGGGAAAGGTTAGATTTTAAAAACAAAAATCCAAATGACAATAGCAGCAGCCAAAATGTCAATGGAAGCAGGAATTTCCAGCCAGTCTCCCATGCCAGTACTTGCCTGGCCTCAAGCTGCATAGTGGCTGCAATCTGATGAGGGCAGGCACATTCAGCTTAGAATGGCCGTTGAGAAAGTAAAGTCACATGTGCACGTCTTTTCAAAAGGAATAAAATGTGGAGGGAAAGGTTAGATTATAAAAAAAAATCCAAAAATCCAAATGACAATAGCAGCAGCCATAACGTCAACGGATCCAGCGATTCCCAGCAAGTCTCCCATGCCAGATCTTACCCAGCCTCAAGCTGCGTAGCAACTGCAATCTGATGAGGGCAGGCACATTCAGCTTAGAGTGGCCGCTAATGTGGAGGGATCACATGTGCGTGTCTTTTCAAAAGGAATAAAATGGGGAGGGAAAGGTTCGATTTTAAACATAAAAATCCAAAAATCCAAAAATCCAAATGACAATAGCAGCAGCCAAAATGTCTATGGAACAGACAGTCCCGCATGCCGGTAATTGCCCAGCCTCACGCTGCGTAGCAGCTACAATCTGACAAGGGCAGGCACATTCAGCTTAGAATGTCCGTTGACTTGCAGATGTTACATGTGCGCGTCTTTTCAAAAGGAATAAAATTGGGAGGGAAAGTTTAGATTTTAAAAACAAAAATCCAAAAATCCAAATGACAATAGCAGCAGCCAAAATGTCAATGGAACCATGAATTCCCAGCCAGTCTCCCATGTCTGGCACTTGTCCAGCCTCATGCTGCATAGCAGCTGCAATCTGATGAGGGCAGGCACATTGAGATTAGAATAGCAGTTGACTTATGGATGTCACATGTGCGCGTCTTTTCAAAAGGAATAAAATGGGGAGGGAAAAGTTAGATTTTAAAAACAAAAATCCAAATGACAATAGCAGCAGCCAAAATGTCAACAGTACTGGGGATTCCCAGCCAGTCTCCCATGCCAGTACTTGCCTGACCTTAAGCTGCGTAGTGGCTGCAATCTGACAAGGGAAGGCACATTCAGCTTTGAATGGCCATTGGCGCACAGATGTCTCATATGCGCGTCTTTTCAAAAGGAATGAAATGGGGAGGGAAAGGTTGCATTTTAAAAACAAAAACCCCAAAATCCAAATGACAATAGCAGTAGCCAAAATATTAACGGAAACAGAGATTCTCAGCCAGTCTCCCATGCTCGTACTTGCCCAGCCTCAAGCTGTGTAGCAGCTGCAATCTGACGAGGGCAGGCATATTCAGCTTAGAATGGCCGAGGACGTGCAGATATCACATGTGCGCATCTTTTCAAAAGGAATGAAATGGGGAGGGAAAGGTTAGATTTTAAATACAAAAATCCAAATGACATTAGCAGCAGCCAAAATGTCAATGGAAGCGGGAGTTCCCAGCCAGTCTCCCATGCCAGTACTTGATTGGCCTCAATCTGTGTAGTGGCTTTAATCTGATGAGGGGAGGCACATTCAGCTTAGAATGGCCGTTGAGAAATTATTGTCACATGTGCACGTCTTTTCAAAAGGAATAAAATGGGGAGGGAAAGTTTAGATTTTAAAACAAAAATCCAAAAATCCAAAAATCCAAATGACAATAGCAGCAGCCAAAATGTCAACAGAACTGGGGAATCCCAGCCAGTCTCTCATGCCGGTACTTGCCCAGTCTCAAGCTGCGAAGTCTGCTGAAATCTGAGAAGGGTAGGCACATTCAGCATAGAATAGCCGTTGACATGCAAATGTCACTTGTGCACGTTTTTTCAAAATGAATAAAATGGGGAGGGAAAGGTTAGATTTTAAAAACAAAAATCCAAAAATCCAAATGACTATAGCAGCTGCCAAAATGTCAATGGAATGGGGGATTCCCAGCCAGTCACTCATGCCTTTACTTCCTGGCCTCAAACTGCGTAGCGGCTGTGATATGATGAGGGCAGGCACATTCAGCTTAGAATGGCCGTTGACATGCAAATGTCACATGTGCGCGTCTTTTAAAAAGACATAAAACGGGGACGGAAAGGTTAGATTTTTAAAACAAAAATCCAAAAATCCAAATGACAATAGCAGCAGCCAAAACATCAACGGAACTGAGGATTCCCAGTCTGTCACCCATGCCCGTACTTTCCCAACCTCAAGCTGCATAGCAGCTGCAATCTGACAATGGCAGGCACATTCAGTTTGGAAGGGACATTGACATGCAGATATCACAAGTGCGTGTTTTTTCAAAAGGAATAAAATGGGGAGGGAAAAGTTAGATTTTAAAAACAAAAATCCAAAAATCCAAATGACAATAGCAGCAGCCAAAATGTCAACGGAACCATGGATTCCCAGCCAGTCTCCCATGCCGGTACTTACCTGGCCTCAAGCTGCATAGCTGCTGTGATCTGTTGAGGGCAGCCACATTCAGCTTAGAACAGCCATTGACAGGCTGATGTCACATGTGCGCGTCTTTTCAAAAGGAATAAAATGGGGAGGGAAAGGTTAGATTTTAAAAACCAAAATCCAAAAATCCAAAAATACAAAAATCCAAATGACAATAGCAGCAGCCAAAAAGTCAACAGAACTGGGGATTCACAGCCACTCTCCCATGCTGGTACTTAAGCTTCGTAGCGGCTGCGATCTGATGAGAGAAGGAACATTCGGCTTAGAATGTCTGTAGACTTGTAGATGTCACATGTCCGTGTCTTTTCAAAAGGAATGAAAAGGAGAGGGAAAGGTTAGATTTTAAAAACAAAAATCCAAATGACAATAGCAGCAGACAAAATGTCAACGGAACCAGCGATTTACAGCTAGTTTCCCACGCTGTTACTTGCCCAACTTCAAGCTGCGTAGCAGCTGCGATCTGACGAGGTCAGGCACATTCAGCTTAGAATGGCCTTTGATGTGCAGGTGTCACATGTGCGTGTGTTTTCTAAAGGAAAAAAATGGGAAGGAAAAGGTTAGATTTTTAAAACAAAAATCCAAAAATTCAAATGACAATAGAAGCAGCCAAAATATCAATGGAACTGGGGATTCCCAGGAATTCTCCCTTGCTGGTATCTGCCTGGCTTCAAGCTGCGTAGCAGCTGTAATCTGACGAGGAAAGGCACATGCAGCTTTCAATGGCCATTGATATGCAGATGTCACATGTGCGTGTCTTTTCAAAATGAATAAAATGGGGAGGGAAAGGTTAGATTTTAAAAACAAAAATCCAAAAATACAAATGACAATAGCAGCAGCCAAAATGTCAACGGAACCGGCGATTCCCAACCAGTGTCCCATGCCAGTACTTGCCCTGCCTCAAGCTGCATAGTGGCTGCAATCTGATGAGGAGAAGGAATATTCAGCTTAGAAAGCCTGTTGATGTACAGGAGTCGCATGTGCGCGTCTTTTCAAAAGCAATAAAATGGGGAGGGAAAGGTTAGATTTTAAAAACAAAAATCCAAATGACAATTGCAACACCCAAAATGTCAATGGAACCAGGGATTCCCAACCAGTCTGCCATGCCAGTACTGGCCCGGTCTCAAGCTGCGTAGTGGCTGCGATCTGATGAGGGCAGGCACATTCAGCTTAGAATGCCCATTGACGTGCAGATGTCACATGTGCGCGTCTTTTCAAAAGGAATAAAATGGGGAGGGAAAGGTTAGATTTTAAAAACAAAAATCCAAATGACAATAGCAGCAGCCAAAATGTCAATGGAACCGGGGATTCCCAGCCAGTCTCCCGTGCCAGTACTTGCCCGGCCTCAAGCTGAGTAGCGGCTGCCATCTGACGATAGAAGGCACATTCAGCTTAGAATGACCGTTGATATGCAGAAGTCACATGTGCGCGTCTTTTCAAAAGGAAAAAAATGGGGAGGGAAAGGTTAGATTTTAAAAACAGAAATCCAAAAATCCAAATAACAATAGCAGCAGCCAAAATTTCAACGGAACCAGGGATTCCCAGCCAGTCTCCCATTCCAGTATTTGCCCAGCCTCAAGCTGTGTAGTGGCTGCGATCTGACGAAGGCAGACACATTCAGCTTAGTATGGCCATGAACTTGCAGATGTCACATGTGCATGTCTTTTGAAAAGGAATAAAATGGAGAGGGAAAGGTTAGATTTTAAAAACAAAAATACAAAAATACAAATAACAAGAGCAGCAGCCAAAATGTCAACGGAACTGAGGATTCCCAGCCAATCTCCCATGCTGGTACTTGCCCAACCTCAAACTGCGTAGCAGCTGCGAACTGACAAGGGAAGGCACATTCAGCTTAGAATAGCCTTTGACGTACAGATGTCACATGTGCGTGTCTTTTCAAAAGGAATAAAATGGGGAGGGAAAGGTTAGATTTTAAAAACAAAAATCCAAATGACAATAGCAGCAGCCAAAATGTCAACGGAGCCAGGGACTCCCAGCCAGTCTCTCATGCTGGTACTTGCCCATCCTCAAGCTGCGTAACAGCTGCAATCTGATGAGGGAAGGAACATTCAGCTTAGAATGGCCGTTGACCTGCAGATGTCACATGTGCGTGTCTTTTCAAAAGGAATAAAATGGGGAGGGAAAGGTTAGATTATAAAAATAAAAATCCAAAAACCCAAATGACAATAGCAGCAGCCAAAATGTCAACGGAACTGGGGAATCCCAGCCAGTCTCCCATGCTGGTACTTGCCCAGCTTCAAGGTGTGTAGCAGCTGTGATCTGATGAAGGCAGGCACATTCAGCTTAATATGGCCTTTAACATGCAGATGTCACATGTGCACGTCTTTTCAAAAGGAATAAAATGGGAAGGGAAATGTTAGATTTTAAAAACAAAAATCCAAAAATTCAAATGACAATAGCAGCAGCCAAAATGTCAACAGAACTGGGGATTCCAAGCCAGTCTCCCATGCAAGTACTTGCCTGACCTCAAGCTGCGTAGCAGCTACAATCTGACAAAGGCTAGCACATTCAGCTTAGAATGGCCAATAACGTGCAGATGGCCCATGCGCGCGTCTTTTCAAAAGGAATAAAATGGGAAGGGAAAAGTTAGATTTTAAAAACAAAAATCCAAATAACAACAGCAGCAGTCAAAATGTCAACAGAAGAAGGGATTCCCAGCCAGTCTAACATGCCAGTACCTGCCTGGCCTCAAGCTGCATAGCGGTTGTGATCTGACAAGGGCAGGAACATTAAGCTTTGAATGGCCGTTGACATGCAAATGTCACATTTGCACGTCTTTTCAAAAGGAATAAAATGGGGAGGGAATGGTTAGATTATTAAAATCAAAAATCCAAATGACAATAACAGCAGCCAAAATGTCAATGGAAACAAGAATTCCCAGCCAGTCTCCCATGGCACTACTTGCCCAGCCTCAAGCTGCTAAGCAGCTGCGATCTGATGAGGGCAGGCACATTCAGCTTAGAATGGCCATTGACGTACAGATGTCACATGTGCACGTCTTTTCAAAAGGAATAAAATGGGGAGGGAAAGGTTAGATTATAAAAAAAAATCCAAAAATCCAAATGATAATAGCAGCAGCCAAAATTTCAACGGAACCAGGGATTCCCAGCAAGTCTCCAATGCCAGTTCTTGCCCAGCCTCAAGCTGTGTAGTGACTGCAATCTGATGAGAGCAGGCACATTCAGCTTAGAGTGGCTGCTAATGTGGAGGTGTCACATGTGCGTGTCTTTTCAAAAGGAATAAAATGGGGAGGGAAAGGTTAGATTTTAAAAACAAAAATCCAAATGACAATAGCAGCAGCCAAAATGTCAACGGAAACAGGAACTTCCAGCCAGTCTCCCATGCCAGTACTTGCCCAGCCTCAAGCTGCATAGCAGCTGCAATCTGATGAGGGAAAGCACATTCAGCTAAGAATGGCTGTCGATGTGTGGATGACACATGTGCGCTTCTTTTCAAAAGGAATAAAATGGGGAGGGAAAGGTTAGATTTTAAAAACAAAAATCCAAAAATCCAAATGACAATAGCAGCAGCCAAAATATCAACGCAACCGGTGATTCCAAGCCAGTCTCCCATGTGGGTACTTGCCCAGCCTCAAGCTGTGTAGCGGCTACAATCTGACGAGGGTAGGCACATTCAGCTTAGAATACCCGCTGACGTGCAGATGTCACATGTGCGCGTCTTTTCAAAAGGAATAAAATGGGGAGGGAAAAGTTAGATTATAAAAACAAAAATCCAAAAATTGAAAAATCCAAATGACAATAGCAGCAGCCAAAATGTCAACAGAACCGAGGATTCCCAGCTATTCTCACATGCCGGAAATAGCCCAGCCTCAAGCTGCGCTGCAGCTGCTATTTGACGAGAAGAGGCACATTCAGCTTAGAATGGCCGCTGACGTGCAGATGCCACATGTGGGCGTCTTTTCTAAAGGAATAAAATGGGGAGGGAAAAGTTAGATTTTAAAAACAAAAATCCAAAATCCAAATGACAATAACAGCAGCCAAAATTTAAATGGAATGAGGGATTTCCAGCCAGTCTCCCATGCCAGTACTTGCCATGCCTCAAGCGGTGTAGCAACTGCAATTTTACGAGGGTAGGCACATTCAGCTTAGAATGGCCGTTGACTTGCAGATATCACATGTGCATGTCTTTTCAAAAGGAATAAAATGGGGAGGGAACAGTTAGATTTAAAAAACAAAAATCCAAAAATCCAAATGACAATAGCAGCAGCCAAAATGTCAACCGAACCGGGGATTACCAGCCACTCTCCCATGCCAGTACTTGCCCAGTTTCAAGCTGAGTAGCGGCTGCGAACTGACGCGGGAAGGCACATTCAGCTTAGAATGGCCGTTGACATGGAGAAGTTACATGTGCGTGTCGTTTCAAAAGGAATAAAATGGGGAGGGAAAGATTAAATTTTAAAAACAAAAATCCAAAAGACAATAGCAGCAGCCAAAATGTCAACAGAAACAGGGATTCTCAACCAGTCTCCCATGCCGGTACTTGCTTGGCCTCAACCTGCGTAGCAGCTGCAATTTGATGAGGAAAGCCACATTCGGCTTAGAATGGCCATTGTCATGTGTGCGTCTTTTCAAAAGGAATAAAATGGGAAGGAAAAGATAAGATTTTAAAAACAAAAATCCAAATGAAAATAGCAGCAGCCAAAATGTCAACGGAATTGGGGTTTCCCAGCCAGTCTCCAATGCTGATACTTGCCCAACCTCAAGCTGCATAGTGGCTGCGATCTGATGTGGGAAGGCACATTCAGCTTTGAATGGCCGTTGACGTGCAGATGCTACATGTGCCCGTCTTTTCAAAAGCAATAAAATGGGGAGTGGACGGTTAGATTTTAAAAACAAAAATCCAAAAATCCAAATGACAATAGCAGCAGCCAAAATGTCAATGGAACCCAGGCTTCCCAGCCAGTCTCCCATGCTAGTACTTGCCTGATCTCAAGCTGCATAGCAGGTGCAATTTGCCAAGGGTAGGCACAATCAGCTTAGAATCGACATTGACGTACATATGTCACATGTACGCGTCTTTTCAAAAGGAATAAAATGGGGAGGGAAACAGATTTTAAAAACAAAAATCCAAATGACAATAGCAGCTGCCAAAATATTATTGGAACCAGGAATTCCCAGGCAGTCTCCCATGCCAGTACAAGCCCAGCCTCAAGTTGCATAGCAGCTGCAATCTAACGAGGGTAGGCACATTCAGCTTAGAATGGCTACCGATGTGCAGATGTCACATGAGCGCGTCTTTTTGAAAGGAATAAAATAGGGAGGGAAAGGTTAGAAATTAAAAACAAAAATCCAAATGACAATAGCAGCAGCTAAAGTGACAACGGAAACAGGAATTCCCAGCCAGTCTCCCATGTTGGTACTTGCCTGCCCTCAAGCTGAGTAGCAGCTGCGATCTGAGGAGAGCAGGCACATCCAGCTTAGAATGGCCATTGACAAGCAGATGTAATATGTGCGCATCTTTTCAAAAGGAATAAAATGGGGAGGGAAAGGTTAGATTTTAAAAACAAAATGACAATAGCTGAAGTCGAAATGTCAATGGAACCTGGTATGTGCAGCTAGTCTCCCATGCTGGTACATGCCCATCCTCAAGCTGCATAGCAGCTGTGTTCTGAGGAGGGCAGACACATCCAGCTTAGAATGGCCATTGACGTGCGGAAGTCACTTGTGCGCGTCTTTTCAAAAGGAATAAAAAGGGGATGGAAAGGTAAAATTTTAAAAACATATTTCCAAATAACAATAGCAGCAGCCAAAATGTCAATGGAACCGGTCATTCCTAGCCAGTCTCTCATATCGGTACTTGCCCAGCCTCAAGCTGCGTAGCGGCTGCAATCTGACGAGGGTAGCCACATTCAGGTTAGAATTGCCATTGATGTGCTGATGTCACATGTGCGCATCATTTCAAAAGGAATAAAATGGGGAGGGAAAAGTGAGATTTCAAAAACAAAAATCCAAATGACAATAGCAGCAGCCAAAATGCCAACGGAATCGGGGATTCCCAGCCAGTCTCCCACGCCTGTACTTGTCCGGCCTCAAGCTGCGTAGTGGCAGTGATCTGATGAGGGCAGGCACATTCAGCTTAGAATGGCCATTGACAAGCAGATGTCACATGTGCGCGTCTTTTCAAAAGGAATAAAATGAGGAGGGAAAGGTTAGATTTTAAAAACAAAAAGCAGGGAAAACATCCATGGAATCGGGGATTCCCAGCCAGTTTCCCACGCTGGTATTTGCCTGGCCTCAAGCTGCATAGCAGCTGCAATCTGATGAGGGAAGGAACATTGAGAATAGAATGGCCATTGACATCCAGCTGTCACATGTGCGTGTCTTTTCAAAAGGAATAAAATGGGGAGGGAAAGGTTAGATTTTAAAAACAAAAATCCAAAAATCCAAATGACAATAGCAGCAGCCAAAATGTCAACAGAAACAGGGATTCCCAGCCAATCTCCCATGCTGGTACTTGCTCAGCTTCAAGCTGCATAGTGGCTGCGATCTAACAACGGCGTGCACAATCAGCTTAGAATGGCCGTTAACGTGCAGGCAAAACATGTGCGTGTCTTTTCAAAAGGAATAAAATGGGGAGGGAAAGGTTAGATTTTAAAAACAACAATCCAAAAATCCAAATCACAATAGCAGCAGCCAAAATGTCAATGGAACCAGGAATTCCCAACTAGTCTCCCATGCCAGTACTTGCCCAGCCTCAAGCTGCATAGCAGTTGTGATCAGAAGAGGGCAGGCACATTCAGCTTAGATAGGCTATTGACTTACAGATGTCACATGTGCACATCTTTTCAAAAGGAATAAAATGTGCAGGTAAAGGTTAGATTTTAAAAACAAAATTCCAAACGACAATAGCAGCAGCCAAATTGTCAACGGAACCAGGTATTCCCAGCCAGTCTCCCATGCCGGTACTTACCAAACCTCAAACTGTGTAGCGGCAGCGATCTGACAAGGGAAGGCACAATCGGCTTAGAATGGCCATTGACATGCAGATGTTACACGTGCGCGTCTTTTCAAAAGGAATAAAATGGGGAGAGAAAGGTTAGATTTTATAAACAAAAAAACAAAATCCAAATGATAATAGCAGCAGCCAAAATTTCAACTGAACTGGGGATTCCCAGCCAGTCTTCCAAGCTGGTATTTGCCCAGCCTCAAGCTGCATAGTTGCTGAGATATGACAACAGCATGCACAATCAGCTTTGAATGGCCGTTAACGTGCAAATGTCACATGTGCGCTTCTTTTCAAAAGGAATAAAATGGGGAGGGAAAGGTTAGATTTTAAAAACAAAAAAACAAAAATCCAAATCACAATAGCAGCAGCCAAAATGTCAACAGAACAGGGGATTCCCAGCCAGTTGCCCATGCTGCAACTTGCCTGACCTCAAGCTGCTTTGCGACTGTGATTTGACAAGGGCAGGCACATTCAGCTTAGAATGGCCATTGACGTGCAGATGTCACATGTGTGTGTCTTTTCAAAAGGAATAAAATGGGGAGGGAAAGGTTTCATTTTAAAAACAAAAATTAAAAAATCCAAATGACAATAGCAGCAGCCAAAATGTCAACAGACACTGGGATCCCCAGCCAGTCTCCCATGCTGGTACTTGCCCAGCCTCAAGCTGCGCAGCAACTGCAATCTGAGAAGGGCAGGCACACTCAGCTTAGAAAAGCCATTGATGGGCAGCTGGCACATGTGCGCGTCTTTTCAAAAGGAATAAAATGGGGAGGAAAGGTTAAATTTTAAAAACAAAAATCCAAAGGACAATAGCAGCGGCCAAAATGTGTGTCTTTTCAAAAGGAATAAAATGGGGAGGGAAAGGTTTCATTTTAAAAACAAAAATTAAAAAATCCAAATGACAATAGCAGCAGCCAAAATGTCAACAGACACTGGGATCCCCAGCCAGTACTTGCCTGGCCTCCAGCTGCATAGCAGCTGTGATCTGACAAAGGAAGGCACACTCAGCTTAGAATGGCCGTTGACGTGCAGATGTCACATGTGCGCATCTTTTCAAAAGGAATAATATGGGGAGGGAAAGATTCCATTTTAAAAACAAAAATCCAAATGACTATAGCAGCAGCCAAAATGTCAACGGAAACAGGGATTCCCAGAGAGTCTCCCATACCAGTATTTGCTCAGCCACAAGCTGCATAGCGGCTGCGATCTAATGAGGGAAGGCACATTCAGCTTAGAATGGCCGTCGATGTGCAGATGTCACATGTGCGCATCTTTTCAAATGGAATAAAATGGGGAGGGAAAGCTCATGTTTTTAAAAACAAAAATCCAAAAATCCAAATGACAATACCAGCAGCCAAAATGTCAATGGAACCAAGGATTCCCAGCCAGTCTCCCATGATGGTACTTGCCCAGCCTCAAGCTATGTAGCAGCTGCGATCTGATGAAGGAAGGCACACTCAGCTTAGAATGGCTGTTGATTGGAGGATTTCAAATGTGCACGTCTTTTCAAGAGGAATAAAATGGGGAGGGAAAGGTTAGATTTTAAAAACAAAAATCCAAATGACAATAGCAGCAGCCAGTCTTCCATGCCAGTACTTGCCTGACCTCAAGCCACGTAGCAGCTGCGATTTGACGAATTAAGGCACATTCAGCATAGAATGGCCGTTGACGTACTGATGTCACATGTGCGCGTCTTTTCAAAAGGAATAAAATGGGGAGGGAAAGGTTAGATTTTAAAAACAAAAATCCAAATGACAATAGCAGCAGCCAAAATGTCAACGGAACCGGGGATTCCTATCTAGTCTCCCACAAAGGTACTTGCCCAGCCTCAAGCTGCATAGCAGCTGCGATCTGACGAGGGAAGTCACATTCAGCTTAGAATGGCCGGTGACCTGCAGATGGCACATGTGCGCGTCTTTTCACAAGGAATAAAATGGGGAGGGAAAGGTTAGATTTTAAAAACAAAAATCCAAATGACATTACCAGCAGCCAAAATGCCAATGGAATCGGGGATTCCCAACCAGTCACCCATGCTGATACTTGCCCAGCCTCAATCTGCATAACAGCTGCGCTCTGATGAGGGAAGGCACACTCAGCTCAGAATGGCCGTTGATGAACAGATGTCACATGTGCGTGTGACACCCCAGGGGTCTAGTTGCCACAGTAATAGAGATATTATGTCTGAGAGCAAGTGGGAGGTTTCTCTGGTCAGGAGCCATAAGCATGCAACACTGCCCGCCCAGACCTGGGAGGGGAGGAATCTGCCCTTATAAACTGGGTCTGGGGCGGGATTAGGTGAGACAGAGACAGAGCCTGCAGAACAAGCAGAGCAGTCAGAGCCTAGAATGAAGCTGCAGAGACAGGAAAAGCTACATCAGGAGCTCTGTAGGAGCAGAGGCAGAAGGCCAGGGGCTGTGAGCAGAGATATAGCTCGCCCTGGCTGAAGTTACTAAAACCGGACACAGGAGTCCGAGGCTGTGGGGACTGATATATTCCCAGCAGCAGAAACCAGCTGGCAGGGGATTCCAGGTCCTCTGGCCATAGAAGCCCGGAGGCTCAGTCACAAAGAAGGGACCATTTAGAAAAAAACGCAGCACTACTGGACCTGGGTGCATGAGTTGGGTCCAAAGCCTTGAAATGTCGCGATAACCTCAGCACACCAAATGTTATAATAAGATACTTTTATTTGCAGTCCACACTAAAGACGTTTCGGTCGACAAGAACTTCATCAGTGTACTGCATGTAAACAAAATGAACAGATATAGAATACAAACATTATAGTGATAATAAAGTCACAGATTATGTATACAAAACATATAAATAAAGGTCTATGTGTCTATGTAACCTTTTGTCCCACAGTAAAGCAAAAAAAGGGGGCAACCTACCAAGTTACTGGGATTGGAGCAGGAAAAGAGAAGGAGATGGGACCCAATACAGGGATTCCTATGGAGAAAGTGCATACTATGAGGTAATGGAAGGATATATGGGGCTATAATGGGGTGAGGACTATAAGGGAGGTAGACATACCGTTTGTGCCATGAAGTATAGGACAGGTGCTGCATCGATCGCGGTATCCACCGCTGGATGTGAGCAGTGTGCACGACTTGGAGACTGGCTACAAATATTATTAGAGGAGAGGAGGGTTTGGCTGCCAGCCAATGAGGAAGTTTGAATGTGCTGGTAATTAGCGCTCGATGCGGTGACGTCACAGGAAGTGACGCGAAAAAGGGAGTGCCGGCATCTGATTGGTCCGGCGCCGCGCATGCGCACGTGCGTGCGTGTCAGCCGACGTGTAGGTGCGTTCCAGGGACCAGGAAGTGGTTTCTGTATCGAAGTGATGTGTTCCACTGCCGGAAAAGAATGGCAAGGAGCGTTCCACCATCGAGAGAAGGGGTTGCAGAGTGCAGGAGGGATATAGGAGAATGAGGATGGGTATGGATCCTTCATCTGAAATATGAAATACAATGTTAAATCGAGTTATAAGACACAGTGCAGTAAAACACACAGGAATACTGCTATGATACCCTTATACAGCCAATCGCCACATTATAGATAAGCATACATGAATCTTGGTCCCTATTAATAAATGGCAAATGAATATCGGATTGCGGGTGTTAACTCCTTGTAATGTAAAAACTATAAACATATAAATAAACCTAGGTCCCTATTGGGACGGATTGGGACCAGGTAGGTTTAGATGAATGACTGCAGATCATAGTCCTTGTTAAGTCCTTTGGGATGAAGGGACTGCAGTTCATGAATCCAGAATGCCTCTCTCTGCTTGAGGGTCTGGATTCGATTACCCCCACGACGGGGTGGTTTAATTTGC
Organism: Phyllobates terribilis; assembly: GCF_046119375.1. Lineage (NCBI taxonomy): Eukaryota > Metazoa > Chordata > Amphibia > Anura > Dendrobatidae > Phyllobates > Phyllobates terribilis. The sequence goes on from NW_027362792.1 coordinate 6,796,319, forward strand.
TCTATAACTTGAAACCGCAATTGGGACACATTGTGTCCTGCTGCCGGGAAGTGTTGGGGGAGAGGTAGAAGTAAATTTTTGCATCTGATGGTAGATTTGTGCTTGGAGATTCTATCTTTAATGGGTTGGGTCGTTTCCCCCACGTAGACAAGGCACTGATGGCATTGGAGACATGGGAAGATTCCTTTCTTAGGAGTTTGTAGAAATCTTTGGCGGGAACCAAGGGACGTTGTCCCTATGTCAGCACGGACTAATGAGTCTCTGATGTTTGGTGCTCTTTTGAAGCACGGTAAGAAGGGTTAATGAAAGGATTTGATGGTGGGGTAACCTGTTTGGAGAATATTCCAATGTTTCCGTATCGTACGGTGTATAGTGTAAGCTAGGGGGTGATATGTGTGGACAAATGGAATGCGATCAGATGTGTCTGGTCGTGGTTGTGTGCGGCTGTCCTGTGACTCACGTAGAAGATACTGAGGGTATCCTCTTTCTTCAAATTTCCGTGTCATTTCTTTTAATCTGACTTCGCGTAATGTTGTATCGGACACAATGCGTTCAACCCTCTGAAATTGCGATTTGGGGATAGCATGTTTCATAGGGGCTGGGTGGTTGCTTGAAAAATGTAGTAATGTGTTGCGATCTGTGGGTTTCCTGTAGATGTCAGTGGTTAATAGTCCTTAGCCATCTTTGATGACTAAAGTATCTAGGAAGTTGATCTGGTGTGGGTGATAGTTCAGAGTGAAATGTAGACCAGGGCAGGCGGTGTTGAGGGACCTGCAGAATTCATCTAAGGTGTCCTGGGAACCTGTCCAGATGCAAAAGATGTCGTCTATGTAACGCTTCCATAAAATGGAATGCTCTTGGAACAGTTGATTCTTATATACAAACTGTGTCTCAAAAGTAGACATGTAACAGTTTGCGTAAGGGGGGGCTACATTTGAGCCAATTGCGGTCCCCTTGGTCTGCACGTAAAATGTATCCTGAAAGAGGAAGTAATTGTGTGTAAGAACTATTGTTAGTAGTTCTACGGCTAGATCTATAATCGATGGATTGGTGTTTGAGTCCTTCAGCATTTGTTCAACCGCTTGGATACCCCGGTCATGGGGAATCGATGTATAGAGACTTGTGACATCTAGGGACACTAAGATGGCTTCTGGAGGAACTTGTTTGAGTGCTTTCATAGTCTCTAAAAAGGCCCCTGTGTCTAATAGATAAGATGGACTTTTTTGGGTAAGTGGTGTAAGAATCTTTTCTAAGAAAATTGCAAGGGGTGATAAAATAGAATCCGTGGAGGCCACTATGGGGCGCCCAGGAGGTTGGGTGAGACTTTTGTGGATTTTGGGTAGGACATAAAATACCGGTATGATTGGATGTGGATTAATTAAATACTCGTACGTTTTCAAGTCAAATCACCTTGGCTGTTAAAAACCGTTGTAGTGTCGAAATGATGAGTGTCTGTGTTTTTGTAGTCGGGTCCGTAGAGAGTTTACGGTATGTGGACTCATCACTAAGTTGTCTCAAAATTTCCGAGATGTAATCGCACTTGTTCATGACTACTATCGCTCCACCTTTGTCAGCTGGCTTTATAATCAAATCTTTGTCCTCTTGCAGGCTCCGTAGGGCCTGTCGATCAAGGGGAGAGAGATTGGTCTGATAATGTGCCCTTCCCTAGTCGATATTGGAGCGTAATTGGTGAAACTGTTATGTTCTGCTACCAAAGCTAAGGAAAGAGAGGAGATCTGTCCCTACTATAGGACTCAGCTGAAACCCTACGATGTAACAGGGAACCTGATCCTGCGATCAGACCTGCTAAAGTCCTAATCTAGTCTGTACGGAGACCTATAGATGTGGGGAGGGAATCCCTACAAGTACTAAGGACTGGGAGGAATATGGGACACCTCCTAACAGAAATAGTAGCAGACAGACGAACAAACAAAATAGATAGAACATAGAGGTCCGTAGACCAAGCAAACTAACAGAGTTAGATACAGTGCACAGGCTAGCTAGAAAGTAGATATACAATGAAGTCCAGCAAAGCCAGAAGGGCGGAGCAGGCTTAAATAGACCAACAAGGTCATGAGACCAGCAAAGGAAAAAAAACCTAACAGCAAGGTTCTAACAGTACCCCCCCTTCTAAGAGGATCCTCCGGATCCCCTAGGACCAGGCTTATCAGGAAATCTCCTGTGAAACGCTCTGATAAGTCTGGACGCGGAAACATCATCTGACCTCACCCAAGAGTTATCCTCGGGTCCGAAACCTTTATAGGCCACAAGATACTGCAAACTACCTCTATACCGTCTAGAGTCAAGGATGCGAGAAATTTCATATTCCCCGTCCTCCACCACCGGAGGAACAGAGGCAGAGGAGTCACCATCCGACACAACAGCTTTCTTTAACAGAGAGACATGAAATACCGGATTAATTCTCCAGGAGGTAGGAACCTCCAACCTAACAGCAGATTGGTTGACAACCTGAAGCACCTTAAAGGGCCCTACAAACTTGGGACCCAATTTCTTAGAAGGAATCCTCAACCGCAGATTCCTAGAGGACAACCAAACCATGTCACCAACAGCGAACAAAACCTCCTGTCGTTTCCTATCAAAGTAGTCTTTAGATTTTCTGTTGGCCTCCTGAAGATTATCACGCACATCAGTCCAAACTCTTTCCAAATCACCGGAAAAATTCTCCTCCTCAGGCACGGCAGATCCCAACTTGGAGAATGACCCAAACGACGGATGTCTCCCAGAACAACAAAAAAAAAGGCGAACAACCAGCAGAAGAAGATGTATGATTGTTCAGAGCAAATTCGGCAAGTGGCAGAAACTCAGACCACCCCTCTTGATTGTCTGCCACAAAACAACGCAAGAACTGCTCAACATCCTGGTTTTTCCTTTCTGTCTGGCCATTAGATTCAGGATGATATCCGGACGAAAACGACAAATGAATTCCCAACCTGTCACAAAAGGCACGCCAAAAACGAGCCACGAATTGAGGACCCCTATCAGAAACAATGTCAGTAGGAACGCCATGAAGTCTGACAATTTCCTTGACAAAGGCCTTAGCGAGAGTTTTCGCGCAGGGCAGTTTGACAAAGGGAACCAAGTGACACATCTTGCTAAAACGGTCCACGACCACCCAGATGACAGTAAAACCCTCAGAGGGGGGAAGGTCAGTTATAAAGTCCATAGCCAAATGTGTCCAAGGAGCACTGGGGACCTCCAAAGGACAAAGCAACCCCGCAGCAGGAGTATGTGAGGACTTAGATCTAGCACATATAGTACATTGGCGCACCCACTTAATGACTTCCTTCTGCCATCCAGGCCACCAAAAACTGCGACCCACCAGTCTCTTGGTCTCAGAGATTCCGGGATGACCTGCCAACCGAGATTCGTGACACTCAACAAACAAATCTCTCCTAAAGGTCCCAGGCACAAACAACCTCCCATGAGGAGTGTTAGATGGGGCATTCTCCTGAGCTTTAAGAATCTCATCTTCCAAAACGGAGTACAAAGCAGCTATCACAACACCTTCTTGTAAAATGTTCTCCTCTTTCTCAGCACCGACTATGGGACAAAAACTGCGAGACAAGGCATCCGCCTTAACATTCTTAGTACCAGGGATGTAAGTAACGGAGAAATTAAACCGCGAGAAAAACAGTGCCCACCTAGCCTGACGGGCATTCAGGCGCTTGGCAGCATCAAGATATATCAGATTTTTATGATCCGTAAGAACCTGAACGGGAAATTCCGCACCTTCCAAGAAGTGGCGCCAGTGTTCAAATGCGAGTTTAATAGCCAATAATTCCCGATTACCAATATCGTAATTCAGTTCAGTCTCCGAAAATTTTTTTGAAAAAAAGGCACAGGGATGTAATCCATCCCCGTTATCCTGAGACAATACTGCGCCAACCCCCACAGAGGAAGCATCAACCTCAACCAAAAACGGCCTAGTAACATCAGGCTGCATAAGGATGGGAGCAGAGGTGAACCTCTCCTTGAGATACACAAAAGCTTCAATGGCCTCAGAAGACCACTGAACCGCATCAGCACCTTTCCTGGTGAGATCAGTCAGAGGTTTGACAATACTAGAAAAATTTTTTGTGAATTTTCTATAGTAATTGGCGAAAGCCAAAAACCTCTGTATCGATTTCAAACCAATAGGCCTAGGCCATTCCTGCACAGCCTGAACCTTAACCGGATCCATCTCAAAACCTTTGCTGGAGATAATGTAGCCCAAAAAACTAATTCTCTGTACAGCAAACTCACATTTCTCCAGCTTAGCAAAAAGCGAATTGTCCATTAATAACTGTAATACCTCACGCACGCTCCGCCAATGAGACTCCAGATCTGGCGAATAAATCAAAATGTCATCCAAATACACAACCACATTTTTACCGATCAAAGGTCTAAGGATGTCATTAATCAGATTCTGAAAAAATGCAGGAGCATTAGTAAGACCAAAAGGCATAACCAGATTCTCAAAATGACCCACAGGAGTGTTAAAAGCAGTCTTCCATTCGTCACCCTCCTTCATGCGCAACAGATTGTATGCCCCCTTAAGGTCAATTTTAGAGAACCACTTGGCCCCCATTAACTGGTTAAACAGATCAGGAATCAATGGCAGTGGGTAAGGATTGCGTACCGTAATTTTGTTAATCTCACGAAAATCCAGACAAGGACGTAAACCGCCGTCCTTTTTTTTTACAAAAAAAAATCCAACCGCCACAGGAGACTTAGAGGGCCTAATGTGACCGGCGGCCAAACTTGTCTGTATGTATTCCTCCAAAGCCTTCCTCTCAGGAATAGTAAGGTTAAATAAACGACTTTTAGGAAGAGTCGCTCCAGGGACAAATTCAATAGAGCAATCATAGTCTCTATGGGGAGGCAAAACCTGCGATTCCTTCTCAGAAAAAACTCTCCAAAAATCCTGAATAGGAACAGGCAATTCTCCCCTATCCAAAGCTGCAATACGCCCGTTACAACACTTGTCATAACATTTATGGCTCCAGGATTTAATTTCACTGGTAGACCAATCCAGTACAGGATTGTGAAATTTTAACCAGGGCAAACCCAATATTACTGGAGAAGGCAAGTTATTCAACACTACCAAATCCAATTTCTCATGGTGAACACCATTAATAGTGAGAGGAAATTCACTGACCTTGAGAGTAATATTCTTCAAAGGGGAGCCATCCACAGAAACCACAGCAATGGGGAATGATAAAGGTTCAGGTTTTAAATTGAGTTTTTCCACGAATCCCCCATCAATTACATTCAGTGTAGACCCGCAATCAACAAACACCCGAAATTCCATTAATTTTTCCTGAGCAATCGTGGAAGCAGCTAAAAATATACCCTTGGAATTTAAACAGGCAATACGGGCGTGACTGACCATTTTTTTTTCTTTCTTCATACGAAGCTCACAGCCTTTAATCAAATGACCAGATTTTCCGCAATAGAAACACAAGCCTTCCGAAAAACGACGGTCTTTTTCTTGAGAGCGAGGTGTCACCGATCCAATCTCCATCGGTTCACCACTGTTAGTACACACATTATCATAACCAGAAACTGACATAGCAGAGGATTTGCTCTCATTAACCCTAGCACGCAGTCTTCTATCCACCCGTATAGCTAATTGCATAGCCTGCTGCAAATCTTCAGGTGTAGGATAAGCAATTAGCAGGTCTTTAACCCTTTCACTGAGCCCAGCAAGAAATAGACTTTTCAGAGCAGAATCGTTCCACCCTGTTTGAGTGGACCAACGACGAAAATGAGTACAATATTTTTCCACATTACCTGATCCTTGTTTTAAACGTCTCAACTCAGTCTCAGCTGATGCGACACGGTCAGGATCATCATATAATAGTCCTAAAGCAGAAAAAAAACTATCCACTGATCTGAAGCATGTATCACTAGGTTGCAAAGAAAAGGCCCACTCCTGAGGCTCTTTGCGCAAAAGTGACATTATGAACCCTACGCGCAGGGATTCATCCCCAGAGGACTTGGGTCTCAAACAAAAATACAATAAGCAAGCATTTTTAAATGAAAAAAATTCTCGATGTTCACCAAAAAATAAATCCGGCAAACATACCTTAGGCTCCAAGAAATATGCTCCAGGACAGTTACTCACGTGCTGACGGAGCTCGGCCACTTCCAGAGAGAGTCCCTGCAGGTGTTTAGCCAAATCCTGAACCGACACCATGATGGAACAGAAAAATCTTTCCTTAGAGAATTTGCAGGCTGGACTTACTGTTATGTTCTGCTACCAAAGCTAAGGAAAGAGAGGAGATCTGTCCCTACTATAGGACTCAGCTGAAACCCTACGATGTAACAGGGAACCTGATCCTGCGATCAGACCTGCTAAAGTCCTAATCTAGTCTGTACGGAGACCTATAGATGTGGGGAGGGAATCCCTACAAGTACTAAGGACTGGGAGGAATATGGGACACCTCCTAACAGAAATAGTAGCAGACAGACGAACAAACAAAATAGATAGAACATAGAGGTCCGTAGACCAAGCAAACTAACAGAGTTAGATACAGAGCACAGGCTAGCTAGAAAGTAGATATACAATGAAGTCCAGCAAAGCCAGAAGGGCGGAGCAGGCTTAAATAGACCAACAAGGTCATGAGACCAGCAAAGGAAAAAAAACCTAACAGCAAGGTTCTAACAGAAACGCCCCATCCACGAATCCTATAAAGGTTTCCAGTGGATGTGTGCCTCGAGGATGCCTATATTTGCTCTTAGAGCGGAGACCTAAGTCTTGGGCTGTGATGTCGGCCATGGATTCTGGAGGGGTGACGCTGAAAGGATTATTAGCAAAATGGGTTTTCAAGCGTAGGGTACGGTAAAAGCGTTGTAGTTCCATATCTAGTTTAAAAGTGTTGTATTTGTATGTGGGGCAGAAAGAGAGTCCCTTTTGTAAAACTGATGTTTGTGCAACGCTGAGAGTTTTGGAAGAGATATTTACCACCATTTGTGGGTCTGCGATCAGGTGATTCGTGTGAAGTCCAGAAGTCCAGCGCCGCCATCCAGGAGCGGAGGCTAACAGAAGGCCCAAAGTCACCAGCCATACGGGTGAGCACCACACGGTATACTCAGGGACGTGGGCTACTTGTAACCGCTGACAGCAAGGTAGCCAGGAAGAGTGCAGATAAACGGGGAGGCCTACAACTCCACCTGGCCAGGGGAACTCCTGCTTGCTCGCAGACTGACCAGGCCCCTTATACTAGCCAGTACTCCTGGGAGGGTCTTCCTTGTACCATCAGTAAAGACCCTGAACAGCACCTCACGTCTCTGTGATTCCTTGCCGCACCAGCACCATTAGCACTGGGACCCTCACACCATCACTCCCATCATCTCTCACATTAGCTGCCCTGAGGCAATACTTCTCCCGTGGGGAGTTATCCCATACTCGGCTGTGCAAACAACATCAGCCTCAGCGGTCGGCAGCGGAGCGGCGGTCCCCACTGACCGCAATCCACGGGTGGCGTAGTCGGACATTTGCTATACATTAAGACTGCCACTGGTTTGACCACCCTGGGCACGGACCGGGTCACCGCCATACGGAGACTATAACCCCCAGTATTCTACAACAGGCCCGGTTCCAGGTTCCCCTGCACAACACAGGCCCAGGGGGTGCGTCATGCACGTCTTTTCAAAAGGAATAAAATAGGGAGGGAAAGGTTAGATTTTAAAAACAAAAATCCAAATAACAATAGCAGAAGCGAGAAGGTCAATGGAACTAGGGAATCCCAGCCAGTCTCCCATGCTGGTACTTGCCCATTCTCAAGCTGCGTAGTGGCTGCATTCTGATGAGAGAAGGCACATTTGGCTTAGAATGGCCATAGATAAGCAGATGTCACATGTGTGTGTTTTCAAAAGGAATAAAATGGGGAGGGAAAGGTTAGATTTTAAAAACAAAAATCCAAATGACAATAGCAGCAGCCAGAATGTCAACGGAACAGAGGATTCCCAGCCAGTCTCCCATGCTGGTACTTGCCCAGCCTCAAGATGAGTAGCAGCTGCAATCTGACAACGGCAGGCACATTCAACTTAGAATTGCCGTTGATGTGCAGATGTCACATGTGCGTGTCTTTTTGAAAGGAATAAAATGGGGAGGGAAAGATTTTAAAACCAAAAATCCAAATGACAATAGCAGAAGCCAAAATGTCAATGGAAATGGGGATTCCCAGCTAGTCTCCCATGCCAATACTTGCCCAGCCTCAAGATGAGTAGCGGCTGCAATCTGACAACGGCAGGCACATTCAACTTAGAATTGCCGTTGATGTGCAGATGTCACATGTGCGTGTCTTTTCGAAAGGAATAAAATGGGGAGGGAAAGGTTAGATTTTAAAACCAAAAATCCAAATGACAATAGCAGCAGCCAAAATGTTATCGGAAATGGGGTTTCCCAGCCAGTCTCCCACACCAGTACTTGCCTGGCCTCAGGCTGCGCAGCAGCTGCAATCTGACGAGGGTTAGAACATTCAGCTTGGAATGGCCATTGACGTGCAGATGTCACATGTGAGCGTCTTTTCAAAAGGAATACAATGGGGAGGGACAGGTTAGATTTTAAAAACAAAAATCCAAATGACAATAGCAGCTGCAAAAATGACTACAGAATTGGGGATTCCCAGCCAATCTCCCATACCAGTACTTGCCCAGCCTCAAGCTGTGAAGCAGCTGAGATCTGACAAGAGCAGGCACATTCAGCTTAGAATTAGAAATGAGCGTTGTTCGACTTGAACTGTTCGCCAATCTCAAATTCGAGCTGTTTTGGGCGGTGTTCGGCGAACACAAACGATTTGAGAAAAATTCGGCTGTTCGAGGTTATGTTCGATAACTGTTCGTGCACCAAAATCATAACTGGATTTTTTCTCAGTAATGATGAAAATTAATGTTAATACGCAGTTTGAGTGTACAGCGGGGTGGGGGGAGGGGCAGGGGATGGATCTCTGCAGGAATACTGAAGATCTCCATTTTTTTTTCTCTTTCCCTCATTTACAGTGGGGAGGTGCAATCTGTCAGCCTATCAGCAGCGCACACAGAGCGAAGTGCTTTTTTTCACACAAGCAAGGGCATGTGTCATTGGCAGTGTATGTCACATGTCCTTGCCCTATAAGACCAAGCCATTTTCCCCGTCGCCACCATTTTCTCACTGCTGCAGCTGCGTGTTAGACGGCACCGCTGTTGCTGTGTGCGCTATACCTTGTTAATTTCAAGCCAATTTTCGCACAAATATACAGATAGCTTGGGAGTAGGGAATAGTTGTGATTGCAGTCCTTTTAAGGACTAGGTTACAGCATTTCCTTACGACTTTTATCAGGCAGGTCTGTGCTTTTAAATAGATAGATTGTGGGAGTAAAGACTAATTGTAATTGCAGTTCTTTTCAGGACTAGGTTACATCAGTTCCTATCAGTTTTTGCCAGGCAGGTCTGTGCCAGTGCTGTGCAAGTTTTTTTCACAGCATTTGGCTGAATCTAGCAAAGCTAATCCTTTTTGGCCTATTGCAGAGTGTGTTAGTCAGTGGAGTAGCCTATCTGTGTTGCAAGATATACCACCTGTGTATAGAATACCAATTTTTTTACTGCACCTAGTGAAGTAAAATCTTTTGGGCATAGCATCATTCTATTAGTCCATCTATACTGCCCTCTATCAGGTTGCAAATTGAATATAATTTTTTTCTGCATCTAGCTCTGAAAAAATATTTGGGCTTCTAGCAGTGTGTGGGACTTGTTCTATTAGTCCATCTATACTGACCTCCATCAGGTTGCAAACTGAATATAATTTTTTTCTGCATCTAGCTCTGAAAAAATATTTGGCCTTCTAGCAGTGTGTGGGACTTTCTCTATTAGTCCATCTATACTGACCTCCATCAGGTTGCAAAGTAAAAATAATTTTTATCTGCATCTACCTCTGAAAAAAATTTGGGCTTCTAGCTGTGTGTGGGACTTGTTCTATTAGTCCATCTATACTGACCTCCATCAGGTTGCAAACTGAATATAATTTTTTTCTGCATCTAGCTCTGAAAAAATATTTGGCCTTCTAGCTGTGTGTAGGACTTGTTCTATTAGTCCATCTATACTGACCTCCATCACGCTGCAAATTCAAAATAATTTTTTGTCTGCATCTAGCTCTGAAAAAATATTTGGCCTTCTAGCAGTGTGTGGGACTTTCTCTATTAGTCCATCTATACTGACCTCCATCAGGTTGCAAATTCAAAATAATTTTTTGTCTGCATCTAGCTCTGAAAAAATATTTGGCCTTCTAGCAGTGTGTGGGACTTTCTCTATTAGTCCATCTATACTGACCTCCATCAGGTTGCAAATTAAAAATAATTTTTTGTCTGCATCTAGCTCTGAAAAAATATTTGGCCTTCTAGCAGTGTGTGGGACTTTCTCTATTAGTCCATCTATACTGACCTCCATCAGGTTGCAAACTGAATATATATTTTTTCTGCATCTACCTCTGAAAAAATATTTGGGCTTCTAGCTGTGTGTGGGACTTGTTCTATTAGTCCATCTATACTGACCTCCATCAGGTTGCAAACTGAATATAATTTTTTTCTGCATCTACCTCTGAAAAAATATTTGGGCTTCTAGCTGTGTGTAGGACTTGTTCTATTAGTCCATCTATACTGACCTCCATCAGGTTGCAAACTGAATACAATTTTTTTCTGCATCTACCTCTGAAAAAATATTTGGGCTTCTAGCTGTGTGTGCGACTTGTTCTATTAGTCCATCTATACTGACCTCCATCAGGTTGCAAATTGAATATAATTTTTTTCTGCATCTAACCCAGCCAATAGTTTTGGCCTAATACCACAGTTTGGCCACTCAGCTCTGCTCGGTTCCCATCCATTGTTTTTTTGTGCAAACAACTCCAGAGTTGTGAATTAGTTAACCACCAAAATGAGTGGAAAAAGGCCTGCTGCTGGTGGAAAGGGGAATAGGCGAGTTGGGAAGGGGAAAAAAGGTTGTGTCCGTGGGGTAAGTGTTAAAGCAACAGTAACATCTGCAGAAGAAAGACCATCTTCCAGCCAAACTAAAATGTCTACTTCTTTTAGCCGACAATGTGATAAGATCCCTTTCTTACGGCCACGCCAATCGCTACAAATTCCAGATGAGGCACAAAAACAGCAGGTGCTTCAATGGATATCAAGTGCTCCTTTAAGTGGGCTCTCCTCCACATCAACTTCAACATCACAAATACTCCAGTCCTTAAAGGTGTCACCCCAATCGCACTTGCTTCCTCACAGCTCCCAAATCTCCAGCTGCCCGTCTGAGTATGAGGTAGAACAGATGGTTGAGTCTGCAGAGCTGTTTACTCATACTATAGCCTGGGAATCAAAGGTCGACTCCTGCGCTTCTGTGAATCCAGACGAGGAAATGATCTGCACTGATGCCCAGAATCTTTATGAGTCGGATCCAGGACCAGACGCAGAATGTTCTGACCATAATGTAGACCCTCATTCCCAAACTGTAACTCCTGTTGGTGGAGACAATGAGGAAGACGATGATGAGACTCAAATACCTGATTGGAGCGACAACTTTAGTTTTTTGTCAGGGCAGGAACAGGTTGGCTCTGAGGACGACGGGTGTGATAACGCACAGGGTGATGATGATGAGGTTGGAGATCCCACTTACTGTCAACCCACAGTCAACCAAGAGATGAGGTCAGCGGAGGAGGTGGAGGAAGATGCTAGTGACGACGAGGTCAGGTTGCGCCTTCCTGGACAGAGACGTAGTACTGGAAGCACGTCAACAACTGCATCCTCAAACACAACTCTGCCTCTCACCACAAGTCGTGGTGGCTCTTCAGGTCGCATGGGTGCTAAGCCTTGCATAGCCTGGGCATTTTTTCAGATCGATAATGATGACCCAACTCGTGTTATCTGTAACATTTGTCAGCAAAAGCTAAGTAGAGGCCAAAAAATACATAGTTTGAGTACTTCATGCATGAACCGGCACATGGACATGAAGCATAAGTTGCAGTGGGAAGCTCAGTGTGCTACAATGCGGCCTAGCCGGCCGGGCCAACCACCGTCTGCCATATCTTGTGCATCCGCGGCCTCTTCATCCTCTGTGACTGGGGGGACAGCAGTCACACCTGTTTTGGGGCGCAGACCTGCCACCTCTTTACCCGCAACAGCCAGCGTGATTGGCAGGTCATCATTTTCTTTGGAGGTGGTAACACCAGCTGGTGTTGAGCACTGTCCGACATAAATAGCACCACCTTTGGATCAAGGCAACCTAACATGTCAGCCTGCATCTTCCTCACAGACGGGCAGTTTGCCGGGGACACCCTTATCAACCCCATCTAAGCACAATAGCCAGCCCTCGGTCCCTCAGATGTGGACAAGTAAAAGACCATTTCCTCCTAGCCATGAGAAAGCTAAGAGGTTGAATTTCACCATCTGCAAGCTCTTGGCTACAGAAATGATGCCTTTCCGCCTGGTAGACACAGAGGATTTTCGAGACCTTATGTCGGTCGCAGTGCCCCAGTACCAGATGCCCAGTCAGCACTACTTCTCAAAGAAAGGTGTGCCTGTGCTCCACCAGCATGTCGCACACAACATCACCGCTTCTTTGAGAAACTCTGTGTGTGACAGGGTGCATTTCACCACAGACACTTGGATCAGTTGGCATGGACAGGGGCGTTACATGTCGCTGACTGGGCACTGGGTAACTATGGTGACAGCAGGACAAGGGGCTGCTGTCCAAGTCTTGCCGTCCCCACGAGTTGTGCGTCAATCCTCTTTATGTCAAAGTTCCTCCACTGCTTCTGCCTCCTCAACCTCCTCTCGGTCTTCCACCTGCACCCAAAGCCTGTCTGGTCATGCCACAAGCTTTCTAACTGCGCAGAAGGGATCCTGCACACCTCCTTACTATGCTGGCAGTAGGGCTCAACGTCATCAGGCGGTTTTTACATTGAAATGTCTGGGAAATATGAGTCACACAGCTGAGGAGTTGTGGTCAGCTCTGGAGAACCAATTTCATGAATGGTTGTCTCCACTGGACCTGAAACCAGGGAAGCCCGTGTGCGACAATGCTGCAAACCTGGGTGCGGCCCTTCGCCGGGGCAATGTCACACACGTGCCTTGTATGGCTCACGTGTTGAACCTGGATGTCCAGCAATTTTTAGCCCACTATCCCAGACTAGATGGCCTTCTGCAGAGGGCACGGTCGCTGTGTGCTCACTTCCACCGTTCGCATCCCGCAGCTCAGCGACTTACATCTCTACAGAAGTCGTTGGGCCTGCCACTTCACCGGCTAAAATGCGATGTGCCTACCCGGTGGAATTCAACTCTGCACATGTTGCAGCGACTGTGGCAGCACCGACAAGCCCTGGTGCAATATGTTCTGACGTATAGCCTGGGCCAACGAGATCCAGAGGTGGGGCAAATCACGCTGGAGGAGTGGTCTCAGATCAGGGACCTATGCACCCTTCTGCACAGTTTTGAAATGGCGACGAAGATGTTTAGTGCTGACGATGCCATTATCAGCATGACTATTCCGGTGATTTACATGCTGGAGCACATGTTAAACAGAATTCGGAGTCAGGTGGTGGCACAAGAGGAGGTGGAGGAAGTAGAGGAGGAGGAGTTGTATGCGGAAGGGCTAACATCTGCAAGGTCCAGATGGTCGGCAGCACCAAGACGGCAGGCATGTGAGGGTGGGGAGATGGTTTTACCAGGGCGCATGGTAGCAGCCAAACTAGTGAGGAAGGTGCAGGAGCCCAGGAAGAAGTGGAGGACGAACTGATGGAAGACTCATCAGATGAGGGAGACCTTGATCACATTTCTGTTGTGCGAGGTTGGGGGGAGAGGACAGAGGAAGGAAGCATGATTGTTACCTCGCCACCAACACAACAGGGACTTGGTGCTCCTGGATGCGCAACACACATGAGTGCCTTCTTGCTGCACTACCTGCAACATGACCCTCGAATTGTGAGAATTAGAAATAATCCTGACTACTGGGTTGCCACACTGTTAGATCCCCGGTACAAAAGTAAATTTGCAGAAATTATTCCTGCAATAGAAAGGGATGCACGCATGCAGGAGTATCAGCAGAGACTGTTGCAGAATCTTACATGTGCTTTTCCACAAAATACCAGTGGTGCACGTAGTGAATCTCACAGTTCCAACTTGCCAACCGTGGGACCGTCAAGTGATCAGCACTCAAACCGTAACAGAACCACAGTATCTGCTGGTAACATCAATTTTGCGGAATCATTTCACCACTTTTTTAGCCCATCCTTTGCAAGGCCACAGGAGACAAGAAGTCTGACACATAGTCAACGCCTAGAGACGATGGTACAGGAGTATCTCCAAGTAAACATTGAAGCCACGACTGTGTCACTGGACCCTTGCTCTTTTTGGGCTTCCAATCTGGATAAATGGCCGGAGCTAGCCACTTACGCCTTGGAGATCTTGTCATGCCCCGCAGCCAGCGTTCTGTCTGAACGTGTGTTCAGCGCTGCTGGTGGTGTGCTGACAGATAAGCGCACGCGGCTCTCCACTGATAATGTAGACAGACTCACGTTCATAAAGATGAACAAATCATGGATCCGAAACGACTTTTCTACCCCTGTGTCATCCTGGGGAGAGTAAAAGCTTGATGATTGGTTAAAACCACCCTACCAACCATTTTAAGCTTTCAAATTACTAATCATGTTTATCTGTATCTTGGCTGGAAAATAATTTGGGCTTTGTAGCAGTGTGCAGCACTGATTCTATTAGGCCATCTATAATAAGCTCCACCAGATTTAAAATTACTAATCATGTTTATCTGTATCTTGACTGGAAAATAATTTGGGCTTTGTAGCAGTGTGCAGCACTGATCCTATTAGGCCATCTATACTAAAGCTTCACCAGATTTAAAATTAATAATAATTTTTAGCTGCATCTAGCCCGGAAAATAATTTTGGGGCTCCGAGATGCGCAAGACACATAAGTGCCTTCTTGCAGCACTACCTGCAGCATGACCCTCATATTGTCAGAATTCGAAGTAATCATGACTACTGGGTTGCCACACTCTTAGATCCCCCAAACTTTTCGATCAACCTTTTCATTTTAATAAAGACCAAAAAAATTGTCATTTTTGAAATTATAAGCATTAGCAGGTTGTTAGAAACTGAAATCAAACAGTTTTCAACTCAAAACTTTATTCTAGGTGGTGTTACATTTTCACATAGTACCCCTTGTTCGAAAGGAGCTTTTGAACTCTCTCGTCCATTGAATTTGTCAGGTTTTGGATGGTTTCTGCTTCAATTGTTTTGCATGAGAACAGAATACCCTCCCAGAGCTGTTGCTTAGATGTGAACTGCCTCCCGCCATCATAGACACTCCTTTTAATGATGCTCCAAAGGTTCTGAATGGGGTAGAGGTCAGGGGAGCATGGGGGTCACACCATAAGTTTGTCCCCTTTTATGCCCATATCAGCCAGAGATGCAGATGTTTTATGTGCAGCTTGAGATGGTGCATTATCATGCAGAAAAATGATCTTGCTGTGAAATACACAGTTCTTCTTCTTGAACCATGGCAGGAAGTGCTGTTTGAGAAAATCCACATACATTATGGAGTTCATCTTTAGCGCCTTCAGGGATCCTAAAGGGGCCGACAATCTCTCTCCCCATGATTCCAGCCCAAAACATTACTCCACCTCCTCCATGTTGGCGCTGTAGCCGTGTTTGCGTGGGGTGTCCATCAACCAGCCATCCTCCACTCCATCCATCTGGACCATCGAGCGCTGCACGGCACTCATCCGTGAACAAAACAGTTTTGAAATCAGTCTTCATGTAATGTTTGGCCCACTGGAGCCGTTTCTGCTTGTGTGAAGTGGATAGAGGAGGTCGACAGGATGGCGTTTGCACAGCTGCAAACCTCTGAAGGACCCTGCATCTTGTTGTTCGGGGGACGTTGGAGGCACACGCAGCTTCAAAAACTTGTCTGCTGCTATGACAAGGCTTTTTTGCCGCTGCTCTTTCAACCTGACGTAATTGCCTGTAGGAAAGAGTCCTCAATTTGCCCTTATCAGCACGCACACGTGTGTACTGTGAATCAGCTACATACTTCTTGATTGCCAAGACACTTCATCCTGATCATCGCACAATGTTGATTGTAGTCATGCCTTGACCTAAACACTCCACAATTTGTTGCTTCTCAGCAGCCGACACATCCTTTTTCTTTCCCATTTTGGCAGAAAATGTAGGCTGCTTAATAATGTGAGACAGCCTTCTTAAGTAGTCTTGCCTTTCATTGGACACACCTGCCAAACTAATTAGCACAGGTGCCTGCAATTGCTTACAGTGATATAAAGAGTAGAGATTAGCGGTGTTCGACTAGAACTGTTCGCCAATCTCAAATTCGAGCTGTTTTGGGCGGTGTTCGAGTTGTTCGACGAACCCGAACGATTTGCAAAAAATTCGGCTGTTCGAGGTTATGTTCGATAACTGTTCGTGCACCAAGAGCTTGTCCTGCATGTCTGGCGCTATTTTGAGCACCAATCATGCAGGGATTGTCTGCCACTCACTGTAATGCCACAGCCATGGTGGTTGTGGCATTACAGTGATTGCCCAAATCGATGGAACAGTGCCAACAGTGAAACATGAAAAGCCGGCAATTCATCAGCGGCATACACCGGTACCCGACAATTTAGAACCGAAAGAATAGAGCTTCACACATAGATTAGATAGATAGAAACATGTCAGTCACACATATAAGAAGCACAGTGACAGTGTTGCTTACTGTACTTGTCATTTAGTGTAAAGGATTTATCAAAAAAAATAATAGTGTTTTCATGCACCGTCTCTTTAAAAAAGCCGGCCGGCAATTCAGCAGCGGTACCCGACAATTTGTAACAGACAGAATAGAGCTTCACACATAGATTAGATAGATAGAAACATGTCAGTCACATATATATGAAGTACATTGACAGTGTGGATTACTGTACTTGTCATTTAGTGTAAAGGATTTATTAAAAAAAAATAATAGTGTTTTCATGCACCGTCTCTTTAAAAAAGCCGGCCGGCAATTCAGCATCTGTACCCGACAATTTAGAATAGAAGGAATAGAGAATCACACATAGATTAGGTAGATAGAAACATGTCAGCCACATATATATGAAGTACAGTGACAGTGTTGCTTACTGTACTTGTCATTTAGTATAAAGGATTTATTAAAAAAAATAATAGTGTTTTCATGCACTGTCTCTTTAAAAAAGCCGGCCGGCAATTCAGCATCTGTACCCGACAATTTAGAATAGAAGGAATAGAGAATCACACATAGATTAGATAGATAGAAACATGTCAGTCACATATATATGAAGTACAGTGATAGTGTTGATTACTGTACTTGTCATTTAGTGTTAAAATAAAGGATTTATTTAAAAAAAAATTGGCGTGGGGTTCCCCGTAATTTTAGTCTCTAGCGGAGGTTAAGCAGACAGCTGGGGCAGATGTTTGAAGCCTGGGAAGGGGGTAATACCCACGGAGCTTCCCAGGCTACTAATATCAGCCCCCAGCTGAATACCTAGCCTTTACTAGCTATTAAAATGGGGGACCCCCCAAAAAAATGACGTGGAGTCCCCCCTATTTTAATAGCTAGCAAAGGCTAGGCAGACAGCTGGGGGCTGATATTAATAGCCCAGGAAGGGAGCCATGAATATTGGCCCCCTCCCAGGCTAGAAACACCAGCCGTCAGCCGCCCCAGAAATGGCGCATCCTTAGGATGCGCCAATTCTGGCACTTAGCCTCGCTCTTCCCACTGCCCTGTAGCGGTGGCAGTGGGGTAATAGGGTTGGGGTTGATGTCAGCTTATAATGCCAGCTGACATCAAGCCCAGGTTAGTAATGGAGAGGCGTCTATAAGACACCCCCATTACTAACCCCATAGTCAAAGTTAAAAAAAACACAAACACCCAGAATAAAGTCCTTTAATTGAAATAAAGACACAATTCTTTATTGTTCTAAATTGCTTTATTATTTTACTTTTATTGCAGGAGATCATTGGCTTCAGCTGGAATGGGCGTGATGGTAAGTATGGTTTAATTTAGAACAATAAAGAATTGTGTGTTTATTTCAATTAAAGGACTTTATTCTGGGTGTTGTGTTTTTTTAAATACTTTACTAGAAATTCATGGTGGTCATGTCTAATATTGGCGTGACCCCATGAATTTCGGGCTTAGGGCCAGCTGATAATGCCAAGCTGGCCTTAACCCCTTTATTACCCAGTGAGCCACCGCACCAGGGCCCTGGATGAGTTGGGTACAGCGCCAGAAGATGGCGCTTCTATGAACGCGCCATTTTCTGGGGCGGCTGCGGACTGCAATTTGCAGCGGGGGGGGCCCAGAAAGCATGGGCCTCCCTGCGCTGCGGATTCCAGCTCCCAGCTGCCTAGTTGTACCTGGCTGGGCACAAAAATAGGGCGAAGCCCCACGCATTTTTTTTTTAAATTATTTCATGAAATTCATGGAATAATTAAGAAAAAAAGGGCTTCCCTATATTGTTGTGTCCAACCAGGTACAAATAGGCAGCTGGTGGTTGGGGGCAGCCCGTCCCTGCCTGCTGTACCTGGCTGGACACAAATATAGTGCGAAGCCCCACGTCAATTTTTTTTAAATTATTTCATGAAATAATTTTTTTAAAAAAGGGCTTCCCTATATTGTTGTGTCTGGCCAGGTACAAATAGGCAGCTGGTGGTTGGGGGCAGCCCGTTCCTGCCTGCTGTACCTGACTGGACACAAATATAGGGCGAAGCCCCACGTCAATTTTTTTAAAATTATTTCAGGAAATTCATGAAATAATGAAAAAAAAAATTGATGTGGGGCTTCGCCCTATATTTGTGTCCAGTCAGGTACAGCAGGCAGGAACGGGCTGCCCCCAACCACCAGCTGCCTATTTGTACCTGGTTGGACACAACAATATAGGGAAGCCCTTTTTTTCTTAATTATTCCATGAATTTCATGAATTTAAAAAAAAAATACGTGGAGCTTCGCCCTATTTTTGTGTCCAGCCAGGTACAACTAGGCAGCTGGGGGCTGGAATCTGCAGCGCAGGGAGGCCCAAGCTTTCTGGGCCCCACCCGCTGCAAATTGCAGTCCGCAGCCGCCCCGGAAAATGGCGCGTTCATAGAAGCGCCATCTTCTGGCGCTGTACCCAACTCATCCAGGGCCCTGGTGCGGTGGCTCACTGGGTAATAAAGGGGTTAAGGCCAGCTTGGCATTATCAGCTGGCCCTAAGTCCGAAATTCATGGGGTCACGCCAATATTAGACATGACCACCATGAATTTCTAGTAAAGTATTTAAAAAAAACACAAACACCCAGAAAAAAGTCCTTTAATTGAAATAAACACACAATTCTTTATTGTTCTAAATTAAACCATACTTACCATCACGCCCATTCCAGCTGAAGCCAATGATCTCCTGCAATAAAAGTAAAATAATAAAGCAACCTCATCCTTACCTTTCCATGGCTCCCACGACAGCTTCAGCTCTGCTACATCGAGATGACAGGCTGGACCGCAGCAGAACGCTGCCATCCAGCCTGTCATCCCGCGGACACTGAGAAGCGCAGGCATGCTTGTGCTCCTCAGTGTCAGGCTGTGACGGCATCCAGATGAGCCGAGGTCATGTCCAATGAACTCGGCTCACCTCATGCACGTCACTGACAGCGTGGGAAAATTCTCACGCTGAAGCGCTGAGTGCAGGAGAATTTTCCCACGCTGTCAGTGACGTACATGAGGTGCGCCGAGTTCATTGTCGGCTCATCTGGATGCCGTCACAGTCAGACACTGAGGAGTGCAAGCAAGCCTGCGCTTCTCAGTGTGTGCGGCATGGCAAGCTGGATGGCAGCGTTCTGCTGCGGTCCAGTCTGTCATCTCGATGTAGCAGAGCTGAAGCTGTCCTGGGAACCATGGAAAGGTAAGGATGAGGTTGCTTTATTATTTTTCTTTTATTGCAGGAGATCGTTGGCTTCAGCTGGAATGGGTGTGATGGTAAGTATGGTTTAATTTAGAACAATAAAGAATTGTGTCTTTATTTCAATTAAAGGACTTTATTCTGGGTTTTTGTGTTTTTTTTTTAACTTTGACTATGGGGTTAGTAATGGGGGTGTCTTATAGACGCCTCTCCATTACTAACCTGGGCTTGATGTCAGCTGGCATTATAACCTGACATCAACCCCAACCCTATTACCCCCTGCCACCGCTACAGGGCAGTGGGAAGAGCGAGGCTAAGTGCCAGAATTGGCGCATCCTATGGATGCGCCATTTCTGGGGCGGCTGACGGCTGGTGTTTCTAGCCTGGGAGGGGGCCAATATTCATGGCTCCCTTCCTGGGCTATTAATATCAGCCCCCAGCTGTCTGCCTAGCCTTTGCTAGCTATTAAAATAGGGGGGACCCCACGTCAATTTTTTGGGGGGTCCCGGTCCCCCATTTTAATAGCTAGTAAAGGCTAGGCATTCAGCTGGGGGCTGATATTAGTAGCCTGGGAAGCTCCGTGGGTATTACCCCATTCCCAGGCTTCAAACATCTGCCCCAGCTGTCTGCTTAACCTCCGCTAGAGACTAAAATTACGGGGAACCCCACGCCAATTTTTTTTAATAATAAATCCTTTATTTTAATACTAAATGACAAGTACAGTAACCAACACTATCACTGTACTTCATATATATGTGACTGACATGTTTCTATCTATCTAATCTATGTGTGATGCTCTATTCTGTCTGTTATAAATTGTCGGGTACCGCTGCTGAATTGCCGGCCGGCTTTTTTAAAGAGACGGTGCATGAAAACACTAATATTTTTTTTGATAAATCCTTTACACTAAATGACATTTACAGTAAGCAACACTGTCACTGTACTTCATATATATGTGGCTGACATGTTTCTATCTATCTAATCTATGTGTGATTCTCTATTCCTTCTATTATAAATTGTCGGGTACAGATGCTGAATTGCCAGCCGGCTTTTTTAAAGAGACGGTGCATGAAAACACTATTATTTTTTTTAATAAATCCTTTGCAGTAAATGACAAGTACAGTAAGCAACACTGTCACAGTACTTCATATATATGTGACTGACATGTTTCTATCTATCTAATCTATGTGTGATGCTCTATTCCTTCATGTCTAAATTGTCGGGTACCGGTGTATACCGCTGCTGAATTGCCGGCGGCTTTTTTAAAGAAAGCGTCTTCTGAGCAGTTTGTGACCTTTTGGACACCTTTGCAGGTGTTTTCTATGTGTTCCTATGTGTTTTTGTTTGCCTGCCATTGGTTTTAACGGTGTTCGACGGTGTTCTAAGGTGTTCGACGAACAGTTCCTCGAACATCCCGGTGTTCGACGAACCGAACCGAACCCGAACACTACGGGGGTTGCTCAACACTAATAAAGAGCCCTGACACACATCACCATCAATGAGTTTAACTGAGAAACAAACAAATTCTTCCCTTATCACTCCTAAACACTTTTTGCATAATAATTTGGAACACAGTGTACATGTGCTTTTCCACAAAACACCAGTGGTTCACGTAGTGAATCTTACAGTTCTAACTTGCCAACCGTGGTCTGTATGGAGTTGTTCAATAAAGGGCCCAAAATTAAGATAACATACATGGGAGAGGTCTCTATGAATAGGAATTCCTAAGTATTTGATACCCTGTGAGGGCCAGGCAAAGGGAAAGTTGGACTGGATGGAATCCTATATGGATTTGGGGAGGGAGACATCGAGGGCCTCAGACTTCGCTGCATTGATTTTAAAATTTGACCATGTAACAAAGTGATCTATTTCAGCCATAACAGCATGGATGGATATATGTGATTGAGTGATATATACTAGGACATCATCAGCAAATAGAGAGCACTTGTACTCGGTGCTTCCCACCTCAATCCACCTAATATTGGGGTTATGGCGAATTGATGAGAGCAGGTGCTCCGTCACTAGGATGTATAAGAGAGGAGACAGAGGACATCCCTGCCTTGTCCCATTGGTGATTGTGAAAGGTGATGAATAGTGTTGAGCCACCCCCGTAGTGTTCGGGTTCGGTTCGGTTCGTCGAACACCGGGATGTTCGAGGAACTGTTCGTCGAACTGTTCGTCGAACACCTTAGAACACCGTCGAACACCGTTAAAACCAATGGCAGGCAAACAAAAACACATAGAAAACACCTGCAAAGGTGTCCAAAAGCTGACAAACTGCTCTGAAGACACTCTCTTTAAAAAAGCCGGCCGGCAAATTCAGCAGCGGCATACACCGGTACCCGACAATTTAGACAAGAAGGAATAGAGCATCACACATAGATTAGATAGATAGAAACATGTCAGTCACACATATAAGAAGCACAGTGACAGTGTTGGTTACTGCACTTGTCATTTAGTGTAAAGGATTTATTAAAAAAAAATTAGTGTTTTCATGCACCGTCTCTTTAAAAAAGCCGGCCGGCAATTCAGCATCTGTACCAGACAATTTAGAACAGAAAGAATAGAGAATCACACATAGATTAGATAGATAGAAACATGTCAGTCACATATATATGAAGTACAGTGACAGTGTTGCTTACTGTACTTGTCATTTAGTGTAAAGGATTTATTTAAAAAAATAATAGTGTTTTCATGCACTGTCTCTTTAAAAAAGCCGGCCGGCAATTCAGCAGCGGTACCTGACAATTTAGAACAGAAAGATAGAGCATCACACATAGATTAGATAGATAGAAACATGTCAGTCACATTTATAATAAGTACAGTGACAGTGTTGGTTACTGTACTTGTCATTTAGTGTTAAAATAAAGGATTTATTAAAATAAAAATTGGCGTGGGATCCCCCATAATTTTAGGCTCTAGCGGAGGTTAAGCAGACGGCTGGGGCAGATGTTTGAAGTATCGGAAGGGGGTAATACCCATGGAGCTTCCCAGGCTACTAATATCAGCCCCCAGCTAAATACCTAGCCTTTACTAGCTATTAAAATGGGGGACCCCCCCAAAAAAATGACGTGGGGTCCCCCCATTTTAATAGCTAGCAAAGGCTTGGCAGACAGCTGGGGGCTGATATTAATAGCCCAGGAAGGGTGCCATGAATATTGGCCCCCTCCCAGGCTAGAAACACCAGCCGTCAGCCGCCCCAGAAATGGCGCATCCATAGGATGCGCCAATTCTGGCACTTAGCCTCGCTCTTCCCACTGCCCTGTAGCGGTGGCAGTGGGGTAATAGGGCTGGGGTTGATGTCAGCTTATAATGCCAGCTGACATCAAGCCCAGGTTAGTAATGGAGAGGCGTCTATAAGACACCTCCATTACTAACCCCATAGTCAAAGTTAAAAAAACACAAACACCCAGAATAAAGTCCTTTAATTGAAATAAACACACAATTCTTTATTGTTCTAAATTAAACCATACTTACCGTCACGCCCATTCCAGCTGAAGCCAACGATCTCCTGTAATAAAAATAAAATAATAAACCAACATCATCCTTACCTTTCCATGGTTCCCAGAACAGCTCCAGCTCTGCTACATCGAGATGACTGGCTGGACCGCAGCAGAACGCTGCCATCCAGCCTGTCATCCCGCGGACACTGAGAAGCGCAGGC
This sequence comes from Phyllobates terribilis, assembly GCF_046119375.1. Taxonomy (NCBI): domain Eukaryota; kingdom Metazoa; phylum Chordata; class Amphibia; order Anura; family Dendrobatidae; genus Phyllobates; species Phyllobates terribilis. The sequence goes on from NW_027362792.1 coordinate 6,819,900, forward strand.
ATGCTTGCTCTCCTCACTGTCTCGCTGTGACGGCATCCAGATGAGCCGAGGTCATGTCCAATGAACTCGGCTCACCTCATGCACGTCACTGACAGCGTGGGAAAATTCTCACGCTGAAGCGCTGAGTGCAGGAGAATTTTCCCACGCTGTCAGTGAGGTGCATGAGGTGAGCTGAGTTCATTGGACATGAGCTCACCTCATGCACGTCACTGACAGCGTGGGAGAATTCTCCTGCACTCAGCACTTCAGCGTGAGAATTTTCCCACGCTGTCAGTGACGTGCATGAGGTGAGCCGAGTTCATTGGACATGACCTCGGCTCATCTGGATGCCGTCACAGCCTGACACTGAGGAGCACAAGCATGCCTGCGCTTCTCAGTGTCCGCGGGATGACAGGCTGGATGGCAGCGTTCTGCTGCGGTCCAGCCTGTCATCTCGATGTAGCAGAGCTGAAGCTGTCGTGGGAACCATGGAAAGGTAAGGATGAGGTTGGTTTATTATTTTTCTTTTATTGCAGGAGATCGTTGGCTTCAGCTGGAATGCGTGTGATGGTAAGTATGGTTTAATTTAGAACAATAAAGAATTGTGCGTTTATTTCAATTAAAGGACTTTATTCTGGGTGTTGTGTTTTTTTTAAATACTTTACTAGAAATTCATGGTGGTCATGTCTAATACTGGCGTGACCCCATGAATTTTGGGCTTGGGGCCAGCTGATAATACCAAGCTGGCCCTAACCCCTTTATTACCCAGTGAGCCACCGCACCAGGGCCCTGGATGAGTTGGGTACAGCGCCAGAAGAAGGCGTTTCTATGAACGTGCCATTTTCCGGGGTGGCTGCGGACTGCAATTTGCAGCGGGGGGGGCCAAGAAAGCTTGGGCCTCCCTGCGCTGCAGATTCCAGCCCCCAGCTGCCTAGTTGTACCTGGCTGGACACAAAAATAGGGCGAAGCCCCACGTATTTTTTTTTTAATTATTTCATGAAATTCATGAAATAATTAAGAAAAAAAGGCCTTCCCTATATTGTTGTGTCCGGCCAGGTACAAATAGTCAGCTGGTGTTTGGGGTCAGCCCGTTCCTGCCTGCTGTACCTGGCTGGACACAAATAAAGTGCGAAGCCCCACTTTAATTTTTTTTAATTATTTCATGAAATTCATGAAATAATTAAGAAAAAAAGGTCTTCCCTATATTGTTGTGTCCGGCCAGGTACAAATAGGCAGCTAGTGGTTGGGGGCAGCCCGTTCCTGCCTGCTGTACTTGGCTGGACACAAATATAGTGCGAATCCCCACTTCAATTTTTTTTAATTATTTCATGAAATTCATGAAATAATTAAGAAAAAAAGGCCTTCTCTATATTGTTGTGTCCGGCCAGGTACAAATAGGCAGCTGGTGGTTGGGGGCAGCCCGTTCCTGCCTGCTGTACCTGGCTGGACACAAATATAGTGCGAAGCCCCACTTCAATTTTTTTAAATTATTTCAGGAAATTCATGAAATAATTAAAAAAAAATTGACGTGGGGCTTCGCACTATATTTGTGTCCAGTCAGGTGCAGCAGGCAGGAACGGGCTGCCCCCAACCACCAGCTGCCTATTTGTACCTGGCCGGACACAACAATATAGGGAAGCCCTTTTTTACCTAATTATTTCATGAAATAATTTAAAGAAAATTGACGTGGGGCTTCGCCCTGTTTTTGTGTCCAGCCAGATACAACTAGGCAGCTGGGGGCTGGAATCCGCAGCACAGGGAGGCCCAAGCTTTCTGGGCCACCCCCGCTGCAAATTGCAGTCCACAGCCACCCCGGAAAATGGTGCGTTCATAGAAGCGCCATCTTCTGGCGCTGTACCCAACTCATCCAGGGCCCTGGTGCGGTGGCTCACTGGGTAATAAAGGGGTTAAGGCCAGCTTGGCATTATCAGCTGGCCCTAAGCCCGAAATTCATGGGGTCACGCCAATATTAGACATGACCACCATGAATTTCTAGTAAAGTATTTAAAAAAAACACAACACCCAGAAAAAAGTCCTTTAATTGAAATAAACACACAATTCTTTATTGCTCTAAATTAAACCATACTTACCATCACGCCCATTCCAGCTGAAGCCAACGATCTCCTGAAATAAAAGAAAAATAATAAAGCAACATCATCCTTACCTTTCCATGGTTCCCATGACAGCTTCAGCTCTGCTACATCGAGATGACAGGCTGGACCGCAGCAGAACGCTGCCATCCAGCCTGTCATCCCGCAGACACTGAGAAGCGCAGGCTTGCTTGCGCTCCACAGTGTCTCTCTGTGAGGGCATCCAGATGAGCCGAGTTAATGTCCAATGAACTCGGCTCACCTCATGCACGTCACTGACAGCGTGGGAAAATTCTCCTGCACTCAGCGCTTCAGCGTGGGAGAATTCTCACACTGAAGCACTGAGTGCAGGAGAATTCTCCCACGCTGTCAGTGACGTGCAGGAGGTGAGCTGAGTTCATTGGACATGAGCTCACCTTATGCACGTCACTGACAGCGTGGGAGAATTCTCCTGCACTCACCGCTTCAGCGTGAGAATTTTCCCACGCTGTCAGTGACGTGCATGAGGTGAGCCGAGTTCATTGGACATGAACTCGGCTCTTCTGGATGCCGTCACAGAGAGACGCTGAGCAGCGCAAGCAAGCCTGCGCTTCTCAGTGTCTGCGGGATGACAGGCTGGATGGCAGCTTTCTGCTGCGGTCCAGCCTGTCATCTCAATGTAGCAGAGCTGAAGCTGTCGTGGGAACCATGGGAAGGTAAGGATTATGTTGCTTTATTATTTTTCTTTTATTGCAGGGGATCGTTGGCTTCAGCTGGAATGGGCGTGATTGTAAGTATGGTTTAATTTAGAACAATAAAGAATTGTGTCTTTATTTCAATTAAAGGACTTTATTCTGGGTGTTTGTGTTTTTTTTTAACTTTGACTATGGGGTTAGTAATGGGGGTGTCTCATAGACGCCTCTCCATTACTAACCTGGACTTGATGTCAGCTGGCATTATAAGCTGACATCAACCCCCAGCCCTATTACCCCACTGCCACCGCTACAGGGCAGTGGGAAGAGCGAGGCTAAGTGCCAGAATTGGCGCATCCTATGGATGTGCCATTTCTGGGGCGGCTGACGGCTGGTGTTTCTAGCCTGGGAGGGGGCCAATATTCATGGCTCCCTTCCTGGGCTATTAATATCAGCCCCCAGCTGTCTGCCTAGCCTTTGCTAGCTATTAAAATAGGGGGGACCCCACGTCAATTTTTTGGGGGGTCCCCCATTTTAATAGCTAGTAAAGGCTAGGCATTCAGCTGGGGGCTGATATTAGTAGCCTGGGAAGCTCCGTGGGTATTACCCCTTCCCAGGCTTCAAACATCTGCCCCAGCCGTCTGCTTAACCTCCGCTAGAGACTAAAATTATGGGGGATCCCACGCCAATTTTTTTTTAAATAAATCCTTTATTTTAACACTAAATGACAAGTACAGTAAGCAACACTGTCACTGTACTTCATATATATGTGACTGACATGTTTCTATCTATCTAATCTAAGTGTGATGCTCTATTGCTTCCATTCTAAATTGTCGGGTACAGATGCTGAAATGCCGGCCGGCTTTTTTAAAGAGACAGTGCATGAAAACACTATTATTTTTTTTAATAAATCCTTTACACTAAATGGCAAGTACAGTAATCAACACTGTCAATGTACTTCTTATATATGTGACTGAAATGTTTCTATCTATCTAATCTATGTGTGATTCTCTATTCCTTCTATTCTAAATTGTCGGGTACCGCTGCTGAATTGCCGGCCGGCTTTTTTAAAGAGACGGTGCATGAAAACACTAATATTTTTTTTTATAAATCCTTTACACTAAATGACAAGTACAGTAATCAACACTGTCACTGTACTTCATATATATGTGACTGACATGTTTCTATCTATCTAATCTATGTGTGATGCTCTATTCTTTCGGTTCTAAATTGTCGGTTACCGGTGTATGCCGCTGATGAATTGCCGGCTTTTCATGTTTCACTGTGAGCACAGTTCCCATCGATTTGGGCAATCACTCTAATGCCACAACCACCATGGCTGTGGCATTACAGTGAGTGGCAGACAATCCCTGCATGATTGGTGCTCTAAATAGCGCCAGACATGCAGGACACGCTTTTGGTGCACGAACAGTTATCGAACATAACCTCGAACAGCCGAATTTTTTGCAAATCGTTCGGGTTCGTCGAACAACTCGAACACCGCCCAAAACAGCTCGAATTTGAGATTGGCGAACAGTTCTAGTCGAACACCGCTCATCTCTAGTGATGAAAATGTTCTGATGCACCCCCTGGGCCTTGGGACACCCGGAGCCGGACCCTTTTTGGTGGATGCTGGTGGTTGTAGTCTTCGTGGCGGCGACCCGGTTCCGTGGTTCAGGGCGGTCAAACCAGTGGCGGAACTATTTATGTGGTTTTGATGTTTAAATGTCCGACTACGCCACCCGTGGATTGCGGTCAGAGTGAACCGCCGCTGCAGGGCAGACCGCTGAGGCTGGTGTTGTGGGTGCAGCAGAGCGTAGCATAACTCCCCACGGGAGGAGTATAGCCTCAGGGCAGTGTATGCGGAGGATGGGGGTGATGGTGCAGGGCAGCAGCAGTAACGACACGGAGTCAGTGATGCAGTCCAGGGCCTTTACTCACAGTTCTTATTATCCAGACCACGTCTGCAGGTAACGGCTGCCCACGTCATACTGTGCTCACCAGGTGAGGGGCTCAGACAACTCCCAGATAACTTTGGAGCGCTTCACAGGACCCCCTTTGTGTGTCCTTTGTCTGGCCTTTCTTACCAACCCTTCTGTCCGGCTGCCTCGGGCCTCCTCTTGGTAAACTTGGCGTCAGTTTCCCTGACCCTATGTGGTGCCTTCCTAGCGGGTGTAGTGAGGGGCTGCGCCACATAAAATGTCACAGCCTCCGGTTTCTAGCTGAGGGTCGTTTCCTGCCTCCACTAGTTTCGGGGACCGGTCTCCCCCTTTGGCCTGACCCCTCCACGCAGGTGGATTCGGGCGTGCGGTGGCGACTCGCCCGTCCGCACCCCTGGTATCTCTTCATTCCTCGTTCCTGGAGCCTTCTCTGCTCCTCTTCCTTCCTTCTCCCTCTTCCAGGCCTGGGCCTCTGTTACTAGGCAAGCCTCCGGAGCAGAGCTCATGCAGAGCCCCTGCTCCCTACCGCTTCTGCTCAGACTTCTCTGCACTGAACTAAGATGGTGCCCACCTTTTATACTCCCTTCTCAATGCACCCAGGAACTGCTTCCTCCCTGCTCCTGCACTACAGGGTTCCCCTTCCTCAGTGTTCCCTCCCCCCACTCCAGCCAGGGACAGGGACTGTCGTGCCCATCTCAGAGGCATATTGGTTGTCCTGCCCCACGGCAATGTGGTGTAATGCATGCAGGTGTCGGGTCCTGATCCACACTCCATCCTTACCTGAGAGTGAGATATCACACCTCTGGGTGAGGTGCAATACCTCTGTAGCAACCGAGCCCTCAGAGTGCTACAGTTCCATTTATCTTCAGCCTAGGTGACGTATTGTGATACAGGGCCGTGATTTTGGCTATAAAAGGGTCCCCTAGACCCCTACCCCAAGCTTTTTAAGAGAATCATATATGGCGTGCCAGGAGACTCTATGGAATGCTTTCTCAGCATCCAACGAGAGTATCTAATTACAAATTTTTAACTGCATCTAGCCCAGGAAATACTTTGTGCCTAGTAGCAGTGTCTGCTAGTCAGCGGATTATCCCGGCTGTTAAGCAAGCTACACCACCTGTAGTTTGGACACTTAATTTTTTCAAAGGAAATGCTTCGGGACCACGGGATACTCAGTGAAGAGCATCAGGAGGCACCCCAAGGCATAGGGGCTGGGACTGGCAGTAGGATGCATTGCGGTGGATAGCCGAGCTTTATAAAAGCTTTTTAACTGCAGCAGCTTTAATGGACGCTACTGGAGCTGGAATTACGCGGCTGCTGGCATGAGACTTGCCCTCCAATAGATCCTTGTAAATGGATTTAAAGTGTATTCATTCAAATTAGAGAGACAATTTAAATTAAAAAGCTTAGAGCTGCCTCCACTACAGGGGGGCTCGCTCGACCCAACGGCAGACAGGCACCAGTATTGGGAGAGGGGGGCTGGCTGTCAGGGTTCACTGCGGCTCTGGCACAAACCCGGCGACATGGAGGTGGCACGGGCAGGAGCCGACTGAATGTGTCGGCTTCTCACTTTTTGGATTTTAGAAGGGCATGACATGCCTATATCTGTGTCTCCCCCTCCTTTTACTCCTCCACCTCTTTTCTTTTCGCATGACTATATGTACTTGTCACTTTTCCATGTGTTAGTTGTGTCTTCTGAGCAGTTTGTCAGCTTTTGGACACCTTTGAAGGTGTTTTCTATGTGTTTTTGTTTGCCTGCCATTGGTTTTAACGGTGTTCGAAGGTGTTTGACGAACACACGGGTGTTCAACGAACCGAACCGAACTTGAACACTACGGGGGTGGCTCAACACTAATCCCCAGTTCCGTTGATATTTTGGCTGCTGCTATTGTCATTTAGATTTTTGGATTTTTGTATTTAAATCTATCCTTTTCCTCCCCATTTTATTCCTTTTGAAAAGACGCGCACATGTGATATCTGCACATCAATGGCTATTCTAAGCTGAATGTGCCTTCCCTTGTCGGATCACAGCTGCTACACAGCTTGAGGTTGGGCATGTACTGGAAAGGGAGACTCTCTGTGAATCCCCACTTCTGTTGAAACTTTGGCTGCTGCTATTGTCATTTGGATTTTTGTTTTTAAAATCTAACCTTTCCCTCCCCATTTTATTCCTTTTGAAAAGACGCGCATGACGCGCCCCCTGGGCCTGTGTCGTGCAGGGGAACCCGGAACCGGGTCTGTTGTAGAATGCTGGGGGTTATAGTCTCCGTATGGCGGTGACCCGGTCCGTGCCCAGGGTGGTCAAACCAGTGGCAGTCTTAATGTATAGCAAATGTCCGACTACGCCACCCGTGGATTGCGGTCAGTGGGGACCGCCGCTGCGCTGCCGACTGCTGAGGCTGATGTTGTTTGCGCAGCCGAGTATGGGATAACTCCCCACGGGAGAAGTATTGCCTCAGGGCAGCTAATGTGAGAGATGATGGGAGTGATGGTGTGAGGGTCCCAGTGCTAATGGTGCTGGTGCGGCAAGGAATCACTGAGACGTGAGGTGCAGTTCAGGGTCTTTACTGATGTTACAAGGCAGACTCTCCCGGGAGTACTGGCTAGTATAAGGGGCCTGGTCAGTCTGCGAGCAAGCAGGAGTTCCCCTGGCCAGGTGGAGTTGTAGGCCTCCCCGTTTATCTGCACTCTTCCTGGCTACCTTGCTGTCAGCGGTTACAAGTAGCCCACGTCCCTGAGTATACCGTGTGGTGCTCACCCGTATGGCTGGTGACTTGGGGCATTCTGTTAGCCTCTGCTCCTGAATGGCGGCGCTGGTCCCTTCTTTGTGACTGAACCTCCGGGTTTCTATGGCCATAGGACCTGGAATCCCCTGCCGGCTGGTTTCTGCTGCTGGGTATATATCAGTCCCCACAGCCTCAGACTCCTGTGTCCGGTTTTAGTAACTTCAGCCTGGGCGAGCTATATCTCTGCTCACAGCCCCTGGCCTTCTGCCTCTGCTCCTACAGAGCTCCTGATGTATCTTTTCCTGTGTCTGCAGCTTCACTCTAGACTCTGACTGCTCTGCTTGTTCTGCAGGCTCTGTCTCTGTCTCACCTAATCCCGCCCCAGACCCAGTTTATAAGGGCAGATTCCTCCCCTCCCAGGTCTGGGCGGGCAGTGTTGCATGCTTAGGGCTCCTGACCAGAGAAACCTCCCACTTGCTCTCAGACATAATATCTCTATTACTGTGGCAACCAGACCCCTGGGGTGTCACATTACCCCCCTAGTAAATTTTAGTAGTCCGGGACTAAACACATTTTTAAAACATAATAACAGGGTATAACAATAATACAATAACATATTTACAAGAAGCCTTAGTTCTTTAAAGGTCACGGCGTGTCCGCAACCGGGTGTCCATATCACCCAAGGTGAAGCTTTAAGCGAAGTAGGGGACCTGTCCAAAGCAAACCCCTTGCGTTGTCCTTGGGCATGGCTGCAAGGGTAGACTAACTACTTTGGGCCGCAAGGATGCCACGCCAGACAGGTTTTCTCTTCCGCGGCCGTCTTCGCAAGAGGCACCAAGGTGCAACTATCTACAAAACTGTTCCGGTTATCTAGCGTCCATAACCTGTTAGTCCATAAAAATCTGCAGGGCAACTGAGAAACATAATTAATAACAGGCAACAAACATAAACCATAAACAGTTAGCAGATAAATTCACAGTGCATTAGTTTAGATTCTCCAGCGAGCGGGCATCTGACCTCTAGTGACTCTAGTGGACCTACGGAGCTCACTAACTGGTTCTGCACTACAGGGTGTAGGAGGTGTTATGGGTAAGCTGGGCAGCTGTCTGTGCACTCTTTGGCTCACTAGGGGCACGGCAGGCTCACTACTAGCAGAGGGTTGATCCTCCTGTACTGCTGGTGTGGACTCTTCTGCCTCTTGGGCCGGCTGCTCTTCCAGCTCTACCGATTCCTCTGTAGGCACTTGAGGGGCTGGCTGGAGAAAGGTGAGGACGGGTACAACGACAGCGCCGTTTACTTGTGTCCAAGACCGGGGGAAGTCTCCGAGTATGGTACTGATCATTTCTCCCCTTTCCTCTGCGGGTTGAGGGTTTCCTTGATCTTCTTCAGGGCTTTGCAGCTGTTCGGGACACTTCTTCTGGTGGTTTCTGGAGACAATGGCTGTGGTTTCTCCTCCATCCTTACTGATTAAGCAGATTTTTGGGTTCTCATGGCTTGATGGCAGTACGGTGTATGGGTCCTTCTCCCACTGGTCGTCCAATTTGTGGAGCCGCCTCTTCCTCTTCAAGACCTGCTCTCCAGCTACCAGAGGAACAGCGGGAGCATACTGGTTATAAGCCTTCTCTTGCATTTCTCTAGCTTGAGACAGACTTCGCTCGACGCTCTCCTGTACTTTCCGATACTGCTGCTGCCGTTCTGTATCCCAGTCTGCCTCTGGCAAGGTGTCCTCAGGCGTCAGGACTCCCATATCCAGGTCAATAGGCAGCTTACCAGGTCTTGCTCTCATTAGGTAAGCCAGGGTACAGTTGGTGGAACCTACAGGGATGTGGTTATACAGGTCCACCAGATCGGGCAGTTTCTCAGGCCACAGACTGCATTCTTCCAGGGGCAATGTTTTTAGCAGATCTATCACCACCTGGTTCATCTTCTCGCAGAGTCCATTGGTTTGAGTGTGATAGGGCATTATTCTTATCTTCTTGAAGCCATACAGGTTGCAGAACTCCTGGAAGACCTCCGCTTCGAAGGCTGGTCCTTGGTCTGTCAACACTTGGTCCGGGTACCTGTGTGGATGGCAGAAGTGCTGCTGGAAGGCTCTAGCTGCTGTTTGAGCCGTTAAGTCCTTGACCGGGACCACCACCAGGAACCGGGAGTAATGATCTACGATTGTGAGGGCGTAGACATACCCAGATCTGCTTGGAGCCAGTTTCACATGGTCCAGGGCTACCAGTTCCAGTGGCTGTCTGGTGATGATGGGCTGCAGGGGAGTCTTCTGGCTGGCTCGGTCTTTTCTTCTCAGGTGGCACGGGCCACAGTCTCTGCACCACCTCTCGATGGCTCCTCTCATGCCTACCCAGTAGAACCGTTCACGCAACAAGAACTCCAGCTTCTTCCATCCGAAATGCCCTGCTCCGTTGTGGTATGCCTCCAGAACCATAGCCGCGTCTCGTCTTGGGACTACTACCTGCCAGGTCAACTCATGTGTTCGAGAGTTAACCATTCTCCGGCACAGCTTCTCCCTGTAGAGGAACAGCTTACTTTTCTCCTTCCACAGTTGCTTGGTCTCCTCCGGAGCATCTGGGTCAAGATGGGCATCGGCCTGGGTCAGCATTTCCTTCACCAAATGGACTGCGGGATCACTGTCTTGCGTCTCCGCCCAGTTGTAGTGGGGCAAGGGAATGAACGTCACAGAGCGCCTGTCCTTCAACGGGTTGTTATCCGTGTACACGGTGAATTTGGAGAAGGCAAGGTAATGCTTGAAACGTTCGGTCACTGCCCACACTACTGCCAGGAACTCCAGCTTGAATGAGCTATAATTCTCAGGGTTCCTCTCCGTGGGCCGTAGCTTTCGGCTGGCGTAAGCGATTACCCGTTCTTTCCCTTGCTGGATCTGGGACAGTACGGCTCCTAGCCCGATGTTGCTTGCGTCCGTGTGGAGGATAAAGGGCTGGCTGTAGTCTGGATATGCCAGGATTTCATCCCCCGTGAGGGCCATCTTCAGCTGGCAGAAGGACTCCTCTTCCAGCTTTTCCCACCTAAAGGGCGGCTTCTGGTTTTTGGCTTTCCGAGATTGACCTATCAGGAGGTCTTGCATAGGGGCTGCCATTTTTGTGAAACCGGGAATGAATCTTCGGTAGTAGCCTACCAACCCGAGGAACTGCCGCACTTCCTTTATGCTGGAGGGTCTTGGCCAGTCCTTAATCACGGTGATCTTATCAGGGTCAGGAGCCACTCCGTCAGCACTCACCACGTGTCCCAGGTATTACACCTTTGGTTTCAGGACGTGACACTTGGAGGGTTTCACCTTTAGGCTGTAGTTTGCCAGAGCTTCGAACACTTCTGCCAGGTGTTTCAGGTGGTCCTCGTAGGTCTTGGAATAGATGATGACATAGTCGAGATATAACAGGACCGTCTCGAAGTTCCGGTGTCCCAGACAGCATTCCATCAACCGTTGGAAGGTTCCTGGTGCGTTGCAGAGCCCGAACGGCATACAGTTAAATTCGCTGAGACCCATCGGGGTGGTGAATGCGGTCTTCTCCCGGTCCGCCTCTGCTACAGGAACCTGCCAGTACCCGCTAGTGAGATCCAAAGTAGAGAAGAAGTTAGCAGATTTTAATGCAGCTAAGGACTCTTCTATCCTTGGTAGCGGGTACGCATCTTTGTGTGTGATACGGTTGACCTTCCTGTAGTCTACACACATTCTCATGGTGTTGTCTTTCTTTTTCACTAAGACTAGTGGAGCTTCCCAGGGGCTACAGCTGTCCCTGATTACCCCAGCCTCCTTCATGTCTCTAAGCATCCCCTTGGCGTGTTGGTAGTGTGCCGGGGGTACGGGTCGGTATCTCTCCTTTATGGGAGGATGGTCTCCCGTGGGGATGTGGTGTTCTACCCCCTTTACTCGCCCGAAGTCTAGCGGGTGTTTACTAAACACTCTCTCCTACTCTCCAACCACCCGATAGACTCCCTGTTTCTGGTGTGAGGGAGTGGAGTCAGTACCCAAATGTAGTTGCTGACACCAGTCCTCCATTAGTTTCTTAGAGCCGTTACCTTCCTCTGGTTGAGATGGAGGCAAGGGTTCCACGGCCTGTACAGAGTTCTGGTTAATGGTAAACAATTTGGCTAGCGTGGCATACCGGGGCAGGTGTACTTCTCTCTCCCCGATATTTATGATGCGAACGGGCACCTTACCATGGCGTACATCGATCACCCCCCGTGCTGTCAAAATGGTGGGCCTACTGTCTGAGTAGACGGGTTCTACCATTGCTTGGTAGTCTCTACCTCTTAGACCAATAGCTGCCCGGCACCAAATCATCATCTCACTTTTTGGGGGCATGGCAATAGGGAACGGGTCACACATTCTCACGCTACCTATCTCACCACCAGATAGTTCCACCTGTTGCCGCTTCATCAGTGCCCGGATCTCTTTTTGGAGCACACGCTGCTGGCCGGAACTGGCATTCTTGGCAACCTGCTGTAAAATGAGAATCACCTCTGCAAGACAATTTTCAATCACATTAGTTCCCAAGGTTATTCTAGGGTGACTCTCATGACGGTCTATGTCAACTATAATCAGTCCTTGTGCCGCCAGTTCGACTTTACCGATCTTAATGGTCACCTCTTTGAATCCCACCTGTGGCACGGGCTGACCATTGCTGGCGATGATACTCAGGTCGTCATCTGGGTAGCGGGTTATGTCCGAGTCATTACAGTACTGTTTAAAGAGCACGTACGGGATGGTGGTCACCTGTGACCCAGTGTCTAGTAGGGCACTCATAGGAATGCCATCCAGCACCACAGGCAAGATTGGACGTCCCCCTACGTATTTATCACGCCAGTTTGATGGGCCTGATGGTCTTATGCTTGGGAGTTGGCCCTCTACCCCAGGTTGTGCCCGTTTAACCCCTTCAGGACCCAGCCTATTTTGACCCTAAAGACCTTGGCATTTTTGTCAATTCTGACCAGTGTCCCTGGAACTCTCTGGAACACTTCAACGGATCCTAGCGATTCTGAGACTGTTTTTTCGTGACATATTGGGCTTCATGTTAGTATTAAATTTAGGTCGATAATATTTGCGTTTATTTGTGAAAAAATCAAAAATATGGGAAAAATTTTGAAAATTTTGCAATTTTCAAATTTTGAATTTTTATTCTACTAAACCAGAGAGTGATGTGACACAAAATAGTTAATAAATAACATTTCCCACATGTCTACTTTACATCAGCACAATTTTGGAAAAAAAAAAAATTTTGGTAGGAAGTTTGAAGGGTTCAAAGATCATCAGCAATTTATCTTTTTTCCAGCAAAATTTACAAAACCATTTTTTTAGTGACCACATCACATTTGAAGTCCCTTTGAGGGGTCTTTATGACAGAAAACACCCAAAAGTGACACCATTCCAAAAACTGCACCCCTCAAGCTACTCAAAACTACATTCAAGAAGATTATTAACCCTTCAGGTGCATCACAGGAACTAAAGCCACATGGAAGAAAAAAATGAACATTTTTATTTTTCTAACAAAAATTTTCTTTTAGCCTAAATTTTTTAATTTTCACATGGGTAACAGGATAAAATGCATCCTAAAATTTGTTGGTGAATTTCTCCTTAGTACACTGATACCTCATATGTTGTCATAAACCACTGTTTGGGCACACGGCAGGGCTCAGAAGGGAAGGAGCGCCATTTTACTTTTTGAATGGAAAATTAGCTCCAAAAGTCAAATTGCGCTCCTTCTCTTCTGAGCCCTGCCATGCGCCCAAACAGTGGTTTATGACCACATATGAGGTATCAGTGTACTCAGGAGAAATTGACCAATACAATTTAGGATGCATTTTATCCTGTTACCCATGTGAAAATTAAAAAATTTAGGCTAAAAGAAAATTTTTGTGAAAAAAAAAGTACTTTTTTGTTTTCACAAATCATTTTGTGAAGCACCTGGGGGTTCCAAGTGCTCACTATGCATCTAGATAGGTGCCTTGGGGGGTCTAGTTTCCAAAATGGGGTTACTTGTGGGGGAGCTCCACTGTTTAGGCACATTAGGGGCTCTCCAAACGCAACATGGTGTCCGCTTACAATTTGAGCCGATTTTCCATTCATTTTGTTAGCGGACACCATGTCGCGTTTGGAGAGCCGCTGTGTGGCCAAACATTGGAGCTCCCCCACAAGTGACCCCATTTTGGAAACTAGACCCCCCAAGGCACCTATCTAGATGCATAGTGAGCACTTGAAACCCCCAGGTCCTTCACAAATTAATCCGTAAAAATAAAAAAGTGTTTTTTTTTCCACTTTTTCATTTTTATGAATCAATTTGTGAAGCACATGGGTGTTCCAAGTGCTCACTGTGCATCTAGATTGGTGCCTTGGGGGTCTAGTTTCTAAAATGGGGTCACGTGTGGGGAAGCTCTAATGTTTGGCCACACAGCGGCTCTCCAAACGCAACATGGTATCCGCTAACAAATTGTCAGCTCAAATTGTTAGAAGACACCATGTTGCGTTTGGAGAGCCGCTGTGTGGCCAAACATTGGAGCTCCCCCACAAGTGACCCCATTTTGGAAACTAGACCCCCCACGGCACCTATCTAGATGCATAGTGAGCACTTGGAACCCCCAGGTCCTTCACAAATTAATCCGTAAAAATAAAAAAGTGTTTTTTTTCCACTTTTTCATTTTTATGAATCAATTTGTGAAGCACCTGGGGGTTCCAAGTGCTCACTATGCATCTAGATAGGTGCCTTGGGGGGTCTATTTTCCAAAATGGGGTCACTTGTGGGGGAGCTCCAATGTTTGGGCACACAGCGGCTCTCCAAAAGCAACATGGTGTCGGCTAACAAATTGTCGGCTCAAATTGTTAGAAGACACCATGTTGCGTTTGGAGAGCCGCTGTGTGCCCAAACATTGGAGCTTCCCCACAAGTGACCCCACTTTGAAACTAGACCCCCCAAGGCACCTATCTAGATGCATAGTGAGCACTTGGAACCCCCAGGTCCTTCACAAATTAATCCGTAAAAATAAAAAAGTGTTTTTTTTTCCACTTTTTCATTTTTATGAATCAATTTGTGAAGCACCTGGGGGTTCCAAGTGCTCACTATGCATCTAGATAGGTGCCTTGGGGGGTCTAGTTTCCAAAATGGGGTCACTTGTTGGGGAGCTCCAATGTTTGGGCACACAGGGACTCTCCAAACGCAACATGGTTCCAATTTGTTAGTGGACACCATTGTGTAGTGTATGTCAGGTTGGTGTGCGGTGTGGTATATTGTAGTGTATACACCACACACACACACACACACTACAACACACACACCAACCTGACATAGCCTCCTATGCTGACTACGCCCTAGACTGGGATCAGTGGGACGGGCGGGACATTTTGTGTGCTGTGTGCGTGTGTAAAAAAAAAAAATCGAAACTTTATTATAGTGTGAGTGTACGTGTGTGCGTGTGTGTGTGTGTGCTTGGTGTAACCTTCTGCAGTCACGTGTGGGGGCTGTCAGGCGTAGGGGGCTGTCAGGCGTAGGAGGCTGTCAGGCGTAGGGGGGGGCTGAAGAGATGGAGGAGCCAGCAGCTGCAGCAAGGGGGGTGATCACTGGGGCAGGAGCCGGCAGCAGCAAGGGGGGTGATCACTGGGGCAGGAGCCGGCAGCAGCAAGGGGGGTGATCACTGGGGCAGGAGCCGGCAGCAGCAAGGGGGGTAGGAGGCCGGCAGCATCAGGGGGGTGATTACTGGGGCAGAAAGCGGTGCAGGAGCCAGCAGCAGGGGGGTGATCACTGGGATGGGGGGGTGCACACTGGGGATGGGGAGTGAATACTGGAGACAGGTGGGGGTGAACACTGGGGACAGGGGGGGTGAACACTGGGGACAGGGGGGGGTGAACACTGGGGGGTGAACACTGGGGACAGGGGGGGTGAACACTGGGGGGAGGGGTGATTATTGGGAGGTGGGGGGTGATATCACTGGGACTGGGGGATGGTGGGCTTGATCACAGGAGCAGGGCATTTACACTGAGCCTGCTGCTGCTGTGATCACAGTCCACCGGCTGTCAGAAGGAGAGCAGCAGCCGGTGGATGAAGACGTGGGAGAGGGAGCAGAGGGAGCGGAGGTCGGGGTGCAGGTATGAAAGTGGAGGGGGGGTGGAGGGGGGGGCAGGGTGGAGTGGAGGGGGGGTCGGGGGGGAGCGGGGGCAATACTACCTGATGCAGATCAGCGGCGGCAGCAGGCGATCAGCGGCGGCAGAAGCGCTCCACGAGCTCAGCAGCAGAGGGTCCACGGGGGGGCAGCAGCAGAGGGTCCACAGGGGGCAGCAGCAGAGGGTCCACAACGGCCGGCACACGATCCATGGATGGGCAGTTGCGGCCATCATTAAAAACTCCCTCCACATCTGATTGGGGCTAGTATCCATGTGACGCTAGCCCCCCAATCAGATCTGGGGGGAGGGGGGGGGGCAGAGGTGACACTCCCCCCAGCCAATGGCTGATGCTGTAAGCATCAGGCCATGCCCAGATTTAAATATTACACCAATTTTCATTGGTGAAATATTTAATTCATACCGATTGGCAGTTTCATTAAAAGTGAAAATGAAACAGCCAATCGGAGGGGTCCCAGGCACGGGGGGGTTAATCCACCCCCCGGGGGGTCGACTTCAGGATGTCCAGTTGCAGTAGCAACTGTGAAACCTGAGCGACCCCGCTCGCAGGCGCTGCAGGGGCTCTTTCCCTCCATGTCACAGACGCTGTGACATGGGTCGGGAAAGAACTGTTTTCCATGTCACAAACGGTGTGACATGGGTCGGGAAGGGGTTAAATGACAGTACCTTGCCACATGTCCGGGTTGATTGCAGCGGCGGCAGATGGGTCGTCCGTCCTCGTTGTATCTGTCGCTGGGTCTTCCTCTGGCCCGTGGGGTCCTCCTCAGTCGGTGCCACGGGACGTCCTCCGGTCCGGATTCCAGCTGGATCTTTCCTGGAGAAGAGACCTGTAAAGACTGCACAGTTCTGGTTAGCGCGGCAACGCTCTTAGTCAGCTCTTGGACATGATGGTGCAGGTCTGTTGCTGGGTTATTGTTCAAAGCCTGCGCATCAGCTCCCACAGGCCCTGCAGACAAGGGCGCCGTCTCCTGGTGGTAAGTGATAGCAGGGCGCCTGTGGGTCACAGCACCATCTGGTGCCGGTTCTCGGAGCACCCGGATGGCTCTGTCCTTGAACTGTGCAAAGTCCAGGTCAGGGTCCTGTAAGGCCATTGACCGCAACTGGGTTCGGTGGGCATTGCACAGTAGACCCTCAATAAATTGTTCAGTCAACAGCTTATCTTCATTTCCCACGCTGCCAGGGTCTGCCTGCTTAATGGCTCTCAGGGCCTCTTGTAGGTTTAGAGCATAGTCTCTTATACTCTCATGTGCCCGCTGTTTAAACCAGTAAAATCTGAGCTTTATTTCGGCTGAGGTGCGGGTATCAAATGTGTCTTTCAGCCGGGCTAGTATTTCTCTGACAGTCCTCTTCCTCCCAGGTGGCCAGGACTTTACCTCCCTTTGGGCTGCCCTGATTAATTGGGCCACCAGGATGCTCACTTTTTGCTCTTCTGTGAGGGGGTACACCTGGAAGAGGCTATCCAGTCTTTCTCTAAAGTCATTTAGAGCATGTGACTCCCCTGAGTACTGGGGTAGCCAGGTTGCCCCCGGGATATAGGGCATGGTGAATGGCATGGCTGCTGCAGCGGTTGCGCTGGCGGTGGCTGTGGCAGTGGAGCTCCCCTCGGTGTCCGGCATCCTCCTCCCCCCTAGTGGACCGTGGCCTACCTTGCGATGCTCTTCTTCCGTAGGCCGCGGCTCCGCAGTCGATCGTCGGGGTTGAGGACCTGGCGTCGCGCTCCGATGACGTCAGCGTCGCTCTTCCTCCCTTCCAGGACCTTGCGCAGCGTCAGAGCGTGGGGCGGAGCTTCGGATCTCGCGCTCTTTCGGCGTCCACGCCCCTCTTCTTCCCGTGCGGCGTCCCGAAGATGGCGTCCGAAGGCGGGAAGCAGCTGCGGATGGCGGGAAGAAGGCAGAAGACGGTGGGAAACGGTCCAAGATGGCGTCTGATGGCGGGAATCGGCTCCGGATGGTGGGAAACGACTCCGGACGGCGGAAAACTTCACCACAGGTAAGTATAAAAGTCTCTTTTTCAGGCACGCAGTACCCGGTGGTTGCGGGCAAGAAATCCTGCCGACTACGCCAAAGTTGACGCGCCCCCTGGGCCTGTGTTGTGCAGGGGAATCCGGAACCGGGCCTGTTGTAGAATTCTGGGGGTTGTAGTCTCCGTGTGGTGGTGACCCGGTCCGTGCCCAGGGTGGTCAAACCAGTGGCAGTCTTAATGTATAGGAAATGTCCGACTACGCCACCCGTGGATTGCGGTCAGGTGGGACCGCCGCTGCGCTGCCGACCGCTGAGGCTGATGTTGTTTGCGCAGCCGAGTATGGGATAACTCCCCACGGGAGAAGTATTGCCTCAGGGCAGCTAATGTGAGAGATGATGGGAGTGATGGTGTGAGGGTCCCAGTGCTAATGGTGCTGGTGCGGCAAGGAATCACAGAGACGTGAGGTGCAGTTCAGGGTCTTTACTGATGGTACAAGGCAGACCCTCCCGGGAGTACAGGCTAGTATAAGGGGCCTGGTCAGTCTGCGAGCAAGCAGGAGTTCCCCTGGCCAGGTGGAGTTGTAGGCCTCCCCGTTTATCTGCACTCTTCCTGGCTACCTTGCTGTCAGCGGTTACAAGTAGCCCACGTCCCTGAGTATACCGTGTGGTGCTCACCCGTATGGCTGGTGACTTGGGGCCTTCTGTTAGCCTCCGCTCCTGGATGGCGGCGCTGGACTTCTGGACTTCACACGAATCACCCGATCGCAGACCCACAAATGGTGGTAAATATCTCTTCCAAAACTCTCAGCGTTGCACAAACATCAGTTTTACAAAAGGGACTCTCTTTCTGCCCCACATACAAATACAACACTTTTAAACTAGATATGGAACTACAACGCTATTACCGTACCCTACGCTTGAAAACCCATTTTGCTAATAATCCTTTCAGCATCACCCCTCCAGAATCCATGGCCGACATCACAGCCCAAGACTTAGGTCTCCGCTCTAAGAGCAAATATAGGCCTCCTTGAGGCACACATCCACTGGAAACCTTTATAGGATTCGTGGATGGGGCGTTTCAACAATTACGCTCCAATATCGACTAGGGAAGGGCACATTATCAGACCAATCTCTCTCCCCTTGATCGACAGGCCCTACGGAGTCTGCAAGAGGACAAAGATTTGATTATAAAGCCAGCTGACAAAGGTGGAGCGATAGTAGTCATGAACAAGTGCGATTACATCTCGGAAATTTTGAGACAACTTAGTGATGAGTCCACATACCGTAAACTCTCTACGGACCCGACTACAAAAACACAGACACTCATCATTTCGACACTACAACGGTTTTTAACAGCCAAGGTGATTGACTTGAAAACGTACGAGTATTTAATTAATCCACATCCAATCATACCGGTATTTTATGTCCTACCCAAAATCCACAAAAGTCTCACCCAACCTCCTGGGCGCCCCATAGTGGCCTCCACGGATTCTATTTTATCACCCCTTGCAATTTTCTTAGAAAAGATTCTTACACCACTTACCCAAAAAAGTCCATCTTATCTATTAGACACAGGGGCCTTTTTAGAGACTATGAAAGCACTCAAACAAGTTCCTCCAGAAGCCATCTTAGTGTCCCTAGATGTCACAAGTCTCTATACATCGATTCCCCATGACCGGGGTATCCAAGCGGTTGAACAAATGCTGAAGGACTCAAACACCAATCCATCGATTATAGATCTAGCCGTAGAACTACTAACAATAGTTCTTACACACAATTACTTCCTCTTTCAGGATACATTTTACGTGCAGACCAAGGGGACCGCAATGGGATCAAATGTAGCCCCCCCTTACGCAAACTGTTACATGTCTACTTTTGAGACACAGTTTGTATACAAGAATCAACTGTTCCAAGAGCATTCCATTTTATGGAAGCGTTACATAGACGACATCTTTTGCATCTGGACAGGTTCCCAGGACACCTTAGATGAATTCTGCAGGTCCCTCAACACCGCCTGCCCTGGTCTACATTTCACTCTGAACTATCACCCACACCAGATCAACTTCCTAGATACTTTAGTCATCAAAGATGGCTAAGGACTATTAACCACTGACATCTACAGGAAACCCACAGATCGCAACACATTACTACATTTTTCAAGCAACCACCCAGCCCCTATGAAACATGCTATCCCCAAATCGCAATTTCAGAGGGTTGAACGCATTGTGTCCGATACAACATTACGCGAAGTCAGATTACAAGAAATGACACGGAAATTTGAAGAAAGAGGATACCCTCAGTATCTTCTACGTGAATCACAGGACAGCCGCACACAACCACGACCAGACACATCTGATTTCATTCCATTTGTCCACACATATCACCCCCTAGCTTACACTATACACCGTACGATACGGAAACATTGGAATATTCTCCAAACAGGTTACCCGACCATCAAATCCTTTCATCAACCCTTCTTACCGTGCTTCAAAAGAGCACCAAACATCAGAGACTCATTAGTCCGAGCTGACATAAGGACAACGTCCCTTGGTTCCCGCCAAAGATTTCTACAAACTCCTAAGAAAGGAACCTTCCCATGTCTCCATTGCCATCAGTGCCATAACATCCTTAGAGGCGATACTATTCATCATCCACAAACAGGCAGAAAATATACAATTAAGGATTACTACACCTGTGATACAAATTTTGTCGTATACCTAGTTAAGTGCCCTTGCAGCCTTGTCTACGTTGGGGAAACGACCCAACCCATTAAAGATAGAATCTCGAAGCACAAATCTACCATCAGATGCAAAAATTTACTTCTACCTCTCCCCCAACACTTCACGGCAGCAGGACACAATGTGTCCCAATTGCGGTTTCAAGTTATAGAGCAAATTAAACCACCCCGTCGTGGGGGTAATCGAATCCAGACCCTCAAGCAGAGAGAGGCATTCTGGATTCATGAACTGCAGTCCCTTCATCCCAAAGGACTTAACAAGGACTATGATCTGCACTCATTCATCTAAACCTACCTGGTCCCAATCCGTCCCAATAGGGACCTAGGTTTATTTATATGTTTATACTTTTTACTTTACAAGGAGTTAACACCCGCAATCCGATATTCATTTGCCATTTATTAATAGGGACCAAGATTCATGTATGCTTATCTATAATGTGGCGATTGGCTGTATAAGGGTATCATCGCAGTATTCCTGTGTGTTTTACTGCACTGTGTCTTATAACTCGATTTAACATTGTATTTCATATTTCAGATGAAGGATCCATACCCATCCTCATTCTCCTATATCCCTCCTGCACTCTGCAACCCCTTCTCTCGATGGTGGAACGCTCCTTGCCATTCTTTTCCGGCAGTGGAACACATCACTTCGATACAGAAACCACTTCCTGGTCCCTGGAACGCACCTACACGTCGGCTGACACGCACGCACGTGCTCATGCGCGGCGCCGGACCAATCAGATGCCGGCACTCCCTTTTTCGCGTCACTTCCTGTGACGTCACCGCATCGAGCGCTAATTACCAGCACATTCAAACTTCCTCATTGGCTGGCAGCCAAACCCTCCTCTCCTCTAATAATATTTGTAGCCAGTCTCCAAGTCGTGCCCACTGCTCACATCCAGCAGTGGATACCGCGATCGATGCAGCACCTCTCCTATACTTCATGGCACAAACGGTATGTCTACCTCCCTTATAGTCCTCACCCCATTATAGCCCCATATATCCTTCCATTACCTCATAGTATGCACTTTCTCCATAGGAATCCCTGTATTGGGTCCCATCTCCTTCTCTTTTCCTGCTCCCATCCCAGTAACTTGGTAGGTTGCCCCCTTTTTTTGCTTCACTGTTGGACAAAAGGTTACATAGACACATAGACCTTTATTTATATGTTTTGTATACATAATCTGTGACTTTATAATCACTATAATGTTTGTATTCTATATCTGTTCATTTTGTTTACATGCAGTACACTGATGAAGGTCTTGTCGACCGAAACGTCTTTAGTGTGGACTACAAATAAAAGTATCTTATTATACCATTTGGTGTGCTGAGGTTATCGCGACATTTCAAGGCTTTGGACCCAACTCATGCACCCAGGTCCAGTAGTGCTGCGTTTTTTTCTAAATGGTCCCTTCTTTATGACTGAGCCTGCGGGCTTCTATGGCCAGAGGACCTGGAATCCCCTGCCGGCTGGTTTCTGCTGCTGGGTATATATCAGTCCCCACAGCCTCGGACTCCTGTGTCCGGTTTTAGTAACTTCAACTAGGGCGAGCTATATCTTTGCTCACAGCCCCTGGCATTCTGCCTCTGCTCCTACAGAGCTTCTGATGTATATTTTCCTGTGTCTGCAGCTTCACTCTAGGCTCTGACTGCTCTGCTTGTTCTGCAGGCTCTGTCTCACCTAATCCCGCCCCAGACCAAGTTTATAAGGGCAGATTCCTCCCCTCCCAGGTCTGGGCGGGCAGTGTTGCATGCTTAGGGCTCCTGACCAGAAAAACCTCCCACTTGCTCTCAGACATAATATCTCTATTACTGTGGCAACCAGACCCCTGGGGTGTCACATTCCCCCCTAGTAAATTTTAGTAGTCCGGGACTAAACACATTTTTAAAACATAATAACAGGGTATAACAATAATACAATAACATATTTACAAGAAGCTTTAGTTCTTTAAAGGTCACGGCGTGTCCGCAACCGGGTGTCCATATCACCCAAGGTGAAGCTTTAAGCGAAGTAGGGGACCTGTCCAAAGCAAACCCCTTGCGTTGTCCTTGGGCGTGGCTGCAAGAGTAGACTAACTACTTTGAGCCGCAAGGAGGCCAAGCCAGACAGGTTTTCTCTTACGCGGCCGTCTTCGCAAGAGGCACCAAGGTGCAACTATCTACAAAACTGTTCCGGTTATCTAGCGTCCATAACCTGTTAGTCCATAAAAATCTGCAGGGTAACTGAGAAACATAATTAATAACAGGCAACAAACATAAACCATAAACAGAAAGCAGATAAATTCACAGTGCATTAGTTTAGATTCTCCAGCGAGCGGGCATCTGACCTCTAGTGACTCTAGTGGACCTACGGATCTCACTAACTGGTTCTGCACTACAGGGTGTAGGAGGTGTTATGGGTAAGCTGGGCAGCTGTCTGCGCACTCTTTGGCTCACTAGGGGCACGGCAGGCTCACTACTAGCAGAAGGTTGATCCTCCTGTACTGCTGGTGTGGACTCTTCTGCCTCTTGGGCCGGCTGCTCTTCCAGCTCTACCGGTTCCTCTGTAGGCACTTGCAGGGCTGGCTGGAGAAAGGTGAGGACGGGTACCATGACAGCGCCGTTTACTTGTGTCCAAGACCGGGGGAAGTCTCCGAGTACGGTACTGATCATTTCTCCCCTTTCCTCTGCGGGTTGAGGGTTTCCTTGATCTTCTTCAGGGCTTTGCAGCTGCTCGGGACACTTCTTCAGGTGGTCTCTGGAGACAATGGCTGTGGTTTCTCCTCCATCCTTACTGATTACGCAGATTTTTGGGTTCTCATGGCTTGATGGCAGTACGGTGTATGGGTCCTTCTCCCACTGGTCGTCCAACTTGTGGAGCCGCCTCTTCCTCTTCAAGACCTGCTCTCCAGGTACCAGGGGAACAGCGGGAGCATACTGGTTATAAGCCTTCTCATGCCTTTCTCTAGCTTGAGACAGACTTCGCTTGACGCTCTCCTGTACTTTCCGATACTGCTGCTGCCGTTCTGTATCCCAGTCTGCCTCTGGCGAGGTGTCCTCAGGCGTCAGGACTCCCATATCCAGGTCAATAGGCAGCTTACCAGGTCTTGCTCTCATTAGGTAAGCCGGGGTACAGTTGGTGGAACCTACAGGGATGTGGTTATACAGGTCCACCAGATCGGGCAGTTTCTCAGGCCACAGACTGTGTTCTTCCAGGGGCAATGTTTTTAGCAGATCTATCACCACCTGGTTCATCTTTTCGCAGAGTCCATTGGTTTGAGGGTGATAGGGCGTTGTTCTTATCTTCTTGCAGCCATACAGGTTGCAGAACTCCTGGAAGACCTCCGCTTCGAAGGCTGGTCCTTGGTCTGTCAACACTTGGTCCGGGTACCCGTGTGGACGGCAGAAGTGCTGCTGGAAGGCTCTAGCTGCTGTTTGAGCCGTTAAGTCCTTTCCAGGGACCACCACCAGGAACCGGAAGTAATGATCTACGATTGTGAGGGCGTAGACATACCCAGATCTGCTTGGAGCCAGTTTCACATGGTCCAGGGCTACCAGTTCCAGTGGCTGTCTGGTGATGATGGGCTGCAGGGGAGTCTTCTGGCTGGCTCGGTCTTTTCTTCTCAGGTGGCACGGGCCACAGTCTCTGCACCAACTCTCGATGGCTCCTCTCATGCCTACCCAGTAGAACCGTTCACGCAACAAGAACTCCAGCTTCTTCCATCCGAAATGCCCTGCTCCGTTGTGGTATGCCTCCAGAACCATAGCCGCGTCTCGTCTTGGGACCACTACCTGCCAGGTCAACTCATGTGTTCGAGAGTTAACCATTCTCCGGCACAGCTTCTCCCTGTAGAGGAACAGCTTACTTTTCTCCTTCCACAGTTGCTTGGTCTCCTCCGGAGCATCTGGGTCAAGACGGGCATCGGCCTGGGTCAGAATTTCCTTCACCAAATGGACTGCGGGATCAATGTCTTGCGTCTCTGCCCAGTTGTAGTGGGGCAAGGGATTGAACGTCACGGAGCGCCTGTCCTTCACACGGTGGGAATACAGGGTAATCCCATGACGGTGGAACGCAGGGAGCTCAACTTCTTCCAGATCTTCTGGATCTTCCCCTACGTCCGGTAAGTTCGGCATTCTAGACAGGGCATCCGCGTTGGCATTTGAGGTTCCTGCCCGGTATTTGATGGTGAATTCAAAGTTGGACAGGCGGGCCATCCATCTCTGTTCCAGGGCACCGAGCCTTGCAGTGTCCAGGTGTGTCAACGGGTTGTTATCCGTGTACACGGTGAATTTGGAGGAGGCAAGGTAATGCTTGAAACGTTCGGTCACTGCCCAAACTACTGCCAGGAACTCCAGCTTGAATGAGCTATAATTCTCAGGGTTCCTCTCCGTGGGCCATAGCTTTCGGCTGGCGTAAGCGATTACCCGTTCTTTCCCTTGCTGGATCTGGGACAGTACGGCTCCTAGCCCGATGTTGCTTGCGTCCGTGTGGAGGATAAAGGGCTGGCTGTAGTCTGGATATGCCAGGATTTTATCCCCCGTGAGGGCCATCTTCAGCTGGCAGAAGGACTCCTCTTCCAGCTTTTCCCACCTAAAGGGTGGCTTCTGGTTTTTGGCTTTCCGAGATTGACCTATCAGGAGGTCCTTCATAGGGGCTGCCATTTTGGTGAAACCGGGAATGAATGTTCGGTAGTAGCCTACCAACCCGAGGAACTGCCGCACTTCCTTTATGCTGGAGGGTCTTGGCCAGTCCTTAATCACGGTGATCTTATCAGGGTCAGTAGCTACTCCGTCAGCACTCACCACGTGTCCCAGGTATTGCACCTTTGGTTTCAGGAGGTGACACTTGGAGGGTTTCACCTTTAGGCCGTAGTTTGCCAGAGCTTCGAACACTTCTGCCAGGTGTTTCAGGTGGTCCTCGTAGGTCTTGGACTAGACGATGACATCGTCGAGATATAACAGGACCGTCTCGATGTTCCGGTGTCCCAGACAGCATTCCATCAACCGTTGGAAGGTTCCAGGTGCGTTGCAGAGCCCGAACGGCATACAGTTAAATTCGCTGAGACCCATCGGGGTGGTGAATGCAGTCTTCTCCCGGTCCGCCTCTGCTACAGGAACCTGCCAGTACCCGCTAGTGAGATCCAAAGTAGAGAAGAAGTTAGCAGATTTTAATGCAGCTAAGGACTCTTCTATACTTGGTAACGGGTACGCATCTTTGTGTGTGATACGGTTGACCTTCCTGTAGTCTACACACATTCTCATGGTGTTATCTTTCTTTTTCACTAAGACTACTGGAGCTGCCCAGGGTCTACAGCTGTCCTTGATTACCCCAGCCTCCTTCATGTCTCTAAGCATCCCCTTGGCGTGTTGGTAGTGTGCCGGGGGTACGGGTCGGTATCTCTCCTTTATGGGAGGATGGTCTCCCGTGGGGATGAGGTGTTCTACCCCCTTTACTCGCCCGCAGTCTAGCGGGTGTTTACTAAACACTCTCTCGTACTCTCGAACCACCCGATAGACTCCCTGTTTCTGGTGTGAGGGAGTGGAGTCAGTACCCAAATGTAGTTGCTGACAACAGTCCTCCATTGGTTTCTTAGAGCCGTTACCTTCCTCTGGTTGAGATGGAGGCAAGGGTTCCACGGCCTGTACAGAGTTCTGGTTGATGGTAAACAATTTGGCTAGCGTGGCATACCGGGGAAGGTGTACTTCTCTCTCCCCGATATTTATGATGCGAACGGGCACCTTCCCATGGCTTACATCGACCACCCCCCGTGCTGTCAAAATGGTGGGCCTACTGTCTGAGTAGACGGGTTCTACCATTTCTTGGTAGTCTCTAACTCTTAGACCAATAGCTGCCCGGCACCAAATCATCATCTCACTTTTTGGGGGCATGGCAATAGGGAACGGGTCACACATTCTCACGCTACCTATCTCACCACCAGATAGTTCCATCTGTTGCCGCTTCATCAGTGCCCGGATCTCTTTTTGGAGCACACGCTGCTGGCTGGAACTGGCGTTCTTGGCAACCTGCTGTAAAATGAGAATCACCTCTGCAAGACAATTTTCAATCACATTAGTTCCCAAGGTTATTCTAGGGTGACTCTCATGACGGTCTATGTCCACTATAATCAGTCCTTGTGCCGCCAGTTCGAATTTACCGATCTTAATGGTCACCTCTTTGAATCCCACCTGCGGCATGGGCTGACCATTGCTGGCGATGATACTCAGGTCGTCATCTGGGTAGCGGGTTATGTCCGAGTCATTCCATTACTGTTTAAAGAGCACGTACGGGATGGTGGTCACCTGTGACCCAGTGTCTAGTAGGGCACTCATAGGAATGCCATCGAGTACCACAGGCAAGATTGGACGTCCCCCAACGTATTTATCACGCCAGTTTGATGGGCCTGATGGTCTTATGCCTGGGAGTTGGCCCTCTACCCCAGTTTGTGCCCGTTTAAATGACAGCACCTTGCCACATGTCCGGGTTGATTGCAGCGGTGGCAGATGGGTCGTCCGTCCTCGTTGTATCTGTCGCTGGGTCTTCCTCTAGCTGGTGGGGTCCTCCTCAGTCGGTGCCACGGGACGTCCTCCGGTCCTGATTCCAGCTGGATCTTTCCTGGAGAAGAGACCTGTAAAGACTGCACAGTTCTGGTTAGCGCGGCAACGCTCTTAGTCAGCTCTTGGACCTGATGGTGCAGGTCTTTTGCCCGGTTATAGTTCAAAGCCTGCGCATCAGCTCCCACAGGCCCTGCAGACAAGGGCGCCTTCTCCTGGTGGTAAGTGATAGCAGGGCGCCTGTGGGTCACAGCGCCACCTGGTGCCGGTTCTCGGAGCACCCGGATGGCTCTGTCCTTGAACTGTGCAAAGTCCAGGTCAGGGTCCTGTAAGGCCATTGCCCGCAACTGGGTTCGGTGGGCATTGCACAGTAGACCCTCAATAAATTGTTCAGTCAACAGCTTATCTTCATTTCCCACGCTGCCAGGGTCTGCCTGCTTAATGGCTCTCAGGGCCTCTTGTAGGTTTAGAGCATAGTCTCTTATACTCTCATGTGCCCGCTGTTTACACCCGTAAAATCTGAGCTTTATTTCGGCTGAGGTGTGGGTATCAAATGTGTCTTTCAGCCGGTCTAGTATTTCTCTGACAGTCCTCTTCCTCCCAGGTGGCCAGGACTTTACCTCCCTTTGGGCTGCCCCGATTAATTGGGCCACCAGGATGCTCACTTTTTGCTCTTCTGTGAGTGGGTACACCTGGAAGAGGCTATCCAGTCTTTCCCTAAAGTAATTTAGAGTATGTGACTCCCCTGAGTACTGGGGTAGCCAGGTTGCCCCCGGGATATAGGGCATGGTGAATGGCATGACTGCTGCAGCGGTTGCGCTGGCGGTGGCTGTGGCAGTGGAGCTCCCCTCGGTATCCGGCATCCTCCTCCCCCCTAGTGGACCGTGGCCTACCTTGCGATGCTCTT
The DNA here is from genome assembly GCF_046119375.1 of Phyllobates terribilis. Classification (NCBI taxonomy): domain Eukaryota; kingdom Metazoa; phylum Chordata; class Amphibia; order Anura; family Dendrobatidae; genus Phyllobates; species Phyllobates terribilis. The sequence goes on from NW_027362792.1 coordinate 6,847,576, forward strand.
CTTCCGTAGGCCGCGGCTCCTCAGTCGATCGTCGGGGTTGAGGACCTGGCGTCGCGCTCCGATGACGTCAGCGTCGCTCTTCCTCCCTTCCAGGACCTTGCGCAGCGTCAGAGCGTGGGGCGGAGCTTCGGATCTCGCGCGCTTTCGGCGTCCACGTCCCTCTTCTTCCCGTGCGGCGTCCCGAAGATGGCGTCCGAAGGCGGGAAGCAGCTGCGGATGGCGGGAAGAAGGGAGAAGACGGCGGGAAACGGTCCAAGATGGCATCTGATGGCGTGAATCGGCTCCGGATGGCAGGAAACGACTCCGGACGGCGGGAAACTTCACCACAGGTAAGTATAAAAGTCTCTTTTTCAGGCACGCAGTACCCGGTGGTTGCGGGCACGAAATCCTGCCGACTACGCCAAAGTTGACGCGCCCCCTGGGCCTGTGTTGTGCAGGGGAACCCGGAACCGGGCCTGTTGTAGAATGCTGGAGGTTGTAGTCTCCGTGTGGTGGTGACCCGGTCCGTGCCCAGGGTTGTCAAACCAGTGGCAGTCTTAATGTATAGCAAATGTCCGACTACACCACCCGTGGATTGCGGTCAGTGGGGACCGCCGCTGCGCTGCCGACCGCTGAGGCTGATGTTGTTTGCGCAGCCGAGTATGGGATAACTCCCCACGGGAGAAGTATTGCCTCAGGGCAGCTAATGTGAGAGATGATGGGAGTGATGGTGTGAGGGTCCCAGTGCTAATGGTGCTGGTGCGGCAAGGAATCACAGAGACGTGAGGTGCAGTTCAGGGTCTTTACTGATGGTACAAGGCAGACCCTCCCGGGAGTACTGGCTAGTATAAGGGGCCTGGTCAGTCTGCGAGCAAGCAGGAGTTCCCCTGGCCAGGTGGAGTTGTAGGCCTCCCCATTTATCTGCACTCTTCCTGGCTACCTTGCTGTCAGCGGTTACAAGTAGTCCACGTCCCTGAGTATACCGTGTGGTGCTCACCCGTATGGCTGGAGACTTGGGGCCTTCTGTTAGCCTCCGCTCCTGGATGGTGGCGCTGGTCCCTTCTTTGTGACTGAGCCTCCGGGCTTCTATGGCCAGAGGACCTGGAATCCCCTGCCGGCTGGTTTCTGCTGCTGGGTATATATCAGTCCCTACAGCCTCGGACTCCTGTGTCCGGTTTTAGTAACTTCAGACAGGGCGAGCTATATCTCTGCTCACAGCCCCTGGCCTTCTGCCTCTGCTCCTACAGAGCTCCTGATGTATCTTTTCCTGTGTCTGCAGCTTCACTCTAGGCTCTGACTGCTCTGCTTGTTCTGCAGGCTCTGTCTCTGTCTCACCTAATCCCGCCCCAGACCCAGTTTATAAGGGCAGATTCCTCCCCTCCCAGGTCTGGGCGGGCAGTGTTGCATGCTTAGGGCTCCTGACCAGAGAAACCTCCCACTTGCTCTCAGACATAATATCTCTATTACTGTGGCAACCAGACCCCTGGGGTGTCACACGTACATGTGACATCTGCTCATCAACGGCCATTCTGAGCTGAATGTGCCTTCCCTCATCACAGCACAACTGCTATGCAGATTGAGGCTGGGCAAGTACCAGCATGGGTGACTGGTAGGGAATTCCCGATTCCCTTGACATTTTGGCTGCTGGTAATGTCATTTGGATTTTTGTTTTTAAAATCTAACCTTTCCCTCCCCATTTTATTCCTTGTGAAAAGACACGCACATGTGACATCTGCAGGTCAACTGCCATTCTAAGCTGAATGTGCCTTCCCCCGTCAGATCGCAGCTGCTGTGCAGCTGGAGGCCAGGCAAGTATCTTTGTGGGAGACTAGATGGGAGTCCCCAGTTACATTGACATTTTGGCTGCTGCTATTGTTATTTGGATTTTTGTTTTTAAAATCTAACCTTTCCCTCCCCATTTTATTCCTTTTGAAAAGATGCGCACATGTGACATCAGCACGTCAACGGCCATTCTATGATGAATGTGCCTTAACTCGTCAAATCGCAGCTGCTACGCGGCTTGAGTTCAGCCAAGTACTGGCATGGAAGACTGGCTGCTGCTATTGTCATTTGGATTTTTGTTTTTAAAATCTAACCTTTCCCTCCCCATTTTATTCCTTTTGAAAAGACGTGCACATTTGACATCTTTTTGTCAACGGCCATTCTAAGCTGAATGTGCCTTCCCTTGTCAGATTGCAGCTGCTAAGCAGCTTGAGGCTGGGCAAGTACCAGCATGGGAGACTCGCTGAGAATCGCTTGTTCTATTGACATCTTGGCTGCTGCTATTGTCATTTGGATTGTTGTTTTTAAAATCTAACCTTTCCCTCCCCATTTTATTCCTTTTGAAAAGACACGCACATGTGACATCTGCACGTCAGCATTCATATTAAGCTGATTGTGCCTGCCCTCTTCAGATCGCAGCTGCTACACAGCTTGAGGCTGGGCAAGTACCGGCATGGGAGACTGGCTGGAAATCCCTGGTTCCGTTGACATCTTATCTGCTGCTATTGTCATTTGGATTTTTGGATTTTTGTTCTTAAATTCTAACCTTTCCCTCCCGATTTTATATCCTTTTGAAAACACGCGCACATGTGACATTTGCACATCAACGGCCATTCTAAGCTGATTGTGCCTGCTCTCTTCAGATCACAGCTGCTACGCACCTTGATGCTGGGCAAGTACCTGCATGGGAGACTGGCTGGGAATCCCTGGCTCCGTTGACATTTTGGCTGCTGCTATTGTTCTTTGGATTTTTGTTTTTAAAATCTAAGCTTTCCCTCCCTATTTTATTCCTTTTGAAAAGACGCGCACATGTGACATCTGCACATCAATGGCAATTCTAAGTTGAATGTGCCTGTTCTCGTCAGATAACAGCAGCTACGCAGCTTGAGTTTGGGCAAGTACCAGCATGGGAGACTGGCTGCGAATTCCCAGTTTCGTCAACTTTTTGGCTGCTGCTATTGTCATTTGGATTTTTGTTTTTAAAATTTAACCTTTCCCTCCCCATTTGATTCCTTTTGAAAAGACGCGCACATGTGACATCTGCATGTCAACGGACATTCTAAGCTGATTGTGCCTTTTCTCGCCAAATTGCAGCTACTATGCTGTTTGAGGCTGGGCAAGTACCAGCGTGGGAGACTGGCTGGGAATCTCAGGTTCCTTCATATTTTGTCTGCTGCTATTGTCATTTGGATTTTTGTTTTTAAAATCTGACCTTTCCCTCCCCATTTTATTCCTTTTGAAAAGACGCGCACATGTGACATTTGCACATCAACAGCCATTCTAAGCTGAATGTACCTGCCCTTGTCAGATCGCAGCCACTATGCAGCTTGAGCCTGGGCAAGTACTGTCATGGGAGACTGGCTGGGAATCCCGAGTTCAGTCAACATTTTGGCTGCGGCTTTTGTATTTTGGATTTTTGTTTTTAAAATCTAACCTTTCCCTCCCCATTTTATTCCTTTTCAAAAGACGCGCACATGTGACATCTGCATGTCAACGGCCATTCTAAGCTGTATGTTCCTGCTCTCGGTAGATCGCAGCAGCTTGAGGCTAGGCAAGTACCAGCATGGGAGACTGGCTTGGATTACCCGGCTCCATATCCCCAGCTCCGTTAACATTTTGGCTGCTGCTATTGTCATTTGGATTTTTGTTTTTAAAATCTAACTTTTCCCTCCCCATTTTATTCCTTTTGAAAAGACGCGCACATGTCACGTCTGAATGTCAGCGGACATTCTAAGCTGAATGTTCCTGCCTTCGTCTATCGCAGCCGCTACGCAGCTTGAGGCTGGGCTAGTACTGGCTTGGGAGACAGGCTGGAAATCCCCAGTTCTGTTGACATTTTGGCTGCTGTTATTGTCATTTGGATTTTTGGATTTTTGTTTTTAAAATCTAACCTTTCCCTCCCCATTTTCTTCCTTTTGAAAAGACGCGCACATGTAACTCCTGCACGTCAATGGCCATTCTAATCTGAATGTGTCTGCCCGCGTCAGATTGCAGCTGCTGTGCAGCTTGAGGTCAGGCAAGTACCAAAATGGGAGTATGGCTGGGAATCCCTAGATCCGTTCACATTTTGGCTGCTGCTATTGTCATTTGTTTTGTTTTTTTAAAATCTAACCTTTCCCTCCCCATTTTATTCCTTTTGAAATGATGCACACATGTGACATCTGCACGTTAATGGCCATTCTAAGCTGAATGTGCCTGCCCTTGTGAGATCACAGCTGCTATGCAGTTTGAGGCAGGGCAAGTACCAGAATGGGAGAATGGCTGGGAATCCCTAGTTCCGTTGACATTTTGGCTGCTGCTATTGTCATTTGGATTTTTGTTATTAAAATCTAACCTTTCCCTCCCCATTTTATTCCTTTTGAAAAGACGCGCACATGTGACATCAGCACATCAGCGGCACTTCTAAGCTGAATGTGCCTGCCCTCGTCAGATTGCAGCTGTTATGCAGCTTGAGGCTGGGCAAGTACAGTCATGGGAGACTGGCTGAGAATCCCCGGTTCCATTAACTTTTTGGCTGCTGTTATTGTCATTTGGATTTTTGTTTTTAAAATTTAACCTTTACCTCCACATTTTATTCCTTTTGGAAAGAAGCGCACATGTGACATCTGCATGTCAACGGCCATTTTAAGCTGAATGTGGCTGACTTTGTCAGATCACAGCTGCTATGCAGCTTTAGGCTGGGCAAGTACCAGCATGGGGGAATGGCTGGGTATCCCTGGTTCCATTGACATATTGGCTGCTGCTATTGTCATTTGGATATTTGTTTTTAAAATCTAACCTTTCCCTCCCATTTTATTCCTTTTGAAAAGAGGCGCTCATGTGACATCTGCACATCAACGGCGATTCTAAGCTGAATGTGCCTGCCCTTGTCAGCTTGCAGCCACTATGTAGCTGGAGGCTAGGCAAGTACTGGAATGGGTAACTGGCTGGGAATTCCCAGTTCCTTTGACATTTTGGCTGCTGCTATTGTCATTTGGATTTTTGTTTTTCAAATCTAACCTCTCCCTCCCCATTTTATTCCTTTTGAAAAGACACGCACATGTGACATTTGCACGTCAACGGCCATTCTAAGCTGAATGCGCCTTCTCTCGTCAGATCGCAGCCACTACGCAGCTTGAGGCTGGGCAGTACCATTATGGGAGACTGGCTGGGATCCCATGTTTCTGTTGACAATTTGGCTGCTGCTATTGTTATTTGGATTTTTGTATTTTTGTTTTTAAAATCTAACCTCTCCCGCCCCATTTTATTCCTTTTGAAAAGACACGCACATGTGACATTTGCACGTCAACGGCCATTCTAAGCTGAATGTGCTTTCCCTTGTCAAATTGCAACTGCTGTGCAGCTTGAAACTGGGCAAATACCTTCATGGGAGACTTGTTGGGAATCCCTGTTTCTCTTAACATTTTGGCTGCTGCTATTGTCATTTGGATTTTTGGAATTTCGTTTTTAAAATCTAACCTTTCCCTCCCCATTTTATTCCTTTTGAAAAGACGCGCATATGTGGCATCTGCACGTCAACGGCCATTCTAAGCTGAATGTGTTTTTCCTTTTCAGATCACAGCCGCAATGCAGCTTGAGGTCAGTCAAGTACTGGCATGGGAGACTGTCTGGGGATCCCCGTTGTCGTTGACTTTTTAGCTGTTGCTATTGTCATTTGGATTTTGGATTTTTGTTTTTAAAATCTAACCTTTCCCTCCCCATTTTATTCCTTTTGAAAAGACGCGCACATGTAGCATCTGCACGTCAGCGGCCATTCTAAGCTGAATGTCCCTCCTCTTGTCAGATAGCAGCTGCTGTGCAGCTTGAGGCAAAGGAAAGTTCCAGCATGGGAGACTGGCTGGGAATCCCTGGTTACATTTACATTTTGGCTTCTGCTATTGTCATTTGGATTTTTGTTTTTAAAATCTAACATTTCCCTTCCCATTTTATTCCTTTTAAAAAGACGCACACATGTGACATCTGCATGTCAAGGGCCATTCTAAGCTGAATGTGCCTTCCCTCATCAGATCATAGCCGCTACACAGATTGAGGTTGGGCAAGTACTTGCATGGGAGACTGGCTGTGAATCCCCAATTCCATTGACATTTTGGCTGCTGCTATTGTCATTTGAATTTTTGTTTTTAATATCTTACCTTTCCCTCCACATTTTATTCCTTTTGAAAAGACACGCACATGTGAAATCTACATGTTAGCAGCCATTCTAAGCTTAATGTGCCTGCTCTCATCAGATCGCAGCCGCTACGCAGCTTGAGGCTGGGCAAGTACTGGCATGGGAGACTGGCTGGGAATCCCCAGTTCCATTGACAATTTGGCTGCTGCTATTGTCATTTGGATTTTTGTTTTTAAAATCTAGCCTTTCCCTCCCCATAATATTCCTTTTGAAAAGATGTGCACATCTGTCATCTGGAAGTCAACAGCCATTCTAAGATGAATGTGCCTGCCCTCGTCAGATCGCAGCCGCTACGCAGCTTGGGGCCGGGCAAGTACAGGCATGGGAAACTAGCTGGTAATCCCTTGTTCCGTTGACTTTTCGCCTGCTGCTATTGTCATTTGGATTTTTGTTATTAAATTCTAACTAGTGTTGAGCCAACCCGTAGTGTTCGAGTTCGGTTCGGTTCGTCGAACACCGTTAAAACCAATGGCAGGCAAACAAAAACACATAGAAACACCTTCAAATGTGTCCAAAAGCTGACAAACTGCTCAGAAGACACAACTAACACATGGAAAAGTGACAAGTATGTATAGTCATGCGAAAAGAAAAGAGGTGGAGGAGTAAAAGGAGGGGGAGACACAGATATAGGCATGTCATGCCCTTCTAAAATCCAAAAAGTGAGAAGCCGACACGTTCAGTCGGCTCCTGCCCGTGCCACCTCCGTGTCGCCGGGTTTGTGCCAGAGCCGCGGTGAACCCTGACGGCCAGCCCCCCTCTCCCAATACTGGTGCCTGTCCGCTGGTGGGTCGAGCGAGCCCCCCTGTGGTGGAGGCAGCTCTAAGCTTTTTAATTTAAATTGTCTCTCTAATTTGAATGAATACACTTTAAATCCATTTACAAGGATCTATTGGAGGGCAAGTCTCATGCCAGCAGCCGCGTAATTCCAGCTCCAGTAGCGTCCACTAAAGCTGCTACAGTTCAAAAGCTTTTATCAGGATCGAGCTCGGCTGTCCACCGCAAGGCATCCTACTACCAGTCCCTGCCCCTATGCCTTGGGGTGCCTCCTGATGCTCTTCACTGAGTATCCCGTGGTCCCGAAGCATTTCCTTTGAAAAAATTAAGTGTCCAAACTACAGGTGGTGTAGCTTGCTTAACAGCCGGGATAATCCGCTGACTAGCAGACACTGCTACTAGGCACAAAGTATTTCCTGGGCTAGATGAATTTAAAAATTTGTAATTAGATACTCTCGTTGGATGCTGAGAAAGCATTCCATAGAGTCTCCTGGCACGCCATATATGATTCTCTTAAAAAGCTTGGGGTAGGGGTCTAGGGGACCCTTTTATAGCCAAAATCACGGCCCTGTATCACAATACGTCACCTAGGCTGAAGATAAATGGAACTGTAGCACCCTGAGTGCTCGGTTGCTACAGAGGTATTGCACCTCACCCAGAGGTGTGATATCTCACTCTCAGGTAAGGATGGAGTGTGGATCAGGACCCGACACCTGCATGCATTACACCACATTGCCGTGGGGCAGGGCGACCAATATGCCTCTGAGATGGGCACGACAGTCCCTGTCCCTGGCTGGAGTGTGGGGAGGGAACACTGAGGAAGGGGAACCCTATTGTGCAGGAGCAGGGAGGAAGCAGTACCTGGGTGCATTTAGAAGGGAGTATAAAAGGTGGGCACCATCTTAGTTCAGTGCAGAGAAGTCTGAGCAGAAGTGGCAGGGAGCAGGGGCTCTGCATGAGCTCTGCTCCGGAGGCGGGCCTAGTAACAGAGGCCCAGGCCTGGAAGAGGGAGAAGGAAGGAAGAGGAGCGGAGAAGGCTCCAGGAACAAGGAATGAAGGGATCCCAGGGGTGCGGACGGGCGAGTCGCCACCGCACGCCCGAATCCAACTGCGTGGAGGGGTCAGGTCAAAGGGGGAGACCGGTCCCCGAAACTAGTGGAGGCAGGAAATGACCCTCAGCTAGAAACCGGAGGCTGTGACATTTTATGTGGCCCAGCCCCTCGCTACACCCGCTAGGAAGGCACCACATAGGGTCAGGGAAATTGGCGCCAAGTTAACCAAGAGGAGGCCCGAGGCAGCCGGACAGAAGGGTTGGTAAGAAAGGCCAGACAAAGGACACACAAAGGGGGTCCTGTGAAGCGCTCCAAAGTTATCTGGGAGTTGTCTGAGCCCCTCACCTGGTGAGCACAGTACGACGTGGGCAGCCTTTACCTGCAGACGTGGTCTGGATAATAAGAACTGTGAGTAAAGGCCCTGGACTGCATCACTGACTCCGTGTCGTTACTGCTGCTGCCCTGCACCATCACCCCCATCCTCCGCATACACTGCCCTGAGGCTATACTCCTCCCGTGGGGAGTTATGCTACGCTCTGCTGCACCCACAACACCAGCCTCAGCGGTCTGCCCTGCAGCGGCGGTTCACTCTGACCGCAATCCACGGGTGGTGTAGTCGGACATTTAAACATCAAAACCACATAAATAGTTCCGCCACTGGTTTGACCACCCTGAGCCACGGAACCGGGTCGCCGCCACGAAGACTACAACCACCAGCATCCACCAAAAAGGGTCCGGCTCCGGGTGTCCCAAGGCCCAGGGGGTGCATCAGAACATTTTCATCACCTTTCACAATCACCAATGGGACAAGGCAGGGATGTCCTCTGTCCCCTCTCTTATACATCCTAGTGATGGAGCACCTGCTCTCATCAATTCGCCATAACCCCAATATTAGGTGGATTGAGGTGGGAGTCACCGAGTACAAGTGCTCTCTATTTGCTGATGATGTCCTAGTATATATCACTCAATCACATATATCCATCCATGCTGTTATGGCTGAAATAGATCACTTTGTTACATGGTCAAATTTTAAAATCAATGCAGCGAAGTCTGAGGCCCTCCATGTCTCCCTCCCCAAATCCATATAGGATTCCATCCAGTCCAACTTTCCCTTTGCCTGGCCCTCACAGGGTATCAAATACTTAGGAATTCCTATTTATAGAGACCTCTCCCATCTAAGTTATCTTAATTTTGGGCCCTTTATTGAACAACTCCATACAGACCACGGTTGGCAAGTTAGAACTGTAAGATTCACTACGTGAACCACTGGTGTTTTGTGGAAAAGCACATGTACACTGTGTTCCAAATTATTATGCAAAAAGTGTTTAGGAGTGATAAGGGAAGAATTTGTTTGTTTGTCAATTAAACTCATTGATGGCGATGTGTGTCAGGGCTCTTTATATCACTGTAAGCAATTGCAGACACCTGTGCTAATTAGTTTGGCAGGTGTGTCCAATGAAAGGCAAGACTACTTAAGAAGGCTGTCTCACATTATTAAGCAGCCTACATTTTCTGCCAAAATGGGAAAGAAAAAGGATGTGTCGGCTGCTGAGAAGCAACAAATTGTGGAGTGTTTAGGTCAAGGCATGACTACAAACAACATTGTGCGATGATCAGGATGAAGTGTCTTGGCAATCAAGAAGTATGTAGCTGATTCACAGTACACACGTGTGCGTGCTGATAAGGGCAAATTGAGGACTCTTTCCTACAGGCAATTACGTCAGGTTAAAAGAGCAGTGGCAAAAAAGCCTTGTCATAGCAGCAGACACGTTTTTGAAGCTGCTGGTGCCTCCAACGTCCCCCGAACAACAAGATGCAGGGTCCTTCAGAGGTTTGCAGCTGTGCATACGCCATCCTGTCGACCTCCTCTATCCACTTCACACAAGCAGAAACGGCTCCAGTGGGCCAAACATTACATGAAGACTGATTTCAAAACTGTTTTGTTCATGGATGAGTGCCTTGCAGCGCTCGATGGTCCAGATGGATGGAGTTGAGGATGGCTGGTTGATGGACACCCCACGCAAACACGGCTACAGCGCCAACAAGGAGGAGGTGGAGTAATGTTTTGGGCTGGAATCATGGGGAGAGAGATTGTCGGCCCCTTTAGGATCCCTGAAGGTGCTAAAGATGAACTCCATAATGTATGTGGATTTTCTCAAACAGCACTTCCTGCCATGGTTCAAGAAGAAGAACCGTGTATTTCACAGCAAGATCATTTTTTTGCATGATAATGCACCATCTCATGCTGCACATAAAACATCTGCATCTCTGGCTGATATGGGCATAAAAGGGGACAAACTTATGGTGTGACCCCCATGCTCCCCTGACCTCTACCCCATTCAGAACCTCTGGAGCATCATCAAAAGGAGTGTCTATGATGGCGGGAGGCAGTTCACATCTAAGCAACAGCTCTGGGAGGGTATTCTGTCCTCATGCAAAACAATTGAAGCAGAAACCATCCAAAACCTGACAAGTTCAATGGACGAGAGAGTTCAGAAGCTCCTTTCGAACAAGTGATGTGAAAATGTAACATCACCTAGAATAAAGTTTTCAGTTGAAAACTGTTTGATTTCAGTTTCTAATAACCTGCTAATGCTTATAATTTCAAAAATGACCATTTTTTTGGTCTTTATTAAAATGAAAAGGTTGATCGAAAAGTTTGGGGGATCTAAGAGTGTGGCAACAAAGTAGTCATGATTACTTCGAATTCTGACAATATGAGGGTCATGTTGCAGGTAGTGCAGCAAGAAAGCACTTATGTGTCTTGCGCATCTCGAAGCCCCAAAATTATTTTCCGGGCTAGATGCAGCTAAAAATTATTATTAATTTTAAATCTGGTGGAGCTTAGTATAGATGGCCTAATAGGATCAGTGCTGCACACTGCTACAAAGCCCAAATTATTTTCCAGTCAAGATTCAGATAAACATGATTAGTAATTTTAAATCTGGTGGAGCTTATTATAGATGGCCTAATAGAATCAGTGCTGCACACTGCTACAAAGCCCAAATTGTTTTCCAGCCAAGATACAGATAAACATGATTAGTAATTTGAAAGCTTAAAACGGTTGGTAGGGTGATTTTAACCAATCATCAAGCTTTTACTCTCCCCAGGATGACACAGGGGTAGAAAAGTCATTTCGGATCCATGATTTGTTCATCTTTATGAACGTGAGTCTGTCTACATTATCAGTGGAGAGCCGCGTGTGCTTATCTGTCAGCACACCACCAGCAGCGCTGAACACACGTTCAGACAGAACGCTGGCTGCGGGGCATGACAAGATCTCCAAGGAGTAAGTTGCTAGCTCCGGCCATTTATCCAGATTGGAAGCCCAAAAAGAGCAAGGGTCCAGTGACACAGTCATGGCTTCAATGTGTACTTGGAGATACTCCTGTACCATCGTCTCTAGGCGTTGACTATGTGTCAGACTTCTTGTCTCCTGTGGCCTTGCAAAGGATGGGCTAAAAAAGTGGTGAAATGATTCCGCAAAATTGATGTTACCAGCAGATACTGTGGTTCTGTTACGGTTTGAGTGCTGAACACTTGACGGTCCCACGGTTGGCAAGTTGGAACTGTGAGATTCACTACGTGCACCACTGGTGTTTTGTGGAAAAGCACATGTGAGATTCTGCAACAGTCTCTGCTGATACTCCTGCATGCGTGCATCCCTTTCTATGGCAGGAATAATTTCTGCAAATTTACTTTTGTACCGGGGATCTAACAGTGTGGCAACCCAGTAGTCAGGATTATTTCTAATTCTCACAATTCGAGGGTCATGTTGCAGGTAGTGCAGCAAGAAGGCACTCATGTGTGTTGCGCATCCAGGAGCACAAAGTCCCTGTTGTGTTGTTGGCGAGGTAACAATCATGCTTCCTTTCTCTGTCCTCTCCCCCCAACCTCGCACAACAGAAATGTGATCAAGGTCTCCCTCATCTGATGAGTCTTCCATCAGTTCGTCCTCCACTTCTTCCTGGGCTCCTGCACCTTTCTCACTAGTTTGGCTGCTACCATGCGCCCTGGTAAAACCATCTCCCCCACCCTCACATGCCTGCCGCCTTGGTGCTGCCGACCTTCTGGACCTTGCAGATGTTAGCCCTTCCGCATACAACTCCTCCTCCTCTACTTCCTCCACCTCCTCTTGTGCCACCACCTGACTCCGAATTCTGTTTAACATGTGCTCCAGCATGTAAATCACCGGAATAGTCATGCTGATAATGGCATCGTCAGCACTAAACATCTTCGTCGCCATTTCAAAACTGTGCAGAAGGGTGCATAGGTCCCTGATCTGAGACCACTCCTCCAGCGTGATTTGCCCCACCTCTGAATCTCGTTGGCCCAGGCTATACGTCAGAACGTATTGCAGCAGGGCTTGTCAGTGCTGCCACAGTCGCTGCAACATTTGCAGAGATGAATTCCACCGGGTAGGCACATCGCATTTTAGCCGGTGAAGTGGCAGGCCCAACGACTTCTGTAGAGATGTAAGTCGCTGAGCTGCGGGATGCGAACGGCGGAAGTGAGCACACAGCGACCGTGCCCTCTGCAGAAGGCCATCTAGTCTGGGATAGTGGGCTAAAAATTGCTGGACAACCAGGTTCAACACGTGAGCCATACAAGGCACGTGTGTGACATTGCCCCGGCGAAGGGCCGCACCCAGGTTTGCAGCATTGTCGCACACGGCCTTCCCTGGTTTCAGGTCCAGTGGAGACAACCATTCATGAAATTGGTTCTACAGAGCTGACCACAACTCCTCAGCTGTGTGACTCACATTTCCCAGACATTTCAAAGTAAAAACCGCCTGATGACGTTGAGTCCTACTGCCAGCATAGTAAGGAGGTGTACAGGATCCCTTCTGCGCAGTTAGAAAGCTTGTGGCATGACCAGAAAGGCTTTGGGTGCATGTGGAAGACCAAGAGGAGGTTGAGGAGGTAGAAGCAGTGGAGGAACTTTGACATAAAGAGGATAGACGCACAACTCGTGGGGACGGCAAGACTTGGACAGCAGCCCCTTGTCCTGCTGTCACCATAGTTACCCAGTGCCCAGTCAGCGACATGTAACGCCCCTGTCCATGCCAACTCGTCCAAGTGTCTGTGGTGAAATGCACCCTGTCACACACAGAGTTTCTCAAAGAAGCGGTGATGTTGTGTGCGACATGCTTGTGGAGCGCAGGCACACCTTTCTTTGAGAAGTAGTGCCGACTGGGCATCTGGTACTGGGGCACTGCGACCGACATAAGGTCTCGAAAATCCTCTGTGTCCACCAGGCGGAAAGGCAGCATTTCTGTAGCCAAGAGCTTGCAGATGGTGAAATTCAACCTCTTAGCTTTCTCATGGCTAGGAGGAAATGGTCTTTTACTTGTCCACATCTGAGGGATCGAGGGCTGGCTATTGTGCTTAGACAGGGTTGATAAGGGTGTCCCCGGCAAACTGCCCGTCTGTGAGGAAGATGCAGGCGGACATGTTAGGTTGCCTTGATCCAAAGGTGGTACTATCGATGTCGGACAGTGCTCAACACCAGCTGGTGTTACCACCTCCAAAGAAAATGATGACCTGCCAATCACGCTGGCTGTTGCGGGTAAAGAGGTGGCAGGTCTGCGCCCCAAAACAGGTGTGACTGCTGTCCCCCCAGTCACAGAGGATGAAGAGGCCGCGGATGCACAAGATATGGCAGACGGTGGTTGGCCCGGCCGGCTAGGCCGCATTGTAGCACACTGAGTTACCCACTGCAACTTATGCTTCATGTTCATGTGCCGGTTCATGCATGAAGTACTCAAACTATGTATTTTTTGGCCTCTACTTAGCTTTTGCTGACAAATGTTACAGATAACACGAGTTGGGTCATCTTTATCGATCTGAAAAAATGCCCAGCCTATGCAAGGCTTAGCACCCATGCGACCTGAAGAGCCACCACGACTTGTGGTGAGAGGCAGAGTTGTGTTTGAGGATGCAGTTGTTGACGTGCTTCCAGTACTACGTCTCTGTCCAGGAAGGCGCAACCTGACCTCGTCGTCACTAGCATCTTCCTCCACCTCCTTTGCTGACCTCATCTCTTGGCTGACTGTGGGTTGACAGTAAGTGGGATCTCCAACCGAATCACCATCACCCTGTGCGTTATCACACCCGTCGTCCTCAGAGCCAACCTGTTCCTGCCCTGACAAAATACTAAAGTTGTCGTTCCAATCAGGTATTTGAGTCTCATCATCGTCTTCCTCATTGTCTCCACCAACAGGAGTTACAGTTTGGGAATGAGGGTCTACATTATGATCAGAACCTTCTGCGTCTGGTCCTGGATCCGACTCATAAAGATTCTGGGCATCAGTGCAGATCATTTCCTTGTCTGGATTCACAGAAGCGCTGGAGTCGACCTCTGATTCCCAGGCTATAGTATGAGTAAACAGCTCTGCAGACTCAACCATCTGTTCTACCTCATACTCAGACGGGCAGCTGGAGATTTGGGAGCTGTGAGGAAGCAAGTGCGATTGGGGTGACACCTTTGAGGACTGGAGAATTTGTGATGTTGAAGTTGATGTGGAGGAGAGCCCACTTAAAGGAGCACTTGATATCCGTTGAAGCACCTGCTGTTTTTGTGCCTCATCTGGAATTTGTAGCGGTTGGCGTGGCCGTAAGAAAGGGATCTTATCACATTGTCCGCTAAAAGAAGTAGACATTTTAGTTTGGCTGGAAGATGGTCTTTCTTCTGCAGATGTTACTGTTGCTTTAACACCTACCCCAGGGACACAACCTTTTTTCCCCTTCCCAACACGCCTATTCCCCTTTCCACCAGCAGCAGGCCTTTTTCCACTCATTTTGGTGGTTAACTAATTCACAACTCTGGAGTTGTTTGCACAAAAAAACAATGGATGGGAACCGAGCAGAGCTGAGTGGATAAACTGTGGTATTTGGCCAAAACTATTGGCTGGTTAGATGCAGAAAAAAATTATATTCAATTTGCAACCTGATGGAGGTCAGTATAGATGGACTAATAGAACAAGTCCCACACACAGCTAGAAGCCCAAATATTTTTTCAGAGGTAGATGCAGAAAAAAATATATTCAGTTTGCAACCTGATGGAGGTCAGTATAGATGGACTAATAGAGAAAGTCCCACACACTGCTAGAAGGCCAAATATTTTTTCAGAGGTAGATGCAGAAAAAAATTATATTCAGTTTGCAACCTGATGGAGGTCAGTATAGATGGACTAATAGAGAAAGTCCCACACACTGCTAGAAGGCCAAATATTTTTTCAGAGCTAGATGCAGAAAAAAATATATTCAGTTTGCAACCTGATGGAGATCTCTATAGATGGATTAATAGAACAAGTCCCACACACTGCTAGAAGCCCAATATTTTTTCAGAGGTAGATGAAGAAAAAAATATATGCAGTTTGCAACCTGATGGAGGTCAGTATAGATGGACTAATACAACAAGTCCCACACACAGCTAGAAGCCCAATATTTTTTCAGAGGTAGATGCAGAAAAAAATATATTCAGTTTGCAACCTGATGGAGGTCTGTATAGATGGATTAATAGAACAAGTCCCACACACAGCTAGAAGCCCAATATTTTTTCAGAGGTAGATGAAGAAAAAAATATATTCAGTTTGCAACCTGATGGAGGTCAGTATAGATGGACTAATACAACAAGTCCCACACACAGCTAGAAGCCCAATATTTTTTCAGAGGTAGATGCAGAAAAAAATATATTCAGTTTGCAACCTGATGGAGGTCAGTATAGATGGACTAATACAACAAGTCCCACATACAGCTAGAAGCCCAAGATTTTTTCAGAGGTAGATTCAGAAAAAAATATATTCAGTTTGCAACCTGATGGAGGTCTGTATAGGTGGAATAATAGAACAAGTCCCACACACAGCTAGAAGCCCAATATTTTTTCAGAGGTAGATGCAGAAAAAAATATATTCAGTTTGCAACCTGATGGAGGTCAGTATAGATGGACTAATACAACAAGTCCCACACACAGCTAGAAGCCCAATATTTTTTCAGAGGTAGATGCAGAAAAAAATATATTAAGTTTGCAACCTGATGGAGGTCAGTATAGATGGACTAATACAACAAGTCCCACACACAGCTAGAAGCCCAATATTTTTTCAGAGGTAGATGCAGAAAAAAATATATTCAGTTTGCAACCTGATGGAGGTCAGTATAGATGGACTAATACAACAAGTCCCACACACAGCTAGAAGCCCAATATTTTTTCAGAGGTAGATGCAGAAAAAAATATATTCAGTTTGCAACCTGATGGAGGTCTTCATTGTTCCTGCAGAGATCCATCCAATGCCCCTCCCCCCACCCCGCTGTACACTCAAACTGCGTATTAACATTAATTTTCATCATTACTGAGAAATAATCCAGTTATGATTTTGGTGCACGAACAGTTATCGAACAGCCGAATATTTCTCAAATCGTTTGTGTTTGCCGAACGGCTCGAATTTGAGATTGGTGAACAGTTAGAGTAGAACAACGCTCATCTCTACTTGGGATTCCCAGGCAGTCTCCCATGATGGTACTTGCCCAATCTCAAGCTACGTAGCGGCTGCAATCTGACGAGGACAAGCACATTCAGCTTTGAAAGGCCGTTGATGTGCAGATGTCACATGTGCGTGTCTTTTCAAAATGAATAAAATGGGGAGGGAAATTTTAGATTTTATAAACAAATATCCAAATTACAATAGCGGCTGCGAAAATGTCACTGGAACGGGGGATTCCCAGTTAGTCACCCATGTCTCTACTTGCTCAGCCTCAAGCTGCATAAAGGCTGCGATATGACAAGGGCAGGTACATTCAGCTTAGAATGGCCGTTGACGTGCAGATGTCACATGTGCGCGTCTTTTCAAAAGGAATAAAATGGGGAGGGAAAGGATGGATTCTAAAAAAAAAAATCCAAAAATCCAAATGCCAAAATGTCAACAGAACCGGGGATTCCCAGCCAGTCTCCCATGCTGGTACTTGCCCATCCTCCAGCTGCGTTGCGGCTGTGTTCTGACGAGGGCAGGTACATTCAGCTTAGAATGGCCACTGACATGCCAATGTCACATGTGCGTGTCTTTTCAAAAGGAATAAAATGGGGAGGGAAAAGTTAGAATTTAAAAGCAAAAAGCCAAATGACAATAGCACCAGCCAAAATGTTAACGGAACCAGTGATTCCCAGCCAGCCTCCCATGCTGGTACTTGCCCAGACTCAAGCTGCGTAGCTGCTGTGATCTAACAAGGTTAGGCACATTAAGCTGAGTGTGGCCGTTAACGTGTAGATGATACATGTGCGCAACTTTTCAAAAGGAATAAAATGGGGAGGGAAAGGTTAGATTTTAAAAACAAAAATCCAAATGACAATAGCAGCAGCCAAAATGTCATTGTAACCGAGGATATTCAGCCAGTCACCCATACCAGCACTTGCCCTGCCTCAAGTTGCGTAGGAGCTGTGATCTGACATGGGCAAGCACATTCAGCTTAGAATGGCCGCTGACGTGTAGTTGTCACATGTGCGTGTCATTTCAAAAGGAATAAAATGGGGAGGGAAAAGTTAAATTTTAAAAACAAAAATCCAAATGACAATAGAAGCAGCCAAGATGTCAACAGAACAGGGGACTCCCAGACAGTCTCCCATGTTGGTACTTGCCCAGCCACAATTGGCATAGAAGCTGTGATCTAACAAGAGCAGGCACATTCAGCTTAGAATGCCCGTTGACATGTGGATGTCACATGTGCACGTCTTTTCAAAAGGAATAAATTGGGGAGGGAAAGGTTAGATTTTAAAAACAAAAATCCAAATGACAATAGCAGCAGCCAAAATGTCAAAGGAAACAGGGACTCCCAGCCACTCTTCCATGCTGGTACATACCCAACCTCAAGCTGCATTGCAGCTGTGATCTGACGAGAGCAAGCACATTCAGTTTAGAATGGCCGTTGACGTGCCAATGTCACATGTGCGTGTCTTTTCAAAAGGAATAAAATGGGGAAGGAAAAGTTAGAATTTAAAAGCAAAAAGCCAAAAATCCAAATGACAATAGCACCAGAAAAAATGTTAACAGAACCAGGATTCCCAGCCAGTCTCCCATGCTGGTATTTGCCCAGAAACAAGCTGCATAGCTGCTGTGATCTAATGAGGGTAGACACATTAAGCTGAGTGTGGCCGTTGATGTTTGGATGTCACATGTGCGTGTCTTTTCAAAAGGAATAAATTGGGGAGGGAAAAGTTAGATTTCAAAAACAAAAATCCAAATGACAAAAGCAGCTGCCAAAATTTCAACAAAACTGAGGATTCCCAGCCAGTGTCCCATGCTGGTACTTGCCCAGCCTCAAGCTGCATTGCAGCTGTGATCTGACGAGGGCAGGCACATTCAGCTTAGAATGGCCATTGACGTGCCAATGTCACATGTGCGTGTCTTTTCAAAAGGAATAAAATGGGGAGGGAAAAGTTAGATTTTAAAAACCAAAAATCCAAATGACAATAGCAGCAGCCAAAATGTTAATTGAAGCGGGGATTCCCAGCCAGTCTCCCATGCATGTACTTGCCCATCCTCAAGCTGCAATTTGACAAGTGTAAGCACAATCAGCTTAAAATGGCCGTTGACATGCAGATGTCACATGTGCGCGTCTTTTCAAAAGGAATAAAATGGATAGGGAAAAGTTAGATTTTAAAAACAAAAATCTAAAAATCCAAATGACAATAGCAGAGGCCAAAATGTCTACGGAACTGGGGATTCACAGCCAGCCACCCATGCCGGTACTTGCCCTGCCTCAAGCTGTGTAGCGGCTGCAATTTGACGAGGGTAGGCAAATTCAGCTTAGAATGGCCGTTGATGTGCAGAATTCACATGTGAGCGTCTTTTCAAAAGGAATAAAATGGGGAGGGAAAGGTTAGATTTTAAAAACAAAAATCCAAAAATCCAAATGACAATAACAGCAGCAGCAGCCAAAATGTCAATGGAACTGGGCATTCCCAGCTTTTCTCCCATGCTGTTACTTGCCCAGCCTCAAAGTGCGTAGCGGCTGCAATCTGACACGGACAGGCACATTTAGCTTAGAATGACCGTTGACATGCAGATGCTACATGTGCGCGTCTTTTCAAAAGGAATAAAATGGGGAGGGATAGGTTAGAGTTTAAAAACAAAAATTCAAATAACAATAGCAGCAGCCAAAATGTTTTTGGAACAGGGTATTCCCAGCCTGCCACCCATGCCGGTACTTGCCCAACCTCAAAATGTGTAGCAGTTGCAATCTGACAAGGGAAGGCACATTCAGCTTAGAATGGCCGTTGACCTGCAGATGTCACATGTGCGCGTCTTTTCAAAAGGAATAAAATGGGGAGGGAAAGGTTAGATTTTAAAAACAAAAATCCAAATGACAATAGCAGCAACCATAATGTCATTGGAACCGAGGATATTCAGCCAGTCACCCATACCAGCACTTGCCCGGCCTCAAGTTGCTTAGCAGCTGTGATCTGAAGAAGGTAGGTACATTCAGCTTAGAATGGCCAATGACTTGTGGATGTCACATGTGCACGTCTTTTCAAAAGGAATAAAATGGGGAGGGAAAAGTTAGATTTTAAAAACAAAAATCCAAAAATCCAAATGACAATAGCAGCAGCAAAAATGTCGACGGAACTGGGGAGTCCCAGCCAGACTCCCATGTTGGTACTTGCCCAACCTCAAGCAGTGTAGAGGCTGTGATCTGACCCAGGAAGGAAAATTCAGCTTAGAAGGCCGTTGACGTGCAGATGTTACATGTGCGCGTCTTTTCAAAACGAATAAAATGGGGAGGGAAAGGTTAGATATTAAAAACAAAAATCCAATAATCCAAATGACAATAGCAGCAGCCAAAATGTCAACGAACCTGGGGATTCCCAGCCAGTCTCCCATGCTGGTACTTGCCCAGCCTCAAGGTGCGTAGCAGCTGCAATCTGACAAGGGAAGGCACATTCAACTTAGAATGGCCGTTGACATGCAAATATCACAAGTGCGCGTCTTTTCAAAAGGAATAAAACGGGTAGGGAAAGGTTAGATTTTTAAACCAAAAATCCAAATGACAATAGCAGCAGCCAAATTGTCAAAGAAACAGGGGATTCCCAGCCAGTCTCCCATGCCGGTACTTGCCCAACCTCAAGCTTCGTAGTGGCTGCGATCTGACCCAGGAAGGAACATTCAGCTTAGAAGGCCATTGACGTACAAATGATACATGTGCGCGTCTTTTCAAAAGGAATAAAATGGGGAGGGAAAGGTTAGATTTTAAAAACAAAAATCCAAAAATCCCAATGACAATAGCAGCAGCCAAAATGTCCACGGAAGAGGTGATTCCCTGCCAGCCTCCTATGCCTTTACTTGCCCAGCCACAAGGTGCGCAGTGGCTGCGATCTGACAAGGGCAGACACATTCAGCTTAGAATTGCTGTTGACGTGCAGATGTCACATGTGCGTGTCTTTTCAAAAGGAATAAAATGGGGAGGGAAAAGTTAGATTTTAAAATCCAAAAATCCAAATGACAATAGCAGCAGCCAAAATGTTCACGGAAGAGGTGATTCCCTGCCAGTCTCCCATGCATGTACTTGCCCATCCTCAAGCTGCACAGCAGCTGCAATTTGACAAGTGAAAGCACATTCAGCTTAGAATGGCCGTTGACATGCAGATGTCACATGTGCGCGTCTTTTCAAAAGGAATAAAATGGATAGGGAAAAGTTAGATTTTAAAAACAAAAATCTAAAAATCCAAATGACAATAGCAGAGGCCAAAATGTCTACGGAACTGGGGATTCACAGCCAGCCACCCATGCCAGTACTTGCCCTGCCTCAAGCTGTGTAGCGGCTGCAATTTGACGAGGGTAGGCAAATTCAGCTTAGAATGGCCGTTGATGTGCAGAATTCACATGTGAGCGTCTTTTCAAAAGGAATAAAATGGGGAGGGAAAGGTTAGATTTTAAAAACAAAAATCCAAAAATCCAAATGACAATAACAGCAGCAGCAGCCAAAATGTCAATGGAACTGGGCATTCCCAGCTTTTCTCCCATGCCGTTACTTGCCCAGCCTCAAAGTGCGTAGCGACTGCAATCTGACACGGACAGGCACATTTAGCTTAGAATGACCGTTGACATGCAGATGCTACATGTGCGCGTCTTTTCAAAAGGAATAAAATGGGGAGGGATAGGTTAGAGTTTAAAAACAAAAATTCAAATAACAATAGCAGCAGTCAAAATGTTTTTGGAACAGGGTATTCCCAGCCTGCCACCCATGCCGGTACTTGCCCAACCTCAAAATGTGTAGCAGTTGCAATCTGACAAGGGAAGGCACATTCAGCTTAGAATGGCCGTTGACCTGCAGATGTCACATGTGCGCGTCTTTTCAAAAGGAATAAAATGGGGAGGGAAAGGTTTGATTTTAAAAACAAAAATTCAAAAATCCAAATGACAATAGCAGCAGCCAAAACGTCAATGGAACAGGGGACTCCAAGCCAGTCTCCCATGCTGGTACTTGCCCAACCTCAAGCTGCATAGCGGCTGCAATCTGACAAGGGAAGGCACGTTCAGCTTAGAATGGCTGTTGACCTGCAGATGTCACATGTGCGCGTCTTTTCAAAAGGAATAAAATGGGGAGGGAAAGGTTAGATTTTAAAAACAAAAATCCAAATGACATTACCAGCAGCCAAAATGTCAATGGAATCGGGGATTCCCAGCCAGTCACCCATGCCAGTACTTGCCCAGCCTCAATCTGCATAGCAGCTGCGCTCTGATGATGGAAGGCACATTCAGCTCAGAATGGCTGTTGATGAGCAGATGTCACATGTGCAAGTGACACCCCAGGGGTCTGGTTGCCACAGTAACAGAGATATTATGTCTGAGAGCAAGTGGGAGGTTTCTCTGGTCAGGAGCCCTAAGCATGCAACACTGCCCGCCCAGACCTGGGAGGGGAGGAATCTGCCCTTATAAACTTGGTCTGGGGCGGGATTAGGTGAGACAGAGACAGAGCCTGCAGAACAAGCAGAGCAGTCAGAGCCTAGAGTGAAGCTGCAGACACAGGAAAAGATACATCAGGAGCTCTGTAGGATCAGAGGCAGAAGGCCAGGGGCTGTGAGCAGAGATATAGCTCGCCCTGGCTGAAGTTACTAAAACTGGACACAGGAGTCCGAGGCTGTGGGGACTGATATATACCCAGCAGCAGAAACCAGCTGGCAGGGGATTCCAGGTCCTCTGGCCATAGAAGCCCGGAGGCTCAGTCACAAAGAAGGGACCAGCGCCGCCATCCAGGAGCGGAGGCTAACAGAAGGCCCCAAGTCTCCAGCCATACGGGTGAGCACCACACAGTATACTCAGGGATGTGGGCTACTTGGAACCGCTGACAGCAAGGTAGCCAGAAAGAGTGCAGATAAACGGGGAGGCCTACAACTCCACCTGGCCAGGGGAACTCCTGCTTGCTCGCAGACTGACCAGGCCCCTTATACTAGCCAGTACTCCCGGGAGGGTCTGCATTGTACCATCAGTAAAGACCCTGAACTGCACCTCACGTCTCTGTGATTCCTTGCCGCACCAGCACCATTAGCACTGGGACCCTCACACCATCACTCCCATCATCTCTCACATTAGCTGCCCTGAGTCAATACTTCTCCCGTGGGGAGTTATCCCATACTCGGCTGCGCAAACAACATCAGTCTCAGCGGTCGGCAGCGCAGCGGCGGTCCCCACTGACCGCAATCCACGGGTGGCGTAGTCGGACATTTGCTATACATTAAGACTGCCACTGGTTTGACCACCCTGGGCACGGACCGGGTCACCACCACACGGAGACTACAACCCCCAGCATTCTACAACAGGCCCGGTTCCGGGTTCCCCTGCACAACACAGGCCCAGGGGGCGCGTCAACTTTGGCGTAGTCGGCAGGATTTCGTGCCCGCAACCACCGGGTACTGCGTGCCTGAAAAAGAGACTTTTATACTTACCTGTGGTGAAGTTTCCCTCCGTCCGGCGTCGTTTCCCTCCATCCGGAGCCGATTCCCGCCATCAGACGCCATCTTGGACCGTTTCCCACCGTCTTCTGCCTTCTTCCCGCCATCCGCAGCTGCTTCCCGCCTTCGGACGCCATCTTCGGGACGCTGCACGGGAAGAAGAGGGGCGTGGACGCCGAAAGCGCGCGAGATCCGAAGCTCCACCCCACGCTCTGACGCTGCGCAAGGTCCTGGAAGGGAGGAAGAGCGACGCTGACGTCATCGGAGCGCGACGCCAGGTCCTCAACCCCGACGATCGACTGCGGAGCCGCGGCCTATGGAAGAAGAGCATCGCAAGGTAGGCCACGGTCCACTAGGGGGGAGGAGGATGCCGGATACCGAGGGGAGCTCCACTGCCACAGCCACCGCCAGTGCAACCGCTGCAGCAGTCATGCCATTCACCATGCCCTATATCCCAGGGGCAACCTGGCTACCCCAGTACTCAGGGGAGTCACATACTCTAAATGACTTTAGAGAAAGACTGGATAGCCTCTTCCAGGTGTACCCCCTCACAGAAGAGCAAAAAGTGAGCATCCTGGTGGCCCAATTAATCGGGGCAGCCCAAAGGGAGGTAAAGTCCTGGCCACCTGGGAGGAAGAGGACTGTCAGAGAAATACTAGCCCGGCTGAAAGACACATTTGATACCCGCACCTCAGCCGAAATAAAGCTCAGATTTTACGGGTGTAAACAGCGGGCACATGAGAGTATAAGAGACTATGCTCTAAACCTACAAGAGGCCCTGAGAGCCATTAAGCAGGCAGACCCTGGCAGCGTGGGAAATGAAGATAAGCTGTTGACTGAACAATTTATTGAGGGTCTACTGTGCAATGCCCACCGAACCCAGTTGCAGGCAATGGCCTTACAGGACCCTGACCTGGACTTTGCACAGTTCAAGGACAGAGCCATCCGGGTGCTCCGAGAACCGGCACCAGGTGGCGCTGTGACCCACAGGCGCCCTGCTATCACTTACCACCAGGAGACGGCGCCCTTGTCTGCAGGGCCTGTGGGAGCTGATGCGCAGGCTTTGAACAATAACCCGGCAACAGACCTGCACCATCAGGTCCAAGAGCTGACTAAGAGCATTGCCACGCTAACCAGAACTGTGCAGTCTTTACAGGTCTCTTCTCCAGGAAAGATCCAGCTGGAATCCGGACCGGAGGACGTCCCGTGGCACCGACTGAGGAGGACCCCACAGGCCAGAGGAAGACCCAGCGGCAGATACAACAAGGACGGACGACCCATCTGCCACCGCTGCAATCAACCCGGACATGTGGCAAGGTACTGTCATTTAAACGGGCACAACCTGGGGTAGAGGGCCAACCCCCAGGCATAAGACCATCAGGCCCATCAAACTGGCGTGATAAATAAGTAGGGGGACGTCCAATCTTGCCTGTGGTACTGGATGGCATTCCTATGAGTGCCCTACTAGACACTGGGTCACAGGTGACCACCATCCCGTACGTGCTCTTTAAACAGTAATGGAATGACTCGGACATAACCCGCTACCCAGATGACGACCTGAGTATCATCGCCAGCAATGGTCAGCCCGTGCCGCAGGTGGGATTCAAAGAGGTGATCATTAAGATTCGTAAAGTCGAACTGGCGGCACAAGGACTGATTATAGCGGACATAGACCGTAATGAGAGTCACCCTAGAATAACCTTGGGAACTAATGTGATTGAAAATTGTCTTGCAGAGGTGATTCTCATTTTACAGCAGGTTGCCAAGAACGCCAGTTCCGGCCAGCAGCGTGTGCTCCAAAAAGAGATCCGGGCACTGATGAAGCGGCAACAGGTGGAACTATCTGGTGGTGAGATAGGTAGCGTGAGAATGTGTGACCCGTTCCCTATTGCCATGCCCCCAAAAAGTGAGATGATGATTTGGTGCCGGGCAGCTATTGGTCTAAGAGGTAGAGACTACCAAGCAATGGTAGGACCCGTCTACTCAGACAGGAGGCCCACCATTTTGACAGCATGGGGGGTGGTCGATGTACGCCATGGGAGGGTGCCCGTTCGCATCATAAATATCGGGGAGAGAGAAGTACACCTGCCCCGGTATGCCACGCTAGCCAAATTGTTCACCATCAACCAGAGCTCTGTACAGGCCGTGGAACCCTTGCCTCCATCTCAACCAGAGGAAGGTAACGGCTCTAAGAAACCAATGGAGGACTAGTGTCAGCAACTACATTTGGGTACTGACTCCACTCCCTCACACCAGAAACAGGGAGTCTATCGGGTGATTCGAGAGTACGAGAGAGTGTTTAGTAAACACCCGCTAGACTTCGGGTGAGTAAAGGGGGTAGAACACCACATCCCCACGGGAGACCATCCTCCCATAAAGGAGAGATACCGACCCGTTCCCCTGGCACACTACCAACACGCCAATTGGATGCTTAGAGACATGAAGGAGGCTGGGGTAATCAGGGACAGCTGTAGCCCCTGGGTAGCTCCACTAGTCTTAGTGAAAAAGAAAGACAACACCATGAGAATGTGTGTAGACTACAGGAAGGTCAACCGTATCACACACAAAGATGCGTAACCGTTACCAAGGATAGAAGAGTCCTTAGCAGCATTAAAATCTGCTAACTTCTTCTATACTTTGGATCTCACTAGCGGGTACTGGCAGGTTCCTGTAGCAGAGACGGACCGGGAGAAGACCGCATTCACCACCCCGATGGGTCTCAGCGAATTTAACTGTATGCCGTTCGGGCTCTGCAACACACCAGGAACCTTCCAACGGTTGATGGAATGCTGTCTGGGACACCGGAAATTCGAGACGGTCCTGTTATATCTGGACGATGTCATCGTCTATTCCAAGACCTACGTGGACCACCTGAAACACCTGGCAGAAGTGTTTGAAGCTCTGGCAAACTACGGCCTAAAGGTGAAACCCTCCAAGTGTCACCTCCTGAAACCAAAGGTGCAATACCTGGGACACGTGGTGAGTGCTGACGGAGTGGCTCCTGACCCTGATAAGATCACCGTGATTAAGGACTGGCCAAGACCCTCCAGCATAAAGGAAGTGCGGCAGTTCCTCGGGTTGGTAGGCTACTACCAAAGATTCATTCCCGGTTTCACCAAATTGGCAGCCCCTATGCAGGACCTCCTGATAGGTCAATCTCGGAAAGCCAAAAACCAGAAGCCGCCCTTTAGGTGGGAAATGCTAGAAGAGGAGTCCTTCTGCCAGCTGAAGATGGCCCTCACGGGGGATGAAATCCTGTCATATCCAGACTACAGCCAGCCCTTTATCCTCCACACGGACGCAAGCAACATCGGGCTAGGAGCCGTACTGTCCCAGATCCAGCAAGGGAAAGAACGGGTAATCGCTTACGCCAGCCGAAAGCTACAGCCCACGGAGAGGAACCCTGAGAATTATAGCTCATTCAAGCTGGAGTTCCTGGCAGTAGTGTGGGCAGTGACCGAACGTTTCAAGCATTACCTTGCCTCCTCCAAATTCACCGTGTACACAGATAACAACCCGTTGACACTGCCACGGGTGTGTCGCCACGAAGATCGTCACGCTTACACAGCCTGACTTCTCGCAGCTGAGTTTTTGGTGCTTTGTGTTTTTCGGCAGTGAGGGAGTTAACTCTCTCTCTCTCTGTGCTAGACGAGGTCCAGCCTCGCCCAGCTGCAATCAATGTTGCTGTTGTGGGACTCCTTCAAATGCCTGCCGGTCTGTTAGGGAAGTGTCAGTGAAAGCATTTCATGCAGACTAACAGAGCAGATCGTGGTATTTGGAGTTTCAGAGCTAAGTGTATTTGGAGTGTTTTTTCCCTTCCTCGCTTTATCATTTATCTCCTTTCCCGTTGGTGTTCCCTCTGTTGTAGTTGTGTAGTTTTTGTATGCAATGTGGTTTTGGTTTTACCCTTGTACTGTCTCGTTCGTCTAAGTACTGAGTGTGGGCATATTATTACCTGTCCCCTTTTGTTGTGATCAGGGGTCCTTCTCAGGACTAGATTACTTAGGTGCAGGGATCCTCAGGAGGTAGGGGTTACGCTGGCGGCCTGGACCTCTGTACCTTTAACAGTACCTCCAGGTAGAGGGATTAGTCAGGGCCCCAGCTTAGGGTCAGCTTAGGCCCCCTACCTCCAGTACACAGAGACAGCGTGACATTTTCACCGACCACTTAGATTTTCTCCAGCTACCATGGATCCAGTAGTCGGTCTAGCTCGGCAGTTGCAGAGTTTGTCTATGGAGCTGGCGGACGTTAGGTCCAAGGTTTTGAATCCTCAAGAGCAAGCCGGACCAGAACCTAAAGTAGCTCTCCCTGACAGGTTCACTGGGGGGCGGGACAAGTTTTTTGTTTTCCGGGAGGCGTGCAAGTTGTACTTTCGGCTGCGGCCTCGGTCATCGGGGAGTGAAGAACAAAGGGTGGGAATTGTCATCTCGCTCCTACAAGGGGACCCACAATCTTGGGCGTTCTCTCTTCCCCCGGGCTCCCCGGCTCTCCAGTCAGTGGATAGGTTTTTTGCTGCTCTGGGTCTTGTATCTGATGACCCGGATCGGATCTCCCTTGCTGAATCTAAGTTACATAGGATCCAGCAGGGAGATTGTCCGGCGGAGGAATTCTGTTCGGAGTTCCGTAGGTGGGCCACTGACACCCAGTGGAATGACCCGGCTCTTAGGAGCCAGTTTTGTCAAGGTTTATCCGACAAATTGCAGGATGTGTTGGCACAGTATTACTCTCCCGCGTCACTGGAAGCCGCTATGGCCCTTGCTATTCGCATTGACAGACGGCTTCGGGAGAGGTGCGGGATAACTCCACCCCCTGTGATGACTCCACCTCCTACAAGGTCCCCTCATATGGTGGTTCCCCTGGTCAGTCCAGAGGAGCCTATGCAATTAGGAGGGGCATCATTTCGGGGGAGGGGACCGGTGGTGCGCCATAAGACAGGAAGGTGTTTCTTCTGCGGGAGAAAGGGACATTTTATTGGGGGGTGTCCATCCCGTCCCTTGCAGTGTGAAGAGTCGTCGGAAAACTGTTGATCCCAGGTTGTGTGGTGGACGGCAATCTGGGAGTAGGTATTTCGTCCCTAGGTTCGTCTCAGTTTCTCGTTCCGGCGGAGGTGGTGGTGGGTACGAGAACTGAGAGGATATCTGTTCTTCTGGATAGTGGGGCCGGGGTTAATCTGGTGGACGCTCGGTTTGCCCGGGTTCAAGGTATGCGATTGAGTGAGTTGGCTAAACCCATCCCCATATTCTCGATCGATGCCAGGCCTCTCGGTCAGGGAAGTTTTTTTGCAAGCTGTGCATAACGTAAAACTTCAAGTGGGGGCGATACATAAAGAACTGTTGTCTTGCTACGTGTTGGAGGGTCTTCCCACTCCTATAGTGTTGGGCCTTCCTTGGTGAACTAAGCATAACCCTGTTATTAATTGGCAATCCAGAGAGATAAGCCAATGGAGTAAATTCTGTAATAAAAACTGCATGAATACGGTCATCGGTGCGGTTACTCCTAGGGTCTTACCTCCATTTCTGGTGGACTTTGAGGATGTATTCTCGGAGAAAGGGTGTCAGGAACTACCTCCTCATCGCGAGTATGACTGTTCTGTAAAACTGCTCCCTGAGGCCAAGTTACCTAAAGTTAGGTTGTATAACATTTCTGGTCCTGAGAGGCAGGCCATGAAGGATTATATTTCAGAAAGTCTGGCTAAGGGGCATATTAGACCTTCATCTTCACCGGTGGCCGCGGGGTTCTTCTTTGTTAAGAAGAAAGATGGAGGCCTACGCCCTTGCCTGGATTTCCGTGAACTTAATCGGATTACGGTCCGAGATCCGTATCCGCTCCCACTTATTCCCGATCTCTTTAAACAGATCGTGGGCGCCAAATGGTTCTCTAAGTTGGATCTCAGGGGGGCGTACAATCTGATTAGGATGAAGGAGGGGGATGAGTGGAAGACGGCGTTTAACACTCCGGAGGGGCATTATGAGAACCTTGTCATGCCATTCGGTCTGACTAATGCCCCGGCGGTGTTCCAGCACTTTGTTAATGACATTTTTCGCCGCCTGGTGGGACAGTTTGTTGTCATATATCTGGATGATATCTTAATTTACTCGCCGTATCAGGTGTTTCATCAGGAGCACGTTAGGCAGGTGTTACAGATCTTGCGGGATAATAAACTGTATGCCAAATGGGAAAAGTGTGTGTTCGCCGTACAGGAACTCCAGTTTTTAGGCTTCCTGGTTTCAGCGTCCGGTTTTCGAATCTACCCTGGGAAAGTGCGGGCAGTTCCTGAGTGGGATCGGCCAGAGAATCTTAAGGCACTACAACATTTCCTGGGGTTTGCTAATTATTACCGGAAGTTCATTCGTAATTAGTGTTGAGCCACCCCCGTAGTGTTCGAGTTCGGTTCGGTTTGTCGAACACCCGTGTGTTCGCCGAACTGTTCGCCGAACTGTTCGTCGAACACCTTCGAACACCGTTAAAACCAATGGCAGGCAAACAAAAACACATAGAAACACATAGAAAACACCTTCAACGGTGTCCAAAAGCTGACAAACTGCTCAGAAGACACAACTAACACATGGAAAAGTGACAAGTACATATAGTCATGCGAAAAGAAAAGAGGTGGAGGAGTAAAAGGAGGGGGAGACACAGATATAGGCATGTCATGCCCTTCTAAAATCCAAAAAGTGAGAAGCCGACACGTTCAGTCCGCTCCTGCCCGTGCCACCTCCGTGACACCGGGGTTGTGCCAGAGCCGCGGTGAACCCTGACGGCCAGCCCCCCTCTCCCAATACTGGTGCCTGTCCGCTGGTGGGTCGAGCGAGCACCCCTGTGGTGGAGGCAGCTCTAAGCTTTTTAATTTAAATTGTCTCTCTAATTTGAATGAATACACTTTAAATCCATTTACAAGGATCTATTGGAGGGCAAGTCTCATGCCAGCAGCCGCGTAATTCCAGCTCCAGTAGCGTCCACTAAAGCTGCTGCAGTTAAAAAGCTTTTATAAGGATCGAGCTTGGCTGTCCACCGCAAGGCATCCTACTGCCAGTCCCAGCCCCTATGCCTTGGGGTGCCTCCTGATGCTCTTCACTGAGTATCCCGTGGTCCCGAAGCATTTCCTTTGAAAAAATAAAGTGTCCAAACTACAGGTTGCTTAACAGCCGGGATAATCCGCTGACTAGCAGACACTGCTACTAGGCACAAAGTATTTCCTGGGCTAGATGCAGTTAAAAATTTGTAATTAGATACTCTCATTGGATGCTGAGAAAGCATTCCATAGAGTCTCCTGGCACGCCATATATGATTCTCTTAAAAAGCTTGGGGTAGGGGTCTAGGAGACCCTTTTATAGCCAAAATCACGGCCCTGTATCACAATACGTCACCTAGGCTGAAGATAAATGGAACTGTAGCACCCTGAGGGCTCAGTTGCTACAGAGGTATTGTACCTCACCCAGAGGTGTGATATCTCACTCTCAGGTAAGGATGGAGTGTGGATCAGGACCCGACACCTGCATGCATTACACCACATTGCCGTGGGGCAGGGCGACCAATATGCCTCTGAGATGGGCACGACAGTCCCTGTCCCTGGCTGGAGTGGGGGGAGGGAACACTGAGGAAGGGGAACCCTGTAGTGCAGGAGCAGGGAGGAAGCAGTTCCTGGGTGCATTGAGAAGGGAGTATAAAAGGTGGGCACCATCTTAGTTCAGTGCAGAGAAGTCTGAGCAGAAGTGGCAGGGAGCAGGGGCTCTGCATGAGCTCTGCTCCGGAGGCAGGCCTAGTAACAGAAGCCTAGGCCTGGAAGAGGAAGAAGGAAGGAAGAGGAGCGGAGAAGGCTCCAGGAACGAGGAATGAAGGGATCCCAGGGGTACGGACGGGCGAGTCGCCACCGCACGCCCGAATCCACCTGCGTGGAGGGGTCAGGCCAAAGGGGGAGACCGGTCCCCGAAACTAGTGGAGGCAGGAAACGACCCTCAGCTAGAAACCGGAGGCTGTGACATTTTATGTGGCGCAGCCCCTCGCTACACTCGCTCGGAAGGCATCACATAGGGTCAGGGAAACTGGTGCCAAGTTTACCAAGAGGAGGCCCGAGGCAGCAGGACAGAAGGGTTGGTAAGAAAGGCCAGACAAAGGACAGACAAAGGGGGTACTGTGAAGCACTCCAAAGTTATCTGGGAGTTGTCTGAGCCCCTCACCCGATGAGCACAGTACGACGTGGGCAGCCGTTACCTGCAGACGTGGTCTGGATAATAAGAACTGTGAGTAAAGGCCCTGGACTGCATCACTGACTCAGTGTCGTTACTGCTGCTGCCCTGCACAATCACCCCCATCCTCCGCATACACTGCCCTGAGGCTATACTCCTCCCGTGGGGAGTTATGCTACGCTCTGCTGCACCCACAACACCAGCCTCAGCGGTCTGCCCTGCAGCGGCGGTTCACTCTGACCGCAATCCACGGGTGGCGTAGTCGGACATTTAAACATCAAAACCGCAAAAATAGTTCCGCCACTGGTTTGACCACCCTGAGCCACGGAACCGGGTCACCGCCACGAAGACTACAACCACCAGCATCCACCAAAAAGGGTCCGGCTCCGGGTGTCCCAAGGCCCAGGGGGTGCATCAGAACATTTTCATCACCTTTCACAATCACCAATGGGACAAGGCAGGGATGTCCTCTGTCCCCTCTCTTATACATCCTAGTGACGGAGCACCTGCTCTCATCAATTCGCCATAACCCCAATATTAGGTGGATTGAGGTGGGAGGCACCGAGTACAAGTGCTCTCTATTTGCTGATGATGTCCTAGTATGTATCACTCAATCACATATATCCATCCATGCTGTTATGGCTGAAATAGATCACTTTGTTACATGGTCAAATTTTAAAATCAATGCAGCGAAGTCTGAGGCCCTCGATGTCTCCCTCCCCAAATCCATATAGGATTCAATCCAGTCCAACTTTCCCTTTGCCTGGCCCTCACAGGGTATCAAATACTTAGGAATTCCTATTCATAGAGACCTCTCCCATCTAAGTTATCTTAATTTTGGGCCCTTTATTGAACAACTCCATACAGACCACGGTTGGCAAGTTAGAACTGTAAGATTCACTACGTGAACCACTGGTGTTTTGTGGAAAAGCACATGTACACTGTGTTCCAAATTAGTATGCAAAAAGTGTTTAGGAGTGATAAGGGAAGAATTTGTTTGTTTGTCAGTTAAACTCATTGATGGTGATGTGTGTCAGGGCTCTTTATATCACTGTAAGCAATTGCAGACACCTGTGCTAATTAGTTTGGCAGGTGTGTTCAATGAAAGGCAAGACTACTTAAGAAGGCTGTCTCACATTATTAAGCAGCCTACATTTTCTGCCAAAATGGGAAAGAATAAGGATGTGTCGGCTGCTGAGAAGCAACAAATTGTGGAGTGTTTAGGTCAAGGCATGACTACAAACAACATTGTGCGATGATCAGGATGAAGTGTCTTGGCAATCAAGAAGTATGTAGCTGATTCACAGTACACATGTGTGCGTGCTGATAAGGGCAAATTGAGGACTCTTTCCTACAGGCAATTACGTCAGGTTAAAAGAGCAGCGGCAAAAAAAGCCTTGTCATAGCAGCAGACAAGTTTTTGAAGCTGCTGGTGCCTCCAACGTCCCCCGAACAACAAGACGCAGGGTCCTTCAGAGGTTTGCAGCTGTGCATACGCCATCCTGTCGACCTCCTCTATCCACTTCACACAAGCAGAAATGGCTCCAGTGGGCCAAACTGTTAGAACCTTGCTCTTAGTTTTTTTTCCTTTGCTGGTCACATGACCTTGTTGGCCTATTTAATCCTGCTCCGCCCTTCTGGCTTTGCTGGACTTCATTGTATTTCTACATTCTAGCTAGCCTGTGCTCTGTATCTAACTCTGTTAGTTTGCTTGGTCTACGGACCTCTATGTTCTATCTATTTTGTTTGTTCGTCTGTCTGCTACTATTTCTGTTAGGAGGTGTCCTATATTCCTCCCAGTCCTTAGTACTTGTAGGGATTCCCTCCCCACATCTATAGGTCTTCGTTCAGACTAGATTAGGACTTTAGCAGGTCTGATCGCAGGATCAGGTTCCCTGTTACATCGTAGGGATTCAGCTGAGTCTTATAGTAGGGACAGATCTCCTCTCTTTCCTTAGCTTTGGTAGCAGAACATAACAGTAAGTCCAGCCTGCAAATTCTCTAAGGAAAGATTTTTTTTTTTTTTTTTTTTTTTCCATCATGGTGTCGGTTCAGGATTTGGCTAAACACCTGCAGGGACTCTCTCTGGAAGTGGCCGAGCTCCGTCAGCACGTGAGTAACTGTCCTGGAGCATATTTCTTGGAGCCTAAGGTATGTTTGCCGGATTTATTTTTTGGTGAACATCGAGAATTTTTTTCATTTAAAAATGCTTGCTTATTGTATTTTCGTTTGAGACCCAAGTCCTCTGGGGATGAATCCCAGCGCGTAGGGTTCATAATGTCACTTTTGCCCAAAGAGCCTCAGGAGTGGGCCTTTTCTTTGCAACCTAGTGATACATGCTTCAGATCAGTGGATAGTTTTTTTTCTGCTTTAGGACTATTATATGATGATCCTGACCGTGTGGCATCAGCTGAGACTGAGTTGAGACGTCTAAAACAAGGATCTGGTAATGTAGAAAAATATTGTACACATTTTCGTCGTTGGTCCACTCAAACAGGGTGGAACGATTCTGCTCTGAAAAGTCTATTTCTTGCTGGGCTCAGTGAAAGGGTTAAAGACCTGCTAATTGCTTATCCTACACCTGAGGATTTGCAACAGGCTATGCAATTAGCTATACGGGTGGATAGAAGACTGCGTGCTAGGGTTAATGAGAGCAAATCCTCTGCTATGTCAGTTTCTGGTTATGATAATGTGTGTACTAACAGTGGTGAACCGATGGAGATTGGATCGGTGGCACCTCGCTCTCAAGAAAAAGATCGTCGTTTTTCAGAAGGCTTGTGTTTCTATTGCGGGAAATCTGGTCATTTGATTAAAGGCTGTGAGCTTCGTATGAAGAAAGAAAAAAAAATGGTCAGTCACGCCCGTATTGCCTGTTTAAATTCCAAGGGTGTATTTTTAGCTGCTTCCACGATTGCTCAGGAAAAATTAATGGAATTTCGGGTATTTGTTGATTGCGGGTCTACACTGAATGTAATTGATGGGGGATTCGTGGAAAAACTCAATTTAAAACCTGAACCTTTATCATCCCCCATTGCTGTGGTTTCTGTGGATGGTTCCCCTTTGAAGAATATTACTCTCAAGGTCAGTGAATTTCCTCTCACTATTAATGGTGTTCACCATGAGAAATTGGATTTGGTAGTGTTGAATAACTTGCCTTCTCCAGTAATATTGGGTTTGCCCTGGTTAAAATTTCACAATCCTGTACTGGATTGGTCTACCAGTGAAATTAAATCCTGGAGCCATAAATGTTATGACAAGTGTTGTAACGGGCGTATTGCAGCTTTGGATAGGGGAGAATTGCCTGTTCCTATTCAGGATTTTTGGAGAGTTTTTTCTGAGAAGGAATCACAGGTTTTGCCTCCCCATAGAGACTATGATTGTTCTATTGAATTTGTCCCTGGAGCGACTCTTCCTAAGAGTCGTTTATTTAACCTTACTATTCCTGAGAGGAAGGCTTTGGAGGAATACATACAGACAAGTTTGGCCGCCGGTCACATTAGGCCCTCTAAGTCTCCTGTGGCGGTTGGATTTTTTTTTGTAAAAAAAAAGGACGGCGGTTTACGTCCTTGTCTGGATTTCCGTGAGATTAACAAAATTACGGTGCGCAATCCTTACCCACTGCCATTGATTCCTGATCTGTTTAACCAGTTATTGGGGGCCAAGTGGTTCTCTAAAATTGACCTTAAGGGGGCATACAATCTGTTGCGCATGAAGGAGGGTGACGAATGGAAGACTGCTTTTAACACTCCTGTGGGTCATTTTGAGAATCTGGTTATGCCTTTTGGTCTTACTAATGCTCCTGCATTTTTTCAGAATCTGATTAATGACATCCTTAGACCTTTGATTGGTAAAAATGTGGTTGTGTATTTGGATGACATTTTGATTTATTCGCCAGATCTGGAGTCTCATTGGCGGAGCGTGCGTGAGGTATTACAGTTATTAATGGACAATTCGCTTTTTGCTAAGCTGGAGAAATGTGAGTTCGCTGTACAGAGAATTAGTTTTTTGGGCTACATTATCTCCAGCAAAGGTTTTGAGATGGATCCGGTTAAGGTTCAGGCTGTGCAGGAATGGCCTAGGCCTATTGGTTTGAAATCGATACAGAGGTTTTTGGGTTTCGCCAATTAATATAGAAAATTCATAAAAAATTTTTCTAGTATTGTCAAACCTCTGACTGATCTCACCAGGAAAGGTGCTGATGCGGTTCAGTGGTCTTCTGAGGCCATTGAAGCTTTTGTGTATCTCAAGGAGAGGTTCACCTCTGCTCCCATCCTTATGCAGCCTGATGTTACTAGGCCGTTTTTGGTTGAGGTTGATGCTTCCTCTGTGGGGGTTGGCGCAGTATTGTCTCAGGATAACGGGGATGGATTACATCCCTGTGCCTTTTTTTCCAAAAAATTTTCGGAGACTGAATTGAATTACGATATTGGTAATCGGGAATTATTGGCTATTAAACTCGCATTTGAACACTGGCGCCACTTCTTGGAAGGTGCGGAATTTCCCATTCAGGTTCTTACGGATCATAAAAATCTGATATATCTTGATGCTGCCAAGCGCCTGAATGCCCGTCAGGCTAGGTGGGCACTGTTTTTTTCGCGGTTTAATTTCTCCGTTACTTACATCCCTGGTACTAAGAATGTTAAGGCGGATGCCTTGTCTCGCAGTTTTTCTCCCATAGTCGGTGCTGAGAAAGAGGAAAACATTTTACAAGAAGGTGTTGTGATAGCTGCTTTAGACTCCGTTTTGGAAGATGAGATTCTTAAAGCTCAGGAGAATGCCCCATCTAACACTCCTCATGGGAGGTTGTTTGTGCCTGGGACCTTTAGGAGAGATTTGTTTGTTGAGTGTCACGAATCTCGGTTGGCAGGTCATCCCGGAATCTCTGAGACCAAGAGACTGGTGGGTCGCAGTTTTTGGTGGCCTGGATGGCAGAAGGAAGTCATTAAGTGGGTGCGCCAATGTACCATATGTGCTAGATCCAAGTCCTCACATACTCCTGCTGCAGGGTTGCTTTGTCCTTTGGAGGTCCCCAGTGCTCCTTGGACACATTTGGCTATGGACTTTATAACTGACCTTCCCCCCTCTGAGGGTTTTACTGTCATCTGGGTGGTCGTGGACCGTTTTAGCAAGATGTGTCACTTGGTTCCCTTCGTCAAACTGCCCTGCGCTAAAACTCTCGCTAAGGCCTTTGTCAAGGAAATTGTCAGACTTCATGGCGTTCCTACTGACATTGTTTCTGATAGGGGTCCTCAGTTCGTGGCTCGTTTTTGGCGTGCCTTTTTTGACAGGTTGGGAATTCATTTGTCGTTTTCGTCCGGATACCATCCTGAATCTAATGGCCAGACAGAAAGGAAAAACCAGGATGTTGAGCAGTTCTTGCGTTGTTTTGTGGCAGACAATCAAGAGGGGTGGTCTGAGTTTCTTGCACTTGCCGAATTTGCTCTAAACAATCATACGTCTTCTTCTGCTGGTTGTTCGCCTTTTTTTTTGTTGTTCTGGGAGACATCCGTCGTTTGGGTCGTTCTCCAAGTTGGGATCTGCCGTGCCTGAGGAGGAGAATTTTTCCGGTGATTTGGAAAGAATTTGGACGGATGTGCGTGGTAATCTTCAGGAGGCCAACAGAAAATCTAAAGACTACTTTGATAGGAAACGACAGGAGGTTTTGTTCGCTGTTGGTGACATGGTTTGGTTGTCCTCTAGGAATCTGCGGTTGAGGATTCCTTCTAAGAAATTGGGTCCCAAGTTTGTAGGGCCCTTTAAGGTGCTTCAGGTTGTCAACCAATCTGCTGTTAGGTTGGAGGTTCCTACCTCCTGGAGAATTAATCCGGTCTTTCATGTCTCTCTGTTAAAAAAAGCTGTCGTGTCGGATGGTGACGCCTCTGCCTCTGTTCCTCCGGTGGTGGAGGACGGGGAATATGAAATTTCTCGCATCCTTAACTCTAGACGGTATAGAGGTAGTTTGCAGTATCTTGTGGCCTGGAAAGGTTTCGGACCCGAGGATAACTCTTGGGTTAGGTCAGATGATGTTTCCGCGTCCAGACTTATCAGAGCGTTTCACAGGAGATTTCCTGATAAGCCTGGTCCTAGGGGATCCGGAGGATCCTCTTAGAAGGGGGGGTACTGTTAGAACCTTGCTCTTAGTTTTTTTTCCTTTGCTGGTCACATGACCTTGTTGGCCTATTTAATCCTGCTCCGCCCTTCTGGCTTTGCTGGACTTCATTGTATTTCTACTTTCTAGCTAGCCTGTGCTCTGTATCTAACTCTGTTAGTTTGCTTGGTCTACGGACCTCTATGTTCTATCTATTTTGTTTGTTCGTCTGTCTGCTACTATTTCTGTTAGGAGGTGTCCTATATTCCTCCCAGTCCTTAGTACTTGTAGGGATTCCCTCCCCACATCTATAGGTCTTCGTTCAGACTAGATTAGGACTTTAGCAGGTCTGATCGCAGGATCAGGTTCCCTGTTACATCGTAGGGATTCAGCTGAGTCTTATAGTAGGGACAGATCTCCTCTCTTTCCTTAGCTTTGGTAGCAGAACATAACACAAACATTACATGAAGACTGATTTCAAAACTGTTTTGTTCACGGATGAGTGCCGTGCAGCGCTCGATGGTCCAGATGGATGGAGTGGAGGATGGCTGGTTGATGGACACCCCACGCAAACACAGCTACAGCGCCAACAAGGAGGAGGTGGAGTAATGTTTTGGGCTGGAATCATGGGGAGAGAGATTGTCGGCCCCTTTAGGATCCCTGAAGGCACTAAAGATGAACTCCATAATGTATGTGGATTTTCTCAAACAGCAGTTCCTGCCATGGTTCAAGAAGAAGAACCGTGTATTTCACAGCAAGATCATTTTTTTGCATGATAATGCACCATCTCATGCTGCACATAAAACATCTGCATCTCTGGCTGATATGGGCATAAAAGGGGACAAACTTATGGTGTGACCCCCATTCTCCCCTGACCTCTACCCGATTCAGAACCTCTGGAGCATCATCAAAAGGAGTGTCTATGATGGCAGGAGGCAGTTCACATCTAAGCAACAGCTCTGGGAGGGTATTCTGTCCTCATGCAAAACAATTGAAGCAGAAACCATCCAAAACCTGACAAATTCAATGGACGAGAGAGTTCAGAAGCTCCTTTCGAACAAGGGGTCCTATGTGAAAATGTTACATCACCTAGAATAAAGTTTTGAGTTGAAAACTGTTTGATTTCAGTTTCTAATAACCTGCTAATGCTTATAATTTCAAAAATGACCATTTTTTTGGTCTTTATTAAAGTTAAAGGTTGATCGAAAAGTTTGGGGGATCTAAGAGTGTGGCAACCCAGTAGTCATGACGACTTCGAATTCTGACAATATGAGGGTCATGTTGCAGGTAGTGCAGCAAGAAGGCACTTATGTGTCTTGCGCATCTCGGAGCCCCAAAATTATTTTCCGGGCTAGATGCAGCTAAAAATTATTATTAATTTTAAATCTGGTGGAGCTTAGTATAGATGGCCTAATAGGATCAGTGCTGCACACTGCTACAAAGCCCAAATTATTTTCCAGTCAAGATACAGATAAACATGATTAGTAATTTTAAATCTGGTGGAGCTTATTATAGATGGCCTAATAGAATCAGTGCTGCACACTGCTACAAAGCCCAATTTATTTTCCAGCCAAGATACAGATAAACATGATTAGTAATTTGAAAGCTTAAAACGGTTGGTAGGGTGATTTTAACCAATCATCAAGCTTTTACTCTCCCCAGTATGATACAGGGGTAGAAAAGTCGTTTCGGATCCATGATTTGTTCATCTTTATGAACGTCAGTCTGTCTACATTATCAGTGGAGAGCCGAGTGCGCTTATCTGTCAGCACACCACCAGCAGCGCTGAACACACGTTCAGACAGAACGCTGGCTGTGGGGCATGACAAGATCTCCAAGGCGTAAGTGGCTAGCTCTGGCCATTTATCCAGATTGGAAGCCCAAAAATGCAAGGGTCCAGTGACACAGTCATGGCTTCAATGTTTACTTGGAGATACTCCTGTACCATCGTCTCTAGGCGTTGACTATGTGGCAGACTTCTTGTCTCCTGTGGCCTTGCAAAGGATGGGCTAAAAAAGTGGTGAAATGATTCCGCAAAATTGATTTTACCAGCAGATACTGTGGTTCTGTTACGGTTTGAGTGCTGAACACTTGACGGTCCCACGGTTGGCAAGTTGGAACTGTGAGATTCACTACGTGCACCATTGGTGTTTTGTGGAAAAGCACATGTGAGATTCTGCAACAGTCTCTGCTGATACTCCTGCATGCGTGCATCCCTTTCTATGGCAGGAATAATTTCTGCAAATTTACTTTTGTACCGGGGATCTAACAGTGTGGCAACCCATTAGTCAGGATTATTTCTAATTCTCACAATTCGAGGGTCATGTTGCAGGTAGTGCAGCAAGAAGGCACTCATGTGTGTTGCGCATCCAGGAGCACCAAGTCCCTGTTGTGTTGGTGGCGAGGTAACAATCATGCTTCCTTCCTCTGTCCTCTCCCCCCAACCTCGCACAACAGAAATGTGATCAAGGTCTCCCTCATCTGTTGAGTCTTCCATCAGTTCGTCCTCCACTTCTTCCTGGGCTCCTGCACCTTCCTCACTAGTTTGACTGCAACCATGCGCCCTGGTAAAACCATCTCCCCCACCCTCACATGCCTGCCGCCTTGGTGCTGCCGACCGTCTGGACCTTGCAGATGTTAGCCCTTCCGCATACAACTCCTCCTCTACTTCCTCCACCTCCTCTTGTACCACCACCTGACTCCGAATTCTGTTTAACATGTGCTCCAGCATGTAAATCACCAGAATAGTCATGCTGATAATGGCATCATCAGCACTAAACATCTTCGTCGCCATTTCAAAACTGTGCAGAAGGGTGCATAGGTCCCTGATCTGAGACCACTCCTCCAGCGTGATTTGCCCCACCTCTGGATCTCGTTGGCCCAGGCTATACGTCAGAACGTATTGCACCAGGGCTTGTCGGTTCTGCCACAGTCGCTGCAAAATGTGCAGAGTTGAATTTCACCGGGTAGGCACATCGCATTTTAGCCGGTGAAGTGGCAGGCCCAACGACTTCTGTAGAGATGTAAGTCGCTGAGCTGCGGGATGCGAACGGCGGAAGTGAGCACACAGCGACCGTGCCCTCTGCAGAAGGCCATCTAGTCTGGGATAGTGGGCTAAAAATTGCTGGACAACAAGGTTCAACACGTGAGCCATACATGGCACGTGTGTGACATTGCCCCGGCGAAGGGCCGCACCCAGGTTTGCAGCATTGTCGCACACGGCCTTCCCTGGTTTCAGGTCCAGTGGAGACAACCATTCATGAAATTGGTTCTCCAGAGCTGACCACAACTCCTCAGCTGTGTGACTCACATTTCCCAGAGATTTCAAAGTAAAAACCGCCTGATGACGTTGAGCCCTACTGCCAGCATAGTAAGGAGGTGTGCAGGATCCCTTCTGCGCAGTTAGAAAGCTTGTGGCATGACCAGACAGGCTTTGGGTGCAGGTTGAAGACCGAGAGGAGGTTGAGGAGGCAGAAGCAGTGGAGGAACTTTGACATAAAGAGGATTGACGCACAACTCATGGGGACGGCAAGACTTGGACAGCAGCCCCTTGTCCTGCTGTCACCATAGTTACCCAGTGCCCAGTCAGCGACATGTAACGCCCCTGTCCATGCCTACTCGTCCAAGTGTCTGTGGTGAAATGCACCCTGTCACACACAGAGTTTCTCAAAGAAGCGGTGATGTTGTGTGCGACATGCTGGTGGAGCGCAGGCACACCTTTCTTTGAGAAGTAGTGCCGACTGGGCATCTGGTACTGGGGCACTGCGACGGACATAAGGTCTCGAAAATCCTCTGTGTCCACCAGGCGGAAAGGCAGCATTTCTGTAGCCAAGAGCTTGCAGATGGTGAAATTCAACCTCTTAGCTTTCTCATGGCTAGGAGGAAATGGTCTTTTACTTGTCCACATCTGAGGGACCGAGGGCTGGCTATTGTGCTTAGACGGGGTTGATAAGGGTGTCCCCGGCAAACTGCCCGTCTGTGAGGAAGATGCAGGCGGACATGTTAGGTTGCCTTGATCCAAAGGTGGTGCTATCGATGTCGGACAGCGCTCAACACCAGCTGGTGTTACCACCTCCAAAGAAAATGATGACCTGCCAATCACGCTGGCTGTTGCGGGTAAAGAGGTGGCAGGTCTGCGCCCCAAAACAGGTGTGACTGCTGTCCCCCCAGTCACAGAGGATGAAGAGGCCGCGGATGCACAAGATATGGCAGACGGTGGTTGGCCCGGCCGGCTAGGCCGCATTGTAGCACACTGAGCTTCCCACTGCAACTTATGCTTCATGTCCATGTGCCGGTTCATGCATGAAGTACTCAAACTATGTATTTTTTTGCCTCTACTTAGCTTTTGCTGACAAATGTTACAGATAACACGAGTTGGGTCATCTTTATCGATCTGAAAAAATGCCCAGGCTATGCAAGGCTTAGCACCCATGCGACCTGAAGAGCCACCACGACTTGTTGTGAGAGGCAGAGTTGTGCTTGAGGATGCAGTTGTTGACGTGCTTCCAGTACTACGTCTCTGTCCAGGAAGGCGCAACCTGACCTCGTCGTCACTAGCATCTTCCTCCACCTCCTCTGCTGACCTCATCTCTTGGCTGACTGTGACTCATACTCAGACGGGCAGCTGGAAATTTGGGAGCTGTGAGGAAGCAAGTGCGATTGGGGTGACACCTTTGAGGACTGGAGTATTTGTGATGTTGAAGTTGATGTGGAGGAGAGCCCACTTAAATAAGCACTTGATATCCGTTGAAGCACCTGCTCTTTTTGTGCCTCATCTGGAATTTGTAGCGATTGGCGTGGCCGTAAGAAAGGGATCTTATCACATTGTCCACTAAAAGAAGTAGACATTTTAGTTTGGCTGGAAGATGGTCTTTCTTCTGCAGATGTTACTGTTGCTTTAACACCTACCCCAAGGACACAACCTTTTTTCCCCTTCCCAACACGCCTATTCCCCTTTCCACCAGCATCAGGCCTTTTTCCACTCATATTGGTGGTTAACTAATTCACAACTCTGGAGTTGTTTGCACAAAAAAACAATGGATGGGAACCGAGCAGAGCTGAGTGGCCAAACTGTAGTATTAGGCCAAAACTATTGGCTGGGTTAGATGCAGAAAAAAATTATTTTCAATTTGCAACCTGATGGAGGTTATTATAGATGGACTAATAGTACAAGTCCCACACACAGCTAGAAGCCCAAATATTTTTTCAGAGGTAGAAGCAGAAAAAAATTGTATTCAGTTTGCAACCTGATTGAGGTCAGTATAGATGGACTAATAGAACAAGTCCTACACACAGCTAGAAGCCCAAATATTTTTTCAGAGGTAGATGCAGAAAAAAATTATATTCAGTTTGCAACCTGATGGAGGTCAGTATAGATGGACTAAAAGAACAAATCCCACACACAGCTAGAAGCCCAAATATTTTTTCAGAGCTAGATGCAGACAAAAAATTATTTTGAATTTGCAACCTGATGGAGGTCAGTATAGGTGGACTAATAGAACAAGTCCCATACACTGCTAGAAGGCCAAATATTTTTTCAGAGGTAGATGCAGAAAAAAGATATATTCAGTTTGCAACCTGATGGAGGTCTGTATAGATGGATTAATAGAACAAATCCCACACACAGCTAGAAGCCCAATATTTTTTCAGAGGTAGATGCAGAAAAAAAATATATTCAGTTTGCAACCTGATGGAGGTCAGTATAGATGGACTAATAGAGAAAGTTCCACATACTGCTAGAAGGCCAAATATTTTTTCAGAGCTAGATGCAGATATAAATTATTTTTAATTTGCAACCTGATGGAGATCAGTATAGATGGACTAATAGAGAAAGTCCCACACACTGCTAGAAGGCCAAATATTTTTTCAGAGCTAGATGCAGAAAAAAATTATATTCAGTTTGCAACCTGATGGAGGTCAGTATAGATGGACTAATAGAGAAAGTCCCACACACTGTTAGAAGGCCAAATATTTTTTCAGAGCTAGATGCAGACAAAAAATTATTTTTAATTTGCAACCTGATGGAGGTCAAAATAGATGGACTAATAGAGAAAGTCCCACACACAGCTAGAAGGCCAAATATTTTTTCAGAGGTAGATGCAGATAAAAATTATTTTTAATTTGCAGCCTGATGGAGGTCAGTTTAGATGGACTAATAGAGAAAGTCCCACACACAGCTAGAAGGCCAAATATTTTTTCAGAGGTAGATGCAGATAAAAATTATTTTTAATTTGCAGCCTGATGGAGGTC
Organism: Phyllobates terribilis; assembly: GCF_046119375.1. Lineage (NCBI taxonomy): Eukaryota > Metazoa > Chordata > Amphibia > Anura > Dendrobatidae > Phyllobates > Phyllobates terribilis. Next base: position 6,891,015 of record NW_027362792.1, read on the forward strand.
AGTATAGATGGACTAATAGAGAAAGTCCCACACACTGCTAGAAGGCCAAATATTTTTTCAGAGCTAGATGCAGATATAAATTATTTTTAATTTGCAACCTGATGGAGGTCAGTATAGATGGACTAATAGAGAAAGTCCCACACAATGTGTAGCGTCGGCGTCCCTGCCCTCTGCTAGGCAGGGACGCTGTTCCCCTCACCTCTCTGCTCCGAGCCCGGCGTCCTCCTCCCGCTCTGCTGGCAGCGTGCGCTCCTTCCCGGCCATTGTGCTTAGGGCGCGCGCGCGCTCCCTCCCTCTTAAAGGGGCCGCGCGCGCCGTCCTAAGGAGTCCCTGGCCAATGGCGGGAGGACTTCATCATATATAAGGCACCTCCTCCAAAATGGAGGTGCCCGAGCAATGTTGTTGCACTGTTCACTACTCTGCTTCAGCCCTCAGGTCCCGTTGCCAGTTACCTGTCAGTTACCTGCCTGATTCCTGCCAAAGTCCTGACAGTTTGCTGTCTGCTTCCTGCCTGTTATTCCTGCTACCTGCCTGCTTGCCAGAGGTCCGACGGTCTGCCTTACTACACCTGTCAGTCTGTCTAAGGACCAGCCTGCCCGCTCACCTGGGAGCGCACATCAGCTACCTGCCTGCTTGCCAGAGGTCCGACGGTCAGCCCTACTACTCCTGTCTGTCTGTCTATGGACCAGCTTGCCCGCTCACCTGGGAGCGCACTCCTGCTGCCTGCCTGCTAGCCTACCTGGAGGCTCCGCCGTCACGTGCTGTGACCACCTGCCATTCCAGAGACTCCTGCCCGCTCACCTGGGAGCGCACGCCTGTTACCTGCCCGCTAGCCTACCTGGAGGCTCCGCCGTCACGTGCTGTGACCACCTGCCATTCCAGAGACTCTCGCTTGCTCACCTGGGAGCATACATCAACCATCTGCCTGCTAGCCTACCTGGAGGCTCTGCCATCACAGGTCGTACCTACCCTTTACCCAGAGACTGCCCCGGTCACTTGCCGTGACCTCCTGCCCGTTCATTCAGAGACTGCCCCGGTCACTTGCCGTGACCTCCTGCCCGTTCATTCAGAGACTGCCCCGGTCACTTGCCGTGACCTCCTGCCCGTTCATTCAGAGACTGCCCCGGTCACTTGCCGTGACCTTCTGCCCGTTCATTCAGAGACTGCCCCGGTCACTTGCCGTGACCTCCAGCCCGTTCACTCAGAGACTGTCCCGGTCACCTGCTGTGACTGCCTGCCCGTCTTCCCTGGTCGCCACCCGCTCCCTTACAAGGACCGCCCCCTTGTATAGTAGCTCAGAGGTTCCGCCTCCCAGACCCGTTACAGTTTGCTCGGGCCATGGAACCCAGTGGCACCCAAGCTCCCTCGCTCTCGGACCTGTGTCATGAACTGTCCCGTCAAAGGTCCCAACAGGAGTCCATCCTGGGTCACCTGCGGAATGTCAATACTCGTCTGGACACTCTGACTGCTCCACCAGCAACCTCCGCCAGTGCCATGTCTCGCAATCCGGCAGCTCCGCTGCCCACTAATACCATGATATCCTACCCCGGACCCCGGCTTTCTGCACCTCCTCGCTTCGGAGGCGACTCCGCCCAGGCTCGGGGCTTCATAAATCAGTGCACCCTGCACTTTGAACTATTGTCCCACCAGTTTAACTCCGACCGAGCCAAAATTGCATTCATCAAGTCCCATCTCACCGGGGAGGCCCTGGCCTGGCTAAATCCTCTATGGGAGAGAGGAGACCCCCTGGTGTCCAACTTGCCTGCTTTCCTCACGGCTTTCCGGAAAGTCTTCGACGAACCCGGACGGAAGACCTCATCCGCATCATCACTGCTACGCCTCCGTCAGGAAAGTCTCACCGTGGGCCAATACGCCATACGATTCCGTACCCTTGCCTCGGAGCTGGCCTGGGATAACGACGCTCTGGTATCCGTCTTCTGGGAGGGTCTGTCCGGCCGTATTAAAGATGAACTTGCCGGTCGGGACATTCCTACCACTCTCGATGACTTAATAACTCTTGCCACCCGGATTGACCTACGGTTCCAGGAGCGTGCCAGAGAGGTCACCCGTGAGAGGAGGTTACCACGTCTAGCTCCTACTTTTCAGAAACCCGTCACTCCCTCCGTCTCTACCCAGGTACACTCTCCTGAGCCTATGCAGGTCGACCAGACCAAGATGGTCAAAACCCGTCAGGACTTACGCCGTGCCGAGGGGAGCTGCTTCTACTGTGGCAGTAAGGAGCACCGGATCCGTGCCTGCCCGGAGAGGTCGGGAAACGCCTGTGTCTAGGTTCGCTCAGAGAGGTCGACCTAGACAAGAATAAATCCTCTCCATCTCTGCTACTGTCAGTCTCAATCATCTGCGGGGAGAACCGTTATTTCGAACTAGCCCAACTTGACTCTGGAGCAGCCGGGAATCTTATTTCACAGTCCCTGGTAGAAAAATACCGCATTCCCACCAAACCTCTGCCTGCACCATTATCTGTCGCTGCTGTGGATGGGGGCCTCTTACCACGTCCCATCCAACTCATCACCGAATCCATAACCCTGCAGGTGGGAATGTTGCATTCTGAGAGTATCTTTTTCATGTTCTGCCTGGACTCTCTCACGCACTCTTACTAGGTCTACCTTGGCTCCAGAGACATGCACCGGTGCTTGACTGGCAGACCAGAGAAGTCCTTCGCTGGGGACAGGACTGTCATAAGACTTGTTTGGTTCCTGTTCATCCCGTCCGTCCTTCTCCTACCCCAACTAATCTACCTGGACTTCCGATTCCCTATTGGTCATTTGCTGATGTCTTTAATAAAAAGGAGGCAGAGACATTACCCCCTCATAGACCATACGACTGTCCTATCGACCTGTTACCCGGTACTACTCCTCCCCGTGGGCGCATTTACCCATTGTCCGCTGCTGAGACCCGGTCGATGTCCGAATATATTGAGGAGAATTTGGCCAGGGGATTCATCCGGAAATCTACCTCCCCGGCGGGAGCAGGCTTCTTCTTCGTAAAAAAGAAGGACGGCTCTCTCCGTCCCTGTATTGACTATAGAGGCCTTAACCAGATCACGTTGAAGAATAAGTACCCCCTTCCGCTCATTCCAGAATTATTTGATCGCCTGAGGGGGGCTAGAGTCTTCACCAAACTTGACCTCCGTGGGGCGTACAACCTGGTCCGTATCCGTCAAGGGGATGAATGGAAGACTGCATTCAACACCCGGGACGGCCACTATGAATATCTGGTAATGCCCTTTGGTCTCTGTAACGCTCCTGCCGTCTTTCAAGAGTTGGTCAATGACATCTTCCGGGACCTTCTCTACTTCTGCGTTGTGGTGTACCTGGACGACATCTTGGTCTTCTCTCCGGATCTCCAGACTCACCGGAGGGACGTTCGTCAGGTCCTGCTCAGGCTCAGGCAGAATCACCTCTTCGCTAAATATGAGAAGTGCCTCTTTGAGCAGACCTCGCTTCCGTTTTTGGGCTACATTATTTCTCAGACCGGCCTACGAATGGATCCAGAGAAACTGTCTGCCATCGAGAAATGGCCCCGACCGGAGGGGTTGAAGGCCATTCAGCGGTTCCTGGGCTTCGCCAACTACTACAGCCTCTTCATACCACACTTCTCTTCCCGGACTGCCCCAATTTCCGCGCTCACCCGTAAGGGTACTAACCCCAAAGAGTGGCCGCCCGAAGCAGAGGCCTTTCTTTCCTTAAAACAGGCCTTCTCTTCCGCCCCGGTGCTGCATCGTCCGGATGGCAACAAGCAGTTCTTCCTGGAGGTTGACGCTTCCTCCTCTGGAGCCGGAGCTGTACTTACTCAAAAATCATCTTCCGGGAGGATGGTAACTTGCGGCTTCTTCTCCAAACTCTTCTCCTCTTCTGAGCGCAATTATTCCATAGGAGACCGAGAGTTATTGGCCATCAAGCTGGCATTGGAGGAGTGGCGTTACCTGCTCGAGGGGGCTCTTCATCCGGTAATAATTTACACTGACCACAAGAACTTGGCTTATCTCCAGCATGCCCAGAGAATTAACCCGCGCCAAGCCCGGTGGTCCTTGTTTTTTGCTCGCTTTGATTTCGTTCTACATTTTCGCCCGGCTGACAAGAACATCAAAGCGGACGCCTTGTCCCGATCCTTTCTGGTATCTGACCTCGAGGAAGAACCTAAACATATCATCGATCCCGCCAGAGTAATGCAGGTGGCTCCCGTGAGTCTAAATCGTCTTCCTCCTGGTAAAACGTTCGTATCGGTTCCTGATCGGGAGAAGATCCTACACTGGGGTCATTCGTCTAAACTAGCTGGCCACGCTGGTCAGAAAAAGACCCTCCAGCTTATTACCCGGCACTACTGGTGGCCTAACCTGCACAAGGATGTAATAGACTTTGTTTCTGCCTGTGTGTCCTGCGCCCGCAACAAAGTTCCGAGACACCTGCCAGCCGGTCGCCTCCTTCCTCTGCCAGTACCTGCTGCCCCCTGGCAGCATATAGCGATGGACTTCATAACTGATCTGCCCGTTTCTGCCGGTTGTACGGTCATTTGGGTGGTCGCTGACCGCTTTTCCAAGATGGCTCACTTCATTCCCCTGCCAGGCCTCCCATCTGCACCTGAGCTGGCTAAAGACTTTATCCGCCACATCTTCCGTCTTCATGGCCTGCCCCGTCACATCGTGTCGGATCGTGGGGTACAGTTCACTTCTCGTTTCTGGAGAGCCACTTGTAAATTGCTAGACGTCACCCTGGACTTCTCCTCCGCTTACCACCCACAGTCTAATGTTCAAGTGGAGCGGATCAATCAGAACCTGACCAGTTACCTCCGGCACTTCGTTAATGCCCACCATTCTGACTGGGTGGATCTTCTGCCATGGGCCGAATTCTCGTACAACAATCACGAGAGCGAATCTTCCTCCAAATCCCTGTTTTTTGTAGTCTTCGGTCAACATCCTCGGATCCCGTTTCCCGTCTCCACCTCGGTGGACAATCCGGCTGCGGAATCTCTTGTTAACAAATTTTCCTCCATATGGGAGAGTACCCGGTCCGCACTCCTTCTGTTTTCCGAGCGTATGAAAAGACATGCAGACAAAAAACGTCTGGATCCTCCTCAATTCCGTCCTGGGGATAAAGTCTGGCTCTCGTCCAAGTATGTCCGGCTCAAGATTCCTTCCTATAAGTTAGGGCCTCGGTTCATCGGTCCTCTGGAGGTCATCAGTCAGATCAACCCGGTGGCCTATAAATTGAAACTCCCGGCCAACTTGCGGATCCCTAACTCCTTCCATGTATCTCTCCTCAAACCCGTGGTACTTAACTCTTTCTCCAAGTCTACAGGTACGCCTCCTGCTCCGGTTTCCGCTGAAAACGAATTTGAGGTAGAGAACATTCTGGCCACCAAAAGGGTAAGAGGGAAGACCTTTTTTCTAGTAGATTGGAAGGGGTTTGGTCCTGAAGAGAGAACATGGGAGCCCCGGGAGAACATCCATGCCCCTCTCATCCTTGCTAAATTTCTGTCTGGCCTAAAAAAGGGGGGGCCTAAAGTGGGGGGTACTGTAGCGTCGGCGTCCCTGCCCTCTGCTAGGCAGGGACGCTGTTCCCCTCTCCTCTCTGCTCCGAGCCCGGCGTCCTCCTCCCGCTCTGCTGGCAGCGCGCTCTCCTTCCCGGCCACTGTGCTTATGGCGCGCGCGCGCGCGCTCCCTGCCTCTTAAAGGGGCCGCGCGCGCCGTCCTAAGGAGTCCCCGGCCAATGGCCGGAGGACTTCATCATATATAAGGCACCTCCTCCAAAATGGAGGTGCCCGAGCAATGTTGTTGCACTGTTCACTACTCTGCTTCAGCCCTCAGGTCCCGTTGCCAGTTACCTGTCAGTTACCTGCCTGATTCCTGCCAGATTCCTGCCAGTTTGCTGTCTGCTTCCTGCCTGTTATTCCTGCTACCTGCCTGCTTGCCAGAGGTCCGACGGTCTGCCTTACTACACCTGTCAGTCTGTCTAAGGACCAGCCTGCCCGCTCACCTGGGAGCGCACATCAGCTACCTGCCTGCTTGCCAGAGGTCCGACGGTCAGCCCTACTACTCCTGTCTGTCTGTCTATGGACAAGCTTGCAAGCTCACCTGGGAGCGCACTCCTGCTACCTGCCTGCTAGCCTACCTGGAGGCTCCGCCGTCACGTGCTGTGACCACCTGCCATTCCAGAGACTCCTGCCCGCTCACCTGGGAGCGCACGCCTGTTACCTGCCCGCTAGCCTACCTGGAGGCTCCGCCGTCACGTGCTGTGACCACCTGCCATTCCAGAGACTCTCGCTTGCTCACCTGGGAGCATACATCAACCATCTGCCTGCTAGCCTGCCTGGAGGCTCTGCTATCACAGGTCGTACCTACCCTTTACCCAGAGACTGCCCCGGTCACTTGCCGTGACCTCCTGCCCGTTCATTCAGAGACTGCCCCGGTCACTTGCCGTGACCTCCTGCCCGTTCATTCAGAGACTGCCCCGGTTACTTGCCGTGACCTCCTGCCCGTTCATTCAGAGACTGCCCCGGTCACTTGCCGTGACCTTCTGCCCGTTCATTCAGAGACTGCCCCGGTCACTTGCCGTGACCTCCAGCCCGTTCACTCAGAGACTGTCCCGGTCACCTGCTGTGACTGCCTGCCCGTCTTCCCTGGTCGCCACCCGCTCCCTTACAAGGACCGCCCCCTTGTATAGTAGCTCAGAGGTTCCGCCTCCCAGACCCGTTACACAATGCTAGAAGGCCAAATATTTTTTCAGAGCTAGATGCAGAAAAAAATTATATTCAGCTTGCAACCTGATGGAGATCAGTATAGATGGACTAATAGAACAAGTCCCACACACAGCTAGAAGCCCAAATATTTTTACAGAGGTAGATGCAGAAAAAATTATATTCAGTTTGCAACCTGATGGAGGTCTGTATAGATGGATTAATAGAACAAGTCCCACACACAGCTAGAAGCCCAATATTTTTCAGAGGTAGATGCAGAAAAAAAATATATTCAGTTTGCAACCTGATGGAGGTCAGTATAGATGGACTAATAGAGAAAGTCCCACACACTGCTAGAAGGCCAAATATTTTTTCAGAGATAGATGCAGACAAAAAATTATTTTGAATTTGCAACCTGATGGAGGTCAGTATAGATGGACTAATAGAGAAAGTCCCACACACTGCTAGAAGGCCAAATATTTTTTCAGAGCTAGATGCAGACAAAAAATTATTTTTAATTTGCAACCTGATGGAGGTCAGTATAGATGGACTAATAGAGAAAGTCCCACACACACCTAGAAGGCCAAATATTTTTTCAGAGCTAGATGCAGAAAAAAATTATATTCAGTTTGCAACCTGATGGAGGTCAGTATAGATGGACTAATAGAACAAGTCCCACACACAGCTAGAAGGCCAAATAATTTTTCAGAGTTAGATGCAGATAAAAATTATTTTTAATGTGCAGCCTGATGGAGGTCAGTATAGATGGACTAATAGAGAAAGTCCCACACACTGCTAGAAGGCCAAATATTTTTTCAGAGCTAGATGCAGACAAAAAATTATTTTTAATTTGCAACCTGATGGAGGTCAATATAGATGGACTAATAGAGAAAGTCCCACACACTGCTAGAAGGCCAAATATTTTTTCAGAGCTAGATGCAGATATAAATTATTTTAATTTGCAACCTGATGGAGGTCAGTATAGATGGACTAATAGAGAAAGTCCCACACACTGCTAGAAGGCCAAATATTTTTTCAGAGCTAGATGCAGAAAAAAATTATATTCAGTTTGCAACCTGATGGAGGTCTGTATAGATGGATTAATAGAACAAGTCCCACACACAGCTAGAAGCCCAATATTTTTTCAGAGGTAGATGCAGAAAAAAAATATATTCAGTTTGCAACCTGATGGAGGTCAGTATAGATGGACTAATAGAGAAAGTCCCACACACTGCTAGAAGGCCAAATATTTTTTCAGAGCTAGATGCAGACAAAAAATATTTTTAATTTGCAACCTGATGGAGGTCAGTATAGATGGACTAATAGAGAAAGTCCCACACACTGCTAGAAGGCCAAATATTTTTTCAGAGCTAGATGCAGAAAAAAATTATATTCAGTTTGCAACCTGATTGAGGTCAGTATAGATGGACTAATAGAGCAAGTCCCACACACAGCTAGAAGGCCAAATATTTTTTCAGAGGTAGATGCAGATAAAAATTATTTTTAATTTGCAGCCTGATGGAAGTCAGTATAGATGGACTAATAGAGAAAGTCCCACACACTGCTAGGAGGCCAAATATTTTTTCAGAGCTAGATGCAGACAAAAAATTTTTTTGAATTTGCAACCTGATGGGGGTCAGTATAGATGGACTAATAGAGAAAGTCCCACACACTGCTAGAAGGCCAAATATTTTTTCAGAGCTAGATGCAGACAAAAAATTATTTTTAATTTGCAACCTGATGGAGGTCAGTATAGATGGACTAATAGAGAAAGTCCCACACACTGCTAGAAGGCCAAATATTTTTTCAGAGCTAGATGCAGAAAAAAATTATATTCAGTTTGCAACCTGATGGAGGTCAGTATAGATGGACTAATAGACAAGTCCCACACACTGCTAGAAGGCCAAATATTTTTTCAGAGGTAGATGCAGCTAAACATTATTTTTAATCTGCAGCCTGATGGAGATCAATATAGATGGACTAATAGAACAAGTCCCACACACTGCTAGAAGGCCAAATATTTTTTCAGAGCTAGTTGCAGAAAAAAATTATTTTCAGTTTGCAACCTGATGGAGGTCAGTATAGATGGACTAATAGAACAAGTCCCACACACAGCTAGAAGCCCAAATATTTTTTCAGAGCTAGATGCAGAAAAAAATTATATTCAATTTGCGACCTGATGGAGGTCAGTATAGATGGACTAATAGAATGATGCTATGCCCAAAAGATTTTACTTCACTAGGTGCAGTAAAAAAATTGGTATTCTATACACAGGTGGTATATCTTGCAACGCAGAAAGGCTACTCCACTGACTAACACACTCTGCAATAGGCCAAAAAGGATTAGCTTTGCTAGATTCAGCCAAATGCTGTGAAAAAAACTTACACAGCACTGGCACAGACCTGCCTGGCAAAAACTGATAGGAACTGATGTAACCTAGTCCTGAAAAGGACTGCAATTACAATTAGTCTTTACTCCCACAATCTATCTATTTAAGAGCACTGACCTGCCTTATAAAAGTCGTAGGAAATGCTGTAACCTAGTCCTTAAAAGGACTGCAATTACAACTATTCCCTACTCCCAAGCTATCTGTAGATTTGTGCGAAAATTGGCTTGAAGGTAACAAGGTATAGCGCACACAGCAACAGCGGTGCCGTCTAACACGCAGCTGCAGCAGTGAGAACATGGTGGCGACGGGGAAAATGGCTTGGTCTTATAGGGCAAGTGTAACATACCTGGCGGCGTCCTTGCATAGTGGTCCATCTCCCACTGTGCAAGAGCGCGCACTTGATCTCCTGTCCAGAATGTCTCTCTGGCTTCCCTCCATGCTGTCTGTTTGTGTCTGTTTCTGCTGCTTAAGGGCGGCACCCGATGACTTCCTGCTTTTTGTACCTGCTGTGGGTCACACCCCTTGTGCGTCCTCAGCCTATTGCTGTCTGTCACCTGGTATATAGCTCAGCTGCTCCCATCTATTCCAGCCTGAGCATAGTGTTTCTTTCAGTGTGTGCTTGCACTCTGAAGGTGCCAGGTCCTGTTCTGTGTTCTCTTTTCTGCCTATCCTGGAGGCTGTATTTCCAGGCCTGTCTGAACACGCTCCTAGCCTGTTCCTCCTGCCTTCTAGGGGCCGATTACCTAGACCTGTTCCTGTATCTTGTCTGACCTGTCTGAACACGCTCCTAGCCTGTTCCTCCCGCCTTCTAGGGGCCGATTACCTAGACCCGCTCCTGTATCTTGTCTGTCCTGTCTGAACACGCTCCTTGCCTGTTCGTCCTGCCTCTCTGGGGGCCGTATTCCCAGACCCGCTCCTGTATTTTGCTGCAGTGTCGGTCTCTTCCGTACACTCAGTTCCAGTCTGAACTCTCTCCTATCCTTTACCTGTTTTGCCTCTATGTCCGTTCCCTTCCTTTTTCTGCAGAGTCTGAACTCGTACCTAACTCCTGCTTGTTGTCTCTGTACTCCCGTTTGTGAGTTTGTGGTCCACTCGCTACTTCTCTGCAAGTACTCTGTGAGTATCTGGCTCTGACTTTCCCTTCCTGTCTGTTCCGTGTGAACAGAGCCCTGTTCCCCCTGCTCAGCCTTGCCAGCTCTGACTCCTTTGCTCACCGCTCCGGCGGTTCTAGCCTGCTCTGACTCCTTTGCTCACCGCTCCGGCGGTTCTAGCCTGCTCTGACTCCTTTGCTCACCGCTCCGGCGGTTCTAGCCTGCTCTGACTCCTTTGCTCACCGCTCCGGCGGTTCTAGCCTGCTCTGACTCCTTTGCTCACCGCTCCGGCGGTTCTAGCCTGCTCTGACTCCTTTGCTCGCTGCTCCGGCAGCCTTGCTCCGCTCTGACCCTTTTGCTCACTGCTCCGGCAGTCTCACTCCGCTCTTATCCTTTTGCTCACTGCTCCGGCAGTCTTGCTCCACTCTTGCTCACCGCTCCAGGCGGTCTCGTCCTGCTTTACTCTTGCTCACTGCTCCGGCAGTCTCGCTCAGCTCTGATCCTTTGCTCACCGCTCCAGGCGGCCTTGTCCTGCCCTGTTCTCGCTCACCTCTCTGGGCGGCCTCACTCTGCTGTGTTTGTCCGCCACATCTGTGGTTCTGTTCCTGAGTCTCAGTGTGTACTGGGTCCTATCCCGCCAGTGTCCCTACCTGCTAGTGCCTCCCTGTCTGCACTCTAGCTGTGCTTGCCTGTACCCCTCTGCCTGTATTGTTCCTGAGTCCCAGTGTGTACTGGGTCCTATCCCGCCTGTGTTCCTACCTGCTAGTGCCTCCCTGTCTGCACTCTAGCTGTGCTTGCCTGTACCCCCGGCCTGCATACCCACCTGCCTGCATACCAGTCGTGCCTGCCTATACCCACCAGTCTGTGTGCCAGCCTACCAGTCTGTTCCTGTATTCCCCTGTGTGGGTCAACAGCCGTGTCCGGGGTCTGTCCTGGAGTAGCACCTGGTCCCTCTGCTCGGTTCCTCCTTGGTGCACTGGCGTCGTATGCCGTCGTGCGACCCTGGTCGGATCGGGTGAATACCTAGTTACGCCCCTCCAGGCATTCACTCTCCGGCACGGTCCAGTGGAATCACTTCAATCACACGCACACGCCGCTCAGCCCGGGCGTGTGCATAACAGCAAGGACATGTGACATACACTGCCAATGACACATGCCCTTGCTTGTGTGAAAAAAAGCACTTCGCTCCGTGTGTGCCCTGCTGATAGGCTGTCAGATTGCACTTCCCCACTGTAAATGCGGGAAAGAGAAAAAAAAATGGAGATCTTCATTATTCCTGCAGAGATCCATCCCCTGCCCCTCCCCCCACCCCGCTGTACACTCAAACTGCGTATTAACATTAATTTTCATCATTACTGAGAAAAAATCCAGTTATGATTTTGGTGCACAAACAGTTATCGAACATAACCTCGAACAGCCGAATTTTTCTCAAATCGTTCGTGTTCGCCGAACGGCTCGAACACCGACCAAAACAGCTCGAATTTGAGATTGGCGAACAGTTCGAGTCGAACAATGCTCATCTCTATTCGTAATTTCTCGTCCATGGTTAAGCCTCTCACAGACATGACTAAAAAGGGGACGGATTTTTCTAGGTGGTCTGACAAGGCTTGTCAAGCATTCTCCTCCTTGAAAAAATGTTTTGCCTCGGCACCCATACTCATTCAACCTGATGCGTCACAGCCATTCATTGTAGAGGTAGACGCTTCCGAGGTAGGGGTGGGAGCTGTATTGTCACAAGGTTCGTCCCCTGGTAAGTGGCATCTGTGCGCCTTTTTCACTAAAAAATTGTCGTCCGCTGAGAGGAATTACGATGTCGGCAATGGGGAACTCTTGGCCATTAAGTTAGCTTTTGAGGAGTGGCGCCATTTTTTAGAGGGGGCAGTCCATCCGGTCACCGTCATCACCGATCAGAAGAACCTGCTATATCTGGAGTCTGCGAAACGTCTGAATCCCAGACAAGCTAGGTGGTCATTGTTTTTTACCAGGTTTAATTTTGTCGTTACATATCGTCCTGGGTCAAAAAATGTAAAGGCGGATGCCTTATCTCGTAGTTTCCCTGGGGCCGGGAATACGGACGACCCGATTCTTATCCTTCAGGAGGGGGTGGTGGTTTCGGCAGTATGCTCTGAGCTTGAGGAGGAGGTATTGGAGGCTCAGGGGGACGCCCCTGTTGGACCTCCGGGGAGACTGTTTGTTCCAGATCAGTTGCGACAAAAGGTGATCGAGGCACACCATAACTCAGTTTTTGCAGGACACCCGGGGAGTAAAGCAATTGTGGATCTCCTCTCGCGTCGGTTTTGGTGGCCTAACTTACATAAGGAGGTGGTAATTTTTGTCGCGTCCTGTGGGGTTTGTGCGCGCTCTAAGACCTCACATACCCGTCCGTCTGGGGCCCTCTTACCTTTGAAGATCCCGGAGCGTCCTTGGACTCATCTGTCTATGGACTTTATTACGGACCTCCCTCCGTCTTCGGGTAAAACGGTCATACTCGTTGTAGTGGACAGGTTCAGCAAGATGGCACATTTTATCGCTCTTCCTGCTCTTCCTAATGCTAAAACTCTTGCGCAGGTGTTCATTGGGGAGATTGTGAGGCTTCACGGGGTACAATCCGAGGTGGTGTCAGATCGGGGGTCTCAGTTTGTGTCCAAATTCTGGAAGGCGTTTTGTACACGGCGGGGGATGCATTTATCGTTCTCATCGGCTTTTCATCCTCAGACCAATGGTCAGACGGAACGTATGAACCAGAGCTTGGAGACATATCTCCGGTGTTTTGTGTCAGAGAACCAGGAGGACTGGGCTTCTTTCTTACCTCTGGCAGAGTTTGCTCTTAATAATAGGCGGAGTGAGTCCACTGGTAAGTCCCCGTTTTTTGGGGCATATGGTTTTCACCCCCAGTTTTGTACTTTCAGTAGGGGGGGCTCTTCGGGGGTTCCTGAGGAGGAACGATTTTCCTCATCACTCGCTTCAGTATGGAGAGGGATGCTGAAGAATCTGAATACTATGGGGAACCGATACAAACGTATGGCTGATAGGAGGAGAGTGTCTGGTCCGGACCTAAGTGTGAACGATCGGGTACGGTTGTCTACCAGGAATATAAAACTTAAGGTTCCCTCCTGGAAACTGGGTCCCAGGTTCATCGGGCCGTACAGGATCAGTTCTATAATTAATCCGGTGGCATTCCGTCTTGACCTCCCCCCTACGTTTAAAATTCACAACGTGTTCCACAGATCATTGCTTAAGAGGTATGTGGCGCCTGTGGTACCGTCATCTTTACCTCCTCCTCCAGTGGTGGTCAATGGTAACTTGGAGTTCCAGGTATCGAGGGTCATCGATTCACGCTTTAATCGCCGGTCCCTTCAGTACCTGGTTCATTGGAAGGGGTATGGTCCTGAGGAGAGGATGTGGGTTCCTGCGTCGGATATTAACGCAGACCGATTAGTTCGGGCCTTCCACACGACTCACCCGGATAAACCTGGCCCTGAGGGTCCGGAGGCCCCTCGTAGAAGGGGGGGTACTGTCACGGGTGTGTCGCCACGAAGATCGTCACGATTACACAGCCTGACTTCTCGCAGCTGAGTTTTTGGTGCTTTGTGTTTTTCGGCAGTAAGGGAGATAACTCTCTCTCTCTCTGTGCTAGACGCCTCGCCCAGCTGCAATCAATGTTGCTGTAGTGGAACTCCTTCAAATGCCTGCCGGTCTGTTAGGGAAGTGTCAGTGAAAGCATTTCATGCAGACTAACAGAGCGGATCGTGGTATTTGGAGTTTCAGAGCTAAGTGTATTTGGAGTGTTTTTTCCCTTCATTTATCTCCTTTCCCGTTGGTGTTCCCTCTGTTGTAGTTGTGTAGTTTTTGTATGCAAGGTGGTTTTGGTTTTACCCTTGTACTGTCTCGTTCGTCTAAGTACTGAGTGTGGGCATATTATTACCTGTCCCCTTTTGTTGTGATCAGGGGTCCTTCTCAGGACTAGATTACTTAGGTTCAGGGATCCTCAGGAGGTAGGGGTTACGCTGGCGGCCTGAACCTCTGTACCTTCAACAGTACCTCCAGGTAGAGGGATTAGTCAGGGCCCCAGCTTAGGGTCAGCTTAGGCCCCCTACCTCCAGTACACAGAGACAGCGTGACAGACACACCTGGACACTGCAAGGCTCGGTGCCCTGGAACAGAGATGGATGGCCCGCCTGTCCAACATTGAATTCACCATCAAATACCGGGCAGGACGCTCAAATGCCAACGCGGATGCCCTGTCTAGAATGCCGAACTTACCGGACGTAGGGGAAGATCCAGAAGATCTGGAAGAAGTTGAGCTCCCTGCGTTCCACCGTCATGGGATTACCCTGTATTCCCACCGTGTGAAGGACAGGCGCTCCGTGACGTTCAATCCCTTGCCCCACTATAACTAGGCGGAGACGCAAGACAATGATCCCGCAGTCCATTTGATGAAGGAAATGCTGACCCAGGCCGATGCCCGTCTTGACCCAGATGCTCCGGAGGAGACCAAGCAACTGTGGAAGGAGAAAAGTAAGTTGTTCCTCTACAGGGAGAAGCTGTGCCGGAGAATGGTTAACTCTCGAACACATGAGTTGAACTGGCAGGTAGTGGTCCCAAGACGAGACACGGCTATGGTTCTGGAGGCATACCACAACGGAGCAGGGCATTTCGGATGAAAGAAGCTGGAGTTCTTGTTGCGTGAACGGTTCTACTGGGTAGGCATGAGAGGAGCCATCGAGAGGTGGTGCAGAGACTGTGGCCCATGCCACCTGAGAAGAAAAGACCGAGCCAGCCAGAAGACTCCCCTGCAGCCCATCATCACCAGACAGCCACTGGAACTGGTAGCCCTGGACCATGTGAAACTGGCTCCAAGCAGATCTGGGTATGTCTACGCCCTCACAATCGTAGATCATTACTTCCGGTTCCTGGTGGTGGTCCCGGTCAAGGACTTAACGGCTCAAACAGCAGCTAGAGCCTTCCAGCAGCACTTCTGCCATCCACACGGGTACCCAGACCAAGTGTTGACAGACCAAGGACCAGCCTTCGAAGCGGAGGTCTTCCAGGAGTTCTGCAAACTGTATGGCTGCAAGAAGATAAGAATAACGCCCTATCACCCTCAAACCAATGGACTCTGCGAGAAGATGAACCAGGTGGTGATAGATCTGCTAAAAACATTGCCCCTGGAAGAACGCAGTCTGTGGCCTGAGAAACTGCCCGATCTGGTGGACCTGTATAACCACATCCCTGTAGGTTCCACCAACTGTAGGCTTACCTAATGAGAGCAAGACCTGGTAAGCTGCCTTTTGACCTGGATATGGGAGTCCTGACGCCTGAGGACACCTCGCCAGAGGCAGACTGGGATACAGAACGGCAGCAGCAGAAACGGAAAGTACAGGAGAGCGTCGAGCGAAGTCTGTCTCAAGCTAGAGAAAGGCAAGAGAAGGCTTATAACCAGTATGCTCCCGCTGTTCCCCTGGTACCTGGAGAGCAGGTCTTGAAGAGGAAGAGGCGGCTCCACAAGTTGGACGACCAGTGGGAGAAGGACCCGTACACCGTACTGCCATCAAGCCATGAGAACTCAAAAATCTGCGTAATCAGTAAGGATGGAGGAGAAACCACAGCCATTGTCTCCAGAGACCACCTGAAGAAGTGTCCCGAGCAGCTGCAAAGCCCTGAAGAAGATCAAGGAAACCCTCAACCTGCAGAGGAAAGGGGAGAAATGATCAGTACCGTACTCGTAGACTTCCCCCAGTCTTGGACACAAGTAAACGACGCTGTCATGGTACCCGTCCTCACCTTTCTCCAGCCAGCCCTGCAAGTGCCTACAGAGGAACCGGTAGAGCTGGAAGAGCAGCTGGCCCAAGAGGCAAAAGAGTCCACACCAGCAGTACAGGAGGATCAACCCTCTGCTAGTAGTGAGCCTGCCGTGCCCCTAGTGAGCCAAAGAGTGAGCAGACAGCTGCCCAGCTTACCCATAACAGCTCCTACACCCTGTAGTGCAGAACCAGTTAGTGAGCTCCGTAGAGTCACTAGAGGTCAGATGCCCGCTCGCTGGAGAATCTAAACTAATGCACTGTGAATTTATCTGCTAGCTGTTTATGGTTTATGTTTGTTGCCTGTTATTAATTATGTTTCTCAGTTACCCTGCAGATTTTTATGGACTAACAGGTTATGGACGCTAGATAACCGGAACAGTTTTGTAGATAGTTGCACCTTGGTGCCTCTTGCGAAGATGGCCGCGGAAGAGAAAACCTGTCTGGCGTGGCCTCCTTGTGGCCCAAAGTAGTTAGTCTACCCTTGCAGCCACGCCCAAGGACAACGCAATTGGTTTGCTTTGGACAGGTCCCATACTTCGCTTAAAGCTTCACCTTGGGTGATATGGACACCCGGTTGCGGACACGCCGTGACCTTTAAAGAATTAAAGCTTCTTGTAAATATGTTATTGTATTATTGTTATACCCTGTTATTATGTTTTAAAAATGTGTTTAGTCCCGGACTACTAAAATTTACTAGGGGGGAATGTGACACCCCAGGGGTCTGGTTGCCACAGTAATAAAGATATTATGTCTGAGAGCAAGTGGGATGTTTCTCTGGTCAGGAGTCCTAAGCATGCAACACTGCCCGCCCAGACCTGGGAGGGGAGGAATCTGCCCTTATAAACTGGGTCTGGGGCGGGATTAGGAGAGACAGAGACAGAGCCTGCAAAACAAGCAGAGCAGTCAGAGCCTAGAGTGAAGCTACAGACACAGCAAAAGATACATCAGGAGCTCTGTAGGTGCAGAGGCAGAAGGCCAGGGGCTTTGAGCAGAGATATAGCTCGCCCTGGCTGAAGTTACTAAAACCGGACACAGGAGTCCGAGGCTGTGGGGACTGATATTTACCCAGCAGCAGAAACCAGCCGGCAGGGGATTCCAGGTCCTCTGGCCATAGAAGCCCGGAGGCTCAGTCACAAAGAAGGGACCAGCGCCGCCATCCAGGAGCGGAGGCTAACAGAAGGCCCCAAGTCACCAGCCATACAGGTGAGCACTACACGTTATACTCAGGGACATGGTCTACTTGTAACCGCTGACAGCAAGGTAGCCAGGAAGAGTGCAGATAAACGGGGAGGCCTACAACTCCACCTGGCCAGGGGAACTCCTGCTTGCTCGCAGACTGACCAGGCCCCTTATACTAGCCAGTACTCCCGGGAGGGTCTGCCTTGTACCATCAGTAAAGACCCTGAACTGCACCTCACGTCTCTGTGATTCCTTGCCGCACAAGCACCATTAGCACTGGGACCCTCACACCATCACTCCCATCATCTCTCACATTAGCTGCCCTGAGGCAATACTTCTCCCGTGGGGAGTTATGCCATACTCGGCTGCGCAAACAACATCAGCCTCAGCGGTCGGCAGCGCAGCGGCGGTCCCCACTGACCGCAATCCAGAAGTGGCGTAGTCGGACATTTGCTATACATTAAGACTGCCACTGGTTTGACCACCCTGGGCACGGACCGGGTCACCACCACATAGAGACTAGAACCCCCAGCTTTCTACAACAGGCCCGGTTCCGGGTTCTCCTGCACAACACAGGCCCAGGGGGCGCGTCATGCGCGTCTTTTCAAAAGGAATAAAATGGGGAGGGAAAGGTTAGATTTTAAAAACAAAAATCCAAATGACAATAGCAGCAGCCAAAATGTCAATGGAACTGGGGGATCCCAAAGCAGTCTCCTATGCCGGTACTTGCCCGGCCTCAAGCTGCGATACAACAACGGCAGGCACATTCAGCTTAGAATGGCAGTTGATGTGCAGATGTCACATGTGTGCGTCTTTTCAAAAGGAATAAAATGGGGAGGGAACAGTTAGATTTTAAAAACAAAAATCCAAAAATCCAAATGGCAATAACAGCAGCCAAAATGATAACGAAAACAGGGATTCCCAGCCAGTCTCCAAAGCTGGTAATTGCCCAGCCTCAGGCTGTGTAGCAGCTGCGATCTGACAAGGGCAGGCACATTCAGCTTTAAATGGCCGTTGATGTGAAGATGTCACAGGTGTGCGTCTTTTCAAAAGGAATCAAATGGGGAGGGAAAGGATAGATTTAAAAAAAAAAATCCAAATGACAATAGCAGCAGCCAAAATGTCAACAAAATGGGGGATTCCCAGCCAGTCTCCAATGCTGGTAGTTGCCCGGCCTCAAGCTGCATAGCAGCTGTGAGCTGACAAGGGCAGGCACATTCAGCTTAGAATGGCCACTGATGTGCAGATGTCATATGTTCGCGTTTTTTTGAAAAGAAATAAAATGGGGAGGGAAAAGTTAGATTTTAAAAACAAAAATCCAAATGACAAAAGCAGCAGCCAGTATGTCAACAGAACCTGGGATTCCCAACCAGTCTCCCATGCCAGTACTTGCCCAGCCTCAAGCTGTGTAGCAGCTGTGATCTGATGAGGACAAGCACATTCAGCTTAGAATGGCCGTTAACGTGCAGAAGGCACATGTGCACGTCTTTTCAAAAGGAATAAAATGGGGAGGGAAAGGTTAGATTTTAAAAACAAATATCCAAATAACAACAGCAGCAGCCAAAATGTCAACAGAAGCTGGAATTCCTGCCAGTCTCCCATGCCAGTACTTGCCCAGCCTCAAGCTGCGTAGCGGTTGTGATCTTACAATGGCAGGCACATTCAGCTTTGAATGGCTGTTGACATGCAAATATCACATTTACGCGTCTTTTCAAAAGGAATAAAATGGGGAGGGAAACTTAAGATTTTAAAATCAAAAATCCAAAAATGCAAATAACAATAGCAGCAGCCAAAATGTCAATGGAACAAAGGATTCCCAGCCAGTCTCCCATGCCAGTACTGGCCCAGCCTCAAGCTGCTTCTCAATGGGGAGAGTGCAGCGGTGCTGGGGAAGAAGATGGCGAATAGGTTGGAGGAGTTTTTAAACTAGAGACGGGGGGGGAACCAAGGAAATAGGTAGGATGTGAGGCAAGCAAGGGGGAAGGGGAGAAGTGAATATAATGAGGGTGTAGAGGGGGGTGGGGATAGTACAGTTAGATCGTTAGAGAAGAATAGGATGCTAAATAACCCCAAAGTTTTATCTTGCATGCTGACCAACGCAAGAAGCCTGACCAATAAGGCGGATGAGCTGCGGGCGCTTATATCGGAGGAGAGGTATGACATCGTAGGTATAACAGAGACTTGGCTAGACGATAGCTACGACTGGGCGGTAAATTTATTCGATTATAGTTTATTTAGAAGGGACCGGAAACAGGGGAAAGACGGAGGAGTCTGCTTATATGTAAAGTTATGTCTTATGTCTAAAACCCAGACTAAGGGAAGATATAGGAGAGGGAGAAGAGGGGGTCGAGTCCTTGTGGGTAGAGATAGAGGGAACTAAAAATAATAATAAAATATTACTGGGGGTCTGCTATAAGCCACCCAATATAACAGAGGAGAATGAGAATCTGCTATTAGGACAAATAGACAAAGTAGCAAAACATAATGAAGTGATTGTAATGGGGGATTTCAACTACCCGGATATTGACTGGGAAACAGAAACCTGTAGATCTCAGAAAGGAAAAAGGTTCTTGACAAATATTAAGGATAACTATCTCTCCCAACTAGTGCAGGAACCAACGAGAGGGAAGGCCGTGTTGGACTTAATATTGACTAATAGGCCTGATAGAATAACTGAGGTACAGATAGGGGGGCACCTAGGTAATAGCGACCATAATATTATCAACTTCAAAATGCCCTTCAGTAGGGTTATCAATAAGGGAACAACAAAAACATTAAACTTTAGGAGGGCGAAGTTTGATCAGCTGAAAGAAAGCCTTCAACTTATTGACTGGGACAAAGTTCTTA
This sequence comes from Phyllobates terribilis, assembly GCF_046119375.1. NCBI lineage: Eukaryota > Metazoa > Chordata > Amphibia > Anura > Dendrobatidae > Phyllobates > Phyllobates terribilis. The sequence goes on from NW_027362792.1 coordinate 6,911,021, forward strand.
ATCAAAGGAATACGAATAGTAAATGGGAAACCTTCAAAAGAATTCTGAATACTCAGTGCGAGAGGTATATACCGTATGGGAATAAAAGGGCCAGAAATAAGAGGAAACCAATATGGTTGAACAAGAACGTAAAAGGGGCGTTAAATAGCAAAAAAGAGGCATTCAAGAGATTAAAACAGGAAAACAGCAAGGAGGCACTAATGTGTTACAATGAAAAAACGAGAACCTGCAAAAAACAAATAAAAATAGCGAAGGAGGAAACAGAGAGACGTATTGCTAGGGAAAGTAGATCAAATCCCAAACTGTTCTTTACGTATATAAATAGTAAAAGGATTAAATCGGATAATATTGGACCGATAAAAAGTGAGGAAGGCAAAATCATAGAGAAAGATGAGGATAAAGCTAATCTATTAAATAATTTTTTTTCGACAACTTTCACAAAGGAAATCGAACTAACAGGAGAAATGAGAAGTGACAAGCTTAATCCTCCACTAAGTATGACAAATCTAACCCAAGCTGGGGTACAGAAACGCCTCAGTAATATTAAAATAAACAAATCACCAGGACCTGATGGCATACACCCACGGGTACTAAGGGAACTAAGTAATGTGATAGACAGACCGTTATATCTTATATTTAAGGACTCTGTTGAGACTGGGTCTGTGCCACTTGATTGGCGACAGGCGAATGAAGTGCCAATATTCAAAAAGGGAGCGAAAAGTGACACCGGAAACTATCGGCCGGTGAGTCTGACGTCCGTTGTGGGCAAAATTTTTGAAAGCTTCATTAAAGAGGCAATTACGGAGAATCTTGATGCTAATAATCTATTAATCCCGAACCAACATGGATTCATGAGGAATCGCTCCTGCCAAACAAACCTAATTGACTTCTACGAGGAGGTTAGCTCTCGAGTAGATCAGGGGGAACCAGTGGATGTCGTGTATCTCGACTTCTCAAAAGCGTTCGATAGCGTGCCACATAATAGGTTGGTATACAAAATGAGAATGATGGGGCTGGGGGAAAATGTCTGCAAGTTGGTAGCTAACTGGCTAAAGGATAGAAGGCAGAGGGTGGTTAAAAATGGAATATACTCAGATTGGGTAAGCGTCACTAGTGGGGTACCACAGGGGTCTGTACTAGGCCCAATGTTATTTATTATCTTTATTAACGACATAGTCAACGGGATAAGTAGAAAAATATCAATATTTGCAGATGACACAAAGTTATGTAAAACAATTAATACAAAAGAGGACAGTGCAGACCTACAGAGGGATTTGGATAAGCTGGGTAGGTGGAGCATTAAATGGCAAATGAGGTTTAACGAGGAGAAATGTAAGGTCATACATATGGGAAGGAAAAATGGAAGTCACCAGTACTCACTGAATAGGAAATCATTGGGGAATTCAGAGATGGAGAAGGACTTGGGCATCTTGATTGATAGCAAACTAAATTGGAGTGCCCAAAGTCAAGCCGCTGCTGCAAGGGCAAACAGGGTAATGGGATGTATCAGAAGAGGTATAGCTGCAAAGGATGAGAACATTGTTCTTCCACTGTACAAAGCACTGGTCAGACCACACTTGGAATACTGTGCTCAGTTATGGGCCCCAATATATAGAAAGGATATAAATGAGCTTGAAAAGGTACAAAGGAGGGCAACAAAATTAATAAAGGGAATGGAGGGACTGCAATACCCAGAGAGGTTGGCAAAACTAGGACTATTCAGCCTGGAAAAGAGAAGGTTGAGGGGGGACATAATAAATGTGTACAAATATGTTAGGGGACAGTATAGAGATCTTGCACGGGATTTGTTCAAAAGGAGGGATATTACGGTAACAAGAGGGCATTCACTAAGACTGGAAGAGAAAAGGTTTCAGCACCAGCATAGGAAGGGGTTCTTTACGGTAAGAGCAGTGAGAATATGGAATTCACTGAGTGAGGAGACGGTAATGTCGGATTCACTACACCAGTTCAAGCGGGGACTGGATGCATTTCTAGATACCAGGCAGATTTCAGCATATACTTAAAAATAAAATAAAATAGTAAGTTGATACAGGGATTTATTCTGACTGCTGTTTTCAGAGTCGGGAGTGAATTTTTCCTCAGGTGAAGATTGGCCAAATCATTTGGGGTTTTTGCCCTCCTCTGGATCAACTTTAGCAATTACAGAACTAACAGGTTGAACTTGATGGACGAAAGTCTTTATTCGGCTTTACAAACTATCGGGGAACCCACCATGATACACAATCTTCGCTGAGAACTTGAGCTTTGATAAAATCCTATAAATCCTATAATCCTATGAGGGCAGGCACATTCAGCTTAGAATGGCGGTTGACGTACAGATGTCACATGTGCGCGTCTTTTCAAAAGGAATAAAATGGGGAGAGAATGGTTCGATTTTAAAAACAAAAATCCAAATAACAATAGCAGCAGCCAAAATGTCAATGGAACAGGGGATTCCCAGCAAGTCTCCCATGCTGGTACTTGCCCAGCCTCAAGCTGCATAGCGGCTGCAATTTGACGATGGAAGGAACATTCAGCTTAGAACAGCCGTTGACGTGTCAATGTCACATGTGCGTTTCTTTTTAAAAGAAATAAAATGGGGAGGGAAAGGATAGATTTTAAAAACAAAAATCCAAAAATCCAAATGACAATAGCAGCGTCAAAATTGTTAACGGATATAGGGATTCCCAACCAGTACTTAACCAACCTCAAGCTGCTGCGATCTGACGAGGGTAGGAACATTCAGCTTAGAATGGCCGTTGATGAGTAGATGTCACATGTGCACATCTTTTCAAAAGGAATAAAATCCGGAGGGAAAGGCTAAATTTTAAAAACAAAAATCCAAAAGACAATATTAGCAGCCAATATGTCAACGGAACCAGGGATTCCCAGCTAGTCTCCCATGCTGGTACTTGCCCAGCCTCAAGCTGTGTAGTGGCTGTGACGCGCCCCCTGGGCCATATTCTTTCGGGGAATACCCGGAGCTGGATCAGATGGGGGTTGTAGTCTCCGAGCGGCTGTGACCCGGTCCGTGCCCAGGGTGTCAAACTCAGTGTGAGTGGCAGTCCTACAGATGTTATAAAGTTCTTTATGTCGACTACGCCACCCGTTGATGTGCGGTCAATACGGCCGCCGCTGCAGCAGGGTCCGCTGAGGCTGGTGGTGTGTGTGCAGCTTGATAGTAGTATAACCCCCAACGGGAGGGGTATAGCCTCAGGGGGTCAGTCGCAGAGGATGGGGGTTGTGGTGGTGCAGTGTGGACGGTATTAAGACTCAGAGTCGGGCTGTGCAGTTCATGGTCTTTACTTACTGCTGTTGTGCTGGCCACTCCGGCCTTGAGTGACCACCCGAGCCGTGCTGCGTCCACCAGGTCCTGGATTCGGCCAACCCCCAAGCAAGTCCGGAGCGTGGTCCTGAGCCCTCCTTCTGTCTTGTCCTCGTCTCTGGCCTTCCCCACCAGTGATCCACCTAAGTCCGGCTCCCTCGGGCCTTCTGTTGGTAAAACCCGTGGCTCTGGGTTCCCTGACCCTATTTGTGGTCTGCCTTCCGGGTGGATATGGTGGGTGGTCGTGGCAGAAGCTGCCCACGACCTCCGGTCTCTGGCTGAGGTATGCTGTAGCCCCCACCAGTTTGGGATCCGGTACCCTGTTGCCAACTCTTCACCCTGTGATTGTATTTGGGTTCTCAGAGTTCTTTCCTTCTCCCCCTCTGGGCCTTTCTTGCTCCTCTCTCTCTCTCTCTCTTCTCTGGGCCGCTCTGCTCTCTTCCTCTGACTGGCTGTCTGACTGACTCTCTGACAACTGACTGACCCTGTTTCTAGATGGTTCCCACCTTATATACTCCCTCTATGTGTGAGCTCAGGTGACCAGCACCCAATGAGCTCCTAGCTTTACCCAGACTGCTCCCCCTATCTGCCCCTACACTACAGGGATGTTCCAACCCCCTCCCACTCCAGCCAGGGACAGACACGGTCGTACCTGCACATTTACACTAGTGGGAGTACATTAGTTCTGTCCCCCGGAAATGGGATGTATGTAGTGCATGCAGCTATCTGAGCTCAGCCCCACACTCCATCCTTACCCGGGAGTGGAATATCACACCTCTGGCTGAGGTGCAATACTCCTGTAGCAGCCGAATCCTCAGGGTGCTACATTCCCCCCTGGTAAATCACAGCACGTCCTCGGGCTGTAAGAGATAAAACACCAAAACATACAATTTTTGCATAGTAACATAACATCAACATATAAAACATCATATAAAACATTATACATATATATCAATAAAACTTTTCATATAAAACATTCTTGTCTTGTCTTGTTTCAGGTTCCTCCGGTCACTGTGCAACTTGTGACCGGGTAAAATGCGACAGTCTCCTGAAGAAAAATGGTTTTCCTATAAAACCAGTAGGGGCGCTTTAGGAAGCGCAACTATATACAAGGGAAAGTGGCCGCTCTCAGTCCTCGGCCAGGTATTAGGAAAGGATGACCGCTCTCAGTCCTCGGTCAGTGGGAATAGGGACACACAGGAACAGTTCACTCTTGTCCCAACGGGGAACATATTTAAAGCAGCAACAGTTCTGGTACCCCGAAGGGTAACTATACACAGTCTCTCTTTACCGTACTTCAATGACGGCTTCCTCCTGCTCCTTCTTGCTGGTAAGCTTCAGACCCGTCCGGGTCCTCTTGCTCCTCCTGACACCTCAGCTCTTCCTCTGTCAAACGGTGTACATGAAGGGCATAGGAGTCTTTCTTTCCGGAGTCGGGGATGGTGGTACTCCGGTGGCCATATAAAGGGCTGCCCATCCGGGCACGTATGCTGGGCGAACAGGTCTTCACCCAGGTGCGGCACTCTTGATCTTATGGGCGCAGTGGTGGTAGCGGCGCCCGGGTTGCCCAGGCCTTGCGACCAGGCTTGGGGCACCTTGAAGGTAAAGGGCACCGTAAGGACGGCAGCGCCCTGGGTTACTTGGCCCTGCGACCAGGCCGGGGGCTCCGCAGAGGTAGGGGGCGCTGTTGGTATTGCGTCGCCCGGGGGTACTAGGCCTTGCGACCAGGCTGATGGTACTTCCTGCTTGGCCACGCTCGGAGTCGAGGCGCGTGACGTCACAGGGGTCGCGGCCGCGGCTTCCGGTTGAGGCCTAGTCTGCGGCGGTGACGTTGCAGCGACGGGCACGGCAGGGGGTACTTCGGGCTCTGCGACGGGGAGCTGGGGCAGGTACGCGGTTTCCCGGTTTGGGGTAAAGACGTCCCCTTTACCTGCCTCCATTCGTTCGGCTCCCTTCTCGGCGCCGTCTCCGGCCTTGAGTCCTCCCGCGCCATCCTCAGAGGCGGTCTGTCTCCTCTTCTCGGGTGGCGTGCTCCGCTGACGGGTTCTTGTCTGCTGGGCCATCTCTCGGCTCCACTCCGCCAACGTCTCTCGCTGCACCCGGGCCATCCTCCGTGCGAGGCCCTCCAGCGCAGTCTGTGCACACTCCCGGTCTCGGGGGAGCTGTGCTAAGATCTCCACTAAGCCTAGTGGACTTGTTGCTTCCAGCAGGCTCCTGACCAGCGGGTCGGTGCTGCTCTGCTCTCCTTCCATCTCCGGGTAGGCTTTCTCTGGACTCTTCTCCAGGCTTCTTGTCTCCGGGTGCGCTCTCTCCAGACTGCTCCAGGCGGCACCCATCTTTGTTCTTTTGTCCTGAGTCCTCCCACTTCGAGGGCGGTCCCGGGGCAACTTGGTGATTGTCAGCTCCAGGGGCAGTTCTTTCACGCTGATGGACACCTCTAACATCACAGTCTCTGTTGGTGGGGGCGGTTTCCGCTTTTGGCGCCATTCTTCGTCCTGGCCCACGATGGGAGGCGGCCTCTTGCCATCCTCTGGCACGCCCATAATGGCGTCCGCTCTTCCAAGGCGGGAAATCTTCGGAAATGGCGGGAATCGTCTCCCAGTGGCGGGAAACTCTGCAGATGGCGGGAACAAACTGCAAATGGCGGACAACCGGCGGGAATCGACTGGTGATGGGGTCCGATGGCGGGGACCCTCCGGAACCGGCGGGAGACTTCTTTTTGAGGTAAACTTGTACTTTTCTTCAGGCACGCAGTACCCGGTTGTTGCGGGCACGTTATCCTGCCGACTACGCCAAGGTTGACGCGCCCCCTGGGCTGTGACCCGGTCCGTGCCCAGGGTGTCAAACTCAGTGTGAGTGGCAGTCCTACAGATGTTATAAAGTTCTTTATGTCGACTACGCCACCCGTTGATGTGCGGTCAATACGGCCGCTGCTGCAGCAGGGTCCGCTGAGGCTGGTGGTGTGTGTGCAGCTTGATAGTAGTATAACCCCCAACGGGAGGGGTATAGCCTCAGGGGGTCAGTCGCAGAGGATGGGGGTTGTGGTGGTGCAGTGTGGACTGTATTAAGACTCAGAGTCGGGCTGTGCAGTTCATGGTCTTTACTTACTGCTGTTGTGCTGGCCACTCCGGCCTTGAGTGACCACCCGAGCCGTGCTGCGTCCACCAGGTCCTGGATTCGGCCAACCCCCAAGCAAGTCCGGAGCATGGTCCTGAGCCCTCCTTCTGTCTTGTCCTCGTCTCTGGCCTTCCCCACCAGTGATCCACCTAAGTCCAGCTCCCTCGGGCCTTCTGTTGGTAAAACCCGTGGCTCTGGGTTCCCTGACCCTATTCGTGGTCTGCCTTCCGGGTGGATATGGTGGGTGGTCGTGGCAGAAGCTGCCCACGACCTCCGGTCTCTGGCTGAGGTATGCTGTAGCCCCCACCAGTTTGGGTTCCGGTACCCTGTTGCCAACTCTTCACCCTGTGATTGTATTTGGGTTCTCAGAGTTCTTTCCTTCTCCCCCTCTGGGCCTTTCTTGCTCCTCTCTCTCTCTCTCTTCTCTGGGCCGCTCTGCTCCTCTGCTCTCTTCCTCTGACTGGCTGTCTGACTGACTCTCTGACAACTGACTGACCCTGTTTCTAGATGGTTCCCACCTTATATACTCCCTCTATGTGTGAGCTCAGGTGACCAGCACCCAATGAGCTCCTAGCTTTACCCAGACTGCTCCCCCTATCTGCCCCTACACTACAGGGATGTTCCAACCCCCTCCCACTCCAGCCAGGGACAGACACGGTCGTACCTGCACATTTACACTAGTGGGAGTACATTAGTTCTGTCCCCCGGAAATGGGATGTATGTAGTGCATGCAGCTATCTGAGCTCAGCCCCACACTCCATCCTTACCCGGGAGTGGAATATCACACCTCTGGCTGAGGTGCAATACTCCTGTAGCAGCCGAATCCTCAGGGTGCTACAGCTGCAAACTGACAAGAGCAGGCATATTCAGCTTAGAATGGCGGTTGACCTGCAGATGTCACATGTGCGCGTCTTTTCAAAAGGAATAAAATGGGGGGAGGGAAAGGTTAGATTTTAAAAACAAAAATCCAAATGACAATAGCAGCAGCCAAAATGTCAATGGAAGCAGGAATTTCCAGCCAGTCTCCCATGCCAGTACTTGCCTGGCCTCAAGCTGCATAGTGGCTGCAATCTGATGAGGGCAGGCACATTCAGCTTAGAATGGCCGTTGAGAAAGTAAAGTCACATGTGCACGTCTTTTCAAAAGGAATAAAATGTGGAGGGAAAGGTTAGATTATAAAAAAAAATCCAAAAATCCAAATGACAATAGCAGCAGGATAAATGTCAACGGAACTGGGGATTCCCAGCCAGTCTCCCATGTGGGTACTTGCGCACCCTCAAGCTGCATAGCAGCTGTGATCTGACAAAGGAAGGCACATTCAGCTTAGAATGGCCGTTGTCGAACAGATGTCATATGTGCATGTCTTTTCAAAAGGAATAAAATTGGGAGGGAAAGGTTAGATTTTAAAAACAAAAATCCAAAAATCCAAATGACAATAACAGCAGTCAAAATGTCAACGGAACCAGGTATTCCCAGCAAGTCTCCCAGGCTGGTACTTATCCAGAGTCAAGCTGCGTAGCAGCTCTGATCTGACAAGGGCAGGCACACTCAGCTTAGAAAGGCTGTTGATGTCCAAATGTCACATGTGAATGTCTTTTCAAAAGGAATTAAATGGGGAGGGAAAGAGATTTTAAAAACAAAAATCCAAATGACAATGGCAGCAGCCAAAATGTCAACGGAAGTGGGGATTCTCAGCCAGTCTCCCATGCTGGTACATGCCCAGCCTCAAGCTGAGTAGCTGCTGTAATTTGACTATAGCAGGCAAATTCAGCTTAGAATGGCCGTTGACATGCAGATGTCACATGTGCACGTCTTTTCAAAAGGAATAAAATGGGGAGGGAAAGGTTTGATTTTAAAAACAAAAATCCAAATGACAATAGCAGCAGCCAAAATGTCAATGGAAGCAGGAATTTCCAGCCAGTCTCCCATGCCAGTACTTGCCTGGCCTCAAGCTGCATAGTGGCTGCAATCTGATGAGGGCAGGCACATTCAGCTTAGAATGACCGTTGAGAAAGTAAAGTCACATGTGCACGTCTTTTCAAAAGGAATAAAATGTGGAGGGAAAGGTTAGATTATAAAAAAAAATCCAAAAATCCAAATGACAATAGCAGCAGCCATAACGACAACGGATCCAGCGATTCCCAGCAAGTCTCCCATGTCAGATCTTACCCAGCCTCAAGCTGCATAGCAACTGCAATCTGATGAGGGCAGGCACATTCAGCTTAGAGTGGCCGCTAATGTGGAGGGGTCACATGTGCGTGTCTTTTCAAAAGGAATAAAATGGGGAGGGAAAAGTTCGATTTTAAACATAAAAATCCAAAAATCCAAAAATCCAAATGACAATAGCAGCAGCCAAAATGTCTATGGAACAGACAGTCCCGCATGCCGGTAATTGCCCAGCCTCACGCTGCGTAGCAGCTACAATCTGACAAGGGCAGGCACATTCAGCTTAGAATGTCCGTTGACTTGCAGATGTCACATGTGCGCGTCTTTTCAAAAGGAATAAAATTGGGAGGGAAAGTTTAGATTTTAAAAACAAAAATCCAAAAATCCAAATGACAATAGCAGCAGCCAAAATGTCAATGGAACCATGAATTCCCAGCCAGTCTCCCATGCTGGCACTTGTCCAGCCTCATGCTGCATAGCAGCTGCAATCTGATGAGGGCAGGCACATTGAGATTAGAATAGCGGTTGACTTATGGATGTCACATGTGCGCGTCTTTTCAAAAGGAATAAAATGGGGAGGGAAAAGTTAGATTTTAAAAACAAAAATCCAAATGACAATAGCAGCAGCCAAAATGTCAACAGTACTGGGGATTCCCAGCCAGTTTCCCATGCCAGTACTTGCCTGACCTCAAGCTGCGTAGTGGCTGCAATCTGACAAGGGAAGGCACATTCAGCTTTGAATGGCCATTGGCGCACAGATGTCTCATATGCGCGTCTTTTCAAAAGGAATGAAATGGGGAGGGAAAGGTTTCATTTTAAAAACAAAAACCCCAAAATCCAAATGACAATAGCAGTAGCCAAAATATTAACGGAAACAGAGATTCTCAGCCAGTCTCCCATGCTGGTACTTGCCCAGCCTCAAGCTGTGTAGCAGCTGCAATCTGACGAGGGCAGGCATATTCAGCTTAGAATGGCCGAGGACGTGCAGATGTCACATGTGCGCATCTTTTCAAAAGGAATGAAATGGGGAGGGAGAGGTTAGATTTTAAATACAAAAATCCAAATGACATTAGCAGCAGCCAAAATGTCAATGGAAGCGGGTGTTCCCAGCCAGTCTCCCATGCCAGTACTTGATTGGCCTCAATCTGTGTAGTGGCTTTAAATCTGATGAGGGGAGGCACATTCAGCTTAGAATGGCCGTTGAGAAATTATTGTCACATGTGCACGTCTTTTCAAAAGGAATAAAATGGGGAGGGAAAGTTTAGATTTTAAAACAAAAATCCAAAAATCCAAAAATCCAAATGACAATAGCAGCAGCCAAAATGTCAACAGAACTGGGGAATCCCAGCCAGTCTCTCATGCCGGTACTTGCCCAGTCTCAAGCTGCGAAGTCTGCTGAAATCTGACAAGGGAAGGCACATTCAGCATAGAATAGCCGTTGACATGCAAATGTCACTTGTGCACGTTTTTTCAAAATGAATAAAATGGGGAGGGAAAGGTTAGATTTTAAAAACAAAAATCCAAAAATCCAAATGACTATAGCAGCTGCCAAAATGTCAATGGAATGGGGGATTCCCAGCCAGTCACTCATGCCTTTACTTCCTGGCCTCAAACTGCGTAGCGGCTGCGATATGATGAGGGCAGGCACATTCAGCTTAGAATGGCCGTTGACATGCAAATGTCACATGTGCGCGTCTTTTAAAAAGACATAAAACGGGGACGGAAAGGTTAGATTTTTAAAACAAAAATCCAAAAATCCAAATGACAATAGCAGCAGCCAAAACATCAACGGAACTGAGGATTCCCAGTCTGTCACCCATGCCTGTACTTTCCCAACCTCAAGCTGCATAGCAGCTGCAATCTGACAATGGCAGGCACATTCAGTTTGGAAGGGCCATTGACATGCAGATATCACAAGTGCGTGTTTTTTCAAAAGCAATAAAATGGGGAGGGAAAAGTTAGATTTTAAAAACAAAAATCCAAAAATCCAAATGACAATAGCAGCAGCCAAAATGTCAACGGAACCATGGATTCCCAGCCAGTCTCCCATGCCAGTACTTACCTGGCCTCAAGCTGCATAGCTGCTGTGATCTGTTGAGGGCAGCCACATTCAGCTTAGAACAGCCATTGACAGGCTGATGTCACATGTGCGCGTCTTTTCAAAAGGAATAAAATGGGGAGGGAAAGGTTAGATTTTAAAAACCAAAATCCAAAAATCCAAAAATCCAAAAATCCAAATGACAATAGCAGCAGCCAAAAAGTCAACAGAACTGGGGATTCTCAGCCACTCTCCCATGCTGGTACTTAAGCTTCGTAGCGCCTGCGATCTGATGAGAGAAGGAACATTCGGCTTAGAATGTCCGTAGACTTGTAGATGTCACATGTCCGTGTCTTTTCAAAAGGAATGAAAAGGAGAGGGAAAGGTTAGATTTTAAAAACAGAAATCCAAAAATCCAAATAACAATAGCAGCAGCCAAAATTTCAACGGAACCAGGGATTCCCAGCCAGTCTCCCATTCCAGTATTTGCCCAGCCTCAAGGTGTGTAGTGGCTGCGATCTGACGAAGGCAGACACATTCAGCTTAGTATGGCCATGAACTTGCAGATGTCACATGTGCATGTCTTTTGAAAAGGAATAAAATGGAGAGGGAAAGGTTTCATTTTAAAAACAAAAATTAAAAAATCCAAATGACAATAGCAGCAGCCAAAATGTCAACAGACACTGGGATCCCCAGCCAGTCTCCCATGCCAGTACTTGCCTGGCCTCCAGCTGCATAGCGGCTGTGATCTGACAAAGGAAGGCACACTCAGCTTAGAATGGCCGTTGACATGCAGATGTCACATGTGCGCATCTTTTCAAAAGGAATAATATGGGGAGGGAAAGATTCCATTTTAAAAACAAAAATCCAAAAATCCAAATGACTATAGCAGCAGCCAAAATGTCAACGGAAACAGGGATTCCCAGCCAGTCTCCCATGCCAGTACTTGCCCAGCCGCAAGCAGCGTAGCGGCTGCGATCTGACGAGGGCAGGCACATTCAGCTTAGTATGGCCATTGACGTACAGAAGTCACATGTGCGCGTCTTTTCAAAAGGAATAAAATGGGGAGGGCAACAAAAATCCAAATGACAATAGCAGCAGCCAAAATGTCAACAGAACTGAGGATTCCCAGCCAGTCTCCCATGCCAGTACTTGCCTGGCCTCAATATGCATATCGGCTGCAACATGACAAGGGAAAGAACATTCAGCTTAGAATGGCCGTTGATGTGCAAAAGGCACATATGCGCGTCTTTTCAAAAGGAATAAAATGTGGAGGGAAAGGTTAGATTTTAAAAACAAAAATCCAAATGACAATAGCAGCAGCTAGATTGTCAACTTAACCAGGGATTCTCAGCCAGTCTTCCATGCCAGTACTTGCCCAGCCTCAAGGTGCGTAGCGGCTGCAATCTAACAAGGGAAGTCACATTCAGCTTAGAATGGCCGTTGACTTGCAGATGTCACATGTGCGCGTCTTTTCAAAAGGAATAAAATGGGAAGGGAACGGTTAGATTTTAAAATCAAAAATCCAAAAATCCAAATATCCAAATATCCAAATGACAATAGCAGCAGCCAAAATTTTAATGGAACTGGGGATTCCCAGCCTGTCTCCCATGCTGGTATTTGCCCAACCTAAAGCTGAGCAGCATCAGCGATCTGAAGAAGAAAGGCACATTCAGCTTAGAATGGCCATTGACGTGCAGATGGCACATGTGCGAGTCTTTTCAAAAGGAATAATATGGGGAGGGAAAGGTTAAATTCTAAAAACAAAAATCCAAATGACAATAGCAGCAGCCAAAACAAGTCAATGGAACTGGGGATTCCCAGCCCGTCTCCCATGCAAGTACTCAAGCTGCATAGCGTCTGCAATCTCATGAGTGAAGGCACATTCAGCTTAGAATGGCTGCTGACGTGCAGATATCACATGTGCGCGTCTTTTCAAAAGGAATAAAATGGGGAGGGAAAGGTTAGATTTTTAAAACAAAAATCCAAATGACAATAGCAGCTGCCAAAATGTCAATGGAACTGGAGATTCCCAGCCAGTCTCCCATGCCAGTACTTGCGTGACCTCAAGCTGCATAGCGGCGGCAATCTGATGAGGGCAGGCACAATCAGCTTAGAATGGCCATTGATGTATGGATGTCACATGTGCACGTCTTTTCAAAAGGAATATAATGGGGAGGGAAATGTTAGATTTTAAAAACAAAAATCCAAATGACAATAGCAGCAGCCAAAATGTTATCGGAAGTGGGGATTCCCAGCCAGTCTCCCATGCTGGTACTTGCCTGGCCTCAAGCAGCATAGCAGCTGCGATCTGATGAGGGCAGGCACAATCAGCTAAGAATGGCCGTTGACGTGCAGATGTCACATGTGCGCGTCTTTTCAAAAGGAATAAAATGGGGAGGGAAAGATTCTATTTTAAAAACAAAAATCCAAATGACAACAGCTGAAGCCAAAATGCCAACAGAAGAGGGTATTCCCAGCCAGTCCTCCATGCCGGTAATTGCACATCCTCAAGCTGCGTAGCGGCTGCGATCGGATGAGGGTAGGGACATTCAGCTTAGAACGGCCATTGAAGTGCAGATGTCACATGTGCGTGTCATTTCAAAAGGAATAAAATCGGGAGGGAAAGGTTAGATTTTTAAAACAAAAATCCAAATGACAATAGCAGCATCCAAGATGTCAACGGAACCAGGGATTCTCAGCCACTCTCCCATGCCTGTACTTGTCCGGTCTCAAGCTGCTTAGTGGCTTTGATCTGATGAGGGAAGGCACATTTGGCTTAGAATGGCCGTTGACGTGCAGATGTCACATGTGCGCATCTTTTCAAAAGGAATAAAATGGGGAGGGAAAGATTCCATTTTAAAAACAAAAATCCAAATGTCAATTGCAGCAGCCAAAATGTCAACAGAATCAGGGATTTCCAGCCAGTCTCCCATGCCAGTACTTGCCTGGCCTCAAGCTGCATAGCAGCTGCAATCTGACAAGGCCAGGTACATTCAGCTTAGAATGGCCGTTGATGTGCAGATGTCACATGTGCGTGTCTTCTCAAAAGGAATAAATTGGGGAGGGAAAGGTTAAATTTTAAAAACAAATTCCAAAAATCCAAATGACATTAGCAGCAGCCAAAATGTCAACAGAACCTGGGATTCCCAGCCAGTCTCCCATGCCGGTACTTGCCCAGCCTCAAGGTGCGCAGCGGCTGCAATCTGATGAGGGCAGGCACATTCAGCTTAGAATGGCCGTAGACATGCAAATGTCACATGTGCCCGTCTTTTCAAAAGGAATAAAATGGGTAGGGAAAAGTTAGATTTTAAAAACAAAAATCCAAATGACAATAGCTGCAGCCAAACTGTCATCGGAACCAGGGATTCCCAGAGAGTCTCCCATACCAGTACTTGCTCAGCCACAAGCTGCATAGCGGCTGCGATCTAATGAGGGAAGGCACAATCAGCTAAGAATGGCCGTTGACGTGCAGATGTCACATGTGCGCGTCTTTTCAAAAGGAATAAAATGGGGAGGGAAAGATTCTATTTTAAAAACAAAAATCCAAATGACAACAGCTGAAGCCAAAATGCCAACAGAAGAGGGTATTCCCAGCCAGTCCTCCATGCCGGTAATTGCACATCCTCAAGCTGCGTAGCGGCTGCGATCGGATGAGGGTAGGGACATTCAGCTTAGAACGGCCATTGAAGTGCAGATGTCACATGTGCGTGTCATTTCAAAAGGAATAAAATCGGGAGGGAAAGGTTAGATTTTTAAAACAAAAATCCAAATGACAATAGTAGCATCCAAGATGTCAACGGAACCAGGGATTCTCAGCCACTCTCCCATGCCTGTACTTGTCCCGTCTCAAGCTGCTTAGTGGCTTTGATCTGATGAGGGAAGGCACATTTGGCTTAGAATGGCCGTTGACGTGCAGATGTCACATGTGTGCATCTTTTCAAAAGGAATAAAATGGGGAGGGAAAGATTCCATTTTAAAAACAAAAATCCAAATGTCAATTGCAGCAGCCAAAATGTCAACAGAACCAGGGATTCACAGCCAGTCTCCCATGCCAGTACTTGCCTGGCCTCAAGCTGCATAGCAGCTGCAATCTGACAAGGCCAGGTACATTCAGCTTAGAATGGCCGTTGATGTGCAGATGTCACATGTGCGTGTCTTCTCAAAAGGAATAAATTGGGGAGGGAAAGGTTAAATTTAAAAACAAATTCCAAAAATCCAAATGACATTAGCAGCAGCCAAAATGTCAACAGAACCTGGGATTCCCAGCCAGTCTCCCATGACGGTACTTGCCCAGCCTCAAGGTGCGCAGCGGCTGCAATCTGATAAGGGCAGGCACATTCAGCTTAGAATGGCCGTAGACATGCAAATGTCACATGTGCCCGTCTTTTCAAAAGGAATAAAATGGGTAGGGAAAAGTTAGATTTTAAAAACAAAAATCCAAATGACAATAGCTGCAGCCAAACTGTCATCGGAACCAGGGATTCCCAGAGAGTCTCCCATACCAGTATTTGCTCAGCCACAAGCTGCATAGCGGCTGCGATCTAATGAGGGAAGGCACATTCAGCTTAGAATGGCCGTCGATGTGCAGATGTCACATGTGCGCATCTTTTCAAAAGGAATAAAATGGGGAGGGAAAGCTCATGTTTTTAAAAACAAAAATCCAAAAATCCAAATGACAATACCAGCAGCCAAAATGTCAATGGAACCAGGGATTCCCAGCCAGTCTCCCATGATGGTACTTGCCCAGCCTCAAGCTATGTAGCAGCTGCAATCTGATGAAGGAAGGCACACTCAGCTTAGAATGGCCGTTGATTGGAAGATTTCAAATGTGCACGTCTTTTCAAGAGGAATAAAATGGGGAGGGAAAGGTTAGATTTTAAAAACAAAAATCCAAATGACAATAGCAGCAGCCAGACTTCCATGCCAGTACTTGCCTGACCTCAAGCCACGTAGCAGCTGCGATTTGACGAATTAAGGCACATTCAGCATAGAATGGTCGTTGACGTACTGATGTCACATGTGCGCGTCTTTTCAAAAGGAATAAAATGGGGAGGGAAAGGTTAGATTTTAAAAACAAAAATCCAAATGACAATAGCAGCAGCGAAAATGTCAACGGAACCAGGGATTCCTATCTAGTCTCCCACAAAGGTACTTGCCCAGCCTCAAGCTGCACAGCAGCTGCGATCTGACGAGGGAAGTCACATTCAGCTTAGAATGGCCGGTGACCTGCAGATGTCACATGTGCGCGTCTTTTCACAAGGAATAAAATGGGGAGGGAAAGGTTAGATTTTAAAAACAAAAATCCAAATGACATTACCATCAGCCAAAATGCCAATGGAATCGGGGATTCCCAACCAGTCACCCATGCTGATACTTGCCCAGCCTCAATCTGCATAACAGCTGCGCTCTGATGAGGGAAGGCACACTCAGCTCAGAATGGCCGTTGATGAGCAGATGTCACATGTGCGTGTGACACCCCAGGGGTCTAGTTGCCACAGTAATAGAGATATTATGTCTGAGAGCAAGTGGGAGGTTTCTCTGGTCAGGAGCCATAAGCATGCAACACTGCCCGCCCAGACCTGGGAGGGGAGGAATCTGCCCTTATAAACTGGGTCTGGGGCGGGATTAGGTGAGACAGAGACAGAGCCTGCAGAACAAGCAGAGCAGTCAGAGCCTAGAATGAAGCTGCAGAGACAGGAAAAGCTACATCAGGAGCTCTGTAGGAGCAGAGGCAGAAGGCCAGGGGCTGTGAGCAGAGATATAGCTCGCCCTGGCTGAAGTTACTAAAACCGGACACAGGAGTCCGAGGCTGTGGGGACTGATATATTCCCAGCAGCAGAAACCAGCTGGCAGGGGATTCCAGGTCCTCTGGCCATAGAAGCCCGGAGGCTCAGTCACAAAGAAGGGACCATTTAGAAAAAAACGCAGCACTACTGGACCTGGGTGCATGAGTTGGGTCCAAAGCCTTGAAATGTCGCGATAACCTCAGCACACCAAATGTTATAATAAGATACTTTTATTTGCAGTCCACACTAAAGACGTTTCGGTCGACAAGAACTTCATCAGTGTACTGCATGTAAACAAAATGAACAGATATAGAATACAAACATTATAGTGATAATAAAGTCACAGATTATGTATACAAAACATATAAATAAAGGTCTATGTGTCTATGTAACCTTTTGTCCAACAGTAAAGCAAAAAAAGGGGGCAACCTACCAAGTTACTGGGATTGGAGCAGGAAAAGAGAAGGAGATGGGACCCAATACAGGGATTCCTATGGAGAAAGTGCATACTATGAGGTAATGGAAGGATATATGGGGCTATAATGGGGTGAGGACTATAAGGGAGGTAGACATACCGTTTGTGCCATGAAGTATAGGACAGGTGCTGCATCGATCGCGGTATCCACCGCTGGATGTGAGCAGTGTGCACGACTTGGAGACTGGCTACAAATATTATTAGAGGAGAGGAGGGTTTGGCTGCCAGCCAATGAGGAAGTTTGAATGTGCTGGTAATTAGCGCTCGATGCGGTGACGTCACAGGAAGTGACGCGAAAAAGGGAGTGCCGGCATCTGATTGGTCCGGCGCCGCGCATGCGCACGTGCGTGCGTGTCAGCCGACGTGTAGGTGCGTTCCAGGGACCAGGAAGTGGTTTCTGTATCGAAGTGATGTGTTCCACTGCCGGAAAAGAATGGCAAGGAGCGTTCCACCATCGAGAGAAGGGGTTGCAGAGTGCAGGAGGGATATAGGAGAATGAGGATGGGTATGGATCCTTCATCTGAAATATGAAATACAATGTTAAATCGAGTTATAAGACACAGTGCAGTAAAACACACAGGAATACTGCTATGATACCCTTATACAGCCAATCGCCACATTATAGATAAGCATACATGAATCTTGGTCCCTATTAATAAATGGCAAATGAATATCGGATTGCGGGTGTTAACTCCTTGTAATGTAAAAAGTATAAACATATAAATAAACCTAGGTCCCTATTGGGACGGATTGGGACCAGGTAGGTTTAGATGAATGATTGCAGATCATAGTCCTTGTTAAGTCCTTTGGGATGAAGGGACTGCAGTTCATGAATCCAGAATGCCTCTCTCTGCTTGAGGGTCTGGATTCGATTACCCCCACGACGGGGTGGTTTAATTTGCTCTATAACTTGAAACCGCAATTGGGACACATTGTGTCCTGCTGCCGTGAAGTGTTGGGGGAGAGGTAGAAGTAAATTTTTGCATCTGATGGTAGATTTGTGCTTGGAGATTCTATCTTTAATGGGTTGGGTCGTTTCCCCCACGTAGACAAGGCCGCAAGGGCACTTAACTAGGTATACGACAAAATTTGTATCACAGGTGTAGTAATCCTTAATTGTATATTTCCTGCCTGTTTGTGGATGATGAATAGTATCGCCTCTAAGGATGTTATGGCACTGATGGCATTGGAGACATGGGAAGATTCCTTTCTTAGGAGTTTGTAGAAATCTTTGGCGGGAACCAAGGGACGTTGTCCCTATGTCAGCACAGACTAATGAGTCTCTGATGTTTGGTGCTCTTTTGAAGCACGGTAAGAAGGGTTAATGAAAGGATTTGATGGTGGGGTAACCTGTTTGGAGAATATTCCAATGTTTCCGTATCGTACGGTGTATAGTGTAAGCTAGGGGGTGATATGTGTGGACAAATGGAATGCGATCAGATGTGTCTGGTCGTGGTTGTGTGCGGCTGTCCTGTGACTCACGTAGAAGATACTGAGGGTATCCTCTTTCTTCAAATTTCCGTGTCATTTCTTTTAATCTGACTTCGCGTAATGTTGTATCGGACACAATGTGTTCAACCCTCTGAAATTGCGATTTGGGGATAGCATGTTTCATAGGGGCTGGGTGGTTGCTTGAAAAATGTAGTAATGTGTTGCGATCTGTGGGTTTCCTGTAGATGTCAGTGGTTAATAGTCCTTAGCCATCTTTGATGACTAAAGTATCTAGCAAGTTGATCTGGTGTGGGTGATAGTTCAGAGTGAAATGTAGACCAGGGCAGGCGGTGTTGAGGGACCTGCAGAATTCATCTAAGGTGTCCTGGGAACCTGTCCAGATGCAAAAGATGTCGTCTATGTAACGCTTCCATAAAATGGAATGCTCTTGGAACAGTTGATTCTTATATACAAACTGTGTCTCAAAAGTAGACATGTAACAGTTTGCGTAAGGGGGGGCTACATTTGAGCCCATTGCGGTCCCCTTGGTCTGCACGTAAAATGTATCCTGAAAGAGGAAGTAATTGTGTGTAAGAACTATTGTTAGTAGTTCTACGGCTAGATCTATAATCGATGGATTGGTGTTTGAGTCCTTCAGCATTTGTTCAACCGCTTGGATACCCCGGTCATGGGGAATCGATGTATAGAGACTTGTGACATCTAGGGACACTAAGATGGCTTCTGGAGGAACTTGTTTGAGTGCTTTCATAGTCTCTAAAAAGGCCCCTGTGTCTAATAGATAAGATGGACTTTTTTGGGTAAGTGGTGTAAGAATCTTTTCTAAGAAAATTGCAAGGGGTGATAAAATAGAATCCGTGGAGGCCACTATGGGGCGCCCAGGAGGTTGGGTGAGACTTTTGTGGATTTTGGGTAGGACATAAAATACCGGTATGATTGGATGTGGATTAATTAAATACTCATACGTTTTCAAGTCAAATCACCTTGGCTGTTAAAAACCGTTGTAGTGTCGAAATGATGAGTGTCTGTGTTTTTGTAGTTGGGTCCGTAGAGAGTTTACGGTATGTGGACTCATCACTAAGTTGTCTCAAAATTTCCGAGATGTAATCGCACTTGTTCATGACTACTATCGCTCCACCTTTGTCAGCTGGCTTTATAATCAAATCTTTGTCCTCTTGCAGGCTCCGTAGGGCCTGTCGATCAAGGGGAGAGAGATTGGTCTGATAATGTGCCCTTCCCTAGTCGATATTGGAGCGTAATTGGTGAAACTGTTATGTTCTGCTACCAAAGCTAAGGAAAGAGAGGAGATCTGTCCCTACTATAGGACTCAGCTGAAACCCTACGATGTAACAGGGAACCTGATCCTGCGATCAGACCTGCTAAAGTCCTAATCTAGTCTGTACGGAGACCTATAGATGTGGGGAGGGAATCCCTACAAGTACTAAGGACTGGGAGGAATATGGGACACCTCCTAACAGAAATAGTAGCAGACAGACGAACAAACAAAATAGATAGAACATAGAGGTCCGTAGACCAAGCAAACTAACAGAGTTAGATACAGTGCACAGGCTAGCTAGAAAGTAGATATACAATGAAGTCCAGCAAAGCCAGAAGGGCGGAGCAGGCTTAAATAGACCAACAAGGTCATGAGACCAGCAAAGGAAAAAAAACCTAACAGCAAGGTTCTAACAGTACCCCCCCTTCTAAGAGGATCCTCCGGATCCCCTAGGACCAGGCTTATCAGGAAATCTCCTGTGAAACGCTCTGATAAGTCTGGACGCGGAAACATCATCTGACCTCACCCAAGAGTTATCCTCGGGTCCGAAACCTTTCCAGGCCACAAGATACTGCAAACTACCTCTATACCGTCTAGAGTCAAGGATGCGAGAAATTTCATATTCCCCGTCCTCCACCACCGGAGGAACAGAGGCAGAGGCGTCACCATCCGACACAACAGCTTTCTTAACAGAGAGACATGAAATACCGGATTAATTCTCCAGGAGGTAGGAACCTCCAACCTAACAGCAGATTGGTTGACAACCTGAAGCACCTTAAAGGGCCCTACAAACTTGGGACCCAATTTCTTAGAAGGAATCCTCAACCGCAGATTCCTAGAGGACAACCAAACCATGTCACCAACAGCGAA
This sequence comes from Phyllobates terribilis, assembly GCF_046119375.1. Taxonomy (NCBI): domain Eukaryota; kingdom Metazoa; phylum Chordata; class Amphibia; order Anura; family Dendrobatidae; genus Phyllobates; species Phyllobates terribilis. The sequence continues at coordinate 6,931,526 of NW_027362792.1, forward strand.
CAAAACCTCCTGTCGTTTCCTATCAAAGTAGTCTTTAGATTTTCTGTTGGCCTCCTGAAGATTACCACGCACATCAGTCCAAACTCTTTCCAAATCACCGGAAAAATTCTCCTCCTCAGGCACAGCAGATCCCAACTTGGAGAATGACCCAAACGACGGATGTCTCCCAGAACAACAAAAAAAAAGGCGAACAACCAGCAGAAGAAGATGTATGATTGTTCAGAGCAAATTCGGCAAGTGGCAGAAACTCAGACCACCCCTCTTGATTGTCTGCCACAAAACAACGCAAGAACTGCTCAACATCCTGGTTTTTCCTTTCTGTCTGGCCATTAGATTCAGGATGATATCCGGACGAAAACAACAAATGAATTCCCAACCTGTCACAAAAGGCACGCCAAAAACGAGCCACGAATTGAGGACCCCTATAAGAAACAATGTCAGTAGGAACGCCATGAAGTCTGACAATTTCCTTGACAAAGGCCTTAGCGAGAGTTTTCGCGCAGGGCAGTTTGACAAAGGGAACCAAGTGACACATCTTGCTAAAACGGTCCACGACCACCCAGATGACAGTAAAACCCTCAGAGGGGGGAAGGTCAGTTATAAAGTCCATAGCCAAATGTGTCCAAGGAGCACTGGGGACCTCCAAAGGACAAAGCAACCCCGCAGCAGGAGTATGTGAGGACTTAGATCTAGCACATATAGTACATTGGCGCACCCACTTAATGACTTCCTTCTGCCATCCAGGCCACCAAAAACTGCGACCCACCAGTCTCTTGGTCTCAGAGATTCCGGGATGACCTGCCAACCGAGATTCGTGACACTCAACAAACAAATCTCTCCTAAAGGTCCCAGGCACAAACAACCTCCCATGAGGAGTGTTAGATGAGGCATTCTCCTGAGCTTTAAGAATCTCATCTTCCAAAACGGAGTCCAAAGCAGCTATCACAACACCTTCTTGTAAAATGTTCTCCTCTTTCTCAGCACCGACTATGGGAGAAAAACTGCAAGACAAGGCATCCGCCTTAACATTCTTAGTACCAGGGATGTAAGTAACGGAGAAATTAAACCGCGAGAAAAACAGTGCCCACCTAGCCTGACGGGCATTCAGGCGCTTGGCAGCATCAAGATATATCAGATTTTTATGATCCGTAAGAACCTGAACGGGAAATTCCGCACCTTCCAAGAAGTGGCGCCAGTGTTCAAATGCGAGTTTAATAGCCAATAATTCCCGATTACCAATATCGTAATTCAGTTCAGTCTCCGAAAATTTTTTTGAAAAAAAGGCACAGGGATGTAATCCATCCCCGTTATCCTGAGACAATACTGCGCCAACCCCCACAGAGGAAGCATCAACCTCAACCAAAAACGGCCTAGTAACATCAGGCTGCATAAGGATGGGAGCAGAGGTGAACCTCTCCTTGAGATACACAAAAGCTTCAATGGCCTCAGAAGACCACTGAACCGCATCAGCACCTTTCCTGGTGAGATCAGTCAGAGGTTTGACAATACTAGAAAAATTTTTTGTGAATTTTCTATAGTAATTGGCGAAACCCAAAAACCTCTGTATCGATTTCAAACCAATAGGCCTAGGCCATTCCTGCACAGCCTGAACCTTAACCGGATCCATCTCAAAACCTTTGCTGGAGATAATGTAGCCCAAAAAACTAATTCTCTGTACAGCAAACTCACATTTCTCCAGCTTAGCAAAAAGCGAATTGTCCATTAATAACTGTAATACCTCACGCACGCTCCGCCAATGAGACTCCAGATCTGGCGAATAAATCAAAATGTCATCCAAATATACAACCACATTTTTACCGATCAAAGGTCTAAGGATGTCATTAATCAGATTCTGAAAAAATGCAGGAGCATTAGTAAGACCAAAAGGCATAACCAGATTCTCAAAATGACCCACAGGAGTGTTAAAAGCAGTCTTCCATTCGTCACCCTCCTTCATGCGCAACAGATTGTATGCCCCCTTAAGGTCAATTTTAGAGAACCACTTGGCCCCCATTAACTGGTTAAACAGATCAGGAATCAATGGCAGTGGGTAAGGATTGCGTACCGTAATTTTGTTAATCTCACGAAAATCCAGACAAGGACGTAAACCGCCGTCCTTTTTTTTTACAAAAAAAAATCCAACCGCCACAGGAGACTTAGAGGGCCTAATGTGACCGGCGGCCAAACTTGTCTGTATGTATTCCTCCAAAGCCTTCCTCTCAGGAATAGTAAGGTTAAATAAACGACTTTTAGGAAGAGTCGCTCCAGGGACAAATTCAATAGAGCAATCATAGTCTCTATGGGGAGGCAAAACCTGCGATTCCTTCTCAGAAAAAACTCTCCAAAAATCCTGAATAGGAACAGGCAATTCTCCCCTATCCAAAGCTGCAATACGCCCGTTACAACACTTGTCATAACATTTATGGCTCCAGGATTTAATTTCACTGGTAGACCAATCCAGTACAGGATTGTGAAATTTTAACCAGGGCAAACCCAATATTACTGGAGAAGGCAAGTTATTCAACACTACCAAATCCAATTTCTCATGGTGAACACCATTAATAGTGAGAGGAAATTCACTGACCTTGAGAGTAATATTCTTCAAAGGGGAGCCATCCACAGAAACCACAGCAATGGGGAATGATAAAGGTTCAGGTTTTAAATTGAGTTTTTCCACGAATCCCCCATCAATTACATTCAGTGTAGACCCGCAATCAACAAACACCCGAAATTCCATTAATTTTTCCTGAGCAATCGTGGAAGCAGCTAAAAATACACCCTTGGAATTTAAACAGGCAATACGGGCGTGACTGACCATTTTTTTTTCTTTCTTCATACGAAGCTCACAGCCTTTAATCAAATGACCAGATTTTCCGCAATAGAAACACAAGCCTTCCGAAAAACGACGGTCTTTTTCTTGAGAGCGAGGTGTCACCGATCCAATCTCCATCGGTTCACCACTGTTAGTACACACATTATCATAACCAGAAACTGACATAGCAGAGGATTTGCTCTCATTAACCCTAGCACGCAGTCTTCTATCCACCCGTATAGCTAATTGCATAGCCTGTTGCAAATCTTCAGGTGTAGGATAAGCAATTAGAAGGTCTTTAACCCTTTCACTGAGCCCAGCAAGAAATAGACTTTTCAGAGCAGAATCGTTCCACCCTGTTTGAGTGGACCAACGACGAAAATGAGTACAATATTTTTCCACATTACCTGATCCTTGTTTTAAACGTCTCAACTCAGTCTCAGCTGATGCGACACGGTCAGGATCATCATATAATAGTCCTAAAGCAGAAAAAAAACTATCCACTGATCTGAAGCATGTATCACTAGGTTGCAAAGAAAAGGCCCACTCCTGAGGCTCTTTGCGCAAAAGTGACATTATGAACCCTACGCGCTGGGATTCATCCCCAGAGGACTTGGGTCTCAAACAAAAATACAATAAGCAAGCATTTTTAAATGAAAAAAATTCTCGATGTTCACCAAAAAATAAATCCGGCAAACATACCTTAGGCTCCAAGAAATATGCTCCAGGACAGTTACTCACGTGCTGACGGAGCTCGGCCACTTCCAGAGAGAGTCCCTGCAGGTGTTTAGCCAAATCCTGAACCGACACCATGATGGAACAGAAAAATCTTTCCTTAGAGAATTTGCAGGCTGGACTTACTGTTATGTTCTGCTACCAAAGCTAAGGAAAGAGAGGAGATCTGTCCCTACTATAGGACTCAGCTGAAACCCTACGATGTAACAGGGAACCTGATCCTGCGATCAGACCTGCTAAAGTCCTAATCTAGTCTGTACGGAGACCTATAGATGTGGGGAGGGAATCCCTACAAGTACTAAGGACTGGGAGGAATATGGGACACCTCCTAACAGAAATAGTAGCAGACAGACGAACAAACAAAATAGATAGAACATAGAGGTCCGTAGACCAAGCAAACTAACAGAGTTAGATACAGAGCACAGGCTAGCTAGAAAGTAGATATACAATGAAGTCCAGCAAAGCCAGAAGGGCGGAGCAGGCTTAAATAGACCAACAAGGTCATGAGACCAGCAAAGGAAAAAAAACCTAACAGCAAGGTTCTAACAGAAACGCCCCATCCACGAATCCTATAAAGGTTTCCAGTGGATGTGTGCCTCGAGGAGGCCTATATTTGCTCTTAGAGCGGAGACCTAAGTCTTGGGCTGTGATGTCGGCCATGGATTCTGGAGGGGTGACGCTGAAAGGATTATTAGCAAAATGGGTTTTCAAGCGTAGGGTACGGTAAAAGCGTTGTAGTTCCATATCTAGTTTAAAAGTGTTGTATTTGTATGTGGGGCAGAAAGAGAGTCCCTTTTGTAAAACTGATGTTTGTGCAACGCTGAGAGTTTTGGAAGAGATATTTACCACCATTTGTGGGTCTGCGATCGGGTGATTCGTGTGAAGTCCAGAAGTCCAGCGCCGCCATCCAGGAGCGGAGGCTAACAGAAGGCCCAAAGTCACCAGCCATACGGGTGAGCACCACACGGTATACTCAGGGACGTTTGCTACTTGTAACCGCTGACAGCAAGGTAGCCAGGAAGAGTGCAGATAAACGGGGAGGCCTACAACTCTACCTGGCCAGGGGAACTCCTGCTTGCTCGCAGACTGACCAGGCCCCTTATACTAGCCAGTACTCCCGGGAGGGTCTGCCTTGTACCATCAGTAAAGACCCTGAACTGCACCTCACGTCTCTGTGATTCCTTGCCGCACCAGCACCATTAGCACTGGGACCCTCACACCATCACTCCCATCATCTCTCACATTAGCTGCCCTGAGGCAATACTTCTCCCGTGGGGAGTTATCCCATACTCGGCTGTGCAAACAACATCAGCCTCAGCGGTCGGCAGCGGAGCGGCGGTCCCCACTGACCGCAATCCACGGGTGGCGTAGTCGGACATTTGCTATACATTAAGACTGCCACTGGTTTGACCACCCTGGGCACGGACCGGGTCACCGCCATACGGAGACTATAACCCCCAGTATTCTACAACAGGCCCGGTTCCAGGTTCCCCTGCACAACACAGGCCCAGGGGGTGCGTCATGCGCGTCTTTTCAAAAGGAATAAAATAGGGAGGGAAAGGTTAGATTTTAAAAACAAAAATCCAAATGACAAAAGCAGCAGCCAAATTTTCAACAGAACTGGGGATTCACAGAGAGTCTCCCATTCCAGTACTTGCCCAACCTCAAGCTGTGTAGCAGATGTGATCTGACAAGGGAAGGCACATTCAGCTTTGTATGGCCATTAACGTGCAGATGTCACATGTGCGTGTCTTTTCAAAAGGAATAAAATGGGGAGGGAATGGTTAACTTTTAAAAACAAAAATCCAAATGCCAATAGCAGCAGCCAAAATGTCAACAGAATCAGGGATTCCAAGCCAGTCTCCCATGTCAGTATTTGCCCAGCCTAAAGCTGCATAGCATCTACAATCTGATGAGTGCAGGCACACTCAAGTTAGAATGGCCATTGACGTGAAGAGGTCACATGTGCTCGTCTTTTCAAAAGGAATAAAATGAGGAGGGAAAGGTAAGATTTTAAAAACAAAAATCCAAAAATTCAAAAATCCAAATGACAATAGCAGCAGCCAAAATGTCAATGGAACCATGGATTCTCAGCCAGTTTCCCATGCTGGTACTTGCCCATTCTCAAGCTGCGTAGCAGCTGCATTCTGATGAGAGAAGGCACATTTGGCTTAGAATGGCCATAGATAAGCAGATGTCACATGTGTGTGTTTTCAAAAGGAATAAAATGGGGAGGGAAAGGTTAGATTTTAAAAACAAAAATCCAAATGACAATAGCAGCAGCCAGAATGTCAACGGAACAGAGGATTCCCAGCCAGTCTCCCATGCCGGTACTTGCCCAGCCTCAAGATGAGTAGCAGCTGCAATCTGACAACGGCAGGCACATTCAACTTAGAATTGCCGTTGATGTGCAGATGTCACATGTGCGTGTCTTTTTGAAAGGAATAAAATGGGGAGGGAAAGAGATTTTAAAACCAAAAATCCAAATGACAATAGCAGAAGCCAAAATGTCAATGGAAATGGGGATTCCCAGCTAGTCTCCCATGCCAATACTTGCCCAGCCTCAAGATGAGTAGCGGCTGCAATCTGACAACGGCAGGCACATTCAACTTAGAATTGCCGTTGATGTGCAGATGTCACATGTGCGTGTCTTTTCGAAAGGAATAAAATGGGGAGGGAAAGGTTAGATTTTAAAACCAAAAATCCAAATGACAATAGCAGAAGCCAAAATGTCAATGGAAATGGGGATTCCCAGCTAGTCTCCCATGCCAATACTTGCCCAGACTCAAGATGAGTAGCGGCTGCAATCTGACAACAGCAGGCACATTCAACTTAGAATGGCCAATGAGATGCAGATGTCACATGTGCGCGTCTTTTCAAAAGGAATAAAATGGGGAGGGAAAGGTTAGATTTTAAAAACAAAAATCCAAAAATCCAAATGACAATAGCAGCAGCCAAAATGTCAATGGAACCAGGGATACCCAGCCAGTCTCCCATGCTGGCACTTGCACGGTCTAAACCTGCGCAGCGGCTGCAACCTGATGAGAGCAGCTACATTCAGCTTAGAATGGCCGTTGATGTGCAGAAGTCACATGTGCATGTCTTTTCAAAAGGAATAAAATGGGGAGGGAAAGGTTAGATTTTAAAAACAAAAATCCAAAAATCCAAATGACAAAAGCAGCAGCCAAAATGTCAATGGAAACGGGGATTCCCAGACAATCTCACATGCCGGTAGTTGCCTGGCCTCAAGCTGCACAGCAGCTGTGATGTGACAAGGGTAGGCACATTCAGCTTAGAATGGCCATTGACATGCAGAGGGCACATGTGCACATCTTTTCAAAAGGAATAAAATTGGGAGGGAAAGGTTAGATTTTAAAAACAAAAATCCAAAAATGCAAATGACAATAGCAGCATCCAAAATGTCAATGGGACCGGGGATTCCCAGCCAGTCTCCCATGCCGGTATTTGCCCGACCTCATGCTGTGTTAAGGCTGCAATCTGATGAGGTCAGAAACATTCAGCTTAGAATGGCTGTTGACATGCAGATGTCACATGTGCGTGTCTTTTCAAAAGGAATAAAATGGGGAGGGAAAGGTTAGATTTTAAAAACAAAAATCCAAATGACAATAGCAGCAGCCAAATTGTCAACGGAAGCAGTGATTCCCAGCCAGTCTCCCATGCTGGTACTTGACCAGCCTCAAGCTGCATAGCAGGTGCAATTTGACGATGGCAGGCACATTCAGCTTAGAATGGCCTTCGACACGCAGATATCACATGTGCGCGTCTTTTCAAAAGGAATAAAATGGGGAGGGAAAAGTTAGATTTTAAAAACAAAAATCCAAATAACGAGAGCAGCAGCCTGAATGTCAAGGAATCTGAGGTTTCTCAGGCAGTCTCCCATGCTATTACTTGCCCAGCCTCAAGCTGCGTAGCATCCGCAATCTGCTGATGGAAGGCACATTCAGCTTAGAATTGCCGTTGACATGCAAATGTCACATGTGCACATCTTTTCAAAAGGAATAAAATGGGGAGGGAAAGGTTAGTTTTAAAAACGAAAATCCAAAAATCCAAATGACAATAGCAGCAGCCAAAATGTCAATGGAACCAGGAATTCCCAGCCAGTCTCCCATGCTATTACTTGCCCTGCTTCAAGGTGAATAGCGACTGCAATCTGACGAAGGATAGAGCTTTCAGCTTAGAATTGTTGTTGTCATGCAGATAACCCTTGTGCGCGTCTTTTCAAAATGAATAAAATGGGGATGGAAAGGTTACATTTTAAAATAAAAAATCCAAAAATCCAAATGACACTAACAGCCAAAATGTCAACGGAACCAGGGATTCCCAGCCAGTCTCCCATGCCTGTACTTGCCTGGCCTCAAGCTGTGTAGCTGCTGTAATCTGACGAAGGAAGGCACATCCAGCTTGGAATGGCATCTGACGTGCAGGTGTCACATGTCTGTGTCTTTTCAAAAGGAATAAAATGGGGAGGGAAAGTTAAGATTTTAAAAACAAAAATCCAAATGACAAAAGCAGCAGCCAAAATGTCAACTGAACCGGGGATTCTCAGCCAGTCTCCCATGCCGGTACTTGCCCAGCCTCAAGCTGCGAAGTGGCTGCGATCTGATGAGAGAAGGCACATTCGGCTTAGAATGGCCGTTGACGTGCAGGTGTCACATGTCTGTGTCTTTTCAAAAGGAATAAAATAGGGAGGGAAAGGTAAGATTTTAAAAACTAAAATCCAAAAATCAAAATAACAATAGCAGCAGCCAAAATATCAACAGAAAAAGGGATTCCCAGCCAGTCTCCCATGCCTGTACTTCCCCGGTCTCAAGTTACATAGCTGCTGCAATCAGACAAGAGAAAGCACATTCACCTTAGAATGGCTGATGACGTACGGATGTCACATGTGCGCGGCTTTTCAAAAGGAATAAAATGGGGAGGGAAAGGTTAGATTTTAAAAACAAAAATCCAAATGACAATAGCAGCAGCCAAAATATCAACGGAAGCGAGTATTTCCAGCCAGTCTCCCATGCCAGTACTTGCCTGGTCTCAAGCTGCATAGTGGCTGCAATCTGACAAGAAAAGGCGCATTCAGCTTAGATAGGCTGTTGACATGCAGAGCGCACATGTGCACATCTTTTCAAAAGGAATAAAATTGGGAGGAAAAGATTAGATTTTAAAAACAAAAATCCAAAATCGAAGTGACAATAGCAGCAGCAAAAAAGTCAATGGAACCGGGGATTCCCAGCCAGTCTCCCATGCAGGTACTTGCCCAGCCTCAAGCTGCGATCTGATGAGACCAGGCACATTCAGCTTAGAATGGACATTGACATGCAGATGTCACATGTGCATGTCTTTTCAAAAGGAATAAAATGGGGAGGGAAAGGTTAGATTTTAAAAAGAAAAATCCAAATGACAATAGCAGCAGCCAAAATGTCAACAGAAGCGAGGAAGCAAGGATTCCCAGCCAGTCTCCCATGCTGGCACTTGCCCGTCCTCAAGCTGCGTAGTTGCTGTGATCTGACAAGGGCAGGCACATTCAGCTTAGAATGGCCGTTGATGTGCAGATGTCACATGTGCACGTCTTTTCAAAAGGAATAAAATGGGGAGGGAAAGGTTAGATTTTAAAAACAAAAATCCAAATGATAAGAGAAGCAGCCAGAATGTCAACGGAACCAGGAATTTCCAGCCAGTCTCCCATGCCAGTACTTGCCCAACCTCAAGCTTCAGAGTGGCTACAATCTGATGAGGGTAGGCACTTTCAGCTTAGAATGGCCGTTAACATACAGAGGGAGCATGTGCACATCTTTTCAAAAGGAATAAAATTGGGAGGGAAAGGTTAGATTTTAAAAACAAAAATCCAAAAATGCAAATGACAATAACAGCAGCCAAAATGTAAATGTAACTGGGGATTCCCATCCAGTCTCCCATGCCCAGCCACAAGCTGAATAGCAGCTGCAATCTGTTGAGAGAAGGCACATTCGGCTTAGAATGGCTGTTGACGTGCAGATGTCACATGTGCGCGTCTTTTCAAATGGAATAAAATGGGGAGGAAAGGGTTAGATTTTAAAAACAAAAATCCAAATGACAATAGCAGAAGCCAAAATGTTAATGGAACTAGGGACTCTCAGCCAGTCTATCATGCCGGTACTTCCTGACCTCAAGCTGCGTAGCGACTTCAATCAGACAAGGTCAGGAACATTCAGCATAGAATGGACGTTGACATACAGATGTCACATGTGCGTGTCTTTTCAAAAGGAATAAAATGGGGAGGGAAAGGTTAGATTTTAAAAACAAAAATGTAAAAATCCAAATGAAAATAGCAGCAGCCAAAATGTCAACAGAACCGATGATTACCAGCAAGTCTCCAATGCCGATACTTGCCAGGCCTCAAGCTGCATAGCGGCTACGATCTGATGAGGGCAGGCACATTCAGCTTAGAATGGCTTTTGACAAGCAGAAGTCACATTGTGAAGCTGCATTGTGGCTGTGATTTGACAAGGGTAGGCACATTCATCTTACACAGGCACATTCATCTTACAATGGCTGTTGACGTGCAGGCATCACATGTGCGCGTCTTTTCAAAAGGAATAAAATGGGGAGGGAAAGGTTAGATTTTAAAAACAAAAATCCAAATAACAATAGCAGCAGCCAAAATGTCAATGGAACTGGGGATTTCCAGCCAGTCTACTATGCTGGTACTTGCCCAGCCAAAAGCTGCATAGGGGCTATGATCTGACGAGTGCAGAAACTTTCAGCTTAGAATGGCCGTTGACATGCAGATGGCACATGTGCGCGTCTTTTCAAAAGGAATAAAATGGGGAGGGAAAGGTTAGATTTTAAAAACCAAAATCCAAAAATCCAAATGACAATAGCAGCAGCCAAAATGTCAACGGAACAGGGGATTCCCCGCCAATCTCCCATGCCAGTACTTGCCCGGACACAAGCTGCATAATGGCTGCAATCTGATGTGGGCAGGCACATTCAGCTTAGAATGGCCATTGACGTACAGATGTTACATGTGCGCGTCTTTTCAAAAGGAATAAAATGGGGAGGGAAAGGTTAGAATTTAAAAACAAAAATCCAAAAATCCAAATGACAATAGCAGCAGCCAAAATGTTAATGGAACCAGGGATTCCAATCTAGTCTCCCATGCTGGTATTTGCCCAGCCTCAAGTTGCATAGCACCTGCAATCTGACAAGAGAAGGCACATTCAGCTCAACATGGACGTTGACGAGCAGATGTCACATGTGCGCGTCTCTTCAAAAGGAATAAAATGGGGAGGGAAAGATTACATTTTTCAAACAAAAATCCAAATAACAATATCAGCAGCCAAAATGTTAACAGAACCGTGGATTCGCAGACTGTTTCCCATGCTGGTACTGGCCCAGCCACAAACTGCGTAGCTGCTGCAATTTGACAAGGGCAGGAACATTCAGCTTAGAATGGCGTTCAACATGCAGATGTCACATGTGCGCCTCTTTTCTAAAGGAATAAAATAGTGAGGGAAAGGTTAGATTTTAAAAACAAAAATCCAAATGACAATAGCAGCAGCCAAAATGTCAACAGAAGAAAGGATTCCCAGCCAGTCTCCCATGCAGGTACTTGCCTGACCTCAAGCTGCATAGCTGCTGCAATGTGACAATGGCATGCACATTCAGCTTAGCGTGGCGGTCGACATACAGATGTCACATGTGCGCCTCTTTTCTAAATAAATAAAATAGGGAGGGAAAGGTAACATTTTAAAAACAAAAATCCAAATGACAATAGCAGCAACCAAAATGTCAACGGAACCTGGGATTCCCATGCTGGTATTTTCCCAACCTCAAGCTGCGTTGCAGCTGCGATCTGTTGAGGGCTGGCACATTCAGTTTAGAATTGCCTTTGTCGTGCAGATGTCACATGTGCGCGTCTTTTCAAAATGAATAAAATGGGGAGGGAAAGGTTAGATTTTAAAAACAAAAATCCAAATGACTATAGCACCAGCCAAAATGTCAACGGAACTGGGGTTTCCCAGCCAGTCTCCCACACCAGTACTTGCCTGGCCTCAGGCTGCGTAGCCGCTGCAATCTGACAAAGGAAGGCATATTCAGCTTAGAATGGCTGTTGACGAGTGGCTGTCACATGTGTGTGTCTTTTCAAAAGGAATAAAATGGGGAGGGAAAGGTTAGATTTTAAAAACAAAAATCCAAAAATCCAAATGACAATAGCAGCAGCCAAAATGTTATCGGAACTGGGGTTTCCCAGCCAGTCTCCCACACCAGTACTTGCCTGGCCTCAGGCTGCATAGCAGCTGCAATCTGACGAGGGTTAGAACATTCAGCTTGGAATGGCCATTGACGTGCAGATGTCACATGTGAGCGTCTTTTCAAAAGGAATACAATGGGGAGGGACAGGTTAGATTTTAAAAACAAAAATCCAAATGACAATAGCAGCTGCAAAAATGACTACAGAATTGGGGATTCCCAGCCAATCTCCCATACCAGTACTTGCCCAGCCTCAAGCTGTGAAGCAGCTGAGATCTGACAAGAGCAGGCACATTCAGCTTAGAATTAGAAATGAGCGTTGTTCGACTTGAACTGTTCGCCAATCTCAAATTCGAGCTGTTTTGGGCGGTGTTCGGCGAACACAAACGATTTGAGAAAAATTCGGCTGTTCGAGGTTATGTTCGATAACTGTTCGTGCACCAAAATCATAACTGGATTTTTTCTCAGTAATGATGAAAATTAATGTTAATACGCAGTTTGAGTGTACAGCGGGGTGGGGGGAGGGGCAGGGGATGGATCTCTGCAGGAATACTGAAGATCTCCATTTTTTTTTCTCTTTCCCTCATTTACAGTGGGGAGGTGCAATCTGTCAGCCTATCAGCAGCGCACACAGAGCGAAGTGCTTTTTTTCACACAAGCAAGGGCATGTGTCATTGGCAGTGTATGTCACATGTCCTTGCCCTATAAGACCAAGCCATTTTCCCCGTCGCCACCATTTTCTCACTGCTGCAGCTGCGTGTTAGACGGCACCGCTGTTGCTGTGTGCGCTATACCTTGTTAATTTCAAGCCAATTTTCGCACAAATATACAGATAGCTTGGGAGTAGGGAATAGTTGTGATTGCAGTCCTTTTAAGGACTAGGTTACAGCATTTCCTTACGACTTTTATCAGGCAGGTCTGTGCTTTTAAATAGATAGATTGTGGGAGTAAAGACTAATTGTAATTGCAGTTCTTTTCAGGACTAGGTTACATCAGTTCCTATCAGTTTTTGCCAGGCAGGTCTGTGCCAGTGCTGTGCAAGTTTTTTTCACAGCATTTGGCTGAATCTAGCAAAGCTAATCCTTTTTGGCCTATTGCAGAGTGTGTTAGTCAGTGGAGTAGCCTATCTGTGTTGCAAGATATACCACCTGTGTATAGAATACCAATTTTTTTACTGCACCTAGTGAAGTAAAATCTTTTGGGCATAGCATCATTCTATTAGTCCATCTATACTGCCCTCCATCAGGTTGCAAATTGAATATAATTTTTTTCTGCATCTAGCTCTGAAAAAATATTTGGGCTTCTAGCAGTGTGTGGGACTTGTTCTATTAGTCCATCTATACTGACCTCCATCAGGTTGCAAACTGAATATAATTTTTTTCTGCATCTAGCTCTGAAAAAATATTTGGCCTTCTAGCAGTGTGTGGGACTTTCTCTATTAGTCCATCTATACTGACCTCCATCAGGTTGCAAAGTAAAAATAATTTTTATCTGCATCTACCTCTGAAAAAAATTTGGGCTTCTAGCTGTGTGTGGGACTTGTTCTATTAGTCCATCTATACTGACCTCCATCAGGTTGCAAACTGAATATAATTTTTTTCTGCATCTAGCTCTGAAAAAATATTTGGCCTTCTAGCTGTGTGTAGGACTTGTTCTATTAGTCCATCTATACTGACCTCCATCACGCTGCAAATTCAAAATAATTTTTTGTCTGCATCTAGCTCTGAAAAAATATTTGGCCTTCTAGCAGTGTGTGGGACTTTCTCTATTAGTCCATCTATATTGACCTCCATCAGGTTGCAAAGTAAAAATAATTTTTATCTGCATCTACCTCTGAAAAAAATTTGGGCTTCTAGCTGTGTGTGGGACTTGTTCTATTAGTCCATCTATACTGACCTCCATCAGGTTGCAAACTGAATATAATTTTTTTCTGCATCTAGCTCTGAAAAAATATTTGGCCTTCTAGCTGTGTGTAGGACTTGTTCTATTAGTCCATCTATACTGACCTCCATCACGCTGCAAATTCAAAATAATTTTTTGTCTGCATCTAGCTCTGAAAAAATATTTGGCCTTCTAGCAGTGTGTGGGACTTTCTCTATTAGTCCATCTATATTGACCTCCATCAGGTTGCAAAGTAAAAATAATTTTTATCTGCATCTACCTCTGAAAAAAATTTGGGCTTCTAGCTGTGTGTGGGACTTGTTCTATTAGTCCATCTATACTGACCTCCATCAGGTTGCAAACTGAATATAATTTTTTTCTGCATCTAGCTCTGAAAAAATATTTGGCCTTCTAGCAGTGTGTGGGACTTTCTCTATTAGTCCATCTATACTGACCTCCATCAGGTTGCAAATTAAAATTAATTTTTTGTCTGCATCTAGCTCTGAAAAAATATTTGGCCTTCTAGCAGTGTGTGGGACTTTCTCTATTAGTCCATCTATACTGACCTCCATCAGGTTGCAAATTAAAAATAATTTTTTGTCTGCATCTAGCTCTGAAAAAATATTTGGCCTTCTAGCAGTGTGTGGGACTTTCTCTATTAGTCCATCTATACTGACCTCCATCAGGTTGCAAACTGAATATATATTTTTTCTGCATCTACCTCTGAAAAAATATTTGGGCTTCTAGCTGTGTGTGGGACTTGTTCTATTAGTCCATCTATACTGACCTCCATCAGGTTGCAAACTGAATATAATTTTTTTCTGCATCTACCTCTGAAAAAATATTTGGGCTTCTAGCTGTGTGTAGGACTTGTTCTATTAGTCCATCTATACTGACCTCCATCAGGTTGCAAACTGAATACAATTTTTTTCTGCATCTACCTCTGAAAAAATATTTGGGCTTCTAGCTGTGTGTGCGACTTGTTCTATTAGTCCATCTATACTGACCTCCATCAGGTTGCAAATTGAATATAATTTTTTTCTGCATCTAACCCAGCCAATAGTTTTGGCCTAATACCACAGTTTGGCCACTCAGCTCTGCTCGGTTCCCATCCATTGTTTTTTTGTGCAAACAACTCCAGAGTTGTGAATTAGTTAACCACCAAAATGAGTGGAAAAAGGCCTGCTGCTGGTGGAAAGGGGAATAGGCGAGTTGGGAAGGGGAAAAAAGGTTGTGTCCGTGGAGTAAGTGTTAAAGCAACAGTAACATCTGCAGAAGAAAGACCATCTTCCAGCCAAACTAAAATGTCTACTTCTTTTAGCTGACAATGTGATAAGATCCCTTTCTTACTGCCACGCCAATCGCTACAAATTCCAGATGAGGCACAAAAACAGCAGGTGCTTCAACGGATATCAAGTGCTCCTTTAAGTGGGCTCTCCTCCACATCAACTTCAACATCACAAATACTCCAGTCCTTAAAGGTGTCACCCCAATCGCACTTGCTTCCTCACAGCTCCCAAATCTCCAGCTGCCCGTCTGAGTATGAGGTAGAACAGATGGTTGAGTCTGCAGAGCTGTTTACTCATACTATAGCCTGGGAATCAAAGGTCGACTCCAGCGCTTCTGTGAATCCAGACGAGGAAATGATCTGCACTGATGCCCAGAATCTTTATGAGTCGGATCCAGGACCAGACGCAGAATGTTCTGACCATAATGTAGACCCTCATTCCCAAACTGTAACTCCTGTTGGTGGAGACAATGAGGAAGACAATGATGAGACTCAAATACCTGATTGGAGCGACAACTTTAGTTTTTTGTCAGGGCAGGAACAGGTTGGCTCTGAGGACGACGGGTGTGATAACGCACAGGGTGATGATGATGAGGTTGGAGATCCCACTTACTGTCAACCCACAGTCAACCAAGAGATGAGGTCAGCGGAGGAGGTGGAGGAAGATGCTAGTGACGACGAGGTCAGGTTGCGCCTTCCTGGACAGAGACGTAGTACTGGAAGCACGTCAACAACTGCATCCTCAAACACAACTCTGCCTCTCACCACAAGTCGTGGTGGCTCTTCAGGTCGCATGGGTGCTAAGCCTTGCATAGCCTGGGCATTTTTTCAGATCGATAATGATGACCCAACTCGTGTTATCTGTAACATTTGTCAGCAAAAGCTAAGTAGAGGCCAAAAAA
Organism: Phyllobates terribilis; assembly: GCF_046119375.1. NCBI lineage: Eukaryota > Metazoa > Chordata > Amphibia > Anura > Dendrobatidae > Phyllobates > Phyllobates terribilis. The sequence goes on from NW_027362792.1 coordinate 6,947,391, forward strand.
TACATAGTTTGAGTACTTCATGCATGAACCGGCACATGGACATGAAGCATAAGTTGCAGTGGGAAGCTCAGTGTGCTACAATGCGGCCTAGCCGGCCGGGCCAACCACCGTCTGCCATATCTTGTGCATCCGCGGCCTCTTCATCCTCTGTGACTGGGGGGACAGCAGTCACACCTGTTTTGGGGCGCAGACCTGCCACCTCTTTACCCGCAACAGCCAGCGTGATTGGCAGGTCATCATTTTCTTTGGAGGTGGTAACACCAGCTGGTGTTGAGCACTGTCCGACATCAATAGCACCACCTTTGGATCAAGGCAACCTAACATGTCAGCCTGCATCTTCCTCACAGACGGGCAGTTTGCCGGGGACACCCTTATCAACCCCATCTAAGCACAATAGCCAGCCCTCGGTCCCTCAGATGTGGACAAGTAAAAGACCATTTCCTCCTAGCCATGAGAAAGCTAAGAGGTTGAATTTCACCATCTGCAAACTCTTGGCTACAGAAATGATGCATTTCCGCCTGGTAGACACAGAGGATTTTCGAGACCTTATGTCGGTCGCAGTGCCCCAGTACCAGATGCCCAGTCGGCACTACTTCTCAAAGAAAGGTGTGCCTGTGCTCCACCAGCATGTCGCACACAACATCACCGCTTCTTTGAGAAACTCTGTGTGTGACAGGGTGCATTTCACCACAGACACTTGGATGAGTTGGCATGGACAGGGGCGTTACATGTCGCTGACTGGGCACTGGGTAACTATGGTGACAGCAGGACAAGGGGCTGCTGTCCAAGTCTTGCCGTCCCCACGAGTTGTGCGTCAATCCTCTTTATGTCAAAGTTCCTCCACTGCTTCTGCCTCCTCAACCTCCTCTCGGTCTTTCACCTGCACCCAAAGCCTGTCTGGTCATGCCACAAGCTTTCTAACTGCGCAGAAGGGATCCTGCACACCTCCTTACTATGCTGGCAGTAGGGCTCAACGTCATCAGGCGGTTTTTACATTGAAATGTCTGGGAAATGTGAGTCACACAGCTGAGGAGTTGTGGTCAGCTCTGGAGAACCAATTTCATGAATGGTTGTCTCCACTGGACCTGAAACCAGGGAAGCCCGTGTGCGACAATGCTGCAAACCTGGGTGCGGCCCTTCGCCGGGGCAATGTCACACACGTGCCTTGTATGGCTCACGTGTTGAACCTGGTTGTCCAGCAATTTTTAGCCCACTATCCCAGACTAGATGGCCTTCTGCAGAGGGCACGGTCGCTGTGTGCTCACTTCCACCGTTCGCATCCCGCAGCTCAGCGACTTACATCTCTACAGAAGTCGTTGGGCCTGCCACTTCACCGGCTAAAATGCGATGTGCCTACCCGGTGGAATTCAACTCTGCACATGTTGCAGCGACTGTGGCAGCACCGACAAGCCCTGGTGCAATATGTTCTGACGTATAGCCTGGGCCAACGAGATCCAGACGTGGGGCAAATCACGCTGGAGGAGTGGTCTCAGATCAGGGACCTATGCACCCTTCTGCACAGTTTTGAAATGGCGACGAAGATGTTTAGTGCTGACGATGCCATTATCAGCATGACTATTCCGGTGATTTACATGCTGGAGCACATGTTAATCAGAATTCGGAGTCAGGTGGTGGCACAAGAGGAGGTGGAGGAAGTAGAGGAGGAGGAGTTGTATGCGGAAGGGCTAACATCTGCAAGGTCCAGATGGTCGGCAGCACCAAGACGGCTGGCATGTGAGGGTGGGGAGATGGTTTTACCAGGGCGCATGGTAGCAGCCAAACTAGTGAGGAAGGTGCAGGAGCCCAGGAAGAAGTGGAGGACGAACTGATGGAAGACTCATCAGATGAGGGAGACCTTGATCACATTTCTGTTGTGCGAGGTTGGGGGGAGAGGACAGAGGAAGGAAGCATGATTGTTACCTCGCCACCAACACCACAGGGACTTGGTGCTCCTGGATGCGCAACACACGAGTGCCTTCTTGCTGCACTACCTGCAACATGACCCTCGAATTGTGAGAATTAGAAATAATCCTGACTACTGGGTTGCCACACTGTTAGATCCCCGGTACAAAAGTAAATTTGCAGAAATTATTCCTGCCATAGAAAGGGATGCACGCATGCAGGAGTATCAGCAGAGACTGTTGCAGAATCTTACATGTGCTTTTCCACAAAATACCAGTGGTGCACGTAGTGAATCTCACAGTTCCAACTTGCCAACCGTGGGACCGTCAAGTGTTCAGCACTCAAACCGTAACAGAATAACAGTATCTGCTGGTAACATCAATTTTGCGGAATCATTTCACCACTTTTTTAGCCCATCCTTTGCAAGGCCACAGGAGACAAGAAGTCTGACACATAGTCAACGCCTAGAGACGATGGTACAGGAGTATCTCCAAGTAAACATTGAAGCCACGACTGTGTCACTGGACCCTTGCTCTTTTTGGGCTTCCAATCTGGATAAATGGCCGGAGCTAGCCACTTACGCCTTGGAGATCTTGTCATGCCCCGCAGCCAGCGTTCTGTCTGAACGTGTGTTCAGCGCTGCTGGTGGTGTGCTGACAGATAAGCGCACGCGGCTCTCCACTGATAATGTAGACAGACTCACGTTCATAAAGATGAACAAATCATGGATCCGAAACGACTTTTCTACCCCTGTGTCATCCTGGGGAGAGTAAAAGCTTGATGATTGGTTAAAATCACCCTACCAACCATTTTAAGCTTTCAAATTACTAATCATGTTTATCTGTATCTTGGCTGGAAAATAATTTGGGCTTTGTAGCAGTGTGCAGCACTGATTCTATTAGGCCATCTATAATAAGCTCCACCAGATTTAAAATTACTAATCATGTTTATCTGTATCTTGACTGGAAAATAATTTGGGCTTTGTAGCAGTGTGCAGCACTGATCCTATTAGGCCATCTATACTAAAGCTTCACCAGATTTAAAATTAATAATAATTTTTAGCTGCATCTAGCCCGGAAAATAATTTTGGGGCTCCGAGATGCGCAAGACACATAAGTGCCTTCTTGCAGCACTACCTGCAGCATGACCCTCATATTGTCAGAATTCGAAGTAATCATGACTACTGGGTTGCCACACTCTTAGATCCCCCAAACTTTTCGATCAACCTTTTCATTTTAATAAAGACCAAAAAAATTGTCATTTTTGAAATTATAAGCATTAGCAGGTTGTTAGAAACTGAAATCAAACAGTTTTCAACTCAAAACTTTATTCTAGGTGATGTTACATTTTCACATAGTACCCCTTGTTCGAAAGGAGCTTTTGAACTCTCTCGTCCATTGAATTTGTCAGGTTTTGGATGGTTTCTGCTTCAATTGTTTTGCATGAGGACAGAATACCCTCCCAGAGCTGTTGCTTAGATGTGAACTGCCTCCCGCCTTCATAGACACTCCTTTTAATGATGCTCCAAAGGTTCTGAATGGGGTAGAGGTCAGGGGAGCATGGGGGTCACACCATAAGTTTGTCCCCTTTTATGCCCATATCAGCCAGAGATGCAGATGTTTTATGTGCAGCTTGAGATGGTGCATTATCATGCAGAAAAATGATCTTGCTGTGAAATACACAGTTCTTCTTCTTGAACCATGGCAGGAAGTGCTGTTTGAGAAAATCCACATACATTATGGAGTTCATCTTTAGCGCCTTCAGGGATCCTAAAGGGGCCGACAATCTCTCTCCCCATGATTCCAGCCCAAAACATTACTCCACCTCCTCCATGTTGGCGCTGTAGCCGTGTTTGCGTGGGGTGTCCATCAACCAGCCATCCTCCACTCCATCCATCTGGACCATCGAGCGCTGCACGGCACTCATCCGTGAACAAAACAGTTTTGAAATCAGTCTTCATGTAATGTTTGGCCCACTGGAGCCGTTTCTGCTTGTGTGAAGTGGATAGAGGAGGTCGACAGGATGGCGTTTGCACAGCTGCAAACCTCTGAAGGACCCTGCATCTTGTTGTTCGGGGGACGTTGGAGGCACAAGCAGCTTCAAAAACTTGTCTGCTGCTATGACAAGGATTTTTTGCCGCTGCTCTTTCAACCTGACGTAATTGCCTGTAGGGAAGAGTCCTCAATTTGCCCTTATCAGCACGCACACGTGTGTACTGTGAATCAGCTACATACTTCTTGATTGCCAAGACACTTCATCCTGATCATCGCACAATGTTGATTGTAGTCATGCCTTGACCTAAACACTCCACAATTTGTTGCTTCTCAGCAGCCGACACATCCTTTTTCTTTCCCATTTTGGCAGAAAATGTAGGCTGCTTAATAATGTGAGACAGCCTTCTTAAGTAGTCTTGCCTTTCATTGGACACACCTGCCAAACTAATTAGCACAGGTGCCTGCAATTGCTTACAGTGATATAAAGAGTAGAGATGAGCGATGTTCGACTAGAACTGTTCGCCAATCTCAAATTCAAGCTGTTTTGGGCGGTGTTCGAGTTGTTCGACAAACCCGAACGATTTGCAAAAAATTCGGCTGTTCGAGGTTATGTTCGATAACTGTTCGTGCACCAAAAGCTTGTCCTGCATGTCTGGCGCTATTTTGAGCACCAATCATGCAGGGATTGTCTGCCACTCACTGTAATGCCACAGCCATGGTGGTTGTGGCATTACAGTGATTGCCCAAATCGATGGAACAGTGCCAACAGTGAAACATGAAAAGCCGGCAATTCATCAGCGGCATACACCGGTACCCGACAATTTAGAACCGAAAGAATAGAGCTTCACACATAGATTAGATAGATAGAAACATGTCAGTCACACATATAAGAAGCACAGTGACAGTGTTGCTTACTGTACTTGTCATTTAGTGTAAAGGATTTATCAAAAAAAATAATAGTGTTTTCATGCACCGTCTCTTTAAAAAAGCCGGCCGGCAATTCAGCAGCGGTACCCGACAATTTATAACAGACAGAATAGAGCTTCACACATAGATTAGATAGATAGAAACATGTCAGTCACATATATATGAAGTACATTGACAGTGTGGATTACTGTACTTGTCATTTAGTGTAAAGGATTTATTAAAAAAAAATAATAGTGTTTTCATGCACCGTCTCTTTAAAAAAGCCGGCCGGCAATTCAGCATCTGTACCCGACAATTTAGAATAGAAGGAATAGAGAATCACACATAGATTAGGTAGATAGAAACATGTCAGCCACATATATATGAAGTACAGTGACAGTGTTGCTTACTGTACTTGTCATTTAGTATAAAGGATTTATTAAAAAAAATAATAGTGTTTTCATGCACTGTCTCTTTAAAAAAGCCGGCCGGCAATTCAGCATCTGTACCCGACAATTTAGAATAGAAGGAATAGAGAATCACACATAGATTAGATAGATAGAAACATGTCAGTCACATATATATGAAGTACAGTGATAGTGTTGATTACTGTACTTGTCATTTAGTGTTAAAATAAAGGATTTATTTTAAATAAAATTGGCGTGGGGTTCCCCGTAATTTTAGTCTCTAGCGGAGGTTAAGCAGACAGCTGGGGCAGATGTTTGAAGCCTGGGAAGGGGGTAATACCCACGGAGCTTCCCAGGCTACTAATATCAGCCCCCAGCTGAATACCTAGCCTTTACTAGCTATTAAAATGGGGGACCCCCCAAAAAAATGACGTGGGGTCCCCCCTATTTAAATAGCTAGCAAAGGCTAGGCAGACAGCTGGGGGCTGATATTAATAGCCCAGGAAGGGAGCCATGAATATTGGCCCCCTCCCAGGCTAGAAACACCAGCCGTCAGCCGCCCCAGAAATGGCGCATCCTTAGGATGCGCCAATTCTGGCACTTAGCCTCGCTCTTCCCACTGCCCTGTAGCGGTGGCAGTGGGGTAATAGGGTTGGGGTTGATGTCAGCTTATAATGCCAGCTGACATCAAGCCCAGGTTAGTAATGGAGAGGCGTCTATAAGACACCCCCATTACTAACCCCATAGTCAAAGTTAAAAAAAACACAAACACCCAGAATAAAGTCCTTTAATTGAAATAAAGACACATTCCTTTATTGTTCTAAATTAAACCATACTTACCATCACGCCCATTCCAGCTGAAGCCAACGATCTCCTGCAATAAAAGAAAAATAATAAAGCAACCTCATCCTTACCTTTCCATGGTTCCCACGACAGCTTCAGCTCTGCTACATCGAGATGACAGGCTGGACAACAGCAGAACGCTGCCATCCAGCCTGTCATCCCGCAGACACTGAGAAGCGCAGGCTTGCTTGCACTCCTCAGTGTCTCACTGTGACGGCATCCAGATGAGCCGAGGTCATGTCCAATGAACTCAGCGCACCTCATGCACGTCACTGACAGCGTGGGAGAATTCTCCTGCACTCAGCACTTCAGCGTGAGAATTCTCCCACGCTGTCAGTGACGTACATGAGGTCAGCTGAGTTCATTGGACATGAATGAGCTCACCTCATGCACGTCACTGACAGCGTGGGAGAATTCTCACGCTGTAGCGCTGAGTGCAGGAGAATTCTCCCACGCTGTCAGTGACGTGCATGAGGTGAGCTGAGATCATTGGACATGAATGAGCTCACCTCATGCACGTCACTGACAGCGTGGGAAAATTCTCCTGCACTCAGCGCTTCAGCGTGAGAATTTTCCCACGCTGTCAGTGACGTGCATGAGGTGAGCCGAGTTCATTGGACATGACCTCGGCTCATCTTTATGTCGTCACAGCGAGACACTGAGGAGCGCAAGCATGCCTGCGCTTCTCAGTGTCTGCGGGATGACAGGCTGGATGGCAGCGTTCTGCTGCGGTCCAGCCTGTCATCTCGATGTAGCAGAGCTGAAGCTGTCGTGGGAACCATGGAAAGGTAAGGATGAGCTTGCTTTATTATTTTACTTTTATTGCAGGAGATCATTGGCTTCAGCTGGAATGGGCGTGATGGTAAGTATGGTTTAATTTAGAACAATAAAGAATTGTGTGTTTATTTCAATTAAAGGACTTTATTCTGGGTGTTGTGTTTTTTTAAATACTTTACTAGAAATTCATGGTGGTCATGTCTCATATTGGCGTGACCCCATGAATTTCGGGCTTAGGGCCAGCTGATAATGCCAAGCTGGCCTTAACCCCTTTATTACCCAGTGAGCCACCGCACCAGGTCCCTGGATGAGTTGGGTACAGCGCCAGAAGATGGCGCTTCTATGAACGCGCCATTTTCTGGGGCGGCTGCGGACTGCAATTTGCAGCGGGGGGGGCCCAGAAAGCTTGGGCCTCCCTGCGCTGCGGATTCCAGCTCCCAGCTGCCTAGTTGTACCTGGCTGGGCACAAAAATAGGGCAAAGCCCCACGCATTTTTTATTTAAATTATTTCATGAAATTCATGGAATAATTAAGAAAAAAAGGGCTTCCCTATATTGTTGTGTCCAACCAGGTACAAATAGGCAGCTGGTGGTTGGGGGCAGCCCGTCCCTGCCTGCTGTACCTGGCTGGACACAAATATAGTGCGAAGCCCCACGTCAATTTTTTTTAAATTATTTCATGAAATAATTTTTTTAAAAAAGGGCTTCCCTATATTGTTGTGTCTGGCCAGGTACAAATAGGCAGCTGGTGGTTGGGGGCAGCCCGTTCCTGCCTGCTGTACCTGACTGGACACAAATATAGGGCGAAGCCCCACGTCAATTTTTTTAAAATTATTTCAGGAAATTCATGAAATAATGAAAAAAAAATTGATGTGGGGCTTCGCCCTATATTTGTGTCCAGTCAGGTACAGCAGGCAGGAACGGGCTGCCCCCAACCACCAGCTGCCTATTTGTACCTGGTTGGACACAACAATATAGGGAAGCCCTTATTTTCTTAATTATTCCATGAATTTCATGAATTTAAAAAAAAAATATGTGGAGCTTCGCCCTATTTTTGTGTCCAGCCAGGTACAACTAGGCAGCTGGGGGCTGGAATTTGCAGCGCAGGGAGGACCAAGCTTTCTGGGCCCCACCCGCTGCAAATTGCAGTCCGCAGCCGCCCCAGAAAATGGCGCGTTCATAGAAGCGCCATCTTCTGGCGCTGTACCCAACTCATCCAGGGCCCTGGTGCGGTGGCTCACTGGGTAATAAAGGGGTTAAGGCCAGCTTGGCATTATCAGCTGGCCCTAAGTCCGAAATTCATGGGGTCACGCCAATATTAGACATGACCACCATGAATTTCTAGTAAAGTATTTAAAAAAAACACAAACACCCAGAAAAAAGTCCTTTAATTGAAATAAACACACAATTCTTTATTGTTCTAAATTAAACCATACTTACCATCACGCCCATTCCAGCTGAAGCCAATGATCTCCTGCAATAAAAGTAAAATAATAAAGCAACCTCATCCTTACCTTTCCATGGCTCCCACGACAGCTTCAGCTCTGCTACATCGAGATGACAGGCTGGACCGCAGCAGAACGCTGCCATCCAGCCTGTCATCCCGCGGACACTGAGAAGCGCAGGCATGCTTGTGCTCCTCAGTGTCAGGCTGTGACGGCATCCAGATGCGCCGAGGTCATGTCCAATGAACTCGGCTCACCTCATGCACGTCACTGACAGCGTGGGAAAATTCTCACGCTGAAGCGCTGAGTGCAGGAGAATTTTCCCACGCTGTCAGTGACGTACATGAGGTGCGCCGAGTTCATTGTCGGCTCATCTGGATGCCGTCAGAGTCAGACACTGAGGAGTGCAAGCAAGCCTGCGCTTCTCAGTGTGTGCGGCATGGCAAGCTGGATGGCAGCGTTCTGCTGCGGTCCAGCCTGTCATCTCGATGTAGCAGAGCTGATGCTGTCCTGGGAACCATGGAAAGGTAAGGATGAGGTTGCTTTATTATTTTTCTTTTATTGCAGGAGATCGTTGGCTTCAGCTGGAATGGGTGTGATGGTAAGTATGGTTTAATTTAGAACAATAAAGAATTGTGTCTTTATTTCAATTAAAGGACTTTATTCTGGGTGTTTGTGTTTTTTTTTTAACTTTGACTATGGGGTTAGTAATGGGGGTGTCTTATAGACGCCTCTCCATTACTAACCTGGGCTTGATGTCAGCTGGAATTATAAGCTGACATCAACCCCAACCCTATTACCCCCTGCCACCGCTACAGGGCAGTGGGAAGAGCGAGGCTAAGTGCCAGAATTGGCGCATCCTATGGATGCGCCATTTCTGGGGCGGCTGACGGCTGGTGTTTCTAGCCTGGGAGGGGGCCAATATTCATGGCTCCCTTCCTGGGCTATTAATATCAGCCCCCAGCTGTCTGCCTAGCCTTTGCTAGCTATTAAAATAGGGGGGACCCCACGTCAATTTTTTGGGGGGTCCCCCATTTTAATAGCTAGTAAAGGCTAGGCATTCAGCTGGGGGCTGATATTAGTAGCCTGGGAAGCTCCGTGGGTATTACCCCCTTCCCAGGCTTCAAACATCTGCCCCAGCTGTCTGCTTAACCTCCGCTAGAGACTAAAATTACGGGGAACCCCACGCCAATTTTTTTTAATAATAAATCCTTTATTTTAATACTAAATGACAAGTACAGTAACCAACACTATCACTGTACTTCATATATATGTGGCTGACATGTTTCTATCTATCTAATCTATGTGTGATGCTCTATTCTGTCTGTTATAAATTGTCGGGTACCGCTGCTGAATTGCCGGCCGGCTTTTTTAAAGAGACGGTGCATGAAAACACTAATATTTTTTTTGATAAATCCTTTACACTAAATGACAATTACAGTAAGCAACACTGTCACTGTACTTCATATATATGTGGCTGACATGTTTCTATCTATCTAATCTATGTGTGATTCTCTATTCCTTCTATTATAAATTGTCGGGTACAGATGCTGAATTGCCAGCCGGCTTTTTTAAAGAGACGGTGCATGAAAACACTATTATTTTTTTTAATAAATCCTTTGCAGTAAATGACAAGTACAGTAAGCAACACTGTCACAGTACTTCATATATATGTGACTGACATGTTTCTATCTATCTAATCTATGTGTGATGCTCTATTCCTTCATGTCTAAATTGTCGGGTACTGGTGTATACCGCTGCTGAATTGCCGGCGGCTTTTTTAAAGAAAGCGTCTTCTGAGCAGTTTGTGACCTTTTGGACACCTTTGCAGGTGTTTTCTATGTGTTCCTATGTGTTTTTGTTTGCCTGCCATTGGTTTTAACTGTGTTCGACGGTGTTCTAAGGTGTTCGACGAACAGTTCGACGAACAGTTCCTCGAACATCCCGGTGTTCGACGAACCGAACCGAACCCGAACACTACGAGGGTTGCTCAACACTAATAAAGAGCCCTGACACACATCACCATCAATGAGTTTAACTGAGAAACAAACAAATTCTTCCCTTATCACTCCTAAACACTTTTTGCATAATAATTTGGAACACAGTGTACATGTGCTTTTCCACAAAACACCAGTGGTTCACGTAGTGAATCTTACAGTTCTAACTTGCCAACCGTGGTCTGTATGGAGTTGTTCAATAAAGGGCCCAAAATTAAGATAACATAGATGGGAGAGGTCTCTATGAATAGGAATTCCTAAGTATTTGATACCCTGTGAGGGCCAGGCAAAGGGAAAGTTGGACTGGATGGAATCCTATATGGATTTGGGGAGGGAGACATCGAGGGCCTCAGACTTCGCTGCATTGATTTTAAAATTTGACCATGTAACAAAGTGATCTATTTCAGCCATAACAGCATGGATGGATATATGTGATTGAGTGATATATACTAGGACATCATCAGCAAATAGAGAGCACTTGTACTCGGTGCTTCCCACCTCAATCCACCTAATATTGGGGTTATGGCGAATTGATGAGAGCAGGTGCTCCGTCACTAGGATGTATAAGAGAGGAGACAGAGGACATCCCTGCCTTGTCCCATTGGTGATTGTGAAAGGTGATGAATAGTGTTGAGCCACCCCCGTAGTGTTCGGGTTCGGTTCGGTTCGTCGAACACCGGGATGTTCGAGGAACTGTTCGTCGAACTGTTCGTCGAACACCTTAGAACACCGTCGAACACCGTTAAAACCAATGGCAGGCAAACAAAAACACATAGAAAACACCTGCAAAGGTGTCCAAAAGCTGACAAACTGCTCTGAAGACACTCTCTTTAAAAAAGCCGGCCGGCAAATTCAGCAGCGGCATACACCGGTACCCGACAATTTAGACAAGAAGGAATAGAGCATCACACATAGATTAGATAGATAGAAACATGTCAGTCACACATAAAAGAAGCACAGTGACAGTGTTGGTTACTGCACTTGTCATTTAGTGTAAAGGATTTATTAAAAAAAATTTAGTGTTTTCATGCACCGTCTCTTTAAAAAAGCCGGCCGGCAATTCAGCATCTGTACCTGACAATTTAGAACAGAAAGAATAGAGCTTCACACATAGATTAGATAGATAGAAACATGTCAGTCACATATATATGAAGTACAGTGACAGTGTTGCTTACTGTACTTGTCATTTAGTGTAAAGGATTTATTTAAAAAAATAATAGTGTTTTCATGCACTGTCTCTTTAAAAAAGCCGGCCAGCAATTCAGCAGCGGTACCCGACAATTTATAACAGAAAGATAGAGCATCACACATAGATTAGATAGATAGAAACATGTCAGTCACATTTATAATAAGTACAGTGACAGTGTTGGTTACTGTACTTGTCATTTAGTGTTAAAATAAAGGATTTATTAAAATAAAAATTGGCGTGGGATCCCCCATAATTTTAGGCTCTAGCGGAGGTTAAGCAGACGGCTGGGGCAGATGTTTGAAGCCTCGGAAGGGGGTAATACCCATGGAGCTTCCCAGGCTACTAATATCAGCCCCCAGCTAAATACCTAGCCTTTACTAGCTATTAAAATGGGGGACCCCCCAAAAAAATGACGTGGGGTCCCCCCATTTTAATAGCTAGCAAAGGCTAGGCAGACAGCTGGGGGCTGATATTAATAGCCCAGGAAGGGTGCCATGAATATTGGCCCCCTCCCAGGCTAGAAACACCAGCCGTCAGCCGCCCAGAAATGGCGCATCCATAGGATGCGCCAATTCTGGCACTTAGCCTCGCTCTTCCCACTGCCCTGTAGCGGTGGCAGTGGGGTAATAGGGCTGGGGTTGATGTCAGCTTATAATGCCAGCTGACATCAAGCCCAGGTTAGTAATGGAGAGGCGTCTATAAGACACCTCCATTACTAACCCCATAGTCAAAGTTAAAAAAAACACAAACACCCAGAATAAAGTCCTTTAATTGAAATAAACACACAATTCTTTATTGTTCTAAATTAAACCATACTTACCGTCACGCCCATTCCAGCTGAAGCCAACGATCTCCTGTAATAAAAATAAAATAATAAACCAACATCATCCTTACCTTTCCATGGTTCCCAGAACAGCTCCAGCTCTGCTACATCGAGATGACTGGCTGGACCGCAGCAGAACGCTGCCATCCAGCCTGTCATCCCGCGGACACTGAGAAGCGCAGGCATGCTTGCTCTCCTCACTGTCTTGCTGTGACGGCATCCAGATGAGCCGAGGTCATGTCCAATGAACTCGGCTCACCTCATGCACGTCACTGACAGCGTGGGAAAATTCTCACGCTGAAGCGCTGAGTGCAGGAGAATTTTCCCACGCTGTCAGTGAGGTGCATGAGGTGAGCTGAGTTCATTGGACATGAGCTCACCTCATGCACGTCACTGACAGCGTGGGAGAATTCTCCTGCACTCAGCACTTCAGCGTGAGAATTTTCCCACGCTGTCAGTGACGTGCATGAGGTGAGCCGAGTTCATTGGACATGACCTCGGCTCATCTGGATGCCGTCACAGCCTGACACTGAGGAGCACAAGCATGCCTGCGCTTCTCAGTGTCCGCGGGATGACAGGCTGGATGGCAGCGTTCTGCTGCGGTCCAGCCTGTCATCTCGATGTAGCAGAGCTGAAGCTGTCGTGGGAACCATGGAAAGGTAAGGATGAGGTTGGTTTATTATTTTTCTTTTATTGCAGGAGATCGTTGGCTTCAGCTGGAATGCGTGTGATGGTAAGTATGGTTTAATTTAGAACAATAAAGAATTGTGCGTTTATTTCAATTTAAGGACTTTATTCTGGGTGTTGTGTTTTTTTTAAATACTTTACTAGAAATTCATGGTGGTCATGTCTAATACTGGCGTGACCCCATGAATTTTGGGCTTGGGGCCAGCTGATAATACCAAGCTGGCCCTAACCCCTTTATTACCCAGTGAGCCACCGCACCAGGGCCCTGGATGAGTTGGGTACAGCGCCAGAAGAAGGCGTTTCAATGAACGTGCCATTTTCCGGGGTGGCTGCGGACTGCAATTTGCAGCGGGGGGGGCCCAGAAAGCTTGGGCCTCCCTGCGCTGCAGATTCCAGCCCCCAGCTGCCTAGTTGTACCTGGCTGGACACAAAAATAGGGCGAAGCCCCACGTATTTTTTTTTTAATTATTTCATGAAATTCATGAAATAATTAAGAAAAAAAGGCCTTCCCTATATTGTTGTGTCCGGCCAGGTACAAATAGTCAGCTGGTGTTTGGGGTCAGCCCGTTCCTGCCTGCTGTACCTGGCTGGACACAAATAAAGTGCGAAGCCCCACTTTAATTTTTTTTAATTATTTCATGAAATTCATGAAATAATTAAGAATAAAAGGTCTTCCCTATATTGTTGTGTCCGGCCAGGTACAAATAGGCAGCTAGTGGTTGGGGGCAGCCCGTTTCTGCCTGCTGTACTTGGCTGGTCACAAATATAGTGCGAATCCCCACTTCAATTTTTTTTAATTATTTCATGAAATTCATGAAATAATTAAGAAAAAAAGGCCTTCTCTATATTGTTGTGTCCGGCCAGGTACAAATAGGCAGCTGGTGGTTGGGGGCAGCCCGTTCCTGCCTGCTGTACCTGGCTGGACACAAATATAGTGCGAAGCCCCACTTCAATTTTTTTAAATTATTTCAGGAAATTCATGAAATAATTAAAAAAAAATTGACGTGGGGCTTCGCACTATATTTGTGTCCAGTCAGGTGCAGCAGGCAGGAACGGGCTGCCCCCAACCACCAGCTGCCTATTTGTACCTGGTCGGACACAACAATATAGGGAAGCCCTTTTTTACCTAATTATTTCATGAAATAATTTAAAGAAAATTGACGTGGGGCTTCGCCCTGTTTTTGTGTCCAGCCAGATACAACTAGGCAGCTGGGGGCTGGAATCCGCAGCGCAGGGAGGCCCAAGCTTTCTGGGCCACCCCCGCTGCAAATTGCAGTCCGCAGCCACCCCGGAAAATGGTGCGTTCATAGAAGCGCCATCTTCTGGCGCTGTACCCAACTCATCCAGGGCCCTGGTGCGGTGGCTCACTGGGTAATAAAGGGGTTAAGGCCAGCTTGGCATTATCAGCTGGCCCTAAGCCCGAAATTCATGGGGTCACGCCAATATTAGACATGACCACCATGAATTTCTAGTAAAGTATTTAAAAAAAACACAACACCCAGAAAAAAGTCCTTTAATTGAAATAAACACACAATTCTTTATTGTTCTAAATTAAACCATACTTACCATCACGCCCATTCCAGCTGAAGCCAACGATCTCCTGAAATAAAAGAAAAATAATAAAGCAACATCATCCTTACCTTTCCATGGTTCCCATGACAGCTTCAGCTCTGCTACATCGAGATGACAGGCTGGACCGCAGCAGAACGCTGCCATCCAGCCTGTCATCCCGCAGACACTGAGAAGCGCAGGCTTGCTTGCGCTCCACAGTGTCTCTCTGTGAGGGCATCCAGATGAGCCGAGTTAATGTCCAATGAACTCGGCTCACCTCATGCACGTCACTGACAGCGTGGGAAAATTCTCCTGCACTCAGCGCTTCAGCGTGGGAGAATTCTCACACTGAAGCACTGAGTGCAGGAGAATTCTCCCACGCTGTCAGTGACATGCAGGAGGTGAGCTGAGTTCATTGGACATGAGCTCACCTTATGCACGTCACTGACAGCGTGGGAAAATTCTCCTGCACTCAGCGCTTCAGCGTGGGAGAATTCTCACGCTGAAGCGCTGAGTGCAGGAGAATTCTCCCACGCTGTCAGTGACGTGCAGGAGGTGAGCTGAGTTCATTGGACATGAGCTCACCTTATGCACGTCACTGACAGCGTGGGAGAATTCTCCTGCACTCACCGCTTCAGCGTGAGAATTTTCCCACGCTGTCAGTGACGTGCATGAGGTGAGCCGAGTTCATTGGACATGAACTCGGCTCTTCTGGATGCCGTCACAGAGAGACGCTGAGCAGCGCAAGCAAGCCTGCGCTTCTCAGTGTCTGCGGGATGACAGGCTGGATGGCAGCTTTCTGCTGCGGTCCAGCCTGTCATCTCAATGTAGCAGAGCTGAAGCTGTCGTGGGAACCATGGGAAGGTAAGGATTATGTTGCTTTATTATTTTTCTTTTATTGCAGGGGATCGTTGGCTTCAGCTGGAATGGGCGTGATTGTAAGTATGGTTTAATTTAGAACAATAAAGAATTGTGTCTTTATTTCAATTAAAGGACTTTATTCTGGGTGTTTGTGTTTTTTTTTAACTTTGACTATGGGGTTAGTAATGGGGGTGTCTCATAGACGCCTCTCCATTACTAACCTGGGCTTGATGTCAGCTGGCATTATAAGCTGACATCAACCCCCAGCCCTATTACCCCACTGCCACCGCTACAGGGCAGTGGGAAGAGCGAGGCTAAGTGCCAGAATTGGCGCATCCTATGGATGTGCCATTTCTGGGGCGGCTGACGGC
This sequence comes from Phyllobates terribilis, assembly GCF_046119375.1. Lineage (NCBI taxonomy): Eukaryota > Metazoa > Chordata > Amphibia > Anura > Dendrobatidae > Phyllobates > Phyllobates terribilis. Next base: position 6,963,143 of record NW_027362792.1, read on the forward strand.
TGGTGTTTCTAGCCTGGGAGGGGGCCAATATTCATGGCTCCCTTCCTGGGCTATTAATATCAGCCCCCAGCTGTCTGCCTAGCCTTTGCTAGCTATTAAAATAGGGGGGACCCCACGTCAATTTTTTGGGGGGTCCCCCATTTTAATAGCTAGTAAAGGCTAGGCATTCAGCTGGGGGCTGATATTAGTAGCCTGGGAAGCTCCGTGGGTATTACCCCTTCCCAGGCTTCAAACATCTGCCCCAGCCGTCTGCTTAACCTCCGCTAGAGACTAAAATTATGGGGGATCCCACGCCAATTTTTTTTTAAATAAATCCTTTATTTTAACACTAAATGACAAGTACAGTAAGCAACACTGTCACTGTACTTCATATATATGTGACTGACATGTTTCTATCTATCTAATCTAAGTGTGATGCTCTATTGCTTCCATTCTAAATTGTCGGGTACAGATGCTGAAATGCCGGCCGGCTTTTTTAAAGAGACAGTGCATGAAAACACTATTATTTTTTTTAATAAATCCTTTACACTAAATGGCAAGTACAGTAATCAACACTGTCACTGTACTTCTTATATATGTGACTGACATGTTTCTATCTATCTAATCTATGTGTGATTCTTTATTCCTTCTATTCTAAATTGTCGGGTACCGCTGCTGAATTGCCGGCCGGCTTTTTTAAAGAGACGGTGCATGAAAACACTAATATTTTTTTTCATAAATCCTTTACACTAAATGACAAGTACAGTAATCAACACTGTCACTGTACTTCATATATATGTGACTGACATGTTTCTATCTATCTAATCTATGTGTGATGCTCTATTCTTTCGGTTCTAAATTGTCGGGTACCGGTGTATGCCGCTGATGAATTGCCGGCTTTTCATGTTTCACTGTGAGCACAGTTCCCATCGATTTGGGCAATCACTCTAATGCCACAACCACCATGGCTGTGGCATTACAGTGAGTGGCAGACAATCCCTGCATGATTGGTGCTCTAAATAGCGCCAGACATGCAGGACACGCTTTTGGTGCACGAACAGTTATCGAACATAACCTCGAACAGCCGAATTTTTTGCAAATCGTTCGGGTTCGTCGAACAACTCGAACACCGCCCAAAACAGCTCGAATTTGAGATTGGCGAACAGTTCTAGTCGAACACCGCTCATCTCTAGTGATGAAAATGTTCTGATGCACCCCCTGGGCCTTGGGACACCCGGAGCCGGACCCTTTTTGGTGGATGCTGGTGGTTGTAGTCTTCGTGGCGGCGACCCGGTTCCATGGATCAGGGCGGTCAAACCAGTGGCGGAACTATTTATGTGGTTTTGATGTTTAAATGTCCGACTACGCCACCCGTGGATTGCGGTCAGAGTGAACCGCCGCTGCAGGGCAGACCGCTGAGGCTGGTGTTGTGGGTGCAGGAGAGCGTAGCATAACTCCCCACGGGAGGAGTATAGCCTCAGGGCAGTGTATGCGGAGGATGGGGGTGATGGTGCAGGGCAGCAGCAGTAGCGACACGGAGTCAGTGATGCAGTCCAGGGCCTTTACTCACAGTTCTTATTATCCAGATCACGTCTGCAGGTAACGGCTGCCCACGTCATACTGTGCTCACCAGGTGAGGGGCTCAGACAACTCCCAGATAACTTTGGAGCGCTTCACAGGACCCCCTTTGTGTGTCCTTTGTCTGGCCTTTCTTACCAACCCTTCTGTCCGGCTGCCTCGGGCCTCCTCTTGGTAAACTTGGCGCCAGTTTCCCTGACCCTATGTGGTGCCTTCCTAGCGGGTGTAGCGAGGGGCTGCGCCACATAAAATGTCACAGCCTCCGGTTTCTAGCTGAGGGTCGTTTCCTGCCTCCACTAGTTTCGGGGACCGGTCTCCCCCTTTGGCCTGACCCCTCCACGCAGGTGGATTCGGGCGTGCGGTGGCGACTCGCCCGTCCGCACCCCTGGTATCTCTTCATTCCTCGTTCCTGGAGCCTTCTCTGCTCCTCTTCCTTCCTTCTCCCTCTTCCAGGCCTGGGCCTCTGTTACTAGGCAAGCCTCCGGAGCAGAGCTCATGCAGAGCCCCTGCTCCCTACCGCTTCTGCTCAGACTTCTCTGCACTGAACTAAGATGGTGCCCACCTTTTATACTCCCTTCTCAATGCACCCAGGAACTGCTTCCTCCCTGCTCCTGCACTACAGGGTTCCCCTTCCTCAGTGTTCCCTCCCCCCACTCCAGCCAGGGACAGGGACTGTCGTGCCCATCTCAGAGGCATATTGGGTGTCCTGCCCCACGGCAATGTGGTGTAATGCATGCAGGTGTCGGGTCCTGATCCACACTCCATCCTTACCTGAGAGTGAGATATCACACCTCTGGGTGAGGTGCAATACCTCTGTAGCAACCGAGCCCTCAGGGTGCTACAGTTCCATTTATCTTCAGCCTAGGTGACGTATTGTGATACAGGGCCGTGATTTTGGCTATAAAAGGGTCCCCTAGACCCCTACCCCAAGCTTTTTAAGAGAATCATATATGGCGTGCCAGGAGACTCTATGGAATGCTTTCTCAGCATCCAACGAGAGTATCTAATTACAAATTTTTAACTGCATCTAGCCCAGGAAATACTTTGTGCCTAGTAGCAGTGTCTGCTAGTCAGCGGATTATCCCGGCTGTTAAGCAAGCTACACCACCTGTAGTTTGGACACTTAATTTTTTCAAAGGAAATGCTTCGGGACCACGGGATACTCAGTGAAGAGCATCAGGAGGCACCCCAAGGCATAGGGGCTGGGACTGGCAGTAGGATGCATTGCGGTGGATAGCCGAGCTTTATAAAAGCTTTTTAACTGCAGCAGCTTTAGTGGACGCTACTGGAGCTGGAATTACGCGGCTGCTGGCATGAGACTTGCCCTCCAATAGATCCTTGTAAATGGATTTAAAGTGTATTCATTCAAATTAGAGAGACAATTTAAATTAAAAAGCTTAGAGCTGCCTCCACTACAGGGGGGCTCGCTCGACCCAACGGCAGACAGGCACCAGTATTGGGAGAGGGGGGCTGGCTGTCAGGGTTCACTGCGGCTCTGGCACAAACCCGGCGACATGGAGGTGGCACGGGCAGGAGCCGACTGAATGTGTCGGCTTCTCACTTTTTGGATTTTAGAAGGGCATGACATGCCTATATCTGTGTCTCCCCCTCCTTTTACTCCTCCACCTCTTTTCTTTTCGCATGACTATATGTACTTGTCACTTTTCCATGTGTTAGTTGTGTCTTCTGAGCAGTTTGTCAGCTTTTGGACACCTTTGAAGGTGTTTTCTATGTGTTTTTGTTTGCCTGCCATTGGTTTTAACGGTGTTCGAAGAACACACGGGTGTTCAACGAACCGAACCGAACTTGAACACTACGGGGGTGGCTCAACACTAATCCCCAGTTCCGTTGATATTTTGGCTGCTGCTATTGTCATTTAGATTTTTGGATTTTTGTATTTAAATCTATCCTTTTCCTCCCCATTTTATTCCTTTTGAAAAGACGCGCACATGTGACATCTGCACATCAATGGCTATTCTAAGCTGAATGTTCCTGCTTTCATCAGATTGCAGTAACTATGCAGTTTGACCCTGGGCAAGTACTGGCATGGGAGACTGGCTGGGAATCCCTGGTTCCGTTGACATTTTGGCTGCTGCTATTGTCATTTGGATTTTTGCTTTTAAAATCTAACCTTTCACTCCCCATTTTATTCCTTTTGAAAAGACGCGCACATGTGACATCTGCATGTCAGCAGCCATTCTAAGCTGAATGTGCTTGCCCTCGTCAGATTGCAGCCGCTTTGCGTTTGAGGCTGGGCAAGTACCGGCATGGGAGACTGGCTGGGAATCCCGTATTCCGTCGACATTTTGGCTGCTGCTATTGTCATTTGGATTTTTGGATTTTGTTTTTAAAATCTGACCTTTCCCTCCTCATTTTATTCATTTTGAAAAGACGCGCATATGTGACCTTTGCACGTCAACGGCCATTCTAAGCAGAATGTGCCTGCCCTCATCAGATTGCTGCTGCTATGCAGCTTGAGGCTGGGCAAGTACCAGCATGGGAGACTGGCTGGGAATTCTTGGTTCCATTGACATATTGGCTGCTGCTATTGTCATTTGGATTTTTGTTTTTAAAATCTAACCTTTCCCTCTCCATTTTATTCCTTTTTGAAAAAAAGTACACATGTGACATCTGGACATCAGCGGCCTTTGCTAAGCTGAATGTACCTGCCCTCTTCAGATCACAGCCGCTATGCAGCTTGAGGCCGGGCAAGTACTGGCGTTGGAGACTGGTTGGGAATCCCTGGTTCTATTGACATTTTGGCTGCTGCTATTGTCTTTTGGATTTTTGGATTTTTGTTTTTAAAATCTAATCTTTCCCTCCCCATTTTATTCCTTTTGAAAAGATGCGCACATGTGACATCTGCATGTCATCGACCATTCTAAGCTGAATGTACCTGCCATTGTCAGATCACAGCCGCTACTCAGCTTGAGGCCAGGCAAGTACCACCATGGGAGACTGGCTGGGAATCACCAGTTCCATTGACATTTTGGCTGCTGCTATTTTCATTTGGATTTTTGGATATTTGTTTTTAAAATCTAACGTTTCCCTCCCCATTTTATTCCTTTTGAAAAGACGCGCACATGTGACATCTACAAGTCAATGGACATTCTTAGCTGAATGTGCCTTCCCTTGCCAGATGGCAGCTGTTACACTGCTTGATGCCTGGCAAGTACTGGCATGGGAGATGGGCTGGGAGTACGTGGTTCCATTGACATATTGGCTGCTGCTATTGTCCTTTGGATTTTTGTTTTTAAAATCTAACCTTTCCCTCTCCATTTTATTCCTTTTTGAAAAGACGTACACATGTGACATCTGGACATCAGCGGCCTTTGCTAAGCTGAATGTACCTTCCCTCTTCAGATCACAGCCGCTATGCAGCTTGAGGCTGGGCAAGTACCACTATGGGAGGCTTGCTGGGAATCCCTAGTTGTGTTGACATTTTGGCTGCTGCTATTGTTATTTGGATTTTAGGATTATTGTTTTTAAAATCTAACGTTTCCCTCCCCATTTTATTCCTTTTGAAAAGACGCGCACATGTGACATTTGCACATCAAAGGCCATTCTAAGCTCAATGTGCCCTCCCTCGTCAGATTGCAGCCGCTACACAGCTTGAGGCCGGGCAAGAAACAGCATAGGACAGTGGCTGGGAATCTCAGGTTCCGTTGACATTTTGGCTGCTGCTATTGTCATTTGCATTTTTGTTTTTAAAATTGAACCTTTCCCTCCCCATTTTATTCATTTTGAAAAGACGCGCACATGTGGCATCTGTATGTCGACGGCCCTTCTAAGATGAATTCATGCCATCGTCAGATCGCAGCTGCTATGCAGCTTGAGACTGGCTGGGAATCCCCGTTTCCATTAACATTTTGGCTGCTGCTATTGTCATTTGGATTTTTGTTTTTAAAATCTAACCTTTCCCTCCCCATTTTATTCATTTTGAAAAGACGCGCACATGTGACATTTGCACGTCAACAGCAATTCTAAGCTGAATATGCCAGCCCTCGTCAGATTGCTGCCGCTACACAGCTTGAGGCCAGGCAAGAACAGGCATGGGAGGCTTGCTGGGAATCCCCAGTTCCGTTGACATTTTGGCTGCTGCTATTGTCATTTGGACTTTTGTTTTTAAAATCTTACCTTTCCCTCCATATTTTATTCCTTTTGAAAAGACGTGCACATGTGACCTCAGCATGTCAACGGCCAATTTAAGCTGAGTTTGCCTGCCTCTTGTCCAATCGCTGCAGCTAGGCAGCTTGAGGCTGGGCAAATACCAGCGTGGGAGACTGGCTGGGAATCCCTGCTTCCATTGACATTATGGCTGCTGCTATTGTCATTTGGATTTTTGTTTTTAAAATCTAACCTTTCCCTCCCCATTTTATTCCTTTTGAAAAGACGCGCACATGTGACATCTGCAAGTCACCGGCCATTCTAAGCTGAATATGCCTTCCCTCATCAGATCGCAACTGCTACGCAGCTTGAGGCTTGGCAAGTACTGGCATGGGAGACTGGCTGGGAATCCTCTGTTCTGTTGACATTTCGGCTGCTGCTATTGTCATTTGGATTTTTGTTTTTAAAATTTAACCTTTCCCTCCCCATTTTATTCCTTTTGAAAAGACGCGCACATGTGACATCTGTACGTCAATGGTCATTCTAAGCTGAATGTGCCTACCCTCATCTGATTGCAATTGCTACGCAGTGTGAGGCCAGGCATGTACCAGCATGTGAGACTGGCTGGGAATTCCCGTTTCCGTAGACATTTTGGCTGCTGTTATTGTCATTTGGATTTTTGGATTTTTGTTTTTAAATATTACATTTCCCTCCCCATTTTATTCCTTTTGAAAAGACGTGCACATGTGAAATCTTCACGTCAATGGCCATTCTAAGCTGAATACGCCTGCCCTCATCTTATCGCAGCCGCTATGCAGCTTGATGCTGGGCAAATACCACCATGGGAGACAGGCTGGGAATCCCCAGTTCAGATGACATTTTGGCTGCTGCTATTGTCATTTGGATTTTTGGATTTTTGTTTTTAAATCTTACCTTTCCCTCCCCATTTTATTGCTTTTGAAAGACGCGTACATGTCACATCAGCATGTCAACAGCTATTATAAGCTGAATGTGGCTCCCCTTGTCAGATTGCAGCTGCTATGCAGCTTGAGGCCGGGCAAGTACCAGCATGGGAGACTGGCTGGGAATCTCCGGTTCCGTTGACATTTTGGCTGCTGCTATTGTCATTTGGATTTTTGGATTTTTGTTTTTAAAATCTAACCTTTTACTCCCCATTTTATTCCTTTTGAAAAGACGCGCACATGTAACATCTCCATGTCAACGGCCATTCTAAGCTGAATGTGCCTTTCCTCATCAGATTGCAGCTGCTACGCAGCTTATGGCCAGGCAAGTACCTTCATGGGAGACTGGCTGTGTGTCCCTGGTTCCGTTGACATTTTGGCTGAAGCTATTGTCATTTGGAATTTTGTTTTTAAAATCTTTCCTTTCCCTCCCCATTTTATTCCTTTTGAAAAGACGCTCACATGTGACATTTACATGTCAACGGCCATTCCAAGCTGAGTGTGTCTTCCCTTGTCAGATTGCATCCACTACGCCGATTGAGGCTGGGCAAGTGCTGGCATGGGAGACTGGATGGGAATGCCCTGTTGTGTTGACAGTATGGCTGCTGCTATACTCATTTGGATTTTTGTTTTTAAAATCGAACCTTTCCCTCCCCATTTTTTGCCTTTTGAAAAGACACGCACATGTGACTTCAGCACATCAGCAGCCAATCTAAGCTGAATGTGACTTCCCTTGTCAGAATGCAGCTGTTACGCAGCTTGAGGTTGGACAGTTACATGCATGGGAGACTGGCTGGGAATCTCTGGTTTCATTAATATTTTGGCTGCTGCTAATGTCATTTGGATTTTTGTTTTTAAAATCTAACCTTTCTCTCCCCATTTTATTCCTTTTGAAGAGACGCGCCCATGTGACATCAGCATGTCAACAGCCATTCTAAGCTGGATGTGCCTTCCCTCGTCAGATTGCAGCCGCTATGCAACTTAAGGCTGGGCAAGTACTGGCATGGGAGACTGGCTGGGAATCCCTGGTTCTGTTCACATTTTGGTTGCTGCTATTGTCATTTGGATTTTTGTTTTTAAAATCTAACCTTTCCCTCCCCATTTTATTCCTTTTAAAAAGACACGCACATTTGACATCTGTATGTCAACTGCCATTCTAAGCTGAATGTGCCTGCCCTCATCAGATCGCAGCCGCTACGCAGCTTGAGGCCTGCCAGGTACAGGTATCGGAGACTGGCTGAGAATCCCTGGTTCCGTTGACGTTTTGGCTGCTGCTATTGTCATTTGGATTTTTGTTTTAAAAATCTAGCCTTTCCCTCCCCATTTTATTCCTTTTGAAAAGACACGCACATGTGCAATCTGCACGTCAACAGCCATTCTAAGCTGAATGTGCCAGCTGTCGGCAGATCACAGCTGTCGGCATATCACAGCCGCTATGCGGCCTGATTCTGGGCAAGTACCCGCATGGAAGACAGGCTGAGAATCCCCAGTTCCGTTGACATTTTGGCAGCTGCTATTGTCATTTAGATTTTTGGATTTTTTTAAAAAAATCTAACCTTTCCCTCCACGTTTTATTCCTTTTGAAAAGATGCGCACATGTGACATCTGCATGTCAACGGCCATTCTAAGCTGAATATGCCTTCCCTCGTCAGATCGTAGCCGCTATGCATCTTGAGGCCGGCAAGTACCGGCATGAGAATCCCAGGTTCCGTTGACTTATTGGCTGCTGCTATTGTCATTTGGATTTTTGTTTTTAAAATCTAATCTATCCCTCCCCATTTTATTACTTTTGAAAAGACGCGCACATGTGACATTTGTTCGTTAACAGCCATTCTAAGCTGAATGTTCCTGCACTCGTCAGATCGCAGCCACTACACAGCTTGAGGCCAGGCAGTTACAGGCATGGGAGACCAGCTGGGAATCCCCGTTTCTATTGACTTTTTGGCTGCTACTATTGTCATTTAGATTTTTGTTTTTAAAATCTATCCTTTCCCTAACCAATTTTATTCCTTTTGAAAAGATGCGCACATGCTATATCTGCACGTCAATGGCCATTCAAAGCTTAATGTGCCTGTCCTCGTCAGATCGCAGCCGCTATGCAGCTTGAGGCCTGCCAAGTACCTGCATGGGAGATTGTCTGTGAATCCCTGGTTCTGTTGAAATTTTGGCTGCTGCTATTGTCATTTGGATTTCTGGATTTTTGTTTTTAAAATCTAACCTTTCCCTCCCCATTTTATTCCTTTTGAAAAGACACGCACATGTGACAATTGCTCGTCAACGGCCATTTTAAGCTGAATGTGCCTGCCCTCATCAGTTTGCAGCCACTATGCAGCTTGAGGCAGGGCAAGTAACAGCATGGGAGACTGGCTCCGAATCACCGTTCTGTTGACATTTTGGCTGCTGCTATTGTCATTTGGATTTTTTGATTTTTGTTTTTAAAATCTAACCTTTCCCTCCCCATTTTATTCCGTTTGAAAAGACGTGCACATGTGACAGCTGCACGTCAAAGGCCATTCTAAGCTGAATGTGCCTGCCATCGTCAGATCGCAGCCGCTATGCAACTTGAGGCCGAGCAAGTACAGGCTTGGGAGACTGGCTGGGTATCTCCGATTCCGTTAATATTTTGGCTGCTGCTATTGTCATTTGGATTTTTGGATTTTTGTTTTTAAAATCTAACCTTTCCCTCCCCATTTTATTCCTTTTGAAAAGACGCGCACAGGTGACATCAGCACGTCAATGGCCATTCTAAGCTGAATGTTCCTGCCCTCGTCAGATCGTGATTGCTATGCAGCTTGATGCTGGGAAAGTACTGGCATGGGAGACAGGCTAGGAATCCATAGTTCCGTTGACCTATTGGCTGCTGCTATTGTCAATTGATTTTTGTTTTTAAAATCTAAACTTTCCCTCCCCATTTTATTCCTTTTGAAAAGACGCGCACATGTGACATCAGCATGTCAACGGCCATTCTAAGCTGAATGTGCTTACCCTTGTCAGATTGCAGCTGCTATGCAGCTTGAGGCTGGGCAAGTACTGGCATGGGAGACTGGCTGCAAATCACTGCATCCATTGACATTTTGGCTGCTGCTATTGTCATTTGGATTTTTGTTTTTAAAATTTAACCTTTCCCTCCCCATTTTATTCCTTTTTAAAAGATGCGCACTTGTGACATCTGCACGTCAATGGCCATTCTAAGCTGAACGTGCTTCCCCTCGTCAGATTGCAGCTGCTACGCGGCTTGAGGCCAGACAAGTACTGACATGGGAGACTGGCTAGGAATCCATAGTTCCGTTGCTATTTTGGTTGCTGCTATTGTCAATGGATTTTTGGATTTTTGTTTTTAAAATCTTAACTTTCCCTCCCGATTTTATTCCCTTTGAAAAGACGCGCACATGTGACATCTGCACGTCAACACACATTCTAAGCTGAATGTGCCTCCCCTTGTCAGATCGCAGCTTGAAGCTGGGCAAGTACTGGCATGGGAGACTGGTTGGGTATCTTTGGTTCCATTGACATTTTGGCTGCTGCTTTTGTCATTTGGATTTTTGCATTTTTGTTTTTAAAATCTAACTTTTCCCTCCCCATTTTATTCCTTTTGAGAAGACGCGCACATGTGACCTCTGCACATCACCGGCTATTTTTAAGATGTACCTGCCCTCGGCAGATCACAGCCGCTATGCAGCTTGAGGCTGGGCAAGTACCAGCATGTGAGACTGAAAAGGAATCACCAGTTCTGTTAACATTTAGGCTGCTTTTCTCATTTGGATTTTTGTTTTTAAAATCTAACCTTTCCCTCCCCATTTTACTCCTTTTTAAAAGACACGCACATGTGCCATCTGAACATCAACAGCTATTCTAAGCTAAACGTGCCTGCCCTTGTCAGATCGCAGCTGCTATGCAGCTTGAGGCTGGGCTTGTACTGGCATGAGAGACAGGCAGGGAATCCCCAGTTCCGTTAGCATTTTGGCTGCTGCTATTGTCATTTGGATTTTTGTTTTTAAAATCTTACATTTCCCTCCACATTATAGTCCTTTTGAAAAGACGCGCACTTGTGACATCTGCATTTCAACTGCCATTCCAAGCTGAATGTGCCTGCCCTCATCAGATTGCCACCGCTACATAGCTTGAGGCTGGGCAAGTACCAGCTTGGGAGACTGGCTGGGAATCCCCGGTTCCATTGCCATTTTGGCTGCTGTTATTGTCATTTGGATTTTTGTTTTTAAAATCTAACCTTTCCCTCCGCATTTTATTCCTTTTGAAAAGACGCGCACATGTGACATCTGCACGTCAATAGCTATTCTAAACCGAATGTGCCTGCCATCGTCAGATTGCCACCGCTACATAGCTTGAGGCTGGGCAAGTACCTGCATGGGAGACTGGCTGAGAATGCCTTGTTCTGTTGGCATTTTGGCTGCTGCTATTGTCATTTGGATTTCTGGATTTTTGTTTTTAAAATCTAACATTTCCCTCCCCATTTTATTCCTTTTGAAAAGACGTGCACATGAGACATCTGTAAATCAACGGCCATTCTAAGCTGAATGTGCTTACCCTCGTCAGATCGTAGCTGCAAAGCAGCTTGAGGCTGGGCAAGTACTGGCATGGGAGACTGGCTGGGAATCCTTATTTCCATTGACATTTCGGCTGCTGCTACTGTCATTTTGATTTTAAAAATCTAACCTTTCCCTCCCCATTTTATTCCTTTTGAAAAGACATGCAAATGTAACATTTGCATGTCAACGGCCATTCAAAGCTGAATGTGCCTGCCTTTGTCAGATCACAACTGCTATGCAGCTTGAGCCTGGGCAAGTCCCAGCATGGGAGACTGGCTGGGAATCCCCTATTCCATTGACATTTTGGCTGCTGCTGTTGTTATTTGGATCTTTGCCTTTAAAATCTAACTTTTCCCTCCCCATTTTATTCGTTTTGAAAAGACGCGCACATGGACCATTTGCTCGTCATCGGCCATTCTAAGCTGAATGTGCTAACCTTCGTCAGATCGCAGATGCTATGCAGCTTGGGGTTGGGCAAGTACTGGCATGGGAGACTGGCTGGGAATCCCCTATTCCATTGACATTCTTGCTTTTGCTATTGTCATTTGGATTTTTGTTTTTAAAATCTAACCTTTCCCTCCCCATTTTATTCCTTTTGAAAAGACGCGCATGACGCGCCCCCTGGGCCTGTGTCGTGCAAGGGAACCCGGAACCGGGTCTGTTGTAGAATGCTGGGGGTTAAAGTCTCCGTATGGCGGTGACCCGGTCCGTGCCCAGGGTGGTCAAACCAGTGGCAGTCTTAATGTATAGCAAATGTCCGACTACGCCACCCGTGGATTGCGGTCAGTGGGGACCGCCGCTGCGCTGCCGACTGCTGAGGCTGATGTTGTTTGCGCAGCCGAGTATGGGATAACTCCCCACGGGAGAAGTATTGCCTCAGGGCAGCTAATGTGAGAGATGATGGGAGTGATGGTGTGAGGGTCCCAGTGCTAATGGTGCTGGTGCGGCAAGGAATCACTGAGACGTGAGGTGCAGTTCAGGGTCTTTACTGATGTTACAAGGCAGACTCTCCCGGGAGTACTGGCTAGTATAAGGGGCCTGGTCAGTCTGCGAGCAAGCAGGAGTTCCCCTGGCCAGGTGGAGTTGTAGGCCTCCCCGTTTATCTGCACTCTTCCTGGCTACCTTGCTGTCAGCGGTTACAAGTAGCCCACGTCCCTGAGTATACCGTGTGGTGCTCACCCGTATGGCTGGTGACTTGGGGCATTCTGTTAGCCTCCGCTCCTGAATGGCGGCGCTGGTCCCTTCTTTGTGACTGAACCTCCGGGTTTCTATGGCCATAGGACCTGGAATCCCCTGCCGGCTGGTTTCTGCTGCTGGGTATATATCAGTCCCCACAGCCTCGGACTCCTGTGTCCGGTTTTAGTAACTTCAGCCAGGGCGAGCTATATCTCTGCTCACAGCCCCTGGCCTTCTGCCTCTGCTCCTACAGAGCTCCTGATGTATCTTTTCCTGTGTCTGCAGCTTCACTCTAGGCTCTGACTGCTCTGCTTGTTCTGCAGGCTCTGTCTCTGTCTCACCTAATCCCGCCCCAGACCCAGTTTATAAGGGCAGATTCCTCCCCTCCCAGGTCTGGGCGGGCAGTGTTGCATGCTTAGGGCTCCTGACCAGAGAAACCTCCCACTTGCTCTCAGACATAATATCTCTATTACTGTGGCAACCAGACCCCTGGGGTGTCACATTACCCCCCTAGTAAATTTTAGTAGTCCGGGACTAAACACATTTTTAAAACATAATAACAGGGTATAACAATAATACAATAACATATTTACAAGAATCCTTAGTTCTTTAAAGGTCACGGCGTGTCCGCAACCGGGTGTCCATATCACCCAAGGTGAAGCTTTAAGCGAAGTAGGGGACCTGTCCAAAGCAAACCCCTTGCGTTGTCCTTGGGCGTGGCTGCAAGGGTAGACTAACTACTTTGGGCCGCAAGGATGCCACGCCAGACAGGTTTTCTCTTCCGCGGCTGTCTTCGCAAGAGGCACCAAGGTGCAACTATCTACAAAACTGTTCCGGTTATCTAGCGTCCATAACCTGTTAGTCCATAAAAATCTGCAGGGCAACTGAGAAACATAATTAATAACAGGCAACAAACATAAACCATAAACAGTTAGCAGATAAATTCACAGTGCATTAGTTTAGATTCTCCAGCGAGCGGGCATCTGACCTCTAGTGACTCTAGTGGACCTACGGAGCTCACTAACTGGTTCTGCACTACAGGGTGTTGGAGGTGTTATGGGTAAGCTGGGCAGCTGTCTGTGCACTCTTTGGCTCACTAGGGGCACGGCAGGCTCACTACTAGCAGAGGGTTGATCCTCCTGTACTGCTGGTGTGGACTCTTCTGCCTCTTGGGCCGGCTGCTCTTCCAGCTCTACCGATTCCTCTGTAGGCACTTGAGGGGCTGGCTGGAGAAAGGTGAGGACGGGTACAACGACAGCGCCGTTTACTTGTGTCCAAGACCGGGGGAAGTCTCCGAGTATGGTACTGATCATTTCTCCCCTTTCCTCTGCGGGTTGAGGGTTTCCTTGATCTTCTTCAGGGCTTTGCAGCTGTTCGGGACACTTCTTCTGGTGGTCTCTGGAGACAATGGCTGTGGTTTCTCCTCCATCCTTACTGATTACGCAGATTTTTGGGTTCTCATGGCTTGATGGCAGTACGGTGTATGGGTCCTTCTCCCACTGGTCGTCCAATTTGTGGAGCCGCCTCTTCCTCTTCAAGACCTGCTCTCCAGCTACCAGAGGAACAGCGGGAGCATACTGGTTATAAGCCTTCTCTTGCCTTTCTCTAGCTTGAGACAGACTTCGCTCGACGCTCTCCTGTACTTTCAGATACTGCTGCTGCCGTTCTGTATCCCAGTCTGCCTCTGGCAAGGTGTCCTCAGGCGTCAGGACTCCCATATCCAGGTCAATAGGCAGCTTACCAGGTCTTGCTCTCATTAGGTAAGCCAGGGTACAGTTGGTGGAACCTACAGGGATGTGGTTATACAGGTCCACCAGATCGGGCAGTTTCTCAGGCCACAGACTGCATTCTTCCAGGGGCAATGTTTTTAGCAGATCTATCACCACCTGGTTCATCTTCTCGCAGAGTCCATTGGTTTGAGGGTGATAGGGCGTTATTCTTATCTTCTTGAAGCCATACAGGTTGCAGAACTCCTGGAAGACCTCCGCTTCGAAGGCTGGTCCTTGGTCTGTCAACACTTGGTCCGGGTACCTGTGTGGATGGCAGAAGTGCTGCTGGAAGGCTCTAGCTGCTGTTTGAGCCGTTAAGTCCTTGACCGGGACCACCACCAGGAACCGGGAGTAATGATCTACGATTGTGAGGGCGTAGACATACCCAGATCTGCTTGGAGCCAGTTTCACATGGTCCAGGGCTACCAGTTCCAGTGGCTGTCTGGTGATGATGGGCTGCAGGGGAGTCTTCTGGCTGGCTCGGTCTTTTCTTCTCAGGTGGCACGGGCCACAGTCTCTGCACCACCTCTCGATGGCTCCTCTCATGCCTACCCAGTAGAACCGTTCACGCAACAAGAACTCCAGCTTCTTCCATCCGAAATGCCCTGCTCCGTTGTGGTATGCCTCCAGAACCATAGCCGCGTCTCGTCTTGGGACTACTACCTGCCAGGTCAACTCATGTGTTCGAGAGTTAACCATTCTCCGGCACAGCTTCTCCCTGTAGAGGAACAGCTTACTTTTCTCCTTCCACAGTTGCTTGGTCTCCTCCGGAGCATCTGGGTCAAGATGGGCATCGGCCTGGGTCAGCATTTCCTTCACCAAATGGACTGCGGGATCACTGTCTTGCGTCTCCGCCCAGTTGTAGTGGGGCAAGGGAATGAACGTCACAGAGCGCCTGTCCTTCACACGGTGGGAATACAGGGTAATCCCATGACGGTGGAACGCAGGGAGCTCAACTTCTTCCAGATCTTCAGGATCTTCCCCTACGTCCGGTAAGTTCGGCATTCCACACAGGGCATCCGCGTTGGCATTTGAGCGTCCTGCCCGGTATTTGATGGTGAATTCAAAGTTGGACAGGCGGGCCATCCATCTCTGTTCCAGGGCACCGAGCCTTGCAGTGTCCAGGTGTGTCAACGGGTTGTTATCCGTGTACACGGTGAATTTGGAGAAGGCAAGGTAATGCTTGAAACGTTCGGTCACTGCCCACACTACTGCCAGGAACTCCAGCTTGAATGAGCTATGATTCTCAGGGTTCCTCTCCGTGGGCCGTAGCTTTCGGCTGGCGTAAGCGATTACCCGTTCTTTCCCTTGCTGGATCTGGGACAGTACGGCTCCTAGCCCGATGTTGCTTGCGTCCGTGTGGAGGATAAAGGGCTGGCTGTAGTCTGGATATGCCAGGATTTCATCCCCCGTGAGGGCCATCTTCAGCTGGCAGAAGGACTCCTCTTCCAGCTTTTCCCACCTAAAGGGCGGCTTCTGGTTTTTGGCTTTCCGAGATTGACCTATCAGGAGGTCTTGCATAGGGGCTGCCATTTTTGTGAAACCGGGAATGAATCTTCGGTAGTAGCCTACCAACCCGAGGAACTGCCGCACTTCCTTTATGCTGGAGGGTCTTGGCCAGTCCTTAATCACGGTGATCTTATCAGGGTCAGGAGCCACTCCGTCAGCACTCACCACGTGTCCCAGGTATTACACCTTTGGTTTCAGGACGTGACACTTGGAGGGTTTCTGTCACGGGTGTGTTGCCACGAAGATCGTCACGAGTACACAGCCTGACTTCTCGCAGCTGACTTGTTGGTGCTTTGTGTTTTTTCGGCAGTGAAGGAGTTAATTCTCTCTCTCTCTGGGCTAGCTAAGGTCCAGCCTCGCCCAGCTGCAATCAATGCTTCTTTAGTGAGACTCCTTTATATTCCTGCAGGCCTGTTTGGGAGGTGTCGGTGAAAGCTTTTCATTCAGACTTACAGAGCGGATCGTGGTGTTTGGAGTTGCTGAGATAAGTGAATTTGGAAGTGTTTTTTCCCTTTCCTCGCTTTATCATTTATCTCCTTTCCCGTTGGTGTTCCCTCTGTTGTAGTTGTGTAGAAGTTGTATGCAAGGTGGTTTTGGTTTTTCCCTTGTACTGTCTCGTTCGTCTAAATACTGTGTGTGGGCATATTATTTCTGGTTCCCAATTGTTGTGATCGGGGTCCTTCTCAGGACTAGATTACTGAGGTGCAGGGATCCTCAGGAGGTAGGGGTTACGCTGGCGGCCTGGACCTCTGTACCTTTAACAGTACCTCCAGGTAGAAGGATTAGTCAGGGCCCCAGCTTAGGGTCAGCTTAGGCCCCCTACCTCCAGTATTCTGTGACAGTGTGACATTTTCACCGACCCAACTTAGTTTTTCTCCAGCTACCATGGATCCAGTAGCCGGTCTAGCTCGGCAGTTGCAGAGTTTGTCCATGGGGCTGGCGGACGTTAGGTCCAAGGTTTTGCATCCTCCGGAGCAAGCCGGACCAGAACCTAAAGTAGCTTTCCCTGACAGGTTCACTGGGGGGCGGGACAAGTTTTTTGTTTTCCGGGAGGCATGCAAATTGTACTTTCGGCTGCGGCCTCGGTCATCGGGCAGCGAAGAACAAAGGGTGGGAATTGTCATCTCGCTCCTTCAAGGGGACCCACAATCTTGGGCGTTCTCTCTTCCCCCAAGCTCCCCGGTTCTCCAGTCAGTGGATAGGTTTTTCGCTGCTCTGGGACTCGTTTATGATGACCCAGATCGGATCTCCCTTGCTGAGTCTAAGTTACGTAGGATTCAGCAGGGAGATCGTCCGGCGGAGGAATTCTGTTCGGAGTTCCGTAGGTGGGCCACGGACACCCAGTGGAATGACCCGGCTCTTAGGAGCCAGTTTTGTCATGGTTTATCCGACAAATTACAGGATGTGTTGGCACAGTATGACTCTCCCGCGTCACTGGAAGCCGCTATGGCCCTTGCCATTCGCGTTGACAGACGGCTTCGGGAGAGGTGCGGGATAACTCTACCCCCTGTAATGTCTCCACCTCCTACAAGGTCCCCTCATATGGTGGTTCCCCTGGTCAGTCCGGAGGAGCCTATGCAATTAGGAGGGACATCTTTTCGGGGAAGGGGACCGGTGGAGCGCCATAAGACAGGAAGGTGTTTCCTCTGCGGGAAAAAGGGACATTTTATTGGGGGGTGTCCATCCCGTCCCTTGCAGAGTAAAGAGTCGTCGAAAAAACTGTTGATCCCAGGTTGTGTGGTGGACGGCAATCTGGGAGTAGGTATTTCGTCCCTAGGTTCGTCTCAGTTTCTCGTACCGGCGGAGGTGGTGGTGGGTGCGAGAACTGAGAGGATATCTGTTCTTCTGGATAGTGGGGCCGGGGCTAATCTGGTTGATGCTCGGTTTGCCCGGGTTCAAGGTATGCGATTGAGTGAGTTGGCTAAACCCATCCCCATATTCTCGATCGATGCCAGGCCTCTCGGTCAGGGAAGTTTTTTGCAAGCTGTGCATGGCGTAAAACTTCAAGTGGGGGCAATACATAAAGAACTGTTGTCTTGCTACGTGTTGGAGGGTCTTCCCACTCCTATAGTGTTGGGCCTTCCTTGGTTAGCTAAGCATAACCCGGTTATTAATTGGCAAACCAGAGAGATAAGCCAATGGAGTAAATTCTGTAATAAAAACTGCATGAACACGGTCATCGGTGCGGTTACTCCTTGGGTCTTACCTCCATTTCTGGCGGACTTTGAGGATGTATTCTCGGAGAATGGGTGTCAGGAACTACCTCCTCATCGCGAGTATGACTGTTCTGTAAAACTGCTCCCTGAGGCCAAGTTACCTAAAGCTAGGTTGTATAACCTTTCTGGTCCTGAGAGGCAGGCCATGAAGGATTATATTTCTGAAAGTCTGGCTAAGGGGCATATTAGACCTTCATCTTCACCGGTGGCCGCGGGGTTCTTCTTTGTTAAGAAGAAAGATGGAGGCCTACGCCCTTGCCTGGATTTCCGTGAACTTAATCGGATTACGGTCCGAGATCCGTATCCGCTCCCACTTATTCCCGATCTCTTTAATCAGATCGTGGGCGCCAAATGGTTCTCTAAGTTGGATCTCAGGGGGGCGTACAATCTGATTAGGATGAAGGAGGGGGATGAGTGGAAGACGGCTTTTAACACTCCGGAGGGGCATTATGAGAACCTTGTCATGCCATTCGGTCTGACTAATGCCCCGGCGGTGTTTCAACACTTTGTTAATGATATTTTTCGCCACCTGGTGGGACAGTTTGTTGTCATATATCTGGATGATATCTTAATTTACTCGCCGGATCTGGTGTCTCATCAGGAGCACGTTAGACAGGTGTTACAGATCTTGCGGGATAATAAACTGTATGCCAAGTGGGAAAAGTGTGTGTTCGCCGTACAGGAACTCCAGTTTTTAGGCTTCCTGGTTTCAGCGTCCGGTTTTCGTATGGACCCTGGGAAAGTGCGGGCAGTTCTTGAGTGGGATCGGCCGGAGAATCTTAAGGCACTACAACGTTTCCTGGGGTTTGCTAACTATTACCGGAAGTTCATTCGTAATTTCTCGTCCATGGTTAAGCCTCTCACAGACATGACTAAAAAGGGGACGGATTTTTCTAAGTGGTCTGACAAGGCTTGTCAAGCATTCTCCTCCTTGAAAAAATGTTTTGCCTCGGCACCCATACTCATTCAACCTGATGCGTCTCAGCCATTCTTTGTAGAGGTAGACGCTTCCGAGGTAGGGGTGGGAGCAGTATTGTCACAGGGTTCGTCCCCTGGTAAGTGGCATCCGTGCGCCTTTTTCTCTAAAAAATTGTCGTCCGCTGAGAGGAATTACGATGTCGGCAATAGGGAACTCTTGGCCATTAAGTTAGCTTTTGAGGAGTGGCGCCATTTTTTAGAGGGGGCAGTTCATCCGGTCACCGTCATCACCGATCACAAGAACCTGCTATATCTGGAGTCCGCTAAACGTCTGAATCCCAGACAAGCTAGGTGGTCATTGTTTTTTACCAGGTTTAATTTCGTCGTTACATATCGTCCTGGGTCAAAAAATGTAAAGGCGGATGCCTTATCTCGTAGTTTCCCTGGGGCCGGGAATACGGACGACCCGATTCCTATTCTTCAGGAGGGGGTGGTGGTTTCGGCAGTATGCTCTGAGCTGGAGGAGGAGATATTGGAGGCTCAGGGGGACGCCCCTGTTGGACCTCCGGGGAGACTGTTCGTTCCAGATCAGTTGCGACAAAAGGTGATCGAGGCACACCATAACTCAGTTTTTGCAGGACACCCGGGGAGTAAAGCAACTGTGGATCTCCTCTCGCGTCGGTTTTGGTGGCCTAACTTACATAAAGAGGTGGTAACTTTTGTCGCGTCCTGTGGGGTTTGTGCGCGCTCTAAGACCTCACATACCCGTCCGTCTGGGGCCCTTTTACCTTTGAAGATCCCGGAGCGTCCTTGGACTCATCTGTCTATGGACTTTATTACGGACCTCCCTCCGTCTTCGGGTAAAACGGTCATACTCGTTGTAGTGGACAGGTTCAGCAAGATGGCACATTTTATCGCTCTTCCGGCTCTCCCTAATGCTAAAACTCTTGCGCAGGTGTTCATTGGGGAGATTGTGAGGCTTCACGGGGTACCCTCCGAGGTGGTGTCTGATCGGGGGTCTCAGTTTGTGTCCAAGTTCTGGAAGGCGTTTTGTGCACGGCGGGGGATGCATTTGTCATTCTCGTCGGCTTTTCATCCTCAGACCAATGGTCAGACGGAACGTATGAACCAGAGCTTGGAGACATATCTTCGGTGTTTTGTGTCAGAGAACCAGGAGGACTGGGCTTCTTTCCTACCTCTGGCAGAGTTTGCTCTCAATAATAGGCGGTGCGAGTCCACTGGTAAGTCCCCGTTTTTTGGGGCATATGGTTTTCACCCCCAGTTTTGTACTTTCAGTAGGGGGGGCTCTTCGGGGGTTCCGGAGGAGGAACGATTTTCCTCATCTCTCGCTTCAGTATGGAGAGGGGTGCTGAAGAATCTGAATACTATGGGGAACCGATACAAATGTATGGCTGATAGGAGGAGAGTGTCTGGTCCGGACCTAAGTGTGAACGATCTGGTGTGGTTGTCTACCAGGAATATTAAACTTAAGGTTCCCTCCTGGAAACTGGGTCCCAGGTTCATCGGGCCGTACAGAATCAGTTCTGTTATTAATCCGGTGGCATTCCGTCTTGACCTCCCCCCTACGTTTAAAATTCACAACGTGTTTCACAGATCATTGCTTAAGAGGTATGTGGCGCCGGTGGTACCGTCACCTTTACCTCCCCCTCCTGTGGTTGTCAATGGTAACTTGGAGTTCCAGGTATCGAGGGTCATTGATTCACGCTTTAATAGCCGGTCCCTTCAGTACTTGGTTCATTGGAAGGGGTATGGTCCTGAGGAGAGGATGTGGGTTCCTGCGTCGGATATTAACGCAGACCGATTAGTTCGGGCCTTCCACACGACTCACCCGAATAAACCTGGCCCTGAGGGTCCGGAGGCCCCTCGTAGAAGGGGGGGTACTGTCACGGGTGTGTTGCCACGAAGATCGTCACGAGTACACAGCCTGACTTCTCGCAGCTGACTTGTTGGTGCTTTGTGTTTTTTCGGCAGTGAAGGAGTTAATTCTCTCTCTCTCTGGGCTAGCTAAGGTCCAGCCTCGCCCAGCTGCAATCAATGCTTCTTTAGTGAGACTCCTTTATATTCCTGCAGGCCTGTTTGGGAGGTGTCGGTGAAAGCTTTTCATTCAGACTTACAGAGCGGATCGTGGTGTTTGGAGTTGCTGAGATAAGTGAATTTGGAAGTGTTTTTTCCCTTTCCTCGCTTTATCATTTATCTCCTTTCCCGTTGGTGTTCCCTCTGTTGTAGTTGTGTAGAAGTTGTATGCAAGGTGGTTTTGGTTTTTCCCTTGTACTGTCTCGTTCGTCTAAATACTGTGTGTGGGCATATTATTTCTGGTTCCCAATTGTTGTGATCGGGGTCCTTCTCAGGACTAGATTACTGAGGTGCAGGGATCCTCAGGAGGTAGGGGTTACGCTGGCGGCCTGGACCTCTGTACCTTTAACAGTACCTCCAGGTAGAAGGATTAGTCAGGGCCCCAGCTTAGGGTCAGCTTAGGCCCCCTACCTCCAGTATTCTGTGACAGTGTGACAGTTTCACCTTTAGGCTGTAGTTTGCCAGAGCTTCGAACACTTCTGCCAGGTGTTTCAGGTGGTCCTCGTAGGTCTTGGAATAGACGATGACATCGTCGAGATATAACAGGACCGTCTCGAAGTTCCGGTGTCCCAGACAGCATTCCATCAACAGTTGGAAGGTTCCTGGTGCGTTGCAGAGCCCGAACGGCATACAGTTAAATTCGCTGAGACCCATCGGGGTGGTGAATGCGGTCTTCTCCCGGTCCGCCTCTGCTACAGGAACCTGCCAGTACCCGCTAGTGAGATCCAAAGTAGAGAAGAAGTTAGCAGATTTTAATGCAGCTAAGGACTCTTCTATCCTTGGTAGCGGGTACGCATCTTTGTGTGTGATACGGTTGACCTTCCTGTAGTCTACACACATTCTCATGGTGTTGTCTTTCTTTTTCACTAAGACTAGTGGAGCTGCCCAGGGGCTACAGCTGTCCCTGATTACCCCAGCCTCCTTCATGTCTCTAAGCATCCCCTTGGCGTGTTGGTAGTGTGCCGGGGGTACGGGTCGGTATCTCTCCTTTATGGGAGGATGGTCTCCCGTGGGGATGTGGTGTTCTACCCCCTTTACTCGCCCGAAGTCTAGCGGGTGTTTACTAAACACTCTCTCGTACTCTCCAACCACCCGATAGACTCCCTGTTTCTGGTGTGAGGGAGTGGAGTCAGTACCCAAATGTAGTTGCTGACACCAGTCCTCCATTAGTTTCTTAGAGCCGTTACCTTCCTCTGTTTGAGATGGAGGCAAGGGTTCCACGGCCTGTACAGAGTTCTGGTTAATGGTAAACAATTTGGCTAGCGTGGCATACCGGGGCAGGTGTACTTCTCTCTCCCCGATATTTATGATGCGAACGGGCACCTTACCATGGCGTACATCGATCACCCCCCGTGCTGTCAAAATGGTGGGCCTACTGTCTGAGTAGACGGGTTCTACCATTGCTTGGTAGTCTCTACCTCTTAGACCAATAGCTGCCCGGCACCAAATCATCATCTCACTTTTTGGGGGCATGGCAATAGGGAACGGGTCACACATTCTCACGCTACCTATCTCACCACCAGATAGTTCCACCTGTTGCCGCTTCATCAGTGCCCGGATCTCTTTTTGGAGCACACGCTGCTGGCCGGAACTGGCATTCTTGGCAACCTGCTGTAAAATGAGAATCACCTCTGCAAGACAATTTTCAATCACATTAGTTCCCAAGGTTATTCTAGGGTGACTCTCATGATGGTCTATGTCAACTATAATCAGTCCTTGTGCCGCCAGTTCGACTTTACCGATCTTAATGGTCACCTCTTTGAATCCCACCTGTGGCACGGGCTGACCATTGCTGGCGATGATACTCAGGTCGTCATCTGGGTAGCGGGTTATGTCCGAGTCATTCCAGTACTGTTTAAAGAGCACGTACGGGATGGTGGTCACCTGTGACCCAGTGTCTAGTAGGGCACTCATAGGAATGCCATCCAGCACCACAGGCAAGATTGGACGTCCCCCTACGTATTTATCACGCCAGTTTGATGGGCCTGATGGTCTTATGCTTGGGAGTTGGCCCTCTACCCCAGGTTGTGCCCGTTTAACCCCTTCAGGACCCAGCCTATTTTGACCCTAAAGACCTTGGCATTTTTGTCAATTCTGACCAGTGTCCCTGGAACTCTCTGGAACACTTCAACGGATCCTAGCGATTCTGAGACTGCTTTTTCGTGACATATTGGGCTTCATGTTAGTATTAAATTTAGGTCGATAATATTTGCGTTTATTTGTGAAAAAATCAAAAATATGGGAAAAAATTAGAAAATTTTGCAATTTTCAAATTTTGAATTTTTATTCTACTAAACCAGAGAGTGATGTGACACAAAATAGTTAATAAATAACATTTCCCACATGTCTACTTTACATCAGCACAATTTTGGAAAAAAAAAAAATTTTGGTAGGAAGTTTGAAGGGTTCAAAGATCATCAGCAATTTATCTTTTTTCCAGCAAAATTTACAAAACCATTTTTTTAGTGACCACATCAAATTTGAAGTCCCTTTGAGGGGTCTTTATGACAGAAAACACCCAAAAGTGACACCATTCCAAAAACTGCACCCCTCAAGCTACTCAAAACTACATTCAAGAAGATTATTAACCCTTCAGGTGCATCACAGGAACTAAAGCCACATGGAAGAAAAAAATGAACATTTTTATTTTTCTAACAAAAATTTTCTTTTAGCCTAAATTTTTTAATTTTCACATGGGTAACAGGATAAAATGCATCCTAAAATTTGTTGGTGAATTTCTCCTTAGTACACTGATACCTCATATGTGGTCATAAACCACTGTTTGGGCACACGGCAGGGCTCAGAAGGGAAGGAGCGCCATTTTACTTTTTGAATGGAAAATTAGCTCCAAAAGTCAAATTGCGCTCCTTCTCTTCTGAGCCCTGCCATGCGCCCAAACAGTGGTTTATGACCACATATGAGGTATCAGTGTACTCAGGAGAAATTGACCAATACAATTTAGGATGCATTTTATCCTGTTACCCATGTGAAAATTAAAAAATTTAGGCTAAAAGAAAATTTTTGTGAAAAAAAAAGTACTTTTTTGTTTTCACAAATCATTTTGTGAAGCACCTGGGGGTTCCAAGTGCTCACTATGCATCTAGATAGGTGCCTTGGGGGGTCTAGTTTCCAAAATGGGGTTACTTGTGGGGGAGCTCCACTGTTTAGGCACATTAGGGGCTCTCCAAACGCAACATGGTGTCCGCTTACAATTTGAGCCGATTTTCCATTCATTTTGTTAGCGGACACCATGTCGCGTTTGGAGAGCCGCTGTGTGGCCAAACATTGGAGCTCCCCCACAAGTGACCCCATTTTGGAAACTAGACCCCCCAAGGCACCTATCTAGATGCATAGTGAGCACTTGAAACCCCCAGGTCCTTCACAAATTAATCCGTAAAAATAAAAAAGTGTTTTTTTTTCCACTTTTTCATTTTTATGAATCAATTTATGAAGCACATGGGTGTTACAAGTGCTCACTGTGCATCTAGATAGGTGCCTTGGGGGGTCTAGTTTCTAAAATGGGGTCACTTGTGGGGAAGCTCTAATGTTTGGCCACACAGCGGCTCTCCAAACGCAACATGGTATCCGCTAACAAATTGTCAGCTCAAATTGTTAGAAGACACCATGTTGCGTTTGGAGATCCGCTGTGTGGCCAAACATTGGAGCTCCCCCACAAGTGACCCCATTTTGGAAACTAGACCCCCCACGGCACCTATATAGATGCATAGTGAGCACTTGGAACCCCCAGGTCCTTCACAAATTAATCCGTAAAAATAAAAAAGTGTTTTTTTTCCACTTTTTCATTTTTATGAATCAATTTGTGAAGCACCTGGGGGTTCCAAGTGCTCACTATGCATCTAGATAGGTGCCTTGGGGGGTCTATTTTCCAAAATGGGGTCACTTGTGGGGGAGCTCCAATGTTTGGGCACACAGCGGCTCTCCAAAAGCAACATGGTGTCGGCTAACAAATTGTCGGCTCAAATTGTTAGAAGACACCATGTTGCGTTTGGAGAGCCGCTGTGTGCCCAAACATTGGAGCTTCCCCACAAGTGACCCCACTTTGAAACTAGACCCCCCAAGGCACCTATCTAGATGCATA
This sequence comes from Phyllobates terribilis, assembly GCF_046119375.1. NCBI lineage: Eukaryota > Metazoa > Chordata > Amphibia > Anura > Dendrobatidae > Phyllobates > Phyllobates terribilis. Next base: position 6,988,097 of record NW_027362792.1, read on the forward strand.
CTGAGCACTTGGAACCCCCAGGTCCTTCACAAATTAATCCGTAAAAATAAAAAAGTGTTTTTTTTTCCACTTTTTCATTTTTATGAATCAATTTGTGAAGCACCTGGGGGTTCCAAGTGCTCACTATGCATCTAGATAGGTGCCTTGGGGGGTCTAGTTTCCAAAATGGGGTCACTTGTTGGGGAGCTCCAATGTTTGGGCACACAGGGACTCTCCAAACGCAACATGGTTCCAATTTGTTAGTGGACACCATTGTGTAGTGTATGTCAGGTTGGTGTGCGGTGTGGTATATTGTAGTGTATACACCACACACACACACACACACTACAACACACACACCAACCTGACATAGCCTCCTAAGCTGACTACGCCCTAGACTGGGATCAGTGGGACGGGCGGGACATTTTGTGTGCTGTGTGCGTGTGTAAAAAAAAAAAAAATCGAAACTTTATTATAGTGTGAGTGTACGTGTGTGCGTGTGTGTGTGTGTGCTTGGTGTAACCTTCTGCAGTCACGTGTGGGGGCTGTCAGGCGTAGGGGGCTGTCAGGCGTAGGAGGCTGTCAGGCGTAGGGGGGGGCTGAAGAGATGGAGGAGCCAGCAGCTGCAGCAAGGGGGGTGATCACTGGGGCAGGAGCCGGCAGCAGCAAGGGGGGTGATCACTGGGGCAGGAGCCGGCAGCAGCAAGGGGGGTGATCACTGGGGCAGGAGCCGGCAGCAGCAAGGGGGGTAGGAGGCCGGCAGCATCAGGGGGGTGATTACTGGGGCAGAAAGCGGTGCAGGAGCCAGCAGCAGGGGGGTGATCACTGGGATGGGGGGGTGCACACTGGGGATGGGGAGTGAATACTGGAGACAGGTGGGGGTGAACACTGGGGACAGGGGGGGTGAACACTGGGGACAGGGGGGGGTGAACACTGGGGACAGGGGTGGGTGAACACTGGGGGGTGAACACTGGGGACAGGGGGGGTGAACACTGGGGGGAGGGGTGATTATTGGGAGGTGGGGGGTGATATCACTGGGACTGGGGGATGGTGGGCTTGATCACAGGAGCAGGGCATTTACACTGAGCCTGCTGCTGCTGTGATCACAGTCCACCGGCTGTCAGAAGGAGAGCAGCAGCCGGTGGATGAAGACGTGGGAGAGGGAGCAGAGGGAGCGGAGGTCGGGGTGCAGGTATGAAAGTGGAGGGGGGGTGGAGGGGGGGGCAGGGTGGAGTGGAGGGGGGGTCGGGGGGGAGCGGGGGCAATACTACCTGATGCAGATCAGCGGCGGCAGCAGGCGATCAGCGGCGGCAGAAGCGATCCACGAGCTCAGCAGCAGAGGGTCCACGGGGGGGCAGCAGCAGAGGGTCCACAGGGGGCAGCAGCAGAGGGTCCACAACGGCCGGCACACGATCCATGGATGGGCAGTTGCGGCCATCATTAAAAACTCCCTCCACATCTGATTGGGGCTAGTATCCATGTGACGCTAGCCCCCCAATCAGATCTGGGGGGAGGGGGGGGTCAGAGGTGACACTCCCCCCAGCCAATGGCTGATGCTGTAAGCATCAGGCCATGCCCAGATTTAAATATTACACCAATTTTCATTGGTGAAATATTTAATTCATACCGATTGGCAGTTTCATTAAAAGTGAAAATGAAACAGCCAATCGGAGGGGTCCCAGGCACGGGGGGTTAATCCACCCCCCGGGGGGTCGACTTCAGGATGTCCAGTTGCAGTAGCAACTGTGAAACCTGAGCGACCCCGCTCGCAGGCGCTGCAGGGGCTCTTTCTCTCCATGTCACAGACGCTGTGACATGGGTCGGGAAAGAACTGTTTTCCATGTCACAAACGGTGTGACATGGGTCGGGAAGGGGTTAAATGACAGCACCTTGCCACATGTCCGGGTTGATTGCAGCGGCGGCAGATGGGTCGTCCGTCCTCGTTGTATCTGTCGCTGGGTCTTCCTCTGGCCCGTGGGGTCCTCCTCAGTCGGTGCCACGGGACGTCCTCCGGTCCGGATTCCAGCTGGATCTTTCCTGGAGAAGAGACCTGTAAAGACTGCACAGTTCTGGTTAGCGCGGCAACGCTCTTAGTCAGCTCTTGGACATGATGGTGCAGGTCTGTTGCTGGGTTATTGTTCAAAGCCTGCGCATCAGCTCCCACAGGCCCTGCAGACAAGGGCGCCGTCTCCTGGTGGTAAGTGATAGCAGGGCGCCTCTGGGTCACAGCACCATCTGGTGCCGGTTCTCGGAGCACCCGGATGGCTCTGTCCTTGAACTGTGCAAAGTCCAGGTCAGGGTCCTGTAAGGCCATTGACCGCAACTGGGTTCGGTGGGCATTGCACAGTAGACCCTCAATAAATTGTTCAGTCAACAGCTTATCTTCATTTCCCACGCTGCCAGGGTCTGCCTGCTTAATGGCTCTCAGGGCCTCTTGTAGGTTTAGAGCATAGTCTCTTATACTCTCATGTGCCCGCTGTTTAAACCAGTAAAATCTGAGCTTTATTTCGGCTGAGGTGCGGGTATCAAATGTGTCTTTCAGCCGGGCTAGTATTTCTCTGACAGTCCTCTTCCTCCCAGGTGGCCAGGACTTTACCTCCCTTTGGGCTGCCCTGATTAATTGGGCCACCAGGATGCTCACTTTTTGCTCTTCTGTGAGGGGGTACACCTGGAAGAGGCTATCCAGTCTTTCTCTAAAGTCATTTAGAGCATGTGACTCCCCTGAGTACTGGGGTAGCCAGGTTGCCCCCGGGATATAGGGCATGGTGAATGGCATGACTGCTGCAGCGGTTGCGCTGGCGGTGGCTGTGGCAGTGGAGCTCCCCTCGGTGTCCGGCATCCTCCTCCCCCCTAGTGGACCGTGGCCTACCTTGCGATGCTCTTCTTCCGTAGGCCGCGGCTCCGCAGTCGATCGTCGGGGTTGAGGACCTGGCATCGCGCTCCGATGACGTCAGCGTCGCTCTTCCTCCCTTCCAGGACCTTGCGCAGCGTCAGAGCGTGGGGCGGAGCTTCGGATCTCGCGCGCTTTCGGCGTCCACGCCCCTCTTCTTCCCTTGCGGCGTCCCGAAGATGGCGTCCGAAGGCGGGAAGCAGCTGCGGATGGCGGGAAGAAGGCAGAAGACGGTGGGAAACGGTCCAAGATGGCGTCTGATGGCGGGAATCGGCTCCGGATGGCGGGAAACGACTCCGGACGGCGGGAAACTTCACCACAGGTAAGTATAAAAGTCTCTTTTTCAGGCACGCAGTACCCGGTGGTTGCGGGCAAGAAATCCTGCCGACTACGCCAAAGTTTACGCGCCCCCTGGGCCTGTGTTGTGCAGGGGAACCCGGAACCGGGCCTGTTGTAGAATTCTGGGGGTTGTAGTCTCCGTGTGGTGGTGACCCGGTCCGTGCCCAGGGTGGTCAAACCAGTGGCAGTCTTAATGTATAGGAAATGTCCGACTACGCCACCCGTGGATTGCGGTCAGGTGGGACCGCCGCTGCGCTGCCGACCGCTGAGGCTGATGTTGTTTGCGCAGCCGAGTATGGGATAACTCCCCACGGGAGAAGTATTGCCTCAGGGCAGCTAATGTGAGAGATGATGGGATTGATGGTGTGAGGGTCCCAGTGCTAATGGTGCTGGTGCGGCAAGGAATCACAGAGACGTGAGGTGCAGTTCAGGGTCTTTACTGATGGTACAAGGCAGACCCTCCCGGGAGTACAGGCTAGTATAAGGGGCCTGGTCAGTCTGCGAGCAAGCAGGAGTTCCCCTGGCCAGGTGGAGTTGTAGGCCTCCCCGTTTATCTGCACTCTTCCTGGCTACCTTGCTGTCAGCGGTTACAAGTAGCCCACGTCCCTGAGTATACCGTGTGGTGCTCACCCGTATGGCTGGTGACTTGGGGCCTTCTGTTAGCCTCCGCTCCTGGATGGCGGCGCTGGACTTCTGGACTTCACACGAATCACCCGATCGCAGACCCACAAATGGTGGTAAATATCTCTTCCAAAACTCTTAGCGTTGCACAAACATCAGTTTTACAAAAGGGACTCTCTTTCTGCCCCACATACAAATACAACACTTTTAAACTAGATATGGAACTGCAACGCTTTTACCGTACCCTACGCTTGAAAACCCATTTTGCTAATAATCCTTTCAGCGTCACCCCTCCAGAATCCATGGCCGACATCACAGCCCAAGACTTAGGTCTCCGCTCTAAGAGCAAATATAGGCCTCCTTGAGGCACACATCCACTGGAAACCTTTATAGGATTCGTGGATGGGGCGTTTCAACAATTACGCTCCAATATCGACTAGGGAAGGGCACATTATCAGACCAATCTCTCTCCCCTTGATCGATAGGCCCTACGGAGTCTGCAAGAGGACAAAGATTTGATTATAAAGCCAGCTGACAAAGGTGGAGCGATAGTAGTCATGAACAAGTGCGATTACATCTCGGAAATTTTGAGACAACTTAGTGATGAGTCCACATACCGTAAACTCTCTACGGACCCGACTACAAAAACACAGACACTCATCATTTCGACACTACAACGGTTTTTAACAGCCAAGGTGATTGACTTGAAAACGTACGAGTATTTAATTAATCCACATCCAATCATACCGGTATTTTATGTCCTACCCAAAATCCACAAAAGTCTCACCCAACCTCCTGGGCGCCCCATAGTGGCCTCCACGGATTCTATTTTATCACCCCTTGCAATTTTCTTAGAAAAGATTCTTACACCACTTACCCAAAAAAGTCCATCTTATCTATTAGACACAGGGGCCTTTTTAGAGACTATGAAAGCACTCAAACAAGTTCCTCCAGAAGCCATCTTAGTGTCCCTAGATGTCACAAGTCTCTATACATCGATTCCCCATGACCGGGGTATCCAAGCGGTTGAAGAAATGCTGAAGGACTCAAACACCAATCCATCGATTATAGATCTAGCCGTAGAACTACTAACAATAGTTCTTACACACAATTACTTCCTCTTTCAGGATACATTTTACGTGCAGACCAAGGGGACCGCAATGGGCTCAAATGTAGCCCCCCCTTACGCAAACTGTTACATGTCTACTTTTGAGACACAGTTTGTATACAAGAATCAACTGTTCCAAGAGCATTCCATTTTATGGAAGCGTTACATAGACGACATCTTTTGCATCTGGACAGGTTCCCAGGACACCTTAGATGAATTCTGCAGGTCCCTCAACACCGCCTGCCCTGGTCTACATTTCACTCTGAACTATCACCCACACCAGATCAACTTCCTAGATACTTTAGTCATCAAAGATGGCTAAGGACTATTAGCCACTGACATCTACAGGAAACCCACAGATCGCAACACATTACTACATTTTTCAAGCAACCACCCAGCCCCTATGAAACATGCTATCCCCAAATCGCAATTTCAGAGGGTTGAACGCATTGTGTCCGATACAACATTACGCGAAGTCAGATTACAAGAAATGACACGGAAATTTGAAGAAAGAGGATACCCTCAGTATCTTCTACGTGAATCACAGGACAGCCGCACACAACCACGACCAGACACATCTGATCTCATTCCATTTGTCCACACATATCACCCCCTAGCTTACACTATACACCGTACGATACGGAAACATTGGAATATTCTCCAAACAGGTTACCCGACCATCAAATCCTTTCATCAACCCTTCTTACCGTGCTTCAAAAGAGCACCAAACATCAGAGACTCATTAGTCCGAGCTGACATAAGGACAACGTCCCTTGGTTCCCGCCAAAGATTTCTACAAACTCCTAAGAAAGGAACCTTCCCATGTCTCCATTGCCATCAGTGCCATAACATCCTTAGAGGCGATACTATTCATCATCCACAAACAGTCAGAAAATATACAATTAAGGATTACTACACCTGTGATACAAATTTTGTCGTATACCTAGTTAAGTGCCCTTGCAGCCTTGTCTACGTTGGGGAAACGACCCAACCCATTAAAGATAGAATCTCGAAGCACAAATCTACCATCAGATGCAAAAATTTACTTCTACCTCTCCCCCAACACTTCACGGCAGCAGGACACAATGTGTCCCAATTGCGGTTTCAAGTTATAGAGCAAATTAAACCACCCCGTCGTGGGGGTAATCGAATCCAGACCCTCAAGCAGAGAGAGGCATTCTGGATTCATGAACTGCAGTCACTTCATCCCAAAGGACTTAACAAGGACTATGATCTGCACTCATTCATCTAAACCTACCTGGTCCCAATCCGTCCCAATAGGGACCTAGGTTTATTTATATGTTTATACTTTTTACTTTACAAGGAGTTAACACCCGCAATCCGATATTCATTTGCCATTTATTAATAGGGACCAAGATTCATGTATGCTTATCTATAATGTGGCGATTGGCTGTATAAGGGTATCATCGCAGTATTCCTGTGTGTTTTACTGCACTGTGTCTTATAACTCGATTTAACATTGTATTTCATATTTCAGATGAAGGATCCATACCCATCCTCATTCTCCTATATCCCTCCTGCACTCTGCAACCCCTTCTCTCGATGGTGGAACGCTCCTTGCCATTCTTTTCCGGCAGTGGAACACATCACTTCGATACAGAAACCACTTCCTGGTCCCTGGAACGCACCTACACGTCGGCTGACACGCACGCACGTGCGCATGCGCGGCGCCGGACCAATCAGATGCCGGCACTCCCTTTTTCGCGTCACTTCCTGTGACGTCACCGCATCGAGCGCTAATTACCAGCACATTCAAACTTCCTCATTGGCTGGCAGCCAAACCCTCCTCTCCTCTAATAATATTTGTAGCCAGTCTCCAAGTCGTGCCCACTGCTCACATCCAGCGGTGGATACCGCGATCGATGCAGCACCTCTCCTATACTTCATGGCACAAACGGTATGTCTACCTCCCTTATAGTCCTCACCCCATTATAGCCCCATATATCCTTCCATTACCTCATAGTATGCACTTTCTCCATAGGAATCCCTGTATTGGGTCCCATCTCCTTCTCTTTTCCTGCTCCCATCCCAGTAACTTGGTAGGTTGCCCCCTTTTTTTGCTTCACTGTTGGACAAAAGGTTACAAAGACACATAGACCTTTATTTATATGTTTTGTATACATAATCTGTGACTTTATAATCACTATAATGTTTGTATTCTATATCTGTTCATTTTGTTTACATGCAGTACACTGATGAAGGTCTTGTCGACCGAAACGTCTTTAGTGTGGACTGCAAATAAAAGTATCTTATTATACCATTTGGTGTGCTGAGGTTATCGCGACATTTCAAGGCTTTGGACCCAACTCATGCACCCAGGTCCAGTAGTGCTGCGTTTTTTTCTAAATGGTCCCTTCTTTATGACTGAGCCTCCGGGCTTCTATGGCCAGAGGACCTGGAATCCCCTGCCGGCTGGTTTCTGCTGCTGGGTATATATCAGTCCCCACAGCCTCGGACTCCTGTGTCCGGTTTTAGTAACTTCAGCTAGGGCGAGCTATATCTTTGCTCACAGCCCCTGGCATTCTGCCTCTGCTCCTACAGAGCTCCTGATGTATATTTTCCTGTGTCTGCAGCTTCACTCTAGGCTCTGACTGCTCTGCTTGTTCTGCAGGCTCTGTCTCACCTAATCCCGCCCCAGACCAAGTTTATAAGGGCAGATTCCTCCCCTCCCAGGTCTGGGCGGGCAGTGTTGCATGCTTAGGGCTCCTGACCAGAAAAACCTTCCACTTGCTCTCAGACATAATATCTCTATTACTGTGGCAACCAGACCCCTGGGGTGTCACATTCCCCCCTAGTAAATTTTAGTAGTCCGGGACTAAACACATTTTTAAAACATAATAACAGGGTATAACAATAATACAATAACATATTTACAAGAAGCTTTAGTTCTTTAAAGGTCACGGCGTGTCCGCAACCGGGTGTCCATATCACCCAAGGTGAAGCTTTAAGCGAAGTAGGGGACCTGTCCAAAGCAAACCCCTTGCGTTGTCCTTGGGCGTGGCTGCAAGAGTAGACTAACTACTTTGAGCCGCAAGGAGGCCACGCCAGACAGGTTTTCTCTTACGCGGCCGTCTTCGCAAGAGGCACCAAGGTGCAACTATCTACAAAACTGTTCCGGTTATCTAGCGTCCATAACCTGTTAGTCCATAAAAATCTGCAGGGTAACTGAGAAACATAATTAATAACAGGCAACAAACATAAACCATAAACAGATAGCAGATAAATTCACAGTGCATTAGTTTAGATTCTCCAGCGAGCGGGCATCTGACCTCTAGTGACTCTAGTGGACCTACGGAGCTCACTAACTGGTTCTGCACTACAGGGTGTAGGAGGTGTTATGGGTAAGCTGGGCAGCTGTCTGCGCACTCTTTGGCTCACTAGGGGCACGGCAGGCTCACTACTAGCAGAAGGTTGATCCTCCTGTACTGCTGGTGTGGACTCTTCTGCCTCTTGGGCCGGCTGCTCTTCCAGCTCTACCGGTTCCTCTGTAGGCACTTGCAGGGCTGGCTGGAGAAAGGTGAGGACGGGTACCATGACAGCGCCGTTTACTTGTGTCCAAGACCGGGGGAAGTCTCCGAGTACGGTACTGATCATTTCTCCCCTTTCCTCTGCGGGTTGAGGGTTTCCTTGATCTTCTTCAGGGCTTTGCAGCTGCTCGGGACACTTCTTCAGGTGGTCTCTGGAGACAATGGCTGTGGTTTCTCCTCCATCCTTACTGATTACGCAGATTTTTGGGTTCTCATGGCTTGATGGCAGTACGGTGTATGGGTCCTTCTCCCACTGGTCGTCCAACTTGTGGAGCCGCCTCTTCCTCTTCAAGACCTGCTCTCCAGGTACCAGGGGAACAGCGGGAGCATACTGGTTATAAGCCTTCTCTTGCCTTTCTCTAGCTTGAGACAGACTTCGCTCGACGCTCTCCTGTACTTTCCGATACTGCTGCTGCCGTTCTGTATCCCAGTCTGCCTCTGGCGAGGTGTCCTCAGGCGTCAGGACTCCCATATCCAGGTCAATAGGCAGCTTACCAGGTCTTGCTCTCATTAGGTAAGCCGGGGTACAGTTGGTGGAACCTACAGGGATGTGGTTATACAGGTCCACCAGATCGGGCAGTTTCTCAGGCCACAGACTGTGTTCTTCCAGGGGCAATGTTTTTAGCAGATCTATCACCACCTGGTTCATCTTTTCGCAGAGTCCATTGGTTTGAGGGTGATAGGGCGTTGTTCTTATCTTCTTGCAGCCATACAGGTTGCAGAACTCCTGGAAGACCTCCGCTTCGAAGGCTGGTCCTTGGTCTGTCAACACTTGGTCCGGGTACCCGTATGGACGGCAGAAGTGCTGCTGGAAGGCTCTAGCTGCTGTTTGAGCCGTTAAGTCCTTGACCGGGACCACCACCAGGAACCGGAAGTAATGATCTACGATTGTGAGGGCGTAGACATACCCAGATCTGCTTGGAGCCAGTTTCACATGGTCCAGGGCTACCAGTTCCAGTGGCTGTCTGGTGATGATGGGCTGCAGGGGAGTCTTCTGGCTGGCTCGGTCTTTTCTTCTCAGGTGGCACGGGCCACAGTCTCTGCACCACCTCTCGATGGCTCCTCTCATGCCTACCCAGTAGAACCGTTCACGCAACAAGAACTCCAGCTTCTTCCATCCGAAATGCCCTGCTCCGTTGTGGTATGCCTCCAGAACCATAGCCGCGTCTCGTCTTGGGACCACTACCTGCCAGGTCAACTCATGTGTTCGAGAGTTAACCATTCTCCGGCACAGCTTCTCCCTGTAGAGGAACAGCTTACTTTTCTCCTTCCACAGTTGCTTGGTCTCCTCCGGAGCATCTGGGTCAAGACGGGCATCGGCCTGGGTCAGCATTTCCTTCACCAAATGGACTGCGGGATCAATGTCTTGCGTCTCTGCCCAGTTGTAGTGGGGCAAGGGATTGAACGTCACGGAGCGCCTGTCCTTCACACGGTGGGAATACAGGGTAATCCCATGACGGTGGAACGCAGGGAGCTCAACTTCTTCCAGATCTTCTGGATCTTCCCCTACGTCCGGTAAGTTCGGCATTCTAGACAGGGCATCCGCGTTGGCATTTGAGGTTCCTGCCCGGTATTTGATGGTGAATTCAAAGTTGGACAGGCGGGCCATCCATCTCTGTTCCAGGGCACCGAGCCTTGCAGTGTCCAGGTGTGTCAACGGGTTGTTATCCGTGTACACGGTGAATTTGGAGGAGGCAAGGTAATGCTTGAAACGTTCGGTCACTGCCCAAACTACTGCCAGGAACTCCAGCTTGAATGAGCTATAATTCTCAGGGTTCCTCTCCGTGGGCCATAGCTTTCGGCTGGCGTAAGCGATTACCCGTTCTTTCCCTTGCTGGATCTGGGACAGTACGGCTCCTAGCCCGATGTTGCTTGCGTCCGTGTGGAGGATAAAGGGCTGGCTGTAGTCTGGATATGCCAGGATTTCATCCCCCGTGAGGGCCATCTTCAGCTGGCAGAAGGACTCCTCTTCCAGCTTTTCCCACCTAAAGGGCGGCTTCTGGTTTTTGGCTTTCCGAGATTGACCTATCAGGAGGTCCTGCATAGGGGCTGCCATTTTGGTGAAACCGGGAATGAATCTTCGGTAGTAGCCTACCAACCCGAGGAACTGCCGCACTTCCTTTATGCTGGAGGGTCTTGGCCAGTCCTTAATCACGGTGATCTTATCAGGGTCAGTAGCTACTCCGTGAGCACTCACCACGTGTCCCAGGTATTGCACCTTTGGTTTCAGGAGGTGACACTTGGAGGGTTTCACCTTTAGGCCGTAGTTTGCCAGAGCTTCGAACACTTCTGCCAGGTGTTTCAGGTGGTCCTCGTAGGTCTTGGAATAGACGATGACATCGTCGAGATATAACAGGACCGTCTCGATGTTCCGGTGTCCCAGACAGCATTCCATCAACCGTTGGAAGGTTCCTGGTGCGTTGCAGAGCCCGAACGGCATACAGTTAAATTCGCTGAGACCCATCGGGGTGGTGAATGCAGTCTTCTCCCGGTCCGCCTCTGCTACAGGAACCTGCCAGTACCCGCTAGTGAGATCCAAAGTAGAGAAGAAGTTAGCAGATTTTAATGCAGCTAAGGACTCTTCTATACTTGGTAACGGGTACGCATCTTTGTGTGTGATACGGTTGACCTTCCTGTAGTCTACACACATTCTCATGGTGTTATCTTTCTTTTTCACTAAGACTACTGGAGCTGCCCAGGGTCTACAGCTGTCCTTGATTACCCCAGCCTCCTTCATGTCTCTAAGCATCCCCTTGGCGTGTTGGTAGTGTGCCGGGCGTACGGGTCGGTATCTCTCCTTTATGGGAGGATGGTCTCCCGTGGGCATGAGGTGTTCTACCCCCTTTACTCGCCCGCAGTCTAGCGGGTGTTTACTAAACACTCTCTCGTACTCTCGAACCACCCGATAGACTCCCTGTTTCTGGTGTGAGGGAGAGGAGTCAGTACCCAAATGTAGTTGCTGACAACAGTCCTCCATTGGTTTCTTAGAGCCGTTACCTTCCTCTGGTTGAGATAGAGGCAAGGGTTCCACGGCCTGTACAGAGTTCTGGTTGATGGTAAACAATTTGGCTAGCGTGGCATACCGGGGCAGGTGTACTTCTCTCTCCCCGATATTTATGATGCGAACGGGCACCTTCCCATGGCTTACATCGACCACCCCCCGTGCTGTCAAAATGGTGGGCCTACTGTCTGAGTAGACGGGTTCTACCATTTCTTGGTAGTCTCTAACTCTTAGACCAATAGCTGCCCGGCACCAAATCATCATCTCACTTTTTGGGGGCATGGCAATAGGGAACGGGTCACACATTCTCACGCTACCTATCTCACCACCAGATAGTTCCACCTGTTGCCGCTTCATCAGTGCCCGGATCTCTTTTTGGAGCACACGCTGCTGGCCGGAACTGGCGTTCTTGGCAACCTGCTGTAAAATGAGAATCACCTCTGCAAGACAATTTTCAATCACATTAGTTCCCAAGGTTATTCTAGGGTGACTCTCATGACGGTCTATGTCCACTATAATCAGTCCTTGTGCCGCCAGTTCGAATTTACCAATCTTAATGGCCACCTCTTTGAATCCCACCTGCGGCATGGGCTGACCATTGCTGGCGATGATACTCAGGTCGTCATCTGGGTAGCGGGTTATGTCCGAGTCATTCCATTACTGTTTAAAGAGCACGTACGGGATGGTGGTCACCTGTGACCCAGTGTCTAGTAGGGCACTCATAGGAATGCCATCGAGTACCACAGGCAAGATTGGACGTCCCCCAACGTATTTATCACGCCAGTTTGATGGGCCTGATGGTCTTATGCCTGGGAGTTGGCCCTCTACCCCAGTTTGTGCCCGTTTAAATGACAGCACCTTGCCACATGTCCGGGTTGATTGCAGCGGTGGCAGATGGGTCGTCCGTCCTCGTTGTATCTGTCGCTGGGTCTTCCTCTAGCCGGTGGGGTCCTCCTCAGTCGGTGCCACGGGACATCCTCCGGTCCTGATTCCAGCTGGATCTTTCCTGGAGAAGAGACCTGTAAAGACTGCACAGTTCTGGTTAGCGCGGCAACGCTCTTAGTCAGCTCTTGGACCTGATGGTGCAGGTCTTTTGCCCGGTTATTGTTCAAAGCCTGCGCATCAGCTCCCACAGGCCCTGCAGACAAGGGCGCCGTCTCCTGGTGGTAAGTGATAGCAGGGCGCCTGTGGGTCACAGCGCCACCTGGTGCCGGTTCTCGGAGCACCCGGATGGCTCTGTCCTTGAACTGTGCAAAGTCCAGGTCAGGGTCCTGTAAGGCCATTGCCCGCAACTGGGTTCGGTGGGCATTGCACAGTAGACCCTCAATAAATTGTTCAGTCAACAGCTTATCTTCATTTCCCACGCTGCCAGGGTCTGCCTGCTTAATGGCTCTCAGGGCCTCTTGTAGGTTTAGAGCATAGTCTCTTATACTCTCATGTGCCCGCTGTTTACACCCGTAAAATCTGAGCTTTATTTCGGCTGAGGTGTGGGTATCAAATGTGTCTTTCAGCCGGGCTAGTATTTCTCTGACAGTCCTCTTCCTCCCAGGTGGCCAGGACTTTACCTCCCTTTGGGCTGCCCCGATTAATTGGGCCACCAGGATGCTCACTTTTTGCTCTTCTGTGAGTGGGTACACCTGGAAGAGGCTATCCAGTCTTTCCCTAAAGTCATTTAGAGTATGTGACTCCCCTGAGTACTGGGGTAGCCAGGTTGCCCCCGGGATATAGGGCATGGTGAATGGCATGACTGCTGCAGCGGTTGCGCTGGCGGTGGCTGTGGCAGTGGAGCTCCCCTCGGTATCCGGCATCCTCCTCCCCCCTAGTGGACCGTGGCCTACCTTGCGATGCTCTTCTTCCGTAGGCCGCGGCTCCGCAGTCGATCGTCGGGGTTGAGGACCTGGCGTCGCGCTCCGATGACGTCAGCGTCGCTCTTCCTCCCTTCCAGGACCTTGCACAGCGTCAGAGCGTGGGGCGGAGCTTCGGATCTCGCGCGCTTTCGGCGTCCACGCCCCTCTTCTTCCCGTGCGGCGTCCCGAAGATGGCGTCCGAAGGCGGGAAGCAGCTGCGGATGGCGGGAAGAAGGGAGAAGACGGCGGGAAACGGTCCAAGATGGCATCTGATGGCGGGAATCGGCTCCGAATGGCAGGAAACGACTCCGGACGGCGGGAAACTTCACCACAGGTAAGTATAAAAGTCTCTTTTTCAGGCACGCAGTACCCGGTGGTTGCGGGCACGAAATCCTGCCGACTACGCCAAAGTTGACGCGCCCCCTGGGCCTGTGTTGTGCAGGGGAACCCGGAACCGGGCCTGTTGTAGAATGCTGGAGGTTGTAGTCTCCGTGTGGTGGTGACCCGGTCCGTGCCCAGGTTTGTCAAACCAGTGGCAGTCTTAATGTATAGCAAATGTCCGACTACACCACCCGTGGATTGCGGTCAGTGGGGACCGCCGCTGCGCTGCCGACCTCTGTGGCTGATGTTGTTTGCGCAGCCGAGTATGGGATAACTCCCCACGGGAGAAGTATTGCCTCAGGGCAGCTAATGTGAGAGATGATGGGAGTGATGGTGTGAGGGTCCCAGTGCTAATGGTGCTGGTGCGGCAAGGAATCACAGAGACGTGAGGTGTAGTTCAGGGTCTTTACTGATGGTACAAGGCAGACCCTCCCGGGAGTACTGGCTAGTATAAGGGGCCTGGTCAGTCTGCGAGCAAGCAGGAGTTCCCTGGCCAGGTGGAGTTGTAGGCCTCCCCATTTATCTGCACTCTTCCTGGCTACCTTGCTGTCAGCGGTTACAAGTAGCCCACGTCCCTGAGTATACCGTGTGGTGCTAACCCGTATGGCTGGAGACTTGGGGCCTTCTGTTAGCCTCCGCTCCTGGATGGTGGCGCTGGTCCCTTCTTTGTGACTGAGCCTCCGGGCTTCTATGGCCAGAGGACCTGGAATCCCCTGCCGGCTGGTTTCTGCTGCTGGGTATATATCAGTCCCCACAGCCTCGGACTCCTGTGTCCGGTTTTAGTAACTTCAGCCAGGGCGAGCTATATCTCTGCTCACAGCCCCTGGCCTTCTGCCTCTGCTCCTACAGAGCTCCTGATGTATCTTTTCCTGTGTCTGCAGCTTCACTCTAGGCTCTGACTGCTCTGCTTGTTCTGCAGGCTCTGTCTCTGTCTCACCTAATCCCGCCCCAGACCCAGTTTATAAGGGCAGATTCCTCCCCTCCCAGGTCTGTGCGGGCAGTGTTGCATGCTTAGGGCTCCTGACCAGAGAAACCTCCCACTTGCTCTCAGACATAATATCTCTATTACTGTGGCAACCAGACCCCTGGGGTGTCACACGCACATGTGACATCTGCTCATCAACGGCCATTCTGAGCTGAATGTGCCTTCCCTCATCACAGCACAGCTGCTATGCAGATTGAGGCTGGGCAAGTACCAGCATGGGTGACTGGTTGGGAATTCCCGATTCCATTGACATTTTGGCTGCTGGTAATGTCATTTGGATTTTTGGATTTTTGTTTTTAAAATCTAACCTTTCCCTCCCCATTTTATTCCTTGTGAAAAGACGCGCACATGTGACATTTGCAGGTCAACTGCCATTCTAAGCTGAATGTGCCTTCCCTCGTCAGATCGCAGCTGCTATGCAGCTGGA
Source organism: Phyllobates terribilis (assembly GCF_046119375.1). Lineage (NCBI taxonomy): Eukaryota > Metazoa > Chordata > Amphibia > Anura > Dendrobatidae > Phyllobates > Phyllobates terribilis. The sequence goes on from NW_027362792.1 coordinate 7,003,223, forward strand.
GGCCAGGCAAGTATCTCTGTGGGAGACTAGATGGGAGTCCCCAGTTACGTTGACATTTTGGCTGCTGCTCTTGTCATTTGGATTTTTGTTTTTAAAATCTAACCTTTCCCTCCCATTTTATTCCTTTTGAAAAGACGCGCACATGTGACATCAGTACGTCAACGGCCATTCTATGATGAATGTGCCTTAACTTGTCAAATCGCAGCTGCTACGCGGCTTGAGGTCAGACAAGTACTGGCATGGAAGACTGGCTGCTGGGCAAGTACCAGCATGGGAGACTCGCTGAGAATCGCTTGTTCTGTTGACATCTTGGCTGCTGCTATTGTCATTTGGATTGTTGTTTTTAAAATCTAATCTTTCCCTCCCCATTTTATTCCTTTTGAAAAGACGCGCACATGTGACATTTGCACATCAACGGCCATTCTAAGCTGAATATGTCTTCGTCAGATCGCAGCTCTATGCAGTTTGAGGCTTGGCAAGTATCGGCATGGGAGACTAGCTGGTAATCCCCAGTTCCGTTGACATTTTGGCTGCTGCTATTGTCATTTGGATTTTTGTCTTTCAAATCTAACCTTTCTCTCCCCATTTTATTCCTTTTGAAAAGATGCGCACATGTGACATCTGCACATCAACGGCCATTCTAAGCTGAATGTGACTCCCCTCATCAGATCACAGCTGCTACACAGCTTGAGGCTGGGCAAGTACCAGCATGGGAGACTGGCTGGTATTTCCCTGTTACGTTGACATTTTGGCTGCTGCTATTGTCATTTGGATTTTTTAATTTTTGTTTTTAAAATCTAACCTTTACCTCCACATTTTATTCCTTTTGGAAAGAAGCGCACATGTGACATCTGCATGTCAACGGCCATTTTAAGCTGAATGTGGCTGACTTTGTCAGATCACAGCTGCTATGCAGCTTTAGGCTGGGCAAGTACCAGCATGGGGGAATGGCTGGGAATCCCTGGTTCCATTGACATATTGGCTGCTGCTATTGTCATTTGGATATTTGTTTTTAAAATCTAACCTTTCCCTCCCCATTTTATTCCTTTTGAAAAAAGGCGCTCATGTGAAATCTGCACATCAACGGCAATTCTAAGCTGAATGTGCCTGCCCTTGTCAGCTTGCAGCCACTATGTAGCTGGAGGCCAGGCAAGTACTGGAATGGGAAACTGGCTGGGAATTCCCAGTTCCATTGACATTTTGGCTGCTGCTATTGTCATTTGGATTTTTGTTTTTCAAATCTAACCTCTCCCGCCCCATTTTATTCCTTTTGAAAAGACATGCACATGTGACATTTGCACGTCAACGGCCATTCTAAGCTGAATGCGCCTTCTCTCGTCAGATCGCAGCCACTACACAGCTTGAGGCTGGGCAGTACCATTATGGGAGACTGGCTGGGATCCCATGTTTCCGTTGACAATTTGGCTGCTGCTATTGTTATTTGGATTTTTGTATTTTTGTTTTTAAAATCTAACCTCTCCCGCCCCATTTTATTCATTTTGAAAAGACGCACACATGTAATATCTGCACATCAGCAGCCATTCTAAGCTGAATGTGCCTTCCCTTGTCAAATTGCAACTGCTGTGCAGCTTGAAACTGGGCCAATACCTTCATGGGAGACTTGTTGGGAATCCCTGTTTCTGTTAACATTTTGGCTGCTGCTATTGTCATTTGGATTTTTGGAATTTCGTTTTTAAAATCTTACCTTTCCCTCCCCATTTTATTCCTTTTGAAAAGACGCGCATATGTGGCATTTGCACGTCAACGGCCATTCTAAGCTGAATGTGCTTTCCCTCGTCAGATCACAGCCGCAACGCAGCTTGAGGCCAGTCAAGTACTGGCATGGGAGACTGGCTGGGGATCCCCGTTGTCGTTGACTTTTTAGCTGTTGCTATTGTCATTTGGATTTTGGATTTTTGTTTTTAAAATCTAACCTTTCCCTCCCCATTTTATTCCTTTTGAAAAGACGCGCACATGTAGCATCTGCACGTCAGCGGCCATTCTAAGCTGAATGTCCCTCCTCTTGTCAGATAGCAGCTGCTGTGCAGCTTGAGGCAAGGCAAGTTCCAGCATGGGAGACTGGCTGGGAATTCCTGGTTACATTTACATTTTGGCTTCTGCTATTGTCATTTGGATTTTTGTTTTTAAAATCTAACATTTCCCTCCCCATTTTATTCCTTTTAAAAAGACGCACACATGTGACATCTGCATGTCAAGGGCCATTCTAAGCTGAATGTGCCTTCCCTCATCAGATCATAGACGCTACACAGATTGAGGTTGGCCAAGTACTTGCATGGGAGACTGGCTGTGAATCCCCAATTCCATTGACATTTTGGCTGCTGCTATTGTCATTTGAATTTTTGTTTTTAATATCTTACCTTTCCCTCCCCATTTTATTCCTTTTGAAAAGACACGCACATGTGAAATCTACATGTTAGCAGCCATTCTAAGCTTAATGTGCCTGCTCTCATCAGATCGCAGCCGCTACGCAGCTTGAGGCTGGGCAAGTACTGGCATGGGAGACTGGCTGGGAATCCCCAGTTCCATTGACAATTTGGCTGCTGCTATTGTCATTTGGATTTTTGTTTTTAAAATCTAGCCTTTCCCTCCCCATAATATTCCTTTTGAAAAGATGTGCACATCTGTCATCTGCAAGTCAACAGCCATTCTAAGATGAATGTGCCTGCCCTCGTCAGATTGCAGCCGCTACGCAGCTTGGGGCCGGGCAAGTACAGGCATGGGAAACTAGCTGGTAATCCCTTGTTCCGTTGACATTTCGGCTGCTGCTATTGTCATTTGGATTGTTGTTTTTAAAATCTAACCATTCCCTCCCCATTTTATTCCTTTTCAAAAGACGCGCACATGTGACATCTGCATGTCAACGGCCATTCTAAGCTGTATGTTCCTGCTCTCGTCAGATCGCAGCAGCTTGAGGCTAGGCAAGTACCAGCATGGGAGACTGGCTTGGATTACCCGGCTCCATATCCCCAGCTCCGTTAACATTTTGGCTGTTGCTATTGTCATTTGGATTTTTGTTTTTAAAATCTAACTTTTCCCTCCCCATTTTATTCCTTTTGAAAAGACGCGCACATGTCACGTCTGAACATCAGCGGACATTCTAAGCTGAATGTTCCTGCCTTCGTCAGATCGCAGCCGCTACGCAGCTTGAGGCTGGGCAAGTACAGGCTTGGGAGACAGGCTGGGAATCCCCGGTTCTGTTGACATTTTGGCTGCTGTTATTGTCATTTGGATTTTTGGATTTTTGTTTTTAAAATCTAACCTTTCCCTCCCCATTTTCTTCCTTTTGAAAAGACGCGCACATGTGACTCCTGCACGTCAATGGCCATTCTAATCTGAATGTGTCTACCCGCGTCAGATTGCAGCTGCTGTGCAGCTTGAGGTCAGGCAAGTTCCAAAATGGGAGTATGGCTGGGAATCCCTAGATCCGTTCACATTTTGGCTGCTTCTATTGTCATTTGTTTTGTTTTTTTAAAATCTAACCTTTCCCTCCCCATTTTATTCCTTTTGAAAAGATGCACACATGTGACATCTGCACGTTAATGGCCATTCTAAGCTGAATGTGCCTGCCCTTGTGAGATCACAGCTGCTATGCAGTTTGAGGCAGGGCAAGTACCAGAATGGGAGAATGGCTGGGAATCCCTAGTTCCGTTGACATTTTGGCTGCTGCTATTGTCATTTGGATTTTTGTTATTAAAATCTAACCTTTCCCTCTCCATCTTATTCCTTTTGAAAAGACGCGCACATGTGACATCAGCACATCAACGGCAATTCTAAGCTGAATGTGCCTGCCCTCGTCAGATTGCAGCTGTTATGCAGCTTGAGGCTAGGCAAGTACAGTCATGGGAGACTGGCTGGGAATCCCCGGTTCCATTAACATTTTGGCTGCTGTTATTGTCATTTGGATTTTTGTTTTTAAAATCTAACCTTTCCCTCCCCATTTTATTCCCTTTGAAAAGACGCGCACATGTGACAGCTGCACGTCAACGGCCATTCTAAACTGAATGTGCCTTTCCTCGTCAGATTGCTGCTGCTATGCAGCTTGAGGCTGGGCAAGTACCAGAATGGGAGACTATCTTGGAATCCATGGTTCTGTTGACATTTTGGCTGCTGCTAATGTCATTTGGATTTTTGTTTTTAAAATCCAACCTTTACCTCCACATTTTATTCCTTTTGAAAAGACGCGCACATGTGACATCTGCACGTCAACGTCCATTCTAAGCTGCATGTGCCTGCCCTCATCAGATCGCAGCCGCTGCGCAGCTTGAGGCAATGCAAGTATCAGCATTGGGGACTGGCTGGGAATACCTGGTTCCATTGACATTTTGGCTGCTGCTATTGTCATTTGGATTTTTGTTTTTCAAATCTAACCTTTCCCTCCCCATTTTATTCCTTTTGAAAAGATGCGCACATGTGACAGATGCACGTCAATGGCCATTCTAAGCTGAATGTGCCTGCCCTCGTCAGATCACAGCAGCTATGCCGCTTGAGGCCAGGCAAGAACTGGCATGGGAGACTAGCTGGTAATCCCCGGTTCCATTGACATTTTGGCTGCTGCTATTGTCATTTGGATTTTTGTCTTTCAAATCTAACCTTTCTCTCCCCATTTTATTCCTTTTGAAAAGATGCGCACATGTGACATCTGCACATCAACGGCCATTCTAAGCTGAATGTGACTCCCCTCATCAGATCACAGCTGCTACACAGCTTGAGGCTGGGCAAGTACCAGCATGGGAGACTGGCTGGTATTTCCCTGTTACGTTGACATTTTGGCTGCTGCTATTGTCATTTGGATTTTTTAATTTTTGTTTTTAAAATCTAACCTTTCCCTCCCCATTTTATTCCTTTTGAAAAGACGCGCACATGTAGCATCTGCACGTCAGCGGCCATTCTAAGCTGAATGTCCCTCCTCTTGTCAGATAGCAGCTGCTGTGCAGCTTGAGGCAAGGCAAGTTCCAGCATGGGAGACTGGCTGGGAATCCCTGGTTACATTTACATTTTGGCTTCTGCTATTGTCATTTGGATTTTTGTTTTTAAAATCTAGCCTTTCCCTCCCCATAATATTCCTTTTGAAAAGATGTGCACATCTGTCATCTGCAAGTCAACAGCCATTCTAAGATGAATGTGCCTGCCCTCGTCAGATCGCAGCCGCTACGCAGCTTGGGGCCGGGCAAGTACTGGCATGGGAGACTGGCTGGGAATCCCCAGTTCCATTGACAGTTTGGCTGCTGCTATTGTCATTTGGATTTTTGTTTTTAAAATCTAGCCTTTCCCTCCCCATAATATTCCTTTTGAAAAGATGTGCACATCTGTCATCTGCAAGTCAACAGCCATTCTAAGATGAATGTGCCTGCCCTCGTCAGATCGCAGCCGCTACGCAGCTTGGGGCCGGGCAAGTACAGGCATGGGAAACTAGCTGGTAATCCCTTGTTCCGTTGACATTTCGGCTGCTGCTATTGTCATTTGGATTTTTGTTATTAAATTCTAACTAGTGTTGAGCCAACCCGTAGTGTTCGAGTTCGGTTCGGTTCGTCGAACACCGTTAAAACCAATGGCAGGCAAACAAAAACACATAGAAACACCTTCAAATGTGTCCAAAAGCTGACAAACTGCTCAGAAGACACAACTAACACATGGAAAAGTGACAAGTATGTATAGTCATGCGAAAAGAAAGGAGGGGGAGACACAGATATAGGCATGTCATGCCCTTCTAAAATCCAAAAAGTGAGAAGCCGACACGTTCAGTCGGCTCCTGCCCGTGCCACCTCCGTGTCGCCGGGTTTGTGCCAGAGCCGCGGTGAATCCTGACGGCCAGCCCCCCTCTCCCAATACTGGTGCCTGTCCGCTGGTGGGTCGAGCGAGCCCCCCTGTGGTGGAGGCAGCTCTAAGCTTTTTAATTTAAATTGTCTCTCTAATTTGAATGAATACACTTTAAATCCATTTACAAGGATCTATTGGAGGGCAAGTCTCATGCCAGCAGACGCGTAATTCCAGCTCCAGTAGCGTCCACTAAAGCTGCTACAGTTAAAAAGCTTTTATCAGGATCGAGCTCGGCTGTCCACCGCAAGGCATCCTACTGCCAGTCCCAGCCCCTATGCCTTGGGGTGCCTCCTGATGCTCTTCACTGAGTATCCCGTGGTCCCGAAGCATTTCCTTTGAAAAAATTAAGTGTCCAAACTACAGGTGGTGTAGCTTGCTTAACAGCCGGGATAATCCGCTGACTAGCAGACACTGCTACTAGGCACAAAGTATTTCCTGGGCTAGATGAATTTAAAAATTTGTAATTAGATACTCTCGTTGGATGCTGAGAAAGCATTCCATAGAGTCTCCTGGCACGCCATATATGATTCTCTTAAAAAGCTTGGGGTAGGGGTCTAGGGGACCCTTTTATAGCCAAAATCACGGCCCTGTATCACAATACGTCACCTAGGCTGAAGATAAATGGAACTGTAGCACCCTGAGGGCTCGGTTGCTACAGAGGTATTGCACCTCACCCAGAGGTGTGATATCTCACTCTCAGGTAAGGATGGAGTGTGGATCAGGACCCGACACCTGCATGCATTACACCACATTGCTGTGGGGCAGGGCGACCAATATGCCTCTGAGATGGGCACGACAGTCCCTGTCCCTGGCTGGAGTGTGGGGAGGGAACACTGAGGAAGGGGAACCCTGTTGTGCAGGAGCAGGGAGGAAGCAGTACCTGGGTGCATTTAGAAGGGAGTATAAAAGGTGGGCACCATCTTAGTTCAGTGCAGAGAAGTCTGAGCAGAAGTGGCAGGGAGCAGGGGCTCTGCATGAGCTCTGCTCCGGAGGCGGGCCTAGTAACAGAGGCCCAGGCCTGGAAGAGGGAGAAGGAAGGAAGAGGAGCGGAGAAGGCTCCAGGAACAAGGAATGAAGGGATCCCAGGGGTGCGGACGGGCGAGTCGCCACCGCACGCCCGAATCCACCTGCGTGGAGGGGTCAGGTCAAAGGGGGAGACCGGTCCCCGAAACTAGTGGAGGCAGGAAATGACCCTCAGCTAGAAACCGGAGGCTGTGACATTTTATGTGGCCCAGCCCCTCGCTACACCCGCTAGGAAGGCACCACATAGGGTCAGGGAAATTGGCGCCAAGTTAACCAAGAGGAGGCCCAAGGCAGCCGGACAGAAGGGTTGGTAAGAAAGGCCAGACAAAGGACACACAAAGGGGGTCCTGTGAAGCGCTCCAAAGTTATCTGGGAGTTGTCTGAGCCCCTCACCTGGTGAGCACAGTACGACGTGGGCAGCCGTTACCTGCAGACGTGGTCTGGATAATAAGAACTGTGAGTAAAGGCCCTGGACTGCATCACTGACTCCGTGTCGTTACTGCTGCTGCCCTGCACCATCACCCCCATCCTCCGCATACACTGCCCTGAGGCTATACTCCTCCCGTGGGGAGTTATGCTACGCTCTGCTGCACCCACAACACCAGCCTCAGCGGTCTGCCCTGCAGCGGCGGTTCACTCTGACCGCAATCCACGGGTGGTGTAGTCGGACATTTAAACATCAAAACCACATAAATAGTTCCGCCACTGGTTTGACCACCCTGAGCCACGGAACCGGGTCGCCGCCACGAAGACTACAACCACCAGCATCCACCAAAAAGGGTCCGGCTCCGGGTGTCCCAAGGCCCAGGGGGTGCATCAGAACATTTTCATCACCTTTCACAATCACCAATGGGACAAGGCAGGGATGTCCTCTGTCCCCTCTCTTATACATCCTAGTGATGGAGCACCTGCTCTCATCAATTCGCCATAACCCCAATATTAGGTGGATTGAGGTGGGAGTCACCGAGTACAAGTGCTCTCTATTTGCTGATGATGTCCTAGTATATATCACTCAATCACATATATCCATCCATGCTGTTATGGCTGAAATAGATCACTTTGTTACATGGTCAAATTTTAAAATCAATGCAGCGAAGTCTGAGGCCCTCGATGTCTCCCTCCCCAAATCCATATAGGATTCCATCCAGTCCAACTTTCCCTTTGCCTGGCCCTCACAGGGTATCAAATACTTAGGAATTCCTATTCATAGAGACCTCTCCCATCTAAGTTATCTTAATTTTGGGCCCTTTATTGAACAACTCCATACAGACCACGGTTGGCAAGTTAGAACTGTAAGATTCACTACGTGAACCACTGGTGTTTTGTGGAAAAGCACATGTACACTGTGTTCCAAATTATTATGCAAAAAGTGTTTAGGAGTGATAAGGGAAGAATTTGTTTGTTTGTCAATTAAACTCATTGATGGCGATGTGTGTCAGGGCTCTTTATATCACTGTAAGCAATTGCAGACACCTGTGCTAATTAGTTTGGCAGGTGTGTCCAATGAAAGGCAAGACTACTTAAGAAGGCTGTCTCACATTATTAAGCAGCCTACAATTTCTGCCAAAATGGGAAAGAAAAAGGATGTGTCGGCTGCTGAGAAGCAACAAATTGTGGAGTGTTTAGGTCAAGGCATGACTACAAACAACATTGTGCGATGATCAGGATGAAGTGTCTTGGCAATCAAGAAGTATGTAGCTGATTCACAGTACACACGTGTGCGTGCTGAAAAGGGCAAATTGAGGACTCTTTCCTACAGGCAATTACGTCAGGTTAAAAGAGCAGTGGCAAAAAAGCCTTGTCATAGCAGCAGACACGTTTTTGAAGCTGCTGGTGCCTCCAACGTCCCCCGAACAACAAGATGCAGGGTCCTTCAGAGGTTTGCAGCTGTGCATACGCCATCCTGTCGACCTCCTCTATCCACTTCACACAAGCAGAAACGGCTCCAGTGGGCCAAACATTACATGAAGACTGATTTCAAAACTGTTTTGTTCACGGATGAGTGCCTTGCAGCGCTCGATGGTCCAGATGGATGGAGTTGAGGATGGCTGGTTGATGGACACCCCACGCAAACACGGCTACAGCGCCAACAAGGAGGAGGTGGAGTAATGTTTTGGGCTGGAATCATGGGGAGAGAGATTGTCGGCCCCTTTAGGATCCCTGAAGGTGCTAAAGATGAACTCCATAATGTATGTGGATTTTCTCAAACAGCACTTCCTGCCATGGTTCAAGAAGAAGAACCGTGTATTTCACAGCAAGATCATTTTTTTGCATGATAATGCACCATCTCATGCTGCACATAAAACATCTGCATCTCTGGTTGATATGGGCATAAAAGGGGACAAACTTATGGTGTGACCCCCATGCTCCCCTGACCTCTACCCCATTCAGAACCTCTGGAGCATCATCAAAAGGAGTGTCTATGATGGCGGGAGGCAGTTCACATCTAAGCAACAGCTCTGGGAGGGTATTCTGTCCTCATGCAAAACAATTGAAGCAGAAACCATCCAAAACCTGACAAGTTCAATGGACGAGAGAGTTCAGAAGCTCCTTTCGAACAAGGGGTCCTATGTGAAAGTGTAACATCACCTAGAATAAAGTTTTGAGTTGAAAACTGTTTGATTTCAGTTTCTAATAACCTGCTAATGCTTATAATTTCAAAAATGACCATTTTTTGGGTCTTTATTAAAATGAAAAGGTTGATCGAAAAGTTTGGGGGATCTAAGAGTGTGGCAACCCAGTAGTCATGATTACTTCGAATTCTGACAATATGAGGGTCATGTTGCAGGTAGTGCAGCAAGAAGGCACTTATGTGTCTTGCGCATGTCGGAGCCCCAAAATTATTTTCCGGGCTAGATGCAGCTAAAAATTATTATTAATTTTAAATCTGGTGGAGCTTAGTATAGATGGCCTAATAGGATCAGTGCTGCACACTGCTACAAAGCCCAAATTATTTTCCAGTCAAGATACAGATAAACATGATTAGTAATTTTAAATCTGGTGGAGCTTATTATAGATGGCCTAATAGAATCAGTGCTGCACACTGCTACAAAGCCCAAATTATTTTCCAGCCAAGATACAGATAAACATGATTAGTAATTTGAAAGCTTAAAACGGTTGGTAGGGTGATTTTAACCAATCATCAAGCTTTTACTCTCCCCAGGATGACACAGGGGTAGAAAAGTCGTTTCGAATCCATGATTTGTTCATCTTTATGAACGTGAGTCTGTCTACATTATCAGTGGAGAGCCGCGTGCGCTTATCTGTCAGCACACCACCAGCAGTGCTGAACACACGTTCAGACAGAATGCTGGCTGCGGGGCATGACAAGATCTCCAAGGCGTAAGTGGCTAGCTCCGGCCATTTATCCAGATTGGAAGCCCAAAAGAGCAAGGGTCCAGTGACACAGTCATGGCTTCAATGTTTACTTGGAGATACTCCTGTACCATCGTCTCTAGGCTTTGACTATGTGTCAGACTTCTTGTCTCCTGTGGCCTTGCAAAGGTTGGGCTAAAAAAGTGGTGAAATGATTCCGCAAAATTGATGTTACCAGCAGATACTGTGGTTCTGTTACGGTTTGAGTGCTGAACACTTGACGGTCCCACGGTTGGCAAGTTGGAACTGTGAGATTCACTACGTGCACCACTGGTGTTTTGTGGAAAAGTACATGTAAGATTCTGCAACAGTCTCTGCTGATACTCCTGCATGCGTGCATCCCTTTCTATGGCAGGAATAATTTCTGCAAATTTACTTTTGTACCGGGGATCTAACAGTGTGGCAACCCAGTAGTCAGGATTATTTCTAATTCTCACAATTCGAGGGTCATGTTGCAGGTAGTGCAGCAAGAAGGCACTCATGTGTGTTGCGCATCCAGGAGCACCAAGTCCCTGTTGTGTTGGTGGCGAGGTAACAATCATGCTTCCTTCCTCTGTCCTCTCCCCCCAACCTCGCACAACAGAAATGTGATCAAGGTCTCCCTCATCTGATGAGTCTTCCATCAGTTCGTCCTCCACTTCTTCCTGGGCTCCTGCACCTTCCTCACTAGTTTGGCTGCTACCATGCACCCTGGTAAAACCATCTCCCCCACCCTCACATGCCTGCCGCCTTGCTGCTGCCGACCGTCTGGACCTTGCAGATGTTAGCCCTTCCGCATACAACTCCTCCTCCTCTACTTCCTCCACCTCCTCTTGTGCCACCACCTGACTCCGAATTCTGTTTAACATGTGCTCCAGCATGTAAATCACCGGAATAGTCATGCTGATAATGGCATCGTCAGCACTAAACATCTTCGTCGCCATTTCAAAACTGTGCAGAAGGGTGCATAGGTCCCTGATCTGAGACCACTCCTCCAGCGTGATTTGCCCCACCTCTGGATCTCGTTGGCCCAGGCTATACGTCAGAACGTTTAGCAGCAGGGCTTGTCAGTGCTGCCACAGTCGCTGCAACATGTGCAGAGTTGAATTCCACCGGGTAGGCACATCGCATTTTAGCCGGTGAAGTGGCAGGCCCAACGTCTTCTGTAGAGATGTAAGTCGCTGAGCTGCGGGATGCGAACGGCGGAAGTGAGCACACAGCGACCGTGCCCTCTGCAGAAGGCCATCTAGTCTGGGATAGTGGGCTAAAAATTGCTGGACAACCAGGTTCAACACGTGAGCCATACATGGCACGTGTGTGACATTGCCCCGGCGAAGGGCCGCACCCAGGTTTGCAGCATTGTCGCACACGGCCTTCCCTGGTTTCAGGTCCAGTGGAGACAACCATTCATGAAATTGGTTCTCCAGAGCTGACCACAACTCCTCAGCTGTGTGACTCACATTTCCCAGACATTTCAAAGTAAAAACCGCCTGATGACGTTGAGCCCTACTGCCAGCATAGTAAGGAGGTGTGCAGGATCCCTTCTGCGCAGTTAGAAAGCTTGTGGCATGACCAGACAGGCTTTGGGTGCAGGTGGAAGACCGAGAGGAGGTTGAGGAGGCAGAAGCAGTGGAGGAACTTTGACATAAAGAGGATTGACGCACAACTCGTGGGGACGGCAAGACTTGGACAGCAGCCCCTTGTCCTGCTGTCACCATAGTTACCCAGTGCCCAGTCAGCGACATGTAACGCCCCTGTCCATGCCAACTCGTCCAAGTGTATGTGGTGAAATGCACCCTGTCACACACAGAGTTTCTCAAAGAAGCGGTGATGTTGTGTGCGACATGCTGGTGGAGCGCAGGCACATCTTTCTTTGAGAAGTAGTGCCGACTGGGCATCTGGTACTGGTGCACTGCGACCGACATAAGGTCTCGAAAATCCTCTGTGTCCAAGGCAGCATTTCTGTAGCCAAGAGCTTGCAGATGGTGAAATTCAACCTCTTAGCTTTCTCATGGCTAGGAGGAAGTGGTCTTTTACTTGTCCACATCTGAGGGACCGAGGGCTGGCTATTGTGCTTAGACGGGGTTGATAAGGGTGTCCCCGGCAAACTGCCCGTCAGTGAGGAAGATGCAGGCGGACATGTTAGGTTGCCTTGATCCAAAGGTGGTGCTATCGATGTCGGACAGTGCTCAACACCAGCTGGTGTTACCACCTCGAAAGAAAATGATGACCTGCCAATCACGCTGGCTGTTGCGGGTAAAGAGGTGGCAGGTCTTCGCTCCAAAACAGGTGTGACTGCTGTCCCCCCAGTCACAGAGGATGAAGACGCCGCGGATGCACAAGATATGGCAGACGGTGGTTGGCCCGGCCGGCTAGTCCGCATTGTAGCACACAGAGCTTCCCACTGCAACTTATGCTTCATGTCCATGTGCCGGTTCATGCATGAAGTACTCAAACTATGTATTTTTTGGCCTTTACTTAGCTTTTGCTGACAAATGTTACAGATAACACGAGTTGGGTCATCTTTATCGATCTGAAAAAATGCCCAGGCTATGCAAGGCTTATCACCCAAGCGACCTGAAGAGCCACCACAACTTGTGGTGAGAGGCAGAGTTGTGTTTGAGGATGCAGTTGTTGACGTGCATCCAGTACTACGTCTCTGTCCAGGAAGGCGCAACCTGACCTCGTCGTCACTAGCATCTTCCTCCACCTCCTCTGCTGACCTCATCTCTTGGCTGACTGTGGGTTGACAGTAAGTGGGATCTCCAACCTCATCATCATCACCCTGTGCATTATCACACCCGTCGTCCTCAGAGCCAACCTGTTCCTGCCCTGACAAAAAACTAAAGTTGTCGCTCCAATCAGGTATTTGAGTCTCATCATCATCTTCCTCATTGTCTCCACCATCAGGAGTTACAGTTTGGGAATGAGGGTCTACATTATGGTCAGAACCTTCTGCGTCTGGTCCTGGATCCGACTCATAAAGATTTTGGGCATCAGTGCAGATCATTTCCTCGTCTGGATTCACAGTAGCGCTGGAGTCGACCTCTGATTCCCAGGCTACAGTATGAGTAAACAGCTCTGCAGACTCAACCATCTGTTCTACCTCATACTCAGACGGGCAGCTGGAGATTTGGGAGCTGTGAGGAAGCAAGTGCGATTGGGGTGACACCTTTGAGGACTGAAGTATTTGTGATGTTGAAGTTGATGTGGAGGAGAGCCCACTTAAAGGAGCACTTGATATCCGTTGAAGCACCTGCTGTTTTTGTGCCTCATCTGGAATTTGTAGCGATTGGCGTGGCCATAAGAAAGGGATCAGATCACATTGTCCGCTAAAAGAAGTAGACATTTTAGTTTGGCTGGAAGATGGTCTTTCTTCTGCAGATGTTACTGATGCTTTAACACCTACCCCATGGACACAACCTTTTTTCCCCTTCCCAACACGCCTATTCCCCTTTCCACCAGCAGCAGGCCTTTTTCCACTCATTTTGGTGGTTAACAAATTCACAACTCTGGAGTTGTTTGCACAAAAAAACAATGGATGGGAACCGAGCAGAGCTGAGTGGCCAAACTGTGATATTAGGCCAAAACTATTGGCTGGGTTAGATGCAGAAAAAAATTATATTCAATTTGCAACCTGATGGAGGTCAGTATAGATGGACTAATAGAACAAGTCCCACACACAGCTAGAAGCCCAAATATTTTTTCAGAGGTAGATGCAGAAAAAAATTGTATTCAGTTTGCAACCTGATGGAGGTCAGTATAGATGGACTAATAGAACAAGTCCCACACACAGCTAGAAGGCCAAATATTTTTTCAGAGGTAGATGCAGATAAAAATTATTTTTAATTTGCAGCCTGATGGAGGTCAGTATAGATGGACTAATAGAGAAAGTCCCACACACTGCTAGAAGGCCACATATTTTTTCAGAGCTAGATGCAGACAAAAAATTATTTTTAATTTGCAACCTGATGGAGGTCAGTATAGATGGACTAATAGAGAAAGTCCCACACACTGCTAGAAGGCCAAATATTTTTTCAGAGCTAGATGCAGACAAAAAATTATTTTTAATTTGCAACCTGATGGAGGTCAGTATAGATGGACTAAAAGAGAAAGTCCCACACACTGCTAGAAGGCCAAATATTTTTTCAGAGCTAGATGCAGATATAAATTATTTTTAATTTGCAACCTGATGGAGGTCAGTATAGATGGACTAATAGAGAAAGTCCCACACACTGCTAGAAGGCCAAATATTTTTTCAGAGCTAGATGCAGAAATAAATTATATTCAGTTTGCAACCTGATGGAGGTCAGTATAGATGGACTAATAGAACAAGTCCCACACACAGCTAGAAGCCCAAATATTTTTTCAGAGGTAGATGCAGATAAAAATTATTTTTAATTTGCAACCTGATGGAGGTCAGTATAGATGGAATAATAGAGAAAGTCCCACACACTGCTAGAAGGCCAAATATTTTTTCAGAGCTAGATGCAGACAAAAAATTATTTTGAATTTGCAGCGTAATGGAGGTCAGTATACATGGACTATTAGAACAAGTCCCACACATTGCTAGAAGGCCAAATATTTTTTCAGAGCTAGATGCAGAAAAAAATTATATTCAGTTTGCAACCTGATGGAGGTCAGTATAGATGGACTAAAAGAACAAGTCCCACACACTGCTAGAAGCCCAAATATTTTTTCAGAGCTAGATGCAGAAAAAAATTATATTCAATTTGCAACCTGATGGAGGTCAGTATAGATGGACCAATAGAATGATGATATGCCCAAAAGATTTTACTTCACTAGGTGCAGTAAAAAAATTGGTATTCTATACACAGGTGGTATATATTGCAACACAGATAGGCTACTCCACTGACTAACACACGCTGCAATAGGCCAAAAAGGATTAGCTTTGCTAGATTCAGCCAAATCCTGTGAAAAAAACTTGCACAGCACTGTCACAGACATGCCTGGCAAAAACTGATAGGAACTGATGTAACCTAGTCCTGAAAAGAACTGCAATTACAATTAGTCTTTACTCCCACAATCTATCTATTTAAGAGCACAGACCTGCCTGATAAAAGTCGTAGGAAATGCTGTAACCTAGTCCTTAAAAGGACTGCAATCACAACTATTCCCTACTCCCAAGCTATCTGTAGATTTGTGCGAAAATTGGCTTTAAATTAACAAGGTATAGCGCACACAGCAACAGCGGTGCCGTCTAACACGCAGCTGCAGCAGTGAGAAAATGGTGGCGACGGGGAAAATGGCTTGGTCTTATAGGGCAAGGACATGTGACATACACTGCCAATGACACATGCCCTTGCTTGTGTGAAAAAAAGCACTTCGCTCCGTGTGTGCGCTGCTGATAAGCTGACAGATTGCACCTCCCCACTGTAAATGTGGGAAAGAGAAAAAAAAATGGAGATCTTCATTATTCCTGCAGAGATCCATCCCCTGCCCCTCCCCCCACCCCGCTGTACACTCAAACTGCGTATTAACATTAATTTTCCTCATTACTGAGAAAAAATCCAGTTATGATTTTGGTGCACAAACAGTTATCGAACATAACCTCGAACAGCCGAATTTTTCTCAAATCGTTCGTGTTTGCCGAACGGCTCGAACACCGCCCAAAACAGCTCGAATTTGAGATTGGCGAACAGTTCGAGTCGAACAACGCTCATCTCTAATTCTAAACTTTCCCTCCCCATTTTATTCCTTTTGAAAAGACGTGCACATGTCACATCCCCATGTCAACGGCTATTCTAAGCTGAGTGTCCCTTCCCTCATCAGATCGCAGTCTCTATGCAGCTTGAGGCTGGACAAGTGCTGGCATGGGAGACTGGCTGGGAATTCCAGGATCCTTTGACATTTTGGCTGCTGCTATTGTCATTTGGATTTTTGGATTTTTGTTTTTAAAATCTAACCTTTCCCTCCCCATTTTATTCCTTTTGAAAAGAAGCGCAAATGTGATAATTTTATGTCAACGGCCAATCAAAGCTGAATGTGCCTTACCTCGTCAGATCACAACCGCTATGCAGTTTGAGGCTGGGCAAGTACCGGTATGGGAGACTGGCTGGGAATTCCCGGTTCCATTGACATATTGGCTGCTGCTATTGTCATTTGGATTTTTGTTTTTAAAATCTATCCTTTCCTTCCCCATTATATTCCTTTTGAAAAGACGGGCACATGTGACATCTGCACCTCAACAGCAATTCTAAGTTGAATGTGCCTGCCTTCGTCAGGTCGCAGCCGCAATGCACCTTGAGGCTGGGCAAGTACCGGCATGGGAGATTGGCTGGGAATCCCTGTTTCTGTTGACTTTTTGGCTGCTGCTATTGTCATTTGGATTTTTGTTTTTAAAATATTACCTTTCCCTCCCCATTTTATTCCTTTTGAAAAGACGCGCACATGTAACATCACAACATCAGCGGCCATTCTATGCTTAATGTTCCTGCCCTTGTCAGATTGCAGCTGCTACACAACTTGAGGCTGGGCAAGTACTGGCATGGGAGACTGGATAAGAATCTGTGGTTCCATGGTCATTTTGGCTGCTGCTATTGTCATTTGGATTTTTGGATTTTTGTTTTTAAAATCAAACTTTTCCCTCCCCATTTTATTCCTTTTGAAAAGACACGCACATGTGACAACTGCACTTCAGCCGCCATTGTAAGCTGAATGTGCCTGCCATAGTCAGATTGAAGCCGCTACACAGCTTGAGGCCAGGCCAGTAATGGCAGGGGAGATTGGCTGGGAATCCCTGGTTCTGTTGACATTTTGGCTGCTGCTATTGTCATTTGGATTTTTGGATTTTTGTTTTTAAAATCTAAGCTTTCCCTTCCCATTTTATTCCTTTTGAAAAGACGCGCACAAGTGACCTTTGCACGTCAACGGCCATTCTAAGCTGAATGTGCTTTCCCTTGTCAGATCGCTGCCGCTATGCAGCTTGAGTTCAGGTCAGTACCAGCATGGGAGACTGGCTGGGAATCCCTGGTTCCATTGACATTTTGGCTGCTGCTATTGTCATTTGGATTTTTGGATTTTTGTTTTTAAAATCTAACCTTTCCCTCCCCATTTTACTGCTTTTGAAAAGACGCGCACATGTTGGGTCTGCACTTCAACAGCCATTCTAAGCTGAATGTGCCTTCCCTCATCAGATCACAGCCACTAAGCAGCTTGAGGTTGGGCAAGTATCAGCATGGGAGACTGGCTGAGAAACACCGATTCCATTGACATTTTGGCTGCTGCTTTTGTCATTTGGATTTTTGTTTTTAAAATCTAACCTTTTCCTCCCCATTTTATTCCTTTTGAAAAGACGCGCACATGTGTCATTTGCACGTCAACAGCCATTCTAAGCCGAATGTGCCTTCCCTCATCAAATTGCAGCTGCTACGCAGGTTGAGGCCAGGCAAGTACCAGCATGGGAGACTGGCTGAGAATCCCCGTTTCGATTGACATTTTGGCTGCTGCTCTTGTCTTTTGGATTTTTGTTTTTAAAATTTAACCTTTCCCTCCCCATTTTATTCCTTTTTCAAAGACACGCACATGTGACATCTGCACGTCAGCGGCCATTCTAAGCTGAATGTGCCTGCCCTTTTCAGATCGCAGCCACTACGCAGCTTGAGGCCAGGCAAGTACCGGCATGGGAGACTGGCTGGGAATCCCCAGTTCCATTGACATTTTGGCTGCTGATATTTTCATTTGGATTTTTGGATTTTTGTTTTTAAAATCTAACCTTTCCCTCCCCATTTTATTCCTTTTGAAAAGACACGCACATGTGACATCTGCACGTCAATGGCCATTCTAAGCCGAATGTGCCTTCTCTCATCAGATCACAGCCGCTACGCAGCTTGAGGTTGGGCAAGTAGCAGCATGGTAAACTGGCTGAGAATCTCTGGTTCCGTTGACCTTTTGGCTGCTGCTATTGTCATTTGGATTTTTGAATTTTTGGATTTTTTTTTTTTTAAATCTAACCTTTCCCTCCCCATTTTATTCCTTTTGAAAAGACGCGCACATGTGACATCTGCACATCAACGGCCATTCTAAGCTGAATGTGGCTACCCTCGTCAGATCTCAGCTGCTAGGCATGAGAGACTGGCTGGGAATCCCCGGTTCTGTTGATATTTTGACTGCTGCTTTTGTCATTTGGATTTTTGAATTTTTATTTTTAAAATCTATCCTTTCCCTCCCCATTTTATTCCTTTTGAATAGACGTGCACATGTGACAGCCTGACTTCAACGGCTATTCTAAGTTTAGTGTGCCTTACCTCATCAAATTGCAGATGCTATGCAGCTTTAGTCTGGGCTAGTAACAGCGTGGGAGACTAGCTGGGAATCCCTGGTTCTGTTGACATTTTGCCTGCTTCTATTGTCATTTGGATTTTTGTTTTTAAAATCTATCCTTTCCTTCCCCATTATATTCCTTTTGAAAAGACGGGCACATGTGACATCTGCACCTCAACAGCAATTCTAAGTTGAATGTGCCTGCCTTCGTCAGGTCGCAGCCGCAATGCACCTTGAGGCCGGGCAAGTACCGGCATGGGAGATTGGCTGGGAATCCCTGTTTCTGTTGACTTTTTGGCTGCTGCTATTGTCATTTGGATTTTTGTTTTTAAAATATTACCTTTCCCTCCCCATTTTATTCCTTTTGAAAAGACGCGCACATGTAACATCACAACATCAGCGGCCATTCTATGCTTAATGTTCCTGCCCTTGTCAGATTGCAGCTGCTACACAACTTGAGGCTGGGCAAGTACTGGCATGGGAGACTGGATAAGAATCTGTGGTTCCATGGTCATTTTGGCTGCTGCTATTGTCATTTGGATTTTTGGATTTTTGTTTTTAAAATCAAACTTTTCCCTCCCCATTTTATTCCTTTTGAAAAGACACGCACATGTGACAACTGCACTTCAGCCGCCATTGTAAGCTGAATGTGCCTGCCATAGTCAGATTGAAGCCGCTACACAGCTTGAGGCCAGGCCAGTAATGGCAGGGGAGATTGGCTGGGAATCCCTGGTTCTGTTGACATTTTGGCTGCTGCTATTGTCATTTGGATTTTTGGATTTTTGTTTTTAAAATCTAAGCTTTCCCTTCCCATTTTATTCCTTTTGAAAAGACGCACACAAGTGACCTTTGCACGTCAACGGCCATTCTAAGCTGAATGTGCTTTCCCTTGTCAGATCGCTGCCGCTATGCAGCTTGAGTTCAGGTCAGTACCAGCATGGGAGACTGGCTGGGAATCCCTGGTTCCATTGACATTTTGGCTGCTGCTATTGTCATTTGGATTTTTGGATTTTTGTTTTTAAAATCTAACCTTTCCCTCCCCATTTTACTGCTTTTGAAAAGACGCGCACATGTTGGGTCTGCACTTCAACAGCCATTCTAAGCTGAATGTGCCTTCCCTCATCAGATCACAGCCACTAAGCAGCTTGAGGTTGGGCAAGTATCAGCATGGGAGACTGGCTGAGAAACACCGATTCCATTGACATTTTGGCTGCTGCTTTTGTCATTTGGATTTTTGTTTTTAAAATCTAACCTTTTCCTCCCCATTTTATTCCTTTTGAAAAGACGCGCACATGTGTCATTTGCACGTCAACAGCCATTCTAAGCCGAATGTGCCTTCCCTCATCAAATTGCAGCTGCTACGCAGGTTGAGGCCAGGCAAGTACCAGCATGGGAGACTGGCTGAGAATACCCGTTTCGATTGACATTTTGGCTGCTGCTCTTGTCTTTTGGATTTTTGTTTTTAAAATTTAACCTTTCCCTCCCCATTTTATTCCTTTTTCAAAGACACGCACATGTGACATCTGCACGTCAGCGGCCATTCTAAGCTGAATGTGCCTGCCCTTTTCAGATCGCAGCCACTACGCAGCTTGAGGCCAGGCAAGTACCGGCATGGGAGACTGGCTGGGAATCCCCAGTTCCATTGACATTTTGGCTGCTGATATTTTCATTTGGATTTTTGGATTTTTGTTTTTAAAATCTAACCTTTCCCTCCCCATTTTATTCCTTTTGAAAAGACACGCACATGTGACATCTGCACGTCAATGGCCATTCTAAGCCGAATGTGCCTTCTCTCATCAGATCACAGCCGCTACGCAGCTTGAGGTTGGGCAAGTAGCAGCATGGTAAACTGGCTGAGAATCTCTGGTTCCGTTGACCTTTTGGCTGCTGCTATTGTCATTTGGATTTTTGAATTTTTGGATTTTTTTTTTTTTAAATCTAACCTTTCCCTCCCCATTTTATTCCTTTTGAAAAGACGCGCACATGTGACATCTGCACATCAACGGCCATTCTAAGCTGAATGTGGCTACCCTCGTCAGATCTCAGCTGCTAGGCATGAGAGACTGGCTGGGAATCCCTGGTTCTGTTGATATTTTGACTGCTGCTTTTGTCATTTGGATTTTTGAATTTTTATTTTTAAAATCTATCCTTTCCCTCCCCATTTTATTCCTTTTGAATAGACGTGCACATGTGACAGCCTGACTTCAACGGCTATTCTAAGTTTAGTGTGCCTTACCTCATCAAATTGCAGATGCTATGCAGCTTTAGTCTGGGCTAGTAACAGCGTGGGAGACTAGCTGGGAATCCCTGGTTCTGTTGACATTTTGCCTTCTTCTATTGTCATTTGGATTTTTGTTTTTAAAATCTATCCTTTCCTTCCCCATTATATTCCTTTTGAAAAGACGGGCACATGTGACATCTGCACCTCAACAGCAATTCTAAGTTGAATGTGCCTGCCTTCGTCAGGTCGCAGCCGCAATGCACCTTGAGGCCGGGCAAGTACCGGCATGGGAGATTGGCTGGGAATCCCTGTTTCTGTTGACTTTTTGGCTGCTGCTATTGTCATTTGGATTTTTGTTTTTAAAATATTACCTTTCCCTCCCCATTTTATTCCTTTTGAAAAGACGCGCACATGTAACATCACAACATCAGCGGCCATTCTATGCTTAATGTTCCTGCCCTTGTCAGATTGCAGCTGCTACACAACTTGAGGCTGGGCAAGTACTGGCATGGGAGACTGGATAAGAATCTGTGGTTCCATGGTCATTTTGGCTGCTGCTATTGTCATTTGGATTTTTGGATTTTTGTTTTTAAAATCAAACTTTTCCCTCCCCATTTTATTCCTTTTGAAAAGACACGCACATGTGACAACTGCACTTCAGCCGCCATTGTAAGCTGAATGTGCCTGCCATAGTCAGATTGAAGCCGCTACACAGCTTGAGGCCAGGCCAGTAATGGCAGGGGAGATTGGCTGGGAATCCCTGGTTCTGTTGACATTTTGGCTGCTGCTATTGTCATTTGGATTTTTGGATTTTTGGATTTTTGTTTTTAAAATCTAAGCTTTCCCTTCCCATTTTATTCCTTTTGAAAAGACGCGCACAAGTGACCTTTGCACGTCAACGGCCATTCTAAGCTGAATGTGCTTTCCCTTGTCAGATCGCTGCCGCTATGCAGCTTGAGTTCAGGTCAGTACCAGCATGGGAGACTGGCTGGGAATCCCTGGTTCCATTGACTTTTTGGCTGCTGCTATTGTCATTTGGATTTTTGGATTTTTGTTTTTAAAATCTAACCTTTCCCTCCCCATTTTACTGCTTTTGAAAAGACGCGCACATGTTGGGTCTGCACTTCAACAGCCATTCTAAGCTGAATGTGCCTTCCCTCATCAGATCACAGCCACTAAGCAGCTTGAGGTTGGGCAAGTATCAGCATGGGAGACTGGCTGAGAAACACCGATTCCATTGACATTTTGGCTGCTGCTTTTGTCATTTGGATTTTTGTTTTTAAAATCTAACCTTTTCCTCCCCATTTTATTCCTTTTGAAAAGACGCGCACATGTGTCATTTGCACGTCAACAGCCATTCTAAGCCGAATGTGCCTTCCCTCATCAAATTGCAGCTGCTACGCAGGTTGAGGCCAGGCAAGTACCAGCATGGGAGACTGGCTGAGAATCCCCGTTTCGATTGACAATTTGGCTGCTGCTCTTGTCTTTTGGATTTTTGTTTTTAAAATTTAACCTTTCCCTCCCCATTTTATTCCTTTTTCAAAGACACGCACATGTGACATCTGCATGTCAGCGGCCATTCTAAGCTGAATGTGCCTGCCCTTTTCAGATCGCAGCCACTACGCAGCTTGAGGCCAGGCAAGTACCGGCATGGGAGACTGGCTGGGAATCCCCAGTTCCATTGACATTTTGGCTGCTGATATTTTCATTTGGATTTTTGGATTTTTGTTTTTAAAATCTAACCTTTCCCTCCCCATTTTATTCCTTTTGAAAAGACACGCACATGTGACATCTGCACGTCAATGGCCATTCTAAGCCGAATGTGCCTTCTCTCATCAGATCACAGCCGCTACGCAGCTTGAGGTTGGGCAAGTAGCAGCATGGTAAACTGGCTGAGAATCTCTGGTTCCGTTGACCTTTTGGCTGCTGCTATTGTCATTTGGATTTTTGAATTTTTGGATTTTTTTTTTTTTAAATCTAACCTTTCCCTCCCCATTTTATTCCTTTTGAAAAGACGCGCACATGTGACATCTGCACATCAACGGCCATTCTAAGCTGAATGTGGCTACCCTCGTCAGATCTCAGCTGCTAGGCATGAGAGACTGGCTGGGAATCCCCGGTTCTGTTGATATTTTGACTGCTGCTTTTGTCATTTGGATTTTTGAATTTTTATTTTTAAAATCTATCCTTTCCCTCCCCATTTTATTCCTTTTGAATAGACGTGCACATGTGACAGCCTGACTTCAACGGCTATTCTAAGTTTAGTGTGCCTTACCTCATCAAATCGCAGATGCTATGCAGCTTTAGTCTGGGCTAGTAACAGCGTGGGAGACTAGCTGGGAATCCCTGGTTCTGTTGACATTTTGCCTGCTTCTATTGTCATTTGGATTTTTGTTTTAAAAATCTAACCTTTCGATCCCCATTTTATTCCTTTTGAAAAGACAGGAACATGTGCCATCTGCATATCAATGGCCATTCTAAGCTGAATGTGCCTGCCATCGTGAGATCAGAGCCGCTATAAAGTTTTAGGCTGGGCAAGTACCGGCATGTGAGAATGGCTGGGAATCCTCTCTTCCGTTGACATTTTGGCTGCTGCTATTGTCATTTGGATTTTTGGATTTTTGGATTTTTGTTTTTAAAATCTAACCTTTCACTCCCCATTTTATTCCTTTTGAAAAGACGCGCACATGTGAGATCTGCACGTCAACGGCCATTCTAAGCTGAATGTGCCTGCTCTCATCAGATTGCAAGCACTGCTCAGCTTGAGGCTGGGCAAGTACCAGCATGGGAGACTGGCTGGGAATCCCTGGATCCGTTGACATTTTGGCTGCTGCTATTGTCATATGGATTTTTGGATTTTTTTTTATAATCTAACCTTTCCCTCCCCATTTTATTCCTTTTGAAAAGACGTGCACATGTGACATCTGTACTTCAATGGCCATTCTAAGCTGAATGTGCCTGCCCTCGTTAGATCACAGCCACTGAGCAGTTTGAGGCTGGGCAAGTACTGGCATGGGAGACTGGCTGGGAATTCTTGGTTCCACAGACATTTGGGCTGCTGTTATTGTCATTTGGATTTTTGATTTTAATAATCTAACCATTCCCTCTGCATTTTATTCCTTTTGAAAAGACGTGCAAATGTGACATTTGCATGTCAACGGCCATTCAAAGCTGAATGTGCCTGCTCTTGTCAGATCACAACCGCTATGCAGCTTGAGGCCAGGCAGGTACTGGCATGGGAGACTGGCTGGAAATCCCTGCATCTGTTGACATTTTGACTGCTGCTGTTGTAATTTGGATTTTTGTTTTTAAAATCTAACCTTTCCCTTCCCATTTTATACCTTTTGAAAAGACGCGCACATGGGCCATTTGCATGTCAGAAGCCATTCAAAGCTGAATGTGCCTGCCCTCGTTAGATCGCAACCGCTATGCAGCTTGAGGCCAGGCAAGTACCTGCAAGGGAGACTGGCTGGGATTTCCATGCTTCCGTTGACATTTTGGCTGCTGCTATTGTCATTTGAATTTTTGTTTTTAATATCTAACCTTTCCCTCCACATTTTATTCCTTTTGAAAAGACACGCACATGTGAAATCTACAAGTTAGCAGCCATTCTAAGCTTAATGTGCCTGCTCTCATCAGATCGCAGCCGCTACGCAGCTTGAGGCTGGGCAAGTACTGGCATGGGAGACTGGCTGGGAATCCCCAGTTCCATTGACTATTTGGCTGCTGCTATTGTCATTTGGATTTTTTAATTTTTGTTTTTAAAATCTAACCTTTACCTCCACATTTTATTCCTTTTGGAAAGAAGCGCACATGTGACATCTGCATGTCAACGGCCATTTTAAGCTGAATGTGGCTGACTTTGTCAGATCACAGCTGCTATGCAGCTTTAGGCTGGGCAAGTACCAGCATGGGGGAATGGCTGGGAATCCCTGGTTCCATTGACATATTGGCTGCTGCTATTGTCATTTGGATATTTGTTTTTAAAATCTAACCTTTCCCTCCCATTTTATTCCTTTTGAAAAGAGGCGCTCATGTGACATCTGCACATCAACGGCAATTCTAAGCTGAATGTGCCTGCCCTTGTCAGCTTGCAGCCACTATGTAGCTGGAGGCCAGGCAAGTACTGGAATGTGAAACTGGCTGGGAATTCCCAGTTCCATTGACATTTTGGCTGCTGCTATTGTCATTTGGATTTTTGTTTTTCAAATCTAACCTCTCCCGCCCCATTTTATTCCTTTTGAAAAGACATGCACATGTGACATTTGCACGTCAACGGCCATTCTAAGCTGAATGCGCCTTCTCTCGTCAGATCGCAGCCACTACGCAGCTTGAGGCTGGGCAGTACCATTATGGGAGACTGGCTGGGATCCCATGTTTCCGTTGACAATTTGGCTGCTGCTATAGTCATTTGGATTTTTGGATGTTTGTTTTTAAAATCTAACCTTTCCCTCCCCATTTTATTCCTTTTGAAAAGACACGCACATGTGACATCTGCATGTCTACGGCCATTCTAAGTAGTTTTGAGCCACCCCCGTAGTGTTCGAGTTCGGTTCGATTCGTCAAACACCCGTGTGTTCGCCGAACTGTTCGTCGAACACTTTCGAACACCGTTAAAACCAATTGCAGGCAAAAAAAACCACATAGAAACACATAGAAAACACCTTCAAAGGTGTCCAAAAGCTGACAAACTGCTCAGAAGACACAACTAACACATGGAAAAGTGACAAGTACATATAGTCATGCAAAATGAAAAGAGGTGGAGGAGTAAAAGGAGGGGGAGACACAGATATAGGCATGTCATGCCCTTCTAAAATCCAAAAAGTGAGAAGCCGACGCGTTCAGTCCGCTCCTGCCCGTGCCACCTCTGTGTCGCCGGGTTTGTGCCAGAGCCGCGGTGAACCCTGATGGCCAGCCCCCCTCTCCCAATACTGGTGCCTGTCCGCTGGTGGGTCAAGCGAGCCCCCCTGTGGTGGAGGCAGCTCTAAGCTTTTTAATTTAAATTGTCTCTCTAATTTGAATGAATACACTTTAAATCCATTTACAAGGATCTATTGGTATGCAAGTCTCATGCCAGCAGCTGCGTAATTCCAGCTCCAGTAGCGTCCACTAAAGCTGCTGCACTTAAAAAGCTTTTATAAGGATCGAGCTCGGCTGTCCACCGCAAGGCATCCTACTGCCAGTCCCAGCCCCTATGCCTTGGGGTGCCTCCTGATGCTATTCACTGAGTATCCCGAGGTCCCGAAGCATTTCCTTTGAAAAAATTAAGTGTCCAAACTACAGGTGGTGTAGCTTGCTTAACAGCCGGGATAATCCGCTGACTAGCAGACACTGCTACTAGGCACAATTTATTTCCTGGGCTAGATGCAGTTACAAATTTGTAATTAGATACTCTCGTTGGATGCTGAGAAAGCATTCCATAGAGTCTCCTGGCACGCCATATATGATTCTCTTAAAAAGCTTGGGGTAGGGGTCTAGGGGACCCTTTTATAGCCAAAATCACGGCCCTGTATCAAAATACGTCACCTAGGCTGAAGATAAATGGAACTGTAGCACCCTGAGGACTCGGTTGCTACAGAGGTATTGCACCTCATCCAGAGGTGTGATATCTCACTCTCAGGTAAGGATGGAGTGTGGATCAGGACCCGACACCTGCATGCATTACACCACATTGCCGTAGGGCAGGGCGACCAATATGCCTCTGAGATGGGCACGACAGTCCCTGTCCCTGGCTGGAGTGGGGGGAGGGAACACTGAGGAAGGGGAACCCTGTAGTGCAGGAGCAGGGAGGAAGAAGTGCCTGGGTGCATTGAGAGGGGAGTATAAAAGGTGGGCACCATCTTAGTTCAGTGCAGAGAAGTCTGAGCAGAGGTGGCAGGGAGCAGGGGCTCTGCATGAGCTCTGCTCCGGAGGCGGGCCTAGTAACAGAGGCCCAGGCCTGGAAGAGGGAGAAGGAAGGAAGAGGAGCAGAGAAGGCTCCAGGAATGAGGAATGAAGGGATCCCAGGGGTGCGGACGGGCGAGTTGCCACCGCACGCCCGAATCCACCTGTGTGGAGGGGTCAGGCCAAGGGGGGAGACCGGTCCCCGAACTAGTGGAGGCAGGAAACGACCCTCAGCTAGATACCGGAGGCTGTGACATTTTATGTGGCACAGCCCCTCGCTACACCCGCTAGGAAGGCACCACATAGGGTCAGGGAAACTGGCGCCAAGTTTACCAAGAGGAGGCCCGAGGCAGCCAGACAGAAGGGTTGGTAAGAAAGGCCAGACAAAGGACACACAAAGGGGGTCCTGTGAAGCGCTCCAAAGATATCTGGGAGTTGTCTGAGCCCCTCACCTGGTGAGCACAGTACGACGTGGGCAGCCGTTACCTGCAGACGTGGTCTGGATAATAAGAACTGTGAGTAAAGGCCCTGGACTGCATCACTGACTCCGTGTCGTTACTGCTGCTGCCCTGCACCATCACCCCCATCCTCCGCATACACTGCCCTGAGGCTATACTCCTCCCGTGGGGAGTTATGCTACACTCTGCTGCACCCACAACACCAGCCTCAGCGGTCTGCCCTGCAGCGGCGGTTCACTCTGACCGCAAACCACGGGTGGCGTAGTCGGACATTTAAACATCAAAACCACATAAATAGTTCCGCCACTTGTTTGACCACCCTGAGCCACGGAACCGGGTCGCCGCCACGAAGACTACAACCACCAGCATCCACCAAAAAGGGTCCGGCTCCGGGTGTCCCAAGGCCCAGGGGGTGCATCAGAACATTTTCATCACCTTTCACAATCACCAATGGGACAAGGCAGGGATGTCCTCTGTCCCCTCTCTTATACATCCTAGTGACGGAGCACCTGCTCTCATCAATTCGCCATAACCCCAATATTAGGTGGATTGAGGTGGGAGGCACCGAGTACAAGTGCTCTCTATTTGCTGATGATGTCCTAGTATATATCACTCAATCACATATATCCATCCATGCTGTTATGGCTGAAATAGATCACTTTGTTACATGGTCAAATTTTAAAATCAATGCAGCGAAGTCTGAGGCCCTCGATGTCTCCCTCCCCAAATCCATATAGGATTCCATCCAGTCCAACTTTCCCTTTGCCTGGCCCTCACAGGGTATCAAATACTTAGGAATTCCTATTCATAGAGACCACTCCCATCTATGTTATCTTAATTTTGGGCCCTTTATTGAACAACTCCATACAGACCACGGTTGGCAAGTTAGAACTGTAAGATTCACTACGTGAACCACTGGTGTTTTGTGGAAAAGCACATGTACACTGTGTTCCAAATTATTATGCAAAAAGTGTTTAGGAGTGATAAGGGAAGAATTAGTTTGTTTGTCAGTTAAACTCATTGATGGTGATGTGTGTCAGGGCTCTTTATATCACTGTAAGCAATTGCAGACACCTGTGCTAATTAGTTTGGCAGGTGTGTCCAATGAAAGGCAAGACTACTTAAGAAGGCTGTCTCACATTATTAAGCAGCCTACATTTTCTGCAAAAATGGGAAAGAAAAAGGATGTGTCGGCTTCTGAGAAGCAACAAATTGTGGAGTGTTTAGGTCAAGGCATGACTACAATCAACATTGTGCGATGATCAGGATGAAGTGTCTTGACAATCAAGAAGTATGTAGCTGATTCACAGTACACACGTGTGCGTGCTGATAAGGGCAAATTGAGGACTCTTTCCTACAGGCAATTACGTCAGGTTAAAAGAGCAGTGGCAAAAAAGCCTTGTCATAGCAGCAGACAAGTTTTTGAAGCTGCTGGTGCCTCCAACGTCCGCCGAACAACAAGATGCAGGGTCCTTCAGAGGTTTGCAGCTGTGCATATGCCATCCTGTCGACCTCCTCTATCCACTTCACACAAGCAGAAACGGCTCCAGTGGGCCAAACATTACATGAAGACTGATTTCAAAACTGTTTTGTTCACGGATGAGTGCCGTGCAGCGCTCGATGGTCCAGATGGATGGAGTTGAGGATGGCTGGTTGATGGACACCCCACGCAAACACGACTACAGCACCAATAAGGAGGAGGTGGAGTAATGTTTTGTGCTGGAATCATGGGGAGAGAGATTGTCGGCCCCTTTAGGATCCCTGAAGGCGCTAAAGATGAAGTCCATAATGTATGTGGATTTTCTCAAACAGCACTTCCTGCCATGGTTGAAGAAGAAGAACCGTGTATTTCACAGCAAGATCATTTTTTTGCATGATAATGCACCATCTCATGCTGCACATAAAACATCTGCATCTCTGGCTGATATGGGCATAAAAGGGGACAAACTTATGGTGTGTCCCCCATGCTCCCCTGACCTCTAACCCATTCAGAACCTCTGGAGCATCATCAAAAGGAGTGTCTATGATGGCGGGAGGCAGTTCACATCTAAGCAACAGCTCTGGGAGGGTATTCTGTCCTCATGCAAAACAATTGAAGCAGAAACCATCCAAAACCTGACAAATTCAATGGACGAGAGTTCAGAAGCTCCTTTCGAACAAGTGATGTGAAAATGTAACATCACCTAGAATAAAGTTTTGAGTTGAAAACTGTTTGATTTCAGTTTCTAATAACCTGCTAATGCTTATAATTTCAAAAATGACCATTTTTTTGGTCTTTATTAAAATGAAAAGGTTGATCGAAAAGTTTGGGGGATCTAAGAGTGTGGCAACCCAGTAGTCATGATTACTTCGAATTCTGACAATATGAGGGTCATGTTGCAGGTAGTGCAGCAAGAAAGCACTTATGTGTCTTGCGCATCTCGAAGCCCCAAAATTATTTTCTGGGCTAGATGCAGCTAAAAATTATTATTAATTTTAAATCTGGTGGAGCTTAGTATAGATGGCCTAATAGGATCAGTGCTGCACACTGCTACAAAGCCCAAATTATTTTCCAGTCAAGATTCAGATAAACATGATTAGTAATTTTAAATCTGGTGGAGCTTATTATAGATGGCCTAATAGAATCAGTGCTGCACACTGCTACAAAGCCCAAATTGTTTTCCAGCCAAGATACAGATAAACATGATTAGTAATTTGAAAGCTTTAAACGGTTGGTAGGGTGATTTTAACCAATCATCAAGCTTTTACTCTCCCCAGGATGACACAGGGGTAGAAAAGTCATTTCGGATCCATGATTTGTTCATCTTTATGAACGTGAGTCTGTCTACATTATCAGTGGAGAGCCGCGTGCGCTTATCTGTCAGCACACCACCAGCAGCGCTGAACACACGTTCAGACAGAACGCTGGCTGCGGGGCATGACAAGATCTCCAAGGAGTAAGTTGCTAGCTCCGGCCATTTATCCAGATTGGAAGCCCAAAAAGAGCAAGGGTCCAGTGACACAGTCATGGCTTCAGTGTGTACTTGGAGATACTCCTGTACCATCGTCTCTAGGCGTTGACTATGTGTCAGACTTCTTGTCTCCTGTGGCCTTGCAAAGGATGGGCTAAAAAAGTGGTGAAATGATTCCGCAAAATTGATGTTACCAGCAGATACTGTGGTTCTGTTACAGTTTGAGTGCTGAACACTTGACGGTCCCACGGTTGGCAAGTTGGAACTGTGAGATTCACTACGTGCACCACTGGTATTTTGTGGAAAAGCACATGTGAGATTCTGCAACAGTCTCTGCTGATACTCCTGCATGCGTGCATCCCTTTCTATGGCAGGAATAATTTCTGCAAATTTACTTTTGTACCGGGGATCTAACAGTGTGGCAACCCAGTAGTCAGGATTATTTCTAATTCTCACAATTCGAGGGTCATGTTGCAGGTAGTGCAGCAAGAAGGCACTCATGTGTGTTGCGCATCCAGGAGCACAAAGTCCCTGTTGTGTTGTTGGCGAGGTAACAATCATGCTTCCTTTCTCTGTCCTCTCCCCCCAACCTCGCACAACAGAAATGTGATCAAGGTCTCCCTCATCTGATGAGTCTTCCATCAGTTCGTCCTCCACTTCTTCCTGGGCTCCTGCACCTTCCTCACTAGTTTGGCTGCTACCATGCGCCCTGGTAAAACCATCTCCCCCACCCTCACATGCCTGCCGCCTTGGTGCTGCCGACCTTCTGGACCTTGCAGATGTTAGCCCTTCCGCATACAACTCCTCCTCCTCTACTTCCTCCACCTCCTCTTGTGCCACCACCTGACTCCGAATTCTGTTTAACATGTGCTCCAGCATGTAAATCACCGGAATAGTCATGCTGATAATGGCATCGTCAGCACTAAACATCTTCGTCGCCATTTCAAAACTGTGCAGAAGGGTGCATAGGTCCCTGATCTGAGACCACTCCTCCAGCGTGATTTGCCCCACCTCTGAATCTCGTTGGCCCAGGCTATACGTCAGAACGTATTGCAGCAGGGCTTGTCAGTGCTGCCACAGTCGCTGCAACATGTGCAGAGATGAATTCCACCGGGTAGGCACATCGCATTTTAGCCGGTGAAGTGGCAGGCCCAACGACTTCTGTAGAGATGTAAGTCGCTGAGCTGCGGGATGCGAACGGCGGAAGTGAGCACACAGCGACCGTGCCCTCTGCAGAAGGCCATCTAGTCTGGGATAGTGGGCTAAAAATTGCTGGACAACAAGGTTCAACACGTGAGCCATACATGGCACGTGTGTGACATTGCCCCTGCGAAGGGCCGCACCCAGGTTTGCAGCATTGTCGCACACGGCCTTCCCTGGTTTCAGGTCCAGTGGAGACAACCATTCATGAAATTGGTTCTACAGAGCTGACCACAACTCCTCAGCTGTGTGACTCACATTTCCCAGACATTTCAAAGTAAAAACCGCCTGATGACGTTGAGTCCTACTGCCAGCATAGTAAGGAGGTGTACAGGATCCCTTCTGCGCAGTTAGAAAGCTTGTGGCATGACCAGAAAGGCTTTGGGTGCATGTGGAAGACCAAGAGGAGGTTGAGGAGGTAGAAGCAGTGGAGGAACTTTGACATAAAGAGGATAGACGCACAACTCGTGGGGACGGCAAGACTTGGACAGCAGCCCCTTGTCCTGCTGTCACCATAGTTACCCAGTGCCCAGTCAGCGACATGTAACGCCCCTGTCCATGCCAACTCGTCCAAGTGTCTGTGGTGAAATCACCCTGTCACACACAGAGTTTCTCAAAGAAGCGGTGATGTTGTGTGCGACATGCTTGTGGAGCGCAGGCACACCTTTCTTTGAGAAGTAGTGCCGACTGGGCATCTGGTACTGGGGCACTGCGACCGACATAAGGTCTCGAAAATCCTCTGTGTCCACCAGGCGGAAAGGCAGCATTTCTGTAGCCAAGAGCTTGCAGATGGTGAAATTCAACCTCTTAGCTTTCTCATGGCTAGGAGGAAATGGTCTTTTACTTGTCCACATCTGAGGGATCGAGGGCTGGCTATTGTGCTTAGACAGTGTTGATAAATGTGTCCCCGGCAAACTGCCCGTCTGTGAGGAAGATGCAGGCGGACATGTTAGGTTGCCTTGATCCAAAGGTGGTACTATCGATGTCGGACAGCGCTCAACACCAGCTGGTGTTACCACCTCCAAAGAAAATGATGACCTGCCAATCACGCTGGCTGTTGCGGGTAAAGAGGTGGCAGGTCTGCGCCCCAAAACAGGTGTGACTGCTGTCCCCCCAGTCACAGAGGATGAAGAGGCCGCGGATGCACAAGATATGGCAGACGGTGGTTGGCCCGGCCGGCTAGGCCGCATTGTAGCACACTGAGCTTCCCACTGCAACTTATGCTTCATGTCCATGTGCCGGTTCATGCATGAAGTACTCAAACTATGTATTTTTTGGCCTCTACTTAGCTTTTGCTGACAAATGTTACAGATAACACGAGTTGGGTTATCTTTATCGATCTGAAAAAATGCCCAGCCTATGCAAGGCTTAGCACCCATGCGACCTGAAGAGCCACCACGACTTGTGGTGAGAGGCAGAGTTGTGTTTGAGGATGCAGTTGTTGACGTGCTTCCAGTACTACGTCTCTGTCCAGGAAGGCGTAACCTGACCTCGTCGTCACTAGCATCTTCCTCCACCTCCTCTGCTGACCTCATCTCTTGGCTGACTGTGGGTTGACAGTAAGTGGGATCTCCAACCTAATCACCATCACCCTGTGCGTTATCACACCCGTCGTCCTCAGAGCCAACCTGTTCCTGCCCTGACAAAATACTAAAGTTGTCGCTCCAATCAGGTATTTGAGTCTCATCATCGTCTTCCTCATTGTCTCCACCAACAGGAGTTACAGTTTGGGAATGAGGGTCTACATTATGGTCAGAACCTTCTGCGTCTGGTCCTGGATCCGACTCATAAAGATTCTGGGCATCAGTGCAGATCATTTCCTCGTCTGGATTCACGGAAGCGCTGGAGTCGACCTCTGATTCCCAGGCTATAGTATGAGTAAACAGCTCTGCAGACTCAACCATCTGTTCTACCTCATACTCAGACGGGCAGCTGGAGATTTGGGAGCTGTGAGGAAGCAAGTGCGATTGGGGTGACACCTTTGAGGACTGGAGAATTTGTGATGTTGAAGTTGATGTGGAGGAGAGCCCACTTAAAGGAGCACTTGATATCCGTTGAAGCACCTGCTGTTTTTGTGCCTCATCTGGA
This sequence comes from Phyllobates terribilis, assembly GCF_046119375.1. Lineage (NCBI taxonomy): Eukaryota > Metazoa > Chordata > Amphibia > Anura > Dendrobatidae > Phyllobates > Phyllobates terribilis. Next base: position 7,036,522 of record NW_027362792.1, read on the forward strand.
ATTTGTAGCGGTTGGCGTGGCCGTAAGAAAGGGATCTTATCACATTGTCCGCTAAAAGAAGCAGACATTTTAGTTTGGCTGGAAGATGGTCTTTCTTCTGCAGATGTTACTGTTGCTTTAACACCTACCCCACGGACACAACCTTTTTTCCCCTTCCCAACACGCCTATTCCCCTTTCCACCAGCAGCAGGCCTTTTTCCACTCATTTTGGTGGTTAACTAATTCACAACTCTGGAGTTGTTTGCACAAAAAAACAATGGATGGGAACCGAGCAGAGCTGAGTGGATAAACTGTGGTATTTGGCCAAAACTATTGGCTGCATTAGATGCAGAAAAAAATTATATTCAATTTGCAACCTGATGGAGGTCAGTATAGATGGACTAATAGAACAAGTCCCACACACAGCTAGAAGCCCAAATATTTTTTCAGAGGTAGATGCAGAAAAAAATATATTCAGTTTGCAACCTGATGGAGGTCAGTATAGATGGACTAATAGAGAAAGTCCCACACACTGCTAGAAGGCCAAATATTTTTTCAGAGCTAGATGCAGAAAAAAATTATATTCAGTTTGCAACCTGATGGAGGTCAGTATAGATGGACTAATAGAGAAAGTCCCACACACTGCTAGAAGGCCAAATATTTTTTCAGAGCTAGATGCAGAAAAAAATATATTCAGTTTGCAACCTGATGGAGATCTCTATAGATGGATTAATAGAACAAGTCCCACACACAGCTAGAAGCCCAATATTTTTTCAGAGGTAGATGAAGAAAAAAATATATGCAGTTTGCAACCTGATGGAGGTCAGTATAGATGGACTAATACAACAAGTCCCACACACAGCTAGAAGCCCAATATTTTTTCAGAGGTAGATGCAGAAAAAAATATATTCAGTTTGCAACCTGATGGAGGTCTGTATAGATGGATTAATAGAACAAGTCCCACACACAGCTAGAAGCCCAATATTTTTTCAGAGGTAGATGAAGAAAAAAATATATTCAGTTTGCAACCTGATGGAGGTCAGTATAGATGGACTAATACAACAAGTCCCACACACAGCTAGAAGCCCAATATTTTTTCAGAGGTAGATGCAGAAAAAAATATATTCAGTTTGCAACCTGATGGAGGTCAGTATAGATGGACTAATACAACAAGTCCCACATACAGCTAGAAGCCCAAGATTTTTTCAGAGGTAGATGCAGAAAAAAATATATTCAGTTTGCAACCTGATGGAGGTCTGTATAGATGGATTAATAGAACAAGTCCCACACACAGCTAGAAGCCCAATATTTTTTCAGAGGTAGATGCAGAAAAAAATATATTCAGTTTGCAACCTGATGGAGGTCAGTATAGATGGACTAATACAACAAGTCCCACACACAGCTAGAAGCCCAATATTTTTTCAGAGGTAGATGCAGAAAAAAATATATTAAGTTTGCAACCTGATGGAGGTCAGTATAGATGGACTAATACAACAAGTCCCACACACAGCTAGAAGCCCAATATTTTTTCAGAGGTAGATGCAGAAAAAAATATATTCAGTTTGCAACCTGATGGAGGTCTGTATAGATGGATTAATAGAACAAGTCCCACACACAGCTAGAAGCCCAATATTTTTTCAGAGGTAGATGAAGAAAAAAATATATTCAGTTTGCAACCTGATGGAGGTCAGTATAGATGGACTAATACAACAAGTCCCACACACAGCTAGAAGCCCAATATTTTTTCAGAGGTAGATGCAGAAAAAAATATATTCAGTTTGCAACCTGATGGAGGTCAGTATAGATGGACTAATACAACAAGTCCCACATACAGCTAGAAGCCCAAGATTTTTTCAGAGGTAGATGCAGAAAAAAATATATTCAGTTTGCAACCTGATGGAGGTCTGTATAGATGGATTAATAGAACAAGTCCCACACACAGCTAGAAGCCCAATATTTTTTCAGAGGTAGATGCAGAAAAAAATATATTCAGTTTGCAACCTGATGGAGGTCAGTATAGATGGACTAATACAACAAGTCCCACACACAGCTAGAAGCCCAATATTTTTTCAGAGGTAGATGCAGAAAAAAATATATTAAGTTTGCAACCTGATGGAGGTCAGTATAGATGGACTAATACAACAAGTCCCACACACAGCTAGAAGCCCAATATTTTTTCAGAGGTAGATGCAGAAAAAAATATATTCAGTTTGCAACCTGATGGAGGTCAGTATAGATGGACTAATACAACAAGTCCCACACACAGCTAGAAGCCCAATATTTTTTCAGAGGTAGATGCAGAAAAAAATATATTCAGTTTGCAACCTGATGGAGGTCTTCATTGTTCCTGCAGAGATCCATCCAATGCCCCTCGCCCCACCCCACTGTACACTCAAACTGCGTATTAACATTAATTTTCATCGTTACTGAGAAATAATCCAGTTATGATACTGGTGCACGAACAGTTATCGAACAGCCGAATTTTTCTCAAATCGTTCGTGTTTGCCGAACGGCTCGAACACCTCGAATTTGAGATTGGCGAACAGTTAGAGTAGAACAACGCTCATCTCTACTTGGGATTCCCAGCCAGTCTCCCATGATGGTACTTGCCCAATCTCAAGCTACGTAGCGGCTGCAATCTGACGAGGACAAGCACATTCAGCTTAGAAAGGCCGTTGATGTGCAGATGTCAAATGTGCGTGTCTTTTCAAAATGAATAAAATGGGGAGGGAAATTTTAGATTTTATAAACAAAAATCCAAATTACAATAGCGGCTGCGAAAATGTCACTGGAACGGGGGATTCCCAGTTAGTCACCCATGTCTCTACTTGCTCAGCCTCAAGCTGCATAAAGGCTGCGATATGACAAGGGCAGGTACATTCAGCTTAGAATGGCCGTTGACGTGCAGATGTCACATGTGCGCGTCTTTTCAAAAGGAATAAAATAGGGAGGGAAAGGTTGGATTCTAAAAAAAAAAATCCAAAAATCCAAATGACAATAGCAGCTGCCAAAATGTCAACAGAACCAGGGATTCCCAGCCAGTCTCCCATGCTGGTACTTGCCCATCCTCAAGCTGTGCTGCGGCTGTGTTCTGACAAGGGCAGGCACATTCAGCTTAGAATGGCCACTGACATGCCAATGTCACATGTGCGTGTCTTTTCAAAAGGAATAAAATGGGGAGGGAAAAATTAGAATTTAAAAGCAAAAAGCCAAATGACAATAGCACCAGCCAAAATGTTAACGGAACCAGTGATTCCCAGCCAGCCTCCCATGCTGGTACTTGCCCAGACTCAAGCTGCGTAGCTGCTGTGATCTAACAAGGTTAGGCACATTAAGCTGAGTGTGGCCATTAACGTGTAGATGACACATGTGCGCGACTTTTCAAAAGGAATAAAATGGGGAGGGAAAGGTTAGATTTTAAAAACAAAAATCCAAATGACAATAGCAGCAGCCAAAATGTCATTGTAACCGAGGATATTCAGCCAGTCACCCATACCAGCACTTGCCCTGCCTCAAGTTGCGTAGCAGCTGTGACCTGACATGGGCAAGCACATTCAGCTTAGAATGGCCGCTGACGTGTAGTTGTCACATGTGCGTGTCATTTCAAAAGGAATAAAATGGGGAGGGAAAGGTTAGATTTTAAAAACAAAAATCCAAATGACAATAGCAGCAGCCAAAATGTCAATGGAAACAGGGACTCCCAGCCACTCTTCCATGCTGTTACATACCAAGCCTCAAGCTGCATTGCAGCTGTGATCTGACGAGGGCAGGCACATTCAGTTTAGAATGGCCGTTGACGTGCCAATGTCACATGTGCGTGTCTTTTCAAAAGGAATAAAATGGGGAGGGAAAAGTTAGAATTTAAAAGCAAAAAGCCAAAAATCCAAATGACAATAGCACCAGACAAAATGTTAACAGAACCAGGATTCCCAGCCAGTCTCCCATGCTGGTATTTGCCCAGAAACAAGCTGCATAGCTGCTATGATCTAATGAGGGTAGACACATTAAGCTGAGTGTGGCCGTTGATGTGTGGATGTCACATGTGCGCGTCTTTTCAAAAGGAATAAATTGGAGAGGGAAAAGTTAGATTTCAAAAACAAAAATCCACATGACAAAAGCAGCTGCCAAAATTTCAACAAAACTGGGGATTCCCAGCCAGTGTCCCATGCTGGTACTTGCCAAGCCTCAAGCTGCATTGCAGCTGTGATCTGACGAGGGCAGGCACATTCAGCTTAGAATGGCCATTGACGTGCCAATGTCACATGTGCGTGTCTTTTCAAAAGGAATAAAATGGGGAGGGAAAGGTTAGATTTTAAAAACAAAAATCCAAATGACAATAGCAGCAACCATAATGTCATTGGAACTGAGGATATTCAGCCAGTCACCCATACCAGCACTTGCCCGGCCTCAAGGTGCATAGCAGCTGTGATCTGAAGAGGGTAGGTACATTCAGCTTAGAATGGCCAATGACGTGTGGATGTCACATGTGCACGTCTTTTCAAAAGGAATAAAATGGGGAGGGAAAAGTTAGATTTTAAAAAAAAAAATCCAAAAATCCAAATGACAATAGCAGCAGCAAAATTGTTGACGGAACTGGGGAGTCCCAGCCAGACTCCCATGTTGGTACTTGCCCAACCTCAAGCAGTGTAGCGGCTGTGATCTGACCCAGGAAGGAACATTCAGCTTAGAAGGCCGTTGATGTGCAGATGTTGCATGTGCGCGTCTTTTCAAAATGAATAAAATGGGGAGGGAAAGGTTAGATATTAAAAACAAAAATCCAATAATCCAAATGACAATAGCAGCAGCCAAAATGTCAACAAACCTGGGGATTCCCAGCCAGTCTCCCATGCTGGTACTTGCCCAGCCTCAAGGTGCATAGCAGCTGCAATCTGACAAGGGCAGGCACATTCAACTTAGAATGGCCGTTGACATGCAAATATCACAAGTGCGCGTCTTTTCAAAAGGAATAAAACGGGGAGGGAAAGGTTAGATTTTTAAACCAAAAATCCAAATGACAATAGCAGCAGCCAAATTGTCAAAGAAACAGGGGATTCCCAGCCAGTCTCCCATGCCGGTACTTGCCCAACCTCAAGCTTCGTAGTGGCTACGATCTGACCCAGGAAGGAACATTCAGCTTAGAAGGCCGTTGACATACAAATGTTTCATGTGCGCGTCTTTTCAAAAGGAATAAAATGGGGAGGGAAAGGTTAGATTTTAAAAACAAAAATCCAAAAATCCCAATGACAATAGCAGCAGCCAAAATGTCCACGGAAGAGGTGATTCCCTGCCAGCCTCCTATGCCTGTACTTGCCCAGCCACAAGGTGCGTAGTGGCTGCGATCTGACAAGGGCAGACACATTCAGCTTAGAATGGCCGTTGACGTGCAGATGTCACATGTGCGTGTCTTTTCAAAAGGAATAAAATGGGGAGGGAAAAGTTAGATTTTAAAAACCAAAAATCCAAATGACAATAGCAGCAGCCAAAATGTTAATTGAAGCGGGGATTCCCAGCCAGTTTCCCATGCATGTACTTGCCCATCCTCAAGCTGCACAGCAGCTGCAATTTGACAAGTGTAAGCACATTCAGCTTAGAATGGCCGTTGACATGCAGATGTCACATGTGCGCGTCTTTTCAAAAGGAATAAAATGGATAGGGAAAAGTTAGATTTTAAAAACAAAAATCTAAAAATCTAAATGACAATAGCAGAGGCCAAAATGTCTACGGAACTGGGGATTCACAGCCAGCCACCCATGCCGGTACTTACCCTGCCTCAAGCTGTGTAGCGGCTGCAATTTGACGAGGGTAGGCAAATTCAGCTTAGAATGGCCGTTGATGTGCAGAATTCACATGTGAGCGTCTTTTCAAAAGGAATAAAATGGGGAGGGAAAGGTTAGATTTTAAAAACAAAAATCCAAAAATCCAAATGACAATAACAGCAGCAGTAGCCAAAATGTCAATGGAACTGGGCATTCCCAGCTTTTCTCCCATGCCGTTACTTGCCCAGCCTCAAAGAGCGTAGCGGCTGCAATCTGACACGGACAGGCACATTTAGCTTAGAATGACCGTTGACATGCAGATGCTACATGTGCGCGTCTTTTCAAAAGGAATAAAATGGGGAGGGAAAGGTTAGAGTTTAAAAACAAAAATTCAAATAACAATAGCAGCAGCCAAAATGTTTTTGGAACAGGGTATTCCCAGCCTGCCACCCATGCCGGTACTTGCCCAACCTCAAAATGTGTAGCAGTTGCAATCTGACAAGGGAAGGCACATTCAGCTTAGAATGGCCGTTGACCTGCAGATGTCACATGTGCGCGTCTTTTCAAAAGGAATAAAATGGGGAGGGAAAGGTTTGATTTTAAAAACAAAAATTCAAAAATCCAAATGACAATAGCAGCAGCCAAAATGTCAATGGAACAGGGGACTCCAAGCCAGTCTCCCATGCTGGTACTTGCCCAACCTCAAGCTGCGTAGCAGCTGCGATCTGACAAGGGAAGGCACGTTCAGCTTAGAATGGCCGTTGATCTGCAGATGTCACATGTGCGCGTCTTTTCAAAAGGAATAAAATGGGGAGGGAAAGGTTAGATTTTAAAAACAAAAATCCAAATGACATTACCAGCAGCCAAAATGTCAATGGAATCGGGGATTCCCAGCCAGTCACCCATGCCAGTACTTGCCCAGCCTCAATCTGCATAGCAGCTGCGCTCTGATGAGGGAAGGCACATTCAGCTCAGAATGGCTGTTGATGAGCAGATGTCACATGTGCAAGTGACACCCCAGGGGTCTGGTTGCCACAGTAACAGAGATATTATGTCTGAGAGCAAGTGGGAGGTTTCTCTGGTCAGGAGCCCTAAGCATGCAACACTGCCCGCCCAGACCTGGGAGGGGAGGAATCTGCCCTTATAAACTGGGTCTGGGGCGGGATTAGGTGAGACAGAGACAGAGCCTGCAGAACAAGCAGAGCAGTCAGAGCCTAGAGTGAAGCTGCAGACACAGGAAAAGATACATCAGGAGCTCTGTAGGAGCAGAGGCAGAAGGCCAGGGGCTGTGAGCAGAGATATAGCTCGCCCTGGCTGAAGTTACTAAAACTGGACACAGGAGTCCGAGGCTGTGGGGACTGATATATACCCAGCAGCAGAAACCAGCTGGCAGGGGATTCCAGGTCCTCTGGCCATAGAAGCCTGGAGGCTCAGTCACAAAGAAGGGACCAGCGCCGCCAATCAGGAGCGGAGGCTAACAGAAGGCCCCAAGTCTCCAGCCATACGGGTGAGCACCACACGGTATACTCAGGGATGTGGGCTACTTGGAACCGCTGACAGCAAGGTAGCCAGGAAGAGTGCAGATAAACGGGGAGGCCTACAACTCCACCTGGCCAGGGGAACTCCTGCTTGCTCGCAGACTTACCAGGCCCCTTATACTAGCCAGTACTCCCGGGAGGGTCTGCCTTGTACCATCAGTAAAGACCCTGAACTGCACCTCACGTCTCTGTGATTCCTTGCCGCACCAGCACCATTAGCACTGGGACCCTCACACCATCACTCCCATCATCTCTCACATTAGCTGCCCTGAGTCAATACTTCTCCCATGGGGAGTAATCCCATACTCGGCTGCGCAAACAACATCAGCCTCAGCGGTCGGCAGCGCAGCGGCGGTCCCCACTGACCGCAATCCACGGGTGGCGTAGTCGGACATTTGCTATACATTAAGACTGCCACTGGTTTGTCCACCCTGGGCACGGACCGGGTCACCACCACACGGAGACTACAACCCCCAGCATTCTACAACAGGCCCGGTTCCGGGTTCCCCTGCACAACACAGGCCCAGGGGGCGCGTCAACTTTGGCGTAGTCGGCAGGATTTCGTGCCCGCAACCACCGGGTACTGCGTGCCTGAAAAAGAGACTTTTATATTTACCTGTGGTGAAGTTTCCCGCCGTCCGGCGTCGTTTCCCGCCATCTGGAGCCGATTCCCGCCATCAGACGCCATCTTGGACCGTTTCCCGCCGTCTTCTGCCTTCTTCCCGCCATCCGCAGCTGCTTCCCGCCTTCGGACGCCATCTTCGGGACGCCGCACGGGAAGAAGAGGGGCGTGGACGCCGAAAGCGCGCGAGATCCGAAGCTCCGCCCCACGCTCTGACGCTGCGCAAGGTCCTGGAAGGGAGGAAGAGCGACGCTGACGTCATCGGAGCGCGACGCCAGGTCCTCAACCCCGACGATCGACTGCGGAGCTGCGGCCTATGAAAGAAGAGCATCGCAAGGTAGGCCACGGTGCACTAGGGGGGAGGAGGATGCCGCATACCGAGGTGAGCTCCACTGCCACAGCCACCGCCAGTGCAACCGCTGCAGCAGTCATGCCATTCACCATGCCGTATATCCCGGGGGCAACCTGGCTACCCCAGTACTCAGGGTAGTCACATACTCTAAATGACTTTAGAGAAAGACTGGATAGCCTCTTCCAGGTGTACCCCCTCACAGAAAAGCAAAAAGTGAGCATCCTGGTGGCCCAATTAATCGGGGCAGCCCAAAGGGAGGTAAAGTCCTGGCCACCTGGGAGGAAGAGGACTGTCAGAGAAATACTAGCCCGGCTGAAAGACACATTTGATACCCGCACCTCAGCCGAAATAAAGCTCAGATTTTACGGGTGTAAACAGCGGGCACATGAGAGTATAAGAGACTATGCTCTAAACCTACAAGAGGCCCTGAGAGCCATTAAGCAGGCAGACCCTGGCAGCGTGGGAAATGAAGATAAGCTGTTGACTGAACAATTTATTGAGGGTCTACTGTGCAATGCCCACCGAACCTAGTTGCGGGCAATGGCCTTACAGGACCCTGACCTGGACTTTGCACAGTTCAAGGACAGAGCCATCCGGGTGCTCCGAGAACCGGCACTAGGTGGCGCTGTGACCCACAGGCGCCCTGCTATCACTTACCACCAGGAGACGGCGCCCTTGTCTTCAGGGCCTGTGGGAGCTGATGCGCAGGCTTTGAACAATAACCCGGCAACAGACCTGCACCATCAGGTCCAAGAGCTGACTAAGAGCGTTGCCACGCTAACCAGAACTGTGCAGTCTTTACAGGTCTCTTCTCCAGGAAAGATCCAGCTGGAATCCGGACCGTAGGACGTCCCGTGGCACCGACTGAGGAGGATCCCACAGGCCAGAGGAAGACCCAGCGGCCGATACAACGAGGACGGACGACCCATCTGCCACCGCTGCAATCAACCTGGACATGTGGCAAGGTACTGTCATTTAAACGGGCACAACCTGGGGTAGAGGGCCAACCCCCAGGCATAAGACCATCAGGCCCATCAAACTGGCGTGATAAATACGTAGGGGGACGTCCAATCTTGCCTGTGGTATTGGATGGCATTCCTATGAGTGCCCTACTAGACACTGGGTCACAGGTGACCACCATCCCGTACGTGCTCTTTAAACAGTACTGGAATGACTCGGACATAACCCGCTGCCCAGATGACGACCTGAGTATCATCGCCAGCAATGGTCAGCCCGTGCCGCAGGTGGGATTCAAAGAGGTGATCATTAAGATCGGTAAAGTCGAACTGGTGGCACAAGGACTGATTATAGCGGACATAGACCGTCATGAGAGTCACCCTAGAATAACCTTGGGAACTAATGTGATTGAAAATTGTCTTGCAGAGGTGATTCTCATTTTACAGCAGGTTGCCAAGAACGCCAGTTCCGGCCAGCAGCGTGTGCTCCAAAAAGAGATCCGGGCACTGATGAAGCGGCAAAAGGTGGAACTATCTGGTGGCGAGATAGGTAGCATGAGAATGTGTGACCCGTTCCCTATTGCCATGCCCCCAAAAAGTGAGATGATGATTTGGTGCCGGGCAGCTATTGGTCTAAGAGGTAGAGACTACCAAGCAATGGTAGAACCCGTCTACTCAGACAGTAGGCCCACCATTTTGACAGCACGGGGGGTGGTCGATGTACGCCATGGGAGGGTGCCCGTTCGCATCATAAATATCGGGGAGAGAGAAGTACACCTGCCCCGGTATGCCACGCTAGCCAAATTGTTCACCATCAACCAGAACTCTGTACAGGCCGTGGAACCCTTTACTCCATCTCAACCAGAGGAAGGTAACGGCTCTAAGAAACCAATGGAGGACTAGTGTCAGCAACTACATTTGGGTACTGACTCCACTCCCTCACACCAGAAACAGGGAGTCTATCGGGTGGTTCGAGAGTACGAGAGAGTGTTTAGTAAACACACGCTAGACTTCGGGCGAGTAAAGGGGGTAGAACACCACATCCCCACGGGAGACCATCCTCCCATAAAGGAGAGATACCGACCCGTTCCCCTGGCACACTACCAACACGCCAAGGGGATGCTTAGAGACATGAAGGAGGCTGGGGTAATCAGGGACAGCTGTAGCCCCTGGGCAGCTCCACTAGTCTTAGTGAAAAAGAAAGACAACACCATGAGAATGTGTGTAGACTACAGGAAGGTCAACCGTATCACACACAAAGATGCGTACCCTTTACCAAGGATAGAAGAGTCCTTAGCTGAATTAAAATCTGCTAACTTCTTCTATACTTTGGATCTCACTAGCGGGTACTGGCAGGTTCCTGTAGCAGAGGCGGACCGGGAGAAGACCGCATTCACCACCCCGATGGGTCTCAGCGAATTTAACTGTATGCCGTTCGGGCTCTGCAACGCACCAGGAACCTTCCAACGGTTGATGGAATGCTGTCTGGGACACCGGAACTTCGAGACGGTCCTGTTATATCTGGACGATGTCATCGTCTATTCCAAGACCTACGAGGACCACCTGAAACACCTGGCAGAAGTCTTTGAAGCTCTGGCAAACTACGGCCTAAAGGTGAAACCCTCCAAGTGTCACCTTCTGAAACCAAAGGTGCAATACCTGGGACACGTGGTGAGTGCTGACGGAGTGGCTCCTGACCCTGATAAGATCACCGTGATTAAGGACTGGCCAAGACCCTCCAGCATAAAGTAAGTGCGGCAGTTCCTCGGGTTGGTAGGCTACTACCGAAGATTCATTCCCGGTTTCACCAAAATGGCAGCCCCTATGCAGGACCTCCTGATAGGTCAATCTCGGAAAGCCAAAAACCAGAAGCCGCCCTTTAGGTGGGAAAAGCTGGAAGAGGAGTCCTTCTGCCAGCTGAAGATGGCCCTCACGGGGGATGAAATCCTGGCATATCCAGACTACAGCCAGCCATTTATCCTCCACACGGACGCAAGCAACATCGGGCTAGGAGCCGTACTGTCCCAGATCCAGCAAGGGAAAGAACGGGTAATCGCTTACGCCAGCCGAAAGCTACAGCCCACGGAGAGGAACCCTGAGAATTATAGCTCATTCAAGCTGGAGTTCCTGGCAGTAGTGTGGGCAGTGACCGAACGTTTCAAGCATTACCTTGCCTCCTCCAAATTCACCGTGTACACAGATAACAACCCGTTGACACTGTCACGGGTGTATCGCCACGAAGATCGTCACACTTACACAGCCTGACTTCTCGCAGCTGAGTTTTTGGTGCTTTGTGTTTTTCGGCAGTGAGGGAGTTAACTCTCTCTCTCTCTCTGTGCTAGACGAGGTCCAGCCTCGCCCAGCTGCAATCAATTTTGCTGTTGTGGGACTCCTTCAAATGCCTGCCGGTCTGTTAGGGAAGTGTCAGTGAAAGCATTTCATGCAGACTAACAGAGCGGATCGTGGTATTTGGAGTTTCAGAGCTAAGTGTATTTGGAGTGTTTTTTCCCTTCCTCGCTTTATCATTTATCTCCTTTCCCGTTGGTGTTCCCTCTGTTGTAGTTGTGTAGTTTTTGTATGCAAGGTGGTTTTGGTTTTACTCTTGTACTGTCTCGTTCGTCTAAGTACTGAGTGTGGGCATATTATTACCTGTCCCCTTTTGTTGTGATCAGGGGTCCTTCTCAGGACTAGATTACTTAGGTGCAGGGATCCTCAGGAGGTAGAGGTTACGCTGGCGGCCTGGACCTCTGTACCTTTAACAGTACCTCCAGGTAGAGGGATTAGTCAGGGCCCCAGCTTAGGGTCAGCTAAGGCCCCCTACCTCCAGTACACAGAGACAGCGTGACATTTTCACCGACCACTTACTTTAGATTTTCTCCAGCTACCATGGATCCAGTAGTCGGTCTAGCTCGGCAGTTGCAGAGTTTGTCTATGGAGCTGGCGGACGTTAGGTCCAAGGTTTTTAATCCTCAAGAGCAAACCGGACCAGAACCTAAAGTAGCTCTCCCTGACAGGTTCACTGGGGGGCGGGACAAGTTTTTTGTTTTCCGGGAGGCGTGCAAGTAGTACTTTCGGCTGCGGCCTCGGTCATCGGGGAGTGAAGAACAAAGGGTGGGAATTGTCATCTCGCTCCTACAAGGGGACCCACAATCTTGGGCGTTCTCTCTTCCCCCGGGCTCCCCGGCTCTCCAGTCAGTGGATAGGTTTTTTGCTGCTCTGGGTCTTGTATCTGATGACCCGGATCGGATCTCCCTTGCTGAATCTAAGTTACATAGGATCCAGCAGGGAGATTGTCCGGCGGAGGAATTCTGTTCGGAGTTCCGTAGGTGGGCCACTGACACCCAGTGGAATGACCCGGCTCTTAGGAGCCAGTTTTGTCAAGGTTTATCCGACAAATTGCAGGATGTGTTGGCACAGTATTACTCTCCCGCGTCACTGGAAGCCGCTATGGCCCTTGCTATTCGCATTGACAGACGGCTTCGGGAGAGGTGCGGGATAACTCCACCCCCTGTGATGACTCCACCTCCTACAAGGTCCCCTCATATGGTGGTTCCCCTGGTCAGTCCAGAGGAGCCTATGCAATTAGGAGGGGCATCATTTCGGGGGAGGGGACCGGTGGTGCGCCATAAGACAGGAAGGTGTTTCTTCTGCGGGAGAAAGGGACATTTTATTGGGGGGTGTCCATCCCGTCCCTTGCAGTGTGAAGAGTCGTCGGAAAACTGTTGATCCCAGGTTGTGTGGTGGACGGCAATCTGGGAGTAGGTATTTCGTCCCTAGGTTCGTCTCAGTTTCTCGTTCCGGCGGAGGTGGTGGTGGGTACGAGAACTGAGAGGATATCTGTTCTTCTGGATAGTGGGGCCGGGGTTAATCTGGTGGATGCTCGGTTTGCCCGGGTTCAAGGTATGCGATTGAGTGAGTTGGCTAAACCCATCCCCATATTCTCGATCGATGCCAGGCCTCTCGGTCAGGGAAGTTTTTTGCAAGCTGTGCATAACGTAAAACTTCAAGTGGGGGCGATACATAAAGAACTGTTGTCTTGCTACGTGTTGGAGGGTCTTCCCACTCCTATAGTGTTGGGCCTTCCTTGGTGAACTAAGCATAACCCTGTTATTAATTGGCAATCCAGAGAGATAAGCCAATGGAGTAAATTCTGTAATAAAAACTGCATGAATACGGTCATCGGTGCGGTTACTCCTAGGGTCTTACCTCCATTTCTGGCGGACTTTGAGGATGTATTCTCGGAGAAAGGGTGTCAGGAACTACCTCCTCATCGCGAGTATGACTGTTCTGTAAAACTGCTCCCTGAGGCCAAGTTACCTAAAGTTAGGTTGTATAACATTTCTGGTCCTGAGAGGCAGGCCATGAAGGATTATATTTCAGAAAGTCTGGCTAAGGGGCATATTAGACCTTCATCTTCACCGGTGGCCGCGGGGTTCTTCTTTGTTAAGAAGAAAGATGGAGGCCTACGCCCTTGCCTGGATTTCCGTGAACTTAATCGGATTACGGTCCGAGATCCGTATCCGCTCCCACTTTTTCCCGATCTCTTTAAACAGATCGTGGGCGCCAAATGGTTCTCTAAGTTGGATCTCAGGGGGGCGTACAATCTGATTAGGATGAAGGAGGGGGATGAGTGGAAGACGGCGTTTAACACTCCGGAGGGGCATTATGAGAACCTTGTCATGCCATTCGGTCTGACTAATGCCCCGGCGGTGTTCCAGCACTTTGTTAATGACATTTTTCGCCGCCTGGTGGGACAGTTTGTTGTCATATATCTGGATGATATCTTAATTTACTCGCCGTATCAGGTGTTTCATCAGGAGCACGTTAGGCAGGTGTTACAGATCTTGCGGGATAATAAACTGTATGCCAAATGGGAAAAGTGTGTGTTCGCCGTACAGGAACTCCAGTTTTTAGGCTTCCTGGTTTCAGCGTCCGGTTTTCGAATCTACCCTGGGAAAGTGCGGGCAGTTCCTGAGTGGGATCGGCCAGAGAATCTTAAGGCACTACAACGTTTCCTGGGGTTTGCTAATTATTACCGGAAGTTCATTCGTAATTAGTGTTGAGCCACCCCCGTAGTGTTCGAGTTCGGTTCGGTTTGTCGAACACCCGTGTGTTCGCCGAACTGTTCGCCGAACTGTTCGTCGAACACCTTCGAACACCGTTAAAACCAATGGCAGGCAAACAAAAACACATAGAAACACATAGAAAACACCTTCAACGGTGTCCAAAAGCTGACAAACTGCTCAGAAGACACAACTTACACATGGAAAAGTGACAAGTACATATAGTCATGCGAAAAGAAAAGAGGTGGAGGAGTAAAAGGAGGGGGAGACACAGATATAGGCATGTCATGCCCTTCTAAAATCCAAAAAGTGAGAAGCCGACACGTTCAGTCCGCTCCTGCCCGTGCCACCTCCGTGACACCGGGTTTGTGCCAGAGCCGCGGTGAACCCTGACGGCCAGCCCCCCTCTCCCAATACTGGTGCCTGTCCGCTGGTGGGTCGAGCGAGCACCCCTGTGGTGGAGGCAGCTCTAAGCTTTTTAATTTAAATTGTCTCTCTAATTTGAATGAATACACTTTAAATCCATTTACAAGGATCTATTGGAGGGCAAGTCTCATGCCAGCAGCCGCGTAATTCCAGCTCCAGTATTGTCCACTAAAGCTGCTGCAGTTAAAAAGCTTGGCTGTCCACCGCAAGGCATCCTACTGCCAGTCCCAGCCCCTATGCCTTGGGGTGCCTCCTGATGCTCTTCACTGAGTATCCCGTGGTCCCGAAGCATTTCCTTTGAAAAAATTAAGTGTCCAAACTACAGGTTGCTTAACAGCCGGGATAATCCGCTGACTAGCAGACACTGCTACTAGGCACAAAGTATTTCCTGGGCTAGATGCAGTTAAAAATTTGTAATTAGATACTCTCGTTGGATGCTGAGAAAGCATTCCATAAAGTCTCCTGGCACGCCATATATGATTCTCTTAAAAAGCTTGGGGTAGGGGTCTAGGGGACCCTTTTATAGCCAAAATCACGGCCCTGTATCACAATACGTCACCTAGGCTGAAGATAAATGGAACTGTAGCACCCTGAGGGCTCGGTTGCTACAGAGGTATTGCACCTCACCCAAAGGTGTGATATCTCACTCTCAGGTAAGGATGGAGTGTGGATCAGGACCCGACACCTGCATGCATTACACCACATTGCCGTGGGGCAGGGCGACCAATATGCCTCTGAGATGGGCACGACAGTCCCTGTCCCTGGCTGGAGTGGGGGGAGGGAACACTGAGGAAGGGGAACCCTGTAGTGCAGGAGCAGGGAGGAAGCAGTTCCTGGGTGCATTGAGAAGGGAGTATAAAAGGTGGGCACCATCTTAGTTCAGTGCAGAGAAGTCTGAGCAGAAGTGGCAGGGAGCAGGGGCTCTGCATGAGCTCTGCTCCGGAGGCGGGCCTAGTAACAGAGGCCCAGGCCTTGAAGAGGGAGAAGGAAGGAAGAGGAGCGGAGAAGGCTCCAGGAACGAGGAATGAAGGGATCCCAGGGGTGCGGACGGGCGAGTCGCCACCGCACGGCCGAATCCACCTGCGTGGAGGGGTCAGGCCAAGGGGGGAGACCGGTCCCCGAAACTAGTGGAGGCAGGAAACGACCCTCAGCTAGAAACCGGAGGCTGTGACATTTTATGTGGCGCAGCCCCTCGCTACACCCGCTAGGAAGGCATCACATAGGGTCAGGGAAACTGGCGCCAAGTTTACCAAGAGGAGGCCCGAGGCAGCCGGACAGAAGGGTTGGTAAGAAAGGCCAGACAAAGGACACACAAAGGGGGTACTGTGAAGCACTCCAAAGTTATCTGGGAGTTGTCTGAGCCCCTCACCTGATGAGCACAGTACGACGTGGGCAGCCGTTACCTGCAGACGTGGTGTGGATAATAAGAACTGTGAGTAAAGGCCCTGGACTGCATCACTGACTCAGTGTCGTTACTGCTGCTGCCCTGCACCATCACCCCCATCCTCCGCATACACTGCCCTGAGGCTATACTCCTCCCGTGGGGAGTTATGCTACGCTCTGCTGCACCCACAACACCAGCCTCAGCGGTCTGCCCTGCAGCGGCGGTTCACTCTGACCGCAATCCACGGGTGGCGTAGTCGGACATTTAAACATCAAAACCACATAAATAGTTCCGCCACTGGTTTGACCACCCTGAGCCACGGAACCGGGTCACCGCCACAAAGACTACAACCACCAGCATCCACCAAAAAGGGTCCGGCTCCGGGTGTCCCAAGGCCCAGGGGGTGCATCAGAACATTTTCATCACCTTTCACAATCACCAATGGGACAAGGCAGGGATGTCCTCTGTCCCCTCTCTTATACATCCTAGTGACGGAGCACCTGCTCTCATCAATTCGCCATAACCCCAATATTAGGTGGATTGAGGTGGGAGTCACCGAGTACAAGTGCTCTCTATTTGCTGATGATGTCCTAGTATATATCACTCAATCACATATATCCATCCATGCTGTTATGGCTGAAATAGATCACTTTGTTACATGGTCAAATTTTAAAATCAATGCAGCGAATTCTGAGGCCCTCGATGTCTCCCTCCCCAAATCCATATAGGATTCCATCCAGTCCAACTTTCCCTTTGCCTGGCCCTCACAGGGTATCAAATACTTAGGAATTCCTATTCATAGAGACCTCTCCCATCTATGTTATCTTAATTTTGGGCCCTTTACTGAACAACTCCATACAGACCACGGTTGGCAAGTTAGAACTGTAAGATTCACTACGTGAACCACTGGTGTTTTGTGGAAAAGCACATGTACACTGTATTCCAAATTATTATGCAAAAAGTGTTTAGGAGTGATAAGGGAAGAATTTGTTTGTTTGTCAGTTAAACTCATTGATGGTGATGTGTGTCAGGGCTCTTTATATCACTGTAAGCAATTGCAGACACCTGTGCTAATTAGTTTGGCAGGTGTGTCCAATGAAAGGCAAGACTACTTAAGAAGGCTGTCTCACATTATTAAGCAGCCTACATTTTCTGCCAAAATGGGAAAGAAAAAGGATGTGTCGGCTGCTGAGAAGCAACAAATTGTGGAGTGTTTAGGTCAAGGCATGACTACAATCAACATTGTGCGATGATCAGGATGAAGTGTCTTGGCAATCAAGAAGTATGTAGCTGATTCACAGTACACACGTGTGCGTGCTGATAAGGGCAAATTGAGGACTCTTTCCTACAGGCAATTACGTCAGGTTAAAAGAGCAGCGGCAAAAAAGCCTTGTCATAGCAGCAGACAAGTTTTTGAAGCTGCTGGTGCCTCCAACGTCCCCCGAACAACAAGATGCAGGGTCCTTCAGAGGTTTGCAGCTGTGCATACGCCATCCTGTCGACTGTTAAAGACGGGAGGGGATCTCACTTCTTCTCAGGTAGACAAAAGAGATTACCTATATAGATTTCCTATAGGAATGACGCTTCAAATAAGACACTCACTACAGACTGTCTCAAGAGAATGATTCTGTTTATTTTAAGATGTAATATAATTATATACCCCAATCAACGTGGGTTGTGCTTTGATACATGCGTATGAGATGATGTAAGTAATATGTTATCTTTGGCGCAGAATAATTAAATAACAGGTGCTTGTCAATACATCTGCAGGATATTCATGATGTATGATACTCCCAACATCCTTTCTCACTGATAGTACTGAATACAGTCCAGGTCATGGTGAACTTAGGGAGTTTCCTGGTGGTGATATATTGGGACTTTATTTTGTGTACAGACATAGGACAAGTATGATAATTATAAACCAATGAGCGGAGGGCGCAGCCTGGATTGGACCTTGTTCCCGACTAGGTGTCGGGGGTTGTATGACATGAGATCTGCTTCTGATCACTACCTGATCAGTTTCATCATCATCGGGAATTAAAAGGGTATGATGTCTCTCACTAGTTCTCAACCAGGCTGCAACCTGTGCTCCGTAATCATGCTTATCAATCCATTGTGAATGTTCCTGACTAAACCGTTTCCATCTCTCAGCATCTAGGCATCCCTTGGCTGGCATACCAGCCCTTTTCAATATCTTTGTTGCATCTTTTACAGCTGCCCTGCCATGCTCCATTCTCACCAGATCACACATGGTGCACCTCGGATCCTTGTTCCTTGATCTGGAGATTCGAGCACCCATAACAGGATTTGTCAAGGGTTGCGATCCCTATCTTCAGTATCCTGCTATATAATCAGCTGGGTCAACCAGTCAGATACGTTAGCTGGTTACCCCTGATTCAATCAGCTGGGTCAACTGGTCAAGTACGTTAGCCAGTTACCCCTGATTCGAGGGCCTTAAGCTGAACTGCAACTCTTTGCTCTGCTCTGATGCTGAGACAAGTTTGTCTAAACAAATAAATGTAGACTATTATAAACAAAAACCGTTCCAAAAACAATCGCTATATATTCTTCATACATCTGGGTCAGAGTCCTCACTTGAAGAATATCCTACGTCTATTCCTGAGTCCGTGCCAATATTGGCAAGATAATTATTATGAGTAATAATATCCTGTCACACAGGCATATACCATCTGTTTTCTATAATATACTGCCACTCTTTACCTATAGTGTGTGGATGTGGAACAATATGGCAGGGAAAACTCGGTATATAACGTTACTTCTCCTATACTGGTGTGCACTTACAGGGTACAAATGTATCCTTTCCAGAAACGAAGCAGTATCCCTACCATGAGGCTTTCGCTTTCTCACTACTGTAACCGAGCACAAACACTTTTCACAAGTCATGTATGCTTTTGCAGCCTATCAATTATTCATTTCTCTTAATCACCACTTCAGTCATTAACACCTCCTCATTCTCCACCACAGCACTTCTCGTACTCCAATTCCTATTAAAATTTTCTAGGGCAACTGGGCAAAATAACTTTATATCCTGTGAATCCTGGATTCTATTTATTGCTCTAGCTGAATCAATATTACAATATTCATAAATGGTATAAGGTTCAACAAAACAATGACTGTTAATATTCACATATACTAACGTAAGGAATGTATTATCTTCCTCTCGTAGCCCCCTAACCTTCAGATTCCACACTAATCTCGCAGCTTCCTAAAATGCGTGACAGCTCCATTGTTGTATTTGCTAACCAGAGTACTACACTCGCATTCAGCACACGTCATCTAATCACTTATATCTCGTACATTTTTGCTATAATTAGCATGAACTTAACACAGTTACACTTAGTATGAACGTTAGTTAAGTTGGAAGCAGCAATGATTGGGGATTAGCTGAGGTAGAAGTACTATATATATATTATATGAAATAGTTAATGCATGCAAAAGTGCAGAAATACGATATAGTATTTGAATTAGTAATTTTTCCAGTTATGTGAAATATTTAGTAATAATATATATATTAAAGGAAATTAATAATAATAATAATAATAAAATTGCTACCTGAGGGTTTCCCGTTCAAGATCCCCGGAGACTGACCTAGGTCGACCCCACCTCTCCCGGAGAGAAATTTGCTCAGAGTGTTAAGGCCACTCACTTACCCGGCCGGGGTTTGTTTCTGTTCGGGATAGGGGTAAAGCTGTTGTTCAGTCTCAGATGAAATTAAAAGGAAAAAAAATAGATCTCGCTGAAGGGCCTCCAGCTGTTAAAGACGGGAGGGGATCTCACTTCTTCTCAGGTAGACAAAAGAGATTACCTATATAGATTTCCTATAGGAATGACACTTCAAATAAGACACTCACTACAGACTGTCTCAAGAGAATGATTCTGTTTATTTTAAGATGTAATATAATTATATACCCCAATCAACGTGGGTTGTGCTTTGATACATGCGTATGAGATGATGTAAGTAATATGTTATCTTTGGCGCAGAATAATTAAATAACAGGTGCTTGTCAATACATCTGCAGGATATTCATGATGTATGATACTCCCAACATCCTTTCTCACTGATAGTACTGAATACAGTCCAGGTCATGGTGAACTTAGGGAGTTTCCTGGTGGTGATATATTGGGACTTTATTTTGTGTACAGACATAGGACAAGTATGATAATTATAAACCAATGAGCCAATTCTTATAAAGGTCATGAGAACACTACAAGAAAATAGAACAAGCAAAAGTATTGCTAAATAAGGATTATCTAACTGAAAAACAAATCTTCTTAAAGGCAATGATTCGAAGCTGACCCATTATTTTAACACGACCTCCTCAATCCACTTCACACAAGCAGAAATGGCTCCAGTGGGCCAAACATTACATGAAGACTGATTTCAAAACTGTTTTGTTCACGGATGAGTGCAGTGCAGCGCTCGATGGTCCAGATGGATGGAGTGGAGGATGGCTGGTTGATGGACACCCCACGCAAACACGGCTACAGCGCCAAAAAGGAGGAGGTGGAGTAATGTTTTGGGCTGGAATCATGGGGAGAGAGATTGTCGGCCCCTTTAGGATCCCTGAAGGCGCTAAAGATGAACTCCATAATGTATGTGGATTTTCTCAAACAGCACTTCCTGCCATGGTTCAAGAAGAAGAACCGTGTATTTCACAGCAAGATCATTTTTTTGCATGATAATGCACCATCTCATGCTGCACATAAAACATCTGCATCTCTGGCTGATATGGGCATAAAAGGGGACAAACTTATGGTGTGACCCCCATTCTCCCCTGACCTCTATCCCATTCAGAACCTCTGGAGCATCATCAAAAGGAGTGTCTATGATGGCGGGAGGCAGTTCACATCTAAGCAACAGCTCTGGGAGGGTATTCTGTCCTCATGCAAAACAATTGAAGCAGAAACCATCCAAAACCTGACAAATCCAATGGACGAGAGAGTTCAGAAGCTCCTTTCGAACAAGGGGTCCTATGTGAAAATGTAACATCACCTAGAATAAAGTTTTGAATTGAAAACTGTTTGATTTCAGTTTCTAATAACCTGCTAATGCTTATAATTTCAAAAATGACCATTTTTTTGGTCTTTATTAAAATGAAAAGGTTGATCAAAAAGTTTGGGGGATCTAAGGGTGTGGCAACCCAGTAGTCATGATTACTTCGAATTCTGACAATATGAGGGTCATGTTGCAGGTAGTGCAGCAAGAAGGAACTTATGTGTCTTGCGCATCTCGGAGCCCCAAAATTATTTTCCGGGCTAGATGCAGCTAAAAATTATTAATAATTTTAAATCTGGTGGAGCTTAGTATAGATGGCCTATTAGGATCAGTGCTGCACACTGCTACAAAGCCCAAATTATTTTCCAGTCAAGATACAGATAAACATGATTAGTAATTTTAAATCTGGTGGAGCTTATTATAGATGGCCTAATAGAATCAGTGCTGCACACTGCTACAAAGCCCAATTTATTTTCCAGCCAAGATACAGATAAACATGATTAGTAATTTGAAAGCTTAACACGGTTGGTAGGGTGATTTTAACCAATCATCAAGCTTTTACTCTCCCCAGTATGATACAGGGGTAGAAAAGTCGTTTCGGATCCATGATTTGTTCATCTTTATGAACGTGAGTCTGTCTACATTATCAGTGGAGAGCCGCGTGCGCTTATCTGTCAGCACACCACCAGCAGCGCTGAACACACGTTCAGACAGAACGCTGGCTGCGGGGCATGACAAGATCTCCAAGGCGTAAGTGGCTAGCTCCGGCCATTTATCCAGATTGGAAGCCCAAAAAGAGCAAGGGTCCAGTGACACAGTCATGGCTTCAATGTTTACTTGGAGATACTCCTTTACCATCGTCTCTAGGCGTTGACTATGTGTCAGACTTCTTGTCTCCTGTGGCCTTGCAAAGGATGGGCTAAAAAAGTGGTGAAATGATTCCGCAAAATTGATGTTACCAGCAGATACTGTGGTTCTGTTACGGTTTGAGTGCTGAACACTTGACAGTCCCACGGTTGGCAAGTTGGAACTGTGAGATTCACTACGTGCACCACTGGTGTTTTGTGGAAAAGCACATGTAAGATTCTGCAACAGTCTCTGCTGATACTCCTGCATGCGTGCATCCCTTTCTATGGCAGGAATAATTTCTGCAAATTTACTTTTGTACCGGGGATCTAACAGTGTGGCAACCCAGTAGTCAGGATTATTTCTAATTCTCACAATTCGAGGGTCATGTTGCAGGTAGTGCAGCAAGAAGGCACTCATGTGTGTTGCGCATCCAGGAGTACCAAGTCCCTGTTGTGTTGGTGGCGAGGTAACAATCATGCTTCCTTCCTCTGTCCTCTCCCCCCAACCTCGCACAACAGAAATGTGATCAAGGTCTCCCTCATCTGTTGAGTCTTCCATCAGTTCGTCCTCCACTTCTTCCTGGGCTCCTGCACCTTCCTCACTAGTTTGGCTGCAACCATGCGCCCTGGTAAAACCATCTCCCCCACCCTCACATGCCTGCCGCCTTGGTGCTGCCGACCGTCTGGACCTTGCAGATGTTACCCCTTCCGCATACAACTCCTCCTCCTCTACTTCCTCCACCTCCTCTTGTGCCACCACCTGACTCCGAATTCTGTTTAACATGTGCTCCAGCATGTAAATCACCGGAATAGTCATGCTGATAATGGCATCGTCAGCACTAAACATCTTCGTCGCCATTTCAAAACTGTGCAGAAGGGTGCATAGGTCCCTGATCTGAGACCACTCCTCCAGCGTGATTTGCCCCACCTCTGAATCTCGTTGGCCCAGGCTATATGTCAGAACGTATTGCACCAGGGCTTGTCGGTTCTGCCACAGTCGCTGCAAAATGTGCAGAGTTGAATTCCACCGGGTAGGCACATCGCATTTTAGCCGGTGAAGTGGCAGGCCCAACGACTTCTATAGAGATGTAAGTCGCTGAGCTGCGGGATGCGAACGGCGGAAGTGAGCACACAGCGACCGTGCCCTCTGCAGAAGGCCATCTAATCTGGGATAGTGGGCTAAAAATTGCTGGACAACCAGGTTCAACACGTGAGCCATACAAGGCACGTGTGTGACATTGCCCCGGCGAAGGGCCGCACCCAGGTTTGCAGCATTGTCGCACACGGCCTTCCCTGGTTTCAGGTCCAGTGGAGACAACCATTCATGAAATTGGTTCTCCAGAGCTGACCACAACTCCTCAGCTGTGTGACTCACATTTCCCAGACATTTCAATGTAAAAACCGCCTGATGACGTTGAGCCCTACTGCCAGCATAGTAAGGAGGTGTGCAGGATCCCTTCTGTGCAGTTAGAAAGCTTGTGGCATGACCAGACAGGCTTTGGGTGCAGGTGGAAGACCGAGAGGAGGTTGAGGAGGCAGAAGCAGTGGAGGAACTTTGACATAAAGAGGATTGACGCACAACTCGTGGGGACAGCAAGACTTGGACAGCAGCCCCTTGTCCTGCTGTCACCATAGTTACCCAGTGCCCAGTCAGCGACATGTAACGCCCCTGTCCATGCCTACTCGTCCAAGTGTCTGTGGTGAAATGCACCCTGTCACACACAGAGTTTCTCAAAGAAGCGGTGATGTTGTGTGCGACATGCTGGTGGAGCGCAGGCACACCTTTCTTTGAGAAGTAGTGCCGACTGGGCATCTGGTACTGGGGCACTGCGACGGACATAAGGTCTCGAAAATCCTCTGTGTCCACCAGGCGGAAAGGCAGCATTTCTGTAGCCAAGAGCTTGCAGATGGTGAAATTCAACCTCTTAGCTTTCTCATGGCTAGGAGGAAATGTTCTTTTACTTGTCCACATCTGAGGGACCGAGGGCTGGCTATTGTGCTTAGACGGGGTTGATAAGGGTGTCCCCGGCATACTGCCGGTCTGTGAGGAAGATGCAGGCGGACATGTTAGGTTGCCTTGATCCAAAGGTGGTGCTATCGATGTCGGACAGCGCTCAACACCAGCTGGTGTTACCACCTCCATAGAAAATGATGACCTGCCAATCACGCTGGCTGTTGCGGGTAAAGAGGTGGCAGGTCTGCGCCCCAAAACAGGTGTGACTGCTGTCCCCCCAGTCACAGAGGATGAAGAGGCCGCGGATGCACAAGATATGGCAGACGGTGGTTGGCCCGGCCGGCTAGGCCGCATTGTAGCACACTGAGCTTCCCACTGCAACTTATGCTTCATGTCCATGTGCCGGTTCATGCATGAAGTACTCAAACTATGTATTTTTTGGCCTCTACTTAGCTTTTGCTGACAAATGTTACAGATAACACGAGTTGGGTCATCTTTATCGATCTGAAAAAATGCCCAGGCTATGCAAGGCTTAGCACCCATGCGACCTGAAGAGCCACCACGACTTGTGGTGAGAGGCAGAGTTGTGTTTGAGAATGCAGTTGTTGACATGCTTCCAGTACTACGTCTCTGTCCAGGAAGGCGCAACCTGACCTCGTCGTCACTAGCATCTTCCTCCACCTCCTCTGCTGACCTCATCTCTTGGCTGACTGTGACTCATACTCAGACGGGCAGCTGGAGATTTGGGAGCTGTGAGGAAGCAAGTGCGATTGGGGTGACACCTTTGAGGACTGGAGTATTTGTGATGTTGAAGTTGATGTGGAGGAGAGCCCACTTAAATGAGCACTTGATATCCGCTGAAGCACCTGCTGTTTTTGTGCCTCATCTGGAATTTGTAGCGATTGGCGTGGCCATAAGAAAGGGATCTTATCACATTGTCCGCTAAAAGAAGTAGACATTTTAGTTTGGCTGGAAGATGGTCTTTCTTCTGCAGATGTTACTGTTGCTTTAACACCTACCCCAAGGACACAACCTTTTTTCCCCTTCCCAACACGCCTATTCCCCTTTCCACCAGCAGCAGGCCTTTTTCCACTCATTTTGGTGGTTAACAAATTCACAACTCTGCAGTTGTTTGCACAAAAAAACAATGGATGGGAACCGAGCAGAGCTGAGTGGCCAAACTGTGGTATTAGGCTAAAACTATTGGCTGGGTTAGATGCAGAAAAAAATTATATTCAATTTGCAACCTGATGGAGGTTAGTATAGATGGACTAATAGAACAAGTCCTACACACAGCTAGAAGCCCAAATATTTTTTCAGAGGTAGATGCAGAAAAAAATTGTATTCAGTTTGCAACCTGATGGAGGTCAATATAGATGGACTAATAGAACAAGTCCTACACACAGCTAGAAGCCCAAATATTTTTTCAGGGGTAGATGCAGAAAAAAATTATATTCAGTTTGCAACCTGATGGAGGTCAGTATAGATGGACTAATAGAACAAATCCCACACACAGCTAGAAGCCCAAATATTTTTTCAGAGGTAGATGCAGAAAAAAAATATATTCAGTTTGCAACCTGATGGAGGTCAGTATAGATGGACTAATAGAGAAAGTCCCACACACTGCTAGAAGGCCAAATATTTTTTCAGAGCTAGATGCAGACAAAAAAATATTTTGAATTTGCAACCTGATGGATGTCAGTATAGGTGGACTAATAGAACAAGTCAAACACACTGCTAGAAGGCCAAATATTTTTTCAGATATAGATGCAGAAAAAAATTATATTCAGTTTGCAACCTGATGGAGGTCAGTATAGATGGACTAATAGAACAAGTCCCACACACAGCGAGAAGCCCAAATATTTTTTCAGAGGTAGATGCAGAAAAAAATTATATTCAGTTTGCAACCTGATGGAGGTCTGTATAGATGGATTAATAGAACAAGTCCCACACACAGCTAGAAGGCCAAATATTTTTTCAGAGGTAGATGCAGAAAAAAAATATATTCAGTTTGCAACCTGATGGAGGTCAGTATAGATGGACTAATAGAGAAAGTTCCACACACTGCTAGAAGGCCAAATATTTTTTCAGAGCTAGATGCAGACAGAAAATTATTTTTAATTTGCAACCTGATGGAGGTCAGTATAGATGGACTAATAGAGAAAGTCCCACACACTGCTAGAAGGCCAAACATTTTTTCAGAGCTAGATGCAGATATAAATTATTTTTAATTTGCAACCTGATGGAGGTCAGTATAGATGGACTAATAGAGAAAGTCCCACACACAGCTAGAAGCCCAAATATTTTTTCAGAGGTAGATGCAGAAAAAATTATATTCAGTTTGCAACCTGATGGAGGTCTGTATAGATGGATTAATAGAAAAAGTCCCACACACAGCTAGAAGCCCAATATTTTTCATAGGTAGATGCAGAAAAAAAACATATTCTGTTTGCAACCTGATGGAGGTCAGTATAGATGGACTAATAGAGAAAGTCCCACACACTGCTAGAAGGCCAAATATTTTTTCAGAGCTAGATGCAGACAAAAAATTATTTTTAATTTGCAACCTGATGGAGGTCAGTATAGATGGACTAATAGAGAAAGTCCCACACACTGCTAGAAGGCCAAATATTTTTTCAGAGCTAGATGCAGATATAAATTATTTTTAATTTGCAATCTGATGGAGGTCAGTATAGATGGACTAATAGAGAAAGTCCCACACACTGCTAGAAGGCCAAATATTTTTTCAGAGGTAGATGCAGAAAAAAATTATATTCAGTTTGCAACCTGATGGAGGTAAGTATAGATGGACTAATAGAACAAGTCCCACACACAGCTAGAAGGCCAAATATTTTTTCAGAGCTAGATGCAGACAAAAAAATATTTTGAATTTGCAACCTGATGGAGGTCAGTATAGATGGACTAATAGAGAAAGTCCCACACACTGCTAGAAGGCCAAATATTTTTTCAGAGCTAGATGCAGACAAAAAATTATTTTTAATTTGCAACCTGATGGAGGTCAGTATAGATGGACTAATAGAGAAAGTCCCACACACAGCTGGAAGGCCAAATATTTTTTCAGAGCTAGATGCAGAAAAAAATTATATTCAGTTTGCAACCTGATGGAGGTCAGTATAGATGGACTAATAGAACAAGTCCCACACACAGCTAGAAGGCCAAATATTTTTTCAGAGGTAGATGCAGATAAAAACTATTTTTAATTTGCAGCCTGATGGAGGTCAGTATAGATGGACTAATAGAGAAAGTCCCACACACTGCTAGAAGGCCAAATATTTTTTCAGAGCTAGATGCAGACAAAAAAATATTTTGAATTTGCAACCCGATGGAGGTCAGTATAGATGGACTAATAGAGAAAGTCCCACACACTGCTAGAAGGCCAAATATTTTTTCAGAGCTAGATGCAGATATAAATTATTTTTAATTTGCAACCTGATGGAGGTCAGTATGGATGGACTAATAGAGAAAGTCCCACACACAGCTAGAAGAACAAATATTTTTTCAGAGGTAGATGCAGAAAAAAATTATATTCAGTTTGCAACCTGATGGAGGTCTGTATAGATGGATTAATAGAACAAGTCCCACACACAGCTAGAAGCCCAATATTGTTTCAGAGGTAGATGCAGAAAAAAAATATATTCAGTTTGAAACCTGATGGAGGCCAGTATAGATGGACTAATAGAGAAAGTCCCACACACTGCTAGAAGGCCAAATATTTTTTCAGAGCTAGATGCAGACAAAAAATTATTTTTAATTTGCAACCTGATGGAGGTCAGTATAGATGGACTAATAGAGAAAGTCCCACACACTGCTAGAAGGCCAAATATTTTTTCAGAGCTAGATGCAGAAAAAAATTATATTCAGTTTGCAACCTGATGGAGGTCAGTATAGATGGACTAATAGAACAAGTCCCACACAGAGCTAGAAGGCCAAATATTTTTTCAGAGGTAGATGTAGATAAAAAATATTTTTAATTTGCAGCCTGATGGAGATCAGTATAGATGGACTAATAGAGAAAGTCCCACACACTGCTAGGAGGTCAAATATTTTTTCAGAGCTAGATGCAGACAAAAAAGAATTTTGAATTTGCAACCTGATGGGGGTCAGTATAGATGGACTAATGGAGAAAGTCCCACACACTGCTAGAAGGCCAAATATTTTTTCAGAGCTAGATGCAGACAAAAAAATATTTTTAATTTGCAACCTGATGGAGGTCAGTATAGATGGACTAATAGAGAAAGTCCCACACACTGCTAGGAGGCCAAATATTTTTTCAGAGCTAGATGCAGACAAAAAAGAATTTTGAATTTGCAACCTGATGGGGGTCAGTATAGATGGACTAATGGAGAAAGTCCCACACACTGCTAGAAGGCCATATATTTTTTCAGAGCTAGATGCAGACAAAAAAATATTTTTAATTTGCAACCTGATGGAGGTCAGTATAGATGGACTAATAGAGAAAGTCCCACACACTGCTAGAAGGCCAAATATTTTTTCAGAGCTAGAAGCAGATATAAATTATTTTTAATTTGCAACCTGATGGAGGTCAGTATAGATGGACTAATAGAGAAAGTCCCACACACTGCTAGAAGGCCAAATATTTTTTCAGAGCTAGATGCAGAAAAAAATTATATTCAGTTTGCAACCTGATGGAGGTCAGTATAGATGGACTAATAGACAAGTCCCACACACAGCTAGAAGGCCAAATATTTTTTCAGAGGTAGATGCAGCTAAAAATTATTTTTAATTTGCAGCCTGATGGAGGTCAGTATAGATGGACTAATAGAATGATGCTATGCCCTAAAGATTTTACTTCACTAGGTGCAGTAAAAAAATTGGTATTCTATACACAGGTGGTATATCTTGCAACGCAGATAGACTACTCCACTGACTAACACACTCTGCAATAGGCCAAAAAGGATTCGCTTTGCTAGATTCAGCCAAATGCTGTGAAAAAAACTTGTACAGCTCTGGCACAGACCTGCCTGGCAAAAACTGATAGGAACTGATGTAACCTAGTCCTGAAAAGGACTGCAATTACAATTAGTCTTTACTCCCACAATCTATCTATTTAAGAGCACAGACCTGCCTTATAAATGTCGTAGGAAATGCTGTAACCTAGTCCTTAAAAGGACTGCAATCACAACTATTCCCTACTCCCAAGCTATCTGTAGATTTGTGCGAAAATTGGCTTGAAAGTAACAAGGTATAGCGCACACAGCAACAGCGGTGCCGTCTAACACGCAGCTGCAGCAGTGAGAACATGGTGGCGACGGGGAAAATGGCTTGGTCTTATAGGGCAAGGACATGTGACATACACTGCCAATGACACATGCCCTTGCTTGTGTGAAAAAAAGCACTTTGCTCCGTGTGTGCGCTGCTGATAGGCTGACAGATTGCACTTCCCCACTGTAAATGCGGGAAAGAGAAAAAAAAATGGAGATCTTCATTATTCCTGCAGAGATCCATCCCCTGCCCCTCCCCCCACCCCGCTGTACACTCAAACTGCGTATTAACATTAATTTTCATCATTACTGAGAAAAAATCCAGTTATGATTTTGGTGCACGAACAGTTATCGAACATAACCTCGAACAGCCGAATTTTTCTCAAATCGTTTATGTTCGCCGAACGGCTCGAACACCGACCAAAACAGCTCGAATTTGAGATTGGCGAACAGTTCGAGTCGAACAATGCTCATCTCTATTCGTAATTTCTCGTCCATGGTTAAGCCTCTCACAGACATGACTAAAAAGGGGACGGATTTTTCTAGGTGGTCTGACAAGGCTTGTCAAGCATTCTCCTCCTTGAAAAAATGTTTTGCCTCGGCACCCATACTCATTCAACCTGATGCGTCACAGCCATTCATTGTAGAGGTAGACGCTTCCGAGGTAGGGGTGGGAGCTGTATTGTCACAAGGTTCGTCCCCTGGTAAGTGGCATCCGTGCGCCTTTTTCTCTAAAAAATTGTCGTCCGCTGAGAGGAATTACGATGTCGGCAATAGGGAACTCTTGGCCATTAAGTTAGCTTTTGAGGAGTGGCGCCATTTTTTAGAGGGGGCAGTCCATCCGGTCACCGTCATCACCGATCACAAGAACCTGCTATATCTGGAGTCTGCGAAACGTCTGAATCCCAGACAAGCTAGGTGGTCATTGTTTTTTACCAGGTTTAATTTTGTCGTTACATATCGTCCTGGGTCAAAAAATGTAAAGGCGGATGCCTTATCTCGTAGTTTCCCTGGGGCCGGGAATACGGACGACCCGATTCCTATCCTTCAGGAGGGGGTGGTGTTTTCGGCAGTATGCTCTGAGCTTGAGGAGGAGGTATTCGAGGCTCAGGGGGACGCCCCTGTTGGACCTCCGGGGAGACTGTTTGTTCCAGATCAGTTGCGACAAAAGGTGATCGAGGCACACCATAACTCAGTTTTTGCAGGACACCCGGGGAGTAAAGCAATTGTGGATCTCCTCTCGCGTCGGTTTTGGTGGCCTAACTTACATAAGGAGGTGGTAACTTTTGTCGCGTCCTGTGGGGTTTGTGCGCGCTCTAAGACCTCACATACCCGTCCGTCTGGGGCCCTCTTACCTTTGAAGATCCCGGAGCGTCCTTGGACTCATCTGTCTATGGACTTTATTACGGACCTCCCTCCGTCTTCGGGTAAAACGGTCATACTCGTTGTAGTGGACAGGTTCAGCAAGATGGCACATTTTATCGCTCTTCCTGCTCTTCCTAATGCTAAAACTCTTGCGCAGGTGTTCATTGGGGAGATTGTGAGGCTTCACGGGGTACCCTCCGAGGTGGTGTCAGATCGGGGGTCTCAGTTTGTGTCCAAATTCTGGAAGGCGTTTTGTACACGGCGGGGGATGCATTTATCGTTCTCATCGGCTTTTCATCCTCAGACCAATGGTCAGACGGAACGTATGAACCAGAGCTTGGAGACATATCTCCGGTGTTTTGTGTCAGAGAACCAGGAGGACTGGGCTTCTTTCTTACCTCTGGCAGAGTTTGCTCTTAATAATAGGCGGAGCGAGTCCACTGGTAAGTCCCCGTTTTTTGGGGCATATGGTTTTCACCCCCAGTTTTGTACTTTCAGTAGGGGGGGCTCTTCGGGGGTTCCTGAGGAGGAACGATTTTCCTCATCACTCGCTTCAGTATGGAGAGGGGTGCTGAAGAATCTGAATACTATGGGGAACCGATACAAACGTATGGCTGATAGGAGGAGAGTGTCTGGTCCGGACCTAAGTGTGAACGATCGGGTATGGTTGTCTACCAGGAATATAAAACTTAAGGTTCCCTCCTGGAAACTGGGTCCCAGGTTCATCGGGTCATACAGGATCAGTTCTATAATTAATCCGGTGGCATTCCGTCTTGACCTCCCCCCTACTTTTAAAATTCACAACGTGTTCCACAGATCATTGCTTAAGAGGTATGTGGCGCCGGTGGTACCGTCACCTTTACCTCCCCCTCCAGTGGTGGTCAATGGTAACTTGGAGTTCCAGGTATCGAGGGTCATCGATTCACGGTTTAATCGCCGGTCCCTTCAGTACCTGGTTCATTGGAAGGGGTATGGTCCTGAGGAGAGGATGTGGGTTCCTGCGTCGGATATTAACGCAGACCGATTAGTTCGGGCCTTCCACACGACTCACCCGGATAAACCTGGCCCTGAGGGTCCGGAGGCCCCTCGTAGAAGGGGGGGTACTGTCACGGGTGTGTCGCCACGAAGATCGTCACGATTACACAGCCTGACTTCTCGCAGCTGAGTTTTTGGTGCTTTGTGTTTTTCGGCAGTGAGGGAGTTAACTCTCTCTCTCTCTGTGCTAGACGCCTCGCCCAGCTGCAATCAATGTTGCTGTAGTGGAACTCCTTCAAATGCCTGCCGGTCTGTTAGGGAAGTGTCAGTGAAAGCATTTCATGCAGACTAACAGAGCGGATCGTGGTATTTGGAGTTTCAGAGCTAAGTGTATTTGGAGTGTTTTTTCCCTTCCTCGCTTTATCATTTATCTCCTTTCCCGTTGGTGTTCCCTCTGTTGTAGTTGTGCAGTTTTTGTATGCAAGGTGGTTTTGGTTTTACCCTTGTACTGTCTCGTTCGCCTAAGTACTGAGTGTGGGCATATTATTACCTGTCCCCTTTTGTTGTGATCAGGGGTCCTTCTCAGGACTAGATTACTTAGGTGCAGGGATCCTCAGGAGGTGGGGGTTACGCTGGCGGCCTGAACCTCTGTACCTTCAACAGTACCTGCAGGTAGAGGGATTAGTCAGGGCCCCAGCTTAGGGTCAGCTTAGGCCCCCTACCTCCAGTACACAGAGACAGCGTGACAGACACACCTGGACACTGCAAGGCTCGGTGCCCTGGAACAGATATGGATGGCCCGCCTGTCCAACATTGAATTCACCATCAAATACCGGGCAGGACGCTCAAATACCAACGCGGATGCCCTGTCTAGAATGCCGAACTTACCGGACGTAGGGGAAGATCCAGAAGATCTGGAAGAAGTTGAGCTCCCTGCGTTCCACCGTCATGGGATTACCCTGTATTCCCACCGTGTGAAGGACAGGCGCTCCGTGACGTTCAATCCCTTGCCCCACTATAACTGGGCGGAGACGTAAGACAGTGATCCCGCAATCCATTTGGTGAAGGAAATGCTGACCCAGGCCGATGCCCGTCTTGACCCAGATGCTCCGGAGGAGACCAAGCAACTGTGGAAGGAGAAAAGTAAGCTGTTCCTCTACAGGGAGAAGCTGTGCCGGAGAATGGTTAACTCTCGAACACATGAGATGAACAGGCAGGTAGTGGTCCCAAGACGAGTCGCGGCTATGGTTCTGGAGGCATACCACAACGGAGCAGGGCATTTCGGATGGAAGAAGCTGGAGTTCTTGTTGCGTGAACGGTTCTACTGGGTAGGCATGAGAGGAGCCATCGAGAGGTGGTGCAGAGACTGTGGCCCGTGCCACCTGAGAAGAAAAGATCGAGCCAGCCAGAAGACTCCCCTGCAGCCCATCATCACCAGACAGCCACTGGAACTGGTAGCCCTGGACCATGTGAAACTGGCTCCAAGCAGATCTGGGTATGTCTACGCCCTCACAATCGTAGATCATTACTCCCGGTTCCTGGTGGTGGTCCCGGTCAAGGACTTAACGGCTCAAACAGCAGCTAGAGCCTTCCAGCAGCACTTCTGCCGTCCACACGGATACCCGGACCAAGTGTTGACAGACCAAGGACCAGCCTTCGAAGCGGAGGTCTTCCAGGAGTTCTGCTACCTGTATGGCTGCAAGAAGATAAGAATAACGCCCTATCACCCTCAAACCAATGGACTCTGTGAGAAGATGAACCAGGTGGTGATAGATCTGCTAAAAACATTGCCCCTGGAAGAACGCAGTCTGTGGCCTGAGAAACTGCCCGATCTGCTGGACCTGTATAGCCACATCCCTGTAGGTTCCACCAACTGTAGGCTTACCTAATGAGAGCAAGACCTGGTAAGCTGCCTTTTGACCTGGATATGGGAGTCCTGACGCCTGAGGACACCTCGCCAGAGGCAGACTGGGATACAGAACGGCAGCAGCAGTATCGGAAAGTACAGGAGAGCGTCGAGCGAAGTCTGTCTCAAGCTAGAGAAAGGCAAGAGAAGGCTTATAACCAGTATGCTCCCGCTGTTCCCCTGGTACCTGGAGAGCAGGTCTTGAAGAGGAAGAGGCGGCTCCACAAGTTGGACGACCAGTGGGAAAAGGACCCGTACACCGTACTGCCATCAAGCCATGAGAACCCAAAAATCTGTGTAATCAGTAAGGATGGAGGAGAAACCACAGCCATTGTCTCCAGAGACCACCTGAAGAAGTGTCCCGAGCAGCTGCAAAGCCCTGAAGAAGATCAAGGAAACCCTCAACCCGCAGAGGAAAGGGGAGAAATGATCAGTACCGTATTCGGAGACTTCCCCCGGTCTTGGACACAAGTAAACGGCGCTGTCGTCGTACCCATCCTCACCTTTCTCCAGCCAGCCCTGCAAGTGCCTACAGAGGAACCGGTAGAGCTGGAAGAGCAGCCGGCCCAAGAGGCAGAAGAGTCCACACCAGCAGTACAGGAGGATCAACCCTCTGCTAGTAGTGAGCCTGCCGTGCCCCTAGTGAGCCAAAGAGTGCGCAGACAGCTGCCCAGCTTACCCATAACACCTCCTACACCCTGTAGTGCAGAACCAGTTAGTGAGCTCCGTAGGTCCACTAGAGTCACTAGAGGTCAGATGCCCGCTCTCTGGAGAATCTAAACTAATGCACTGTGAATTTATCTGCTAACTGTTTATGGTTTATGTTTGTTGCCTGTTATTAATTATGTTTCTCAGTTACCCTGCATATTTTTATGGACTAACAGGTTATGGACGCTAGATAAACGGAACAGTTTTGTAGATAGTTGCACCTTGGTGCCTCTTGCGAAGACGGCCGCGAAAGAGAAAACCTGTCTGGCGTGGCCTCCTTGCGGCCCAAAGTAGTTAGTCTACCCTTGCAGCCACGCCCAAGGACAACGCAATTGGTTTGCTTTGGACAGGACCCCTACTTCGCTTAAAGCTTCACCTTGGGTGATATGGACACCCGGTTGCGGACACGCCGTGACCTTTAAAGAACTAAAGCTTCTTGTAAATATGTTATTGTATTATTGTTATACCCTGTTATTATGTTTTAAAAATGTGTTTAGTCCCGGAGTACTAAACTTTACTAGGGGGGAATGTGACACCCCAGGGGTCTGGTTGCCACAGTAATAGAGATATTATGTCTGAGAGCAAGTGGGAGGTTTCTCTGGTCAGGAGCCCTAAGCATGCAACACTGCCCGCCCAGACCTGGGAGGGGAGGAATCTGCCCTTATAAACTGGGTCTGGGGCGGGATTAGGTGAGACAGAGACAGAGCCTGCAGAACAAGCAGAGCAGTCAGAGCCTAGAGTGAAGCTGCAGACACAGGAAAAGATACATCAGGAGCTCTGTAGGAGCAGAGGCAGAAGGCCAGGGGCTGTGAGCAGAGATATAGCTCGCCCTGGCTGAAGTTACTAAAACCGGACACAGGAGTCCGAGGCTGTGGGGACTGATATATACCCAGCAGCAGAAACCAGCCGGCAGGGGATTCCAGGTCCTCTGGCCATAGAAGCCCGGAGGCTCAGTCACAAAGAAGGGACCAGCGCCGACATCCAGGAGCGGAGGCTAACAGAAGGCCCCAAGTCACCAGCCATATGGGTGAGCACCACACGGTATACTCAGGGACGTGGGCTACTTGTAACCGCTGACAGCAAGGTAGCCAGGAAGAGTGCAGATAAACGGGGAGGCCTAAAACTCCACCTGGCCAGGGGAACTCCTGCTTGCTCGCAGACTGACCAGGCCCCTTATACTAGCCAGTACTCCCGGGAGGGTCTGCCTTGTACCATCAGTAAAGACCCTGTACTGCACCTCACGTCTCTGTGATTCCTTGCTGCACCAGCACCATTAGCACTTGGACCCTCACACCATCACTCCCATCATCTCTCACATTAGCTGCCCTGAGGCAATACTTCTCCCGTGGGGAGTTATCCCATACTCGGCTTTGCAAACAACATCAGCCTCAGCAGTCGGCAGCGCAGCGGCGGTCCCCACTGACCGCAATCCACGGGTGGCGTAGTCGGACATTTGCTATACATTAAGACTGCCACTGGTTTGACCACCCTGAGCACGGACCGGGTCACCGCCACACGGAGACTACAACCCCCAACATTCTACAACAGGCCCGGTTTCGGATTCCCCTGCACAACACAGGCCCAGGGAGCGCGTCATGCGCGTCTT
This sequence comes from Phyllobates terribilis, assembly GCF_046119375.1. Classification (NCBI taxonomy): domain Eukaryota; kingdom Metazoa; phylum Chordata; class Amphibia; order Anura; family Dendrobatidae; genus Phyllobates; species Phyllobates terribilis. The sequence goes on from NW_027362792.1 coordinate 7,072,220, forward strand.
TTCAAAAGGAATAAAATGAGGAGGGAAAGGTTAGATTTTAAAAACAAAAATCCAAATGACAATAGCAGAAGCGAGAATGTCAATGGAACTAAGAATTCCCAGCCAGTCTCCCATGTTGGTACTTGCCCAACCTCAAGCTGCATAGCATCTGCAATCTGACAAGGGCTAGCACATTCAGCTTACAATGGCCGTTGATGAGCAAATGGCCCATGTGCGCGTCTTTTCAAAAGGAATAAAATGGGGAGGGAAAAGTTAGATTTTAAAGGCAAAAATCCAAAGGACAATAACAGCAGCCAAAATGTCAATGGAAGCGGGGATTCCCAGCCAGTCTCCCATGCTGCTACTTGCCCAGCCTCAAGCTGCATAGCGGTTGTGATCTGACAAAGGCAGGCACATTCAGCTTTGAATAGCCGTTTACATGCAAATGTTACATTTGCACGTCTTTTCAAAAGGAATAAAATGGGGAGGGAAAGGTTAGATTTTTAAAATCAAAAATCCAAATGACAATAGCAGCAGCCAAAATGGCAACGGATCCAGGGATTCCCAGCCAGTCTCCCATGCTGGTACTGGCCCAGCCTCAAGCTGCGTAGCAGCTGCAATCTGATGAGAGAAGGCACATTCAACTTAGAATGGCCGTTGACGTGCAAGTGTCACATGTGCGTGTCTTTTCAAAAGGAATAAAATGGGGAGGGAAAGGTTTGATTTTAAAAACAAAAATCCAAAAATCCAAAAATCCAAATGACAATTGCAGCAGCCAAAATGTCAATGGAACAGGGATTCCCAGCCAGTCTCCAATGCTGATAATTGCCCAGCCTCAAGCTGTGTAGCAGCTGCGATCTGACGAGGGCAGGCACATTCAGCTTAGAATGGCCGTTGACGAGCAGATTTCACATGTGCGTGTCTTTTCAAAAGGAATAAAATGGGGAGGGAAAGGTTTGATTTTAAAAACAAAAAGCCAAATGACAATAGCAGAATTCAAAACGTCAACGGAACTGGGGATTCCCAGCCAGTCTCCCATGCTGGTACTTGCCCAGCCTCAAGCTGTGTAGCAGCTGCAATCTGACAAGGGAAGGCTCATTCAGCTTAGAATGGCTGTTGACATGCAGTTGCCACATGTGTGGGTCTTTTTAAACGGAATAAAATGGGGAGGGAAAGGTTAGATTTAAAAAAAAAAAAATCCAAAAATCCAAATGACAATAGCAGCAACCAAAATGTCAACAGAACCAGGGGTTCCCATCCAGTCTCCCATGTCACTAATTGCCTGGCCTCAAGCTGCATAGCAGCAGCGATCGGACAAGGGAATGAACATTTAGCTTAGAATGGCGGTTAACAAGCTGATGCCACATGTGCGCGTCTTTTCAAAAGGAATAAAATGGGGAGGTAAAGGTTAAATTTTAAAAACAAAAATCCAAAAGACAATAGCAGCAGCCAAAATGTCAACCGTACCAGGGATTCCCAACCAGTCTCCCATGCCGGTACTTGCCTGACCTCAAGCTGCACAGCTGCTGTGATAAAACAAGGGAAAGCACATTCAGCTTAGAATGGCCGGTGACAAGCAGATGTCACATGTGCGCGTCTTTTCAAAAGGAATAAAATGGGGAGGTAAAGGTTAAATTTTAAAAACAAAAATCCAAAAATCCAAATGACAATAGCAGCAGCCAAAATGTCATCGGAACCAGGGATTCCCAGCCAGTCTCCCATGCCAGTACTTGCGCAGCCTCAAGCTGCATAGCTGTTGCAATCTTACGAGGGCTGGCACATTCACCTTAGAATAGCTGTTCACGTGCAGATATCACATGTGCGCGTCTTTTCAAAAGGAATAAAATGGGGAGGGAAAGGTTAGATTTTAAAAACCAAAATCCAAAAATCCAAATGACAATAGCAGCAGCCAAAATGTCAATGGAACATGGGTTTCCCAGCCAGTCTCCTATACCAGTACTTGCCTGGCCTCAGGCTGCGTAGCAGCTGCGATCTGACGAGGGCTAGAACATTCAGCTTGGAATGGCCATTGACGTGCAGATGTCACATGTGCGCATCTTTTCAAAAGGAATAAAATATGGAGGGAAAGGTTAGATTTTAAAAACCAAAATCCAAAAATCCAAATGAAAATAGCAGCAGCCAAAATGTCAATGGAAACAGGGGTTCCCAGCCAGTCTCCCATGCTGGTACTTGCCTGGCCTCAAGCTGCATAGTGGTTACAATATGACAAAGGCGGGCTCATTAAGCTTATAATAGCAGTTGATATGCAGATGTTACATGTGCACGTCTTCTCAAAAGGAATAAAATGGTGAGTGAAAGGCTAGATTTTAAAAACAAAAATCCAAAAATTCAAATGACAATAGCTGCAGCCAAAATGTCATCGGAACTAGGGATTCCTCGCCTGTCTCCCAAGCCAGTACTTGCCCAGCCTCAAACTGCGTAGCAGCTGCGATCTTACGAGAGCAGGCACATTCAGCTTAAATTGGCCGTTGATGTGCAGATGTCACATGTGCGCGTCTTTTCAAAAGGAATAAAATGGGGAGGGAAAGGTTAGATTTTAAAAACAAAAATCCAAAAATCCAAAAATCCAAATGACAATAGCAGCAGCCAAAATGTCAATGGAACCGTGGATTCCCAGCCAGTCTCACATGCCGGTACTTGACCGGCCTCAAGCTGCGTAGCGGCTGCGATCTGACAATGGCAGGCACATTCAACTTAGAATGGCCATTGACATACAGTTGTCACATGTGAGCGTCTTTTCAAAAGGAATAAAATGGGGAGAGAAAGGTTAGATTTTAAAAACAAAAATCCAAAAATCCAAATGACAATAGCAGCAGCCAAAATGTTAATAGAACTAGTGATTCCCTTGCAGTCTCCCATGCCGGTACTTGCCCAGCCTCAAGCTGCATAGCAGCTGCAATCTGACGAGAGCAGGTACATTGAACTTAGAATGGCCGTTGATGTGCAGATGTCACATGTGCGCGTCTTTTCAAAAGGAATAAAATAGGGAGGGAAAGGTTTGATTTTAAAAACAAAAACCCAAAAATCCAAATGACAATAGCAGCAGCCAAAATATCAACGGAAGTGGGGATTCCCAACCAGTCTCCCAAGCCGGTATTTGCCCAGCCTCAAACTGCGTAGCGGCTGTGATCTGACAAGGGCAGGCACACTCAGCTTAGAATGGCCGTTGTCATTCTGATATCAAATGTGCGCATCTTTTCAAAAGGACTAAAATGGGGAGGGAAATGTTAGATTTTAAAAACAAAAATCCAAATGAGTATAGAGGCAGCCTAAATGTTAATGGAACTGGTAAAACCCTTCCAATCTCCCATGCTGGTACTTACCCAGCCTCAAGCTGCATAGTGGCTGCGATCTGACGAGAGCAGGCACATTCAGCTTATAAAACCTGTTGATATACAGATGTCACATGTGGGAGTCTTTTCAAAAGGAATAAAATGGGGAGGGAAAGGTTAGATTTTAAAAACAAAAATCCAAATGACAATAGCAGCAGCCAAAATGTCAATGGAACCGGGGATTCCCAGCCAGTCTCCCATGCTGGTAATAGGCCAGCCTCAAGCTGCATAACAGTTGCGATCTGATGAGGGCAGGAACATTCAGCTTAGAATGTCCAATGATTTGTAGATGTCACATGTGTATGTCTTTTCAAAATGAATAAAATGGGGGAGGGAAAGTTTTGATTTTAAAAACAAAAATCCAAATGACAATAGCAGCAGCCAAAATGCCAACTGTACCGGGGATTCCCAGCCAGTCTCCCATGCCAGTACTTGCCCAGCCTCAAGCTGTGAAGCAGTTATGATCTGATGAGGGCAGGCACATTCAGCTTAGAATGGCCATTGACGTAGAGATATCACATGTGCGCGTCTTTTCAAAAGGAATAAAATGAGGAGGGAAATGTTAGATTTTAAAAACAAAAATCCAAAAATCCAAAAATCCAAATGACAATAGCAGCAGCCAAAATATTAACGGAACTGGGGATTCCCAACCAGTATCCCATGCTTGTACTTGCTCAGTCTCAAACTGCGTAGCGGCTGCAATCTGACGAGGGCAGCCACATTCAGCTTAGAATGGCTGTTGTTGTGCAGCTGTCACATGTGCATGTCTTTTCGAAAGGAATAAAATGAGGAGGGAAAGGTTAGATTTTATAAACAAAAATCCAAATTACAATAGCGGCTGCGAAAATGTCACCGGAACCAGTGACTCCCAGCCAGTCTCCCATGATGGTACTTGCCCAGGCTCAAGCTGCATAGCAGCTGCAATATGATGAGGGCAAGCACATTCAGCTTAGAATGGCCATTGATGTGCATATGTCACATGTGCATGTCTTTTCGAAAGGAATAAAATGGGGAGGGAAAGGTTAGATTTTAAAAACAAAAATCCAAATGACAATAGCAGCAGCCAAAATGTCAACGGATCTGGAGATTCCCAGTTAGTCACCCAAGTCTGTACTAGCCCAGCCTCAAGCTGCATAACGGCTGCAATCTGACAAGGGAAGGTACATTCAGCTTAGAAAAGCTGTTGATAAGCCAATTTCACATGTGCGTGTATTTTCAAAAGGAATTAAATGGGGAGGGAAAGGTTAGATTTTATAAACAAAAATACAAATGACAATAGCAGCAGCGAAAATGGCCAGGTATTCCCAGCCAGTTTCCCATACCAGTCCTTGCCCAGCCTCAAGCTGTGCAGCGACTGCGATCTGACGAGGGAACGCACATTCAGCTTAGAATTGCCATTGATGTGCACATGTCACATGTGCGCGTCTTTTCAAAAGGAATAAATTGGGGAGGGAAAGGTTGGATTATAAAAACAAAAATCCAAAAGACAATAGCAGCAACCAAAATGCAATAGAACCGGAGATTCCCAGCCAGTCTCACATGCCAGTAATTGCCCAATCTCAAGCTGCATAGCAGCTGCGACCTGACATGGGCAAGCACATATAGTTTAAAATGGCTGTTGACTTGCAGATGTCACATGTGCGCATCTTTTCAAAAGGAAGAAAATGGGGAGGGAAAAGTTAGATTTTAAAAACAAAAATCCAAATGACAATAGCAGCATCCAAAATGTCAACAGAATCGGGGATTCCCAGCCAGTCTTCCATGACGGTACTTGCCTCTCCTCAAGCTACGTAGCTGCTGCGATCTGATGAGGGAAGTCACATTCAGCTTGGAATGGCCGTTTATGTGCAGATGTTACATGTGCGCATTTTTTCAAAAGGAATAAAATGGGGAGGGAAAGGTTCCATTTTAAAGACAAAAATTCAAATATCCAAATGACAATAGCTGCAGCCAAAATGTAATCGGAAGCGGGGAATCGCAGCCAGTCTCCCACGCCAGTACTTGCGCGGCCGTGGGAGTACAGCTTAGATTGGCCGTTGACGTGCAGTTGTCACATGTGCGTGTCTTTTCAAAAGGAATAAAATGGGGAGGGAAAGGTTAGATTTTAAAAACCAAAATCCAAAAATCCAAATGACAATAGCAGCAGCCAAAATGTCAACGGAACAGGGGATTCCCCACCAATCTCCCATGCCAGTACTTGCCCGGACACAAGCTGCATAATGGCTGCAATCTGATGTGGGCAGGCACATTCAGCTTAGAATGGCCATTGACGTACAGATGTTACATGTGCGTGTCTTTTCAAAAGGAATAAAATGGGGAGGGAAAGGTTAGAATTTAAAAACAAAAATCCAAAAATCCAAAAATCCAAATGACAATAGCAGCAGCCAAAAAGTCAATGGAACCAGGGATTCCCAACTAGTTTCCTATGCCGGTACTTGCCCAGCCTCAAGTTGCATAGCTGCTGCAATTTGACGAGGGCAGGCACATTCAGCTTAGAATGGCGTTCGAAATGCCGATGTCACATGCGCGCCTCTTTTCTAAAGGAATAAAATAGTGAGGGAAAGGTAAGATTTTAAAAACAAAAATCCAAAAATCCAAATGACAATAGCAGCAGCCAAAATGTCAACAGAACCTGGGACTCCCAGCCAGTCACCCATGCTGGTATTTTCCCAACCTCAAGCCGTGTAGTGGCTGCCGTCTGTCGAAGGCTGGCACATTCAGCTTAGAACGGCCATTGACGTGCAGATGTCACATGTGTGCGTTTTTTCAAAATGAATAAAATGGTGAGGGAAAGGTAAGATTTTAAAAACAAAAATCCAAATGACAATAGCAGCAGCCAAATTGTCAACGGAAGAAAGGATTCCCAGCCATTCTCCCATGCTGGTACTTGCCTGGCCTTAAGCTGCATAGCAGCTGCAATGTGACAATGGCAGGCACATTCAGCTTAGAGTGGCAGTGGACATACAGATGTCACATGTGCGCCTCTTTTCTAAATGAATAAAATAGGGAGGGAAAAGTAAGATTTTAAAAACAAAAATCCAAAAATCCAAATGACAATAGCAGCAACCAAAATGTTAACGGAACCTGGGATTCCCAGCCTGTCTCCCATGCTGGTATTTTCCCAACCTCAAGCTGCGTAGCAGCTGCGATCTGTCGAGGGCTGGCACATTCAGTTTAGAATTGCCTTTGACGTGCAGATGTCACATGTGCGCGTCTTTTCAAAAGGAATAAAATGTAGAGGGAAAGGTTAGATTTTAAAAACAAAAATCCAAATGACTATAGCACCAGCCAAAATGTCAACGGAACTGGGGACTCCCAACCAGTCTCCCATGCCAGCACTAGCCCAGCCTCAGGCTGCATAGTGGCTGCGATCTGACGAAGGAAGGCATATTCAGCTTAGAATGGCTGTTGATGTGTGGCTGTCACATGTGCGTGTCTTTTCAAAAGGAATAAAATGGGGAGGGAAAGGTTAGATTTTAAAAACAAAAATCCAAAAATCAAAATGACAATAGCAGCAGCCAAAATGTCAATGGAACTGGGGTTTCCCAGCCAGTCTCCCACACCAGTACTTGCCTGGCCTCAGGCTGCGTAGCAGCTGCGATCTGACGAGGGCTAGAACATTCAGCTTGGAATGGCCATTGACGTGCAGATGTCACATGTGTGCATCTTTTCAAAAGGAATAAAATATGGAGGGAAAGGTTAGATTTTAAAAACAGAATTCCAAAAATACAAATGACAATAGCAGCAACCAAAATGTCAACAGAACCAGGGGTTCTCATCCAGTCTCCCATGTCACTAATTGCCTGGCCTCAAGCTGCATAGCAGCAGCAATCTGACAAGGGAATGAACATTTAGCTTAGAATGGCGGTTAACAAGCTGTTGCCACATGTGCATGTCTTTTCAAAAGGAATAAATGGGGAGGGAAAGGTTAGATTTTAATCACAAAAATCCAAAAGACAATAGCAGCAGCCAAAATGTCAACCGTACCAGGGATTCCCAACCAGTCTCCCATGCCGGTACTTGCCTGACCTCAAGCTGCTGCGATCTAACGAGGGAAGGCACATTCAGCTTAGAATGGCCGGTGACAAGCAGATGTCACATGTGCGCGTCTTTTCAAAAGGAATAAAATGGGGAGGTAAAGGTTAAATTTTAAAAACAAAAATCCAAAAATCCAAATGACAATAGCAGCAGCCAAAATGTCATCGGAACCGGGGATTCCCAGCCAGTCTCCTATGCTGGTACTTGCCTGGCCTCAAGCTGCATAGTGGCTACAATATGACAAGGGCGGGCTCATTAAGCTTATAATGGCAGTTGATATGCAGATGTTACATGTGCACGTCTTCTCAAAAGGAATAAAATGGGGAGGGAAAGGCTAGATTTTAAAAACAAAAATCCAAAAATTCAAATGACAATAGCTGCAGCCAAAATGTCATCGGAACTAGGGATTCCTCGCCTGTCTCCCAAGCCAGTACTTGCCCAGCCTCAAACTGCGTAGCAGCTGCGATCTTACGAGAGCAGGCACATTCAGCTTAAATTTGCCGTTGATGTGCAGATTTCACATGTGCGCGTCTTTTCAAAAGGAATAAAATGGGGAGGGAAAGGTTAGATTTTAAAAACAAAAATCCAAAAATCCAAAAATCCAAATGACAATAGCAGCAGCCAAAATGTCAATGGAACCGTGGATTCCCAGCCAGTCTCCCATGCCAGTACTTGACCGGCCTCAAGCTGCGTAGCGGCTGCGATCTGACAATGGCAGGCACATTCAACTTAGAATGGCCATTGACATACAGTTGTCACATGTGAGCGTCTTTTCAAAAGGAATAAAATGGGGAGGGAAAGGTTAGATTTTAAAAACAAAAATCCAAAAATCCAAATGACAATAGCAGCAGCCAAAATGTCAACAGAACCAAAGATTCCCAGCCAGTCTCCCACGCGGTACTTGCTCGGCCTCAAGCTGCATAGCGGCTGCGATCAGATAAGAGCAGGCACATTCAGCATAGAATGGCCATTCACGTACAGATGTCACATGTGCGCGTCTTTTCAAAAGGAATAAAACGAAGAGGGAAAGGTTAGATTTTAAAAACAAAAATCCAAATGACAACAGCAGCAGCCAAAATGTCAATGGAAGCGGGGATTCCCAGCCAGTCCTCCCATGCCAGTATTTGCCCAGCCTCAAGCTGCGTAGCAACTGTATTCTGATGAAAGCATGCACATTCAGCTTAGAATGGCAGTTGAGAAGTAGATGTCACATGTTCGTGTCTTTTCAAAAGGAACAAAATGGGGAGGGAAAGGTTAGATTTAAAAGAAAAAAATCCAAAAATCCAAATGACAATAGCAGCAGCCAAAATGTTAATAGAACTAGTGATTCCCTTGCAGTCTCCCATGCTGGTACTTGCCCAGCCTCAAGCTGCATAGCGGCTGCAATCTGACGAGAGCAGGTACATTGAACTTAGAATGGCCGTTGATGTGCAGGTGTCACATGTGCGCGTCTTTTCAAAAGGAATAAAATAGGGAGGGAAAGGTTTGATTATAAAAACAAAAACCCAAAAATCCAAATGACAATAGCAGCATCCAAAATATCAACGGAAGCAGGGATTCCCAACCAGTCTCCCAAGCTGTTATTTGCCCAGCCTCAAACTGCGTAGCAGCTGTGATCTGACAAGGGCAGGCACACTCAGCTTAGAATGGCCGTTGTCATTCTGATGTCAAATGTGCACATCTTTTCAAAAGGACTAAAATGGGGAGGGAAATGTTAGATTTTAAAAACAAAAATCCAAATGAGTATAGAGGCAGCCTAAATGTTAACGGAACTGGTGAAACCCTTCCAATCTCCCATGCTGGTACTTACCCAGCCTCAAGCTGCATAGTGGCTGTGATCTGACAAGGGCAGGCACATTCAGCTTATAAAACCTGTTGATATACAGATGTCACATGTGGGAGTCTTTTCAAAAGGAATAAAATGGGGAGGGAAAGGCTAGATTTTAAAAACAAAAATCCAAATGACAATAGCAGCAGCCAAAATGACAATGGAACCGGGGATTCCCAGCCAGTCTCCCATGCTGGTAATAGGCCAGCCTCAAGCTGCATAACAGTTGCGATCTGATGAGGGCAGGAACATTCAGCTTAGAATGTCCATTGATGTGCAGATGTCACATGTGTATGTCTTTTCAAAAGGAATAAAATGGGGGAGGGAAAGTTTTGATTTTAAAAACAAAAATCCAAATGACAATAGCAGCAGCCAAAATGCCAACTGTACCGGGGATTCCCAGCCAGTCTCCCATGCCAGTACTTGCCCAGCCTCAAGCTGTAAAGCAGTTATGTTCTGATGAGGGCAGGCACATTCAGCTTAGAATGGCCATTGACGTAGAGATATCATATGTGCGCGTCTTTTCAAAAGGAATAAAATGAGGAGGGAAATGTTAGATTTTAAAAACAAAAATTCAAAAATCCAAATGACAATAGCAGCAGCCAAAATGACAACAGAACAAGGGATTCCCAGCCCGTCTCCCATGCTGGTACTTGCCTGGCCTCAAGCTGCGTAGCAGCTGCAATCTGACGATGGAAGGCACAATCAGTTTAGAATAACTGTTGACGTGCAGAAGTCACATGTGCGTGTCTTTTCAAAAGTAATAAAATGGGGAGGGAAAGGTTAGATTTTAAAAACAAAAATCCAAAAATCCAAATGACAATAGCAGCAGCCAAAATGTCAATGGAACTGGGGATTCCCATCCAGTCTCCCATGCTGGTACTTGCCCAGCCTCAAGCTACGTAGCAGCTGTGATTTGACAAGGGCAGGCACATTCAGCTTAGAATGGCCGTTGTCATGCTGATGTCACATGTGCGTGTCTTTTCAAAAGGACTAAAATGGGGAAGGAAATGATAGATTTTAAAAACAAAAAACCAAATGAGAATAGAGGCAGCCTAAATGTTAACGGAACTGATGAAACCCTTCCAGTCTCCCATGCCGGTACTTGCCCAGCCTCAAGCTGCATAGCAGCTGAAATCTGACGAAGGAAGATACATTCAACTTAGAATGGCATTGACATGCAGATGACACATGTGCGCGTCTTTTCAAAAGGAATAAAATGGGGAGGGAAAGGTTAGATTTTAAAAACAAAAATCCAAATGACAATAGCAGCAGCTAAAGCGTCAACATAACCGTGGATTCCCAGCTAGTCTCCCATGCCAGTACTTGCCTGGCCTCAAGCTGTGTAGCAGCTGCGATCTGACAAGAGTAGACACATACAGCTTAGAATGGCTGTTGACATGCAGATGTTACATGTGCGCATCTTTTCAAAAGGAATAAAACGGGGACGGAAAGGTTAGATTTTTAAAACAAAAATCCAAAAATCCAAATGACAATAGCAGCAGACAAAACGGAACCAGGGATTCCCAGCCAGTCTCCCATGCCGGTACTTGCCTGGTCTCAAGCTGCGTAGTGAGCGTGATCTGACGAGAGCAGGAACATTCAGCTTATAAAACCTGTTGATATACAGATGTCGCATGTGCGAGTCTTTTCAAAAGGAATAAAATGGGGAGTGAAAGGTTTGATTTTAAAAACAAAAATCCAAATGACAATAGCAGCAGCCAAAATGTCAATGGAACTGGGGATTCCCAGCTAGTCTCCCATGCCAGTTCTTGCCTGGCCTCAAGCTGCATAGCTGCTGTAATATGACAAGGGAAGGCACATTCAGCTTAGAATGGCTGCTGATATGCAAAAGTCACATGTGCGCGTCTTTTCAAAAGGAATAAAAAGGGGAGGGAAAGGTTAGATTTTAAAAACAAAAATCCAAATGACAATAGCAGCAGCCAAAACGTCAATGGAACTGGGGATTCCCATCCAGTCTCCCATGCTGGTACTTGCCCAGCCTCAAGCTACATAGCGGCTGTGATCTGATGCGGGGAGGCACATTCAGCTTGGAATGGCAGTTGAAATGCAGATGTCACAAGTGCGTGTCTTTTCAAAAGGACTATAATGGGGAGGGAAATGTTAGATTTTAAAAACAAAAATCCAGAAATCCAAATGACAATAACAGAAGCCAAAATGACAATGGAACCAGGTATTCCCAGCCAGTCTCCCATGCATGTACTTGCCTTGCCTCAAGCTGCGTAGTAGCTGCAATCTGACGATGGCAGGCACATTCTGCTTAGAATAGCTGTTTACATGCGAATGTTACATGTGCGCGTCTTTTCAAAAGGAATAAAATGGGGAGGGAAAGGTTAGATTTTAATAACAAAAGTCCAAATGACAATAGCAGCAGCCAAAATGGCAACGGAACCGGGGATTCCCAGGCAGTCTCCCATGCTGGTACTTGCCCAGCCTCAAGCTATGTAGCGGTGGCAATCTGATGAGGGCAGGCACATTCAGCTTGGAATGGCAGTTGAAATGCAGATGTCACAAGTGCGTGTCTTTTCAAAAGGACTATAATGGGGAGGGAAATGTTAGATTTTAAAAACAAAAATCCAAATGACAATAGCAGCAGCCAAAATGCTAACGGAACTGGGGATTCCCAGCCTGTCTCCCATGCCAGTACATGCCCAGCCTCAAGCTGCATAGCACCTGCGATCTGACGAGGGCAGGCACATTCAGCTTAGAATAGCTGTTGATGTTCAGATGTCACATGTGCGTGTCTTTTAAAAAGGAATAAAATGGGGAGGGAAAGGTTAGATTTTAAAAACAAAAATCCAAATGAGAAAAGCAGCCTAAATGTTAACGGAAATGGTGATTCCCTTTCAGTCTCCCATGCTGGTACTTGCCCAGCCTCAAGCTGCATAGCGGCTGTGATCTGACAAGGGCAGGTACATTCAACTTAGAATTGCCATTGATGTGCCACATGTGACATGTCACATGTGCGCGTCTTTTCAACTGGAATGGCAGTTGAAATGCAGATGTCACAATTGCGTGTCTTTTCAAAAGGAATAAAAAGGGGAGGGAAAGGTTTGATTTTAAAAACAAAAATCCAAATGACAATAGCAGCAGCTGAAATATCAATGGAACAGGGGATTCCCAGTCAGTCTCTCATGCTGTTACCTGCTCTGCCACAAGCTGCATTGCAGCTGCGATCTGACGAGGGAAGGCACATTCAGCTTAGAATGGCCGTTAACAAGCAAATGTCACATGTGAGCGTCTTTTAAAAAGGAATAAAATGGGGAGGGAAAGGTAAGATTTTAAATACAAATGACAATAGCAGGAGCCGAAATGGCAACGGAACATGGGATTCCAAGCCAGTCTTCCATGCTGGTACTTGCCCAGCCTAGAGGTGTGTAGCGGCTGCGATTTCACAAGGCAAGGCACATTCAGCTTATAATGTCCATTGACGTTCAGATGTCACATGTGCGCGTCTTTTCAAATGGAATAAAATGGGGAGGGAAAGGTTAGATTTAAAAAACAAAAATCCAAAAATCCAAATGACAATAGCAGCAGCCAAAATGGCAACGGAGAGAGGGATTCTCAGCGTGTCTCCCAAGTCGGTACTTGCCCGGTCTCAAGCTGCGTAGTGGCTGCGATCTGACGAGGGAAGGCACATGCAGCTTAGAATGGCCGTTAACATGCAAATGTCACATGTGTGCGTCTTTTCAAAAGGAATAAAATGAGGAGGGAAAGGTTAGATTTTAAAAACAAAAATCCAAATGACAATAGCAGCAGCCAAAATGTCAACAGAACCAGGGACTCCCAGTCAGTCTACCATGCTGGTACTTGCTCAGCCTCAAGCTGCATAGCTGCTGCGATCTGATGATAGCAGGTACATTCAGCTCAGAATGGCTGTTGACGTGCAGAAGACACATGTGTGCGTTTTTTAAAAAGAAATAAAATGGGGAGGGAAAGTTTAGATTTTAAGAACAAAAATCCAAAAATCCAAATGACAACAGCAGCAGCCAAAATTTGAACAGAAACGGGGATTCCCAGGCAGTCTCCCATGCCTGTACTCACCCAGTCTCAAGCTGCATAGCAGCTGCAATCTGACAAGGTTAAGCACATTCAGCTTAGACTGGCTGTTGACATGCAGATGTTACTTGTGCTCGTCTTTTCAAAAGGAATAAAATGGGGAGGGAAAGTTTAGATTTTAAAAACAAAAATCCAAAAATCCATTGACAATAGCAGCAGCCAAAAGGCCAACGGAACTATGGATTCCTAGCCTGTCTCCCATGCCAGTACTTGCTCAGCATAAAGCTGCATAGCAATTGCGATCTGACGTGGGCAGGAACATTCAGCTTAGAATGGCCATTGACGTGCTGTTGTCACATGTGCGCGTCTTTTCAAAAGGAATAAAATGGGGAGGGAAAGGTTAGATTTTAAAAACAAAAATCCAAAAATCCAAATGACAATAGCAGCAGCCAAAATATTAACGGAACCGGAGACACCCAGCCAATCTCCCAAGCCGGTATTTGCTCGGCCTTAAGTTGCATAGCGGCTGCGATCTGACGATGGCAGGCACATTCAGCTTCGAATGGCCATTGACGTGCTGATGTCACATGTGCACGTCTCTTCAAAAGGAATAAAATGGTGAGGGAAAGGTTAGATTTTAAAAACAAAAATCAAAAAATCCAAATGACAATAGCAGCAGCCAAAATGTTCATGGAACCAGGGATTCCCAGCCAGTCTCCCATGCGGGTTCTTGCTCTGCCACAAGCTCCATAGCGGCTGCGATATGACAAGGGAAGGAACATTCAGCTTAGAATGGCCATTGACGTGCAAATGTCACATGTGCGTGTCTTTTCAAAAGGAATAAAATGGGGAGGGAAAAGTTAGATTTTAAAAACAAAAATCAAAATGACAATAGCAGCAGCCAAAATGTCAACTGAAGTTGTGATTCCCAGCAAATCTCCCATGCCAATACTTACCCAACCTCCAGCTGCGTAGCGGCTGCAATCTGACGAGGGCAGGCACATTCAACTTAGAATGGCCATTGACGTGCAGCTGTCACATGTGTGCTTCTTTTCAAGAGGAATAAAATGGGGAGGGAAAGGTTTAATTTTAAAAAGAAAAATCCAAATGACAACAGCAGAAGCCAAAATGTTAATGGTACCAGGGAGTCCCAGCCAGTCTCCCATGAGGGTTATTGGCCAGCCTCAAGCTGCATAGCAGCTGTGATCTGATGAGGGAAGGAACATTCAGCTTAGAATGGACGTTTATATGCAGATGTCACATGTGCGCGTCTTTTCAAAATGAATAAAATGGGGAGGGAAATGTCAGATTTTAAAAACAAAAATCCAAAAATCCAAATGACCATAGCAGCAGCCAAAATGTCAACGAAACTAGTGATTTCCAGCCAGTCTCCCATGCTGGTAATTGCCCAGTCTCAAGCTGCATAGCAACTGCAATCAGACGAGGGAAGGAACATTCAGCTTAGAATGGCCGTTGATGTGCAGATGTCACATGTGCGCGTCTTTTCAAAAGGAATAAAATGGGGAGGGAAAGGTTAGATTTTAAAAACAAAAATCCAAATGACAATAGCAGCAGCCGTAATGTCAACAGAACCGGATATTCCCAGCCAGTCTCTCATGCCAGTGCTTGCCCAGCTTCAAGCTGCGTAATGACTGCCATCTAAAGAGGGAATGCACATTCAGCTTAGAATGGCCGTTGGGAACAGATGTCACATGTGCGCGTCTTTTCAAAAGGAATAAAATGGGGAGGGAAAGGTAAGATTTTAAAAACAAAAATCCAAAAATGCAAATGACAATAGCAGCAGCCAAAATTTCAATGGAACCAGGGATTCCCAGCCAGTCTCCCATGCTGGTACTTGCCCAAACTCAAGTTGTGTAGCAGATGCTATCTGACAAGGGCAAGAACATTCTGCTTAGATTGGCCGTTGAAGTGCAGATGTCACATGTGTGCGTCTTTTCAAAAGGAATAAAATGGGGAGGGAAAGGTTAGATTTTAAAAACAAAAATCCAAATGAAAATAACAGCAGCCAAAATGTTAACGCAACCGGGGATTTCCAGCAAGTCTCCAATGCTAGTACTTGCCCGGCCTCAAGCTGCGTAGTGGCTGGAATCTGATGAGGGCATGCACATTCAGCTTATAAAGCCTGCTGACGTACACATTTCACATTTGCGAGTCTTTTCAATAGGAATAAAATGGGGAGGGAAAAGTCAGATTTTAAAAACAAAAATCCAAATGACTACAGCAGCAGCCAACATGTCAATGGAACCAGGGATTACCAGCCAGTCTCCCATGCTGGTACTTGCCTGACCTCAAGCTGCATAGCTACTGTGATCTGACAAGAGAAGGCACATTCAGCTTAGAATGGCCTTTGATGTGCAGACGTCACATGTGCGCGTCTTTCCCAAAGGAATAAAATGGGGAGGGAAAGGTTTGAGTTAAAAAAAAAAATCCAAAAATCCAAATAACAATAGCAGCAGCCAAAATGTCAATGGAACTGTGTATTCACAGCCAGTCTCCCATGCTGGTACATGACCGGCCTAAAGCTGCGTAGTAGCAGCGATATGATGAAGGAAGCCACATTCAGCTTCGAATGGCCATTGACGTGCGGATGTCACATGTGCGCTTCTTTTCAAAAGGAATAAAATAGGGAGGGAAAGGTTAAATTTTTAAATCAAAAATACAGAAATCCAAATGACAATAGCAGCAGCAGCCAAAATGCCGACAGAATCGAGGATTCTCAGCCAGTTTCCCATGCTGGTACTTGCCCATCCTCAAACTGCATAGCTGCTGTGATCTGACGAGGGGAGGCAAATTCAGCTTAGAATGGCCGTTGACGTGTAGATGTTACATGTGCGCGTCTTTTCAAAAGGAATAAAATGGGGAGGGAAAGGTTAGATTTTAAAAACAAAAATCCAAAAATCCAAATGACAATGGCAGCAGCCAAAATGTTAATGGAACTGGTGATTCCCTTCCAGTCTCCCATGCTGGTACTTGCCCAGCCTCAAGCTGCATAGCTGCTGTGATCTGATAAGGGGAGGTACATTCAACTTAGAATGGTCATTGACGTGCAAAAGTCACATGTGCGCGTCTTTTCAAAAGGAATAAAATGGGGAGGGAAAGGTTAGATTATAAAAAAAAAAATCCAAAAATCCAAATGACAATAGCAGCAGCCAAAATGTCAACGGAAGCAGGGATACCCAGCCAGTCTCCCATGCCAGTACTTGACCAGCCTCAAGCTGTGTAGCGGCTGTAATCTGACGAGTGTAGGCAATTTCAGCTCAGAATGGCTGTTGATGTGCAAATATCACATGTGCACGTCTTTTCAAAAGGAATTAAATGGGGACGGAAAGGTTAGATTTTTAAAACAAAAATCCAAAAATCCATAAGACAATAGCTGCAGCCAAAATGTCAACGGAACCAGGGATTCCCAGCCAGTCTCTCATGCTGGTACTTGCCCAGCCTCAAGCTGCATAGCGGCTGCGATCTGATGATGGCAAGCACAATCAGCTTAGAATGGACGTTGACGTGCAGATGTCACATGTCCGCTTCTTTACAAAAGGAATAAAATGGGGAGGGAAAGTTTAGATTTTAAAAACAAAAATCCAGAAATCCAAATGACAATAGCAGCAGCCAAAATGTCAACGGAACTGTGGTTTCCCAGCCAGTCTCCCATGCTGGTACTTGCCCAACCTCAATCTGCATAGCAGCTGCAATCTGACAAGGGAAGGCACATTCAGCTTAGAATTGCCTTAGATGTGTGGATGTCATATGTGCACGTCTTTTCAAAATGAATAAAATGGGGAGGGAAAAGTTAGATTTTAAAAACAAAAATCCAAATGACAGTAGCAGCAGCCAAAATGTCAACGGAAATTTTAAATTCCAGCCAGTCTACCATGCCGTTACTTGCGCAGCCTCAAGCTGTTTAGTGGCTGCGATCTAACGAGAGCAGGCACATTCAGCTTAAAATGGCTGTTGACGTGCAGATGTCACATGTGCGCGTCTTTTCAAAAGGAATAAAATGGGGAGGGAAAGGTTAGATTTTAAAAACAAAAATGCAAAAATCCAAATGACAATAGCAGCAGCCAAAATGTCAACAGAATAGGGGACTCCCAGCCTGTCTGCCATGCCGGTAGTTGCCTGGTCTCAAGCTGCATAGCAGCTGCGATCTGACGAGGGAAGGCACATTCAGCTTAGAATGGCCGTTGATGTATAGATGTCACATGTGTGCGTCTTTTCAAAATGAATAAAATGGGGAGGGAAAGGTTAGATTTTAAAAACAAAAATCCAAAAATCCAAATGACAACAGCAGCAACTAAAATGTCAAAGGAACCTGGGATTCCCTGCCAGTCTCAAGCTGCGTAGCAGTTGCGATCTGACGAGCACAGGCACATTCAGCTTACAACGGCCATTGACGTGCAGATGCTGCATGTGCGCGTCTTTTCAAAAGGAATAAAATGGGGAGGGAAAGATACTATTTTAAGAACAAAAATCCAAATGACAACAGCTGAAGCCAAAATGCCAACAGAAACGGCGATTCCCAGCCAGTCCCCCATGCCAGTAATTGCACATCCTCAAGCTGCGTAGCGGCTGCGATCTGACGAGGGCAGAGACGTTCAGCTTAGAACGGCCATTGAAGTGCAGATGTCACATGTGCGTGTCATTTCAAAAAGAATAAAATCGAGAGGGAAAGGTTAAATTTTTAAAGCAAAAATCCAAATCCAAATGACAAAAGCAGCATCCAAAATGTCAACGTAACCAGGGATTCTCAGCCACTCTCCCATGCCTGTACTTGTCCAGTCTCAAGCTGCTTAGCGGCTTTGATCTGATGAGGGAAGGAATATTCGGCTTAGAATGGCTGTTGACGTGCAGATGTCACATTTGCGCATTTTTTCAAAAGGAATAATATGGAGATGGAAAGATTCCATTTTAAAAACAAAAATCCAAATGTCAATTGCAGCAGCCAAAATGTCAATGGAAAAAGGGATACCCATCCAGTCTCCCATGCCAGTACTTGCCAGGCCTCAAGCTGCATAGCAGCTGTGATCTGAAGAGGGCAGGCACATTCGGCTTAGAATGGCCGCTGACGTGCAGTTGTCACATGTGCGCGTCTTTTCAAAAGGAATAATATGGGGAGGGAAAGTTTCCATTATAAAAACATAAATCCAAATGTCAATTGCAGCAGCCAAAATGTCAACGGAACAAGGGATACCCATCCTGTCTCCCATGCCAGCACTTGCCTGGCCTCAAGCTGCTTAGCAGATGCAATCTGACGAGAGCAGGTACGTTCAGCTTAGAATGGCCGTTGATGTGCAGATGTCACATGTGTGTGTCTTCTCAAAAGGAATAAAATGGGGAGGGAAAGGTTAGATTTTAAAAACAAATTCCAAAAATCCAAATGACCATAGCAGCAGCCAAAATGTCAACTGAACCATGGATTGCCAGCCTGTCTCCAATGCCAGTACTTGCCTGGCCTCAAGCAGTGTAGCAGCTGTGATCTGATGAGGGTAGGCACATTCAGATTAGAATGGCCGTTGACTCGCAGATGTCACATGTGCGCGTCTTTTCAAAAGAAATAAATTGGGGAGGGAAAGGTTAGATTTTAAAAACAAAAATCAAAATGACAATAGCAGCAGCCAAAATGTCAACGGAACCGGGGATTCCCAGCCAGTCTCCCATGCTGGTACTTGCCCCGCATCAAGCTGCATAGCGGCTGCCAATTGACAAACACAAGCACATTCATCTTAGAATGAGCGTTGACGTACAGATGTTTTATGTGCGCGTCTTTTCAAAAGGAATAAAATGGGGAGAGAAAGGTTAGATTTTAAAAACAAAAATCCAAATGACAATAGCAGCAGCCAAAATGTCAACGGAACCCAGGATTCCCTGCCACTCTCCCATGCCGGTATTTGCCCAGCCTCAAGCTGCGTAGCGGCTGGCAAATGATGAAGACAGATACATTCATCTTAGAATGAGCGTTGACGTACAGATGTCACATGTGCGCGTCTTTTCAAAAGGAATAAAATGGGGAGGGAAAAGTTAGATTTTAAAAACAAAAATCAAAATGACAATAGCAGCAGCCAATATGTCAAAGGAACAGGGGATTCCCAGACAGTCTCTAATGCTGGTACTTGCCCAGCCTCAAGCTGCATAACTGCTAAGATCAGACAAGGGCAGGCACATTGTACTTAGAATGGCCGCTGGCATGCAGATGTCTCATGTGCGCGTCTTTTCAAAAGGAATAAAATGGGGAGAGAAAGGTTAGATTTTAAAAACAAAAATCCAAAAATCCAAATATCCAAATATCCAAATGACAATAGCAGCAGCCAAAATGTCAACAGAACCAGGGATTCCCAGCCAGTCTCCCATGTTTGTACTAGTGTTGAGCCACCCCCGTAGTGTTCGAGTTTGGTTCGGTTCGTCGAACACCTTCAAACACCATTAAAACCAATGGCAGGCAAACAAAAACACATAGAAAACACCTTCAAAGGTGTCCAAAAGCTGACAAACTGCTCAGAAGACACAACTAACACATGGAAAAGTGACAAGTACATATAGTCATGCAAAAAGAAAAGAGGTGGAGGAGTAAAAGGAGGGGGAGACACAGATATAGGCATGTCATACCCTTCTAAAATCCAAAAAGTGAGAAGCCAACACGTTCAGTCCGCTCCTGCCCGTGCCACCTCTGTGTCGCCGGGTTTGTGCCAGAGCCACGGTGAACCTTGACGGCCAGCCCCCCTCTCCCAATACTGGTGCTTGTCCGCTGGTGGGTCGAGCGAGCCCCCCTGTGGTGGAGGCAGCTCTAAGCTTTTTAATTTTTATTGTCTCTCTAATTTGAATGAATACACTTTACATCCATTTACAAGGATCTATTGGAGGGCAAGTCTCATGCCAGCAGCCGAGTAATTACAGCTCCAGTAGCATCCACTAAAGCTGCTGCAGTTAAAAAGCTTTTATAAGGATCGAGCTCGGCTGTCCACCGCAAGGCATCCTACTGCCAGTCCCAGCCCCTATGCCTTGGGGTGCCTCCTGATGCTCTTCACTGAGTATCCCGTGGTCCCGAAGCATTTCCTATGAAAAAATTAAGTGTCCAAACTACAGGTGGTGTAGCTTGCTTAACAGCCGGGATAATCCGCTGACTAGCAGACACTGCTACTAGGCACAAAGTATTTCCTGGGCTAGATGCAGTTAAAAATTTGTAATTAGATACTCTCGTTGGATGCTGAGAAAGCATTCCATAGAGTCTCCTGGCACGCCATATATGATTCTCTTAAAAAGCTTGGGGTAGGGGTCTAGGGGACCCTTTTATAGCCAAAATCACGGCCCTGTATCACAATACGTCACCTAGGCTGAAGATAAGTGGAACTGTAGCACCCTGAGGGCTTGGTTGCTACAGAGGTATTGCACCTCACCCAGAGGTGTGATATCTCACTCTCAGGTAAGGATGGAGTGTGGATCAGGACCCGACACCTGCATGCATTACACCACATTGCCATGGGGCAGGGCGACCAATATGCCTCTGAGATGGGCACGACAGTCCCTGTCCCTGGCTGGAGTGGGGTGAGGGAACACTGAGGAAGGGGAACCCTGTAGTGCAGGAGCAGGGAGGAAGCAGTTCCTGGGTGCATTGAGAAGGGAGTATAAAAGGTGGGCACCATCTTAGTTCAGTGCGGAGAAGTCTGAGCAGAAGTGGCAGGGAGCAGGGGCTCTGCATGAGCTCTGCTCCGGAGGCGGGCCTAGTAACAGAGGCCCAGGCCTGGAAGAGGGAGAAGGAAGGAAGAGGAGCGGAGAAGGCTCCAGGAACGAGGAATGAAGGGATCCCGGGGGTGAGGACGGGCGAGTCCCCACCGCACGCCCGAATCCACCTGCGTGGAGGGGTCAGGCCAAAGGGGGAGACCGGTCCCCGAAACTAGTGGAGGCAGGAAACGACCCTCAGCTAGAAACCGGAGGCTGTGACATTTTATGTGGCGCAGCCCCTCGCTACACCCGCTAGGAAGGCACCACATAGGGTCAGGGAAACTGGCGCCAAGTTAACCAAGAGGAGGCCCGAGGCAGCCGGACAGAAGGGTTGGTAAGAAAGGCTAGACAAAGGACACACAAAGGGGGTCCTGTGAAGCGCTCCAAAGTTATCTGGGAGTTGTCTGAGCCACTCACCTGGTGAGCACAGTACGACGTGGGCAGCCGTTACCTGCAGACGTGGTCTGGATAATAAGAACTGTGAGTAAAGGCCCTGGACTGCATCACTGACTCAGTGTCGTTACTGCTGCTGCCCTGCACAATCACCCCCATCCTCCGCATACACTGCCCTGAGGCTATACTCCTCCCGTGCGGAGTTATGCTACGCTCTGCTGCACCCACAACACCAGCCTCAGCGGTCTGCCCTGCAGCGGCGGTTCACTCTGACCGCAATCCACGGGTGGCGTTGTCGGACATTTAAACATCAAAACCACATAAATAGTTCCGCCACTGGTTTGACCACCCTGAACCACGGAACCGGGTCGCCGCCACGAAGACTACAACCACCAGCATCCACCAAAAAGGGTCCGGCTCCGGGTGTCCCAAGGCCCAGGGGGTGCATCAGAACATTTTCATCACCTTTCACAATCACCAATGGGACAAGGCAGGGATGTCCTCTGTCCCCTCTCTTATACATCCTAGTGACGGAGCACCTGCTCTCATCAATTCGCCATAACCCCAATATTAGGTGGATTGAGGTGGGAGGCACCGAGTACAAGTGCTCTCTATTTGCTGATGATGTCCTTGTATATATCACTCAATCACATATATCCATCCATGCTGTTATGGCTGAAATAGATCACTTTGTTACATGGTCAAATTTTAAAATCAATGCAGCAAAGTCTGAGGCCCTCGATGTCTCCCTCCCCAAATCCATACAGGATTCCATCCAGTCCAACTTTCCCTTTGTCTGGCCCTCACAGGGTATCAAATACTTAGGAATTCCTATTCATAGAGACCTCTCCCATCTATGTTATCTTAATTTTGGGCCCTTTATTGAACAACTCCATACAGACCACGGATGGCAAGTTAGAACTGTAAGATTCACTACGTGAACTACTGGTGTTTTGTGGAAAAGCACATGTACACTGTGTTCCAAATTATTATGCAAAAAGTGTTAAGGAGTGATAAGGGAAGAATTTGTTTGTTTGTCAGTTAAACTCATTGATGGTGATGTGTGTCAGGGCTCTTTATATCACTGTAAGCAATTGCAGACACCTGTGCTAATTAGTTTGGCAGGTGTGTTCAATGAAAGGCAAGACTACTTAAGAAGGCTGTCTCACATTATTAAGCAGCCTACATTTTCTGCCAAAATGGGAAAGAAAAAGGATGTGTCGGCTGCTGAGAATCAACAAATTGTGGAGTGTTTAGCTCAAGGCATGACTACAAACAACATTGTGCGATAATCAGGATGAAGTGTCTTGGCAATCAAGAAGTATGTAGCTGATTCACAGTACACACGTGTGCATGCTGATAAGGGCAAATTGAGGACTCTTTCCTACAGGCAATTACGTCAGGTTAAAAGAGCAGTGGCAAAAAAGCCTTGACATAGCAGCAGACAAGTTTTTGAAGCTGCTGGTGTCTCCAACGTCCCCCGAACAACAAGATGCAGGGTCTTTCAGAGGCTTGCAGCTGTGCATACGCCATCCTATCGACCTCCTCTATCCACTTCACACAAGCAGAAACGGCTCCAGTGGGCCAAACATTACATGAAGACTGATTTCAAAACTGTTTTGTTCACGGATGAGTGCCGTGCAGCGCTCAATGGTCCAGATGGATGGAGTGGAGGATGGCTGGTTGATGGACACCCCACGCAAACATGGCTACAGCGCCAACAAGGAGGAGGTGGAGTAATGTTTTGGGCTAGAATCATGGGGAGAGAGATTGTCGGCCCCTTTAGGATCCCTGAAGGGGTAAAGATGAACTCCATAATGTATGTGGATTTTCTCAAACAGCACTTCCTGCCATGGTTCAAGAAGAAGAACCGTGTATTCCACAGCAAGATCATTTTTATGCATGATAATGCACCATCTCATGCTGCACATAACACATCTTCATCTCTGGCTGATATGGGCATAAAAGGGGACAAACTTATGGTGTGACCCCCATGCCCCCCTGACCTCTACCCCATTCATAACCTCTGGAGCATCATCAAAAGGAGTGTCTATGATGGCGGGAGGCAGTTCACATCTAAGCAACAGCTCTGGGAGGGTATTCTGTCCTCATGCAAAACAATTGAAGCAGAAACCATCCAAAACCTGACAAATTCAATGGAAGAGAGAGTTCAGAAGCTCCTTTCAAACAAGTGGTCCTATGTGAAAATGTAACATCACCTAGAATAAAGTTTTGAGTTGAAAACTGTTTGATTTCAGTTTATAATAACCTGCTAATGCTTATAATTTCAAAAATGACCATTTTTTTGGTCTTTATTAAAATGAAAAGGTTGATCGAAAAGTTTGGGGGATCTAAGAGTGTGGCAACCCAGTAGTCATGATTACTTTGAATTCTGACAATATGAGGGTCATGTTGCAGGTAGTGCAGCAAGAAGGCACTTATGTGTCTTGCGCATCTCGGAGCCCCAAAATTATTTTCCGGGCTAGATGCAGCTAAAAATTATTATTAATTTTAAATCTGGTGGAGCTTAGTATAGATGGCCTAATAGGATCAGTGCTGCACACTGCTACAAAGCCCAAATTATTTTCCAGCCAAGATACAGATAAACATGATTAGTAATTTTAAATCTGGTGGAGCTTATTATAGATGTCCTAATAGAATCAGTGCTGCACACTGCTACAAAGCCCAAATTATTTTCCAGCCAAGATACAGATAAACATGATTAGTAATTTGAAAGCTTAAAACGGTTGGTGAGGTGATTTTAACCAATCATCAAGCTTTTTCTCTCCCCAGGATGACACAGAGGTAGAAAAGTCGTTTCGGATCCATGATTTGTTCATCTTTATGAACGTGAGTCTGTCTACATTATCAGTGGAGAGCCGCGTGCGCTTATCTGTCAGCACACCACCAGCAGCGCTGAACACACGTTCAGACAGAACGCTGGCTGCGGGGCATGACAAGATCTCCAAGGCGTAAGTGGCTAGCTCCGGCCATTTATCCAGATTAGAAGCCCAAAAAGAGCAAGGGTCCAGTGACACAGTCATGGCTTCAATGTTTACTTGTAGATACTCCTGTACCATCGTCTCTAGGCGTTGACTATGTGTCAGACTTCTTGTCTCCTGTGGCCTTGCAAAGGATGGGCTAAAAAAGTGGTGAAATGATTCCGCAAAATTGATGTTACCAGCAGATACTGTGGTTCTGTTACGGTTTGAGTGCTGAACACTTGACGGTCCCACGGTTGGCAAGTTGGAACTGTGAGATTCACTACGTGCACCACTGGTGTTTTGTGAAAAAGCACATGTAAGATTCTGCAACAGTCTCTGCTGATACTCCTGCATGCGTGCATCCCTTTCTATGGCAGGAATAATTTCTGCAAATTTACTTTTGTACCGGGGATCTAACAGTGTGGTAACCCAGTAGTCAGGATTATTTCTAATTCTCACAATTCGAGGGTCATGTTGCAGGTAGTGCAGCAAGAAGGCACTCATGTGTGTTGCGCATCCAGGAGCACCAAGTCCCTGTTGTGTTGGTGGCGAGGTAACAATCATGCTTCCTTCCTCTGTCCTCTCCCCCCAACCTCGCACAACAGAAATGTGATCAAGGTCTCCCTCATCTGATGAGTCTTCCATCAGTTCGTCCTCCACTTCTTCCTGGGCTCCTGCACCTTCCTCACTAGTTTGGCTGCTACCATGCGCCCTGGTAAAACCATCTCCCCCACCCTCACATGCCTGCCGCCTTGGTGCTGCCGACCGTCTGGACCTTGCAGATGTTAGCCCTTCCGCATACAACTCCTCCTCCTCTACTTCCTCCACCTCCTCTTGTGCCACCACCTGACTCCGAATTCTGTTTAACATGTGCTCCAGCATGTAAATCACCGGAATAGTCATGCTGATAATGGCATCGTTAGCACTAAACATCTTCGTCGCCATTTCAAAACTGTGCAGAAGGGTGCATAGGTCCCTGATCTGAGACCACTCCTCCAGTGTGATTTGCCCCACCTCTGGATCTCGTTGGCCCAGGCTATACATCAGAACGTATTGCACCAGGGCTTGTCGGTGCTGCCACAGTCGCTGCAACATGTGCAGAGTTGAATTCCACAGGGTAGGCACATCGTATTTTAGCCGGTGAAGTGGCAAGCCCAACGACTTCTGTAGAGATGTAAGTCGCTGAGCTGCGGGATGCGAACGGCGGAAGTGAGCACACAGCGACCGTGCCCTCTGCAGAAGGCCATCTAGTCTGGGATAGTGGGCTAAAAATTGCTGGACAACCAGGTTCAACACGTGAGCCATACAAGGCACGTGTGTGACATTGCCCCGGCGAAGGGCCGCACCCAGGTTTGCAGCATTGTCGCACACGGCCTTCCCTGGTTTCAGGTCCAGTGGAGACAACAATTCATGAAATTGGTTCTCCAGAGCTGACCACAACTCCTCAGCTGTGTGACTCACATTTCCCAGACATTTCAAAGTAAAAACCGCCTGATGACGTTGAGCCCTACTGCCAGCATAGTAAGGAGGTGTGCAGGATCCCTTCTGCGCAGTTAGAAAGCTTGTGGCATGACCAGACAGGCTTTGGGTGCAGGTGGAAGACCGAGAGGAGGTTGAGGAGGCAGAAGCAGTGGAGGAACTTTGACATAAAGAGTATTGACGCACAACTCGTGGGGACGGCAAGACTTGGACAGCAGCCCCTTGTCCTGCTGTCACCATAGTTACCCAGTGCCCAGTCAGCGACAAGTAACGCCCCTGTCCATGCCTACTCGTCCAAGTGTCTGTGGTGAAATGCACCCTGTCACACACAGAGTTTCTCAAAGAAGCGGTGATGTTGTGTGCGACATGCTGGTAGAGCGCAGGCACACCTTTCTTTGAGAAGTAGTGCCGACTAGGCATCTGGTACTGGGGCACTGCGACGGACATAAGGTCTCGAAAATCCTCTGTGTCCACCAGGCGGAAAGGCAGCATTTCTGTAGCCAAGAGCTTGCAGATGGTGAAATTCAACCTCTTAGCTTTCTCATGGCTAGGAGGAAATGGTCTTTTACTTGTCCACATCTGAGGGACCGAGGGCTGGCTATTGTGCTTAGACGGGGTTGATAAGGGTGTCCCCGGCAAACTGCCGGTCTGTGAGGAAGATGCAGGCGGACATGTTAGGTTGCCTTGATCCAAAGGTGGTGCTATCGATGTCGGACAGCGCTCAACACCAGCTGGTTCTACCACCTCCAAAGAAAATGATGACCTGCCAATCACGCTGGCTGTTGCGGGTAAAGAGGTGGCAGGTCTGCGCCTCAAAACAGGTGTGACTGCTGTCCCCCCAGTCACAGAGGATGAAGAGGCCGCGGATGCACAAGATATGGCAGACGGTGGTTGGCCCGGCCGGCTAGGCCGCATTGTAGCACACTGAGCTTCCCACTGCAACTTATGCTTCATGTCCATGTGCCGGTTCATGCATGAAGTACTCAAACTATGTATTTTTTGGCCTCTACTTAGCTTTTGCTGACAAATGTTACAGATAACACGAGTTGGGTCATCTTTATCGATCTGAAAAAATGCCCAGGCTATGCAAGGCTTAGCACCCATGCGACCTGAAGAGCCACCACGATTTGTGGTGAGAGGCAGAGTTGTGTTTGAGGATGCAGTTGTTGACGTGCTTCCAGTAAAATGTCTCTGTCCAGGAAGGCGCAACCTGACCTCGTCGTCACTAGCATCTTCCTCCACCTCCTCTGCTGACCTCATCTCTTGGCTGACTGTGGGTTGACAGTAAGTGGGATCTCCAACCTCATCATCATCACCCTGTGCGTTATCAAACCCGTCGTCCTCAGAGCCAACCTGTTCCTGCCCTGACAAAAAACTAAAAGTGTCGCTCCAATCAGGTATTTGAGTCTCATCATCGTCTTCCTCATTGTCTCCACCAACAGGAGTTACAGTTTGGGAATGAGGGTCTACATTATGGTCAGAACCTTCTGCGTCTGGTCCTGGATCCGACTCATAAAGATTCTGGGCATCAGTGCAGATCATTTCCTCGTCTGGATTCACAGAAGCGCTGGAGTTGACCTCTGATTCCCAGGCTATAGTATGAGTAAACAGCTCTGTAGACTCAACCATCAGTTCTACCTCATACTCAGACGGGCAGCTGGAGATTTGGGAGCTGTGAGGAAGCAAGTGCGATTGGGGTGACACCTTTGAGGACTGGAGTATTTGTGATGTTGAAGTTGATGTGGAGGAGAGCACACTTAAAGGAGCACTTGATATCCGTTGAAGCACCTGCTGTTTTTGTGCCTCATCTGGAATTTGTAGCGATTGGCGTGGCCGTAAGAAAGGGAACTTATCACATTGTCCGCTAAAAGAAGTAGACATTTTAGTTTGGCTGGAAGATGGTCTTTCTTCTGCAGATGTTACTGTTGCTTTAACACCTACCCCACGGACACAACCTTTTTTCCCCTTCCCAACACGCCTATTCCCCTTTCCACCAGCAGCAGGCCTTTTTCCACTCATTTTGGTGGTTAACTAATTCACAACTCTGGAGTTGTTTGCACAAAAAAAGCAATGGATGGGAACCGAGCAGAGCTGAGTGGCCAAACTGTGGTATTAGGCCAAAACTAATGGCTGGGTTAGATGCAGAAAAAAATTATATTCAATTTGCAACCTGATGGAGGTCAGTATAGATGGACTAATAGAACAAGTCCCACACACAGCTAGAAGCCCAAACATTTTTTCAGAGGTAGATGCAGATAAAAATTATTTTTAATTTGCAGCCTGATGGAGGTCAGTATAGATGGACTAATAGAGAAAGTCCCACACACTGCTAGAAGGCCAAATATTTTTTCACAGCTAGATGCAGAAAAAAATTATATTCAGTTTGCAACCTGATGGAGGTCAGTATAGATGGACTAATAGAACAAGTCCCACACACAGCTAGAAGCCCAAATATTTTTTCAGAGGTAGATGCAGAAAAAAATTATATTCAGTTTGCAACCTGATGGAGGTCTGTATAGATGGATTAAAAGAACAAGTCCCACACACAGCTAGAAGCCCAATATTTTTTCAGAGGTAGATGCAGAAAAAAAATATATTCAGTTTGCAACCTGATGTAGGTCAGTATACAGTCATGGCCAAAAGTTTTGAGAATGACACCAAAATTATATTTTCACATGATCTGCTGGCCTCTGGTTTTTATTAGTGTTTGTCTGATGTTTATATCACATACAGAAATATAATTGCAATCATATTATGAGTATCAATAGGTTATATTGACAGTTTGAATGAGTTAATGCAGCAAGTCAATATTTGCAGTGTTGCCCCTTCTTCTTCAAGACCTCTGTAATTCTCCCTGGCATGCTCTCAATCAACTTTTGAACCAAATCCTGACTGATAGCAGTCCATTCTTGCATAATCAATGCTTGCATTTTGCCAGAATTTGTTGGTTTTTGTTTGTCCACCCGTCTCTTGATGATTGACAACAAGTTCTCAATGGGATTAAGATCTGGGGAGTTTCCAGGCCATGGACCCAAAATCTCTATGTTTTGTTCCATGAGCCATTTAGTTATCACCTTTGCTTTATGGCAAGGTGCTCCATCATGCTGGAAAAGGCATTGTTGGGCGCCAAACTGCTCTTGGACGGTTGGGAGAAGTTGCTCTTGGAGGACATTCTGGTACCATTCTTTATTCATGGCTGTGTTTTTAGGCAAGACTGTGAGTGAGCCGATTCCCTTGGCTGAGAAGCAACCCCACACATGAATGGTTTCAGCATGCTTTACAGTTGGCATGAGACAAGACTGGTGGTAGCGCTCACCTCTTCTTCTCCGAATAAGCTGTTTTCCAGATGTCCCAAACAATTGAAAAGGGGATTCATCAGAGAAAATGACTTTGCCCCAGTCCTCAGCAGTCTACTCCCTGTACCTTTTGCAGAATATCAGTCGGTCCCTGATGTTTTTTCTGGAGAGAAGTGGCTTCTTTGCTGCCCTCCTTGAAACCAGCCCTTGCTCAAAGAGTCTCCGCCTCACAGTGCGTGCAGAAGCACTCACACCAGCCTGCTGCCATTCCTGAGCAAGCTCGGCACTGCTGGTAGTCCGATCCCGCAGCTGAAACAGTTTTAAGATACGGTCCTGGCGCTTGCTGGTCTTTCTTGGGCGCCCTGGAGCCTTTTTGACAACAATGGAAGCTCTCTCCTTGAAGTTCTTGATGATGCGATAGATTGCTGACTGAGGTGCAATCTTTGTAGCTGCGATACTCTTCCCTGTTAGGCCATTTTTGTGCAGTGCAATGATGGCTGCACGTGTTTCTTTAGAGATAACCATGGTTAACTGAAGAGAAACAATGATACCAAGAACCAGCCTCCTTTTAAAGTGTCCAGTGATGTCATTCTTACTTAATCATGACTGATTGATTGCCAGCCCTGTCCTCATCAACACCCACAACTGTGTTAATGGATCAATCACTAAAACGATGTTAGCTGCTCCTTTTAAGGCAGGACTGCAATGATGTTGAAATGTGTTTTGGGGGTTAAATTTCATTTTCTGGGCAAATATTGACATTGCAAGTACAGTAATTGCTGTTAAGCTGATCACTTTTTGACATTCAGGAGTATATGCAAATTGCCATTACAAAAAATGAAGCAGTAAACTTTGGAAAAATTACTATTTGTCTCATTCTCAATACTTTTGGCCATGACTGTAGATGGACTAATAGAGAAAGTCCCACACACTGCTAGAAGGCCAAATATTTTTTCAGAGCTAGATGCAGACAAAAAATTATTTTGAATTTGCAACCTGATAGAGGTCAGTATAGATGGATCAATAGAGAAAGCCCCACACACTGCTAGAAGGCCAAATATTTTTTCAGAGCTAGATGCAGACAAAAAATTATTTTTAATTTGCAACCTGATGGAGGTCAGTATAGATGGACTAATAGAGAAAGTCCCACACACTGCTAGAAGGCCAAATATTTTTTCAGAGCTAGATGCAGATAAAAATTCTTTTTAATTTGCAACCTGATGGAGGTCAGTATAGATGGACTAATAGAGAAAGTCCCACACACTGCTAGAAGGCCAAATATTTTTTCAGAGCTAGATGCAGAAAAAAATTATATTCAGTTTGCAACCTGATGGAGGTCAGTATAGATGGACTAATAGAACAAGTCCCACACACAGCTAGAAGCAATAATTTTTTTTCAGAGGTAGATGCAGAAAAAAATTATATTCACTTTGCAACCTGATGGAGGTCTGTATAGATGGATTAATAGAACAAGTCCCACACACAGCTAGAAGCCCAATATTTTTTCAGAGGTAGATGCAGAAAAAAAATATATTCAGTTTGCAACCTGATGGAGGTCAGTATAGATGGACTAATAGAGAAAGTCCCACACACTGCTAGAAGGCCACATATTTTTTCAGAGCTAGATGCAGACAAAAAATTATTTTTAATTTGCAACCTGATGGAGGTCAGTATAGATGGACTAATAGAGAAAGTCCCACACACTGCTAGAAGGCCAAATTTTTTTTCAGAGGTAGATGCAGAAAAAAATTATATTCAGTTTGCAACCTGATGGAGGTCTGTATAGATGGATTAATAGAACAAGTCCCACACACAGCTAGAAGCCCAATATTTTTTCAGAGGTAGATGCAGAAAAAAAATTATGTTCAGTTTGCAACCTGATGGAGGTCAGTATAGATGGACTAATAGAGAAAGTCCCACACACTGCTAGAAGGCCAAATATTTTTTCAGAGCTAGATGCAGATAAAAATTATTTTTAATTTGCAACCTGATGGAGGTCAGTATAGATGGACTAATAGAGAAAGCCCCACACACTGCTAGAAGGCCAAATATTTTTTCAGAGCTAGATGCAGACAAAAAATTATTTTGAATTTGCAACCTGATGGAGGTCAGTATAGATGGACTAATAGAGAAAGTCCCACACACTGCTAGAAGGCCAAATATTTTTTCAGAGCTAGATGCAGACAAAAAATTATTTTGAATTTGCAACCTGATGGAGGTCAGTATAGATGGACTAATAGAGAAAGTCCCACACACTGCTAGAAGGCCAAATATTTTTTCAGACCTAGATGCAGATAAAAATTATTTTTAATTTGCAACCTGATGGAGGTCAGTATAGATGGACTAATAGAGAAAGTCCCACACACTGCTAGAAGGCCAAATATTTTTTCAGAGCTAGATGCAGACAAAAAATTATTTTGAATTTGCAACCTGATGGAGGTCAGTATAGATGGACTAATAGAGAAAGTCCCACACACTGCTAGAAGGCCAAATAATTTTTCAGAGCTAGATGCAGAAAAAAATTATATTCAGTTTGCAACCTGATGGAGGTCAGTATAGATGGACTAATAGAACAAGTCCCACACACAGCTAGAAGCCATAATTTTTTTTCAGAGGTAGATGCAGAAAAAAATTATATTCACTTTGCAACCTGATGGAGGTCTGTATAGATGGATTAATAGAACAAGTCCCACACACAGCTAGAAGCCCAATATTTTTTCAGAGGTAGATGCAGAAAAAAAATATATTCAGTTTGCAACCTGATGGAAGTCAGTATAGATGGACTAATAGAGAAAGTCCCACACACTGCTAGAAGGCCACATATTTTTTCAGAGCTAGATGCAGACAAAAAATTATTTTTAATTTAAAACCTGATGGAGGTCAGTATAGATGGACTAATAGAGAAAGTCCCACACACTGCTAGAAGGCCAAATTTTTTTTCAGAGGTAGATGCAGAAAAAAATTATAATCAGTTTGCAACCTGATGGAGGTCTGTTTAGATGGATTAATAGAACAAGTCCCACACACAGCTAGAAGCCCAATATTTTTTCAGAGGTAGATGCAGAAAAAAAATTATATTCAGTTTGCAACCTGATGGAGGTCAGTATAGATGGACTAATAGAGAAAGTCCCACACACTGCTAGAAGGCCAAATATTTTTTCAGAGCTAGATGCAGATAAAAATTATTTTTAATTTGCAACCTGATGGAGGTCAGTATAGATGGACTAATAGAGAAAGTCCCACACACTGCTAGAAGGCCAAATATTTTTTCAGAGCTAGATGCAGACAAAAAATTATTTTGAATTTGCAACCTGATGGAGGTCAGTATAGATGGACTAATAGAGAAAGTCCCATACACTGCTAGAAGGCCAAATATTTTTTCAGAGCTAGATGCAGACAAAAAATTATTTTTAATTTGCAACCTGTTGGAGGTCAGTATAGATGGACTAATAGAGAAAGTCCCACACACTGCTTGAAGGCCAAATATTTTTTTAGAGCTAGATGCAGATAAAAATTATTTTTAATTTGCAACCTGATGGAGGTCAGTATAGATGGACTAATAGAGAAAGTCCCACACACTGCTAGAAGGCCAAATATTTTTTCAGAGCTAGATGCAGACAAAAAATTATTTTTAATTTGCAGCCTGATGGAGGTCAGTATAAATGGACTAATAGAGAATGTCCCACACACTGCTAGAAGGCCAAATATTTTTTCAGAGCTAGATGCAGAAAAAAATTATATTCAGTTTGCAACCTGATGGAGGTCAGTATAGATGGACTAATAGAACAAGTCCCACACACAGCTAGAAGCCCAAATATTTTTTCAGAGGTAGATGCAGAAAAAAATTATTTTTAATTTGCAGCCTGATGGAGGTCAGTATAGATGGACTAATAGAGAAAGTCCCACACACTGCTAGAAGGCCAAATATTTTTTCAGAGCTAGATGCAGACAAAAAATTATTTTGAATTTGCAACCTTATGGAGGTCAGTATAGATGGACTAATAGAGAAAGTCCCACACACTGCTAGAAGGCCAAATATTTTTTCAGAGCTAGATGCAGACAAAAAATTATTTTTAATTTGTAACCTGATGGAGGTCAGTATAGATGGACTAATAGAGAAAGTCCCAAACACTGCTAGAAGGCCAAATATTTTTTCAGAGCTAGATGCAGATGTAAATTATTTTTAATTTGCAACCTGATGGAGGTCAGTATAGATGGACCAATAGAATGATGCTATGCCCAAAAGATTTTACTTCACTAGGTGCAGTAAAAAAATTGGTATTCTATACACAGGTGGTATATCTTGCAACACAGATAGGCTACTCCACTGACTAACACACTCTGCAATAGGCCAAAAAGGATTAGTTTTGCTAGATTCAGCCAAATGCTGTGAAAAAAACTTGCACAGCACTGGCACAGACCTGCCTGGCAAAAACTGATAGGAACTGATGTAACCTAGTCCTGAAAAGGACTGCAATTACAATTAGTCTTTACTCCCACAATCTATCTATTTAAGAGCACAGACCTGGCTGATAAAAGTCGTCGGAAATGCTGTAACCTAGTCCTTAAAAGGACTGCAATCACAACTATTCCCTACTCCCAAGCTATCTGTAGATTTGTGCGAAAATTGGCTTGAAATTAACAAGGTATAGCGCACAGAGCAACAGCGGTGCCGTCTAACACGCAGCTGCAGCAGTGAGAAAATGGTGGCGACGGGGAAAATGGCTGGGTCTTATAAGGCAAGGACATGTGACATACACTGCCAATGACACATGCCCTTGCTTGTGTGAAAAAAAGCACTTCGCTCCGTGTGTGCGCTGCTGATAGGCTGACAGATTGCACCTCCCCACTGTAAATGCGGGAAAGAGAAAAAAAAATGGAGTTCTTCATTATTCCTGCAGAGATCCATCCCATGCCCCTCCCCCCACCCCGCTGTACACTCAAACTGCGTATTAACATTAATTTTCATCATTACTGAGAAAAAATCCAGTTATGATTTTGGTGCACGAACAGTTATCGAACATAACCTCAAACAGCCGAATTTTTCTCAAATCGTTCGTGTTCGCCGAACGGCTCGAACACCGCCCAAAACAGCTCGAATTTGAGATTGGCGAACAGTTCAAGTGGAACAACGCTCATCTCTACCGTTGATATGCAGATGTCACATGTGCACGTCTTTTCAAAAGGAAAAAAAAGGGGAGGGAAAGGAAATATTTTAAAAACAAAAATCCAAATGACAATAGCAGCAGCCAAAATGTCAATTGAACCAGGGATTCCCAGCCAGTCTCCCATGTCAGTACTTACCCGGCCTCAAGCTGTGTAGCAGCTGTGATCTGACGAGGGTAGGCACATTCAGCTTAAAATGGCCGTTGACCTGCAGATGTCACTTGTGCGCGTCTTTTCAAAAGGAATAAAATGGGGAGGGAAAGGTTGGATTTTAAAAACAAAAATCCAAAAGTCCAAATGACAAAAGCAGCAGCCAAAATATCAACGGAAGAGCGGATTACCAGCCAGTCTCCCATGCCAGTACTTGCCCAGCCTCAAGCTGCATAGCAGCTGCGATCTGACAAGGAGAGGCACATTCAGCTTAGAAATGCCACTGATGTGCAAATGTCACATGTGCGTGTCTTTTCAAAAGGAATAAAATGGGGAGGGAAAGGTTAGATTTTAAAAACAAAAAAACAAAAATACAAATGACAATAGCAGCAGTCAAAATGTCAATGGAACCAGGGATTCTCAGCCAGTCTCCCATGCCTGTAATTGCCTGTCCTCAAGCTGTGTAGCAGCAGTGGTGTGATGAGGGCAGGCACACTCAGCTTAGAAAGGCTGTTGACGCGTTGAATTCACATGTGCACGTCTTTTCAAACGGAATAAAATGGGGAGGGAAAGGTTCGATTTTAAAAACAAAAATCCAAAAATCCAAATGACAATAGCAGCAGCAAAAATGTCCACGTAATGGGGATTCGCAGCCATTCTCCAATGCCAGTACTTGCCCATCCTTATGCTGCGTAGCAGCTGCAATCTGATAAGGGAAGGCACATTCAGCTTAGAATGACAGTTGACATGCAGATGTCACATGTGCGCGTCTTTTCAAAAGGAATAAAATGGGGAGGGAAATATTAGATTTTAAAATCAAAAATCCAAATGACAACAGCCGCAGCCAAAATGTCTTTTCAAAAGTGCGTGTCTTTTCAAAAGGGCGTGTCTTTTCTAAAGGAATAAAATGGGGAGGGAAAGGTTAGATTTTAAAAACAAAAATCCAAATGACAATAGCAGCAGCCAAAATGTTAATGGAACCGGGGATTCCCAGCCAGTCTCCCGTGCCGATACTTGCCTGACCTCAAGCTGCGTAGCGGCTGTGATCTGACTAGACAAGGCACATTCAGCTTAGAATGGCTGTTGACATAAAGACATCACATGTGCGCGTCTTTTCAAAAGGAATAAAATGGGGAGGGAAAGGTTAGATTTTAAAAACAAAAATCCAAAAGACAATAGCAGCAGCCAAAATATCAACATAATCGGGTATTCCAACCAGTTTCCCATGCCCGTACTTGCCTGGCCTCAAGCTGCGTAGCGGGTGCGATCTGTTGAGGGTAGGCACATTCAGCATAGAATTGCCGTTAATGGGCAGAAGTCACATGTGTGCGTCTTTTCAAAAGGAATAAAATGGGGAGGTAAAATTTCGGATTTAAAAACAAAAATCCAAAAGACAATAGCAGCAGCCAAAATGTCAAGGGAACCGTGGATTTTCAGCTAGTATCCCATGCCGGTACTTGCCCAGCCTCAAAATGCGTAGCAGCTGCGATCTGACAAGGACATGCACATTCAACTTAGAATGGCCATTGACATGCAGATGTCACATGTGCGCGTCTTTTCAAAAGGAATAAAATGTGGAGGGAAAGGTTAGATTTTAAAAATAAATATCCAAAAATCCAAATGACAATAGCAGCAGCCAAAATGTTAACAGAACTGGGGATTCCCAGCCAGTCTCTCATGCCAGTACTTACTCGGCCTCTAGCTGTGTAGTGGCTGCGATTTGACAAGGGCAGGCACATTCAGCTTAGAATAGCCATTGACGTGCAGATGTCACATGTGCGTGTCTTTTCAAAAGGAATAAAATGGGGAGGGAAAGGTTAGATGTTAAAAAGAAAAATCCAAATGACAATAGCCATATCCTCAACGGAAGCAGGGATTCCAAGCCAGTCTCCCATTCTGGTACTTGCCCAGCCTCAAGCTGCATAGCAGCTGCAATCTGACACGGGAAGGCTCAATCAGCTTAGAATAGGCATTAACATGCAGATGTCACATGTGCGCGTCTTTTCAAAAGGAATAAAATGGGGAAGGAAAGGTTAGACTTTAAAAACAAAAATCCAAATAAAAACAGCAGCATCCAAAATGTCAACAGAAGCGGGGATTCCCAGCCTGTCTCCCGTGCCGGTACTTGCTCGGCCTCAAGCTGCGTAGCGGCTGCGATCTGACAAGGGAAGGCACAATCAGCTTAGAATGGCCGTTGACATGCAGATGTCACATGTGCGTGTCTTTTCAAAAGGAATGAAATGGGGAGGGAAAGTTTAGATTTTAAAAACAAAAATTCAAAAATCCAAATGACAATAGCAGCAGCAAAAATGTCAATGGATCCAGGGATTCCCAGCCAGTCTCCCATGCTGGTACTTCCTGGCCTCAAGCTGTGTAGCTGCTGCGATCTAACGAGGGGAGGCACATTCAGCTTAGAATGGCCGTTGACAAGCAAATGTCACTTGTGCGTGTCTTTTCAAAAGGAATAAAATGGGGAGGGAAAGGTTAGATTTTAAAAACAAAAAAACAAAAATCCAAATAACAATAGCAACAGCCAAGAAGTCAACGGAACAGGGGATTTGCAGCCAGTTTCCCATTCTGGTACTTGCCTGGCCTCAAGCTGTGTAGTAGCTGCGATCTGACGAGTGAAGGCACATTCAGCTTAGAATTGCCACTGACGTGCAGAGGTCACATGTGCGCGTCTTTTCAAAAGGAATAAAATAGGGAGGGAAAGATTAGATTTTAAAAACAAAAATCCAAATGACAATAGCAGCAGCCAAAATTTCAACGAAACCGAGGATTCCCAGCCAGTCTCCCATCTCAGTATGTGTCTGGCCTCAAGCTGCGTAGTGGTTGCTATCTGAAGAGAGCAGGCACATTCAGCTTAGAATTGCCCCTGAAGTGCAGATGTCACATGTGCGCGTCTTTTCAAAAGGAATAAAATGGGGAGGGAAAGGTTAGATTTTAAAAACAAAAATCCAAATGACAATAGCAGCAGCTAGAATGTCAACGGAACTGGGGATTCCCAGCCAGTCTCCCATGCAAGTAC
The DNA here is from genome assembly GCF_046119375.1 of Phyllobates terribilis. Classification (NCBI taxonomy): domain Eukaryota; kingdom Metazoa; phylum Chordata; class Amphibia; order Anura; family Dendrobatidae; genus Phyllobates; species Phyllobates terribilis. The sequence continues at coordinate 7,109,668 of NW_027362792.1, forward strand.
TTGCCCAGCCTTAAGCTGCGTAGCAGCTGTGATCTGAAGAGGGCAGGCACATTCAGCTTAGAATTGCCGCTGACGTGCAGATGTCACATGTGCGTATCTTTTCAAAAGGAATAAAATGGGTAAGGAAAGATGAGATTTTAAAAACAAAAATCCAAATTACAACAGTAGCAGCGAAAATGTTAACAGAACTGGGGATTCCCAGCCAGTCTCCCATGCTGGTACTTACCTGACCTCAAGCTTCATAGCGGCTGCAATCTTACGAGAGCAGCCACCTTCAGCTTAGATTAGCCGTTAACGTGCAGATGCTTCATGTGCGCGTCTTTTCAAAAGGAATAAAATATGGAGGGAAAGTTTCAATTTTAAAATCAAAAATCCAAATGACAATAGCAGCAGTCAAAATTTCAGCTGAACAGGGGACTCCCAGCCAGTCTCCCATGCTGGTACTTGCCCAGCCTCAAGCTGCATAGCTGCTGTGATTTGATGAAGGCAGGCGCATTCAGCTTAGAATGGCCATTGATGTGCAGATGTCACATGTGCGTGTATTTTCAAAAGGAATTAAATGGGGAGGGAAAGGTTAGATATTAAAAACAAAAATCCAAAAATCCAAATGACAATAGCAGCAGCCAAAATGTAAATGGAATCGGGGATTCTCAGCCTGTCTCCCATGCCTGTACTTGCCCAGCCTCAAGCTGCGTAGCAGCTGCGATCTGACGAGGGCAGACACATTCAGCTTAGAATGGCCGTTGACATGCAGATGTCACACGTGCGCATCTTTTCAAAAGGCGGTGAAAGTAGAGATATACGTCCGCGCCGCTGAAAGATCCTCAAGTCAGGAACATGTAATAATATCCTTGTTTATTGGTAAATGCCTACGCGTTTCTGGGTGTTCCACACCCCTTCATCAGGGCACCAACAGATATATCAATGTATGCACTGAAACACTCCATTTATATACAGACAGCAAATGAAAGAAAAAAAAAAAAAGGGTTCAAAAAGGAAGAACAGAAAAAAACCAAACATAACCTTTGCACCTGAGGCCGTGTGCAAAAGAGAGAAAAAAAAAAAAGGGGCAAAAAGATAATGTTGGACAGAAAAGTATAAATAATCAAAGGTATCAGTCAAATGGAGTAATTGCATAAAAGCAATATTACTTACTAACAAGTAAGTGTACACATTAGGTAAGAACAACATATATATGTGTATAACATTAAAAACTCTAATGAGAATACACCCATCAGATATCGTTCCATAAAGGGAGATGGAACTGGAAAGAACAAAATAAAATAAAAAAATAAATAAATAAAAAAAAAAAAAAAAAGTACCCCCATATAAAATATAGCTAGTAGTATCCTCTGTCAACGGAGGAATAGTGCAAGGAACAGGTTATCTGACATATGTCATGTAGTGACGTAGAGACCTAATGTGTAGTAATAGGATCCTGAGAAAACGCCGCAATGTAGTATAAAGACTGCGGCTTAAATACAGGAGATACACAAACAGGTAGTGAATCACCTGACGTGCGGTGGCGTGGAAGGAGAGAGGTGTGTGATAGTAGCATCCAGCAGAGCGTTGCGATGCGGGTTCGAATTATACTACTCCCAGAAGGAAAACATAAAAGAGGGAATATTTATAATAGCGTACATGATTTTAGAGGAACACCATATTTGTGTCAAAAAACTATGATAAATGTAAAACCAAGGATTTATGTGTATATATGTGAAAAACAATATTATTTATAGATCTTGTGAATAATACAATAAAAAGGAATAGTAATACAATAAGGAAGTAATTATGAAAATAGAAAAACTTATACATTAACTATAAAAAAACTTCAGAAACATCATTCAGACCAAAGGGCTTAAGAGTATTCAGTCTGTAAATCCAATAAATTTCCTTTCTGTTTAGTTCTTGGAGCCTATTAGGATAATTCTCGGGAATTTGATCAATAGGGCTGATTTTTAGATTCAGAAAATCTTTATTATGCACCATTGTGCAGTGTCTAGAAAGACCTTGTTTTAAAAACCCTTTAAGAACATTATGCCTATGGGAGTTGAGGCGTAGGTGGAGGGGCTGTATCGTTCTCCCCACATATTGTTTATTACAACTGCATTCTATCAGATAAATAACAAAGGTAGAATTGCAGGTGAGATATTTATTGATCTCAAAACTCTCCATATTAGTATTTGATTGAAAGTGAGTAAGACCATGCGTAATACTTTTACAGCATAGACAATTTTTGTTGCCACATTTAAAAACCCCTTTACGGGATGTTACAGGAGTCATACTGTTGTTCTTTGTCGTATCCCTTATCCTACTTGGAGCTATGATGTTTCTTAGTGTGGGGGCACGCCTAAAAGTAATACCCGGTTTTTTAGGCAAGATCTTTTTCAGTATGGGATCATCCAGAAGAATTTTCCAATTATCTTCTAGTATTTTTCGTATTTGTCCATGAGATTTGTTGTAGGAAGTTATGAAGTTCAAGGAATAATTACTCTCCTTGGCATTTTTAGTTTTGATCAAATTCCCGAGAATTATCCTAATAGGCTCCAAGAACTAAACAGAAAGGAAATTTATTGGATTTACAGACTGAATACTCTTAAGCCCTTTGGTCTGAATGATGTTTCTGAAGTTTTTTTATAATTAATGTATGTTTTTCTATTTTCATAATTACTTCCTTATTGTACTACTATTCCTTTTTATTGTGTTATTCACAAGATCTATAAATAATATTGTTTTTCACATATATACACATAAATCCTTGGTTTTACATTTATCATAGTTTTTTGACACAAATATGGTGTTCCTCTAAAATCATGTACGCTATTATAAATATTCCCTCTTTTATGTTTTCCCTTCTGGGAGTAGTATAATTCGAACCCGCATCGCAGCGCTCTGCTGGATGCTACTATCACACACCTCTCTCCTTCCACGCCACCGCACGTCAGGTGATTCACTACCTGTCTGTGTATCTCCTGTATTTAAGCCGCAGTCTTTATACTACATTGTGGCGTTTAGTCAGGATCCTATTACTACACATTAGGTCTCTACGTCACTACATGACGTATGTCAGATAACCTGTTCCTTGCACTATTCCTCTGTTGACAGAGGATACTACTAGTTATATTTTATATGGGGGTACTTTTTATTTTTTTTTTATTTATTTATTTTTTTATTTTATTTTGTTCTTTCCAGTTCCATCTCCCTTTATGGAATGATATCTGATGGGTGTATTCTCATTAGAGTTTTTAATGTTATACACATATTTATGTTGTTCTTACCTAATGTGTACACTTACTTGTTAATAAGTAATATCGCTTTTATGTAATTACTCCATTTGACTGATACCTTTGATTATTTATACTTTTCTGTCCAACATTATCTTTTTGCCCCTTTATTTTTTTTTTTTCTCTCTTTTGCACACGGCCTCAGGTGCAAAGGTTATGTTTGGTTTTTTTCTGTTCTTCCTTTTTGAACCCATTTATTTTTTATTTTTTCATTTGCTGTCTGTATATAAATGGAGTGTTTCAGTGCATACATTGATATATCTGTTGGTGCCCTGATGAAGGGGTGTGGAACACCCAGAAACGCGTAGGCATTTACCAATAAACAAGGATATTATTACATGTTCCTGACTTGAGGATCTTTCAGCGGCGTGGACGTATATCTCTACTTTCACCGCCTTTGGATTTATTCTGGTCCTGTGGGACACCCATTGGAGATCCGCTGCAGCTGCTTTTTATACGTTATGGTGGTTGTGTCCTTACACAACCAAACCAGGTGAGCACCACCTTTTTATTATTCATTCCTATGTCTACAGGTGAAACTCTATTGGTCTTTGCGCTCTCTCTCTCTTTGTATTCATCTTTTCAAAAGGAATAAAATGGAGAGGGAAAGGTTAGATTTTAAAATCAAAAATCCAAAGATCCAAATGACAATAGCAGCAGCCAAAATGTTAACGGAACAAGGGGTTCCCAGCCAGTCTCCTATGCCAGTACTTGCGAAGCTTCAAGCTGCGTAGCAGCTGCGATCAGACGAGGGAAGGCACATTCAGCTTAGAAAGGCATTTGACGTACAGATGTCACATGTGCGCGTCTTTTCAAAAGGAATAAAATGTGGAGGGAAAGGTTAGATTTTAAAAACAAAAATCCAAATGACAATAGCAGCAGCCAAAGTACCAACGGACTCCCAGCCAGTCTCCCATGCCTGTACTTGCCTGGCCTCAAGCTGCATAGCGGATGTGATCTGACAAGGGCAGGCACATTCAGCTTAGAATGGTCGCTGAAGAGCAGGTGTCACATGTGCCCGTCTTTTCAAGAGGAATAAAATGGGGAGGGAAAGGTTAGATTTTAAAAACACAAATACAAAAATCCAAATGACAATAGCAGCAGCCAAAATGTCAACAGAACTGTGGATTCCCAGTCAGTCTCCCATGCTGGTACTTGCCCAGCCTCAAGCTGCGTAGTGGCGTGATCTGACGACGGAAAGCACATTCAGCTTAGAATGGCCGTTGACCTGCAAATGTCAGATGTGCGCGTCTTTTCAAAAGGAATAAAATGGGGAGGGAAAGTTAAGATTTTCAAAACAAAAATCCAAATGTCAATAGCAGCAGCAGAAATGTCAATGGACCGGGCATTCCCAGCCAGTCTCTCATTCAGGTACTTGCCCAGCCTCAAGCTGCGTAGTGGCTGGGATCTGACAAGGGTGGGCACATTCAGCTTAGAATGGCCTTTGACGTGCATAAGTCACATGTGCGTGTCTTTTCAAAAGGAATAAAATGGGGAGGGAAAGGATAGATTTCAAAAACAAAAATCCAAAAAACCAAATGACAATAGCAGCAGCCAAAATGTCAATGGAACTGGGGATTCCCAGCCAGTCTCCCATGCCAGTACTTGCCCAGCCTCAAGCTGCGATCTGACAAGTGTAGGCACATTCAGCTTAGAATAGCCGTTAACTTGTGAATTTCACATGTGCATGTCTTTTCAAAAGGAATAAAATTGGGAGGGAAAGGATAGATTTCAAAAACAAAAATCCAAAAATCCAAATGACAATGGCAGCAGCCAAAATGTCAACGGAACAGGGGATTCCCAGCCAGTCTCCCATGCTGGTACATGCCCAGCCTCAAGCTGAGTAGTTGCTGTAATTTGACAACAGCAGGCAAATTCAGATTAGAATGGCCGTTGACGTGCAGATGTCACATGTGCGCGTCTTTTCAAAAGGAATAAAATGGGGAGGGAGAGGTGAGATTTTAAAAACAAAAATCCAAGTGAAAATAGCAGCTGCCAAAATGTCAACTGAACCAGGGATTCCCATCCAGTCTCCCATGTGGGAACTTTCCCAGCCTCAATCTGCATAGCGGCTGCAATCTGACGAAGACAGGCACATTCAGCTTAGAATGGCTGTTAACATGTAGAGATCACATGTGCGCGTCTTTTCAAAAGGAATAAAATGGGGAGGGAAAGGTTAGATTTTAAAACCAAAAAAACAGAAATCCAAATGACAATAACAGCAGCCAAAATGTCAAAGAAACCAGAGATTCCCAGCCATTCTCCCATGCCGGTACTTGTCCAGCCTCAATCTGCAAAGCGGCTCTGATGTGACGAGGGAATGCACATTCAGCTTAGAATGGCCGTTGATGTACAGATGACACATGTGCGTGTCTTTTCAAAAGGAATTAAATGGGGAGGGAAAGGTTAGATTTTAAAAACAATAACTCAAAAGTCCAAATGACAATAGCAGCAGCCAAAATGTCAACAGAACCAGTGATTCCCAGCCAGTCTCCCATGCCGATACTTGCACAGCTTCAAGCTGCATAGCTTCTGCGATCTGACAAGGACTGGCACATTCAGCTTAGTAAGGCCGATGATGTACAGATGTCACATGTGCGCGTCTTTTCAAAAGGAATAAAATGGGGAGGGAAAGGTTAGATTTAAAAAACAAAAATCCAAATGACAATAGCAGCAGCCAAAATGTCAATGGAACCAGGAATTCCCAGCCAGTCTCCCATGCTGGCACTTGTCCAGCCTCATGCTGCATAGCAGCTGCAATCTGACGAGGGCAGGTACATTGAGATTAGAATGGCTGTTGACTTACTTTCGTCACATGTGCGCGTCTTTTCAAAAGGAATAAAATGGGGAGGGAAAACTTAAATTTTGAAAACAAAAATCCGAATGACAATAGCAGCAGCCAAAATGCCAACGGTACCGTGTATTCCCAGACAGTCTTCTATTCCGGTACTTGCCCGGCCTCAAGATGCATAGCGGCTGCGATCTGACAAGGAAAGGCACATTCAGCTTAGTATGGCCGTTGACATGCAAATGTCACATGTGCTCGTCTTTTCAAAAGGAATAAAATGGGCAGGGAAAGATCATATTTTAAAAACAAAAATCCAAATGATAATAACAGCAGCCAAAAACTCAACGAAGCCGAGAGTTCCCAGCCAGTCTCCCATGTCAGCACTAGCCCAGCCTCAAGCTGCGTAGTGGCTGTGATCTGACGAGGGAAGGCACATTTAGCTTAGAATGACCGTTGACGGGCAAATGTTACATGTGCGTGTCTTTTCAAAAGGAATAAAATGGGGAGGGAAAGGTTAGATTTTAAAAACAAAACTCCAAATGACAATAGCAGCAGCCGAAATGTTAACGAAACCGGGGATTCAAAGCCAGTCTCCAATGCAGGTACTTGCCCTGCCTCAAGCTGCGTAGCTGCTGTGATTTGACGAGGGGAGGAACATTCAGCTTAGAATGGCCGTTGACTTGCAGATGTCACATGTGCGTGTCTTTTCAAAAGGAATAAAATGGGGAGGGAGAGGTTAGATTTTGAAAACAAAAATCCGAATGACGATAGCAGCAGCAAAAATACCAACGAAACCGTGGATTCCCAGCCACTCTTCCATGCCGGTTTTTGCCCGGCCTCAAGCAGCATAGCGGTTGCAATCTGGCGAGGGCAGGCACAATCAGCTTAGAATGGCCGTTGACATGCAGATGTCACATGTGCGCGTCTTTTCAAAATGAATAAAATGGGGAGGGAAAGGTAACATTTTAAAAACAAAAATCCAAATGACAATAGCAGCAGCCAAAATAACAACAAAAACAGGGATTCTCTACCAGTCTCCCATGCCGGTACTTGCCAGCCTCAAGCTGCGCAGCGGCTGAGATCTGACAAGGGCATGCACATTCAGCTTAGAATGGCCAGTGATCTACAAAAATAACATGTGCGCGTCTTTTCAAAAGGAATAAAATGGGGAGGGAAAGGTTAGATTTTAAAAACAAAAATCCAAATGACAATAGCAGCAGCCAAAATGTTAATGGAACCGGGAATTCCCAGCCAGTCTCCCATGCCAGTATTTGCCTGGCCTCAAGCTGCATAGTGGCTTTGATCTGATGAGAGCAAGAACATTCAGCTTAGAATGGCCGGTGAAATGCAGAAGGAACATGTGCGTGTCTTTTCAAAAGGAATAAAATGGGGAGGGAAAGGATAGATTTTAAAATCAAAAATCCAAATGACAATAGCAGCAGCCAAAATGTCAACTGAAACGAGGATTCTCAGCCAGTCTCCCATGCCAGTACTTGCCAGCCTCAAGCTGAGTAGCAGCTGCGATCTGACAAGGGCATGCACATTCAGCTTAGAATGGCTGTTGATAAGCAGATGTCACATGTGCGCGTCTTTTCAAAAGGAATAAAATGGGGAAGGAAAGGATAGATTTTAAAATCAAAAATCCAAATGACAATAGCAGCAACCAAAATGTCAACAGAACCAGAGATTCCCAGCCAGTCTCCCATAACAATACTTGCCCAGCCTTAAGTTGCATAGCAGCTGCAATCTGACAAGGGAAGGCACATCCAGCTTAGAATGGCTGTTGACGGGCTGATGCTACATGGGCGCGTCTTTTCCAAAGGAATAAAATGGGGAGGGAAAGGTTAGATTTTAAAAACAAAAATCCAAAAATCCAAATGACAATAGCAGCAGCCAAAATATCAACGAAAGCAGGGATTCCCAGCCAATCTCCCAAGCCGGTACTTGCTCGTCCACAATCTGCATAGCGGCTGCGATCTGACGAGGGCAGGCACATTCAGCTTAGAATGGCCGTTGACGTGCAGATATTACATGTGCGCGTCTTTTCAAAAGGAATAAAATGGGGAGGGAAAGGTTAAATTTTAGAAACAAAAATCCAAAAATTCAAATGACAATAGCATCAGCAAAAATGTCAACGGAACCATTGATTCCCAGCCAGTCACCCATGCCGGTACTTGCCTGGTCTCAAGTTGTGTAGTGGCTGCAATCTGATAACAGCAGGCACATTCAGCATAGATTGGCTGCTGATGTGCTGAAGTCACATGTGCGTGTATTTTCAAAAGGAATAAAATGGGGAGGGAAAGGTTCGATTTTAAAAACAAAAATCCAAATGACTATAGCAGCAGCCATACTGTCAACACAACCAGGGATTCCTATCCCATCTCCCATGCCAGCACTTGCCCAGCCTCAATCTGCATAGCAGATGCAATCTGACAAGGGCAGGCACACTCAGCTTGGAATGGCCGTTGACATGTAAATGTCACATGTGCGTGTCTTTTCAAAAGGAATAAAATGGGGAGGGAAAGGAAAGATTTTAAAAACAAAAATCCAAATGACAATAGCAGCAGACAAAATATCAACAGAACCTGGGATTCCCAGCCAGTCTCCCATGCCAATACTTGCCCAGCATCAAGCTGCATAGCAGCTGCAATCTGACAAGAGGTAGCCCATTCAGCTTAGAATGGCCACTGACTTACAGATGTCACATGTGCATGTCTTTTCAAAAGGAATAAAATGGGGAGGGAAAGGTTAGATTTTAAAAACAAAAATCCAAAAATCCAAATGACAACAGCAGCAGCCAAAATGTCAATGGAACCGGGGATTCCCAGCCAGTCTCCACTGTACTTTCCCGGCCTCAAGCTGCGTAGCAGCTGCAATCTAACAAGGTCAGGCACATTCAGCTTCGAATGGCCATTGACGTGCAGATGTCACATGTGCACGTCTTTTCAAAATGATTAAAATGGGGATGTAAAGGTTAGATTTTAAAAACAAAAATCCAAATGACAATAGCAGCAACCATATTGTCAACAGAACCGGGGATTCCCAGCCAGTCTCCACTGTCAGCATTTGCCCGGCCTCAGGCTGTATAGCGGCTGCGATCTGACGAGGGCAGGTATATTCAGCTTAGAATGGCTGTTAACATGCAGATGCCACATGTGCGCGTCTTTTCAAATGGAATAAAATGGGGAGGGAAAGGTTAGATTTTAAAAACAAATATTCAAATGACAATAGCAGCAACCATATTGTCAACAGAACTGGGGATTCCCAGCCAGTCTCCCATGTCAATGCTTGCTGGCCTCATGCTGCGCAGCAGCAGCGATCTGATGAGGGCAGGCACATACAGCTTAGAAAGGCCGTTAACGTGCAGATGTCACATCTGTGCGTCTTTTCAAAAGGAATAAAATGGGGAGGGAAAGGTTAGATTTTAAAACAAAAATCCAAAAATTCAAATGACATCAGCAGCAGCCAAAATGTCAACGGAACAGTGGATTCCCAGCCAGTCTCCCATGATAGTACTTGCCCAGCCACAAGGTGCATAGCAGCTGCGATCTGACGAGGGAAGGCACATTCAACTTAGAATGGCCGTTGATGTGTGGATGTCACCTGTGCACGTCTTTTCAAAAGGAATAAAGTTTGGAGGGAAAGGTTAGATTTTAAAACAAAAATCCAAAAAGCCAAATGACAATAGCAGCAGTCAAAATGTCAAAGTAACCAGGGATTCCCAGCCAGTCTCCCACACCAGTAATTGCCCAGCCTTAAGATGCTTAGCAGCTGTGATCAGACAAGGGTAGGCACATTCAAATTAGAATGGCCGTTGACGTGCAGATGTCACATGTGCGCGTCTTTTCAAAAGGAATAAAATGGGGAGGGAAAGGTTAGATTTTAAAAACAAAAATCCAAATGACAGTAGCAGCAGCCAAAATGTCAGCAGATCTGGGGATTCCCAGCCAGTTCCCCATGCCGGTACTTGCCCAGCCTCAATCGGCGTAGCAGCTGTGATCTGACAAGAGCAGGCACACTTAGCTTAGAATGGCCGCTGACGTGCAGATGTCACATGTGCACGTCTTTTCAAAATAAATAAAATGGGGAGGGAAAGGTTAGATTTTAAAAACAAAAATCCAAATGACAGTAGCAGCAGCCAAAATGTCAATGGAAGGGTGGATTCACAGCCAGTGTCCCATGCCAGTACTTGCCCAGCCTCAAGCTGCATAGCAGCTACGAACTGATGATGGAAGTCGCATTCAGTTTAGAATGGCTGTTGACGTGCAGAGGTAACATGTGCGCATCTTTTCAAAAGGAATAAAATGGGGAGGGAAAGGTTAGATTTTAAAAACAAAAATCTCAAAATCCAAATAACAATAGCAGCAGCCAAAATATTAACAGAACTCGGGATTCCCAGCTAGCCTTCCATGCTGGTACTTGCCCGACCTCAAGCTGAGTATCGGCTGCGATCTGACGAGAGGAGGCACATTCAGCTTATAATTGCTGTTGACGTGCAGATGTCACCTGTGCGCGTCTTTTCAAAAGGAATAAAATGGGGAAGGAAAGGTTAGATTTTAAAAAAAATAATCCAAATGACAATAGCAGCAGCCAAAACGTCTACAGAACCTGGGATTCCAAGCCAGTCTCCCATGCTGGTACTTACCTAACCTCAAGCTGCGTAGTGGCTGCGATCTAACGAGGGGAAGCACTTTCAGCTTAGAAAGGCCGTTGAGGAGAGGATGTCACATGTGCACGTCTTTTCAAAAGGAATAAAATGGGGCGGGAAAAGCTCGATTTTAAAAACAAAAACCCAAATGACAATAGCAGCAGCCAAAACGTCTACAGAACCTGGGATTCCCAGCCAGTCTCCCAAGAGAGTACTTACCTGGCCTCAAGCTGCATAGCTGCTGCAATCTGATGAGGGCAGGCACATTCACTTGAGAATGGCCGTTGACGTGAAGATATCACATGTGCGCGTCTTTACAAAAGGAATAAAATGGGGAGGGAAAGATTAGATTTTAAAAACAAAAATCCAAATGACAATAGCAGCAGCCAAAACGTTAACAGAACCAAGGATTCCCAGCCAGTCTCCCATTCTGGTATTTGCCTGTTCTCAAGCTGCGCATCTGCAGCAATCTGATGAGGGTAGGCACATTCAGCTCAAAACTGCTGTTGACGAGCAGATATCACATGTGCGCGTCTTTTCAAAACGAATAAAATGGGGAGGGAAAGGTTAGATTTGAAAACAAAAATCCAAATGACAATAGCAGCAGCCAAAACGTTAACAGAACCCAGGATTCCCAGCCAGTCTTCCATGCTGGTACTTACCCAGCCTCAAGCTGCGTAGTAGCTGCGATCTGACAAGGATAGGCACATTCAGTTTAGAACGGCCGTTAACATGCCAATGTCACATGTGCGTGTATTTTCAAAAGGAATAAAATGGGGAGGGAAAAGTTAGAATTTAAAAACGAAAAGCCAAAAATCCAAATGACAATAGCAGCAGCCAAAATGTCATTGGAACCTAGGATATTCAGCCAGTCACCCATACCAGCACTTGCCTGGCCTCAAGTTGCGTAGCAGCTGTAATCTGAAGAGGGCAGGTACATTCAGCTTAGAATGGCCGATGATTTGCAGATGTCACTTGTGCACGTCTTTTGAAAAGGAATAAAATGGGGAGGGAAAAGTTAGATTTTAAAAACAAAAATCCAAAAATCCAAATGACAATAGCAGCAGCAAAAATGTCAAAGGAACTGGGTACTCCCAGCCAGACTACCATGCCAGTACTTGCCCAACCTCAAGCAGCGTAGCGGCTGCGATCTGACCCTGGAAGGAACATTCAGTTTAGAAGGCCGTTGATGTGCAGGTGTTACATGTGCGCGTTTTTTTCAAAAGGAATAAAATGGGGAGGGAAAGGTTAGATTTTAAAAACAAAAATCCAAATGACAATAGCAGCAGTCAAAATGACAACGGAATCAGTGATTCCCAGCCAGTCTCCCATGACTGTACTTGCCCAGCCACAAGCTGCGTAGTGGCTGTGATCTGACGAGTGCAGGCACATTCAGCTTAGAACAGCCGTAGATGTGCAGATGTTACATGTGAGCGTCTTTTCCAAAGGAATAAAATGGGGAGGCAAATGTTAGATTTTAAAAACAAAAATCCAAAAATCCAAATGACAATAGCAGCAGCCAAAATGTCCACGGAAGCTGTGATTCCCTGCCAGCCTCCTATGCATGTACTTGCCCAGCCACAAGGTGCATAGTGGCTGCGATCTGACAAGGGCAGACACATTCAGCTTAGAATGGCCGTTGTCGTGCAGATGTCACATGTGCGTGTCTTTTCAAAAGGAATAAAATGGGGAGGCAAATGTTAGATTTTATAAAACAAAAATCGAAAAATCCAAATGACAATAGCAGCAGCCAAAATGTCAACGAAACAGGGAATTCCTAGCTAGTCTTCCATGCCAGTGCTTGCCTGGCCTCAAGCTGTGTAGCGGCTGTGATCTCACAAGAGCAGGCACATTCAGCTTAGAATGGCCGTTGACATGCAGACATCACATGTGCGCGTCTTTTCAATAGGAATAAAATGGGGAGGGAAAAGTTAGATTTTAAAAACCAAAAATCCAAATGACAATAGCAGCAGCCAAAATATTAATTGAAGAGGGGATTCCCAGCCAGTCTCCCATGCATGTACTTGCCCATCCTCAAGCTGCATAGCAGCTGCGACTTGACAAGGGTAAGCACATTCAGCTTAGAATGGCAGTTGACATGCAGATGTCACATGTGCGCGTCTTTCCAAAAGGAATAAAATGGATAGGGAAAAGTTAGATTTTAAAAACAAAAATCTAAAAATCCAAATGACAATAGCAGCAGCAGCCAAAATGTCTACGGAACTGGGGATTCACAGCCAGCAACCCATGCCGGTACTTGCCCTGCCTCAAGCTGTGTAGCGGCTGCAATCTGACGATGGCAGGCAAATTCAGCTTAGAATGGCCGTAGATGTGCAGAATTCACATGTGCGCGTCTTTTCAATAGGAATAAAATGGGGAGGGAAAGGATAGATATTAAAAACAAAAATCCAAAAATCCAAATGACAATAGCAGCAGCAGCCAAAATGTCAATGGAACTTGGCATTCCCAGATTTTCTCCCATGCCGGTACTTGCCCAGCCTCAAGGTGCGTAGCATCTGCAATCTGACACAGACAGGAAAATTCAGCTTAGAATGACCGTTGACATACAGATGCCACATGTGTGCGTCTTTTCAAAAGGAATAAAATGGGGAGGGATAGGTTAGAGTTTAAAAACAAAAATTTAAATAACAATTGCAGCAGCCAAAATGTTTTTGGAACAGGGTATTCCCAGCCAGCCACCCATGCTGGTACTTGCCCAACCTCAAAATGTGTAGCTGCTGCAATCTGACAAGGGAAGGCACATTCAGCTTAGAATGGCCGTTGACCTGCAGATGTCACATGTGCGCGTCTTTTCAAAAGTAATAAAATGGGGAGGGAAAGGTTTGATTTTAAAAACAAAAATTCAAAAATCCAAATGACAATAGCAGCAGCCAAAATGTCAATGGAACAGGGAACTCCAAGCCAGTCACCCATGCTGGTACTTGCCCAACCTCAAGCTGCATAGCAGCTGCGATCTGACAAGGGAAGGCACATTCAGCTTAGAATGGCCGTTGACCTGCAGATGTCACATGTGCGCGTCTTTTCAAAAGGAATAAAATGGGGAGGGAAAGGTTAGATTTTAAAAACAAAAATCCAAATGACATTACCAGCAGCCAAAATATCAACGGAATCGGGGATTCCCAGCCAGTCACCCATGCCGGTACTTGCCCAGCCTCAATCTGCATAGCAGCTGCGCTCTGATGAGTGAAGGCACATTCAGCTCAGAATGGTCGTTGCTGAGCAAATGTCACATGTGCGTGTGACACCCCAGGGGTCTGGTTGCCACAGTAACAGAGATATTATGTCTGAGAGCAAGTGGGAGGTTTCTCTGGTCAGGAGCCCTAAGCATGCAACACTGCCCGCCGAGACCGGGGAGGGGAGGAATCTGCCCTTATAAACTGGGTCTGGGGTGGGATTAGGTGAGACAGAGACAGAGCCTGCAGAACAAGCAGAGCAGTCAGAGCCTAGAGTGAAGCTGCAGACACAGGAAAAGATACATCAGGAGCTCTGTAGGAGCAGAGGCAGAAGGCCAGGGGCTGTGAGCAGAGATATAGCTCGCCCTGGCTGAAGTTACTAAAACTGGACACAGGAGTCCGAGGCTGTGGGGACTGATATATACCCAGCAGCAGAATCCAGCCGGCAGGGGATTCCAGGTCCTCTGGCCATAGAAGCCCGGAGGCTCAGTCACAAAGAAGGGACCAGCGCCACCATCCAGGAGCGGAGGCTAACAGAAGGCCCCAAGTCTCCAGCCATACGGGTGAGCACCACATGGTATACTCAGGGACGTGGGCTACTTGGAACCGCTGACAGCAAGGTAGCCAGGAAGAGTGCAGATAAATGGGGAGGCCTACAACTCCACCTGGCCAGGGGAACTCCTGCTTGCTCGCGGACTAACCAGGCCCCTTATACTTGCCAGTACTCCCGGGAGGGTCTGCCTTGTACCATCAGTAAAGACCCTGAACTGCACCTCACGTCTCTGTGATTCCTTGCCGCACCAGCACCATTAGCACTGGGACCCTCACACCATCACTCCCATCATCTCTCACATTAGCTACCCTGAGTCAATACTTCTCCCGTGGGGAGTTATCCCATACTCGGCTGCGCAAACAACATCAGCCTCAGCGGTCGGCAGCGCAGCGGCGGTCCCCACTGACCGCAATCCACGGGTAGCGTAGTCGGACATTTGCTATACATTAAGACTGCCACTGGTTTGACCACCCTGGGCACGGACCGGGTCGCCACCACACGGAGACTACAACCCCCAGCATTCTACAACAGGCCCGGTTCCGGGTTCCCCTGCACAACACAGGCCCAGGGGCCGCGTCAACTTTGGCGTAGTCGGCAGGATTTCGTGCCCGCAACCACCGGGTACTGCGTGCCTGAAAAAGAGACTTTTATACTTACCTGTGGTGAAGTTTCCCTCCGTCCGGCGTCGTTTCCCTCCATCCGGAGCCGATTCCCGCCATCAGACGCCATCTTGGACCGTTTCCCACCGTCTTCTGCCTTCTTCCCGCCATCCGCAGCTGCTTCCCGCCTTCGGACGCCATCTTCGGGCCGCCGCACGGGAAGAAGAGGGGCGTGGACGCCGAAAGCGCGCGAGATCCGAAACTCCACCCCACGCTCTGACGCTGCGCAAGGTCCTGGAAGGGAGGAAGAGCGACGCTGACGTCATCGGAGCGCGACGCCAGGTCCTCAACCCCGACGATCGACTGCGGAGCCGCGGCCTATGGAAGAAGAGCATCGCAAGGTAGGCCACGGTCCACTAGGGGGGAGGAGGATGCCGGATACCGAGGGGAGCTCCACTGCCACAGCCACCGCCAGTGCAACCGCTGCAGCAGTCATGCCATTCACCATGCCCTATATCCCGGGGGCAACCTGGCTACCCCAGTACTCAGGGGAGTCACATACTCTAAATGACTTTAGAGAAAGACTGGATAGCCTCTTCCAGGTGTACCCCCTCACAGAAGAGCAAAAAGTGAGCATCCTGGTGGCCCAATTAATCGGGGCAGCCCAAAGGGAGGTAAAGTCCTGGCCACCTGGGAGGAAGAGGACTGTCAGAGAAATACTAGCCCGGCTGAAAGACACATTTGATACCCGCACCTCAGCCGAAATAAAGCTCAGATTTTACGGGTGTAAACAGCGGGCACATGAGAGTATAAGAGACTATGCTCTAAACCTACAAGAGGCCCTGAGAGCCATTAAGCAGGCAGACCCTGGCAGCGTGGGAAATGAAGATAAGCTGTTGACTGAACAATTTATTGAGGGTCTACTGTGCAATGCCCACCGAACCCAGTTGCAGGCAATGGCCTTACAGGACCCTGACCTGGACTTTGCACAGTTCAAGGACAGAGCCATCCGGGTGCTCCGAGAACCGGCACCAGGTGGCGCTGTGACCCACAGGCGCCCTGCTATCACTTACCACCAGGAGACGACGCCCTTGTCTGCAGGGCCTGTGGGAGCTGATGCGCAGGCTTTGAACAATAACCCGGCAACAGACCTGCACCATCAGGTCCAAGAGCTGACTAAGAGCATTGCCACGCTAACCAGAACTGTGCAGTCTTTACAGGTCTCTTCTCCAGGAAAGATCCAGCTGGAATCCGGACCGGAGGACGTCCCGTGGCACCGACTGAGGAGGACCCCACAGGCCAGAGGAAGACCCAGCGGCAGATACAACAAGGACGGACGACCCATCTGCCACCGCTGCAATCAACCCGGACATGTGGCAAGGTACTGTCATTTAAACGGGCACAACCTGGGGTAGAGGGCCAACCCCCAGGCATAAGACCATCAGGCCCATCAAACTGGCGTGATAAATAAGTAGGGGGACGTCCAATCTTGCCTGTGGTACTGGATGGCATTCCTATGAGTGCCCTACTAGACACTGGGTCACAGGTGACCACCATCCCGTACGTGCTCTTTAAACAGTAATGGAATGACTCGGACATAACCCGCTACCCAGATGACGACCTGAGTATCATCGCCAGCAATGGTCAGCCCGTGCCGCAGGTGGGATTCAAAGAGGTGATCATTAAGATTCGTAAAGTCGAACTGGCGGCACAAGGACTGATTATAGCGGACATAGACCGTAATGAGAGTCACCCTAGAATAACCTTGGGAACTAATGTGATTGAAAATTGTCTTGCAGAGGTGATTCTCATTTTACAGCAGGTTGCCAAGAACGCCAGTTCCGGCCAGCAGCGTGTGCTCCAAAAAGAGATCCGGGCACTGATGAAGCGGCAACAGGTGGAACTATCTGGTGGTGAGATAGGTAGCGTGAGAATGTGTGACCCGTTCCCTATTGCCATGCCCCCAAAAAGTGAGATGATGATTTGGTGCCGGGCAGCTATTGGTCTAAGAGGTAGAGACTACCAAGCAATGGTAGGACCCGTCTACTCAGACAGTAGGCCCACCATTTTGACAGCATGGGGGGTGGTCGATGTACGCCATGGGAGGGTGCCCGTTCGCATCATAAATATCGGGGAGAGAGAAGTACACCTGCCCCGGTATGCCACGCTAGCCAAATTGTTCACCATCAACCAGAGCTCTGTACAGGCCGTGGAACCCTTGCCTCCATCTCAACCAGAGGAAGGTAACGGCTCTAAGAAACCAATGGAGGACTAGTGTCAGCAACTACATTTGGGTACTGACTCCACTCCCTCACACCAGAAACAGGGAGTCTATCGGGTGGTTCGAGAGTACGAGAGAGTGTTTAGTAAACACCCGCTAGACTTCGGGTGAGTAAAGGGGGTAGAACACCACATCCCCACGGGAGACCATCCTCCCATAAAGGAGAGATACCGACCCGTTCCCCTGGCACACTACCAACACGCCAATTGGATGCTTAGAGACATGAAGGAGGCTGGGGTAATCAGGGACAGCTGTAGCCCCTGGGTAGCTCCACTAGTCTTAGTGAAAAAGAAAGACAACACCATGAGAATGTGTGTAGACTACAGGAAGGTCAACCGTATCACACACAAAGATGCGTACCCGTTACCAAGGATAGAAGAGTCCTTAGCTGCATTAAAATCTGCTAACTTCTTCTATACTTTGGATCTCACTAGCGGGTACTGGCAGGTTCCTGTAGCAGAGACGGACCGGGAGAAGACCGCATTCACCACCCCGATGGGTCTCAGCGAATTTAACTGTATGCCGTTCGGGCTCTGCAACACACCAGGAACCTTCCAACTGTTGATGGAATGCTGTCTGGGACACCGGAAATTCGAGACGGTCCTGTTATATCTGGACGATGTCATCGTCTATTCCAAGACCTACGTGGACCACCTGAAACACCTGGCAGAAGTGTTTGAAGCTCTGGCAAACTACGGCCTAAAGGTGAAACCCTCCAAGTGTCACCTCCTGAAACCAAAGGTGCAATACCTGGGACACGTGGTGAGTGCTGACGGAGTGGCTCCTGACCCTGATAAGATCACCGTGATTAAGGACTGGCCAAGACCCTCCAGCATAAAGGAAGTGCGGCAGTTCCTCGGGTTGGTAGGCTACTACCAAAGATTCATTCCCGGTTTCACCAAATTGGCAGCCCCTATGCAGGACCTCCTGATAGGTCAATCTCGGAAAGCCAAAAACCAGAAGCCGCCCTTTAGGTGGGAAATGCTAGAAGAGGAGTCCTTCTGCCAGCTGAAGATGGCCCTCACGGGGGATGAAATCCTGTCATATCCAGACTACAGCCAGCCCTTTATCCTCCACACGGACGCAAGCAACATCGGGCTAGGAGCCGTACTGTCCCAGATCCAGCAAGGGAAAGAACGGGTAATCGCTTACGCCAGCCGAAAGCTACAGCCCACGGAGAGGAACCCTGAGAATTATAGCTCATTCAAGCTGGAGTTCCTGGCAGTAGTGTGGGCAGTGACCGAACGTTTCAAGCATTACCTTGCCTCCTCCAAATTCACCGTGTACAGAGATAACAACCCGTTGACACTGCCACGGGTGTGTCGCCACGAAGATCGTCACGCTTACACAGCCTGACTTCTCGCAGCTGAGTTTTTGGTGCTTTGTGTTTTTCGGCAGTGAGGGAGTTAACTCTCTCTCTCTCTGTGCTAGACGAGGTCCAGCCTCGCCCAGCTGCAATCAATGTTGCTGTTGTGGGACTCCTTCAAATGCCTGCCGGTCTGTTAGGGAAGTGTCAGTGAAAGCATTTCATGCAGACTAACAGAGCAGATCGTGGTATTTGGAGTTTCAGAGCTAAGTGTATTTGGAGTGTTTTTTCCCTTCCTCGCTTTATCATTTATCTCCTTTCCCGTTGGTGTTCCCTCTGTTGTAGTTGTGTAGTTTTTGTATGCAATGTGGTTTTGGTTTTACCCTTGTACTGTCTCGTTCGTCTAAGTACTGAGTGTGGGCATATTATTACCTGTCCCCTTTTGTTGTGATCAGGGGTCCTTCTCAGGACTAGATTACTTAGGTGCAGGGATCCTCAGGAGGTAGGGGTTACGCTGGCGGCCTGGACCTCTGTACCTTTAACAGTACCTCCAGGTAGAGGGATTAGTCAGGGCCCCAGCTTAGGGTCAGCTTAGGCCCCCTACCTCCAGTACACAGAGACAGCGTGACATTTTCACCGACCACTTAGATTTTCTCCAGCTACCATGGATCCAGTAGTCGGTCTAGCTCGGCAGTTGCAGAGTTTGTCCATGGAGCTGGCGGACGTTAGGTCCAAGGTTTTGAATCCTCAGGAGGAAGCCGGACCAGAACCTAAAGTAGCTCTCCCTGACAGGTTCACTGGGGGGCGGGACAAGCTTTTTGTTTTCCGGGAGGCGTGCAAGTTGTACTTTCGGCTGCAGCCTCGGTCATCGGGGAGTGAAGAACAAAGGGTGGGAATTGTCATCTCGCTCCTACAAGGGGACCCACAATCTTGGGCGTTCTCTCTTCTCCCGGGCTCCCCGGCTCTCCAGTCAGTGGATAGGTTTTTTGCTGCTCTGGGTCTTGTATATGATGACCCGGATCGGATCTCCCTTGCTGAATCTAAATTACGTAGGATCCAGCAGGGAGATCGTCCGGCGGAGGAATTCTGTTCGGAGTTCCGTAGGTGGGCCACTGACACCCAGTGGAATGATCCGGCTCTTAGGAGCCAGTTTTGTCAAGGTTTATCCAACAAATTACAGGATGTGTTGGCACAGTATGACTCTCCCGCGTCACTGGAAGCCGCTATGGCCCTTGCTATTCGCATTGACAGACGGCTTCGGGAGAGGTGCGGGATAACTCCACCCCCTGTGATGACTCCACCTCCTACAAGGTCCCCTCATATGGTGGTTCCCCTGGTCAGTCCAGAGGAGCCTATGCAATTAGGAGGGGCATCATTTCGGGGGAGGGGACCGGTGGTGCGCCATAAGACAGGAAGGTGTTTCTTCTGCGGGAGAAAGGGACATTTTATTGGGGGGTGTCCATCCCGTCCCTTGCAGTGTGAAGAGTCGTCGGAAAACTGTTGATCCCAGGTTGTGTGGTGGACGGCAATCTGGGAGTAGGTATTTCGTCCCTAGGTTCGTCTCAGTTTCTCGTTCCGGCGGAGGTGGTGGTGGGTACGAGAACTGAGAGGATATCTGTTCTTCTGGATAGTGGGGCCGGGGCTAATCTGGTGGACGCTCGGTTTGCCCGGGTTCAAGGTATGTGATTGAGTGAGTTGGCTAAACCCATCCCCATATTCTCGATCGATGCCAGGCCTCTCGGTCAGGGAAGTTTTTTGCAAGCTGTGCATAACGTAAAACTTCAAGTGGGGGCGATACATAAGGAACTGTTGTCTTGCTACGTGTTGGAGGGTCTTCCCACTCCTATAGTGTTGGGCCTTCCTTTGTGAACTAAGCATAACCCTGTTATTAATTGGCAATCCAGAGAGATAAGCCAATGGAGTAAATTCTGTAATAAAAACTGCATGAATACGGTCATCGGTGCGGTTACTCCTAGGGTCTTACCTCCATTTCTGGGGACTTTGAGGATGTATTCTCGGAGAAAGGGTGTCAGGAACTACCTCCTCATCGCGAGTATGACTGTTCTGTAAAACTGCTCCCTGAGGCCAAGTTACCTAAAGTTAGGTTGTATAACATTTCTGGTCCTGAGAGGCAGGCCATGAAGGATTATATTTCAGAAAGTCTGGCTAAGGGGCATATTAGACCTTCATCTTCACCGGTGGCCGCGGGGTTCTTCTTTGTTAAGAAGAAAGATGGAGGCCTACGCCCTTGCCTGGATTTCCGTGAACTTAATCGGATTACGGTCCGAGATCCGTATCCGCTCCCACTTATTCCCGATCTCTTTAATCAGATCGTGAGCGCCAAATGGTTCTCTAAGTTGGATCTCAGGGGGGCGTACAATCTGATTAGGATGAAGGAGGGGGATGAGTGGAAGACGGCGTTTAACACTCCGGAGGGGCATTATGAGAACCTTGTCATGCCATTCGGTCTGACTAATGCCCCGGCGGTGTTCCAACACTTTGTTAATGACATTTTTCGCCGCCTGGTGGGACAGTTTGTTGTCATATATCTGGATGATATCTTAATTTACTCGCCGGATCTGGTGTTTCATCAGGAGCACGTTAGGCAGGTGTTACAGATCTTGCAGGATAATAAACTGTATGCCAAATGGGAAAAGTGTGTGTTCGCCGTACAGGAACTCCAGTTTTTAGGCTTCCTGGTTTCAGCGTCCGGTTTTCGTATGGACCTTGGGAAAGTGCGGGCAGTTCCTGAGTGGGATCGGCCAGAGAATCTTAAGGCACTACAACGTTTCCTGGGGTTTGCTAATTATTACCGGAAGTTCATTCGTAATTAGTGTTGAGCCACCCCCGTAGTGTTCGAGTTCGGTTCGGTTCGTCGAACACCCGTGTGTTCGCCGAACTGTTCGTTGAACTGTTCGTCGAACACCTTCGAACACCGTTAAAACCAATGGCAGGCAAACAAAAACACATAGAAACACATAGAAAACACCTTCAAAGGTGTCCAAAAGCTGACAAACTGCTCAGAAGACACAACTAACACATGGAAAAGTGACAAGTACATATAGTCATGCGAAAAGAAAAGAGGTGGAGGAGTAAAAGGAGGGGGAGACACAGATATAGGCATGTCATGCCCTTCTAAAATCCAAAAAGTGAGAAGCCGACACGTTCAGTCCGCTCCTGCCCGTGCCACCTCCGTGACACCGGGTTTGTGTCAGAGCTGCGGTGAACCCTGACGGCCAGCCCCCCTCTCCCAATACTGGTGCCTGTCCGCTGGTGGGTCGAGCGAGCCCCCCTGTGGTGGAGGCAGCTCTAAGCTTTTTAATTTAAATTGTCTCTCTAATTTGAATGAATACACTTTAAATCAATTTACAAGGATCTATTGGAGGGCAAGTCTCATGCCAGCAGCCGCGTAATTCCAGCTCCAGTAGCGTCTACTAAAGCTGCTGCAGTTAAAAAGCTTTTATAAGGATCGAGCTCGGCTGTCCACCGCAAGGCATCCTACTGCCAGTCCCAGCCCCTATGCCTTGGGGTGCCTCCTGATGCTCTTCACTGAGTATCCCGTGGTCCCGAAGCATTTCCTTTGAAAAAATTAAGTGTCCAAACTACAGGTGGTGTAGCTTGCTTAACAGCCGGGATAATCCGCTGACTAGCAGACACTGCTACTAGGCACAAAGTATTTCCTGGGCTAGATGCAGTTAAAAATTTGTAATTAGATACTCTCGTTGGATGCTGAGAAAGCATTCCATAGAGTCTCCTGGCACGCCATATATGATTCTCTTAAAAAGCTTGGGGTAGGGGTCTAGGAGACCCTTTTATAGCCAAAATCACGGCCCTGTATCTCAATACGTCACCTAGGCTGAAGATAAATGGAACTGTAGCACCCTGAGGGCTCAGTTGCTACAGAGGTATTGTACCTCACCCAGAGGTGTGATATCTCACTCTCAGGTAAGGATGGAGTGTGGATCAGGACCCGACACCTGCATGCATTACACCACATTGCCGTGGGGCAGGGCGACCAATATGCCTCTGAGATGGGCACGACAGTCCCTGTCCCTGGTTGGAGTGGGGGGAGGGAACACTGAGGAAGGGGAACCCTGTAGTGCAGGAGCAGGGAGGAAGCAGTTCCTGGGTGCATTGAGAAGGGAGTATAAAAGGTGGGCACCATCTTAGTTCAGTGCAGAGAAGTCTGAGCAGAAGTGGCAGGGAGCAGGGGCTCTGCATGAGCTCTGCTCCGGAGGCAGGCCTAGTAACAGAAGCCTAGGCCTGGAAGAGGAAGAAGGAAGGAAGAGGAGCGGAGAAGGCTCCAGGAACGAGGAATGAAGGGATCCCAGGGGTGCGGACGGGCGAGTCGCCACCGCACGCCCGAATCCACCTGCGTGGAGGGGTCAGGCCAAAGGGGGAGACCGGTCCCCGAAACTAGTGGAGGCAGGAAACGACCCTCAGCTAGAAACCGGAGGCTGTGACATTTTATGTGGCGCAGCCCCTCGCTACACTCGCTAGGAAGGCATCACATAGGGTCAGGGAAACTGGTGCCAAGTTTACCAAGAGGAGGCCCGAGGCAGCAGGACAGAAGGGTTGGTAAGAAAGGCCAGACAAAGGACAGACAAAGGGTTTACTGTGAAGCACTCCAAAGTTATCTGGGAGTTGTCTGAGCCCCTCACCTGATGAGCACAGTACGACGTGGGCAGCCGTTACCTGCAGACGTGGTGTGGATAATAAGAACTGTGAGTAAAGGCCCTGGACTGCATCACTGACTCAGTGTCGTTACTGCTGCTGCCCTGCACAATCACCCCCATCCTCCGCATACACTGCCCTGAGGCTATACTCCTCCCGTGGGGAGTTATGCTACGCTCTGCTGCACCCACAACACCAGCCTCAGCGGTCTGCCCTGCAGCGGCGGTTCACTCTGACCGCAATCCACGGGTGGCGTAGTCGGACATTTAAACATCAAAACCGCATAAATAGTTCCGCCACTGGTTTGACCACCCTGAGCCACGGAACCGGGTCACCGCCACGAAGACTACAACCACCAGCATCCACCAAAAAGGGTCCGGCTCCGGGTGTCCCAAGGCCCAGGGGGTGCATCAGAACATTTTCATCACCTTTCACAATCACCAATGGGACAAGGCAGGGATGTCCTCTGTCCCCTCTCTTATACATCCTAGTGACGGAGCACCTGCTCTCATCAATTCGCCATAACCCCAATATTAGGTGGATTGAAGTGGGAGGCACCGAGTACAAGTGCTCTCTATTTGCTGATGATGTCCTAGTATATATCACTCAATCACATATATCCATCCATGCTGTTATGGCTGAAATAGATCACTTTGTTACATGGTCAAATTTTAAAATCAATGCAGCGAAGTCTGAGGCCCTCGATGTCTCCCTCCCCAAATCCATATAGGATTCAATCCAGTCCAACTTTCCCTTTGCCTGGCCCTCACAGGGTATCAAATACTTAGGAATTCCTATTCATAGAGACCTCTCCCATCTAAGTTATCTTAATTTTGGGCCCTTTATTGAACAACTCCATACAGACCACGGTTGGCAAGTTAGAACTGTAAGATTCACTACGTGAACCACTGGTGTTTTGTGGAAAAGCACATGTACACTGTGTTCCAAATTAGTATGCAAAAAGTGTTTAGGAGTGATAAGGGAAGAATTTGTTTGTTTGTCAGTTAAACTCATTGATGGTGATGTGTGTCAGGGCTCTTTATATCACTGTAAGCAATTGCAGACACCTGTGCTAATTAGTTTGGCAGGTGTGTTCAATGAAAGGCAAGACTACTTAAGAAGGCTGTCTCACATTATTAAGCAGCCTACATTTTCTGCCAAAATGGGTAAGAAAAAGGATGTGTCGGCTGCTGAGAAGCAACAAATTGTGGAGTGTTTAGGTCAAGGCATGACTACAATCAACATTGTGCGATGATCAGGATGAAGTGTCTTGGCAATCAAGAAGTATGTAGCTGATTCACAGTACACATGTGTGCGTGCTGATAAGGGCAAATTGAGGACTCTTTCCTACAGGCAATTACGTCAGGTTAAAAGAGCAGCGGCAAAAAAGCCTTGTCATAGCAGCAGACAAGTTTTTGAAGCTGCTGGTGCCTCCAACGTCCCCCGAACAACAAGATGCAGGGTCCTTCAGAGGTTTGCAGCTGTGCATACGCCATCCTGTCAACCTCCTCTATCCACTTCACACAAGCAGAAATGGCTCCAGTGGGCCAAACATTACATGAAGACTGATTTCAAAACTGTTTTGTTCACGGATGAGTGCCGTGCAGCGCTCGATGGTCCAGATGGATGGAGTGGAGGATGGCTGGTTGATGGACACCCCACGCAAACACAGCTACAGCGCCAACATGGAGGAGGTGGAGTAATGTTTTGGGCTGGAATCATGGGGAGAGAGATTGTCGGCCCCTTTAGGATCCCTGAAGGCACTAAAGATGAACTCCATAATGTATGTGGATTTTCTCAAACAGCAGTTCCTGCCATGGTTCAAGAAGAAGAACCGTGTATTTCACAGCAAGATCATTTTTTTGCATGATAATGCACCATCTCATGCTGCACATAAAACATCTGCATCTCTGGCTGATATGGGCATAAAAGGAGACAAACTTATGGTGTGACCCCCATTCTCCCCTGACCTCTACCCGATTCAGAACCTCTGGAGCATCATCAAAAGGAGTGTCTATGATGGCAGGAGGCAGTTCACATCTAAGCAACAGCTCTGGGAGGGTATTCTGTCCTCATGCAAAACAATTGAAGCAGAAACCATCCAAAACCTGACAAATTCAATGGACGAGAGAGTTCAGAAGCTCCTTTCGAACAAGGGGTCCTATGTGAAAATGTTACATCACCTAGAATAAAGTTTTGAGTTGAAAACTGTTTGATTTCAGTTTCTAATAACCTGCTAATGCTTATAATTTCAAAAATGACCATTTTTTTGGTCTTTATTAAAGTGAAAAGGTTGATCGAAAAGTTTGGGGGATCTAAGAGTGTGGCAACCCAGTAGTCATGACGACTTCGAATTCTGACAATATGAGGGTCATGTTGCAGGTAGTGCAGCAAGAAGGCACTTATGTGTCTTGCGCATCTCGGAGCCCCAAAATTATTTTCCGGGCTAGATGCAGCTAAAAATTATTATTCATTTTAAATCTGGTGGAGCTTAGTATAGATGGCCTAATAGGATCAGTGCTGCACACTGCTACAAAGCCCAAATTATTTTCCAGTCAAGATACAGATAAACATGATTAGTAATTTTAAATCTGGTGGAGCTTATTATAGATGGCCTAATAGAATCAGTGCTGCACACTGCTACAAAGCCCAATTTATTTTCCAGCCAAGATACAGATAAACATGATTAGTAATTTGAAAGCTTAAAACGGTTGGTAGGGTGATTTTAACCAATCATCAAGCTTTTACTCTCCCCAGTATGATACAGGGGTAGAAAAGTCGTTTCGGATCCATGATTTGTTCATCTTTATGAACGTCAGTCTGTCTACATTATCAGTGGAGAGCCGAGTGCGCTTATCTGTCAGCACACCACCAGCAGCGCTAAACACACGTTCAGACAGAACGCTGGCTGTGGGGCATGACAAGATCTCCAAGGCGTAAGTGGCTAGCTCTGGCCATTTATCCAGATTGGAAGCCCAAAAAGAGCAAGGGTCCAGTGACACAGTCATGGCTTCAATGTTTACTTGGAGATACTCCTGTACCATCGTCTCTAGGCGTTGACTATGTGGCAGACTTCTTGTCTCCTGTGGCCTTGCAAAGGATGGGCTAAAAAAGTGGTGAAATGATTCCGCAAAATTGATTTTACCAGCAGATACTGTGGTTCTGTTACGGTTTGAGTGCTGAACACTTGACGGTCCCACGGTTGGCACGTTGGAACTGTGAGATTCACTACGTGCACCATTGGTGTTTTGTGGAAAAGCACATGTAAGATTCTGCAACAGTCTCTGCTGATACTCCTGCATGCGTGCATCCCTTTCTATGGCAGGAATAATTTCTGCAAATTTACTTTTGTACCGGGGATCTAACAGTGTGGCAACCCATTAGTCAGGATTATTTCTAATTCTCACAATTCGAGGGTCATGTTGCAGGTAGTGCAGCAAGAAGGCACTCATGTGTGTTGCGCATCCAGGAGCACCAAGTCCCTGTTGTGTTGGTGGCGAGGTAACAATCATGCTTCCTTCCTCTGTCCTCTCCCCCCAACCTCGCACAACAGAAATGTGATCAAGGTCTCCCTCATCTGTTGAGTCTTCCATCAGTTCGTCCTCCACTTCTTCCTGGGCTCCTGCACCTTCCTCACTAGTTTGACTGCAACCATGCGCCCTGGTAAAACCATCTCCCCCACCCTCACATGCCTGCCGCCTTGGTGCTGCCGACCGTCTGGACCTTGCAGATGTTAGCCCTTCCGCATACAACTCCTCCTCTACTTCCTCCACCTCCTCTTGTACCACCACCTGACTCCGAATTCTGTTTAACATGTGCTCCAGCATGTAAATCACCAGAATAGTCATGCTGATAATGGCATCGTCAGCACTAAACATCTTCGTCGCCATTTCAAAACTGTGCAGAAGGGTGCATAGGTCCCTGATCTGAGACCACTCCTCCAGCGTGATTTGCCCCACCTCTGGATCTCGTTGGCCCAGGCTATACGTCAGAACGTATTGCACCAGGGCTTGTCGGTTCTGCCACAGTCGCTGCAAAATGTGCAGAGTTGAATTTCACCGGGTAGGCACATCGCATTTTAGCCGGTGAAGTGGCAGGCCCAACGACTTCTGTAGAGATGTAAGTCGCTGAGCTGCGGGATGCGAACGGCGGAAGTGAGCACACAGTGACCGTGCCCTCTGCAGAAGGCCATCTAGTCTGGGATAGTGGGCTAAAAATTGCTGGACAACAAGGTTCAACACGTGAGCCATACATGGCACGTGTGTGACATTGCCCCGGCGAAGGGCCGCACCCAGGTTTGCAGCATTGTCGCACACGTCCTTCCCTGGTTTCAGGTCCAGTGGAGACAACCATTCATGAAATTGGTTCTCCAGAGCTGACCACAACTCCTCAGCTGTGTGACTCACATTTCCCAGACATTTCAAAGTAAAAACCGCCTGATGACGTTGAGCCCTACTGCCAGCATAGTAAGGAGGTGTGCAGGATCCCTTCTGCGCAGTTAGAAAGCTTGTGGCATGACCAGACAGGCTTTGGGTGCAGGTTGAAGACCGAGAGGAGGTTGAGGAGGCAGAAGCAGTGGGGGAACTTTGACATAAAGAGGATTGACGCACAACTCATGGGGACGGCAAGACTTGGACAGCAGCCCCTTGTCCTGCTGTCACCATAGTTACCCAGTGCCCAGTCAGCGACATGTAACGCCCCTGTCCATGCCTACTCGTCCAAGTGTCTGTGGTGAAATGCACCCTGTCACACACAGAGTTTCTCAAAGAAGCGGTGATGTTGTGTGCGACATGCTGGTGGAGCGCAGGCACACCTTTCTTTGAGAAGTAGTGCCGACTGGGCATCTGGTACTGGGGCACTGCGACGGACATAAGGTCTCGAAAATCCTCTGTGTCCACCAGGCGGAAAGGCAGCATTTCTGTAGCCAAGAGCTTGCAGATGGTGAAATTCAACCTCTTAGCTTTCTCATGGCTAGGAGGAAATGGTCTTTTACTTGTCCACATCTGAGGGACCGAGGGCTGGCTATTGTGCTTAGACGGGGTTGATAAGGGTGTCCCCGGCAAACTGCCCGTCTGTGAGGAAGATGCAGGCGGACATGTTAGGTTGCCTTGATCCAAAGGTGGTGCTATCGATGTCGGACAGCGCTCAACACCAGCTGGTGTTACCACCTCCAAAGAAAATGATGACCTGCCAATCACGCTGGCTGTTGCGGGTAAAGAGGTGGCAGGTCTGCGCCCCAAAACAGGTGTGACTGCTGTCCCCCCAGTCACAGAGGATGAAGAGGCCGCGGATGCACAAGATATGGCAGACGGTGGTTGGCCCGGCCGGCTAGGCCGCATTGTAGCACACTGAGCTTCCCACTGCAACTTATGCTTCATGTCCATGTGCCGGTTCATGCATGAAGTACTCAAACTATGTATTTTTTGGCCTCTACTTAGCTTTTGCTGACAAATGTTACAGATAACACGAGTTGGGTCATCTTTATCGATCTGAAAAAATGCCCAGGCTATGCAAGGCTTAGCACCCATGCGACCTGAAGAGCCACCACGACTTGTTGTGAGAGGCAGAGTTGTGTTTGAGGATGCAGTTGTTGACGTGCTTCCAGTACTACGTCTCTGTCCAGGAAGGCGCAACCTGACCTCGTCGTCACTAGCATCTTCCTCCACCTCCTCTGCTGACCTCATCTCTTGGCTGACTGTGACTCATACTCAGACGGGCAGCTGGAAATTTGGGAGCTGTGAGGAAGCAAGTGCGATTGGGGTGACACCTTTGAGGACTGGAGTATTAAGCACTTAAAGGAGCACTTGATATCCGTTGAAGCACCTGCTCTTTTTGTGCCTCATCTGGAATTTGTAGCGATTGGCGTGGCCGTAAGAAAGGGATC
Organism: Phyllobates terribilis; assembly: GCF_046119375.1. Taxonomy (NCBI): domain Eukaryota; kingdom Metazoa; phylum Chordata; class Amphibia; order Anura; family Dendrobatidae; genus Phyllobates; species Phyllobates terribilis. Next base: position 7,138,879 of record NW_027362792.1, read on the forward strand.
TTATCACATTGTCCGCTAAAAGAAGTAGACATTTTAGTTTGGCTGGAAGATGGTCTTTCTTCTGCAGATGTTACTGTTGCTTTAACACCTACCCCAAGGACACAACCTTTTTTCCCCTTCCCAACACGCCTATTCCCCTTTCCACCAGCATCAGGCCTTTTTCCACTCATATTGGTGGTTAACTAATTCACAACTCTGGAGTTGTTTGCACAAAAAAACAATGGATGGGAACCGAGCAGAGCTGAGTGGCCAAACTGTAGTATTAGGCCAAAACTATTGGCTGGGTTAGATGCAGAAAAAAATTATATTCAATTTGCAACCTGATGGAGGTTAGTATAGATGGACTAATAGTACAAGTCCCACACACAGCTAGAAGCCCAAATATTTTTTCAGAGGTAGAAGCAGAAAAAAATTGTATTCAGTTTGCAACCTGATTGAGGTCAGTATAGATGGACTAATAGAACAAGTCCTACACACAGCTAGAAGCCCAAATATTTTTTCAGAGGTAGATGCAGAAAAAAATTATATTCAGTTTGCAACCTGATGGAGGTCAGTATAGATGGACTAAAAGAACAAATCCCACACACAGCTAGAAGCCCAAATATTTTTTCAGAGGTAGATGCAGAAAAAAAATATATTCAGTTTGCAACCTGATGGAGGTCAGTATAGATGGACTAATAGAGAAAGTCCCACACACTGCTAGAAGGCCAAATATTTTTTCAGAGCTAGATGCAGACAAAAAATTATTTTGAATTTGCAACCTGATGGAGGTCAGTATAGGTGGACTAATAGAACAAGTCCCATACACTGCTAGAAGGCCAAATATTTTTTCAGAGGTAGATGCAGAAAAAAGATATATTCAGTTTGCAACCTGATGGAGGTCTGTATAGATGGATTAATAGAACAAATCCCACACACAGCTAGAAGCCCAATATTTTTTCAGAGGTAGATGCAGAAAAAAAATATATTCAGTTTGCAACCTGATGGAGGTCAGTATAGATGGACTAATAGAGAAAGTTCCACATACTGCTAGAAGGCCAAATATTTTTTCAGAGCTAGATGCAGATATAAATTATTTTTAATTTGCAACCTGATGGAGATCAGTATAGATGGACTAATAGAGAAAGTCCCACACACTGCTAGAAGGCCAAATATTTTTTCAGAGCTAGATGCAGAAAAAAATTATATTCAGTTTGCAACCTGATGGAGGTCAGTATAGATGGACTAATAGAGAAAGTCCCACACACTGTTAGAAGGCCAAATATTTTTTCAGAGCTAGATGCAGACAAAAAATTATTTTTAGTTTGCAACCTGATGGAGGTCAAAATAGATGGACTAATAGAGAAAGTCCCACACACAGCTAGAAGGCCAAATATTTTTTCAGAGGTAGATGCAGATAAAAATTATTTTTAATTTGCAGCCTGATGGAGGTCAGTTTAGATGGACTAATAGAGAAAGTCCCACACACAGCTAGAAGGCCAAATATTTTTTCAGAGGTAGATGCAGATAAAAATTATTTTTAATTTGCAGCCTGATGGAGGTCAGTATAGATGGACTAATAGAGAAAGTCCCACACACTGCTAGAAGGCCAAATATTTTTTCAGAGCTAGATGCAGATATAAATTATTTTTAATTTGCAACCTGATGGAGGTCAGTATAGATGGACTAATAGAGAAAGTCCCACACAATGTGTAGCGTCGGCGTCCCTGCCCTCTGCTAGGCAGGGACGCTGTTCCCCTCACCTCTCTGCTCCGAGCCCGGCGTCCTCCTCCCGCCCTGCTGGCAGCGTGCGCTCCTTCCCGACCATTGTGCTTAGGGCGCGCGCGCGCTCCCTCCCTCTTAAAGGGGCCGCGCGCGCCGTCCTAAGGAGTCCCTGGCCAATGGCCGGAGGACTTCATCATATATAAGGCACCTCCTCCAAAATGGAGGTGCCCGAGCAATGTTGTTGCACTGTTCACTACTCTGCTTCAGCCCTCAGGTCCCGTTGCCAGTTACCTGTCAGTTACCTGCCTGATTCCTGCCAGAGTCCTGCCAGTTTGCTGTCTGCTTCCTGCCTGTTATTCCTGCTACCTGCCTGCTTGCCAGAGGTCCGACGGTCTGCCTTACTACACCTGTCAGTCTGTCTAAGGACCAGCCTGCCCGCTCACCTGGGAGCGCACATCAGCTACCTGCCTGCTTGCCAGAGGTCCGACGGTCAGCCCTACTACTCCTGTCTGTCTGTCTATGGACCAGCTTGCCCGCTCACCTGGGAGCGCACTCCTGCTACCTGCCTGCTAGCCTACCTGGAGGCTCCGCCGTCACGTGCTGTGACCACCTGCCATTCCAGAGACTCCTGCCCGCTCACCTGGGAGCGCACGCCTGTTACCTGCCCGCTAGCCTACCTGGAGGCTCCGCCGTCACGTGCTGTGACCACCTGCCATTCCAGAGACTCTCGCTTGCTCACCTGGGAGCATACATCAACCATCTGCCTGCTAGCCTACCTGGAGGCTCTGCCATCACAGGTCGTACCTACCCTTTACCCAGAGACTGCCCCGGTCACTTGCCGTGACCTCCTGCCCGTTCATTCAGAGACTGCCCCGGTCACTTGCCGTGACCTCCTGCCCGTTCATTCAGAGACTGCCCCGGTCACTTGCCGTGACCTCCTGCCCGTTCATTCAGAGACTGCCCCGGTCACTTGCCGTGACCTTCTGCCCGTTCATTCAGAGACTGCCCCGGTCACTTGCCGTGACCTCCAGCCCGTTCACTCAGAGACTGTCCCGGTCACCTGCTGTGACTGCCTGCCCGTCTTCCCTGGTCGCCACCCGCTCCCTTACAAGGACCGCCCCCTTGTATAGTAGCTCAGAGGTTCCGCCTCCCAGACCCGTTACAGTTTGCTCGGGCCATGGAACCCGGTGGCACCCAAGCTCCCTCGCTCTCGGACCTGTGTCATGAACTGTCCCGTCAAAGGTCCCAACAGGAGTCCATCCTGGGTCACCTGCGGAATGTCAATACTCGTCTGGACACTCTGACTGCTCCACCAGCAACCTCCGCCAGTGCCATGTCTCGCAATCCGGCAGCTCCGCTGCCCACTAATACCATGATATCCTACCCCGGACCCCGGCTTTCTGCACCTCCTCGCTTCTGAGGCGACTCCGCCCAGGCTCGGGGCTTCATAAATCAGTGCACCCTGCACTTTGAACTATTGTCCCACCAGTTTAACTCCGACCGAGCCAAAATTGCATTCATCATGTCCCATCTCACCGGGGAGGCCCTGGCCTGGCTAAATCCTCTATGGGAGAGAGGAGACCCCCTGGTGTCCAACTTGCCTGCTTTCCTCACGGCTTTCCGGAAAGTCTTCGACGAACCCGGACGGAAGACCTCATCCGCATCATCACTGCTACGCCTCCGTCAGGAAAGTCTCACCGTGGGCCAATACGCCATACGATTCCGTACCCTTGCCTCGGAGCTGGCCTGGGATAACGACGCTCTGGTATCCGTCTTCTGGGAGGGTCTGTCCGGCCGTATTAAAGATGAACTTGCCGGTCGGGACATTCCTACCACTCTCGATGACTTAATAACTCTTGCCACCCGGATTGACCTACGGTTCCAGGAGCGTGCCAGAGAGGTCACCCGTGAGAGGAGGTTACCACGTCTAGCTCCTACTTTTCAGAAACCCGTCACTCCCTCCGTCTCTACCCAGGTACACTCTCCTGAGCCTATGCAGGTCGACCAGACCAAGATGGTCAAAACCCGTCAGGACTTACGCCGTGCCAAGGGGAGCTGCTTCTACTGTGGCAGTAAGGAGCACCGGATCCGTGCCTGCCCGGAGAGGTCGGGAAACGCCTGTGTCTAGGTTCGCTCAGAGAGGTCGACCTAGACAAGAATAAATCCTCTCCATCTCTGCTACTGTCAGTCTCAATCATCTGCGGGGAGAACCGTTATTTCGAACTAGCCCAACTTGACTCTGGAGCAGCCGGGAATCTTATTTCACAGTCCCTGGTAGAAAAATACCGCATTCCCACCAAACCTCTGCCTGCACCATTATCTGTCGCTGCTGTGGATGGGGGCCTCTTACCACGTCCCATCCAACTCATCACCGAATCCATAACCCTGCAGGTGGGAATGCTGCATTCTGAGAGTATCTTTTTCATGTTCTGCCTGGACTCTCTCACGCCCTCTTACTAGGTCTACCTTGGCTCCAGAGACATGCACCCGTGCTTGACTGGCAGACCAGAGAAGTCCTTCGCTGGGGACAGGACTGTCATAAGACTTGTTTGGTTCCTGTTCATCCCGTCCGTCCTTCTCTTACCCCAACTAATCTACCTGGACTTCCGATTCCCTATTGGTCATTTGCTGATGTCTTTAATAAAAAGGAGGCAGAGACATTACCCCCTCATAGACCATACGACTGTCCTATCGACCTGTTACCCGGTACTACTCCTCCCCGTGGGCGCATTTACCCATTGTCCGCTGCTGAGACCCGGTCGATGTCCGAATATATTGAGGAGAATTTGGCCAGGGGATTCATCCGGAAATCTACCTCCCCGGCGGGAGCAGGCTTCTTCTTCGTAAAAAAGAAGGACGGCTCTCTCCGTCCCTGTATTGACTATAGAGGCCTTAACCAGATCACGTTGAAGAATAAGTACCCCCTTCCGCTCATTCCAGAATTATTTGATCGCCTGAGGGGGGCTAGAGTCTTCACCAAACTTGACCTCCGTGGGGCGTACAACCTGGTCCGTATCCGTCAAGGGGATGAATGGAAGACTGCATTCAACACCCGGGACGGCCACTATGAATATCTGGTAATGCCCTTTGGTCTCTGTAACGCTCCTGCCGTCTTTCAAGAGTTGGTCAATGACATCTTCCGGGACCTTCTCTACTTCTGCGTTGTGGTGTACCTGGACGACATCTTGGTCTTCTCTCCGGATCTCCAGACTCACCGGAGGGACGTTCGTCAGGTCCTGCTCAGGCTCAGGCAGAATCACCTCTTCGCTAAATATGAGAAGTGCCTCTTTGAGCAGACCTCGCTTCCGTTTTTGGGCTACATTATTTCTCAGACCGGCCTACGAATGGATCCAGAGAAACTGTCTGCCATCGAGAAATGGCCCCGACCGGAGGGGTTGAAGGCCATTCAGCGGTTCCTGGGCTTCGCCAACTACTACAGCCTCTTCATACCACACTTCTCTTCCCGGACTGCCCCAATTTCCGCGCTCACCCGTAAGGGTACTAACCCCAAAGAGTGGCCGCCCGAAGCAGAGGAGGCCTTTCTTTCCTTAAAACAGGCCTTCTCTTCCGCACCGGTGCTGCATCGTCCAGATGGCAACAAGCAGTTCTTCCTGGAGGTTGACGCTTCCTCCTCTGGAGCCGGAGCTGTACTTACTCAAAAATCATCTTCCGGGAGGATGGTAACTTGCGGCTTCTTCTCCAAACTCTTCTCCTCTTCTGAGCGCAATTATTCCATAGGAGACCGAGAGTTATTGGCCATCAAGCTGGCATTGGAGGAGTGGCGTTACCTGCTCGAGGGGGCTCTTCATCCGGTAATAATTTACACTGACCACAAGAACTTGGCTTATCTCCAGCATGCCCAGAGACTTAACCCGCGCCAAGCCCGGTGGTCCTTGTTTTTTGCTCGCTTTGATTTCGTTCTACATTTTCGCCCGGCTGACAAGAACATCAAAGCGGACGCCTTGTCCCGATCCTTTCTAGTATCTGACCTCGAGGAAGAACCTAAACATATCATCGATCCCGCCAGAGTAATGCAGGTGGCTCCCGTGAGTCTAAATCGTCTTCCTCCTGGTAAAACGTTCGTATCGGTTCCTGATCGGGAGAAGATCCTACACTGGGGTCATTCGTCTAAACTAGCTGGCCACGCTGGTCAGAAAAAGACCCTCCAGCTTATTACCCGGCACTACTGGTGGCCTAACCTGCACAAGGATGTAATAGACTTTGTTTCTGCCTGTGTGTCCTGCGCCCGCAACAAAGTTCCGAGACACCTGCCAGCCGGTCGCCTCCTTCCTCTGCCAGTACCTGCTGCCCCCTGGCAGCATATAGCGATGGACTTCATAACTGATCTGCCCGTTTCTGCCGGTTGTACGGTCATTTGGGTGGTCGCTGACCGCTTTTCCAAGATGGCTCACTTCATTCCCCTGCCAGGCCTCCCGTCTGCACCTGAGCTGGCTAAAGACTTTATCCGCCACATCTTCCGTCTTCATGGCCTGCCCCGTCACATCGTGTCGGATCGTGGGGTACAGTTCACTTCTCGTTTCTGGAGAGCCACTTGTAAATTGCTAGACGTCACCCTGGACTTCTCCTCCGCTTACCACCCACAGTCTAATGGTCAAGTGGAGCGGATCAATCAGAACCTGACCAGTTACCTCCGGCACTTCGTTAATGCCCACCATTCTGACTGGGTGGATCTCCTGCCATGGGCCGAATTCTCGTACAACAATCACGAGAGCGAATCTTCCTCCAAATCCCCGTTTTTTGTAGTCTTCGGTCAACATCCTCGGATCCCGTTTCCCGTCTCCACCTCGGTGGACAATCCGGCTGCGGAATCTCTTGTTAACAAATTTTCCTCCATATGGGAGAGTACCCGGTCCGCACTCCTTCTGTTATCCGAGCGTATGAAAAGACATGCAGACAAAAAACGTCTGGATCCTCCTCAATTCCGTCCTGGGGATAAAGTCTGGCTCTCGTCCAAGTATGTCCGGCTCAAGATTCCTTCCTATAAGTTAGGGCCTCGGTTCATCGGTCCTCTGGAGGTCATCAGTCAGATCAACCCGGTGGCCTATAAATTGAAACTCCCGGCCAACTTGCGGATCCCTAACTCCTTCCATGTATCTCTCCTCAAACCCGTGGTACTTAACTCTTTCTCCAAGTCTACAGGTACGCCTCCTGCTCCGGTTTCCGCTGAAAACGAATTTGAGGTAGAGAACATTCTGGCCAACAAAAGGGTAAGAGGGAAGACCTTTTTTCTAGTAGATTGGAAGGGGTTTGGTCCTGAAGAGAGAACATGGGAGCCCCGGGAGAACATCCATGCCCCTCTCATCCTTGCTAAATTTCTGTCTGGCCTAAAAAAGGGGGGGCCTAAAGGGGGGGGTACTGTAGCGTCGGCATCCCTGCCCTCTGCTAGGCAGGGACGCTGTTCCCCTCTCCTCTCTGCTCCGAGCCCGGCGTCCTCCTCCCGCTCTGCTGGCAGCGCGCTCTCCTTCCCGGCCACTGTGCTTATGGCGCGCGCGCGCTCCCTGCCTCTTAAAGGGGCCGCGCGCGCCGTCCTAAGGAGTCCCCGGCCAATGGCCGGAGGACTTCATCATATATAAGGCACCTCCTCCAAAATGGAGGTGCCCGAGCAATGTTGTTGCACTGTTCACTACTCTGCTTCAGCCCTCAGGTCCCGTTGCCAGTTACCTGTCAGTTACCTGCCTGATTCCTGCCAGATTCCTGCCAGTTTGCTGTCTGCTTCCTGCCTGTTATTCCTGCTACCTGCCTGCTTGCCAGAGGTCCGACGGTCTGCCTTACTACACCTGTCAGTCTGTCTAAGGACCAGCCTGCCCGCTCACCTGGGAGCGCACATCAGCTACCTGCCTGCTTGCCAGAGGTCCGACGGTCAGCCCTACTACTCCTGTCTGTCTGTCTATGGACCAGCTTGCCCGCTCACCTGGGAGCGCACTCCTGCTACCTGCCTGCTAGCCTACCTGGAGGCTCCGCCGTCACGTGCTGTGACCACCTGCCATTCCAGAGACTCCTGCCCGCTCACCTGGGAGCGCACGCCTGTTACCTGCCCGCTAGCCTACCTGGAGGCTCCGCCGTCACGTGCTGTGACCACCTGCCATTCCAGAGACTCTCGCTTGCTCACCTGGGAGCATACATCAACCATCTGCCTGCTAGCCTACCTGGAGGCTCTGCTATCACAGGTCGTACCTACCCTTTACCCAGAGACTGCCCCGGTCACTTGCCGTGACCTCCAGCCCGTTCACTCAGAGACTGTCCCGGTCACCTGCTGTGACTGCCTGCCTGTCTTCCCTGGTCGCCACCCGCTCCCTTACAAGGACCGCCCCCTTGTATAGTAGCTCAGAGGTTCCGCCTCCCAGACCCGTTACACAATGCTAGAAGGCCAAATATTTTTTCAGAGCTAGATGCAGAAAAAAATTATATTCAGTTTGCAACCTGATGGAGGTCAGTATAGATGGACTAATAGAACAAGTCCCACACACAGCTAGAAGCCCAAATATTTTTACAGAGGTAGATGCAGAAAAAATTATATTCAGTTTGCAACCTGATGGAGGTCTGTATAGATGGATTAATAGAACAAGTCCCACACACAGCTAGAAGCCCAATATTTTTCAGAGGTAGATGCAGAAAAAAAATATATTCAGTTTGCAACCTGATGGAGGTCAGTATAGATGGACTAATAGAGAAAGTCCCACACACTGCTAGAAGGCCAAATATTTTTTCAGAGATAGATGCAGACAAAAAATTATTTTGAATTTGCAACCTGATGGAGGTCAGTATAGATGGACTAATAGAGAAAGTCCCACACACTGCTAGAAGGCCAAATATTTTTTCAGAGCTAGATGCAGACAAAAAATTATTTTTAATTTGCAACCTGATGGAGGTCAGTATAGATGGACTAATAGAAAAAGTCCCACACACACCTAGAAGGCCAAATATTTTTTCAGAGCTAGATGCAGAAAAAAATTATATTCAGTTTGCAACCTGATGGAGGTCAGTATAGATGGACTAATAGAACAAGTCCCACACACAGCTAGAAGGCCAAATAATTTTTCAGAGGTAGATGCAGATAAAAATTATTTTTAATGTGCAGCCTGATGGAGGTCAGTATAGATGGACTAATAGAGAAAGTCCCACACACTGCTAGAAGGCCAAATATTTTTTCAGAGCTAGATGCAGACAAAAAATTATTTTTAATTTGCAACCTGATGGAGGTCAATATAGATGGACTAATAGAGAAAGTCCCACACACTGCTAGAAGGCCAAATATTTTTTCAGAGCTAGATGCAGATATAAATTATTTTAATTTGCAACCTGATGGAGGTCAGTATAGATGGACTAATAGAGAAAGTCCCACACACTGCTAGAAGGCCAAATATTTTTTCAGAGCTAGATGCAGAAAAAAATTATATTCAGTTTGCAACCTGATGGAGGTCAGTATAGATGGACTAATAGAACAAGTCCCACACACAGCTAGAAGCCCAAATATTTTTTCAGAGGTAGATGCAGAAAATTTTTTTATTCAGTTTGCAACCTGATGGAGGTCTGTATAGATGGATTAATAGAACAAGTCCCACACACAGCTAGAAGCCCAATATTTTTTCAGAGGTAGATGCAGAAAAAAAATATATTCAGTTTGCAACCTGATGGAGGTCAGTATAGCTGGACTAATAGAGAAAGTCCCACACACTGCTAGAAGGCCAAACATTTTTTCAGAGCTAGATGCAGACAAAAAATATTTTTAATTTGCAACCTGATGGAGGTCAGTATAGATGGACTAATAGAGAAAGTCCCACACACTGCTAGAAGGCCAAATATTTTTTCAGAGCTAGATGCAGAAAAAAATTATATTCAGTTTGCAACCTGATTGAGGTCAGTATAGATGGACTAATAGAACAAGTCCCACACACAGCTAGAAGGCCAAATATTTTTTCAGAGGTAGATGCAGATAAAAATTATTTTTAATTTGCAGCCTGATGGAGGTCAGTATAGATGGACTAATAGAGAAAGTCCCACACACTGCTAGGAGGCCAAATATTTTTTCAGAGCTAGATGCAGACAAAAAATTATTTTGAATTTGCAACCTGATGGGGGTCAGTATAGATGGACTAATAGAGAAAGTCCCACACACTGCTAGAAGGCCAAATATTTTTTCAGAGCTAGATGCAGACAAAAAATTATTTTTAATTTGCAACCTGATGGAGGTCAGTATAGATGGACTAATAGAGAAAGTCCCACACACTGCTAGAAGGCCACATATTTTTTCAGAGCTAGAAGCAGATATAAATTATTTTTAATTTGCAACCTGATGGAGGTCAGTATAGATGGACTAATAGAGAAAGTCCCACACACTGCTAGAAGGCCAAATATTTTTTCAGAGCTAGATGCAGAAAAAAATTATATTCAGTTTGCAACCTGATGGAGGTCAGTATAGATGGACTAATAGACAAGTCCCACACACAGCTAGAAGGCCAAATATTTTTTCAGAGGTAGATGCAGCTAAGCATTATTTTTAATTTGCAGCCTGATGGAGGTCAATATAGATGGACTAATAGAACAAGTCCCACACACTGCTAGAAGGCCAAGTATTTTTTCAGAGCTAGTTGCAGAAAAAAATTATTTTCAGTTTGCAACCTGATGGAGGTCAGCATAGATGGACTAATAGAACAAGTCCCACACACAGCTAGAAGCCCAAATATTTTTTCAGAGCTAGATGCAGAAAAAAATTATATTCAATTTGCGACCTGATGGAGGTCAGTATAGATGGACTAATAGAATGATGCTATGCCCAAAAGATTTTACTTCACTAGGTGCAGTAAAAAAATTGGTATTCTATACACAGGTGGTATATCTTGCAACGCAGAAAGGCTACTCCACTGACTAACACTCTGCAATAGGCCAAAAAGGATTATTTCCAGGCCTGTCTGAACATGCTCCTAGCCTGTTCCTCCTGCCTTCTAGGGGCCGATTACCTAGACCTGTTCCTGTATCTTGTCTGACCTGTCTGAACACGCTCCTAGCCTGTTCCTCCCGCCTTCTAGGGGCCGATTACCTAGACCCGCTCCTGTATCTTGTCTGTCCTGTCTGAACACGCTCCTTGCCTGTTCGTCCTGCCTCTCTGGGGGCCGTATTCCCAGACCCGCTCCTGTATTTTGCTGCAGTGTCGGTCTCCTCCGTACACTCAGTTCCAGTCTGAACTCTCTCCTATCCTTTACCTGTTTTGCCTCTATGTCCGTTCCCTTCCTTTTTCTGCAGAGTCTGAACTCGTACCTAACTCCTGCTTGTTGTCTCTGTACTCCCGTTTGTGAGTTTGTGGTCCACTCGCTACTTCTCTGCAAGTACTCTGTGAGTATCTGGCTCTGCCTTTCCCTTCCTGTCTGTTCCGTGTGAACAGAGCCCTGTTCCCCCTGCTCAGCCTTGCCAGCTCTGACTCCTTTGCTCACCGCTCCGGCGGTTCTAGCCTGCTCTGACTCCTTTGCTCACCGCTCCGGCGGTTCTAGCCTGCTCTTACTCCTTTGCTCACCGCTCCGGCGGTTCTAGCCTGCTCTGACTCCTTTGCTCACCGCTCCGGCGGTTCTAGCCTGCTCTGACTCCTTTGCTCACCGCTCCGGCGGTTCTAGCCTGCTCTGACTCCTTTGCTCACCGCTCCGGCGGTTCTAGCCTGCTCTGACTCCTTTGCTCGCTGCTCCGGCAGCCTTGCTCCGCTCTGACCCTTTTGCTCACTGCTCCGGCAGTCTCGCTCCGCTCTTATCCTTTTGCTCACTGCTCCGGCAGTCTTGCTCCACTCTTGCTCACCGCTCCAGGCGGTCTCGTCCTGCTTTACTCTTGCTCACTGCTCCGGCAGTCTCGCTAAGCTCTGATCCTTTGCTCACCGCTCCAGGCGGCCTTGTCCTGCCCTGTTCTCGCTCACCTCTCTGGGCGGCCTCACTCTGCTGTGTTTGTCCGCCACATCTGTGGTTCTGTTCCTGAGTCTCAGTGTGTACTGGGTCCTATCCCGCCAGTGTCCCTACCTGCTAGTGCCTCCCTGTCTGCACTCTAGCTGTGCTTGCCTGTACCCCTCTGCCTGTATTGTTCCTGAGTCCCAGTGTGTACTGGGTCCTATCCCGCCTGTGTTCCTACCTGCTAGTGCCTCCCTGTCTGCACTCTAGCTGTGCTTGCCGGTACCCCCGGCCTGCATACCCACCTGCCTGCATACCAGTCGTGCCTGCCTATACCCACCAGTCTGTGTGCCAGCCTACCAGTCTGTTCCTGTATTCCCCTGTGTGGGTCAACAGCCGTGTCCGGGGTCTGTCCTGGAGTAGCACCTGGTCCCTCTGCTCGGTTCCTCCTTGGTGCACTGGCGTCGTATGCCGTCGTGCGACCCTGGTCGGATCGGGTGAATACCTAGTTACGCCCCTCCAGGCATTCACTCTCCGGCACGGTCCAGTGGAATCACTTCAATCACACGCACACGCCGCTCAGCCCGGGCGTGTGCATAACAGCAAGGACATGTGACATACACTGCCAATGACACATGCCCTTGCTTGTGTGAAAAAAAGCACTTCGCTCCGTGTGTGCCCTGCTGATAGGCTGACAGATTGCACTTCCCCACTGTAAATGCGGGAAAGAGAAAAAAAAATGGAGATCTTCATTATTCCTGCAGAGATCCATCCCCTGCCCCTCCCCCCACCCCGCTGTACACTCAAACTGCGTATTAACATTAATTTTCATCATTACTGAGAAAAAATCCAGTTATGATTTTGGTGCACAAACAGTTATCGAACATAACCTCGAACAGCCGAATTTTTCTCAAATCGTTCGTGTTCGCCGAACGGCTCGAACACCGACCAAAACAGCTCGAATTTGAGATTGGCGAACAGTTCGAGTCGAACAATGCTCATCTCTATTCGTAATTTCTCGTCCATGGTTAAGCCTCTCACAGACATGACTAAAAAGGGGACGGATTTTTCTAGGTGGTCTGACAAGGCTTGTCAAGCATTCTCCTCCTTGAAAAAATGTTTTGCCTCGGCACCCATACTCATTCAACCTGATGCGTCACAGCCATTCATTGTAGAGGTAGACGCTTCCGAGGTAGGGGTGGGAGCTGTATTGTCACAAGGTTCGTCCCCTGGTAAGTGGCATCTGTGCGCCTTTTTCACTAAAAAATTGTCGTCCGCTGAGAGGAATTATGATGTCGGCAATGGGGAACTCTTGGCCATTAAGTTAGCTTTTGAGGAGTGGTGCCATTTTTTAGAGGGGGCAGTCCATCCGGTCACCGTCATCACCGATCAGAAGAACCTGCTATATCTGGAGTCTGCGAAACGTCTGAATCCCAGACAAGCTAGGTGGTCATTGTTTTTTACCAGGTTTAATTTTGTCGTTACATATCGTCCTGGGTCAAAAAATGTAAAGGCGGATGCCTTATCTCGTAGTTTCCCTGGGGCCGGGAATACGGACGACCCGATTCCTATCCTTCAGGAGGGGGTGGTGGTTTCGGCAGTATGCTCTGAGCTTGAGGAGGAGGTATTGGAGGCTCAGGGGGACGCCCCTGTTGGACCTCCAGGGAGACTGTTTGTTCCAGATCAGTTGCGACAAAAGGTGATCGAGGCACACCATAACTCAGTTTTTGCAGGACACCCGGGGAGTAAAGCAATTGTGGATCTCCTCTCGCGTCGGTTTTGGTGGCCTAACTTACATAAGGAGGTGGTAATTTTTGTCGCGTCCTGTGGGGTTTGTGCGCGCTCTAAGACCTCACATACCCGTCCGTCTGGGGCCCTCTTACCTTTGAAGATCCCGGAGCGTCCTTGGACTCATCTGTCTATGGACTTTATTACGGACCTCCCTCCGTCTTCGGGTAAAACGGTCATACTCGTTGTAGTGGACAGGTTCAGCAAGATGGCACATTTTATCGCTCTTCCTGCTCTTCCTAATGCTAAAACTCTTGCGCAGGTGTTCATTGGGGAGATTGTGAGGCTTCACGGGGTACAATCCGAGGTGGTGTCAGATCGGGGGTCTCAGTTTGTGTCCAAATTCTGGAAGGCGTTTTGTACACGGCGGGGGATGCATTTATCGTTCTCATCGGCTTTTCATCCTCAGACCAATGGTCAGACGGAACGTATGAACCAGAGCTTGGAGACATATCTCCGGTGTTTTGTGTCAGAGAACCAGGAGGACTGGGCTTCTTTCTTACCTCTGGCAGAGTTTGCTCTTAATAATAGGCGGAGCGAGTCCACTGGTAAGTCCCCGTTTTTTGGGGCATATGGTTTTCACCCCCAGTTTTGTACTTTCAGTAGGGGGGGCACTTCGGGGGTTCCTGAGGAGGAACGATTTTCCTCATCACTCGCTTCAGTATGGAGAGGGGTGCTGAAGAATCTGAATACTATGGGGAACCGATACAAACGTATGGCTGATAGGAGGAGAGTGTCTGGTCCGGACCTAAGTGTGAACGATCGGGTACGGTTGTCTACCAGGAATATAAAACTTAAGGTTCCCTCCTGGAAACTGGGTCCCAGGTTCATCGGGCCGTACAGGATCAGTTCTATAATTAATCCGGTGGCATTCCGTCTTGACCTCCCCCCTACGTTTAAAATTCACAACGTGTTCCACAGATCATTGCTTAAGAGGTATGTGGCGCCTGTGGTACCGTCATCTTTACCTCCTCCTCCAGTGGTGGTCAATGGTAACTTGGAGTTCCAGGTATCGAGGGTCATCGATTCACGCTTTAATCGCCGGTCCCTTCAGTACCTGGTTCATTGGAAGGGGTATGGTCCTGAGGAGAGGATGTGGGTTCCTGCGTCGGATATTAACGCAGACCGATTAGTTCGGGCCTTCCACACGACTCACTCGGATAAACCTGGCCCTGAGGGTCCGGAGGCCCCTCGTAGAAGGGGGGGTACTGTCACGGGTGTGTCGCCACGAAGATCGTCACGATTACACAGCCTGACTTCTCGCAGCTGAGTTTTTGGTGCTTTGTGTTTTTCGGCAGTAAGGGAGTTAACTCTCTCTCTCTCTGTGCTAGACGCCTCGCCCAGCTGCAATCAATGTTACTGTAGTGGAACTCCTTCAAATGCCTGCCGGTCTGTTAGGGAAGTGTCAGTGAAAGCATTTCATGCAGACTAACAGAGCGGATCGTGGTATTTGGAGTTTCAGAGCTAAGTGTATTTGGAGTGTTTTTTCCCTTCATTTATCTCCTTTCCCATTGGTGTTCCGTCTGTTGTAGTTGTGTAGTTTTTGTATGCAAGGTGGTTTTGGTTTTACCCTTGTACTGTCTCGTTCGTCTAAGTACTGAGTGTGGGCATATTATTACCTGTCCCCTTTTGTTGTGATCAGGGGTCCTTCTCAGGACTAGATTATTTAGGTTCAGGGATCCTCAGGAGGTAGGGGTTACGCTGGCGGCCTGAACCTCTGTACCTTCAACAGTACCTCCAGGTAGAGGGATTAGTCAGGGCCCCAGCTTAGGGTCAGCTTAGGCCCCCTACCTCCAGTACACAGAGACAGCGTGACAGACACACCTGGACACTGCAAGGCTCGGTGCCCTGGAACAGAGATGGATGGCCCGCCTGTCCAACATTGAATTCACCATCAAATACCGGGCAGGACGCTCAAATGCCAACGCGGATGCCCTGTCTAGAATGCCGAACTTACCGGACGTAGGGGAAGATCCAGAAGATCTGGAAGAAGTTGAGCTCCCTGCGTTCCACCGTCATGGGATTACCCTGTATTCCCACCGTGTGAAGGACAGGCGCTCCGTGACGTTCAATCCCTTGCCCCACTATAACTAGGCGGAGACGCAAGACAATGATCCCGCAGTCCATTTGGTGAAGGAAATGCTGACCCAGGCCGATGCCCGTCTTGACCCAGATGCTCCGGAGGAGACCAAGCAACTGTAGAAGGAGAAAAGTAAGTTGTTCCTCTACAGGGAGAAGCTGTGCCGGAGAATGGTTAACTCTCGAACACATGAGTTGAACTGGCAGGTAGTGGTCCCAAGACGAGACACGGCTATGGTTCTGGAGGCATACCGCAACGGAGCAGGGCATTTCGGATGAAAGAAGCTGGAGTTCTTGTTGCGTGAACGGTTCTACTGGGTAGGCATGAGAGGAGCCATCGAGAGGTGGTGCAGAGACTGTGGCCCATGCCACCTGAGAAGAAAAGACCGAGCCAGCCAGAAGACTCCCCTGCAGCCCATCATCACCAGACAGCCACTGGAACTGGTAGCCCTGGACCATGTGAAACTGGCTCCAAGCAGATCTGGGTATGTCTACGCCCTCACAATCGTAGATCATTACTTCCGGTTCCTGGTGGTGGTCCCGGTCAAGGACTTAACGGCTCAAACAGCAGCTAGAGCCTTCCAGCAGCACTTCTGCCGTCCACACGGGTACCCGGACCAAGTGTTGACAGACCAAGGACCAGCCTTCGAAGCGGAGGTCTTCCAGGAGTTCTGCAAACTGTATGGCTGCAAGAAGATAAGAATAACGCCCTATCACCCTCAAACCAATGGACTCTGCGAGAAGATGAACCAGGTGGTGATAGATCTGCTAAAAACATTGCCCCTGGAAGAACGCAGTCTGTGGCCTGAGAAACTGCCCGATCTGGTGGACCTGTATAACCACATCCCTGTAGGTTCCACCAACTGTAGGCTTACCTAATGAGAGCAAGACCTGGTAAGCTGCCTTTTGACCTGGATATGGGAGTCCTGACGCCTGAGGACACCTCGCCAGAGGCAGACTGGGATACAGAACGGCAGCAGCAGAAACGGAAAGTACAGGAGAGCGTCGAGCAAAGTCTGTCTCAAGCTAGAGAATGGCAAGAGAAGGCTTATAACCAGTATGCTCCCGCTGTTCCCCTGGTACCTGGAGAGCAGGTCTTGAAGAGGAAGAGGCGGCTCCACAAGTTGGACGACCAGTGGGAGAAGGACCCGTACACCGTACTGCCATCAAGCCATGAGAACTCAAAAATCTGCGTAATCAGTAAGGATGGAGGAGAAACCACAGCCATTGTCTCCAGAGACCACCTGAAGAAGTGTCCCGAGCAGCTGCAAAGCCCTGAAGAAGATCAAGGAAACCCTCAACCTGCAGAGGAAAGGGGAGAAATGATCAGTACCGTACTCGGAGACTTCCCCCGGTCTTGGACACAAGTAAACGACGCTGTCATGGTACCCGTCCTCACCTTTCTCCAGCCAGCCCTGCAAGTGCCTACAGAGGAACCGGTAGAGCTGGAAGAGCAGCTGGCCCAAGAGGCAAAAGAGTCCACACCAGCAGTACAGGAGGATCAACCCTCTGCTAGTAGTGAGCCTGCCGTGCCCCTAGTGAGCCAAAGAGTGAGCAGACAGCTGCCCAGCTTACCCATAACAGCTCCTACACCCTGTAGTGCAGAACCAGTTAGTGAGCTCCGTAGGTCCACTAGAGTCACTAGAGGTCAGATGCCCGCTCTCTGGAGAGTCTAAACTAATGCACTGTGAATTTATCTGCTAGCTGTTTATGGTTTATGTTTGTTGCCTGTTATTAATTATGTTTCTCAGTTACCCTGCAGATTTTTATGGACTAACAGGTTATGGACGCTAGATAACCGGAACAGTTTTGTAGATAGTTGCACCTTGGTGCCTCTTGCGAAGATGGCCGCGGAAGAGAAAACCTGTCTGGCGTGGCCTCCTTGCGGCCCAAAGTAGTTAGTCTACCCTTGCAGCCACGCCCAAGGACAACGCAGTTGGTTTGCTTTGGACAGGTCCCATACTTCGCTTAAAGCTTCACCTTGGGTGATATGGACACCCGGTTGCGGACACGCCGTGACCTTTAAAGAATTAAAGCTTCTTGTAAATATGTTATTGTATTATTGTTATACCCTGTTATTATGTTTTAAAAATGTGTTTAGTCCCGGACTACTAAAATTTACTAGGGGGGAATGTGACACCCCAGGGGTCTGGTTGCCACAGTAATAGAGATATTATGTCTGAGAGCAAGTGGGATGTTTCTCTGGTCAGGAGTCCTAAGCATGCAACACTGCCCGCCCAGACCTGGGAGGGGAGGAATCTGCCCTTATAAACTGGGTCTGGGGCGGGATTAGGAGAGACAGAGACAGAGCCTGCAAAACAAGCACAGCAGTCAGAGCCTAGAGTGAAGCTACAGACACAGCAAAAGATACATCAGGAGCTCTGTAGGAGCAGAGGCAGAAGGCCAGGGGCTTTGAGCAGAGATATAGCTCGCCCTGGCTGAAGTTACTAAAACCGGACACAGGAGTCCGAGGCTGTGGGGACTGATATTTACCCAGCAGCAGAAACCAGCCGGCAGGGGATTCCAGGTCCTCTGGCCATAGAAGCCCGGAGGCTCAGTCACAAAGAAGGGACCAGCGCCGCCATCCAGGAGCGGAGGCTAACAGAAGGCCCCAAGTCACCAGCCATACAGGTGAGCACTACACGTTATACTCAGGTACATGGTCTACTTGTAACCGCTGACAGCAAGGTAGCCAGGAAGAGTGCAGATAAACGGGGAGGCCTACAACTCCACCTGGCCAGGGGAACTCCTGCTTGCTCGCAGACTGACCAGGCCCCTTATACTAGCCAGTACTCCCGGGAGGGTCTGCCTTGTACCATCAGTAAATACCCTGAACTGCACCTCACGTCTCTGTGATTCCTTGCCGCACAAGCACCATTAGCACTGGGACCCTCACACCATCACTCCCATCATCTCTCACATTAGCTGCCCTGAGGCAATACTTCTCCCGTGGGGAGTTATGCCATACTCGGCTGCGCAAACAACATCAGCCTCAGCGGTCGGCAGCGCAGCGGCGGTCCCCACTGACCGCAATCCAGAAGTGGCGTAGTCGGACATTTGCTATACATTAAGACTGCCACTGGTTTGACCACCCTGGGCACGGACCGGGTCACCACCACATGGATACTAGAACCCCCAGCTTTCTACAACAGGCCCGGTTCCGGGTTCTCCTGCACAACACAGGCCCAGGGGGCGCGTCATGCGCGTCTTTTCAAAAGGAATAAAATGGGGAGGGAAAGGTTAGATTTTAAAAACAAAAATCCAAATGACAATAGCAGAAGGCAGAATGTCAATGGAACTGGGGATTCCCAGCCAGTCTCCCATGTCAGTACTTGCCCAACCTCAAGCTGCATAGCAGCTGCAATCTGACAAGGGCAGGCACATTCAGCTTAGAATGGCTGTTGACATGCAGAAATCACATGTGCGTGTCTTTTCAAAAGGAATAAAATGGGAGGGAAAAGAAAGATGTAAAAAACAAAAATCCAAATGACAATAGCTTCAGCAAAAATGTCAACGGAACAAGGGTTTCCAGGTCCATCTCCCATGCCGTTACTTGCCCAGCCTCAAGCTGCATAGCAGCTGCAATCTGACAAGGGCAGGCACATTCAGCTTAGAATGGCCATTGACAGAAACATGTCAAATGTGCATGTCTTTTCAAAAGGAATAAAATGGGGAGGGAAAGGTTAGATTTTAAAAACAAAAATCCAAATGACAATAGCAGCAGCCAGTCTCCCATGCCAGCACTTGCCTGACCTCAAGCTGTGTAGCAGCTGAGATTTGACAAGTGAAGGCACATTCAGCATAGAATGGCTGTGGATGTACTGATGCTACATGTGCGCGTCTTTTCAAAAGGAATAAAATGGGGAGGGAAAGGTTAGATTTTAAAAACAAAAATCCAAAAATCCAAATGACAATAGCAGCAGCCTAAATGTCAATGGAACCAGGGATTCCCATCTAGTCTGCCACAAAGGTACTTGCCTGGCCTCAAGCTTCATAGCAGCTGCGATCTGACGAGGGCAGGCACATTCAGCTTAGAATGGCCGTTGGCATTCAGATGTTACAGGTACGCATCTTTTCCAAATGAATAAAATGGGGAGGGAAAGGTTTGATTTTGAAAACAAAAATCCAAAAATCCAAATGACAATAGCAGCAGCCAAAATGTCAATGGAACTAGGGACTCCAAGCCAGTCTCCCATGACAGTTCTTGCCCAACCTCAAGCTGCATAGCAGCTGTGATCTGACGAGGTCAGGCACATTCAGCTTATAATGGCCGTTGACCTACAGATGTCTCATGTGCGCATCTTTTCAAAAGGAATAAAATGGGGAGGGAAAGGTTAGATTTTAAAAACAAAAATCCAAAAATCCAAATGACATTACCAGCAGCCAAAATATCAATGGAATCAGGGATTCCCAGCCAGTCTCCCATGCTGGTACTTGCCCAGCCTCAATCTGCATAGCAGCTGCAATCTGATGAGATAAGGCACATTCAGCTCAGAATGGCCTATGATGAGCAGATATCACATGTGCGTGTGACACCCCAGGGGTCTGGTTGCCACAGTAATAGAGATATTATGTCTGAGAGCAAGTGGGAGGTTTCTCTGGTCAGGAGCCCTAAGCATGCAACACTGCCCGCCCAGACCTGGGAGGGGAGGAATCTGCCCTTATAAACTGGGTCTGGGGCGGGATTAGGTGAGACAGAGACAGAGCCTGCAGAACAAGCAGAGCAGTCAGAGCCTAGAGTGAAGCTGCAGACACAGGAAAAGATACATCAGGAGCTCTGTAGGAGCAGAGGCAGAAGGCCAGGGGCTGTGAGCAGAGATATAGCTCGCCCTGGCTGAAGTTACTAAAACCGGACACAGGAGTCCGAGGCTGTGGGGACTGATATATACCCAGCAGCAGAAACCAGCCGGCAGGGGATTCCAGGTCCTCTGGCCATAGAAGCCCGGAGGCTCAGTCACAAAGAAGGGACCAGCGCCGCCATCCAGGAGCGGAGGCTAACAGAAGGCCCCAAGTCACCAGCCATATGGGTGAGCACCACACGGTATACTCAGGGACATGGGCTACTTGTAACCGCTGACAGCAAGGTAGCCAGGAAGAGTGCAGATAAACGGGGAGGCCTACAACTCCACCTGGCCAGGGGAACTCCTGCTTGCTCGCAGACTGACCAGGCCCCTTTATACTAGCCAGTACTCCCGGGAGGGTCTGCCTTGTACCATCAGTAAAGACCCTGTACTGCACCTCACGTCTCTGTGATTCCTTGCCGCACCAGCACCATTAGCACTTGGACCCTCACACCATCACTCCCATCATCTCTCACATTAGCTGCCCTGAGGCAATACTTCTCCCGTGGAGAGTTATCCCATACTCGGCTTCGCAAACAACATCAGCCTCAGCAGTCGGCAGCGCAGCGGCGGTCCCCAATGACCGCAATCCACAAGTGGCGTAGTCGGACATTTGCTATACATTAAGACTGCCACTGGTTTGACCACCCTGAGCACGGACCGGGTCACCGCCACACGGAGACTACAACCCCCAACATTCTACAACAGGCCCGGTTCCAGGTTCCCCTGCACAACACAGGCCCAGGGGGCGCGTCATGCGCGTCTTTTCAAAAGGAATAAAATGGGGAGGGAAAGGTTAGATTTTAAAAACAAAAATCCAAATGACAATAGCAGCAGCCAAAGTTTCAACAGAACTGGGGATTCCCAGCCAGTTTCTCATTCCAGTACTTGCCCAACCTCAAGCTGTTTAGTGGCTGTGATCTGACGAGGGAAGGCACATTCAGCTTTGTATGGCCATTTCCATGCAGATGTCACATGTGCGCTTCTTTTCAAAAGGAATGAAATGGGGAGGGAAATGTAAGATTTTACAAACAAAAATCCAAATGACAATTCCCTGGGGATTCCCAGCCAGTCTCCCATGCTAGTACTGGCCCAGCCTCAAGCTGCATAGCTGCTGCAATCTGAGGAGAGAAGGCACATTCAACTTAGAATGGCTGTTGACGTGCAAGAGTCACATGTGCGCGTCTTTTCAAAAGGAATAAAATGGGGAGAGAAAGGTTATACATTAAACAACAAAAATCCAAAGGACAATAGCAGCAGCCAAAATGTCAATGGAACTGGGGGATCCCAAAGCAGTCTCCTATGCCGGTACTTGCCCGGCCTCAAGCTGCGATACAACAACGGCAGGCACATTCAGCTTAGAATGGCAGTTGATGTGC
The DNA here is from genome assembly GCF_046119375.1 of Phyllobates terribilis. NCBI lineage: Eukaryota > Metazoa > Chordata > Amphibia > Anura > Dendrobatidae > Phyllobates > Phyllobates terribilis. The sequence goes on from NW_027362792.1 coordinate 7,160,554, forward strand.
AGATGTCACATGTGTGCGTCTTTTCAAAAGGAATAAAATGGGGAGGGAACAGTTAGATTTTAAAAACAAAAATCCAAAAATCCAAATGGCAATAACAGCAGCCAAAATGATAACGAAAACAGGGATTCCCAGCCAGTCTCCAAAGCTGGTAATTGCCCAGCCTCAGGCTGTGTAGCAGCTGCGATCTGACAAGGGCAGGCACATTCAGCTTTAAATGGCCGTTGATGTGAAGATGTCACAGGTGTGCGTCTTTTCAAAAGGAATCAAATGGGGAGGGAAAGGATAGATTTTAAAAAAAAAATCCAAATGACAATAGCAGCAGCCAAAATGTCAACAAAACAGGGGATTCCCAGCCAGTCTCCAATGCTGGTAGTTGCCCGGCCTCAAGCTGCATAGCAGCTGTGAGCTGACAAGGGCAGGCACATTCAGCTTAGAATGGCCGCTGATGTGCAGATGTCATATGTTCGCGTTTTTTTGAAAAGAAATAAAATGGGGAGGGAAAAGTTAGATTTTAAAAACAAAAATCCAAATGACAAAAGCAGCAGCCAGTATGTCAACAGAACCTGGGATTCCCAACCAGTCTCCCATGCCAGTACTTGCCCAGCCTCAAGCTGTGTAGCAGCTGTGATCTGATGAGGACAAGCACATTCAGCTTAGAATGGCCGTTAATGTGCAGAAGGCACATGTGCACGTCTTTTCAAAAGGAATAAAATGGGGAGGGAAAGGTTAGATTTTAAAAACAAATATCCAAATAACAACAGCAGCAGCCAAAATGTCAACAGAAGCTGGAATTCCTGCCAGTCTCCCATGCCAGTACTTGCCCAGCCTCAAGCTGCGTAGCAGTTGTGATCTTACAATGGCAGGCACATTCAGCTTTGAATGGCTGTTGACATGCAAATATCACATTTACGCGTCTTTTCAAAAGGAATAAAATGGGGAGGGAAACTTAAGATTTTAAAATCAAAAATCCAAAAATGCAAATGACAATAGCAGCAGCCAAAATGTCAATGGAACAAAGGATTCCCAGCCAGTCTCCCATGCCAGTACTGGCCCAGCCTCAAGCTGCTTCTCAATGGGGAGAGTGCAGCGGTGCTGGGGAAGAAGATGGCGAATAGGTTGGAGGAGTTTTTAAACTAGAGACGGGGGGGGAACCAAGGAAATAGGTAGGATGTGAGGCAAGCAAGGGGGAAGGGGAGAAGTGAATATAATGAGGGTGTAGAGGGGGGTGGGGATAGTACAGTTAGATCGTTAGAGAAGAATAGGATGCTAAATAACCCCAAAGTTTTATCTTGCATGCTGACCAACGCAAGAAGCCTGACCAATAAGGCGGATGAGCTGCGGGCGCTTATATCGGAGGAGAGGTATGACATCGTAGGTATAACAGAGACTTGGCTAGACGATAGCTACGACTGGGCGGTAAATTTATTCGATTATAGTTTATTTAGAAGGGACCGGAAACAGGGGAAAGACGGAGGAGTCTGCTTATATGTAAAGTTATGTCTTATGTCTAAAACCCAGACTAAGGGAAGATATAGGAGAGGGAGAAGAGGGGGTCGAGTCCATGTGGGTAGAGATAGAGGGAACTAAAAATAATAATAAAATATTACTGGGGGTCTGCTATAAGCCACCCAATATAACAGAGGAGAATGAGAATCTGCTATTAGGACAAATAGACAAAGTAGCAAAACATAATGAAGTGATTGTAATGGGGGATTTCAACTACCCGGATATTGACTGGGAAACAGAAACCTGTAGATCTCAGAAAGGAAAAAGGTTCTTGACAAATATTAAGGATAACTATCTCTCCCAACTAGTGCAGGAACCAACGAGAGGGAAGGCCGTGTTGGACTTAATATTGACTAATAGGCCTGATAGAATAACTGAGGTACAGATAGGGGGGCACCTAGGTAATAGCGACCATAATATTATCAACTTCAAAATGCCCTTCAGTAGGGTTATCAATAAGGGAACAACAAAAACATTAAACTTTAGGAGGGCGAAGTTTGATCAGCTGAAAGAAAGCCTTCAACTTATTGACTGGGACAAAGTTCTTAATCAAGGAAATACGAATAGTAAATGGGAAACCTTCAAAAGAATTCTGAATACTCAGTGCGAGAGGTATATACCGTATGGGAATAAAAGGGCCAGAAATAAGAGGAAACCAATATGGTTGAACAAGAACGTAAAAGGGGCGTTAAATAGCAAAAAAGAGGCATTCAAGAGATTAAAACAGGAAAACAGCAAGGAGGCACTAATGTGTTACAATGAAAAAACGAGAACCTGCAAAAAACAAATAAAAATAGCGAAGGAGGAAACAGAGAGACGTATTGCTAGGGAAAGTAGATCAAATCCCAAACTGTTCTTTACGTATATAAATAGTAAAAGGATTAAATCGGATAATATTGGACCGATAAAAAGTGAGGAAGGCAAAATCATAGAGAAAGATGAGGATAAAGCTAATCTATTAAATAATTTTTTTTCGACAACTTTCACAAAGGAAATCGAACTAACAGGAGAAATGAGAAGTGACAAGCTTAATCCTCCACTAAGTATGACAAATCTAACCCAAGCTGGGGTACAGAAACGCCTCAGTAATATTAAAATAAACAAATCACCAGGACCTGATGGCATACACCCACGGGTACTAAGGGAACTAAGTAATGTGATAGACAGACCGTTATATCTTATATTTAAGGACTCTGTTGAGACTGGGTCTGTGCCACTTGATTGGCGACAGGCGAATGAAGTGCCAATATTCAAAAAGGGAGCGAAAAGTGACACCGGAAACTATCGGCCGGTGAGTCTGACGTCCGTTGTGGGCAAAATTTTTGAAAGCTTCATTAAAGAGGCAATTACGGAGAATCTTGATGCTAATAATCTATTAATCCCGAACCAACATGGATTCATGAGGAATCGCTCCTGCCAAACAAACCTGATTGACTTCTACGAGGAGGTTAGCTCTCGAGTAGATCAGGGGGAACCAGTGGATGTCGTGTATCTCGACTTCTCAAAAGCGTTCGATAGCGTGCCACATAATAGGTTGGTATACAAAATGAGAATGATGGGGCTGGGGGAAAATGTCTGCAAGTTGGTAGCTAACTGGCTAAAGGATAGAAGGCAGAGGGTGGTTAAAAATGGAATATACTCAGATTGGGTAAGCGTCACTAGTGGGGTACCACAGGGGTCTGTACTAGGCCCAATGTTATTTATTATCTTTATTAACGACATAGTCAACGGGATAATTAGAAAAATATCAATATTTGCAGATGACACAAAGTTATGTAAAACAATTAATACAAAAGAGGACAGTGCAGACCTACAGAGGGATTTGGATAAGCTGGGTAGGTGGAGCATTAAATGGCAAATGAGGTTTAACGAGGAGAAATGTAAGGTCATACATATGGGAAGGAAAAATAGAAGTCACCAGTACTCACTGAAAAGGAAATCATTGGGGAATTCAGAGATGGAGAAGGACTTGGGCATCTTGATTGATAGCAAACTAAATTGGAGTGCCCAAAGTCAAGCCGCTGCTGCAAGGGCAAACAGGGTAATGGGATGTATCAGAAGAGGTATAGCTGCAAAGGATGAGAACATTGTTCTTCCACTGTACAAAGCACTGGTCAGACCACACTTGGAATACTGTGCTCAGTTATGGGCCCCAATATATAGAAAGGATATAAATGAGCTTGAAAAGGTACAAAGGAGGGCAACAAAATTAATAAAGGGAATGGAGGGACTGCAATACCCAGAGAGGTTGGCAAAACTAGGACTATTCAGCCTGGAAAAGAGAAGGTTGAGGGGGGACATAATAAATGTGTACAAATATGTTAGGGGACAGTATAGAGATCTTGCACGGGATTTGTTCAAAAGGAGGGATATTACGGTAACAAGAGGGCATTCACTAAGACTGGAAGAGAAAAGGTTTCAGCACCAGCATAGGAAGGGGTTCTTTACGGTAAGAGCAGTGAGAATATGGAATTCACTGAGTGAGGAGACGGTAATGTCGGATTCACTACACCAGTTCAAGCGGGGACTGGATGCATTTCTAGATACCAGGCAGATTTCAGCATATACTTAAAAATAAAATAAAATAGTAAGTTGATACAGGGATTTATTCTGACTGCTGTTTTCAGAGTCGGGAGGGAATTTTTCCTCAGGTGAAGATTGGCCAAATCATTTGGGGTTTTTGCCCTCCTCTGGATCAACTTTAGCAATTACAGAACTAACAGGTTGAACTTGATGGACGAAAGTCTTTATTCGGCTTTACAAACTATCGGGGAACCCACCATGATACACAATCTTCGCTGAGAACTTGAGCTTTGATAAAATCCTATAAATCCTATAATCCTATGAGGGCAGGCACATTCAGCTTAGAATGGCGGTTGACGTACAGATGTCACATGTGCGCGTCTTTTCAAAAGGAATAAAATGGGGAGGGAAAGGATAGATTTTAAAAACAAAAATCCAAAAATCCAAATGACAATAGCAGCGTCAAAATTGTTAACGGATATAGGGATCCCCAACCAGTACTTAACCAACCTCAAGCTGCTGCGATCTGACGAGGGTAGGAACATTCAGCTTAGAATGGCCGTTGATGAGTAGATGTCACATGTGCACATCTTTTCAAAAGGAATAAAATCCGGAGGGAAAGGCTAAATTTTAAAAACAAAAATCCAAGAGACAATATTAGCAGCCAATATGTCAACGGAACCAGGGATTCCCAGCTAGTCTCCCATGCTGATACTTGACCATCCTCAAGCTGCGTAGTGGCTGCAATCTGACAAGTGCAGGTATATTCAGCTTAGAATGGCGGTTGACCTGCAGATCTCACATGTGCACGTCTTTTCAAAAGGAATAAAATGGGGAGGGAAAAGTTAGATTTTAAAAACAAAAATCAAAATGACAATAGCAGCAGCCAAAATGTCAATTGAACAGGGGACTCCCCGAAAGTCTCCCATGCTGGTATTTGCCCAGCCTCAAACTGCATAGCAGCTGTCATCTGACGAGGACAAGCATATTCAGTTTAGAATGGAAGTTGACGTGCAAATGTCACATGTGCGCGTCTTTTCAAAAGGAATAAAATTGGGAGTCAAAGATTAGATTATAAAAACAAAAATCCAAATGACAATAGCAGCAGCCAATATGTCTATAAAACCAGGAATTCCCAGCCAGTCTCCCATGCCAGTACTTGCCCAGCCTCAAGCTGCATAGCTGCTACGATCTGACGAGGGCAGGCACTTTCAGCTTAGAATGGCAGCTGACGTGAAGGTGTCACATGTGCACGTCTTTTCAAAAGGAATAAAATCCGGAGGGAAAGGCTAGATTTTAAAAAGAAAAATCCAAAAGACAATATTAGCAGCCAATGTGTCAATGGAACTGGGGAGTCCCAGCCAGTCTCCCATGCTGGTACTTGCCCAGCCTCAAGCTGTGTAGTGGCTGTGACGCGCCCCCTGGGCCATATTCTTTCGGGGAATACCCGGAGCTGGATCAGATGGGGGTTGTAGTCTCCGAGCGGCTGTGACCCGGTCCGTGCCCAGGGTGTCAAACTCAGTGTGAGTGGCAGTCCTACAGATGTTATAAAGTTCATTATGTCGACTATGCCACCCGTTGATGTGCGGTCAATACGGCCGCCGCTGCAGCAGGGTCCGCTGAGGCTGGTGGTGTGTGTGCAGCTTGATAGTAGTATAACCCCCAACGGGAGGGGTATAGCCTCAGGGGGTCAGTCGCAGAGGATGGGGGTTGTGGTGGTGCAGTGTGGACGGTATTAAGACTCAGAGTCGGGCTGTGCAGTTCATGGTCTTTACTTACTGCTGTTGTGCTGGCCACTCCGGCCTTGAGTGACCACCCGAGCCGTGCTGCGTCCACCAGGTCCTGGATTCGGCCAACCCCCAAGCAAGTCCGGAGCGTGGTCCTGAGCCCTCCTTCTGTCTTGTCCTCGTCTCTGGCCTTCCCCACCAGTGATCCACCTAAGTCCGGCTCCCTCGGGCCTTCTGTTGGTAAAACCCGTGGCTCTGGGTTCCCTGACCCTATTTGTGGTCTGCCTTCCGGGTGGATATGGTGGGTGGTCGTGGCAGAAGCTGCCCACGACCTCCGGTCTCTGGCTGAGGTATGCTGTAGCCCCCACCAGTTTGGGATCCGGTACCCTGTTGCCAACTCTTCACCCTGTGATTGTATTTGGGTTCTCAGAGTTCTTTCCTTCTCCCCCTCTGGGCCTTTCTTGCTCCTCTCTCTCTCTCTCTCTTCTCTGGGCCGCTCTGCTCTCTTCCTCTGACTGGCTGTCTGACTGACTCTCTGACAACTGACTGACCCTGTTTCTAGATGGTTCCCACCTTATATACTCCCTCTATGTGTGAGCTCAGGTGACCAGCACCCAATGAGCTCCTAGCTTTACCCAGACTGCTCCCCCTATCTGCCCCTACACTACAGGGATGTTCCAACCCCCTCCCACTCCAGCCAGGGACAGACACGGTCGTACCTGCACATTTACACTAGTGGGAGTACATTAGTTCTGTCCCCCGGAAATGGGATGTATGTAGTGCATGCAGCTATCTGAGCTCAGCCCCACACTCCATCCTTACCCGGGAGTGGAATATCACACCTCTGGCTGAGGTGCAATACTCCTGTAGCAGCCGAATCCTCAGGGTGCTACAGCTGCAAACTGACAAGAGCAGGCATATTCAGCTTAGAATGGCGGTTGACCTGCAGATGTCACATGTGCGCGTCTTTTCAAAAGGAATAAAATGGGGGGAGGGAAAGGTTAGATTTTAAAAACAAAAATCCAAATGACAATAGCAGCAGCCAAAATGTCAATGGAAGCAGGAATTTCCAGCCAGTCTCCCATGCCAGTACTTGCCTGGCCTCAAGCTGCATAGTGGCTGCAATCTGATGAGGGCAGGCACATTCAGCTTAGAATGGCCGTTGAGAAAGTAAAGTCACATGTGCACGTCTTTTCAAAAGGAATAAAATGTGGAGGGAAAGGTTAGATTATAAAAAAAAATCCAAAAATCCAAATGACAATAGCAGCAGCCATAACGTCAACGGATCCAGCGATTCCCAGCAAGTCTCCCATGCCAGATCTTACCCAGCCTCAAGCTGCATAGCAACTGCAATCTGATGAGGGCAGGCACATTCAGCTTAGAGTGGCTGCTAATGTGGAGGGATCACATGTGCGTGTCTTTTCAAAAGGAATAAAATGGGGAGGGAAAGGTTCGATTTTAAACATAAAAATCCAAAAATCCAAAAATCCAAATGACAATAGCAGCAGCCAAAATGTCTATGGAACAGACAGTCCCGCATGCCGGTAATTGCCCAGCCTCACGCTGCGTAGCAGCTACAATCTGACAAGGGCAGGCACATTCAGCTTAGAATGTCCGTTGACTTGCAGATGTCACATGTGCGCGTCTTTTCAAAAGGAATAAAATGGGGAGAGAAAGGTTAGATTTTAAAAACAAAAATCCAAAAATCCAAATGACAATAGCAGCAGCCAAAATGTCTATGGAACAGACAGTCCCCCATGCTGGTAATTGCCCAGCCTCATGCTGCGTAGCAGCTACAATCTGACAAGGGCAGGCACATTCAGCTTAGAATGTCCGTTGACTTGCAGATGTCACATGTGCGCGTCTTTTCAAAAGGAATAAAATTGGGAGGGAAAGTTTAGATTTTAAAAACAAAAATCCAAAAATCCAAATGACAATAGCAGCAGCCAAAATGTCAATGGAACCATGAATTCCCAGCCAGTCTCCCATGTCTGGCACTTGTCCAGCCTCATGCTGCATAGCAGCTGCAATCTGATGAGGGCAGGCACATTGAGATTAGAATAGCGGTTGACTTATGGATGTCACATGTGCGCGTCTTTTCAAAAGGAATAAAATGGGGAGGGAAAAGTTAGATTTTAAAAACAAAAATCCAAATGACAATAGCAGCAGCCAAAATGTCAACAGTACTGGGGATTCCCAGCCAGTCTCCCATGCCAGTACTTGCCTGACCTTAAGCTGCGTAGTGGCTGAAATCTGACAAGGGAAGGCACATTCAGCTTTGAATGGCCATTGGCGCACAGATGTCTCATATGCGCGTCTTTTCAAAAGGAATGAAATGGGGAGGGAAAGGTTGCATTTTAAAAACAAAAACCCCAAAATCCAAATGACAATAGCAGTAGCCAAAATATTAACGGAAACAGAGATTCTCAGCCAGTCTCCCATGCTCGTACTTGCCCAGCCTCAAGCTGTGTAGCAGCTGCAATCTGACGATGCATGTGCGCGTCTTTTCAAAAGGAATGAAATGGGGAGGGAAAGGTTAGATTTTAAATACAAAAATCCAAATGACATTAGCAGCAGCCAAAATGTCAATGGAAGCGGGAGTTCCCAGCCAGTCTCCCATGCCAGTACTTGATTGGCCTCAATCTGTGTAGTGGCTTTAATCTGATGAGGGGAGGCACATTCAGCTTAGAATGGCCGTTGAGAAATTATTGTCACATGTGCACGTCTTTTCAAAAGGAATAAAATGGGGAGGGAAAGTTTAGATTTTAAAACAAAAATCCAAAAATCCAAATGACAATAGCAGCAGCCAAAATGTCAACAGAACTGGGGAATCCCAGCCAGTCTCTCATGCCGGTACTTGCCCAGTCTCAAGCTGCGAAGTCTGCTGAAATCTGACAAGGGTAGGCACATTCAGCATAGAATAGCCGTTGACATGCAAATGTCACTTGTGCACGTTTTTTCAAAATGAATAAAATGGGGAGGAAAAGGGTAGATTTTAAAAACAAAAATCCAAAAATCCAAATGACTATAGCAGCTGCCAAAATGTCAATGGAATGGGGGATTCCCAGCCAGTCACTCATGCCTTTACTTCCTGGCCTCAAACTGCGTAGCGGCTGCGATATGATGAGGGCAGGCACATTCAGCTTAGAATGGCCGTTGACATGCAAATGTCACATGTGCGCGTCTTTTAAAAAGACATAAAACGGGGACGGAAAGGTTAGATTTTTAAAACAAAAATCCAAAAATCCAAATGACAATAGCAGCAGCCAAAACATCAACGGAACTGAGGATTCCCAGTCTGTCACCCATGCCCGTACTTTCCCAACCTCAAGCTGCATAGCAGCTGCAATCTGACAATGGCAGGCACATTCAGTTTGGAAGGGCCATTGACATGCAGATATCACAAGTGCGTGTTTTTTCAAAAGGAATAAAATGGGGAGGGAAAAGTTAGATTTTAAAAACAAAAATTCAAAAATCCAAATGACAATAGCAGCAGCCAAAATGTCAACGGAACCATGGATTCCCAGCCAGTCTCCCATGCCGGTACTTACCTGGCCTCAAGCTGCATAGCTGCTGTGATCTGTTGAGGGCAGCCACATTCAGCTTAGAACAGCCATTGACAGGCTGATGTCACATGTGCGCGTCTTTTCAAAAGGAATAAAATGGGGAGGGAAAGGTTAGATTTTAAAAACCAAAATCCAAAAATCCAAAAATCCAAAAATCCAAATGACAATAGCAGCAGCCAAAAAGTCAACAGAACTGGGGATTCTCAGCCACTCTCCCATGCTGGTACTTAAGCTTCGTAGCGGCTGCGATCTGATGAGAGAAGGAACATTTGGCTTAGAATGTCCGTAGACTTGTAGATGTCACATGTCCGTGTCTTTTCAAAAGGAATGAAAAGGAGAGGGAAAGGTTAGATTTTAAAAACAAAAATCCAAATGACAATAGCAGCAGACAAAATGTCAACGGAACCAGCGATTTACAGCTAGTCTCCCACGCTGTTACTTGCCCAACTTCAAGCTGCGTAGCAGCTGCGATCTGACGAGGTCAGGCACATTCAGCTTAGAATGGCCTTTGATGTGCAGGTGTCACATGTGCGTGTGTTTTCTAAAGGAAAAAAATGGGAAGGAAAAGGTTAGATTTTTAAAACAAAAATCCAAAAATTCAAATGACAATAGAAGCAGCCAAAATATCAATGGAACTGGGGATTCCCAGGAATTCTCCCTTGCTGGTATCTGCCTGGCTTCAAGCTGCGTAGCAGCTGTAATCTGACGAGGAAAGGCACATGCAGCTTTCAATGGCCATTGATATGCAGATGTCACATGTGCGTGTCTTTTCAAAATGAATAAAATGGGGAGGGAAAGGTCAGATTTTAAAAACAAAAATCCAAAAATACAAATGACAATAGCAGCAGCCAAAATGTCAACGGAACCGGCGATTCCCAACCAGTGTCCCATGCCAGTACTTGCCCTGCCTCAAGCTGCGTAGTGGCTGCGATCTGATGAGGGCAGGCACATTCAGCTTAGAATGCCCATTGACGTGCAGATGTCACATGTGCGCGTCTTTTCAAAAGGAATAAAATGGGGAGGGAAAGGTTAGATTTTAAAAACAAAAATCCAAATGACAATAGCAGCAGCCAAAATGTCAATGGAACCGGGGATTCCCAGCCAGTCTCCCGTGCCAGTACTTGCCCGGCCTCAAGCTGAGTAGCGGCTGCCATCTGACGATAGAAGGCACATTCAGCTTAGAATGACCGTTGATATGCAGAAGTCACATGTGCGCGTCTTTTCAAAAGGAAAAAAATGGGGAGGGAAAGGTTAGATTTTAAAAACAGAAATCCAAAAATCCAAATAACAATAGCAGCAGCCAAAATTTCAACGGAACCAGGGATTCCCAGCCAGTCTCCCATTCCAGTATTTGCCCAGCCTCAAGCTGTGTAGTGGCTGCGATCTGACGAAGGCAGACACATTCAGCTTAGTATGGCCATGAACTTGCAGATGTCACATGTGCATGTCTTTTGAAAAGGAATAAAATGGAGAGGGAAAGGTTAGATTTTAAAAACAAAAATACAAAAATACAAATAACAAGAGCAGCAGCCAAAATGTCAACGGAACTGAGGATTCCCAGCCAATCTCCCATGCTGGTACTTGCCCAACCTCAAACTGCGTAGCAGCTGCGAACTGACAAGGGAAGGCACATTCAGCTTAGAATAGCCTTTGACGTACAGATGTCACATGTGCGCGTCTTTTCAAAAGGAATAAAATGGGGAGGGAAAGGTTAGATTTTAAAAACAAAAATCCAAATGACAATAGCAGCAGCCAGAATGTCAACGGAGCCAGGGACTCCCAGCCTGTCTCTCATGCTGGTACTTGCCCATCCTCAAGCTGCGTAACAGCTGCAATCTGATGAGGGAAGGAACATTCAGCTTAGAATGGCCGTTGACCTGCAGATGTCACATGTGCGTGTCTTTTCAAAAGGAATAAAATGGGGAGGGAAAGGTTAGATTATAAAAATAAAAATCCAAAAACCCAAATGACAATAGCAGCAGCCAAAATGTCAACGGAACTGGGGAATCCCAGCCAGTCTCCCATGCTGGTACTTGCCCAGCTTCAAGGTGTGTAGCAGCTGTGATCTGATGAAGGCAGGCACATTCAGCTTAATATGGCCTTTAACATGCAGATGTCACATGTGCACGTCTTTTCAAAAGGAATAAAATGGGAAGGGAAATGTTAGATTTTAAAAACAAAAATCCAAAAATTCAAATGACAATAGCAGCAGCCAAAATGTCAACAGAACTGGGGATTCCAAGCCAGTCTCCCATGCAAGTACTTGCCTGACCTCAAGCTGCGTAGCAGCTACAATCTGACAAAGGCTAGCACATTCAGCTTAGAATGGCCAATAACGTGCAGATGGCCCATGTGCGCGTCTTTTCAAAAGGAATAAAATGGGAAGGGAAAAGTTAGATTTTAAAAACAAAAATCCAAATAACAGCAGCAGTCAAAATGTCAACAGAAGAAGGGATTCCCAGCCAGTCTAACATGCCAGTACCTGCCTGGCCTCAAGCTGCATAGCGGTTGTGATCTGACAAGGGCAGGAACATTAAGCTTTGAATGGCCGTTGACATGCAAATGTCACATTTGCACGTCTTTTCAAAAGGAATAAAATGGGGAGGGAATGGTTAGATTATTAAAATCAAAAATCCAAATGACAATAACAGCAGCCAAAATGTCAATGGAAACAAGAATTCCCAGCCAGTCTCCCATGGCACTACTTGCCCAGCCTCAAGCTGCTAAGCAGCTGCGATCTGATGAGGGCAGGCACATTCAGCTTAGAATGGCCATTGACGTACAGATGTCACATGTGCACGTCTTTTCAAAAGGAATAAAATGGGGAGGGAAAGGTTAGATTATAAAAAAAAATACAAAAATCCAAATGATAATAGCAGCAGCCAAAATTTCAACGGAACCAGGGATTCCCAGCAAGTCTCCAATGCCAGTTCTTGCCCAGCCTCAAGCTGTGTAGTGACTGCAATCTGATGAGGGCAGGCACATTCAGCTTAGAGTGGCTGCTAATGTGGAGGTGTCACATGTGCGTGTCTTTTCAAAAGGAATAAAATGGGGAGGGAAAGGTTAGATTTTAAAAACAAAAATCCAAATGACAATAGCAGCAGCCAAAATGTCAACGGAAACAGGAACTTCCAGCCAGTCTCCCATGCCAGTACTTGCCCAGCCTCAAGCTGCATAGCAGCTGCAATCTGATGAGGGAAAGCACATTCAGCTAAGAATGGCTGTCGATGTGTGGATGACACATGTGCGCTTCTTTTCAAAAGGAATAAAATGGGGAGGGAAAGGTTAGATTTTAAAAACAAAAATCCAAAAATCCAAATGACAATAGCAGCAGCCAAAATATCAACGCAACCGGTGATTCCAAGCCAGTCTCCCATGTGGGTACTTGCCCAGCCTCAAGCTGTGTAGCAGCTACAATCTGACGAGGGTAGGCACATTCAGCTTAGAATACCCGCTGACGTGCAGATGTCACATGTGCGCGTCTTTTCAAAAGGAATAAAATGGGGAGGGAAAAGTTAGATTATAAAAACAAAAATCCAAAAATTGAAAAATCCAAATGACAATAGCAGCAGCCAAAATGTCAACAGAACCGAGGATTCCCAGCTATTCTCACATGCCGGAAATAGCCCAGCCTCAAGCTGCGCTGCAGCTGCTATTTGACGAGAAGAGGCACATTCAGCTTAGAATGGCCGCTGACGTGCAGATGCCACATGTGGGCGTCTTTTCTAAAGGAATAAAATGGGGAGGGAAAAGTTAGATTTTAAAAACAAAAATCCAAAATCCAAATGACAATAACAGCAGCCAAAATTTAAATGGTATGACGGATTTCCAGCCAGTCTCCCATGCCAGTACTTGCCATGCCTCAAGCGGTGTAGCAACTGCAATTTTACGAGGGTAGGCACATTCAGCTTAGAATGGCCGTTGACTTGCAGATATCACATGTGCATGTCTTTTCAAAAGGAATAAAATGGGGAGGGAACAGTTAGATTTAAAAAACAAAAATCCAAAAATCCAAATGACAATAGCAGCAGCCAAAATGTCAACCGAACCGGGGATTACCAGCCACTCTCCCATGCCAGTACTTGCCCAGTTTCAAGCTGAGTAGCGGCTGCGAACTGACGCGGGAAGGCACATTCAGCTTAGAATGGCCGTTGACATGGAGAAGTTACATGTGCGTGTCGTTTCAAAAGGAATAAAATGGGGAGGGAAAGATTAAATTTTAAAAACAAAAATCCAAAAGACAATAGCAGCAGCCAAAATGTCAACAGAAACAGGGATTCTCAACCAGTCTCCCATGCCGGTACTTGCTTGGCCTCAACCAGCGTAGCAGCTGCAATTTGATGAGGAAAGCCACATTCGGCTTAGAATGGCCATTGTCATGTGTGTGTCTTTTCAAAAGGAATAAAATGGAAAGGAAAAGATAAGATTTTAAAAACAAAAATCCAAATGAAAATAGCAGCAGCCAAAATGTCAACGGAATTGGGGTTTCCCAGCCAGTCTCCAATGCTGATACTTGCCCAACCTCAAGCTGCATAGTGGCTGCGATCTGATGTGGGAAGGCACATTCAGCTTTGAATGGCCGTTGACGTGCAGATGTTACATGTGCCCGTCTTTTCAAAAGCAATAAAATGGGGAGTGGACGGTTAGATTTTAAAAACAAAAATCCAAAAATCCAAATGACAATAGCAGCAGCCAAAATGTCAGTGGAACCCAGGCTTCCCAGCCAGTCTCCCATGCTAGTACTTGCCTGATCTCAAGCTGCATAGCAGGTGCAATTTGCCAAGGGTAGGCACAATCAGCTTAGAATCGACGTTGACGTACATATGTCATATGTACGCGTCTTTTCAAAAGGAATAAAATGGGGAGGGAAACAGATTTTAAAAACAAAAATCCAAATGACAATAGCAGCTGCCAAAATATTATTGGAACCAGGAATTCCCAGGCAGTCTCCCATGCCAGTACAAGCCCAGCCTCAAGTTGCATAGCAGCTGCAATCTAACGAGGGTAGGCACATTCAGCTTAGAATGGCTACCGATGTGCAGATGTCACATGAGCGCGTCTTTTTGAAAGGAATAAAATAGGGAGGGAAAGGTTAGAAATTAAAAACAAAAATCCAAATGACAATAGCAGCAGCTAAAGTGACAACGGAACCAGGAATTCCCAGCCAGTCTCCCATGTTGGTACTTGCCTGCCCTCAAGCTGAGTAGCAGCTGCGATCTGAGGAGAGCAGGCACATCCAGCTTAGAATGGCCATTGACAAGCAGATGTCATATGTGCGCATTTTTTCAAAAGGAATAAAATGGGGAGGGAAAGGTTAGATTTTAAAAACAAAATGACAATAGCTGAAGTCGAAATGTCAATGGAACCTGGTATGTGCAGCTAGTCTCCCATGCTGGTACATGCCCATCCTCAAGCTGCATAGCAGCTGTGTTCTGAGGAGGGCAGGCACATCCAGCTTAGAATGGCCATTGACGTGCGGATGTCACTTGTGCGCGTCTTTTCAAAAGGAATAAAAAGGGGATGGAAAGGTAAAATTTTAAAAACATATTTCCAAATAACAATAGCAGCAGCCAAAATGTCAACGGAACCGGTCATTCCTAGCCAGTCTCTCATATCGGTACTTGCCCAGCCTCAAGCTGCGTAGCGGCTGCAATCTGACGAGGGTAGCCACATTCAGGTTAGAATTGCCATTGATGTGCTGATGTCACATGTGCGCATCATTTCAAAAGGAATAAAATGGGGAGGGAAAAGTGAGATTTCAAAAACAAAAATCCAAATGACAATAGCAGCAGCCAAAATGCCAACGGAATCGGGGATTCCCAGCCAGTCTCCCACGCCTGTACTTGTCCGGCCTCAAGCTGCGTAGTGGCAGTGATCTGATGAGGGCAGGCACATTCAGCTTAGAATGGCCATTGACAAGCAGATGTCACATGTGCGCGTCTTTTCAAAAGGAATAAAATGAGGAGGGAAAGGTTAGATTTTAAAAACAAAAAGCAGGGAAAACATCCATGGAATCGGGGATTCCCAGCCAGTTTCCCACGCTGGTATTTGCCTGGCCTCAAGCTGCATAGCAGCTGCAATCTGATGAGGGAAGGAACATTGAGAATAGAATGGCCATTGACATCCAGCTGTCACATGTGCGTGTCTTTTCAAAAGGAATAAAATGGGGAGGGAAAGGTTAGATTTTAAAAACAAAAATCCAAAAATCCAAATGACAATAGCAGCAGCCAAAATGTCAACAGAAACAGGGATTCCCAGCCAATCTCCCATGCTGGTACTTGCTCAGCTTCAAGCTGCATAGTGGCTGCGATCTAACAACGGCGTGCACAATCAGCTTAGAATGGCCGTTAACGTGCAGGCAAAACATGTGCGCGTCTTTTCAAAAGGAATAAAATGGGGAGGGAAAGGTTAGATTTTAAAAACAACAATCCAAAAATCCAAATCACAATAGCAGCAGCCAAATTGTCAACGGAACCAGGTACTCCCAGCCAGTCTCCCATGCCGGTACTTACCAAACCTCAAACTGTGTAGCGGCAGCGATCTGACAAGGGAAGGCACAATCGGCTTAGAATGGCCATTGACATGCAGATGTTACACGTGCGCGTCTTTTCAAAAGGAATAAAATGGGGAGAGAAAGGTTAGATTTTATAAACAAAAAAACAAAATCCAAATGATAATAGCAGCAGCCAAAATTTCAACTGAACTGGGGATTCCCAGCCAGTTGCCCATGCTGCAACTTGCCTGGCCTCAAGCTGCTTTGCGGCTGTGATTTGACAAGGGCAGGCACATTCAGCTTAGAATGGCCATTGACGTGCAGATGTCACATGTGTGTGTCTTTTCAAAAGGAATAAAATGGGGAGGGAAAGGTTTCATTTTAAAAACAAAAATTAAAAAATCCAAATGACAATAGCAGCAGCCAAAATGTCAACAGACACTGGGATCCCCAGCCAGTCTTCCAAGCTGGTATTTGCCCAGCCTCAAGCTGCATAGTTGCTGAGATATGACAACAGCATGCACAATCAGCTTAGAATGGCCGTTAACGTGCAGATGTCACATGTGCGCTTCTTTTCAAAAGGAATAAAATGGGGAGGGAAAGGTTAGATTTTAAAAACAAAAAAACAAAAATCCAAATCACAATAGCAGCAGCCAAAATGTCAACAGAACAGGGGATTCCCAGCCAGTTGCCCATGCTGCAACTTGCCTGGCCTCAAGCTGCTTTGCGGCTGTGATTTGACAAGGGCAGGCACATTCAGCTTAGAATGGCCATTGACGTGCAGATGTCACATGTGTGTGTCTTTTCAAAAGGAATAAAATGGGGAGGGAAAGGTTTCATTTTAAAAACAAAAATTAAAAAATCCAAATGACAATAGCAGCAGCCAAAATGTCAACAGACACTGGGATCCCCAGCCAGTCTCCCATGCTGGTACTTGCCCAGCCTCAAGCTGTGCAGCAACTGCAATCTGAGAAGTTCAGGCACACTCAGCTTAGAAAAGCCGTTGGTGGGCAGCTGGCACATGTGCGCGTCTTTTCAAAAGGAATAAAATGGGGAGGAAAGGTTAAATTTTAAAAACAAAAATCCAAAGGACAATAGCAGCGGCCAAAATGTGTGTCTTTTCAAAAGGAATAAAATGGGGAGGGAAAGGTTTCATTTTAAAAACAAAAATTAAAAAATCCAAATGACAATAGCAGCAGCCAAAATGTCAACAGACACTGGGATTCCCAGCCAGTCTCCCATGCCAGTACTTGCCTGGCCTCCAGCTGCATAGCGGCTGTGATCTGACAAAGGAAGGCACACTCAGCTTAGAATGGCCGTCGACGTGCAGATGTCACATGTGCGCATCTTTTCAAAAGGAATAATATGGGGAGGGAAAGTTTCCATTTTAAAAACAAAAATCCAAATGACTATAGCAGCAGCCAAAATGTCAACGGAAACAGGGATTCCCAGCCAGTCTCCCATGCCAGTTCTTGCCCAGCCGCAAGCAGCGTAGCGGCTGCGATCTGACGAGGGCAGGCACATTCAGCTTAGTATGGCCATTGACGTACAGAAGTCACATGTGCGCGTCTTTTCAAAAGGAATAAAATGGGGAGGGCAACAAAAATCCAAATGACAATAGCAGCAGCCAAAATGTCAACAGAACTGAGGATTCCCAGCCAGTCTCCCATGCCAGTACTTGCCTGGCCTCAATATGCATATCGGCTGCAACATGACAAGGGAAAGAACATTCAGCTTAGAATAGCTGTTGATGTGCAGATGGCACATGTGCGTGTCTTTTCAAAAGGAATAAAATGTGGAGGGAAAGGTTAGATTTTAAAAACAAAAATCCAAATGACAATAGCAGCAGCTAGATTGTCAACTTAACCAGGGATTCTCAGCCAGTCTTCCATGCCAGTACTTGCCCAGCCTCAAGGTGCGTAGCGGCTGCAATCTAACAAGGGAAGTCACATTCAGCTTAGAATGGCCGTTGACTTGCAGATGTCACATGTGCGCGTCTTTTCAAAAGGAATAAAATGGGAAGGGAACGGTTAGATTTTAAAATCAAAAATCCAAAAATCCAAATATCCAAATGACAATAGCAGCAGCCAAAATTTTAATGGAACTGGGGATTCCCAGCCTGTCTCCCATGCTGGTATTTGCCCAACCTAAAGCTGAGCAGCATCAGCGATCTGAAGAAGAAAGGCACATTCAGCTTAGAATGGCCATTGACGTGCAGATGGCACATGTGCGAGTCTTTTCAAAAGGAATAATATGGGGAGGGAAAGGTTAAATTCTAAAAACAAAAATCCAAATGACAATAGCAGCAGCCAAAACAAGTCAATGGAACTGGGGATTCCCAGCCCGTCTCCCATGCAAGTACTCAAGCTGCATAGCGTCTGCAATCTCATGAGTGAAGGCACATTCAGCTTAGAATGGCTGCTGACGTGCAGATATCACATGTGCGCGTCTTTTCAAAAGGAATAAAATGGGGAGGGAAAGGTTAGATTTTTAAAACAAAAATCCAAATGACAATAGCAGCTGCCAAAATGTCAATGGAACTGGAGATTCCCAGCCAGTCTCCCATGCCAGTACTTGCGTGACCTCAAGCTGCATAGCGGCGGCAATCTGACGAGGGCAGGCACAATCAGCTTAGAATGGCCATTGATGTATGGATGCCACATGTGCACGTCTTTTCAAAAGGAATATAATGGGGAGGGAAATGTTAGATTTTAAAAACAAAAATCCAAATGACAATAGCAGCAGCCAAAATGTTATCGGAAGTGGGGATTCCCAGCCAGTCTCCCATGCTGGTACTTGCCTGGCCTCAAGCAGCATAGCAGCTGCGATCTGATGAGGGCAGGCACAATCAGCTAAGAATGGCCGTTGACGTGCAGATGTCACATGTGCGCGTCTTTTCAAAAGGAATAAAATGGGGAGGGAAAGATTCTATTTTAAAAACAAAAATCCAAATGACAACAGCTGAAGCCAAAATGCCAACAGAAGAGGGTATTCCCAGCCAGTCCTCCATGCCGGTAATTGCACATCCTCAAGCTGCGTAGCGGCTGCGATCGGATGAGGGTAGGGACATTCAGCTTAGAACGGCCATTGAAGTGCAGATGTCACATGTGCGTGTCATTTCAAAAGGAATAAATTCGGGAGGGAAAGGTTAGATTTTTAAAACAAAAATCCAAATGACAATAGCAGCATCCAAGATGTCAACGGAACCAGGGATTCTCAGCCACTCTCCCATGCCTGTACTTGTCCGGTCTCAAGCTGCTTAGTGGCTTTGATCTGATGAGGGAAGGCACATTTGGCTTAGAATGGCCGTTGACGTGCAGATGTCACATGTGCGCATCTTTTCAAAAGGAATAAAATGGGGAGGGAAAGATTCCATTTTAAAAACAAAAATCCAAATGTCAATTGCAGCAGCCAAAATGTCAACAGAATCAGGGATTTCCAGCCAGTCTCCCATGCCAGTACTTGCCTGGCCTCAAGCTGCATAGCAGCTGCAATCTGACAAGGCCAGGTACATTCAGCTTAGAATGGCCATTGATGTGCAGATGTCACATGTGCGTGTCTTCTCAAAAGGAATAAATTGGGGAGGGAAAGGTTAAATTTTAAAAACAAATTCCAAAAATCCAAATGACATTAGCAGCAGCCAAAATGTCAACAGAACCTGGCATTCCCAGCCAGTCTCCCATGACGGTACTTGCCCAGCCTCAAGGTGCGCAGCGGCTGCAATCTGATAAGGGCAGGCACATTCAGCTTAGAATGGCCGTAGACATGCAAATGTCACATGTGCCCGTCTTTTCAAAAGGAATAAAATGGGTAGGGAAAAGTTAGATTTTAAAAACAAAAATCCAAATGACAATAGCTGCAGCCAAACTGTCATCGGAACCAGGGATTCCCAGAGAGTCTCCCATACCAGTATTTGCTCAGCCACAAGCTGCATAGCGGCTGCGATCTAATGAGGGAAGGCACATTCAGCTTAGAATGGCCGTCGATGTGCAGATGTCACATGTGCGCATCTTTTCAAAAGGAATAAAATGGGGAGGGAAAGCTCATGTTTTTAAAAACAAAAATCCAAAAATCCAAATGACAATACCAGCAGCCAAAATGTCAATGGAACCAGGGATTCCCAGCCAGTCTCCCATGATGGTACTTGCCCAGCCTCAAGCTATGTAGCAGCTGCGATCTGATGAAGGAAGGCACACTCAGCTTAGAATGGCCGTTGATTGGAAGATTTCAAATGTGCACGTCTTTTCAAGAGGAATAAAATGGGGAGGGAAAGGTTAGATTTTAAAAACAAAAATCCAAATGACAATAGCAGCAGCCAGTCTTCCATGCCAGTACTTGCCTGACCTCAAGCCACGTAGCAGCTGCGATTTGACGAATTAAGGCACATTCAGCATAGAATGGCCGTTGACGTACTGATGTCACATGTGCGCGTCTTTTCAAAAGGAATAAAATGGGGAGGGAAAGGTTAGATTTTAAAAACAAAAATCCAAATGACAATAGCAGCAGCCAAAATGTCAACGGAACCGGGGATTCCTATCTAGTCTCCCACAAAGGTACTTGCCCAGCCTCAAGCTGCATAGCAGCTGCGATCTGACGAGGGAAGTCACATTCAGCTTAGAATGGCCGGTGACCTGCAGATGGCACATGTGCGCGTCTTTTCACAAGGAATAAAATGGGGAGGGAAAGGTTAGATTTTAAAAACAAAAATCCAAATGACATTACCAGCAGCCAAAATGCCAATGGAATCGGGGATTCCCAACCAGTCACCCATGCTGATACTTGCCCAGCCTCAATCTGCATAACAGCTGCGCTCTGATGAGGGAAGGCACACTCAGCTCAGAATGGCCGTTGATGAGCAGATGTCACATGTGCGTGTGACACCCCAGTGGTCTAGTTGCCACAGTAATAGAGATATTATGTCTGAGAGCAAGTGGGAGGTTTCTCTGGTCAGGAGCCATAAGCATGCAACACTGCCCGCCCAGACCTGGGAGGGGAGGAATCTGCCCTTATAAACTGGGTCTGGGGCGGGATTAGGTGAGACAGAGACAGAGCCTGCAGAACAAGCAGAGCAGTCAGAGCCTAGAATGAAGCTGCAGAGACAGGAAAAGCTACATCAGGAGCTCTGTAGGAGCAGAGGCAGAAGGCCAGGGGCTGTGAGCAGAGATATAGCTCGCCCTGGCTGAAGTTACTAAAACCGGACACAGGAGTCCGAGGCTGTGGGGACTGATATATTCCCAGCAGCAGAAACCAGCTGGCAGGGGATTCCAGGTCCTCTGGCCATAGAAGCCCGGAGGCTCAGTCACAAAGAAGGGACCATTTAGAAAAAAACGCAGCACTACTGGACCTGGGTGCATGAGTTGGGTCCAAAGCCTTGAAATGTCGCGATAACCTCAGCACACCAAATGTTATAATAAGATACTTTTATTTGCAGTCCACACTAAAGACGTTTCGGTCGACAAGAACTTCATCAGTGTACTGCATGTAAACAAAATGAACAGATATAGAATACAAACATTATAGTGATAATAAAGTCACAGATTATGTATACAAAACATATAAATAAAGGTCTATGTGTCTATGTAACCTTTTGTCCAACAGTAAAGCAAAAAAAGGGGGCAACCTACCAAGTTACTGGGATTGGAGCAGGAAAAGAGAAGGAGATGGGACCCAATACAGGGATTCCTATGGAGAAAGTGCATACTATGAGGTAATGGAAGGATATATGGGGCTATAATGGGGTGAGGACTATAAGGGAGGTAGACATACCGTTTGTGCCATGAAGTATAGGACAGGTGCTGCATCGATCGCGGTATCCACCGCTGGATGTGAGCAGTGTGCACGACTTGGAGACTGGCTACAAATATTATTAGAGGAGAGGAGGGTTTGGCTGCCAGCCAATGAGGAAGTTTGAATGTGCTGGTAATTAGCGCTCGATGCGGTGACGTCACAGGAAGTGACGCGAAAAAGGGAGTGCCGGCATCTGATTGGTCCGGCGCCGCGCATGCGCACGTGCGTGCGTGTCAGCCGACGTGTAGGTGCGTTCCAGGGACCAGGAAGTGGTTTCTGTATCGAAGTGATGTGTTCCACTGCCGGAAAAGAATGGCAAGGAGCGTTCCACCATCGAGAGAAGGGGTTGCAGAGTGCAGGAGGGATATAGGAGAATGAGGATGGGTATGGATCCTTCATCTGAAATATGAAATACAATGTTAAATCGAGTTATAAGACACAGTGCAGTAAAACACACAGGAATACTGCTATGATACCCTTATACAGCCAATCGCCACATTATAGATAAGCATACATGAATCTTGGTCCCTATTAATAAATGGCAAATGAATATCGGATTGCGGGTGTTAACTCCTTGTAATGTAAAAAGTATAAACATATAAATAAACCTAGGTCCCTATTGGGACGGATTGGGACCAGGTAGGTTTAGATGAATGATTGCAGATCATAGTCCTTGTTAAGTCCTTTGGGATGAAGGGACTGCAGTTCATGAATCCAGAATGCCTCTCTCTGCTTGAGGGTCTGGATTCGATTACCCCCACGACGGGGTGGTTTAATTTGCTCTATAACTTGAAACCGCAATTGGGACACATTGTGTCCTGCTGCCGTGAAGTGTTGGGGGAGAGGTAGAAGTAAATTTTTGCATCTGATGGTAGATTTGTGCTTGGAGATTCTATCTTTAATGGGTTGGGTCGTTTCCCCCACGTAGACAAGGCCGCAAGGGCACTTAACTAGGTATACGACAAAATTTGTATCACAGGTGTAGTAATCCTTAATTGTATATTTCCTGCCTGTTTGTGGATGATGAATAGTATCGCCTCTAAGGATGTTATGGCACTGATGGCATTGGAGACATGGGAAGATTCCTTTCTTAGGAGTTTGTAGAAATCTTTGGCGGGAACCAAGGGACGTTGTCCCTATGTCAGCACGGACTAATGAGTCTCTGATGTTTGGTGCTCTTTTGAAGCACGGTAAGAAGGGTTAATGAAAGGATTTGATGGTGGGGTAACCTGTTTGGAGAATATTCCAATGTTTCCGTATCGTACGGTGTATAGTGTAAGCTAGGGGGTGATATGTGTGGACAAATGGAATGCGATCAGATGTGTCTGGTCGTGGTTGTGTGCGGCTGTCCTGTGACTCACGTAGAAGATACTGAGGGTATCCTCTTTCTTCAAATTTCCGTGTCATTTCTTTTAATCTGACTTCGCGTAATGTTGTATCGGACACAATGCGTTCAACCCTCTGAAATTGCGATTTGGGGATAGCATGTTTCATAGGGGCTGGGTGGTTGCTTGAAAAATGTAGTAATGTGTTGCGATCTGTGGGTTTCCTGTAGATGTCAGTGGTTAATAGTCCTTAGCCATCTTTGATGACTAAAGTATCTAGGAAGTTGATCTGGTGTGGGTGATAGTTCAGAGTGAAATGTAGACCAGGGCAGGTGGTGTTGAGGGACCTGCAGAATTCATCTAAGGTGTCCTGGGAACCTGTCCAGATGCAAAAGATGTCGTCTATGTAACGCTTCCATAAAATGGAATGCTCTTGGAACAGTTGATTCTTATATACAAACTGTGTCTCAAAAGTAGACATGTAACAGTTTGCGTAAGGGGGGGCTACATTTGAGCCAATTGCGGTCCCCTTGGTCTGCACGTAAAATGTATCCTGAAAGAGGAAGTAATTGTGTGTAAGAACTATTGTTAGTAGTTCTACGGCTAGATCTATAATCGATGGATTGGTGTTTGAGTCCTTCAGCATTTGTTCAACCGCTTGGATACCCCGGTCATGGGGAATCGATGTATAGAGACTTGTGACATCTAGGGACAGTAAGATGGCTTCTGGAGGAACTTGTTTGAGTGCTTTCATAGTCTCTAAAAAGGCCCCTGTGTCTAATAGATAAGATGGACTTTTTTGGGTAAGTGGTGTAAGAATCTTTTCTAAGAAAATTGCAAGGGGTGATAAAATAGAATCCGTGGAGGCCACTATGGGGCGCCCAGGAGGTTGGGTGAGACTTTTGTGGATTTTGGGTAGGACATAAAATACCGGTATGATTGGATGTGGATTAATTAAATACTCGTACGTTTTCAAGTCAAATCACCTTGGCTGTTAAAAACCGTTGTAGTGTCGAAATGATGAGTGTCTGTGTTTTTGTAGTCGGGTCCGTAGAGAGTTTACGGTATGTGGACTCATCACTAAGTTGTCTCAAAATTTCCGAGATGTAATCGCACTTGTTCATGACTACTATCGCTCCACCTTTGTCAGCTGGCTTTATAATCAAATCTTTGTCCTCTTGCAGGCTCCGTAGGGCCTGTCGATCAAGGGGAGAGAGATTGGTCTGATAATGTGCCCTTCCCTAGTCGATATTGGAGCGTAATTGGTGAAACTGTTATGTTCTGCTACCAAAGCTAAGGAAAGAGAGGAGATCTGTCCCTACTATAGGACTCAGCTGAAACCCTACGATGTAACAGGGAACCTGATCCTGCGATCAGACCTGCTAAAGTCCTAATCTAGTCTGTACGGAGACCTATAGATGTGGGGAGGGAATCCCTACAAGTACTAAGGACTGGGAGGAATATGGGACACCTCCTAACAGAAATAGTAGCAGACAGACGAACAAACAAAATAGATAGAACATAGAGGTCCGTAGACCAAGCAAACTAACAGAGTTAGATACAGTGCACAGGCTAGCTAGAAAGTAGATATACAATGAAGTCCAGCAAAGCCAGAAGGGCGGAGCAGGCTTAAATAGACCAACAAGGTCATGAGACCAGCAAAGGAAAAAAAACCTAACAGCAAGGTTCTAACTGTACCCCCCCTTCTAAGAGGATCCTCCGGATCCCCTAGGACCAGGCTTATCAGGAAATCTCCTGTGAAACGCTCTGATAAGTCTGGACGCGGAAACATCATCTGACCTCACCCAAGAGTTATCCTCGGGTCCGAAACCTTTATAGGCCACAAGATACTGCAAACTACCTCTATACCGTCTAGAGTCAAGGATGCGAGAAATTTCATATTCCCAGTCCTCCACCACCGGAGGAACAGAGGCAGAGGCGTCACCATCCGACACAACAGCTTTCTTTAACAGAGAGACATGAAATACCGGATTAATTCTCCAGGAGGTAGGAACCTCCAACCTAACAGCAGATTGGTTGACAACCTGAAGCACCTTAAAGGGCCCTACAAACTTGGGACCCAATTTCTTAGAAGGAATCCTCAACAGCAGATTCCTAGAGGACAACCAAACCATGTCACCAACAGCGAACAAAACCTCCTGTCGTTTCCTATCAAAGTAGTCTTTAGATTTTCTGTTGGCCTCCTGAAGATTACCACGCACATCAGTCCAAACTCTTTCCAAATCACCGGAAAAATTCTCCTCCTCAGGCACGGCAGATCCCAACTTGGAGAATGACCCAAACGACGGATGTCTCCCAGAACAACAAAAAAAAAGGCGAACAACCAGCAGAAGAAGATGTATGATTGTTCAGAGCAAATTCGGCAAGTGGCAGAAACTCAGACCACCCCTCTTGATTGTCTGCCACAAAACAACGCAAGAACTGCTCAACATCCTGGTTTTTCCTTTCTGTCTGGCCATTAGATTCAGGATGATATCCGGACGAAAACGACAAATGAATTCCCAACCTGTCACAAAAGGCACGCCAAAAACGAGCCACGAATTGAGGACCCCTATCAGAAACAATGTCAGTAGGAACGCCATGAAGTCTGACAATTTCCTTGACAAAGGCCTTAGCGAGAGTTTTCGCGCAGGGCAGTTTGACAAAGGGAACCAAGTGACACATCTTGCTAAAACGGTCCACGACCACCCAGATGACAGTAAAACCCTCAGAGGGGGGAAGGTCAGTTATAAAGTCCATAGCCAAATGTGTCCAAGGAGCACTGGGGACCTCCAAAGGACAAAGCAACCCCGCAGCAGGAGTATGTGAGGACTTAGATCTAGCACATATAGTACATTGGCGCACCCACTTAATGACTTCCTTCTGCCATCCAGGCCACCAAAAACTGCGACCCACCAGTCTCTTGGTCTCAGAGATTCCGGGATGACCTGCCAACCGAGATTCGTGATACTCAACAAACAAATCTCTCCTAAAGGTCCCAGGCACAAACAACCTCCCATAAGGAGTGTTAGATGGGGCATTCTCCTGAGCTTTAAGAATCTCATCTTCCAAAACGGAGTCCAAAGCAGCTATCACAACACCTTCTTGTAAAATGTTCTCCTCTTTCTCAGCACCGACTATGGGACAAAAACTGCGAGACAAGGCATCCGCCTTAACATTCTTAGTACCAGGGATGTAAGTAACGGAGAAATTAAACCGCGAGAAAAACAGTGCCCACCTAGCCTGACGGGCATTCAGGCGCTTGGCAGCATCAAGATATATCAGATTTTTATGATCCGTAAGAACCTGAACGGGAAATTCCGCACCTTCCAAGAAGTGGCGCCAGTGTTCAAATGCGAGTTTAATAGCCAATAATTCCCGATTACCAATATCGTAATTCAGTTCAGTCTCCGAAAATTTTTTTGAAAAAAAGGCACAGGGATGTAATCCATCCCCGTTATCCTGAGACAATACTGCGCCAACCCCCACAGAGGAAGCATCAACCTCAACCAAAAACGGCCTAGTAACATCAGGCTGCATAAGGATGGGAGCAGAGGTGAACCTCTCCTTGAGATACACAAAAGCTTCAATGGCCTCAGAAGACCACTGAACCGCATCAGCACCTTTCCTGGTGAGATCAGTCAGAGGTTTGACAATACTAGAAAAATTTTTTGTGAATTTTCTATAGTAATTGGCGAAACCCAAAAACCTCTGTATCGATTTCAAACCAATAGGCCTAGGCCATTCCTGCACAGCCTGAACCTTAACCGGATCCATCTCAAAACCTTTGCTGGAGATAATGTAGCCCAAAAAACTAATTCTCTGTACAGCAAACTCACATTTCTCCAGCTTAGCAAAAAGCGAATTGTCCATTAATAACTGTAATACCTCACGCACGCTCCGCCAATGAGACTCCAGATCTGGCGAATAAATCAAAATGTCATCCAAATACACAACCACATTTTTACCGATCAAAGGTCTAAGGATGTCATTAATCAGATTCTGAAAAATTGCAGGAGCATTAGTAAGACCAAAAGGCATAACCAGATTCTCAAAATGACCCACAGGAGTGTTAAAAGCAGTCTTCCATTCGTCACCCTCCTTCATGCGCAACAGATTGTATGCCCCCTTAAGGTCAATTTTAGAGAACCACTTGGCCCCCATTAACTGGTTAAACAGATCAGGAATCAATGGCAGTGGGTAAGGATTGCGTACCGTAATTTTGTTAATCTCACGAAAATCCAGACAAGGACGTAAACCGCCGTCCTTTTTTTTTACAAAAAAAAATCCAACCGCCACAGGAGACTTAGAGGGCCTAATGTGACCGGCGGCCAAACTTGTCTGTATGTATTCCTCCAAAGCCTTCCTCTCAGGAATAGTAAGGTTAAATAAACGACTTTTAGGAAGAGTCGCTCCAGGGACAAATTCAATAGAGCAATCATAGTCTCTATGGGGAGGCAAAACCTGCGATTCCTTCTCAGAAAAAACTCTCCAAAAATCCTGAATAGGAACAGGCAATTCTCCCCTATCCAAAGCTGCAATACGCCCGTTACAACACTTGTCATAACATTTATGGCTCCAGGATTTAATTTCACTGGTAGACCAATCCAGTACAGGATTGTGAAATTTTAACCAGGGCAAACCCAATATTACTGGAGAAGGCAAGTTATTCAACACTACCAAATCCAATTTCTCATGGTGAACACCATTAATAGTGAGAGGAAATTCACTGACCTTGAGAGTAATATTCTTCAAAGGGGAGCCATCCACAGAAACCACAGCAATGGGGAATGATAAAGGTTCAGGTTTTAAATTGAGTTTTTCCACGAATCCCCCATCAATTACATTCAGTGTAGACCCGCAATCAACAAACACCCGAAATTCCATTAATTTTTCCTGAGCAATCGTGGAAGCAGCTAAAAATATACCCTTGGAATTTAAACAGGCAATACGGGCGTGACTGACCATTTTTTTTTCTTTCTTCATACGAAGCTCACAGCCTTTAATCAAATGACCAGATTTTCCGCAATAGAAACACAAGCCTTCCGAAAAACGACGGTCTTTTTCTTGAGAGCGAGGTGTCACCGATCCAATCTCCATCGGTTCACCACTGTTAGTACACACATTATCATAACCAGAAACTGACATAGCAGAGGATTTGCTCTCATTAACCCTAGCACGCAGTCTTCTATCCACCCGTATAGCTAATTGCATAGCCTGCTGCAAATCTTCAGGTGTAGGATAAGCAATTAGCAGGTCTTTAACCCTTTCACTGAGCCCAGCAAGAAATAGACTTTTCAGAGCAGAATCGTTCCACCCTGTTTGAGTGGACCAACGACGAAAATGAGTACAATATTTTTCCACATTACCTGATCCTTGTTTTAAACGTCTCAACTCAGTCTCAGCTGATGCGACACGGTCAGGATCATCATATAATAGTCCTAAAGCAGAAAAAAAACTATCCACTGATCTGAAGCATGTATCACTAGGTTGCAAAGAAAAGGCCCACTCCTGAGGCTCTTTGCGCAAAAGTGACATTATGAACCCTACGCGCTGGGATTCATCCCCAGAGGACTTGGGTCTCAAACAAAAATACAATAAGCAAGCATTTTTAAATGAAAAAAATTCTCGATGTTCACCAAAAAATAAATCCGGCAAACATACCTTAGGCTCCAAGAAATATGCTCCAGGACAGTTACTCACGTGCTGACGGAGCTCGGCCACTTCCAGAGAGAGTCCCTGCAGGTGTTTAGCCAAATCCTGAACCGACACCATGATGGAACAGAAAAATCTTTCCTTAGAGAATTTGCAGGCTGGACTTACTGTTATGTTCTGCTACCAAAGCTAAGGAAAGAGAGGAGATCTGTCCCTACTATAGGACTCAGCTGAAACCCTACGATGTAACAGGGAACCTGATCCTGCGATCAGACCTGCTAAAGTCCTAATCTAGTCTGTACGGAGACCTATAGATGTGGGGAGGGAATCCCTACAAGTACTAAGGACTGGGAGGAATATGGGACACCTCCTAACAGAAATAGTAGCAGACAGACGAACAAACAAAATAGATAGAACATAGAGGTCCGTAGACCAAGCAAACTAACAGAGTTAGATACAGAGCACAGGCTAGCTAGAAAGTAGATATACAATGAAGTCCAGCAAAGCCAGAAGGGCGGAGCAGGCTTAAATAGACCAACAAGGTCATGAGACCAGCAAAGGAAAAAAAACCTAACAGCAAGGTTCTAACAGAAACGCCCCATCCACGAATCCTATAAAGGTTTCCAGTGGATGTGTGCCTCGAGGAGGCCTATATTTGCTCTTAGAGCGGAGACCTAAGTCTTGGGCTGTGATGTCGGCCATGGATTCTGGAGGGGTGACGCTGAAAGGATTATTAGCAAAATGGGTTTTCAAGCGTAGGGTACGGTAAAAGCGTTGTAGTTCCATATCTAGTTTAAAAGTGTTGTATTTGTATGTGGGGCAGAAAGAGAGTCCCTTTTGTAAAACTGATGTTTGTGCAACGCTGAGAGTTTTGGAAGAGATATTTACCACCATTTGTGGGTCTGCGATCGGGTGATTCGTGTGAAGTCCAGGAGTCCAGCGCCGCCATCCAGGAGCGGAGGCTAACAGAAGGCCCAAAGTCACCAGCCATACGGGTGAGCACCACACGGTATACTCAGGGATGTGGGCTACTTGTAACCGCTGACAGCAAGGTAGCCAGGAAGAGTGCAGATAAACGGGGAGGCCTACAACTCCACCTGGCCAGGGGAACTCCTGCTTGCTCGCAGACTGACCAGGCCCCTTATACTAGCCAGTACTCCCGGGAGGGTCTTCCTTGTAACATCAGTAAAGACCCTGAACAGCACCTCACGTCTCTGTGATTCCTTGCCGCACCAGCACCATTAGCACTGGGACCCTCACACCATCACTCCCATCATCTCTCACATTAGCTGCCCTGAGGCAATACTTCTCCCGTGGGGAGTTATCCCATACTCGGCTGTGCAAACAACATCAGCCTCAGCGGTCGGCAGCGGAGCGGCGGTCCCCACTGACCGCAATCCACGGGTGGCGTAGTCGGACATTTGCTATACATTAAGACTGCCACTGGTTTGACCACCCTGGGCACGGACCGGGTCACCGCCATACGGAGACTATAACCCCCAGTATTCTACAACAGGCCCGGTTCCAGGTTCCCCTGCACAACACAGGCCCAGGGGGTGCGTCATGCACGTCTTTTCAAAAGGAATAAAATAGGGAGGGAAAGGTTAGATTTTAAAAACAAAAATCCAAATAACAATAGCAGAAGCGAGAAGGTCAATGGAACTAGGGAATCCCAGCCAGTCTCCCATGCTGGTACTTGCTTGACCCCAAGTTGCATAGCATCTGTGATCTGACAAAGGCTAGCACATTCAGCTTAGAATAGCTGTTGACGAGCAAATGGTCCATGTGCGCATCTTTTCAAAAGGAATAAAATGGGGAGGGAAAAGTTAGATTTTAAAGGCAAAGATCCAAATAACCACAGCAGCAGCCAAAACGTCCATGGAAGAGGGGATTCCCAGCCAGTCTCCCATGCCGGTACTTGCCCAGGCTGAAGCGGCATAGCGGTTGTGATCTGACAAAGGCAGGCACATTCAGCTTTGAATGGCCGTTGACATGCAAATGTTACATTTGCACGTCTTTTCAAAAGGAATAAAATGGGGAGGGAAAGCAATGATTTTTAAAACCAAAAATCCAAATGACAATAGCAGCAGCCAAAATGTCAATGGAACCAAGGATTCCCAGCCAGCCTCCCATGTCAATACTTGCCCAGCCTCAAGCTGCGTAGTAGCTGCAATCTGAAAAGGGCAAGCACATTCAGCTTTGAATGTTCGTTGATGAATGGAAGTCAGATGTGCATGTCTTTTCAAAAGGAATAAAATGGGGAGGGAAAGGTTAGATTTTAAAAACAAAAATCCAAAAATCCAAAAATCCAAAAATCCAAATGACAATAGCAGCAACCAAAATTCCAACGGAACTGGGGATTACCAGCCAGTCTTCCATGCCAGTACTTGCACAGTCTCAAGCTGCATAGCGGCTGTGATCTGACTAGGGCAGGCACATTTAGCTTAAAATGGCCATTGACGTGCGACGTGCAGATGTCACATGTGCGTGTCTTTTCAAAAGGAATAAAATGGGGAGGGAATGGTTAACTTTTAAAAACAAAAATCCAAATGCCAATAGCAGCAGCCAAAATGTCAACGAAATCAGGGATTCCAAGCCAGCCTCCCATGTCAGTATTTGCCCAGCCTAAAGCTGCATAGCATCTACAATCTGATGAGTGCAGGCACACTCAAGTTAGAATGGCCGTTGACGTGTAGAGGTTACATGTGCTCGTCTTTTCAAAAGGAATAAAATGAGGAGGGAAAGGTAAGATTTTAAAAACAAAAATCCAAAAATTCAAAAATCCAAATGACAATAGCAGCAGCCAAAATGTCAATGGAACCGTGGATTCTCAGCCAGTTTGCCATGCTGGTACTTGCCCATTCTCAAGCTGCGTAGCGGCTGCATTCTGATGAGAGAAGGCACATTTGGCTTAGAATGGCCATAGATAAGCAGATGTCACATGTGTGTGTTTTCAAAAGGAATAAAATGGGGAGGGAAAGGTTAGATTTTAAAAACAAAAATCCAAATGACAATAGCAGCAGCCAGAATGTCAACGGAACAGAGGATTCCCAGCCAGTCTCCCATGTCGGTCCTTGCCCAGCCTCAAGATGAGTAGCAGCTGCAATCTGACAACGGCAGGCACATTTAACTTAGAATTGCCGTTGATGTGCAGATGTCACTTGTGCGTGTCTTTTTGAAAGGAATAAAATGGGGAGGGAAAGAGATTTTAAAACCAAAAATCCAAATGACAATAGCAGAACCCAAAATGTCAATGGAAATGGGGATTCCCAGCTAGTCTCCCATGCCAATACTTGCACAGCCTCAAGCTGCGTAGCAGTTGCAATCTGACGAGGGAAGGGACATTCAGCTTAGAATGGCCATTGAGATGCAGATGTCACATGTGCGCGTCTTTTCAAAAGGAATAAAATGGGGAGGGAAAGGTTAGATTTTAAAAACAAAAATCCAAAAATCCAAATGACAATAGCAGCAGCCAAAATATCAATGGAACCAGGGATTCCCAGCCAGTCTCCCATGTTGATACTGGCCCAGCCTCAAGCTGCGTAGCAGCTGCAATCTGATGAGAGAAAGCACATTCAGCTTAGAATGGCAGTTGACGTGCAGGTGTCACATGTGCGTATCTTTTCAAAAGGAATAAAATGGGGAGTGAAAGAACATGCATTTAAGAACAAAAATCCAAATGACAATAGCAGCAGCCAAAATGTCAACGGAATATGGGATTCCCAGCCAGTCTCCCATGCCAGTACTTGCCCAGCCTCAAGCTGCATAGTAGCTGCAATCTGAAAAGGGCAAGCACATTCAGCTTTGAATGTTCGTTGATGAATGGAAGTCAGATGTGCATGTCTTTTCAAAAGGAATAAAATGGGGAGGGAAAGGTTAGATTTTAAAAACAAAAATCCAAAAATCCAAAAATCCAAATGACAATAGCAGCAACCAAAATTACAACGGAACTGGGGATTACCAGCCAGTCTTCCATGCCAGTACTTGCACAGTCTCAAGCTGCATAGCGGCTGTGATCTGACTAGGGCAGGCACATTTAGCTTAAAATGGCCATTGACGTGCAGATGTCACATGTGCGTGTCTTTTCAAAAGGAATAAAATGGGGAGGGAATGGTTAACTTTTAAAAACAAAAATCCAAATGCCAATAGCAGCAGCCAAAATGTCAACGGAATCAGGGATTCCAAGCCAGCCTCCCATGTCAGTATTTGCCCAGCCTAAAGCTGCATAGCATCTACAATCTGATGAGTGCAGGCACACTCAAGTTAGAATGGCCGTTGACGTGTAGAGGTTACATGTGCTCGTCTTTTCAAAAGGAATAAAATGAGGAGGGAAAGGTAAGATTTTAAAAACAAAAATCCAAAAATTCAAAAATCCAAATGACAATAGCAGCAGCCAAAATGTCAATGGAACCGTGGATTCTCAGCCAGTTTCCCATGCTGGTACTTGCCCATTCTCAAGCTGCGTAGTGGCTGCATTCTGATGAGAGAAGGCACAATTGGCTTAGAATGGCCATAGATAAGCAGATGTCACATGTGTGTGTTTTCAAAAGGAATAAAATGGGGAGGGAAAGGTTAGATTTTAAAAACAAAAATCCAAATGACAATAGCAGCAGCCAGAATGTCAACGGAACAGAGGATTCCCAGCCAGTCTCCCATGCCGGTACTTGCCCAGCCTCAAGATGAGTAGCAGCTGCAATCTGACAACGGCAGGCACATTCAACTTAGAATTGCCGTTGATGTGCAGATGTCACATGTGCGTGTCTTTTTGAAAGGAATAAAATGGGGAGGGAAAGAGATTTTAAAACCAAAAATCCAAATGACAATAGCAGAAGCCAAAATGTCAATGGAAATGGGGATTCCCAGCTAGTCTCCCATGCCAATACTTGCCCAGCCTCAAGATGAGTAGCAGCTGCAATCTGACAACGGCAGGCACATTCAACTTAGAATTGCCGTTGATGTGCAGATGTCACATGTGCGTGTCTTTTCGAAAGGAATAAAATGGGGAGGGAAAGGTTAGATTTTAAAACCAAAAATCCAAATGACAATAGCAGAAGCCAAAATGTCAATGGAACTGTGGATTCCCAGCTAGTCTCCCATGCCAATACTTGCACAGCCTCAAGCTGCGTAGCAGTTGCAAACTGACGAGGGAAGGGACATTCAGCTTAGAATGGCCATTGAGATGCAGATGTCACATGTGCGCGTCTTTTCAAAAGGAATAAAATGGGGAGGGAAAGGTTAGATTTTAAAAACAAAAATCCAAAATTCCAAATGACAATAGCAGCAGCCAAAATGTCAATGGAACCGGGAATACCCAGCCAGTCTCCCATGCTGGTACTTGCACAGTCTAAACCTGCGCAGCGGCTGCAATCTGATGAGAGCAGCTACATTCAGCTTAGAATGGCCGTTGACGTGCAGAAGTCACATGTGCACGTCTTTTCAAAAGGAATAAAATGGGGAGGGAAAGGTTAGATTTTAAAAACAAAAATCCAAAAATCCAAATGACAAAAGCAGCAGCCAAAATGTCAATGGAAACGGGGATTCCCAGACAATCTCACATGCCGGTATTTGCCTGGCCTCAAGCTGCACAGCAGCTGTGATGTGACAAGGGTAGGCACATTCAGCTTAGAATGGCCATTGACATGCAGAGGGCACATGTGCACATCTTTTCAAAAGGAATAAAATTGGGAGGGAAAGGTTAGATTTTAAAAACAAAAATCCAAAAATGCAAATGACAATAGCAGCATCCAAAATGTCAATGAGACCGGGGATTCCCAGCCAGTCTCCCATGCCGGTACTTGCCCGGCCTCATGCTGTGTTGAGGCTGCAATCTGATGAGGTCAGGAACATTCAGCTTAGAATGGCTGTTGACATGCAGATGTCACATGTGCGTGTCTTTTCAAAAGGAATAAAATGGGGAGGGAAAGGTTAGATTTTAAAAACAAAAATCCAAAAATCCCAATGACAATAGCAGCAGCCAAAACCTCAACACAAGCGGGGATTCCCAGCCAGTCTCCCATGTGGGTACTTGCCCAGCCTCAAGCTGTGCAGCAGTTGCAATCTGATGAGACCAAGCACATCCAGCTTAGAATGGACATTGACCTGCAGTTGTCACATGTGCATGTCTTTTCAAATGGAATAAAATGGGGAGGGAAAGGTTAGATTTTAAAAACAAAAATCCAAATGACAATAGCAGCAGCCAAATTGTCAACGGAAGCAGCGATTCCCAGCCAGTCTCCCATTCCGGTACTTGACCAGCCTCAAGCTGCATAGCAGGTGCAATCTGACGATGGCAGGCACATTCAGCTTAGAATGGCCTTCGACATGCAGATATCACATGTGCGCGTCTTTTCAAAAGGAATAAAATGGGGAGGGAAAAGTTAGATTTTAAAAACAAAAATCCAAATAATGAGAGCAGCAGCCTGAATGTCAAGGAATCTGAGGTTTCTCAGGCAGTCTCCCATGCTATTACTTGCCCAGCCTCAAGCTGCGTAGCATCCGCAATCTGCTGATGGAAGGCACATTCAGCTTAGAATTGCCGTTGACATGCAAATGTCACATGTGCACATCTTTTCAAAAGGAATAAAATGGGGAGGGAAAAGTTAATTTTAAAAACGAAAATCCAAAAATCCAAATGACAATAGCAGCAGCCAAAATGTCAATGGAACCAGGAATTCCCAGCCAGTCTCCCATGCTATTGCTTGCCCTGCTTCAAGGTGAATAGCGACTGCAATCTGACGAAGGAAAGAGCTTTCAGCTTAGAATTGTTGTTGTCATGCAGATGACCCTTGTGCGCGTCTTTTCAAAATGAATAAAATGGGGATGGAAAGTTTACATTTTAAAATAAAAAATCCAAAAATCCAAATGACACTAACAGCCAAAATGTCAACGGAACCAGGGATTCCCAGCCAGTCTCCCATGCCTGTACTTGCCTGGCCTCAAGCTGTGTAGCTGCTGTAATCTAACGAGGGAAGGCACATCCAGCTTGGAATGGCATCTGACGTGCAGGTGTCACATGTCTGTGTCTTTTCAAAAGGAATAAAATGGGGAGGGAAAGTTAAGATTTTAAAAACAAAAATCCAAATGACAAAAGCAGCAGCCAAAATGTCAACTGAAACGGGGATTCTCAGCCAGTCTCCCATGCCGGTACTTGCCCAGCCTCAAGCTGCGAAGTGGCTGCGATTTGATGAGAGAAGGCACATTCGGCTTAGAATGGCCGTTGACGTGCAGGTGTCACATGTCTGTGTCTTTTCAAAAGGAATAAAATGGGGAGGGAAAGGTAAGATTTTAAAAACTAAAATCCAAAAATCAAAATAACAATAGCAGCAGCCAAAATGTCAACAGAAAAAGGGATTCCCAGCCAGTCTCCCATGCCTGTACTTACCCAGTCTCAAGCTACATAGCTGCTGCAATCAGACAAGAGAAAGCACATTCACCTTAGAATGGCTGATGACGTACAGATGTCACATGTGCGCGGCTTTTCAAAAGGAATAAAATGGGGAGGGAAAGGTTAGATTTTAAAAACAAAAATCCAAATGACAATAGCAGCAGCCAAAATATCAACGGAAGCGAGTATTTCCAGCCAGTCTCCCATGCCAGTACTTGCCTGGCCTCAAGCTGCATAGCGGCTGCAATCTGACAAGAAAAGGCACATTCAGCTTAGAAAGGCTGTTGACATGCAGAGCGCACATGTGCACATCTTTTCAAAAGGAATAAAATTGGGAGGAAAAGATTAGATTTTAAAAACAAAAATCCAAAATCGAAGTGACAATAGCAGCAGCAAAAAAGTCAATGGAACCGGGGATTCCCAGCCAGTCTCCCATGCGGGTACTTGCCCAGCCTCAAGCTGCGATCTGATGAGACCAGGCACATTCAGCTTAGAATGGACATTGACATGCAGATGTCACATGTGCATGTCTTTTCAAAAGGAATAAAATGGGGAGGGAAAGGTTAGATTTTAAAAACAAAAATCCAAATGACAATAACAGCAGCCAAAATGTCAACAGAAGCGTGGATTCCCAGCCAGTCTCCCATGCTGGCACTTGCCCATCCTCAAGCTGCATAGTGGCTGTGATCTGACAAGGGCAGGCACATTCAGCTTAGAATGGCCGTTGATGTGCAGATGTCACATGTGCACGTCTTTTCAAAAGGAATAAAATGGGGAGAGAAAGGTTAGATTTTAAAAACAAAAATCCAAATGATAAGAGAAGCAGCAAAAATGTCAACGGAACCAGGAATTTCCAGCCAGTCTCCCATGCCAGTACTTGCCCAACCTCAAGCTTCAGAGCGGCTACAATCTGATGAGGGTAGGCACATTCAGCTTAGAATGGCCGTTAACATGCAGAGGGAACATGTGCACATCTTTTCAAAAGGAATAAAATTGGGAGGGAAAGGTTAGATTTTAAAAACAAAAATCCAAAAATGCAAATGACAATAACAGCAGCCAAAATGTCAATGTAACTGGGGATTCCCAGCCAGTCTCCCATGCCCAGCCACAAGCTGCATAGCAGCTGCAATCTGTTGAGAGAAGGCACATTCGGCTTAGAATGGCTGATGACGTGCAGATGTCACATGTGCGCGTCTTTTCAAATGGAATAAAATGGGGAGGGAAAGGTTAGATTTTAAAAACAAAAATTTAAAAATCCAAATGAAAATAGCAGCAGCCAAAATGTCAACAGAACCGGTGATTACCAGCAAGTCTCCAATGCCGATACTTGCCAGGCCTCAAGCTGCATAGCGGCTACGATCTGATGAGGGAAGGCACATTCAGTTTAGAATGGCTGTTGACGTGCAGATGTCACATGTGCGCATCTTTTCAAAAGGAATAAAATGGGGAGGGAAAGGTTAGATTTTAAAAACAAAAATCCAAAAATCAAAATGACAATAGCAGCAGCCAAAATGTTAATGGAACCAGGATTCACATCCTGTCTCCCATGCTGGTACTTGCCCAGCCCAAAACTGCATAGCAGCTGCAATCTGATGAGGGCAAGCACATTCAGCTTAGAATGGCTTTTGACAAGCAGAAGTCACATTGTGAAGCAGCATTGTGGCTGTGATTTGACAAGGGTAGGCACATTCATCTTACAATGGCTGTTGACGTGCAGGCATCACATGTGCGCGTCTTTTCAAAAGGAATAAAATTAGGAGGGAAAGGTTAGATTTTAAAAACAAAAATCCAAATAACAATAGCAGCAGCCAAAATGTCAATGGAACTGGGGATTTCCAGCCAGTCTACTATGCTGGTACTTGCCCAGCCAAAAGCCGCATAGGGGCTATGATCTGACGAGAGCAGAAACTTTCAGCTTAGAATGGCCGTTGACATGCAGATGGCACATGTGCGCGTCTTTTCAAAAGGAATAAAATGGGGAGGGAAAGGTTAGATTTTAAAAACCAAAATCCAAAAATCCAAAAATCCATATGACAATAGCAGCAGCCAAAATGTCAACGGAACAGGGGATTCCCCGCCAATCTCCCATGCCAGTACTTGCCCGGACACAAGCTGCATAATGGCTGCAATCTGATGTGGGCAGGCACATTCAGCTTTGAATGGCCGTTGACATGCTGATGTCACATGTGCGCGTCTTTTCAAAAGGAATAAAATGGGGAGGGAAAGGTTAGAATTTAAAAACAAAAATCCAAAAATCCAAATGACAATAGCAGCAGCCAAAATGTTAATGGAACCAGGGATTCCAATCTAGTCTCCCATGCTGGTACTTGCCCAGCCTCAAGTTGCATAGCACCTGCAATCTGACAAGAGAAGGCACATTCAGCTCAAAATGGACGTTGACGAGCAGATGTCACATGTGCGCGTCTCTTCAAAAGGAATAAAATGGGGAGGGAAAGATTACATTTTTCAAACAAAAATCCAAATAACAATATCAGCAGCCAAAATGTTAACAGAACCGTGGATTCCCAGACTGTTTCCCATGCTGGTACTGGCCCAGCCACAAACTGCGTAGCTGCTGCAATTTGACAAGGGCAGGAACATTCAGCTTAGAATGGCCATTGATGTGCAGATGTCACATGTGCGCCTCTTTTCTAAAGGAATAAAATAGTGAGGGAAAGGTTAGATTTTAAAAACAAAAATCCAAATGACAATAGCAGCAGCCAAAATGTCAACGGAACCTGGGATTCCCAGCCAGTCTCCCATGCTGATATTTTCCCAACCTCAAGCTGCGTAGCAGCTGCGATCTGTTGAGGGCTGGCACATTCAGTTTAGAATTGCCATTGATGTGCAGATGTCACATGTGCGCGTCTTTTCAAAAGGAATAAAATGGGGAGGGAAAGGTTATATTTTAAAAGCAAAAATCCAAAAATCCAAATGACAATAGCAGCAGCCAAAATGTAATCGGAACTGGGGATTCCCAGCCAGTCTCCCATACCAGTACTTGCCCAGCCTCAAGCTGCGAAGCAGCTGAGATCTGACAAGAGCAGGCACATTCAGCTTAGAATTAGAAATGAGCGTTGTTCGACTTGAACTGTTCGCCAATCTCAAATTCGAGCTGTTTTGGGCGGTGTTCGGCGAACACAAACGATTTGAGAAAAATTCGGCTGTTCGAGGTTATGTTCGATAACTGTTCGTGCACCAAAATCATAACTGGATTTTTTCTCAGTAATGATGAAAATTAATGTTAATACGCAGTTTGAGTGTACAGCGGGGTGGGGGGAGGGGCAGGGGATGGATCTCTGCAGGAATAATGAA
Organism: Phyllobates terribilis; assembly: GCF_046119375.1. Taxonomy (NCBI): domain Eukaryota; kingdom Metazoa; phylum Chordata; class Amphibia; order Anura; family Dendrobatidae; genus Phyllobates; species Phyllobates terribilis. The sequence continues at coordinate 7,199,835 of NW_027362792.1, forward strand.
GAACTCCATTTTTTTTTCTCTTTCCCTCATTTACAGTGGGGAGGTGCAATCTGTCAGCCTATCAGCAGCGCACACACAGAGCGAAGTGCTTTTTTTCACACAAGCAAGGGCATGTGTCATTGGCAGTGTATGTCACATATCCTTGCCCTATAAGACCAAGCCATTTTCCCCGTCGCCACCATTTTCTCACTGCTGCAGCTGCGTGTTAGACGGCACCGCTGTTGCTGTGTGCGCTATACCTTGTTAATTTCAAGCCAATTTTCGCACAAATCTACAGATAGCTTGGGAGTAGGGAATAGTTGTGATTGCAGTCCTTTTAAGGACTAGGTTACAGCATTTCCTTACGACTTTTATAAGGCAGGTCTGTGCTTTTAAATAGATAGATTGTGGGAGTAAAGACTAATTGTAATTGCAGTTCTTTTCAGGACTAGGATACATCAGTTCCTATCAGTTTTTGCCAGGCAGGTCTGTGCCAGTGCTGTGCAAGTTTTTTTCACAGCATTTGGCTGAATCTAGCAAAGCTAATCCTTTTTGGCCTATTGCAGAGTGTGTTAGTCAGTGGAGTAGCCTATCTGTGTTGCAAGATATACCACCTGTGTATAGAATACCAATTTTTTTACTGCACCTAGTGAAGTAAAATCTTTTGGGCATAGCATCATTCTATTAGTCCATCTATACTGCCCTCCATCAGGTTGCAAATTGAATATAATTTTTTTCTGCATCTAGCTCTGAAAAAATATTTGGGCTTCTAGCAGTGTGTGGGACTTGTTCTATTAGTCCATCTATACTGACCTCCATCAGGTTGCAAACTGAATATAATTTTTTTCTGCATCTAGCTCTGAAAAAATATTTGGCCTTCTAGCAGTGTGTGGGACTTTCTCTATTAGTCCATCTATACTGACCTCCATCAGGTTGCAAAGTAAAAATAATTTTTATCTGCATCTACCTCTGAAAAAAATTTGGGCTTCTAGCTGTGTGTGGGACTTGTTCTATTAGTCCTTCTATACTGACCTCCATCAGGTTGCAAACTGAATATAATTTTTTTCTGCATCTAGCTCTGAAAAAATATTTGGCCTTCTAGCAGTGTGTGGGACTTTCTCTATTAGTCCATCTATACTGACCTCCATCAGGTTGCAAATTAAAAATAATTTTTTGTCTGCATCTAGCTCTGAAAAAATATTTGGCCTTCTAGCAGTGTGTGGGACTTTCTCTATTAGTCCATCTATACTGACCTCCATCAGGTTGCAAACTGAATATATATTTTTTCTGCATCTACCTCTGAAAAAATATTTGGGCTTCTAGCTGTGTGTGGGACTTGTTCTATTAGTCCATCTATACTGACCTCCATCAGGTTGCAAACTGAATATAATTTTTTTCTGCATCTACCTCTGAAAAAATATTTGGGCTTCTAGCTGTGTGTAGGACTTGTTCTATTAGTCCATCTATACTGACCTCCATCAGGTTGCAAACTGAATACAATTTTTTTCTGCATCTACCTCTGAAAAAATATTTGGGCTTCTAGCTGTGTGTGCGACTTGTTCTATTAGTCCATCTATACTGACCTCCATCAGGTTGCAAACTGAATATAATTTTTTTCTGCATCTAACCCAGCCAATAGTTTTGGCCTAATACCACAGTTTGGCCACTCAGCTCTGCTCGGTTCCCATCCATTGTTTTTTTGTGCAAACAACTCCAGAGTTGTGAATTAGTTAACCACCAAAATGAGTGGAAAAAGGCCTGCTGCTGGTGGAAAGGGGAATAGGCGAGTTGGGAAGGGGAAAAAAGGTTGTGTCCGTGGGGTAAGTGTTAAAGCAACAGTAACATCTGCAGAAGAAAGACCATCTTCCAGCCAAACTAAAATGTCTACTTCTTTTAGCCGACAATGTGATAAGATCCCTTTCTTACGGCCACGCCAATCGCTACAAATTCCAGATGAGGCACAAAAACAGCAGGTGCTTCAACGGATATCAAGTGCTCCTTTAAGTGGGCTCTCCTCCACATCAACTTCAACATCACAAATACTCCAGTCCTTAAAGGTGTCACCCCAATCGCACTTGCTTCCTCACAGCTCCCAAATCTCCAGCTGCCCGTCTGAGTATGAGGTAGAACAGATGGTTGAGTCTGCAGAGCTGTTTACTCATACTATAGCCTGGGAATCAAAGGTCGACTCCAGCGCTTCTGTGAATCCAGACGAGGAAATGATCTGCACTGATGCCCAGAATCTTTATGAGTCGGATCCAGGACCAGACGCAGAATGTTCTGACCATAATGTAGACCCTCATTCCCAAACTGTAACTCCTGTTGGTGGAGACAATGAGGAAAACGATGATGAGACTCAAATACCTGATTGGAGCGACAACTTTAGTTTTTTGTCAGGGCAGGAACAGGTTGGCTCTGAGGACGACGGGTGTGATAACGCACAGGGTGATCATGATGAGGTTGGAGATCCCACTTACTGTCAACCCACAGTCAACCAAGAGATGAGGTCAGCGGAGGAGGTGGAGGAAGATGCTAGTGACGACGAGGTCAGGTTGCGCCTTCCTGGACAGAGACGTAGTACTGGAAGCACGTCAACAACTGCATCCTCAAACACAACTCTGCCTCTCACCACAAGTCGTGGTGGCTCTTCAGGTCGCATGGGTGCTAAGCCTTGCATAGCCTGGGCATTTTTTCAGATCGATAATGATGACCCAACTCGTGTTATCTGTAACATTTGTCAGCAAAAGCTAAGTAGAGGCCAAAAAATACATAGTTTGAGTACTTCATGCATGAACCGGCACATGGACATGAAGCATAAGTTGCAGTGGGAAGCTCAGTGTGCTACAATGCGGCCTAGCCGGCCGGGCCAGCCACCGTCTGCCATATCTTGTGCATCCGCGGCCTCTTCATCCTCTGTGACTGGGGGGACAGCAGTCACACCTGTTTTGGGGCGCAGACCTGCCACCTCTTTACCCGCAACAGCCAGCGTGATTGGCAGGTCATCATTTTCTTTGGAGGTGGTAACACCAGCTGGTGTTGAGCACTGTCCGACATAAATAGCACCACCTTTGGATCAAGGCAACCTAACATGTCAGCCTGCATCTTCCTCACAGACGGGCAGTTTGCCGGGGACACCCTTATCAACCCCATCTAAGCACAATAGCCAGCCCTCGGTCCCTCAGATGTGGACAAGTAAAAGACCATTTCCTCCTAGCCATGAGAAAGCTAAGAGGTTGAATTTCACCATCTGCAAGCTCTTGGCTACAGAAATGATGCCTTTCCGCCTGGTAGACACAGAGGATTTTCGAGACCTTATGTCGGTCGCAGTGCCCCAGTACCAGATGCCCAGTCGGCACTACTTCTCAAAGAAAGGTGTGCCTGTGCTCCACCAGCATGTCGCACACAACATCACCGCTTCTTTGAGAAACTCTGTGTGTGACAGGGTGCATTTCACCACAGACACTTGGATCAGTTGGCATGGACAGGGGCGTTAAATGTCGCTGACTGGGCACTGGGTAACTATGGTGACAGCAGGACAAGGGGCTGCTGTCCAAGTCTTGCCGTCCCCACGAGTTGTGCGTCAATCCTCTTTATGTCAAAGTTCCTCCACTGCTTCTGCCTCCTCAACCTCCTCTCGGTCTTCCACCTGCACCCAAAGCCTGTCTGGTCATGCCACAAGCTTTCTAACTGCGCAGAAGGGATCCTGCACACCTCCTTACTATGCTGGCAGTAGGGCTCAACGTCATCAGGCGGTTTTTACATTGAAATGTCTGGGAAATATGAGTCACACAGCTGAGGAGTTGTGGTCAGCTCTGGAGAACCAATTTCATGAATGGTTGTCTCCACTGGACCTGAAACCAGGGAAGCCCGTGTGCGACAATGCTGCAAACCTGGGTGCGGCCCTTCGCCGGGGCAATGTCACACACGTGCCTTGTATGGCTCACGTGTTGAACCTGGATGTCCAGCAATTTTTAGCCCACTATCCCAGACTAGATGGCCTTCTGCAGAGGGCACGGTCGCTGTGTGCTCACTTCCACCGTTCGCATCCCGCAGCTCAGCGACTTACATCTCTACAGAAGTCGTTGGGCCTGCCACTTCACCGGCTAAAATGCGATGTGCCTACCCGGTGGAATTCAACTCTGCACATGTTGCAGCGACTGTGGCAGCACCGACAAGCCCTGGTGCAATATGTTCTGACGTATAGCCTGGGCCAACGAGATCCAGAGGTGGGGCAAATCACGCTGGAGGAGTGGTCTCAGATCAGGGACCTATGCACCCTTCTGCACAGTTTTGAAATGGCGACGAAGATGTTTAGTGCTGACGATGCCATTATCAGCATGACTATTCCGGTGATTTACATGCTGGAGCACATGTTAAACAGAATTCGGAGTCAGGTGGTGGCACAAGAGGAGGTGGAGGAAGTAGAGGAGGAGGAGTTGTATGCGGAAGGGCTAACATCTGCAAGGTCCAGATGGTCGGCAGCACCAAGACGGCAGGCATGTGAGGGTGGGGAGATGGTTTTACCAGGGCGCATGGTAGCAGCCAAACTAGTGAGGAAGGTGCAGGAGCCCAGGAAGAAGTGGAGGACGAACTGATGGAAGACTCATCAGATGAGGGAGACCTTGATCACATTTCTGTTGTGCGAGGTTGGGGGGAGAGGACAGAGGAAGGAAGCATGATTGTTACCTCGCCACCAACACAACAGGGACTTGGTGCTCCTGGATGCGCAACACACATGAGTGCCTTCTTGCTGCACTACCTGCAACATGACCCTCGAATTGTGAGAATTAGAAATAATCCTGACTACTGGGTTGCCACACTGTTAGATCCCCGGTACAAAAGTAAATTTGCAGAAATTATTCCTGCAATAGAAAGGGATGCACGCATGCAGGAGTATCAGCAGAGACTGTTGCAGAATCTTACATGTGCTTTTCCACAAAATACCAGTGGTGCACGTAGTGAATCTCACAGTTCCAACTTGCCAACCGTGGGACCGTCAAGTGTTCAGCACTCAAACCGTAACAGAACCACAGTATCTGCTGGTAACATCAATTTTGCGGAATCATTTCACCACTTTTTTAGCCCATCCTTTGCAAGGCCACAGGAGACAAGAAGTCTGACACATAGTCAACGCCTAGAGACGATGGTACAGGAGTATCTCCAAGTAAACATTGAAGCCACGACTGTGTCACTGGACCCTTGCTCTTTTTGGGCTTCCAATCTGGATAAATGGCCGGAGCTAGCCACTTACGCCTTGGAGATCTTGTCATGCCCCGCAGCCAGCGTTCTGTCTGAACGTGTGTTCAGCGCTGCTGGTGGTGTGCTGACAGATAAGCGCACGCGGCTCTCCACTGATAATGTAGACAGACTCACGTTCATAAAGATGAACAAATCATGGATCCGAAACGACTTTTCTACCCCTGTGTCATCCTGGGGAGAGTAAAAGCTTGATGATTGGTTAAAACCACCCTACCAACCATTTTAAGCTTTCAAATTACTAATCATGTTTATCTGTATCTTGGCTGGAAAATAATTTGGGCTTTGTAGCAGTGTGCAGCACTGATTCTATTAGGCCATCTATAATAAGCTCCACCAGATTTAAAATTACTAATCATGTTTATCTGTATCTTGACTGGAAAATAATTTGGGCTTTGTAGCAGTGTGCAGCACTGATCCTATTAGGCCATCTATACTAAAGCTTCACCAGATTTAAAATTAATTATAATTTTTAGCTGCATCTAGCCCGGAAAATAATTTTGGGGCTCCGAGATGCGCAAGACACATAAGTGCCTTCTTGCAGCACTACCTGCAGCATGACCCTCATATTGTCAGAATTCGAAGTAATCATGACTACTGGGTTGCCACACTCTTAGATCCCCCAAACTTTTCGATCAACCTTTTCATTTTAATAAAGACCAAAAAAATTGTCATTTTTGAAATTATAAGCATTAGCAGGTTGTTAGAAACTGAAATCAAACAGTTTTCAACTCAAAACTTTATTCTAGGTGGTGTTACATTTTCACATAGTACCCCTTGTTCGAAAGAAGCTTTTGAACTCTCTCATCCATTGAATTTGTCAGGTTTTGGATGGTTTCTGCTTCAATTGTTTTGCATGAGGACAGAATACCCTCCCAGAGCTGTTGCTTAGATGTGAACTGCCTCCCGCCATCATAGACACTCCTTTTAATGATGCTCCAAAGGTTCTGAATGGGGTAGAGGTCAGGGGAGCATGGGGGTCACACCATAAGTTTGTCCCCTTTTATGCCCATATCAGCCAGAGATGCAGATGTTTTATGTGCAGCTTGAGATGGTGCATTATCATGCAGAAAAATGATCTTGCTGTGAAATACACAGTTCTTCTTCTTGAACCATGGCAGGAAGTGCTGTTTGAGAAAATCCACATACATTATGGAGTTCATCTTTAGCGCCTTCAGGGATCCTAAAGGGGCCGACAATCTCTCTCCCCATGATTCCAGCCCAAAACATTACTCCACCTCCTCCATGTTGGCGCTGTAGCCGTGTTTGCGTGGGGTGTCCATCAACCAGCCATCCTCCACTCCATCCATCTGGACCATCGAGCGCTGCACGGCACTCATCCGTGAACAAAACAGTTTTGAAATCAGTCTTCATGTAATGTTTGGCCCACTGGAGCCGTTTCTGCTTGTGTGAAGTGGATAGAGGAGGTCGACAGGATGGCGTTTGCACAGCTGCAAACCTCTGAAGGACCCTGCATCTTGTTGTTCGGGGGACGTTGGAGGCACACGCAGCTTCAAAAACTTGTCTGCTGCTATGACAAGGCTTTTTTGCCGCTGCTCTTTCAACCTGACGTAATTGCCTGTAGGAAAGAGTCCTCAATTTGCCCTTATCAGCACGCACACGTGTGTACTGTGAATCAGCTACATACTTCTTGATTGCCAAGACACTTCATCCTGATCATCGCACAATGTTGATTGTAGTCATGCCTTGACCTAAACACTCCACAATTTGTTGCTTCTCAGCAGCCGACACATCCTTTTTCTTTCCCATTTTGGCAGAAAATGTAGGCTGCTTAATAATGTGAGACAGCCTTCTTAAGTAGTCTTGCCTTTCATTGGACACACCTGCCAAACTAATTAGCACAGGTGCCTGCAATTGCTTACAGTGATATAAAGAGTAGAGATTAGCGGTGTTCGACTAGAACTGTTCGCCAATCTCAAATTCGAGCTGTTTTGGGCGGTGTTCGAGTTGTTCGATGAACCCGAACGATTTGCAAAAAATTCGGCTGTTCGAGGTTATGTTCGATAACTGTTCGTGCACCAAAAGCTTGTCCTGCATGTCTGGCGCTATTTTGAGCACCAATCATGCAGGGATTGTCTGCCACTCACTGTAATGCCACAGCCATGGTGGTTGTGGCATTACAGTGATTGCCCAAATCGATGGAACAGTGCCAACAGTGAAACATGAAAAGCCGGCAATTCATCAGCGGCATACACCGGTACCCGACAATTTAGAACCGAAAGAATAGAGCTTCACACATAGATTAGATAGATAGAAACATGTCAGTCACACATATAAGAAGCACAGTGACAGTGTTGCTTACTGTACTTGTCATTTAGTGTAAAGGATTTATCAAAAAAAATAATAGTGTTTTCATGCACCGTCTCTTTAAAAAAGCCGGCCGGCAATTCAGCAGCGGTACCCGACAATTTATAACAGACAGAATAGAGCTTCACACATAGATTAGATAGATAGAAACATGTCAGTCACATATATATGAAGTACATTGACAGTGTGGATTACTGTACTTGTCATTTAGTGTAAAGGATTTATTAAAAAAAAATAATAGTGTTTTCATGCACCGTCTCTTTAAAAAAGCCGGCCGGCAATTCAGCATCTGTACCCGACAATTTAGAATAGAAGGAATAGAGAATCACACATAGATTAGGTAGATAGAAACATGTCAGCCACATATATATGAAGTACAGTGACAGTGTTGCTTACTGTACTTGTCATTTAGTATAAAGGATTTATTAAAAAAAATAATAGTGTTTTCATGCACTGTCTCTTTAAAAAAGCCGGCCGGCAATTCAGCATCTGTACCCGACAATTTAGAATAGAAGGAATAGAGAATCACACATAGATTAGATAGATAGAAACATGTCAGTCACATATATATGAAGTACAGTGATAGTGTTGATTACTGTACTTGTCATTTAGTGTTAAAATAAAGGATTTATTTAAAAAAAAATTGGCGTGGGGTTCCCCGTAATTTTAGTCTCTAGCGGAGGTTAAGCAGACAGCTGGGGCAGATGTTTGAAGCCTGGGAAGGGGGTAATACCCACGGAGCTTCCCAGGCTACTAATATCAGCCCCCAGCTGAATACCTAGCCTTTACTAGCTATTAAAATGGGGGACCCCCCAAAAAAATGACGTGGAGTCCCCCCTATTTTAATAGCTAGCAAAGGCTAGGCAGACAGCTGGGGGCTGATATTAATAGCCCAGGAAGGGAGCCATGAATATTGGCCCCCTCCCAGGCTAGAAACACCAGCCGTCAGCCGCCCCAGAAATGGCGCATCCTTAGGATGCGCCAATTCTGGCACTTAGCCTCGCTCTTCCCACTGCCCTGTAGCGGTGGCAGTGGGGTAATAGGGTTGGGGTTGATGTCAGCTTATAATGCCAGCTGACATCAAGCCCAGGTTAGTAATGGAGAGGCGTCTATAAGACACCCCCATTACTAACCCCATAGTCAAAGTTAAAAAAAACACAAACACCCAGAATAAAGTCCTTTAATTGAAATAAAGACACAATTCTTTATTGTTCTAAATTGCTTTATTATTTTACTTTTATTGCAGGAGATCATTGGCTTCAGCTGGAATGGGCGTGATGGTTAGTATGGTTTAATTTAGAACAATAAAGAATTGTGTGTTTATTTCAATTAAAGGACTTTATTCTGGGTGTTGTGTTTTTTTAAATACTTTACTAGAAATTCATGGTGGTCATGTCTAATATTGGCGTGACCCCATGAATTTCGGGCTTAGGGCCAGCTGATAATGCCAAGCTGGCCTTAACCCCTTTATTACCCAGTGAGCCACCGCACCAGGGCCCTGGATGAGTTGGGTACAGCGCCAGAAGATGGCGCTTCTATGAACGCGCCATTTTCTGGGGCGGCTGCTGACTGCAATTTGCAGCGGGGGGGGCCCAGAAAGCTTGGGCCTCCCTGCGCTGCGGATTCCAGCTCCCAGCTGCCTAGTTGTACCTGGCTGGGCACAAAAATAGGGCGAAGCCCCACGCATTTTTTTTTTAAATTATTTCATGAAATTCATGGAATAATTAAGAAAAAAAGGGCTTCCCTATATTGTTGTGTCCAACCAGGTACAAATAGGCAGCTGGTGGTTGGGGGCAGCCCGTCCCTGCCTGCTGTACCTGGCTGGACACAAATATAGTGCGAAGCCCCACGTCAATTTTTTTTAAATTATTTCATGAAATAATTTTTTTAAAAAAGGGCTTCCCTATATTGTTGTGTCTGGCCAGGTACAAATAGGCAGCTGGTGGTTGGGGGCAGCCCGTTCCTGCCTGCTGTACCTGACTGGACACAAATATAGGGCGAAGCCCCACGTCAATTTTTTTAAAATTATTTCAGGAAATTCATGAAATAATGAAAAAAAAATTGATGTGGGGCTTCGCCCTATATTTGTGTCCAGTCAGGTACAGCAGGCAGGAACGGGCTGCCCCCAACCACCAGCTGCCTATTTGTACCTGGTTGGACACAACAATATAGGGAAGCCCTTTTTTTCTTAATTATTCCATGAATTTCATGAATTTAAAAAAAAAATACGTGGAGCTTCGCCCTATTTTTGTGTCCAGCCAGGTACAACTAGGCAGCTGGGGGCTGGAATCTGCAGCGCAGGGAGGCCCAAGCTTTCTGGGCCCCACCCGCTGCAAATTGCAGTCCGCAGCCGCCCCGGAAAATGGCGCGTTCATAGAAGCGCCATCTTCTGGCGCTGTACCCAACTCATCCAGGGCCCTGGTGCGGTGGCTCACTGGGTAATAAAGGGGTTAAGGCCAGCTTGGCATTATCAGCTGGCCCTAAGTCCGAAATTCATGGGGTCACGCCAATATTAGACATGACCACCATGAATTTCTAGTAAAGTATTTAAAAAAAACACAAACACCCAGAAAAAGTCCTTTAATTGAAATAAACACACAATTCTTTATTGTTCTAAATTAAACCATGCTTACCATCACGCCCATTCCAGCTGAAGCCAATGATCTCCTGCAATAAAAGTAAAATAATAAAGCAACCTCATCCTTACCTTTCCATGGCTCCCACGACAGTTTCAGCTCTGCTACATCGAGATGACAGGCTGGACCGCAGCAGAACGCTGCCATCCAGCCTGTCATCCCGCGGACACTGAGAAGCGCAGGCATGCTTGTGCTCCTCAGTGTCAGGCTGTGACGGCATCCAGATGAGCCGAGGTCATGTCCAATGAACTCGGCTCACCTCATGCACGTCACTGACAGCGTGGGAAAATTCTCACGCTGAAGCGCTGAGTGCAGGAGAATTTTCCCACGCTGTCAGTGACGTGCATGAGGTGCGCCGAGTTCATTGTCGGCTCATCTGGATGCCGTCACAGTCAGACACTGAGGAGTGCAAGCAAGCCTGCGCTTCTCAGTGTGTGCGGCATGGCAAGCTGGATGGCAGCGTTCTGCTGCGGTCCAGCCTGTCATCTCGATGTAGCAGAGCTGAAGCTGTCCTGGGAACCATGGAAAGGTAAGGATGAGGTTGCTTTATTATTTTTCTTTTATTGCAGGAAATCGTTGGCTTCAGCTGGAATGGGTGTGATGGTAAGTATGGTTTAATTTAGAACAATAAAGAATTGTGTCTTTATTTCAATTAAAGGACTTTATTCTGGGTGTTTGTGTTTTTTTTTTAACTTTGACTATGGGGTTAGTAATGGGGGTGTCTTATAGACGCCTCTCCATTACTAACCTGGGCTTGATGTCAGCTGGCATTATAAGCTGACATCAACCCCAACCCTATTACCCCCTGCCACCGCTACAGGGCAGTGGGAAGAGCGAGGCTAAGTGCCAGAATTGGCGCATCCTATGGATGCGCCATTTCTGGGGCGGCTGACGGCTGGTGTTTCTAGCCTGGGAGGGGGCCAATATTCATGGCTCCCTTCCTGGGCTATTAATATCAGCCCCCAGCTGTCTGCCTAGCCTTTGCTAGCTATTAAAATAGGGGGGACCCCACGTCAATTTTTTGGGGGGTCCCCCATTTTAATAGCTAGTAAAGGCTAGGCATTCAGCTGGGGGCTGATATTAGTAGCCTGGGAAGCTCCGTGGGTATTACCCCCTTCCCAGGCTTCAAACATCTGCCCCAGCTGTCTGCTTAACCTCCGCTAGAGACTAAAATTACGGGGAACCCCACGCCAATTTTTTTTAATAATAAATCCTTTATTTTAATACTAAATGACAAGTACAGTAACCAACACTATCACTGTACTTCATATATATGTGACTGACATGTTTCTATCTATCTAATCTATGTGTGATGCTCTATTCTGTCTGTTATAAATTGTCGGGTACCGCTGCTGAATTGCCGGCCGGCTTTTTTAAAGAGACGGTGCATGAAAACACTAATATTTTTTTTGATAAATCCTTTACACTAAATGACAATTACAGTAAGCAACACTGTCACTGTACTTCATATATATGTGGCTGACATGTTTCTATCTATCTAATCTATGTGTGATTCTCTATTCCTTCTATTATAAATTGTCGGGTACAGATGCTGAATTGCCAGCCGGCTTTTTTAAAGAGACGGTGCATGAAAACACTATTATTTTTTTTAATAAATCCTTTGCAGTAAATGACAAGTACAGTAAGCAACACTGTCACAGTACTTCATATATATGTGACTGACATGTTTCTATCTATCTAATCTATGTGTGATGCTCTATTCCTTCATGTCTAAATTGTCGGGTACCGGTGTATACCGCTGCTGAATTGCCGGCGGCTTTTTTAAAGAAAGCGTCTTCTGAGCAGTTTGTGACCTTTTGGACACCTTTGCAGGTGTTTTCTATGTGTTCCTATGTGTTTTTGTTTGCCTGCCATTGGTTTTAACGGTGTTCGACGGTGTTCTAAGGTGTTCGACGAACAGTTCGACGAACAGTTCCTCGAACATCCCGGTGTTCGACGAACCGAACCGAACCCGAACACTACGGGGGTTGCTCAACACTAATAAAGAGCCCTGACACACATCACCATCAATGAGTTTAACTGAGAAACAAACAAATTCTTCCCTTATCACTCCTAAACACTTTTTGCATAATAATTTGGAACACAGTGTACATGTGCTTTTCCACAAAACACCAGTGGTTCACGTAGTGAATCTTACAGTTCTAACTTGCCAACCGTGGTCTGTATGGAGTTGTTCAATAAAGGGCCCAAAATTAAGATAACATAGATGGGAGAGGTCTCTATGAATAGGAATTCCTAAGTATTTGATACCCTGTGAGGGCCAGGCAAAGGGAAAGTTGGACTGGATGGAATCCTATATGGATTTGGGGAGGGAGACATCGAGGGCCTCAGACTTCGCTGCATTGATTTTAAAATTTGACCATGTAACAAAGTGATCTATTTCAGCCATAACAGCATGGATGGATATATGTGATTGAGTGATATATACTAGGACATCATCAGCAAATAGAGAGCACTTGTACTCGGTGCTTCCCACCTCAATCCACCTAATATTGGGGTTATGGCGAATTGATGAGAGCAGGTGCTCCGTCACTAGGATGTATAAGAGAGGAGACAGAGGACATCCCTGCCTTGTCCCATTGGTGATTGTGAAAGGTGATGAATAGTGTTGAGCCACCCCCGTAGTGTTCGGGTTCGGTTCGGTTCGTCGAACACCGGGATGTTCGAGGAACTGTTCGTCGAACTGTTCGTCGAACACCTTAGAACACCGTCGAACACCGTTAAAACCAATGGCAGGCAAACAAAAACACATAGGAACACATAGAAAACACCTGCAAAGGTGTCCAAAAGCTGACAAACTGCTCTGAAGACACTCTCTTTAAAAAAGCCGGCCGGCAAATTCAGCAGCGGCATACACCGGTACCCGACAATTTAGACAAGAAGGAATAGACCATCACACATAGATTAGATAGATAGAAACATGTCAGTCACACATATAAGAAGCACAGTGACAGTGTTGGTTACTGCACTTGTCATTTAGTGTAAAGGATTTATTAAAAAAAATTTAGTGTTTTCATGCACCGTCTCTTTAAAAAAGCCGGCCGGCAATTCAGCATCTGTACCAGACAATTTAGAACAGAAAGAATAGAGAATCACACATAGATTAGATAGATAGAAACATGTCAGTCACATATATATGAAGTACAGTGACAGTGTTGCTTACTGTACTTGTCATTTAGTGTAAAGGATTTATTTAAAAAAATAATAGTGTTTTCATGCACTGTCTCTTTAAAAAAGCCGGCCGGCAATTCAGCAGCGGTACCTGACAATTTAGAACAGAAAGATAGAGCATCACACATAGATTAGATAGATAGAAACATGTCAGTCACATTTATAATAAGTACAGTGACAGTGTTGGTTACTGTACTTGTCATTTAGTGTTAAAATAAAGGATTTATTAAAATAAAAATTGGCGTGGGATCCCCCATAATTTTAGGCTCTAGCGGAGGTTAAGCAGACGGCTGGGGCAGATGTTTGAAGCCTCGGAAGGGGGTAATACCCATGGAGCTTCCCAGGCTACTAATATCAGCCCCCAGCTAAATACCTAGCCTTTACTAGCTATTAAAATGGGGGACCCCCCCAAAAAAATGACGTGGGGTCCCCCCATTTTAATAGCTAGCAAAGGCTAGGCAGACAGCTGGGGGCTGATATTAATAGCCCAGGAAGGGTGCCATGAATATTGGCCCCCTCCCAGGCTAGAAACACCAGCCGTCAGCCGCCCCAGAAATGGCGCATCCATAGGATGCGCCAATTCTGGCACTTAGCCTCGCTCTTCCCACTGCCCTGTAGCGGTGGCAGTGGGGTAATAGGGCTGGGGTTGATGTCAGCTTATAATGCCAGCTGACATCAAGCCCAGGTTAGTAATGGAGAGGCGTCTATAAGACACCTCCATTACTAACCCCATAGTCAAAGTTAAAAAAAACACAAACACCCAGAATAAAGTCCTTTAATTGAAATAAACACACAATTCTTTATTGCTCTAAATTAAACCATACTTACCGTCACGCCCATTCCAGCTGAAGCCAACGATCTCCTGTAATAAAAATAAAATAATAAAGCAACATCATCCTTACCTTTCCATGGTTCCCATGACAGCTTCAGCTCTGCTACATCGAGATGACAGGCTGGACCGCAGCAGAACGCTGCCATCCAGCCTGTCATCCCGCGGACACTGAGAAGCGCAGGCTTGCTTGCGCTCCACAGTGTCTCTCTGTGAGGGCATCCAGATGAGCCGAGTTAATGTCCAATGAACTCGGCTCACCTCATGCACGTCACTGACAGCGTGGGAAAATTCTCCTGCACTCAGCGCTTCAGCGTGGGAGAATTCTCTCACTGAAGCACTGAGTGCAGGAGAATTCTCCCACGCTGTCAGTGACGTGCAGGAGGTGAGCTGAGTTCATTGGACATGAGCTCACCTTATGCACGTCACTGACAGCGTGGGAAAATTCTCCTGCACTCAGCGCTTCAGCGTGGGAGAATTCTCACGCTGAAGCGCTGAGTGCAGGAGAATTCTCCCACGCTGTCAGTGACGTGCAGGAGGTGAGCTGAGTTCATTGGACATGAGCTCACCTTATGCACGTCACTGACAGCGTGGGAGAATTCTCCTGCACTCACCGCTTCAGCGTGAGAATTTTCCCACGCTGTCAGTGACGTGCATGAGGTGAGCCGAGTTCATTGGACATGAACTCGGCTCTTCTGGATGCTGTCACAGAGAGACGCTGAGCAGCGCAAGCAAGCCTGCGCTTCTCAGTGTCTGCGGGATGACAGGCTGGATGGCAGCTTTCTGCTGCGGTCCAGCCTGTCATCTCAATGTAGCAGAGCTGAAGCTGTCGTGGGAACCATGGGAAGGTAAGGATTATGTTGCTTTATTATTTTTCTTTTATTGCAGGGGATCGTTGGCTTCAGCTGGAATGGGCGTGATTGTAAGTATGGATTAATTTAGAACAATAAAGAATTGTGTCTTTATTTCAATTAAAGGACTTTATTCTGGGTGTTTGTGTTTTTTTTTAACTTTGACTATGGGGTTAGTAATGGGGGTGTCTCATAGACGCCTCTCCATTACTAACCTGGGCTTGATGTCAGCTGGCATTATAAGCTGACATCAACCCCCAGCCCTATTACCCCACTGCCACCGCTACAGGGCAGTGGGAAGAGCGAGGCTAAGTGCCAGAATTGGCGCATCCTATGGATGTGCCATTTCTGGGGCGGCTGACGGCTGGTGTTTCTAGCCTGGGAGGGGGCCAATATTCATGGCTCCCTTCCTGGGCTATTAATATCAGCCCCCAGCTGTCTGCCTAGCCTTTGCTAGCTATTAAAATAGGGGGGACCCCACGTCAATTTTTTGGGGGGTCCCCCATTTTAATAGCTAGTAAAGGCTAGGCATTCAGCTGGGGGCTGATATTAGTAGCCTGGGAAGCTCCGTGGGTATTACCCCTTCCCAGGCTTCAAACATCTGCCCCAGCCGTCTGCTTAACCTCCGCTAGAGACTAAAATTATGGGGGATCCCACGCCAATTTTTTTTTAAATAAATCCTTTATTTTAACACTAAATGACAAGTACAGTAAGCAACACTGTCACTGTACTTCATATATATGTGACTGACATGTTTCTATCTATCTAATCTAAGTGTGATGCTCTATTGCTTCCATTCTAAATTGTCGGGTACAGATGCTGAAATGCCGGCCGGCTTTTTTAAAGAGACAGTGCATGAAAACACTATTATTTTTTTTAATAAATCCTTTACACTAAATGGCAAGTACAGTAATCAACACTGTCAATGTACTTCTTATATATGTGACTGAAATGTTTCTATCTATCTAATCTATGTGTGATTCTCTATTCCTTCTATTCTAAATTGTCGGGTACCGCTGCTGAATTGCCGGCCGGCTTTTTTAAAGAGACGGTGCATGAAAACACTAATATTTTTTTTTATAAATCCTTTACACTAAATGACAAGTACAGTAATCAACACTGTCACTGTACTTCATATATATGTGACTGACATGTTTCTATCTATCTAATCTATGTGTGATGCTCTATTCTTTCGCTTCTAAATTGTCGGGTACCGGTGTATGCCGCTGATGAATTGCCGGCTTTTCATGTTTCACTGTGAGCACAGTTCCCATCGATTTGGGCAATCACTCTAATGCCACAACCACCATGGCTGTGGCATTACAGTGAGTGGCAGACAATCCCTGCATGATTGGTGCTCTAAATAGCGCCAGACATGCAGGACACGCTTTTGGTGCACGAACAGTTATCGAACATAACCTCGAACAGCCGAATTTTTTGCAAATCGTTCGGGTTCGTCGAACAACTCGAACACCGCCCAAAACAGCTCGAATTTGAGATTGGCGAACAGTTCTAGTCGAACACCGCTCATCTCTAGTGATGAAAATGTTCTGATGCACCCCCTGGGCCTTGGGACACCCGGAGCCGGACCCTTTTTGGTGGATGCTGGTGGTTGTAGACTTCGTGGCGGCGACCCGGTTCCGTGGTTCAGGGCGGTCAAACCAGTGGCGGAACTATTTATGTGGTTTTGATGTTTAAATGTCCGACTACGCCACCCGTGGATTGCGGTCAGAGTGAACCGCCGCTGCAGGGCAGACCGCTGAGGCTGGTGTTGTGGGTGCAGCAGAGCGTAGCATAACTCCCCACGGGAGGAGTATAGCCTCAGGGCAGTGTATGCGGAGGATGGGGGTGATGGTGCAGGGCAGCAGCAGTAGCGACACGGAGTCAGTGATGCAGTCCAGGGCCTTTACTCACAGTTCTTATTATCCAGATCACGTCTGCAGGTAACGGCTGCCCACGTCATACTGTGCTCACCAGGTGAGGGGCTCAGACAACTCCCAGATAACTTTGGAGCGCTTCACAGGACCCCCTTTGTGTGTCCTTTGTCTGGCCTTTCTTACCAACCCTTCTGTCCGGCTGCCTCGGGCCTCCTCTTGGTAAACTTGGCGCCAGTTTCCCTGACCCTATGTGGTGCCTTCCTAGCGGGTGTAGCGAGGGGCTGCGCCACATAAAATGTCACAGCCTCCGGTTTCTAGTTGAGGGTCGTTTCCTGCCTCCACTAGTTTGGGGACCGGTCTCCCCCTTTGGCCTGACCCCTCCACGCAGGTGGATTCGGGCGTGCGGTGGCGACTCGCCCGTCCGCACCCCTGGGATCTCTTCATTCCTCGTTCCTGGAGCCTTCTCTGCTTCTCTTCCTTCCTTCTCCCTCTTCCAGGCCTGGGCCTCTGTTACTAGGCAAGCCTCCGGAGCAGAGCTCATGCAGAGCCCCTGCTCCCTACCGCTTCTGCTCAGACTTCTCTGCACTGAACTAAGATGGTGCCCACCTTTTATACTCCCTTCTCAATGCACCCAGGAACTGCTTCCTCCCTGCTCCTGCACTACAGGGTTCCCCTTCCTCAGTGTTCCCTCCCCCCACTCCAGCCAGGGACAGGGACTGTCGTGCCCATCTCAGAGGCATATTGGTTGTCCTGCCCCACGGCAATGTGGTGTAATGCATGCAGGTGTCGGGTCCTGATCCACACTCCATCCTTACCTGAGAGTGAGATATCACACCTCTGGGTGAGGTGCAATACCTCTGTAGCAACCGAGCCCTCAGGGTGCTACAGTTCCATTTATCTTCAGCCTAGGTGACGTATTGTGATACAGGGCCGTGATTTTGGCTATAAAAGGGTCCCCTAGACCCCTACCCCAAGCTTTTTAAGAGAATCATATATGGCGTGCCAGGAGACTCTATGGAATGCTTTCTCAGCATCCAACGAGAGTATCTAATTACAAATTTTTAACTGCATCTAGCCCAGGAAATACTTTGTGCCTAGTAGCAGTGTCTGCTAGTCAGCGGATTATCCCGGCTGTTAAGCAAGCTACACCACCTGTAGTTTGGACACTTAATTTTTTCAAAGGAAATGCTTCGGGACCACGGGATACTCAGTGAAGAGCATCAGGAGGCACCCCAAGGCATAGGGGCTGGGACTGGCAGTAGGATGCATTGCGGTGGATAGCCGAGCTTTATAAAAGCTTTTTAACTGCAGCAGCTTTAGTGGACGCTACTGGAGCTGGAATTACGCGGCTGCTGGCATGAGACTTGCCCTCCAATAGATCCTTGTAAATGGATTTAAAGTGTATTCATTCAAATTAGAGAGACAATTTAAATTAAAAAGCTTAGAGCTGCCTCCACTACAGGGGGGCTCGCTCGACCCAACGGCAGACAGGCACCAGTATTGGGAGAGGGGGGCTGGCTGTCAGGGTTCACTGCGGCTCTGGCACAAACCCGGCGACATGGAGGTGGCACGGGCAGGAGCCGACTGAATGTGTCGGCTTCTCACTTTTTGGATTTTAGAAGGGCATGACATGCCTATATCTGTGTCTCCCCCTCCTTTTACTCCTCCACCTCTTTTCTTTTCGCATGACTATATGTACTTGTCACTTTTCCATGTGTTAGTTGTGTCTTCTGAGCAGTTTGTCAGCTTTTGGACACCTTTGAAGGTGTTTTCTATGTGTTTTTGTTTGCCTGCCATTGGTTTTAACGGTGTTCGAAGGTGTTCGACGAACACACGGGTGTTCAACGAACCGAACCGAACTTGAACACTACGGGGGTGGCTCAACACTAATCCCCAGTTCCGTTGATATTTTGGCTGCTGCTATTGTCATTTAGATTTTTGGATTTTTGTATTTAAATCTATCCTTTTCCTCCCCATTTTATTCCTTTTGAAAAGACGCGCACATGTGACATCTGCACATCAATGGCTATTCTAAGCTGAATGTTCCTGCTTTCATCAGATTGCAGCAACTATGCAGTTTGACCCTGGGCAAGTACTGGCATGGGAGACTGGCTGGGAATCCCTGGTTCCGTTGACATTTTGGCTGCTGCTATTGTCATTTGGATTTTTGCTTTTAAAATCTAACCTTTCACTCCCCATTTTATTCCTTTTGAAAAGACGCGCACATGTGACATCTGCATGTCAGCAGCCATTCTAAGCTGAATGTGCCTGCTCTCGTCAGATTACAGCCGCTTTGCGTTTGAGGCTGGGCATGTACCGGCATGGGAGACTGGCTGGGAATCCCGTATTCCGTCGACATTTTGGCTGCTGCTATTGTCATTTGGATTTTTGGATTTTGTTTTTAAAATCTAACCTTTCCCTCCTCATTTTATTCATTTTGAAAAGACGCGCACATGTGACATCTGCATGTCAATGGCCCTTCTAAGCTGAATGTGCCTTTCCTCATCAGATCGCTGCTGCTATGCAGCTTGAGGCTGGGCAAGTACCAGCATGGGAGACTGGCTGGGAATTCTTGGTTCCGTTGACATTTTGGCTGCTGCTATTGTCATTTGGATTTTTGTTTTTAAAATCTAACATTTCCCTCCCCATTTTATTCCATTTGAAAAGACGCGCACATGTGACATCTGCACGTCAATGGCCATTCTTAGTTGAATGTGCCTTCTCTTGTCAGGTTGCAGCTGCTATGAAGCTTGAGGATGGGAAAGTACAGGCATGGGAGACTGGCTGGGAATCCTCAGTTCTGTTGACATTTTGGCTGCTGCTATTGTCATTTGGATTTTTGGATTAATGTTTTTAAAATCTAACATTTCCCTCCCCATTTTATTACTTTTGAAAAGACACGCACATGTGACATCAACCCATCAACGGCCTTTCAAAGCTGAATGTGCCTGCTCTTTGTCAGACTGCATCTGCTACACAGCTTGAGGCCAGGCAAGTACTGCCATGGGAGACTGGCTGGGAGTCTCTGATTCCATTAACATTTTTGCTGCTGCTATTGTCATTTCGATTTTTGGTTTTAAAATCTAACCTTTCCCTCCCCATTTTATTCCTTTTGAAAAGACGCTCACATGTGCCATTTACATGTCAACAGCCATTCCAAGCTGAGTGTGTCTGCCCTTGTCAGATTGCATCCGCTACGCCGATTGAGGCTGGGCAAGTGCTGGCATGGGAGACTGGATGGGAATGCCCAGTTGTGTTGACATTTTGGCTGCTGCTAATGTCATTTGGATTTTTGTTTTTAAAATCTAACCTTTCCCTCCCCATTTTATTCCTTTTGAAAAGACACGCACATTTGACATCTGTATGTCAACTGCCATTCTGAGCTGAATGTGCCTGACCTCATCAGATCGCAGCCGCTACGCAGCTTGAGGCCTGCCAGGTACAGGTATCGGAGACTGGCTGACAATCCTTGGTTCTGTTGACATTTTGGCTGCTGCTATTGTCTTTTGGATTTTTGGATTTTTGTTTTTAAAATCTAACCTTTCCCTCCCCATTTTATTCCTTTTTAAAAGACTCGCACATTTGACATCTACTCGTCAAAGGCCATTCAAAGCCAAATGTGCTTTCCCTCGTCTGATCAAAGCAGCTGCGCAGCTTGAGACTGGGCAAGTGCTGGCATGGGAGACTGGATGGGAATGCCCAGTTGTGTTGACATTTTGGCTGCTGCTATTGTCATTTGGATTTTTGTTTTTAAAATCTAATCTTTCCCTCCCCATTTTATTCCTTTTGAAAAGACGTGCACAAGAGACATCTGCACATCAAAGACCATTCTAAGCTGAGTGTGCCTGCCCTCGTCAGATCACAGATCCTACGCAGCTTGAGGCCAGGCAAGTACCAGCATTGGAGACTGGCTGGGAATCCCTGGTACCATTAACATTTTGGCTGCTGCTATTGTCATTTGGATTTTTGTTTTTAAAATCTAACTTTTACCTAACCATTTCATTCCTTTTGAAAAGACACACACATGTGACAGCTGCACATCAAAGGCCATTCTAAGCTGAATGTGCCTTCCCTTGTTAGATTGCAGCAGCTATGCAGCTTGAGGCTGGGCAAGTACTGTTATGGGAGACTTGATGGGAATCCCCGGTTCCATTGACATTTTGGCATCTGCTATTGTCATTTGGATTTTAGGATTATTGTTTTTAAAATCTAACGTTTCCCTCCCCATTTTATTCCTTTTGAAAAGACGCGCACATGTGACATTTGCACATCAAAGGCCATTCTAAGCTCAATGTGCCCTCCCTCGTCAGATAGCAGCCGCTACACAGCTTGAGGCCGGGCAAGAAACAGCATAGGACAGTGGCTGGGAATCTCAGGTTCCGTTGACATTTTGGCTGCTGCTATTGTCATTTGCATTTTTGTTTTTAAAATTGAACCTTTCCCTCCCCATTTTATTCCTTTTGAAAAGACGAGCACATGTGGCATCTGTATGTCGACGGCCCTTCTAAGATGAATTCATGCCATCGTCAGATCGCAGCTGCTATGCAGCTTGAGACTGGCTGGGAATCCCCGTTTCCATTAACATTTTGGCTGCTGCTATTGTCATTTGGATTTTTGTTTTTAAAATCTAACCTTTCCCTCCCCATTTTATTCATTTTGAAAAGACGCGCACATGTGACATTTGCACGTCAACAGCAATTCTAAGCTGAATATGCCAGCCCTCGTCAGATTGCTGCCGCTACACAGTTTGAGGCCAGGCAAGAACAGGCATGGGAGCCTTGCTGGGAATCCCCAGTTCCGTTGACATTTTGGCTGCTGCTATTGTCATTTGGATTTTTGTTTTTAAAATCTTACCTTTCCCTCCATATTTTATTCCTTTTGAAATGACGTGCACATGTGACCTCAGCATGTCAACGGCCAATTTAAGCTGAGTTTGCCTGCCTCTTGTCCAATCGCTGCAGCTAGGCAGCTTGAGGCTGGGCAAATACCAGTGTGGGAGACTGGCTGGGAATCCCTGCTTCCATTGACATTATTGCTGCTGCTATTGTCATTTGGATTTTTGTTTTTAAAATATAACCTTACCCTCCCCATTTTATTCCTTTTGAAAAGACGCGCACATGTGACTTCTGCACGTTAATGGCCAATCTAAGCTGAATTTGCCTGCCTCTTGTCAAATCGCTGCAGCTAGGCAGCTTGAGGCCGGGCAAATACCAGCGTGGGAGACTGGCTGGGAATCCCTGGTTCCGTTGACATTTTGGCTGCTGCTATTGTCATTTGGATTTTTGGATTTTTGTTTTTAAAATCTAACCTTTCCCTCCCCATTTTATTCCTTTTGAAAAGACGTGCACATGTGACATCTGCAAGTCACCGGCCATTCTAAGCTGGATATGCCTTCCCTCATCAGATCGCAACTGCTACGCAGCTTGAGGCTGGGCAAGTACTGGCATGGGAGACTGGCTGGGAATCCTCTGTTCTGTTGACATTTCGGCTGCTGCTATTGTCATTTGGATTTTTGTTTTTAAAATTTAACCTTTCCCTCCCCATTTTATTCCTTTTGAAAAGACACGCACATGTGACATCTGTACGTCAATAGTCATTCTAAGCTGAATGTGCCTACCCTCATCTGATTGCAGTTGCTACGCAGTGTGAGGCCAGGCATGTACCAGCATGTGAGACTGGCTGGGAATTCCCGTTTCCGTAGACATTTTGGCTGCTGTTATTGTCATTTGGATTTTTGGATTTTTGTTCTTAAATATTACCTTTCCCTCCCCATTTTATTCCTTTTGAAAAGACGTGCACATGTGAAATCTTCACGTCAATGGCCATTCTAAGCTGAATGCGCCTGCCCTCATCTTATCACAGCCGCTATGCAGCTTGATGCTGGGCAAATACCACCATGGGAGACAGGCTGGGAATCCCCAGTTCAGATGACATTTTGGCTGCTGCTATTGTCATTTGGATTTTTGGATTTTTGTTTTTAAATCTTACTTTTCCCTCCCCATTTTATTGCTTTTGAAAAGACGCGTACATGTCACTTCAGCATGTCAACAGCTATTATAAGCTGAATGTGGCTCCCCTTGTTAGATTGCAGCTGCTATGCAGCTTGAGGCCGGGCAAGTACCGGCATGGATGACTGGTTGGGAATCCCCAATTCCATTGACAATTTGGATGCTGCCATTGTTATTTGGATTTTTGTTTTTAAAATCTTACCTTTCCCTCCGCATTTTATTCCTTTTGAAAAGACGTGCACATTTGACATAAGCATTTCAACGGCCATTCTAAGCTGAATGTGGCTGCCCTCGTCAGATCACAGCCGCTACACTGCTTGAGGCCGGGCAAGTACCAGCATGGAAGACTAGCTGGGAATCTCCGGTTCCGTTGACATTTTGGCCGCTGCTTTTGTCATTTGGATTTTTGTTTTTAAAATCTAACCTTTCCCTCCTCATTTTATTCCTTTTGAAAAGACACGCACATGTAATATCTGCATGTCAATGGCCTTTCTAATCTGAATGTGCCTTTCCTCATCAAATCACAGCCGCTACACAGCTTGAGGCCAGGCAAGTACCAGCATGGGAGACTGGCTGGGAATCTCCGGTTCCATTGACATTTTGGCTGCTGCTATTGTCATTTGGATTTTTGGAATTTTGTTTTTAAAATCTAAGATTTTACTCCCCATTTTATTCCTTTTGAAAAGACGCGCACATGTAACATCTCCATGTCAACGGCCATTCTAAGCTGAATGTGCCTTTCCTCATCAGATTGCAGCTGCTACGCAGCTTATGGCCAGGCAAGTACCTTCATGGGAGACTGGCTGGGTGTCCCTGGTTCCGTTGGCATTTTGGCTGCTGC
Source organism: Phyllobates terribilis (assembly GCF_046119375.1). Taxonomy (NCBI): domain Eukaryota; kingdom Metazoa; phylum Chordata; class Amphibia; order Anura; family Dendrobatidae; genus Phyllobates; species Phyllobates terribilis. The sequence goes on from NW_027362792.1 coordinate 7,223,632, forward strand.
TATTGTCATTTGGATTTTTGTTTTTAAAATCTTTCCTTTCCCTCCCCATTTTATTCCTTTTGAAAAGACGCTCACATGTGACATTTACACGTCAATGACCATTCCAAGCTGAGTGTGTCTGCCCTTGTCAGATTGCATCCGCTACGCCGATTGATGCTGGGCAAGTGCTGGCATGGGAGACTGGATGGGAATGCCCGGTTGTGTTGACAGTATGGCTGCTGCTATACTCATTTGGATTTTTGTTTTTAAAATCGAACCTTTCCCTCCCCATTTTTTGCCTTTTGAAAAGACGCGCACATGTGACTTCAGCACATCAGCAGCCAATCTAAGCTGACTGTGACTTCTCTTGTCAGAATGCAGCTGTTACGCAGCTTGAGGTTGGACAGGTACATGCATGGGAGACTGGCTGGGAATCCCTGGTTTCATTAATATTTTGGCTGCTGCTAATGTCATTTGGATTTTTGTTTTTAAAATCTAACCTTTCTCTCCCCATTTTATTCCTTTTGAAGAGACGCGCCCATGTGACATCAGCCCGTCAACAGCCATTCTAAGCTGGATGTGCCTTCCCTCGTCAGATTGCAGCTGCTATGCAACTTAAGGCTGGGCAAGTACTGGCTTGGGAGACTGGCTGGGAATCCCTGGTTCCGTTCACTTTCTGGTTGCTGCTATTGTCATTTGGATTTTTGTTTTTAAAATCTAACCTTTCCCTCCCCATTTTATTCCTTTTGAAAAGACACGCACATGTGCAATCTGCACGTCAACAGCCATTCTAAGCTGAATGTGCCAGCTGTCGGCAGATCACAGCTGTCAGCAGATCACAGCCGCTATGCAGCCTGATTCCGGTCAAGTACCCGCATGGAAGACTGGCTGAGAATCCCCGGTTCCGTTGACATTTTGGCAGCTGCTATTGTCATTTGGATTTTTGGATTTTTTTTAAAAAATCTAACCTTTCCCTCCACGTTTTATTCCTTTTGAAAAGACACGCACATGTGACATCTGCATGTCAACGGCCATTCTAAGCTGAATATGCCTTCCCTCGTCAGATCGTAGCCGCTATGCATCTTGAGGCCGGCAAGTACCAGCATGAGAATCCCAGGTTCCGTTGACTTATTGGCTGCTGCTATTGTCATTTGGATTTTTGTTTTTAAAATCTAATCTATCCCTCCCCATTTTATTACTTTTGAAAAGACGCGCACATGTGACATTTGTTCGTTAACAGCCATTCTAAGCTGAATGTTCCTGCACTCGTCAGATCGCAGCCACTACACAACTTGAGGCCAGGCAGTTTCAGGCATGGGAGACCAGCTGGGAATCTCCGCTTCTGTTGACTTTTTGGCTGCTACTATTGTCATTTAGATTTTTGTTTTTAAAATTTATCCTTTCCCTCCCCATTTTATTCCGTTTGAAAAGATGCGCACATGCTATATCTGCACGTCAATGGCCATTCAAAGCTTAATGTGCCTGTCCTCGTCAGATCGCAGCCCCTATGCAGCTTGAGGCTGGGCAAGTACCAGCATGGGAGATTGTCTGTGAATCCCTGGTTCTGTTGAAATTTTTGCTGCTGCTATTGTCATTTGGATTTTTGGATTTTTGTTTTTAAAATCTAACCTTTCCCTCCCCATTTTATTCCGTTTGAAAAGACGCACACATGTGACAGCTGCATGTCAACGGCCATTCTAACCTGAATGTGCCTGCCCTCGTCAGATCGCAGCTGCTATGCAGCTTGAGGCTTGGCAAGTTCTGGCATGGGAGACTGGCTGTGAATCCGCGGTTCCATTGACATTTTGGCTGCTGCTATTGTCATTTGGATTTTTGTTTTTAAAATCTAACTTTTCCCTCCACATTTTATTCCTTTTGAAAAGACGTGCACATGCGACATCCTCTCGTCAATGGCCATTCTAAGCTAAATGTGCTTGCTCTCATGAGATAGCAGCTGCTATGCAGCTTGAGGCTTGGCAAGTTCTGGCTTGGCAGACTGGCTGTGAATCCAGTTTCCATTGACATTTTGGCTGCTGTTATTGTCATTTGGATTTTTGCTTTTAAAATCTAACCTTTCCCTCCCCATTTTATTCATTTTGAAAAGACGCGCACATGTGACATCAGCACGTCAATGGCCATTCTAAGCTGAATGTGCCTGCTCTCATCAGATCGCAGCTGCTATGCAGCTTGAGGCTGGGCAAGTACCGTCATGGGAGACTGGCTGAGAATTCCTTGTTCTGTTGGCATTTTGGCTGCTGCTATTGTCATTTGGATTTCTGGATTTTTGTTTTTAAAATCTAACATTTCCCTCCCCATTTTATTCCTTTTGAAAAGACGTGCACATGAGACAACTGTAAATCAACGGCCATTCTAAGCTGAATGTGCTTACCCTCGTCAGATCGTAGCCGCTAAGCAGCTTGAGGCTGGGCAAGTACTGGCATGGGAGACTGGCTGGGAATCCTTATTTCCATTGACATTTCGGCTGCTGCTACTGTCATTTGGATTTTTGATTTTAAAAATCTAACTTTTCCCTCCCCATTTTATTCCTTTTGAAAAGACGTGCAAATGTAACATTTGCATGTCAACGGCCATTCAAAGCTGAATGTGCCTGCCTTTGTCAGGTCACAACCACTATGCAGCTTGAGCCTGGGCAAGTCCCAGCATGGGAGACTGGCTGGGAATCCCCTCTTCCATTGACATTTTGGCTGCTGCTGTTGTTATTTGGATCTTTGCCTTTAAAATCTAACTTTTCCCTCCCCATTTTATTCGTTTTGAAAAGACGCGCACATGGACCATTCGCTCGTCATCGGACATTCTAAGCTGAATGTGCTAACCTTCGTCAGATCGCAGATGCTATGCAGCTTGGGGTTGGGCAAGTACCGGCATGGGAGACTGGCTGGGAATTCCGAGTTCCATTGACATTCTCGCTTCTGCTATTGTCATTTGGATTTTTGTTTTTAAAATCTAACCTTTACCTCCCCATTTTATTCCTTTTGAAAAGACGCGCACATGTGACATCTGCATGTTAATGGCCATACAAAGCTGAATGTGCCTTCCCTTGTCGGATCACAGCTGCTACACAGCATGACGCGCCCCCTGGGCCTGTGTCGTGCAGGGGAACCCGGAACCGGGTCTGTTGTAGAATGCTGGGGGTTATAGTCTCCGTATGGCGGTGACCCGGTCCGTGCCCAGGGTGGTCAAACCAGTGGCAGTCTTAATGTATAGCAAATGTCCGACTACGCCACCCGTGGATTGCGGTCAGTGGGGACCGCCGCTGCGCTGCCGACTGCTGAGGCTGATGTTGTTTGCGCAGCCGAGTATGGGATAACTCCCCACGGGAGAAGTATTGCCTCAGGGCAGCTAATGTGAGAGATGATGGGAGTGATGGTGTGAGGGTCCCAGTGCTAATGGTGCTGGTGCGGCAAGGAATCACTGAGACGTGAGGTGCAGTTCAGGGTCTTTACTGATGTTACAAGGCAGACTCTCCCGGGAGTACTGGCTAGTATAAGGGGCCTGGTCAGTCTGCGAGCAAGCAGGAGTTCCCCTGGCCAGGTGGAGTTGTAGGCCTCCCCGTTTATCTGCACTCTTCCTGGCTACCTTGCTGTCAGCGGTTACAAGTAGCCCACGTCCCTGAGTATACCGTGTGGTGCTCACCCGTATGGCTGGTGACTTGGGGCATTCTGTTAGCCTCTGCTCCTGAATGGCGGCGCTGGTCCCTTCTTTGTGACTGAACCTCCGGGTTTCTATGGCCATAGGACCTGGAATCCCCTGCCGGCTGGTTTCTGCTGCTGGGTATATATCAGTCCCCACAGCCTCAGACTCCTGTGTCCGGTTTTAGTAACTTCAGCCAGGGCGAGCTATATCTCTGCTCACAGCCCCTGGCCTTCTGCCTCTGCTCCTACAGAGCTCCTGATGTATCTTTTCCTGTGTCTGCAGCTTCACTCTAGGCTCTGACTGCTCTGCTTCTTCTGCAGGCTCTGTCTCTGTCTCACCTAATCCCGCCCCAGACCCAGTTTATAAGGGCAGATTCCTCCCCTCCCAGGTCTGGGCGGGCAGTGTTTCATGCTTAGGGCTCCTGACCAGAGAAACCTCCCACTTGCTCTCAGACATAATATCTCTATTACTGTGGCAACCAGACCCCTGGGGTGTCACATTACCCCCCTAGTAAATTTTAGTAGTCCGGGACTAAACACATTTTTAAAACATAATAACAGGGTATAACAATAATACAATAACATATTTACAAGAAGCCTTAGTTCTTTAAAGGTCACGGCGTGTCCGCAACCGGGTGTCCATATCACCCAAGGTGAAGCTTTAAGCGAAGTAGGGGACCTGTCCAAAGCAAACCCCTTGCGTTGTCCTTGGGCGTGGCTGCAAGGGTAGACTAACTACTTTGGGCCGCAAGGATGCCACGCCAGACAGGTTTTCTCTTCCGCGGCCGTCTTCGCAAGAGGCACCAAGGTGCAACTATCTACAAAACTGTTCCGGTTATCTAGCGTCCATAACCTGTTAGTCCATAAAAATCTGCAGGGCAACTGAGAAACATAATTAATAACAGGCAACAAACATAAACCATAAACAGTTAGCAGATAAATTCACAGTGCATTAGTTTAGATTCTCCAGCGAGCGGGCATCTGACCTCTAGTGACTCTAGTGGACCTACGGAGCTCACTAACTGGTTCTGCACTACAGGGTGTAGGAGGTGTTATGGGTAAGCTGGGCAGCTGTCTGTGCACTCTTTGGCTCACTAGGGGCACGGCAGGCTCACTACTAGCAGAGGGTTGATCCTCCTGTACTGCTGGTGTGGACTCTTCTGCCTCTTGGGCCGGCTGCTCTTCCAGCTCTACCGATTCCTCTGTAGGCACTTGAGGGGCTGGCTGGAGAAAGGTGAGGACGGGTACAACGACAGCGCCGTTTACTTGTGTCCAAGACCGGGGGAAGTGTCCGAGTATGGTACTGATCATTTCTCCCCTTTCCTCTGCGGGTTGAGGGTTTCCTTGATCTTCTTCAGGGCTTTGCAGCTGTTCGGGACACTTCTTCTGGTGGTCTCTGGAGACAATGGCTGTGGTTTCTCCTCCATCCTTACTGATTAAGCAGATTTTTTGGTTCTCATGGCTTGATGGCAGTACGGTGTATGGGTCCTTCTCCCACTGGTCGTCCAATTTGTGGAGCCGCCTCTTCCTCTTCAAGACCTGCTCTCCAGCTACCAGAGGAACAGCGGGAGCATACTGGTTATAAGCCTTCTCTTGCATTTCTCTAGCTTGAGACAGACTTCGCTCGACGCTCTCCTGTACTTTCCGATACTGCTGCTGCCGTTCTGTATCCCAGTCTGCCTCTGGCAAGGTGTCCTCAGGCGTCAGGACTCCCATATCCAGGTCAATAGGCAGCTTACCAGGTCTTGCTCTCATTAGGTAAGCCAGGGTACAGTTGGTGGAACCTACAGGGATGTGGTTATACAGGTCCACCAGATCGGGCAGTTTCTCAGGCCACAGACTGCATTCTTCCAGGGGCAATGTTTTTAGCAGATCTATCACCACCTGGTTTATCTTCTCGCAGAGTCCATTGGTTTGAGGGTGATAGGGCGTTATTCTTATCTTCTTGAAGCCATACAGGTTGCAGAACTCCTGGAAGACCTCCGCTTCGAAGGCTGGTCCTTGGTCTGTCAACACTTGGTCCGGGTACCTGTGTGGATGGCAGAAGTGCTGCTGGAAGGCTCTAGCTGCTGTTTGAGCCGTTAAGTCCTTGACCGGGACCACCACCAGGAACCGGGAGTAATGATCTACGATTGTGAGGGCGTAGACATACCCAGATCTGCTTGGAGCCAGTTTCACATGGTCCAGGGCTACCAGTTCCAGTGGCTGTCTGGTGATGATGGGCTGCAGGGGAGTCTTCTGGCTGGCTCGGTCTTTTCTTCTCAGGTGGCACGGGCCACAGTCTCTGCACCACCTCTCGATGGCTCCTCTCATGCCTACCCAGTAGAACCGTTCACGCAACAAGAACTCCAGCTTCTTCCATCCGAAATGCCCTGCTCCGTTGTGGTATGCCTCCAGAACCATAGCCGCGTCTCGTCTTGGGACTACTACCTGCCAGGTCAACTCATGTGTTCGAGAGTTAACCATTCTCCGGCACAGCTTCTCCCTGTAGAGGAACAGCTTACTTTTCTCCTTCCACAGTTGCTTGGTCTCCTCCGGAGCATCTGGGTCAAGATGGGCATCGGCCTGGGTCAGCATTTCCTTCACCAAATGGACTGCGGGATCACTGTCTTGCGTCTCCGCCCAGTTGTAGTGGGGCAAGGGAATGAACGTCACAGAGCGCCTGTCCTTCAACGGGTTGTTATCCGTGTACACGGTGAATTTGGAGAAGGCAAGGTAATGCTTGAAACGTTCGGTCACTGCCCACACTACTGCCAGGAACTCCAGCTTGAATGAGCTATAATTCTCAGGGTTCCTCTCCGTGGGCCGTAGCTTTCGGCTGGCGTAAGCGATTACCCGTTCTTTCCCTTGCTGGATCTGGGACAGTACGGCTCCTAGCCCGATGTTGCTTGCGTCCGTGTGGAGGATAAAGGCTGGCTGTAGTCTGGATATGCCAGGATTTCATCCCCCGTGAGGGCCATCTTCAGCTGGCAGAAGGACTCCTCTTCCAGCTTTTCCCACCTAAAGGGCGGCTTCTGGTTTTTGGCTTTCCGAGATTGACCTATCAGGAGGTCTTGCATAGGGGCTGCCATTTTTGTGAAACCGGGAATGAATCTTCGGTAGTAGCCTACCAACCCGAGGAACTGCCGCACTTCCTTTATGCTGGAGGGTCTTGGCCAGTCCTTAATCACGGTGATCTTATCAGGGTCAGGAGCCACTCCGTCAGCACTCACCACGTGTCCCAGGTATTACACCTTTGGTTTCAGGACGTGACACTTGGAGGGTTTCACCTTTAGGCTGTAGTTTGCCAGAGCTTCGAACACTTCTGCCAGGTGTTTCAGGTGGTCCTCGTAGGTCTTGGAATAGACGATGACATAGTCGAGATATAACAGGACCGTCTCGAAGTTCCGGTGTCCCAGACAGCATTCCATCAACCGTTGGAAGGTTCCTGGTGCGTTGCAGAGCCCGAACGGCATACAGTTAAATTCGCTGAGACCCATCGGGGTGGTGAATGCGGTCTTCTCCCGGTCCGCCTCTGCTACAGGAACCTGCCAGTACCCGCTAGTGAGATCCAAAGTAGAGAAGGAGTTAGCAGATTTTAATGCAGCTAAGGACTCTTCTATCCTTGGTAGCGGGTACGCATCTTTGTGTGTGATACGGTTGACCTTCCTGTAGTCTACACACATTCTCATGGTGTTGTCTTTCTTTTTCACTAAGACTAGTGGAGCTGCCCAGGGGCTACAGCTGTCCCTGATTACCCCAGCCTCCTTCATGTCTCTAAGCATCCCCTTGGCGTGTTGGTAGTGTGCCGGGGGTACGGGTCGGTATCTCTCCTTTATGGGAGGATGGTCTCCCATGGGGATGTGGTGTTCTACCCCCTTTACTCGCCCGAAGTCTAGCGGGTGTTTACTAAACACTCTCTCCTACTCTCCAACCACCCGATAGACTCCCTGTTTCTGGTGTGAGGGAGTGGAGTCAGTACCCAAATGTAGTTGCTGACACCAGTCCTCCATTAGTTTCTTAGAGCCGTTACCTTCCTCTGGTTGAGATGGAGGCAAGGGTTCCACGGCCTGTACAGAGTTCTGGTTAATGGTAAACAATTTGGCTAGCGTGGCATACCGGGGCAGGTGTACTTCTCTCTCCCCGATATTTATGATGCGAACGGGCACCTTACCATGGCGTACATCGATCACCCCCCGTGCTGTCAAAATGGTGGGCCTACTGTCTGAATAGACGGGTTCTACCATTGCTTGGTAGTCTCTACCTCTTAGACCAATAGCTGCCCGGCACCAAATCATCATCTCACTTTTTGGGGGCATGGCAATAGGGAACGGGTCACACATTCTCACGCTACCTATCTCACCACCAGATAGTTCCACCTGTTGCCGCTTCATCAGTGCCCGGATCTCTTTTTGGAGCACACGCTGCTGGCCGGAACTGGCATTCTTGGCAACCTGCTGTAAAATGAGAATCACCTCTGCAAGACAATTTTCAATCACATTAGTTCCCAAGGTTATTCTAGGGTGACTCTCATGACGGTCTATGTCAACTATAATCAGTCCTTGTGCCGCCAGTTCGACTTTACCGATCTTAATGGTCACCTCTTTGAATCCCACCTGTGGCACGGGCTGACCATTGCTGGCGATGATACTCAGGTCGTCATCTGGGTAGCGGGTTATGTCCGAGTCATTCCAGTACTGTTTAAAGAGCACGTACGGGATGGTGGTCACCTGTGACCCAGTGTCTAGTAGGGCACTCATAGGAATGCCATCCAGCACCACAGGCAAGATTGGACGTCCCCCTACGTATTTATCACGCCAGTTTGATGGGCCTGATGGTCTTATGCTTGGGAGTTGGCCCTCTACCCCAGGTTGTGCCCGTTTAACCCCTTCAGGACCCAGCCTATTTTGACCCTAAAGACCTTGGCATTTTTGTCAATTCTGACCAGTGTCCCTGGAACTCTCTGGAACACTTCAACGGATCCTAGCGATTCTGAGACTGTTTTTTCGTGACATATTGGGCTTCATGTTAGTATTAAATTTAGGTCGATAATATTTGCGTTTATTTGTGAAAAAATCAAAAATATGGGAAAAATTTAGAAAATTTTGCAATTTTCAAATTTTGAATTTTTATTCTACTAAACCAGAGAGTGATGTGACACAAAATAGTTAATAAATAACATTTCCCACATGTCTACTTTACATCAGCACAATTTTGGAAAAAAAAAAAATTTTGGTAGGAAGTTTGAAGGGTTCAAAGATCATCAGCAATTTATCTTTTTTCCAGCAAAATTTACAAAACCAATTTTTTTAGTGACCACATCACATTTGAAGTCCCTTTGAGGGGTCTTTATGACAGAAAACACCCAAAAGTGACACCATTCCAAAAACTGCACCCCTCAAGCTACTCAAAACTACATTCAAGAAGATTATTAACCCTTCAGGTGCATCACAGGAACTAAAGCCACATGGAAGAAAAAAATGAACATTTTTATTTTTCTAACAAAAATTTTCTTTTAGCCTAAATTTTTTAATTTTCACATGGGTAACAGGATAAAATGCATCCTAAAATTTGTTGGTGAATTTCTCCTTAGTACACTGATACCTCATATGTGGTCATAAACCACTGTTTGGGCACACGGCAGGGCTCAGAAGGGAAGGAGCGCCATTTTACTTTTTGAATGGAAAATTAGCTCCAAAAGTCAAATTGCGCTCCTTCTCTTCTGAGCCCTGCCATGCGCTCAAACAGTGGTTTATGACCACATATGAGGTATCAGTGTACTCAGGAGAAATTGACCAATACAATTTAGGATGCATTTTATCCTGTTACCCATGTGAAAATTAAAAAATTTAGGCTAAAAGAAATTTTTTGTGAAAAAAAAAGTACTTTTTTGTTTTCACAAATCATTTTGTGAAGCACCTGGGGGTTCCAAGTGCTCACTATGCATCTAGATAGGTGCCTTGGGGGGTCTAGTTTCCAAAATGGGGTTACTTGTGGGGGAGCTCCACTGTTTAAGCACATTAGGGGCTCTCCAAACGCAACATGGTGTCCGCTTACAATTTGAGCCGATTTTCCATTCATTTTGTTAGCGGACACCATGTCGCGTTTGGAGAGCCGCTGTGTGGCCAAACATTGGAGCTCCCCCACAAGTGACCCCATTTTGGAAACTAGACCCCCCAAGGCACCTATCTAGATGCATAGTGAGCACTTGAAACCCCCAGGTCCTTCACAAATTAATCCGTAAAAATAAAAAAGTGTTTTTTTTTCCACTTTTTCATTTTTATGAATCAATTTGTGAAGCACATGGGTGTTCCAAGTGCTCACAGTGCATCTAGATTGGTGCCTTGGGGGGTCTAGTTTCTAAAATGGGGTCACTTGTGGGGAAGCTCTAATGTTTGGCCACACAGCGGCTCTCCAAACGCAACATGGTATCCGCTAACAAATTGTCAGCTCAAATTGTTAGAAGACACCATGTTGCGTTTGGAGAGCCGCTGTGTGGCCAAACATTGGAGCTCCCCCACAAGTGACCCCATTTTGGAAACTAGACCCCCCACGGCACCTATCTAGATGCATAGTGAGCACTTGGAACCCCCAGGTCCTTCACAAATTAATCCGTAAAAATAAAAAAGTGTTTTTTTTCCACTTTTTCATTTTTATGAATCAATTTGTGAAGCACCTGGGGGTTCCAAGTGCTCACTATGCATCTAGATAGGTGCCTTGGGGGGTCTATTTTCCAAAATGGGGTCACTTGTGGGGGAGCTCCAATGTTTGGGCACACAGCGGCTCTCCAAAAGCAACATGGTGTCGGCTAACAAATTGTCGGCTCAAATTGTTAGAAGACACCATGTTGCGTTTGGAGAGCCGCTGTGTGCCCAAACATTGGAGCTTCCCCACAAGTGACCCCACTTTGAAACTAGACCCCCCAAGGCACCTATCTAGATGCATAGTGAGCACTTGGAACCCCCAGGTCCTTCACAAATTAATCCGTAAAAATAAAAAAGTGTTTTTTTTTCCACTTTTTCATTTTTATGAATCAATTTGTGAAGCACCTGGGGGTTCCAAGTGCTCACTATGCATCTAGATAGGTGCCTTGGGGGGTCTAGTTTCCAAAATGGGGTCACTTGTTGGGGAGCTCCAATGTTTGGGCACACAGGGACTCTCCAAACGCAACATGGTTCCAATTTGTTAGTGGACACTTTTGTGTAGTGTATGTCAGGTTGGTGTGCGGTGTGGTATATTGTAGTGTATACACCACACACACACACACACTACAACTCACACACCAACCTGACATAGCCTCCTATGCTGACTACGCACTAGACTGGGATCAGTGGGACGGGCGGGACATTTTGTGTGCTGTGTGCGTGTGTAAAAAAAAAAAATCGAAACTTTATTATAGTGTGAGTGTACGTGTGTGCGTGTGTGTGTGTGTGCTTGGTGTAACCTTCTGCAGTCACGTGTGGGGGCTGTCAGGCGTAGGGGGCTGTCAGGCGTAGGAGGCTGTCAGGCGTAGGGGGGGGCTGAAGAGATGGAGGAGCCAGCAGCTGCAGCAAGGGGGGTGATCACTGGGGCAGGAGCCGGCAGCAGCAAGGGGGGTGATCACTGGGGCAGGAGCCGGCAGCAGCAAGGGGGGTGATCACTGGGGCAGGAGCCGGCAGCAGCAAGGGGGGTAGGAGGCCGGCAGCATCAGGGGGGTGATTACTGGGGCAGAAAGCGGTGCAGGAGCCAGCAGCAGGGGGGTGATCACTGGGATGGGGGGGTGCACACTGGGGATGGGGAGTGAATACTGGAGACAGGTGGGGGTGAACACTGGGGACAGGGGGGGTGAACACTGGGGACAGGGGGGGGTGAACACTGGGGGGTGAACACTGGGGACAGGGGGGGTGAACACTGGGGGGAGGGGTGATTATTGGGAGGTGGGGGGTGATATCACTGGGACTGGGGGATGGTGGGCTTGATCACAGGAGCAGGGCATTTACACTGAGCCTGCTGCTGCTGTGATCACAGTCCACCGGCTGTCAGAAGGAGAGCAGCAGCCGGTGGATGAAGACGTGGGAGAGGGAGCAGAGGGAGCGGAGGTCGGGGTGCAGGTATGAAAGTGGAGGGGGGGTGGAGGGGGGGGCAGGGTGGAGTGGAGGGGGGGTCGGGGGGGAGCGGGGGCAATACTACCTGATGCAGATCAGCGGCGGCAGCAGGCGATCAGCGGCGGCAGAAGCGATCCACGAGCTCAGCAGCAGAGGGTCCACGGGGGGGCAGCAGCAGAGGGTCCACAGGGGGCAGCAGCAGAGGGTCCACAACGGCCGGCACACGATCCATGGATGGGCAGTTGCGGCCATCATTAAAAACTCCCTCCACATCTGATTGGGGCTAGTATCCATGTGACGCTAGCCCCCCAATCAGATCTGGGGGGAGGGGGGGGGCAGAGGTGACACTCCCCCCAGCCAATGGCTGATGCTGTAAGCATCAGGCCATGCCCAGATTTAAATATTACACCAATTTTCATTGGTGAAATATTTAATTCATACCGATTGGCAGTTTCATTAAAAGTGAAAATGAAACAGCCAATCGGAGGGGTCCCAGGCACGGGGGGGTTAATCCACCCCCCGGGGGGTCGACTTCAGGATGTCCAGTTGCAGTAGCAACTGTGAAACCTGAGCGACCCCGCTCGCAGGCGCTGCAGGGGCTCTTTCCCTCCATGTCACAGACGCTGTGACATGGGTCGGGAAAGAACTGTTTTCCATGTCACAAACGGTGTGACATGGGTCGGGAAGGGGTTAAATGACAGTACCTTGCCACATGTCCGGGTTGATTGCAGCGGCGGCAGATGGGTCGTCCGTCCTCGTTGTATCTGTCGCTGGGTCTTCCTCTGGCCCGTGGGGTCCTCCTCAGTCGGTGCCACGGGACGTCCTCCGGTCCGGATTCCAGCTGGATCTTTCCTGGAGAAGAGACCTGTAAAGACTGCACAGTTCTGGTTAGCGCGGCAACGCTCTTAGTCAGCTCTTGGACATGATGGTGCAGGTCTGTTGCTGGGTTATTGTTCAAAGCCTGCGCATCAGCTCCCACAGGCCCTGCAGACAAGGGCGCCGTCTCCTGGTGGTAAGTGATAGCAGGGCGCCTGTGGGTCACAGCACCATCTGGTGCCGGTTCTCGGAGCACCCGGATGGCTCTGTCCTTGAACTGTGCAAAGTCCAGGTCAGGGTCCTGTAAGGCCATTGACCGCAACTGGGTTCGGTGGGCATTGCACAGTAGACCCTCAATAAATTGTTCAGTCAACAGCTTATCTTCATTTCCCACGCTGCCAGGGTCTGCCTGCTTAATGGCTCTCAGGGCCTCTTGTAGGTTTAGAGCATAGTCTCTCATACTCTCATGTGCCCGCTGTTTAAACCAGTAAAATCTGAGCTTTATTTCGGCTGAGGTGCGGGTATCAAATGTGTCTTTCAGCCGGGCTAGTATTTCTCTGACAGTCCTCTTCCTCCCAGGTGGCCAGGACTTTACCTCCCTTTGGGCTGCCCCGATTAATTGGGCCACCAGGATGCTCACTTTTTGCTCTTCTGTGAGGGGGTACACCTGGAAGAGGCTATCCAGTCTTTCTCTAAAGTCATTTAGAGTATGTGACTCCCCTGAGTACTGGGGTAGCCAGGTTGCCCCCGGGATATAGGGCATGGTGAATGGCATGACTGCTGCAGCGGTTGCGCTGGCGGTGGCTGTGGCAGTGGAGCTCCCCTCGGTGTCCGGCATCCTCCTCCCCCCTAGTGGACCGTGGCCTACCTTGCGATGCTCTTCTTCCGTAGGCCGCGGCTCCGCAGTCGATCGTCGGGGTTGAGGACCTGGCGTCGCGCTCCGATGACGTCAGCGTCGCTCTTCCTCCCTTCCAGGACCTTGCGCAGCGTCAGAGCGTGGGGCGGAGCTTCGGATCTCGCGCGCTTTCGGCGTCCACGCCCCTCTTCTTCCCGTGCGGCGTCCCGAAGATGGCGTCCGAAGGCGGGAAGCAGCTGCGGATGGCGGGAAGAAGGCAGAAGACGGTGGGAAACGGTCCAAGATGGCGTCTGATGGCGGGAATCGGCTCCGGATGGTGGGAAACGACTCCGGACGGCGGAAAACTTCACCACAGGTAAGTATAAAAGTCTCTTTTTCAGGCACGCAGTACCCGGTGGTTGCGGGCAAGAAATCCTGCCGACTACGCCAAAGTTGACGCGCCCCCTGGGCCTGTGTTGTGCAGGGGAATCCGGAACCGGGCCTGTTGTAGAATTCTGGGGGTTGTAGTCTCCGTGTGGTGGTGACCCGGTCCGTGCCCAGGGTGGTCAAACCAGTGGCAGTCTTAATGTATAGGAAATGTCCGACTACGCCACCCGTGGATTCCGGTCAGGTGGGACCGCCGCTGCGCTGCCGACCGCTGAGGCTGATGTTGTTTGCGCAGCCGAGTATGGGATAACTCCCCACGGGAGAAGTATTGCCTCAGGGCAGCTAATGTGAGAGATGATGGGAGTGATGGTGTGAGGGTCCCAGTTCTAATGGTGCTGGTGCGGCAAGGAATCACAGAGACGTGAGGTGCAGTTCAGGGTCTTTACTGATGGTACAAGGCAGACCCTCCCGGGAGTACAGGCTAGTATAAGGGGCCTGGTCAGTCTGCGAGCAAGCAGGAGTTCCCCTGGCCAGGTGGAGTTGTAGGCCTCCACGTTTATCTGCACTCTTCCTGGCTACCTTGCTGTCAGCGGTTACAAGTAGCCCACGTCCCTGAGTATACCGTGTGGTGCTCACCCGTATGGCTGGTGACTTGGGGCCTTCTGTTAGCCTCCGCTCCTGGATGGCGGCGCTGGACTTCTGGACTTCACACGAATCACCCGATCGCAGACCCACAAATGGTGGTAAATATCTCTTCCAAAACTCTCAGCGTTGCACAAACATCAGTTTTACAAAAGGGACTCTCTTTCTGCCCCACATACAAATACAACACTTTTAAACTAGATATGGAACTACAACGCTATTACCGTACCCTACGCTTGAAAACCCATTTTGCTAATAATCCTTTCAGCATCACCCCTCCAGAATCCATGGCCGACATCACAGCCCAAGACTTAGGTCTCCGCTCTAAGAGCAAATATAGGCCTCCTTGAGGCACACATCCACTGGAAACCTTTATAGGATTCGTGGATGGGGCGTTTCAACAATTACGCTCCAATATCGACTAGGGAAGGGCACATTATCAGACCAATCTCTCTCCCCTTGATCGACAGGCCCTACGGAGTCTGCAAGAGGACAAAGATTTGATTATAAAGCCAGCTGACAAAGGTGGAGCGATAGTAGTCATGAACAAGTGCGATTACATCTCGGAAATTTTGAGACAACTTAGTGATGAGTCCACATACCGTAAACTCTCTACGGACCCGACTACAAAAACACAGACACTCATCATTTCGACACTACAACGGTTTTTAACAGCCAAGGTGATTGACTTGAAAACGTACGAGTATTTAATTAATCCACATCCAATCATACCGGTATTTTATGTCCTACCCAAAATCCACAAAAGTCTCACCCAACCTCCTGGGCGCCCCATAGTGGCCTCCACGGATTCTATTTTATCACCCCTTGCAATTTTCTTAGAAAAGATTCTTACACCACTTACCCAAAAAAGTCCATCTTATCTATTAGACACAGGGGCCTTTTTAGAGACTATGAAAGCACTCAAACAAGTTCCTCCAGAAGCCATCTTAGTGTCCCTAGATGTCACAAGTCTCTATACATCGATTCCCCATGACCGGGGTATCCAAGCGGTTGAACAAATGCTGAAGGACTCAAACACCAATCCATCGATTATAGATCTAGCCGTAGAACTACTAACAATAGTTCTTACACACAATTACTTCCTCTTTCAGGATACATTTTACATGCAGACCAAGGGGACCGCAATGGGATCAAATGTAGCCCCCCCTTACGCAAACTGTTACATGTCTACTTTTGAGACACAGTTTGTATACAAGAATCAACTGTTCCAAGAGCATTCCATTTTATGGAAGCGTTACATAGACGACATCTTTTGCATCTGGACAGGTTCCCAGGACACCTTAGATGAATTCTGCAGGTCCCTCAACACCGCCTGCCCTGGTCTACATTTCACTCTGAACTATCACCCACACCAGATCAACTTCCTAGATACTTTAGTCATCAAAGATGGCTAAGGACTATTAACCACTGACATCTACAGGAAACCCACAGATCGCAACACATTACTACATTTTTCAAGCAACCACCCAGCCCCTATGAAACATGCTATCCCCAAATCGCAATTTCAGAGGGTTGAACGCATTGTGTCCGATACAACATTACGCGAAGTCAGATTACAAGAAATGACACGGAAATTTGAAGAAAGAGGATACCCTCAGTATCTTCTACGTGAATCACAGGACAGCCGCACACAACCACGACCAGACACATCTGATTTCATTCCATTTGTCCACACATATCACCCCCTAGCTTACACTATACACCGTACGATACGGAAACATTGGAATATTCTCCAAACAGGTTACCCGACCATCAAATCCTTTCATCAACCCTTCTTACCGTGCTTCAAAAGAGCACCAAACATCAGAGACTCATTAGTCCGAGCTGACATAAGGACAACGTCCCTTGGTTCCCGCCAAAGATTTCTACAAACTCCTAAGAAAGGAACCTTCCCATGTCTCCATTGCCATCAGTGCCATAACATCCTTAGAGGCGATACTATTCATCATCCACAAACAGGCAGAAAATATACAATTAAGGATTACTACACCTGTGATACAAATTTTGTCGTATACCTAGTTAAGTGCCCTTGCAGCCTTGTCTACGTTGGGGAAACGACCCAACCCATTAAAGATAGAATCTCGAAGCACAAATCTACCATCAGATGCAAAAATTTACTTCTACCTCTCCCCCAACACTTCACGGCAGCAGGACACAATGTGTCCCAATTGCGGTTTCAAGTTATAGAGCAAATTAAACCACCCCGTCGTGGGGGTAATCGAATCCAGACCCTCAAGCAGAGAGAGGCATTCTGGATTCATGAACTGCAGTCCCTTCATCCCAAAGGACTTAACAAGGACTATGATCTGCACTCATTCATCTAAACCTACCTGGTCCCAATCCGTCCCAATAGGGACCTAGGTTTATTTATATGTTTATACTTTTTACTTTACAAGGAGTTAACACCCGCAATCCGATATTCATTTGCCATTTATTAATAGGGACCAAGATTCATGTATGCTTATCTATAATGTGGCGATTGGCTGTATAAGGGTATCATCGCAGTATTCCTGTGTGTTTTACTGCACTGTGTCTTATAACTCGATTTAACATTGTATTTCATATTTCAGATGAAGGATCCATACCCATCCTCATTCTCCTATATCCCTCCTGCACTCTGCAACCCCTTCTCTCGATGGTGGAACGCTCCTTGCCATTCTTTTCCGGCAGTGGAACACATCACTTCGATACAGAAACCACTTCCTGGTCCCTGGAACGCACCTACACGTCGGCTGACACGCACGCACGTGCGCATGCGCGGCGCCGGACCAATCAGATGCCGGCACTCCCTTTTTCGCGTCACTTCCTGTGACGTCACCGCATCGAGCGCTAATTACCAGCACATTCAAACTTCCTCATTGGCTGGCAGCCAAACCCTCCTCTCCTCTAATAATATTTGTAGCCAGTCTCCAAGTCGTGCCCACTGCTCACATCCAGCAGTGGATACCGCGATCGATGCAGCACCTCTCCTATACTTCATGGCACAAACGGTATGTCTACCTCCCTTATAGTCCTCACCCCATTATAGCCCCATATATCCTTCCATTACCTCATAGTATGCACTTTCTCCATAGGAATCCCTGTATTGGGTCCCATCTCCTTCTCTTTTCCTGCTCCCATCCCAGTAACTTGGTAGGTTGCCCCCTTTTTTTGCTTCACTGTTGGACAAAAGGTTACATAGACACATAGACCTTTATTTATATGTTTTGTATACATAATCTGTGACTTTATAATCACTATAATGTTTGTATTCTATATCTGTTCATTTTGTTTACATGCAGTACACTGATGAAGGTCTTGTCGACCGAAACGTCTTTAGTGTGGACTACAAATAAAAGTATCTTATTATACCATTTGGTGTGCTGAGGTTATCGCGACATTTCAAGGCTTTGGACCCAACTCATGCACCCAGGTCCAGTAGTGCTGCGTTTTTTTCTAAATGGTCCCTTCTTTATGACTGAGCCTGCGGGCTTCTATGGCCAGAGGACCTGGAATCCCCTGCCGGCTGGTTTCTGCTGCTGGGTATATATCAGTCCCCACAGCCTCGGACTCCTGTGTCCGGTTTTAGTAACTTCAGCTAGGGCGAGCTATATCTTTGCTCACAGCCCCTGGCATTCTGCCTCTGCTCCTACAGAGCTTCTGATGTATATTTTCCTATGTCTGCAGCTTCACTCTAGGCTCTGACTGCTCTGCTTGTTCTGCAGGCTCTGTCTCACCTAATCCCGCCCCAGACCAAGTTTATAAGGGCAGATTCCTCCCCTCCCAGGTCTGGGCGGGCAGTGTTGCATGCTTAGGGCTCCTGACCAGAAAAACCTCCCACTTGCTCTCAGACATAATATCTCTATTACTGTGGCAACCAGACCCCTGGGGTGTCACATTCCCCCCTAGTAAATTTTAGTAGTCCGGGACTAAACACATTTTTAAAACATAATAACAGGGTATAACAATAATACAATAACATATTTACAAGAAGCTTTAGTTCTTTAAAGGTCACGGCGTGTCCGCAACCGGGTGTCCATATCACCCAAGGTGAAGCTTTAAGCGAAGTAGGGGACCTGTCCAAAGCAAACCCCTTGCGTTGTCCTTGGGCGTGGCTGCAAGAGTAGACTAACTACTTTGAGCCGCAAGGAGGCCAAGCCAGACAGGTTTTCTCTTACGCGGCCGTCTTCGCAAGAGGCACCAAGGTGCAACTATCTACAAAACTGTTCCGGTTATCTAGCGTCCATAACCTGTTAGTCCATAAAAATCTGCAGGGTAACTGAGAAACATAATTAATAACAGGCAACAAACATAAACCATAAACAGATAGCAGATAAATTCACAGTGCATTAGTTTAGATTCTCCAGCGAGCGGGCATCTGACCTCTAGTGACTCTAGTGGACCTACGGATCTCACTAACTGGTTCTGCACTACAGGGTGTAGGAGGTGTTATGGGTAAGCTGGGCAGCTGTCTGCGCACTCTTTGGCTCACTAGGGGCACGGCAGGCTCACTACTAGCAGAAGGTTGATCCTCCTGTACTGCTGGTGTGGACTCTTCTGCCTCTTGGGCCGGCTGCTCTTCCAGCTCTACCGGTTCCTCTGTAGGCACTTGCAGGGCTGGCTGGAGAAAGGTGAGGACGGGTACCATGACAGCGCCGTTTACTTGTGTCCAAGACCGGGGGAAGTCTCCGAGTACGGTACTGATCATTTCTCCCCTTTCCTCTGCGGGTTGAGGGTTTCCTTGATCTTCTTCAGGGCTTTGCAGCTGCTCGGGACACTTCTTCAGGTGGTCTCTGGAGACAATGGCTGTGGTTTCTCCTCCATCCTTACTGATTACGCAGATTTTTGGGTTCTCATGGCTTGATGGCAGTACGGTGTATGGGTCCTTCTCCCACTGGTCGTCCAACTTGTGGAGCCGCCTCTTCCTCTTCAAGACCTGCTCTCCAGGTACCAGGGGAACAGCGGGAGCATACTGGTTATAAGCCTTCTCTTGCCTTTCGCTAGCTTGAGACAGACTTCGCTCGACGCTCTCCTGTACTTTCCGATACTGCTGCTGCCGTTCTGTATCCCAGTCTGCCTCTGGCGAGGTGTCCTCAGGCGTCAGGACTCCCATATCCAGGTCAATAGGCAGCTTACCAGGTCTTGCTCTCATTAGGTAAGCCGGGGTACAGTTGGTGGAACCTACAGGGATGTGGTTATACAGGTCCACCAGATCGGGCAGTTTCTCAGGCCACAGACTGTGTTCTTCCAGGGGCAATGTTTTTAGCAGATCTATCACCACCTGGTTCATCTTTTCGCAGAGTCCATTGGTTTGAGGGTGATAGGGCATTGTTCTTATCTTCTTGCAGCCATACAGGTTGCAGAACTCCTGGAAGACCTCCGCTTCGAAGGCTGGTCCTTGGTCTGTCAACACTTGGTCCGGGTACCCGTGTGGACGGCAGAAGTGCTGCTGGAAGGCTCTAGCTGCTGTTTGAGCCGTTAAGTCCTTTCCAGGGACCACCACCAGGAACCGGAAGTAATGATCTACGATTGTGAGGGCGTAGACATACCCAGATCTGCTTGGAGCCAGTTTCACATGGTCCAGGGCTACCAGTTCCAGTGGCTGTCTGGTGATGATGGGCTGCAGGGGAGTCTTCTGGCTGGCTCGGTCTTTTCTTCTCAGGTGGCACGGGCCACAGTCTCTGCACCACCTCTCGATGGCTCCTCTCATGCCTACCCAGTAGAACCGTTCACGCAACAAGAACTCCAGCTTCTTCCATCCGAAATGCCCTGCTCCGTTGTGGTATGCCTCCAGAACCATAGCCGCGTCTCGTCTTGGGACCACTACCTGCCAGGTCAACTCATGTGTTCGAGAGTTAACCATTCTCCGGCACAGCTTCTCCCTGTAGAGGAACAGCTTACTTTTCTCCTTCCACAGTTGCTTGGTCTCCTCCGGAGCATCTGGGTCAAGACGGGCATCGGCCTGGGTCAGAATTTCCTTCACCAAATGGACTGCGGGATCAATGTCTTGCGTCTCTGCCCAGTTATAGTGGGGCAAGGGATTGAACGTCACGGAGCGCCTGTCCTTCACACGGTGGGAATACAGGGTAATCCCATGACGGTGGAACGCAGGGAGCTCAACTTCTTCCAGATCTTCTGGATCTTCCCCTACGTCCGGTAAGTTCGGCATTCTAGACAGGGCATCCGCGTTGGCATTTGAGGTTCCTGCCCGGTATTTGATGGTGAATTCAAAGTTGGACAGGCGGGCCATCCATCTCTGTTCCAGGGCACCGAGCCTTGCAGTGTCCAGGTGTGTCAACGGGTTGTTATCCGTGTACACGGTGAATTTGGAGGAGGCAAGGTAATGCTTGAAACGTTCGGTCACTGCCCAAACTACTGCCAGGAACTCCAGCTTGAATGAGCTATAATTCTCAGGGTTCCTCTCCGTGGGCCATAGCTTTCGGCTGGCGTAAGCGATTACCCGTTCTTTCCCTTGCTGGATCTGGGACAGTACGGCTCCTAGCCCGATGTTGCTTGCGTCCGTGTGGAGGATAAAGGGCTGGCTGTAGTCTGGATATGCCAGGATTTTATCCCCCGTGAGGGCCATCTTCAGCTGGCAGAAGGACTCCTCTTCCAGCTTTTCCCACCTAAAGGGTGGCTTCTGGTTTTTGGCTTTCCGAGATTGACCTATCAGGAGGTCCTTCATAGGGGCTGCCATTTTGGTGAAACCGGGAATGAATCTTCGGTAGTAGCCTACCAACCCGAGGAACTGCCGCACTTCCTTTATGCTGGAGGGTCTTGGCCAGTCCTTAATCACGGTGATCTTATCAGGGTCAGTAGCTACTCCGTCAGCACTCACCACGTGTCCCAGGTATTGCACCTTTGGTTTCAGGAGGTGACACTTGGAGGGTTTCACCTTTAGGCCGTAGTTTGCCAGAGCTTCGAACACTTCTGCCAGGTGTTTCAGGTGGTCCTCGTAGGTCTTGGACTAGACGATGACATCGTCGAGATATAACAGGACCGTCTCGATGTTCCGGTGTCCCAGACAGCATTCCATCAACCGTTGGAAGGTTCCAGGTGCGTTGCAGAGCCCGAACGGCATACAGTTAAATTCGCTGAGACCCATCGGGGTGGTGAATGCAGTCTTCTCCCGGTCCGCCTCTGCTACAGGAACCTGCCAGTACCCGCTAGTGAGATCCAAAGTAGAGAAGAAGTTAGCAGATTTTAATGCAGCTAAGGACTCTTCTATACTTGGTAACGGGTACGCATCTTTGTGTGTGATACGGTTGACCTTCCTGTAGTCTACACACATTCTCATGGTGTTATCTTTCTTTTTCACTAAGACTACTGGAGCTGCCCAGGGTCTACAGCTGTCCTTGATTACCCCAGCCTCCTTCATGTCTCTAAGCATCCCCTTGGCGTGTTGGTAGTGTGCCGGGGGTACGGGTCGGTATCTCTCCTTTATGGGAGGATGGTCTCCCGTGGGGATGAGGTGTTCTACCCCCTTTACTCGCCCGCAGTCTAGCGGGTGTTTACTAAACACTCTCTCGTACTGTCGAACCACCCGATAGACTCCCTGTTTCTGGTGTGAGGGAGTGGAGTCAGTACCCAAATGTAGTTGCTGACAACAGTCCTCCATTGGTTTCCTAGAGCCGTTACCTTCCTCTGGTTGAGATGGAGGCAAGGGTTCCACGGCCTGTACAGAGTTCTGGTTGATGGTAAACAATTTGGCTAGCGTGGCATACCGGGGCAGGTGTACTTCTCTCTCCCCGATATTTATGATGCGAACGGGCACCTTCCCATGGCTTACATCGACCACCCCCCGTGCTGTCAAAATGGTGGGCCTACTGTCTGAGTAGACGGGTTCTACCATTTCTTGGTAGTCTCTAACTCTTAGACCAATAGCTGCCCGGCACCAAATCATCATCTCACTTTTTGGGGGCATGGCAATAGGGAACGGGTCACACATTCTCACGCTACCTATCTCACCACCAGATAGTTCCATCTGTTGCCGCTTCATCAGTGCCCGGATCTCTTTTTGGAGCACACGCTGCTGGCTGGAACTGGCGTTCTTGGCAACCTGCTGTAAAATGAGAATCACCTCTGCAAGACAATTTTCAATCACATTAGTTCCCAAGGTTATTCTAGGGTGACTCTCATGACGGTCTATGTCCACTATAATCAGTCCTTGTGCCGCCAGTTCGAATTTACCGATCTTAATGGTCACCTCTTTGAATCCCACCTGCGGCATGGGCTGACCATTGCTGGCGATGATACTCAGGTCGTCATCTTTGTAGCGGGTTATGTCCGAGTCATTCCATTACTGTTTAAAGAGCACGTACGGGATGGTGGTCACCTGTGACCCAGTGTCTAGTAGGGCACTCATAGGAATGCCATCGAGTACCACAGGCAAGATTGGACGTCCCCCAACGTATTTATCACGCCAGTTTGATGGGCCTGATGGTCTTATGCCTGGGAGTTGGCCCTCTACCCCAGTTTGTGCCCGTTTAAATGACAGCACCTTGCCACATGTCCGGGTTGATTGCAGCGGTGGCAGATGGGTCGTCCGTCCTCGTTGTATCTGTCGCTGGGTCTTCCTCTAGCTGGTGGGGTCCTCCTCAGTCGGTGCCACGGGACGTCCTCCGGTCCTGATTCCAGCTGGATCTTTCCTGGAGAAGAGACCTGTAAAGACTGCACAGTTCTGGTTAGCGCGGCAACGCTCTTAGTCAGCTCTTGGACCTGATGGTGCAGGTCTTTTGCCCGGTTATAGTTCAAAGCCTGCGCATCAGCTCCCACAGGCCCTGCAGACAAGGGCGCCGTCTCCTGGTGGTAAGTGATAGCAGGGCGCCTGTGGGTCACAGCGCCACCTGGTGCCGGTTCTCGGAGCACCCGGATGGCTCTGTCCTTGAACTGTGCAAAGTCCAGGTCAGGGTCCTGTAAGGCCATTGCCCGCAACTGGGTTCGGTGGGCATTGCACAGTAGACCCTCAATAAATTGTTCAGTCAACAGCTTATCTTCATTTCCCACGCTGCCAGGGTCTGCCTGCTTAATGGCTCTCAGGGCCTCTTGTAGGTTTAGAGCATAGTCTCTTATACTCTCATGTGCCCGCTGTTTACACCCGTAAAATCTGAGGTGTGGGTATCAAATGTGTCTTTCAGCCGGTCTAGTATTTCTCTGACAGTCCTCTTCCTCCCAGGTGGCCAGGACTTTACCTCCTTTTGGGCTGCCCCGATTAATTGGGCCACCAGGATGCTCACTTTTTGCTCTTCTGTGAGTGGGTACACCTGGAAGAGGCTATCCAGTCTTTCCCTAAAGTAATTTAGAGTATGTGACTCCCCTGAGTACTGGGGTAGCCAGGTTGCCCCCGGGATATAGGGCATGGTGAATGGCATGACTGCTGCAGCGGTTGCGCTGGCGGTGGCTGTGGCAGTGGAGCTCCCCTCGGTATCCGGCATCCTCCTCCCCCCTAGTGGACCGTGGCCTACCTTGCGATGCTCTTCTTCCGTAGGCCGCGGCTCCGCAGTCGATCGTCGGGGTTGAGGACCTGGCGTCGCGCTCCGATGACGTCAGCGTCGCTCTTCCTCCCTTCCAGGACCTTGCGCAGCGTCAGAGCGTGGGGCGGAGCTTCGGATCTCGCGCGCTTTCGGCGTCCACGCCCCTCTTCTTCCCGTGCGGCGTCCCGAAGATGGCGTCCGAAGGCGGGAAGCAGCTGCGGATGGCGGGAAGAAGGGAGAAGACGGCGGGAAACGGTCCAAGATGGCATCTGATGGCGGGAATCGGCTCCGGATGGCAGGAAACGACTCCGGACGGCGGGAAACTTCACCACAGGTAAGTATAAAAGTCTCTTTTTCAGGCACGCAGTACCCGGTGGTTGCGGGCACGAAATCCTGCCGACTACGCCAAAGTTGACGCGCCCCCTGGGCCTGTGTCGTGCAGGGGAACCCGGAACCGGGCCTGTTGTAGAATGCTGGAGGTTGTAGTCTCCGTGTGGTGGTGACCCGGTCCGTGCCCAGGGTTGTCAAACCAGTGGCAGTCTTAATGTATAGCAAATGTCCGACTACACCACCCGTGGATTGCGGTCAGTGGGGACCGCCGCTGCGCTGCCGACCGCTGAGGCTGATGTTGTTTGCGCAGCCGAGTATGGGATAACTCCCCACGGGAGAAGTATTGCCTCAGGGCAGCTAATGTGAGAGATGATGGGAGTGATGGTGTGAGGGTCCCAGTGCTAATGGTGCTGGTGCGGCAAGGAATCACAGAGACGTGAGGTGCAGTTCAGGGTCTTTACTGATGGTACAAGGCAGACCCTCCCGGGAGTACTGGCTAGTATAAGGGGCCTGGTCAGTCTGCGAGCAAGCAGGAGTTCCCCTGGCCAGGTGGAGTTGTAGGCCTCCCCATTTATCTGCACTCTTCCTGGCTACCTTGCTGTCAGCGGTTACAAGTAGCCCACGTCCCTGAGTATACCGTGTGGTGCTCACCCGTATGGCTGGAGACTTGGGGCCTTCTGTTAGCCTCCGCTCCTGGATGGTGGCGCTGGTCCCTTCTCTGTGACTGAGCCTCCGGGCTTCTATGGCCAGAGGACCTGGAATCCCCTGCCGGCTGGTTTCTGCTGCTGGGTATATATCAGTCCCTACAGCCTCGGACTCCTGTGTCCGGTTTTAGTAACTTCAGACAGGGCGAGCTATATCTCTGCTCACAGCCCCTGGCCTTCTGCCTCTGCTCCTACAGAGCTCCTGATGTATCTTTTCCTGTGTCTGCAGCTTCACTCTAGGCTCTGACTGCTCTGCTTGTTCTGCAGGCTCTGTCTCTGTCTCACCTAATCCCGCCCCAGACCCAGTTTATAAGGGCAGATTCCTCCCTTCCCAGGTCTGGGCGGGCAGTGTTGCATGCTTAGGGCTCCTGACCAGAGAAACCTCCCACTTGCTCGCAGACATAATATCTCTATTACTGTGGCAACCAGACCCCTGGGGTGTCACACGCACATGTGACATCTGCTCATCAACGGCCATTCTGAGCTGAATGTGCCTTCCCTCATCACAGCACAACTGCTATGCAGATTGAGGCTGGGCAAGTACCAGCATGGGTGACTGGTTGGGAATTCCCGATTCCATTGACATTTTGGCTGCTGGTAATGTCATTTGGATTTTTGTTTTTAAAATCTATCCTTTCCCTCCCCATTTTATTCCTTGTGAAAAGACACGCACATGTGACATCTGCAGGTCAACTGCCATTCTAAGCTGAATGTGCCTTCCCCCGTCAGATCGCAGCTGCTGTGCAGCTGGAGGCCAGGCAAGTATCTTTGTGGGAGACTAGATGGGAGTCCCCAGTTACATTGACATTTTGGCTGCTGCTATTGTCATTTGGATTTTTGTTTTTAAAATCTAACCTTTCCCTCCCCATTTTATTCCTTTTGAAAAGACGCGCACATGTGACATCAGCACGTCAACGGCCATTCTATGATGAATGTGCCTTAACTCGTCAAATCGCAGCTGCTACGCGGCTTGAGTTCAGCCAAGTACTGGCATGGAAGACTGGCTGCTGCTATTGTCATTTGGATTTTTGTTTTTAAAATCTAACCTTTCCCTCCCCATTTTATTCCTTTTGAAAAGACACGCACATGTGACATCTGCACGTCAGCATTCATATTAAGCTGATTGTGCCTGCCCTCTTCAGATCGCAGCTGCTACACAGCTTGAGGCTGGGCAAGTACCAGCATGGGAGACTGGCTGGAAATCCCTGGTTCCGTTGACATCTTAGCTGCTGCTATTGTCATTTGGATTTTTGTTCTTAAATTCTAACCTTTCCCTCCCGATTTTATATCCTTTTGAAAACACGCGCACATGTGACATTTGCACGTCAACGGCCATTCTAAGCTGATTGTGCCTGCTCTCTTCAGATCACAGCTGCTACGCACCTTGATGCTGGGCAAGTACCTGCATGGGAGACTGGCTGGGAATCCCTGGCTCCGTTGACATTTTGGCTGCTGCTATTGTCATTTGGATTTTTGTTTTTAAAATCTAAGCTTTCCCTCCCTATTTTATTCCTTTTGAAAAGACGCGCACATGTGACATCTGCACATCAATGGCAATTCTAAGTTGAATGTGCCTGTTCTCGTCAGATAACAGCAGCTACGCAGCTTGAGTTTGGGCAAGTACCAGCATGGGAGACTGGCTGCGACTTCCCAGTTTCGTCAACTTTTTGGCTGCTGCTATTGTCATTTGGATTTTTGTTTTTAAAATTTAACCTTTCCCTCCCCATTTGATTCCTTTTGAAAAGACGCGCACATGTGACATCTGCATGTCAACGGACATTCTAAGCTGATTGTGCCTTCTCTCGCCAAATTGCAGCTACTATGCTGTTTGAGGCTGGGCAAGTACCAGCGTGGGAGACTGGCTGGGAATCTCAGGTTCCTTCATATTTTGTCTGCTGCTATTGTCATTTAGATTTTTGTTTTTAAAATCTGACCTTTCCCTCCCCATTTTATTCCTTTTGAAAAGACACGCACATGTGACATTTGCACATCAACAGCCATTCTAAGCTGAATGTACCTGCTCTTGTCAGATCGCAGCCACTATGCAGCTTGAGCCTGGGCAAGTACTGTCATGGGAGACTGGCTGGGAATCCCGAGTTCAGTCAACATTTTCGCTGCGGCTTTTGTATTTTGGATTTTTGTTTTTAAAATCTAACCTTTCCCTCCCCATTTTATTCCTTTTCAAAAGACGCGCACATGTGACATCTGCATGTCAACGGCCATTCTAAGCTGTATGTTCCTGCTCTCGGTAGATCGCAGCAGCTTGAGGCTAGGCAAGTACCAGCATGGGAGACTGGCTTGGATTACCCGGCTCCATATCCCCAGCTCCGTTAACATTTTGGCTGCTGCTATTGTCATTTGGATTTTTGTTTTTAAAATCTAACTTTTCCCTCCCCATTTTATTCCTTTTGAAAAGACGCGCACATGTCACATCTGAACGTCAGCGGACATTCTAAGCTGAATGTTCCTGCCTTCGTCAGATCGCAGCCGCTACGCAGCTTGAGGCTGGGCAAGTACTGGCTTGGGAGACAGGCTGGAAATCCCCAGTTTTGTTGACATTTTGGCTGCTGTTATTGTCATTTGGATTTTTGGATTTTTGTTTTTAAAATCTAACCTTTCCCTCCCCATTTTATTGCTTTTGAAAAGACGCGCACATGTAACTCCTGCACGTCAATGGCAATTCTAATCTGAATGTGTCTTCCCGCGTCAGATTGCAGCTGCTGTGCAGCTTGAGGTCAGGCAAGTACCAAAATGGGAGTATGGCTGGGAATCCCTAGATCCGTTCACATTTTGGCTGCTGCTATTGTCATTTGTTTTGTTTTTTTAAAATCTAACCTTTCCCTCCCCATTTTATTCCTTTTGAAATGATGCACACATGTGACATCTGCACGTTAATGGCCATTCTAAGCTGAATGTGGCTGCCCTTGTGAGATCACAGCTACTATGCAGTTTGAGGCAGGGCAAGTACCAGAATGGGAGAATGGCTGGGAATCCCTAGTTCCGTTGACATTTTGGCTGCTGCTATTGTCATTTGGATTTTTGTTATTAAAATCTAACCTTTCCCTCCCCATTTTATTCCTTTTGAAAAGACGCGCACATGTGACATCAGCACATCAGCGGCACTTCTAAGCTGAATGTGCCTGCCCTCGTCAGATTGCAGCTGTTATGCAGCTTGAGGCAGGGCAAGTACCAGAATGGGAGACTGGCTGGGAATCCCCGGTTCCATTAACTTTTTGGCTGCTGTTATTGTCATTTGGATTTTTGTTTTTAAAATTTAACCTTTCCCTCCCCATTTTATTCCCTTTGAAAAGACGCGCACATGTGACAGCTGCACGTCAATGGCCATTCTAAGCTGAATGTGCCTTCCCTCATCAGAGCACCAGTGCTACGCAGCTTGCGGCTGGGCAAGTACCAGCATGGGAGACTATCTGGGAATCCATGGTTCTGTTGACATTTTGGCTGCTGCTAATGTCATTTGGATTTTTGTTTTTTAAATAATACCTTTCCCTCCCCATTTTATTCCTTTTGAAAAGACACGCACATGTGCCATCTGCACATCAACGGCCATTTTAAGCTGAATGTGCCTTTCCTCGTCAGATTGCTGCTGCTGCTATGCAGCTTGAGGCTGGGCAAGTACCAGAATGGGAGACTATCTTGGAATCCATGGTTCTGTTGACATTTTGGCTGCTGCTAATGTCATTTGGATTTTTGTTTTTAAAATCCAACCTTTACCTCCACATTTTATTCCTTTTGAAAAGACGCGCACATGTGTCATCTGTACGTCAACGTCCATTCTAAGCTGCATGTGCCTGCCCTCATCAGATCGCAGCCGCTGCGCAGCTTGAGGCAAGGCAAGTATCAGCATTGGGGACTGGCTGGGAATACCTGGTTCCATTGACATTTTGGCTGCTGCTATTGTCATTTGGATTTTTGTCTTTCAAATATAACCTTTCTCTCCCCATTTTATTCCTTTTGAAAAGATGCGCACATGTGACATCTGCACATCAACGGCCATTCTAAGCTGAATGTGACTCCCCTCATCAGATCACAGCCGCTACACAGCTTGAGGCTGGGCAAGTACCAGCATGGGAGACTGGCTGGTATTTCCCTGTTATGTTGACATTTTGGCTGCTGCTATTGTCATTTGGATTTTTTAATTTTTGTTTTTAAAATCTAACCTTTACCTCCACATTTTATTCCTTTTGGAAAGAAGCGCTCATGTGACATCTGCACATCAACGGCAATTCTAAGCTGAATGTGCCTGCCCTTGTCAGCTTGCAGCCACTATGTAGCTGGAAGCCAGGCAAGTACTGGAATGGGTAACTGGCTGGGAATTCCCAGTTCCATTGACATTTTGGCTGCTGCTATTGTCATTTGGATTTTTGTTTTTCAAATCTAACCTCTCCCTCCCCATTTTATTCCTTTTGAAAAGACACGCACATGTGACATTTGCACGTCAATGGCCATTCTAAGCTGAATGTGCCTGCCCTCGTCAGATCGCAGCCACTACGCAGCTTGAGGCTGGGCAGTACCATTATGGGAGACTGGCTGGGATCCCATGTTTCCATTGACAATTTGGCTGCTGCTATTGTTATTTGGATTTTTGTATTTTTGTTTTTAAAATCTAACCTGTTCCTTCCCATTTTTTTCCTTTTGAAAACACACGCACATGTAACACCTGCGCATCAAAGGCCATTCTAAGCTGAATGTGCCTGCCCTCATCTGATTGCAGCTGCTACACAGCTTGAGGCTAGGCAGGTACCAGCATGGGAGACTGGCTGAGAATCCTCGGTTCTGTTGACATTTTGGCTGCTGCTATTGTCATTTGGATTTTTGTTTTTAAAATCTGAATTTCCCTCCCCATTTTATTCCTTTTGTAAAGACGCGCACATGTGATATCTGCATGTCAACAGCTATTCTAAGCTGAATGTGCCTGCACTTGTCAGATCGCAGCTGCTCCCCAGGTTGAGGCCGGGCAAGTAACGCCATGGGAGACTGGCTGGGAATCCCTGCTTCCTTTGACATTTTGGCTGCTGCTGTTGTCATTTTGATTTTCGTTTTTAAAATCTCACCTTTCCCTCCCATTTTATTCATTTTGAAAAGACGTGCACATGTGACTTTTGCATGTCAACAGCCATTCTATGTTGAATGTGTCTGCCCTTGTCAGATCACAGCCGCTATGCAGTTTGAGGGCGGGTAAGTACCGGCGTGGCAGACTGGCCGGGAATTCCTGCTTCGGTTGATATTTTGGCTGCTGCTGTTGTCATTTGGACTTTTGTTTTTAAAATCTAACCTTTCCCTCCCCATTTTATTCATTTTGAAAAGATGCGCACATGTGACATCTGCATGTCACCTGCCATTCTAAGCTGAATGTGCCTGCCTTTGTTAAATTGCAGCAGCTACACACCTTGAGGCTGGGCAAGTACAAGCTTGGGAGACTGGCTGGGAATCTCCTTTTCTGTTGACATTTTGGCTACTGCTATTTTCATTTGGATTTTTGTATTTTGGTTTTTAAAATCTAACATTTCCCTCCCTATTTTATTCCTTTTGGAAAGACGCGCACATGTGACAACTGCACGTCAACGGCCATTCTAAGCTGAATGTGCCTTCTCTCATCGGATTGCAGCCACTATGCAGCTTGAGGCTGGGCAAGTACTGGCATGGGAGACTGGCTGAGAATCCCCGGTTAAGTCGACATTTCGGCTGCTGCTATTGTCATTTGGATATTTGGATTTTTGGATCTTTGTTTTTAAAATTTAACCTTTCCCTCACCATTTTATTCCTTTTGAAAAGACACGCACATGTGACATCTGCATGTCAATGGCCATTCTAAGCTGAATGTGCCTGCCCTCGTTAAATCGCAGCATCTACGCACCTTGAGGCTGGGAAAGCACTGGCATGGAGACTGGCTGAAAATCGCCGGTTAAGTTGACATTTTGGCTGCTGCTATTGTCATTTGGATTTTTGGATTTTTGGATTTTTGTTTTTAAAATCTAACTTTTCCCTCCCCATTTTATTCGTTTTGAAAAGACACGCACATGTGACATCTGCACATCTATGGCCATTCTAAGCTGGATGTTCCTGCACTTGTCAGATCGCAGCCAATACGCAGCTTGAGGCCGGGCAACCATTTGCATGAGAGACTGGTTGGGAGTCCCCAGTTCCATTGACATTTTGGTTGCTGCTATTGTCATTTGGAATTTTGGATTTTTGGATGTTTGTTTTTAAAATCTAACCTTTCCCTCCCCATTTTATTCCTTTTGAAAAGACACGCACATGTGACATCTGCATGTCAAGGGCCGTTCTAAGCTGAATCTGCCTTGCCTCATCAGATCGCAGCCATTACGCAGCTTGAGGCCGGGCAAGTACCGGCATGGGAGTCTGGCTGGGAGTCCACAGTTCCATTGACATTTTGGTTGCTGCTATTGTCATTTGGAATTTTGGATTTTTGTTTTTAAAATCTAACCGTTCCCTCCCCATTTTATTCCTTTTGAAAAGACGCGCACATGTGACATCTGCACGTCAATGGCCGTTCTAAGCTGAATCTGCCTTGCCTCATCAGATCACAGCCACTATGCAGCTTGAAGCTGGGCAAGTACCAGCATGGGAGACTGGCTGCAACACCTGGTTCCGTTGACATTCTGTCTGCTGTTATTGTCATTTGGATTTTTGGATTTTTGTTTTTAAATTCTAACCTTTCCCTCCCCATTTTATTACTTTTGAAAACATGCGGATGTGAGACTTCTGCAAGTCAATGGTCATTCTAAGCTGAATGTGCCTGCACTCATCAGATCACAGCTGCTACACAGATTGAGGCTGGGCATGTACTGGCATGGGAGACTGGCTGGGAATCCCCGGTTCCATTTACATTTTGGCTGCTGCTATTGTCATTTGGACTTTTGGATTTTTGTTTTTAAAATCTAACCTTTCCTTCCCCATTTTATTCCTTTTGAAAAGGCGCGCACATGTGACATTAGCATGTCATCGGCAATTCTAAGCTGAATGTGCCTGCTTTCATCAGATCGCAGCTGCTATGCAGCTTGTGGCTGTGCAAGTACCAGCATGGGAGACTGGCTGTGAATCCCCGGTTCTGTTAACATTTTGGCTGCTGTTATTGTCATTTTTATTTTTGTTTTTAAAATCTAACTTTTCCCTCCCCATTTTATTCCTTTTGAAAAAACACGCACATGTGAAATCTGCATGTCAACAGCCATTCTAAGCTGCATGTGCCTGCCCTCGTCAGATTGCAGCCACTATGCAGCTTGTGGCTGGGCAAGTACCAGCATGGGAGACTGGCTGGGAATCCACGGTACCATTGACATTTTGGCAGCTGCTATTGTCATTTGGACTTTTGGATTTTTGTTTTTAAAATCTAACCTTTCCCTCCCCATTTTATTCCTGTTGAAAAGACGCGCACATGTGATACCTACATGTCAATGGCCATTCTAAGCTGATTGTGCCTGCTCTCATCAGATCATAACTGCTACGCAGCTTGAGGCTGGAAAAGTACCAGCATGGGAGACTGGCTGTGAATCCCCGATTCCGTTGACATTTTGGCTGCTGCTATTGTCATTTGGATTTTTGTTTTTAAAATCGAAATTTTCCCTCCCCATTTTATTCATTTTGAAAAGCCGAGCACATGTGCCATTTGCACGTCAACGGCCATTCTAAGCTGAATGTGCCTGCCATCGTCAGATCACAGCCGCTACGCAGCTTGAGGCCAGGCAAGTACTGGCATTGGAGACTGGCTGGGAATCCCCGCGGTTCCGTTGACATTTTGGCTGCTGCTATTGTCATTTGGATTTTTGTTTTTAAATTCTAACATTTCCCTCCCCATTTTATTGCTTTTGAAAAGACGCGCACATGTGACATCTGCACATAAACGGACATTCTAAGCCGGATGTGCCTTCCCTCATCATATCGCAAGCCGTTATGTAGCTTGAGGCCTGGCAGGTACCAGCTTGGGAGACTGGCTTGTAATCCCCGATTCCGTTGACATTTTGGCTGCTGCTATTGTCATTTGGATTTTTAGATTTTTGTTTTTAAAATCTAACCTTTCCCTCCCCATTTTATTCTTTTTGAAAAGACGCGCACATGTGGCATCTGCACATCAACGGCCATTCTAAGCTGAATGTGCCTCCCCTTGTCAGATTGAAACTGCTACGCAGCCTGAGGCTGGGCAAGCACTGGCATGGGAGACTAGCTGGGAATCCCCTCTTCCATTGCCATTTTGGCTGTTGCTATTGTCTTTTGGATTTTTGTTTTAAAATCTAACCTTTCCCTCCCCATTTTATTCCTTTTGAAAAGACGCGCACATGTGACATTTGCAAGTCAATGGCCATTCTAAGCTGAATGTGCCTACCCTTGTTAGATCACAGCTGCTACCCAGTTTAATGCCAGGTAATTACTTCCATGGGAGACTGGCTGGGAATCCTCTGTTCCGTTGACATTTGGTTTTTTTTTTTAAATCTAACCTTTCCCTCCCCATTTTATTCCTTTTGAAAAGACATGCACATGCAACATCTGCCTGTTAATGGCCATTCTAAGCTGAATGTGCCTACCCTCGTCAGATCACAGCTGCTACGCACCTTGAGGCTTGGTGAGTACCAGAATGGGAATTCCTGGTTCTGTTGACATTTTGGCTGTTGCTGTTGTGATTTGGATATTTGGATTTTTGTTTTTAGAATTCAACCTTTCCCTCCCCATTTTTTTCCTTTTGAAAAGATGCGCACATCTCACATCTGCACGTCAACGGCCATTCTAAGCTGAATGTGCCTGCCGTCGTCAGATCACAGCTGCTACGCAGCTTGAGGCCAGGCAAGTACTGGCATGGGAGACTGGCTAAGAATTCTGGGTTCTGTTGACATTTCAGCTGCTGCAAATGTCATTTGGATTTTTGTTTTTAAAATCTAACCTTTCCCTCCCCATTTTATTTCTTTTGAAAAGACGCGCACATGTGCCATCTGCACGTCAACGGCCATTCTAAGTAGTTTTGAGCCAACCCCGTAGTGTTCGAGTTCGGTTCGATTCGTCAAACACCCGTGTGTTCGCCGAACTGTTCGTCGAACACTTTCGAACACCGTTAAAACCAATTGCAGGCAAAAAAAACCACATAGAAACACATAGAAAACACCTTCAAAGGTGTCCAAAAGCTGACAAACTGCTCAGAAGACACAACTAACACATGGAAAAGTGACAAGTACATATAGTCATGCAAAATGAAAAGAGGTGGAGGAGTAAAAGGAGGGGGAGACACAGATATAGGCATGTCATGCCCTTCTAAAATCCAAAAAGTGAGAAGCCGACGCGTTCAGTCCGCTCCTGCCCGTGCCACCTCTGTGTCGCCGGGTTTGTGCCAGAGCCGCGGTGAACCCTGACGGCCAGCCCCCCTCTCCCAATACTGGTGCCTGTCCGCTGGTGGGTCGAGCGAGCCCCCCTGTGGTGGAGGCAGCTCTAAGCTTTTTAATTTAAATTGTCTCTCTAATTTGAATGAATACACTTTAAATCCATTTACAAGGATCTATTGGTATGCAAGTCTCATGCCAGCAGCTGCGTAATTCCAGCTCCAGTAGCGTCCACTAAAGCTGCTGCACTTAAAAAGCTTTTATAAGGATCGAGCTCGGCTGTCCACCGCAAGGCACTGCCAGTCCCAGCCCCTATGCCTTGGGGTGCCTCCTGATGCTCTTCACTGAGTATCCCGAGGTCCCGAAGCATTTCCTTTGAAAAAATTAAGTGTCCAAACTACAGGTGGTGTAGCTTGCTTAACAGCCGGGATAATCCGCTGACTAGCAGACACTGCTACTAGGCACAATTTATTTCCTGGGCTAGATGCAGTTAAAAATTTGTAATTAGATACTCTCGTTGGATGCTGAGAAAGCATTCCATAGAGTCTCCTGGCACGCCATATATGATTCTCTTAAAAAGCTTGGGGTAGGGGTCTAGGGGACCCTTTTATAGCCAAAATCACGGCCCTGTATCAAAATACGTCACCTAGGCTGAAGATAAATGGAACTGTAGCACCCTGAGGACTCGGTTGCTACAGAGGTATTGCACCTCATCCAGAGGTGTGATATCTCACTCTCAGGTAAGGATGGAGTGTGGATCAGGACCCGACACCTGCATGCATTACACCACATTGCCGTAGGGCAGGGCGACCAATATGCCTCTGAGATGGGCACGACAGTCCCGGTCCCTGGCTGGAGTGGGGGGAGGGAACACTGAGGAAGGGGAACCCTGTAGTGCAGGAGCAGGGAGGAAGAAGTGCCTGGGTGCATTGAGAAGGGAGTATAAAAGGTGGGCACCATCTTAGTTCAGTGCAGAGAAGTCTGAGCAGAGGTGGCAGGGAGCAGGGGCTCTGCATGAGCTCTGCTCCGGAGGCGGGCCTAGTAACAGAGGCCCAGGCCTGGAAGAGGGAGAAGGAAGGAAGAGGAGCAGAGAAGGCTCCAGGAATGAGGAATGAAGGGATCCCAGGGGTGCGGACGGGCGAGTTGCCACCGCACGCCCGAATCCACCTGCGTGGAGGGGTCAGGCCAAAGGGGGAGACCGGTCCCCGAGCTAGTGGAGGCAGGAAACGACCCTCAGCTAGATACCGGAGGCTGTGACATTTTATGTGGCGCAGCCCCTCGCTACACCCGCTAGGAAGGCACCACATAGGGTCAGGGAAACTGGCGCCAAGTTTACCAAGAGGAGGCCCGAGGCAGCCGGACAGAAGGGTTGGTAAGAAAGGCCAGACAAAGGACACACAAAGGGGGTCCTGTGAAGCGCTCCAAAGATATCTGGGAGTTGTCTGAGCCCCTCACCTGGTGAGCACAGTACGACGTGGGCAGCCGTTACCTGCAGACGTGGTCTGGATAATAAGAACTGTGAGTAAAGGCCCTGGACTGCATCACTGACTCCGTGTCGTTACTGCTGCTGCCCTGCACCATCACCCCCATCCTCCGCATACACTGCCCAGAGGCTATACTCCTCCCGTGGGGAGTTATGCTACACTCTGCTGCACCCACAACACCAGCCTCAGCGGTCTGCCCTGCAGCGGCGGTTCACTCTGACCGCAATCCACGGGTGGCGTAGTCGGACATTTAAACATCAAAACCACATAAATAGTTCCGCCACTTGTTTGACCACCCTGAGCCACGGAACCGGGTCGCCGCCACGAAGACTACAACCACCAGCATCCACCAAAAAGGGTCCGGCTCCGGGTGTCCCAAGGCCCAGGGGGTGCATCAGAACATTTTCATCACCTTTCACAATCACCAATGGGACAAGGCAGGGATGTCCTCTGTCCCCTCTCTTATACATCCTAGTGACGGAGCACCTGCTCTCATCAATTCGCCATAACCCCAATATTAGGTGGATTGAGGTGGGAGGCACCGAGTACAAGTGCTCTCTATTTGCTGATGATGTCCTAGTATATATCACTCAATCACATATATCCATCCATGCTGTTATGGCTGAAATAGATCACTTTGTTACATGGTCAAATTTTAAAATCAATGCAGCGAAGTCTGAGGCCCTCGATGTCTCCCTCCCCAAATCCATATAGGATTCCATCCAGTCCAACTTTCCCTTTGCCTGGCCCTCACAGGGTATCAAATACTTAGGAATTCCTATTCATAGAGACCTCTCCCATCTATGTTATCTTAATTTTGGTCCCTTTATTGAACAACTCCATACAGACCACGGTTGGCAAGTTAGAACTGTAAGATTCACTACGTGAACCACTGGTGTTTTGTGGAAAAGCACATGTACACTGTGTTCCAAATTATTATGCAAAAAGTGTTTAGGAGTGATAAGGGAAGAATTTGTTTGTTTGTCAGTTAAACTCATTGATGGTGATGTGTGTCAGGGCTCTTTATATCACTGTAAGCAATTGCAGACACCTGTGCTAATTAGTTTGGCAGGTGTGTCCAATGAAAGGCAAGACTACTTAAGAAGGCTGTCTCACATTATTAAGCAGCCTACATTTTCTGCAAAAATGGGAAAGAAAAAGGATGTGTCGGCTTCTGAGAAGCAACAAATTGTGGAGTATTTAGGTCAAGGCATGACTACAATCAACATTGTGCGATGATCAGGATGAAGTGTCTTGACAATCAAGAAGTATGTAGCTGATTCACAGTACACACGTGTGCGTGCTGATAAGGGAAAATTGAGGACTCTTTCCTACAGGCAATTACGTCAGGTTAAAAGAGCAGTGGCAAAAAAGCCTTGTCATAGCAGCAGACAAGTTTTTGAAGCTGCTGGTGCCTTCAACGTCCGCCGAACAACAAGATGCAGGGTCCTTCAGAGGTTTGCAGCTGTGCATATGCCATCCTGTCGACCTCCTCTATCCACTTCACACAAGCAGAAACGGCTCCAGTGGGCCAAACATTACATGAAGACTGATTTCAAAACTGTTTTGTTCACGGATGAGTGCCGTGCAGCGCTCGATGGTCCAGATGGATGGAGTTGAGGATGGCTGGTTGATGGGCACCCCACGCAAACACGACTACAGCACCAATAAGGAGGAGGTGGAGTAATGTTTTGGGCTGGAATCATGGGGAGAGAGATTGTCGGCCCCTTTAGGATCCCTGAAGGCGCTAAAGATGAAGTCCATAATGTATGTGGATTTTCTCAAACAGCACTTCCTGCCATGGTTGAAGAAGAAGAACCGTGTATTTCACAGCAAGACCATTTTTTTGCATGATAATGCACCATCTCATGCTGCACATAAAACATCTGCATCTCTGGCTGATATGGGCATAAAAGGGGACAAACTTATGGTGTGTCCCCCATGCTCCCCTGACCTCTAACCCATTCAGAACCTCTGGAGCATCATCAAAAGGAGTGTCTATGATGGCGGGAGGCAGTTCACATCTAAGCAACAGCTCTGGGAAGGTATTCTGTCCTCATGCAAAACAATTGAAGCAGAAACCATCCAAAACCTGACAAATTCAATGGACGAGAGTTCAGAAGCTCCTTTCGAACAAGTGATGTGAAAATGTAACATCACCTAGAATAAAGTTTTGAGTTGAAAACTGTTTGATTTCAGTTTCTAATAACCTGCTAATGCTTATAATTTCAAAAATGACCATTTTTTTGGTCTTTATTAAAATGAAAAGGTTGATCGAAAAGTTTGGGGGATCTAAGAGTGTGGCAACAAAGTAGTCATGATTACTTCGAATTCTGACAATATGAGGGTCATGTTGCAGGTAGTGCAGCAAGAAAGCACTTATGTGTCTTGCGCATCTCGAAGCCCCAAAATTATTTTCCTGGCTAGATGCAGCTAAAAATTATTATTAATTTTAAATCTGGTGGAGCTTAGTATAGATGGCCTAATAGGATCAGTGCTGCACACTGCTACAAAGCCCAAATTATTTTCCAGTCAAGATTCAGATAAACATGATTAGTAATTTTAAATCTGGTGGAGCTTATTATAGATGGCCTAATAGAATCAGTGCTGCACACTGCTACAAAGCCCAAATTGTTTTCCAGCCAAGATACAGATAAACATGATTAGTAATTTGAAAGCTTAAAACGGTTGGTAGGGTGATTTTAACCAATCATCAAGCTTTTACTCTCCCCAGGATGACACAGGGGTAGAAAAGTCATTTCGGATCCATGATTTGTTCATCTTTATGAACGTGAGTCTGTCTACATTATCAGTGGAGAGCCGCGTGTGCTTATCTGTCAGCACACCACCAGCAGCGCTGAACACACGTTCAGACAGAACGCTGGCTGCGGGGCATGACAAGATCTCCAAGGAGTAAGTTGCTAGCTCCGGCCATTTATCCAGATTGGAAGCCCAAAAAGAGCAAGGGTCCAGTGACACAGTCATGGCTTCAATGTGTACTTGGAGATACTCCTGTACCATCGTCTCTAGGCGTTGACTATGTGTCAGACTTCTTGTCTCCTGTGGCCTTGCAAAGGATGGGCTAAAAAAGTGGTGAAATGATTCCGCAAAATTGATGTTACCAGCAGATACTGTGGTTCTGTTACGGTTTGAGTGCTGAACACTTGACGGTCCCACGGTTAGCAAGTTGGAACTGTGAGATTCACTACGTGCACCACTGGTGTTTTGTGGAAAAGCACATGTGAGATTCTGCAACAGTCTCTGCTGATACTCCTACATGCGTGCATCCCTTTCTATGGCAGGAATAATTTCTGCAAATTTACTTTTGTACCGGGGATCTAACAGTGTGGCAACCCAGTAGTCAGGATTATTTCTAATTCTCACAATTCGAGGGTCATGTTGCAGGTAGTGCAGCAAGAAGGCACTCATGTGTGTTGCGCATCCAGGAGCAC
Organism: Phyllobates terribilis; assembly: GCF_046119375.1. Taxonomy (NCBI): domain Eukaryota; kingdom Metazoa; phylum Chordata; class Amphibia; order Anura; family Dendrobatidae; genus Phyllobates; species Phyllobates terribilis. Next base: position 7,262,794 of record NW_027362792.1, read on the forward strand.
AAAGTCCCTGTTGTGTTGTTGGCGAGGTAACAATCATGCTTCCTTTCTCTGTCCTCTCCCCCCAACCTCGCACAACAGAAATGTGATCAAGGTCTCCCTCATCTGATGAGTCTTCCATCAGTTCGTCCTCCACTTCTTCCTGGGCTCCTGCACCTTTCTCACTAGTTTGGCTGCTACCATGCGCCCTGGTAAAACCATCTCCCCCACCCTCACATGCCTGCCGCCTTGGTGCTGCCGACCTTCTGGACCTTGCAGATGTTAGCCCTTCCGCATACAACTCCTCTTCCTCTACTTCCTCCACCTCCTCTTGTGCCACCACCTGACTCCGAATTCTGTTTAACATGTGCTCCAGCATGTAAATCACCGGAATAGTCATGCTGATAATGGCATCGTCAGCACTAAACATCTTCGTCGCCATTTCAAAACTGTGCAGAAGGGTGCATAGGTCCCTGATCTGAGACCACTCCTCCAGCGTGATTTGCCCCACCTCTGAATCTCGTTGGCCCAGGCTATACGTCAGAACGTATTGCAGCAGGGCTTGTCAGTGCTGCCACAGTCGCTGCAACATGTGCAGAGATGAATTCCACCGGGTAGGCACATCGCATTTTAGCCGGTGAAGTGGCAGGCCCAACGACTTCTGTAGAGATGTAAGTCGCTGAGCTGCGGGATGCGAACGGCGGAAGTGAGCACACAGCGACCGTGCCCTCTGCAGAAGGCCATCTAGTCTGGGATAGTGGGCTAAAAATTGCTGGACAACCAGGTTCAACACGTGAGCCATACAAGGCACGTGTGTGACATTGCCCCGGCGAAGGGCCGCACCCAGGTTTGCAGCATTGTCGCACACGGCCTTCCCTGGTTTCAGGTCCAGTGGAGACAACCATTCATGAAATTGGTTCTACAGAGCTGACCACAACTCCTCAGCTGTGTGACTCACATTTCCCAGACATTTCAAAGTAAAAACCGCCTGATGACGTTGAGTCCTACTGCCAGCATAGTAAGGAGGTGTACAGGATCCCTTCTGCGCAGTTAGAAAGCTTGTGGCATGACCAGAAAGGCTTTGGGTGCATGTGGAAGACCAAGAGGAGGTTGAGGAGGTAGAAGCAGTGGAGGAACTTTGACATAAAGAGGATAGACGCACAACTCGTGGGGACGGCAAGACTTGGACAGCAGCCCCTTGTCCTGCTGTCACCATAGTTACCCAGTGCCCAGTCAGCGACATGTAACGCCCCTGTCCATGCCAACTCGTCCAAGTGTCTGTGGTGAAATGCACCCTGTCACACACAGAGTTTCTCAAAGAAGCGGTGATGTTGTGTGCGACATGCTTGTGGAGCGCAGGCACACCTTTCTTTGAGAAGTAGTGCCGACTGGGCATCTGGTACTGGGGCACTGCGACCGACATAAGGTCTCGAAAATCCTCTGTGTCCACCAGGCGGAAAGGCAGCATTTCTGTAGCCAAGAGCTTGCAGATGGTGAAATTCAACCTCTTAGCTTTCTCATGGCTAGGAGGAAATGGTCTTTTACTTGTCCACATCTGAGGGATCGAGGGCTGGCTATTGTGCTTAGACAGGGTTGATAAGGGTGTCCCCGGCAAACTGCCCGTCTGTGAGGAAGATGCAGGCGGACATGTTAGGTTGCCTTGATCCAAAGGTGGTACTATCGATGTCGGACAGCGCTCAACACCAGCTGGTGTTACCACCTCCAAAGAAAATGATGACCTGCCAATCACGCTGGCTGTTGCGGGTAAAGAGGTGGCAGGTCTGCGCCCCAAAACAGGTGTGACTGCTGTCCCCCCAGTCACAGAGGATGAAGAGGCCGCGGATGCACAAGATATGGCAGACGGTGGTTGGCCCGGCCGGCTAGGCCGCATTGTAGCACACTGAGTTACCCACTGCAACTTATGCTTCATGTTCATGTGCCGGTTCATGCATGAAGTACTCAAACTATGTATTTTTTGGCCTCTACTTAGCTTTTGCTGACAAATGTTACAGATAACACGAGTTGGGTCATCTTTATCGATCTGAAAAAATGCCCAGCCTATGCAAGGCTTAGCACCCATGCGACCTGAAGAGCCACCACGACTTGTGGTGAGAGGCAGAGTTGTGTTTGAGGATGCAGTTGTTGACGTGCTTCCAGTACTACGTCTCTGTCCAGGAAGGCGCAACCTGACCTCGTCGTCACTAGCATCTTCCTCCACCTCCTCTGCTGACCTCATCTCTTGGCTGACTGTGGGTTGACAGTAAGTGGGTTCTCCAACCTAATCACCATCACCCTGTGCGTTATCACACCCGTCGTCCTCAGAGCCAACCTGTTCCTGCCCTGACAAAATACTAAAGTTGTCGTTCCAATCAGGTATTTGAGTCTCATCATCGTCTTCCTCATTGTCTCCACCAACAGGAGTTACAGTTTGGGAATGAGGGTCTACATTATGATCAGAACCTTCTGCGTCTGGTCCTGGATCCGACTCATAAAGATTCTGGGCATCAGTGCAGATCATTTCCTCGTCTGGATTCACAGAAGCGCTGGAGTCGACCTCTGATTCCCAGGCTATAGTATGAGTAAACAGCTCTGCAGACTCAACCATCTGTTCTACCTCATACTCAGATGGGCAGCTGGAGATTTGGGAGCTGTGAGGAAGCAAGTGCGATTGGGGTGACACCTTTGAGGACTGGAGAATTTGTGATGTTGAAGTTGATGTGGAGGAGAGCCCACTTAAAGGAGCACTTGATATCCGTTGAAGCACCTGCTGTTTTTGTGCCTCATCTGGAATTTGTAGCGGTTGGCGTGGCCGTAAGAAAGGGATCTTATCACATTGTCCGCTAAAAGAAGTAGACATTTTAGTTTGGCTGGAAGATGGTCTTTCTTCTCCAGATGTTACTGTTGCTTTAACACCTACCCCAGGGACACAACCTTTTTTCCCCTTCCCAACACGCCTATTCCCCTTTCCACCAGCAGCAGGCCTTTTTCCACTCATTTTGGTGGTTAACTAATTCACAACTCTGGAGTTGTTTGCACAAAAAAACAATGGATGGGAACCGAGCAGAGCTGAGTGGATAAACTGTGGTATTTGGCCAAAACTATTGGCTGGTTAGATGCAGAAAAAAATTATATTCAATTTGCAACCTGATGGTGGTCAGTATAGATGGACTAATAGAACAAGTCCCACACACAGCTAGAAGCCCAAATATTTTTTCAGAGGTAGATGCAGAAAAAAATATATTCAGTTTGCAACCTGATGGAGGTCAGTATAGATGGACTAATAGAGAAAGTCCCACACACTGCTAGAAGGCCAAATATTTTTTCAGAGCTAGATGCAGAAAAAAATTATATTCAGTTTGCAACCTGATGGAGGTCAGTATAGATGGACTAATAGAGAAAGTCCCACACACTGCTAGAAGGCCAAATATTTTTTCAGAGCTAGATGCAGAAAAAAATATATTCAGTTTGCAACCTGATGGAGATCTCTATAGATGGATTAATAGAACAAGTCCCACACACTGCTAGAAGCCCAATATTTTTTCAGAGGTAGATGAAGAAAAAAATATATGCAGTTTGCAACCTGATGGAGGTCAGTATAGATGGACTAATACAACAAGTCCCACACACAGCTAGAAGCCCAATATTTTTTCAGAGGTAGATGCAGAAAAAAATATATTCAGTTTGCAACCTGATGGAGGTCTGTATAGATGGATTAATAGAACAAGTCCCACACACAGCTAGAAGCCCAATATTTTTTCAGAGGTAGATGAAGAAAAAAATATATTCAGTTTGCAACCTGATGGAGGTCAGTATAGATGGACTAATACAACAAGTCCCACACACAGCTAGAAGCCCAATATTTTTTCAGAGGTAGATGCAGAAAAAAATATATTCAGTTTGCAACCTGATGGAGGTCAGTATAGATGGACTAATACAACAAGTCCCACATACAGCTAGAAGCCCAAGATTTTTTCAGAGGTAGATTCAGAAAAAAATATATTCAGTTTGCAACCTGATGGAGGTCTGTATAGGTGGAATAATAGAACAAGTCCCACACACAGCTAGAAGCCCAATATTTTTTCAGAGGTAGATGCAGAAAAAAATATATTCAGTTTGCAACCTGATGGAGGTCAGTATAGATGGACTAATACAACAAGTCCCACACACAGCTAGAAGCCCAATATTTTTTTAGAGGTAGATGCAGAAAAAAATATATTAAGTTTGCAACCTGATGGAGGTCAGTATAGATGGACTAATACAACAAGTCCCACACACAGCTAGAAGCCCAATATTTTTTCAGAGGTAGATGCAGAAAAAAATATATTCAGTTTGCAACCTGATGGAGGTCAGTATAGATGGACTAATACAACTAGTCCCACACACAGCTAGAAGCCCAATATTTTTTCAGAGGTAGATGCAGAAAAAAATAAATTCAGTTTGCAACCTGATGGAGGTCTTCATTGTTCCTGCAGAGATCCATCCAATGCCCCTCCCCCCACCCCGCTGTACACTCAAACTGCGTATTAACATTAATTTTCATCATTACTGAGAAATAATCCAGTTATGATTTTGGTGCACGAACAGCCGAATATTTCTCAAATTGTTTGTGTTTGCCGAACGGCTCAAATTTGAGATTGGCGAACAGTTAGAGTAGAACAACGCTCATCTCTACTTGGGATTCCCAGGCAGTCTCCCATGATGGTACTTGCTCAATCTCAAGCTACGTAGCGGCTGCAATCTGACGAGGACAAGCACATTCAGCTTTGAAAGGCCGTTGATGTGCAGATGTCACATGTGCGTGTCTTTTCAAAATGAATAAAATGGGGAGGGAAATTTTAGATTTTATAAACAAATATCCAAATTACAATAGCGGCTGCGAAAATGTCACTGGAACGGGGGATTCCCAGTTAGTCACCCATGTCTCTACTTGCTCAGCCTCAAGCTGCATAAAGGCTGCGATATGACAAGGGCAGGTACATTCAGCTTAGAATGGCCGTTGACGTGCAGATGTCACATGTGCGCGTCTTTTCAAAAGGAATAAAATGGGGAGGGAAAGGATGGATTCTAAAAAAAAAAATCCAAAAATCCAAATGACAATAGCAGCTGCCAAAATGTCAACAGAACCAGGGATTCCCAGCCAGTCTCCCATGCTGGTACTTGCCCATCCTCCAGCTGCGTTGCGGCTGTGTTCTGACGAGGGCAGGTACATTCAGCTTAGAATGGCCACTGACATGCCAATGTCACATGTGCGTGTCTTTTCAAAAGGAATAAAATGGGGAGGGAAAAGTTAGAATTTAAAAGCAAAAAGCCAAATGACAATAGCACCAGCCAAAATGTTAACAGAACCAGTGATTCCCAGCCAGCCTCCCATGCTGGTACTTGCCCAGACTCAAGCTGCGTAGCTGCTGTGATCTAACAAGGTTAGGCACATTAAGCTGAGTGTGGCCGTAAACGTGTAGATGATACATGTGCGCAACTTTTCAAAAGGAATAAAATGGGGAGGGAAAGGTTAGATTTTAAAAACAAAAATCCAAATGACAATAGCAGCAGCCAAAATGTCATTGTAACCGAGGATATTCAGCCAGTCACCCATACCAGCACTTGCCCTGCCTCAAGTTGCGTAGGAGCTGTGATCTGACATGGGCAAGCACATTCAGCTTAGAATGGCCGCTGACGTGTAGTTGTCACATGTGCGTGTCATTTCAAAAGGAATAAAATGGGGAGGGAAAAGTTAAATTTTAAAAACAAAAATCCAAATGACAATAGAAGCAGCCAAGATGTCAACAGAACAGGGGACTCCCAGACAGTCTCCCTTGTTGGTACTTGCCCAGCCACAATTGGCATAGAAGCTGTGATCTAACAAGAGCAGGCACATTCAGCTTAGAATGCCCGTTGACATGTGGATGTCACATGTGCACGTCTTTTCAAAAGGAATAAATTGGGGAGGGAAAGGTTAGATTTTAAAAACAAAAATCCAAATGACAATAGCAGCAGCCAAAATGTCAAAGGAAACAGGGACTCCCAGCCACTCTTCCATGCTGGTACATACCCAACCTCAAGCTGCATTGCAGCTGTGATCTGACGAGAGCAGGCACATTCAGTTTAGAATGGCCGTTGACGTGCCAATGTCACATGTGCGTGTCTTTTCAAAAGGAATAAAATGGGGAGGGAAAAGTTAGAATTTAAAAGCAAAAAGCCAAAAATCCAAATGACAATAGCACCAGAAAAAATGTTAACAGAACCAGGATTCCCAGCCAGTCTCCCATGCTGGTATTTGCCCAGAAACAAGCTGCATAGCTGCTGTGATCTAATGAGTGTAGACACATTAAGCTGAGTGTGGCCGTTGATGTTTGGATGTCACATGTGCGCGTCTTTTCAAAAGGAATAAATTGGGGAGGGAAAAGTTAGATTTCAAAAACAAAAATCCAAATGACAAAAGCAGCTGCCAAAATTTCAACAAAACTGAGGATTCCCAGCCAGTGTCCCATGCTGGTACTTGCCCAGCCTCAAGCTGCATTGCAGCTGTGATCTGACGAGGGCAGGCACATTCAGCTTAGAATGGCCATTGACGTGCCAATGTCACATGTGCGTGTCTTTTCAAAAGGAATAAAATGGGGAGGGAAAGGTTAGATTTTAAAAACAAAAATCCAAATGACAATAGCAGCAACCATAATGTCATTGGAACCGAGGATATTCAGCCAGTCACCCATACCAGCACTTGCCCGGCCTCAAGTTGCATAGCAGCTGTGATCTGAAGAGGGTAGGTACATTCAGCTTAGAATGGCCAATGACGTGTGGATGTCACATGTGCACGTCTTTTCAAAAGGAATAAAATGGGGAGGGAAAAGTTAGATTTTAAAAACAAAAATCCAAAAATCCAAATGACAATAGCAGCAGCAAAAATGTCGACGGAACTGGGAAGTCCCAGCCAGACTCCCATGTTGGTACTTGCCCAACCTCAAGCAGTGTAGCGGCTGTGATCTGACCCAGGAAGGAACATTCAGCTTAGAAGGCCGTTGACGTGCAGATGTTACATGTGCGCGTCTTTTCAAAACGAATAAAATGGGGAGGGAAAGATTAGATATTAAAAACAAAAATCCAATAATCCAAATGACAATAGCAGCAGCCAAAATGTCAACGAACCTGGGGATTCCCAGCCAGTCTCCCATGCTGGTACTTGCCCAGCCTCAAGGTGCATAGCAGCTGCAATCTGACGAGGGCAGGCACATTCAACTTAGAATGGCCGTTGACATGCAAATATCACAAGTGCGCGTCTTTTCAAAAGGAATAAAACGGGGAGGGAAAGGTTAGATTTTTAAACCAAAAATCCAAATGACAATACCAGCAGCCAAATTGTCAAAGAAACAGGGGATTCCCAGCCAGTCTCCCATGCCGTTACTTGCCCAACCTCAAGCTTCGTAGTGGCTGCGATCTGACCAAGGAAGGAACATTCAGCTTAGAAGGCCGTTGACGTACAAATGTTACATGTGCGCGTCTTTTCAAAAGGAATAAAATGGGGAGGGAAAGGTTAGATTTTAAAAACAAAAATCCAAAAATCCCAATGACAATAGCAGCAGCCAAAATGTCCACGGAAGAGGTGATTACCTGCCAGCCTCCTATGCCTGTACTTGCCCAGCCACAAGGTGCGTAGTGGCTGCGATCTGACAAGGGCAGACACATTCAGCTTAGAATGGCCGTTCACGTGCAGATGTCACATGTGCGTGTCTTTTCAAAAGGAATAAAATGGGGAGGGAAAAGTTAGATTTTAAAAACCAAAAATCCAAATGACAATAGCAGCAGCCAAAATGTTAATTGAAGCGGGGATTCCCAGCCAGTCTCCCATGCATGTACTTGCCCATCCTCAAGCTGCACAGCAGCTGCAATTTGACAAGTGAAAGCACATTCAGCTTAGAATGGCCGTTGACATGCAGATGTCACATGTGCGCGTCTTTTCAAAAGGAATAAAATGGATAGGGAAAAGTTAGATTTTAAAAACAAAAATCTAAAAATCCAAATGACAATAGCAGAGGCCAAAATGTCTACGGAACTGGGGATTCACAGCCAGCCACCCATGCCGGTACTTGCCCTGCCTCAAGCTGTGTAGCGGCTGCAATTTGACGAGGGTAGGCAAATTCAGCTTAGAATGGCCGTTGATGTGCAGAATTCACATGTGAGCGTCTTTTCAAAAGGAATAAAATGGGGAGGGAAAGGTTAGATTTTAAAAACAAAAATCCAAAAATCCAAATGACAATAACAGCAGCAGCAGCCAAAATGTCAATGGAACTGGGCATTCCCAGCTTTTCTCCCATGCCGTTACTTGCCCAGCCTCAAAGTGCGTAGCGACTGCAATCTGACACGGACAAGCACATTTAGCTTAGAATGACCGTTGACATGCAGATGCTACATGTGCGCGTCTTTTCAAAAGGAATAAAATGGGGAGGGATAGGTTAGAGTTTAAAAACAAAAATTCAAATAACAATAGCAGCAGTCAAAATGTTTTTGGAACAGGGTATTCCCAGCCTGCCACCCATGCCGGTACTTGCCCAACCTCAAAATGTGTAGCAGTTGCAATCTGACAAGGGAAGGCACATTCAGCTTAGAATGGCCGTTGACCTGCAGATGTCCCATGTGCGCGTCTTTTCAAAAGGAATAAAATGGGGAGGGAAAGGTTTGATTTTAAAAACAAAAATTCAAAAATCCAAATGACAATAGCAGCAGCCAAAACGTCAATGGAACAGGGGACTCCAAGCCAGTCTCCCATGCTGGTACTTGCCCAACCTCAAGCTGCGCAGCGGCTGCAATCTGACAAGGGAAGGCACGTTCAGCTTAGAATGGCTGTTGACCTGCAGATGTCACATGTGCGCGTCTTTTCAAAAGGAATAAAATGGGGAGGGAAAGGTTAGATTTTAAAAACAAAAATCCAAATGACATTACCAGCAGCCAAAATGTCAATGGAATCGGGGATTCCCAGCCCGTCACCCATGCCAGTACTTGCCCAGCCTCAATCTGCATAGCAGCTGCGCTCTGATGATGGAAGGCACATTCAGCTCAGAATGGCTGTTGATGAGCAGATGTCACATGTGCAAGTGACACCCCAGGGGTCTGGTTGCCACAGTAACAGAGATATTATGTCTGAGAGCAAGTGGGAGGTTTCTCTGGTCAGGAGCCCTAAGCATGCAACACTGCCCGCCCAGACCTGGGAGGGGAGGAATCTGCCCTTATAAACTTGGTCTGGGGCGGGATTAGGTGAGACAGAGACAGAGCCTGCAGAACAAGCAGAGCAGTCAGAGCCTAGAGTGAAGCTGCAGACACAGGAAAAGATACATCAGGAGCTCTGTAGGATCAGAGGCAGAAGGCCAGGGGCTGTGAGCAGAGATATAGCTCGCCCTGGCTGAAGTTACTAAAACTGGACACAGGAGTCCGAGGCTGTGGGGACTGATATATACCCAGCAGCAGAAACCAGCTGGCAGGGGATTCCAGGTCCTCTGGCCATAGAAGCCCAGAGGCTCAGTCACAAAGAAGGGACCAGCGCCGCCATCCAGGAGCGGAGGCTAACAGAAGGCCCCAAGTCTCCAGCCATACGGGTGAGCACCACACAGTATACTCAGGGATGTGGGCTACTTGGAACCGCTGACAGCAAGGTAGCCAGAAAGAGTGCAGATAAACGGGGAGGCCTACAACTCCACCTGGCCAGGGGAACTCCTGCTTGCTCGCAGACTGACCAGGCCCCTTATACTAGCCAGTACTCCCGGGAGGGTCTGCATTGTACCATCAGTAAAGACCCTGAACTGCACCTCACGTCTCTGTGATTCCTTGCCGCACCAGCACCATTAGCACTGGGACCCTCACACCATCACTCCCATCATCTCTCACATTAGCTGCCCTGAGTCAATACTTCTCCCGTGGGGAGTTATCCCATACTCGGCTGCGCAAACAACATCAGTCTCAGCGGTCGGCAGCGCAGCGGCGGTCCCCACTGACCGCAATCCACGGGTGGCGTAGTCGGACATTTGCTATACATTAAGACTGCCACTGGTTTGACCACCCTGGGCACGGACCGGGTCACCACCACACGGAGACTACAACCCCCAGCATTCTACAACAGTTCCGGGTTCCCCTGCACAACACAGGCCCAGGGGGCGCGTCAACTTTGGCGTAGTCGGCAGGATTTCGTGCCCGCAACCACCGGGTACTGCGTGCCTGAAAAAGAGACTTTTATACTTACCTGTGGTGAAGTTTCCCGCCGTCCGGCGTCGTTTCCCGCCATCTGGAGCCGATTCCCGCCATCAGACGCCATCTTGGACCGTTTCCCGCCGTCTTCTGCCTTCTTCCCGCCATCCGCAGCTGCTTCCCGCCTTCGGACGCCATCTTCGGGACGCCGCACGGGAAGAAGAGGGGCGTGGACGCCGAAAGCGCGCGAGATCCGAAGCTCCGCCCCACGCTCTGACGCTGCGCAAGGTCCTGGAAGGGAGGAAGAGCGACGCTGACGTCATCGGAGCGCGACGCCAGGTCCTCAACCCCGACGATCGACTGCGGAGCTGCGGCCTATGAAAGAAGAGCATCGCAAGGTAGGCCACGGTGCACTAGGGGGGAGGAGGATGCCGGATACCGAGGTGAGCTCCACTGCCACAGCCACCGCCAGTGCAACCGCTGCAGCAGTCATGCCATTCACCATGCCCTATATCCCGGGGGCAACCTGGCTACCCCAGTACTCAGGGTAGTCACATACTCTAAATGACTTTAGAGAAAGACTGGATAGCCTCTTCCAGGTGTACCCCCTCACAGAAAAGCAAAAAGTGAGCATCCTGGTGGCCCAATTAATCGGGGCAGCCCAAAGGGAGGTAAAGTCCTGGCCACCTGGGAGGAAGAGGACTGTCAGAGAAATACTAGCCCGGCTGAAAGACACATTTGATACCCGCACCTCAGCCGAAATAAAGCTCAGATTTTACGGGTGTAAACAGTGGGCACATGAGAGTATAAGAGACTATGCTCTAAACCTACAAGAGGCCCTGAGAGCCATTAAGCAGGCAGACCCTGGCAGCGTGGGAAATGAAGATAAGCTGTTGACTGAACAATTTATTGAGGGTCTACTGTGCAATGCCCACCGAACCTAGTTGCGGGCAATGGCCTTACAGGACCCTGACCTGGACTTTGCACAGTTCAAGGACAGAGCCATCCGGGTGCTCCGAGAACCGGCACTAGGTGGCGCTGTGACCAACAGGCGCCCTGCTATCACTTACCACCAGGAGACGGCGCCCTTGTCTTCAGGGCCTGTGGGAGCTGATGCGCAGGCTTTGAACAATAACCCGGCAACAGACCTGCACCATCAGGTCCAAGAGCTGACTAAGAGCGTTGCCACGCTAACCAGAACTGTGCAGTCTTTACAGGTCTCTTCTCCAGGAAAGATCCAGCTGGAATCCGGACCGTAGGACGTCCCGTGGCACCGACTGAGGAGGACCCCACAGGCCAGAGGAAGACCCAGCGGCAGATACAACGAGGACGGACGACCCATCTGCCACCGCTGCAATCAACCTGGACATGTGGCAAGGTACTGTCATTTAAACGGGCACAACCTGGGGTAGAGGGCCAACCCCCAGGCATAAGACCATCAGGCCCATCAAACTGGCGTGATAAATACGTAGGGGGACGTCCAATCTTGCCTGTGGTACTGGATGGCATTCCTATGAGTGCCCTACTAGACACTGGGTCACAGGTGACCACCATCCCGTACGTGCTCTTTAAACAGTACTGGAATGACTCGGACATAACCCGCTACCCAGATGACGACCTGAGTATCATCGCCAGCAATGGTCAGCCCGTGCCGCAGGTGGGATTCAAAGAGGTGATCATTAAGATCGGTAAAGTCGAACTGGCGGCACAAGGACTGATTATAGCGGACATAGACCGTCATGAGAGTCACCCTAGAATAACCTTGGGAACTAATGTGATTGAAAATTGTCTTGCAGAGGTGATTCTCATTTTACAGCAGGTTGCCAAGAACGCCAGTTCCGGCCAGCAGCGTGTGCTCCAAAAAGAGATCCGGGCACTGATGAAGCGGCAAAAGGTGGAACTATCTGGTGGCGAGATAGGTAGCGTGAGAATGTGTGACCCGTTCCCTATTGCCATGCCCCCAAAAAGTGAGATGATGATTTGGTGCCGGGCAGCTATTGGTCTAAGAGGTAGAGACTACCAAGCAATGGTAGAACCCGTCTACTCAGACAGTAGGCCCACCATTTTGACAGCACGGGGGGTGGTCGATGTACGCCATGGGAGGGTGCCCGTTCGCATCATAAATATCGGGGAGAGAGAAGTACACCTGCCCCGGTATGCCACGCTAGCCAAATTGTTCACCATCAACCAGAACTCTGTACAGGCCGTGGAACCCTTTACTCCATCTCAACCAGAGGAAGGTAACGGCTCTAAGAAACCAATGGAGGACTAGTGTCAGCAACTACATTTTGGTACTGACTCCACTCCCTCACACCAGAAACAGGGAGTCTATCGGGTGGTTCGAGAGTACGAGAGAGTGTTTAGTAAACACCCGCTAGACTTCGGGCGAGTAAAGGGGGTAGAACACCACATCCCCACGGGAGACCATCCTCCCATAAAGGAGAGATACCGACCCGTTCCCCTGGCACACTACCAACACGCCAAGGGGATGCTTAGAGACATGAAGGAGGCTGGGGTAATCAGGGACAGCTGTAGCCCCTGGGCAGCTCCACTAGTCTTAGTGAAAAAGAAAGACAACACCATGAGAATGTGTGTAGACTACAGGAAGGTCAACCGTATCACACACAAAGATGCGTACCCGTTACCAAGGATAGAAGAGTCCTTAGCTGAATTAAAATCTGCTAACTTCTTCTATACTTTGGATCTCACTAGCGGGTACTGGCAGGTTCCTGTAGCAGAGGCGGACCGGGAGAAGACCGCATTCACCACCCCGATGGGTCTCAGCGAATTTAACTGTATGCCGTTCGGGCTCTGCAACGCACCAGGAACCTTCCAACGGTTGATGGAATGCTGTCTGGGACACCGGAACTTCAAGACGGTCCTGTTATATCTGGACGATGTCATCGTCTATTCCAAGACCTACGAGGACCACCTGAAACACCTGGCAGAAGTCTTTGAAGCTCTGGCAAACTACGGCCTAAAGGTGAAACCCTCCAAGTGTCACCTTCTGAAACCAAAGGTGCAATACCTGGGACACGTGGTGAGTGCTGACGGAGTGGCTCCTGACCCTGATAAGATCACCGTGATTAAGGACTGGCCAAGACCCTCCAGCATAAAGGAAGTGCGGCAGTTCCTCGGGTTGGTAGGCTACTACCGAAGATTCATTCCCGGTTTCACCAAAATGGCAGCCCCTATGCAGGACCTCCTGATAGGTCAATCTCGGAAAGCCAAAAACCAGAAGCCGCCCTTTAGGTGGGAAAAGCTGGAAGAGGAGTCCTTCTGCCAGCTGAAGATGGCCCTCACGGGGGATGAAATCCTGGCATATCCAGACTACAGCCAGCCATTTATCCTCCACACGAACGCAAGCAACATCGGGCTAGGAGCCGTACTGTCCCAGATCCAGCAAGGGAAAGAACGGGTAATCGCTTACGCCAGCCGAAAGCTACAGCCCACGGAGAGGAACCCTGAGAATTATAGCTCATTCAAGCTGGAGTTCCTGGCAGTAGTGTGGGCAGTGACCGAACGTTTCAAGCATTACCTTGCCTCCTCCAAATTCACCGTGTACACAGATAACAACCCGTTGACACTGTCACGGGTGTGTCACCACGAAGATCGTCACACTTACACAGCCTGACTTCTCGCAGCTGAGTTTTTGGTGCTTTGTGTTTTTCGGCAGTGAGGGAGTTAACTCTCTCTCTCTCTGTGCTAGACGAGGTCCAGCCTCGCCCAGCTGCAATCAATTTTGCTGTTGTGGGACTCCTTCAAATGCCTGCCGGTCTGTTAGGGAAGTGTCAGTGAAAGCATTTCATGCAGACTAACAGAGCGGATCGTGGTATTTGGAGTTTCAGAGCTAAGTGTATTTGGAGTGTTTTTTCCCTTCCTCGCTTTATCATTTATCTCCTTTCCCGTTGGTGTTCCCTCTGTTGTAGTTGTGTAGTTTTTGTATGCAAGGTGGTTTTGGTTTTACCCTTGTACTGTCTCGTTCGTCTAAGTACTGAGTGTGGGCATATTATTACCTGTCCCCTTTTGTTGTGATCAGGGGTCCTTCTCAGGACTAGATTACTTAGGTGCAGGGATCCTCAGGAGGTAGAGGTTACGCTGGCGGCCTGGACCTCTGTACCTTTAACAGTACCTCCAGGTAGAGGGATTAGTCAGGGCCCCAGCTTAGGGTCAGCTTAGGCCCCCTACCTCCAGTACACAGAGACAGCGTGACATTTTCACCGACCACTTACTGTAGATTTTCTCCAGCTACCATGGATCCAGTAGTCGGTCTAGCTCGGCAGTTGCAGAGTTTGTCTATGGAGCTGGCGGACGTTAGGTCCAAGGTTTTGAATCCTCAAGAGCAAGCCGGACCAGAACCTAAAGTAGCTCTCCCTGACAGGTTCACTGGGGGGCGGGACAAGTTTTTTGTTTTCCGGGAGGCGTGCAAGTTGTACTTTCGGCTGCGGCCTCGGTCATCGGGGAGTGAAGAACAAAGGGTGGGAATTGTCATCTCGCTCCTACAAGGGGACCCACAATCTTGGGCGTTCTCTCTTCCCCCGGGCTCCCTGGCTCTCCAGTCAGTGGATAGGTTTTTTGCTGCTCTGGGTCTTGTATCTGATGACCCGGATCGGATCTCCCTTGCTGAATCTAAGTTACATAGGATCCAGCAGGGAGATTGTCCGGCGGAGGAATTCTGTTCGGAGTTCCGTAGGTGGGCCACTGACACCCAGTGGAATGACCCGGCTCTTAGGAGCCAGTTTTGTCAAGGTTTATCCGACAAATTGCAGGATGTGTTGGCACAGTATTACTCTCCCGCGTCACTGGAAGCCGCTATGGCCCTTGCTATTCGCATTGACAGACGGCTTCGGGAGAGGTGCGGGATAACTCCACCCCCTGTGATGACTCCACCTCCTACAAGGTCCCCTCATATGGTGGTTCCCCTGGTCAGTCCAGAGGAGCCTATGCAATTAGGAGGGGCATCATTTCGGGGGAGGGGACCGGTGGTGCGCCATAAGACAGGAAGGTGTTTCTTCTGCGGGAGAAAGGGACATTTTATTGGGGGGTGTCCATCCCGTCCCTTGCAGTGTGAAGAGTCGTCGGAAAACTGTTGATCCCAGGTTGTGTGGTGGACGGCAATCTGGGAGTAGGTATTTCGTCCCTAGGTTCGTCTCAGTTTCTCGTTCCGGCGGAGGTGGTGGTGGGTACGAGAACTGAGAGGATATCTGTTCTTCTGGATAGTGGGGCCGGGGTTAATCTGGTGGACGCTCGGTTTGCCCGGGTTCAAGGTATGCGATTGAGTGAGTTGGCTAAACCCATCCCCATATTCTCGATCGATGCCAGGCCTCTCGGTCAGGGAAGTTTTTTTGCAAGCTGTGCATAACGTAAAACTTCAAGTGGGGGCGATACATAAAGAACTGTTGTCTTGCTACGTGTTGGAGGGTCTTCCCACTCCTATAGTGTTGGGCCTTCCTTGGTGAACTAAGCATAACCCTGTTATTAATTGGCAATCCAGAGAGATAAGCCAATGGAGTAAATTCTGTAATAAAAACTGCATGAATACGGTCATCGGTGCGGTTACTCCTAGGGTCTTACCTCCATTTCTGGTGGACTTTGAGGATGTATTCTCGGAGAAAGGGTGTCAGGAACTACCTCCTCATCGCGAGTATGACTGTTCTGTAAAACTGCTCCCTGAGGCCAAGTTACCTAAAGTTAGGTTGTATAACATTTCTGGTCCTGAGAGGCAGGCCATGAAGGATTATATTTCAGAAAGTCTGGCTAAGGGGCATATTAGACCTTCATCTTCACCGGTGGCCGCGGGGTTCTTCTTTGTTAAGAAGAAAGATGGAGGCCTACGCCCTTGCCTGGATTTCCGTGAACTTAATCGGATTACGGTCCGAGATCCGTATCCGCTCCCACTTATTCCCGATCTCTTTAAACAGATCGTGGGCGCCAAATGGTTCTCTAAGTTGGATCTCAGGGGGGCGTACAATCTGATTAGGATGAAGGAGGGGGATGAGTGGAAGACGGCGTTTAACACTCCGGAGGGGCATTATGAGAACCTTGTCATGCCATTCGGTCTGACTAATGCCCCGGCGGTGTTCCAGCACTTTGTTAATGACATTTTTCGCCGCCTGGTGGGACAGTTTGTTGTCATATATCTGGATGATATCTTAATTTACTCGCCGTATCAGGTGTTTCATCAGGAGCACGTTAGGCAGGTGTTACAGATCTTGCGGGATAATAAACTGTATGCCAAATGGGAAAAGTGTGTGTTCGCCGTACAGGAACTCCAGTTTTTAGGCTTCCTGGTTTCAGCGTCCGGTTTTCGAATCTACCCTGGGAAAGTGCGGGCAGTTCCTGAGTGGGATCGGCCAGAGAATCTTAAGGCACTACAACATTTCCTGGGGTTTGCTAATTATTACCGGAAGTTCATTCGTAATTAGTGTTGAGCCACCCCCGTAGTGTTCGAGTTCGGTTCGGTTTGTCGAACACCCGTGTGTTCGCCGAACTGTTCGTCGAACACCTTCGAACACCGTTAAAACCAATGGCAGGCAAACAAAAACACATAGAAACACATAGAAAACACCTTCAACGGTGTCCAAAAGCTGACAAACTGCTCAGAAGACACAACTAACACATGGAAAAGTGACAAGTACATATAGTCATGCGAAAAGAAAAGAGGTGGAGGAGTAAAAGGAGGGGGAGACACAGATATAGGCATGTCATGCCCTTCTAAAATCCAAAAAGTGAGAAGCCGACACGTTCAGTCCGCTCCTGCCCGTGCCACCTCCGTGACACCGGGGTTGTGCCAGAGCCGCGGTGAACCCTGACGGCCAGCCCCCCTCTCCCAATACTGGTGCCTGTCCGCTGGTGGGTCGAGCGAGCACCCCTGTGGTGGAGGCAGCTCTAAGCTTTTTAATTTAAATTGTCTCTCTAATTTGAATGAATACACTTTAAATCCATTTACAAGGATCTATTGGAGGGCAAGTCTCATGCCAGCAGCCGCGTAATTCCAGCTCCAGTAGCGTCCACTAAAGCTGCTGCAGTTAAAAAGCTTTTATAAGGATCGAGCTTGGCTGTCCACCGCAAGGCATCCTACTGCCAGTCCCAGCCCCTATGCCTTGGGGTGCCTCCTGATGCTCTTCACTGAGTATCCCGTGGTCCCGAAGCATTTCCTTTGAAAAAATTAAGTGTCCAAACTACAGGTTGCTTAACAGCCGGGATAATCCGCTGACTAGCAGACACTGCTACTAGGCACAAATTATTTCCTGGGCTAGATGCAGTTAAAAATTTGTAATTAGATACTCTCATTGGATGCTGAGAAAGCATTCCATAGAGTCTCCTGGCACGCCATATATGATTCTCTTAAAAAGCTTGGGGTAGGGGTCTAGGAGACCCTTTTATAGCCAAAATCACGGCCCTGTATCACAATACGTCACCTAGGCTGAAGATAAATGGAACTGTAGCACCCTGAGGGCTCAGTTGCTACAGAGGTATTGTACCTCACCCAGAGGTGTGATATCTCACTCTCAGGTAAGGATGGAGTGTGGATCAGGACCCGACACCTGCATGCATTACACCACATTGCCGTGGGGCAGGGCGACCAATATGCCTCTGAGATGGGCACGACAGTCCCTGTCCCTGGCTGGAGTGGGGGGAGGGAACACTGAGGAAGGGGAACCCTGTAGTGCAGGAGCAGGGAGGAAGCAGTTCCTGGGTGCATTGAGAAGGGAGTATAAAAGGTGGGCACCATCTTAGTTCAGTGCAGAGAAGTCTGAGCAGAAGTGGCAGGGAGCAGGGGCTCTGCATGAGCTCTGCTCCGGAGGCAGGCCTAGTAACAGAAGCCTAGGCCTGGAAGAGGAAGAAGGAAGGAAGAGGAGCGGAGAAGGCTCCAGGAACGAGGAATGAAGGGATCCCAGGGGTACGGACGGGCGAGTCGCCACCGCACGCCCGAATCCACCTGCGTGGAGGGGTCAGGCCAAAGGGGGAGACCGGTCCCCGAAACTAGTGGAGGCAGGAAACGACCCTCAGCTAGAAACCGGAGGCTGTGACATTTTATGTGGCGCAGCCCCTCGCTACACTCGCTCGGAAGGCATCACATAGGGTCAGGGAAACTGGTGCCAAGTTTACCAAGAGGAGGCCCGAGGCAGCAGGACAGAAGGGTTGGTAAGAAAGGCCAGACAAAGGACAGACAAAGGGGGTACTGTGAAGCACTCCAAAGTTATCTGGGAGTTGTCTGAGCCCCTCACCCGATGAGCACAGTACGACGTGGGCAGCCGTTACCTGCAGACGTGGTCTGGATAATAAGAACTGTGAGTAAAGGCCCTGGACTGCATCACTGACTCAGTGTCGTTACTGCTGCTGCCCTGCACAATCACCCCCATCCTCCGCATACACTGCCCTGAGGCTATACTCCTCCCGTGGGGAGTTATGCTACGCTCTGCTGCACCCACAACACCAGCCTCAGCGGTCTGCCCTGCAGCGGCGGTTCACTCTGACCGCAATCCACGGGTGGCGTAGTCGGACATTTAAACATCAAAACCGCATAAATAGTTCCGCCACTGGTTTGACCACCCTGAGCCACGGAACCGGGTCACCGCCACGAAGACTACAACCACCAGCATCCACCAAAAAGGGTCCGGCTCCGGGTGTCCCAAGGCCCAGGGGGTGCATCAGAACATTTTCATCACCTTTCACAATCACCAATGGGACAAGGCAGGGATGTCCTCTGTCCCCTCTCTTATACATCCTAGTGACGGAGCACCTGCTCTCATCAATTCGCCATAACCCCAATATTAGGTGGATTGAGGTGGGAGGCACCGAGTACAAGTGCTCTCTATTTGCTGATGATGTCCTAGTATATATCACTCAATCACATATATCCATCCATGCTGTTATGGCTGAAATAGATCACTTTGTTACATGGTCAAATTTTAAAATCAATGCAGCGAAGTCTGAGGCCCTCGATGTCTCCCTCCCCAAATCCATATAGGATTCAATCCAGTCCAACTTTCCCTTTGCCTGGCCCTCACAGGGTATCAAATACTTAGGAATTCCTATTCATAGAGACCTCTCCCATCTAAGTTATCTTAATTTTGGGCCCTTTATTGAACAACTCCATACAGACCACGGTTGGCAAGTTAGAACTGTAAGATTCACTACGTGAACCACTGGTGTTTTGTGGAAAAGCACATGTACACTGTGTTCCAAATTAGTATGCAAAAAGTGTTTAGGAGTGATAAGGGAAGAATTTGTTTGTTTGTCAGTTAAACTCATTGATGGTGATGTGTGTCAGGGCTCTTTATATCACTGTAAGCAATTGCAGACACCTGTGCTAATTAGTTTGGCAGGTGTGTTCAATGAAAGGCAAGACTACTTAAGAAGGCTGTCTCACATTATTAAGCAGCCTACATTTTCTGCCAAAATGGGAAAGAATAAGGATGTGTCGGCTGCTGAGAAGCAACAAATTGTGGAGTGTTTAGGTCAAGGCATGACTACAATCAACATTGTGCGATGATCAGGATGAAGTGTCTTGGCAATCAAGAAGTATGTAGCTGATTCACAGTACACATGTGTGCGTGCTGATAAGGGCAAATTGAGGACTCTTTCCTACAGGCAATTACGTCAGGTTAAAAGAGCAGCGGCAAAAAAAGCCTTGTCATAGCAGCAGACAAGTTTTTGAAGCTGCTGGTGCCTCCAACGTCCCCCGAACAACAAGATGCAGGGTCCTTCAGAGGTTTGCAGCTGTGCATACGCCATCCTGTCGACCTCCTCTATCCACTTCACACAAGCAGAAATGGCTCCAGTGGGCCAAACATTACATGAAGACTGATTTCAAAACTGTTTTGTTCACGGATGAGTGCCGTGCAGCGCTCGATGGTCCAGATGGATGGAGTGGAGGATGGCTGGTTGATGGACACCCCACGCAAACACAGCTACAGCGCCAACAAGGAGGAGGTGGAGTAATGTTTTGGGCTGGAATCATGGGGAGAGAGATTGTCGGCCCCTTTAGGATCCCTGAAGGCACTAAAGATGAACTCCATAATGTATGTGGATTTTCTCAAACAGCAGTTCCTGCCATGGTTCAAGAAGAAGAACCGTGTATTTCACAGCAAGATCATTTTTTTGCATGATAATGCACCATCTCATGCTGCACATAAAACATCTGCATCTCTGGCTGATATGGGCATAAAAGGGGACAAACTTATGGTGTGACCCCCATTCTCCCCTGACCTCTACCCGATTCAGAACCTCTGGAGCATCATCAAAAGGAGTGTCTATGATGGCAGGAGGCAGTTCACATCTAAGCAACAGCTCTGGGAGGGTATTCTGTCCTCATGCAAAACAATTGAAGCAGAAACCATCCAAAACCTGACAAATTCAATGGACGAGAGAGTTCAGAAGCTCCTTTCGAACAAGGGGTCCTATGTGAAAATGTTACATCACCTAGAATAAAGTTTTGAGTTGAAAACTGTTTGATTTCAGTTTCTAATAACCTGCTAATGCTTATAATTTCAAAAATGACCATTTTTTTGGTCTTTATTAAAGTGAAAAGGTTGATCGAAAAGTTTGGGGGATCTAAGAGTGTGGCAACCCAGTAGTCATGACGACTTCGAATTCTGACAATATGAGGGTCATGTTGCAGGTAGTGCAGCAAGAAGGCACTTATGTGTCTTGCGCATCTCGGAGCCCCAAAATTATTTTCCGGGCTAGATGCAGCTAAAAATTATTATTAATTTTAAATCTGGTGGAGCTTAGTATAGATGGCCTAATAGGATCAGTGCTGCACACTGCTACAAAGCCCAAATTATTTTCCAGTCAAGATACAGATAAACATGATTAGTAATTTTAAATCTGGTGGAGCTTATTATAGATGGCCTAATAGAATCAGTGCTGCACACTGCTACAAAGCCCAATTTATTTTCCAGCCAAGATACAGATAAACATGATTAGTAATTTGAAAGCTTAAAACGGTTGGTAGGGTGATTTTAACCAATCATCAAGCTTTTACTCTCCCCAGTATGATACAGGGGTAGAAAAGTCGTTTCGGATCCATGATTTGTTCATCTTTATGAACGTCAGTCTGTCTACATTATCAGTGGAGAGCCGAGTGCGCTTATCTGTCAGCACACCACCAGCAGCGCTGAACACACGTTCAGACAGAACGCTGGCTGTGGGGCATGACAAGATCTCCAAGGCGTAAGTGGCTAGCTCTGGCCATTTATCCAGATTGGAAGCCCAAAAAGAGCAAGGGTCCAGTGACACAGTCATGGCTTCAATGTTTACTTGGAGATACTCCTGTACCATCGTCTCTAGGCGTTGACTATGTGGCAGACTTCTTGTCTCCTGTGGCCTTGCAAAGGATGGGCTAAAAAAGTGGTGAAATGATTCCGCAAAATTGATTTTACCAGCAGATACTGTGGTTCTGTTACGGTTTGAGTGCTGAACACTTGACGGTCCCACGGTTGGCAAGTTGGAACTGTGAGATTCACTACGTGCACCATTGGTGTTTTGTGGAAAAGCACATGTAAGATTCTGCAACAGTCTCTGCTGATACTCCTGCATGCGTGCATCCCTTTCTATGGCAGGAATAATTTCTGCAAATTTACTTTTGTACCGGGGATCTAACAGTGTGGCAACCCATTAGTCAGGATTATTTCTAATTCTCACAATTCGAGGGTCATGTTGCAGGTAGTGCAGCAAGAAGGCACTCATGTGTGTTGCGCATCCAGGAGCACCAAGTCCCTGTTGTGTTGGTGGCGAGGTAACAATCATGCTTCCTTCCTCTGTCCTCTCCCCCCAACCTCGCACAACAGAAATGTGATCAAGGTCTCCCTCATCTGTTGAGTCTTCCATCAGTTCGTCCTCCACTTCTTCCTGGGCTCCTGCACCTTCCTCACTAGTTTGACTGCAACCATGCGCCCTGGTAAAACCATCTCCCCCACCCTCACATGCCTGCCGCCTTGGTGCTGCCGACCGTCTGGACCTTGCAGATGTTAGCCCTTCCGCATACAACTCCTCCTCTACTTCCTCCACCTCCTCTTGTACCACCACCTGACTCCGAATTCTGTTTAACATGTGCTCCAGCATGTAAATCACCAGAATAGTCATGCTGATAATGGCATCGTCAGCACTAAACATCTTCGTCGCCATTTCAAAACTGTGCAGAAGGGTGCATAGGTCCCTGATCTGAGACCACTCCTCCAGCGTGATTTGCCCCACCTCTGGATCTCGTTGGCCCAGGCTATACGTCAGAACGTATTGCACCAGGGCTTGTCGGTTCTGCCACAGTCGCTGCAAAATGTGCAGAGTTGAATTTCACCGGGTAGGCACATCGCATTTTAGCCGGTGAAGTGGCAGGCCCAACGACTTCTGTAGAGATGTAAGTCGCTGAGCTGCGGGATGCGAACGGCGGAAGTGAGCACACAGCGACCGTGCCCTCTGCAGAAGGCCATCTAGTCTGGGATAGTGGGCTAAAAATTGCTGGACAACAAGGTTCAACACGTGAGCCATACATGGCACGTGTGTGACATTGCCCCGGCGAAGGGCCGCACCCAGGTTTGCAGCATTGTCGCACACGGCCTTCCCTGGTTTCAGGTCCAGTGGAGACAACCATTCATGAAATTGGTTCTCCAGAGCTGACCACAACTCCTCAGCTGTGTGACTCACATTTCCCAGACATTTCAAAGTAAAAACCGCCTGATGACGTTGAGCCCTACTGCCAGCATAGTAAGGAGGTGTGCAGGATCCCTTCTGCGCAGTTAGAAAGCTTGTGGCATGACCAGACAGGCTTTGGGTGCAGGTTGAAGACCGAGAGGAGGTTGAGGAGGCAGAAGCAGTGGAGGAACTTTGACATAAAGAGGATTGACGCACAACTCATGGGGACGGCAAGACTTGGACAGCAGCCCCTTGTCCTGCTGTCACCATAGTTACCCAGTGCCCAGTCAGCGACATGTAACGCCCCTGTCCATGCCTACTCGTCCAAGTGTCTGTGGTGAAATGCACCCTGTCACACACAGAGTTTCTCAAAGAAGCGGTGATGTTGTGTGCGACATGCTGGTGGAGCGCAGGCACACCTTTCTTTGAGAAGTAGTGCCGACTGGGCATCTGGTACTGGGGCACTGCGACGGACATAAGGTCTCGAAAATCCTCTGTGTCCACCAGGCGGAAAGGCAGCATTTCTGTAGCCAAGAGCTTGCAGATGGTGAAATTCAACCTCTTAGCTTTCTCATGGCTAGGAGGAAATGGTCTTTTACTTGTCCACATCTGAGGGACCGAGGGCTGGCTATTGTGCTTAGACGGGGTTGATAAGGGTGTCCCCGGCAAACTGCCCGTCTGTGAGGAAGATGCAGGCGGACATGTTAGGTTGCCTTGATCCAAAGGTGGTGCTATCGATGTCGGACAGCGCTCAACACCAGCTGGTGTTACCACCTCCAAAGAAAATGATGACCTGCCAATCACGCTGGCTGTTGCGGGTAAAGAGGTGGCAGGTCTGCGCCCCAAAACAGGTGTGACTGCTGTCCCCCCAGTCACAGAGGATGAAGAGGCCGCGGATGCACAAGATATGGCAGACGGTGGTTGGCCCGGCCGGCTAGGCCGCATTGTAGCACACTGAGCTTCCCACTGCAACTTATGCTTCATGTCCATGTGCCGGTTCATGCATGAAGTACTCAAACTATGTATTTTTTTGCCTCTACTTAGCTTTTGCTGACAAATGTTACAGATAACACGAGTTGGGTCATCTTTATCGATCTGAAAAAATGCCCAGGCTATGCAAGGCTTAGCACCCATGCGACCTGAAGAGCCACCACGACTTGTTGTGAGAGGCAGAGTTGTGTTTGAGGATGCAGTTGTTGACGTGCTTCCAGTACTACGTCTCTGTCCAGGAAGGCGCAACCTGACCTCGTCGTCACTAGCATCTTCCTCCACCTCCTCTGCTGACCTCATCTCTTGGCTGACTGTGACTCATACTCAGACGGGCAGCTGGAAATTTGGGAGCTGTGAGGAAGCAAGTGCGATTGGGGTGACACCTTTGAGGACTGGAGTATTTGTGATGTTGAAGTTGATGTGGAGGAGAGCCCACTTAAATAAGCACTTGATATCCGTTGAAGCACCTGCTCTTTTTGTGCCTCATCTGGAATTTGTGGCGATTGGCGTGGCCGTAAGAAAGGGATCTTATCACATTGTCCACTAAAAGAAGTAGACATTTTAGTTTGGCTGGAAGATGGTCTTTCTTCTGCAGATGTTACTGTTGCTTTAACACCTACCCCAAGGACACAACCTTTTTTCCCCTTCCCAACACGCCTATTCCCCTTTCCACCAGCATCAGGCCTTTTTCCACTCATATTGGTGGTTAACTAATTCACAACTCTGGAGTTGTTTGCACAAAAAAACAATGGATGGGAACCGAGCAGAGCTGAGTGGCCAAACTGTAGTATTAGGCCAAAACTATTGGCTGGGTTAGATGCAGAAAAAAATTATTTTCAATTTGCAACCTGATGGAGGTTATTATAGATGGACTAATAGTACAAGTCCCACACACAGCTAGAAGCCCAAATATTTTTTCAGAGGTAGAAGCAGAAAAAAATTGTATTCAGTTTGCAACCTGATTGAGGTCAGTATAGATGGACTAATAGAACAAGTCCTACACACAGCTAGAAGCCCAAATATTTTTTCAGAGGTAGATGCAGAAAAAAATTATATTCAGTTTGCAACCTGATGGAGGTCAGTATAGATGGACTAAAAGAACAAATCCCACACACAGCTAGAAGCCCAAATATTTTTTCAGAGCTAGATGCAGACAAAAAATTATTTTGAATTTGCAACCTGATGGAGGTCAGTATAGGTGGACTAATAGAACAAGTCCCATACACTGCTAGAAGGCCAAATATTTTTTCAGAGGTAGATGCAGAAAAAAGATATATTCAGTTTGCAACCTGATGGAGGTCTGTATAGATGGATTAATAGAACAAATCCCACACACAGCTAGAAGCCCAATATTTTTTCAGAGGTAGATGCAGAAAAAAAATATATTCAGTTTGCAACCTGATGGAGGTCAGTATAGATGGACTAATAGAGAAAGTTCCACATACTGCTAGAAGGCCAAATATTTTTTCAGAGCTAGATGCAGATATAAATTATTTTTAATTTGCAACCTGATGGAGATCAGTATAGATGGACTAATAGAGAAAGTCCCACACACTGCTAGAAGGCCAAATATTTTTTCAGAGCTAGATGCAGAAAAAAATTATATTCAGTTTGCAACCTGATGGAGGTCAGTATAGATGGACTAATAGAGAAAGTCCCACACACTGTTAGAAGGCCAAATATTTTTTCAGAGCTAGATGCAGACAAAAAATTATTTTTAATTTGCAACCTGATGGAGGTCAAAATAGATGGACTAATAGAGAAAGTCCCACACACAGCTAGAAGGCCAAATATTTTTTCAGAGGTAGATGCAGATAAAAATTATTTTTAATTTGCAGCCTGATGGAGGTCAGTATAGATGGACTAATAGAGAAAGTCCCACACACTGCTAGAAGGCCAAATATTTTTTCAGAGCTAGATGCAGATATAAATTATTTTTAATTTGCAACCTGATGGAGGTCAGTATAGATGGACTAATAGAGAAAGTCCCACACAATGTGTAGCGTCGGCGTCCCTGCCCTCTGCTAGGCAGGGACGCTGTTCCCCTCACCTCTCTGCTCCGAGCCCGGCGTCCTCCTCCCGCTCTGCTGGCAGCGTGCGCTCCTTCCCGGCCATTGTGCTTAGGGCGCGCGCGCGCTCCCTCCCTCTTAAAGGGGCCGCGCGCGCCGTCCTAAGGAGTCCCTGGCCAATGGCCGGAGGACTTCATCATATATAAGGCACCTCCTCCAAAATGGAGGTGCCCGAGCAATGTTGTTGCACTGTTCACTACTCTGCTTCAGCCCTCAGGTCCCGTTGCCAGTTACCTGTCAGTTACCTGCCTGATTCCTGCCAAAGTCCTGACAGTTTGCTGTCTGCTTCCTGCCTGTTATTCCTGCTACCTGCCTGCTTGCCAGAGGTCCGACGGTCTGCCTTACTACACCTGTCAGTCTGTCTAAGGACCAGCCTGCCCGCTCACCTGGGAGCGCACATCAGCTACCTGCCTGCTTGCCAGAGGTCCGACGGTCAGCCCTACTACTCCTGTCTGTCTGTCTATGGACCAGCTTGCCCGCTCACCTGGGAGCGCACTCCTGCTACCTGCCTGCTAGCCTACCTGGAGGCTCCGCCGTCACGTGCTGTGACCACCTGCCATTCCAGAGACTCCTGCCCGCTCACCTGGGAGCGCACGCCTGTTACCTGCCCGCTAGCCTACCTGGAGGCTCCGCCGTCACGTGCTGTGACCACCTGCCATTCCAGAGACTCTCGCTTGCTCACCTGGGAGCATACATCAACCATCTGCCTGCTAGCCTACCTGGAGGCTCTGCCATCACAGGTCGTACCTACCCTTTACCCAGAGACTGCCCCGGTCACTTGCCGTGACCTCCTGCCCGTTCATTCAGAGACTGCCCCGGTCACTTGCCGTGACCTCCTGCCCGTTCATTCAGAGACTGCCCCGGTCACTTGCCGTGACCTCCTGCCCGTTCATTCAGAGACTGCCCCGGTCACTTGCCGTGACCTTCTGCCCGTTCATTCAGAGACTGCCCCGGTCACTTGCCGTGACCTCCAGCCTGTTCACTCAGAGACTGTCCCGGTCACCTGCTGTGACTGCCTGCCCGTCTTCCCTGGTCGCCACCCGCTCCCTTACAAGGACCGCCCCCTTGTATAGTAGCTCAGAGGTTCCGCCTCCCAGACCCGTTACAGTTTGCTCGGGCCATGGAACCCGGTGGCACCCAAGCTCCCTCGCTCTCGGACCTGTGTCATGAACTGTCCCGTCAAAGGTCACAACAGGAGTCCATCCTGGGTCACCTGCGGAATGTCAATACTCGTCTGGACACTCTGACTGCTCCACCAGCAACCTCCGCCAGTGCCATGTCTCGCAATCCGGCAGCTCCGCTGCCCACTAATACCATGATATCCTACCCCGGACCCCGGCTTTCTGCACCTCCTCGCTTCGGAGGCGACTCCGCCCAGGCTCGGGGCTTCATAAATCAGTGCACCCTGCACTTTGAACTATTGTCCCACCAGTTTAACTCCGACCGAGCCAAAATTGCATTCATCAAGTCCCATCTCACCGGGGAGGCCCTGGCCTGGCTAAATCCTCTATGGGAGAGAGGAGACCCCCTGGTGTCCAACTTGCCTGCTTTCCTCACGGCTTTCCGGAAAGTCTTCGACGAACCCGGACGGAAGACCTCATCCGCATCATCACTGCTACGCCTCCGTCAGGAAAGTCTCACCGTGGGCCAATACGCCATACGATTCCGTACCCTTGCCTCGGAGCTGGCCTGGGATAACGACGCTCTGGTATCCGTCTTCTGGGAGGGTCTGTCCGGCCGTATTAAAGATGAACTTGCCGGTCGGGACATTCCTACCACTCTCGATGACTTAATAACTCTTGCCACCCGGATTGACCTACGGTTCCAGGAGCGTGCCAGAGAGGTCACCCGTGAGAGGAGGTTACCACGTCTAGCTCCTACTTTTCAGAAACCCGTCACTCCCTCCGTCTCTACCCAGGTACACTCTCCTGAGCCTATGCAGGTCGACCAGACCAAGATGGTCAAAATCCGTCAGGACTTACGCCGTGCCGAGGGGAGCTGCTTCTACTGTGGCAGTAAGGAGCACCGGATCCGTGCCTGCCCGGAGAGGTCGGGAAACGCCTGTGTCTAGGTTCGCTCAGAGAGGTCGACCTAGACAAGAATAAATCCTCTCCATCTCTGCTACTGTCAGTCTCAATCATCTGCGGGGAGAACCGTTATTTCGAACTAGCCCAACTTGACTCTGGAGCAGCCGGGAATCTTATTTCACAGTCCCTGGTAGAAAAATACCGCATTCCCACCAAACCTCTGCCTGCACCATTAACTGTCGCTGCTGTGGATGGGGGCCTCTTACCACGTCCCATCCAACTCATCACCGAATCCATAACCCTGCAGGTGGGAATGCTGCATTCTGAGAGTATCTTTTTCATGTTCTGCCTGGACTCTCTCACGCCCTCTTACTAGGTCTACCTTGGCTCCAGAGACATGCACCCGTGCTTGACTGGCAGACCAGAGAAGTCCTTCGCTGGGGACAGGACTGTCATAAGACTTGTTTGGTTCCTGTTCATCCCGTCCGTCCTTCTCCTACCCCAACTAATCTACCTGGACTTCCGATTCCCTATTGGTCATTTGCTGATGTCTTTAATAAAAAGGAGGCAGAGACATTACCCCCTCATAGACCATACGACTGTCCTATCGACCTGTTACCCGGTACTACTCCTCCCCGTGGGCGCATTTACCCATTGTCCGCTGCTGAGACCCGGTCGATGTCCGAATATATTGAGGAGAATTTGGCCAGGGGATTCATCCGGAAATCTACCTCCCCGGCGGGAGCAGGCTTCTTCTTCGTAAAAAAGAAGGACGGCTCTCTCCGTCCCTGTATTGACTATAGAGGCCTTAACCAGATCACGTTGAAGAATAAGTACCCCCTTCCGCTCATTCCAGAATTATTTGATCGCCTGAGGGGGGCTAGAGTCTTCACCAAACTTGACCTCCGTGGGGCGTACAACCTGGTCCGTATCCGTCAAGGGGATGAATGGAAGACTGCATTCAACACCCGGGACGGCCACTATGAATATCTGGTAATGCCCTTTGGTCTCTGTAACGCTCCTGCCGTCTTTCAAGAGTTGGTCAATGACATCTTCCGGGACCTTCTCTACTTCTGCGTTGTGGTGTACCTGGACGACATCTTGGTCTTCTCTCCGGATCTCCAGACTCACCGGAGGGACGTTCGTCAGGTCCTGCTCAGGCTCAGGCAGAATCACCTCTTCGCTAAATATGAGAAGTGCCTCTTTGAGCAGACCTCGCTTCCGTTTTTGGGCTACATTATTTCTCAGACCGGCCTACGAATGGATCCAGAGAAACTGTCTGCCATCGAGAAATGGCCCCGACTGGAGGGGTTGAAGGCCATTCAGCGGTTCCTGGGCTTCGCCAACTACTACAGCCTCTTCATACCACACTTCTCTTCCCGGACTGCCCCAATTTCCGCGCTCACCCGTAAGGGTACTAACCCCAAAGAGTGGCCGCCCGAAGCAGAGGCCTTTCTTTCCTTAAAACAGGCCTTCTCTTCCGCCCCGGTGCTGCATCGTCCGGATGGCAACAAGCAGTTCTTCCTGGAGGTTGACGCTTCCTCCTCTGGAGCCGGAGCTGTACTTACTCAAAAATCATCTTCCGGGAGGATGGTAACTTGCGGCTTCTTCTCCAAACTCTTCTCCTCTTCTGAGCGCAATTATTCCATAGGAGACCGAGAGTTATTGGCCATCAAGCTGGCATTGGAGGAGTGGCGTTACCTGCTCGAGGGGGCTCTTCATCCGGTAATAATTTACACTGACCACAAGAACTTGGCTTATCTCCAGCATGCCCAGAGACTTAACCCGCGCCAAGCCCGGTGGTCCTTGTTTTTTGCTCGCTTTGATTTCGTTCTACATTTTCGCCCGGCTGACAAGAACATCAAAGCGGACGCCTTGTCCCGATCCTTTCTGGTATCTGACCTCGAGGAAGAACCTAAACATATCATCGATCCCGCCAGAGTAATGCAGGTGGCTCCCGTGAGTCTAAATCGTCTTCCTCCTGGTAAAACGTTCGTATCGGTTCCTGATCGGGAGAAGATCCTACACTGGGGTCATTCGTCTAAACTAGCTGGCCACGCTGGTCAGAAAAAGACCCTCCAGCTTATTACCCGGCACTACTGGTGGCCTAACCTGCACAAGGATGTAATAGACTTTGTTTCTGCCTGTGTGTCCTGCGCCCGCAACAAAGTTCCGAGACACCTGCCAGCCGGTCGCCTCCTTCCTCTGCCAGTACCTGCTGCCCCCTGGCAGCATATAGCGATGGACTTCATAACTGATCTGCCCGTTTCTGCCGGTTGTACGGTCATTTGGGTGGTCGCTGACCGCTTTTCCAAGATGGCTCACTTCATTCCCCTGCCAGGCCTCCCATCTGCACCTGAGCTGGCTAAAGACTTTATCCGCCACATCTTCCGTCTTCATGGCCTGCCCCGTCACATCGTGTCGGATCGTGGGGTACAGTTCACTTCTCGTTTCTGGAGAGCCACTTGTAAATTGCTAGACGTCACCCTGGACTTCTCCTCCGCTTACCACCCACAGTCTAATGTTCAAGTGGAGCGGATCAATCAGAACCTGACCAGTTACCTCCGGCACTTCGTTAATGCCCACCATTCTGACTGGGTGGATCTTCTGCCATGGGCCGAATTCTCGTACAACAATCACGAGAGCGAATCTTCCTCCAAATCCCTGTTTTTTGTAGTCTTCGGTCAACATCCTCGGATCCCGTTTCCCGTCTCCACCTCGGTGGACAATCCGGCTGCGGAATCTCTTGTTAACAAATTTTCCTCCATATGGGAGAGTACCCGGTCCGCACTCCTTCTGTTTTCCGAGCGTATGAAAAGACATGCAGACAAAAAACGTCTGGATCCTCCTCAATTCCGTCCTGGGGATAAAGTCTGGCTCTCGTCCAAGTATGTCCGGCTCAAGATTCCTTCCTATAAGTTAGGGCCTCGGTTCATCGGTCCTCTGGAGGTCATCAGTCAGATCAACCCGGTGGCCTATAAATTGAAACTCCCGGCCAACTTGCGGATCCCTAACTCCTTCCATGTATCTCTCCTCAAACCCGTGGTACTTAACTCTTTCTCCAAGTCTACAGGTACGCCTCCTGCTCCGGTTTCCGCTGAAAACGAATTTGAGGTAGAGAACATTCTGGCCACCAAAAGGGTAAGAGGGAAGACCTTTTTTCTAGTAGATTGGAAGGGGTTTGGTCCTGAAGAGAGAACATGGGAGCCCCGGGAGAACATCCATGCCCCTCTCATCCTTGCTAAATTTCTGTCTGGCCTAAAAAAGGGGGGGCCTAAAGTGGGGGGTACTGTAGCGTCGGCGTCCCTGCCCTCTGCTAGGCAGGGACGCTGTTCCCCTCTCCTCTCTGCTCCGAGCCCGGCGTCCTCCTCCCGCTCTGCTGGCAGCGCGCTCTCCTTCCCGGCCACTGTGCTTACGGCGCGCGCGCGCGCGCTCCCTGCCTCTTCAAGGGGCCGCGCGCGCCGTCCTAAGGAGTCCCCGGCCAATGGCCGGAGGACTTCATCATATATAAGGCACCTCCTCCAAAATGGAGGTGCCCGAGCAATGTTGTTGCACTGTTCACTACTCTGCTTCAGCCCTCAGGTCCCGTTTCCAGTTACCTGTCAGTTACCTGCCTGATTCCTGCCAGATTCCTGCCAGTTTGCTGTCTGCTTCCTGCCTGTTATTCCTGCTACCTGCCTGCTTGCCAGAGGTCCGACGGTCTGCCTTACTACACCTGTCAGTCTGTCTAAGGACCAGCCTGCCTGCTCACCTGGGAGCGCACATCAGCTACCTGCCTGCTTGCCAGAGGTCCGACGGTCAGCCCTACTACTCCTGTCTGTCTGTCTATGGACAAGCTTGCAAGCTCACCTGGGAGCGCACTCCTGCTACCTGCCTGCTAGCCTACCTGGAGGCTCCGCCGTCACGTGCTGTGACCACCTGCCATTCCAGAGACTCCTGCCCGCTCACCTGGGAGCGCACGCCTGTTACCTGCCCGCTAGCCTACCTGGAGGCTCCGCCGTCACGTGCTGTGACCACCTGCCATTCCAGAGACTCTCGCTTGCTCACCTGGGAGCATACATCAACCATCTGCCTGCTAGCCTACCTGGAGGCTCTGCTATCACAGGTCGTACCTACCCTTTACCCAGAGACTGCCCCGGTCACTTGCCGTGACCTCCTGCCCGTTCATTCAGAGACTGCCCCGGTCACTTGCCGTGACCTCCTGCCCGTTCATTCAGAGACTGCCCCGGTCACTTGCCGTGACCTCCTGCCCGTTCATTCAGAGACTGCCCCGGTCACTTGCCGTGACCTTCTGCCCGTTCATTCAGAGACTGCCCCGGTCACTTGCCGTGACCTCCAGCCCGTTCACTCAGAGACTGTCCCGGTCACCTGCTGTGACTGCCTGCCCGTCTTCCCTGGTCGCCACCCGCTCCCTTACAAGGACCGCCCCCTTGTATAGTAGCTCAGAGGTTCCGCCTCCCAGACCCGTTACACAATGCTAGAAGGCCAAATATTTTTTCAGAGCTAGATGCAGAAAAAAATTATATTCAGCTTGCAACCTGATGGAGATCAGTATAGATGGACTAATAGAACAAGTCCCACACACAGCTAGAAGCCCAAATATTTTTACAGAGGTAGATGCAGAAAAAATTATATTCAGTTTGCAACCTGATGGAGGTCTGTATAGATGGATTAATAGAACAAGTCCCACACACAGCTAGAAGCCCAATATTTTTCAGAGGTAGATGCAGAAAAAAAATATATTCAGTTTGCAACCTGATGGAGGTCAGTATAGATGGACTAATAGAGAAAGTCCCACACACTGCTAGAAGGCCAAATATTTTTTCAGAGATAGATGCAGACAAAAAATTATTTTGAATTTGCAACCTGATGGAGGTCAGTATAGATGGACTAATAGAGAAAGTCCCACACACTGCTAGAAGGCCAAATATTTTTTCAGAGCTAGATGCAGACAAAAAATTATTTTTAATTTGCAACCTGATGGAGGTCAGTATAGATGGACTAATAGAGAAAGTCCCACACACACCTAGAAGGCCAAATATTTTTTCAGAGCTAGATGCAGAAAAAAATTATATTCAGTTTGCAACCTGATGGAGGTCAGTATAGATGGACTAATAGAACAAGTCCCACACACAGCTAGAAGGCCAAATAATTTTTCAGAGTTAGATGCAGATAAAAATTATTTTTAATGTGCAGCCTGATGGAGGTCAGTATAGATGGACTAATAGAGAAAGTCCCACACACTGCTAGAAGGCCAAATATTTTTTCAGAGCTAGATGCAGACAAAAAATTATTTTTAATTTGCAACCTGATGGAGGTCAATATAGATGGACTAATAGAGAAAGTCCCACACACTGCTAGAAGGCCAAATATTTTTTCAGAGCAAGATGCAGATATAAATTATTTTAATTTGCAACCTGATGGAGGTCAGTATAGATGGACTAATAGAGAAAGTCCCACACACTGCTAGAAGGCCAAATATTTTTTCAGAGCTAGATGCAGAAAAAGATTATATTCAGTTTGCAACCTGATGGAGGTCTGTATAGATGGATTAATAGAACAAGTCCCACACACAGCTAGAAGCCCAATATTTTTTCAGAGGTAGATGCAGAAAAAAAATATATTTAGTTTGCAACCTGATGGAGGTCAGTATAGATGGACTAATAGAGAAAGTCCCACACACTGCTAGAAGGCCAAATATTTTTTCAGAGCTAGATGCAGACAAAAAATATTTTTAATTTGTAACCTGATGGAGGTCAGTATAGATGGACTAATAGAGAAAGTCCCACACACTGCTAGAAGGCCAAATATTTTTTCAGAGCTAGATGCAGAAAAAAATTATATTCAGTTTGCAACCTGATTGAGGTCAGTATAGATGGACTAATAGAGCAAGTCCCACACACAGCTAGAAGGCCAAATATTTTTTCAGAGGTAGATGCAGATAAAAATTATTTTTAATTTGCAGCCTGATGGAGGTCAGTATAGATGGACTAATAGAGAAAGTCCCACACACTGCTAGGAGGCCAAATATTTTTTCAGAGCTAGATGCAGACAAAAAATTATTTTGAATTTGCAACCTGATGGGGGTCAGTATAGAAGGAGTAATAGAGAAAGTCCCACACACTGCTAGAAGGCCAAATATTTTTTCAGAGCTAGATGCAGACAAAAAATTATTTTTAATTTGCAACCTGATGGAGGTCAGTATAGATGGACTAATAGAGAAAGTCCCACACACTGCTAGAAGGCCACATATTTTTTCAGAGCTATAAGCAGATATAAATTATTTTTAATTTGCAACCTGATGGAGGTCAGTATAGATGGACTAATAGAGAAAGTCCCACACACTGCTAGAAGGCCAAATATTTTTTCAGAGCTAGATGCAGAAAAAAATTATATTCAGTTTGCAACCTGATGGAGGTCAGTATAGATGGACTAATAGACAAGTCCCACACACAGCTAGAAGGCCAAATATTTTTTCAGAGGTAGATGCGGCTAAACATTATTTTTAATCTGCAGCCTGATGGAGATCAATATAGATGGACTAATAGAACAAGTCCCACACACTGCTAGAAGGCCAAATATTTTTTCAGAGCTAGTTGCAGAAAAAAATTATTTTCAGTTTGCAACCTGATGGAGGTCAGTATAGATGGACTAATAGAACAAGTCCCACACACAGCTAGAAGCCCAAATATTTTTTCAGAGCTAGATGCAGAAAAAAATTATATTCAATTTGCGACCTGATGGAGGTCAGTATAGATGGACTAATAGAATGATGCTATGCCCAAAAGATTTTACTTCACTAGGTGCAGTAAAAAAATTGGTATTCTATACACAGGTGGTATATCTTGCAACGCAGAAAGGCTACTCCACTGACTAACACACTCTGCAATAGGCCAAAAAGGATTAGCTTTGCTAGATTCAGCCAAATGCTGTGAAAAAAACTTACACAGCACTGGCACAGACCTGCCTGGCAAAAACTGATAGGAACTGATGTAACCTAGTCCTGAAAAGGACTGCAATTACAATTAGTCTTTACTCCCACAATCTATCTATTTAAGAGCACTGACCTGCTTTATAAAAGTCGTAGGAAATGCTGTAACCTAGTCCTTAAAAGGACTGCAATTACAACTATTCCCTACTCCCAAGCTATCTGTAGATTTGTGCGAAAATTGGCTTGAAGGTAACAAGGTATAGCGCACACAGCAACAGCGGTGCCGTCTAACACGCAGCTGCAGCAGTGAGAACATGGTGGCGACGGGGAAAATGGCTTGGTCTTATAGGGCAAGTGTAACATACCTGGCGGCGTCCTTGCATAGTGGTCCATCTCCCACTGTGCAAGAGCGCGCACTTGATCTCCTGTCCAGAATGTCTTTCTGGCTTCCCTCCATGCTGTCTGTTTGTGTCTGTTTCTGCTGCTTAAGGGCGGCGCCCGATGACTTCCTGCTTTTTGTACCTGCTGTGGGTCACACCCCTTGTGCGTCCTCAGCCTATTGCTGTCTGTCACCTGGTATATAGCTCAGCTGCTCCCATCTATTCCAGCCTGAGCATAGTGTTTCTTTCAGTGTGTGCTTGCACTCTGAAGGTGCCAGGTCCTGTTCTGTGTTCTCTTTTCTGCCTATCCTGGAGGCTGTATTTCCAGGCCTGTCTGAACACGCTCCTAGCCTGTTCCTCCTGCCTTCTAGGGGCCGATTACCTAGACCTGTTCCTGTATCTTGTCTGACCTGTCTGAACACGCTCCTAGCCTGTTCCTCCCGCCTTCTAGGGGGCGATTACCTAGACCCGCTCCTGTATCTTGTCTGTCCTGTCTGAACACGCTCCTTGCCTGTTCGTCCTGCCTCTCTGGGGGCCGTATTCCCAGACCCGCTCCTGTATTTTGCTGCAGTGTCGGTCTCTTCCGTACACTCAGTTCCAGTCTGAACTCTCTCCTATCCTTTACCTGTTTTGCCTCTATGTCCGTTCCCTTCCTTTTTCTGCAGAGTCTGAACTCGTACCTAACTCCTGCTTGTTGTCTCTGTACTCCCGTTTGTGAGTTTGTGGTCCACTCGCTACTTCTCTGCAAGTACTCTGTGAGTATCTGGCTCTGCCTTTCCCTTCCTGTCTGTTCCGTGTGAACAGAGCCCTGTTCCCCCTGCTCAGCCTTGCCAGCTCTGACTCCTTTGCTCACCGCTCCGGCGGTTCTAGCCTGCTCTGACTCCTTTGCTCACCGCTCCGGCGGTTCTAGCCTGCTCTGACTCCTTTGCTCACCGCTCCGGCGGTTCTAGCCTGCTCTGACTCCTTTGCTCACCGCTCCGGCGGTTCTAGCCTGCTCTGACTCCTTTGCTCACCGCTCCGGCGGTTCTAGCCTGCTCTGACTCCTTTGCTCACCGCTCCGGCGGTTCTAGCCTGCTCTGACTCCTTTGCTCACCGCTCCGGCGGTTCTAGCCTGCTCTGACTCCTTTGCTCGCTGCTCCGGCAGCCTTGCTCCGCTCTGACCCTTTTGCTCACTGCTCCGGCAGTCTCACTCCGCTCTTATCCTTTTGCTCACTGCTCCGGCAGTCTTGCTCCACTCTTGCTCACCGCTCCAGGCGGTCTCGTCCTGCTTTACTCTTGCTCACTGCTCCGGCAGTCTCGCTCAGCTCTGATCCTTTGCTCACCGCTCCAGGCGGCCTTGTCCTGCCCTGTTCTCGCTCACCTCTCTGGGCGGCCTCACTCTGCTGTGTTTGTCCGCCACATCTGTGGTTCTGTTCCTGAGTCTCAGTGTGTACTGGGTCCTATCCCGCCAGTGTCCCTACCTGCTAGTGCCTCCCTGTCTGCACTCTAGCTGTGCTTGCCTGTACCCCTCTGCCTGTATTGTTCCTGAGTCCCAGTGTGTACTGGGTCCTATCCCGCCTGTGTTCCTACCTGCTAGTGCCTCCCTGTCTGCACTCTAGCTGTGCTTGCCTGTACCCCCGGCCTGCATACCCACCTGCCTGCATACCAGTCGTGCCTGCCTATACCCACCAGTCTGTGTGCCAGCCTACCAGTCTGTTCCTGTATTCCCCTGTGTGGGTCAACAGCCGTGTCCGGGGTCTGTCCTGGAGTAGCACCTGGTCCCTCTGCTCGGTTCCTCCTTGGTGCACTGGCGTCGTATGCCGTCGTGCGACCCTGGTCGGATCGGGTGAATACCTAGTTACGCCCCTCCAGGCATTCACTCTCCGGCACGGTCCAGTGGAATCACTTCAATCACACGCACACGCCGCTCAGCCCGGGCGTGTGCATAACAGCAAGGACATGTGACATACACTGCCAATGACACATGCCCTTGCTTGTGTGAAAAAAAGCACTTCGCTCCGTGTGTGCCCTGCTGATAGGCTGTCAGATTGCACTTCCCCACTGTAAATGCGGGAAAGAGAAAAAAAAATGGAGATCTTCATTATTCCTGCAGAGATCCATCCCCTGCCCCTCCCCCCACCCCGCTGTACACTCAAACTGCGTATTAACATTAATTTTCATCATTACTGAGAAAAAATCCAGTTATGATTTTGGTGCACAAACAGTTATCGAACATAACCTCGAACAGCCGAATTTTTCTCAAATCGTTCGTGTTCGCCGAACGGCTCGAACACCGACCAAAACAGCTCGAATTTGAGATTGGCGAACAGTTCGAGTCGAACAATGCTCATCTCTATTCGTAATTTCTCGTCCATGGTTAAGCCTCTCACAGACATGACTAAAAAGGGGACGGATTTTTCTAGGTGGTCTGACAAGGCTTGTCAAGCATTCTCCTCCTTGAAAAAATGTTTTGCCTCGGCACCCATACTCATTCAACCTGATGCGTCACAGCCATTCATTGTAGAGGTAGACGCTTCCGAGGTAGGGGTGGGAGCTGTATTGTCACAAGGTTCGTCCCCTGGTAAGTGGCATCTGTGCGCCTTTTTCACTAAAAAATTGTCGTCCGCTGAGAGGAATTACGATGTCGGCAATGGGGAACTCTTGGCCATTAAGTTAGCTTTTGAGGAGTGGCGCCATTTTTTAGAGGGGGCAGTCCATCCGGTCACCGTCCTTGGACTCATCTGTCTATGGACTTTATTACGGACCTCCCTCCGTCTTCGGGTAAAACGGTCATACTCGTTGTAGTGGACAGGTTCAGCAAGATGGCACATTTTATCGCTCTTCCTGCTCTTCCTAATGCTAAAACTCTTGCGCAGGTGTTCATTGGGGAGATTGTGAGGCTTCACGGGGTAAAATCCGAGGTGGTGTCAGATCGGGGGTCTCAGTTTGTGTCCAAATTCTGGAAGGCGTTTTGTACACGGCGGGGGATGCATTTATCGTTCTCATCGGCTTTTCATCCTCAGACCAATGGTCAGACGGAACGTATGAACCAGAGCTTGGAGACATATCTCCGGTGTTTTGTGTCAGAGAACCAGGAGGACTGGGCTTCTTTCTTACCTCTGGCAGAGTTTGCTCTTAATAATAGGCGGAGCGAGTCCACTGGTAAGTCCCCGTTTTTTGGGGCATATGGTTTTCACCCCCAGTTTTGTACTTTCAGTAGGGGGGGCTCTTCGGGGGTTCCTGAGGAGGAACGATTTTCCTCATCACTCGCTTCAGTATGGAGAGGGATGCTGAAGAATCTGAATACTATGGGGAACCGATACAAACGTATGGCTGATAGGAGGAGAGTGTCTGGTCCGGACCTAAGTGTGAACGATCGGGTACGGTTGTCTACCAGGAATATAAAACTTAAGGTTCCCTCCTGGAAACTGGGTCCCAGGTTCATCGGGCCGTACAGGATCAGTTCTATAATTAATCCGGTGGCATTCCGTCTTGACCTCCCCCCTACGTTTAAAATTCACAACGTGTTCCACAGATCATTGCTTAAGAGGTATGTGGCGCCTGTGGTACCGTCATCTTTACCTCCTCCTCCAGTGGTGGTCAATGGTAACTTGGAGTTCCAGGTATCGAGGGTCATCGATTCACGCTTTAATCGCCGGTCCCTTCAGTACCTGGTTCATTGGAAGGGGTATGGTCCTGAGGAGAGGATGTGGGTTCCTGCGTCGGATATTAACGCAGACCGATTAGTTCGGGCCTTCCACACGACTCACCCGGATAAACCTGGCCCTGAGAGTCCGGAGGCCCCTCGTAGAAGGGGGGGTACTGTCACGGGTGTGTCGCCACGAAGATCGTCACGATTACACAGCCTGACTTCTCGCAGCTGAGTTTTTGGTGCTTTGTGTTTTTCGGCAGTAAGGGAGATAACTCTCTCTCTCTCTGTGCTAGACGCCTCGCCCAGCTGCAATCAATGTTGCTGTAGTGGAACTCCTTCAAATGCCTGCCGGTCTGTTAGGGAAGTGTCAGTGAAAGCATTTCATGCAGACTAACAGAGCGGATCGTGGTATTTGGAGTTTCAGAGCTAAGTGTATTTGGAGTGTTTTTTCCCTTCATTTATCTCCTTTCCCGTTGGTGTTCCCTCTGTTGTAGTTGTGTAGTTTTTGTATGCAAGGTGGTTTTGGTTTTACCCTTGTACTGTCTCGTTCGTCTAAGTACTGAGTGTGGGCATATTATTACCTGTCCCCTTTTGTTGTGATCAGGGGTCCTTCTCAGGACTAGATTACTTAGGTTCAGGGATCCTCAGGAGGTAGGGGTTACGCTGGCGGCCTGAACCTCTGTACCTTCAACAGTACCTCCAGGTAGAGGGATTAGTCAGGGCCCCAGCTTAGGGTCAGCTTAGGCCCCCTACCTCCAGTACACAGAGACAGCGTGACAGACACACCTGGACACTGCAAGGCTCGGTGCCCTGGAACAGAGATGGATGGCCCGCCTGTCCAACATTGAATTCACCATCAAATACCGGGCAGGACGCTCAAATGCCAACGCGGATGCCCTGTCTAGAATGCCGAACTTACCGGACGTAGGGGAAGATCCAGAAGATCTGGAAGAAGTTGAGCTCCCTGCGTTCCACCGTCATGGGATTACCCTGTATTCCCACCGTGTGAAGGACAGGCGCTCCGTGACGTTCAATCCCTTGCCCCACTATAACTAGGCGGAGACGCAAGACAATGATCCCGCAGTCCATTTGGTGAAGGAAATGCTGACCCAGGCCGATGCCCGTCTTGACCCAGATGCTCCGGAGGAGACCAAGCAACTGTGGAAGGAGAAAAGTAAGTTGTTCCTCTACAGGGAGAAGCTGTGCCGGAGAATGGTTAACTCTCGAACACATGAGTTGAACTGGCAGGTAGTGGTCCCAAGACGAGACACGGCTATGGTTCTGGAGGCATACCACAACGGAGCAGGGCATTTCGGATGAAAGAAGCTGGAGTTCTTGTTGCGTGAACGGTTCTACTGGGTAGGCATGAGAGGAGCCATCGAGAGGTGGTGCAGAGACTGTGGCCCATGCCACCTGAGAAGAAAAGACCGAGCCAGCCAGAAGACTCCCCTGCAGCCCATCATCACCAGACAGCCACTGGAACTGGTAGCCCTGGACCATGTGAAACTGGCTCCAAGCAGATCTGGGTATGTCTACGCCCTCACAATCGTAGATCATTACTTCCGGTTCCTGGTGGTGGTCCCGGTCAAGGACTTAACGGCTCAAACAGCAGCTAGAGCCTTCCAGCAGCACTTCTGCCGTCCACACGGGTACCCAGACCAAGTGTTGACAGACCAAGGACCAGCCTTCGAAGCGGAGGTCTTCCAGGAGTTCTGCAAACTGTATGGCTGCAAGAAGATAAGAATAACGCCCTATCACCCTCAAACCAATGGACTCTGCGAGAAGATGAACCAGGTGGTGATAGATCTGCTAAAAACATTGCCCCTGGAAGAACGCAGTCTGTGGCCTGAGAAACTGCCCGATCTGGTGGACCTGTATAACCACATCCCTGTAGGTTCCACCAACTGTAGGCTTACCTAATGAGAGCAAGACCTGGTAAGCTGCCTTTTGACCTGGATATGGGAGTCCTGACGCCTGAGGACACCTCGCCAGAGGCAGACTGGGATACAGAACGGCAGCAGCAGAAACGGAAAGTACAGGAGAGCGTCGAGCGAAGTCTGTCTCAAGCTAGAGAAAGGCAAGAGAAGGCTTATAACCAGTATGCTCCCGCTGTTCCCCTGGTACCTGGAGAGCAGGTCTTGAAGAGGAAGAGGCGGCTCCACAAGTTGGACGACCAGTGGGAGAAGGACCCGTACACCGTACTGCCATCAAGCCATGAGAACTCAAAAATCTGCGTAATCAGTAAGGATGGAGGAGAAACCACAGCCATTGTCTCCAGAGACCACCTGAAGAAGTGTCCCGAGCAGCTGCAAAGCCCTGAAGAAGATCAAGGAAACCCTCAACCTGCAGAGGAAAGGGGAGAAATGATCAGTACCATACTCGGAGACTTCCCCCAGTCTTGGACACAAGTAAACGACGCTGTCATGGTACCCGTCCTCACCTTTCTCCAGCCAGCCCTGCAAGTGCCTACAGAGGAACCGGTAGAGCTGGAAGAGCAGCTGGCCCAAGAGGCAAAAGAGTCCACACCAGCAGTACAGGAGGATCAACCCTCTGCTAGTAGTGAGCCTGCCGTGCCCCTAGTGAGCCAAAGAGTGAGCAGACAGCTGCCCAGCTTACCCATAACAGCTCCTACACCCTGTAGTGCAGAACCAGTTAGTGAGCTCCGTAGAGTCACTAGAGGTCAGATGCCCGCTCGCTGGAGAATCTAAACTAATGCACTGTGAATTTATCTGCTAGCTGTTTATGGTTTATGTTTGTTGCCTGTTATTAATTATGTTTCTCAGTTACCCTGCAGATTTTTATGGACTATCAGGTTATGGACGCTAGATAACCGGAACAGTTTTGTAGATAGTTGCACCTTGGTGCCTCTTGCGAAGATGGCCGCGGAAGAGAAAACCTGTCTGGCGTGGCCTCCTTGCGGCCCAAAGTAGTTAGTCTACCCTTGCAGCCACGCCCAAGGACAACGCAATTGGTTTGCTTTGGACAGGTCCCATACTTCGCTTAAAGCTTCACCTTGGGTGATATGGACACCCGGTTGCGGACACGCCGTGACCTTTAAAGAATTAAAGCTTCTTGTAAATATGTTATTGTATTATTGTTATACCCTGTTATTATGTTTTAAAAATGTGTTTAGTCCCGGACTACTAAAATTTACTAGGGGGGAATGTGACACCCCAGGGGTCTGGTTGCCACAGTAATAGAGATATTATGTCTGAGAGCAAGTGGGATGTTTCTCTGGTCAGGAGTCCTAAGCATGCAACACTGCCCGCCCAGACCTGGGAGGGGAGGAATCTGCCCTTATAAACTGGGTCTGGGGCGGGATTAGGAGAGACAGAGACAGAGCCTGCAAAACAAGCAGAGCAGTCAGAGCCTAGAGTGAAGCTACAGACACAGCAAAAGATACATCAGGAGCTCTGTAGGTGCAGAGGTAGAAGGCCAGGGGCTTTGAGCAGAGATATAGCTCGCCCTGGCTGAAGTTACTAAAACCGGACACAGGAGTCCGAGGCTGTGGGGACTGATATTTACCCAGCAGCAGAAACCAGCCGGCAGGGGATTCCAGGTCCTCTGGCCATAGAAGCCCGGAGGCTCAGT
Source organism: Phyllobates terribilis (assembly GCF_046119375.1). Lineage (NCBI taxonomy): Eukaryota > Metazoa > Chordata > Amphibia > Anura > Dendrobatidae > Phyllobates > Phyllobates terribilis. Next base: position 7,305,198 of record NW_027362792.1, read on the forward strand.
CACAAAGAAGGGACCAGCGCCGCCATCCAGGAGCGGAGGCTAACAGAAGGCCCCAAGTCACCAGCCATACAGGTGAGCACTACACGTTATACTCAGGGACATGGTCTACTTGTAACCGCTGACAGCAAGGTAGCCAGGAAGAGTGCAGATAAATGGGGAGGCCTACAACTCCACCTGGCCAGGGGAACTCCTGCTTGCTCGCAGACTGACCAGGCCCCTTATACTAGCCAGTACTCCCGGGAGGGTCTGCCTTGTACCATCAGTAAAGACCCTGAACTGCACCTCACGTCTCTGTGATTCCTTGCCGCACAAGCACCATTAGCACTGGGACCCTCACACCATCACTCCCATCATCTCTCACATTAGCTGCCCTGAGGCAATACTTCTCCCGTGGGGAGTTATCCCATACTCGGCTGTGCAAACAACATCAGCCTCAGCGGTCGGCAGCGGAGCGGCGGTCCCCACTGACCGCAATCCACGGGTGGCGTAGTCGGACATTTGCTATACATTAAGACTGCCACTGGTTTGACCACCCTGGGCACGGACCGGGTCACCGCCATACGGAGACTATAACCCCCAGTATTCTACAACAGGCCCGGATCCAGGTTCCCCTGCACAACACAGGCCCAGGGGGTGCGTCATGCGCGTCTTTTCAAAAGGAATAAAATAGGGAGGGAAAGGTTAGATTTTAAAAACAAAAATCCAAATGACAAAAGCAGCAGCCAAATTTTCAACAGAACTGGGGATTCACAGAGAGTCTCCCATTCCAGTACTTGCCCAACCTCAAGCTGTGTAGCAGATGTCATCTGACAAGGGAAGGCACATTCAGCTTTGTATGGCCATTAACGTGCAGATGTCACATATGCGCGTCTTTTCAAAAGGAATAAAATGGGGAGGGAAAGGTTAGATTTTAAAAACAAAAATCCAAATAACAATAGCAGAAGCGAGAAGGTCAATGGAGCTAGGGAATCCCAGCCAGTCTCCCATGCTGGTACTTGCTTGACCCCAAGTTGCATAGCATCTGTGATCTGACGAAGGCTAGCACATTCAGCTTAGAATAGCTGTTGACGAGCAAATGGTCCATGTGCGCATCTTTTCAAAAGGAATAAAATGGGGAGGGAAAAGTTAGATTTTAAAGGCAAAGATCCAAATAACAACAGCAGCAGCCAAAATGTCGATGGAAGAGTGGATTCCCAGCAAGTCTCCCATGCCGGTACTTGCCCAGGCTGAAGCTGCATAGCGGTTGTGATCTGACAAAGGCAGGCACATTCAGCTTTGAATGGCCGTTGACATGCAAATGTTACATTTGCACGTCTTTTCAAAAGGAATAAAATGGGGAGGGAAAGCATTGATTTTTAAAACCAAAAATCCAAATGACAATAGCAGCAGCCAAAATGTCAATGGAACCAAGGATTCCCAGCCAGCCTCCCATGTCAATACTTGCCCAGCCTCAAGCTGCTTAGTGGCTATGATCTGACGAGGGAAAGCACATTCAGCTTAGAATGGCCGTTGATGTACAGATGTCACATGTGCACGTCTTTTCAAAAGGAATAAAATGGGGAGGGAAAGGTTAGATTTTTTAAAAAAAATCCAAAAATCCAAATGACAATAGCAGCAGCCAAAATGTCAATGGAACCAGGGATTCCCAGCCAATCTCCCATGTTGATACTGGCCCAGCCTCAAGCTGCGTAGCGGCTGCAATCTGATGAGAGAAAGCACATTCAGCTTAGAATGGCAGTTGACGTGCAGGTGTCACATGTGCGTATCTTTTCAAAAGGAATAAAATGGGGACTGAAAAACATGCATTTAAGAACAAAAATCCAAATGACAATAGCAGCAGCCAAAATGTCAACGGAATATGGGATTCCCAGCCAGTCTCCCATGCCAGTACTTGCCCAGCCTCAAGCTGCATAGTAGCTGCAATCTGAAAAGGGCAAGCACATTCAGCTTTGAATGTTCGTTGATTAATGGAAGTCAGATGTGCATGTCTTTTCAAAAGGAATAAAATGGGGAGGGAAAGGTTAGATTTTAAAAACAAAAATCCAAAAATCCAAAAATCCAAAAATCCAAATGACAATAGCAGCAACCAAAATTACAACGGAACTGGGGATTACCAGCCAGTCTTCCATGCCAGTACTTGCACAGTCTCAAGCTGCATAGCGGCTGTGATCTGACTAGGGCAGGCACATTTAGCTTAAAATGGCCATTGACGTGCAGATGTCACATGTGCGTGTCTTTTCAAAAGGAATAAAATGGGGAGGGAATGGTTAACTTTTAAAAACAAAAATCCAAATGCCAATAGCAGCAGCCAAAATGTCAACAGAATCAGGGATTCCAAGCCAGTCTCCCATGTCAGTATTTGCCCAGCCTAAAGCTGCATAGCATCTACAATCTGATGAGTGCAGGCACACTCAAGTTAGAATGGCCATTGACGTGAAGAGGTCACATGTGCTCGTCTTTTCAAAAGGAATAAAATGAGGAGGGAAAGGTAAGATTTTAAAAACAAAAATCCAAAAATTCAAAAATCCAAATGAGAATAGCAGCAGCCAAAATGTCAATGGAACCGTGGATTCTCAGCCAGTTTCCCATGCTGGTACTTGCCCATTCTCAAGCTGCGTAGCGGCTGCATTCTGATGAGAGAAGGCACATTTGGCTTAGAATGGCCATAGATAAGCAGATGTCACATGTGTGTGTTTTCAAAAGGAATAAAATGGGGAGGGAAAGGTTAGATTTTAAAAACAAAAATCCAAATGACAATAGCAGCAGCCAGAATGTCAACGGAACAGAGGATTCCCAGACAGTCTCCCATGCCGGTACTTGCCCAGCCTCAAGATGAGTAGCAGCTGCAATCTGACAACGGCAGGCACATTCAACTTAGAATTGCCGTTGATGTGCAGATGTCACATGTGCGTGTCTTTTTGAAAGGAATAAAATGGGGAGGGAAAGAGATTTTAAAACCAAAAATCCAAATGACAATAGCAGAAGCCAAAATGTCAATGGAAATGGGGATTCCCAGCTAGTCTCCCATGCCAATACTTGCCCAGCCTCAAGATGAGTAGCGGCTGCAATCTGACAACGGCAGGCACATTCAACTTAGAATTGCCGTTGATGTGCAGATGTCACATGTGCGTGTCTTTTCGAAAGGAATAAAATGGGGAGGGAAAGGTTAGATTTTAAAACCAAAAATCCAAATGACAATAGCAGCAGCCAAAATGTCAATGGAACCGGGGATACCCAGCCAGTCTCCCATGCTGGCACTTGCACGGTCTAAACCTGCGCAGCGGCTGCAACCTGATGAGAGCAGCTACATTCAGCTTAGAATGGCCGTTGATGTGCAGAAGTCACATGTGCATGTCTTTTCAAAAGGAATAAAATGGGGAGGGAAAGGTTAGATTTTAAAAACAAAAATCCAAAAATCCAAATGACAAAAGCAGCAGCCAAAATGTCAATGGAAACGGGGATTCCCAGACAATCTCACATGCCGGTAGTTGCCTGGCCTCAAGCTGCACAGCAGCTGTGATGTGACAAGGGTAGGCACATTCAGCTTAGAATGGCCATTGACATGCAGAGGGCACATGTGCACATCTTTTCAAAAGGAATAAAATTGGGAGGGAAAGGTTAGATTTTAAAAACAAAAATCCAAAAATGCAAATGACAATAGCAGCATCCAAAATGTCAATGGGACCGGGGATTCCCAGCCAGTCTCCCATGCCGGTATTTGCCCAGCCTCATGCTGTGTTAAGGCTGCAATCTGATGAGGTCAGGAACATTCAGCTTAGAATGGCTGTTGACATGCAGATGTCACATGTGCGTGTCTTTTCAAAAGGAATAAAATGGGGAGGGAAAGGTTAGATTTTAAAAACAAAAATCCAAATGACAATAGCAGCAGCCAAATTGTTAACGGAAGCAGTGATTCCCAGCCAGTCTCCCATGCTGGTACTTGACCAGCCTCAAGCTGCATAGCAGGTGCAATTTGACGATGGCAGGCACATTCAGCTTAGAATGGCCTTCGACATGCAGATATCACATGTGCGCGTCTTTTCAAAAGGAATAAAATGGGGAGGGAAAAGTTAGATTTTAAAAACAAAAATCCAAATAACGAGAGCAGCAGCCTGAATGTCAAGGAATCTGAGGTTTCTCAGGCAGTCTCCCATGCTATTACTTGCCCAGCCTCAAGCTGCGTAGCATCCGCAATCTGCTGATGGAAGGCACATTCAGCTTAGAATTGCCGTTGACATGCAAATGTCACATGTGCACATCTTTTCAAAAGGAATAAAATGGGGAGGGAAAGGTTTGTTTTAAAAACGAAAATCCAAAAATCCAAATGACAATAGCAGCAGCCAAAATGTCAATGGAACCAGGAATTCCCAGCCAGTCTCCCATGCTATTACTTGCCCTGCTTCAAGGTGAATAGCGACTGCAATCTGACGAAGGATAGAGCTTTCAGCTTAGAATTGTTGTTGTCATGCAGATGACCCTTGTGCGTGTCTTTTCAAAATGAATAAAATGGGGATGGAAAGGTTACATTTTAAAATAAAAAATCCAAAAATCCAAATGACACTAACAGCCAAAATTTGAACGGAACCAGGGATTCCCAGCCAGTCTCCCATGCCTGTACTTGCCTGGCCTCAAGCTGTGTAGCTGCTGTAATCTGATGAAGGAAGGCACATCCAGCTTGGAATGGCATCTGACGTGCAGGTGTCACATGTCTGTGTCTTTTCAAAAGGAATAAAATGGGGAGGGAAAGTTAAGATTTTAAAAACAAAAATCCAAATGACAAAAGCAGCAGCCAAAATGTCAACTGAACCAGGGATTCTCAGCCAGTCTCCCATGCCGGTACTTGCCCAGCCTCAAGCTGCGAAGTGGCTGCGATCTGATGAGAGAAGGCACATTCGGCTTAGAATGGCCGTTGACGTGCAGGTGTCACATGTCTGTGTCTTTTCAAAAGGAATAAAATAGGGAGGGAAAAGTAAGATTTTAAAAACTAAAATCCAAAAATCAAAATAACAATAGCAGCAGCCAAAATATCAACAGAAAAAGGGATTCCCAGCCAGTCTCCCATGCCTGTACTTCCCCGGTCTCAAGTTACATAGCTGCTGCAATCAGACAAGAGTAAGCACATTCACCTTAGAATGGCTGATGACGTACGGATGTCACATGTGCGCGGCTTTTCAAAAGGAATAAAATGGGGAGGGAAAGGTTAGATTTTAAAAACAAAAATCCAAATGACAATAGCAGCAGCCAAAATATCAACGGAAGCGAGTATTTCCAGCTAATCTCCCATGCCAGTACTTGCCTGGTCTCAAGCTGCATAGTGGCTGCAATCTGACAAGAAAAGGCACATTCAGCTTAGATAGGCTGTTGACATGCAGAGCGCACATGTGCACATCTTTTCAAAAGGAATAAAATTGGGAGGAAAAGATTAGATTTTAAAAACAAAAATCCAAAATCGAAGTGACAATAGCAGCAGCAAAAAAGTCAATGGAACCGGGGATTCCCAGCCAGTCTCCCATGCAGGTACTTGCCCAGCCTCAAGCTGCGATCTGATGAGACCAGGCACATTCAGCTTAGAATGGACATTGACATGCAGATGTCACATGTGCATGTCTTTTCAAAAGGAATAAAATGGGGAGGGAAAGGTTAGATTTTAAAAACAAAAATCCAAATGACAATAGCAGCAGCCAAAATGTCAACAGAAGCGAGGAAGCAAGGATTCCCAGCCAGTCTCCCATGCTGGCACTTGCCCGTCCTCAAGCTGCATAGTGGCTGTGATCTGACAAGGGCAGGCACATTCAGCTTAGAATGGCCGTTGATGTGCAGATGTCACATGTGCGTGTCTTTTCAAAAGGAATAAAATGGGGAGGGAAAGGTTAGATTTTAAAAACAAAAATCCAAATGATAAGAGAAGCAGCCAGAATGTCAACGGAACCAGGAATTTCCAGCCAGTCTCCCATGCCAGTACTTGCCCAACCTCAAGCTTCAGAGCGGCTACAATCTGATGAGGGTAGGCACATTCAGCTTAGAATGGCCGTTAACATGCAGAGGGAGCATGTGCACATCTTTTCAAAAGGAATAAAATTGGGAGGGAAAGGTTAGATTTTAAAAACAAAAATCCAAAAATGCAAATGACAATAACAGCAGCCAAAATGTCAATGTAACTGGGGATTCCCAACCAGTCTCCCATGCCCAGCCACAAGCTGAATAGCAGCTGCAATCTGTTGAGAGAAGGCACATTCGGCTTAGAATGGCTGTTGACGTGCAGATGTCACATGGGCGCGTCTTTTCAAATGGAATAAAATGGGGAGGAAAGGGTTAGATTTTAAAAACAAAAATCCAAATGACAATAGCAGAAGCCAAAATGTTAATGGAACTAGGGACTCTCAGCCAGTCTATCATGCCGGTACTTCCTGACCTCAAGCTGCGTAGCGACTTCAATCAGACAAGGTCAGGCACATTCAGCATAGAATGGACGTTGACATACAGATGTCACATGTGCGTGTCTTTTCAAAAGGAATAAAATGGGGAGGGAAAGGTTAGATTTTAAAAACAAAAATTTAAAAATCCAAATGAAAATAGCAGCAGCCAAAATGTCAACAGAACCGGTGATTACCAGCAAGTCTCCAATGCCGATACTTGCCATGCCTCAAGCTGCATAGCAGCTACGATCTGATGAGGGCAGGCACATTCAGCTTAGAATGGCTTTTGACAAGCAGAAGTCACATTGTGAAGCTGCATTGTGGCTGTGATTTGACAAGGGTAGGCACATTCATCTTACACAGGCACATTCATCTTACAATGGCTGTTGACGTGCAGGCATCACATGTGCGCGTCTTTTCAAAAGGAATAAAATGGGGAGGGAAAGGTTAGATTTTAAAAACCAAAATCCAAAAATCCAAAAATCCAAAAATCCAAATGACAATAGCAGCAGCCAAAATGTCAACGGAACAGGGGATTCCCCGCCAATCTCCCATGCCAGTACTTGCCCGGACACAAGCTGCATAATGGCTGCAATCTGATGTGGGCAGGCACATTCAGCTTAGAATGGCCATTGACGTACAGATGTTACATGTGCGCGTCTTTTCAAAAGGAATAAAATGGGGAGGGAAAGGTTAGAATTTAAAAACAAAAATCCAAAAATCCAAATGACAATAGCAGCAGCCAAAATGTTAATGGAACCAGGGATTCGAATCTAGTCTCCCATGCTGGTATTTGCCCAGCCTCAAGTTGCATAGCACCTGCAATCTGACAAGAGAAGGCACATTCAGCTCAACATGGACGTTGACGAGCAGATGTCACATGTGCGCGTCTCTTCAAAAGGAATAAAATGGGGAGGGAAAGATTACATTTTTCAAACAAAAATCCAAATAACAATATCAGCAGCCAAAATGTTAACAGAACCGTGGATTCCCAGACTGTTTCCCATGCTGGTACTGGCCCAGCCACAAACTGCGTAGCTGCTGCAATTTGACAAGGGCAGGAACATTCAGCTTAGAATGGCGTTCGACATGCAGATGTCACATGTGCGCCTCTTTTCTAAAGGAATAAAATAGTGAGGGAAAGGTTAGATTTTAAAAACAAAAATCCAAATGACAATAGCAGCAGCCAAAATGTCAACAGAAGAAAGGATTCCCAGCCAGTCTCCCATGCAGGTACTTGCCTGGCCTCAAGCTGCATAGCTGCTGCAATGTGACAATGGCATGCACATTCAGCTTAGCGTGGCGGTCGACGTACAGATGCCACATGTGCGCCTCTTTTCTAAATAAATAAAATAGGGAGGGAAAGGTAACATTTTAAAAACAAAAATCCAAATGACAATAGCAGCAACCAAAATGTCAACGGAACCTGGGATTCCCAGCCAGTCTCCCATGCTGGTATTTTCCCAACCTCAAGCTGCGTTGCAGCTGCGATCTGTTGAGGGCTGGCACATTCAGTTTAGAATTGCCTTTGACGTGCAGATGTCACATGTGCGCGTCTTTTCAAAATGAATAAAATGGGTAGAGAAAGGTTAGATTTTAAAAACAAAAATCCAAATGACTATAACACCAGCCAAAATGTCAACGGAACTGGGGTTTCCCAGCCAGTCTCCCACACCAGTACTTGCCTGGCCTCAGGCTGCGTAGCCGCTGCAATCTGACAAAGGAAGGCATATTCAGCTTAGAATGGCTGTTGACGAGTGGCTGTCTCATGTGTGTGTCTTTTCAAAAGGAATAAAATGGGGAGGGAAAGGTTAGATTTTAAAAACAAAAATCCAAAAATCCAAATGACAATAGCAGCAGCCAAAATGTTATCGGAACTGGGGTTTCCCAGCCAGTCTCCCACACCAGTACTTGCCTGGCCTCAGGCTGCGTAGCAGCTACAATCTGACGAGGGTTAGAACATTCAGCTTGGAATGGCCATTGACGTGCAGATGTCACATGTGAGCGTCTTTTCAAAAGGAATACAATGGGGAGGGACAGGTTAGATTTTAAAAACAAAAATCCAAATGACAATAGCAGCTGCAAAAATGACTACAGAATTGGGGATTCCCAGCCAATCTCCCATACCAGTACTTGCCCAGCCTCAAGCTGTGAAGCAGCTGAGATCTGACAAGAGCAGGCACATTCAGCTTAGAATTAGAAATGAGCGTTGTTCGACTTGAACTGTTCGCCAATCTCAAATTCGAGCTGTTTTGGGCGGTGTTCGGCGAACACAAACGATTTGAGAAAAATTCGGCTGTTCGAGGTTATGTTCGATAACTGTTCGTGCACCAAAATCATAACTGGATTTTTTCTCAGTAATGATGAAAATTAATGTTAATACGCAGTTTGAGTGTACAGCGGGGTGGGGGGAGGGACAGGGGATGGATCTCTGCAGGAATACTGAAGATCTCCATTTTTTTTTCTCTTTCCCTCATTTACAGTGGGGAGGTGCAATCTGTCAGCCTATCAGCAGCGCACACACAGAGCGAAGTGCTTTTTTTCACACAAGCAAGGGCATGTGTCATTGGCAGTGTATGTCACATGTCCTTGCCCTATAAGACCAAGCCATTTTCCCCGTCGCCACCATTTTCTCACTGCTGCAGCTGCGTGTTAGACGGCACCGCTGTTGCTGTGTGCGCTATACCTTGTTAATTTCAAGCAAATTTTCGCACAAATATACAGATAGCTTGGGAGTAGGGAATAGTTGTGATTGCAGTCCTTTTAAGGACTAGGTTACAGCATTTCCTTACGACTTTTATCAGGCAGGTCTGTGCTTTTAAATAGATAGATTGTGGGAGTAAAGACTAATTGTAATTGCAGTTCTTTTCAGGACTAGGTTACATCAGTTCCTATCAGTTTTTGCCAGGCAGGTCTGTGCCAGTGCTGTGCAAGTTTTTTTCACAGCATTTGGCTGAATCTAGCAAAGCTAATCCTTTTTGGCCTATTGCAGAGTGTGTTAGTCAGTGGAGTAGCCTATCTGTGTTGCAAGATATACCACCTGTGTATAGAATACCAATTTTTTTACTGCACCTAGTGAAGTAAAATCTTTTGGGCATAGCATCATTCTATTAGTCCATCTATACTGCCCTCCATCAGGTTGCAAATTGAATATAATTTTTTTCTGCATCTAGCTCTGAAAAAATATTTGGGCTTCTAGCAGTGTGTGGGACTTGTTCTATTAGTCCATCTATACTGACCTCCATCAGGTTGCAAACTGAATATAATTTTTTTCTGCATCTAGCTCTGAAAAAATATTTGGCCTTCTAGCAGTGTGTGGGACTTTCTCTATTAGTCCATCTATACTGACCTCCATCAGGTTGCAAAGTAAAAATAATTTTTATCTGCATCTACCTCTGAAAAAAATTTGGGCTTCTAGCTGTGTGTGGGACTTGTTCTATTAGTCCATCTATACTGACCTCCATCAGGTTGCAAACTGAATATAATTTTTTTCTGCATCTAGCTCTGAAAAAATATTTGGCCTTCTAGCTGTGTGTAGGACTTGTTCTATTAGTCCATCTATACTGACCTCCATCACGCTGCAAATTCAAAATAATTTTTTGTCTGCATCTAGCTCTGAAAAAATATTTGGCCTTCTAGCAGTGTGTGGGACTTTCTCTATTAGTCCATCTATATTGACCTCCATCAGGTTGCAAAGTAAAAATAATTTTTATCTGCATCTACCTCTGAAAAAAATTTGGGCTTCTAGCTGTGTGTGGGAATTGTTCTATTAGTCCATCTATACTGACCTCCATCAGGTTGCAAACTGAATATAATTTTTTTCTGCATCTAGCTCTGAAAAAATATTTGGCCTTCTAGCAGTGTGTGGGGGGACTTTCTCTATTAGTCCATCTATACTGACCTCCATCAGGTTGCAAATTAAAATTAATTTTTTGTCTGCATCTAGCTCTGAAAAAATATTTGGCCTTCTAGCAGTGTGTGGGACTTTCTCTATTAGTCCATCTATACTGACCTCCATCAGGTTGCAAATTAAAAAAATTTTTTGTCTGCATCTAGCTCTGAAAAAATATTTGGCCTTCTAGCAGTGTGTGGGACTTTCTCTATTAGTCCATCTATACTGACCTCCATCAGGTTGCAAACTGAATATATATTTTTTCTGCATCTACCTCTGAAAAAATATTTGGGCTTCTAGCTGTGTGTGGGACTTGTTCTATTAGTCCATCTATACTGACCTCCATCAGGTTGCAAACTGAATATAATTTTTTTCTGCATCTACCTCTGAAAAAATATTTGGGCTTCTAGCTGTGTGTATGACTTGTTCTATTAGTCCATCTATACTGACCTCCATCAGGTTGCAAACTGAATACAATTTTTTTCTGCATCTACCTCTGAAAAAATATTTGGGCTTCTAGCTGTGTGTGCGACTTGTTCTATTAGTCCATCTATACTGACCTCCATCAGGTTGCAAATTGAATATAATTTTTTTCTGCATCTAACCCAGCCAATAGTTTTGGCCTAATACCACAGTTTGGCCACTCAGCTCTGCTCGGTTCCCATCCATTGTTTTTTTGTGCAAACAACTCCAGAGTTGTGAATTAGTTAACCACCAAAATGAGTGGAAAAAGGCCTGCTGCTGGTGGAAAGGGGAATAGGCGAGTTGGGAAGGGGAAAAAAGGTTGTGTCCGTGGAGTAAGTGTTAAAGCAACAGTAACATCTGCAGAAGAAAGACCATCTTCCAGCCAAACTAAAATGTCTACTTCTTTTAGCCGACAATGTGATAAGATCCCTTTCTTACTGCCACGCCAATCGCTACAAATTCCAGATGAGGCACAAAAACAGCAGGTGCTTCAACGGATATCAAGTGCTCCTTTAAGTGGGCTCTCCTCCACATCAACTTCAACATCACAAATACTCCAGTCCTTAAAGGTGTCACCCCAATCGCACTTGCTTCCTCACAGCTCCCAAATCTCCAGCTGCCCGTCTGAGTATGAGGTAGAACAGATGGTTGAGTCTGCAGAGCTGTTTACTCATACTATAGCCTGGGAATCAAAGGTCGACTCCAGCGCTTCTGTGAATCCAGACGAGGAAATGATCTGCACTGATGCCCAGAATCTTTATGAGTCGGATCCAGGACCAGACGCAGAATGTTCTGACCATAATGTAGACCCTCATTCCCAAACTGTAACTCCTGTTGGTGGAGACAATGAGGAAGACAATGATGAGACTCAAATACCTGATTGGAGCGACAACTTTAGTTTTTTGTCAGGGCAGGAACAGGTTGGCTCTGAGGACGACGGGTGTGATAACGCACAGGGTGATGATGATGAGGTTGGAGATCCCACTTACTGTCAACCCACAGTCAACCAAGAGATGAGGTCAGCGGAGGAGGTGGAGGAAGATGCTAGTGACGACGAGGTCAGGTTGCGCCTTCCTGGACAGAGACGTAGTACTGGAAGCACGTCAACAACTGCATCCTCAAACACAACTCTGCCTCTCACCACAAGTCGTGGTGGCTCTTCAGGTCGCATGGGTGCTAAGCCTTGCATAGCCTGGGCATTTTTTCAGATCGATAATGATGACCCAACTCGTGTTATCTGTAACATTTGTCAGCAAAAGCTAAGTAGAGGCCAAAAAATACATAGTTTGAGTACTTCATGCATGAACCGGCACATGGACATGAAGCATAAGTTGCAGTGGGAAGCTCAGTGTGCTACAATGCGGCCTAGCCGGCCGGGCCAACCACCGTCTGCCATATCTTGTGCATCCGCGGCCTCTTCATCCTCTGTGACTGGGGGGACAGCAGTCACACCTGTTTTGGGGCGCAGACCTGCCACCTCTTTACCCGCAACAGCCAGCGTGATTGGCAGGTCATCATTTTCTTTGGAGGTGGTAACACCAGCTGGTGTTGAGCACTGTCCGACATCAATAGCACCACCTTTGGATCAAGGCAACCTAACATGTCAGCCTGCATCTTCCTCACAGACGGGCAGTTTGCCGGGGACACCCTTATCAACCCCATCTAAGCACAATAGCCAGCCCTCGGTCCCTCAGATGTGGACAAGTAAAAGACCATTTCCTCCTAGCCATGAGAAAGCTAAGAGGTTGAATTTCACCATCTGCAAGCTCTTGGCTACAGAAATGATGCCTTTCCGCCTGGTAGACACAGAGGATTTTCGAGACCTTATGTCGGTCGCAGTGCCCCAGTACCAGATGCCCAGTCGGCACTACTTCTCAAAGAAAGGTGTGCCTGTGCTCCACCAGCATGTCGCACACAACATCACCGCTTCTTTGAGAAACTCTGTGTGTGACAGGGTGCATTTCACCACAGACACTTGGATGAGTTGGCATGGACAGGGGCGTTACATGTCGCTGACTGGGCACTGGGTAACTATGGTGACAGCAGGACAAGGGGCTGCTGTCCAAGTCTTGCCGTCCCCACGAGTTGTGCGTCAATCCTCTTTATGTCAAAGTTCCTCCACTGCTTCTGCCTCCTCAACCTCCTCTCGGTCTTTCACCTGCACCCAAAGCCTGTCTGGTCATGCCACAAGCTTTCTAACTGCGCAGAAGGGATCCTGCACACCTCCTTACTATGCTGGCAGTAGGGCTCAACGTCATCAGGCGGTTTTTACATTGAAATGTCTGGGAAATGTGAGTCACACAGCTGAGGAGTTGTGGTCAGCTCTGGAGAACCAATTTCATGAATGGTTGTCTCCACTGGACCTGAAATCAGGGAAGCCCGTGTGTGACAATGCTGCAAACCTGGGTGCGGCCCTTCGCCGGGGCAATGTCACACACGTGCCTTGTATGGCTCACGTGTTGAACCTGGTTGTCCAGCAATTTTTAGCCCACTATCCCAGACTAGATGGCCTTCTGCAGAGGGCACGGTCGCTGTGTGCTCACTTCCACCGTTCGCATCCCGCAGCTCAGCGACTTACATCTCTACAGAAGTCGTTGGGCCTGCCACTTCACCGGCTAAAATGCGATGTGCCTACCCGGTGGAATTCAACTCTGCACATGTTGCAGCGACTGTGGCAGCACCGACAAGCCCTGGTGCAATATGTTCTGACGTATAGCCTGGGCCAACGAGATCCAGAGGTGGGGCAAATCACGCTGGAGGAGTGGTCTCAGATCAGGGACCTATGCACCCTTCTGCACAGTTTTGAAATGGCGACGAAGATGTTTAGTGCTGACGATGCCATTATCAGCATGACTATTCCGGTGATTTACATGCTGGAGCACATGTTAAACAGAATTCGGAGTCAGGTGGTGGCACAAGAGGAGGTGGAGGAAGTAGAGGAGGAGGAGTTGTATGCGGAAGGGCTAACATCTGCAAGGTCCAGATGGTCGGCAGCACCAAGACGGCTGGCATGTGAGGGTGGGGAGATGGTTTTACCAGGGCGCATGGTAGCAGCCAAACTAGTGAGGAAGGTGCAGGAGCCCAGGAAGAAGTGGAGGACGAACTGATGGAAGACTCATCAGATGAGGGAGACCTTGATCACATTTCTGTTGTGCGAGGTTGGGGGGAGAGGACAGAGGAAGGAAGCATGATTGTTACCTCGCCACCAACACCACAGGGACTTGGTGCTCCTGGATGCGCAACACACGAGTGCCTTCTTGCTGCACTACCTGCAACATGACCCTCAAATTGTGAGAATTAGAAATAATCCTGACTACTGGGTTGCCACACTGTTAGATCCCCGGTACAAAAGTAAATTTGCAGAAATTATTCCTGCCATAGAAAGGGATGCACGCATGCAGGAGTATCAGCAGAGACTGTTGCAGAATCTTACATGTGCTTTTCCACAAAATACCAGTGGTGCACGTAGTGAATATCACAGTTCCAACTTGCCAACCGTGGGACCGTCAAGTGTTCAGCACTCAAACCGTAACAGAACCACAGTATCTGCTGGTAACATCAATTTTGCGGAATCATTTCACCACTTTTTTAGCCCATCCTTTGCAAGGCCACAGGAGACAAGAAGTCTGACACATAGTCAACGCCTAGAGACGATGGTACAGGAGTATCTCCAAGTAAACACTGAAGCCACGACTGTGTCACTGGACCCTTGCTCTTTTTGGGCTTCCAATCTGGATAAATGGCCGGAGCTAGCCACTTACGCCTTGGAGATCTTGTCATGCCCCGCAGCCAGCGTTCTGTCTGAACGTGTGTTCAGCGCTGCTGGTGGTGTGCTGACAGATAAGCGCACGCGGCTCTCCACTGATAATGTAGACAGACTCACGTTCATAAAGATGAACAAATCATGGATCCGAAACGACTTTTCTACCCCTGTGTCATCCTGGGGAGAGTAAAAGCTTGATGATTGGTTAAAATCACCCTACCAACCATTTTAAGCTTTCAAATTACTAATCATGTTTATCTGTATCTTGGCTGGAAAATAATTTGGGCTTTGTAGCAGTGTGCAGCACTGATTCTATTAGGCCATCTATAATAAGCTCCACCAGATTTAAAATTACTAATCATGTTTATCTGTATCTTGACTGGAAAATAATTTGGGCTTTGTAGCAGTGTGCAGCACTGATCCTATTAGGCCATCTATACTAAAGCTTCACCAGATTTAAAATTAATAATAATTTTTAGCTGCATCTAGCCCGGAAAATAATTTTGGGGCTCCGAGATGCGCAAGACACATAAGTGCCTTCTTGCAGCACTACCTGCAGCATGACCCTCATATTGTCAGAATTCGAAGTAATCATGACTACTGGGTTGCCACACTCTTAGATCCCCCAAACTTTTCGATCAACCTTTTCATTTTAATAAAGACCAAAAAAATTGTCATTTTTGAAATTATAAGCATTAGCAGGTTGTTAGAAACTGAAATCAAACAGTTTTCAACTCAAAACTTTATTCTAGGTGATGTTACATTTTCACATAGTACCCCTTGTTCGAAAGGAGCTTTTGAACTCTCTCGTCCATTGAATTTGTCAGGTTTTGGATGGTTTCTGCTTCAATTGTTTTGCATGAGGACAGAATACCCTCCCAGAGCTGTTGCTTAGATGTGAACTGCCTCCCGCCTTCATAGACACTCCTTTTAATGATGCTCCAAAGGTTCTGAATGGGGTAGAGGTCAGGGGAGCATGGGGGTCACACCATAAGTTTGTCCCCTTTTATGCCCATATCAGCCAGAGATGCAGATGTTTTATGTGCAGCTTGAGATGGTGCATTATCATGCAGAAAAATGATCTTGCTGTGAAATACACAGTTCTTCTTCTTGAACCATGGCAGGAAGTGCTGTTTGAGAAAATCCACATACATTATGGAGTTCATCTTTAGCGCCTTCAGGGATCCTAAAGGGGCCGACAATCTCTCTCCCCATGATTCCAGCCCAAAACATTACTCCACCTCCTCCATGTTGGCGCTGTAGCCGTGTTTGCGTGGGGTGTCCATCAACCAGCCATCCTCCACTCCATCCATCTGGACCATCGAGCGCTGCACGGCACTCATCCGTGACCAAAACAGTTTTGAAATCAGTCTTCATGTAATGTTTGGCCCACTGGAGCCGTTTCTGCTTGTGTGAAGTGGATAGAGGAGGTCGACAGGATGGCGTTTGCACAGCTGCAAACCTCTGAAGGACCCTGCATCTTGTTGTTCGGGGGACGTTGGAGGCACAAGCAGCTTCAAAAACTTGTCTGCTGCTATGACAAGGCTTTTTTGCCGCTGCTCTTTCAACCTGACGTAATTGCCTGTAGGAAAGAGTCCTCAATTTGCCCTTATCAGCACGCACACGTGTGTACTGTGAATCAGCTACATACTTCTTGATTGCCAAGACACCTCATCCTGATCATCGCACAATGTTGATTGTAGTCATGCCTTGACCTAAACACTCCACAATTTGTTGCTTCTCAGCAGCCGACACATCCTTTTTCTTTCCCATTTTGGCAGAAAATGTAGGCTGCTTAATAATGTGAGACAGCCTTCTTAAGTAGTCTTGCCTTTCATTGGACACACCTGCCAAACTAATTAGCACAGGTGCCTGCAATTGCTTACAGTGATATAAAGAGTAGAGATGAGCGATGTTCGACTAGAACTGTTCGCCAATCTCAAATTCGAGCTGTTTTGGGCGGTGTTCGAGTTGTTCGACAAACCCGAACGATTTGCAAAAAATTCGGCTGTTCGAGGTTATGTTCGATAACTGTTCGTGCACCAAAAGCTTGTCCTGCATGTCTGGCGTTATTTTGAGCACCAATCATGCAGGGATTGTCTGCCACTCACTGTAATGCCACAGCCATGGTGGTTGTGGCATTACAGTGATTGCCCAAATCGATGGAACAGTGCCAACAGTGAAACATGAAAAGCCGGCAATTCATCAGCGGCATACACCGGTACCCGACAATTTAGAACCGAAAGAATAGAGCTTCACACATAGATTAGATAGATAGAAACATGTCAGTCACACATATAAGAAGCACAGTGACAGTGTTGCTTACTGTACTTGTCATTTAGTGTAAAGGATTTATCAAAAAAAATAATAGTGTTTTCATGCACCGTCTCTTTAAAAAAGCCGGCCGGCAATTCAGCAGCGGTACCCGACAATTTATAACAGACAGAATAGAGCTTCACACATAGATTAGATAGATAGAAACATGTCAGTCACATATATATGAAGTACATTGACAGTGTGGATTACTGTACTTGTCATTTAGTGTAAAGGATTTATTAAAAAAAAATAATAGTGTTTTCATGCACCGTCTCTTTAAAAAAGCCGGCCGGCAATTCAGCATCTGTACCCGACAATTTAGAATAGAAGGAATAGAGAATCACACATAGATTAGGTAGATAGAAACATGTCAGCCACATATATATGAAGTACAGTGACAGTGTTGCTTACTGTACTTGTCATTTAGTATAAAGGATTTATTAAAAAAAATAATAGTGTTTTCATGCACTGTCTCTTTAAAAAAGCCGGCCGGCAATTCAGCATCTGTACCCGACAATTTAGAATAGAAGGAATAGAGAATCACACATAGATAGATAGATAGAAACATGTCAGTCACATATATATGAAGTACAGTGATAGTGTTGATTACTGTACTTGTCATTTAGTGTTAAAATAAAGGATTTATTTTAAAAAAAATTGGCGTGGGGTTCCCCGTAATTTTAGTCTCTAGCGGAGGTTAAGCAGACAGCTGGGGCAGATGTTTGAAGCCTGGGAAGGGGGTAATACCCACGGAGCTTCCCAGGCTACTAATATCAGCCCCCAGCTGAATACCTAGCCTTTACTAGCTATTAAAATGGGGGACCCCCCAAAAAAATGACGTGGGGTCCCCCCTATTTTAATAGCTAGCAAAGGCTAGGCAGACAGCTGGGGGCTGATATTAATAGCCCAGGAAGGGAGCCATGAATATTGGCCCCCTCCCAGGCTAGAAACACCAGCCGTCAGCCGCCCCAGAAATGGCGCATCCTTAGGATGCGCCAATTCTGGCACTTAGCCTCGCTCTTCCCACTGCCCTGTAGCGGTGGCAGTGGGGTAATAGGGTTGGGGTTGATGTCAGCTTATAATGCCAGCTGACATCAAGCCCAGGTTAGTAATGGAGAGGCGTCTATAAGACACCCCCATTACTAACCCCATAGTCAAAGTTAAAAAAAACACAAACACCCAGAATAAAGTCCTTTAATTGAAATAAAGACACATTCCTTTATTGTTCTAAATTAAACCATACTTACCATCACGCCCATTCCAGCTGAAGCCAACGATCTCCTGCAATAAAAGAAAAATAATAAAGCAACCTCATCCTTACCTTTCCATGGTTCCCACGACAGCTTCAGCTCTGCTACATCGAGATGACAGGCTGGACAACAGCAGAACGCTGCCATCCAGCCTGTCATCCCGCAGACACTGAGAAGCGCAGGCTTGCTTGCACTCCTCAGTGTCTCACTGTGACGGCATCCAGATGAGCCGAGGTCATGTCCAATGAACTCAGCGCACCTCATGCACGTCACTGACAGCGTGGGAGAATTCTCCTGCACTCAGCACTTCAGCGTGAGAATTCTCCCACGCTGTCAGTGACGTACATGAGGTCAGCTGAGTTCATTGGACATGAATGAGCTCACCTCATGCACGTCACTGACAGCGTGGGAGAATTCTCACGCTGTAGCGCTGAGTGCAGGAGAATTCTCCCACGCTGTCAGTGACGTGCATGAGGTGAGCTGAGATCATTGGACATGAATGAGCTCACCTCATGCACGTCACTGACAGCGTGGGAAAATTCTCCTGCACTCAGCGCTTCAGCGTGAGAATTTTCCCACGCTGTCAGTGACGTGCATGAGGTGAGCCGAGTTCATTGGACATGACCTCGGCTCATCTTTATGTCGTCACAGCGAGACACTGAGGAGCGCAAGCATGCCTGCGCTTCTCAGTGTCTGCGGGATGACAGGCTGGATGGCAGCGTTCTGCTGCGGTCCAGCCTGTCATCTCGATGTAGCAGAGCTGAAGCTGTCGTGGGAACCATGGAAAGGTAAGGATGAGCTTGCTTTATTATTTTACTTTTATTGCAGGAGATCATTGGCTTCAGCTGGAATGGGCGTGATGGTAAGTATGGTTTAATTTAGAACAATAAAGAATTGTGTGTTTATTTCAATTAAAGGACTTTATTCTGGGTGTTGTGTTTTTTTAAATACTTTACTAGAAATTCATGGTGGTCATGTCTAATATTGGCGTGACCCCATGAATTTCGGGCTTAGGGCCAGCTGATAATGCCAAGCTGGCCTTAACCCCTTTATTACCCAGTGAGCCACCGCACCAGGTCCCTGGATGAGTTGGGTACAGCGCCAGAAGATGGCGCTTCTATGAACGCGCCATTTTCTGGGGCGGCTGCGGACTGCAATTTGCAGCGGGGGGGGCCCAGAAAGCTTGGGCCTCCCTGCGCTGCGGATTCCAGCTCCCAGCTGCCTAGTTGTACCTGGCTGGGCACAAAAATAGGGCAAAGCCCCACGCATTTTTTATTTAAATTATTTCATGAAATTCATGGAATAATTAAGAAAAAAAGGGCTTCCCTATATTGTTGTGTCCAACCAGGTACAAATAGGCAGCTGGTGGTTGGGGGCAGCCCGTCCCTGCCTGCTGTACCTGGCTGGACACAAATATAGTGCGAAGCCCCACGTCAATTTTTTTTAAATTATTTCATGAAATAATTTTTTTAAAAAAGGGCTTCCCTATATTGTTGTGTCTGGCCAGGTACAAATAGGCAGCTGGTGGTTGGGGGCAGCCCGTTCCTGCCTGCTGTACCTGACTGGACACAAATATAGGGCGAAGCCCCACGTCAATTTTTTTAAAATTATTTCAGGAAATTCATGAAATAATGAAAAAAAAATTGATGTGGGGCTTCGCCCTATATTTGTGTCCAGTCAGGTACAGCAGGCAGGAACGGGCTGCCCCCAACCACCAGCTGTCTATTTGTACCTGGTTGGACACAACAATATAGGGAAGCCCTTATTTTCTTAATTATTCCATGAATTTCATGAATTTAAAAAAAAAATATGTGGAGCTTCGCCCTATTTTTGTGTCCAGCCAGGTACAACTAGGCAGCTGGGGGCTGGAATCTGCAGCGCAGGGAGGCCCAAGCTTTCTGGGCCCCACCCGCTGCAAATTGCAGTCCGCAGCCGCCCCGGAAAATGGCGCGTTCATAGAAGCGCCATCTTCTGGCGCTGTACCCAACTCATCCAGGGCCCTGGTGCGGTGGCTCACTGGGTAATAAAGGGGTTAAGGCCAGCTTGGCATTATCAGCTGGCCCTAAGTCCGAAATTCATGGGGTCACGCCAATATTAGACATGACCACCATGAATTTCTAGTAAAGTATTTAAAAAAAACACAAACACCCAGAAAAAAGTCCTTTAATTGAAATAAACACACAATTCTTTATTGTTCTAAATTAAACCATACTTACCATCACGCCCATTCCAGCTGAAGCCAATGATCTCCTGCAATAAAAGTAAAATAATAAAGCAACCTCATCCTTACCTTTCCATGGCTCCCACGACAGCTTCAGCTCTGCTACATCGAGATGACAGGCTGGACCGCAGCAGAACGCTGCCATCCAGCCTGTCATCCCGCGGACACTGAGAAGCGCAGGCATGCTTGTGCTCCTCAGTGTCAGGCTGTGACGGCATCCAGATGCGCCGAGGTCATGTCCAATGAACTCGGCTCACCTCATGCACGTCACTGACAGCGTGGGAAAATTCTCACGCTGAAGCGCTGAGTGCAGGAGAATTTTCCCACGCTGTCAGTGACGTACATGAGGTGCGCCGAGTTCATTGTCGGCTCATCTGGATGCCGTCACAGACACTGAGGAGCGCAAGCAAGCCTGCGCTTCTCAGTGTGTGCGGCATGGCAAGCTGGATGGCAGCGTTCTGCTGCGGTCCAGCCTGTCATCTCGATGTAGCAGAGCTGAAGCTGTCCTGGGAACCATGGAAAGGTAAGGATGAGGTTGCTTTATTATTTTTCTTTTATTGCAGGAGATCGTTGGCTTCAGCTGGAATGGGTGTGATGGTAAGTATGGTTTAATTTAGAACAATAAAGAATTGTGTCTTTATTTCAATTAAAGGACTTTATTCTGGGTGTTTGTGTTTTTTTTTTAACTTTGACTATGGGGTTAGTAATGGGGGTGTCTTATAGACGCCTCTCCATTACTAACCTGGGCTTGATGTCAGCTGGCATTATAAGCTGACATCAACCCCAACCCTATTACCCCCTGCCACCGCTACAGGGCAGTGGGAAGAGCGAGGCTAAGTGCCAGAATTGGCGCATCCTATGGATGCGCCATTTCTGGGGCGGCTGACGGCTGGTGTTTCTAGCCTGGGAGGGGGCCAATATTCATGGCTCCCTTCCTGGGCTATTAATATCAGCCCCCAGCTGTCTGCCTAGCCTTTGCTAGCTATTAAAATAGGGGGGACCCCACGTCAATTTTTTGGGGGGTCCCCCATTTTAATAGCTAGTAAAGGCTAGGCATTCAGCTGGGGGCTGATATTAGTAGCCTGGGAAGCTCCGTGGGTATTACCCCCTTCCCAGGCTTCAAACATCTGCCCCAGCTGTCTGCTTAACCTCCTCTAGAGACTAAAATTACGGGGAACCCCACGCCAATTTTTTTTAATAATAAATCCTTTATTTTAATACTAAATGACAAGTACAGTAACCAACACTATCACTGTACTTCATATATATGTGGCTGACATGTTTCTATCTATCTAATCTATGTGTGATGCTCTATTCTGTCTGTTATAAATTGTCGGGTACCACTGCTGAATTGCCGGCCGGCTTTTTTAAAGAGACGGTGCATGAAAACACTAATATTTTTTTTGATAAATCCTTTACACTAAATGACAATTACAGTAAGCAACACTGTCACTGTACTTCATATATATGTGGCTGACATGTTTCTATCTATCTAATCTATGTGTGATTCTCTATTCCTTCTATTATAAATTGTCGGGTACAGATGCTGAATTGCCAGCCGGCTTTTTTAAAGAGACGGTGCATGAAAACACTATTATTTTTTTTAATAAATCCTTTGCAGTAAATGACAAGTACAGTAAGCAACACTGTCACAGTACTTCATATATATGTGACTGACATGTTTCTATCTATCTAATCTATGTGTGATGCTCTATTCCTTCATGTCTAAATTGTCGGGTACCGGTGTATACCGCTGCTGAATTGCCGGCGGCTTTTTTAAAGAAAGCGTCTTCTGAGCAGTTTGTGACCTTTTGGACACCTTTGCAGGTGTTTTCTATGTGTTCCTATGTGTTTTTGTTTGCCTGCCATTGGTTTTAACTGTGTTCGACGGTGTTCTAAGGTGTTCGACGAACAGTTCGACGAACAGTTCCTCGAACATCCCGGTGTTCGACGAACCGAACCGAACCCGAACACTACGGGGGTTGCTCAACACTAATAAAGAGCCCTGACACACATCACCATCAATGAGTTTAACTGAGAAACAAACAAATTCTTCCCTTATCACTCCTAAACACTTTTTGCATAATAATTTGGAACACAGTGTACATGTGCTTTTCCACAAAACACCAGTGGTTCACGTAGTGAATCTTACAGTTCTAACTTGCCAACCGTGGTCTGTATGGAGTTGTTCAATAAAGGGCCCAAAATTAAGATAACATAGATGGGAGAGGTCTCTATGAATAGGAATTCCTAAGTATTTGATACCCTGTGAGGGCCAGGCAAAGGGAAAGTTGGACTGGATGGAATCCTATATGGATTTGGGGAGGGAGACATCGAGGGCCTCAGACTTCGCTGCATTGATTTTAAAATTTGACCATGTAACAAAGTGATCTATTTCAGCCATAACAGCATGGATGGATATATGTGATTGAGTGATATATACTAGGACATCATCAGCAAATAGAGAGCACTTGTACTCGGTGCTTCCCACCTCAATCCACCTAATATTGGGGTTATGGCGAATTGATGAGAGCAGGTGCTCCGTCACTAGGATGTATAAGAGAGGAGACAGAGGACATCCCTGCCTTGTCCCATTGGTGATTGTGAAAGGTGATGAATAGTGTTGAGCCACCCCCGTAGTGTTCGGGTTCGGTTCGGTTCGTCGAACACCGGGATGTTCGAGGAACTGTTCGTCGAACTGTTCGTCGAACACCTTAGAACACCGTCGAACACCGTTAAAACCAATGGCAGGCAAACAAAAACACATAGAAAACACCTGCAAAGGTGTCCAAAAGCTGACAAACTGCTCTGAAGACACTCTCTTTAAAAAAGCCGGCCGGCAAATTCAGCAGCGGCATACACCGGTACCCGACAATTTAGACAAGAAGGAAAAGAGCATCACACATAGATTAGATAGATAGAAACATGTCAGTCACACATAAAAGAAGCACAGTGACAGTGTTGGTTACTGCACTTGTCATTTAGTGTAAAGGATTTATGAAAAAAAATTTAGTGTTTTCATGCACCGTCTCTTTAAAAAAGCCGGCCGGCAATTCAGCATCTGTACCCGACAATTTAGAACAGAAAGAATAGAGCTTCACACATAGATTAGATAGATAGAAACATGTCAGTCACATATATATGAAGTACAGTGACAGTGTTGCTTACTGTACTTGTCATTTAGTGTAAAGGATTTATTTAAAAAAATAATAGTGTTTTCATGCACTGTCTCTTTAAAAAAGCCGGCCGGCAATTCAGCAGCGGTACCCGACAATTTAGAACAGAAAGATAGAGCATCACACATAGATTAGATAGATAGAAACATGTCAGTCACATTTATAATAAGTACAGTGACAGTGTTGGTTACTGTACTTGTCATTTAGTGTTAAAATAAAGGATTTATTAAAATAAAAATTGGCGTGGGATCCCCCATAATTTTAGGCTCTAGCGGAGGTTAAGCAGACGGCTGGGGCAGATGTTTGAAGCCTCGGAAGGGGGTAATACCCATGGAGCTTCCCAGGCTACTAATATCAGCCCCCAGCTAAATACCTAGCCTTTACTAGCTATTAAAATGGGGGACCCCCCAAAAAAATGACGTGGGGTCCCCCCATTTTAATAGCTAGCAAAGGCTAGGCAGACAGCTGGGGGCTGATATTAATAGCCCAGGAAGGGTGCCATGAATATTGGCCCCCTCCCAGGCTAGAAACACCAGCCGTCAGCCGCCCAGAAATGGCGCATCCATAGGATGCGCCAATTCTGGCACTTAGCCTCGCTCTTCCCACTGCCCTGTAGCGGTGGCAGTGGGGTAATAGGGCTGGGGTTGATGTCAGCTTACAATGCCAGCTGACATCAAGCCCAGGTTAGTAATGGAGAGGCGTCTATAAGACACCTCCATTACTAACCCCATAGTCAAAGTTAAAAAAAACACAAACACCCAGAATAAAGTCCTTTAATTGAAATAAACACACAATTCTTTATTGTTCTAAATTAAACCATACTTACCGTCACGCCCATTCCAGCTGAAGCCAACGATCTCCTGTAATAAAAATAAAATAATAAACCAACATCATCCTTACCTTTCCATGGTTCCCAGAACAGCTCCAGCTCTGCTACATCGAGATGACTGGCTGGACCGCAGCAGAACGCTGCCATCCAGCCTGTCATCCCGCGGACACTGAGAAGCGCAGGCATGCTTGCTCTCCTCACTGTCTTGCTGTGACGGCATCCAGATGAGCCGAGGTCATGTCCAATGAACTCGGCTCACCTCATGCACGTCACTGACAGCGTGGGAAAATTCTCACGCTGAAGCGCTGAGTGCAGGAGAATTTTCCCACGCTGTCAGTGAGGTGCATGAGGTGAGCTGAGTTCATTGGACATGAGCTCACCTCATGCACGTCACTGACAGCGTGGGAGAATTCTCCTGCACTCAGCACTTCAGCGTGAGAATTTTCCCACGCTGTCAGTGACGTGCATGAGGTGAGCCGAGTTCATTGGACATGACCTCGGCTCATCTGGATGCCGTCACAGCCTGACACTGAGGAGCACAAGCATGCCTGCGCTTCTCAGTGTCCGCGGGATGACAGGCTGGATGGCAGCGTTCTGCTGCGGTCCAGCCTGTCATCTCGATGTAGCAGAGCTGAAGCTGTCGTGGGAACCATGGAAAGGTAAGGATGAGGTTGGTTTATTATTTTTCTTTTATTGCAGGAGATCGTTGGCTTCAGCTGGAATGCGTGTGATGGTAAGTATGGTTTAATTTAGAACAATAAAGAATTGTGCGTTTATTTCAATTAAAGGACTTTTTTCTGGGTGTTGTGTTTTTTTTAAATACTTTACTAGAAATTCATGGTGGTCATGTCTAATACTGGCGTGACCCCATGAATTTTGGGCTTGGGGCCAGCTGATAATACCAAGCTGGCCCTAACCCCTTTATTACCCAGTGAGCCACCGCACCAGGGCCCTGGATGAGTTGGGTACAGCGCCAGAAGAAGGCGTTTCTATGAACGTGCCATTTTCCGGGGTGGCTGCGGACTGCAATTTGCAGCGGGGGGGGCCCAGAAAGCTTGGGCCTCCCTGCGCTGCAGATTCCAGCCCCCAGCTGCCTAGTTGTACCTGGCTGGACACAAAAATAGGGCGAAGCCCCACGTATTTTTTTTTTAATTATTTCATGAAATTCATGAAATAATTAAGAAAAAAAGGCCTTCCCTATATTGTTGTGTCCGGCCAGGTACAAATAGTCAGCTGGTGTTTGGGGTCAGCCCGTTCCTGCCTGCTGTACCTGGCTGGACACAAATAAAGTGCGAAGCCCCACTTTAATTTTTTTTAATTATTTCATGAAATTCATGAAATAATTAAGAAAAAAAGGTCTTCCCTATATTGTTGTGTCCGGCCAGGTACAAATAGGCAGCTAGTGGTTGGGGGCAGCCCGTTTCTGCCTGCTGTACTTGGCTGGACACAAATATAGTGCGAATCCCCACTTCAATTTTTTTTAATTATTTCATGAAATTCATGAAATAATTAAGAAAAAAAGGCCTTCTCTATATTGTTGTGTCCGGCCAGGTACAAATAGGCAGCTGGTGGTTGGGGGCAGCCCGTTCCTGCCTGCTGTACCTGGCTGGACACAAATATAGTGCGAAGCCCCACTTCAATTTTTTTAAATTATTTCAGGAAATTCATGAAATAATTAAAAAAAAATTGACGTGGGGCTTCGCACTATATTTGTGTCCAGTCAGGTGCAGCAGGCAGGAACGGGCTGCCCCCAACCACCAGCTGCCTATTTGTACCTGGCCGGACACAACAATATAGGGAAGCCCTTTTTTACCTAATTATTTCATGAAATAATTTAAAGAAAATTGACGTGGGGCTTCGCCCTGTTTTTGTGTCCAGCCAGATACAACTAGGCAGCTGGGGGCTGGAATCCGCAGCGCAGGGAGGCCCAAGCTTTCTGGGCCACCCCCGCTGCAAATTGCAGTCCGCAGCCACCCCGGAAAATGGTGCGTTCATAGAAGCGCCATCTTCTGGCGCTGTACCCAACTCATCCAGGGCCCTGGTGCGGTGGCTCACTGGGTAATAAAGGGGTTAAGGCCAGCTTGGCATTATCAGCTGGCCCTAAGCCCGAAATTCATGGGGTCACGCCAATATTAGACATGACCACCATGAATTTCTAGTAAAGTATTTAAAAAAAACACAACACCCAGAAAAAAGTCCTTTAATTGAAATAAACACACAATTCTTTATTGTTCTAAATTAAACCATACTTACCATCACGCCCATTCCAGCTGAAGCCAACGATCTCCTGAAATAAAAGAAAAATAATAAAGCAACATCATCCTTACCTTTCCATGGCTCCCATGACAGCTTCAGCTCTGCTACATCGAGATGACAGGCTGGACCGCAGCAGAACGCTGCCATCCAGCCTGTCATCCCGCAGACACTGAGAAGCGCAGGCTTGCTTGCGCTCCACAGTGTCTCTCTGTGAGGGCATCCAGATGAGCCGAGTTAATGTCCAATGAACTCGGCTCACCTCATGCACGTCACTGACAGCGTGGGAAAATTCTCCTGCACTCAGCGCTTCAGCGTGGGAGAATTCTCACACTGAAGCACTGAGTGCAGGAGAATTCTCCCACGCTGTCAGTGACATGCAGGAGGTGAGCTGAGTTCATTGGACATGAGCTCACCTGATGCACGTCACTGACAGCGTGGGAAAATTCTCCTGCACTCAGCGCTTCAGCGTGGGAGAATTCTCACGCTGAAGCGCTGAGTGCAGGAGAATTCTCCCACGCTGTCAGTGACGTGCAGGAGGTGAGCTGAGTTCATTGGACATGAGCTCACCTTATGCACGTCACTGACAGCGTGGGAGAATTCTCCTGCACTCACCCCTTCAGCGTGAGAATTTTCCCACGCTGTCAGTGACGTGCATGAGGTGAGCCGAGTTCATTGGACATGAACTCGGCTCTTCTGGATGCCGTCACAGAGAGACGCTGAGCAGCGCAAGCAAGCCTGCGCTTCTCAGTGTCTGCGGGATGACAGGCTGGATGGCAGCTTTCTGCTGCGGTCCAGCCTGTCATCTCAATGTAGCAGAGCTGAAGCTGTCGTGGGAACCATGGGAAGGTAAGGATTATGTTGCTTTATTATTTTTCTTTTATTGCAGGGGATCGTTGGCTTCAGCTGGAATGGGCGTGATTGTAAGTATGGTTTAATTTAGAACAATAAAGAATTGTGTCTTTATTTCAATTAAAGGACTTTATTCTGGGTGTTTGTGTTTTTTTTTAACTTTGACTATGGGGTTAGTAATGGGGGTGTCTCATAGACGCCTCTCCATTACTAACCTGGGCTTGATGTCAGCTGGCATTATAAGCTGACATCAACCCCCAGCCCTATTACCCCACTGCCACCGCTACAGGGCAGTGGGAAGAGCGAGGCTAAGTGCCAGAATTGGCGCATCCTATGGATGTGCCATTTCTGGGGCGGCTGACGGCTGGTGTTTCTAGCCTGGGAGGGGGCCAATATTCATGGCTCCCTTCCTGGGCTATTAATATCAGCCCCCAGCTGTCTGCCTAGCCTTTGCTAGCTATTAAAATAGGGGGGACCCCACGTCAATTTTTTGGGGGGTCCCCAATTTTAATAGCTAGTAAAGGCTAGGCATTCAGCTGGGGGCTGATATTAGTAGCCTGGGAAGCTCCGTGGGTATTACCCCTTCCCAGGCTTCAAACATCTGCCCCAGCCGTCTGCTTAACCTCCGCTAGAGACTAAAATTATGGGGGATCCCACGCCAATTTTTTTTTAAATAAATCCTTTATTTTAACACTAAATGACAAGTACAGTAAGCAACACTGTCACTGTACTTCATATATATGTGACTGACATGTTTCTATCTATCTAATCTAAGTGTGATGCTCTATTGCTTCCATTCTAAATTGTCGGGTACAGATGCTGAAATGCCGGCCGGCTTTTTTAAAGAGACAGTGCATGAAAACACTATTATTTTTTTTAATAAATCCTTTACACTAAATGGCAAGTACAGTAATCAACACTGTCACTGTACTTCTTATATATGTGACTGACATGTTTCTATCTATCTAATCTATGTGTGATTCTCTATTCCTTCTATTCTAAATTGTCGGGTACCGCTGCTGAATTGCCGGCCGGCTTTTTTAAAGAGACGGTGCATGAAAACACTAATATTTTTTTTTATAAATCCTTTACACTAAATGACAAGTACAGTAATCAACACTGTCACTGTACTTCATATATATGTGACTGACATGTTTCTATCTATCTAATCTATGTGTGATGCTCTATTCTTTCGGTTCTAAATTGTCGGGTACCGGTGTATGCCGCTGATGAATTGCCGGCTTTTCATGTTTCACTGTGAGCACAGTTCCCATCGATTTGGGCAATCACTCTAATGCCACAACCACCATGGCTGTGGCATTACAGTGAGTGGCAGACAATCCCTGCATGATTGGTGCTCTAAATAGCGCCAGACATGCAGGACACGCTTTTGGTGCACGAACAGTTATCGAACATAACCTCGAACAGCCGAATTTTTTGCAAATCGTTCGGGTTCGTCGAACAACTCGAACACCGCCCAAAACAGCTCGAATTTGAGATTGGCGAACAGTTCTAGTCGAACACCGCTCATCTCTAGTGATGAAAATGTTCTGATGCACCCCCTGGGCCTTGGGACACCCGGAGCCGGACCCTTTTTGGTGGATGCTGGTGGTTGTAGTCTTCGTGGTGGCGACCCGGTTCCATGGTTCAGGGCTGTCAAACCAGTGGCGGAACTATTTATGTGGTTTTGATGTTTAAATGTACGACTACGCCACCCGTGGATTGCGGTCAGAGTGAACCGCCGCTGCAGGGCAGACCGCTGAGGCTGGTGTTGTGGGTGCAGCAGAGCGTAGCATAACTCCCCACGGGAGGAGTATAGCCTCAGGGCAGTGTATGCGGAGGATGGGGGTGATGGTGCAGGGCAGCAGCAGTAGCGACACGGAGTCAGTGATGCAGTCCAGGGCCTTTACTCACAGTTCTTATTATCCAGATCACGTCTGCAGGTAATGGCTGCCCACGTCATACTGTGCTCACCAGGTGAGGGGCTCAGACAACTCCCAGATAACTTTGGAGCGCTTCACAGGACCCCCTTTGTGTGTCCTTTGTCTGGCCTTTCTTACCAACCCTTCTGTCCGGCTGCCTCGGGCCTCCTCTTGGTAAACTTGGCGCCAGTTTCCCTGACCCTATGTGGTGCCTTCCTAGCGGGTGTAGCGAGGGGCTGCGCCACATAAAATGTCACAGCCTCCGGTTTCTAGCTGAGGGTCGTTTCCTGCCTCCACTAGTTTCGGGGACCGGTCTCCCCCTTTGGCCTGACCCCTCCACGCAGGTGGATTCGGGCGTGCGGTGGCGACTCGCCCGTCCGCACCCCTGGTATCTCTTCATTCCTCGTTCCTGGAGCCTTCTCAGCTCCTCTTCCTTCCTTCTCCCTCTTCCAGGCCTGGGCCTCTGTTACTAGGCAAGCCTCCGGAGCAGAGCTCATGCAGAGCCCCTGCTCCCTACCGCTTCTGCTCAGACTTCTCTGCACTGAACTAAGATGGTGCCCACCTTTTATACTCCCTTCTCAATGCACCCAGGAACTGCTTCCTCCCTGCTCCTGCACTACAGGGTTCCCCTTCCTCAGTGTTCCCTCCCCCCACTCCAGCCAGGGACAGGGACTGTCGTGCCCATCTCAGAGGCATATTGGTTGTCCTGCCCCACGGCAATGTGGTGTAATGCATGCAGGTGTCGGGTCCTGATCCACACTCCATCCTTACCTGAGAGTGAGATATCACACCTCTGGGTGAGGTGCAATACCTCTGTAGCAACCGAGCCCTCAGGGTGCTACAGTTCCATTTATCTTCAGCCTAGGTGACGTATTGTGATACAGGGCCGTGATTTTGGCTATAAAAGGGTCCCCTAGACCCCTACCCCAAGCTTTTTAAGAGAATCATATATGGCGTGCCAGGAGACTCTATGGAATGCTTTCTCAGCATCCAACGAGAGTATCTAATTACAAATTTTTAACTGCATCTAGCCCAGGAAATACTTTGTGCCTAGTAGCAGTGTCTGCTAGTCAGCGGATTATCCCGGCTGTTAAGCAAGCTACACCACCTGTAGTTTGGACACTTAATTTTTTCAAAGGAAATGCTTCGGGACCACGGGATACTCAGTGAAGAGCATCAGGAGGCACCCCAAGGCATAGGGGCTGGGACTGGCAGTAGGATGCATTGCGGTGGATAGCCGAGCTTTATAAAAGCTTTTTAACTGCAGCAGCTTTAGTGGACGCTACTGGAGCTGGAATTACGCGGCTGCTGGCATGAGACTTGCCCTCCAATAGATCCTTGTAAATGGATTTAAAGTGTATTCATTCAAATTAGAGAGACAATTTAAATTAAAAAGCTTAGAGCTGCCTCCACTACAGGGGGGCTCGCTCGACCCAACGGCAGACAGGCACCAGTATTGGGAGAGGGGGGCTGGCTGTCAGGGTTCACTGCGGCTCTGGCACAAACCCGGCGACATGGAGGTAGCACGGGCAGGAGCCGACTGAATGTGTCGGCTTCTTGCTTTTTGGATTTTAGAAGGGCATGACATGCCTATATCTGTGTCTCCCCCTCCTTTTACTCCTCCACCTCTTTTCTTTTCGCATGACTATATGTACTTGTCACTTTTCCATGTGTTAGTTGTGTCTTCTGAGCAGTTTGTCAGCTTTTGGACACCTTTGAAGGTGTTTTCTATGTGTTTTTGTTTGCCTGCCATTGGTTTTAACGGTGTTCGAAGGTGTTCGACGAACACACGGGTGTTCAACGAACCGAACCGAACTTGAACACTACGGGGGTGGCTCAACACTAATCCCCAGTTCCGTTGATATTTTGGCTGCTGCTATTGTCATTTAGATTTTTGCTTTTAAAATCTAACCTTTCACTCCCCATTTTATTCCTTTTGAAAAGACGCGCACATGTGACATCTGCATGTCAGCAGCCATTCTAAGCTGAATGTGCTTGCCCTCGTCAGATTGCAGCCACTTTGCGTTTGAGGCTGGGCAAGTACCGGCATGGGAGACTGGCTGGGAATCCCGTATTCCGTCGACATTTTGGCTGCTGCTATTGTCATTTGGATTTTTGGATTTTGTTTTTAAAATCTTACCTTTCCCTCCTCATTTTATTCATTTTGAAAAGACGCGCATATGTGACCTTTGCACGTCAACGGCCATTCTAAGCAGAATGTGCCTGCCCTCATCAGATCGCTGCTGCTATGCAGCTTGAGGCTGGGCAAGTACCAGCATGGGAGACTGGCTGGGAATTCTTGGTTCCATTGACATATTGGCTGCTGCTATTGTCATTTGGATTTTTGTTTTTAAAATCTAACCTTTCCCTCTCCATTTTATTCCTTTTTGGAAAAAAGTACACATGTGACATCTGGACATCAGTGGCCTTTGCTAAGCTGAATGTACCTGCCCTCTTCAGATCACAGCCGCTATGCAGCTTGAGGCCGGGCAAGTACTGGCGTTGGAGACTGGTTGGGAATCCCTGGTTCCATTGACATTTTGGCTGCTGCTATTGTCTTTTGGATTTTTGGATTTTTGTTTTTAAAATCTAACCTTTCCCTCCCCATTTTATTCCTTTTTAAAAGACTCGCATATTTGACATCTGCTCGTCAAAGGCCATTCAAAGCCAAATGTGCTTTCCCTCGTTTGATCAAAGCAGCTGCGCAGCTTGAGACTGGGCTAGTCTGGCATGGGAGACTGGATGGGAATCCTCGGTTCTGTTGAAATTTTGGCTGCTGATATTGTCATTTGGATTTATGGATTTTTGTTTTTAAAATCTAATCTTTCCCTCCG
Organism: Phyllobates terribilis; assembly: GCF_046119375.1. NCBI lineage: Eukaryota > Metazoa > Chordata > Amphibia > Anura > Dendrobatidae > Phyllobates > Phyllobates terribilis. The sequence continues at coordinate 7,337,387 of NW_027362792.1, forward strand.
CATTTTATTCCTTTTGAAAAGACGTGCACAAGAGACATCTGCACGTCAAAGACCATTCTAAGCTGAGTGTGCCTGCCCTCGTCAGATCACAGATGCTACGCAGCTTGAGGACAGGCAAGTACCATCATTGGAGACTGGCTGGGAATCCCTGGTTCCATTGACATTTTGGCTGCTGCTATTGTCATATGGATTTTTGTTTTTAAAATCTAACTTTTACCTAACCATTTCATTCCTTTTGAAAAGACACACACATGTGACAGCTGCACATCAAAGGCCATTCTAAGCTGAATGTGCCTGCCTTTGTTAGATTGCAGCAGCTATGCAGCTTGAGGCTGGATAAGTACTGTTATGGGAGACTTGATGGGAATCCCCGGTTCCATTGACATTTTGGCATCTGCTATTGTCATATGGATTATTGTTTTTAAAATCTAACGTTTCCCTCCCCATTTTATTCCTTTTGAAAAGACGCGCACATGTGACATTTGCACATCAAAGGCCATTCTAAGCTCAATGTGCTCTCCCTTGTCAGATTGCAGCCGCTACACAGCTTGAGGCCGGGCAAGAAACAGCATAGGACAGTGGCTGGGAATCTCAGGTTCCGTTGACATTTTGGCTGCTGCTATTGTCATTTGCATTTTTGTTTTTAAAAACTAACCTTTCCCTCCCCATTTTATTCCTTTTGAAAAGACGCGCACATGTGACATCTACACGTTGACGGCTGTTGTAAGCTGAATGTGCCTGCCCTCGTCAGATCGCAGCCGCTATGCAGCTTGAGGCTGGGCAAGTACCGGCTTAGGAGACTGGCTTGGAATCCTTGGTTCTATAGACATTTTGGCTGCTGCTATTGTCATTTGGATTTTTGTTTTTAAAATCTAAGCTTTCCCTCCCCATTTTATTTCTTTTGAAAAGACACGCACATGTGACAGCTGCATGTCATTGGCCATTCTAAGCTGAATGTGCCTGTCCTCCTCAGATCACAGCTGCAACGCAGTTTGAGGTTGGACAAGTTCCAGCATGGGAGACTGGCTGGGAATCCCCGGTTACATTGACATTTTGGTTGCTGCTATTGTCATTTGGATTTTATGATTTTTGTTTTTAAAATCTATCCTTTCCCTCCCCGTTTTATTCCTTTTTAAAAGACGTGCACATGTGAGATTTGAACGTCAACGGCCTTTCTAAGCTGAATGTGCCTAACCTCTTCCGATCACAGCCGCTACGCAGCTTGAGGCCGGCCAAGTACTGGCATCGGAGATTGGTTGGGAATCCCTGGTTCCATTGACATTTTGGCTGCTGCTATTGTATTTTGGATTTTTGGATTTTTGGATTTTTGGATTTTTGTTTTTAAAATCTAACATTTCGCTCCCCATTTTATTCCTTTTGAAAAGACGCGCACATGTGACATCTGCATGTCAACGGCCATTCTAAGCCGATTCTGCCTGCCCTCGTCAGATCGCAGCCGCTACGAAGCTTGAAGCCGGGCAAGTACTGGTATGGGAAACGGGCTGGGAATACCTGTTTCTGTTGACATTATGGCTGCTGCTATTGGATTTTGGATTTTTGTTTTAAAAATCTAACTTTTCCCTCCCCATTTTATTCCTTTTGAAAAGATGCGCACATGTGACATCTGCATGTCATCGACCATTCTAAGCTGAATGTACCTGCCATTGTCAGATCACAGCCGCTACTCAGCTTGAGGCCAGGCAAGTACCACCATGGGAGACTGGCTGGGAATCACCAGTTCCATTGACATTTTGGCTGCTGCTATTTTCATTTGGATTTTTGGATATTTGTTTTTAAAATCTAACGTTTCCCTCCCCATTTTATTCCTTTTGAAAAGACGCGCACATGTGACATCTACAAGTCAATGGACATTCTTAGCTGAATGTGCCTTCCCTTGCCAGATGGCAGCTGTTACACTGCTTGATGCCTGGCAAGTACTGGCATGGGAGATGGGCTGGGAGTACGTGGTTCCATTGACATATTGGCTGCTGCTATTGTCCTTTGGATTTTTGTTTTTAAAATCTAACCTTTCCCTCCCCATTTTATTCCTTTTTGAAAAGACGTACACATGTGACATCTGGACATCAGTGGCCTTTGCTAAGCTGAATGTACCTTCCCTCTTCAGATCACAGCTGCTATGCAGCTTGAGGCCGGGCAAGTACCACTATGGGAGACTTGCTGGGAATCCCTAGTTGCGTTGACATTTTGGCTGCTGCTATTGTTATTTGGATTTTAGGATTATTGTTTTTAAAATCTAACGTTTCCCTCCCCATTTTATTCCTTTTGAAAAGACGCGCACATGTGACATTTGCACATCAAAGGCCATTCTAAGCTCAATGTGCCCTACCTCGTCAGATTGCAGCCGCTACACAGCTTGAGGCCGGGCAAGAAACAGCATAGGACAGTGGCTGGGAATCTCAGGTTCCGTTGACATTTTGGCTGCTGCTATTGTCATTTGCATTTTTGTTTTTAAAATTGAACCTTTCCCTCCCCATTTTATTCATTTTGAAAAGACGCGCACATGTGGCATCTGTATGTCGACGGCCCTTCTAAGATGAATTCATGCCATCGTCAGATCGCAGCTGCTATGCAGCTTGAGACTGGCTGGGAATCCCCGTTTCCATTAACATTTTGGCTGCTGCTATTGTCATTTGGATTTTTGTTTTTAAAATCTAACCTTTCCCTCCCCATTTTATTCCTTTTGAAAAGACGCGCACATGTGACTTCTGCACGTTAATGGCCAATCTAAGCTGAATTTGCCTGCCTCTTGTCAAATCGCTGCAGCTAGGCAGCTTGAGGCTGGGCAAATACCAGCGTGGGAGACTGGCTGGGAATCCCTGGTTCCGTTGACATTTTGGCTGCTGCTATTGTCATTTGGATTTTTGGATTTTTGTTTTTAAAATCTAACCTTTCCCTCCCCATTTTATTCCTTTTGAAAAGACGCGCACATGTGACATCTGCAAGTCACCGGCCATTCTAAGCTGAATATGCCTTCCCTCATCAGATCGCAACTGCTACGCAGCTTGAGGCTGGGAAAGTACTGGCATGGGAGACTTGCTGGGAATCCTCTGTTCTGTTGACATTTCGGCTGCTGCTATTGTCATTTGGATTTTTGTTTTTAAAATTTAACCTTTCCCTCCCCATTTTATTCCTTTTGAAAAGACGCGCACATGTGACATCTGTACGTCAATGGTCATTCTAAGCTGAATGTGCCTACCCTCATCTGATTGCAGTTGCTACGCAGTGTGAGGCCAGGCATGTACCAGCATGTGAGACTGGCTGGGAATTCCCGTTTCCGTAGACATTTTGGCTGCTGTTATTGTCATTTGGATTTTTGGATTTTTGTTTTTAAATATTACCTTTCCCTCCCCATTTTATTCCTTTTGAAAAGACGTGCACATGTGAAATCTTCACGTCAATGGCCATTCTAAGCTGAATGCGCCTGCCCTCATCTTATCGCAGCCGCTATGCAGCTTGATGCTGGGCAAATACCACCATGGGAGACAGGCTGGGAATCCCCAGTTCAGATGACATTTTGGCTGCTGCTATTGTCATTTGGATTTTTGGATTTTTGTTTTTAAATCTTACCTTTCCCTCCCCATTTTATTGCTTTTGAAAAGACGCGTACATGTCACTTCAGCATGTCAACAGCTATTATAAGCTGAATGTGGCTCCCCTTGTCAGATTGCAGCTGCTATGCAGCTTGAGGCCGGGCAAGTACCGGCATGGATGACTGGTTGGGAATCCCTAATTCCATTGACAATTTGGATGCTGCCATTGTCATTTGGATTTTTGTTTTTAAAATCTTACCTTTCCCTCCGCATTTTATTCCTTTTGAAAAGACGTGCACATTTGACATAAGCATTTCAACGGCCATTCTAAGCTGAATGTGGCTGCCCTCGTCAGATCACAGCCGCTACACAGCTTGAGGCCGGGCAAGTACCAGCATGGAAGACTAGCTGGGGATACCCTGTTCCGTTGACATTTTGGCCGCTGCTTTTGTCATTTGGATTTTTGTTTTTAAAATCTAACCTTTCCCTCCTCATTTTATTCCTTTTGAAAAGACACGCATATGTAATATCTGCACGTCAATGGCCTTTCTAATCTGAATGTGCCTTTCCTCATCAAATCACAGCCACTACACAGCTTGAGGCCAGGCAAGTACCAGCATGGGAGACTGGCTGGGAATCTCCGGTTCCGTTGACATTTTGGCTGCTGCTATTGTCATTTGGATTTTTGGATTTTTGTTTTTAAAATCTAACCTTTTACTCCCCATTTTATTCCTTTTGAAAAGACGCGCACATGTAGCATCTCCATGTCAACGGCCATTCTAAGCTGAATGTGCCTTTCCTCATCAGATTGCAGCTGCTACGCAGCTTATGGCCAGGCAAGTACCTTCATGGGAGACTGGTTGTTTGTCCCTGGTTCCGTTGACATTTTGGCTGCTGCTATTGTCATTTGGATTTTTGTTTTTAAAATCTTTCCTTTCCCTCCCCATTTTATTCCCTTTGAAAAGACGCTCACATGTGACATTTACACGTCAACGGCCATTCCAAGCTGAGTGTGTCTTCCCTTGTCAGATTGCATCCGCTACGCCAGTTGAGGCTGGGCGATTGCTGGCATGGGAGACTGGATGGGAATGCCCGGTTGTGTTGACAGTATGGCTGCTGCTATACTCATTTGGATTTTTGTTTTTAAAATCAAACCTTTCCCTCCCCATTTTTTGCCTTTTGAAAAGACACGCACATGTGACTTCAGCATATCAGCAGCCAATCTAAGCTGAATGTGACTTCCCTTGTCAGAATGCAGCTGTTACGCAGCTTGAGGTTGGACAGTTACATGCATGGGAGACTGGCTGGGAATCCCTGGTTTCATTAATATTTTGGCTGCTGCTAATGTCATTTGGATTTTTGTTTTTAAAATCTAACCTTTCTCTCCCCATTTTATTCCTTTTGAAGAGACGCGCCCATGTGACATCAGCCCGTCAACAGCCATTCTAAGCTGGATGTGCCTTCCCTCGTCAGATTGCAGCTGCTATGCAACTTAAGGCTGGGCAAGTACTGGCATGGGAGACTGGCTGGGAATCCCTGGTTCTGTTCACATTTTGGTTGCTGCTATTGTCATTTGGATTTTTGTTTTTAAAATCTAACCTTTCCCTCCCCATTTTATTCCTTTTGAAAAGACACGCACATGTGCAATCTGCACGTCAACAGCCAGTCTAAGCTGAATGTGCCAGCTGTCGGCAGATCACAGCTGTCGGCAGATCACAGCCGCTATGCGGCCTGATTCTGGGCAAGTACCCGCATGGAAGACTGGCTGAGAATCCCCGGTTCTGTTGACATTTTGGCAGCTGCTATTGTCATTTGGATTTTTGGATTTTTTTTAAAAAATCTAACCTTTCCCTCCACGTTTTATTCCTTTTGAAAAGATGCGCACATGTGACATCTGCATGTCAACTGCCATTCTAAGCTGAATATGCCTTCCCTCGTCAGATCGTAGCCGCTATGCATCTTGAGGCCGGCAAGTACCGGCATGAGAATCCCAGGTTCCGTTGACTTATTGGCTGCTGTTATTGTCATTTGGATTTTTGTTTTTAAAATCTAATCTATCCCTCCCCATTTTATTACTTTTGAAAAGACGCGCACATGTGACATTTGTTCGTTAACAGCCATTCTAAGCTGAATGTTCCTGCACTCGTCAGATCGCAGCCACTACACAGCTTGAGGCCAGCTGGGAATCCCTGTTTCTATTGACTTTTTGGCTGCTACTATTGTCATTTAGATTTTTGTTTTTAAAATCTATCCTTTCCCTAACCAATTTTATTCCTTTTGAAAAGATGCGCACATGCTATATCTGCACGTCAATGGCCATTCAAAGCTTAATGTGCCTGTCCTCGTCAGATCGCAGCCGCTATGCAGCTTGAGGCCTGGCAAGTACCTGCATGGGAGATTGTCAGTGAATCCCTGGTTCTGTTGAAATTTTGGCTGCTGCTATTGTCATTTGGATTTTTGGATTTTTGTTTTTAAAATCTAACCTTGCCCTCCCCATTTTATTCCGTTTGAAAAGACGCACACATGTGACAGCTGCATGTCAACGGCCATTCTAAGCTGAATGTGCCTGCCCTCGTCAGATCGCAGCTGCTATGCAGCTTGAGGCTTGGCAAGTTCTGGCATGGGAGACTGGCTGTGAATCCAGTTTCCATTGACATTTTGGCTGCTGTTATTGTCATTTGGATTTTTGCTTTTAAAATCTAACCTTTCTCTCCTCATTTTATTCATTTTGAAAAGACGCGCACATGTGACATCAGCACGTTAATGGCAATTCTAAGCTGAATGTGCCTGCTCTCATCAGATTGCAGCTGCTATGCAGTTTGAGGCTGGGCAAGTACCGTCATGGGAGCTTGGCTGGGAATCCTCAGTTCCATTGACATTTTGGCTGCCACTATTGTAATTTGGATTTTTGGATTTTTGTTTTTAAAATCTAACCTTTCCCTCCCTATTTTATTCCTTTTGAAAAGACGCACACTTGTGACATCTGTACGTCAACGGCCGTTCTAAGCTGAATGTGCCTGCCCTTGTCAGACCGCAGCCGCTATTCAGCTTGAGGCCGGGCGAGTACCGGCATGGAAGAGTGGCTGGGTATCCCTGTCTCCGTTGGTATTTTGGCTGCTGCTATCGTCATTCGGATTTTTGTTTTCAAAATTTAACGTTTCCCTCCCCATTTTACTCCTTTTGAAAAGACACGCACATGTGACATCTGCAAGTCAATGGACATTCTAAGCTGAATGTGCCTTCCCTTGTCAGATCGCAGCAGCTATGCACCTTGAGGCAGGGCAAGTACCGTCATTGGAGACTAGCTGGGAATACCCGGTTCCATTGACATTTTGGTTGCTGCTATTGTCAATTGGATTTTTTTTTTTAAATCTATCCTTTCCCTCCCCATTTTATTCCTTTTGAAAAGACTGCACATGTGACATCTTCACGTCAGCGGCCATTTTAAGCTGAATGTGCCTGCCCTTGTCAAATCACAGCAGCTACGCACCTTGAGGCAGGGCAAGTACCGTCATTGGAGACTAGCTGGGAAACCCAGGTTCCGTTAACATTTTGGCTGCTGCTATTGTCATTTGGATTTTTGGATTTTTGTTTTTAAAATCTAACCTCTCCCTCCCCATTTTATTCCTTTTGAAAAGACGTGCATATGTGACATCTATATGTTAACGGCCATTCTAAGCTGAATGTTCCTTCCCTCGTCAAGTCACAGCAGCTACGCAGCTTGAGGCTGGGCAAGTACCAGTATGGGAGACTGGATGGGAGTACCCGCATCCGTTGACATTATGGCTGCTGCTATTGTCATTTGGAGTTTTGTTTTTAAAATCTAACCTTTCCCTCCCCATTTTATTCCTTTTGAAAAGATACGCACATGTAACATTTGCCCCTCAACGGTCATTCTAAGCAAAATGTGCCTACCCTCATCTGATCACAGCCGCTACGCAGCTTGAGGCTGGGCAAGTGCTGTCATGGGAGACTGGCTGGGAATCCTTGATTTCGTTGAGTTTTTGGCTGCTGTTATTCTCATTTGGATTTTTGGATTTTTGTTTTTAAAATATGACCTTTCCCTGCCCATTTTATTCCTTTTGAAAAGACGAGCACATGTGACATTTGCATGTCAATGGCCATACTAAGTTGAATGTGCCTTCCCTTGTCAGATCGCAGCCGCTATGCAGCTTGAGGCCGGGCAAGTAACGGCATGGAAGACTGGCTGAGAATCCACGGTACCATTGGCATTTTGGCTGCTGTTATTGTTATTGTCATTTTGATTTTTGGATTTTTGTTTTTAAAATCTAACCTTTCCTTCCCCATTTTATTCCTTTTGAAAAGACGCACACATATAACATCTGCACATCAACGGCCATTCTAAGCTGAATGTGGCTGCTGTTGTTGGATCGCAGCTTGAGGCCGGGCAAGTACCGGCATGGGAGACAGCTTTGGGAACCCCAGTTCCATTGACATTTTGGCTGCTGCTATTGTCATTTGGATTTTTGGTTTTAAAATCTAACCTTTCCCTCCCCATTTTATTCCTTTTGAAAAGACACGCACATGTGACATCTGCACATCAACGGCTATTCTAAGCTGAATGTGCCTGCCCTCATCAGATTGCAGTTGTTACACAGCTTGAGGCTGGGCAAGTACTGGCATGGGAGACAGGCTGGGAATCACCAGTTCTGTTAACATTTTGGCTGCTGCTATTGTCTTTTTGATTTTTGTTTTTAAAATCTAACCTTTCCCTCCCCATTTTATTCCTTTTGAAAAGACACGCACATGTGCCACCTGCATGTCAGCGGCTATTCTAAGCTGAATGTGCCTACCCTTGTCATATCACAGCTGCTATACATCTTGAGTTGGGCAAGTACCAGCAAGGGAGACTGGCTGGGAATTCACGGTTGCGTTGACATTTTGGCTGCTGTTATTGTCATTTGGATTTTTGTTTTTAAAATCTAACCTTTCCCTCCCCATTTTATTCCTTTTGAAAAGACACGCACATGTGCCACCTGCATGTCAGCGGTTATTCTAAGCTGAATGTGCCTCCCCTTGTCATATCACAGCTGCTATACATCTTGAGGTTGGGCAAGTACCAGCAAGGGAGACTGGCTGGGAATTCACGGTTGCGTTGACATTTTGGCTGCTGTTATTGTCATTTGGATTTTTGTTTTTAAAATCTAATCTTTCCTTCCCCATTTTATTCCTTTTGAAAAGACGCGCACATGTGATATCTGCACGTCATCGGCCATTCTAAGCTGAATATGCCAGCCATTGTCAGATCACAGCTGCTATGCAGCTTGAGGCTGGGCAAGTTCCAGCATGGGAGACTGGCTGGGGATCCCCGTTTCCGTTGACGTATTGGGTGATTTTTGTTTTTAAAATCTAACCTTTCTCTCCCCATTTTATTCCTTTTGAAAAGACGCGTACATGTGACTCCTGCATGCCAACTGCTATACTATGCTGAATGTACCTTCCATCATTGGATTGCAGCAGGTATGCAGCTTGGGACGGGGCAATTACCGGCATGGAAGACAGGCTGGGAATTCCCGGTTCCGCTGACATTTCGGCTGCTGCTATTGTCATTTGGATTTGTGGACTTTTGTTTTTAAAATATAACCTTTCCCTCCCCATTTTATTCCTTTTGAAAAGACACACACATGTGACATCTGAATGTTAATGGCCATTCTAAGCTGAATGTGCTTCGCTTGTCAGATTGCAGCCGCTACGCAGCTTGAGGCTGGGCAAGTACCTGCATGGGAGACTGGCTGGGAATCCATGTTTCTGTTGACATTTTGGTTGCTGCTATTGTCATTTGGATTGTTAGATTTTTGTTTTTAAAATCTAACTTTGCCCTCCCCATTTTATTCCTTTTGAAAAGACGCGCACATGTGACATCTGCATGTCAATGGCCATTCTAAGCCGAATGTGCCTTCCCTTGTCAGATTGAATCTGCTGCGCAGCTTGAGGCTGGGCAATTACCAGCATGGGAGACTGGCTGGTAACTCCCGGTTCCATTGACATTTTGGCTTCTGCTATTGTCATTTGGATTTTTGTTTTTAAAATCTAATCTTTCCCTCCCCATTTTATTCCTTTTGAAAAGACGCGCACATGTGACATCTGTATGTTCTCCGCCATTCTGAGCTGAATGTGCCTGCCCTCATCAGATTGCAGCCGCTACACAGCTTGAGGCCGTATAAGTACCAGCATGGGAGATTGGCTGGGAATCCCGGTTCCGTTGACTTTTTGGCTGCTGCTATTGTCATTTGGATTATTCGATTTTTGTTTTTAAAATCTAACCTTTCACTCCCCATTTTATTCCTTTTGAAAATACACGCACATGTGACAACTGAACGTCAGCTGCCATAGTAAGCTGAATGTGCCTGCCATCGTCAGAGCGCAGCCGCTACACAGCTTGAGGCCGGACAAGTACCAGCATGGGAGATTGGCTGGGAATTCCCGTTTCCGTTAACATTTTGGCTGCTGCTATTGTCATTTGGATTTTTTGATTTTTGTTATTATAATCTAACCTTTCCCTCCCCATTTCATTCCTTTTGAAAAGACGCGCACATGACTCATTTGCACGTCAGCAGCCATTCTAAGCTGAATGTGCTTTCTCTTGTCAGATTGCAGCTGCTATGCAGCTTGAGGCCAGGTAAGTACCAGCATGTGAGACTGGCTGGGAAACCCTGGTTCCTTTGACATTTTGGCTGCTACTATTGTCATTTGGATTTTTGATTTTTATATTTAAAATCTAACCTTTCCCTCCCCATTTTATTCCTTTTGTAAAGACGCGCACATGTGACATCTGCACGTCAACGGCCATTCTAAGCTGAATGTCCCTGCCCTTGTCAGATCGCTGCTGCAATGCAGCTTGAAGCCAGGCAAGTACCAGCATGGGTGACTGGCTGGGAATCCCAGGTTCCATTGATATTTTGGCTGCTGCTATTGTCATTTGGATTTTTGGATTTTTGTTTTTAAAATCTAACCTTTCCCTCCCCATTTTATTCCTTTTGAAAAGACACGCACATGTGATATCTGCACGTCAATGGCCATTCTAAGCTGAATGTGCATGCCCTCATCAGATTACAGTTGTTACACAGCTTGAGGCTGGGCAAGTACCAGCATGGGAGACTGGCTGGGAATCGCCAGTTCTGTTAACATTTTGGCTGCTGCTATTGTCTTTTTGATTTTTGTTTTTAAAACATAACCTTTCCCTCCCCAATTTATTCCTTTTGAAAAGACTCGCACATGTGACATCTGAATGTCAGTGGCTATTCTAAGCTGAATGTGCCTACCCTTGTCATATCACAGCTACTATGCATCTTGAAGCTGGGCAAGTACTGGTAAGGGAGACTGGCTGGGAATCTGCAGTTGCGTTGACATTTTGGCTGCTGCTATTGTCATTTGGATTTTTGTTTTTAAAATCTAACCTTTCCCTCCCCATTTTATTCCTTTTGAAAAGACGCGCACATGTGACAATTGCTTGTCAACGGCCATTTTAAGCTGAATGTGCCTGCCCTCATCACTACGCAGCTTGAGGCAGGGCAAGTAACGGCATGGGAGAGTGGCTCGGAATCCCCGTTCTGTTGACATTTTGGCTGCTGCTATTGTCATTTGGATTTTTGTATTTTTGTTTTTAAAATCTAACTTTTCCCTCCCCATTTTATTCCTTTTGAGAAGACACGCACATGTGACATCTGCACATCACCGGCCATTTTAAGCTGAATGTACCTGCCCTCGGCAGATCGTGATTGCTATGCAGCTTGATGCTGGGAAAGTACTGGCATGGGAGACAGGCTAGGAATCCATAGTTCCGTTGACCTATTGGCTGCTGCTATTGTCAATTGATTTTTGAATTTTTGTTTTTAAAATCTAAACTTTCCCTCCCCATTTTATTCCTTTTGAAAAGACGCGCACATGTGACATCAGCATGTCAACGGCCATTCTAAGCTGAATGTGCTTACCCTTGTCAGATTGCAGCTGCTATGCAGCTTGAGGCTGGGCAAGTACTGGCATGGGAGACTGGCTGGGAATCACCAGTTCCATTGACATTTTGGCTGCTGCTATTGTCATTTGGATTTGTGGACTTTTGTTTTTAAAATATAACCTTTCCCTCCCCATTTTATTCCTTTTGAAAAGACACACACATGAGACATCTGAATGTTAATGGCCATTCTAAGCTGAATGTGCTTCGCTTGTCAGATTGCAGCTGCTACGCAGCTTGAGGCTGGGCAAGTACCTGCATGGGAGACTGGCTGGGAATCCATGTTTCTGTTGACATTTTGGTTGCTGCTATTGTCATTTGGATTGTTAGATTTTTGTTTTTAAAATCTAACTTTGCCCTCCCCATTTTATTCCTTTTGAAAAGACGCGCACATGTGACACCTGCATGTCAATGGCCATTCTAAGCCGAATGTGCCTTCCCTTGTCAGATTGAATCTGCTGCGCAGCTTGAGGCTGGGCAATTACCAGCATGGGAGACTGGCTGGTAACTCCCGGTTCCATTGACATTTTGGCTTCTGCTATTGTCATTTGGATTTTTGTTTTTAAAATCTAATCTTTCCCTCCCCATTTTATTCCTTTTGAAAAGACGCGCACATGTGACATCTGTATGTTCTCTGCTATTCTGAGCTGAATGTGCCTGCCCTCATCAGATTGCAGCCGCTACACAGCTTGAGGCCGGACAAGTACCAGCATGGGAGATTGGCTGGGAATCCCGGTTCCGTTGACTTTTTGGCTGCTGCTATTGTCATTTGGATTATTGGATTTTTGTTTTTAAAATCTAACCTTTCACTCCCCATTTTATTCCTTTTGAAAATACGCGCACATGTGACAACTGAACGTCAGCTGCCATAGTAAGCTGAATGTGCCTGCCATCGTCAGAGCGCAGCCGCTACACAGCTTGAGGCCGGACAAGTACCAGCATGGGAGATTGGCTGGGAATTCCCGTTTCCGTTAACATTTTGGCTGCTGCAATTGTCATTTGGATTTTTTGATTTTTGTTATTATAATCTAACCTTTCCCTCCCCATTTCATTCCTTTTGAAAAGACGCGCACATGACTCATTTGCACGTCAGCAGCCATTCTAAGCTGAATGTGCTTTCTCTTGTCAGATTGCAGCTGCTATGCAGCTTGAGGCCAGGTAAGTACCAGCATGTGAGACTGGCTGGGAAACCCTGGTTCCTTTGACATTTTGGCTGCTACTATTGTCATTTGGATTTTTGATTTTTATATTTAAAATCTAACCTTTCCCTCCCCATTTTATTCCTTTTGTAAAGACGCGCACATGTGACATCTGCACGTCAACGGCCATTCTAAGCTGAATGTCCCTGCCCTTGTCAGATCGCTGCTGCAATGCAGCTTGAAGCCAGGCAAGTACCAGCATGGGTGACTGGCTGGGAATCCCAGGTTCCATTGATATTTTGGCTGCTGCTATTGTCATTTGGATTTTTGGATTTTTGTTTTTAAAATCTAACCTTTCCCTCCCCATTTTATTCCTTTTGAAAAGACACGCACATGTGATATCTGCACGTCAATGGCCATTCTAAGCTGAATGTGCATGCCCTCATCAGATTACAGTTGTTACACAGCTTGAGGCTGGGCAAGTACCAGCATGGGAGACTGGCTGGGAATCGCCAGTTCTGTTAACATTTTGGCTGCTGCTATTGTCTTTTTGATTTTTGTTTTTAAAACATAACCTTTCCCTCCCCAATTTATTCCTTTTGAAAAGACTCGCACATGTGACATCTGAATGTCAGTGGCTATTCTAAGCTGAATGTGCCTACCCTTGTCATATCACAGCTGCTATGCATCTTGAAGCTGGGCAAGTACTGGTAAGGGAGACTGGCTGGGAATCTGCAGTTGCGTTGACGTTTTGGCTGCTGCTATTGTCATTTGGATTTTTGTTTTTAAAATCTAACCTTTCCCTCCCCATTTTATTCCTTTTGAAAAGACGCGCACATGTGACAATTGCTTGTCAACGGCCATTTTAAGCTGAATGTGCCTGCCCTCATCACTACGCAGCTTGAGGCAGGGCAAGTAACGGCATGGGAGAGTGGCTCGGAATCCCCGTTCTGTTGACATTTTGGTTGCTGCTATTGTCATTTGGATTTTTGCATTTTTGTTTTTAAAATCTAACTTTTCCCTCCCCATTTTATTCCTTTTGAGAAGACACGCACATGTGACATCTGCACATCACCGGCCATTTTAAGCTGAATGTACCTGCCCTCGGCAGATCGTGATTGCTATGCAGCTTGATGCTGGGAAAGTACTGGCATGGGAGACAGGCTAGGAATCCATAGTTCCGTTGACCTATTGGCTGCTGCTATTGTCAATTGATTTTTGAATTTTTGTTTTTAAAATCTAAACTTTCCCTCCCCATTTTATTCCTTTTGAAAAGACGCGCACATGTGACATCAGCATGTCAACGGCCATTCTAAGCTGAATGTGCTTACCCTTGTCAGATTGCAGCTGCTATGCAGCTTGAGGCTGGGCAAGTACTGGCATGGGAGACTGGCTGCAAATCACTGCATCCATTGACATTTTGGCTGCTGCTATTGTCATTTGGATTTTTGTTTTTAAAATCTAAACTTTCCCTCCCCATTTTATTAATTTTGAAAAGACGCGCACATGTGACATCTGCATGTCAATGGCCATTCTAAGCTGAACGTGCTTCCCCTCGTCAGATTGCAGCTGCTACACGGCTTGAGGCCAGACAAGTACTGACATGGGAGACTGGCTAGGAATCCATAGTTGCGTTGCTATTTTGGTTGCTGCTATTGTCAATGGATTTTTGGATTTTTGTTTTTAAAATCTAACCTTTCCCTCCCGATTTTATTCCCTTTGAAAAGACGCGCACATGTGACATCTGCATGTCAACACACATTCTAAGCTGAATGTGCCTCCCCTTGTCAGATCACAGCCGCTATGCAGCTTGAAGCTGGGCAAGTACTGTCATGGGAGACTGGTTGGGTATCTTTGGTTCCATTGACATTTTGGCTGCTGCTTTTGTCATTTGGATTTTTGCATTTTTGTTTTTAAAATCTAACTTTTCCCTCCCCATTTTATTCCTTTTGAGAAGACGCGCACATGTGACCTCTGCACATCACCGGCTATTTTTAAGATGTACCTCCCCTCGACAGATTGCAGCCGCTATGCAGCTTGAGGCTGGGCAAGTACCAGCATGTGAGACTGAAAAGGAATCACCAGTTCTGTTAACATTTAGGCTGCTTTTCTCATTTGGATTTTTGTTTTTAAAATCTAACCTTTCCCTCCGCATTTTATTCCTTTTGAAAAGACGCGCACATGTGACATCTGCACGTCAATAGCTATTCTAAACCGAATGTGCCTGCCATCGTCAGATCGTAGCCGCTACACAGCTTGAGGCTAGGCAAGTACTTGCATGGGAGACTGGCTGAGAATTCCTTGTTCTGTTGGCATTTTGGCTGCTGCTATTGTCATTTGGATTTCTGGATTTTTGTTTTTAAAATCTAACATTTCCCTCCCCATTTTATTCCTTTTGAAAAGACGTGCACATGAGACATCTGTAAATCAACGGCCATTCTAAGCTGAATGTGCTTGCCCTCGTCAGATCGTAGCCGCTAAGCAGCTTGAGGCTGGGCAAGTACTGGCATGGGAGACTGGCTGGGAATCCTTATTTCCATTGACATTTCGGCTGCTGCTACTGTCATTTGGATTTTTGATTTTTAAAATCTAACCTTTCCCTCCCCATTTTATTCCTTTTGAAAAGACGTGCAAATGTAACATTTGCATGTCAACGGCCATTCAAAGCTGAATGTGCCTGCCTTTGTCAGATCACAACTGCTATGCAGCTTGAGCCTGGGCAAGTCCCAGCATGGGAGACTGGCTGGGAATCCCCTCTTCCACTGACATTTTGGCTGCTGCTGTTGTTATTTGGATCTTTGCCTTTAAAATCTAACTTTTCCCTCCCCATTTTATTCGTTTTGAAAAGACGCGCACATGGACCATTTGCTCGTCATCGGCCATTCTAAGCTGAATGTGCTAACCTTCATCAGATCGCAGATGCTATGCAGCTTGGGGTTGGGCAAGTACTGGCATGGGAGACTGGCTGGGAATCCCGAGTTCCATTGACATTCTCGCTTCTGCTATTGTCATTTGGATTTTTGTTTTTAAAATCTAACCTTTACCTCCCCATTTTATTCCTTTTGAAAAGACGCGCATGACGCGCCCCCTGGGCCTGTGTCGTGCAAGGGAACCCGGAACCGGGTCTGTTGTAGAATGCTGGGGGTTATAGTCTTCGTATGGCGGTGACCCGGTCCGTGCCCAGGGTGGTCAAACCAGTGGCAGTCTTAATGTATAGCAAATGTCCGACTACGCCACCCGTGGATTGCGGTCAGTGGGGACCGCCGCTGCGCTGCCGACTGCTGAGGCTGATGTTGTTTGCGCAGCCGAGTATGGGATAACTCCCCACGGGAGAAGTATTGCCTCAGGGCAGCTAATGTGAGAGATGATGGGAGTGATGGTGTGAGGGTCCCAGTGCTAATGGTGCTGGTGCGGCAAGGAATCACTGAGACGTGAGGTGCAGTTCAGGGTGTTTACTGATGTTACAAGGCAGACTCTCCCGGGAGTACTGGCTAGTATAAGGGGCCTGGTCAGTCTGCGAGCAAGCAGGAGTTCCCCTGGCCAGGTGGAGTTGTAGGCCTCCCCGTTTATCTGCACTCTTCCTGGCTACCTTGCTGTCAGCGGTTACAAGTAGCCCACGTCCCTGAGTATACCGTGTGGTGCTCACCCGTTTGGCTGGTGACTTGGGGCATTCTGTTAGCCTCCGCTCCTGAATGGCGGCGCTGGTCCCTTCTTTGTGACTGAACCTCCGGGTTTCTATGGCCATAGGACCTGGAATCCCCTGCCGGCTGGTTTCTGCTGCTGGGTATATATCAGTCCCCACAGCCTCGGACTCCTGTGTCCGGTTTTAGTAACTTCAGCCAGGGCGAGCTATATCTCTGCTCACAGCCCCTGGCCTTCTGCCTCTGCTCCTACAGAGCTCCTGATGTATCTTTTCCTGTGTCTGCAGCTTCACTCTAGGCTCTGACTGCTCTGCTTGTTCTGCAGGCTCTGTCTC
The DNA here is from genome assembly GCF_046119375.1 of Phyllobates terribilis. NCBI lineage: Eukaryota > Metazoa > Chordata > Amphibia > Anura > Dendrobatidae > Phyllobates > Phyllobates terribilis. The sequence goes on from NW_027362792.1 coordinate 7,354,025, forward strand.
TGTCTCACCTAATCCCGCCCCAGACCCAGTTTATAAGGGCAGATTCCTCCCCTCCCAGGTCTGGGCGGGCAGTGTTGCATGCTTAGGGCTCCTGACCAGAGAAACCTCCCACTTGCTCTCAGACATAATATCTCTATTACTGTGGCAACCAGACCCCTGGGGTGTCACATTACCCCCCTAGTAAATTTTAGTAGTCCGGGACTAAACACATTTTTAAAACATAATAACAGGGTATAACAATAATACAATGACATATTTACAAGAATCCTTAGTTCTTTAAAGGTCACGGCGTGTCCGCAACCGGGTGTCCATATCACCCAAGGTGAAGCTTTAAGCGAAGTAGGGGACCTGTCCAAAGCAAACCCCTTGCGTTGTCCTTGGGCGTGGCTGCAAGGGTAGACTAACTACTTTGGGCCGCAAGGATGCCACGCCAGACAGGTTTTCTCTTCCGCGGCCGTCTTCGCAAGAGGCACCAAGGTGCAACTATCTACAAAACTGTTCCGGTTATCTAGCGTCCATAACCTGTTAGTCCATAAAAATCTGCAGGGCAACTGAGAAACATAATTAATAACAGGCAACAAACATAAACCATAAACAGTTAGCAGATAAATTCACAGTGCATTAGTTTAGATTCTCCAGCGAGCGGGCATCTGACCTCTAGTGACTCTAGTGGACCTACGGAGCTCACTAACTGGTTCTGCACTACAGGGTGTAGGAGGTGTTATGGGTAAGCTGGGCAGCTGTCTGTGCACTCTTTGGCTCACTAGGGGCACGGCAGGCTCACTACTAGCAGAGGGTTGATCCTCCTGTACTGCTGGTGTGGACTCTTCTGCCTCTTGGGCCGGCTGCTCTTCCAGCTCTACCGATTCCTCTGTAGGCACTTGAGGGGCTGGCTGGAGAAAGGTGAGGACGGGTACAACGACAGCGCCGTTTACTTGTGTCCAAGACCGGGGGAAGTCTCCGAGTATGGTACTGATCATTTCTCCCCTTTCCTCTGCGGGTTGAGGGTTTCCTTGATCTTCTTCAGGGCTTTGCAGCTGTTCGGGACACTTCTTCTGGTGGTCTCTGGAGACAATGGCTGTGGTTTCTCCTCCATCCTTACTGATTACGCAGATTTTTGGGTTCTCATGGCTTGATGGCAGTACGGTGTATGGGTCCTTCTCCCACTGGTCGTCCAATTTGTGGAGCCGCCTCTTCCTCTTCAAGACCTGCTCTCCAGCTACCAGAGGAACAGCGGGAGCATACTGGTTATAAGCCTTCTCTTGCCTTTCTCTAGCTTGAGACAGACTTCGCTCGACGCTCTCCTGTACTTTCCGATACTGCTGCTGCCGTTCTGTATCCCAGTCTGCCTCTGGCAAGGTGTCCTCAGGCGTCAGGACTCCCATATCCAGGTCAATAGGCAGCTTACCAGGTCTTGCTCTCATTAGGTAAGCCAGGGTACAGTTGGTGGAACCTACAGGGATGTGGTTATACAGGTCCACCAGATCGGGCAGTTTCTCAGGCCACAGACTGCATTCTTCCAGGGGCAATGTTTTTAGCAGATCTATCACCACCTGGTTCATCTTCTCGCAGAGTCCATTGGTTTGAGGGTGATAGGGCGTTATTCTTATCTTCTTGAAGCCATACAGGTTGCAGAACTCCTGGAAGACCTCCGCTTCGAAGGCTGGTCCTTGGTCTGTCAACACTTGGTCCGGGTACCTGTGTGGATGGCAGAAGTGCTGCTGGAAGGCTCTAGCTGCTGTTTGAGCTGTTAAGTCCTTGACCGGGACCACCACCAGGAACCGGGAGTAATGATCTACGATTGTGAGGGCGTAGACATACCCAGATCTGCTTGGAGCCAGTTTCACATGGTCCAGGGCTACCAGTTCCAGTGGCTGTCTGGTGATGATGGGCTGCAGGGGAGTCTTCTGGCTGGCTCGGTCTTTTCTTCTCAGGTGGCACGGGCCACAGTCCCTGCACCACCTCTCGATGGCTCCTCTCATGCCTACCCAGTAGAACCGTTCACGCAACAAGAACTCCAGCTTCTTCCATCCGTAATGCCCTGCTCCGTTGTGGTATGCCTCCAGAACCATAGCCGCGTCTCGTCTTGGGACTACTACCTGCCAGGTCAACTCATGTGTTCGAGAGTTAACCATTCTCCGGCACAGCTTCTCCCTGTAGAGGAACAGCTTACTTTTCTCCTTCCACAGTTGCTTGGTCTCCTCCGGAGCATCTGGGTCAAGATGGGCATCGGCCTGGGTCAGCATTTCCTTCACCAAATGGACTGCGGGATCACTGTCTTGCGTCTCCGCCCAGTTGTAGTGGGGCAAGGGAATGAACGTCACAGAGCGCCTGTCCTTCACACGGTGGGAATACAGGGTAATCCCATGACGGTGGAACGCAGGGAGCTCAACTTCTTCCAGATCTTCAGGATCTTCCCCTACGTCCGGTAAGTTCGGCATTCCACACAGGGCATCCGCGTTGGCATTTGAGCGTCCTGCCCGGTATTTGATGGTGAATTCAAAGTTGGACAGGCGGGCCATCCATCTCTGTTCCAGGGCACCGAGCCTTGCAGTGTCCAGGTGTGTCAACGGGTTGTTATCCGTGTACACGGTGAATTTGGAGAAGGCAAGGTAATGCTTGAAACGTTCGGTCACTGCCCACACTACTGCCAGGAACTCCAGCTTGAATGAGCTATAATTCTCAGGGTTCCTCTCCGTGGGCCGTAGCTTTCGGCTGGCGTAAGCGATTACCCGTTCTTTCCCTTGCTGGATCTGGGACAGTACGGCTCCTAGCCCGATGTTGCTTGCGTCCGTGTGGAGGATAAAGGGCTGGCTGTAGTCTGGATATGCCAGGATTTCATCCCCCGTGAGGGCCATCTTCAGCTGGCAGAAGGACTCCTCTTCCAGCTTTTCCCACCTAAAGGGCGGCTTCTGGTTTTTGGCTTTCCGAGATTGACCTATCAGGAGGTCTTGCATAGGGGCTGCCATTTTTGTGAAACCGGGAATGAATCTTCGGTAGTAGCCTACCAACCCGAGGAACTGCCGCACTTCCTTTATGCTGGAGGGTCTTGGCCAGTCCTTAATCACGGTGATCTTATCAGGGTCAGGAGCCACTCCGTCAGCACTCACCACGTGTCCCAGGTATTACACCTTTGGTTTCAGGACGTGACACTTGGAGGGTTTCACCTTTAGGCTGTAGTTTGCCAGAGCTTCGAACACTTCTGCCAGGTGTTTCAGGTGGTCCTCGTAGGTCTTGGAATAGACGATGACATCGTCGAGATATAACAGGACCGTCTCGAAGTTCCGGTGTCCCAGACAGCATTCCATCAACCGTTGGAAGGTTCCTGGTGCGTTGCAGAGCCCGAACGGCATACAGTTAAATTCGCTGAGACCCATCGGGGTGGTGAATGCGGTCTTCTCCCGGTCCGCCTCTGCTACAGGAACCTGCCAGTACCCGCTAGTGAGATCCAAAGTAGAGAAGAAGTTAGCAGATTTTAATGCAGCTAAGGACTCTTCTATCCTTGGTAGCGGGTACGCATCTTTGTGTGTGATACGGTTGACCTTCCTGTAGTCTACACACATTCTCATGGTGTTGTCTTTCTTTTTCACTAAGACTAGTGGAGCTGCCCAGGGCTACAGCTGTCCCTGATTACCCCAGCCTCCTTCATGTCTCTAAGCATCCCCTTGGCGTGTTGGTAGTGTGCCGGGGGTACGGGTCGGTATCTCTCCTTTATGGGAGGATGGTCTCCCGTGGGGATGTGGTGTTCTACCCCCTTTACTCGCCCGAAGTCTAGCGGGTGTTTACTAAACACTCTCTCGTACTCTCCAACCACCCGATAGACTCCCTGTTTCTGGTGTGAGGGAGTGGAGTCAGTACCCAAATGTAGTTGCTGACACCAGTCCTCCATTAGTTTCTTAGAGCCGTTACCTTCCTCTGGTTGAGATGGAGGCAAGGGTTCCACGGCCTGTACAGAGTTCTGGTTATTGGTAAACAATTTGGCTAGCGTGGCATACCGGGGCAGGTGTACTTCTCTCTCCCCGATATTTATGATGCGAACGGGCACCTTACCATGGCGTACATCGATCACCCCCCGTGCTGTCAAAATGGTGGGCCTACTGTCTGAGTAGACGGGTTCTACCATTGCTTGGTAGTCTCTACCTCTTAGACCAATAGCTGCCCGGCACCAAATCATCATCTCACTTTTTGGGGGCATGGCAATAGGGAACGGGTCACACATTCTCACGCTACCTATCTCACCACCAGATAGTTCCACCTGTTGCCGCTTCATCAGTGCCCGGATCTCTTTTTGGAGCACACGCTGCTGGCCGGAACTGGCATTCTTGGCAACCTGCTGTAAAATGAGAATCACCTCTGCAAGACAATTTTCAATCACATTAGTTTCCAAGGTTATTCTAGGGTGACTCTCATGACGGTCTATGTCAACTATAATCAGTCCTTGTGCCGCCAGTTCGACTTTACCGATCTTAATGGTCACCTCTTTGAATCCCACCTGTGGCACGGGCTGACCATTGCTGGCGATGATACTCAGGTCGTCATCTGGGTAGCGGGTTATGTCCGAGTCATTCCAGTACTGTTTAAAGAGCACGTACGGGATGGTGGTCACCTGTGACCCAGTGTCTAGTAGGGCACTCATAGGAATGCCATCCAGCACCACAGGCAAGATTGGACGTCCCCCTACGTATTTATCACGCCAGTTTGATGGGCCTGATGGTCTTATGCTTGGGAGTTGGCCCTCTACCCCAGGTTGTGCCCGTTTAACCCCTTCAGGACCCAGCCTATTTTGACCCTAAAGACCTTGGCATTTTTGTCAATTCTGACCAGTGTCCCTGGAACTCTCTGGAACACTTCAACGGATCCTAGCGATTCTGAGACTGTTTTTTCGTGACATATTGGGCTTCATGTTAGTATTAAATTTAGGTCGATAATATTTGCGTTTATTTGTGAAAAAATCAAAAATATGGGAAAAAATTTGAAAATTTTGCAATTTTCAAATTTTGAATTTTTATTCTACTAAACCAGAGAGTGATGTGACACAAAATAGTTAATAAATAACATTTCCCACATGTCTACTTTACATCAGCACAATTTTGGAAAAAAAAAAAATTTTGGTAGGAAGTTTGAAGGGTTCAAAGATCATCAGCAATTTATCTTTTTTCCAGCAAAATTTACAAAACCATTTTTTTAGTGACCACATCACATTTGAAGTCCCTTTGAGGGGTCTTTATGACAGAAAACACCCAAAAGTGACACCATTCCAAAAACTGCACCCCTCAAGCTACTCAAAACTACATTCAAGAAGATTATTAACCCTTCAGGTGCATCACAGGAACTAAAGCCACATGGAAGAAAAAAATGAACATTTTTATTTTTCTAACAAAAATTTTCTTTTAGCCTAAATTTTTTAATTTTCACATGGGTAACAGGATAAAATGCATCCTAAAATTTGTTGGTGAATTTCTCCTTAGTACACTGATACCTCATATGTGGTCATAAACCACTGTTTGGGCACACGGCAGGGCTCAGAAGGGAAGGAGCGCCATTTTACTTTTTGAATGGAAAATTAGCTCCAAAAGTCAAATTGCGCTCCTTCTCTTCTGAGCCCTGCCATGCGCCCAAACAGTGGTTTATGACCACATATGAGGTATCAGTGTACTCAGGAGAAATTGACCAATACAATTTAGGATGCATTTTATCCTGTTACCCATGTGAAAATTAAAAAATTTAGGCTAAAAGAAAATTTTTGTGAAAAAAAAAGTACTTTTTTGTTTTCACAAATCATTTTGTGAAGCACCTGGGGGTTCCAAGTGCTCACTATGCATCTAGATAGGTGCCTTGGGGGGTCTAGTTTCCAAAATGGGGTTACTTGTGGGGGAGCTCCACTGCTTAGGCACATTAGGGGCTCTCCAAACGCAACATGGTGTCCGCTTACAATTTGAGCCGATTTTCCATTCATTTTGTTAGCGGACACCATGTCGCGTTTGGAGAGCCGCTGTGTGGCCAAACATTGGAGCTCCCCCACAAGTGACCCCATTTTGGAAACTAGACCCCCCAAGGCACCTATCTAGATGCATAGTGAGCACTTGGAACCCCCAGGTCCTTCACAAATTAATCCGTAAAAATAAAAAAGTGTTTTTTTTTCCACTTTTTCATTTTTATGAATCAATTTGTGAAGCACCTGGGGGATCCAAGTGCTCACTATGCATCTAGATAGGTGCCTTGGGGGGTCTAGTTTCCAAAATGGGGTCACTTGTTGGGGAGCTCCAATGTTTGGGCACACAGGGACTCTCCAAACGCAACATGGTTCCAATTTGTTAGTGGACACCATTGTGTAGTGTATGTCAGGTTGGTGTGCGGTGTGGTATATTGTAGTGTATACACCACACACACACACACACACTACAACACACACACCAACCTGACATAGCCTCCTATGCTGACTACGCCCTAGACTGGGATCAGTGGGACAGGCGGGACATTTTGTGTGCTGTGTGCGTGTGTAAAAAAAAAAAAAAAAAAATCGAAACTTTATTATAGTGTGAGTGTACGTGTGTGCGTGTGTGTGTGTGTGCTTGGTGTAACCTTCTGCAGTCACGTGTGGGGGCTGTCAGGCGTAGGGGGCTGTCAGGCGTAGGAGGCTGTCAGGCGTAGGGGGGGGCTGAAGAGATGGAGGAGCCAGCAGCTGCAGCAAGGGGGGTGATCACTGGGGCAGGAGCCGGCAGCAGCAAGGGGGGTGATCACTGGGGCAGGAGCCGGCAGCAGCAAGGGGGGTGATCACTGGGGCAGGAGCCGGCAGCAGCAAGGGGGGTAGGAGGCCGGCAGCATCAGGGGGGTGATTACTGGGGCAGAAAGCGGTGCAGGAGCCAGCAGCAGGGGGGTGATCACTGGGATGGGGGGGTGCACACTGGGGATGGGGAGTGAATACTGGAGACAGGTGGGGGTGAACACTGGGGACAGGGGGGTGAACACTGGGGACAGGGGGGGGTGAACACTGGGGACAGGGGGGGTGAACACTGGGGGGTGAACACTGGGGACAGGGGGGGTGAACACTGGGGGGAGGGGTGATTATTGGGAGGTGGGGGGTGATATCACTGGGACTGGGGGATGGTGGGCTTGATCACAGGAGCAGGGCATTTACACTGAGCCTGCTGCTGCTGTGATCACAGTCCACCGGCTGTCAGAAGGAGAGCAGCAGCCGGTGGATGAAGACGTGGGAGAGGGAGCAGAGGGAGCGGAGGTCGGGGTGCAGGTATGAAAGTGGAGGGGGGGTGGAGGGGGGGGCAGGGTGGAGTGGAGGGGGGGGTCGGGGGGGAGCGGGGGCAATACTACCTGATGCAGATCAGCGGCGGCAGCAGGCGATCAGCGGCGGCAGAAGCGATCCACGAGCTCAGCAGCAGAGGGTCCACGGGGGGGCAGCAGCAGAGGGTCCACAGGGGGCAGCAGCAGGGGGTCCACAACGGCCGGCACACGATCCGTGGATGGGCAGTTGCGGCCATCATTAAAAACTCCCTCCACATCTGATTGGGGCTATTATCCATGTGACGCCAGCCCCCCAATCAGATCTGGGGGGGGGGGGGGGGCAGAGGTGACACTCCCCCCAGCCAATGGCTGATGCTGTATGCATCAGGCCATGCCCAGATTTAAATATTACACCAATTTTCATTGGTGAAATATTTAATTCATACCGATTGGCAGTTTCATTAAAAGTGAAAATGAAACAGCCAATCGGAGGGGTCCCAGGCACGGGGGGGTTAATCCACCCCCCGGGGGGTCGACTTCAGGATGTCCAGTTGCAGTAGCAACTGTGAAACCTGAGCGACCCCGCTCGCAGGCGCTGCAGGGGCTCTTTCCCTCCATGTCACAGACGCTGTGACATGGGTCGGGAAAGAACTGTTTTCCATGTCACAAACGGTGTGACATGGGTCGGGAAGGGGTTAAATGACAGTACCTTGCCACATGTCCGGGTTGATTGCAGCGGCGGCAGATAGGTCGTCCGTCCTCGTTGTATCTGTCGCTGGGTCTTCCTCTGGCCCGTGGGGTCCTCCTCAGTCGGTGCCACGGGACGTCCTCCGGTCCGGATTCCAGCTGGATCTTTCCTGGAGAAGAGACCTGTAAAGACTGCACAGTTCTGGTTAGCGCGGCAACGCTCTTAGTCAGCTCTTGGACATGATGGTGCAGGTCTGTTGCTGGGTTATTGTTCAAAGCCTGCGCATCAGCTCCCACAGGCCCTGCAGACAAGGGCGCCGTCTCCTGGTGGTAAGTGATAGCAGGGCGCCTGTGGGTCACAGCACCATCTGGTGCCGGTTCTCGGAGCACCCGGATGGCTCTGTCCTTGAACTGTGCAAATTCCAGGTCAGGGTCCTGTAAGGCCATTGACCGCAACTGGGTTCGGTGGGCATTGCACAGTAGACCCTCAATAAATTGTTCAGTCAACAGCTTATCTTCATTTCCCACGCTGCCAGGGTCTGCCTGCTTAATGGCTCTCAGGGCCTCTTGTAGGTTTAGAGCATAGTCTCTTATACTCTCATGTGCCCGCTGTTTAAACCAGTAAAATCTGAGCTTTATTTCGGCTGAGGTGCGGGTATCAAATGTGTCTTTCAGCCGGGCTAGTATTTCTCTGACAGTCCTCTTCCTCCCAGGTGGCCAGGACTTTACCTCCCTTTGGGCTGCCCCGATTAATTGGGCCACCAGGATGCTCACTTTTTGCTCTTCTGTGAGGGGGTACACCTGGAAGAGGCTATCCAGTCTTTCTCTAAAGTCATTTAGAGTATGTGACTCCCCTGAGTACTGGGGTAGCCAGGTTGCCCCCGGGATATAGGGCATGGTGAATGGCATGACTGCTGCAGCGGTTGCGCTGGCGGTGGCTGTGGCAGTGGAGCTCCCCTCGGTGTCCGGCATCCTCCTCCCCCCTAGTGGACCGTGGCCTACCTTGCGATGCTCTTCTTCCGTAGGCCGCGGCTCCGCAGTCGATCGTCGGGGTTGAGGACCTGGCGTCGCGCTCCGATGACGTCAGCGTCTCTCTTCCTCCCTTCCAGGACCTTGCGCAGCGTCAGAGCGTGGGGCGGAGCTTCGGATCTCGCGCGCTTTCGGCGTCCACGCCCCTCTTCTTCCCGTGCGGCGTCCCGAAGATGGCGTCCGAAGGCGGGAAGCAGCTGCGGATGGCGGGAAGAAGGCAGAAGACGGTGGGAAACGGTCCAAGATGGCGTCTGATGGCGGGAATCGGCTCCGGATGGTGGGAAACGACTCCGGACGGCGGGAAACTTCACCACAGGTAAGTATAAAAGTCTCTTTTTCAGGCACGCAGTACCCGGTGGTTGCGGGCAAGAAATCCTGCCGACTACGCCAAAGTTGACGCGCCCCCTGGGCCTGTGTTGTGCAGGGGAACCCGGAACCGGGCCTGTTGTAGAATTCTGGGGGTTGTAGTCTCCGTGTGGTGGTGACCCGGTCCGTGCCCAGGGTGGTCAAACCAGTGGCAGTCTTAATGTATAGGAAATGTCCGACTACGCCACCCGTGGATTGCGGTCAGGTGGGACCGCCGCTGCGCTGCCGACCGCTGAGGCTAATGTTGTTTGCGCAGCCGAGTATGGGATAACTCCCCACGGGAGAAGTATTGCCTCAGGGCAGCTAATGTGAGAGATGATGGGAGTGATGGTGTGAGGGTCCCAGTGCTAATGGTGCTGGTGCGGCAAGGAATCACAGAGACGTGAGGTGCAGTTCAGGGTCTTTACTGATGGTACAAGGCAGACCCTCCCGGGAGTACAGGCTAGTATAAGGGGCCTGGTCAGTCTGCGAGCAAGCAGGAGTTCCCCTGGCCAGGTGGAGTTGTAGGCCTCCCCGTTTATCTGCACTCTTCCTGGCTACCTTGCTGTCAGCGGTTACAAGTATCCCACGTCCCTGAGTATACCGTGTGGTGCTCACCCGTATGGCTGGTGACTTGGGGCCTTCTGTTAGCCTCCGCTCCTGGATGGCGGCGCTGGACTTCTGGACTTCACACGAATCACCCGATCGCAGACCCACAAATGGTGGTAAATATCTCTTCCAAAACTCTCAGCGTTGCACAAACATCAGTTTTACAAAAGGGACTCTCTTTCTGCCCCACATACAAATACAACACTTTTAAACTAGATATGGAACTACAACGCTATTACCGTACCCTACGCTTGAAAACCCATTTTGCTAATAATCCTTTCAGCGTCACCCCTCCAGAATCCATGGCCGACATCACAGCCCAAGACTTAGGTCTCCGCTCTAAGAGCAAATATAGGCCTCCTTGAGGCACACATCCACTGGAAACCTTTATAGGATTCGTGGATGGGGCGTTTCAACAATTACGCTCCAATATCGACTAGGGAAGGGCACATTATCAGACCAATCTCTCTCCCCTTGATCGACAGGCCCTACGGAGTCTGCAAGAGGACAAAGATTTGATTATAAAGCCAGCTGACAAAGGTGGAGCGATAGTAGTCATGAACAAGTGCGATTACATCTCGGAAATTTTGAGACAACTTAGTGATGAGTCCACATACCGTAAACTCTCTACGGACCCGACTACAAAAACACAGACACTCATCATTTCGACACTACAACGGTTTTTAACAGCCAAGGTGATTGACTTGAAAACGTACGAGTATTTAATTAATCCACATCCAATCATACCGGTATTTTATGTCCTACCCAAAATCCACAAAAGTCTCACCCAACCTCCTGGGCGCCCCATAGTGGCCTCCACGGATTCTATTTTATCACCCCTTGCAATTTTCTTAGAAAAGATTCTTACACCACTTACCCAAAAAAGTCCATCTTATCTATTAGACACAGGGGCCTTTTTAGAGACTATGAAAGCACTCAAACAAGTTCCTCCAGAAGCCATCTTAGTGTCCCTAGATGTCACAAGTCTCTATACATCGATTCCCCATGACCGGGGTATCCAAGCGGTTGAACAAATGCTGAAGGACTCAAACACCAATCCATCGATTATAGATCTAGCCGTAGAACTACTAACAATAGTTCTTACACACAATTACTTCCTCTTTCAGGATACATTTTACGTGCAGACCAAGGGGACCGCAATGGGCTCAAATGTAGCCCCCCCTTACGCAAACTGTTACATGTCTACTTTTGAGACACAGTTTGTATACAAGAATCAACTGTTCCAAGAGCATTCCATTTTATGGAAGCGTTACATAGACGACATCTTTTGCATCTGGACAGGTTCCCAGGACACCTTAGATGAATTCTGCAGGTCCCTCAACACCGCCTGCCCTGGTCTACATTTCACTCTGAACTATCACCCACACCAGATCAACTTCCTAGATACTTTAGTCATCAAAGATGGCTAAGGACTATTAACCACTGACATCTACAGGAAACCCACAGATCGCAACACATTACTACATTTTTCAAGCAACCACCCAGCCCCTATGAAACATGCTATCCCCAAATCGCAATTTCAGAGGGTTGAACGCATTGTGTCCGATACAACATTACGCGAAGTCAGATTACAAGAAATGACACGGAAATTTGAAGAAAGAGGATACCCTCAGTATCTTCTACGTGAATCACAGGACAGCCGCACACAACCACGACCAGACACATCTGATCTCATTCCATTTGTCCACACATATCACCCCCTAGCTTACACTATACACCGTACGATACGGAAACATTGGAATATTCTCCAAACAGGTTACCCGACCATCAAATCCTTTCATCAACCCTTCTTACCGTGCTTCAAAAGAGCACCAAACATCAGAGACTCATTAGTCCGAGCTGACATAAGGACAACGTCCCTTGGTTCCCGCCAAAGATTTCTACAAACTCCTAAGAAAGGAACCTTCCCATGTCTCCATTGCCATCAGTGCCATAACATCCTTAGAGGCGATACTATTTATCATCCACAAACAGGCAGAAAATATACAATTAAGGATTACTACACCTGTGATACAAATTTTGTCGTATACCTAGTTAAGTGCCCTTGCAGCCTTGTCTACGTTGGGGAAACGACCCAACCCATTAAAGATAGAATCTCGAAGCACAAATCTACCATCAGATGCAAAAATTTACTTCTACCTCTCCCCCAACACTTCACGGCAGCAGGACACAATGTGTCCCAATTGCGGTTTCAAGTTATAGAGCAAATTAAACCACCCCGTCGTGGGGGTAATCGAATCCAGACCCTCAAGCAGAGAGAGGCATTCTGGATTCATGAACTGCAGTCCCTTCATCCCAAAGGACTTAACAAGGACTATGATCTGCACTCATTCATCTAAACCTACCTGGTCCCAATCCGTCCCAATAGGGACCTAGGTTTATTTATATGTTTATACTTTTTACTTTACAAGGAGTTAACACCCGCAATCCGATATTCATTTGCCATTTATTAATAGGGACCAAGATTCATGTATGCTTATCTATAATGTGGCGATTGGCTGTATAAGGGTATCATCGCAGTATTCCTGTGTGTTTTACTGCACTGTGTCTTATAACTCGATTTAACATTGTATTTCATATTTCAGATGAAGGATCCATACCCATCCTCATTCTCCTATATCCCTCCTGCACTCTGCAACCCCTTCTCTCGATGGTGGAACGCTCCTTGCCATTCTTTTCCGGCAGTGGAACACATCACTTCGATACAGAAACCACTTCCTGGTCCCTGGAACGCACCTACACGTCGGCTGACACGCACGCATGTGCGCATGCGCGGCGCCGGACCAATCAGATGCCGGCACTCCCTTTTTCGCGTCACTTCCTGTGACGTCACCGCATCGAGCGCTAATTACCAGCACATTCAAACTTCCTCATTGGCTGGCAGCCAAACCCTCCTCTCCTCTAATAATATTTGTAGCCAGTCTCCAAGTCGTGCCCACTGCTCACATCCAGCAGTGGATACCGCGATCGATGCAGCACCTCTCCTATACTTCATGGCACAAACAGTATGTCTACCTCCCTTATAGTCCTCACCCCATTATAGCCCCATATATCCTTCCATTACCTCATAGTATGCACTTTCTCCATAGGAATCCCTGTATTGGGTCCCATCTCCTTCTCTTTTCCTGCTCCCATCCCAGTAACTTGGTAGGTTGCCCCCTTTTTTTGCTTCACTGTTGGACAAAAGGTTACATAGACACATAGACCTTTATTTATATGTTTTGTATACATAATCTGTGACTTTATAATCACTATAATGTTTGTATTCTATATCTGTTCATTTTGTTTACATGCAGTACACTGATGAAGGTCTTGTCGACCGAAACGTCTTTAGTGTGGACTACAAATAAAAGTATCTTATTATACCATTTGGTGTGCTGAGGTTATCGCGACATTTCAAGGCTTTGGACCCAACTCATGCACCCAGGTCCAGTAGTGCTGCGTTTTTTTCTAAATGGTCCCTTCTTTATGACTGAGCCTCCGGGCTTCTATGGCCAGAGGACCTGGAATCCCCTGCCGGCTGGTTTCTGCTGCTGGGTATATATCAGTCCCCACAGCCTCGGACTCCTGTGTCCGGTTTTAGTAACTTCAGCTAGGGCGAGCTATATCTTTGCTCACAGCCCCTGGCATTCTGCCTCTGCTCCTACAGAACTTCTGATGTATATTTTCCTGTGTCTGCAGCTTCACTCTAGGCTCTGACTGCTCTGCTTGTTCTGCAGGCTCTGTCTCACCTAATCCCGCCCCAGACCAAGTTTATAAGGGCAGATTCCTCCCCTCCCAGGTCTGGGCGGGCAGTGTTGCATCCTTAGGGCTCCTGACCAGAAAAACCTCCCACTTGCTCTCAGACATAATATCTCTATTACTGTGGCAACCAGACCCCTGGGGTGTCACATTCCCCCCAAGTAAATTTTAGTAGTCCGGGACTAAACACATTTTTAAAACATAATAACAGGGTATAACAATAATACAATAACATATTTACAAGAAGCTTTAGTTCTTTAAAGGTCACGGCGTGTCCGCAACCGGGTGTCCATATCACCCAAGGTGAAGCTTTAAGCGAAGTAGGGGACCTGTCCAAAGCAAACCCCTTGCATTGTCCTTGGGCGTGGCTGCAAGAGTAGACTAACTACTTTGAGCCGCAAGGAGGCCAAGCCAGACAGGTTTTCTCTTCCGCGGCCGTCTTCGCAAGAGGCACCAAGGTGCAACTATCTACAAAACTGTTCCGGTTATCTAGCGTCCATAACCTGTTAGTCCATAAAAATCTGCAGGGTAACTGAGAAACATAATTAATAACAGGCAACAAACATAAACCATAAACAGATAGCAGATAAATTCACAGTGCATTAGTTTAGATTCTCCAGCGAGCGGGCATCTGACCTCTAGTGACTCTAGTGAACCTACGGATCTCACTAACTGGTTCTGCACTACAGGGTGTAGGAGGTGTTATGGGTAAGCTGGGCAGCTGTCTGCGCACTCTTTGGCTCACTAGGGGCACGGCAGGCTCACTACTAGCAGAGGGTTGATCCTCCTGTACTGCTGGTGTGGACTCTTCTGCCTCTTGGGCCGGCTGCTCTTCCAGCTCTACCGGTTCCTCTGTAGGCACTTGCAGGGCTGGCTGGAGAAAGGTGAGGACGGGTACCATGACAGCGCCGTTTACTTGTGTCCAAGACCGGGGGAAGTCTCCGAGTACGGTACTGATCATTTCTCCCCTTTCCTCTGCGGGTTGAGGGTTTCCTTGATCTTCTTCAGGGCTTTGCAGCTGCTCGGGACACTTCTTCAGGTGGTCTCTGGAGACAATGGCTGTGGTTTCTCCTCCATCCTTACTGATTACGCAGATTTTTGGGTTCTCATGGCTTGATGGCAGTACGGTGTATGTGTCCTTCTCCCACTGGTCGTCCAACTTGTGGAGCCGCCTCTTCCTCTTCAAGACCTGCTCTCCAGGTACCAGGGGAACAGCGGGAGCATACTGGTTATAAGCCTTCTCTTGCCTTTCTCTAGCTTGAGACAGACTTCGCTCGACGCTCTCCTGTACTTTCCGATACTGCTGCTGCCGTTCTGTATACCAGTCTGCCTCTGGCGAGGTGTCCTCAGGCGTCAGGACTCCCATATCCAGGTCAATAGGCAGCTTACCAGGTCTTGCTCTCATTAGGTAAGCCGGGGTACAGTTGGTGGAACCTACAGGGATGTGGTTATACAGGTCGACCAGATCGGGCAGTTTCTCAGGCCACAGACTGTGTTCTTCCAGGGGCAATGTTTTTAGCAGATCTATCACCACCTGGTTCACCTTTTCGCAGAGTCCATTGGTTTGAGGGTGATAGGGCGTTGTTCTTATCTTCTTGCAGCCATACAGGTTGCAGAACTCCTGGAAGACCTCCGCTTCGAAGGCTGGTCCTTGGTCTGTCAACACTTGGTCCGGGTACCCGTGTGGACGGCAGAAGTGCTGCTGGAAGGCTCTAGCTGCTGTTTGAGCCGTTAAGTCCTTTCCAGGGACCACCACCAGGAACCGGAAGTAATGATCTACGATTGTGAGGGCGTAGACATACCCAGATCTGCTTGGAGCCAGTTTCACATGGTCCAGGGCTACCAGTTCCAGTGGCTGTCTGGTGATGATGGGCTGCAGGGGAGTCTTCTGGCTGGCTCGGTCTTTTCTTCTCAGGTGGCACGGGCCACAGTCTCTGCACCACCTCTCGATGGCTCCTCTCATGCCTACCCAGTAGAACCGTTCACGCAACAAGAACTCCAGCTTCTTCCATCCGAAATGCCCTGCTCCGTTGTGGTATGCCTCCAGAACCATAGCCGCGTCTCGTCTTGGGACCACTACCTGCCAGGTCAACTCATGTGTTCGAGAGTTAACCATTCTCCGGCACAGCTTCTCACTGTAGAGGAACAGCTTACTTTTCTCCTTCCACAGTTGCTTGGTCTCCTCCGGAGCATCTGGGTCAAGACGGGCATCGGCCTGGGTCAGAATTTCCTTCACCAAATGGACTGCGGGATCAATGTCTTGCGTCTCTGCCCAGTTGTAGTGGGGCAAGGAATTGAACGTCACGGAGCGCCTGTCCTTCACACGGTGGGAATACAGGGTAATCCCATGACGGTGGAACGCAGGGAGCTCAACTTCTTCCAGATTTTCTGGATCTTCCCCTACGTCCGGTAAGTTCGGCATTCTAGACAGGGCATCCGCGTTGGCATTTGAGGTTCCTGCCCGGTATTTGATGGTGAATTCAAAGTTGGACAGGCGGGCCATCCATCTCTGTTCCAGGGCACCGAGCCTTGCAGTGTCCAGGTGTGTCAACGGGTTGTTATCCGTGTACACGGTGAATTTGGAGGAGGCAAGGTAATGCTTGAAACGTTCGGTCACTGCCCAAACTACTGCCAGGAACTCCAGCTTGAATGAGCTATAATTCTCAGGGTTCCTCTCCATGGGCCATAGCTTTCGACTGGCGTAAGCGATTACCCGTTCTTTCCCTTGCTGGATCTGGGACAGTACGGCTCCTAGCCCGATGTTGCTTGCGTCCGTGTGGAGGATAAAGGGCTGGCTGTAGTCTGGATATGCCAGGATTTTATCCCCCGTGAGGGCCATCTTCAGCTGGCAGAAGGACTCCTCTTCCAGCTTTTCCCACCTAAAGGGTGGCTTCTGGTTTTTGGCTTTCCGAGATTGACCTATCAGGAGGTCCTGCATAGGGGCTGCCATTTTGGTGAAACCGGGAATGAATCTTCGGTAGTAGCCTACCAACCCGAGGAACTGCCGCACTTCCTTTATGCTGGAGGGTCTTGGCCAGTCCTTAATCACGGTGATCTTATCAGGGTCAGTAGCTACTCCGTCAGCACTCACCACGTGTCCCAGGTATTGCACCTTTGGTTTCAGGAGGTGACACTTGGAGGGTTTCACCTTTAGGCCGTAGTTTGCCAGAGCTTCGAACACTTCTGCCAGGTGTTTCAGGTGGTCCTCGTAGGTCTTGGAATAGACGATGACATCGTCGAGATATAACAGGACCGTCTCGATGTTCCGGTGTCCCAGACAGCATTCCATCAACCGTTGGAAGGTTCCTGGTGCGTTGCAGAGCCCGAACGGCATACAGTTAAAT
Source organism: Phyllobates terribilis (assembly GCF_046119375.1). NCBI lineage: Eukaryota > Metazoa > Chordata > Amphibia > Anura > Dendrobatidae > Phyllobates > Phyllobates terribilis. The sequence goes on from NW_027362792.1 coordinate 7,371,040, forward strand.
TCGCTGAGACCCATCGGGGTGGTGAATGCAGTCTTCTCCCGGTCCGCCTCTGCTACAGGAACCTGCCAGTACCCGCTAGTGAGATCCAAAGTAGAGAAGAAGTTAGCAGATTTTAATGCAGCTAAGGACTCTTCTATACTTGGTAACGGGTACGCATCTTTGTGTGTGATACGGTTGACCTTCCTGTAGTCTACACACATTCTCATGGTGTTATCTTTCTTTTTCACTAAGACTACTGGAGCTGCCCAGGGTCTACAGCTGTCCTTGATTACCCCAGCCTCCTTCATGTCTCTAAGCATCCCCTTGGCGTGTTGGTAGTGTGCCGGGGGTACGGGTCGGTATCTCTCCTTTATGGGAGGATGGTCTCCCGTGGGGATGAGGTGTTCTACCCCCTTTACTCGCCCGCAGTCTAGCGGGTGTTTACTAAACACTCTCTCGTACTCTCGAACCACCCGATAGACTCCCTGTTTCTGGTGTGAGGGAGTGGAGTCAGTACCCAAATGTAGTTGCTGACAACAGTCCTCCATTGGTTTCTTAGAGCCGTTACCTTCCTCTGGTTGAGATGGAGGCAAGGGTTCCACGGCCTGTACAGAGTTCTGGTTGATGGTAAACAATTTGGCTAGCGTGGCATACCGGGGCAGGTGTACTTCTCTCTCCCCGATATTTATGATGCGAACGGGCACCTTCCCATGGCTTACATCGACCACCCCCCGTGCTGTCAAAATGGTGGGCCTACTGTCTGAGTAGACGGGTTCTACCATTTCTTGGTAGTCTCTAACTCTTAGACCAATAGCTGCCCGGCACCAAATCATCATCTCACTTTTTGGGGGCATGGCAATAGGGAACGGGTCACACATTCTCACGCTACCTATCTCACCACCAGATAGTTCCACCTGTTGCCGCTTCATCAGTGCCCGGATCTCTTTTTGGAGCACACGCTGCTGGCCGGAACTGGCGTTCTTGGCAACCTGCTGTAAAATGAGAATCACCTCTGCAAGACAATTTTCAATCACATTAGTTCCCAAGGTTATTCTAGGGTGACTCTCATGACGGTCTATGTCCACTATAATCAGTCCTTGTGCCGCCAGTTCGAATTTACCGATCTTAATGGTCACCTCTTTGAATCCCACCTGTGGCATGGGCTGACCATTGCTGGAGATGATACTCAGGTCGTCATCTGGGTAGCGGGTTATGTCCGAGTCATTCCATTACTGTTTAAAGAGCACGTACGGGATGGTGGTCACCTGTGACCCAGTGTCTAGTAGGGCACTCATAGGAATGCCATCGAGTACCACAGGCAAGATTGGACGTCCCCCAACGTATTTATCATGCCAGTTTGATGGGCCTGATGGTCTTATGCCTGGGAGTTGGCCCTCTACCCCAGTTTGTGTCCGTTTAAATGACAGCACCTTGCCACATGTCCGGGTTGATTGCAGCGGTGGCAGATGGGTCGTCCGTCCTCGTTGTATCTGTCGCTGGGTCTTCCTCAAGCTGGTGGGGTCCTCCTCAGTCGGTGCCACGGGACGTCCTCCGGTCCTGATTCCAGCTGGATCTTTCCTGGAGAAGAGACCTGTAAAGACTGCACAGTTCTGGTTAGCGCGGCAACGCTCTTAGTCAGCTCTTGGACCTGATGGTGCAGGTCTTTTGCCCGGTTATAGTTCAAAGCCTGCGCATCAGCTCCCACAGGCCCTGCAGACAAGGGCGCCGTCTCCTGGTGGTAAGTGATAGCAGGGCGCCTGTGGGTCACAGCGCCACCTGGTGCCGGTTCTCGGAGCACCCGGATGGCTCTGTCCTTGAACTGTGCAAAGTCCAGGTCAGGGTCCTGTAAGGCCATTGCCCGCAACTGGGTTCGGTGGGCATTGCACAGTAGACCCTCAATAAATTGTTCAGTCAACAGCTTATCTTCATTTCCCACGCTGCCAGGGTCTGCCTGCTTAATGGCTCTCAGGGCCTCTTGTAGGTTTAGAGCATAGTCTCTTATACTCTCATGTGCCCGCTGTTTACACCCGTAAAATCTGAGCTTTATTTCGGCTGAGGTGTGGGTATCAAATGTGTCTTTCAGCCGGGCTAGTATTTCTCTGACAGTCCTCTTCCTCCCAGGTGGCCAGGACTTTACCTCCCTTTGGGCTGCCCCGATTAATTGGGCCACCAGGATGCTCACTTTTTGCTCTTCTGTGAGTGGGTACACCTGGAAGAGGCTATCCAGTCTTTCCCTAAAGTAATTTAGAGTATGTGACTCCCCTGAGTACTGGGGTAGCCAGGTTGCCCCCGGGATATAGGGCATGGTGAATGGCATGACTGCTGCAGCGGTTGCGCTGGCGGTGGCTGTGGCAGTGGAGCTCCCCTCGGTATCCGGCATCCTCCTCCCCCCTAGTGGACCGTGGCCTACCTTGCGATGCTCTTCTTCCGTAGGCCGCGGCTCCGCAGTCGATCGTCGGGGTTGAGGACCTGGCGTCGCGCTCCGATGACGTCAGCGTCGCTCTTCCTCCCTTCCAGGACCTTGCGCAGCGTCAGAGCGTGGGGCGGAGCTTCGGATCTCGCGCGCTTTCGGCGTCCACGCCCCTCTTCTTCCCGTGCGGCGTCCCGAAGATGGCGTCCGAAGGCGGGAAGCAGCTGCGGATGGCGGGAAGAAGGGAGAAGACGGCGGGAAACGGTCCAAGATGGCATCTGATGGCGGGAATCGGCTCCGGATGGCAGGAAACGACTCCGGACGGCGGGAAACTTCACCACAGGTAAGTATAAAAGTCTCTTTTTCAGGCACGCAGTACCCGGTGGTTGCGGGCACGAAATCCTGCCGACTACGCCAAAGTTGACGCGCCCCCTGGGCCTGTGTTGTGCAGGGGAACCCGGAACCGGGCCTGTTGTAGAATGCTGGAGGTTGTAGTCTCCGTGTGGTGGTGACCCGGTCCGTGCCCAGGGTTGTCAAACCAGTGGCAGTCTTAATGTATAGCAAATGTCCGACTACACCACCCGTGGATTGCGGTCAGTGGGGACCGCCGCTGCGCTGCCGACCGCTGAGGCTGATGTTGTTTGCGCAGCCGAGTATGGGATAACTCCCCACGGGAGAAGTATTGCCTCAGGGCAGCTAATGTGAGAGATGATGGGAGTGATGGTGTGAGGGTCCCAGTGCTAATGGTGCTGGTGCGGCAAGGAATCACAGAGACGTGAGGTGCAGTTCAGGGTCTTTACTGATGGTACAAGGCAGACCCTCCCGGGAGTACTGGCTAGTATAAGGGGCCTGGTCAGTCTGCGAGCAAGCAGGAGTTCCCCTGGCCAGGTGGAGTTGTAGGCCTCCCCATTTATCTGCACTCTTCCTGGCTACCTTGCTGTCAGCGGTTACAAGTAGCCCACGTCCCTGAGTATACCGTGTGGTGCTCACCCGTATGGCTGGAGACTTGGGGCCTTCTGTTAGCCTCCGCTCCTGGATGGTGGCGCTGGTCCCTTCTTTGTGACTGAGCCTCCGGGCTTCTATGGCCAGAGGACCTGGAATCCCCTGCCGGCTGGTTTCTGCTGCTGGGTATATATCAGTCCCTACAGCCTCGGACTCCTGTGTCCGGTTTTAGTAACTTCAGCCAGGGCGAGCTATATCTCTGCTCACAGCCCCTGGCCTTCTGCCTCTGCTCCTACAGAGCTCCTGATGTATCTTTTCCTGTGTCTGCAGCTTCACTCTAGGCTCTGACTGCTCTGCTTGTTCTGCAGGCTCTGTCTCTGTCTCACCTAATCCCGCCCCAGACCCAGTTTATAAGGGCAGATTCCTCCCCTCCCAGGTCTGGGCGGGCAGTGTTGCATGCTTAGGGCTCCTGACCAGAGAAACCTCCCACTTGCTCTCAGACATAATATCTCTATTACTGTGGCAACCAGACCCCTGGGGTGTCACACGCACATGTGACATCTGCTCATCAACGGCCATTCTGAGCTGAATGTGCCTTCCCTCATCACAGCACAGCTGCTATGCAGATTGAGGCTGGGCAAGTACCAGCATGGGTGACTGGTTGGGAATTCCCGATTCCATTGACATTTTGGCTGCTGGTAATGTCATTTGGATTTTTGGATTTTTGTTTTTAAAATCTAACCTTTCCCTCCCCATTTTATTCCTTGTGAAAAGACGCACACATGTGACATCTGCAGGTCAACTGCCATTCTAAGCTGAATGTGCCTTTCCTCGTCAGATCGCAGCTGCTATGCAGCTGGAAGCCAGGCAAGTACCTTTGTGGGAGACTAGATGGGAGTCCCCAGTTACGTTGACATTTTGGCTGCTGCTATTGTCATTTGGATTTTTGTTTTTAAAATCTAACCTTTCCCTCCCATTTTATTCCTTTTGAAAAGACGCGCACATGTGACATCAGTACGTCAACGGCCATTCTATGATGAATGTGCCTTAACTTGTCAAATCGCAGCTGCTACGCGGCTTGAGGTCAGACAAGTACTGGCATGGAAGACTGGCTGCTGCTATTGTCATTTGGATTTTTGTTTTTAAAATCTAACCTTTCCCTCCCCATTTTATTCCTTTTGAAAAGACGTGCACATTTGACATCTTTCTGTCAACGGCCATTCTAAGCTGAATGTGCCTGCCCTTGTCAGATTGCAGCTGCTAAGCAGCTTGAGGCTGGGCAAGTACCAGCATGGGAGACTCACTGAGAATCGCTTGTTCTGTTGACATCTTGGCTGCTGCTATTGTTGTTTTTAAAATCTAACCTTTCCCTCCCCATTTTATTCCTTTTGAAAAGACACGCACATGTGACATCTGCACGTCAGCATTCATTTTAAGCTGATTGTGCCTGCCCTCTTCAGATCGCAGCTGCTACACAGCTTGAGGCTGGGCATGTACCAGCATGGGAGACTGGCTGGAAATCCCTGGTTCCGTTGACATCTTAGCTGCTGCTATTGTCATTTGGATTTTTGGATTTTTGTTTTTAAATTCTAACCTTTCCCTCCCGATTTTATTCCTTTTGAAAACACGCGCACATGTGACATCTGCACGTCAACGGCCATTCTAAGCTGATTGTGCCTGCTCTCTTCAGATCACAGCTGCTACGCACCTTGTTGCTGGGCAAGTACCTGCATGGGAGACTGGCTGGGAATCCCTGGCTCCGTTGACATTTTGGCTGCTGCTATTGTCATTTGGATTTTTGTTTTTAAAATCTAAGCTTTCCCTCCCCATTTTATTCCTTTTGAAAAGACGCGCACATGTGACATCTGCACATCAATGGCAATTCTAAGTTGAATGTGCCTGTTCTCGTCAGATAACAGCAGCTACGCAGCTTGAGTTTGGGCAAGTGCCAGCATGGGAGACTGGCTGCGAATTCCTAGTTTCGTCGACTTTTTGGCTGCTGCTATTGTCATTTGGATTTTTGTTTTTAAAATTTAACCTTTCCCTCCCCATTTGATTCCTTTTGAAAAGACGCGCACATGTGACATCTGCATGTCAACGGACATTCTAAGCTGATTGTGACTTCACTCGCCAAATTGCAGATACTATGCTGTTTGAGGCTGGGCAAGTACCAGCGTGGGAGACTGGCTGGGAATCTCAGGTTCCTTCATATTTTGTCTACTGCTATTGTCATTTGGATTTTTGTTTTTAAAATCTAACCTTTCCCTCCCCATTTTATTCCTTTTGAAAAGACGCGCACATGTGACATTTGCACATCAACAGCCATTCTAAGCTGAATGTTCCTGCCTTCGTCAGATTGCAGCCGCTACGCAGCTTGAGGCTGGGCAAGTACTGGCTTGGGAGACAGGCTGGGAATCCCTGGTTCTGTTGACATTTTGGCTGCTGTTATTGTCATTTGGATTTTTGGATTTTTGTTTTTAAAATCTAACCTTTCCCTCCCCATTTTCTTCCTTTTGAAAAGATGCGCACATGTGACTCCTGCACGTCAATGGCCTTTCTAATCTGAATGTGTCTTCCCGCGTCAGATTGCACCTGCTGTGCAGCTTGAGGTCGGGCAAGTACCAAAATGGGAGTATGGCTGGGAATCCCTAGTTCCGTTCACATTTTGGCTGCTGCTATTGTCATTTGTTTTGTTTTTTTAAAATTTAACCTTTCCCTCCCCATTTTATTCCTTTTGAAAAGATGCACACATGTGACATCTGCACGTTAATGGCCATTCTAAGCTGAATGTGCCTGCCCTTGTGAGATCACAGCTGCTATGCAGTTTGAGGCAGGGCAAGTACCAGAATGGGAGAATGGCTGGGAATCCTTAGTTCCGTTGACATTTTGGCTGCTGCTATTGTCATTTGGATTTTTGTTTTTAAAATCTAACCTTTCCCTCCCCATTTTATTCCTTTTGAAAAGACGCGCACATGTGACATCAGCACATCAACGGCAATTCTAAGCTGAATGTGCCTGCCCTCGTCAGATTGCAGCTGTTATGCAGCTTGAGGCTGGGCAAGTACAGTCATGGGAGACTCGCTGGGAATCCCCGGTTCCATTAACATTTTGGCTGCTGTTATTGTCATTTGGATTTTTGGATTTTTGTTTTTAAAATCTAACCTTTCCCTCCCCATTTTATTCCCTTTGAAAAGACGCGCACATGTGACAGCTGCACGTCAATGGCCATTCAAAGCTGAATGTGCCTTCCCTCATCAGAGCACCAGTGCTACGCAGCTTGCGGCTGGGCAAGTACCAGAATGGGAGACTATCTTGGAATCCACGGTTCTGTTGACATTTTGGCTGCTGCTATTGTCACTTGGATTTTTGTTTTTCAAATAATACCTTTCCCTCCCCATTTTATTCCTTTTGAAAAGACGCGCACATGTGCCATCTGCACGTCAACGGCCATTCTAAGCTGAATGTGCCTTTCCTCGTCAGATTGCTGCTGCTATGCAGCTTGAGGCTGGGCAAGTACCAGAATGGGAGACTATCTTGGAATCCATGGTTCTGTTGACATTTTGGCTGCTGCTAATGTCATTTGGATTTTTGTTTTTAAAATCCAACCTTTACCTCCACATTTTATTCCTTTTGAAAAGACGCGCACATGTGACATCTGCACGTCAACGTGCATTCTAAGCTGCATGTGCCTGCCCTCATCAGATCGCAGCTGCTGCGCAGCTTGAGGCAAGGCAAGTATCAGCATTGGGGAATGGCTGGGAATACCTGGTTCCATTGACATTTTGGCTGCTGCTATTGTCATTTGGATTTTTGTTTTTCAAATCTAACCTTTCCCTCCCCATTTTATTCCTTTTGAAAAGATGCGCACATGTGACAGATGCACGTCAATGGCCATTCTAAGCTGAATGTGCCTGCCATCGTCAGATCACAGCAGCTATGCCGCTTGAGGCCAGGCAAGAACTGGCATGGGAGACTAGCTGGGAATCCCCGGTTCCATTGACATTTCGGCTGCTGTTATTGTCATTTGGATTTTTGTCTTTCAAATCTAACCTTTCTCTCCCCATTTTATTCCTTTTGAAAAGATGCGCACATGTGACATCTGCACATCAACGGCCATTCTAAGCTGAATGTGACTCCCCTCATCAGATCACAGCCGCTACACAGCTTGAGGCTGGGCAAGTACCAGCATGGGAGACTGGCTGGTATTTCACTGTTACGTTGACATTTTGGCTGCTGCTATTGTCATTTGGATTTTTTAATTTTTGTTTTTAAAATCTAACCTTTACCTCCACATTTTATTCCTTTTGGAAAGAAGCGCACATGTGACATCTGTATGTCAACGGCCATTTTAAGCTGAATGTGGCTGACTTTGTCAGATCACAGCTGCTATGCAGCTTTAGGCTGGGCAAGTACCAGCATGGGGGAATGGCTGGGAATCCCTGGTTCCATTGACATATTGGCTGCTGTTATTGTCATTTGGATTTTTGGAATTTTTTTTTTTAAATCTAATCTTTCCCTCCCCATTTTATTCCTTTTGAAAAGACGCTCACATGAGACATCTGCACGTTAACGGGAATTCTAAGCTGAATGTGCCTTCTCTTGCCAGATTGCAGCTGCTACGCAGCTTGAGGCCAGGCAAGTGCATGGCATGGGAAACTGGCTGGGAATCCCCGATTCCATTGACATTTTGGCTGCTGCTATTGTCATTTGGATATTTGTTTTTAAAATCTAACCTTTCCCTCCCCATTTTATTCCTTTTGAAAAGAGGCGCTCATGTGACTTCTGCACATCAACGGCAATTCTAAGCTGAATGTTCCTGCCCTTGTCAGCTTGCAGCCACTATGTAGCTGGAGGCCAGGCAAGTACTGGAATGGGAAACTGGCTGGGAATTCCCAGTTCCATTGACGTTTTGGCTGCTGCTATTGTCATTTGGATTTTTGTTTTTCAAATCTAACCTCTCCCTCCCCATTTTATTCCTTTTGAAAAGACACGCACATGTGACATCTGCACGTCAACGGCCACTCTAAGCTGAATGTGCCTGCCCTCGTCAGATCGCAGCCACTACGCAGCTTGAGGCTGGGCAGTACCATTATGGGAGACTGGCTGGGATCCCATGTTTCCGTTGACAATTTGGCTGCTGCTATTGTTATTTGGATTTTTGTATTTTTGTTTTTAAAATCTAACCTCTCCCGCCGCATTTTATTCATTTTGAAAAGACGCACACATGTAATATCTGCACATCAGCAGCCATTCTAAGCTGAATGTGCCTTCCCTTGTCAAATTGCAACTGCTGTGCAGCTTTTAACTGGGCAAATACCTTCATGGGAGACTTGTTGGGAATCCCTGTTTCTGTTAACATTTTGGCTGCTGCTATTGTCATTTGGATTTTTGGAATTTCGTTTTTAAAATCTTACCTTTCCCTCCCCATTTTATTCCTTTTGAAAAGACGCGCATATGTGGCATCTGCACGTCAACGGCCATTCTAAGCTGAATGTGCATTCCCTCGTCAGATCACAGCCGCAACGCAGCTTGAGGCCAGTCAAGTACTGGCATGGGAGACTGGCTGGGGATCCCAGTTGTCGTTTACTTTTTAGCTGTTGCTATTGTCATTTGGATTTTGGATTTTTGTTTTTAAAATCTAACCTTTCCCTCCCCATTTTATTCCTTTTGAAAAGACGCGCACATGTAACATCTGCACGTCAGCGGCCATTCTAAGCTGAATGTCTCTCCTCTTGTCAGATAGCAGCTGCTGTGCAGCTTGAGGCAAGGCAAGTTCCAGTATGGGAGACTGGCTGTGAATCCCCAATTCCATTGACATTTTGGCTTCTGCTATTGTCATTTGAATTTTTGTTTTTAATATCTTACCTTTCCCTCCCCATTTTATTCCTTTTGAAAAGACACGCACATGTGAAATCTACATGTTAGCAGCCATTCTAAGCTTAATGTGCCTGCTCTCATCAGATCGCAGCCGCTGCGCAGCTTGAGGCTGGGCTAGTACTGGCATGGGAGACTGGCTGGGAATCCACGGTTCCATTGACAATTTGGCTGCAGCTATTGTCATTTGAATTTTTGGATTTTTGTTTTTAAAATCTAGCCTTTCCCTCCCCATAATATTCCTTTTGAAAAGATGTGCACATCTGTCACCTGCAAGTCAACAGCCATTCTAAGATGAATGTGCCTGCCCTCGTCAGATCGCAGCCGCTACGCAGCTTGGGGCCGGGCAAGTACAGGCATGGGAAACTAGCTGGTAATCCCTTGTTCCGTTGACATTTCGGCTGCTGCTATTGTCATTTGGATTTTTGTTATTAAATTCTAACTAGTGTTGAGCCAACCCGTAGTGTTCGAGTTCGGTTCGGTTCGTCGAACACCGTTAAAACCAATGGCAGGCAAACAAAAACACATAGAAACACCTTCAAATGTGTCCAAAAGCTGACAAACTGCTCAGAAGACACAACTAACACATGGAAAAGTGACAAGTATGTATAGTCATGCGAAAAGAAAAGAGGTGGAGGAGTAAAAGGAGGGGGAGACACAGATATAGGCATGTCATGCCCTTCTAAAATCCAAAAAGTGAGAAGCCGACACGTTCAGTCGGCTCCTGCCCGTGCCACCTCCGTGTCGCCGGGTTTGTGCCAGAGCCGCGGTGAACCCTGACGGCCAGCCCCCCTCTCCCAATACTGGTGCCTGTCCGCTGGTGGGTCGAGCGAGCCCCCCTGTGGTGGAGGCAGCTCTAAGCTTTTTAATTTAAATTGTCTCTCTAATTTGAATGAATACACTTTAAATCCATTTACAAGGATCTATTGGAGGGCAAGTCTCATGCCAGCAGCCGCGTAATTCCAGCTCCAGTAGCGTCCACTAAAGCTGCTACAGTTAAAAAGCTTTTATCAGGATCGAGCTCGGCTGTCCACCGCAAGGCATCCTACTGCCAGTCCCAGCCCCTATGCCTTGGGGTGCCTCCTGATGCTCTTCACTGAGTATCCCGTGGTCCCGAAGCATTTCCTTTGAAAAAATTAAGTGTCCAAACTACAGGTGGTGTAGCTTGCTTAACAGCCGGGATAATCCGCTGACTAGCAGACACTGCTACTAGGCACAAAGTATTTCCTGGGCTAGATGAATTTAAAAATTTGTAATTAGATACTCTCGTTGGATGCTGAGAAAGCATTCCATAGAGTCTCCTGGCACGCCATATATGATTCTCTTAAAAAGCTTGGGGTAGGGGTCTAGGGGACCCTTTTATAGCCAAAATCACGGCCCTGTATCACAATACGTCACCTAGGCTGAAGATAAATGGAACTGTAGCACCCTGAGGGCTCGGTTGCTACAGAGGTATTGCACCTCACCCAGAGGTGTGATATCTCACTCTCAGGTAAGGATGGAGTGTGGATCAGGACCCGACACCTGCATGCATTACACCACATTGCCGTGGGGCAGGGCGACCAATATGCCTCTGAGATGGGCACGACAGTCCCTGTCCCTGGCTGGAGTGTGGGGAGGGAACACTGAAGAAGGGGAACCCTGTTGTGCAGGAGCAGGGAGGAAGCAGTACCTGGGTGCATTTAGAAGGGAGTATAAAAGGTGGGCACCATCTTAGTTCAGTGCAGAGAAGTCTGAGCAGAAGTGGCAGGGAGCAGGGGCTCTGCATGAGCTCTGCTCCGGAGGCGGGCCTAGTAACAGAGGCCCAGGCCTGGAAGAGGGAGAAGGAAGGAAGAGGAGCGGAGAAGGCTCCAGGAACAAGGAATGAAGGGATCCCAGGGGTGCGGACGGGCGAGTCGCCACCGCACGCCCGAATCCACCTGCGTGGAGGGGTCAGGTCAAAGGGGGAGACCGGTCCCCGAAACTAGTGGAGGCAGGAAATGACCCTCAGCTAGAAACCGGAGGCTGTGACATTTTATGTGGCCCAGCCCCTCGCTACACCCGCTAGGAAGGCACCACATAGGGTCAGGGAAATTGGCGCCAAGTTAACCAAGAGGAGGCCCGAGGCAGCCGGACAGAAGGGTTGGTAAGAAAGGCCAGACAAAGGACACACAAAGGGGGTCCTGTGAAGCGCTCCAAAGTTATCTGGGAGTTGTCTGAGCCCCTCACCTGGTGAGCACAGTACGACGTGGGCAGCCGTTACCTGCAGACGTGGTCTGGATAATAAGAACTGTGAGTAAAGGCCCTGGACTGCATCACTGACTCCGTGTCGTTACTGCTGCTGCCCTGCACCATCACCCCCATCCTCCGCATACACTGCCCTGAGGCTATACTCCTCCCGTGGGGAGTTATGCTACGCTCTGCTGCACCCACAACACCAGCCTCAGCGGTCTGCCCTGCAGCGGCGGTTCACTCTGACCGCAATCCACGGGTGGTGTAGTCGGACATTTAAACATCAAAACCACATAAATAGTTCCGCCACTGGTTTGACCACCCTGAGCCACGGAACCGGGTCGCCGCCACGAAGACTACAACCACCAGCATCCACCAAAAAGGGTCTGACTCCGGGTGTCCCAAGGCCCAGGGGGTGCATCAGAACATTTTCATCACCTTTCACAATCACCAATGGGACAAGGCAGGGATGTCCTCTGTCCCCTCTCTTAAACATCCTAGTGACGGAGCACCTGCTCTCATCAATTCGCCATATCCCCAATATTAGGTGGATTGAGGTGGGAGTCACCGAGTACAAGTGCTCTCTATTTGCTGATGATGTCCTAGTATATATCACTCAATCACATATATCCATCCATGCTGTTATGGCTGAAATAGATCACTTTGTTACATGGTCAAATTTTAAAATCAATGTAGCGAAGTCTGAGGCCCTCGATGTCTCCCTCCCCAAATCCATATAGGATTCCATCCAGTCCAACTTTCCCTTTGCCTGGCCCTCACAGGGTATCAAATACTTAGGAATTCCTATTCATAGAGACCTCTCCCATCTAAGTTATCTTAATTTTGGGCCCTTTATTGAACAACTCCATACAGACCACGGTTGGCAAGTTAGAACTGTAAGATTCACTACGTGAACCACTGGTGTTTTGTGGAAAAGCACATGTACACTGTGTTCCAAATTATTATGCAAAAAGTGTTTAGGAGTGATAAGGGAAGAATTTGTTTGTTTGTCAATTAAACTCATTGATGGCGATGTGTGTCAGGGCTCTTTATATCACTGTAAGCAATTGCAGACACCTGTGCTAATTAGTTTGGCAGGTGTGTCCAATGAAAGGCAAGACTACTTAAGAAGGCTGTCTCACATTATTAAGCAGCCTACATTTTCTGCCAAAATGGGAAAGAAAAAGGATGTGTCGGCTGCTGAGAAGCAACAAATTGTGGAGTGTTTAGGTCAAGGCATGACTACAAACAACATTGTGCGATGATCAGGATGAAGTGTCTTGGCAATCAAGAAGTATGTAGCTGATTCACAGTACACACGTGTGCGTGCTGATAAGGGCAAATTGAGGACTCTTTCCTACAGGCAATTACGTCAGGTTAAAAAAGCAGTGGCAAAAAAGCCTTGTCATAGCAGCAGACACGTTTTTGAAGCTGCTGGTGCCTCCAACGTCCCCCGAACAACAAGATGCAGGGTCCTTCAGAGGTTTGCAGCTGTGCATACGCCATCCTGTCGACCTCCTCTATCCACTTCACACAAGCAGAAACGGCTCCAGTGGGCCAAACATTACATGAAGACTGATTTCAAAACTGTTTTGTTCACGGATGAGTGCCTTGCAGCGCTCGATGGTCCAGATGGATGGAGTTGAGGATGGCTGGTTGATGGACACCCCACGCAAACACGGCTACAGCGCCAACAAGGAGGAGGTGGAGTAATGTTTTGGGCTGGAATCATGGGGAGAGAGATTGTCGGCCCCTTTAGGATCCCTGAAGGTGCTAAAGATGAACTCCATAATGTATGTGGATTTTCTCAAACAGCACTTCCTGCCATGGTTCAAGAAGAAGAACCGTGTATTTCACAGCAAGATCATTTTTTTGCATGATAATGCACCATCTCATGCTGCACATAAAACATCTGCATCTCTGGCTGATATGGGCATAAAAGGGGACAAACTTATGGTGTGACCCCCATGCTCCCCTGACCTCTACCCCATTCAGAACCTCTGGAGCATCATCAAAAGGAGTGTCTATGATGGCGGGAGGCAGTTCACATCTAAGCAACAGCTCTGGGAGGGTATTCTGTCCTCATGCAAAACAATTGAAGCAGAAACCATCCAAAACCTGACAAGTTCAATGGACGAGAGAGTTCAGAAGCTCCTTTCGAACAAGGGGTCCTATGTGAAAGTGTAACATCACCTAGAATAAAGTTTTGAGTTGAAAACTGTTTGATTTCAGTTTCTAATAACCTGCTAATGCTTATAATTTCAAAAATGACCATTTTTTGGGTCTTTATTAAAATGAAAAGGTTGATCGAAAAGTTTGGGGGATCTAAGAGTGTGGCAACCCAGTAGTCATGATTACTTCGAATTCTGACAATATGAGGGTCATGTTGCAGGTAGTGCAGCAAGAAGGCACTCATGTGTGTTGCGCATCCAGGAGCACCAAGTCCCTGTTGTGTTGGTGGCGAGGTAACAATCATGCTTCCTTCCTCTGTCCTCTCCCCCCAACCTCGCACAACAGAAATGTGATCAAGGTCTCCCTCATCTGATGAGTCTTCCATCAGTTCGTCCTCCACTTCTTCCTGGGCTCCTGCACCTTCCTCACTAGTTTGGCTGCTACCATGCGCCCTGGTAAAACCATCTCCCCCACCCTCACATGCCTGCCGCCTTGCTGCTGCCGACCGTCTGGACCTTGCAGATGTTAGCCCTTCCGCATACAACTCCTCCTCCTCTACTTCCTCCACCTCCTCTTGTGCCACCACCTGACTCCGAATTCTGTTTAACATGTGCTCCAGCATGTAAATCACCGGAATAGTCATGCTGATAATGGCATCGTCAGCACTAAACATCTTCGTCGCCATTTCAAAACTGTGCAGAAGGGTGCATAGGTCCCTGATCTGAGACCACTCCTCCAGCGTGATTTGCCCCACCTCTGGATCTCGTTGGCCCAGGCTATACGTCAGAACGTATTGCAGCAGGGCTGGTCAGTGCTGCCACAGTCGCTGCAACATGTGCAGAGTTGAATTCCACCGGGTAGGCACATCGCATTTTAGCCGGTGAAGTGGCAGGCCCAACGTCTTCTGTAGAGATGTAAGTCGCTGAGCTGCGGGATGCGAACGGCGGAAGTGAGCACACAGCGACCGTGCCCTCTGCAGAAGGCCATCTAGTCTGGGATAGTGGGCTAAAAATTGCTGGACAACCAGGTTCAACACGTGAGCCATACATGGCACGTGTGTGACATTGCCCCGGCGAAGGGCCGCACCCAGGTTTGCAGCATTGTCGCACACGGCCTTCCCTGGTTTCAGGTCCAGTGGAGACAACCATTCATGAAATTGGTTCTCCAGAGCTGACCACAACTCCTCAGCTGTGTGACTCACATTTCCCAGACATTTCAAAGTAAAAACCGCCTGATGACGTTGAGCCCTACTGCCAGCATAGTAAGGAGGTGTGCAGGATCCCTTCTGCGCAGTTAGAAAGCTTGTGGCATGACCAGACAGGCTTTGGGTGCAGGTGGAAGACCGAGAGGAGGTTGAGGAGGCAGAAGCAGTGGAGGAACTTTGACATAAAGAGGATTGACGCACAACTCGTGGGGACGGCAAGACTTGGACAGCAGCCCCTTGTCCTGCTGTCACCATAGTTACCCAGTGCCCAGTCAGCGACATGTAACGCCCCTGTCCATGCCAACTCGTCCAAGTGTATGTGGTGAAATGCACCCTGTCACACACAGAGTTTCTCAAAGAAGCGGTGATGTTGTGTGCGACATGCTGGTGGAGCGCAGGCACATCTTTCTTTGAGAAGTAGTGCCGACTGGGCATCTGGTACTGGCGCACTGCGACCGACATAAGGTCTCGAAAATCCTCTGTGTCCAAGGCAGCATTTCTGTAGCCAAGAGCTTGCAGATGGTGAAATTCAACCTCTTAGCTTTCTCATGGCTAGGAGGAAATG
Organism: Phyllobates terribilis; assembly: GCF_046119375.1. NCBI lineage: Eukaryota > Metazoa > Chordata > Amphibia > Anura > Dendrobatidae > Phyllobates > Phyllobates terribilis. The sequence goes on from NW_027362792.1 coordinate 7,386,397, forward strand.
GTCTTTTACTTGTCCACATCTGAGGGACCGAGGGCTGGCTATTGTGCTTAGACGGGGTTGATAAGGGTGTCCCCGGCAAACTGCCCGTCAGTGAGGAAGATGCAGGCGGACATGTTAGGTTGCCTTGATCCAAAGGTGGTGCTATCGATGTCGGACAGTGCTCAACACCAGCTGGTGTTACCACCTCGAAAGAAAATGATGACCTGCCAATCACGCTGGCTGTTGCGGGTAAAGTGGTGGCAGGTCTTCGCTCCAAAACAGGTGTGACTGCTGTCCCCCCAGTCACAGAGGATGAAGAGGCCGCGGATGCACAAGATATGGCAGACGGTGGTTGGCCCGGCCGGCTAGGCCGCATTGTAGCACACTGAGCTTCCCACTGCAACTTATGCTTCATGTCCATGTGCCGGTTCATGCATGAAGTACTCAAACTATGTATTTTTTGGCCTCTACTTAGCTTTTGCTGACAAATGTTACAGATAACACGAGCTGGGTCATCTTTATCGATCTGAAAAAATGCCCAGGCTATGCAAGGCTTAGCACCCATGCGACCTGAAGAGCCACCACGATTTTTGGTGAGAGGCAGAGTTGTGTTTGAGGATGCAGTTGTTGACGTGCTTCCAGTAAAATGTCTCTGTCCAGGAAGGCGCAACCTGACCTCGTCGTCACTAGCATCTTCCTCCACCTCCTCTGCTGACCTCATCTCTTGGCTGACTGTGGGTTGACAGGAAGTGGGATCTCCAACCTAATCACCATCACCCTGTGCGTTATCACACCCGTCGTCCTCAGAGCCAACCTGTTCCTGCCCTGACAAAATACTAAAGTTGTCGCTCCAATCAGGTATTTGAGTCTCATCATCGTCTTCCTCATTGTCTCCACCAACAGGAGTTACAGTTTGGGAATGAGGGTCTACATTATGATCAGAACCTTCTGCGTCTGGTCCTGGATCCGACTCATAAAGATTCTGGGCATCAGTGCAGATCATTTCCTCGTCTGGATTCACAGAAGCGCTGGAGTCGACCTCTGATTCCCAGGCTATAGTATGAGTAAACAGCTCTGCAGACTCAACCATCTGTTCTACCTCATACTCAGACGGGCAGCTGGAGATTTGGGAGCTGTGAGGAAGCAAGTGCGATTGGGGTGACACCTTTGAGGACTGGAGAATTTGTGATGTTGAAGTTGATGTGGAGGAGAGCCCACTTAAAGGAGCACTTGATATCCGTTGAAGCACCTGCTGTTTTTGTGCCTCATCTGGAATTTGTAGCGGTTGGCGTGGCCGTAAGAAAGGGATCTTATCACATTGTCCGCTAAAAGAAGTAGACATTTTAGTTTGGCTGGAAGATGGTCTTTCTTCTGCAGATGTTACTGTTGCTTTAACACCTACCCCAGGGACACAACCTTTTTTCCCCTTCCCAACACGCCTATTCCCCTTTCCACCAGCAGCAGGCCTTTTTCCACTCATTTTGGTGGTTAACTAATTCACAACTCTGAAGTTGTTTGCACAAAAAAACAATGGATGGGAACCGAGCAGAGCTGAGTGGATAAACTGTGGTATTTGGCCAAAACTATTGGCTGGTTAGATGCAGAAAAAAATTATATTCAATTTGCAACCTGATGGAGGTCAGTATAGATGGACTAATAGAACAAGTCCCACACACAGCTAGAAGCCCAAATATTTTTTCAGAGGTAGATGCAGAAAAAAATATATTCAGTTTGCAACCTGATGGAGGTCAGTATAGATGGACTAATAGAGAAAGTCCCACACACTGCTAGAAGGCCAAATATTTTTTCAGAGCTAGATGCAGAAAAAAATTATATTCAGTTTGCAACCTGATGGAGGTCAGTATAGATGGACTAATAGAGAAAGTCCCACACACTGCTAGAAGGCCAAATATTTTTTCAGAGCTAGATGCAGAAAAAAATATATTCAGTTTGCAACCTGATGGAGATCTCTATAGATGGATTAATAGAACAAGTCCCACACACAGCTAGAAGCCCAATATTTTTTCAGAGGTAGATGAAGAAAAAAATATATGCAGTTTGCAACCTGATGGAGGTCAGTATAGATGGACTAATACAACAAGTCCCACACACAGCTAGAAGCCCAATATTTTTTCAGAGGTAGATGCAGAAAAAAATATATTCAGTTTGCAACCTGATGGAGGTCTGTATAGATGGATTAATAGAACAAGTCCCACACACAGCTAGAAGCCCAATATTTTTTCAGAGGTAGATGAAGAAAAAAATATATTCAGTTTGCAACCTGATGGAGGTCAGTATAGATGGACTAATACAACAAGTCCCACACACAGCTAGAAGCCCAATATTTTTTCAGAGGTAGATGCAGAAAAAAATATATTCAGTTTGCAACCTGATGGAGGTCAGTATAGATGGACTAATACAACAAGTCCCACATACAGCTAGAAGCCCAAGATTTTTTCAGAGGTAGATTCAGAAAAAAATATATTCAGTTTGCAACCTGATGGAGGTCTGTATAGGTGGATTAATAGAACAAGTCCCACACACAGCTAGAAGCCCAATATTTTTTCAGAGGTAGATGCAGAAAAAAATATATTCAGTTTGCAACCTGATGGAGGTCAGTATAGATGGACTAATACAACAAGTCCCACACACAGCTAGAAGCCCAATATTTTTTCAGAGGTAGATGCAGAAAAAAATATATTAAGTTTGCAACCTGATGGAGGTCAGTATAGATGGACTAATACAACAAGTCCCACACACAGCTAGAAGCCCAATATTTTTTCAGAGGTAGATGCAGAAAAAAATATATTCAGTTTGCAACCTGATGGAGGTCAGTATAGATGGACTAATACAACAAGTCCCACACACAGCTAGAAGCCCAATATTTTTTCAGAGGTAGATGCAGAAAAAAATATATTCAGTTTGCAACCTGATGGAGGTCTTCATTGTTCCTGCAGAGATCCATCCAATGCCCCTCCCCCAAACCCGCTGTACACTCAAACTGCGTATTAACATTAATTTTCATCATTACTGAGAAGTAATCCAGTTATGATTTTGGTGCACGAACAGTTATCGAACAGCCGAATTTTTCTCAAATCGTTCGTGTTTGCCGAACGGCTTGAATTTGAGATTGGCGAACAGTTAGAGTAGAACAACGCTTATCTCTACTTGGGATTCCCAGCCAGTCTCCCATGATGGTACTTGACCAATCTCAAGCTACGTAGCGGCTGCAATCTGACGAGGACAAGCACATTCAGCTTAGAAAGGCCGTTGATGTGCAGATGTCACATGTGCGTGTCTTTTCAAAATGAATAAAATGGGGAGGGAAATTTTAGATTTTATAAACAAATATCCAAATTACAATAGCGGCTGCGAAAATGTGACTGGAAAGGGGGATTCCCAGTTAGTCACCCATGTCTCTACTTGCTCAGCCTCAAGCTGCATAAAGGCTGCGATATGACAAGGGCAGGTACATTCAGCTTAGAATGGCCGTTGACGTGCAGATGTCACATGTTCGCGTCTTTTCAAAAGGAATAAAATGGGGAGGGAAAGGATGGATTCAAAAAAAAAAAATCCAAAAATCCAAATGACAATAGCAGCTGCCAACAGAACCGGGGATTCCCAGCCAGTCTCCCATGCTGGTACTTGCCCATCCTCAAGCTGCGTTGCGGCTGTGTTCTGACGAGGGCAGGTACATTCAGCTTAGAATGGCCACTGACATGCCTATGTCACATGTGCGTGTCTTTTCAAAAGGAATAAAATGGGGAGGGAAAAGTTAGAATTTAAAAGCAAAAAGCCAAATGACAATAGCACCAGCCAAAATGTTAACGGAACCAGTGATTCCCAGCCAGCCTCCCAAGCTGGTACTTGCCCAGACTCAAGCTGCATAGCTGCTGTGATCTAACAAGGTTAGGCACATTAAGTTGAGTGTGGCCGTTAACGTGTAGATGACACATGTGCGCAACTTTTCAAAAGGAATAAAATGGGGAGGGAAAGATTAGATTTTAAAAACAAAAATCCAAATGACAATAGCAGCAGCCAAAATGTCTTTGTAACCGAGGATATTCAGCCAGTCACCCATACCAGCACTTGCCCTGCCTCAAGTTGCGTAGCAGCTGTGATCTGACATGGGCAAGCACATTCAGCTTAGAATGGCTGCTAACGTGTAGTTGTCACATGTGCGTGTCATTTCAAAAGGAATAAAATGGGGAGGGAAAGGTTAGATTTTAAAAACAAAAATCCAAATGACAATAGCAGCAGCCAAAATGTCAATGGAAACAGGGACTCCCAGCCACTCTTCCATGCTGGTACATACCCAACCTCAAGCTGCATTGCAGCTGTGATCTGACGAGAGCAGGCACATTCAGTTTAGAATGGCCGTTGACGTGCCAATGTCACATGTGCGTGTCTTTTCAAAAGGAATAAAATGGGGAGGGAAAAGTTAGAATTTAAAAGCAAAAAGCCAAAAATCCAAATGACAATAGCACCAGCCAAAATGTTAACAGAACCAGGATTCCCAGCCAGTCTCCCATGCTGGTATTTGCCCAGAAACAAGCTGCATAGCTGCTGTGATCTAATGAGGGTAGACACATTAAGCTGAGTGTGGCCGTTGATGTGTGGATGTCACATGTGCATGTGTTTTCAAAAGGAATAAATTGGGGAGGGAAAAGTTAGATTTCAAAAACAAAAATCCAAATGACAAAAGCAGCTGCCAAAATTTCAACAAAACTGGGGATTCCCAGCCAGTGTCCCATGCTGGTACTTGCCCAGCCTCAAGCTGCATTGCAGCTGTGATCTGACGAGGGCAGGCACATTCAGCTTAGAATGGCCATTGACGTGCCAATGTCACATGTGCGTGTCTTTTCAAAAGGAATAAAATGGGGAGGGAAAGGTTAGATTTTAAAAACAAAAATCCAAATGACAATAGCAGCAACCATAATGTCATTGGAACCGAGGATATTCAGCCAGTCACCCATACCAGCACTTGCCCAGCCTCAAGTTGCATAGCAGCTGTGATCTGAAGAGGGTAGGTACATTCAGCTTAGAATGGCCAATGACATGTGGATGTCACATGTGCACGTCTTTTCAAAAGGAATAAAATGGTGAGGGAAAAGTTAGATTTTAAAAACAAAAATCCAAAAATCCAAATGACAATAGCAGCAGCAAAAATGTCTATGGAACTGGGGAGTCCCAGCCAGACTCCCATGTTGGTACTTGCCCAACCTCAAGCAGTGTAGCGGCTGTGATCTGACCCAGGAAGGAACATTCAGCTTAGAAGGCCGTTGACGTGCAGATGTTACATGTGCGCGTCTTTTCAAAACGAATAAAATGGGGAGGGAAAGGTTAGATATTAAAAACAAAAATCCAATAATCCAAATGACAATAGCAGCAGCCAAAATGTCAACGAACCTGGGGATCCCCAGCCAGTCTCCCATGCTGGTACTTGCCCAGCCTCAAAGTGCGTAGCAGCTGCAATCTGACGAGGGCAGGCACATTCAACTTAGAATGGCCGTTGACATGCAAATATCACAAGTGCGCGTCTTTTCAAAAGGAATAAAACGGGGAGGGAAAGGTTAGATTTTTAAACCAAAAATCCAAATGACAATAGCAGCAGCCAAATTGTCAAAGAAACAAGGGATTCCCAGCCAGTCTCCCATGCCGGTACTTGCCCAACCTCAAGCTTCGTAGTGGCTGCAATCTGACCCAGGAAGGAACATTCAGCTTAGAAGGCCGTTGACGTACAAATGTTACATGTGCGCGTCTTTTCAAAAGGAATAAAATGGGGAGGGAAAGGTTAGATTTTAAAAACAAAAATCCAAAAATCCCAATGACAATAGCAGCAGCCAAAATGTCCACGGAAGAGGTGATTCCCTGCCAGCCTCCTATGCCTGTACTTGCCCAGCCACAAGGTGCGTAGTGGCTGCGATCTGACAAGGGCAGACACATTCAGCTTAGAATGGCCGTTCACGTGCAGATGTCACATGTGCGTGTCTTTTCAAAAGGTATAAAATGGGGAGGGAAAAGTTAGATTTTAAAAACCAAAAATCCAAATGACAATAGCAGCAGCCAAAATGTTAATTGAAGCGGGGATTCCCAGCCAGTCTCCCATGCATGTACTTGCCCATCCTCAAGCTGCACAGCAGCTGCAATTTGACAAGTGTAAGCACATTCAGCTTAGAATGGCCGTTGACATGCAGATGTCACATGTGCGCGTCTTTTCAAAAGGAATAAAATGGATAGGGAAAAGTTAGATTTTAAAAACAAAAATCTAAAAATCCAAATGACAATAGCAGAGGCCAAAATGTCTACGGAACTGGGGATTCACAGCCAGCCACCCATGCCGGTACTTGCCCTGCCTCAAGCTGTGTAGCGGCTGCAATTTGACGAGGGTAGGCAAATTCAGCTTAGAATGGCCGTTGATGTGCAGAATTCACATGTGAGCGTCTTTTCAAAAGGAATAAAATGGGGAGGGAAAGGTTAGATTTTAAAAACAAAAATCCAAAAATCCAAATGACAATAACAGCAGCAGCAGCCAAAATGTCAATGGAACTGGGCATTCCCAGCTTTTCTCCCATGCTGTTACTTGCCCAGCCTCAAAGTGCGTAGCGGCTGCAATCTGACACGGACAGGCACATTTAGCTTAGAATGACCGTTGACATGCAGATGCTACATGTGCGCGTCTTTTCAAAAGGAATAAAATGGGGAGGGATAGGTTAGAGTTTAAAAACAAAAATTCAAATAACAATAGCAGCAGCCAAAATGTTTTTGGAACAGGGTATTCCCAGCCTGCCACCCATGCCGTTACTTGCCCAACCTCAAAATGTGTAGCAGTTGCAATCTGACAAGGGAAGGCACATTCAGCTTAGAATGGCCGTTGACCTGCAAATGTCACATGTGCGCGTCTTTTCAAAAGGAATAAAATGGGGAGGGAAAGGTTTGAATTTAAAAACAAAAATTCAAAAATCCAAATGACAATAGCAGCAGCCAAAATGTCAATGGAACAGGGGACTCCAAGCCAGTCTCCCATGCTGGTACTTGCCCAACCTCAAGCTGTGTAGCGGCTGCGATCTGACAAGGGAAGGCATGTTCAGCTTAGAATGGCCATTGACCTGCAGATGTCACATGTGCGCGTCTTTTCAAAAGGAATAAAATGGGGAGGGAAAGGTTAGATTTTAAAAACAAAAATCCAAATGACAATAGCAGCAACCATAATGTCATTGGAACCGAGGATATTCAGCCAGTCACCCATACCAGCACTTGCCCGGCCTCAAGTTGCATAGCAGCTGTGATCTGAAGAGGGTAGGTACATTCAGCTTAGAATGGCCAATGACGTGTGGATGTCACATGTGCACGTCTTTTCAAAAGGAATAAAATGGGGAGGGAAAAGTTAGATTTTAAAAACAAAAATCCAAAAATCCAAATGACAATAGCAGCAGCAAAAATGTTGACGGAACTGGGGAGTCCCAGCCAGACTCCCATGTTGGTACTTGCCCAACCTCAAGCAGTGTAGCGGCTGTGATCTGACCCAGGAAGGAACATTCAGCTTAGAAGGCCGTTGACGTGCAGATGTTACATGTGCGCGTCTTTTCAAAACGAATAAAATGGGGAGGGAAAGGTTAGATATTTAAAACAAAAATCCAATAATCCAAATGACAATAGCAGCAGCCAAAATGTCAACGAACCTGGGGATTCCCTGCCAGTCTCCCATGCTGGTACTTGCCCAGCCTCAAGGTGCGTAGCAGCTGCAATCTGACGAGGGAAGGCACATTCAACTTAGAATGGCCGTTGACATGCAAATATCACAAGTGCGCGTCTTTTCAAAAGGAATAAAACGGGGAGGGAAAGGTTAGATTTTTAAACCAAAAATCCAAATGACAATAGCAGCAGCCAAATTGTCAAAGAAACAGGGAATTCCCAGCCAGTCTCCCATGCCGGTACTTGCCCAACCTCAAGCTTCGTAGTGGCTGCGATCTGACCCAGGAAGGAACATTCAGCTTAGAAGGCCGTTGACGTACAAATGTTACATGTGCGCGTCTTTTCAAAAGGAATAAAATGGGGAGGGAAAGGTTAGATTTTAAAAACAAAAATCCAAAAATCCCAATGACAATAGCAGCAGCCAAAATGTCCACGGAAGAGGTGATTCCCTGCCAGCCTCCTATGCCTGTACTTGCCCAGCCACAAGGTGCGTAGTGGCTGCGATCTGACAAGGGCAGACACATTCAGCTTAGAATGGCTGTTGACGTGCAGATGTCACATGTGCGTGTCTTTTCAAAAGGAATAAAATGGGGAGGGAAAGGTTAGATTTTAAAAACCAAAAATCCAAATGACAATAGCAGCAGCCAAAATGTTAATTGAAGCGGGGATTCCCAGCCAGTCTCCCATGCATGTACTTGCCCATCCTCAAGCTGCACAGCAGCTGCAATTTGACAAGTGTAAGCACATTCAGCTTAGAATGGCCGTTGACATGCAGATGCCACATGTGCGCGTCTTTTCAAAAGGAATAAAATGGATAGGGAAAAGTTAGATTTTAAAAACAAAAATCTAAAAATCCAAATGACAATAGCAGAGGCCAAAATGTCTACGGAACTGGGGATTCACAGCCAGCCACCCATGCCGGTACTTGCCCTGCCTCAAGCTGTGTAGCGGCTGCAATTTGACGAGGGTAGGCAAATTCAGCTTAGAATGGCCGTTGATGTGCAGAATTCACATGTGAGCGTCTTTTCAAAAGGAATAAAATGGGGAGGGAAAGGTTAGATTTTAAAAACAAAAATCCAAAAATCCAAATGACAATAACAGCAGCAGCAGCCAAAATGTCAATGGAACTGGGCATTCCCAGCTTTTCTCCCATGCTGTTACTTGCCCAGCCTCAAAGTGCGTAGCGGCTGCAATCTGACACGGACAGGCACATTTAGCTTAGAATGACCGTTGACATGCAGATGCTACATGTGCGCGTCTTTTCAAAAGGAATAAAATGGGGAGGGATAGGTTAGAGTTTAAAAACAAAAATTCAAATAACAATAGCAGCAGCCAAAATGTTTTTGGAACAGGGTATTCCCAGCCTGCCACCCATGCCGTTACTTGCCCAACCTCAAAATGTGTAGCAGTTGCAATCTGACAAGGGAAGGCACATTCAGCTTAGAATGGCCGTTGACCTGCAAATGTCACATGTGCGCGTCTTTTCAAAAGGAATAAAATGGGGAGGGAAAGGTTTGAATTTAAAAACAAAAATTCAAAAATCCAAATGACAATAGCAGCAGCCAAAATGTCAATGGAACAGGGGACTCCAAGCCAGTCTCCCATGCTGGTACTTGCCCAACCTCAAGCTGTGTAGCGGCTGCGATCTGACAAGGGAAGGCACATTCAGCTTAGAATGGCCGTTGACCTGCAGATGTCACATGTGCGCGTCTTTCCAAAAGGAATAAAATGGGGAGGGAAAGGTTAGATTTTAAAAACAAAAATCCAAATGACATTACCAGCAGCCAAAATGTCAATGGAATCGGGGATTCCCAGCCAGTCACCCATGCCAGTACTTGCCCAGCCTCAATCTGCATAGCAGCTGCGCTCTGATGAGGGAAGGCACATTTAGCTCAGAATGGCTGTTGATGAGCAGATGTCACATGTGCAAGTGACACCCCAGGGGTCTGGTTGCCACAGTAACAGAGATATTATGTCTGAGAGCAAGTGGGAGGTTTCTCTGGTCAGGAGCCCTAAGCATGCAACACTGCCCGCCCAGACCTGGGAGGGGAGGAATCTGCCCTTATAAACTGGGTCTGGGGCGGGATTAGGTGAGACAGAGACAGAGCCTGCAGAACAAGCAGAGCAGTCAGAGCCTAGAGTGAAGCTGCAGACACAGGAAAAGATACATCAGGAGCTCTGTAGGAGCAGAGGCAGAAGGCCAGGGGCTGTGAGCAGAGATATAGCTCGCCCTGGCTGAAGTTACTAAAACCGGACACAGGAGTCTGAGGCTGTGGGGACTGATATATACCCAGCAGCAGAAACCAGCCGGGAGGGGATTCCAGGTCCTCTGGCCATAGAAGCCCGGAGGCTCAGTCACAAAGAAGGGACCAGCGCCGCCATCCAGGAGCGGAGGCTAACAGAAGGCCCCAAGTCTCCAGCCATACGGGTGAGCACCACACAGTATACTCAGGGACATGGTCTACTTGGAACCGCTGACAGCAAGGTAGCCAGGAAGAGTGCAGATAAACGGGGAGGCCTACAACTCCACCTGGCCAGGGGAACTCCTGCTTGCTCGCAAACTGACCAGGCCCCTTATACTAGCCAGTACTCCCGGGAGGGTCTGCCTTGTACCATCAGTAAAGACCCTGAACTGCACCTCACGTCTCTGTGATTCCTTGCCGCACCAGCACCATTAGCACTGGGACCCTCACACCATCACTCCCATCATCTCTCACATTAGCTGCCCTGAGTCAATACTTCTCCCGTGGGGAGTTATCCCATACTCGGCTGCGCAAACAACATCAGTCTCAGCGGTCGGCAGCGCAGCGGCGGTCCCCACTGACCGAAATCCACGGGTGGCGTAGTCGGACATTTGCTATACATTAAGACTGCCACTGGTTTGACCACACTGGGCACGGACCGGGTCACCACCACACGGAGACTACAACCCCCAGCATTCTACAACAGGCCCGGTTCCGGGTTCCCCTGCACAACACAGGCCCAGGGGGCGCGTCAACTTTGGCGTAGTCGGCAGGATTTCGTGCCCGCAACCACCGGGTACTGCGTGCCTGAAAAAGAGACTTTTATACTTACCTGTGGTGAAGTTTCCCGCCGTCCGGCGTCGTTTCCCGCCATCAGACGCCATCTTGGACCGTTTCCCGCCGTCTTCTGCCTTCTTCCCGCCATCCGCAGCTGCTTCCCGCCTTCGGACGCCATCTTCGGGACGCCGCACGGGAAGAAGAGGGGCGTGGACGCCGAAAGCGCGCGAGATCCGAAGCTCCGCCCCACGCTCTGACGCTGCGCAAGGTCCTGGAAGGGAGGAAGAGCGACGCTGACGTCATCGGAGCGCGACGCCAGGTCCTCAACCCCGACGATCGACTGCGGAGCTGCGGCCTATGAAAGAAGAGCATCGCAAGGTAGGCCAAGGTGCACTAGGGGGGAGGAGGATGCCGGATACCGAGGTGAGCTCCACTGCCACAGCCACCGCCAGTGCAACCGCTGCAGCAGTCATGCCATTCACCATGCCCTATATCCCGGGGGCAACCTGGCTACCCCAGTACTCAGGGTAGTCACATACTCTAAATGACTTTAGAGAAAGACTGGATAGCCTCTTCCAGGTGTACCCCCTCACAGAAAAGCAAAAAGTGAGCATCCTGGTGGCCCAATTAATCGGGGCAGCCCAAAGGGAGGTAAAGTCCTGGCCACCTGGGAGGAAGAGGACTGTCAGAGAAATACTAGCCCGGCTGAAAGACACATTTGATACCCGCACCTCAGCCGAAATAAAGCTCAGATTTTACGGGTGTAAACAGCGGGCACATGAGAGTATAAGAGACTATGCTCTAAACCTACAAGAGGCCCTGAGAGCCATTAAGCAGGCAGACCCTGGCAGCGTGGGAAATGAAGATAAGCTGTTGACTGAACAATTTATTGAGGGTCTACTGTGCAATGCCCACCAAACCTAGTTGCGGGCAATGGCCTTACAGGACCCTGACCTGGACTTTGCACAGTTCAAGGACAGAGCCATCCGGGTGCTCCGAGAACCGGCACTAGGTGGCGCTGTAACCCACAGGCGCCCTGCTATCACTTACCACCAGGAGACGGCGCCCTTGTCTTCAGGGCCTGTGGGAGCTGATGCGCAGGCTTTGAACAATAACCCGGCAACAGACCTGCACCATCAGGTCCAAGAGCTGACTAAGAGCGTTGCCACGCTAACCAGAACTGTGCAGTCTTTACAGGTCTCTTCTCCAGGAAAGATCCAGCTGGAATCCGGACCGTAGGACGTCCCGTGGCACCGACTGAGGAGGACCCCACAGGCCAGAGGAAGACCCAGCGGCAGATACAACGAGGACGGACGACCCATCTGCCACCGCTGCAATCAACCTGGACATGTGGCAAGGTACTGTCATTTAAACAGGCACAACCTGGGGTAGAGGGCCAACCCCCAGGCATAAGACCATCAGGCCCATCAAACTGGCGTGATAAATACGTAGGGGGACGTCCAATCTTGCCTGTGGTACTGGATGGCATTCCTATGAGTGCCCTACTAGACACTGGGTCACAGGTGACCACCATCCCGTACGTGCTCTTTAAACAGTACTGGAATGACTCGGACATAACCCGCTACCCAGATGACGACCTGAGTATCATCGCCAGCAATGGTCAGCCCGTGCCGCAGGTGGGATTCAAAGAGGTGATCATTAAGATCGGTAAAGTCGAACTGGCGGCACAAGGACTGATTATAGCGGACATAGACCGTCATGAGAGTCACCCTAGAATAACCTTGGGAACTAATGTGATTGAAAATTGTCTTGCAGAGGTGATTCTCATTTTACAGCAGGTTGCCAAGAACGCCAGTTCCGGCCAGCAGCGTGTGCTCCAAAAAGAGATCCGGGCACTGATGAAGCGGCAAAAGGTGGAACTATCTGGTGGCGAGATAGGTAGCGTGAGAATGTGTGACCCGTTCCCTATTGCCATGCCCCCAAAAAGTGAGATGATGATTTGGTGCCGGGCAGCTATTGGTCTAAGAGGTAGAGACTACCAAGCAATGGTAGAACCCGTCTACTCAGACAGTAGGCCCACCATTTTGACAGCACGGGGGGTGGTCGATGTACGCCATGGGAGGGTGCCCGTTCGCATCATAAATATCGGGGAGAGAGAAGTACACCTGCCCCGGTATGCCACGCTAGCCAAATTGTTCACCATCAACCAGAACTCTGTACAGGCCGTGGAACCCTTTACTCCATCTCAACCAGAGGAAGGTAACGGCTCTAAGAAACCAATGGAGGACTAGTGTCAGCAACTACATTTGGGTACTGAATCCACTCCCTCACACCAGAAACAGGGAGTCTATCGGGTGGTTCGAGAGTACGAGAGAGTGTTTAGTAAACACCCGCTAGACTTCGGGCGAGTAAAGGGGGTAGAACACCACATCCCCACGGGAGACCATCCTCCCATAAAGGAGAGATACCGACCCATTCCCCTGGCACACTACCAACACGCCAAGGGGATGCTTAGAGACATGAAGGAGGCTGGGGTAATCAGGGACAGCTGTAGCCCCTGGGCAGCTCCACTAGTCTTAGTGAAAAAGAAAGACAACACCATGAGAATGTGTGTAGACTACAGGAAGGTCAACCGTATCACACACAAAGATGCGTACCCGTTACCAAGGATAGAAGAGTCCTTAGCTGAATTAAAATCTGCTAACTTCTTCTATACTTTGGATCTCACTAGCGGGTACTGGCAGGTTCCTGTAGCAGAGGCGGACCGGGAGAAGACCGCATTCACCACCCCGATGGGTCTCAGCGAATTTAACTGTATGCCGTTCGGGCTCTGCAACGCACGAGGAACCTTCCAACGGTTGATGGAATGCTGTCTGGGACACCGGAACTTCGAGACGGTCCTGTTATATCTGGACGATGTCAACGTCTATTCCAAGACCTACGAGGACCACCTGAAACACCTGGCAGAAGTCTTTGAAGCTCTGGCAAACTACGGCCTAAAGGTGAAACCCTCCAAGTGTCACCTTCTGAAACCAAAGGTGCAATACCTGGGACACGTGGTGAGTGCTGACGGAGTGGCTCCTGACCCTGATAAGATCACCGTGATTAAGGACTGGCCAAGACCCTCCAGCATAAAGGAAGTGCAGCAGTTCCTCGGGTTGGTAGGCTACTACCGAAGATTCATTCCCGGTTTCACCAAAATGGCAGCCCCTATGCAGGACCTCCTGATAGGTCAATCTCGGAAAGCCAAAAACCAGAAGCCGCCCTTTAGGTGGGAAAAGCTGGAAGAGGAGTCCTTCTGCCAGCTGAAGATGGCCCTCACGGGGGATGAAATCCTGGCATATCCAGACTACAGCCAGCCATTTATCCTCCACACGAACGCAAGCAACATCGGGCTAGGAGCCGTACTGTCCCAGATCCAGCAAGGGAAAGAACGGGTAATCGCTTACGCCAGCCGAAAGCTACAGCCCACGGAGAGGAACCCTGAGAATTATAGCTCATTCAAGCTGGAGTTCCTGGCAGTAGTGTGGGCAGTGACCGAACGTTTCAAGCATTACCTTGCCTCCTCCAAATTCACCGTGTACACAGATAACAACCCGTTGACACTGTCACGGGTGTGTCACCACGACGATCGTCACACTTACACAGCCTGACTTCTCGCAGCTGAGTTTTTGGTGCTTTGTGTTTTTCGGCAGTGAGGGAGTTAACTCTCTCTCTCTCTGTGCTAGACGAGGTCCAGCCTCGCCCAGCTGCAATCAATTTTGCTGTTGTGGGACTCCTTCAAATGCCTGCCGGTCTGTTAGGGAAGTGTCAGTGAAAGCATTTCATGCAGACTAACAGAGCGGATCGTGGTATTTGGAGTTTCAGAGCTAAGTGTATTTGGAGTGTTTTTTCCCTTCCTCGCTTTATCATTTATCTCCTTTCCCGTTGGTGTTCCCTCTGTTGTAGTTGTGTAGTTTTTGTATGCAAGGTGGTTTTGGTTTTACCCTTGTACTGTCTCGTTCGTCTAAGTACTGAGTGTGGGCATATTATTACCTGTCCCCTTTTGTTGTGATCAGGGGTCCTTCTCAGGACTAGATTACTTAGGTGCAGGGATCCTCAGGAGGTAGAGGTTACGCTGGCGGCCTGGACCTCTGTACCTTTAACAGTACCTCCAGGTAGAGGGATTAGTCAGGGCCCCAGCTTAGGGTCAGCTTAGGCCCCCTACCTCCAGTACACAGAGACAGCGTGACATTTTCACCGACCACTTACTGTAGATTTTCTCCAGCTACCATGGATCCAGTAGTCGGTCTAGCTCGGCAGTTGCAGAGTTTGTCTATGGAGCTGGCGGACGTTAGGTCCAAGGTTTTGAATCCTCAAGAGCAAGCCGGACCAGAACCTAAAGTAGCTCTCCCTGACAGGTTCACTGGGGGGCGGGACAAGTTTTTTGTTTTCCGGGAGGCGTGCAAGTTGTACTTTCGGCTGCGGCCTCGGTCATCGGGGAGTGAAGAACAAAGGGTGGGAATTGTCATCTCGCTCCTACAAGGGGACCCACAATCTTGGGCGTTCTCTCTTCCCCCGGGCTCCCCGGCTCTCCAGTCAGTGGATAGGTTTTTTGCTGCTCTGGGTCTTGTATCTGATGACCCGGATCGGATCTCCCTTGCTGAATCTAAGTTACATAGGATCCAGCAGGGAGATTGTCCGGCGGAGGAATTCTGTTCGGAGTTCCGTAGGTGGGCCACTGACACCCAGTGGAATGACCCGGCTCTTAGGAGCCAGTTTTGTCAAGGTTTATCCGACAAATTGCAGGATGTGTTGGCACAGTATTACTCTCCCGCGTCACTGGAAGCCGCTATGGCCCTTGCTATTCGCATTGACAGACGGCTTCGGGAGAGGTGCGGGATAACTCCACCCCCTGTGATGACTCCACCTCCTACAAGGTCCCCTCATATGGTGGTTCCCCTGGTCAGTCCAGAGGAGCCTATGCAATTAGGAGGGGCATCATTTCGGGGGAGGGGACCGGTGGTGCGCCATAAGACAGGAAGGTGTTTCTTCTGCGGGAGAAAGGGACATTTTATTGGGGGGTGTCCATCCCGTCCCTTGCAGTGTGAAGAGTCGTCGGAAAACTGTTGATCCCAGGTTGTGTGGTGGACGGCAATCTGGGAGTAGGTATTTCGTCCCTAGGTTCGTCTCAGTTTCTCGTTCCGGCGGAGGTGGTGGTGGGTACGAGAACTGAGAGGATATCTGTTCTTCTGGATAGTGGGGCCAGGGTTAATCTGGTGGACGCTCGGTTTGCCCGGGTTCAAGGTATGCGATTGAGTGAGTTGGCTAAACCCATCCCCATATTCTCGATCGATGCCAGGCCTCTCGGTCAGGGAAGTTTTTTTGCAAGCTGTGCATAACGTAAAACTTCAAGTGGGGGCGATACATAAAGAACTGTTGTCTTGCTACGTGTTGGAGGGTCTTCCCACTCCTATAGTGTTGGGCCTTCCTTGGTGAACTAAGCATAACCCTGTTATTAATTGGCAATCCAGAGAGATAAGCCAATGGAGTAAATTCTGTAATAAAAACTGCATGAATACGGTCATCGGTGCGGTTACTCCTAGGGTCTTACCTCCATTTCTGGTGGACTTTGAGGATGTATTCTCGGAGAAAGGGTGTCAGGAACTACCTCCTCATCGCGAGTATGACTGTTCTGTAAAACTGCTCCCTGAGGCCAAGTTACCTAAAGTTAGGTTGTATAACATTTCTGGTCCTGAGAGGCAGGCCATGAAGGATTATATTTCAGAAAGTCTGGCTAAGGGGCATATTAGACCTTCATCTTCACCGGTGGCCGCGGGGTTCTTCTTTGTTAAGAAGAAAGATGGAGGCCTACGCCCTTGCCTGGATTTCCGTGAACTTAATCGGATTACGGTCCGAGATCCGTATCCGCTCCCACTTATTCCCGATCTCTTTAAACAGATCGTGGGCGCCAAATGGTTCTCTAAGTTGGATCTCAGGGGGGCGTACAATCTGATTAGGATGAAGGAGGGGGATGAGTGGAAGACGGCGTTTAACACTCCGGAGGGGCATTATGAGAACCTTGTCATGCCATTCGGTCTGACTAATGCCCCGGCGGTGTTCCAGCACTTTGTTAATGACATTTTTCGCCGCCTGGTGGGACAGTTTGTTGTCATATATCTGGATGATATCTTAATTTACTCGCCGTATCAGGTGTTTCATCAGGAGCACGTTAGGCAGGTGTTA
Organism: Phyllobates terribilis; assembly: GCF_046119375.1. Taxonomy (NCBI): domain Eukaryota; kingdom Metazoa; phylum Chordata; class Amphibia; order Anura; family Dendrobatidae; genus Phyllobates; species Phyllobates terribilis. The sequence continues at coordinate 7,403,277 of NW_027362792.1, forward strand.
CAGATCTTGCGGGATAATAAACTGTATGCCAAATGGGAAAAGTGTGTGTTCGCCGTACAGGAACTCCAGTTTTTAGGCTTCCTGGTTTCAGCGTCCGGTTTTCGAATCTACCCTGGGAAAGTGCGGGCAGTTCCTGAGTGGGATCGGCCAGAGAATCTTAAGGCACTACAACATTTCCTGGGGTTTGCTAATTATTACCGGAAGTTCATTCGTAATTAGTGTTGAGCCACCCCCGTAGTGTTCGAGTTCGGTTCGGTTTGTCGAACACCCGTGTGTTCGCCGAACTGTTCGCCGAACTGTTCGTCGAACACCTTCGAACACCGTTAAAACCAATGGCAGGCAAACAAAAACACATAGAAACACATAGAAAACACCTTCAACGGTGTCCAAAAGCTGACAAACTGCTCAGAAGACACAACTAACACATGGAAAAGTGACAAGTACATATAGTCATGCGAAAAGAAAAGAGGTGGAGGAGTAAAAGGAGGGGGAGACACAGATATAGGCATGTCATGCCCTTCTAAAATCCAAAAAGTGAGAAGCCGACACGTTCAGTCCGCTCCTGCCCGTGCCACCTCCGTGACACCGGGTTTGTGCCAGAGCCGCGGTGAACCCTGACGGCCAGCCCCCCTCTCCCAATACTGGTGCCTGTCCGCTGGTGGGTCGAGCGAGCACCCCTGTGGTGGAGGCAGCTCTAAGCTTTTTAATTTAAATTGTCTCTCTAATTTGAATGAATACACTTTAAATCCATTTACAAGGATCTATTGGAGGGCAAGTCTCATGCCAGCAGCCGCGTAATTCCAGCTCCAGTAGCGTCCACTAAAGCTGCTGCAGTTAAAAAGCTTTTATAAGGATCGAGCTTGGCTGTCCACCGCAAGGCATCCTACTGCCAGTCCCAGCCCCTATGCCTTGGGGTGCCTCCTGATGCTCTTCACTGAGTATCCCGTGGTCCCGAAGCATTTCCTTTGAAAAAATTAAGTGTCCAAACTACAGGTTGCTTAACAGCCGGGATAATCCGCTGACTAGCAGACACTGCTACTAGGCACAAAGTATTTCCTGGGCTAGATGCAGTTAAAAATTTGTAATTAGATACTCTCGTTGGATGCTGAGAAAGCATTCCATAGAGTCTCCTGGCACGCCATATATGATTCTCTTAAAAAGCTTGGGGTAGGGGTCTAGGGGACCCTTTTATAGCCAAAATCACGGCCCTGTATCACAATACGTCACCTAGGCTGAAGATAAATGGAACTGTAGCACCCTGAGGGCTCGGTTGCTACAGAGGTATTGCACCTCACCCAGAGGTGTGATATCTCACTCTCAGGTAAGGATGGAGTGTGGATCAGGACCCGACACCTGCATGCATTACACCACATTGCCGTGGGGCAGGGCGACCAATATGCCTCTGAGATGGGCACGACAGTCCCTGTCCCTGGCTGGAGTGGGGGGAGGGAACACTGAGGAAGGGGAACCCTGTAGTGCAGGAGCAGGGAGGAAGCAGTTCCTGGGTGCATTGAGAAGGGAGTATAAAAGGTGGGCACCATCTTAGTTCAGTGCAGAGAAGTCTGAGCAGAAGTGGCAGGGAGCAGGGGCTCTGCATGAGCTCTGCTCCGGAGGCGGGCCTAGTAACAGAGGCCCAGGCCTTGAAGAGGGAGAAGGAAGGAAGAGGAGCGGAGAAGGCTCCAGGAACGAGGAATGAAGGGATCCCAGGGGTGCGGACGGGCGAGTCGCCACCGCACGGCCGAATCCACCTGCGTGGAGGGGTCAGGCCAAAGGGGGAGACCGGTCCCCGAAACTAGTGGAGGCAGGAAACGACCCTCAGCTAGAAACCGGAGGCTGTGACATTTTATGTGGCGCAGCCCCTCGCTACACCCACTAGGAAGGCATCACATAGGGTCAGGGAAACTGGCGCCAAGTTTACCAAGAGGAGGCCCGAGGCAGCCGGACAGAAGGGTTGGTAAGAAAGGCCAGACAAAGGACACACAAAGGGGGTACTGTGAAGCACTCCAAAGTTATCTGGGAGTTGTCTGAGCCCCTCACCTGATGAGCACAGTACGACGTGGGCAGCCGTTACCTGCAGACGTGGTGTGGATAATAAGAACTGTGAGTAAAGGCCCTGGACTGCATCACTGACTCAGTGTCGTTACTGCTGCTGCCCTGCACCATCACCCCCATCCTCCGCATACACTGCCCTGAGGCTATACTCCTCCCGTGGGGAGTTATGCTACGCTCTGCTGCACCCACAACACCAGCCTCAGCGGTCTGCCCTGCAGCGGCGGTTCACTCTGACCGCAATCCACGGGTGGCGTAGTCGGACATTTAAACATCAAAACCACAAAAATAGTTCCGCCACTGGTTTGACCACCCTGAGCCACGGAACCGGGTCACCGCCACGAAGACTACAACCACCAGCATCCACCAAAAAGGGTCCGGCTCCGGGTGTCCCAAGGCCCAGGGGGTGCATCAGAACATTTTCATCACCTTTCACAATCACCAATGGGACAAGGCAGGGATGTCCTCTGTCCCCTCTCTTATACATCCTAGTGACGGAGCACCTGCTCTCATCAATTCGCCATAACCCCAATATTAGGTGGATTGAGGTGGGAGGCACCGAGTACAAGTGCTCTCTATTTGCTGATGATGTCCTAGTATATATCACTCAATCACATATATCCATCCATGCTGTTATGGCTGAAATAGATCACTTTGTTACATGGTCAAATTTTAAAATCAATGCAGCGAAGTCTGAGGCCCTCGATGTCTCCCTCCCCAAATCCATATAGGATTCCATCCAGTCCAACTTTCCCTTTGCCTGGCCCTCACAGGGTATCAAATACTTAGGAATTCCTATTCATAGAGACCTCTCCCATCTATGTTATCTTAATTTTGGGCCCTTTACTGAACAACTCCATACAGACCACGGTTGGCAAGTTAGAACTGTAAGATTCACTACGTGAACCACTGGTGTTTTGTGGAAAAGCACATGTACACTGTGTTCCAAATTATTATGCAAAAAGTGTTTAGGAGTGATAAGGGAAGAATTTGTTTGTTTGTCAGTTAAACTCATTGATGGTGATGTGTGTCAGGGCTCTTTATATCACTGTAAGCAATTGCAGACACCTGTGCTAATTAGTTTGGCAGGTGTGTCCAATGAAAGGCAAGACTACTTAAGAAGGCTGTCTCACATTATTAAGCAGCCTACATTTTCTGCCAAAATGGGAAAGAAAAAGGATGTGTCGGCTGCTGAGAAGCAACAAATTGTGGAGTGTTTAGGTCAAGGCATGACTACAATCAACATTGTGCGATGATCAGGATGAAGTGTCTTGGCAATCAAGAAGTATGTAGCTGATTCACAGTACACACGTGTGCGTGCTGATAAGGGCAAATTGAGGACTCTTTCCTACAGGCAATTACGTCAGGTTAAAAGAGCAGCGGCAAAAAAGCCTTGTCATAGCAGCAGACAAGTTTTTGAAGCTGCTGGTGCCTCCAACGTCCCCCGAACAACAAGATGCAGGGTCCTTCAGAGGTTTGCAGCTGTGCATACGCCATCCTGTCGACTGTTAAAGACGGGAGGGGATCTCACTTCTTCTCAGGTAGACAAAAGAGATTACCTATATAGATTTACTATAGGAATGACGCTTCAAATAAGACACTCACTACAGACTGTCTCAAGAGAATGATTCTGTTTATTTTAAGATGTAATATAATTATATACCCCAATCAACGTGGGTTGTGCTTTGATACATGCGTATGAGATGATGTAAGTAATATGTTATCTTTGGCGCAGAATAATTAAATAACAGGTGCTTGTCAATACATCTGCAGGATATTCATGATGTATGATACTCCCAACATCCTTTCTCACTGATAGTACTGAATACAGTCCAGGTCATGGTGAACTTAGGGAGTTTCCTGGTGGTGATATATTGGGACTTTATTTTGTGTACAGACATAGGACAAGTATGATAATTATAAACCAATGAGCCAATTCTTATAAAGGTCATGAGAACACTACAAGAAAATAGAACAAACAAAAGTATTGCTAAATAAGGATTATCTAACTGAAAAACAAGTCTTCTTAAAGGCAATGATTCGAAGCTGACCCATTATTTTAACACGACCTCCTCAATCCACTTCACACAAGCAGAAATGGCACCAGTGGGCCAAACATTACATGAAGACTGATTTCAAAACTGTTTTGTTCACGGATGAGTGCCGTGCAGCGCTCGATGGTCCAGATGGATGGAGTGGAGGATGGCTGGTTGATGGACACCCCATGCAAACACGGCTACAGCGCCAACAAGGAGGAGGTGGAGTAATGTTTTGGGCTGGAATCATGGGGAGAGAGATTGTCGGCCCCTTTAGGATCCCTGAAGGCGCTAAAGATGAACTCCATAATGTATGTGGATTTTCTCAAACAGCACTTCCTGCCATGGTTCAAGAAGAAGAACCGTGTATTTCACAGCAAGATCATTTTTTTGCATGATAATGCACCATCTCATGCTGCACATAAAACATCTGCATCTCTGGCTGATATGGGCATAAAAGGGGACAAACTTATGGTGTGACCCCCATTCTCCCCTGACCTCTATCCCATTCAGAACCTCTGGAGCATCATCAAAATGAGTGTCTATGATGGCGGGAGGCAGTTCACATCTAAGCAACAGCTCTGGGAGGGTATTCTGTCCTCATGCAAAACAATTGAAGCAGAAACCATCCAAAACCTGACAAATTCAATGGACGAGAGAGTTCAGAAGCTCCTTTCAAACAAGGGGTCCTATGTGAAAATGTAACATCACCTACAATAAAGTTTTGAATTGAAAACTGTTTGATTTCAGTTTCTAATAACCTGCTAATGCTTATAATTTCAAAAATGACCATTTTTTTGGTCTTTATTAAAATGAAAAGGTTGATCAAAAAGTTTGGGGGTTCTAAGGGTGTGGCAACCCAGTAGTCATGATTACTTCGAATTCTGACAATATGAGGGTCATGTTGCAGGTAGTGCAGCAAGAAGGAACTTATGTGTCTTGCGCATCTCGGAGCCCCAAAATTATTTTCCGGGCTAGATGCAGCTAAAAATTATTAATAATTTTAAATCTGGTGGAGCTTAGTATAGATGGCCTATTAGGATCAGTGCTGCACACTGCTACAAAGCCCAAATTATTTTCCAGTCAAGATACAGATAAACATGATTAGTAATTTTAAATCTGGTGGAGCTTATTATAGATGGCCTAATAGAATCAGTGCTGCACACTGCTACAAAGCCCAATTTATTTTCCAGCCAAGATACAGATAAACATGATTAGTAATTTGAAAGCTTAACACGGTTGGTAGGGTGATTTTAACCAATCATCAAGCTTTTACTCTCCCCAGTATGATACAGGGGTAGAAAAGTCGTTTCGGATCCATGATTTGTTCATCTTTATGAACGTGAGTCTGTCTACATTATCAGTGGAGAGCCGCGTGCGATTATCTGTCAGCACACCACCAGCAGCGCTGAACACACGTTCAGACAGAACGCTGGCTGCGGGGCATGACAAGATCTCCAAGGCGTAAGTGGCTAGCTCCGGCCATTTATCCAGATTGGAAGCCCAAAAAGAGCAAGGGTCCAGTGACACAGTCATGGCTTCAATGTTTACTTGGAGATACTCCTGTACCATCGTCTCTAGGCGTTGACTATGGGTCAGACTTCTTGTCTCCTGTGGCCTTGCAAAGGATGGGCTAAAAAAGTGGTGAAATGATTCCGCAAAATTGATGTTACCAGCAGATACTGTGGTTCTGTTACGGTTTGAGTGCTGAACACTTGACGGTCCCACGGTTGGCAAGTTGGAACTGTGAGATTCACTACGTGCACCACTGGTGTTTTGTGGAAAAGCACATGTAAGATTCTGCAACAGTCTCTGCTGATACTCCTGCATGCGTGCATCCCTTTCTATGGCAGGAATAATTTCTGTAAATTTACTTTTGTACCGGGGATCTAACAGTGTGGCAACCCATTAGTCAGGATTATTTCTAATTCTCACAATTCGACCTGGGCTCCTGCACCTTCCTCACTAGTTTGACTGCAACCATGCGCCCTGGTAAAACCATCTCCCCCACCCTCACATGCCTGCCGCCTTGGTGCTGCCGACCGTCTGGACCTTGCAGATGTTAGCCCTTCCGCATACAACTCCTCCTCTACTTCCTCCAACTCCTCTTGTACCACCACCTGACTCCGAATTCTGTTTAACATGTGCTCCAGCATGTAAATCACCAGAATAGTCATGCTGATAATGGCACCGTCAGCACTAAACATCTTCGTCGCCATTTCAAAACTGTGCAGAAGGGTGCATAGGTCCCTGATCTGAGACCACTCCTCCAGCGTGATTTGCCCCACCTCTGGATCTCGTTGGCCCAGGCTATACGTCAGAACGTATTGCACCAGGGCTTGTCGGTTCTGCCACAGTCGCTGCAAAATGTGCAGAGTTGAATTTCACCAGGTAGGCACATCGCATTTTAGCCGGTGAAGTGGCAGGCCCAACGACTTCTGTAGAGATGTAAGTCGCTGAGCTGCGGGATGCGAACGGCGGAAGTGAGCACACAGCGACCGTGCCCTCTGCAGAAGGCCATCTAGTCTGGGATAGTGGGCTAAAAATTGCTGGACAACAAGGTTCAACACGTGAGCCATACATGGCACGTGTGTGACATTGCCCCGGCGAAGGGCCGCACCCAGGTTTGCAGCATTGTCGCACACGGCCTTCCCTGGTTTCAGGTCCAGTGGAGACAACCATTCATGAAATTGGTTCTCCAGAGCTGACCACAACTCCTCAGCTGTGTGACTCACATTTCCCAGACATTTCAAAGTAAAAACCGCCTCATGACAGTTGAGCCCTACTGCCAGCATAGTAAGGAGGTGTGCAGGATCCCTTCTGCGCAGTTAGAAAGCTTGTGGCATGACCAGACAGGCTTTGGGTGCAGGTTGAAGACCGAGAGGAGGTTGAGGAGGCAGAAGCAGTGGAGGAACTTTGACATAAAGAGGATTGACGCACAACTCATGGGGACGGCAAGACTTGGACAAGCAGCCCCTTGTCCTGCTGTCACCATAATTACCCAGTGCCCAGTCAGCGACATGTAACGCCCCTGTCCATGCCTACTCGTCCAAGTGTCTGTGGTGAAATGCACCCTGTCACACACAGTTTCTCAAAGAAGCGGTGATGTTGTGTGCGACATGCTGGTGGAGCGCAGGCACACCTTTCTTTGAGAAGTAGTGCCGACTGGGCATCTGGTACTGGGGCACTGCGACGGACATAAGGTCTCGAAAATCCTCTGTGTCCACCAGGCGGAAAGGCAGCATTTCTGTAGCCAAGAGCTTGCAGATGGTGAAATTCAACCTCTTAGCTTTCTCATGGCTAGGAGGAAATGGTCTTTTACTTGTCCACATCTGAGGGACCGAGGGCTGGCTATTGTGCTTAGACGGGGTTGATAAGGGTGTCCCCGGCAAACTGCCCGTCTGTGAGGAAGATGCAGGCGGACATGTTAGGTTGCCTTGATCCAAAGGTGGTGCTATCGATGTCGGACAGCGCTCAACACCAGCTGATGTTACCACCTCCAAAGAAAATGATGACCTGCCAATCACGCTGGCTGTTGCGGGTAAAGAGGTGGCAGGTCTGCGCCCCAAAACAGGTGTGACTGCTGTCCCCCCAGTCACAGAGGATGAAGAGGCCGCGGATGCACAAGATATGGCAGACGGTGGTTGGCCCGGCCGGCTAGGCCGCATTGTAGCACACTGAGCTTCCCACTGCAACTTATGCTTCATGTCCATGTGCCGGTTCATGCATGAAGTACTCAAACTATGTATTTTTTGGCCTCTACTTAGCTTTTGCTGACAAATGTTACAGATAACACGAGTTGGGTCATCTTTATCGATCTGAAAAAATGCCCAGGCTATGCAAGGCTTAGCACCCATGCGACCTGTAGAGCCACCACGACTTGTTGTGAGAGGCAGAGTTGTGTTTGAGGATGCAGTTGTTGACGTGCTTCCAGTACTACGTCTCTGTCCAGGAAGGCGCAACCTGACCTCGTCGTCACTAGCATCTTCCTCCACCTCCTCTGCTGACCTCATCTCTTGGCTGACTGTGACTCATACTCAGACGGGCAGCTGGAAATTTGGGAGCTGTGAGGAAGCAAGTGCGATTGGGGTGACACCTTTGAGGACTGGAGTATTTGTGATGTTGAAGTTGATGTGGAGGAGAGCCCACTTAAATAAGCACTTGATATCCGTTGAAGCACCTGCTCTTTTTGTGCCTCATCTGGAATTTGTAGCGATTGGCGTGGCCGTAAGAAAGGGATCTTATCACATTGTCCGCTAAAAGAAGTAGACATTTTAGTTTGGCTGGAAGATGGTCTTTCTTCTGCAGATGTTACTGTTGCTTTAACACCTACCCCAAGGACACAACCTTTTTTCCCCTTCCCAACACTCCTATTCCCCTTTCCACCAGCATCAGGCCTTTTTCCACTCATATTGGTGGTTAACTAATTCACAACTCTGGAGTTGTTTGCACAAAAAAACAATGGATGGGAACCGAGCAGAGCTGAGTGGCCAAACTGTAGTATTAGGCCAAAACTATTGGCTGGGTTAGATGCAGAAAAAAATTATATTCAATTTGCAACCTGATGGAGGTTAGTATAGATGGACTAATAGTACAAGTCCCACACACAGCTAGAAGCCCAAATATTTTTTCAGAGGTAGAAGCAGAAAAAAATTGTATTCAGTTTGCAACCTGATTGAGGGCAGTATAGATGGACTAATAGAACAAGTCCTACACACAGCTAGAAGCCCAAATATTTTTTCAGAGGTAGATGCAGAAAAAAATTATATTCAGTTTGCAACCTGATGGAGGTCAGTATAGATGGACTAAAAGAACAAATCCCACACACAGCTAGAAGCCCAAATATTTTTTCAGAGGTAGATGCAGAAAAAAAATATATTCAGTTTGCAACCTGATGGAGGTCAGTATAGATGGACTAATAGAGAAAGTCCCACACACTGCTAGAAGGCCAAATATTTTTTCAGAGCTAGATGCTGACAAAAAATTATTTTGAATTTGCAACCTGATGGAGGTCAGTATAGGTGGACTAATAGAACAAGTCCCATACACTGCTAGAAGGCCAAATATTTTTTCAGAGGTAGATGCAGAAAAAAGATATATTCAGTTTGCAACCTGATGGAGGTCTGTATAGATGGATTAATAGAACAAATCCCACACACAGCTAGAAGCCCAATATTTTTTCAGAGGTAGATGCAGAAAAAAAATATATTCAGTTTGCAACCTGATGGAGGTCAGTATAGATGGACTAATAGAGAAAGTTCCACATACTGCTAGAAGGCCAAATATTTTTTCAGAGCTAGATGCAGATATAAATTATTTTTAATTTGCAACCTGATGGAGATCAGTATAGATGGACTAATAGAGAAAGTCCCACACACTGCTAGAAGGCCAAATATTTTTTCAGAGCTAGATGCAGAAAAAAATTATATTCAGTTTGCAACCTGATGGAGGTCAGTATAGATGGACTAATAGAGAAAGTCCCACACACTGTTAGAAGGCCAAATATTTTTTCAGAGCTAGATGCAGACAAAAAATTATTTTTAATTTGCAACCTGATGGAGGTCAAAATAGATGGACTAATAGAGAAAGTCCCACACACAGCTAGAAGGCCAAATATTTTTTCAGAGGTAGATGCAGATAAAAATTATTTTTAATTTGCAGCCTGATGGAGGTCAGTTTAGATGGACTAATAGAGAAAGTCCCACACACAGCTAGAAGGCCAAATATTTTTTCAGAGGTAGATGCAGATAAAAATTATTTTTAATTTGCAGCCTGATGGAGGTCAGTGTAGATGGACTAATAGAGAAAGTCCCACACACTGCTAGAAGGCCAAATATTTTTTCAGAGCTAGATGCAGATATAAATTATTTTTAATTTGCAACCTGATGGAGGTCAGTATAGATGGACTAATAGAGAAAGTCCCACACAATGTGTAGCGTCGGCGTCCCTGCCCTCTGCTAGGCAGGGACGCTGTTCCCCTCACCTCTCTGCTCCGAGCCCGGCGTCCTCCTCCCGCTCTGCTGGCAGCGTGCGCTCCTTCCTGGCCATTGTGCTTAGGGCGCGCGCTGCTCCCTCCCTCTTAAAGGGGCCGCGCGCGCCGTCCTAAGGAGTCCCTGGCCAATGGCCGGAGGACTTCATCATATATAAGGCACCTCCTCCAAAATGGAGGTGCCCGAGCAATGTTGTTGCACTGTTCACTACTCTGCTTCAGCCCTCAGGTCCCGTTGCCAGTTACCTGTCAGTTACCTGCCTGATTCCTGCCAGAGTCCTGCCAGTTTGCTGTCTGCTTCCTGCCTGTTATTCCTGCTACCTGCCTGCTTGCCAGAGGTCCGACGGTCTGCCTTACTACACCTGTCAGTCTGTCTAAGGACCAGCCTGCCCGCTCACCTGGGAGCGCACATCAGCTACCTGCCTGCTTGCCAGAGGTCCGACGGTCAGCCCTACTACTCCTGTCTGTCTGTCTATGGACCAGCTTGCCCGCTCACCTGGGAGCGCACTCCTGCTACCTGCCTGCTAGCCTTCCTGGAGGCTCCGCCGTCACGTGCTGTGACCACCTGCCATTCCAGAGACTCCTGCCCGCTCACCTGGGAGCGCACGCCTGTTACCTGCCCGCTAGCCTACCTGGAGGCTCCGCCGTCACGTGCTGTGACCACCTGCCATTCCAGAGACTCTCGCTTGCTCACCTGGGAGCATACATCAACCATCTTCCTGCTAGCCTACCTGGAGGCTCTGCCATCACAGGTCGTACCTACCCTTTACCCAGAGACTGCCCCGGTCACTTGCCGTGACCTCCTGCCCGTTCATTCAGAGACTGCCCCAGTCACTTGCCGTGACCTCCTGCCCGTTCATTCAGAGACTGCCCCGGTCACTTGCCGTGACCTCCTGCCCGTTCATTCAGAGACTGCCCCGGTCACTTGCCGTGACCTTCTGCCCGTTCATTCAGAGACTGCCCCGGTCACTTGCCGTGACCTCCAGCCCGTTCACTCAGAGACTGTCCCGGTCACCTGCTGTGACTGCCTGCCCTTGTATAGTAGCTCAGAGGTTCCGCCTCCCAGACCCGTTACAGTTTGCTCGGGCCATGGAACCCGGTGGCACCCAAGCTCCCTCGCTCTCGGACCTGTGTCATGAACTGTCCCGTCAAAGGTCCCAACAGGAGTCCATCCTGGGTCACCTGCGGAATGTCAATACTCGTCTGGACACTCTGACTGCTCCACCAGCAACCTCCGCCAGTGCCATGTCTCGCAATCCGGCAGCTCCGCTGCCCACTAATACCATGATATCCTACCCCGGACCCCGGCTTTCTGCACCTCCTCGCTTCGGAGGCGACTCCGCCCAGGCTCGGGGCTTCATAAATCAGTGCACCCTGCACTTTGAACTATTGTCCCACCAGTTTAACTCCGACCGAGCCAAAATTGCATTCATCATGTCCCATCTCACCGGGGAGGCCCTGGCCTGGCTAAATCCTCTATCGGAGAGAGGAGACCCCCTGGTGTCCAACTTGCCTGCTTTCCTCACGGCTTTCCGGAAAGTCTTTGACGAACCCGGACGGAAGACCTCATCCGCATCATCACTGCTACGCCTCCGTCAGGAAAGTCTCACCGTGGGCCAATACGCCATACGATTCCGTACCCTTGCCTCGGAGCTGGCCTGGGATAACGACGCTCTGGTATCCGTCTTCTGGGAGGGTCTGTCCGGCCGTATTAAAGATGAACTTGCCAGTCGGGACATTCCTACCACTCTCGATGACTTAATAACTCTTGCCACCCGGATTGACCTACGGTTCCAGGAGCGTGCCAGAGAGGTCACCCGTGAGAGGAGGTTACCACGTCTAGCTCCTACTTTTCAGAAACCCGTCACTCCCTCCGTCTCTACCCAGGTACACTCTCCTGAGCCTATGCAGGTCGACCAGACCAAGATGGTCAAAACCCGTCAGGACTTACGCCGTGCCGAGGGGAGCTGCTTCTACTGTGGCAGTAAGGAGCACCGGATCCGTGCCTGCCCGGAGAGGTCGGGAAACGCCTGTGTCTAGGTTCGCTCAGAGAGGTCGACCTAGACAAGAATAAATCCTCTCCATCTCTGCTACTGTCAGTCTCAATCATCTGCGGGGAGAACCGTTATTTCGAACTAGCCCAACTTGACTCTGGAGCAGCCGGGAATCTTATTTCACAGTCCCTGGTAGAAAAATACCGCATTCCCACCAAACCTCTGCCTGCACCATTATCTGTCGCTGCTGTGGATGGGGGCCTCTTACCACGTCCCATCCAACTCATCACCGAATCCATAACCCTGCAGGTGGGAATGCTGCATTCTGAGAGTATCTCTTTTCATGTTCTGCCTGGACTCTCTCACGCCCTCTTACTAGGTCTACCTTGGCTCCAGAGACATGCACCCGTGCTTGACTGGCAGACCAGAGAAGTCCTTCGCTGGGGACAGGACTGTCATAAGACTTGTTTGGTTCCTGTTCATCCCGTCCGTCCTTCTCCTACCCCAACTAATCTACCTGGACTTCCGATTCCCTATTGGTCATTTGCTGATGTCTTTAATAAAAAGGAGGCAGAGACATTACCCCCTCATAGACCATACGACTGTCCTATCGACCTGTTACCCGGTACTACTCCTCCCCGTGGGCGCATTTACCCATTGTCCGCTGCTGAGACCCGGTCGATGTCCGAATATATTGAGGAGAATTTGGCCAGGGGATTCATCCGGAAATCTACCTCCCCGGCGGGAGCAGGCTTCTTCTTCGTAAAAAAGAAGGACGGCTCTCTCCGTCCCTGTATTGACTATAGAGGCCTTAACCAGATCACGTTGAAGAATAAGTACCCCCTTCCGCTCATTCCAGAATTATTTGATCGCCTGAGGGGGGCTAGAGTCTTCACCAAACTTGACCTCCGTGGGGCGTACAACCTGGTCCGTATCCGTCAAGGGGATGAATGGAAGACTGCATTCAACACCCGGGACGGCCACTATGAATATCTGGTAATGCCCTTTGGTCTCTGTAACGCTCCTGCCGTCTTTCAAGAGTTGGTCAATGACATCTTCCGGGACCTTCTCTACTTCTGCGTTGTGGTGTACCTGGACGACATCTTGGTCTTCTCTCCGGATCTCCAGACTCACCGGAGGGACGTTCGTCAGGTCCTGCTCAGGCTCAGGCAGAATCACCTCTTCGCTAAATATGAGAAGTGCCTCTTTGAGCAGACCTCGCTTCCGTTTTTGGGCTACATTATTTCTCAGACCGGCCTACGAATGGATCCAGAGAAACTGTCTGCCATCGAGAAATGGCCCCGACCGGAGGGGTTGAAGGCCATTCAGCGGTTCCTGGGCTTCGCCAACTACTACAGCCTCTTCATACCACACTTCTCTTCCCGGACTGCCCCAATTTCCGCGCTCACCCGTAAGGGTACTAACCCCAAAGAGTGGCCGCCCGAAGCAGAGGAGGCCTTTCTTTCCTTAAAACAGGCCTTCTCTTCCGCCCCGGTGCTGCATCGTCCGGATGGCAACAAGCAGTTCTTCCTGGAGGTTGACGCTTCCTCCTCTGGAGCCGGAGCTGTACTTACTCAAAAATCATCTTCCGGGAGGATGGTAACTTGCGGCTTCTTCTCCAAACTCTTCTCCTCTTCTGAGCGCAATTATTCCATAGGAGACCGAGAGTTATTGGCCATCAAGCTGGCATTGGAGGAGTGGCGTTACCTGCTCGAGGGGGCTCTTCATCCGGTAATAATTTACACTGACCACAAGAACTTGGCTTATCTCCAGCATGCCCAGAGACTTAACCCGCGCCAAGCCCGGTGGTCCTTGTTTTTTGCTCGCTTTGATTTCGTTCTACATTTTCGCCCGGCTGACAAGAACATCAAAGCGGACGCCTTGTCCCGATCCTTTCTGGTATCTGACCTCGAGGAAGAACCTAAACATATCATCGATCCCGCCAGAGTAATGCAGGTGGCTCCCGTGAGTCTAAATCGTCTTCCTCCTGGTAAAACGTTCGTATCGGTTCCTGATCGGGAGAAGATCCTACACTGGGGTCATTCGTCTAAACTAGCTGGCCACTCTGGTCAGAAAAAGACCCTCCAGCTTATTACCCGGCACTACTGGTGGCCTAACCTGCACAAGGATGTAATAGACTTTGTTTCTGCCTGTGTGTCCTGCGCCCGCAACAAAGTTCCGAGACACCTGCCAGCCGGTCGCCTCCTTCCTCTGCCAGTACCTGCTGCCCCCTGGCAGCATATAGCGATGGACTTCATAACTGATCTGCCCGTTTCTGCCGGTTGTACGGTCATTTGGGTGGTCGCTGACCGCTTTTCCAAGATGGCTCACTTCATTCCCCTGCCAGGCCTCCCGTCTGCACCTGAGCTGGCTAAAGACTTTATCCGCCACATCTTCCGTCTTCATGGCCTGCCCCGTCACATCGTGTCGGATCGTGGGGTACAGTTCACTTCTCGTTTCTGGAGAGCCACTTGTAAATTGCTAGACGTCACCCTGGACTTCTCCTCCGCTTACCACCCACAGTCTAATGGTCAAGTGGAGCGGATCAATCAGAACCTGACCAGTTACCTCCGGCACTTCGTTAATGCCCACCATTCTGACTGGGTGGATCTCCTGCCATGGGCCGAATTCTCGTACAACAATCACGAGAGCGAATCTTCCTCCAAATCCCCGTTTTTTGTAGTCTTCGGTCAACATCCTCGGATCCCGTTTCCCGTCTCCACCTCGGTGGACAATCCGGCTGCGGAATCTCTTGTTAACAAATTTTCCTCCATATGGGAGAGTACCCGGTCCGCACTCCTTCTGTTATCCGAGCGTATGAAAAGACATGCAGACAAAAAAGTCTGGATCCTCCTCAATTCCGTCCTGGGGATAAAGTCTGGCTCTCGTCCAAGTATGTCCGGCTCAAGATTCCTTCCTATAAGTTAGGGCCTCGGTTCATCGGTCCTCTGGAGGTCATCAGTCAGATCAACCCGGTGGCCTATAAATTGAAACTCCCGGCCAACTTGCGGATCCCTAACTCCTTCCATGTATCTCTCCTCAAACCCGTGGTACTTAACTCTTTCTCCAAGTCTACAGGTACGCCTCCTGCTCCGGTTTCCGCTGAAAACGAATTTGAGGTAGAGAACATTCTGGCCACCAAAAGGGTAAGAGGGAAGACCTTTTTTCTAGTAGATTGGAAGGGGTTTGGTCCTGAAGAGAGAACATGGGAGCCCCGGGAGAACATCCATGCCCCTCTCATCCTTGCTAAATTTCTGTCTGGCCTAAAAAAGGGGGGGCCTAAAGGGGGGGGTACTGTAGCGTCGGCGTCCCTGCCCTCTGCTAGGCAGGGACGCTGTTCCCCTCTCCTCTCTGCTCCGAGTCCGGCGTCCTCCTCCCGCTCTGCTGGCAGCGCGCTCTCCTTCCCGGCCACTGTGCTTATGGCACGCGCGCGCGCGCTCCCTGCCTCTTAAAGGGGCCGCGCGCGCCGTCCTAAGGAGTCCCCGGCCAATGGCCGGAGGACTTCATCATATATAAGGCACCTCCTCCAAAATGGAGGTGCCCGAGCAATGTTGTTGCACTGTTCACTACTCTGCTTCAGCCCTCAGGTCCCGTTGCCAGTTACCTGTCAGTTACCTGCCTGATTCCTGCCAGATTCCTGCCAGTTTGCTGTCTGCTTCCTGCCTGTTATTCCTGCTACCTGCCTGCTTGCCAGAGATCCGACGGTCTGCCTTACTACACCTGTCAGTCTGTCTAAGGACCAGCCTGCCCGCTCACCTGGGAGCGCACATCAGCTACCTGCCTGCTTGCCAGAGGTCCGACGGTCAGCCCTACTACTCCTATCTGTCTGTCTATGGACAAGCTTGCCCGCTCACCTGGGAGCACACTCCTGCTACCTGCCTGCTAGCCTACCTGGAGGCTCCGCCGTCACGTGCTGTGACCACCTGCCATTCCAGAGACTCCTGCCCGCTCACCTGGGAGCGCACGCCTGTTACCTGCCCGCTAGCCTACCTGGAGGCTCCGCCGTCACGTGCTGTGACCACCTGCCATTCCAGAGACTCTCGCTTGCTCACCTGGGAGCATACATCAACCATCTGCCTGCTAGCCTACCTGGAGGCTCTGCTATCACAGGTCGTACCTACCCTTTACCCAGAGACTGCCCCGGTCACTTGCCGTGACCTCCTGCCCGTTCATTCAGAGACTGCCCCGGTCACTTGCCGTGACCTCCTGCCCGTTCATTCAGAGACTGCCCCGGTCACTTGCCGTGACCTCCTGCCCGTTCATTCAGAGACTGCCCCGGTCACTTGCCGTGACCTTCTGCCCGTTCATTCAGAGACTGCCCCGGTCACTTGCCGTGACCTCCAGCCCGTTCACTCAGAGACTGTACCGGTCACCTGCTGTGACTGCCTGCCCGTCTTCCCTGGTCGCCACCCGCTCCCTTACAAGGACCGCCCCCTTGTATAGTAGCTCAGAGGTTCCGCCTCCCAGACCCGTTACACAATGCTAGAAGGCCAAATATTTTTTCAGAGCTAGATGCAGAAAAAAATTATATTCAGCTTGCAACCTGATGGAGGTCAGTATAGATGGACTAATAGAACAAGTCCCACACACAGCTAGAAGCCCAAATATTTTTACAGAGGTAGATGCAGAAAAAATTATATTCAGTTTGCAACCTGATGGAGGTCTGTATAGATGGATTAATAGAACAAGTCCCACACACAGCTAGAAGCCCAATATTTTTCAGAGGTAGATGCAGAAAAAAAATATATTCAGTTTGCAACCTGATGGAGGTCAGTATAGATGGACTAATAGAGAAAGTCCCACACACTGCTAGAAGGCCAAATATTTTTTCAGAGATAGATGCAGACAAAAAATTATTTTGAATTTGCAACCTGATGGAGGTCAGTATAGATGGACTAATAGAGAAAGTCCCACACACTGCTAGAAGGCCAAATATTTTTTCAGAGCTAGATGCAGACAAAAAATTATTTTTAATTTGCAACCTGATGGAGGTCAGTATAGATGGACTAATAGAGAAAGTCCCACACACACCTAGAAGGCCAAATATTTTTTCAGAGCTAGATGCAGAAAAAAAATTATATTCAGTTTGCAACCTGATGGAGGTCAGTATAGATGGACTAATAGAACAAGTCCCACACACAGCTAGAAGGCCAAATAATTTTTCAGAGGTAGATGCAGATAAAAATTATTTTTAATGTGCAGCCTGATGGAGGTCAGTATAGATGGACTAATAGAGAAAGTCCCACACACTGCTAGAAGGCCAAATATTTTTTCAGAGCTAGATGCAGAAAAAAATTATATTCAGTTTGCAACCTGATGGAGGTCAGTATAGATGGACTAATAGAACAAGTCCCACACACAGCTAGAAGCCCAAATATTTTTTCAGAGGTAGATGCAGAAAATTTTTTTATTCAGTTTGCAACCTGATGGAGGTCTGTATAGATGGATTAATAGAACAAGTCCCACACACAGCTAGAAGCCCAATATTTTTTCAGAGGTAGATGCAGAAAAAAAATATATTCAGTTTGCAACCTGATGGAGGTCAGTATAGATGGACTAATAGAGAAAGTCCCACACACTGCTAGAAGGCCAAATATTTTTTCAGAGCTAGATGCAGACAAAAAATATTTTTAATTTGCAACCTGATGGAGGTCAGTATAGATGGACTAATAGAGAAAGTCCCACACACTGCTAGAAGGCCAAATATTTTTTCAGAGCTAGATGCAGAAAAAAATTATATTCAGTTTGCAACCTGATTGAGGTCAGTATAGATGGACTAATAGAGCAAGTCCCACACACAGCTAGAAGGCCAAATATTTTTTCAGAGGTAGATGCAGATAAAAATTATTTTTAATTTGCAGCCTGATGGAGGTCAGTATAGATGGACTAATAGAGAAAGTCCCACACACTGCTAGGAGGCCAAATATTTTTTCAGAGCTAGATGCAGACAAAAAATTATTTTTAATTTGCAACCTGATGGAGGTTAGTATAGATGGACTAATAGAGAAAGTCCCACACACTGCTAGAAGGCCACATATTTTTTCAGAGCTAGAAGCAGATATAAATTATTTTTAATTTGCAACCTGATGGAGGTCAGTATAGATGGACTAATAGACAATTCCCACACACAGCTAGAAGGCCAAATATTTTTTCAGAGGTAGATGCAGCTAAACATTATTTTTAATTTGCAGCCTGATTGAGGTCAATATAGATGGACTAATAGAACAAGTCCCACACATTGCTAGAAGGCCAAATATTTTTTCAGAGCTAGTTGCAGAAAAAAATTATTTTCAGTTTGCAACCTGATGGAGGTCAGTATAGATGGACTAATAGAACAAGTCCCACACACAGCTAGAAGCCCAAATATTTTTTCAGAGCTAGATGCAGAAAAAAATTATATTCAATTTGCGACCTGATGGAGGTCAGTATAGATGGACTAATAGAATGATGCTATGCCCAAAAGATTTTACTTCACTAGGTGCAGTAAAAAAATTGGTATTCTATACACAGGTGGTATATCTTGCAACGCAGAAAGGCTACTCCACTGACTAACACACTCTGCAATAGGCCAAAAAGGATTAGCTTTGCTAGATTCAGCCAAATGCTGTGAAAAAAACTTACACAGCACTGGCACAGACCTGCCTGGCAAAAACTGATAGGAACTGATGTAACCTAGTCCTGAAAAGGACTGCAATTACAATTAGTCTTTACTCCCACAATCTATCTATTTAAGAGCACTGACCTGCCTTATAAAAGTCGTAGGAAATGCTGTAACCTAGTCCTTAAAAGGACTGCAATTACAACTATTCCCTACTCCCAAGCTATCTGTAGATTTGTGCGAAAATTGGCTTGAAGGTAACAAGGTATAGCGCACACAGCAACAGCGGTGCCGTCTAACACGCAGCTGCAGCAGTGAGAACATGGTGGCGACGGGGAAAATGGCTTGGTCTTATAGGGCAAGTGTAACATACCTGGCGGCGTCCTTGCATAGTGGTCCATCTCCCACTGTGCAAGAGCGCGCACTTGATCTCCTGTCCAGAATGTCTCTCTGGCTTCCCTCCATGCTGTCTGTTTGTGTCTGTTTCTGCTGCTTAAGGGCGGCGCCCGATGACTTCCTGCTTTTTGTACCTGCTGTGGGTCACACCCCTTGTGCGTCCTCAGCCTATTGCTGTCTGTCACCTGGTATATAGCTCAGCTGCTCCCATCTATTCCTGCCTGAGCATAGTGTTTCTTTCAGTGTGTGCTTGCACTCTGAAGGTGCCAGGTCCTGTTCTGTGTTCTCTTTTCTGCCTATCCTGGAGGCTGTATTTCCAGGCCTGTCTGAACACGCTCCTAGCCTGTTCCTCCTGCCTTCTAGGGGCCGATTACCTAGACCTGTTCCTGTATCTTGTCTGACCTGTCTGAACACGCTCCTAGCCTGTTCCTCCCGCCTTCTAGGGGCCGATTACCTAGACCCGCTCCTGTATCTTGTCTGTCCTGTCTGAACACGCTCCTTGCCTGTTCGTCCTGCCTCTCTGGGGGCCGTATTCCCAGACCCGCTCCTGTATTTTGCTGCAGTGTCGGTCTCCTCCGTACACTCAGTTCCAGTCTGAACTCTCTCCTATCCTTTACCTGTTTTGCCTCTATGTCCGTTCCCTTCCTTTTTCTGCAGAGTCTGAACTCGTACCTAACTCCTGCTTGTTGTCTCTGTACTCCCGTTTGTGAGTTTGTGGTCCACTCGCTACTTCTCTGCAAGTACTCTGTGAGTATCTGGCTCTGCCTTTCCCTTCCTGTCTGTTCCGTGTGAACAGAGCCCTGTTCCCCCTGCTCAGCCTTGCCAGCTCTGACTCCTTTGCTCACCGCTCCGGCGGTTCTAGCCTGCTCTGACTCCTTTGCTCACCGCTCCGGCGGTTCTAGCCTGCTCTGACTCCTTTGCTCACTGCTCCGGCGGTTCTAGCCTGCTCTGACTCCTTTGCTCACCGCTCCGGCGGTTCTAGCCTGCTCTGACTCCTTTGCTCACCGCTCCGGCGGTTCTAGCCTGCTCTGACTCCTTTGCTCACCGCTCCGGCGGTTCTAGCCTGCTCTGACTCCTTTGCTCACCGCTCCGGCGGTTCTAGCCTGCTCTGACTCCTTTGCTCGCTGCTCCGGCAGCCTTGCTCCGCTCTGACCCTTTTGCTCACTGCTCCGGCAGTCTCGCTCCGCTCTTATCCTTTTGCTCACTGCTCCGGCAGTCTTGCTCCACTCTTGCTCACCGCTCCAGGCGGTCTCGTCCTGCTTTACTCTTGCTCACTGCTCCGGCAGTCTCGCTCAGCTCTGATCCTTTGCTCACCGCTCCAGGCGGCCTTGTCCTGCCCTGTTCTCGCTCACCTCTCTGGGCGGCCTCACTCTGCTGTGTTTGTCCGCCACATCTGTGGTTCTGTTCCTGAGTCTCAGTGTGTACTGGGTCCTATCCCACCAGTGTCCCTACCTGCTAGTGCCTCCCTGTCTGCACTCTAGCTGTGCTTGCCTGTACCCCTCTGCCTGTATTGTTCCTGAGTCCCAGTGTGTACTGGGTCCTATCCCGCCTGTGTTCCTACCTGCTAGTGCCTCCCTGTCTGCACTCTAGCTGTGCTTGCCTGTACCCCCGGCCTGCATACCCACCTGCCTGCATACCAGTCGTGCCTGCCTATACCCACCAGTCTGTGTGCCAGCCTACCAGTCTGTTCCTGTATTCCCCTGTGTGGGTCAACAGCCGTGTCCGGGGTCTGTCCTGGAGTAGCACCTGGTCCCTCTGCTCGGTTCCTCCTTGGTGCACTGGCGTCGTATGCCGTCGTGCGACCCTGGTCGGATCGGGTGAATACCTAGTTACGCCCCTCCAGGCATTCACTCTCCGGCACGGTCCAGTGGAATCACTTCAATCACACGCACACGCCGCTCAGCCCGGGCGTGTGCATAACAGCAAGGACATGTGACATACACTGCCAATGACACATGCCCTTGCTTGTGTGAAAAAAAGGACTTCGCTCCGTGTGTGCCCTGCTGATAGGCTGACAGATTGCACTTCCCCACTGTAAATGCGGGAAAGAGAAAAAAAAATGGAGATCTTCATTATTCCTGCAGAGATCCATCCCCTGCCCCTCCCCCCACCCCGCTGTACACTCAAACTGCGTATTAACATTAATTTTCATCATTACTGAGAAAAAATCCAGTTATGATTTTGGTGCACAAACAGTTATCGAACATAACCTCGAACAGCCGAATTTTTCTCAAATCGTTCGTGTTCGCCGAACGGCTCGAACACCGACCAAAACAGCTCGAATTTGAGATTGGCGAACAGTTCGAGTCGAACAATGCTCATCTCTATTCGTAATTTCTCGTCCATGGTTAAGCCTCTCACAGACATGACTAAAAAGGGGACGGATTTTTCTAGGTGGTCTGACAAGGCTTGTCAAGCATTCTCCTCCTTGAAAAAATGTTTTGCCTCGGCACCCATACTCATTCAACCTGATGCGTCACAGCCATTCATTGTAGAGGTAGACGCTTCCGAGGTAGGGGTGGGAGCTGTATTGTCACAAGGTTCGTCCCCTGGTAAGTGGCATCTGTGCGCCTTTTTCACTAAAAAATTGTCGTCCGCTGAGAGGAATTACGATGTCGGCAATGGGGAACTCTTGGCCATTAAGTTAGCTTTTGAGGAGTGGCGCCATTTTTTAGAGGGGGCAGTCCATCCGGTCACCGTCATCACCGATCAGAAGAACCTGCTATATCTGGAGTCTGCGAAACGTCTGAATCCCAGACAAGCTAGGTGGTCATTGTTTTTTACCAGGTTTAATTTTGTCGTTACATATCGTCCTGGGTCAAAAAATGTAAAGGCGGATGCCTTATCTCGTAGTTTCCCTGGGGCCGGGAATACGGACGACCCGATTCTTATCCTTCAGGAGGGGGTGGTGGTTTCGGCAGTATGCTCTGAGCTTGAGGAGGAGGTATTGGAGGCTCAGGGGGACGCCCCTGTTGGACCTCCGGGGAGACTGTTTGTTCCAGATCAGTTGCGACAAAAGGTGATCGAGGCACACCATAACTCAGTTTTTGCAGGACACCCGGGGAGTAAAGCAATTGTGGATCTCCTCTCGCGTCGGTTTTGGTGGCCTAACTTACATAAGGAGGTGGTAATTTTTGTCGCGTCCTGTGGGGTTTGTGCGCGCTCTAAGACCTCACATACCCGTCCGTCTGGGGCCCTCTTACCTTTGAAGATCCCGGAGCGTCCTTGGACTCATCTGTCTATGGACTTTATTACGGACCTCCCTCCGTCTTCGGGTAAAACGGTCATACTCGTTGTAGTGGACAGGTTCAGCAAGATGGCACATTTTATCGCTCTTCCTGCTCTTCCTAATGCTAAAACTCTTGCGCAGGTGTTCATTGGGGAGATTGTGAGGCTTCACGGGGTACAATCCGAGGTGGTGTCAGATCGGGGGTCTCAGTTTGTGTCCAAATTCTGGAAGGCGTTTTGTACACGGCGGGGGATGCATTTATCGTTCTCATCGGCTTTTCATCCTCAGACCAATGGTCAGACGGAACGTATGAACCAGAGCTTGGAGACATATCTCCGGTGTTTTGTGTCAGAGAACCAGGAGGACTGGGCTTCTTTCTTACCTCTGGCAGAGTTTGCTCTTAATAATAGGCGGAGCGAGTCCACTGGTAAGTCCCCGTTTTTTGGGGCATATGGTTTTCACCCCCAGTTTTGTACTTTCAGTAGGGGGGGCTCTTCGGGGGTTCCTGAGGAGGAACGATTTTCCTCATCACTCGCTTCAGTATGGAGAGGGGTGCTGAAGAATCTGAATACTATGGGGAACCGATACAAACGTATGGCTGATAGGAGGAGAGTGTCTGGTCCGGACCTAAGTGTGAACGATCGGGTACGGTTGTCTACCAGGAATATAAAACTTAAGGTTCCCTCCTGGAAACTGGGTCCCAGGTTCATCGGGCCGTACAGGATCAGTTCTATAATTAATCCGGTGGCATTCCGTCTTGACCTCCCCCCTACGTTTAAAATTCACAACGTGTTCCACAGATCATTGCTTAAGAGGTATGTGGCGCCTGTGGTACCGTCATCTTTACCTCCTCCTCCAGTGGTGGTCAATGGTAACTTGGAGTTCCAGGTATCGAGGGTCATCGATTCACGCTTTAATCGCCGGTCCCTTCAGTACCTGGTTCATTGGAAGGGGTATGGTCCTGAGGAGAGGATGTGGGTTCCTGCGTCGGATATTAACGCAGACCGATTAGTTCGGGCCTTCCACACGACTCACCCGGATAAACCTGGCCCTGAGAGTCCGGAGGCCCCTCGTAGAAGGGGGGGTACTGTCACGGGTGTGTCGCCACGAAGATCGTCACGATTACACAGCCTGACTTCTCGCAGCTGAGTTTTTGGTGCTTTGTGTTTTTTGGCAGTAAGGGAGTTAACTCTCTCTCTCTCTGTGCTAGACGCCTCGCCCAGCTGCAATCAATGTTGCTGTAGTGGAACTCCTTCAAATGCCTGCCTGTCTGTTAGGGAAGTGTCAGTGAAAGCATTTCATGCAAACTAACAGAGCGGATCGTGGTATTTGGAGTTTCAGAGCTAAGTGTATTTGGAGTGTTTTTTCCCTTCATTTATCTCCTTTCCCGTTGGTGTTCCCTCTGTTGTAGTTGTGTAGTTTTTGTATGCAAGGTGGTTTTGGTTTTACCCTTGTACTGTCTCGTTCGTCTAAGTACTGAGTGTGGGCATATTATTACCTGTCCCCTTTTGTTGTGATCAGGGGTCCTTCTCAGGACTAGATTACTTAGGTTCAGGGATCCTCAGGAGGTAGGGGTTACGCTGGCGGCCTGAACCTCTGTACCTTCAACAGTACCTCCAGGTAGAGGGATTAGTCAGGGCCCCAGCTTAGGGTCAGCTTAGGCCCCCTACCTCCAGTACACAGAGACAGCGTGACAGACACACCTGGACACTGCAAGGCTCGGTGCCCTGGAACAGAGATGGATGGCCCGCCTGTCCAACATTGAATTCACCATCAAATACCGGGCAGGACGCTCAAATGCCAACGCGGATGCCCTGTCTAGAATGCCGAACTTACCGGACGTAGGGGAAGATCCAGAAGATCTGGAAGAAGTTGAGCTCCCTGCGTTCCACCGTCATGGGATTACCCTGTATTCCCACCGTGTGAAGGACAGGCGCTCCGTGACGTTCAATCCCTTGCCCCACTATAACTAGGCGGAGACGCAAGACAATGATCCCGCAGTCCATTTGGTGAAGGAAATGCTGACCCAGGCCGATGCCCGTCTTGACCCAGATGCTCCGGAGGAGACCAAGCAACTGTGGAAGGAGAAAAGTAAGTTGTTCCTCTACAGGGAGAAGCTGTGCCGGAGAATGGTTAACTCTCGAACACATGAGTTGAACTGGCAGGTAGTGGTCCCAAGACGAGACACGGCTATGGTCTTGGAGGCATACCACAACGGAGCAGGGCATTTCGGATGAAAGAAGCTGGAGTTCTTGTTGCGTGAACGGTTCTACTGGATAGGCATGAGAGGAGCCATCGAGAGGTGGTGCAGAGACTGTGGCCCATGCCACCTGAGAAGAAAAGACCGAGCCAGCCAGAAGACTCCCCTGCAGCCCATCATCACCAGACAGCCACTGGAACTGGTAGCCCTGGACCATGTGAAACTGGCTCCAAGCAGATCTGGGTATGTCTACGCCCTCACAATCGTAGATCATTACTTCCGGTTCCTGGTGGTGGTCCCGGTCAAGGACTTAACGGCTCAAACAGCAGCTAGAGCCTTCCAGCAGCACTTCTGCCGTCCACACGGGTACCCGGACCAAGTGTTGACAGACCAAGGACCAGCCTTCGAAGCGGAGGTCTTCCAGGAGTTCTGCAAACTGTATGGCTGCAAGAAGATAAGAATAACGCCCTATCACCCTCAAACCAATGGACTCTGCGAGAAGATGAACCAGGTGGTGATAGATCTGCTAAAAACATTGCCCCTGGAAGAACGCAGTCTGTGGCCTGAGAAACTGCCCGATCTGGTGGACCTGTATAACCACATCCCTGTAGGTTCCACCAACTGTAGGCTTACCTAATGAGAGCAAGACCTGGTAAGCTGCCTTTTGACCTGGATATGGGAGTCCTGACGCCTGAGGACACCTCGCCAGAGGCAGACTGGGATACAGAACGGCAGCAGCAGAAACGGAAAGTACAGGAGAGCGTCGAGCGAAGTCTGTCTCAAGCTAGAGAAAGGCAAGAGAAGGCTTATAACCAGTATGCTCCCGCTGTTCCCCTGGTACCTGGAGAGCAGGTCTTGAAGAGGAAGAGGCGGCTCCACAAGTTTGACGACCAGTGGGAGAAGGACCCGTACACCGTACTGCCATCAGGCCATGAGAACTCAAAAATCTGCGTAATCAGTAAGGATGGAGGAGAAACCACAGCCATTGTCTCCAGAGACCACCTGAAGAAGTGTCCCGAGCAGCTGCAAAGCCCTGAAGAAGATCAAGGAAACCCTCAACCTGCAGAGGAAAGGGGAGAAATGATCAGTACCGTACTCGGAGACTTCCCCCGGTCTTGGACACAAGTAAACGACGCTGTCATGGTACCCGTCCTCACCTTTCTCCAGCCAGCCCTGCAAGTGCCTACAGAGGAACCGGTAGAGCTGGAAGAGCAGCTGGCACAAGAGGCAAAAGAGTCCACACCAGCAGTACAGGAGGATCAACCCTCTGCTAGTAGTGAGCCTGCCGTGCCCCTAGTGAGCCAAAGAGTGAGCAGACAGCTGCCCAGCTTACCCATAACAGCTCCTACACCCTGTAGTGCAGAACCAGTTAGTGAGCTCCGTAGGTCCACTAGAGTCACTAGAGGTCAGATGCCCGCTCGCTGGAGAGTCTAAACTAATGCACTGTGAATTTATCTGCTAGCTGTTTATGGTTTATGTTTGTTGCCTGTTATTAATTATGTTTCTCAGTTACCCTGCAGATTTTTATGGACTAACAGGTTATGGACGCTAGATAACCGGAACAGTTTTGTAGATAGTTGCACCTTGGTGCCTCTTGCGAAGATGGCCGCGGAAGAGAAAACCTGTCTGGCGTGGCCTCCTTGCGGCCCAAAGTAGTTAGTCTACCCTTGCAGCCACGCCCAAGGACAACGCAATTGGTTTGCTTTGGACAGGTCCCATACTTCGCTTAAAGCTTCACCTTGGGTGATATGGACACCCGGTTGCGGACACGCCGTGACCTTTAAAGAATTAAAGCTTCTTGTAAATATGTTATTGTATTATTGTTATACCCTGTTATTATGTTTTAAAAATGTGTTTAGTCCCGGACTACTAAAATTTACTAGGGGGGAATGTGACACCCCAGGGGTCTGGTTGCCACAGTAATAGAGATATTATGTCTGAGAGCAAGTGGGATGTTTCTCTGGTCAGGAGTCCTAAGCATGCAACACTGCCCGCCCAGACCTGGGAGGGGAGGAATCTGCCCTTATAATCTGGGTCTGGGGCGGGATTAGGAGAGACAGAGACAGAGCCTGCAAAACAAGCAGAGCAGTCAGAGCCTAGAGTGAAGCTACAGACACAGCAAAAGATACATCAGGAGCTCTGTAGGAGCAGAGGCAGAAGGCCAGGGGCTTTGAGCAGAGATATAGCTCGCCCTGGCTGAAGTTACTAAAACCGGACACAGGAGTCCGAGGCTGTGGGGACTGATATTTACCCAGCAGCAGAAACCAGCCGGCAGGGGATTCCAGGTCCTCTGGCCATAGAAGCCCGGAGGCTCAGTCACAAAGAAGGGACCAGCGCCGCCATCCAGGAGCGGAGGGTAACAGAAGGCCCCAAGTCACCAGCCATACAGGTGAGCACTACACGTTATACTCAGGGACATGGTCTACTTGTAACCGCTGACAGCAAGGTAGCCAGGAAGAGTGCAGATAAACGGGGAGGCCTACAACTCCACCTGGCCAGGGGAACTCCTGCTTGCTCGCAGACTGACCAGGCCCCTTATACTAGCCAGTACTCCCGGGAGGGTCTGCCTTGTACCATCAGTAAAGACCCTGAACTGCACCTCACGTCTCTGTGATTCCTTGCCGCACAAGCACCATTAGCACTGGGACCCTCACACCATCACTCCCATCATCTCTCACATTAGCTGCCCTGAGGCAATACTTCTCCCGTGGGGAGTTATGCCATACTCGGCTGCGCAAACAACATCAGCCTCAGCGGTCGGCAGCGCAGCGGCGGTCCCCACTGACCGCAATCCAGAAGTGGCGTAGTCGGACATTTGCTATACATTAAGACTGCCACTGGTTTGACCACCCTGGGCACGGACCGGGTCACCACCACATAGAGACTAGAACCCCCAGCTTTCTACATCAGGCCCGGTTCCGGGTTCTCCTGCACAACACAGGCCCAGGGGGCGCGTCATGCGCGTCTTTTCAAAAGGAATAAAATGGGGAGGGAAAGGTTAGATTTTAAAAACAAAAATCCAAATGACAATAGCAGAAGCCAGAATGTCAATGGAACTGGGGATTCCCAGCCAGTCTCCCATGTCAGTACTTGCCCAACCTCAAGCTGCATAGCAGCTGCAATCTGACAAGGGAAGGCACATTCAGCTTAGAATGGCTGTTGACATGCAGAAATCACATGTGCGTGTCTTTTCAAAAGGAATAAAATGGGAGGGAAAAGAAAGATGTAAAAAACAAAAATCCAAATGACAATAGCTTCAGCAAAAATGTCAACGGAACAAGGGTTTCCAGGTCCATCTCCCATGCCGTTACTTGCCCAGCCTCAAGCTGCATAGCAGCTGCAATCTGACAAGGGCAGGCACATTCAGCTTAGAATGGCCATTGACGGAAACATGTCAAATGTGCATGTCTTTTCAAAAGGAATAAAATGGGGAGGGAAAGGTTAGATTTTAAAAACAAAAATCCAAATGACAATAGCAGCAGCCAGTCTCCCATGCCAGCACTTGCCTGACCTCAAGCTGTGTAGCAGCTGAGATTTGACAAGTGAAGGCACATTCAGCATAGAATGGCTGTGGATGTACTGATGCCACATGTGCGTGTCTTTTCAAAAGGAATAAAATGGGGAGGGAAAGGTTAGATTTTAAAAACAAAAATCCAAAAATCCAAATGACAATAGCAGCAGCCTAAATGTCAATGGAACCAGGGATTCCCATCTAGTCTCCCACAAGGGTACTTGCCTGGCCTCAAGCTGCATAGCAGCTGCGATCTGACGAGGGCAGGCACATTCAGCTTAGAATGGCCGTTGGCATTCAGATGTTACAGGTACGCATCTTTTTCAAATGAATAAAATGGGGAGGGAAAGGTTTGATTTTGAAAACAAAAATCCAAAAATGCAAATGACAATAGCAGCAGCCAAAATGTCAATGGAACTAGGGACTCCAAGCCAGTCTCCCATGACAGTTCTTGCCCAACCTCAAGCTGCGTAGCAGCTGTGATTTCACGAGGTCAGGCACATTCAGCTTATAATGGCCGTTGACCTGCAGATGTCTCATGTGCGCATCTTTTCAAAAGGAATAAAATGGGGAGGGAAAGGTTAGATTTTAAAAACAAAAATCCAAAAATCCAAATGACATTACCAGCAGCCAAAATATCAATGGAATCGGGGATTCCCAGCCAGTCTCCCATGCTGGTACTTGCCCAGCCTCAATCTGCATAGCAGCTGCAATCTGATGAGGGAAGGCACATTCAGCTCAGAATGGCCTATGATGAGCAGATATCACATGTGCGTGTGACACCCCAGGGGTCTGGTTGCCACAGTAATAGAGATATTATGTCTGAGAGCAAGTGGGAGGTTTCTCTGGTCAGGAGCCCTAAGCATGCAACACTGCCCGCCCAGACCTGGGAGTGGAGGAATCTGCCCTTATAAACTGGGTCTGGGGCGGGATTAGGTGAGACAGAGACAGAGCCTGCAGAACAAGCAGAGCAGTCAGAGCCTAGAGTGAAGCTGCAGACACAGGAAAAGATACATCAGGAGCTCTGTAGGAGCAGAGGCAGAAGGCCAGGGGCTGTGAGCAGAGATATAGCTCGCCCTGGCTGAAGTTACTAAAACCGGACACAGGAGTCCGAGGCTGTGGGGACTGATATATACCCAGCAGCAGAAACCAGCCGGCAGGGGATTCCAGGTCCTCTGGCCATAGAAGCCCGGAGGCTCAGTCACAAAGAAGGGACCAGCGCCGCCATCCAGGAGCGGAGGCTAACAGAAGGCCCCAAGTCACCAGCCATATGGGTGAGCACCACACGGTATACTCAGGGACATGGGCTACTTGTAACCGCTGACAGCAAGGTAGCCAGGAAGAGTGCAGATAAACGGGGAGGCCTACAACTCCACCTGGCCAGGGGAACTCCTGCTTGCTCGCAGACTGACCAGGCCCCCTTATACTAGCCAGTACTCCCGGGAGGGTCTGCC
Organism: Phyllobates terribilis; assembly: GCF_046119375.1. Taxonomy (NCBI): domain Eukaryota; kingdom Metazoa; phylum Chordata; class Amphibia; order Anura; family Dendrobatidae; genus Phyllobates; species Phyllobates terribilis. The sequence continues at coordinate 7,432,733 of NW_027362792.1, forward strand.
TTGTACCATCAGTAAAGACCCTGTACTGCACCTCACGTCTCTGTGATTCCTTGCCGCACCAGCACCATTAGCACTTGGACCCTCACACCATCACTCCCATCATCTCTCACATTAGCTGCCCTGAGGCAATACTTCTCCCGTGGAGAGTTATCCCATACTCGGCTTCGCAAACAACATCAGCCTCAGCAGTCGGCAGCGCAGCGGCGGTCCCCAATGACCGCAATCCACAAGTGGCGTAGTCGGACATTTGCTATACATTAAGACTGCCACTGGTTTGACCACCCTGAGCACGGACCGGGTCACCGCCACACGGAGACTACAACCCCCAACATTCTACAACAGGCCCGGTTCCAGGTTCCCCTGCACAACACAGGCCCAGGGGGCGCGTCATGCGCGTCTTTTCAAAAGGAATAAAATGGGGAGGGAAAGGTTAGATTTTAAAAACAAAAATCCAAATGACAATAGCAGCAGCCAAAGTTTCAACAGAACTGGGAATTCCCAGCCAGTTTCCCATTTCAGTACTTACCAAACCTCAAGCTGTTTAGCGGCTGTGATCTGACGAGGGAAGGCACATTCAGCTTTGTATGGCCATTACCATGCAGATGTCACATGTGCGCTTCTTTTCAAAAGGAATGAAATGGGGAGGGAAATGTAAGATTTTACAAACAAAAATCCAAATGACAATTCCCTGGGGATTCCCAGCCAGTCTCCCATGCTAGTACTGGCCCAGCCTCAAGCTGCATAGCTGCTGCAATCTGATGAGAGAAGGCACATTCAACTTAGAATGGCTGTTGACGTGCAAGAGTCACATGTGCGCGTCTTTTCAAAAGGAATAAAATGGGGAGAGAAAGGTTATACATTAAACAACAAAAATCCAAATGACAATAGCAGCAGCCAAAATGTCAATGGATCCAGGGATTCCAAGCCAGTCTCCCATGCTGGTACTTGCCCAGTCTCAAGCTGTGTAGCGGCTGCAATCTGACGAGTGCAGGCACATTCAGCTTAGAATGGCCGTTGACGTGCATATGTCACATGTGCGTGTCTTTTCAAAAGGAATAAAATGGGGAGGGAAAGGTTAGATTAAAAAAAAAAAAAAATCCAAAAGACAATAGCAGCAGCCAAAATGTCAACGTAACCGGGAATTCTCAGCCAATTTCCCATGCAGGTACTTTCCCGGCCTCAAGCTGCGTAGCGGCTGCGTTCTTATGATAGAAGGCACATTCGGCATAGAATGGCCATTGACATGAAGATGTCACATGTGCATGTCTTTTCAATAGGAATATAATGGGGAGGGAAAGGTTAGATTTTAAAAACAGAAATCCAAAAATCCAAATGACAATAGCAGCAGCCAAAATGTGAACAGACCCGGGGATTCCCAGCCAGTCTCCCATGCTGGTACTTGCGCAGCCTCAAGCTGCATAGCAGCTGCAATCTGACAATGGGAGCCACATTCCGCTTAGAATGGCAGTTGACGTGCAAATGTCACATGTGCGTGTCTTTTCATAAGGAATAAAATTGGGAGGGATGGGTTAGATTTTAAATAAAAAATCCAAAAATCCAAATGACAATAGGACCAGCCAAAAAGTCAACGGAACAGGGGATTCCCAGCTAATTAACCATGCTGGTACTTGCCTGGCCTCAAGCTGTGTAGCGGCTGCAATCTGACGAGGGCAGGCACAATCAGCTTAGAATGGCCGTTGACGTGCAGATGTCACATGTGCTCGTCTTTTCAAAAGGAATAAAATGAGGAGGGAAAGGTTAGATTTTAAAAACAAAAATCCAAAAATTCAAAAATACAAATGACAATAGCAGCAGCCAAAATGTCAATGGAACCGCGGATTCTCAGCCAGTTTCCCATGCTGGTACTTGCCCATACTTAAGCTGCGTAGCGGCTGGCGATCTGATGAGAGAAGGCACACTCAGCTTAAAATGGCCATTGATATGCAGATGTCACATGTGTGTGTCTTTTCAAAAAGGAATAAAATGGGGAGGGAAAGGTTAGATTTTAAAAACAAAAAATCCAAAAATCGAAATGACAATAGCAGCTGCCAATATGTTAATGAAAATAGGGATTCTCAGCCAGTCTCCCATGCTGGTACTTGCCCAGTCTCAAGCTGCGTAGCAGCTGCAATCTGATGAGGGAAGGCACACTTGGCTTAGAATGGCCGTTGATGTGCAGTTGTCACATGTGCGTGTCTTTTCAAAAGGAATAAAATGGGGAGGGAAAGGTTAGATTTTAAAAACAAAAATCCAAAAATCCAAAAATCCAAATGACAATAGCAGCAGCCAAAATGTCAATGGAACTGGGGAATCCCAGCCAGTCTCCCATGCTGGTACTTGCCCAGCTTCAAGCTGCAATCTGAAGAGGGTAGGCACATTCAGCTTAGAATGGTCATTGACATACAGATGTCACAGATGTCACATGTGTGCGTGTTTTCAAAATCCAAATGACAATAGCAGCAGCCAAAATGTCAAAGGTACCGGGGATTCCCAGCCAGTCTCCCATGCCGGTAATTGTCCTGTCTCAAGCTGCGTAGAGGCTGCGATCTGATGAAGGCAGGTACATTCAGCTTAGAATGGTCATTGACATACAGATGTCACAGATGTCACATGTACTCGTCTTTTCAAAAGGAATAAAATGGTGAGGGAAAGGTTAGATTTTAAAATCAAAAATCCAAATGACAATAGCAGCAGCCAAAATGTCAATGGAACCAGTGATTCCCAGCTAGTCTGCCATGCAGGTGCTTGCCCAGCCTCAAGCTGCGCAGCGACTGTGACCTGACGAGGGAAGGCACACTCAGCTTAGACTGGCCGTTGACGTGCACATGTTACATGTGCGCGTCTTTTCAAAAGGAATAAAATGGGGAGGGAAAAGTCAGATTTTAAAAACAAAAATCCAAATGACAAAAGCAGCAGCCTAAATATCAACGAAACTGGGGATTCCCAGACAGTCTCCCACGCCGGTACTTGCCTGACCTCAAGCTGCGTAGCTGCTGTGATCTGAGAAGGGAAGTCACATTCAGCTTAGAATGGCCGTTGACGTGCACATGTCACATGTGCGCGTCTTTTCAAAAGGAATAAAATGGGGAGGGACAGGTTAGATTTTAAAAACAAAAATCCAAAAAATCCAAATGGCAATATGAGCAGCCAAAATGTCAACGGAACCAGGTATTCCAAACCAGTCTCCTATGCCAGTACATGCCCAACCTCAAGCTGCGCAGCAGCTGTGATCTGACGAGGGCAGGCACATTCAGCTTAGAATGGCTGTTGATGTGCAGATGTCACATGTGCATGTCTTTTCAAAAGGAATAAAATGGGGAGGGAAAGGTTAGATTTTAAAAACAAAAATCCCAATGAGAACAGCAGCAGCCTGAATGTTAAATTAACTGGTGATTCCCTTCCAGTCTACCATGCCGATACTTACCCAGCCTCAAACTGTGCAGCGGCTGTGATCTGATGAGGGCAGGCACATTCAGCTTAGAACGGCCGTTGAAGTGCAGATGTCACATGTGCGTGTCTTTTCAAAAGGAATAAAACGGGGACGGAAAGGTTAGATATATAAAACAAAAATCCAAAAATCCAAATGACAATAGCAGAAGACAAAATGTTAACGGAACCAGGGATTACCCAGCCTGTCTCCCTTGCAGGGACTTGCCCAGCCTCAAGCTGCGTAGCTGTTGTGATATCAGAAGGTAAGGCACATTCAGCTTAGAATGGCCGTTGACATGCAGATGTCACATGTGCGCGTCTTTTCAAAAGGAATAAAATGGGGGGGGGGAAGGTTTAATTTTAAAAACAAAAATCCAAATGACAATAGGAGCAGCCAAAATGTCAATGGAACCAGAGATTCCCAGCAACTCTCCCATGCTGGTACTTGCCCAACATCCAGCTGCGTTGCTGCTGCGCTCTGATGAGGGCAGGCACACTCAGATTAGAACGGCCACTGAGGTACAGATGTCACATGTGCGTGTATTTTCAAAAGGAATAAAATGGGGAGGGAAAGGTTAGATTTTAAAAACAAAAATCCAAATGACAATAACAGCAGCCAAAATGTTAACGTAACCGGAGATACCCAGACAGTCTCCCATGCTGGTACTTGCCCAGCCGCAAGCTGCCTAGCAGCTGCGTTCTGACGAGGGAAGGCACATTCAGCTTAGAAGTGCCGTTGACATGCTGATGGCACATGAGCGCGTCTTTTCAAAAGGAATAAAATGAGGAGGGAAAGGCTAGATTTTAAAAACAAAAATCCAAATGACAATAGTAGCAGTCAGAATGTCAACGGAACTGGGGATTCCCAGCTAGTCTCCCATGCCAGTACTTGCACAGCCTCAAGCTGCATAGTGGCTGCAATCTGACGAGGTAAGGGACATTCAGCTTAGAATCGCCATTGAGATGCAGATGTCACATGTGCGTGTCTTTTCAAAAGGAATAAAATGGGGAGGGAAAGGTTAGATTTTAAAAACAAAAATCCAAAAATCCAAAAATCCAAAAATCCAAATGACCATAGCAGCAGCCAAAATGTCAACAGAACCCGGGATTCCCAGCCAGTCTCCCATGTTGATATTTGCCCTGCCTCAAGCAAAATATCGGCTGCGATGTGACAAGAGAAGGCACATCAATCTTAGCATGGCCTTTGACATGCAGATGTCACATGTGCGTGTCTTTTCAAAAGGAATAAAATGGGGAGGGAAAGGTTAGATTTTAAAAACAAAAATCCAAAAATCCAAAAATCCAAATGACAATAGCAGCAGCCAAAATGTCAATGGAACCGGGGATATTCAGTCTGTTTCCCATGCCAGTACTTGCCCATCCTCAAGCTGCTTAGCAGCTGCAATTTGACAAATGCAGACACATTCAGCTTGGAATGGCCGTTGACGTGCATATGTCTCATGTGCGTGTCTTTTTAAAAGGAATAAAATGGGGAGGGAAAGGTTAGATTTTAAAAACAAAAATCCAAAAATCCAAATAACAATAGCAGCAGCCAAAATGTTCACGGAACAGGGGATTCCCAGCCTGTCTCCCATGCCGGTACTTTCCCAGTCTCAAGCTGCGTAGCAGCTGTGATCTAACAAGGGTAGGCACATTCAGCTTAGAATGGCTGCTGATTTGGAGGTGTCACATGTGTGCGTCTTTTCAGAAGCAATAAAATGGGGAGGGAAAGGTTAGATTTTAAAAACAAAAATCCAAAAATCCTAATGACAATAGCAGCAGGCAAAGCGTTAATGGAACCAGGGATTCCCAGCCAGTTTCCCATGCCGGTACTTCCTCGGCCGCAAGCTGCACAGCGTCAGCGATCTGACAAGGTCAGGCACACTCAACTTAGAATGGCCGTTGAAGTGTGGATGTCACATGTGCACGTCTTTTCAAAAGGAATAAAATGGGGAGGGAAAGGTTAGATTTTAAAAACAAAAATCCAAAAATCCAAATGACAATAGCAGCTGCCAAAATGTCTACAGAATTGGGGATTCCCAGCCAATCTCCCATGCTGGTACTTACCTGGCCTCAAGCTGTGTAGCAGCTGCAATCTGACAAGGGCAGGCACATTCAGCTTAGAACGGCCACAGATGTGCAGATATCACATGTGCGCGTCTTTTCAAAAGAATTAAAATGGGGAGGGAAAGGTATTATTTGAAAAACAAAAATCCAAATGACAATAGCAGCAGCCAAAATGTCCACAGAACTGGGGATTCCCAGCCAGTCTCCCATGCTAGTACTTAACCAGCCTCAAGCTGCATAGCACCTGCAATCTGACAAGAGAAGGCACATTCAGCTTAGAATGACCGTTGATGTGCAGCTGTCACATGTGCGTGTTTTTTCAAAAGGAATAAAATAGGGAGGGAAAGATTAGATTTTAAAAACAAAAATCCAAATGACAATAGCAGCAGCCAAAATTTTACCAGAACCTGGGATACCCAGCCAGTCTCCCATTCCAGTAATTGCCCAGCCTCAAGCTGTGTAGCGGTTGCTATCTGACGAGGGAAGACACATATAGCTTAGTATGGCCATTAACATACAGATATCCCATGTGCGCGTCTTTTCAAATGGAATAAAATGGGGAGGGAAAGATTAGATTTTAAAAACAAAAATCCAAATGACAATAGCAGCAGCCAAAATGTCAATGGAACTGGGGATTCCCAGCCAGTCTCCCATGCCAATACTTGCCCAGCCTCAAGCTGTATAGCAGCTGCAATCTGACCAGGGCAGGCACATTCAACTTAGAATAGCCGTTGACGTGCAGCTGTCACATGTGCGCGTCTTTTCAAAAGGAATAAAATGGGGAGTGAAAAGATAGATTTTAAAAACAAAAATCCAAATGATAATAGCAGCAGCCAGAACGTCAACTGAACCAGGGATTCCCAGCTAGTCTCCCATGCCGGTACTTGCCCGGTCTCAAGCTGTGTAGTGCTTGCAATCTGACCAGGGAAGGCACATTCAGCTTAGAAAGGCCGTTGACACACAGATGACACATGTGCGCGTCTTTTCAAAATGAATAAAATGGGGAGGGAAAGGTTAGATTTTAAAAACAAAAATCCAAATGACAATAGCATCAGCCAAAATGTCAACGTAACTGGGAAATTCCCAGCCACTCTTCCATGCCGGTACTTGCCCAGCCTCACGCTGCATAGCAGCTGCGATCTGACGAGGGGAGGCACATTCAGTTTAGAATGCCTGTTGATATGCAGATGTCACATGTGCACGTCTTTTCAAAAGGAATAAAATAGGGAGGGAAAGGATAGATTTTAAAAACAAAAATCCAAATGACAATAGCAGCAGCCAATATGTCAATGGAACCGGGGATTCCCAGCCAGTCTCCCATACCGGTACTTGCCCAGCCTCAAACTGCATAGCGGTTGTGATCTGACGAGGTAAGGCACATTCAGCTTTGATTGGCCGTTGACATAAAATTATCACATTTGCGCTTCTTTTCAAAAGGAATAAAATGGGGAGGGAAAGGTAAGATTTTAAAATCAAAAATCCAAATGACAATAGCAGCAGCCAAAATGTCAATGCATCTGGGGATTCCCAGCCAGTCTCCCATGCTGGTACTTGCCTGACCTCAAGCTGAGCAGCAGCTGCAATTCGGCAAGGGAAGGCACAATCACATTAGAATGACAGGTGACGTACAGATGTTACATGTTCGCGTCTTTTCAAAAGGAATAAAATGGGGAGGGAAAGGTTAGATTTTAAAAACAAAAATCCAAAAATCCAAATAACAATAGCAGCAGCGAAAATGTCAACAGAATCGGGGACTCCCAGCCAGTCTCCCATGCTGGTACTTGCCCATCCTCAAGCTGCATAACAGTTGCGATATGACAAGGGAAGGAACATTCAGATAGAATGGCTGTTGACCTGCAGGTGTCACATGTGCGCGTCTTTTCAAAAGGAATAAAATGGGGAGGGAAAGGATAGATTTTAAAAATAAAAATTCAAAAATCCAAATGACAAAAGCAGCAGCCAAAATGTCAACAGAACTGCGGATTCCCAGCCAGTCTCCCATGCTGGTACTTGCCCAACCTCAAGCTGCCTAGCAGCTGTGATCTGACGAGGGTAGCCACATTCAGTTTTGAATGGCCGTTGACGTGCAGATGTCACATGTGCGCGTCTTTTCAAAAGGAATAAAATGGGGAGGGAAAGGTTAGATTTTAAAAACAAAAATCCAAATGACAATATCAGCAGCCAAAATGTCAACTGAACTGGGGATTCCCAGCCAGTCTCCCATGCCAATACTTGCCTGGCCTCAAGCTATGTAGTGGCTGCGATCTGAAAAGGGCAGGCACATTCAGCTTAGAATGGAAGCTGACGTGTAGATGTCACATGTGCGTGTATTTGAAAAAGGAATAAAATGGGGAGGAAAAGGTTAGATTTTAAAAACAAAAATCCAAATGACAATAGCAGCAGCCAAAATATCAATGGAATCAGGGTTTCTAAGCCAGTCTCCCATGCTGATACTTGCCCAACTTCAAGCTGGTTAGTGGCTGCGATCTGATGAGGGAAGGCACATTCAGCTTAGAATGGCCGTTGACGTGCAAACCCAACATGTGCGCGTCTTTTCAAAAGCAGTAAAATGGGGAGGGAAAGGTTAGATTTTAAAAACAAAAATCCAAATGACAATAGCAGCAGCCACAATGTCAATGGAACCAGGGATTCCCAGCCAGTCTCCCATGCTGGTACTTGCCTGAACTCAAGCTGTATAGCAGCAGCGATCTGACAAGGGAAAGCACATTCAGCTTAGAATGACCATTGATGTGCAAAAGTTACATGTGCGCGTCTTTTCAAAAGGAATAAAATGGGAAGGGAAAGAGATTTAAAAAACAAAAATCCAAAAATCCAAATGACAATAGCAGCAGCCAAAATGTCCATGGAACCACGGATTCCTATACAGTCTCCCATGCTGGTACTTGCCCAGCCTCAAGCTTTGTAGCAGCTGCAATCTGACGAGGGCAGGAACATTGAGCATAGAATGGCCGCTGTAGTTGTGATGTCACATGTGCGCCTCTTTTCAAAAGGAATAAAATGGGGAGGGAAAGGTAATATTTTAAAAACAAAAATCCAAATGACAATAGCAGCAGCCAAAAAGTCAACAGAAACAGGATTCCCAGCTAATCTCCCATGCCGGTACTTACCCAGCTTCAAGCTGTGCAGCAACTGCAATCTGACAAGGGAAGGCACATTCAGCTAAGAATGGCCATTGACGTGCAGACATCACATGTGCGCGTCTTTTCAAATGGAATAAAATGGGGAGGGAAAGGTTAGATTTTAAAAACAAAAATCCAAAAATCCAAATTACAATAGCAGCAGCCAAAATGTCAACGGAATCAGGGATTCCCAGCCAGTCTCCCTTGCTGGTACTTGCCTGGCCTCAAGCTGCATAGCAGCTGCAATTTGACAAGGGTATGCACAATCAGCTTAGAATAGGCGTTAACGTGCAGATGTCACATGTGCGCGTCTTTTCAAAAAGAATAAAATGGGGAGGGAAAAGTTAGATTTTAAAAACAAAAATCAAAAAATCCAAATGACAATAGCAGCTGCCAAAATGTCAACGGAATCAGGGATTCCCAGCCATTCTCCCATGCCAGTACTTGCCTGGCCTCAAGATGCGTTGCGGCTGCGACATGACGAGGGCAGGCACATTCAACTTAGAATTGCTGTTGAGGTGCAGATGTCACATGTGCGCGTCTTTTCAAAAGGAATAAAATGGGGAGGGAAAGGATAGATTTGAAAAACAAAAATCCAAATGACAATAGCAGCAACCAAAATGTCAAAGGATCCTGGAATTCCCAGCCTGTCTCCCATGCCAGTACTTGTCCAGCCTCAAGCTGCGTAGAGGCTGCGATCTGATGAGGGAAGGCACATTCAGCTTAGAATAGTCGTTGACATGTGGATGTCACATGTGCACGTCTTTTCAAAAGGAATAAAATGGGGAGGGAAAGGTTAGAATTAGAGATGAGCGTTGTTCGACTCGAACCGTTCGCCAATCTCAAATTCGAGCTGTTTTGGGCAGTGTTCGAGCCATTCGGCAAACACGAACGATTTGAGAAAAATTCGGCTGTTCGAGGTTATGTTCAATAACTGTTTGTGCACCAAAATCATAACTGGGTTTTTTCTCAGTAATGATGAAAATTAATGTTAATACGCAGTTTGAGTGTACAGCGGGGTGGGGGGAGGGGCAGGGGATGGATCTCTGCAGGAATAATGAAGATCTCCATTTTTTTTTCTCTTTCCCGCATTTACAGTGGGGAGGTGCAATCTGTCAGCCTATCAGCAGCGCACACATGGAGCGAACTGCTTTTTTTCACACAAGCAAGGGCATGTGTCATTGGCAGTGTTTGTCACATGTCCTTGCCCTATAAGACCAAGCCATTTTCCCCGTCGCCACCATTTTCTCACTGCTGCAGCTGCGTGTTAGACGGCACCGCTGTTGCTGTGTGCGCTATACCTTGTTAATTTCAAGCCAATTTTCGCACAAATCTACAGATAGCTTGGGAGTAGGGAATAGTTGTGATTGCAGTCCTTTTAAGGACTAGGTTACAGCATTTCCTACGACTTTTATCAGGCAGGTCTGTGCTCTTAAGTAGATAGATTGTGGGAGTAAAGACTAATTGTAATTGCAGTCCTTTTCAGGACTAGGTTACATCAGTTCCTATCAGTTTTTGCCAGGCAGGTCTGTGACAGTGCTGTGCAAGTTTTTTTCACAGCATTTGGCTGAATCTAGCAAAGCTAATCCTTTTTGGCCTATTGCAGAGTGTGTTAGTCAGTGGAGTAGCCTATCTGTGTTGCAAGATATACCACCTGTGTATAGAATACCAATTTTTTTACTGCACCTAGTGAAGTAAAATCTTTTGGGCATATCATCATTATATTGGTCCATCTATACTGACCTCCATCAGGTTGCAAATTGAATATAATTTTTTTCTGCATCTAGCTCTGAAAAAATATTTGGGCTTCTAGCAGTGTGTGGGACTTGTTCTATTAGTCCATCTATACTGACCTCCATCAGGTTGCAAACTGAATATAATTTTTTTCTGCATCTAGCTCTGAAAAAATATTTGGCCTTCTAGCAATGTGTGGGACTTGTTCTATTAGTCCATCTATACTGACCTCCATTACGCTGCAAATTCAAAATAATTTTTTATCTGCATCTAGCTCTGAAAAAATATTTGGCCTTCTAGCAGTGTGTGGGACTTTCTCTATTAGTCCATCTATACTGACCTCCATCAGGTTGCAAATTAAGAATAATTTTTATCTGCATCTACCTCTGAAAAAATATTTGGGCTTCTAGCTGTGTGTGGGACTTGTTCTATTAGTCCATCTATACTGACCTCCATCAGGTTGCAAACTGAATATAATTTTTTTCTGCATCTAGCTCTGAAAAAATATTTGGCCTTCTAGCAGTGTGTGGGACTTTCTCTATTAATCCATCTATACTGACCTCCATCAGGCTGCAAATTAAAAATAATTTATATCTGCATCTAGCTCTGAAAAAATATTTGGCCTTCTACCAGTGTGTGGGACATTCTCTATTAATCCATCTATACTGACCTCCATCAGGTTGCAAATTAAAAATAATTTATATCTGCATCTAGCTCTGAAAAAATATTTGGCCTTCTAGCAGTGTGTGGGACTTTCTCTTTTAGTCCATCTATACTGACCTCCATCAGGTTGCAAATTAAAAATAATTTTTTGTCTGCATCTAGCTCTGAAAAAATATTTGGCCTTCTAGCAGTGTGTGGGACTTTCTCTATTAGTCCATCTATACTGACCTCCATCAGGTTGCAAATTAAAAATAATTTTTTGTCTGCATCTAGCTCTGAAAAAATATTTGGCCTTCTAGCAGTGTGTGGGACTTTCTCTATTAGTCCATCTATAATGACCTCCAATCGGCTGCAAATTAAAAATAATTTTTATCTGCATCTACCTCTGAAAAAATATTTGGCCTTCTAGCTGTGTGTGGGACTTGTTCTATTAGTCCATCTATACTGACCTCCATCAGGTTGCAAACTGAATATAATTTTTTTCTGCATCTACCTCTGAAAAAATATTTGGGCTTCTAGCTGTGTGTAAGACTTGTTCTATTAGTCCATCTATACTGACCTCCATCAGGTTGCAAACTGAATACAATTTTTTTCTGCATCTACCTCTGAAAAAATATTTGGGCTTCTAGCTGTGTGTGGGACTTGTTCTATTAGTCCATCTATACTGACCTCCATCAGGTTGCAAATTGAATACAATTTTTTTTCTGCATCTAACCCAGTCAATAGTTTTGGCCTAATACCACATTTTGGCCACTCAGCTCTGCTCGGTTCCCATCCATTGTTTTTTTGTGCAAACAACTCCAGAGTTGTGAATTTGTTAACCACCAAAATGAGTGGAAAAGGGCCTGCTGCTGGTGGAAAGGGGAATAGGCATGTTGGAAAGGGGAAAAAAGGTTGTGTCCGTGGGGTAGGTGTTAAAGCAACAGTAACATTTGCAGAAGAAAGACCATCTTCCAGCCAAACTAAAATGTCTACTTCTTTTAGCGGACAATGTGATAAGATCCCTTTCTTATGGCCACGCCAATCGCTACAAATTCCAGATGAGGCACAAAAACAGCAGGTGCTTCAACGGATATCAAGTGCTCCTTTAAGTGGGCTCTCCTCCACATCAACTTCAACATCACAAATACTCCAGTCCTCAAAGGTGTCACCCCAATCGCACTTGCTTCCTCACAGCTCCCAAATCTCCAGCTGCCCGTCTGAGTATGAGGTAGAACAGATGGTTGAGTCTGCAGAGCTGTTTACTCATACTATAGCCTGGGAATCAGAGGTCGACTCCAGCGCTTCTGTGAATCCAGACGAGGAAATGATCTGCACTGATGCCCAAAATCTTTATGAGTCGGATCCAGGACCAGACGCAGAAGGTTCTGACCATAATGTAGACCCTCATTCCCAAACTGTAACTCCTGTTGGTGGAGACAATGAGGAAGACGATGATGAGACTCAAATACCTGATTGGAGCGACAACTTTAGTTTTTTGTCAGGGCAGGAACAGGCTGGCTCTGAGGACGACGGGTGTGATAGCGCACAGGGTGATGATGATGAGGTTGGAGATCCCACTTACTGTAAACCCACAGTCAGCCAAGAGATGAGGTCAGCAGAGGAGGTGGAGGAAGATGCTAGTGACGACGAGGTCAGGTTGCGCCTTCCTGGACAGAGACGTAGTACTGGAAGCACGTCAACAACTGCATCCTCAAACACAACTCTGCCTCTCACCACAAGTTGTGGTGGCTCTTCAGGTCGCTTGGGTGATAAGCCTTGCATAGCCTGGGCATTTTTTCAGATCGATAAAGATGACCCAACTCGTGTTATCTGTAACATTTGTCAGCAAAAGCTAAGTAAAGGCCAAAAAATACATAGTTTGAGTACTTCATGCATGAACCGGCACATGGACATGAAGCATAAGTTGCAGTGGGAAGCTCTGTGTGCTACAATGCGGCCCAGCCGGCCGGGCCAACCACCGTCTGCCATATCTTGTGCATCCGCGGCCTCTTCATCCTCTGTGACTGGGGGGACAGCAGTCATACCTGTTTTGGGGCGCAGACCTGCCACCTCTTTACCCGCAACAGCCAGAGTGATTGGCAGGTCATCATTTTCTTTGGAGGTGGTAACACCAGCTTGTGTTTAGCGCTGTCCGACATCGATAGCACCACCTTTGGATCAAGGCAACCTAACATGTCAACCTGCATCTTCCTCACAGACGGGCAGTTTGCCGGGGACACCCTTATCAACCCCGTCTAAGCACAATAGCCAGCCCTCGGTCCCTCAGATGTGGACAAGTAAAAGACCATTTCCTCCTAGCCATGAGAAAGCTAAGAGGTTGAATTTCACCATCTGCAAGCTCTTGGCTACAGAAATGCTGCCTTGGTCACAGAGGATTTTCGAGACCTTATGTCAGTCACAGTGCCCCAGTACCAGATGCCCAGTCGGCACTACTTCTCAAAGAAAGGTGTGCCTGCGCTCCACCAGCATGTCGCACACAACATCACCGCTTCTTTGAGAAACTCTGTGTGTGACAGGGTGCATTTCACCACATACACTTGGACGAGTTGGCATGGACAGGGGCGTTACATGTCGCTGACTGGGCACTGGGTAACTATGGTGACAGCAGGACAAGGGGCTGCTGTCCAAGTCTTGCCGTCCCCACGAGTTGTGCATCAATCCTCTTTATGTCAAAGTTCCTCCACTGCTTCTGCCTCCTCAACCTCCTCTCGGTCTTCCACCTGCACCCAAAGCCTGTCTGGTCATGCCACAAGCTTTCTAACTGCGCAGAAGGGATCCTGCACACCTCCTTACTATGCTGGCAGTATGGCTCAACGTCATCAGGCGGTTTTTACTTTGAAATGTCTGGGAAATGTGAGTCACACAGCTGAGGAGTTGTGGTCAGCTCTGGAGAACCAATTTCATGAATAGTTGTCTCCACTGGACCTGAAACCAGGGAAGGCCGTGTGCGACAATGCTGCAAACCTGGGTGCTGCCCTTCGCCGGGGCAATGTCACACACGTGCCTTGTATGGCTCACGTGTTGAACCTGGTTGTCCAGCAATTTTTAGCCCACTATCCCAGACTAGATGGCCTTCTGCAGAGGGCACGGTCGCTGTGTGCTCACTTCCGCCGTTCGCATCCCGCAGCTCAGCGACTTACATCTCTACAGAAGTCGTTGGGCCTGCCACTTCACCGGCTAAAATGCGATGTGCCTACCCGGTGGAATTCAACTCTGCACATGTTGCAGCGACTGTGGCAGCACCGACAAGCCCTGGTGCAATACGTTCTGACGTATAGCCTGGGCCAACGAGATCCAGAGGTGGGGCAAATCACGCTGGAGGAGTGGTCTCAGATCAGGGACCTATGCACCCTTCTGCACAGTTTTGAAATGGCGACGAAGATGTTTAGTGCTGACGATGCCATTATCAGCATGACTATTCCGGTGATTTACATGCTGGAGCACATGTTAAACAGAATTCGGATTCAGGTGGTGGCACAAGAGGAGGTGGAGGAAGTAGAGGAGGAGGAGTTGTATGCGGAAGGGCTAACATCTGCAAGGTCCAGATGGTCGGCAGCACCAAGGCGGCAGGCATGTGAGGGTGTGGGAGATGGTTTTACCAGGGCGCATGGTAGCAGCCAAACTAGTGAGGAAGGTGCAGGAGCCCAGGAAGAATTGGAGGACGAACTGATGGAAGACTCATCAGATGAGGGAGACCTTGATCACATTTCTGTTGTGCGAGGTTGGGGGGAGAGGACAGAGGAAGGAAGCATGGTTGTTACCTCGCCACCAACACAACAGGGACTTGGTGCTCCTGGATGCGCAACACACATGAGTGCCTTCTTGCTGCACTACCTGCAACATGACCCTCGAATTGTGAGAATTAGAAATAATCCTGACTACTGGGTTGCCACACTGTTAGATCCCCGGTACAAAAGTAAATTTGCAGAAATTATTCCTGCCATAGAAAGGGATGCACGCATGCAGGAGTATCAGCAGAGACTGTAGCAGAATCTTACATGTGCTTTTCCACAAAACACCAGAGGTGCACGTATTGAATCTCACAGTTCCAACTTGCCAACCGTGGGACCGTCAAGTGTTCAGCACTCAAACCGTAACAGAACCACAGTATCTGCTGGTAACATCAATTTTGCGGAATCATTTCACCACTTTTTTAGCCCATCCTTTGCAAGGCCACAGGAGACAAGAAGTCTGACACATAGTCAACGCCTAGAGACGATGGTACAGGAGTATCTCCAAGTAAATATTGAAGCCATGACTGTGTCACTGGACCCTTGCTCTTTTGGGCTTCCAATCTGGATAAATGGCCGGAGCTAGCCACTTACGCCTTGGAGATCTTGTCATGCCCCACAGCCAGCATTCTGTCTGAACGTGTGTTCAGCACTGCTGGTGGTGTGCTGACAGATAAGCGCACGCGGCTCTCCACTGATAATGTAGACAGACTCACGTTCATAAAGATGAACAAATCATGGATCCGAAACGACTTTTCTACCCCTGTGTCATCCTGGGGAGAGTAAAAGCTTGATGATTGGTTAAAATCACCCTACCAACCTTTTTAAGCTTTCAAATTACTAATCATGTTTATCTGTATCTTGGCTGGAAAATAATTTGGGCTTTGTAGCAGTGTGCAGCACTGATTCTATTAGGCCATCTATAATAAGCTCCACCAGATTTAAAATTACTAATCATGTTTATCTGTATCTTGACTGGAAAATAATTTGGGCTTTGTAGCAGTGTGCAGCACTGATCCTATTAGGCCATCTATACTAAGCTCCACCAGATTTAAAATTAATAATAATTTTTAGCTGCATCTAGCCCGGAAAATAATTTTGGGGCTCCGAGATGCGCAAGACACATAAGTGCCTTCTTGCTGCACTACCTACAACATGACCCTCATATTGTCAGAATTCGAAGTAATCATGACTACTGGGTTGCCACACTCTTAGATCCCCCAAACTTTTCGATCAACCTTTTCATTTTAATAAAGACCAAAAAAATGGTCATTTTTGAAATTATAAGCATTAGCAGGTTATTAGAAACTGAAATCAAACAGTTTTCAACTCAAAACTTTATTCTAGGTGATGTTACATTTTCACATAGGACATGTTTTATGTGCAGCATGAGATGGTGCATTATCATGCAAAAAAATGATCTTGCTGTGAAATACACGGTTCTTCTTCTTGAACCATGGCAGGAAGTGCTGTTTGAGAAAATCCACATACATTATGGAGTTCATCTTTAGCACCTTCAGGGATCCTAAAGGGGCCGACAATCTCTCTCCCCATGATTCCAGCCCAAAACATTACTCCACCTCCTCCTTGTTGGCGCTGTAGCCGTGTTTGCGTGGGGTGTCCATCAACCAGCCATTCTCAACTCCATCCATCTGGACCATCGAGCGCTGCAAGGCACTCATCCGTGAACAAAACAGTTTTGAAATCAGTCTTCATGTAATGTTTGGCCCACTGGAGCCGTTTCTGCTTGTGTGAAGTGGATAGAGGAGGTCGACAGGATGGCGTATGCACAGCTGCAAACCTCTGAAGGACCCTGCATCTTGTTGTTCGGGCAGCTTCAAAAACTTGTCTGCTGCTATGACAAGGCTTTTTTGCCACTGCTCTTTTAACCTGACGTAATTGCCTGTAGGAAAGAGTCCTCAATTTGCCCTTATCAGCACGCACACGTGTGTACTGTGAATCAGCTACATACTTCTTGATTGCCAAGACACTTCATCCTGATCATCGCACAATGTTGTTTGTAGTCATGCCTTGACCTAAACACTCCACAATTTGTTGCTTCTCAGCAGCCGACACATCCTTTTTCTTTCCCATTTTGGCAGAAAATGTAGGCTGCTTAATAATGTGAGACAGCCTTCTTAAGTAGTCTTGCCTTTCATTGGACACACCTGCCAAACTAATTAGCACAGGTGTCTGCAATTGCTTACAGTGATATAAAGAGCCCTGACACACATCGCCATCAATGAGTTTAATTGACAAACAAACAAATTCTTCCCTTATCACTCCTAAACACTTTTTGCATAATAATTTGGAACACAGTGTACATGTGCTTTTCCACAAAACACCAGTGGTTCACGTAGTGAATCTTACAGTTCTAACTTGCCAACCGTGGTCTGTATGGAGTTGTTCAATAAAGGGCCCAAAATTAAGATAACTTAGATGGGAGAGGTCTCTATGAATAGGAATTCCTAAGTATTTGATACCCTGTGAGGGCCAGGCAAAGGGAAAGTTGGACTGGATGGAATCCTATATGGATTTGGGGAGGGAGACATCGAGGGCCTCAGACTTCGCTGCATTGATTTTAAAATTTGACCATGTAACAAAGTGATCTATTTCAGCCATAACAGCATGGATGGATATATGTGATTGAGTGATATATACTAGGACATCATCAGCAAATAGAGAGCACTTGTACTCGGTGACTCCCACCTCAATCCACCTAATATTGGGGTTATGGCGAATTGATGAGAGCAGGTGCTCCGTCACTAGGATGTATAAGAGAGGGGACAGAGGACATCCCTGCCTTGTCCCATTGGTGATTGTGAAAGGTGATGAAAATGTTCTGATGCACCCCCTGGGCCTTGGGACACCCGGAGCCGGACCCTTTTTGGTGGATGCTGGTGGTTGTAGTCTTCGTGGCGGCGACCCGGTTCCGTGGCTCAGGGTGGTCAAACCAGTGGCGGAACTATTTATGTGGTTTTGATGTTTAAATGTCCGACTACACCACCCGTGGATTGCGGTGAGAGTGAACCGCCGCTGCAGGGCAGACCGCTGAGGCTGGTGTTGTGGGTGCAGCAGAGCGTAGCATAACTCCCCACGGGAGGAGTATAGCCTCAGGGCAGTGTATGCGGAGGATGGGGGTGATGGTGCAGGGCAGCAGCAGTAACGACACGGAGTCAGTGATGCAGTCCAGGGCCTTTACTCACAGTTCTTATTATCCAGACCACGTCTGCAGGTAACGGCTGCCCACGTCGTACTGTGCTCACCAGGTGAGGAGCTCAGACAACTCCCAGATAACTTTGGAGCGCTTCACAGGACCCCCTTTGTGTGTCCTTTGTCTGGCCTTTCTTACCAACACTTCTGTCCGGCTGCCTCGGGCCTCCTCTTGGTTAACTTGGCGCCAGTTTCCCTGACCCTATGTGGTGCCTTCCTAGCGGGTGTAGCGAGGGGCTGTGCCACATAAAATGTCACAGCCTCCGGTTTCTAGCTGAGGGTCATTTCCTGCCTCCACTAGTTTCGGGGACCGGTCTCCCCCTTTTGCCTGACCCCTCCACGCAGGTGGATTCGGGCGTGCGGTGGCGACTCGCCCGTCCGCACCCCTGGGATCCCTTCATTCCTCGTTCCTGGAGCCTTCTCCGCTCCTCTTCCTTCCTTCTCCCTCTTCCAGGCCTGGGCCTCTGTTACTAGGCCCGCCTCCGGAGCAGAGCTCATGCAGAGCCCCTGCTCCCTGCCACTTCTGCTCAGACTTCTCTGCACTGAACTAAGATGGTGCCCACCTTTTATACTCCCTTCTAAATGCACCCAGGAACTGCTTCCTCCCTGCTCCTGCACAACAGGGTTCCCCTTCCTCAATGTTCCCTCCCCACACTCCAGCCAGGGACAGGGACTGTCGTGCCCATCTCAGAGGCATATTGGTCGCCCTGCCCCACGGCAATGTGGTGTAATGCATGCAGGTGTTGGGTCCTGATCCACACTCCATCCTTACCTGAGAGTGAGATATCACACCTCTGGGTGAGGTGCAATACCTCTGTAGCAAGCGAGCCTTCAGGGTGCTACAGTTCCATTCATCTTCAGCCTAGGTGACGTATTGTGATACAGGGCCGTGATTTTGGCTATAAAAGGGTCCCCTAGACCCCTACCCCAAGCTTTTTAAGAGAATCATATATGGCGTGCCAGGAGACTCTATGGAATGCTTTCTCAGCATCCAACAAGAGTATCTAATTACAAATTTTTAAATTCATCTAGCCCAGGAAATACTTTGTGCCTAGTAGCAGTGTCTGCTAGTCAGCGGATTATCCCGGCTGTTAAGCAAGCTACACCACCTGTAGTTTGGACACTTAATTTTTTCAAAGGAAATGCTTCGGGACCACGGGATACTCAGTGAAGAGCATCAGGAGGCACCCCAAGGCATAGGGGCTGGGACTGGCAGTAGGATGCCTTGCGGTGGACAGCCGAGCTCGATCCTGATAAAAGCTTTTTAACTGCAGCAGCTTTAGTGGACACTACTGGAGCTGGAATTACGCGGCTGCTGGCATGAGACTTGCCCTCCAATAGATCCTTGTAAATGGATTTAAAGTGTATTCATTCAAATTAGAGAGACAATTTATATTAAAAAGCTTAGAGCTGCCTCCACCACAGGGGGGCTCGCTCGACCCACCAGCAGACAGGCACCAGTATTGGGAGAGGGGGGCTGGCCGTCAGGGTTCACCGCGGCTCTGGCACAAACCCGGCGACACGGAGGTGACACGGGCAGGAGCGGACTGAACGTGTCGGCTTCTCACTTTTTGGATTTTAGAAGGTCATGACATGCCTATATCTGTGTCTCCCCCTCCTTTTACTCCTCCACTTCTTTTCTTTTCGCATAACTATATGTACTTGTCACTTTTCCATGTGTTAGTTGTGTCTTCTGAGCAGTTTGTCAGCTTTTGGACACCTTTGAAGGTGTTTTCTATGTGTTTCTATGTGTTTTTGTTTGCCTGCCATTGGTTTTAACGGTGTTCGACGAACCGAACCGAACTCGAACACTACGGGGGTGGCTCAACACTAGTTAGAATTTAATAACAAAAATCCAAATGACAATAGCAGCAGCTGAAATGACAACGGAACAGGGGATTCCCAGCTAGTTTCCCATGCCTGTATTTGCCCGACCCCAAGCTGCGCAGCCGCTGCAATCTGATGAGGGCAGGAACTTTCATCTTAGAATGGCTGTTGATGTGCAGATGACAGATGTGCACATCTTTTCAAAAGGAATATTATGGGGAGGGAAAGGCTAGATATTAAAAACAAAAATCAAAATGACAATAGCAGCAGCCAAAATGTCAATGGAGCTGGGGATTCCCAGCCAGTCTCCCATGCCAGTACTTACCCAGCCTCAAGCTGCGTAGCAGCTGCGATCTGACGAGAGCAGGATCATTAAGCTTAGAATGGCCGCTGACATGTAGATTTCACATGTGCGTGTCTTTTCAAAAGGAATAAAATGGGGAGGGAAAGGTAAAATATTAAAAACAAAAATTCAAATGACAATAGCAGCAGCCAAAACGTCAATGGAATCGTGGATTCACAGCC
The DNA here is from genome assembly GCF_046119375.1 of Phyllobates terribilis. Lineage (NCBI taxonomy): Eukaryota > Metazoa > Chordata > Amphibia > Anura > Dendrobatidae > Phyllobates > Phyllobates terribilis. Next base: position 7,453,065 of record NW_027362792.1, read on the forward strand.
AGTCTCGCAAGTACTTGCCCAACCTCAATCTGCGTAGCGGCTATGATCTGATGAGGGAAGGCACATTCAGCTTAGAATGGCCCTTGACATGCTGATGTCACATGTGTGTGTCTTTTTAAAAGGAATAAAATGGGGAGGGAAAGGTTAGATTTTAAAAACAAAAATCCAAATGACAATAGCAGAATGGAAACATAACCATGGATTCCCAGCCAGTCTCCCATGCTGGAACTTGCCTGGCCTCAAGCTGCACAGCAGCTGCTATCTGACAAGAGGAAGCAAATTCAGCTTAGAATGGCTGCTGACGTGCAGATGCCACATGTGCGCGTCTTTTCAAAAGGAATAAAATGGGGAGGGAAAGGTTAGATTTTAAAAACAAAAATCCAAATGACAATAGCAGCTGCCAAAATGTCAATGGAATCGTGGATTCCCAGCCAGTTTCCCATGCTGGGACTTGCCTGTCCTCCAGGTGCGTTGCGGCTGCGACCTGACGAGGGAAGGCACATTCAACTTAGAATTGCCGTTGAAGTGCAGATGTCACATGTGCTCGTCTTTTCAATAGGAATAAAATGGGGAGGGAAATGTTAGATTTAGAAACAAAAATCCAAATGACAGTAGCAGCAGCCAAAATGTCAATGGAACTAGGGATTCCCAGCCAGTCACCCATGCCGGTACTTACCAAGCATCAAGCTGCGTAGTGGTTGTGATCTGACGAGGGCAGGAACATTCAGTTTAGAATGGTTGTTGATGTACAGATGTCACATGTGCGCGTCTTTTCAAAATTAATAAAATTGGCGAGGGAAAAGTTTGAATTTAATAACTAAAATCCAAATGAAAATAGCAGCAGTCGAAATGTCAATGGAACAGCGGATTCTCAGCTAGTTTCCCATGCCTGTATTTGCACGTCCCCAAGCTGCGTAGCGTCAGCAATCTGACGAGGGCAGGCACTTTCAGCTTACAATGGCCGCTGACGTGCAGATGACAGATGTGCGCATCTTTTCAAAAGGAACAAAATGGGGAGGGAAAGGTAAGATATTAAAAACAAAAAATCAAATGACAATAGCAGCAGCCAAAATGTTAACGGAGCCCTGTAATCCAAGCCAGTCTCCCATGCTGGTACTTGCCTAGCCTCAAGCTGCTGCGATCTGACAAGAGCAGGCACATTCGGCTTAGAATGGCCGTTGACGTGCAGATGTCACATGTGCGCGTCTTTTGAAAAAGAATAAAATGGGGAGGGAATGGTTAGATTTTAAAAACAAAAATCCAAATGACAAAAGCAGCAACTAAAATGTTAACGTAACCGAGAATTCCCAGCCAGGCTCCCATGCCTGTACTTGCCCGGCCTCAAGCTGTGAAGCGGCTGTGATCTGACAAGGGCAGGCAGATTCATCTTAGAATGGCCATTGACGTGCAGATGTTACATGTGCGCGTCTTTTCAAAAGGAGTAAAATGGGGAGGGAAAAGTTAAATTTTACAAACAAAAATACAAAAATCCAAAAATCCAAATTACAATAGCAGCAGCCAAAAAGTCAACAGAACCAGGGATTCCCAGCCAGTCTCCCAAACAGTAGTTCACCGGCCTCAAGCTGAGTAGCAGCTGCAATCTGACGAGGGCAGGCACATTCAGCTTAGAATGGCCGTTGACGTGCAAATGACACATGTGCGTGTCTTTTCAAAAGGAATAAAATGGGGAGGGAAAGGTTAGATTTTAAAAACAAAAATCCATAAATCCAAATGACTATAGCAGCAGCCAAAATATCAACTGAACTAGAGATTCCCAGCCAGTCTCCCATGCAGCTACTTGCCCAGTCTCAAGCTGTGTAGCAGCTGCAATCTGACGAGGGCAGGCACATTCAGCTTAGAATGGTCGTTGACTTGCAGATGTCACATGTGCGTGTCTTTTCAAAAGGAATTAAATGGGGAGGGAAAGGTTAGATTTTAAAAACAAAAATCCAAAAATCCAAATGACTATAGCAGCAGCCAAAATATCAACTGAACTAGAGATTCCCAGCCAGTCTCAAGCTGCGTAGCGGCTGCAATCTGACGAGGGCAGGCACATTCAGCTTAGAATGGCCTTTGACGTGCAGTTGTCACATGTGCGTGTCTTTTCGAAAGGAATAAAATGAGGAGGGAAAGTTTAGATTTTAAAAACAAAAATCCAAATGACAAGAGCAGCAGCCAAAATGTCAACATAACCGGGGATTCCAAGCCAGTCTCCCATGCCAGTACTTGCCCGGCCTCAAGCTGCATAGTGGCTGCTATCTGATGAGGGAAGTCACATTCAGCTTAGAATGGCCATTAACTTGCAGATGTCACATGTGCGTGTCTTTTCAAAAGGAATAAAAGGGGGAGGGAAAGGTTAGATTTTAAAAACAAAAATCCAAATAACAATCGCAGCAGCCAAATTGTCATCGGTACCGAGGATTCCCAGCCAGTCTCCCATGCCAGTACTTGCCTGGCCTTAAGCTGCGTAGTGGCTGCTATCTGACAAGGGAAGTCACATTCAGCTTAGAATGGCCATTAACTTGCAGAAGTAACATGTGCGTGTCTTTTCAAAAGGAATAAAATGGGGAGGGAAAAGTTAGATTTTAAAAACAAAAATCCAAATGACAATAGCAGCAGGCATAATATATATGGAATCACACATTCCCAGCCAGTCTCCCATGCCAGTACTTGCCCAGCCTCAAACTGCATAGCAGCTGCAACCTGACAAAGAGCAGGCACATTCATCTTAGAATGGCAATTGACATGCAAATGTCACATGTGCGAGTCTTTTCAAAAGGAATAAAATGGGGAGGGAACAGTTAGATTTTAAAAACTAAAATCCAAAAATTCAAATGACAATAGCAGCAGCCAAAATGTCAATGGAACTGGGGGATCCCAAAGCAGTCTCCTATGCCGGTACTTGCCCGGCCTCAAGCTGCGATACAACAACGTCAGGCACATTCAGCTTAGAATGGCAGTTGATGTGCAGATGTCACATGTGTGCGTCTTTTCAAAAGGAATAAAATGGGGAGGGAACAGTTAGATTTTAAAAACAAAAATCCAAAAATCCAAATGGCAATAACAGCAGCCAAAATGATAACGAAAACAGGGATTCCCAGCCAGTCTCCAAAGCTGGTAATTGCCCAGCCTCAGGCTGTGTAGCAGCTGCGATCTGACAAGGGCAGGCACATTCAGCTTTAAATGGCCGTTGATGTGAAGATGTCACAGGTGTGCGTCTTTTCAAAAGGAATCAAATGTGGAGGGAAAGGATAGATTTTAAAAAAAAAATCCAAATGACAATAGCAGCAGCCAAAATGTCAACAAAACGGGGGATTCCCAGCCAGTCTCCAATGCTGGTAGTTGCCCGGCCTCAAGCTGCATAGCAGCTGTGAGCTGACAAGGGCAGGCACATTCAGCTTAGAATGGCCGCTGATGTGCAGATGTCATATGTTCGCGTTTTTTTGAAAAGAAATAAAATGGGGAGGGAAAAGTTAGATTTTAAAAACAAAAATCCAAATGACAAAAGCAGCAGCCAGTATGTCAACAGAACCTGGGATTCCCAACCAGTCTCCCATGCCAGTACTTGCCCAGCCTCAAGCTGTGTAGCAGCTGTGATCTGATGAGGACAAGCACATTCAGCTTAGAATGGCCGTTAACATGCAGAAGGCACATGTGCACGTCTTTTCAAAAGGAATAAAATGGGGAGGGAAACGTTAGATTTTAAAAACAAATATCCAAATAACAACAGCAGCAGCCAAAATGTCAACAGAAGCTGGAATTCCTGCCAGTCTCCCATGCCAGTACTTGCCCAGCCTCAAGCTGCGTAGCGGTTGTGATCTTACAATGGCAGGCACATTCAGCTTTGAATGGCTGTTGACATGCAAATATCACATTTACGCGTCTTTTCAAAAGGAATAAAATGGGGAGGGAAACTTAAGATTTTAAAATCAAAAATCCAAAAATGCAAATGACAATAGCAGCAGCCAAAATGTCAACGGAACAAAGGATTCCCAGCCAGTCTCCCATGCCAGTACTGGCCCAGCCTCAAGCTGCTTCTCAATGGGGAGAGTGCAGCGGTGCTGGGGAAGAAGATGGCGAATAGGTTGGAGGAGTTTTTAAACTAGAGACGGGGGGGGAACCAAGGAAATAGGTAGGATGCGAGGCAAGCAAGGGGGAAGGGGAGAAGTGAATATAATGAGGGTGTAGAGGGGGGTGGGGATAGTACAGTTAGATCGTTAGAGAAGAATAGGATGCTAAATAACCCCAAAGTTTTATCTTGCATGCTGACCAACACAAGAAGCCTGACCAATAAGGCGGATGAGCTGCGGGCGCTTATATCGGAGGAGAGGTATGACATCGTAGGTATAACAGAGACTTGGCTAGATGATAGCTACGACTGGGCGGTAAATTTATTAGATTATAGTTTATTTAGAAGGGACCGGAAACAGGGGAAAGACGGAGGAGTCTGCTTATATGTAAAGTTATGTCTTATGTCTAAAACCCAGACTAAGGGAAGATATAGGAGAGGGAGAAGAGGGGGTCGAGTCCATGTGGGTAGAGATAGAGGGAACTAAAAATAATAATAAAATATTACTGGTGGTCTGCTATAAGCCACCCAATATAACAGAGGAGAATGAGAATCTGCTATTAGGACAAATAGACAAAGTAGCAAAACATAATGAAGTGATTGTAATGGGGGATTTCAACTACCCGGATATTGACTGGGAAACAGAAACCTGTAGATCTCAGAAAGGAAAAAGGTTCTTGACAAATATTAAGGATAACTATCTCTCCCAACTAGTGCAGGAACCAACGAGAGGGAAGGCCGTGTTGGACTTAATATTGACTAATAGGCCTGATAGAATAACTGAGGTACAGATAGGGGGGCACCTAGGTAATAGCGACCATAATATTATCAACTTCAAAATGCCCTTCAGTAGGGTTATCAATAAGGGAACAACAAAAACATTAAACTTTAGGAGGGCGAAGTTTGATCAGCTGAAAGAAAGCCTTCAACTTATTGACTGGGACAAAGTTCTTAATCAAGGAAATACGAATAGTAAATGGGAAACCTTCAAAAGAATTCTGAATACTCAGTGCGAGAGGTATATACCGTATGGGAATAAAAGGGCCAGAAATAAGAGGAAACCAATATGGTTGAACAAGAACGTAAAAGGGGCGTTAAATAGCAAAAAAGAGGCATTCAAGAGATTAAAACAGGAAAACAGCAAGGAGGCACTAATGTGTTACATTGAAAAAACGAGAACCTGCAAAAAACAAATAAAAATAGCGAAGGAGGAAACAGAGAGACGTATTGCTAGGGAAAGTAGATCAAATCCCAAACTGTTCTTTACGTATATAAATAGTAAAAGGATTAAATCGGATAATATTGGACCGATAAAAAGTGAGGAAGGCAAAATCATAGAGAAAGATGAGGATAAAGCTAATCTATTAAATAATTTTTTTTCGACAACTTTCACAAAGGAAATCGAACTAACAGGAGAAATGAGAAGTGACAAGCTTAATCCTCCACTAAGTATGACAAATCTAACCCAAGTTGGGGTACAGAAACGCCTCAGTAACATTAAAATAAACAAATCACCAGGACCTGATGGCATACACCCACGGGTACTAAGGGAACTAAGTAATGTGATAGACAGACCGTTATATCTTATATTTAAGGACTCTGTTGAGACTGGGTCTGTGCCACTTGATTGGCGACAGGCGAATGAAGTGCCAATATTCAAAAAGGGAGCGAAAAGTGACACCGGAAACTATCGGCCGGTGAGTCTGACGTCCGTTGTGGGCAAAATTTTTGAAAGCTTCATTAAAGAGGCAATTACAGAGAATCTTGATGCTAATAATCTATTAATCCCGAACCAACATGGATTCATGAGGAATCGCTCCTGCCAAACAAACCTAATTGACTTCTACGAGGAGGTTAGCTCTCGAGTAGATCAGGGGGAACCAGTGGATGTCGTGTATCTCGACTTCTCAAAAGCGTTCGATAGCGTGCCACATAATAGGTTGGTATACAAAATGAGAATGATGGGGCTGGGGGAAAATGTCTGCAAGTTGGTAGCTAACTGGCTAAAGGATAGAAGGCAGAGGGTGGTTAAAAATGGAATATACTCAGATTGGGTAAGCGTCACTAGTGGGGTACCACAGGGGTCTGTACTAGGCCCAATGTTATTTATTATCTTTATTAACGACATAGTCAACGGGATAAATAGAAAAATATCAATATTTGCAGATGACACAAAGTTATGTAAAACAATTAATACAAAAGAGGACAGTGCAGACCTACAGAGGGATTTGGATAAGCTGGGTAGGTGGAGCATTAAATGGCAAATGAGGTTTAACGAGGAGAAATGTAAGGTCATACATATGGGAAGGAAAAATGGAAGTCACCAGTACTCACTGAATAGGAAATCATTGGGGAATTCAGAGATGGAGAAGGACTTGGGCATCTTGATTGATAGCAAACTAAATTGGAGTGCCCAAAGTCAAGCCGCTGCTGCAAGGGCAAACAGGGTAATGGGATGTATCAGAAGAGGTATAGCTGCAAAGGATGAGAACATTGTTCTTCCACTGTACAAAGCACTGGTCAGACCACACTTGGAATACTGTGCTCAGTTATGGGCCCCAATATATAGAAAGGATATAAATGAGCTTGAAAAGGTACAAAGGAGGGCAACAAAATTAATAAAGGGAATGGAGGGACTGCAATACCCAGAGAGGTTGGCAAAACTAGGACTATTCAGCCTGGAAAAGAGAAGGTTGAGGGGGGACATAATAAATGTGTACAAATATGTTAGGGGACAGTATAGAGATCTTGCACGGGATTTGTTCAAAAGGAGGGATATTACGGTAACAAGAGGGCATTCACTAAGACTGGAAGAGAAAAGGTTTCAGCACCAGCATAGGAAGGGGTTCTTTACGGTAAGAGCAGTGAGAATATGGAATTCACTGAGTGAGGAGACGGTAATGTCGGATTCACTACACCAGTTCAAGCGGGGACTGGATGCATTTCTAGATACCAGGCAGATTTCAGAATATACTTAAAAATAAAATAAAATAGTAAGTTGATACAGGGATTTATTCTGACTGCTGTTTTCAGAGTCGGGAGGGAATTTTTCCTCAGGTGAAGATTGGCCAAATCATTTGGGGTTTTTGCCCTCCTCTGGATCAACTTTAGCAATTACAGAACTAACAGGTTGAACTTGATGGACGAAAGTCTTTATTCGGCTTTACAAACTATCGGGGAACCCACCATGATACACAATCTTCGCTGAGAACTTGAGCTTTGATAAAATCCTATAAATCCTATAATCCTATGAGGGCAGGCACATTCAGCTTAGAATGGCGGTTGACGTACAGATGTCACATGTGCGCGTCTTTTCAAAAGGAATAAAATGGGGAGAGAATGGTTCGATTTTAAAAACAAAAATCCAAATAACAATAGCAGCAGCCAAAATGTCAATGGAACAGGGGATTCCCAGCAAGTCTCCCATGCTGGTACTTGCCCAGCCTCAAGCTGCATAGCGGCTGCAATTTGACGATGGAAGGAACATTCAGCTTAGAACAGCCGTTGACGTGTCAATGTCTCATGTGCGTTTCTTTTTAAAAGAAATAAAATGGGGAGGGAAAGGATAGATTTTAAAAACAAAAATCCAAAAATCCAAATGACAATAGCAGCGTCAAAATTGTTAACGGATATAGGGATTCCCAACCAGTACTTAACCAACCTCAAGCTGCTGCGATCTGACGAGGGTAGGAACATTCAGCTTAGAATGGCCGTTGATGAGTAGATGTCACATGTGCACATCTTTTCAAAAGGAATAAAATCCGGAGGGAAAGGCTAAATTTTAAAAACAAAAATCCAAAAGACAATATTAGCAGCCAATATGTCAACGGAACCAGGGATTCCCAGCTAGTCTCCCATGCTGATACTTGACCATCCTCAAGCTGCGTAGTGGCTGCAATCTGACAAGTGCAGGTATATTCAGCTTAGAATGGCGGTTGACCTGCAGATCTCACATGTGCACGTCTTTTCAAAAGGAATAAAATGGGGAGAGAAAGGTTTGATTTTAAAAACAAAAATCCAAATGACAATAGCAGCAGCCAAAATGTCAATGGAACACAGGATTCCCAGCAAGTCTCCCATGCTGGTACTTGCTCAGCCTCAAGCTGCATAGCAGCTGCAATTTGACGAGGGAAGGAACATTCAGCTTAGAATAGCCGTTGATGTGTCAATGTCACATGTGCGTTTCTTTTTAAAAGAAATAAAATGGGGAGGGAAAGGATAGATTTTAAAAACAAAAATCCAAAAATCCAAATGACAATGGCAGCGTCAAAATTGTTAACGGATATAGGGATTCCCAACCAGTACTTAACCAACCTCAAGCTGCTGCGATCTGACGAGGGTAGGAACATTCAGCTTAGAATGGCCGTTGATGAGTAGATGTCACATGTGCACATCTTTTCAAAAGGAATAAAATCCGGAGGGAAAGGCTAAATTTTAAAAACAAAAATCCAAAAGACAATATTAGCAGCCAATATGTCAACGGAACCAGGGATTCCCAGCTAGTCTCCCATGCTGATACTTGCCCATCCTCAAGCTGCGTAGTGGCTGCAATCTGACAAGTGCAGGTATATTCAGCTTAGAATGGCGGTTGACCTGCAGATCTCACATGTGCACGTCTTTTCAAAAGGAATAAAATGGGGAGGGAAAAGTTAGATTTTAAAAACAAAAATCAAAATGACAATAGCAGCAGCCAAAATGTCAATTGAACCGGGGACTCCCCGAAAGTCTCCCATGCTGGTATTTGCCCAGCCTCAAACTGCATAGCAGCTGTCATCTGACAAGGACAAGCACATTCAGTTTAGAATGGAAGTTGACGTGCAAATGTCACATGTGCGCGTCTTTTCAAAAGGAATAAAATTGGGAGTCAAAGATTAGATTATAAAAACAAAAATCCAAATGACAATAGCAGCAGCCAATATGTCTATAAAACCAGGAATTCCCAGCCAGTCTCCCATGCCAGTACTTGCCCAGCCTCAAGCTGCGTAGCTGCTACGATCTGTCGAGGGCAGGCACTTTCAGCTTAGAATAGCAGCTGACGTGAAGGTGTCACATGTGCACGTCTTTTCAAAAGGAATAAAATACGGAGGGAAAGGCTAGATTTTAAAAAGAAAAATCCAAAAGACAATATTAGCAGCCAATGTGTCAATGGAACTGGGGAGTCCCAGCCAGTCTCCCATGCTGGTACTTGCCCAGCCTCAAGCTGTGTAGTGGCTGTGACGCGCCCCCTGGGCCATATTCTTTCGGGGAATACCCGGAGCCGGATCAGATGGGGGTTGTAGTCTCCGAGCGGCTGTGACCCAGTCCGTGCCCAGGGTGTCAAACTCAGTGTGAGTGGCAGTCCTACAGATGTTATAAAGTTCTTTATGTCGACTACGCCACCCGTTGATGTGCGGTCAATACGGCCGCTGCTGCAGCAGGGTCCGCTGAGGCTGGTGGTGTGTGTGCAGCTTGATAGTAGTATAACCCCCAACGGGAGGGGTATAGCCTCAGGGGGTCAGTCGCAGAGGATGGGGGTTGTGGTGGTGCAGTGTGGACTGTATTAAGACTCAGAGTCGGGCTGTGCAGTTCATGGTCTTTACTTACTGCTGTTGTGCTGGCCACTCCGGCCTTGAGTGACCACCCGAGCCGTGCTGCGTCCACCAGGTCCTGGATTCGGCCAACCCCCAAGCAAGTCCGGAGCATGGTCCTGAGCCCTCCTTCTGTCTTGTCCTCGTCTCTGGCCTTCCCCACCAGTGATCCACCTAAGTCCAGCTCCCTCGGGCCTTCTGTTGGTAAAACCCGTGGCTCTGGGTTCCCTGACCCTATTCGTGGACTGCCTTCCGGGTGGATATGGTGGGTGGTCGTGGCAGAAGCTGCCCACGACCTCCGGTCTCTGGCTGAGGTATGCTGTAGCCCCCACCAGTTTGGGATCCGGTACCCTGTTGCCAACTCTTCACCCTGTGATTGTATTTGGGTTCTCAGAGTTCTTTCCTTCTCCCCCTCTGGGCCTTTCTTGCTCCTCTCTCTCTCTCTCTCTTCTCTGGGCCGCTCTGCTCTCTTCCTCTGACTGGCTGTCTGACTGACTCTCTGACAACTGACTGACCCTGTTTCTAGATGGTTCCCACCTTATATACTCCCTCTATGTGTGAGCTCAGGTGACCAGCACCCAATGAGCTCCTAGCTTTACCCAGACTGCTCCCCCTATCTGCCCCTACACTACAGGGATGTTCCAACCCCCTCCCACTCCAGCCAGGGACAGACACGGTCGTACCTGCACATTTACACTAGTGGGAGTACATTAGTTCTGTCCCCCGGAAATGGGATGTATGTAGTGCATGCAGCTATCTGAGCTCAGCCCCACACTCCATCCTTACCCGGGAGTGGAATATCACACCTCTGGCTGAGGTGCAATACTCCTGTAGCAGCCGAATCCTCAGGGTGCTACAGCTGCAAACTGACAAGAGCAGGCATATTCAGCTTAGAATGGCGGTTGACCTGCAGATGTCACATGTGCGCGTCTTTTCAAAAGGAATAAAATGGGGGGAGGGAAAGGTTAGATTTTAAAAACAAAAATCCAAATAGCAGCAGCCAATATATCTATGAAACCAGGAATTCCCAGACAGTCTCCCATGCCAGTACTTGCCCAGCCTCAAGCTGCGTGGCAGCTACGTTGTGAGGAGGGAAGGTACATTCAGCTTAGAATTACCGATGACATGCAGATATCACATGTGCAGGTCTTTTCAAAAGGAATAAAATGGGGGGAGGGAAAGGTTAGATTTTAAAAACAAAAATCCAAATGACAATAGCAGCAGCCAATATGTCAATGGAACTTAGAATTCCCAGCCAGTCTCCCATGCCGGTACTTGCCCAGCCTCAAGCTGCAAAATGGCTGCGATCTGACAAGGGCAGGCACATTCAGTTTAGAATGGAGGTCGACGTGCAGACGTCACATGTGTGCATCATTTCAAAAGGAATAAAATGGGGAGGAAAAGGTTAGATTTTAAAAACAAAAATCCAAATGACAACAGCAGCAGGATAAATGTCAACGGAACTGGGGATTCCCAGCCAGTCTCCCATGCGGGTACTTGCGCACCCTCAAGCTGCATAGCAGCTGTGATCTGACAAAGGAAGGCACATTCAGCTTAGAATGGCCGTTGTTGAGCAGATGTCATATGTGCATGTCTTTTCAAAAGGAATAAAATTGGGAGGGAAAGGTTAGATTTTAAAAACAAAAATCCAAAAATCCAAATGACAATAGCAGCACCCAAAATGTCAACGGAACCAGGTATTCCCAGCAAGTCTCCCAGGCTGGTACTTATCCAGAGTCAAGCTGCGTAGCAGCTCTGATCTGACAAGGGCAGGCACATTCAGCTTAGAAAGGCTGTTGACGTCCAAATGTCACATGTGAATGTCTTTTCAAAAGGAATTAAATGGGGAGGGAAAGAGATTTTAAAAACAAAAATCCAAATGACAATGGCAGCAGCCAAAATGTCAACGGAAGTGGGGATTCTCAGCCAGTCTCCCATGTTGGTACATGCCCAGCCTCAAGCTGAGTAGCTGCTGTAATTTGACTATAGCAGGCAAATTCAGCTTAGAATGGCCGTTGACATGCAGATGTCACATGTGCACGTCTTTTCAAAAGGAATAAAATGGGGAGGGAAAGGTTAGATTTTAAAAACAAAAATCCAAATGACAATAGCAGCAGCCAAAATGTCAATGGAAGCAGGAATTTCCAGCCAGTCTCCCATGCTAGTACTTGCCTGGCCTCAAGCTGCATAGTGGCTGCAATCTGATGAGGGCAGGCACATTCAGCTTAGAGTGGCCGCTAATGTGGTGGGGTCACATGTGCGCGTCTTTTCAAAAGGAATAAAATGGGGAGGGAAAGGTTCGAATTTAAAAACAAAAATCCAAATGACAATAGCAGCAGCCAAAATGTCAACAGTACTGGGGATTCCCAGCCAGTCTCCCATGCCAGTACTTGCCTGACCTCAAGCTGCGTAGTGGCTGCAATCTGACAAGGGAAGGCACATTCAGCTTTGAATGGCCATTGGCGCACAGATGTCTCATATGCGCGTCTTTTCAAAAGGAATGAAATGGGGAGGGAAAGGTTGCATTTTAAAAACAAAAACTCCAAAATCCAAATGACAATAGCAGTAGCCAAAATATTAACGGAAACAGAGATTCTCAGCCAGTCTCCCATGCTGGTACTTGCCCAGCCTCAAGCTGTGTAGCAGCTGCAATCTGACGAGGGCAGGCATATTCAGCTTAGAATGGCCGAGGACGTGCAGATGTCACATGTGCGCATCTTTTCAAAAGGAATGAAATGGGGAGGGAAAGGTTAGATTTTAAATACAAAAATCCAAATGACATTAGCAGCAGCCAAAATGTCAATGGAAGCGGGAGTTCCCAGCCAGTCTCCCATGCCAGTACTTGATTGGCCTCAATCTGTGTAGTGGCTTTAATCTGATGAGAGCAGGCACATTCAGCTTAGAATGGCCGTTGAGAAATTATTGTCACATGTGCACGTCTTTTCAAAAGGAATAAAATGGGGAGGGAAAGTTTAGATTTTAAAACAAAAATCCAAAAATCCAAATGACAATAGCAGCAGCCAAAATGCCCAGTCTCAAGCTGCGAAGTCTGCTGAAATCTGACAAGGGCAGGCACATTCAGCATAGAAGAGCCGTTGACATGCAAATGTCACTTGTGCACGTTTTTTCAAAATGAATAAAACGGGAGGGAAAGGTTAGATTTTAAAAACAAAAATCCAAAAATCCAAATGACTATAGCAGCTGCCAAAATGTCAATGGAATGGGGGATTCCCAGCCAGTCTCCCATGCCTGTACTTCCCCAGTCTCAAGCTACATAGCTGCTGCAATCAGACAAGAGAAAGCACATTCACCTTAGAATGGCTGATGACGTATGGATGTCACATGTGCGCGGCTTTTCAAAAGGAATAAAATGGGGAGGGAAAGGTTAGATTTTAAAAACAAAAATCCAAATGACAATAGCAGCAGCCAAAATGTCAACAGAAGCGAGGAAGCAAGGATTCCCAGCCAGTCTCCCATGCTGGCACTTGCCCGTCCTCAAGCTGCGTAGTGGCTGTGATCTGACAAGGGCAGGCACATTCAGCTTAGAATGGCCGTTGACATGCAGATGTCACATGTGCACGTCTTTTCAAAAGGAATAAAATGGGGAGAGAAAGGTTAGATTTTAAAAACAAAAATCCAAATGATAAGAGAAGCAGCCAGAATGTCAACGAAACCAGGAATTTCCAGCCAGTCTCCCATGCCAGTACTTGCCCAACCTCAAGCTTCAGAGCGGCTACAATCTGATGAGGGTAGGCACATTCAGCTTAGAATGGCCGTTAACATGCAGAGGGAACATGTGCAGATCTTTTCAAAAGGAATAAAATTGGGAGGGAAAGGTTAGATTTTAAAAACAAAAATCCAAAAATGCAAATGACAATAACAGCAGCCAAAATTTCAATGTAACTGGGGATTCCCAGCCAGTCTCCCATGCCCAGCCACAAGCTGCATAGCAGCTGCAAACTGTTGAGAGAAGGCACATTCGGCTTAGAATGGCTGTTGACGTGCAGATGTCACATGTGCGCGTCTTTTCAAATGGAATAAAATGGGGAGGGAAAGGTTAGATTTTAAAAACAAAAATCCAAATGACAATAGCAGAAGCCAAAATGTTAATGGAACTAGGGACTCTCAGCCAGTCTATCATGCCAGTACTTCCTGACCTCAAGCTGCGTAGCGACTTCAATCAGACAAGGTCAGGCACATTCAGCATAGAATGGACGTTGACATACAGATGTCACATGTGCGTGTCTTTTCAAAAGGAAAAAAATGGGGAGGGAAAGGTTAGATTTTAAAAACAAAAATTTAAAAATCCAAATGAAAATAGCAGCAGCCAAAATGTCAACAGAACCGGTGATTACCAGCAAGTCTCCAATGCCGATACTTGCCAGGCCTCAAGCTGCATAGCGGCTACGATCTGATGTGGGAAGGCACATTCAGTTTAGAATGGCTGTTGACGTGCAGATGTCACATGTGCGTGTCTTTTCAAAAGGAATAAAATGGGGAGGGAAAGGTTAGATTTTAAAAACCAAAATCCAAAAATCCAAAAATCCAAAAATCCAAAAATCCAAATGACAATAGCAGCAGCCAAAATGTCAACGGAACAGGGGATTCCCCGCCAATCTCCCATGCCAGTACTTGCCCGGACACAAGCTGCATAATGGCTGCAATCTGATGTGGGCAGGCACATTCAGCTTAGAATGGCCATTGACGTACAGATGTTACATGTGCGCGTCTTTTCAAAAGGAATAAAATGGGGAGGGAAAGGTTAGAATTTAAAAACAAAAATCCAAAAATCCAAATGACAATAGCAGCAGCCAAAATGTTAATGGAACCAGGGATTCCAACCTAGTCTCCCATGCTGGTACTTGCCCAGCCTCAAGTTGCATAGCACCTGCAATCTGACAAGAGAAGGCACATTCAGCTCAAAATGGACGTTGACGAGCAGATGTCACATGTGCGCGTCTCTTCAAAAGGAATAAAATGGGGAGGGAAAGATTACATTTTTCAAACAAAAATCCAAATAACTATATCAGCAGCCAAAATGTTAACAGAACCGTGGATTCCCAGACTGTTTCCCATGCTGGTACTGGCCCAGCCACAAACTGCGTAGCTGCTGCAATTTGACAAGGGCAGGAACATTCAGCTTAGAATGGCGTTCAACATGCAGATCTCACATGTGAGCCTCTTTTCTAAAGGAATAAAATAGTGAGGGAAAGGTTAGATTTTAAAAACAAAAATCCAAATGACAATAGCAGCAGCCAAAATGTCAACAGAAGAAAGGATTCCCAGCCAGTCTCCCATGCAGGTACTTGCCTGGCCTCAAGCTGCATAGCTGCTGCAATGTGACAATGGCAGGCACATTCAGCTTAGCGTGACGGTCGACATACAGATGTCACATGTGCGCCTCTTTTCTAAATAAATAAAATAGGGAGGGAAAGGTAACATTTTAAAAACAAAAATCCAAATGACAATAGCAGCAACCAAAATGTCAACGGAACCTGGGATTCCCAGCCAGTCTCCCATGCTGGTATTTTCCCAACCTCAAGCCACGTAGCAGCTGCAATCTGACGAGGGGAAGCACGTTGAGCTTAGAATGGCCATTGACATGCAGATGTCACATGTGCGCGTCTTTTCAAAATGAATAAAATGGGGAGGGAAAGGTTAGATTTTAAAAACAAAAATCCAAATGACTATAGCACCAGCCAAAATGTCAACGGAACTGGGTACTCCCAACCAGTCTCCCATACCGGTACTTGCCCAGCCTCAGGCTGCGTAGCCGCTGCGATCTGACAAAGGAAGGCATATTCAGCTTAGAATGGCTGTTGACGAGTGGCTGTCACATGTGTGTGTCTTTTCAAAAGGAATAAAATGGGGAGGGAAAGGTTAGATTTTAAAAACAAAAATCCAAAAATCCAAATGACAATAGCAGCAGCCAAAATGTTATCGGAACTGGGGTTTCCCAGCCAGTCTCCCACACCAGTACTTGCCTGGCCTCAGGCTGCGTAGCAGCTGCATTTTGACGAGGGTTAGAACATTCAGCTTGGAATGGCCATTGACGTGCAGATGTCACATGTGAGCGTCTTTTCAAAAGGAATACAATGGGGAGGGACAGGTTAGATTTTAAAAACAAAAATCAAAATGACAATAGCAGCTGCAAAAATGTCTACAGAATTGGGGATTCCCAGCCAATCTCCCATGCTGTTACTTACCTGGCCTCAAGCTGTGAAGCAGCTGCAATCTGACAAGGGCAGGCACATTCAGCTTAGAACGACCACTGATGTGCAGATGTCACATGTGCGTGTCTTTTCAAAAGAATTAAAATGGGGAGGGAAAGGTTAGATTTTAAAAGCAAAAATCCAAAAATCCAAATGACAATAGCAGCAGCCAAAATGTAATCGGAACTGGGGATTCCCAGCCAGTCTCCCATGCCAGTGCTTGCCCAGCCTCAAGCTGCGAAGCAGCTGAGATCTGACAAGAGCAGGCACATTCAGCTTAGAATTAGAAATGAGCGTTGTTCGACTTGAACTGTTCGCCAATCTCAAATTCGAGCTGTTTTGGGCGGTGTTCGAGCCGTTCGGCGAACACAAACGATTTGAGAAAAATTCGGCTGTTCGAGGTTATGTTCGATAACTGTTCGTGCACCAAAATCATAACTGGATTTTTTCTCAGTAATGATGAAAATTAATGTTAATACGCAGTTTGAGTGTACAGCGGGGTGGGGGGAGGGGCAGGGGATGGATCTCTGCAGGAATAATGAAGATCTCCATTTTTTTTTCTCTTTCCCTCATTTACAGTGGGGAGGTGCAATCTGTCAGCCTATCAGCAGCGCACACACAGAGCGAAGTGCTTTTTTTCACACAAGCAAGGGCATGTGTCATTGGCAGTGTATGTCACATATCCTTGCCCTATAAGACCAAGCCATTTTCCCCGTCGCCACCATTTTCTCACTGCTGCAGCTGCGTGTTAGACGGCACCGCTGTTGCTGTGTGCGCTATACCTTGTTAATTTCAAGCCAATTTTCGCACAAATCTACAGATAGCTTGGGAGTAGGGAATAGTTGTGATTGCAGTCCTTTTAAGGACTAGGTTACAGCATTTCCTTACGACTTTTATCAGGCAGGTCTGTGCTTTTAAATAGATAGATTGTGGGAGTAAAGACTAATTGTAATTGCAGTCCTTTTCAGGACTAGGTTACATCAGTTCCTATCAGTTTTTGCCAGGCAGGTCTGTGCCAGTGCTGTGCAAGTTTTTTTCACAGCATTTGGCTGAATCTAGCAAAGCTAATCCTTTTTGGCCTATTGCAGAGTGTGTTAGTCAGTGGAGTAGCCTATCTGTGTTGCAAGATATACCACCTGTGTATAGAATACCAATTTTTTTACTGCACCTAGTGAAGTAAAATCTTTTGGGCATAGCATCATTCTATTAGTCCATCTATACTGCCCTCCATCAGGTTGCAAATTGAATATAATTTTTTTCTGCATCTAGCTCTGAAAAAATATTTGGGCTTCTAGCAGTGTGTGCGACTTGTTCTATTAGTCCATCTATACTGACCTCCATCAGGTTGCAAATTGAATATAATTTTTTTCTGCATCTAACCCAGCCAATAGTTTTGGCCTAATACCACAGTTTGGCCACTCAGCTCTGCTCGGTTCCCATCCATTGTTTTTTTGTGCAAACAACTCCAGAGTTGTGAATTAGTTAACCACCAAAATGAGTGGAAAAAGGCCTGCTGCTGGTGGAAAGGGGAATAGGCGAGTTGGGAAGGGGAAAAAAGGTTGTGTCCGTGGGGTAAGTGTTAAAGCAACAGTAACATCTGCAGAAGAAAGACCATCTTCCAGCCAAACTAAAATGTCTACTTCTTTTAGCCGACAATGTGATAAGATCCCTTTCTTACGGCCACGCCAATCGCTACAAATTCCAGATGAGGCACAAAAACAGCAGGTGCTTCAACGGATATCAAGTGCTCCTTTAAGTGGGCTCTCCTCCACATCAACTTCAACATCACAAATACTCCAGTCCTTAAAGGTGTCACCCCAATCGCACTTGCTTCCTCACAGCTCCCAAATCTCCAGCTGCCCGTCTGAGTATGAGGTAGAACAGATGGTTGAGTCTGCAGAGCTGTTTACTCATACTATAGCCTGGGAATCAAAGGTCGACTCCAGCGCTTCTGTGAATCCAGACGAGGAAATGATCTGCACTGATGCCCAGAATCTTTATGAGTCGGATCCAGGACCAGACGCAGAATGTTCTGACCATAATGTAGACCCTCATTCCCAAACTGTAACTCCTGTTGGTGGAGACAATGAGGAAGACGATGATGAGACTCAAATACCTGATTGGAGCGACAACTTTAGTTTTTTGTCAGGGCAGGAACAGGTTGGCTCTGAGGACGACGGGTGTGATAACGCACAGGGTGATGATGATGAGGTTGGAGATCCCACTTACTGTCAACCCACAGTCAACCAAGAGATGAGGTCAGCGGAGGAGGTGGAGGAAGATGCTAGTGACGACGAGGTCAGGTTGCGCCTTCCTGGACAGAGACGTAGTACTGGAAGCACGTCAACAACTGCATCCTCAAACACAACTCTGCCTCTCACCACAAGTCGTGGTGGCTCTTCAGGTCGCATGGGTGCTAAGCCTTGCATAGCCTGGGCATTTTTTCAGATCGATAATGATGACCCAACTCGTGTTATCTGTAACATTTGTCAGCAAAAGCTAAGTAGAGGCCAAAAAATACATAGTTTGAGTACTTCATGCATGAACCGGCACATGGACATGAAGCATAAGTTGCAGTGGGAAGCTCAGTGTGCTACAATGCGACCTAGCCGGCCGGGCCAACCACCGTCTGCCATATCTTGTGCATCCGCGGCCTCTTCATCCTCTGTGACTGGGGGGACAGCAGTCACACCTGTTTTGGGGCGCAGACCTGCCACCTCTTTACCCGCAACAGCCAGCGTGATTGGCAGGTCATCATTTTCTTTGGAGGTGGTAACACCAGCTGGTGTTGAGCACTGTCCGACATCAATAGCACCACCTTTGGATCAAGGCAACTTAACATGTCAGCCTGCATCTTCCTCACAGACGGGCAGTTTGCCGGGGACACCCTTATCAACCCCATCTAAGCACAATAGCCAGCCCTCGGTCCCTCAGATGTGGACAAGTAAAAGACCATTTCCTCCTAGCCATGAGAAAGCTAAGAGGTTGAATTTCACCATCTGCAAGCTCTTGGCTACAGAAATGATGCCTTTCCGCCTGGTAGACACAGAGGATTTTCGAGACCTTATGTCGGTCGCAGTGCCCCAGTACCAGATGCCCAGTCGGCACTACTTCTCAAAGAAAGGTGTGCCTGTGCTCCACCAGCATGTCGCACACAACATCACCGCTTCTTTGAGAAACTCTGTGTGTGACAGGGTGCATTTCACCACAGACACTTGGATGAGTTGGCATGGACAGGGGCGTTACATGTCGCTGACTGGGCACTGGGTATCTATGGTGACAGCAGGACAAGGGGCTGCTGTCCAAGTCTTGCCGTCCCCACGAGTTGTGCGTCAATCCTCTTTATGTCAAAGTTCCTCCACTGCTTCTGCCTCCTCAACCTCCTCTCGGTCTTCCACCTGCACCCAAAGCCTGTCTGGTCATGCCACAAGCTTTCTAACTGCGCAGAAGGGATCCTGCACACCTCCTTACTATGCTGGCAGTAGGGCTCAACGTCATCAGGCGGTTTTTACATTGAAATGTCTGGGAAATGTGAGTCACACAGCTGAGGAGTTGTGGTCAGCTCTGGAGAACCAATTTCATGAATGGTTGTCTCCACTGGACCTGAAACCAGGGAAGCCCGTGTGCGACAATGCTGCAAACCTGGGTGCGGCCCTTCGCCGGGGCAATGTCACACACGTGCCTTGTATGGCTCACGTGTTGAACCTGGTTGTCCAGCAATTTTTAGCCCACTATCCCAGACTAGATGGCCTTCTGCAGAGGGCACGGTCGCTGTGTGCTCACTTCCACCGTTCGCATCCCGCAGCTCAGCGACTTACATCTCTACAGAAGTCGTTGGGCCTGCCACTTCACCGGCTAAAATGCGATGTGCCTACCCGGTGGAATTCAACTCTGCACATGTTGCAGCGACTGTGGCAGCACCGACAAGCCCTGGTGCAATATGTTCTGACGTATAGCCTGGGCCAACGAGATCCAGAGGTGGGGCAAATCACGCTGGAGGAGTGGTCTCAGATCAGGGACCTATGCACCCTTCTGCACAGTTTTGAAATGGCGACGAAGATGTTTAGTGCTGACGATGCCATTATCAGCATGACTATTCCGGTGATTTACATGCTGGAGCACATGTTAAACAGAATTCGGAGTCAGGTGGTGGCACAAGAGGAGGTGGAGGAAGTAGAGGAGGAGGAGTTGTATGCGGAAGGGCTAACATCTGCAAGGTCCAGATGGTCGGCAGCACCAAGACGGCAGGCATGTGAGGGTGGGGAGATGGTTTTACCAGGGCGCATGGTAGCAGCCAAACTAGTGAGGAAGGTGCAGGAGCCCAGGAAGAAGTGGAGGACGAACTGATATAAGACTCATCAGATGAGGGAGACCTTGATCACATTTCTGTTGTGCGAGGTTGGGGGGAGAGGACAGAGGAAGGAAGCATGATTGTTACCTCGCCACCAACACAACAGGGACTTGGTGCTCCTGGATGCGCAACACACATGAGTGCCTTCTTGCTGCACTACCTGCAACATGACCCTCGAATTGTGAGAATTAGAAATAATCCTGACTACTGGGTTGCCACACTGTTAGATCCCCGGTACAAAAGTAAATTTGCAGAAATTATTCCTGCCATAGAAAGGGATGCACGCATGCAGGAGTATCAGCAGAGACTGTTGCAGAATCTTACATGTGCTTTTCCACAAAATACCAGTGGTGCACGTAGTGAATCTCACAGTTCCAACTTGCCAACCGTGGGACCGTCAAGTGTTCAGCACTCAAACCGTAACAGAACCACAGTATCTGCTGGTAACATCAATTTTGCGGAATCATTTCACCACTTTTTTAGCCCATCCTTTGAAAGGCCACAGGAGACAAGAAGTCTGACACATAGTCAACGCCTAGAGACGATGGTACAGGAGTATCTCCAAGTAAACTTTGAAGCCACGACTGTGTCACTGGACCCTTGCTCTTTTTGGGCTTCCAATCTGGATAAATGGCCGGAGCTAGCCACTTACGCCTTGGAGATCTTGTCATGCCCCGCAGCCAGCGTTCTGTCTGAACGTGTGTTCAGCGCTGCTGGTGGTGTGCTGACAGATAAGCGCACGCGGCTCTCCACTGATAATGTAGACAGACTCACGTTCATAAAGATGAACAAATCATGGATCCGAAACGACTTTTCTACCCCTGTGTCATCCTGGGGAGAGTAAAAGCTTGATGATTGGTTAAAATCACCCTACCAACCTTTTTAAGCTTTCAAATTACTAATCATGTTTATCTGTATCTTGGCTGGAAAATAATTTGGGCTTTGTAGCAGTGTGCAGCACTGATTCTATTAGGCCATCTATAATAAGCTCCACCAGATTTAAAATTACTAATCATGTTTATCTGTATCTTGACTGGAAAATAATTTGGGCTTTGTAGCAGTGTGCAGCACTGATCCTATTAGGCCATCTATACTAAAGCTTCACCAGATTTAAAATTAATAATAATTTTTAGCTGCATCTAGCCCGGAAAATAATTTTGGGGCTCCGAGATGCGCAAGACACATAAGTGCCTTCTTGCAGCACTACCTGCAGCATGACCCTCATATTGTCAGAATTCGAAGTAATCATGACTACTGGGTTGCCACACTCTTAGATCCCCCAAACTTTTCGATCAACCTTTTCATTTTAATAAAGACCAAAAAAATTGTCATTTTTGAAATTATAAGCATTAGCAGGTTGTTAGAAACTGAAATCAAACAGTTTTCAACTCAAAACTTTATTCTAGGTGATGTTACATTTTCACATAGTACCCCTTGTTCGAAAGGAGCTTTTGAACTCTCTCGTCCATTGAATTTGTCAGGTTTTGGATGGTTTCTGCTTCAATTGTTTTGCATGAGGACAGAATACCCTCCCAGAGCTGTTGCTTAGATGTGAACTGCCTCCCGCCATCATAGACACTCCTTTTAATGATGCTCCAAAGGTTCTGAATGGGGTAGAGGTCAGGGGAGCATGGGGGTCACACCATAAGTTTGTCCCCTTTTATGCCCATATCAGCCAGAGATGCAGATGTTTTATGTGCAGCTTGAGATGGTGCATTATCATGCAGAAAAATGATCTTGCTGTGAAATACACAGTTCTTCTTCTTGAACCATGGCAGGAAGTGCTGTTTGAGAAAATCCACATACATTATGGAGTTCATCTTTAGCGCCTTCAAGGATCCTAAAGGGGCCGACAATCTCTCTCCCCATGATTCCAGCCCAAAACATTACTCCACCTCCTCCATGTTGGCGCTGTAGCCGTGTTTGCGTGGGGTGTCCATCAACCAGCCATCCTCCACTCCATCCATCTGGACCATCGAGCGCTGCACGGCACTCATCCGTGAACAAAACAGTTTTGAAATCAGTCTTCATGTAATGTTTGGCCCACTGGAGCCGTTTCTGCTTGTGTGAAGTGGATAGAGGAGGTCGACAGGATGGCGTTTGCACAGCTGCAAACCTCTGAAGGACCCTGCATCTTGTTGTTCGGGGGACGTTGGAGGCACAAGCAGCTTCAAAAACTTGTCTGCTGCTATGACAAGGCTTTTTTGCCGCTGCTCTTTGAACCTGACGTAATTGCCTGTAGGAAAGAGTCCTCAATTTGCCCTTATCAGCACGCACACGTGTGTACTGTGAATCAGCTACATACTTCTTGATTGCCAAGACACTTCATCCTGATCATCGCACAATGTTGATTGTAGTCATGCCTTGACCTAAACACTCCACAATTTGTTGCTTCTCAGCAGCCGACACATCCTTTTTCTTTCCCATTTTGGCAGAAAATGTAGGCTGCTTAATAATGTGAGACAGCCTTCTTAAGTAGTCTTGCCTTTCATTGGACACACCTGCCAAACTAATTAGCACAGGTGCCTGCAATTGCTTACAGTGATATAAAGAGTAGAGATGAGCGGTGTTCGACTAGAACTGTTCGCCAATCTCAAATTCGAGCTGTTTTGGGCGGTGTTCGAGTTGTTCGACGAACCCGAACGATTTGCAAAAAATTCGGCTGTTCGAGGTTATGTTCGATAACTGTTCGTGCACCAAAAGCTTGTCCTGCATGTCTGGCGCTATTTTGAGCACCAATCATGCAGGGATTGTCTGCCACTCACTGTAATGCCACAGCCATGGTGGTTGTGGCATTACAGTGATTGCCCAAATCGATGGAACAGTGCCAACAGTGAAACATGAAAAGCCGGCAATTCATCAGCGGCATACACCGGTACCCGACAATTTAGAACCGAAAGAATAGAGCTTCACACATAGATTAGATAGATAGAAACATGTCAGTCACACATATAAGAAGCACAGTGACAGTGTTGCTTACTGTACTTGTCATTTAGTGTAAAGGATTTATCAAAAAAAATAATAGTGTTTTCATGCACCGTCTCTTTAAAAAAGCCGGCCGGCAATTCAGCAGCGGTACCCGACAATTTATAATAGAAGGAATAGAGCTTCACACATAGATTAGATAGATAGAAACATGTCAGTCACATATATATGAAGTACATTGACAGTGTGGATTACTGTACTTGTCATTTAGTGTAAAGGATTTATTAAAAAAAAATAATAGTGTTTTCATGCACCGTCTCTTTAAAAAAGCCGGCCGGCAATTCAGCATCTGTACCCGACAATTTAGAATAGAAGGAATAGAGAATCACACATAGATTAGGTAGATAGAAACATGTCAGCCACATATATATGAAGTACAGTGACAGTGTTGCTTACTGTACTTGTCATTTAGTATAAAGGATTTATTAAAAAAAATAATAGTGTTTTCATGCACTGTCTCTTTAAAAAAGCCGGCCGGCAATTCAGCATCTGTACCCGACAATTTAGAATAGAAGGAATAGAGAATCACACATAGATTAGATAGATAGAAACATGTCAGTCACATATATATGAAGTACAGTGATAGTGTTGATTACTGTACTTGTCATTTAGTGTTAAAATAAAGGATTTATTTTAAAAAAAATTGGCGTGGGGTTCCCCGTAATTTTAGTCTCTAGCGGAGGTTAAGCAGACAGCTGGGGCAGATGTTTGAAGCCTGGGAAGGGGGTAATACCCACGGAGCTTCCCAGGCTACTAATATCAGCCCCCAGCTGAATACCTAGCCTTTACTAGCTATTAAAATGGGGGACCCCCCAAAAAAATGACGTGGAGTCCCCCCTATTTTAATAGCTAGCAAAGGCTAGGCAGACAGCTGGGGGCTGATATTAATAGCCCAGGAAGGGAGCCATGAATATTGGCCCCCTCCCAGGCTAGAAACACCAGCCGTCAGCCGCCCCAGAAATGGCGCATCCTTAGGATGCGCCAATTCTGGCACTTAGCCTCGCTCTTCCCACTGCCCTGTAGCGGTGGCAGTGGGGTAATAGGGTTGGGGTTGATGTCAGCTTATAATGCCAGCTGACATCAAGCCCAGGTTAGTAATGGAGAGGCGTCTATAAGACACCCCCATTACTAACCCCATAGTCAAAGTTAAAAAAAACACAAACACCCAGAATAAAGTCCTTTAATTGAAATAAAGACACATTCCTTTATTGTTCTAAATTAAACCATACTTACCATCACGCCCATTCCAGCTGAAGCCAACGATCTCCTGCAATAAAAGAAAAATAATAAAGCAACCTCATCCTTACCTTTCCATGGTTCCCACGACAGCTTCAGCTCTGCTACATCGAGATGACAGGCTGGACAACAGCAGAACGCTGCCATCCAGCCTGTCATCCCGCAGACACTGAGAAGCGCAGGCTTGCTTGCACTCCTCAGTGTCTCACTGTGACGGCATCCAGATGAGGTCAGCTGAGTTCATTGGACATGAATGAGCTCACCTCATGCACGCCACTGACAGCGTGGGAGAATTCTCACGCTGTAGCGCTGAGTGCAGGAGAATTCTCCCACGCTGTCAGTGACGTGCATGAGGTGAGCTGAGATCATTGGACATGAATGAGCTCACCTCATGCACGTCACTGACAGCGTGGGAGAATTCTCCTGCACTCAGCGCTTCAGCGTGAGAATTTTCCCACGCTGTCAGTGACGTGCATGAGGTGAGCCGAGTTCATTGGACATGACCTCGGCTCATCTGGATGCCGTCACAGCCTGACACTGAGGAGCACAAGCATGCCTGCGCTTCTCAGTGTCCGCGGGATGACAGGCTGGATGGCAGCGTTCTGCTGCGGTCCAGCCTGTCATCTCGATGTAGCAGAGCTGAAGCTGTCGTGGGAACCATGGAAAGGTAAGGATGAGGTTGGTTTATTATTTTTCTTTTATTGCAGGAGATCGTTGGCTTCAGCTGGAATGCGTGTGATGGTAAGTATGGTTTAATTTAGAACAATAAAGAATTGTGCGTTTATTTCAATTAAAGGACTTTATTCTGGGTGTTGTGTTTTTTTTAAATACTTTACTAGAAATTCATGGTGGTCATGTCTAATACTGGCGTGACCCCATGAATTTTGGGCTTGGGGCCAGCTGATAATACCAAGCTGGCCCTAACCCCTTTATTACCCAGTGAGCCACCGCACCAGGGCCCTGGATGAGTTGGGTACAGCGCCAGAAGAAGGCGTTTCTATGAACGTGCCATTTTCCGGGGTGGCTGCGGACTGCAATTTGCAGCGGGGGGGGCCCAGAAAGCTTGGGCCTCCCTGCGCTGCAGATTCCAGCCCCCAGCTGCCTAGTTGTACCTGGCTGGACACAAAAATAGGGCGAAGCCCCACGTATTTTTTTTTTAATTATTTCATGAAATTCATGAAATAATTAAGAAAAAAAGGCCTTCCCTATATTGTTGTGTCCGGCCAGGTACAAATAGTCAGCTGGTGTTTGGGGTCAGCCCGTTCCTGCCTGCTGTACCTGGCTGGACACAAATAAAGTGCGAAGCCCCACTTTAATTTTTTTTTAATTATTTCATGAAATTCATGAAATAATTAAGAAAAAAAGGTCTTCCCTATATTGTTGTGTCCGGCCAGGTACAAATAGGCAGCTAGTGGTTGGGGGCAGCCCGTTCCTGCCTGCTGTACTTGGCTGGACACAAATATAGTGCGAATCCCCACTTCAATTTTTTTTAATTATTTCATGAAATTCATGAAATAATTAAGAAAAAAAGGCCTTCTCTATATTGTTGTGTCCGGCCAGGTACAAATAGGCAGCTGGTGGTTGGGGGCAGCCCGTTCCTGCCTGCTGTACCTGGCTGGACACAAATATAGTGCGAAGCCCCACTTCAATTTTTTTAAATTATTTCAGGAAATTCATGAAATAATTTAAAAAAAATTGACGTGGGGCTTCGCACTATATTTGTGTCCAGTCAGGTGCAGCAGGCAGGAACGGGCTGCCCCCAACCACCAGCTGCCTATTTGTACCTGGCCGGACACAACAATATAGGGAAGCCCTTTTTTACCTAATTATTTCATGAAATAATTTAAAGAAAATTGACGTGGGGCTTCGCCCTGTTTTTGTGTCCAGCCAGATACAACTAGGCAGCTGGGGGCTGGAATCCGCAGCGCAGGGAGGCCCAAGCTTTCTGGGCCACCCCCGCTGCAAATTGCAGTCCACAGCCACCCCGGAAAATGGTGCGTTCATAGAAGCGCCATCTTCTGGCGCTGTACCCAACTCATCCAGGGCCCTGGTGCGGTGGCTCACTGGGTAATAAAGGGGTTAAGGCCAGCTTGGCATTATCAGCTGGCCCTAAGCCCGAAATTCATGGGGTCACGCCAATATTAGACATGACCACCATGAATTTCTAGTAAAGTATTTAAAAAAAACACAACACCCAGAAAAAAGTCCTTTAATTGAAATAAACACACAATTCTTTATTGTTCTAAATTAAACCATACTTACCATCACGCCCATTCCAGCTGAAGCCAACGATCTCCTGAAATAAAAGAAAAATAATAAAGCAACATCATCCTTACCTTTCCATGGTTCCCATGACAGCTTCAGCTCTGCTACATCGAGATGACAGGCTGGACCGCAGCAGAACGCTGCCATCCAGCCTGTCATCCCGCAGACACTGAGAAGCGCAGGCTTGCTTGCGCTCCACAGTGTCTCTCTGTGAGGGCATCCAGATGAGCCGAGTTAATGTCCAATGAACTCGGCTCACCTCATGCACGTCACTGACAGCGTGGGAAAATTCTCCTGCACTCAGCGCTTCAGCGTGGGAGAATTCTCACACTGAAGCACTGAGTGCAGGAGAATTCTCCCACGCTGTCAGTGACGTGCAGGAGGTGAGCTGAGTTCATTGGACATGAGCTCACCTTATGCACGTCACTGACAGCGTGGGAAAATTCTCCTGCACTCAGCGCTTCAGCGTGGGATAATTCTCACGCTGAAGCGCTGAGTGCAGGAGAATTCTCCCACGCTGTCAGTGACGTGCAGGAGGTGAGCTGAGTTCATTGGACATGAGCTCACCTTATGCACGTCACTGACAGCGTGGGAGAATTCTCCTGCACTCACCGCTTCAGCGTGAGAATTTTCCCACGCTGTCAGTGACGTGCATGAGGTGAGCCGAGTTCATTGGACATGAACTCGGCTCTTCTGGATGCCGTCACAGAGAGACGCTGAGCAGCGCAAGCAAGCCTGCGCTTCTCAGTGTCTGCGGGATGACAGGCTGGATGGCAGCTTTCTGCTGCGGTCCAGCCTGTCATCTCAATGTAGCAGAGCTGAAGCTGTCGTGGGAACCATGGGAAGGTAAGGATTATGTTGCTTTATTATTTTTCTTTTATTGCAGGGGATCGTTGGCTTCAGCTGGAATGGGCGTGATTGTAAGTATGGTTTAATTTAGAACAATAAAGAATTGTGTCTTTATTTCAATTAAAGGACTTTATTTTGGGTGTTTGTGTTTTTTTTTAACTTTGACTATGGGGTTAGTAATGGGGGTGTCTCATAGACGCCTCTCCATTACTAACCTGGGCTTGATGTCAGCTGGCATTATAAGCTGACATCAACCCCCAGCCCTATTACCCCACTGCCACCGCTACAGGGCAGTGGGAAGAGCGAGGCTAAGTGCCAGAATTGGCGCATCCTATGGATGTGCCATTTCTGGGGCGGCTGACGGCTGGTGTTTCTAGCCTGGGAGGGGGCCAATATTCATGGCTCCCTTCCTGGGCTATTAATATCAGCCCCCAGCTGTCTGCCTAGCCTTTGCTAGCTATTAAAATAGAGGGGACCCCACGTCAATTTTTTGGGTGGTCCCCCATTTTAATAGCTAGTAAAGGCTAGGCATTCAGCTGGGGGCTGATATTAGTAGCCTGGGAAGCTCCGTGGGTATTACCCCTTCCCAGGCTTCAAACATCTGCCCCAGCCGTCTGCTTAACCTCCGCTAGAGACTAAAATTATGGGGGATCCCACGCCAATTTTTTTTTAAATAAATCCTTTATTTTAACACTAAATGACAAGTACAGTAAGCAACACTGTCACTGTACTTCATATATATGTGACTGACATGTTTCTATCTATCTAATCTAAGTGTGATGCTCTATTGCTTCCATTCTAAATTGTCGGGTACAGATGCTGAAATGCCGGCCGGCTTTTTTAAAGAGACAGTGCATGAAAACACTATTATTTTTTTTAATAAATCCTTTACACTAAATGGCAAGTACAGTAATCAACACTGTCACTGTACTTCTTATATATGTGACTGACATGTTTCTATCTATCTAATCTATGTGTGATTCTCTATTCCTTCTATTCTAAATTGTCGGGTACCGCTGCTGAATTGCCGGCCGGCTTTTTTAAAGAGACGGTGCATGAAAACACTATTATTTTTTTTGATAAATCCTTTACACTAAATGACAAGTACAGTAATCAACACTGTCACTGTACTTCAAATATCTGTGACTGACATGTTTCTATCTATCTAATCTATGTGTGATGCTCTATTCTTTCGGTTCTAAATTGTCGGGTACCGGTGTATGCCGCTGATGAATTGCCGGCTTTTCATGTTTCACTGTGAGCACAGTTCCCATCGATTTGGGCAATCACTCTAATGCCACAACCACCATGGCTGTGGCATTACAGTGAGTGGCAGACAATCCCTGCATGATTGGTGCTCTAAATAGCGCCAGACATGCAGGACACGCTTTTGGTGCACGAACAGTTATCGAACATAACCTCGAACAGCCGAATTTTTTGCAAATCGTTCGGGTTCGTCGAACAACTCGAACACCGCCCAAAACAGCTCGAATTTGAGATTGGCGAACAGTTCTAGTCGAACACCGCTCATCTCTAGTGATGAAAATGTTCTGATGCACCCCCTGGGCCTTGGGACACCCGGAGCCGGACCCTTTTTGGTGGATGCTGGTGGTTGTAGTCTTCGTGGCGGCGACCCGGTTCCGTGGTTCAGGGCGGTCAAACCAGTGGCGGAACTATTTATGTGGTTTTGATGTTTAAATGTCCGACTACGCCACCCGTGGATTGCGGTCAGAGTGAACCGCCGCTGCAGGGCAGACCGCTGAGGCTGGTGTTGTGGGTGCAGCAGAGCGTAGCATAACTCCCCACGGGAGGAGTATAGCCTCAGGGCAGTGTATGCGGAGGATGGGGGTGATGGTGCAGGGCAGCAGCAGTAGCGACACGGAGTCAGTGATGCAGTCCAGGGCCTTTACTCACAGTTCTTATTATCCAGATCACGTCTGCAGGTAACGGCTGCCCACGTCATACTGTGCTCACCAGGTGAGGGGCTCAGACAACTCCCAGATAACTTTGGAGCGCTTCACAGGACCCCCTTTGTGTGTCCTTTGTCTGGCCTTTCTTACCAACCCTTCTGTCCGGCTGCCTCGGGCCTCCTCTTGGTAAACTTGGCGCCAGTTTCCCTGACCCTATGTGGTGCCTTCCTAGCGGGTGTAGCGAGGGGCTGCGCCACATAAAATGTCACAGCCTCCGGTTTCTAGCTGAGGGTCGTTTCCTGCCTCCACTAGTTTCGGGGACCGGTCTCCCCCTTTGGCCTGACCCCTCCACGCATGTGGATTCGGGCGTGCGGTGGCGACTCACCCGTCCGCACCCCTGTTATCTCTTCATTCCTCGTTCCTGGAGCCTTCTCTGCTCCTCTTCCTTCCTTCTCCCTCTTCCAGGCCTGGGCCTCTGTTACTAGGCAAGCCTCCGGAGCAGAGCTCATGCAGAGCCCCTGCTCCCTACCGCTTCTGCTCAGACTTCTCTGCACTGAACTAAGATGGTGCCCACCTTTTATACTCCCTTCTCAATGCACCCAGGAACTGCTTCCTCCCTGCTCCTGCACTACAGGGTTCCCCTTCCTCAGTGTTCCCTCCCCCCACACCAGCCAGGGACAGGGACTGTCGTGCCCATCTCAGAGGCATATTGGATGTCCTGCCCCACGGCAATGTGGTGTAATGCATGCAGGTGTCGGGTCCTGATCCACACTCCATCCTTACCTGAGAGTGAGATATCACACCTCTGGGTGAGGTGCAATACCTCTGTAGCAACCGAGCCCTCAGGGTGCTACAGTTCCATTTATCTTCAGCCTAGGTGACGTATTGTGATACAGGGCCGTGATTTTGGCTATAAAAGGGTCCCCTAGACCCCTACCCCAAGCTTTTTAAGAGAATCATATATGGCGTGCCAGGAGACTCTATGGAATGCTTTCTCAGCATTCAACGAGAGTATCTAATTACAAATTTTTAACTGCATCTAGCCCAGGAAATACTTTGTGCCTAGTAGCAGTGTCTGCTAGTCAGCGGATTATCCCGGCTGTTAAGCAAGCTACACCACCTGTAGTTTGGACACTTAATTTTTTCAAAGGAAATGCTTCGGGACCACGGGATACTCAGTGAAGAGCATCAGGAGGCACCCCAAGGCATAGGGGCTGGGACTGGCAGTAGGATGCATTGCGGTGGATAGCCGAGCTTTATAAAAGCTTTTTAACTGCAGCAGCTTTAGTGGACGCTACTGGAGCTGGAATTACGTGGCTGCTGGCATGAGACTTGCCCTCCAATAGATCCTTGTAAATGGATTTAAAGTGTATTCATTCAAATTAGAGAGACAATTTAAATTAAAAAACTTAGAGCTGCCTCCACTACAGGGGGGCTTGCTCGACCCAACGGCAGACAGGCACCAGTATTGGGAGAGGGGGGCTGGCTGTCAGGGTTCACTGCGGCTCTGGCACAAACTCGGCGACATGGAGGTGGCACGGGCAGGAGCGGACTGAATGTGTCGGCTTCTCACTTTTTGGATTTTAGAAGGGCATGACATGCCTATATCTGTGTCTCCCCCTCCTTTTACTCCTCCACCTCTTTTCTTTTCGCATGACTATATGTACTTGTCACTTTTCCATGTGTTAGTTGTGTCTTCTGAGCAGTTTGTCAGCTTTTGGACACCTTTGAAGGTGTTTTCTATGTGTTTCTATGTGTTTTTGTTTGCCTGCCATTGGTTTTAACGGTGTTCGACGAACACACGGGTGTTCAACGAACCGAACTGAACTTGAACACTACGGGGGTGGCTCAACACTAATCCCCAGTTCCGTTGATATTTTGGCTGCTGCTATTGTCATTTAGATTTTTGGATTTTTGTATTTAAATCTATCCTTTTCCTCCCCATTTTATTCCTTTTGAAAAGACGCGCACATGTGACATCTGCACATCAATGGCTATTCTAAGCTGAATGTTCCTGCTTTCATCAGATTGCAGCAACTATGCAGTTTGACCCTGGGCAAGTACTGGCATGGGAGACTGGCTGGGAATCCCTGGTTCCGTTGACATTTTGGCTGCTGCTATTGTCATTTGGATTTTTGCTTTTAAAATCTAACCTTTCACTCCCCATTTTATTCCTTTTGAAAAGACGCGCACATGTGACATCTGCATGTCAGCAGCCATTCTAAGCTGAATGTGCCTGCTCTCGTCAGATTGCAGCCGCTTCGCGTTTGAGGCTGGGCAAGTACCGGCATGGGAGACTGGCTGGGAATACCGTATTCCGTCGACATTTTGGCTGCTGCTATTGTCATTTGGATTTTTGGATTTTGTTTTTAAAATCTAACCTTTCCCTCCTCATTTTATTCATTTTGAAAAGACGCGCACATGTGACCTTTGCACGTCAAAGGCCATTCTAAGCAGAATGTGCCTGCCCTCATCGGATCGCTACTGCTATGCAGCTTGAGGCTGGGCAAGTACCAGCATGGGAGACTGGCTGGGAATTCTTGGTTCCGTTGACATTTTGGCTGCTGCTATTGTCATTTGGATTTTTGTTTTTAAAATCTAACATTTCCCTCCCCATTTTATTCCTTTTGAAAAGACGCGCACATGTGACATCTGCACGTCAATGGCCATTCTTAGTTGAATGTGCCTTCTCTTGTCAGGTTGCAGCTGCTATGAAGCTTGAGGATGGGAATCCTCAGTTCTGTTAACATTTTGGCTGCTGCTATTGTCATTTGGATTTTTGGATTAATGTTTTTAAAATCTAACATTTCCCTCCCCATTTTATTACTTTTGAAAAGACACGCACATGTGACATCTACCCATCAACGGCCTTTCAAAGCTGAATGTGCCTGCTCTTTGTCAGACTGCATCTGCTATGCAGCTTGAGGCCAGGCAAGTACTGCCATGGGAGACTGGCTGGGAATTTCTGATTCCATTAACATTTTTGATGCTGCTATTGTCATTTCGATTTTTGGTTTTAAAATCTAACCTTTCCCTCCCCATTTTATTCCTTTTGAAAAGACGCGCACATGTGCCATCACTATGTCAACGGTCAATCGAAGCCGAATGTGCCTTCCCTCATCAGATCGCTGCAGCTACGCAGCTTGAGGTCGGGCAAGTACCAGAAAGGGAAACAGGCTGAGAGACCCCGTTTCCGCTGACAATTTTGGCTGCTGTTATTTTCATTTGCATTTTTGGATTTTTGTTTTTAAAATCTAACATTCCCTCCCCATTTTATTCCTTTTGAAAAGACGCTCACATGTGCCATTTACACGTCAACGGCCATTCCAAGCTGAGTGTGTCTGCCCTTGTCAGATTGCATCCACTACGCCGATTGAGGCTGGGCAAGTGCTGGCATGGGAGACTGGATGGGAATGCCTAGTTGTGTTGACAGTATGGCTGCTGCTATACTCATTTGGATTTTTGTTTTTAAAATCGAACCTTTCCCTCCCCATTTTATTCCTTTTGAAGAGACGCGCCCATGTGACATCAGCCCGTCAACAGCCATTCTAAGCTGGATGTGCCTTCCCTCGTCAGATTGCAGCCGCTATGCAACTTAAGGCTGGGCTAGTACTGGCATGGGAGACTGGCTGGGAATCCCTGGTTCTGTTGACATTTTGGTTGCTGCTATTGTCATTTGGATTTTTGTTTTTAAAATCTGACCTTTCCCTCCCCATTTTATTCCTTTTGAAAAGACACGCACATTTGACATCTGTATGTCAACTGCCATTCTAAGCTGAATGTGCCTGCCCTCATCAGATCGCAGCCGCTACGCAGCTTGAGGCCTGCCAGGTACAGGTATCGGAGATTGGCTGACAATCCTTGGTTCTGTTGACATTTTGGCTGCTGCTATTGTCTTTTGGATTTTTGGATTTTTGTTTTTAAAATCTAACCTTTCCCTCCCCATTTTATTCCTTTTTAAAAGACTCGCACATTTGACATCTGCTCGTCAAAGGCCATTCAAAGCCAAATGTGCTTTCCCTCGTCTGATCAAAGCAGCTGCGCAGCTTGAGACTGGGCTAGTCTGGCATGGGAGACTGGATGGGAATCCTCGGTTCTGTTGAAATTTTGGCTGCTGATATTGTCATTTGGATTTTTGGATTTTTGTTTTTAAAATCTAATCTTTCCCTCCCCATTTTATTCCTTTTGAAAAGACGTGCACAAGAGACATCTGCACGTCAAAGACCATTCTAAGCTGAGTGTGCCTGCCCTTGTCAGATCACAGATGCTACGCAGCTTGAGGCCAGGCAAGTACCAGCATTGGAGACTGGCTGGGAATCCCTGGTTCCATTGACATGTTGGCTGCTGCTATTGTCATTTGGATTTTTGTTTTTAAAATCTAACTTTTACCTAACCATTTCATTCCTTTTGAAAAGACACACACATGTGACTGATGCACATCAAAGGCCATTCTAAGCTGGATGTGGCTGCCCTTGTTAGATTGCAGCAGATATGCAGCTTGAGGCTGGGCAAGTACTGTTATGGGAGACTTGATGGGAATCCCCGGTTCCATTGACATTTTGGCATCTGCTATTGTCATTTGGATTTTAGGATTATTGTTTTTAAAATCTAACGTTTCCCTCCCCATTTTATTCCTTTTGAAAAGACGCGCACATGTGACATTTGCACATCAAAGGCCATTGTAAGCTCAATGTGCCCTCCCTCGTCAGATTGCAGCCGCTACACAGCTTGAGGCCGGGCAAGAAACAGCATAGGACAGTGGCTGGGAATCTCAGGTTCCGTTGATATTTTGGCTGCTGCTATTGTCATTTGCATTTTTGCTTTTAAAATTGAACCTTTCCCTCCCCATTTTATTCCTTTTGAAAAGACGAGCACATGTGGCATCTGTATGTTGACGGCCCTTCTAAGATGAATTCATGCCATCGTCAGATCGCAGCTGCTATGCAGCTTGAGACTGGCTGGGAATCCCCGTTTCCATTAACATTTTGGC
Organism: Phyllobates terribilis; assembly: GCF_046119375.1. NCBI lineage: Eukaryota > Metazoa > Chordata > Amphibia > Anura > Dendrobatidae > Phyllobates > Phyllobates terribilis. The sequence continues at coordinate 7,487,499 of NW_027362792.1, forward strand.
TGCTGCTATTGTCATTTGGATTTTTGTTTTTAAAATCTAACCTTTCCCTCCCCATTTTATTCATTTCGAAAAGACGCGCACATGTGACATTTGCACATCAACAGCAATTCTAAGCTGAATATGCCAGCCCTCGTCAGATTGCTGCCGCTACACAGCTTGAGGCCAGGCAAGAACAGTCATGGGAGCCTTGCTGGGTATCCCCAGTTCCGTTGACATTTTGGCTGCTGCTATTGTCATTTAGATTTTTGTTTTTAAAATCTAGCCTTTCCCTCCCATTTTATTCCTTTTGAAAAGACACGCACATGTGCAATCTGCACGTCAACAGCCATTCTAAGCTGAATGTGCCAGCTGTCGGCAGATCACAGCTGTTGGCAGATCACAGCCGCTATGCGGCCTTATTCCGGGCAAGTACCCGCATGGAAGACTGGCTGAGAATCCCCGGTTCCGTTGACATTTTGGCAGCTGCTATTGTCATTTGGATTTTTGGATTTTTTTTAAAAAATCTAACCTTTCCCTCCACGTTTTATTCCTTTTGAAAAGACACGCACATGTGACATCTGCATGTCAACGGCCATTCTAAGCTGAATATGCCTTCCCTCGTTAGATTGTAGCCGCTATGCATCTTGAGGCCGGCAAGTACCGGCATGAGAATCCCAGGTTCCGTTGACTTATTGGTTGCTGCTATTGTCATTTGGATTTTTGTTTTTAAAATCTAATCTATCCCTCCCCATTTTATTACTTTTGAAAAGACGCGCACATGTGACATTTGTTCGTTAACAGCCATTCTAAGCTGAATGTTCCTGCACTCGTCACATCGCAGCCACTACACAGCTTGAGGCCAGGCAGTTTCAGGCATGGGAGACTGGCTGGGAATCCTCGCTTCTGTTGACTTTTTGGCTGCTACTATTGTCATTTAGATTTTTGTTTTTAAAATCTATCCTTTCCCTAACCAATTTTATTCCTTTTGAAAAGATGCGCACATGCTATATCTGCACGTCAACAGCCATTCAAAGCTTAATGTGCCTGTCCTCGTCAGATCGCAGCCCCTATGCAGCTTGAGGCCTGGCAAGTACCTGCATGGGAGATTGTCTGTGAATCCCTGGTTCTGTTGAAATTTTGGCTGCTGCTATTGTCATTTGGATTTTTGGATTTTTGTTTTTAAAATCTAACCTTTCCCTCCCCATTTTATTCCGTTTGAAAAGACGCACACATTTGACAGCTGCATGTCAACGGCCATTCTAAGCTAAATGTGCCTGCTCTCGTGAGATAGCAGCTGCTATGCAGCTTGAGGCTTGGCAAGTTCTGGCGTGGGAGACTGGCTGTGAATCCAGTTTCCATTGACATTTTGGCTGCTGTTATTGTCATTTGGATTTTTGCTTTTAAAATCTAACCTTTCCCTCCCCATTTTATTCATTTTGAAAAGACGCGCACATGTGACATCAGCACGTCAATGGCCATTCTAAGCTGAATGTGCCTGCTCTCATCAGATCGCAGCTGCTATGCAGCTTGAGGCTGGGCAAGTACCATCATGGGAGACTGGCTGAGAATTCCTTGTTCTGTTGGCATTTTGGCTGCTGCTATTGTCATTTGGATTTCTGGATTTTTGTTTTTAAAATCTAACATTTCCCTCCCCATTTTATTCCTTTTGAAAAGACGTGCACATGAGACATCTGTAAATCAACGGCCATTCTAAGCTGAATGTGCTTACCCTCGTCAGATCGTAGCTGCTAAGCAGCTTGAGGCTGGGCAAGTACTGGCATGGGAGACTGGCTGGGAATCCTTATTTCCATTGACATTTTGGCTGCTGCTGTTGTTATTTGGATCTTTGCCTTTAAAATCTAACTTTTCCCTCCCCATTTTATTCGTTTTGAAAAGACGCGCACATGGACCATTTGCTCGTCATCGGCCATTCTAAGCTGAATGTGCTAACCTTCGTCAGATTGCAGATGCTATGCAGCTTGGGGTTGGGCAAGTACCGGCATGGGAGACTGGCTGGGAATCCCGAGTTCCATTGACATTCTCGCTTCTGCTATTGTCATTTGGATTTTTGTTTTTAAAATCTAACCTTTACCTCCCCATTTTATTCCTTTTGAAAAGACGCGCACATGTGACATCTGCACGTTAATGGCCATACAAAGCTGAATGTGCCTTCCCTTGTCGGATCACAGCTGCTACACAGCTTGAGGTTGGGCAAGTACTGGAAAGGGAGACTCTCTGTGAATCCCCAGTTCTGTTGAAACTTTGGCTGCTGCTATTGTCATTTGGATTTTTGTTTTTAAAATCTAACATTTCCCTCCCCATTTTATTCCTTTTGAAAAGACGCGCATGACGCGCCCCCTGGGCCTGTGTCGTGCAGGGGAACCCGGAACCGGGTCTGTTGTAGAATGCTGGGGGTTATAGTCTCCGTATGGCGGTGACCCGGTCCGTGCCCAGGGTGGTCAAACCAGTGGCAGTCTTAATGTATAGCAAATGTCCGACTACGCCACCCGTGGATTGCGGTCAGTGGGGACCGCCGCTGCGCTGCCGACTGCTGAGGCTGATGTTGTTTGCGCAGCCGAGTATGGGATAACTCCCCACGGGAGAAGTATTGCCTCAGGGCAGCTAATGTGAGAGATGATGGGAGTGATGGTGTGAGGGTCCCAGTGCTAATGGTGCTGGTGCGGCAAGGAATCACTGAGACGTGAGGTGCAGTTCAGGGTCTTTACTGATGTTACAAGGCAGACTCTCCCGGGAGTACTGGCTAGTATAAGGGGCCTGGTCAGTCTGCGAGCAAGCAGGAGTTCCCCTGGCCAGGTGGAGTTGTAGGCCTCCCCGTTTATCTGCACTCTTCCTGGCTACCTTGCTGTCAGCGGTTACAAGTAGCCCACGTCCCTGAGTATACCGTGTGGTGCTCACCCGTATGGCTGGTGACTTGGGGCATTCTGTTAGCCTCCGCTCCTGAATGGCGGCGCTGGTCCCTTCTTTGTGACTGAACCTCCGGGTTTCTATGGCCATAGGACCTGGAATCCCCTGCCGGCTGGTTTCTGCTGCTGGGTATATATCAGTCCCCACAGCCTCAGACTCCTGTGTCCGGTTTTAGTAACTTCAGCCAGGGCGAGCTATATCTCTGCTCACAGCCCCTGGCCTTCTGCCTCTGCTCCTACAGAGCTCCTGATGTATCTTTTCCTGTGTCTGCAGCTTCACTCTAGGCTCTGACTGCTCTGCTTGTTCTGCAGGCTCTGTCTCTGTCTCACCTAATCCCGCCCCAGACCCAGTTTATAAGGGCAGATTCCTCCCCTCCCAGGTCTGGGCGGGCAGTGTTGCATGCTTAGGGCTCCTGACCAGAGAAACCTCCCACTTGCTCTCAGACATAATATCTCTATTACTGTGGCAACCAGACCCCTGGGGTGTCACATTACCCCCCTAGTAAATTTTAGTAGTCCGGGACTAAACACATTTTTAAAACATAATAACAGGGTATAACAATAATACAATAACATATTTACAAGAAGCCTTAGTTCTTTAAAGGTCACGGCGTGTCCGCAACCGGGTGTCCATATCACCCAAGGTGAAGCTTTAAGCGAAGTAGGGGACCTGTCCAAAGCAAACCCCTTGCGTTGTCCTTGGGCGTGGCTGCAAGGGTAGACTAACTACTTTGGGCCGCAAGGATGCCACGCCAGACAGGTTTTCTCTTCCGCGGCCGTCTTCGCAAGAGGCACCAAGGTGCAACTATCTACAAAACTGTTCTGGTTATCTAGCGTCCATAACCTGTTAGTCCATAAAAATCTGCAGGGCAACTGAGAAACATAATTAATAACAGGCAACAAACATAAACCATAAACAGTTAGCAGATAAATTCACAGTGCATTAGTTTAGATTCTCCAGCGAGCGGGCATCTGACCTCTAGTGACTCTAGTGGACCTACGGAGCTCACTAACTGGTTCTGCACTACAGGGTGTAGGAGGTGTTATGGGTAAGCTGGGCAGCTGTCTGTGCACTCTTTGGCTCACTAGGGGCACGGCAGGCTCACTACTAGCAGAGGGTTGATCCTCCTGTACTGCTGGTGTGGACTCTTCTGCCTCTTGGGCCGGCTGCTCTTCCAACTCTACCGATTCCTCTGTAGGCACTTGAGGGGCTGGCTGGAGAAAGGTGAGGACGGGTACAACGACAGCACCGTTTACTTGTGTCCAAGACCGGGGGAAGTCTCCGAGTATGGTACTGATCATTTCTCCCCTTTCCTCTGCGGGTTGAGGGTTTCCTTGATCTTCTTCAGGGCTTTGCAGCTGTTCGGGACACTTCTTCTGGTGGTCTCTGGAGACAATGGCTGTGGTTTCTCCTCCATCCTTACTGATTAAGCAGATTTTTGGGTTCTCATGGCTTGATGGCAGTACGGTGTATGGGTCCTTCTCCCACTGGTCGTCCAATTTGTGGAGCCGCCTCTTCCTCTTCAAGACCTGCTCTCCAGCTACCAGAGGAACAGCGGGAGCATACTGGTTATAAGCCTTCTCTTGCCTTTCTCTAGCTTGAGACAGACTTCGCTCGACGCTCTCCTGTACTTTCCGATACTGCTGCTGCCGTTCTGTATCCCAGTCTGCCTCTGGCAAGGTGTCCTCAGGCGTCAGCACTCCCATATTCAGGTCAATAGGCAGCTTACCAGGTCTTGCTCTCATTAGGTAAGCCAGGGTACAGTTGGTGGAACCTACAGGGATGTGGTTATACAGGTCCACCAGATCGGGCAGTTTCTCAGGCCACAGACTGCATTCTTCCAGGGGCAATGTTTTTAGCAGATCTATCACCACCTGGTTCATCTTCTCGCAGAGTCCATTGGTTTGAGGGTGATAGGGCGTTATTCTTATCTTCTTGAAGCCATACAGGTTGCAGAACTCCTGGAAGACCTCCGCTTCGAAGGCTGGTCCTTGGTCTGTCAACACTTGGTCCGGGTACCTGTGTGGATGGCAGAAGTGCTGCTGGAAGGCTCTAGCTGCTGTTTGAGCCGTTAAGTCCTTTACCGGGACCACCACCAGGAACCGGGAGTAATGATCTACGATTGTGAGGGCGTAGACATACCCAGATCTGCTTGGAGCCAGTTTCACATGGTCCAGGGCTACCAGTTCCAGTGGCTGTCTGGTGATGATGGGCTGCAGGGGAGTCTTCTGGCTGGCTTGGTCTTTTCTTCTCAGGTGGCACGGGCCACAGTCTCTGCACCACCTCTCGATGGCTCCTCTCATGCCTACCCAGTAGAACCGTTCACGCAACAAGAACTCCAGCTTCTTACATCCGAAATGCCCTGCTCCGTTGTGGTATGCCTCCAGAACCATAGCCGCGTCTCGTCTTGGGACTACTACCTGCCAGGTCAACTCATGTGTTCGAGAGTTAACCATTCTCCGGCACAGCTTCTCCCTGTAGAGGAACAGCTTACTTTTCTCCTTCCACAGTTGCTTGGTCTCCTCCGGAGCATCTGGGTCAAGATGGGCATCGGCCTGGGTCAGCATTTCCTTCACCAAATGGACTGCGGGATCACTGTCTTGCGTCTCCGCCCAGTTGTAGTGGGGCAAGGGAATGAACGTCACAGAGCGCCTGTCCTTCACATGGTGGGAATACAGGGTAATCCCATGACGGTGGAACGCAGGGAGCTCAACTTCTTCCAGATCTTCAGGATCTTCCCCTACGACCGGTAAGTTCGGCATTCCACACAGGGCATCCGCGTTGGCATTTGAGCGTCTTGCCCGGTATTTGATGGTGAATTCAAAGTTGGACAGGCGGGCCATCCATCTCTGTTCCAGGGCACCGAGCCTTGCAGTGTCCAGGTGTGTCAACGGGTTGTTATCCGTGTACACGGTGAATTTGGAGAAGGCAAGGTAATGCTTGAAACGTTCGGTCACTGCCCACACTACTGCCAGGAACTCCAGCTTGAATGAGCTATAATTCTCAGGGTTCCTCTCCGTGGGCCGTAGCTTTCGGCTGGCGTAAGCGATTACCCGTTCTTTCCCTTGCTGGATCTGGGACAGTACGGCTCCTAGCCCGATGTTGCTTGCGTCCGTGTGGAGGATAAAGGGCTGGCTGTAGTCTGGATATGCCAGGATTTCATCCCCCGTGAGGGCCATCTTCAGCTGGCAGAAGGACTCCTCTTCCAGCTTTTCCCACCTAAAGGGCGGCTTCTGGTTTTTGGCTTTCCGAGATTGACCTATCAGGAGGTCTTGCATAGGGGCTGCCATTTTTGTGAAACCGGGAATGAATCTTCGGTAGTAGCCTACCAACCCGAGGAACTGCCGCACTTCCTTTATGCTGGAGGGTCTTGGCCAGTCCTTAATCACGGTGATCTTATCAGGGTCAGGAGCCACTCCGTCAGCACTCACCACGTGTCCCAGGTATTACACCTTTGGTTTCAGGACGTGACACTTGGAGGGTTTCACCTTTAGGCTGTAGTTTGCCAGAGCTTCGAACACTTCTGCCAGGTGTTTCAGGTGGTCCTCGTAGGTCTTGGAATAGACGATGACATCGTCGAGATATAACAGGACCGTCTCGAAGTTCCGGTGTCCCAGACAGCATTCCATCAACCGTTGGAAGGTTCCTGGTGCGTTGCAGAGCCCGAACAGCATACAGTTAAATTCGCTGAGACCCATCGGGGTGGTGAATGCGGTCTTCTCCCGGTCCGCCTCTGCTACAGGAACCTGCCAGTACCCGCTAGTGAGATCCAAAGTAGAGAAGAAGTTAGCAGATTTTAATGCAGCTAAGGACTCTTCTATCCTTGGTAGCGGGTACGCATCTTTGTGTGTGATACGGTTGACCTTCCTGTAGTCTACACACATTCTCATGGTGTTGTCTTTCTTTTTCACTAAGACTAGTGGAGCTGCCCAGGGGCTACAGCTGTCCCTGATTACCCCAGCCTCCTTCATGTCTCTAAGCATCCCCTTGGCGTGTTGGTAGTGTGCCGGGGGTACGGGTCGGTATCTCTCCTTTATGGGAGGATGGTCTCCCGTGGGGATGTGGTGTTCTACCCCCTTTACTCGCCCGAAGTCTAGAGGGTGTTTACTAAACACTCTCTCGTACTCTCCAACCACCCGATAGACTCCCTGTTTCTGGTGTGAGGGAGTGGAGTCAGTACCCAAATGTAGTTGCTGACACCAGTCCTCCATTAGTTTCTTAGAGCCGTTACCTTCCTCTGGTTGAGATGGAGGCAAGGGTTCCACGGCCTGTACAGAGTTCTGGTTAATGGTAAACAATTTGGCTAGTGTGGCATACCGGGGCAGGTGTACTTTTCTCTCCCCGATATTTATGATGCGAACGGGCACCTTACCATGGCGTACATCGATCACCCCCCGTGCTGTCAAAATAGTGGGCCTACTGTCTGAGTAGACGGGTTCTACCATTGCTTGGTAGTCTCTACCTCTTAGACCAATAGCTGCCCGGCACCAAATCATCATCTCACTTTTTGGGGGCATGGCAATAGGGAACGGGTCACACATTCTCACGCTACCTATCTCACCACCAGATAGTTCCACCTGTTGCCGCTTCATCAGTGCCCGGATCTCTTTTTGGAGCACACGCTGCTGGCCGGAACTGGCATTCTTGGCAACCTGCTGTAAAATGAGAATCACCTCTGCAAGACAATTTTCAATCACATTAGTTCCCAAGGTTATTCTAGGGTGACTCTCATGACGGTCTATGTCAACTATAATCAGTCCTTGTGCCGCCAGTTCGACTTTACCGATCTTAATGGTCACCTCTTTGAATCCCACCTGTGGCACGGGCTGACCATTGCTGGCGATGATACTCAGGTCGTCATCTGGGTAGCGGGTTATGTCCGAGTCATTCCAGTACTGTTTAAAGAGCACGTACGGGATGGTGGTCACCTGTGACCCAGTGTCTAGTAGGGCACTCATAGGAATGCCATCCAGCACCACAGGCAAGATTGGACGTCCCCCTTCGTATTTATCACGCCAGTTTGATGGGCCTGATGGTCTTATGCTTGGGAGTTGGCCCTCTACCCCAGGTTGTGCCCGTTTAACCCCTTCAGGACCCAGCCTATTTTGACCCTAAAGACCTTGGCATTTTTGTCAATTCTGACCAGTGTCCCTGGAACTCTCTGGAACACTTCAACGGATCCTAGCGATTCTGAGACTGTTTTTTCGTGACATATTGGGCTTCATGTTAGTATTAAATTTAGGTCGATAATATTTGCGTTTATTTGTGAAAAAATCAAAAATATGGGAAAAAATTTGAAAATTTTGCAATTTTCAAATTTTGAATTTTTATTCTACTAAACCAGAGAGTGATGTGACACAAAATAGTTAATAAATAACATTTCCCACATGTCTACTTTACATCAGCACAATTTTGGAAAAAAAAAAAATTTTGGTAAGAAGTTTGAAGGGTTCAAAGATCATCAGCAATTTATCTTTTTTCCAGCAAAATTTACAAAACCATTTTTTTAGTGACCACATCACATTTGAAGTCCCTTTGAGGGGTCTTTATGACAGAAAACACCCAAAAGTGACACCATTCCAAAAACTGCACCCCTCAAGCTACTCAAAACTACATTCAAGAAGATTATTAACCCTTCAGGTGCATCACAGGAACTAAAGCCACATGGAAGAAAAAAATGAACATTTTTATTTTTCTAACAAAAATTTTCTTTTAGCCTAAATTTTTTAATTTTCACATGGGTAACAGGATAAAATGCATCCTAAAATTTGTTGGTGAATTTCTCCTTAGTACACTGATACCTCATATGTGGTCATAAACCACTGTTTGGGCACACGGCAGGGCTCAGAAGGGAAGGAGCGCCATTTTACTTTTTGAATGGAAAATTAGCTCCAAAAGTCAAATTGCGCTCCTTCACTTCTGAGCCCTGCCATGCGCCCAAACAGTGGTTTATGACCACATATGAGGTATCAGTGTACTCAGGAGAAATTGACCAATACAATTTAGGATGCATTTTTTCCTGTTACCCATGTGAAAATTAAAAAATTTAGGCTAAAAGAAAATTTTTGTGAAAAAAAAAGTACTTTTTTGTTTTCACAAATCATTTTGTGAAGCACCTGGGGGTTCCAAGTGCTCACTATGCATCTAGATAGGTGCCTTGGGGGGTCTAGTTTCCAAAATGGGGTTATTTGTGGGGGAGCTCCACTGTTTAGGCACATTAGGGGCTCTCCAAACGCAACATGGTGTCCGCTTACAATTTGAGCCGATTTTCCATTCATTTTGTTAGCGGACACCATGTCGCGTTTGGAGAGCCGCTGTGTGGCCAAACATTGGAGCTCCCCCACAAGTGACCCCATTTTGGAAACTAGACCCCCCAAGGCACCTATCTAGATGCATAGTGAGCACTTGAAACCCCCAGGTCCTTCACAAATTAATCTGTAAAAATAAAAAAGTGTTTTTTTTTCCACTTTTTCATTTTTATGAATCAATTTGTGAAGCACATGGGTGTTCCAAGTGCTCACTGTGCATCTAGATTGGTGCCTTGGGGGGTCTAGTTTCTAAAATGGGGTCACTTGTGGGGAAGCTCTAATGTTTGGCCACACAGCGGCTCTCCAAACGCAACATGGTATCCGCTAACAAATTGTCAGCTCAAATTGTTAGAAGACACCATGTTGCGTTTGGAGAGCCGCTGTGTGGCCAAACATTGGAGCTCCCCCACAAGTGACCCCATTTTGGAAACTAGACCCCCCACGGCACCTATCTAGATGCATAGTGAGCACTTGGAACCCCCAGGTCCTTCACAAATTAATCCGTAAAAATAAAAAAGTGTTTTTTTTCCACTTTTTCATTTTTATGAATCAATTTGTGAAGCACCTGGGGGTTCCAAGTGCTCACTATGCATCTAGATAGGTGCCTTGGGGGGTCTATTTTCCAAAATGGGGTCACTTGTGGGGGAGCTCCAATGTTTGGGCACACAGCGGCTCTCCAAAAGCAACATGGTGTCGGCTAACAAATTGTCGGCTCAAATTGTTAGAAGACACCATGTTGCGTTTGGAGAGCCGCTGTGTGCCCAAACATTGGAGCTTCCCCACAAGTGACCCCACTTTGAAAATAGACCCCCCAAGGCACCTATCTAGATGCATAGTGAGCACTTGGAACCCCCAGGTCCTTCACAAATTAATCCGTAAAAATAAAAAAGTGTTTTTTTTTCCACTTTTTCATTTTTATGAATCAATTTGTGAAGCACCTGGGGGTTCCAAGTGCTCACTATGCATCTAGATAGGTGCCTTGGGGGGTCTAGTTTCCAAAATGGGGTCACTTGTTGGGGAGCTCCAATGTTTGGGCACACAGGGACTCTCCAAACGCAACATGGTTCCAATTTGTTAGTGGACACCATTGTGTAGTGTATGTCAGGTTGGTGTGCGGTGTGGTATATTGTAGTGTATACACCACACACACACACACACACTACAACACACACACCAACCTGACATAGCCTCCTATGCTGACTACGCCCTAGACTGGGATCAGTGGGACGGGCGGGACATTTTGTGTGCTGTGTGCGTGTGTAAAAAAAAAAAAAAAAAAATCGAAACTTTATTATAGTGTGAGTGTACGTGTGTGCGTGTGTGTGTGTGTGCTTGGTGTAACCTTCTGCAGTCACGTGTGGGGGCTGTCAGGCGTAGGGGGCTGTCAGGCGTAGGAGGCTGTCAGGCGTAGGGGGGGGCTGAAGAGATGGAGGAGCCAGCAGCTGCAGCAAGGGGGGTGATCACTGGGGCAGGAGCCGGCAGCAGCAAGGGGGGTGATCACTGGGGCAGGAGCCGGCAGCAGCAAGGGGGGTGATCACTGGGGCAGGAGCCGGCAGCAGCAAGGGGGGTAGGAGGCCGGCAGCATCAGGGGGGTGATTACTGGGGCAGAAAGCGGTGCAGGAGCCAGCAGCAGGGGGGTGATCACTGGGATGGGGGGGTGCACACTGGGGATGGGGAGTGAATACTGGAGACAGGTGGGGGTGAACACTGGGGACAGGGGGGGTGAACACTGGGGACAGGGGGGGGTGAACACTGGGGACAGGGGGGGGTGAACACTGGGGGGTGAACACTGGGGACAGGGGGGGTGAACACTGGGGGGAGGGGTGATTATTGGGAGGTGGGGGGTGATATCACTGGGACTGGGGGATGGTGGGCTTGATCACAGGAGCAGGGCATTTACACTGAGCCTGCTGCTGCTGTGATCACAGTCCACCGGCTGTCAGAAGGAGAGCAGCAGCCGGTGGATGAAGACGTGGGAGAGGGAGCAGAGGGAGCGGAGGTCGGGGTGCAGGTATGAAAGTGGAGGGGGGGTGGAGGGGGGGGCAGGGTGGAGTGGAGGGGGGGTCGGGGGGGAGCGGGGGCAATACTACCTGATGCAGATCAGCGGCGGCAGCAGGCGATCAGCGGCGGCAGAAGCGATCCACGAGCTCAGCAGCAGAGGGTCCACGGGGGGGCAGCAGCAGAGGGTCGACAGGGGGCAGCAGCAGAGGGTCCACAACGGCCGGCACACGATCCATGGATGGGCAGTTGCGGCCATCATTAAAAACTCCCTCCACATCTGATTGGGGCTAGTATCCATGTGACGCTAGCCCCCCAATCAGATCTGGGGGGAGGGGGGGGGCAGAGGTGACACTCCCCCCAGCCAATGGCTGATGCTGTAAGCATCAGGCCATGCCCAGATTTAAATATTACACCAATTTTCATTGGTGAAATATTTAATTCATACCGATTGGCAGTTTCATTAAAAGTGAAAATGAAACAGCCAATCGGAGGGGTCCCAGGCACGGGGGGGTTAATCCACCCCCCGGGGGGTCGACTTCAGGATGTCCAGTTGCAGTAGCAACTGTGAAACCTGAGCGACCCCGCTCGCAGGCGCTGCAGGGGCTCTCTCCCTCCATGTCACAGACGCTGTGACATGGGTCGGGAAAGAACTGTTTTCCATGTCACAAACGGTGTGACATGGGTCGGGAAGGGGTTAAATGACAGTACCTTGCCACATGTCCGGGTTGATTGCAGCGGCGGCAGATGGGTCGTCCGTCCTCGTTGTATCTGTCGCTGGGTCTTCCTCTGGCCCGTGGGGTCCTCCTCAGTCGGTGCCACGGGACGTCCTCCGGTCCGGATTCCAGCTGGATCTTTCCTGGAGAAGAGACCTGTAAAGACTGCACAGTTCTGGTTAGCGCGGCAACGCTCTTAGTCAGCTCTTGGACATGATGGTGCAGGTCTGTTGCTGGGTTATTGTTCAAAGCCTGCGCATCAGCTCCCACAGGCCCTGCAGACAAGGGCGCCGTCTCCTGGTGGTAAGTGATAGCAGGGCGCCTGTGGGTCACAGCACCATCTGGTGCCGGTTCTCGGAGCACCCGGATGGCTCTGTCCTTGAACTGTGCAAAGTCCAGGTCAGGGTCCTGTAAGGCCATTGACCGCAACTGGGTTCGGTGGGCATTGCACAGTAGACCCTCAATAAATTGTTCAGTCAACAGCTTATCTTCATTTCCCACGCTGCCAGGGTCTGCCTGCTTAATGGCTCTCAGGGCCTCTTGTAGGTTTAGAGCATAGTCTCTTATACTCTCATGTGCCCGCTGTTTAAACCAGTAAAATCTGAGCTTTATTTCGGCTGAGGTGCGGGTATCAAATGTGTCTTTCAGCCGGGCTAGTATTTCTCTGACAGTCCTCTTCCTCCCAGGTGGCCAGGACTTTACCTCCCTTTGGGCTGCCCCGATTAATTGGGCCACCAGGATGCTCACTTTTTGCTCTTCTGTGAGGGGGTACACCTGGAAGAGGCTATCCAGTCTTTCTCTAAAGTCATTTAGAGTATGTGACTCCCCTGAGTACTGGGGTAGCCAGGTTGCCCCCGGGATATAGGGCATGGTGAATGGCATGACTGCTGCAGCGGTTGCGCTGGCGGTGGCTGTGGCAGTGGAGCTCCCCTCGGTGTCCGGCATCCTCCTCCCCCCTAGTGGACCGTGGCCTACCTTGCGATGCTCTTCTTCCGTAGGCCGCGGCTCCGCAGTCGATCGTCGGGGTTGAGGACCTGGCGTCGCGCTCCGATGACGTCAGCGTCGCTCTTCCTCCCTTCCAGGACCTTGCGCAGCGTCAGAGCGTGGGGCGGAGCTTCGGATCTCGCGCGCTTTCGGCGTCCACGCCCCTCTTCTTCCCGTGCGGCGTCCCGAAGATGGCGTCCGAAGGCGGGAAGCAGCTGCGGATGGCGGGAAGAAAGCAGAAGACGGTGGGAAACGGTCCAAGATGGCGTCTGATGGCGGGAATCGGCTCCGGATGGTGGGAAACGACTCCGGACGGCGGGAAACTTCACCACAGGTAAGTATAAAAGTCTCTTTTTCAGGCACGCAGTACCCGGTGGTTGCGGGCAAGAAATCCTGCCGACTACGCCAAAGTTGATGCGCCCCCTGGGCCTGTGTTGTGCAGGGGAACCCGGAACCGGGCCTGTTGTAGAATTCTGGGGGTTGTAGTCTCCGTGTGGTGGTGACCCGGTCCGTGCCCAGGGTGGTCAAACCAGTGGCAGTCTTAATGTATAGGAAATGTCCGACTACGCCACCCGTGGATTGCGGTCAGGTGGGACCGCCGCTGCGCTGCCGACCGCTGAGGCTGATGTTGTTTGCGCAGCCGAGTATGGGATAACTCCCCACGGGAGAAGTATTGCCTCAGGGCAGCTAATGTGAGAGATGATGGGAGTGATGGTGTGAGGGTCCCAGTGCTAATGGTGCTGGTGCGGCAAGGAATCACAGAGACGTGAGGTGCAGTTCAGGGTCTTTACTGATGGTACAAGGCAGACCCTCCCGGGAGTACAGGCTAGTATAAGGGGCCTGGTCAGTCTGCGAGCAAGCAGGAGTTCCCCTGGCCAGGTGGAGTTGTAGGCCTCCCCGTTTATCTGCACTCTTCCTGGCTACCTTGCTGTCAGCGGTTACAAGTATCCCACGTCCCTGAGTATACCGTGTGGTGCTCACCCGTATGGCTGGTGACTTGGGGCCTTCTGTTAGCCTCCGCTCCTGGATGGCGGCGCTGGACTTCTGGACTTCACACGAATCACCCGATCGCAGACCCACAAATGGTGGTAAATATCTCTTCCAAAACTCTCAGCGTTGCACAAACATCAGTTTTACAAAAGGGACTCTCTTTCTGCCCCACATACAAATACAACACTTTTAAACTAGATATGGAACTACAACGCTATTACCGTACCCTACGCTTGAAAACCCATTTTGCTAATAATCCTTTCAGCGTCACCCCTCCAGAATCCATGGCCGACATCACAGGCCAAGACTTAGGTCTCCGCTCTAAGAGCAAATATAGGCCTCCTTGAGGCACACATCCACTGGAAACCTTTATAGGATTCGTGGATGGGGCGTTTCAACAATTACGCTCCAATATCGACTAGGGAAGGGCACATTATCAGACCAATCTCTCTCCCCTTGATCGACAGGCCCTACGGAGTCTGCAAGAGGACAAAGATTTGATTATAAAGCCAGCTGACAAAGGTGGAGCGATAGTAGTCATGAACAAGTGCGATTACATCTCGGAAATTTTGAGACAACTTAGTGATGAGTCCACATACCGTAAACTCTCTACGGACCCGACTACAAAAACACAGACACTCATCATTTCGACACTACAACGGTTTTTAACAGCCAAGGTGATTGACTTGAAAACGTACGAGTATTTAATTAATCCACATCCAATCATACCGGTATTTTATGTCCTACCCAAAATCCACAAAAGTCTCACCCAACCTCCTGGGCGCCCCATAGTGGCCTCCACGGATTCTATTTTATCACCCCTTGCAATTTTCTTAGAAAAGATTCTTACACCACTTACCCAAAAAAGTCCATCTTATCTATTAGACACAGGGGCCTTTTTAGAGACTATGAAAGCACTCAAACAAGTTCCTCCAGAAGCCATCTTAGTGTCCCTAGATGTCACAAGTCTCTATACATCGATTCCCCATGACCGGGGTATCCAAGCGGTTGAACAAATGCTGAAGGACTCAAACACCAATCCATCGATTATAGATCTAGCCGTAGAACTACTAACAATAGTTCTTACACACAATTACTTCCTCTTTCAGGATACATTTTACGTGCAGACCAAGGGGACCGCAATGGGCTCAAATGTAGCCCCCCCTTACGCAAACTGTTACATGTCTACTTTTGAGACACAGTTTGTATACAAGAATCAACTGTTCCAAGAGCATTCCATTTTATGGAAGCGTTACATAGACGACATCTTTTGCATCTGGACAGGTTCCCAGGACACCTTAGATGAATTCTGCAGGTCCCTCAACACCGCCTGCCCTGGTCTACATTTCACTCTGAACTATCACCCACACCAGATCAACTTCCTAGATACTTTAGTCATCAAAGATGGCTAAGGACTATTAACCACTGACATCTACAGGAAACCCACAGATCGCAACACATTACTACATTTTTCAAGCAACCACCCAGCCCCTATGAAACATGCTATCCCCAAATCGCAATTTCAGAGGGTTGAACGCATTGTGTCCGATACAACATTACGCGAAGTCAGATTACAAGAAATGACACGGAAATTTGAAGAAAGAGGATACCCTCAGTATCTTCTACGTGAATCACAGGACAGCCGCACACAACCACGACCAGACACATCTGATCTCATTCCATTTGTCCACACATATCACCCCCTAGCTTACACTATACACCGTACGATACGGAAACATTGGAATATTCTCCAAACAGGTTACCCGACCATCAAATCCTTTCATCAACCCTTCTTACCGTGCTTCAAAAGAGCACCAAACATCAGAGACTCATTAGTCCGAGCTGACATAAGGACAACGTCCCTTGGTTCCCGCCAAAGATTTCTACAAACTCCTAAGAAAGGAACCTTCCCATGTCTCCATTGCCATCAGTGCCATAACATCCTTAGAGGCGATACTATTCATCATCCACAAACAGGCAGAAAATATACAATAAAGGATTACTACACCTGTGATACAAATTTTGTCGTATACCTAGTTAAGTGCCCTTGCAGCCTTGTCTACGTTGGGGAAACGACCCAACCCATTAAAGATAGAATCTCGAAGCACAAATCTACCATCAGATGCAAAAATTTACTTCTACCTCTCCCCCAACACTTCACGGCAGCAGGACACAATGTGTCCCAATTGCGGTTTCAAGTTATAGAGCAAATTAAACCACCCCGTCGTGGGGGTAATCGAATCCAGACCCTCAAGCAGAGAGAGGCATTCTGGATTCATGAACTGCAGTCCCTTCATCCCAAAGGACTAAACAAGGACTATGATCTGCACTCATTCATCTAAACCTACCTGGTCCCAATCCATCCCAATAGGGACCTAGGTTTATTTATATGTTTATACTTTTTACTTTACAAGGAGTTAACACCCGCAATCCGATATTCATTTGCCATTTATTAATAGGGACCAAGATTCATGTATGCTTATCTATAATGTGGCGATTGGCTGTATAAGGGTATCATCGCAGTATTCCTGTGTGTTTTACTGCACTGTGTCTTATAACTCGATTTAACATTGTATTTCATATTTCAGATGAAGGATCCATACCCATCCTCATTCTCCTATATCCCTCCTGCACTCTGCAACCCCTTCTCTCGATGGTGGAACGCTCCTTGCCATTCTTTTCCGGCAGTGGAACACATCACTTCGATACAGAAACCACTTCCTGGTCCCTGGAACGCACCTACACGTCGGCTGACACGCACGCACGTGCGCATGCGCGGCGCCGGACCAATCAGATGCCGGCACTCCCTTTTTCGCGTCACTTCCTGTGACGTCACCGCATCGAGCGCTAATTACCAGCACATTCAAACTTCCTCATTGGCTGGCAGCCAAACCCTCCTCTCCTCTAATAATATTTGTAGCCAGTCTCCAAGTCGTGCCCACTGCTCACATCCAGCAGTGGATACCGCGATCGATGCAGCACCTCTCCTATACTTCATGGCACAAACGGTATGTCTACCTCCCTTATAGTCCTCACCCCATTATAGCCCCATATATCCTTCCATTACCTCATAGTATGCACTTTCTCCATAGGAATCCCTGTATTGGGTCCCATCTCCTTCTCTTTTCCTGCTCCCATCCCAGTAACTTGGTAGGTTGCCCCCTTTTTTTGCTTCACTGTTGGACAAAAGGTTACATAGACACATAGACCTTTATTTATATGTTTTGTATACATAATCTGTGACTTTATAATCACTATAATGTTTGTATTCTATATCTGTTCATTTTGTTTACATGCAGTACACTGATGAAGGTCTTGTCGACCGAAACGTCTTTAGTGTGGACTACAAATAAAAGTATCTTATTATACCATTTGGTGTGCTGAGGTTATCGCGACATTTCAAGGCTTTGGACCCAACTCATGCACCCAGGTCCAGTAGTGCTGCGTTTTTTTCTAAATGGTCCCTTCTTTATGACTGAGCCTCCGGGCTTCTATGGCCAGAGGACCTGGAATCCCCTGCCGGCTGGTTTCTGCTGCTGGGTATATATCAGTCCCCACAGCCTCGGACTCCTGTGTCCGGTTTTAGTAACTTCAGCTAGGGCGAGCTATATCTTTGCTCACAGCCCCTGTCATTCTGCCTCTGCTCCTACAGAGCTTCTGATGTATATTTTCCTGTGTCTGCAGCTTCACTCTAGGCTCTGACTGCTCTGCTTGTTCTGCAGGCTCTGTCTCACCTAATCCCGCCCCAGACCAAGTTTATAAGGGCAGATTCCTCCCCTCCCAGGTCTGGGCGGGCAGTGTTGCATGCTTAGGGCTCCTGACCAGAAAATCCTCCCACTTGCTCTCAGACATAATATCTCTATTACTGTGGCAACCAGACCCCTGGGGTGTCACATTCCCCCCTAGTAAATTTTAGTAGTCCGGGACTAAACACATTTTTAAAACATAATAACAGGGTATAACAATAATACAATAACATATTTACAAGAAGCTTTAGTTCTTTAAAGGTCACGGCGTGTCCGCAACCGGGTGTCCATATCACCCAAGGTGAAGCTTTAAGCGAAGTAGGGGACCTGTCCAAAGCAAACCCCTTGCGTTGTCCTTGGGCGTGGCTGCAAGAGTAGACTAACTACTTTGAGCCGCAAGGAGGCCAAGCCAGACAGGTTTTCTCTTACGCGGCCGTCTTCGCAAGAGGCACCAAGGTGCAACTATCTACAAAACTGTTCCGGTTATCTAGCGTCCATAACCTGTTAGTCCATAAAAATCTGCAGGGTAACTGAGAAACATAATTAATAACAGGCAACAAACATAAACCATAAACAGATAGCAGATAAATTCACAGTGCATTAGTTTAGATTCTCCAGCGAGCGGGCATCTGACCTCTAGTGACTCTAGTGGACCTACGGATCTCACTAACTGGTTCTGCACTACAGGGTGTAGGAGGTGTTATGGGTAAGCTGGGCAGCTGTCTGCGCACTCTTTGGCTCACTAGGGGCACGGCAGGCTCACTACTAGCAGAAGGTTGATCCTCCTGTACTGCTGGTGTGGACTCTTCTGCCTCTTGGGCCGGCTGCTCTTCCAGCTCTACCGGTTCCTCTGTAGGCACTTGCAGGGCTGGCTGGAGAAAGGTGAGGACGGGTACCATGACAGCGCCGTTTACTTGTGTCCAAGACCGGGGGAAGTCTCCGAGTACGGTACTGATCATTTCTCCCCTTTCCTCTGCGGGTTGAGGGTTTCCTTGATCTTCTTCAGGGCTTTGCAGCTGCTCGGGACACTTCTTCAGGTGGTCTCTGGAGACAATGGCTGTGGTTTCTCCTCCATCCTTACTGATTACGCAGATTTTTGGGTTCTCATGGCTTGATGGCAGTACGGTGTATGGGTCCTTCTCCCACTGGTCGTCCAACTTGTGGAGCCGCCTCTTCCTCTTCAAGACCTGCTCTCCAGGTGCCAGGGGAACAGCAGGAGCATACTGGTTATAAGCCTTCTCTTGCCTTTCTCTAGCTTGAGACAGACTTCGCTCGACGCTCTCCTGTACTTTCCGATACTGCTGTAGCCGTTCTGTATCCCAGTCTGCCTCTGGCGAGGTGTCCTCAGGCGTCAGGACTCCCATATCCAGGTCAATAGGCAGCTTACCAGGTCTTGCTCTCATTAGGTAAGCCGGGGTACAGTTGGTGGAACCTACAGGGATGTGGTTATACAGGTCCACCAGATCGGGCAGTTTCTCAGGCCACAGACTGTGTTCTTCCAGGGGCAATGTTTTTAGCAGATCTATCACCACCTGGTTCATCTTTTCGCAGAGTCCATTGGTTTGAGGGTGATAGGGCGTTGTTCTTATCTTCTTGCAGCCATACAGGTTGCAGAACTCCTGGAAGACCTCCGCTTCGAAGGCTGGTCCTTGGTCTGTCAACACTAGGTCCGGGTACCCGTGTGGACGGCAGAAGTGCTGCTGGAAGGCTCTAGCTGCTGTTTGAGCCGTTAAGTCCTTTCCAGGGACCACCACCAGGAACCGGAAGTAATGATCTACGATTGTGAGGGCGTAGACATACCCAGATCTGCTTGGAGCCAGTTTCACATGGTCCAGGGCTACCAGTTCCAGTGGCTGTCTGGTGATGATGGGCTGCAGGGGAGTCTTCTGGCTGGCTCGGTCTTTTCTTCTCAGGTGGCACGGGCCACAGTCTCTGCACCACCTCTCGATGGCTCCTCTCATGCCTACCCAGTAGAACCGTTCACGCAACAAGAACTCCAGCTTCTTCCATCCGAAATGCCCTGCTCCGTTGTGGTATGCCTCCAGAACCATAGCCGCGTCTCGTCTTGGGACCACTACCTGCCAGGTCAACTCATGTGTTCGAGAGTTAACCATTCTCCGGCACAGCTTCTCCCTGTAGAGGAACAGCTTACTTTTCTCCTTCCACAGTTGCTTGGTCTCCTCCGGAGCATCTGGGTCAAGACGGGCATCGGCCTGGGTCAGAATTTCCTTCACCAAATGGACTGCGGGATCAATGTCTTGCGTCTCTGCCCAGTTGTAGTGGGGCAAGGGATTGAACGTCACGGAGCGCCTGTCCTTCACACGGTGGGAATACAGGGTAATCCCATGACGGTGGAACGCAGGGAGCTCAACTTCATCCAGATCTTCTGGATCTTCCCCTACGTCCGGTAAGTTCGGCATTCTAGACAGGGCATCCGCGTTGGCATTTGAGGTTCCTGCCCGGTATTTGATGGTGAATTCAAAGTTGGACAGGCGGGCCATCCATCTCTGTTCCAGGGCACCGAGCCTTGCAGTGTCCAGGTGTGTCAACGGGTTGTTATCCGTGTACACGGTGAATTTGGAGGAGGCAAGGTAATGCTTGAAACGTTCGGTCACTGCCCAAACTACTGCCAGGAACTCCAGCTTGAATGAGCTATAATTCTCAGGGTTCCTCTCCGTGGGCCATAGCTTTCGGCTGGCGTAAGCGATTACCCGTTCTTTCCCTTGCTGGATCTGGGACAGTACGGCTCCTAGCCCGATGTTGCTTGCGTCCGTGTGGAGGATAAAGGGCTGGCTGTAGTCTGGATATGCCAGGATTTTATCCCCCGTGAGGGCCATCTTCAGCTGGCAGAAGGACTCCTCTTCCAGCTTTTCCCACCTAAAGGGTGGCTTCTGGTTTTTGGCTTTCCGAGATTGACCTATCAGGAGGTCCTGCATAGGGGCTGCCATTTTGGTGAAACCGGGAATGAATCTTCGGTAGTAGCCTACCAACCCGAGGAACTGCCTCACTTCCTTTATGCTGGAGGGTCTTGGCCAGTCCTTAATCACGGTGATCTTATCAGGGTCAGTAGCTACTCCGTCAGCACTCACCACGTGTCCCAGGTATTGCACCTTTGGTTTCAGGAGGTGACACTTGGAGGGTTTCACCTTTAGGCCGTAGTTTGCCAGAGCTTCGAACACTTCTGCCAGGTGTTTCAGGTGGTCCTCGTAGGTCTTGGAATAGATGATGACATCGTCGAGATATAACAGGACCGTCTCGATGTTCCGGTGTCCCAGACAGCATTCCATCAACCGTTGGAAGGTTCCTGGTGCGTTGCAGAGCCCGAACGGCATACAGTTAAATTCGCTGAGACCCATCGGGGTGGTGAATGCAGTCTTCTCCCGGTCCGCCTCTGCTACAGGAACCTGCCAGTACCCGCTAGTGAGATCCAAAGTAGAGAAGAAGTTAGCAGATTTTAATGCAGCTAAGGACTCTTCTATACTTGGTAACGGGTACGCATCTTTGTGTGTGATACGGTTGACCTTCCTGTAGTCTACACACATTCTCATGGTGTTATCTTTCTTTTTCACTAAGACTACTGGAGCTGCCCAGGGTCTACAGCTGTCCTTGATTACCCCAGCCTCCTTCATGTCTCTAAGCATCCCCTTGGCGTGTTGGTAGTGTGCCGGGGGTACGGGTCGGTATCTCTCCTTTATGGGAGGATGGTCTCCCGTGGGGATGAGGTGTTCTACCCCCTTTACTCGCCCGCAGTCTAGCGGGTGTTTACTAAACACTCTCTCGTACTCTCGAACCACCCGATAGACTCCCTGTTTCTGGTGTGAGGGAGTGGAGTCAGTACCCAAATGTAGTTGCTGACAACAGTCCTCCATTGGTTTCTTAGAGCCGTTACCTTCCTCTGGTTGAGATGGAGGCAAGGGTTCCACGGCCTGTACAGAGTTCTGGTTGATGGTAAACAATTTGGCTAGCGTGGCATACCGGGGCAGGTGTACTTCTCTCTCCCCGATATTTATGATGCGAACGGGCACCTTCCCATGGCTTACATCGACCACCCCCCGTGCTGTCAAAATGGCGGGCCTACTGTCTGAGTAGACGGGTTCTACCATTTCTTGGTAGTCTCTAACTCTTAGACCAATAGCTGCCCGGCACCAAATCATCATCTCACTTTTTGGGGGCATGGCAATAGGGAACGGGTCACACATTCTCACGCTACCTATCTCACCACCAGATAGTTCCACCTGTTGCCGCTTCATCAGTGCCCGGATCTCTTTTTGGAGCACACGCTGCTGGCCGGAACTGGCGTTCTTGGCAACCTGCTGTAAAATGAGAATCACCTCTGCAAGACAATTTTCAATCACATTAGTTCCCAAGGTTATTCTAGGGTGACTCTCATGACGGTCTATGTCCACTATAATCAGTCCTTGTGCCGCCAGTTCGAATTTACCGATCTTAATGGTCACCTCTTTGAATCCCACCTGCGGCATGGGCTGACCATTGCTGGCGATGATACTCAGGTCGTCATCTGGGTAGCGGGTTATGTCCGAGTCATTCCATTACTGTTTAAAGAGCACGTACGGGATGGTGGTCACCTGTGACCCAGTGTCTAGTAGGGCACTCATAGGAATGCCATCGAGTACCACAGGCAAGATTGGACGTCCCCCAACGTATTTATCACGCCAGTTTGATGGGCCTGATGGTCTTATGCCTGGGAGTTGGCCCTCTACCCCAGTTTGTGCCCGTTTAAATGACAGCACCTTGCCACATGTCCGGGTTGATTGCAGCGGTGGCAGATGGGTCGTCCGTCCTCGTTGTATCTGTTGCTGTGTCTTCCTCTAGCTGGTGGGGTCCTCCTCAGTCGGTGCCACGGGACGTCCTCCGGTCCTGGTTCCAGCTGGATCTTTCCTGGAGAAGAGACCTGTAAAGACTGCACAGTTCTGGTTAGCGCGGCAACGCTCTTAGTCAGCTCTTGGACCTGATGGTGCAGGTCTTTTGCCCGGTTATAGTTCAAAGCCTGCGCATCAGCTCCCACAGGCGCTGCAGACAAGGGCGTCGTCTCCTGGTGGTAAGTGATAGCAGGGCGCCTGTGGGTCACAGCGCCACCTGGTGCCGGTTCTCGGAGCACCCGGATGGCTCTGTCCTTGAACTGTGCAAAGTCCAGGTCAGGGTCCTGTAAGGCCATTGCCCGCAACTGGGTTCGGTGGGCATTGCACAGTAGACCCTCAATAAATTGTTCAGTCAACAGCTTATCTTCATTTCCCACGCTGCCAGGGTCTGCCTGCTTAATGGCTCTCAGGGCCTCTTGTAGGTTTAGAGCATAGTCTCTTATACTCTCATGTGCCCGCTGTTTACACCCGTAAAATCTGAGCTTTATTTCGGCTGAGGTGTGGGTATCAAATGTGTCTTTCAGCCGGGCTAGTATTTCTCTGACAGTCCTCTTCCTCCCAGGTGGCCAGGACTTTACCTCCCTTTGGGCTGCCCCGATTAATTGGGCCACCAGGATGCTCACTTTTTGCTCTTCTGTGAGTGGGTACACCTGGAAGAGGCTATCCAGTCTTTCCCTAAAGTAATTTAGAGTATGTGACTCCCCTGAGTACTGGGGTAGCCAGGTTGCCCCCGGGATATAGGGCATGGTGAATGGCATGACTGCTGCAGCGGTTGCGCTGGCGGTGGCTGTGGCAGTGGAGCTCCCCTTGGTATCCGGCATCCTCCTCCCCCCTAGTGGACCGTGGCCTACCTTGCGATGCTCTTCTTCCGTAGGCCGCGGCTCCGCAGTCGATCGTCGGGGTTGAGGACCTGGCGTCGCGCTCCGATGACGTCAGCGTCGCTCTTCCTCCCTTCCAGGACCTTGCGCAGCGTCAGAGCGTGGGGCGGAGCTTCGGATCTCGCGCGCTTTCGGCGTCCACGCCCCTCTTCTTCCCGTGCGGCGTCCCGAAGATGGCGTCCGAAGGCGGGAAGCAGCTGCGGATGGCGGGAAGAAGGGAGAAGACGGCGGGAAACGGTCCAAGATGGCATCTGATGGCGGGAATCGGCTACGGATGGCAGGAAACGACTCCGGACGGCGGGAAACTTCACCACAGGTAAGTATAAAAGTCTCTTTTTCAGGCACGCAGTACCCGGTGGTTGCGGGCACGAAATCCTGCCGACTACGCCAAAGTTGACACGCCCCCTGGGCCTGTGTTGTGCAGGGGAACCCGGAACCGGGCCTGTTGTAGAATGCTGGAGGTTGTAGTCTCCGTGTGGTGGTGACCCGGTCCGTGCCCAGGGTTGTCAAACCAGTGGCAGTCTTAATGTATAGCAAATGTCCGACTACACCACCCGTGGATTGCGGTCAGTGGGGACCGCCGCTGCGCTGCCGACCGCTGTGGCTGATGTTGTTTGCGCAGCCGAGTATGGGATAACTCCCCACGGGAGAAGTATTGCCTCAGGGCAGCTAATGTGAGAGATGATGGGAGTGATGGTGTGAGGGTCCCAGTGCTAATGGTGCTGGTGCGGCAAGGAATCACAGAGACGTGAGGTGTAGTTCAGGGTCTTTACTGATGGTACAAGGCAGACCCTCCCGGGAGTACTGGCTAGTATAAGGGGCCTGGTCAGTCTGCGAGCAAGCAGGAGTTCCCCTGGCCAGGTGGAGTTGTAGGCCTCCCCATTTATCTGCACTCTTCCTGGCTACCTTGCTGTCAGCGGTTACAAGTAGCCCACGTCCCTGAGTATACCGTGTGGTGCTCACCCGTATGGCTGGAGACTTGGGGCCTTCTGTTAGCCTCCGCTCCTGGATGGTGGCGCTGGTCCCTTCTTTGTGACTGAGCCTCCGGGCTTCTATGGCCAGAGGACCTGGAATCCCCTGCCGGCTGGTTTCTGCTGCTGGGTATATATCAGTCCCCACAGCCTCGGACTCCTGTGTCCGGTTTTAGTAACTTCAGCCAGGGCGAGCTATATCTCTGCTCACAGCCCCTGGCCTTCTGCCTCTGCTCCTACAGAGCTCCTGATGTATCTTTTCCTGTGTCTGCAGCTTCACTCTAGGCTCTGACTGCTCTGCTTGTTCTGCAGGCTCTGTCTCTGTCTCACCTAATCCCGCCCCAGACCCAGTTTATAAGGGCAGATTCCTCCCCTCCCAGGTCTGGGCGGGCAGTGTTGCATGCTTAGGGCTCCTGACCAGAGAAACCTCCCACTTGCTCTCAGACATAATATCTCTATTACTGTGGCAACCAGACCCCTGGGGTGTCACACGCACATGTGACATCTGCTCATCAACGGCCATTCTGAGCTGAATGTGCCTTCCCTCATCACAGCACAGCTGCTATGCAGATTGAGGCTGGGCAAGTACCAGCATGGGTGACTGGTTGGGAATTCCCGATTCCATTGACATTTTGGCTGCTGGTAATGTCATTTGGATTTTTGGATTTTTGTTTTTAAAATCTAACCTTTCCCTCCCTATTTTATTCATTTTGAAAAGACGCACACATGTAATATCTGCACATCAGCAGCCATTCTAAGCTGAATGTGCCTTCCCTTGTCAAATTGCAACTGCTGTGCAGCTTGAAACTGGGCAAATACCTTCATGGGAGACTTGTTGGGAATCCCTGTTTCTCTTAACATTTTGGCTGCTGCTATTGTCATTTGGATTTTTGGAATTTCGTTTTTAAAATCTAACCTTTCCCTCCCCATTTTATTCCTTTTGAAAAGACGAGCATATGTGGCATTTGCACGTCAACGGCCATTCTAAGCTGAATGTGTTTTTCCTCGTCAGATCACAGCCGCAACGCAGCTTGAGGTCAGTCAAGTACTGGCATGGGAGACTGTCTGGGGATCCCCGTTGTCGTTGACTTTTTAGCTGTTGCTATTGTCATTTGGATTTTGGATTTTTGTTTTTAAAATCTAACCTTTCCCTCCCCATTTTATTCCTTTTGAAAAGACGCGCACATGTAGCATCTGCACGTCAGCGGCCATTCTAAGCTGAATGTCCCTCCTCTTGTCAGATAGCAGCTGCTGTGCAGCTTGAGGCAAGGCAAGTTCCAGCATGGGAGACTGGCTGTGAATCCCCAATTCCATTGACATTTTGGCTGCTGCTATTGTCATTTGAATTTTTGTTTTTAATATCTTACCTTTCCCTCCACATTTTATTCCTTTTGAAAAGACACGCACATGTGAAATCTACATGTTAGCAGCCATTCTAAGCTTAATGTGCCTGCTCTCATCAGATTGCAGCTGCTATGCAGCTTGAGGCTGGGCAAGTACTGGCATGGGAGACTGGCTGGGAATCCCCAGTTCCATTGACAATTTGGCTGCTGCTATTGTCATTTGGATTTTTGTTTTTAAAATCTAGCCTTTCCCTCCCCATAATATTCCTTTTGAAAAGATGTGCACATCTGTCATCAGGAAGTCAACAGCCATTCTAAGATGAATGTGCCTGCCCTCGTCAGATCGCAGCCGCAACGCAGCTTGGGGCCGGGCAAGTACAGGCATGGGAAACTAGCTGGTAATCCCTTGTTCCGTTGACTTTTCGGCTGCTGCTATTGTCATTTGGATTTTTGTTATTAAATTCTAACTAGTGTTGAGCCAACCCGTAGTGTTCGAGTTCGGTTCGGTTCGTCGAACACCGTTAAAACCAATGGCAGGCAAACAAAAACACATAGAAACACCTTCAAATGTGTCCAAAAGCTGACAAACTGCTCAGAAGACACAACTAACACATGGAAAAGTGACAAGTATGTATAGTCATGCGAAAAGAAAAGAGGTGGAGGAGTAAAAGGAGGGGGAGACACAGATATAGGCATGTCATGCCCTTCTAAAATCCAAAAAGTGAGAAGCCGACACGTTCAGTCGGCTCCTGCCCGTGCCACCTCCGTGTCGCCGGGTTTGTGCCAGAGCCGCGGTGAACCCTGACGGCCAGCCCCCCTCTCCCAATACTGGTGCCTGTCCGCTGGTGGGTCGAGCGAGCCCCCCTGTGGTGGAGGCAGCTCTAAGCTTTTTAATTTAAATTGTCTCTCTAATTTGAATGAATACACTTTAAATCCATTTACAAGGATCTATTGGAGGGCAAGTCTCATGCCAGCAGCCGCGTAATTCCAGCTCCAGTAGCGTCCACTAAAGCTGCTACAGTTAAAAAGCTTTTATCAGGATCGAGCTCGGCTGTCCACCGCAAGGCATCCTACTACCAGTCCCAGCCCCTATGCCTTGGGGTGCCTCCTGATGCTCATCACTGAGTATCCCGTGGTCCCGAAGCATTTCCTTTGAAAAAATTAAGTGTCCAAACTACAGGTGGTGTAGCTTGCTTAACAGCCGGGATAATCCGCTGACTAGCAGACACTGCTACTAGGCACAAAGTATTTCCTGGGCTAGATGAATTTAAAAATTTGTAATTAGATACTCTCGTTGGATGCTGAGAAAGCATTCCATAGAGTCTCCTGGCACGCCATATATGATTCTCTTAAAAAGCTTGGGGTAGGGGTCTAGGGGACCCTTTTATAGCCAAAATCACGGCCCTGTATCACAATACGTCACCTAGGCTGAAGATAAATGGAACTGTAGCACCCTGAGTGCTCGGTTGCTACAGAGGTATTGCACCTCACCCAGAGGTGTGATATCTCACTCTCAGGTAAGGATGGAGTGTGGATCAGGACCCGACACCTGCATGCATTACACCACATTGCCGTGGGGCAGGGCGACCAATATGCCTCTGAGATGGGCACGACAGTCCCTGTCCCTGGCTGGAGTGTGGGGAGGGAACACTGAGGAAGGGGAACCCTGTTGTGCAGGAGCAGGGAGGAAGCAGTACCTGGGTGCATTTAGAAGGGAGTATAAAAGGTGGGCACCATCTTACTTCAGTGCAGAGAAGTCTGAGCAGAAGTGGCAGGGAGCAGGGGCTCTGCATGAGCTCTGCTCCGGAGGCGGGCCTAGTAACAGAGGCCCAGGCCTGGAAGAGGGAGAAGGAAGGAAGAGGAGCGGAGAAGGCTCCAGGAACAAGGAATGAAGGGATCCCAGGGGTGCGGACGGGCGAGTCGCCACCGCACGCCCGAATCCAACTGCGTGGAGGGGTCAGGTCAAAGGGGGAGACCGGTCCCCGAAACTAGTGGAGGCAGGAAATGACCCTCAGCTAGAAACCGGAGGCTGTGACATTTTATGTGGCCCAGCCCCTCGCTACACCCGCTAGGAAGGCACCACATAGGGTCAGGGAAATTGGCGCCAAGTTAACCAAGAGGAGGCCCGAGGCAGCCGGACAGAAGGGTTGGTAAGAAAGGCCAGACAAAGGACACACAAAGGGGGTCCTGTGAAGCGCTCCAAAGTTATCTGGGAGTTGTCTGAGCCCCTCACCTGGTGAGCACAGTACGACGTGGGCAGCCTTTACCTGCAGACGTGGTCTGGATAATAAGAACTGTGAGTAAAGGCCCTGGACTGCATCACTGACTCAGTGTCGTTACTGCTGCTGCCCTGCACCATCACCCCCATCCTCCGCATACAC
This sequence comes from Phyllobates terribilis, assembly GCF_046119375.1. Lineage (NCBI taxonomy): Eukaryota > Metazoa > Chordata > Amphibia > Anura > Dendrobatidae > Phyllobates > Phyllobates terribilis. The sequence continues at coordinate 7,515,598 of NW_027362792.1, forward strand.
TGCCCTGAGGCTATACTCCTCCCGTGGGGAGTTATGCTACGCTCTGCTGCACCCACAACACCAGCCTCAGCGGTCTGCCCTGCAGCGGCGGTTCACTCTGACCGCAATCCACGGGTGGTGTAGTCGGACATTTAAACATCAAAACCACATAAATAGTTCCGCCACTGGTTTGACCACCCTGAGCCACGGAACCGGGTCGCCGCCACGAAGACTACAACCACCAGCATCCACCAAAAAGGGTCCGGCTCCGGGTGTCCCAAGGCCCAGGGGGTGCATCAGAACATTTTCATCACCTTTCACAATCACCAATGGGACAAGGCAGGGATGTCCTCTGTCCCCTCTCTTATACATCCTAGTGACGGAGCACCTGCTCTCATCAATTCGCCATAACCCCAATATTAGGTGGATTGAGGTGGGAGTCACCGAGTACAAGTGCTCTCTATTTGCTGATGATGTCCTAGTATATATCACTCAATCACATATATCCATCCATGCTGTTATGGCTGAAATAGATCACTTTGTTACATGGTCAAATTTTAAAATCAATGCAGCGAAGTCTGAGGCCCTCGATGTCTCCCTCCCCAAATCCATATAGGATTCCATCCAGTCCAACTTTCCCTTTGCCTGGCCCTCACAGGGTATCAAATACTTAGGAATTCCTATTTATAGAGACCTCTCCCATCTAAGTTATCTTAATTTTGGGCCCTTTATTGAACAACTCCATACAGACCACGGTTGGCAAGTTAGAACTGTAAGATTCACTACGTGAACCACTGGTGTTTTGTGGAAAAGCACATGTACACTGTGTTCCAAATTATTATGCAAAAAGTGTTTAGGAGTGATAAGGGAAGAATTTGTTTGTTTGTCAATTAAACTCATTGATGGCGATGTGTGTCAGGGCTCTTTATATCACTGTAAGCAATTGCAGACACCTGTGCTAATTAGTTTGGCAGGTGTGTCCAATGAAAGGCAAGACTACTTAAGAAGGCTGTCTCACATTATTAAGCAGCCTACATTTTCTGCCAAAATGGGAAAGAAAAAGGATGTGTCGGCTGCTGAGAAGCAACAAATTGTGGAGTGTTTAGGTCAAGGCATGACTACAAACAACATTGTGCGATGATCAGGATGAAGTGTCTTGGCAATCAAGAAGTATGTAGCTGATTCACAGTACACACGTGTGCGTGCTGATAAGGGCAAATTGAGGACTCTTTCCTACAGGCAATTACGTCAGGTTAAAAGAGCAGTGGCAAAAAAGCCTTGTCATAGCAGCAGACACGTTTTTGAAGCTGCTGGTGCCTCCAACGTCCCCCGAACAACAAGATGCAGGGTCCTTCAGAGGTTTGCAGCTGTGCATACGCCATCCTGTCGACCTCCTCTATGCACTTCACACAAGCAGAAACGGCTCCAGTGGGCCAAACATTACATGAAGACTGATTTCAAAACTGTTTTGTTCACGGATGAGTGCCTTGCAGCGCTCGATGGTCCAGATGGATGGAGTTGAGGATGGCTGGTTGATGGACACCCCACGCAAACACGGCTACAGCGCCAACAAGGAGGAGGTGGAGTAATGTTTTGGGCTGGAATCATGGGGAGAGAGATTGTCGGCCCCTTTAGGATCCCTGAAGGTGCTAAAGATGAACTCCATAATGTATGTGGATTTTCTCAAACAGCACTTCCTGCCATGGTTCAAGAAGAAGAACCGTGTATTTCACAGCAAGATCATTTTTTTGCATGATAATGCACCATCTCATGCTGCACATAAAACATCTGCATCTCTGGCTGATATGGGCATAAAAGGGGACAAACTTATGGTGTGACCCCCATGCTCCCCTGACCTCTAACCCATTCAGAACCTCTGGAGCATCATCAAAAGGAGTGTCTATGATGGCGGGAGGCAGTTCACATCTAAGCAACAGCTCTGGGAGGGTATTCTGTCCTCATGCAAAACAATTGAAGCAGAAACCATCCAAAACCTGACAAATTCAATGGACGAGAGTTCAGAAGCTCCTTTCGAACAAGTGATGTGAAAATGTAACATCACCTAGAATAAAGTTTTGAGTTGAAAACTGTTTGATTTCAGTTTCTAATAACCTGCTAATGCTTATAATTTCAAAAATGACCATTTTTTTGGTCTTTATTAAAATGAAAAGGTTGATCGAAAAGTTTGGGGGATCTAAGAGTGTGGCAACCCAGTAGTCATGATTACTTCGAATTCTGACAATATGAGGGTCATATTGCAGGTAGTGCAGCAAGAAAGCACTTATGTGTCTTGCGCATCTCGAAGCCCCAAAATTATTTTCCGGGCTAGATGCAGCTAAAAATTATTATTAATTTTAAATCTGGTGTAGCTTAGTATAGATGGCCTAATAGGATCAGTGCTGCACACTGCTACAAAGCCCAAATTATTTTCCAGTCAAGATTCAGATAAACATGATTAGTAATTTTAAATCTGGTGGAGCTTATTATAGATGGCCTAATAGAATCAGTGCTGCACACTGCTACAAAGCCCAAATTGTTTTCCAGCCAAGATACAGATAAACATGATTAGTAATTTGAAAGCTTAAAACGGTTGGTAGGGTGATTTTAACCAATCATCAAGCTTTTACTCTCCCCAGGATGACACAGGGGTAGAAAAGTCATTTCGGATCCATGATTTGTTCATCTTTATGAACGTGAGTCTGTCTACATTATCAGTGGAGAGCCGCGTGCGCTTATCTGTCAGCACACCACCAGCAGCGCTGAACACACGTTCAGACAGAACGCTGGCTGCGGGGCATGACAAGATCTCCAAGGAGTAAGTTGCTAGCTCCGGCCATTTATCCAGATTGGAAGCCCAAAAAGAGCAAGGGTCCAGTGACACAGTCATGGCTTCAATGTGTACTTGGAGATACTCCTGTACCATCGTCTCTAGGCGTTGACTATGTGTCAGACTTCTTGTCTCCTGTGGCCTTGCAAAGGATGGGCTAAAAAAGTGGTGAAATGATTCCGCAAAATTGATGTTACCAGCAGATACTGTGGTTCTGTTACGGTTTGAGTGCTGAACACTTGACGGTCCCACGGTTGGCAAGTTGGAACTGTGAGATTCACTACGTGCACCACTGGTGTTTTGTGGAAAAGCACATGTGAGATTCTGCAACAGTCTCTGCTGATACTCCTGCATGCGTGCATCCCTTTCTATGGCAGGAATAATTTCTGCAAATTTACTTTTGTACCGGGGATCTAACAGTGTGGCAACCCAGTAGTCAGGATTATTTCTAATTCTCACAATTCGAGGGTCATGTTGCAGGTAGTGCAGCAAGAAGGCACTCATGTGTGTTGCGCATCCAGGAGCACAAAGTCCCTGTTGTGTTGTTGGCGAGGTAACAATCATGCTTCCTTTCTCTGTCCTCTCCCCCCAACCTCGCACAACAGAAATGTGATCAAGGTCTCCCTCATCTGTTGAGTCTTCCATCAGTTCGTCCTCCACTTCTTCCTGGGCTCCTGCACCTTCCTCACTAGTTTGGCTGCTACCATGCGCCCTGGTAAAACCATCTCCCCCACCCTCACATGCCTGCCGCCTTGGTGCTGCCGACCTTCTGGACCTTGCAGATGTTAGCCCTTCCGCATACAACTCCTCCTCCTCTACTTCCTCCACCTCCTCTTGTGCCACCACCTGACTCCGAATTCTGTTTAACATGTGCTCCAGCATGTAAATCACCGGAATAGTCATGCTGATAATGGCATCGTCAGCACTAAACATCTTCGTCGCCATTTCAAAACTGTGCAGAAGGGTGCATAGGTCCCTGATCTGAGACCACTCCTCCAGCGTGATTTGCCCCACCTCTGAATCTCGTTGGCCCAGGCTATACGTCAGAACGTATTGCAGCAGGGCTTGTCAGTGCTGCCACAGTCACTGCAACATGTGCAGAGATGAATTCCACCGGGTAGGCACATCGCATTTTAGCCGGTGAAGTGGCAGGCCCAACGACTTCTGTAGAGATGTAAGTCGCTGAGCTGCGGGATGCGAACGGCGGAAGTGAGCACACAGCGACCGTGCCCTCTGCAGAAGGCCATCTAGTCTGGGATAGTGGGCTAAAAATTGCTGGACAACCAGGTTCAACACGTGAGCCATACAAGGCACGTGTGTGACATTGCCCCGGCGAAGGGCCGCACCCAGGTTTGCAGCATTGTCGCACACGGCCTTCCCTGGTTTCAGGTCCAGTGGAGACAACCATTCATGAAATTGGTTCTACAGAGCTGACCACAACTCCTCAGCTGTGTGACTCACATTTCCCAGACATTTCAAAGTAAAAACCGCCTGATGACGTTGAGTCCTACTGCCAGCATGGTAAGGAGGTGTACAGGATCCCTTCTGCGCAGTTAGAAAGCTTGTGGCATGACCAGAAAGGCTTTGGGTGCATGTGGAAGACCAAGAGGAGGTTGAGGAGGTAGAAGCAGTGGAGGAACTTTGACATAAAGAGGATAGACGCACAACTCGTGGGGACGGCAAGACTTGGACAGCAGCCCCTTGTCCTGCTGTCACCATAGTTACCCAGTGCCCAGTCAGCGACATGTAACGCCCCTGTCCATGCCAACTCGTCCAAGTGTCTGTGGTGAAATGCACCCTGTCACACACAGAGTTTCTCAAAGAAGCGGTGATGTTGTGTGCGACATGCTTGTGGAGCGCAGGCACACCTTTCTTTGAGAAGTAGTGCCGACTGGGCATCTGGTACTGGGGCACTGCGACCGACATAAGGTCTCGAAAATCCTCTGTGTCCACCAGGCGGAAAGGCAGCATTTCTGTAGCCAAGAGCTTGCAGATGGTGAAATTCAACCTCTTAGCTTTCTCATGGCTAGGAGGAAATGGTCTTTTACTTGTCCACATCTGAGGGATCGAGGGCTGGCTATTGTGCTTAGACAGGGTTGATAAGGGTGTCCCCGGCAAACTGCCCGTCTGTGAGGAAGATGCAGGCGGACATGTTAGGTTGCCTTGATCCAAAGGTGGTACTATCGATGTCGGACAGCGCTCAACACCAGCTGGTGTTACCACATCCAAAGAAAATGATGACCTGCCAATCACGCTGGCTGTTGCGGGTAAAGAGGTGGCAGGTCTGCGCCCCAAAACAGTTGTGACTGCTGTCCCCCCAGTCACAGAGGATGAAGAGGCCGCGGATGCACAAGATATGGCAGACGGTGGTTGGCCCGGCCGGCTAGGCCGCATTGTAGCACACTGAGCTTCCCACTGCAACTTATGCTTCATGTCCATGTGCCGGTTCATGCATGAAGTACTCAAACTATGTATTTTTTGGCCTCTACTTAGCTTTTGCTGACAAATGTTACAGATAACACGAGTTGGGTCATCTTTATCGATCTGAAAAAATGCCCAGCCTATGCAAGGCTTAGCACCCATGCGACCTGAAGAGCCACCACGACTTGTGGTGAGAGGCAGAGTTGTGTTTGAGGATGCAGTTGTTGACGTGCTTCCAGTACTACGTCTCTGTCCAGGAAGGCGCAACCTGACCTCGTCGTCACTAGCATCTTCCTCCACCTCCTCTGCTGACCTCATCTCTTGGCTGACTGTGGGTTGACAGGAAGTGGGATCTCCAACCTAATCACCATCACCCTGTGCGTTATCACACCCGTCGTCCTCAGAGCCAACCTGTTCCTGCCCTGACAAAATACTAAAGTTGTCGCTCCAATCAGGTATTTGAGTCATATCATCGTCTTCCTCATTGTCTCCACCAACAGGAGTTACAGTTTGGGAATGAGGGTCTACATTATGATCAGAACCTTCTGCGTCTGGTCCTGGATCCGACTCATAAAGATTCTGGGCATCAGTGCAGATCATTTCCTCGTCTGGATTCACAGAAGCGCTGAAGTCGACCTCTGATTCCCAGGCTATAGTATGAGTAAACAGCTCTGCAGACTCAACCATCTGTTCTACCTCATACTCAGACGGGCAGCTGGAGATTTGGGAGCTGTGAGGAAGCAAGTGCGATTGGGGTGACACCTTTGAGGACTGGAGAATTTGTGATGTTGAAGTTGATGTGGAGGAGAGCCCACTTAAAGGAGCACTTGATATCCGTTGAAGCACCTGCTGTTTTTGTGCCTCATCTGGAATTTGTAGCGGTTGGCGTGGCCGTAAGAAAGGGATCTTATCACATTGTCCGCTAAAAGAAGTAGACATTTTAGTTTGGCTGGAAGATGGTCTTTCTTCTGCAGATGTTACTGTTGCTTTAACACCTACCCCAGGGACACAACCTTTTTTCCCCTCCCCAACACGCCTATTCCCCTTTCCACCAGCAGCAGGCCTTTTTCCACTCATTTTGGTGGTTAACTAATTCACAACTCTGGAGTTGTTTGCACAAAAAAACAATGGATGGGAACCGAGCAGAGCTGAGTGGATAAACTGTGGTATTTGGCCAAAACTATTGGCTGGTTAGATGCAGAAAAAAATTATATTCAATTTGCAACCTGATGGAGGTCAGTATAGATGGACTAATAGAACAAGTCCCACACACAGCTAGAAGCCCAAATATTTTTTCAGAGGTAGATGCAGAAAAAAATATATTCAGTTTGCAACCTGATGGAGGTCAGTATAGATGGACTAATAGAGAAAGTCCCACACACTGCTAGAAGGCCAAATATTTTTTCAGAGCTAGATGCAGAAAAAAATTATATTCAGTTTGCAACCTGATGGAGGTCAGTATAGATGGACTAATAGAGAAAGTCCCACACACTGCTAGAAGGCCAAATATTTTTTCAGAGCTAGATGCAGAAAAAAATATATTCAGTTTGCAACCTGATGGAGATCTCTATAGATGGATTAATAGAACAAGTCCCACACACAGCTAGAAGCCCAATATTTTTTCAGAGGTAGATGAAGAAAAAAATATATGCAGTTTGCAACCTGATGGAGGTCAGTATAGATGGACTAATACAACAAGTCCCACACACAGCTAGAAGCCCAATATTTTTTCAGAGGTAGATGCAGAAAAAAATATATTCAGTTTGCAACCTGATGGAGGTCTGTATAGATGGATTAATAGAACAAGTCCCACACACAGCTAGAAGCCCAATATTTTTTCAGAGGTAGATGAAGAAAAAAATATATTCAGTTTGCAACCTGATGGAGGTCAGTATAGATGGACTAATACAACAAGTCCCACACACAGCTAGAAGCCCAATATTTTTTCAGAGGTAGATGCAGAAAAAAATATATTCAGTTTGCAACCTGATGGAGGTCAGTATAGATGGACTAATACAACAAGTCCCACATACAGCTAGAAGCCCAAGATTTTTTCAGAGGTAGATTCAGAAAAAAATATATTCAGTTTGCAACCTGATGGAGGTCTGTATAGGTGGATTAATAGAACAAGTCCCACACACAGCTAGAAGCCCAATATTTTTTCAGAGGTAGATGCAGAAAAAAATATATTCAGTTTGCAACCTGATGGAGGTCAGTATAGATGGACTAATACAACAAGTCCCACACACAGCTAGAAGCCCAATATTTTTTCAGAGGTAGATGCAGAAAAAAATATATTAAGTTTGCAACCTGATGGAGGTCAGTATAGATGGACTAATACAACAAGTCCCACACACAGCTAGAAGCCCAATATTTTTTCAGAGGTAGATGCAGAAAAAAATATATTCAGTTTGCAACCTGATGGAGGTCAGTATAGATGGACTAATACAACAAGTCCCACACACAGCTAGAAGCCCAATATTTTTTCAGAGGTAGATGCAGAAAAAAATATATTCAGTTTGCAACCTGATGGAGGTCTTCATTGTTCCTGCAGAGATCCATCCAATGCCCCTCACCCCAACCCGCTGTACACTCAAACTGCGTATTAACATTAATTTTCATCATTACTGAGAAATAATCCAGTTATGATTTTGGTGCACGAACAGTTATCGAACAGCCGAATATTTCTCAAATCGTTCGTGTTTGCCGAACGGCTCGAATTTGAGATTGGCGAACAGTTAGAGTAGAACAACGCTCATCTCTACTTGGGATTCCCAGCCAGTCTCCCATGATGGTACTTGCCCAATCTCAAGCTACATAGCGGCTGCAATCTGACGAGGACAAGCACATTCAGCTTAGAAAGGCCGTTGATGTGCAGATGTCACATGTGCGTGTCTTTTCAAAATGAATAAAATGGGGAGGGAAATTTTAGATTTTATAAACAAATATCCAAATTACAATAGCGGCTGCGAAAATGTCACTGGAACGGGGGATTCCCAGTTAGTCACCCATGTCTCTACTTGCTCAGCCTCAAGCTGCATAAAGGCTGCGATATGACAAGGGCAGGTACATTCAGCTTAGAATGGCCGTTGACGTGCAGATGTCACATGTGCGCGTCTTTTCAAAAGGAATAAAATGGGGAGGGAAAGGATGGATTCTAAAAAAAAAAATCCAAAAATCCAAATGACAATAGCAGCTGCCAAAATGTCAACAGAACCGGGGATTCCCAGCCAGTCTCCCATGCTGGTACTTGCCCATCCTCAAGCTGCGTTGCGGCTGTGTTCTGACGAGGGCAGGTACATTCAGCTTAGAATGGCCACTGACATGCCAATGTCACATGTGCGTGTCTTTTCAAAAGGAATAAAATGGGGAGGGAAAATTTAGAATTTAAAAGCAAAAAGCCAAATGACAATAGCACCAGCCAAAATGTTAACGGAACCAGTGATTCCCAGCCACCCTCCCATGCTGGTACTTGCCCAGACTCAAGCTGCGTAGCTGCTGTGATCTAACAAGGTTAGGCACATTAAGCTGAGTGCGGCCGTTAACGTGTAGATGACACATGTGCGCAACTTTTCAAAAGGAATAAAATGGGGAGGGAAAGGTTAGATTTTAAAAACAAAAATCCAAATGACAATAGCAGCAGCCAAAATGTCATTGTAACCGAGGATATTCAGCCAGTCACCCATACCAGCACTTGCCCTGCCTCAAGTTGCGTAGCAGCTGTGATCTGACATGGGAAAGCACATTCAGCTTAGAATGGCTGCTGACGTGTAGTTGTCACATGTGCGTGTCATTTCAAAAGGAATAAAATGGGGAGGGAAAAGTTAAATTTTAAAAACAAAAATCCAAATGACAATAGAAGCAGCCAAAACGTCAACAGAACAGGGGACTCCCAGACAGTCTCCCATGCTGGTACTTGCCCAGCCACAGTTGGCATAGAAGCTGTGATCTAACAAGAGCAGGCACATTCAGCTTAGAATGCCCGTTGACATGTGGATGTCACATGTGCACGTCTTTTCAAAAGGAATAAATTGGGGAGGGAAAGGTTAGATTTTAAAAACAAAAATCCAAATGACAATAGCAGCAGCCAAAATGTCAATGGAAACAGGGACTCCCAACCACTCTTCCATGCTGGTACATACCCAACCTCAAGCTGAATTGCAGTTGTGATCTGACGAGAGCAGGCACATTCAGTTTAGAATGGCCGTTGTCGTGCCAATGTCACATGTGCGTGTCTTTTCAAAAGGAATAAAATGGGGAGGGAAAAGTTAGAATTTAAAAGCAAAAAGCCAAAAATCCAAATGACAATAGCACCAGCCAAAATGTTAACAGAACCAGGATTCCCAGCCAGTCTCCCATGCTGGTATTTGCCCAGAAACAAGCTGCATAGCTGCTGTGATCTAATGAGGGTAGACACATTAAGCTGAGTGTGGCCGTTGATGTGTGGATGTCACATGTGCGCGTCTTTTCAAAAGGAATAAATTGGGGAGGGAAAAGTTAGATTTCAAAAACAAAAATCCAAATGACAAAAGCAGCTGCCAAAATTTCAACAAAACTGGGGATTCCCAGCCAGTGTCCCATGCTGGTACTTGCCCAACCTCAAGCTGCATTGCAGCTGTGATCTGACGAGGGCAGGCACATTCAGCTTAGAATGGCCATTGACGTGCCAATGTCACATGTGCGTGTCTTTTCAAAAGGAATAAAATGGGGAGGGAAAGGTTAGATTTTAAAAACAAAAATCCAAATGACAATAGCAGCAACCATAATGTCATTGGAACCGAGGATATTCAGCCAGTCACCCATACCAGCACTTGCCCAGCCTCAAGTTGCATAGCAGCTGTGATCTGAAGAGGGTAGGTACATTCAGCTTAGAATGGCCAATGACGTGAGGATGTCACATGTGCACGTCTTTTCAAAAGGAATAAAATGGGGAGGGAAAAGTTAGATTTTAAAAACAAAAATCCAAAAATCCAAATGACAATAGCAGCAGCAAAAATGTCGACGGAACTGGGGAGTCCCAGTCAGACTCCCATGTTGGTACTTGCCCAACCTCAAGCAGTGTAGCGGCTGTGATCTGACCCAGGAAGGAACATTCAGCTTAGAAGGCCATTGACGTGCAGATGTTACATGTGCGCGTCTTTTCAAAACGAATAAAATGGGGAGGGAAAGGTTAGATATTAAAAACAAAAATCCAATAATCCAAATGACAATAGCAGCAGCCAAAATGTCAACGAACCTGGGGATTCCCAGCCAGTCTCCCATGCTGGTACTTGCCCAGCCTCATGGTGCGTAGCAGCTGCAATCTGACGAGGGCAGGCACATTCAACTTAGAATGGCCGTTGACGTGCAAATATCACAAGTGCGCGTCTTTTCAAAAGGAATAAAACGGGGAGGGAAAGGTTAGATTTTTAAACCAAAAATCCAAATGACAATAGCAGCAGCCAAATTGTCAAAGAAACAGGGGATTCCCAGCCAGTCTCCCATGCTGGTACTTGCCCAACCTCAAGCTTCGTAGTGGCTGCGATCTGACCCAGGAAGGAACATTCAGCTTAGAAGGCCGTTGACGTACAAATGTTACATGTGCGCGTCTTTTCAAAAGGAATAAAATGGGGAGGGAAAGGTTAAATTTTAAAAACAAAAATCCAAAAATCCCAATGACAATAGCAGCAGCCAAAATGTCCATGGAAGAGGTGATTCCCTGCCAGCCTCCTATGCCTGTACTTGCCCAGCCACAAGGTGCGTAGTGGCTGCGATCTGACAAGGGCAGACACATTCAGCTTAGAATGGCCGTTCACGTGCAGATGTCACATGTGCGTGTCTTTTCAAAAGGAATAAAATGGGGAGGGAAAAGTTAGATTTTAAAAACCAAAAATCCAAATGACAATAGCAGCAGCCAAAATGTTAATTGAAGCGGGGATTCCCAGCCAGTCTCCCATGCATGTACTTGCCCATCCTCAAGCTGCACAGCAGCTGCAATTTGACAAGTGTAAGCACATTCAGCTTAGAATGGCCGTTGACATGCAGATGTCACATGTGCGCGTCTTTTCAAAAGGAATAAAATGGATAGGGAAAAGTTAGATTTTAAAAACAAAAATCTAAAAATCCAAATGACAATAGCAGAGGCCGAAATGTCTACGGAACTGGGGATTCACAGCCAGCCACCCATGCCGGTACTTGCCCTGCGTCAAGCTGTGTAGCGGCTGCAATTTGACGAGGGTAGGCAAATTCAGCTTAGAATGGCCGTTGATGTGCAGAATTCACATGTGAGCGTCTTTTCAAAAGGAATAAAATGGGGAGGGAAAGGTTAGATTTTAAAAACAAAAATCCAAAAATCCAAATGACAATAACAGCAGCAGCAGCCAAAATGTCAATGGAACTGGGCATTCCCAGCTTTTCTCCCATGCTGTTACTTGCCCAGCCTCAAAGTGCGTAGCGGCTGCAATCTGACACGGACAGGCACATTTAGCTTAGAATGACCGTTGACATGCAGATGCTACATGTGCGCGTCTTTTCAAAAGGAATAAAATGGGGAGGGATAGGTTAGAGTTTAAAAACAAAAATTCAAATAACAATAGCAGCAGCCAAAATGTTTTTGGAACAGGGTATTCCCAGCCTGCCACCCATGCCGGTACTTGCCCAACCTCAAAATGTGTAGCAGTTGCAATCTGACAAGGGAAGGCACATTCAGCTTAGAATGGCCGTTGACCTGCAGATGTCACATGTGCGCGTCTTTTCAAAAGGAATAAAATGGGGAGGGAAAGGTTTGATTTTAAAAACAAAAATTCAAAAATCCAAATGACAATAGCAGCAGCCAAAATGTCAATGGAACAGGGGACTCCAAGCCAGTCTCCCATGCTGGTACTTGCCCAACCTCAGGCTGCGTAGCGGCTGCGATCTGACAAGGGAAGGCATGTTCAGCTTAGAATGGCCATTGACCTGCAGATGTCACATGTGCGCGTCTTTTCAAAAGGAATAAAATGGGGAGGGAAAGGTTAGATTTTAAAAACAAAAATCCAAATGACAATAGCAGCAACCATAATGTCATTGGAACCGAGGATATTCAGCCAGTCACCCATACCAGCACTTGCCCGGCCTCAAGTTGCATAGCAGCTGTGATCTGAAGAAGGTAGGTACATTCAGCTTAGAATGGCCAATGACGTGTGGATGTCACATGTGCACGTCTTTTCAAAAGGAATAAAATGGGGAGGGAAAAGTTAGATTTTAAAAACAAAAATCCAAAAATCCAAATGACAATAGCAGCAGCAAAAATGTCGACAGAACTGGGGAGTCCCAGCCAGACTCCCATGTTGGTACTTGCCCAACCTCAAGCAGTGTAGCGGCTGTGATCTGACCCAGGAAGGAACATTCAGCTTAGAAGGCTGTTGACGTGCAGATGTTACATGTGCGCGTCTTTTCAAAACGAATAAAATGGGGAGGGAAAGGTTAGATATTAAAAACAAAAATCCAATAATCCAAATGACAATAGCAGCAGCCAAAATGTCAACGAACCTGGGGATTCCCAGCCAGTCTCCCATGCTGGTACTTGCCCAGCCTCAAGGTGTGTAGCAGCTGCAATCTGACGAGGGCAGGCACATTCAACTAAGAAAGGCCGTTGACATGCCAATATCACAAGTGCGCGTCTTTTCAAAAGGAATAAAACGGGGAGGGAAAGGTTAGATTTTTAAACCAAAAATCCAAATGACAATAGCAGCAGCCAAATTGTCAAAGAAACAGGGGATTCCCAGCCAGTCTCCCATGCCGGTACTTGCCCAACCTCAAGCTTCGTAGTGGCTGCGATCTGACCCAGAAAGGAACATTCAGCTTAGAAGGCCGTTGACGTACAAATGTTACATGTGCGCGTCTTTTCAAAAGGAATAAAATGGGGAGGGAAAGGTTAGATTTTAAAAACAAAAATCCAAAAATCCCAATGACAATAGCAGCAGCCAAAATGTCCACGGAAGAGGTGATTCCCTGCCAGCCTCCTATGCCTGTACTTGCCCAGCCACAAGGTGCGTAGTGGCTGCGATCTGACAAGGGCAGACACATTCAGCTTAGAATGGCTGTTGACGTGCAGATGTTACATGTGCGTGTCTTTTCAAAAGGAATAAAATGGGGAGGGAAAAGTTAGATTTTAAAAACCAAAAATCCAAATGACAATAGCAGCAGCCAAAATATTAATTGAAGCGGGGATTCCCAGCCAGTCTCCCATGCATGTACTTGCCCATCCTCAAGCTGCACAGCAGCTGCAATTTGACAAGTGTAAGCACATTCAGCTTAGAATGGCCGTTGACATGCAGATGTCACATGTGCGCGTCTTTTCAAAAGGAATAAAATGGATAGGGAAAAGTTAGATTTTAAAAACAAAAATCTAAAAATCCAAATGACAATAGCAGAGGCCAAAATGTCTACGGAACTGGGGATTCACAGCCAGCCACCCATGCCGGTACTTGCCCTGCCTCAAGCTGTGTAGCGGCTGCAATTTGACGAGGGTAGGCAAATTCAGCTTAGAATGGCCGTTGATGTACAGAATTCACATGTGAGCGTCTTTTCAAAAGGAATAAAATGGGGAGGGAAAGGTTAGATTTTAAAAACAAAAATCCAAAAATCCAAATGACAATAACAGCAGCAGCAGCAGCCAAAATGTCAATGGAACTGGGCATTCCCAGCTTTTCTCCCATGCTGTTACTTGCCCAGCCTCAAAGTGCGTAGCGGCTGCAATCTGACACGGACAGGCACATTTAGCTTAGAATGACCGTTGACATGCAGATGCTACATGTGCGCGTCTTTTCAAAAGGAATAAAATGGGGAGGGATAGGTTAGAGTTTAAAAACAAAAATTCAAATAACAATAGCAGCAGTCAAAATGTTTTTGGAACAGGGTATTCCCAGCCTGCCACCCATGCCGGTACTTGCCCAACCTCAAAATGTGTAGCAGTTGCAATCTGACAAGGGAAGGCACATTCAGCTTAGAATGGCCGTTGACCTGCAGATGTCACATGTGCGCGTCTTTTCAAAAGGAATAAAATGTGGAGGGAAAGGTTTGATTTTAAAAACAAAAATTCAAAAATCCAAATGACATTACCAGCAGCCAAAATGTCAATGGAATCGGGGATTCCCAGCCAGTCACCCATGCCAGTACTTGCCCAGCCTCAATCTGCATAGCAGCTGCGCTCTGATGAGGGAAGGCACATTTAGCTCAGAATGGCTGTTGATGAGCAGATGTCACATGTGCAAGTGACACCCCAGGGGTCTGGTTGCCACAGTAACAGAGATATTATGTCTGAGAGCAAGTGGGAGGTTTCTCTGGTCAGGAGCCCTAAGCATGCAACACTGCCCGCCCAGACCTGGGAGGGGAGGAATCTGCCCTTATAAACTGGGTCTGGGGCGGGATTAGGTGAGACAGAGACAGAGCCTGCAGAACAAGCAGAGCAGTCAGAGCCTAGAGTGAAGCTGCAGACACAGGAAAAGATACATCAGGAGCTCTGTAGGAGCAGAGGCAGAAGGCCAGGGGCTGTGAGCAGAGATATAGCTCGCCCTGGCTGAAGTTACTAAAACCGGACACAGGAGTCTGAGGCTGTGGGGACTGATATATACCCAGCAGCAGAAACCAGCCGGCAGGGGATTCCAGGTCCTCTGGCCATAGAAGCCCGGAGGCTCAGTCACAAAGAAGGGACCAGCGCCGCCATCCAGGAGCGGAGGCTAACAGAAGGCCCCAAGTCTCCAGCCATACGGGTGAGCACCACACAGTATACTCAGGGATGTGGGCTACTTGGAACCGCTGACAGCAAGGTAGCCAGGAAGAGTGCAGATAAACGGGGAGGCCTACAACTCCACCTGGCCAGGGGAACTCCTGCTTGCTCGCAGACTGACCAGGCCCCTTATACTAGCCAGTACTCCCGGGAGGGTCTGCCTTGTACCATCAGTAAAGACCCTGAACTGCACCTCACGTCTCTGTGATTCCTTGCCGCACCAGCACCATTAGCACTGGGACCCTCACACCATCACTCCCATCATCTCTCACATTAGCTGCCCTGAGTCAATACTTCTCCCGTGGGGAGTTATCCCATACTCGGCTGCGCAAACAACATCAGTCTCAGCGGTCGGCAGCGCAGCGGCGGTCCCCACTGACCGCAATCCACGGGTGGCGTAGTCGGACATTTGCTATACATTAAGACTGCCACTGGTTTGACCACCCTGGGCACGGACCGGGTCACCACCACACGGAGACTACAACCCCCAGCATTCTACAACAGGCCCGGTTCCGGGTTCCCCTGCACAACACAGGCCCAGGGGGCGCGTCAACTTTGGCGTAGTCCCCAGGATTTCGTGCCCGCAACCACCGGGTACTGCGTGCCTGAAAAAGAGACTTTTATACTTACCTGTGGTGAAGTTTCCCGCCGTCCGGCGTCGTTTCCCGCCATCTGGAGCCAATTCCCGCCATCAGACGCCATCTTGGACCGTTTCCCGCCGTCTTCTGCCTTCTTCCCGCCATCCGCAGCTGCTTCCCGCCTTCGGACGCCATCTTCGGGACGCCGCACGGGAAGAAGAGGGGCGTGGACGCCGAAAGCGCGCGAGATCCGAAGCTCCGCCCCACGCTCTGACGCTGCGCAAGGTCCTGGAAGGGAGGAAGAGCGACGCTGACGTCATCGGAGCGCGACGCCAGGTCCTCAACCCCGACGATCGGCTGCGGAGCTGCGGCCTATGAAAGAAGAGCATCGCAAGGTAGGCCACGGTGCACTAGGGGGGAGGAGGATGCCGGATACCGAGGTGAGCTCCACTGCCACAGCCACCGCCAGTGCAACCGCTGCAGCAGTCATGCCATTCACCATGCCCTATATCCCGGGGGCAACCTGGCTACCCCAGTACTCAGGGTAGTCACATACTCTAAATGACTTTAGAGAAAGACTGGATAGCCTCTTCCAGGTGTACCCCCTCACAGAAAAGCAAAAAGTGAGCATCCTGGTGGCCCAATTAATCGGGGCAGCCCAAAGGGAGGTAAAGTCCTGGCCACCTGGGAGGAAGAGGACTGTCAGAGAAATACTAGCCCGGCTGAAAGACACATTTGATACCCGCACCTCAGCCGAAATAAAGCTCAGATTTTACGGGTGTAAACAGCGGGCACATGAGAGTATAAGAGACTATGCTCTAAACCTACAAGAGGCCCTGAGAGCCATTAAGCAGGCAGACCCTGGCAGCGTGGGAAATGAAGATAAGCTGTTGACTGAACAATTTATTGAGGGTCTACTGTGCAATGCCCACCGAACCTAGTTGCGGGCAATGGCCTTACAGGACCCTGACCTGGACTTTGCACAGTTCAAGGACAGAGCCATCCGGGTGCTCCGAGAACCGGCACTAGGTGGCGCTGTGACCCACAGGCGCCCTGCTATCACTTACCACCAGGAGACGGCGCCCTTGTCTTCAGGGCCTGTGGGAGCTGATGCGCAGGCTTTGAACAATAACCCGGCAACAGACCTGCACCATCAGGTCCAAGAGCTGACTAAGAGCGTTGCCACGCTAACCAGAACTGTGCAGTCTTTACAGGTCTCTTCTCCAGGAAAGATCCAGCTGGAATCCGGACCGTAGGACGTCCCGTGGCACCGACTGAGGAGGACCCCACAGGCCAGAGGAAGACCCAGCGGCAGATACAACGAGGACGGACGACCCATCTGCCACCGCTGCAATCAACCTGGACATGTGGCAAGGTACTGTCATTTAAACGGGCACAACCTGGGGTAGAGGGCCAAACCCCAGGCATAAGACCATCAGGCCCATCAAACTGGCGTGATAAATACGTAGGGGGACGTCCAATCTTGCCTGTGGTACTGGATGGCATTCCTATGAGTGCCCTACTAGACACTGGGTCACAGGTGACCACCATCCCGTACGTGCTCTTTAAACAGTACTGGAATGACTCGGACATAACCCGCTACCCAGATGACGACCTGAGTATCATCGCCAGCAATGGTCAGCCCGTGCCGCAGGTGGGATTCAAAGAGGTGATCATTAAGATCGGTAAAGTCGAACTGGCGGCACAAGGACTGATTATAGCGGACATAGACCGTCATGAGAGTCACCCTAGAATAACCTTGGGAACTAATGTGATTGAAAATTGTTTTGCAGAGGTGATTCTCATTTTACAGCAGGTTGCCAAGAACGCCAGTTCCGGCCAGCAGCGTGAGCTCCAAAAAGAGATCCGGGCACTGATGAAGCGGCAAAAGGTGGAACTATCTGGTGGCGAGATAGGTAGCGTGAGAATGTGTGACCCGTTCCCTATTGCCATGCCCCCAAAAAGTGAGATGATGATTTGGTGCCGGGCAGCTATTGGTCTAAGAGGTAGAGACTACCAAGCAATGGTAGAACCCGTCTACTCAGACAGTAGGCCCACCATTTTGACAGCACGGGGGGTGGTCGATGTACGCCATGGGAGGGTGCCCGTTCGCATCATAAATATCGGGGAGAGAGAAGTACACCTGCCCCGGTATGCCACGCTAGCCAAATTGTTCACCATCAACCAGAACTCTGTACAGGCCGTGGAACCCTTTACTCCATCTCAACCAGAGGAAGGTAACGGCTCTAAGAAACCAATGGAGGACTAGTGTCAGCAACTACATTTGGGTACTGACTCCACTCCCTCACACCAGAAACAGGGAGTCTATCGGGTGGTTCGAGAGTACGAGAGAGTGTTTAGTAAACACCCGCTAGACTTCGGGCGAGTAAAGGGGGTAGAACACCACATCCCCACGGGAGACCATCCTCCCATAAAGGAGAGATACCGACCCGTTCCTCTGGCACACTACCAACACGCCAAGGGGATGCTTAGAGACATGAAGGAGGCTGGGGTAATCAGGGACAGCTGTAGCCCCTGGGCAGCTCCACTAGTCTTAGTGAAAAAGAAAGACAACACCATGAGAATGTGTGTAGACTACAGGAAGGTCAACCGTATCACACACAAAGATGCGTACCCGTTACCAAGGATAGAAGAGTCCTTAGCTGAATTAAAATCTGCTAACTTCTTCTATACTTTGGATCTCACTAGCGGGTACTGGCAGGTTCCTGTAGCAGAGGCGGACCGGGAGAAGACCGCATTCACCACCCCGATGGGTCTCAGCGAATTTAACTGTATGCCGTTCGGGCTCTGCAACGCACCAGGAACCTTCCAACGGTTGATGGAATGCTGTCTGGGACACCGGAACTTCGAGACGGTCCTGTTATATCTGGACGATGTCATCGTCTATTCCAAGACCTACGAGGACCACCTGAAACACCTGGCAGAAGTCTTTGAAGCTCTGGGAAACTACGGCCTAAAGGTGAAACCCTCCAAGTGTCACCTTCTGAAACCAAAGGTGCAATACCTGGGACACGTGGTGAGTGCTGACGGAGTGGCTCCTGACCCTGATAAGATCACCGTGATTAAGGACTGGCCAAGACCCTCCAGCATAAAGGAAGTGCGGCAGTTCCTCGGGTTGGTAGGCTACTACCGAAGATTCATTCCCGGTTTCACCAAAATGGCAGCCCCTATGCAGGACCTCCTGATAGGTCAATCTCGGAAAGCCAAAAACCAGAAGCCGCCCTTTAGGTGGGAAAAGCTGGAAGAGGAGTCCTTCTGCCAGCTGAAGATGGCCCTCACGGGGGATGAAATCCTGGCATATCCAGACTACAGCCAGCCATTTATCCTCCACACGAACGCAAGCAACATCGGGTTAGGAGCCGTACTGTCCCAGATCCAGCAAGGGAAAGAACGGGTAATCGCTTACGCCAGCCGAAAGCTACAGCCCACGGAGAGGAACCCTGAGAATTATAGCTCATTCAAGCTGGAGTTCCTGGCAGTAGTGTGGGCAGTGACCGAACGTTTCAAGCATTACCTTGCCTCCTCCAAATTCACCGTGTACACAGATAACAACCCGTTGACACTGTCACGGGTGTGTCACCACGAAGATCGTCACACTTACACAGCCTGACTTCTCGCAGCTGAGTTTTTGGTGCTTTGTGTTTTTCGGCAGTGAGGGAGTTAACTCTCTCTCTCTCTGTGCTAGACGAGGTCCAGCCTCGCCCAGCTGCAATCAATTTTGCTGTTGTGGGACTCTTTCAAATGCCTGCCGGTCTGTTAGGGAAGTGTCAGTGAAAGCATTTCATGCAGACTAACAGAGCGGATCGTGGTATTTGGAGTTTCAGAGCTAAGTGTATTTGGAGTGTTTTTTCCCTTCCTCGCTTTATCATTTATCTCCTTTCCCGTTGGTGTTCCCTCTGTTGTAGTTGTGTAGTTTTTGTATGCAAGTTGGTTTTGGTTTTACCCTTGTACTGTCTCGTTCGTCTAAGTACTGAGTGTGGGCATATTATTACCTGTCCCCTTTTGTTGTGATCAGGGGTCCTTCTCAGGACTAGATTACTTAGGTGCAGGGATCCTCAGGAGGTAGAGGTTACGCTGGCGGCCTGGACCTCTGTACCTTTAACAGTACCTCCAGGTAGAGGGATTAGTCAGGGCCCCAGCTTAGGGTCAGCTTAGGCCCCCTACCTCCAGTACACAGAGACAGCGTGACATTTTCACCGACCACTTACTGTAGATTTTCTCCAGCTACCATGGATCCAGTAGTCGGTCTAGCTCGGCAGTTGCAGAGTTTGTCTATGGAGCTGGCGGACGTTAGGTCCAAGGTTTTGAATCCTCAAGAGCAAGCCGGACCAGAACCTAAAGTAGCTCTCCCTGACAGGTTCACTGGGGGGCGGGACAAGTTTTTTGTTTTCCGGGAGGCGTGCAAGTTGTACTTTCGGCTGCGGCCTCGGTCATCGGGGAGTGAAGAACAAAGGGTGGGAATTGTCATCTCGCTCCTACAAGGGGACCCACAATCTTGGGCGTTCTCTCTTCCCCCGGGCTCCCCGGCTCTCCAGTCAGTGGATAGGTTTTTTGCTGCTCTGGGTCTTGTATCTGATGACCCGGATCGGATCTCCCTTGCTGAATCTAAGTTACATAGGATCCAGCAGGGAGATTGTCCGGCGGAGGAATTCTGTTCGGAGTTCCGTAGGTGGGCCACTGACACCCAGTGGAATGACCCGGCTCTTAGGAGCCAGTTTTGTCAAGGTTTATCCGACAAATTGCAGGATGTGTTGGCACAGTATTACTCTCCCGCGTCACTGGAAGCCGCTATGGCCCTTGCTATTCGCATTGACAGACGGCTTCGGGAGAGGTGCGGGATAACTCCACCCCCTGTGATGACTCCACCTCCTACAAGGTCCCCTCATATGGTGGTTCCCCTGGTCAGTCCAGAGGAGCCTATGCAATTAGGAGGGGCATCATTTCGGGGGAGGGGACCGGTGGTGCGCCATAAGACAGGAAGGTGTTTCTTCTGCGGGAGAAAGGGACATTTTATTGGGGGGTGTCCATCCCGTCCCTTGCAGTGTGAAGAGTCGTCGGAAAACTGTTGATCCCAGGTTGTGTGGTGGACGGCAATCTGGGAGTAGGTATTTCGTCCCTAGGTTCGTCTCAGTTTCTCGTTCCGGCGGAGGTGGTGGTGGGTACGAGAACTGAGAGGATATCTGTTCTTCTGGATAGTGGGGCCGGGGTTAATCTGGTGGACGCTCGGTTTGCCCGGGTTCAAGGTATGCGATTGAGTGAGTTGGCTAAACCCATCCCCATATTCTCGATCGATGCCAGGCCTCTCGGTCAGGGAAGTTTTTTTGCAAGCTGTGCATAACGTAAAACTTCAAGTGGGGGCGATACATAAAGAACTGTTGTCTTGCTACGTGTTGGAGGGTCTTCCCACTCCTATAGTGTTGGGCCTTCCTTGGTGAACTAAGCATAACCCTGTTATTAATTGGCAATCCAGAGAGATAAGCCAATGGAGTAAATTCTGTAATAAAAACTGCATGAATACGGTCATCGGTGCGGTTACTCCTAGGGTCTTACCTCCATTTCTGGTGGACTTTGAGGATGTATTCTCGGAGAAAGGGTGTCAGGAACTACCTCCTCATCGCGAGTATGACTGTTCTGTAAAACTGCTCCCTGAGGCCAAGTTACCTAAAGTTAGGTTGTATAACATTTCTGGTCCTGAGAGGCAGGCCATGAAGGATTATATTTCAGAAAGTCTGGCTAAGGGGCATATTAGACCTTCATCTTCACCGGTGGCCGCGGGGTTCTTCTTTGTTAAGAAGAAAGATGGAGGCCTACGCCCTTGCCTGGATTTCCGTGAACTTAATCGGATTACGGTCCGAGATCCGTATCCGCTCCCACTTATTCCCGATCTCTTTAAACAGATCGTGGGCGCCAAATGGTTCTCTAAGTTGGATCTCAGGGGGGCGTACAATCTGATTAGGATGAAGGAGGGGGATGAGTGGAAGACGGCGTTTAACACTCCGGAGGGGCATTATGAGAACCTTGTCATGCCATTCGGTCTGACTAATGCCCCGGCGGTGTTCCAGCACTTTGTTAATGACATTTTTCGCCGCCTGGTGGGACAGTTTGTTGTCATATATCTGGATGATATCTTAATTTACTCGCCGTATCAGGTGTTTCATCAGGAGCACGTTAGGCAGGTGTTACAGATCTTGCGGGATAATAAACTGTATGCCAAATGGGAAAAGTGTGTGTTCGCCGTACAGGAACTCCAGTTTTTAGGCTTCCTGGTTTCAGCGTCCGGTTTTCGAATCTACCCTGGGAAAGTGCGGGCAGTTCCTGAGTGGGATCGGCCAGAGAATCTTAAGGCACTACAACATTTCCTGGGGTTTGCTAATTATTACCGGAAGTTCATTCGTAATTAGTGTTGAGCCACCCCCGTAGTGTTCGAGTTCGGTTCGGTTTGTCGAACACCCGTGTGTTCGCCGAACTGTTCGCCGAACTGTTCGTCGAACACCTTCGAACACCGTTAAAACCAATGGCAGGCAAACAAAAACACATAGAAACACATAGAAAACACCTTCAACGGTGTCCAAAAGCTGACAAACTGCTCAGAAGACACAACTAACACATGGAAAAGTGACAAGTACATATAGTCATGCGAAAAGAAAAGAGGTGGAGGAGTAAAAGGAGGGGGAGACACCGATATAGGCATGTCATGCCCTTCTAAAATCCAAAAAGTGAGAAGCCGACACGTTCAGTCCGCTCCTGCCCGTGCCACCTCCGTGACACCGGGTTTGTGCCAGAGCCGCGGTGAACCCTGACGGCCAGCCCCCCTCTCCCAATACTGGTGCCTGTCCGCTGGTGGGTCGAGCGAGCACCCCTGTGGTGGAGGCAGCTCTAAGCTTTTTAATTTAAATTGTCTCTCTAATTTGAATGAATACACTTTAAATCCATTTACAAGGATCTATTGGAGGGCAAGTCTCATGCCAGCAGCCGCGTAATTCCAGCTCCAGTAGCGTCCACTAAAGCTGCTGCAGTTAAAAAGCTTTTATAAGGATCGAGCTTGGCTGTCCACCGCAAGGCATCCTACTGCCAGTCCCAGCCCCTATGCCTTGGGGTGCCTCCTGATGCTCTTCACTGAGTATCCCGTGGTCCCGAAGCATTTCCTTTGAAAAAATTAAGTGTCCAAACTACAGGTTGCTTAACAGCCGGGATAATCCGCTGACTAGCAGACACTGCTACTAGGCACAAAGTATTTCCTGGGCTAGATGCAGTTAAAAATTTGTAATTAGATACTCTCGTTGGATGCTGAGAAAGCATTCCATAGAGTCTCCTGGCACGCCATATATGATTCTCTTAAAAAGCTTGGGGTAGGGGTCTAGGGGACCCTTTTATAGCCAAAATCACGGCCCTGTATCACAATACGTCACCTAGGCTGAAGATAAATGGAACTGTAGCACCCTGAGGGCTCGGTTGCTACAGAGGTATTGCACCTCACCCAGAGGTGTGATATCTCACTCTCAGGTAAGGATGGAGTGTGGATCAGGACCCGACACCTGCATGCATTACACCACATTGCCGTGGGGCAGGGCGACCAATATGCCTCTGAGATGGGCACGACAGTCCCTGTCCCTGGCTGGAGTGGGGGGAGGGAACACTGAGGAAGGGGAACCCTGTAGTGCAGGAGCAGGGAGGAAGCAGTTCCTGGGTGCATTGAGAAGGGAGTATAAAAGGTGGGCACCATCTTAGTTCAGTGCAGAGAAGTCTGAGCAGAAGTGGCAGGGAGCAGGGGCTCTGCATGAGCTCTGCTCCGGAGGCGGGCCTAGTAACAGAGGCCCAGGCCTTGAAGAGGGAGAAGGAAGGAAGAGGAGCGGAGAAGGCTCCAGGAACGAGGAATGAAGGGATCCCAGGGGTGCGGACGGGCGAGTCGCCACCGCACGGCCGAATCCACCTGCGTGGAGGGGTCAGGCCAAAGGGGGAGACCGGTCCCCGAAACTAGTGGAGGCAGGAAACGACCCTCAGCTAGAAACCGGAGGCTGTGACATTTTATGTGGCGCAGCCCCTCGCTACACCCGCTAGGAAGGCATCACATAGGGTCAGGGAAACTGGCGCCAAGTTTACCAAGAGGAGGCCCGAGGCAGCCGGACAGAAGGGTTGGTAAGAAAGGCCAGACAAAGGACACACAAAGGGGGTACTGTGAAGCACTCCAAAGTTATCTGGGAGTTGTCTGAGCCCCTCACCTGATGAGCACAGTACGACGTGGGCAGCCGTTACCTGCAGACGTGGTGTGGATAATAAGAACTGTGAGTAAAGGCCCTGGACTGCATCACTGACTCAGTGTCGTTACTGCTGCTGCCCTGCACCATCACCCCCATCCTCCGCATACACTGCCCTGAGGCTATACTCCTCCCGTGGGGAGTTATGCTACGCTCTGCTGCACCCACAACACCAGCCTCAGCGGTCTGCCCTGCAGCGGCGGTTCACTCTGACCGCAATCCACGGGTGGCGTAGTCGGACATTTAAACATCAAAACCACATAAATAGTTCCGCCACTGGTTTGACCACCCTGAGCCACGGAACCGGGTCACCGCCACGAAGACTACAACCACCAGCATCCACCAAAAAGGGTCCGGCTCCGGGTGTCCCAAGGCCCAGGGGGTGCATCAGAACATTTTCATCACCTTTCACAATCACCAATGGGACAAGGCAGGGATGTCCTCTGTCCCCTCTCTTATACATCCTAGTGACGGAGCACCTGCTCTCATCAATTCGCCATAACCCCAATATTAGGTGGATTGAGGTGGGAGGCACCGAGTACAAGTGCTCTCTATTTGCTGATGATGTCCTAGTATATATCACTCAATCACATATATCCATCCATGCTGTTATGGCTGAAATAGATCACTTTGTTACATGGTCAAATTTTAAAATCAATGCAGCGAAGTCTGAGGCCCTCGATGTCTCCCTCCCCAAATCCATATAGGATTCCATCCAGTCCAACTTTCCCTTTTCCTGGCCCTCACAGGGTATCAAATACTTAGGAATTCCTATTCATAGAGACCTCTCCCATCTATGTTATCTTAATTTTGGGCCCTTTACTGAACAACTCCATACAGACCACGGTTGGCAAGTTAGAACTGTAAGATTCACTACGTGAACCACTGGTGTTTTGTGGAAAAGCACATGTACACTGTGTTCCAAATTATTATGCAAAAAGTGTTTAGGAGTGATAAGGGAAGAATTTGTTTGTTTGTCAGTTAAACTCATTGATGGTGATGTGTGTCAGGGCTCTTTATATCACTGTAAGCAATTGCAGACACCTGTGCTAATTAGTTTGGCAGGTGTGTCCAATGAAAGGCAAGACTACTTAAGAAGGCTGTCTCACATTATTAAGCAGCCTACATTTTCTGCCAAAATGGGAAAGAAAAAGGATGTGTCGGCTGCTGAGAAGCAACAAATTGTGGAGTGTTTAGGTCAAGGCATGACTACAATCAACATTGTGCGATGATCAGGATGAAGTGTCTTGGCAATCAAGAAGTATGTAGCTGATTCACAGTACACACGTGTGCGTGCTGATAAGGGCAAATTGAGGACTCTTTCCTACAGGCAATTACGTCAGGTTAAAAGAGCAGCGGCAAAAAAGCCTTGTCATAGCAGCAGACAAGTTTTTGAAGCTGCTGGTGCCTCCAACGTCCCCCGAACAACAAGATGCAGGGTCCTTCAGAGGTTTGCAGCTGTGCATACGCCATCCTGTCGACTGTTAAAGACGGGAGGGGATCTCACTTCTTCTCAGGTAGACAAAAGAGATTACCTATATAGATTTCCTATAGGAATGACGCTTCAAATAAGACACTCACTACAGACTGTCTCAAGAGAATGATTCTGTTTATTTTAAGATGTAATATAATTATATACCCCAATCAACGTGGGTTGTGCTTTGATACATGCGTATGAGATGATGTAAGTAATATGTTATCTTTGGCGCAGAATAATTAAATAACAGGTGCTTGTCAATACATCTGCAGGATATTCATGATGTATGATACTCCCAACATCCTTTCTCACTGATAGTACTGAATACAGTCCAGGTCATGGTGAACTTAGGGAGTTTCCTGGTGGTGATATATTGGGACTTTATTTTGTGTACAGACATAGGACAAGTATGATAATTATAAACCAATGAGCCAATTCTTATAAAGGTCATGAGAACACTACAAGAAAATAGAACAAACAAAAGTATTGCTAAATAAGGATTATCTAACTGAAAAACAAGTCTTCTTAAAGGCAATGATTCGAAGCTGACCCATTATTTTAACACGACCTCCTCAATCCACTTCACACAAGCAGAAATGGCACCAGTGGGCCAAACATTACATGAAGACTGATTTCAAAACTGTTTTGTTCACGGATGAGTGCCGTGCAGCGCTCGATGGTCCAGATGGATGGAGTGGAGGATGGCTGGTTGATGGACACCCCATGCAAACACGGCTACAGCGCCAACAAGGAGGAGGTGGAGTAATGTTTTGGGCTGGAATCATGGGGAGAGAGATTGTCGGCCCCTTTAGGATCCCTGAAGGCGCTAAAGATGAACTCCATAATGTATGTGGATTTTCTCAAACAGCACTTCCTGCCATGGTTCAAGAAGAAGAACCGTGTATTTCACAGCAAGATCATTTTTTTGCATGATAATGCACCATCTCATGCTGCACATAAAACATCTGCATCTCTGGCTGATATGGGCATAAAAGGGGACAAACTTATGGTGTGACCCCCATTCTCCCCTGACCTCTATCCCATTCAGAACCTCTGGAGCATCATCAAAATGAGTGTCTATGATGGCGGGAGGCAGTTCACATCTAAGCAACAGCTCTGGGAGGGTATTCTGTCCTCATGCAAAACAATTGAAGCAGAAACCATCCAAAACCTGACAAATTCAATGGACGAGAGAGTTCAGAAGCTCCTTTCAAACAAGGGGTCCTATGTGAAAATGTAACATCACCTACAATAAAGTTTTGAATTGAAAACTGTTTGATTTCAGTTTCTAATAACCTGCTAATGCTTATAATTTCAAAAATGACCATTTTTTTGGTCTTTATTAAAATGAAAAGGTTGATCAAAAAGTTTGGGGGATCTAAGGGTGTGGCAACCCAGTAGTCATGATTACTTCGAATTCTGACAATATGAGGGTCATGTTGCAGGTAGTGCAGCAAGAAGGAACTTATGTGTCTTGCGCATCTCGGAGCCCCAAAATTATTTTCCGGGCTAGATGCAGCTAAAAATTATTAATAATTTTAAATCTGGTGGAGCTTAGTATAGATGGCCTATTAGGATCAGTGCTGCACACTGCTACAAAGCCCAAATTATTTTCCAGTCAAGATACAGATAAACATGATTAGTAATTTTAAATCTGGTGGAGCTTATTATAGATGGCCTAATAGAATCAGTGCTGCACACTGCTACAAAGCCCAATTTATTTTCCAGCCAAGATACAGATAAACATGATTAGTAATTTGAAAGCTTAACACGGTTGGTAGGGTGATTTTAACCAATCATCAAGCTTTTACTCTCCCCAGTATGATACAGGGGTAGAAAAGTCGTTTCGGATCCATGATTTGTTCATCTTTATGAACGTGAGTCTGTCTACATTATCAGTGGAGAGCCGCGTGCGATTATCTGTCAGCACACCACCAGCAGCGCTGAACACACGTTCAGACAGAACGCTGGCTGCGGGGCATGACAAGATCTCCAAGGCGTAAGTGGCTAGCTCCGGCCATTTATCCAGATTGGAAGCCCAAAAAGAGCAAGGGTCCAGTGACACAGTCATGGCTTCAATGTTTACTTGGAGATACTCCTGTACCATCGTCTCTAGGCGTTGACTATGGGTCAGACTTCTTGTCTCCTGTGGCCTTGCAAAGGATGGGCTAAAAAAGTGGTGAAATGATTCCGCAAAATTGATGTTACCAGCAGATACTGTGGTTCTGTTACGGTTTGAGTGCTGAACACTTGACGGTCCCACGGTTGGCAAGTTGGAACTGTGAGATTCACTACGTGCACCACTGGTGTTTTGTGGAAAAGCACATGTAAGATTCTGCAACAGTCTCTGCTGATACTCCTGCATGCGTGCATCCCTTTCTATGGCAGGAATAATTTCTGTAAATTTACTTTTGTACCGGGGATCTAACAGTGTGGCAACCCATTAGTCAGGATTATTTCTAATTCTAACAATTCGACCTGGGCTCCTGCACCTTCCTCACTAGTTTGACTGCAACCATGCGCCCTGGTAAAACCATCTCCCCCACCCTCACATGCCTGCCGCCTTGGTGCTGCCGACCGTCTGGACCTTGCAGATGTTAGCCCTTCCGCATACAACTCCTCCTCTACTTCCTCCAACTCCTCTTGTACCACCACCTGACTCCGAATTCTGTTTAACATGTGCTCCAGCATGTAAATCACCAGAATAGTCATGCTGATAATGGCACCGTCAGCACTAAACATCTTCGTCGCCATTTCAAAACTGTGCAGAAGGGTGCATAGGTCCCTGATCTGAGACCACTCCTCCAGCGTGATTTGCCCCACCTCTGGATCTCGTTGGCCCAGGCTATACGTCAGAACGTATTGCACCAGGGCTTGTCGGTTCTGCCACAGTCGCTGCAAAATGTGCAGAGTTGAATTTCACCAGGTAGGCACATCGCATTTTAGCCGGTGAAGTGGCAGGCCCAACGACTTCTGTAGAGATGTAAGTCGCTGAGCTGCGGGATGCGAACGGCGGAAGTGAGCACACAGCGACCGTGCCCTCTGCAGAAGGCCATCTAGTCTGGGATAGTGGGCTAAAAATTGCTGGACAACAAGGTTCAACACGTGAGCCATACATGGCACGTGTGTGACATTGCCCCGGCGAAGGGCCGCACCCAGGTTTGCAGCATTGTCGCACACGGCCTTCCCTGGTTTCAGGTCCAGTGGAGACAACCATTCATGAAATTGGTTCTCCAGAGCTGACCACAACTCCTCAGCTGTGTGACTCACATTTCCCAGACATTTCAAAGTAAAAACCGCCTGATGACAGTTGAGCCCTACTGCCAGCATAGTAAGGAGGTGTGCAGGATCCCTTCTGCGCAGTTAGAAAGCTTGTGGCATGACCAGACAGGCTTTGGGTGCAGGTTGAAGACCGAGAGGAGGTTGAGGAGGCAGAAGCAGTGGAGGAACTTTGACATAAAGAGGATTGACGCACAACTCATGGGGACGGCAAGACTTGGACAGCAGCCCCTTGTCCTGCTGTCACCATAGTTACCCAGTGCCCAGTCAGCGACATGTAACGCCCCTGTCCATGCCTACTCGTCCAAGTGTCTGTGGTGAAATGCACCCTGTCACACACAGAGTTTCTCAAAGAAGCGGTGATGTTGTGTGCGACATGCTGGTGGAGCGCAGGCACACCTTTCTTTGAGAAGTAGTGCCGACTGGGCATCTGGTACTGGGGCACTGCGACGGACATAAGGTCTCGAAAATCCTCTGTGTCCACCAGGCGGAAAGGCAGCATTTCTGTAGCCAAGAGCTTGCAGATGGTGAAATTCAACCTCTTAGCTTTCTCATGGCTAGGAGGAAATGGTCTTTTACTTGTCCACATCTGAGGGACCGAGGGCTGGCTATTGTGCTTAGACGGGGTTGATAAGGGTGTCCCCGGCAAACTGCCCGTCTGTGAGGAAGATGCAGGCGGACATGTTAGGTTGCCTTGATCCAAAGGTGGTGCTATCGATGTCGGACAGCGCTCAACACCAGCTGGTGTTACCACCTCCAAAGAAAATGATGACCTGCCAATCACGCTGGCTGTTGCGGGTAAAGAGGTGGCAGGTCTGCGCCCCAAAACAGGTGTGACTGCTGTCCCCCCAGTCACAGAGGATGAAGAGGCCGCGGATGCACAAGATATGGCAGACGGTGGTTGGCCCGGCTGGCTAGGCCGCATTGTAGCACACTGAGCTTCCCACTGCAACTTATGCTTCATGTCCATGTGCCGGTTCATGCATGAAGTACTCAAACTATGTATTTTTTGGCCTCTACTTAGCTTTTGCTGACAAATGTTACAGATAACACGAGTTGGGTCATCTTTATCGATCTGAAAAAATGCCCAGGCTATGCAAGGCTTAGCACCCATGCGACCTGTAGAGCCACCACGACTTGTTGTGAGAGGCAGAGTTGTGTTTGAGGATGCAGTTGTTGACGTGCTTCCAGTACTACGTCTCTGTCCAGGAAGGCGCAACCTGACCTCGTCGTCACTAGCATCTTCCTCCACCTCCTCTGCTGACCTCATCTCTTGGCTGACTGTGACTCATACTCAGACGGGCAGCTGGAAATTTGGGAGCTGTGAGGAAGCAAGTGCGATTGGGGTGACACCTTTGAGGACTGGAGTATTTGTGATGTTGAAGTTGATGTGGAGGAGAGCCCACTTAAATAAGCACTTGATATCCGTTGAAGCACCTGCTCTTTTTGTGCCTCATCTGGAATTTGTAGCGATTGGCGTGGCCGTAAGAAAGGGATCTTATCACATTGTCCGCTAAAAGAAGTAGACATTTTAGTTTGGCTGGAAGATGGTCTTTCTTCTGCAGATGTTACTGTTGCTTTAACACCTACCCCAAGGACACAACCTTTTTTCCCCTTCCCAACACTCCTATTCCCCTTTCCACCAGCATCAGGCCTTTTTCCACTCATATTGGTGGTTAACTAATTCACAACTCTGGAGTTGTTTGCACAAAAAAACAATGGATGGGAACCGAGCAGAGCTGAGTGGCCAAACTGTAGTATTAGGCCAAAACTATTGGCTGGGTTAGATGCAGAAAAAAATTATATTCAATTTGCAACCTGATGGAGGTTAGTATAGATGGACTAATAGTACAAGTCCCACACACAGCTAGAAGCCCAAATATTTTTTCAGAGGTAGAAGCAGAAAAAAATTGTATTCAGTTTGCAACCTGATTGAGGTCAGTATAGATGGACTAATAGAACAAGTCCTACACACAGCTAGAAGCCCAAATATTTTTTCAGAGGTAGATGCAGAAAAAAATTATATTCAGTTTGCAACCTGATGGAGGTCAGTATAGATGGACTAAAAGAACAAATCCCACACACAGCTAGAAGCCCAAATATTTTTTCAGAGGTAGATGCAGAAAAAAAATATATTCAGTTTGCAACCTGATGGAGGTCAGTATAGATGGACTAATAGAGAAAGTCCCACACACTGCTAGAAGGCCAAATATTTTTTCAGAGCTAGATGCTGACAAAAAATTATTTTGAATTTGCAACCTGATGGAGGTCAGTATAGGTGGACTAATAGAACAAGTCCCATACACTGCTAGAAGGCCAAATATTTTTTCAGAGGTAGATGCAGAAAAAAGATATATTCAGTTTGCAACCTGATGGAGGTCTGTATAGATGGATTAATAGAACAAATCCCACACACAGCTAGAAGCCCAATATTTTTTCAGAGGTAGATGCAGAAAAAAAATATATTCAGTTTGCAACCTGATGGAGGTCAGTATAGATGGACTAATAGAGAAAGTTCCACATACTGCTAGAAGGCCAAATATTTTTTCAGAGCTAGATGCAGATATAAATTATTTTTAATTTGCAACCTGATGGAGATCAGTATAGATGGACTAATAGAGAAAGTCCCACACACTGCTAGAAGGCCAAATATTTTTTCAGAGCTAGATGCAGAAAAAAATTATATTCAGTTTGCAACCTGATGGAGGTCAGTATAGATGGACTAATAGAGAAAGTCCCACACACTGTTAGAAGGCCAAATATTTTTTCAGAGCTAGATGCAGACAAAAAATTATTTTTAATTTGCAACCTGATGGAGGTCAAAATAGATGGACTAATAGAGAAAGTCCCACACACAGCTAGAAGGCCAAATATTTTTTCAGAGGTAGATGCAGATAAAAATTATTTTTAATTTGCAGCCTGATGGAGGTCAGTTTAGATGGACTAATAGAGAAAGTCCCACACACAGCTAGAAGGCCAAATATTTTTTCAGAGGTAGATGCAGATAAAAATTATTTTTAATTTGCAGCCTGATGGAGGTCAGTATAGATGGACTAATAGAGAAAGTCCCACACACTGCTAGAAGGCCAAATATTTTTTCAGAGCTAGATGCAGATATAAATTATTTTTAATTTGCAACCTGATGGAGGTCAGTATAGATGGACTAATAGAGAAAGTCCCACACAATGTGTAGCGTCGGCGTCCCTGCCCTCTGCTAGGCAGGGACGCTGTTCCCCTCACCTCTCTGCTCCGAGCCCGGCGTCCTCCTCCCGCTCTGCTGGCAGCGTGCGCTCCTTCCTGGCCATTGTGCTTAGGGCGCGCGCTGCTCCCTCCCTCTTAAAGGGGCCGCGCGCGCCGTCCTAAGGAGTCCCTGGCCAATGGCCGGAGGACTTCATCATATATAAGGCACCTCCTCCAAAATGGAGGTGCCCGAGCAATGTTGTTGCACTGTTCACTACTCTGCTTCAGCCCTCAGGTCCCGTTGCCAGTTACCTGTCAGTTACCTGCCTGATTCCTGCCAGAGTCCTGCCAGTTTGCTGTCTGCTTCCTGCCTGTTATTCCTGCTACCTGCCTGCTTGCCAGAGGTCCGACGGTCTGCCTTACTACACCTGTCAGTCTGTCTAAGGACCAGCCTGCCCGCTCACCTGGGAGCGCACATCAGCTACCTGCCTGCTTGCCAGAGGTCCGACGGTCAGCCCTACTACTCCTGTCTGTCTGTCTATGGACCAGCTTGCCCGCTCACCTGGGAGCGCACTCCTGCTACCTGCCTGCTAGCCTTCCTGGAGGCTCCGCCGTCACGTGCTGTGACCACCTGCCATTCCAGAGACTCCTGCCCGCTCACCTGGGAGCGCACGCCTGTTACCTGCCCGCTAGCCTACCTGGAGGCTCCGCCGTCACGTGCTGTGACCACCTGCCATTCCAGAGACTCTCGCTTGCTCACCTGGGAGCATACATCAACCATCTTCCTGCTAGCCTACCTGGAGGCTCTGCCATCACAGGTCGTACCTACCCTTTACCCAGAGACTGCCCCGGTCACTTGCCGTGACCTCCTGCCCGTTCATTCAGAGACTGCCCCGGTCACTTGCCGTGACCTCCTGCCCGTTCATTCAGAGACTGCCCCGGTCACTTGCCGTGACCTCCTGCCCGTTCATTCAGAGACTGCCCCGGTCACTTGCCGTGACCTTCTGCCCGTTCATTCAGAGACTGCCCCGGTCACTTGCCGTGACCTCCAGCCCGTTCACTCAGAGACTGTCCCGGTCACCTGCTGTGACTGCCTGCCCTTGTATAGTAGCTCAGAGGTTCCGCCTCCCAGACCCGTTACAGTTTGCTCGGGCCATGGAACCCGGTGGCACCCAAGCTCCCTCGCTCTCGGACCTGTGTCATGAACTGTCCCGTCAAAGGTCCCAACAGGAGTCCATCCTGGGTCACCTGCGGAATGTCAATACTCGTCTGGACACTCTGACTGCTCCACCAGCAACCTCCGCCAGTGCCATGTCTCGCAATCCGGCAGCTCCGCTGCCCACTAATACCATGATATCCTACCCCGGACCCCGGCTTTCTGCACCTCCTCGCTTCGGAGGCGACTCCGCCCAGGCTCGGGGCTTCATAAATCAGTGCACCCTGCACTTTGAACTATTGTCCCACCAGTTTAACTCCGACCGAGCCAAAATTGCATTCATCATGTCCCATCTCACCGGGGAGGCCCTGGCCTGGCTAAATCCTCTATCGGAGAGAGGAGACCCCCTGGTGTCCAACTTGCCTGCTTTCCTCACGGCTTTCCGGAAAGTCTTTGACGAACCCGGACGGAAGACCTCATCCGCATCATCACTGCTACGCCTCCGTCAGGAAAGTCTCACTGTGGGCCAATACGCCTTACGATTCCGTACCCTTGCCTCGGAGCTGGCCTGGGATAACGACGCTCTGGTATCCGTCTTCTGGGAGGGTCTGTCCGGCCGTATTAAAGATGAACTTGCCAGTCGGGACATTCCTACCACTCTCGATGACTTAATAACTCTTGCCACCCGGATTGACCTACGGTTCCAGGAGCGTGCCAGAGAGGTCACCCGTGAGAGGAGGTTACCACGTCTAGCTCCTACTTTTCAGAAACCCGTCACTCCCTCCGTCTCTACCCAGGTACACTCTCCTGAGCCTATGCAGGTCGACCAGACCAAGATGGTCAAAACCCGTCAGGACTTACGCCGTGCCGAGGGGAGCTGCTTCTACTGTGGCAGTAAGGAGCACCGGATCCGTGCCTGCCCGGAGAGGTCGGGAAACGCCTGTGTCTAGGTTCGCTCAGAGAGGTCGACCTAGACAAGAATAAATCCTCTCCATCTCTGCTACTGTCAGTCTCAATCATCTGCGGGGAGAACCGTTATTTCGAACTAGCCCAACTTGACTCTGGAGCAGCCGGGAATCTTATTTCACAGTCCCTGGTAGAAAAATACCGCATTCCCACCAAACCTCTGCCTGCACCATTATCTGTCGCTGCTGTGGATGGGGGCCTCTTACCACGTCCCATCCAACTCATCACCGAATCCATAACCCTGCAGGTGGGAATGCTGCATTCTGAGAGTATCTCTTTTCATGTTCTGCCTGGACTCTCTCACGCCCTCTTACTAGGTCTACCTTGGCTCCAGAGACATGCACCCGTGCTTGACTGGCAGACCAGAGAAGTCCTTCGCTGGGGACAGGACTGTCATAAGACTTGTTTGGTTCCTGTTCATCCCGTCCGTCCTTCTCCTACCCCAACTAATCTACCTGGACTTCCGATTCCCTATTGGTCATTTGCTGATGTCTTTAATAAAAAGGAGGCAGAGACATTACCCCCTCATAGACCATACGACTGTCCTATCGACCTGTTACCCGGTACTACTCCTCCCCGTGGGCGCATTTACCCATTGTCCGCTGCTGAGACCCGGTCGATGTCCGAATATATTGAGGAGAATTTGGCCAGGGGATTCATCCGGAAATCTACCTCCCCGGCGGGAGCAGGCTTCTTCTTCGTAAAAAAGAAGGACGGCTCTCTCCGTCCCTGTATTGACTATAGAGGCCTTAACCAGATCACGTTGAAGAATAAGTACCCCCTTCCGCTCATTCCAGAATTATTTGATCGCCTGAGGGGGGCTAGAGTCTTCACCAAACTTGACCTCCGTGGGGCGTACAACCTGGTCCGTATCCGTCAAGGGGATGAATGGAAGACTGCATTCAACACCCGGGACGGCCACTATGAATATCTGGTAATGCCCTTTGGTCTCTGTAACGCTCCTGCCGTCTTTCAAGAGTTGGTCAATGACATCTTCCGGGACCTTCTCTACTTCTGCGTTGTGGTGTACCTGGACGACATCTTGGTCTTCTCTCCGGATCTCCAGACTCACCGGAGGGACGTTCGTCAGGTCCTGCTCAGGCTCAGGCAGAATCACCTCTTCGCTAAATATGAGAAGTGCCTCTTTGAGCAGACCTCGCTTCCGTTTTTGGGCTACATTATTTCTCAGACCGGCCTACGAATGGATCCAGAGAAACTGTCTGCCATCGAGAAATGGCCCCGACCGGAGGGGTTGAAGGCCATTCAGCGGTTCCTGGGCTTCGCCAACTACTACAGCCTCTTCATACCACACTTCTCTTCCCGGACTGCCCCAATTTCCGCGCTCACCCGTAAGGGTACTAACCCCAAAGAGTGGCCGCCCGAAGCAGAGGAGGCCTTTCTTTCCTTAAAACAGGCCTTCTCTTCCGCCCCGGTGCTGCATCGTCCGGATGGCAACAAGCAGTTCTTCCTGGAGGTTGACGCTTCCTCCTCTGGAGCCGGAGCTGTACTTACTCAAAAATCATCTTCCGGGAGGATGGTAACTTGCGGCTTCTTCTCCAAACTCTTCTCCTCTTCTGAGCGCAATTATTCCATAGGAGACCGAGAGTTATTGGCCATCAAGCTGGCATTGGAGGAGTGGCGTTACCTGCTCGAGGGGGCTCTTCATCCGGTAATAATTTACACTGACCACAAGAACTTGGCTTATCTCCAGCATGCCCAGAGACTTAACCCGCGCCAAGCCCGGTGGTCCTTGTTTTTTGCTCGCTTTGATTTCGTTCTACATTTTCGCCCGGCTGACAAGAACATCAAAGCGGACGCCTTGTCCCGATCCTTTCTGGTATCTGACCTCGAGGAAGAACCTAAACATATCATCGATCCCGCCAGAGTAATGCAGGTGGCTCCCGTGAGTCTAAATCGTCTTCCTCCTGGTAAAACGTTCGTATCGGTTCCTGATCGGGAGAAGATCCTACACTGGGGTCATTCGTCTAAACTAGCTGGCCACTCTGGTCAGAAAAAGACCCTCCAGCTTATTACCCGGCACTACTGGTGGCCTAACCTGCACAAGGATGTAATAGACTTTGTTTCTGCCTGTGTGTCCTGCGCCCGCAACAAAGTTCCGAGACACCTGCCAGCCGGTCGCCTCCTTCCTCTGCCAGTACCTGCTGCCCCCTGGCAGCATATAGCGATGGACTTCATAACTGATCTGCCCGTTTCTGCCGGTTGTACGGTCATTTGGGTGGTCGCTGACCGCTTTTCCAAGATGGCTCACTTCATTCCCCTGCCAGGCCTCCCGTCTGCACCTGAGCTGGCTAAAGACTTTATCCGCCACATCTTCCGTCTTCATGGCCTGCCCCGTCACATCGTGTCGGATCGTGGGGTACAGTTCACTTCTCGTTTCTGGAGAGCCACTTGTAAATTGCTAGACGTCACCCTGGACTTCTCCTCCGCTTACCACCCACAGTCTAATGGTCAAGTGGAGCGGATCAATCAGAACCTGACCAGTTACCTCCGGCACTTCGTTAATGCCCACCATTCTGACTGGGTGGATCTCCTGCCATGGGCCGAATTCTCGTACAACAATCACGAGAGCGAATCTTCCTCCAAATCCCCGTTTTTTGTAGTCTTCGGTCAACATCCTCGGATCCCGTTTCCCGTCTCCACCTCGGTGGACAATCCGGCTGCGGAATCTCTTGTTAACAAATTTTCCTCCATATGGGAGAGTACCCGGTCCGCACTCCTTCTGTTATCCGAGCGTATGAAAAGACATGCAGACAAAAAAGTCTGGATCCTCCTCAATTCCGTCCTGGGGATAAAGTCTGGCTCTCGTCCAAGTATGTCCGGCTCAAGATTCCTTCCTATAAGTTAGGGCCTCGGTTCATCGGTCCTCTGGAGGTCATCAGTCAGATCAACCCGGTGGCCTATAAATTGAAACTCCCGGCCAACTTGCGGATCCCTAACTCCTTCCATGTATCTCTCCTCAAACCCGTGGTACTTAACTCTTTCTCCAAGTCTACAGGTACGCCTCCTGCTCCGGTTTCCGCTGAAAACGAATTTGAGGTAGAGAACATTCTGGCCACCAAAAGGGTAAGAGGGAAGACCTTTTTTCTAGTAGATTGGAAGGGGTTTGGTCCTGAAGAGAGAACATGGGAGCCCCGGGAGAACATCCATGCCCCTCTCATCCTTGCTAAATTTCTGTCTGGCCTAAAAAAGGGGGGGCCTAAAGGGGGGGGTACTGTAGCGTCGGCGTCCCTGCCCTCTGCTAGGCAGGGACGCTGTTCCCCTCTCCTCTCTGCTCCGAGTCCGGCGTCCTCCTCCCGCTCTGCTGGCAGCGCGCTCTCCTTCCCGGCCACTGTGCTTATGGCACGCGCGCGCGCGCTCCCTGCCTCTTAAAGGGGCCGCGCGCGCCGTCCTAAGGAGTCCCCGGCCAATGGCCGGAGGACTTCATCATATATAAGGCACCTCCTCCAAAATGGAGGTGCCCGAGCAATGTTGTTGCACTGTTCACTACTCTGCTTCAGCCCTCAGGTCCCGTTGCCAGTTACCTGTCAGTTACCTGCCT
Organism: Phyllobates terribilis; assembly: GCF_046119375.1. NCBI lineage: Eukaryota > Metazoa > Chordata > Amphibia > Anura > Dendrobatidae > Phyllobates > Phyllobates terribilis. Next base: position 7,553,044 of record NW_027362792.1, read on the forward strand.
GATTCCTGCCAGATTCCTGCCAGTTTGCTGTCTGCTTCCTGCCTGTTATTCCTGCTACCTGCCTGCTTGCCAGAGATCCGACGGTCTGCCTTACTACACCTGTCAGTCTGTCTAAGGACCAGCCTGCCCGCTCACCTGGGAGCGCACATCAGCTACCTGCCTGCTTGCCAGAGGTCCGACGGTCAGCCCTACTACTCCTATCTGTCTGTCTATGGACAAGCTTGCCCGCTCACCTGGGAGCACACTCCTGCTACCTGCCTGCTAGCCTACCTGGAGGCTCCGCCGTCACGTGCTGTGACCACCTGCCATTCCAGAGACTCCTGCCCGCTCACCTGGGAGCGCACGCCTGTTACCTGCCCGCTAGCCTACCTGGAGGCTCCGCCGTCACGTGCTGTGACCACCTGCCATTCCAGAGACTCTCGCTTGCTCACCTGGGAGCATACATCAACCATCTGCCTGCTAGCCTACCTGGAGGCTCTGCTATCACAGGTCGTACCTACCCTTTACCCAGAGACTGCCCCGGTCACTTGCCGTGACCTCCTGCCCGTTCATTCAGAGACTGCCCCGGTCACTTGCCGTGACCTCCTGCCCGTTCATTCAGAGACTGCCCCGGTCACTTGCCGTGACCTCCTGCCCGTTCATTCAGAGACTGCCCCGGTCACTTGCCGTGACCTTCTGCCCGTTCATTCAGAGACTGCCCCGGTCACTTGCCGTGACCTCCAGCCCGTTCACTCAGAGACTGTCCCGGTCACCTGCTGTGACTGCCTGCCCGTCTTCCCTGGTCGCCACCCGCTCCCTTACAAGGACCGCCCCCTTGTATAGTAGCTCAGAGGTTCCGCCTCCCAGACCCGTTACACAGTGCTAGAAGGCCAAATATTTTTTCAGAGCTAGATGCAGAAAAAAATTATATTCAGCTTGCAACCTGATGGAGGTCAGTATAGATGGACTAATAGAACAAGTCCCACACACAGCTAGAAGCCCAAATATTTTTACAGAGGTAGATGCAGAAAAAATTATATTCAGTTTGCAACCTGATGGAGGTCTGTATAGATGGATTAATAGAACAAGTCCCACACACAGCTAGAAGCCCAATATTTTTCAGAGGTAGATGCAGAAAAAAAATATATTCAGTTTGCAACCTGATGGAGGTCAGTATAGATGGACTAATAGAGAAAGTCCCACACACTGCTAGAAGGCCAAATATTTTTTCAGAGATAGATGCAGACAAAAAATTATTTTGAATTTGCAACCTGATGGAGGTCAGTATAGATGGACTAATAGAGAAAGTCCCACACACTGCTAGAAGGCCAAATATTTTTTCAGAGCTAGATGCAGACAAAAAATTATTTTTAATTTGCAACCTGATGGAGGTCAGTATAGATGGACTAATAGAGAAAGTCCCACACACACCTAGAAGGCCAAATATTTTTTCAGAGCTAGATGCAGAAAAAAAATTATATTCAGTTTGCAACCTGATGGAGGTCAGTATAGATGGACTAATAGAACAAGTCCCACACACAGCTAGAAGGCCAAATAATTTTTCAGAGGTAGATGCAGATAAAAATTATTTTTAATGTGCAGCCTGATGGAGGTCAGTATAGATGGACTAATAGAGAAAGTCCCACACACTGCTAGAAGGCCAAATATTTTTTCAGAGCTAGATGCAGAAAAAAATTATATTCAGTTTGCAACCTGATGGAGGTCAGTATAGATGGACTAATAGAACAAGTCCCACACACAGCTAGAAGCCCAAATATTTTTTCAGAGGTAGATGCAGAAAATTTTTTTATTCAGTTTGCAACCTGATGGAGGTCTGTATAGATGGATTAATAGAACAAGTCCCACACACAGCTAGAAGCCCAATATTTTTTCAGAGGTAGATGCAGAAATAAAATATATTCAGCTTGCAACCTGATGGAGGTCAGTATAGATGGACTAATAGAGAAAGTCCCACACACTGCTAGAAGGCCAAATATTTTTTCAGAGCTAGATGCAGACAAAAAATATTTTTAATTTGCAACCTGATGGAGGTCAGTATAGATGGACTAATAGAGAAAGTCCCACACACTGCTAGAAGGCCAAATATTTTTTCAGAGCTAGATGCAGAAAAAAATTATATTCAGTTTGCAACCTGATTGAGGTCAGTATAGATGGACTAATAGAGCAAGTCCCACACACAGCTAGAAGGCCAAATATTTTTTCAGAGGTAGATGCAGATAAAAATTATTTTTAATTTGCAGCCTGATGGAGGTCAGTATAGATGGACTAATAGAGAAAGTCCCACACACTGCTAGGAGGCCAAATATTTTTTCAGAGCTAGATGCAGACAAAAAATTATTTTGAATTTGCAACCTGATGGGGGTCAGTATAGATGGACTAATAGAGAAAGTCCCACACACTGCTAGAAGGCCAAATATTTTTTCAGAGCTAGATGCAGACAAAAAATTATTTTTAATTTGCAACCTGATGGAGGTTAGTATAGATGGACTAATAGAGAAAGTCCCACACACTGCTAGAAGGCCACATATTTTTTCAGAGCTAGAAGCAGATATAAATTATTTTTAATTTGCAACCTGATGGAGGTCAGTATAGATGGACTAATAGAGAAAGTCCCACACACTGCTAGAAGGCCAAATATTTTTTCAGAGCTAGATGCAGAAAAAAATTATATTCAGTTTGCAACCTGATGGAGGTCAGTATAGATGGACTAATAGACAAGTCCCACACACAGCTAGAAGGCCAAATATTTTTTCAGAGGTAGATGCAGCTAAACATTATTTTTAATTTGCAGCCTGATGGAGGTCAATATAGATGGACTAATAGAACAAGTCCCACACACTGCTAGAAGGCCAAATATTTTTTCAGAGCTAGTTGCAGAAAAAAATTATTTTCAGTTTGCAACCTGATGGAGGTCAGTATAGATGGACTAATAGAACAAGTCCCACACACAGCTAGAAGCCCAAATATTTTTTCAGAGCTAGATGCAGAAAAAAATTATATTCAATTTGCGACCTGATGGAGGTCAGTATAGATGGACTAATAGAATGATGCTATGCCCAAAAGATTTTACTTCACTAGGTGCAGTAAAAAAATTGGTATTCTATACACAGGTGGTATATCTTGCAACGCAGAAAGGCTACTCCACTGACTAACACACTCTGCAATAGGCCAAAAAGAATTAGCTTTGCTAGATTCAGCCAAATGCTGTGAAAAAAACTTACACAGCACTGGCACAGACCTGCCTGGCAAAAACTGATAGGAACTGATGTAACCTAGTCCTGAAAAGGACTGCAATTACAATTAGTCTTTACTCCCACAATCTATCTATTTAAGAGCACTGACCTGCCTTATAAAAGTCGTAGGAAATGCTGTAACCTAGTCCTTAAAAGGACTGCAATTACAACTATTCCCTACTCCCAAGCTATCTGTAGATTTGTGCGAAAATTGGCTTGAAGGTAACAAGGTATAGCGCACACAGCAACAGCGGTGCCGTCTAACACGCAGCTGCAGCAGTGAGAACATGGTGGCGACGGGGAAAATGGCTTGGTCTTATAGGGCAAGTGTAACATACCTGGCGGCGTCCTTGCATAGTGGTCCATCTCCCACTGTGCAAGAGCGCGCACTTGATCTCCTGTCCAGAATGTCTCTCTGGCTTCCCTCCATGCTGTCTGTTTGTGTCTGTTTCTGCTGCTTAAGGGCGGCGCCCGATGACTTCCTGCTTTTTGTACCTGCTGTGGGTCACACCCCTTGTGCGTCCTCAGCCTATTGCTGTCTGTCACCTGGTATATAGCTCAGCTGCTCCCATCTATTCCTGCCTGAGCATAGTGTTTCTTTCAGTGTGTGCTTGCACTCTGAAGGTGCCAGGTCCTGTTCTGTGTTCTCTTTTCTGCCTATCCTGGAGGCTGTATTTCCAGGCCTGTCTGAACACGCTCCTAGCCTGTTCCTCCTGCCTTCTAGGGGCCGATTACCTAGACCTGTTCCTGTATCTTGTCTGACCTGTCTGAACACGCTCCTAGCCTGTTCCTCCCGCCTTCTAGGGGCCGATTACCTAGACCCGCTCCTGTATCTTGTCTGTCCTGTCTGAACACGCTCCTTGCCTGTTCGTCCTGCCTCTCTGGGGGCCGTATTCCCAGACCCGCTCCTGTATTTTGCTGCAGTGTCGGTCTCCTCCGTACACTCAGTTCCAGTCTGAACTCTCTCCTATCCTTTACCTGTTTTGCCTCTATGTCCGTTCCCTTCCTTTTTCTGCAGAGTCTGAACTCGTACCTAACTCCTGCTTGTTGTCTCTGTACTCCCGTTTGTGAGTTTGTGGTCCACTCGCTACTTCTCTGCAAGTACTCTGTGAGTATCTGGCTCTGCCTTTCCCTTCCTGTCTGTTCCGTGTGAACAGAGCCCTGTTCCCCCTGCTCAGCCTTGCCAGCTCTGACTCCTTTGCTCACCGCTCCGGCGGTTCTAGCCTGCTCTGACTCCTTTGCTCACCGCTCCGGCGGTTCTAGCCTGCTCTGACTCCTTTGCTCACTGCTCCGGCGGTTCTAGCCTGCTCTGACTCCTTTGCTCACCGCTCCGGCGGTTCTAGCCTGCTCTGACTCCTTTGCTCACCGCTCCGGCGGTTCTAGCCTGCTCTGACTCCTTTGCTCACCGCTCCGGCGGTTCTAGCCTGCTCTGACTCCTTTGCTCACCGCTCCGGCGGTTCTAGCCTGCTCTGACTCCTTTGCTCGCTGCTCCGGCAGCCTTGCTCCGCTCTGACCCTTTTGCTCACTGCTCCGGCAGTCTCGCTCCGCTCTTATCCTTTTGCTCACTGCTCCGGCAGTCTTGCTCCACTCTTGCTCACCGCTCCAGGCGGTCTCGTCCTGCTTTACTCTTGCTCACTGCTCCGGCAGTCTCGCTCAGCTCTGATCCTTTGCTCACCGCTCCAGGCGGCCTTGTCCTGCCCTGTTCTCGCTCACCTCTCTGGGCGGCCTCACTCTGCTGTGTTTGTCCGCCACATCTGTGGTTCTGTTCCTGAGTCTCAGTGTGTACTGGGTCCTATCCCACCAGTGTCCCTACCTGCTAGTGCCTCCCTGTCTGCACTCTAGCTGTGCTTGCCTGTACCCCTCTGCCTGTATTGTTCCTGAGTCCCAGTGTGTACTGGGTCCTATCCCGCCTGTGTTCCTACCTGCTAGTGCCTCCCTGTCTGCACTCTAGCTGTGCTTGCCTGTACCCCCGGCCTGCATACCCACCTGCCTGCATACCAGTCGTGCCTGCCTATACCCACCAGTCTGTGTGCCAGCCTACCAGTCTGTTCCTGTATTCCCCTGTGTGGGTCAACAGCCGTGTCCGGGGTCTGTCCTGGAGTAGCACCTGGTCCCTCTGCTCGGTTCCTCCTTGGTGCACTGGCGTCGTATGCCGTCGTGCGACCCTGGTCGGATCGGGTGAATACCTAGTTACGCCCCTCCAGGCATTCACTCTCCGGCACGGTCCAGTGGAATCACTTCAATCACACGCACACGCCGCTCAGCCCGGGCGTGTGCATAACAGCAAGGACATGTGACATACACTGCCAATGACACATGCCCTTGCTTGTGTGAAAAAAAGCACTTCGCTCCGTGTGTGCCCTGCTGATAGGCTGACAGATTGCACTTCCCCACTGTAAATGCGGGAAAGAGAAAAAAAAATGGAGATCTTCATTATTCCTGCAGAGATCCATCCCCTGCCCCTCCCCCCACCCCGCTGTACACTCAAACTGCGTATTAACATTAATTTTCATCATTACTGAGAAAAAATCCAGTTATGATTTTGGTGCACAAACAGTTATCGAACATAACCTCGAACAGCCGAATTTTTCTCAAATCGTTCGTGTTCGCCGAACGGCTCGAACACCGACCAAAACAGCTCGAATTTGAGATTGGCGAACAGTTCGAGTCGAACAATGCTCATCTCTATTCGTAATTTCTCGTCCATGGTTAAGCCTCTCACAGACATGACTAAAAAGGGGACGGATTTTTCTAGGTGGTCTGACAAGGCTTGTCAAGCATTCTCCTCCTTGAAAAAATGTTTTGCCTCGGCACCCATACTCATTCAACCTGATGCGTCACAGCCATTCATTGTAGAGGTAGACGCTTCCGAGGTAGGGGTGGGAGCTGTATTGTCACAAGGTTCGTCCCCTGGTAAGTGGCATCTGTGCGCCTTTTTCACTAAAAAATTGTCGTCCGCTGAGAGGAATTACGATGTCGGCAATGGGGAACTCTTGGCCATTAAGTTAGCTTTTGAGGAGTGGCGCCATTTTTTAGAGGGGGCAGTCCATCCGGTCACCGTCATCACCGATCAGAAGAACCTGCTATATCTGGAGTCTGCGAAACGTCTGAATCCCAGACAAGCTAGGTGGTCATTGTTTTTTACCAGGTTTAATTTTGTCGTTACATATCGTCCTGGGTCAAAAAATGTAAAGGCGGATGCCTTATCTCGTAGTTTCCCTGGGGCCGGGAATACGGACGACCCGATTCTTATCCTTCAGGAGGGGGTGGTGGTTTCGGCAGTATGCTCTGAGCTTGAGGAGGAGGTATTGGAGGCTCAGGGGGACGCCCCTGTTGGACCTCCGGGGAGACTGTTTGTTCCAGATCAGTTGCGACAAAAGGTGATCGAGGCACACCATAACTCAGTTTTTGCAGGACACCCGGGGAGTAAAGCAATTGTGGATCTCCTCTCGCGTCGGTTTTGGTGGCCTAACTTACATAAGGAGGTGGTAATTTTTGTCGCGTCCTGTGGGGTTTGTGCGCGCTCTAAGACCTCACATACCCGTCCGTCTGGGGCCCTCTTACCTTTGAAGATCCCGGAGCGTCCTTGGACTCATCTGTCTATGGACTTTATTACGGACCTCCCTCCGTCTTCGGGTAAAACGGTCATACTCGTTGTAGTGGACAGGTTCAGCAAGATGGCACATTTTATCGCTCTTCCTGCTCTTCCTAATGCTAAAACTCTTGCGCAGGTGTTCATTGGGGAGATTGTGAGGCTTCACGGGGTACAATCCGAGGTGGTGTCAGATCGGGGGTCTCAGTTTGTGTCCAAATTCTGGAAGGCGTTTTGTACACGGCGGGGGATGCATTTATCGTTCTCATCGGCTTTTCATCCTCAGACCAATGGTCAGACGGAACGTATGAACCAGAGCTTGGAGACATATCTCCGGTGTTTTGTGTCAGAGAACCAGGAGGACTGGGCTTCTTTCTTACCTCTGGCAGAGTTTGCTCTTAATAATAGGCGGAGCGAGTCCACTGGTAAGTCCCCGTTTTTTGGGGCATATGGTTTTCACCCCTAGTTTTGTACTTTCAGTAGGGGGGGCTCTTCGGGGGTTCCTGAGGAGGAACGATTTTCCTCATCACTCGCTTCAGTATGGAGAGGGGTGCTGAAGAATCTGAATACTATGGGGAACCGATACAAACGTATGGCTGATAGGAGGAGAGTGTCTGGTCCGGACCTAAGTGTGAACGATCGGGTACGGTTGTCTACCAGGAATATAAAACTTAAGGTTCCCTCCTGGAAACTGGGTCCCAGGTTCATCGGGCCGTACAGGATCAGTTCTATAATTAATCCGGTGGCATTCCGTCTTGACCTCCTCCCTACGTTTAAAATTCACAACGTGTTCCACAGATCATTGCTTAAGAGGTATGTGGCGCCTGTGGTACCGTCATCTTTACCTCCTCCTCCAGTGGTGGTCAATGGTAACTTGGAGTTCCAGGTATCGAGGGTCATCGATTCACGCTTTAATCGCCGGTCCCTTCAGTACCTGGTTCATTGGAAGGGGTATGGTCCTGAGGAGAGGATGTGGGTTCCTGCGTCGGATATTAACGCAGACCGATTAGTTCGGGCCTTCCACACGACTCACCCGGATAAACCTGGCCCTGAGAGTCCGGAGGCCCCTCGTAGAAGGGGGGGTACTGTCACGGGTGTGTCGCCACGAAGATCATCACGATTACACAGCCTGACTTCTCGCAGCTGAGTTTTTGGTGCTTTGTGTTTTTTGGCAGTAAGGGAGTTAACTCTCTCTGTCTCTGTGCTAGACGCCTCGCCCAGCTGCAATCAATGTTGCTGTAGTGGAACTCCTTCAAATGCCTGCCTGTCTGTTAGGGAAGTGTCAGTGAAAGCATTTCATGCAGACTAACAGAGCGGATCGTGGTATTTGGAGTTTCAGAGCTAAGTGTATTTGGAGTGTTTTTTCCCTTCATTTATCTCCTTTCCCGTTGGTGTTCCCTCTGTTGTAGTTGTGTAGTTTTTCTATGCAAGGTGGTTTTGGTTTTACCCTTGTACTGTCTCGTTCGTCTAAGTACTGAGTGTGGGCATATTATTACCTGTCCCCTTTTGTTGTGATCAGGGGTCCTTCTCAGGACTAGATTACTTAGGTTCAGGGATCCTCAGGAGGTAGGGGTTACGCTGGCGGCCTGAACCTCTGTACCTTCAACAGTACCTCCAGGTAGAGGGATTAGTCAGGGCCCCAGCTTAGGGTCAGCTTAGGCCCCCTACCTCCAGTACACAGAGACAGCGTGACAGACACACCTGGACACTGCAAGGCTCGGTGCCCTGGAACAGAGATGGATGGCCCGCCTGTCCAACATTGAATTCACCATCAAATACCGGGCAGGACGCTCAAATGCCAACGCGGATGCCCTGTCTAGAATGCCGAACTTACCGGACGTAGGGGAAGATCCAGAAGATCTGGAAGAAGTTGAGCTCCCTGCGTTCCACCGTCATGGGATTACCCTGTATTCCCACCGTGTGAAGGACAGGCGCTCCGTGACGTTCAATCCCTTGCCCCACTATAACTAGGCGGAGACGCAAGACAATGATCCCGCAGTCCATTTGGTGAAGGAAATGCTGACCCAGGCCGATGCCCGTCTTGACCCAGATGCTCCGGAGGAGACCAAGCAACTGTGGAAGGAGAAAAGTAAGTTGTTCCTCTACAGGGAGAAGCTGTGCCGGAGAATGGTTAACTCTCGAACACATGAGTTGAACTGGCAGGTAGTGGTCCCAAGACGAGACACGGCTATGGTCTTGGAGGCATACCACAACGGAGCAGGGCATTTCGGATGAAAGAAGCTGGAGTTCTTGTTGCGTGAACGGTTCTACTGGATAGGCATGAGAGGAGCCATCGAGAGGTGGTGCAGAGACTGTGGCCCATGCCACCTGAGAAGAAAAGACCGAGCCAGCCAGAAGACTCCCCTGCAGCCCATCATCACCAGACAGCCACTGGAACTGGTAGCCCTGGACCATGTGAAACTGGCTCCAAGCAGATCTGGGTATGTCTACGCCCTCACAATCGTAGATCATTACTTCCGGTTCCTGGTGGTGGTCCCGGTCAAGGACTTAACGGCTCAAACAGCAGCTAGAGCCTTCCAGCAGCACTTCTGCCGTCCACACGGGTACCCGGACCAAGTGTTGACAGACCAAGGACCAGCCTTCGAAGCGGAGGTCTTCCAGGAGTTCTGCAAACTGTATGGCTGCAAGAAGATAAGAATAACGCCCTATCACCCTCAAACCAATGGACTCTGCGAGAAGATGAACCAGGTGGTGATAGATCTGCTAAAAACATTGCCCCTGGAAGAACGCAGTCTGTGGCCTGAGAAACTGCCCGATCTGGTGGACCTGTATAACCACATCCCTGTAGGTTCCACCAACTGTAGGCTTACCTAATGAGAGCAAGACCTGGTAAGCTGCCTTTTGACCTGGATATGGGAGTCCTGACGCCTGAGGACACCTCGCCAGAGGCAGACTGGGATACAGAACGGCAGCAGCAGAAACGGAAAGTACAGGAGAGCGTCGAGCGAAGTCTGTCTCAAGCTAGAGAAAGGCAAGAGAAGGCTTATAACCAGTATGCTCCCGCTGTTCCCCTGGTACCTGGAGAGCAGGTCTTGAAGAGGAAGAGGCGGCTCCACAAGTTTGACGACCAGTGGGAGAAGGACCCGTACACCGTACTGCCATCAGGCCATGAGAACTCAAAAATCTGCGTAATCAGTAAGGATGGAGGAGAAACCACAGCCATTGTCTCCAGAGACCACCTGAAGAAGTGTCCCGAGCAGCTGCAAAGCCCTGAAGAAGATCAAGGAAACCCTCAACCTGCAGAGGAAAGGGGAGAAATGATCAGTACCGTACTCGGAGACTTCCCCCGGTCTTGGACACAAGTAAACGACGCTGTCATGGTACCCGTCCTCACCTTTCTCCAGCCAGCCCTGCAAGTGCCTACAGAGGAACCGGTAGAGCTGGAAGAGCAGCTGGCCCAAGAGGCAAAAGAGTCCACACCAGCAGTACAGGAGGATCAACCCTCTGCTAGTAGTGAGCCTGCCGTGCCCCTAGTGAGCCAAAGAGTGAGCAGACAGCTGCCCAGCTTACCCATAACAGCTCCTACACCCTGTAGTGCAGAACCAGTTAGTGAGCTCCGTAGGTCCACTAGAGTCACTAGAGGTCAGATGCCCGCTCGCTGGAGAGTCTAAACTAATGCACTGTGAATTTATCTGCTAGCTGTTTATGGTTTATGTTTGTTGCCTGTTATTAATTATGTTTCTCAGTTACCCTGCAGATTTTTATGGACTAACAGGTTATGGACGCTAGATAACCGGAACAGTTTTGTAGATAGTTGCACCTTGGTGCCTCTTGCGAAGATGGCCGCGGAAGAGAAAACCTGTCTGGCGTGGCCTCCTTGCGGCCCAAAGTAGTTAGTCTACCCTTGCAGCCACGCCCAAGGACAACGCAATTGGTTTGCTTTGGACAGGTCCCATACTTCGCTTAAAGCTTCACCTTGGGTGATATGGACACCCGGTTGCGGACACGCCGTGACCTTTAAAGAATTAAAGCTTCTTGTAAATATGTTATTGTATTATTGTTATACCCTGTTATTATGTTTTAAAAATGTGTTTAGTCCCGGACTACTAAAATTTACTAGGGGGGAATGTGACACCCCAGGGGTCTGGTTGCCACAGTAATAGAGATATTATGTCTGAGAGCAAGTGGGATGTTTCTCTGGTCAGGAGTCCTAAGCATGCAACACTGCCCGCCCAGACCTGGGAGGGGAGGAATCTGCCCTTATAAACTGGGTCTGGGGCGGGATTAGGAGAGACAGAGACAGAGCCTGCAAAACAAGCAGAGCAGTCAGAGCCTAGAGTGAAGCTACAGACACAGCAAAAGATACATCAGGAGCTCTGTAGGAGCAGAGGCAGAAGGCCAGGGGCTTTGAGCAGAGATATAGCTCGCCCTGGCTGAAGTTACTAAAACCGGACACAGGAGTCCGAGGCTGTGGGGACTGATATTTACCCAGCAGCAGAAACCAGCCGGCAGGGGATTCCAGGTCCTCTGGCCATAGAAGCCCGGAGGCTCAGTCACAAAGAAGGGACCAGCGCCGCCATCCAGGAGCGGAGGGTAACAGAAGGCCCCAAGTCACCAGCCATACAGGTGAGCACTACACGTTATACTCAGGGACATGGTCTACTTGTAACCGCTGACAGCAAGGTAGCCAGGAAGAGTGCAGATAAATGGGGAGGCCTACAACTCCACCTGGCCAGGGGAACTCCTGCTTGCTCGCAGACTGACCAGGCCCCTTATACTAGCCAGTACTCCCGGGAGGGTCTGCCTTGTACCATCAGTAAAGACCCTGAACTGCACCTCACGTCTCTGTGATTCCTTGCCGCACAAGCACCATTAGCACTGGGACCCTCACACCATCACTCCCATCATCTCTCACATTAGCTGCCCTGAGGCAATACTTCTCCCGTGGGGAGTTATGCCATACTCGGCTGCGCAAACAACATCAGCCTCAGCGGTCGGCAGCGCAGCGGCGGTCCCCACTGACCGCAATCCAGAAGTGGCGTAGTCGGACATTTGCTATACATTAAGACTGCCACTGGTTTGACCACCCTGGGCACGGACCGGGTCACCACCACATAGAGACTAGAACCCCCAGCTTTCTACAACAGGCCCGGTTCCGGGTTCTCCTGCACAACACAGGCCCAGGGGGCGCGTCATGCGCGTCTTTTCAAAAGGAATAAAATGGGGAGGGAAAGGTTAGATTTTAAAAACAAAAATCCAAATAACAATAGCAGAAGCCAGAATGTCAATGGAACTGGGGATTCCCAGCCAGTCTCCCATGTCAGTACTTGCCCAACCTCAAGCTGCATAGCAGCTGCAATCTGACAAGGGAAGGCACATTCAGCTTAGAATGGCTGTTGACATGCAGAAATCACATGTGCGTGTCTTTTCAAAAGGAATAAAATGGGAGGGAAAAGAAAGATGTAAAAAACAAAAATCCAAATGACAATAGCTTCAGCAAAAATGTCAACGGAACAAGGGTTTCCAGGTCCATCTCCCATGCCGTTACTTGCCCAGCCTCAAGCTGCATAGCAGCTGCAATCTGACAAGGGCAGGCACATTCAGCTTAGAATGGCCATTGACGGAAACATGTCAAATGTGCATGTCTTTTCAAAAGGAATAAAATGGGGAGGGAAAGGTTAGATTTTAAAAACAAAAATCCAAATGACAATAGCAGCAGCCAGTCTCCCATGCCAGCACTTGCCTGACCTCAAGCTGTGTAGCAGCTGAGATTTGACAAGTGAAGGCACATTCAGCATAGAATGGCTGTGGATGTACTGATGCCACATGTGCGTGTCTTTTCAAAAGGAATAAAATGGGGAGGGAAAGGTTAGATTTTAAAAACAAAAATCCAAATGACAATAGCAGCAGCCTAAATGTCAATGGAACCAGGGATTCCCATCTAGTCTCCCACAAGGGTACTTGCCTGGCCTCAAGCTGCATAGCAGCTGCGATCTGACGAGGGCAGGCACATTCAGCTTAGAATGGCCGTTGGCATTCAGATGTTACAGGTACGCATCTTTTTCAAATGAATAAAATGGGGAGGGAAAGGTTTGATTTTGAAAACAAAAATCCAAAAATCCAAATGACAATAGCAGCAGCCAAAATGTCAATGGAACTAGGGACTCCAAGCCAGTCTCCCATGACAGTTCTTGCCCAACCTCAAGCTGCGTAGCAGCTGTGATTTCACGAGGTCAGGCACATTCAGCTTATAATGGCCGTTGACCTGCAGATGTCTCATGTGCGCATCTTTTCAAAAGGAATAAAATGGGGAGGGAAAGGTTAGATTTTAAAAACAAAAATCCAAAAATCCAAATGACATTACCAGCAGCCAAAATATCAATGGAATCGGGGATTCCCAGCCAGTCTCCCATGCTGGTACTTGCCCAGCCTCAATCTGCATAGCAGCTGCAATCTGATGAGGGAAGGCACATGCAGCTCAGAATGGCCTATGATGAGCAGATATCACATGTGCGTGTGACACCCCAGGGGTCTGGTTGCCACAGTAATAGAGATATTATGTCTGAGAGCAAGTGGGAGGTTTCTCTGGTCAGGAGCCCTAAGCATGCAACACTGCCCGCCCAGACCTGGGAGTGGAGGAATCTGCCCTTATAAACTGGGTCTGGGGCGGGATTAGGTGAGACAGAGACAGAGCCTGCAGAACAAGCAGAGCAGTCAGAGCCTAGAGTGAAGCTGCAGACACAGGAAAAGATACATCAGGAGCTCTGTAGGAGCAGAGGCAGAAGGCCAGGGGCTGTGAGCAGAGATATAGCTCGCCCTGGCTGAAGTTACTAAAACCGGACACAGGAGTCCGAGGCTGTGGGGACTGATATATACCCAGCAGCAGAAACCAGCCGGCAGGGGATTCCAGGTCCTCTGGCCATAGAAGCCCGGAGGCTCAGTCACAAAGAAGGGACCAGCGCCGCCATCCAGGAGCGGAGGCTAACAGAAGGCCCCAAGTCACCAGCCATATGGGTGAGCACCACACGGTATACTCAGGGACATGGGCTACTTGTAACCGCTGACAGCAAGGTAGCCAGGAAGAGTGCAGATAAACAGGGAGGCCTACAACTCCACCTGGCCAGGGGAACTCCTGCTTGCTCGCAGACTGACCAGGCCCCCTTATACTAGCCAGTACTCCCGGGAGGGTCTGCCTTGTACCATCAGTAAAGACCCTGTACTGCACCTCACGTCTCTGTGATTCCTTGCCGCACCAGCACCATTAGCACTTGGACCCTCACACCATCACTCCCATCATCTCTCACATTAGCTGCCCTGAGGCAATACTTCTCCCGTGGAGAGTTATCCCATACTCGGCTTCGCAAACAACATCAGCCTCAGCAGTCGGCAGCGCAGCGGCGGTCCCCAATGACCGCAATCCACAAGTGGCGTAGTCGGACATTTGCTATACATTAAGACTGCCACTGGTTTGACCACCCTGAGCACGGACCGGGTCACCGCCACACGGAGACTACAACCCCCAACATTCTACAACAAGCCGGTTCCAGGTTCCCCTGCACAACACAGGCCCAGGGGGCGCGTCATGCGCGTCTTTTCAAAAGGAATAAAATGGGGAGGGAAAGGTTAGATTTTAAAAACAAAAATCCAAATGACAATAGCAGCAGCCAAAGTTTCAACAGAACTGGGAATTCCCAGCCAGTTTCCCATTCCAGTACTTACCAAACCTCAAGCTGTTTAGCGGCTGTGATCTGACGAGGGAAGGCACATTCAGCTTTGTATGGCCATTACCATGCAGATGTCACATGTGCGCTTCTTTTCAAAAGGAATAAAATGGGGAGAGAAAGGTTATACATTAAACAACAAAAATCCAAATGACAATAGCAGCAGCCAAAATGTCAATGGATCCAGGGATTCCAAGACAGTCTCCCATGCTGGTACTTGCCCAGTCTCAAGCTGTGTAGCGGCTGCAATCTGACGAGGGCAGGCACATTCAGCTTAGAATGGCCGTTGACGTGCAGATGTCACATGTGCGTGTCTTTTCAAAAGGAATAAAATGGGGAGGGAAAGGTTAGATTAAAAAAAAAAAAAAATCCAAAAGACAATAGCAGCAGCCAAAATGTCAACGTAACCGGGAATTCTCAGCCAATTTCCCATGCAGGTACTTTCCCGGCCTCAAGCTGCGTAGCGGCTGCGTTCTTATGATAGAAGGCACATTCGGCATAGAATGGCCATTGACATGAAGATGTCACATGTGCATGTCTTTTCAATAGGAATATAATGGGGAGGGAAAGGTTAGATTTTACAAAAAAAAATCCAAAAATCCAAATAACAATAGCAGCAGCCAAAATGTTCAAGGAACAGGGGATTCCCAGCCTGTCTCCCATGCCGGTACTTTCCCAGTCTCAAGCTGCGTAGCAGCTGTGATCTAACAAGGGTAGGCACATTCAGCTTAGAATGGCTGCTGATTTGGAGGTGTCACATGTGCGCGTCTTTTCAGAAGCAATAAAATGGGGAGGGAAAGGTTAGATTTTAAAAACAAAAATCCAAAAATCCTAATGACAATAGCAGCAGGCAAAGCGTTAATGGAACCAGGGATTCCCAGACAGTTTCCCATGCCGGTACTTCCTCGGCCGCAAGCTGCACAGCGTCGGCGATCTGACAAGGTCAGGCACACTCAACTTAGAATGGCCGTTGAAGTGTGGATGTCACATGTGCACGTCTTTTCAAAAGGAATAAAATGGGGAGGGAAAGGTTAGATTTTAAAAACAAAAATCCAAAAATCCAAATGACAATAACAGCAGCCAAAATGTCAACGGAACCGGGGATTCCCAGCCAGTCTCCCATGCTATTACTTGCCCAGCTTCAAGCTTCGTAGTATCTGCAATCTGCCAATTGAAGGCACATTCAGCTTTGAATGGCCGTTGACATGCAGATGTCACATGTGCACGTCTTTTCAAAAGGAATAAAATGGGGATGGAAAGGTTAGATTTTAAAATAAAAAACCCAAATGACAACAACAGCAGCCATAATGTCAACGGAAGAAGGGACTCCCAGCCAGTCTCCCATGTCGGTACTTGCACAGCCACAAGCTGCGTAGTGGCTGCAATCTGACGAGGGATGGGACATTCAGCTTAGAATGGCCATTGAGATGCAGATGTCACATGTGCATGTCCTTTCAAAAGGAATAAAATGGGGGGGAAAGGTTAGATTTTAAAAACATAAATCCAAAATCCAAATGACAATAACAGCAGCCACAATGTCAACAGAACCGGGGATTCCCAGCCAGTCTCCCATGCCGGGACTTACCCAGCCTCAAACTGGGTAGCTGTTGCGTTCTGATGAAAGCAGGCGCATTCATCTTAGAATGGCCGTTGACTTCCAGATGATACATGTGCGCGTCTTTTCAAAAGGAATAGAATGGGGAGGGAAAGATTAGATTTTAAAAATAAAAATCCAAAAATCCAAATGATAATAGCAGCAACCAAAATGTCAATGGAACTGAGTATTCCAAGCCAGTCTCCCATGCTGGTGCTTGCCCAGCCCCAAGCTGCGTAGCAGTTTCAATCTGATGAGTGAAGGCACATTCAGCTTAGAATGGCCGTCAACTTGCAGATGTCACATGTGCGCGTCTTTTCAAAAGGAATAAAATGGGGAGGGAAAGGTTAGATTTTAAAAACAAAAATCCAAAAATCCAAATGACAATAGCAGTAACCAAAATGTCAACGGAATCAGGGATTCCCAGCCAGTCTCCCATGTCAGTATTTGACTGGTCTCAAGCTCCGTAGCAGCTGCAATCTGATGAGAGCAGGCACATTCAGCTAAGAATAGCCGTTGATGTGCAGCTGTCATATGTGTGCGTCTTTTCAAAAGGAATAAAATGGGGAGGGAAAGGTTAGATTTTAAAAACAAAAATCCAAATGACAATAGCAGCAGCCCGAATGTCATTAGAACAGGGGATTCCCAGCCAGTTTCGCATGCCAGTACTTACCTGACCTCAAGCTGCATTGTGGCTGCAATCTGATGAGGGTAGGAACATTCAGCTTAGAATGGCCTCTGACGTGCAAATTTCACATGTGCGCGTCTTTTCAAAGGAATAAAATGGGGAGGGAAAGGTTAGATTTTAATAACATAAATCCCAAATGACAATAGAAGCAGCCAAGATGTCAATGGAACCAGAGATTCACAGCCAGTCTCCCATGCTTGTACTTGCCTGGCTTAAAGCTGCATAGCAGCTGCAATCTGACAAGGGAAGGCACATTCAGCTTAGAATGGACATTGATGTACAGTTTTCACATGTGCGCGTCTTTTCAAAAGGAATAAAATGGGGAGGGAAAGGTTAAATTTTACAAACAAAAATCCCAAATGACAATAGAAGCAGCCAAAATGTCAATGGAACCAGGAATTCCAAGCCAGTCCACCATGCCAATACTTACCCAGTCTCAAGCTGCATAGCTGTTGCAATTTGACAAGGACAGCCACATTCAGCTTAGAATGGCCATCGAGATGCAGATGTCACATGTGCGCGTCTTTTCAAAAGGAATAAAATAGGGAGGGAAATGTTAGATTTTAAAAACAAAAATCCAAAAATCCAAATGACAATAGCAGCAGCCAAAATGTCAATGGAACTGGGGATTCCCAGCCAGTCTCCCATGCTGGAATTTGCCCAGCTTCAAGCTGCGCAGCTGCTTTGATAAGACAAGGGTAGGCACATTCAGCTTAGAATGGCCTTTGATGTGCAGCAGTCACATGTGCGCGTCTTTTCAAAAGGAATAAAATGGGGAGGGAAAGGTTAAATTTTAAAAACAAAAATCCAAATGATAATCGCAGCAGCCAAAATGTCAATGGAACCGAGGATTCCCAGCCAGTCTCCCATGCCAGTACTTGCCCAGCCTCAAGCTGAGTAGCAGCTGCAATCTGACAAGGGCACGTACATTCAGCTTAGAATGGCCGTTGACGTACAGAAGTCATATGTGCGCGTCTTTTCAAAAGGAATAAAATGGGGAGGGAAAGGTTAAATTTTAAAAACAAAAATCCAAAAGACAATAGCAGCAGCCATCATGTCAATAGAATCAGGGATTCCCAGCCAGTCTCCCGTGCCAGTACTTGCCTGGCCCCAAGCTGGGTAGCGGCTGTGTTCTGACGAGAGCAGGCACATTCAGCTAACAATAGCCGCTAAAGGCAGAAGTCCCATGTGCGGGTCTTTTCAAAAGGATTAAAATGGGGAAGGAAAGGTTAGATTTTAAAAACAAAAATCCAAAAATCCAAATGACAATAGCAGCAGCCAAAAAATCAATGGAACCAGGGATTCCCAGCCAGTCTCCCATGTCAGCATAAGCCCAGCCTCAAGCTGTGTAGCAGCTGCTGTCTGATGAGGGCAGGCCCAATCAGCTTAGAATGGCCGTTAACATGGAGAAGTCACATGTACGCGTCTTTTCAAAAGGAATAAAATGGGGAAGGAAAGGTTAGATTTTAAAAACAAAAATCCAAAAATCCAAATGACAAAAGCAGGAGCCAAAATGTCAATGCAACCAGGAATTCCCAGCCAGTCTCCCATGTCTGTACTAGTGTTGAGCCACCCCCGTAGTGCTCGAGTTCGGTTCGGTTCGTCGAACACCTTCGAACACCGTTAAAACCAATGGCAGGCAAACAAAAACACATAGAAACACATAGAAAACACCTTCAAAGGTGTCCAAAAGCTGACAAACTGCTCAGAAGACACAACTAACACATGGAAAAGTGACAAGTACATATAGTCATGCGAAAAGAAAAGAGGTGGAGGAGTAAAAGGAGGGGGAGACACAGATATAGGCATGTCATGCCCTTCTAAAATCCAAAAAGTGAGAAGCCAACATGTTCAGTCCGCTCCTGCCCATGCCACCTCCATGTCGCCAGGTTTGTGCCAGAGCCACAGTGAACCTTGACAGCCAGCCCCCCTCTTCCAATACTGGTGCCTGTCCGCTGGTGGGTCGAGCGAGCCCCCCTGTGGTGGAGGCAGCTCTAAGCTTTTTAATTTAAATTGTCTCTCTAATTTGAATGAATACACTTTAAATCCATTTACAAGGATCTATTGGAGGGCAAGTCTCATGCCAGCAGCAGCGTAATTCCAGCTCCAGTAGCGTCCACTAAATCTGCTGCAGTTAAAAAGCTTTTATAAGGATCAAGCTCGGCTGTCCACCGCAAGGCATCCTACTGCCAGTCCCAGCCCCTATGCCTTGGGGTGCCTCCTGATGCTCTTCACTGAGTATCCCGTGGTCCCGAAGCATTTCCTTTGAAAAAATTAAGTGTCCAAACTACAGGTGGTGTAGCTTGCTTAACAGCCGGGATAATCCGCTGACTAGCAGACACTGCTACTAGGCACAAAGTATTTCCTGGGCTAGATGAATTTAAAAATTTGTAATTAGATACTCTCGTTGGATGCTGAGAAAGCATTCCATAGAGTCTCCTGGCACGCCATATATGATTCTCTTAAAAAGCTTGGGGTAGGGGTCTAGGGGACCCTTTTATAGCCAAAATCACGGCCCTGTATCACAATACGTCACCTAGGCTGAAGATGAATGGAACTGTAGCACCCTGAAGGCTCGCTTGCTACAGAGGTATTGCACCTCACCCAGAGGTGTGATATCTCACTCTCAGGTAAGGATGGAGTGTGGATCAGGACCCGACACCTGCATGCATTACACCACATTGCCGTGGGGCAGGGCGACCAATATGCCTCTGAGATGGGCACGTCAGTCCCTGTCCCTGGCTGGAGTGGGGGGAGGGAACACTGAGGAAGGGGAACCCTGTAGCGCAGGAGCAGGGAGGAAGCAGTTCCTGGGTGCATTGAGAAGGGAGTATAAAAGGTGGGCACCATCTTAGTTCAGTGCGGAGAAGTCTGAGCAGAAGTGGCAGGGAGCAGGGGCTCTGCATAAGCTCTGCTCCGGAGGCGGGTCTAGTAACAGAGGCCCAGGCCTGGAAGAGGGAGAAGGAAGGAAGAGGAGCGGAGAAGGCTCCAGGAACGAGGAATGAAGGGATCCCAGGGGTGAGGACGGGCGAGTCGCCACCGCACGCCCGAATCCACCTGCGTGGAGGGGTCAGGCCAAAGGGGGAGACCGGTCCCCGAAACTAGTGGAGTCAGGAAACGACCCTCAGCTAGAAACCGGAGGCTGTGACATTTTATGTGGCGCAGCCCCTCGCTATGCCCGCTAGGAAGGCACCACATAGGGTCAGGGAAACTGGCGCCAAGTTTACCAAGAGGAGGCCCGAGGCAGCCGGACAGAAGGGTTGGTAAGAAAGGCCAGACAGAGGACACACAAAGGGGGTCCTGTGAAGCGCTCCAAAGTTATCTGGGAGTGTCTGTGCCACTCACCTGGTGAGCACAGTACGACGTGGGCAGCCGTTACCTGCAGATGTGGTCTGGATAATAAGAACTGTGAGTAAAGGCCCTGGACTGCATCACTGACTCCGTGTCGTTACTGCTGCTACCCTGCACCATCACCCCCATCCTCCGCATACACTGCCCTGAGGCTATACTCCTCCCGTGGGGAGTTATGCTACGCTCTGCTGCACCCACAACACCAGCCTCAGCGGTCTGCCCTGCAGCGGCGGTTCACTCTGACCGCAATCCACTGGTGGCGTTGTCGGACATTTAAACATCAAAATCACATAAATAGTTCCGCCACTGGTTTGACCGCCCTGAGCCACGGAACCGGGTCGCCGCCATGGAGACTACAACCACCAGCATCCACCAAAAAGGGTCCGGCTCCGGGTGTCCCAAGGCCCAGGGGGTGCATCAGAACATTTTCATCACCTTTCACAATCACCAATGGGACAAGGCAGGGATGTCCTCTGTCCCCTCTCTTATACATCCTAGTGACGGAGCACCTGCTCTCATCAATTCGCCATAACCCCAATATTAGGTGGATTGAGGTGGGAGGCACCGAGTACAAGTGCTCTCTATTTGCTGATGATGTCCTTGTATATATCACTCAATCACATATATCCATCCATGCTGTTATGGCTGAAATAGATCACTTTGTTACATGGTCAAATTTTAAAATCAATGCAGCAAAGTCTGAGGCCCTCGATGTCTCCCTCCCCAAATCCATACAGGATTCCATCCTAGTCCAACTTTCCCTTTGTCTGGCCCTCACAGGGTATCAAATACTTAGGAATTCCTATTCATAGAGACCTCTCCCATCTATGTTATCTTAATTTTGGGCCCTTTATTGAACAACTCCATACAGACCACGGATGGCAAGTTAGAACTGTAAGATTCACTACGTGAACCACTGGTGTTTTGTGGAAAAGCACATGTACACTGTGTTCCAAATTATTATGCAAAAAGTGTTTAGGAGTGATAAGGGAAGAATTTGTTTGTTTGTCAGTTAAACTCATTGATGGTGATGTGTGTCAGGGCTCTTTATATTACTGTAAGCAATTGCAGACACCTGTGCTATTTAGTTTGGCAGGTGTGTCCAATGAAAGGCAAGACTACTTAAGAAGGCTGTCTCACATTATTAAGCAGCCTACATTTTCTGCCAAAATGGGAAAGAAAAAGGATGTGTCGGCTGCTGAGCAGCAACAAATTGTGGAGTGTTTAGGTCAAGGCATGACTACAAACAACATTGTGCGATGATCAGGATGAAGTGTCTTGGCAATCAAGAAGTATGTAGCTGATTCACAGTACACACGTGTGCATGCTGATAAGGGCAAATTGAGGACTCTTTTCTCCAGGCAATTACGTCAGGTTAAAAGAGCAGTGGCAAAAAAGCCTTGTCATAGCTGCAGACAAGTTTTTGAAGCTGCTGGTGCCTCCAACGTCCCCCAAACAACAAGATGCAGGGTCCTTCAGAGGTTTGCAGCTGTGCATACGCCATCCTATCGACCTCCTCTATCCACTTCACACAAGCAGAAACGGCTCCAGTGGGCCAAACATTACATGAAGACTGATTTCAAAACTGTTTTGTTCACGGATGAGTGCCGTGCAGCGCTCGATGGTCCAGATGGATGGAGTGGGGGATGGCTGGTTGATGGACACCCCACGCAAACACGGCTACAGCGCCAACAAGGAAGAGGTGGAGTAATGTTTTGGGCTAGAATCATGGGGAGAGAGATTGTCGGCCCCTTTAGGATCCCTGAAGGGGTAAAGATGAACTCCATAATGTATGTGGATTTTCTCAAACAGCACTTCCTGCCATGGTTCAAGAAGATACCCGTGTATTTCACAGCAAGATCATTTTTATGCATGATAATGCACCATCTCATGCTGCACAGAACACATCTTCATCTCTGCCTGATATGGGCATAAAAGTGGACAAACTTATGGTGTGACCCCCATGCTCCCCTGACCTCTACCCCATTCAGAACCTCTGGAGCATCATCAAAAGGAGTGTCTATGATGGCGGGAGGCAGTTCACATCTAAGCAACAGCTCTGGGAGGGTATTCTGTCCTCATGCAAAACAATTGAAGCAGAAACCATCCAAAACCTGACAAATTCAATGGACGAGAGAGTTCAGAAGCTCCTTTCAAACAAGTGGTCCTATGTGAAAATGTAACATCACCTAGAATAAAGTTTTGAGTTGAAAACTGTTTGATTTCAGATTATAATAACCTGTTAATGCTTATAATTTCAAAAATGACCATTTTTTTGGTCTTTATTAAAATGAAAAGGTTGATCGAAAAGTTTGGGGGATCTAAGAGTGTGGCAATCCAGTAGTCATGATTACTTTGAATTCTGACAATATGAGGGTCATGTTGCAGGTAGTGCAGCAAGAAGGAACTTATGTGTCTTGCGCATCTCGGAGCCCCAAAATTATTTTCCGGGCTAGATGCAGCTAAAAATTATTATTAATTTTAAATCTGGTGGAGCTTAGTATAGATGGCCAAATAGGATCAGTGCTGCACACTGCTACAAAGCCCAAATTATTTTCCAGCCAAGATACAGATAAACATGATTAGTAATTTTAAATCTGGTGGAGCTTATTATAGATGGCCTAATAGAATCAGTGCTGCACACTGCTACAAAGCCCAAATTATTTTCCAGCCAAGATACAGATAAACATGATTAGTAATTTGAAAGCTTAAAACGGTTGGTGAGTTGATTTTAACCAATCATCAAGCTTTTACTCTCCCCAGGATGACACAGGGGTAGAAAAGTTGTTTCGGATCCATGATTTGTTCATCTTTATGAACGTGAGTCTGTGTACATTATCAGTGGAGAGCCGCGTGCGCTTATCTGTCAGCACACCACCAGCAGCGCTGAACACACGTTCAGACAGAACGCTGGCTGCGGGGCATGACAAGATCTCCAAGGCGTAAGTGGCTAGCTCTGGCCATTTATCCAGATTGGAAGCCCAAAAAGAGCAAGGGTCCAGTGACACAGTCATGGCTTCAATGTTTACTTGGAGATACTCCTGTCTCTAGGCGTTGACTATGTGTCAGACTTCTTGTCTCCTGTGGCCTTGCAAAGGATGGGCTAAAAAAGTGGTGAAATGATTCCGCAAAATTGATGTTACCAGCAGATACTGTGGTTCTGTTACGGTTTGAGTGCTGAACACTTGACGGTCCCACGGTTGGCAAGTTGGAACTGTGAGATTCACTACGTGAACCACTGGTGTTTTGTGGAAAAGCACATGTAAGATTCTGCAACAGACTCTGCTGATACTCCTGCATGCGTGCATCCCTTTCTATGGCAGGAATAATTTCTGCAAATTTACTTTTGTACCGGGGATCTAACAGTGTGGCAACCCAGTAGTCAGGATTATTTCTAATTCTCACAATTCGAGGGTCATGTTGCAGGTAGTGCAGCAAGAAGGCACTGATGTGTGTTGCGCATCCAAGAGCACCAAGTCCCTGTTGTGTTGGTGGCGAGGTAGCAATCATACTTCCTTCCTCTGTCCTCTCCCCCCAACCTCGCACAACAGAAATGTGATCAAGGTCTCCCTCATCTGATGAGTCTTCCATCAGTTCGTCCTCCACTTCTTCCTGGGCTCCTGCACCTTCCTCACTAGTTTGGCTGCTACCATGCGCCCTGGTAAAACCATCTCCCCCACCCTCACATGCCTGCCGCCTTGGTGCTGCCGACCGTCTTGACCTTGCAGATGTTAGCCCTTCCGCATACAACTCCTCCTCCTCTACTTCCTCCACCTCCTCTTGTGCCACCAGCTGACTCGGAATTTTGTTTAACATGTGCTCCAGCATGTAAATCACCGGAATAGTCATGCTGATAATGGCATCGTCAGCACTAAACATCTTCGTCGCCATTTCAAAACTGTGCAGAAGGGTGCATAGGTCCCTGATCTGAGACCACTCCTCCAGCGTGATTTGCCCCACCTCTGGATCTCGTTGGCCCAGGCTATACGTCAGAACGTATTGCACCAGGGCTTGTCGGTGCTGCCACAGTCGCTGCAACATGTGCAGAGTTGAATTCCACTGGGTAGGCACATCGCATTTTAGCCGGTGAAGTGGCAGGCCCAACGACTTCTGTAGAGATGTAAGTCGCTGAGCTGCGGGATGCGAACGGCGGAAGTGAGCACACAGCGACCGTGCCCTCTGCAGAAGGCCATCTAGTCTGGGATAGTGGGCTAAAAATTGCTGGACAACCAGGTTCAACACGTGAGCCATACAAGGCACGTGTGTGACATTGCCCCGGCGAAGGGCCGCACCCAGGTTTGCAGCATTGTCGCACACGGCCTTCCCTGGTTTCAGGTCCAGTGGAGACAACCATTCATGAAATTGGTTCTCCAGAGCTGACCACAACTCCTCAGCTGTGTGACTCACATTTCCCAGAGATTTCAAAGTAAAAACCGCCTGATGACGTTGAGCCCTACTGCCAGCATAGTAAGGAGGTGTGCAGGATCCCTTCTGCGCAGTTAGAAAGCTTGTGGCATGACCAGACAGGCTTTGGGTGCAGGTGGAAGACCGAGAGGAGGTTGAGGAGGCAGAAGCAGTGGAGGAACTTTGACATAAAGAGGATTGACGCACAACTCGTGGGGACGGCAAGACTTGGACAGCAGCCCCTTGTCCTGCTGTCACCATAGTTACCCAGTGCCCAGTCAGCGACATGTAACGCCCCTGTCCATGCCTACTCATCCAAGTGTCTGTGGTGAAATGCACCCTGTCACACACAGAGTTTCTCAAAGAAGCGGTGATGTTGTGTGCGACATGCTGGTGGAGCGCAGGCACACCTTTCTTTGAGAAGTAGTGCCGACTAGGCATCTGGTACTGGGGCACTGCGACGGACATAAGGTCTCGAAAATCCTCTGTGTCCACCAGGCGGAAAGGCAGCATTTCTGTAGCCAAGAGCTTGCAGATGGTGAAATTCAACCTCTTAGATCTGCGCCTCAAAACAGGTGTGACTGCTGTCCCCCCAGTCACAGAGGATGAAGAGGCCGCGGATGCACAAGATATGGCAGACGGTGGTTGGCCCAGCCGGCTAGGCCGCATTGTAGCACACTGAGCTTCCCACTGCAACTTATGCTTCATGTCCATGTGCCGGTTCATGCATGAAGTACTCAAACTTTGTATTTTTTGGCCTCTACTTAGCTTTTGCTGACAAATGTTACAGATAACACGAGTTGGGTCATCTTTATCGATCTGAAAAAATGCCCAGGCTATGCAAGGCTTAGCACCCATGCGACCTGAAGAGCCACCACGATTTTTGGTGAGAGGCAGAGTTGTGTTTGAGGATGCAGTTGTTGACGTGCTTCCAGTAAAATGTCTCTGTCCAGGAAGGCGCAACCTGACCTCGTCGTCACTAGCATCTTCCTCCACCTCCTCTGCTGACCTCATCTCTTGGCTGACTGTGGGTTGACAGTAAGTGGGATCTCCAACCTCATCATCATCACCCTGTGCGTTATCACACTCGTCGTCCTCAGAGCCAGCCTGTTCCTGCCCTGACAAAAAACTAAAGTTGTCGCTCCAATCAGGTATTTGAGTCTCATCATCGTCTTCCTCATTGTCTCCACCAACAGGAGTTACAGTTTGGGAATGAGGGTCTACATTATGGTCAGAACCTTCTGCGTCTGGTCCTGGATCCGACTCATAAAGATTCTGGGCATCAGTGCAGATCATTTTATCGTCTGGATTCACAGAAGTGCTGGAGTCGACCTCTGATTCCCAGGCTATAGTATGAGCAAACAGCTCTGCAGACTCAACCATCTGTTCTACCTCATACTCAGACGGGCAGCTGGAGATTTGAGAGCTGTGAGGAAGCAAGTGCGATTGGGGTGACACCTTTGAGGACTGGAGTATTTGTGATGTTGAAGTTGATGTGGAGGAGAGCACACTTAAAGGAGCACTTGATATCCGTTGAAGCACCTGCTGTTTTTGTGCCTCATCTGGAATTTGTAGCGATTGGCGTGGCCGTAAGAAAGGGATCTTATCACATTGTCCGCTAAAAGAAGTAGACATTTTAGTTTGGCTGGAAGATGGTCTTTCTTCTGCAGATGTTGCTGTTGCTTTAACTCCTACCCCACGGACACAACCTTTTTTCCCCTTCCCAACACGCCTATTCCCCTTTCCACCAGCAGCAGGCCTTTTTCCACTCATTTTGGTGGTTAACTAATTCACAACTCTGGAGTTGTTTGCACAAAAAAACAATGGATGGGAACCGAGCAGAGCTGAGTGACCAAACTGTGGCATTAGGCCAAAACTATTGGCTGGGTTAGATGCAGAAAAAAATTATATTCAATTTGCAACCTGATGGAGGTCAGTATAGATGGACTAATAGAACAAGTCCCACACACAGCTAGAAGCCCAAATATTTTTTCAGAGGTAGATGCAGAAAAAAATTATTTTTAATTTGCAGCCTGATGGAGTTCAGTATGGATGGACTAATAGAGAAAGTCCAACACACTGCTAGAAGGCCAAATATTTTTTCAGAGCTAGATGCAGACAAAAAAATATTTTGAATTTGCAACCTGATGGAGGTCAGTATAGATGGACTAATAGAGAAAGTCCCACACACTGCTAGTAGGCCAAATATTTTTTCAGAGCTAGATGCAGACAAAAAATTATTTTTAATATGCAACCTGATGGAGGTCAGTATAGATGGACTAATAGAGAAAGTCCCACACACTGCTAGAAGGCCAAATATTTTTTCAGAGCTAGATGCAGAAAAAAATTATATTCAGTTTGCAACCTGATGGAGGTCAGTATAGATGGACTAATAGAACAAGTCCCACACACAGCTAGAAGCCCAAATTTTTTTTCAGAGGTAAATGCAGAAAAAAATTATATTCAGTTTGCAACCTGATGGAGGTCTGTATAGATGGATTAATAGAACAAGTCCCACACACAGCTAGAAGCCCAATATTTTTTCAGAGGTAGATGCAGAAAAAAAATATATTCAGTTTGCAACCTGATGGAGGTCAGTATAGATGGACTAATAGAGAAAGTCCCACACACTGCTAGAAGGCCGAATATTTTTTCAGAGCTAGATGCAGACAAAAAATTATTTTTAATTTGCAACCTGATGGAGGTCAGTATAGATGGACTAATAGAGAAAGTCCCACACACTGCTAGAAGGCCAAATATTTTTTCAGAGGTAGATGCAGAAAAAAAATATATTCAGTTTGCAACCTGATGGAGGTCAGTATAGATGGATTAATAGAGAAATTCCCAAACACTGCTGGAAGGCCAAATATTTTTTCAGAGCTAGATGCAGATAAAAATTATTTTTAATTTGCAACCTGATGGAGGTCAGTATAGATGGACTAATAGAGAAAGTCCCACACACTGCTAGAAGGCCAAATATTTTTTCAGAGCTAGATGCAGACAAAAAATTATTTTGAATTTGCAACCTGATGGAGGTCAGTATAGATGGACTAATAGAGAAAGTCGCACACACTGCTAGAAGGCCAAATATTTTTTCAGAGCTAGATGCAGACAAAAAATTATTTTTAATTTGCAACCTGATGGAGGTCAGTATAGATGGACAAATAGAGAAAGTCCCACACACTGCTAGAAGGCCAAATATTTTTTCAGAGCTAGATGCAGATAAAAATTATTTTTAATTTGCAACCTGATGGAGGTCAGTATAGATGGACTAATAGAGAAAGTCCCACACACTGCTAGAAGGCCAAATATTTTTTCAGAGCTAGATGCAGATAAAAATTATTTTTAATTTGCAACCTGATGGAGGTCAGTATAGATGGACTAATAGAGAAAGTCCCACACACTGCTAGAAGGCCAAATATTTTTTCAGAGCTAGATGCAGACAAAAAATTATTTTGAATTTGCAACCTGATGGAGGTCAGTATAGATGGACTAATAGAGAAAGTCCCACACACTGCTAGAAGGCCGAATATTTTTTCAGAGCTAGATGCAGACAAAAAATTATTTTTAATTTGCAACCTGATGGAGGTCAGTATAGATGGACTAATAGAGAAAGTCCCACACACTGCTAGAAGGCCAAATATTTTTTCAGAGCTAGATGCAGACAAAAAATTATTTTGAATTTGCAACCTGATGGAGGTCAGTATAGATGGACTAATAGAGAAAGTCGCACACACTGCTAGAAGGCCAAATATTTTTTCAGAGCTAGATGCAGACAAAAAATTATTTTTAATTTGCAACCTGATGGAGGTCAGTATAGATGGACAAATAGAGAAAGTCCCACACACTGCTAGAAGGCCAAATATTTTTTCAGAGCTAGATGCAGATAAAAATTATTTTTAATTTGCAACCTGATGGAGGTCAGTATAGATGGACTAATAGAGAAAGTCCCACACACTGCTAGAAGGCCAAATATTTTTTCAGAGCTAGATGCAGATAAAAATTATTTTTAATTTGCAACCTGATGGAGGTCAGTATAGATGGACTAATAGAGAAAGTCCCACACACTGCTAGAAGGCCAAATATTTTTTCAGAGCTAGATGCAGACAAAAAATTATTTTGAATTTGCAACCTGATGGAGGTCAGTATAGATGGACTAATAGAGAAAGTCCCACACACTGCTAGAAGGCCGAATATTTTTTCAGAGCTAGATGCAGACAAAAAATTATTTTTAATTTGCAACCTGATGGAGGTCAGTATAGATGGACTAATAGAGAAAGTCCCACACACTGCTAGAAGGCCAAATATTTTTTCAGAGGTAGATGCAGAAAAAAAATATATTCAGTTTGCAACCTGATGGAGGTCAGTATAGATGGATTAATAGAGAAATTCCCAAACACTGCTGGAAGGCCAAATATTTTTTCAGAGCTAGATGCAGATAAAAATTATTTTTAATTTGCAACCTGATGGAGGTCAGTATAGATGGACTAATAGAGAAAGTCCCACACACTGCTAGAAGGCCAAATATTTTTTCAGAGCTAGATGCAGACAAAAAATTATTTTGAATTTGCAACCTGATGGAGGTCAGTATAGATGGACTAATAGAGAAAGTCGCACACACTGCTAGAAGGCCAAATATTTTTTCAGAGCTAGATGCAGACAAAAAATTATTTTTAATTTGCAACCTGATGGAGGTCAGTATAGATGGACAAATAGAGAAAGTCCCACACACTGCTAGAAGGCCAAATATTTTTTCAGAGCTAGATGCAGATAAAAATTATTTTTAATTTGCAACCTGATGGAGGTCAGTATAGATGGACTAATAGAGAAAGTCCCACACACTGCTAGAAGGCCAAATATTTTTTCAGAGCTAGATGCAGATAAAAATTATTTTTAATTTGCAACCTGATGGAGGTCAGTATAGATGGACTAATAGAGAAAGTCCCACACACTGCTAGAAGGCCAAATATTTTTTCAGAGCTAGATGCAGACAAAAAATTATTTTGAATTTGCAACCTGATGGAGGTCAGTATAGATGGACTAATAGAGAAAGTCCCACACACTGGTAGAAGGCCAAATATTTTTTCAGAGCTAGATGCAGACAAAAAATTATTTTTAATTTGCAACCTTATGGAGAAAAGTATAGATGGACTAATAGAGAAAGTCCCACACACTGCTAGAAGGCCAAATATTTTTTCAGACCTAGATGCAGATAAAAATTCTTTTTAATTTGCAACCTGATGGAGGTCTGTATAGATGGACTAATAGAGAAAGTCCCACTCACTGCTAGAAGGCCAAATATTTTTTCAGAGCTAGATGCAGATAAAAATTATTTTTAATTTGCAACCTGATGGAGGTCAGTATAGATGGACTAATAGAGAAAGTCCCACACACTGCTAGAAGGCCAAATATTTTTTCAGAGCTAGATGCAGACAAAAAATTATTTTTAATTTGCAACCTGATGGAGGTCAGTATAGGTGGACTAATAGAACAAGTCCCACACACTGCTAGAAGGCCAAATATTTTTTCAGAGCTAAATGCAGACAAAAAATTATTTTTAATTTGCAACCTGATGGAGGTCAGTATAGATGGACTAATAGAGAAAGTCCCACACACTGCTAGAAGGCCAAATATTTTTTCAGAGCTAGATGCAGACAAAAAATTATTTTGAATTTGCAACCTAATGGAGGTCAGTATAGATGGACTAATAGAGAAATTCCCACACACTGCTAGAAGGCCAAATATTTTTTCAGAGCTAGATGCAGACAAAAAATTATTTTTAATTTGCAACCTGATGGAGGTCAGTATAGATGGACTAATACAGAAAGTCCCACACACTGCTAGAAGGCCAATTTTTTTTTCAGAGGTAGATGCAGAAAAAAATTATATTCAGTTTGCAACCTGATGGAGGTCTGTATAGATGGATTAAAAGAACAAGTCCCACACACAGCTAGAAGCCCAATATTTTTTCAGAGGTAGATGCAGAAAAAAAATATATTCAGTTTGCAACCTGATGGAGGTCAGTATAGATGGATTAATAGAAAAAGTCCCAAACACTGCTGGAAGGCCAAATATTTTTTCAGAGCTAGATGCAGATAAAAATTATTTTTAATTTGCAACCTGATGGAGGTCAGTATAGATGGACTAATAGAGAAAGTCCCACACACTGCTAGAAGGCCAAATATTTTTTCAGAGCTAGATGCAGACAAAAAATTATTTTGAATTTGCAACCTGATGGAGGTCAGTATAGATGGACTAATAGAGAAATTCCCACACACTGCTAGAAGGCCAAATATTTTTTCAGAGCTAGATGCAGACAAAAAATTATTTTTAATTTGCAACCTGATGGAGGTCAGTATAGATGGACTAATAGAGAAAGTCCCACACACTGCTAGAAGGCCAATTTTTTTTTCAGAGGTAGATGCAGAAAAAAATTATATTCAGTTTGCAACCTGATGGAGGTCTGTATAGATGGATTAAAAGAACAAGTCCCACACACAGCTAGAAGCCCAATATTTTTTCAGAGGTAGATGCAGAAAAAAAATATATTCAGTTTGCAACCTGATGGAGGTCAGTATAGATGGATTAATAGAAAAAGTCCCAAACACTGCTGGAAGGCCAAATATTTTTTCAGAGCTAGATGCAGATAAAAATTATTTTTAATTTGCAACCTGATGGAGGTCAGTATAGATGGACTAATAGAGAAAGTCCCACACACTGCTAGAAGGCCAAATATTTTTTCAGAGCTAGATGCAGACAAAAAATTATTTTGAGTTTGCAACCTGATGGAGGTCAGTATAGATGGACTAATAGAGAAAGTCCCACACACTGCTAGAAGGCCAAATATTTTTTCAGAGCTAGATGCAGACAAAAAATTATTTTTAATTTGCAACCTGATGGAGGTCAGTATAGATGGACTAATAGAGAAAGTCCCACACACTGCTAGAAGGCCAAATATTTTTTCAGACCTAGATGCAGATAAAAATTATTTTTAATTTGCAACCTGATGGAGGTCAGTATAGATGGACTAATAGAGAAAGTCCCACTCACTGCTAGAAGGCCAAATATTTTTTCAGAGCTAGATGCAGACAAAAAATTATTTTGAATTTGCAACCTGATGGAGGTCAGTATAGATGGAGTAATAGAGAATGTCCCACACACTGCTAGAAGGCCAAATATTTTTTCAGAGCTAGATGCAGACAAAAAATTATTTTTAATTTGCAACCTGATGGAGGTCAGTATAGATGGACTAATAGAGAATGTCCCACACACTGCTAGAAGGCCAAATATTTTTTCAGAGCTAGATGCAGACAAAAAATGATTTTGAATTTGCAACCTGATGGAGGTCACTATAGATGGACTAATAGAGAAAGTCCCACACACTGCTAGAAGGCCAAATATTTTTTCAGAGCTAGATGCAGACAAAAAATTATTTTTAATTTGCAACCTGATGGAGGTCAGTATAGATGGACTAATAGAGAAAGTCCCACACACTCTGCTAGAAGGCCAAATATTTTTTCAGAGCTAGATGCAGACAAAAAATTATTTTTAATTTGCAACCTGATGGAGGTCAGTATAGATGGACTAATAGAGAAAGTCCCACACACTGCTAGAAGGCCAAATATTTTTTCAGAGCTAAATGCAGACAAAAAAATATTTTTAATTTGCAACCTGATGGAGGTCAGTATAGATGGACTAATAGAGAAAGTCCCACACTGCTAGAAGGCCAAATATTTTTTCAGAGCTAGATGCAGATAAAAATTATTTTTAATTTGCAACCTGATGGAGGTCAGTATAGATGGACTAATAGAGAAAGTCCCACACACTGCTAGAAGGCCAAATATTTTTTCAGAGCTAGATGCAGACAAAAAATTATTTTGAATTTGCAACCTGATGGAGGTCAGTATAGATGGACTAATAGAGAAAGTCCCACACACTGCTAGAAGGCCAAATATTTTTTCAGAGCTAGATGCAGATAAAAATTATTTTTAATTTGCAACCTGATGGAGGTCAGTATAGATGGACTAATAGAGAAAGTCCCACACACTGCTAGAAGGCCAAATATTTTTTCAGAGCTAGATGCAGACAAAAAATGATTATGAATTTGCAACCTGATGGAGGTCAGTATAGATGGACTAATAGAGAAAGTCCCACACACTGCTAGAAGGCCAAATTTTTTTTCAGAGGTAGATGCAGAAAAAAATTATATTCAGTTTGCAACCTGATGGAGGTCTGTATAGATGGATTAATAGAACAAGTCCCACACACAGCTGGAAGCCCAATATTTTTTCAGAGGTAGATGCAGAAAAAAAATATATTCAGTTTGCAACCTGATGGAGGTTAGTATAGATGGACTAATAGAGAAAGTCCCAAACACTGCTAGGAGGCCAAATATTTTTTCAGAGCTAGATGCAGATAAAAATTATTTTTAATTTGCAACCTGATGGAGGTCAGTATAGATGGACTAATAGAGAAAGTCCCACACACTGCTAGAAGGCCAAATATTTTTTCAGAGCTAGATGCAGACAAAAAATTATTTTGAATTTGCAACCTGATGGAGGTCAGTATAGATGGACTAATAGACAAAGTCCCACACACTGCTAGAAGGCCAAATATTTTTTCAGAGCTAGATACAGACAAAAAATTATTTTTAATTTGCAACCTTATGGAGGTCAGTATAGATGGACTAATAGAGAAAGTCCCACACACTGCTAGAAGGCCAAATATTTTTTCAGACCTAGATGCAGATAAAAATTCTTTTTAATTTGCAACCTGATGGAGGTCAGTATAGATGGACTAATAGAGAAAGTCCCAATCACTGCTAGAAGGCCAAATATTTTTTCAGAGCTAGATGCAGATAAAAATTATTTTTAATTTGCAACCTGATGGAGGTCAGTATAGATGGACTAATAGAGAAAGTCCCACACACTGCTAGAAGGCCAAATATTTTTTCAGAGCTAGATGAGGCCAAAAAATAATTTTTAATTTGCAACCTGATGGAGGTCAGTATAGAAGGGCTAATAGAGAAAGTCCCACACACTGCTAGAAGGCCAAATATTTTTTCAGAGCTAGATGCAGATAAAAATTCTTTTTAATTTGCAACCTGATGGAGGTCAGTATAGATGGACTAATAGAGAAAGTCCCAATCACTGCTAGAAGGCCAAATATTTTTTCAGAGCTAGATGCAGATAAAAATTATTTTTAATTTGCAACCTGATGGAGGTCAGTATAGATGGACTAATAGAGAAAGTCCCACACACTGCTAGAAGGCCAAATTTTTTTTCAGAGCTAGATGCAGACAAAAAATTATTTTGAATTTGCAACCTGATGGAGGTCAGTATAGATGGACTAATAGAGAAAGTCCTACACACTGCTAGAAGGCCAAATATTTTTTCAGAGCTAGATGCAGACAAAAAATAATTTTTAATTTGCAGCCTGATGGAGGTCAGTATAGATGGGCTAATAGAGAAAGTCCCACACACTGCTAGAAGGCCAAATATTTTTTCAGAGCTAGATGCAGACAAAAAATGATTTTGAATTTACAACCTGATGGAGGTCAGTATAGATGGACTAATAGAGAAAGTCCCACACACTCCTAGAAGGCCAAATATTTTTTCAGAGCTAGATGCAGAAAAAAATTATATTCAGTTTGCAACCTGATGGAGGTCAGTATAGATGGACTAATAGAACAAGTCCCACACACAGCTAGAAGCCCAAATATTTTTTCAGAGGTAGATGCAGAAAAAAATTATTTTTAATTTGCAGCCTGATGGAGGTCAGTATAGATGGACTAATAGAGAAAGTCCCACACACTGCTAGAAGGCCAAATATTTTTTCAGAGCTAGATGCAGACAAAAAATTATTTTGAATTTGCAACCTGATGGAGGTCAGTATAGATGTACTAATAGAGAAAGTCCCACACACTGCTAGAAGGCCAAATATTTTTTCAGAGCTAGATGCAGATATAAATTATTTTTAATTTGCAACCTGATGGAGGTCAGTATAGATGGACTAATAGAGAAAGTCCCACACACTGCTAGAAAGCCAAATATTTTTTCAGAGCTAGATGCAAATATAAATTATTTTTAATTTGCAACCTGATGGAGGTCAGTATAGATGGACCAATAGAATGATGCTATGCCCAAAAGATTTTACTTCACTAGGTGCAGTAAAAAAATTGTTATTCTATACACAGGTGGTATATCTTGCAACACAGATAGGCTACTCCACTGACTAACACACTCTGCAATAGGCCAAAAAGGATTAGCTTTGCTAGATTCAGCCAAATGCTGTGAAAAAAACTTGCACAGCACTGGCACAGACCTGCCTGGCAAAAACTGATAGGAACTGATGTAACCTAGTCCTGAAAAGGACTGCAATTACAATTAGTCTTTACTCCCACAATCTATCTATTTAAGAGCACAGACCTGGCTGATAAAAGTCGTAGGAAATGCTGTAACCTAGTCCTTAAAAGGACTGCAATCACAACTATTCCCTACTCCCAAGCTATCTGTAGATTTGTGCGAAAATTGGCTTGAAATTAACAAGGTATAGCGCACACAGCAACAGCGGTGCCGTGTAACACGCAGCTGCAGCAGTGAGAAAATGGTGGCGACGGGGAAAATGGCTGGGTCTTATAGGGCAAGGACATGTGACATACACTGCCAATGACACATGCCCTTGCTTGTGTGAAAAAAAGCACTTCGCTCCGTGTGTGCGCTGCTGATAGGCTGACAGATTGCACCTCCCCACTGCAAATGCGGGAAAGAGAAAAAAAATGGAGTTTTTCATTATTCCTGCAGAGATCCATCCCTGCCCCTCCCCCCACCCCGCTGTACACTCAAGCTGCGTATTAACATTAATTTTCATCATTACTGAGAAAAAATCCAGTTATGATTTTGGTGCATGAACAGTTATCGAACATAACCTCGAACAGCCGAATTTTTCTCAAATCGTTCGTGTTCGCCGAACGGCTTGTACACAGCCCAAAACAGCTCGAATTTGAGATTGGCGAACAGTTCAAGTGGAACAACGCTCATCTCTACCGTTGATATGCAGATGTCACATGTGCACGTCTTTTCAAAAGGATAAAAATGGGGAGGGAAAGGAAAGATTTTAAAAACAAAAATCCAAATGACAATAGCAGCAGCCAAAATGTCAACGGAACCAGGGATTCCCAGCCAGTCTCCCATGCCAGTACTTACCCGGCCTCAAGCTGTATAGCAGCTGTGATCTGACGAGGGTAGGCACATTCAGCTTAAAATAGCCGTTGACGTGCAGATATCACTTGTGCGCGTCTTTTCAAAAGGAATAAAATGGGGAGGGAAAGGTTGGATTTTAAAAACAAAAATCCAAAAGTCCAAATGACAATAGCAGCAGCCAAAATGTCAACAGAACCAGGGATTCCCAGCCAGTCCCCCATGCCAGCACTTGCCCAGCCTCAAGGTGCGTAGCAGCTGCAACCTGATGAGTGCAGGCACATTCAGCTTAGAATGGACGTTAACATACAGATGTCATATGTGCGTGTCTTTTCAAAAGGAACAAAATAGGGAGGGAAAGGTTAGATTTTAAAAACAAAAATCCAAAAATCCAAATGACAATAGCAGCAGCCAAAATTTCAATGGAACCGGGAACTCCCAGCCAGTCTCGCATACCAGTAATTGCCCAGCCTCAAGCTGTGTAGCGGCTGCGATCTGACGAGGACAGACACATACAGCAGAGTATGGCCATTAGCATGCAGATGTCACATGTGCGCATCTTTTCAAATGGAATAAAATGGGGAGGGAAAGGTTAGATTTTAAAAAAAAAATCCAAATGACAACAGCAGCAGCCAAAATGTCAATGGAAGCAGGGATTCCCAGCCAGTTTCCCATGCCGGTACCCGCCCGGCCTCAAGCTGTGCAGCGGATTTAATCTGACGAAGGCAGGCACATTCAGCTTTGATTGGCCGTTGACATGCAAATATCACATTTGCGCTTCTTTTCAAAAGGAATAAAATGGGGAGGGAAAGGTTAAATTTTAAAATCAAAAATCCAAAAATCCAAATGACAATAGCAGCAGCCAAAATGTCAATGGAACCAAGCATTCCCAGCCACTCTCCCATGCCAGTACTGGCCCAGCCTCAAGCTGCTTAGCAGCTGCAATCTGACAAGGGCAGGCACATTCAGCTTAGAATGGCCGTTGATGTACAAATGTCATATGTGCGTGTCTTTTTAAAAGGAATAAAATGGGGAGGAAAAAGTTAGATTTTAAAAAAAAAAACCCCAAAAATCCAAATGACAATAGCAGCAGCCAAAATGTCAACGGAATCAGGGATTCCCAGCCAGTCTCCCATGCCATTACTTGCCTGGCCTCAAGATGCCTAGCAGCTGCGATTTGACGAGAGTAAGCACATTCAGCTTAGAATGGCTGTTGATGAGCAGTTGTCACATGTGCGTGTCTTTTCAAAAGGAATAAAATGGGGAGGGAAGGGTCATGTTTTTAAAAACAAAAATCCAAAAATCCAAATGGCAATAGCAGCAGCCAAAATTTCAACGGAACTGTGGATTCCCAGCCAGTCTCCCAAGCCAGTACTTGCCCAGCCTCAAGCTGTGTAGCTGCTGCAATCTGACCAGAGTAGGCACATTCAGCTTAGAATGGCCGTTGACGTACAGCTGTCACATGTGCACGTCTTTTCAAAAGGAATAAAATGGGCAGGGAAAGGTGAGATTATAAAAAAAAATCCAAAAATCCAAATGACAATAGCAGCAGCCAAAATGTAATCGGAACTGGGGATTCCCAGCCAGTCTCCCATACCAGTACTTGCCCAGCCTCAAGCTGTGAAGCAGCTGAGATCTGACAAGAGCAGGCACATTCAGCTTAGAATTAGAAATGAGCGTTGTTCGACTTGAACTGTTCGCCAATCTCAAATTCGAGCTGTTTTGGGCGGTGTTCGGCGAACACAAACGATTTGAGAAAAATTCGGCTGTTCGAGGTTATGTTCGATAACTGTTCGTGCACCAAAATCATAACTGGATTTTTTCTCAGTAATGATGAAAATTAATGTTAATACGCAGTTTGAGTGTACAGCGGGGTGGGGGGAGGGGCAGGGGATGGATCTCTGCAGGAATAATGAAGATCTCCATTTTTTTTTCTCTTTCCCTCATTTACAGTGGGGAGGTGCAATCTGTCAGCCTATCAGCAGCGCACACACGGAGCGAAGTGCTTTTTTTCACACAAGCAAGGGCATGTTTCATTGGCAGTGTATGTCACATGCCCTTGCCCTATAAGACCAAGCCATTTTCCCCGTCGCCACCATTTTCTCACTGCTGCAGCTGCGTGTTAGACGGCACCGCTGTTGCTGTGTGCGCTATACCTTGTTAATTTCAAGCCAATTTTCGCACAAATATACAGATAGCTTGGGAGTAAGGAATAGTTGTGATTGCAGTCCTTTTAAGGACTAGGTTACAGCATTTCCTACGACTTTTATCAGGGAGGTCTTGCTCTTAAATAGATAGGTTGTGGGAGTAAAGACTAATTGTAATTGCAGTCCTTTTCAGGACTAGGTTACATGAGTTCCTATCCGTTTTTGCCAGGCAGGTCTGTGCCAGTGCTGTGCAAGCTTTTTTCACAGCATTTGGCTGAATCTAGCAAAGCTAATCATTTTTGGCCTATTGCAGAGTGTGTTAGTCAGTAGAATAGCCTATCTGTGTTGCAAGATATACCACCTGTGTATAGAATACCAATTTTTTTACTGCACCTAGTGAAGTAAAATCTTTTGGGCATAGCATCATTCTATTAGTCCATCTATACTGACCTCCATCAGGTTGCAAACTGAATATATTTTTTTCTGCATCTACCTCTTAAAAAATATTGGGCTTCTAGCTGTGTGTGGGTCTTGTTCTATTAATCCATCTATACTGACCTCCATCAGGTTGCAAACTGAATATAATTTTTTTCTGCATCTAGCTCTGAAAAAATATTTGGGCTTCTAGCGGTGTGTGGGACTTGGTCTATTAGTCCATCTATACTGACCTCCATCAGGTTGCAAATTGAATAAAAAAAATTTCTGCATCTAGCTCTGAAAAAATATTTGGGCTTCTAGCAGTGTGTGGGACTTGGTCTATTAGTCCATCTATGCTGACCTCCATCAGGTTGCAAATTAAAAATAATTTTTTTCTTCATTTAGCTCTGAAAAAATATTTGGGCTTCTAGCAGTGTGTGGGACTTGTTCTATTAGTCCTTCTATACTGACCTCCAGCAGGTTGCAAATTGAATATAATTTTTTTCTGCATCTAGCTCTGAAAAAATATTTGGGCTTCTAGCGGTGTGTGGGACTTGGTCTATTAGTAGATCTATACTGACCTCCATCAGGTTGCAAATTAAAAATAATTTTTTTCTGCATCTAGCTCTGAAAAAATATTTTGGCTTCTAGCAGTGTGTGGGACTTGGTCTATTAGTCCATCTATTCTGACCTCCATCAGGTTGCAAATTAAAAATAATTTTTTTCTTCATTTAGCTCTGAAAAAATATTTGGGCTTCTAGCGGTGTGTGGGATTTGGTCTATTAGTCCATCTATACTGACCTCCATCAGGTTGCAAATTAAAAATAATTTTTTTCTGCATCTAGCTCTGAAAAAATATTTGGGCTTCTAGCAGTGTGTGGGACTTGGTCTATTAGTCCATCTATACTGACCTCCATCAGGTTGCAAATTGAATAAAAAAAATTTCTGCATCTAGCACTGAAAAAATATTTGGGCTTCTAGCAGTGTGTGGGACTTGGTCTATTAGTCCATCTATACTGACCTCCATCAGGTTGCAAATTGAATAAAAAAAATTTCTGCATCTAGCTCTGAAAAAATATTTGGGCTTCTAGCAGTGTGTGGGACTTGGTCTATTAGTCCATCTATACTGACCTCCATCAGGTTGCAAATTAAAAATAATTTTTTTCTGCATCTAGCTCTGAAAAAATATTTGGGCTTCTAGCAGTGTGTGGGACTTGTTCTATTAGTCCTTCTATACTGACCTCCAGCAGGTTGCAAATTGAATATAATTTTTTTCTGCATCTAGCTCTGAAAAAATATTTGGGCTTCTAGCGGTGTGTGGGACTTGGTCTATTAGTCCATCTATACTGACCTCCATTAGGTTGCAAATTAAAAATAATTTTTTTCTGCATCTAGCTCTGAAAAAATATTTGGGCTTCTAGCAGTGTGTGGGACTTGTTCTATTAGTCCTTCTATACTGACCTCCAGCAGGTTGCAAATTGAATATAATTTTTTTCTGCATCTAGCTCTGAAAACATATTCGGCTTCTAGCTGTGTGTGGGTCTTGTTCTATTAATCCATCTATACTGACCTCCATCAGGTTGCAAACTGAATATAATTTTTTTCTGCATCTAGCTCTGAAAAAATATTTGGGCTTCTAGCGGTGTGTGGGACTTGGTCTATTAGTCCATCTATACTGACCTCCATCAGGTTGCAAATTGAATATAATTTTTTTCTGCATCTAGCTCTGAAAAAATATTCGGCTTCTAGCTGTGTGTGTGACTTGTTCTATTAGTCCATCTATACTGACCTCCATCAGGTTGCAAACTGAATATAATTTTTTTCTGCATCTAGCTCTGAAAAAATATTTGGGCTTCTAGCGGTGTGTGGGACTTGGTCTATTAGTCCATCTATACTGACCTCCATCAGGTTGCAAATTAAAAATAATTTTTTTCTTCATTTAGCTCTGAAAAAATATTTGGGCTTCTAGCAGTGTGTGGGACTTGTTCTATTAGTCCTTCTATACTGACCTCCAGCAGGTTGCAAATTGAATATAATTTTTTTCTGCATCTAGCTCTGAAAAAATATTCGGCTTCTAGCTGTGTGTGGGTCTTGTTCTATTAATCCATCTATACTGACCTCCATCAGGTTGCAAACTGAATATAATTTTTTTCTGCATCTAGCTCTGAAAAAATATTTGGGCTTCTAGCGGTGTGTGGGACTTGGTCTATTAGTCCATCTATACTGACCTCCATCAGGTTGCAAATTAAAAATAATTTTTTTCTTCATTTAGCTCTGAAAAAATATTTGGGCTTCTAGCAGTGTGTGGGACTTGTTCTATTAGTCCTTCTATACTGACCTCCAGCAAGTTGCAAATTGAATATAATTTTTTTCTGCATCTAGTTCTGAAAAAAAATTTGGGCTTCTAGCAGTGTGTGGGACTTGTTCTATTAGTCCACCTATACTGACCTCCATCAGGTTGCAAATTAAAACTAATTTTTATCTGCATCTACAGTACCTCTGAAAAAATATTTGGGCTTCTAGCTGTGTGTGGGACTTGTTGTATTAGTCCATCTATACTGACCTCCATCAGGTTGCAAACTGAATATATTTTTTTCTGCATCTACCTCTGAAAAAATATTCGGCTTCTAGCTGTGTGTGGGACTTGTTGTATTAGTCCATCTATACTGACCTCCATCAGGTTGCAAATTCAAAATAATTTTTTTCTGCATCTAACCCAGCCAATAGTTTTGGCCTAATACCACAGTTTGGCCACTCAGCTCTGCTCGGTTACCATCCATTGTTTTTTTGTGCAAACAACTCCAGAGTTGTGAATTAGTTAACCACCAAAATGAGTGGAAAAAGGCCTGCTGCTGGTGAAAAGGGGAATAGGCGTGTTGGGAAGGGGAAAAAAGGTTGTGTCCGTGGGGTAGGTGCAGAAGAAAGACCATCTTCCAGCCAAACTAAAATGTCTACTTCTTTTAGCGGACAATGTGATAAGATCCCTTTCTTACGGCCACGCCAATCGCTACAAATTCCAGATGAGGTACAAAAACAGCAGGTGCTTCAACGGATATCAAGTGCTCCTTTAAGTGGGCTCTCCTCCACATCAACTTCAACATCACAAATACTCCAGTCCTCAAAGGTGTCACCCAAATCGCACTTGCTTCCTCACAGCTCCCAAATCTCCAGCTGCCCGTCTGAGTATGAGGTAGAACAGATGGTTGAGTCTGCAGAGCTGTTTACTCACACTATAGCCTGGGAATCAGAGGTCGACTCCAGCGCTTCTGTGAATCCAGACGAGGAAATGATCTGCACTGATGCCCAGAATCTTTATGAGTCGGATCCAGAACGTTCTGACCATAATATAGACCCTCATTCCCAAACTGTAACTCCTGTTGGTGGAGACAATGAGGAAGATGATGATAAGACTCAAAAACCTGATTGGAGCGACAACTTTAGTTTTTTGTCAGGGCAGGAACAGGTTGGCTCTGAGGACGACGGGTGTGATAACGCACAGGGTGATGATGATGAGGTCGGAGATCCCACTTACTGTCAACCCACAGTCAGCCAAGAGATGAGGTCAGCAGAGGAGGTGGAGGAAGATGCTAGTGACGATGAGGTCAGGTTGCGCCTTCCTGGACAGAGACATAGTACTGGAAGCACGTCAACAACTGCATCCTCAAACACAACTCTGCCTCTCACCACAAGTCGTGGTGGCTCGTCAGGTCGCATGGGTGATAAGCCTTGCATAGCCTGGGCATTTTTTCAGATCGATAAAGATGACCCAACTCGTGTTATCTGTAACATTTGTCAGCAAAAGCTAAGTAGAGGCCAAAAAATACATAGTTTGAGTACTTCATGCATGAACCGGCACATGGACATGAAGCATAAGTTGCAGTGGGAAGCTCAGTGTGCTACAATGCGGCCTAGCCGGCCGGGTCAACCACCGTCTGCCATATCTTGTCCATCCGCGGCCTCTTCATCCTCTGTGACTGGGGGGACAGCAGTCACACGTGTTTTGGGGCGCAGACCTGCCACCTCTTTACCTGCAACAGCCAGCGTGATTGGCAGGTCATCATTTTCTTTGGAGGTGGTAACACCAGCTGGTGTTGAGCGCTGTCCGACATCGATAGCACCACCTTTGGATCAAGGCAACCTAACATGTCCGCCTGCATCTTCCTCACAGACCGGCAGTTCGCCGGGGACACCCTTATCAACCCCGTCTAAGCACAATAGCCAGCCCTCGGTCCCTCAGATGTGGACAAGTAAAAGACCATTTCTTCCTAGCCATGAGATAGCTAAGAGGTTGAATTTCACCATCTGCAAGCTCTTGGCTACAGAAATGCTGCCTTTCCGCCTGGTGGACACAGAGGATTTTCGAGACCTTATGTCCGTCGCAGTGCCCCAGTACCAGATGCCCAGTCGGCACTACTTCTCAAAGAAAGGTGTGCCTGCGCTCCACCAGCATGTCGCACACAACATCACCGCTTCTTTGAGAAACTCTGTGTGTGACAGGGTGCATTTCACCACAGACACTTGGACGAGTAGGCATGGACAGGGGCGTTACATGTCGCTGACTGGGCACTGGGTAACTATGGTGACAGCAGGACAAGGGGCTGCTGTCCAAGTCTTGCCGTCCCCACGAGTTGTGCGTCAATCCTCTTTATGTCAAAGTTCCTCCACTGCTTCTGCCTCCTCAACCTCCTCTCGGTCTTCCACCTGCACCCAAAGCCTGTCTGGTCATGCCACAAGCTTTCTAACTGCGCAGAAGGGATCCTGCACACCTCCTTACTATGCTGGCAGTAGGGCTCAACGTCATCAGGCGGTTTTTACATTGAAATGTCTGGGAAATGTGAGTCACACAGCTGAGGAGTTGTGGTCAGCTCTGGAGAACCAATTTCATGAATGGTTGTCTCCACTGGACCTGAAACCAGGGAAGGCCGTGTGCGACAATGCTGCAAACCTGGGTGCGGCCCTTCGCCGGGGCAATGTCACACACGTGCCTTGTATGGCTCACGTGTTGAACCTGGTTGTCCAGCAATTTTTAGCCCACTATCCCAGATTAGATGGCCTTCTGCAGAGGGCGCGGTCACTGTGTGCTCACTTCCGCCGTTCGCATCCCGCAGCTCAGCGACTTACATCTCTATAGAAGTCGTTGGGCCTGCCACTTCACCGGCTAAAATGCGATGTGCCTACCCGGTGGAATTCAACTCTGCACATGTTGCAGCGACTGTGGCAGCACCGACAAGCCCAGGTGCAATACGTTCTGACGTATAGCCTGGGCCAACGAGATTCAGAGGTGGGGCAAATCACGCTGGAGGAGTGGTCTCAGATCAGGGACCTATGCACCCTTCTGCACAGTTTTGAAATGGCGACGAAGATGTTTAGTGCTGACGATGCCATTATCAGCATGACTATTCCGGTGATTTACATGCTGGAGCACATGTTAAACAGAATTCGGAGTCAGGTGGTGGCACAAGAGGAGGTGGAGGAAGTAGAGGAGGAGGAGTTGTATGCGGAAGGGCTAACATCTGCAAGGTCCAGACGGTCGGCAGCACCAAGGCGGCAGACATGTGAGGGTGGGGGAGATGATTTTACCAG
The DNA here is from genome assembly GCF_046119375.1 of Phyllobates terribilis. Lineage (NCBI taxonomy): Eukaryota > Metazoa > Chordata > Amphibia > Anura > Dendrobatidae > Phyllobates > Phyllobates terribilis. The sequence goes on from NW_027362792.1 coordinate 7,596,933, forward strand.
GGCGCATGGTAGCAGCCAAACTAGTGAGGAAGGTGCAGGAGCCCAGGAAGAAGTGGAGGACGAACTGATGGAAGACTCATCAGATGAGGGAGACCTTGATCACATTTCTGTTGTGCGAGGTTGGGGGGAGAGGACAGAGGAAGGAAGCATGATTGTTACCTCGCCACCAACACAACAGGGACTTGGTGCTCCTGGATGCGCAACACACATGAGTGCCTTCTTGCTGCACTACCTGCAACATGACCCTCGAATTGTGAGAATTAGAAATAATCCTGACTACTGGGTTGCCACACTGTTAGATCCCCGGTACAAAAGTAAATTTGCAGAAATTATTCCTGCCATAGAAAGGGATGCACGCATGCAGGAGTATCAGCAGAGACTGTTGCAGAATCTTACATGTGCTTTTCCACAAAATACCAGTGGTGCACGTAGTGAATCTCACAGTTCCAACTTGCCAACCGTGGGACCGTCAAGTGTTCAGCACTCAAACCGTAACAGAACCACAGTATCTGCTGGTAACATCAATTTTGCGGAATCATTTCACCACTTTTTTAGCCCATCCTTTGCAAGGCCACAGGAGACAAGAAGTCTGACACATAGTCAACGCCTAGAGACGATGGTACAGGAGTATCTCCAAGTAAACATTGAAGCCACGACTGTGTCACTGGACCCTTGCTCTTTTTGGGCTTCCAATCTGGATAAATGGCCGGAGCTAGCCACTTACGCCTTGGAGATCTTGTCATGCCCCGCAGCCAGCGTTCTGTCTGAACGTGTGTTCAGCGCTGCTGGTGGTGTGCTGACAGATAAGCGCACGCGGCTCTCCACTGATAATGTAGACAGACTCACGTTCATAAAGATGAACAAATCATGGATCCGAAACGACTTTTCTACCCCTGTGTCATCCTGGGGAGAGTAAAAGCTTGATGATTGGTTAAAATCACCCTACCAACCGTTTTAAGCTTTCAAATTACTAATCATGTTTATCTGTATCTTGACTGGAAAATAATTTGGGCTTTGTAGCAGTGTGCAGCACTGATCCTATTAGGCCATCTATACTAAAGCTTCACCAGATTAAAAATTAATAATAATTTTCAGCTGCATCTAGCCCGGAAAATAATTTTGGGGCTCCGAGATGCGCAAGACACATAAGTGCCTTCTTGCTGCACTACCTGCATCATGACCCTCATATTGTCAGAATTCGAAGTAATCATGACTACTGGGTTGCCACACTCTTAGATCCCCCAAACTTTTCGATCAACCTTTTCATTTTAATAAAGACCAAAAAAATGGTCATTTTTGAAATTATAAGCATTAGCAGGTTGTTAGAAACTGAAATCAAACAGTTTTCAACTCAAAACTTTATTCTAGGTGATGTTACATTTTCACATAGGACCCCTTGTTCGAAAGGAGCTTCTGAACTCTCTCGTCCATTGAATTTGTCAGGTTTTGGATGGTTTCTGCTTCAATTGTTTTGCATGAGGACAGAATACCCTCCCAGAGCTGTTGCTTAGATGTGAACTGCCTCCCGCCATCATAGACACTCCTTTTAATGATGCTCCAAAGGTTCTGAATGGGGTAGAGGTCAGGGGAGCATGGGGGTCACACCATAAGTTTGTCCCCTTTTATGCCCATATCAGCCAGAGATGCAGATGTTTTATGTGCAGCATGAGATGGTGCATTATCATGCAGAAAAATGATCTTGCTGTGAAATACACGGTTCTTCTTCTTGAACCATGGCAGGAACTGCTGTTTGAGAAAATCCACATACATTATGGAGTTCATCTTTAGCGCCTTCAGGGATCCTAAAGGGGCCGACAATCTCTCTCCCCATGATTCCAGCCCAAAACATTACTCCACCTCCTCCTTGTTGGCGCTGTAGCCGTGTTTGCGTGGGGTGTCCATCAACCAGCCATCCTCCACTCCATCCATCTGGACCATCGAGCGCTGCACGGCACTCATCCGTGAACAAAACAGTTTTGAAATCAGTCTTCATGTAATGTTTGGCCCACTGGAGCCGTTTCTGCTTGTGTGAAGTGGATAGAGGAGGTCGACAGGATGGCGTATGCACAGCTGCAAACCTCTGAAGGACCCTGCATCTTGTTGTTCGGGGGATGTTGGAGGCACAAGCAACTTCAAAAACTTGTCTGCTGCTATGACAAGGCTTTTTTGCCGCTGCTCTTTCAACCTGACGTAATTGCCTGTAGGAAAGAGTCCTCAATTTGCCCTTATCAGCACGCACACGTGTGTACTGTGAATCAGCTACATACTTCTTGATTGCCAAGACACTTCATCCTGATCATCGCACAATGTTGATTGTAGTCATGCCTTGACCTAAACACTCCACAATTTGTTGCTTCTCAGCAGCCGACACATCCTTTTTCTTTCCCATTTTGGCAGAAAATGTAGGCTGCTTAATAATGTGAGACAGCCTTCTTAAGTAGTCTTGCCTTTCATTGGACACACCTGCCAAACTAATTAGCATAGGTGTCTGCAATTGCTTACAGTGATATAAAGAGCCCTGACACACATCACCATCAATGAGTTTAACTGACAAACAAACAAATTCTTCCCTTATCACTCCTAAACACTTTTTGCATAATAATTTGGAACGCAGTGTACATGTGCTTTTCCACAAAACACCAGTGGTTCACGTAGTGAATCTTACAGTTCTAACTTGCCAACCGTGGTCTGTATGGAGTTGTTCAATAAAGGGCCCAAAATTAAGATAACATAGATGGGAGAGGTCTCTATGAATAGGAATTCCTAAGTATTTGATACCCTGTGAGGGCCAGGCAAAGGGAAAGTTGGACTGGATGGAATCCTATATGGATTTGGGGAGGGAGACATCGAGGGCCTCAGACTTCGCTGCATTGATTTTAAAATTTGACCATGTAACAAAGTGATCTATTTCAGCCATAACAGCATGGATGGATATATGTGATTGAGTGATATATACTAGGACATCATCAGCAAATAGAGAGCACTTGTACTCGGTGGCTCCCACCTCAATCCACCTAATATTGGGGTTATGGCGAATTGATGAGAGCAGGTGCTCCGTCACTAGGATGTATAAGAGAGGGGACAGAGGACATCCCTGCCTTGTCCCATTGGTGATTGTGAAAGGTGATGAAAATGTTCTGATGCACCCCCTGGGCCTTGGGACACCCGGAGCCGGACCCTTTTTGGTGGATGCTGGTGGTTGTAGTCTTCGTGGCGGCGACCCGGTTCCGTGGCTCAGGGTGGTCAAACAAGTGGCGGAACTATTTATGTGGTTTTGATGTTTAAATGTCCGACTACGCCACCCGTGGATTGCGGTCAGAGTGAACCGCCGCTGCAGGGCAGACCGCTGAGGCTGGTGTTGTGGGTGCAGCAGAGTGTAGCATAACTCCCCACGAGAGGAGTATAGCCTCAGTGCAGTGTATGCGGAGGATGGGGGTGATGGTGCAGGGCAGCAGCAGTAACGACACGGAGTCAGTGATGCAGTCCAGGGCCTTTACTCACAGTTCTTATTATCCAGACCACGTCTGCAGGTAACGGCTGCCCACGTCGTACTGTGCTCACCAGGTGAGGGCTCAGACAACTCCCAGATATCTTTGGAGCGCTTCACAGGACCCCCTTTGTGTGTCCTTTGTCTGGCCTTTCTTACCAACCCTTCTGTCCGGCTGCCTCGGGCCTCCTCTTGGTAAACTTGGCGCCAGTTTCCCTGACCCTATGTGGTGCCTTCCTAGCGGGTGTAGCGAGGGGCTGCGCCACATAAAATGTCACAGCCTCCGGTTTCTAGCTGAGGGTCGTTTCCTGCCTCCACTAGTTCGGGGACCGGTCTCCCCCTTTGGCCTGACCCCTCCACGCAGGTGGATTCGGGCGTGCGGTGGCGACTCGCCCATCCGCACCCCTGGGATCCCTTCATTCCTCATTCCTGGAGCACTCTCTGCTCCTCTTCCTTCCCTCTCCCTCTTCCAGGCCTGGGCCTCTGTTACTAGGCCCACCTCCGGAGCAGAGCTCATGCAGAGCCCCTGCTCCCTGCCACCTCTGCTCAGACTTCTCTGCACTGAACTAAGATGGTGCCCACCTTTTATACTCCCTTCTCAATGCACCCAGGAACTTCTTCCTCCCTGCTCCTGCACTACAGGGTTCCCCTTCCTCAGTGTTCCCTCCCCCCACTCCAGCCAGGGACAGGGACTGTCGTGCCCATCTCAGAGGCATATTGGTCGCCCTGCCCTACGGCAATGTGGTGTAATGCATGCAGGTGTCGGGTCCTGATCCACACTCCATCCTTACCTGAGAGTGAGATATCACACCTCTGGATGAGGTGCAATACCTCTGTAGCAACCGAGTCCTCAGGGTGCTACAGTTCCATTTATCTTCAGCCTAGGTGACGTATTGTGATACAGGGTCGTGATTTTGGCTATAAAAGGGTCCCCTAGACCCCTACCCCAAGCTTTTTAAGAGAATCTTATATGGCGTGCCAGGAGACTCTATGGAATGCTTTCTCAGCATCCAACGAGAGTATCTAATTACAAATTTTTAACTGCATCTAGCCCAGGAAATAAATTGTGCCTAGTAGCAGTGTTTGCTAGTCAGTGGATTATCCCGGCTGTTAAGCAAGCTACACCACCTGTAGTTTGGACACTTAATTTTTTCAAAGGAAATGCTTCGGGACCACGGGATACTCAGTGAAGAGCATCAGGAGGCACCCCAAGGCATAGGGGCTGGGACTGGCAGTAGGATGCCTTGCGGTGGACAGCCGAGCTCGATCCTGATAAAAGCTTTTTAAGTGCAGCAGCTTTAGTGGACGCTACTGGAGCTGGAATTACGCAGCTGCTGGCATGAGACTTGCATACCAATAGATCCTTGTAAATGGATTTAAAGTGTATTCATTCAAATTAGAGAGACAATTTAAATTACAAAGCTTAGAGCTGCCTCCACCACAGGGGGGTTCGCTCGACCCACCAGCGGACAGGCACCAGTATTGGGAGAGGGGGGCTGGCCATCAGGGTTCACCGCGGCTCTGGCACAAACCTGGCGACACAGAGGTGGCACGGGCAGGAGCGGACTGAACGTGTCGGCTTCTCACTTTTTGGATTTTAGAAGGGCATGACATGCCTATATCTGTGTCTCCCCCTCCTTTTACTCCTCCACCTCTTTTCATTTTGCATGACTATATGTACTTGTCACTTTTCCATGTGTTAGTTGTGTCTTCTGAGCAGTTTGTCAGCTTTTGGACACCTTTGAAGGTGTTTTCTATGTGTTTCTATGTGGTTTTTTTTGCCTGCCATTGGTTTTAACGGTGTTCGAAGGTGTTCGACGAACACACGGGTGTTTGACGAACCGAACCGAACTCGAACACTACGGGGGTGGCTCAACACTACTTAGAATGGCCGTTGACGTGCAGACATCCCATGTGCGCGTCTTTTCAAAAGGAATAAAATGGGGAGGGAAAGCTTAGATTTTAAAAACAAAAATCCAAAAATTCAAATGACAATAGCAGCAGCCAAAATGTAAATGAAACTGGGGATTTCCAGCCAGTCTCCCCTGCCAGTACTGGCCTGGCCTCAAGCTGTGTAGTGGCTGCAATATTATGATGGCAGGCACATTCAGCTTACAACGGCGGTTGACGTGCAGTTGTCACATGTGCGCATCTTTTCAAAAGGAATAAAATGGGGAGGGAAAGGTTTGATTTTAAAACAAAAATCCAAATGACAATAGCATCAGCCAAAACTTCCATTCAACCGAGGATTCCCAGGCAGTCTCCCATGCCTGTACTTGCCCAACCTCAAGCTGTGTAGCAGCTGCAATCTGATGAGGGCAGGAACATTGAGCATAGAATGGCCGCTGATGTCACATGTGCGCGTCTTTTCAAAAGGAATAAAATGGGGAGGGAAAGGTAATATTTTAAAAACAAAAATCCAAATGACAATAGCAGCAGCCAAAAAGTCAACAGAAACAGGGATTCCCAGCCAGTCTCCCATGCTGGTACTTTCCCAGCTTCAAGCTGCGCAGCAACTGCAATCTGACAATGGAAAGCACATTCAGCTTAGAATGGCTGTTAACGTGCAGAAGTCACATGTGCGCGTCTTTTCAAAAGGAATAAAATGGGGAGGGAAAGGTTAGATTTTAATAACAAAAAAACAAAAATCCAAATGACAATAGCAGCAGCCAAAATTTCAACGGAACGGGGGATTTCCAGCCAGTCTCCCATGACGGAACTTGCCCACCCTCAAGGTGTGCTGTGGCTGCGACCTGACGAGGGATGACACATTCAACTTAGAATTGCCATTGAGGTGCAGATGTCACATGTGCCCGTCTTTTCAAAAAGAATAAAATGGGGAGGGAAAGGATAGAATTTAAAAACAAAAATTCAAAAATCCAAATGACAATAGCAGCAGCCAAAATGTCAACGGATCCTGGAATTCCCAGACAGTCTCCCATGCCAGTACTTGCCAAGCCTCAAGCTGCGTAGAGGCTGTGATCTGATGTGGGAAGGCACATTCAGCTAAGAATAGCCGTTGACACGTAGATATCACATGTGCACGTCTTTTCAAAAGGAATAAAATGGGAAGGGAAAGGTTAGAATTTAATAACAAAAATAGCAGCAGCTGAAATGTCAACAGAACAGGGGATTCCCAGCTAGTTTCCCATGCCTGTACTTGCCCGGCCCCAAGCTGCGTAGCGGCTGCAATCTGACGAGGGCAGGCACATTCAGCTTAGAATGGCCGTTGACCTGCAAATGACAGATGTGCGCATCTTTTCAAAAGGAATAAAGTGGGGAGGGAAAAGTTAGATTTTAAAGACAAAAATAGTAGCAGCCAAGATGTCAATGGAATTGGGAATTCCCAGCCAGGCTCCAATGCCGGTACTTGCCCAGCCTCAAGCTGCCTAGCGGATGTGATCTGATGAGAGCAGGCACATTCAGCTTAGAATGGCCGTTGATGTGTAGATGCTCCATGTTCACGTCTTTTCAAAAGGTCTAAAATGGGGAGGGAAAGGTTAGATTTTAAAAACAAAAATCCAAATGACAATAGCAGCAGCCAAAATGTCTACGGAACCGGGGATTCCCAGCCAGTCTCCCATTACATTGCTTGACCAGCCTCAAGCTGCATAGCAGCTGAAATCGGACTAGGGCAAGCACATTCAGCTTAGAATGGCCGATGACATGCCGATATCACATGTGCGCGTCTTTTCAAAAGGAATAAAATGGGGAGGGAAAGGTTTGATTTTAAAAACAAAAATCCAAATGACAATAGTAGCAGTCAAAATGTCTACAGAACTGTGGATTCCCAGACAGTCTACCATTCTCCTACTTGCCCAGCCTCAAGCTGTGTAGCAGCAGTGATCTGACAAGGGCAGAAACATTCAGCTTAGAATTGCTATTGATGTGCAGATGTCACTTGTGCGCGTCTTTTCAAAAGGAATAAAATGAGGAGGGAAAGGTTAGATTTTAAAAACAAAAATCCAAAAATCCTAAAATCCAAATGGCAATAGCAGCAGCCAAAATGTCAATGGAACCAGGGATTCCCAGTCATTCCACCTTGCCGGTACTGTCCCGACCTCAAGCTGCGTAGCGGCTGTGATCTGACGATGGCAGGCACATTCAGCTTAGAATTGCTGTTGTTGTGAAGATTTCACATGTGCGCGTCTTTTCAAAAGGAATAAAATGGGGAGGGAAAGGTAAGATTTTAAAAACAAAAATCCAAATGACAATAGCAATAGCCAAAATGTCAACTGATCCAGGGATAACCAGCCAGACTTTCATGCCGCTACTTGCCCGCCCTCAAGCTGCGTAGCCACTGCGATCTGATGAGGGAAGACACATTCAGCTCATAATGGCTGTTGACTTGCAGATGGCACATGTGCGCATTTTTTCAAAAGGAATAAAATGGGGAGGGAAAGGTTAGATTTTAAAAACAAAAATCCAAAAATCCAAATGACAATAGCAACAGCCAAAATGTCAACGGAACCAGGGATTCCCAGCCAGTCTCCCATGCTGGTACTTGCCTGGGATCAAGCTGCGATCCAACAACAGCAGGCACATTCAGCTTAGAATGGCCGTTGATGTGCAGATATTACATGTGTACGTCTTTTCAAAAGGAATAAAATGGGGAAGGAAAGGTTAGATTTTAAAAACAAAAATCCAAAAATCCAAATAACAATAGCAGCAGCCAAAATACCAACGGAACCGTGGATTCCCAGCCACTCTTCCATGCCAGTACTTACCCAGCCTCAAGCTGCATAGCGGCTGCGATCTGACAATGGAAGGCACATTCAGCTTAGTATGGCCGTTGACATGCAAATGTCACATGTGCTCGTCTTTTCAAAAGGAATAAAATGTGCAGGGAAAGGTCAGATTTTAAAAACAAAAATCCAAAAATCCAAATGACAATAACAGCAGCCAAAAACTCAACAAAACCGAGGATTCCCAGCCAGTCTCCCATGCCATCACTTGCCCAGCCTCAAGCTGCGTAGCAGCTGTGATCTGATGAGAGAAGGCACATTTGGCTTAGAATGGCCATTGATGTGCAGATGTCATCTGTGCGCGTCTTTTCAAAAGGAATAAAATGGGGAGGGAAAGGTTAGATTTTAAAAACAAAAATCCAATGACAATTGCAGCAGCCAAACTGTCAATGGAACCAGGGATTCCCAGCCAGTCTCCCATGACAGTACTTGCCCAGCCTCAAGCTGCGCAGCAGCTGTGATCTGATGAGGGAAGGCACATTCAGTTAGAATTGCCATTGATGTGCAGATGTCATCTGTGCGCGTCTTTTCAAAAGGAATAAAATAGGGAGGGAAAGGTTAGATTTTAAAAACAAAAATCCAATGACAATTGCAGCAGCCAAAATGTCAACAGAATCGGGGATTCACAGCCAGTCTCCCATGCAGGTACTTGCCCATCCTCAAGCTGCATAGCAGCTGCAGTTCTGTCGAGGGAAGGCACATTTAGCTTAGAATGGCCGTTAACGTGCAGATGTAACATGTGCGCGTCTTTTCAAAAGGAATAAAATGGGGACAGAAAGGTTAGATTTTAAAAATAAAAATCCAAAAATCCAAATGACAATAGCAGCAGCCAAAATGTCAATGGAACCAGAGATTCCCAGACAGTCGCCCCTGCAGGTACTTGCCCAGCCTCAAGCTGCGTAGCAGCTGTGATCTGATGAGGGCTGGCACATTCAGCTTAGAATGGCCGTTGACATGTTGATGTCACATGTGCAAATCTTTTCAAAATGAATAAAATGGGGAGGGAAAGGTGAGATTTTAAATACAAAAATCCAAATGACAACAGCAGCAGCCAAAATGTCAATGGAACCAGGGATTCCAGGCCAGTCTGCAATGCCGGTACTTGCCCAACCTCAAGCTGCATAATGACTGCGATCTGAAGAGGGCAGGCACATTCAGCTTAGAATGGCAGGTGACATGTGACGCGCCCCCTGGGCCAGTGCTGGAGTGCGGCGCACGTGTGCGCGGGGGAATACCCGGAGCCGGATCCGATGGGGGTAGTATTCTCCGAGTGGCGGGGACCCGGTCCGTGCCCAGGGTGGTCAAACTAAGTGTGTGGCAGTCTTTGTAGATGTTGTTTAAGTGTCGACTACGCCACCCGTTGATTTGCAGTCATGCGACCGCCACTGCAGAACAGTCCGCTGAGGCCGGTGGTATGTGTGCAGCAATGGTGGTATAACCCCCAACGGGAGAGGTATTGCCTCAGGGCAGCTGGTGCGGGTGAAGGGAGTGATAGAAAGGGCGTCCCGGTACCTTTAGTGCTGGTAGCGCGATGAAACACAGAGACTGTTTGCAGTTTTCAATGCTTTACTCACAGATGTTATCAGTGTCAGTCCTGCAGGTGATGACGACCCGAGCCGTGCTGCGTCCACCAGGTACGGGGCTCGGCCAACCCCCAGGCAGTTCCAGAGTGTGACCTTGAACTCCTTTCTCCGTTCCTTTCTCTGGCCGTCCCCACTAGGGACCCACCCATGTCCAGCTTCCTCGGGCCTTCTGGTGGCGAAACCTATCTCCGGTCTCCCTGACCCTATGTGGCGTGCCTACGTGGTGAGTGTATGGAGTGGTTGCGCCAAGACGTGGCCACGACCTCCGGTTCCTGGCTGAGGATAAGTGGCCTCCACCAGTTTGGGATCCGGTTCCCTGATCTGCCAACCCTTCACCCGCTGACTCCTAGCGTGTTCGGGTTCCTTCTTGCTTCATGTCTCTTGGCCTTTCCTTATGTCTCATTCTTTCCTTGCTTCTTCACTCTTGCTCCCTCCAGGGGCAACACCCAGACAGGGCTGCTGCTCCCTGTCACTCCTCTTCTCACTCTTCTTCTGTCTGACTGAACTCCTAAGATGGTGCCCACCTTTTATACTCTCTCTGACACCCAAGCCCAGGTGACTAGCCACCAATGGGCTCCTTCCTATGCCCAGAGTCCCTCCCCTCTCTGCTCCTGCACCACTGGGATATTCCTCCCCCCCTCCCACTCCAGCCAGGGACAGACGCTGTCGTACTTGCACATCTATCTGGTGGGAGTACCGTTGATCTGTCCCCCGGAAATGGGATGTATGTGGTGCATGCAGCTAACTGAGTTCTAGTCCACACTCCATCCTTACCCGGGAGTGGAATACCACACCTCTGGTTCGAGGTGCAATACCCCTGTAGCAGCCGAGCCCTCGGGGTGCTACATTCCCCCCTGGTAAACCACAGCACGTCCTCGGGCTGAAATAGAGTAAAAACAATTTTTAAAGTGTACGCACACATAAAACACATCAACTTTCATCCATTCCTTTATGGGAGGTTTTCTCAACAGCTGGCTAATGCCACCGGAACTCTTTTACAAAAACACTATGTAAAACTTTGGCATCATATCAAATTTCACATTAAGGCATTCTCAAATAAAACATTCTTGAATTCTCGGGTTCTTGGGATCTGGCCGCTCTCAGTCCTCAGCCAGGTAGAGGGAAAGGATGACCGCTCTCAGTCCTCGGTCAGGTTAGGGATTAGGGCAAAAATAGGCAACAGTTCTCTTTCTGTCCCAACGGGGACCACACTCTTAGTGGAAACAGTCCCACAACAGTCCTTATACCCGGTCGGGTAACTATTTACATCTCCTCTTTTACCGTTTACGATTAACGGTGTCCTCCACACGCTCCTTTCTCTTCCTCTGGTTCAGACCCGTCCGGGCCCTCTTTCTCCTCCTCCTGGTATGACAGCTCCTCCTCCTCCTTGACCCGGTGGACATGAAGGGCGTACCACCCCTTCACTCCCTTATGCCTGGTATAGGTGACGGTATCTCCAGGCACCAGGTTCCGTCCACTGTGCCCCTCCGGTAGGTGGGACTCTACGTCGCTCCGGTTAACAAACACCTGGCTTATGGTCTTCGGGTCTTGGATGATGCCCGAGCCACATGCCATGTGAAACTTAACAACAGTCCCGGTGACTCGGGGACCATGAGCTGTACGGGGGGTCCTGGCGGGTCCTTGTCTTCTGCTCCACGTTTGTAATGTGGAGCCACTCCTCCTTCACTTTCCTCTCTTTCCGCTCCCGCTCAAACGTTGCCAGTTGTTGGCGGCAGGTCTCATAGCGCCGGGCGGCGCCCGCCCGGGTCTCCTGAGTGAACCCCATCAGGTCTTCTCCAGTGGGGTCCCCCTCGAATTGGGCATCTTCCAGCGGGGTTGAAGATAGGTCCACGGGCTCCGGAGCTGGGATTAACGGTTCATCGGGGGCCCTTGCTCCTACGGGGTGACTCTTCCTGGAGCGGGGATTGGTGTACTCAGGCGGCCAGACGAACGGTGTCCCATCCGGGCAGGTGTGCTGCTCATACAGGTCTTTCCCCAATGATGGCACGACTGGGGGCCCCGGCTGGGGTGCAGCGCCCGCGGGCACTCGGCCTTTTAACCAGGCCGGTGACTTTCTGATCGTGCCCGGTGTTGGGGAGCACGGTTCAGGGCGAGGCTCCGCTGCAGAGCTTGCTGCTGGAGGGCTGACTACTGGTGGTGGAGGTACGGTGGGCGGTGCGGCACCCAGAGCTTCGGGTCCCGCGGCGGGAGGTAGGGGCAGGTCCGCGGCCTCAGGGCCCGGAGTAACAGCGTTCCCCTTACTTGTCGTTGCGGCCTCCCCCGCGGCATCGTCCCCGGCCTCCGGTCCGCTTCTGCTGCCTCTCGGGATGGACGCGGTGCTGGATGGTGGCTGCACCTCCGGTTGGCAGGTCAGCGTGCGTCGGGTCAACTCCTCCTTCCACCCGGCGAGCACGTCTCGTTGCGCCCAGATCATCCTCCTGTTCAGCTCTTCCAGCGCGGCCTGCGCGTACTCCGGTTCTTCCTTCTGGAGCACCGCTAGCAGCTCTGCGATCTGGTATGGCGGCTGTGGCGGTGAAGCACTCCTCCGTATCCGACATCCTCCTCCCCCCTAGTGGACCGTGGCCTACCTGGCGATGATCCTCTTCCGTAGGCCGCGGCTCCGCAGTGGATCGTCAGGGTTGAGGACCTTCCGTCGCGCTCCTGTGACGTCGGCGTCGCTGGGCTCCTTCCAGGACCTTACGCAACGTACGGACGTGAGGCGGGGCTTCAGTTCTCGCAGGCTTTCGGAGTCCACGCCCCTCTTCTTCCCGCGCGGCGTCCTCAAGATGGCGTCCAATGGCGGGAAAACTCCACGGATGGCGGGAAGAAGGCAGAAGATGGCGTCGGATGGCGGGAATCGGCTCCGGATGGCGGGAAACGACTCCGGACGGCGGGAAACTTCACCAAAGGTAAGTAAAAAGTCTCTTTTTCAGGCACGCAGTACCCGGTGGTTACGGGCACGAAATCCTGACGACTACGCCAAAGTTGACATGCCCCCTGGGCCAGTGCTGGAGTGCGGCGCACATGTGCGCGGGGGAATACCCGGAGCCGGATCCGATGGGGGTAGTAGTCTCCGAGTGGCGGGGACCCGGTCCGTGCCCAGGGTGGTCAAACTAAGTGTGTGGCAGTCTTTGTAGATGTTGTTTAAGTGTCGACTACGCCACCCGTTGATTTGCGGTCATGCGACCGCCGCTGCAGAACAGTCCGCTGAGGCCGGTGGTATGTGTGCAGCAATGGTGGTATAACCCCCAACGGGAGAGGTATGGCCTCAGGGCAGCTGGTGCGGGTGAAGGGAGTGATAGAAAGGGCGTCCCGGTACCTTTAGTGCTGGTAGCGCGATGGAACACAGAGACTGTTTGCAGTTTTCAATGCTTTACTCACAGATGTTATCAGTGTCAGTCCTGCAGGTGATGACGACCCGAGCCGTGCTGCGTCCACCAGGTACGGGGCTCGGCCAACCCCCAGGCAGTTCCAGAGTGTGACCTTGAACTCCTTTCTCCGTTCCTTTCTCTGGCCGTCCCCACTAGGGACCCACCCATGTCCAGCTTCCTCGGGCCTTCTGGTGGCGAAACCTATCTCCGGTCTCCCTGACCCTATGTGGCGTGCCTTCGTGGTGAGTGTAGTGAGTGGTCGCGCCAAGACGTGGCCACGACCTCCGGTTCCTGGCTGAGGATAAGTGGCCTCCACCAGTTTGGGATCCGGTTCCCTGATCTGTCGACCCTTCACCCGCTGACTCCTAGCGTGTTCGGGCTCCTTCTTGCTTCATGTCTCTGGGCCTTTCCTTATGTCTCATTCTTTCCTTGCTTCTTCACTCTTGGTCCCTCCAGGGGCAGCACCCAGACAGGGCTGCTGCTCCCTGTCACTCCTCTTCTCACTCTTCTTCTGTCTGACTGAACTCCTAAGATGGTGCCCACCTTTTATACTCTCTCTGACACCCGAGCCCAGGTGACTAGCCACCAATGGGCTCCTTCCTATGCCCAGAGTCCCTCCCCTCTCTGCTCCTGCACCACTGGGATATTCCTCCCCCCCTCCCACTCCAGCCAGGGACAGACGCTGTCGTACCTGCACATCTATCTGGTGGGAGTACCGTTGATCTGTCCCCCGGAAATGGGATGTATGTGGTGCATGCAGCTAACTGAGTTCTAGTCCACATTCCATCCTTACCCGGGAGTGGAATACCACACCTCTGGTTCGAGGTGCAATACCCCTGTAGCAGCCGAGCCCTCGGGGTGCTACACATGCAAATATCACATGTGTGCATTTTTTCAAAAGGAATAAAATGGGGAGGGAAAGGTTAGATTTTAAAAACAAAAATCCAAAAATCCAAATGACAATAGCAGCAGCCAAAATGTCAACGAAACCAGGTATTCCCAGCCAGTCTCCCATGCTGGTACTTGCCCAGCCTCATGCTGCATAGTGGCTGCGATCTGACAAGGGTAGGCACATTCAGCTTACAATGACGGTTGACGTGCAGATGTCACATGTGCGCATATTTTCAAAAGGAATAAAATGGGGAGGGAAAGATTAGATTTTAAAAACAAAAATACAAAAATACAAATGACAATAGCAGCAGCCAAAAATTCAACGGAAATGGGGATTCCCATCCAGTCACCCATGCCTGTACTTGCCCACCCTCAAGCTCTGCAGCAGCTGCGATCTGATGAGGGTAGGCACATTCAGCTTAGAAAGGCTGTTGACTTGCAGATTTTAAAAACAAAAATCCAAATGACAATAGCAGCAGCCAAAATGTCTACGGAACCGGGGATTCTCAACCACTCTCCCAGGCCCGTACTTGCCTAGCCTCAAGCTGTGTAGCCACTGCGATCTGACGAGGGGAAGCACATACTGCTTAGAATGGCCGTTGACATGAAGATGTCACATGTGCGCGTCTTTTCAAATGGAATAAAATGGGGAGGGAAAGATTAGATTTTAAAAACAAAAATACAAAAATACAAATGACAATAGCAGCAGCCAAAATGTCAACAGAACTGTGGATTCCCAGCCAGTCTCCCATGAAGGTACTTGCCCAGCAGCTGCAATCTGATGAGGGCAGGCACATTCAGTTTAGAATGGCTGTTGACATGCAAATGTCACATGTGCCCGTCTTTTCAAAAGGAATAAAATGGGTAGGGAAAAGTTAGATTTTAAAAACAAAAATCCAAATGACAATAGCTGCAGCCAAACTGTCAATGGAACCAGGAAGTCCCAGCCAGTCTCCCATGCTGGCACTTAACAAACCTCATGCTGTGTAGCAGCTGCAATCTGATGAGGGAAGGCACATTGAGATTAGAATGGCCGTTGGCTTACTGATGTCACATGTGCGTGTCTTTTCAAAAGGAATAAAATGGGGAGGGAAAGGTTAGATTTTAAAAACAAAAACCCCAAAATCCAAATGACAATAGCAGTAGCCAAAATGTCAATGCAACTGGAGATTCCCAGCCTGTCTCCCATGCTTGTACTTGCCTGGCCTCAAGCTGTGTAGCAGCTGCAATCTGACAAGGGCAGGCATATTCAGCTTAGAACGGCCGGTGACGGTCAGATGTCACATGTGCGCATCTTTTCAAAAGGAATAAAATGGGGAGGGAAAGGTTAGAATTTAAAAACAAAATCCAAATGACAATAGCAGCTGCCAAAATGTCAACGAAACCAGGGATTCCCAGCCAGCCTCCCATGCCTGTACTTGCCCAGCCTCAAGCTGTGTAGCAGCTGCGATCTGACGAGGGAAGGCACATTCAGCTTAGAATGGCCGTTGACATGCAGATGTCACATGTGCACATCTTTTCAAAAGGAATAAAATGGGGAGGGAAAGGTTAGATTTTAAAAACAAAAATCCAAATGACTATAGCAGCAGCAAGAATGTCAATGGAACCGAGGATTACCAGTCAACGGAATTGGAGATTTCCAGTACTTGCCCGGCTTCAAGGTGAATAGCAGCTGCGATATGACGAGAGCAGGGACATTCAGCTTAGAATAGCCGTTGATGTGTAGATGTCACATGTGCGTGTTTTTTCAAAAGTAATAAAATGGGGAGGGAAAGGTTAGATTTTAAAAACAAAAATCCCAAAATCCAAATGACAATAGCAGCAGCCAAAATGTCAATGGAAGTGGGGATTCCCAGCTAGTCTCCCAAGCCTGTACTTGCCCGGCCTTAAGCTGCATAGCGGCTGTGATCTGATGAGGGCAGGCACATTCAGCTTAGAATGGACGTTGACATGCTGATGTCACATGTGCACATCTTTTCAAAACGAATAAAATGGGGAGGGAAAGTTGAGATTTTAAAAACAAAAATTAAAATGACAACAGCAGCAGCCAAAATGTCAATGGAAGCAGGGATTCCAGGCCAGTCTGCCATGCCGGTGCTTGCCCGGCCTCAAACTGCGTAGCAGCTGTGATCTGAAGAGGGCAGACACATTCAGCTTAGAATTGCTGTTGACTTGCAGATGTCACATGTGCGTGTCTTTTCAAAAGAAATAAAATGGAGAGGGAAAAGTTAGATTTTAAAAACAAAAATCCAAAGATCCAAATGACAATAGCAGCAGCTAAATTATCAACGGAACTGGGGATTCCCAGCCAGTCTCCAATGCCAGTACTTGCCCAGGCTCAAGCTACATAGCAGCTGTGATCTGACATGGGCAGGGACATTCAGCTTAGAATGGCAGGTGACATGCAGATGTCACATGTGCGCATCTTTTCAAAATGAATAAAATAGGGAGGGAAAGGTTAGATTTTAGAAACAAAAGTGCAAATGAAAACAGCAGCAGCCAAAATGTCAACGGAAGCAGGAATTCCCGGCCAGTCTACCATGCCGATACTTGCCCGCCCTCAAATTGCATAGCGGCTGTGATCTGACAAGGGCAGACACATTCAACATAGAATGGCTGTTGACATGCAGATGTCACATGTGCGCGTCTTTTCAAAAGGAATAAAATGGGGAGGGAAAGGTTAGATTTTAAAAACAAAAATCCAAAAATCCAAATGACAATAGCAGCAGCCAAAATGTCAACGGAACTGGGGAAACCCAGCCAGTCCTTACACAACCTAAAGCTGCAAAGCGGCTGAAATCTGACAAGGGCAGGCACATTCAGCATAGAATAGCCATTGATGTACAAATGTCACATGTGCACGTCTTTTCAAAAAGAATAAAATGGGGAGGGAAAAGTTAGATTTTAAAAACAAAAATCAAAAAATCCAAATGACAATAGCAGCTGCCAAAATGTCAACGGAATCAGGGATTCCCAGCCAGTCTCACATGCCAGTACTTGCCTGGCCTCAAGATGCGTTGCGGCTGCGACATGACGAGGGCAGGCACATTCAACTTAGAATTGCTGTTGAGGTGCAGATGTCACATGTGCGCATCTTTTCAAAAGGAATAAAATGGGGAGGGAAAGGTTAGAATTAGAGATGAGCGTTGTTCGACTCGAACCGTTCGCCAATCTCAAATTCGAGCTGTTTTGGGCAGTGTTCGAGCCATTCGGCAAACACGAACGATTTGAGAAAAATTCGGCTGTTCGAGGTTATGTTCAATAACTGTTTGTGCACCAAAATCATAACTGGGTTTTTTCTCAGTAATGATGAAAATTAATGTTAATACGCAGTTTGAGTGTACAGCGGGGTGGGGGGAGGGGCAGGGGATGGATCTCTGCAGGAATAATGAATATCTCCATTTTTTTTTCTCTTTCCCGCATTTACAGTGGGGAGGTGCAATCTGTCAGCCTATCAGCAGCGCACACATGGAGCGAACTGCTTTTTTTCACACAAGCAAGGGCATGTGTCATTGGCAGTGTATGTCACATGTCCTTGCCCTATAAGACCAAGCCATTTTCCCCGTCGCCACCATTTTCTCACTGCTGCAGCTGCGTGTTAGACGGCACCGCTGTTGCTGTGTGCGCTATACCTTGTTAATTTCAAGCCAATTTTCGCACAAATCTACAGATAGCTTGGGAGTAGGGAATAGTTGTGATTGCAGTCCTTTTAAGGACTAGGTTACAGCATTTCCTATGACTTTTATCAGGCAGGTCTGTGCTCTTAAATAGATAGATTGTGGGAGTAAAGACTAATTGTAATTGCAGTCCTTTTCAGGACTAGGTTACATCAGTTCCTATCAGTTTTTGCCAGGCAGGTCTGTGACAGTGCTGTGCAAGTTTTTTTCACAACATTTGGCTGAATCTAGCAAAGCTAATCCTTTTTGGCCTATTGCAGAGTGTGTTAGTCAGTGGAGTAGCCTATCTGTGTTGGAAGATATACCACCTGTGTATAGAATACCAATTTTTTTACTGCACCTAGTGAAGTAAAATCTTTTGGGCATATCATCATTATATTGGTCCATCTATACTGACCTCCATCAGGTTGCAAATTGAATATAATTTTTTTCTGCATCTAGCTCTGAAAAAATATTTGGGCTTCTAGCAGTGTGTGGGACTTGTTCTATTAGTCCATCTATACTGACCTCCATCAGGTTGCAAACTGAATATAATTTTTTTCTGCATCTAGCTCTGAAAAAATATTTGGCCTTCTAGCAATGTGTGGGACTTGTTCTATTAGTCCATCTATACTGACCTCCATTACGCTGCAAATTCAAAATAATTTTTTGTCTGCATCTAGCTCTGAAAAAATATTTGGCCTTCTAGCAGTGTGTGGGACTTTCTCTATTAGTCCATCTATACTGACCTCCATCAGGTTGCAAATTAAAAATAATTTTTATCTGCATCTACCTCTGAAAAAATATTTGGGCTTCTAGCTGTGTGTGGGACTTGTTCTATTAGTCCATCTATACTGACCTCCATCAGGTTGCAAACTGAATATAATTTTTTTCTGCATCTAGCTCTGAAAAAATATTTGGCCTTCTAGCAGTGTGTGGGACTTTCTCTATTAATCCATCTATACTGACCTCCATCAGGCTGCAAATTAAAAATAATTTATATCTGCATCTAGCTCTGAAAAAATATTTGGCCTTCTACCAGTGTGTGGGACATTCTCTATTAATCCATCTATACTGACCTCCATCAGGTTGCAAATTAAAAATAATTTATAACTGCATCTAGCTCTGAAAAAATATTTGGCCTTCTAGCAGTGTGTGGGACTTTCTCTTTTAGTCCATCTATACTGACCTCCATCAGGTTGCAAATTAAAAATAATTTTTTGTCTGCATCTAGCTCTGAAAAAATATTTGGCCTTCTAGCAGTGTGTGGGACTTTCTCTATTAGTCCATCTATACTGACCTCCATCAGGTTGCAAATTAAAAATAATTTTTTGTCTGCATCTAGCTCTGAAAAAATATTTGGCCTTCTAGCAGTGTGTGGGACTTTCTCTATTAGTCCATCTATAATGACCTCCATCAGGCTGCAAATTAAAAATAATTTTTATCTGCATCTACCTCTGAAAAAATATTTGGCCTTCTAGCTGTGTGTGGGACTTGCTCTATTAGTCCATCTATACTGACCTCCATCAGGTTGCAAACTGAATATAATTTTTTTCTGCATCTACCTCTGAAAAAATATTTGGGCTTCTAGCTGTGTGTAAGACTTGTTCTATTAGTCCATCTATACTGACCTCCATCAGGTTGCAAACTGAATACAATTTTTTTCTGCATCTACCTCTGAAAAAATATTTGGGCTTCTAGCTGTGTGTGGGACTTGTTCTATTAGTCCATCTATACTGACCTCCATCAGGTTGCAAATTGAACACAATTTTTTTTCTGCATCTAACCCAGTCAATAGTTTTGGCCTAATACCACAGTTTGGCCACTCAGCTCTGCTCGGTTCCCATCCATTGTTTTTTTGTGCAAACAACTCCAGAGTTGTGAATTTGTTAACCACCAAAATGAGTGGAAAAGGGCCTGCTGCTGGTGGAAAGGGGAATAGGCATGTTGGAAAGGGGAAAAAAGGTTGTGTCCGTGGGGTAGGTGTTAAAGCAACAGTAACATTTGCAGAAGAAAGACCATCTTCCAGCCAAACTAAAATGTCTACTTCTTTTAGCGGACAATGTGATAAGATCCTTTTCTTATGGCCACGCCAATCGCTACAAATTCCAGATGAGGCACAAAAACAGCAGGTGCTTCAACGGATATCAAGTGCTCCTTTAAGTGGGCTCTCCTCCACATCAACTTCAACATCAAAAATACTACAGTCCTCAAAGGTGTCACCCCAATCGCACTTGCTTCCTCACAGCTCCCAAATCTCCAGCTGCCCGTCTGAGTATGAGGTAGAACAGATGGTTGAGTCTGCAGAGCTGTTTACTCATACTATAGCCTGGGAATCAGAGGTCGACTCCAGCGCTTCTGTGAATCCAGACGAGGAAATGATCTGCACTGATGCCCAAAATCTTTATGAGTCGGATCCAGGACCAGACGCAGAAGGTTCTGACCATAATGTAGACCCTCATTCCCAAACTGTAACTCCTGTTGGTGGAGACAATGAGGAAGACGATGATGAGACTCAAATACCTGATTGGAGCGACAACTTTAGTTTTTTGTCAGGGCAGGAACAGGCTGGCTCTGAGGACGACGGGTGTGATAGCGCACAGGGTGATGATGATGAGGTTGGAGATCCCACTTACTGTAAACCCACAGTCAGCCAAGAGATGAGGTCAGCAGAGGAGGCGGAGGAAGATGCTAGTGACGACGAGGTCAGGTTGCGCCTTCCTGGACAGAGACGTAGTACTGGAAGCACGTCAACAACTGCATCCTCAAACACAACTCTGCCTCTCACCACAAGTTGTGGTGGCTCTTCAGGTCGCTTGGGTGATAAGCCTTGCATAGCCTGGGCATTTTTTCAGATCGATAAAGATGACCCAACTCGTGTTATCTGTAACATTTGTCAGCAAAAGCTAAGTAAAGGCCAAAAAATACATAGTTTGAGTACTTCATGCATGAACCGGCACATGGACATGAAGCATAAGTTGCAGTGGGAAGCTCTGTGTGCTACAATGCGGCCCAGCCGGCCGGGCCAACCACCGTCTGCCATATCTTGTGCATCCGCGGCCTCTTCATCCTCTGTGACTGGGGGGACAGCAGTCATACCTGTTTTGGGGCGCAGACCTGCCACCTCTTTACCCGCAACAGCCAGAGTGATTGGCAGGTCATCATTTTCTTTGGAGGTGGTAACACCAGCTGGTGTTTAGCGCTGTCCGACATCGATAGCACCACCTTTGGATCAAGGCAACCTAACATGTCAACCTGCATCTTCCTCACAGACGGGCAGTTTGCCGGGGACACCCTTATCAACCCCGTCTAAGCACAATAGCCAGCCCTCGGTCCCTCAGATGTGGACAAGTAAAAGACCATTTCCTCCTAGCCATGAGAAAGCTAAGAGGTTGAATTTCACCATCTGCAAGCTCTTGGCTACAGAAATGCTGCCTTGGTCACAGAGGATTTTCGAGACCTTATGTCAGTCACAGTGCCCCAGTACCAGATGCCCAGTCGGCACTACTTCTCAAAGAAAGGTGTGCCTGCGCTCCACCAGCATGTCGCACACAACATCACCGCTTCTTTGAGAAACTCTGTGTGTGACAGGGTGCATTTCACCACATACACTTGGACGAGTTGGCACGGACAGGGGCGTTACATGTCGCTGACTGGGCACTGGGTAACTATGGTGACAGCAGGACAAGGGGCTGCTGTCCAAGTCTTGCCGTCCCCACGAGTTGTGCATCAATCCTCTTTATGTCAAAGTTCCTCCACTGCTTCTGCCTCCTCAACCTCCTCTCGGTCTTCCACCTGCACCCAAAGCCTGTCTGGTCATGCCACAAGCTTTCTAACTGCGCAGAAGGGATCCTGCACGCCTCCTTACTATGCTGGCAGTATGGCTCAACGTCATCAGGCGGTTTTTACTTTGAAATGTCTGGGAAATGTGAGTCACACAGCTGAGGAGTTGTGGTCAGCTCTGGAGAACCAATTTCATGAATAGTTGTCTCCACTGGACCTGAAACCAGGGAAGGCCGTGTGCGACAATGCTGCAAACCTGGGTGCGGCCCTTCGCCGGGGCAATGTCACACACGTGCCTTGTATGGCTCACGTGTTGAACGTGGTTGTCCAGCAATTTTTAGCCCACTATCCCAGACTAGATGGCCTTCTGCAGAGGGCACGGTCACTGTGTGCTCACTTCCGCCGTTCGCATCCCGCAGCTCAGCGACTTACATCTCTACAGAAGTCGTTGGGCCTGCCACTTCACCGGCTAAAATGCGATGTGCCTACCCGGTGGAATTCAACTCTGCACATGTTGCAGCGACTGTGGCAGCACCGACAAGCCCTGGTGCAATACGTTCTGACGTATAGCCTGGGCCAACGAGATCCAGAGGTGGGGCAAATCACGCTGGAGGAGTGGTCTCAGATCAGGGACCTATGCACCCTTCTGCACAGTTTTGAAATGGCGACGAAGATGTTTAGTGCTGACGATGCCATTATCAGCATGACTATTCCGGTGATTTACATGCTGGAGCACATGTTAAACAGAATTCGGATTCAGGTGGTGGCACAAGAGGAGGTGGAGGAAGTAGAGGAGGAGGAGTTGTATGCGGAAGGGCTAACATCTGCAAGGTCCAGATGGTCGGCAGCACCAAGGCGGCAGGCATGTGAGGGTGTGGGAGATGGTTTTACCAGGGCGCATGGTAGCAGCCAAACTAGTGAGGAAGGTGCAGGAGCCCAGGAAGAATTGGAGGACGAACTGATGGAAGACTCATCAGATGAGGGAGACCTTGATCACATTTCTGTTGTGCGAGGTTGGGGGTAGAGGACAGAGGAAGGAAACATGGTTGTTACCTCGCCACCAACACAACAGGGACTTGGTGCTCCTGGATGCGCAACACACATGAGTGCCTTCTTGCTGCACTACCTGCAACATGACCCTCGAATTGTGAGAATTAGAAATAATCCTGACTACTGGGTTGCCACACTGTTAGATCCCCGGTACAAAAGTAAATTTGCAGAAATTATTCCTGCCATAGAAAGGGATGCACGCATGCAGGAGTATCAGCAGAGACTGTAGCAGAATCTTTCATGTGCTTTTCCACAAAACACCAGTGGTGCACGTATTGAATCTCACAGTTTCAACTTGCCAACCGTGGGACCGTCAAGTGTTCAGCACTCAAACCGTAACAGAACCACAGTATCTGCTGGTAACATCAATTTTGCGGAATCATTTCACCACTTTTTTAGCCCATCCTTTGCAAGGCCACAGGAGACAAGAAGTCTGACACATAGTCAACGCCTAGAGACGATGGTACAGGAGTATCTCCAAGTAAATATTGAAGCCATGACTGTGTCACTGGACCCTTGCTCTTTTGGGCTTCCAATCTGGATAAATGGCCGGAGCTAGCCACTTACGCCTTGGAGATCTTGTCATGCCCCACAGCCAGCATTCTGTCTGAACGTGTGTTCAGCACTGCTGGTGGTGTGCTGACAGATAAGCGCACGCGGCTCTCCACTGATAATGTAGACAGACTCACGTTCATAAAGATGAACAAATCATGGATCCGAAACGACTTTTCTACCCCTGTGTCATCCTGGGGAGAGTAAAAGCTTGATGATTGGTTAAAATCACCCTACCAACCTTTTTAAGCTTTCAATTTACTAATCATGTTTATCTGTATCTTGGCTGGAAAATAATTTGGGCTTTGTAGCAGTGTGCAGCACTGATTCTATTAGGCCATCTATAATAAGCTCCACCAGATTTAAAATTACTAATCATGTTTATCTGTATCTTGACTGGAAAATAATTTGGGCTTTGTAGCAGTGTGCAGCACTGATCCTATTAGGCCATCTATACTAAGCTCCACCAGATTTAAAATTAATAATAATTTTTAGCTGCATCTAGCCCGGAAAATAATTTTGGGGCTCCGAGATGCGCAAGACACATAAGTGCCTTCTTGCTGCACTACCTACAACATGACCCTCATATTGTCAGAATTCGAAGTAATCATGACTACTGGGTTGCCACACTCTTAGATCCCCCAAACTTTTCGATCAACCTTTTCATTTTAATAAAGACCAAAAAAATGGTCATTTTTGAAATTATAAGCATTAGCAGGTTATTAGAAACTGAAATCAAACAGTTTTCAACTCAAAACTTTATTCTAGGTGATGTTACATTTTCACATAGGACCCCTTGTTCGAAAGGAGCTTCTGAACTCTCTCGTCCATTGAATTTGTCAGGTTTTGGATGGTTTCTGCTTCAATTGTTTTGCATGAGGACAGAATACCCTCCCAGAGCTGTTGCTTAGATGTGAACTGCCTCCCGCCATCATAGACACTCCTTTTGATGATGCTCCAGAGGTTCTGAATGGGGTAGAGGTCAGGGGAGCATGGGGGTCACACCATAAGTTTGTCCCTTTTATGCCCATATCAGCCAGAGATGCAGATGTTTTATGTGCAGCATGAGATGGTGCATTATCATGCAAAAAAATGATCTTGCTGTGAAATACACGGTTCTTCTTCTTGAACCATGGCAGGAAGTGCTGTTTGAGAAAATCCACATACATTATGGAGTTCATCTTTAGCACCTTCAGGGATCCTAAAGGGGCCGACAATCTCTCTCCCCATGATTCCAGCCCAAAACATTACTCCACCTCCTCCTTGTTGGCGCTGTAGCCGTGTTTGCGTGGGGTGTCCATCAACCAGCCATCCTCAACTCCATCCATCTGGACCATCGAGCGCTGCAAGGCACTCATCCGTGAACAAAACAGTTTTGAAATCAGTCTTCATGTAATGTTTGGCCCACTGGAGCCGTTTCTGCTTGTGTGAAGTGGATAGAGGAGGTCGACAGGATGGCGTATGCACAGCTGCAAACCTCTGAAGGACCCTGCATCTTGTTGTTCGGGCAGCTTCAAAAACTTGTCTGCTGCTATGACAAGGCTTTTTTGCCACTGCTCTTTTAACCTGACGTAATTGCCTGTAGGAAAGAGTCCTCAATTTGCCCTTATCAGCACGCACACGTGTGTACTGTGAATCAGCTACATACTTCTTGATTGCCAAGACACTTCATCCTGATCATCGCATAATGTTGTTTGTAGTCATGCCTTGACCTAAACACTCCACAATTTGTTGCTTCTCAGCAGCCGACACATCCTTTTTCTTTCCCATTTTGGCAGAAAATGTAGGCTGCTTAATAATGTGAGACAGCCTTCTTAAGTAGTCTTGCCTTTCATTGGACACACCTGCCAAACTAATTAGCACAGGTGTCTGCAATTGCTTACAGTGATATAAAGAGCCCTGACACACATCGCCATCAATGAGTTTAATTGACAAACAAACAAATTCTTCCCTTATCACTCCTAAACACTTTTTGCATAATAATTTGGAACACAGTGTACATGTGCTTTTCCACAAAACACCAGTGGTTCACGTAGTGAATCTTACAGTTCTAACTTGCCAACCGTGGTCTGTATGGAGTTGTTCAATAAAGGGCCCAAAATTAAGATAACTTAGATGGGAGAGGTCTCTATGAATAGGAATTCCTAAGTATTTGATACCCTGTGAGGGCCAGGCAAAGGGAAAGTTGGACTGGATGGAATCCTATATGGATTTGGGGAGGGAGACATCGAGGGCCTCAGACTTCGCTGCATTGATTTTAAAATTTGACCATGTAACAAAGTGATCTATTTCAGCCATAACAGCATGGATGGATATATGTGATTGAGTGATATATACTAGGACATCATCAGCAAATAGAGAGCACTTGTACTCGGTGACTCCCACCTCAATCCACCTAATATTGGGGTTATGGCGAATTGATGAGAGCAGGTGCTCCGTCACTAGGATGTATAAGAGAGGGGACAGAGGACATCCCTGCCTTGTCCCATTGGTGATTGTGAAAGGTGATGAAAATGTTCTGATGCACCCCCTGGGCCTTGGGACACCCGGAGCCGGACCCTTTTTGGTTGATGCTGGTGGTTGTAGTCTTCGTGGCGGCGACCCGGTTCCGTGGCTCAGGGTGGTCAAACCAGTGGCGGAACTATTTATGTGGTTTTGATGTTTAAATGTCCGACTACACCACCCGTGGATTGCGGTCAGAGTGAACCGCCGCTGCAGGGCAGACCGCTGAGGCTGGTGTTGTGGGTGCAGCAGAGCGTAGCATAACTCCCCACGGGAGGAGTATAGCCTCAGGGCAGTGTATGCGGAGGATGGGGGTGATGGTGCAGGGCAGCAGCAGTAACGACACGGAGTCAGTGATGCAGTCCAGGGCCTTTACTCACAGTTCTTATTATCCAGACCACGTCTGCAGGTAACGGCTGCCCACGTCGTACTGTGCTCACCAGGTGAGGAGCTCAGACAACTCCCAGATAACTTTGGAGCGCTTCACAGGACCCCCTTTGTGTGTCCTTTGTCTGGCCTTTCTTACCAACCCTTCTGTCCGGCTGCCTCGGGCCTCCTCTTGGTTAACTTGGCGCCAGTTTCCCTGACCCTATGTGGTGCCTTCCTAGCGGATGTAGCGAGGGGCTGTGCCACATAAAATGTCACAGCCTCCGGTTTCTAGCTGAGGGTCATTTCCTGCCTCCACTAGTTTCGGGGACCGGTCTCCCCCTTTTGCCTGACCCCTCCACGCAGGTGGATTCGGGCGTGCGGTGGCGACTCGCCCGTCCGCACCCCTGGGATCCCTTCATTCCTCGTTCCTGGAGCCTTCTCCGCTCCTCTTCCTTCCTTCTCCCTCTTCCAGGCCTGGGCCTCTGTTACTAGGCCCGCCTCCGGAGCAGAGCTCATGCAGAGCCCCTGCTCCCTGCCACTTCTGCTCAGACTTCTCTGCACTGAACTAAGATGGTGCCCACCTTTTATACTCCCTTCTCAATGCACCCAGGAACTGCTTCCTCCCTGCTCCTGCACAACAGGGTTCCCCTTCCTCAATGTTCCCTCCCCACACTCCAGCCAGGGACAGGGACTGTCGTGCCCATCTCAGAGGCATATTGGTCGCCCTGCCCCACGGCAATGTGGTGTAATGCATGCAGGTGTCGGGTCCTGATGCACACTCCATCCTTACCTGAGAGTGAGATATCACACCTCTGGGTGAGGTGCAATACCTCTGTAGCAACCGAGCCTTCAGGGTGCTACAGTTCCATTTATCTTCAGCCTAGGTGACGTATTGTGATACAGGGCCGTGATTTTGGCTATAAAAGGGTCCCCTAGACCCCTACCCCAAGCTTTTTAAGAGAATCATATATGGCGTGCCAGGAGACTCTATGGAATGCTTTCTCAGCATCCAACGAGAGTATCTAATTACAAATTTTTAAATTCATCTAGCCCAGGAAATACTTTGTGCCTAGTAGCAGTGTCTGCTAGTCAGCGGATTATCCCGGCTGTTAAGCAAGCTACACCACCTGTAGTTTGGACACTTAATTTTTTCAAAGGAAATGCTTCGGGACCACGGGATACTCAGTGAAGAGCATCAGGAGGCACCCCAAGGCATAGGGGCTGGGACTGGCAGTAGGATGCCTTGCGGTGGACAGCCGAGCTCGATCCTGATAAAAGCTTTTTAACTGCAGCAGCTTTAGTGGACGCTACTGGAGCTGGAATTACGCGGCTGCTGGCATGAGACTTGCCCTCCAATAGATCCTTGTAAATGGATTTAAAGTGTATTCATTCAAATTAGAGAGACAATTTAAATTAAAAAGCTTAGAGCTGCCTCCACCACAGGGGGGCTCGCTCGACCCACCAGCGGACAGGCACCAGTATTGGGAGAGGGGGGCTGGCCGTCAGGGTTCACCGCGGCTCTGGCACAAACCCGGCGACACGGAGGTGACACGGGCAGGAGCGGACTGAACGTGTCGGCTTCTCACTTTTTGGATTTTAGAAGGTCATGACATGCCTATATCTGTGTCTCCCCCTCCTTTTACTCCTCCACTTCTTTTCTTTTCGCATAACTATATGTACTTGTCACTTTTCCATGTGTTAGTTGTGTCTTCTGAGCAGTTTGTCAGCTTTTGGACACCTTTGAAGGTGTTTTCTATGTGTTTCTATGTGTTTTTGTTTGCCTGCCATTGGTTTTAACGGTGTTCGACGAACCGAACCGAACTCGAACACTACGGGGGTGGCTCAACACTAGTTAGAATTTAATAACAAAAATCCAAATGACAATAGCAGCAGCTGAAATGTCAACGGAACAGGGGATTCCCAGCTAGTTTCCCATGCCTGTATTTGCCCGGCCCCAAGCTGCGTAGCCGCTGCAATCTGATGAGGGCAGGAACTTTCATCTTAGAATGGCTGTTGACGTGCAGATGACAGATGTGCACATCTTTTCAAAAGGAATATTATGGGGAGGGAAAGGCTAGATTTTAAAAACAAAAATCAAAATGACAATAGCAGCAGCCAAAATGTCAATGGAGCTGGGGATTCCCAGCCAGTCTCCCATGCCAGTACTTGCCCAGCCTCAAGCTGCATAGCAGCTGCGATCTGACGAGAGCAGGAACATTAAGCTTAGAATGGCCGCTGACATGTAGATTTCACATGTGCGTGTCTTTTCAAAAGGAATAAAATGGGGAGGGAAAGGTAAAATATTAAAAACAAAAATTCAAATGACAATAGCAGCAACCAAAACGTCAATGGAATCGTGGATTCACAGCCAGTCTCGCAAGTACTTGCCCAACCTCAATCTGCGTAGCGGCTATGATCTGATGAGGGAAGGCACATTCAGCTTAGAATGGCCCTTGACATGCTGATGTCACATGTGTGCGTCTTTTTAAAAGGAATAAAATGGGGAGGGAAAGGTTAGATTTTAAAAACAAAAATCCAAATGACAATAGCAGAATGGAAACATAACCATGGATTCCCAGCCAGTCTCCCATGCTGGAACTTGCCTGGCCTCAAGCTGCACAGCAGCTGCTATCTGACAAAAGGAAGCACATTCAGCTTAGAATGGCTGCTGACGTGCAGATGCCACATGTGCGCGTCTTTTCAAAAGGAATAAAATGGGGAGGGAAAGGTTAGATTTTAAAAACAAAAATCCAAAATCCAAATGACAATAGCAACAGCCGAAAAGTCAACGACACAGGGGATTGCCAGCCAGTCTCTCATGCCAGTACTTGACTGGAATCAAGCTGCGTTACTGCTGTGATCTGACGAGGGAAAGCACATTCAGCTTAGAATGGCCGTTGACATGCAGATGCCACATATGCGCGTCTTTTCAAAAGGAATAAAATGGGGAGGGAAAGGTTAGATTTTAAAAACAAAAATCCAAATGACAATAGCAGCTGCCAAAATGTCAATGGAATCGGGGATTCCAAGCCAGTTTCCCATGCTGGGACTTGCCTGTCCTCCAGGTGCGTTGCGGCTGCGACCTGACGAGGGAAGGCACATTCAACTTAGAATTGCCGTTGAAGTGCAAATGTCACATGTGCGCGTCTTTTCAAAAGGAATAAAATGGGGAGGGAAAGAATAGATTTAAAAAAAAAAAATCCAAAAAGCCAAATGACAATAGCAGCAGCCAAAATGTCAATGGATCCTGGAATTCCCAGCCAGTCTCCCATGCCAGTACTTGCCCAGCCTCAAGCTGCATAGAGTCTGCGATCTGATGAGGGAAAGCACATTCAGCTAAGAATAGCCATTGACATGTGGAAGTCACATGTGCACGTCTTTTCAAAAGTAATAAAATGGGGAGGGAAAGGTTAGATTTTAAAATCAAAAATCCAAAAGACAATAGCAGCAGCCAAAATGTCAACGGAACTGGGGATTCCCAGACAGTCACCCATGCCGGTACTTACCAAGCATCAAGCTGCGTAGTGGTTGTGATCTGACGAGGGCAGGAACATTCAGTTTAGAATGGTTGTTGATGTACAGATGTCACATGTGCGCGTCTTTTCAAAATTAATAAAATTGGCGAGGGAAAGGTTTGAATTTAATAACTAAAATCCAAATGACAATAGCAGCAGTCGAAATGTCAATGGAACAGCGGATTCTCAGCTAGTTTCCCATGCCTGTATTTGCACGGCCCCAAGCTGCGTAGCGTCAGCAATCTGACGAGGGCAGGCACTTTCAGCTTACAATGGCCGCTGACGTGCAGATGACAGATGTGCGCATCTTTTCAAAAGGAACAAAATGGGGAGGGAAAGGTAAGATATTAAAAACAAAAAATCAAATGACAATAGCAGCAGCCAAAATGTCAACAGAACTGGGGATTCCCAGCCTGCCTCCCAAGCCAGTACTTGCCTGGCCTCAAGCTGCGTAGCGGCTGCGATCTGACGAAGGCAGGAACATTCAACTTAGAATGTCCATTGACGTTCAGATATCACATGTGCGCGTCTTTTCAAAAGGAATAAAATGGGGAGGGAAAAGTTAGATTTTAAAAACAAAAATCCAAATGACAATAGCAGCAGCCAAAATGTTAACGGAGCCCTGTAATCCAAGCCAGTCTCCCATGCTGGTACTTGCCTAGCCTCAAGCTGCTGCGATCTGATGAGAGCAGGCACATTCGGCTTAGAATGGCCGTTGACGTGCAGATGTCACATGTGCGCGTCTTTTGAAAAGGAATAAAATGGGGAGGGAATGGTTAGATTTTAAAAACAAAAATCCAAATGACAAAAGCAGCAACTAAAATGTTAACGGAACCGAGAATTCCCAGCCAGGCTCCCATGCCTGTACTTGCCCGGCCTCAAGCTGTGAAGCGGCTGTGATCTGACAAGGGAAGGCAGATTCATCTTAGAATGGCCGTTGACATGCAGATGTTACATGTGCGCGTCTTTTCAAAAGGAGTAAAATGGGGAGGGAAAAGTTAAATTTTACAAACAAAAATACAAAAATACAAAAATCCAAATTACAATAGCAGCAGCCAAAAAGTCAACAGAACCAGAGATTCCCAGCCAGTCTCCCATGCAGCTACTTGCCCAGTCTCAAGCTGGGTAGCAGCTGCAATCTGACGAGGGTAGGCACATTCAGCTTAGAATGGTCGTTGACTTGCAGATGTCACATGTGCGTGTCTTTTCAAAAGGAATTAAATGGGGAGGGAAAGGTTAGATTTTAAAAACAAAAATCCAAAAATCCAAATGACTATAGCAGCAGCCAAAATATCAACTGAACCAGAGATTCCCAGCCAGTCTCAAGCTGCGTAGCGGCTGCAATCTGACGAGGGCAGGCACATTCAGCTTAGAATGGCCTTTGACGTGCAGTTGTCACATGTGCGTGTCTTTTCGAAAGGAATAAAATGAGGAGGGAAAGTTTAGATTTTAAAAACAAAAATCCAAATGACAATAGCAGCAGCCAAAATGTCAACATAACCGGGGTTTCCAAGCCAGTCTCCCATGCTGGTACTTACTCTGCTTCAAGCTGCGTAGTGGCTGCTATCTGATGATGGTAGGCACATTCAGCTTAGAATGGCCTTTGATGTGCACATGACATATGTGCAAGTCTTTTCAAAAGGAATAAAATGGGGAGGGAAAGTTTAGATTTTAAAAAGAAAGATCAAAAAATCAAAAAATCCAAATGACAATAGCAGCAGCCAAAACGTCAATGAAACCGGGATTTCCCAGCCAGTCTCCCACGCTGGTACTTGCCCGGCCTCAAGCTGCGTAGCGGCTGCAATCTGACGAGGGCAGGCACATTCAGCTTAGAATGGCCATTGACTTACAGATGTCACATGTGCGTGTCTTTTCAAAAGGAATAAAAGGGGGAAGGAAAGGTTAGATTTTAAAAACAAAAATCCAAATAACAATCGCAGCAGCCAAATTGTCATCGGTACCGAGGATTCCCAGCCAGTTTCGCATGCCAGTACTTACCTGACCTCAAGCTGCATTGTGGCTGCAATCTGATGAGGGTAGGAACATTCAGCTTAAAATGGCCTCTGACGTGCAAATGTCACATGTGCGCGTCTTTTCAAAGGAATAAAATGGGGAGGGAAAGGTTAGATTTTAATAACATAAATCCAAAAATTCAAAAATGAAAATGACAATAGCAGCAGCCAAAATGTCAACAGAGCCAGGGATTCCCTGCCAGTCTCCCATGCTGGTACTTGCCCAGCCTCAACCTGCTTAGCAGCTGCAATTTGACAAGGAAGGCACATTCAGCTTAGAATGGCTGTTGACATGCAGAAGTCACATGTGCGTGTCTTTCCAAAAGGAATAAAATGGGGAGGGAAAGGTTATATTTTAAAAACAAAAATCCAAATGACAATAGCAGCAGCCAAAATGTCAGTGCAACCAGAGATTCACAGCCAGTCTCCCATGCTTGTACTTGCCTGGCTTAAAGCTGCATAGCAGCTGCGATCTGACGAGGGAAGGCACATTCAGCTTAGAATGGACATTAATGTACAGTTTTCACATGTGCGCGTCTTTTCAAAAGGAATAAAATGGGGAGGGAAAGGTTAAATTTTACAAACAAAAATCCCAAATGACAATAGAAGCAGCCAAAATGTCAATGGAGCCAGGAATTCCAAGCCAGTCCACCATGCCAGTACTTACCCAGTCTCAAGCTGCATAGCTGTTGCAATTTGACAAGGGCAGGAAAATCAGCTTAGAATGGCCTTTGATGTGCAGCAGTCAATTGTGCGCGTCTTTTCAAAAGGAATAAAATGGGGAGGGAAAGGTTAAATTTTAAAAACAAAAATCCAAATGATAATCGCAGCAGCCAAAATGTCAATGGAACCAGGGATTCCCAGCCAGTCTCCCATGCAGCTACTTGCCCAGCCTCAAGCTGAGTAGCAGCTGCAATCTGACAATGGCACGTACATTCAGCTTAGAATGGCCGTTGACGTACAGATGTCATATGTGCGCGTCTTTTCAAAAGGAATAAAATGGGGAGGGAAAGGTTAAATTTTAAAAACAAAAATCCAAAAGACAATAGCAGCAGCCAACATGTCAATGGAATCAGGGATTCCCAGCCAGTCTCCCATGCCAGTACTTGCCTGGCCCCAAGCTGGGTAGCGGCTGTGTTCTGACGAGAGCAGGCACATTCAGCTAAGAATAGCCGCTAAAGGCGGACGTCCCATGTGCGGGTCTTTTCAAAAGGATTAAAATGGGGAAGGAAAGGTTAGATTTTAAAAACAAAAATCCAAAAATCCAAATGACAATAGCAGCAGCCAAAATGTCAATGGAACCAGGGATTCCCAACCAGTCTCCCATGTCAGCATAAGCCCAGCCTCAAGCTGTGTAGCAGCTGCAGTCTGATGAGGGCAGGCACAATCAGCTTAGAATGGCCGTTAACATGGAGAAGTCACATGTACGCGTCTTTTCAAAAGGAATAAAATGGGGAAGGAAAGGTTAGATTTTAAAAACAAAAATCCAAAAATCCAAATGACAAAAGCAGCAGCCAAAATGTCAATGCAACCAGGAATTCCCAGCCAGTCTCCCATGTATGTACTAGTGTTGAGCCACCCCCGTAGTGCTCGAGTTCCGTTCGGTTCATCGAACACCTTCGAACACCGTTAAAACCAATGACAGGCAAACAAAAACACATAGAAACACATAGAAAACACCTTCAAAGGTGTCCAAAAGCTGACAAACTGCTCAGAAGACACAACTAACACATGGAAAAGTGACAAGTACATATAGTCATGCGAAAAGAAAAGAGGTGGAGGAGTAAAAGGAGGGGGAGACACAGATATAGGCATGTCATGCCCTTCTAAAATCCAAAAAGTGAGAAGCCAACATGTTCAGTCCGCTCCTGCCCATGCCACCTCCATGTCGCCAGGTTTGTGCCAGAGCCACGGTGAACCTTGACGGCCAGCCCCCCTCTTCCAATACTGGTGCCTGTCCGCTGGTGGGTCGAGCAAGCCCCCCTGTGGTGGAGGCAGCTCTAAGCTTTTTAATTTAAATTGTCTCTCTAATTTGAATGAATACACTTTAAATCCATTTACAAGGATCTATTGGAGGGCAAGTCTCATGCCAGCAGCCGCGTAATTCCAGCTCCAGTAGCGTCCACTAAAGCTGCTGCAGTTAAAAAGCTTTTATAAGGATCAAGCTCGGCTGTCCACCGCAAGGCATCCTACTACCAGTCCCAGCCCCTATGCCTTGGGGTGCCTCCTGATGCTCTTCACTGAGTATCCCGTGGTCCCGAAGCATTTCCTTTGAAAAAATTAAGTGTCCAAACTACAGGTGGTGTAGCTTGCTTAACAGCCGAGATAATCCGCTGACTAGCAGACACTGCTACTAGGCACAAAGTATTTCCTGGGCTAGATGCAGTTAAAAATTTGTAATTAGATACTCTCGTTGGATGCTGAGAAAGCATTCCATAGAGTCTCCTGGCACGCCATATATGATTCTCTTAAAAAGCTTGGGGTAGGGGTCTAGGGGACCCTTTTATAGCCAAAATCACGGCCCTGTATCACAATACGTCACCTAGGCTGAAGATAAATGGAACTGTAGCACCCTGAGGGCTCGGTTGCTACAGAGGTATTGCACCCCACCCAGAGGTGTGATATCTCACTCTCAGGTAAGGATGGAGTGTGGATCAGGACCCGACACCTGCATGCATTACACCACATTGCCGTGGGGCAGGGCGACCAATATGCCTCTGAGATGGGCACGTCAGTCCCTGTCCCTGGCTGGAGTGGGGGGAGGGAACACTGAGGAAGGGGAACCCTGTAGCGCAGGAGCAGGGAGGAAGCAGTTCCTGGGTGCATTGAGAAGGGAGTATAAAAGGTGGGCACCATCTTAGTTCAGTGCGGAGAAGTCTGAGCAGAAGTGGCAGGGAGCAGGGGCTCTGCATAAGCTCTGCTCCGGAGGCGGGTCTAGTAACAGAGGCCCAGGCCTGGAAGAGGGAGAAGGAAGGAAGAGGAGCGGAGAAGTCTCCAGGAACGAGGAATGAAGGGATCCCAGGGGTGAGGACGGGCGAGTCGCCACCGCACGCCCGAATCCACCTGCGTGGAGGGGTCAGGCCAAAGGGGGAGACCGGTCCCCGAAACTAGTGGAGTCAGGAAACGACCCTCAGCTAGAAACCGGAGGCTGTGACATTTTATGTGGCGCAGCCCCTCGCTACGCCCGCTAGGAAGGCACCACATAGGGTCAGGGAAACTGGCGCCAAGTTTA
This sequence comes from Phyllobates terribilis, assembly GCF_046119375.1. Taxonomy (NCBI): domain Eukaryota; kingdom Metazoa; phylum Chordata; class Amphibia; order Anura; family Dendrobatidae; genus Phyllobates; species Phyllobates terribilis. The sequence goes on from NW_027362792.1 coordinate 7,631,681, forward strand.
CCAAGAGGAGACCCGAGGCAGCCGGACAGAAGGGTTGGTAAGAAAGGCCAGACAGAGGACACACAAAGGGGGTCCTGTGAAGCGCTCCAAAGTTATCTGGGAGTGTCTGAGCCACTCACCTGGTGAGCACAGTACGACGTGGGCAGCCGTTACCTGCAGATGTGGTCTGGATAATAAGAACTGTGAGTAAAGGCCCTGGACTGCATCACTGACTCCGTGTCGTTACTGCTGCTACCCTGCACCATCACCCCCATCCTCCGCATACACTGCCCTGAGGCTATACTCCTCCCGTGGGGAGTTATGCTACGCTCTGCTGCACCCACAACACCAGCCTCAGCGGTCTGCCCTGCAGCGGCGGTTCACTCTGACCGCAATCCACTGGTGGCGTTGTCGGACATTTAAACATCAAAACCACATAAATAGTTCCGCCACTGGTTTGACCGCCCTGAGCCACGGAACCGGGTCGCCGCCATGGAGACTACAACCACCAGCATCCACCAAAAAGGGTCCGGCTCCGGGTGTCCCAAGGCCCAGGGGGTGCATCAGAACATTTTCATCACCTTTCACAATCACCAATGGGACAAGGCAGGGATGTCCTCTGTCCCCTCTCTTATACATCCTAGTGACGGAGCACCTGCTCTCATCAATTCACCATAACCCCAATATTAGGTGGATTGAGGTGGGAGGCACCGAGTACAAGTGCTCTCTATTTGCTGATGATGTCCTTGTATATATCACTCAATCACATATATCCATCCATGCTGTTATGGCTGCAAGTTAGAACTGTAAGATTCACTACGTGAACCACTGGTGTTTTGTGGAAAAGCACATGTACACTGTGTTCCAAATTATTATGCAAAAAGTGTTTAGGAGTGATAAGGGAAGAATTTGTTTGTTTGTCAGTTAAACTCATTGATGGTGATGTGTGTCAGGGCTCTTTATATCACTGTAAGCAATTGCAGACACCTGTGCTAATTAGTTTGGCAGGTGTGTCCAATGAAAGGCAAGACTACTTAAGAAGGCTGTCTCACATTATTAAGCAGCCTACATTTTCTGCCAAAATGGGAAAGAAAAAGGATGTGTCGGCTGCTGAGAAGCAACAAATTGTGGAGTGTTTAGGTCAAGGCATGACTACAAACAACATTGTGCGATGATCAGGATGAAGTGTCTTGGCAATCAAGAAGTATGTAGCTGATTCACAGTACACACGTGTGCATGCTGATAAGGGCAAATTGAGGACTCTTTTCTTCAGGCAATTACGTCAGGTTAAAAGAGCAGTGGCAAAAAAGCCTTGTCATAGCTGCAGACAAGTTTTTGAAGCTGCTGGTGCCTCCAACGTCCCCCAAACAACAAGATGCAGGGTCCTTCAGAGGTTTGCAGCTGTGCATACGCCATCCTATCGACCTCCTCTATCCACTTCACAAAAGCAGAAATGGCTCCAGTGGGCCAAACATTACATGAAGACTGATTTCAAAACTGTTTTGTTCACGGATGAGTGCCGTGCAGCGCTCGATGGTCCAGATGGATGGAGTGGGGGATGGCTGGTTGATGGACACCCCACGCAAACACGGCTACAGCGCCAACAAGGAAGAGGTGGAGCAATGTTTTGGGCTAGAATCATGGGGAGAGAGATTGTCGGCCCCTTTAGGATCCCTGAAGGGGTAAAGATGAACTCCATAATGTATGTGGATTTTCTCAAACAGCACTTCCTGCCATGGTTCAAGAAGATACCCGTGTATTTCACAGCAAGATCATTTTTATGCATGATAATACACCATCTCATGCTGCACATAACACATCTTCATCTCTGCCTGATATGGGCATAAAAGTGGACAAACTTATGGTGTGACCCCCATGCTCCCATGACCTCTACCCCATTAAGAACCTCTGGAGCATCATCAAAAGGAGTGTCTATGATGGCGGGAGGCAGTTCACATCTAAGCAACAGCTCTGGGAGGGTATTCTGTCCTCATGCAAAACAATTGAAGCAGAAACCATCCAAAACCTGACAAATTCAATGGACGAGAGAGTTCAGAAGCTCCTTTCAAACAAGTGGTCCGATGTGAAAATGTAATATCACCTAGAATAAAGTTTTGAGTTGAAAACTGTTTGATTTCAGTTTATAATAACCTGTTAATGCTTATAATTTCAAAAATGACCATTTTTTTGGTCTTTATTAAAATGAAAAGGTTGATCGAAAAGTTTGGGGGATCTAAGAGTGTGGCAACCCAGTAGTCATGATTACTTTGAATTCTGACAATATGAGGGTCATGTTGCAGGTAGTGCAGCAAGAAAGAACTTATGTGTCTTGCGCATCTCGGAGCCCCAAAATTATTTTCCGGGCTAGATGCAGCTAAAAATTATTATTAATTTTAAATATGGTGGAGCTTAGTATAGATGGCCAAATAGGATCAGTGCTGCACACTGCTACAAAGCCCAAATTATTTTCCAGCCAAGATACAGATAAACATGATTAGTAATTTTAAATCTGGTGGAGCTTATTATAGATGGCCTAATAGAATCAGTGCTGCACACTGCTACAAAGCCCAAATTATTTTCCAGCCAAGATACAGATAAACATGATTAGTAATTTGAAAGCTTAAAACGGTTGGTGAGTTGATTTTAACCAATCATCAAGCTTTTACTCTCCCCAGGATGACACAGGGGTAGAAAAGTCGTTTCGGATCCATGATTTGTTCATCTTTATGAACGTGAGTCTGTGTACATTATCAGTGGAGAGCCGCGTGCGCTTATCTGTCAGCACACCACCAGCAGCGCTGAACACACGTTCAGACAGAACGCTGGCTGCGGGGCATGACAAGATCTCCAAGGCGTAAGTGGCTAGCTCTGGCCATTTATCCAGATTGGAAGCCCAAAAAGAGCAAGGGTCCAGTGACACAGTCATGGCTTCAATGTTTACTTGGAGATACACCTGTCTCTAGGCGTTGACTATGTGTCAGACTTCTTGTCTCCTGTGGCCTTGCAAAGGATGGGCTAAAAAAGTGGTGAAATGATTCCGCAAAATTGATGTTACCAGCAGATACTGTGGTTCTGTTACGGTTTGAGTGCTGAACACTTGACGGTCCCACGGTTGGCAAGTTGGAACTGTGAGATTCACTACGTGCACCACTGGTGTTTTGTGGAAAAGCACATGTAAGATTCTGCAACAGACTCTGCTGATACTCCTGCATGCGTGCATCCCTTTCTATGGCAGGAATAATTTCTGCAAATTTACTTTTGTACCGGGGATCTAACAGTGTGGCAACCCAGTAGTCAGGATTATTTCTAATTCTCACAATTCGAGGGTCATGTTGCAGGTAGTGCATCAAGAAGGCACTGATGTGTGTTGCGCATCCAAGAGCACCAAGTCCCTGTTGTGTTGGTGGCGAGGTAGCAATCATACTTCCTTCCTCTGTCCTCTCCCCCCAACCTCGCACAACAGAAATGTGATCAAGGTCTCCCTCATCTGATGAGTCTTCCATCAGTTCGTCCTCCACTTCTTCCTGGGCTCCTGCACCTTCCTCACTAGTTTGGCTGCTACCATGCGCCCTGGTAAAACCATCTCCCCCACCCTCACATGCCTGCCGCCTTGGTGCTGCCGACCGTCTGGACCTTGCAGATGTTAGCCCTTCCGCATACAACTCCTCCTCCTCTACTTCCTCCACCTCCTCTTGTGCCACCAGCTGACTCGGAATTTTGTTTAACATGTGCTCCAGCATGTAAATCACCGGAATAGTCATGCTGATAATGGCATCGTCAGCACTAAACATCTTCGTCGCCATTTCAAAACTGTGCAGAAGGGTGCATAGGTCCCTGATCTGAGACCACTCCTCCAGCATGATTTGCCCCACCTCTGGATCTCGTTGGCCCAGGCTATACGTCAGAACGTATTGCACCAGGGCTTGTCGGTGCTGCCACAGTCGCTGCAACATGTGCAGAGTTGAATTCCACTGGGTAGGCACATCGCATTTTAGCCGGTGAAGTGGCAGGCCCAACGACTTCTGTAGAGATGTAAGTCGCTGAGCTGCGGGATGCGAACGGCGGAAGTGAGCACACAGCGACCGTGCCCTCTGCAGAAGGCCATCTAGTCTGGGATAGTGGGCTAAAAATTGCTGGACAACCAGGTTCAACACGTGAGCCATACAAGGCACGTGTGTGACATTGCCCCGGCGAAGGGCCGCACCCAGGTTTGCAGCATTGTCGCACACGGCCTTCCCTGGTTTCAGGTCCAGTGGAGACAACCATTCATGAAATTGGTTCTCCAGAGCTGACCACAACTCCTCAGCTGTGTGACTCACATTTCCCAGAGATTTCAAAGTAAAAACCGCCTGATGACGTTGAGACCTACTGCCAGCATAGTAAGGAGGTGTGCAGGATCCGTTCTGCGCAGTTAGAAAGCTTGTGGCATGACCAGACAGGCTTTGGGTGCAGGTGGAAGACCGAGAGGAGGTTGAGGAGGCAGAAGCAGTGGAGGAACTTTGACATAAAGAGTATTGACGCACAACTCGTGGGGACGGCAAGACTTGGACAGCAGCCCCTTGTCCTGCTGTCACCATAGTTACCCAGTGCCCAGTCAGCGACATGTAACGCCCCTGTCCATGCCTACTCATCCAAGTGTCTGTGGTGAAATGCACCCTGTCACACACAGAGTTTCTCAAAGAAGCGGTGATGTTGTGTGCGACATGCTGGTGGAGCGCAGGCACACCTTTCTTTGAGAAGTAGTGCCGACTGGGCATCTGGTACTGGGGCACTGCGACGGACATAAGGTCTCGAAAATCCTCTGTGTCCACCAGGCGGAAAGGCAGCATTTCTGTAGCCAAGAGCTTGCAGATGGTGAAATTCAACCTCTTAGATCTGCGCCTCAAAACAGGTGTGACTGCTGTCCCCCCAGTCACAGAGGATAAAGAGGCCGCGGATGCACAAGATATGGCAGACGGTGGTTGGCCCGGCCGGCTAGGCCGCATTGTAGCACACTGAGCTTCCCACTGCAACTTATGCTTCATGTCCATGTGCCGGTTCATGCATGAAGTACTCAAACTATGTATTTTTTGGCCTCTACTTAGCTTTTGCTGACAAATGTTACAGATAACACGAGTTGGGTCATCTTTATCGATCTGAAAAAATGCCCAGGCTATGCAAGGCTTAGCACCCATGCGACCTGAAGAGCCATCACGATTTTTGGTGAGAGGCAGAGTTGTGTTTGAGGATGCAGTTGTTGACGTGCTTCCAGTAAAATGTCTCTGTCCAGGAAGGCGCAACCTGACCTCGTCGTCACTAGCATCTTCCTCCACCTCCTCTGCTGACCTCATCTCTTGGCTGACTGTGGGTTGACAGTAAGTGGGATCTCCAACCTCATCATCATCACCCTGTGCGTTATCACACTCGTCGTCCTCAGAGCCAGCCTGTTCCTGCCCTGACAAAAAACTAAAGTTGTCGCTCCAATCAGGTATTTGAGTCTCATCATCGTCTTCCTCATTGTCTCCACCAACAGGAGTTACAGTTTGGGAATGAGGGTCTACATTATGGTCAGAACCTTCTGCGTCTGGTCCTGGATCCGACTCATAAAGATTCTGGGCATCAGTGCAGATCATTTCATCGTCTGGATTCACAGAAGTGCTGGAGTCGACCTCTGATTCCCATGCTATAGTATGAGTAAACAGCTCTGCAGACTCAACCATCTGTTCTACCTCATACTCAGACGGGCAGCTGGAGATTTGGGAGCTGTGAGGAAGCAAGTGCGATTGGGGTGACACCTTTGAGGACTGGAGTATTTGTGATGTTGAAGTTGATGTGGAGGAGAGCACACTTAAAGGAGCACTTGATATCCGTTGAAGCACCTGCTGTTTTTGTGCCTCATCTGGAATTTGTAGCGATTGGCGTGGCCGTAAGAAAGGGATCTTATCACATTGTCCGCTAAAAGAAGTAGACATTTTAGCTTGGCTGGAAGATGGTCTTTCTTCTGCAGATGTTGCTGTTGCTTTAACTCCTACCCCACGGACACAACCTTTTTTCCCCTTCCCAACACGCCTATTCCCCTTTCCACCAGCAGCAGGCCTTTTTCCACTCATTTTGGTGGTTAACTAATTCACAACTCTGGAGTTGTTTGCACAAAAAAACAATGGATGGGAACCGAGCAGAGCTGAGTGACCAAACTGTGGTATTAGGCCAAAACTATTGGCTGGGTTAGATGCAGAAAAAAATTATATTCAATTTGCAACCTGATGGAGGTCAGTATAGATGGACTAATAGAACAAGTCCCACACACAGCAAGAAGCCCAAATATTTTTTCAGAGGTAGATGCAGAAAAAAATTATTTTTAATTTGCAGCCAGATGGAGTTCAGTATGGATGGATTAATAGAGAAAGTCCAACACACTGCTAGAAGGCCAAATATTTTTTCAGAGCTAGATGCAGACAAAAAAATATTTTGAATTTGCAACCTGATGGAGGTCAGTATAGATGGACTAATAGAGAAAGTCCCACACACTGCTAGAAGGCCAAATATTTTTTCAGAGCTAGATGCAGACAAAAAATTATTTTTAATATGCAACCTGATGGAGGTCAGTATAGATGGACTAATAGAGAAAGTCCCACACACTGCTAGAAGGCCAAATATTTTTTCAGAGCTAGATGCAGACAAAAATTATTTTTAATTTGCAACCTGATGGAGGTCAGTATAGATGGACTAATAGAGAAAGTCCCACACACTGCTAGAAGGCCAAATATTTTTTCAGAGCTAGATGCAGAAAAAAATTATATTCAGTTTGCAACCTGATGGAGGTCAGTATAGATGGACTAATAGAACAAGTTCCACACACAGCTAGAAGCCCAAATTTTTTTTCAAAGGTAAATGCAGAAAAAAATTATATTCAGTTTGCAACCTGATGGAGGTCTGTATAGATGGATTAATAGAACAAGTCCCACACACAGCTAGAAGCCCAATATTTTTTCAGAGGTAGATGCAGAAAAAAAATATATTCAGTTTGCAACCTGATGGAGGTCAGTATAGATGGACTAATAGAGAAAGTCCCACACACTGCTAGAAGGCCAAATATTTTTTCAGAGCTAGATGCAGACAAAAAATTATTTTGAATTTGCAACCTGATGGAGGTCAGTATAGATGGACTAATAGAGAAATTCCCAAACACTGCTGGAAGGCCAAATATTTTTTCAGAGCTAGATGCAGATAAAAATTATTTTTAATTTGCAACCTGATGGAGGTCAGTATAGATGGACTAATAGAGAAAGTCCCACACACTGCTAGAAGGCCAAATATTTTTTCAGAGCTAGATGCAGACAAAAAATTATTTTGAATTTACAACCTAATGGAGGTCAGTATAGATGGACTAATAGAGAAAGTCCCACACACTGCTAGAAGGCCAAATATTTTTTCAGAGCTAGATGCAGACAAAAAATTATTTTTAATTTGCAACCTGATGGAGGTCAGTATAGATGGACTAATAGAGAAAGTCCCACACACTGCTAGAAGGCCAAATATTTTTTCAGAGCTAGATGCAGATAAAAATTATTTTTAATTTGCAACCTGATGGAGGTCAGTATAGATGGACTAATAGAGAAAGTCCCACTCACTGCTAGAAGGCCAAATATTTTTTCAGAGCTAGATGCAGATAAAAATTATTTTTAATTTGCAACCTGATGGAGGTCAGTATAGATGGACTAATAGAGAAAGACCCACACACTGCTAGAAGGCCAAATATTTTTTCAGAGCTAGATGCAGACAAAAAATTATTTTGAATTTGCAACCTGATGGAGGTCAGTATAGATGGACTAATAGATAATGTCCCACACACTGCTAGAAGGCCAAATATTTTTTCAGAGCTAGATGCAGTCAAAAAATTATTTTGAATTTGCAACCTGATGGAGGTCAGTATAGATGGACTAATAGAGAAAGTCCCACACACTGGTAGAAGGCCAAATATTTTTTCAGAGCTAGATGCAGACAAAAAATTATTTTTAATTTGCAACCTGATGGAGGTCAGTATAGATGGACTAATAGAGAAAGTCCCACACACTGCTAGAAGGCCAAATATTTTTTCAGACCTAGATGCAGATAAAAATTATTTTTAATTTGCAACCTGATGGAGGTCAGTATAGATGGACTAATAGAGAAAGTCCCACACACTGCTAGAAGGCCAAATATTTTTTCAGAGCTAGATGCAGACAAAAAATTATTTTGAATTTGCAACCTGATGGAGGTCAGTATAGATGGACTTATAGAGAAAGTCCCACACACTGCTAGAAGGCCAAATATTTTTTCAGAGCTAGATGCAGACAAAAAATGATTTTGAATTTGCAAACTGATGGAGGTCAGTATAGATGGACTAATAGAGAAAGTCCCACACACTGCTAGAAGGCCAAATATTTTTTCAGAGCTAAATGCAGACAAAAAATTATTTTGAATTTGCAACCTGATGGAAGTCAGTATAGATGGACTAATAGAGAAAGTCCCACACACTGCTAGAAGGCCAAATATTTTTTCAGAGTTAGATGCAGATAAAAATTATTTTTAATTTGCAACCTGATGGAGGTCAGTATAGATGGACTAATAGAGAAAGTCCCACACACTGCTAGAAGGTCAAATATTTTTTCAGAGCTAGATGCAGACAAAAAATGATTTTGAATTTGCAACCTGATGGAGGTCAGTATAGATGGACTAATAGAGAAAGTCCCACACACTGCTAGAAGGCCAAATATTTTTTCAGAGCTAGATGCAGACAAAAAATTATTTTTAATTTGCAACCTGATGGAGGTCAGTATAGATGGACTAATAGAGAAAGTCCCACACACTGCTAGAAGGCCAAATTTTTTTCAGAGGTAGATGCAGAAAAAAATTATATTAAGTTTGCAACCTGATGGAGGTCTGTATAGATGGATTAATAGAACAAGTCCCACACACAGCTAGAAGCCCAATATTTTTTCAGAGGAAGATGCAGAAAAAAAATATATTCAGTTTGCAACCTGATGGAGGTCAGTATAGATGGACTAATAGAGAAAGTCCAAAACACTGCTAGAAGGCCAAATATTTTTACAGAGCTAGATGCAGATAAAAAATATTTTTAATTTGCAACCTGATGGAGGTCAGTATAGATGGACTAATAGAGAAAGTCGCACACACTGCTAGAAGGCCAAATATTTTTTCAGAGCTAGATGCAGACAAAAAATTATTTTGAATTTGCAACCTAATGGAGTTCAGCATAGATGGACTAATAGAGAAAGTCCCACACACTGCTAGAAGGCCAAATATTTTTTCAGAGCTAGATGCAGACAAAAAATTATTTTTAATTTGCAACCTTATGGAGGTCAGTATAGATGGACTAATAGAGAAAGTCCCACACACTGCTAGAAGGCCACATATTTTTTCAGACCTAGATGCAGATAAAAATTCTTTTTAATTTGCAACCTGATGGAGGTCTGTATAGATGGACTAATAGAGAAAGTCCCACTCACTGCTAGAAGGCCAAATATTTTTTCAGAGCTAGATGCAGATAAAAATTATTTTTAATTTGCAACCTGATGGAGGTCAGTATAGATGGACTAATAGAGAAAGTCCCACACACTGCTAGAAGGCCAAATATTTTTTCAGAGCTAGATGCAGACAAAAAATTATTTTGAATTTGCAACCTGATGGAGGTCAGTATAGATGGACTAATAGAGAAAGTCCCACACACTGCTAGAAGGCCAAATATTATTTCAGAGCTAGATGCAGACCAAAAATTATTTTTAATTTGCAACCTGATGGAGGTCAGTATAGATGGACTAATAGAGAAAGTCCCACACATTGCTAGAAGGCCAAATATTTTTTCAGAGCTAGATGCAGACAAAAAATTATTTTTAATTTGCAACCTAATGGAGGTCAGTATAGATGGACTAATAGAGAAAGTCCCACACACTGCTAGAAGGCCAAATATTTTTTCAGAGCTAGATGCAGACAAAAAATTATTTTGAATTTGCAACCTGATGGAGGTCAGTATAGATGGACTAATAGAGAAAGTCCCACACACTGCTAGAAGGCCAAATATTTTTTCAGAGCTAGATGCAGACAAAAAATTATTTTTAATTTGCAACCTGATGGAGGTCAGTATAGATGGACTAATAGAGAAAGTCCCACACACTGCTAGAAGGCCAAATTTTTTTCAGAGGTAGATGCAGAAAAAAATTATATTAAGTTTGCAACCTGATGGAGGTCTGTATAGATGGATTAATAGAACAAGTCCCACACACAGCTAGAAGCCCAATATTTTTTCAGAGGAAGATGCAGAAAAAAAATATATTCAGTTTGCAACCTGATGGAGGTCAGTATAGATGGACTAATAGAGAAAGTCCCAAACACTGCTAGAAGGCCAAATATTTTTACAGAGCTAGATGCAGATAAAAAATATTTTTAATTTGCAACCTGATGGAGGTCAGTATAGATGGACTAATAGAGAAAGTCGCACACACTGCTAGAAGGCCAAATATTTTTTCAGAGCTAGATGCAGACAAAAAATTATTTTGAATTTGCAACCTAATGGAGTTCAGCATAGATGGACTAATAGAGAAAGTCCCACACACTGCTAGAAGGCCAAATATTTTTTCAGAGCTAGATGCAGACAAAAAATTATTTTTAATTTGCAACCTTATGGAGGTCAGTATAGATGGACTAATAGAGAAAGTCCCACACACTGCTAGAAGGCCACATATTTTTTCAGACCTAGATGCAGATAAAAATTCTTTTTAATTTGCAACCTGATGGAGGTCTGTATAGATGGACTAATAGAGAAAGTCCCACTCACTGCTAGAAGGCCAAATATTTTTTCAGAGCTAGATGCAGATAAAAATTATTTTTAATTTGCAACCTGATGGAGGTCAGTATAGATGGACTAATAGAGAAAGTCCCACACACTGCTAGAAGGCCAAATATTTTTTCAGAGCTAGATGCAGACAAAAAATTATTTTGAATTTGCAACCTGATGGAGGTCAGAATAGATGGACTAATAGAGAAAGTCCCACACACTGCTAGAAGGCCAAATATTATTTCAGAGCTAGATGCAGACCAAAAATTATTTTTAATTTGCAACCTGATGGAGGTCAGTATAGATGGACTAATAGAGAAAGTCCCACACATTGCTGGAAGGCCAAATATTTTTTCAGAGCTAGATGCAGACAAAAAAATATTTTTAATTTGCAACCTAATGGAGGTCAGTATAGATGGACTAATAGAGAAAGTCCCACACACTGCTAGAAGGCCAAATATTTTTTCAGAGCTAGATGCAGACAAAAAATTATTTTGAATTTGCAACCTGATGGAGGTCAGTATAGATGGACTAATAGAGAAAGTCCCACACACTGCTAGAAGGCCAAATATTTTTTCAGAGCTAGATGCAGACAAAAAATTATTTTTAATTTGCAACCTGATGGAGGTCAGTATAGATGGACTAATAGAGAAAGTCCCACACACTGCTAGAAGGCCAAATTTTTTTCAGAGGTAGATGCAGAAAAAAATTATATTAAGTTTGCAACCTGATGGAGGTCTGTATAGATGGATTAATAGAACAAGTCCCACACACAGCTAGAAGCCCAATATTTTTTCAGAGGAAGATGCAGAAAAAAAATATATTCAGTTTGCAACCTGATGGAGGTCAGTATAGATGGACTAATAGAGAAAGTCCCAAACACTGCTAGAAGGCCAAATATTTTTACAGAGCTAGATGCAGATAAAAATTATTTTTAATTTGCAACCTGATGGAGGTCAGTATAGATGGACTAATAGAGAAAGTCGCACACACTGCTAGAAGGCCAAATATTTTTTCAGAGCTAGATGCAGACAAAAAATTATTTTGAATTTGCAACCTAATGGAGTTCAGCATAGATGGACTAATAGAGAAAGTCCCACACACTGCTAGAAGGCCAAATATTTTTTCAGAGCTAGATGCAGACAAAAAAATATTTTTAATTTGCAACCTTATGGAGGTCAGTATAGATGGACTAATAGAGAAAGTCCCACACACTGCTAGAAGGCCACATATTTTTTCAGACCTAGATGCAGATAAAAATTCTTTTTAATTTGCAACCTGATGGAGGTCTGTATAGATGGACTAATAGAGAAAGTCCCACTCACTGCTAGAAGGCCAAATATTTTTTCAGAGCTAGATGCAGATAAAAATTATTTTTAATTTGCAACCTGATGGAGGTCAGTATAGATGGACTAATAGAGAAAGTCCCACACACTGCTAGAAGGCCAAATATTTTTTCAGAGCTAGATGCAGACAAAAAATTATTTTGAATTTGCAACCTGATGGAGGTCAGTATAGATGGACTAATAGAGAAAGTCCCACACACTGCTAGAAGGCCAAATATTATTTCAGAGCTAGATGCAGACCAAAAATTATTTTTAATTTGCAACCTGATGGAGGTCAGTATAGATGGACTAATAGAGAAAGTCCCACACATTGCTAGAAGGCCAAATATTTTTTCAGAGCTAGATGCAGACAAAAAATTATTTTTAATTTGCAACCTAATGGAGGTCAGTATAGATGGACTAATAGAGAAAGTCCCACACACTGCTAGAAGGCCAAATATTTTTTCAGAGCTAGATGCAGACAAAAAATTATTTTGAATTTGCAACCTGATGGAGGTCAGTATAGATGGACTAATAGAGAAAGTCCCACACACTGCTAGAAGGCCAAATATTTTTTCAGAGCTAGATGCAGATAAAAATTATTTTGAATTTGCAACCTGATGGAGGTCAGTATAGATGGACTAATAGAGAAAGTCCCACACACTGCTAGAAGGTCAAATATTTTTTCAGAGCTAGATGCAGACAAAAAATGATTTTGAATTTACAACCTGATGGAGGTCAGTATAGATGGACTAATAGAGAAAGTCCCACACACTGCTAGAAGGCCAAATATTTTTTCAGAGCTAGATGCAGACAAAAAATTATTTTTAATTTGCAACCTGATGGAGGTCAGTATAGATGGACTAATAGAGAAAGTCCACACACACCTAGAAGGCCAAATTTTTTTTCAGAGGTAGATGCAGAAAAAAATTATATTCAGTTTGCAACCTGATGGAGGTCTGTATAGATGGATTAATAGAACAAGTCCCACACACAGCTAGAAGCCCAATATTTTTTCAGAGGTAGATGCAGTAAAAAAATATATTCAGTTTGCAACCTGATGGAGGTCAGTATAGATGGACTAATAGAGAAAGTCCCAAACACTGCTAGAAGGCCAAATATTTTTTCAGAGCTAGATGCAGATAAAAAATATTTTTAATTTGCAACCTGATGGAGGTCAGTATAGATGGACTAATAGAGAAAGTCCCACACACTGCTAGAAGGCCAAATATTTTTTCAGAGCTAGATGCAGACAAAAAATTATTTTGAATTTGCAACCTGATGGAAGTCAGCATAGATCGACTAATAGAGAAAGTCCCACACACTGCTAGAAGGCCAAATATTTTTTCAGAGCTAGATGCAGACAAAAAATTATTTTGAATTTGCAACCTTATGGAGGTCAGTATAGATGGACTAATAGAGAAAGTCCCACTCACTGCTAGAAGGCCAAATATTTTTTCAGACCTAGATGCAGATAAAAATTCTTTTTAATTTGCAACCTGATGGAGGTCAGTATAGATGGACTAATAGAGAAAGTCCCACTCACTGCTAGAAGGCCAAATATTTTTTCAGAGCTAGATGCAGATAAAAATTATTTTTAATTTGCAACCTGATGGAGGTCAGTATAGATGGACCAATAGAGAAAGTCCCACACACTGCTAGAAGGCCAAATATTTTTTCAGAGCTAGATGCAGACAAAAAATTATTTTGAATTTGCAACCTGATGGAGGTCAGTATAGATGGACTAATAGAGAAAGTCCCACACACTGCTAGAAGGCCAAATATTTTTTCAGAGCTAGATGCAGACAAAAAATAATTTTTAATTTGCAACCTGATGGAGGTCAGTATAGATGGACTAATAGAGAAAGTCCCACACACTGCTAGAAGGCCAAATATTTTTTCAGAGCTAAATGCAGACAAAAAATTATTTTTAATTTGCAACCTGATGGAGGTCAGTATAGATGGACTAATAGAGAAAGTCCCACACACTGCTAGAAGGCCAAATATTTTTTCAGAGCTAGATGAAGATAAAAATTATTTTTAAATTGCAACCTGATGGAGGTCAGCATAGATGGACTAATAGAGAAAGTCCCACACACTGCTAGAAGGCCAAATATTTTTTCAGAGCTAGATGCAGACAAAAAATTATTTTGAATTTGCAACCTGATGGAGGTCAGTATAGATGGACTAATAGAGAAAGTCCCACACACTGCTAGAAGGCCAAATATTTTTTCAGAGCTAGATGCAGACACAAAATTATTTTTAATTTGCAACCTTATGGAGAAAAGTATAGATGGACTAATAGAGAAAGTCCCACACACTGCTAGAAGGCCAAATATTTTTTCAGACCTAGATGCAGATAAAAATTCTTTTTAATTTGCAACCTGATGGAGGTCTGTATAGATGGACTAATAGAGAAAGTCCCACTCACTGCTAGAAGGCCAAATATTTTTTCAGAGCTAGATGCAGATAAAAATTATTTTTAATTTGCAACCTGATGGAGGTCAGTATAGATGGACTAATAGAGAAAGTCCCACACACTGCTAGAAGGCCAAATATTTTTTCAGAGCTAGATGCAGACAAAAAATTATTTTGAATTTGCAACCTGATGGAGGTCAGTATAGATGGACTAATAGAGAAATTCCCACATACTGCTAGAAGGCCAAATATTTTTTCAGAGCTAGATGCAGACAAAAAATTATTTTTAATTTGCAACCTGATGGAGGTCAGTATAGATGGACTAATAGAGAAAGTCCCACACACTGCTAGAAGGCCAATTTTTTTTTCAGAGGTAGATGCAGAAAAAAATTATATTCAGTTTGCAACCTGATGGAGGTCTGTATAGATGGATTAAAAGAACAAGTCCCACACACAGCTAGAAGCCCAATATTTTTTCAGAGGTAGATGCAGAAAAAAAATATATTCAGTTTGCAACCTGATGGAGGTCAGTATAGATGGATTAATAGAGAAAGTCCCAAACACTGCTGGAAGGCCAAATATTTTTTCAGAGCTAGATGCAGATAAAAATTATTTTTAATTTGCAACCTGATGGAGGTCAGTATAGATGGACTAATAGAGAAAGTCCCACACACTGCTAGAAGGCCAAATATTTTTTCAGAGCTAGATGCAGACAAAAAATTATTTTGAGTTTGCAACCTGATGGAGGTCAGTATAGATGGACTAATAGAGAAAGTCCCACACACTGCTAGAAGGCCAAATATTTTTTCAGAGCTAGATGCAGACAAAAAATTATTTTTAATTTGCAACCT
This sequence comes from Phyllobates terribilis, assembly GCF_046119375.1. NCBI lineage: Eukaryota > Metazoa > Chordata > Amphibia > Anura > Dendrobatidae > Phyllobates > Phyllobates terribilis. The sequence continues at coordinate 7,647,067 of NW_027362792.1, forward strand.
GATGGAGGTCAGTATAGATGGACTAATAGAGAAAGTCCCACACACTGCTAGAAGGCCAAATAATTTTTCAGACCTAGATGCAGATAAAAATTATTTTTAATTTGCAACCTGATGGAGGTCAGTATAGATGGACTAATAGAGAAAGTCCCATTCACTGCTAGAAGGCCAAATATTTTTTCAGAGCTAGATGCAGATAAAAATTATTTTTAATTTGCAACCTGATGGAGGTCAGTATAGATGGACTAATAGAGAAAGTCCCACACACTGCTAGAAGGCCAAATATTTTTTCAGAGCTAGATGCAGACAAAAAATTATTTTGAATTTGCAACCTGATGGAGGTCAGTATAGATGGACTAATAGAGAATGTCCCACACACAGCTAGAAGGCCAAATATTTTTTCAGAGCTAGATGCAGACAAAAAATGATTTTGAATTTGCAAACTGATGGAGGTCAGTATAGATGGACTAATAGAGAAAGTCCCACACACTGCTAGAAGGCCAAATATTTTTTCAGAGCTAGATGCAGACAAAAAATTATTTTGAATTTGCAACCTGATGGAGGTCAGTATAGATGGACTAATAGAGAAAGTCCCACACACTGCTAGAAGGCCAAATATTTTTTCAGAGCTAGATGCAGATAAAAATTATTTTTAATTTGCAACCTGATGGAGGTCAGTATAGATGGACTAATAGAGAAAGTCCCACACACTGCTAGAAGGTCAAATATTTTTTCAGAGCTAGATGCAGACAAAAAATGATTTTGAATTTGCAACCTGATAGAGGTCAGTATAGATGGACTAACAGAGAAAGTCCCACACACTGCTAGAAGGCCAAATATTTTTTCAGAGCTAGATGCAGATAAAAATTATTTTTAATTTGCAACCTGATGGAGGTCAGTATAGATGGACTAATAGAGAAAGTCCCACACACTGCTAGAAGGTCAAATATTTTTTCAGAGCTAGATGCAGACAAAAAATGATTTTGAATTTGCAACCTGATGGAGGTCAGTATAGATGGACTAATAGAGAAAGTCCCACACACTCCTAGAAGGCCAAATATTTTTTCAGAGCTAGATGCAGACAAAAAATTATTTTTAACTTGCAACCTGATGGAGGTCAGTATAGATGGACTAATAGAGAAAGTCCCACACACTGCTAGAAGGCCAAATTTTTTTTCAGAGGTAGATGCAGAAAAAAATTATATTCAGTTTGCAACCTGATGGAGGTCTGTATAGATGGACTAACAGAACAAGTCCCACACACAGCTAGAAGCCCAATATTTTTTCAGAGGTCCATGCAGAAAAAAAATATATTCAGTTTGCAACCTGATGGAGGTCAGTATAGATGGACTAATAGAGAAAGTCCCAAACACTACTAGAAGGCCAAATATTTTTTCAGAGCTAGATGCAGATAAAAAATATTTTTAATTTGCAACCTGATGGAGGTCAGTATAGATGGACTAATAGAGAAAGTCCCACACACTGCTAGAAGGCCAATTATTTTTTCAGAGCTAGATGCAGACAAAAAATTATTTTGAATTTGCAACCTGATGGAGGTCAGCATAGATGGACTAATAGAGAAAGTCCCACACACTGCTAGAAGGCCAAATATTTTTTCAGAGCTAGATGCAGACAAAAAATTATTTTTAATTTGCAACCTTATGGAGGTCAGTATAGATGGACTAATAGAGAAAGTCCCACACACTGCTAGAAGGCCAAATATTTTTTCAGACCTAGATGCAGATAAAAATTCTATTTAATTTGCAACCTGATGGAGGTCTGTATAGATGGACTAATAGAGAAAGTCCCACTCACTGCTAGAAGGCCAAATATTTTTTCAGAGCTAGATGCAGATAAAAATTATTTTTAATTTGCAACCTGATGGAGGTCAGTATAGATGGACTAATAGAGAAAGTCCCACACACTGCTAGAAGGCCAAATATTTTTTCAGAGCTAGATGCAGACAAAAAATTATTTTGAATTTGCAACCTGATGGAGGTCAGTATAGATGGACTAATAGAGAAAGTCCCACACACTGCTAGAAGGCCAAATATTTTTTCAGAGCTAGATGCAGACAAAAAATTATTTTGAATTTGCAACCTGATGGAGGTCAGTATAGATGGACTAATAGAGAAAGTCCCACACACTGCTAGAAGGCCAAATATTTTTTCAGAGCTAGATGCAGACAAAAAATGATTTTGAATTTGCAACCTGATGGAGGTCAGTATAGATGGACTAATAGAGAAAGTCCCACACACTGCTAGAAGGCCAAATTTTTTTTCAGAGGTAGATGCAGAAAAAAATTATATTCAGTTTGCAACCTGATGGAGGTCTGTATAGATGGATTAATAGAACAAGTCCCACACACAGCTGGAAGCCCAATATTTTTTCAGAGGTAGATGCAGAAAAAAAATATATTCAGTTTGCAACCTGATGGAGGTCAGTATAGATGGACTAATAGAGAAAGTCCCAAACACTACTAGAAGGCCAAATATTTTTTCAGAGCTAGATGCAGATAAAAAATATTTTTAATTTGCAACCTGATGGAGGTCAGTATAGATGGACTAATAGAGAAAGTCCCACACACTGCTAGAAGGCCAATTATTTTTTCAGAGCTAGATGCAGACAAAAAATTATTTTGAATTTGCAACCTGATGGAGGTCAGCATAGATGGACTAATAGAGAAAGTCCCACACACTGCTAGAAGGCCAAATATTTTTTCAGAGCTAGATGCAGACAAAAAATTATTTTTAATTTGCAACCTTATGGAGGTCAGTATAGATGGACTAATAGAGAAAGTCCCACACACTGCTAGAAGGCCAAATATTTTTTCAGACCTAGATGCAGATAAAAATTCTTTTTAATTTGCAACCTGATGGAGGTCTGTATAGATGGACTAATAGAGAAAGTCCCACTCACTGCTAGAAGGCCAAATATTTTTTCAGAGCTAGATGCAGATAAAAATTATTTTTAATTTGCAACCTGATGGAGGTCAGTATAGATGGACTAATAGAGAAAGTCCCACACACTGCTAGAAGGCCAAATATTTTTTCAGAGCTAGATGCAGACAAAAAATTATTTTGAATTTGCAACCTGATGGAGGTCAGTATAGATGGACTAATAGAGAAAGTCCCACACACTGCTAGAAGGCCAAATATTTTTTCAGAGCTAGATGCAGACAAAAAATTATTTTTAATTTGCAACCTGATGGAGGTCAGTATAGATGGACTAATAGAGAAAGTCCCACACACTGCTAGAAGGCCAAATATTTTTTCAGAGCTAGATGAAGATAAAAATTATTTTTAATTTGCAACCTGATGGAGGTCAGCATAGATGGACTAATAGAGAAAGTCCCACACACTGCTAGAAGGCCAAATATTTTTTCAGAGCTAGATGCAGACAAAAAATTATTTTGAATTTGCAACCTGATGGAGGTCAGTATAGATGGACTAATAGAGAAAGTCCCACACACTGCTAGAAGGCCAAATATTTTTTCAGAGCTAGATGCAGACACAAAATTATTTTTAATTTGCAACCTTATGGAGAAAAGTATAGATGGACTAATAGAGAAAGTCCCACACACTGCTAGAAGGCCAAATATTTTTTCAGACCTAGATGCAGATAAAAATTCTTTTTAATTTGCAACCTGATGGAGGTCTGTATAGATGGACTAATAGAGAAAGTCCCACTCACTGCTAGAAGGCCAAATATTTTTTCAGAGCTAGATGCAGATAAAAATTATTTTTAATTTGCAACCTGATGGAGGTCAGTATAGATGGACTAATAGAGAAAGTCCCACACACTGCTAGAAGGCCAAATATTTTTTCAGAGCTAGATGCAGACAAAAAATTATTTTGAATTTGCAACCTGATGGAGGTCAGTATAGATGGACCAATAGAGAAATTCCCACATACTGCTAGAAGGCCAAATATTTTTTCAGAGCTAGATGCAGACAAAAAATTATTTTTAATTTGCAACCTGATGGAGGTCAGTATAGATGGACTAATAGAGAAAGTCCCACACACTGCTAGAAGGCCAATTTTTTTTTCAGAGGTAGATGCAGAAAAAAATTATATTCAGTTTGCAACCTGATGGAGGTCTGTATAGATGGATTAAAAGAACAAGTCCCACACACAGCTAGAAGCCCAATATTTTTTCAGAGGTAGATGCAGAAAAAAAATATATTCAGTTTGCAACCTGATGGAGGTCAGTATAGATGGATTAATAGAGAAAGTCCCAAACACTGCTGGAAGGCCAAATATTTTTTCAGAGCTAGATGCAGATAAAAATTATTTTTAATTTGCAACCTGATGGAGGTCAGTATAGATGGACTAATAGAGAAAGTCCCACACACTGCTAGAAGGCCAAATATTTTTTCAGAGCTAGATGCAGACAAAAAATTATTTTGAGTTTGCAACCTGATGGAGGTCAGTATAGATGGACTAATAGAGAAAGTCCCACACACTGCTAGAAGGCCAAATATTTTTTCAGAGCTAGATGCAGACAAAAAATTATTTTTAATTTGCAACCTGATGGAGGTCAGTATAGATGGACTAATAGAGAAAGTCCCACACACTGCTAGAAGGCCAAATAATTTTTCAGACCTAGATGCAGATAAAAATTATTTTTAATTTGCAACCTGATGGAGGTCAGTATAGATGGACTAATAGAGAAAGTCCCATTCACTGCTAGAAGGCCAAATATTTTTTCAGAGCTAGATGCAGATAAAAATTATTTTTAATTTGCAACCTGATGGAGGTCAGTATAGATGGACTAATAGAGAAAGTCCCACACACTGCTAGAAGGCCAAATATTTTTTCAGAGCTAGATGCAGACAAAAAATTATTTTGAATTTGCAACCTGATGGAGGTCAGTATAGATGGACTAATAGAGAATGTCCCACACACAGCTAGAAGGCCAAATATTTTTTCAGAGCTAGATGCAGACAAAAAATGATTTTGAATTTGCAAACTGATGGAGGTCAGTATAGATGGACTAATAGAGAAAGTCCCACACACTGCTAGAAGGCCAAATATTTTTTCAGAGCTAGATGCAGACAAAAAATTATTTTGAATTTGCAACCTGATGGAGGTCAGTATAGATGGACTAACAGAGAAAGTCCCACACACTGCTAGAAGGCCAAATATTTTTTCAGAGCTAGATGCAGATAAAAATTATTTTTAATTTGCAACCTGATGGAGGTCAGTATAGATGGACTAATAGAGAAAGTTCCACACACTGCTAGAAGGTCAAATATTTTTTCAGAGCTAGATGCAGACAAAAAATGATTTTGAATTTGCAACCTGATGGAGGTCAGTATAGATGGACTAATAGAGAAAGTCCCACACACTCCTAGAAGGCCAAATATTTTTTCAGAGCTAGATGCAGACAAAAAATTATTTTTAACTTGCAACCTGATGGAGGTCAGTATAGATGGACTAATAGAGAAAGTCCCACACACTGCTAGAAGGCCAAATTTTTTTTCAGAGGTAGATGCAGAAAAAAATTATATTCAGTTTGCAACCTGATGGAGGTCTGTATAGATGGACTAACAGAACAAGTCCCACACACAGCTAGAAGCCCAATATTTTTTCAGAGGTCCATGCAGAAAAAAAATATATTCAGTTTGCAACCTGATGGAGGTCAGTATAGATGGACTAATAGAGAAAGTCCCAAACACTACTAGAAGGCCAAATATTTTTTCAGAGCTAGATGCAGATAAAAAATATTTTTAATTTGCAACCTGATGGAGGTCAGTATAGATGGACTAATAGAGAAAGTCCCACACACTGCTAGAAGGCCAATTATTTTTTCAGAGCTAGATGCAGACAAAAAATTATTTTGAATTTGCAACCTGATGGAGGTCAGCATAGATGGACTAATAGAGAAAGTCCCACACACTGCTAGAAGGCCAAATATTTTTTCAGAGCTAGATGCAGACAAAAAATTATTTTTAATTTGCAACCTTATGGAGGTCAGTATAGATGGACTAATAGAGAAAGTCCCACACACTGCTAGAAGGCCAAATATTTTTTCAGACCTAGATGCAGATAAAAATTCTTTTTAATTTGCAACCTGATGGAGGTCTGTATAGATGGACTAATAGAGAAAGTCCCACTCACTGCTAGAAGGCCAAATATTTTTTCAGAGCTAGATGCAGATAAAAATTATTTTTAATTTGCAACCTGATGGAGGTCAGTATAGATGGACTAATAGAGAAAGTCCCACACACTGCTAGAAGGCCAAATATTTTTTCAGAGCTAGATGCAGACAAAAAATTATTTTGAATTTGCAACCTGATGGAGGTCAGTATAGATGGACTAATAGAGAAAGTCCCACACACTGCTAGAAGGCCAAATATTTTTTCAGAGCTAGATGCAGACAAAAAATTATTTTTAATTTGCAACCTGATGGAGGTCAGTATAGATGGACTAATAGAGAAAGTCCCACACACTGCTAGAAGGCCAAATATTTTTTCAGAGCTAAATGCAGACAAAAAATTATTTTTAATTTGCAACCTGATGGAGGTCAGTATAGATGGACTAATAGAGAAAGTCCCACACACTGCTAGAAGGCCAAATATTTTTTCAGAGCTAGATGCAGATAAAAATTATTTTTAATTTGCAACCTGATGGAGGTCAGTATAGATGGACTAATAGAGAAAGTCCCACACACTGCTAGAAGGCCAAATATTTTTTCAGAGCTAGATGCAGACAAAAAAATTATTTTGAATTTGCAACCTGATGGAGGTCAGTATAGATGGACTAATAGAGAAAGTCCCACACACTGCTAGAAGGCCAAATATTTTTTCAGAGCTAGATGCAGATAAAAATTATTTTTAATTTGCAACCTGATGGAGGTCAGTATAGATGGACTAATAGAGAAAGTCCCACACACTGCTAGAAGGCCAAATATTTTTTCAGAGCTAGATGCAGACAAAAAATGATTTTGAATTTGCAACCTGATGGAGGTCAGTATAGATGGACTAATAGAGAAAGTCCCACACACTGCTAGAAGGCCAAATTTTTTTTCAGAGGTAGATGCAGAAAAAAATTATATTCAGTTTGCAACTTGATGGAGGTCTGTATAGATGGATTAATAGAACAAGTCCCACACACAGCTGGAAGCCCAATATTTTTTCAGAGGTAGATGCAGAAAAAAAATATATTCAGTTTGCAACCTGATGGAGGTCAGTATAGATGGACTAATAGAGAAAGTCCCAAACACTGCTAGGAGGCCAAATATTTTTTCAGAGCTAGATGCAGATAAAAATTATTTTTAATTTGCAACCTGATGGAGGTCAGTATAGATGGACTAATAGAGAAAGTCCCACACACTGCTAGAAGGCCAAATATTTTTTCAGAGCTAGATGCAGATAAAAATTATTTTGAATTTGCAACCTGATGGAGGTCAGTATAGATGGACTAATAGAGAAAGTCCCACACACTGCTAGAAGGCCAAATATTTTTTCAGAGCTAGATGCAGACAAAAAATTATTTTGAATTTGCAACCTGATGGAGGTCAGTATAGATGGACTAATAGAGAATGTCCCACACACAGCTAGAAGGCCAAATATTTTTTCAGAGCTAGATGCAGACAAAAAATGATTTTGAATTTGCAAACTGATGGAGGTCAGTATAGATGGACTAATAGAGAAAGTCCCACACACTGCTAGAAGGCCAAATATTTTTTCAGAGCTAGATGCAGACAAAAAATTATTTTGAATTTGCAACCTGATGGAGGTCAGTATAGATGGACTAACAGAGAAAGTCCCACACACTGCTAGAAGGCCAAATATTTTTTCAGAGCTAGATGCAGATAAAAATTATTTTTAATTTGCAACCTGATGGAGGTCAGTATAGATGGACTAATAGAGAAAGTCCCACACACTGCTAGAAGGTCAAATATTTTTTCAGAGCTAGATGCAGACAAAAAATGATTTTGAATTTGCAACCTGATGGAGGTCAGTATAGATGGACTAATAGAGAAAGTCCCACACACTCCTAGAAGGCCAAATATTTTTTCAGAGCTAGATGCAGACAAAAAATTATTTTTAACTTGCAACCTGATGGAGGTCAGTATAGATGGACTAATAGAGAAAGTCCCACACACTGCTAGAAGGCCAAATTTTTTTTCAGAGGTAGATGCAGAAAAAAATTATATTCAGTTTGCAACCTGATGGAGGTCTGTATAGATGGACTAACAGAACAAGTCCCACACACAGCTAGAAGCCCAATATTTTTTCAGAGGTCCATGCAGAAAAAAAATATATTCAGTTTGCAACCTGATGGAGGTCAGTATAGATGGACTAATAGAGAAAGTCCCAAACACTACTAGAAGGCCAAATATTTTTTCAGAGCTAGATGCAGATAAAAAATATTTTTAATTTGCAACCTGATGGAGGTCAGTATAGATGGACTAATAGAGAAAGTCCCACACACTGCTAGAAGGCCAATTATTTTTTCAGAGCTAGATGCAGACAAAAAATTATTTTGAATTTGCAACCTGATGGAGGACAGCATAGATGGACTAATAGAGAAAGTCCCACACACTGCTAGAAGGCCAAATATTTTTTCAGAGCTAGATGCAGACAAAAAATTATTTTTAATTTGCAACCTTATGGAGGTCAGTATAGATGGACTAATAGAGAAAGTCCCACACACTGCTAGAAGGCCAAATATTTTTTCAGAAATAGATGCAGATAAAAATTCTTTTTAATTTGCAACCTGATGGAGGTCTGTATAGATGGACTAATAGAGAAAGTCCCACTCACTGCTAGAAGGCCAAATATTTTTTCAGAGCTAGATGCAGATAAAAATTATTTTTAATTTGCAACCTGATGGAGGTCAGTATAGATGGACTAATAGAGAAAGTCCCACACACTGCTAGAAGGCCAAATATTTTTTCAGAGCTAGATGCAGACAAGAAATTATTTTGAATTTGCAACCTGATGGAGGTCAGTATAGATGGACTAATAGAGAAAGTCCCACACACTGCTAGAAGGCCAAATATTTTTTCAGAGCTAGATGCAGACAAAAAATTATTTTTAATTTGCAACCTGATGGAGGTCAGTATAGATGGACTAATAGAGAAAGTCCCACACACTGCTAGAAGGCCAAATATTTTTTCAGAGCTAAATGCAGACAAAAAATTATTTTTAATTTGCAACCTGATGGAGGTCAGTATAGATGGACTAATAGAGAAAGTCCCACACACTCCTAGAAGGCCAAATATTTTTTCAGAGCTAGATGCAGACAAAAAATTATTTTTAACTTGCAACCTGATGGAGGTCAGTATAGATGGACTAATAGAGAAAGTCCCACACACTGCTAGAAGGCCAAATTTTTTTTCAGAGGTAGATGCAGAAAAAAATTATATTCAGTTTGCAACCTGATGGAGGTCTGTATAGATGGACTAACAGAACAAGTCCCACACACAGCTAGAAGCCCAATATTTTTTCAGAGGTCCATGCAGAAAAAAAATATATTCAGTTTGCAACCTGATGGAGGTCAGTATAGATGGACTAATAGAGAAAGTCCCAAACACTACTAGAAGGCCAAATATTTTTTCAGAGCTAGATGCATATAAAAAATATTTTTAATTTGCAACCTGATGGCTTTCAGTATAGATGGACTAATAGAGAAAGTCCCACACACTGCTAGAAGGCCAATTATTTTTTCAGAGCTAGATGCAGACAAAAAATTATTTTGAATTTGCAACCTGATGGAGGTCAGCATAGATGGACTAATAGAGAAAGTCCCACACACTGCTAGAAGGCCAAATATTTTTTCAGAGCTAGATGCAGACAAAAAATTATTTTTAATTTGCAACCTTATGGAGGTCAGTATAGATGGACTAATAGAGAAAGTCCCACACACTGCTAGAAGGCCAAATATTTTTTCAGACCTAGATGCAGATAAAAATTCTTTTTAATTTGCAACCTGATGGAGGTCTGTATAGATGGACTAATAGAGAAAGTCCCACTCACTGCTAGAAGGCCAAATATTTTTTCAGAGCTAGATGCAGATAAAAATTATTTTTAATTTGCAACCTGATGGAGGTCAGTATAGATGGACTAATAGAGAAAGTCCCACACACTGCTAGAAGGCCAAATATTTTTTCAGAGCTAGATGCAGACAAAAAATTATTTTGAATTTGCAACCTGATGGAGGTCAGTATAGATGGACTAATAGAGAAAGTCCCACACACTGCTAGAAGGCCAAATATTTTTTCAGAGCTAGATGCAGACAAAAAATTATTTTTAATTTGCAACCTGATGGAGGTCAGTATAGATGGACTAATAGAGAAAGTCCCACACACTGCTAGAAGGCCAAATATTTTTTCAGAGCTAAATGCAGACAAAAAATTATTTTTAATTTGCAACCTGATGGAGGTCAGTATAGATGGACTAATAGAGAAAGTCCCACACACTGCTAGAAGGCCAAATATTTTTTCAGAGCTAGATGCAGATAAAAATTATTTTTAATTTGCAACCTGATGGAGGTCAGTATAGATGGACTAATAGAGAAAGTCCCACACACTGCTAGAAGGCCAAATATTTTTTCAGAGCTAGATGCAGACAAAAAAATTATTTTGAATTTGCAACCTGATGGAGGTCAGTATAGATGGACTAATAGAGAAAGTCCCACACACTGCTAGAAGGCCAAATATTTTTTCAGAGCTAGATGCAGATAAAAATTATTTTTAATTTGCAACCTGATGGAGGTCAGTATAGATGGACTAATAGAGAAAGTCCCACACACTGCTAGAAGGCCAAATATTTTTTCAGAGCTAGATGCAGACAAAAAATGATTTTGAATTTGCAACCTGATGGAGGTCAGTATAGATGGACTAATAGAGAAAGTCCCACACACTGCTAGAAGGCCAAATTTTTTTTCAGAGGTAGATGCAGAAAAAAATTATATTCAGTTTGCAACCTGATGGAGGTCTGTATAGATGGATTAATAGAACAAGTCCCACACACAGCTGGAAGCCCAATATTTTTTCAGAGGTAGATGCAGAAAAAAAATATATTCAGTTTGCAACCTGATGGAGGTCAGTATAGATGGACTAATAGAGAAAGTCCCAAACACTGCTAGGAGGCCAAATATTTTTTCAGAGCTAGATGCAGATAAAAATTATTTTTAATTTGCAACCTGATGGAGGTCAGTATAGATGGACTAATAGAGAAAGTCGCACACACTGCTAGAAGGCCAAATATTTTTTCAGAGCTAGATGCAGATAAAAATTATTTTGAATTTGCAACCTGATGGAGGTCAGTATAGATGGACTAATAGAGAAAGTCCCACACACTGCTAGAAGGCCAAATATTTTTTCAGAGCTAGATGCAGACAAAAAATTATTTTGAATTTGCAACCTGATGGAGGTCAGTATAGATGGACTAATAGAGAATGTCCCACACACAGCTAGAAGGCCAAATATTTTTTCAGAGCTAGATGCAGACAAAAAATGATTTTGAATTTGCAAACTGATGGAGGTCAGTATAGATGGACTAATAGAGAAAGTCCCACACACTGCTAGAAGGCCAAATATTTTTTCAGAGCTAGATGCAGACAAAAAATTATTTTGAATTTGCAACCTGATGGAGGTCAGTATAGATGGACTAACAGAGAAAGTCCCACACACTGCTAGAAGGCCAAATATTTTTTCAGAGCTAGATGCAGATAAAAATTATTTTTAATTTGCAACCTGATGGAGGTCAGTATAGATGGACTAATAGAGAAAGTCCCACACACTGCTAGAAGGTCAAATATTTTTTCAGAGCTAGATGCAGACAAAAAATGATTTTGAATTTGCAACCTGATGGAGGTCAGTATAGATGGACTAATAGAGAAAGTCCCACACACTCCTAGAAGGCCAAATATTTTTTCAGAGCTAGATGCAGACAAAAAATTATTTTTAACTTGCAACCTGATGGAGGTCAGTATAGATGGACTAATAGAGAAAGTCCCACACACTGCTAGAAGGCCAAATTTTTTTTCAGAGGTAGATGCAGAAAAAAATTATATTCAGTTTGCAACCTGATGGAGGTCTGTATAGATGGACTAACAGAACAAGTCCCACACACAGCTAGAAGCCCAATATTTTTTCAGAGGTCCATGCAGAAAAAAAATATATTCAGTTTGCAACCTGATGGAGGTCAGTATAGATGGACTAATAGAGAAAGTCCCAAACACTACTAGAAGGCCAAATATTTTTTCAGAGCTAGATGCAGATAAAAAATATTTTTAATTTGCAACCTGATGGAGGTCAGTATAGATGGACTAATAGAGAAAGTCCCACACACTGCTAGAAGGCCAATTATTTTTTCAGAGCTAGATGCAGACAAAAAATTATTTTGAATTTGCAACCTGATGGAGGTCAGCATAGATGGACTAATAGAGAAAGTCCCACACACTGCTAGAAGGCCAAATATTTTTTCAGAGCTAGATGCAGACAAAAAATTATTTTTAATTTGCAACCTTATGGAGGTCAGTATAGATGGACTAATAGAGAAAGTCCCACACACTGCTAGAAGGCCAAATATTTTTTCAGACCTAGATGCAGATAAAAATTCTTTTTAATTTGCAACCTGATGGAGGTCTGTATAGATGGACTAATAGAGAAAGTCCCACTCACTGCTAGAAGGCCAAATATTTTTTCAGAGCTAGATGCAGATAAAAATTATTTTTAATTTGCAACCTGATGGAGGTCAGTATAGATGGACTAATAGAGAAAGTCCCACACACTGCTAGAAGGCCAAATATTTTTTCAGAGCTAGATGCAGACAAAAAATTATTTTGAATTTGCAACCTGATGGAGGTCAGTATAGATGGACTAATAGAGAAAGTCCCACACACTGCTAGAAGGCCAAATATTTTTTCAGAGCTAGATGCAGACAAAAAATTATTTTTAATTTGCAACCTGATGGAGGTCAGTATAGATGGACTAATAGAGAAAGTCCCACACACTGCTAGAAGGCCAAATATTTTTTCAGAGCTAAATGCAGACAAAAAATTATTTTTAATTTGCAACCTGATGGAGGTCAGTATAGATGGACTAATAGAGAAAGTCCCACACACTGCTAGAAGGCCAAATATTTTTTCAGAGCTAGATGCAGATAAAAATTATTTTTAATTTGCAACCTGATGGAGGTCAGTATAGATGGACTAATAGAGAAAGTCCCACACACTGCTAGAAGGCCAAATATTTTTTCAGAGCTAGATGCAGACAAAAAAATTATTTTGAATTTGCAACCTGATGGAGGTCAGTATAGATGGACTAATAGAGAAAGTCCCACACACTGCTAGAAGGCCAAATATTTTTTCAGAGCTAGATGCAGATAAAAATTATTTTTAATTTGCAACCTGATGGAGGTCAGTATAGATGGACTAATAGAGAAAGTCCCACACACTGCTAGAAGGCCAAATATTTTTTCAGAGCTAGATGCAGACAAAAAATGATTTTGAATTTGCAACCTGATGGAGGTCAGTATAGATGGACTAATAGAGAAAGTCCCACACACTGCTAGAAGGCCAAATTTTTTTTCAGAGGTAGATGCAGAAAAAAATTATATTCAGTTTGCAACCTGATGGAGGTCTGTATAGATGGATTAATAGAACAAGTCCCACACACAGCTGGAAGCCCAATATTTTTTCAGAGGTAGATGCAGAAAAAAAATATATTCAGTTTGCAACCTGATGGAGGTCAGTATAGATGGACTAATAGAGAAAGTCCCAAACACTGCTAGGAGGCCAAATATTTTTTCAGAGCTAGATGCAGATAAAAATTATTTTTAATTTGCAACCTGATGGAGGTCAGTATAGATGGACTAATAGAGAAAGTCCCACACACTGCTAGAAGGCCAAATATTTTTTCAGACCTAGATGCAGATAAAAATTCTTTTTAATTTGCAACCTGATGGAGGTCAGTATAGATGGACTAATAGAGAAAGTCCCAATCACTGCTAGAAGGCCAAATATTTTTTCAGAGCTAGATGCAGATAAAAATTATTTTTAATTTGCAACCTGATGGAGGTCAGTATAGATGGACTAATAGAGAAAGTCCCACACACTGCTAGAAGGCCAAATTTTTTTTCAGAGCTAGATGCAGACAAAAAATTATTTTGAATTTGCAACCTGATGGAGGTCAGTATAGATGGACTAATAGAAAAAGTCCTACACACTGCTAGAAGGCCAAATATTTTTTCAGAGCTAGATGCAGACAAAAAATAATTTTTAATTTGCAACCTGATGGAGGTCAGTATAGATGGGCTAATAGAGAAAGTCCCACACACTGCTAGAAGGCCAAAAATTTTTTCAGAGCTAGATGCAGACAAAAAATGATTTTGAATTTGCAACCTGATGGAGGTCAGTATAGATGGACTAATAGAGAAAGTCCCACACACTGCTAGAAGGCCAAATATTTTTTCAGAGCTAGATGCAGATAAAAATTATTTTTAATTTGCAACCTGATGGAGGTCAGTATAGATGGACTAATAGAGAAAGTCCCACACACTGCTAGAAGGCCAAATATTTTTTCAGAGCTAGATGCATAAAAAAATTATATTCAGTTTGCAACCTGATGGAGGTCAGTATAGATGGACTAATAGAACAAGTCCCACACACAGCTAGAAGCCCAAATATTTTTTCAGAGGTAGATGCAGAAAAAAATTATTTTTAATTTGCAGCCTGATGGAGGTCAGTATAGATGGACTAATAGAGAAAGTCCCACACACTGCTAGAAGGCCAAATATTTTTTCAGAGCTAGATGCAGACAAAAAATTATTTTGAATTTGCAACCTGATGGAGGTCAGTATAGATGTACTAATAGAGAAAGTCCCACACACTGCTAGAAGGCCAAATATTTTTTCAGAGCTAGATGCAGATATAAATTATTTTTAATTTGCAACCTGATGGAGGTCAGTATAGATGGACTAATAGAGAAAGTCCCAAACACTGCTAGAAGGCCAAATATTTTTTCAGAGCTAGATGCAAATATAAATTATTTTGAATTTGCAACCTGATGGAGGTCAGTATAGATGGACTAACAGAGAAAGTCCCACACACTGCTAGAAGGCCAAATATTTTTTCAGAGCTAGATGCAGATAAAAATTATTTTTAATTTGCAACCTGATGGAGGTCAGTATAGATGGACTAATAGAGAAAGTCCCACACACTGCTAGAAGGTCAAATATTTTTTCAGAGCTAGATGCAGACAAAAAATGATTTTGAATTTGCAACCTGATGGAGGTCAGTATAGATGGACTAATAGAGAAAGTCCCACACACTCCTAGAAGGCCAAATATTTTTTCAGAGCTAGATGCAGACAAAAAATTATTTTTAACTTGCAACCTGATGGAGGTCAGTATAGATGGACTAATAGAGAAAGTCCCACACACTGCTAGAAGGCCAAATTTTTTTTCAGAGGTAGATGCAGAAAAAAATTATATTCAGTTTGCAACCTGATGGAGGTCTGTATAGATGGACTAACAGAACAAGTCCCACACACAGCTAGAAGCCCAATATTTTTTCAGAGGTCCATGCAGAAAAAAAATATATTCAGTTTGCAACCTGATGGAGGTCAGTATAGATGGACTAATAGAGAAAGTCCCAAACACTACTAGAAGGCCAAATATTTTTTCAGAGCTAGATGCAGATAAAAAATATTTTTAATTTGCAACCTGATGGAGGTCAGTATAGATGGACTAATAGAGAAAGTCCCACACACTGCTAGAAGGCCAATTATTTTTTCAGAGCTAGATGCAGACAAAAAATTATTTTGAATTTGCAACCTGATGGAGGTCAGCATAGATGGACTAATAGAGAAAGTCCCACACACTGCTAGAAGGCCAAATATTTTTTCAGAGCTAGATGCAGACAAAAAATTATTTTTAATTTGCAACCTTATGGAGTTCAGTATAGATGGACTAATAGAGAAAGTCCCACACACTGCTAGAAGGCCAAATATTTTTTCAGACCTAGATGCAGATAAAAATTCTTTTTAATTTGCAACCTGATGGAGGTCTGTATAGATGGACTAATAGAGAAAGTCCCACTCACTGCTAGAAGGCCAAATATTTTTTCAGAGCTAGATGCAGATAAAAATTATTTTTAATTTGCAACCTGATGGAGGTCAGTATAGATGGACTAATAGAGAAAGTCCCACACACTGCTAGAAGGCCAAATATTTTTTCAGAGCTAGATGCAGACAAAAAATTATTTTGAATTTGCAACCTGATGGAGGTCAGTATAGATGGACTAATAGAGAAAGTCCCACACACTGCTAGAAGGCCAAATATTTTTTCAGAGCTAGATGCAGACAAAAAATTATTTTTAATTTGCAACCTGATGGAGGTCAGTATAGATGGACTAATAGAGAAAGTCCCACACACTGCTAGAAGGCCAAATATTTTTTCAGAGCTAAATGCAGACAAAAAATTATTTTTAATTTGCAACCTGATGGAGGTCAGTATAGATGGACTAATAGAGAAAGTCCCACACACTGCTAGAAGGCCAAATATTTTTTCAGAGCTAGATGCAGATAAAAATTATTTTTAATTTGCAACCTGATGGAGGTCAGTATAGATGGACTAATAGAGAAAGTCCCACACACTGCTAGAAGGCCAAATATTTTTTCAGAGCTAGATGCAGACAAAAAAATTATTTTGAATTTTCAACCTGATGGAGGTCAGTATAGATGGACTAATAGAGAAAGTCCCACACACTGCTAGAAGGCCAAATATTTTTTCAGAGCTAGATGCAGATAAAAATTATTTTTAATTTGCAACCTGATGGAGGTCAGTATAGATGGACTAATAGAGAAAGTCCCACACACTGCTAGAAGGCCAAATATTTTTTCAGAGCTAGATGCAGACAAAAAATGATTTTGAATTTGCAACCTGATGGAGGTCAGTATAGATGGACTAATAGAGAAAGTCCCACACACTGCTAGAAGGCCAAATTTTTTTTCAGAGGTAGATGCAGAAAAAAATTATATTCAGTTTGCAACCTGATGGAGGTCTGTATAGATGGATTAATAGAACAAGTCCCACACACAGCTGGAAGCCCAATATTTTTTCAGAGGTAGATGCAGAAAAAAAATATATTCAGTTTGCAACCTGATGGAGGTCAGTATAGATGGACTAATAGAGAAAGTCCCAAACACTGCTAGGAGGCCAAATATTTTTTCAGAGCTAGATGCAGATAAAAATTATTTTTAATTTGCAACCTGATGGAGGTCAGTATAGATGGACTAATAGAGAAAGTCCCACACACTGCTAGAAGGCCAAATATTTTTTCAGACCTAGATGCAGATAAAAATTCTTTTTAATTTGCAACCTGATGGAGGTCAGTATAGATGGACTAATAGAGAAAGTCCCAATCACTGCTAGAAGGCCAAATATTTTTTCAGAGCTAGATGCAGATAAAAATTATTTTTAATTTGCAACCTGATGGAGGTCAGTATAGATGGACTAATAGAGAAAGTCCCACACACTGCTAGAAGGCCAAATTTTTTTTCAGAGCTAGATGCAGACAAAAAATTATTTTGAATTTGCAACCTGATGGAGGTCAGTATAGATGGACTAATAGAGAAAGTCCTACACACTGCTAGAAGGCCAAATATTTTTTCAGAGCTAGATGCAGACAAAAAATAATTTTTAATTTGCAACCTGATGGAGGTCAGTATAGATGGGCTAATAGAGAAAGTCCCACACACTGCTAGAAGGCCAAAAATTTTTTCAGAGCTAGATGCAGACAAAAAATGATTTTGAATTTGCAACCTGATGGAGGTCAGTATAGATGGACTAATAGAGAAAGTCCCACACACTGCTAGAAGGCCAAATATTTTTTCAGAGCTAGATGCAGATAAAAATTATTTTTAATTTGCAACCTGATGGAGGTCAGTATAGATGGACTAATAGAGAAAGTCCCACACACTGCTAGAAGGCCAAATATTTTTTCAGAGCTAGATGCATAAAAAAATTATATTCAGTTTGCAACCTGATGGAGGTCAGTATAGATGGACTAATAGAACAAGTCCCACACACAGCTAGAAGCCCAAATATTTTTTCAGAGGTAGATGCAGAAAAAAATTATTTTTAATTTGCAGCCTGATGGAGGTCAGTATAGATGGACTAATAGAGAAAGTCCCACACACTGCTAGAAGGCCAAATATTTTTTCAGAGCTAGATGCAGACAAAAAATTATTTTGAATTTGCAACCTGATGGAGGTCAGTATAGATGTACTAATAGAGAAAGTCCCACACACTGCTAGAAGGCCAAATATTTTTTCAGAGCTAGATGCAGATATAAATTATTTTTAATTTGCAACCTGATGGAGGTCAGTATAGATGGACTAATAGAGAAAGTCCCAAACACTGCTAGAAGGCCAAATATTTTTTCAGAGCTAGATGCAAATATAAATTATTTTGAATTTGCAACCTGATGGAGGTCAGTATAGATGGACTAACAGAGAAAGTCCCACACACTGCTAGAAGGCCAAATATTTTTTCAGAGCTAGATGCAGATAAAAATTATTTTTAATTTGCAACCTGATGGAGGTCAGTATAGATGGACTAATAGAGAAAGTCCCACACACTGCTAGAAGGTCAAATATTTTTTCAGAGCTAGATGCAGACAAAAAATGATTTTGAATTTGCAACCTGATGGAGGTCAGTATAGATGGACTAATAGAGAAAGTCCCACACACTCCTAGAAGGCCAAATATTTTTTCAGAGCTAGATGCAGACAAAAAATTATTTTTAACTTGCAACCTGATGGAGGTCAGTATAGATGGACTAATAGAGAAAGTCCCACACACTGCTAGAAGGCCAAATTTTTTTTCAGAGGTAGATGCAGAAAAAAATTATATTCAGTTTGCAACCTGATGGAGGTCTGTATAGATGGACTAACAGAACAAGTCCCACACACAGCTAGAAGCCCAATATTTTTTCAGAGGTCCATGCAGAAAAAAAATATATTCAGTTTGCAACCTGATGGAGGTCAGTATAGATGGACTAATAGAGAAAGTCCCAAACACTACTAGAAGGCCAAATATTTTTTCAGAGCTAGATGCAGATAAAAAATATTTTTAATTTGCAACCTGATGGAGGTCAGTATAGATGGACTAATAGAGAAAGTCCCACACACTGCTAGAAGGCCAATTATTTTTTCAGAGCTAGATGCAGACAAAAAATTATTTTGAATTTGCAACCTGATGGAGGTCAGCATAGATGGACTAATAGAGAAAGTCCCACACACTGCTAGAAGGCCAAATATTTTTTCAGAGCTAGATGCAGACAAAAAATTATTTTTAATTTGCAACCTTATGGAGGTCAGTATAGATGGACTAATAGAGAAAGTCCCACACACTGCTAGAAGGCCAAATATTTTTTCAGACCTAGATGCAGATAAAAATTCTTTTTAATTTGCAACCTGATGGAGGTCTGTATAGATGGACTAATAGAGAAAGTCCCACTCACTGCTAGAAGGCCAAATATTTTTTCAGAGCTAGATGCAGATAAAAATTATTTTTAATTTGCAACCTGATGGAGGTCAGTATAGATGGACTAATAGAGAAAGTCCCACACACTGCTAGAAGGCCAAATATTTTTTCAGAGCTAGATGCAGACAAAAAATTATTTTGAATTTGCAACCTGATGGAGGTCAGTATAGATGGACTAATAGAGAAAGTCCCACACACTGCTAGAAGGCCAAATATTTTTTCAGAGCTAGATGCAGACAAAAAATTATTTTTAATTTGCAACCTGATGGAGGTCAGTATAGATGGACTAATAGAGAAAGTCCCACACACTGCTAGAAGGCCAAATATTTTTTCAGAGCTAAATGCAGACAAAAAATTATTTTTAATTTGCAACCTGATGGAGGTCAGTATAGATGGACTAATAGAGAAAGTCCCACACACTGCTAGAAGGCCAAATATTTTTTCAGAGCTAGATGCAGATAAAAATTATTTTTAATTTGCAACCTGATGGAGGTCAGTATAGATGGACTAATAGAGAAAGTCCCACACACTGCTAGAAGGCCAAATATTTTTTCAGAGCTAGATGCAGACAAAAAATGATTTTGAATTTGCAACCTGATGGAGGTCAGTATAGATGGACTAATAGAGAAAGTCCCACACACTGCTAGAAGGCCAAATTTTTTTTCAGAGGTAGATGCAGAAAAAAATTATATTCAGTTTGCAACCTGATGGAGGTCTGTATAGATGGATTAATAGAACAAGTCCCACACACAGCTGGAAGCCCAATATTTTTTCAGAGGTAGATGCAGAAAAAAAATATATTCAGTTTGCAACCTGATGGAGGTCAGTATAGATGGACTAATAGAGAAAGTCCCAAACACTGCTAGGAGGCCAAATATTTTTTCAGAGCTAGATGCAGATAAAAATTATTTTTAATTTGCAACCTGATGGAGGTCAGTATAGATGGACTAATAGAGAAAGTCCCACACACTGCTAGAAGGCCAAATATTTTTTCAGACCTAGATGCAGATAAAAATTCTTTTTAATTTGCAACCTGATGGAGGTCAGTATAGATGGACTAATAGAGAAAGTCCCAATCACTGCTAGAAGGCCAAATATTTTTTCAGAGCTAGATGCAGATAAAAATTATTTTTAATTTGCAACCTGATGGAGGTCAGTATAGATGGACTAATAGAGAAAGTCCCACACACTGCTAGAAGGCCAAATTTTTTTTCAGAGCTAGATGCAGACAAAAAATTATTTTGAATTTGCAACCTGATGGAGGTCAGTATAGATGGACTAATAGAGAAAGTCCTACACACTGCTAGAAGGCCAAATATTTTTTCAGAGCTAGATGCAGACAAAAAATAATTTTTAATTTGCAACCTGATGGAGGTCAGTATAGATGGGCTAATAGAGAAAGTCCCACACACTGCTAGAAGGCCAAAAATTTTTTCAGAGCTAGATGCAGACAAAAAATGATTTTGAATTTGCAACCTGATGGAGGTCAGTATAGATGGACTAATAGAGAAAGTCCCACACACTGCTAGAAGGCCAAATATTTTTTCAGAGCTAGATGCAGATAAAAATTATTTTTAATTTGCAACCTGATGGAGGTCAGTATAGATGGACTAATAGAGAAAGTCCCACACACTGCTAGAAGGCCAAATATTTTTTCAGAGCTAGATGCATAAAAAAATTATATTCAGTTTGCAACCTGATGGAGGTCAGTATAGATGGACTAATAGAACAAGTCCCACACACAGCTAGAAGCCCAAATATTTTTTCAGAGGTAGATGCAGAAAAAAATTATTTTTAATTTGCAGCCTGATGGAGGTCAGTATAGATGGACTAATAGAGAAAGTCCCACACACTGCTAGAAGGCCAAATATTTTTTCAGAGCTAGATGCAGACAAAAAATTATTTTGAATTTGCAACCTGATGGAGGTCAGTATAGATGTACTAATAGAGAAAGTCCCACACACTGCTAGAAGGCCAAATATTTTTTCAGAGCTAGATGCAGATATAAATTATTTTTAATTTGCAACCTGATGGAGGTCAGTATAGATGGACTAATAGAGAAAGTCCCAAACACTGCTAGAAGGCCAAATATTTTTTCAGAGCTAGATGCAAATATAAATTATTTTTAATTTGCAACCTGATGGAGGTCAGTATAGATGGACCAATAGAATGATGCTATGCCCAAAAGATTTTACTTCACTAGGTGCAGTAAAAATTTGTTATTCTATACACAGGTGGTATATCTTGCAACACAGATAGGCTACTCCACTGACTAACACACTCTGCAATAGGCCAAAAATGATTAGCTTTGCTAGATTCAGCCAAATGCTGTGAAAAAAACTTGCACAGCACTGGCACAGACCTGCCTGGCAAAAACTGATAGGAACTGATGTAACCTAGTCCTGAAAAGGACTGCAATTACAATTAGTCTTTACTCCCACAATCTATCTATTTAAGAGCACAGACCTGCCTGATAAAAGTCGTAGGAAATGCTGTAACCTAGTCCTTAAAAGGACTGCAATCACAACTATTCCCTACTCCCAAGCTATCTGTAGATTTGTGCGAAAATTGGCTTGAAATTAACAAGGTATAGCGCACACAGCAACAGCGGTGCCGTCTCTAACACGCAGCTGCAGCAGTGAGAAAATGGTGGCGACGGGGAAAATGGCTGGGTCTTATAGGGCAAGGACATGTGACATACACTGCCAATGACACATGCCCTTGCTTGTGTGAAAAAAAGCACTTCGCTCCGTGTGTGCGCTGCTGATAGGCTGACAGATTGCACCTCCCCACTGCAAATGCGGGAAAGAGAAAAAAAATGGAGTTTTTCATTATTCCTGCAGAGATCCATCCCTGCCCCTCCCCCCACCCCGCTGTACACTCAAACTGCGTATTAACATTAATTTTCATCATTACTGAGAAAAAATCCAGTTATGATTTTGGTGCACGAACAGTTATCGAACATAACCTCGAACAGCCGAATTTTTCTCAAATCGTTCGTGTTTGCCGAACGGCTTGTACACAGCCCAAAACAGCTCGAATTTGAGATTGGCGAACAGTTCAAGTGGAACAACGCTCATCTCTACCGTTGATATGCAGATGTCACATGTGCACGTCTTTTCAAAAGGAAAAAAATGGGGAGGGAAAGGAAAGATTTTAAAAACAAAAATCCAAATGACAATAGCAGCAGCCAAAATGTCAACGGAACCAGGGATTCCCAGCCAGTCTCCCATGCCAGTACTTACCCGGCCTCAAGCTGTATAGCAGCTGTGATCTGACGAGGGTAGGCACATTCAGCTTAAAATAGCCGTTGACGTGCAGATGTCACTTGTGCGCGTCTTTTCAAAAGGAATAAAATGGGGAGGGAAAGGTTGGATTTTCAAAACAAAAATCCAAAAGTCCAAATGACAATAGCAGCAGCCAAAATGTCAACGGAACAGGGGATTCCCAGCCTGTCTCCCATGCCAGTACTTGCCTGGCCTCAAACTGCATAGTGGCTGTGATCTGACGAGGGTAGGTACTTTCAGCTTAAAATGGTCTTTGATGTGCGAATGTCACATGTGCGCATCTTTTCAAAAGGAATAAAATGGGGAGGGGAAGTTAAGATTTTAAAAACAAAAATTCAAAAATCCAAATGACAATAGCAGCAGCCAAAATATCAACAGAACCAGTGATTCCCAGCCAGTCTCCCATGCCAGTACTTGCCCGGCCTCAAGGTGCATAGCAGCTGCAACCTGATGAGTGCAGGCACATTCAGCTTAGAATGGACGTTAACATATAGATGTCATATGTGCGTGTCTTTTCAAAAGGAACAAAATAGGGAGGGAAAGGTTAGATTTTAAAAACAAAAATCCAAAAATCCAAATGACAATAGCAGCAGCCAAAATTTCAATGGAACCGGGAGCTCCCAGCCAGTCTCGCATACCAGTAATTGCCCAGCCTCAAGCTGTGTAGCGGCTGCGATCTGACGAGGGCAGACACATACAGCAGAGTATGGCCATTAGCATTCAGATGTCACATGTGCGGGTCTTTTCAAATGGAATAAAATGGGGAGGGAAAGGTTAGATTTAAAAAAAAAAATCCAAATGACAACAGCAGCAGCCAAAATGTCAATGGAAGCAGGGATTCCCAGCCAGTTTCCCATGCCGGTAACCGCCTGGCCTCAAGCTGCGCAGCGGATTTAATCTGACGAAGGCAGGCACATTCAGCTTTGATTGGCCGTTGACATACAAATATCACATTTGCGCTTCTTTTCAAAAGGAATAAAATGGGGAGGGAAAGGTTAGATTTTAAAATCAAAAATCCAAATGACAATAGCAGCAGCCAAAATGTCAATGGAACCAAGCATTCCCAGCCACTCTCCCATGCCAGTACTGGCCCAGCCTCAAGCTGCTTAGCAGCTGCAATCTGACAAGGGCAGGCACATTCAGCTTAGAATGGCCGTTGATGTACAGATGTCATATGTGCATGTCTTTTCAAAAGGAATAAAATGGGGAGGAAAAAGTTAGATTTTAAAAAAAAAAACCCAAAAATCCAAATGACAATAGCAGCAGCCAAAATGTCAACTGAACTGGGGATTCCAAGCCAGTCTCCCATTCTGGTACTTGCCCAACCTCAAGCTGTGTAGCAGCTGTGATATGACGAGGGCTAGCACATTCAGCATAGAAGGGCCATTGACTTGCAGATGGCACATGTGCGTGTCTTTTCAAAAGGAATAAAATGGGGAGGGAAAGTTTAGAATTTAAAAACAAAAATCCAAATGACAACAGCCAAAATGCCAACAGAAGTAGGGAGTCCCAGCCAGTCTCCCATGATGGTACTTGCCCAACCTCAAGCTGCGTAGTGGTTGTGATCTGACGAGGGCAGGCACATTCAGCTTAGAATGGCCGTTGACGTGCAGATGTCACATGTGCGCGTCTTTTCAAAAGGAATAAAATGGGGAGGAAAAAGTTAGATTTTAAAAAAAAAAACCCAAAAATCCAAATGACAATAGCAGCAGCCAAAATGTTAATGGAACCGTGGATTCCCAGCCAGTCTCCCATGCCAGTACTTGCCCAGCCTCAAGCTGTGTAGCAGCTGCAATCTGACCAGGGAAGGCACATTCAGCTTAGAATGGCCATTGACGTGCAGATGTCACATGTGCGTGTCTTTTTAAAAGGAATAAAATGGGGAGGAAAAAGTTAGATTTTAAAAAAAAAAATCCAAAAATCCAAATGACAATAGCAGCAGCCAAAATGTCAATGGAATCAGGGATTCCCAGCCAGTCTCCCATGCTATTACTTGCCTGGCCTCAAGCTGCCTAGCGGCTGCGATCTGATGAGGGTAAGCACATTCAGCTTAGAATGGCTGTTGATGAGCAGTTGTCACATGTGCGTGTCTTTTCAAAAGGAATAAAATGGGGAGGGAAGAGTCATGTTTTTAAAAACAAAAATCCAAAAATCCAAATGGCAATAGCAGCAGCCCAAATTTCAACGGAACTGTGGATTCCCAGCCAGTCTCCCAAGCCAGTACTTGCCCAGCCTCAAGCTGTGTAGCTGCTGCAATCTGACCAGAGTAGGCACATTCAGCTTAGAATTGCCGTTGACGTGCAGCTTTCACATGTGCGCGTCTTTTTAAAAGGAATAAAATAGTGAGGGAAAGAGATTTTAAAAACAAAAATCCAAATGATAGTAGCAGCAGCCATAATGTCAATGGATCAGGTGATTCCCAGCCAGTCTCCCATGCCGGTACTTGCCAGATCAAAAGCTGTGTAGTGGCTGCGATCTGACGAGGGTAGTCACATTCAACTTAGAATGGCCGATGACATACAGATGACACATGTGCGCGTCTTTTCAAAATGAATAAAATGGGGAGAGAAAGGTTAAATTTTAAAAACAAAAATCCAAATGACAATAGCATCAGCCAAAATGTCAACAGAACCGGTGATTCCCAGCCACTCTCCCATGACGATAATTGCCCAGCCTCACGCTGCATAGTGGCTGCGATCAGACAAGGGCAGGCACATTCAGCTTAGAATGCCCGTTGACGCACAGATGTCACATGTGCGCGTCTTTTCAAAAGGAATGAAATGGGGAGGGAAAGGTTAGATTTTAAAAACAAAAATCCAAATGACAATAGCAGCAGCCAAAATTTCAACGGAACCGGGGACTTCCAGCCAGTCTACCATGCCGGTACTTGCCCATCCTCAAGCTGCGTAACAGCTGCGATCTGACGAGGGAAGGAACATTCAGCTTAGTATGGCCGTTGACCTGCAGATGTCACATGTGCGCGTCTTTTCAAAAGGAATAAAATGGGGAGGGAAAGGATAGATTTTAAAAACAAAAATCCAAAAATACAAATGACAATAGCAGCAGCCAAAATGTCAACGGAACTAGGGATTCCCAGCCAGTCTCCCATGCCAGTACTTACCTGACCTCAAGCTGCATAGCAGCTGCTATCTGACAAGGGAAGGCACATTCAGCTTAGAATGGCCGTTGAAATGCAGAAGGCCCATGTGCGCGTCTTTTCAAAAGGAATAAAATGGGAAGGGAAAGATTAAATTTTAAAAACAAATATCCAAATGACAACAGCAGCAGTCAAAATGTCAACAGAAGCAGGGATTCCCAGCCAGTCTCCCATGCCAGTACCTGTCTAGCCTCAAGCTGCTTAGCAACTGCAATCTGACGAAGGCAGGCACATTCAGCTTAGAATGGCCGTTGACGTACAGCTGTCACATGTGCACGTCTTTTCAAAAGGAATAAAATGGGCAGGGAAAGGTGAGATTATAAAAAAAAATCCAAAAATCCAAATGACAATAGCAGCAGCCAAAATGACAACGGATTAAGGAATTCCCAGCAAGTCTCCCATGCCAGTACTTGCCCAGCCTCAAGTTGCATAGCACTTGCAATCTGATGAGAGCAGGCACATTCAGCTTAGAATTAGAGATGAGCGTTGTTTTACTCGAGCTGTTCGCCAATCTCAAATTCGAGCTGTTTTGGGCGGTGTTCGAGCCGTTCGGCGAACACGAACAATTTGAGAAAAATTCGGCTGTTCGAGGTTATGTTCGATAACTGTTCGTGCACCAAAATCATAACTGGATTTTTTCTCAGTAATGATGAAAATTAATGTTAATACGCAGTTTGAGTGTACAGCGGGGTGGGGGGAGGGGCAGGGGATGGATCTCTGCAGGAACAATGAAGATCTCCATTTTTTTTTCTCTTTCCCGCATTTGCAGTGGGGAGGTGCAATCTGTCAGCCTATCAGCAGCGCACACACAAAGCGAAGTGCTTTTTTTCACACAAGCAAGGGCATGTGTCATTGGCAGTGTATGTCACATGTCCTTGCCCTATAAGACCAAGCCATTTTCCCCGTCGCCACCATTTTCTCACTGCTGCAGCTGCGTGTTAGACGGCACCGCTGTTGCTGTGTGCGCTATACCTTGTTAATTTCAAGCCAATTTTCGCACAAATATACAGATAGCTTGGGAGTAGGGAATAGTTGTGATTGCAGTCCTTTTAAGGACTAGGTTACAGCATTTCCTACGACTTTTATCAGGGAGGTCTTGCTCTTAAATAGATAGGTTGTGGGAGTAAAGACTAATTGTAATTGGAGTCCTTTTCAGGACTAGGTTACATGAGTCCCTATCAGTTTTTGCCAGGCAGGTCTGTGCCAGTGCTGTGCAAGCTTTTTTCACAGCATTTGGCTGAATCTAGCAAAGCTAATCATTTTTGGCCTATTGCAGAGTGTGTTAGTCAGTGGAATAGCCTATCTGTGTTGCAAGATATACCACCTGTGTATAGAATACCAATTTTTTTACTGCACCTAGTGAAGTAAAATCTTTTGGGCATAGCATCATTCTATTAGTCCATCTATACTGACCTCCATCAGGTTGCAAACTGAATATATTTTTTTCTGCATCTACCTCTTAAAAAATATTGGGCTTCTAGCTGTGTGTGGGTCTTGTTCTGTTAATCCATCTATACTGACCTCCATCAGGTTGCAAACTGAATATAATTTTTTTCTGCATCTAGCTCTGAAAAAATATTTGGGCTTCTAGCGGTGTGTGGGACTTGGTCTATTAGTCCATCTATACTGACCTCCATCAGGTTGCAAATTAAAAATATTTTTTTTCTGCATCTAGCTCTGAAAAAATATTTGGGCTTCTAGCAGTGTGTGGGACTTGGTCTATTAGTCCATCTATACTGACCTCCATCAGGTTGCAAATTGAATAAAAAAATTTTCTGCATCTAGCTCTGAAAAAATATTTGGGCTTCTAGCAGTGTGTGGGACTTGGTCTATTAGTCCATCTATACTGACCTCCATCAGGTTGCAAATTAAAAATAATTTTTTTCTTCATTTAGCTCTGAAAAAATATTTGGGCTTCTAGCAGTGTATGGGACTTGTTCTATTAGTCCTTCTATACTGACCTCCAGCAGGTTGCAAATTGAATATAATTTTTTTCTGCATCTAGCTCTGAAAAAATATTTGGGCTTCTAGCGGTGTGTGGGACTTGGTCTATTAGTCCATCTATACTGACCTCCATCAGGTTGCAAATTAAAAATAATTTTTTTCTGCATCTAGCTCTGAAAAAATATTTGGGCTTCTAGCAGTGTGTGGGACTTGGTCTATTAGTCCATCTATACTGACCTCCATCAGGTTGCAAATTAAAAATAATTTTTTTCTTCATTTAGCTCTGAAAAAATATTTGGGCTTCTAGCGGTGTGTGGGACTTGGTCTATTAGTCCATCTATACTGACCTCCATCAGGTTGCAAATTAAAAATAATTTTTTTCTTCATTTAGCTCTGAAAAAATATTTGGGCTTCTAGCGGTGTGTGGGACTTGGTCTATTAGTCCATCTATACTGACCTCCATCAGGTTGCGAATTAAAAATATTTTTTTTCTGCATCTAGCTCTGAAAAAATATTTGGGCTTCTAGCAGTGTGTGGGACTTGGTCTATTAGTCCATCTATACTGACCTCCATCAGGTTGCAAATTGAATAAAAAAAATTTCTGCATCTAGCTCTGAAAAAATATTTGGGCTTCTAGCAGTGTGTGGGACTTGGTCTATTAGTCCATCTATACTGACCTCCATCAGGTTGCAAATTAAAAATAATTTTTTTCTGCATCTAGCTCTGAAAAAATATTTGGGCTTCTAGCAGTGTGTGGGACTTGTTCTATTAGTCCTTCTATACTGACCTCCAGCAGGTTGCAAATTGAATATAATTTTTTTCTGCATCTAGCTCTGAAAAAATATTTGGGCTTGTAGCGGTGTGTGGGACTTGGTCTATTAGTCCATCTATACTGACCTCCATTAGGTTGCAAATTAAAAATAATTTTTTTCTGCATCTAGCTCTGAAAAAATATTTGGGCTTCTAGCAGTGTGTGGGACTTGTTCTATTAGTCCTTCTATACTGACCTCCAGCAGGTTGCAAATTGAATATAATTTTTTTCTGCATCTAGCTCTGAAAAAATATTCGGCTTCTAGCTGTGTGTGGGTCTTGTTCTATTAATCCATCTATACTGACCTCCATCAGGTTGCAAACTGAATATAATTTTTTTCTGCATCTAGCTCTGAAAAAATATTTGGGCTTCTAGCGGTGTGTGGGACTTGGTCTATTAGTCCATCTATACTGACCTCCATCAGGTTGCAAATTAAAAATAATTTTTTTCTTCATTTAGCTCTGAAAAAATATTTGGGCTTCTAGCGGTGTGTGGGACTTGGTCTATTAGTCCATCTATACTGACCTCCATCAGGTTGCAAATTAAAAATAATTTTTTTCTGCATCTAGCTCTGAAAAAATATTTGGGCTTCTAGCAGTGTGTGGGACTTGGTCTATTAGTCCATCTATACTGACCTCCATCAGGTTGCAAATTAAAAATAATTTTTTTCTGCATCTAGCTCTGAAAAAATATTTGGGCTTCTAGCAGTGTGTGGGACTTGTTCTATTAGTCCTTCTATACTGACCTCCAGCAGGTTGCAAATTGAATATAATTTTTTTCTGCATCTAGCTCTGAAAAAATATTTGGGCTTCTAGCGGTGTGTGGGTCTTGTTCTATTAATCCATCTATACTGACCTCCATCAGGTTGCAAATTAAAAATAATTTTTTTCTGCATCTAGCTCTGAAAAAATATTTGGGCTTCTAGCAGTGTGTGGGACTTGTTCTATTAGTCCTTCTATACTGACCTCCAGCAGGTTGCAAATTGAATATAATTTTTTTCTGCATCTAGCTCTGAAAAAATATTCGGCTTCTAGCTGTGTGTGGGTCTTGTTCTATTAATCCATCTATACTGACCTCCATCAGGTTGCAAACTGAATATAATTTTTTTCTGCATCTAGCTCTGAAAAAATATTTGGGCTTCTAGCGGTGTGTGGGACTTGGTCTATTAGTCCATCTATACTGACCTCCATCAGGTTGCAAATTAAAAATAATTTTTTTCTTCATTTAGCTCTGAAAAAATATTTGGGCTTCTAGCGGTGTGTGGGACTTGGTCTATTAGTCCATCTATACTGACCTCCATCAGGTTGCAAATTAAAAATAATTTTTTTCTGCATCTAGCTCTGAAAAAATATTTGGGCTTCTAGCAGTGTGTGGGACTTGGTTTATTAGTCCATCTATACTGACCTCCATCAGGTTGCAAATTGAATTAAAAAAAATTTCTGCATCTAGCTCTGAAAAAATATTTGGGCTTCTAGCCGTGTGTGGGACTTGGTCTATTAGTCCATCTATACTGACCTCCATCAGGTTGCAAATTAAAAATAATTTTTTTCTGCATCTAGCTCTGAAAAAATATTTGGGCTTCTAGCAGTGTGTGGGACTTGTTCTATTAGTCCTTCTATACTGACCTCCAGCAGGTTGCAAATTGAATATAATTTTTTTCTGCATCTAGCTCTGAAAAAATATTTGGGCTTCTAGCGGTGTGTGGGACTTGGTCTATTAGTCCATCTATACTGACCTCCATTAGGTTGCAAATTAAAAATAATTTTTTTCTGCATCTAGCTCTGAAAAAATATTTGGGCTTCTAGCAGTGTGTGGGACTTGTTCTATTAGTCCTTCTATACTGACCTCCAGCAGGTTGCAAATTGAATATAATTTTTTTCTGCATCTAGCTCTGAAAAAATATTCGGCTTCTAGCTGTGTGTGGGTCTTGTTCTATTAATCCATCTATACTGACCTCCATCAGGTTGCAAACTGAATATAATTTTTTTCTGCATCTAGCTCTGAAAAAATATTTGGGCTTCTAGCGGTGTGTGGGACTTGGTCTATTAGTCCATCTATACTGACCTCCATCAGGTTGCAAATTAAAAATAATTTTTTTCTTCATTTAGCTCTGAAAAAATATTTGGGCTTCTAGCAGTGTGTGGGACTTGTTCTATTAGTCCTTCTATACTGACCTCCAGCAGGTTGCAAATTGAATATAATTTTTTTCTGCATCTAGCTCTGAAAAAATATTCGGCTTCTAGCTGTGTGTGGGTCTTGTTCTATTAATCCATCTATACTGACCTCCATCAGGTTGCAAATTAAAAATAATTTTTTTCTTCATTTAGCTCTGAAAAAATATTTGGGCTTCTAGCAGTGTGTGGGACTTGTTCTATTAGTCCTTCTATACTGACCTCCAGCAGGTTGCAAATTGAATATAATTTTTTTCTGCATCTAGCTCTGAAAAAATATTCGGCTTCTAGCTGTGTGTGGGTCTTGTTCTATTAATCCATCTATACTGACCTCCATCAGGTTGCAAACTGAATATAATTTTTTTCTGCATCTAGCTCTGAAAAAATATTTGGGCTTCTAGCGGTGTGTGGGACTTGGTCTATTAGTCCATCTATACTGACCTCCATCAGGTTGCAAATTAAAAATAATTTTTTTCTTCATTTAGCTCTGAAAAAATATTTGGGCTTCTAGCGGTGTGTGGGACTTGGTCTATTAGTCCATCTATACTGACCTCCATCAGGTTGCAAATTAAAAATAATTTTTTTCTGCATCTAGCTCTGAAAAAATATTTGGGCTTCTAGCAGTGTGTGGGACTTGGTCTATTAGTCCATCTATACTGACCTCCATCAGGTTGCAAATTGAATTAAAAAAAATTTCTGCATCTAGCTCTGAAAAAATATTTGGGCTTCTAGCCGTGTGTGGGACTTGGTCTATTAGTCCATCTATACTGACCTCCATCAGGTTGCAAATTAAAAATAATTTTTTTCTGCATCTAGCTCTGAAAAAATATTTGGGCTTCTAGCAGTGTGTGGGACTTGTTCTATTAGTCCTTCTATACTGACCTCCAGCAGGTTGCAAATTGAATATAATTTTTTTCTGCATCTAGCTCTGAAAAAATATTTGGGCTTCTAGCGGTGTGTGGGACTTGGTCTATTAGTCCATCTATACTGACCTCCATTAGGTTGCAAATTAAAAATAATTTTTTTCTGCATCTAGCTCTGAAAAAATATTTGGGCTTCTAGCAGTGTGTGGGACTTGTTCTATTAGTCCTTCTATACTGACCTCCAGCAGGTTGCAAATTGAATATAATTTTTTTCTGCATCTAGCTCTGAAAAAATATTCGGCTTCTAGCTGTGTGTGGGTCTTGTTCTATTAATCCATCTATACTGACCTCCATCAGGTTGCAAACTGAATATAATTTTTTTCTGCATCTAGCTCTGAAAAAATATTTGGGCTTCTAGCGGTGTGTGGGACTTGGTCTATTAGTCCATCTATACTGACCTCCATCAGGTTGCAAATTAAAAATAATTTTTTTCTTCATTTAGCTCTGAAAAAATATTTGGGCTTCTAGCAGTGTGTGGGACTTGTTCTATTAGTCCTTCTATACTGACCTCCAGCAGGTTGCAAATTGAATATAATTTTTTTCTGCATCTAGCTCTGAAAAAATATTCGGCTTCTAGCTGTGTGTGGGTCTTGTTCTATTAATCCATCTATACTGACCTCCATCAGGTTGCAAATTAAAAATAATTTTTTTCTTCATTTAGCTCTGAAAAAATATTTGGGCTTCTAGCAGTGTGTGGGACTTGTTCTATTAGTCCTTCTATACTGACCTCCAGCAAGTTGCAAATTGAATATAATTTTTTTCTGCATCTAGTTCTGAAAAAATATTTGGGCTTCTAGCAGTGTTTGGGACTTGTTCTATTAGTCCACCTATACTGACCTCCATCAGGTTGCAAATTAAAACTAATTTTTATCTGCATCTACAGTACCTCTGAAAAAATATTTGGGCTTCTAGCTGTGTGTGGGACTTGTTGTATTAGTCCATCTATACTGACCTCCATCAGGTTGCAAACTGAATATATTTTTTTCTGCATCTACCTCTGAAAAAATATTCGGCTTCTAGCTGTGTGTGGGACTTGTTGTATTAGTCCATCTATACTGACCTCCATCAGATTGCAAATTCAAAATAATTTTTTTCTGCATCTAACCCAGCCAATAGTTTTGGCCTAATACCAAAGTTTGGCCACTCAGCTCTGCTCGGTTACCATCCATTGTTTTTTTGTGCAAACAACTCCAGAGTTGTGAATTAGTTAACCACCAAAATGAGTGGAAAAAGGCCTGCTGCTGGTGGAAAGGGGAATAGGCGTGTTGGGAAGGGGAAAAAAGGTTGTGTCCGTGGGGTAGGTGCAGAAGAAAGACCATCTTCCAGCCAAACTAAAATGTCTACTTCTTTTAGCGGACAATGTGATAAGATCCCTTTCTTACGGCCACGCCAATCGCTACAAATTCCAGATGAGGCACAAAAACAGCAGGTGCTTCAACGGATATCAAGTGCTCCTTTAAGTGGGCTCTCCTCCACATCAACTTCAACATCACAAATACTCCAGTCCTCAAAGGTGTCACCCAAATCGCACTTGCTTCCTCACAGCTCCCAAATCTCCAGCTGCCCGTCTGAGTATGAGGTAGAACAGATGGTTGAGTCTGCAGAGCTGTTTACTCATACTATAGCCTGGGAATCAGAGGTCGACTCCAGCGCTTCTGTGAATCCAGACGAGGAAATGATCTGCACTGATGCCCAGAATCTTTATGAGTCGGATCCAGGACCAGACGCAGAACGTTCTGACCATAATGTAGACCCTCATTCCCAAACTGTAACTCCTGTTGGTGGAGACAATGAGGAAGATGATGATAAGACTCAAATACCTGATTGGAGCGACAACTTTAGTTTTTTGTCAGGGCAGGAACAGGTTGGCTCTGAGGACGACGGGTGTGATAACGCACAGGGTGATGATGATGAGGTCGGAGATCCCACTTACTGTCAACCCACAGTCAGCCAAGAGATGAGGTCAGCAGAGGAGGTGGAGGAAGATGCTAGTGACGATGAGGTCAGGTTGCGCCTTCCTGGACAGAGACGTAGTACTGGAAGCACGTCAACAACTGCATCCTCAAACACAACTCTGCCTCTCACCACAAGTCGTGGTGGCTCGTCAGGTCGCATGGGTGCTAAGCCTTGCATAGCCTGGGCATTTTTTCAGATCGATAAAGATGACCCAACTCGTGTTATCTGTAACATTTGTCAGCAAAAGCTAAGTAGAGGCCAAAAAATACATAGTTTGAGTACTTCATGCATGAACCGGCACATGGACATGAAGCATAAGTTGCAGTGGGAAGCTCAGTGTGCTACAATGCGGCCTAGCCGGCCGGGCCAACCACCGTCTGCCATATCTTGTCCATCCGCGGCCTCTTCATCCTCTGTGACTGGGGGGACAGCAGTCACACGTGTTTTGGGGCGCAGACCTGCCACCTCTTTACCTGCAACAGCCAGCGTGATTGGCAGGTCATCATTTTCTTTGGAGGTGGTAACACCAGCTGGTGTTGAGCGCTGTCCGACATCGATAGCACCACCTTTGGATCAAGGCAACCTAACATGTCCGCCTGCATCTTCCTCACAGACCGGCAGTTTGCCGGGGAAACCCTTATCAACCCCGTCTAAGCACAATAGCCAGCCCTCGGTCCCTCAGATGTGGACAAGTAAAAGACCATTTCTTCCTAGCCATGAGAAAGCTAAGAGGTTGAATTTCACCATCTGCAAGCTCTTGGCTACAGAAATGCTGCCTTTCCGCCTGGTGGACACAGAGGATTTTTGAGACCTTATGTCCGTCGCAGTGCCCCAGTACCAGATGCCCAGTCGGCATTACTTCTCAAAGAAAGGTGTGCCTGCGCTCCACCAGCATGTCGCACACAACATCACCGCTTCTTTGAGAAACTCTGTGTGTGACAGGGTGCATTTCACCACAGACACTTGGACGAGTAGGCATGGACAGGGGCGTTACATGTCGCTGACTGGGCACTGGGTAACTATGGTGACAGCAGGACAAGGGGCTGCTGTCCAAGTCTTGTCGTCCCCACGAGTTGTGCGTCAATCCTCTTTATGTCAAAGTTCCTCCACTGCTTCTGCCTCCTCAACCTCCTCTCGGTCTTCCACCTGCACCCAAAGCCTGTCTGGTCATGCCACAAGCTTTCTAACTGCGCAGAAGGGATCCTGCACACCTCCTTACTATGCTGGCAGTAGGGCTCAACGTCATCAGGCGGTTTTTACATTGAAATGTCTGGGAAATGTGAGTCACACAGCTGAGGAGTTGTGGTCAGCTCTGGAGAACCAATTTCATGAATGGTTGTCTCCACTGGACCTGAAACCAGGGAAGGCCGTGTGCGACAATGCTGCAAACCTGGGTGCGGCCCTTCGCCGGGGCAATGTCACACACGTGCCTTGTATGGCTCACGTGTTGAACCTGGTTGTCCAGCAATTTTTAGCCCACTATCCCAGACTAGATGGCCTTCTGCAGAGGGCGCAGTCGCTGTGTGCTCACTTCCGCCGTTCGCATCCCGCAGCTCAGAGACTTACATCTCTATAGAAGTCGTTGGGCCTGCCACTTCACCGGCTAAAATGCGATGTGCCTACCCGGTGGAATTCAACTCTGCACATGTTGCAGCGACTGTGGCAGCACCGACAAGCCCTGGTGCAATACGTTCTGACGTATAGCCTGGGCCAACGAGATTCAGAGGTGGGGCAAATCACGCTGGAGGAGTGGTCTCAGATCAGGGACCTATGCACCCTTCTGCACAGTTTTGAAATGGCGACGAAGATGTTTAGTGCTGACGATGCCATTATCAGCATGACTATTCCGGTGATTTACATGCTGGAGCACATGTTAAACAGAATTCGGAGTCAGGTGGTGGCACAAGAGGAGGTGGAGGAAGTAGAGGAGGAGGAGTTGTATGCGGAAGGGCTAACATCTGCAAGGTCCAGACGGTCGGCAGCACCAAGGCGGCAGGCATGTGAGGGTGGGGGAGATGATTTTACCAGGGCGCATGGTAGCAGCCAAACTAGTGAGGAAGGTGCAGGAGCCCAGGAAGAAGTGGAGGACGAACTGATGGTAGACTCATCAGATGAGGGAGACCTTGATCACATTTCTGTTGTGCGAGGTTGGGGGGAGAGGACAGAGGAAGGAAGCATGATTGTTACCTCGCCACCAACACAACAGGGACTTGGTGCTTCTGGATGCGCAACACACATGAGTGCCTTCTTGTTGCACTACCTGCAACATGACCCTCGAATTGTGAGAATTAGAAATAATCCTGACTACTGGGTTGCCACACTGTTAGACCCCCGGTACAAAAGTAAATTTGCAGAAATTATTCCTGCCATAGAAAGGGATGCACGCATGCAGGAGTATCAGCAGAGACTGTTGCAGAATCTTACATGTGCTTTTCCACAAAATACCAGTGGTGCACGTAGTGAATCTCACAGTTCCAACTTGCCAACCGTGGGACCGTCAAGTGTTCAGCACTCAAACCGTAACAGAACCACAGTATCTGCTGGTAACATCAATTTTGCGGAATCATTTCACCACTTTTTTAGCCCATCCTTTGCAAGGCCACAGGAGACAAGAAGTCTGACACATAGTCAACGCCTAGAGACGATGGTACAGGAGTATCTCCAAGTAAACATTGAAGCCACGACTGTGTCACTGGACCCTTGCTCTTTTTGGGCTTCCAATCTGGATAAATGGCCGGAGCTAGCCACTTACGCCTTGGAGATCTTGTCATGCCCCGCAGCCAGCGTTCTGTCTGAACGTGTGTTCAGCGCTGCTGGTGGTGTGCTGACAGATAAGCACACGCGGCTCTCCACTGATAATGTACACAGACTCACGTTCATAAAGATGAACAAATCATGGATCCGAAACGACTTTTCTACCCCTGTGTCATCCTGGGGAGAGTAAAAGCTTGATGATTGGTTAAAATCACCCTACCAACCGTTTTAAGCTTTCAAATTACTAATCATGTTTATCTGTATCTTGACTGGAAAATAATTTGGGCTTTGTAGCAGTGTGCAGCACTGATCCTATTAGGCCATCTATACTAAAGCTTCACCAGATTAAAAATTAATAATAATTTTCAGCTGCATCTAGCCCGGAAAATAATTTTGGGGCTCCGAGATGCGCAAGACACATAAGTGCCTTCTTGCTGCACTACCTGCAGCATGACCCTCATATTGTCAGAATTCGAAGTAATCATGACTACTGGGTTGCCACACTCTTAGATCCCCCAAACTTTTCGATCAACCTTTTCATTTTAATAAAGACCAAAAAAATGGTCATTTTTGAAATTATAAGCATTAGCAGGTTGTTAGAAACTGAAATCAAACAGTTTTCAACTCAAAACTTTATTCTAGGTGATGTTACATTTTCACATAGGACCCCTTGTTCGAAAGGAGCTTCTGAACTCTCTCGTCCATTGAATTTGTCAGGTTTTGGATGGTTTCTGCTTCAATTGTTTTGCATGAGGACAGAATACCCTCCCAGAGCTGTTGCTTAGATGTGAACTGCCTCCTGCCATCATAGACACTCCTTTTAATGATGCTCCAAAGGTTCTGAATGGGGTAGAGGTCAGGGGAGCATGGGGGTCACACCATAAGTTTGTCCCCTTTTATGCCCATATCAGCCAGAGATGCAGATGTTTTATGTGCAGCATGAGATGGTGCATTATCATGCAGAAAAATGATCTTGCTGTGAAATACACGGTTCTTCTTCTTGAACCATGGCAGGAACTGCTGTTTGAGAAAATCCACATACATTATGGAGTTCATCTTTAGCGCCTTCAGGGATCCTAAAGGGGCCGACAATCTCTCTCCCCATGATTCCAGCCCAAAACATTACTCCACCTCCTCCTTGTTGGCGCTGTAGCCGTGTTTGCGTGGGGTGTCCATCAACCAGCCATCCTCCACTCCATCCATCTGGACCATCGAGCGCTGCACGGCACTCATCCGTGAACAAAACAGTTTTGAAATCAGTCTTCGTGTAATGTTTGGCCCACTGGAGCCGTTTCTGCTTGTGTGAAGTGGATAGAGGAGGTCGACAGGATGGCGTATGCACAGCTGAAAACCTCTGAAGGACCCTGCATCTTGTTGTTCGGGGGATGTTGGAGGCACAAGCAACTTCAAAAACTTGTCTGCTGCTATGACAAGGCTTTTTTGCCGCTGCTCTTTCAACCTGACGTAATTGCCTGTAGGAAAGAGTCCTCAATTTGCCCTTATCAGCACGCACACGTGTGTACTGTGAATCAGCTACATACTTCTTGATTGCCAAGACACTTCATCCTGATCATCGCACAATGTTGATTGTAGTCATGCCTTGACCTAAACACTCCACAATTTGTTGCTTCTCAGCAGCCGACACATCCTTTTTCTTTCCCATTTTGGCAGAAAATGTAGGCTGCTTAATAATGTGAGACAGCCTTCTTAAGTAGTCTTGCCTTTCATTGGACACACCTGCCAAACTAATTAGCATAGGTGTCTGCAATTGCTTACAGTGATATAAAGAGCCCTGACACACATCACCATCAATGAGTTTAACTGACAAACAAACAAATTCTTCCCTTATCACTCCTAAATACTTTTTGCATAATAATTTGGAACGCAGTGTACATGTGCTTTTCCACAAAACACCAGTGGTTCACGTAGTGAATCTTACAGTTCTAACTTGCCAACCGTGGTCTGTATGGAGTTGTTCAATAAAGGGCCCAAAATTAAGATAACATAGATGGGAGAGGTCTCTATGAATAGGAATTCCTAAGTATTTGATACCCTGTGAGGGCCAGGCAAAGGGAAAGTTGGACTGGATGGAATCCTATATGGATTTGGGGAGGGAGACATCGAGGGCCTCAGACTTCGCTGCATTGATTTTAAAATTTGACCATGTAACAAAGTGATCTATTTCAGCCATAACAGCATGGATGGATATATGTGATTGAGTGATATATACTAGGACATCATCAGCAAATAGAGAGCACTTGTACTCGGTGACTCCCACCTCAATCCACCTAATATTGGGGTTATGGCGAATTGATGAGAGCAGGTGCTCCGTCACTAGGATGTATAAGAGAGGGGACAGAGGACATCCCTGCCTTGTCCCATTGGTGATTGTGAAAGGTGATGAAAATGTTCTGATGCACCCCCTGGGCCTTGGGACACCCGGAGCCGGACCCTTTTTGGTGGATGCTGGTGGTTGTAGTCTTCGTGGCGGCGACCCGGTTCCGTGGCTCAGGGTGGTCAAACAAGTGGCGGAACTATTTATGTGGTTTTGATGTTTAAATGTCCAACTACGCCACCCGTGGATTGCGGTCAGAGTGAACCGCCGCTGCAGGGCAGACCGCTGAGGCTGGTGTTGTGGGTGCAGCAGAGTGTAGCATAACTCCCCACGAGAGGAGTATAGCCTCAGGGCAGTGTATGCGGAGGATGGGGGTGATGGTGCAGGGCAGCAGCAGTAACGACACGGAGTCAGTGATGCAGTCCAGGGCCTTTACTCACAGTTCTTATTATTCAGACCACGTCTGCAGGTAACGGCTGCCCACGTCGTACTGTGCTCACCAGGTGAGGGCTCAGACAACTCCCAGATATCTTTGGAGCGCTTCACAGGACCCCCTTTGTGTGTCCTTTGTCTGGCCTTTCTTACCAACCCTTCTGTCCGGCTGCCTCGGGCCTCCTCTTGGTAAACTTGGCGCCAGTTTCCCTGACCCTATGTGGTGCCTTCCTAGCGGGTGTAGCGAGGGGCTGCGCCACATAAAATGTCACAGCCTCCGGTTTCTAGCTGAGGGTCGTTTCCTGCCTCCATTAGTTCGGGGACCGGTCTCCCCCTTTGGCCTGACCCCTCCACGCAGGTGGATTCGGGCGTGCGGTGGCGACTCGCCCGTCCGCACCCCTGGGATCCCTTCATTCCTCATTCCTGGAGCCTTCTCTGCTCCTCTTCCTTCCTTCTCCCTCTTCCAGGCCTGGGCCTCTGTTACTAGGCCCGCCTCCGGAGCAGAGCTCATGCAGAGCCCCTGCTCCCTGCCACCTCTGCTCAGACTTCTCTGCACTGAACTAAGATGGTGCCCACCTTTTATACTCCCTTCTCAATGCACCCAGGAACTTCTTCCTCCCTGCTCCTGCACTACAGGGTTCCCCTTCCTCAGTGTTCCCTCCCCCCACTCCAGCCAGGGACAGGGACTGTCGTGCCCATCTCAGAGGCATATTGGTCGCCCTGCCCTACGGCAATGTGGTGTAATGCATGCAGGTGTCGGGTCCTGATCCACACTCCATCCTTACCTGAGAGTGAGATATCACACCTCTGGATGAGGTGCAATACCTCTGTAGCAACCGAGTCCTCAGGGTGCTACAGTTCCATTTATCTTCAGCCTAGGTGACGTATTGTGATACAGGGCCGTGATTTTGGCTATAAAAGGGTCCCCTAGACCCCTACCCCAAGCTTTTAAAGAGAATCTTATATGGCGTGCCAGGAGACTCTATGGAATGCTTTCTCAGCATCCAACGAGAGTATCTAATTACAAATTTTTAACTGCATCTAGCCCAGGAAATAAATTGTGCCTAGTAGCAGTGTCTGCTAGTCAGTGGATTATCCCGGCTGTTAAGCAAGCTACACCACCTGTAGTTTGGACACTTAATTTTTTCAAAGGAAATGCTTCGGGACCACGGGATACTCAGTGAAGAGCATCAGGAGGCACCCCAAGGCATAGGGGCTGGGACTGGCAGTAGGATGCCTTGCGGTGGACAGCCGAGCTCGATCCTGATAAAAGCTTTTTAAGTGCAGCAGCTTTAGTGGACGCTACTGGAGCTGGAATTACGCAGCTGCTGGCATGAGACTTGCATACCAATAGATCCTTGTAAATGGATTTAAAGTGTATTCATTCAAATTAGAGAGACAATTTAAATTACAAAGCTTAGAGCTGCCTCCACCACAGGGGGGTTCGCTCGACCCACCAGCGGACAGGCACCAGTATTGGGAGAGGGGGGCTGGCCATCAGGGTTCACCGCGGCTCTGGCACAAACCTGGCGACACAGAGGTGGCACGGGCAGGAGCGGACTGAACGTGTCGGCTTCTCACTTTTTGGATTTTAGAAGGGCATGACATGCCTTTATCTGTGTCTCCCCCTCCTTTTACTCCTCCACCTCTTTTCATTTTGCATGACTATATGTACTTGTCACTTTTCCATGTGTTAGTTGTGTCTTCTGAGCAGTTTGTCAGCTTTTGGACACCTTTGAAGGTGTTTTCTATGTGTTTCTATGTGGTTTTTTTTGCCTGCCATTGGTTTTAACGGTGTTCGAAGGTGTTCGACGAACACACGGGTGTTTGACGAACCGAACCGAACTCGAACACTACGGGGTGGCTCAACACTACTTAGAATGGCCGTTGACGTGCAGACATCCCATGTGCGCGTCTTTTCAAAAGGAATAAAATGGGGAGGGAAAGCTTAGATTTTAAAAACAAAAATCCAAAAATTCAAATGACAATAGCAGCAGCCAAAATGTAAATGAAACTGGGGATTCCCAGCCAGTCTCCCCTGCCAGTACTGGCCTGGCCTCAAGCTGTGTAGTGGCTGCGATATTATGATGGCAGGCACATTCAGCTTACAACGGCGGTTGATGTGCAGTTGTCACATGTGCGCATCTTTTCAAAAGGAATAAAATGGGGAGGGAAAGGTTTGATTTTAAAACAAAAATAAAAATGACAATAGCATCAGCCAAAACTTCCATTCAACCGGGGATTCCCAGGCAGTCTCCCATGCTGGTACTTGCCCAACCTCAAGCTGTGTAGCAGCTGCAATCTGATGAGGGCAGGAACATTGAGCACAGAATGGCCGCTGATGTCACATGTGCGCGTCTTTTCAAAAGGAATAAAATGGGGAGGGAAAGGTAATATTTTAAAAACAAAAATCCAAATGACAATAGCAGCAGCCAAAAAGTCAACAGAAACAGGGATTCCCAGCCAGTCTCCCATGCTGGTACTTTCCCAGCTTCAAGCTGCGCAGCAACTGCAATCTGACAATGGAAAGCACATTCAGCTTAGAATGGCCGTTAACGTGCAGAAGTCACATGTGCGCGTCTTTTCAAAAGGAATAAAATGGGGAGGGAAAGGTTAGATTTTAATAACAAAAAAACAAAAATCCAAATGACAATAGCAGCAGCCAAAATTTCTACGGAACGGGGGATTTCCAGCCAGTCTCCCATGCCGGTACTTTCCCAGCCTCAAGGTGCATAGCGGCTGCGATCTTACTAGGGCAAGCACATTTAAATTAGAATTGCCTTTGATGTGCAGATGTCACATGTGCGCGTCTTTTCAAAAAGAATAAAATGGGGAGGGAAAGGCTAGATTTTAAAAACAAAAATCCAAAAATCCAAATGACAATAGCAGCTGCCAAAATGTCAACAGAATCAGGGATTCCCAGCCAGTCTCCCATGACGGAACTTGCCCACCCTCAAGGTGTGCTGTGGCTGCGACCTGACGAGGGATGACACATTCAACTTAGAATTGCCATTGAGGTGCAGATGTCACATGTGCCCTTCTTTTCAAAAAGAATAAAATGGGGAGGGAAAGGATAGAATTTAAAAACAAAAATTCAAAAATCCAAATGACAATAGCAGCTGCCAAAATGTCAACGGATCCTGGAATTCCCAGACAGTCTCCCATGCCAGTACTTGCCGAGCCTCAAGCTGCGTAGAGGCTGTGATCTGATGTGGGAAGGCACATTCAGCTTAGAATAGCCGTTGACATGTAGATATCACATGTGCACGTCTTTTCAAAAGGAATAAAATGGGAAAGGAAAGGTTAGAATTTTATAACAAAAATAGCAGCAGCTGAAATGTCAACAGAACAGGGGATTCCCAGCTAGTTTCCCATGCCTGTACTTGCCCGGCCCCAAGCTGCGTAGCGGCTGCAATCTGACAAGGGCAGGCACATTCAGCTTAGAATGGCCGTTGACGTGCAAATGACAGATGTGCGCATCTTTTCAAAAGGAATATAATGTGCAGGGAAAGGTCAGATTTTAAAAACTAAAATCCAAATGACAATAGCAGCTGCCAAAATGTCAATGGAACAGAGGATTCCCAGCCAGTCTCCCATGCAAGTACTTACCCAGCCTCAAGCTGCATAGCGGCTGCGATCTGACAAGGGAAGGCACATTCAGCTTAGTATGGCCGTTGACATGCAAATGTCACATGTGCTCGTCTTTTCAAAAGGAATAAAATGTGCAGGGAAAGGTCAGATTTTAAAAACAAAAATCCAAAAATCCAAATGACAATAACAGCAGCCAAAAACTCAACAAAACCGAGGATTCCCAGCCAGTCTCCCATGCCATCACTTGCCCAGCCTCAAGCTGCATAGCAGCTGTGATCTGATGAGAGAAGGCACATTCGGCTTAGAATGGCCATTGATGAGCAGATGTCATGTGTGCGCGTCTTTTCAAAAGGAATAAAATGGGGAGGGAAAGGTTAGATTT
Organism: Phyllobates terribilis; assembly: GCF_046119375.1. Lineage (NCBI taxonomy): Eukaryota > Metazoa > Chordata > Amphibia > Anura > Dendrobatidae > Phyllobates > Phyllobates terribilis. Next base: position 7,690,313 of record NW_027362792.1, read on the forward strand.
TAAAAACAAAAATCCAATGACAATTGCAGCAGCCAAACTGTCAATGGAACCAGGGATTCCCAGCCAGTCTCCCATGACAGTACTTGCCCAGCCTCAAGCTGCGCAGCAGCTGTGATCTGATGAGGGAAGGCACATTCAGTTAGAATTGCCATTGATGTGCAGATGTCATCTGTGCGCGTCTTTTCAAAAGGAATAAAATGGGGAGGGAAAGGTTAGATTTCAAAAACAAAAATCCAATGACATTTGCAGCAGCCAAAATGTCAACAGAATCGGGGATTCACAGCCAGTCTCCCATGCAGGTACTTGCCCATCCTCAAGCTGCATAGCAGCTGTGTTCTGACGAGGGAAGGCACATTTAGCTTAGAATGGCCGTTAACGTGCAGATGTAACATGTGCGCGTCTTTTCAAAAGGAATAAAATGGGGACAGAAAGGTTAGATTTTAAAAATAAAAATCCAAAAATCCAAATGACAGTAGCAGCAGCCAAAATGTCAATGGAACCAGAGATTCCCAGACAGTCGCCACTGCAGGTACTTGCCCAACCTCAAGCTGCGTAGCAGCTGTGATCTGATGAGGGCTGGCACATTCAGCTTAGAATGGCTGCTGACGTGCAGATGTCACATGTGCGTGTCTTTTCAAAAGGAATAAAATGGGGAGGGAAAAGTTAGATTTTAAAAACAAAAATCCGAAAATCCAAATGACAATAGCAGCAGCCAAAATGTCAATGGAACTGGGGATTCTCAGCCAGTCTCCCATGCCCATAGTTGCCCAGCCTTAAGCTGCATAACAGCTGCGATCTGACAAGGGCAGGCACATTCAGCTTAGAATGGCCGTTGACATGTCAATGTCACATGTGCACATCTTTTCAAAATGAATAAAATGGGGAGGGAAAGGTGAGATTTTAAATACAAAAATCCAAATGACAACAGCAGCAGCCAAAATGTCAATGGAACCAGGGATTCCAGGCCAGTCTGCAATGCCGGTACTTGCCCAACCTCAAGCTGCATAATGACTGCGATCTGAAGAGGGCAGGCACATTCAGCTTAGAATGGCAGGTGACATGTGACGCGCCCCCTGGGCCAGTGCTGGAGTGCGGCGCACGTGTGCGCGGGGGAATACCCGGAGCCGGATCCGATGGGGGTAGTAGTCTCCGAGTGGCGGGGACCCGGTCCGTGCCCAGGGTCGTCAAACTAAGTGTGTGGCAGTCTTTGTAGATGTTGTTTAAGTGTCGACTACGCCACCCGTTGATTTGCAGTCATGCGACCGCCACTGCAGAACAGTCCGCTGAGGCCGGTGGTATGTGTGCAGCAATGGTGGTATAACCCCCAACGGGAGAGGTATGGCCTCAGGGCAGCTGGTGCGGGTGAAGGGAGTGATAGAAAGGGCGTCCCGGTACCTTTAGTGCTGGTAGCGCGATGGAACACAGAGACTGATTTCAGTTTTCAATGCTTTACTCACAGATGTTATCAGTGTCAGTCCTGCAGGTGATGACGACCCGAGCCGTGCTGTGTCCACCAGGTACGGGGCTCGGCCAACCCCCAGGCAGTTCCAGAGTGTGACCTTGAACTCCTTTCTCCGTTCCTTTCTCTGGCCGTCCCCACTAGGGACCCACCCATGTCCAGCTTCCTCGGGCCTTCTGGTGGCGAAACCTATCTCCGGTCTCCCTGACCCTATGTGGCGTGCCTTCGTGGTGAATGTAGTGAGTGGTCGCGCCAAGACGTGGCCACGACCTCCGGTTCCTGGCTGAGGATAAGTGGCCTCCACCAGTTTGGGATCCGGTTCCCTGATCTGCCGACCCTTCACCCGCTGACTCCTAGCGTGTTCGGGCTCCTTCTTGCTTCATGTCTCTGGGCCTTTCCTTATGTCTCATTCTTTCCTTGCTTCTTCACTCTTGCTCCCTCCAGGGGCAGCACCCAGACAGGGCTGCTGCTCCCTGTCACTCCTCTTCTCACTCTTCTTCTGTCTGACTGAACTCCTATGATGGTGCCCACCTTTTATACTCTCTCTGACACCCGAGCCCAGGTGACTAGCCACCAATGGGCTCCTTCCTATGCCCAGAGTCCCTCCCCTCTCTGCTCCTGCACCACTGGGATATTCCTCCCCCCCTCCCACTCCAGCCAGGGACAGACGCTGTCGTACCTGCACATCTATCTGGTGGGAGTACCGTTGATCTGTCCCCCGGAAATGGGATGTATGTGGTGCATGCAGCTAACTGAGTTCTAGTCCACACTCCATCCTTACCCGGGAGTGGAATACCACACCTCTGGTTCGAGGTGCAATACCCCTGTAGCAGCTGAGCCCTCGGGGTGCTACACATGCAGATGTCACATGTGCGCATCTTTTCAAAATGAATAAAATGGGGAGGGAAAGGTTAGATTTTAAAAACAAATATCCAAATAACAACAGCAGCAGCCAAACAGAAGCTGGAATTCCTGCCAGTCTCCCATGCCAGTACTTGCCCAGCCTCAAGCTGCGTAGCAGTTGTGATCTTACAATGGCAGGCACATTCAGCTTTGAATGGCTGTTGACATGCAAATATCACATTTACGCGTCTTTTCAAAAGGAATAAAATGGGGAGGGAAACTTAAGATTTTAAAATCAAAAATCCAAAAATGCAAATGACAATAGCAGCAGCCAAAATGTCAACGGAACAAAGGATTCCCAGCCAGTCTCCCATGCCAGTACTGGCCCAGCCTCAAGCTGCTTCTCAATGGGGAGAGTGCAGCGGTGCTGGGGAAGAAGATGGCGAATAGGTTGGAGGAGTTTTTAAACTAGAGACGGGGGGGGAACCAAGGAAATAGGTAGGATGTGAGGCAAGCAAGGGGGAAGGGGAGAAGTGAATATAATGAGGGTGTAGAGGGGGGTGGGGATAGTACAGTTAGATCGTTAGAGAAGAATAGGATGCTAAATAACCCCAAAGTTTTATCTTGCATGCTGACCAACGCAAGAAGCCTGACCAATAAGGCGGATGAGCTGCAGGCGCTTATATCGGAGGAGAGGTATGACATCGTATGTATAACAGAGACTTGGCTAGACGATAGCTACGACTGGGCGGTAAATTTATTAGATTATAGTTTATTTAGAAGGGACCGGAAACAGGGGAAAGACGGAGGAGTCTGCTTATATGTAAAGTTATGTCTTATGTCTAAAACCCAGACTAAGGGAAGATATAGGAGAGGGAGAAGAGGGGGTCGAGTCCATGTGGGTAGAGATAGAGGGAACTAAAAATAATAATAAAATATTACTGGGGGTCTGCTATAAGCCACCCAATATAACAGAGGAGAATGAGAATCTGCTATTAGGACAAATAGACAAAGTAGCAAAACATAATGAAGTGATTGTAATGGGGGATTTCAACTACCCGGATATTGACTGGGAAACAGAAACCTGTAGATCTCAGAAAGGAAAAAGGTTCTTGACAAATATTAAGGATAACTATCTCTCCCAACTAGTGCAGGAACCAACGAGAGGGAAGGCCGTGTTGGACTTAATATTGACTAATAGGCCTGATAGAATAACTGAGGTACAGATAGGGGGGCACCTAGGTAATAGCGACCATAATATTATCAACTTCAAAATGCCCTTCAGTAGGGTTATCAATAAGGGAACAACAAAAACATTAAACTTTAGGAGGGCGAAGTTTGATCAGCTGAAAGAAAGCCTTCAACTTATTGACTGGGACAAAGTTCTTAATCAAAGGAATACGAATAATAAATGGGAAACCTTCAAAAGAATTCTGAATACTCAGTGCGAGAGGTATATACCGTATGGGAATAAAAGGGCCAGAAATAAGAGGAAACCAATATGGTTGAACAAGAACGTAAAAGGGGCGTTAAATAGCAAAAAAGAGGCATTCAAGAGATTAAAACAGGAAAACAGTAAGGAGGCACTAATGTGTTACAAGGAAAAAACGGGAACCTGCAAAAAACAAATAAAAATAGCGAAGGAGGAAACAGAGAGACGTATTGCTAGGGAAAGTAGATCAAATCCCAAACTGTTCTTTACGTATATAAATAGTAAAAGGATTAAATCGGATAATATTGGACTGATAAAAAGTGAGGAAGGCAAAATCATAGAGAAAGATGAGGATAAAGCTAATCTATTAAATAATTTTTTTTCGACAACTTTCACAAAGGAAATCGAACTAACAGGAGAAATGAGAAGTGACAAGCTTAATCCTCCACTAAGTATGACAAATCTAACCCAAGCTGGGGTACAGAAACGCCTCAGTAATATTAAAATAAACAAATCACCAGGACCTGATGGCATACACCCACGGGTACTAAGGGAACTAAGTAATGTGATAGACAGACCGTTATATCTTATATTTAAGGACTCTGTTGAGACTGGGTCTGTGCCACTTGATTGGCGACAGGCGAATGAAGTGCCAATATTCAAAAAGGGAGCGAAAAGTGACACCGGAAACTATCGGCCGGTGAGTCTGACGTCCGTTGTGGGCAAAATTTTTGAAAGCTTCATTAAAGAGGCAATTACGGAGAATCTTGATGCTAATAATCTATTAATCCCGAACCAACATGGATTCATGAGGAATCGCTCCTGCCAAACAAACCTAATTGACTTCTACGAGGAGGTTAGCTCTCGAGTAGATCAGGGGGAACCAGTGGATGTCGTGTATCTCGACTTCTCAAAAGCGTTCGATAGCGTGCCACATAATAGGTTGGTATACAAAATGAGAATGATGGGGCTGGGGGAAAATGTCTGCAAGTTGGTAGCTAACTGGCTAAAGGATAGAAGGCAGAGGGTGGTTAAAAATGGAATATACTCAGATTGGGTAAGCGTCACTAGTGGGGTACCACAGGGGTCTGTACTAGGCCCAATGTTATTTATTATCTTTATTAACGACATAGTCAACGGGATAAATAGAAAAATATCAATATTTGCAGATGACACAAAGTTATGTAAAACAATTAATACAAAAGAGGACAGTGCAGACCTACAGAGGGATTTGGATAAGCTGGGTAGGTGGAGCATTAAATGGCAAATGAGGTTTAACGAGGAGAAATGTAAGGTCATACATATGGGAAGGAAAAATGGAAGTCACCAGTACTCACTGAATAGGAAATCATTGGGGAATTCAGAGATGGAGAAGGACTTGGGCATCTTGATTGATAGCAAACTAAATTGGAGTGCCCAAAGTCAAGCCGCTGCTGCAAGGGCACACAGGGTAATGGGATGTATCAGAAGAGGTATAGCTGCAAAGGATGAGAACATTGTTCTTCCACTGTACAAAGCACTGGTCAGACCACACTTGGAATACTGTGCTCAGTTATGGGCCCCAATATATAGAAAGGATATAAATGAGCTTGAAAAGGTACAAAGGAGGGCAACAAAATTAATAAAGGGAATGGAGGGACTGCAATACCCAGAGAGGTTGGCAAAACTAGGACTATTCAGCCTGGAAAAGAGAAGGTTGAGGGGGGACATAATAAATGTGTACAAATATGTTAGGGGACAGTATAGAGATCTTGCACGGGATTTGTTCAAAAGGAGGGATATTACGGTAACAAGAGGGCATTCACTAAGACTGGAAGAGAAAAGGTTTCAGCACCAGCATAGGAAGGGGTTCTTTACGGTAAGAGCAGTGAGAATATGGAATTCACTGAGTGAGGAGACGGTAATGTCGGATTCACTACACCAGTTCAAGCGGGGACTGGATGCATTTCTAGATACCAGGCAGATTTCAGCATATACTTAAAAATAAAATAAAATAGTAAGTTGATACAGGGATTTATTCTGACTGCTGTTTTCAGAGTCGGGAGGGAATTTTTCCTCAGGTGAAGATTGGCCAAATCATTTGGGGTTTTTGCCCTCCTCTGGATCAACTTTAGCAATTACAGAACTAACAGGTTGAACTTGATGGACGAAAGTCTTTATTCGGCTTTACAAACTATCGGGGAACCCACCATGATACACAATCTTCGCTGAGAACTTGAGCTTTGATAAAATCCTATAAATCCTATAATCCTATGAGGGCAGGCACATTCAGCTTAGAATGGCGGTTGACGTACAGATGTCACATGTGCGCGTCTTTTCAAAAGGAATAAAATGGGGAAGGTAAAGGTTAGATTTTAAAAACAAAAATCCAAAAAAACAAATAACAATAGCAGCAGCCAAAATGTCAACAGAACCAGGGATTCCCAGCCAGTCACCCATGCTGGGACTTGCCCTGCCTCAAGCTGCATAGCAGCTGCAATCTGATGAAGGCAGGCACATTCAGCTTAGAATGGCCATTGACATGCAGATGTTACATGTGCTTGTATTTTCAAAAGGAATAAAATGGGGAGAGAAAGGTTCGATTTTAAAAACAAAAATCCAAATGACAATAGCAGCAGCCAAAATGTCAATGGAACAGGGGATTCCCAGCAAGTCTACCATGCTGGTACTTGCCCAGCCTCAAGCTGCATAGCGGCTGCAATTTGACGAGGGAAGGAACATTCAGCTTAGAATAGCCGTTGACGTGTCAATGTCACATGTGCGTTTCTTTTTAAAAGAAATAAAATGGGGAGGTAAAGGTTAGATTTTAAAAACAAAAATCCAAATGACAATAGAAGCAGCCAAAATGTCAATGGAAGCAGGAATTTCCAGCCATTCTCCCATGCCAGTACTTGCCTGGCCTCAAGCTGCATAGTGGCTGCAATCTGATGAGGGCAGGCACATTCAGCTTAGAATGGCCGTTGAGAAAGTAAAGTCACATGTGCACGTCTTTTCAAAAGGATTAAAATGTGGAGGGAAAGGTTAGATTATAAAGAAAAATCCAAAAATCCAAATGACAATAGAAGCAGCCAAAATGTCAATGGAAGCAGGAATTTCCAGCCATTCTCCCATGCCAGTACTTACCCAGCCTCAAGCTGCATAGCAACTGCAATCTGATGAGGGAAGGCACATTCAGCTTAGAGTGGCCGCTAATGTGGAGGGGTCACATGTGCGCGTCTTTTCAAAAGGAATAAAATGGGGAGGGAAAGGTTAGATTTTAAACATAAAAATCCAAAAATCCAAAAATCCAAATGACAATAGCAGCAGTCAAAATGTCTATGGAACCGGGGATTCCCAGACAGACCCGCATGCCGGTAATTGCCCAGCCTCATGCTGCGTAGCAGCTACAATCTGACAAGGGCAGGCACATTCAGCTTAGAATGTCCGTTGACTTGCAGATGTCACATGTGCGCGTCTTTTCAAAAGGAATAAAATTGGCAGGGAAAGTTTAGATTTTAAAAACAAAAATCCAAAAATCCAAATGACAATAGCAGCAGCCAAAATGTCAATGGAACCAGGAATTCCCAGCCAGTCTCCCATGCTGGCACTTGTCCAGCCTCATGCTGCATAGCAGCTGCAATCTGATGAGGGCAGGCACATTGAGATTAGAATAGCGGTTGACTTATGGATGTCACATGTGCGCGTCTTTTCAAAAGGAATAAAATGGGGAGGGAAAAGTTAGATTTTAAAAACAAAAATCCAAATGACAATAGCAGCAGCCAAAATGTCAACAGTACTGGGGATTCCCAGCCAGTCTCCCATGCCAGTACTTGCCTGACCTCAAGCTGCGTAGTGGCTGCAATCTGACAAGGGAAGGCACATTCAGCTTTGAATGGCCATTGGCGCACAGATGTCTCATATGCGCGTCTTTTCAAAAGGAATGAAATGGGGAGGGAAAGATAGCATTTTAAAAACAAAAACCCCAAAATCCAAATGACAATAGCAGTAGCCAAAATATTAACGGAAACAGAGATTCTCAGCCAGTCTCCCATGCTGTTAATTGCCCAGCCTCAAGCTGTGTAGCAGCTGCAATCTGACAAGGGCAGGCATATTCAGCTTAGAATGGCCGAGGACGTGCGTATGTCACATGTGCGCATCTTTTCAAAAGGAATGAAATGGGGAGGGAAAGGTTAAATTTTAAATACAAAAATCCAAATGACATTAGCAGCAGCCAAAATGTCAATGGAAGCGGGAGTTCCCAGCCAGTCTCCCAAGCCAGTACTTGATTGGCCTCAATCTGTGTAGTGGCTGCAATCTGATGAGGGCAGGCACATTCAGCTTAGAATGATCGTTGAGAAATTATTGTCACATGTGCGCGTCTTTTCAAAAGGAATAAAATGGGGAGGGAAAGTTTAGATTTTAAAACAAAAATCCAAAAATCCAAAAATCCAATTGACAATAGCAGCAGCCAAAATGTCAACGGAACTGGGGAATCCCAGCCAGTCTCTCATGCCGGTACTTGCCCAGTCTCAAGCTGCGAAGTGGCTGAAATCTGACAAGGGCACGCACATTCAGCTTAGATTAGCCGTTGACATGCAAATGTCACTTGTGCACGTTTTTTCAAAATGAATAAAATGGGGAGGGAAAGGTTAGATTTTAAAAACAAAAATCCAAAAATCCAAAAATCCAAATGACTATAGCAGCTGCCAAAATGTCAATGGAATGGGGGATTCCCAGCCAGTCACTCATGCCTTTACTTCCTGGCCTCAAACTGCGTAGCGGCTGCGATATGATGAGGGCAGGCACATTCAGCTTAGAATGGCCGTTGACATGCAAATGTCACATGTGCGCGTCTTTTAAAAAGACATAAAACGGGGACGGAAAGGTTAGATTTTTAAAACAAAAATCCAAAAATCCAAATGATAATAGCAGCAGCCAAAACATCAACGGAACTGAGGATTCCCAGTCTGTCACCCATGCCTGTACTTTCCCAACCTCAAGCTGCATAGCAGCTGCAATCTGACAATGGCAGGCACATTCAGTTTGGAAGGGCCGTTGACATGCAGATATCACAAGTGCGTGTTTTTTCAAAAGGAATAAAATGGGGAGGGAAAAGTTAGATTTTAAAAACAAAAATCCAAAAATCCAAATGACAAAAGCAGCAGCCAAAATGTTAACAGAACTGTGGATTTCCAGCCAGTCTCTCATGCTGGTATCAGCCTGGCCTCAGGCTGCATAGCAGGTGTGATCTAACGAGGGCAGGCACATTCAGATTAGAATGGCAGCTGACATTTTGATGTCATATATGCACATCTTTTCAAAAGGAATAAAATGGGGAGGGAAAGGATATATTTTAAAAACAAAAATCCAAAAATCCAAATGACAATAGCAGCAGCCAAAATGTCAACGGAACCAGGTATTCCCAGCCTGTCTCCCATGCCGGTACTTACCTGGCCTCAAGCTGCATAGCTGCTGTGATTTGATGAGGGCAGCCACATTCAGCTTAGAACAGCCATTGACGGGCTGATGTCACATGTGCGCGTCTTTTCAAAAGGAATAAAATGGGGAGGGAAAGGTTAGATTTTAAAAACCAAAATCCAAAAATCCAAAAATCCAAAAATCCAAAAAGTCAACAGAACTGGGGATTCTCAGCCACTCTCCCATGCTGGTACTTAAGCTTCGTAGCGGCTGCGATCTGATGAGGGAAGGAACATTCGGCTTAGAATGTCCGTAGACTTGTAGATGTCACATGTCCGTGTCTTTTCAAAAGGAATGAAAAGGAGAGGGAAAGGTTAGATTTTAAAAACAAAAATCCAAATGACAATAGCAGCAGACAAAATGTCAACTGAACCAGCGATTTACAGCTAGTCTCCCACGCCGTTACTTGCCCAACTTCAAGCTGCATAGCGGCTGCGATCTGACGAGGTCAGGCACATTCAGCTTAGAATGGCCTTTGATGTGCAGGTGTCACATGTGCGTGTGTTTTCAAAAGGAAAAAAATGGGAAGGAAAAGGTTAGATTTTTAAAACAAAAATCCAAAAATTCAAATGACAATAGAAGCAGCCAAAATATCAATGGAACTGGGGATTCCCAGGAATTCTCCCTTGCTGGTATCTGCCTGGCCTCAAGCTGCGTAGCAGCTGCAATCTTTCGAGGAAAGGCACATGCAGCTTTCAATGGCCATTGATATGCAGATGTCACATGTGCGTGTCTTTTCAAAATGAATAAAATGGGGAGGGAAAGGTTAGATTTTAAAAACAAAAATCCAAAAATACAAATGACAATAGCAGCAGCCAAAATGTCAACGGAACCGGCGATTCCCAGCCAGTGTCCCATGCCAGAACTTGCCCTGCCTCAAGCTGCATAGTGGCTGCAATCTGATGAGGAGAAGGAATATTCAGCTTAGAAAGCCTGTTGATGTACAGGAATCGCATGTGCGCGTCTTTTCAAAAGCAATAAAATGGGGAGGGAAAGGTTAGATTTTAAAAACAAAAATCCAAATGACAATTGCAACACCCAAGATGTCAGTGGAACCAGGGATTCCAAACCAGTCTGCCATGCCAGTACTTGCCCGGTCTCAAGCTGCGTAGTGGCTGCGATCTGATGAGGGTAGGCACATTCAGCTTAGAATGCCCATTGACGTGCAGATGTCACATGTGCGCGTCTTTTCAAAAGGAATAAAATGGGGAGGGAAAGGTTAGATTTTAAAAACAAAAATCCAAATGACAATAGCAGCAGCCAAAATGTCAATGGAACCGGGGATTCCCAGCCAGTCTCCCGTGCCAGCACTTGCCCGGCCTCAAGCTGAGTAGCGGCTGCCATCTGACGATAGAAGGCACATTCAGCTTAGAATGACCGTTGATATGCAGAAGTCACATGTGCGCGTCTTTTCAAAAGGAAAAAAATGGGGAGGGAAAGGTTAGATTTTAAAAACAGAAATCCAAAAATCCAAATAACAATAGCAGCAGCCAAAATTTCAACGGAACCAGGGATTCCCAGCCAGTCTCCCATTCCAGTATTTGCCCAGCCTCAAGCTGTGTAGTGGCTGCGATCTGACGAAGGCAGACACATTCAGCTTAGTATGGCCATGAACTTGCAGATGTCACATGTGCATGTCTTTTGAAAAGGAATAAAATGGAGAGGGAAAGGTTAGATTTTAAAAACAAAAATACAAAAATACAAATAACAAGAGCAGCAGCCAAAATGTCAATGGAACTGAGGATTCCCAGCCAATCTCCCATTCTGGTACTTGCCCAACCTCAAGCTATGTAGCAGCTGTGATCTGACGAGGGCTAGCACACTCAGCTTAGAATGGCCATTGACTTGCAAATAGCACATGTGCGCGTCTTTTCAAAAGGAATAAAATGGGGAGGGAAAGATTAGATTTTAAAAACAAAAATCCAAATGACAATAGCAGCAGCCAAAATGTCAACAGAACCAGGGATTCCCAGCCAGTCTCCCATGCTAGTACTTGCCCAACCTCAAACTGCATAGCAGCTGCGAACTGACAAGGGAAGGCACATTCAGCTTAGAATAGCCTTTGTCATACAGATGTCACATGTGCGCGTCTTTTCAAAAGGAATAAAATGGGGAGGGAAAGGTTAGATTTTAAAAACAAAAATCCAAATGATAATAGCAGCAGCCAAAATGTCAATGGAAACAAGAATTCCCAGCCAGTCTCCCATGGCACTACTTGCCCATCCTCAAGCTGCGTAACAGCTGCAATCTGATGAGGGAAGGAACATTCAGCTTAGAATGGCCGTTGACCTGCAGATGTCACATGTGCGCGTCTTTTCAAAAGGAATAAAATGGGGAGGGAAAGGTTAAATTATAAAAATAAAAATCCAAAAACCCAAATGACAATAGCAGCAGCCAAAATGTCAACGGAACTGGGGAATCCCAGCCAGTCTCCCATGCTGGTACTTGCCCAGCTTCAAGGTGTGTAGCAGCTGTGATCTGATGAAGGCAGGCACATTCAGCTTAATATGGCTTTTAACATGCAGATGTCACATGTGCACGTCTTTTCAAAAGGAATAAAATGGGAAGGGATATGTTAGATTTTAAAAACAAAAATCCCAAAATTCAAATGACAATAGCAGCAGCCAAAATGTCAACAGAACTGGGGATTCCAAGCCAGTCTCCCATGCCAGTACTTGCCTAACCTCAAGCTGCATAGCAGCTACAATCTGACAAAGGCTAGCACATTCAGCTTAGAATGGCCAATAACGTGCAGATGGCCCATGTGCGCGTCTTTTCAAAAGGAATAAAATGGGAAGGGAAAGGTTAGATTTTAAAAACAAAAATCCAAATAACAACAGCAGCAGTCAAAATGTCAACAGAAGAAGGGATTCCCAGCCAGTCTAACATGCCAGTACCTGCCTGGCCTCAAGCTGCATAGCGGTTGTGATCTGACAAGGGCAGGAACATTAAGCTTTGAATGGCCGTTGACATGCAAATGTCACATTTGCACGTCTTTTCAAAAGGAATAAAATGGGGAGGGAATGGTTAGATTATTAAAATCAAAAATCCAAATGACAATAACAGCAGCCAAAATGTCAATGGAAACAAGAATTCCCAGCCAGTCTCCCATGGCACTACTTGCCCAGCCTCAAGCTGCATAGCTACTGTGATCTGACAAGAGAAGGCACATTCAGCTTAGAATGGCCATTGACGTACAGATGTCACATGTGCACGTCTTTTCAAAAGGAATAAAATGGGGAGGGAAAGGTTAGATTATAAAAAAAAATCCAAAAATCCAAATGACAATAGCAGCAGCCAAAATCTCAACGGAACCAGGGATTCCCAGCAAGTCTCCAATGCCAGTTCTTGCCCAGCCTCAAGCTGTGTAGTGACTGCAATCTGATGAGGGCAGGCACATTCAGCTTAGAGTGGCTGCTAATGTGGAGGTGTCACATGTGCGTGTCTTTTCAAAAGGAATAAAATGGTGAGGGAAAAGTTACATTTTAAAAACAAAAATCCAAATGACAATAGCAGCAGCCAAAATGTCAACGGAAACAGTGACTTCCAGCCAGTCTCCCATGCCAGTACTTGCCCAGCCTCAAGCTGCATAGCAGCTGTGATCTGATGAGGGAAAGCACATTCAGCTAAGAATGGCTGTCGATGTGTGGATGACACATGTGCGCTTCTTTTCAAAAGGAATAAAATGGGGAGGGAAAGGTTAGATTTTAAAAACAAAAATCCAAAAATCCAAATGACAATAGCAGCAGCCAAAATATCAACGCAACCGGTGATTCCAAGCCAGTCTCCCATGTGGGTACTTGCCCAGCCTCAAGCTGTGTAGCAGCTACAATCTGACGAGGGTAGGCACATTCAGCTTAGAATACCCGCTGACGTGCAGATGTCACATGTGCGCGTCTTTTCAAAAGGAATAAAATGGGGAGGGAAAAGTTAGATTATAAAAACAAAAATCCAAAAATTGAAAAATCCAAATGACAATAGCAGTAGCCAAAATGTCAACAGAACCGAGGATTCCCAGCTATTCTCACATGCCGGAAATAGCCCAGCCTCAAGCTGCGAAGCAGCTGCCATCTGATGAGGGCAGGCACATTCAGCTTAGAATGGCCACTGACGTGCAGATGTCACATGTGCGCGTCTTTTCAAAAGAAATAAAATGTGGAGGGAAAGGTTAGATTTTAAAAACAAAAATCCAAATGACAATAGCAGCAGCCAAAATGTCAACGGAACGGGGATTCCCAGCCATTCTCCGATGCCAGTACTTGGCACATTCGGCTTAGAATGGCCTTTGACGTGCAGATGTCACATGTGTGCGTCTTTTTAAAAGGAATAAAATGTGGAGGCAAAGGTTAGATTTTAAAAACAAAAATCCAAATTACAATAGCAGAAGCCAAAATGTTAACGTAACCAGGGATTCCCAGCCAGTCTCCCATGCTGGAACTTACCTGGCCTCAAGCTGCGCTGCAGCTGCTATTTGATGAGAAGAGGCACATTCAGCTTAGAATGGCCGCTGACGTGCAGATGCCACATGTGGGTGTCTTTTCTAAAGGAATAAAATGGGGAGGGAAAAGTTAGATTTTAAAAACAAAAATCCAAAATCCAAATGACAATAACAGCAGCCAAAATTTAAATGGAATGAGGGATTTCCAGCCAGTCTCCCATGCCAGTACTTGCCATGCCTCAAGCTGTGTAGCAACTGCAATTTTACGAGGGTAGGCACATTCAGCTTAGAATGGCCGTTGACTTGCAGATATCACATGTGCACGTCTTTTCAAAAGGAATAAAATGGGGAGGGAAAGGTTAGATTTTTAAAACAAAAATCCAAATGACAATAGCTGCAGCCAAACTGTCATCGGAACCAGGGATTCCCAGAGAGTCTCCCATACCAGTACTTGCTCAGCCACAAGCTGCATAGCGGCTGCGATCTAATGAGGGAAGGCACATTCAGCTTAGAATGGCCGTCGATGTGCAGATGTCACATGTGCGCATCTTTTCAAAAGGAATAAAATGGGGAGGGAAAGGTTTCATTTTAAAAACAAAAATTAAAAAATCCAAATGACAATAGCAGCAGCCAAAATGTCAACAGACACTGGGATTCCCAGCCAGTCTCCCATGCTGGTACTTGCCCAGCCTCAAGCTGCGCAGCAACTGCAATCTGAGAAGGGCAGGCACACTCAGCTTAGAAAAGCCGTTGATGGGCAGCTGGCACATGTGCGCGTCTTTTCAAAAGGAATAAAATGGGGAGGAAAGGTTAAATTTTAAAAACAAAAATCCAAAGGACAATAGCAGCAGCCAAAATGTGTGTCTTTTCAAAAGGAATAAAATGGGGAGGGAAAGGTTTCATTTTAAAAACAAAAATTAAAAAATCCAAATGACAATAGCAGCAGCCAAAATGTCAACAGACACTGGGATCCCCAGCCAGTCTCCCATGCCAGTACTTGCCTGGCCTCCAGCTGCATAGCGGCTGTGATCTGACAAAGGAAGGCACATTCAGCTTAGAATGGCCGTTGACGTGCAGATGTCACATGTGCGCATCTTTTCAAAAGGAATAATATGGGGAGGGAAAGATTCCATTTTAAAAACAAAAATCCAAAAATCCAAATGACTATAGCAGCAGCCAAAATGTCAACAGAAACAGGGATTCCCAGCCAGTCTCCCATGCCAGTTCTTGCCCAGCCTCAAGCAGCGTAGCAGCTGCAATCTGACGAGGGCAGGCACATTCAGCTTAGTATGGCCATTGACGTACAGAAGTCACATGTGCGCGTCTTTTCAAAAGGAATAAAATGGGGAGGGCAAGATTAGATTTTAAAAACAAA
This sequence comes from Phyllobates terribilis, assembly GCF_046119375.1. Classification (NCBI taxonomy): domain Eukaryota; kingdom Metazoa; phylum Chordata; class Amphibia; order Anura; family Dendrobatidae; genus Phyllobates; species Phyllobates terribilis. Next base: position 7,705,317 of record NW_027362792.1, read on the forward strand.
AATCCAAATGACAATAGCAGCAGCCAAAATGTCAACAGAACTGAGGATTCCCAGCCAGTACTTGCCTGGCCTCAATATGCATATCGGCTGCAACATGACAAGGGAAAGAACATTCAGCTTAGAATGGCCGTTGACTTGCAGATGTCACATGTGCGCGTCTTTTCAAAAGGAATAAAATGGGAAAGGAACGGTTAGATTTTAAAATCAAAAATCCAAAAATCCAAATATCCAAATATCCAAATGACAATAGCAGCAGCCAAAATTTTAATGGAATTGGGGATTCCCAGCCTGTCTCCCATGCCGGTACTTGCCCAACCTAAAGCTGAGCAGCATCAGCGATTTGAAGAAGAAAGGCACATTCAGCTTAGAATGGCTATTGACGTGCAGATGGCACATGTGCGAGTCTTTTCAAAAGGAATAATATGGGGAGGGAAAGGTTAAATTCTAAAAACAAAAATCCAAATGAAAATAGCAGCAGCCAAAACAAGTCAATGGAACTGGGGATTCCCAGCCCATCTCCCATGCAAGTACTCAAGCTGCATAGCGTCTGCAATCTCATGAGTGAAGGCACATTCAGCTTAGAATGGCTGCTGACGTGCAGATATCACATGTGCGCGTCTTTTCAAAAGGAATAAAATGGGGAGGGAAAGGTTAGATTTTTAAAACAAAAATCCAAATGACAATAGCAGCTGCCAAAATGTCAATTGAACTGGAGATTCCCAGCCAGTCTCCCATGCCAGTACTTGCCTGGCCTCAAGCTGCATAGCGACAGCAATCTGACGACGGCAGGCACAATCAGCTTAGAATGGCCGCTGATGTATGGATGTCACATGTGCAAGTCTTTTCAAAAGGAATATAATGGGGAGGGAAATGTTAGATTTTAAAAACAAAAATCCAAATGACAATAGCAGCAGCCAAAATGTTATCGGAACTGGGGATTCCCAGCCAGTCTCCCATGCCGGTACTTGCCTGGCCTCAAGCAGCATAGCAGCTGCGATCTGATGAGTTCAGGCACAATCAGGTAAGAATGGCCGTTGATGTGCAGATGTCACATGTGCGTGTCTTTTCAAAAGGAATAAAATGGGGAGGGAAAGATTCTATTTTAAAAACAAAAATCCAAATGACAACAGCTGAAGCCAAAATGCCAACAGAAGAGGGTATTCCCAGCCAGTCCTCCATGCCGGTAGTTGCACATCCTCAAGCTGCATAGCAGCTGCAATCTGACAAGGCCAGGTACATTCAGCTTAGAATGGCCGTTGATGTGCAAATGTCACATGTGCGTGTCTTCTCAAAAGGAATAAATTGGGGAGGGAAAGGTTAAATTTTAAAAACAAATTCAAAAAATCCAAATGACATTAGCAGCAGCCAAAATGTCAACAGAAACTGGGATTCCCAGACAGTCTCCCATGCCAGTACTTGCCCAGCCTCAAGGTGCGCAGCGGCTGCAATCTGATGAGGGCAGGCACATTCAGCTTAGAATGGCCGTAGACATGCAAATGTCACATGTGCCCGTCTTTTCAAAAGGAATAAAATGGGTAGGGAAAAGTTAGATTTTAAAAACAAAAATCCAAATGACAATAGCTGCAGCCAAACTGTCATCGGAACCAGGGATTCCCAGAGAGTCTCCCATACCAGTACTTGCTCAGCCACAAGCTGCATAGCGGCTGCGATCTAATGAGGGAAGGCACAATCAGCTAAGAATGGCCGTTGACGTGCAGATGTCACATGTGCGCGTCTTTTCAAAAGGAATAAAATGGGGAGGGAAAAATTCTATTTTAAAAACAAAAATCCAAATGACAACAGCTGAAGCCAAAATGCCAACAGAAGAGGGTATTCCCAGCCAGTCCTCCATGCCGGTAGTTGCACATCCTCAAGCTGCGTAGCAGCTGCGATCGGATGAGGGTAGGGACATTCAGCTTAGAACGGCCATTGAAGTGCAGATGTCACATGTGCGTGTCATTTCAAAAGGAATAAAATCGGGAGGGAAAGGTTAGATTTTTAAAACAAAAATCCAAATGACAATAGCAGCATCCATTATGTCAACGGAACCAGGGATTCTCAGCCACTCTCCCATGCCTGTACTTGTCCGGTCTCAAGCTGCTTAGTGGCTTTGATCTGATGAGGGAAGGCACATTTGGCTTAGAATGGCCGTTGACGTGCAGATGTCACATGTGCGCATCTTTTCAAAAGGAATAAAATGGGGAGGGAAAGATTCCATTTTAAAAACAAAAATCCAAATGTCAATTGCAGCAGCCAAAATGTGAACAGAACCAGGGATTCCCAGCCAGTCTCCCATGCCAGTACTTGCCTGGCCTCAAGCTGCATAGCAGCTGCAATCTGACAAGGCCAGGTACATTCAGCTTAGAATGGCCATTGATGTGCAGATGTCACATGTGCGTGTCTTCTCAAAAGGAATAAATTGGGGAGGGAAAGGTTAAATTTTAAAAACAAATTCCAAAAATCCAAATGACATTAGCAGCAGCCAAAATGTCAACAGAACCTGGGATTCCCAGCCAGTCTCCCATGCCGGTACTTGCCCAGCCTCAAGGTGCGCAGCGGCTGCAATCTGATGAGGGCAGGCACATTCAGCTTAGAATGGCCGTAGACATGCAAATATCACATGTGCCCGTCTTTTCAAAAGGAATAAAATGGGTAGGGAAAAGTTAGATATTAAAAACAAAAATCCAAATGACAATAGCTGCAGCCAAACTGTCATCGGAACCAGGGATTCCCAGAGAGTCTCCCATACCAGTACTTGCTCAGCCACAAGCTGCATAGCGGCTGCGATCTAGTGAGGGAAGGCACATTCAGCTTAGAATGGCCGTCGATGTGCAGATGTCACATGTGCGCATCTTTTCAAAAGGAATAAAATGGGGAGGGAAAGCTCATGTTTTTAAAAACAAAAATCCAAAAATCCAAATGACAATACCAGCAGCCAAAATGTCAATGGAACCAGGGATTCCCAGCCAGTCTCCCATGATGGTACTTGCCCAGCCTCAAGCTATGTAGCAGCTGCGATCTGATGAAGGAAGGCACACTCAGCTTAGAATGGCCGTTGATTGGAAGATTTCAAATGTGCACGTTTTTTCAAGAGGAATAAAATGGGGAGGGAAAAGTTAGATTTTAAAAACAAAAATCCAAATGACAATAGCAGCAGCCAGTCTTCCATGCCAGTACTTGCCTGACCTCAAGCCACGTAGCAGCTGCGATTTGACGAATTAAGGCACATTCAGCATAGAATGGCCGTTGACGTACTGATGTCACATGTGCGCGTCTTTTCAAAAGGAATAAAATGGGGAGGGAAAGGTTAGATTTTAAAAACAAAAATCCAAATGACAATAGCAGCAGCCAAAATGTCAACGGAACCAGGGATTCCTATCTAGTCTCCCACAAAGGTACTTGCCCAGCCTCAAGCTGCATAGCAGCTGCGATCTGACGAGGGAAGTCACATTCAGCTTAGAATGGCCGGTGACATGCAGATGTCACATGTGCGCGTCTTTTCACAAGGAATAAAATGGGGAGGGAAAGGTTAGATTTTAAAAACAAAAATCCAAATGACATTACCAGCAGCCAAAATGTCAATGGAATCGGGGATTCCCAACCAGTCACCCATGCTGATACTTGCCCAGCCTCAATCTGAATAACAGCTGCGCTCTGATGAGGGAAGGCACACTCAGCTCAGAATGGCCGTTGATGAGCAGATGTCACATGTGCGTGTGACACCCCAGGGGTCTGGTTGCCACAGTAATAGAGATATTATGTCTGAGAGCAAGTGGGAGGTTTCTCTGGTCAGAAGCCATAAGCATGCAACACTGCCCGCCCAGACCTGGGAGGGGAGGAATCTGCCCTTATAAACTGGGTCTGGGGCGGGATTAGGTGAGACAGAGACAGAGCCTGCAGAACAAGCAGAGCAGTCAGAGCCTAGAATGAAGCTGCAGACACAGGAAAAGCTACATCAGGAGCTCTGTAGGAGCAGAGGCAGAAGGCCAGGGGCTGTGAGCAGAGATATAGCTCGCCCTGGCTGAAGTTACTAAAACCGGACACAGGAGTCCGAGGCTGTGGGGACTGATATATTCCCAGCAGCAGAAACCAGCTGGCAGGGGATTCCAGGTCCTCTGGCCATAGAAGCCCGGAGGCTCAGTCACAAAGAAGGGACCATTTAGAAAAAAACACAGCACTACTGGACCTGGGTGCATGAGTTGGGTCCAAAGCCTTGAAATGTCGCGATAACCTCAGCACACCAAATGTTATAATAAGAGTCTTTTATTTGCAGTCCACACTAAAGACGTTTCGGTCGACAAGAACTTCATCAGTGTACTGCATGTAAACAAAATGAACAGATATAGAATACAAACATTATAGTGATAATAAAGTCACAGATTATGTATACAAAACATATAAATAAAGGTCTATGTGTCTATGTAACCTTTTGTCCAACAGTAAAGCAAAAAAAGGGGGCAACCTACCAAGTTACTGGGATTGGAGCAGGAAAAGAGAAGGAGATGGGACCCAATACAGGGATTCCTATGGAGAAAGTGCATACTATGAGGTAATGGAAGGATATATGGGGCTATAATGGGGTGAGGACTATAAGGGAGGTAGACATACCGTTTGTGCCATGAAGTATAGGACAGGTGCTGCATCGATCGCGGTATCCACCGCTGGATGTGAGCAGTGTGCATGACTTGGAGACTGGCTACAAATATTATTAGAGGAGAGGAGGGTTTGGCTGCCAGCCAATGAGGAAGTTTGAATGTGCTGGTAATTAGCGCTCGATGCGGTGACGTCACAGGAAGTGACGCGAAAAAGGGAGTGCCGGCATCTGATTGGTCCGGCGCCGCGCATGCGCACGTGCGTGCGTGTCAGCCGACGTGTAGGTGCGTTCCAGGGACCAGGAAGTGGTTTCTGTATCGAAGTGATGTGTTCCACTGCCGGAAAAGAATGGCAAGGAGCGTTCCACCATCGAGAGAAGGGGTTGCAGAGTGCAGGAGGGATATAGGAGAATGAGGATGGGTATGGATCCTTCATCTGAAATATGAAATACAATGTTAAATCGAGTTATAAGACACAGTGCAGTAAAACACACAGGAATACTGCTATGATACCCTTATACAGCCAATCGCCACATTATAGATAAGCATACATGAATCTTGGTCCCTATTAATAAATGGCAAATGAATATCGGATTGCGGGTGTTAACTCCTTGTAATGTAAAAAGTATAAACATATAAATAAACCTAGGTCCCTATTGGGACGGATTGGGACCAGGTAGGTTTAGATGAATGATTGCAGATCATAGTCCTTGTTAAGTCCTTTGGGATGAAGGGACTGCAGTTCATGAATCCAGAATGCCTCTCTCTGCTTGAGGGTCTGGATTCGATTACCCCCACGACGGGGTGGTTTAATTTGCTCTATAACTTGAAACCGCAATTGGGACACATTGTGTCCTGCTGCCGTGAAGTGTTGGGGGAGAGGTAGAAGTAAATTTTTGCATCTGATGGTATATTTGTGCTTGGAGATTCTATCTTTAATGGGTTGGGTCGTTTCCCCCACGTAGACAAGGCCGCAAGGGCACTTAACTAGGTATACGACAAAATTTGTATCACAGGTGTAGTAATCCTTAATTGTATATTTCCTGCCTGTTTGTGGATGATGAATTATATCGCCTCTAAGGATGTTATGGCACTGATGGCATTGGAGACATGGGAAGATTCCTTTCTTAGGAGTTTGTAGAAATCTTTGGCGGGAACCAAGGGACGTTGTCCCTATGTCAGCACGGACTAATGAGTCTCTGATGTTTGGTGCTCTTTTGAAGCACGGTAAGAAGGGTTAATGAAAGGATTTGATGGTGGGGTAACCTGTTTGGAGAATATTCCAATGTTTCCGTATCGTACGGTGTATAGTGTAAGCTAGGGGGTGATATGTGTGGACAAATGGAATGCGATCAGTTGTGTCTGGTCGTGGTTGTGTGCGGCTGTCCTGTGACTCACGTAGAAGATACTGAGGGTATCCTCTTTCTTCAAATTTCCGTGTCATTTCTTTTAATCTGACTTCGCGTAATGTTGTATCGGACACAATGCGTTCAACCCTCTGAAATTGCGATTTGGGGATAGCATGTTTCATAGGGGCTGGGTGGTTGCTTGAAAAATGTAGTAATGTGTTGCGATCTGTGGGTTTACTGTAGATGTCAGTGGTTAATAGTCCTTAGCCATCTTTGATGACTAAAGTATCTAGGAAGTTGATCTGGTGTGGGTGATAGTTCAGAGTGAAATGTAGACCAGGGCAGGCGGTGTTGAGGGACCTGCAGAATTCATCTAAGGTGTCCTGGGAACCTGTCCAGATGCAAAAGATGTCGTCTATGTAACGCTTCCATAAAATGGAATGCTCTTGGAACAGTTGATTCTTATATACAAACTGTGTCTCAAAAGTAGACATGTAACAGTTTGCGTAAGGGGGGGCTACATTTGAGCCCATTGCGGTCCCCTTGGTCTGCACGTAAAATGTATCCTGAAAGAGGAAGTAATTGTGTGTAAGAACTATTGTTAGCAGTTCTACGGCTAGATCTATAATCGATGGATTGGTGTTTGAGTCCTTCAGCATTTGTTCAACCGCTTGGATACCCCGGTCATGGGGAATCGATGTATAGAGACTTGTGACATCTAGGGACACTAAGATGGCTTCTGGAGGAACTTGTTTGAGTGCTTTCATAGTCTCTAAAAAGGCCCCTGTGTCTAATAGATAAGATGGACTTTTTTGGGTAAGTGGTGTAAGAATCTTTTCTAAGAAAATTGCAAGGGGTGATAAAATAGAATCCGTGGAGGCCACTATGGGGCGCCCAGGAGGTTTGGTGAGACTTTTGTGGATTTTGGGTAGGACATAAAATACCGGTATGATTGGATGTGGATTAATTAAATACTCGTACGTTTTCAAGTCAAATCACCTTGGCTGTTAAAAACCGTTGTAGTGTCGAAATGATGAGTGTCTGTGTTTTTGTAGTCGGGTCCGTAGAGAGTTTACGGTATGTGGACTCATCACTAAGTTGTCTCAAAATTTCCGAGATGTAATCGCACTTGTTCATGACTACTATCGCTCCACCTTTGTCAGCTGGCTTTATAATCAAATCTTTGTCCTCTTGCAGGCTCCGTAGGGCCTGTCGATCAAGGGGAGAGAGATTGGTCTGATAATGTGCCCTTCCCTAGTCGATATTGGAGCGTAATTAGTGAAACTGTTATGTTCTGCTACCAAAGCTAAGGAAAGAGAGGAGATCTGTCCCTACTATAGGACTCAGCTGAAACCCTACGATGTAACAGGGAACCTGATCCTGCGATCAGACCTGCTAAAGTCCTAATCTAGTCTGTACGGAGACCTATAGATGTGGGGAGGGAATCCCTACAAGTACTAAGGACTGGGAGGAATATGGGACACCTCCTAACAGAAATAGTAGCAGACAGACGAACAAACAAAATAGATAGAACATAGAGGTCCATAGACCAAGCAAACTAACAGAGTTAGATACAGTGCACAGGCTAGCTAGAAAGTAGATATACAATGAAGTCCAGCAAAGCCAGAAGGGCGGAGCAGGCTTAAATAGACCAACAAGGTCATGAGACCAGCAAAGGAAAAAAAAACTAACAGCAAGGTTCTAACAGTACCCCCCCTTCTAAGAGGATCCTCCGGATCCCCTAGGACCAGGCTTATCAGAAAATCTCCTGTGAAACGCTCTGATAAGTCTGGACGCGGAAACATCATCTGACCTCACCCAAGAGTTATCCTCGGGTCCAAAACCTTTCCAGGCCACAAGATACTGCAAACTACCTCTATACCGTCTAGAGTCAAGGATGCGAGAAATTTCATATTCCCTGTCCTCCACCACCGGAGGAACAGAGGCAGAGGCGTCACCATCCGACACAACAGCTTTCTTAACAGAGAGACATGAAATACCGGATTAATTCTCCAGGAGGTAGGAACCTCCAACCTAACAGCAGATTGGTTGACAACCTGAAGCACCTTAAAGGGCCCTACAAACTTGGGACCCAATTTCTTAGAAGGAATCCTCAACCGCAGATTCCTAGAGGACAACCAAACCATGTCACCAACAGCGAACAAAACCTCCTGTCGTTTCCTATCAAAGTAGTCTTTAGATTTTCTGTTGGCCTCCTGAAGATTACCACGCACATCAGTCCAAACTCTTTCCAAATCACCGGAAAAATTCTCCTCCTCAGGCACGGCAGATCCCAACTTGGAGAATGACCCAAACGACGGATGTCTCCCAGAACAACAAAAAAAAAGGCGAACAACCAGCAGAAGAAGATGTATGATTGTTCAGAGCAAATTCGGCAAGTGGCAGAAACTCAGACCACCCCTCTTGATTGTCTGCCACAAAACAACGCAAGAACTGCTCAACATCCTGGTTTTTCCTTTCTGTCTGGCCATTAGATTCAGGATGATATCCGGACGAAAACGACAAATGAATTCCCAACCTGTCACAAAAGGCACGCCAAAAACGAGCCACGAATTGAGGACCCCTATCAGAAACAATGTCAGTAGGAACGCCATGAAGTCTGACAATTTCCTTGACAAAGGCCTTAGCGAGAGTTTTCGCGCAGGGCAGTTTGACAAAGGGAACCAAGTGACACATCTTGCTAAAACGGTCCACGACCACCCAGATGACAGTAAAACCCTCAGAGGGGGGAAGGTCAGTTATAAAGTCCATAGCCAAATGTGTCCAAGGAGCACTGGGGACCTCCAAAGGACAAAGCAACCCCGCAGCAGGAGTATGTGAGGACTTAGATCTAGCACATATAGTACATTGGCGCACCCACTTAATGACTTCCTTCTGCCATCCAGGCCACCAAAAACTGCGACCCACCAGTCTCTTGGTCTCAGAGATTCCGGGATGACCTGCCAACCGAGATTCGTGACACTCAACAAACAAATCTCTCCTAAAGGTCCCAGGCACAAACAACCTCCCATGAGGAGTGTTAGATGGGGCATTCTCCTGAGCTTTAAGAATCTCATCTTCCAAAACGGAGTCCAAAGCAGCTATCACAACACCTTCTTGTAAAATGTTCTCCTCTTTCTCAGCACCGACTATGGGAGAAAAACTGCGAGACAAGGCATCCGCCTTAACATTCTTAGTACCAGGGATGTAAGTAACGGAGAAATTAAACCGCGAGAAAAACAGTGCCCACCTAGCCTGACGGGCATTCAGGCGCTTGGCAGCATCAAGATATATCAGATTTTTATGATCCGTAAGAACCTGAACGGGAAATTCCGCACCTTCCAAGAAGTGGCGCCAGTGTTCAAATGCGAGTTTAATAGCCAATAATTCCCGATTACCAATATCGTAATTCAGTTCAGTCTCCGAAAATTTTTTTGAAAAAAAGGCACAGGGATGTAATCCATCCCCGTTATCCTGAGACAATACTGCGCCAACCCCCACAGAGGAAGCATCAACCTCAACCAAAAACGGCCTAGTAACATCAGGCTGCATAAGGATGGGAGCAGAGGTGAACCTCTCCTTGAGATACACAAAAGCTTCAATGGCCTCAGAAGACCACTGAACCGCATCAGCACCTTTCCTGGTGAGATCAGTCAGAGGTTTGACAATACTAGAAAAATTTTTTGTGAATTTTCTATAGTAATTGGCGAAACCCAAAAACCTCTGTATCGATTTCAAACCAATAGGCCTAGGCCATTCCTGCACAGCCTGAACCTTAACCGGATCCATCTCAAAACCTTTGCTGGAGATAATGTAGCCCAAAAAACTAATTCTCTGTACAGCAAACTCACATTTCTCCAGCTTAGCAAAAAGCGAATTGTCCATTAATAACTGTAATACCTCACGCACGCTCCGCCAATGAGACTCCAGATCTCACGAATAAATCAAAATGTCATCCAAATATACAACCACATTTTTACCGATCAAAGGTCTAAGGATGTCATTAATCAGATTCTGAAAAAATGCAGGAGCATTAGTAAGACCAAAAGGCATAACCAGATTCTCAAAATGACCCACAGGAGTGTTAAAAGCAGTCTTCCATTCGTCACCCTCCTTCATGCGCAACAGATTGTATGCCCCCTTAAGGTCAATTTTAGAGAACCACTTGGCCCCCATTAACTGGTTAAACAGATCAGGAATCAATGGCAGTGGGTAAGGATTGCGTACCGTAATTTTGTTAATCTCACGAAAATCCAGACAAGGACGTAAACCGCCGTCCTTTTTTTTTACAAAAAAAAATCCAACCGCCACAGGAGACTTAGAGGGCCTAATGTGACCGGCGGCCAAACTTGTCTGTATGTATTCCTCCAAAGCCTTCCTCTCAGGAATAGTAAGGTTAAATAAACGACTTTTAGGAAGAGTCGCTCCAGGGACAAATTCAATAGAGCAATCATAGTCTCTATGGGGAGGCAAAACCTGCGATTCCTTCTCAGAAAAAACTCTCCAAAAATCCTGAATAGGAACAGGCAATTCTCCCCTATCCAAAGCTGCAATACGCCCGTTACAACACTTGTCATAACATTTATGGCTCCAGGATTTAATTTCACTGGTAGACCAATCCAGTACAGGATTGTGAAATTTTAACCAGGGCAAACCCAATATTACTGGAGAAGGCAAGTTATTCAACACTACCAAATCCAATTTCTCATGGTGAACACCATTAATAGTGAGAGGAAATTCACTGACCTTGAGAGTAATATTCTTCAAAGGGGAGCCATCCACAGAAACCACAGCAATGGGGAATGATAAAGGTTCAGGTTTTAAATTGAGTTTTTCCACGAATCCCCCATCAATTACATTCAGTGTAGACCCGCAATCAACAAACACCCGAAATTCCATTAATTTTTCCTGAGCAATCGTGGAAGCAGCTAAAAATATACCCTTGGAATTTAAACAGGCAATACGGGCGTGACTGACCATTTTTTTTTCTTTCTTCATACGAAGCTCACAGCCTTTAATCAAATGACCAGATTTTCCGCAATAGAAACACAAGCCTTCCGAAAAACGACGGTCTTTTTCTTGAGAGCGAGGTGTCACCGATCCAATCTCCATCGGTTCACCACTGTTAGTACACACATTATCATAACCAGAAACTGACATAGCAGAGGATTTGCTCTCATTAACCCTAGCACGCAGTCTTCTATCCACCCGTATAGCTAATTGCATAGCCTGTTGCAAATCTTCAGGTGTAGGATAAGCAATTAGCAGGTCTTTAACCCTTTCACTGAGCCCAGCAAGAAATAGACTTTTCAGAGCAGAATCGTTCCACCCTGTTTGAGTGGACCAACGACGAAAATGAGTACAATATTTTTCCACATTACCTGATCCTTGTTTTAAACGTCTCAACTCAGTCTCAGCTGATGCGACACGGTCAGGATCATCATATAATAGTCCTAAAGCAGAAAAAAAACTATCCACTGATCTGAAGCATGTATCACTAGGTTGCAAAGAAAAGGCCCACTCCTGAGGCTCTTTGCGCAAAAGTGACATTATGAACCCTACGCGCTGGGATTCATCCCCAGAGGACTTGGGTCTCAAACAAAAATACAATAAGCAAGCATTTTTAAATGAAAAAAATTCTCGATGTTCACCAAAAAATAAATCCGGCAAACATACCTTAGGCTCCAAGAAATATGCTCCAGGACAGTTACTCACGTGCTGACGGAGCTCGGCCACTTCCAGAGAGAGTCCCTGCAGGTGTTTAGCCAAATCCTGAACCGACACCATGATGGAACAGAAAAATCTTTCCTTAGAGAATTTGCAGGCTGGACTTACTGTTATGTTCTGCTACCAAAGCTAAGGAAAGAGAGGAGATCTGTCCCTACTATAGGACTCAGCTGAAACCCTACGATGTAACAGGGAACCTGATCCTGCGATCAGACCTGCTAAAGTCCTAATCTAGTCTGTACGGAGACCTATAGATGTGGGGAGGGAATCCCTACAAGTACTAAGGACTGGGAGGAATATGGGACACCTCCTAACAGAAATAGTAGCAGACAGACGAACAAACAAAATAGATAGAACATAGAGGTCCGTAGACCAAGCAAACTAACAGAGTTAGATACAGAGCACAGGCTAGCTAGAAAGTAGATATACAATGAAGTCCAGCAAAGCCAGAAGGGCGGAGCAGGCTTAAATAGACCAACAAGGTCATGAGACCAGCAAAGGAAAAAAAACCTAACAGCAAGGTTCTAACAGAAACGCCCCATCCACGAATCCTATAAAGGTTTCCAGTGGATGTGTGCCTCGAGGAGGCCTATATTTGCTCTTAGAGCGGAGACCTAAGTCTTGGGCTGTGATGTCGGCCATGGATTCTGGAGGGGTGACGCTGAAAGGATTATTAGCAAAATGGGTTTTCAAGCGTAGGGTACGGTAAAAGCGTTGTAGTTCCATATCTAGTTTAAAAGTGTTGTATTTGTATGTGGGGCAGAAAGAGAGTCCCTTTTGTAAAACTGATGTTTGTGCAACGCTGAGAGTTTTGGAAGAGATATTTACCACCATTTGTGGGTCTGCGATCGGGTGATTCGTGTGAAGTCCAGAAGTCCAGCGCCGCCATCCAGGAGCGGAGGCTAACAGAAGGCCCAAAGTCACCAGCCATACGGGTGAGCACCACACGGTATACTCAGGGACGTTTGCTACTTGTAACCGCTGACAGCAAGGTAGCCAGGAAGAGTGCAGATAAACGGGGAGGCCTACAACTCCACCTGGCCAGGGGAACTCCTGCTTGCTCGCAGACTGACCAGGCCCCTTATACTAGCCAGTACTCCCGGGAGGGTCTGCCTTGTACCATCAGTAAAGACCCTGAACTGCACCTCACGTCTCTGTGATTCCTTGCCGCACCAGCACCATTAGCACTGGGACCCTCACACCATCACTCCCATCATCTCTCACATTAGCTGCCCTGAGGCAATACTTCTCCCGTGGGGAGTTATCCCATACTCGGCTGTGCAAACAACATCAGCCTCAGCGGTCGGCAGCGGAGCGGCGGTCCCCACTGACCGCAATCCACGGGTGGCGTAGTCGGACATTTGCTATACATTAAGACTGCCACTGGTTTGACCACCCTGGGCACGGACCGGGTCACCGCCATACGGAGACTATAACCCCCAGTATTCTACAACAGGCCCGGTTCCAGGTTCCCCTGCACAACACAGGCCCAGGGGGTGCGTCATGCGCGTCTTTTCAAAAGGAATAAAATAGGGAGGGAAAGGTTAGATTTTAAAAACAAAAATCCAAATGACAAAAGCAGCAGCCAAAGTTTCAACAGAACTGGGGATTCACAGAGAGTCTCCCATTCCAGTACTTGCCCAACCTCAAGCTGTGTAGCAGATGTTATCTGACGAGGGAAGGCACATTCAGCTTTGTATGGCCATTAACGTGCAGATGTCACATGTGCGCGTCTTTTCAAAAGGAATAAAATGGGGAGGGAAAGGTTAGATTTTAAAAACAAAAATCCAAATAACAATAGCAGAAGCGAGAAGGTCAATGGAACTAGGGAATCCCAGCCAGTCTCCCATGCTGGTACTTGCTTGACCCCAAGTTGCATAGCATCTGTGATCTGACAAAGGCTAGCACATTCAGCTTAGAATAGCTGTTGACGAGCAAATGGTCCATGTGCGCATCTTTTCAAAAGGAATAAAATGGGGAGGGAAAAGTTAGATTTTAAAGGCAAAGATCCAAATAACAACAGCAGCAGCCAAAATGTCGATGGAAGAGGGGATTCCCAGCCAGTCTCCCATGCCAGTACTTGCCCAGGCTGAAGCTGCATAGCAGTTGTGATCTGACAAAGGCAGGCACATTCAGCTTTGAATGGCCGTTGACATGCAAATGTTACATTTGCTCGTCTTTTCAAAAGGAATAAAATGGGGAGGGAAAGCATTGATTTTTAAAACCAAAAATCCAAATGACAATAGCAGCAGCCAAAATGTCAATGGAACCAAGGATTCCCAGCCAGCCTCCCATGTCAATACTTGCCCAGCCTCAAGCTGCTTAGTGGCTATGATCTGACGAGGGAAAGCACATTCAGCTTAGAATGGCCGTTGATGTACAGATGTCACATGTGCACGTCTTTTCAAAAGGAATAAAATGGGGAGGGAAAGGTTAGATTTTTTAAAAAAAATCCAAAAATCCAAATGACAATAGCAGCAGCCAAAATGTCAATGGAACCAGGGATTCCCAGACAGTCTCCCATGTTGATACTGGCCCAGCCTCAAGCTGCGTAGCGGCTGCAATCTGATGAGAGAAAGCACATTCAGCTTAGAATGGCAGTTGACGTGCAGGTGTCACATGTGCGTATCTTTTCAAAAGGAATAAAATGGGGAGTGAAAGAACATGCATTTAAGAACAAAAATCCAAATGACAATAGCAGCAGCCAAAATGTCAACGGAATATGGGATTCCCAGCCAGTCTCCCATGCCAGTACTTGCCCAGCCTCAAGCTGCATAGTAGCTGCAATCTGAAAAGGGCAAGCACATTCAGCTTTGAATGTTCGTTGATGAATGGAAGTCAGATGTGCATGTCTTTTCAAAAGGAATAAAATGGGGAGGGAAAGGTTAGATTTTAAAAACAAAAATCCAAAAATCCAAAAATCCAAATGACAATAGCAGCAACCAAAATTACAACGGAACTGAGGATTACCAGCCAGTCTTCCATGCCAGTACTTGCACAGTCTCAAGCTGCATAGCGGCTGTGATCTGACTAGGGCAGGCACATTTAGCTTTAAATGGCCATTGACGCGCAGATGTCACATGTGCGTGTCTTTTCAAAAGGAATAAAATGGGGAGGGAATGGTTAACTTTTAAAAACAAAAATCCAAATGCCAATAGCAGCAGCCAAAATGTCAACGGAATCAGGGATTCCAAGCCAGTCTCCCATGTCAGTATTTGCCCAGCCTAAAGCTGCATAGCATCTACAATCTGATGAGTGCAGGCACACTCAAGTTAGAATGGCCATTGACGTGTAGAGGTCACATGTGCTCGTCTTTTCAAAAGGAATAAAATGAGGAGGGAAAGGTAAGATTTTAAAAACAAAAATCCAAAAATTCAAAAATCCAAATGACAATAGCAGCAGCCAAAATGTCAATGGAACTGTGGATTCTCAGCCAGTTTCCCATGCTGGTACTTGCCCATTCTCAAGCTGCATAGTGACTGCATTTTGATGAGAGAAGGCACATTTGGCTTAGAATGGCCATAGATAAGCAGATGTCACATGTGTGTGTTTTCAAAAGGAATAAAATGGGGAGGGAAAGGTTAGATTTTAAAAACAAAAATCCAAATGACAATAGCAGCAGCCAGAATGTCAACGGAACAGAGGATTCCCAGCCAGTTTCCCATGCCGGTACTTGCCCAGCCTCAAGATAAGTAGCAGCTGCAATCTGACAACGGCAGGCACATTCAACTTAGAATTGCCGTTGATGTGCAGATGTCACATGTGCGTGTCTTTTCGAAAGGAATAAAATGGGGAGGGAAAGGTTAGATTTTAAAACCAAAAATACAAATGACAATAGCAGAAGCCAAAATGTCAATGGAACTGGGGATTCCCAGCTAGTCTCCCATGCCAATGCTTGCACAGCCTCAAGCTGTGTAGCAGCTGCAATCTGACAAGGGAAGGGACATTCAGCTTAGAATGGCCATTGAGATGCAGACGTCACATGTGCGCGTCTTTTCAAAAGGAATAAAATGGGGAGGGAAAGGTTAGATTTTAAAAACAAAAATCCAAAAATCCAAATGACAATAGCAGCAGCCAAAATGTCAATGGAACCGGGGATACCCAGCCGGTCACCCATGCTGGCACTTACACGGTCTAAACCTGCGCAGCGGCTGCAATCTGATGAGAGCAGCTACATTCAGCTTAGAATGGCCGTTGACGTGCAGAAGTCACATGTGCACGTCTTTTCAAAAGGAATAAAATGGGGAGGGAAAGGTTAGATTTTAAAAACAAAAATCCAAAAATCCAAATGACAAAAGCAGCAGCCAAAATGTCAATGGAAACGGGGATTCCCAGACAATCTCACATGCCGGTAGTTGCCTGGCCTCAAGCTGCACAGCAGCTGTGATGTGACAAGGGTAGGCACATTCAGCTTAGAATGGCCATTGACATGCAGCGGGCACATGTGCACATCTTTTCAAAAGGAATAAAATTGGGAGGGAAAGGTTAGATTTTAAAAACAAAAATCCAAAAATGTAAATGACAATAGCAGCATCCAAAATGTCAATGGGACCAGGGATTCCCAGCCAGTCTCCCATGCCTGTACTTGCCCGGCCCCATGCTGTGTTGAGGCTGCAATCTGATGAGGCCAGGAACATTCAGCTTAGAATGGCTGTTGACATGCAGATGTCACATGTGCGTGTCTTTTCAAAAGGAATAAAATGGGGAGGGAAAGGTTAGATTTTAAAAACAAAAATCCAAATGACAATAGCAGCAGCCAAATTGTCAACGGAAGCAGTGATTCCCAGGCAGTCTCCCATGCTGGTACTTGACCAGCCTCAAGCTGCATAGCAGGTGCAATTTGACGATGGCAGGCACATTCAGCTTAGAATGGCCTTCGACATGCAGATATCACATGTGCGCGTCTTTTCAAAAGGAATAAAATGGGGAGGGAAAAGTTAGATTTTAAAAACAAAAATCCAAATAACGAGAGCAGCATCCTGAATGTCAAGGAATCTGAGGTTTCTCAGGCAGTCTCCCATGCTATTACTTGCCCAGCCTCAAGCTGCGTAGCATCCGCAATCTGCTGATGGAAGGCACATTCAGCTTAGAATTGCCGTTGACATGCAAATGTCACATGTGCACATCTTTTCAAAAGGAATAAAATGGGGAGGGAAAGGTTAGTTTTAAAAACGAAAATCCAAAAATCCAAATGACAATAGCAGCAGCCAAAATGCCAATGAAACCAGGAATTCCCAGCCAGTCTCCCATGCTATTACTTGCCCTGCTTCAAGGTGAATAGCAACTGCAATCTGACGAAGGATAGAGCTTTCAGCTTAGAATTGTTGTTGTCATGCAGATGACCCTTGTGCGCGTCTTTTCAAAATGAATAAAATGGGGATGGAAAGGTTACATTTTAAAATAAAAAATCCAAAAATCCAAATGACACTAACAGCCAAAATGTCAACGGAACCAGGGATTCCCAGCCAGTCTCCCATGCCTGTACTTGCCTGGCCTCAAGCTGTGTAGCTGCTGTAATCTGACGAGGGAAGGCACATCCAGCTTGGAATGGCATCTGATGTGCAGGTGTCACATGTCTGTGTCTTTTCAAAAGGAATAAAATGGGGAGGGAAAGTTAAGATTTTAAAAACAAAAATCCAAATGACAAAAGCAGCAGCCAAAATGTCAACTGAACCGGGGATTCTCAGCCAGTCTCCCATGCCGGTACTTGCCCAGCCTCAAGCTGCGAAGTGGCTGCGATCTGATGAGAGAAAGCACATTCGGCTTAGAATGGCCGTTGACGTGCAGGTGTCACATGTCTGTGTCTTTTCAAAAGGAATAAAATGGGGAGGGAAAGGTAAGATTTTAAAAACTAAAATCCAAAAATCAAAATAACAATAGCAGCAGCCAAAATGTCAACAGAAAAAGGGATTCCCAGCCAGTCTCCCATGCCTATACTTCCCCGGTCTCAAGCTACATAGCTGCTGCAATCAGACAAGAGAAAGCACATTCACCTTAGAATGGCTGATGACGTACGGATGTCACATGTGCGCGGCTTTTCAAAAGGAATAAAATGGGGAGGGAAAGGTTAGATTTTAAAAACAAAAATCCAAATGACAATAGCAGCAGCCAAAATATCAACGGAAGCGAGTATTTCCAGCCAGTCTCCCATGCCAGTACTTGCCTGGCCTCAAGCTGCATAGCGGCTGCAATCTGACAAGAAAAGGCACATTCAGCTTAGATAGGCTGATGACATGCAGAGCGCACATGTGCACATCTTTTCAAAAGGAATAAAATTGGGAGGAAAAGATTAGATTTTAAAAACAAAAATCCAAAATCGAAGTGACAATAGCAGCAGCAAAAAAGTCAATGGAACCGGGGATTCCCAGCCAGTCTCCCATGCAGGTACTTGCCCAGCCTCAAGCTGCGATCTGATGAGACCAGGCACATTCAGCTTAGAATGGACATTGACATGCAGATGTCACATGTGCATGTCTTTTCAAAAGGAATAAAATGGGGAGGGAAAGGTTAGATTTTAAAAACAAAAATCCAAATGATAAGAGAAGCAGCCAGAATGTCAACGGAACCAGGAATTTCCAGCCAGTCTCCCATGCCAGTACTTGCCCAACCTCAAGCTTCAGAGCGGCTACAATCTGATGAGGGTAGGCACATTCAGCTTAGAATGGCCGTTAACATGCAGAGGGAACATGTGCACATCTTTTCAAAAGGAATAAAATTGGGAGGGAAAGGTTAGATTTTAAAAACAAAAATCCAAAAATGCAAATGACAATAACAGCAGCCAAAATGTCAACGGAACTAGGGATTCTCAGCCAGTCTCCCATGCCCAGCCACAAGCTGCATAGCAGCTGCAATCGGTTGAGAGAAGGCACATTCGGCTTAGAATGGCTGTTGACGTGCAGATGTCACATGTGCGCGTCTTTTCAAATGGAATAAAATGGGGAGGGAAGGGTTAGATTTTAAAAACAAAAATCCAAATGACAATAGCAGAAGCCAAAATGTTAATGGAACTAGGGACTCTCAGCCAGTCTATCATGCCGGTACTTCCTGATCTCAAGCTGCGTAGCGACTTCAATAAGACAAGGTCAGGCACATTCAGCATAGAATGGACGTTGACATACAGATGTCACATGTGCGTGTCTTTTCAAAAGGAATAAAATGGGGAGGGAAAGGTTAGATTTTAAAAACAAAAATTTAAAAATCCAAATGAAAATAGCAGCAGCCAAAATGTCAACAGAACCGGTGATTACCAGCAAGTCTCCAATGCCGATACTTGCCAGGCCTCAAGCTGCATAGCGGCTACGATCTGATGAGGGAAGGCACATTCAGTTTAGAATGGCTGTTGACGTGCAGATGTCACATGTGCGCGTCTTTTCAAAAGGAATAAAATGGGGAGGGAAAGGTTAGATTTTAAAAACAAAAATCCAAAAATCAAAATGACAATAGCAGCAGCCAAAATGTTAATGGAACCAGGATTCACATCCTGTCTCCCATGCTGGTACTTGCCCAGCCCAAAGCTGCATAGCAGCTGCAATCTGATGAGGGCAGGCACATTCAGCTTAGAATGGCTTTTGACAAGCAGAAGTCACATTGTGAAGCTGCATTGTGGCTGTGATTTGACAAGGGTAGGCACATTCATCTTACAATGGCTGTTGACGTGCAGGCATCACATGTGCGCGTCTTTTCAAAAGGAATAATATGGGGAGGGAAAGGTTAGATTTTAAAAACAAAAGTCCAAATAACAATAGCAGCAGCCAAAATGTCAATGGAACTGGGGAATTCCAGCCAGTCTACTATGCTGGTACTTGCCCAGCCAAAAGCTGCATAGGGGCTATGATCTGACGAGTGCAGAAACTTTCAGCTTAGAATGGCCGTTGACATGCAGATGGCACATGTGCGCGTCTTTTCAAAAGGAATAAAATGGGGAGAGAAAGGTTAGATTTTAAAAACCAAAATCCAAAAATCCAAAAATCCAAAAATCCAAATGACAATAGCAGCAGCCAAAATGTCAACGGAACAGGGGATTCCCCGCCAATCTCCCATGCCAGTACTTGCCCGGACACAAGCTGCATAATGGCTGCAATCTGATGTGGGCAGGCACATTCAGCTTAGAATGGCCATTGACGTACAGATGTTACATGTGCGCGTCTTTTCAAAAGGAATAAAATGGGGAGGGAAAGGTTAGAATTTAAAAACAAAAATCCAAAAATCCAAATGACAATAGCAGCAGCCAAAATGTTAATGGAACCAGGGATTCCAATCTAGTCTCCCATGCTGGTATTTGCCCAGCCTCAAGTTGCATAGCACCTGCAATCTGACAAGAGAAGGCACATTCAGCTCAAAATGGACGTTGACGAGCAGATGTCACATGTGCGCGTCTCTTCAAAAGGAATAAAATGGGGAGGGAAAGATTACATTTTTCAAACAAAAATCCAAATAACAATATCAGCAGCCAAAATGTTAACAGAACCGTGGATTCCCAGCCAGTCTTCCATGCTGGTACTTGCCCAGCCTCAAGCTGCGTAGCTGCTGCAATGTGACAATGGCAGGCACATTCAGCTTAGCGTGGCGGTCGACATACAGATGTCACATGTGCGCCTCTTTTCTAAATAAATAAAATAGGGAGGGAAAGGAAACATTTTAAAAACAAAAATCCAAATGACAATAGCAGCAACCAAAATGTCAACGGAACCTGGGATTCCCAGCCAGTCTCCCATGCTGATATTTTCCCAACCTCAAGCTGCGTAGCAGCTGCGATCTGTTGAGGGCTGGCACATTCAGTTTAGAATGGCCATTGACGTGCTGATGTCACATGTGCGCGTCTTTTCAAAATGAATAAAATGGGGAGGGAACAGTTAGATTTTAAAAACAAAAATCCAAATGACTATAGCACCAGCCAAAATGTCAACGGAACTGGGGACTCCCAACCAGTCTCCCATGCTGGTACTTGCCCAGCCTCAGGCTGCGTAGCCGCTGCGATCTGACAAAGGAAGGCATATTCAGCTTAGAATGACGAGTGGCTGTCACATGTGTGTGTCTTTTCAAAAGGAATAAAATGGGGAGGGAAAGGTTAGATTTTAAAAACAAAAATCCAAAAATCCAAATGACAATAGCAGCAGCCAAAATGTTATCGGAACTGGGGTTTCCCAGCCAGTCTCCCACACCAGTACTTGCCTGGCCTCAGGCTGCGTAGCAGCTGCAATCTGACGAGGGTTAGAACATTCAGCTTGGAATGGCCATTGACGTGCAGGTGTCACATGTGCGCGTCTTTTCAAAAGGAATAAAATGGGGAGGGACAGGTTAGATTTTAAAAACAAAAATCCAAATGACAATAGCAGCTGCAAAAATGACTACAGAATTGGGGATTCCCAGCCAATCTCCCATGCTGTTCTTGCCCAGCCTCAAGCTGTGTAGCAGCTGCAATCTGACAAGGGCAGGCACATTCAGCTTAGAACGGCCACTGATGTGCAGATGTCACATGTGCGTGTCTTTTCAAAAGAATTAAAATGGGGAGGGAAAGGTTAGATTTTAAAAGCAAAAATCTAAAAATCCAAATGACAATAGCAGCAGCCCAAATGTTATTGGAACTGGTGATTCCCTTTCAGTCTCCCATGCTGGTACTTGCCCAGCCTCAAGCTGCGAAGCAGCTGAGATTTGACAAGAGCAGGCACATTCAACTTAGATTTAGAAATGAGCGTTGTTTGACTTGAACTGTTCGCCAATCTCAAATTCGAGCTGTTTTGGGCGGTGTTCGGCGAACACAAACGATTTGAGAAAAATTCGGCTGTTCGATAACTGTTCGTGCACCAAAATCATAACTGGATTTTTTCTCAGTAATGATGAAAATTAATGTTAATACGCAGTTTGAGTGTACAGCGGGGTGGGGGGAGGGGCAGGGGATGGATCTCTGCAGGAATAATGAAGATCTCCATTTTTTTTTCTCTTTCCCTCATTTACAGTGGGGAGGTGCAATCTGTCAGCCTATCAGCAGCGCACACACAGAGCGAAGTGCTTTTTTTCACACAAGCAAGGGCATGTGTCATTGGCAGTGTATGTCACATATCCTTGCCCTATAAGACCAAGCCATTTTCCCCGTCGCCACCATTTTCTCACTGCTGCAGCTGCGTGTTAGACGGCACCGCTGTTGCTGTGTGCGCTATACCTTGTTAATTTCAAGCCAATTTTCGCACAAATATACAGATAGCTTGGGAGTAGGGAATAGTTGTGATTGCAGTCCTTTTAAGGACTAGGTTACAGCATTTCCTTACGACTTTTATCAGGCAGGTCTGTGCTTTTAAATAGATAGATTGTGGGAGTAAAGACTAATTGTAATTGCAGTTCTTTTCAGGACTAGGTTACATCAGTTCCTATCAGTTTTTGCCAGGCAGGTCTGTGCCAGTGCTGTGCAAGTTTTTTTCACAGCATTTGGCTGAATCTAGCAAAGCTAATCCTTTTTGGCCTATTGCAGAGTGTGTTAGTCAGTGGAGTAGCCTATCTGTGTTGCAAGATATACCACCTGTGTATAGAATACCAATTTTTTTACTGCACCTAGTGAAGTAAAATCTTTTGGGCATAGCATCATTCTATTAGTCCATCTATACTGCCCTCCATCAGGTTGCAAATTGAATATAATTTTTTTCTGCATCTAGCTCTGAAAAAATATTTGGGCTTCTAGCAGTGTGTGGGACTTGTTCTATTAGTCCATCTATACTGACCTCCATCAGGTTGCAAACTGAATATAATTTTTTTCTGCATCTAGCTCTGAAAAAATATTTGGCCTTCTAGCAGTGTGTGGGACTTTCTCTATTAGTCCATCTATACTGACCTCCATCAGGTTGCAAAGTAAAAATAATTTTTATCTGCATCTACCTCTGAAAAAAATTTGGGCTTCTAGCTGTGTGTGGGACTTGTTCTATTAGTCCATCTATACTGACCTCCATCAGGTTGCAAACTGAATATAATTTTTTTCTGCATCTAGCTCTGAAAAAATATTTGGCCTTCTAGCTGTGTGTAGGACTTGTTCTATTAGTCCATCTATACTGACCTCCATCACACTGCAAATTCAAAATAATTTATTGTCTGCATCTAGCTCTGAAAAAATATTTGGCCTTCTAGCAGTGTGTGGGACTTTCTCTATTAGTCCATCTATATTGACCTCCATCAGGTTGCAAAGTAAAAATAATTTTTATCTGCATCTACCTCTGAAAAAAATTTGGGCTTCTAGCTGTGTGTGGGACTTGTTCTATTAGTCCATCTATACTGACCTCCATCAGGTTGCAAACTGAATATAATTTTTTTCTGCATCTAGCTCTGAAAAAATATTTGGCCTTCTAGCAGTGTGTGGGACTTTCTCTATTAGTCCATCTATACTGACCTCCATCAGGTTGCAAATTAAAATTAATTTTTTGTCTGCATCTAGCTCTGAAAAAATATTTGGCCTTCTAGCAGTGTGTGGGACTTTCTCTATTAGTCCATCTATACTGACCTCCATCAGGTTGCAAATTAAAAATAATTTTTTGTCTGCATCTAGCTCTGAAAAAATATTTGGCCTTCTAGCAGTGTGTGGGACTTTCTCTATTAGTCCATCTATACTGACCTCCATCAGGTTGCAAACTGAATATATATTTTTTCTGCATCTACCTCTGAAAAAATATTTGGGCTTCTAGCTGTGTGTGGGACTTGTTCTATTAGTCCATCTATACTGACCTCCATCAGGTTGCAAACTGAATATAATTTTTTTCTGCATCTACCTCTGAAAAAATATTTGGGCTTCTAGCTGTGTGTAGGACTTGTTCTACTAGTCCATCTATACTGACCTCCATCAGGTTGCAAACTGAATACAATTTTTTTCTGCATCTACCTCTGAAAAAATATTTGGGCTTCTAGCTGTGTGTGCGACTTGTTCTATTAGTCCATCTATACTGACCTCCATCAGGTTGCAAATTGAATATAATTTTTTTCTGCATCTAACCCAGCCAATAGTTTTAGCCTAATACCACAGTTTGGCCACTCAGCTCTGCTCGGTTCCCATCCATTGTTTTTTTGTGTAAACAACTCCAGAGTTGTGAATTAGTTAACCACCAAAATGAGTGGAAAAAGGCCTGCTGCTGGTGGAAAGGGGAATAGGCGAGTTGGGAAGGGGAAAAAAGGTTGTGTCCGTGGGGTAAGTGTTAAAGCAACAGTAACATCTGCAGAAGAAAGACCATCTTCCAGCCAAACTAAAATGTCTACTTCTTTTAGCCGACAATGTGATAAGATCCCATTCTTACTGCCACGCCAATCGCTACAAATTCTAGATGAGGCACAAAAACAGCAGGTGCTTCAACGGATATCAAGTGCTCCTTTAAGTGTGCTCTCCTCCACATCAACTTCAACATCACAAATACTCCAGTCCTTAAAGGTGTCACCCCAATCGCACTTGCTTCCTCACAGCTCCCAAATCTCCAGCTGCCCGTCTGAGTATGAGGTAGAACAGATGGTTGAGTCTGCAGAGCTGTTTACTCATACTATAGCCTGGGAATCAAAGGTCGACTCCAGCGCTTCTGTGAATCCAGACGAGGAAATGATCTGCACTGATGCCCAGAATCTTTATGAGTCGGATCCAGGACCAGACGCAGAATGTTCTGACCATAATGTAGACCCTCATTCCCAAACTGTAACTCCTGTTGGTGGAGACAATGAGGAAGACGATGATGAGACTCAAATACCTGATTGGAGCGACAACTTTAGTTTTTTGTCAGGGCAGGAACAGGTTGGCTCTGAGGACGACGGGTGTGATAACGCACAGGGTGATGATGATGAGGTTGGAGATCCCACTTACTGTCAACCCACAGTCAACCAAGAGATGAGGTCAGCGGAGGAGGTGGAGGAAGATGCTAGTGACGACGAGGTCAGGTTGCGCCTTCCTGGACAGAGACGTAGTACTGGAAGCACGTCAACAACTGCATCCTCAAACACAACTCTGCCTCTCACCACAAGTCGTGGTGGCTCTTCAGGTCGCATGGGTGCTAAGCCTTGCATAGCCTGGGCATTTTTTCAGATCGATAATGATGACCCAACTCGTGTTATCTGTAACATTTGTCAGCAAAAGCTAAGTAGAGGCCAAAAAATACATAGTTTGAGTACTTCATGCATGAACCGGCACATGG
Source organism: Phyllobates terribilis (assembly GCF_046119375.1). Taxonomy (NCBI): domain Eukaryota; kingdom Metazoa; phylum Chordata; class Amphibia; order Anura; family Dendrobatidae; genus Phyllobates; species Phyllobates terribilis. Next base: position 7,730,130 of record NW_027362792.1, read on the forward strand.
ACATGAAGCATAAGTTGCAGTGGGAAGCTCAGTGTGCTACAATGCGGCCTAGCCGGCCGGGCCAACCACCGTCTGCCATATCTTGTGCATCCGCGGCCTCTTCATCCTCTGTGACTGGGGGGACAGCAGCCACACCTGTTTTGGGGCGCAGACCTGCCACCTCTTTACCCGCAACAGCCAGCGTGATTGGCAGGTCATCATTTTCTTTGGAGGTGGTAACACCAGCTGGTGTTGAGCACTGTCCGACATCAATAGCACCACCTTTGGATCAAGGCAACCTAACATGTCAGCCTGCATCTTCCTCACAGACGGGCAGTTTGCCGGAGACACCCTTATCAACCCCATCTAAGCACAATAGCCAGCCCTCGGTCCCTCAGATGTGGACAAGTAAAAGACCATTTCCTCCTAGCCATGAGAAAGCTAAGAGGTTGAATTTCACCATCTGCAAGCTCTTGGCTACAGAAATGATGCCTTTCCGCCTGGTAGACACAGAGGATTTTCGAGACCTTATGTCGGTCGCCGTGCCCCAGTACCAGATGCCCAGTCGGCACTACTTCTCAAAGAAAGGTGTGCCTGTGCTCCACCAGCATGTCGCACACAACATCACCGCTTCTTTGAGAAACTCTGTGTGTGACAGGGTGCATTTCACCACAGACACTTGGATGAGTTGGCATGGACAGGGGCGTTACATGTCGCTGACTGGGCACTGGGTAACTATGGTGACAGCAGGACAAGGGGCTGCTGTCCAAGTCTTGCCGTCCCCACGAGTTGTGCGTCAATCCTCTTTATGTCAAAGTTCCTCCACTGCTTCTGCCTCCTCAACCTCCTCTCGGTCTTCCACCTGCTCCCAAAGCCTGTCTGGTCATGCCACAAGCTTTCTAACTGCGCAGAAGGGATCCTGCACACCTCCTTACTATGCTGGCAGTAGGGCTCAACGTCATCAGGCGGTTTTTACATTGAAATGTCTGGGAAATGTGAGTCACACAGCTGAGGAGTTGTGGTCAGCTCTGGAGAACCAATTTCATGAATGGTTGTCTCCACTGGACCTGAAACCAGGGAAGCCCGTGTGCGACAATGCTGCAAACCTGGGTGCGGCCCTTCGCCGGGGCAATGTCACACACGTGCCTTGTATGGCTCACGTGTTGAACCTGTTTGTCCAGCAATTTTTAGCCCACTATCCCAGACTATATGGCCTTCTGCAGAGGGCACGGTCGCTGTGTGCTCACTTCCGCCGTTCGCATCCCGCAGCTCAGTGACTTACATCTCTACAGAAGTCGTTGGGCCTGCCACTTCACCGGCTAAAATGCGATGTGCCTACCCAGTGGAATTCAACTCTGCACATGTTGCAGCGACTGTGGCAGCACCGACAAGCCCTGGTGCAATACGTTCTGACGTATAGCCTGGGCCAACGAGATCCAGAGGTGGGGCAAATCACGCTGGAGGAGTGGTCTCAGATCAGGGACCTATGCACCCTTCTGCACAGTTTTGAAATGGCGACGAAGATGTTTAGTGCTGACGATGCCATTATCAGCATGACTATTCCGGTGATTTACATGCTGGAGCACATGTTAAACAGAATTCGGAGTCAGGTGGTGGCACAAGAGGAGGTGGAGGAAGTAGAGGAGGAGGAGTTGTATGCGGAAGGGCTAACATCTGCAAGGTCCAGACGGTCGGCAGCACCAAGGCGGCAGGCATGTGAGGGTGGGGGAGATGGTTTTACCAGGGCGCATGGTTGCAGCCAAACTAGTGAGGAAGGTGCAGGAGCCCAGGAAGAAGTGGAGGACGAACTGATGGAAGACTCAACAGATGAGGGAGACCTTGATCACATTTCTGTTGTGCGAGGTTGGGGGGAGAGGACAGAGGAAGGAAGCATGATTGTTACCTCGCCACCAACACAACAGGGACTTGGTACTCCTGGATGCGCAACACACATGAGTGCCTTCTTGCTGCACTACCTGCAACATGACCCTCGAATTGTGAGAATTAGAAATAATCCTGACTACTGGGTTGCCACACTGTTAGATCCCCGGTACAAAAGTAAATTTGCAGAAATTATTCCTGCCATAGAAAGGGATGCACGCATGCAGGAGTATCAGCAGAGACTGTTGCAGAATCTTACATGTGCTTTTCCACAAAATACCAGTGGTGCACGTAGTGAATCTCACAGTTCCAACTTGCCAACCGTGGGACCGTCAAGTGTTCAGCACTCAAACCGTAACAGAACCACAGTATCTGCTGGTAACATCAATTTTGCGGAATCATTTCACCACTTTTTTAGCCCATCGTTTGCAAGGCCACAGGAGACAAGAAGTCTGACACATAGTCAACGCCTAGAGACGATGGTACAGGAGTATCTCCAAGTAAACCTTGAAGCCACGACTGTGTCACTGGACCATTGCTCTTTTTGGGCTTCCAATCTGGATAAATGGCCGGAGCTAGCCACTTACGCCTTGGAGATCTTGTCATGCCCCGCAGCCAGCGTTCTGTCTGAACGTGTGTTCAGCGCTGCTGGTGGTGTGCTGACAGATAAGCGCACGCGGCTCTCCACTGATAATGTAGACAGACTCACGTTCATAAAGATGAACAAATCATGGATCCGAAACGACTTTTCTACCCCTGTGTCATCCTGGGGAGAGTAAAAGCTTGATGATTGGTTAAAATCACCCTACCAACCATTTTAAGCTTTCAAATTACTAATCATGTTTATCTGTATCTTGGCTGGAAAATAATTTGGGCTTTGTAGCAGTGTGCAGCACTGATTCTATTAGGCCATCTATAATAAGCTCCACCAGATTTAAAATTACTAATCATGTTTATCTGTATCTTGACTGGAAAATAATTTGGGCTTTGTAGCAGTGTGCAGCACTGATCCTATTAGGCCATCTATACTAAAGCTTCACCAGATTTAAAATTAATAATAATTTTTAGCTGCATCTAGCCCGGAAAATAATTTTGGGGCTCCGAGATGCGCAAGACACATAAGTGCCTTCTTGCAGCACTACCTGCAGCATGACCCTCATATTGTCAGAATTCGAAGTAATCATGACTACTGGGTTGCCACACTCTTAGATCCCCCAAACTTTTCGATCAACCTTTTCATTTTAATAAAGACCAAAAAAATTGTCATTTTTGAAATTATAAGCATTAGCAGGTTGTTAGAAACTGAAATCAAACAGTTTTCAACTCAAAACTTTATTCTAGGTGATGTTACATTTTCACATAGTACCCCTTGTTCGAAAGGAGCTTTTGAACTCTCTCGTCCATTGAATTTGTCAGGTTTTGGATGGTTTCTGCTTCAATTGTTTTGCATGAGGACAGAATACCCTCCCAGAGCTGTTGCTTAGATGTGAACTGCCTCCCGCCATCATAGACACTCCTTTTAATGATGCTCCAAAGGTTCTGAATGGGGTAGAGGTCAGGGGAGCATGGGGGTCACACCATAAGTTTGTACCCTTTTATGCCCATATCAGCCAGAGATGCAGATGTTTTATGTGCAGCTTGAGATGGTGCATTATCATGCAGAAAAATGATCTTGCTGTGAAATACACAGTTCTTCTTCTTGAACCATGGCAGGAAGTGCTGTTTGAGAAAATCCACATACATTATGGAGTTCATCTTTAGCGCCTTCAAGGATCCTAAAGGGGCCGACAATCTCTCTCCCCATGATTCCAGCCCAAAACATTACTCCACCTCCTCCATGTTGGCGCTGTAGCCGTGTTTGCGTGGGGTGTCCATCAACCAGCCATCCTCCACTCCATCCATCTGGACCATCGAGCGCTGCACGGCACTCATCCGTGAACAAAACAGTTTTGAAATCAGTCTTCATGTAATGTTTGGCCCACTGGAGCCGTTTCTGCTTGTGTGAAGTGGATAGAGGAGGTCGACAGGATGGCGTTTGCACAGCTGCAAACCTCTGAAGGACCCTGCATCTTGTTGTTCGGGGGACGTTGGAGGCACAAGCAGCTTCAAAAACTTGTCTGCTGCTATGACAAGGCTTTTTTGCCGCTGCTCTTTCAACCTGACGTAATTGCCTGTAGGAAAGAGTCCTCAATTTGCCCTTATCAGCACGCACACGTGTGTACTGTGAATCAGCTACATACTTCTTGATTGCCAAGACACTTCATCCTGATCATCGCACAATGTTGATTGTAGTCATGCCTTGACCTAAACACTCCACAATTTGTTGCTTCTCAGCAGCCGACACATCCTTTTTCTTTCCCATTTTGGCAGAAAATGTAGGCTGCTTAATAATGTGAGACAGCCTTCTTAAGTAGTCTTGCCTTTCATTGGACACACCTGCCAAACTAATTAGCACAGGTGCCCGCAATTGCTTACAGTGATACAAAGAGTAGAGATGAGCGGTGTTCGACTAGAACTGTTCGCCAATCTCAAATTCGAGCTGTTTTGGGCGGTGTTCGAGTTGTTCGACAAACCCGAACGATTTGCAAAAAATTCGGCTGTTCGAGGTTATGTTCGATAACTGTTCGTGCACCAAAAGCTTGTCCTGCATGTCTGGCGCTATTTTGAGCACCAATCATGCAGGGATTGTCTGCCACTCACTGTAATGCCACAGCCATGGTGGTTGTGGCATTACAGTGATTGCCCAAATCGATGGAACAGTGCCAACAGTGAAACATGAAAAGCCGGCAATTCATCAGCGGCATACACCGGTACCCGACAATTTAGAACCGAAAGAATAGAGCTTCACACATAGATTAGATAGATAGAAATATGTCAGTCACACATATAAGAAGCACAGTGACAGTGTTGCTTACTGTACTTGTCATTTAGTGTAAAGGATTTATCAAAAAAAATAATAGTGTTTTCATGCACCGTCTCTTTAAAAAAGCCGGCCGGCAATTCAGCAGCGGTACCCGACAATTTATAACAGACAGAATAGAGCTTCACACATAGATTAGATAGATAGAAACATGTCAGTCACATATATATGAAGTACATTGACAGTGTGGATTACTGTACTTGTCATTTAGTGTAAAGGATTTATTAAAAAAAAATAATAGTGTTTTCATGCACCGTCTCTTTAAAAAAGCCGGCCGGCAATTCAGCATCTGTACCCGACAATTTAGAATAGAAGGAATAGAGAATCACACATAGATTAGGTAGATAGAAACATGTCAGCCACATATATATGAAGTACAGTGACAGTGTTGCTTACTGTACTTGTCATTTAGTATAAAGGATTTATTAAAAAAAATAATAGTGTTTTCATGCACTGTCTCTTTAAAAAAGCCGGCCGGCAATTCAGCATCTGTACCCGACAATTTAGAATAGAAGGAATAGAGAATCACACATACATTAGATAGATAGAAACATGTCAGTCACATATATATGAAGTACAGTGATAGTGTTGATTACTGTACTTGTCATTTAGTGTTAAAATAAAGGATTTATTTTAAAAAAAATTGGCGTGGGGTTCCCCGTAATTTTAGTCTCTAGCGGAGGTTAAGCAGACAGCTGGGGCAGATGTTTGAAGCCTGGGAAGGGGGTAATACCCACGGAGCTTCCCAGGCTACTAATATCAGCCCCCAGCTGAATACCTAGCCTTTACTAGCTATTAAAATGGGGGACCCCCCAAAAAAATGACGTGGGGTCCCCCCTATTTTAATAGCTAGCAAATTCTAGGCAGACAGCTGGGGGCTGATATTAATAGCCCACGAAGGGAGCCATGAATATTGGCCCCCTCCCAGGCTAGAAACACCAGCCGTCAGCCGCCCCAGAAATGGCGCATCCTTAGGATGCGCCAATTCTGGCACTTAGCCTCGCTCTTCCCACTGCCCTGTAGCGGTGGCAGTGGGGTAATAGGGTTGGGGTTGATGTCAGCTTATAATGCCAGCTGACATCAAGCCCAGGTTAGTATTGGAGAGGCGTCTATAAGACACCCCCATTACTAACCCCATAGTCAAAGTTAAAAAAAACACAAACACCCAGAATAAAGTCCTTTAATTGAAATAAAGACACATTCCTTTATTGTTCTAAATTAAACCATACTTACCATCACGCCCATTCCAGCTGAAGCCAACGATCTCCTGCAATAAAAGAAAAATAATAAAGCAACCTCATCCTTACCTTTCCATGGTTCCCACGACAGCTTCAGCTCTGCTACATCGAGATGACAGGCTGGACAACAGCAGAACGCTGCCATCCAGCCTGTCATCCCGCAGACACTGAGAAGCGCAGGCTTGCTTGCACTCCTCAGTGTCTCACTGTGACGGCATCCAGATGAGCCGAGGTCATGTCCAATGAACTCGGCGCACCTCATGCACGTCACTGACAGCGTGGGAGAATTCTCCTGCACTCAGCACTTCAGCGTGAGAATTCTCCCACACTGTCAGTGACGTACATGAGGTCAGCTGAGTTCATTGGACATGAATGAGCTCACCTCATGCACGTCACTGACAGCGTGGGAGAATTCTCACGCTGTAGCGCTGAGTGCAGGAGAATTCTCCCACGCTGTCAGTGACGTGCATGAGGTGAGCTGAGATCATTGGACATGAATGAGCTCACCTCATGCACGTCACTGACAGCGTGGGAAAATTCTCCTGCACTCAGCGCTTCAGCGTGAGAATTTTCCCACGCTGTCAGTGACGTGCATGAGGTGAGCCGAGTTCATTGGACATGACCTCGGCTCATCTTTATGTCGTCACAGCGAGACACTGAGGAGCGCAAGCATGCCTGCGCTTCTCAGTGTCTGCGGGATGACAGGCTGGATGGCAGCGTTCTGCTGCGGTCCAGCCTGTCATCTCGATGTAGCAGAGCTGAAGCTGTCGTGGGAACCATGGAAAGGTAAGGATGAGCTTGCTTTATTATTTTACTTTTATTGCAGGAGATCATTGGCTTCAGCTGGAATGGGCGTGATGGTAAATATGGTTTAATTTAGAACAATAAAGAATTGTGTGTTTATTTCAATTAAAGGACTTTATTCTGGGTGTTGTGTTTTTTTAAATACTTTACTAGAAATTCATGGTGGTCATATCTAATATTGGCGTGACCCCATGAATTTCGGGCTTAGGGCCAGCTGATAATGCCCCCAACCATCACACCCATTCCAGCTGAAGCCAACGATCTCCTGCAATAAAAGAAAAATAATAAAGCAACCTCATCCTTACCTTTCCATGGTTCCCAGGACAGCTTCAGCTCTGCTACATCGAGATGACAGGCTGGACCGCAGCAGAACGCTGCCATCCAGCTTGCCATGCCGCACACACTGAGAAGCGCAGGCTTGCTTGCACTCCTCAGTGTCTGTTTCTAGCCTGGGAGGGGGCCAATATTCATGGCTCCCTTCCTGGGCTATTAATATCAGCCCCCAGCTGTCTGCCTAGCCTTTGCTAGCTATTAAAATAGGGGGGACCCCACGTCAATTTTTTGGGGGGTCCCCCATTTTAATAGCTAGTAAAGGCTAGGCATTCAGCTGGGGGCTGAAATTAGTAGCCTGGGAAGCTCCGTGGGTATTACCCCCTTCCCAGGCTTCAAACATCTGCCCCAGCTGTCTGCTTAACCTCCGCTAGAGACTAAAATTACGGGGAACCCCACGCCAATTTTTTTTAATAATAAATCCTTTATTTTAATACTAAATGACAAGTACAGTAACCAACACTATCACTGTACTTCATATATATGTGACTGACATGTTTCTATCTATCTAATCTATGTGTGATGCTCTATTCTGTCTGTTATAAATTGTCGGGTACCGCTGCTGAATTGCCGGCCGGCTTTTTTAAAGAGACGGTGCATGAAAACACTAATATTTTTTTTGATAAATCCTTTACACTAAATGACAATTACAGTAAGCAACACTGTCACTGTACTTCATATATATGTGGCTGACATGTTTCTATCTATCTAATCTATGTGTGATTCTCTATTCCTTCTATTATAAATTGTCGGGTACAGATGCTGAATTGCCAGCCGGCTTTTTTAAAGAGACGGTGCATGAAAACACTATTATTTTTTTTAATAAATCCTTTGCAGTAAATGACAAGTACAGTAAGCAACACTGTCACAGTACTTCATATATATGTGACTGACATGTTTCTATCTATCTAATCTATGTGTGTTGCTCTATTCCTTCATGTCTAAATTGTCGGGTACCGGTGTATACCGCTGCTGAATTGCCGGCGGCTTTTTTAAAGAAAGCGTCTTCTGAGCAGTTTGTGACCTTTTGGACACCTTTGCAGGTGTTTTCTATGTGTTCCTATGTGTTTTTGTTTGCCTGCCATTGGTTTTAACGGTGTTCGACGGTGTTCTAAGGTGTTCGACGAACAGTTCGACGAACAGTTCCTCGAACATCCCGGTGTTCGACGAACCGAACCGAACCCGAACACTACGGGGGTTGCTCAACACTAATAAAGAGCCCTGACACACATCACCATCAATGAGTTTAACTGAGAAACAAACAAATTCTTCCCTTATCACTCCTAAACACTTTTTGCATAATAATTTGGAACACAGTGTACATGTGCTTTTCCACAAAACACCAGTGGTTCACGTAGTGAATCTTACAGTTCTAACTTGCCAACCGTGGTCTGTATGGAGTTGTTCAATAAAGGGCCCAAAATTAAGATAACATAGATGGGAGAGGTCTCTATGAATAGGAATTCCTAAGTATTTGATACCCTGTGAGGGCCAGGCAAAGGGAAAGTTGGACTGGATGGAATCCTATATGGATTTGGGGAGGGAGACATCGAGGGCCTCAGACTTCGCTGCATTGATTTTAAAATTTGACCATGTAACAAAGTGATCTATTTCAGCCATAACAGCATGGATGGATATATGTGATTGAGTGATATATACTAGGACATCATCAGCAAATAGAGAGCACTTGTACTCGGTGCTTCCCACCTCAATCCACCTAATATTGGGGTTATGGCGAATTGATGAGAGCAGGTGCTCCGTCACTAGGATGTATAAGAGAGGAGACAGAGGACATCCCTGCCTTGTCCCATTGGTGATTGTGAAAGGTGATGAATAGTGTTGAGCCACCCCCGTAGTGTTCGGGTTCGGTTCGGTTCGTCGAACACCGGGATGTTCGAGGAACTGTTCGTCGAACTGTTCGTCGAACACCTTAGAACACCGTCGAACACCGTTAAAACCAATGGCAGGCAAACAAAAACACATAGAAACACATAGAAAACACCTGCAAAGGAGTCCAAAAGCTGACAAACTGCTCTGAAGACACTCTCTTTAAAAAAGCCGGCCGGCAAATTCAGCAGCGGCATACACCAGTACCCGACAATTTAGACAAGAAGGAATAGAGCATCACACATAGATTAGATAGATAGAAACATGTCAGTCACACATATAAGAAGCACAGTGACAGTGTTGGTTACTGCACTTGTCATTTAGTGTAAAGGATTTATTAAAAAAAATTTAGTGTTTTCATGCACCGTCTCTTTAAAAAAGCCGGCCGGCAATTCAGCATCTGTACCCGACAATTTAGAACAGAAAGAATAGAGCTTCACACATAGATTAGATAGATAGAAACATGTCAGTCACATATATATGAAGTACAGTGACAGTGTTGCTTACTGTACTTGTCATTTAGTGTAAAGGATTTATTTAAAAAAATAATAGTGTTTTCATGCACTGTCTCTTTAAAAAAGCCGGCCGGCAATTCAGCAGCGGTACCCGACAATTTAGAACAGAAAGATAGAGCATCACACATAGATTAGATAGATAGAAACATGTCAGTTACATTTATAATAAGTACAGTGACAGTGTTGGTTACTGTACTTGTCATTTAGTGTTAAAATAAAGGATTTATTAAAATAAAAATTGGCGTGGGATCCCCCATAATTTTAGGCTCTAGCGGAGGTTAAGCAGACGGCTGGGGCAGATGTTTGAAGCCTCGGAAGGGGGTAATACCCATGGAGCTTCCCAGGCTACTAATATCAGCCCCCAGCTAAATACCTAGCCTTTACTAGCTATTAAAATGGGGGACCCCCCAAAAAAATGACGTGGGGTCCCCCCATTTTAATAGCTAGCAAAGGCTAGGCAGACAGCTGGGGGCTGATATTAATAGCCCAGGAAGGGTGCCATGAATATTGGCCCCCTCCCAGGCTAGAAACACCAGCCGTCAGCCGCCCCAGAAATGGCGCATCCATAGGATGCGCCAATTCTGGCACTTAGCCTCGCTCTTCCCACTGCCCTGTAGCGGTGGCAGTGGGGTAATAGGGCTGGGGTTGATGTCAGCTTATAATGCCAGCTGACAACAAGCCCAGGTTAGTAATGGAGAGGCATCTATAAGACACCTCCATTACTAACCCCATAGTCAAAGTTAAAAAAAACACAAACACCCAGAATAAAGTCCATTAATTGAAATAAACACACAATTCTTTATTGTTCTAAATTAAACCATACTTACCGTCACGCCCATTCCAGCTGAAGCCAACGATCTCCTGTAATAAAAATAAAATAATAAACCAACATCATCCTTACCTTTCCATGGTTCCCAGAACAGCTCCAGCTCTGCTACATCGAAATGACTGGCTGGACCGCAGCAGAACGTTGCCATCCAGCCTGTCATCCCGCGGACACTGAGAAGCGCAGGCATGCTTGCTCTCCTCACTGTCTCGCTGTGACGGCATCAAGATGAGCCGAGGTCATGTCCAATGAACTCGGCTCACCTCATGCACGTCACTGACAGCGTGGGAAAATTCTCACGCTGAAGCGCTGAGTGCAGGAGAATTTTCCCACGCTGTCAGTGAGGTGCATGAGGTGAGCTGAGTTCATTGGACATGAGCTCACCTCATGCACGTCACTGACAGCGTGGGAGAATTCTCCTGCACTCAGCACTTCAGCGTGAGAATTTTCCCACGCTGTCAGTGACGTGCATGAGGTGAGCCGAGTTCATTGGACATGACCTCGGCTCATCTGGATGCCGTCACAGCCTGACACTGAGGAGCACAAGCATGCCTGCGCTTCTCAGTGTCCGCGGGATGACAGGCTGGATGGCAGCGTTCTGCTGCGGTCCAGCCTGTCATCTCGATGTAGCAGAGCTGAAGCTGTCGTGGGAACCATGGAAAGGTAAGGATGAGGTTGGTTTATTATTTTTCTTTTATTGCAGGAGATCGTTGGCTTCAGCTGGAATGCGTGTGATGGTAAGTATGGTTTAATTTAGAACAATAAAGAAATGTGCGTTTATTTCAATTAAAGGACTTTATTCTGAGTGTTGTGTTTTTTTTAAATACTTTACTAGAAATTCATGGTGGTCATGTCTAATACTGGCGTGACCCCATGAATTTTGGGCTTGGGGCCAGCTGATAATACCAAGCTGGCCCTAACCCCTTTATTACCCAGTGAGCCACCGCACCAGGGCCCTGGATGAGTTGGGTACAGCGCCAAAAGAAGGCGCTTCTATGAACGTGCCATTTTCCGGGGTGGCTGCGGACTGCAATTTGCAGCGGGGGGGGCCCAGAAAGCTTGGGCCTCCCTGCGCTGCAGATTCCAGCCCCCAGCTGCCTAGTTGTACCTGGCTGGACACAAAAATAGGGCGAAGCCCCACGTATTTTTTTTTTAATTATTTCATGAAATTCATGAAATAATTAAGAAAAAAAGGCCTTCCCTATATTGTTGTATCCGGCCAGGTACAAATAGTCAGCTGGTGTTTGGGGTCAGCCCGTTCCTGCCTGCTGTACCTGGCTGGACACAAATAAAGTGCGAAGCCCCACTTTATTTTTTTTTAATTATTTCATGAAATTCATGAAATAATTAAGAAAAAAAGGTCTTCCCTATATTGTTGTGTCCGGCCAGGTACAAATAGGCAGCTAGTGGTTGGGGGCAGCCCGTTCCTGCCTGCTGTACTTGGCTGGACACAAATATAGTGCGAATCCCCACTTCAATTTTTTTTAATTATTTCATGAAATTCATGAAATAATTAAGAAAAAAAGGCCTTCTCTATATTGTTGTGTCCGGCCAGGTACAAATAGGCAGCTGGTGGTTGGGGGCAGCCCGTTCCTGCCTGCTGTACCTGGCTGGACACAAATATAGTGCGAAGCCCCACTTCAATTTTTTTAAATTATTTCAGGAAATTCATGAAATAATTAAAAAAAAATTGACGTGGGGCTTCGCACTATATTTGTGTCCAGTCAGGTGCAGCAGGCAGGAACGGGCTGCCCCCAACCACCAGCTGCCTATTTGTACCTGGCCGGACACAACAATATAGGGAAGCCCTTTTTTACCTAATTATTTCATGAAATAATTTAAAGAAAATTGACGTGGGGCTTCGCCCTGTTTTTGTGTCCAGCCAGATACAACTAGGCAGCTGGGGGCTGGAATCCGCAGCGCAGGGAGGCCCAAGCTTTCTGGGCCACCCCCGCTGCAAATTGCAGTCCGCAGCCACCCCGGAAAATGGTGCGTTCATAGAAGCGCCATCTTCTGGCGCTGTACCCAACTCATCCAGGGCCCTGGTGCGGTGGCTCACTGGGTAATAAAGGGGTTAAGGCCAGCTTGGCATTATCAGCTGGCCCTAAGCCCGAAATTCATGGGGTCACGCCAATATTAGACATGACCACCATGAATTTCTAGTAAAGTATTTAAAAAAAACACAACACCCAGAAAAAAGTCCTTTAATTGAAATAAACACACAATTCTTTATTGTTCTAAATTAAACCATACTTACCATCACGCCCATTCCAGCTGAAGCCAACGATCTCCTGAAATAAAAGAAAAATAATAAAGCAACATCATCCTTACCGTTCCATGGTTCCCATGACAGCTTCAGCTCTGCTACATCGAGATGACAGGCTGGACCGCAGCAGAACGCTGCCATCCAGCCTGTCATCCCGCAGACACTGAGAAGCGCAGGCTTGCTTGCGCTCCACAGTGTCTCTCTGTGAGGGCATCCAGATGAGCCGAGTTAATGTCCAATGAACTCGGCTCACCTCATGCACGTCACTGACAGCGTGGGAAAATTCTCCTGCACTCAGCGCTTCAGCGTGGGAGAATTCTCACACTGAAGCACTGAGTGCAGGAGAATTCTCCCACGCTGTCAGTGACGTGCAGGAGGTGAGCTGAGTTCATTGGACATGAGCTCACCTTATGCACGTCACTGACAGCGTGGGAAAATTCTCCTGCACTCAGCGCTTCAGCGTGGGAGAATTCTCACGCTGAAGCGCTGAGTGCAGGAGAATTCTCCCACGCTGTCAGTGACGTGCAGGAGGTGAGCTGAGTTCATTGGACATGAGCTCACCTTATGCACGTCACTGACAGCGTGGGAGAATTCTCCTGCACTCACCGCTTCAGCGTGAGAATTTTCCCACGCTGTCAGTGACGTGCATGAGGTGAGCCGAGTTCATTGGACATGAACTCGGCTCTTCTGGATGCCGTCACAGAGAGACGCTGAGCAGCGCAAGCAAGCCTGCGCTTCTCAGTGTCTGCGGGATGACAGGCTGGATGGCAGCTTTCTGCTGCGGTCCAGCCTGTCATCTCAATGTAGCAGAGCTGAAGCTGTCGTGGGAACCATGGGAAGGTAAGGATTATGTTGCTTTATTATTTTTCTTTTATTGCAGGGGATCGTTGGCTTCAGCTGGAATGGGCGTGATTGTAAGTATGGTTTAATTTAGAACAATAAAGAATTGTGTCTTTATTTCAATTAAAGGACTTTATTCTGGGTGTTTGTGTTTTTTTTTAACTTTGACTATGGGGTTAGTAATGGGGGTGTCTCATAGACGCCTCTCCATTACTAACCTGGGCTTGATGTCAGCTGGCATTATAAGCTGACATCAACCCCCAGCCCTATTACCCCACTGCCACCGCTACAGGGCAGTGGGAAGAGCGAGGCTAAGTGCCAGAATTGGCGCATCCTATGGATGTGCCATTTCTGGGGCGGCTGACGGCTGGTGTTTCTAGCCTGGGAGGGGGCCAATATTCATGGCTCCCTTCCTGGGCTATTAATATCAGCCCCCAGCTGTCTGCCTAGCCTTTGCTAGCTATTAAAATAGGGGGGACCCCACGTCAATTTTTTGGGGGGTCCCCCATTTTAATAGCTAGTAAAGGCTAGGCATTCAGCTGGGGGCTGATATTAGTAGCCTGGGAAGCTCCGTGGGTATTACCCCTTCCCAGGCTTCAAACATCTGCCCCAGCCGTCTGCTTAACCTCCGCTAGAGACTAAAATTATGGGGGATCCCACGCCAATTTTTTTTTAAATAAATCCTTTATTTTAACACTAAATGACAAGTACAGTAAGCAACACTGTCACTGTACTTCATATATATGTGACTGACATGTTTCTATCTATCTAATCTAAGTGTGATGCTCTATTGCTTCCATTCTAAATTGTCGGGTACAGATGCTGAAATGCTGGCCGGCTTTTTTAAAGAGACAGTGCATGAAAACACTATTATTTTTTTTAATAAATCCTTTACACTAAATGGCAAGTACAGTAATCAACACTGTCACTGTACTTCTTATATATGTGACTGACATGTTTCTATCTATCTAATCTATGTGTGATTCTCTATTCCTTCTATTCTAAATTGTCGGGTACCGCTGCTGAATTGCCGGCCGGCTTTTTTAAAGAGACGGTGCATGAAAACACTAATATTTTTTTTTATAAATCCTTTACACTAAATGACAAGTACAGTAATCAACACTGTCACTGTACTTCATATATCTGTGACTGACATGTTTCTATCTATCTAATCTATGTGTGATGCTCTATTCTTTCGGTTCTAAATTGTCGGGTACCGGTGTATGCCGCTGATGAATTGCCGGCTTTTCATGTTTCACTGTGAGCACAGTTCCCATCGATTTGGGCAATCACTCTAATGCCACAACCACCATGGCTGTGGCATTACAGTGAGTGGCAGACAATCCCTGCATGATTGGTGCTCTAAATAGCGCCAGACATGCAGGACACGCTTTTGGTGCACGAACAGTTATCGAACATAACCTCGAACAGCCGAATTTTTTGCAAATCGTTCGGGTTCGTCGAACAACTCGAACACCGCCCAAAACAGCTCGAATTTGAGATTGGCGAACAGTTCTAGTCGAACACCGCTCATCTCTAGTGATGAAAATGTTCTGATGCACCCCCTGGGCCTTGGGACACCCGGAGCCGGACCCTTTTTGGTGGATGCTGGTGGTTGTAGTCTTCGTGGCGGCGACCCGGTTCCGTGGTTCAGGGCGGTCAAACCAGTGGCGGAACTATTTATGTGGTTTTGATGTTTAAATGTCCGACTACGCCACCCGTGGATTGCGGTCAGAGTGAACCGCCGCTGCAGGGCAGACCGCTGAGGCTGGTGTTGTGGGTGCAGCAGAGCGTAGCATAACTCCCCACGGGAGGAGTATAGCCTCAGGGCAGTGTATGCGGAGGATGGGGGTGATGGTGCAGGGCAGCAGCAGTAGCGACACGGAGTCAGTGATGCAGTCCAGGGCCTTTACTCACAGTTCTTATTATCCAGATCACGTCTGCAGGTAACGGCTGCCCACGTCATACTGTGCTCACCAGGTGAGGGGCTCAGACAACTCCCAGATAACTTTGGAGCGCTTCACAGGACCCCCTTTGTGTGTCCTTTGTCTGGCCTTTCTTACCAACCCTTCTGTCCGGCTGCCTCGGGCCTCCTCTTGGTAAACTTGGCGCCAGTTTCCCTGACCCTATGTGGTGCCTTCCTAGCGGGTGTAGCGAGGGGCTGCGCCACATAAAATGTCACAGCCTCCGGTTTCTAGCTGAGGGTCGTTTCCTGCCTCCATTAGTTTCGGGGACCGGTCTCCCCCTTTGGCCTGACCCCTCCACGCAGGTGGATTCGGGCGTGCGGTGGCGACTCGCCCGTCCGCACCCCTGGTATCTCTTCATTCCTCATTCCTGGAGCCTTCTCTGCTCCTCTTCCTTCCTTCTCCCTCTTCCAGGCCTGGGCCTCTGTTACTAGGCAAGCCTCCGGAGCAGAGCTCATGCAGAGCCCCTGCTCCCTACCGCTTCTGCTCAGACTTCTCTGCACTGAACTAAGATGGTGCCCACCTTTTATACTCCCTTCTCAATGCACCCAGGAACTGCTTCCTCCCTGCTCCTGCACTACAGGGTTCCCCTTCCTCAGTGTTCCCTCCCCCCACTCCAGCCAGGGACAGGGACTGTCGTGCCCATCTCAGAGGCATATTGGTTGTCCTGCCCCACGGCAATGTGGTGTAATGCATGCAGGTGTCGGCTCCTGATCCACACTCCATCCGTACCTGAGAGTGAGATATCACACCTCTGGGTGAGGTGCAATACCTCTGTAGCAACCGAGCCCTCAGGGTGCTACAGTTCCATTTATCTTCAGCCTAGGTGACGTATTGTGATACAGGGCCGTGATTTTGGCTATAAAAGGGTCCCCTAGACCCCTACCCCAAGCTTTTTAAGAGAATCATATATGGCGTGCCAGGAGACTCTATGGAATGCTTTCTCAGCATCCAACGAGAGTATCTAATTACAAATTTTTAACTGCATCTAGCCCAGGAAATACTTTGTGCCTAGTAGCAGTGTCTGCTAGTCAGCGGATTATCCCGGCTGTTAAGCAAGCTACACCACCTGTAGTTTGGACACTTAATTTTTTCAAAGGAAATGCTTCGGGACCACGGGATACTCAGTGAAGAGCATCAGGAGGCACCCCAAGGCATAGGGGCTGGGACTGGCAGTAGGATGCATTGCGGTGGATAGCCGAGCTTTATAAAAGCTTTTTAACTGCAGCAGCTTTAGTGGACGCTACTTGAGCTGGAATTACGCGGCTGCTGGCATGAGACTTGCCCTCCAATAGATCCTTGTAAATGGATTTAAAGTGTATTCATTCAAATTAGAGAGACAATTTAAATTAAAAAGCTTAGAGCTGCCTCCACTACAGGGGGGCTCGCTCGACCCAACGGCAGACAGGCACCAGTATTGGGAGAGGGGGGCTGGCTGTCAGGGTTCACTGCGGCTCTGGCACAAACCCGGCGACATGGAGGTGGCACGGGCAGGAGCAGACTGAATGTGTCAGCTTCTCACTTTTTGGATTTTAGAAGGGCATGACATGCCTATATCTGTGTCTCCCCCTCCTTTTACTCCTCCACCTCTTTTCTTTTCGCATGACTATATGTACTTGTCACTTTTCCATGTGTTAGTTGTGTCTTCTGAGCAGTTTGTCAGCTTTTGGACACCTTTGAAGGTGTTTTCTATGTGTTTCTATGTGTTTCTATGTGTTTTTGTTTGCCTGCCATTGGTTTTAACGGTGTTCGAAGGTGTTCGACGAACACACGGGTGTTCAACGAACCGAACCGAACTTGAACACTACGGGGGTGGCTCAACACTAATCCCCAGTTCCGTTGATATTTTGGCTGCTGCTATTGTCATTTAGATTTTTGGATTTTTGTATTTAAATCTATCCTTTTCCTCCCCATTTTATTCCTTTTGAAAAGACGCGCACATGTGACATCTGCACATCAATGGCTATTCTAAGCTGAATGTTCCTGCTTTCATCAGATTGCAGCAGCTATGCAGTTTGACCCTGGGCAAGTACTGGCATGGGAGACTGGCTGGGAATCCCTGGTTCAGTTGACATTTTGGCTGCTGCTATTGTCATTTGGATTTTTGCTTTTAAAATCTAACCTTTCACTCCCCATTTTATTCCTTTTGAAAAGACGCGCACATGTGACATCTGCATGTCAGCAGCCATTCTAAGCTGAATGTGCCTCCCCTCGTCAGATTGCAGCCGCTTCGCGTTTGAGGCTGGGCAAGTACCGGCATGGGAGACTGGCTGGGAATCCCGTATTCCGTCGACATTTTGGCTGCTGCTATTGTCATTTGGATTTTTGGATTTTGTTTTTAAAATCTGACCTTTCCCTCCTCATTTTATTCATTTTGAAAAGACGCGCACATGTGACCTTTGCACGTCAACGGCCATTCTAAGCAGAATGTGCCTGCCCTCATCAGATCTCTGCTGCTATGCAGCTTGAGGCTGGGCAAGTACCAGCATGGGAGACTGGCTGGGAATTCTTGGTTCCGTTGACATTTTGGCTGCTGCTATTGTCATTTGGATTTTTGTTTTTAAAATCTAACATTTCCCTCCCCATTTTATTCCTTTTGAAAAGACGCGCACATGTGACATCTGCACGTCAATGGCCATTCTTAGTTGAATGTGCCTTCTCTTGTCAGGTTGCAGCTGCTATGAAGCTTGAGGATGGGAAAGTACAGGCATGGGAGACCGTATGGGAATCCCTGGTTCTGTTGATATTTTGGCTGCTGCTATTGTCATTTGGATTTTTGTTTTTAAAATCTTATCTTTCCCTCCCCTTTTATTCCTTTTGAAAAGACGTGCAAATGTGGCATCTGCGCGTAAACGTCCGTTCTAAGCTGAATGTACCTGCTCCACATCAGATCACATCTGCTACACAGCTTGAGACCAGGCAAGTACTGGCATTGGAGACTGGCTGGGAATCCCTGGTTCCATTGACATTTTGGCTGCTGCTATTGTCATTTGGATTTTTGGATTAATGTTTTTAAAATCTAACATTTCCCTCCCCATTTTATTACTTTTGAAAAGACACGCACATGTGACATCTACCTATCAACGGCCTTTCAAAGCTGAATGTGCCTGCTCTTTGTCAGACTGCATCTGCTACACAGCTTGAGGCCAGGCAAGTACTGCCATGGGAGACTGGCTGGGAATCTCTGATTCCATTAACATTTTTGATGCTGCTATTGTCATTTCGATTTTTGGTTTTAAAATCTAACCTTTCCCTCCCCATTTTATTCCTTTTGAAAAGACACGCACATGTGCCATCACTATGTCAACGGTCAATCGAAGTCAAATGTGCCTTCCCTCATCAGATTGCTGCAGCTATGCAGCTTGAGGTCGGGCAAGTACCAGAAAGGGAAACAGGCTGAGAAACCCCGTTTCCGCTGACATTTTGGCTGCTGCTATTTTCATTTTGATTTTGGGATGTTTGTTTTTAAAATCTAACATTCCCTCCCCATTTTATTCCTTTTGAAAAGACGAGCACATGTGAAATCTGCACGTCAACGGATATTCTAAGCTTTAATGTGCCTGCTATCCTCAGATCGCAGCAGCTTGAGGCCGGGCAAGTATTGGCATGGGAGACTGGCTGGGAATCCCTTGTTCCGTTGACATTTTTGCTGCTGCTATTGTCATTTTGATTTTGGGATGTTTGTTTTTAAAATCTAACCTTTCCCTACCCGTTTTATTCCTTTTGAAAAGACGCGCACATGTGATTTCTGCAAGTCAATTCCCATTCTAAGCTGAATGTGCATTCCCTCATCAGATCGCAGCTGCTATGCAGCTTGAGGCTCAGCAAGTACCAGCATGGGAGACAGGCTGAGAATCTTTGGTTCCGTCAACATTTTAGCTGCTGCTATTGCCATTTGGATTTTTGTTTTTAAAATCTAACCTTTCCCTCTCCATTTTATTACTCTTGAAAAGACGTGCACATGTGACATCTGCTTATCAGCAGCCATTCTAAGCTGATTGTGCCTGCCCTCATCATATCGCACACGCTACGCAGCTTGAGGTCGTGCAAGTACTGGCTTGGGAGACTGGCTGGGAATCCCCGGTTCAGTTGACATTTTTGCTGCAGCTATTATTATTTGGATATTTGTTTTTAAAATCTAACCTTTCCCTCCCAATTTTATTCCTTTTGAAAAGACGCGCACATGTGACATCTACATGTCAACGGCCATTCTAAACTGAATGTTCCTGCCCTTGTCATATTGCAGCTGCTATGCAGCTTGAGGTCGGGCAAGTACCGGCATAGAAGACTAGCTGGGAATCCCGGGTTCTGTTAACATATTGGCTGCTGCTATTGTCATTTGGATTTTTGGATTAATGTTTTTAAAATCTAACCTTTCCCTCCCCATTTTATTCCTTTTGAAAAGACGCGCACATGTGACATCTGCACGTCAACGGCCAATCTAAGCTGAAAGTGCCTACTCTCGTTAGATCGCAGCTTGAAGCCAGGCAAGTACCAGCATGGGAGACTGGCTGGGAATCCCCAGTTCCGTTGACATTTTTGCTGCTGCTATTGTCATTTAGATTTTTGGATTTTTGTTTTTTAAATCTAACCATTCCCTCCCCATTTTATTCCTTTTGAAAAGACGCTCACATGTGATATCTGCACATTAACGTCTATTCTAAGCTGAATGTGCCTGCCCTTGTCAGATCGCAGCCTCTATGCAGCTTGAGGCCGGGCAAGTACCGTCATGAGAGATTGGCTGGGAACCCCTTGTTCCGTTGACATTTTGTCTGCTGCTATTGTCATTTGGTTTTTTGGATTTTTGTTTTTAAAATCCAAGCTTTCACTCCCCATTTTATTCCTTTTGAAAAGATGCGCACATGTGACATCTCTACGTCAACGGCCATTCTAAGCTGAATGTGCTTTCCCTCAATAGATTACAGCTGCTGTGCAGCTTAAGGCCAGGCAAGTACTGGCATGGGAGACGGGTTGGGAATCCATGGTTCCATTGACATTATTGACTGCTGATATTGTCATTTGGATTTTGTTTTTAAAATCTAATAGTTCCCTCCCCATTTTATTCCTTTTGAAAAGACGTGCACATGTGACATTTGCACGTTGATGGCCGTTGTAAGCTGAATGTGCCTGCCCTCGTCAGATCACAGCCGCTATGCAGCTTGAGGCTGGGCAAGTACTGGCTTGGAATCCTTGGTTCCATAGACATTTTGGCTGCTGCTATTGTCATTTGGATTTTTGTTTTTAAAATCTAACCTTTCCCTCCCCATTTTATTCCTTTTGAAAAGACACGCACATGTGACATCTGCACGTCAACGGCCATTCTAAGCTGAATGTGCCTGCCCTCGTCAGATCGCAGCCGCTATGCAGCTTGAGGCTGGGCAAGTACCAGCTTAGGAGACTGGCTTGGAATCCTTGGTTCCATAGACATTTTGGCTGCTGCTGTTGTCATTTGGATTTTTGTTTTTAAAATCTAAGCTTTCCCTCCCCATTTTATTTCTTTTGAAAAGACACGCACATGTGACAGCTGCATGTCATTGGCCATTCTAAGCTGAATGTGCCTGTCCTCCTCAGATCACAGCTGCAACGCAGTTTGAGGTTGGACAAGTTCCAGCATGGGAGACTGGCTGGGAATCCCCGGTTACATTGACATTTTGGTTGCTGCTATTGTCATTTGGATTTTATGATTTTTGCTTTTAAAATCTATCCTTTCCCTCCCCATTTTATTCCCTTTTAAAAGACGCGCACATGTGAGATTTGAACGTCAACGGCCTTTCTAAGCTGAATGTGCCTAACCTCTTCAGATCACAGCCGCTACGCAGCTTGAGGCCGGCCAAGTACTGGCATCGGAGATTGGTTGGGAATCCCTGGTTCCATTGACATTTTGGCTGCTGCTATTGTATTTTGGATTTTTGGATTTTTGGATTTTTGTTTTTAAAATCTAACATTTCGCTCCCCATTTTATTCCTTTTGAAAAGACGCGCACATGTGACATCTGCATGTCAACGGCCATTCTAAGCCGATTCTGCCTGCCCTCGTCAGATCGCAGCCGCTACGAAGCTTGAAGCCGGGCAAGTACTGGTATGGGAAACGGGCTGGGAATACCTGTTTCTGTTGACATTATGGCTGCTGCTATTGGATTTTGGATTTTTGTTTTAAAAATCTAACTTTTCCCTCCTCATTTTATTCCTTTTGAAAAGACGTGCACATGTGACATCTGCACGTCAACAGCCATTCTAAGCTTTATGTGCCTGCCCTCCTCAGATCGCAGCCGCTACGCAGCTTGAGGCCGGGCAAGTACCAGCTTGGCAGATTAGCTGGGAATCCTTGGTTCCGTTGACATTTTGGCTGCTGCTATTGTCATTTGGATTTTTGGATATTTGTTTTTAAAATCTAACGTTTCCCTCCCCATTTTATTCCTTTTGAAAAGACGCGCACATGTGACATCTACAAGTCAATGGACATTCTTAGCTGAATGTGCCTTCCCTTGCCAGATGGCAGCTGTTACACTGTTTGATGCCTGGCAAGTACTGGCATGGGAGATGGGCTGGGAGTACCTGGTTCCATTGACATATTGGCTGCTGCTATTGTCCTTTAGATTTTTGTTTTTAAAATCTAACCTTTCCCTCTCCATTTTATTCCTTTTTGAAAAGACGTACACATGTGACATCTGTACATCAGCGGCCTTTGCTAAGCTGAATGTACCTTCCCTCTTCAGATCACAGCTGCTATGCAGCTTGAGGCCGGGCAAGTACCACTATGGGAGACTTGCTGGGAATCCCTAGTTGCGTTGACATTTTGGCTGCTGCTGTTGTCATTTGGATTTTTGTTTATAAAATCTAACCTTTCCCTCCCCATTTTATTCCTTTTGAAAAGACACGCACATGTGACATCTCCATGTCAACGGCCATTCTAAGCTGCATGTGCCTGACCTCGTCAGATTGCAGCTGCTACGCTGCTTGAGGCAGTCTAAGTACTGGCACGGGAGACAGGCTGGGAATCCACAGATCCACTGATATTCTGGCTGCTGCCTTTGTCATTTGGATTTTTGTTTTTAAAATCTTACCTTTCCCTCCGCATTTTATTCCTTTTGAAAAGACGTGCACATTTGACATAAGCATTTCAACGGCCATTCTAAGCTGAATGTGCCTTTCCTCATCAGATTGCAGCTGCTACGCAGCTTATGGCCAGGCAAGTACCTTTATGGGAGACTGGCTGGGTGTCCCTGGTTCCGTTGACATTTTGGCTGCTGCTATTGTCATTTAGATTTTTGTTTTTAAAATCTTTACTTTCCCTCCCCATTTTATTCCTTTTGAAAAGACGCTCACATGTGACATTTACATGTCAACGGCCATTCCAAGCTGAGTGTGTCTGCCCTTGTCAGATTGCATCTGCTACGCCAATTGAGGCTGGGCAAGTGCTGGTATGGGAGACTGGATGGGAATGCCAAGTTGTGTTGACAGTATGGCTGCTGCTATACTCATTTGGATTTTTGTTTTTAAAATCGAACCTTTCCCTCCCCATTTTATTCCTTTTGAAAAGACACGCACATTTGACATCCGTATGTCAACTGCCATTCTAAGCTGAATGTGCCTGCCCTCATCAGATCGCAGCCGCTACGCAGCTTGAGGCCTGCCAGGTACAGGTATCGGAGACTGGCTGGGAATCCCCGTTTCCATTAACATTTTGGCTGCTGCTATTGTCATTTGGATTTTTGGATTTTTGTTTTTAAAATCTAACCTTTCCCTCTCCATTTTATTCCTTTTTGAAAAGACGTACACATGTGACATCTGGACATCAGCGGCCTTTGCTAAGCTGAATGTACCTGCCCTCTTCAGATCACAGCCGCTATGCAGCTTGAGGCCGGGCAAGTACTGGCGTTGGAGACTGGTTGGGAATCCCTGGTTCTATTGACATTTTGGCTGCTGCTATTGTCTTTTGGATTTTTGGATTTTTGTTTTTAAAATCTAATCTTTCCCTCCCCATTTTATTCCTTTTCAAAAGACTCGCACATTTGACATCTGCTCGTCAAAGGCCATTCAAAGCCAAATGTGCTTTCCCTCGTTTGATCAAAGCAGCTGCGCAGCTTGAGACTGGGCTAGTCTGGCATGGGAGACTGGATGGGAATCCTCGGTTCTGTTGAAATTTTGGCTGCTGATATTGTCATTTGGATTTATGGATTTTTGTTTTTAAAATCTAATCTTTCCCTCCCCATTTTATTCCTTTTGAAAAGACGCGCACATGTGACATCTGCACGTCAAAGACCATTCTAAGCTGAGTGTGCCTGCCTTCGTCAGATCACAGATGCTATGCAGCTTGAGGCCAGGCAAGTACCAGCATTGGAGACTGGCTGGGAATCCCTGGTTCCATAGACATTTTGGCTGCTGCTATTGTCATTTGGATTTTTGTTTTTAAAATCTAACTTTTACCTAACCATTTCATTCCTTTTGAAAAGACACACACATGTGACAGCTGCACATCAAAGGCCATTCTAAGCTAAATGTGCCTGCCTTTGTTAGATTGCAGCAACTTTGCAGCTTGAGGCTGGGCAAGTACTGTTATGGGAGACTTGATGGGAATCCCCGGTTCCATTGATATTTTGGCATCTGCTATTGTCATTTGGATTTTAGGATTATTGTTTTTAAAATCTAACGTTTCCCTCCCCATTTTATTCCTTTTGAAAAGACGCGCACATGTGACATTTGCACATCAAAGGCCATTCTAAGCTCAATGTGCCCTCCCTCGTCAGATTGCAGCCGCTACACAGCTTGAGGCCGGGCAAGAAACAGCATAGGACAGTGGCTGGGAATCTCAGGTTCCGTTGACATTTTGGCTGCTGCTATTGTCATTTGCATTTTTGTTTTTAAAATTGAACCTTTCCCTCCCCATTTTATTCCTTTTGAAAAGACGAGCACATGTGGCATCTGTATGTCGACGGCCCTTCTAAGATGAATTCATGCCATCGTCAGATCGCAGCTGCTATGCAGCTTGAGACTGGCTGGGAATCCCCGTTTCCATTAACATTTTGGCTGCTGCTATTGTCATTTGGATTTTTGTTTTTAAAATCTAACCTTTCCCTCCCCATTTTATTCATTTTGAAAAGACGCGCACATGTGACATTTGCACGTCAACAGCAATTCTAAGCTGAATATGCCAGCCCTCGTCAGATTGCTGCTGCTACACAGCTTGAGGCCAGGCAAGAACAGGCATGGGAGCCTTGCTGGGAATCATCAGTTCCGTTGACATTTTGGCTGCTGCTATTGTCATTTGGATTTTTGTTTTTAAAATCTTACTTTTCCCTCCATATTTTATTCCTTTTGAAAAGACGTGCACATGTGACCTCAGCATGTCAACGGCCAATTTAAGCTGATTTTGCCTGACTCTTGTCCAATCGCTGCAGCTAGGCAGCTTGAGGCTGGGCAAATACCAGCGTGGGAGACTGGCTGGGAATCCCTGCTTCCATTGACATTATGGCTGCTGCTATTGTCATTTGGATTTTTGTTTTTAAAATATAACCTTACCCTCCCCATTTTATTCCTTTTGAAAAGACGTGCACATGTGACTTCTGCACGTTAATGGCCAATCTAAGCTGAATTTGCCTGACTTTTGTCAAATCGCTGCAGCTAGGCAGCTTGAGGCCGGGCAAATACCAGCGTGGGAGACTGGCAGGGAATCCCTGCTTCCATTGACATTATGGCTGCTGCTATTGTCATTTGGATTTTTGTTTTTAAAATCTAACCTTTCCCTCCCCATTTTATTCCTTTTGAAAAGACGCGCACATGTGACATCTGCACGTTGACGGCTGTTGTAAGCTGAATGTGCCTGCCCTCATCAGATCGCAGCCGCTATGCAGCTTGAGGCTGGGCAAGTACTGGCTTAGGAGACTGGCTTGGAATCCTTGGTTCTATAGACATTTTGGCTGCTGCTATTGTCATTTGGATTTTTGTTTTTAAAATCTAAGCTTTCCCTCCCCATTTTATTTCTTTTGAAAAGACACGCACATGTGACAGCTGCATGTCATTGGCCATTCTAAGCTGAATGTGCCTGTCCTCCTCAGATCACAGCTGCAACGCAGTTTGAGGTTGGACAAGTTCCAGCATGGGAGACTGGCTGGGAATCCCCGGTTACATTGACATTTTGGCTGCTGCTATTGTCATTTGGATTTTATGATTTTTGTTTTTAAAATCTATCCTTTCCCTCCCCGTTTTATTCCTTTTTAAAAGACGTGCACATGTGAGATTTGAACGTCAACGGCCTTTCTAAGCTGAATGTGCCTAACCTCTTCCGATCACAGCCGCTACGCAGCTTGAGGCCGGCCAAGTACTGGCATCGGAGATTGGTTGGGAATCCCTGGTTCCATTGACATTTTGGCTGCTGCTATTGTATTTTGGATTTTTGGATTTTTGGATTTTTGTTTTTAAAATCTAACATTTCGCTCCCCATTTTATTCCTTTTGAAAAGACGCGCACATGTGACATCTGCATGTCAACAGCCATTCTAAGCCGATTCTGCCTGCCCTCGTCAGATCGCAGCCGCTATGAAGCTTGAAGCCGGGCAAGTACTGGTATGGGAAACGGGCTGGGAATACCTGTTTCTGTTGACATTATGGCTGCTGCTATTGGATTTTGGATTTTTGTTTTAAAAATCTAACTTTTCCCTCCCCATTTTATTCCTTTTGAAAAGATGCGCACATGTGACATCTGCATGTCATCGACCATTCTAAGCTGAATGTACCTGCCATTGTCAGATCACAGCCGCTACTCAGCTTGAGGCCAGGCAAATACCACCATGGGAGACTGGCTGGGAATCACCAGTTCCATTGACATTTTGGCTGCTGCTATTTTCATTTGGATTTTTGGATATTTGTTTTTAAAATCTAACGTTTCCCTCCCCATTTTATTCCTTTTGAAAAGACGCGCACATGTGACATCTACAAGTCAATGGACATTCTTAGCTGAATGTGCCTTCCCTTGCCAGATGGCAGCTGTTACACTGCTTGATGCCTGGCAAGTACTGGCATGGGAGATGGGCTGGGAGTACCTGGTTATATTGGCTGCTGCTATTGTCCTTTGGATTTTTGTTTTTAAAATCTAACCTTTCCCTCTCCATTTTATTCCTTTTGAAAAGACGCGCACATGTGACATCTGCAAGTCACCGGCCATTCTAAGCTGAATATGCCTTCCCTCATCAGATCGCAACTGCTACGCAGCTTGAGGCTGGGCAAGTACTGGCATGGGAGACTGGCTGGGAATCCTCTGTTCTGTTGACATTTTGGCTGCTGCTATTGTCATTAGGATTTTTGTTTTTAAAATTTAACCTTTCACTCCCCATTTTATTCCTTTTGAAAAGACGCGCACATGTGACATCTGCACATTAATGCCCATTCTAAGCTGAATGTACCTTCCCTCATCAGATTGCAGCCACTACGCAGCTTGAGGCCGGGCAAGTACCAGCATGGGAGATTGGCTGGGAATCCCCTTTCCTTTGACATTTTGGCTGCTGCTATTGTCATTTGGATTTTTGGATTTTTGTTTTTAAAATCTAACGTTTCCCTCCCCATTTTATTCCATTTGAAAAGATGCGCACATGTGACAACTGAACATTAGCTGCCATTCTAAGCTGAATGTGCCTGCCATCGTCAGATCGCAGCTGCTACACAGCTTGAGGCTGAGCCAGTACTGGCAGGGGAGAATGGCTGGGAATGCCCTGTTCTGTTAACATTTTGGCTGCTGCTATTGTCATTTGGGTTTTTTGATTTTTGTTATTAAAATCTAACCTTTCCCTCCCCATTTCATTCCTTTTGAAAAGACACGCACATGTGATATTTGCACATCAGCAGCCATTCTAAGCTGAATGTGCCTGCACTTGTCAGATCGCTGCTGCAATGCAGCTTGAGACCAGGCAAGTACCGGCATGGGTGACTGGCTGGTAATCCCAGGTTCCATTGACATTTTGGCTGCTGCTATTGTCATTTGAATTTTTGTTTTTAAAATCTAACCTTTCCCTCCTCATTTTATTCCTTTTGAAAAGACACGCACATAGTGATATCTGCACGTCAACGGCTATTCTAAGCTGAATGTGCCTGCCCTCATCAGATTGCAGTTGTTACACAGCTTGAGGCTGGGCAAGTACTGGCATGGGAGACAGGCTGGGAATCACCAGTTCTGTTAACATTTTGGCTGCTGCTATTGTCTTTTTGATTTTTGTTTTTAAAATCTAACCTTTCCCTCCCCATTTTATTCCTTTTGAAAAGACACGCACATGTGCCAACTGCATGTCAGCAGCTATTCTAAGCTGAATGTGCCTACCCTTGTCATATCACAGCTGCTATACATCTTGAGGTTGGGCAAGTACCAGCAAGGGAGACTGGCTGGGAATTCACGGTTGCGTTGACATTTTGGCTGCTGTTATTGTCATTTGGATTTTTGTTTTTAAAATCTAACCTTTCCCTCCCCATTTTATTCCTTTTGAAAAGACACGCACATGTGCCATCTGCATGTCAGCGGCTATTCTAAGCTGAACGTGCCTACCCTTGTCATATCACAGCTGCTATACATCTTGAGGTTGGGCAAGTACCAGCAAGGGAGACTGGCTGGGAATTCACGGTTGCGTTGACATTTTGGCTGCTGTTATTGTCATTTGGATTTTTGTTTTTAAAATCTAATCTTTCCTTCCCCATTTTATTCCTTTTGAAAAGACGCGCACATGTGATATCTGCATGTCATCGGCCATTCTAAGCTGAATATGCCAGCCATTGTCAGATCACAGCTGCTATGCAGCTTGAGGCTGGGCAAGTTCCAGCATGGGAGACTGGCTGGGAATCCCTGTTTCCGTTGACGTATTGGGTGATTTTTGTTTTTAAAATCTAACCTTTCTCTCCCCATTTTATTCCTTTTGAAAAGACACGTACATGTGACTCCTGCATGCCAACTGCTATACTATGCTGAATGTACCTTCCCTCATTGGATTGCAGCAGGTATGCAGCTTGGGGCGGGGCAATTACCGGCATGGAAGACAGGCTGGGAATTCCCGGTTCCGCGGACATTTCGGCTGCTGCTATTGTCATTTGGATTTGTGGACTTTTGTTTTTAAAATATAACCTTTCCCTCCCCATTTTATTCCTTTTGAAAAGACACACACATGTGACATCTGAATGTTAATGGCCATTCTAAGCTGAATGTGCTTCACTTGTCAGATAGCAGCCGCTACGCAGCTTGAGGCTGGGCAAGTACCTGCATGGGAGATTGGCTGGGAATCACGGTTCCGTTGACTTTTTGGCTGCTGCTATTGTCATTTGGATTTTTGGATTTTTGTTTTTAAAATCTAACCTTTCCCTCCCCATTTTATTCCTTTTGAAAATACGCGCACATGTGACATCTGAACGTCAGCTGCCATAGTAAGCTGAATGTGCCTGCCATCGTCAGAGCACAGCTGCTACACAGCTTGAGGCCGGGCCAGAGCTGGCAGGGGAGACTGGCTGGGAATTCCCGGTTCCGTTAACATTTTGGCTGCTGCTATTGTCATTTGGATTTTTTGATTTTTGTTATTATAATCTAACCTTTCCCTCCCCATTTCATTCCTTTTGAAAAGACGCGCACATGACACATTTGCATGTCAGCAGCCATTCTAAGCTGAATGTGCTTTCTCTTGTCAGATTGCAGCTGCTATGCAGCTTGAGGCCAGGTAAGTACCAGAATGTGAGACTGGCTGGGAAACCCTGGTTCCTTTGACATTTTGGCTGCTACTATTGTCATTTGGATTTTTGATTTTTATATTTAAAATCTAATCTTTCCCTCCCCATTTTATTCCTTTTGTAAAGACGCGCACATGTGACATCTGCACGTCAACGGCCATTCTAAGCTGAATGTGCCTGCCCTTGTCAGATCGCTGCTGCAATGCAGCTTGAGGCCAGGTAAGTACCAGAATGTGAGACTGGCTGGGAAACCCTGGTTCCTTTGACATTTTGGCTGCTACTATTGTCATTTGGATTTTTGATTTTTATATTTAAAATCTAACCTTTCCCTCCCCATTTTATTCCTTTTGAAAAGACACGCACATGTGATATCTGCACGTCAATGGCCATTCTAAGCTGAATGTGCATGCCCTCATCAGATTACAGTTGTTACACAGCTTGAGGCTGGGCAAGTACTGGCATGGGAGACTGGCTGGGAATCGCCAGTTCTGTTAACATTTTGGCTGCTGCTATTGTCTTTTTGATTTTTGTTTTTAAAACATAACCTTTCCCTCCCCAATTTATTCCTTTTGAAAAGACTCGCACATGTGACATCTGAATGTCAGTGGCTATTCTAAGCTGAATGTGCCTACCCTTGTCATATCACAGCTGCTATGCATCTTGAAGCTGGGCAAGTACTGGTAAGGGAGACTGGCTGGGAATACCCTGGTTCCGCTGACATTTTGGCTGCTGCTATTGTCATTTGGATTTTTGTTTTTAAAATCTAACCTTTCCCTCCCCATTTTATTCCTTTTGAAAAGACGCGCACATGTGACAATTGCTTGTCAACGGCCATTTTAAGCTGAATGTGCCTGCCCTCATCACTACGCAGCTTGAGGCAGGGCAAGTAACGGCATGGGAGAGTGGCTCGGAATCCCCGTTCTGTTGACATTTTGGCTGCTGCTATTGTCATTTGGATTTTTGCATTTTTGTTTTTAAAATCTAACTTTTCCCTCCCCATTTTATTCCTTTTGAGAAGACACGCACATGTGACATCTGCACATCACCGGCCATTTTAAGCTGAATGTACCTGCCCTCGGCAGATCGCAGCCGCTATGCAGCTTGAGGCTGGGCAAGTACCAGCATGTGAGACTGAAAGGGAATCACCAGTTCTGTTAACATTTAGGCTGCTTTTCTCATTTGGATTTTTGTTTTTAAAATCTAACCTTTCACTCCCCATTTTACTCCTTTTTAAAAGACACGCACATGTGCCATCGGCACATCAACAGCTATTCTAAGCTAAATGTGCCTGCCCTCGTCAGATCACAGCTGCTACGCAGCTTGAGGTTGGGCTTGTACTGGCATGGGAGACAGGCTGGGAATGCCCAGTTCTGTTAGCATTTTGGCTGCTGCTATTGTCATTTGGATTTTTGTTTTTAAAATCTAAATTTTCCCTCCCCATTTTATTCCTTTTGGAAAGACGCGCACAGGTGACATCTGCACGTCAATAGCTATTCTAAACCGAATGTGCCTGCCATCGTCAGATCGTAGCTGCTACACAGCTTGAGGCAGGGCAAGTACCGGCATGGGAGATTAGCTGAGAATCACCAGTTCTGTTAACATTTTGGCTGCTGCTATTGTCTTTTTGATTTTTGTTTTTAAAACCTAACCTTTCCCTCCCCAATTTATTCCTTTTGAAAAGACTCGCACATGTGCTACCTGCATGTCAGTGGCTATTCTAAGCTGAATGTGCCTACCCTTTTCATATCACAGCTGCTATGCATCTTGAAGCTGGGCAAGTACTGGCAAGGGAGAGTGGCTGGGAATCCGCAGTTGCGTTGACATTTTGGCTGCTGCTATTGTCATTTGGATTTTTGTTTTTAAAATCTAACCTTTCCCTCCCCATTTTATTCCTTTTGAAAAGACGCGCACATGTGACAATTGCTCGTCAACGGCCATTTTAAGCTGAATGTGCCTGCCCTCATCGGTTTGCAGCCACTATGCAGCTTGAGGCAGGGCAAGTAACAGCATGGGAGACTGGCTCGGAATCACCGTTCTGTTGACATTTTGGCTGCTGCTATTGTCATTTGGATTTTTTGATTTTTGTTTTTAAAATCTAACCTTTCCCTCCCCATTTTATTCCTTTTGAAAAGACGTGCACATGTGACAGTTGCACGTCAAAGGCCATTCTAAGCTGAATGTGCCTGCCATCGTCAGATCACAGCCGCTATGCAACTTGAGGCCGAGCAAGTACAGGCTTGGGAGACTGGCTGGGTATCTCCGGTTCCGTTAATATTTTGGCTGCTGCTATTGTCATTTGGATTTTTGGATTTTTGTTTTTAAAATCTAACCTTTCCCTCCCCATTTTATTCCTTTTGAAAAGACGCGCACAGGTGACATCAGCTCGTCTATGGCCATTCTAAGCTGAATGTTCCTGCCCTCGTCAGATCGTGATTGCTATGCAGCTTGATGCTGGGAAAGTACTGGCATGGGAGACAGGCTAGGAATCCATAGTTCCGTTGACCTATTGGCTGCTGCTATTGTCAATGGATTTTTGTTTTTAAAATCTAAACTTTCCCTCCCCATTTTATTCCTTTTGAAAAGACGCGCACATGTGACATCAGCATGTCAACGGCCATTCTAAGCTGAATGTGCTTACCCTTGCCAGATTGCAGCTGCTATGCAGCTTGAGGCTGGGCAAGTACTGGCATGGGAGACTGGCTGCAAATCACTGCATCCATTGACATTTTGGCTGCTGCTATTGTCATTTGGATTTTTGTTTTTAAAATCTAAACTTTCCCTCCCCATTTTATTCCTTTTGAAAAGACGCGCACATGTGACATCTGCACGTCAATGGCCATTCTAAGCTGAACGTGCTTCCCCTCGTCAGATTGCAGCTGCTACGCGGCTTGAGGCCAGACAAGTACTGACATGGGAGACTGGCTAGGAATCCATAGTTCCGTTGCTATTTTGGTTGCTGCTATTGTCAATGGATTTTTGGATTTTTGTTTTTAAAATCTAAACTTTCCCTCCCGATTTTATTCCCTTTGAAAAGACGCGCACATGTGACATCTGCACGTCAACACACATTCTAAGCTGAATGTGCCTACCCTTGTCAGATCGCAGCTTGAAGCTGGGCAAGTACTGGCATGGGAGACTGGTTGGGTATCTTTGGTTCCATTGACATTTTGGCTGCTGCTTTTGTCATTTGGATTTTTGCATTTTTGTTTTTAAAATCTAACTTTTCCCTCCCCATTTTATTCCTTTTGAGAAGACGCGCACATGTGACCTCTGCACATCACCGGCTATTTTTAAGATGTACCTGCCCTCGGCAGATCGCAGCCGCTATGCAGCTTGAGGCTGGGCAAGTACCAGCATGTGAGACTGAAAAGGAATCACCAGTTCTGTTAACATTTAGGCTGCTTTTCTCATTTGGATTTTTGTTTTTAAAATCTAACCTTTCCCTCCCCATTTTACTCCTTTTTAAAAGACACGCACATGTGCCATCTGCACATCAACAGCTATTCTAAGCTAAACGTGCCTGCCCTTGTCAGATCGCAGCTGCTATGCAGCTTGAGGCTGGGCTTGTACTGGCATGAGAGACAGGCTGGGAATCCCCAGTTCCGTTAGCATTTTGGCTGCTGCTATTGTCATTTGGATTTTTGTTTTTAAAATCTAACCTTTCCCTCCGCATTTTATTCCTTTTGAAAAGACGCGCACTTGTGACATCTGCATTTCAACTGCCATTCCAAGCTGAATGTGTCTGCCCTCATCAGATTGCCACCGCTACATATCTTGAGGCTGGGCAAGTACCAGCTTGGGAGACTGGCTGGGAATCCCCGGTTCCATTGCCATTTTGGCTGCTGCTATTGTCATTTGGATTTTTGTTTTTAAAATCTAACCTTTCCCTCCGCATTTTATTCCTTTTGAAAAGACGCGCACATGTGACATCTGCACGTCAATAGCTATTCTAAACCGAATGTGCCTGCCATCGTCAGATCGTAGCCGCTACACAGCTTGAGGCTAGGCAAGTACCTGCATGGGAGACTGGCTGAGAATTCCTTGTTCTGTTGGCATTTTGGCTGCTGCTATTGTCATTTGGATTTCTGGATTTTTGTTTTTAAAATCTAACATTTCCCTCCCCATTTTATTCCTTTTGAAAAGACGTGCACATGAGACATCTGTAAATTAACGGCCATTCTATGCTGAATGTGCTTGCCCTCGTCAGATCGTAGCCGCTAAGCAGCTTGAGGCTGGGCAAGTACTGGCATGGGAGACTGGCTGGGAATCCTTATTTCCAATGACATTTCGGCTGCTGCTACTGTCATTTTGATTTTAAAAATCTAACCTTTCCCTCCCCATTTTATTCCTTTTGAAAAGACGTGCAAATGTAACATTTGCATGTCAACGGCCATTCAAAGCTGAATGTGCCTGCCTTTGTCAGATCACAACCGCTATGCAGCTTGAGCCTGGGCAAGTCCCAGCATGGGTGACTGGCTGGGAATCCCCTCTTCCACTGACATTTTGGCTGCTGCTGTTGTTATTTGGATCTTTGCCTTTAAAATCTAACTTTTCCCTCCCCATTTTATTCGTTTTGAAAAGACGCGCACATGGACCATTTGCTCGTCATCGGCCATTCTAAGCTGAATGTGCTAACCTTTGTCAGATTGCAGATGCTATGCAGCTTGGGGTTGGGCAAGTACTGGCATGGGAGACTGGCTGGGAATCCCGATTTCCATTGACATTCTCGCTTCTGCTATTGTCATTTGGATTTTTGTTTTTAAAATCTAACCTTTACCTCCCCATTTTATTCCTTTTGAAAAGACGCGCATGACGCGCCCCCTGGGCCTGTGTCGTGCAAGGGAACCCGGAACCGGGTCTGTTGTAGAATGCTGGGGGTTATAGTCTCCGTATGGCGGTGACCCGGTCCGTGCCCAGGGTGGTCAAACCAGTGGCAGTCTTAATGTATAGCA
Organism: Phyllobates terribilis; assembly: GCF_046119375.1. Taxonomy (NCBI): domain Eukaryota; kingdom Metazoa; phylum Chordata; class Amphibia; order Anura; family Dendrobatidae; genus Phyllobates; species Phyllobates terribilis. The sequence goes on from NW_027362792.1 coordinate 7,764,222, forward strand.
AATGTCCGACTACGCCACCCGTGGATTGCGGTCAGTGGGGACCGCCGCTGCGCTGCCGACTGCTGAGGCTGATGTTGTTTGCGCAGCCGAGTATGGGATAACTCCCCACGGGAGAAGTATTGCCTCAGGGCAGCTAATGTGAGAGATGATGGGAGTGATGGTGTGAGGGTCCCAGTGCTAATGGTGCTGGTGCGGCAAGGAATCACTGAGACGTGAGGTGCAGTTCAGGGTCTTTACTGATGTTACAAGGCAGACTCTCCCGGGAGTACTGGCTAGTATAAGGGGCCTGGTCAGTCTGCGAGCAAGCAGGAGTTCCCCTGGCCAGGTGGAGTTGTAGGCCTCCCCGTTTATCTGCACTCTTCCTGGCTACCTTGCTGTCAGCGGTTACAAGTAGCCCACGTCCCTGAGTATACCGTGTGGTGCTCACCCGTATGGCTGGTGACTTGGGGCATTCTGTTAGCCTCCGCTCCTGAATGGCGGCGGTGGTCCCTTCTTTGTGACTGAACCTCCGGGTTTCTATGGCCATAGGACCTGGAATCCCCTGCCGGCTGGTTTCTGCTGCTGGGTATATATCAGTCCCCACAGCCTCGGACTCCTGTGTCCGGTTTTAGTAACTTCAGCCAGGGCGAGCTATATCTCTGCTCACAGCCCCTGGCCTTCTGCCTCTGCTCCTACAGAGCTCCTGATGTATCTTTTCCTGTGTCTGCAGCTTCACTCTAGGCTCTGACTGCTCTGCTTGTTCTGCAGGCTCTGTCTCTGTCTCACCTAATCCCGCCCCAGACCCAGTTTATAAGGGCAGATTCCTCCCCTCCCAGGTCTGGGCGGGCAGTGTTGCATGCTTAGGGCTCCTGACCAGAGAAACCTCCCACTTGCTCTCAGACATAATATCTCTATTACTGTGGCAACCAGACCCCTGGGGTGTCACATTACCCCCCTAGTAAATTTTAGTAGTCCGGGACTAAACACATTTTTAAAACATAATAACAGGGTATAACAATAATACAATAACATATTTACAAGAATCCTTAGTTCTTTAAAGGTCACGGCGTGTCCGCAACCGGGTGTCCATATCACCCAAGGTGAAGCTTTAAGCGAAGTAGGGGACCTGTCCAAAGCAAACCCCTTGCGTTGTCCTTGGGCGTGGCTGCAAGGGTAGACTAACTACTTTGGGCCGCAAGGATGCCACGCCAGACAGGTTTTCTCTTCCGCGGCTGTCTTCGCAAGAGGCACCAAGGTGCAACTATCTACAAAACTGTTCCGGTTATCTAGCGTCCATAACCTGTTAGTCCATAAAAATCTGCAGGGCAACTGAGAAACATAATTAATAACAGGCAACAAACATAAACCATAAACAGTTAGCAGATAAATTCACAGTGCATTAGTTTAGATTCTCCAGCGAGCGGGCATCTGACCTCTAGTGACTCTAGTGGACCTACGGAGCTCACTAACTGGTTCTGCACTACAGGGTGTAGGAGGTGTTATGGGTAAGCTGGGCAGCTGTCTGTGCACTCTTTGGCTCACTAGGGGCACGGCAGGCTCACTACTAGCAGAGGGTTGATCCTCCTGTACTGCTGGTGTGGACTCTTCTGCCTCTTGGGCCGGCTGCTCTTCCAGCTCTACCGATTCCTCTGTAGGCACTTGAGGGGCTGGCTGGAGAAAGGTGAGGACGGGTACAACGACAGCGCCGTTTACTTGTGTCCAAGACCGGGGGAAGTCTCCGAGTATGGTACTGATCATTTCTCCCCTTTCCTCTGCGAGTTGAGGGTTTCCTTGATCTTCTTCAGGGCTTTGCAGCTGTTCGGGACACTTCTTCTGGTGGTCTCTGGAGACAATGGCTGTGGTTTCTCCTCCATCCTTACTGATTACGCAGATTTTTGGGTTCTCATGGCTTGATGGCAGTACGGTGTATGGGTCCTTCTCCCACTGGTCGTCCAATTTGTGGAGCCGCCTCTTCCTCTTCAAGACCTGCTCTCCAGCTACCAGAGGAACAGCGGGAGCATACTGGTTATAAGCCTTCTCTTGCCTTTCTCTAGCTTGAGACAGACTTCGCTCGACGCTCTTCTGTACTTTCCGATACTGCTGCTGCCGTTCTGTATCCCAGTCTGCCTCTTGCAAGGTGTCCTCAGGCGTCAGGACTCCCATATCCAGGTCAATAGGCAGCTTACCAGGTCTTGCTCTCATTAGGTAAGCCAGGGTACAGTTGGTGGAACCTACAGGGATGTGGTTATACAGGTCCACCAGATCGGGCAGTTTCTCAGGCCACAGACTGCATTCTTCCAGGGGCAATGTTTTTAGCAGATCTATCACCACCTGGTTCATCTTCTCGCAGAGTCCATTGGTTTGAGGGTGATAGGGCGTTATTCTTATCTTCTTGAAGCCATACAGGTTGCAGAACTCCTGGAAGACCTCCGCTTCGAAGGCTGGTCCTTGGTCTGTCAACACTTGGTCCGGGTACCTGTGTGGATGGCAGAAGTGCTGCTGGAAGGCTCTAGCTGCTGTTTGAGCCGTTAAGTCCTTGACCGGGACCACCACCAGGAACCGGGAGTAATGATCTACGATTGTGAGGGCGTAGACATACCCAGATCTGCTTGGAGCCAGTTTCACATGGTCCAGGGCTACCAGTTCCAGTGGCTGTCTGGTGATGATGGGCTGCAGGGGAGTCTTCTGGCTGGCTCGGTCTTTTCTTCTCAGGTGGCACGGGCCACAGTCTCTGCACCACCTCTCGATGGCTCCTCTCATGCCTACCCAGTAGAACCGTTCACGCAACAAGAACTCCAGCTTCTTCCATCCGTAATGCCCTGCTCCGTTGTGGTATGCCTCCAGAACCATAGCCGCGTCTCGTCTTGGGACTACTACCTGCCAGGTCAACTCATGTGTTCGAGAGTTAACCATTCTCCGGCACAGCTTCTCCCTGTAGAGGAACAGCTTACTTTTCTCCTTCCACAGTTGCTTGGTCTCCTCCGGAGCATCTGGGTCAAGATGGGCATCGGCCTGGGTCAGCATTTCCTTCACCAAATGGACTGCGGGATCACTGTCTTGCGTCTCCGCCCAGTTGTAGTGGGGCAAGGGAATGAACGTCACAGAGCGCCTGTCCTTCACAAGGTGGGAATACAGGGTAATCCCATGACGGTGAAACGCAGGGAGCTCAACTTCTTCCAGATCTTCAGGATCTTCCCCTACGTCCGGTAAGTTCGGCATTCCACACAGGGCATCCGCGTTGGCATTTGAGCGTCCTGCCCGGTATTTGATGGTGAATTCAAAGTTGGACAGGCGGGCCATCCATCTCTGTTCCAGGGCACCGAGCCTTGCAGTGTCCAGGTGTGTCAACGGGTTGTTATCCGTGTACACGGTGAATTTGGAGAAGGCAAGGTAATGCTTGAAACTTTCGGTCACTGCCCACACTACTGCCAGGAACTCCAGCTTGAATGAGCTATAATTCTCAGGGTTCCTCTCCGTGGGCCGTAGCTTTCGGCTGGCGTATGCGATTACCCGTTCTTTCCCTTGCTGGATCTGGGACAGTACGGCTCCTAGCCCGATGTTGCTTGCGTCCGTGTGGAGGATAAAGGGCTGGCTGTAGTCTGGATATGCCAGGATTTCATCCCCCGTGAGGGCCATCTTCAGCTGGCAGAAGGACTCCTCTTCCAGCTTTTCCCACCTAAAGGGCGGCTTCTGGTTTTTGGCTTTCCGAGATTGACCTATCAGGAGGTCTTGCATAGGGGCTGCCATTTTTGTGAAACCGGGAATGAATCTTCGGTAGTAGCCTACCAACCCGAGGAACTGCCGCACTTCCTTTATGCTGGAGGGTCTTGGCCAGTCCTTAATCACGGTGATCTTATCAGGGTCAGGAGCCACTCCGTCAGCACTCACCACGTGTCCCAGGTATTACACCTTTGGTTTCAGGACGTGACACTTGGAGGGTTTCACCTTTAGGCTGTAGTTTGCCAGAGCTTCGAACACTTCTGCCAGGTGTTTCAGGTGGTCCTCGTAGGTCTTGGAATAGACGATGACATCGTCGAGATATAACAGGACCGTCTCGAAGTTCCGGTGTCCCAGACAGCATTCCATCAACAGTTGGAAGGTTCCTGGTGCGTTGCAGAGCCCGAACGGCATACAGTTAAATTCGCTGAGACCCATCGGGGTGGTGAATGCGGTCTTCTCCCGGTCCGCCTCTGCTACAGGAACCTGCCAGTACCCGCTAGTGAGATCCAAAGTAGAGAAGAAGTTAGCAGATTTTAATGCAGCTAAGGACTCTTCTATCCTTGGTAGCGGATACGCATCTTTGTGTGTGATACGGTTGACCTTCCTGTAGTCTACACACATTCTCATGGTGTTGTCTTTCTTTTTCACTAAGACTAGTGGAGCTGCCCAGGGGCTACAGCTGTCCCTGATTACCCCAGCCTCCTTCATGTCTCTAAGCATCCCCTTGGCGTGTTCGTAGTGTGCCGGGGGTACGGGTCGGTATCTCTCCTTTATGGGAGGATGGTCTCCCGTGGGGATGTGGTGTTCTACCCCCTTTACTCGCCCGAAGTCTAGCGGGTGTTTACTAAACACTCTCTCGTACTCTCCAACCACCCGATAGACTCCCTGTTTCTGGTGTGAGGGAGTGGAGTCAGTACCCAAATGTAGTTGCTGACACCAGTCCTCCATTAGTTTCTTAGAGCCGTTACCTTCCTCTGGTTGAGATGGAGGCAAGGGTTCCACGGCCTGTACAGAGTTCTGGTTAATGGTAAACAATTTGGCTAGCGTGGCATACCGGGGCAGGTGTACTTCTCTCTCCCCGATATTTATGATGCGAACGGGCACCTTACCATGGCGTACATCGATCACCCCCCGTGCTGTCAAAATGGTGGGCCTACTGTCTGAGTAGACGGGTTCTACCATTGCTTGGTAGTCTCTACCTCTTAGACCAATAGCTGCCCGGCACCAAATCATCATCTCACTTTTTGGGGGCATGGCAATAGGGAACGGGTCACACATTCTCACGCTACCTATCTCACCACCAGATAGTTCCACCTGTTGCCGCTTCATCAGTGCCCGGATCTCTTTTTGGAGCACACGCTGCTGGCCGGAACTGGCATTCTTGGCAACCTGCTGTAAAATGAGAATCACCTCTGCAAGACAATTTTCAATCACATTAGTTTCCAAGGTTATTCTAGGGTGACTCTCATGACGGTCTATGTCAACTATAATCAGTCCTTGTGCCGCCAGTTCGACTTTACCGATCTTAATGGTCACCTCTTTGAATCCCACCTGTGGCACGGGCTGACCATTGCTGGCGATGATACTCAGGTCGTCATCTGGGTAGCGGGTTATGTCCGAGTCATTCCAGTACTGTTTAAAGAGCACGTACGGGATGGTGGTCACCTGTGACCCAGTGTCTAGTAGGGCACTCATAGGAATGCCATCCAGCACCACAGGCAAGATTGGACGTCCCCCTACGTATTTATCACGCCAGTTTGATGGGCCTGATGGTCTTATGCTTGGGAGTTGGCCCTCTACCCCAGGTTGTGCCCGTTTAACCCCTTCAGGACCCAGCCTATTTTGACCCTAAAGACCTTGGCATTTTTGTCAATTCTGACCAGTGTCCCTGGAACTCTCTGGAACACTTCAACGGATCCTAGCGATTCTGAGACTGTTTTTTCGTGACATATTGGGCTTCATGTTAGTATTAAATTTAGGTCGATAATATTTGCGTTTATTTGTGAAAAAATCAAAAATATGGGAAAAAATTTGAAAATTTTGCAATTTTCAAATTTTGAATTTTTATTCTACTAAACCAGAGAGTGATGTGACACAAAATAGTTAATAAATAACATTTCCCACATGTCTACTTTACATCAGCACAATTTTGGAAAAAAAAAAAATTTTGGTAGGAAGTTTGAAGGGTTCAAAGATCATCAGCAATTTATCTTTTTTCCAGCAAAATTTACAAAACCATTTTTTTAGTGACCACATCACATTTGAAGTCCCTTTGAGGGGTCTTTATGACAGAAAACACCCAAAAGTGACACCATTCCAAAAACTGCACCCCTCAAGCTACTCAAAACTACATTCAAGAAGATTATTAACCCTTCAGGTGCATCACAGGAACTAAAGCCACATGGAAGAAAAAAATGAACATTTTTATTTTTCTAACAAAAATTTTCTTTTAGCCTAAATTTTTTAATTTTCACATGGGTAACAGGATAAAATGCATCCTAAAATTTGTTGGTGAATTTCTCCTTAGTACACTGATACCTCATATGTGGTCATAAACCACTGTTTGGGCACACGGCAGGGCTCAGAAGGGAAGGAGCGCCATTTTACTTTTTGAATGGAAAATTAGCTCCAAAAGTCAAATTGCGCTCCTTCTCTTCTGAGCCCTGCCATGCGCCCAAACAGTGGTTTATGACCACATATGAGGTATCAGTGTACTCAGGAGAAATTGACCAATACAATTTAGGATGCATTTTATCCTGTTACCCATGTGAAAATTAAAAAATTTAGGCTAAAAGAAAATTTTTGTGAAAAAAAAAGTACTTTTTTGTTTTCACAAATCATTTTGTGAAGCACCTGGGGGTTCCAAGTGCTCACTATGCATCTAGATAGGTGCCTTGGGGGGTCTAGTTTCCAAAATGGGGTTACTTGTGGGGGAGCTCCACTGTTTAGGCACATTAGGGGCTCTCCAAACGCAACATGGTGTCCGCTTACAATTTGAGCCGATTTTCCATTCATTTTGTTAGCGGACACCATGTCGCGTTTGGAGAGCCGCTGTGTGGCCAAACATTGGAGCTCCCCCACAAGTGACCCCATTTTGGAAACTAGACCCCCAACGGCACCTATCTAGATGCATAGTGAGCACTTGAAACCCCCAGGTCCTTCACAAATTAATCCGTAAAAATAAAAAAGTGTTTTTTTTTCCACTTTTTCATTTTTATGAATCAATTTGTGAAGCACATGGGTGTTCCAAGTGCTCACTGTGCATCTAGATAGGTGCCTTGGGGGGTCTAGTTTCTAAAATGGGGTCACTTGTGGGGAAGCTCTAATGTTTGGCCACACAGCGGCTCTCCAAACGCAACATGGTATCCGCTAACAAATTGTCAGCTCAAATTGTTAGAAGACACCATGTTGCGTTTGGAGAGCCGCTGTGTGGCCAAACATTGGAGCTCCCCCACAAGTGACCCCATTTTGGAAACTAGACCCCCAACGGCACCTATATAGATGCATAGTGAGCACTTGGAACCCCCAGGTCCTTCACAAATTAATCCGTAAAAATAAAAAAGTGTTTTTTTTCCACTTTTTCATTTTTATGAATCAATTTGTGAAGCACCTGGGGGTTCCAAGTGCTCACTATGCATCTAGATAGGTGCCTTGGGGGGTCTATTTTCCAAAATGGGGTCACTTGTGGGGGAGCTCCAATGTTTGGGCACACAGCGGCTCTCCAAAAGCAACATGGTGTCGGCTAACAAATTGTCGGCTCAAATTGTTAGAAGACACCATGTTGCGTTTGGAGAGCCGCTGTGTGCCCAAACATTGGAGCTTCCCCACAAGTGACCCCACTTTGAAACTAGACCCCCCAAGGCACCTATCTAGATGCATACTGAGCACTTGGAACCCCCAGGTCCTTCACAAATTAATCCGTAAAAATAAAAAAGTGTTTTTTTTTCCACTTTTTCATTTATATGAATCAATTTGTGAAGCACCTGGGGGTTCCAAGTGCTCACTATGCATCTAGATAGGTGCCTTGGGGGGTCTAGTTTCCAAAATGGGGTCACTTGTTGGGGAGCTCCAATGTTTGGGCACACAGGGACTCTCCAAACGCAACATGGTTCCAATTTGTTAGTGGACACCATTGTGTAGTGTATGTCAGGTTGGTGTGCGGTGTGGTATATTGTAGTGTATACACCACACACACACACACACACTACAACACACACACCAACCTGACATAGCCTCCTAAGCTGACTACGCCCTAGACTGGGATCAGTGGGACGGGCGGGACATTTTGTGTGCTGTGTGCGTGTGTAAAAAAAAAAAAAATCGAAACTTTATTATAGTGTGAGTGTACGTGTGTGCGTGTGTGTGCTTGGTGTAACCTTCTGCAGTCACGTGTGGGGGCTGTCAGGCGTAGGGGGCTGTCAGGCGTAGGGGGGGGCTGAAGAGATGGAGGAGCCAGCAGCTGCAGCAAGGGGGGTGATCACTGGGGCAGGAGCCGGCAGCAGCAAGGGGGGTGATCACTGGGGCAGGAGCCGGCAGCAGCAAGGGGGGTGATCACTGGGGCAGGAGCCGGCAGCAGCAAGGGGGGTAGGAGGCCGGCAGCATCAGGGGGGTGATTACTGGGGCAGAAAGCGGTGCAGGAGCCAGCAGCAGGGGGGTGATCACTGGGATGGGGGGGTGCACACTGGGGATGGGGAGTGAATACTGGAGACAGGTGGGGGTGAACACTGGGGACAGGGGGGGTGAACACTGGGGACAGGGGGGGGTGAACACTGGGGACAGGGGGGGGTGAATACTGGGGGGTGAACACTGGGGACAGGGGGGGTGAACACTGGGGGGAGGGGTGATTATTGGGAGGTGGGGGGTGATATCACTGGGACTGGGGGATGGTGGGCTTGATCACAGGAGCAGGGCATTTACACTGAGCCTGCTGCTGCTGTGATCACAGTCCACCGGCTGTCAGAAGGAGAGCAGCAGCCGGTGGATGAAGACGTGGGAGAGGGAGCAGAGGGAGCGGAGGTCGGGGTGCAGGTATGAAAGTGGAGGGGGGGTGGAGGGGGGGGCAGGGTGGAGTGGAGGGGGGGTCGGGGGGGAGCGGGGGCAATACTACCTGATGCAGATCAGCGGCGGCAGCAGGCGATCAGCGGCGGCAGAAGAGATCCACGAGCTCAGCAGCAGAGGGTCCACGGGGGGGCAGCAGCAGAGGGTCCACAGGGGGCAGCAGCAGAGGGTCCACAACGGCCGGCACACGATCCATGGATGGGCAGTTGCGGCCATCATTAAAAACTCCCTCCACATCTGATTGGGGCTAGTATCCATGTGACGCTAGCCCCCCAATCAGATCTGGGGGGAGGGGGGGGGCAGAGGTGACACTCCCCCCAGCCAATGGCTGATGCTGTAAGCATCAGGCCATGCCCAGATTTAAATATTACACCAATTTTCATTGGTGAAATATTTAATTCATACCGATTGGCAGTTTCATTAAAAGTGAAAATGAAACAGCCAATCGGAGGGGTCCCAGGCACGGGGGGGTTAATCCACCCCCCGGGGGGTCGACTTCAGGATGTCCAGTTGCAGTAGCAACTGTGAAACCTGAGCGACCCCGCTCGCAGGCGCTGCAGGGGCTCTTTCCCTCCATGTCACAGACGCTGTGACATGGGTCGGGAAAGAACTGTTTTCCATGTCACAAACGGTGTGACATGGGTCGGGAAGGGGTTAAATGACAGTACCTTGCCACATGTCCGGGTTGATTGCAGCGGCGGCAGATGGGTCGTCCGTCCTTGTTGTATCTGTCGCTGGGTCTTCCTCTGGCCCGTGGGGTCCTCCTCAGTCGGTGCCACGGGACATCCTCCGGTCCGGATTCCAGCTGGATCTTTCCTGGAGAAGAGACCTGTAAAGACTGCACAGTTCTGGTTAGCGCGGCAACGCTCTTAGTCAGCTCTTGGACATGATGGTGCAGGTCTGTTGCTGGGTTATTGTTCAAAGCCTGCGCATCAGCTCCCACAGGCCCTGCAGACAAGGGCGCCGTCTCCTGGTGGTAAGTGATAGCAGGGCGCCTCTGGGTCACAGCACCATCTGGTGCCGGTTCTCGGAGCACCCGGATGGCTCTGTCCTTGAACTGTGCAAAGTCCAGGTCAGGGTCCTGTAAGGCCATTGACCGCAACTGGGTTCGGTGGGCATTGCACAGTAGACCCTCAATAAATTGTTCAGTCAACAGCTTATCTTCATTTCCCACGCTGCCAGGGTCTGCCTGCTTAATGGCTCTCAGGGCCTCTTGTAGGTTTAGAGCATAGTCTCTTATACTCTCATGTGCCCGCTGTTTAAACCAGTAAAATCTGAGCTTTATTTCGGCTGAGGTGCGGGTATCAAATGTGTCTTTCAGCCGGGCGAGTATTTCTCTGACAGTCCTCTTCCTCCCAGGTGGCCAGGACTTTACCTCCCTTTGGGCTGCCCTGATTAATTGGGCCACCAGGATGCTCACTTTTTGCTCTTCTGTGAGGGGGTACACCTGGAAGAGGCTATCCAGTCTTTCTCTAAAGTCATTTAGAGTATGTGACTCCCCTGAGTACTGGGGTAGCCAGGTTGCCCCCGGGATATAGGGCATGGTGAATGGCATGACTGCTGCAGCGGTTGCGCTGGCGGTGGCTGTGGCAGTGGAGCTCCCCTCGGTGTCCGGCATCCTCCTCCCCCCTAGTGGACCGTGGCCTACCTTGCGATGCTCTTCTTCCGTAGGCCGCGGCTCCGCAGTCGATCGTCGGGGTTTAGGACCTGGCGTCGCGCTCCGATGACGTCAGCGTCGCTCTTCCTCCCTTCCAGGACCTTGCGCAGCGTCAGAGCGTGGGGCGGAGCTTCGGATCTCGCGCGCTTTCGGCGTCCACGCCCCTCTTCTTCCCGTGCGGCGTCCCGAAGATGGCGTCCGAAGGCGGGAAGCAGCTGCGGATGGCGGGAAGAAGGCAGAAGACGGTGGGAAACGGTCCAAGATGGCGTCTGATGGCGGGAATCGGCTCCGGATGGCGGGAAACGACTCCGGACGGCGGGAAACTTCACCACAGGTAAGTATAAAAGTCTCTTTTTCAGGCACGCAGTACCCGGTGGTTGCGGGCAAGAAATCCTGCCGACTACGCCAAAGTTGACGCGCCCCCTGGGCCTGTGTTGTGCAGGGGAACCCGGAACCGGGCCTGTTGTAGAATTCTGAGGGTTGTAGTCTCCGTGTGGTGGTGACCCGGTCCGTGCCCAGGGTGGTCAAACCAGTGGCAGTCTTAATGTATAGGAAATGTCCGACTACGCCACCCGTGGATTGCGGTCAGGTGGGACCGCCGCTGCGCTGCCGACCGCTGAGGCTGATGTTGTTTGCGCAGCCGAGTATGGGATAACTCCCCACGGGAGAAGTATTGCCTCAGGGCAGCTAATGTGAGAGATGATGGGAGTGATGGTGTGAGGGTCCCAGTGCTAATGGTGCTGGTGCGGCAAGGAATCACAGAGACGTGAGGTGCAGTTCAGGGTCTTTACTGATGGTACAAGGCAGACCCACCCGGGAGTACAGGCTAGTATAAGGGGCCTGGTCAGTCTGCGAGCAAGCAGGAGTTCCCCTGGCCAGGTGGAGTTGTAGGCCTCCCCGTTTATCTGCACTCTTCCTGGCTACCTTGCTGTCAGCGGTTACAAGTAGCCCACGTCCCTAAGTATACCGTGTGGTGCTCACCCGTATGGCTGGTGACTTGGGGCCTTCTGTTAGCCTCCGCTCCTGGATGGCGGCGCTGGACTTCTGGACTTCACACGAATCACCCGATCGCAGACCCACAAATGGTGGTAAATATCTCTTCCAAAACTCTTAGCGTTGCACAAACATCAGTTTTACAAAAGGGACTCTCTTTCTGCCCCACATACAAATACAACACTTTTAAACTAGATATGGAACTGCAACGCTTTTACCGTACCCTACGCTTGAAAACCCATTTTGCTAATAATCCTTTCAGCGTCACCCCTCCAGAATCCATGGCCGACATCACAGCCCAAGACTTAGGTCTCCGCTCTAAGAGCAAATATAGGCCTCCTTGAGGCACACATCCACTGGAAACCTTTATAGGATTCGTGGATGGGGCGTTTCAACAATTACGCTCCAATATCGACTAGGGAAGGGCACATTATCAGACCAATCTCTCTCCCCTTGATCGACAGGCCCTACGGAGTCTGCAAGAGGACAAAGATTTGATTATAAAGCCAGCTGACAAAGGTGGAGCGATAGTAGTCATGAACAAGTGCGATTACATCTCGGAAATTTTGAGACAACTTAGTGATGAGTCCACATACCGTAAACTCTCTACGGACCCGACTACAAAAACACAGACACTCATCATTTCGACACTACAACGGTTTTTAACAGCCAAGGTGATTGACTTGAAAACGTACGAGTATTTAATTAATCCACATCCAATCATACCGGTATTTTATGTCCTACCCAAAATCCACAAAAGTCTCACCCAACCTCCTGGGCGCCCCATAGTGGCCTCCACGGATTCTATTTTATCACCCCTTGAAATTTTCTTAGAAAAGATTCTTACACCACTTACCCAAAAAAGTCCATCTTATCTATTAGACACAGGGGCCTTTTTAGAGACTATGAAAGCACTCAAACAAGTTCCTCCAGAAGCCATCTTAGTGTCCCTAGATGTCACAAGTCTCTATACATCGATTCCCCATGACCGGGGTATCCAAGCGGTTGAACAAATGCTGAAGGACTCAAACACCAATCCATCGATTATAGATCTAGCCGTAGAACTACTAACAATAGTTCTTACACACAATTACTTCCTCTTTCAGGATACATTTTACGTGCAGACCAAGGGGACCGCAATGGGCTCAAATGTAGCCCCCCCTTACGCAAACTGTTACATGTCTACTTTTGAGACACAGTTTGTATACAAGAATCAACTGTTCCAAGAGCATTCCATTTTATGGAAGCGTTACATAGACGACATCTTTTGCATCTGGACAGGTTCCCAGGACACCTTAGATGAATTCTGCAGGTCCCTCAACACCGCCTGCCCTGGTCTACATTTCACTCTGAACTATCACCCACACCAGATCAACTTCCTAGATACTTTAGTCATCAAAGATGGCTAAGGACTATTAACCACTGACATCTACAGGAAACCCACAGATCGCAACACATTACTACATTTTTCAAGCAACCACCCAGCCCCTATGAAACATGCTATCCCCAAATCGCAATTTCAGAGGGTTGAACGCATTGTGTCCGATACAACATTACGCGAAGTCAGATTACAAGAAATGACACGGAAATTTGAAGAAAGAGGATACCCTCAGTATCTTCTACGTGAATCACAGGACAGCCGCACACAACCACGACCAGACACATCTGATCTCATTCCATTTGTCCACACATATCACCCCCTAGCTTACACTATACACCGTACGATACGGAAACATTGGAATATTCTCCAAACAGGTTACCCGACCATCAAATCCTTTCATCAACCCTTCTTACCGTGCTTCAAAAGAGCACCAAACATCAGAGACTCATTAGTCCGAGCTGACATAAGGACAACGTCCCTTGGTTCCCGCCAAAGATTTCTACAAACTCCTAAGAAAGGAACCTTCCCATGTCTCCATTGCCATCAGTGCCATAACATCCTTAGAGGCGATACTATTCATCATCCACAAACAGGCAGAAAATATACAATTAAGGATTACTACACCTGTGATACAAATTTTGTCGTATACCTAGTTAAGTGCCCTTGCAGCCTTGTCTACGTTGGGGAAACGACCCAACCCATTAAAGATAGAATCTCGAAGCACAAATCTACCATCAGATGCAAAAATTAACTTCTACCTCTCCCCCAACACTTCACGGCAGCAGGACACAATGTGTCCCAATTGCGGTTTCAAGTTATAGAGCAAATTAAACCACCCCGTCGTGGGGGTAATCGAATCCAGACCCTCAAGCAGAGAGAGGCATTCTGGATTCATGAACTGCAGTCCCTTCATCCCAAAGGACTTAACAAGGACTATGATCTGCACTCATTCATCTAAACCTACCTGGTCCCAATCCGTCCCAATAGGGACCTAGGTTTATTTATATGTTTATACTTTTTACTTTATAAGGAGTTAACACCCGCAATCCGATATTCATTTGCCATTTATTAATAGGGACCAAGATTCATGTATGCTTATCTATAATGTGGCGATTGGCTGTATAAGGGTATCATCGCAGTATTCCTGTGTGTTTTACTGCACTGTGTCTTATAACTCGATTTAACATTGTATTTCATATTTCAGATGAAGGATCCATACCCATCCTCATTCTCCTATATCCCTCCTGCACTCTGCAACCCCTTCTCTCGATGGTGGAACGCTCCTTGCCATTCTTTTCCGGCAGTGGAACACATCACTTCGATACAGAAACCACTTCCTGGTCCCTGGAACGCACCTACACGTCGGCTGACACGCACGCACGTGCGCATGCGCGGCGCCGGACCAATCAGATGCCGGCACTCCCTTTTTCGCGTCACTTCCTGTGACGTCATCGCATCGAGCGCTAATTACCAGCACATTCAAACTTCCTCATTGGCTGGCAGCCAAACCCTCCTCTCCTCTAATAATATTTGTAGCCAGTCTCCAAGTCGTGCCCACTGCTCACATCCAGCGGTGGATACCGCGATCGATGCAGCACCTCTCCTATACTTCATGGCACAAACGGTATGTCTACCTCCCTTATAGTCCTCACCCCATTATAGCCCCATATATCCTTCCATTACCTCATAGTATGCACTTTCTCCATAGGAATCCCTGTATTGGGTCCCATCTCCTTCTCTTTTCCTGCTCCCATCCCAGTAACTTGGTAGGTTGCCCCCTTTTTTTGCTTCACTGTTGGACAAAAGGTTACAAAGACACATAGACCTTTATTTATATGTTTTGTATACATAATCTGTGACTTTATAATCACTATAATGTTTGTATTCTATATCTGTTCATTTTGTTTACATGCAGTACACTGATGAAGGTCTTGTCGACCGAAACGTCTTTAGTGTGGACTGCAAATAAAAGTATCTTATTATACCATTTGGTGTGCTGAGGTTATCGCGACATTTCAAGGCTTTGGACCCAACTCATGCACCCAGGTCCAGTAGTGCTGCGTTTTTTTCTAAATGGTCCCTTCTTTATGACTGAGCCTCCGGGCTTCTATGGCCAGAGGACCTGGAATCCCCTGCCGGCTGGTTTCTGCTGCTGGGTATATATCAGTCCCCACAGCCTCGGACTCCTGTGTCCGGTTTTAGTAACTTCAGCTAGGGCGAGCTATATCTTTGCTCACAGCCCCTGGCATTCTGCCTCTGCTCCTACAGAGCTCCTGATGTATATTTTCCTGTGTCTGCAGCTTCACTCTAGGCTCTGACTGCTCTGCTTGTTCTGCAGGCTCTGTCTCACCTAATCCCGCCCCAGACCAAGTTTATAAGGGCAGATTCCTCCCCTCCCAGGTCTGGGCGGGCAGTGTTGCATGCTTAGGGCTCCTGACCAGAAAAACCTCCCACTTGCTCTCAGACATAATATCTCTATTACTGTGGCAACCAGACCCCTGGGGTGTCACATTCCCCCCTAGTAAATTTTAGTAGTCCGGGACTAAACACATTTTTAAAACATAATAACAGGGTATAACAATAATACAATAACATATTTACAAGAAGCTTTAGTTCTTTAAAGGTCACGGCGTGTCCGCAACCGGGTGTCCATATCACCCAAGGTGAAGCTTTAAGCGAAGTAGGGGACCTGTCCAAAGCAAACCCCTTGCGTTCTCCTTGGGCGTGGCTGCAAGAGTAGACTAACTACTTTGAGCCGCAAGGAGGCCACGCCAGACAGGTTTTCTCTTACGCGGCCGTCTTCGCAAGAGGCACCAAGGTGCAACTATCTACAAAACTGTTCCGGTTATCTAGCGTCCATAACCTGTTAGTCCATAAAAATCTGCAGGGTAACTGAGAAACATAATTAATAACAGGCAACAAACATAAACCATAAACAGATAGCAGATAAATTCACAGTGCATTAGTTTAGATTCTCCAGCGAGCGGGCATCTGACCTCTAGTGACTCTAGTGGACCTACGGAGCTCACTAACTGGTTCTGCACTACAGGGTGTAGGAGGTGTTATGGGTAAGCTGGGCAGCTGTCTGCGCACTCTTTGGCTCACTAGGGGCACGGCAGGCTCACTACTAGCAGAAGGTTGATCCTCCTGTACTGCTGGTGTGGACTCTTCTGCCTCTTGGGCCGGCTGCTCTTCCAGCTCTACCGGTTCCTCTGTAGGCACTTGCAGGGCTGGCTGGAGAAAGGTGAGGACGGGTACCATGACAGCGCCGTTTACTTGTGTCCAAGACCGGGGGAAGTCTCCGAGTACGGTACTGATCATTTCTCCCCTTTCCTCTGCGGGTTGAGGGTTTCCTTGATCTTCTTCAGGGCTTTGCAGCTGCTCGGGACACTTCTTCAGGTGGTCTCTGGAGACAATGGCTGTGGTTTCTCCTCCATCCTTACTGATTACGCAGATTTTTGGGTTCTCATGGCTTGATGGCAGTACGGTGTATGGGTCCTTCTCCCACTGGTCGTCCAACTTGTGGAGCCGCCTCTTCCTCTTCAAGACCTGCTCTCCAGGTACCAGGGGAACAGCGGGAGCATACTGGTTATAAGCCTTCTCTTGCCTTTCTCTAGCTTGAGACAGACTTCGCTCGACGCTCTCCTGTACTTTCCGATACTGCTGCTGCCGTTCTGTATCCCAGTCTGCCTCTGGCGAGGTGTCCTCAGGCGTCAGGACTCCCATATCCAGGTCAATAGGCAGCTTACCAGGTCTTGCTCTCATTAGGTAAGCCGGGGTACAGTTGGTGGAACCTACAGGGATGTGGTTATACAGGTCCACCAGATCGGGCAGTTTCTCAGGCCACAGACTGTGTTCTTCCAGGGGCAATGTTTTTAGCAGATCTATCACCACCTGGTTCATCTTTTCGCAGAGTCCATTGGTTTGAGGGTGATAGGGCGTTGTTCTTATCTTCTTGCAGCCATACAGGTTGCAGAACTCCTGGAAGACCTCCGCTTCGAAGGCTGGTCATTGGTCTGTCAACACTTGGTCCGGGTACCCGTGTGGACGGCAGAAGTGCTGCTGGAAGGCTCTAGCTGCTGTTTGAGCCGTTAAGTCCTTGACCGGGACCACCACCAGGAACCGGAAGTAATGATCTACGATTGTGAGGGCGTAGACATACCCAGATCTGCTTGGAGCCAGTTTCACATGGTCCAGGGCTACCAGTTCCAGTGGCTGTCTGGTGATGATGGGCTGCAGGGGAGTCTTCTGGCTGGCTCGGTCTTTTCTTCTCAGGTGGCACGGGCCACAGTCTCTGCACCACCTCTCGATGGCTCCTCTCATGCCTACCCAGTAGAACCGTTCACGCAACAAGAACTCCAGCTTCTTCCATCCGAAATGCCCTGCTCCGTTGTGGTATGCCTCCAGAACCATAGCCGCGTCTCGTCTTGGGACCACTACCTGCCAGGTCAACTCATGTGTTCGAGAGTTAACCATTCTCCGGCACAGCTTCTCCCTGTAGAGGAACAGCTTACTTTTCTCCTTCCATAGTTGCTTGGTCTCCTCCGGAGCATCTGGGTCAAGACGGGCATCGGCCTGGGTCAGAATTTCCTTCACCAAATTGACTGCGGGATCAATGTCTTGCGTCTCTGCCCAGTTGTAGTGGGGCAAGGGATTGAACGTCACGGAGCGCCTGTCCTTCACACGGTGGGAATACAGGGTAATCCCATGACGGTGGAACGCAGGGAGCTCAACTTCTTCCAGATCTTCTGGATCTTCCCCTACGTCCGGTAAGTTCGGCATTCTAGACAGGGCATCCGCGTTGGCATTTGAGGTTCCTGCCCGGTATTTGATGGTGAATTCAAAGTTGGACAGGCGGGCCATCCATCTCTGTTCCAGGGCACCGAGCCTTGCAGTGTCCAGGTGTGTCAACGGGTTGTTATCCGTGTACACGGTGAATTTGGAGGAGGCAAGGTAATGCTTGAAACGTTCGGTCACTGCCCAAACTACTGCCAGGAACTCCAGCTTGAATGAGCTATAATTCTCAGGGTTCCTCTCCGTGGGCCATAGCTTTCGGCTGGCGTAAGCGATTACCCGTTCTTTCCCTTGCTGGATCTGGGACAGTACGGCTCCTAGCCCGATGTTGCTTGCGTCCGTGTGGAGGATAAAGGGCTGGCTGTAGTCTGGATATGCCAGGATTTCATCCCCCGTGAGGGCCATCTTCAGCTGGCAGAAGGACTCCTCTTCCAGCTTTTCCCACCTAAAGGGCGGCTTCTGGTTTTTGGCTTTCCGAGATTGACCTATCAGGAGGTCCTGCATAGGGGCTGCCATTTTGGTGAAACCGGGAATGAATCTTCGGTAGTAGCCTACCAACCCGAGGAACTGCCGCACTTCCTTTATGCTGGAGGGTCTTGGCCAGTCCTTAATCACGGTGATCTTATCAGGGTCAGTAGCTACTCCGTCAGCACTCACCACGTGTCCCAGGTATTGCACCTTTGGTTTCAGGAGGTGACACTTGGAGGGTTTCACCTTTAGGCCGTAGTTTGCCAGAGCTTCGAACACTTCTGCCAGGTGTTTCAGGTGGTCCTCGTAGGTCTTGGAATAGACGATGACATCGTCGAGATATAACAGGACCGTCTCGATGTTCCGGTGTCCCAGACAGCATTCCATCAACCGTTGGAAGGTTCCTGGTGCGTTGCAGAGCCCGAACGGCATACAGTTAAATTCGCTGAGACCCATCGGGGTGGTGAATGCAGTCTTCTCCCGGTCCGCCTCTGCTACAGGAACCTGCCAGTACCCGCTAGTGAGATCCAAAGTAGAGAAGAAGTTAGCAGATTTTAATGCAGCTAAGGACTCTTCTATACTTGGTAACGGGTACGCATCTTTGTGTGTGATACGGTTGACCTTCCTGTAGTCTACACACATTCTCATGGTGTTATCTTTCTTTTTCACTAAGACTACTGGAGCTGCCCAGGGTCTACAGCTGTCCTTGATTACCCCAGCCTCCTTCATGTCTCTAAGCATCCCCTTGGCGTGTTGGTAGTGTGCCGGGGGTACGGGTCGGTATCTCTCCTTTATGGGAGGATGGTCTCCCGTGGGGATGAGGTGTTCTACCCCCTTTACTCGCCCGCAGTCTAGCGGGTGTTTACTAAACACTCTCTCGTACTCTCGAACCACCCGATAGACTCCCTGTTTCTGGTGTGAGGGAGTGGAGTCAGTACCCAAATGTAGTTGCTGACAACAGTCCTCCATTGGTTTCTTAGAGCCGTTACCTTCCTCTGGTTGAGATGGAGGCAAGGGTTCCACGGCCTGTACAGAGTTCTGGTTGATGGTAAACAATTTGGCTAGCGTGGCATACCGGGGCAGGTGTACTTCTCTCTCCCCGATATTTATGATGCGAACGGGCACCTTCCCATGGCTTACATCGACCACCCCCCGTGCTGTCAAAATGGTGGGCCTACTGTCTGAGTAGACGGGTTCTACCATTTCTTGGTAGTCTCTAACTCTTAGACCAATAGCTGCCCGGCACCAAATCATCATCTCACTTTTTGGGGGCATGACAATTTTCAATCACATTAGTTCCCAAGGTTATTCTAGGGTGACTCTCATGACGGTCTATGTCCACTATAATCAGTCCTTGTGCCGCCAGTTCGAATTTACCGATCTTAATGGTCACCTCTTTGAATCCCACCTGCGGCATGGGCTGACCATTGCTGGCGATGATACTCAGGTCGTCATCTGGGTAGCGGGTTATGTCCGAGTCATTCCATTACTGTTTAAAGAGCACGTACGGGATGGTGGTCACCTGTGACCCAGTGTCTAGTAGGGCACTCATAGGAATGGCATCGAGTACCACAGGCAAGATTGGACGTCCCCCAACGTATTTATCACGCCAGTTTGATGGGCCTGATGGTCTTATGCCTGGGAGTTGGCCCTCTACCCCAGTTTGTGCCCGTTTAAATGACAGCACCTTGCCACATGTCCGGGTTGATTGCAGCGGTGGCAGATGGGTCGTCCGTCCTCGTTGTATCTGTCGCTGGGTCTTCCTCTAGCCGGTGGGGTCCTCCTCAGTCGGTGCCATGGGACGTCCTCCGGTCCTGATTCCAGCTGGATCTTTCCTGGAGAAGAGACCTGTAAAGACTGCACAGTTCTGGTTAGCGCGGCAACGCTCTTAGTCAGCTCTTGGACCTGATGGTGCAGGTCTTTTGCCCGGTTATTGTTCAAAGCCTGCGCATCAGCTCCCACAGGCCCTGCAGACAAGGGCGCCGTCTCCTGGTGGTAAGTGATAGCAGGGCGCCTGTGGGTCACAGCGCCACCTGGTGCCGGTTCTCGGAGCACCCGGATGGCTCTGTCCTTGAACTGTGCAAAGTCCAGGTCAGGGTCCTGTAAGGCCATTGCCCGCAACTGGGTTCGGTGGGCATTGCACAGTAGACCCTCAATAAATTGTTCAGTCAACAGCTTATCTTCATTTCCCACGCTGCCAGGGTCTGCCTGCTTAATGGCTCTCAGGGCCTCTTGTAGGTTTAGAGCATAGTCTCTTATACTCTCATGTGCCCGCTGTTTACACCCGTAAAATCTGAGCTTTATTTCGGCTGAGGTGTGGGTATCAAATGTGTCTTTCAGCCGGGCTAGTATTTCTCTGACAGTCCTCTTCCTCCCAGGTGGCCAGGACTTTACCTCCCTTTGGGCTGCCCCGATTAATTGGGCCACCAGGATGCTCACTTTTTGCTCTTCTGTGAGTGGGTACACCTGGAAGAGGCTATCCAGTCTTTCCCTAAAGTCATTTAGAGTATGTGACTCCCCTGAGTACTGGGGTAGCCAGGTTGCCCCTGGGATATAGGGCATGGTGAATGGCATGACTGCTGCAGCGGTTGCGCTGGCGGTGGCTGTGGCAGTGGAGCTCCCCTCGGTATCCGGCATCCTCCTCCCCCCTAGTGGACCGTGGCCTACCTTGCGATGCTCTTCTTCCGTAGGCCGCGGCTCCGCAGTCGATCGTCGGGGTTGAGGACCTGGCGTCGCGCTCCGATGACGTCAGCGTCGCTCTTCCTCCCTTCCAGGACCTTGCGCAGCGTCAGAGCGTGGGGCGGAGCTTCGGATCTCGCGCGCTTTCGGCGTCCACGCCCCTATTCTTCCCGTGCGGCGTCCCGAAGATGGCGTCCGAAGGCGGGAAGCAGCTGCGGATGGCGGGAAGAAGGGAGAAGACGGCGGGAAACGGTCCAAGATGGCATCTGATGGCGGGAATCGGCTCCGGATGGCAGGAAACGACTCCGGACGGCGGGAAACTTCACCACAGGTAAGTATAAAAGTCTCTTTTTCAGGCACGCAGTACCCGGTGGTTGCGGGCACGAAATCCTGCCGACTACGCCAAAGTTGACGCGCCCCCTGGGCCTGTGTTGTGCAGGGGAACCCGGAACCGGGCCTGTTGTAGAATGCTGGAGGTTGTAGTCTCCGTGTGGTGGTGACCCGGTCCGTTCCCAGGGTTGTCAAACCAGTGGCAGTCTTAATGTATAGCAAATGTCCGACTACACCACCCGTGGATTGCGGTCAGTGGGGACCGCCGCTGCGCTGCCGACCGCTGTGGCTGATGTTGTTTGCGCAGCCGAGTATGGGATAACTCCCCACGGGAGAAGTATTGCCTCAGGGCAGCTAATGTGAGAGATGATGGGAGTGATGGTGTGAGGGTCCCAGTGCTAATGGTGCTGGTGCGGCAAGGAATCACAGAGACGTGAGGTGTAGTTCAGGGTCTTTACTGATGGTACAAGGCAGACCCTCCCGGGAGTACTGGCTAGTATAAGGGGCCTGGTCAGTCTGCGAGCAAGCAGGAGTTCCCCTGGCCAGGGGGAGTTGTAGGCCTCCCCATTTATCTGCACTCTTCCTGGCTACCTTGCTGTCAGCGGTTACAAGTAGCCCACGTCCCTGAGTATACCGTGTGGTGCTCACCCGTATGGCTGGAGACTTGGGGCCTTCTGTTAGCCTCCGCTCCTGGATGGTGGCGCTGGTCCCTTCTTTGTGACTGAGCCTCCGGGCTTCTATGGCCAGAGTACCTGGAATCCCCTGCCGGCTGGTTTCTGCTGCTGGGTATATATCAGTCCCTACAGCCTCGGACTCCTGTGTCCGGTTTTAGTAACTTCAGCCAGGGCGAGCTATATCTCTGCTCACAGCCCCTGGCCTTCTGCCTCTGCTCCTACAGAGCTCCTGATGTATCTTTTCCTGTGTCTGCAGCTTCACTCTAGGCTCTGACTGCTCTGCTTGTTCTGCAGGCTCTGTCTCTGTCTCACCTAATCCCGCCCCAGACCCAGTTTATAAGGGCAGATTCCTCCCCTCCCAGGTCTGGGCGGGCAGTGTTGCATGCTTAGGGCTCCTGACCAGAGAAACCTCCCACTTGCTCTCAGACATAATATCTCTATTACTGTGGCAACCAGACCCCTGGGGTGTCACACGCACATGTGACATCTGCTCATCAACGGCCATTCTGAGCTGAATGTGCCTTCCCTCATCACAGCACAGCTGCTATGCAGATTGAGGCTGGGCAAGTACTAGCATGGGTGACTGGTTGGGAATTCCCGATTCCATTGACATTCTGGTAATGTCATTTGGATTTTTGGATTTTTGTTTTTAAAATCTAACCTTTCCCTCCCTATTTTATTCCTTGTGAAAAGACGCGCACATGTGACATCTGCAGGTCAACTGCCATTCTAAGCTGAATGTGCCTTCCCTCGTCAGATCGCAGCTGCTATGCAGCTGGAGGCCAGGCAAGTACCTCTGTGGGAGACTAGATGGGAGTCCCCAGTTACGTTGACATTTTGGCTGCTGCTATTGTCATTTGGATTTTTGTTTTTAAAATCTAACCTTTCCCTCCCATTTTATTCCTTTTGAAAAGACGCGCACATGTGACATCAGTACGTCAACGGCCATTCTATGATGAATGTGCCTTAACTTGTCAAATCGCAGCTGCTACGCGGCTTGAGGTCAGACAAGTACTGGCATGGAAGACTGGCTGCTGCTATTGTCATTTGGATTTTTGTTTTTAAAATCTAACCTTTCCCTCCCCATTTTATTCCTTTTGAAAAGATGTGCACATTTGACATCTTTCTGTCAACGGCCATTCTAAGCTGAATGTGCCTGCCCTTGTCAGATTGCAGCTGCTAAGCAGCTTGAGGCTGGGCAAGTACCAGCATGGGAGACTCGCTGAGAATCGCTTGTTCTGTTGACATCTTGGCTGCTGTTATTGTCATTTGGATTGTTGATTTTAAAATCTAACCTTTCCCTCCCCATTTTATTCCTTTTGAAAAGACGCGCACATGTGACATTTGCACATCAACAGCCATTCTAAGCTGAATGTACCTGCCCTTGTCAGATCGCAGCCACTATGCAGCTTGAGCCTGGGCAAGTACTGTCATGGGAGACTGGCTGGGAATCCCGAGTTCAGTCGACATTTTCGCTGCGGCTTTTGTATTTTGGATTTTTGTTTATAAAATCTAACCTTTCCCTCCCCATTTTATTCCTTTTGAAAAGACGCGCACATGTGACATCTGCATGTCAACGGCCATTCTAAGCTGTATGTTCCTGCTCTCGTCAAATCGCAGCAGCTTGAGGCTAGGCAAGTACCAGCATGGGAGACTGGCTTGGATTACCCGGCTCCATATCCCCAGCTCCGTTAACATTTTGGCTGCTGCTATTGTCATTTGGATTTTTGTTTTTAAAATCTAACTTTTCCCTCCCCATTTTATTCCTTTTGAAAAGACGCGCACATGTCACGTCTGAACATCAGCGGACATTCTAAGCTGAATGTTCCTGCTTTCGTCAGATCGCAGCTGCTACGCAGCTTGAGGCTGGGCAAGTACTGGCTTGGGAGACAGGCTGGGAATCCCCGGTTCTGTTGACATTTTGGCTGCTGTTATTGTCATTTGGATTTTTGGATTTTTGTTTTTAAAATCTAACCTTTCCCTCCCCATTTTCTTCCTTTTGAAAAGACGCGCACATGTGACTCCTGCACGTCAATGGCCATTCTAATCTGAATGTGTCTGCCCGCGTCAGATTGCAGCTGCTGTGCAGCTTGAGGTCAGGCAAGTACCAAAATGGGAGTATGGCTGGGAATCCCTAGATCCGTTCACATTTTGGCTGCTGCTATTGTCATTTGTTTTGTTTTTTTAAAATCTAACCTTTCCCTCCCCATTTTATTCCTTTTGAAAAGATGCACACATGTGATATCTGCACGTTAATGGCCATTCTAAGCTGAATGTGCTTGCCCTTGTGAGATCACAGCTGCTATGCAGTTTGAGGCAGGGCAAGTACTAGAATGGGAGAATGGCTGGGAATCCCTAGTTCCGTTGACATTTTGGCTGCTGCTATTGTCATTTGGATTTTTGTTTTTTAAAATCTAACCTTTCCCTCCCCATTTTATTCCTTTTGAAAAGACGCGCACATGTGACATCTGCACGTCAACGGCCTTTCTAAGCTGAATGTGCCTTTCCTCGTCAGATTGCTGCTGCTATGCAGCTTGAGGCTGGGCAAGTACCAGAATGGGAGATTATCTTGGAATCCATGGTTCTGTTGACATTTTGGCTGCTGCTAATGTCATTTGGATTTTTGTTTTTAAAATCCAACCTTTACCTCCACATTTTATTCCTTTTGAAAAGACGCGCACATGTGACATCTGCACGTCAACGTCCATTCTAAGCTGCATGTGCCTGCCCTCATCAGATCGCAGCCGCTGCGCAGCTTGAGGCAAGGCAAGTATCAGCATTGGGGACTGGCTGGGAATACCTGGTTCCACTGCTGCTATTGTCATTTGGATTTTTGTTTTTCAAATCTAACCTTTCCCTCCCCATTTTATTCCTTTTGAAAAGATGCGCACATGTGACAGATGCACGTCAATGGCCATTCTAAGCTGAATGTGCCTGCCTTCGTCAGATCACAGCAGCTATGCCGCTTGAGGCCAGGCAAGAACTGGCATGGGAGACTAGCTGGTAATCCCCGGTTCCATTGACATTTTGGCTGCTGCTATTGTCATTTGGATTTTTGTCTTTCAAATCTTATCTTTCTCTCCCCATTTTATTCCTTTTGAAAAGATGCGCACATGTGACATCTGCACATCAACAGCCATTCTAAGCTGAATGTGACTCCCCTCATCAGATCACAGCCGCTACACAGCTTGAGGCTGGGCAAGTACCCCCATGGGAGACTGGCTGGTATTTCCCTGTTACGTTGACATTTTGGCTGCTGCTATTGTCCTTTGGATTTTTTAATTTTTGTTTTTAAAATCTAACCTTTACCTCCACATTTTATTCCTTTTGGAAAGAAGCGCACATGTGACATCTGCATGTCAACGGCCATTTTAAGCTGAATGTGGCTGACTTTGTCAGATCACAGCTGCTATGCAGCTTTAGGCTGGGCAAGTACCAGCATGGGGGAATGGCTGGGAATCCCTGGTTCCATTGACATATTGGCTGCTGCTATTGTCATTTGGATATTTGTTTTTAAAATCTAACCTTTCCCTCCCCATTTTATTCCTTTTGAAAAGAGGCGCTCATGTGACATCTGCACATCAACGGCAATTCTAAGCTGAATGTGCCTGCCCTTGTCAGCTTGCAGCCACTATGTAGCTGGAGGCCAGGCAAGTACTGGAATGGGAAACTGGCTGGGAATTCCCAGTTCCATTGACATTTTGGCTGCTGCTATTGTCATTTGGATTTTTGTTTTTCAAATCTAACCTCTCCCTCCCCATTTTATTCCTTTTGAAAAGACACGCACATGTGACATTTGCACGTCAACGGCCATTCTAAGCTGAATGTGCCTGCTCTCGTCAGATCGCAGCCACTACGCAGCTTGAGGCTGGGCAGTACCATTATGGGAGACTGGCTGGGATCCCATGTTTCCGTTGACAATTTGGCTGCTGCTATTGTTATTTGGATTTTTGTATTTTTGTTTTTAAAATCTTACCTCTCCCGCCCCATTTTATTCATTTTGAAAAGACGCACACATGTAATATCTGCACATCAGCAGCCATTCTAAGCTGAATGTGCCTTCCCTTGTCAAATTGCAAATGCTGTGCAGTTTGAAACTGGGCCAATACCTTCATGGGAGACTTGTTGGGAATCCCTGTTTCTGTTAACATTTTGGCTGCTGCTATTGTCATTTGGATTTTTGGAATTTCGTTTTTAAAATCTTACCTTTCCCTCCCCATTTTATTCCTTTTGAAAAGACGCGCATATGTGGCATTTGCACGTCAACGGCCATTCTAAGCTGAATGTGCTTTCCCTCGTCAGATCACAGCCGCAACGCAGCTTGAGGCCAGTCAAGTACTGGCATGGGAGACTGGCTGGGGATCCCCGTTGTCGTTGACTTTTTAGCTGTTGCTATTGTCATTTGGATTTTGGATTTTTGTTTTTAAAATCTAACCTTTCTCTCCCCATTTTATTCCTTTTGAAAAGACGCGCACATGTAGCATTTGCACGTCAGCGGCCATTCTAAGCTGAATGTCCCTCCTCTTGTCAGATAGCAGCTGCTGTGCAGCTTGAGGCAAGGCAAGTTCCAGCATGGGAGACTGGCTGGGAATCCCTGGTTACATTTACATTTTGGCTTCTGCTATTGTCATTTGGATTTTTGTTTTTAAAATCTAACATTTCCCTCCCCATTTTATTCCTTTTAAAAAGACGCACACATGTGACATCTGCATGTCAAGGGCCATTCTAAGCTGAATGTGCCTTCCCTCATCAGATCATAGCCGCTACACAGATTGAGGTTGGG
This sequence comes from Phyllobates terribilis, assembly GCF_046119375.1. Classification (NCBI taxonomy): domain Eukaryota; kingdom Metazoa; phylum Chordata; class Amphibia; order Anura; family Dendrobatidae; genus Phyllobates; species Phyllobates terribilis. Next base: position 7,790,738 of record NW_027362792.1, read on the forward strand.
CAAGTACTTGCATGGGAGACTGGCTGTGAATCCCCAATTCCATTGACATTTTGGCTGCTGCTATTGTCATTTGAATTTTTGTTTTTAAAATCTTACCTTTCCCTCCCCATTTTATTCCTTTTGAAAAGACACGCACATGTGAAATCTTCATGTTAGCAGCCATTCTAAGCTTAATGTGCCTGCTCTCATCAGATCGCAGCAGCTTGAGGCTGGGCAAGTACTGGCATGGGAGACTGGCTGGGAATCCCCAGTTCCATTGACAATTTGGCTGCTGCTATTGTCATTTGGATTTTTGTTTTTAAAATCTAGCCTTTCCCTCCCCATAATATTCCTTTTGAAAAGATGTACACATCTGTCATCTGCAAGTCAACAGCCATTCTAAGATGAATGTGCCTACCCTCGTCAGATCGCAGCCGCTACGCAGCTTGGGTCCGGGCAAGTACAGGCACGGGAAACTAGCTGGTAATCCCTTGTTCCGTTGACATTTTGGCTGCTGCTATTGTCATTTGGATTTTTGTTATTAAATTCTAACTAGTGTTGAGCCAACCCGTAGTGTTCGAGTTCGGTTCGGTTCGTCGAACACCGTTAAAACCAATGGCAGGCAAACAAAAACACATAGAAACACCTTCAAATGTGTCCAAAAGCTGACAAACTGCTCAGAAGACTAAACTAACACATGGAAAAGTGACAAGTATGTATAGTCATGCGAAAAGAAAAGAGGTGGAGGAGTAAAAGGAGGGGGAGACACAGATATAGGCATGTCATGCCCTTCTAAAATCCAAAAAGTGAGAAGCCGACACGTTCAGTCGGCTCCTGCCCGTGCCACCTCCGTGTCGCCGGGTTTGTGCCAGAGCCGCGGTGAACCCTGACGGCCAGCCCCCCTCTCCCAATACTGGTGCCTGTCCGCTGGTGGGTCGAGCGAGCACCCCTGTGGTGGAGGCAGCTCTAAGCTTTTTAATTTAAATTGTCTCTCTAATTTGAATGAATACACTTTAAATCCATTTACAAGGATCTATTGGAGGGCAAGTCTCATGCCAGCAGCCGCGTAATTCCAGCTCCAGTAGCGTCCACTAAAGCTGCTACAGTTAAAAAGCTTTTATCAGGATCGAGCTCGGCTGTCCACCGCAAGGCATCCTACTGCCAGTCCCAGCCCCTATGCCTTGGGGTGCCTCCTGATGCTCTTCACTGAGTATCCCGTGGTCCCGAAGCATTTCCTTTGAAAAAATTAAGTGTCCAAACTACAGGTGGTGTAGCTTGCTTAACAGCCGGGATAATCCGCTGACTAGCAGACACTGTTACTAGGCACAAAGTATTTCCTGGGCTAGATGAATTTAAAAATTTGTAATTAGATACTCTCGTTGGATGCTGAGAAAGCATTCCATAGAGTCTCCTGGCACGCCATATATGATTCTCTTAAAAAGCTTGGGGTAGGGGTCTAGGGGACCCTTTTATAGCCAAAATCACGGCCCTGTATCACAATACGTCACCTAGGCTGAAGATAAATGGAACTGTAGCACCCTGAGGGCTCGGTTGCTACAGAGGTATTGCACCTCACCCAGAGGTGTGATATCTCACTCTCAGGTAAGGATGGAGTGTGGATCAGGACCCGACACCTGCATGCATTACACCACATTGCTGTGGGGCAGGGCGACCAATATGCCTCTGAGATGGGCACGACAGTCCCTGTCCCTGGCTGGAGTGTGGGGAGGGAACACTGAGGAAGGGGAACCCTGTTGTGCAGGAGCAGGGAGGAAGCAGTACCTGGGTGCATTTAGAAGGGAGTATAAAAGGTGGGCACCATCTTAGTTCAGTGCAGAGAAGTCTGAGCAGAAGTGGCAGGGAGCAGGGGCTCTGCATGAGCTCTGCTCCGGAGGCGGGCCTAGTAACAGAGGCCCAGGCCTGGAAGAGGGAGAAGGAAGGAAGAGGAGCGGAGAAGGCTCCAGGAACAAGGAATGAAGGGATCCCAGGGGTGCGGACGGGCGAGTCGCCACCGCACGCCCGAATCCACCTGCGTGGAGGGGTCAGGTCAAAGGGGGAGACCGGTCCCCGAAACTAGTGGAGGCAGGAAATGACCCTCAGCTAGAAACCGGAGGCTGTGACATTTTATGTGGCCCAGCCCCTCGCTACACCCGCTAGGAAGGCACCACATAGGGTCAGGGAAATTGGCGCCAAGTTAACCAAGAGGAGGCCCGAGGCAGCCGGACAGAAGGGTTGGTAAGAAAGGCCAGACAAAGGACACACAAAGGGGGTCCTGTGAAGCGCTCCAAAGTTATCTGGGAGTTGTCTGAGCCCCTCACCTGGTGAGCACAGTACGACGTGGGCAGCCGTTACCTGCAGACGTGGTCTGGATAATAAGAACTGTGAGTAAAGGCCCTGGACTGCATCACTGACTCCGTGTCGTTACTGCTGCTGCCCTGCACCATCACCCCCATCCTCCGCATACACTGCCCTGAGGCTATACTCCTCCCGTGGGGAGTTATGCTACGCTCTGCTGCACCCACAACACCAGCCTCAGCGGTCTGCCCTGCAGCGGCGGTTCACTCTGACCGCAATCCACGGGTGGTGTAGTCGGACATTTAAACATCAAAACCACATAAATAGTTCCGCCACTGGTTTGACCACCCTGAGCCACGGAACCGGGTCGCCGCCACAAACACTACAACCACCAGCATCCACCAAAAAGGGTCCGGCTCCGGGTGTCCCAAGGCCCAGGGGGTGCATCAGAACATTTTCATCACCTTTCACAATCACCAATGGGACAAGGCAGGGATGTCCTCTGTCCCCTCTCTTATACATCCTAGTGACGGAGCACCTGCTCTCATCAATTCGCCATAACCCCAATATTAGGTGGATTGAGGTGGGAGTCACCGAGTACAAGTGCTCTCTATTTGCTGATGATGTCCTAGTATATATCACTCAATCACATATATCCATCCATGCTGTTATGGCTGAAATAGATCACTTTGTTACATGGTCAAATTTTAAAATCAATGCAGCGAAGTCTGAGGCCCTCGATGTCTCCCTCCCCAAATCCATATAGGATTCCATCCAGTCCAACTTTCCCTTTGCCTGGCCCTCACAGGGTATCAAATACTTAGGAATTCCTATTCATAGAGACCTCTCCCATCTAAGTTATCTTAATTTTGGGCCCTTTATTGAACAACTCCATACAGACCACGGTTGGCAAGTTAGAACTGTAAGATTCAATACGTGAACCACTGGTGTTTTGTGGAAAAGCACATGTACACTGTGTTCCAAATTATTATGCAAAAAGTGTTTAGGAGTGATAAGGGAAGAATTTGTTTGTTTGTCAATTAAACTCATTGATGGCGATGTGTGTCAGGGCTCTTTATATCACTGTAAGCAATTGCAGACACCTGTGCTAATTAGTTTGGCAGGTGTGTCCAATGAAAGGCAAGACTACTTAAGAAGGCTGTCTCACATTATTAAGCAGCCTACATTTTCTGCCAAAATGGGAAAGAAAAAGGATGTGTTGGCTGCTGAGAAGCAACAAATTGTGGAGTGTTTAGGTCAAGGCATGACTACAAACAACATTGTGGATGATCAGGATGAAGTGTCTTGGCAATCAAGAAGTATGTAGCTGATTCACAGTACACACGTGTGCGTGCTGATAAGGGCAAATTGAGGACTCTTTCCTACAGGCAATTACGTCAGGTTAAAAGAGCAGTGGCAAAAAAGCCTTGTCATAGCAGCAGACACGTTTTTGAAGCTGCTGGTGCCTCCAACGTCCCCCGAACAACAAGATGCAGGGTCCTTCAGAGGTTTGCAGCTGTGCATACGCCATCCTGTCGACCTCCTCTATCCACTTCACACAAGCAGAAACGGCTCCAGTGGGCCAAACATTACATGAAGACTGATTTCAAAACTGTTTTGTTCACGGATGAGTGCCTTGCAGCGCTCGATGGTCCAGATGGATGGAGTTGAGGATGGCTGGTTGATGGACACCCCACGCAAACACGGCTACAGCGCCAACAAGGAGGAGGTGGAGTAATGTTTTGGGCTGGAATCATGGGGAGAGAGATTGTCGGCCCCTTTAGGATCCCTGAAGGTGCTAAAGATGAACTCCATAATGTATGTGGATTTTCTCAAACAGCACTTCCTGCCATGGTTCAAGAAGAAGAACCGTGTATTTCACAGCAAGATCATTTTTTTGCATGATAATGCACCATCTCATGCTGCACATAAAACATCTGCATCTCTGGCTGATATGGGCATAAAAGGGGACAAACTTATGGTGTGACCCCCATGCTCCCCTGACCTCTACCCCATTCAGAACCTCTGGAGCATCATCAAAAGGAGTGTCTATGATGGCGGGAGGCAGTTCACATCTAAGCAACAGCTCTGGGAGGGTATTCTGTCCTCATGCAAAACAATTGAAGCAGAAACCATCCAAAACCTGACAAATTCAATGGACGAGAGAGTTCAGAAGCTCCTTTCGAACAAGGGGTCCTATGTGAAAGTGTAACATCACCTAGAATAAAGTTTTGAGTTGAAAACTGTTTGATTTCAGTTTCTAATAACCTGCTAATGCTTATAATTTCAAAAATGACCATTTTTTGGGTCTTTATTAAAATGAAAAGGTTGATCGAAAAGTTTGGGGGATCTAAGAGTGTGGCAACCCAGTAGTCATGATTACTTCGAATTCTGACAATATGAGGGTCATGTTGCAGGTAGTGCAGCAAGAAGGCACTTATGTGTCTTGCGCATGTCGGAGCCCCAAAATTATTTTCCGGGCTAGATGCAGCTAAAAATTATTATTAATTTTAAATCTGGTGGAGCTTAGTATAGATGGCCTAATAGGATCAGTGCTGCACACTGCTACAAAGCCCAAATTATTTTCCAGTCAAGATACAGATAAACATGATTAGTAATTTTAAATCTGGTGGAGCTTATTATAGATGGCCTAATAGAATCAGTGCTGCACACTGCTACAAAGCCCAAATTATTTTCCAGCCAAGATACAGATAAACATGATTAGTAATTTGAAAGCTTAAAACGGTTGGTAGGGTGATTTTAACCAATCATCAAGCTTTTACTCTCCCCAGGATGACACAGGGGTAGAAAAGTCGTTTCGAATCCATGATTTGTTCATCTTTATGAACGTGAGTCTGTCTACATTATCAGTGGAGAGCCGCGTGCGCTTATCTGTCAGCACACCACCAGCAGTGCTGAACACACGTTCAGACAGAATGCTGGCTGCGGGGCATGACAAGATCTCCAAGGCGTAAGTGGCTAGCTCCGGCCATTTATCCAGATTGGAAGCCCAAAAGAGCAAGGGTCCAGTGACACAGTCATGGCTTCAATGTTTACTTGGAGATACTCCTGTACCATCGTCTCTAGGCGTTGACTATGTGTCAGACTTCTTGTCTCCTGTGGCCTTGCAAAGGTTGGGCTAAAAAAGTGGTGAAATGATTCCGCAAAATTGATGTTACCAGCAGATACTGTGGTTCTGTTACGGTTTGAGTGCTGAACACTTGACGGTCCCACGGTTGGCAAGTTGGAACTGTGAGATTCACTACGTGCACCACTGGTGTTTTGTGGAAAAGTACATGTAAGATTCTGCAACAGTCTCTGCTGATACTCCTGCATGCGTGCATCCCTTTCTATGGCAGGAATAATTTCTGTAAATTTACTTTTGTACCGGGGATCTAACAGTGTGGCAACCCAGTAGTCAGGATTATTTCTAATTCTCACAATTCGAGGGTCATGTTGCAGGTAGTGCAGCAAGAAGGCACTCATGTGTGTTGCGCATCCAGGAGCACCAAGTCCCTGTTGTGTTGGTGGCGAGGTAACAATCATGCTTCCTTCCTCTGTCCTCTCCCCCCAACCTCGCACAACAGAAATGTGATCAAGGTCTCCCTCATCTGATGAGTCTTCCATCAGTTCGTCCTCCACTTCTTCCTGGGCTCCTGCACCTTCCTCACTAGTTTGGCTGCTACCATGCGCCCTGGTAAAACCATCTCCCCCACCCTCACATGCCTGCCGCCTTGCTGCTGCCGACCGTCTGGACCTTGCAGATGTTAGCCCTTCCGCATACAACTCCTCCTCATCTACTTCCTCCACCTCCTCTTGTGCCACCACCTGACTCCGAATTCTGTTTAACATGTGCTCCAGCATGTAAATCACCGGAATAGTCATGCTGATAATGGCATCGTCAGCACTAAACATCTTCGTCGCCATTTCAAAACTGTGCAGAAGGGTGCATAGGTCCCTGATCTGAGACCACTCCTCCAGCGTGATTTGCCCCACCTCTGGATCTCGTTGGCCCAGGCTATACGTCAGAACGTATTGCAGCAGGGCTTGTCAGTGCTGCCACAGTTGCTGCAACATGTGCAGAGTTGAATTCCACCGGGTAGGCACATCGCATTTTAGCCGGTGAAGTGGCAGGCCCAACGTCTTCTGTAGAGATGTAAGTCGCTGAGCTGCGGGATGCGAACGGCGGAAGTGAGCACACAGCGACCGTGCCCTCTGCAGAAGGCCATCTAGTCTGGGATAGTGGGCTAAAAATTGCTGGACAACCAGGTTCAACACGTGAGCCATACATGGCACGTGTGTGACATTGCCCCGGCGAAGGGCCGCACCCAGGTTTGCAGCATTGTCGCACACGGCCTTCCCTGGTTTCAGGTCCAGTGGAGACAACCATTCATGAAATTGGTTCTCCAGAGCTGACCACAACTCCTCAGCTGTGTGACTCACATTTCCCAGACATTTCAAAGTAAAAACCGCCTGATGACGTTGAGCCCTACTGCCAGCATAGTAAGGAGGTGTGCAGGATCCCTTCTGCGCAGTTAGAAACCTTGTGGCATGACCAGACAGGCTTTGGGTGCAGGTGGAAGACCGAGAGGAGGTTGAGGAGGCAGAAGCAGTGGAGGAACTTTGACATAAAGAGGATTGACGCACAACTCGTGGGGACGGCAAGACTTGGACAGCAGCCCCTTGTCCTGCTGTCACCATAGTTACCCAGTGGCCAGTCAGCGACATGTAACGCCCCTGTCCATGCCAACTCGTCCAAGTGTATGTGGTGAAATGCACCCTGTCACACACAGAGTTTCTCAAAGAAGCGGTGATGTTGTGTGCGACATGCTGGTGGAGCGCAGGCACATTTTTCTTTGAGAAGTAGTGCCGACTGGGCATCTGGTACTGGTGCACTGCGACCGACATAAGGTCTCGAAAATCCTCTGTGTCCAAGGCAGCATTTCTGTAGCCAAGAGCTTGCAGATGGTGAAATTCAACCTCTTAGCTTTCTCATGGCTAGGAGGAAATGGTCTTTTACTTGTCCACATCTGAGGGACCGAGGGCTGGCTATTGTGCTTAGACGGGGTTGATAAGGGTGTCCCCGTCAAACTGCCCATCAGTGAGGAAGATGCAGGCGGACATGTTAGGTTGCCTTGATCCAAAGGTGGTGCTATCGATGTCGGACAGTGCTCAACACCAGCTGGTGTTACCACCTCGAAAGAAAATGATGACCTGCCAATCACGCTGGCTGTTGCGGGTAAAGAGGTGGCAGGTCTTCGCTCCAAAACAGGTGTGACTGCTGTCCCCCCAGTCACAGAGGATGAAGAGGCCGCGGATGCACAAGATATGGCAGACGGTGGTTGGCCTGGCCGGCTAGTCCGCATTGTAGCACACAGAGCTTCCCACTGCAACTTATGCTTCATGTCCATGTGCCGGTTCATGCATGAAGTACTCAAACTATGTATTTTTTGGCCTTTACTTAGCTTTTGCTGACAAATGTTACAGATAACACGAGTTGGGTCATCTTTATCGATCTGAAAAAATGCCCAGGCTATGCAAGGCTTATCACCCAAGCGACCTGAAGAGCCACCACAACTTGTGGTGAGAGGCAGAGTTGTGTTTGAGGATGCAGTTGTTGACGTGCATCCAGTACTACGTCTCTGTCCAGGAAGGCGCAACCTGACCTCGTCGTCACTAGCATCTTCCTCCACCTCCTCTGCTGACCTCATCTCTTGGCTGACTGTGGGTTGACAGTAAGTGGGATCTCCAACCTCATCATCATCACCCTGTGCGTTATCAAACCCGTCGTCCTCAGAGCCAACCTGTTCCTGCCCTGACAAAAAACTAAAGTTGTCGCTCCAATCAGGTATTTGAGTCTCATCATCATCTTCCTCATTGTCTCCACCATCAGGAGTTACAGTTTGGGAATGAGGGTCTACATTATGGTCAGAACCTTCTGCGTCTGGTCCTGGATCCGACTCATAAAGATTTTGGGCATCAGTGCAGATCATTTCCTCGTCTGGATTCACAGTAGCGCTGGAGTCGACCTCTGATTCCCAGGCTACAGTATGAGTAAACAGCTCTGCAGACTCAACCATCTGTTCTACCTCATACTCAGACGGGCAGCTGGAGATTTGGGAGCTGTGAGGAAGCAAGTGCGATTGGGGTGACACCTTTGAGGACTGAAGTATTTGTGATGTTGAAGTTGATGTGGAGGAGAGCCCACTTAAAGGAGCACTTGATATCCGTTGAAGCACCTGCTGTTTTTGTGCCTCATCTGGAATTTGTAGCGATTGCCGTGGCCATAAGAAAGGGATCAGATCACATTGTCCGCTAAAAGAAGTAGACATTTTAGTTTGGCTGGAAGATGGTCTTTCTTCTGCAGATGTTACTGTTGCTTTAACACCTACCCCATGGACACAACCTTTTTTCCCCTTCCCAACACGCCTATTCCCCTTTCCACCAGCAGCAGGCCTTTTTCCACTCATTTTGGTGGTTAACAAATTCACAACTCTGGAGTTGTTTGCACAAAAAAACAATGGATGGGAACCGAGCAGAGCTGAGTGGCCAAACTGTGGTATTAGGCCAAAACTATTGGCTGGGTTAGATGCAGAAAAAAATTATATTCAATTTGCAACCTGATGGAGGTCAGTATAGATGGACTAATAGAACAAGTCCCACACACAGCTAGAAGCCCAAATATTTTTTCAGAGGTAGATGCAGAAAAAAATTGTATTCAGTTTGCAACCTGATGGAGGTCAGTATAGATGGACTAATAGAACAAGTTCCACACACAGCTAGAAGGCCAAATATTTTTTCAGAGGTAGATGCAGATAAAAATTATTTTTAATTTGCAGTCTGATGGAGGTCAGTATAGATGGACTAATAGAGAAAGTCCCACACACTGCTAGAAGGCCACATATTTTTTCAGAGCTAGATGCAGACAAAAAATTATTTTTAATTTGCAACCTGATGGAGGTCAGTATAGATGGACTAATAGAGAAAGTCCCACACACTGCTAGAAGGCCAAATATTTTTTCAGAGCTAGATGCAGACAAAAAATTATTTTTAATTTGCAACCTGATGGAGGTCAGTATAGATGGACTAAAAGAGAAAGTCCCACACACTGCTAGAAGGCCAAATATTTTTTCAGAGCTAGATGCAGATATAAATTATTTTTAATTTGCAACCTGATGGAGGTCAGTATAGATGGACTAATAGAGAAAGTCCCACACACTGCTAGAAGGCCAAATATTTTTTCAGAGCTAGATGCAGAAAAAAATTATATTCAGTTTGCAACCTGATGGAGGTCAGTATAGATGGACTAATAGAACAAGTCCCACACACAGCTAGAAGCCCAAATATTTTTTCAGAGGTAGATGCAGATAAAAATTATTTTTAATTTGCAACCTGATGGAGGTCAGTATAGATGGACTAATAGAGAAAGTCCCACACACTGCTAGAAGGCCAAATATTTTTTCAGAGCTAGATGCAGACAAAAAATTATTTTGAATTTGCAGCGTAATGGAGGTCAGTATAGATGGACTATTAGAACAAGTCCCACATATTGCTAGAAGGCCAAATATTTTTTCAGAGCTAGATGCAGAAAAAAATTATATTCAGTTTGCAACCTGATGGAGGTCAGTATAGATGGACTAAAAGAACAAGTCCCACACACTGCTAGAAGCCCAAATATTTTTTCAGAGCTAGATGCAGAAAAAAATTATATTCAATTTGCAACCTGATGGAGGTCAGTATAGATGGACCAATAGAATGATGATATGCCCAAAAGATTTTACTTCACTAGGTGCAGTAAAAAAATTGGTATTCTATACACAGGTGGTATATATTGCAACACAGATAGGCTACTCCACTGACTAACACACGCTGCAATAGGCCAAAAAGGATTAGCTTTGCTAGATTCAGCCAAATCCTGTGAAAAAAACTTGCACAGCACTGTCACAGACCTGCCTGGCAAAAACTGATAGGAACTGATGTAACCTAGTCCTGAAAAGGACTGCAATTACAATTAGTCTTTACTCCCACAATCTATCTATTTAAGAGCACAGACCTGCCTGATAAAAGTCGTAGGAAATGCTGTAACCTAGTCCTTAAAAGGACTGCAATCACAACTATTCCCTACTCCCAAGCTATCTGTAGATTTGTGCGAAAATTGGCTTTAAATTAACAAGGTATAGCGCACACAGCAACAGCGGTGCCGTCTAACACGCAGCTGCAGCAGTGAGAAAATGGTGGCGACGGGGAAAATGGCTTGGTCTTATAGGGCAAGGACATGTAACATACACTGCCAATGACACATGCCCTTGCTTGTGTGAAAAAAAGCACTTCGCTCCTTGTGTGCGCTGCTGATAGGCTGACAGATTGCACCTCCCCACTGTAAATGTGGGAAAGAGAAAAAAAAATGGAGATCTTCATTATTCCTGCAGAGATCCATCCCCTGCCCCTCCCCCCACCCCGCTGTACACTCAAACTGCGTATTAACATTAATTTTCCTCATTACTGAGAAAAAATCCAGTTATGATTTTGGTGCACAAACAGTTATCGAACATAACCTCGAACAGCCGAATTTTTCTCAAATCGTTTGTGTTTGCCGAACGGCTCGAACACCGCCCAAAACAGCTCGAATTTGAGATTGGCGAACAGTTCGAGTCGAACAACGCTCATCTCTAATTCTAAACTTTCCCTCCCCATTTTATTCCTTTTGAAAAGACGTGCACATGTCACATCCACATGTCAACGGCTATTCTAAGCTGAGTGTCCCTTCCCTCATCAGATCGCAGCCTCTACGCAGCTTGAGGCTGGACAAGTGCTGGCATGGGAGATTGGCTGGGAATTCCAGGATCCTTTGACATTTTGGCTGCTGCTATTGTCATTTGGATTTTTGGATTTTTGTTTTTAAAATCTATCCTTTCCTTCCCCATTTTATTCCTTTTGAAAAGACGGGCACATGTGACATCTGCACCTCAACAGCAATTCTAAGTTGAATGTGCCTGCCTTCGTCAGGTCGCAGCCGCAATGCACCTTGAGGCCGGGCAAGTACCGGCATGGGAGATTGGCTGGGAATCCCTGTTTCTGTTGACTTTTTGGCTGCTGCTATTGTCATTTGGATTTTTGTTTTTAAAATATTACCTTTCCCTCCCCATTTTATTCCTTTTGAAAAGACGCGCACATGTAACATCACAACATCAGCGGCCATTCTATGCTTAATGTTCCTGCCCTTGTCAGATTGCAGCTGCTACACAACTTGAGGCTGGGCAAGTACTGGCATGGGAGACTGGATAAGAATCCGTGGTTCCATGGTCATTTTGGCTGCTGCTATTGTCATTTGGATTTTTGGATTTTTGTTTTTAAAATCAAACTTTTCCCTCCCCATTTTATTCCTTTTGAAAAGACACACACATGTGACAACTGCACTTCAACCGCCATTGTAAGCTGAATGTGCCTGCCATAGTCAGATTGAAGCCGCTACACAGCTTGAGGCCAGGCCAGTAATGGCAGGGGAGATTGGCTGGGAATCCCTGGTTCTGTTGACATTTTGGCTGCTGCTATTGTCATTTGGATTTTTGGATTTTTGTTTTTAAAATCTAAGCTTTCCCTTCCCATTTTATTCCTTTTGAAAAGACGCGCACAAGTGACCTTTGCACGTCAATGGCCATTCTAAGCCGAATGTGCCTTCTCTCATCAGATCACAGCCGCTACGCAGCTTGAGGTTGGGCAAGTAGCAGCATGGTAAACTGGCTGAGAATCTCTGGTTCCGTTGACCTTTTGGCTGCTGCTATTGTCATTTGGATTTTTGAATTTTTGGATTTTTTTTTTTTTAAATCTAACCTTTCCCTCCCCATTTTATTCCTTTTGAAAAGACGCGCACATGTGACATCTGCACATCAACGGCCATTCTAAGCTGAATGTGGCTACCCTCGTCAGATCTCAGCTGCTAGGCATGAGAGACTGGCTGGGAATCCCCGGTTCTGTTGACATTTTGGCTGCTGCTTTTGTCATTTGGATTTTTGAATTTTTATTTTTAAAATCTATCCTTTCCCTCCCCATTTTATTCCTTTTGAATAGACGTGCACATGTGACAGCCTGACTTCAACGGCTATTCTAAGTTTAGTGTGCCTTCCCTCATCAAATCGCAGATGCTATGCAGCTTTAGTCTGGGCTAGTAACAGCATGGGAGACTAGCTGGGAATCCCTGGTTCTGTTGACATTTTGCCTGCTTCTATTGTCATTTGGATTTTGTTTTAAAAATCTAACCTTTCGATCCCCATTTTATTCCTTTTGAAAAGACAGGAACATGTGCCATCTGCATGTCAATGGCCATTCTAAGCTGAATGTGCCTGCCATCGTGAGATCAGAGCCGCTACAAAGTTTTAGGCTGGGCAAGTACCGGCATGTGAGAATGGCTGGGAATCCTCTCTTCCGTTGACATTTTGGCTGCTGCTATTGTCATTTGGATTTTTGGATTTTTGGATTTTTGTTTTTAAAATCTAACTTTTCCCTCCCCATTTTATTCGTTTTGAAAAGACACGCACATGTGACATCTGCACATCTATGGCCATTCTAAGCTGGATGTTCCTGCACTTGTCAGATCGCAGCCAATACGCAGCATGAGGCCGGGCAAGCATTTGCATGAGAGACTGGTTGGGAGTCCCCAGTTCCATTGACATTCTGGTTGCTGCTATAGTCATTTGGATTTTTGGATGTTTGTTTTTAAAATCTAACCTTTCCCTCCCCATTTTATTCCTTTTGAAAAGACACGCACATGTGACATCTGCATGTCAACGGCCATTCTAAGTAGTTTTGAGCCACCCCCGTAGTGTTCGAGTTCGGTTCGATTCGTCAAACACCCGTGTGTTCGCCGAACTGTTCGTCGAACACTTTCGAACACCGTTAAAACCAATTGCAGGCAAAAAAACCCACATAGAAACACATAGAAAACACCTTCAAAGGTGTCCAAAAGCTGACAAACTGCTCAGAAGACACAACTAACACATGGAAAAGTGACAAGTACATATAGTCATGCAAAATGAAAAGAGGTGGAGGAGTAAAAGGAGGGGGAGACACAGATATAGGCATGTCATGCCCTTCTAAAATCCAAAAAGTGAGAAGCCGACGCGTTCAGTTTGCTCCTGCCCGTGCCACCTCTGTGTCGCCGGGTTTGTGCCAGAGCCGCGGTGAACCCTGATGGCCAGCCCCCCTCTCCCAATACTGGTGCCTGTCCGCTGGTGGGTCGAGCGAGCCCCCCTGTGGTGGAGGCAGCTCTAAGCTTTTTAATTTAAATTGTCTCTCTAATTTGAATGAATACACTTTAAATCCATTTACAAGGATCTATTGGTATGCAAGTCTCATGCCAGCAGCTGCGTAATTCCAGCTCCAGTAGCGTCCACTAAAGCTGCTGCACTTAAAAAGCTTTTATAAGGATCGAGCTCGGCTGTCCACCGCAAGGCATCCTACTGCCAGTCCCAGCCCCTATGCCTTGGGGTGCCTCTTCACTGAGTATCCCGAGGTCCCGAAGCATTTCCTTTGAAAAAATTAAGTGTCCAAACTACAGGTGGTGTAGCTTGCTTAACAGCCGGGATAATCCGCTGACTAGCAGACACTGCTACTAGGCACAATTTATTTCCTGGGCTAGATGCAGTTAAAAATTTGTAATTAGATACTCTCGTTGGATGCTGAGAAAGCATTCCATAGAGTCTCCTGGCACGCCATATATGATTCTCTTAAAAAGCTTGGGGTAGGGGTCTAGGGGACCCTTTTATAGCCAAAATCACGGCCCTGTATCAAAATACGTCACCTAGGCTGAAGATAAATGGAACTGTAGCACCCTGAGGACTCGGTTGCTACAGAGGTATTGCACCTCATCCAGAGGTGTGATATCTCACTCTCAGGTAAGGATGGAGTGTGGATCAGGACCCGACACCTGCATGCATTACACCACATTGCCGTAGGGCAGGGCGACCAATATGCCTCTGAGATGGGCACGACAGTCCCTGTCCCTGGCTGGAGTGGGGGGAGGGAACACTGAGGAAGGGGAACCCTGTAGTGCAGGAGCAGGGAGGAAGAAGTGCCTGGGTGCATTGAGAAGGGAGTATAAAAGGTGGGCACCATCTTAGTTCAGTGCAGAGAAGTCTGAGCAGAGGTGGCAGGGAGCAGGGGCTCTGCATGAGCTCTGTTCCGGAGGCGGGCCTAGTAACAGAGGCCCAGGCCTGGAAGAGGGAGAAGGAAGGAAGAGGAGCAGAGAAGGCTCCAGGAATGAGGAATGAAGGGATCCCAGGGGTGCGGACGGGCGAGTTGCCACCGCACGCCTTAATCCACCTGCGTGGAGGGGTCAGGCCAAAGGGGGAGACCGGTCCCCGAACTAGTGGAGGCAGGAAACGACCCTCAGCTAGATACCGGAGGCTGTGACATTTTATGTGGCACAGCCCCTCGCTACACCCGCTAGGAAGGCACCACATAGGGTCAGGGAAACTGGCGCCAAGTTTACCAAGAGGAGGCCCGAGGCAGCCGGACAGAAGGGTTGGTAAGAAAGGCCAGACAAAGGACACACAAAGTGGGTCCTGTGAAGCGCTCCAAAGATATCTGGGAGTTGTCTGAGCCCCTCACCTGGTGAGCACAGTACGACGTGGGCAGCCGTTACCTGCAGACGTGGTCTGGATAATAAGAACTGTGAGTAAAGGCCCTGGACTGCATCACTGACTCTGTGTCGTTACTGCTGCTGCCCTGCACCATCACCCCCATCCTCCGCATACACTGCCCTGAGGCTATACTCCTCCCGTGGGGAGTTATGCTACACTCTGCTGCACCCACAACACCAGCCTCAGCGGTCTGCCCTGCAGCGGCGGTTCACTCTGACCGCAATCCACGGGTGGCGTAGTCGGACATTTAAACATCAAAACCACATAAATAGTTCCGCCACTTGTTTGACCACCCTGAGCCACGGAACCGGGTCGCCGCCACGAAGACTACAACCACCAGCATCCACCAAAAAGGGTCCGGCTCCGGGTGCCCCAAGGCCCAGGGGGTGCATCAGAACATTTTCATCACCTTTCACAATCACCAATGGGACAAGGCAGGGATGTCCTCTGTCCCCTCTCTTATACATCCTAGTGACGGAGCACCTGCTCTCATCAATTCGCCATAACCCCAATATTAGGTGGATTGAGGTGGGAGGCACCGAGTACAAGTGCTCTCTATTTGCTGATGATGTCCTAGTATATATCACTCAATCACATATATCCATCCATGCTGTTATGGCTGAAATAGATCACTTTGTTACATGGTCAAATTTTAAAATCAATGCAGTGAAGTCTGAGGCCCTCGATGTCTCCCTCCCCAAATCCATATAGGATTCCATCCAGTCCAACTTTCCCTTTGCCTGGCCCTCACAGGGTATCAAATACTTAGGAATTCCTATTCATAGAGACCTCTCCCATCTATGTTATCTTAATTTTGGGCCCTTTATTGAACAACTCCATACAGACCACGGTTGGCAAGTTAGAACTGTAAGATTCACTACGTGAACCACTGGTGTTTTGTGGAAAAGCACATGTACACTGTGTTCCAAATTATTATGCAAAAAGTGTTTAGGAGTGATAAGGGAAGAATTTGTTTGTTTGTCAGTTAAACTCATTGATGGTGATGTGTGTCAGGGCTCTTTATATCACTGTAAGCAATTGCAGACACCTGTGCTAATTAGTTTGGCAGGTGTGTCCAATGAAAGGCAAGACTACTTAAGAAGGCTGTCTCACATTATTAAGCAGCCTACATTTTCTGCAAAAATGGGAAAGAAAAAGGATGTGTCGGCTTCTGAGAAGCAACAAATTGTGGAGTGTTTAGGTCAAGGCATGACTACAATCAACATTGTGCGATGATCAGGATGAAGTGTCTTGACAATCAAGAAGTATGTAGCTGATTCACAGTACACACGTGTGCGTGCTGATAAGGGAAAATTGAGGACTCTTTCCTACAGGCAATTACGTCAGGTTAAAAGAGCAGTGGCAAAAAAGCCTTGTCATAGCAGCAGACAAGTTTTTGAAGCTGCTGGTGCCTCCAACGTCCGCCGAACAACAAGATGCAGGGTCCTTCAGAGGTTTGCAGCTGTGCATATGCCATCCTGTCGACCTCCTCTATCCACTTCACACAAGCAGAAACGGCTCCAGTGGGCCAAACATTACATGAAGACTGATTTCAAAACTGTTTTGTTCACGGATGAGTGCCGTGCAGCGCTCGATGGTCCAGATGGATGGAGTTGAGGATGGCTGGTTGATGGACACCCCACGCAAACACGACTACAGCACCAATAAGGAGGAGGTGGAGTAATGTTTTGGGCTGGAATCATGGGGAGAGAGATTGTCGGCCCCTTTAGGATCCCTGAAGGCGCTAAAGATGAAGTCCATAATGTATGTGGATTTTCTCAAACAGCACTTCCTGCCATGGTTGAAGAAGAAGAACCGTGTATTTCACAGCAAGATCATTTTTTTGCATGATAATGCACCATCTCATGCTGCACATAAAACATCTGCATCTCTGGCTGATATGGGCATAAAAGGGGACAAACTTATGGTGTGTCCCCCATGCTCCCCTGACCTCTAACCCATTCAGAACCTCTGGAGCATCATCAAAAGGAGTGTCTATGATGGCGGGAGGCAGTTCACATCTAAGCAACAGCTCTGGGAGGGTATTCTGTCCTCATGCAAAACAATTGAAGCAGAAACCATCCAAAACCTGACAAATTCAATGGACGAGAGTTCAGAAGCTCCTTTCGAACAAGTGATGTGAAAATGTAACATCACCTAGAATAAAGTTTTGAGTTGAAAACTGTTTGATTTCAGTTTCTAATAACCTGCTAATGCTTATAATTTCAAAAATGACCATTTTTTTGGTCTTTATTAAAATGAAAAGGTTGATCGAAAAGTTTGGGGGATCTAAGAGTGTGGCAACCCAGTAGTCATGATTACTTCGAATTCTGACAATATGAGGGTCATGTTGCAGGTAGTGCAGCAAGAAAGCACTTATGTGTCTTGCGCATCTCGAAGCCCCAAAATTATTTTCCGGGCTAGATGCAGCTAAAAATTATTAATAATTTTAAATCTGGTGGAGCTTAGTATAGATGGCCTAATAGGATCAGTGCTGCACACTGCTACAAAGCCCAAATTATTTTCCAGTCAAGATTCAGATAAACATGATTAGTAATTTTAAATCTGGTGGAGCTTATTATAGATGGCCTAATAGAATCAGTGCTGCACACTGCTACAAAGCCAAATTGTTTTCCAGCCAAGATACAGATAAACATGATTAGTAATTTGAAAGCTTAAAACGGTTGGTAGGGTGATTTTAACCAATCATCAAGCTTTTACTCTCCCCAGGATGACACAGGGGTAGAAAAGTCATTTCGGATCCATGATTTGTTCATCTTTATGAACGTGAGTCTGTCTACATTATCAGTGGAGAGCCGCGTGCGCTTATCTGTCAGCACACCACCAGCAGCGCTGAACACACGTTCAGACAGAACGCTGGCTGCGGGGCATGACAAGATCTCCAAGGAGTAAGTTGCTAGCTCCGGCCATTTATCCAGATTGGAAGCCCAAAAAGAGCAAGGGTCCAGTGACACAGTCATGGCTTCAATGTGTACTTGGAGATACTCCTGTACCATCGTCTCTAGGCGTTGACTATGTGTCAGACTTCTTGTCTCCTGTGGCCTTGCAAAGGATGGGCTAAAAAAGTGGTGAAATGATTCCGCAAAATTGATGTTACCAGCAGATACTGTGGTTCTGTTACGGTTTGAGTGCTGACCACTTGACGGTCCCACGGTTGGCAAGTTGGAACTGTGAGTTTCACTACGTGCACCACTGGTATTTTGTGGAAAAGCACATGTGAGATTCTGCAACAGTCTCTGCTGATACTCCTGCATGCGTGCATCCCTTTCTATGGCAGGAATAATTTCTGCAAATTTACTTTTGTACCGGGGATCTAACAGTGTGGCAACCCAGTAGTCAGGATTATTTCTAATTCTCACAATTCGAGGGTCATGTTGCAGGTAGTGCAGCAAGAAGGCACTCATGTGTGTTGCGCATCCAGGAGCACAAAGTCCCTGTTGTGTTGTTGGCGAGGTAACAATCATGCTTCCTTTCTCTGTCCTCTCCCCCCAACCTCGCACAACAGAAATGTGATCAAGGTCTCCCTCATCTGATGAGTCTTCCATCAGTTCGTCCTCCACTTCTTCCTGGGCTCCTGCACCTTCCTCACTAGTTTGGCTGCTACCATGCGCCCTGGTAAAACCATCTCCCCCACCCTCACATGCCTGCCGCCTTGGTGCTGCCGACCTTCTGGACCTTGCAGATGTTAGCCCTTCCGCATACAACTCCTCCTCCTCTACTTCCTCCACCTCCTCTTGTGCCACCACCTGACTCCGAATTCTGTTTAACATGTGCTCCAGCATGTAAATCACCAGAATAGTCATGCTGATAATGGCATCGTCAGCACTAATCATCTTCGTCGCCATTTCAAAACTGTGCAGAAGGGTGCATAGGTCCCTGATCTGAGACCACTCCTCCAGCGTGATTTGCCCCACCTCTGAATCTCGTTGGCCCAGGCTATACGTCAGAACGTATTGCAGCAGGGCTTGTCAGTGCTGCCACAGTCGCTGCAACATGTGCAGAGATGAATTCCACTGGGTAGGCACATCGCATTTTAGCCGGTGAAGTGGCAGGCCCAACGACTTCTGTAGAGATGTAAGTCGCTGAGCTGCGGGATGCGAACGGCGGAAGTGAGCACACAGCGACCGTGCCCTCTGCAGAAGGCCATCTAGTCTGGGATAGTGGGCTAAAAATTGCTGGACAACCAGGTTCAACACGTGAGCCATACAAGGCACTTGTGTGACATTGCCCCGGCGAAGGGCCGCACCCAGGTTTGCAGCATTGTCGCACACGGCCTTCCCTGGTTTCAGGTCCAGTGGAGACAACCATTCATGAAATTGGTTCTACAGAGCTGACCACAACTCCTCAGCTGTGTGACTCACATTTCCCAGACATTTCAAAGTAAAAACCGCCTGATGACGTTGAGTCCTACTGCCAGCATAGTAAGGAGGTGTACAGGATCCCTTCTGCGCAGTTAGAAAGCTTGTGGCATGACCAGAAAGGCTTTGGGTGCATGTGGAAGACCAAGAGGAGGTTGAGGAGGTAGAAGCAGTGGAGGAACTTTGACATAAAGAGGATAGACGCACAACTCGTGGGG
This sequence comes from Phyllobates terribilis, assembly GCF_046119375.1. Classification (NCBI taxonomy): domain Eukaryota; kingdom Metazoa; phylum Chordata; class Amphibia; order Anura; family Dendrobatidae; genus Phyllobates; species Phyllobates terribilis. The sequence continues at coordinate 7,810,247 of NW_027362792.1, forward strand.
ACGGCAAGACTTGGACAGCAGCCCCTTGTCCTGCTGTCACCATAGTTACCCAGTGCCCAGTCAGCGACATGTAACGCCCCTCTCCATGCCAACTCGTCCAAGTGTCTGTGGTGAAATGCACCCTGTCACACACAGAGTTTCTCAAAGAAGCGGTGATGTTGTGTGCGACATGCTTGTGGAGCGCAGGCACACCTTTCTTTGAGAAGTAGTGCCGACTGGGCATCTGGTACTGGGGCACTGCGACCGACATAAGGTCTCGAAAATCCTCTGTGTCCACCAGGCGGAAAGGCAGCATTTCTGTAGCCAAGAGCTTGCAGATGGTGAAATTCAACCTCTTAGCTTTCTCATGGCTAGGAGGAAATGGTCTTTTACTTGTCCACATCTGAGGGATCGAGGGCTGGCTATTGTGCTTAGACAGGGTTGATAAATGTGTCCCCGGCAAACTGCCCGTCTGTGAGGAAGATGCAGGCGGACATGTTAGGTTGCCTTGATCCAAAGGTGGTACTATCGATGTCGGACAGCGCTCAACACCAGCTGGTGTTACCACCTCCAAAGAAAATGATGACCTGCCAATCACGCTGGCTGTTGCGGGTAAAGAGGTGGCAGGTCTGCGCCCCAAAACAGGTGTGACTGCTGTCCCCCCAGTCACAGAGGATGAAGAGGCCGCGGATGCACAAGATATGGCAGACGGTGGTTGGCCCGGCCGGCTAGGCCGCATTGTAGCACACTGAGCTTCCCACTGCAACTTATGCTTCATGTCCATGTGCCGGTTCATGCATGAAGTACTCAAACTATGTATTTTTTGGCCTCTACTTAGCTTTTGCTGACAAATGTTACAGATAACACGAGTTGGGTCATCTTTATCGATCTGAAAAAATGCCCAGCCTATGCAAGGCTTAGCACCCATGCGACCTGAAGAGCCACCACGACTTGTGGTGAGAGGCAGAGTTGTGTTTGAGGATGCAGTTGTTGACGTGCTTCCAGTACTACGTCTCTGTCCAGGAAGGCGTAACCTGACCTCGTCGTCACTAGCATCTTCCTCCACCTCCTCTGCTGACCTCATCTCTTGGCTGACTGTGGGTTGACAGTAAGTGGGATCTCCAACCTAATCACCATCACCCTGTGCGTTATCACACCCGTCGTCCTCAGAGCCAACCTGTTCCTGCCCTGACAAAATACTAAAGTTGTCGCTCCAATCAGGTATTTGAGTCTCATCATCGTCTTCCTCATTGTCTCCACCAACAGGAGTTACAGTTTGGGAATGAGGGTCTACATTATGGTCAGAACCTTCTGCGTCTGGTCCTGGATCCGACTCATAAAGATTCTGGGCATCAGTGCAGATCATTTCCTCGTCTGGATTCACGGAAGCGCTGGAGTCGACCTCTGATTCCCAGGCTATAATATGAGTAAACAGCTCTGCAGACTCAACCATCTGTTCTACCTCATACTCAGACGGGCAGCTGGAGATTTGGGAGCTGTGAGGAAGCAAGTGCGATTGGGGTGACACCTTTGAGGACTGGAGAATTTGTGATGTTTAAGTTGATGTGGAGGAGAGCCCACTTAAAGGAGCACTTGATATCCGTTGAAGCACCTGCTGTTTTTGTGCCTCATCTGGAATTTGTAGCGGTTGGCGTGGCCGTAAGAAAGGGATCTTATCACATTGTCCGCTAAAAGAAGCAGACATTTTAGTTTGGCTGGAAGATGGTCTTTCTTCTGCAGATGTTACTGTTGCTTTAACACCTACGCCACGGACACAACCTTTTTTCCCCTTCCCAACACGCCTATTCCCCTTTCCACCAGCAGCAGGCCTTTTTCCACTCATTTTGGTGGTTAACTAATTCACAACTCTGGAGTTGTTTGCACAAAAAAACAATGGATGGGAACCGAGCAGAGCTGAGTGGATAAACTGTGGTATTTGGCCAAAACTATTGGCTGGGTTAGATGCAGAAAAAAATTATATTCAATTTGCAACCTGATGGAGGTCAGTATAGATGGACTAATAGAACAAGTCCCACACACAGCTAGAAGCCCAAATATTTTTTCAGAGGTAGATGCAGAAAAAAATATATTCAGTTTGCAACCTGATGGAGGTCAGTATAGATGGACTAATAGAGAAAGTCCCACACACTGCTAGAAGGCCAAATATTTTTTCAGAGCTAGATGCAGAAAAAAATTATATTCAGTTTGCAACCTGATGGAGGTCAGTATAGATGGACTAATAGAGAAAGTCCCACACACTGCTAGAAGGCCAAATATTTTTTCAGAGCTAGATGCAGAAAAAAATATATTCAGTTTGCAACCTGATGGAGATCTCTATAGATGGATTAATAGAACAAGTCCCACACACAGCTAGAAGCCCAATATTTTTTCAGAGGTAGATGAAGAAAAAAATATATGCAGTTTGCAACCTGATGGAGGTCAGTATAGATGGACTAATACAACAAGTCCCACACACAGCTAGAAGCCCAATATTTTTTCAGAGGTAGATGCAGAAAAAAATATATTCAGTTTGCAACCTGATGGAGGTCTGTATAGATGGATTAATAGAACAAGTCCCACACACAGCTAGAAGCCCAATATTTTTTCAGAGGTAGATGAAGAAAAAAATATATTCAGTTTGCAACCTGATGGAGGTCAGTATAGATGGACTAATACAACAAGTCCCACACACAGCTAGAAGCCCAATATTTTTTCAGAGGTAGATGCAGAAAAAAATATATTCAGTTTGCAACCTGATGGAGGTCAGTATAGATGGACTAATACAACAAGTCCCACATACAGCTAGAAGCCCAAGATTTTTTCAGAGGTAGATGCAGAAAAAAATATATTCAGTTTGCAACCTGATGGAGGTCTGTATAGATGGATTAATAGAACAAGTCCCACACACAGCTAGAAGCCCAATATTTTTTCAGAGGTAGATGCAGAAAAAAATATATTCAGTTTGCAACCTGATGGAGGTCAGTATAGATGGACTAATACAACAAGTCCCACACACAGCTAGAAGCCCAATATTTTTTCAGAGGTAGATGCAGAAAAAAATATATTAAGTTTGCAACCTGATGGAGGTCAGTATAGATGGACTAATACAACAAGTCCCACACACAGCTAGAAGCCCAATATTTTTTCAGAGGTAGATGCAGAAAAAAATATATTCAGTTTGCAACCTGATGGAGGTCAGTATAGATGGACTAATACAACAAGTCCCACACACAGCTAGAAGCCCAATATTTTTTCAGAGGTAGATGCAGAAAAAATATATTCAGTTTGCAACCTGATGGAGGTCTTCATTGTTCCTGCAGAGATCCATCCAATGCCCCTCCCCCCACCCTGCTGTACACTCAAACTGCGTATTAACATTAATTTTCATCATTACTGAGAAATAATCCAGTTATGATTTTGGTGCACGAACAGCCGAATTTTTCTCAAATCGTTCGTGTTTGCCGAACACCTCGAATTTGAGATTGGTGAACAGTTAGAGTAGAACAATGCTCTTCTCTACTTAGGATTCCCAGCCAGTCTCCCATGATGGTACTTGCCCAATCTCAAGCTACGTAGCGGCTGCAATCTGACGAGGACAAGCACATTCAGCTTAGAAAGGCCGTTGATGTGCAGATGTCACATGTGCGTGTCTTTTCAAAATGAATAAAATGGGGAGGGAAATTTTAGATTTTATAAACAAAAATCCAAATTACAATAGCGGCTGCGAAAATATCACTGGAACGGGGGATTCCCAGTTAGTCACCCATGTCTCTACTTGCTCAGCCTCAAGCTGCATAAAGGCTGCGATATGACAAGGGCAGGTACATTCAGCTTAGAATGGCCGTTGACGTGCAGATGTCACATGTGCGCGTCTTTTCAAAAGGAATAAAATGGGGAGGGAAAGGTTGGATTCTAAAAAAAAAAATCCAAAAATCCAAATGACAATAGCAGCTGCCAAAATGTCAACAGAACCAGGGATTCCCAGCCAGTTTCCCATGCTGGTACTTGCCCATCCTCAAGCTGCGTTGCGGCTGTGTTCTGACGAGGGCAGGCACATTCAGCTTAGAATGGCCACTGACATGCCAATGTCACATGTGCGTGTCTTTTCAAAAGGAATAAAATGGGGAGGGAAAAGTTAGAATTTAAAAGCAAAAAGCCAAATGACAATAGCACCAGCCAAAATGTTAACGGAACCAGTGATTCCCAGCCAGCCTCCCATGCTGGTACTTGCCCAGACTCAAGCTGCGTAGCTGCTGTGATCTAACAAGGTTAGGCACATTAAGCTGAGTGTGGCCGTTAACGTGTAGATGACACATGTGCGCGACTTTTCAAAAGGAATAAAATGGGGAGGGAAAGGATAAATTTTAAAAACAAAAATCCAAATGACAATAGCAGCAGCCAAAATGTCATTGTAACCGAGCATATTCAGCCAGTCACCCATACCAGCACTTGCCCTGCCTCAAGTTGCGTAGCAGCTGTGATCTGACATGGGCAAGCACATTCAGCTTAGAATGGCCGCTGACGTGTAGTTGGCACATGTGCGTGTCATTTCAAAAGGAATAAAATGGGGAGGGAAAAGTTAGATTTTAAAAACAAAAATCCAAATGACAATAGAAGCAGCCAAAATGTCAACAGAACAGGGGACTCCCAGACAGTCTCCCATGCTGGTACTTGCCCAGCCACAATTGGCATAGAAGCTGTGATCTAACAAGAGCAGGCACATTCAGCTTAGAATGCCCGTTGACATGTGGATGTCACATGTGCACGTCTTTTCAAAAGGAATAAATTGGGGAGGGAAAGGTTAGATTTTAAAAACAAAAATCCAAATGACAATAGCAGCAGCCAAAATGTCAATGGAACCAGGGATTCCCAGCCACTCTTCCATGCTGGTACATACCCAGCCTCAAGCTGCATTGCAGCTGTGATCTGACGAGGGCAGGCACATTCAGTTTAGAATGGCCGTTGACGTGCCAATGTCACATGTGCGTGTCTTTTCAAAAGGAATAAAATGAGGAGGGAAAAGTTAGAATTTAAAAGCAAAAAGCCAAAAATCCAAATGACAATAGCACCAGCCAAAATGTTAACATAACCAGGATTCCCAGCCAGTCTCCCATGCTGGCATTTGCCCAGAAACAAGCTGCATAGCTGCTATGATCTAATGAGGGTAGACACATTAAGCTGAGTGTGGCCGTTGATGTGTGGATGTCACATGTGCGCGTCTTTTCAAAAGGAATAAATTGGAGAGGGAAAAGTTAGATTTCAAAAACAAAAATCCAAATGACAAAAGCAGCTGCCAAAATTTCAACAAAACTGGGGATTCCCTGCCAGTCTCCCATGCATGTACTTGCCCATCCTCAAGCTGCACAGCAGCTGCAATTTGACAAGTGTAAGCACATTCAGCTTAGAATGGCCGTTGACATGCAGATGTCACATGTGCGCGTCTTTTCAAAAGGAATAAAATGGGGAGGGAAAAGTTAGATTTTAAAAACAAAAATCTAAAAATCCAAATGACAATAGCAGAGGCCAATATGTCTACGGAACTGGGGATTCACAGCCAGCCACCCATGCCGGTACTTGCCCTGCCTCAAGCTGTGTAGCGGCTGCAATTTGACGAGGGTAGGCAAATTCAGCTTAGAATGGCCGTTGATGTGCAGAATTCACATGTGAGCGTCTTTTCAAAAGGAATAAAATGGGGAGGGAAAGGTTAGATTTTAAAAACAAAAATCCAAAAATCCAAATGACAATAACAGCAGCAGCAGCCAAAATGTCAATGGAACTGGGCATTCCCAGCTTTTCTCCCATGCCGTTACTTGCCCAGCCTCAAAGTGCGTAGCGGCTGCAATCGGACACGGACAGGCACATTTAGCTTAGAATGACCGTTGACATGCAGATGCTACATGTGCGCGTCTTTTCAAAAGGAATAAAATGGGGAGGTATAGGTTAGAGTTTAAAAACAAAAATTCAAATAACAATAGCAGCAGCCAAAATGTTTTTGGAACAGGGTATTCCCACCCTGCCATCCATGCCGGTACTTGCCCAACCTCAAAATGTGTAGCAGTTGCAATCTGACAAGGGAAGGCACATTCAGCTTAGAATGGCCGTTGACCTGCAGATGTCACATGTGCGCGTCTTTTCAAAAGGAATAAAATGGGGAGGGAAAGGTTTGATTTTAAAAACAAAAATTCAAAAATCCAAATGACAATAGCAGCAGCCAAAATGTCAATGGAACAGGGGACTCCAAGCCAGTCTCCCATGCTGGTACTTGCCCAACCTCAAGCTGCGTAGCGGCTGCGATCTGACAAGGGAAGGCACGTTCAGCTTAGATTGGCCGTTGACCTGCAGATGTCACATGTGCGCGTCTTTTCAAAAGGAATAAAATGGGGAGGGAAAGGTTAGATTTTAAAAACAAAAATCCAAATGACAATAGCAGCAGCCATAATGTCATTGGAACCGAGGATATTCAGCCAGTCACCCATACCAGCACTTGCCCAGCCTCAAGTTGCATAGCAGCTGTGATCTGAAGAGGGTAGGTACATTCAGCTTAGAATGGCCAATGACGTGTGGATGTCACATGTGCACGTCTTTTCAAAAGGAATAAAATGGTGAGGGAAAAGTTAGATTTTAAAAACAAAAATCCAAAAATCCAAATGACAATAGCAGCAGCAAAAATGTCGACGGAACTGGGGAGTCCCAGCCAGACTCCCATGTTGGTACTTGCCCAACCTCAAGCAGTGTAGCGGCTGTGATCTGACCCAGGAAGGAACATTCAGCTTAGAAGGCCGTTGACGTGCAGATGTTACATGTGCGCGTCTTTTCAAAACGAATAAAATGGGGAGGGAAAGGTTAGATATTAAAAACAAAAATCCGATAATCCAAATGACAATAGCAGCAGCCAAAATGTCAACGAACCTGGGGATACCCAGCCAGTCTCCCATGCTTGTACTTGCCTAGCCTCAAGGTGCGTAGCAGCTGCAATCTGACGAGGGCAGGAACATTCAACTTAGAATGGCCGTTGACATGCAAATATCACAAGTGCGTGTCTTTTCAAAAGGAATAAAACGGGGAGGGAAAGGTTAGATTTTTAAACCAAAAATCCAAATGACAATAGCAGCAGCCAAATTGTCAAAGAAACAGGGGATTCCCAGCCAGTCTCCCATGCCAGTACTTGCCCAACCTCAAGCTTCGTAGTGGCTGCGATCTGACCCAGGAAGGAACATTCAGCTTAGAAGGCCGTTGACGTACAAATGTTACATGTGCGCGTCTTTTCAAAAGGAATAAAATGGGGAGGGAAAGGTTAGATTTTAAAAACAAAAATCCAAAAATCCCAATGACAATAGCAGCAGCCAAAATGTCCACGGAAGAGGTGATTCCCTGCCAGCCTCCTATGCCTGTACTTGCCCAGCCACAAGGTGCGTAGTGGCTGCGATCTGACAAGGGCAGACACATTCAGCTTAGAATGGCCGTTGACGTGCAGATGTCACATGTGCGTGTCTTTTCAAAAGGAATAAAATGGGGAGGGAAAAGTTAGATTTTAAAAAACAAAAATCCAAATGACAATAGCAGCAGCCAAAATGTTAATTGAAGCAGGGATTCCCAGCCAGTCTCCCATGCATGTACTTGCCCATGCTCAAGCTGCACAGCAGCTGCAATGTGACAAGTGTAAGCACATTCAGCTTAGAATGGCCGTTAACATGCAGATGTCACATGTGCGCGTCTTTTCAAAAGGAATAAAATGGATAGGGAAAAGTTAGATTTTAAAAACAAAAATCTAAAAATCCAAATGACAATAGCAGAGGCCAAAATGTCTACGGAACTGGGGATTCACAGCCAGCCACCCATGCCGGTACTTGCCCTGCCTCAAGCTGTGTAGCGGCTGCAATTTGACGAGGGTAGGCAAATTCAGCTTAGAATGGCCGTTGATGTGCAGAATTCACATGTGAGCGTCTTTTCAAAAGGAATAAAATGGGCAGGGAAAGGTTAGATTTTAAAAACAAAAATCCAAAAATCCAAATGACAATAACAGCAGCAGCAGCCAAAATGTCAATGGAACTGGGCATTCCCAGCTTTTCTCCCATGCCGTTACTTGCCCAGCCTCAAAGTGCGTAGCGGCTGCAATCTGACACGGACAGGCACATTTAGCTTAGAATGACCGTTGACATGCAGATGCTACATGTGCGCGTCTTTTCAAAAGGAATAAAATGGGGAGGGAAAGGTTAGAGTTTAAAAACAAAAATTCAAATAACAATAGCAGCAGCCAAAACGTTTTTGGAACAGGGTATTCCCAGCCTGCCACCCATGCCGGTACTTGCCCAACCTCAAAATGCGTAGCAGTTGCAATCTGACAAGGGAAGGCACATTCAGCTTAGAATGGCCGTTGACCTGCAGATGTCACATGTGCGCGTCTTTTCAAAAGGAATAAAATGGGGAGGGAAAGGTTTGATTTTAAAAACAAAAATTCAAAAATCCAAATGACAATAGCAGCAGCCAAAATGTCAATAGAACAGGGGACTCCAAGCCAGTCTCCCATGCTGGTACTTGCCCAACCTCAAGCTGCGTAGCAGCTGCGATCTGACAAGGGAAGGCACGTTAAGCTTAGAATGGCCGTTGACCTGCAGAAGTCACATGTGCGCGTCTTTTCAAAAGGAATAAAATGGGGAGGGAAAGGTTAGATTTTAAAAACAAAAATCCAAATGACATTACCAGCAGCCAAAATGTCAATGGAATCGGGGATTCCCAGCCAGTCACCCATGCCAGTACTTGCCCAGCCTCAATCTGCATAGCAGCTGCGCTCTGATGAGGGAAGGCACATTCAGCTCAGAATGGCTGTTGATGAGCTGATGTCACATGTGCAAGTGACACCCCAGGGGTCTGGTTGCCACAGTAACAGAGATATTATGTCTGAGAGCAAGTGGGAGGTTTCTCTGGTCAGGAGCCCTAAGCATGCAACACTGCCCGCCCAGACCTGGGAGGGGAGGAATCTGCCCTTATAAACTGGGTCTGGGGCGGGATTAGGTGAGACAGAGACAGAGCCTGCAGAACAAGCAGAGCAGTCAGAGCCTAGAGTGAAGCTGCAGACACAGGAAAAGATACATCAGGAGCTCTGTAGGAGCAGAGGCAGAAGGCCAGGGGCTGTGAGCAGAGATATAGCTCGCCCTGGCTGAAGTTACTAAAACTGGACACAGGAGTCTGAGGCTGTGGGGACTGATATATACCCAGCAGCAGAAACCAGCTGGCAGGGGATTCCAGGTCCTCTGGCCATAGAAGCCCGGAGGCTCAGTCACAAAGAAGGGACCAGCGCCGCCAATCAGGAGCGGAGGCTAACAGAAGGCCCCAAGTCTCCAGCCATACGGGTGAGCACCACACGGTATACTCAGGGATGTGGGCTACTTGGAACCGCTGACAGCAAGGTAGCCAGGAAGAGTGCAGATAAACGGGGAGGCCTACAACTCCACCTGGCCAGGGGAACTCCTGCTTGCTCGCAGACTGACCAGGCCCCTTATACTAGCCAGTACTCCCGGGAGGGTCTGCCTTGTACCATCAGTAAAGACCCTGAACTGCACCTCACGTCTCTGTGATTCCTTGCCGCACCAGCACCATTAGCACTGGGACCCTCACACCATCACTCCCATCATCTCTCACATTAGCTGCCCTGAGTCAATACTTCTCCCGTGGGGAGTTATCCCATACTCGGCTGCGCAAACAACATCAGCCTCAGCGGTCGGCAGCGCAGCGGCGGTCCCCACTGACCGCAATCCACGGGTGGCGTAGTCGGACATTTGCTATACATTAAGACTGCCACTGGTTTGTCCACCCTGGGCACGGACCGGGTCACCACCACACGGAGACTACAACCCCCAGCATTCTACATCAGGCTCGGTTCCGGGTTCCCCTGCACAACACAGGCCCAGGGGGCGCGTCAACTTTGGCGTAGTCGGCAGGATTTCGTGCCCGCAACCACCGGGTACTGCGTGCCTGAAAAAGAGACTTTTATATTTACCTGTGGTGAAGTTTCCCGCCGTCCGGCGTCGTTTCCCGCCATCTGGAGCCGATTCCCGCCATCAGACGCCATCTTGGACCGTTTCCCGCCGTCTTCTGCCTTCTTCCCGCCATCCGCAGCTGCTTCCCGCCTTCGGACGCCATCTTCGGGACGCCGCACGGGAAGAAGAGGGGCGTGGACGCCGAAAGCGCGCGAGATCCGAAGCTCCGCCCCACGCTCTGACGCTGCGCAAGGTCCTGGAAGGGAGGAAGAGCGACGCTGACGTCATCGGAGCGCGACGCCAGGTCCTCAACCCCGACGATCGACTGCGGAGCTGCGGCCTATGAAAGAAGAGCATCGCAAGGTAGGCCACGGTGCACTAGGGGGGAGGAGGATGCCGCATACCGAGGTGAGCTCCACTGCCACAGCCACCGCCAGTGCAACCGCTGCAGCAGTCATGCCATTCACCATGCCCTATATCCCGGGGGCAACCTGGCTACCCCAGTACTCAGGGTAGTCACATACTCTAAATGACTTTAGAGAAAGACTGGATAGCCTCTTCCAGGTGTACCCCCTCACAGAAAAGCAAAAAGTGAGCATCCTGGTGGCCCAATTAATTGGGGCAGCCCAAAGGGAGGTAAAGTCCTGGCCACCTGGGAGGAAGAGGACTGTCAGAGAAATACTAGCCCGGCTGAAAGACACATTTGATACCCGCACCTCAGCCGAAATAAAGCTCAGATTTTACGGGTGTAAACAGCGGGCACATGAGAGTATAAGAGACTATGCTCTAAACCTACAAGAGGCCCTGAGAGCCATTAAGCAGGCAGACCCTGGCAGCGTGGGAAATGAAGATAAGCTGTTGACTGAACAATTTATTGAGGGTCTACTGTGCAATGCCCACCGAACCTAGTTGCGGGCAATGGCCTTACAGGACCCTGACCTGGACTTTGCACAGTTCAAGGACAGAGCCATCCGGGTGCTCCGAGAACCGGCACTAGGTGGCGCTGTGACCCACAGGCGCCCTGCTATCACTTACCACCAGGAGACGGCGCCCTTGTCTTCAGGGCCTGTGGGAGCTGATGCGCAGGCTTTGAACAATAACCCGGCAACAGACCTGCACCATCAGGTCCAAGAGCTGACTAAGAGCGTTGCCACGCTAACCAGAACTGTGCAGTCTTTACAGGTCTCTTCTCCAGGAAAGATCCAGCTAGAATCCGGACCGTAGGACGTCCCGTGGCACCGACTGAGGAGGACCCCACAGGCCAGAGGAAGACCCAGCGGCAGATACAACGAGGACGGACGACCCATCTGCCACCGCTGCAATCAACCTGGACATGTGGCAAGGTACTGTCATTTAAACGGGCACAACCTGGGGTAGAGGGCCAACCCCCAGGCATAAGACCATCAGGCCCATCAAACTGGCGTGATAAATACGTAGGGGGACGTCCAATCTTGCCTGTGGTACTGGATGGCATTCCTATGAGTGCCCTACTGGACACTGGGTCACAGGTGACCACCATCCCGTACGTGCTCTTTAAACAGTACTGGAATGACTCGGACATAACCCGCTACCCAGATGACGACCTGAGTATCATCCCCAGCAATGGTCAGCCCGTGCCGCAGGTGGGATTCAAAGAGGTGATCATTAAGATCGGTAAAGTCGAACTGGCGGCACAAGGACTGATTATAGCGGACATAGACCGTCATGAGAGTCACCCTAGAATAACCTTGGGAACTAATGTGATTGAAAATTGTCTTGCAGAGGTGATTCTCATTTTACAGCAGGTTGCCAAGAACGCCAGTTCCGGCCAGCAGCGTGTGCTCCAAAAAGAGATCCGGGCACTGATGAAGCGGCAAAAGGTGGAACTATCTGGTGGCGAGATAGGTAGCGTGAGAATGTGTGACCCGTTCCCTATTGCCATGCCCCCAAAAAGTGAGATGATGATTTGGTGCCGGGCAGCTATTGGTCTAAGAGGTAGAGACTACCAAGCAATGGTAGAACCCGTCTACTCAGACAGTAGGCCCACCATTTTGACAGCACGGGGGGTGGTCGATGTACGCCATGGGAGGGTGCCCGTTCGCATCATAAATATCGGGGAGAGAGAAGTACACCTGCCCCGGTATGCCACGCTAGCCAAATTGTTCACCATCAACCAGAACTCTGTACAGGCCGTGGAACCCTTTACTCCATCTCAACCAGAGGAAGGTAACGGCTCTAAGAAACCAATGGAGGACTAGTGTCAGCAACTACATTTGGGTACTGACTCCACTCCCTCACACCAGAAACAGGGAGTCTATCGGGTGGTTCGAGAGTACGAGAGAGTGTTTAGTAAACACCCGCTAGACTTCGGGCGAGTAAAGGGGGTAGAACACCACATCCCCACGGGAGACCATCCTCCCATAAAGGAGAGATACCGACCCGTTCCCCTGGCACACTACCAACACGCCAAGGGGATGCTTAGAGACATGAAGGAGGCTGGGGTAATCAGGGACAGCTGTAGCCCCTGGGCAGCTCCACTAGTCTTAGTGAAAAAGAAAGACAACACCATGAGAATGTGTGTAGACTACAGGAAGGTCAACCGTATCACACACAAAGATGCGTACCCGTTACCAAGGATAGAAGAGTCCTTAGCTGAATTAAAATCTGCTAACTTCTTCTATACTTTGGATCTCACTAGCGGGTACTGGCAGGTTCCTGTAGCAGAGGCGGACCGGGAGAAGACCGCATTCACCACCCCGATGGGTCTCAGCGAATTTAACTGTATGCCGTTCGGGCTCTGCAACGCACCAGGAACCTTCCAACGGTTGATGGAATGCTGTCTGGGACACTGGAACTTCGAGACGGTCCTGTTATATCTGGACGATGTCATCGTCTATTCCAAGACCTACGAGGACCACCTGAAACACCTGGCAGAAGTCTTTGAAGCTCTGGCAAACTACGGCCTAAAGGTGAAACCCTCCAAGTGTCACCTTCTGAAACCAAAGGTGCAATACCTGGGACACGTGGTGAGTGCTGACGGAGTGGCTCCTGACCCTGATAAGATCACCGTGATTAAGGACTGGCCAAGACCCTCCAGCATAAAGGAAGTGCGGCAGTTCCTCGGGTTGGTAGGCTACTACCGAAGATTCATTCCCGGTTTCACCAAAATGGCAGCCCCTATGCAGGACCTCCTGATAGGTCAATCTCGGAAAGCCAAAAACCAGAAGCCGCCCTTTAGGTGGGAAAAGCTGGAAGAGGAGTCCTTCTGCCAGCTGAAGATGGCCCTCACGGGGGATGAAATCCTGGCATATCCAGACTACAGCCAGCCATTTATCCTCCACACGGACGCAAGCAACATCGGGCTAGGAGCCGTACTGTCCCAGATCCAGCAAGGGAAAGAACGGGTAATCGCTTACGCCAGCCGAAAGCTACAGCCCACGGAGAGGAACCCTGAGAATTATAGCTCATTCAAGCTGGAGTTCCTGGCAGTAGTGTGGGCAGTGACCGAACGTTTCAAGCATTACCTTGCCTCCTCCAAATTCACCGTGTACACAGATAACAACCCGTTGACACTGTCACGGGTTTGTCGCCACGAAGATCGTCACACTTACACAGCCTGACTTCTCGCAGCTGAGTTTTTGGTGCTTTGTGTTTTTCGGCAGTGAGGGAGTTAACTCTCTCTCTCTCTCTGTGCTAGACGAGGTCCAGCCTCGCCCAGCTGCAATCAATTTTGCTGTTGTGGGACTCCTTCAAATGCCTGCCGGTCTGTTAGGGAAGTGTCAGTGAAAGCATTTCATGCAGACTAACAGAGCGGATCGTGGTATTTGGAGTTTCAGAGCTAAGTGTATTTGGAGTGTTTTTTCCCTTCCTCGCTTTATCATTTATCTCCTTTCCCGTTGGTGTTCCCTCTGTTGTAGTTGTGTAGTTTTTGTATGCAAGGTGGTTTTGGTTTTACCCTTGTACTGTCTCGTTCGTCTAAGTACTGAGTGTGGGCATATTATTACCTGTCCCCTTTTGTTGTGATCAGGGGTCCTTCTCAGGACTAGATTACTTAGGTGCAGGGATCCTCAGGAGGTAGAGGTTACGCTGGCGGCCTGGACCTCTGTACCTTTAACAGTACCTCCAGGTAGAGGGATTAGTCAGGGCCCCAGCTTAGGGTCAGCTTAGGCCCCCTACCTCCAGTACACAGAGACAGCGTGACATTTTCACCGACCACTTACTGTAGATTTTCTCCAGCTACCATGGATCCAGTAGTCGGTCTAGCTCGGCAGGTGCAGAGTTTGTCTATGGAGCTGGCGGACGTTAGGTCCAAGGTTTTGAATCCTCAAGAGCAAACCGGACCAGAACCTAAAGTAGCTCTCCCTGACAGGTTCACTGGGGGGCGGGACAAGTTTTTTGTTTTCCGGGAGGCGTGCAAGTTGTACTTTCGGCTGCGGCCTCGGTCATCGGGGAGTGAAGAACAAAGGGTGGGAATTGTCATCTCGCTCCTACAAGGGGACCCACAATCTTGGGCGTTCTCTCTTCCCCCGGGCTCCCCGGCTCTCCAGTCAGTGGATAGGTTTTTTGCTGCTCTGGGTCTTGTATCTGATGACCCGGATCGGATCTCCCTTGCTGAATCTAAGTTACATAGGATCCAGCAGGGAGATTGTCCGGCGGAGGAATTCTGTTCGGAGTTCCGTAGGTGGGCCACTGACACCCAGTGGAATGACCCGGCTCTTAGGAGCCAGTTTTGTCAAGGTTTATCCGACAAATTGCAGGATGTGTTGGCACAGTATTACTCTCCCGCGTCACTGGAAGCCGCTATGGCCCTTGCTATTCGCATTGACAGACGGCTTCGGGAGAGGTGCGGGATAACTCCACCTCCTGTGATGACTCCACCTCCTACAAGGTCCCCTCTTATGGTGGTTCCCCTGGTCAGTCCAGAGGAGCCTATGCAATTAGGAGGGGCATCATTTCGGGGGAGGGGACCGGTGGTGCGCCATAAGACAGGAAGGTGTTTCTTCTGCGGGAGAAAGGGACATTTTATTGGGGGGTGTCCATCCCGTCCCTTGCAGTGTGAAGAGTCGTCGGAAAACTGTTGATCCCAGGTTGTGTGGTGGACGGCAATCTGGGAGTAGGTATTTCGTCCCTAGGTTCGTCTCAGTTTCTCGTTCCGGCGGAGGTGGTGGTGGGTACGAGAACTGAGAGGATATCTGTTCTTCTGGATAGTGGGGCCGGGGTTAATCTGGTGGATGCTCGGTTTTCCCGGGTTCAAGGTATGCGATTGAGTGAGTTGGCTAAACCCATCCCCATATTCTCGATCGATGCCAGGCCTCTCGGTCAGGGAAGTTTTTTGCAAGCTGTGCATAACGTAAAACTTCAAGTGGGGGCGATACATAAAGAACTGTTGTCTTGCTACGTGTTGGAGGGTCTTCCCACTCCTATAGTGTTGGGCCTTCCTTGGTGAACTAAGCATAACCCTGTTATTAATTGGCAATCCAGAGAGATAAGCCAATGGAGTAAATTCTGTAATAAAAACTGCATGAATACGGTCATCGGTGCGGTTACTCCTAGGGTCTTACCTCCATTTCTGGCGGACTTTGAGGATGTATTCTCGGAGAAAGGGTGTCAGGAACTACCTCCTCATCGCGAGTATGACTGTTCTGTAAAACTGCTCCCTGAGGCCAAGTTACCTAAAGTTAGGTTGTATAACATTTCTGGTCCTGAGAGGCAGGCCATGAAGGATTATATTTCAGAAAGTCTGGCTAAGGGGCATATTAGACCTTCATCTTCACCGGTGGCCGCGGGGTTCTTCTTTGTTAAGAAGAAAGATGGAGGCCTACGCCCTTGCCTGGATTTCCGTGAACTTAATCGGATTACGGTCTGAGATCCGTATCCGCTCCCACTTATTCCCGATCTCTTTAAACAGATCGTGGGCGCCAAATGGTTCTCTAAGTTGGATCTCAGGGGGGCGTACAATCTGATTAGGATGAAGGAGGGGGATGAGTGGAAGACAGCGTTTAACACTCCGGAGGGGCATTATGAGAACCTTGTCATGCCATTCGGTCTGACTAATGCCCCGGCGGTGTTCCAGCACTTTGTTAATGACATTTTTCGCCGCCTGGTGGGACAGTTTGTTGTCATATATCTGGATGATATCTTAATTTACTCGCCGTATCAGGTGTTTCATCAGGAGCACGTTAGGCAGGTGTTACAGATCTTGCGGGATAATAAACTGTATGCCAAATGGGAAAAGTGTGTGTTCGCCGTACAGGAACTCCAGTTTTTAGGCTTCCTGGTTTCAGCGTCCGGTTTTCGAATCTACCCTGGGAAAGTGCGGGCAGTTCCTGAGTGGGATCGGCCAGAGAATCTTAAGGCACTACAACGTTTCCTGGGGTTTGCTAATTATTACCGGAAGTTCATTCGTAATTAGTGTTGAGCCACCCCCGTAGTGTTCGAGTTCGGTTCGGTTTGTCGAACACCCGTGTGTTCGCCGAACTGTTCGCCGAACTGTTCGTCGAACACCTTCGAACACCGTTAAAACCAATGGCAGGCAAACAAAAACACATAGAAACACATAGAAAACACCTTCAACGGTGTCCAAAAGCTGACAAACTGCTCAGAAGACACAACTTACACATGGAAAAGTGACAAGTACATATAGTCATGCGAAAAGAAAAGAGGTGGAGGAGTAAAAGGAGGGACACAGATATAGGCATGTCATGCCCTTCTAAAATCCAAAAAGTGAGAAGCCGACACGTTCAGTCCGCTCCTGCCCGTGCCACCTCCGTGACACCGGGTTTGTGCCAGAGCCGCGGTGAACCCTGACGGCCAGCCCCCCTCTCCCAATACTGGTGCCTGTCCGCTGGTGGGTCGAGCGAGCACCCCTGTGGTGGAGGCAGCTCTAAGCTTTTTAATTTAAATTGTCTCTCTAATTTGAATGAATACACTTTAAATCCATTTACAAGGATCTATTGGAGGGCAAGTCTCATGCCAGCAGCCGCGTAATTCCAGCTCCAGTATTGTCCACTAAAGCTGCTGCAGTTAAAAAGCTTTTATAAGGATCGAGCTTGGCTGTCCACCGCAAGGCATCCTACTGCCAGTCCCAGCCCCTATGCCTTGGGGTGCCTCCTGATGCTCTTCACTGAGTATCCCGTGGTCCCGAAGCATTTCCTTTGAAAAAATTAAGTGTCCAAACTACAGGTTGCTTAACAGCCGGGATAATCCGCTGACTAGCAGACACTGCTACTAGGCACAAAGTATTTCCTGGGCTAGATGCAGTTAAAAATTTGTAATTAGATACTCTCGTTGGATGCTGAGAAAGCATTCCATAGAGTCTCCTGGCACGCCATATATGATTCTCTTAAAAAGCTTGGGGTAGGGGTCTAGGGGACCCTTTTATAGCCAAAATCACGGCCCTGTATCACAATACGTCACCTAGGCTGAAGATAAATGGAACTGTAGCACCCTGAGGGCTCGGTTGCTACAGAGGTATTGCACCTCACCCAAACGTGTGATATCTCACTCTCAGGTAAGGATGGAGTGTGGATCAGGACCCGACACCTGCATGCATTACACCACATTGCCGTGGGGCAGGGCGACCAATATGCCTCTGAGATGGGCACGACAGTCCCTGTCCCTGGCTGGAGTGGGGGGAGGGAACACTGAGGAAGGGGAACCCTGTAGTGCAGGAGCAGGGAGGAAGCAGTTCCTGGGTGCATTGAGAAGGGAGTATAAAAGGTGGGCACCATCTTACTTCAGTGCAGAGAAGTCTGAGCAGAAGTGGCAGGGAGCAGGGGCTCTGCATGAGCTCTGCTCCGGAGGCGGGCCTAGTAACAGAGGCCCAGGCCTTGAAGAGGGAGAAGGAAGGAAGAGGAGCGGAGAAGGCTCCAGGAACGAGGAATGAAGGGATCCCAGGGGTGCGGACGGGCGAGTCGCCACCGCACGGCCGAATCCACCTGCGTGGAGGGGTCAGGCCAAAGGGGGAGACCGGTCCCCGAAACTAGTGGAGGCAGGAAACGACCCTCAGCTAGAAACCGGAGGCTGTGACATTTTATGTGGCGCAGCCCCTCGCTACACCCGCTAGGAAGGCATCACATAGGGTCAGGGAAACTGGCGCCAAGTTTACCAAGAGGAGGCCCGAGGCAGCCGGACAGAAGGGTTGGTAAGAAAGGCCAGACAAAGGACACACAAAGGGGGTACTGTGAAGCACTCCAAAGTTATCTGGGAGTTGTCTGAGCCCCTCACCTGATGAGCACAGTACGACGTGGGCAGCCGTTACCTGCAGACGTGGTGTGGATAATAAGAACTGTGAGTAAAGGCCCTGGACTGCATCACTGACTCAGTGTCGTTACTGCTGCTGCCCTGCACCATCACCCCCATCCTCCGCATACACTGCCCTGAGGCTATACTCCTCCCGTGGGGAGTTATGCTACGCTCTGCTGCACCCACAACACCAGCCTCAGCGGTCTGCCCTGCAGCGGCGGTTCACTCTGACCGCAATCCACGGGTGGCGCAGTCGGACATTTAAACATCAAAACCACATAAATAGTTCCGCCACTGGTTTGACCACCCTGAGCCACGGAACCGGGTCACCGCCACGAAGACTACAACCACCAGCATCCACCAAAAAGGGTCCGGCTCCGGGTGTCCCAAGGCCCAGGGGGTGCATCAGAACATTTTCATCACCTTTCACAATCACCAATGGGACAAGGCAGGGATGTCCTCTGTCCCCTCTCTTATACATCCTAGTGACGGAGCACCTGCTCTCATCAATTCGCCATAACCCCAATATTAGGTGGATTGAGGTGGGAGGCACCGAGTACAAGTGCTCTCTATTTGCTGATGATGTCCTAGTATATATCACTCAATCACATATATCCATCCATGCTGTTATGGCTGAAATAGATCACTTTGTTACATGGTCAAATTTTAAAATCAATGCAGCGAAGTCTGAGGCCCTCGATGTCTCCCTCCCCAAATCCATATAGGATTCCATCCAGTCCAACTTTCCCTTTGCCTGGCCCTCACAGGGTATCAAATACTTAGGAATTCCTATTCATAGAGACCTCTCCCATCTATGTTATCTTAATTTTGGGCCCTTTACTGAACAACTCCATACAGACCACGGTTGGCAAGTTAGAACTGTAAGATTCACTACGTGAACCACTGGTGTTTTGTGGAAAAGCACATGTACACTGTATTCCAAATTATTATGCAAAAAGTGTTTAGGAGTGATAAGGGAAGAATTTGTTTGTTTGTCAGTTAAACTCATTGATGGTGATGTGTGTCAGGGCTCTTTATATCACTGTAAGCAATTGCAGACACCTGTGCTAATTAGTTTGGCAGGTGTGTCCAATGAAAGGCAAGACTACTTAAGAAGGCTGTCTCACATTATTAAGCAGCCTACATTTTCTGCCAAAATGGGAAAGAAAAAGGATGTGTCGGCTGCTGAGAAGCAACAAATTGTGGAGTGTTTAGGTCAAGGCATGACTACAATCAACATTGTGCGATGATCAGGATGAAGTGTCTTGGCAATCAAGAAGTATGTAGCTGATTCACAGTACACACGTGTGCGTGCTGATAAGGGAAAATTGAGGACTCTTTCCTACAGGCAATTACGTCAGGTTAAAAGAGCAGCGGCAAAAAAGCCTTGTCATAGCAGCAGACAAGTTTTTGAAGCTGCTGGTGCCTCCAACGTCCCCCGAACAACAAGATGCAGGGTCCTTCAGAGGTTTGCAGCTGTGCATACGCCATCCTGTCGACTGTTAAAGACGGGAGGGGATCTCACTTCTTCTCAGGTAGACAAAAGAGATTACCTATATAGATTTCCTATAGGAATGACGCTTCAAATAAGACACTCACTACAGACTGTCTCAAGAGAATGATTCTGTTTATTTTAAGATGTAATATAATTATATACCCCAATCAACGTGGGTTGTGCTTTGATACATGCGTATGAGATGATGTAAGTAATATGTTATCTTTGGCGCAGAATAATTAAATAACAGGTGCTTGTCAATACATCTGCAGGATATTCATGATGTATGATACTCCCAACATCCTTTCTCACTGATAGTACTGAATACAGTCCAGGTCATGGTGAACTTAGGGAGTTTCCTGGTGGTGATATATTGGGACTTTATTTTGTGTACAGACATAGGACAAGTATGATAATTATAAACCAATGAGCCAATTCTTATAAAGGTCATGAGAACACTACAAGAAAATAGAACAAACAAAAGTATTGCTAAATAAGGATTATCTAACTGAAAAACAAGTCTTCTTAAAGGCAATGATTCGAAGCTGACCCATTATTTTAACACGACCTCCTCAATCCACTTCACACAAGCAGAAATGGCTCCAGTGGGCCAAACATTACATGAAGACTGATTTCAAAACTGTTTTGTTCACGGATGAGTGCCGTGCAGCGCTCGATGGTCCAGATGGATGGAGTGGAGGATGGCTGGTTGATGGACACCCCACGCAAACACGGCTACAGCGCCAACAAGGAGGAGGTGGAGTAATGTTTTGGGCTGGAATCATGGGGAGAGAGATTGTCGGCCCCTTTAGGATCCCTGAAGGCGCTAAAGATGAACTCCATAATGTATGTGGATTTTCTCAAACAGCACTTCCTGCCATGGTTCAAGAAGAAGAACCGTGTATTTCACAGCAAGATCATTTTTTTGCATGATAATGCACCATCTCATGCTGCACATAAAACATCTGCATCTCTGGCTGATATGGGCATAAAAGGGGACAAACTTATGGTGTGACCCCCATTCTCCCCTGACCTCTATCCCATTCAGAACCTCTGGAGCATCATCAAAAGGAGTGTCTATGATGGCGGGAGGCAGTTCACATCTAAGCAACAGCTCTGGGAGGGTATTCTGTCCTCATGCAAAACAATTGAAGCAGAAACCATCCAAAACCTGACAAATTCAATGGACGAGAGAGTTCAGAAGCTCCTTTCGAACAAGGGGTCCTATGTGAAAATGTAACATCACCTAGAATAAAGTTTTGAATTGAAAACTGCTTGATTTCAGTTTCTAATAACCTGCTAATGCTTATAATTTCAAAAATGACCATTTTTTTGGTCTTTATTAAAATGAAAAGGTTGATCAAAAAGTTTGGGGGATCTAAGGGTGTGGCAACCCAGTAGTCATGATTACTTCGAATTCTGACAATATGAGGGTCATGTTGCAGGTAGTGCAGCAAGAAGGAACTTATGTGTCTTGCGCATCTCGGAGCCCCAAAATTATTTTCCGGGCTAGATGCAGCTAAAAATTATTAATAATTTTAAATCTGGTGGAGCTTAGTATAGATGGCCTATTAGGATCAGTGCTGCACACTGCTACAAAGCCCAAATTATTTTCCAGTCAAGATACAGATAAACATGATTAGTAATTTTAAATCTGGTGGAGCTTATTATAGATGGCCTAATAGAATCAGTGCTGCACACTGCTACAAAGCCCAATTTATTTTCCAGCCAAGATACAGATAAACATGATTAGTAATTTGAAAGCTTAACACGGTTGGTAGGGTGATTTTAACCAATCATCAAGCTTTTACTCTCCCCAGTATGATACAGGGGTAGAAAAGTCGTTTCGGATCCATGATTTGTTCATCTTTATGAACGTGAGTCTGTCTACATTATCAGTGGAGAGCCGCGTGCGCTTATCTGTCAGCACACCACCAGCAGCGCTGAACACACGTTCAGACAGAACGCTGGCTGCGGGGCATGACAAGATCTCCAAGGCGTAAGTGGCTAGCTCCGGCCATTTATCCAGATTGGAAGCCCAAAAAGAGCAAGGGTCCAGTGACACAGTCATGGCTTCAATGTTTACTTGGAGATACTCCTGTACCATCGTCTCTAGGCGTTGACTATGTGTCAGACTTCTTGTCTCCTGTGGCCTTGCAAAGGATGGGCTAAAAAAGTGGTGAAATGATTCCGCAAAATTGATGTTACCAGCAGATACTGTGGTTCTGTTACGGTTTGAGTGCTGAACACTTGACGGTCCCACGGTTGGCAAGTTGGAACTGTGAGATTCACTACGTGCACCACTGGTGTTTTGTGGAAAAGCACATGTAAGATTCTGCAACAGTCTCTGCTGATACTCCTGCATGCGTGCATCTCTTTCTATGGCAGGAATAATTTCTGCAAATTTACTTTTGTACCGGGGATCTAACAGTGTGGCAACCCAGTAGTCAGGATTATTTCTAATTCTCACAATTCGAGGGTCATGTTGCAGGTAGTGCAGCAAGAAGGCACTCATGTGTGTTGCGCATCCAGGAGTACCAAGTCCCTGTTGTGTTGGTGGCGAGGTAACAATCATGCTTCCTTCCTCTGTCCTCTCCCCCCAACCTCGCACAACAGAAATGTGATCAAGGTCTCCCTCATCTGTTGAGTCTTCCATCAGTTCGTCCTCCACTTCTTCCTGGGCTCCTGCACCTTCCTCACTAGTTTGGCTGCAACCATGCGCCCTGGTAAAACCATCTCCCCCACCCTCACATGCCTGCCGCCTTGGTGCTGCCGACCGTCTGGACCTTGCAGATGTTAGCCCTTCCGCATACAACTCCTCCTCCTCTACTTCCTCCACCTCCTCTTGTGCCACCACCTGACTCCGAATTCTGTTTAACATGTGCTCCAGCATGTAAATCACCAGAATAGTCATGCTGATAATGGCATCGTCAGCACTAAACATCTTCGTCGCCATTTCAAAACTGTGCAGAAGGGTGCATAGGTCCCTGATCTGAGACCACTCCTCCAGCGTGATTTGCCCCACCTCTGGATCTCGTTGGCCCAGGCTATACGTCAGAACGTATTGCACCAGGGCTTGTCGGTGCTGCCACAGTCGCTGCAACATGTGCAGAGTTGAATTCCACCGGGTAGGCACATCGCATTTTAGCCGGTGAAGTGGCAGGCCCAACGACTTCTGTAGAGATGTAAGTCGCTGAGCTGCGGGATGCGAACGGCGGAAGTGAGCACACAGCGACCGTGCCCTCTGCAGAAGGCCATCTAGTCTGGGATAGTGGGCTAAAAATTGCTGGACAACCAGGTTCAACACGTGAGCCATACATGGCACGTGTGTGACATTGCCCCGGCGAAGGGCCGCACACAGGTTTGCAGCATTGTCGCACACGGCCTTCCCTGGTTTCAGGTCCAGTGGAGACAACCATTCATGAAATTGGTTCTCCACAGCAGACCACAACTCCTCAGCTGTGTGACTCACATTCCCCAGACATTTCAAAGTAAAAACCGCCTGATGACGTTGAGCCCTACTGCCAGCATAGTAAGGAGGTGTGCAGGATCCCTTCTGCGCAGTTAGAAAGCTTGTGGCATGACCAGACAGGCTTTGGGTGCATTTGGAAGACCGAGAGGAGGTTGAGGAGGCAGAAGCAGTGGAGGAACTTTGACATAAAGAGGATTGACGCACAACTCATGGGGACGGCAAGACTTGGACAGCAGCCCCTTGTCTTGCTGTCACCATAGTTACCCAGTGCCCAGTCAGCGACATGTAACGCCCCTGTCCATGCCTACTCGTCCAAGTGTCTGTGGTGAAATGCACCCTGTCACACACAGAGTTTCTCAAAGAAGCGGTGATGTTGTGTGCGACATGCTGGTGGAGCGCAGGCACACATTTCTTTGAGAAGTAGTGCCGACTGGGCATCTGGTACTGGGGCACTGCGACGGACATAAGGTCTCGAAAATCCTCTGTGTCCACCAGGCGGAAAGGCAGCATTTCTGTAGCCAAGAGCTTGCAGATGGTGAAATTCAACCTCTTAGCTTTCTCATGGCTAGGAGGAAATGGTCTTTTACTTGTCCACATCTGAGGGACCGAGGGCTGGCTATTGTGCTTAGACGGGGTTGATAAGGGTGTCCCCGGCATACTGCCGGTCTGTGAGGAAGATGCAGGCGGACATGTTAGGTTGCCTTGATCCAAAGGTGGTGCTATCGATGTCGGACAGCGCTCAACACCAGCTGGTGTTACCACCTCCATAGAAAATGATGACCTGCCAATCACGCTGGCTGTTGCGGGTAAAGAGGTGGCAGGTCTGCGCCCCAAAACAGGTGTGACTGCTGTCCCCCCAGTCACAGAGGATGAAGAGGCCGCGGATGCACAAGATATGGCAGACGGTGGTTGGCCCGGCCGGCTAGGCCGCATTGTAGCACACTGAGCTTCCCACTGCAACTTATGCTTCATGTCCATGTGCCGGTTCATGCATGAAGTACTCAAACTATGTATTTTTTGGCCTCTACTTAGCTTTTGCTGACAAATGTTACAGATATTACGAGTTGGGTCATCTTTATCGATCTGAAAAAATGCCCAGGCTATGCAAGGCTTAGCACCCATGCGACCTGAAGAGCCACCACGACTTGTGGTGAGAGGCAGAGTTGTGTTTGAGAATGCAGTTGTTGACATGCTTCCAGTACTACGTCTCTGTCCAGGAAGGCGCAACCTGACCTCGTCGTCACTAGCATCTTCCTCCACCTCCTCTGCTGACCTCATCTCTTGGCTGACTGTGACTCATACTCAGACGGGCAGCTGCAGATTTGGGAGCTGTGAGGAAGCAAGTGCGATTGGGGTGACACCTTTGAGGACTGGAGTATTTGTGATGTTGAAGTTGATGTGGAGGAGAGCCCACTTAAATTAGCACTTGATATCCGCTGAAGCACCTGCTGTTTTTGTGCCTCATCTGGAATTTGTAGCGATTGGCGTGGCCGTAAGAAAGGGATCTTATCACATTGTCCGCTAAAAGAAGTAGACATTTTAGTTTGGCTGGAAGATGGTCTTTCTTCTGCAGATGTTACTGTTGCTTTAACACCTACCCCAAGGACACAACCTTTTTTCCCCTTCCCAACACGCCTATTCCCCTTTCCACCAGCAGCAGGCCTTTTTCCACTCATTTTGGTGGTTAACAAATTCACAACTCTGCAGTTGTTTGCACAAAAAAACAATGGATGGGAACCGAGCAGAGCTGAGTGGCCAAACTGTGGTATTAGGCCAAAACTATTGGCTGGGTTAGATGCAGAAAAAAATTATATTCAATTTGCAACCTGATGGAGGTTAGTATAGATGGACTAATAGAACAAGTCCCACACACAGCTAGAAGCCCAAATATTTTTTCAGAGGTAGATGCAGAAAAAAATTGTATTCAGTTTGCAACCTGATGGAGGTCAATATAGATGGACTAATAGAACAAGTCCTACACACTGCTAGAAGGCCAAATATTTTTTCAGAGGTAGATGCAGAAAAAAATTATATTCAGTTTGCAACCTGATGGAGGTCAGTATAGATGGACTAATAGAACAAATCCCACACACAGCTAGAAGCCCAAATATTTTTTCAGAGGTAGATGCAGAAAAAAAATATATTCAGTTTGCAACCTGATGGAGGTCAGTATAGATGGACTAATAGAGAAAGTCCCACACACTGCTAGAAGGCCAAATATTTTTTCAGAGCTAGATGCAGACAAAAAAATATTTTGAATTTGCAACCTGATGGAGGTCAGTATAGGTGGACTAATAGAACAAGTCCCACACACAGCTAGAAGCCCAAATATTTTTTCAGAGGTAGATGCAGAAAAAAATTGTATTCAGTTTGCAACCTGATGGAGGTCAATATAGATGGACTAATAGAACAAGTCCTACACACTGCTAGAAGGCCAAATATTTTTTCAGAGGTAGATGCAGAAAAAAATTATATTCAGTTTGCAACCTGATGGAGGTCAGTATAGATGGACTAATAGAACAAATCCCACACACAGCTAGAAGCCCAAATATTTTTTCAGAGGTAGATGCAGAAAAAAAATATATTCAGTTTGCAACCTGATGGAGGTCAGTATAGATGGACTAATAGAGAAAGTCCCACACACTGCTAGAAGGCCAAATATTTTTTCAGAGCTAGATGCAGACAAAAAAATATTTTGAATTTGCAACCTGATGGAGGTCAGTATAGGTGGACTAATAGAACAAGTCCCACACACTGCTAGAAGGCCAAATATTTTTTCAGATATAGATGCAGAAAAAAATTATATTCAGTTTGCAACCTGATGGAGGTCAGTATAGATGGACTAATAGAACAAGTCCCACACACAGCTAGAAGCCCAAATATTTTTTCAGAGGTAGATGCAGAAAAAAATTATATTCAGTTTGCAACCTGATGGAGGTCTGTATAGATGGATTAATAGAACAAGTCCCACACACAGCTAGAAGGCCAAATATTTTTTCAGAGGTAGATGCAGAAAAAAAATATATTCAGTTTGCAACCTGATGGAGGTCAGTATAGATGGACTAATAGAGAAAGTTCCACACACTGCTAGAAGGCCAAATATTTTTTCAGAGCTAGATGCAGACAAAAAATTATTTTTAATTTGCAACCTGATGGAGGTCAGTATAGATGGACTAATAGAGAAAGTCCCACACACTGCTAGAAGGCCAAATATTTTTTCAGAGCTAGATGCAGACAAAAAATTATTTTTAATTTGCAACCTGATGGAGGTCAGTATAGATGGACTAATAGAGAAAGTCCCACACACAGCTAGAAGGCCAAAAATTTTTTCAGAGGTAGATGAAGATAAAAATTATTTTTAATTTGCAGCCTGATGGAGGTCAGTTTAGATGGACTAATAGAGAAAGTTCCACACACAGCTAGAAGGCCAAATAATTTTTCAGAGGTAGATGCAAATAAAAATTATTTTTAATTTGCAGCCTGATGGAGGTCAGTATAGATGGACTAATAGAGAAAGTCCCACACACTGCTAGAAGGCCAAAAATTTTTTCAGAGCTAGATGCAGACAAAAAATTATTTTTAATTTGCAACCTGATGGAGGTCAGTATAGATGGACTAATAGAGAAAGTCCCACACACTGCTAGAAGGCCAAATATTTTTTCAGAGCTAGATGCAGATATAAATTATTTTTAATTTGCAACCTGATGGAGGTCAGTATAGATGGACTAATAGAGAAAGTCCCACACACTGCTAGAAGGCCAAATATTTTTTCAGAGGTAGATGCAGAAAAAAATTATATTCAGTTTGCAACCTGATGGAGGTCTGTATAGATGGATTAATAGAACAAGTCCCACACACAGCTAGAAGGCCAAATATTTTTTCAGAGGTAGATGCAGAAAAAAAATATATTCAGTTTGCAACCTGATGGAGGTCAGTATAGATGGACTAATAGAGAAAGTTCCACACACTGCTAGAAGGCCAAATATTTTTTCAGAGCTAGATGCAGACAAAAAATTATTTTTAATTTGCAACCTGATCTAGGTCAGTATAGATGGACTAATAGAGAAAGTCCCACACACTGCTAGAAGGCCAAATATTTTTTCAGAGCTAGATGCAGACAAAAAATTATTTTTAATTTGCAACCTGATGGAGGTCAGTATAGATGGACTAATAGAGAAAGTCCCACACACAGCTAGAAGGCCAAAAATTTTTTCAGAGGTAGATGAAGATAAAAATTATTTTTAATTTGCAGCCTGATGGAGGTCAGTTTAGATGGACTAATAGAGAAAGTTCCACACACAGCTAGAAGGCCAAATAATTTTTCAGAGGTAGATGCAGATAAAAATTATTTTTAATTTGCAGCCTGATGGAGGTCAGTATAGATGGACTAATAGAGAAAGTCCCACACACTGCTAGAAGGCCAAATATTTTTTCAGAGCTAGATGCAGACAAAAAATTATTTTTAATTTGCAACCTGATGGAGGTCAGTATAGATGGACTAATAGAGAAAGTCCCACACACTGCTAGAAGGCCAAATATTTTTTCAGAGCTAGATGCAGATATAAATTATTTTTAATTTGCAACCTGATGGAGGTCAGTATAGATGGACTAATAGAGAAAGTCCCACACACTGCTAGAAGGCCAAATATTTTTTCAGAGGTAGATGCAGAAAAAAATTATATTCAGTTTGCAACCTGATGGAGGTAAGTATAGATGGACTAATAGAACAAGTCCCACACACAGCTAGAAGGCCAAATATTTTTTCAGAGCTAGATGCAGACAAAAAAATATTTTGAATTTGCAACCTGATGGAGGTCAGTATAGATGGACTAATAGAGAAAGTCCCACACACTGCTAGAAGGCCAAATATTTTTTCAGAGCTAGATGCAGACAAAAAATTATATTCAGTTTGCAACCTGATGGAGGTCAGTATAGATGGACTAATAGAACAAGTCCCACACACAGCTAGAAGGCCAAATATTTTTTCAGAGCTAGATGCAGATATAAATTATTTTTAATTTGCAACCTGATGGAGGTCAGTATGGATGGACTAATAGAGAAAGTCCCACACACTGCTAGAAGGCCAAATATTTTTTCAGAGCTAGATGCAGAAAAAAATTATATTCAGTTTGCAACCTGATGGAGGTCTGTATAGATGGATTAATAGAACAAGTCCCACACACAGCTAGAAGCCCAAATATTTTTTCAGAGGTAGATGCAGAAAAAAATTATATTCAGTTTGCAACCTGATGGAGGTCTGTATAGATGGATTAATAGAACAAGTCCCACACACAGCTAGAAGCCCAATATTGTTTCAGAGGTAGATGCAGAAAAAAAATATATTCAGTTTGAAACCTGATGGAGGCCAGTATAGATGGACTAATAGAGAAAGTCCCACACACTGCTAGAAGGCCAAATATTTTTTCAGAGCTAGATGCAGACAAAAAATAATTTTTAATTTGCAACCTGATGGAGGTCAGTATAGATGGACTAATAGAGAAAGTCCCACACACTGCTAGAAGGCCAAATATTTTTTCAGAGCTAGATGCAGAAAAAAATTATATTCAGTTTGCAACCTGATGGAGGTCAGTATAGATGGACTAATAGAACAAGTCCCACACACAGCTAGAAGGCCAAATATTTTTTCAGAGGTAGATGTAGATAAAAAATATTTTTAATTTGCAGCCTGATGGAGATCAGTATAGATGGACTAATAGAGAAAGTCCCACACACTGCTAGGAGGCCAAATATTTTTTCAGAGCTAGATGCAGACAAAAAAGAATTTTGAATTTGCAACCTGATGGGGGTCAGTATAGATGGACTAATGGAGAAAGTCCCACACACTGCTAGAAGGCCATATATTTTTTCAGAGCTAAATGCAGACAAAAAATTATTTTTAATTTGCAACCTGATGGAGGTCAGTATAGATGGACTAATAGAGAAAGTCCCACACACTGCTAGAAGGCCAAATATTTTTTCAGAGCTAGAAGCAGATATAAATTATTTTTAATTTGCAACCTGATGGAGGTCAGTATAGATGGACTAATAGAGAAAGTCCCACACACTGCTAGAAGGCCAAATATTTTTTCAGAGCTAGATGCAGAAAAAAATTATATTCAGTTTGCAACCTGATGGAGGTCAGTATAGATTGACTAATAGACAAATCCCACACACAGCTAGAAGGCCAAATATTTTTTCAGAGGTAGATGCAGCTAAAAATTATTTTTAATTTGCAGCCTGATGGAGGTCAGTATAGATGGACTAATAGAATGATGCTATGCCCAAAAGATTTTACTTCACTAGGTGCAGTAAAAAAATTGGTATTCTATACACAGGTGGTATATCTTGCAACTCAGATAGACTACTCCACTGACTAACACACTCTGCAATAGGCCAAAAAGGATTAGCTTTGCTAGATTCAGCCAAATGCTGTGAAAAAAACTTGTACAGCACTGGCACAGACCTGCCTGGCAAAAACTGATAGGAACTGATGTAACCTAGTCCTGAAAAGGACTGCAATTACAATTAGTCTTTACTCCCACAATCTATCTATTTAAGAGCACAGACCTGCCTTATAAAAGTCGTAGGAAATGCTGTAACCTAGTCCTTAAAAGGACTGCAATCACAACTATTCCCTACTCCCAAGCTATCTGTAGATTTGTGCGAAAATTGGCTTGAAAGTAACAAGGTATAGCGCACACAGCAACAGCGGTGCCGTCTAACACGCAGCTGCAGCAGTGAGAACATGGTGGCGATGGGGAAAATGGCTTGGTCTTATAGGGTAAGGACATGTGACATATACTGCCAATGACACATGCCCTTGCTTGTGTGAAAAAAAGCACTTCGCTCCGTGTGTGCGCTGCTGATAGGCTGACAGATTGCACTTCCCCACTGTAAATGCGGGAAAGAGAAAAAAAAATGGAGATCTTCATTATTCCTGCAGAGATCCATCCCCTGCCCCTCCCCCCACCCCGCTGTACACTCAAACTGCGTATTAACATTAATTTTCATCATTACTGAGAAAAAATCCAGTTATGATTTTGGTGCACGAACAGTTATCGAACATAACCTCGAACAGCCGAATTTTTCTCAAATCGTTCGTGTTCGCCGAACGGCTCGAACACCGACCAAAACAGCTCGAATTTGAGATTGGCGAACAGTTCAGTCGAACAATGCTCATCTCTATTCGTAATTTCTCGTCCATGGTTAAGCCTCTCACAGACATGACTAAAAAGGGGACGGATATTTCTAGGTGGTCTGACAAGGCTTGTCAAGCATTCTCCTCCTTGAAAAAATGTTTTGCCTCGGCACCCATACTCATTCAACCTGATGCGTCACAGCCATTCATTGTAGAGGTAGACGCTTCCGAGGTAGGGGTGGGAGCTGTATTGTCACAAGGTTCGTCCCCTGGTAAGTGGCATCCGTGCGCCTTTTTCTCTAAAAAATTGTCGTCCGCTGAGAGGAATTACGATGTCGGCAATAGGGAACTCTTGGCCATTAAGTTAGCTTTTGAGGAGTGGCGCCATTTTTTAGAGGGGGCAGTCCATCCGGTCACCGTCATCACCGATCACAAGAACCTGCTATATCTGGAGTCTGCGAAACGTCTGAATCCCAGACAAGCTAAGTGGTCATTGTTTTTTACCAGGTTTAATTTTGTCGTTACATATCGTCCTGGGTCAAAAAATGTAAAGGCGGATGCCTTATCTCGTAGTTTCCCTGGGGCCGGGAATACGGACGACCCGATTCCTATCCTTCAGGAGGGGGTGGTGTTTTCGGCAGTATGCTCTGAGCTTGAGGAGGAGGTATTGGAGGCTCAGGGGGACGCCCCTGTTGGACCTCCGGGGAGACTGTGTGTTCCAGATCAGTTGCGACAAAAGGTGATCGAGGCACACCATAACTCAGTTTTTGCAGGACACCCGGGGAGTAAAGCAATTGTGGATCTCCTCTCGCGTCGGTTTTGGTGGCCTAACTTACATAAGGAGGTGGTAACTTTTGTCGCGTCCTGTGGGGTTTGTGCGCGCTCTAAGACCTCACATACCCGTCCGTCTGGGGCCCTCTTACCTTTGAAGATCCCGGAGCGTCCTTGGACTCATCTGTCTATGGACTTTATTACGGACCTCCCTCCGTCTTCGGGTAAAACGGTCATACTCGTTGTAGTGGACAGGTTCAGCAAGATGGCACATTTTATCGCTCTTCCTGCTCTTCCTAATGCTAAAACTCTTGCGCAGGTGTTCATTGGGGAGATTGTGAGGCTTCACGGGGTACCCTCCGAGGTGGTGTCAGATCGGGGGTCTCAGTTTGTGTCCAAATTCTGGAAGGCGTTTTGTACACGGCGGGGGATGCATTTATCGTTCTCATCGGCTTTTCATCCTCAGACCAATGGTCAGACGGAACGTATGAACCAGAGCTTGGAGACATATCTCCGGTGTTTTGTGTCAGAGAACCAGGAGGACTGGGCTTCTTTCTTACCTCTGGCAGAGTTTGCTCTTAATAATAGGCGGAGCGAGTCCACTGGTAAGTCCCCGTTTTTTGGGGCATATGGTTTTCACCCCCAGTTTTGTACTTTCAGTAGGGGGGGCTCTTCGGGGGTTCCTGAGGAGGAACGATTTTCCTCATCACTCGCTTCAGTATGGAGAGGGGTGCTGAAGAATCTGAATACTATGGGGAACCGATACAAACGTATGGCTGATAGGAGGAGAGTGTCTGGTCCGGACCTAAGTGTGAACGATCGGGTATGGTTGTCTACCAGGAATATAAAACTTAAGGTTCCCTCCTGGAAACTGGGTCCCAGGTTCATCGGGTCATACAGGATCAGTTCTATAATTAATCCGGTGGCATTCCGTCTTGACCTCCCCCCTACGTTTAAAATTCACAACGTGTTCCACAGATCATTGCTTAAGAGGTATGTGGCGCCGGTGGTACCGTCACCTTTACCTCCCCCTCCAGTGGTGGTCAATGGTAACTTGGAGTTCCAGGTATCGAGGGTCATCGATTCACGGTTTAATCGCCGGTCCCTTCAGTACCTGGTTCATTGGAAGGGGTATGGTCCTGAGGAGAGGATGTGGGTTCCTGCGTCGGATATTAACGCAGACCGATTAGTTCGGGCCTTCCACACGACTCACCCGGATAAACCTGGCCCTGAGGGTCCGGAGGCCCCTCGTAGAAGGGGGGGTACTGTCACGGGTGTGTCGCCACGAAGATCGTCACGATTACACAGCCTGACTTCTTGCAGCTGAGTTTTTGGTGCTTTTCGTTTTTCGGCAGTGAGGGAGTTAACTCTCTCTCTCTCTGTGCTAGACGCCTCGCCCAGCTGCAATCAATGTTGCTGTAGTGGAACTCCTTCAAATGCCTGCCGGTCTGTTAGGGAAGTGTCAGTGAAAGCATTTCATGCAGACTAACAGAGCGGATCGTGGTATTTGGAGTTTCAGAGCTAAGTGTATTTGGAGTGTTTTTTCCCTTCCTCGCTTTATCATTTATCTCCTTTCCCGTTGGTGTTCCCTCTGTTGTAGTTGTGCAGTTTTTGTATGCAAGGTGGTTTTGGTTTTACCCTTGTACTGTCTCGTTCGTCTAAGTACTGAGTGTGGGCATATTATTACCTGTCCCCTTTTGTTGTGATCAGGGGTCCTTCTCAGGACTAGATTACTTAGGTGCAGGGATCCTCAGGAGGTAGGGGTTATGCTGGCGGCCTGAACCTCTGTACCTTCAACAGTACCTCCAGGTAGAGGGATTAGTCAGGGCCCCAGCTTAGGGTCAGCTTAGGCCCCCTACCTCCAGTACACAGAGACAGCGTGACAGACACACCTGGACACTGCAAGGCTCGGTGCCCTGGAACAGATATGGATGGCCCGCCTGTCCAACATTGAATTCACCATCAAATACCGGGCAGGACGCTCAAATGCCAACGCGGATGCCCTGTCTAGAATGCCGAACTTACCGGACGTAGGGGAAGATCCAGAAGATCTGGAAGAAGTTGAGCTCCCTGCGTTCCACCGTCATGGGATTACCCTGTATTCCCACCGTGTGAAGGACAGGCGCTCCGTGACGTTCAATCCCTTGCCCCACTGTAACTGGGC
The DNA here is from genome assembly GCF_046119375.1 of Phyllobates terribilis. Taxonomy (NCBI): domain Eukaryota; kingdom Metazoa; phylum Chordata; class Amphibia; order Anura; family Dendrobatidae; genus Phyllobates; species Phyllobates terribilis. The sequence goes on from NW_027362792.1 coordinate 7,843,466, forward strand.
GGAGACGTAAGACAGTGATCCCGCAATCCATTTGGTGAAGGAAATGCTGACCGAGGCCGATGCCCGTCTTGACCCAGATGCTCCGGAGGAGACCAAGCAACTGTGGAAGGAGAAAAGTAAGCTGTTCCTCTACAGGGAGAAGCTGTGCCGGAGAATGGTTAACTCTCGAACACATGAGATGAACAGGCAGGTAGTGGTCCCAAGACGAGTCGCGGCTATGGTTCTGGAGGCATACCACAACGGAGCAGGGCATTTCGGATGGAAGAAGCTGGAGTTCTTGTTGCGTGAACGGTTCTACTGGGTAGGCATGAGAGGAGCCATCGAGAGGTGGTGCAGAGACTGTGGCCCGTGCCACCTGAGAAGAAAAGACCGAGCCAGCCAGAAGACTCCCCTGCAGCCCATCATCACCAGACAGCCACTGGAACTGGTAGCCCTGGACCATGTGAAACTGGCTCCAAGCAGATCTGGGTATGTCTACACCCTCACAATCGTAGATCATTACTCCCGGTTCCTGGTGGTGGTCCCGGTCAAGGACTTAACGGCTCAAACAGCAGCTAGAGCCTTCCAGCAGCACTTCTGCCGTCCACACGGGTACCCGGACCAAGTGTTGACAGACCAAGGACCAGCCTTCGAAGCGGAGGTCTTCCAGGAGTTCTGCTACCTGTATGGCTGCAAGAAGATAAGAATAACGCCCTATCACCCTCAAACCAATGGACTCTGTGAGAAGATGAACCAGGTGGTGATAGATCTGCTAAAAACATTGCCCCTGGAAGAACGCAGTCTGTGGCCTGAGAAACTGCCCGATCTGCTGGACCTGTATAACCACATCCCTGTAGGTTCCACCAACTGTAGGCTTACCTAATGAGAGCAAGACCTGGTAAGCTGCCTTTTGACCTGGATATGGGAGTCCTGACGCCTGAGGACACCTCGCCAGAGGCAGACTGGGATACAGAACGGCAGCAGCAGTATCGGAAAGTACAGGAGAGCGTCGAGCGAAGTCTGTCTCAAGCTAGAGAAAGGCAAGAGAAGGCTTATAACCAGTATGCTCCCGCTGTTCCCCTGGTACCTGGAGAGCAGGTCTTGAAGAGGAAGAGGCGGCTCCACAAGTTGGACGACCAGTGGGAAAAGGACCCGTACACCGTACTGCCATCATGCCATGAGAACCCAAAAATCTGTGTAATCAGTAAGGATGGAGGAGAAACCACAGCCATTGTCTCCAGAGACCACCTGAAGAAGTGTCCCGAGCAGCTGCAAAGCCCTGAAGAAGATCAAGGAAACCCTCAACCCGCAGAGGAAGGGGGAGAAATGATCAGTACCGTATTCGGAGACTTCCCCCGGTTTTGGACACAAGTAAACGGCGCTGTCGTCGTACCCATCCTCACCTTTCTCCAGCCAGCCCTGCAAGTGCCTACAGAGGAACCGGTAGAGCTGGAAGAGCAGCCGGCCCAAGAGGCAGAAGAGTCCACACCAGCTGTACAGGAGGATCAACCCTCTGCTAGTAGTGAGCCTGCCGTGCCCCTAGTGAGCCAAAGAGTGCGCAGACAGCTGCCCAGCTTACCCATAACACCTCCTACACCCTGTAGTGCAGAACCAGTTAGTGAGCTCCGTAGGTCCACTAGAGTCACTAGAGGTCAGATGCCCGCTCTCTGGAGAATCTAAACTAATGCACTGTGAATTTATCTGCTAACTGTTTATGGTTTATGTTTGTTGCCTGTTATTAATTATGTTTCTCAGTTACCCTGCATATTTTTATGGACTAACAGGTTATGGACGCTAGATAACCGGAACAGTTTTGTAGATAGTTGCACCTTGGTGCCTCTTGCGAAGACGGCCGCGAAAGAGAAAACCTGTCTGGCGTGGCCTCCTTGCTTCCCAAAGTAGTTAGTCTACCCTTGCAGCCACGCCCAAGGACAACGCAATTGGTTTGCTTTGGACAGGACCCCTACTTCGCTTAAAGCTTCACCTTGGGTGATATGGACACCCGGTTGCGGACACGCCATGACCTTTAAAGAACTAAAGCTTCTTGTAAATATGTTATTGTATTATTGTTATACCCTGTTATTATGTTTTAAAAATGTGTTTAGTCCCGGAGTACTAAACTTTACTAGGGGGGAATGTGACACCCCAGGGGTCTGGTTGCCACAGTAATAGAGATATTATGTCTGAGAGCAAGTGGGAGGTTTCTCTGGTCAGGAGCCCTAAGCATGCAACACTGCCCGCCCAGACCTGGGAGGGGAGGAATCTGCCCTTATAAACTGGGTCTGGGGTGGGATTAGGTGAGACAGAGACAGAGCCTGCAGAACAAGCAAAGCAGTCAGAGCCTAGAGTGAAGCTGCAGACACAGGAAAAGATACATCAGGAGCTCTGTCGGAGCAGAGGCAGAAGGCCAGGGGCTGTGAGCAGAGATATAGCAAGCCCTGGCTGAAGTTACTAAAACCGGACACAGGAGTCCGAGGCTGTGGGGACTGATATATACCCAGCAGCAGAAACCAGCCGGCAGGGGATTCCAGGTCCTCTGGCCATAGAAGCCCGGAGGCTCAGTCACAAAGAAGGGACCAGCGCCGACATCCAGGAGCGGAGGCTAACAGAAGGCCCCAAGTCACCAGCCATATGGGTGAGCACCACACGGTATACTCAGGGACGTGGGCTACTTGTAACCGCTGACAGCAAGGTAGCCAGGAAGAGTGCAGATAAACGGGGAGGCCTAAAACTCCACCTGGCCAGGGGAACTCCTGCTTGCTCGCAGACTGACCAGGCCCCTTATACTAGCCAGTACTCCCGGGAGGGTCTGCCTTGTACCATCAGTAAAGACCCTGTACTGCACCTCACGTCTCTGTGATTCCTTGCTGCACCAGCACCATTAGCACTTGGACCCTCACACCATCACTCCCATCATCTCTCACATTATCTGCCCTGAGGCAATACTTCTCCCGTGGGGAGTTATCCCATACTCGGCTTTGCAAACAACATCAGCCTCAGCAGTTGGCAGCGCAGCGGCGGTCCCCACTGACCGCAATCCACGGGTGGCGTAGTCGGACATTTGCTATACATTAAGACTGCCACTGGTTTGACCACCCTGAGCACGGACCGGGTCACCGCCACACGGAGACTACAACCCCCAACATTCTACAACAGGCCCGGTTTCGGATTCCCCTGCACAACACAGGCCCAGGGAGCGCGTCATGCGCGTCTTTTCAAAAGGAATAAAATGGGGAGGGAAAGGTTAGATTTTAAAAACAAAAATCCAAATGACAATAGCAGAAGCGAGAATGTCAATGGAACTGGGGATTCCCAGCCAGTCTCCCATATTGGTACTTGCCCAACCTCAAGCTGCATAGCATCTGCAATCTGACAAGGGCTAGCACATTCAGCTTACAATGGCCGTTGATGAGCAAATGGCCCATGTGCGCGTCTTTTCAAAAGGAATAAAATGGGGAGGGAAAAGTTAGATTTTAAAGGCAAAAATCCAAAGGACAATAACAGCAGCCAAAATGTCAATGGAAGCGGGGATGCCCAGCCAATCTCCCATGCTGGTACTTGCCCAGCCTCAAGCTGCATAGCGGTTGTGATCTGACAAAGGAAGGCACATTCAGCTTTGAATAGCCTTTAACATGCAAATGTTACATTTGCATGTCTTTTCAAAAGGAATAAAATGAGGAGGGAAAGGTTAGATTTTTAAAATCAAAAATCCAAATGACAATAGCAGCAGCCAAAATGTCAATGGAACCAAGGATTCCCAGCCAACCTCCCATGTCACTACTTCACAAGCCTCAAGCTGCTTAGCGGCTACGATCTGACGAGGTAGGCACATTCAGCTTAGAATGGCCATTGACTTACAGATGTCACATGTGCACGTCTTTTCAAAAGGAATAAAATGGGGAGGGAAAGGTTATATTTAAAAAAAAAAATCAAAAAATCCAAATGACAATAGCAGCAGCCAAAATGTCAATGGATCCAGGGATTCCCAGCCAGTCTCCCATGCTGGTACTGGCCCAGCCTCAAGCTGCGTAGCAGCTGCAATCTGATGAGAGAAGGCACATTCAACTTAGAATGGCCGTTGACGTGCAAGTGTCACATGTGCGCGTCTTTTCAAAAGGAATAAAATGGGGTGAGAAAGGTTATACATTTAACAACAAAAATCCAAATGACAATTGCAACAGCAAAAATGCCAATGGAACAGGGATTCCCAGCCAGTCTCCCATGCTGGTAATTGCCCAGCCTCAAGCTGTGTAGCAGCTGCGATCTGACAAGGGCAGGCACATTCAGCTTAGAATGGCCATTGACGTGCAGATGTCACATGTGCGCATCTTTTCAAAAGGAATAAAATGGGGAGGGAAAGTTTAGATTTTAAAAACAAAAATCCAAATGACAATAGCAGAGGTTAAAATGTCAAAAGTACTGGGGATTACCAGCCAGTCTCCCATGGCAGTACTTGCATGGTCTCAAGCTGTGTAGCAGCTGTGATCTGACGAGTGGAGGCACATTGAGCTTAGAACGGCCATTGACGTGCAGATGTCACATGTGCGTGTCTTTTCAAAAGGAATAAAATGGGGAGGGAAAGTTTAGATTTTAAAAACAAAAATCCATATGACAATAGCAGCAGCCAAAATGTCAATGGAATCAGGGATTCCAAGCCAGTCTCCCATGCCAGTACTTGCCCAGCCTAAAGCTGCATAGCATCTGCAATCTGATGAGGGAAGGCACACTCAACTTAGAATGGCCGTTGACGTGCAGATGTCACATGTGTGTGTCTTTTCAAAAGGAATAAAATGGGGAGGGATGGGTTAGATTTTAAAAACAAAAATCCAAATGACAATAGCAGCAGCCAAAATGTGAATGGAACCAGGGATTCCCTGCCAGTCTCCAATGCTGGTGCTTGCCCAGCCTCAAGCTGCATAGCAGCTGCAATCTGACAAGGGGAGCCACATTCTGCTTAGAATGGCGGTTAACATGCAGATGTCACATGTGCGTGTCTTTTCAAAAGGAATAAAATTGGGAGGGATGGGTTAGATTTTAAATAAAAAATCCAAATGACAATAGCTTCAGCCAAAATGGTAACGAATCAGGGATTCCCAGCCAATATCCCATGCCTGAACTTAAGCTGCGTAGCAGCTGCGATCTGACAAGGGAAGGCACATTCAGCTTAGAATGGCCATTGATGTGCAGATGTCACATGTGCGTGTCTTTTCAAAAGGAATAAAATGGGGAGGGAAAGGTTAGATTTTAAAAACAAAAATCCAAATGACAATAGCAGCAGCCAAAATGTCAATGGAAACAGGGATTCCCAGCCAGTCTCCCATGACAGTACTTGCCCAGCCTCAAGCTGCGTAGCAGCTGCTATGTGACAATGGCAGGCAAATTTAGCTTAGTATAGCTGTTGACGTGCAGATGTCACATGTGCACGTCTTTTCAAAAGGAATAAAATGGGGACGGAAAGATTATATTTTAAAAACACAAATCTAAAAATCCAAATGACAATAGCAACAGCCAAAATGTCAACAGAACCAGGGATTCCCAGCCAGTCACCCATGCCAGTACTTGCCCAGCCTCAAGCTGCGTAGTGGCTGCGATCAGACGATGGCAATCACATTCAGCTTAGAATGGCCGTTAACGTGCTGATCTCACATGTGCGCGTCTTTTCAAAAGGAATAAAATGGGGACGAAAAGGTTAAATTTTAAAAATAATAATCCAAAAATCCAAATGACAATAGCAGCAGCCAAAATGTCAATGGAACCAAGGATTCCCAGCCAGTCTCCCATGCCAGTACTGGCCCAGCCTCAAGCTGCTGTGATCTGATGAGGGAAGGCACATTCGGCGTAGAACGGCCGTTGATGTGTAGATGTCACATGTACAGATATCACATGTGCGCGTCTTTTCAAAAGGAATAATATGGGGAGGAAAAGGTTACATTTTAAAAACAAAAATCCAAATGACAATAGCAGCAGCCAAAATGTTAACAGAATCGGGGATTCCCAGCCAGACTCCCAGCCGGTACTTGCCCCACCTCAAGCTGCATAGCGGCTGCAATCTGATGAGAGAAGGAACATTCCATTTAGAATGGCCGCTAAGGTGCAGATGTCACATGTGCGCGTCTTTTCAAAAGGAATAAAATGGGGAGGGAACGTTAGATTTTAAAAACAAAAATCCAAAAATCCAAATGACAATAGCAGCAGCAAAAATGTCAACGGAACCGGGCATTCCAAACTATTCTCCCATGCCGTTACTTACCCGGCCTCAAGCTGCGAAGCTGCTGCGATCTGACAAGGGAAGGCTCATTCAGCTTAGAATGGCCATTGACATACAGATGTCACATGTACGCGTCTTTTCAAAAGGAAAAAAATGGGGAGGGAAAGGTTTGATTTTAAAAACAAAAATCCAAATGACAATAGCAGCAGCCAAAATGTCTACGGAACCAGAGATTCCCAGCAAGTCTCCCATGCCGGTACTTGCCCGGTCTCAAGCTGCATTGCTGCTGCGATCTGATGAGGGCAGGCACATTCAGATTAGAACAGCCACTGACATACAGATGTCACATGTGTGTGTATTTTCAAAAGGAATAAAATGGGGAGGGAAAAGTTAGATTTTAAAAACAAAAATCCAAATGACAATAGCAGCAGTCGAAAAATCAACAGAACTAGGGATTCCCAGCCAGCCTCACGCTGCATATCGGCTGCATTCTGACGAGGGCAGGCACATTCAGCTTAGAATGGCCGTTGACATGCTGTTATCACATGTGCGCGTCTTTTCAAAAGGAATAAGATGGGGAGGGAAAGGTTAGATTTTAAAAACAAAAATCCAAATGACAATAGCAGCAGCCAAAATGTCAATGGAACTGGGGATTCCCAGCCAGTCTCCCATTCCAGGACTTGCCCTGACTCAAACTGTGTAGCAGCTGTGATCTGACGTGGGCAGTCACATTCAGCTTAGTATGGTCATTAACATGCAGATGTCACATGTGCGCGTCTTTTCAAAAGGAATAAAATGGGGAGAGAAAGGTTAGATTTTAAAAACAAAAATCCAAAAATCCAAAAATCCAAATGACAATAGCAGCAGCCAAAATATTAACGGAACTGGGGATTCCCAACCAGTTTCCAATGCTTGTGCTTGCTCAGTCTCAAACTGCGTAGCGGCTGCAATCTGACGAGGGCAGGCACATTCAGCTTAGAATGGCTGCTGTTGTGCAGCTGTCACATGTGCGTGTCTTTTCGAAAGGAATAAAATGAGGAGGGAAAGGTTAGATTTTATAAACAAAAATCCAAATTACAATAGCGGTTGCGAAAATGTCACCGGAACCAGTGACTCCCAGCATGGTACCTGCCCAGGCTCAAGCTGCATAGCAGCTGCAATATGATGAGGGCAAGCACATTCAGCTTAGAATGGCCATTGATGTGCAGATGTCACATGTGCATGTCTTTTCGAAAGGAATAAAATGGGGAGGGAAAGGTTAGATTTTAAAAACAAAAATCCAAATGACAATAGCAGCAGCCAAAATGTCAACGGATCTGGAGATTCCCAGTTAGTCACCCAAGTCTGTACTAGCCCAGCCTCAAGCTGCATAACGGCTGCAATCTGACAAGGGCAGGTACATTCAGCTTAGAAAGGCTGTTGATGAGCCAATTTCACATGTGCGTGTATTTTCAAAAGGAATTAAATGGGGAGGGAAAGGTTAGATTTTATAAACAAAAATACAAATGACAATAGCAGCAGCGAAAATGGCAACGGAACCGGGTATTCCCAGCCAGTTTCCCATACCGGTCCTTGCCCAGCCTCAAGCTGCGTAACGACTGCGATCTGACGAGGGAAGGCACATTCAGCTTAGAATGGCCATCGATGTGCACATGTCACATGTGCGCGTCTTTTCAAAAGGAATAAATTGGGGAGGGAAAGGTTGGATTATAAAAACAAAAATCCAAAAGACAATAGCAGCAACCAAAATGCAATAGAACCGGAGATTCCCAGCCAGTCTCACATGCCAGTAATTGCCCAGTCTCAAGCTGCATAGCAGCTGCGATCTGACAAGGGCAGGCACATATAGTTTAAAATGGCTGTTGACTTGCAGATGTCACATGTGCGCATCTTTTCAAAAGGAATAAAATGGGGAGGGAAAAGTTAGATTTTAAAAACAAAAATCCAAATGACAATAGCAGCATCCAAAATGTCAACAGAATCGGGGATTCCCAGCCAGTCTTCCATGACGGTACTTGCCGCTCCTCAAGCTACGTAGCTGCTGCGATCTGACGAGGGAAGTCACATTCAGCTTGGAATGGCCGTTTATGTGCAGATGTTACATGTGCGCATTTTTTCAAAAGGAATAAAATGGGGAGGGAAAGGTTCCATTTTAAAGACAAAAATTCAAATATCCAAATGACAATAGCTGCTGCCAAAATGTAATCGGAAGCGGGGAATCGCAGCCAGTCTCCCACGCCAGTACTTGCGTGGCCTCAAGCCGTGCCATGGCTGAGATCTGACGAGGGCAGCCACATACAGCTTAGAAAGGCCGTTGACTTGCTGATATCAGAAGTGCGTGTCTTTTCAAAAAGAATAAAATGCGGAAGGAAATTTTAGATTTTAAAAAAAAAAATCCAAAAGACAATAGCAGCAGCCAAAATGTCAACAGAAGAGGGGAATAGCGGCCTGTATTGCCAAGCCTCAAGCTGCAACCTGACGAGATCAGGCACATTCAGCTTAGAATGGCCGTTGACGTGCAGTTGTCACATGTGCGTGCCTTTTCAAAAGGAATAAAATGGGGAGGGAAAGGTTAGATTTTAAAAACCAAAATCCAAAAATCCAAATGACAATAGCAGCAGCCAAAATGTCAACGGAACAAGGGATTCCCCACCAATCTCCAATGCCAGTACTTGCCCGGACACAAGCTGCATAATGGCTGCAGTCTGATGTGGGCAGGCACATTCAGCTTAGAATGGCCATTGACGTACAGATGTTACATGTGCGTGTCTTTTCAAAAGGAATAAAATGGGGAGGGAAAGGTTAGAATTTAAAAACAAAAATCCAAAAATCCAAATGACAATAGCAGCAGCCAAAAAGTCAATGGAACCAGGGATTCCCAACTAGTTTCCTATGCCGGTACTTGCCCAGCCTCAAGTTGCATAGCTGCTGCAATTTGACGAGGGAAGGCACATTCAGCTTAAAATGGCGTTCGAAATGCCGATGTCACATGCGCGCTTCTTTTCTAAAGGAATAAAATAGTGAGGGAAAGGTAAGATTTTAAAAACAAAAATCCAAAAATCCAAATGACAATAGCAGCAGCCAAAATGTCAACAGAACCTGGGACTCCCAGCCAGTCACCCATGCTGGTATTTTCCCAACCTCAAGCCGTGTAGCGGCTGCCGTCTATCGAAGGCTGGCACATTCAGCTTAGAACGGCCATTGACGTGCAGATGTCACATGTGTGCGTTTTTTCAAAATGAATAAAATGGTGAGGGAAAGGTAAGATTTTAAAAACAAAAATCCAAATGACAATAGCAGCAGCCAAAATGTCAACGGAAGAAAGGATTCCCAGCCATTCTCCCATGCTGGTACTTGCCTGGCCTCAAGCTGCATAGCTGCTGCAATGTGACAATGGCAGGCACATTCAGCTTAGAGTGGCGGTGGACATACAGATGTCACATGTGCGCCTCTTTTCTAAATGAATAAAATAGGGAGGGAAAAGTAAGATTTTAAAAACAAAAATCCAAAAATCCAAATGACAATAGCAGCAACCAAAATGTTAACGGAACCTGGGATTCCCAGCCTGTCTCCCATGCTGGTATTTTCCCAACCTCAAGCTGCGTAGCAGCTGCGATCTGTCGAGAGATGGCACATTCAGTTTAGAATTGACTTTGACGTGCAGATGTCACATGTGCGCGTCTTTTCAAAATGAATAAAATGGGGAGGGAAAGGTTAGATTTTAAAAACAAAAATTCAATTGACAATTGCAGCAGCCAAATTGTCAACGGAACCGGGGTTTCCCAGCCAGCCTCCCATGACAGTACTTGCCCAGCCTCAAGCTGCGTAGTGGCTGTGATATGACAAGGGTAGGCACATTCATCTTAGAATGGACGTTGACGTGCTAATGGCACATGTGCATGTCTTTTCAAAAGGAATAAAATGTAGAGGGAAAGGTTAGATTTTAAAAACAAAAATCCAAATGACTATAGCACCAGCCAAAATGTCAACGGAACTGGGGACTCCCAACCAGTTTCCCATGCCAGTACTTGCCCAGCCTCAGGCTGCATAGTGGCTGCGATCTGACGAAGGAAGGCATATTCAGCTTAGAATGGCTGTTGACGTGTGGCTGTCACATGTGCGTGTCTTTTCAAAAGGAATAAAATGGGGAGGGAAAGGTTAGATTTTAAAAACAAAAATCCAAAAATCAAAATGACAATAGCAGCAGCCAAAATGTCAATGGAACTGGGGTTTCCCAGCCAGCCTCCTATACCAGTACTTGCCTGGCCTCAGGCTGCGTAGCAGCTGCGATCTGACGAGGGCTAGAACATTCAGCTTGGAATGGCAATTGACGTGCAGATGTCACATGTGTGCATCTTTTCAAAAGGAATAAAATATGGAGGGAAAGGTTAGATTTTAAAAACAGAATTCCAAAAATCCAAATGACAATAGCAGCAACCAAAATGTCAACAGAACCAGGGTTTCCCATCCAGTTTTCCATGTCACTAATTGCCTGGCCTCAAGCTGCATAGCAGCAGCGAGCTGACTAGGGAATGAACATTTAGCTTAGAATGGCGGTTAACAAGCTGATGCCACATGTGCGCGTCTTTTCAAAAGGAATAAATGGGGAGGGAAAGGTTAGATTTTAATCACAAAAATCCAAAAGACAATAGCATCAGCCAAAATGTCAACCGTACCAGGGATTCCCAACCAGTGTCCCATGCCGGTACTTGCCTGACCTCAAGCTGCACAGCTGCTGCGATCTAACAAGGGAGGGCACATTCAGCTTAGAATGGCCGGTGACAAGCAGATGTCACATGTGCGCGTCTTTTCAAAAGGAATAAAATGGGGAGGTAAAGGTTAAATTTTAAAAACAAAAATCCAAAAATCCAAATGACAATAGCAGCAGCCAAAATGTCATCGGAACCGGGGATTCCCAGCCAGTCTCCCATGCCAGTACTTGCGCAGCCTCAAGCTGCATAGCTGTTGCAATCTAACGAGGGCTGGCACATTCACCTTAGAATAGCTGTTCACGTGCAGATATCACATGTGCGCGTCTTTTCAAAAGGAATAAAATGGGGAGGGAAAGGTTAGATTTTAAAAACCAAAATCCAAAAATCCAAATAACAATAGCAGCAGCCAAAATGTCAATGGAACTGGGGTTTCCCAGCCAGTCTCCTATACCAGTACTTGCCTGGCCTCAGGCTGCGTAGCGGCTGTGATTTGACAAGGGCAGGCACATTCAGCTTAGAATGGCCGTTGTCATGCTGATGTCACATGTGCGTGTCTTTTCAAAAGGACTAAAATGGGGAAGGAAATGTTAGATTTTAAAAACAAAAATCCAAATGAGAATAGAGGCAACCTAAATGTTAACGGAACTGATGAAACCCTTCCAGTCTCCCATGCCGGTACTTGCTCAGCCTCAAGCTGCATAGCGGCTGAGATCTGACGAAGGAAGATACATTCAACTTAGAATGGCATTGACATGCAGATGACACATGTGCGCGTCTTTTCAAAAGGAATAAAATGAGGAGGGAAAGGTTTGATTTTAAAAACAAAAATCCAAATGAGAATAACAGCAGCCTAAATGTTAACGGAACTAGTGGAACCCTTCCAATCTCCCATGCTGGTACTTGCCCAACCTCAAGCAGCATAGCAGCTGTGATCTAATGAGGGCAGGTACATTCAAATTAGAATGGCTGTTGATGCGCAGATGTCACATGTGCGCGTCTTTTCAAAAGGAATAAAATGGGGAGGGAAAGGTTAGATTTTAAAAACAAAAATCCAAATGACAATAGCAGCAGCCAAAGCGTCAACAGAACTGGGGATTCCCAGCTAGTCTCCCATGCCAGTACTTGCCTGGCCTCAAGCTGTTTAGCAGCTGCGATCTGACAAGGGTAGGCACATACAGCTTAGAATGGCTGTTAACATGCAGATGTCACATGTGCGCATCTTTTCAAAAGGAATAAAACGGGGACGGAAAAGTTAGATTTTTAAAACAAAAATCCAAAAATCCAAATGACAATAGCAGCAGACAAAATGGATCGAGGGATTCCCAGCCAGTCTCCCATGCCGGTACTTGCCTGGCCTCAAGCTGCGTAGTGAGCGTGACCTGACGATGGCAGGAACATTCAGCTTATAAAACCTGTTGATATACAGATGTCGCATGTGCGAGTCTTTTCAAAAGGAATAAAATGGGGAGTGAAAGGTTTGATTTTAAAAACAAAAATCCAAATTACAATAGCAGCAGCCAAAGCGTCAACAGAACCAGGGATTCCCAGCTAGTCTCCCATGCCAGTACTTGCCTGGCCTCAAGCTGCATAGCTGCTGTAATATGCCAAGGGAAGGCACATTCAGCTTAGATCGGCCGCTGACATGCAAATGTCACATGTGCGCGTCTTTTCAAAAGGAATAAAATGGGGAGGGAAAGGTTAGATTTTAAAAACAAAAATTCAAATGACAATAGGAGCAGCCAAAATGGCAAGGGAGCTGAGGATTCCTAGCCAGTCTCCCATGCCAGTACTTGCCTGGCCACAAGCTGCATCGCAGCTGCAATCTGTCAAGGGCAGGCAGATTCAGCATAGAATGGCCGTTGACGTGCAGATGTCACATGTGCGTGTCTTTTCAAAAGGAATAAAATGGGGAGGGAAAGGTTAGATTTTAAAAACAAAAATCCAAAAATCCAAAAATCCAAATGACAATAGCAGCAGCCAAAATGTCAGTGGAACTGGGGATTCCCATCCAGTCTCCCATGCTGGTATTTGCCCAGCCTCAAGCTACATAGCGGCTGTGATCTGATGCGGGGAGGCACATTCAGCTTAGAATGGCCGTTGACTTGTGGATGTCACATATGCGCTTTTTTTCAAAAGGAATAAAATGGGGAGGGAAAGCTTAGATTTTAAAAACAAAAATCCAGAAATCCAAATGACAATAGCAGCAGCCAAAATGTCAATGGAACCAGGTATTCCCAGCCAGTCTCCCATGCAGGTACTTGCCCAGCCTCAAGCTGAGTAGTAGCTGCGATCTGACGATGGCAGGCACATTCTGCTTAGAATAGCTGTTTACGTGCGAATGTTACATGTGCGCGTCTTTTCAAAAGGAATAAAATGGGGAGGGAAAGGTTAGATTTTAATAACAAAAGTCCAAATGACAATAGCAGCAGCCAAAATGGCAACGGAACCGGGGATTCCCAGCCAGTCTCCCATGCTGGTACTTGCCCAGCCTCAAGCTATGTAGCGGTGGCAATCTGATGAGGGCAGGCACATTCAGCTTGGAATGGCAGTTGAAATGCAGATGTCACAAGTGCGTGTCTTTTCAAAAGGACTATAATGGGGAGGGAAATGTTCGATTTTAAAAACAAAAATCCAAATGACAATAGCAGCAGCCAATATGCTAACGGAAATGGTGATTCCCTTTCAGTCTCCAATGCTGGTACTTGCCCAGCCTCAAGCTGCATAGCGGCTGTGATCTGACAAGGACAGGTACATTCAACTTAGAATTGCCATTGACATGCAGATGTCACATGTGCGCGTCTTTTCAAAAGGAATAAAATGGGGAGGGAAAGGTTTGATTTTAAAAACAAAAATCCAAATGACAATAGCAGCAGCCGAAATATCAATGGAACAGGGGATTCCCAGTCAGTCTCTCATGCTGTTACTTGCTTTGCCACAAGCTGCATTGCAGCTGCAATCTGACGAGGGAAGGCACATTCAGCTTAGAATGGCCGTTAATAAGCAAATGTCACATGTGAGCGTCTTTTAAAAAGGAATAAAATGGGGAGGGAAAGGTAAGATTTTAAATACAAATGACAATAGCAGGAGCCGAAATGGCAACAGAACACGGGATTCCCAACCAGTCTTCCATGCTGGTACTTGCCCAGCCTAGAGGTGTGTAGCGGTTGCGATTTCACAAGGAAAGGCACATTCAGCTTATAATGTCCATTGACGTTCAGATGTCACATGTGCGCGTCTTTTCAAATGGAATAAAATGGGGAGGGAAAGGTTAGATTTAAAAAACAAAAATCCAAAAATCCAAATGACAATAGCAGCAGCCAAAATGGCAACGGAGACAGGGATTCTCAGCGTGTCTCCCAAGTCGGTACTTGCCCGGTCTGAAGCTGCGTAGTGGCTGCGATCTGACGAGGGAAGGCACATGCAGGTTAGAATGGCCGTTAACATGCAAATGTCACATGTGTGCGTCTTTTAAAAAGGAATAAAATGGGGAGGGAAAGGTAAGATTTTATAAACAAAAATCCAAATGACAATAGCAGCAGCCAAAATTTCAACGGAACCAGGGACTCCCAGTCAGTCTACCATGCCGGTACTTGCTCAGCCTCAAGCTGCATAGCTGCTGCGATCTGATGATAGCAAGTACATTCAGCTCAGAATGGCCATTAACGTGCAGAAGACACATGTGTGCGTCTTTTAAAAAGAAATAAAATGGGGAGGGAAAGTTTAGATTTTAAGAACAAAAATCCAAAAATCCAAATGACAACAGCAGCAGCCAAAATTTGAACAGAAACAGGGATTCCAAGCCAGTCTCCCATGCTGGTACTTGCCCAGCCTCAAGCTGTGTAGCATCTGTAATCCTTCAAGGGTGGGCACATTCAGCTTAGAATGTGTTTTGACGTGCAGATGTCACATGTGCGCTTCTTTTCAAAAGGAATAAAATGGGGAGGGAAAGTTTAGATTTTAAAAACAAAAATCCAAAAATCCATTGACAATAGCAGTAACCAAAATGTCAACGGAACTATGGATTCCTAGCAAGTCTCCCATGTCAGTACTTGTGTGGCCTCAAGCCGCGTAGCAGCTGCGATCTGACGAGGGGAGGCACGTTCAGCTTAGAATGGCCATTGACGTGCAGATGTCACAAGTGCGCATCTTTTAAAAAGGAATAAAATGGGGAGGGAAAGGTTTTATTTTAAAAACAAAAATACAAATGACAAATAGCAGCAGCCAAAATGTCAATGGAAGCGGTGATTCCCAGCCAGTCTCCCATGCCTGTACTCACCCAGCCTCAAGCTGCATAGCAGCTGCAATCTGACAAGGGTAAGCACATTCAGCTTAGACTGGCTGTTGACATGCAGATGTTACTTGTGCTCGTCTTTTCAAAAGGAATAAAATGGGGAGGGAAAGTTTAGATTTTAAAAACAAAAATCCAAAAATCCATTGACAATAGCAGCAGCCAAAATGTCAATGGAACTGTGGATTCCCAGCCAATCTCCCATGCCGGTTCTTGAATGGCCTCAAGCTGCGTAGCAGCTGCGATCTGACGAGGGCAGGCACATTCAGCTTAGAAAGGCCTTTGACGTGAGGATGTCAAATGTGCGCGTCTTTTCAAAAGGAATAAAATGGGGAGGGAAAGGTTAGATTTTAAAAACAAAAATCGAAAAATCCAAGCGACAATAGCAGCAGCCAAAATGTCAACAGAACAAGGAATTCCCAGCCAGTCTCCAATGTTGGTACTTGCCTGGCCTCAAGCTGCGTAGAGGCTGCGATCTGACGAGGGAAGGCACATTCAGCTTAGAACGGCCTTTCACGTTTAGATGTCACAAGTGTGCGTCTTTTCAAAAGGAATAAAAAGGGGAGGGAAAGGTTAGATTTTAAAAACAAAAATCCAAATGACAAAAGCAGCAGCCAAAATGTCAACAGAGACGGGGATTCCCAGCCAGGATCCCTTGCCAGTACTTACACTGCCTCAAGCTGTGTAGTAGCTGCGATCTGATGATGGCAGGCTCATTCAGCTTTGAATTTCGGTTGACTTGCAGATGTCACATGTGCGCGTCTTTTCAAAAGGAATAAAATGAGGAGGGAAAGGTTAGATTTTAAAAACAAAAATCCAAATGACAAAAGCAGCAGCAAAAATGCCAACTGAGCTGGGGATTCCAAGCCTGTCTCCCACGCTGATACTTACCGATCCTCAAGCTGCGTAGCATCTGCGATCTGACGAGGGTAGGTACATTCTGCTTAGAATGGCCGCTGAGGTGCAGATGTCATATGTGCGCATCTTTTCAAAAGGAATAAAATGGGGAGGGAAAAGTTAGATTTTAAAAACAAAAATCAAAAAATCCAAATGACAATAGCAGCAGCCAAAACGTCAACAGAACCAGGGATTCCCAGCCTGTCTCCCATGCCGGTGCTTGCCCAGACTCAAGCTGTGTCGTGGCTGAGATATGACGAGGGGAGGCACTTTCAGGTTAGAATGGCCGTTGATGTACAGATGTCACATGTGCGCGGCTTTCCAAAAGGAATAAAATGGGGAGGGAATGGTTAGATTTTAAAAACAAAAATACATAAATTCAAATGACAATAGCAGCAGCCAAAATGTTAACAGAAGTGGGGATTCCCATTCAGTCTCCCATGCTGGCACTTGCCCAGCCTCAAGCTGCGATCTGACAAAGGCAGGCACATTCAGCTTAGAATGGCCGTTGACGTACAGTTGTCACATGTGCACGTCTTTTCAAAAGGAATAAAATGGGGAGGGAAAGGTTAGATTTTAAAAAAAAAAATTCAAATGACAATAGCAGCAGACAAAATGTCAACAGAACCTGGGATTCCCAGCCAGTCTCCCATGCCGGAATTTGGCCAGCTTCAAAATGTGTAGCAGCGTCGATCTGACGAGGGCAGGCACATTCAGCTTAGAATGGCCGTCGACATGCAGATGGCACATGTGCGCGTCTTTTCAAAAGGAATAAAATGGGGGGGGGAAAGGTTAGATTTTAAAAACAAAAATCAAAAAATCCAAAAATCCAACTGACAATATCAGCAGCCAAAATGTCAAGGGAACCGGGGATTCCCAGCCAGTCTCCCATGCCAGTACTTGCCCAGCCTCAAGCTGCGTAGCGGCTGCAATCTGATGAGGGAAGGCACATTCAGCTTAGAATGGCCATTGTCTTGCAGATGTCACATGTATGTGTCTTTTCAAAAGGAATAAAATGGGGATGGAAAGGTTAGATTTTAAAAACAAAAATCCAAAAATCCAAATGATAATACCAGCAGCCAAAATGTCAACGGAAACTGGGCTTCCCAGCCAGTCTCCAATGTCGGTAATTGCCCGTCCTCAAGCTGCGTAGCAGCTGCGATGTGACGAGAGCAGGCACATTCAGCTTAGAAAGGCAGTTGATGTTCAGATATCACATGTGCGTGTCTTTTCAAAAGGAATAAAATGGGGAGGGAAAGGTTAGATTTTAAAAACAAAAATCCAAAAATCCAAATGACAATAGCAGCAGCCAAAATGTCAATGGAACCAGGGATTCCCAGCCAGTCTCCCATGCTATTACTTGCCCTGTCTCAAGCTGCATAGCAGCTGCAGTCTGACAAGGGAAGGCTCATTCAGCTTAGAACTGCAGCTGACGTGCAAATATCACATGTGCGCGTCTTTTCAAAAGGAATAAAATGGGGAGGGAAAGGGTGAATTTTTAAAAACAATGACAATAGGAGCCGCCAAAATGTCAACGGAAACGGGGATTCCCAGCCAGTCTCCTATGCCGGTACATGCCCGGCCTCATGCTGCGTAGAGGCTGCGATCTGACGAATGTAGGCACATCCAGCTTAAAATGGCTGTTGACATGCAGATGTCACATGTGCGCGCCTTTTCAAAAGGAATAAAATGGGGAGGGAAAGGATGGATTTTAAAAACAAAAATCCAAATGACAATAGCACCAGCCAAAATGTCAATGGAGCCAGGGATTCCCAGCCAGTCTCCCATGCCAGTATTTGCCTGGCCTCACGCTGCATAGCAGGTGCATTCTGACAAGAGCAGGCACATTCAGCTTAGAATGGCCGTCGACATGCAGATGTCACATGTGCGCGTCTTTTCAAAAGGAATAAAATGGGGAGGGAAAGGTTAGATTTTAAAAACAAAAATCCAAAAATCCAAATATCCAAATGACAATAGCAGCAGCCAAAATGTCAACAGAACCAGGGATTCCCAGCCAGTCTCCCATGTCTGTACTAGTGTTGAGCCACCCCCGTAGTGTTCGAGTTTGGTTCGGTTCGTCAAACACCATTAAAACCAATGGCAGGCAAACAAAAACACATAGAAAACACCTTCAAACGTGTCCAAAAGCTGACAAACTGCTCAGAAGACACAACTAACACATGGAAAAGTGACAAGTACATATAGTCATGCAAAAAGAAAAGAGGTGGAGGAGTAAAAGGAGGGGGAGACACAGATATAGGCATGTCATGCCCTTCTAAAATCCAAAAAGTGAGAAGCCAACACGTTCAGTCCGCTCCTGCCCGTGCCACCTCCGTGTCGCCGGGTTTGTGCCAGAGCCACGGTGAACCTTGACGGCCAGCCCCCCTCTCCCAATACTGGTGCTTGTCCGCTGGTGGGTCGAGCGAGCCCCCCTGTGGTGGAGGCAGCTCTAAGCTTTTTAATTTATATTGTCTCTCTAATTTGAATGAATACACTTTACATCCATTTACAAGGATCTATTGGAGGGCAAGTCTCATGCCAGCAGCCGCGTAATTCCAGCTCCAGTAGCGTCCACTAAAGCTGCTGCAGTTAAAAAGCTTTTATAAGGATCGAGCTCGGCTGTCCACCGCAAGGCATCCTACTGCCAGTCCCAGCCCCTATGCCTTGGGGTGCCTCCTGATGCTCTTCACTGAGTATCCCGTGGTCCCGAAGCATTTCCTTTGAAAAAATTAAGTGTCCAAACTACAGGTGGTGTAGCTTGCTTAACAGCCGGGATAATCCGCTGACTAGCAGACACTGCTACTAGGCACAAAGTATTTCCTGGGCTAGATGCAGTTAAAAATTTGTAATTAGATACTCTCGTTGGATGCTGAGAAAGCATTCCATAGAGTCTCCTGGCACGCCATATATGATTCTCTTAAAAAGCTTGGGGTAGGGGTCTAGGGGACCCTTTTATAGCCAAAATCACGGCCCTGTATCACAATACGTCACCTAGGCTGAAGATAAATGGAACTGTAGCACCCTGAGGGCTTGGTTGCTACAGAGGTATTGCACCTCACCCAGAGGTGTGATATCTCACTCTCAGGTAAGGATGGAGTGTGGATCAGGACCCGACACCTGCATGCATTACAACACATTGCCGTGGGGCAGGGCGACCAATATGCCTCTGAGATGGGAACGACAGTCCCTGTCCCTGGCTGGAGTGGGGGGAGGGAACACTGAGGAAGGGGAACCCTGTAGTGCAGGAGCAGGGAGGAAGCAGTTCCTGGGTGCATTGAGAAGGGAGTATAAAAGGTGGGCACCATCTTAGTTCAGTGCGGAGAAGTCTGAGCAGAAGTGGCAGGGAGCAGGGGCTCTGCATGAGCTCTGCTCCGGAGGCGGGCCTAGTAACAGAGGCCCAGGCCTGGAAGAGGGAGAAGGAAGGAAGAGGAGCGGAGAAGGCTCCAGGAACGAGGAATGAAGGGATCCCGGGGGTGAGGACGGGCGAGTCGCCACCGCACGCCCGAATCCACCTGCGTGGAGGGGTCAGGCCAAAGGGGGAGACCGGTCCCCGAAACTAGTGGAGGCAGGAAACGACCCTCAGCTAGAAACCGGAGGCTGTGACATTTTATGTGGCGCAGCCCCTCGATACACCCGCTAGGAAGGCACCACATAGGGTCAGGGAAACTGGCGCCAAGTTAACCAAGAGGAGGCCCGAGGCAGCCGGACAGAAGGGTTGGTAAGAAAGGCTAGACAAAGGACACACAAAGGGGGTCCTGTGAAGCGCTCCAAAGTTATCTGGGAGTTGTCTGAGCCACTCACCTGGTGAGCACAGTACGACGTGGGCAGCCGTTACCTGCAGACGTGGTCTGGATAATAAGAACTGTGAGTAAAGGCCCTGGACTGCATCACTGACTCAGTGTCGTTACTGCTGCTGCCCTGCACAATCACCCCCATCCTCCGCATACACTGCCCTGAGGCTATACTCCTCCCGTGCGGAGTTATGCTACGCTCTGCTGCACCCACAACACCAGCCTCAGCGGTCTGCCCTGCAGCGGCGGTTCACTCTGACCGCAATCCACGGGTGGCGTTGTCGGACATTTAAACATCAAAACCACATAAATAGTTCCGCCACTGGTTTGACCACCCTGAGCCACGGAACCGGGTCGCCGCCACGAAGACTACAACCAC
Organism: Phyllobates terribilis; assembly: GCF_046119375.1. Lineage (NCBI taxonomy): Eukaryota > Metazoa > Chordata > Amphibia > Anura > Dendrobatidae > Phyllobates > Phyllobates terribilis. Next base: position 7,863,720 of record NW_027362792.1, read on the forward strand.
CAGCATCCACCAAAAAGGGTCCGGCTCCGGGTGTCGCAAGGCCCAGGGGGTGCATCAGAACATTTTCATCACCTTTCACAATCACCAATGGGACAAGGCAGGGATGTCCTCTGTCCCCTCTCTTATACATCCTAGTGACGGAGCACCTGCTCTCATCAATTCGCCATAACCCCAATATTAGGTGGATTGAGGTGGGAGGCACCGAGTACAAGTGCTCTCTATTTGCTGATGATGTCCTTGTATATATCACTCAATCACATATATCCATCCATGCTGTTATGGCTGAAATAGATCACTTTGTTACATGGTCAAATTTTAAAATCAATGCAGCAAAGTCTGAGGCCCTCGATGTCTCCCTCCCCAAATCCATACAGGATTCCATCCAGTCCAACTTTCCCTTTGTCTGGCCCTCACAGGGTATCAAATACTTAGGAATTCCTATTCATAGAGACCTCTCCCATCTATGTTATCTTAATTTTGGGCCCTTTATTGAACAACTCCATACAGACCACGGATGGCAAGTTAGAACTGTAAGATTCACTACGTGAACTACTGGTGTTTTGTGGAAAAGCACATGTACACTGTGTTCCAAATTATTATGCAAAAAGTGTTAAGGAGTGATAAGGGAAGAATTTGTTTGTTTGTCAGTTAAACTCATTGATGGTGATGTGTGTCAGGGCTCTTTATATCACTGTAAGCAATTGCAGACACCTGTGCTAATTAGTTTGGCAGGTGTGTTCAATGAAATGCAAGACTACTTAAGAAGGCTGTCTCACATTATTAAGCAGCCTACATTTTCTGCCAAAATGGGAAAGAAAAAGGATGTGTCGGCTGCTGAGAATCAACAAATTGTGGAGTGTTTAGCTCAAGGCATGACTACAAACAACATTGTGCGATAATCAGGATGAAGTGTCTTGGCAATCAAGAAGTATGTAGCTGATTCACAGTACACACGTGTGCATGCTGATAAGGGCAAATTGAGGACTCTTTCCTACAGGCAATTACGTCAGGTTAAAAGAGCAGTGGCAAAAAAGCCTTGACATAGCAGCAGACAAGTTTTTGAAGCTGCTGGTGTCTCCAACGTCCCCCGAACAACAAGATGCAGGGTCTTTCAGAGGTTTGCAGCTGTGCATACGCCATCCTATCGACCTCCTCTATCCACTTCACACAAGCAGAAACGGCTCCAGTGGGCCAAACATTACATGAAGACTGATTTCAAAACTGTTTTGTTCACGGATGAGTGCCGTGCAGCGCTCAATGGTCCAGATGGATGGAGTGGAGGATGGCTGGTTGATGGACACCCCACGCAAACATGGCTACAGCGCCAACAAGGAGGAGGTGGAGTAATGTTTTGGGCTAGAATCATGGGGAGAGAGATTGTCAGCCCCTTTAGGATCCCTGAAGGGGTAAAGATGAACTCCATAATGTATGTGGATTTTCTCAAACAGCACTTCCTGCCATGGTTCAAGAAGAAGAACCGTGTATTCCACAGCAAGATCATTTTTATGCATGATAATGCACCATCTCATTCTGCACATAACACATCTTCATCTCTGGCTGATATGGGCATAAAAGGGGACAAACTTATGGTGTGACCCCCATGCCCCCCTGACCTCTACCCCATTCATAACCTCTGGAGCATCATCAAAAGGAGTGTCTATGATGGCGGGAGGCAGTTCACATCTAAGCAACAGCTCTGGGAGGGTATTCTGTCCTCATGCAAAACAATTGAAGCAGAAACCATCCAAAACCTGACAAATTCAATGGAAGAGAGAGTTCAGAAGCTCCTTTCAAACAAGTGGTCCTATGTGAAAATGTAACATCACCTAGAATAAAGTTTTGAGTTGAAAACTGTTTGATTTCAGTTTATAATAACCTGCTAATGCTTATAATTTCAAAAATGACCATTTTTTTGGTCTTTATTAAAATGAAAAGGTTGATCGAAAAGTTTGGGGGATCTAAGAGTGTGGCAACCCAGTAGTCGTGATTACTTTGAATTCTGACAATATGAGGGTCATGTTGCAGGTAGTGCAGCAAGAAGGCACTTATGTGTCTTGCGCATCTCGGAGCCCCAAAATTATTTTCCGGGCTAGATGCAGCTAAAAATTATTATTAATTTTAAATCTGGTGGAGCTTAGTATAGATGGCCTAATAGGATCAGTGCTGCACACTGCTACAAAGCCCAAATTATTTTCCAGCCAAGATACAGATAAACATGATTAGTAATTTTAAATCTGGTGGAGCTTATTATAGATGGCCTAATAGAATCAGTGCTGCACACTGCTACAAAGCCCAAATTATTTTCCAGCCAAGATACAGATAAACATGATTAGTAATTTGAAAGCTTAAAACGGTTGGTGAGGTGATTTTAACCAATCATCAAGCTTTAACTCTCCCCAGGATGACACAGGGGTAGAAAAGTCGTTTCGGATCCATGATTTGTTCATCTTTATGAACGTGAGTCTGTCTACATTATCAGTGGAGAGCCGCGTGCGCTTATCTGTCAGCACACCACCAGCAGCGCTGAACACACGTTCAGACAGAACGCTGGCTGCGGGGCATGACAAGATCTCCGAGGCGTAAGTGGCTAGCTCCGGCCATTTATCCAGATTGGAAGCCCAAAAAGAGCAAGGGTCCAGTGACACAGTCATGGCTTCAATGTTTACTTGTAGATACTCCTGTACCATCGTCTCTAGGCGTTGACTATGTGTCAGACTTCTTGTCTCCTGTGGCCTTGCAAAGGATGGGCTAAAAAAGTGGTGAAATGATTCCGCAAAATTGATGTTACCAGCAGATACTGTGGTTCTGTTACGGTTTGAGTGCTGAACACTTGACGGTCCCACGGTTGGCAAGTTGGAACTGTGAGATTCACTACGTGCACCACTGGTGTTTTGTGAAAAAGCACATGTAAGATTCTGCAACAGTCTCTGCTGATACTCCTGTATGCGTGCATCCCTTTCTATGGCAGGAATAATTTCTGCAAATTTACTTTTGTACCGGGGATCTAACAGTGTGGTAACCCAGTAGTCAGGATTATTTCTAATTCTCACAATTCGAGGGTCATGTTGCAGGTAGTGCAGCAAGAAGGCACTCATGTGTGTTGCGCATCCAGGAGCACCAAGTCCCTGTTGTGTTGGTGGCGAGGTAACAATCATGCTTCCTTCCTCTGTCCTCTCCCCCCAACCTCGCACAACAGAAATGTGATCAAGGTCTCCCTCATCTGATGAGTCTTCCATCAGTTCGTCCTCCACTTCTTCCTGGGCTCCTGCACCTTCCTCACTAGTTTGGCTGCTACCATGCGCCCTGGTAAAACCATCTCCCCCACCCTCACATGCCTGCCGCCTTGGTGCTGCCGACCGTCTGGACCTTGCAGATGTTAGCCCTTCCGCATACAACTCCTCCTCCTCTACTTCCTCCACCTCCTCTTGTGCCACCACCTGACTCCGAATTCTGTTTAACATGTGCTCCAGCATGTAAATCACCGGAATAGTCATGCTGATAATGGCATCGTTAGCACTAAACATCTTCGTCGCCATTTCAAAACTGTGCAGAAGGGTGCATAGGTCCCTGATCTGAGACCACTCCTCCAGCGTGATTTGCCCCACCTCTGGATCTCGTTGGCCCAGGCTATACATCAGAACGTATTGCACCAGGGCTTGTCGGTGCTGCCACAGTCGCTGCAACATGTGCAGAGTTGAATTCCACAGGGTAGGCACATCGTATTTTAGCCGGTGAAGTGGCAAGCCCAACGACTTCTGTAGAGATGTAAGTCGCTGAGCTGCGGGATGCGAACGGCGGAAGTGAGCACACAGCGACCGTGCCCTCTGCAGAAGGCCATCTAGTCTGGGATAGTGGGCTAAAAATTGCTGGACAACCAGGTTCAACACGTGAGCCATACAAGGCACGTGTGTGACATTGCCCCGGCGAAGGGCCGCACCCAGGTTTGCAGCATTGTCGCACACGGCCTTCCCTGGTTTCAGGTCCAGTGGAGACAACAATTCATGAAATTGGTTCTCCAGAGCTGACCACAACTCCTCAGCTGTGTGACTCACATTTCCCAGACATTTCAAAGTAAAAACCGCCTGATGACGTTGAGCCCTACTGCCAGCATAGTAAGGAGGTGTGCAGGATCCCTTCTGCGCAGTTAGAAAGCTTGTGGCATGACCAGACAGGCTTTGGGTGCAGGTGGAAGACCGAGAGGAGGTTGAGGAGGCAGAAGCAGTGGAGGAACTTTGACATAAAGAGTATTGACGCACAACTCGTGGGGACGGCAAGACTTGGACAGCAGCCCCTTGTCCTGCTGTCACCATAGTTACCCAGTGCCCAGTCAGCGACAAGTAACGCCCCTGTCCATGCCTACTCGTCCAAGTGTCTGTGGTGAAATGCACCCTGTCACACACAGAGTTTCTCAAAGAAGCGGTGATGTTGTGTGCGACATGCTGGTAGAGCGCAGGCACACCTTTCTTTGAGAAGTAGTGCCGACTAGGCATCTGGTACTGGGGCACTGCGACGGACATAAGGTCTCGAAAATCCTCTGTGTCCACCAGGCGGAAAGGCAGCATTTCTGTAGCCAAGAGCTTGCAGATGGTGAAATTCAACCTCTTAGCTTTCTCATGGCTAGGAGGAAATGGTCTTTTACTTGTCCACATCTGAGGGACCGAGGGCTGGCTATTGTGCTTAGACGGGGTTGATAAGGGTGTCCCCGGCAAACTGCCGGTCTGTGAGGAAGATGCAGGCGGACATGTTAGGTTGCCTTGATCCAAAGGTGGTGCTATCGATGTCGGACAGCGCTCAACACCAGCTGGTTTTACCACCTCCAAAGAAAATGATGACCTGCCAATCACGCTGGCTGTTGCGGGTAAAGAGGTGGCAGGTCTGCGCCTCAAAACAGGTGTGACTGCTGTCCCCCCAGTCACAGAGGATGAAGAGGCCGCGGATGCACAAGATATGGCAGACGGGGGTTGGCCCGGCCGGCTAGGCCGCATTGTAGCACACTGAGCTTCCCACTGCAACTTATGCTTCATGTCCATGTGCCGGTTCATGCAGGAAGTACTCAAACTATGTATTTTTTGGCCTTTACTTAGCTTTTGCTGACAAATGTTACAGATAACACGAGTTGGGTCATCTTTATCGATCTGAAAAAATGCCCAGGCTATGCAAGGCTTAGCACCCATGCGACCTGAAGAGCCACCACGATTTGTGGTGAGAGGCAGAGTTGTGTTTGAGGATGCAGTTGTTGACGTGCTTCCAGTAAAATGTCTCTGTCCAGGAAGGCACAACCTGACCTCGTCGTCACTAGCATCTTCCTCCACCTCCTCTGCTGACCTCATCTCTTGGCTGACTGTGGGTTGACAGTAAGTGGGATCTCCAACCTCATCATCATCACCCTGTGCGTTATCAAACCCGTCGTCCTCAGAGCCAACCTGTTCCTGCCCTGACAAAAAACTAAAGTTGTCGCTCCAATCAGGTATTTGAGTCTCATCATCGTCTTCCTCATTGTCTCCACCAACAGGAGTTACAGTTTGGGAATGAGGGTCTACATTATGGTCAGAACCTTCTGCGTCTGGTCCTGGATCCGACTCATAAAGATTCTGGGCATCAGTGCAGATCATTTCCTCGTCTGGATTCACAGAAGCGCTGGAGTCGACCTCTGATTCCCAGGCTATAGTATGAGTAAACAGCTCTGCAGACTCAACCATCAGTTCTACCTCATACTCAGACGGGCAGCTGGAGATTTGGGAGCTGTGAGGAAGCAAGTGCGATTGGGGTGACACCTTTGAGGACTGGAGTATTTGTGATGTTGAAGTTGATGTGGAGGAGAGCACACTTAAAGGAGCACTTGATATCCGTTGAAGCACGTGCTGTTTTTGTGCCTCATCTGGAATTTGTAGCGATTGGCGTGGCCGTAAGAAAGGGAACTTATCACATTGTCCGCTAAAAGAAGTAGACATTTTAGTTTGGCTGGAAGATGGTCTTTCTTCTGCAGATGTTACTGTTGCTTTAACACCTACCCCAAGGACACAACCTTTTTTCCCCTTCCCAACACGCCTATTCCCCTTTCCACCAGCAGCAGGCCTTTTTCCACTCATTTTGGTGGTTAACTAATTCACAACTCTGGAGTTGTTTGCACAAAAAAACAATGGATGGGAACCGAGCAGAGCTGAGTGGCCAAACTGTGGTATTAGGCCAAAACTAATGGCTGGGTTAGATGCAGAAAAAAATTATATTCAATTTGCAACCTGATGGAGGTCAGTATAGATGGACTAATAGAACAAGTCCCACACACAGCTAGAAGCCCAAATATTTTTTCAGAGGTAGATGCAGATAAAAATTATTTTTAATTTGCAGCCTGATGGAGGTCAGTATAGATGGACTAATAGAGAAAGTCCCACAAACTGCTAGAAGGCCAAATATTTTTTCAGAGCTAGATGCAGACAAAAAATTATTTTGAATTTGCAACCTGATGGAGGTCAGTATAGATGGACTAATAGAAAAAGTCAAACACACTGCTAGAAGGCCAAATATTTTTTCAGAGCTAGATGCAGAAAAAAATTATTTTTAATTTGCAACCCGATGGAGGTCAGTATAGATGGACTAATAGAGAAAGTCCCACACACTGCTAGAAGGCCAAATATTTTTTCACAGCTAGATGCAGAAAAAAATTATATTCAGTTTGCAACCTGATGGAGGTCAGTATAGATGGACTAATAGAACAAGTCCCACACACAGCTAGAAGCCCAAATATTTTTTCAGAGGTAGATGCAGAAAAAAATTATATTCAGTTTGCAACCTGATGGAGGTCTGTATAGATGGATTAAAAGAACAAGTCCCACACACAGCTAGAAGCCCAATATTTTTTCAGAGGTAGATGCAGAAATAAAATATATTCAGTTTGCAACCTGATGTAGGTCAGTATACTGTAGATGGACTAATAGAGAAAGTCCCACACACTGCTAGAAAGCCAAATATTTTTTCAGAGCTAGATGCAGACAAAAAATTATTTTGAATTTGCAACCTGATAGAGGTCAGTATAGATGGATCAATAGAGAAAGCCCCACACACTGCTAGAAGGCCAAATATTTTTTCAGAGCTAGATGCAGATAAAAATTCTTTTTAATTTGCAACCTGATGGAGGTCAGTATAGGTGGACTAATAGAGAAAGTCCCACACACTGCTAGAAGGCCAAATATTTTTTCAGAGCTAGATGCAGACAAAAAATTATTTTGAATTTGCAACCTGATGGAGGTCAGTATAGATGGACTAATAGAGAAAGTCCCACACACTGCTAGAAGGCCAAATATTTTTTCAGACCTAGATGCAGATAAAAATTATTTTTAATTTGCAACCTGATGGAGGTCAGTATAGATGGACTAATAGAGAAAGTCCCACACACTGCTAGAAGGCCAAATATTTTTTCAGAGCTAGATGCAGACAAAAAATTATTTTGAATTTGCAACCTGATGGAGGTCAGTATAGATGGACTAATAGAGAAAGTCCCACACACTGCTAGAAGGCCAAATAATTTTTCAGAGCTAGATGCAGAAAAAAATTATATTCAGTTTGCAACCTGATGGAGGTCAGTATAGATGGACTAATAGAACAAGTCCCACACACAGCTAGAAGCCATAATTTTTTTTCAGAGGTAGATGCAGAAAAAAATTATATTCACTTTGCAACCTGATGGAGGTCTGTATAGATGGATTAATAGAACAAGTCCCACACACAGCTAGAAGCCCAATATTTTTTCAGAGGTAGATGCAGAAAAAAAATATATTCAGTTTGCAACCTGATGGAAGTCAGTATAGATGGACTAATAGAGAAAGTCCCACACACTGCTAGAAGGCCACATATTTTTTCAGAGCTAGATGCAGACAAAAAATTATTTTTAATTTGCAACCTGATGGAGGTCAGTATAGATGGACTAATAGAGAAAGTCCCACACACTGCTAGAAGGCCAAATTTTTTTTCAGAGGTAGATGCAGAAAAAAATTATATTCAGTTTGCAACCTGATGGAGGTCTGTATAGATGGATTAATAGAACAAGTCCCACACACAGCTAGAAGCCCAATATTTTTTCAGAGGTAGATGCAGAAAAAAAATTATATTCAGTTTGCAACCTGATAGAGGTCAGTATAGATGGACTAATAGAGAAAGTCCCACACACTGCTAGAAGGCCAAATATTTTTTCAGAGCTAGATGCAGATAAAAATTATTTTTAATTTGCAACCTGATGGAGGTCTGTATAGATGGACTAATAGAGAAAGTCCCACACACTGCTAGAAGGCCAAATATTTTTTCAGAGCTAGATGCAGACAAAAAATTACTTTGAATTTGCAACCTGATGGAGGTCAGTATAGATGGACTAATAGAGAAAGTCCCATACACTGCTAGAAGGCCAAATATTTTTTCAGAGCTAGATGCAGACAAAAAATTATTTTTAATTTGCAACCTGATGGAGGTCAGTATAGATGGACTAATAGAGAAAGTCCCACACACTGCTAGAAGGCCAAATATTTTTTCAGAGCTAGATGCAGATAAAAATTATTTTTAATTTGCAACCTGATGGAGGTCAGTATAGATGGACTAATAGAGAAAGTCCCACACACTGCTAGAAGGCCAAATATTTTTTCAGAGCTAGATGCAGACAAAAAATTATTTTTAATTTGCAGCCTGATGGAGGTCAGTATAGATGGACTAATAGAGAATGTCCCACACACTGCTAGAAGGCCAAATATTTTTTCAGAGCTAGATGCAGACAAAAGATTATTTTGAATTTGCAACCTTATGGAGGTCAGTATAGATGGACTAATAGAGAAAGTCCCACACACTGCTAGAAGGCCAAATATTTTTTCAGAGCTAGATGCAGAAAAAAATTATATTCAGTTTGCAACCTGATGGATGTCAGTATAGATGGACTAATAGAACAAGTCCCACACACAGCTAGAAGCCCAAATATTTTTTCAGAGGTAGATGCAGAAAAAAATTATTTTTAATTTGCAGCCTGATGGAGGTCAGTATAGATGGACTAATAGAGAAAGTCCCACACACTGCTAGAAGGCCAAATATTTTTTCAGAGCTAGATGCAGACAAAAAATTATTTTGAATTTGCAACCTTATGGAGGTCAGTATAGATGGACTAATAGAGAAAGTCCCACACACTGCTAGAAGGCCAAATATTTTTTCAGAGCTAGATGCAGACAAAAAATTATTTTTAATTTGTAACCTGATGGAGGTCAGTATAGATGGACTAATAGAGAAAGTCCCAAACACTGCTAGAAGGCCAAATATTTTTTCAGAGCTAGATGCAGATGTAAATTATTTTTAATTTGCAACCTGATGGAGGTCAGTATAGATGGACCAATAGAATGATGCTATGCCCAAAAGATTTTACTTCACTAGGTGCAGTAAAAAAATTGGTATTCTATACACAGGTGGTATATCTTGCAACACAGATAGGCTACTCCACTGACTAACACACTCTGCAATAGGCCAAAAAGGATTAGTTTTGCTAGATTCAGCCAAATGCTGTGAAAAAAACTTGCACAGCACTGGCACAGACCTGCCTGGCAAAAACTGATAGGAACTGATGTAACCTAGTCCTGAAAAGGACTGCAATTACAATTAGTCTTTACTCCCACAATCTATCTATTTAAGAGCACAGACCTGGCTGATAAAAGTCGTAGGAAATGCTGTAACCTAGTCCTTAAAAGGACTGCAATCACAACTATTACCTACTCCCAAGCTATCTGTAGATTTGTGCGAAAATTGGCTTGAAATTAACAAGGTATAGCGCACACAGCAACAGCGGTGCCGTCTAACACGCAGCTGCAGCAGTGAGAAAATGGTGGCGACGGGGAAAATGGCTGGGTCTTATAAGGCAAGGACATGTGACATACACTGCCAATGACACATGCCCTTGCTTGTGTGAAAAAAAGCACTTCGCTCCGTGTGTGCGCTGCTGATAGGCTGACAGATTGCACCTCCCCACTGTAAATGCGGGAAAGAGAAAAAAAAATGGAGTTCTTCATTATTCCTGCAGAGATCCATCCCATGCCCCTCCCCCCACCCCGCTGTACACTCAAACTGCGTATTAACATTAATTTTCATCATTACTGAGAAAAAATCCAGTTATGATTTTGGTGCACGAACAGTTATCGAACATAACCTCAAACAGCCGAATTTTTCTCAAATCGTTCGTGTTCGCCGAACGGCTCGAACACCGCCCAAAACAGCTCGAATTTGAGATTGGCGAACAGTTCAAGTGGAACAACGCTCATCTCTACCGTTGATATGCAGATGTCACATGTGCACGTCTTTTCAAAAGGAAAAAAATGGGGAGGGAAAGGAAAGATTTTAAAAACAAAAATCCAAATGACAATAGCAGCAGCCAAAATGTCAATTGAACCAGGGATTCCCAGCCAGTCTCCCATGTCAGTACTTACCTGGCCTTGAGCTGTGTAGCAGCTGTGATCTGACGAGGGTAGGCACATTCAGCTTAAAATGGCCGTTGACATGCAGATGTCACTTGTGCGCGTCTTTTCAAAAGGAATAAAATGGGGAGGGAAAGGTTGGATTTTAAAAACAAAAATCCAAAAGTCCAAATGACAATAGCAGCAGCCAAAATATCAACGGAAGAGCGGATTACCAGCCAGTCTCCCATGCCAGTACTTGCCCAGCCTCAAGCTGCATAGCAGCTGCGATCTGACAAGGAGAGGCACATTCAGCTTAGAAATGCCGCTGATGTGCAGATGTCACATGTGCGTGTCTTTTCAAAAGGAATAAAATGGGGAGGGAAAGGTTAGATTTTAAAAACAAAAAAACAAAAATCCAAATGACAATAGCAGCAGTCAAAATGTCAATGGAACCAGGGATTCTCAGCCAGTCTCCCATGCCTGTAATTGCCTGTCCTCAAGCTGTGTAGCAGCAGTGGTGTGATGAGGGCAGGCACACTCAGCTTAGAAAGGCTGTTGACGCGTTGAAATCACATGTGCACGTCTTTTCAAACGGAATAAAATGGGGAGGGAAAGGTTCGATTTAAAAAAAAAAAATCCAAAAATCCAAATGACAATAGCAGCAGCAAAAATGTCCACGTAATGGGGATTCGCAGCCATTCTCCATTGCCAGTACTTGCCCAACCTTATGCTGCGTAGCAGCTGCAATCTGATAAGGGAAGGCACATTCAGCTTAGAATGACAGTTGACATGCAGATGTCACATGTGCGCGTCTTTTCTAAAGGAATAAAATGGGGAGGGAAAGGTTAGATTTTAAAAACAAAAATCCAAATGACAATAGCAGCAGCCAAAATGTTAACGGAACCGGGGATTCCCAGCTAGTCTCCCGTGCCGATACTTGCCTGACCTCAAGCTCTCAAGCTGCGTAGCGGCTGCGATCTGACTAGATAAGGCACATTCAGCTTAGAATGGCTGTTGACATGCAGACATCACATGTGCGCGTCTTTTCAAAAGGAATAAAATGGGGAGGGAAAGTTTAGATTTTAAAAACAAAAATCCAAAAGACAATAGCAGCAGCCAAAATATCAACATAATCGGGTATTCCAACCAGTTTCCCATGCCCGTACTTGCCTGGCCTCAAGCTGCGTAGCGGGTGCGATCTGTTGAGGGTAGGCACATTCAGCATAGAATTGCCGTTAATGGGCAGAAGTCACATGTGTGCGTCTTTTCAAAAGGAATAAAATGGGGAGGTAAAATTTCGGATTTAAAAACAAAAATCCAAAAGACAATAGCAGCAGCCAAAATGTCAACGGAACCGTGGATTTTCAGCTAGTATCCCATGCCGGTACTTGCCCAGCCTCAAAATGCGTAGCAGCTGCGATCTGACAAGGACATGCACATTCAACTTAGAATGGCCATTGACATGCAGATGTCACATGTGCGCGTCTTTTCAAAAGGAATAAAATGTGGAGGGAAAGGTTAGATTTTAAAAATAAATATCCAAAAATCCAAATGACAATAGCAGCAGCCAAAATGTTAACAGAACTGGGGATTCCCAGCCAGTCTCCCATGCCAGTACTTACTCGGCCTCTAGCTGTGTAGTGGCTGCGATTTGACAAGGGCAGGCACATTCAGCTTAGAATAGCCATTGACGTGCAGATGTCACATGTGCGTGTCTTTTCAAAAGGAATAAAATGGGGAGGGAAAGGTTAGATGTTAAAAAGAAAAATCCAAATGACAATAGCCATATCCTCAACAGAAGCAGGGATTCCAAGCCAGTCTCCTATTCTGGTACTTGCCCAGCCTCAAGCTGCATAGCGGCTGCAATCTGACAAGGGAAGGCTCAATCAGCTTAGAATAGGCATTAACATGCAGATGTCACATGTGCGCGTCTTTTCAAAAGGAATAAAATGGGGAGGGAAAGGTTAGATTTTAAAAACAAAAATCCAAATAAAAACAGCAGCATCCAAAATGTCAACAGAAGCGGGGATTCCCAGCCTGTCTCCCGTTCCGGTACTTGCTCGGCCTCAAGCTGCGTAGCAGCTGCGATCTGACAAGGGAAGGCACAATCAGCATAGAATGGCCGTTGACATGCAGATGTCACATGTGCGTGTCTTTTCAAAAGGAATGAAATGGGGAGGGAAAGGTTAGATTTTAAAAACAAAAATTCAAAAATCCAAATGACAATAGCAGCAGCAAAAATGTCAATGGATCCAGGGATTCCCAGCCAGTCTCCCATGCTGGTACTTCCTGGCCTCAAGCTGTGTAGCTGCTGCGATCTGACGAGGGCAGGCACATTCAGCTTAGAATGGCCGTTGACGTGCAGATGGCACATGTGCGCGTCTTTTCAAAAGGAATAAAATGGGGAGGGAAAAGTTGGATTTTAAAAACCAAAAATCCACATGACAATTGCAGCAGTCAAACTGTCAACAGAGACAGGGATTCCCAGCCAGTCTCACATGCCGATACCTGCTGGGCCTCAAGCTGTGTAGCATCTGCGATCTAACGAGGGGAGGCACATTCAGCTTAGAATTGCCACTGACGTGCAGAGGTCACATGTGCGCGTCTTTTCAAAAGGAATAAAATGGGGAGGGAAAGGTTAGATTTTAAAAACAAAAAAACAAAAATCCAAATAACAATAGCAGCAGCCAAGAAGTCAACGGAACTGGGGATTTGCAGCCAGTTTCCCATTCTGGTACTTGCCTGGCCTCAAGCTGTGTAGTAGCTGCGATCTGATGAGGGGAGGCACATTCAGCTTAAAATAGCCGTAGACGAGCAGATGTCACATGTGCGCATCTTTTCAAAAGAAATAAACCAAAAATCCTAATGAAAATAGCAGCAGCCAAATTGTCAACAGAAGCGGAGATTCCGAGCCAGTCTCCCATGCCGGTACTTGCCTGGCCTCAAGCTGCATAGCAGCTGCAATCTGACAAGGGAAGGCACATTCAGCTTAGAATTGCCACTGACGTGCAGAGGTCACATGTGCGCGTCTTTTCAAAAGGAATAAAATAGGGAGGGAAAGATTAGATTTTAAAAACAAAAATCCAAATGACAATAGCAGCAGCCAAAATTTCAACAGAACAGGGTATTCCCAGCCAGTCTCCCATGCAAGTACTTGCCCAGCCTTAAGCTGCGTAGCGGCTGTGATCTGACGAGGGCAGGCACATTCAGCTTAGAATTGCCGCTGATGTGCAGATGTCACATGTGCGTATCTTTTCAAAAGGAATAAAATGGGTAAGGAAAGATGAGATTTTAAAAACAAAAATCCAAATTACAACAGTAGCAGCGAAAATGTTAACAGAACTGGGGATTCCCAGCCAGTCTCACATGCCGGTACTTACCTGGCCTCAAGCTTCATAGCGGCTGCAATCTTACGAGAGCAGCCACCTTCAGCTTAGATTAGCCGGTAATGTGCAGATGCCTCATGTGCGCGTCTTTTCAAAAGGAATAAAATGGGAAGGGAAAGTTTCAATTTTAAAATCAAAAATCCAAATGACAGTAGCAGCAGTCAAAATTTCAGCGGAACAGGGGACTCCCAGCCAGTCTCCCATGCTGGTACTTGCCCAGCCTCAAGCTGCATAGCTGCTGTGATTTGATGAGGGCAGGCACATTCAGCTTAGAATGGCCATTGATGTGCAGATGCCACATGTGCGTATATTTTCAAAAGGAATTAAATGGGGAGGGAAAGGTTAGATTTTAAAAACAAAAATCCAAAAATCCAAATGACAATAGCAGCAGCCAAAATGTAAACGGAATCGGGGATTCTCAGCCTGTCTCCCATGCCTGTACTTGCCCAGCCTCAAGCTGTGTAGCAGCTGTGATCTGACGAGGGCAGACACATTCAGCTTAGAATGGCCGTTGACATGCAGATGTCACACGTGCGCATCTTTTCAAAAGGCGGTGAAAGTAGAGATATACGTCCGCGCCGCTGAAAGATCCTCAAGTCAGGAACATGTAATAATATCCTTGTTTATTGTTAAATGCCTACGCGTTTCTGGGTGTTCCACACCCCTTCATCAGGGCACCAACAGATATATCAATGTATGCACTGAAACACTCCATTTATATACAGACAGCAAATGAAAGAAAAAAAAAAAAAGGGTTCAAAAAGGAAGAGCAGAAAAAAACCAAACATAACCTTTGCACCTGAGGCCGTGTGCAAAAGAGAGAAAAAAAAAAAATAAAGGGGCAAAAAGATAATGTTGGACAGAAAAGTATAAATAATCAAAGGTATCAGTCAAATGGAGTAATTACATAAAAGCAATATTACTTACTAACAAGTAAGTGTACACATTAGGTAAGAACAACATAAATATGTGTATAACATTAAAAACTCTAATGAGAATACACCCATCAGATATCGTTCCATAAAGGGAGATGGAACTGGAAAGAACAAAATAAAATAAAAAAATAAATAAATAAAAAAAAAATAAAAAGTACCCCCATATAAAATATAGCTAGTAGTATCCTCTGTCAACAGAGGAATAGTGCAAGGAACAGGTTATCTGACATATGTCATGTAGTGACGTAGAGACCTAATGTGTAGTAATAGGATCCTGAGAAAACGCCGCAATGTAGTATAAAGACTGCGGCTTAAATACAGGAGATACACAGACAGGTAGTGAATCACCTGACGTGCGGTGGCGTGGAAGGAGAGAGGTGTGTGATAGTAGCATCCAGCAGAGCGCTGCGATGCGGGTTCAAATTATACTACTCCCAGAAGGGAAAACATAAAAGAGGGAATATTTATAATAGCGTACATGATTTTAGAGGAACACCATATTTGTGTCAAAAAACTATGATAAATGTAAAACCAAGGATTTATGTGTATATATGTGAAAAACAATATTATTTATAGATCTTGTGAATAATACAATAAAAAGGAATAGTAATACAATAAGGAAGTAATTATGAAAATAGAAAAACTTATACATTAACTATAAAAAAACTTCAGAAACATCATTCAGACCAAAGGGCTTAAGAGTATTCAGTCTGTAAATCCAATAAATTTCCTTTCTGTTTAGTTCTTGGAGCCTATTAGGATAATTCTCGGGAATTTGATCAATAGGGCTGATTTTTAGATTCAGAAAATCTTTATTATGCACCATTGTGCAGTGTCTAGAAAGACCTTGTTTTAAAAACCCTTTAAGAACATTATGCCTATGGGAGTTGAGGCGTAGGTGGAGGGGCTGTATCGTTCTCCCCACATATTGTTTATTACAACTGCATTCTATCAGATAAATAACAAAGGTAGAATTGCAGGTGAGATATTTATTGATCTCAAAACTCTCCATATTAGTATTTGATTGAAAGTGAGTAAGACCATGCGTAATACTTTTACAGCATAGACAATTTTTGTTGCCACATTTAAAAACCCCTTTACGGGATGTTACAGGAGTCATACTGTTGTTCTTTGTCGTATCCCTTATCCTACTTGGAGCTATGATGTTTCTTAGTGTGGGGGCACGCCTAAAAGTAATACCCGGTTTTTTAGGCAAGATCTTTTTCAGTATGGGATCATCCAGAAGAATTTTCCAATTATCTTCTAGTATTTTTCGTATTTGTCCATGAGATTTGTTGTAGGAAGTTATGAAGTTCAAGGAATAATTACTCTCCTTGGCATTTTTAGTTTTGATCAAATTCCCGAGAATTATCCTAATAGGCTCCAAGAACTAAACAGAAAGGAAATTTATTGGATTTACAGACTGAATACTCTTAAGCCCTTTGGTCTGAATGATGTTTCTGAAGTTTTTTTATAGTTAATGTATAAGTTTTTCTATTTTCATAATTACTTCCTTATTGTATTACTATTCCTTTTTATTGTTATTCACAAGATCTATAAATAATATTGTTTTTCACATATATACACATAAATCCTTGGTTTTACATTTATCATAGTTTTTTGACACAAATATGGTGTTCCTCAAAAATCATGTACGCTATTATAAATATTCCCTCTTTTATGTTTTCCTTCTGGGAGTAGTATAATTCAAACCCGCATCGCAGCGCTCTGCTGGATGCTACTATCACACACCTCTCTCCTTCCACGCCACCGCACGTCAGGTGATTCACTACCTGTCTGTGTATCTCCTGTATTTAAGCCGCAGTCTTTATACTACATTGCGGCGTTTAGTCAGGATCCTATTACTACACATTAGGTCTCTACGTCACTACATGACATATGTCAGATAACCTGTTCCTTGCACTATTCCTCCGTTGACAGAGGATACTACTAGCTATATTTTATATGGGGGTACTTTTTTTTTTTTTTTTTATTTATTTTTTTTTTTATTTTATTTTGTTCTTTCCAGTTCCATCTCCCTTTATGGAACGATATCTGATGGGTGTATTCTCATTAGAGTTTTTAATGTTATACACATATTTATGTTGTTCTTACCTAATGTGTACACTTACTTGTTAGTAAGTAATATTGCTTTTATGTAATTACTCCATTTGACTGATACCTTTGATTATTTATACTTTTCTGTCCAACATTATCTTTTTGCCCCTTTATTTTTTTTTTTCTCTCTTTTGCACACGGCCTCAGGTGCAAAGGTTATGTTTGGTTTTTTTCTGTTCTTCCTTTTTGAACCCATTTATTTTTTTTTCTTTCATTTGCTGTCTGTATATAAATGGAGTGTTTCAGTGCATACATTGATATATCTGTTGGTGCCCTGATGAAGGGGTGTGGAACACCCAGAAACGCGTAGGCATTTACCAATAAACAAGGATATTATTACATGTTCCTGACTTGAGGATCTTTCAGCGGCGTGGACGTATATCTCTACTTTCACCGCCTTTGGATTTATTCTGGTCCTGTGGGACACCCTTGGAGATCCGCTGCAGCTGCTTTTTATACGTTATGGTGGTTGTGTCCTTACACAACCAAACCAGGTGAGCACCACCTTTTTATTATTCATTCCTATGTCTACAGGTGAAACTCTATTGGTCTTTGCGCTCTCTCTCTCTTTGTATTCATCTTTTCAAAAGGAATAAAATGGAGAGGGAAAGGTTAGATTTTAAAAACAAAAATCCAAAGATCCAAATGACAATAGCAGCAGCCAAAATGTTAACGGAACAAGGGGTTCCCAGCCAGTCTCCTATGCCAGTACTTGCGAAGCTTCAAGCTGCGTAGCAGCTGCGATCAGACGAGGGAAGGCACATTCAGCTTAGAAAGGCATTTTACGTACAGATGTCACATGTGCGCGTCTTTTCAAAAGGAATAAAATGTGGAGGGAAAGGTTAGATTTTAAAAACAAAAATCCAAATGAGAATAGCAGCAGCCAAAGTACCAACGGAACAAAGGACTCCCAGCCAGTCTCCCATGCTGGTACTTGCCCAGCCTCAAGCTGCGTAGTGGCGTGATCTGACGAGGGAAAGCACATTCAGCTTAGAATGGCCGTTGACCTGCAGATGTCAGATGTGCGCGTCTTTTCAAAAGGAATAAAATGGGGAGGGAAAGGTTAGATTTTAAAAACAAAAATACAAAAATCCAAATGACAATAGCAGCAGCCAAAATGTCAACGGAACCTTGGATTCCAAGCCAGTCTCCCATGCAGGTACTTGCCCAGCCTCAAGCTGCGTATTGGCTGCGATCTGATGAGGGAAAGCACATTCAGCTTAGAATGGCCGTTGACGTGCAGATGTCAGATGTGCGCGTCTTTTCAAAAGGAATAAAATGGGGAGGGAAAGTTAAGATTTTCAAAACAAAAATCCAAATGTCAATAGCAGCCGGTGAAATGTCAATGGACCGGGCATTCCCAGCCAGTCTCTCATTCAGGTACTTGCCCAGCCTCAAGCTGCGTAGTGGCTGCGATCTGACAAGGGAGGGCACATTCAGCTTAGAATGGCTTTTGACGTGCAGAAGTCACATGTGCGTGTCTTTTCAAAAGGAATAAAATGGGGAGGGAAAGGATAGATTTCAAAAACAAAAATCCAAAAAACCAAATGACAATAGCAGCAGCCAAAATGTCAATGGAACTGGGGATTCCCAGCCAGTCTCCCATGATGTTACTTGCCCAGCCTCAAGCAGCATAGCGGTTGCAATCTGGCGAGGGCAGGCACAATCAGCTTAGAATGGCCGTTGACATGCAGATGTCACATGTGCACGTCTTTTCAAAAGGAATCAAATGGGGAGGGAAAGGTTAGATTTTAAAAACAAAAATCCAAAAATCCAAATGACAATAGCAGCAGCCAAAATGTCAACAAAAACAGGGATTCTCAACCAGTCTCCCATGCCAGTACTTTCCCAGCCTAAAGCTGCATAGCAGCTGCAATATGGCAAGGGAAAGCTCAATCAGCTTAGAAAGGCCTTTGACGTGCAGTTGTCACATGTGCGCGTCTTTTCAAAATGAATAAAATGGGGAGGGAAAGGTAACATTTTAAAAACAAAAATCCAAATGACAATAGCAGCAGCCAAAATAACAACAAAAACAGGGATTCTCTACTGGTCTCCCATGCCGGTACTTGCCAGCCTCAAGCTGCGCAGCGGCTGTGATCTGACAAGGGCATGCACATTCAGCTTAGAATGGCCAGTGATCTGCAAAAATAACATGTGCGCGTCTTTTCAAAAGGAATAAAATGGGGAGGGAAAGGTTAGATTTTAAAAACAAAAATCCAAATGACAATAGCAGCAGCCAAAATGTCAATGGAACCGGGAATTCCCAGCCAGTCTCCCATGCCAGTACTTGCCAGCCTCAAGCTGAGTAGCAGCTGTGATCTGACAAGGGCATGCACATTCAGCTTAGAGTGGCTGTTGATAAGCAGATGTCACATGTGCGTGTCTTTTCAAAAGGAATAAAACGGGAAGGGAAAGGTAAGATTTTAAAATCAAAAATCCAAATGACAATAGCAGCAACCAAAACGTCAACAGAACCAGGGATTCCCAGCCAGTCTCCCATACCAGTTCTTGCCCAGCCTTAAGTTGCATAGCGGCTGCAATCTGACAAGGGAAGGCACATCCAGCTTAGAATGGCTGTTGACAGGCTGATGTTACATGGGCGCGTCTTTTCAAAAGGAATAAAATGGGGAGGGAAAGGTTAGATTTTAAAAACAAAAATCCAAAAATCCAAATGACAATAGCAGCAGCCAAAATATCAACGAAAGCAGGGATTCCCAGCCAATCTCCCAAGCCGGTACTTGCTCGTCCACAATCTGCATAGCGGCTGCGATCTGACGAGGGCAGGCACATTCAGCTTAGAATGGCCGTTGACGTGCAGATATTACATGTGCGCGTCTTTTCAAAAGGAATAAAACGGGGAGGGAAAGGTTAAATTTTAGAAACAAAAATCCAAAAATTCAAATGACAATAGCAACAGCAAAAATGTCAACGGAACCAGGGATTCCCAGCCAGTCACCCATGCCGGTACTTGCCTGGTCTCAAGTTGGGTAGTGGCTGCAATCTGACAACAGCAGGCACATTCAGCTTAGATTGGCTGCTGATGTGCTGAAGTCACATGTGCATGTATTTTCAAAAGGCATAAAATGGGGTGGGAAAGGTTCGATTTTAAAAACAAAAATCAAAATGACTATAGCAGCAGCCATACTGTCAACACAACCGGGGATTCCCATCCCATCTCCCATGCCAACACTTGCCCAGCCTCAATCTGCGTAGCGGATGCAATCTGACAAGGGCGGGCACACTCAGCTTGGAATGGCCGTTGACGTGTAAATGTCACATGTGCGTGTCTTTTCAAAAGGAATAAAATGGGGAGGGAAAGGAAAGATTTTAAAAACAAAAATCCAAATGACAATAGCAGCAGACAAAATATCAACAGAACCTGGGATTCCCAGCCAGTCTCCCATGCCAATACTAGCCCAGCATCAAGCTGCATAGCAGCTGCAATCTGACAAGGGGTGGCCCATTCAGCTTAGAATGGCCACTGACAAACAGATGTCACATGTGCATGTCTTTTCAAAAGGAATAAAATGGGGAGGGAAAGGTTAGATTTTAAAAACAAAAATCCAAAAATCCAAATGACAACAGCAGCAGCCAAAATGTCAATGGAACCGGGGATTCCCAGCCAGTCTCCACTGTACTTTCCCGGCCTCAAGCTGCGTAGCGGCTGCAATCTATCAAGGTCAGGCACATTCAGCTTCGAATGGCCATTGACGTGCAGATGTCACATGTGCACGTCTTTTAAAAAGGATTAAAATGGGGATGTAAAGGTTAGATTTTAAAAACAAAAATCCAAATGACAATAGCAGCAGCCAAAATGTCAATGGAACCAGGGTATTCCAAGCCAGTCTCCACTGTCAGCATTTGCCCGGCCTCAGGCTGTATAGCGGCTGCGATCTGACAAGGGCAGGTATATTCAGCTTAGAATGGCCAATGACGTGCAGATGCCACATGTGCGCGTCTTTTCAAATGGAATAAAATGGGGAGGGAAAGGTTAGATTTTAAAAACAAAAATCCAAATGACAATAGCAGCAACCATATTGTCAACAGAACCGGGGATTCCCAGCCAGTCTCCCATGTCAATGCTTGCTGGCCTCATGCTGCGCAGCAGCAGCGATCTGATGAGGGCAGGCACATACAACTTAGAATGGCCGTTAACGTGCAGATGTCACATCTGTGCGTCTTTTCAAAAGGAATAAAATGGGGAGGGAAAGGTTAGATTTTAAAACAAAAATCCAAAAATCCAAATGACATCAGCAGCAGCCAAAATGTCAACGGAACAGTGGATTCCCAGCCAGTCTCCCATGATAGTACTTGCCCAGCCACAAGGTGCATAGCAGCTGCGATCTGACGAGGGAAGGCACATTCAACTTAGAATGGCCATTGATGTGTGGATGTCCCCTGTGCACGTCTTTTCAAAAGGAATAAAGTTTGGAGGGAAAGGTTAGATTTTAAAACAAAAATCCAAAAATCCAAATGACAATAGCAGCAGTCAAAATGTCAAAGTAACCAGGGATTCCCAGCCAGTCTCCCACACCAGTAATTGCCCAGCCTTAAGATGCTTAGCGGCTGTGATCAGACGAGGGTAGGCACATTCAAATTAGAATGGCCATTGATGTGCAGATGTCACATGTGCGCGTCTTTTCAAAAGGAATAAAATGGGGGGGTTAGATTTTAAAAACAAAAATCCAAATGACAGTAGCAGCAGCCAAAATGTCAATGGAAGGGTGGATTCACAGCCAGTGTCCCATGCCAGTACTTGCCCAGCCTCAAGCTGCATAGCAGCTACGAACTGATGATGGAAGTCACATTCAGTTTAGAATGGCTGTTGACGTGCAGAGGTAACATGTGCGCGTCTTTTCAAAAGGAATAAAATGGGGATTGAAAGGTTAGATTTTAAAAACAAAAATCCAAAAATCCAAATGACAATAACAACAGCCAAAATGTCAACGGAACAAGGGATTCCCAGCCAGTCTCACATGCAGGTACTTGCCCAGCCTCAAGCTGCATAGCAGCTGTGATCTGACGAAGGAAGGCACATTGTGCTTAGTATGTCCGCTGACATGCAGATGTCACATGTGTGCATCTTTTCAAAAGGAATAAAATGGGGAGGGAAAGGTTAGATTTTAAAAACAAAAATCTCAAAATCCAAATAACAATAGCAGCAGCCAAAATATTAACAGAACTCGGGATTCCCAGCTAGCCTTCCATGCTGGTACTTGCCCGACCTCAAGCTGAGTATCGGCTGCGAACTGACGAGAGCAGGCACATTCAGCTTATAGTTGCTGTTGACGTGCAGATGTCACCTGTGCGCGTCTTTTCAAAAGGAATAAAATGGGGAAGGAAAGGTTAGATTTTAAAAAAAATAATCCAAATGACAATAGCAGCAGCCAAAACATCTACAGAACCAAGGATTCCCAGCCAGTCTCCCATGCTGGTACTTACCTAACCTCAAGCTGCGTAGTGGCTGCGATCTAACGAGGGGAAGCACTTTCAGCTTAGAAAGGCCGTTGAGGAGTGGATGTCACATGTGCACGTCTTTTCAAAAGGAATAAAATGGGGCGGGAAAAGCTCAATTTTAAAAACAAAAACCCAAATGACAATAGCAGCAGCCAAAACGTCTACAGAACCTGGGATTCCCAGCCTGTCTCCCAAGCCAGTACTTACCTGGCCTCAAGCTGCAGAGCTGCTGCAATCTGATGAGGGCAGGCACATTCACTTGAGAATGGCCGTTGACGTGAAGATATCACATGTGCGCGTCTTTACAAAAGGAATAAAATGGGGAGGGAAAGATTAGATTTTAAAAACAAAAATCCAAATGACAATAGCAGCAGCCGAAATGTTAACAGAACCCAGGATTTCCAGTCAGTCTCCCATTCTGGTATTTGCCTGGACTCAAGCTGCGCATCTGCAGCAATCTGATGAGGGTAGGCACATTCAGCTCAAAACTGCTGTTGACAAGCAGATATCACATGTGCGCGTCTTTTCAAAACGAATAAAATGGGGAGGGAAAGGTTAGATTTAAAAACAAAAATCCAAATGACAATAGCAGCAGCCAAAATGTTAACAGAACCCAGGATTCCCAGCCAGTCTTCCATGCTGGTACTTACCCAGCCTCAAGCTGCGTAGTAGCTGCGATCTGACAAGGATAGGCACATTCAGTTTAGAATGGCCGTTAACATGCCAATGTCACATGTGCGTGTATTTTCAAAAGGAATAAAATGGGGAGGGAAAAGTTAGAATTTAAAAACGAAAAGCCAAAAATCCAAATGACAATAGCAGCAGCCAAAATGTCATTGGAACTAGGATATTCAGCCAGTCACCCATACCAGCACTTGCCTGGCCTCAAGTTGCGTAGCAGCTGTGATCTGAAGAGGGCAGGTACATTCAGCTTAGAATGGCCGATGATTTGCAGATGTCACTTGTGCACGTCTTTTGAAAAGGAATAAAAAGGGGAGGGAAAAGTTAAATTTTAAAAACAAAAATCCAAAAATCCAAATGACAATAGCAGCAGCAAAAATGTCAAAGGAACTGGGTACTCCCAGCCAGACTACCATGCCAGTACTTGCCCAACCTCAAGCAGCGTAGCGGCTGCGATCTGACCCTGGAAGGAACATTCAGTTTAGAAGACCGTTGATGTGCAGGTGTTACATGTGCGCGTTTTTTCAAAAGGAATAAAATGGGGAGGGAAAGGTTAGATTTTAAAAACAAAAATCCAAAAATCCAAATGACAATAGCAGCAGCCAAAATGTCCACAGAAGCTGTGATTCCCTGCCAGCCTCCTATGCATGTACTTGCCCAGCCACAAGGTGCATAGTGGCTGCGATCTGACAAGGGCAGACACATTCAGCTTAGAATGGCCGTTGTCGTGCAGATGTCACATGTGCGTGTCTTTTCAAAAGAAATAAAATGGGGAGGGAAAGGTTAGATTTTAAAAACAAAAATCCAAATGACAATAGCAGCAGTCAAAATGACAACGGAATCAAGGATTCCCAGTCATTTTCCCTTGCCTGTACTTGCCCGGCCTCAAGCTGCGTAGCGGCTGCGATCTGATGAGGGCAGGCACTTTCAGCTCAGAATGGCTGTTGACGGGCAGATGTCACATGTGTGCGTCTTTTCAAAAGGAATAAAATGGGGAGGGAAAGGTTAGATTTTAAACTCAAAAATTCAAAAATCCAAATGACAGTAGCAGCAGCCAAAAGGTCAATGGAAACAGTGATTCCCAGCCAGTCTCCCATGACTGTACTTACCCAGCCACAAGCTGCGTAGTGGCTGTGATCTGACGAGTGCAAGCACATTCAGCTTAGAACGGCCGTAGACATGCAGATGTCACATGTGAGCGTCTTTTCCAAAGGAATAAAATGGGGAGGCAAATGTTAGATTTTATAAAACAAAAATCCAAAAATCCAAATGACAATAGCAGCAGCCAAAATGTCAACGAAACAGGGAATTCCTATCTAGTCTTCCATGCCAGTGCTTGCCTGGCCTCAAGCTGTGTAGCGGCTGTGATCTCACAAGGGCAGGCACATTCAGCTTAGAATGGCCGTTGACATGCAGACATCACATGTGCGTGTCTTTTCAAAAGGAATAAAATGGGGAGGGAAAAGTTAGATTTTAAAAACCAAAAATCCAAATGACAATAGCAGCAGCCAAAATGTTAATTGAAGCGGGGATTCCCAGCCAGTCTCCCATGCATG
Organism: Phyllobates terribilis; assembly: GCF_046119375.1. Classification (NCBI taxonomy): domain Eukaryota; kingdom Metazoa; phylum Chordata; class Amphibia; order Anura; family Dendrobatidae; genus Phyllobates; species Phyllobates terribilis. The sequence goes on from NW_027362792.1 coordinate 7,888,265, forward strand.
TACTTGCCCACCCTAAAGCAGCATAGCAGCTGCGACTTGACAAGGGTAAGCACATTCAGCTTAGAATGGCAGTTGACATGCAGATGTCACATGTGCGCGTCTTTCCAAAAGGAATAAAATGGATAGGGAAAATTTAGATTTTAAAAACAAAAATCTAAAAATCCAAATGACAATAGCAGCAGCAGCCAAAATGTCTACGGAACTGGGGATTCACAGCCAGCAACCCATGCCGGTACTTGCCCTGCCTCAAGCTGTGTAGCGGCTGCAATCTGACGATGGCAGGCAAATTCAGCTTAGAATGGCCTTTGATGTGCAGAATTCACATGTGCACGTCTTTTCAAAAGGAATAAAATGGGGAGGGAAAGGATAGATATTAAAAACAAAAATACAAAAATCCAAATGACAATAGCAGCAGCAGCCAAAATGTCAATGGAACTTAGCATTCCCAGATTTTCTCCCATGCCGGTACTTGACCAGCCTCAAGGTGCGTAGCATCTGCAATCTGACACGGACAGGAACATTCAGCTTAGAATGACCGTTGACATACAGATGCCACATGTGTGCGTCTTTTCAAAAGGAATAAAATGGGGAGGGATAGGTTAGAGTTTAAAAACAAAAATTTAAATAACAATTGCAGCAGCCAAAATGTTTTTGGAACAGGGTATTCCCAGCCAGCCACCCATGCTGGTACTTGCCCAACCTCAAAATGTGTAGCTGCTGCAATCTGACAAGGGAAGGCACATTCAGCTTAGAATGGCCGTTGACCTGCAGATGTCACATGTGCGCGTCTTTTCAAAAGTAATAAAATGGGGAGGGAAAGGTTTGATTTTAAAAACAAAAATTCAAAAATCCAAATGACAATAGCAGCAGCCAAAATGTCAATGGAACAGGGGACTCCAAGCCAGTCACCCATGCTGGTACTTGCCCAACCTCAAGCTGTGTAGCAGCTGCGATCTGACAAGGGAAGGCACATTCAGCTTAGAATGGCCGTTGACCTGCAGATGTCACATGTGCGCGTCTTTTCAAAAGGAATAAAATGGGGAGGGAAAGGTTAGATTTTAAAAACAAAAATCCAAATGACATTACCAGCAGCCAAAATATCAACGGAATCGGGGATTCCCAGCCAGTCACCCATGCCGGTACTTGCCCAGCTTCAATCTGCATAGCAGCTGCGCTCTGATGAGTGAAGGCACATTCAGCTCAGAATGGCCGTTGATGAGCAAATGTCACATGTGCGTGTGACACCCCAGAGGTCTGGTTGCCACAGTAACAGAGATATTATGTCTGAGAGCAAGTGGGAGGTTTCTCTGGTCAGGAGCCCTAAGCATGCAACACTGCCTGCCCAGACCGGGGAGGGGAGGAATCTGCCCTTATAAACTGGGTCTGGGGTAGGATTAGGTGAGACAGAGACAGAGCCTGCAGAACAAGCAGAGCAGTCAGAGCCTAGAGTGAAGCTGCAGACACAGGAAAAGATACATCAGGAGCTCTGTAGGAGCAGAGGCAGAAGGCCAGGGGCTGTGAGCAGAGATATAGCTCGCCCTGGCTGAAGTTACTAAAACTGGACACAGGAGTCCGAGGCTGTGGGGCCTGATATATACCCAGCAGCAGAAACCAGCCGGCAGGGGATTCCAGGTCCTCTGGCCATAGAAGCCCAGAGGCTCAGTCACAAAGAAGGGACCAGTGCTGCCATCCAGGAGCGGAGGCTAACAGAAGGCCCCAAGTCTCCAGCCATACGGGTGAGCACCACACGGTATACTCAGGGACGTGGGCTACTTGGAACCGCTGACAGCAAGGTAGCCAGGAAGAGTGCAGATAAATGGGGAGGCCTACAACTCCACCTGGCCAGGGGAACTCCTGCTTGCTTGCAGACTGACCAGGCCCCTTATACTTGCCAGTACTCCCGGGAGGGTCTGCCTTGTACCATCAGTAAAGACCCTGAACTGCACCTCACGTCTCTGTGATTCCTTGCCGCACCAGCACCATTAGCACTGGGACCCTCACACCATCACTCCCATCATCTCTCACATTAGCTACCCTGAGTCAATACTTCTCCCGTGGGGAGTTATCCCATACTCGGCTGCGCAAACAACATCAGCCTCAGCGGTCGGCAGCGCAGCGGCGGTCCCCACTGACCGCAATCCACGGGTAGCGTAGTCGGACATTTGCTATACATTAAGACTGCCACTGGTTTGACCACCCTGGGCACGGACCGGGTCGCCATCACAAGGAGACTACAACCCCCAGCATTCTACAACAGGCCCGGTTCCGGGTTCCCCTGCACAACACAGGCCCAGGGGCCGCGTCAACTTTGGCGTAGTCGGCAGGATTTCGTGCCCGCAACCACCGGGTACTGCGTGCCTGAAAAAGAGACTTTTATACTTACCTGTGGTGAAGTTTCCCTCCGTCCGGCGTCGTTTCCCTCCATCCGGAGCCGATTCCCGCCATCAGACGCCATCTTGGACCGTTTCCCGCCGTCTTCTGCCTTCTTCCCGCCATCCGCAGCTGCTTCCCGCCTTCGGACGCCATCTTCGGGACGCCGCACGGGAAGAAGAGGGCCGTGGACGCCGAAAGCGCGCGAGATCCGAAGCTCCGCCCCACGCTCTGACGCTGCGCAAGGTCCTGGAAGGGAGGAAGAGCGACGCTGACGTCATCGGAGCGCGACGCCAGGTCCTCAACCCCGACGATCGACTGCGGAGCCGAGGCCTATGGAAGAAGAGCATCGCAAGGTAGGCCACGGTCCACTAGGGGGGAGGAGGATGCCGGATACCGAGGGGAGCTCCACTGCCACAGCCACCGCCAGTGCAACCGCTGCAGCAGTCATGCCATTCACCATGCCCTATATCCCGGGGGCAACCTGGCTACCCCAGTACTCAGGGGAGTCACATACTCTAAATGACTTTAGAGAAAGACTGGATAGCCTCTTCCAGGTGTACCCCCTCACAGAAGAGCAAAAAGTGAGCATCCTGGTGGCCCAATTAATCGGGGCAGCCCAAAGGGAGGTAAAGTCCTGGCCACCTGGGAGGAAGAGGACTGTCAGAGAAATACTAGCCCGGCTGAAAGACACATTTGATACCCGCACCTCAGCCGAAATAAAGCTCAGATTTTACGGGTGTAAACAGCGGGCACATGAGAGTATAAGAGACTATGCTCTAAACCTACAAGAGGCCCTGAGAGCCATTAAGCAGGCAGACCCTGGCAGCGTGGGAAATGAAGATAAGCTGTTGACTGAACAATTTATTGAGGGTCTACTGTGCAATGCCCACCGAACCCAGTTGCGGGCAATGGCCTTACAGGACCCTGACCTGGACTTTGCACAGTTCAAGGACAGAGCCATCCGGGTGCTCCGAGAACCGGCACCAGGTGGCGCTGTGACCCACAGGCGCCCTGCTATCACTTACCACCAGGAGACGGCGCCCTTGTCTGCAGGGCCTGTGGGAGCTGATGCGCAGGCTTTGAACAATAACCCGGCAACAGACCTGCACCATCAGGTCCAAGAGCTGACTAAGAGCATTGCCACGCTAACCAGAACTGTGCAGTCTTTACAGGTCTCTTCTCCAGGAAAGATCCAGCTGGAATCCGGACCGGAGGACGTCCCGTGGCACCGACTGAGGAGGACCCCACAGGCCAGAGGAAGACCCAGCGGCAGATACAACAAGGACGGACGACCCATCTGCCACCGCTGCAATCAACCCGGACATGTGGCAAGGTACTGTCATTTAAACGGGCACAACCTGGGGTAGAGGGCCAACCCCCAGGCATAAGACCATCAGGCCCATCAAACTGGCGTGATAAATACGTAGGGGGACGTCCAATCTTGCCTGTGGTACTGGATGGCATTCCTATGAGTGCCCTACTAGACACTGGGTCACAGGTGACCACCATCCCGTACGTGCTCTTTAAACAGTACTGGAATGACTCGGACATAACCCGCTACCCAGATGACGACCTGAGTATCATCGCCAGCAATGGTCAGCCCGTGCCGCAGGTGGGATTCAAAGAGGTGATCATTAAGATTGGTAAAGTCGAACTGGCGGCACAAGGACTGATTATAGCGGACATAGACCGTAATGAGAGTCACCCTAGAATAACCTTGGGAACTAATGTGATTGAAAATTGTCTTGCAGAGGTGATTCTCATTTTACAGCAGGTTGCCAAGAACGCCAGTTCCGGCCAGCAGCGTGTGCTCCAAAAAGAGATCCGGGCACTGATGAAGCGGCAACAGGTGGAACTATCTGGTGGTGAGATAGGTAGCGTGAGAATGTGTGACCCGTTCCCTATTGCCATGCCCCCAAAAAGTGAGATGATGATTTGGTGCCGGGCAGCTATTGGTCTAAGAGGTAGAGACTACCAAGCAATGGTAGAACCCGTCTACTCAGACAGTAGGCCCACCATTTTGACAGCACGGGGGGTGGTCGATGTACGCCATGGGAGGGTGCCCGTTCGCATCATAAATATCGGGGAGAGAGAAGTACACCTGCCCCGGTATGCCACGCTAGCCAAATTGTTCACCATCAACCAGAGCTCTGTACAGGCCGTGGAACCCTTGCCTCCATCTCAACCAGAGGAAGGTAACGGCTCTAAGAAACCAATGGAGGACTAGTGTCAGCAACTACATTTGGGTACTGACTCCACTCCCTCACACCAGAAACAGGGAGTCTATCGGGTGGTTCGAGAGTACGAGAGAGTGTTTAGTAAACACCCGCTAGACTTCGGGCGAGTAAAGGGGGTAGAACACCACATCCCCACGGGAGACCATCCTCCCATAAAGGAGAGATACCGACCCGTTCCCCTGGCACAACCAACACGCCAATTGGATGCTTAGAGACATGAAGGAGGCTGGGGTAATCAGGGACAGCTGTAGCCCCTGGGTAGCTCCACTAGTCTTAGTGAAAAAGAAAGACAACACCATGAGAATGTGTGTAGACTACAGGAAGGTCAACCGTATCACACACAAAGATGCGTACCCGTTACCAAGGATAGAAGAGTCCTTAGCTGCATTAAAATCTGCTAACTTCTTCTATACTTTGGATCTCACTAGCGGGTACTGGCAGGTTCCTGTAGCAGAGACGGACCGGGAGAAGACCGCATTCACCACCCCGATGGGTCTCAGCGAATTTAACTGTATGCCGTTCGGGCTCTGCAACACACCAGGAACCTTCCAACGGTTGATGGAATGCTGTCTGGGACACCGGAAATTCGAGACGGTCCTGTTATATCTGGACGATGTCATCGTCTATTTCAAGACCTACGAGGACCACCTGAAACACCTGGCAGAAGTGTTTGAAGCTCTGGCAAACTACGGCCTAAAGGTGAAACCCTCCAAGTGTCACCTCCTGAAACCAAAGGTGCAATACCTGGGACACGTGGTGAGTGCTGACGGAGTGGCTCCTGACCCTGATAAGATCACCGTGATTAAGGACTGGCCAAGACCCTCCAGCATAAAGGAAGTGCGGCAGTTCCTCGGGTTGGTAGGCTACTACCGAAGATTCATTCCCGGTTTCACCAAATTGGCAGCCCCTATGCAGGACCTCCTGATAGGTCAATCTCGGAAAGCCAAAAACCAGAAGCCGCCCTTTAGGTGGGAAATGCTGGAAGAGGAGTCCTTCTGCCAGCTGAAGATGGCCCTCACGGGGGATGAAATCCTGTCATATCCAGACTACAGCCAGCCCTTTATCCTCCACACGGACGCAAGCAACATCGGGTTAGGAGCCGTACTGTCCCAGATCCAGCAAGGGAAAGAACGGGTAATCGCTTACGCCAGCCGAAAGCTACAGCCCACGGAGAGGAACCCTGAGAATTATAGCTCATTCAAGCTGGAGTTCCTGGCAGTAGTGTGGGCAGTGACCGAACGTTTCAAGCATTACCTTGCCTCCTCCAAATTCACCGTGTACACAGATAACAACCCGTTGACACTGCCACGGGTGTGTCGCCACGAAGATCGTCACGCTTACACAGCCTGACTTCTCACAGCTGAGTTTTTGGTGCTTTGTGTTTTTCGGCAGTGAGGGAGTTAACTCTCTCTCTCTCTGTGCTAGACGAGGTCCAGCCTCGCCCAGCTGCAATCAATGTTGCTGTTGTGGGACTCCTTCAAATGCCTGCCGGTCTGTTAGGGAAGTGTCAGTGAAAGCATTTCATGCAGACTAACAGAGCAGATCGTGGTATTTGGAGTTTCAGAGCTAAGTGTATTTGGAGTGTTTTTTCCCTTCCTCGCTTTATCATTTATCTCCTTTCCCGTTGGTGTTCCCTCTGTTGTAGTTGTGTAGTTTTTGTATGCAATGTGGTTTTGGTTTTACCCTTGTACTGTCTCGTTCGTCTAAGTACTGAGTGTGGGCATATTATTACCTGTCCCCTTTTGTTGTGATCAGGGGTCCTTCTCAGGACTAGATTACTTAGGTGCAGGGATCCTCAGGAGGTACAGGTTACGCTGGCGGCCTGGACCTCTGTACCTTTAACAGTACCTCCAGGTAGAGGGATTAGTCAGGGCCCCAGCTTAGGGTCAGCTTAGGCCCCCTACCTCCAGTACACAGAGACAGCGTGACATTTTCACCGACCACTTAGATTTTCTCCAGCTACCATGGATCCAGTAGTCGGTCTAGCTCGGCAGTTGCAGAGTTTGTCCATGGAGCTGGCGGACGTTAGGTCCAAGGTTTTGAATCCTCAGGAGGAAGCCGGACCAGAACCTAAAGTAGCTCTCCCTGACAGGTTCACTGGGGGCCGGGACAAGCTTTTTGTTTTCCGGGAGGCGTGCAAGTTGTACTTTCGGCTGCAGCCTCGGTCATCGGGGAGTGAAGAACAAAGGGTGGGAATTTTCATCTCGCTCCTACAAGGGGACCCACAATCTTGGGCGTTCTCTCTTCCCCCGGGCTCCCCGGCTCTCCAGTCAGTGGATAGGTTTTTTGCTGCTCTGGGTCTTGTATATGATGACCCGGATCGGATCTCCCTTGCTGAATCTAAATTACGTAGGATCCAGCAGGGAGATCGTCCAGCGGAGGAATTCTGTTTGGAGTTCCCTAGGTGGGCCACTGACACCCAGTGGAATGATCCGGCTCTTAGGAGCCAGTTTTGTCAAGGTTTATCCAACAAATTACAGGATGTGTTGGCACAGTATGACTCTCCCGCGTCACTGGAAGCCGCTATGGCCCTTGCTATTCGCATTGACAGACGGCTTCGGGAGAGGTGCGGGATAACTCCACCCCCTGTGATGACTCCACCTCCTACAAGGTCCCCTCATATGGTGGTTCCCCTGGTCAGTCCGGAGGAGCCTATGCAATTAGGAGGGGCATCATTTCGGGGGAGGGGACCGGTGGTGCGCCATAAGACAGGAAGGTGTTTCTTCTGCGGGAGAAAGGGACATTTTATTGGGGGGTGTCCATCCCGTCCCTTGCAGTGTGAAGAGTCGTCGGAAAACTGTTGATCCCAGGTTGTGTGGTGGACGGCAATCTGGGAGTAGGTATTTCGTCCCTAGGTTCGTCTCAGTTTCTCGTTCCGGCGGAGGTGGTGGTGGGTACGAGAACTGAGAGGATATCTGTTCTTCTGGATAGTGGGGCCGGGGCTAATCTGGTGGATGCTCGGTTTGCCCGGGTTCAAGGTATGTGATTGAGTGAGTTGGCTAAACCCATCCCCATATTCTCGATCGATGCCAGGCCTCTCGGTCAGGGAAGTTTTTTGCAAGCTGTGCATAACGTAAAACTTCAAGTGGGGGCGATACATAAGGAACTGTTGTCTTGCTACGTGTTGGAGGGTCTTCCCACTCCTATAGTGTTGGGCCTTCCTTTGTGAACTAAGCATAACCCTGTTATTAATTGGCAATCCAGAGAGATAAGCCAATGGAGTAAATTCTGTAATAAAAACTGCATGAATACGGTCATCGGTGCGGTTACTCCTAGGGTCTTACCTCCATTTCTGGGGACTTTGAGGATGTATTCTCGGAGAAAGGGTGTCAGGAACTACCTCCTCATCGCGAGTATGACTGTTCTGTAAAACTGCTCCCTGAGGCCAAGTTACCTAAAGTTAGGTTGTATAACATTTCTGGTCCTGAGAGGCAGGCCATGAAGGATTATATTTCAGAAAGTCTGGCTAAGGGACATATTAGACCTTCATCTTCACCGGTGGCCGCGGGGTTCTTCTTTGTTAAGAAGAAATATGGAGGCCTACGCCCTTGCCTGGATTTCCGAGAACTTAATCGGATTACGGTCCGAGATCCGTATCCGCTCCCACTTATTCCCGATCTCTTTAATCAGATCGTGAGCGCCAAATGGTTCTCTAAGTTGGATCTCAGGGGGGCGTACAATCTGATTAGGATGAAGGAGGGGGATGAGTGGAAGACGGCGTTTAACACTCCGGAGGGGCATTATGAGAACCTTGTCATGCCATTCGGTCTGACTAATGCCCCGGCGGTGTTCCAACACTTTGTTAATGACATTTTTCGCCGCCTGGTGGGACAGTTTGTTGTCATATATCTGGATGATATCTTAATTTACTCGCCGGATCTGGTCTTTCATCAGGAGCACGTTAGGCAGGTGTTACAGATCTTGCGGGATAATAAACTGTATGCCAAATGGGAAAAGTGTGTGTTCGCCGTACAGGAACTCCAGTTTTTAGGCTTCCTGGTTTCAGCGTCCGGTTTTCGTATGGACCTTGGGAAAGTGCGGGCAGTTCCTGAGTGGGATCGGCCAGAGAATCTTAAGGCACGACAACGTTTCCTGGGGTTTGCTAATTATTACCGGAAGTTCATTCGTAATTAGTGTTGAGCCACCCCCGTAGTGTTCGAGTTCGGTTCGGTTCGTCGAACACCCGTGTGTTCGCCGAACTGTTCATTGAACTGTTCGTCGAACACCTTCGAACACCGTTAAAACCAATGGCAGGCAAACAAAAACACATAGAAACACATAGAAAACACCTTCAAAGGTGTCCAAAAGCTGACAAACTGCTCAGAAGACACAACTAACACATGGAAAAGTGACAAGTACATATAGTCATGCGAAAAGAAAAGAGGTGGAGGAGTAAAAGGAGGGGGAGACACAGATATAGGCATGTCATGCCCTTCTAAAATCCAAAAAGTGAGAAGCCGACACGTTCAGTCCGCTCCTGCCCGTGCCACCTCCGTGACACCGGGTTTGTGTCAGAGCTGCGGTGAACCCTGACGGCCAGCCCCCCTCTCCCAATACTGGTGCCTGTCCGCTGGTGGGTCGAGCGAGCCCCCCTGTGGTGGAGGCAGCTCTAAGCTTTTTAATTTAAATTGTCTCTCTAATTTGAATGAATACACTTTAAATCAATTTACAAGGATCTATTGGAGGGCAAGTCTCATGCCAGCAGCCGCGTAATTCCAGCTCCAGTAGCGTCTACTAAAGCTGCTGCAGTTAAAAAGCTTTTATAAGGATCGAGCTCGGCTGTCCACCGCAAGGCATCCTACTGCCAGTCCCAGCCCCTATGCCTTGGGGTGCCTCCTGATGCTCTTCACTGAGTATCCCGTGGTCCCGAAGCATTTCCTTTGAAAAAATTAAGTGTCCAAACTACAGGTGGTGTAGCTTGCTTAACAGCCGGGATAATCCGCTGACTAGCAGACACTGCTACTAGGCACAAAGTATTTCCTGGGCTAGATGCAGTTAAAAATTTGTAATTAGATACTCTCGTTGGATGCTGAGAAAGCATTCCATAGAGTCTCCTGGCACGCCATATATGATTCTCTTAAAAAGCTTGGGGTAGGGGTCTAGGAGACCCTTTTATAGCCAAAATCACGGCCCTGTATCACAATACGTCACCTAGGCTGAAGATAAATGGAACTGTAGCACCCTGAAGGCTCAGTTGCTACAGAGGTATTGCACCTCACCCAGAGGTGTGATATCTCACTCTCAGGTAAGGATGGAGTGTGGATCAGGACCCGACACCTGCATGCATTACACCACATTGCCGTGGGGCAGGGCGACCAATATGCCTCTGAGATGGGCACGACAGTCCCTGTCCCTGGCTGGAGTGGGGGGAGGGAACACTGAGGAAGGGGAACCCTGTAGTGCAGGAGCAGGGAGGAAGCAGTTCCTGGGTGCATTGAGAAGGGAGTATAAAAGGTGGGCACCATCTTAGTTCAGTGCAGAGAAGTCTGAGCAGAAGTGGCAGGGAGCAGGGGCTCTGCATGAGCTCTGCTCCGGAGGCAGGCCTAGTAACAGAAGCCTAGGCCTGGAAGAGGAAGAAGGAAGGAAGAGGAGCGGAGAAGGCTCCAGGAACGAGGAATGAAGGGATCCCAGGGGTGCGGACGGGCGAGTCGCCACCGCACGCCCGAATCCACCTGCGTGGAGGGGTCAGGCCAAAGGGGGAGACCGGTCCCCGAAACTAGTGGAGGCAGGAAACGACCCTCAGCTAGAAACCGGAGGCTGTGACATTTTATGTGGCGCAGCCCCTCGCTGCACTCGCTAGGAAGGCATCACATAGGGTCAGGGAAACTGGCGCCAAGTTTACCAAGAGGAGGCCCGAGGCAGCAGGACAGAAGGGTTGGTAAGAAAGGCCAGACAAAGGACAGACAAAGGGGGTACTGTGAAGCACTCCAAAGTTATCTGGAAGTTGTCTGAGCCCCTCACCTGATGAGCACAGTACGACGTGGGCAGCCGTTACCTGCAGACGTGGTCTGGATAATAAGAACTGTGAGTAAAGGCCCTGGACTGCATCACTGACTCAGTGTCGTTACTGCTGCTGCCCTGCACAATCACCCCCATCCTCCGCATACACTGCCCTGAGGCTATACTCCTCCCGTGGGGAGTTATGCTACGCTCTGCTGCACCCACAACACCAGCCTCAGCGGTCTGCACTGCAGCGGCGGTTCACTCTGACCGCAATCCACGGGTGGCGTAGTCGGACATTTAAACATCAAAACCGCATAAATAGTTCCGCCACTGGTTTGACCACCCTGAGCCACGGAACCGGGTCACCGCCACGAAGACTACAACCACCAGCATCCACCAAAAAGGGTCCGGCTCCGGGTGTCCCAAGGCCCAGGGGGTGCATCAGAACATTTTCATCACCTTTCACAATCACCAATGGGACAAGGCAGGGATGTCCTCTGTCCCCTCTCTTATACATCCTAGTGACGGAGCACCTGCTCTCATCAATTCGCCATAACCCCAATATTAGGTGGATTGAGGTGGGAGGCACCGAGTACAAGTGCTCTCTATTTGCTGATGATGTCCTAGTATATATCACTCAATCACATATATCCATCCATGCTGTTATGGCTGAAATAGATCACTTTGTTACATGGTCAAATTTTAAAATCAATGCAGCGAAGTCTGAGGCCCTCGATGTCTCCCTCCCCAAATCCATATAGGATTCAATCCAGTCCAACTTTCCCTTTGCCTGGCCCTCACAGGGTATCAAATACTTAGGAATTCCTATTCATAGAGACCTCTCCCATCTAAGTTATCTTAATTTTGGGCCCTTTATTGAACAACTCCATACAGACCACGGTTGGCAAGTTAGAACTGTAAGATTCACTACGTGAACCACTGGTGTTTTGTGGAAAAGCACATGTACACTGTGTTCCAAATTAGTATGCAAAAAGTGTTTAGGAGTGATAAGGGAAGAATTTGTTTGTTTGTCAGTTAAACTCATTGATGGTGATGTGTGTCAGGGCTCTTTATATCACTGTAAGCAATTGCAGACACCTGTGCTAATTAGTTTGGCAGGTGTGTTCAATGAAAGGCAAGACTACTTAAGAAGGCTGTCTCACATTATTAAGCAGCCTACATTTTCTGCCAAAATGGGAAAGAAAAAGGATGTGTCGGCTGCTGAGAAGCAACAAATTGTGGAGTGTTTAGGTCAAGGCATGACTACAATCAACATTGTGCGATGATCAGGATGAAGTGTCTTGGCAATCAAGAAGTATGTAGCTGATTCACAGTACACATGTGTGCGTGCTGATAAGGGCAAATTGAGGACTCTTTCCTACAGGCAATTACGTCAGGTTAAAAGAGCAGCGGCAAAAAAGCCTTGTCATAGCAGCAGACAAGTTTTTGAAGCTGCTGGTGCCTCCAACGTCCCCCGAACAACAAGATGCAGGGTCCTTCAGAGGTTTGCAGCTGTGCATACGCCATCCTGTCGACCTCCTCTATCCACTTCACACAAGCAGAAATGGCTCCAGTGGGCCAAACATTACATGAAGACTGATTTCAAAACTGTTTTGTTCACGGATGAGTGCCGTGCAGCGCTCGATGGTCCAGATGGATGGAGTGGAGGATGGCTGGTTGATGGACACCCCACGCAAACACAGCTACAGCGCCAACAAGGAGGAGGTGGAGTAATGTTTTGGGCTGGAATCATGGGGAGAGAGATTGTCGGCCCCTTTAGGATCCCTGAAGGCACTAAAGATGAACTCCATAATGTATGTGGATTTTCTCAAACAGCAGTTCCTGCCATGGTTCAAGAAGAAGAACCGTGTATTTCACAGCAAGATCATTTTTTTGCATGATAATGCACCATCTCATGCTGCACATAAAACATCTGCATCTCTGGCTGATATGGGCATAAAAGGGGACAAACTTATGGTGTGACCCCCATTCTCCCCTGACCTCTACCCGATTCAGAACCTCTGGATCATCATCAAAAGGAGTGTCTATGATGGCAGGAGGCAGTTCACATCTAAGCAACAGCTCTGGGAGGGTATTCTGTCCTCATGCAAAACAATTGAAGCAGAAACCATCCAAAACCTGACAAATTCAATGGACGAGAGAGTTCAGAAGCTCCTTTCGAACAAGGGGTCCTATGTGAAAATGTTACATCACCTAGAATAAAGTTTTGAGTTGAAAACTGTTTGATTTCAGTTTCTAATAACCTGCTAATGCTTATAATTTCAAAAATGACCATTTTTTTGGTCTTTATTAAAGTGAAAAGGTTGATCGAAAAGTTTGGGGGATCTAAGAGTGTGGCAACCCAGTAGTCATGACGACTTCGAATTCTGACAATATGAGGGTCATGTTGCAGGTAGTGCAGCAAGAAGGCACTTATGTGTCTTGCGCATCTCGGAGCCCCAAAATTATTTTCCGGGCTAGATGCAGCTAAAAATTATTATTAATTTTAAATCTGGTGGAGCTTAGTATAAATGGCCTAATAGGATCAGTGCTGCACACTGCTACAAAGCCCAAATTATTTTCCAGTCAAGATACAGATAAACATGATTAGTAATTTTAAATCTGGTGGAGCTTATTATAGATGGCCTAATAGAATCAGTGCTGCACACTGCTACAAAGCCCAATTTATTTTCCAGCCAAGATACAGATAAACATGATTAGTAATTTGAAAGCTTAAAACGGTTGGTAGGGTGATTTTAACCAATCATCAAGCTTTTACTCTCCCCAGTATGATACAGGGGTAGAAAAGTCGTTTCGGATCCATGATTTGTTCATCTTTATGAACGTCAGTCTGTCTACATTATCAGTGGAGAGCCGAGTGCGCTTATCTGTCAGCACACCACCTGCAGCGCTGAACACACGTTCAGACAGAACGCTGGCTGTGGGGCATGACAAGATCTCCAAGGCGTAAGTGGCTAGCTCTGGCCATTTATCCAGATTGGAAGCCCAAAAGGAGCAAGGGTCCAGTGACACAGTCATGGCTTCAATGTTTACTTGGAGATACTCCTGTACCATCGTCTCTAGGCGTTGACTATGTGGCAGACTTCTTGTCTCCTGTGGCCTTGCAAAGGATGGGCTAAAAAAGTGGTGAAATGATTCCGCAAAATTGATTTTACCAGCAGATACTGTGGTTCTGTTACGGTTTGAGTGCTGAACACTTGACGGTCCCACGGTTGGCAAGTTGGAACTGTGAGATTCACTACGTGCACCATTGGTGTTTTGTGGAAAAGCACATGTAAGATTCTGCAACAGTCTCTGCTGATACTCCTGCATGCGTGCATCCCTTTCTATGGCAGGAATAATTTCTGCAAATTTACTTTTGTACCGGGGATCTAACAGTGTGGCAACCCATTAGTCAGGATTATTTCTAATTCTCACAATTCGAGGGTCATGTTGCAGGTAGTGCAGCAAGAAGGCACTCATGTGTGTTGCGCATCCAGGAGCACCAAGTCCCTGTTGTGTTGGTGGCGAGGTAATAATCATGCTTCCTTCCTCTGTCCTCTCCCCCCAACCTCGCACAACAGAAATGTGATCAAGGTCTCCCTCATCTGTTGAGTCTTCCATCAGTTCGTCCTCCACTTCTTCCTGGGCTCCTGCACCTTCCTCACTAGTTTGACTGCAACCATGCGCCCTGGTAAAACCATCTCCCCCACCCTCACATGCCTGCCGCCTTGGTGCTGCCGACCGTCTGGACCTTGCAGATGTTAGCCCTTCCGCATACAACTCCTCCTCTACTTCCTCCACCTCCTCTTGTACCACCACCTGACTCCGAATTCTGTTTAACATGTGCTCCAGCATGTAAATCACCAGAATAGTCATGCTGATAATGGCATCGTCAGCACTAAACATCTTCGTCGCCATTTCAAAACTGTGCAGAAGGGTGCATAGGTCCCTGATCTGAGACCACTCCTCCAGCGTGATTTGCCCCACCTCTGGATCTCGTTGGCCCAGGCTATACGTCAGAACGTATTGCACCAGGGCTTGTCGGTTCTGCCACAGTCGCTGCAAAATGTGCAGAGTTGAATTTCACCGGGTAGGCACATCGCATTTTAGCCGGTGAAGTGGCAGGCCCAACGACTTCTGTAGAGATGTAAGTCGCTGAGCTGCGGGATGCGAACGGCGGAAGTGAGCACACAGCGACCGTGCCCTCTGCAGAAGGCCATCTAGTCTGGGATAGTGGGCTAAAAATTGCTGGACAACAAGGTTCAACACGTGAGCCATACATGGCACGTGTGTGACATTGCCCCGGCGAAGGGCCGCACCCAGGTTTGCAGCATTGTCGCACACGGCCTTCCCTGGTTTCAGGTCCAGTGGAGACAACCATTCATGAAATTGGTTCTCCAGAGCTGACCACAACTCCTCAGCTGTGTGACTCACATTTCCCAGACATTTCAAAGTAAAAACCGCCTGATGACGTTGAGCCCTACTGCCAGCATAGTAAGGAGGTGTGCAGGATCCCTTCTGCGCAGTTAGAAAGCTTGTGGCATGACCAGACAGGCTTTGGGTGCAGGTTGAAGACCGAGAGGAGGTTGAGGAGGCAGAAGCAGTGGAGGAACTTTGACATAAAGAGGATTGACGCACAACTCATGGGGACGGCAAGACTTGGACAGCAGCCCCTTGTCCTGCTGTCACCATAGTTACCCAGTGCCCAGTCAGCGACATGTAACGCCCCTGTCCATGCCTACTTGTCCAAGTGTCTGTGGTGAAATGCACCCTGTCACACACAGAGTTTCTCAAAGAAGCGGTGATGTTGTGTGCGACATGCTGGTGGAGCGCAGGCACACCTTTCTTTGAGAAGTAGTGCCGACTGGGCATCTGGTACTGGGGCACTGCGACGGACATAAGGTCTCGAAAATCCTCTGTGTCCACCAGGCGGAAAGGCAGCATTTCTGTAGCCAAGAGCTTGCAGATGGTGAAATTCAACCTCTTAGCTTTCTCATGGCTAGGAGGAAATGGTCTTTTACTTGTCCACATCTGAGGGACCGAGGGCTGGCTATTGTGCTTAGACGGGATTGATAAGGGTGTCCCCGGCAAACTGCCCGTCTGTGAGGAAGATGCAGGCGGACATGTTAGGTTGCCTTGATCCAAAGGTGGTGCTATCGATGTCGGACAGCGCTCAACACCAGCTGGTGTTACCACCTCCAAAGAAAATGATGACCTGCCAATCACGCTGGCTGTTGCGGGTAAAGAGGTGGCAGGTCTGCGCCCCAAAACAGGTGTGACTGCTGTCCCCCCAGTCACAGAGGATGAAGAGGCCGCGGATGCACAAGATATGGCAGACGGTGGCTGGCCCGGCCGGCTAGGCCGCATTGTAGCACACTGAGCTTCCCACTGCAACTTATGCTTCATGTTCATGTGCCGGTTCATGCATGAAGTACTCAAACTATGTATTTTTTGGCCTCTACTTAGCTTTTGCTGACAAATGTTACAGATAACACGAGTTGGGTCATCTTTATCGATCTGAAAAAATGCCCAGGCTATGCAAGGCTTAGCACCCATGCGACCTGAAGAGCCACCACGACTTGTTGTGAGAGGCAGAGTTGTGTTTGAGGATGCAGTTGTTGACGTGCTTCCAGTACTACGTCTCTGTCCAGGAAGGCGCAACCTGACCTCGTCGTCACTAGCATCTTCCTCCACCTCCTCTGCTGACCTCATCTCTTGGCTGACTGTGACTCATACTCAGACGGGCAGCTGGAAATTTGGGAGCTGTGAGGAAGCAAGTGCGATTGGGGTGACACCTTTGAGGACTGGAGTATTTGTGATGTTGAAGTTGATGTGGAGGAGAGCCCACTTAAATGAGCACTTGATATCCGTTGAAGCACCTGCTCTTTTTGTGCCTCATCTGGAATTTGTAGCGATTGGCGTGGCCGTAAGAAAGGGATCTTATCACATTGTCCGCTAAAAGAAGTATACATTTTAGTTTGGCTGGAAGATGGTCTTTCTTCTGCAGATGTTACTGTTGCTTTAACACCTACCCCAAGGACACAACCTTTTTTCCCCTTCCCAACACGCCTATTCCCCTTTCCACCAGCATCAGGCCTTTTTCCACTCATATTGGTGGTTAACTAATTCACAACTCTGGAGTTGTTTGCACAAAAAAACAATGGATGGGAACCGAGCAGAGCTGAGTGGCCAAACTGTAGTATTAGGCCAAAACTATTGGCTGGGTTAGATGCAGAAAAAAATTATATTCAATTTGCAACCTGATGGAGGTTAGTATAGATGGACTAATAGTACAACTCCCACACACAGCTAGAAGCCCAAATATTTTTTCAGAGGTAGAAGCAGAAAAAAATTGTATTCAGTTTGCAACCGGATTGAGGTCAGTATAGATGGACTAATAGAACAAGTCCTACACACAGCTAGAAGCCCAAATATTTTTTCAGAGGTAGATGCAGAAAAAAATTATATTCAGTTTGCAACCTGATGGAGGTCAGTATAGATGGACTAAAAGAACAAATCCCACACACAGCTAGAAGCCCAAATATTTTTTCAGAGGTAGATGCAGAAAAAAAATATATTCAGTTTGCAACCTGATGGAGGTCAGTATAGATGGACTAATAGAGAAAGTCCCACACACTGCTAGAAGGCCAAATATTTTTTCAGAGCTAGATGCAGACAAAAAATTATTTTGAATTTGCAACCTGATGGAGGTCAGTATAGGTGGACTAATAGAACAAGTCCCATACACTGCTAGAAGGCCAAATATTTTTTCAGAGGTAGATGCAGAAAAAAGATATATTCAGTTTGCAACCTGATGGAGGTCTGTATAGATGGATTAATAGAACAAATCCCACACACAGCTAGAAGCCCAATATTTTTTCAGAGGTAGATGCAGAAAAAAAATATATTCAGTTTGCAACCTGATGGAGGTCAGTATAGATGGACTAATAGAGAAAGTTCCACATACTGCTAGAAGGCCAAATATTTTTTCAGAGCTAGATGCAGATATAAATTATTTTTAATTTGCAACCTGATGGAGGTCAGTATAGATGGACTAATAGAGAAAGTCCCACACACTGCTAGAAGGCCAAATATTTTTTCAGAGCTAGATGCAGAAAAAAATTATATTCAGTTTGCAACCTGATGGAGGTCAGTATAGATGGACTAATAGAGAAAGTCCCACACACTGTTAGAAGGCCAAATATTTTTTCAGAGCTAGATGCAGACAAAAAAATTATTTTTAATTTGCAACCTGATGGAGGTCAAAATAGATGGACTAATAGAGAAAGTCCCACACACAGCTAGAAGGCCAAATATTTTTTCAGAGGTAGATGCAGATAAAAATTATTTTTAATTTGCAGCCTGATGGAGGTCAGTTTAGATGGACTAATAGAGAAAGTCCCACACACAGCTAGAAGGCCAAATATTTTTTCAGAGGTAGATGCAGATAAAAATTATTTTTAATTTGCAGCCTGATGGAGGTCAGTATAGATGGACTAATAGAGAAAGTCCCACACACTGCTAGAAGGCCAAATATTTTTTCAGAGCTAGATGCAGATATAAATTATTTTTAATTTGCAACCTGATGGAGGTCAGTATAGATGGACTAATAGAGAAAGTCCCACACAATGTGTAGCGTCGGCGTCCCTGCCCTCTGCTAGGCAGGGACGCTGTTCCCCTCACCTCTCTGCTCCGAGCCCGGCGTCCTCCTCCCGCTCTGCTGGCAGCGTGTGCTCCTTCCCGGCCATTGTGCTTAGGGCGCGCGCGCGCTCCCTCCCTCTTAAAGGGGCCGCGCGCGCCGTCCTAAGGAGTCCCCGGCCAATGGCCGGAGGACTTCATCATATATAAGGCACCTCCTCCAAAATGGAGGTGCCCGAGCAATGTTGTTGCACTGTTCACTACTCTGCTTCAGCCCTCAGGTCCCGTTGCCAGTTACCTGTCAGTTACCTGCCTGATTCCTGCCAGAGTCCTGCCAGTTTGCTGTCTGCTTCCTGCCTGTTATTCCTGCTACCTGCCTGCTTGCCAGAGGTCCGACGGTCTGCCTTACTACACCTGTCAGTCTGTCTAAGGACCAGCTTGCCCGCTCACCTGGGAGCGCACATCAGCTACCTGCCTGCTTGCCAGAGGTCCGACGGTCAGCCCTACTACTCCTGTCTGTCTGTCTATGGACCAGCTTGCCCGCTCACCTGGGAGCGCACTCCTGCTACCTGCCTGCTAGCCTACCTGGAGGCTCCGCCGTCACGTGCTGTGACCACCTGCCATTCCAGAGACTCCTGCCCGCTCACCTGGGAGCGCACGCCTGTTACCTGCCCGCTAGCCTACCTGGAGGCTCCGCCGTCACGTGCTGTGACCACCTGCCATTCCAGAGACTCTCGCTTGCTCACCTGGGAGCATACATCAACCATCTGCCTGCTAGCCTACCTGGAGGCTCTGCCATCACAGGTCGTACCTACCCTTTACCCAGAGACTGCCCCGGTCACTTGCCGTGACCTCCTGCCCGTTCATTCAGAGACTGCCCCGGTCACTTGCCGTGACCTCCTGCCCGTTCATTCAGAGACTGCCCCGGTCACTTGCCGTGACCTCCTGCCCGTTCATTCAGAGACTGCCCCGGTCACTTGCCGTGACCTTCTGCCCGTTCATTCAGAGACTGCCCCGGTCACTTGCCGTGACCTCCAGCCCGTTCACTCAGAGACTGTCCCGGTCACCTGCTGTGACTGCCTGCCCGTCTTCCCTGGTCGCCACCCGCTCCCTTACAAGGACCGCCCCCTTGTATAGTAGCTCAGAGGTTTCGCCTCCCAGACCCGTTACAGTTTGCTCGGGCCATGGAACCCGGTGGCACCCAAGCTCCCTCGCTCTCGGACCTGTGTCATGAACTGTCCCGTCAAAGGTCCCAACAGGAGTCCAACCTGGGTCACCTGCGGAATGTCAATACTCGTCTGGACACTCTGACTGCTCCACCAGCAACCTCCGCCAGTGCCATGTCTCGCAATCCGGCAGCTCCGCTGCCCACTAATACCATGATATCCTACCCCGGACCCCGGCTTTCTGCACCTCCTCGCTTCGGAGGCGACTCCGCCCAGGCTCGGGGCTTCATAAATCAGTGCACCCTGCACTTTGAACTATTGTCCCACCAGTTTAACTCCGACCGAGCCAAAATTGCATTCATCATGTCCCATCTCACCGGGGAGGCCCTGGCCTGGCTAAATCCTCTATGGGAGAGAGGAGACCCCCTGGTGTCCAACTTGCCTGCTTTCCTCACGGCTTTCCGGAAAGTCTTCGACGAACCCGGACGGAAGACCTCATCCGCATCATCACTGCTACGCCTCCGTCAGGAAAGTCTCACCGTGGGCCAATACGCCATACGATTCCGTACCCTTGCCTCGGAGCTGGCCTGGGATAACGACGCTCTGGTATCCGTCTTCTGGGAGGGTCTGTCCGGCCGTATTAAAGATGAACTTGCCGGTCGGGACATTCCTACCACTCTCGATGACTTAATAACTCTTGCCACCCGGATTGACCTACGGTTCCAGGAGCGTGCCAGAGAGGTCACCCGTGAGAGGAGGTTACCACGTCTAGCTTCTACTTTTCAGAAACCCGTCACTCCCTCCGTCTCTACCCAGGTACACTCTCCTGAGCCTATGCAGGTCGACCAGACCAAGATGGTCAAAACCCGTCAGGACTTACGCCGTGCCGAGGGGAGCTGCTTCTACTGTGGCAGTAAGGAGCACCGGATCCGTGCCTGCCCGGAGAGGTCGGGAAACGCCTGTGTCTAGGTTCGCTCAGAGAGGTCGACCTAGACAAGAATAAATCCTCTCCATCTCTGCTACTGTCAGTCTCAATCATCTGCGGGGAGAACCGTTATTTCGAACTAGCCCAACTTGACTCTGGAGCAGACGGGAATCTTATTTCACAGTCCCTGGTAGAAAAATACCGCATTCCCACCAAACCTCTGCCTGCACCATTATCTGTCGCTGCTGTGGATGGGGGCCTCTTACCTCGTCCCATCCAACTCATCACCGAATCCATAACCCTGCAGGTGGGAATGCTGCATTCTGAGAGTATCTCTTTTCATGTTCTGCCTGGACTCTCTCACGCCCTCTTACTAGGTCTACCTTGGCTCCAGAGACATGCACCCGTGCTTGACTGGCAGACCAGAGAAGTCCTTTGCTGGGGACAGGACTGTCATAAGACTTGTTTGGTTCCTGTTCATCCCGTCCGTCCTTCTCCTACCCCAACTAATCTACCTGGACTTCCGATTCCCTATTGGTCATTTGCTGATGTCTTTAATAAAAAGGAGGCAGAGACATTACCCCCTCATAGACCATACGACTGTCCTATCGACCTGTTACCCGGTACTACTCCTCCCCGTGGGCGCATTTACCCATTGTCCGCTGCTGAGACCCGGTCGATGTCCGAATATATTGAGGAGAATTTGGCCAGGGGATTCATCCGGAAATCTACCTCCCCGGCGGGAGCAGGCTTCTTCTTCGTAAAAAAGAAGGACGGCTCTCTCCGTCCCTGTATTGACTATAGAGGCCTTAACCAGATCACGGTGAAGAATAAGTACCCCCTTCCGCTCATTCCAGAATTATTTGATCGCCTGAGGGGGGCTAGAGTCTTCACCAAACTTGACCTCCGTGGGGCGTACAACCTGGTCCGTATCCGTCAAGGGGATGAATGGAAGACTGCATTCAACACCCGGGACGGCCACTATGAATATCTGGTAATGCCCTTTGGTCTCTGTAACGCTCCTGCCGTCTTTCAAGAGTTGGTCAATGACATCTTCCGGGACCTTCTCTACTTCTGCGTTGTGGTGTACCTGGACGACATCTTGGTCTTCTCTCCGGATCTCCAGACTCACCGGAGGGACGTTCGTCAGGTCCTGCTCAGGCTCAGGCAGAATCACCTCTTCGCTAAATATGAGAAGTGCCTCTTTGAGCAGACCTCGCTTCCGTTTTTGGGCTACATTATTTCTCAGACCGGCCTACGAATGGATCCAGAGAAACTGTCTGCCATCGAGAAATGGCCCCGACCGGAGGGGTTGAAGGCCATTCAGCGGTTCCTGGGCTTCGCCAACTACTACAGCCTCTTCATACCACACTTCTCTTCCCGGACTGCCCCAATTTCCGCGCTCACCCGTAAGGGTACTAACCCCAAAGAGTGGCTGCCCGAAGCAGAGGAGGCCTTTCTTTCCTTAAAACAGGCCTTCTCTTCCGCCCCGGTGCTGCATCGTCCGGATGGCAACAAGCAGTTCTTCCTGGAGGTTGACGCTTCCTCCTCTGGAGCCGGAGCTGTACTTACTCAAAAATCATCTTCCGGGAGGATGGTAACTTGCGGCTTCTTCTCCAAACTCTTCTCCTCTTCTGAGCGCAATTATTCCATAGGAGACCGAGAGTTATTGGCCATCAAGCTGGCATTGGAGGAGTGGCGTTACCTGCTCGAGGGGGCTCTTCATCCGGTAATAATTTACACTGACCACAAGAACTTGGCTTATCTCCAGCATGCCCAGAGACTTAACCCGCGCCAAGCCCGGTGGTCCTTGTTTTTTGCTCGCTTTGATTTCGTTCTACATTTTCGCCCGGCTGACAAGAACATCAAAGCGGACGCCTTGTCCCGATCCTTTCTGGTATCTGACCTCGAGGAAGAACCTAAACATATCATCGATCCCGCCAGAGTAATGCAGGTGGCTCCCGTGAGTCTAAATCGTCTTCCTCCTGGTAAAACGTTCGTATCGGTTCCTGATCGGGAGAAGATCCTACACTGGGGTCATTCGTCTAAACTAGCTGGCCACGCTGGTCAGAAAAAGACCCTCCAGCTTATTACACGGCACTACTGGTGGCCTAACCTGCACAAGGATGTAATAGACTTTGTTTCTGCCTGTGTGTCCTGCGCCCGCAACAAAGTTCCGAAACACCTGCCAGCCGGTCGCCTCCTTCCTCTGCCAGTACCTGCTGCCCCCTGGCAGCATATAGCGATGGACTTCATAACTGATCTGCCCGTTTCTGCCGGTTGTACGGTCATTTGGGTGGTCGCTGACCGCTTTTCCAAGATGGCTCACTTCATTCCCCTGCCAGGCCTCCCGTCTGCACCTGAGCTGGCTAAAGACTTTATCCGCCACATCTTCCGTCTTCATGGCCTGCCCCGTCACATCGTGTCGGATCGTGGGGTACAGTTCACTTCTCGTTTCTGGAGAGCCACTTGTAAATTGCTAGACGTCACCCTGGACTTCTCCTCCGCTTACCACCCACAGTCTAATGGTCAAGTGGAGCGGATCAATCAGAACCTGACCAGTTACCTCCGGCACTTCGTTAATGCCCACCATTCTGACTGGGTGGATCTCCTGCCATGGGTCGAATTCTCGTACAACAATCACGAGAGCGAATCTTCCTCCAAATCCCCGTTTTTTGTAGTCTTCGGTCAACATCCTCGGATCCCGTTTCCCGTCTCCACCTCGGTGGACAATCCGGCTGCGGAATCTCTTGTTAACAAATTTTCCTCCATATGGGAGAGTACCCGGTCCGCACTCCTTCTGTTATCCGAGCGTATGAAAAGACATGCAGACAAAAAACGTCTGGATCCTCCTCAATTCCGTCCTGGGGATAAAGTCTGGCTCTCGTCCAAGTATGTCCGGCTCAAGATTCCTTCCTATAAGTTAGGGCCTCGGTTCATCGGTCCTCTGGAGGTCATCAGTCAGATCAACCAGGTGGCCTATAAATTGAAACTCCCGGCCAACTTGCGGATCCCTAACTCCTTCCATGTATCTCTCCTCAAACCCGTGGTACTTAACTCTTTCTCCAAGTCTACAGGTACGCCTCCTGCTCCGGTTTCCGCTGAAAACGAATTTGAGGTAGAGAACATTCTGGCCACCAAAAGGGTAAGAGGGAAGACCTTTTTTCTAGTAGATTGGAAGGGGTTTGGTCCTGAAGAGAGAACATGGGAGCCCCGGGAGAACATCCATGCCCCTCTCATCCTTGCTAAATTTCTGTCTGGCCTAAAAAAGGGGGGGCCTAAAGGGGGGGGTACTGTAGCGTCGGCGTCCCTGCCCTCTGCTAGGCAGGGACGCTGTTCCCCTCTCCTCTCTGCTCCGAGCCCGGCGTCCTCCTCCCGCTCTGCTGGCAGCGCGCTCTCCTTCCCGGCCACTGTGCTTATGGCGCGCGCGCGCGCGCTCCCTGCCTCTTAAAGGGGCCGCGCGCGCCGTCCTAAGGAGTCCCCGGCCAATGGCCGGAGGACTTCATCATATATAAGGCACCTCCTCCAAAATGGAGGTGCCCGAGCAATGTTGTTGCACTGTTCACTACTCTGCTTCAGCCCTCAGGTCCCGTTGCCAGTTACCTGTCAGTTACCTGCCTGATTCCTGCCAGATTCCTGCCAGTTTGCTGTCTGCTTCCTGCCTGTTATTCCTGCTACCTGCCTGCTTGCCAGAGGTCCGACGGTCTGCCTTACTACACCTGTCAGTCTGTCTAAGGACCAGCCTGCCCGCTCACCTGGGAGCGCACATCAGCTACCTGCCTGCTTGCCAGAGGTCCGACGGTCAGCCCTACTACTCCTGTCTGTCTGTCTATGGACCAGCTTGCCCGCTCACCTGGGAGCGCACTCCTGCTACCTGCCTGCTAGCCTACCTGGAGGCTCCGCCGTCACGTGCTGTGACCACCTGCCATTCCAGAGACTCCTGCCCGCTCACCTGGGAGCGCACGCCTGTTACCTGCCCGCTAGCCTACCTGGAGGCTCCGCCGTCACGTGCTGTGACCACCTGCCATTCCAGAGACTCTCGCTTGCTCACCTGGGAGCATACATCAACCATCTGCCTGCTAGCCTACCTGGAGGCTCTGCTATCACAGGTCGTACCTACCCTTTACCCAGAGACTGCCCCGGTCACTTGCCGTGACCTCCTGCCCGTTCATTCAGAGACTGCCCCGGTCGCTTGCCGTGACCTCCTGCCCGTTCATTCAGAGACTGCCCCGGTCACTTGCCGTGACCTCCTGCCCGTTCATTCAGAGACTGCCCCGGTCACTTGCCGTGACCTTCTGCCCGTTCATTCAGAGACTGCCCCGGTCACTTGCCGTGACCTCCAGCCCGTTCACTCAGAGACTGTCCCGGTCACCTGCTGTGACTGCCTGCCCGTCTTCCCTGGTCACCACCCGCTCCCTTACAAGGACCGCCCCCTTGTATAGTAGCTCAGAGGTTCCGCCTCCCAGACCCGTTACACAATGCTAGAAGGCCAAATATTTTTCAGAGCTAGATGCAGAAAAAAATTATATTCAGTTTGCAACCTGATGGAGGTCAGTATAGATGGACTAATAGAACAAGTCCCACACACAGCTAGAAGCCCAAATATTTTTACAGAGGTAGATGCAGAAAAAATTATATTCAGTTTGCAACCTGATGGAGGTCTGTATAGATGGATTAATAGAACAAGTCCCACACACAGCTAGAAGCCCAATATTTTTCAGAGGTAGATGCAGAAAAAAAATATATTCAGTTTGCAACCTGATGGAGGTCAGTATAGATGGACTAATAGAGAAAGTCCCTCACACTGCTAGAAGGCCAAATATTTTTTCAGAGATAGATGCAGACAAAAAATTATTTTGAATTTGCAACCTGATGGAGGTCAGTATAGATGGACTAATAGAGAAAGTCCCACACACTGCTAGAAGGCCAAATATTTTTTCAGAGCTAGATGCAGACAAAAAATTATTTTTAATTTGCAACCTGATGGAGGTCAGTATAGATGGACTAATAGAGAAAGTCCCACACACACCTAGAAGGCCAAATATTTTTTCAGAGCTAGATGCAGAAAAAAATTATATTCAGTTTGCAACCTGATGGAGGTCAGTATAGATGGACTAATAGAACAAGTCCCACACACAGCTAGAAGGCCAAATAATTTTTCAGAGGTAGATGCAGATAAAAATTATTTTTAATTTGCAGCCTGATGGAGGTCAGTATAGATGGACTAATAGAGAAAGTCCCACACACTGCTAGAAGGCCAAATATTTTTTCAGAGCTAGATGCAGATATAAATTATTTTAATTTGCAACCTGATGGAGGTCAGTATAGATGGACTAATAGAGAAAGTCCCACACACTGCTAGAAGGCCAAATATTTTTTCAGAGCTAGATGCAGAAAAAAATTATATTCAGTTTGCAACCTGATGGAGGTCAGTATAGATGGGCTAATAGAACAAGTCCCACACACAGCTAGAAGCCCAATATTTTTTCAGAGGTAGATGCAGAAAAAAAATATATTCAGTTTGCAACCTGATGGAGGTCAGTATAGATGGACTAATAGAGAAAGTCCCACACACTGCTAGAAGGCCAAATATTTTTTCAGAGCTAGATGCAGACAAAAAATATTTTTAATTTGCAACCTGATGGAGGTCAGTATAGATGGACTAATAGAGAAAGTCCCACACACTGCTAGAAGGCCAAATATTTTTTCAGAGCTAGATGCAGAAAAAAATTATATTCAGTTTGCAACCTGATTGAGGTCAGTATAGATGGACTAATAGAACAAGTCCCACACACAGCTAGAAGGCCAAATATTTTTTCAGAGGTAGATGCAGATAAAAATTATTTTTAATTTGCAGCCTGATGGAGGTCAGTATAGATGGACTAATAGAGAAAGTCCCACACACTGCTAGGAGGCCAAATATTTTTTCAGAGCTAGATGCAGACAAAAAATTATTTTGAATTTGCAACCTGATGGGGGTCAGTATAGATGGACTAATAGAGAAAGTCCCACACACTGCTAGAAGGCCAAATATTTTTTCAGAGCTAGATGCAGACAAAAAATTATTTTTAATTTGCAACCTGATGGAGGTCAGTATAGATGGACTAATAGAGAAAGTCCCACACACTGCTAGAAGGCCACATATTTTTTCAGAGCTAGAAGCAGATATAAATTATTTTTAATTTGCAACCTGATGGAGGTCAGTATAGATGGACTAATAGAGAAAGTCCCACACACTGCTAGAAGGCCAAATATTTTTTCAGAGCTAGATGCAGAAAAAAATTATATTCAGTTTGCAACCTGATGGAGGTCAGTATAGATGGACTAATAGACAAGTCCCACACACAGCTAGAAGGCCAAATATTTTTTCAGAGGTAGATGCAGCTAAACATTATTTTTAATTTGCAGCCTGATGGAGGTCAATATAGATGGACTAATAGAACAAGTCCCACACACTGCTAGAAGGCCAAATATTTTTTCAGAGCTAGTTGCAGAAAAAAATTATTTTCAGTTTGCAACCTGATGGAGGTCAGTATAGATGGACTAATAGAACAAGTCCCACACACAGCTAGAAGCCCAAATATTTTTTCAGAGCTAGATGCAGAAAAAAATTATATTCAATTTGCGACCTGATGGAGGTCAGTATAGATGGACTAATAGAATGATGCTATGCCCAAAAGATTTTACTTCACTAGGTGCAGTAAAAAAATTGGTATTCTATACACAGGTGGTATATCTTGCAACGCAGAAAGGCTACTCCACTGACTAACACACTCTGCAATAGGCCAAAAATGATTAGCTTTGCTAGATTCAGCCAAATGCTGTGAAAAAAACTTACACAGCACTGGCACAGACCTGCCTGGCAAAAACTGATAGGAACTGATGTAACCTAGTCCTGAAAAGGACTGCAATTACAATTAGTCTTTACTCCCACAATCTATCTATTTAAGAGCACTGACCTGCCTTATAAAAGTCATAGGAAATGCTGTAACCTAGTCCTTAAAAGGACTGCAATTACAACTATTCCCTACTCCCAAGCTATCTGTAGATTTGTGCGAAAATTGGCTTGAAGGTAACAAGGTATAGCGCACACAGCAACAGCGGTGCCGTCTAACACGCAGCTGCAGCAGTGAGAACATGGTGGCGACGGGGAAAATGGCTTGGTCTTATAGGGCAAGTGTAACATACCTGGCGGCGTCCTTGCATAGTGGTCCATCTCCCACTGTGCAAGAGCGCGCACTTGATCTCCTGTCCAGAATGTCTCTCTGGCTTCCCTCCATGCTGTCTGTTTGTGTCTGTTTCTGCTGCTTAAGGGCGGCGCCCGATGACTTCCTGCTTTTTGTACCTGCTGTGGGTCACACCCCTTGTGCGTCCTCAGCCTATTGCTGTCTGTCACCTGGTATATAGCTCAGCTGCTCCCATCTATTCCTGCCTGAGCATAGTGTTTCTTTCAGTGTGTGCTTGCACTCTGAAGGTGCCAGGTCCTGTTCTGTGTTCTCTTTTCTGCCTATCCTGGAGGCTGTATTTCCAGGCCTGTCTGAACACGCTCCTAGCCTGTTCCTCCTGCCTTCTAGGGGCCGATTACCTAGACCTGTTCCTGTATCTTGTCTGACCTGTCTGAACACGCTCCTAGCCTGTTCCTCCCGCCTTCTAGGGGCCGATTACCTAGACCCGCTCCTGTATCTTGTCTGTCCTGTCTGAACACGCTCCTTGCCTGTTCGTCCTGCCTCTCTGGGGGCCGTATTCCCAGACCCGCTCCTGTATTTTGCTGCAGTGTCGGTCTCCTCCGTACACTCAGTTCCAGTCTGAACTCTCTCCTATCCTTTACCTGTTTTGCCTCTATGTCCGTTCCCTTCCTTTTTCTGCAGAGTCTGAACTCGTACCTAACTCCTGCTTGTTGTCTCTGTACTCCCGTTTGTGAGTTTGTGGTCCACTCGCTACTTCTCGACAAGTACTCTGTGAGTATCTGGCTCTGCCTTTCCCTTCCTGTCTGTTCCGTGTGAACAGAGCCCTGTTCCCCCTGCTCAGCCTTGCCAGCTCTGACTCCTTTGCTCACCGCTCCGGCGGTTCTAGCCTGCTCTGACTCCTTTGCTCACCGCTCCGGCGGTTCTAGCCTGCTCTGACTCCTTTGCTCACCGCTCCGGCGGTTCTAGCCTGCTCTGACTCCTTTGCTCACCGCTCCGGCGGTTCTAGCCTGCTCTGACTCCTTTGCTCACCGCTCCGGCGGTTCTAGCCTGCTCTGACTCCTTTGCTCACCGCTCCGGCGGTTCTAGCCTGCTCTGACTCCTTTGCTCACCGCTCCGGCGGTTCTAGCCTGCTCTGACTCCTTTGCTCGCTGCTCCGGCAGCCTTGCTCCGCTCTGACCCTTTTGCTCACTGCTCCGGCAGTCTCGCTCCGCTCTTATCCTTTTGCTCACTGCTCCGGCAGTCTTGCTCCACTCTTGCTCACCGCTCCAGGCGGTCTCGTCCTGCTTTACTCTTGCTCACTGCTCCGGCAGTCTCGCTCAGCTCTGATCCTTTGCTCACCGCTCCAGGCGGCCTTGTCCTGCCCTGTTCTCGCTCACCTCTCTGGGCGGCCTCACTCTGCTGTGTTTGTCCGCCACATCTGTGGTTCTGTTCCTGAGTCTCAGTGTGTACTGGGTCCTATCCCGCCAGTGTCCCTACCTGCTAGTGCCTCCCTGTCTGCACTCTAGCTGTGCTTGCCTGTACCCCTCTGCCTGTATTGTTCCTGAGTCCCAGTGTGTACTGGGTCCTATCCCGCCTGTGTTCCTACCTGCTAGTGCCTCCCTGTCTGCACTCTAGCTGTGCTTGCCTGTACCCCCGGCCTGCATACCCACCTGCCTGCATACCAGTCGTGCCTGCCTATACCCACCAGTCTGTGTGCCAGCCTACCAGTCTGTTCCTGTATTCCCCTGTGTGGGTCAACAGCCGTGTCCGGGGTCTGTCCTGGAGTAGCACCTGGTCCCTCTGCTCGGTTCCTCCTTGGTGCACTGGCGTCGTATGCCGTCGTGCGACCCTGGTCGGATCGGGTGAATACCTAGTTACGCCCCTCCAGGCATTCACTCTCCGGCACGGTCCAGTGGAATCACTTCAATCACACGCACACGCCGCTCAGCCCGGGCGTGTGCATAACAGCAAGGACATGTGACATACACTGCCAATGACACATGCCCTTGCTTGTGTGAAAAAAAGCACTTCGCTCCGTGTGTGCCCTGCTGATAGGCTGACAGATTGCACTTCCCCACTGTAAATGCGGGAAAGAGAAAAAAAAATGGAGATCTTCATTATTCCTGCAGAGATCCATCCCCTGCCCCTCCCCCCACCCCGCTGTACACTCAAACTGCGTATTAACATTAATTTTCATCATTACTGAGAAAAAATCCAGTTATGATTTTGGTGCACAAACATTTATCGAACATAACCTCGAACAGCCGAATTTTTCTCAAATCGTTCGTGTTCGCCGAACGCCTCGAACACCGACCAAAACAGCTCGAATTTGAGATTGGCGAACAGTTCGAGTCGAACAATGCTCATCTCTATTCGTAATTTCTCGTCCATGGTTAAGCCTCTCACAGACATGACTAAAAAGGGGACGGATTTTTCTAGGTGGTCTGACAAGGCTTGTCAAGCATTCTCCTTCTTGAAAAAATGTTTTGCCTCGGCACCCATACTCATTCAACCTGATGCGTCACAGCCATTCATTGTAGAGGTAGACGCTTCCGAGGTAGGGGTGGGAGCTGTATTGTCACAAGGTTCGTCCCCTGGTAAGTGGCATCTGTGCGCCTTTTTCACTAAAAAATTCTCGTCCGCTGAGAGGAATTACGATGTCGGCAATGGGGAACTCTTGGCCATTAAGTTAGCTTTTGAGGAGTGGCGCCATTTTTTAGAGGGGGCAGTCCATCCGGTCACCGTCATCACCGATCAGAAGAACCTGCTATATCTGGAGTCTGCGAAACGTCTGAATCCCAGACAAGCTAGGTGGTCATTGTTTTTTACCATGTTTAATTTTGTCGTTACATATCGTCCTGGGTCAAAAAATGTAAAGGCGGATGCCTTATCTCGTAGTTTCCCTGGGGCCGGGAATACGGACGACCCGATTCCTATCCTTCAGGAAGGGGTGGTGGTTTCGGCAGTATGCTCTGAGCTTGAGGAGGAGGTATTGGAGGCTCAGGGGGACGCCCCTGTTGGACCTCCGGGGAGACTGTTTGTTCCAGATCAGTTGCGACAAAAGGTGATCGAGGCACACCATAACTCAGTTTTTGCAGGACACCCGGGGAGTAAAGCAATTGTGGATCTCCTCTCGCGTCGGTTTTGGTGGCCTAACTTACATAAGGAGGTGGTAACTTTTGTCGCGTCCTGTGGGGTTTGTGCGCGCTCTAAGACCTCACATACCCGTCCGTCTGGGGCCCTCTTACCTTTGAAGATCCCGGAGCGTCCTTGGACTCATCTGTCTATGGACTTTATTACGGACCTCCCTCCGTCTTCGGGTAAAACGGTCATACTCGTTGTAGTGGACAGGTTCAGCAAGATGGCACATTTTATCGCTCTTCCTGCTCTTCCTAATGCTAAAACTCTTGCGCAGGTGTTCATTGGGGAGATTGTGAGGCTTCACGGGGTACAATCCGAGGTGGTGTCAGATCGGGGGTCTCAGTTTGTGTCCAAATTCTGGAAGGCGTTTTGTACACGGCGGGGGATGCATTTATCGTTCTCATCGGCTTTTCATCCTCAGACCAATGGTCAGACGGAACGTATGAACCAGAGCTTGGAGACATATCTCCGGTGTTTTGTGTCAGAGAACCAGGAGGACTGGGCTTCTTTCTTACCTCTGGCAGAGTTTGCTCTTAATAATAGGCGGAGCGAGTCCACTGGTAAGTCCCCGTTTTTTGGGGCATATGGTTTTCACCCCCAGTTTTGTACTTTCAGTAGGGGGGGCTCTTCGGGGGTTCCTGAGGAGGAACGATTTTCCTCATCACTCGCTTCAGTATGGAGAGGGGTGCTGAAGAATCTGAATACTATGGGGAACCGATACAAACGTATGGCTGATAGGAGGAGAGTGTCTGGTCCGGACCTAAGTGTGAACGATCGGGTACGGTTGTCTACCAGGAATATAAAACTTAAGGTTCCCTCCTGGAAACTGGGTCCCAGGTTCATCGGGCCGTACAGGATCAGTTCTATAATTAATCCGGTGGCATTCCGTCTTGACCTCCCCCCTACGTTTAAAATTCACAACGTGTTCCACAGATCATTGCTTAAGAGGTATGTGGCGCCTGTGGTACCGTCATCTTTACCTCCTCCTCCAGTGGTGGTCAATGGTAACTTGGAGTTCCAGGTATCGAGGGTCATCGATTCACGCTTTAATCGCCGGTCCCTTCAGTACCTGGTTCATTGGAAGGGGTATGGTCCTGAGGAGAGGATGTGGGTTCCTGCGTCGGATATTAACGCAGACCGATTAGTTCGGGCCTTCCACACGACTTACCCGGATAAACCTGGCCCTGAGGGTCCGGAGGCCCCTCGTAGAAGGGGGGGTACTGTCACGGGTGTGTCGCCACGAAGATCGTCACGATTACACAGCCTGACTTCTCGCAGCTGAGTTTTTGGTGCTTTGTGTTTTTCGGCAGTAAGGGAGTTAACTCTCTCTCTCTCTGTGCTAGACGCCTCGCCCAGCTGCAATCAATGTTGCTGTAGTGGAACTCCTTCAAATGCCTGCCGGTCTGTTAGGGAAGTGTCAGTGAAAGCATTTCATGCAGACTAACAGAGCGGATCGTGGTATTTGGAGTTTCAGAGCGAAGTGTATTTGGAGTGTTTTTTCCCTTCATTTATCTCCTTTCCCGTTGGTGTTCCCTCTGTTGTAGTTGTGTAGTTTTTGTATGCAAGGTGGTTTTGGTTTTACCCTTGTACTGTCTCGTTCGTCTAAGTACTGAGTGTGGGCATATTATTACCTGTCCCCTTTTGTTGTGATCAGGGGTCCTTCTCAGGACTAGATTACTTAGGTTCAGGGATCCTCAGGAGGTAGGGGTTACGCTGGCGGCCTGAACCTCTGTACCTTCAACAGTACCTCCAGGTAGAGGGATTAGTCAGGGCCCCAGCTTAGGGTCAGCTTAGGCCCCCTACCTCCAGTACACAGAGACAGCGTGACAGACACACCTGGACACTGCAAGGCTCGGTGCCCTGGAACAGAGATGGATGGCCCGCCTGTCCAACATTGAATTCACCATCAAATACCGGGCAGGACGCTCAAATGCCAACGCGGATGCCCTGTCTAGAATGCCGAACTTACCGGACGTAGGGGAAGATCCAGAAGATCTGGAAGAAGTTGAGCTCCCTGCGTTCCCCCGTCATGGGATTACCCTGTATTCCCACCGTGTGAAGGACAGGCGCTCCGTGACGTTCAATCCCTTGCCCCACTATAACTAGGCGGAGACGCAAGACAATGATCCCGCAGTCCATTTGGTGAAGGAAATGCTGACCCAGGCCGATGCCCGTCTTGACCCAGATGCTCCGGAGGAGACCAAGCAACTGTGGAAGGAGAAAAGTAAGTTGTTCCTCTACAGGGAGAAGCTGTGCCGGAGAATGGTTAACTCTCGAACACATGAGTTGAACTGGCAGGTAGTGGTCCCAAGACGAGACACGGCTATGGTTCTGGAGGCATACCACAACGGAGCAGGGCATTTCGGATGAAAGAAGCTGGAGTTCTTGTTGCGTGAACGGTTCTACTGGGTAGGCATGAGAGAAGCCATCGAGAGGTGGTGCAGAGACTGTGGCCCATGCCACCTGAGAAGAAAAGACCGAGCCAGCCAGAAGACTCCCCTGCAGCCCATCATCACCAGACAGCCACTGGAACTGGTAGCCCTGGACCATGTGAAACTGGCTCCAAGCAGATCTGGGTATGTCTACGCCCTCACAATCGTAGATCATTACTTCCGGTTCCTGGTGGTGGTCCCGGTCAAGGACTTAACGGCTCAAACAGCAGCTAGAGCCTTCCAGCAGCACTTCTACGGTCCACACGGGTACCCGGACCAAGTGTTGACAGACCAAGGACCAGCCTTCGAAGCGGAGGTCTTCCAGGAGTTCTGCAAACTGTATGGCTGCAAGAAGATAAGAATAACGCCCTATCACCCTCAAACCAATGGACTCTGCGAGAAGATGAACCAGGTGGTGATAGATCTGCTAAAAACATTGCCCCTGGAAGAACGCAGTCTGTGGCCTGAGAAACTGCCCGATCTGGTGGACCTGTATAACCACATCCCTGTAGGTTCCACCAACTGTAGGCTTACCTAATGAGAGCAAGACCTGGTAAGCTGCCTTTTGACCTGGATATGGGAGTCCTGACGCCTGAGGAAACCTCGCCAGAGGCAGACTGGGATACAGAACGGCAGCAGCAGAAACGGAAAGTACAGGAGAGCGTCGAGCGAAGTCTGTCTCAAGCTAGAGAAAGGCAAGAGAAGGCTTATAACCAGTATGCTCCCGCTGTTCCCCTGGTACCTGGAGAGCAGGTCTTGAAGAGGAAGAGGCGGCTCCACAAGTTGGACGACCAGTGGGAGAAGGACCCGTACACCGTACTGCCATCAAGCCATGAGAACCCAAAAATCTGCGTAATCAGTAAGGATGGAGGAGAAACCACAGCCATTGTCTCCAGAGACCACCTGAAGAAGTGTCCCGAGCAGCTGCAAAGCCCTGAAGAAGATCAAGGAAACCCTCAACACGCAGAGGAAAGGGGAGAAATGATCAGTACCGTACTCGGAGACTTCCCCCGGTCTTGGACACAAGTAAACGACGCTGTCATGGTACCCGTCCTCACCTTTCTCCAGCCAGCCCTGCAAGTGCCTACAGAGGAACCGGTAGAGCTGGAAGAGCAGCTGGCCCAAGAGGCAAAAGAGTCCACACCAGCAGTACAGGAGGATCAACCCTCTGCTAGTAGTGAGCCTGCCGTGCCCCTAGTGAGCCAAAGAGTGAGCAGACAGCTGCCCAGCTTACCCATAACAGCTCCTACACCCTGTAGTGCAGAACCAGTTAGTGAGCTCCGTAGGTCCACTAGAGTCACTAGAGGTCAGATGCCCGCTCGCTGGAGAGTCTAAACTAATGCACTGTGAATTTATCTGCTAGCTGTTTATGGTTTATGTTTGTTGCCTGTTATTAATTATGTTTCTCAGTTACCCTGCAGATTTTTATGGACTAACAGGTTATGGACGCTAGATAACCGGAACAGTTTTGTAGATAGTTGCACCTTGGTGCCTCTTGCGAAGATGGCCGCGGAAGAGAAAACCTGTCTGGCGTGGCCTCCTTGCGGCCCAAAGTAGTTAGTCTACCCTTGCAGCCACGCCCAAGGACAACGCAATTGGTTTGCTTTGGACAGGTCCCATACTTCGCTTAAAGCTTCACCTTGGGTGATATGGACACCCGGTTGCGGACACGCCGTGACCTTTAAAGAATTAAAGCTTCTTGTAAATATGTTATTGTATTATTGTTATACCCTGTTATTATGTTTTAAAAATGTGTTTAGTCCCGGACTACTAAAATTTACTAGGGGGGAATGTGACACCCCAGGGGTCTGGTTGCCACAGTAATAGAGATATTATGTCTGAGAGCAAGTGGGATGTTTCTCTGGTCAGGAGTCCTAAGCATGCAACACTGCCCGCCCAGACCTGGGAGGGGAGGAATCTGCCCTTATAAACTGGGTCTGGGGCGGGATTAGGAGAGACAGAGACAGAGCCTGCAAAACAAGCAGAGCAGTCAGATCCTAGAGTGAAGCTACAGACACAGCAAAAGATACATCAGGAGCTCTGTAGGAGCAGAGGCAGAAGGCCAGGGGCTTTGAGCAGAGATATAGCTCGCCCTGGCTGAAGTTACTAAAACCGGACACAGGAGTCCGAGGCTGTGGGGACTGATATTTACCCAGCAGCAGAAACCAGCCGGCAGGGGATTCCAGGTCCTCTGGCCATAGAAGCCCGGAGGCTCAGTCACAAAG
Source organism: Phyllobates terribilis (assembly GCF_046119375.1). NCBI lineage: Eukaryota > Metazoa > Chordata > Amphibia > Anura > Dendrobatidae > Phyllobates > Phyllobates terribilis. Next base: position 7,923,514 of record NW_027362792.1, read on the forward strand.
AAGGGACCAGCGCCGCCATCCAGGAGCGGAGGCTAACAGAAGGCCCCAAGTCACCAGCCATACAGGTGAGCACTACACGTTATACTCAGGGACATGGTCTACTTGTAACCGCTGACAGCAAGGTAGCCAGGAAGAGTGCAGATAAATGGGGAGGCCTACAACTCCACCTGGCCAGGGGAACTCCTGCTTGCTCGCAGACTGACCAGGCCCCTTATACTAGCCAGTACTCCCGGGAGGGTCTGCCTTGTACCATCAGTAAAGACCCTGAACTGCACCTCACGTCTCTGTGATTCCTTGCCGCACAAGCACCATTAGCACTGGGACCCTCACACCATCACTCCCATCATCTCTCACATTAGCTGCCCTGAGGCAATACTTCTCCCGTGGGGAGTTATGCCATACTCGGCTGCGCAAACAAAATCAGCCTCAGCGGTCGGCAGCGCAGAGGCGGTCCCCACTGACCGCAATCCACAAGTGGCGTAGTCGGACATTTGCTATACATTAAGACTGCCACTGGTTTGACCACCCTGGGCACGGACCGGGTCACCACCACATGGAGACTAGAACCCCCAGCTTTCTACAACAGGCCCGGTTCCGGGTTCTCCTGCACAACACAGGCCCAGGGGGCGCGTCATGCGCGTCTTTTCAAAAGGAATAAAATGGGGAGGGAAAGGTTAGATTTTAAAAACAAAAATCCAAATGACAATAGCAGAAGCCAGAATGTCAATGTAACTGGGGATTCCCAGCCAGTCTCCCATGTCAGTACTTGCCCAACCTCAAGCTGCATAGCAGCTGCAATCTGACAAGGGCAATCACATTCAGCTTAGAATGGCTGTTGACATGCAGAAATCACATGTGCGTGTCTTTTCAAAAGGAATAAAATGGGAGGGAAAAGAAAGATGTAAAAAACAAAAATCCAAATGACAATAGCTTCAGCAAAAATGTCAACGGAACAAGGGTTTCCAGGTCCATCTCCCATGCCGTTACTTGCCCAGCCTCAAGCTGCATAGCAGCTGCAATCTGACAAGGGCAGGCACATTCAGCTTAGAATGGACATTGACGGAAACATGTCAAATGTGCATGTCTTTTCAAAAGGAATAAAATGGGGAGGGAAAGGTTAGATTTTAAAAACAAAAATCCAAATGACAATAGCAGCAGCCAAAGTTTCAACAGAACTGGGGATTCCCAGCCAGTTTCCCATTCCAGTACTTGCCCAACCTCAAGCTGTTTAGCGGCTGTGATCTGACGAGGGAAGGCACATTCAGCTTTGTATGGCCATTAACATGCAGATGTCACATGTGCGCTTCTTTTCAAAAGGAATGAAATGGGGAGGGAAATGTAAGATTTTACAAACAAAAATCCAAATGACAATTCCCTGGGGATTCCCAGCCAGTGTCCCATGCTGGTACTGGCCCAGCCTCAAGCTGCATAGCTGCTGCAATCTGAGGAGAGAAGGCACATTCAACTTAGAATGGCTGTTGACGTGCAAGAGTCACATGTGCGCGTCTTTTCAAAAGGAATAAAATGGGGAGAGAAAGGTTATACATTAAACAACAAAAATCCAAATGACAATAGCAGCAGCCAAAATGTCAATGGATCCAGGGATTCCCAGCCAGTCTCCCATGCTGGTACTTGCCCAGTCTCAAGCTGTGTAGCGGCTGCAATCTGACGAGGGCAGGCACAATCAGCTTAGAATGGCCGTTGACGTGCAGATGTCACATGTGCGTGTCTTTTCAAAAGGAATAAAATGGGGAGGGAAAGGTTAGATTAAAAAAAAAAAAAAATCCAAAAGACAATAGCAGCAGCCAAAATGTCAACGTAACCGGGAATTCTCAGCCAATTTCCCATGCAGGTACTTTCCTGGCCTCAAGCTGCGTAGCGGCTGCGTTCTTATGAGAGAAGGCACATTCGGCATAGAATGGCCATTGACATGAAGATGTCACATGTGCGTGTGACGCACCCCTGGGCCGGTGTCGCGCTGCGGAGGCGAGGGCTTACCCGGAGCCGGATCTGGTGAGGGTTGTAGTCTCGTGGCGGTGACCCGGTCCGTGCCCAGGGAGTCAAACTGGACGGCAGTCTATTGGTAGAAAATGGTTGATGACTACGCCACCCGTTGAGTGCAGCCAGGGGGCTGCTGCTGCAGGGCAGACCGCTGAGGCCGGTGGAAGGATGGTGCAGTGTGTTAGTATAACCCCCAACGGGAGGGGTATGGCCTCAGGGCAGCCGACGTGGATGATGGGGGTAGCAGGAACCACTCAGAGACGGTATGGTGGAGTTCAGGGTCTTTACTGGTAACAACGATAGACCCTCCCGGAGTACTTGCTAGCGAACGGGGCCTGGTCAGTCCTTGAGCAGATGGGATCTCCCCTGGCCAGGCGTAGTTGTAGGCCTCCCAAGCTGACTGTACTCTTCTGGCTACCTTGCTAGAAGCTGATGTAAGTAGCCCACGTCCCTGAGTGTACCGTGTGGTGCTCACCCGTATGGCCGGTGACTCGGGGCCTTCTAATGGCTTCCGCTCCATGATGGCGGTGCTGGTCCCACGCGTGTGACCGGGCCTTCGGGCTTCTGGGCCAGGGGACCTGAAATCCCCTGCCTGACGGATTCTGCTGCTGGGTAGAAGTTAGTCCCCACAGCCTCGGACTCCGGGTCCGGTAAAGAATCTTCTTAGTCAGGGCGAGCTCTGTAGCTGCCAGCCCCTGACTCCTTGTGACTCTGCTGCTTCCTATGCTGCTCTTGTCTCTGCTCTTCCTGGACTGACTAACCCTGCCTCAGCCCCGGGTTTATACAGGGGAAGTTCTTCCCCTCCCAAGGCTGGGCAGGAGGTGTGGCATGCACAGGATCCCTGACCAAAGGACCTCCCACCTGCTCTCAGACGTAATATCTCTATCACTGTGACAACCAGACCCCTGGGGTGTCACACTCCCCCCTAGTGAAATTTAGTACTCCGGGACTAAACATTTTTTTTTAGAAAAATATAACAAGGTATAACAAATAACAATAAAATACAATAAGGAAACACAATAAGATGGTCACGGCGTGTCCGCAACCGGGTGCAGTCTTTGAAGAAAAGCAAAGGTGTCCATTTCACCAACACAGGGAGACGTAACCAGGTAGGGGCCTGTCCTACCCCGAGTCCTTAACAGTCTCTAGTCCATCCTGGGTTACGCTCCAACTATGTACAAAGGATTCCCGGTAAATCCACCAGAGACTCCTAAAAACAACTAGAAACACAAAATTACACACAAGCAACAATAAACAGGTAAACATTATAAAATAGCTTAACCATTTAGATCCTCCAACGTGCGGGTAACTGGCCTCTAGTGGCCCTAGTGGACCTACGGAGCTGACTGTCTGGCCCTGAACTACAGGGTGTAGGAGCTGTCAAGGGTAAACTGGGCAGCTGTCTACCGGTTCTTTGTCTCACTAGGGGTACGGCAGGCTCACTATAAGCAGAGGGTTGATTCTCCTGTTCTGCTTGGGTGGAGTCTTCTGCCTCCTGGACCGGCTGCTCTTCCAGCTCTACCCGTTGCTCCGTAGGTTCTTGGGATGATGGTTGGAGGAAGGTGAGTACGGGTACCACAACTGCACCATTGACTTGAGTCCAAGACCGAGGGAAGTCCCCGAGCACGGTACTAACCATATCTTCCCTTTCTTCCATGGGTCGATGGTCTTCCTGTTCCTCCTCAGGGTTCCTCAGTTGTTCGGGACACTTCTTCAGGTGGTCCCGGGATACAATGGCTGTGGTTTCCCCTCCGTCTTTACTGATGGTACAGACCTTCGGGTTCTCGTGGCTTGAGGGCAGTACGGTGTACGGGTCCTTCTCCCACTGGTCGTCCAACTTGTGGAGCCGTCTCTTCCTCTTCAAGACCTGCTCTCCGGGTACCAGGGGAACAGCGGGAGCATACTGGTTGTAAGTCTTCTCTTGTCTTTCCCTAGCCTGACAGAGACTTCGCTCCACGCTCTCCTGCACTTTCCGGTACTGCTGCTGCCTCTCTGTGTCCCAGTCTGTTTCTGGTGAAGTGTCCTCGGGCGTCAGGACTCCCATTTCCAGGTCAACAGGTAACTTACCAGGTCTTGCCCTCATTAGGTAAGCCGGGGTACAGTTGGTGGAACCTACCGGGATGTGGTTGTATAGGTCCACCAGATCGGGCAACTTCTCAGGCCACAGACTGCGTTCTTCCAGGGGCAACATTTTTAGAAGATCCATTACCACCTGGTTCATTTTCTCACAAAGTCCATTAGTTTGCGGATGGTAGGGTGTCGTCCTTATCTTCCGGCAGCCATACAGATTGCAGAATTCCTGGAAGACCTCCGCTTCAAAGGCAGGTCCCTGGTCCGTCAGCACTTGGTCTGCTCTTCCTGGACTGACTAACCCTGCCTCAGCCCCGGGTTTATACAGGGGAAGTTCTTCCCCTCCCAAGGCTGGGCAGGAGGAGTGGCATGCACAGGATCCCTGACCAAAGGACCTCCCACCTGCTCTCAGACGTAATATCTCTATCACTGTGACAACCAGACCCCTGGGGTGTCACACGTGTCTTTTCAAAAGGAAGATAATAGGGAGGGAAAGGTTAGATTTTAAAAACAGAAATCCAAAAATCCAAATGACAATAGCAGCAGCCAAAATGTGAACAGACCCGGGGATTCCCAGCCAGTCTCCCATGCTGGTACTTGCGCAGCCTCAAGCAGCATAGCAGCTGCAATCTGACAAGGGGAGCCACATTCCGCTTAGAATGGCGGTTGACGTGCAAATGTCACATGTGCGTGTCTTTTCAAAAGGAATAAAATTGGGAGGGATGGGTTAGATTTTAAATAAAAAATCCAAAAATCCAAATGACAATAGGACCAGCCAAAATGTCAACGGAACAGGGGATTCACAGCTAGATAACCATGCTGGTACTTGCCTGGCCTCAAGCTGTGTAACGGCTGCAATCTGACGAGGGCAGGCACAATCAGCTTAGAATGGCCTCTGACGTGCAAATGTCACATGTGCGCGTCTTTTCAAAGGAATAAAATGGGGAGGGAAAGGTTAGATTTTAATAACATAAATCCAAAAATTCAAAAATGCAAATGACAATAGCAGCAGCCAAAATGTCAACAGAGCCAGCGATTCCCTGCCAGTCTCCCATGCTGGTACTTGAACAGCCTCAACCTGCTTAGCAGCTGCAATTTGACAAGGAAGGCACATTCAGCTTAGAATGGCTGTTGCCATGCAGATGTCACATGTGCGTGTCTTTCCAAAAGGAATAAAATGTGGAGGGAAAGGTTATATTTTAAAAACAAAAATCCAAATGACAATAGCAGCAGCCAAAATGTCAGGGCAACCAGAGATTCACAGCCAGTCTCCCATGCTTGTACTTGCCTGGCTTAAAGCTGCATAGCAGCTGCAATCTGACGAGGGAAGGCACATTCAGCTTAGAATGGACATTGATGTACAGTTTTCACATGTGCGTGTCTTTTCAAAAGGAATAAAATGGGGAGGGAAAGGTTAAATTTTACAAACAAAAATCCCAAATGAAAATAGAAGCAACCAAAATGTCAATGGAACAAGGAATTCCAAGCCAGTCCACCATGCCAGTACTTACCCAGTCTCAAGCTGCATAGCTGTTGCAATTTGACAAGGGCAGCCACATTCAGCTTAGAATGGCCATCGAGATGCAGATGTCACATGTGCGCGTCTTTTCAAAAGGAATAAAATAGGGAGGGAAATGTTAGATTTTAAAAACAAAAATCCAAAAATCCAAATGACAATAGCAGCAGCCAAAATGTCAATGGAACTGGGGATTCCCAGCCAGTCTCCCATGCTGGAATTAGCCCAGCTTCAAGCTGCACAGCGGCTTTGATCAGACGAGGGTAGGCACATTCAGCTTAGAATGGCCTTTGATGTGCAGCAGTCACATGTGCGCGTCTTTTCAAAAGGAATAAAATGGGGAGGGAAAGGTTAAATTTTAAAAACAAAAATCCAAATGATAATCGCAGCAGCCAAAATGTCAATGGAACCAGGGATTCCCAGCCAGTCTCCCATGCCAGTACTTGCCCAGCCTCAAGCTAAGTAGCAGCTGCAATCTGACAAGGGCACGTACATTCAGCTTAGAATGGCCGTTGACGTACAGATGCCATATGTGCGCGTCTTTTCAAAAGGAATAAAATGGGGAGGGAAAGGTTAAATTTTAAAAACAAAAATCCAAAAGACAATAGCAGCAGCCAACATGTCAATGGAATCAGGGATTCCCAGCCAGTCTCCCATGCCAGTACTTGCCTGGCCGCAAGCTGGGTAGCGGCTGTGTTCTGACGAGAGCAGACACATTCAGCTAAGAACAGCCGCTAAAGGCAGAAGTCCCATGTGCGGGTCTTTTCAAAAGGATTAAAATGGGGAAGGAAAGGTTAGATTTTAAAAACAAAAATCCAAAAATCCAAATGACAATAGCAGCAGCCAAAATGTCAATGGAACCAGGGATTCCCAGCCAGTCTCCCATTTCAGCATAAGCCCAGCCTCAAGCTGTGTAGCAACTGCAGTCTGATGAGGGCAGGCACAATCAGCTTAGAATGGCCGTTAACATGGAGAAGTCACATGTACGCGCCTTTTCAAAAGGAATAAAATGGGGAAGGAAAGGTTAGATTTTAAAAACAAAAATCCAAAAATCCAAATGACAAAAGCAGCAGCCAAAATGTCAATGCAACCAGAAATTCCCAGCCAGTCTCCCATGTCTGTACTAGTGTTGAGCCACCCCTGTAGTGCTCGAGTTCGGTTCGGTTCGTCGAACACCTTCGAACACCGTTAAAACCAATGGCAGGCAAACAAAAACACATAGAAACACATAGAAAACACCTTCAAAGGTGTCCAAAAGCTGACAAACTGCTCAGAAGACACAACTAACACATGGAAAAGTGACAAGTACATATAGTCATGCGAAAAGAAAAGAGGTGGAGGAGTAAAAGGAGGGGGAGACACAGATATAGGCATGTCATGCCCTTCTAAAATCCAAAAAGTGAGAAGCCAACATGTTCAGTCCGCTCCTGCCCATGCCACCTCCATGTCACCAGGTTTGTGCCAGAGCCACGGTGAACCTTGACAGCCAGCCCCCCTCTTCCAATACTGGTGCCTGTCCGCTGGTGGGTCGAGCGAGCCCCCCTGTGGTGGAGGCAGCTCTAAGCTTTTTAATTTAAATTGTCTCTCTAATTTGAATGCATACACTTTAAATCCATTTACAAGGATCTATTGGAGGGCAAGTCTCATTCCAGCAGCCGCGTAATTCCAGCTCCAGTAGCGTCCACTAAAGCTGCTGCAGTTAAAAAGCTTTTATAAGGATCAAGCTCGGCTGTCCACCGCAAGGCATCCTACTGCCAGTCCCAGCCCCTATGCCTTGGGGTGCCTCCTGATGCTCTTCACTGAGTATCCCGTGGTCCCGAAGCATTTCCTTTGAAAAAATTAAGTGTCCAAACTACAGGTGGTGTAGCTTGCTTAACAGCCGAGATAATCCGCTGACTAGCAGACACTGCTACTAGGCACAAAGTATTTCCTGGGCTAGATGCAGTTAAAAATTTGTAATTAGATACTCTCGTTGGATGCTGAGAAAGCATTCCATAGAGTCTCCTGGCACGCCATATATGATTCTCGTAAAAAGCTTGGGGTAGGGGTCTAGGGGACCCTTTTATAGCCAAAATCACGGCCCTGTATCACAATACGTCACCTAGGCTGAAGATAAATGGAACTGTAGCACCCTGAGGGCTCGGTTGCTACAGACGTATTGCACCTCACCCAGAGGTGTGATATCTCACTCTCAGGTAAGGATGGAGTGTGGATCAGGACCCGACACCTGCATGCATTACACCACATTGCCGTGGGGCAGGGCGACCAATATGCCTCTGAGATGGGCACGTCAGTCCCTGTCCCTGGCTGGAGTGGGGGGAGGGAACACTGAGGAAGGGGAACCCTGTAGCGCAGGAGCAGGGAGGAAGCAGTTCCTGGGTGCATTGAGAAGGGAGTATAAAAGGTGGGCACCATCTTAGTTCAGTGCGGAGAAGTCTGAGCAGAAGTGGCAGGGAGCAGGGGCTCTGCATAAGCTCTGCTCCGGAGGCGGGTCTAGTAACAGAGGCCCAGGCCTGGAAGAGGGAGAAGGAAGGAAGAGGAGCGGAGAAGGCTCCAGGAACGAGGAATGAAGGGATCCCAGGGGTGAGGACGGGCGAGTCGCCACCGCACGCCCGAATCCACCTGCGTGGAGGGGTCAGGCCAAAGGGGGAGACCGGTCCCCGAAACTAGTGGAGTCAGGAAACGACCCTCAGCTAGAAACCGGAGGCTGTGACATTTTATGTGGCGCAGCCCCTCGCTACGCCCGCTAGGAAGGCACCACATAGGGTCAGGGAAACTGGCGCCAAGTTTACCAAGAGGAGGCCCGAGGCAGCCGGACAGAAGGGTTGGTAAGAAAGGCCAGACAGAGGACACACAAAGGGGGTCCTGTGAAGCGCTCCAAAGTTATCTGGGAGTGTCTGAGCCACTCACCTGGTGAGCACAGTACGACGTGGGCAGCCGTTACCTGCAGATGTGGTCTGGATAATAAGAACTGTGAGTAAAGGCCCTGGACTGCATCACTGACTCCGTGTCGTTACTGCTGCTACCCTGCACCATCACCCCCATCCTCCGCATACACTGCCCTGAGGCTATACTCCTCCCGTGGGGAGTTATGCTACGCTCTGCTGCACCCACAACACCAGCCTCAGCGGTCTGCCCTGCAGCGGCGGTTCACTCTGACCGCAATCCACTGGTGGCGTTGTCGGACATTTAAACATCAAAATCACATAAATAGTTCCGCCACTGGTTTGACCGCCCTGAGCCACGGAACCGGGTCGCCGCCATGGAGACTACAACCACCAGCATCCACCAAAAAGGGTCCGGCTCCGGGTGTCCCAAGGCCCAGGGGGTGCATCAGAACATTTTCATCACCTTTCACAATCACCAATGGGACAAGGCAGGGATGTCCTCTGTCCCCTCTCTTATACATCCTAGTGACGGAGCACCTGCTCTCATCAATTCGCCATAACCCCAATATTAGGTGGATTGAGGTGGGAGGCACCGAGTACAAGTGCTCTCTATTTGCTGATGATGTCCTTGTATATATCACTCAATCACATATATCCATCCATGCTGTTATGGCTGAAATAGATCACTTTGTTACATGGCCAAATTTTAAAATCAATGCAGCAAAGTCTGAGGCCCTCGATGTCTCCCTCCCCAAATCCATACAGGATTCCATCCTAGTCCAACTTTCCCTTTGTCTGGCCCTCACAGGGTATTAAATACTTAGGAATTCCTATTCATAGAGACCTCTCCCATCTATGTTATCTTAATTTTGGGCCCTTTATTGAACAACTCCATACAGACCACGGATGGCAAGTTAGAACTGTAAGATTCACTACGTGAACCACTGGTGTTTTGTGGAAAAGCACATGTACACTGTGTTCCAAATTATTATGCAAAAAGTGTTTAGGAGTGATAAGGGAAGAATTTGTTTGTTTGTCAGTTAAACTCATTGATGGTGATGTGTGTCAGGGCTCTTTATATCACTGTAAGCAATTGCAGACACCTGTGCTAATTAGTTTGGCAGGTGTGTCCAATGAAAGGCAAGACTACTTAAGAAGGCTGTCTCACATTATTAAGCAGCCTACATTTTCTGCCAAAATGGGAAAGAAAAAGGATGTGTCGGCTGCTGAGAAGCAACAAATTGTGGAGTGTTTAGGTCAAGGCATGACTACAAACAACATTGTGCGATGATCAGGATGAAGTGTCTTGGCAATCAAGAAGTATGTAGCTGATTCACAGTACACACGTGTGCATGCTGATAAGGGCAAATTGAGGACTCTTTTCTCCAGGCAATTACGTCAGGTTAAAAGAGCAGTGGCAAAAAAGCCTTGTCATAGCTGCAGACAAGTTTTTGAAGCTGCTGGTGCCTCCAACGTCCCCCAAACAACAAGATGCAGGGTCCTTTAGAGGTTTGCAGCTGTGCATACGCCATCCTATCGACCTCCTCTATCCACTTCACACAAGCAGAAACGGCTCCAGTGGGCCAAACATTACATGAAGACTGATTTCAAAACTGTTTTGTTCACGGATGAGTGCCGTGCAGCGCTCGATGGTCCAGATGGATGGAGTGGGGGATGGCTGGTTGATGGACACCCCACGCAAACACGGCTACAGCGCCAACAAGGAAGAGGTGGAGTAATGTTTTGGGCTAGAATCATGGGGAGAGAGATTGTCGGCCCCTTTAGGATCCCTGAAGGGGTAAAGATGAACTCCATAATGTATGTGGATTTTCTCAAACAGCACTTCCTGCCATGGTTCAAGAAGATACCCGTGTATTTCACAGCAAGATCATTTTTATGCATGATAATGCACCATCTCATGCTGCACATAACACATCTTCATCTCTGCCTGATATGGGCATAAAAGTGGACAAACTTATGGTGTGACCCCCATGCTCCCCTGACCTCTACCCCATTCAGAACCTCTGGAGCATCATCAAAAGGAGTGTCTATGATGGCGGGAGGCAGTTCACATCTAAGCAACAGCTCTGGGAGGGTATTCTGTCCTCATGCAAAACAATTGAAGCAGAAACCATCCAAAACCTGACAAATTCAATGGACGAGAGAGTTCAGAAGCTCCTTTCAAACAAGTGGTCCTATGTGAAAATGTAACATCACCTAGAATAAAGTTTTGAGTTGAAAACTGTTTGATTTCAGTTTATAATAACCTGTTAATGCTTATAATTTCAAAAATGACCATTTTTTTGGTCTTTATTAAAATGAAAAGGTTGATCGAAAAGTTTGGGGGATCTAAGAGTGTGGCAACCCAGTAGTCATGATTACTTTGAATTCTGACAATATGAGGGTCATGTTGCAGGTAGTGCAGCAAGAAGGAACTTATGTGTCTTGTGCATCTCGGAGCCCCAAAATTATTTTCCGGGCTAGATGCAGCTAAAAATTATTATTAATTTTAAATCTGGTGGAGCTTAGTATAGATGGCCAAATAGGATCAGTGCTGCACACTGCTACAAAGCCCAAATTATTTTCCAGCCAAGATACAGATAAACATGATTAGTAATTTTAAATCTGGTGGAGCTTATTATAGATGGCCTAATAGAATCAGTGCTGCACACTGCTACAAAGCCCAAATTATTTTCCAGCCAAGATACAGATAAACATGATTAGTAATTTGAAAGCTTAAAACGGTTGGTGAGTTGATTTTAACCAATCATCATGCTTTTACTCTCCCCAGGATGACACAGGGGTAGAAAAGTCGTTTCGGATCTATGATTTGTTCATCTTTATGAACGTGAGTCTGTGTACATTATCAGTGGAGAGCCGCGTGCGCTTATCTGTCAGCACACCACCAGCAGCGCTGAACACACGTTCAGACAGAACGCTGGCTGCGGGGCATGACAAGATCTCCAAGGCGTAAGTGGCTAGCTCTGGCCATTTATCCAGATTGGAAGCCCAAAAAGAGCAAGGGTCCAGTGACACAGTCATGGCTTCAATGTTTACATGGAGATACTCCTGTCTCTAGGCGTTGACTATGTGTCAGACTTCTTGTCTCCTGTGGCCTTGCAAAGGATGGGCTAAAAAAGTGGTGAAATGATTCCGCAAAATTGATGTTACCAGCAGATACTGTGGTTCTGTTACGGTTTGAGTGCTGAACACTTGACGGTCCCACGGTTGGCAAGTTGGAACTGTGAGATTCACTACGTGCACCACTGGTGTTTTGTGGAAAAGCATATGTAAGATTCTGCAACAGACTCTGCTGATACTCCTGCATGCGTGCATCCCTTTCTATGGCAGGAATAATTTCTGCAAATTTACTTTTGTACCGGGGATCTAACAGTGTGGCAACCCAGTAGTCAGGATTATTTCTAATTCTCACAATTCGAGGGTCATGTTGCAGGTAGTGCAGCAAGAAGGCACTGATGTGTGTTGCGCATCCAAGAGCACCAAGTCCCTGTTGTGTTGGTGGCGAGGTAGCAATCATACTTCCTTCCTCTGTCCTCTCCCCCCAACCTCGCACAACAGAAATGTGATCAAGGTCTCCCTCATCTGATGAGTCTTCCATCAGTTCGTCCTCCACTTCTTCCTGGGCTCCTGCACCTTCCTCACTAGTTTGGCTGCTACCATGCGCCCTGGTAAAACCATCTCCCCCACCCTCACATGCCTGCCGCCTTGGTGCTGCCGACCGTCTGGACCTTGCAGATGTTAGCCCTTCCGCATACAACTCCTCCTCCTCTACTTCCTCCACCTCCTCTTGTGCCACCAGCTGACTCGGAATTTTGTTTAACATGTGCTCCAGCATGTAAATCACCGGAATAGTCATGCTGATAATGGCATCGTCAGCACTAAACATCTTCGTCGCCATTTCAAAACTGTGCAGAAGGGTGCATAGGTCCCTGATCTGAGACCACTCCTCCAGCGTGATTTGCCCCACCTCTGGATCTCGTTGGCCCAGGCTATACGTCAGAACGTATTGCACCAGGGCTTGTCAGTGCTGCCACAGTCGCTGCAACATGTGCAGAGTTGAATTCCACTGGGTAGGCACATCGCATTTTAGCCGGTGAAGTGGCAGGCCCAACGACTTCTGTAGAGATGTAAGTCGCTGAGCTGCGGGATGCGAACGGCGGAAGTGAGCACACAGCGACCGTGCCCTCTGCAGAAGGCCATCTAGTCTGGGATAGTGGGCTAAAAATTGCTGGACAACCAGGTTCAACACGTGAGCCATACAAGGCACGTGTGTGACATTGCCCCGGCGAAGGGCCGCACCCAGGTTTGCAGCATTGTCGCACACGGCCTTCCCTGGTTTCAGGTCCAGTGGAGACAACCATTCATGAAATTGGTTCTCCAGAGCTGACCACAACTCCTCAGCTGTGTGACTCACATTTCCCAGAGATTTCAAAGTAAAAACCGCCTGATGACGTTGAGCCCTACTGCCAGCATAGTAAGGAGGTGTGCAGGATCCCTTCTGCGCAGTTAGAAAGCTTGTGGCATGACCAGACAGGCTTTGGGTGCAGGTGGAAGACCGAGAGGAGGTTGAGGAGGCAGAAGCAGTGGAGGAACTTTGACATAAAGAGTATTGACGCACAACTCGTGGGGACGGCAAGACTTGGACAGCAGCCCCTTGTCCTGCTGTCACCATAGTTAACCAGTGCCCAGTCAGCGACATGTAACGCCCCTGTCCATGCCTACTCATCCAAGTGTCTGTGGTGAAATGCACCCTGTCACACACAGAGTTTCTCAAAGAAGCGGTGATGTTGTGTGCGACATGCTGGTGGAGCGCAGGCACACCTTTCTTTGAGAAGTAGTGCCGACTGGGCATCTGGTACTGGGGCACTGCGACGGACATAAGGTCTCGAAAATCCTCTGTGTCCACCAGGCGGAAAGGCAGCATTTCTGTAGCCAAGAGCTTGCAGATGGTGAAATTCAACCTCTTAGATCTGCGCCTCAAAACAGGTGTGACTGCTGTCCCCCCTGTCACAGAGGATGAAGAGGCCGCGGATGCACAAGATATGGCAGACGGTGGTTGGCCCGGCCGGCTAGGCCGCATTGTAGCACACTGAGCTTCCCACTGCAACTTATGCTTCATGTCCATGTGCCGGTTCATGCATGAAGTACTCAAACTATGTATTTTTTGGCCTCTACTTAGCTTTTGCTGACAAATGTTACAGATAACACGAGTTGGGTCATCTTTATCGATCTGAAAAAATGCCCAGGCTATGCAAGGCTTAGCACCCATGCGACCTGAAGAGCCACCACGATTTTTGGTGAGAGGCAGAGTTGTGTTTGAGGATGCAGTTGTTGACGTGCTTCCAGTAAAATGTCTCTGTCCAGGAAGGCGCAACCTGACCTCGTCGTCACTAGCATCTTCCTCCACCTCCTCTGCTGACCTCATCTCTTGGCTGACTGTGGGTTGACAGTAAGTGGGATCTCCAACCTCATCATCATCACCCTGTGCGTTATCACACTCGTCGTCCTCAGAGCCAGCCTGTTCCTGCCCTGACAAAAAACTAGAGTTGTCGCTCCAATCAGGTATTTGAGTCTCATCATCGTCTTCCTCATTGTCTCCACCAACAGGAGTTACAGTTTGGGAATGAGGGTCTACATTATGGTCAGAACCTTCTGCGTCTGGTCCTGGATCCGACTCATAAAGATTCTGGGCATCAGTGCAGATCATTTCATCGTCTGGATTCACAGAAGTGCTGGAGTCGACCTCTGATTCCCAGGCTATAGTATGAGTAAACAGCTCTGCAGACTCAACCATCTGTTCTACCTCATACTGAGACGGGCAGCTGGAGATTTGGGAGCTGTGAGGAAGCAAGTGTGATTGGGGTGACACCTTTGAGGACTGGAGTATTTGTGATGTTGAAGTTGATGTGGAGGAGAGCACACTTAAAGGAGCACTTGATATCCGTTGAAGCACCTGCTGTTTTTGTGCCTCATCTGGAATTTGTAGCGATTGGCGTGGCCGTAAGAAAGGGATCTTATCACATTGTCCGCTAAAAGAAGTAGACATTTTAGTTTGGCTGGAAGATGGTCTTTCTTCTGCAGATGTTGCTGTTGCTTTAACTCCTACCCCACGGACACAACCTTTTTTCCCCTTCCCAACACGCCTATTCCCCTTTCCACCAGCAGCAGGCCTTTTTCCACTCATTTTGGTGGTTAACTAATTCACAACTCTGGAGTTGTTTGCACAAAAAAACAATGGATGGGAACCGAGCAGAACTGAGTGACCAAACTGTGGTATTAGGCCAAAACTATTGGCTGGGTTAGATGCAGAAAAAAATTATATTCAGTTTGCATCCTGATGGAGGTCAGTATAGATGGACTAATAGAACAAGTCCCACACACAGCTAGAAGCCCAAATATTTTTTCAGAGGTAGATGCAGAAAAAAAATATTTTTAATTTGCAGCCTGATGGAGTTCAGTATGGATGGACTAATAGAGAAAGTCCAACACACTGCTAGAAGGCCAAATATTTTTTCAGAGCTAGATGCAGACAAAAAAATATTTTGAATTTGCAACCTGATGGAGGTCAGTATAGATGGACTAATAGAGAAAGTCCCACACACTGCTAGAAGGCCAAATATTTTTTCACAGCTAGATGCAGACAAAAAATTATTTTTAATATGCAACCTAATGGAGATCAGTATAGATGGACTAATAGAGAAAGTCCCACACACTGCTAGAAGGCCAAATATTTTTTCAGAGCTAGATGCAGATAAAAATTCTTTTTAATTTGCAACCTGATGGAGGTCAGTATAGATGGACTAATAGAGAAAGTCCCACACACTGCTAGAAGGCCAAATATTTTTTCAGAGCTAGATGCAGAAAAAAATTATATTCAGTTTGCAACCTGATGGAGGTCAGTATAGATGGACTAATAGAACAAGTCCCACACACAGCTAGAAGCCCAAATTTTTTTTCAGAGGTAAATGCAGAAAAAAATTATATTCAGTTTGCAACTTGATGGAGGTCTGTATAGATGGATTAATAGAACAAGTCCCACACACAGCTAGAAGCCCAATATTTTTTCAGAGGTAGATGCAGAAAAAAATATATTCAGTTTGCAACCTGATGGAGGTCAGTATAGATGGATTAATAGAGAAATTCCCAAACACTGCTGGAAGGCCAAATATTTTTTCAGAGCTAGATGCAGATAAAAATTATTTTTAATTTGCAACCTGATGGAGGTCAGTATAGATGGACTAATAGAGAAAGTCCCACACACTGCTAGAAGGCCAAATATTTTTTCAGAGCTAGATGCAGACAAAAAATTATTTTGAATTTGCAACCTGATGGAGGTCAGTATAGATGGACTAATAGAGAAAGTCCCACACACTGCTAGAAGGCCAAATATTTTTTCAGAGCTAGATGCAGACAAAAAATTATTTTTAATTTGCAACCTGATGGAGGTCAGTATAGATGGACAAATAGAGAAAGTCCCACACACTGCTAGAAGGCCAAATATTTTTTCAGAGCTAGATGCAGATAAAAATTATTTTTAATTTGCAACCTGATGGAGGTCAGTATAGATGGACTAATAGAGAAAGTCCCACTCACTGCTAGAAGGCCAAATATTTTTTCAGAGCTAGATGCAGATAAAAAATATTTTTAATTTGCAACCTGATGGAGGTCAGTATAGATGGACTAATAGAGAAAGACCCACACACTGCTAGAAGGCCAAATATTTTTTCAGAGCTAGATGCAGACAAAAAATTATTTTGAATTTGCAACCTGATGGAGGTCAGTATAGATGGACTAATAGAGAAAGTCCCACACACTGCTAGAAGGCCAAATATTTTTTCAGAGCTAGATGCAGTCAAAAAATTATTTTGAATTTGCAACCTGATGGAGGTCAGTATAGATGGACTAATAGAGAAAGTCCCACACACTGGTAGAAGGCCAAATATTTTTTCAGAGCTAGATGCAGACAAAAAATTATTTTTAATTTGCAACCTGATGGAGGTCAGTATAGATGGACTAATAGAGAAAGTCCCACACACTGCTAGAAGGCCAAATATTTTTTCAGACCTAGATGCAGATAAAAATTATTTTTAATTTGCAACCTGATGGAGGTAAGTATAGATGGACTAATAGAGAAAGTCCCACACACTGCTAGAAGGCCAAATATTTTTTCACAGCTAGATGCAGACAAAAAATTATTTTGAATTTGCAACCTGATGGAGGTCAGTATAGATGGACTAATAGAGAAAGTCCCACACACTGCTAGAAGGCCAAATATTTTTTCAGAGCTAGATGCAGACAAAAAATGATTTTGAATTTGCAAACTGATGGAGGTCAGTATAGATGGACTAATAGAGAAAGTCCCACACACTGCTAGAAGGCCAAATATTTTTTCAGAGCTAGATGCAGACAAAAAATTATTTTGAATTTGCAACCTGATGGAAGTCAGTATAGATGGACTAATAGAGAAAGTCCCACACACTGCTAGAAGGCCAAATATTTTTTCAGAGTTAGATGCAGATAAAAATTATTTTTAATTTGCAACCTGATGGAGGTCAGTATAGATGGACTAATAGAGAAAGTCCCACACACTGCTAGAAGGTCAAATATTTTTTCAGAGCTAGATGCAGACAAAAAATGATTTTGAATTTGCAACCTGATGGAGGTCAGTATAGATGGACTAATAGAGAAAGTCCCACACACTGCTAGAAGGCCAAATATTTTTTCAGAGCTAGATGCAGACAAAAAATTATTTTTAATTTGCAACCTGATGGAGGTCAGTATAGATGGACTAATAGAGAAAGTCCCACACACTGTTAGAAGGCCAAATTTTTTTTCAGAGGTAGATGCAGAAAAAAATTATATTCAGTTTGCAACCTGATGGAGGTCTGTATAGATGGATTAATAGAACAAGTCCCACACACAGCTAGAAGCCCAATATTTTTTCAGAGGAAGATGCAGAAAAAAAATATATTCAGTTTGCAACCTGATGGAGGTCTGTATAGATGGACTAATAGAGAAAGTCCCAAACACTGCTAGAAGGCCAAATATTTTTACAGAGCTAGATGCAGATAAAAAATATTTTTAATTTGCAACCTGATGGAGGTCAGTATAGATGGACTAATAGAGAAAGTCGCACACACTGCTAGAAGGCCAAATATTTTTTCAGAGCTAGATGCAGACAAAAAATTATTTTGAATTTGCAACCTAATGGAGTTCAGCATAGATGGACTAATAGAGAAAGTCCCACACACTGCTAGAAGGCCAAATATTTTTTCAGAGCTAGATGCAAACAAAAAATTATTTTTAATTTGCAACCTGATGGAGGTCAGTATAGATGGACTAATAGAGAAAGTCCCACACACTGCTAGAAGGCCAAATATATTTTCAGACCTAGATGCAGATAAAAATTCTTTTTAATTTGCAACCTGATGGAGGTCAGTATAGATGGACTAATAGAGAAAGTCCCACTCACTGCTAGAAGGCCAAATATTTTTTCAGAGCTAGATGCAGATAAAAATTATTTTTAATTTGCAACCTGATGGAGGTCAGTATAGATGGACTAATAGAGAAAGTCCCACACACTGCTAGAAGGCCAAATATTTTTTCAGAGCTAGATGCAGACAAAAAATTATTTTTAATTTGCAACCTGATGGAGGTCAGTATAGATGGACTAATAGAGAAAGTCCCACACATTGCTAGAAGGCCAAATATTTTTTCAGAGCTAGATGCAGACAAAAAATTATTTTTAATTTGCAACCTGATGGAGGTCAGTATAGATGGACTAATAGAGAAAGTCCCACACACTGCTAGAAGGCCAAATATTTTTTCAGAGCTAGATGCAGACAAAAAATTATTTTGAATTTGCAACCTGATGGAGGTCAGTATAGATGGACTAATAGAGAAAGCCCCACACACTGCTAGAAGGCCAAATATTTTTTCAGAGCTAGATGCAGATAAAAATTATTTTTAATTTGCAACCTGATGGAGGTCAGTATAGATAGACTAATAGAGAAAGTCCCACACACTGCTAGAAGGCCAAATATTTTTTCAGAGCTAGATGCAGACAAAAAATGATTTTGAATTTACAACCTGATGGAGGTCAGTATAGATGAACTAATAGAGAACGTCCCACACACTGCTAGAAGGCCAAATATTTTTTCAGAGCTAGATGCAGACAAAAAATTATTTTTAATTTGCAACCTGATGGAGGTCAGTATAGATGGACTAATAGAGAAAGTCCACACACACCTAGAAGGCCAAATTTTTTTTCAGAGGTAGATGCAGAAAAAAATTATATTCAGTTTGCAACCTGATGGAGGTCAGTATAGATGGATTAATAGAACAAGTCCCACACACAGCTAGAAGCCCAATATTTTTTCAGAGGTAGATGCAGTAAAAAAATATATTCAGTTTGCAACCTGATGGAGGTCAGTATAGATGGACTAATAGAGAAAGTCCCAAACACTGCTAGAAGGCCAAATATTTTTTCAGAGCTAGATGCAGATAAAAAATATTTTTAATTTGCAACCTGATGGAGGTCAGTATAGATGGACTAATAGAGAAAGTCCCACACACTGCTAGAAGGCCAAATATTTTTTCAGAGCTAGATGCAGACAAAAAATTATTTTGAATTTGCAACCTGATGGAAGTCAGCATAGATGGACTAATAGAGAAAGTCCCACACACTGCTAGAAGGCCAAATATTTTTTCAGAGCTAGATGCAGACAAAAAATTATTTTGAATTTGCAACCTTATGGAGGTCAGTATAGATGGACTAATAGAGAAAGTCCCACACACTGCTAGAAGGCCAAATATTTTTTCAGACCTAGATGCAGATAAAAATTCTTTTTAATTTGCAACCTGATGGAGGTCTGTATAGATGGACTAATAGAGAAAGTCCCACTCACTGCTAGAAGGCCAAATATTTTTTCAGAGCTAGATGCAGATAAAAATTATTTTTAATTTGCAACCTGATGGAGGTCAGTATAGATGGACCAATAGAGAAAGTCCCACACACTGCTAGAAGGCCAAATATTTTTTCAGAGCTAGATGCAGACAAAAAATTATTTTGAATTTGCAACCTGATGGAGGTCAGTATAGATGGACTAATAGAGAAAGTCCCACACACTGCTAGAAGGCCAAATATTTTTTCAGAGCTAGATGCAGACAAAAAATTATTTTTAATTTGCAACCTGATGGAGGTCAGTATAGATGGACTAATAGAGAAAGTCCCACACACTGCTAGAAGGCCAAATATTTTTTCAGAGCTAGATGCAGACAAAAAATAATTTTTAATTTGCAACCTGATGGAGGTCAGTATAGATGGACTAATAGAGAAAGTCACACACACTGCTAGAAGGCCAAATATTTTTTCAGAGCTAGATGCAGATAAAAATTATTTTTAATTTGCAACCTGATGGAGGTCAGTATAGATGGACTAATAGAGAAAGTCCCACACACTGCTAGAAGGCCAAATATTTTTTCAGAGCTAGATGCAGACAAAAAATTATTTTGAATTTGCAACCTGATGGAGGTCAGTATAGATGGACTAATAGAGAAAGTCCCACACACTGCTAGAAGGCCAAATATTTTTTCAGAGCTAGATGCAGACAAAAAATTATTTTGAATTTGCAACCTTATGGAGAAAAGTATAGATGGACTAATAGAGAAAGTCCCACACACTGCTAGAAGGCCAAATATTTTTTCAGACCTAGATGCAGATAAAAATTCTTTTTAATTTGCAACCTGATGGAGGTCTGTATAGATGGACTAATAGAGAAAGTCCCACTCACTGCTAGAAGGCCAAATATTTTTTCAGAGCTAGATGCAGATAAAAATTATTTTTAATTTGCAACCTGATGGAGGTCAGTATAGATGGACTAATAGAGAAAGTCCCACACACTGCTAGAAGGCCAAATATTTTTTCAGAGCTAGATGCAGACAAAAAATTATTTTGAATTTGCAACCTGATGGAGGTCAGTATAGATGGACTAATAGAGAAAGTCCCACACACTGCTAGAAGGCCAAATATTTTTTCAGAGCTAGATGCAGACAAAAAATTATTTTTAATTTGCAACCTGATGGAGGTCAGTATAGATGGACTAATAGAGAAAGTCCCACACACTGCTAGAAGGCCAAATATTTTTTCAGAGCTAGATGCAGACAAAAAATTATTTTTAATTTGCAACCTGATGGAGGTCAGTATAGATGGACTAATAGAGAAAGTCCCACACACTGCTAGAAGGCCAAATATTTTTTCAGAGCTAAATGCAGACAAAAAATTATTTTTAATTTGCAACCTGATGGAGGTCAGTATAGATGGACTAATAGAGAAAGTCCCACACACTGCTAGAAGGCCAAATATTTTTTCAGAGCTAGATGCAGATAAAAATTATTTTTAATTTGCAACCTGATGGAGGTCAGTATAGATGGACTAATAGAGAAAGTCCCACACACTGCTAGAAGGCCAAATATTTTTTCAGAGCTAGATGCAGACAAAAAATTATTTTGAATTTGCAACCTGATGGAGGTCAGTATAGATGGACTAATAGAGAAATTCCCACACACTGCTAGAAGGCCAAATATTTTTTCAGAGCTAGATGCAGACAAAAAATTATTTTTAATTTGCAACCTGATGGAGGTCAGTATAGATGGACTAATAGAGAAAGTCCCATACACTGCTAGAAGGCCAATTTTTTTTTCAGAGGTAGATGCAGAAAAAAATTATATTCAGTTTGCAACCTGATGGAGGTCTGTATAGATGGATTAAAAGAACAAGTCCCACACACAGCTAGAAGCCCAATATTTTTTCAGAGGTAGATGCAGAAAAAAATATATTCAGTTTGCAACCTGATGGAGGTCAGTATAGATGGATTAATAGAGAAAGTCCCAAACACTGCTGGAAGGCCAAATATTTTTTGAGAGCTAGATGCAGATAAAAATTATTTTTAATTTGCAACCTGATGGAGGTCAGTATAGATGGACTAATAGAGAAAGTCCCACACACTGCTAGAAGGCCAAATATTTTTTCAGAGCTAGATGCAGACAAAAAATTATTTTGAGTTTGCAACCTGATGGAGGTCAGTATAGATGGACTAATAGAGAAAGTCCCACACACTGCTAGAAGGCCAAATATTTTTTCAGAGCTAGATGCAGACAAAAAATTATTTTTAATTTGCAACCTGATGGAGGTCAGTATAGATGGACTAATAGAGAAAGTCCCACACACTGCTCGAAGGCCAAATATTTTTTCAGACCTAGATGCAGATAAAAATTATTTTTAATTTGCAACCTGATGGAGGTCAGTATAGATGGACTAATAGAGAAAGTCCCACTCACTGCTAGAAGGCCAAATATTTTTTCAGAGCTAGATGCAGATAAAAATTATTTTTAATTTGCAACCTGATGGAGGTCAGTATAGATGGACTAATAGAGAAAGTCCCACACACTGCTAGAAGGCCAAATATTTTTTCAGAGCTAGATGCAGACAAAAAATTATTTTGAATTTGCAACCTGATGGAGGTCAGTATAGATGGACTAATAGAGAAAGTCCCACACACTGCTAGAAGGCCAAATATTTTTTCAGAGCTAGATGCAGACAAAAAATTATTTTGAATTTGCAACCTGATGGAGGTCAGTATAGATGGACTAATAGAGAAAGTCCCACACACTGCTAGAAGGCCAAATATTTTTTCAGAGCTAGATGCAGACAAAAAATTATTTTGAATTTGCAAACTGATGGAGGTCAGTATAGATGGACTAATAGAGAAAGTCCCACACACTGCTAGAAGGCCAAATATTTTTTCAGAGCTAGATGCAGACAAAAAATTATTTTGAATTTGCAACCTGATGGAGGTCAGTATAGATGGACTAATAGAGAAAGTCCCACACACTGCTAGAAGGCCAAATATTTTTTCAGAGCTAGATGCAGATAAAAATTATTTTTAATTTGCAACCTGATGGAGGTCAGTATAGATGGACTAATAGAGAAAGTCCCACACACTGCTAGAAGGTCAAATATTTTTTCAGAGCTAGATGCAGACAAAAAATGATTTTGAATTTGCAACCTGATGGAGGTCAGTATAGATGGACTAATAGAGAAAGTCCCACACACTCCTAGAAGGCCAAATATTTTTTCAGAGCTAGATGCAGACAAAAAATTATTTTTAACTTGCAACCTGATGGAGGTCAGTATAGATGGACTAATAGAGAAAGTCCCACACACTGCTAGAAGGCC
The DNA here is from genome assembly GCF_046119375.1 of Phyllobates terribilis. Taxonomy (NCBI): domain Eukaryota; kingdom Metazoa; phylum Chordata; class Amphibia; order Anura; family Dendrobatidae; genus Phyllobates; species Phyllobates terribilis. The sequence continues at coordinate 7,946,246 of NW_027362792.1, forward strand.
AAATTTTTTTTCAGAGGTAGATGCAGAAAAAAATTATATTCAGTTTGCAACCTGATGGAGGTCTGTATAGATGGATTAATAGAACAAGTCCCACACACAGCTAGAAGCCCAATATTTTTTCAGAGGTAGATGCAGAAAAAAAAAATTTTCAGTTTGCAACCTGATGGAGGTCAGTATAGATGGACTAATAGAGAAAGTCCCAAACACTGCTAGAAGGCCAAATATTTTTTCAGAGCTAGATGCAGATAAAAAATATTTTTAATTTGCAACCTGATGGAGGTCAGTATAGATGGACTAATAGAGAAAGTCCCACACACTGCTAGAAGGCCAAATATTTTTTCAGAGCTAGATGCAGACAAAAAATTATTTTGAATTTGCAACCTGATGGAGGTCAGCATAGATGGACTAATAGAGAAAGTCCCACACACTGCTAGAAGGCCAAATATTTTTTCAGAGCTAGATGCAGACAAAAAATTATTTTTAATTTGCAACCTTATGGAGGTCAGTATAGATGGACTAATAGAGAAAGTCCCACACACTGCTAGAAGGCCAAATATTTTTTCAGACCTAGATGCAGATAAAAATTCTTTTTAATTTGTAACCTGATGGAGGTCTGTATAGATGGACTAATAGAGAAAGTCCCACTCACTGCTAGAAGGCCAAATATTTTTTCAGAGCTAGATGCAGATAAAAATTATTTTTAATTTGCAACCTGATGGAGGTCAGTATAGATGGACTAATAGAGAAAGTCCCACACACTGCTAGAAGGCCAAATATTTTTTCAGAGCCAGATGCAGACAAAAAATTATTTTGAATTTGCAACCTGATGGAGGTCAGTATAGATGGACTAATAGAGAAAGTCCCACACACTGCTAGAAGGCCAAATATTTTTTCAGAGCTAGATGCAGACAAAAAATTATTTTTAATTTGCAACCTGATGGAGGTCAGTATAGATGGACTAATAGAGAAAGTCCCACACACTGCTAGAAGGCCAAATATTTTTTCAGAGCTAAATGCAGACAAAAAATTATTTTTAATTTGCAACCTGATGGAGGTCAGTATAGATGGACTAATAGAGAAAGTCCCACACACTGCTAGAAGGCCAAATATTTTTTCAGAGCTAGATGCAGACAAAAAATGATTTTGAATTTGCAACCTGATGGAGGTCAGTATAGATGGACTAATAGAGAAAGTCCCACACACTGCTAGAAGGCCAAACTTTTTTTCAGAGGTAGATGCAGAAAAAAATTATATTCAGTTTGCAACCTGATGGAGGTCTGTATAGATGGATTAATAGAACAAGTCCCACACACAGCTGGAAGCCCAATATTTTTTCAGAGGTAGATGCAGAAAAAAAATATATTCAGTTTGCAACCTGATGGAGGTCAGTATAGATGGACTAATAGAGAAAGTCCCACACACTGCTAGAAGGCCAAATATTTTTTCAGAGCTAGATGCAGACAAAAAATTATTTTGAATTTGCAACCTGATGGAGGTCAGCATAGATGGACTAATAGAGAAAGTCCCACACACTGCTAGAAGGCCAAATATTTTTTCAGAGCTAGATGCAGACAAAAAATTATTTTTAATTTGCAACCTTATGGAGGTCAGTATAGATGGACTAATAGAGAAAGTCCCACACACTGCTAGAAGGCCAAATATTTTTTCAGACCTAGATGCAGATAAAAATTCTTTTTAATTTGTAACCTGATGGAGGTCTGTATAGATGGACTAATAGAGAAAGTCCCACTCACTGCTAGAAGGCCAAATATTTTTTCAGAGCTAGATGCAGATAAAAATTATTTTTAATTTGCAACCTGATGGAGGTCAGTATAGATGGACTAATAGAGAAAGTCCCACACACTGCTAGAAGGCCAAATATTTTTTCAGAGCTAGATGCAGACAAAAAATTATTTTGAATTTGCAACCTGATGGAGGTCAGTATAGATGGACTAATAGAGAAAGTCCCACACACTGCTAGAAGGCCAAATATTTTTTCAGAGCTAGATGCAGACAAAAAATTATTTTTAATTTGCAACCTGATGGAGGTCAGTATAGATGGACTAATAGAGAAAGTCCCACACACTGCTAGAAGGCCAAATATTTTTTCAGAGCTAAATGCAGACAAAAAATTATTTTTAATTTGCAACCTGATGGAGGTCAGTATAGATGGACTAATAGAGAAAGTCCCACACACTGCTAGAAGGCCAAATATTTTTTCAGAGCTAGATGCAGATAAAAATTATTTTTAATTTGCAACCTGATGGAGGTCAGTATAGATGGACTAATAGAGAAAGTCCCACACACTGCTAGAAGGCCAAATATTTTTTCAGAGCTAGATGCAGACAAAAAAATATTTTGAATTTGCAACCTGATGGAGGTCAGTATAGATGGACTAATAGAGAAAGTCCCACACACTGCTAGAAGGCCAAATATTTTTTCAGAGCTAGATGCAGATAAAAATTATTTTTAATTTGCAACCTGATGGAGGTCAGTATAGATGGACTAATAGAGAAAGTCCCACACACTGCTAGAAGGCCAAATATTTTTTCAGAGCTAGATGCAGACAAAAAATGATTTTGAATTTGCAACCTGATGGAGGTCAGTAAAGATGGACTAATAGAGAAAGTCCCACACACTGCTAGAAGGCCAAATTTTTTTTCAGAGGTAGATGCAGAAAAAAATTATATTCAGTTTGCAACCTGATGGAGGTCTGTATAGATGGATTAATAGAACAAGTCCCACACACAGCTGGAAGCCCAATATTTTTTCAGAGGTAGATGCAGAAAAAAAATATATTCAGTTTGCAACCTGATGGAGGTCAGTATAGATGGACTAATAGAGAAAGTCCCAAACACTGCTAGGAGGCCAAATATTTTTTCAGAGCTAGATGCAGATAAAAATTATTTTTAATTTGCAACCTGATGGAGGTCAGTATAGATGGACTAATAGAGAAAGTCCCACACACTGCTAGAAGGCCAAATATTTTTTCAGAGCTAGATGCAGACAAAAAATTATTTTGAATTTGCAACCTGATGGAGGTCAGTATAGATGGACTAATAGAGAAAGTCCCACACACTGCTAGAAGGCCAAATATTTTTTCAGAGCTAGATGCAGACAAAAAATTATTTTTAATTTGCAACCTTATGGAGGTCAGTATAGATGGACTAATAGAGAAAGTCCCACACACTGCTAGAAGGCCAAATATTTTTTCAGACCTAGATGCAGATAAAAATTCTTTTTAATTTGCAACCTGATGGAGGTCAGTATAGATGGACTAATAGAGAAAGTCCCAATCACTGCTAGAAGGCCAAATATTTTTTCAGAGCTAGATGCAGATAAAAATTATTTTTAATTTGCAACCTGATGGAGGTCAGTATAGATGGACTAATAGAGAAAGTCCCACACACTGCTAGAAGGCCAAATTTTTTTTCAGAGCTAGATGCAGACAAAAAATTATTTTGAATTTGCAACCTGATGGAGGTCAGTATAGATGGACTAATAGAGAAAGTCCTACACACTGCTTGAAGGCCAAATATTTTTTCAGAGCTAGATGCAGACAAAAAATAATTTTTAATTTGCAACCTGATGGAGGTCAGTATAGATGGGCTAATAGAGAAAGTCCCACACACTGCTAGAAGGCCAAATATTTTTTCAGAGCTAGATGCATAAAAAAATTATATTCAGTTTGCAACCTGATGGAGGTCAGTATAGATGGACTAATAGAACAAGTCCCACACACAGCTAGAAGCCCAAATATTTTTTCAGAGCTAGATGCAGACAAAAAATTATTTTTAATTTGCAACCTGATGGAGGTCAGTATAGATGGACTAATAGAGAAAGTCCCACACACTGCTAGAAGGCCAAATATTTTTTCAGAGCTAGATGCAGATAAAAATTATTTTTAATTTGCAACCTGATGGAGGTCAGTATAGATGGACTAATAGAGAAAGTCCCACATACTGCTAGAAGGCCAAATATTTTTTCAGAGCTAGATGCATAAAAAAATTATATTCAGTTTGCAACCTGATGGAGGTCAGTATAGATGGACTAATAGAACAAGTCCCACACACAGCTAGAAGCCCAAATATTTTTTCAGAGGTAGATGCAGAAAAAAATTATTTTTAATTTGCAGCCTGATGGAGGTCAGTATAGATGGACTAATAGAGAAAGTCCCACACACTGCTAGAAGGCCAAATATTTTTTCAGAGCTAGATGCAGACAAAAAATTATTTTGAATTTGCAACCTGATGGAGGTCAGTATAGATGTACTAATAGAGAAAGTCCCACACACTGCTAGAAGGCCAAATATTTTTTCAGAGCTAGATGCAGACAAAAAATTATTTTGAATTTGCAACCTGATGGAGGTCAGTATAGATGGACTAATAGAGAAAGTCCCACACACTGCTAGAAGGCCAAATATTTTTTCAGAGCTAGATGCAGATAAAAATTATTTTTAATTTGCAACCTGATGGAGGTCAGTATAGATGGACTAATAGAGAAAGTCCCACACACTGCTAGAAGGTCAAATATTTTTTCAGAGCTAGATGCAGACAAAAAATGATTTTGAATTTACAACCTGATGGAGGTCAGTATAGATGAACTAATAGAGAAAGTCCCACACACTGCTAGAAGGCCAAATATTTTTTCAGAGCTAGATGCAGACAAAAAATTATTTTTAATTTGCAACCTGATGGAGGTCAGTATAGATGGACTAATAGAGAAAGTCCACACACACCTAGAAGGCCAAATTTTTTTTCAGAGGTAGATGCAGAAAAAAATTATATTCAGTTTGCAACCTGATGGAGGTCTGTATAGATGGATTAATAGAACAAGTCCCACACACAGCTAGAAGCCCAATATTTTTTCAGAGGTAGATGCAGTAAAAAAATATATTCAGTTTGCAACCTGATGGAGGTCAGTATAGATGGACTAATAGAGAAAGTCCCACACACTGCTAGAAGGCCAAATATTTTTTCAGAGCTAGATGCAGACAAAAAATTATTTTTAATTTGCAACCTGATGGAAGTCAGCATAGATGGACTAATAGAGAAAGTCCCACACACTGCTAGAAAGCCAAATATTTTTCAGAGCTAGATGCAGACAAAAAATTATTTTGAATTTGCAACCTGATGGAGGTCAGTATAGATGGACTAATAGAGAAAGTCCCACACACTGCTAGAAGGCCAAATATTTTTTCAGAGCTAGATGCAGACAAAAAATAATTTTTAATTTGCAACCTGATGGAGGTCAGTATAGATGGACTAATAGAGAAAGTCACACACACTGCTAGAAGGCAAAATATTTTTTCAGAGCTAAATGCAGACAAAAAATTATTTTTAATTTGCAACCTAATGGAGGTCAGTATAGATGGACTAATAGAGAAAGTCCCACACACTGCTAGAAGGCCAAATATTTTTTCAGAGCTAGATGCAGATAAAAATTATTTTTAATTTGCAACCTGATGGAGGTCAGTATAGATGGACTAATAGAGAAAGTCCCACACTGCTAGAAGGCCAAATATTTTTTCAGAGCTAGATGCAGACAAAAAATTATTTTGAATTTGCAACCTGATGGAGGTCAGTATAGATGGACTAATAGAGAAAGTCCCACACACTGCCAGAAGGCCAAATATTTTTTCAGAGCTAGATGCAGACAAAAAATTATTTTTAATTTGCAACCTTATGGAGAAAAGTATAGATGGACTAATAGAGAAAGTCCCACACACTGCTAGAAGGCCAAATATTTTTTCAGACCTAGATGCAGATAAAAATTCTTTTTAATTTGCAACCTGATGGAGGTCTGTATAGATGGACTAATAGAGAATGTCCCACTCACTGCTAGAAGGCCAAATATTTTTTCAGAGCTAGATGCAGATAAAAATTATTTTTAATTTGCAACCTGATGGAGGTCAGTATAGATGGACTAATAGAGAAAGTCCCACACACTGCTAGAAAGCCAAATATTTTTTCAGAGCTAGATGCAGACAAAAGATTATTTTGAATTTGCAACCTGATGGAGGTCAGTATAGATGGACTAATAGAGAAAGTCCCACACACTGCTAGAAGGCCAAATATTTTTTCAGAGCTAGATGCAGACAAAAAATTATTTTTAATTTGCAACCTGATGGAGGTCAGTATAGATGGACTAATAGAGAAAGTCCCACACACTGCTAGAAGGCCAAATATTTTTTCAGAGCTAGATGCAGACAAAAAATTATTTTTAATTTGCAACCTGATGGAGGTCAGTATAGATGGACTAATAGAGAAAGTCCCACACACTGCTTGAAGGCCAAATATTTTTTCAGAGCTAGATGCAGACAAAAAATTATTTTTAATTTGCAACCTGATGGAGGTCAGTATAGATGGACTAATAGAGAAAGTCCCACACACTGCTAGAAGGCCAAATATTTTTTCAGAGCTAAATGCAGACAAAAAATTATTTTTAATTTGCAACCTGATGGAGGTCAGTATAGATGGACTAATAGAGAAAGTCCCACACACTGCTAGAAGGCCAAATATTTTTTCAGAGCTAAATGCAGACAAAAAATTATTTTTAATTTGCAACCTGATGGAGGTCAGTATAGATGGACTAATAGAGAAAGTCCCACACACTGCTAGAAGGCCAAATATTTTTTCAGAGCTAAATGCAGACAAAAAATTATTTTTAATTTGCAACCTGATGGAGGTCAGTATAGATGGACTAATAGAGAAAGTCCCACACACTGCTAGAAGGCCAAATATTTTTTCAGAGCTAGATGCAGATAAAAATTATTTTTAATTTGCAACCTGATGGAGGTCAGTATAGATGGACTAATAGAGAAAGTCCCACACACTGCTAGAAGGCCAAATATTATTTCAGAGCTAGATGCAGACAAAAAATTATTTTGAAATTGCAACCTGATGGAGGTCAGTATAGATGGACTAATAGAGAAATTCCCACACACTGCTAGAAGGCCAAATATTTTTTCAGAGCTAGATGCAGACAAAAAATTATTTTTAATTTGCAACCTGATGGAGGTCAGTATAGATGGACTAATAGAGAAAGTCCCACACACTGCTAGAAGGCCAATTTTTTTTTCAGAGGTAGATGCAGAAAAAAATTATATTCAGTTTGCAACCTGATGGAGGTCTGTATAGATGGATTAAAAGAACAAGTCCCACACACAGCTAGAAGCCCAATATTTTTTCAGAGGTAGATGCAGAAAAAAAATATATTCAGTTTGCAACCTGATGGAGGTCAGTATAGATGGATTAATAGAGAAAGTCCCAAACACTGCTGGAAGGCCAAATATTTTTTCAGAGCTAGATGCAGATAAAAATTATTTTTAGTTTGCAACCTGATGGAGGTCAGTATAGATGGACTAATAGAGAAAGTCCCACACACTGCTAGAAGGCCAAATATTTTTTCAGAGCTAGATGCAGACAAAAAATTATTTTGAGTTTGCAACCTGATGGAGGTCAGTATAGATGGACTAATAGAGAAAGTCCCACACACTGCTAGAAGGCCAAATATTTTTTCAGAGCTAGATGCAGACAAAAAATTATTTTTAATTTGCAACCTGATGGAGGTCAGTATAGATGGACTAATAGAGAAAGTCCCACACACTGCTCGAAGGCCAAATATTTTTTCAGACCTAGATGCAGATAAAAATTATTTTTAATTTGCAACCTGATGGAGGTCAGTATAGATGGACTAATAGAGAAAGTCCCACTCACTGCTAGAAGGCCAAATATTTTTTCAGAGCTAGATGCAGATAAAAATTATTTTTAATTTGCAACCTGATGGAGGTCAGTATAGATGGACTAATAGAGAAAGTCCCACACACTGCTAGAAGGCCAAATATTTTTTCAGAGCTAGATGCAGACAAAAAATTATTTTGAATTTGCAACCTGATGGAGGTCAGTATAGATGGACTAATAGTGAAAGTCCCACACACTGCTAGAAGGCCAAATATTTTTTCAGAGCTAGATGCAGATAAAAATTATTTTTAATTTGCAACCTGATGGAGGTCAGTATAGATGGACTAATAGAGAAAGTCCCACACACTGCTAGAAGGTCAAATATTTTTTCAGAGCTAGATGCAGACAAAAAATGATTTTGAATTTGCAACCTGATGGAGGTCAGTATAGATGGACTAATAGAGAAAGTCCCACACACTCCTAGAAGGCCAAATATTTTTTCAGAGCTAGATGCAGACAAAAAATTATTTTTAACTTGCAACCTGATGGAGGTCAGTATAGATGGACTAATAGAGAAAGTCCCACACACTGCTAGAAGGCCAAATTTTTTTTCAGAGGTAGATGCAGAAAAAAATTATATTCAGTTTGCAACCTGATGGAGGTCTGTATAGATGGATTAATAGAACAAGTCCCACACACAGCTAGAAGCCCAATATTTTTTCAGAGGTAGATGCAGAAAAAAAAAATATTCAGTTTGCAACCTGATGGAGGTCAGTATAGATGGACTAATAGAGAAAGTCCCAAACACTGCTAGAAGGCCAAATATTTTTTCAGAGCTAGATGCAGATAAAAAATATTTTTAATTTGCAACCTGATGGAGGTCAGTATAGATGGACTAATAGAGAAAGTCCCACACACTGCTAGAAGGCCAAATATTTTTTCAGAGCTAGATGCAGACAAAAAATTATTTTGAATTTGCAACCTGATGGAGGTCAGTATAGATGGACTAATAGAGAAAGTCCTACACACTGCTTGAAGGCCAAATATTTTTTCAGAGCTAGATGCAGACAAAAAATAATTTTTAATTTGCAACCTGATGGAGGTCAGTATAGATGGGCTAATAGAGAAAGTCCCACACACTGCTAGAAGGCCAAATATTTTTTCAGAGCTAGATGCATAAAAAAATTATATTCAGTTTGCAACCTGATGGAGGTCAGTATAGATGGACTAATAGAACAAGTCACACACACAGCTAGAAGCCCAAATATTTTTTCAGAGCTAGATGCAGACAAAAAATTATTTTTAATTTGCAACCTGATGGAGGTCAGTATAGATGGACTAATAGAGAAAGTCCCACACACTGCTAGAAGGCCAAATATTTTTTCAGAGCTAGATGCAGATAAAAATTATTTTTAATTTGCAACCTGATGGAGGTCAGTATAGATGGACTAATAGAGAAAGTCCCACATACTGCTAGAAGGCCAAATATTTTTTCAGAGCTAGATGCATAAAAAAATTATATTCAGTTTGCAACCTGATGGAGGTCAGTATAGATGGACTAATAGAACAAGTCCCACACACAGCTAGAAGCCCAAATATTTTTTCAGAGGTAGATGCAGAAAAAAATTATTTTTAATTTGCAGCCTGATGGAGGTCAGTATAGATGGACTAATAGAGAAAGTCCCACACACTGCTAGAAGGCCAAATATTTTTTCAGAGCTAGATGCAGACAAAAAATTATTTTGAATTTGCAACCTGATGGAGGTCAGTATAGATGTACTAATAGAGAAAGTCCCACACACTGCTAGAAGGCCAAATATTTTTTCAGAGCTAGATGCAGATATAAATTATTTTTAATTTGCAACCTGATGGAGGTCAGTATAGATGGACTAATAGAGAAAGTCCCACACACTGCTAGAAGGCCAAATATTTTTTCAGAGCTAGATGCAAATATAAATTATTTTTAATTTGCAACCTGATGGAGGTCAGTATAGATGGACCAATAGAATGATGCTATGCCCAAAAGATTTTACTTCACTAGGTGCAGTAAAAAAATTGTTATTCTATACACAGGTGGTATATCTTGCAACACAGATAGGCTACTCCACTGACTAACACACTCTGCAATAGGCCAAAAAGGATTAGCTTTGCTAGATTCAGCCAAATGCTGTGAAAAAAACTTGCACAGCACTGGCACAGACCTGCCTGGCAAAAACTGATAGGAACTGATGTAACCTAGTCCTGAAAAGGACTGCAATTACAATTAGTCTTTACTCCCACAATCTATCTATTTAAGAGCACAGACCTGCCTGATAAAAGTCGTAGGAAATGCTGTAACCTAGTCCTTAAAAGGACTGCAATCACAACTATTCCCTACTCCCAAGCTATCTGTAGATTTGTGCGAAAATTGGCTTGAAATTAACAAGGTATAGCGCACACAGCAACAGCGGTGCCGTCTAACACGCAGCTGCAGCAGTGAGAAAATGGTGGCGACGGGGAAAATGGCTGGGTCTTATAGGGCAAGGACATGTGACATACACTGCCAATGACACATGCCCTTGCTTGTGTGAAAAAAAGCACTTCGCTCCGTGTGTGCGCTGCTGATAGGCTGACAGATTGCACCTCCCCACTGCAAATGCGGGAAAGAGAAAAAAAATGGAGTTTTTCATTATTCCTGCAGAGATCCATCCCTGCCTCTCCCCCCACCCCGCTGTACACTCAAACTGCGTATTAACATTAATTTTCATCATTACTGAGAAAAAATCCAGTTATGATTTTGGTGCACGAACAGTTATCGAACATAACCTCGAACAGCCGAATTTTTCTCAAATCGTTCGTGTTCGCCGAACGGCTTGTACACAGCCCAAAACAGCTCGAATTTGAGAATGGCGAACAGTTCAAGTGGAACAACGCTCATCTCTACCGTTGATATGCAGATGTCACATGTGCACGTCTTTTCAAAAGGAAAAAAATGGGGAGGGAAAGGAAAGATTTTAAAAACAAAAATCCAAAAGTCCAAATGACAATAGCAGCAGCCAAAATGTCAACGGAACAGGGGATTCCCAGCCTGTCTCCCATGCCAGTACTTGCCTGGCCTCAAACTGCATAGTGGCTGTGATCTGACGAGGGTAGGTACTTTCAGCTTAAAATGGCCTTTGATGTGCGAATGTCACATGTGCGCATCTTTTCAAAAGGAATAAAATGGGGAGGGGAAGTTAAGATTTTAAAAACAAAAATTCAAAAATCCAAATGACAATAGCAGCAGCCAAAATATCAACAGAACCAGGGATTCCCAGCCAGTCTCCCATGCCAGTACTTGCCCAGCCTCAATGTGCGTAGCAGCTGCAATCTGATGAGTGCAGGCACATTCAGCTTAGAATGGACGTTAACATACAGATGTCATATGTGCGTGTCTTTTCAAAAGGAACAAAATAGGGAGGGAAAGGTTAGATTTTAAAAACAAATATCCAAAAATCCAAATGACAATAGCAGCAGCCAAAATTTCAATGGAACCGGGAACTCCCAGCCAGTCTCGCATACCAGTAATTGCCCAGCCTCAAGCTGTGTAGCGGCTGCAATCTGACGAGGGCAGACACATACAGCAGAGTATGGCCATTAGCATGCAGATCTCACATGTGCGCGTCTTTTCAAATGGAATAAAATGGGGAGGGAAAGGTTAGATTTTAAAAAAAAAATCCAAATGACAACAGCAGCAGCCAAAATGTCAATGGAAGCAGGGATTCCCAGCCAGTTTCCCATGCCGGTACCCGCCCGGCCTCAAGCTGCGCAGCGGATTTAATCTGACGAAGGCAGGCACATTCAGCTATGATTGGCCGTTGACATGCAAATATCACATTTGCGCTTCTTTTCAAAAGGAATAAAATGGGGAGGGAAAGGTTAGATTTTAAAAACAAAAATCCAAAAATCCAAATGACAATAGCAGCAGCCAAAATGTCAATGGAACCAAGCATTCCCAGCCTCTCTCTCATGCCAGTACTGGCCCAGCCTCAAGCTGCTTAGCAGCTGCAATCTGACAAGGGCAGGCACATTCAGCTTAGAAAGGCCGTTGATGTACAGATGTCATATGTGCATGTCTTTTCAAAAGAAATAAAATGGGGAGGAAAAAGTTAGATTTTAAAAAAAAAAATCCAAAAATCCAAATGACAATAGCAGCAGCCAAAATGTCAACGGAATCAGGGATTCCCAGCCAGTCTCCCATGCCATTACTTGCCTGGCCTCAAGATGCCTAGCGGCTGCGATTTGACGAGAGTAAGCACACTCAGCTTAGAATGGCTGTTGATGAGCAGTTGTCACATGTGCGTGTCTTTTCAAAAGGAATAAAATGGGGAGGGAAGGGTCATGTTTTTAAAAACAAAAATCCAAAAATCCAAAAATCCAAATGGCAATAGCAGCAGACAAAATTTCAACGGAACTGTGGATTCCCAGCCAGTCTCCAAAGCCAGTACTTGCCCAGCCTTAAGCTGTGTAGCTGCTGCAATCTGACCAGAGTAGGCACATTCAGCTTAGAATGGCCGGTTACGTGCAGCTGTCACATGTGTGCGTCTTTTTAAAAGGAATAAAATGGGGAGGAAAAGGTTAGATTTTAAAAACAAAAATCCAAATGATAGTAACAGCAGCCAGAATGACAATGGATCTGGTGATTCCCAACCAGTCTCCCATGCCGGTACTTGCCTGATCAAAAGCTGTTTAGTGGCTGCGATCTGACGAGGGTAGTCACATTCAACTTAGAATGGCCGTTGACGTACAGATGACACATGTGCGCGTCTTTTCAAAAGGAATAAAATGGGGAGAGAAAGGTTAAATTTTAAAAACAAAAATCCAAATGACAATAGCATCAGCCAAAATGTCAACAGAACCGGTGATTCCCAGCCACTCTCCCATGCCGATACTTGCCCAGCCTCACGCTGCATAGCGGCTGCGATCTGACAAGGGCAGGCACATTCAGCTTAGAATGCCCGTTGACGCACAGATGTCACATGTGCGCGTCTTTTCAAAAGGAATAAAATGGGGAGGGAAAGGTTAAATTTTAAAAACAAAAATCCAAATGACAATAGCAGCAGCCAAAATGTCAATGGAACCGGGTATTCCCAGCCAGTCACCCATGCCAGTTCTCGCCCGGCCTCAAGCTGAGTAGCAGCTGCCATCTGACGAGAGAAGGCACATTCAGCTTAGAATGACCGTTGATATGCAGATGTCACATGTGCGCGTCTTTTCAAAAGGAAAAAAATGGGGAGGGAAAGGTTATATTTTAAAAACAGAAATCCAAATGACAATAGCAGCAGCCAAAAATTCAACGGAACCAGGGATTCCCAGCCAGTCTCCCATTCCAGTACTTGCCCAGCCTCAAGCTGTGTAGCGGCTGCGATATGACAAAGGCAGACACATTCAGCTTAGTATGGCCACTAACATGCAGATGTCACATGTGCGTGTCTTTTCAAAAGGAATAAAATGGAGAGAAAAAAGTTAGATTTTAAAAACAAAAATCCAAAAACACAAATGACAATAGCAGCAGCCAAAATGCCAACTGAACTGGGGATTCCAAGCCAGTCTCCCATTCTGGTACTTGCCCAACCTCAAGCTGTGTAGCAGCTGTGATATGACAAGGGCTAGCACATTCAGCTTAGAAGGGCCATTGACTTGCAGATGGCACATGTGCGTGTCTTTTCAAAAGGAATAAAATGGGGAGGGAAAGGTTAGAATTTAAAAACAAAAATCCAAATGACAACAGCAGCAGCCAAAATGCCAACAGAAGCGGGGAGTCCCAGCCAGTCTCCCATGATGGTACTTGCCCAACCTCAAGCTGCGTAGTGGTTGTGATCTGACGAGGGCAGGCACATTCAGCTTTGAATGGCCGTTGACATGAAAATATCACATTTGCGCTTCTTTTTAAAAGGAATAAAATGGGGAGGGAAAAGTTAGATTTTATAATCAAAAATCCAAAAATCCAAATGACAATAGCAGCAGCCAAAATGTCAACGGAACCAGGGATTCCCAGCCAGTATCCCTTGCCGATACTTCCCCGGCCTCAAGCTGTGTAGAGGCTGCGATCTGACGAGGGCAGCCACATTCAGCTTAGAATGGCCTTTGACGTGCAGGTGGCACATGTGCTTGTCTTTTCAAAATAAATAAAATAGGGAGGGAAAGGTTAGATTTAAAAAAAAAAAAATTCAAATGAAAATAGCAGCAGCTGAAATGTCAACAGAATCGGGGATTCCCAGCCAGTCTCCTATGCTGGTACTTAACCAACCACAAGCAGCATAGCAGCTGAGATCTGACAAAGGCAGGCACATTCAGCTTAGAATGGCCGTTGACGTGCAGATGTCACATGTGCGTGTCTTTTCAAAAGGAATAAAATGGGGAGGAAAAAGTTAGATTTAAAAAAAAAAAAAAAAAAAATCCAAATGACAATAGCAGCAGCCAAAATGTTAATGGAACCATGGATTCCCAGCCAGTCTCCCATGCCAGTACTTGCCCAGCCTCAAGCTGTGTAGCAGCTACAATCTGACCAGGGCAGGCACATTCAGCTTAGAATGGCCATTGACATGCAGCTGTCACATGTGTGTGTCTTTTTAAAAGGAATAAAATGGGGAGGAAAAAGTTAGATTTTAAAAAAAAAAATCCAAAAATCCAAATGACAATAGCAGCAGCCAAAATGTCAATGGAATCAGGGATTCCCAGCCAGTCTCCCATGCTATTACTTGCCTGGCCTCAAGCTGCCTAGCGGCTGCGATCTGACGAGGGTAAGAACATTCAGCTTAGAATAGCTGTTGATGAGCAGTTGTCACATGTGCGTGTCTTTTCAAAAGGAATAAAATGGGGAGGGAAGAGTCATGTTTTTAAAAACAAAAATTCAAAAATCCAAATGTCAATAGCAGCAGCCAAAATTTCAACGGAACTGTCGATTCCCAGCCAGTCTCCCAAGCCAGTACTTGCCCAGCCTCAAGCTGTGTAGCTGCTGCAATCTGACCAGAGTAGGCACATTCAGCTTAGAATGGCCGTTGACGTGCAGCTTTCACATGTGCGCGTCTTTTTAAAAGGAATAAAATAGTGAGGGAAAGATAGATTTTAAAAACAAAAATCCAAATGATAGTAGCAGCAGCCATAATGTCAATGGATCAGGTGATTCCCAACCAGTCTCCCATGCCGGTACTTGCCAGATCAAAAGCTGTGTAGTGGCTGCGATCTGACGAGGGTAGTCACATTCAACTTAGAATGGCCGATGACGTACAGATGACACATGTGCGCGTCTTTTCAAAATGAATAAAATGGGGAGAGAAAGGTTAAATTTTAAAATCAAAAATCCAAATGACAATAGCAGCAGCCAAAATATCAACGGAACCAGGGATTCCCAGCCAGTCACCCATTCCAGTACTTGCCCAGCCTCAAGCTGTGTAGCAGCTGCGATCTGACAAAGGCAGACACATTCAGCTTAGTATGGCCATTAACATGCAGATGTCACATGTGCGCGTCTTTTCAAAAGGAATAAAATGGAGAGAAAAAGGATAGATTTTAAAAACTAAAATCCAAATGACAATAGCAGCAGCCAGAATGTCAACGGAACCGGGGACTTCCAGCCAGTCTACCATGCCGGTACTTGCCTGGCCTCAAGCTGCATAGCGGCAGCAATCTGACGATGGCAGGCACAATCAGCTTAGAATGGCCGTTGATGTATGGATGTCACATGTGCACGTCTTTTCAAAAGGAATATAATGGGGAGGGAAATGTTAGATTTTAAAAACAAAAATCCAAATGACAACAGCTGAAGCCAAAATGCCAACAGAAGAGGGTATTCCCAGCCAGTCCTCCATGCCGGTAATTGCACATCCTCAAGCTGCGTAGCGGCTGCGATCGGATGAGGGTAGGGACATTCAGCTTAGAACGGCCATTGAAGTGCAGATGTCACATGTGCGTGTCATTTCAAAAGGAATAAAATCGGGAGGGAAAGGTTAGATTTTTAAAACAAAAATCCAAAAATCCAAATGACAATAGCAGCATCCAAGATGTCAACGGAACCAGGGATTCTCAGCCACTCTCCCATGCCTGTACTTGTCCGGTCTCAAGCTGCTTAGTGGCTTTGATCTGATGAGGGAAGGCACATTTGGCTTAGAATGGCCATTGACGTGCAGATGTCACATGTGCGCATCTTTTCAAAAGGAATAAAATGGGGAGGGAAAGATTCCATTTTAAAAACAAAAATCCAAATGTCAATTGCAGCAGCCAAAATGTCGACAGAACCAGGGATTCCCAGCCAGTCTCCCACGCCAGTACTTGCCTGGCCTCAAGCTGCATAGCAGCTGCAATCTGACAAGGCCAGGTACATTCAGCTTAGAATGGCCGTTGATGTGTAGATGTCACATGTGCGTGTCTTCTCAAAAGGAATAAATTGGGGAGGGAAAGGTTAAATTTTAAAAACAAATTCCAAAAATCCAAATGACATTAGCAGCAGCCAAAATGTCAACAGAACCTGGGATTCCCAGCCAGTCTCCCATGCCGGTACTTGCCCAGCCTCAAGGTGCGCAGCAGCTGCAATCTGATGAGGGCAGGCACATTCAGCTTAGAATGGCCGTAGACTTGCAAATGTCACATGTGCCCATCTTTTCAAAAGGAATAAAATGGGTAGGGAAAAGTTAGATTTTAAAAACAAAAATCCAAATGACAATAGCTGCAGCCAAACTGTCATCGGAACCAGGGATTCCCAGAGAGTCTCCCATACCAGTACTTGCTCAGCCACAAGCTGCATAGCGGCTGCGATCTAATGAGGGAAGGCACATTCAGCTTAGAATGGCCGTCGATGTGCAGATGTCACATGTGCGCATCTTTTCAAAAGGAATAAAATGGGGAGGGAAAGCTCATGTTTTTAAAAACAAAAATCCAAAAATCCAAATGACAATACCAGCAGCCAAAATGTCAATGGAACCAGGGATTCCCAGCCAGTCTCCCATGATGGTACTTGCCCAGCCTCAAGCTATGTAGCAGCTGCGATCTGATGAAGGAAGGCACACTCAGCTTAGAATGGCCGTTGATTGGAAGATTTCAAATGTGCACGTCTTTTCAAGAGGAATAAAATGGGGAGGGAAAGGTTAGATTTTAAAAACAAAAATCCAAATGACAATAGCAGCAGCCAGTCTTCCATGCCAGTACTTGCCTGACCTCAAGCCACGTAGCAGCTGCGATCTGACGAGGGAAGTCACATTCAGCTTAGAATGGCCGGTGACCTGCAGATGTCACATGTGCGCGTCTTTTCACAAGGAATAAAATGGGGAGGGAAAGGTTAGATTTTAAAAACAAAAATCCAAATGACATTACCAGCAGCCAAAATGTCAATGTAATCGGGGATTCCCAACCAGTCACCCATGCTGATACTTGCCCAGCCTCAATCTGCATAACAGCTGCGCTCTGATGAGGGAAGGCACACTCAGCTCAGAATGGCCGTTGATGAGCAGATGTCACATGTGCGTGTGACACCCCAGGGGTCTAGTTGCCACAGTAATAGAGATATTAAGTCTGAGAGCAAGTGGGAGGTTTCTCTGTTCAGGAGCCATAAGCATGCAACACTGCCCGCCCAGACCTGGGAGGGGAGGAATCTGCCCTTATAAACTGGGTCTGGGGCGGGATTAGGTGAGACAGAGACAGAGCCTGCAGAACAAGCAGAGCAGTCAGAGCCTAGAATGAAGCTGCAGACACAGGAAAAGCTACATCAGGAGCTCTGTAGGAGCAGAGGCAGAAGGCCAGGGGCTGTGAGCAGAGATATAGCTCGCCCTGGCTGAAGTTACTAAAACCGGACACAGGAGTCCGAGGCTGTGGGGACTGATATATTCCCAGCAGCAGAAACCAGCTGGCAGGGGATTCCAGGTCCTCTGGCCATAGAAGCCCGGAGGCTCAGTCACAAAGAAGGGACCATTTAGAAAAAAACGCAGCACTACTGGACCTGGGTGCATGAGTTGGGTCCAAAGCCTTGAAATGTCGCGATAACCTCAGCACACCAAATGTTATAATAAGATACTTTTATTTGCAGTCCACACTAAAGACGTTTCGGTCGACAAGAACTTCATCAGTGTACTGCATGTAAACAAAATGAACAGATATAGAATACAAACATTATAGTGATAATAAAGTCACAGATTATGTATACAAAACATATAAATAAAGGTCTATGTGTCTATGTAACCTTTTGTCCAACAGTTAATCAAAAAAAGGGGGCAACCTACCAAGTTACTGGGATTGGAGCAGGAAAAGAGAAGGAGATGGGACCCAATACAGGGATTCCTATGGAGAAAGTGCATACTATGAGGTAATGGAAGGATATATGGGGCTATAATGGGGTGAGGACTATAAGGGAGGTAGACATACCGTTTGTGCCATGAAGTATAGGACAGGTGCTGCATCGATCGCGGTATCCACCGCTGGATGTGAGCAGTGGGCACGACTTGGAGACTGGCTACAAATATTATTAGAGGAGAGGAGGGTTTGGCTGCCAGCCAATGAGGAAGTTTGAATGTGCTGGTAATTAGCGCTCGATGCGGTGACGTCACAGGAAGTGACGCGAAAAAGGGAGTGCCGGCATCTGATTGGTCCGGCGCCGCGCATGCGCACGTGCGTGCGTGTCAGCCGACGTGTAGGTGCGTTCCAGGGACCAGGAAGTGGTTTCTGTATCGAAGTGATGTGTTCCACTGCCGGAAAAGAATGGCAAGGAGCGTTCCACCATCGAGAGAAGGGATTGCAGAGTGCAGGAGGGATATAGGAGAATGAGGATGGGTATGGATCCTTCATCTGAAATATGAAATACAATGTTAAATCGAGTTATAAGACACAGTGCAGTAAAACACACAGGAATACTGCTATGATACCCTTATACAGCCAATCGCCACATTATAGATAAGCATACATGAATCTTGGTCCCTATTAATAAATGGCAAATGAATATCGGATTGCGGGTGTTAACTCCTTGTAATGTAAAAAGTATAAACATATAAATAAACCTAGGTCCCTATTGGGACGGATTGGGACCAGGTAGGTTTAGATGAATGATTGCAGATCATAGTCCTTGTTAAGTCCTTTGGGATGAAGGGACTGCAGTTCATGAATCCAGAATGCCTCTCTCTGCTTGAGGGTCTGGATTCGATTACCCCCACGACGGGGTGGTTTAATTTGCTCTATAACTTGAAACCGCAATTGGGACACATTGTGTCCTGCTGCCGTGAAGTGTTGGGGGAGAGGTAGAAGTACATTTTTGCATCTGATGGTAGATTTGTGCTTGGAGATTCTATCTTTAATGGGTTGGGTCGTTTCCCCCACGTAGACAAGGCCGCAAGGGCACTTAACTAGGTATACGACAAAATTTGTATCACAGGTGTAGTAATCCTTAATTGTATATTTCCTGCCTGTTTGTGGATGATGAATAGTATCGCCTCTAAGGATGTTATGGCACTGATGGCATTGGAGACATGGGAAGATTCCTTTCTTAGGAGTTTGTAGAAATCTTTGGCGGGAACCAAGGGACGTTGTCCCTATGTCAGCACGGACTAATGAGTCTCTGATGTTTGGTGCTCTTTTGAAGCACGGTAAGAAGGGTTAATGAAAGGATTTGATGGTGGGGTAACCTGTTTGGAGAATATTCCAATGTTTCCGTATCGTACGGTGTATAGTGTAAGCTAGGGGGTGATATGTGTGGACAAATGGAATGCGATCAGATGTGTCTGGTCGTGGTTGTGTGCGGCTGTCCTGTGACTCACGTAGAAGATACTGAGGGTA
The DNA here is from genome assembly GCF_046119375.1 of Phyllobates terribilis. Lineage (NCBI taxonomy): Eukaryota > Metazoa > Chordata > Amphibia > Anura > Dendrobatidae > Phyllobates > Phyllobates terribilis. The sequence goes on from NW_027362792.1 coordinate 7,965,700, forward strand.
TCCTCTTTCTTCAAATTTCCGTGTCATTTCTTTTAATCTGACTTCGCGTAATGTTGTATCGGACACAATGCGTTCAACCCTCTGAAATTGCGATTTGGGGATAGCATGTTTCATAGGGGCTGGGTGGTTGCTTGAAAAATGTAGTAATGTGTTGCGATCTGTGGGTTTCCTGTAGATGTCAGTGGTTAATAGTCCTTAGCCATCTTTGATGACTAAAGTATCTAGGAAGTTGATCTGGTGTGGGTGATAGTTCAGAGTGAAATGTAGACCAGGGCAGGCGGTGTTGAGGGACCTGCAGAATTCATCTAAGGTGTCCTGGGAACCTGTCCAGATGCAAAAGATGTCGTCTATGTAACGCTTCCATAAAATGGAATGCTCTTGGAACAGTTGATTCTTGTATACAAACTGTGTCTCAAAAGTAGACATGTAACAGTTTGCGTAAGGGGGGGCTACATTTGAGCCCATTGCGGTCCCCTTGGTCTGCACGTAAAATGTATCCTGAAAGAGGAAGTAATTGTGTGTAAGAACTATTGTTAGTAGTTCTACGGCTAGATCTATAATCGATGGATTGGTGTTTGAGTCCTTCAGCATTTGTTCAACCGCTTGGATACCCCGGTCATGGGGAATCGATGTATAGAGACTTGTGACATCTAGGGACACTAAGATGGCTTCTGGAGGAACTTGTTTGAGTGCTTTCATAGTCTCTAAAAAGGCCCCTGTGTCTAATAGATAAGATGGACTTTTTTGGGTAAGTGGTGTAAGAATCTTTTCTAAGAAAATTGCAAGGGGTGATAAAATAGAATCCGTGGAGGCCACTATGGGGCGCCCAGGAGGTTGGGTGAGACTTTTGTGGATTTTGGGTAGGACATAAAATACCGGTATGATTGGATGTGGATTAATTAAATACTCGTACGTTTTCAAGTCAATCACCTTGGCTGTTAAAAACCGTTGTAGTGTCGAAATGATGAGTGTCTGTGTTTTTGTAGTCGGGTCCGTAGAGAGTTTACGGTATGTGGACTCATCACTAAGTTGTCTCAAAATTTCCGAGATGTAATCGCACTTGTTCATGACTACTATCGCTCCACCTTTGTCAGCTGGCTTTATAATCAAATCTTTGTCCTCTTGCAGACTCCGTAGGGCCTGTCGATCAAGGGGAGAGAGATTGGTCTGATAATGTGCCCTTCCCTAGTCGATATTGGAGCGTAATTGTTGAAACGCCCCATCCACGAATCCTATAAAGGTTTCCAGTGGATGTGTGCCTCAAGGAGGCCTATATTTGCTCTTAGAGCGGAGACCTAAGTCTTGGCCTGTGATGTCGGCCATGGATTCTGGAGGGGTGACGCTGAAAGGATTATTAGCAAAATGGGTTTTCAAGCGTAGGGTACGGTAATAGCGTTGTAGTTCCATATCTAGTTTAAAAGTGTTGTATTTGTATGTGGGGCAGAAAGAGAGTCCCTTTTGTAAAACTGATGTTTGTGCAACGCTGAGAGTTTTGGAAGAGATATTTACCACCATTTGTGGGTCTGCGATCGGGTGATTCGTGTGAAGTCCAGAAGTCCAGCGCCGCCATCCAGGAGCGGAGGCTAACAGAAGGCCCCAAGTCACCAGCCATACGGGTGAGCACCACACGGTATACTCAGGGACGTGGGATACTTGTAACCGCTGACAGCAAGGTAGCCAGGAAGAGTGCAGATAAACGGGGAGGCCTACAACTCCACCTGGCCAGGGGAACTCCTGCTTGCTCGCAGACTGACCAGGCCCCTTATACTAGCCTGTACTCCCGGGAGGGTCTGCCTTGTACCATCAGTAAAGACCCTGAACTGCACCTCACGTCTCTGTGATTCCTTGCCGCACCAGCACCATTAGCACTGGGACCCTCACACCATCACTCCCATCATCTCTCACATTAGCTGCCCTGAGGCAATACTTCTCCCGTGGGGAGTTATCCCATACTCGGCTGTGCAAACAACATCAGCCTCAGCGGTCGGCAGCGGAGCGGCGGTCCCCACTGACCGCAATCCACGGGTGGCGTAGTCGGACATGTGCTATACATTAAGACTGCCACTGGTTTGACCACCCTGGGCACGGACCGGGTCACCGCCATACGGAGACAATAACCCCCAGTATTCTACAACATGCCCGGTTCCAGGTTCCCCTGCACAACACAGGCCCAGGGGGTGCGTCATGCGCGTCTTTTCAAAAGGAATAAAATAGGGAGGGAAAGGTTAGATTTTAAAAACAAAAATCCAAATGACAAAAGCAGCAGCCAAAGTTTCAACAGAACTGGGGATTCACAGAGAGTCTCCCATTCCAGTACTTGCCCAACCTCAAGCTGTGTAGCAGATGTGATCTGACGAGGGAAGGCACATTCAGCTTTGTATGGCCATTAACGTGCAGATGTCACATGTGCGCGTCTTTTCAAAAGGAATAAAATGGGGAGGGAAAGGTTAGATTTTAAAAACAAAAATCCAAATAACAATAGCAGAAGCGAGAATGTCAATGGAACTAGGGAATCCCAGCCAGTCTCCCATGCTGGTACTTGCTTGACCCCAAGTTGCATAGCATCTGTGATCTGACGAAGGCTAGCACATTCAGCTTAGAATAGCTGTTGACGAGCAAATGGTCCATGTGCGCATCTTTTCAAAAGGAATAAAATGGGGAGGTAAAAGTTAGATTTTAAAGGCAAAGATCCAAATAACAACAGCAGCAGCCAAAATGTCGATGGAAGAGGGGATTCCCAGCCAGTCTCTCATGCCGGTACTTGCCCAGGCTGAAGCTGCATAGCGGTTGTGATCTGACAAAGGAAGGCACATTCAGCTTTGAATGGCCGTTGACATGCAAATGTTACATTTGCACGTCTTTTCAAAAGGAATAAAATGGGGAGGGAAAGCATCGATTTTTAAAACCAAAAATCCAAATGACAATAGCAGCAGCCAAAATGTCAATGGAACCAAGGATTCCCAGCCAGCCTCCCATGTCAATACTTGCCCAGCCTCAAGCTGCTTAGTGGCTATGACCTGACGAGGGAAAGCACATTCAGCTTAGAATGGCCATTGATGTACAGATGTCACATGTGCACATCTTTTCAAAAGGAATAAAATGGGGAGGGAAAGGTTAGATTTTTAAAAAAAAATCCAAAAATCCAAATGACAATAGCAGCAGCCAAAATGTCAATGGAACCAGGGATTCCCAGCCAGTCTCCCATGTTGATACTGGCCCAGCCTCAAGCTGCGTAGCGGCTGCAATCTGATGAGAGAAAGCACATTCAGCTTAGAATGGCAGTTGACGTGCAAAGGTCACATGTGCGTATCTTTTCAAAAGGAATAAAATGGGGAGTGAAAGAACATGCATTTAAGAACAAAAATCCAAATGACAATAGCAGCAGCCAAAATGTCAACGGAATATGGGATTCCCAGCCAGTCTCCCATGCCAGTACTTGCTCAGCCTCAAGCTGCGTAGTAGCTGCAATCTGAAAAGGGCAAGCACATTCAGCTTTGAATGTTCGTTGATAAATGGAAGTCAGATGTGCATGTCTTTTCAAAAGGAATAAAATGGGGAGGGAAAGGTTAGATTTTAAAAACAAAAATCCAAAAATCCAAAAATCCAAATGACAATAGCAGCAACCAAAATGACAACGGAACTGGGGATTACCAGCCAGTCTTCCATGCCAGTACTTGCACAGTCTCAAGCTGCATAGCGGCTGTGATCTGACTAGGGCAGGCACATTTAGCTTAAAATGGCCATTGACGTGCAGATGTCACATGTGCGTGTCTTTTCAAAAGGAATAAAATGGGGAGGGAATGGTTAACTTTTAAAAACAAAAATCCAAATGCCAATAGCAGCAGCCAAAATGTCAACGGAATCAGGGATTCCAAGCCAGTCTCCCATGCCAGTATTTGCCCAGCTTAAAGCTGCATAGCATCTGCAATCTGATGAGTGCAGGCACACTCAAGTTAGAATGGCCGTTGACGTGTAGAGGTCACATGTGCTCGTCTTTTCAAAAGGAATAAAATGAGGAGGGAAAGGTAAGATTTTAAAAACAAAAATCCAAAAATTCAAAAATCCAAATGACAATAGCAGCAGCCAAAATGTCAATGGAACCGTGGATTCTCAGCCAGTTTCCCATGCTGGTACTTGCCCATTCTCAAGCTGTGTAGTGGCTGCATTCTGATGAGAGAAGGCACATTTGGCTTAGAATGGCCATTGATAAGCAGATGTCACATGTGTGTGTTTTCAAAAGGAATAAAATGGGGAGGGAAAGGTTACATTTTAAAAACAAAAATCCAAATGACAATAGCAGCAGCCAGAATGTCAACGGAACAGAGGATTCCCAGGCAGTCTCCCATGCCAGTACTTGCCCAGCCTCAAGCTGCGCAGCAACTGCAATCTGACGAGGGCAGGAACATTCAGCTTAGAATGGCCGTTAACGAATAGATGTCACATATGCACGTCTTTTCAAAAGGAATAAAACGGGGAGGGAAAGGTTAGATTTTAAAACCAAAAATCCAAATGACAATAGCAGAAGCCAAAATGTCTATGGAACTGGGGATTCCCAGCTAGTCTCCCATGCCAATACTGGCCCAGCCTCAAGATGAGTAGCAGCTGCAATCTGACAACGGCAGGCACATTCAACTTAGAATTGCCGTTGATGTGCAGATGTCACATGTGCGTGTCTTTTTGAAAGGAATAAAATGGGGAGGGAAAGAGATTTTAAAACCAAAAATCCAAATGACAATAGCAGAAGCCAAAATGTCAATGGAACTGGCGATTCCCAGCTAGTCTCCCATGCCAATACTTGCCCAGCCTCAAGATGAGTAGCGGCTGCAATCTGACAACGGCAAGCACATTCAACTTAGAATTGCCGTTGATGTGCAGATGTCACATGTGCGTGTCTTTTCGAAAGGAATAAAATGGGGAGGGAAAGTTTAGATTTTAAAACCAAAAATCCAAATGACAATAGCAGAAGCCAAAATGTCAATGGAACTGGGGATTCCCAGCTAGTCTCCCATGCCAATACTTGCACAGCCTCAAGCTGCATAGCAGCTGCAATCTGACAAGGGAAGGGACATTCAGCTTAGAATGGCCATTGAGATGCAGATGTCACATGTGCGCGTCTTTTCAAAAGGAATAAAATGGGGAGGGAAAGGTTAGATTTTAAAAACAAAAATCCAAAAATCCAAATGACAATAGCAGCAGCCAAAGTGTCAATGGAACCGGGGATACCCAGCCAGTCTCCCATGCTGGTAATTGCACGGTCTAAACCTGCGCAGCGGCTGCAATCTGATGAGAGCAGCTACATTCAGCTTAGAATGGCCGTTGACGTGCAGAAGTCACATGTGCACGTCTTTTCAAAAGGAATAAAATGGGGAGGGAAAGGTTAGATTTTAAAAACAAAAATCCAAAAATCCAAATGACAAAAGCAGCAGCCAAAATGTCAATGGAAACGGGGATTCCCAGACAATCTCACATGCCGGTAGTTGCCTGGCCTCAAGCTGCACAGCAGCTGTGATCTGACAAGGGTAGGCACATTCAGCTTAGAATGGCCATTGACATGCAGAGGGCACATGTGCACATCTTTTCAAAAGGAATAAAATTGGGAGGGAAAGGTTAGATTTTAAAAACAAAAATCCAAATGACATTAGCAGCAGCCAAAACCTCAACACAAGCGGGGATTCCCAGCCAGTCTCCCATGCCGGTACTTGCCCGGCCTCATGTTGTGTTGAGGCTGCAATCTGATGAATTCAGGAACATTCAGTTTAGAATGGCTGTTGACATGCCGATGTCACATGTGCGTGTCTTTTCAAAAGGAATAATATGGGGAGGGAAAGGTTAGATTTTAAAAACAAAAATCCAAAAATCCCAATGACAATAGCAGCAGCCAAAACCTCAACACAAGCAGGGATTCCCAGCCAGTCTCCCATGTGGGTACTTGCCCAGCCTTAAGCTGTGCAGCAGTTGCAATCTGATGAGACCAAGCACATCCAGCTTAGAATGGACATTGACCTGCAGTTGTCACATGTGCATGTCTTTTCAAATGGAATAAAATGGGGAGGGAAAGGTTAGATTTTAAAAACAAAAATCCAAATGACATTAGCAGCAGCCAAATTGTCAACGGAAGCAGCGATTCCCAGCCAGTCTTCCATGCTGGTACTTGACCAGCCTCAAGCTGCATAGCAGGTGCAATCTGACAATGGCAGGCACATTCAGCTTAGAATGGCCTTCGACATGCAGATATCACATGTGCGCGTCTTTTCAAAAGGAATAAAATGGGGAGGGAAAAGTTAGATTTTAAAACCAAAAATCCAAATAACGAGAGCAGCAGCCTGAATGTCAAGGAATCTGAGGTTTCTCAGGCAGTCTCCCATGCTATTACTTGCCCAGCCTCAAGCTGTGTAGCATCCGCAATCTGCTGATGGAAGGCACATTGAGCTTAGAATTGCCGTTGACTTGCAAATGTCACATGTGCACATCTTTCAAAAGGAATAAAATGGGGAGGGAAAGGTTAGTTTTAAAAACGAAAATCCAAAAATCCAAATGACAATAGCAGCAGCCAAAATGTCAATGGAACCAGGAATTCAAAGCCAGTCTCCCATGCTATTACTTGCCCTGCTTCAAGGTGAATAGCGACTGCAATCTGACGAAGGATAGAACTTTCAGCTTAGAATTGTTGTAGTCATGCAGATGATCCTTGTGCGCGTCTTTTCAAAATGAATAAAATGGGGATGGAAAGGTTACATTTTAAAATAAAAAATCCAAAAATCCAAATGACACTAACAGCCAAAATGTCAACGGAACCAGGGATTCCCAGGCAGTCTCCCATGCCTGTACTTGCCTGGCCTCAAGCTGTGTAGCTGCTGTAATCTGACGAGGGAAGGCACATCCAGCTTGGAATGGCATCTGACGTGCAGGTGTCAAATGTCTGTGTCTTTTCAAAAGGAATAAAATGGGGAGGGAAAGTTAAGATTTTAAAAACAAAAATCCAAATGACAAAAGCAGCAGCCAAAATGTCAACTGAACCGGGGATTCTCAGCCAGTCTCCCATGCCGGTACTTGCCCAGCCTCAAGCTGCGAAGTGGCTGCGATCTGATGAGAGAAGGCACATTCGGCTTAGAATGGCCGTTGACGTGCAGGTGTCACATGTCTGTGTCTTTTCAAAAGGAATAAAATGGGGAGGGAAAGGTAAGATTTTAAAAACTAAAATCCAAAAATCAAAATAACAATAGCAGCAGCCAAAATGTCAACAGAAAAAGGGATTCCCAGCCAGTCTCCCATGCCTGTACTTCCCCGGTTTCAAGCTACATAGCTGCTGCAATCAGACAAGAGAAACACATTCACCTTAGAATGGCTGATGACGTACGGATGTCACATGTGCGCGGCTTTTCAAAAGGAATAAAATGGGGAGGGAAAGGTTAGATTTTAAAAACAAAAATCCAAATGACAATAGCAGCAGCCAAAATATCAACGGAAGCGAGTATTTCCAGAAAGTCTCCCATGCCAGTACTTGCCTGGCCTCAAGCTGCATAGCAGCTGCAATCTGACAAGAAAAGGCACATTCAGCTTAGATAGGCTGTTGACATGCAGAGCGCACATGTGCACATCTTTTCAAAAGGAATAAAATTGGGAGGAAAAGATTATATTTTAAAAACAAAAATCCAAAATCGAAGTGACAATAGCAGCAGCCAAAAAGTCAATGGAACCGGGGATTCCCAGCCAGTCTCCCATGCGAGTACTTGTCCAGCCTCAAGCTGCGATCTGATGAGACCAGGCACATTCAGCTTAGAATGGACATTGACATGCAGATGTCGCATGTGCGTGTCTTTTCAAAAGGAATAAAATGGGGAGGGAAAGGTTAGATTTTAAAAACAAAAATCCAAATGACAATAGCAGCAGCCAAAATGTCAACAGAAGCGAGGAAACAAGGATTCCCAGCTAGTCTCCCATGCTGGCACTTGCCCGTCCTCAAGCTGCGTAGTGGCTGTGATCTGACAAGGGCAGGCACATTCAGCTTAGAATGGCCATTGATGTGCAGATGTCACATGTGCACGTCTTTTCAAAAGGAATAAAATGGGGAGGGAAAGGTTAGATTTTAAAAACAAAAATCCAAATGATAAGAGAAGCAGCCAGAATGTCAACGGAACCAGGAATTTCCAGCCATTCTCCCATGCCAGTACTTGCCCAACCTCAAGCTTCAGAGCGGCTACAATCTGATGAGGGTAGGCACATTCAGCTTAGAATGGCCGTTAACATGCAGAGGGCACATGTGCACATCTTTTCAAAAGGAATAAAATTGGGAGGGAAAGGTTAGATTTTAAAAACAAAAATCCAAAAATGCAAATGACAATAACAGCAACCAAAATGTCAATGTAACTGGGGATTCCCAGCCAGTCTCCCATGCCCAGCCACAAGCTGCATAGCAGCTGCAATCTGTTGAGAGAAGGCACATTCGGTTTAGAATGGCTGTTGACGTGCAGATGTCACATGTGCGCGTCTTTTCAAATGGAATAAAATGGGGAGGGAAAGCTTAGATTTTAAAAACAAAAATCCAAATGACAATAGCAGAAGCCAAAATGTTAATGGAACTAGGGACTCTCAGCCAGTCTATCATGCCGGTACTTCCTGACCTCAAGCTGCGTAGCAACTTCAATCAGACAAGGTCAGGCACATTCAGCATAGAATGGACGTTGACATACAGATGTCACATGTGCGTGTCTTTTCAAAAGGAATAAAATGGGGAGGGAAAGGTTAGATTTTAAAAACAAAAATTTAAAAATCCAAATGAAAATAGCAGCAGCCAAAATGTCAACAGAACCGGTGATTACCAGCAAGTCTCCAATGCCGATACTTGCCAGGCCTCAAGATGCATAGCGGCTACGATCTGATGAGGGAAGGCACATTCAGTTTAGAATGGCTGTTGACGTGCAGATGTCACATGTGCGCGTCTTTTCAAAAGGAATAAAATGGAGAGGGAAAGGTTAGATTTTAAAAACAAAAATCCAAAAATCAAAATGACAATAGCAGCAGCCAAAATGTTAATGGAACCAGGATTCACATCCTGTCTCCCATTCTGGTACTTGCCCAGCCCAAAGCTGCATAGCAGCTGCAATCTGATGAGGGCAGGCACATTCAGCTTAGAATGGCTTTTGACAAGCAGAAGTCACATGTGCGTGTCATTTCAAAGGGAACAAAATGGGGAGGGAAAGGTTAGATTTTAAAAACAAAAATCCAAAAATCCAAATGACAATAGCAGCAGCCAAAATGTCAACGGAACCAGGGATTCTCAGCCAGTCTCCCATACTGGTACTTGCCTGGCCTCAAGCTGCATAGCAGCTGTGATGTGATGAGGGAAGGTACATTTGTCTTAGAATGGCCGTTGACATGCAGATGTCACATGTGCGCGTCTTTTCAAAAGGAATAAAATGGGGAGGGAAAGGTTAGATTTTAAAAACAAAAATCCAAATAAAAATAGCTGCAGTCAAAATGTTAACAGAACAGTTGATTAACAGACAGTCTCCCATGCCTGTACTTGCCCAGCCTCAAGCTGCGTAGTGGTTGTGTTCTGACAAGGGCAGAAACATTCTGCTTAGAATGGCCATTGACGTACAGATGTCACATGTGCGCGTCTTTTCAAAATGAATAAAATGGGGAGGGAAAGGTTATATTTTAAAAACAAAAATCCAAAGACAATAGCAGCAGCTTAGATGTCCACGAAACCATGGATTCCCAGCCAGTCTCCCATGCTGGTACTTGCCTGGCCTCAAAGGGCGTAGCAACTGTGAACTGTTGAGGGTATGCACATTCAACTTAGAAAGGCCGTTGAAGGACAGATGTCACATGTGCGTGTCTTTTCAAAAGGAATAAAATGGGGAGGGAAAGATTAGATTTTAAAAACAAAAATCCAAATGACAATAGCAGAAGCCAAAATGTGAACAGAACCGAGGATTCCTAGCTAGTCTCCCATGATGGTACTTGCACAGCCTCAAGCTGCGTAGTGACTGCAATCTAACGAGGGAAGGCACATTCAGCTTAGAATGGCCATTAATGAACAAATGTCATATGTGCGCATCTTTTCAAAAGGAATAAAAGGGGGAGGGAAAGATTAGATTTTAAAAACAAAAATCCAAAAATCCAAATGACAGTAGCAGCAGCCAAAATGTCAATGGAACCAGGGATTCCCAGCTAGTCTCCCATGCAGGTGCTTGCCCAGCTTCAAGCTGTATAGCAGCTGGAATCTGACAAGGGTAGGCACATACAACTTAGAATGGCTGCTGATGAGCAGAAGTCACATGTGCGTGTCTTTTCAAAAGGAATAAAATGGGGAGGGAAAGGTTAGATTTTAAAAACAAAAATCCAAAAATCCAAATAACAATAGCAGCAGCCAAAATGTTGAGGGAACCAGGAATCCAGGCCAGTCTCCCATGCCAGTGCTTGCCCATCCTCCATCTGTGTAGCAGCTGTGATCTGATGAGGGCAGGCACATTCTGCTTAGAATGGCCGTTGATGTGCAGCTGTCACATGTGCGTGTCTTTTCAAAAGGAATAAAATAGGGAGGGAAAGGTCAGATTTTAAAAAACAAAATCCAAATGACAACAGCAGCAGCCAAAATGTCAACGTGATCGGGGATTCCCAGCCAATCTCCCATGCCGGTACTTTTCCGGCCTCAAGCTGCATAGTGGTTGCGATCTGACAAGGGAAGGCACATTCAGCTTAGAATGGCCGTTGACGTGCAGAAGTCACATGTGCGTGTCTTTTCAAAAGGAATAAAATGGGGAGGAAAAGGTTAGATTTTAAAAACAAAAATCCAAAAATCCAAAAATAAAAATGACAATAGCAGCAGCCAAAAATGTCAACGGAACTGGGGTTTCCCAGCCAGCCTCCCATGCCGGTACTTGCCCTGCCTCAAACTGCATTGTGGCTGTGATTCGACAAGGGTAGGCACATTCATTTTACAATGGCTGTTGACATGCAGGCATCACATGTGCGCGTCTTTTCAAAAGGAATAAAATGGGGAGGGAAAGGTTAGATTTTAAAAACAAAAATCCAAATAACAATAGCAGCAGCCAAAATGTCAATGGAACTGGGGATTTCCAGCCAGTCTACTATGCTGGTACTTGCCCAGCCAAAAGCTGCATAGGGGATATGATCTGACGAGTGCAGAAACTTTCAGCTTAGAATGGCCGTTGACATGCAGATGGCACATGTGCGCGTCTTTTCAAAAGGAATAAAATGGGGAGGGAAAGGTTAGATTTTAAAAACCAAAATCCAAAAATCCAAAAATCCAAAAATCCAAATGACAATAGCAGCAGCCAAAATGTCAACGGAACAGGGGATTCCCCGCCAATCTCCCATGCCAGTACTTGCCCGGACACAAGCTGCATAATGGCTGCAATCTGATGTGGGCAGGCACATTCAGCTTAGAATGGCCATTGACGTACAGATGTTACATGTGCGCGTCTTTTCAAAAGGAATAAAATGGGGAGGGAAAGGTTAGAAATTAAAAACAAAAATCCAAATAACAATATCAGCAGCCAAAATGTTAATGGAACCAGGGATTCCAATCTAGTCTCCCATGCTGGTACTTGCCCAGCCTCAAGTTGCATAGCACCTGCAATCTGACAAGAGAAGGCACATTCAGCTCAAAATGGACGTTGACAAGCAGATGTCACATGTGCGCGTCTCTTCAAAAGGAATAAAATGGGGAGGGAAAGATTACATTTTTCAAACAAAAATCCAAATAACAATATCAGCAGCCAAAATGTTAACAGAACCGTGGATTCCCAGACTGTTTCCCATGCTGGTACTTGCCCAGCCACAAACTGCGTAGCTGCTGCAATTTGACAAAGGCAGGAACATTCAGCTTAGAATGGCGTTCGACATGCAGATGTCACATGTGCGCCTCTTTTCTAAAGGAATAAAATAGTGAGGGAAAGGTTAGATTTTAAAAACAAAAATCCAAATGACAATAGCAGCAGCCAAAATGTCAACAGAAGAAAGGATTCCCAGCCAGTCTCCCATGCAGGAACTTGCCTGGCCTCAAGCTGCATAACTGCTGCAATGTGACAATGGCAGGCACATTCAGCTTAGCGTGGCGGTCGACATACAGATGTCACATGTGCGCCTCTTTTCTAAATAATAAAATAGGGAGGGAAAGGTAACATTTTAAAAACAAAAATCCAAATGACAATAGCAGCAACCAAAATGTCAACGGAACCTGGGATTCCCAGCCAGTCTCCCACGCTGGTATTTTCCCAACCTCAAGCTGCGTAGCAGCTGCGATCTGTTGAGGGCTGGCACATTCAGTTTAGAATTGCCTTTGACGTGCAGATGTCACATGTGCACGTCTTTTCAAAAGGAATAAAATTGGGAGGGAAAGGTTAGATTTTAAAAACAAATATCCAAACAAAAATGTCAAAGGAACTGGGAACTCCCAACCAGTCTCCCATACCGGTACTTACCTGGCCTCAAGCTGTGTAGCACCTGCAATCTGACAAAGGAAGGCATATTCAGCTTAGAATGGCTGTTGACGTGTGGCTGTCACATGTGTGTGTCTTTTCAAAAGGAATAAAATGGGGAGGGAAAGGTTAGATTTTAAAAACAAAAATCCAAAAATCCAAATGACAATAGCAGCAGCCAAAATGTTATCGGAACTGGGGATTCCCAGCCAGTCTCCCATACCAGTACTTGCCCAGCCTCAAGCTGTGAAGCAGCTGAGATTTGACAAGAGCAGGCACATTCAGCTTAGAATTAGAAATGAGCGTTGTTCGACTTGAACTGTTCTCCAATCTCAAATTCGAGCTGTTTTGGGCGGTGTTCGACGAACACAAACGATTTGAGAAAAATTCGGCTGTTCGAGGTTATGTTCGATAACTGTTCGTGCACCAAAATAATAACTGGATTTTTTCTCAGTAATGATGAAAATTAATGTTAATACGCAGTTTGAGTGTATAGCGGGGTGGGGGGAGGGGCAGGGGATGGATCTCTGCAGGAATAATGAAGATCTCCATTTTTTTTTCTCTTTCCCGCATTTACAGTGGGGAGGTGCAATCTGTCAGCCTATCAGCAGCGCACACACAGAGCGAAGTGCTTTTTTTCACACAAGCAAGGGCATGTGTCATTGGCAGTGTATGTCACATATCCTTGCCCTATAAGACCAAGCCATTTTCCCCGTTGCCACCATTTTCTCACTGCTGCAGCTGCGTGTTAGACGGCACCGCTGTTGCTGTGTGCGCTATACCTTGTTAATTTCAAGCCAATTTTCGCACAAATATACAGATAGCTTGGGAGTAAGGAATAGTTGTGATTGCAGTCCTTTTAAGGACTAGGTTACAGCATTTCCTTACGACTTTTATCAGGCAGGTCTGTGCTTTTAAATAGATAGATTGTGGGAGTAAAGACTAATTGTAATTGCAGTTCTTTTCAGGACTAGGTTACATCAGTTCCTATCAGTTTTTGCCAGGCAGGTCTGTGCCAGTGCTATGCAAGTTTTTTTCACAGCATTTGGCTGAATCTAGCAAAGCTAATCCTTTTTGGCCTATTGCAGAGTGTGTTAGTCAGTGGAGTAGCCTATCTGTGTTGCAAGATATACCACCTGTGTATAGAATACCAATTTTTTTACTGCACCTAGTGAAGTAAAATCTTTTGGGCATAGCAACATTCTATTAGTCCATCTATACTGACCTCCATCAGGTTGCAAACTGAATACAATTTTTTTCTGCATCTACCTCTGAAAAAATATTTGGGCTTCTAGCTGTGTGTGCGACTTGTTCTATTAGTCCATCTATACTGACCTCCATCAGGTTGCAAATTGAATATAATTTTTTTCTGCATCTAACCCAGCCAATAGTTTTGGCCTAATACCACAGTTTGGCCACTCAGCTCTGCTCGGTTCCCATCCATTGTTTTTTTGTGCAAACAACTCCAGAGTTGTGAATTAGTTAACCACCAAAATGAGTGGAAAAAGGCCTGCTGCTGGTGGAAAGGGGAATAGGCGAGTTGGGAAGGGGAAAAAAGGTTGTGTCCGTGGGGTAAGTGTTAAAGCAACAGTAACATCTGCAGAAGAAAGACCATCTTCCAGCCAAACTAAAATGTCTACTTCTTTTAGCCGACAATGTGATAAGATCCCTTTCTTACGGCCACGCCAATCGCTACAAATTCCAGATGAGGCACAAAAACAGCAGGTGCTTCAACGGATATCAAGTGCTCCTTTAAGTGGGCTCTCCTCCACATCAACTTCAACATCACAAATACTCCAGTCCTTAAAGGTGTCACCCCAATCGCACTTGCTTCCTCACAGCTCCCAAATCTCCAGCTGCCCGTCTGAGTATGAGGTAGAACAGATGGTTGAGTCTGCTGAGCTGTTTACTCATACTATAGCCTGAGAATCAAAGGTCGACTCCAGCGCTTCTGTGAATCCAGACGAGGAAATGATCTGCACTGATGCCCAGAATCTTTATGAGTCGGATCCAGGACCAGACGCAGAATGTTCTGACCATAATGTAGACCCTCATTCCCAAACTGTAACTCCTGTTGGTGGAGACAATGAGGAAGACGATGATGAGACTCAAATACCTGATTGGAGCGACAACTTTAGTTTTTTGTCAGGGCAGGAACAGGTTGGCTCTGAGGACGACGGGTGTGATAACGCACAGGGTGATGATGATGAGGTTGGAGATCCCACTTACTGTCAACCCACAGTCAACCAAGAGATGAGGTCAGCGGAGGAGGTGGAGGAAGATGCTAGTGACGACGAGGTCAGGTTGCGCCTTCCTGGACAGAGACGTAGTACTGGAAGCACGTCAACAACTGCATCCTCAAACACAACTCTGCCTCTCACCACAAGTCGTGGTGGCTCTTCAGGTCGCATGGGTGCTAAGCCTTGCATAGCCTGGGCATTTTTTCAGATCGATAATGATGACCCAACTCGTGTTATCTGTAACATTTGTCAGCAAAAGCTAAGTATAGGACAAAAAATACATAGTTTGAGTACTTCATGCATGAACCGGCACATGGACATGAAGCATAAGTTGCAGTGGGAAGCTCAGTGTGCTACAATGCGGCCTAGCCGGCCAGGCCAACCACCGTCTGCCATATCTTGTGCATCCGCGGCCTCTTCATCCTCTGTGACTGGGGGGACAGCAGTCACACCTGTTTTGGGGCGCAGACCTGCCACCTCTTTACCCGCAACAGCCAGCGTGATTGGCAGGTCATCATTTTCTTTGGAGGTGGTAACACCAGCTGGTGTTGAGCACTGTCCGACATCAATAGCACCACCTTTGGATCAAGGCAACCTAACATGTCAGCCTGCATCTTCCTCACAGACGGGCAGTTTGCCGGGGACACCCTTATCAACCCCATCTAAGCACAATAGCCAGCCCTCGGTCCCTCAGATGTGGACAAGTAAAAGACCATTTCCTCCTAGCCATGAGAAAGCTAAGAGGTTGAATTTCACCATCTGCAAGCTCTTGGCTACAGAAATGATGCCTTTCCGCCTGGTAGACACAGAGGATTTTCGAGACCTTATGTCGGTCGCAGTGCCCCAGTACCAGATGCCCAGTCGGCACTACTTCTCAAAGAAAGGTGTGCCTGTGCTCCACCAGCATGTCGCACACAACATCACCGCTTCTTTGAGAAACTCTGTGTGTGACAGGGTGCATTTCACCACAGACACTTGGATGAGTTGGCATGGACAGGGGCGTTACATGTCGCTGACTGGGCACTGGGTAACTATGGTGACAGCAGGACAAGGGGCTGCTGTCCAAGTCTTGCCGTCCCCACGAGTTGTGCGTCAATCCTCTTTATGTCAAAGTTCCTCCACTGCTTCTGCCTCCTCAACCTCCTCTCGGTCTTCCACCTGCACCCAAAGCCTGTCTGGTCATGCCACAAGCTTTCTAACTGCGCAGAAGGGATCCTGCACACCTCCTTACTTTGCTGGCAGTAGGGCTCAACGTCATCAGGCGGTTTTTACATTGAAATGTCTGGGAAATGTGAGTCACACAGCTGAGGAGTTGTGGTCAGCTCTGGAGAACCAATTTCATGAATGGTTGTCTCCACAGGACCTGAAACCAGGGAAGCCCGTGTGCGACAATGCTGCAAACCTGGGTGCGGCCCTTCGCCGGGGCAATGTCACACACGTGCCTTGTATGGCTCACGTGTTGAACCTGGTTGTCCAGCAATTTTTAGCCCACTATACCAGACTAGATGGCCTTCTGCAGAGGGCACGGTCGCTGTGTGCTCACTTCCACCGTTCGCATCCCGCAGCTCAGCGACTTACATCTCTACAGAAGTCGTTGGGCCTGCCACTTCACCGGCTAAAATGCGATGTGCCTACCCGGTGGAATTCAACTCTGCACATGTTGCAGCGACTGTGGCAGCACCGACAAGCCCTGGTGCAATATGTTCTGACGTATAGCCTGGGCCAACGAGATCCAGAGGTGGGGCAAATCACGCTGGAGGAGTGGTGTCAGATCAGGGACCTATGCACCCTTCTGCACAGTTTTGAAATGGCGACGAAGATGTTTAGTGCTGACGATGCCATTATCAGCATGACTATTCCGGTGATTTACATGCTGGAGCACATGTTAAACAGAATTCGGAGTCAGGTGGTGGCACAAGATGAGGTGGAGGAAGTAGAGGAGGAGGAGTTGTATGCGGAAGGGCTAACATCTGCAAGGTCCAGATGGTCGGCAGCACCAAGACGGCAGGCATGTGAGGGTGGGGAGATGGTTTTACCAGGGCGCATGGTAGCAGCCAAACTAGTGAGGAAGGTGCAGGAGCCCAGGAAGAAGTGGAGGACGAACTGATGGAAGACTCATCAGATGAGGGAGACCTTGATCACATTTCTGTTGTGCGAGGTTGGGGGGAGAGGACAGAGGAAGGAAGCATGATTGTTACCTCGCCACCAACACAACAGGGACTTGGTGCTCCTGGATGCGCAACACACATGAGTGCCTTCTTGCTGCACTACCTGCAACATGACCCTCGAATTGTGAGAATTAGAAATAATCCTGACTACTGGGTTGCCACACTGTTAGATCCCCGGTACAAAAGTAAATTTGCAGAAATTATTCCTGCCATAGAAAGGGATGCACGCATGCAGGAGTATCAGCAGAGACTGTTGCAGAATCTTACATGTGCTTTTCCACAAAATACCAGTGGTGCACGTAGTGAATCTCACAGTTCCAACTTGCCAACCGTGGGACTGTCAAGTGTTCAGCACTCAAACCGTAACAGAACCACAGTATCTGCTGGTAACATCAATTTTGCTTAATCATTTCACCACTTTTTTAGCCCATCCTTTGCAAGGCCACAGGAGACAAGAAGTCTGACACATAGTCAACGCCTAGAGACGATGGTACAGGAGTATCTCCAAGTAAACATTGAAGCCACGACTGTGTCACTGGACCCTTGCTCTTTTTGGGCTTCCAATCTGGATAAATGGCCGGAGCTAGCCACTTACGCCTTGGAGATCTTGTCATGCCCCGCAGCCAGCGTTCTGTCTGAACGTGTGTTCAGCGCTGCTGGTGGTGTGCTGACAGATAAGCGCACGCGGCTCTCCACTGATAATGTAGACAGACTCACGTTCATAAAGATGAACAAATCATGGATCCGAAACGACTTTTCTACCCCTGTGTCATCCTGGGGAGAGTAAAAGCTTGATGATTGGTTAAAATCACCCTACCAACCATTTTAAGCTTTCAAATTACTAATCATGTTTATCTGTATCTTGGCTGGAAAATAATTTGGGCTTTGTAGCAGTGTGCAGCACTGATTCTATTAGGCCATCTATAATAAGCTCCACCAGATTTAAAATTACTAATCATGTTTATCTGTATCTTGACTGGAAAATAATTTGGGCTTTGTAGCAGTGTGCAGCACTGATCCTATTAGGCCATCTATACTAAAGCTTCACCAGATTTAAAATTAATAATAATTTTTAGCTGCATCTAGCCCGGAAAATAATTTTGGGGCTCCGAGATGTTCAAGACACATAAGTGCCTTCTTGCAGCACTACCTGCAGCATGACCCTCATATTGTCAGAATTCGAAGTAATCATGACTACTGGGTTGCCACACTCTTAGATCCCCCAAACTTTTCGATCAACCTTTTCATTTTAATAAAGACCAAAAAAATTGTCATTTTTGAAATTATAAGCATTAGCAGGTTGTTAGAAACTGAAATCAAACAGTTTTCAACTCAAAACTTTATTCTAGGTGATGTTACATTTTCACATAGTACCCCTTGTTCGAAAGGAGCTTTTGAACTCTCTCGTCCATTGAATTTGTCAGGTTTTGGATGGTTTCTGCTTCAATTGTTTTGCATGAGGACAGAATACCCTCCCAGAGCTGTTGCTTAGATGTGAACTGCCTCCCGCCATCATAGACACTCCTTTTAATGATGCTCCAAAGGTTCTGAATGGGGTAGAGGTCAGGGGAGCATGGGGGTCACACCATAAGTTTGTCCCCTTTTATGCCCATATCAGGCAGAGATGCAGATGTTTTATGTGCAGCTTGAGATGGTGCATTATCATGCAGAAAAATGATCTTGCTGTGAAATACACAGTTCTTCTTCTTGAACCATGGCAGGAAGTGCTGTTTGAGAAAATCCACATACATTATGGAGTTTATCTTTAGCGCCTTCAGGGATCCTAAAGGGGCCGACAATCTCTCTCCCCATGATTCCAGCCCAAAACATTACTCCACCTCCTCCATGTTGGCGCTGTAGCCGTGTTTGCGTGGGGTGTCCATCAACCAGCCATCCTCCACTCCATCCATCTGGACCATCGAGCGCTGCACGGCACTCATCCGTGAACAAAACAGTTTTGAAATCAGTCTTCATGTAATGTTTGGCCCACTGGAGCCGTTTCTGCTTGTGTGAAGTGGATAGAGGAGGTCGACAGGATGGCGTTTGCACAGCTGCAAACCTCTGAAGGACCCTGCATCTTGTTGTTCGGGGGACGTTGGAGGCACAAGCAGCTTCAAAAACTTGTCTGCTGCTATGACAAGGCTTTTTTGCCGCTGCTCTTTCAACCTGACGTAATTGCCTGTAGGAAAGAGTCCTCAATTTGCCCTTATCAGCATGCACACGTGTGTACTGTGAATCAGCTACATACTTCTTGATTGCCAAGACACTTCATCCTGATCATCGCACAATGTTGATTGTAGTCATACCTTGACCTAAACACTCCACAATTTGTTGCTTCTCAGCAGCCGACACATCCTTTTTCTTTCCCATTTTGGCAGAAAATGTAGGCTGCTTAATAATGTGAGACAGCCTTCTTAAGTAGTCTTGCCTTTCATTGGACACACCTGCCAAACTAATTAGCACAGGTGCCTGCAATTGCTTACAGTGATATAAAGAGTAGAGATGAGCGGTGTTCGACTAGAACTGTTCGAAAATCTCAAATTCGAGCTGTTTTGGGCGGTGTTCGAGTTGTTCGACGAACCCGAACGATTTGCAAAAAATTCGGCTGTTCGAGGTTATGTTCGATAACTGTTCGTGCACTAAAAGCTTGTCCTGCATGTCTGGCGCTATTTTGAGCACCAATCATGCAGGGATTGTCTGCCACTCACTGTAATGCCACAGCCATGGTGGTTGTGGCATTACAGTGATTGCCCAAATCGATGGAACAGTGCCAACAGTGAAACATGAAAAGCCGGCAATTCATCAGCGGCATACACTGGTACCCGACAATTTAGAACCGAAAGAATAGAGCTTCACACATAGATTAGATAGATAGAAACATGTCAGTCACACATATAAGAAGCACAGTGACAGTGTTGCTTACTGTACTTGTCATTTAGTGTAAAGGATTTATCAAAAAAAATAATAGTGTTTTCATGCACCGTCTCTTTAAAAAAGCCGGCCGGCAATTCAGCAGCGGTACCCGACAATTTATAACAGACAGAATAGAGCTTCACACATAGATTAGATAGATAGAAACATGTCAGTCACATATATATGAAGTACATTGACAGTGTGGATTACTGTACTTGTCATTTAGTGTAAAGGATTTATTAAAAAAAAATAATAGTGTTTTCATGCACCGTCTCTTTAAAAAAGCCGGCCGGCAATTCAGCATCTGTACCCGACAATTTAGAATAGAAGGAATAGAGAATCACACATAGATTAGGTAGATAGAAACATGTCAGCCACATATATATGAAGTACAGTGACAGTGTTGCTTACTGTACTTGTCATTTAGTATAAAGGATTTATTAAAAAAAATAATAGTGTTTTCATGCACTGTCTCTTTAAAAAAGCCGGCCGGCAAATCAGCATCTGTACCCGACAATTTAGAATAGAAGGAATAGAGAATCACACATAGATTAGATAGATAGAAACATGTCAGTCACATATATATGAAGTACAGTGATAGTGTTGATTACTGTACTTGTCATTTAGTGTTAAAATAAAGGATTTATTTTAAAAAAAATTGGCGTGGGGTTCCCCGTAATTTTAGTCTCTAGCGGAGGTTAAGCAGACAGCTGGGGCAGATGTTTGAAGCCTGGGAAGGGGGTAATACCCACGGAGCTTCCCAGGCTACTAATATCAGCCCCCAGCTGAATACCTAGCCTTTACTAGCTATTAAAATGGGGGACCCCCCAAAAAAATGACGTGGGGTCCCCCCTATTTTAATAGCTAGCAAAGGCTAGGCAGACAGCTGGGGGCTGATATTAATAGCCCAGGAAGGGAGCCATGAATATTGGCCCCCTCCCAGGCTAGAAACACCAGCCGTCAGCCGCCCCAGAAATGGCACATCCTTAGGATGCGCCAATTCTGGCACTTAGCCTCGCTCTTCCCACTGCCCTGTAGCGGAGGCAGTGGGGTAATAGGGTTGGGGTTGATGTCAGCTTATAATGCCAGCTGACATCAAGCCCAGGTTAGTAATGGAGAGGCGTCTATAAGACACCCCCATTACTAACCCCATAGTCAAAGTTAAAAAAAACACAAACACCCAGAATAAAGTCCTTTAATTGAAATAAAGACACATTCCTTTATTGTTCTAAATTAAACCATACTTACCATCACGCCCATTCCAGCTGAAGCCAACGATCTCCTGCAATAAAAGAAAAATAATAAAGCAACCTCATCCTTACCTTTCCATGGTTCCCACGACAGCTTCAGCTCTGCTACATCGAGATGACAGGCTGGACAACAAAAAATTGATGTGGGGCTTCGCCCTATATTTGTGTCCAGTCAGGTACAGCAGGCAGGAACGGGCTGCCCCCAACCACCAGCTGCCTATTTGTACCTGGCCGGACACAACAATATAGGGAAGCCCTTTTTTTCTTAATTATTCCATGAATTTCATGAATTTAAAAAAAAAATAAGTGGAGCTTCGCCCTATTTTTGTGTCCAGCCAGGTACAACTAGGCAGCTGGGGGCTGGAATCTGCAGCGCAGGGAGGCCCAAGCTTTCTGGGCCCCACCCGCTGCAAATTGCAGTCCGCAGCCGCCCCGGAAAATGGCGCGTTCATAGAAGCGCCATCTTCTGGCGCTGTACCCAACTCATCCAGGGCCCTGGTGTGGTGGCTCACTGGGTAATAAAGGGGTTAAGGCCAGCTTGGCATTATCAGCTGGCCCTAAGTCCGAAATTCATGGGGTCACGCCAATATTAGACATGACCACCATGAATTTCTAGAAAAGTATTTAAAAAAAACACAAACACCCAGAAAAAAGTCCTTTAATTGAAATAAACACACAATTCTTTATTGTTCTAAATTAAACCATATTTACCATCACGCCCATTCCAGCTGAAGCCAATGATCTCCTGCAATAAAAGTAAAATAATAAAGCAACCTCATCCTTACCTTTCCATGGCTCCCACGACAGCTTCAGCTCTGCTACATCGAGATGACAGGCTGGACCGCAGCAGAACGCTGCCATCCAGCCTGTCATCCCGCGGACACTGAGAAGCGCAGGCTTGCTTGCGCTCCTCAGTGTCTGACTGTGACGGCATCCAGATGAGCCGACAATGAACTCGGCTCACCTCATGCATGTCACTGACAGCGTGGGAAAATTCTCACGCTGAAGCGCTGAGTGCAGGAGAATTTTCCCACGCTGTCAGTGACGTACATGAGGTGCGCCGAGTTCATTGTCGGCTCATCTGGATGCCGTCACAGTCAGACACTGAGGAGCGCAAGCATGCCTGCGCTTCTCAGTGTGTGCGGCATGGCAAGCTGGATGGCAGCGTTCTGCTGCGGTCCAGCCTGTCATCTCGATGTAGCAGAGCTGAAGCTGTCCTGGGAACCATGGAAAGGTAAGGATGAGGTTGCTTTATTATTTTTCTTTTATTGCAGGACATCGTTGGCTTCAGCTGGAATGGGCGTGATGGTAAGTATGGTTTAATTTAGAACAATAAAGAATTGTGTCTTTATTTCAATTAAAGGACTTTATTCTGGGTGTTTGTGTTTTTTTTAACTTTGACTATGGGGTTAGTAATGGAGGTGTCTTATAGACGCCTCTCCATTACTAACCTGGGCTTGATGTCAGCTGGCATTATAAGCTGACATCAACCCCAACCCTATTACCCCACTGCCACCGCTACAGGGCAGTGGGAAGAGCGAGGCTAAGTGCCAGAATTGGCGCATCCTATGGATGCGCCATTTCTGGGGCGGCTCACGGCTGGTGTTTCTAGCCTGGGAGGGGGCCAATATTCATGGCTCCCTTACTGGGCTATTAATATCAGCCCCCAGCTGTCTGCCTAGCCTTTGCTAGCTATTAAAATAGGGGGGACCCCACGTCAATTTTTTGGGGGGTCCCCCATTTTAATAGCTAGTAAAGGCTAGGCATTCAGCTGGGGGCTGATATTAGTAGCCTGGGAAGCTCCGTGGGTATTACCCCCTTCCCAGGCTTCAAACATCTGCCCCAGCTGTCTGCTTAACCTCCGCTAGAGACTAAAATTACGGGGAACCCCACGCCAATTTTTTTTAATAATTAATCCTTTATTTTAATACTAAATGACAAGTACAGTAACCAACACTATCACTGTACTTCATATATATGTGACTGACATGTTTCTATCTATCTAATCTATGTGTGATGCTCTATTCTGTCTGTTATAAATTGTCGGATACCGCTGCTGAATTGCCGGCCGGCTTTTTTAAAGAGACGGTGCATGAAAACACTAATATTTTTTTTGATAAATCCTTTACACTAAATGACAATTACAGTAAGCAACACTGTCACTGTACTTCATATATATGTGGCTGACATGTTTCTATCTATCTAATCTATGTGTGATTCTCTATTCCTTCTATTATAAATTGTCGGGTACAGAGGCTGAATTGCCAGCCGGCTTTTTTAAAGAGACGGTGCATGAAAACACTATTATTTTTTTTAATAAATCCTTTGCAGTAAATGACAAGTACAGTAAGCAACACTGTCACAGTACTTCATATATATGTGACTGACATGTTTCTATCTATCTAATCTATGTGTGAAGCTCTATTCTGTCTGTTATAAATTGTCGGGTACCGCTGCTGAATTGCCGGCCTGCTTTTTTAAAGAGACAGTGCACGAAAACACTATTATATTTTTTAATAAATCCTTTACACTAAATGACAAGTACAGTATGCAACACTGTCACTGTACTTCATATATATGTGACTGACATGTTTCTATCTATCTAATCTATGTGTGATACTCTATTCCTTCATGTCTAAATTGTCGGGTACCGGTGTATACCGCTGCTGAATTGCCGGCGGCTTTTTTAAAGAAAGCGTCTTCTGAGCAGTTTGTGACCTTTTGGACACCTTTGCAGGTGTTTTCTATGTGTTCCTATGTGTTTTTGTTTGCCTGCCATTGGTTTTAACGGTGTTCGACGGTGTTCTAAGGTGTTCGACGAACAGTTCGACGAACAGTTCCTCGAACATCCCGGTGTTCGACGAACCGAACCGAACCCGAACACTACGGGGGTTGCTCAACACTAATAAAGAGCCCTGACACACATCACCATCAATGAGTTTAACTGAGAAACAAACAAATTCTTCCCTTATCACTCCTAAACACTTTTTGCATAATAATTTGGAACACAGTGTACATGTGCTTTTCCACAAAACACCAGTGGTTCACGTAGTGAATCTTACAGTTCTAACTTGCCAACCGTGGTCTGTATGGAGTTGTTCAATAAAGGGCCCAAAATTAAGATAACATAGATGGGAGAGGTCTCTATGAATAGGAATTCCTAAGTATTTGATACCCTGTGAGGGCCAGGCAAAGGGAAAGTTGGACTGGATGGAATCCTATATGGATTTGGGGAGGGAGACATCGAGGGCCTCAGACTTCGCTGCATTGATTTTAAAATTTGACCATGTAACAAAGTGATCTATTTTAGCCATAACAGCATGGATGGATATATGTGATTGAGTGATATATACTAGGACATCATCAGCAAATAGAGAGCACTTGTACTCGGTGCTTCCCACCTCAATTCACCTAATATTGGGGTTATGGCGAATTGATGAGAGCAGGTGCTCCGTCACTAGGATGTATAAGAGAGGAGACAGAGGACATCCCTGCCTTGTCCCATTGGTGATTGTGAAAGGTGATGAATAGTGTTGAGCCACCCCCGTAGTGTTCGGGTTCGGTTCGGTTCGTCGAACACCGGGATGTTCGAGGAACTGTTCGTCGAACTGTTCGTCGAACACCTTAGAACACCGTCGAACACCGTTAAAACCAATGGCAGGCAAACAAAAACACATAGAAACACATAGAAAACACCTGCAAAGGTGTCCAAAAGCTGACAAACTGCTCTGAAGACACTCTCTTTAAAAAAGCCGGCCGGCATATTCAGCAGCGGCATACACCGGTACCCGACAATTTAGACAAGAAGGAATAGAGCATCACACATAGATTAGATAGATAGAAACATGTCAGTCACACATATAAGAAGCACAGTGACAGTGTTGGTTACTGCACTTGTCATTTAGTGTAAAGGATTTATTAAAAAAAATTTAGTGTTTTCATGCACCGTCTCTTTAAAAAAGCCGGCCGGCAATTCAGCATCTGTACCCGACAATTTAGAACAGAAAGAATAGAGCTTCACACATAGATTAGATAGATAGAAACATGTCAGTCACATATATATGAAGTACAGTGACAGTGTTGCTTACTGTACTTGTCATTTAGTGTAAAGGATTTATTTAAAAAATAATAGTGTTTTCATGCACTGTCTCTTTAAAAAAGCCGGCCGGCAATTCAGCAGCGGTACCCGACAATTTAGAACAGAAAGATAGAGCATCACACATAGATTAGATAGATAGAAACATGTCAGTCACATTTATAATAAGTAGAGTGACAGTGTTGGTTACTGTACTTGTCATTTAGTGTTAAAATAAAGGATTTATTAAAATAAAAATTCGCGTGGGATCCCCCATAATTTTAGGCTCTAGCGGAGGTTAAGCAGACGGCTGGGGCAGATGTTTGAAGCCTCGGAAGGGGGTAATACCCATGGAGCTTCCCAGGCTACTAATATCAGCCCCCAGCTAAATACCTAGCCTTTACTAGCTATTAAAATGGGGGACCCCCCCAAAAAAATGACGTGGGGTCCCCCCATTTTAATAGCTAGCAAAGGCTAGGCAGACAGCTGGGGGCTGATATTAATAGCCCAGGAAGGGTGCCATGAATATTGGCCCCCTCCCAGGCTAGAAACACCAGCCGTCAGCCGCCCCAGAAATGGCACATCCATAGGATGCGCCAATTCTGGCACTTAGCCTCGCTCTTCCCACTGCCCTGTAGCGGTGGCAGTGGGGTAATAGGGCTGGGGTTGATGTCAGCTTATAATGCCAGCTGACATCAAGCCCAGGTTAGTAATGGAGAGGCGTCTATAAGACACCTCCATTACTAACCCCATAGTCAAAGTTAAAAAAAACACAAACACCCAGAATAAAGTCCTTTAATTGAAATAAACACACAATTCTTTATTGTTCTAAATTAAACCATACTTACCGTCACGCCCATTCCAGCTGAAGCCAACGATCTCCTGTAATAAAAATAAAATAATAAACCAACATCATCCTTACCTTTCCATGGTTCCCAGAACAGCTCCAGCTCTGCTACATCGAGATGACTGGCTGGACCGCAGCAGAACGCTGCCATCCAGCCTGTCATCCCGCGGACACTGAGAAGCGCAGGCATGCTTGCTCTCCTCACTGTCTCGCTGTGACGGCATCAAGATGAGCCGAGGTCATGTCCAATGAACTCGGCTCACCTCATGCACGTCACTGACAGCGTGGGAAAATTCTCACGCTGAAGCGCTGAGTGCAGGAGAATTTTCCCACGCTGTCAGTGAGGTGCATGAGGTGAGCTGAGTTCATTGGACATGAGCTCACCTCATGCACGTCACTGACAGCGTGGGAGAATTCTCCTGCACTCAGCACTTCAGCGTGAGAATTTTCCCACGCTGTCAGTGACGTGCATGAGGTGAGCCGAGTTCATTGGACATGACCTCGGCTCATCTGGATGCCGTCACAGCCTGACACTGAGGAGCACAAGCATGCCTGCGCTTCTCAGTGTCCGCGGGATGACAGGCTGGATGGCAGCGTTCTGCTGCGGTCCAGCCTGTCATCTCGATGTAGCAGAGCTAAAGCTGTCGTGGGAACCATGGAAAGGTAAGGATGAGGTTGGTTTATTATTTTTCTTTTATTGCAGGAGATCGTTGGCTTCAGCTGGAATGCGTGTGATGGTAAGTATGGTTTAATTTAGAACAATAAAGAAATGTGCGTTTAT
Organism: Phyllobates terribilis; assembly: GCF_046119375.1. NCBI lineage: Eukaryota > Metazoa > Chordata > Amphibia > Anura > Dendrobatidae > Phyllobates > Phyllobates terribilis. The sequence continues at coordinate 7,992,423 of NW_027362792.1, forward strand.
TTCAATTAAAGGACTTTATTCTGAGTGTTGTGTTTTTTTTAAATACTTTACTAGAAATTCATGGTGGTCATGTCTAATACTGGCGTGACCCCATGAATTTTGGGCTTGGGGCCAGCTGATAATACCAAGCTGGCCCTAACCCCTTTATTACCCAGTGAGCCACCGCACCAGGGCCCTGGATGAGTTGGGTACAGCGCCAAAAGAAGGCGCTTCTATGAACGTGCCATTTTCCGGGGTGGCTGCGGACTGCAATTTGCAGCGGGGGGGGCCCAGAAAGCTTGGGCCTCCCTGCGCTGCAGATTCCAGCCCCCAGCTGCCTACTTGTACCTGGCTGGACACAAAAATAGGGCGAAGCCCCACGTATTTTTTTTTTAATTATTTCATGAAATTCATGAAATAATTAAGAAAAAAAGGCCTTCCCTATATTGTTGTGTCCGGCCAGGTACAAATAGTCAGCTGGTGTTTGGGGTCAGCCCGTTCCTGCCTGCTGTACCTGGCTGGACACAAATAAAGTGCGAAGCCCCACTTTATTTTTTTTTAATTATTTCATGAAATTCATGAAATAATTAAGAAAAAAAGGTCTTCCCTATATTGTTGTGTCCGGCCAGGTACAAATAGGCAGCTAGTGGTTGGGGGCAGCCCGTTCCTGCCTGCTGTACTTGGCTGGACACAAATATAGTGCGAATCCCCACTTCAATTTTTTTTAATTATTTCATGAAATTCATGAAATAATTAAGAAAAAAAGGCCTTCTCTATATTGTTGTGTCCGGCCAGGTACAAATAGGCAGCTGGTGGTTGGGGGCAGCCCGTTCCTGCCTGCTGTACCTGGCTGGACACAAATATAGTGCGAAGCCCCACTTCAATTTTTTTAAATTATTTCAGGAAATTCATGAAATAATTAAAAAAAAATTGACGTGGGGCTTCGCACTATATTTGTGTCCAGTCAGGTGCAGCAGGCAGGAACGGGCTGCCCCCAACCACCAGCTGTCTATTTGTACCTGGCCGGACACAACAATATAGGGAAGCCCTTTTTTACCTAATTATTTCATGAAATAATTTAAAGAAAATTGACGTGGGGCTTCGCCCTGTTTTTGTGTCCAGCCAGATACAACTAGGCAGCTGGGGGCTGGAATCCGCAGCGCAGGGAGGCCCAAGCTTTCTGGGCCACCCCCGCTGCAAATTGCAGTCCGCAGCCACCCCGGAAAATGGTGCGTTCATAGAAGCGCCATCTTCTGGCGCTGTACCCAACTCATCCAGGGCCCTGGTGCGGTGGCTCACTGGGTAATAAAGGGGTTAAGGCCAGCTTGGCATTATCAGCTGGCCCTAAGCCCGAAATTCATGGGGTCACGCCAATATTAGACATGACCACCATGAATTTCTAGTAAAGTATTTAAAAAAAACACAACACCCAGAAAAAAGTCCTTTAATTGAAATAAACACACAATTCTTTATTGTTCTAAATTAAACCATACTTACCATCACGCCCATTCCAGCTGAAGCCAACGATCTCCTGAAATAAAAGAAAAATAATAAAGCAACATCATCCTTACCTTTCCATGGTTCCCATGACAGCTTCAGCTCTGCTACATCGAGATGACAGACTGGACCGCAGCAGAACGCTGCCATCCAGCCTGTCATCCCGCAGACACTGAGAAGCGCAGGCTTGCTTGCGCTCCACAGTGTCTCTCTGTGAGGGCATCCAGATGAGCCGAGTTAATGTCCAATGAACTCGGCTCACCTCATGCACGTCACTGACAGCGTGGGAAAATTCTCCTGCACTCAGCGCTTCAGCGTGGGAGAATTCTCACACTGAAGCACTGAGTGCAGGAGAATTCTCCCACGCTGTCAGTGACGTGCAGGAGGTGAGCTGAGTTCATTGGACATGAGCTCACCTTATGCACGTCACTGACAGCGTGGGAAAATTCTCCTGCACTCAGCGCTTCAGCGTGGGAGAATTCTCACGCTGAAGCGCTGAGTGCAGGAGAATTCTCCCACGCTGTCAGTGACGTGCAGGAGGTGAGCTGAGTTCATTGGACATGAGCTCACCTTATGCACGTCACTGACAGCGTGGGAGAATTCTCCTGCACTCACCGCTTCAGCGTGAGAATTTTCCCACGCTGTCAGTGACGTGCATGAGGTTAGCCGAGTTCATTGGACATGAACTCGGCTCTTCTGGATGCCGTCACAGAGAGACGCTGAGCAGCGCAAGCAAGCCTGCGCTTCTCAGTGTCTGCGGGATGACAGGCTGGATGGCAGCTTTCTGCTGCGGTCCAGCCTGTCATCTCGATGTAGCAGAGCTGAAGCTGTCGTGGGAACCATGGGAAGGTAAGGATTATGTTGCTTTATTATTTTTCTTTTATTGCAGGGGATCGTTGGCTTCAGCTGGAATGGGCGTGATTGTAAGTATGGTTTAATTTAGAACAATAAAGAATTGTGTCTTTATTTCAATTAAAGGACTTTATTCTGGGTGTTTGTGTTTTTTTTTAACTTTGACTATGGGGTTAGTAATGGGGGTGTCTCATAGACGCCTCTCCATTACTAACCTGGGCTTGATGTCAGCTGGCATTATAAGCTGACATCAACCCCCAGCCCTATTACCCCACTGCCACCGCTACAGGGCAGTGGGAAGAGCGAGGCTAAGTGCCAGAATTGGCGCATCCTATGGATGTGCCATTTCTGGGGCGGCTGACGGCTGGTGTTTCTAGCCTGGGAGGGGGCCAATATTCATGGCTCCCTTCCTGGGCTATTAATATCAGCCCCCAGCTGTCTGCCTAGCCTTTGCTAGCTATTAAAATAGGGGGGACCCCACGTCAATTTTTTGGGGGGTCCCCCATTTTAATAGCTAGTAAAGGCTAGGCATTCAGCTGGGGGCTGATATTAGTAGCCTGGGAAGCTCCGTGGGTATTACCCCTTCCCAGGCTTCAAACATCTGCCCCAGCCGTCTGCTTAACCTCCGCTAGAGACTAAAATTATGGGGGATCCCACGCCAATTTTTTTTTAAATAAATCCTTTATTTTAACACTAAATGACAAGTACAGTAAGCAACACTGTCACTGTACTTCATATATATGTGACTGACATGTTTCTATCTATCTAATCTAAGTGTGATGCTCTATTGCTTCCATTCTAAATTGTCGGGTACAGATGCTGAAATGCCGGCCGGCTTTTTTAAAGAGACAGTGCATGAAAACACTATTATTTTTTTTAATAAATCCTTTACACTAAATGGCAAGTACAGTAATCAACACTGTCACTGTACTTCTTATATATGTGACTGACATGTTTCTATCTATCTAATCTATGTGTGATTCTCTATTCCTTCTATTCTAAATTGTCGGGTACCGCTGCTGAATTGCCGGCCGGCTTTTTTAATGAGACGGTGCATGAAAACACTAATATTTTTTTTTATAAATCCTTTACACTAAATGACAAGTACAGTAATCAACACTGTCACTGTACTTCATATATATGTGACTGACATGTTTCTATCTATCTAATCTATGTGTGATGCTCTATTCTTTCGGTTCTAAATTGTCGGGTACCGGTGTATGCCGCTGATGAATTGCCGGCTTTTCATGTTTCACTGTGAGCACAGTTCCCATCGATTTGGGCAATCACTCTAATGCCACAACCACCATGGCTGTGGCATTACAGTGAGTGGCAGACAATCCCTGCATGATTGGTGCTCTAAATAGCGCCAGACATGCAGGACACGCTTTTGGTGCACGAACAGTTATCGAACATAACCTCGAACAGCCGAATTTTTTGCAAATCATTCGGGTTCGTCGAACAACTCAAACACCGCCCAAAACAGCTCGAATTTGAGATTGGCGAACAGTTCTAGTCGAACACCGCTCATCTCTAGTTATGAAAATGTTCTGATGCACCCCCTGGGCCTTGGGACACCCGGAGCCGGACCCTTTTTGGTGGATGCTGGTGGTTGTAGTCTTCGTGGCGGCGACCCGGTTCCGTGGTTCAGGGCGGTCAAACCAGTGGCGGAACTATTTATGTGGTTTTGATGTTTAAATGTCCGACTACGCCACCCGTGGATTGCGGTCAGAGTGAACCGCCGCTGCAGGGCAGACCGCTGAGGCTGGTGTTGTGGGTGCAGCAGAGCGTAGCATAACTCCCCACGGGAGGAGTATAGCCTCAGGGCAGTGTATGCGGAGGATGGGGGTGATGGTGCAGGGCAGCAGCAGTAGCGACACGGAGTCAGTGATGCAGTCCAGGGCCTTTACTCACAGTTCTTATTATCCAGATCACGTCTGCAGGTAACGGCTGCCCACGTCATACTGTGCTCACCAGGTGAGGGGCTCAGACAACTCCCAGATAACTTTGGAGCGCTTCACAGGACCCCCTTTGTGTGTCCTTTGTCTGGCCTTTCTTACCAACCCTTCTGTCCGGCTGCCTCGGGCCTCCTCTTGGTAAACTTGGCGCCAGTTTCCTGACCCTATGTGGTGCCTTCCTAGCGGGTGTAGCGAGGGGCTGCGCCACATAAAATGTCACAGCCTCCGGTTTCTAGCTGAGGGTCGTTTCCTGCCTCCACTAGTTTCGGGGACCGGTCTCCCCCTTTGGCCTGACCCCTCCACGCAGGTGGATTCGGGCGTGCGGTGGCGACTAGCCCGTCCGCACCCCTGGTATCTCTTCATTCCTCGTTCCTGGAGCCTTCTCTGCTCCTCTTCCTTCCTTCTCCCTCTTCCAGGCCTGGGCCTCTGTTACTAGGCAAGCCTCCGGAGCAGAGCTCATGCAGAGCCCCTGCTCCCTACCGCTTCTGCTCAGACTTCTCTGCACTGAACTAAGATGGTGCCCACCTTTTATACTCCCTTCTCAATGCACCCAGGAACTGCTTCCTCCCTGCTCCTGCACTACAGGGTTCCCCTTCCTCAGTGTTCCCTCCCCCCACTCCAGCCAGGGACAGGGACTGTCGTGCCCATCTCAGAGGCATATTGGTTGTCCTGCCCCACGGCAATGTGGTGTAATGCATGCAGGTGTCGGGTCCTGATCCATACTCCATCCTTACCTGAGAGTGAGATATCACACCTCTGGGTGAGGTGCAATACCTCTGTAGCAACCGAGCCCTCAGGGTGCTACAGTTCCATTTATCTTCAGCCTAGGTGACGTATTGTGATACAGGGCCGTGATTTTGGCTATAAAAGGGTCCCCTAGACCCCTACCCCAAGCTTTTTAAGAGAATCATATATGGCGTGCCAGGAGACTCTATGGAATGCTTTCTCAGCATCCAACGAGAGTATCTAATTACAAATTTTTAACTGCATCTAGCCCAGGAAATACTTTGTGCCTAGTAGCAGTGTCTGCTAGTCAGCGGATTATCCCGGCTGTTAAGCAAGCTACACCACCTGTAGTTTGGACACTTAATTTTTTCAAAGGAAATGCTTCGGGACCACGGGATACTCAGTGAAGAGCATCAGGAGGCACCCCAAGGCATAGGGGCTGGGACTGGCAGTAGGATGCATTGCGGTGGATAGCCGAGCTTTATAAAAGCTTTTTAACTGCAGCAGCTTTAGTGGACGCTACTGGAGCTGGAATTACGCGGCTGCTGGCATGAGACTTGCCCTCCAATAGATCCTTGTAAATGGATTTAAAGTGTATTCATTCAAATTAGAGAGACAATTTAAATTAAAAAGCTTAGAGCTGCCTCCACTACAGGGGGGCTCGCTCGACCCAACGGCAGACAGGCACCAGTATTGGGAGAGGGGGGCTGGCTGTCAGGGTTCACTGCGGCTCTGGCACAAACCCGGCGACATGGAGGTGGCACGGGCAGGAGCGGACTGAATGTGTCGGCTTCTCACTTTTTGGAATTTAGAAGTGCATGACATGCATATATCTGTGTCTCCCCCTCCTTTTACTCCTCCACCTCTTTTCTTTTCGCATGACTATATGTACTTGTCACTTTTCCATGTGTTAGTTGTGTCTTCTGAGCAGTTTGTCAGCTTTTGGACACCTTTGAAGGTGTTTTCTATGTGTTTCTATGTGTTTTTGTTTGCCTGCCATTGGTTTTAACGGTGTTCGAAGGTGTTCGACGAACACACGGGTGTTCAACGAACCGAACCGAACTTGAACACTACGGGGGTGGCTCAACACTAATCCCCAGTTCCGTTGATATTTTGGCTGCTGCTATTGTCATTTAGATTTTTGGATTTTTGTATTTAAATCTATCCTTTTCCTCCCCATTTTATTCCTTTTGAAAAGACGCGCACATGTGCCATCACTATGTCAACGGTCAATCGAAGCCGAATGTGCCTTCCCTCATCAGATTGCTGCAGCTATGCAGCTTGAGGTCGGGCAAGTACCAGAAAGGGAAACAGGCTGAGAAACCCTGTTTCCGCTGACATTTTGGCTGCTGCTATTTTCATTTTTGGATTTTTGTTTTTAAAATCTAACATTCCCTCCCCATTTTATTCCTTTTGAAAAGACGAGCACATGTGAAATCTGCACGTCAACGGATATTCTAAGCTTTAATGTGCCTGCTATCCTCAGATCGCAGCAGCTTGAGGCCGGGCAAGTATCGGCATGGGAGACTGGCTGGGAATCCCTGGTTCCGTTGACATTTTTGCTGCTGCTATTGTCATTTTGATTTTGGGATGTTTGTTTTTAAAATCTAACCTTTCCCTACCCGTTTTATTCCTTTTGAAAAGACGCGCACATGTGATTTCTGCAAGTCAATGCCCATTCTAAGCTGAATGTGCATTCCCTCATCAGATCGCAGCTGCTATGCAGCTTGAGGCTGGGCAAGTACCAGCATGGGAGACAGGCTGAGAATCTTTGGTTCCGTCAACATTTTAGCTGCTGCTATTGTCATTTGGATTTTTGGATTTTTGTTTTTAAAATCTAACCTTTCCCTCCCCATTTTATTCCTTTTGAAAAGACGCGCATGACGCGCCCCCTGGGCCTGTGTCGTGCAGGGGAACCCGGAACCGGGTCTGTTGTAGAATGCTGGGGGTTATAGTCTCCGTATGGCGGTGACCCGGTCCGTGCCCAGGGTGGTCAAACCAGTGGCAGTCTTAATGTATAGCAAATGTCCGACTACGCCACCCGTGGATTGCGGTCAGTGGGGACCGCCGCTGCGCTGCTGACTGCTGAGGCTGATGTTGTTTGCGCAGCCGAGTATGGGATAACTCCCCACGGGAGAAGTATTGCCTCAGGGCAGCTAATGTGAGAGATGATGGGAGTGATGGTGTGAGGGTCCCAGTGCTAATGGTGCTGGTGCGGCAAGGAATCACTGAGACGTGAGGTGCAGTTCAGGGTCTTTACTGATGTTACAAGGCAGACTCTCCCGGGAGTACTGGCTAGTATAAGGGGCCTGGTCAGTCTGCGAGCAAGCAGGAGTTCCCCTGGCCAGGTGGAGTTGTAGGCCTTCCCGTTTATCTGCACTCTTCCTGGCTACATTGCTGTCAGCGGTTACAAGTAGCCCACGTCCCTGAGTATACCGTGTGGTGCTCACCCGTATGGCTGGTGACTTGGGGCATTCTGTTAGCCTCCGCTCCTGAATGGCGGCGCTGGTCCCTTCTTTGTGACTGAACCTCCGGGTTTCTATGGCCATAGGACCTGGAATCCCCTGCCGGCTGGTTTCTGCTGCTGGGTATATATCAGTCCCCACAGCCTCGGACTCCTGTGTCCGGTTTTAGTAACTTCAGCCAGGGCGAGCTATATCTCTGCTCACAGCCCCTGGCCTTCTGCCTCTGCTCCTACAGAGCTCCTGATGTATCTTTTCCTGTGTCTGCAGCTTCACTCTAGGCTCTGACTGCTCTGCTTGTTCTGCAGGCTCTGTCTCTGTCTCACCTAATCCCGCCCCAGACCCAGTTTATAAGGGCAGATTCCTCCCCTCCCAGGTCTGGGCGGGCAGTGTTGCATGCTTAGGGCTCCTGACCAGAGAAACCTCCCACTTGCTCTCAGACATAATATCTCTATTACTGTGGCAACCAGACCCCTGGGGTGTCACATTACCCCCCTAGTAAATTTTAGTAGTCCGGGACTAAACACATTTTTAAAACATAATAACAGGGTATAACAATAATACAATAACATATTTACAAGAAGCCTTAGTTCTTTAAAGGTCACGGCGTGTCCGCAACCGGGTGTCCATATCACCCAAGGTGAAGCTTTAAGCGAAGTAGGGGACCTGTCCAAAGCAAAACCCTTGCGTTGTCCTTGGGCGTGGCTGCAAGGGTAGACTAACTACTTTGGGCCGCAAGGATGCCACGCCAGACAGGTTTTCTCTTCCGCGGCCGTCTTCGCAAGAGGCACCAAGGTGCAACTATCTACAAAACTGTTCCGGTTATCTAGCGTCCATAACCTGTTAGTCCATAAAAATCTGCAGGGCAACTGAGAAACATAATTAATAACAGGCAACAAACATAAACCATAAACAGTTAGCAGATAAATTCACAGTGCATTAGTTTAGATTCTCCAGCGAGCGGGCATCTGACCTCTAGTGACTCTAGTGGACCTACGGAGCTCACTAACTGGTTCTGCACTACAGGGTGTAGAAGGTGTTATGGGTAAGCTGGGCAGCTGTCTGTGCACTCTTTGGCTCACTAGGGGCACGGCAGGCTCACTACTAGCAGAGGGTTGATCCTCCTGTACTGCTGGTGTGGACTCTTCTGCCTCTTGGGCCGGCTGCTCTTCCAGCTCTACCGATTCCTCTGTAGGCACTTGAGGGGCTGGCTGGAGAAAGGTGAGGACGGGTACAACGACAGCGCCGTTTACTTGTGTCCAAGACCGGGGGAAGTCTCCGAGTATGGTACTGATCATTTCTCCCCTTTCCTCTGCGGGTTGAGGGTTTCCTTGATCTTCTTCAGGGCTTTGCAGCTGTTCGGGACACTTCTTCTGGTGGTCTCTGGAGACAATGGCTGTGGTTTCTCCTCCATCCTTACTGATTACGCAGATTTTTGGGTTCTCATGGCTTGATGGCAGTACGGTGTATGGGTCCTTCTCCCACTGGTCGTCCAATTTGTGGAGCCGCCTCTTCCTCTTCAAGACCTGCTCTCCAGCTACCAGAGGAACAGCGGGAGCATACTGGTTATAAGCCTTCTCTTGCCTTTCTCTAGCTTGAGACAGACTTCGCTCGACGCTCTCCTGTACTTTCCGATACTGCTGCTGCCGTTCTGTATCCCAGTCTGCCTCTGGCAAGGTGTCCTCAGGCGTCAGGACTCCCATATCCAGGTCAATAGGCAGCTTACCAGGTCTTGCTCTCATTAGGTAAGCCAGGGTACAGTTGGTGGAACCTACAGGGATGTGGTTATACAGGTCCACCAGATCGGGCAGTTTCTCAGGCCACAGACTGCATTCTTCCAGGGGCAATGTTTTTAGCAGATCTATCACCACCTGGTTCATCTTCTCGCAGAGTCCATTGGTTTGAGGGTGATAGGGCGTTATTCTTATCTTCTTGAAGCCATACAGGTTGCAGAACTCCTGGAAGACCTCCGCTTCGAAGGCTGGTCCTTGGTCTGTCAACACTTGGTCCGGGTACCTGTGTGGATGGCAGAAGTGCTGCTGGAAGGCTCTAGCTGCTGTTTGAGCCGTTAAGTCCTTGACCGGGACCACCACCAGGAACCGGGAGTAATGATCTACGATTGTGAGGGCGTAGACATACCCAGATCTGCTTGGAGCCAGTTTCACATGGTCCAGGGCTACCAGTTCCAGTGGCTGTCTGGTGATGATGGGCTGCAGGGGAGTCTTCTGGCTGGCTCGGTCTTTTCTTCTCAGGTGGCACGGGCCACAGTCTCTGCACCACCTCTCAATGGCTCCTCTCATGCCTACCCAGTAGAACCGTTCACGCAACAAGAACTCCAGCTTCTTCCATCCGAAATGCCCTGCTCCGTTGTGGTATGCCTCCAGAACCATAGTCGCGTCTCGTCTTGGGACCACTACCTGCCAGGTCAACTCATGTGTTCGAGAGTTAACCATTCTCCGGCACAGCTTCTCCCTGTAGAGGAACAGCTTACTTTTCTCCTTCCACAGTTGCTTGGTCTCCTCCGGAGCATCTGGGTCAAGATGGGCATCGGCCTGGGTCAGCATTTCCTTCACCAAATGGACTGCGGGATCACTGTCTTGCGTCTCCGCCCAGTTGTAGTGGGGCAAGGGAATGAATGTCACAGAGCGCCTGTCCTTCACATGGTGGGAATACAGGGTAATCCCATGACGGTGGAACGCAGGGAGCTCAACTTCTTCCAGATCTTCAGGATCTTCCCCTACGTCCGGTAAGTTCGGCATTCCACACAGGGCATCCGCGTTGGCATTTGAGCGTCCTGCCCGGTATTTGATGGTGAATTCAAAGTTGGACAGGCGGGCCATCCATCTCTGTTCCAGGGCACCGAGCCTTGCAGTGTCCAGGTGTGTCAACGGGTTGTTATCCGTGTACACGGTGAATTTGGAGAAGGCAAGGTAATGCTTGAAACGTTCGGTCACTGCCCACACTACTGCCAGGAACTCCAGCTTGAATGAGCTATAATTCTCAGGGTTCCTCTCCGTGGGCCGTAGCTTTCGGCTGGCGTAAGCGATTACCCGTTCTTTCCCTTGCTGGATCTGGGACAGTACGGCTCCTAGCCCGATGTTGCTTGCGTCCGTGTGGAGGATAAAGGGCTGGCTGTAGTCTGGATATGCCAGGATTTCATCCCCCGTGAGGGCCATCTTCAGCTGGCAGAAGGACTCCTCTTCCAGCTTTTCCCACCTAAACGGCGGCTTCTGGTTTTTGGCTTTCCGAGATTGACCTATCAGGAGGTCTTGCATAGGGGCTGCCATTTTTGTGAAACCGGGAATGAATCTTCGGTAGTAGCCTACCAACCCGAGGAACTGCCGCACTTCCTTTATGCTGGAGGGTCTTGGCCAGTCCTTAATCACAGTGATCTTATCAGGGTCAGGAGCCACTCCGTCAGCACTCACCACGTGTCCCAGGTATTACACCTTTGGTTTCAGGACGTGACACTTGGAGGGTTTCACCTTTAGGCTGTAGTTTGCCAGAGCTTCGAACACTTCTGCCAGGTGTTTCAGGTGGTCCTCGTAGGTCTTGGAATAGACGATGACATCGTCGAGATATAACAGGACCGTCTCGAAGTTCCGGTGTCCCAGACAGCATTCCATCAACCGTTGGAAGGTTCCTGGTGCGTTGCAGAGCCCGAACGGCATACAGTTAAATTCGCTGAGACCCATCGGGGTGGTGAATGCGGTCTTCTCCCGGTCCGCCTCTGCTACAGGAACCTGCCAGTACCCGCTAGTGAGATCCAAAGTAGAGAAGAAGTTAGCAGATTTTAATGCAGCTAAGGACTCTTCTATCCTTGGTAGCGGGTACGCATCTTTGTGTGTGATACGGTTGACCTTCCTGTAGTCTACACACATTCTCATGGTGTTGTCTTTCTTTTTCACTAAGACTAGTGGAGCTGCCCAGGGGCTACAGCTGTCCCTGATTACCCCAGCCTCCTTCATGTCTCTAAGCATCCCCTTGGCGTGTTGGTAGTGTGCCGGGGGTACGGGTCGGTATCTCTCCTTTATGGGAGGATGGTCTCCCGTGGGGATGTGGTGTTCTACCCCCTTTATTCGCCCGAAGTCTAGCGGGTGTTTACTAAACACTCTCTCGTACTCTCCAACCACCCGATAGACTCCCTGTTTCTGGTGTGAGGGAGTGGAGTCAGTACCCAAATGTAGTTGCTGACACCAGTCCTCCATTAGTTTCTTAGAGCCGTTACCTTCCTCTGGTTGAGATGGAGGCAAGGGTTCCACGGCCTGTACAGAGTTCTGGTTAATGGTAAACAATTTGGCTAGCGTGGCATACCGGGGCAGGTGTACTTCTCTCTCCCCGATATTTATGATGCGAACGGGCACCTTACCATGGCGTACATCGATCACCCCCCGTGCTGTCAAAATGGTGGGCCTACTGTCTGAGTAGACGGGTTCTACCATTGCTTGGTAGTCTCTACCTCTTAGACCAATAGCTGCCCGGCACCAAATCATCATCTCACTTTTTGGGGGCATGGCAATAGGGAACGGGTCACACATTCTCACGCTACCTATCTCACCACCAGATAGTTCCACCTGTTGCCGCTTCATCAGTGCCCGGATCTCTTTTTGGAGCACATGCTGCTGGCCGGAACTGGCATTCTTGGCAAACCTGCTGTAAAATGAGAATCACCTCTGCAAGACAATTTTCAATCACATTAGTTCCCAAGGTTATTCTAGGGTGACTCTCATGACGGTCTATGTCAACTATAATCAGTCCTTGTGCCGCCAGTTCGACTTTACCGATCTTAATGGTCACCTCTTTGAATCCCACCTGTGGCACGGGCTGACCATTGCTGGCGATGATACTCAGGTCGTCATCTGGGTAGCGGGTTATGTCCGAGTCATTCCAGTACTGTTTAAAGAGCACGTACGGGATGGTGGTCACCTGTGACCCAGTGTCTAGTAGGGCACTCATAGGAATGCCATCCAGCACCACAGGCAAGATTGGACGTCCCCCTACGTATTTATCACGCCAGTTTGATGGGCCTGATGGTCTTATGCCTGGGGGTTGGCCCTCTACCCCAGGTTGTGCCCGTTTAACCCCTTCAGGACCCAGCCTATTTTGACCCTAAAGACCTTGGCATTTTTGTCAATTCTGACCAGTGTCCCTGGATCTCTCTGGAACACTTCAACGGATCCTAGCGATTCTGAGACTGTTTTTTCGTGACATATTGGGCTTCATGTTAGTATTAAATTTAGGTCGATAATATTTGCGTTTATTTGTGAAAAAATCAAAAATATGGGAAAAAATTTGAAAATTTTGCAATTTTCAAATTTTGAATTTTTATTCTACTAAACCAGAGAGTGATGTGACACAAAATAGTTAATAAATAACATTTCCCACATGTCTACTTTACATCAGCACAATTTTGGAAAAAAAAAAATTTTGGTAGGAAGTTTGAAGGGTTCAAAGATCATCAGCAATTTATCTTTTTTCCAGCAAAATTTACAAAACCATTTTTTTAGTGACCACATCACATTTGAAGTCCCTTTGAGGGGTCTTTATGACAGAAAACACCCAAAAGTGACACCATTCCAAAAACTGCACCCCTCAAGCTACTCAAAACTACATTCAAGAAGATTATTAACCCTTCAGGTGCATCACAGGAACTAAAGCCACATGGAAGAAAAAAATGAACATTTTTATTTTTCTAACAAAAATTTTCTTTTAGCCTAATTTTTTTAATTTTCACATGGGTAACAGGATAAAATGCATCCTAAAATTTGTTGGTGAATTTCTCCTTAGTACACTGATACCTCATATGTGGTCATAAACCACTGTTTGGGCACACGGCAGGGCTCAGAAGGGAAGGAGCGCCATTTTACTTTTTGAATGGAAAATTAGCTCCAAAAGTCAAATTGCGCTCCTTCTCTTCTGAGCCCTGCCATGCGCCCAAACAGTGGTTTATAACCACATATGAGGTATCAGTGTACTCAGGAGAAATTGACCAATACAATTTAGGATGCATTTTATCCTGTTACCCATGTGAAAATTAAAAAATTTAGGCTAAAAGAAAATTTTTGTGAAAAAAAAAGTACTTTTTTGTTTTCACAAATCATTTTGTGAAGCACCTGGGGGTTCCAAGTGCTCACTATGCATCTAGATAGGTGCCTTGGGGGGTCTAGTTTCCAAAATGGGGTTACTTGTGGGGGAGCTCCACTGTTTAGGCACATTAGGGGCTCTCCAAACGCAACATGGTGTCCGCTTACAATTTGAGCCGATTTTCCATTCATTTTGTTAGCGGACACCATGTCGCGTTTGGAGAGCCGCTGTGTGGCCAAACATTGGAGCTCCCCCACAAGTGACCCCATTTTGGAAACTAGACCCCCCAAGGCACCTATCTAGATGCATAGTGAGCACTTGAAACCCCCAGGTCCTTCACAAATTAATCCGTAAAAATAAAAAAGTGTTTTTTTTTCCACTTTTTCATTTTTATGAATCAATTTGTGAAGCACATGGGTGTTCCAAGTGCTCACTGTGCATCTAGATAGGTGCCTTGGGGGGTCTAGTTTCTAAAATGGGGTCACTTGTGGGGAAGCTCTAATGTTTGGCCACACAGCGGCTCTCCAAACGCAACATGGTATCCGCTAACAAATTGTCAGCTCAAATTGTTAGAAGACACCATGTTGCGTTTGGAGAGCCGCTGTGTGGCCAAACATTGGAGCTCCCCTACAAGTGACCCCATTTTGGAAACTAGACCCCCCACGGCACCTATCTAGATGCATAGTGAGCACTTGGAACCCCCAGGTCCTTCACAAATTAATCCGTAAAAATAAAAAAGTGTTTTTTTTCCACTTTTTCATTTTTATGAATCAATTTGTGAAGCACCTGGGGGTTCCAAGTGCTCACTATGCATCTAGATAGGTGCCTTGGGGGGTCTAGTTTCCAAAATGGGGTCACTTGTGGGGGAGCTCCAATGTTTGGGCACACAGCGGCTCTCCAAATGCAACATGGTGTCGGCTAACAAATTGTCGGCTCAAATTGTTAGAAGACACCATGTTGCGTTTGGAGAGCCGCTGTGTGCCCAAACATTGGAGCTTCCCCACAAGTGACCCCACTTTGAAACTAGACCCCCCAAGGCACCTATCTAGATGCATAGTGAGCACTTGGAACCCCCAGGTCCTTCACAAATTAATCCGTAAAAATAAAAAAGTGTTTTTTTTTCCACTTTTTCATTTTTATGAATCAATTTGTGAAGCACCTGGGGGTTCCAAGTGCTCACTATGCATCTAGATAGGTGCCTTGGGGGGTCTAGTTTCCAAAATGGGGTCACTTGTTGGGGAGCTCCAATGTTTGGGCACACAGGGACTCTCCAAACGCAACATGGTTCCAATTTGTTAGTGGACACCATTGTGTAGTGTATGTCAGGTTGGTGTGCGGTGTGGTATATTGTAGTGTATACACCACACACACACACACACACTACAACACACACACCAACCTGACATAGCCTCCTAAGCTGACTACGCCCTAGACTGGGATCAGTGGGACGGGCGGGACATTTTGTGTGCTGTGTGCGTGTGTAAAAAAAAAAAAAAAAAATCGAAACTTTATTATAGTGTGAGTGTACGTGTGTGCGTGTGTGTGTGTGTGCTTGGTGTAACCTTCTGCAGTCACGTGTGGGGGCTGTCAGGCGTAGGGGGCTGTCAGGCGTAGGAGGCTGTCAGGAGTAGGGGGGGGCTGAAGAGATGGAGGAGCCAGCAGCTGCAGCAAGGGGGGTGATCACTGGGGCAGGAGCCGGCAGCAGCAAGGGGGGTGATCACTGGGGCAGGAGCCGGCAGCAGCAAGGGGGTTGATCACTGGGGCAGGAGCCGGCAGCAGCAAGGGGGGTAGGAGGCCGGCAGCATCAGGGGGGTGATTACTGGGGCAGAAAGCGGTGCAGGAGCCAGCAGCAGGGGGGTGATCACTGGGATGGGGGGGTGCACACTGGGGATGGGGAGTGAATACTGGAGACAGGTGGGGGTGAACACTGGGGACAGGGGGGGTGAACACTGGGGACAGGGGGGGGTGAACACTGGGGGGTGAACACTGGGGACAGGGGGGGTGAACACTGGGGGGAGGGGTGATTATTGGGAGGTGGGGGGTGATATCACTGGGACTGGGGGATGGTGGGCTTGATCACAGGAGCAGGGCATTTACACTGAGCCTGCTGCTGCTGTGATCACAGTCCACCGGCTGTCAGAAGGAGAGCAGCAGCCGGTGGATGAAGACGTGGGAGAGGGAGCAGAGGGAGCGGAGGTCGGGGTGCAGGTATGAAAGTGGAGGGGGGGTGGAGGGGGGGGCAGGGTGGAGTGGAGGGGGGGTCGGGGGGGAGCGGGGGCAATACTACCTGATGCAGATCAGCGGCGGCAGCAGGCGATCAGCGGCGGCAGAAGCGATCCACGAGCTCAGCAGCAGAGGGTCCACAGGGGGGCAGCAGCAGAGGGTCCACAGGGGGCAGCAGCAGAGGGTCCACAACGGCCGGCACACGATCCATGGATGGGCAGTTGCGGCCATCATTAAAAACTCCCTCCACATCTGATTGGGGCTAGTATCCATGTGACGCTAGCCCCCCAATCAGATCTGAGGGGAGGGGGGGGGCAGAGGTGACACTCCCCCCAGCCAATGGCTGATGCTGTAAGCATCAGGCCATGCCCAGATTTAAATATTACACCAATTTTCATTGGTGAAATATTTAATTCATACCGATTGGCAGTTTCATTAAAAGTGAAAATGAAACAGCCAATCGGAGGGGTCCCAGGCACGGGGGGGTTAATCCACCCCCCGGGGGGTCGACTTCAGGATGTCCAGTTGCAGTAGCAACTGTGAAACCTGAGCGACCCCGCTCGCAGGCGCTGCAAGGGCTCTTTCCCTCCATGTCACAGACGCTGTGACATGGGTCGGGAAGGAACTGTTTTCCATGTCACAAACGGTGTGACATGGGTCGGGAAGGGGTTAAATGACAGTACCTTGCCACATGTCCGGGTTGATTGCAGCGGCGGCAGATGGGTCGTCCGTCCTCGTTGTATCTGTCGCTGGGTCTTCCTCTGGCCCGTGGGGTCCTCCTCAGTCGGTGCCACGGGACGTCCTCCGGTCCGGATTCCAGCTGGATCTTTCCTGGAGAAGAGACCTGTAAAGACTGCACAGTTCTGGTTAGCGCGGCAACGCTCTTAGTCAGCTCTTGGACATGATGGTGCAGGTCTGTTGCTGGGTTATTGTTCAAAGCCTGCGCATCAGCTCCCACAGGCCCTGCAGACAAGGGCGCCGTCTCCTGGTGGTAAGTGATAGCAGGGCGCCTGTGGGTCACAGCACCATCTGGTGCCGGTTCTCGGAGCACCCGGATGGCTCTGTCCTTGAACTGTGCAAAGTCCAGGTCAGGGTCCTGTAAGGCCATTGACCGCAACTGGGTTCGGTGGGCATTGCACAGTAGACCCTCAATAAATTGTTCAGTCAACAGCTTATCTTCATTTCCCACGCTGCCAGGGTCTGCCTGCTTAATGGCTCTCAGGGCCTCTTGTAGGTTTAGAGCATAGTCTCTTATACTCTCATGTGCCCGCTGTTTAAACCAGTAAAATCTGAGCTTTATTTCGGCTGAGGTGCGGGTATCAAATGTGTCTTTCAGCCGGGCTAGTATTTCTCTGACAGTCCTCTTCCTCCCAGGTGGCCAGGACTTTACCTCCCTTTGGGCTGCCCCGATTAATTGGGCCACCAGGATGCTCACTTTTTGCTCTTCTGTGAGGGGGTACACCTGGAAGAGGCTATCCAGTCTTTCTCTAAAGTCATTTAGAGTATGTGACTCCCCTGAGTACTGGGGTAGCCAGGTTGCCCCCGGGATATAGGGCATGGTGAATGGCATGACTGCTGCAGCGGTTGCGCTGGCGGTGGCTGTGGCAGTGGAGCTCCCCTCGGTGTCCGGCATCCTCCTCCCCCCTAGTGGACCGTGGCCTACCTTGCGATGCTCTTCTTCCGTAGGCCGCGGCTCCGCAGTCGATCGTCGGGGTTGAGGACCTGGCGTCGCGCTCCGATGACGTCAGCGTCGCTCTTCCTCCCTTCCAGGACCTTGCGCAGCGTCAGAGCGTGGGGCGGAGCTTCGGATCTCGCGCGCTTTCGGCGTCCACGCCCCTCTTCTTCCCGTGCGGCGTCCCGAAGATGGCGTCCGAAGGCGGGAAGCAGCTGCGGATGGCGGGAAGAAGGCAGAAGACGGTGGGAAACGGTCCAAGATGGCGTCTGATGGCGGGAATCGGCTCCGGATGGCGGGAAACGACTCCGGACGGCGGGAAACTTCACCACAGGTAAGTATAAAAGTCTCTTTTTCATGCACGCAGTACCCGGTGGTTGCGGGCAAGAAATCCTGCCGACTACGCCAAAGTTGACGCGCCCCCTGGGCCTGTGTTGTGCAGGGGAACCCGGAACCGGGCCTGTTGTAGAATTCTGGGGGTTGTAGTCTCCGTGTGGTGGTGACCCGGTCCGTGCCCAGGGTGGTCAAACCAGTGGCAGTCTTAATGTATAGGAAATGTCCGACTACGCCACCCGTGGATTGCGGTAAGGTGGGACCGCCGCTGCGCTGCCGACCGCTGAGGCTGATGTTGTTTGCGCAGCCGAGTATGGGATAACTCCCCACGGGAGAAGTATTGCCTCAGGGCAGCTAATGTGAGAGATGATGGGAGTGATGGTGTGAGGGTCCCAGTGCTAATGGTGCTGGTGCGGCAAGGAATCACAGAGACGTGAGGTGCAGTTCAGGGTCTTTACTGATGGTACAAGGCAGACCCTCCCGGGAGTACTGGCTAGTATAAGGGGCCTGGTCAGTCTGCGAGCAAGCAGGAGTTCCCCTGGCCAGGTGGAGTTGTAGGCCTCCCCATTTATCTGCACTCTTCCTGGCTACCTTGCTGTCAGCGGTTACAAGTAGCCCACGTCCCTGAGTATACCGTGTGGTGCTCACCCGTATGGCTGGAGACTTGGGGCCTTCTGTTAGCCTCCGCTCCTGGATGGCGGCGCTGGACTTCTGGACTTCACACGAATCACCCGATCGCAGACCCACAAATGGTGGTAAATATCTCTTCCAAAACTCTCAGCGTTGCACAAACATCAGTTTTACAAAAGGGACTCTCTTTCTGCCCCACATACAAATACAACACTTTTAAACTAGATATGGAACTACAACGCTTTTACCGTACCCTACGCTTGAAAACCCATTTTGCTAATAATCCTTTCAGCGTCACCCCTCCAGAATCCATGGCCGACATCACAGCCCAAGACTTAGGTCTCCGCTCTAAGAGCAAATATAGGCCTCCTCGAGGCACACATCCACTGGAAACCTTTATAGGATTCGTGGATGGGGCGTTTCAACAATTACGCTCCAATATCGACTAGGGAAGGGCACATTATCAGACCAATCTCTCTCCCCTTGATCGACAGGCCCTACGGAGTCTGCAAGAGGACAAAGATTTGATTATAAAGCCAGCTGACAAAGGTGGAGCGATAGTAGTCATGAACAAGTGCGATTACATCTCGGAAATTTTGAGACAACTTAGTGAGGAGTCCACATACCGTAAACTCTCTACGGACCCGACTACAAAAACACAGACACTCATCATTTCGACACTACAACGGTTTTTAACAGCCAAGGTGATTGACTTGAAAACGTACGAGTATTTAATTAATCCACATCCAATCATACCGGTATTTTATGTCCTACCCAAAATCCACAAAAGTCTCACCCAACCTCCTGGGCGCCCCATAGTGGCCTCCACGGATTCTATTTTATCACCCCTTGCAATTTTCTTAGAAAAGATTCTTACACCACTTACCCAAAAAAGTCCATCTTATCTATTAGACACAGGGGCCTTTTTAGAGACTATGAAAGCACTCAAACAAGTTCCTCCAGAAGCCATCTTAGTGTCCCTAGATGTCACAAGTCTCTATACATCGATTCCCCATGACCGGGGTATCCAAGCGGTTGAACAAATGCTGAAGGACTCAAACACCAATCCATCGATTATAGATCTAGCCGTAGAACTACTAACAATAGTTCTTACACACAATTACTTCCTCTTTCAGGATACATTTTACGTGCAGACCAAGGGGACCGCAATGGGCTCAAATGTAGCCCCCCCTTACGCAAACTGTTACATGTCTACTTTTGAGACACAGTTTGTATACAAGAATCAACTGTTCCAAGAGCATTCCATTTTATGGAAGCGTTACATAGACGACATCTTTTGCATCTGGACAGGTTCCCAGGACACCTTAGATGAATTCTGCAGGTCCCTCAACACCGCCTGCCCTGGTCTACATTTCACTCTGAACTATCACCCACACCAGATCAACTTCCTAGATACTTTAGTCATCAAAGATGGCTAAGGACTATTAACCACTGACATCTACAGGAAACCCACAGATCGCAACACATTACTACATTTTTCAAGCAACCACCCAGCCCCTATGAAACATGCTATCCCCAAATCGCAATTTCAGAGGGTTGAACGCATTGTGTCCGATACAACATTACGCGAAGTCAGATTACAAGAAATGACACGGAAATTTGAAGAAAGAGGATACCCTCAGTATCTTCTACGTGAATCACAGGACAGCCGCACACAACCACGACCAGACACATCTGATCTCATTCCATTTGTCCACACATATCACCCCCTAGCTTACACTATACACCGTACGATACGGAAACATTGGAATATTCTCCAAACAGGTTACCCGACCATCAAATCCTTTCATCAACCCTTCTTACCGTGCTTCAAAAGAGCACCAAACATCAGAGACTCATTAGTCCGAGCTGACATAAGGACAACGTCCCTTGGTTCCCGCCAAAGATTTCTACAAACTCCTAAGAAAGGAACCTTCCCATGTCTCCATTGCCATCAGTGCCATAACATCCTTAGAGGCGATACTATTCATCATCCACAAACAGGCAGAAAATATAGAATTAAGGATTACTACACCTGTGATACAAATTTTGTCGTATACCTAGTTAAGTGCCCTTGCAGCCTTGTCTACGTTGGGGAAACGACCCAACCCATTAAAGATAGAATCTCGAAGCACAAATCTACCATCAGATGCAAAAATTTACTTCTACCTCTCCCCCAACACTTCACGGCAGCAGGACACAATGTGTCCCAATTGCGGTTTCAAGTTATAGAGCAAATTAAACCACCCCGTCGTGGGGGTAATCGAATCCAGACCCTCAAGCAGAGAGAGGCATTCTGGATTCATGAACTGCAGTCCCTTCATCCCAAAGGACTTAACAAGGACTATGATCTGCACTCATTCATCTAAACCTACCTGGTCCCAATCCGTCCCAATAGGGACCTAGGTTTATTTATATGTTTATACTTTTTACTTTACAAGGAGTTAACACCCGCAATCCGATATTCATTTGCCATTTATTAATAGGGACCAAGATTCATGTATGCTTATCTATAATGTGGCGATTGGCTGTATAAGGGTATCATCGCAGTATTCCTGTGTGTTTTACTGCACTGTGTCTTATAACTCGATTTAACATTGTATTTCATATTTCAGATGAAGGATCCATACCCATCCTCATTCTCCTATATCCCTCCTGCACTCTGCAACCCCTTCTCTCGATGGTGGAACGCTCCTTGCCATTCTTTTCCGGCAGTGGAACACATCACTTCGATACAGAAACCACTTCCTGGTCCCTGGAACGCACCTACACGTCGGCTGACACGCACGCACGTGCGCATGCGCGGCGCCGGACCAATCAGATGCCGGCACTCCCTTTTTCGTGTCACTTCCTGTGACGTCACCGCATCGAGCGCTAATTACCAGCACATTCAAACTTCCTCATTGGCTGGCAGCCAAACCCTCCTCTCCTCTAATAATATTTGTAGCCAGTCTCCAAGTCGTGCCCACTGCTCACATCCAGCGGTGGATACCGCGATCGATGCAGCACCTCTCCTATACTTCATGGCACAAACGGTATGTCTACCTCCCTTATAGTCCTCACCCCATTATAGCCCCATATATCCTTCCATTACCTCATAGTATGCACTTTCTCCATAGGAATCCCTGTATTGGGTCCCATCTCCTTCTCTTTTCCTGCTTCCATCCCAGTAACTTGGTAGGTTGCCCCCTTTTTTTGCTTCACTGTTGGACAAAAGGTTACGTAGGCACATAGACCTTTATTTATATGTTTTGTATACATAATCTGTGACTTTATAATCACTATAATGTTTGTATTCTATATCTGTTCATTTTGTTTACATGCAGTACACTGATGAAGGTCTTGTCGACCGAAACGTCTTTAGTGTGGACTGCAAATAAAAGTATCTTATTATACCATTTGGTGTGCTGAGGTTATCGCGACATTTCAAGGCTTTGGACCCAACTCATGCACCCAGGTCCAGTAGTGCTGCGTTTTTTTCTAAATGGTCCCTTCTTTATGACTGAGCCTCCGGGCTTCTATGGCCAGAGGACCTGGAATCCCCTGCCGGCTGGTTTCTGCTGCTGGGTATATATCAGTCCCCACAGCCTCGGACTCCTGTGTCCGGTTTTAGTAACTTCAGCTAGGGCGAGCTATATCTTTGCTCACAGCCCCTGGCATTCTGCCTCTGCTCCTACAGAGCTCCTGATGTATATTTTCCTGTGTCTGCAGCTTCACTCTAGGCTCTGACTGCTCTGCTTGTTCTGCAGGCTCTGTCTCACCTAATCCCGCCCCAGACCAAGTTTATAAGGGCAGATTCCTCCCCTCCCAGGTCTGGGCGGGCAGTGTTGCATGCTTAGGGCTCCTGACCAGAAAAACCTCCCACTTGCTCTCAGACATAATATCTCTATTACTGTGGCAACCAGACCCCTGGGGTGTCACATTCCCCCCTAGTAAATTTTAGTAGTCCGGGACTAAACACATTTTTAAAACATAATAACAGGGTATAACAATAATACAATAACATATTTACAAGAAGCTTTAGTTCTTTAAAGGTCACGGCGTGTCCGCAACCGGGTGTCCATATCACCCAAGGTGAAGCTTTAAGCGAAGTAGGGGACCTGTCCAAAGCAAACCCCTTGCGTTCTCCTTGGGCGTGGCTGCAAGAGTAGACTAACTACTTTGAGCCGCAAGGAGGCCACGCCAGACAGGTTTTCTCTTACGCGGCCGTCTTCGCAAGAGGCACCAAGGTGCAACTATCTACAAAACTGTTCCGGTTATCTAGCGTCCATAACCTGTTAGTCCATAAAAATCTGCAGGGTAACTGAGAAACATAATTAATAACAGGCAACAAACATAAACCATAAACAGATAGCAGATAAATTCACAGTGCATTAGTTTAGATTCTCCAGCGAGCGGGCATCTGACCTCTAGTGACTCTAGTGGACCTACGGAGCTCACTAACTGGTTCTGCACTACAGGGTGTAGGAGGTGTTATGGGTAAGCTGGGCAGCTGTCTGCGCACTCTTTGGCTCACTAGGGGCACGGCAGGCTCACTACTAGCAGAAGGTTGATCCTCCTGTACTGCTGGTGTGGACTCTTCTGCCTCTTGGGCCGGCTGCTCTTCCAGCTCTACCGGTTCCTCTGTAGGCACTTGCAGGGCTGGCTGGAGAAAGGTGAGGATGGGTACCATGACAGTGCCGTTTACTTGTGTCCAAGACCGGGGGAAGTCTCCGAGTACGGTACTGATCATTTCTCCCCTTTCCTCTGCGGGTTGAGGGTTTCCTTGATCTTCTTCAGGGCTTTGCAGCTGCTCGGGACACTTCTTCAGGTGGTCTCTGGAGACAATGGCTGTGGTTTCTCCTCCATCCTTACTGATTACGCAGATTTTTGGGTTCTCATGGCTTGATGGCAGTACGGTGTATGGGTCCTTCTCCCACTGGTCGTCCAACTTGTGGAGCCGCCTCTTCTTCTTCAAGACCTGCTCTCCAGGTACCAGGGGAACAGCGGGAGCATACTGGTTATAAGCCTTCTCTTGCCTTTCTCTAGCTTGAGACAGACTTCGCTCGACGCTCTCCTGTACTTTCCGATACTGCTGCTGCCGTTCTGTATCCCAGTCTGCCTCTGGCGAGGTGTCCTCAGGCGTCAGGACTCCCATATCCAGGTCAATAGGCAGCTTACCAGGTCTTGCTCTCATTAGGTAAGCCGGGGTACAGTTGGTGGAACCTACAGGGATGTGGTTATACAGGTCCACCAGATCGGGCAGTTTCTCAGGCCACAGACTGTGTTCTTCCAGGGGCAATGTTTTTAGCAGATCTATCACCACCTGGTTCATCTTTTCGCAGAGTCCATTGGTTTGAGGGTGATAGGGCGTTGTTCTTATCTTCTTGCAGCCATACAGGTTGCAGAACTCCTGGAAGACCTCCGCTTCGAAGGCTGGTCCTTGGTCTGTCAACACTTGGTCCGGGTACCCGTGTGGACGGCAGAAGTGCTGCTGGAAGGCTCTAGCTGCTGTTTGAGCCGTTAAGTCCTTGACCGGGACCACCACCAGGAACCGGAAGTAATGATCTACGATTGTGAGGGCGTAGACATACCCAGATCTGCTTGGAGCCAGTTTCACATGGTCCAGGGCTACCAGTTCCAGTGGCTGTCTGGTGATGATGGGCTGCAGGGGAGTCTTCTGGCTGGCTCGGTCTTTTCTTCTCAGGTGGCACGGGCCACAGTCTCTGCACCACCTCTCGATGGCTCCTCTCATGCCTACCCAGTAGAACCGTTCACGCAACAAGAACTCCAGCTTCTTCCATCCGAAATGCCCTGCTCCGTTGTGGTATGCCTCCAGAACCATAGCCGCGTCTCGTCTTGGGACCACTACCTGCCAGGTCAACTCATGTGTTCGAGAGTTAACCATTCTCCGGCACAGCTTCTCCCTGTAGAGGAACAGCTTACTTTTCTCCTTCCACAGTTGCTTGGTCTCCTCCGGAGCATCTGGGTCAAGACGGGCATCGGCCTGGGTCAGAATTTCCTTCACCAAATGGACTGCGGGATCAATGTCTTGCGTCTCTGCCCAGTTGTAGTGGGGCAAGGGATTGAACGTCACGGAGCGCCTGTCCTTCACACGGTGGGAATACAGGGTAATCCCATGACGGTGGAACGCAGGGAGCTCAACTTCTTCCAGATCTTCTGGATCTTCCCCTACGTCCGGTAAGTTCGGCATTCTAGACAGGGCATCCGCGTTGGCATTTGAGGTTCCTGCCCGGTATTTGATGGTGAATTCAAAGTTGGACAGGCGGGCCATCCATCTCTGTTCCAGGGCACCGAGCCTTGCAGTGTCCAGGTGTGTCAACGGGTTGTTATCCGTGTACACGGTGAATTTGGAGGATGCAAGGTAATGCTTGAAACGTTCGGTCACTGCCCAAACTACTGCCAGGAACTCCAGCTTGAATGAGCTATAATTCTCAGGGTTCCTCTCCGTGGGCCATAGCTTTCGGCTGGCGTAAGCGATTACCCGTTCTTTCCCTTGCTGGATCTGGGACAGTACGGCTCCTAGCCCGATGTTGCTTGCGTCCGTGTGGAGGATAAAGGGCTGGCTGTAGTCTGGATATGCCAGGATTTCATCCCCCCTGAGGTCCATCTCCTGAGCTGGCAGAAGGACTCCTCTTCCAGCTTTTCCCACCTAAAGGGCGGCTTCTGGTTTTTGGCTTTCCGAGATTGACCTATCAGGAGGTCCTGCATAGGGGCTGCCATTTTGGTGAAACCGGGAATGAATCTTCGGTAGTAGCCTACCAACCCGAGGAACTGCCGCACTTCCTTTATGCTGGAGGGTCTTGGCCAGTCCTTAATCACGGTGATCTTATCAGGGTCAGTAGCTACTCCGTCAGCACTCACCACGTGTCCCAGGTATTGCACCTTTGGTTTCAGGAGGTGACACTTGGAGGGTTTCACCTTTAGGCCGTAGTTTGCCAGAGCTTCGAACACTTCTGCCAGGTGTTTCAGGTGGTCCTCGTAGGTCTTGGAATAGACGATGACATCGTCGAGATATAACAGGACCGTCTCGATGTTCCGGTGTCCCAGACAGCATTCCATCAACCGTTGGAAGGTTCCTGGTGCGTTGCAGAGCCCGAACGGCATACAGTTAAATTCGCTGAGACCCATCGGGGTGGTGAATGCAGTCTTCTCCCGGTCCGCCTCTGCTACAGGAACCTGCCAGTACCCGCTAGTGAGATCCAAAGTAGAGAAGAAGTTAGCAGATTTTAATGCAGCTAAGGACTCTTCTATACTTGGTAACGGGTACGCATCTTTGTGTGTGATACGGTTGACCTTCCTGTAGTCTACACAAAAAAATATATTCAATTTGCAACCTGATGGAGGTCTGTATAGATGGATTAATAGAACAAGTCCCACACACAGCTAGAAGCCCAATATTTTTTCAGAGGTAGATGCAGAAAAAAATATATTAAGTTTGCAACCTGATGGAGGTCAGTATAGATGGACTAATACAACAAGTCCCACACACAGCTAGAAGCCCAATATTTTTTCAGAGGTAGATGCAGAAAAAAATATATTCAGTTTGCAACCTGATGGAGGTCAGTATAGATGGACTAATACAACAAGTCCCACACACAGCTAGAAGCCCAATATTTTTTCAGAGGTAGATGCAGAAAAAAATATATTCAGTTTGCAACCTGATGGAGGTCTTCATTGTTCCTGCAGAGATGCATCCAATGCCCCTCCCCCCACCCCGCTGTACACTCAAACTGCGTATTAACATTAATTTTCTCATTACTGAGAAAAAATCCAGTTATGATTTTGGTGCACGAACAGTTATCGAACATAACCTCGAACAGCCGAATTTTTCTCAAATCGTTTGTGTTTGCCGAACGGCTCGAACACCTCGAATTTGAGATTGGCGAACAGTTAGAGTAGAACAACGCTCACCTCTACTTGGGATTCCCAGCCAGTCTCCCATGATGGTAATTGCCCAATCTCAAGCTACGTAGCGGCTGCAATCTGACGAGGACAAGCACATTCAGCTTAGAAAGGCCGTTGATGTGCAGATGTCACATGTGCGTGTCTTTTCAAAATGAATAAAATGGGGAGGGAAATTTTAGATTTTATAAACAAAAATCCAAATTACAATAGCGGCTGCGAAAATGTCACTGGAACGGGGGATTCCCAGTTAGTCACCCATGTCTCTACTTGCTCAGCCTCAAGCTGCATAAAGGCTGCGATATGACAAGGGCAGGTACATTCAGCTTAGAATGGCCATTGACGTGCAGATGTCACATGTGCGTGTCTTTTCAAAAGGAATAAAATGGGGAGGGAAAGGTTGGATTCTAAAAAGAAAAATCCAAAAATCCAAATGACAATAGCAGCTGCCAAAATGTCAACAGAACCAGGGATTCCCAGCCAGTCTCCCATGCTGGTACTTGCCCATCCTCAAGCTGCATTGCGGCTGTGTTCTGACGAGGGCAGGCACATTCAGCTTAGAATGGCCGCTGACATGCCAATGTCACATGTGCGTGTCTTTTCAAAAGGAATAAAATGGGGAGGGAAAAGTTAGAATTTAAAAGCAAAAAGCCAAATGACAATAGCACCAGCCAAAATGTTAACGGAACCATTGATTCCCAGCCAGCCTCCCATGCTGGTACTTGCCCAGACTCAAGCTGCGTAGCTGCTGTGATCTAACAAGGTTAGGCACATTAAGCTGAGTGTGGCCGTTAACGTGTAGATGACACATGTGCGCGACTTTTCAAAAGGAATAAAATGGGGAGGGAAAGGTTAGATTTTAAAAACAAAAATCCAAATGACAATAGCAGCAGCCAAACTGTCATTGTAACCGAGGATATTCAGCCAGTCACCCATACCAGCACTTGCCCTGCCTCAAGTTGCGTAGCAGCTGTGATCTGACATGGGCAAGCACATTCAGCTTAGAATGGCCGCTGACGTGTAGTTGTCACATGTGCGTGTCATTTCAAAAGGAATAAAATGGGGAGGGAAAAGTTAGATTTTAAAAACAAAAATCCAAATGACAATAGAAGCAGCCAAAATGTCAACAGAACAGGGGACTCCCAGACAGTCTCCCATGATGGTACTTGCCCAGCCACAATTGGCATAGAAGCTGTGATCTAACAAGAGCAGGCACATTCAGCTTAGAATGCCTGTTGACATGTGGATGTCACATGTGCACGTCTTTTCAAAAGGAATAAATTGGGGAGGGAAAGGTTAGATTTTAAAAACAAAAATCCAAATCACAATAGCAGCAGCCAAAATGTCAATGGAAACAGGGATTCCCAGCCACTCTTCCATGCTGCTACATACCCAGCCTCAAGCTGCATTGCGGCTGTTATCTGACAAGGATAGGCACATTCAGTTTAGAATGGCCATTGACGTGCAGATGTCACATGTGGGCGTCTTTTCAAAAGGAATAAAATGGGGAGGGAAAAGTTAGAATTTAAAAACGAAAAGCCAAAAATCCAAATGACAATAGCAGCTGCCAAAATGTCAACAGGACCGAAGATTCCCAGCCACTCTCCCATGCTGGTACTTGCCCAGCCTCAAGCTGCATTGCGGCTGTTATCTGACAAGGATAGGCACATTCAGTTTAGAATGGCCATTGACGTGCAGATGTCACATGTGGGCGTCTTTTCAAAAGGAATAAAATGGGGAGGGAAAAGTTAGAATTTAAAAGCAAAAAGCCAAAAATCCAAATGACAATAACACCAGCCAAAATGTTAACAGAACCAGGATTCCCAGCCAGTCTCCCATGCTGGTACTTGCCCAGAAACAAGCTGCATAGCTGCTGTGATCTAACGAGGGTAGACACATTAAGCTGAGTGTGGCCGTTGATGTGTGGATGTCACATGTGCGTGTCTTTTCAAAAGGAATAAATTGGGGAGGGAAAAGTTAGATTTCAAAAACAAAAATCCAAATGACAAAAGCAGCTGCCAAAATTTCAACAAAACTGGGGATTCCCAGCCAGTGTCCCATGCTGGTACTTGCCCAGCCTCAAGCTGCATTGCAGCTGTGATCTGACGAGGGCAGGCACATTCAGCTTAGAATGGCCGTTGATGTGCCAATGTCACATGTGCGTGTCTTTTCAAAAGGAATAAAATGGGGAGGGAAAGGTTAGATTTTAAAAACAAAAATCCAAATGACAATAGCAGCAACCATAATGTCATTGGAACCGAGGATATTCAGCCAGTCACCCATACCAGCACTTGCCCGGCCTCAAGTTGCATAGCAGCTGTGATCTGAAGAGGGTAGGTACATTCAGCTTAGAATGGCCAATGACATGTGGATGTCACATGTGCACGTCTTTTCAAAAGGAATAAAATGGGGAGGGAAAAGTTAGATTTTAAAAACAAAAATCCAAAAATCCAAATGACAATAGCAGCAGCAAAAATGTCGAAGGAACTGGTGATTCCCAGCCAGTCTCCCATGCTGGTACTTGCCCAGCCTCAAGGTGCGCAGCAGCTGCAATCTGACAAGGGCAGGCACATTCAACTTAGAATGGCCGTTGACATGCAAATATCACAAGTGCGCGTCTTTTCAAAAGGAATTAAACGGGGAGGGAAAGGTTAGATTTTTAAACCAAAAATCCAAATGACAATAGCAGCAGCCAAATTGTCAAAGAAACAGGGGATTCCCAGCTAGTCTCCCATGCCGGTACTTGCCCAACCTCAAGCTTCGTAGTGGCTGCGATCTGACCCAAGAAGGAACATTCAGCTTAGAAGGCCGTTGACGTACAAATGTTACATGTGCGCGTCTTTTCAAAAGGAATAAAATGGGGAGGGAAAGGTTAGATTTTAAAAACAAAAATCCAAAAATCCCAATGACAATAGCAGCAGCCAAAATGTCCACGGAAGAGGTGATTCCCTGCCTGCCTCCTATGCCTGTACTTACCCAGCCACAAGGTGCGTAGTGGCTGCGATCTGACAAGGGCAGACACATTCAGCTTAGAATGGCCGTTGACGTGCAGATGTCACATGTGTGTGTCTTTTCAAAAGGAATAAAATGGGGAGGGAAAGGTTAGATTTTATAAACAAAAATCCAAATGACAATAGCAGCATCCATAATGTCAACGGAATCAGGGATTCCCAGCCATTCTCCCATGCCGGTACTTGCCTGGCCTCAAGCTGCGTAGCAGCTGCGATCTGATGAGTGCAGGCACATTCAGCTCAGAATGGCTGTTGACGGGCAGATGTCACATGTGCGCGTCTTTTCAAAAGGAATAAAATGGGGAGGGAAAGGTTAGATTTTAAACTCAAAAATCCAAAAATCCAAATGACAGTAGCAGCAGCCAAAATGTCAACGAAACAGGGAATTCCCAGCTAGTCTTCCATGCCAGTACTTGCCTGGCCTCAAGCTGTGTAACGGCTGTGATCTGACAAGGGCAGGCACATTCAGTTTAGAATGGCCGGTGACGTGCAGATATCACATGTGCGCGTCTTTTCAAAAGGAATAAAATGGGGAGGGAAAAGTTAGATTTTAAAAACCAAAAATCCAAATTACAATAGCAGCAGCCAAAATGTTAATTGAAGCGGGGATTCCCAGCCAGTCTCCCATGCATGTACTTGCCCATCCTCAAGCTGCACAGCAGCTGCAATTTGACAAGTGTAAGCACATTCAGCTTAGAATGGCTGTTGATATACAGATGTCACATGTGCGCGTCTTTTCAAAAGGAATAAAATGGATAGGGAAAAGTTAGATTTTAAAAACATAAATCTAAAAATCCAAATGACAATAGCAGAGGCCAAAATGTCTACGGAACTGGGGATTCACAGCCAGCCACCCATGCCGGTACTTGCCCTGCCTCAAGCTGTGTAGCAGCTGCAATTTGACAAGGGTAGGCAAATTCAGCTTAGAATGGCCGTTGATGTGCAGAATTCACATGTGAGCGTCTTTTCAAAAGGAATAAAATGGGGAGGGAAAGGTTAGATTTTAAAAACAAAAATCCAAAAATCCAAATGACAATAACAGCAGCAGCAGCCAAAATGTCAATGGAACTGGGCATTCCCAGCTTATCTCCCATGCCGTTACTTGCCCAGCCTCAAAGTGTGTAGCGGCTGCAATCTGACACGGACAGGCACATTTAGCTTAGAATGACCGTTGACATGCAGATGCTACATGTGCGCGTCTTTTCAAAAGGAATAAAATGGGGAGGGATAGGTTAGAGTTTAAAAACAAAAATTCAAATAACAATAGCAGCAGCCAAAATGTTTTTGGAACAGGGTATTCCCAGCCTGCCACCCATGCCGGTACTTGCCCAACCTCAAAATGTGTAGCAGTTGCAATCTGACAAGGGAAGGCACATTCAGCTTAGAATGGCCGTTGACCTTCAGATGTCACATGTGCGCGTCTTTTCAAAAGGAATAAAATGGGGAGGGAAAGGTTTGATTTTAAAAACAAAAATTCAAAAATCCAAATGACAATAGCAGCAGCCAAAATGTCAATGGAACAGGGGACTCCAAGCTGGTCTCCCATGCTGGTACTTGCCCAACCTAAAGCTGCATAGCGGCTGCGATCTGACAAGGGAAGGCACGTTCAGCTTAGAATGGTTGTTGACCTGCAGATGTCACATGTGCGTGTCTTTTCAAAAGGAATAAAATGGGGAGGGAAAGGTTAGATTTTAAAAACAAAAATCCAAATGACATTACCAGCAGCCAAAATGTCAATGGAATCGGGGATTCCCAGCCAGTCACCCATGCCAGTACTTGCCCAGCCTCAATCTGCATAGCAGCTGCGCTCTGATGAGGGAAGGCACATTCAGCTCAGAATGGCTGTTGATGAGCAGATGTCACATGTGCAAGTGACACCCCAGGGGTCTGGTTGCCACAGTAACAGAGATATTATGTCTGAGAGCAAGTGGGAGGTTTCTCTGGTCAGGAGCCCTAAGCATGCAACACTGCCCGCCCAGACCTGGGAGGGGAGGAATCTGCCCTTATAAACTGGGTCTGGGGCGGGATTAGGTGAGACAGAGACAGAGCCTGCAGAACAAGCAGAGCAGTCAGAGCCTAGAGTGAAGCTGCAGACACAGGAAAAGATACATCAGGAGCTCTGTAGGATCAGAGGCAGAAGGCCAGGGGCTGTGAGCAGAGATATAGCTCACCCTGGCTGAAGTTACTAAAACTGGACACAGGAGTCCGAGGCTGTGGGGACTGATATATACCCAGCAGCAGAAACCAGCTGGCAGGGGATTCCAGGTCCTCTGGCCATAGAGGCCCGGAGGCTCAGTCACAAAGAAGGGACCAGTGCTGCCATCCAGGAGCGGAGGCTAACAGAAGGCCCCAAGTCTCCAGCCATACGGGTGAGCACCACACGGTATACTCAGGGATGTGGGCTACTTGGAACTGCTGACAGCAAGGTAGCCAGGAAGAGTGCAGATAAACGGGGAGGCCTACAACTCCACCTGGCCAGGGGAACTCCTGCTTGCTCGCAGACTGACCAGGCCCCTTATACTAGCCAGTACTCCCGGGAGGGTCTGCCTTGTACCATCAGTAAAGACCCTGAACTGCACCTCACGTCTCTGTGATTCCTTGCCGCACCAGCACTGGGACCCTCACACCATCACTCCCATCATCTCTCACATTAGCTGCCCTGAGTCAATACTTCTCCCGTGGGGAGTTATCCCATACTCGGCTGCGCAAACAACATCAGCCTCAGCGGTCGGCAGCGCAGCGGCGGTCCCCACTGACCGCAATCCACGGGTGGCGTAGTCGGACATTTGCTATACATTAAGACTGCCACTGGTTTGACCACCCTGGGCACGGACCGGGTCACCACCACACGGAGACTACAACCCCCAGCATTCTACAACAGGCCCGGTTCCGGGTTCCCCTGCACAACACAGGCCCAGGGGGCGCGTCAACTTTGGCGTAGTTGGCAGGATTTCGTGCCCGCAACCACCGGGTACTGCGTGCCTGAAAAAGAGACTTTTATACTTACCTGTGGTGAAGTTTCCCGCCATCTGGAGCCGATTCCCGCCATCAGACGCCATCTTGGACCGTTTCCCGCCGTCTTCTGCCTTCTTCCCGCCATCCGCAGCTGCTTCCCGCCTTCGGACGCCATCTTCGGGACGCCGCACGGGAAGAAGAGGGGCGTGGACGCCGAAAGCGCGCGAGATCCGAAGCTCCGCCCCACGCTCTGACGCTGCGCAAGGTCCTGGAAGGGAGGAAGAGCGACGCTGACGTCATCGGAGCGCGACGCCAGGTCCTCAACCCCGACGATCGACTGCGGAGCTGCGGCCTATGAAAGAAGAGCATCGCAAGGTAGGCCACGGTGCACTAGGGGGGAGGAGGATGCCGGATACCGAGGTGAGCTCCACTGCCACAGCCACCGCCAGTGCAACCGCTGCAGCAGTCATGCCATTCACCATGCCCTATATCCCGGGGGCAACCTGGCTACCCCAGTACTCAGGGTAGTCACATACTCTAAATGACTTTAGAGAAAGACTGGATAGCCTCTTCCAGGTGTACCCCCTCACAGAAAAGCAAAAAGTGAGCATCCTGGTGGCCCAATTAATCGGGGCAGCCCAAAGGGAGGTAAAGTCCTGGCCACCTGGGAGGAAGAGGACTGTCAGAGAAATACTAGCCCGGCTGAAAGACACATTTGATACCCGCACCTCAGCCGAAATAAAGCTCAGATTTTACGGGTGTAAACAGCGGGCACATGAGAGTATAAGAGACTATGCTCTAAACCTACAAGAGGCCCTGAGAGCCATTAAGCAGGCAGACCCTGGCAGCGTGGGAAATGAAGATAAGCTGTTGACTGAACAATTTATTGAGGGTCTACTGTGCAATGCCCACCGAACCTAGTTGCGGGCAATGGCCTTACAGGACCCTGACCTGGACTTTGCACAGTTCAAGGACAGAGCCATCCGGGTGCTCCGAGAACTGGCACTAGGTGGCGCTGTGACCCACAGGCGCCCTGCTATCACTTACCACCAGGAGACGGCGCCCTTGTCTTCAGGGCCTGTGGGAGCTGATGCGCAGGCTTTGAACAATAACCCGGCAACAGACCTGCACCATCAGGTCCAAGAGCTGACTAAGAGCGTTGCCACGCTAACCAGAACTGTGCAGTCTTTACAGGTCTCTTCTCCAGGAAAGATCCACCTGGAATCCGGACCGTAGGACGTCCCGTGGCACCGACTGAGGAGGACCCCACAGGCCAGAGGAAGACCCAGCGGCAGATACAACGAGGACGGACGACCCATCTGCCACCGCTGCAATCAACCTGGACATGTGGCAAGGTACTGTCATTTAAACGGGCACAACCTGGGGTAGAGGGCCAACCCCCAGGCATAAGACCATCAGGCCCATCAAACTGGCGTGATAAATACGTAGGGGGACGTCAAATCTTGCCTGTGGTACTGGATGGCATTCCTATGAGTGCCCTACTAGACACTGGGTCACAGGTGACCACCATCCCGTACGTGCTCTTTAAACAGTACTGGAATGACTCGGACATAACCCGCTACCCAGATGACGACCTGAGTATCATCGCCAGCAATGGTCAGCCCGTGCCGCAGGTGGGATTCAAAGAGGTGATCATTAAGTTCGGTAAAGTCGAACTGGCGGCACAAGGACTGATTATAGCGGACATAGACCGTCATGAGAGTCACCCTAGAATAACCTTGGGAACTAATGTGATTGAAAATTGTCTTGCAGAGGTGATTCTCATTTTACAGCAGGTTGCCAAGAATGCCAGTTCCGGCCAGCAGCGTGTGCTCCAAAAAGAGATCCGGGCACTGATGAAGCGGCAAAAGGTGGAACTATCTGGTGGCGAGATAGGTAGCGTGAGAATGTGTGACCCGTTCCCTATTGCCATGCCCCCAAAAAGTGAGATGATGATTTGGTGCCGGGCAGCTATTGGTCTAAGAGGTAGAGACTACCAAGCAATGGTAGAACCCGTCTACTCAGACAGTAGGCCCACCATTTTGACAGCACGGGGGGTGGTCGATGTACGCCATGGGAGAGTGCCTGTTCGCATCATAAATATCGGGGAGAGAGAAGTACACCTGCCCCGGTATGCCACGCTAGCCAAATTGTTCACCATCAACCAGAACTCTGTACAGGCCGTGGAACCCTTTACTCCATCTCAACCAGAGGAAGGTAACGGCTCTAAGAAACCAATGGAGGACTAGTGTCAGCAACTACATTTGGGTACTGACTCCACTCCCTCACACCAGAAACAGGGAGTCTATCGGGTGGTTGAAGAGTACGAGAGATTGTTTAGTAAACACCCGCTAGACTTCGGGCGAGTAAAGGGGGTAGAACACCACATCCCCACGGGAGACCATCCTCCCATAAAGGAGAGATACCGACCCGTTCCCCTGGCACACTACCAACACGCCAAGGGGATGCTTAGAGACATGAAGGAGGCTGGGGTAATCAGGGACAGCTGTAGCCCCTGGGCAGCTCCACTAGTCTTAGTGAAA
Organism: Phyllobates terribilis; assembly: GCF_046119375.1. Classification (NCBI taxonomy): domain Eukaryota; kingdom Metazoa; phylum Chordata; class Amphibia; order Anura; family Dendrobatidae; genus Phyllobates; species Phyllobates terribilis. Next base: position 8,027,253 of record NW_027362792.1, read on the forward strand.
AAGAAAGACAACACCATGAGAATGTGTGTAGACTACAGGAAGGTCAACCGTATCACACACAAAGATGCGTACCCGTTACCAAGGATAGAAGAGTCCTTAGCTGAATTAAAATCAGCTAACTTCTTCTATACTTTGGATCTCACTAGCGGGTACTGGCAGGTTCCTGTAGCAGAGGCGGACCGGGAGAAGACCGCATTCACCACCCTGATGGGTCTCAGCGAATTTAACTGTATGCCGTTCGGGCTCTGCAACGCACCAGGAACCTTCCAACGGTTGATGGAATGCTGTCTGGGACACCGGAACTTCGAGACGGTCCTGTTATATCTGGACGATGTCATCGTCTATTCCAAGACCTACGAGGACCACCTGAAACACCTGGCAGAAGTCTTTGAAGCTCTGGCAAACTACGGCCTAAAGGTGAAACCCTCCAAGTGTCACCTTCTGAAACCAAAGGTGCAATACCTGGGACACGTGGTGAGTGCTGACGGAGTGGCTCCTGACCCTGATAAGATCACCGTGATTAAGGACTGGCCAAGACCCTCCAGCATAAAGGAAGTGCGGCAGTTCCTCGGGTTGGTAGGCTACTACCGAAGATTCATTCCCGGTTTCACCAAAATGGCAGCCCCTATGCAGGACCTCCTGATAAGTCAATCTCGGAAAGCCAAAAACCAGAAGCCGCCCTTTAGGTGGGAAAAGCTGGAAGAGGAGTCCTTCTGCCAGCTGAAGATGGCCCTCACGGGGGATGAATTCCTGGCATATCCAGACTACAGCCAGCCATTTATCCTCCACACGGACGCAAGCAACATCGGGCTAGGAGCCGTACTGTCCCAGATCCAGCAAGGGAAAGAACGGGTAATCGCTTACGCCAGCCGAAAGCTACAGTCCACGGAGAGGAACCCTGAGAATTATAGCTCATTCAAGCTGGAGTTCCTGGCAGTAGTGTGGGCAGTGACCGAACGTTTCAAGCATTACCTTGCCTCCTCCAAATTCACCGTGTACACAGATAACAACCCGTTGACACTGTCACGGGTGTGTCGCCACGAAGATCGTCACACTTACACAGCCTGACTTCTCGAAGCTGATTTTTTGGTGCTTTGTGTTTTTCGGCAGTGAGGGAGTTAACTCTCTCTCTCTCTGTGCTAGACGAGGTCCAGCCTCGCCCAGCTGCAATCAATGTTGCTGTTGTGGGACTCCTTCAAATGCCTGCCGGTCTGTTAGGGAAGTGTCAGTGAAAGCATTTCATGCAGACTAACAGAGCGGATCGTGGTATTTGGAGTTTCAGAGCTAAGTGTATTTGGAGTGTTTTTTCCCTTCCTCGCTTTATCATTTATCTCCTTTCCCATTGGTGTTCCCTCTGTTGTAGTTGTGTAGTTTTTGTATGCAAGGTGGTTTTGATTTTACCCTTGTACTGTCTCGTTCGTCTAAGTACTGAGTGTGGGCATATTATTACCTGTCCCCTTTTGTTGTGATCAGGGGTCCTTCTCAGGACTAGATTACTTAGGTGCAGGGATCCTCAGGAGGTAGAGGTTACGCTGGCGGCCTGGACCTCTGTACCTTTAACAGTACCTTCAGGTAGAGGGATTAGTCAGGGCCCCAGCTTAGGGTCAGCTTAGGCCCCGTACCTCCAGTACACAGAGACAGCGTGACATTTTCACCGACCACTTACTGTAGATTTTCTCCAGCTACCATGGATCCAGTAGTCGGTCTAGCTCGGCAGTTGCAGAGTTTGTCTATGGAGCTGGCGGACGTTAGGTCCAAGGTTTTGAATCCTCAAGAGCAAGCCGGACCAGAACCTAAAGTAGCTCTCCCTGACAGGTTCACTGGGGGGCGGGACAAGTTTTTTGTTTTCCGGGAGGCGTGCAAGTTGTACTTTCGGCTGCGGCCTCGGTCATCGGGGAGTGAAGAACAAAGGGTGGGAATTGTCATCTCGCTCCTACAAGGGGACCCACAATCTTGGGCGTTCTCTCTTCCCCCGGGCTCCCCGGCTCTCCAGTCAGTGGATAGGTTTTTTGCTGCTCTGGGTCTTGTATCTGATGACCCGGATCGGATCTCCCTTGCTGAATCTAAGTTACATAGGCTCCAGCAGGGAGATTGTCCGGCGGAGGAATTCTGTTCGGAGTTCCGTAGGTGGGCCACTGACACCCAGTGGAATGACCCGGCTCTTAGGAGCCAGTTTTGTCAAGGTTTATCCGACAAATTGCAGGATGTGTTGGCACAGTATTACTCTCCCGCGTCACTGGAAGCCGCTATGGCCCTTGCTATTCGCATTGACAGACGGCTTCGGGAGAGGTGCGGGATAACTCCACCCCCTGTGATGACTCCACCTCCTACAAGGTCCCCTCATATGGTGGTTCCCCTGGTCAGTCCAGAGGAGCCTATGCAATTAGGAGGGGCATCATTTCGGGGGAGGGGACCGGTGGTGCGCCATAAGACAGGAAGGTGTTTCTTCTGCGGGAGAAAGGGACATTTTATTGGGGGGTGTCCATCCCGTCCCTTGCAGTGTGAAGAGTCGTCGGAAAACTGTTGATCCCAGGTTGTGTGGTGGACGGCAATCTGGGAGTAGGTATTTCGTCCCTAGGTTCGTCTCAGTTTCTCGTTCCGGCGGAGGTGGTGGTGGGTACGAGAACTGAGAGGATATCTGTTCTTCTGGATAGTGGGGCCGGGGCTAATCTGGTGGACGCTCGGTTTGCCCGTTTTCAAGGTATGCGATTGAGTGAGTTGGCTAAACCCATCCCCATATTCTCGATCGATGCCAGGCCTCTCGGTCAGGGAAGTTTTTTGCAAGCTGTGCATAACGTAAAACTTCAAGTGGGGGCGATACATAAAGAACTGTTGTCTTGCTACGTGTTGGAGGGTCTTCCCACTCCTATAGTGTTGGGCCTTCCTTGGTGAACTAAGCATAACCCTGCTATTAATTGGCAATCCAGAGAGATAAGCCAATGGAGTAAATTCTGTAATAAAAACTGCATGAATACGGTCATCGGTGCGGTTACTCCTAGGGTCTTACCTCCATTTCTGGCGGACTTTGAGGATGTATTCTCTGAGAAAGGGTGTCAGGAACTACCTCCTCATCGCGAGTATGACTGTTCTGTAAAACTGCTCCCTGAGGCCAAGTTACCTAAAGTTAGGTTGTATAACATTTCTGGTCCTGAGAGGCAGGCCATGAAGGATTATATTTCAGAAAGTCTGGCTAAGGGGCATATTAGACCTTCATCTTCACCGGTGGCCGCGGGGTTCTTCTTTGTTATGAAGAAAGATGGAGGCCTACGCCCTTGCCTGGATTTCCGTGAACTTAATCGGATTACGGTCCGAGATCCGTATCCGCTCCCACTTATTCCCGATCTCTTTAAACAGATCGTGGGCGCCAAATGGTTCTCTAAGTTGGATCTCAGGGGGGCGTACAATCTGATTAGGATGAAGGAGGGGGATGAGTGGAAGACGGCGTTTAACACTCCGGAGGGGCATTATGAGAACCTTGTCATGCCATTCGGTCTGACTAATGCCCCGGCGGTGTTCCAGCACTTTGTTAATGACATTTTTCGCCGCCTGGTGGGACAGTTTGTTGTCATATATCTGGATGATATCTTAATTTACTCGCCGTATCAGGTGTTTCATCAGGAGCACGTTAGGCAGGTGTTACAGATCTTGCGGGATAATAAACTGTATGCCAAATGGGAAAAGTGTGTGTTCGCCGTACAGGAACTCCAGTTTTTAGGCTTCCTGGTTTCAGCGTCCGGTTTTCGAATCTACCCTGGGAAAGTGCGGGCAGTTCCTGAGTGGGATCGGCCAGAGAATCTTAAGGCACTACAACATTTCCTGGGGTTTGCTAATTATTACCGGAAGTTCATTCGTAATTAGTGTTGAGCCACCCCCGTAGTGTTCGAGTTCGGTTCGGTTTGTCGAACACCCGTGTGTTCGCCGAACTGTTCGCCGAACTGTTCGTCGAACACCTTCGAACACCGTTAAAACCAATGGCAGGCAAACAAAAACACATAGAAACACATAGAAAACACCTTCAACGGTGTCCAAAAGCTGACAAACTGCTCAGAAGACACAACTAACACATGGAAAAGTGACAAGTACATATAGTCATGCGAAAAGAAAAGAGGTGGAGGAGTAAAAGGAGGGGGAGACACAGATATAGGCATGTCATGCCCTTCTAAAATCCAAAAAGTGAGAAGCCGACACGTTCAGTCCGCTCCTGCCCGTGCCACCTCCGTGACACGGGGTTTGTGCCAGAGCCGCGGTGAACCCTGACGGCCAGCCCCCCTCTCCCAATACTGGTGCCTGTCCGCTGGTGGGTCGAGCGAGCACCCCTGTGGTGGAGGCAGCTCTAAGCTTTTTAATTTAAATTGTCTCTCTAATTTGAATGAATACACTTTAAATCCATTTACAAGGATCTATTGGAGGGCAAGTCTCATGCCAGCAGCCGCGTAATTCCAGCTCCAGTAGCGTCCACTAAAGCTGCTGCAGTTAAAAAGCTTTTATAAGGATCGAGCTTGGCTGTCCACCGCAAGGCATCCTACTGCCAGTCCCAGCCCCTATGCCTTGGGGTGCCTCCTGATGCTCTTCACTGAGTATCCCGTGGTCCCGAAGCATTTCCTTTGAAAAAATTAAGTGTCCAAACTACAGGTTGCTTAACAGCCGGGATAATCCGCTGACTAGCAGACACTGCTACTAGGCACAAAGTATTTCCTGGGCTAGATGCAGTTAAAAATTTGTAATTAGATACTCTCGTTGGATGCTGAGAAAGCATTCCATAGAGTCTCCTGGCACGCCATATATGATTCTCTTAAAAAGCTTGGGGTAGGGGTCTAGGGGACCCTTTTATAGCCAAAATCACGGCCCTGTATCACAATACGTCACCTAGGCTGAAGATAAATGGAACTGTAGCACCCTGAGGGCTCGGTTGCTACAGAGGTATTGCACCTCACCCAGAGGTGTGATATCTCACTCTCAGGTAAGGATGGAGTGTGGATCAGGACCCGACACCTGCATGCATTACACCACATTGCCGTGGGGCAGGGCGACCAATATGCCTCTGAGATGGGCACGACAGTCCCTGTCCCTGGCTGGAGTGGGGGGAGGGAACACTGAGGAAGGGGAACCCTGTAGTGCAGGAGCAGGGAGGAAGCAGTTCCTGGGTGCATTGAGAAGGGAGTATAAAAGGTGGGCACCATCTTAGTTCAGTGCAGAGAAGTCTGAGCAGAAGTGGCAGGGAGCAGGGGCTCTGCATGAGCTCTGCTCCGGAGGCGGGCCTAGTAACAGAGGCCCAGGCCTTGAAGAGGGAGAAGGAAGGAAGAGGAGCGGAGAAGGCTCCAGGAACGAGGAATGAAGGGATCCCAGGGGTGCGGACGGGCGAGTCGCCACCGCACGGCCGAATCCACCTGCGTGGAGGGGTCAGGCCAAAGGGGGAGACCGGTCCCCGAAACTAGTGGAGGCAGGAAACGACCCTCAGCTAGAAACCGGAGGCTGTGACATTTTATGTGGCGCAGCCCCTCGCTACACCCGCTAGGAAGGCATCACATAGGGTCAGGGAAACTGGCGCCAAGTTTACCAAGAGGAGGCCCGAGGCAGCCGGACAGAAGGGTTGGTAAGAAAGGCCAGACAAAGGACACACAAAGGGGGTACTGTGAAGCACTCCAAAGTTATCTGGGAGTTGTCTGAGCCCCTCACCTGATGAGCACAGTACGACGTGGGCAGCCGTTACCTGCAGACGTGGTGTGGATAATAAGAACTGTGAGTAAAGGCCCTGGACTGCATCACTGACTCAGTGTCGTTACTGCTGCTGCCCTGCACCATCACCCCCATCCTCCGCATACACTGCCCTGAGGCTATACTCCTCCCGTGGGGAGTTATGCTACGCTCTGCTGCACCCACAACACCAGCCTCAGCGGTCTGCCCTGCAGCGGCGGTTCACTCTGACCGCAATCCACGGGTGGCGTAGTCGGACATTTAAACATCAAAACCACATAAATAGTTCCGCCACTGGTTTGACCACCCTGAGCCACGGAACCGGGTCACCGCCACGAAGACTACAACCACCAGCATCCACCAAAAAGGGTCCGGCTCCGGGTGTCCCAAGGCCCAGGGGGTGCATCAGAACATTTTCATCACCTTTCACAATCACCAATGGGACAAGGCAGGGATGTCCTCTGTCCCCTCTCTTATACATCCTAGTGACGGAGCACCTGCTCTCATCAATTCGCCATAACCCCAATATTAGGTGGATTGAGGTGGGAGGCACCGAGTACAAGTGCTCTCTATTTGCTGATGATGTCCTAGTATATATCACTCAATCACATATATCCATCCATGCTGTTATGGCTGAAATAGATCACTTTGTTACATGGTCAAATTTTAAAATCAATGCAGCGAAGTCTGAGGCCCTCGATGTCTCCCTCCCCAAATCCATATAGGATTCCATCCAGTCCAACTTTCCCTTTGCCTGGCCCTCACAGGGTATCAAATACTTAGGAATTCCTATTCATAGAGACCTCTCCCATCTATGTTATCTTAATTTTGGGCCCTTTACTGAACAACTCCATACAGACCACGGTTGGCAAGTTAGAACTGTAAGATTCACTACGTGAACCACTGGTGTTTTGTGGAAAAGCACATGTACACTGTGTTCCAAATTATTATGCAAAAAGTGTTTAGGAGTGATAAGGGAAGAATTTGTTTGTTTGTCAGTTAAACTCATTGATGGTGATGTGTGTCAGGGCTCTTTATATCACTGTAAGCAATTGCAGACACCTGTGCTAATTAGTTTGGCAGGTGTGTCCAATGAAAGGCAAGACTACTTAAGAAGGCTGTCTCACATTATTAAGCAGCCTACATTTTCTGCCAAAATGGGAAAGAAAAAGGATGTGTCGGCTGCTGAGAAGCAACAAATTGTGGAGTGTTTAGGTCAAGGCATGACTACAATCAACATTGTGCGATGATCAGGATGAAGTGTCTTGGCAATCAAGAAGTATGTAGCTGATTCACAGTACACACGTGTGCGTGCTGATAAGGGCAAATTGAGGACTCTTTCCTACAGGCAATTACGTCAGGTTAAAAGAGCAGCGGCAAAAAAGCCTTGTCATAGCAGCAGACAAGTTTTTGAAGCTGCTGGTGCCTCCAACGTCCCCCGAACAACAAGATGCAGGGTCCTTCAGAGGTTTGCAGCTGTGCATACGCCATCCTGTCGACTGTTAAAGACGGGAGGGGATCTCACTTCTTCTCAGGTAGACAAAAGAGATTACCTATATAGATTTCCTATAGGAATGACGCTTCAAATAAGACACTCACTACAGACTGTCTCAAGAGAATGATTCTGTTTATTTTAAGATGTAATATAATTATATACCCCAATCAACGTGGGTTGTGCTTTGATACATGCGTATGAGATGATGTAAGTAATATGTTATCTTTGGCGCAGAATAATTAAATAACAGGTGCTTGTCAATACATCTGCAGGATATTCATGATGTATGATACTCCCAACATCCTTTCTCACTGATAGTACTGAATACAGTCCAGGTCATGGTGAACTTAGGGAGTTTCCTGGTGGTGATATATTGGGACTTTATTTTGTGTACAGACATAGGACAAGTATGATAATTATAAACCAATGAGCGGAGGGCGCAGCCTGGATTGGACCTTGTTCCCGACTAGGTGTCGGGGGTTGTATGACATGAGATCTGCTTCTGATCACTACCTGATCAGTCTCATCATCATCGGGAATTAAAAGGGGATGATGTCTCTCACTAGTTCTCAACCAGTCTGCAACCTGTGCTCCGTAATCATGCTTATCAATCCATTGTGAATGTTCCTGACTAAACCGTTTCCATCTCTCAGCATCTAGGCATCCCTTGGCTGGCATACCAGCCCTTTTCAATATCTTTGTTGCATCTTTTACAGCTGCCCTGCCATGCTCCATTCTCACCAGATCACACATGGTGCACCTCGGATCCTTGTTCCTTGATCTGGAGATTCGAGCACCCATAACAGGATTTGTCAAGGGTTGCGATCCCTATCTTCAGTATCCTGCTATATAATCAGCTGGGTCAACCAGTCAGATACGTTAGCTGGTTACCCCTGATTCAATCAGCTGGGTCAACTGGTCAAGTACGTTAGCCAGTTACCCCTGATTCGAGGGCCTTAAGCTGAACTGCAACTCTTTGCTCTGCTCTGATGCTGAGACAAGTTCGTCTAAACAAATAAATGTAGACTATTATAAACAAAAACCGTTCCAAAAACAATCGCTATATATTCTTCATACATCTGGGTCAGAGTCCTCACTTGAAGAATATCCTACGTCTATTCCTGAGTCCGTGCCAATATTGGCAAGATAATTATTATGAGTAATAATATCCTGTCACACAGGCATATACCATCTGTTTTCTATAATATACTGCCACTCTTTACCTATAGTGTGTGGATGTGGAACAATATGGCAGGGAAAACTCGGTATGTAACGTTACTTCTCCTATACTGGTGTGCACTTACAGGGTACAAATGTATCCTTTCCAGAAACGAAGCAGTATCCCTACCATGAGGCTTTCGCTTTCTCACTACTGTAACCGAGCACAAACACTTTTCACAAGTCATGTATGCTTTTGCAGCCTATCAATTATTCATTTCTCTTAATCACCACTTCAGTCATTAACACCTCCTCATTCTCCACCACAGCACTTCTCGTACTCCAATTCCTATTAAAATTTTCTAGGGCAACTGGGCAAAATAACTTTATATCCTGTGAATCCTGGATTCTATTTATTGCTCTAGCTGAATCAATATCACAATATTCATAAATGGTATAAGGTTCAACAAAACAATGACTGTTAATATTCACATATACTAACGTAAGGAATGTATTATCTTCCTCTCGTAGCCCCCTAACCTTCAGATTCCACACTAATCTCGCAGCTTCCTAAAATGCGTGACAGCTCCATTGTTGTATTTGCTAACCAGAGTACTACACTCGCATTCAGCACACGTCATCTAATCACTTATATCTCGTACATTTTTGCTATAATAAGCATGAACTTAACACAGTTACACTTAGTATGAACGTTAGTTAAGTTGGAAGCAGCAATGATTGGGGATTAGCTGAGGTAGAAGTACTATATATATATTATATGAAATAGTTAATGCATGCAAAAGTGCAGAAATACGATATAGTATTTGAATTAGTAATTTTTCCAGTTATGTGAAATATTTAGTAATAATATATATATTAAAGGAAATTAATAATAATAATAATAATAAAATTGCTACCTGAGGGTTTCCCGTTCAAGATCCCCGGAGACTGACCTAGGTCGACCCCACCTCTCCCGGAGAGAAATTTGCTCAGAGTGTTAAGGCCACTCACTTACCCGGCCGGGGTTTGTTTCTGTTCGGGATAGGGGTAAAGCTGTTGTTCAGTCTCAGATGAAATTAAAAGGAAAAAAAATAGATCTCGCTGAAGGGCCTCCAGCTGTTAAAGACGGGAGGGGATCTCACTTCTTCTCAGGTAGACAAAAGAGATTACCTATATAGATTTCCTATAGGAATGACACTTCAAATAAGACACTCACTACAGACTGTCTCAAGAGAATGATTCTGTTTATTTTAAGATGTAATATAATTATATACCCCAATCAACGTGGGTTGTGCTTTGATACATGCGTATGAGATGATGTAAGTAATATGTTATCTTTGGCGCAGAATAATTAAATAACAGGTGCTTGTCAATACATCTGCAGGATATTCATGATGTATGATACTCCCAACATCCTTTCTCACTGATAGTACTGAATACAGTCCAGGTCATGGTGAACTTAGGGAGTTTCCTGGTGGTGATATATTGGGACTTTATTTTGTGTACAGACATAGGACAAGTATGATAATTATAAACCAATGAGCCAATTCTTATAAAGGTCATGAGAACACTACAAGAAAATAGAACAAACAAAAGTATTGCTAAATAAGGATTATCTAACTGAAAAACAAGTCTTCTTAAAGGCAATGATTCGAAGCTGACCCATTATTTTAACACGACCTCCTCAATCCACTTCACACAAGCAGAAATGGCTCCAGTGTGCCAAACATTACATGAAGACTGATTTCAAAACTGTTTTGTTCACGGATGAGTGCCGTGCAGCGCTCGATGGTCCAGATGGATGGAGTGGAGGATGGCTGGTTGATGGACACCCCACGCAAACACGGCTACAGCGCCAACAAGGAGGAGGTGGAGTAATGTTTTGGGCTGGAATCATGGGGAGAGAGATTGTCGGCCCCTTTAGGATCCCTGAAGGCGCTAAAGATGAACTCCATAATGTATGTGGATTTTCTCAAACAGCACTTCCTGCCATGGTTCAAGAAGAAGAACCGTGTATTTCACAGCAAGATCATTTTTTTGCATGATAATGCACCATCTCATGCTGCACATAAAATATCTGCATCTCTGGCTGATATGGGCATAAAAGGGGACAAACTTATGGTGTGACCCCCATTCTCCCCTGACCTCTATCCCATTCAGAACCTCTGGAGCATCATCAAAAGGAGTGTCTATGATGGCGGGAGGCAGTTCACATCTAAGCAACAGCTCTGGGAGGGTATTCTGTCCTCATGCAAAACAATTGAAGCAGAAACCATCCAAAACCTGACAAATTCAATGGACGAGAGAGTTCAGAAGCTCCTTTCGAACAAGGGGTCCTATGTGAAAATGTAACATCACCTAGAATAAAGTTTTGAATTGAAAACTGTTTGATTTCAGTTTCTAATAACCTGCTAATGCTTATAATTTAAAAAATGACCATTTTTTTGGTCTTTATTAAAATGAAAAGGTTGATCGAAAAGTTTGGGGGATCTAAGGGTGTGGCAACCCAGTAGTCATGATTACTTCGAATTCTGACAATATGAGGGTCATGTTGCAGGTAGTGCAGCAAGAAGGCACTTATGTGTCTTGCACATCTCGGAGCCCCAAAATTATTTTCCGGGCTAGATGCAGCTAAAAATTATTAATAATTTTAAATCTGGTGGAGCTTAGTATAGATGGCCTATTAGGATCAGTGCTGCACACTGCTACAAAGCCCAAATTATTTTCCAGTCAAGATACAGATAAACATGATAAGTAATTTTAAATCTGGTGGAGCTTATTATAGATGGCCTAATAGAATCAGTGCTGCACACTGCTACAAAGCCCAATTTATTTTCCAGCCAAGATACAGATAAACATGATTAGTAATTTGAAAGCTTAACACGGTTGGTAGGGTGATTTTAACCAATCATCAAGCTTTTACTCTCCCCAGTATGATACAGGGGTAGAAAAGTCGTTTCGGATCCATGATTTGTTCATCTTTATGAACGTGAGTCTGTCTACATTATCAGTGGAGAGCCGCGTGCGCTTATCTGTCAGCACACCACCAGCAGCGCTGAACACACGTTCAGACAGAACGCTGGCTGCGGGGCATGACAAGATCTCCAAGGCGTAAGTGGCTAGCTCCGGCCATTTATCCAGATTGGAAGCCCAAAAAGAGCAAGGGTCCAGTGACACAGTCATGGCTTCAATGTTTACTTGGAGATACTCCTGTACCATCGTCTCTAGGCGTTGACTATGTGTCAGACTTCTTGTCTCCTGTGGCCTTGCAAAGGATGGGCTAAAAAAGTGGTGAAATGATTCCGCAAAATTGATGTTACCAGCAGATACTGTGGTTCTGTTACGGTTTGAGTGCTGAACACTTGACGGTCCCACGGTTGGCAAGTTGGAACTGTGAGATTCACTACGTGCACCACTGGTGTTTTGTGGAAAAGCACATGTAAGATTCTGCAACAGTCTCTGCTGATACTCCTGCATGCGTGCATCCCTTTCTATGGCAGGAATAATTTCTGCAAATTTACTTTTGTACCGGGGATCTAACAGTGTGGCAACCCAGTAGTCAGGATTATTTCTAATTCTCACAATTCGAGGGTCATGTTGCAGGTAGTGCAGCAAGAAGGCACTCATGTGTGTTGCGCATCCAGGAGTACCAAGTCCCTGTTGTGTTGGTGGCGAGGTAACAATCATGCTTCCTTCCTCTGTCCTCTCCCCCCAACCTCGCACAACAGAAATGTGATCAAGGTCTCCCTCATCTGTTGAGTCTTCCATCAGTTCGTCCTCCACTTCTTCCTGGGCTCCTGCACCTTCCTCACTAGTTTGGCTGCAACCATGCGCCCTGGTAAAACCATCTCCCCCACCCTCACATGCCTGCCGCCTTGGTGCTGCCGACCGTCTGGACCTTGCAGATGTTAGCCCTTCCGCATACAACTCCTCCTCCTCTACTTCCTCCACCTCCTCTTGTGCCACCACCTGACTCCGAATTCTGTTTAACATGTGCTCCAGCATGTAAATCACCAGAATAGTCATGCTGATAATGGCATCGTCAGCACTAAACATCTTCGTCGCCATTTCAAAACTGTGCAGAAGGGTGCATAGGTCCCTGATCTGAGACCACTCCTCCAGCGTGATTTGCCCCACCTCTGGATCTCGTTGGCCCAGGCTATACGTCAGAACGTATTGCACCAGGGCTTGTCGGTGCTGCCACAGTCGCTGCAACATGTGCAGAGTTGAATTCCACCGGGTAGGCACATCGCATTTTAGCCGGTGAAGTGGCAGGCCCAACGACTTCTGTAGAGATGTAAGTCGCTGAGCTGCGGGATGCGAACGGCGGAAGTGAGCACACAGCGACCGTGCCCTCTGCAGAAGGCCATCTAGTCTGGGATAGTGGGCTAAAAATTGCTGGACAACCAGGTTCAACACGTGAGCCATACATGGCACGTGTGTGACATTGCCCCGGCGAAGGGCCGCACCCAGGTTTGCAGCATTGTCGCACACGGCCTTCCCTGGTTTCAGGTCCAGTGGAGACAACCATTCATGAAATTGGTTCTCCAGAGCAGACCACAACTCCTCAGCTGTGTGACTCACATTTCCCAGACATTTCAAAGTAAAAACCGCCTGATGACGTTGAGCCCTACTGCCAGCATAGTAAGGAGGTGTGCAGGATCCCTTCTGCGCAGTTAGAAAGCTTGTGGCATGACCAGACAGGCTTTGGGTGCAGGTGGAAGACCGAGAGGAGGTTGAGGAGGCAGAAGCAGTGGAGGAACTTTGACATAAAGAGGATTGACGCACAACTCATGGGGACGGCAAGACTTGGACAGCAGCCCCTTGTCCTGCTGTCACCATAGTTACCCAGTGCCCAGTCAGCGACATGTAACGCCCCTGTCCATGCCTACTCGTCCAAGTGTCTGTGGTGAAATGCACCCTGTCACACACAGAGTTTCTCAAAGAAGCGGTGATGTTGTGTGCGACATGCTGGTGGAGCGCAGGCACACCTTTCTTTGAGAAGTAGTGCCGACTGGGCATCTGGTACTGGGGCACTGCGACGGACATAAGGTCTCGAAAATCCTCTGTGTCCACCAGGCGGAAAGGCAGCATTTCTGTAGCCAAGAGCTTGCAGATGGTGAAATTCAACCTCTTAGCTTTCTCATGGCTAGGAGGAAATGGTCTTTTACTTGTCCACATCTGAGCGACCGAGGGCTGGCTATTGTGCTTAGACGGGGTTGATAAGGGTGTCCCCGGCATACTGCCGGTCTGTGAGGAAGATGCAGGCGGACATGTTAGGTTGCCTTGATCCAAAGGTGGTGCTATCGATGTCGGACAGCGCTCAACACCAGCTGGTGTTACCACCTCCATAGAAAATGATGACCTGCCAATCACGCTGGCTGTTGCGGGTAAAGAGGTGGCAGGTCTGCGCCCCAAAACAGGTGTGACTGCTGTCCCCCCAGTCACAGAGGATGAAGAGGCCGCGGATGCACAAGATATGGCAGACGGTGGTTGGCCCGGCCGGCTAGGCCGCTTTGTAGCACACTGAGCTTCCCACTGCAACTTATGCTTCATGTCCATGTGCCGGTTCATGCATGAAGTACTCAAACTATGTATTTTTTGGCCTCTACTTAGCTTTTGCTGACAAATGTTACAGATAACACGAGTTGGGTCATCTTTATCGATCTGAAAAAATGCCCAGGCTATGCAAGGCTTAGCACCCATGCGACCTGAAGAGCCACCACGACTTGTGGTGAGAGGCAGAGTTGTGTTTGAGAATGCAGTTGTTGACATGCTTCCAGTACTACGTCTCTGTCCAGGAAGGCGCAACCTGACCTCGCCGTCACTAGCATCTTCCTCCACCTCCTCTGCTGACCTCATCTCTTGGCTGACTGTGACTCATACTCAGACGGGCAGCTGGAGATTTGGGAGCTGTGAGGAAGCAAGTGCGATTGGGGTGACACCTTTGAGGACTGGAGTATTTGTGATGTTGAAGTTGATGTGGAGGAGAGCCCACTTAAATGAGCACTTGATATCCGCTGAAGCACCTGCTGTTTTTGTGCCTCATCTGGAATTTGTAGCGATTGGCGTGGCCGTAAGAAAGGGATCTTATCACATTGTCCGCTAAAAGAAGTAGACATTTTAGTTTGGCTGGAAGATGGTCTTTCTTCTGCAGATGTTACTGTTGCTTTAACACCTACCCCAAGGACACAACCTTTTTTCCCCTTCCCAACACGCCTATTCCCCTTTCCACCAGCAGCAGGCCTTTTTCCACTCATTTTGGTGGTTAACAAATTCACAACTCTGCAGTTGTTTGCACAAAAAAACAATGGATGGGAACCGAGCAGAGCTGAGTGGCCAAACTGTGGTATTAGGCCAAAACTATTGGCTGGGTTAGATGCAGAAAAAAATTATATTCAATTTGCAACCTGATGGAGGTTAGTATAGATGGACTAATAGAACAAGTCACACACACAGCTAGAAGCCCAAATATTTTTTCAGAGGTAGATGCAGAAAAAAATTGTATTCAGTTTGCAACCTGATGGAGGTCAATATAGATGGACTAAAAGAACAAGTCATACACACAGCTAGAAGCCCAAATATTTTTTCAGAGGTAGATGCAGAAAAAAATTATATTCAGTTTGCAACCTGATGGAGGTCAGTATAGATGGACTAATAGAACAAATCCCACACACAGCTAGAAGCCCAAATATTTTTTCAGAGGTAGATGCAGAAAAAAAATATATTCAGTTTGCAACCTGATGGAGGTCAGTATAGATGGACTAATAGAGAAAGTCCCACACACTGCTAGAAGGCCAAATATTTTTTCAGAGCTAGATGCAGACAAAAAAATATTTTGAATTTGCAACCTGATGGAGGTCAGTATAGGTGGACTAATAGAACAAGTCCCACACACTGCTAGAAGGCCAAATATTTTTTCAGATATAGATGCAGAAAAAAATTATATTCAGTTTGCAACCTGATGGAGGTCAGTATAGATGGACTAATAGAACAAGTCCCACACACAGCTAGAAGCCCAAATATTTTTTCAGAGGTAGATGCAGAAAAAAATTATATTCAGTTTGCAACCTGATGGAGGTCAGTATAGATGGACTAATAGAGAAAGTTCCACACACTGCTAGAAGGCCAAATATTTTTTCAGAGCTAGATGCAGACAAAAAATTATTTTTAATTTGCAACCTGATGGAGGTCAGTATAGATGGACTAATAGAGAAAGTCCCACACACTGCTAGAAGGCCAAACATTTTTTCAGAGCTAGATGCAGATATAAATTATTTTTAATTTGCAACCTGATGGAGGTCAGTATAGATGGACTAATAGAGAAAGTCCCACACACAGCTAGAAGCCCAAATATTTTTTCAGAGGTAGATGCAGAAAAAAATTATATTCAGTTTGCAACCTGATGGAGGTCAGTATAGATGGACTAATAGAACAAGTCCCACACACAGCTAGAAGCCCAATATTTTTCAGAGGTAGATGCAGAAAAAAAACATATTCTGTTTGCAACCTGATGGAGGTCAGTATAGATGGACTAATAGAGAAAGTCCCACTCACTGCTAGAAGGCCAAATATTTTTTCAGAGCTAGATGCAGACAAAAAAATATTTTTAATTTGCAACCTGATGGAGGTCAGTATAGATGGACTAATAGAGAAAGTCCCACACACAGCTAGAAGGCCAAATATTTTTTCAGAGGTAGATGAAGATAAAAATTATTTTTAATTTGCAGCCTGATGGAGGTCAGTTTAGATGGACTAATAGAGAAAGTTCCACACACAGCTAGAAGGCCAAATATTTTTTCAGAGTTAGATGCAGATAAAAATTATTTTTAATTTGCAGCCTGATGGAGGTCAGTATAGATGGACTAATAGAGAAAGTCCCACACACTGCTAGAAGGCCAAATATTTTTTCAGAGCTAGATGCAGACAAAAAATTATTTTTAATTTGCAACCTGATGGAGGTCAGTATAGATGGACTAATAGAGAAAGTCCCACACACTGCTAGAAGGCCAAATATTTTTTCAGAGGTAGATGCAGAAAAAAATTATATTCAGTTTGCAACCTGATGGAGGTAAGTATAGATGGACTAATAGAACAAGCCCCACACACAGCTAGAAGGCCAAATATTTTTTCAGAGCTAGATGCAGACAAAAAAATATTTTGAATTTGCAACCTGATGGAGGTCAGTATAGATGGACTAATAGAGAAAGTCCCACACACTGCTAGAAGGCCAAATATTTTTTCAGAGCTAGATGCAGACAAAAAATTATTTTTAATTTGCAACCTGATGGAGGTCAGTATAGATGGACTAATAGAGAAAGTCCCACACACAGCTAGAAGGCCAAATATTTTTTCAGAGCTAGATGCAGAAAAAATTATATTCAGTTTGCAACCTGATGGAGGTCAGTATAGATGGACTAATAGAACAAGTCCCACACACAGCTAGAAGCCCAAATATTTTTTCAGAGGTAGATGCAGAAAAAAATTATATTCAGTTTGCAACCTGATGGAGGTCTGTATAGATGGATTAATAGAACAAGTCCCACACACAGCTAGAAGCCCAATATTGTTTCAGAGGTAGATGCAGAAAAAAAATATATTCAGTTTGAAACCTGATGGAGGCCAGTATAGATGGACTAATAGAGAAAGTCCCACACACTGCTAGAAGGCCAAATATTTTTTCAGAGCTAGATGCAGACAAAAAATTATTTTTAATTTGCAACCTGATGGAGGTCAGTATAGATGGACTAATAGAGAAAGTCCCACACACTGCTAGAAGGCCAAATATTTTTTCAGAGCTAGATGCAGAAAAAAATTATATTCAGTTTGCAACCTGATGGAGGTCAGTATAGATGGACTAATAGAACAAGTCCCACACACAGCTAGAAGGCCAAATATTTTTTCAGAGGTAGATGTAGATAAAAAATATTTTTAATTTGCAGCCTGATGGAGATCAGTATAGATGGACTAATAGAGAAAGTCCCACACACTGCTAGGAGGCCAAATATTTTTTCAGAGCTAGATGCAGACAAAAAAGAATTTTGAATTTGCAACCTGATGGGGGTCAGTATAGATGGACTAATAGAGAAAGTCCCACACACTGCTAGAAGGCCATATATTTTTTCAGAGCTAGATGCAGACAAAAAATTATTTTTAATTTGCAACCTGATGGAGGTCAGTATAGATGGACTAATAGAGAAAGTCCCACACACTGCTAGAAGGCCAAATATTTTTTCAGAGCTAGAAGCAGATATAAATTATTTTTAATTTGCAACCTGATGGAGGTCAGTATAGATGGACTAATAGAGAAAGTCCCACACACTGCTAGAAGGCCAAATATTTTTTCAGAGCTAGATGCAGAAAAAAATTATATTCAGTTTGCAACCTGATGGAGGTCAATATAGATGGACTAATAGACAAGTCCCACACACAGCTAGAAGGCCAAATATTTTTTCAGAGGTAGATGCAGCTAAAAATTATTTTTAATTTGCAGCCTGATATAGGTCAGTATAGATGGACTAATAGAATGATGCTATGCCCAAAAGATTTTACTTCACTAGGTGCAGTAAAAAAATTGGTATTCTATACACAGGTGGTATATCTTGCAACGCAGATAGACTACTCCACTGACTAACAC
This sequence comes from Phyllobates terribilis, assembly GCF_046119375.1. Lineage (NCBI taxonomy): Eukaryota > Metazoa > Chordata > Amphibia > Anura > Dendrobatidae > Phyllobates > Phyllobates terribilis. Next base: position 8,045,237 of record NW_027362792.1, read on the forward strand.
ACTCTGCAATAGGCCAAAAAGGATTAGCTTTGCTAGATTCAGCCAAATGCTGTGAAAAAAACTTGTACAGCACTGGCACAGACCTGCCTGGCAAAAACTGATAGGAACTGATGTAACCTAGTCCTGAAAAGGACTGCAATTACAATTAGTCTTTACTCCCACAATCTATCTATTTAAGAGCACAGACCTGCCTTATAAAAGTCGTAGGAAATGCTGTAACCTAGTCCTTAAAAGGACTGCAATCACAACTATTCCCTACTCCCAAGCTATCTGTAGATTTGTGCGAAAATTGGCTTGAAAGTAACAAGGTATAGCGCACACAGCAACAGCGGAGCCGTCTAACACGCAGCTGCAGCAGTGAGAACATGGTGGCGACGGGGAAAATGGCTTGGTCTTATAGGGCAAGGACATGTGACATACACTGCCAATGACACATGCCCTTGCTTGTGTGAAAAAAAGCACTTCGCTCCGTGTGTGCGCTGCTGATAGGCTGACAGATTGCACTTCCCCACTGTAAATGCGGGAAAGAGAAAAAAAAATGGAGATCTTCATTATTCCTGCAGAGATCCATCCCCTGCCCCTCCCCCCACCCCGCTGTACACTCAAACTGCGTATTAACATTAATTTTCATCATTACTGAGAAAAAATCCAGTTATGATTTTGGTGCACGAACAGTTATCGAACATAACCTCGAACAGCCGAATTTTTCTCAAATCGTTCGTGTTCGCCGAACGGCTCGAACACCGACCAAAACAGCTCGAATTTGAGATTGGCGAACAGTTCGAGTCGAACAATGCTCATCTCTATTCGTAATTTCTCGTCCATGGTTAAGCCTCTCACAGACATGACTAAAAAGGGGACGGATTTTTCTAGGTGGTCTGACAAGGCTTGTCAAGCATTCTCCTCTTTGAAAAAATGTTTTGCCTCGGCACCCATACTCATTCAACCTGATGCGTCACAGCCATTCATTGTAGAGGTAGATGCTTCCGAGGTAGGGGTGGGAGCTGTATTGTCACAAGGTTCGTCCCCTGGTAAGTGACATCCGTGCGCCTTTTTCTCTAAAAAATTGTCGTCCGCTGAGAGGAATTACGATGTCGGCAATAGGGAACTCTTGGCCATTAAGTTAGCTTTAGAGGAGTGGCGCCATTTTTTAGAGGGGGCAGTCCATCCGGTCACCGTCATCACCGATCACAAGAACCTGCTATATCTGGAGTCTGCGAAACGTCTGAATCCCAGACAAGCTAGGTGGTCATTGTTTTTTACCAGGTTTAATTTTGTCGTTACATATCGTCCTGGGTCAAAAAATGTAAAGGCGGATGCCTTATCTCGTAGTTTCCCTGGGACAGGGAATACGGACGACCCGATTCCTATCCTTCAGGAGGGGGTGGTGTTTTCGGCAGTATGCTCTGAGCTTGAGGAGGAGGCATTGGAGGCTCAGGGGGACGCCCCTGTTGGACCTCCGGGGAGACTGTTTGTTCCAGATCAGTTGCGACAAAAGGTGATCGAGGCACACCATAACTCAGTTTTTGCAGGACACCCGGGGAGTAAAGCAATTGTGGATCTCCTCTCGCGTCGGTTTTGGTGGCCTAACTTACATAAGGAGGTGGTAACTTTTGTCGCGTCCTGTGGGGTTTGTGCGCGCTCTAAGACCTCACATACCCGTCCGTCTGGGGCCCTCTTACCTTTGAAGATCCCGGAGCGTCCTTGGACTCATCTGTCTATGGACTTTATTACGGACCTCCCTCCGTCTTCGGGTAAAACGGTCATACTCGTTGTAGTGGACAGGTTCAGCAAGATGGCACATTTTATCGCTCTTCCTGCTCTTCCTAATGCTAAAACTCTTGCGCAGGTGTTCATTGGGGAGATTGTGAGGCTTCACGGGGTACCCTCCGAGGTGGTGTCAGATCGGGGGTCTCAGTTTGTGTCCAAATTCTGGAAGGCGTTTTGTACACGGCGGGGGATGCATTTATCGTTCTCATCGGCTTTTCATCCTCAGACCAAAGGTCAGACGGAACGTATGAACCAGAGCTTGGAGACATATCTCCGGTGTTTTGTGTCAGAGAACCAGGAGGACTGGGCTTCTTTCTTACCTCTGGCAGAGTTTGCTCTTAATAATAGGCGGAGCGAGTCCACTGGTAAGTCCCCGTTTTTTGGGGCATATGGTTTTCACCCCCAGTTTTGTACTTTCAGTAGGGGGGGCTCTTCGGGGGTTCCTGAGGAGGAACGATTTTCCTCATCACTCGCTTCAGTATGGAGAGGGGTGCTGAAGAATCTGAATACTATGGGGAACCGATACAAACGCTGATAGGAGGAGAGTGTCTGGTCCGGACCTAAGTGTGAACGATCGGGTATGGTTGTCTACCAGGAATATAAAACTTAAGGTTCCCTCCTGGAAACTGGGTCCCAGGTTCATCGGGTCATACAGGATCAGTTCTATAATTAATCCGGTGGCATTCCGTCTTGACCTCCCCCCTACGTTTAAAATTCACAACGTGTTCCACAGATCATTGCTTAAGAGGTATGTGGCGCCGGTGGTACCGTCACCTTTACCTCCCCCTCCAGTGGTGGTCAATGGTAACTTGGAGTTCCAGGTATCGAGGGTCATCGATTCACGGTTTAATCGCCGGTCCCTTCAGTACCTGGTTCATTGGAAGGGGTATGGTCCTGAGGAGAGGATGTGGGTTCCTGCGTCGGATATTAACGCAGACCGATTAGTTCGGGCCTTCCACACGACTCACCCGGATAAACCTGGCCCTGAGGGTCCGGAGGCCCCTCGTAGAAGGGGGGGGTACTGTCACGGGTGTGTCGCCACGAAGATCGTCACGATTACACAGCATGACTTCTCGCAGCTGAGTTTTTGGTGCTTTGTGTTTTTCGGCAGTGAGGGAGTTAACTCTCTCTCGCTCTGTGCTAGACGCCTCGCCCAGCTGCAATCAATGTTGCTGTAGTGGAACTCCTTCAAATGCCTGCCGGTCTGTTAGGGAAGTGTCAGTGAAAGCATTTCATGCAGACTAACAGAGCGGATCGTGGTATTTGGAGTTTCAGAGCTAAGTGTATTTGGAGTGTTTTTTCCCTTCCTCGCTTTATCATTTATCTCCTTTCCCGTTGGTGTTCCCTCTGTTGTAGTTGTGCAGTTTTTGTATGCAAGGTGGTTTTGGTTTTACCCTTGTACTGTCTCGTTCGTCTAAGTACTGAGTGTGGGCATATTATTACCTGTCCCCTTTTGTTGTGATCAGGGGTCCTTCTCAGGACTAGATTACTTAGGTGCAGGGATCCTCAGGAGGTAGGGGTTACGCTGGCGGCCTGAACCTCTGTACCTTCAACAGTACCTCCAGGTAGAGGGATTAGTCAGGGCCCCAGCTTAGGGTCAGCTTAGGCCCCCTACCTCCAGTACACAGAGACAGCGTGACAGACACACCTGGACACTGCAAGGCTCGGTGCCCTGGAACAGAGATGGATGGCCCGCCTGTCCAACATTGAATTCACCATCAAATACCGGGCAGGACGCTCAAATGCCAACGCGGATGCCCTGTCTAGAATGCCGAACTTACCGGACGTAGGGGAAGATCCAGAAGATCTGGAAGAAGTTGAGCTCCCTGCGTTCCACCGTCATGGGATTACCCTGTATTCCCACCGTGTGAAGGACAGGCGCTCCGTGACGTTCAATCCCTTGCCCCACTATAACTGGGCGGAGACGTAAGACAGTGATCCCGCAATCCATTTGGTGAAGGAAATGCTGACCCAGGCCGATGCCCGTCTTGACCCAGATGCTCCGGAGGAGACCAAGCAACTGTGGAAGGAGAAAAGTAAGCTGTTCCTCTACAGGGAGAAGCTGTGCCGGAGAATGGTTAACTCTCGAACACATGAGATGAACAGGCAGGTAGTGGTCCCAAGACGAGTCGCGGCTATGGTTCTGGAGGCATACCACAACGGAGCAGGGCATTTCGGATGGAAGAAGCTGGAGTTCTTGTTGCGTGAACGGTTCTACTGGGTAGGCATGAGAGGAGCCATCGAGAGGTGGTGCAGAGACTGTGGCCCGTGCCACCTGAGAAGAAAAGACCGAGCCAGCCAGAAGACTCCCCTGCAGCCCATCATCACCAGACAGCCACTGGAACTGGTAGCCCTGGACCATGTGAAACTGGCTCCAAGCAGATCTGGGTATGTCTACGCCCTCACAATCGTAGATCATTACTCCCGGTTCCTGGTGGTGGTCCCGGTCAAGGACTTAACGGCTCAAACAGCAGCTAGAGCCTTCCAGCAGCACTTCTGCCATCAACACGGGTACCCGGACCAAGTGTTGACAGACCAAGGACCAGCCTTCGAAGCGGAGGTCTTCCAGGAGTTCTGCTACCTGTATGGCTGCAAGAAGATAAGAATAACGCCCTATCACCCTCAAACCAATGGACTCTGTGAGAAGATGAACCAGGTGGTGATAGATCTGCTAAAAACATTGCCCCTGGAAGAACGCAGTCTGTGGCCTGAGAAACTGCCCGATCTGCTGGACCTGTATAACCACATCCCTGTAGGTTCCACCAACTGTAGGCTTACCTAATGAGAGCAAGACCTGGTAAGCTGCCTTTTGACCTGGATATGGGAGTCCTGACGCCTGAGGACACCTCGCCAGAGGCAGACTGGGATACAGAACGGCAGCAGCAGTATCGGAAAGTACAGGAGAGCGTCGAGCGAAGTCTGTCTCAAGCTAGAGAAAGGCAAGAGAAGGCTTATAACCAGTATGCTCCCGCTGTTCCCCTGGTACCTGGAGAGCAGGTCTTGAAGAGGAAGAGGCGGCTCCACAAGTTGGACGACCAGTGGGAAAAGGACCCGTACACCGTACTGCCAACAAGCCATGAGAACCCAAAAATCTGTGTAATCAGTAAGGATGGAGGAGAAACCACAGCCATTGTCTCCAGAGACCACCTGAAGAAGTGTCCCGAGCAGCTGCAAAGCCCTGAAGAAGATCAAGGAAACCCTCAACCCGCAGAGGAAGGGGGAGAAATGATCAGTACCGTATTCGGAGACTTCCCCCGGTCTTGGACACAAGTAAACGGCGCTGTCGTCGTACCCATCCTCACCTTTCTCCAGCCAGCCCTGCAAGTGCCTACAGAGGAACCGGTAGAGCTGGAAGAGCAGCCGGCCCAAGAGGCAGAAGAGTCCACACCAGCAGTACAGGAGGATCAACCCTCTGCTAGTAGTGAGCCTGCCGTGCCCCTAGTGAGCCAAAGAGTGAGCAGACAGCTGCCCAGCTTACCCATAACACCTCCTACACCCTGTAGTGCAGAACCAGTTAGTGAGCTCCGTAGGTCCACTAGAGTCACTAGAGGTCAGATGCCCGCTCTCTGGAGAATCTAAACTAATGCACTGTGAATTTATCTGCTAACTGTTTATGGTTTATGTTTGTTGCCTGTTATTAATTATGTTTCACAGTTACCCTGCATATTTTTATGGACTAACAGGTTATGGACGCTAGATAACCGGAACAGTTTTGTAGATAGTTGCACCTTGGTGCCTCTTGCGAAGACGGCCGCGAAAGAGAAAACCTGTCTGGCGTGGCCTCCTTGCGGCCCAAAGTAGTTAGTCTACCCTTGCAGCCACGCCCAAGGACAACGCAATTGGTTTGCTTTGGACAGGACCCCTACTTCGCTTAAAGCTTCACCTTGGGTGATATGGACACCCGGTTGCGGACACGCCGTGACCTTTAAAGAACTAAAGCTTCTTGTAAATATGTTATTGTATTATTGTTATACCCTGTTATTATGTTTTAAAAATGTGTTTAGTCCCGGAGTACTAAACTTTACTAGGGGGGAATGTGACACCCCAGGGGTCTGGTTGCCACAGTAATAGAGATATTATGTCTGAGAGAAAGTGGGAGGTTTCTCTGGTCAGGAGCCCTAAGCATGCAACACTGCCCGCCCAGACCTGGGAGGGGAGGAATCTGCCCTTATAAACTGGGTCTGGGGCGGGATTAGGTGAGACAGAGACAGAGCCTGCAGAACAAGCAGAGCAGTCAGAGCCTAGAGTGAAGCTGCAGACACAGGAAAAGATACATCAGGAGCTCTGTAGGAGCAGAGGCAGAAGGCCAGGGGCTGTGAGCAGAGATATAGCTCACCCTGGCTGAAGTTACTAAAACCGGACACAGGAGTCCGAGGCTGTGGGGACTGATATATACCCAGCAGCAGAAACCAGCTGGCAGGGGATTCCAGGTCCTCTGGCCATAGAAGCCCGGAGGCTCAGTCACAAAGAAGGGACCAGCGCCGACATCCAGGAGCGGAGGCTAACAGAAGGCCCCAAGTCACCAGCCATATGGGTGAGCACCACACGTTATACTCAGGGACGTGGGCTACTTGTAACCACTGACAGCAAGGTAGCCAGGAAGAGTGCAGATAAACGGGGAGGCCTAAAACTCCACCTGGCCAGGGGAACTCCTGCTTGCTCGCAGACTGACCAGGCCCCTTATACTAGCCAGTACTCCCGGGAGGGTCTGCCTTGTACCATCAGTAAAGACCCTGTACTGCACCTCACGTCTCTGTGATTCCTTGCTGCACCAGCACCATTAGCACTTGGACCCTCACACCATCACTCCCATCATCTCTCACATTAGCTGCCCTGAGGCAATACTTCTCCCGTGGGGAGTTATCCCATACTCGGCTTTGCAAACAACATCAGCCTCAGCAGTCGGCAGCGCAGCGGCGGTCCCCACTGACCGCAATCCACGGGTGGCGTAGTCGGACATTTGCTATACATTAAGACTGCCACTGGTTTGACCACCCTGAGCACGGACCGGGTCACCGCCACACGGAGACTACAACCCCCAACATTCTACAACAGGCCCGGTTTCGGATTCCCCTGCACAACACAGGCCCAGGGAGCGCGTCATGCGCGTCTTTTCAAAAGGAATAAAATGGGGAGGGAAAGGTTAGATTTTAAAAACAAAAATCCAAATGACAATAGCAGAAGCGAGAATGTCAATGGAACTGGGGATTCCCAGCTAGTCTCCCATGTTGGTACTTGCCCAACCTCAAGCTGCATAGCATCTGCAATCTGACAAGGGCTAGCACATTCAGCTTACAATGGCCGTTGATGAGCAAATGGCCCATGTGCGCGTCTTTTCAAAAGGAATAAAATGGGGAGGGAAAAGTTAGATTTTAAAGGCAAAAATCCAAAGGACAATAACAGCAGCCAAAATGTCAATGGAAGCGGGGATTCCCAGCCAGTCTCCCATGCTGGTACTTGCCCAGCCTCAAGCTGCATAGCGGTTGTGATCTGACAAAGGCAGGCACATTCAGCTTTGAATAGCCGTTTACATGCAAATGTTACATTTGCACGTCTTTTCAAAAGGAATAAAATGGGGAGGGAAAGGTTAGATTTTTAAAATCAAAAATCCAAATGACAATAGCAGCAGCCAAAATGTCAATGGAACCAAGGATTCCCAGCCAACCTCCCATGTCACTACTTCCCAAGCCTCAAGCTGCTTAGCGGCTACGATCTGACGAGGTAGGCACATTCAGCTTAGAATGGCCATTGACTTACAGATGTCACATGTGCACATCTTTTCAAAAGGAATAAAATGGGGAGGGAAAGGTTATATTTAAAAAAAAAAATCAAAAAATCCAAATGACAATAGCAGCAGCCAAAATGTCAACGGATCCAGGGATTCCCAGCCAGTCTCCCATGCTGGTACTGGCCCAGCCTCAAGCTGCGTAGCGGCTGCAATCTGATGAGAGAAGGCACATTCAACTTAGAATGGCCGTTGATGTGCAAGTGTCACATGTGCGCGTCTTTTCAAAAGGAATAAAATGGGGAGAGAAAGGTTATACATTTAACAACAAAAATCCAAATGACAATTGCAGCAGCAAAAATGTCAATGGAACAGGGATTCCCAGCCAGTCTCCCATGCTGGTAATTGCCCAGCCTCAAGCTGTGTAGCAGCTGCGATCTGACGAGGGCAGGCACATTCAGCTTAGAATGGCCGTTGACGAGCAGATGTCACATGTGCGCATCTTTTCAAAAGGAATAAAATGGGGAGGGAAAGGTTAGATTTTAAAAACAAAAATCCAAATGACAATAGCAGAGGTTAAAATGTCGAAAGTACTGGGGATTACCAGCCAGTCTCCCATGGCAGTACTTGCATGGTCTCAAGCTGTGTAGCAGCTGTGATCTGACGAGTGGAGGCACATTGAGCTTAGAACGGCAATTGACGTGCAGATGTCACATGTGCGTGTCTTTTCAAAAGGAATAAAATGGGGAGGGAAAGTTTAGATTTTAAAAACAAAAATCCATATGACAATAGCAGCAGCCAAAATGTCAATGGAATCAGGGATTCCAAGCCAGTCTCCCATGCCAGTACTTGCCCAGCCTAAAGCTGCATAGCATCTGCAATCTGATGAGGGAAGGCACACTCAACTTAGAATGGCCGTTGACGTGCAGATGTCACATGTGTGTGTCTTTTCAAAAGGAATAAAATGGGGAGGGAAAGGTTAGATTTTAAAAACAAAAATCCAAATGACAATAGCAGCAGCCAAAATGTGAATGGAACCAGGGATTCCCTGCCAGTCTCCCATGCTGGTGCTTGCCCAGCCTCAAGCTGCATAGCGGCTACAATCTGACAAGGGGAGCCACATTCTGCTTAGAATGGCCATTGATGTGCAGTTGTCACATGTGCCTGTCTTTTCAAAAGGAATAAAATGGGAGGGATGGGTTAGATTTTAAATAAAAAATCCAAATGACAATAGCTTCAGCCAAAATGGTAACGAATCAGGGATTCCCAGCCAATATCCCATGCCTGAACTTAAGCTGCGTAGCAGCTGCGATCTGACAAGGGAAGGCACATTCAGCTTAGAATGGCCATTGATGTGCAGATCTCACATGTGCCTGTCTTTTCAAAAGGAATAAAATGGGGAGGGAAAGGTTAGATTTTAAAAACCAAAATCCAAAAATCCAAATGACAATAGGACCAGCCAAAATGTCAACGGAACAGGGGATTCCCAGCTAGTTAACCATGCTGGTACTTGCCTGGCCTCAAGCTGTGTAGCGACTGCAATCTGACGAAGGCAGGCACAATCAGCTTAGAATGGCCGTTGACGTGCAGATGTCACATGTGCTCGTCTTTTCAAAAGGAATAAAATGAGGAGGGAAAGGTTAGATTTTAAAAACAAAAATCCAAAAATTCAAAAATCCAAATGACAATAGCAGCAGCCAAAATGTCAACGGAACCGCGGATTCTCAGCCAGTTTCCCAGGCTGGTACTTGCCCATACTCAAGCTGTGTAGCGGCTGGCGATCTGATGAGAGAAAGCACATTTGGCTTAGAATGGCCATTGATATGCAGATGTCACATGTGCGCGTCTTTTCAAAAAGGAATAAAATGGGGAGGGAAAGGTTACATTTTAAAAACAAAAATCCAAATGACAATACCAGCAGCCAACATGTCAACAGAACCTGGGATTCCCAGCCAGTCTCTCATGCAAGCACTTGCCCAGCCTCAAGCTGCGTAGCGGCTGCAATCTGACAAAGGCAGGCACACTCAGCTTAGAATGGCCGTTGACGTGCAGATATCACATGTGCGCGTCTTTTCAAAAGGAATAAAATGGGGAGGGAAAGGTTAGATTTTAAAAATAAAAAATCGAAATGACAATAGCAGCTGCCAATATGTTAACGAAAATGGGGATTCTCAGCCAGTCTCCCATGCTGGTACTTGCCCAGTCTCAAGCTGCATAGCAGCTGCAATCTGATGAGGGAAGGCACACTTGGCTTAAAATGGCCATTGACGTGCAGTTGACACATGTGCGCGTCTTTTCAAAAGGAATAAAATGGGGAGGGAAAGGTTAGATTTTAAAAACAAAAATCCAAAAATCCAAAAATCCAAATGACAATAGCTGCAGCCAAAATGTCAACGGAACTGGGGAATCCCAGCCAGTCTCCCATGCTGGTACTTGCCCAGCTTCAAGCTGCGATCTGAAGAGGGTAGGCACGTTCAGCTTAGAATGGTCATTGACATACAGATGTCACAGATGTCACATGTGTGCGTCTTTTCAAAATCCAAATGACAATAGCAGCAGCCAAAATGTCAAAGGTACCGGGAATTCCCAGCCAGTCTCCCATGCCAGTAATTGCCCTGTCTCAAGCTGCGTAGAGGCTGTGATCTGATGAAGGCAGGCACATTCAGCTTAGAATGGTCATTGACATACAGATGTCACAGATGTCACATGTGCGCGTCTTTTCAAAAGGAATAAAATGGTGAGGGAAAGTTTAGATTTTAAAATCAAAAATCCAAATGACAATAGCAGCAGCCAAAATGTCAATGGAACCAGTGATTCCCAGCTAGTCTGCTAGTCTGCCATGCAGGTACTTGCCTGGCCTCAAGCTGCGTAGCGATTGCGATCTGATGAGGGAAGGCAGACTCAGCTTAGACTGGCCGTTGACGTGCACATGTCACATGTGCGCGTCTTTTCAAAAGGAATAAAATGGGGATTGAAAGGTCAGATTTTAAAAACAAAAATCCAAATGACAAAAGCAGCAGTATAAATATCAACGGAACTGGGGATTCCCAGACAATCTCCCAAGCCGGTACTTGCCTGACCTCAAGCTGCGTAGCTGCTGTGATCTGAGAAGGGAAGTCACATTCAGCTTAGAATGGCCGTTGACGTGCACCTGTAACATGTGCGCGTCTTTTCAAAAGGAATAAAATGGGTAGGGAAAGGTTAGATTTTAAAAACAAAAATCCAAAAAATCCAAAAAATCCAAATGGCAATAGGAGCAGCCAAAATGTCAACGGAACCAGGTATTCCAAACCAGTCTCCCATGGTTGTACTTGCCCAGCCTCAAGCTGCGTAGTGGCTGCGATCAGACAATGGCAATCACATTCAGCTTAGAATGGCCGTTAACGTGCTGATCTCACATGTGCGCGTCTTTTCAAAAGGAATAAAATGGGGACGAAAAGGTTAAATTTTAAAAATAATAATCCAAAAATCCAAATGACAATAGCAGCAGCCAAAATGTCAATGGAACCAAGGATTCCCAGCCAGTCTCCCATGCCGGTACTGGCCCAGCCTCAAGCTGCTGTGATCTGATGAGGGAAGGCACATTCGGCGTAGAACAGCCGTTGATGTGTAGATGTCACATGTACAGATATCACATGTGCGCGTCTTTTCAAAAGGAATAATATGGGGAGGAAAAGGTTACATTTTAAAAACAAAAATCCAAATGACAATAGCAGCAGCCAAAATGTTAACAGAATCGGGGATTCCCAGCCAGACTCCCAGCCGGTACTTGCCCCACCTCAAGCTGCATAGCGGCTGCAATCTGATGAGAGAAGGAACATTCCATTTAGAATGGCCGCTAAGGTGCAGATGTCACATGTGCGCGTCTTTTCAAAAGGAATAAAATGGGGAGGGAACGTTAGATTTTAAAAACAAAAATCCAAATGACAATAGCAGCAGCAAAAATGTCAACGGAACCGGGCATTCCAAACTAGTCTCCCATACCGTTACTTACCCGGCCTCAAGCTGCAAAACTGCTGCGATCTGACAAGGGAAGGCTCATTCAGCTTAGAATGGCCATTGAGATACAGAAGTCACATGTACGCGTCTTTTCAAAAGGAAAAAAATGGGGAGGGAAAGGTTTGATTTTAAAAACAAAAATCCAAATGACAATAGCAGCAGCCAAAATGTCTACGGAACCAGAGATTCCCAGCAAGTCTCCCATGCCGGTACTTGACCGGCCTCAAGCTGCATTGCTGCTGCGATTTGATGAGGGCAGGCACATTCAGATTAGAACGGCCACTGACATACAGATGTCACATGTGCGTGTATTTTCAAAAGGAATAAAATGGGGAGGGAAAAGTTAGATTTTAAAAAAAAAAATCCAAAAATCCAAATGACAATAGCAGCAGCCGAAAAATCAACAGAACTAGGGATTCCCAGCCAGTCTCCCATGCCAGTACTTGCCCAGCCTCACGCTGCATATCGGCTGCAATCTGACGAGGGAAGGCACATTCAGCTTAGAATGGACGTTGACGTGCTGTTATCACATGTGCGCGTCTTTTCAAAAGGAATAAGATGGGGAGGGAAAGGTTAGATTTTAAAAACAAAAATCCAAATGACAATAGCAGCAGCCAAAACGTCAATGGAACTGGGGATTCCCAGCCAATCTCCCATTCCAGGACTTGTCCTGACTCAAACTGTATAGCAGCTGTGATCTGACGTGGGCAGTCACATTCAGCTTAGTATGGTCATTAACATGCAGATGTCACATGTGCGCGTCTTTTCAAAAGGAATAAAATGGGGAGAGAAAGGTTAGATTTTAAAAACAAAAATCCAAAAATCCAAATGACAATAGCAGCAGCCAAAATATTAACGGAACTGGGGATTCCCATCCAGTCTCCCATGCTTGTACTTGCTCAGTCTCAAACTGCGTAGCGGCTGCAATCTGACGAGGGCAGGCACATTCAGCTTAGAATGGCTGTTGTTGTGCAGCTGTCACATGTGCGTGTCTGTTCGAAAGGAATAAAATGAGGAGGGAAAGATTAGATTTTATAAACAAAAATCCAAATTACAATAGCGGCTGCGAAAATGTCACCGGAACCAGTGACTCCCAGCCAGTCTCCCATGATGGTACTTGCCCAGGCTCAAGCTGCATAGCAGCTGCAATATGATGAGGGCAAGCACATTCAGCTTAGAATGGCCATTGATGTGCAGATGTCACATGTGCATGTCTTTTCGAAAGGAATAAAATGGGGAGGGAAAAGTTAGATTTTAAAAACAAAAATCCAAATGACAATAGCAGCAGCCAAAATGTCAACGGATCTGGAGATTCCCAGTTAGTCACCCAAGTCTGTACTAGCCCAGCCTCAAGCTGCATAATGGCTGCAATCTGACAAGGGAAGGTACATTCAGCTTAGAAAGGCTGTTCACAAGCCAATTTCACATGTGCGTGTATTTTCAAAAGGAATTAAATGGGGAGGGAAAGGTTAGATTTTATAAACAAAAATACAAATGACAATAGCAGCAGCGAAAGTGGCAACGGAACCGGGTATTCCCAGCCAGTTTCCCATACCGGTCCTTCCCCAACCTCAAGCTGCGGAGCGACTGCGATCTGACGAGGGAAGGCACATTCAGCTTAGAATGGCCATCGATGTGCACATGTCACATGTGCGCGTCTTTTCAAAAGGAATAAATTGGGGAGGGAAAGGTTGGATTATAAAAACAAAAATCCAAAAGACAATAGCAGCAACCAAAATGCAATAGAACCGGAGATTCCCAGCCAGTCTCACATGCCAGTAATTGCCCAGTCTCAAGCTGCATAGCAGCTGCGATCTGACAAGTGCAGGCACATATAGTTTAAAATAGCTGTTGACTTGCAGATGTCACATGTGCGCATCTTTTCAAAAGGAATAAAATGGGGAGGGAAAGGTTCCATTTTAAAGACAAAAATTCAAATGACAATAGCAGCATCCAAAATGTCAACAGAATAGGGGATTCCCAGCCAGTCTTCCATGACGGTACTTGCCTCTCCTCAAGCTACGTAGCTGCTGCGATCTGACGAGGGAAGTCACATTCAGCTTGGAATGGCCGTTTATGTGCAGATTTTACATGTGCGCATTTTTTCAAAAGGAATAAAATGGGGAGGGAAAGGTTCCATTTTAAAGACAAAAATTCAAATATCCAAATGACAATAGCTGCAGCCAAAATGTAATCGGAAGCGCGGAATCGCAGCCAGTCTCCCACGCCAGTACTTGCACGGCCTCAAGCCGTGCCATGGCTGAGATCTGACGAGGGCAGCCACATACAGCTTAGAAAGGCCGTTGACTTGCTGATATCAGAAGTGCGTGTCTTTTCAAAACGAATAAAATGCGGAAGGAAATTTTAGATTTTAAAAAAAAAAATCCAAAAGACAATAGCAGCAGCCAAAATGTCAACAGAAGAGGGGAATAGCGGCCTGTATTGCCAAGCCTCAAGCTGCAACCTGACGAGATCAGGCACATTCAGCTTAGAATGGCCGTTGACGTGCAGTTGTCACATGTGCGTGTCTTTTCAAAAGGAATAAAATGGGGAGGGAAAGGTTAGATTTTAAAAACCAAAATCCAAAAATCCAAAAATCCAAATGACAATAGCAGCAGCCAAAATGTCAACGGAACAGGGGATTCCCCGCCAATCTCCCATGCCAGTACTTGCCCGGACACAAGCTGCATAATGGCTACAATCTGATGTGGGCAGGCACACTCAGCTTAGAATGGCCATTGACGCACAGATGTTACATGTGCGTGTCTTTTCAAAAGGAATAAAATGGGGAGGGAAAGGTTAGAATTTAAAAACAAAAATCCAAAAATCCAAATGACAATAGCAGCAGCCAAAAAGTCAATGGAACCAGGGATTCCCAACTAGTTTCCTATGCCGGTACTTGCCCAGCCTCAAGTTGCATAGCTGCTGCAATTTGACGAGGGCAGGCACATTCAGCTTAGAATGGCGTTCGAAATGCCGATGTCACATGCGCGCCTCTTTTCTAAAGGAATAAAATAGTGAGGGAAAGGTAAGATTTTAAAAACAAAAATCCAAAAATCCAAATGACAATAGCAGCAGCCAAAATGTCAACAGAACCTGGGACTCCCAGCCAGTCACCCATGCTGGTATCTTCCCAACCTCAAGCCATGTAGCGGCTGCCGTCGGCTGGCACATTCAGCTTAGAACAGCCATTGACATGCAGATGTCACATGTGTGCGTTTTTTCAAAATGAATAAAATGGTGAGGGAAAGGTAAGATTTTAAAAACAAAAATCCAAATGACAATAGCAGCAGCAAAAATGTCAACGGAAGAAAGGATTCCCAGCCATTCTCCCATGCTGGTATTTTCCCAACCTCAAGCTGCGTAGCTGCTGCAATGTGACAATGGCAGGCACATTCAGCTTAGAGTGGCGGTGGACATACAGATGTCACATGTGCGCCTCTTTTCTAAATGAATAAAATAGGGAGGGAAAAGTAAGATTTTAAAAACAAAAATCCAAAAATCCAAATGACAATAGCAGCAACCAAAATGTTAATGGAACCTGGGATTCCCAGCCTGTCTCCCATGCTGGTATTTTCCCAACCTCAAGCTGCGTAGCAGCTGCGATCTGTTGAGGGCTGGCACATTCAGTTTAGAATTGCCTTTGACGTGCAGATGTCACATGTGCGCGTCTTTTCAAAATGAATAAAATGGGGACGGAAAGGTTAGATTTTAAAAACAAAAATTCAATTGACAATTGCAGCAGCCAAATTGTCAACGGAACCGGGGATTCCCAGCCAGCCTCCCATGACGGTACTTGCCCAGCCTCAAGCTGCGTAGTGGCTGTGATATGACAAGGGTAGGCACATTCATCTTAGAATAGCCGTTGACGTGCTAATGGCACATGTGCATGTCTTTTCAAAAGGAATAAAATGTAGAGGGAAAGGTTAGATTTTAAAAACAAAAATCCAAATGACTATAGCACCAGCCAAAATGTCAACGGAACTGGGGACTCCCAACCAGTCTCCCATGCTGGTACTTGCCCAGCCTCAGGCTGCATAGTGGCTGCGATCTGACGAAGGAAGGCATATTCAGCTTAGAATGGCTGTTGATGTGTGGCTGTCACATGTGCGTGTCTTTTCAAAAGGAATAAAATGGGGAGGGAAAGGTTAGATTTTAAAAACAAAAATCCAAAAATCAAAATGACAATAGCAGCAGCCAAAATGTCAATGGAACTGGGGTTTCCCAGCCAGCCTCCTATACCAGTACTTGCCTGGCCTCAGGCTGCGTAGCAGCTGCGATCTGACGAGGGCTAGAACATTCAGCTTGGAATGGCCATTGACGTGCAGATGTCACATGTGTGCATCATTTCAAAAGGAATAAAATATGGAGGGAAAGGTTAGATTTTAAAAACAGAATTCCAAAAATCCAAATGACAATAGCAGCAACCAAAATGTTAACAGAACCAGGGGTTCCCATCCAGTCTCCCATGTCACTAATTGCCTGGCCTCAAGCTGCATAGCAGCAGTGATCTGACAAGGGAATGAACATTTATCTTAGAATGGCGGTTAACAAACTGATGCCACATGTGCGCTTCTTTTCAAAAGGAATAAATGGGGAGGGAAAGGTTAGATTTTAATCCCAAAAATCCAAAAGACAATAGCAGCAGCCAAAATGTCAACCGTACCAGGGATTCCCAACCAGTCTCCCATGCCGGTACTTGCCTGACCTCAAGCTGCACAGCTGCTGCAATCTAACGAGGGAAGGTACATTCAGCTTAGAATGGCCGGTGACAAGCAGATGTCACATGTGCGCGTCTTTTCAAAAGGAATAAAATGGGGAGGTAAAGGTTAAATTTTAAAAACAAAAATCCAAAAATCCAAATGACAATAGCAGCAGCCAAAATGTCATCGGAACCGGGGATTCCCAGCCAGTCTCCCATGCCAGTACTTGCGCAGCCTCAAGCTGCATAGCTGTTGCAATCTTACGAGGGCTGGCACATTCACCTTAGAATAGCTGTTCACGAGCAGATATCACATGTGCGCGTCTTTTCAAAAGGAATAAAATGGGGAGGGAAAGGTTAGATTTTAAAAACCAAAATCCAAAAATCCAAATGACAATAGCAGCAGCCAAAATGTCAATGGAACTGGGGTTTCCCAGCCAGTCTCCTATACCAGTACTTGCCTGGCCTCAGGATGCATAGCAGCTGCGATCTGACGAGGGATAGAACATTCAGCTTGGAATGGCCATTGACGTGCAGATGTCACATGTGCGCATCTTTTCAAAAGGAATAAAATATGGAGGGAAAGGTTAGATTTTAAAAACCAAAATCCAAAAATCTAAATGACAATAGCAGCAGCCAAAATGTCAATGGAAACAGGGGTTCCCAGCCAGTCTCCCATGCTGGTACTTGCCTGGCCTCAAGCTGCATAGTGGCTACGATATGACAAGTGCGGGCTCATTAAGCTTATAATGGCAGTTGATATGCAGATGTTACATGTGCACGTCTTCTCAAAATGAATAAAATGGGGAGGGAAAGGCTAGATTTTAAAAACAAAAATCCAAAAATTCAAATGACAATAGCTGCAGCCAAAATGTCATCGGAACTAGGGATTCCTCGCCTGTCTCCCAAGCCAGTACTTGCCCAGCCTCAAACTGCGTAGCAGCTGCGATCTTACGAGAGCAGGCACATTCAGCTTAAATTGGCCGTTGATGTGCAGATGTCACATGTGCGCGTCTTTTCAAAAGGAATAAAATGGGGAGGGAAAGGTTAGATTTTAAAAACAAAAATCCAAAAATCCAAAAATCCAAATGACAATAGCAGCAGCCAAAATGTCAATGGAACCGTGGATTCCCAGCCAGTCTCACATGCCGGTACTTGACCGGCCTCAAGCTGCGTAGCGGCTGCGATCTGACAATGGCAGGCACATTCAACTTAGAATGGCCATTGACGTACAGTTGTCACATGTGCGCGTCTTTTCAAAAGGAATAAAATGGGGAGGGAAAGGTTAGATTTTAAAAACAAAAATCCAAAAATCCAAATGACAATAGCAGCAGCCAAAATGTCAACAGAACCAAAGATTCCCAGCCAGTCTCCCACGCGGTACTTGCTCGGCCTCAAGCTGTGTAGCGGCTGCGATCTGATGAGGGAAGGCACATTCAGCATAGAATGGCCATTCACGTACAGATGTCACATGTGCGCGTCTTTTCAAAAGGAATAAAACGAAGAGGGAAAGGTTAGATTTTAAAAACAAAAATCCAAATGACAACAGCAGCAGCCAAAATGTCAATGGAAGCGGGGATTCCCAGCCAGTCTCCCGTGCCAGTACTTGCCCAGCCTCAAGCTGCGTAGCAGCTGTATTCTGATGAAAGCATGCACATTCAGCTTAGAATGGCAGTTGAGAAGTAGATGTCACATGTTCGTGTCTTTTCAAAAGGAACAAAATGGGGAGGGAAAGGTTAGATTTAAAAGAAAAAAATCCAAAAATCCAAATGACAATAGCAGCAGCCAAAATGTTAATAGAACTAGTGATTCCCTTGCAGTCTCCCATGCTGGTACTTTCCCAGCCTCAAGCTGCATAGCGGCTGCAATCTGACGAGAGCAGGTACATTGAACTTAGAATGGCCGTTGATGTGCAAGTGTCACATGTGCGCGTCTTTTCAAAAGGAATAAAATAGGGAGGGAAAGGTTTGATTTTAAAAACAAAAACCCAAAAATCCAAATGACAATAGCAGCAGCCAAAATATCAACAGAAGCAGGGATTCCCAACCAGTCTCCCAAGCCGGTATTTGCCCAGCCTCAAACTGCGTAGCGGCTGTGATCTGACAAGGGCAGGCACACTCAGCTTAGGATGGCCGTTGTCATTCTGATGTCAAATGTGCGCATCTTTTCAAAAGGACTAAAATGGGGAGGGAAATGTTAGATTTTAAAAACAAAAATCCAAATGAGTATAGAGGCAGCCTAAATGTTAACGGAACTGGTGAAACCCTGCCAATCTCCCATGCTGGTACTTACCCAGCCTCAAGCTGCATAGTGGCTGCGATCTGACGAGGGCAGGCACATTCAGCTTAGAATGGCCGTTGATGTGCCAATGTCACATGTGCGTGTCTTTTCAAAAGGAATAAAATGGGGAGGGAAAGGTTAGATTTTAAAAACAAAAATCCAAATGACAATAGCAGCAGCCAAAATGTCAATGGAACCGGGGATTCCCAGCCAGTCTCCCATGCTGGTAATAGGCCAGCCTCAAGCTGCATAACAGTTGCGATCTGATGAGGGCAGGAACATTCAGCTTAGAATGTCCATTGATGTGCAGATGTCACATGTGTATGTCTTTTCAAAAGGAATAAAATGGGGGAGGGAAAGTTTTGATTTTAAAAACAAAAATCCAAATGACAATAGCAGCAGCCAAAATGTCAACGGAACTGTGGATTCCCAGCCAGTCTCCCATGCTGGTACTTGCCCAACCTCAAGCTGCATAGCAGCTGCAATCTGACGAGAGCAGGCACATTCAGCTTAAAATGGCTGTTGACGTGCAGATGTCACATGTGCGCGTCTTTTCAAAAGGAATAAAATGGGGAGGGAAAGGTTAGATTTTAAAAACAAAAATGCAAAAATCCAAATGACAATAGCAGCAGCCAAAATGTCAACAGAATAGGGGACTCCCAGCATGTCTGCCATGCCGGTAGTTGCCTGGTCTCAAGCTGCATAGCAGCTGCGATCTGACAAGGGAAGGCACATTTAGCTTAGAATGGCCGTTGACCTGCAGATGTCACATGTGCGCGTCTTTTCAAAAGGAATAAAATGGGGAGGGAAAGGTTAGATTTTAAAAACAAAAATCCAAATGACATTACCAGCAGCCAAAATATCAACGGAATCGGGGATTCCCAGCCAGTCACCCATGCCGGTACTTGCCCAGCCTCAATCTGCATAGCAGCTGCGCTCTGATGAGTGAAGGCACATTCAGCTCAGAATGGCCGTTGATGAGCTAATGTCACATGTGCGTGTGACACCCCAGGGGTCTGGTTGCCACAGTAACAGAGATATTATGTCTGAGAGCAAGTGGGAGGTTTCTCTGGTCAGGAGCCCTAAGCATGCAACACTGCCCGCCCAGACCGGGGAGGGGAGGAATCTGCCCTTATAAACTGGGTCTGGGGTGGGATTAGGTGAGACAGAGACAGAGCCTGCAGAACAAGCAGAGCAGTCAGAGCCTAGAGTGAAGCTGCAGACACAGGAAAAGATACATCAGGAGCTCTGTAGGAGCAGAGGCAGAAGGCCAGGGGCTGTGAGCAGAGATATAGCTCGCCCTGGCTGAAGTTACTAAAACTGGACACAGGAGTCCGAGGCTGTGGGGACTGATATATACCCAGCAGCAGAAACCAGCCGGCAGGGGATTCCAGGTCCTCTGGCCATAGAAGCCCGGAGGCTCAGTCACAAAGAAGGGACCAGCGCCGCCATCCAGGAGCGGAGGCTAACAGAAGGCCCCAAGTCTCCAGCCATACGGGTGAGCACCACACGGTATACTCAGGGACGTGGGCTACTTGGAACTGCTGACAGCAAGGTAGCCAGGAAGAGTGCAGATAAATGGGGAGGCCTACAACTCCACCTGGCCAGGGGAACTCCTGCTTGCTCGCAGACTGACCAGGCCCCTTATACTAGCCAGTACTCCCGGGAGGGTCTGCCCTGTACCATCAGTAAAGACCCTGAACTGCACCTCACGTCTCTGTGATTCCTTTCCGCACCAGCACCATTAGCACTGGGACCCTCACACCATCACTCCCATCATCTCTCACATTAGCTACCCTGAGTCAATACTTCTCCCGTGGGGAGTTATCCCATACTCGGCTGCGCAAACAACATCAGCCTCAGCGGTCGGCAGCGCAGCGGCGGTCCCCACTGACCGCAATCCACGGGTAGCGTAGTCGGACATTTGCTATACATTAAGACTGCCACTGGTTTGACCACCCTGGGCACGGACCGGGTCGCCACCACACGGAGACTACAACCCCCAGCATTCTACAACAGGCCCGGTTCCGGGTTCCCCTGCACAACACAGGCCCAGGGGCCGCGTCAACTTTGGCGTAGTCGGCAGGATTTCGTGCCCGCAACCACCGGGTACTGCGTGCCTGAAAAAGAGACTTTTATACTTACCTGTGGTGAAGTTTCCCTCCGTCCGGCGTCGTTTCCCTCCATCCAGAGCCGATTCCCGCCATCAGACGCCATCTTGGACGTTTCCCGCCGTCTTCTGCCTTCTTCCCGCCATCCGCAGCTGCTTCCCGCCTTCGGACGCCATCTTCGGGACGCCGCACGGGAAGAAGAGGGGCGTGGACGCCGAAAGCGCGCGAGATCCGAAGCTCCGCCCCACGCTCTGACGCTGCGCAAGGTCCTGGAAGGGAGGAAGAGCGACGCTGACGTCATCGGAGCGCGACGCCAGGTCCTCAACCCCGACGATCGACTGCGGAGCCGCGGCCTATGGAAGAAGAGCATCGCAAGGTAGGCCACGGTCCACTAGGGGGGAGGAGGATGCCGGATACCGAGGGGAGCTCCACTGCCACAGCCACCGCCAGTGCAACCGCTGCAGCAGTCATGCCATTCACCATGCCCTATATCCCGGGGGCAACCTGGCTACCCCAGTACTCAGGGGAGTCACATACTCTAAATGACTTTAGAGAAAGACTGGATAGCCTCTTCCAGGTGTACCCCCTCACAGAAGAGCAAAAAGTGAGCATCCTGGTGGCCCAATTAATCGGGGCAGCCCAAAGGGAGGTAAAGTCCTGGCCACCTGGGAGGAAGAGGACTGTCAGAGAAATACTAGCCCGGCTGAAAGACACATTTGATACCCGCACCTCAGCCGAAATAAAGCTCAGATTTTACGGGTGTAAACAGCGGGCACATGAGAGTATAAGAGACTATGCTCTAAACCTACAAGAGGCCCTGAGAGCCATTAAGCAGGCAGACCCTGGCAGCGTGGGAAATGAAGATAAGCTGTTGACTGAACAATTTATTGAGGGTCTACTGTGCAATGCCCACCGAACCCAGTTGCGGGCAATAGCCTTACAGGACCCTGACCTGGACTTTGCACAGTTCAAGGACAGAGCCATCCGGGTGCTCCGAGAACCGGCACCAGGTGGCGCTGTGACCCACAGGCGCCCTGCTATCACTTACCACCAGGAGACGGCGCCCTTGTCTGCAGGGCCTGTGGGAGCTGATGCGCAGGCTTTGAACAATAACCCGGCAACAGACCTGCACCATCAGGTCCAAGAGCTGACTAAGAGCATTGCCACGCTAACCAGAACTGTGCAGTCTTTACAGGTCTCTTCTCCAGGAAAGATCCAGCTGGAATTCGGACCGGAGGACGTCCCGTGGCACCGACTGAGGAGGACCCCACAGGCCAGAGGAAGACCCAGCGGCAGATACAACAAGGACGGACGACCCATCTGCCACCGCTGCAATCAACCCGGACATGTGGCAAGGTACTGTCATTTAAACGGGCACAACCTGGGGTAGAGGGCCAACCCCCAGGCATAAGACCATCAGGCCCATCAAACTGGCATGATAAATACGTAGGGGGACGTCCAATCTTGCCTGTGGTACTGAATGGCATTCCTATGAGTGCCCTACTAGACACTGGGTCACAGGTGACCACCATCCCGTACGTGCTCTTTAAACAGTACTGGAATGACTCGGACATAACCCGCTACCCAGATGACGACCTGAGTATCATCGCCAGCAATGGTCAGCCCGTGCCGCAGGTGGGATTCAAAGAGGTGATCATTAAGATTGGTAAAGTCGAACTGGCGGCACAAGGACTGATTATAGCGGACATAGACCGTCATGAGAGTCACCCTAGAATAACCTTGGGAACTAATGTGATTGAAAATTGTCTTGCAGAGGTGATTCTCATTTTACAGCAGGTTGCCAAGAACGCCAGTTCCGGCCAGCAGCGTGTGCTCCAAAAAGAGATCCGGGCACTGATGAAGCGGCAACAGGTGGAACTATCTGGTGGTGAGATAGGTAGCGTGAGAATGTGTGACCCGTTCCCTATTGCCATGCCCCCAAAAAGTGAGATGATGATTTGGTGCCGGGCAGCTATTGGTCTAAGAGGTAGAGACTACCAAGCAATGGTAGGACCCGTCTACTCAGACAGTAGGCCCACCATTTTGACAGCACGGGGGGTGGTCGATGTACGCCATGGGAGGGTGCCCGTTCGCATCATAAATATCGGGGAGAGAGAAGTACACCTGCCCTGGTATGCCACGCTAGCCAAATTGTTCACCATCAACCAGAGCTCTGTACAGGCCGTGGAACCCTTGCCTCCATCTCAACCAGAGGAAGGTAACGGCTCTAAGAAACCAATGGAGGACTAGTGTCAGCAACTACATTTGGGTACTGACTCCACTCCCTCACACCAGAAACAGGGAGTCTATCGGGTGGTTCGAGAGTACGAGAGAGTGTTTAGTAAACACCCGCTAGACTTCGGGCGAGTAAAGGGGGTAGAACACCACATCCCCACAGGAGACCATCCTCCCATAAAGGAGAGATACCGACCCGTTCCCCTGGCACACTACCAACACGCCAATTGGATGCTTAGAGACATGAAGGAGGCTGGGGTAATCAGGGACAGCTGTAGCCCCTGGGTAGCTCCACTAGTCTTAGTGAAAAAGAAAGACAACACCATGAGAATGTGTGTAGACTACAGGAAGGTCAACCGTATCACACACAAAGATGCGTACCCGTTACCAAGGATAGAAGAGTCCTTAGCTGCATTAAAATCTGCTAACTTCTTCTATACTTTGGATCTCACTAGCGGGTACTGGCAGGTTCCTGTAGCAGAGACGGACCGGGAGAAGACCGCATTCACCACCCCGATGGGTCTCAGCGAATTTAACTGTATGCCGTTCGGGCTCTGCAACACACCAGGAACCTTCCAACGGTTGATAGAATGCTGTCTGGGACACCGGAAATTCGAGACGGTCCTGTTATATCTGGACGATGTCATCGTCTATTCCAAGACCTACGAGGACCACCTGAAACACCTGGCAGAAGTCTTTGAAGCTCTGGCAAACTACGGCCTAAAGGTGAAACCCTCCAAGTGTCACCTCCTGAAACCAAAGGTGCAATACCTGGGACACGTGGTGAGTGCTGACGGAGTGGCTCCTGACCCTGATAAGATCACCGTGATTAAGGACTGGCCAAGACCCTCCAGCATAAAGGAAGTGCGGCAGTTCCTCGGGTTGGTAGGCTACTACCGAAGATTCATTCCCGGTTTCACCAAATTGGCAGCCCCTATGCAGGACCTCCTGATAGGTCAATCTCGGAAAGCCAAAAACCAGAAGCCGCCCTTTAGGTGGGAAATGCTGGAAGAGGAGTCCTTCTGCCAGCTGAAGATGGCCCTCACGGGGGATGAAATCCTGTCATATCCAGACTACAGCCAGCCCTTTATCCTCCACACGGACGCAAGCAACATCGGGCTAGGAGCCGTACTGTCCCAGATCCAGCAAGGGAAAGAACGGGTAATCGCTTATGCCAGCCGAAAGCTACAGCCCACGGAGAGGAACCCTGAGAATTATAGCTCATTCAAGCTGGAGTTCCTGGCAGTAGTGTGGGCAGTGACCGAACGTTTCAAGCATTACCTTGCCTCCTCCAAATTCACCGTGTACACAGATAACAACCCGTTGACACTGCCACGGGTGTGTCGCCACGAAGATCGTCACGCTTACACAGCCTGACTTCTCACAGCTGAGTTTTTGGTGCTTTGTGGTTTTCGGCAGTGAGGGAGTTAACTCTCTCTCTCTCTGTGCTAGACGAGGTCCAGCCTCGCCCAGCTGCAATCAATGTTGCTGTTGTGGGACTCCTTCAAATGCCTGCCGGTCTGTTAGGGAAGTGTCAGTGAAAGCATTTCATGCAGACTAACAGAGCAGATCGTGGTATTTGGAGTTTCAGAGCTAAGTGTATTTGGAGTGTTTTTTCCCTTCCTCGCTTTATCATTTATCTCCTTTCCCGTTGGTGTTCCCTCTGTTGTAGTTGTGTACTAGATTACTTAGGTGCAGGGATCCTCAGGAGGTAGGGGTTACGCTGGCGGCGTGGACCTCTGTGCCTTTAACAGTACCTCCAGGTAGAGGGATTAGTCAGGGCCCCAGCTTAGGGTCAGCTTAGGCCCCCTACCTCCAGTACACAGAGACAGCGTGACATTTTCACCGACCACTTAGATTTTCTCCAGCTACCATGGATCCAGTAGTCGGTCTAGCTCGGCAGTTGCAGAGTTTGTCCATGGAGCTGGCGGACGTTAGGTCCAAGGTTTTGAATCCTCAGGAGGAAGCCGGACCAGAACCTAAAGTAGCTCTCCCTGACAGGTTCACTGGGGGGCGGGACAAGCTTTTTGTTTTCCGGGAGGCGTGCAAGTTGTACTTTCGGCTGCAGCCTCGGTCATCGGGGAGTGAAGAACAAAGGGTGGGAATTGTCATCTCGCTCCTACAAGGGGACCCACAATCTTGGGCGTTCTCTCTTCCCCCGGGCTCCCCGGCTCTCCAGTCAGTGGATAGGTTTTTTGCTGCTCTGGGTCTTGTATATGATGACCCGGATCGGATCTCCCTTGCTGAATCTAAATTACGTAGGATCCAGCAGGGAGATCGTCCGGCGGAGGAATTCTGTTCGGAGTTCCGTAGGTGGGCCACTGACACCCAGTGGAATGATCCGGCTCTTAGGAGCCAGTTTTGTCAAGGTTTATCCAACAAATTACAGGATGTGTTGGCACAGTATGACTCTCCCGCGTCACTGGAAGCCGCTATGGCCCTTGCTATTCGCATTGACAGACGGCTTCGGCAGAGGTGCGGGATAACTCCACCCCCTGTGATGACTCCACCTCCTACAAGGTCCCCTCATATGGTGGTTCCCCTGGTCAGTCCAGAGGAGCCTATGCAATTAGGAGGGGCATCATTTCGGGGGAGGGGACCGGTGGTGCGCCATAAGACAGGAAGGTGTTTCTTCTGCGGGAGAAAGGGACATTTTATTGGGGGGTGTCCATCCCGTCCCTTGCAGTGTGAAGAGTCGTCGGAAAACTGTTGATCCCAGGTTGTGTGGTGGACGGCAATCTGGGAGTAGGTATTTCGTCCCTAGGTTCGTCTCAGTTTCTCGTTCCGGCGGAGGTGGTGGTGGGTACGAGAACTGAGAGGATATCTGTTCTTCTGGATAGTGGGGCCGGGGCTAATCTGGTGGACGCTCGGTTTGCCCGGGTTCAAGGTATGTGATTGAGTGAGTTGGCTAAACCCATCCCCATATTCTCGATCGATGCCAGGCCTCTCGGTCAGGGAAGTTTTTTGCAAGCTGTGCATAACGTAAAACTTCAAGTGGGGGCGATACATAAGGAACTGTTGTCTTGCTACGTGTTGGAGGGTCTTCCCACTCCTATAGTGTTGGGCCTTCCTTTGTGAACTAAACATAACCCTGTTATTAATTGGCAATCCAGAGAGATAAACCAATGGAGTAAATTCTGTAATAAAAACTGCATGAATACGGTCATCGGTGCGGTTACTCCTAGGGTCTTACCTCCATTTCTGGGGACTTTGAGGATGTATTCTCGGAGAAAGGGTGTCAGGAACTACCTCCTCATCGCGAGTATGACTGTTCTGTAAAACTGCTCCCTGAGGCCAAGTTACCTAAAGTTAGGTTGTATAACATTTCTGGTCCTGAGAGGCAGGCCATGAAGGATTATATTTCAGAAAGTCTGGCTAAGGGGCATATTAGACCTTCATCTTCACCGGTGGCCGCGGGGTTCTTCTTTGTTAAGAAGAAAGATGGAGGCCTACGCCCTTGCCTGGATTTCCGTGAACTTAATCGGATTACGGTCCGAGATCCGTATCCGCTCCCACTTATTCCCGATCTCTTTAATCAGATCGTGAGCGCCAAATGGTTCTCTAAGTTGGATCTCAGGGGGGCGTACAATCTGATTAGGATGAAGGAGGGGGATGAGTGGAAGACGGCGTTTAACACTCCGGAGGGGCATTATGAGAACCTTGTCATGCCATTCGGTCTGACTAATGCCCCGGCGGTGTTCCAACACTTTGTTAATGACATTTTTCGCCGCCTGGTGGGACAGTTTGTTGTCATATATCTGGATGATATCTTAATTTACTCGCCGGATCTGGTGTTTCATCAGGAGCACGTTAGGCAGGTGTTACAGATCTTGCGGGATAATAAACTGTATGCCAAATGGGAAAAGTGTGTGTTCGCCGTACAGGAACTCCAGTTTTTAGGCTTCCTGGTTTCAGCGTCCGGTTTTCGTATGGACCTTGGGAAAGTGCGGGCAGTTCCTGAGTGGGATCGGCCAGAGAATCTTAAGGCACTACAACGTTTCCTGGGGTTTGCTAATTATTACCGGAAGTTCATTCGTAATTAGTGTTGAGCCACCCCCGTAGTGTTCGAGTTCGGTTCGGTTCGTCGAACACCCGTGTGTTCGCCGAACTGTTCGTTGAACTGTTCGTCGAACACCTTCGAACACCGTTAAAACCAATGGCAGGCAAACAAAAACACATAGAAACACATAGAAAACACCTTCAAAGGTGTCCAAAAGCTGACAAACTGCTCAGAAGACACAACTAACACATGGAAAAGTGACAAGTACATATAGTCATGCGAAAAGAAAAGAGGTGGAGGAGTAAAAGGAGGGGGAGACACAGATATAGGCATGTCATGCCCTTCTAAAATCCAAAAAGTGAGAAGCCGACACGTTCAGTCCGCTCCTGCCCGTGCCACCTCCGTGACACCGGGTTTGTGTCAGAGCTGCGGTGAACCCTGACGGCCAGCCCCCCTCTCCCAATACTGGTGCCTGTCCGCTGGTGGGTCGAGCGAGCCCCCCTGTGGTGGAGGCAGCTCAAAGCTTTTTAATTTAAATTGTCTCTCTAATTTGAATGAATACACTTTAAATCAATTTACAAGGATCTATTGGAGGGCAAGTCTCATGCCAGCAGCCGCGTAATTCCAGCTCCAGTAGCGTCTACTAAAGCTGCTGCAGTTAAAAAGCTTTTATAAGGATCGAGCTCGGCTGTCCACCGCAAGGCATCCTACTGCCAGTCCCAGCCCCTATGCCTTGGGGTGCCTCCTGATGCTCTTCACTGAGTATCCCGTGGTCCCGAAGCATTTCCTTTGAAAAAATTAAGTGTCCAAACTAGAGGTGGTGTAGCTTGCTTAACAGCCGGGATAATCCGCTGACTAGCAGACACTGCTACTAGGCACAAAGTATTTCCTGGGCTAGATGCAGTTAAAAATTTGTAATTAGATACTCTCGTTGGATGCTGAGAAAGCATTCCATAGAGTCTCCTGGCACGCCATATATGATTCTCTTAAAAAGCTTGGGGTAGGGGTCTAGGAGACCCTTTTATAGCCAAAATCACGGCCCTGTATCACAATACATAACCTAGGCTGAAGATAAATGGAACTGTAGCACCCTGAAGGCTCAGTTGCTACAGAGGTATTGTACCTCACCCAGAGGTGTGATATCTCACTCTCAGGTAAGGATGGAGTGTGGATCAGGACCCGACACCTACATGCATTACACCACATTGCCGTGGGGCAGGGCGACCAATATGCCTCTGAGATGGGCACGACAGTCCCTGTCCCTGGCTGGAGTGGGGGGAGGGAACACTGAGGAAGGGGAACCCTGTAGTGCAGGAGCAGGGAGGAAGCAGTTCCTGGGTGCATTGAGAAGGGAGTATAAAAGGTGGGCACCATCTTAGTTCAGTGCAGAGAAGTCTGAGCAGAAGTGGCAGGGAGCAGGGGCTCTGCATGAGCTCTGCTCCGGAGGCAGGCCTAGTAACAGAAGCCTAGGCCTGGAAGAGGAAGAAGGAAGGAAGAGGAGCGGAGAAGGCTCCAGGAACGAGGAATGAAGGGATCCCAGGGGTGCGGACGGGCGAGTCGCCACCGCACGCCCGAATCCACCTGCGTGGAGGGGTCAGGCCAAAGGGGGAGACTGGTCCCCGAAACTAGTGGAGGCAGGAAACGACCCTCAGCTAGAAACCGGAGGCTGTGACATTTTATGTGGCGCAGCCCCTCGCTACACTCGCTAGGAAGGCATCACATAGGGTCAGGGAAACTGGCGCCAAGTTTACCAAGAGGAGGCCCGAGGCAGCAGGACAGAAGGGTTGGTAAGAAAGGCCAGACAAAGGACAGACAAAGGGGGTACTGTGAAGCACTCCAAAGTTATCTGGGAGTTGTCTGAGCCCCTCACCTGATGAGCACAGTACGACGTGGGCAGCCGTTACCTGCAGACGTGGTCTGGATAATAAGAACTGTGAGTAAAGGCCCTGGACTGCATCATTGACTCAGTGTCGTTACTGCTGCTGCCCTGCACAATCACCCCCATCCTCCGCATACACTGCCCTGAGGCTATACTCCTCCCGTGGGGAGTTATGCTACGCTCTGCTGCACCCACAACACCAGCCTCAGCGGTCTGCCCTGCAGCGGCGGTTCACTCTGACCGCAATCCACGGGTGGCGTAGTCGGACATTTAAACATCAAAACCGCATAAATAGTTCCGCCACTGGTTTGACCACCCTGAGCCACGGAACCGGGTCACCGCCACGAAGACTACAACCACCAGCATCCACCAAAAAGGGTCCGGCTCCGGGTGTCCCAAGGCCCAGGGGGTGCATCAGAACATTTTCATCAGCTTTCACAATCACCAATGGGACAAGGCAGGGATGTCCTCTGTCCCCTCTCTTATACATCCTAGTGACGGAGCACCTGCTCTCATCAATTCGCCATAACCCCAATATTAGGTGGATTGAGGTGGGAGGCACCGAGTACAAGTGCTCTCTATTTGCTGATGATGTCCTAGTATATATCACTCAATCACATATATCCATCCATGCTGTTATGGCTGAAATAGATCACTTTGTTACATGGTCAAATTTTAAAATCAATGCAGCGAAGTCTGAGGCCCTCGATGTCTCCCTCCCCAAATCCATATAGGATTCAATCCAGTCCAACTTTCCCTTTGCCTGGCCCTCACAGGGTATCAAATACTTAGGAATTCCTATTCATAGAGACCTCTCCCATCTAAGTTATCTTAATTTTGGGCCCTTTATTGAACAACTCCATACAGACCACGGTTGGCAAGTTAGAACTGTAAGATTCACTACGTGAACCACTGGTGTTTTGTGGAAAAGCACATGTACACTGTGTTCCAAATTAGTATGCAAAAAGTGTTTAGGAGTGATAAGGGAAGAATTTGTTTGTTTGTCAGTTAAACTCATTGATGGTGATGTGTGTCAGGGCTCTTTATATCACTGTAAGCAATTGCAGACACCTGTGCTAATTAGTTTGGCAGGTGTGTTCAATGAAAGGCAAGACTACTTAAGAAGGCTGTCTCACATTATTAAGCAGCCTACATTTTCTGCCAAAATGGGAAAGAAAAAGGATGTGTCGGCTGCTGAGAAGCAACAAATTGTGGAGTGTTTAGGTCAAGGCATGACTACAATCAACATTGTGCGATGATCAGGATGAAGTGTCTTGGCAATCAAGAAGTATGTAGCTGATTCACAGTACACATGTGTGCGTGCTGATAAGGGCAAATTGAGGACTCTTTCCTACAGGCAATTACATCAGGTTAAAAGAGCAGCGGCAAAAAAGCCTTGTCATAGCAGCAGACAAGTTTTTGAAGCTGCTGGTGCATCCAACGTCCCCCGAACAACAAGATGCAGGGTCCTTCAGAGGTTTGCAGCTGTGCATACGCCATCCTGTCGACCTCCTCTATCCACTTCACACAAGCAGAAATGGCTCCAGTGGGCCAAACATTACATGAAGACTGATTTCAAAACTGTTTTGTTCACGGATGAGTGCCGTGCAGCGCTCGATGGTCCAGATGGATGGAGTGGAGGATGGCTGGTTGATGGACACCCCACGCAAACACAGCTACAGCGCCAACAAGGAGGAGGTGGAGTAATGTTTTGGGCTGGAATCATGGGGAGAGAGATTGTCGGCCCCTTTAGGATCCCTGAAGGCACTAAAGATGAACTCTATAATGTATGTGGATTTTCTCAAACAGCAGTTCCTGCCATGGTTCAAGAAGAAGAACCGTGTATTTCACAGCAAGATCATTTTTTTGCATGATAATGCACCATCTCATGCTGCACATAAAACATCTGCATCTCTGGCTGATATGGGCATAAAAGGGGACAAACTTATGGTGTGACCCCCATTCTCCCCTGACCTCTACCCGATTCAGAACCTCTGGAGCATCATCAAATGGAGTGTCTATGATGGCAGGAGGCAGTTCACATCTAAGCAACAGCTCTAGGAGGGTATTCTGTCCTCATGCAAAACAATTGAAGCAGAAACCATCCAAAACCTGACAAATTCAATGGACGAGAGAGTTCAGAAGCTCCTTTCGAACAAGGGGTCCTATGTGAAAATGTTACATCACCTAGAATAAAGTTTTGAGTTGAAAACTGTTTGATTTCAGTTTCTAATAACCTGCTAATGCTTATAATTTCAAAAATGACCATTTTTTTGGTCTTTATTAAAGTGAAAAGGTTGATCGAAAAGTTTGGGGGATCTAAGAGTGTGGCAACCCAGTAGTCATGACGACTTCGAATTCTGACAATATGAGGGTCATGTTGCAGGTAGTGCAGCAAGAAGGCACTTATGTGTCTTGCGCATCTCGGAGCCCCAAAATTATTTTCCGGGCTAGATGCAGCTAAAAATTATTATTAATTTTAAATCTGGTGGAGCTTAGTATAGATGGCCTAATAGGATCAGTGCTGCACACTGCTACAAAGCCCAAATTATTTTCCAGTCAAGATACAGATAAACATGATTAGTAATTTTAAATCTGGTGGAGCTTATTATAGATGGCCTAATAGAATCAGTGCTGCACACTGCTACAAAGCCCAATTTATTTTCCAGCCAAGATACAGATAAACATGATTAGTAATTTGAAACCTTAAAACGGTTGGTAGGGTGATTTTAACCAATCATCAAGCTTTTACTCTCCCCAGTATGATACAGGGGTAGAAAAGTCGTTTCGGATCCATGATTTGTTCATCTTTATGAACGTCAGTCTGTCTACATTATCAGTGGAGAGCCGAGTGCGCTTATCTGTCAGCACACCACCAGCAGCGCTGAACACACGTTCAGACAGAACGCTGGCTGTGGGGCATGACAAGATCTCCAAGGCGTAAGTGGCTAGCTCTGGCCATTTATCCAGATTGGAAGCCCAAAAAGAGCAAGGGTCCAGTGACACAGTCATGGCTTCAATGTTTACTTGGAGATACTCCTGTACCATCGTCTCTAGGCGTTGACTATGTGGCAGACTTCTTGTCTCCTGTGGCCTTGCAAAGGATGGGCTAAAAAAGTGGTGAAATGATTCCGCAAAATTGATTTTACCAGCAGATACTGTGGTTCTGTTACGGTTTGAGTGCTGAACACTTGACGGTCCCACGGTTGGCAAGTTGGAACTGTGAGATTCACT
Organism: Phyllobates terribilis; assembly: GCF_046119375.1. Taxonomy (NCBI): domain Eukaryota; kingdom Metazoa; phylum Chordata; class Amphibia; order Anura; family Dendrobatidae; genus Phyllobates; species Phyllobates terribilis. Next base: position 8,077,172 of record NW_027362792.1, read on the forward strand.
ACGTGCACCATTGGTGTTTTGTGGAAAAGCACATGTAAGATTCTGCAACAGTCTCTGCTGATACTCCTGCATGCGTGCATCCCTTTCTATGGCAGGAATAATTTCTGCAAATTTACTTTTGTACCGGGGATCTAACAGTGTGGCAACCCAGTAGTCAGGATTATTTCTAATTCTCACAATTCGAGGGTCATGTTGCAGGTAGTGCAGCAAGAAGGCACTCATGTGTGTTGCGCATCCAGGAGCACCAAGTCCCTGTTGTGTTGGTGGCGAGGTAACAATCATGCTTCCTTCCTCTGTCCTCTCCCCCCAACCTCGCACAACAGAAATGTGATCAAGGTCTCCCTCATCTGTTGAGTCTTCCATCAGTTCGTCCTCCACTTCTTCCTGGGCTCCTGCACCTTCCTCACTAGTTTGACTGCAACCATGCGCCCTGGTAAAACCATCTCCCCCACCCTCACATGCCTGCCGCCTTGGTGCTGCCGACCGTCTGGACCTTGCAGATGTTAGCCCTTCCGCATACAACTCCTCCTCTACTTCCTCCACCTCCTCTTGTACCACCACCTGACTCCGAATTCTGTTTAACATGTGCTCCAGCATGTAAATCACCAGAATAGTCATGCTGATAATGGCATCGTCAGCACTAAACATCTTCGTCGCCATTTCAAAGCTGTGCAGAAGGGTGCATAGGTCCCTGATCTGAGACCACTCCTCCAGCGTGATTTGCCCCACCTCTGGATCTCGTTGGCCCAGGCTATACGTCAGAACGTATTGCACCAGGGCTTGTCGGTTCTGCCACAGTCGCTGCAAAATGTGCAGAGTTGAATTTCACCGGGTAGGCACATCGCATTTTAGCCGGTGAAGTGGCAGGCCCAACGACTTCTGTAGAGATGTAAGTCGCTGAGCTGCGGGATGCGAACGGCGGAAGTGAGCACACAGCGACCGTGCCCTCTGCAGAAGGCCATCTAGTCTGGGATAGTGGGCTAAAAATTGCTGGACAACAAGGTTCAACACGTGAGCCATACATGGCACGTGTGTGACATTGCCCCGGCGAAGGGCCGCACCCAGGTTTGCAGCATTGTCGCACACGGCCTTCCCTGGTTTCAGGTCCAGTGGAGACAACCATTCATGAAATTGGTTCTCCAGAGCTGACCACAACTCCTCAGCTGTGTGACTCACATTTCCCTGACATTTCAAAGTAAAAACCGCCTGATGACGTTGAGCCCTACTGCCAGCATAGTAAGGAGGTGTGCAGGATCCCTTCTGCGCAGTTAGAAAGCTTGTGGCATGACCAGACAGGCTTTGGGTGCAGGTTGAAGACCGAGAGGAGGTTGAAGAGGCAGAAGCAGTGGAGGAACTTTGACATAAAGAGGATTGACGCACAACTCATGGGGACGGCAAGACTTGGACAGCAGCCCCTTGTCCTGCTGTCACCATAGTTACCCAGTGCCCAGTCAGCGACATGTAACGCCCCTGTCCATGCCTACTCGTCCAAGTGTCTGTGGTGAAATGCACCCTGTCACACACAGAGTTTCTCAAAGAAGCGGTGATGTTGTGTGCGACATGCTGGTGGAGAGCAGGCACACCTTTCTTTGAGAAGTAGTGCCGACTGGGCATCTGGTACTGGGGCACTGCGACGGACATAAGGTCTCGAAAATCCTCTGTGTCCACCAGGCGGAAAGGCAGCATTTCTGTAGCCAAGAGCTTGCAGATGGTGAAATTCAACCTCTTAGCTTTCTCATGGCTAGGAGGAAATGGTCTTTTACTTGTCCACATCTGAGGGACCGAGGGCTGGCTATTGTGCTTAGACGGGGTTGATAAGGGTGTCCCCGGCAAACTGCCCGTCTGTGAGGAAGATGCAGGCGGACATGTTAGGTTGCCTTGATCCAAAGGTGGTGCTATCGATGTCGGACAGCGCTCAACACCAGCTGGTGTTACCACCTCCAAAGAAAATGATGACCTGCCAATCACGCTGGCTGTTGCGGGTAAAGAGGTGGCAGGTCTGCGCCCCAAAACAGGTGTGACTGCTGTTCCCCCAGTCACAGAGGATGAAGAGGCCGCGGATGCACAAGATATGGCAGACGGTGGTTGGCCCGGCCGGCTAGGCCGCATTGTAGCACACTGAGCTTCCCACTGCAACTTATGCTTCATGTCCATGTGCCGGTTCATGCATGAAGTACTCAAACTATGTATTTTTTGGCCTCTACTTAGCTTTTGCTGACAAATGTTACAGATAACACGAGTTGGGTCATCTTTATCGATCTGAAAAAATGCCCAGGCTATGCAAGGCTTAGCACCCATGCGACCTGAAGAGCCACCACGACTTGTTGTGAGAGGCAGAGTTGTGTTTGAGGATGCAGTTGTTGACGTTCTTCCAGTACTACGTCTCTGTCCAGGAAGGCGCAACCTGACCTCGTCGTCACTAGCATCTTCCTCCACCTCCTCTGCTGACCTCATCTCTTGGCTGACTGTGACTCATACTCAGACGGGCAGCTGGAAATTTGGGAGCTGTGAGGAAGCAAGTGCGATTGGGGTGACACCTTTGAGGACTGGAGTATTTGTGATGTTGAAGTTGATGTGGAGGAGAGCCCACTTAAATGAGCACTTGATATCCGTTGAAGCACCTGCTCTTTTTGTGCCTCATCTGGAATTTGTAGCGATTGGCGTGGCCGTAAGAAAGGGATCTTATCACATTGTCCGCTAAAAGAAGTAGACATTTTAGTTTGGCTGGAAGATGGTCTTTCTTCTGCAGATGTTACTGTTGCTTTAACACCTACCCCAAGGACACAAACTTTTTTCCCCTTCCCAACACGCCTATTCCCCTTTCCACCAGCATCAGGCCTTTTTCCACTCATATTGGTGGTTAACTAATTCACAACTCTGGAGTTGTTTGCACAAAAAAACAATGGATGGGAACCGAGCAGAGCTGAGTGGCCAAACTGTAGTATTAGGCCAAAACTATTGGCTGGGTTAGATGCAGAAAAAAATTATATTCAATTTGCAACCTGATGGAGGTTAGTATAGATGGACTAATAGTACAAGTCCCACACACAGCTAGAAGCCCAAATATTTTTTCAGAGGTAGAAGCAGAAAAAAATTGTATTCAGTTTGCAACCTGATTGAGGTCAGTATAGATGGACTAATAGAACAAGTCCTACACACAGCTAGAAGCCCAAATATTTTTTCAGAGGTAGATGCAGAAAAAAATTATATTCAGTTTGCAACTTGATGGAGGTCAGTATAGATGGACTAAAAGAACAAATCCCACACACAGCTAGAAGCCCAAATATTTTTTCAGAGGTAGATGCAGAAAAAAAATATATTCAGTTTGCAACCTGATGGAGGTCAGTATAGATGGACTAATAGAGAAAGTCCCACACACTGCTAGAAGGCCAAATATTTTTTCAGAGCTAGATGCAGACAAAAAATTATTTTGAATTTGCAACCTGATGGAGGTCAGTATAGGTGGACTAATAGAACAAGTCCCATACACTGCTAGAAGGCCAAATATTTTTTCAGAGGTAGATGCAGAAAAAAGATATATTCAGTTTGCAACCTGATGGAGGTCTGTATAGATGGATTAAAAGAACAAATCCCACACACAGCTAGAAGCCCAATATTTTTTCAGAGGTAGATGCAGAAAAAAAATATATTCAGTTTGCAACCTGATGGAGGTCAGTATAGATGGACTAATAGAGAAAGTTCCACATACTGCTAGAAGGCCAAATATTTTTTCAGAGCTAGATGCAGATATAAATTATTTTTAATTTGCAACCTGATGGAGGTCAGTATAGATGGACCAATAGAGAAAGTCCCACACACTGCTAGAAGGCCAAATATTTTTTCAGAGCTAGATGCAGAAAAAAATTATATTCAGTTTGCAACCTGATGGAGGTCAGTATAGATGGACTAATAGAGAAAGTCCCACACACTGTTAGAAGGCCAAATATTTTTTCAGAGCTAGATGCAGACAAAAAATTATTTTTAATTTGCAACCTGATGGAGGTCAAAATAGATGGACTAATAGAGAAAGTCCCACACACAGCTAGAAGGCCAAATATTTTTTCAGAGGTAGATGCAGATAAAAATTATTTTTAATTTGCAGCCTGATGGAGGTCAGTTTAGATGGACTAATAGAGAAAGTCCCACACACAGCTAGAAGGCCAAATATTTTTTCAGAGGTAGATGCAGATAAAAATTATTTTTAATTTGCAGCCTGATGGAGGTCAGTATAGATGGACTAATAGAGAAAGTCCCACACACTGCTAGAAGGCCAAATATTTTTTCAGAGCTAGATGCAGATATAAATTATTTTTAATTTGCAACCTGATGGAGGTCAGTATAGATGGACTAATAGAGAAAGTCCCACACAATGTGTAGCGTCGGCGTCCCTGCCCTCTGCTAGGCAGGGACGCTGTTCCCCTCACCTCTCTGCTCCGAGCCCGGCGTCCTCCTCCCGCTCTGCTGGCAGCGTGCGCTCCTTCCCGGCCATTGTGCTTAGGACGCGCGCGCGCTCCCTCCCTCTTAAAGGGGCCGCGCGCGCCGTCCTAAGGAGTCCCCGGCCAATGGCCGGAGGACTTCATCATATATAAGGCACCTCCTCCAAAATGGAGGTGCCCGAGCAATGTTGTTGCACTGTTCACTACTCTGCTTCAGCCCTCAGGTCCCGTTGCCAGTTACCTGTCAGTTACCTGCCTGATTCCTGCCAGAGTCCTGCCAGTTTGCTGTCTGCTTCCTGTCTGTTATTCCTGCTACCTGCCTGCTTGCCAGAGGTCCGACGGTCTGCCTTACTACACCTGTCAGTCTGTCTAAGGACCAGCCTGCCCGCTCACCTGGGAGCGCACATCAGCTACCTGCCTGCTTGCCAGAGGTCCGACGGTCAGCCCTACTACTCCTGTCTGTCTGTCTATGGACCAGCTTGCCCGCTCACCTGGGAGCGCACTCCTGCTACCTGCCTGCTAGCCTACCTGGAGGGTCCGCCGTCACGTGCTGTGACCACCTGCCATTCCAGAGACTCCTGCCCGCTCACCTGGGAGCGCACGCCTGTTACCTGCCCACTAGCCTACCTGGAGGCTCCGCCGTCACGTGCTGTGACCACCTGCCATTCCAGAGACTCTCGCTTGCTCACCTGGGAGCATACATCAACCATCTGCCTGCTAGCCTACCTGGAGGCTCTGCCATCACAGGTCGTACCTACCCTTTACCCAGAGACTGCCCCGGTCACTTGCCGTGACCTCCTGCCCGTTCATTCAGAGACTGCCCCGGTCACTTGCCGTGACCTCCTGCCCGTTCATTCAGAGACTGCCCCAGTCACTTGCCGTGACCTCCTGCCCGTTCATTCAGAGACTGCCCCGGTCACTTGCCGTGACCTTCTGCCCGTTCATTCAGAGACTGCCCCGGTCACTTGCCGTGACCTCCAGCCCGTTCACTCAGAGACTGTCCCGGTCACCTGCTGTATCAAAAAGGAATAGTCGGCACTCCGTCTAGTTAGGGTGGTGCACGTGGAAAACAATGTCTGTAGAAAGAAGAAAATCCCGGCACTCACGTGTTGATAATCAGTTGATTTATTCCACAACTCACACAAGACGTTTCAGCCTGTCCAAGGCTTTTTTCAATTGAAAAAAGCCTTGGACAGGCTGAAACGTCTTGTGTGAGTTGTGGAATAAATCAACTGATTATCAACACGTGAGTGCCGGGATTTTCTTCTTTCTCCGGTCACCTGCTGTGACTGCCTGCCCGTCTTCCCTGGTCGCCACCCGCTCCCTTACAAGGACCGCCCCCCCTTGTATAGTAGCTCAGAGGTTCCGCCTCCCAGACCCGTTACAGTTTGCTCGGGCATGGAACCCGGTGGCACCCAAGCTCCCTCGCTCTCGGACCTGTGTCATGAACTGTCCCGTCAAAGGTCCCAACAGGAGTCCATCCTGGGTCACCTGCGGAATGTCAATACTCGTCTGGACACTCTGACTGCTCCACCAGCAACCTCCGCCAGTGCCATGTCTCGCAATCCGGCAGCTCCGCTGCCCACTAATACCATGATATCCTACCCCGGACCCCGGCTTTCTGCACCTCCTCGCTTCGGAGGCGACTCCGCCCAGGCTCGGGGCTTCATAAATCAGTGCACCCTGCACTTTGAACTATTGTCCCACCAGTTTAACTCCGACCGAGCCAAAATTGCATTCATCATGTCCCATCTCACCGGGGAGGCCCTGGCCTGGCTAAATCCTCTATGGGAGAGAGGAGACCCCCTGGTGTCCAACTTGCCTGCTTTCCTCACGGCTTTCCGGAAAGTCTTCGACGAACCCGGACGGAAGACCTCATCCGCATCATCACTGCTACGCCTCCGTCAGGAAAGTCTCACCGTGGGCCAATACGCCATACGATTCCGTACCCTTGCCTCGGAGCTGGCCTGGGATAACGACGCTCTGGTATCCGTCTTCTGGGAGGGTCTGTCCGGCCGTATTAAAGATGAACTTGCCGGTCGGGACATTCCTACCACTCTCGATGACTTAATAACTCTTGCCACCCGGATTGACCTACGGTTCCAGGAGCGTGCCAGAGAGGTCACCCGTGAGAAGAGGTTACCACGTCTAGCTCCTACTTTTCAGAAACCCGTCACTCCCTCCGTCTCTACCCAGGTACACTCTCCTGGGCCTATGCAGGTCGACCAGACCAAGATGGTCAAAACCCGTCAGGACTTACGCCGTGCCGAGGGGAGCTGCTTCTACTGTGGCAGTAAGGAGCACCGGATCCGTGCCTGCCCGGAGAGGTCGGGAAACGCCTGTGTCTAGGTTCGCTCAGAGAGGTCGACCTAGACAAGAATAAATCCTCTCCATCTCTGCTACTGTCAGTCTCAATCATCTGCGGGGAGAACCGTTATTTCGAACTAGCCCAACTTGACTCTGGAGCAGCCGGGAATCTTATTTCACAGTCCCTGGTAGAAAAATACCGCATTCCCACCAAACCTCTGCCTGCACCATTATCTGTCGCTGCTGTGGATGGGGGCCTCTTACCACGTCCCATCCAACTCATCACCGAATCCATAACCCTGCAGGTGGGAATGCTGCATTCTGAGAGTATCTCTTTTCATGTTCTGCCTGGACTCTCTCACGCCCTCTTACTAGGTCTACCTTGGCTCCAGAGACATGCACCCGTGCTTGACTGGCAGACCAGAGAAGTCCTTCGCTGGGGACAGGACTGTCATAAGACTTGTTTGGTTCCTGTTCATCCCGTCCGTCCTTCTCCTACCCCAACTAATCTACCTGGACTTCCGATTCCCTATTGGTCATTTGCTGATGTCTTTAATAAAAAGGAGGCAGAGACATTACCCCCTCATAGACCATACGACTGTCCTATCGACCTGTTACCCGGTACTACTCCTCCCCGTGGGCGCATTTACCCATTGTCCGCTGCTGAGACCCGGTCGATGTCCGAATATATTGAGGAGAATTTGGCCAGGGGATTCATCCGGAAATCTACCTCCCCGGCGGGAGCAGGCTTCTTCTTCGTAAAAAAGAAGGACGGCTCTCTCCGTCCCTGTATTGACTATAGAGGCCTTAACCAGATCACGGTGAAGAATAAGTACCCCCTTCCGCTCATTCCAGAATTATTTGATCGCCTGAGGGGGGCTAGAGTCTTCACCAAACTTGACCTCCGTGGGGCGTACAACCTGGTCCGTATCCGTCAAGAGGATGAATGGAAGACTGCATTCAACACCCGGGACGGCCACTATGAATATCTGGTAATGCCCTTTGGTCTCTGTAACGCTCCTGCCGTCTTTCAAGAGTTGGTCAATGACATCTTCCGGGACCTTCTCTACTTCTGCGTTGTGGTGTACCTGGATGACATCTTGGTCTTCTCTCCGGATCTCCAGACTCACCGGAGGGACGTTCGTCAGGTCCTGCTCAGGCTCAGGCAGAATCACCTCTTCGCTAAATATGAGAAGTGCCTCTTTGAGCAGACCTCGCTTCCGTTTTTGGGCTACATTATTTCTCAGACCGGCCTACGAATGGATCCAGAGAAACTGTCTGCCATCGAGAAATGGCCCCGACCGGAGGGGTTGAAGGCCATTCAGCGGTTCCTGGGCTTCGCCAACTACTACAGCCTCTTCATACCACACTTCTCTTCCCGGACTGCCCCAATTTCCGCGCTCACCCGTAAGGGTACTAACCCCAAAGAGTGGCCGCCCGAAGTAGAGGAGGCCTTTCTTTCCTTAAAACAGGCCTTCTCTTCCGCCCCGGTGCTGCATCGTCTGGATGGCAACAAGCAGTTCTTCCTGGAGGTTGACGCTTCCTCCTCTGGAGCCGGAGCTGTACTTACTCAAAAATCATCTTCCGGGAGGATGGTAACTTGCGGCTTCTTCTCCAAACTCTTCTCCTCTTCTGAGCGCAATTATTCCATAGGAGACCGAGAGTTATTGGCCATCAAGCTGGCATTGGAGGAGTGGCGTTACCTGCTCGAGGGGGCTCTTCATCCGGTAATAATTTACACTGACCACAAGAACTTGGCTTATCTCCAGCGTGCCCAGAGACTTAACCCGCGCCAAGCCCGGTGGTCCTTGTTTTTTGCTCGCTTTGATTTCGTTCTACATTTTCGCCCGGCTGACAAGAACATCAAAGCGGACGCCTTGTCCCGATCCTTTCTGGTATCTGACCTCGAGGAAGAACCTAAACATATCATCGATCCCGCCAGAGTAATGCAGGTGGCTCCCGTGAGTCTAAATCGTCTTCCTCCTGGTAAAACGTTCGTATCGGTTCCTGATCGGGAGAAGATCCTACACTGGGGTCATTCGTCTAAACTAGCTGGCCACGCTGGTCAGAAAAAGACCCTCCAGCTTATTACCCGGCACTACTGGTGGCCTAACCTGCACAAGGATGTAATAGACTTTGTTTCTGCCTGTGTGTCCTGCGCCCGCAACAAAGTTCCGAGACACCTGCCAGCCGGTCGCCTCCTTCCTCTGCCAGTACCTGCTGCCCCCTGGCAGCATATAGCGATGGACTTCATAACTGATCTGCCCGTTTCTGCCGGTTGTACGGTCATTTGGGTGGTCGCTGACCGCTTTTCCAAGATGGCTCACTTCATTCCCCTGCCAGGCCTCCCGTCTGCACCTGAGCTGGCTAAAGACTTTATCCGCCACATCTTCCGTCTTCATGGCCTGCCCCGTCACATCGTGTCGGATCGTGGGGTACAGTTCACTTCTCGTTTCTGGAGAGCCACTTGTAAATTGCTAGACGTCACCCTGGACTTCTCCTCCTCTTACCACCCACAGTCTAATGGTCAAGTGGAGCGGATCAATCAGAACCTGACCAGTTACCTCCGGCACTTCGTTAATGCCCACCATTCTGACTGGGTGGATCTCCTGCCATGGGCCGAATTCTCGTACAACAATCGCGAGAGCGAATCTTCCTCCAAATCCCCGTTTTTTGTAGTCTTCGGTCAACATCCTCGGATCCCGTTTCCCGTCTCCACCTCGGTGGACAATCCGGCTGCGGAATCTCTTGTTAACAAATTTTCCTCTATATGGGAGAGTACCCGGTCCGCACTCCTTCTGTTATCCGAGCGTATGAAAAGACATGCAGACAAAAAACGTCTGGATCCTCCTCAATTCCGTCCTGGGGATAAAGTCTGGCTCTCGTCCAAGTATGTCCGGCTCAAGATTCCTTCCTATAAGTTAGGGCCTCGGTTCATCGGTCCTCTGGAGGTCATCAGTCAGATCAACCCGGTGGCCTATAAATTGAAACTCCCGGCCAACTTGCGGATCCCTAACTCCTTCCATGTATCTCTCCTCAAACCCGTGGTACTTAACTCTTTCTCCAAGTCTACAGGTACGCCTCCTGCTCCGGTTTCCGCTGAAAACGAATTTGAGGTAGAGAACATTCTGGCCACCAAAAGGGTAAGAGGGAAGACCTTTTTTCTAGTAGATTGGAAGGGGTTTGGTCCTGAAGAGAGAACATGGGAGCCCCGGGAGAACATCCATGCCCCTCTCATCCTTGCTAAATTTCTGTCTGGCCTAAAAAAGGGGGGGCCTAAAGGGGGGGGTACTGTAGCGTCAGCGTCCCTGCCCTCTGCTAGGCAGGGACGCTGTTCCCCTCTCCTTTCTGCTCCGAGCCCGGCGTCCTCCTCCCGCTCTGCTGGCAGCGCGCTCTCCTTCCCGGCCACTGTGCTTATGGCGCGCGCGCGCGCGCTCCCTGCCTCTTAAAGGGGCCGCGCGCGCCGTCCTAAGGAGTCCCCGGCCAATGGCCGGAGGACATCATCATATATAAGGTACCTCCTCCAAAATGGAGGTGCCCGAGCAATGTTGTTGCACTGTTCACTACTCTGCTTCAGCCCTCAGGTCCCGTTGCCAGTTACCTGTCAGTTACCTGCCTGATTCCTGCCAGATTCCTGCCAGTTTGCTGTCTGCTTCCTGCCTGTTATTCCTGCTACCTGCCTGCTTGCCAGAGGTCCGACGGTCTGCCTTACTACACCTGTCAGTCTGTCTAAGGACCAGCCTGCCCGCTCACCTGGGAGCTCACATCAGCTACCTGCCTGCTTGCCAGAGGTCCGACGGTCAGCCCTACTACTCCTGTCTGTCTGTCTATGGACCAGCTTGCCCGCTCACCTGGGAGCGCACTCCTGCTACCTGCCTGCTAGCCTACCTGGAGGCTCCGCCGTCACGTGCTGTGACCACCTGCCATTCCAGAGACTCCTGCCCGCTCACCTGGGAGCGCACGCCTGTTACCTGCCCGCTAGCCTACCTGGAGGCTCCGCCGTCACGTGCTGTGACCACCTGCCATTCCAGAGACTCTCGCTTGCTCACCTGGGAGCATACATCAACCATCTGCCTGCTAGCCTACCTGGAGGCTCTGCTACCACAGGTCGTACCTACCCTTTACCCAGAGACTGCCCCGGTCACTTGCCGTGACCTCCTGCCCGTTCATTCAGAGACTGCCCCGGTCACTTGCCGTGACCTCCTGCCCGTTCATTCAGAGACTGCCCCGGTCACTTGCCGTGACCTCCTGCCCGTTCATTCAGAGACTGCCCCGGTCACTTGCCGTGACCTTCTGCCCGTTCATTCAGAGACTGCCCCGGTCACTTGCCGTGACCTCCAGCCCGTTCACTCAGAGACTGTCCCGGTCACCTGCTGTGACTGCCTGCCCGTCTTCCCTGGTCGCCACCCGCTCCCTTACAAGGACCGCCCCCTTGTATAGTAGCTCAGAGGTTCCGCCTCCCAGACCCGTTACACAATGCTAGAAGGCCAAATATTTTTTCAGAGCTAGATGCAGAAAAAAATTATATTCAGTTTGCAACCTGATGGAGGTCTGTATAGATGGACTAATAGAACAAGTCCCACACACAGCTAGAAGCCCAAATATTTTTACAGAGGTAGATGCAGAAAAAATTATATTCAGTTTGCAACCTGATGGAGGTCTGTATAGATGGATTAATAGAACAAGTCCCACACACAGCTAGAAGCCCAATATTTTTCAGAGGTAGATGCAGAAAAAAAATATATTCAGTTTGCAACCTGATGGAGGTCAGTATAGATGGACTAATAGAGAAAGTCCCACACACTGCTAGAAGGCCAAATATTTTTTCAGAGATAGATGCAGACAAAAAATTATTTTGAATTTGCAACCTGATGGAGGTCAGTATAGATGGACTAATAGAGAAAGTCCCACACACTGCTAGAAGGCCAAATATTTTTTCAGAGCTAGATGCAGACAAAAAATTATTTTTAATTTGCAACCTGATGGAGGTCAGTATAGATGGACTAATAGAGAAAGTCCCACACACTGCTAGAAGGCCAAATATTTTTTCAGAGCTAGATGCAGAAAAAAATTATATTCAGTTTGCAACCTGATTGAGGTCAGTATAGATGGACTAATAGAGAAAGTCCCACACACTGCTAGAAGGCCAAATATTTTTTCAGAGCTAGATGCAGAAAAAAATTATATTCAGTTTGCAACCTGCTGGAGGTCAGTATAGATGGACTAATAGAACAAGTCCCACACACAGCTAGAAGGCCAAATATTTTTTCAGAGGTAGATGCAGATAAAAATTATTTTTAATTTGCAGCCTGATGGAGGTCAGTATAGATGGACTAATAGAGAAAGTCCCACACACTGCTAGGAGGCCAAATATTTTTTCAGAGCTAGATGCAGACAAAAAATTATTTTGAATTTGCAACCTGATGGGGGTCAGTATAGATGGACTAATAGAGATAGTCCCACACACTGCTAGAAGGCCAAATATTTTTTCAGAGCTAGATGCAGACAAAAAATTATTTTTAATTTGCAACCTGATGGAGGTCAGTATAGATGGACTAATAGAGAAAGTCCCACACACTGCTAGAAGGCCACATATTTTTTCAGAGCTAGAAGCAGATATAAATTATTTTTAATTTGCAACCTGATGGAGGTCAGTATAGATGGACTAATAGAGAAAGTCCCACACACTGCTAGAAGGCCAAATATTTTTTCAGAGCTAGATGCAGGAAAAAATTATATTCAGTTTGCAACCTGATGGAGGTCAGTATAGATGGACTAATAGACAAGTCCCACACACAGCTAGAAGGCCAAATATTTTTTCAGAGGTAGATGCAGCTAAACATTATTTTTAATTTGCAGCCTGATGGAGGTCAATATAGATGGACTAATAGAACAAGTCCCACACACTGCTAGAAGGCCAAATATTTTTTCAGAGCTAGTTGCAGAAAAAAATTATTTTCAGTTTGCAACCTGATGGAGGTCAGTATAGATGGACTAATAGAACAAGTCCCACACACAGCTAGAAGCCCAAATATTTTTTCAGAGCTAGATGCAGAAAAAAATTATATTCAATTTGCGACCTGATGGAGGTCAGTATAGATGGACTAATAGAATGATGCTATACCCAAAAGATTTTACTTCACTAGGTGCAGTAAAAAAATTGGTATTCTATACACAGGTGGTATATCTTGCAACGCAGAAAGGCTACTCCACTGACTAACACACTCTGCAATAGGCCAAAAAGGATTAGCTTTGCTAGATTCAGCCAAATGCTGTGAAAAAAACTTACACAGCACTGGCACAGACCTGCCTGGCAAAAACTGATAGGAACTGATGTAACCTAGTCCTGAAAAGGACTGCAATTACAATTAGTCTTTACTCCCACAATCTATCTATTTAAGAGCACTGACCTGCCTTATAAAAGTCATAGGAAATGCTGTAACCTAGTCCTTAAAAGGACTGCAATTACAACTATTCCCTACTCCCAAGCTATCTGTAGATTTGTGCGAAAATTGGCTTGAAGGTAACAAGGTATAGCGCACACAGCAACAGCGGTGCCGTCTAACACGCAGCTGCAGCAGTGAGAACATGGTGGCGACGGGGAAAATGGCTTGGTCTTATAGGGCAAGTGTAACATACCTGGCGGCGTCCTTGCATAGTGGTCCATCTCCCACTGTGCAAGAGCGCGCACTTGATCTCCTGTCCAGAATGTCTCTCTGGCTTCCCTCCATGCTGTCTGTTTGTGTCTGTTTCTGCTGCTTAAGGGCGGCGCCCGATGACTTCCTGCTTTTTGTACCTGCTGTGGGTCACACCCCTTGTGCGTCCTCAGCCTATTGCTGTCTGTCACCTGGTATATAGCTCAGCTGCTCCCATCTATTCCTGCCTGAGCATAGTGTTTCTTTCAGTGTGTGCTTGCACTCTGAAGGTGCCAGGTCCTGTTCTGTGTTCTCTTTTCTGCCTATCCTGGAGGCTGTATTTCCAGGCCTGTCTGAACACGCTCCTAGCCTGTTCCTCCTGCCTTCTAGGGGCCGATTACCTAGACCTGTTCCTGTATCTTGTCTGACCTGTCTGAACACGCGCCTAGCCTGTTCCTCCCGCCTTCTAGGTGCCGATTACCTAGACCCGCTCCTGTATCTTGTCTGTCCTGTCTGAACACGCTCCTTGCCTGTTCGTCCTGCCTCTCTGGGGGCCGTATTCCCAGACCCGCTCCTGTATTTTGCTGCAGTGTCGGTCTCCTCCGTACACTCAGTTCCAGTCTGAACTCTCTCCTATCCTTTACCTGTTTTGCCTCTATGTCCGTTCCCTTCCTTTTTCTGCAGAGTCTGAACTCGTACCTAACTCCTGCTTGTTGTCTCTGTACTCCCGTTTGTGAGTTTGTGGTCCACTCGCTACTTCTCTGCAAGTACTCTGTGAGTATCTGGCTCTGCCTTTCCCTTCCTGTCTGTTCCGTGTGAACAGAGCCCTGTTCCCCCTGCTCAGCCTTGCCAGCTCTGACTCCTTTGCTCACCGCTCCGGCGGTTCTAGCCTGCTCTGACTCCTTTGCTCACCGCTCCGGCGGTTCTAGCCTGCTCTGACTCCTTTGCTCACCGCTCCGGCGGTTCTAGCCTGCTCTGACTCCTTTGCTCACCGCTCCGGCGGTTCTTGCCTGCTCTGACTCCTTTGCTCACCGCTCTGGCGGTTCTAGCCTGCTCTGACTCCTTTGCTCACTGCTCCGGCGGTTCTAGCCTGCTCTGACTCCTTTGCTCGCTGCTCCGGCAGCCTTGCTCCGCTCTGACCCTTTTGCTCACTGCTCCGGCAGTCTCGCTCCGCTCTTATCCTTTTGCTCACTGCTCCGGCAGTCTTGCTCCACTCTTGCTCACCGCTCCAGGCGGTCTCGTCCTGCTTTACTCTTGCTCACTGCTCCGGCAGTCTCGCTCAGCTCTGATCCTTTGCTCACCGCTCCAGGCGGCCTTGTCCTGCCCTGTTCTCGCTCACCTCTCTGGGCGGCCTCACTCTGCTGTGTTTGTCCGCCACATCTGTGGTTCTGTTCCTGAGTCTCAGTGTGTACTGGGTCCTATCCCGCCAGTGTCCCTACCTGCTAGTGCCTCCCTGTCTGCACTCTAGCTTTGCTTGCCTGTACCCCTCTGCTTGTATTGTTCCTGAGTCCCAGTGTGTACTGGGTCCTATCCCGCCTGTGTTCCTACCTGCTAGTGCCTCCCTGTCTGCACTCTAGCTGTGCTTGCCTGTACCCCCGGCCTGCATACCCACCTGCCTGCATACCAGTCGTGCCTGCCTATACCCACCAGTCTGTGTGCCAGCCTACCAGTCTGTTCCTGTATTCCCCTGTGTGGGTCAACAGCCGTGTCCGGGGTCTGTCCTGAAGTAGCACCTGGTCCCTCTGCTCGGTTCCTCCTTGGTGCACTGGCATCGTATGCCGTCGTGCGACCCTGGTCGGATCGGGTGAATACCTAGTTACGCCCCTCCAGGCATTCACTCTCCGGCACGGTCCAGTGGAATCACTTCAATCACACGCACACGCCGCTCAGCCCGGGCGTGTGCATAACAGCAAGGACATGTGACATACACTGCCAATGACACATGCCTTGCTTGTGTGAAAAAAAGCACTTCGCTCCGTGTGTGCCCTGCTGATAGGCTGACAGATTGCACTTCCCCACTGTAAATGCGGGAAAGAGAAAAAAAAATGGAGATCTTCATTATTCCTGCAGAGATCCATCCCCTGCCCCTCCCCCCACCCCGCTGTACACTCAAACTGCGTATTAACATTAATTTTCATCATTACTGAGAAAAAATCCAGTTATGATTTTGGTGCACAAACAGTTATCGAACATAACCTCGAACAGCCGAATTTTTCTCAAATCGTTCGTGTTCGCCGAACGGCTCGAACACCGACCAAAACAGCTCGAATTTGAGATTGGCGAACAGTTCGAGTCGAACAATGCTCATCTCTATTCGTAATTTCTCGTCCATGGTTAAGCCTCTCACAGACATGACTAAAAAGGGGACGGATTTTTCTAGGTGGTCTGACAAGGCTTGTCAAGCATTCTCCTCCTTGAAAAAATGTTTTGCCTCGGCACCCATACTCATTCAACCTGATGCGTCACAGCCATTCATTGTAGAGGTAGACGCTTCCGAGCTAGGGGTGGGAGCTGTATTGTCACAAGGTTCGTCCCCTGGTAAGTGGCATCCGTGCGCCTTTTTCACTAAAAAATTGTCGTCCGCTGAGAGGAATTACGATGTCGGCAATGGGGAACTCTTGGCCATTAAGTTAGCTTTTGAGGAGTGGCGCCATTTTTTAGAGGGGGCAGTCCATCCGGTCACCGTCATCACCGATCAGAAGAACCTGCTATAACTGGAGTCTGCGAAACGTCTGAATCCCAGACAAGCTAGGTGGTCATTGTTTTTTACCAGGTTTAATTTTGTCGTTACATATCGTCCTGGGTCAAAAAATGTAAAGGCGGATGCCTTATCTCGTAGTTTCCCTGGGGCCGGGAATACGGACGACCCGATTCCTATCCTTCAGGAAGGGGTGGTGGTTTCGGCAGTATGCTCTGAGCTTGAGGAGGAGGTATTGGAGGCTCAGGGGGACGCCCCTGTTGGACCTCCGGGGAGACTGTTTGTTCCAGATCAGTTGCGACAAAAGGTGATCGAGGCACACCATAACTCAGTTTTTGCAGGACACCCGGGGAGTAAAGCAATTGTGGATCTCCTCTCGCGTCGGTTTTGGTGGCCTAACTTACATAAGGAGGTGGTAACTTTTGTCGCGTCCTGTGGGGTTTGTGCGCGCTCTAAGACCTCACATACCCGTCCGTCTGGGGCCCTCTTACCTTTGAAGATCCCGGAGCGTCCTTGGACTCATCTGTCTATGGACTTTATTACGGACCTCCCTCCGTCTTCGGGTAAAACGGTCATACTCGTTGTAGTGGACAGGTTCAGCAAGATGGCACATTTTATCGCTCTTCCTGCTCTTCCTAATGCTAAAACTCTTGCGCAGGTGTTCATTGGGGAGATTGTGAGGCTTCACGGGGTACAATCCGAGGTGGTGTCAGATCGGGGGTCTCAGTTTGTGTCCAAATTCTGGAAGGCGTTTTGTACACGGCGGGGGATGCATTTATCGTTCTCATCGGCTTTTCATCCTCAGACCAATGGTCAGACGGAGCGTATGAACCAGAGCTTGGAGACATATCTCCGGTGTTTTGTGTCAGAGAACCAGGAGGACTGGGCTTCTTTCTTACCTCTGGCAGAGTTTGCTCTTAATAATAGGCGGAGCGAGTCCACTGGTAAGTCCCCGTTTTTTGGGGCATATGGTTTTCACCCCCAGTTTTGTACTTTCAGTAGGGGGGGCTCTTCGGGGGTTCCTGAGGAGGAACGATTTTCCTCATCACTCGCTTCAGTATGGAGAGGGGTGCTGAAGAATCTGAATACTATGGGGAACCGATACAAACGTATGGCTGATAGGAGGAGAGTGTATGGTCCGGACCTAAGTGTGAACGATCGGGTACGGTTGTCTACCAGGAATATAAAACTTAAGGTTCCCTCCTGGAAACTGGGTCCCAGGTTCATCGGGCCGTACAGGATCAGTTCTATAATTAATCCGGTGGCATTCCGTCTTGACCTCCCCCCTACGTTTAAAATTCACAACGTGTTCCACAGATCATTGCTTAAGAGGTATGTGGCGCCTGTGGTACCGTCATCTTTACCTCCTCCTCCAGTTGTGGTCAATGGTAACTTGGAGTTCCAGGTATCGAGGGTCATCGATTCACGCTTTAATCGCCGGTCCCTTCAGTACCTGGTTCATTGGAAGGGGTATGGTCCTGAGGAGAGGATGTGGGTTCCTGCGTCGGATATTAACGCAGACCGATTAGTTCGGGCCTTCCACACGACTCACCCGGATAAACCTGGCCCTGAGGGTCCGGAGGCCCCTCGTAGAAGGGGGGGTACTGTCACGGGTGTGTCGCCACGAAGATCGTCACGATTACACAGCCTGACTTCTCGCAGCTGAGTTTTTGGTGCTTTGTGTTTTTCGGCAGTAAGGGAGTTAACTCTCTCTCTCTCTCTGCTAGACGCCTCGCCCAGCTGCAATCAATGTTGCTGTAGTGGAACTCCTTCAAATGCCTGCCGGTCTGTTAGGGAAGTGTCAGTGAAAGCATTTCATGCAGACTAACAGAGCGGATCGTGGTATTTGGAGTTTCAGAGCTAAGTGTATTTGGAGTGTTTTTTCCCTTCATTTATCTCCTTTCCCGTTGGTGTTCCCTCTGTTGTAGTTGTGTAGTTTTTGTATGCAAGGTGGTTTTGGTTTTACCCTTGTACTGTCTCGTTCGTCTAAGTACTGAGTGTGGGCATATTATTACCTGTCCCCTTTTGTTGTGATCAGGGGTCCTTCTCAGGACTAGATTACTTAGGTTCAGGGATCCTCAGGAGGTAGGGGTTACGCTGGCGGCCTGAACCTCTGTACCTTCAACAGTACCTCCAGGTAGAGGGATTAGTCAGGGCCCAGCTTAGGGTCAGCTTAGGCCCCGTACCTCCAGTACACAGAGACAGCGTGACAGACACACCTGGACACTGCAAGGCTCGGTGCCCTGGAACAGAGATGGATGGCCCGCCTGTCCAACATTGAATTCACCATCAAATACCGGGCAGGACGCTCAAATGCCAACGCGGATGCCCTGTCTAGAATGCCGAACTTACCGGACGTAGGGGAAGATCCAGAAGATCTGGAAGAAGTTGAGCTCCCTGCGTTCCACCGTCATGGGATTACCCTGTATTCCCACCGTGTGAAGGACAGGCGCTCCGTGACGTTCAATCCCTTGCCCCACTATAACTAGGCGGAGACGCAAGACAATGATCCCGCAGTCCATTTGGTGAAGGAAATGCTGACCCAGGCCGATGCCCGTCTTGACCCAGATGCTCCGGAGGAGACCAAGCAACTGTGGAAGGAGAAAAGTAAGTTGTTCCTCTACAGGGAGAAGCTGTGCCGGAGAATGGTTAACTCTCGAACACATGAGTTGAACTGGCATGTAGTGGTCCCAAGACGAGACACGGCTATGGTTCTGGAGGCATACCACAACGGAGCAGGGCATTTCGGATGAAAGAAGCTGGAGTTCTTGTTGCGTGAACGGTTCTACTGGGTAGGCATGAGAGGAGCCATCGAGAGGTGGTGCAGAGACTGTGGCCCATGCCACCTGAGAAGAAAAGACCGAGCCAGCCAGAAGACTCCCCTGCAGCCCATCATCACCAGACAGCCACTGGAACTGGTAGCCCTGGACCATGTGAAACTGGCTCCAAGCAGATCTGGGTATGTCTACGCCCTCACAATCGTAGATCATTACTTCCGGTTCCTGGTGGTGGTCCCGGTCAAGGACTTAACGGCTCAAACAGCAGCTAGAGCCTTCCAGCAGCATTTCTGCCGTCCACACGGGTACCCGGACCAAGTGTTGACAGACCAAGGACCAGCCTTCGAAGCGGAGGTCTTCCAGGAGTTCTACAAACTGTATGGCTGCAAGAAGATAAGAATAACGCCCTATCACCCTCAAACCAATGGACTCTGCGAGAAGATGAACCAGGTGGTGATAGATCTGCTAAAAACATTGCCCCTGGAAGAACGCAGTCTGTGGCCTGAGAAACTGCCCGATCTGGTGGACCTGTATAACCACATCCCTGTAGGTTCCACCAACTGTAGGCTTACCTAATGAGAGCAAGACCTGGTAAGCTGCCTTTTGACCTGGATATGGGAGTCCTGACGCCTGAGGACACCTCGCCAGAGGCAGACTGGGATACAGAACGGCAGCAGCAGAAACGGAAAGTACAGGAGAGCGTCGAGCGAACTCTGTCTCAAGCTAGAGAAAGGCAAGAGAAGGCTTATAACCAGTATGCTCCCGCTTTTCCCCTGGTACCTGGAGAGCAGGTCTTGAAGAGGAAGAGGCGGCTCCACAAGTTGGACGACCAGTGGGAGAAGGACCCGTACACCGTACTGCCATCAAGCCATGAGAACTCAAAAATCTGCGTAATCAGTAAGGATGGAGGAGAAACCACAGCCATTGTCTCCAGAGACCACCTGAAGAAGTGTCCCGAGCAGCTGCAAAGCCCTGAAGAAGATCAAGGAAACCCTCAACCCGCAGAGGAAAGGGGAGAAATGATCAGTACCGTACTCGGAGACTTCCCCCGGTCTTGGACACAAGTAAACGACGCTGTCATGGTACCCGTCCTCACCTTTCTCCAGCCAGCCCTGCAAGTGCCTACAGAGGAACCGGTAGAGCTGGAAGAGCAGCTGGCCCAAGAGGCAAAAGAGTCCACACCAGCAGTACAGGAGGATCAACCCTCTGCTAGTAGTGAGCCTGCCGTGCCCCTAGTGAGCCAAAGAGTGAGCAGACAGCTGCCCAGCTTACCCATAACAGCTCCTACACCCTGTAGTGCAGAACCAGTTAGTGAGCTCCGTAGGTCCACTAGAGTCACTAGAGGTCAGATGCCCGCTCGCTGGAGAGTCTAAACTAATGCACTGTGAATTTATCTGCTAGCTGTTTATGGTTTATGTTTGTTGCCTGTTATTAATTATGTTTCTCAGTTACCCTGCAGATTTTTATGGACTAACAGGTTATGGACGCTAGATAACCGGAACAGTTTTGTAGATAGTTGCACCTTGGTGCCTCTTGCGAAGATGGCCGCGGAAGAGAAAACCTGTCTGGCGTGGCCTCCTTGCGGCCCAAAGTAGTTAGTCTACCCTTGCAGCCACGCCCAAGGACAACGCAATTGGTTTGCTTTGGACAGGTCCCATACTTCGCTTAAAGCTTCACCTTGGGTGATATGGACACCCGGTTGCGGACACGCCGTGACCTTTAAAGAATTAAAGCTTCTTGTAAATATGTTATTGTATTATTGTTATACCCTGTTATTATGTTTTAAAAATGTGTTTAGTCCCGGACTACTAAAATTTACTAGGGGGGAATGTGACACCCCAGGGGTCTGGTTGCCACAGTAATAGAGATATTATGTCTGAGAGCAAGTGGGAGGTTTCTCTGGTCAGGAGCCCTAAGCATGCAACACTGCCCGCCCAGACCTGGGAGGGGAGGAATCTGCCCTTATAAACTGGGTCTGGGGCGGGATTAGGTGAGACAGAGACAGAGCCTGCAGAACAAGCAGAGCAGTCAGAGCCTAGAGTGAAGCTGCAGACACAGGAAAAGATACATCAGGAGCTCTGTAGGAGCAGAGGCAGAAGGCCAGGGGCTGTGAGCAGAGATATAGCTCGTCCTGGCTGAAGTTACTAAAACCAGACACAGGAGTCCGAGGCTGTGGGGACTGATATATACCCAGCAGCAGAAACCAGCCGGCAGGGGATTCCAGGTCCTCTGGCCATAGAAGCCCGGAGGCTCAGTCACAAAGAAGGGACCAGCGCCGCCATCCAGAAGCGGAGGCTAACAGAAGGCCCCAAGTCACCAGCCATATGGGTGAGCACCACACGGTATACTCAGGGACGTGGGCTACTTGTAACCGCTGACAGCAAGGTAGCCAGGAAGAGTGCAGATAAACGGGGAGGCCTACAACTCCACCTGGCCAGGGGAACTCCTGCTTGCTCGCAGACTGACCAGGCCCCCTTATACTAGCCAGTACTCCCGGGAGGGTCTGCCTTGTACCATCAGTGAAGACCCTGTACTGCACCTCACGTCTCTGTGATTCCTTGCCGCACCAGCACCATTAGCACTGGGACCATCACACCATCACTCCCATCATCTCTCACATTAGCTGCCCTGAGGCAATACTTCTCCCGTGGAGAGTTATCCCATACTCGGCTTCGCAAACAACATCAGCCTCAGCAGTCGGCAGCGCAGCGGCGGTCCCCAATGACCGCAATCCACAAGTGGCGTAGTCGGACATTTGCTATACATTAAGACTGCCACTGGTTTGACCACCCTGAGCACGGACCGGGTCACCGCCACACGGAGACTACAACCCCCAACATTCTACAACAGGCCCGGTTCCAGGTTCCCCTGCACAACACAGGCCCAGGGGGCGCGTCATGCGCGTCTTTTCAAAAGGAATAAAATGGGGAGGGAAAGGTTAGATTTTAAAAAGAAAAATCCAAATGACAATAGCAGCAGCTAAAGTTTCAACAGAACTGGGGATTCCCAGCCAGTTTCCCATTCCAGTACTTGCCCAACCTCAAGCTGTTTAGTGGCTGTGATCTGACGAGGGAAGGCACATTCAGCTTTGTATGGCCATTAACATGCAGATGTCACATGTGCGCTTCTTTTCAAAAGGAATGAAATGGGGAGGGAAATGTAAGATTCTACAAACAAGAATCCAAATGACAATTCCCTGGGGATTCCCAGCCAGTCTCCCTCAAGCTGCGTAGCTGCTGCAATCTGAGGAGAGAAGGCACGTGCAAGAGTCACATGTGCGCGTCTTTTCAAAAGGAATAAAATGGGGAGAGAAAGATTATACATTAAAGAACAAAAATCCAAATGACAATAGCAGCTGCCAAAATGTCAATGGATCCAGGAATTCCCAGCCAGTCTCCCATGCTGGTACTTGCCCAGCCTCAAGCTGTGTAGCAGCTGCAATCTGACAAGGGCAGGCACATTCAGCTTAGAATGGCCGTTGACGTGCAGATGTCACATGTGCGTGTCTTTTCAAAAGGAATAAAATGGGGAGGGAAAGGTTAGATTAAAAAAAAAAAAAATCCAAAAGACAATAGCAGCAGCCAAAATGTCAACGTAACCGGGAATTCTCAGCCAATTTCCCATGCAGGTACTTTCCCGACCTCAAGCTGCGTAGCGGCTGCGTTCTTATGAGAGAAGGCACATTCGGCTTAGAATGGCCATTGACATGAAGATGTCACATGTGCGTGTCTTTTCAAAAGGAATATAATGGGGAGGGAAAGGTTAGATTTTAAAAACAGAAATCCAAAAATCCAAATGACAATAGCAGCAGCCAAAATGTGAACAGACCCGGGGATTCCCAGCCAGTCTCCCATGCTGGTACTTGCGCAGCCTCAAGCTGCATAGCAGCTGCAATCTGACAAGGGGAGCCACATTCCGCTTAGAATGGCGGTTGACGTGCAAAAGTCACATGTACGTGTCTTTTCAAAAGGAATAAAATTGGGAGGGATGGGTTAGATTTTAAAAACAAAAATCCAAAAATCCAAATGACAATAGCAGCAGCCAAAATGTCAATGGAACTGGGGAATCCCAGCCAGTCTCCCATGCTGGTACTTGCCCAGCTTCAAGCTGCAATCTGAAGAGGGTAGGCACATTCAGCTTAGAATGGTCATTGACATACAGATGTCACAGATGTCACATGTGTGCGTGTTTTCAAAATCCAAATGACAATAGCAGCAGCCAAAATGTCAAAGGTACCGGGGATTCCCAGCCAGTCTCCCATGCCGGTAATTGCCCTGTCTCAAGCTGCGTAGAGGCTGCGATCTGATGAAGGCAGGCACATTCAGCTTAGAATGGTCATTGACATACAGATGTCACAGATGTCACATGTACTCGTCTTTTCAAAAGCAATAAAATGGTGAGCGAAAGGTTAGATTTTAAAAACAAAAATCCAAATGACAATAGCAGCAGCCAAAATGTCAACGAAAGAGGGGATTCCCAGCCTGTCTCCCTGCTGGTACTTTCCCAGTCTCAAGCTGCGTAGCAGCTGTGATCTAACAAGGGTAGGCACATTCAGCTTAGAATGGCTGCTGATTTGGAGGTGTCACATGTGTGCGTCTTTTCAAAAGCAATAAAATGGGGAGGGAAAGGTTAGATTTTAAAAACAAAAATCCAAAAATCCTAATGACAATAGCAGCAGGCAAAGTGTTAATGGAACCAGGGATTCCCAGCCTGTCTCCCTTGCCGGTACTTCCTCGGCCGCAAGCTGTACAGCGTCGGTGATCTGACAAGGTCAGGCACACTCAACTTAGAATGGCCGTTGAAGTGTGGATGTCACATGTGATTCTCAGCCAGTCTCCCATGCTATTACTTACCCAGCTTCAAGCTGCGTAGTATCTGCAATCTGCCGATTGAAGGCACATTCAGCTTTGAATTGCCGTTGACATGCAGATGTCACATGTGCACGTCTTTTCAAAAGGAATAAAATGGGGATGGAAAGGTTAGATTTTAAAAACAAAAATCCAAATGACAAAAGCAGCAGCCAAAATGTCAATGCAACCAGGAATTCCCAGCCAGTCTCCCATGTCTGTACTAGTGTTGAGCCACCCCCATAGTGCTCAAGTTCGGTTCGGTTCGTCGAACACCTTCGAACACCATTAAAACCAATGGCAGGCAAACAAAAACACATAGAAACACATAGAAAACACCTTCAAAGGTGTCCAAAAGCTGACAAACTGCTCAGAAGACACAACTAACACATGGAAAAGTGACAAGTACATATAGTCATGCGAAAAGAAAAGAGGTGGAGGAGTAAAAGGAGGGGGAGACACAGATATAGGCATGTCATGCCCTTCTAAAATCCAAAAAGTGAGAAGCCAACATGTTCAGTCCGCTCCTGCCCATGCCACCTCCATGTCGCCAGGTTTGTGCCAGAGCCGCAGTGAACCTTGACGGCCAGCCCCCCTCTTCCAATACTGGTGCCTGTCCGCTGGTGGGTCGAGCGAGCCCCCCTGTGGTGGAGGCAGCTCTAAGCTTTTTAATTTAAATTGTCTCTCTAATTTGAATGAATACACTTTAAATCCATTTACAAGGATCTATTGGAGGGCAAGTCTCATGCCAGCAGCCGCGTAATTCCAGCTCCAGTAGCGTCCACTAAAGCTGCTGCAGTTAAAAAGCTTTTATAAGGATCAAGCTCGGCTGTCCACCGCAAGGCATCCTACTGCCAGTCCCAGCCCCTATGCCTTGGGGTGCCTCCTGATCCTCTTCACTGAGTATCCCGTGGTCCCGAAGCATTTCCTTTGAAAAAATTAAGTGTCCAAACTACAGGTGGTGTAGCTTGCTTAACAGCCGAGATAATCCGCTGACTAGCAGACACTGCTACTAGGCACAAAGTATTTCCTGGGCTAGATGCAGTTAAAAATTTGTAATTAGATACTCTCGTTGGATGCTGAGAAAGCATTCCATAGAGTCTCCTGGCACGCCATATATGATTCTCTTAAAAAGCTTGGGGTAGGGGTCTAGGGGACCCTTTTATAGCCAAAATCACGGCCCTGTATCACAATACGTCACCTAGGCTGAAGATAAATGGAACTGTAGCACCCTGAGGGCTCGGTTGCTACAGAGGTATTGCACCTCACCCAGAGGTGTGATATCTCACTCTCAGGTAAGGATGGAGTGTGGATCAGGACCCGACACCTGCATGCATTACACCACATTGCCATGGGGCAGGGCGATCAATATGCCTCTGAGATGGGCACGTCAGTCCCTGTCCCTGGCTGGAGTGGGGGGAGGGAACACTGAGGAAGGGGAACCCTGTAGCGCAGGAGCAGGGAGGAAGCAGTTCCTGGGTGCATTGAGAAGGGAGTATAAAAGGTGGGCACCATCTTAGTTCAGTGCGGAGAAGTCTGAGCAGAAGTGGCAGGGAGCAGGGGCTCTGCATAAGCTCTGCTCCGGAGGCGGGTCTAGTAACAGAGGCCCAGGCCTGGAAGAGGGAGAAGGAAGGAAGAGGAGCGGAGAAGGCTCCAGGAATGAGGAATGAAGGGATCCCAGGGGTGAGGACGGGCGAGTCGCCACCGCACGCCCGAATCCACCTGCGTGGAGGGGTCAGGCCAAAGGGGGAGACCGGTCCCCGAAACTAGTGGAGTCAGGAAACGACCCTCAGCTAGAAACCGGAGGCTGTGACATTTTATGTGGCGCAGCCCCTCGCTACGCCCGCTAGGAAGGCACCACATAGGGTCAGGGAAGCTGGCGCCAAGTTTACCAAGAGGAGGCCCGAGGCAGCCGGACAGAAGGGTTGGTAAGAAAGGCCAGACAGAGGACACACAAAGGGGGTCCTGTGAAGCGCTCCAAAGTTATCTGGGAGTGTCTGAGCCACTCACCTGGTGAGCACAGTACGACGTGGGCAGCCGTTACCTGCAGATGTGGTCTGGATAATAAGAACTGTGAGTAAAGGCCCTGGACTGCATCACTGACTCCGTGTCGTTACTGCTGCTACCCTGCACCATCACCCCCATCCTCCGCATACACTGCCCTGAGGCTATACTCCTCCCGTGGGGAGTTATGCTACGCTCTGCTGCACCCACAACACCAGCCTCAGCGGTCTGCCCTGCAGCGGCGGTTCACTCTGACCGCAATCCACTGGTGGCGTTGTCGGACATTTAAACATCAAAACCACATAAATAGTTCCGCCACTGGTTTGACCGCCCTGAGCCACGGAACCGGGTCGCCGCCATGGAGACTACAACCACCAGCATCCACCAAAAAGGGTCCGGCTCCGGGTGTCCCAAGGCCCAGGGGGTGCATCAGAACATTTTCATCACCTTTCACAATCACCAATGGGACAAGGCAGGGATGTCCTCTGTCCCCTCTCTTATACATCCTAGTGACGGAGCACCTGCTCTCATCAATTCGCCATAACCCCAATATTAGGTGGATTGAGGTGGGAGGCACCGAGTACAAGTGCTCTCTATTTGCTGATGATGTCCTTGTATATATCACTCAATCACATATATCCATCCATGCTGTTATGGCTGCAAGTTAGAACTGTAAGATTCACTACGTGAACCACTGGTGTTTTGTGGAAAAGCACATGTACACTGTGTTCCAAATTATTATGCAAAAAGTGTTTAGGAGTGATAAGGGAAGAATTTGTTTGTTTGTCAGTTAAACTCATTGATGGTGATGTGTGTCAGGGCTCTTTATATCACTGTAAGCAATTGCAGACACCTGTGCTAATTAGTTTGGCAGGTGTGTCCAATGAAAGGCAAGACTACTTAAGAAGGCTGTCTCACATTATTAAGCAGCCTACATTTTCTGCCAAAATGGGAAAGAAAAAGGATGTGTCGGCTGCTGAGAAGCAACAAATTGTGGAGTGTTTAGGTCAAGGCATGACTACAAACAACATTGTGCGATGATCAGGATGAAGTGTCTTGGCAATCAAGAAGTATGTAGCTGATTCACAGTACACACGTGTGCATGCTGATAAGGGCAAATTGAGGACTCTTTTCTCCAGGCAATTACGTCAGGTTAAAAGAGCAGTGGCAAAAAAGCCTTGTCATAGCTGCAGACAAGTTTTTGAAGCTGCTGGTGCCTCCAACGTCCCCCAAACAACAAGATGCAGGGTCCTTCAGAGGTTTGCAGCTGTGCATACGCCATCCTATCGACCTCCTCTATCCACTTCACACAAGCAGAAACGGCTCCAGTGGGCCAAACATTACATGAAGACTGATTTCAAAACTGTTTTGTTCACGGATGAGTGCCGTGCAGCGCTCGATGGTCCAGATGGATGGAGTGGGGGATGGCTGGTTGATGGACACCCCACGCAAACACGGCTACAGCGCCAACAAGGAAGAGGTGGAGTAATGTTTTGGGCTAGAATCATGGGGAGAGAGATTGTCGGCCCCTTTAGGATCCCTGAAGGGGTAAAGATGAACTCCATAATGTATGTGGATTTTCTCAAACAGCACTTCCTGCCATGGTTCAAGAAGATACCCGTGTATTTCACAGCAAGATCATTTTTATGCATGATAATGCACCATCTCATGCTGCACATAACACATCTTCATCTCTGCCTGATATGGGCATAAAAGTGGACAAACTTATGGTGTGACCCCCATGCTCCCCTGACCTCTACCCCATTCAGAACCTCTGGAGCATCATCAAAAGGAGTGTCTATGATGGCGGGAGGCAGTTCACATCTAAGCAACAGCTCTGGGAGGGTATTCTGTCCTCATGCAAAACAATTGAAGCAGAAACCATCCAAAACCTGACAAATTCAATGGACGAGAGAGTTCAGAAGCTCCTTTCAAACAAGTGGTCCGATGTGAAAATGTAACATCACCTAGAATAAAGTTTTGAGTTGAAAACTGTTTGATTTCAGTTTATAATAACCTGTTAATGCTTATAATTTCAAAAATGACCATTTTTTTGGTCTTTATTAAAATGAAAAGGTTGATCGAAAAGTTTGGGGGATCTAAGAGTGTGGCAACCCAGTAGTCATGATTACTTTGAATTCTGACAATAAGAGCGTCATGTTGCAGGTAGTGCAGCAAGTAGGAACTTATGTGTCTTGCGCATCTCGGAGCCCCAAAATTATTTTCCGGGCTAGATGCAGCTAAAAATTATTATTAATTTTAAATCTGGTGGAGCTTAGTATAGATGGCCAAATAGGATCAGTGCTGCACACTGCTACAAAGCCCAAATTATTTTCCAGCCAAGATACAGATAAACATGATTAGTAATTTTAAATCTGGTGGAGCTTATTATAGATGGCCTAATAGAATCAGTGCTGCACACTGCTACAAAGCCCAAATTATTTTCCAGCCAAGATACAGATAAACATGATTAGTAATTTGAAAGCTTAAAACGGTTGGTGAGTTGATTTTAACCAATCATCAAGCTTTTACTCTCCCCAGGATGACACAGGGGTAGAAAAGTCGTTTCGGATCCATGATTTGTTCATCTTTATGAACGTGAGTCTGTGTACATTATCAGTGGAGAGCCGCGTGCGCTTATCTGTCAGCACACCACCAGCAGCGCTGAACACATGTTCAGACAGAACGCTGGCTGCGGGGCATGACAAGATCTCCAAGGCGTAAGTGGCTAGCTCTGGCCATTTATCCAGATTGGAAGCCCAAAAAGAGCAAGGGTCCAGTGACACAGTCATGGCTTCAATGTTTACTTGGAGATACTCCTGTCTCTAGGCGTTGACTATGTGTCAGACTTCTTGTCTCCTGTGGCCTTGCAAAGGATGGGCTAAAAAAGTGGTGAAATGATTCCGCAAAATTGATGTTACCAGCAGATACTGTGGTTCTGTTACAGTTTGAGTGCTGAACACTTGACGGTCCCACGGTTGGCAAGTTGGAACTGTGAGATTCACTACGTGCACCACTGGTGTTTTGTGGAAAAGCACATGTAAGATTCTGCAACAGACTCTGCTGATACTCCTGCATGCGTGCATCCCTTTCTATGGCAGGAATAATTTCTGCAAATTTACTTTTGTACCGGGGATCTAAAAGTGTGGCAACCCAGTAGTCAGGATTATTTCTAATTCTCACAATTCGAGGGTCATGTTGCAGGTAGTGCAGCAAGAAGGCACTGATGTGTGTTGCGCATCCAAGAGCACCAAGTCCCTGTTGTGTTGGTGGCGAGGTAGCAATCATACTTCCTTCCTCTGTCCTCTCCCCCCAACCTCGCACAACAGAAATGTGATCAAGGTCTCCCTCATCTGATGAGTCTTCCATCAGTTCGTCCTCCACTTCTTCCTGGGCTCCTGCACCTTCCTCACTAGTTTGGCTGCTACCATGCGCCCTGGTAAAACCATCTCCCCCACCCTCACATGCCTGCCGCCTTGGTGCTGCCGACCGTCTGGACCTTGCAGATGTTAGCCCTTCCGCATACAACTCCTCCTCCTCTACTTCCTCCACCTCCTCTTGTGCCACCAGCTGACTCGGAATTTTGTTTAACATGTGCTCCAGCATGTAAATCACCGGAATAGTCATGCTGATAATGGCATCGTCAGCACTAAACATCTTCGTCGCCATTTCAAAACTGTGCAGAAGGGTGCATGGGTCCCTGATCTGAGACCACTCCTCCAGCGTGATTTGCCCCACCTCTGGATCTCGTTGGCCCAGGCTATACGTCAGAACGTATTGCACCAGGGCTTGTCGGTGCTGCCACAGTCGCTGCAACATGTGCAGAGTTGAATTCCACTGGGTAGGCACATCGCATTTTAGCCGGTGAAGTGGCAGGCCCAACGACTTCTGAAGAGATGTAAGTCGCTGAGCTGCGGGATGCGAACGGCGGAAGTGAGCACACAGCGACCGTGCCCTCTGCAGAAGGCCATCTAGTCTGGGATAGTGGGCTAAAAATTGCTGGACAACCAGGTTCAACACGTGAGCCATACAAGGCACGTGTGTGACATTGCCCCGGCGAAGGGCCGCACCCAGGTTTGCAGCATTGTCGCACACGGGCTTCCCTGGTTTCAGGTCCTGTGGAGACAACCATTCATGAAATTGGTTCTCCAGAGCTGACCACAACTCCTCAGCTGTGTGACTCACATTTCCCAGACATTTCAAAGTAAAAACCGCCTGATGACGTTGAGCCCTACTGCCAGCATAGTAAGGAGGTGTGCAGGATCCCTTCTGCGCAGTTAGAAAGCTTGTGGCATGACCAGACAGGCTTTGGGTGCAGGTGGAAGACCGAGAGGAGGTTGAGGAGGCAGAAGCAGTGGAGGAACTTTGACATAAAGAGTATTGACGCACAACTCGTGGGGACGGCAAGACTTGGACAGCAGCCCCTTGTCCTGCTGTCACCATAGTTACCCAGTGCCCAGTCAGCGACATGTAACGCCCCTGTCCATGCCTACTCATCCAAGTGTCTGTGGTGAAATGCACCCTGTCACACACAGAGTTTCTCAAAGAAGCGGTGATGTTGTGTGCGACATGCTGGTGGAGCGCAGGCACACCTTTCTTTGAGAAGTAGTGCCGACTGGGCATCTGGTACTGGGGCACTGCGACGGACATAAGGTCTCGAAAATCCTCTGTGTCCACCAGGCGGAAAGGCAGCATTTCTGTAGCCAAGAGCTTGCAGATGGTGAAATTCAACCTCTTAGATCTGCGCCTCAAAACAGGTGTGACTGCTGTCCCCCCAGTCACAGAGGATGAAGAGGCCGCGGATGCACAAGATATGGCAGACGGTGGTTGGCCCGGCCGGCTAGGCCGCATTGTAGCACACTGAGCTTCCCACTGCAACTTATGCTTCATGTCCATGTGCCGGTTCATGCATGAAGTACTCAAACTATGTATTTTTTGGCCTCTACTTAGCTTTTGCTGACAAATGTTACAGATAACACGAGCTGGGTCATCTTTATCGATCTGAAAAAATGCCCAGGCTATGCAAGGCTTAGCACCCATGCGACCTGAAGAGCCACCACGATTTTTGGTGAGAGGCAGAGTTGTGTTTGAGGATGCAGTTGTTGACGTGCTTCCAGTAAAATGTCTCTGTCCAGGAAGGCGCAACCTGACCTCGTCGTCACTAGCATCTTCCTCCACCTCCTCTGCTGACCTCATCTCTTGGCTGACTGTGGGTTGACAGTAAGTGGGATCTCCAACCTCATCATCATCACCCTGTGCGTTATCACACTCGTCGTCCTCAGAGCCAGCCTGTTCCTGCCCTGACAAAAAACTAAAGTTGTCGCTCCAATCAGGTATTTGAGTCTCATCATCGTCTTCCTCATTGTCTCCACCAACAGGAGTTACAGTTTGGGAATGAGGGTCTACATTATGGTCAGAACCTTCTGCGTCTGGTCCTGGATCCGACTCATAAAGATTCTGGGCATCAGTGCAGATCATTTCATCGTCTGGATTCACAGAAGTGCTGGAGTCGACCTCTGATTCCCAGGCTATAGTATGAGTAAACAGCTCTGCAGACTCAACCATCTGTTCTACCTCATACTCAGACGGGCAGCTGGAGATTTGGGAGCTGTGAGGAAGCAAGTGCGATTGGGGTGACACCTTTGAGGACTGGAGTATTTGTGATGTTGAAGTTGATGTGGAGGAGAGCACACTTAAAGGAGCACTTGATATCCGTTGAAGCACCTGCTGTTTTTGTGCCTCATCTGGAATTTGTAGCGATTGGCGTGGCCGTAAGAAAGGGATCTTATCACATTGTCCGTTAAAAGAAGTAGACATTTTAGCTTGGCTGGAAGATGGTCTTTCTTCTGCAGATGTTGCTGTTGCTTTAACTCCTACCCCACGGACACAACCTTTTTTCCCCTTCCCAACACGCCTATTCCCCTTTCCCCCAGCAGCAGGCCTTTTTCCACTCATTTTGGTGGTTAACTAATTCACAACTCTGGAGTTGTTTGCACAAAAAAACAATGGATGGGAACCGAGCAGAGCTGAGTGACCAAACTGTGGTATTAGGCCAAAACTATTGGCTGGGTGAGATGCAGAAAAAAATTATATTCAATTTGCAACCTGATGGAGGTCAGTATAGATGGACTAATAGAACAAGTCCCACACACAGCTAGAAGCCCAAATATTTTTTCAGAGGTAGATGCAGAAAAAAATTATTTTTAATTTGCAGCCTGATGGAGTTCAGTATGGATGGACTAATAGAGAAAGTCCAACACACTGCTAGAAGGCCAAATATTTTTTCAGAGCTAGATGCAGACAAAAAAATATTTTGAATTTGCAACCTGATGGAGGTCAGTATAGATGGACTAATAGAGAAAGTCCCACACACTGCTAGAAGGCCAAATATTTTTTCAGAGCTAGATGCAGACAAAAAATTATTTTTAATATGCAACCTGATGGAGGTCAGTATAGATGGACTAATAGAGAAAGTCCCACACACTGCTAGAAGGCCAAATATTTTTTCAGAGCTAGATGCAAATATAAATTATTTTTAATTTGCAACCTGATGGAGGTCAGTATAGATGGACCAATAGAATGATGCTATGCCCAAAAGATTTTACTTCACTAGGTGCAGTAAAAAAATTGTTATTCTATACACAGGTGGTATATCTTGCAACACAGATAGGCTACTCCACTGACTAACACACTCTGCAATAGGCCAAAAAGGATTAGCTTTGCTAGATTCAGCCAAATGCTGTGAAAAAAACTTGCACAGCACTGGCACAGACCTGCCTGGCAAAAACTGATAGGAACTGATGTAACCTAGTCCTGAAAAGGACTGCAATTACAATTAGTCTTTACTCCCACAATCTATCTATTTAAGAGCACAGACCTGCCTGATAAAAGTCGTAGGAAATGCTGTAACCTAGTCCTTAAAAGGACTGCAATCACAACTATTCCCTACTCCCAAGCTATCTGTAGATTTGTGCGAAAATTGGCTTGAAATTAACAAGGTATAGCGCACACAGCAACAGCGGTGCCGTCTAACACGCAGCTGCAGCAGTGAGAAAATGGTGGCGACGGGGAAAATGGCTGGGTCTTATAGGGCAAGGACATGTGACATACACTGCCAATGACACATGCCCTTGCTTGTGTGAAAAAAAGCACTTCGCTCCGTGTGTGCGCTGCTGATAGGCTGACAGATTGCACCTCCCCACTGCAAATGCGGGAAAGAGAAAAAAAATGGAGTTTTTCATTATTCCTGCAGAGATCCATCCCTGCCCCTCCCCCCACCCCGCTGTACACTCAAACTGCGTATTAACATTAATTTTCATCATTACTGAGAAAAAATCCAGTTATGATTTTGGTGCACGAACAGTTATCGAACATAACCTCGAACAGCCGAATTTTTCTCAAATCGTTCGTGTTCGCCGAACGGCTTGTACACAGCCCAAAACAGCTCGAATTTGAGATTGGCGAACAGTTCAAGTGGAACAACGCTCATCTCTACCGTTGATATGCAGATGTCACATGTGCACGTCTTTTCAAAAGGAAAAAAATGGGGAGGGAAAGGAAAGATTTTAAAAACAAAAATCCAAATGACAATAGCAGCAGCCAAAATGTCAACGGAACCAGGGATTCCCAGCCAGACTCCCATGCCAGTACTTACCCGGCCTCAAGCTGTATAGCAGCTGTGATCTGACGAGGGTAGGCACATTCAGCTTAAAATAGCCGTTGACGTGCAGATGTCACTTGTGCGCGTCTTTTCAAAAGGAATAAAATGGGGAGGGAAAGGTTGGATTTTAAAAACAAAAATCCAAAAATCCAAATGACAATAGCAGCAGCCAAAATGTCAACGGAATCAGGGATTCCCAGCCAGTCTCCCATGCCATTACTTCCTGGCCTCAAGATGCCTAGCGGCTGCGATTTGACGAGAGTAAGCACATTCAGCTTAGAATGGCTGTTGATGAGAAGTTGTCACATGTGCGTGTCTTTTCAAAAGGAATAAAATGGGGAGGGAAGGGTCATGTTTTTAAAAACAAAAATCCAAAAATCCAAATGGCAATAGCAGCAGCCAAAATGTCAACAGAACCTTGGATTCCCAGCCAGTCTCCCATGCTGGTACTTGCCCAACCTCAAACTGCGTAGCAGCTGCGATCTGACAAGGGAAGGCACATTCAGCTTAGAATAGCCTTTGACGTACAGATGTCACATGTGCGCGTCTTTTCAAAAGGAATAAAATGGGGAGGGAAAGGTTAAATTTTAAAAACAAAAATCCAAATGACAATAGCAGCAGCCAAAATGTCAACGGAGCCAGGGACTCCCAGCCTGTCTCCCATGCTGGTACTAGCCCAGCTTCAAGGTGTGTAGCAGCTGTGATCTGATGAAGGCAGGCACATTCAGCTTAATATGGCCTTT
This sequence comes from Phyllobates terribilis, assembly GCF_046119375.1. Taxonomy (NCBI): domain Eukaryota; kingdom Metazoa; phylum Chordata; class Amphibia; order Anura; family Dendrobatidae; genus Phyllobates; species Phyllobates terribilis. The sequence continues at coordinate 8,111,279 of NW_027362792.1, forward strand.
AACATGCAGATGTCACATGTGCACGTCTTTTCAAAAGGAATAAAATGGGAAGGGAAATGTTAGATTTTAAAAACAAAAATCCAAAAATTCAAATGACAATAGCAGCAGCCAAAATGTCAACAGAACTGGGGATTCCAAGCCAGTCTCCCATGCCAGTACTTGCCTGACCTCAAGCTGCATAGCAGCTACAATCTGACAAAGGCTAGCACATTCAGCTTAGAATGGCCAATAACGTGCAGATGTCACATGTGCGCGTCTTTTCAAAAGGAATAAAATGGGGAGGGAAAGGTTAGATTTTAAAAACAAAAATCCAAATGACAATAGCAGCAGCCAAAATGTCAATGGAAGCAGGGATTCCCAGCCGGTCTCCAATGACAGTACTTGCCCAGCCTCAAGCTGCGTAGCAGCTGCGATGTGACGATGGCAGGCAAATTTAGTTTAGTATAGCTGTCGACGTGCAGATGTCACATGTGCACGTCTTTTCAAAAGGAATAAAATGGGGACGGAAAGGTTATATTTTAAAAACACAAATCTAAAAATCCAAATGACAATAGCAACAGCCAAAATGTCAACAGAACCAGGGATTCCCAGCCAGTCTCCCATGCTTGTACTTGCCCAGCCTCAAGCTGCGTAGTGGCTGCGATCAGACGATGGCAATCACACTCAGCTTAGAATGGCCGTTAAAGTGCTGATCTCACATGTGCGCGTCTTTTCAAAAGGAATAAAATGGGGACGAAAAGGTTAAATTTTAAAAATAATAATCCAAAAATCCAAATGACAATAGCAGCAGCCAAAATGTCAATGGAACCAAGGATTCCCAGCCAGTCTCCCATGCCGGTACTGGCCCAGCCTCAAGCTGCTGTGATCTGATGAGGGAAGGCACATTCGGCGTAGAACGGCCGTTGATGTGTAGATGTCACATGTACAGATATCACATATGCGCATCTTTTCAAAAGGAATAATATGGGGAGGAAAAGGTTACATTTTAAAAACAAAAATCCAAATGACAATAGCAGCAGCCAAAATGTTAACAGAATCGGGGATTCCCAGCCAGACTCCCAGCCGGTACTTGCCCCACCTCAAGCTGCATAGCAGCTGCAATCTGATGAGAGAAGGAATATTCCATTTAGAATGGCCGCTAAGGTGCAGATGTCACATGTGCGCGTCTTTTCAAAAGGAATAAAATGGGGAGGGAACGTTAGATTTTAAAAACAAAAATCCAAAAATCCAAATGACAATAGCAGCAGCAAAAATGTCAACGGAACCGGGCATTCCAAACTAGTCTCCCATGCTGTTACTTACCTGGCCTCAAGCTGCGAAGCTGCTGCAATCTGACAAGGGAAGGCTCATTCAGCTTAGAATAGCCGTTGACATACAGATGTCACATGTACGCGTCTTTTCAAAAGGAAAAAAATGGGGAGGGAAAGGTTTGATTTTAAAAACAAAAATCCAAATGACAATAGCAGCAGCCAAAATGTCTACGGAACCAGAGATTCCCAGCAAGTCTCCCATGCCGGTACTTGCCAGGCCTCAAGCTGCCTTGCTGCTGCGATCTGATGAGGGCAGGCACATTCAGATAAGAACGGCCACTGACATACAGATGTCACATGTGCATGTATTTTCAAAAGGAATAAAATGGGGAGGGAAAAGTTAGATTTTAAAAACAAAAATCCAAACGACAATAGCAGCAGCCAAAATGTCAATGGAACTGGGGATTCCCAGCCAGTCTCCCATTCCAGGACTTGCCCTGACTCAAACTGTGTAGCAGCTGTGATCTGATGTGGGCAGTCACATGCAGCTTAGTATGGTCATTAACATGCAGATGTCACATGTGCGCGTCTTTTCAAAAGGAATAAAATGGGGAGAGAAAGGTTAGATTTTAAAAACAAAAATCCAAAAATCCAAATGACAATAGCAGCAGCCAAAATATTAACGGAACTGGGGATTCCCAACCAGTCTCCCATGCTTGTACTTGCTCAGTCTCAAACTGCGTAGCGGCTGCAATCTGACGAGGGCAGGCATATTCAGCTTAGAATGGCTGTTGTTGTGCAGCTGTCACATGTGCGTGTCTTTTCGAAAGGAATAAAATGAGGAGGGAAAGGTTAGATTTTATAAACAAAAATCCAAATTACAATAGCGGCTGCGAAAATGTCACCGGAACCAGTGACTCCCAGCCAGTCTCCCATGATGGTACTTGCCCAGGCTCAAGCTGCATAGCAGCTGCAATATGATGAGTGCAAGCACATTCAGCTTAGAATGGCCATTGATGTGCAGATGTCACATGTGCATGTCTTTTCGAAAGGAATAAAATGGGGAGAGAAAGGTTAGATTTTAAAAACAAAAATCCAAATGACAATAGCAGCAGCCAAAATGACAACGGATTAAGGAATTCCCAGCAAGTCTCCCATGCCAGTACTTGCCCAGTCTCAAGTTGCATAGCACCTGCAATGTGATGAGAGCAGGCACATTCAGCTTAGAATTAGAAATGAGCGTTGTTTTACTGGAACTGTTCGCCAATCTCAAATTCGAGCTGTTTTGGGCGGTGTTCGAGCCGTTCGGCGAACACGAACAATTTGAGAAAAATTCGGCTGTTCGAGGTTATGTTCGATAACTGTTCGTGCACCAAAATCATAACTGGATTTTTTCTCAGTAATGATGAAAATTAATGTTAATACGCAGTTTGAGTGTACAGCGGGGTGGGGGGAGGGGCAGGGGATGGATCTCTGCAGGAATAATGAAGATCTCCATTTTTTTTTCTCTTTCCCACATTTGCAGTGGGGAGGTGCAATCTGTCAGCCTATCAGCAGCGCACACACGGAGCGAAGTGCTTTTTTTCACACAAGCAAGGGCATGTGTCATTGGCAGTGTATGTCACATATCCTTGCCCTATAAGACCAAGCCATTTTCCCCGTCGCCACCATTTTCTCACTGCTACGGCTGCGTGTTAGACGGCACCGCTGTTGCTGTGTGCGCTATACCTTGTTAATTTCAAGCCAATTTTCGCACAAATATACAGATAGCTTGGGAGTAGGGAATAGTTGTGATTGCAGTCCTTTTAAGGACTAGGTTACAGCATTTCCTACGACTTTTATCAGGGAGGTCTTGCTCTTAAATAGATAGGTTGTGGGAGTAAAGACTAATTGTAATTGGAGTCCTTTTCAGGACTAGGTTACATGAGTTCCTATCAGTTTTTGCCAGGCAGGTCTGTGCCAGTGCTGTGCAAGCTTTTTTCACAGCATTTGGCTGAATCTAGCAAAGCTAATCATTTTTGGCCTATTGCAGAGTGTGTTAGTCAGTGGAATAGCCTATCTGTGTTGCAAGATATACCACCTGTGTATAGAATACCAATTTTTTTACTGCACCTAGTGAAGTAAAATCTTTTGGGCATAGCATCATTCTATTAGTCCATCTATACTGACCTCCATCAGGTTGCAAACTGAATATATTTTTTTCTGCATCTACCTCTTAAAAAATATTGGGCTTCTAGCTGTGTGTGGGTCTTGTTCTATTAATCCATCTATACTGACCTCCATCAGGTTGCAAACTGAATATAATTTTTTTCTGCATCTAGCTCTGAAAAAATATTTGGGCTTCTAGCGGTGTGTGGGACTTGGTCTATTAGTCCATCTATACTGACCTCCATCAGGTTGCAAATTAAAAATAATTTTTTTCTGCATCTAGCTCTGAAAAAATATTTGGGCTTCTAGCAGTGTGTGGGACTTGGTCTATTAGTCCATCTATACTGACCTCCATCAGGTTGCAAATTGAATAAAAAAAATTTCTGCATCTAGCTCTGAAAAAATATTTGGGCTTCTAGCAGTGTGTGGGACTTGGTCTATTAGTCCATCTATACTGACCTCCATCAGGTTGCAAATTAAAAATAATTTTTTTCTTCATTTAGCTCTGAAAAAATATTTGGGCTTCTAGCAGTGTGTGGGACTTGTTCTATTAGTCCTTCTATACTGACCTCCAGCAGGTTGCAAATTGAATATAATTTTTTTCTGCATCTAGCTCTGAAAAAATATTTGGGCTTCTAGCGGTGTGTGGGACTTGGTCTATTTGTCCATCTATACTGACCTCCATCAGGTTGCAAATTAAAAATAATTTTTTTCTGCATCTAGCTCTGAAAAAATATTTTGGCTTCTAGCAGTGTGTGGGACTTGGTCTATTAGTCCATCTATTCTGACCTCCATCAGGTTGCAAATTAAAAATAATTTTTTTCTTCATTTAGCTCTGAAAAAATATTTGGGCTTCTAGCGGTGTGTGGGACTTGGTCTATTAGTCCATCTATACTGACCTCCATCAGGTTGCAAATTAAAAATAATTTTTTTCTGCATCTAGCTCTGAAAAAATATTTGGGCTTCTAGCAGTGTGTGGGACTTGGTCTATTAGTCCATCTATACTGACCTCCATCAGGTTGCAAATTGAATAAAAAAATTTTCTGCATCTAGCACTGAAAAAATATTTGGGCTTCTAGCAGTGTGTGGGACTTGGTCTATTAGTCCATCTATACTGACCTCCATCAGGTTGCAAATTGAATAAAAAAATTTTCTGCATCTAGCTCTGAAAAAATATTTGGGCTTCTAGCAGTGTGTGGGACTTGGTCTATTAGTCCATCTATACTGACCTCCATCAGGTTGCAAATTAAAAATAATTTTTTTCTGCATCTAGCTCTGAAAAAATATTTGGGCTTCTAGCAGTGTGTGGGACTTGTTCTATTAGTCCTTCTATACTGACCTCCAGCAGGTTGCAAATTGAATATAATTTTTTTCTGCATCTAGCTCTGAAAAAATATTTGGGCTTCTAGCGGTGTGTGGGACTTGGTCTATTAGTCCATCTATACTGACCTCCATTAGGTTGCAAATTAAAAATAATTTTTTTCTGCATCTAGCTCTGAAAAAATATTTGGCCTTCTAACAGTGTGTGGGACTTGTTCTATTAGTCCTTCTATACTGACCTCCAGCAGGTTGCAAATTGAATATAATTTTTTTCTGCATCTAGCTCTGAAAAAATATTCGGCTTCTAGCTGTGTGTGGGTCTTGTTCTATTAATCCATCTATACTGACCTCCATCAGGTTGCAAACTGAATATAATTTTTTTCTGCATCTAGCTCTGAAAAAATATTTGGGCTTCTAGCGGTGTGTGGGACTTGGTCTATTAGTCCATCTATACTGACCTCCATCAGGTTGCAAATTGAATATAATTTTTTTCTGCATCTAGCTCTGAAAAAATATTCGGCTTCTAGCTGTGTGTGGGACTTGTTCTATTAGTCCATCTATACTGACCTCCATCAGGTTGCAAACTGAATATAATTTTTTTCTGCATCTAGCTCTGAAAAAATATTTGGGCTTCTAGCGGTGTGTGGGACTTGGTCTATTAGTCCATCTATACTGACCTCCATCAGGTTGCAAATTAAAAATAATTTTTTTCTTCATTTAGCTCTGAAAAAATATTTGGGCTTCTAGCAGTGTGTGGGACTTGTTCTATTAGTCCTTCTATACTGACCTCCAGCAGGTTGCAAATTGAATATAATTTTTTTCTGCATCTAGCTCTGAAAAAATATTCGGCTTCTAGCTGTGTGTGGGTCTTGTTCTATTAATCCATCTATACTTACCTCCATCAGGTTGCAAACTGAATATAATTTTTTTCTGCATCTAGCTCTGAAAAAATATTTGGGCTTCTAGCGGTGTGTGGGACTTGGTCTATTAGTCCATCTATACTGACCTCCATCAGGTTGCAAATTAAAAATAATTTTTTTCTTCATTTAGCTCTGAAAAAATATTTGGGCTTCTAGCAGTGTGTGGGACTTGTTCTATTAGTCCTTCTATACTGACCTCCAGCAAGTTGCAAATTGAATATAATTTTTTTCTCCATCTAGTTCTGAAAAAATATTTGGGCTTCTAGCAGTGTGTGGGACTTGTTCTATTAGTCCACCTATACTGACCTCCATCAGGTTGCAAATTAAAACTAATTTTTATCTGCATCTACAGTACCTCTGAAAAAATATTTGGGCTTCTAGCTGTGTGTGGGACTTGTTGTATTAGTCCATCTATACTGACCTCCATCAGGTTGCAAACTGAATATATTTTTTTCTGCATCTACCTCTGAAAAAATATTCGGCTTCTAGCTGTGTGTGGGACTTGTTGTATTAGTCCATCTATACTGACCTCCATCAGGTTGCAAATTCAAAATAATTTTTTTCTGCATCTAACCCAGCCAATAGTTTTGGCCTAATACCACAGTTTGGCCACTCAGCTCTGCTCGGTTACCATCCATTGTTTTTTTGTGCAAACAACTCCAGAGTTGTGAATTAGTTAACCACCAAAATGAGTGGAAAAAGGCCTGCTGCTGGTGGAAAGGGGAATAGGCGTGTTGGGAAGGGGAAAAAAGGTTGTGTCCGTGGGGTAGGTGCAGAAGAAAGACCATCTTCCAGCCAAACTAAAATGTCTACTTCTTTTAGCGGACAATGTGATAAGATCCCTTTCTTACGGCCACGCCAATCGCTACAAATTCCAGATGAGGTACAAAAACAGCAGGTGCTTCAACGGATATCAAGTGCTCCTTTAAGTGGGCTCTCCTCCACATCAACTTCAACATCACAAATACTCCAGTCCTCAAAGGTGTCACCCAAATCGCACTTGCTTCCTCACAGCTCCCAAATCTCCAGCTGCCCGTCTGAGTATGAGGTAGAACAGATGGTTGAGTCTGCAGAGCTGTTTACTCACACTATAGCCTGGGAATCAGAGGTCGACTCCAGCGCTTCTGTGAATCCAGACGAGGAAATGATCTGCACTGATGCCCAGAATCTTTATGAGTCGGATCCAGGACCAGACGCAGAACGTTCTGACCATAATGTAGACCCTCATTCCCAAACTGTAACTCCTGTTGGTGGAGACAATGAGGAAGATGATGATAAGACTCAAAAACCTGATTGGAGCGACAACTTTAGTTTTTTGTCAGGGCAGGAACAGGTTGGCTCTGAGGACGACGGGTGTGATAACGCACAGGGTGATGATGATGAGGTCGGAGATCCCACTTACTGTCAACCCACAGTCAGCCAAGAGATGAGGTCAGCAGAGGAGGTGGAGGAAGATGCTAGTGACGATGAGGTCAGGTTGCGCCTTCCTGGACAGAGACGTAGTACTGGAAGCACGTCAACAACTGCATCCTCAAACACAACTCTGCCTCTCACCACAAGTCGTGGTGGCTCGTCAGGTCGCATGGGTGATAAGCCTTGCATAGCCTGGGCATTTTTTCAGATCGATAAAGATGACCCAACTCGTGTTATCTGTAACATTTGTCAGCAAAAGCTAAGTAGAGGCCAAAAAATACATAGTTTGAGTACTTCATGCATGAACCGGCACATGGACATGAAGCATAAGTTGCAGTGGGAAGCTCAGTGTGCTACAATGCGGCCTAGCCGGCCGGGCCAACCACCGTCTGCCATATCTTGTCCATCCGCGGCCTCTTCATCCTCTGTGACTGGGGGGACAGCAGTCACACGTGTTTTGGGGCGCAGACCTGCCACCTCTTTACCTGCAACAGCCAGCGTGATTGGCAGGTCATCATTTTCTTTGGAGGTGGTAACACCAGCTGGTGTTGAGCGCTGTCCGACATCGATAGCACCACCTTTGGATCAAGGCAACCTAACATGTCCGCCTGCACCTTCCTCACAGACCGGCAGTTTGCCGGGGACACCCTTATCAACCCCGTCTAAGCACAATAGCCAGCCCTCGGTCCCTCAGATGTGGACAAGTAAAAGACCATTTCTTCCTAGCCATGAGATAGCTAAGAGGTTGAATTTCACCATCTGCAAGCTCTTGGCTACAGAAATGCTGCCTTTCCGCCTAGTGGACACAGAGGATTTTCGAGACCTTATGTCCGTCGCAGTGCCCCAGTACCAGATGCCCAGTCGGCACTACTTCTCAAAGAAAGGTGTGCCTGCGCTCCACCAGCATGTCGCACACAACATCACCGCTTCTTTGAGAAACTCTGTGTGTGACAGGGTGCATTTCACCACAGACACTTGGACGAGTAGGCATGGACAGGGGCGTTACATGTCGCTGACTGGGCACTGGGTAACTATGGTGACAGCAGGACAAGGGGCTGCTGTCCAAGTCTTGCCGTCCCCACGAGTTGTGCGTCAATCCTCTTTATGTCAAAGTTCCTCCACTGCTTCTGCCTCCTCAACCTCCTCTCGGTCTTCCACCTGCACCCAAAGCCTGTCTGGTCATGCCACAAGCTTTCTAACTGCGCAGAAGGGATCCTGCACACCTCCTTACTATGCTGGCAGTAGGGCTCAACGTCATCAGGCGGTTTTTACATTGAAATGTCTGGGAAATGTGAGTCACACAGCTGAGGAGTTGTGGTCAGCTCTGGAGAACCAATTTCATGAATGGTTGTCTCCACTGGACCTGAAACCAGGGAAGGCCGTGTGCGACAATGCTGCAAACCTGGGTGCGGCCCTTCGCCGGGGCAATGTCACACACGTGCCTTGTATGGCTCACGTGTTGAACCTGGTTGTCCAGCAATTTTTAGCCCACTATCCCAGATTAGATGGCCTTCTGCAGAGGGCGCGGTCACTGTGTGCTCACTTCCGCCGTTCGCATCCCGCAGCTCAGCGACTTACATCTCTATAGAAGTCGTTGGGCCTGCCACTTCACCGCCTAAAATGCGATGTGCCTACCCGGTGGAATTCAACTCTGCACATGTTGCAGCGACTGTGGCAGCACCGACAAGCCCAGGTGCAATACGTTCTGACGTATAGCCTGGGCCAACGAGATTCAGAGGTGGGGCAAATCACGCTGGAGGAGTGGTCTCAGATCAGGGACCTATGCACCCTTCTGCACAGTTTTGAAATGGCGACGAAGATGTTTAGTGCTGACGATGCCATTATCAGCATGACTATTCCGGTGATTTACATGCTGGAGCACATGTTAAACAGAATTCGGAGTCAGGTGGTGGCACAAGAGGAGGTGGAGGAAGTAGAGGAGGAGGAGTTGTATGCGGAAGGGCTAACATCTGCAAGGTCCAGACGGTCGACAGCACCAAGGCGGCAGACATGTGAGGGTGGGGGAGATGATTTTACCAGGGCGCATGGTAGCAGCCAAACTAGTGAGGAAGGTGCAGGAGCCCAGGAAGAAGTGGAGGACGAACTGATGGAAGACTCATCAGATGAGGGAGACCTTGATCACATTTCTGTTGTGCGAGGTTGGGGGGAGAGGACAGAGGAAGGAAGCATGATTGTTACCTCGCCACCAACACAACAGGGACTTGGTGCTCCTGGATGCGCAACACACATGAGTGCCTTCTTGCTGCACTACCTGCAACATGACCCTCGAATTGTGAGAATTAGAAATAATCCTGACTACTGGGTTGCCACACTGTTAGATCCCCGGTACAAAAGTAAATTTGCAGAAATTATTCCTGCCATAGAAAGGGATGCACGCATGCAGGAGTATCAGCAGAGACTGTTGCAGAATCTTACATGTGCTTTTCCACAAAATACCAGTGGTGCACGTAGTGAATCTCACAGTTCCAACTTGCCAACCGTGGGACCGTCAAGTGTTCAGCACTCAAACCGTAACAGAACCACAGTATCTGCTGGTAACATCAATTTTGCGGAATCATTTCACCACTTTTTTAGCCCATCCTTTGCAAGGCCACAGGAGACAAGAAGTCTGACACATAGTCAACGCCTAGAGACGATGGTACAGGAGTATCTCCAAGTAAACATTGAAGCCACGACTGTGTCACTGGACCCTTGCTCTTTTTGGGCTTCCAATCTGGATAAATGGCCGGAGCTAGCCACTTACGCCTTGGAGATCTTGTCATGCCCCGCAGCCAGCGTTCTGTCTGAACGTGTGTTCAGCGCTGCTGGTGGTGTGCTGACAGATAAGCGCACGTGGCTCTCCACTGATAATGTAGACAGACTCACGTTCATAAAGATGAACAAATCATGGATCCGAAACGACTTTTCTACCCCTGTGTCATCCTGGGGAGAGTAAAAGCTTGATGATTGGTTAAAATCACCCTACCAACCGTTTTAAGCTTTCAAATTACTAATCATGTTTATCTGTATCTTGACTGGAAAATAATTTGGGCTTTGTAGCAGTGTGCAGCACTGATCCTATTAGGCCATCTATACTAAAGCTTCACCAGATTAAAAATTAATAATAATTTTCAGCTGCATCTAGCCCGGAAAATAATTTTGGGGCTCCGAGATGCGCAAGACACATAAGTGCCTTCTTGCTGCACTACCTGCATCATGACCCTCATATTGTCAGAATTCGAAGTAATCATGACTACTGGGTTGCCACACTCTTAGATCCCCCAAACTTTTCGATCAACCTTTTCATTTTAATAAAGACCAAAAAAATGGTCATTTTTGAAATTATAAGCATTAGCAGGTTGTTAGAAACTGAAATCAAACAGTTTTCAACTCAAAACTTTATTCTAGATGATGTTACATTTTCACATAGGACCCCTTGTTCGAAAGGAGCTTCTGAACTCTCTCGTCCATTGAATTTGTCAGGTTTTGGATGGTTTCTGCTTCAATTGTTTTGCATGAGGACAGAATACCCTCCCAGAGCTGTTGCTTAGATGTGAACTGCCTCCCGCCATCATAGACACTCCTTTTAATGATGCTCCAAAGGTTCTGAATGGGGTAGAGGTCAGGGGAGCATGGGGGTCACACCATAAGTTTGTCCCCTTTTATGCCCATATCAGCCAGAGATGCAGATGTTTTATGTGCAGCATGAGATGGTGCATTATCATGCAGAAAAATGATCTTGCTGTGAAATACACGGTTCTTCTTCTTGAACCATGGCAGGAACTGCTGTTTGAGAAAATCCACATACATTATGGAGTTCATCTTTAGCGCCTTCAGGGATCCTAAAGGGGCCGACAATCTCTCTCCCCATGATTCCAGCCCAAAACATTACTCCACCTCCTCCTTGTTGGCGCTGTAGCCGTGTTTGCGTGGGGTGTCCATCAACCAGCCATCCTCCACTCCATCCATCTGGACCATCGAGCGCTGCACGGCACTCATCCGTGAACAAAACAGTTTTGAAATCAGTCTTCATGTAATGTTTGGCCCACTGGAGCCGTTTCTGCTTGTGTGAAGTGGATAGAGGAGGTCGACAGGATGGCGTATGCACAGCTGCAAACCTCTGAAGGACCCTGCATCTTGTTGTTCGGGGGATGTTGGAGGCACAAGCAACTTCAAAAACTTGTCTGCTGCTATGACAAGGCTTTTTTGCCGCTGCTCTTTCAACCTGACGTAATTGCCTGTAGGAAAGAGTCCTCAATTTGCCCTTATCAGCACGCACACGTGTGTACTGTGAATCAGCTACATACTTCTTGATTGCCAAGACACTTCATCCTGATCATCGCACAATGTTGATTGTAGTCATGCCTTGACCTAAACACTCCACAATTTGTTGCTTCTCAGCAGCCGACACATCCTTTTTCTTTCCCATTTTGGCAGAAAATGTAGGCTGCTTAATAATGTGAGACAGCCTTCTTAAGTAGTCTTGCCTTTCATTGGACACACCTGCCAAACTAATTAGCATAGGTGTCTGCAATTGCTTACAGTGATATAAAGAGCCCTGACACACATCACCATCAATGAGTTTAACTGACAAACAAACAAATTCTTCCCTTATCACTCCTAAACACTTTTTGCATAATAATTTGGAACGCAGTGTACATGTGCTTTTCCACAAAACACCAGTGGTTCACGTAGTGAATCTTACAGTTCTAACTTGCCAACCGTGGTCTGTATGGAGTTGTTCAATAAAGGGCCCAAAATTAAGATAACATAGATGGGAGAGGTCTCTATGAATAGGAATTCCTAAGTATTTGATACCCTGTGAGGGCCAGGCAAAGGGAAAGTTGGACTGGATGGAATCCTATATGGATTTGGGGAGGGAGACATCGAGGGCCTCAGACTTCGCTGCATTGATTTTAAAATTTGACCATGTAACAAAGTGATCTATTTCAGCCATAACAGCATGGATGGATATATGTGATTGAGTGATATATACTAGGACATCATCAGCAAATAGAGAGCACTTGTACTCGGTGACTCCCACCTCAATCCACCTAATATTGGGGTTATGGCGAATTGATGAGAGCAGGTGCTCCGTCACTAGGATGTATAAGAGAGGGGACAGAGGACATCCCTGCCTTGTCCCATTGGTGATTGTGAAAGGTGATGAAAATGTTCTGATGCACCCCCTGGGCCTTGGGACACCCGGAGCCGGACCCTTTTTGGTGGATGCTGGTGGTTGTAGTCTTCGTGGCGGCGACCCGGTTCCGTGGCTCAGGGTGGTCAAACAAGTGGCGGAACTATTTATGTGGTTTTGATGTTTAAATGTCCGACTACGCCACCCGTGGATTGCAGTCAGAGTGAACCGCCGCTGCAGGGCAGACCGCTGAGGCTGGTGTTGTGGGTGCAGCAGAGTGTAGCATAACTCCCCACGAGAGGAGTATAGCCTCAGGGCAGTGTATGCGGAGGATGGGGGTGATGGTGCAGGGCAGCAGCAGTAACGACACGGAGTCATTCATGCAGTCCAGGGCCTTTACTCACAGTTCTTATTATCCAGACCACGTCTGCAGGTAACGGCTGCCCACGTCGTACTGTGCTCACCAGGTGAGGGCTCAGACAACTCCCAGATATCTTTGGAGCGCTTCACAGGACCCCCTTTGTGTGTCCTTTGTCTGGCCTTTCTTACCAACCCTTCTGTCCGGCTGCCTCGGGCCTCCTCTTGGTAAACTTGGCGCCAGTTTCCCTGACTCTATGTGGTGCCTTCCTAGCGGGTGTAGCGAGGGGCTGAGCCACATAAAATGTCACAGCCTCCGGTTTCTAGCTGAGGGTCGTTTCCTGCCTCCACTAGTTCGGGGACCGGTTTCCCCCTTTGGCCTGACCCCTCCACGCAGGTGGATTCGGGCGTGCGGTGGCGACTCGCCCATCCGCACCCCTGGGATCCCTTCATTCCTCATTCCTGGAGCCCTCTCTGCTCCTCTTCCTTCCCTCTCCCTCTTCCAGGCCTGGGCCTCTGTTACTAGGCCCACCTCCGGAGCAGAGCTCATGCAGAGCCCCTGCTCCCTGCCACCTCTGCTCAGACTTCTCTGCACTGAACTAAGATGGTGCCCACCTTTTATACTCCCTTCTCAATGCACCCAGGAACTTCTTCCTCCCTGCTCCTGCACTACAGGGTTCCCCTTCCTCAGTGTTCCCTCCCCCCACTCCAGCCAGGGACAGGGACTGTCGTGCCCATCTCAGAGGCATATTGGTCGCCCTGCCCTACGGCAATGTGGTGTAATGCATGCAGGTGTCGGGTCCTGATCCACACTCCATCCTTACCTGAGAGTGAGATATCACACCTCTGGATGAGGTGCAATACCTCTGTAGCAACCGAGTCCTCAGGGTGCTACAGTTCCATTTATCTTCAGCCTAGGTGACGTATTGTGATACAGGGCCGTGATTTTGGCTATAAAAGGGTCCCCTAGACCCCTACCCCAAGCTTTTTAAGAGAATCTTATATGGCGTGCCAGGAGACTCTATGGAATGCTTTCTCAGCATCCAACGAGAGTATCTAATTACAAATTTTTAACTGCATCTAGCCCAGGAAATAAATTGTGCCTAGTAGCAGTGTTTGCTAGTCAGTGGATTATCCCGGCTGTTAAGCAAGCTACACCACCTGTAGTTTGGACACTTAATTTTTTCAAAGGAAATGCTTCGGGACCACGGGATACTCAGTGAAGAGCATCAGGAGGCACCCCAAGGCATAGGGGCTGGGACTGGCAGTAGGATGCCTTGCGGTGGACAGCCGAGCTCGATCCTGATAAAAGCTTTTTAAGTGCAGCAGCTTTAGTGGACGATACTGGAGCTGGAATTACGCAGCTGCTGGCATGAGACTTGCATACCAATAGATCCTTGTAAATGGATTTAAAGTGTATTCATTCAAATTAGAGAGACAATTTAAATTAAAAAGCTTAGAGCTGCCTCCACCACAGGGGGGTTCGCTCGACCCACCAGCGGACAGGCACCAGTATTGGGAGAGGGGGGCTGGCCATCAGGGTTCACCGCGGCTCTGGCACAAACCTGGCGACACAGAGGTGGCACGGGCAGGAGCGGACTGAACGTGTCGGCTTCTCACTTTTTGGATTTTAGAAGGGCATGACATGCCTATATCTGTGTCTCCCCCTCCTTTTACTCCTCCACCTCTTTTCATTTTGCATGACTATATGTACTTGTCACTTTTCCATGTGTTAGTTGTGTCTTCTGAGCAGTTTGTCAGCTTTTGGACACCTTTGAAGGTGTTTTCTATGTGTTTCTATGTGGTTTTTTTTGGATGCCATTGGTTTTAACGGTGTTCGAAGGTGTTCGACGAACACACGGGTGTTTGACGAACCGAACCGAACTCGAACACTACGGGGGTGGCTCAACACTACTTAGAATGGCCGTTGACGTGCAGACATCCCATGTGCGCGTCTTTTCAAAAGGAATAAAATGGGGAGGGAAAGCTTAGATTTTAAAAACAAAAATCCAAAAATTCAAATGACAATAGCAGCAGCCAAAATGTAAATGAAACTGGGGATTTCCAGCCAGTCTCCGCTGCCAGTACTGGCCTGGCCTCAAGCTGTGTAGTGGCTGCAATATTATGATGGCAGGCACATTCAGCTTACAACGGCGGTTGACGTGCAGTTGTCACATGTGCGCATCTTTTCAAAAGGAATAAAATGGGGAGGGAAAAGTTTGATTTTAAAACAAAAATCCAAATGACAATAGCATCAGCCAAAACTTCCATTCAACCGGGGATTCCCAGGCAGTCTCCCATGCCTGTACTTGCCCAACCTCAAGCTGTGTAGCAGCTGCAATCTGATGAGGGCAGGAACATTGAGCATAGAATGGCCGCTGATGTCACATGTGCGCGTCTTTTCAAAAGGAATAAAATGGGGAGGGAAAGGTAAAATTTTAAAAACAAAAATCCAAATGACAATAGCAGCAGCCAAAAAGTCAACAGAAACAGGGATTCCCAGCCAGTCTCCCATGCTGGTACTTTCCCAGCTTCAAGCTGCGCAGCAACTGCAATCTGACAATGGAAAGCACATTCAGCTTAGAATGGCTGTTAACGTGCAGAAGTCACATGTGCGCGTCTTTTCAAAAGGAATAAAATGGGGAGGGAAAGGTTAGATTTTAATAACAAAAAAACAAAAATCCAAATGACAATAGCAGCAGCCAAAATTTCAACGGAACGGGGGATTTCCAGCCAGTCTCCCATGCCGGTACTTTCCCAGCCTCAAGGTGCATAGCGGCTGCGATCTTACTAGGGCAAGCACATTTAAATTAGAATTGCCTTTGATGTGCAGATGTCACATTTGCGCGTCTTTTCAAAAAGAATAAAATGGGGAGGGAAAGTCTAGATTTTAAAAACAAAAATCCAAAAATCCAAATGACAATAGCAGCTGCCAAAATGTCAACAGAATCAGGGATTCCCAGCCAGTCTCCCATGACGGAACTTGCCCACTCTCAAGGTGTGCTGTGGCTGCGACCTGACGAGGGATGACACATTCAACTTAGAATTGCCATTGAGGTGCAGATGTCACATGTGCCCGTCTTTTCAAAAAGAATAAAATGGGGAGGGAAAGGATAGAATTTAAAAACAAAAATTCAAAAATCCAAATGACAATAGCAGCAGCCAAAATGTCAACGGATCCTGGAATTCCCAGACAGTCTCCCATGCCAGTACTTGCCGAGCCTCAAGCTGCGTAGAGGCTGTGATCTGATGTGGGAAGGGACATTCAGCTAAGAATAGCCGTTGACACGTAGATATCACATGTGCACGTCTTTTCAAAAGGAATAAAATGGGAAGGGAAAGGTTAGAATTTAATAACAAAAATCCAAACGAAAATAGCAGCAGCTGAAATGTCAACAGAACAGGGGATTCCCAGCTAGTTTCCCATGCCTGTACTTGCCCGGCCCCAAGCTGCGTAGCGGCTGCAATCTGACGAGGGCAGGCACATTCAGCTTAGAACGGCCGTTGACCTGCAAATGACAGATGTGCGCATCTTTTCAAAAGGAATAAAGTGGGGAGGGAAAAGTTAGATTTTAAAGACAAAAATAGTAGCAGCCAAGATGTCAATGGAATCGGGGATTCCCAGCCAGGCTCCAATGCCGGTAATTGCCCAGCCTCAAGCTGCCTAGCGGATGTGATCTGATGAGAGCAGGCACATTCAGCTTAGAATGGCCGTTGATGTGTAGATGCTCCATGTTCACGTCTTTTCAAAATGAATAAAATGGGGAGGGAAAGGTTAGATTTTAAAAACAAAAATCCAAATGACAATAGCAGCAGCCAAAATGTCAATGGAACCGGGGATTCCCAGCCAGTCTCCCGTGCCAGTACTTGCCCGGCCTCAAGCTGAGTAGCGGCTGCCATCTGACGATAGAAGGCACATTCAGCTTAGAATGACCGTTGATATGCAGAAGTCACATGTGCGCGTCTTTTCAAAAGGAAAAAAATGGGGAGGGAAAGGTTAGATTTTAAAAACAGAAATCCAAAAATCCAAATAACAATAGCAGCAGCCAAAATTTCAACGGAACCAGGGATTCCCAGCCAGTCTCCCATTCCAGTACTTGCCCAGCCTCAAGCTGTGTAGTGGCTGCGATCTGACGAAGGCAGACACATTCAGCTTAGTATGGCCATGAACTTGCAGATGTCACATGTGCATGTCTTTTGAAAAGGAATAAAATGGAGAGGGAAAGGTTAGATTTTAAAAACAAAAATACAAAAATACAAATAACAAAAGCAGCAGCCAAAATGTCAACGGAACTGAGGATTCCCAGCCAATCTCCCAAGCTGGTACTTGCCCAACCTCAAGCTATGTAGCAGCTGTGATCTGACAAGGGCTAGCACACTCAGCTTAGAATTGCTATTGATGAGCAGATGTCATCTGTGCGCGTCTTTTCAAAAGGAATAAAATGGGGGGAAAGGTTAGATTTTAAAAACAAAAATCCAAATGACAATAGCAGAAGCCAAAATGTCAACGGAACCGTGATTCCCAGCCAGTCTCCCATGCCAGTACTTGCCCAGCCTCAAGCTTCGTAGCAGCTGTGATCTGACAAGGGGAGGCACATTCAGCATAGAATGGCCTTTGACGTACGGATATCACATGTGCGCGTCTTTTCAAAAGGAATAAAATGGGGAGGGAAAAGTTAGATTTTAAAAACAAAAATCCAAATGACAATAGCAGAAGCCAAAATGTCAACAGAACCGTGATTCCCAGCCAGTCTCCCATGCCAGTACTTGCCCAGCCTCAAGCTTTGTAGCAGCTGTGATCTGATGAGGGCAGGCACATTCAGCTTAGAATTGCTATTGATGAGCAGATGTCATCTGTGCGCGTCTTTTTAAAAGGAATAAAATGGGGGGAAAGGTTAGATTTTAAAAACAAAAATCGAATGACAATTGCAGCAGCCAAAATGTCAACAGAATCGGTGAATTACAGCCAGTCTGCCATGCCAGTACTTGCCCGGCCTCAAACTGCGTAGCGGCTTTGATCTGAAGAGGGAAGACACATTCAGCTTAGAATGGCAGGTGACATGCAGATGTCACATGTGCGCATCTTTTCAAAAAGAATAAAATGGGGAGGGAAAAGTTAGATTTTAAAAGCAAAAATTAAAAAAATCCAAATGACAATAGCAGCAGCCAAAATGGCACGTCTTTTCAAAATGAATAAAATGGGGAGGGAAAGGTTAGATTTTAAAGACAAAAATCAAAATGACAATAGCAGCAGCCAAAATGTCAACGGAACTGGAGATTGCCAGCCAGTCTCCTATGCCGGCACTTGCCCGGCCTAAAAGTGCTTAGCGGCTGTGATCTGATGAGGGAAGGACATTCAGCTTAGAATTGCCATTGGCGTGTGGATGTCACATGTGCGCGTCTTTTCAAAAGGAATAAAATGGGGAGGGAAAGGTTAGATTTTAAAAACAAAATTCCAAATGACAATATCAGCAGCCAAAGTGTCAACAGAACCAGGGACTCCCAGCCAGTCTCCCATGCCAGTACTTGCCAGGCCTCATGCTGTGTAGTGGCTGCGTTCTGACAAGGGTAGGCACATTCAGCTTACAATGACCGTTGACGTGCAGATGTCACATGTGCGCATCTTTTCAAAAGGAATAAAATGGGGAGGGAAAAGTTAGATTTTAAAAACAAAAATCCAAATGACAATAGCAGCAGCCAAAATGTCTACGGAATCGGGGATTCTCAACCACTCTCCCAGGCCCGTACTTGCCTAGCCTCAAGCTGTGTAACGGCTGCGATCTGACGAGGGAAAGCACATACTGCTTAGAATGGCCGTTGACATGAAGATGTCACATGTGCGCGTCTTTTCAAATGGAATAAAATGGGGAGGGAAAGGTTAGATTTTAAAAACAAAAATCAAAAAATCCAAATGACAATAGCAGCAGCCAAAATGTCAACGGACAGGGGATTCCCAGCCAGTCTCTCATTCAGGTACTTGCCTGGCCTCAAGCTGTTTAGCTGCTGTGATCTGACGAGGGTGGGCACATTCAGCTTAGAATAGCCGTTGACGTGTGAATGTCACATGTGCACGTCTTTTCAAAAGGAATAAAATGGGTAGGGAAAGGTTAGATTTTAATAACAAAAATCAAAAAATCCAAATGACAATAGCAGCAGCCAAAATGTCAACAGAACCTGGGATTCCCATCCAGTCTCCCATGCCAGTACTTGCCCAGCCTCAAGGTGCGCAGCGGCTGCAATCTGATGAGGGCAGGCACATTCAGCTTAGAATGGCCATAGACATGCAAATGTCACATGTGCCCGTCTTTTCAAAAGGAATAAAATGGGTAGGGAAAAGTTAGATTTTAAAAACAAAAATCCAAATGACAATAGCTGCAGCCAAACTGTCATCGGAACCAGGGATTCCCAGAGAGTCTCCCATACCAGTACTTGCTCAGCCACAAGCTGCATAGCGGCTGCGATCTAATGAGGGAAGGCACATTCAGCTTAGAATGGCCGTCGATGTGCAGATGTCACATGTGCGCATCTTTTCAAAAGGAATAAAATGGGGAGGGAAAGCTCATGTTTTTAAAAACAAAAATCCAAAAATTCAAATGACAATACCAGCAGCCAAAATTTCAATGGAACCAGGGATTCCCAGCCAGTCTCCCATGATGGTACTTGCCCAGCCTCAAGCTATGTAGCAGCTGCGATCTGATGAAGGAAGGCACACTCAGCTTAGAATGGCCGTTGATTGGAAGATTTCAAATGTGCACGTCTTTTCAAGAGGAATAAAATGGGGAGGGAAAGGTTAGATTTTAAAAACAAAAATCCAAATGACAATAGCAGCAGCCAGTCTTCCATGCCAGTACTTGCCTAGCATCAAGCTGTGTAGCGACTGCGATTTGACGAGGGAAAGCACATACTGCTTAGAATGACCGTCGACATGAAGATGTCACATGTGCGCGTCTTTTCAAATGGAATAAAATGGGGAGGGAAAGGTTAGATTTTAAAAACAAAAATCCAAATGACAATAGCAGCAGCCAAAATGTCAACGGAACCGGGGATTCCTATCTAGTCTCCCACAAAGGTACTTGCCCAGCCTCAAGCTGCATAGCAGCTGCGATCTGACGAGGGAAGTCACATTCAGCTTAGAATGGCCGGTGACCTGCAGATGTCACATGTGCGCGTCTTTTCACAAGGAATAAAATGGGGAGGGAAAGGTTAGATTTTAAATACAAAAATCCAAATGACATTACCAGCAGCCAAAATGTCAATGGAATCGGGGATTCCCAACCAGTCACCCATGCTGATACTTGCCCAGCCTCAATCTGCATAACAGCTGCGCTCTGATGAGGGAAGGCACACTCAGCTCAGAATGGCCGTTGATGAGCAGATGTCACATGTGCGTGTGACACCCCAGGGGTCTGGTTGCCACAGTAATAGAGATATTATGTCTGAGAGCAAGTGGGAGGTTTCTCTGGTCAGGAGCCATAAGCATGCAACACTGCCCGCCCAGACCTGGGAGGGGAGGAATCTGCCCTTATAAACTGGGTCTGGGGCGGGATTAGGTGAGACAGAGATAGAGCCTGCAGAACAAGCAGAGCAGTCAGAGCCTAGAATGAAGCTGCAGACACAGGAAAAGCTACATCAGGAGCTCTGTAGGAGCAGAGGCAGAAGGCCAGGGGCTGTGAGCAGAGATATAGCTCGCCCTGGCTGAAGTTACTAAAACCGGACACAGGAGTCCGAGACTGTGGGGACTGATATATTCCCAGCAGCAGAAATCAGCTGGCAGGGGATTCCAGGTCCTCTGGCCATAGAAGCCCGGAGGCTCAGTCACAAAGAAGGGACCATTTAGAAAAAAACGCAGCACTACTGGACCTGGGTGCATGAGTTGGGTCCAAAGCCTTGAAATGTCGCGATAACCTCAGCACACCAAATGTTATAATAAGATACTTTTATTTGCAGTCCACACTAAAGACGTTTCGGTCGACAAGAACTTCATCAGTGTACTGCATGTAAACAAAATGAACAGATATAGAATACAAACATTATAGTGATAATAAAGTCACAGATTATGTATACAAAACATATAAATAAAGGTCTATGTGTCTATGTAACCTTTTGTCCAACAGTAAAGCAAAAAAAGGGGGCAACCTACCAAGTTACTGGGATTGGAGCAGGAAAAGAGAAGGAGATGGGACCCAATACAGGGATTCCTATGGAGAAAGTGCATACTATGAGGTAATGGAAGGATATATGGGGCTATAATGGGGTGAGGACTATAAGGGAGGTAGACATACCGTTTGTGCCATGAAGTATAGGACAGGTGCTGTATCGATCGCGGTATCCACCGCTGGATGTGAGCAGTGTGCACGACTTGGAGACTGGCTACAAATATTATTAGAGGAGAGGAGGGTTTGGCTGCCAGCCAATGAGGAAGTTTGAATGTGCTGGTAATTAGCGCTCGATGCGGTGACGTCACAGGAAGTGACGCGAAAAAGGGAGTGCCGGCATCTGATTGGTCCGGCGCCGCGCATGCGCACGTGCGTGCGTGTCAGCCGACGTGTAGGTGCGTTCCAGGGACCAGGAAGTGGTTTCTGTATCGAAGTGATGTGTTCCACTGCCGGAAAAGAATGGCAAGGAGCGTTCCACCATCGAGAGAAGGGGTTGCAGAGTGCAGGAGGGATATAGGAGAATGAGGATGGGTATGGATCCTTCATCTGAAATATGAAATACAATGTTAAATCGAGTTATAAGACACAGTGCAGTAAAACACACAGGAATACTGCTATGATACCCTTATACAGCCAATCGCCACATTATAGATAAGCATACATGAATCTTGGTCCCTATTAATAAATGGCAAATGAATATCGGATTGCGGGTGTTAACTCCTTGTAATGTAAAAAGTATAAACATATAAATAAACCTAGGTCCCTATTGGGACGGATTGGGACCAGGTAGGTTTAGATGAATGATTGCAGATCATAGTCCTTGTTAAGTCCTTTGGGATGAAGGGACTGCAGTTCATGAATCCAGAATGCCTCTCTCTGCTTGAGGGTCTGGATTCGATTACCCCCACGACGGGGTGGTTTAATTTGCTCTATAACTTGAAACCGCAATTGGGACACATTGTGTCCTGCTGCCGTGAAGTGTTGGGGGAGAGGTAGAAGTAAATTTTTGCATCTGATGGTATATTTGTGCTTGGAGATTCTATCTTTAATGGGTTGGGTCGTTTCCCCCACGTAGACAAGGCCGCAAGGGCACTTAACTAGGTATACGACAAAATTTGTATCACAGGTGTAGTAATCCTTAATTGTATATTTCCTGCCTGTTTGTGGATGATGAATAGTATCGCCTCTAAGGAAGTTATGGCACTGATGGCATTGGAGACATGGGAAGATTCCTTTCTTAGGAGTTTGTAGAAATCTTTGGCGGGAACCAAGGGACGTTGTCCCTATGTCAGCACGGACTAATGAGTCTCTGATGTTTGGTGCTCTTTTGAAGCACGGTAAGAAGGGTTAATGAAAGGATTTGATGGTCGGGTAACCTGTTTGGAGAATATTCCAATGTTTCCGTATCGTACGGTGTATAGTGTAAGCTAGGGGGTGATATGTGTGGACAAATGGAATGCGATCAGTTGTGTCTGGTCGTGGTTGTGTGCGGCTGTCCTGTGACTCACGTAGAAGATACTGAGGGTATCCTCTTTCTTCAAATTTCCGTGTCATTTCTTTTAATCTGACTTCGCGTAATGTTGTATCGGACACAATGCGTTCAACCCTCTGAAATTGCGATTTGGGGATAGCATGTTTCATAGGGGCTGGGTGGTTGCTTGAAAAAATGTAGTAATGTGTTGCGATCTGTGGGTTTCCTGTAGATGTCAGTGGTTAATAGTCCTTAGCCATCATTGATGACTAAAGTATCTAGGAAGTTGATCTGGTGTGGGTGATAGTTCAGAGTGAAATGTAGACCAGGGCAGGCGGTGTTGAGGGACCTGCAGAATTCATCTAAGGTGTCCTGGGAACCTGTCCAGATGCAAAAGATGTCGTCTATGTAACGCTTCCATAAAATGGAATGCTCTTGGAACAGTTGATTCTTATATACAAACTGTGTCTCAAAAGTAGACATGTAACAGTTTGCGTAAGGGGGGGCTACATTTGAGCCCATTGCGGTCCCCTTGGTCTGCACGTAAAATGTATCCTGAAAGAGGAAGTAATTGTGTGTAAGAACTATTGTTAGTAGTTCTACGGCTAGATCTATAATCGATGGATTGGTGTTTGAGTCCTTCAGCATTTGTTCAACCGCTTGGATACCCCGGTCATGGGGAATCGATGTATAGAGACTTGTGACATCTAGGGACACTAAGATGGCTTCTGGAGGAACTTGTTTGAGTGCTTTCATAGTCTCTAAAAAGGCCCCTGTGTCTAATAGATAAGATGGACTTTTTTGGGTAAGTGGTGTAAGAATCTTTTCTAAGAAAATTGCAAGGGGTGATAAAATAGAATCCGTGGAGGCCACTATGGGGCGCCCAGGAGGTTTGGTGAGACTTTTGTGGATTTTGGGTAGGACATAAAATACCGGTATGATTGGATGTGGATTAATTAAATACTCGTACGTTTTCAAGTCAAATCACCTTGGCTGTTAAAAACCGTTGTAGTGTCGAAATGATGAGTGTCTGTGTTTTTGTAGTCAGGTCCGTAGAGAGTTTACGGTATGTGGACTCATCACTAAGTTGTCTCAAAATTTCCGAGATGTAATCGCACTTGTTCATGACTACTATCGCTCCACCTTTGTCAGCTGGCTTTATAATCAAATCTTTGTCCTCTTGCAGGCTCCGTAGGGCCTGTCGATCAAGGGGAGAGAGATTGGTCTGATAATGTGCCCTTCCCTAGTCGATATTGGAGCGTAATTGGTGAAACTGTTATGTTCTGCTACCAAAGCTAAGGAAAGAGAGGAGATCTGTCCCTACTATAGGACTCAGCTGAAACCCTACGATGTAACAGGGAACCTGATCCTGCGATCAGACCTGCTAAAGTCCTAATCTAGTCTGTACGGAGACCTATAGATGTGGGGAGGGAATCCCTACAAGTACTAAGGACTGGGAGGAATATGGGACACCTCCTAACAGAAATAGTAGCAGACAGACGAACAAACAAAATAGATAGAACATAGAGGTCCGTAGACCAAGCAAACTAACAGAGTTAGATACAGTGCACAGGCTAGCTAGAAAGTAGATATACAATGAAGTCCAGCAAAGCCAGAAGGGCGGAGCAGGCTTAAATAGACCAACAAGGTCATGAGACCAGCAAAGGAAAAAAAACCTAACAGCAAGGTTCTAACAGTACCCCCCCTTCTAAGAGGATCCTCCGGATCCCCTAGGACCAGGCTTATCAGGAAATCTCCTGTGAAACGCTCTGATAAGTCTGGACGCGGAAACATCATCTGACCTCACCCAAGAGTTATCCTCGGGTCCGAAACCTTTCCAGGCCACAAGATACTGCAAACTACCTCTATACCGTCTAGAGTCAAGGATGCGATAAATTTCATATTCCCCGTCCTCCACCACCGGAGGAACAGAGGCAGAGGCGTCACCATCCGACACAACAGCTTTCTTAACAGAGAGACATGAAATACCGGATTAATTCTCCAGGAGGTAGGAACCTCCAACCTAACAGCAGATTGGTTGACAACCTGAAGCACCTTAAAGGGCCCTACAAACTTGGGACCCAATTTCTTAGAAGGAATCCTCAACCGCAGATTCCTAGAGGACAACCAAACCATGTCACCAACAGCGAACAAAACCTCCTGTCGTTTCCTATCAAAGTAGTCTTTAGATTTTCTGTTGGCCTCCTGAAGATTACCACGCACATCAGTCCAAACTCTTTCCAAATCACCGGAAAAATTCTCCTCCTCAGGCACGGCAGATCCCAACTTGGAGAATGACCCAAACGATGGATGTCTCCCAGAACAACAAAAAAAAAGGCGAACAACCAGCAGAAGAAGATGTATGATTGTTCAGAGCAAATTCGGCAAGTGGCAGAAACTCAGACCACCCCTCTTGATTGTCTGCCACAAAACAACGCAAGAACTGCTCAACATCCTGGTTTTTCCTTTCTGTCTGGCCATTAGATTCAGGATGATATCCGGACGAAAACGACAAATGAATTCCCAACCTGTCACAAAAGGCACGCCAAAAACGAGCCACGAATTGAGGACCCCTATCAGAAACAATGTCAGTAGGAACGCCATGAAGTCTGACAATTTCCTTGACAAAGGCCTTAGCGAGAGTTTTCGCGCAGGGCAGTTTGACAAAGGGAACCAAGTGACACATCTTGCTAAAACGGTCCACGACCACCCAGATGACAGTAAAACCCTCAGAGGGGGGAAGGTCAGTTATAAAGTCCATAGCCAAATGTGTCCAAGGAGCACTGGGGACCTCCAAAGGACAAAGCAACCCCGCAGCAGGAGTATGTGAGGACTTAGATCTAGCACATATAGTACATTGGCGCACCCACTTAATGACTTCCTTCTGCCATCCAGGCCACCAAAAACTGCGACCCACCAGTCTCTTGGTCTCAGAGATTCCGGGATGACCTGCCAACCGAGATTCGTGACACTCAACAAACAAATCTCTCCTAAAGGTCCCAGGCACAAACAACCTCCCATGAGGAGTGTTAGATGGGGCATTCTCCTGAGCTTTAAGAATCTCATCTTCCAAAACGGAGTCCAAAGCAGCTATCACAACACCTTCTTGTAAAATGTTCTCCTCTTTCTCAGCACCGACTATGGGAGAAAAACTGCGAGACAAGGCATCCGCCTTAACATTCTTAGTACCAGGGATGTAAGTAACGGAGAAATTAAACCGCGAGAAAAACAGTGCCCACCTAGCCTGACGGGCATTCAGGCGCTTGGCAGCATCAAGATATATCAGATTTTTATGATCCGTAAGAACCTGAACGGGAAATTCCGCACCTTCCAAGAAGTGGCGCCAGTGTTCAAATGCGAGTTTAATAGCCAATAATTCCCGATTACCAATATCGTAATTCAGTTCAGTCTCCGAAAATTTTTTTGAAAAAAAGGCACAGGGATGTAATCCATCCCCGTTATCCTGAGACAATACTGCGCCAACCCCCACAGAGGAAGCATCAACCTCAACCAAAAACGGCCTAGTAACATCAGGCTGCATAAGGATGGGAGCAGAGGTGAACCTCTCCTTGAGATACACAAAAGCTTCAATGGCCTCAGAAGACCACTGAACCGCATCAGCACCTTTCCTGGTGAGATCAGTCAGAGGTTTGACAATACTAGAAAAATTTTTTGTGAATTTTCTATAGTAATTGGCGAAACCCAAAAACCTCTGTATCGATTTCAAACCAATAGGCCTAGGCCATTCCTGCACAGCCTGAACCTTAACCGGATCCATCTCAAAACCTTTGCTGGAGATAATGTAGCCCAAAAAACTAATTCTCTGTACAGCAAACTCACATTTCTCCAGCTTAGCAAAAAGCGAATTGTCCATTAATAACTGTAATACCTCACGCACGCTCCCCAATGAGACTCCAGATCTGGCGAATAAATCAAAATGTCATCCAAATATACAACCACATTTTTACCGATCAAAGGTCTAAGGATGTCATTAATCAGATTCTGAAAAAATGCAGGAGCATTAGTAAGACCAAAAGGCATAACCAGATTCTCAAAATGACCCACAGGAGTGTTAAAAGCAGTCTTCCATTCGTCACCCTCCTTCATGCGCAACAGATTGTATGCCCCCTTAAGGTCAATTTTAGAGAACCACTTGGCCCCCATTAACTGGTTAAACAGATCAGGAATCAATGGCAGTGGGTAAGGATTGCGTACCGTAATTTTGTTAATCTCACGAAAATCCAGACAAGGACGTAAACCGCCGTCCTTTTTTTTTACAAAAAAAAATCCAACCGCCACAGGAGACTTAGAGGGCCTAATGTGACCGGCGGCCAAACTTGTCTGTATGTATTCCTCCAAAGCCTTCCTCTCAGGAATAGTAAGGTTAAATAAACGACTTTTAGGAAGAGTCGCTCCAGGGACAAATTCAATAGAGCAATCATAGTCTCTATGGGGAGGCAAAACCTGCGATTCCTTCTCAGAAAAAACTCTCCAAAAATCCTGAATAGGAACAGGCAATTCTCCCCTATCCAATGCTGCAATACGCCCGTTACAACACTTGTCATAACATTTATGGCTCCAGGATTTAATTTCACTGGTAGACCAATCCAGTACAGGATTGTGAAATTTTAACCAGGGCAAACCCAATATTACTGGAGAAGGCAAGTTATTCAACACTACCAAATCCAATTTCTCATGGTGAACACCATTAATAGTGAGAGGAAATTCACTGACCTTGAGAGTAATATTCTTCAAAGGGGAGCCATCCACAGAAACCACAGCAATGGGGAATGATAAAGGTTCAGGTTTTAAATTGAGTTTTTCCACGAATCCCCCATCAATTACATTCAGTGTAGACCCGCAATCAACAGACACCCGAAATTCCATTAATTTTTCCTGAGCAATCGTGGAAGCAGCTAAAAATATACCCTTGGAATTTAAACAGGCAATACGGGCGTGACTGACCATTTTTTTTTCTTTCTTCATACGAAGCTCACAGCCTTTAATCAAACGACCAGATTTTCCGCAATAGAAACACAAGCCTTCCGAAAAACGACGGTCTTTTTCTTGAGAGCGAGGTGTCACCGATCCAATCTCCATCGGTTCACCACTGTTAGTACACACATTATCATAACCAGAAACTGACATAGCAGAGGATTTGCTCTCATTAACCCTAGCACGCAGTCTTCTATCCACCCGTATAGCTAATTGCATAGCCTGTTGCAAATCTTCAGGTGTAGGATAAGCAATTAGCAGGTCTTTAACCCTTTCACTGAGCCCAGCAAGAAATAGACTTTTCAGAGCAGAATCGTTCCACCCTGTTTGAGTGGACCAACGACGAAAATGAGTACAATATTTTTCCACATTACCTGATCCTTGTTTTAAACGTCTCAACTCAGTCTCAGCTGATGCGACACGGTCAGGATCATCATATAATAGTCCTAAAGCAGAAAAAAAACTATCCACTGATCTGAAGCATGTATCACTAGGTTGCAAAGAAAAGGCCCACTCCTGAGGCTCTTTGCGCAAAAGTGACATTATGGACCCTACGCGCTGGGATTCATCCCCAGAGGACTTGGGTCTCAAACAAAAATACAATAAGCAAGCATTTTTAAATGAAAAAAATTCTCGATGTTCACCAAAAACTAAATCCGGCAAACATACCTTAGGCTCCAAGAAATATGCTCCAGGACAGTTACTCACGTGCTGACGGAGCTCGGCCACTTCCAGAGAGAGTCCCTGCAGGTGTTTAGCCAAATCCTGAACCGACACCATGATGGAACAGAAAAATCTTTCCTTAGAGAATTTGCAGGCTGGACTTACTGTTATGTTCTGCTACCAAAGCTAAGGAAAGAGAGGAGATCTGTCCCTACTATAGGACTCAGCTGAAACCCTACGATGTAACAGGGAACCTGATCCTGCGATCAGACCTGCTAAAGTCCTAATCTAGTCTGTACGGAGACCTATAGATGTGTGGAAGGAATCCCTACAAGTACTAAGGACTGGGAGGAATATGGGACACCTCCTAACAGAAATAGTAGCAGACAGACGAACAAACAAAATAGATAGAACATAGAGGTCCGTAGACCAAGCAAACTAACAGAGTTAGATACAGAGCACAGGCTAGCTAGAAAGTAGATATACAATGAAGTCCAGCAAAGCCAGAAGGGCGGAGCAGGCTTAAATAGACCAACAAGGTCATGAGACCAGCAAAGGAAAAAAAACCTAACAGCAAGGTTCTAACAGAAACGCCCCATCCACGAATCCTATA
This sequence comes from Phyllobates terribilis, assembly GCF_046119375.1. Classification (NCBI taxonomy): domain Eukaryota; kingdom Metazoa; phylum Chordata; class Amphibia; order Anura; family Dendrobatidae; genus Phyllobates; species Phyllobates terribilis. The sequence continues at coordinate 8,139,722 of NW_027362792.1, forward strand.
AAGGTTTCCAGTGGATGTGTGCCTCGAGGAGGCCTATATTTGCTCTTAGAGCGGAGACCTAAGTCTTGGGCTGTGATGTCGGCCATGGATTCTGGAGGGGTGACGCTGAAAGGATTATTAGCAAAATGGGTTTTCAAGCGTAGGGTACGGTAAAAGCGTTGTAGTTCCATATCTAGTTTAAAAGTGTTGTATTTGTATGTGGGGCAGAAAGAGAGTCCCTTTTGTAAAACTGATGTTTGTGCAACGCTGAGAGTTTTGGAAGAGATATTTACCACCATTTGTGGGTCTGCGATCGGGTGATTCGTGTGAAGTCCAGAAGTCCAGCGCCGCCATCCAGGAGCGGAGGCTAACAGAAGGCCCAAAGTCACCAGCCATACGGGTGAGCACCACACGGTATACTCAGGGACGTGGGCTACTTGTAACCGCTGACAGCAAGGTAGCCAGGAAGAGTGCAGATAAACGGGGAGGCCTACAACTCCACCTGGCCAGGGGAACTCCTGCTTGCTCGCAGACTGACCAGGCCCCTTATACTAGCCAGTACTCCCGGGAGGGTCTGCCTTGTACCATCAGTAAAGACCCTGAACTGCACCTCACGTCTCTGTGATTCCTTGCCGCACCAGCACCATTAGCACTGGGACCCTCACACCATCACTCCCATCATCTCTCACATTAGCTGCCCTGAGGCAATACTTCTCCCGTGGGGAGTTATCCCATACTCGGCTGCGCAAACAACATCAGCCTCAGCGGTCGGCAGCGCAGCGGCGGTCCCCACTGACCGCAATCCACGGGTGGCGTAGTCGGACATTTGCTATACATTAAGACTGCCACTGGTTTGACCACCCTGGACACGGACCGGGTCACCGCCATACGGAGACTATAACCCCCAGTATTCTACAACAGGCCCGGTTCCAGGTTCCCCTGCACAACACAGGCCCAGGGGGTGCGTCATGCGCGTCTTTTCAAAAGGAATAAAATAGGGAGGGAAAGGTTAGATTTTAAAAACAAAAATCCAAATGACAAAAGCAGCAGCCAAAGTTTCAACAGAACTGGGGATTCACAGAGAGTCTCCCATTCCAGTACTTGCCCAACCTCAAGCTGTGTAGCAGATGTGATCTGACGAGGGAAGGCACATTCAGCTTTGTATGGCCATTAACGTGCAGATGTCACATGTGCGCGTCTTTTCAAAAGGAATAAAATGGGGAGGGAAAGGTTAGATTTTAAAAACAAAAATCCAAATAACAATAGCAGAAGCGAGAATGTCAATGGAACTAGGGAATCCCAGCCAGTCTCCCATGCTGGTACTTGCTTGACCCCAAGTTGCATAGCATCTGTGATCTGATGAAGGCTAGCACAATCAGCTTAAAATAGCTGTTGACGAGCAAATGGTCCATGTGCGCATCTTTTCAAAAGGAATAAAATGGGGAGGGAAAAGTTAGATTTTAAAGGCAAAGATCCAAATAACAACAGCAGCAGCCAAAATGTCGATGGAAGAGGGGATTCCCAGCCAGTCTCCCATGCCGGTACTTGCCCAGGCTGAAGCTGCATAGCGGTTGTGATCTGACAAAGGCAGGCACATTCAGCTTTGAATGGCCGTTGACATGCAAATGTTACATTTGCACGTCTTTTCAAAAGGAATAAAATGGGGAGGGAAAGCATTAATTTTTAAAACCAAAAATCCAAATGACAATAGCAGCAGCCAAAATGTCAATGGAACCAAGGATTCCCAGCCAGCCTCCCATGTCAATACTTGCCCAGCCTCAAGCTGTTTAGTGGCTATGATCTGACGAGGGAAAGCACATTCAGCTTAGAATGGCCGTTGAGGTACAGATGTCACATGTGCACGTCTTTTCAAAAGGAATAAAATGGGGAGGGAAAGGTTAGATTTTTAAAAAAAAATCCAAAAATCCAAATGACAATAGCAGCAGCCAAAATGTCAATGGAACCAGGGATTCCCAGCCAGTCTCCCATGTTGATACTGGCCCAGCCTCAAGCTGCGTAGCAGCTGCAATCTGATGAGAGAAAGCACATTCAGCTTAGAATGGCAGTTGACGTGCAGGTGTCACATGTGCGTATCTTTTCAAAAGGAATAAAATGGGGAGTGAAAGAACATGCATTTAAGAACAAAAATCCAAATGACAATAGCAGCAGCCAAAATGTCAACGGAATATGGGATTCCCAGCCAGTCTCCCATGCCAGTACTTACCCAGCCTCAAGCTGCATAGTAGCTGCAATCTGAAAAGGGCAAGCACATTCAGCTTTGAATGTTCGTTGATGAATGGAAGTCAGATGTGCATGTCTTTTCAAAAGGAATAAAATGGGGAGGGAAAGGATAGATTTTAAAAACAAAAATCCAAAAATCCAAATGACAATAGCAGCAACCAAAATGACAACGGAACTGGGGATTACCAGCCAGTCTTGCATGCCAGTACTTGCACAGTCTCAAGCTGCATAGCAGCTGTGATCTGACTAGGGCAGGCACATTTAGCTTAAAATGGCCATTGACGTGCAGATGTCACATGTGCGTGTCTTTTCAAAAGGAATAAAATGGGGAGGGAATGGTTAACTTTTAAAAACAAAAATCCAAATGCCAATAGCAGCAGCCGAAATGTCAACGGAATCAGGGATTCCAAGCCAGTCTCCTATGTCAGTATTTGCCCAGCCTAAAGCTGCATAGCATCTGCAATCTGATGAGTGCAGGCACACTCAAGTTAGAATGGCCGTTGACGTGTAGAGGTCACATGTGCTCGTCTTTTCAAAAGGAATAAAATGAGGAGGGAAAGGTAAGATTTTAGAAACAAAAATCCAAAAATTCAAAAATCCAAATGACAATAGCAGCAGCCAAAATGTCAATGGAACTGTGGATTCTCAGGCAGTTTCCCATGCTGGTACTTGCCCATTCTCAAGCTGCGTAGCGGCTGCATTCTGATGAGAGAAGGCACATTTGGCTTAGAATGGCCATTGATAAGCATATGTCACATGTGTGTGTTTTCAAAAGGAATAAAATGGGGAGGGAAAGGTTACATTTTAAAAACAAAAATCCAAATGACAATAGCAGCAGCCAGAATGTCAACGGAACAGAGGATTCCCAGCCAGTCTCCCATGCCTGTACTTCCCCGGTCTCAAGCTACATAGCTGCTGCAATCAGAAAAGAGAAAGCACATTCACCTTAGAATGGCTGATGACGTACGGATGTCACATGTGCGCGGCTTTTCAAAAGGAATAAAATGGGGAGGGAAAGATTAGATTTTAAAAACAAAAATCCAAATGACAATAGCAGCAGCCAAAATATCAACGGAGACGAGTATTTCCAGCCAGTCTCCCATGCCAGTACTTGCCTGGCCTCAAGCTGCATAGCGGCTGCAATCTGACAAGAAAAGGCACATTCAGCTTAGATAGGCTGTTGACATGCAGAGCGCACATGTGCACATCTTTTCAAAAGGAATAAAATTGGGAGGAAAAGATTAGATTTTAAAAACAAAAATCCAAAATCGAAGTGACAATAGCAGCAGCCAAAAAGTCAATGGAACCGGGGATTCCCAGCCAGTCTCCCATGCGGGTACTTGCCCAGCCTCAAGCTGTGATCTGATGAGACCAGGCACATTCAGCTTAGAATGGACATTGACATGCAGATGTCACATGTGTGTGTCTTTTCAAAAGGAATAAAATGGGGAGGGAAAGGTTAGATTTTAAAAACAAAAATCCAAATGACAATAGCAGCAGCCAAAATGTCAACAGAAGCGAGGATTCCCAGCCAGTCTCCCATGCTGGCACTTGCCCATCCTCAAGCTGCATAGTGGCTGTGATCTGACAAGGGCAGGCACATTCAGCTTAGAATGGCCATTGATGTGCAGATGTCACATGTGCACGTCTTTTCAAAAGGAATAAAATGGGGAGGGAAAGTTTAGATTTTAAAAACAAAAATCCAAACGATAAGAGAAGCAGCCAGAATGTCAACGGAACCAGGAATTTCCAGCCAGTCTCCCATGCCAGTACTTGCCCAACCTCAAGCTTCAGAGCGGCTACAATCTGATGAGGGTAGGCACATTCAGCTTAGAATGGCCGTTAACATGCAGAGAGCACATGTGCACATCTTTTCAAAAGGAATAAAATTGGGAGGGAAAAGTTAGATTTTAAAAACAAAAATCCAAAAATGCAATTGACAATAACAGCAGCCAAAATGCCAATGTAACTGGGGATTCCCAGCCAGTCTCCCATGCCCAGCCACAAGCTACATAGCAGCTGCAATCTGTTGAGAGAAGGCACATTCGGCTTAGAAAGGCTGTTGACGTGCAGATGTCACATGGGCGCGTCTTTTCAAATGGAATAAAATGGGGAGGGAAAGGTTAGATTTTAAAAACAAAAATCCAAATGACAATAGCAGAAGCCAAAATGTTAATGGAACTAGGGACTCTCAACCAGTCTATCATGCTGGTACTTCCTGACCTCAAGCTGAGAAGCGACTTCAATCAGACAAGGTCAGGCACATTCAGCATAGAATGGACATTGACATACAGATGTCACATGTGCGTGTCTTTTCAAAAGGAATAAAATGGGGAGGGAAAGGTTAGATTTTAAAAACAAAAATTTAAAAATCCAAATGAAAATAACAGCAGCCAAAATGTCAACAGAACCGGTGATTACCAGCAAGTCTCCAATGCCGATACTTGCCAGGCCTCAAGCTGCATAGCGGCTACGATCTGATGAGGGAAGGCACATTCAGTTTAGAATGGCTGTTGACGTGCAGATGTCACATGTGTGCGTCTTTTCAAAAGGAATAAAATGGGGAGGGAAAGGTTAGATTTTAAAAACAAAAATCCAAAAATCAAAATGACAATAGCAGCAGCTAAAATGTTAATGGAACCAGGATTCACATCTTGTCTCCCATGCTGGTACTTGCCCAGCCCAAAGATACATAGCAGCTACAATCTGATGAGGGCAGGCACATTCAGCTTAGAATGGCTTTTGACAAGCAGAAGTCACATGTGCGTGTCTTTTCAAAGGGAACAAAATGGGGAGGGAAAAGTTAGATTTTAAAAACAAAAATCCAAAAATCCAAATGACAATAGCAGCAGCCAAAATGTCAACGGAACCAGGGATTCTCAGCCAGTCTCCCATACCGGTACTTGCCTGGCCTCAAGCTGCATAGCAGCTGTGATGTGATGAGGTAAGGTACATTTGTCTTAGAATGGCCATTGACATGCAGATGTCACATCTGCGCGTCTATTCAAAAGGAATAAAATGGGGAGGGAAAGCTTAGATTTTAAAAACAAAAATCCAAATAAAATTAGCTGCAGTCAAAATGTTAACAGAACAGTTGATTAACAGACAGTCTCCCATGCCTGTACTTGCCCAGCCTCAAGCTGCGTAGCGGTTGTGTTCTGACAAGGGCAGAAACATTCAGCTTAGAATGGCCATTGACGTACAGATGTCACATGTGCGCGTCTTTTCAAAATGAATAAAATGGGGAGGGAAAGGTTAGATTTTAAAAACAAAAATCCAAAGACAATAGCAGCAGCTTAGATGTCCACGAAACCATGGATTCCCAGCCAGTCTCCCATGCTGGTACTTGCCTGGCCTCAAAGGGCATAGCAACTGTGAACTGTTGAGGGTATGCACATTCAACTTAGAAAGGCCGTTAAAGGACAGATGTCACATGTGCGTGTCATTTCAAAAGGAATAAAATGGGGAGGGAAAGATTAGATTTTAAAAACAAAAATCCAAATGACAATAGCAGAAGCCAAAATGTCAACAGAACCGAGGATTCCTAGCTAGTCTCCCATGATGGTACTTGCACAGCCTCAAGCTGCGTAGTGACTGCAATCTAACGAGGGAAGGCACATTCAGCTTAGAATGGCCATTAATGAACAAATGTCATATGTGCGCATCTTTTCAAAAGGAATAAAAGGGGGAGGGAAAGGTTAGATTTTAAAAACAAAAATCCAAAAATCCAAATGACAGTAGCAGCAGCCAAAATGTCAATGGAACCAGGGATTCCCAGCTAGTCTCCCATGCAGGTGCTTGCCCAGCTTCAAGCTGCATAGCAGCTGCAATGTGACAAGGGTAGGCACATACAACTTAGAGTGGCTGCTGATGAGCAGAAGTCACATGTGCGTGTCTTTTCAAAAGGAATAAAATGGGGAGAGAAAGGTTAGATTTTAAAAACAAAAATCCAAAAATCCAAATAACAATAGCAGCAGCCAAAATGTTGAGGGAACCAGAAATCCAGGCCAGTCTCCCATGCCAGTGCTTGCCCATCCTCCATCTGTGTGGGAGCTGTGATCTGATGAGGGCAGGCACATTCTGCTTAGAATGGCCGTTGACGTGCAACTGTCACATGTGCGCGTCTTTTCAAAAGGAATAAAATAGGGAGGGAAAGGTCAGATTTTAAAAAACAAAATCCAAATGACAACAGCAGCAGCCAAAATGTCAACGTGATCGGGGATTCCCAGCCAATCTCCCATGCCGGTACTTTTCCGGCCTCAAGCTGCATAGTGGCTGCGATCTGACGAGGGAAGGCACATTCAGCTTAGAATGGCCGTTGACATGCAGAAGTCACATGTGCGTGTCTTTTCAAAAGGAATAAAATGGGGAGGAAAAGGTTAGATTTTAAAAACAAAAATCCAAAAATCCAAAAATAAAAATGACAATAGCAGCAGCCAAAAATATCAACAGAACTGGGGTTTCCCAGCCAGCCTCTCATGCCGGTACTTACCCTGCCTCAAGCTGCATTGTGGCTGTGATTTGACAAGGGTAGGCACATTCATCTTACAACGGCTGTTGACGTGCAGGAATCACATGTGCGCATCTTTTCAAAAGGAATAAAATGGGGAGGGAAAGGTTAGATTTTAAAAACAAAAATCCAAATAACAATAGCAGCAGCCAAAATGTCAATGGAACTGGGGATTTCCAGCCAGTCTACTATGCTGGTACTTGCCCAGCCAAAAGCTGCATAGGGGCTATGATCTGACGAGTGCAGAAACTTTCAGCTTAGAATGGCCGTTGACATGCAGATGGCACATGTGCGCGTCTTTTCAAAAGGAATAAAATGGGGAGGGAAAGGTTAGATTTTAAAAACAAAAATCCAAATAACAATAGCAGCAGCCAAAATGTCAATGGAACTGGGGATTTCCAGCCAGTCTACTATGCTGGTACTTGCCCAGCCAAAAGCTGCATAGGGACTATGATCTGACGAGTGCAGAAACTTTCAGCTTAGAATGGCCGTTGACATGCAGATGGCACATGTGCGCGTCTTTTCAAAAGGAATAAAATGGGGAGGGAAAGGTTAGATTTTAAAAACAAAAATCCAAATAACAATAGCAGCAGCCAAAATGTCAATGGAACTGGGGATTTCCAGACAGTCTACTATGCTGGTACTTGCCCAGCCAAAAGCTGCATAGGGGCTATGATCTGACAAGTGCAGAAACTTTCAGTTTAGAATGGCCGTTGACATGCAGATGGCACATGTGCGCGTCTTTTCAAAAGGAATAAAATGGGGAGGGAAAGGTTAGATTTTAAAAACCAAAATCCAAAAATCCAAAAATCCAAATGACAATAGCAGCAGCCAAAATGTCAACGGAACAGGGGATTCCCCGCCAATCTCCCATGCCAGTACTTGCCCGGACACAAGCTGCATAATGGCTGCAATCTGATGTGGGCAGGCACATTCAGCTTAGAATGGCCATTGACGTACAGATGTTACATGTGCGCGTCTTTTCAAAAGGAATAAAATGGGGAGGGAAAGGTTAGAATTTAAAAACAAAAATCCAAAAATCCAAATGACAATAGCAGCAGCCAAAATGTTAATGGAACCAGGGATTCCAATCTAGTCTCCCATGCTGGTACTTGCCCAGCCTCAAGTTGCATAGCACCTGCAATCTGACAAGAGAAGGCACATTAAGCTCAAAATGGACGTTGACGAGCAGACGTCACATGTGCGCGTCTCTTCAAAAGGAATAAAATGGGGAGGGAAAGATTACATTTTTCAAACAAAAATCCAAATAACAATATCAGCAGCCAAAATGTTAACAGAACCAAAGATTCGCAGACTGTTTCCCATGCTGGTACTGGCCCAGCCACAAACTGCGTAGTTGCTGCAATTTGACAAGGGCAGGAACATTCAGCTTAGAATGGCGTTCGACATGCAGATGTCACATGTGCGCCTCTTTTCTAAAGGAATAAAATGGGGAGGGAAAGGTTAGATTTTAAAAACAAAAATCCAAATGACAATAGCAGCAGCCAAAATGTCAACAGAAGAAACGATTCCCAGCCAGTCTCCCATGCAGGTACTTGCCTGGCCTCAAGCTGCATAGCTGCTGCAATGTGACAATGGCAGGAACATTCAGCTTAGCGTGGCGGTCGACATACAGATGTCACATGTGCGCGTCTTTTCTAAATAAATAAAATAGGGAGGGAAAGGTAACATTTTAAAAACAAAAATCCAAATGACAATAGCAGCAACCAAAATGTCAACGGAACCTGGAATTCCCAGCCAGTCTCCCATGCTGGCATTTTCCCAACCTCAAGCTGCGTAGCAGCTGCGATCTGTTGAGGGCTGGCACATTCAGTTTAGAATGGCCTTTGACGTGCAGATGTCACATGTGCGCGTCTTTTCAAAATGAATAAAATGGAGAGGGAAAGGTTAGATTTTAAAAACAAAAATCCAAATGACAATAGCAGCAGCCAAAATGTCAACGGAACTGGGAACTCCCAACCAGTCTCCCATACCGGTACTTGCCCAGCCTCAGGCTGCGTAGCCGCTGCGATCTGACAAAGGAAGGCATATTCAGCTTAGAATGGCTTTTGACAAGCAGAAGTCACATGTGCGTGTCTTTTCAAAGGGAACAAAATGGGGAGGGAAAAGTTAGATTTTAAAAACAAAAATCCAAAAATCCAAATGACAATAGCAGCAGCCAAAATGTTATCGGAACTGGGGTTTCCCAGCCAGTCTCCCACACCAGTACTTGCCTGGCCTCAGGCTGCATAGCAGCTGCAATGTGACGAGGGTTAGAACATTCAGCTTGGAATGGCCATTGACGTGCAGATGTCACATGTGAGCGTCTTTTCAAAAGGAATACAATGGGGAGAGACAGGTTAGATTTTAAAAACAAAAATCCAAATGACAATAGCAGCTGCCAAAATGTCTACAGAATTGTGGATTCCCAGCCAATCTCCCATGCTGGTACTTACCTGGCCTCAAGCTGTGTAGCAGCTGCAATCTGACAAGGGCAGGCACATTCAGCTTAGAACGGCCACTGATGTGCAGATGTCACATGTGCGTGTCTTTTCAAAAGAATTAAAATCGGGAGGGAAAGGTTAGATTTTAAAAGCAAAAATCCAAAAATCCAAATGACAATAGCAGCAGCCAAAATGTTATCGGAACTGGGGATTCCCAGCCAGTCTCCCATACCAGTACTTGCCCAGCCTCAAGCTGTGAAGCAGCTGAGATCTGACAAGAGCAGGCACATTCAGCTTAGAATTAGAAATGAGCGTTGTTCGACTTGAACTGTTCGCCAATCTCAAATTCGAGCTGTTTTGGGCGGTGTTCGGCGAACACAAACGATTTGAGAAAAATTCGGCTGTTCGAGGTTATGTTCGATAACTGTTCGTGCACCAAAATCATAACTGGATTTTTTCTCAGTAATGATGAAAATTAATGTTAATACGCAGTTTGAGTGTACAGCGGGGTGGGGGGAGGGGCAGGGGATGGATCTCTGCAAGAATAATGAAGAACTCCATTTTTTTTTCTCTTTCCCGCATTTACAGTGGGGAGGTGCAATCTGTCAGCCTATCAGCAGCGCACACACAGAGCGAAGTGCTTTTTTTCACACAAGCAAGGGCATGTGTTATTGGCAGTGTATGTCACATATCCTTGCCCTATAAGACCAAGCCATTTTCCCCGTCGCCACCATTTTCTCACTGCTGCAGCTGTGTGTTAGACGGCACCGCTGTTGCTGTGTGCGCTATACCTTGTTAATTTCAAGCCAATTTTCGCACAAATATACAGATAGCTTGGGAGTAGGGAATAGTTGTGATTGCAGTCCTTTTAAGGACTAGGTTACAGCATTTCCTATGACTTTTATAAGGCAGGTCTGTGCTCTTAAATAGATAGGTTGTGGGAGTAAAGACTAATTGTAATTGCAGTTCTTTTCAGGACTAGGTTACATCAGTTCCTATCAGTTTTTGCCAGGCAGGTCTGTGCCAGTGCTGTGCAAGTTTTTTTCACAGCATTTGGCTGAATCTAGCAAAGCTAATCCTTTTTGGCCTATTGCAGAGTGTGTTAGTCAGTGGAGTAGCCTATCTGTGTTGCAAGATATACCACCTGTGTATAGAATACCAATTTTTTTACTGCACCTAGTGGAGTAAAATCTTTTGGGCATAGCATCATTCTATTAGTCCATCTATACTGCCCTCCATCAGGTTGCAAATTGAATATAATTTTTTTCTGCATCTAGCTCTGAAAAAATATTTGGGCTTCTAGCAGTGTGTGGGACTTGTTCTATTAGTCCATCAATACTGACCTCCATCAGGTTGCAAACTGAATATAATTTTTTTCTGCATCTAGCTCTGAAAAAATATTTGGCCTTCTAGCAGTGTGTGGGACTTTCTCTATTAGTCCATCTATATTGACCTCCATCAGGTTGCAAAGTAAAAATAATTTTTATCTGCATCTACCTCTGAAAAAAATTTGGGCTTCTAGTTGTGTGTGGGACTTGTTCTATTAGTCCATCTATACTGACCTCCATCAGGTTGCAAACTGAATATAATTTTTTTCTGCATCTAGCTCTGAAAAAATATTTGGCCTTCTAGCAGTGTGTGGGACTTTCTCTATTAGTCCATCTATACTGACCTCCATCAGGTTGCAAATTAAAAAAAAATTTTTGTCTGCATCTAGCTCTGAAAAAATATTTGGCCTTCTAGCAGTGTGTGGGACTTTCTCTATTAGTCCATCTATACTGACCTCCATCAGGTTGCAAATTAAAAATAATTTTTTGTCTGCATCTAGCTCTGAAAAAATATTTGGCCTTCTAGCAGTGTGTGGGACTTTCTCTATTAGTCCATCTATACTGACCTCCATCAGGTTGCAAACTGAATATATATTTTTTCTGCATCTACCTCTGAAAAAATATTTGGGCTTCTAGCTGTGTGTGGGACTTGTTCTATTAGTCCATCTATACTGACCTCCATCAGGTTGCAAACTGAATATAATTTTTTTCTGCATCTACCTCTGAAAAAATATTTGGGCTTCTAGCTGTGTGTAGGACTTGTTCTATTAGTCCATCTATACTGACCTCCATCAGGTTGCAAACTGAATACAATTTTTTTCTGCATCTACCTCTGAAAAAATGTTTGGGCTTCTAGCTGTGTGTGCGACTTGTTCTATTAGTCCATCTATACTGACCTCCATCAGGTTGCAAATTGAATATAATTTTTTTCTGCATCTAACCCAGCCAATAGTTTTGGCCTAATACCACAGTTTGGCCACTCAGCTCTGCTCGGTTCCCATCCATTGTTTTTTTGTGCAAACAACTCCAGAGTTGTGAATTAGTTAACCACCAAAATGAGTGGAAAAAGGCCTGCTGCTGGGGGAAAGGGGAATAGGCGAGTTGGGAAGGGGAAAAAAGGTTGTGTCCGTGGGGTAAGTGTTAAAGCAACAGTAACATCTGCAGAAGAAAGACCATCTTCCAGCCAAACTAAAATGTCTACTTCTTTTAGCCGACAATGTGATAAGATCCCTTTCTTACGGCCACGCCAATCGCTACAAATTCCAGATGAGGCACAAAAACAGCAGGTGCTTCAACGGATATCAAGTGCTCCTTTAAGTGGGCTCTCCTCCACATCAACTTCAACATCACAAATACTCCAGTCCTTAAAGGTGTCACCCCAATCGCACTTGCTTCCTCACAGCTCCCAAATCTCCAGCTGCCCGTCTGAGTATGAGGTAGAACAGATGGTTGAGTCTGCAGAGCTGTTTACTCATACTATAGCCTGGGAATCAAAGGTCGACTCCAGCGCTTCTGTGAATCCAGACGAGGAAATGATCTGCACTGATGCCCAGAATCTTTATGAGTCGGATCCAGGACCAGACGCAGAATGTTCTGACCATAATGTAGACCCTCATTCCCAAACTGTAACTCCTGTTGGTGGAGACAATGAGGAAGACGATGATGAGACTCAAATACCTGATTGGAGCGACAACTTTAGTTTTTTGTCAGGGCAGGAACAGGTTGGCTCTGAGGACGACGGGTGTGATAACGCACAGGGTGATGATGATGAGGTTGGAGATCCCACTTACTGTCAACCCACAGTCAACCAAGAGATGAGGTCAGCGGAGGAGGTGGAGGAAGATGCTAGTGACGACGAGGTCAGGTTGCGCCTTCCTGGACAGAGACGTAGTACTGGAAGCACGTCAACAACTGCATCCTCAAACACAACTCTGCCTCTCACCACAAGTCGTGGTGGCTCTTCAGGTCGCATGGGTGCTAAGCCTTGCATAGCCTGGGCATTTTTTCAGATCGATAATGATGACCCAACTCGTGTTATCTGTAACATTTGTCAGCAAAAGCTAAGTAGAGGCCAAAAAATACATAGTTTGAGTACTCCATGCATGAACCGGCACATGGACATGAAGCATAAGTTGCAGTGGGAAGCTCAGTGTGCTACAATGCGGCCTAGCCGGCCGGGCCAACCACCGTCTGCCATATCTTGTGCATCCGCGGCCTCTTCATCCTCTGTGACTGGGGGGACAGCAGTCACACCTGTTTTGGGGCGCAGACCTGCCACCTCTTTACCCGCAACAGCCAGCGTGATTGGCAGGTCATCATTTTCTTTGGAGCTGGTAACACCAGCTGGTGTTGAGCACTCTCCGACATCAATAGCACCACCTTTGGATCAAGGCAACCTAACATGTCAGCCTGCATCTTCCTCACAGACGGGCAGTTTGCCGGGGACACCCTTATCAACCCCATCTAAGCACAATAGCCAGCCCTCGGTCCCTCAGATGTGGACAAGTAAAAGACCATTTCCTCCTAGCCATGAGAAAGCTAAGAGGTTGAATTTCACCATCTGCAAGCTCTTGGCTACAGAAATGATGCCTTTCCGCCTGGTAGACACAGAGGATTTTCGAGACCTTATGTCGGTCGCAGTGCGCCAGTACCAGATGCCCAGTCGGCACTACTTCTCAAAGAAAGGTGTGCCTGTGCTCCACCAGCATGTCGCACACAACATCACCGCTTCTTTGAGAAACTCTGTGTGTGACAGGGTGCATTTCACCACAGACACTTGGATGAGTTGGCATGGACAGGGGCGTTACATGTCGCTGACTGGGCACTGGGTAACTATGGTGACAGCAGGACAAGGGGCTGCTGTCCAAGTCTTGCCGTCCCCACGAGTTGTGCGTCAATCCTCTTTATGTCAAAGTTCCTCCACTGCTTCTGCCTCCTCAACCTCCTCTCGGTCTTCCACCTGCACCCAAAGCCTGTCTGGCCATGCCACAAGCTTTCTAACTGCGCAGAAGGGATCCTGCACACCTCCTTACTATGCTGGCAGTAGGGCTCAACGTCATCAGGCGGTTTTTACATTGAAATGTCTGGGAAATGTGAGTCACACAGCTGAGGAGTTGTGGTCAGCTCTGGAGAACCAATTTCATGATTGGTTGTCTCCACTGGACCTGAAACCAGGGAAGCCCGTGTGCGACAATGCTGCAAACCTGGGTGCGGCCCTTCGCCGGGGCAATGTCACACACGTGCCTTGTATGGCTCACGTGTTGAACCTGGTTGTCCAGCAATTTTTAGCCCACTATCCCAGACTAGATGGCCTTCTGCAGAGGGCACGGTCGCTGTGTGCTCACTTCCACCGTTCGCATCCCGCAGCTCAGCGACTTACATCTCTACAGAAGTCGTTGGGCCTGCCACTTCACCGGCTAAAATGCGATGTGCCTACCCGGTGGAATTCAACTCTGCACATGTTGCAGCGACTGTGGCAGCACCGACAAGCCCTGGTGCAATATGTTCTGACGTATAGCCTGGGCCAACGAGATCCAGAGGTGGGGCAAATCACGCTGGAGGAGTGGTCTCAGATCAGGGACCTATGCACCCTTCTGCACAGTTTTGAAATGGCGACGAAGATGTTTAGTGCTGACGATGCCATTATCAGCATGACTATTCCGGTGATTTACATGCTGGAGCACATGTTAAACAGAATTCGGAGTCAGGTGGTGGCACAAGAGGAGGTGGAGGAAGTAGAGGAGGAGGAGTTGTATGCGGAAGGGCTAACATCTGCAAGGTCCAGATGGTCGGCAGCACCAAGACGGCAGGCATGTGAGGGTGGGGAGATGGTTTTACCAGGGCGCATGGTAGCAGCCAAACTAGTGAGGAAGGTGCAGGAGCCCAGGAAGAAGTGGAGGACGAACTGATGGAAGACTCATCAGATGAGGGAGACCTTGATCACATTTCTGTTGTGCGAGGTTGGGGGGAGACGACAGAGGAAGGAAGCATGATTGTTACCTCGCCACCAACACAACAGGGACTTGGTGCTCCTGGATGCGCAACACACATGAGTGCTTTCTTGCTGCACTACCTGCAACATGACCCTCGAATTGTGAGAATTAGAAATAATCCTGACTACTGGGTTGCCACACTGTTAGATCCCCGGTACAAAAGTAAATTTGCAGAAATTATTCCTGCCATAGAAAGGGATGCACGCATGCAGGAGTATCAGCAGAGACTGTTGCAGAATCTTACATGTGCTTTTCCACAAAATACCAGTGGTGCACGTAGTGAATCTCACAGTTCCAACTTGCCAACCGTGGGACCGTCAAGTGTTCAGCACTCAAACCGTAACAGAACCACAGTATCTGCTGGTAACATCAATTTTGCGGAATCATTTCACCACTTTTTTAGCCCATCCTTTGCAAGGCCACAGGAGACAAGAAGTCTGACACATAGTCAACGCCTAGAGACGATGGTACAGGAGTATCTCCAAGTAAACATTGAAGCCACGACTGTGTCACTGGACCCTTGCTCTTTTTGGGCTTCCAATCTGGATAAATGGCCGGAGCTAGCCACTTACGCCTTGGAGATCTTGTCATGCCCCGCAGCCAGCGTTCTGTCTGAACGTGTGTTCAGCGCTGCTGGTGGTGTGCTGACAGATAAGCGCACGCGGCTCTCCA
Source organism: Phyllobates terribilis (assembly GCF_046119375.1). NCBI lineage: Eukaryota > Metazoa > Chordata > Amphibia > Anura > Dendrobatidae > Phyllobates > Phyllobates terribilis. The sequence goes on from NW_027362792.1 coordinate 8,154,888, forward strand.
CTGATAATGTAGACAGACTCACGTTCATAAAGATGAACAAATCATGGATCCGAAACGACTTTTCTACCCCTGTGTCATCCTGGGGAGAGTAAAAGCTTGATGATTGGTTAAAATCACCCTACCAACCATTTTAAGCTTTCAAATTACTAATCATGTTTATCTGTATCTTGGCTGGAAAATAATTTGGGCTTTGTAGCAGTGTGCAGCACTGATTCTATTAGGCCATCTATAATAAGCTCCACCAGATTTAAAATTACTAATTATGTTTATCTGTATCTTGACTGGAAAATAATTTGGGCTTTGTAGCAGTGTGCAGCACTGATCCAATTAGGCCATCTATACTAAAGCTTCACCAGATTTAAAATTAATAATAATTTTTAGCTGCATCTAGCCCGGAAAATAATTTTGGGGCTCCGAGATGCGCAAGACACATAAGTGCCTTCTTGCAGCACTACCTGCAGCATGACCCTCATATTGTCAGAATTCGAAGTAATCATGACTACTGGGTTGCCACACTCTTAGATCCCCCAAACTTTTCGATCAACCTTTTCATTTTAATAAAGACCAAAAAAATTGTCATTTTTGAAATTATAAGCATTAGCAGGTTGTTAGAAACTGAAATCAAACAGTTTTCAACTCAAAACTTTATTCTAGGTGATGTTACATTTTCACATAGTACCCCTTGTTCGAAAGGAGCTTTTGAACTCTCTCGTCCATTGAATTTGTCAGGTTTTGGATGGTTTCTGCTTCAATTGTTTTGCATGAGGACAGAATACCCTCCCAGAGCTGTTGCTTAGATGTGAACTGCCTCCCGCCATCATAGACACTCCTTTTAATGATGCTCCAAAGGTTCTGAATGGGGTAGAGGTCAGGGGAGCATGGGGGTCACACCATAAGTTTGTCCCCTTTTATGCCCATATCAGCCAGAGATGCAGATGTTTTATGTGCAGCTTGAGATGGTGCATTATCATGCAGAAAAATGATCTTGCTGTGAAATACACAGTTCTTCTTCTTGAACCATGGCAGGAAGTGCTGTTTGAGAAAATCCACATACATTATGGAGTTCATCTTTAGCGCCTTCAGGGATCCTAAAGGGGCCGACAATCTCTCTCCCCATGATTCCAGCCCAAAACATTACTCCACCTCCTCCATGTTGGCGCTGTAGCCGTGTTTGCGTGGGGTGTCCATCAACCAGCCATCCTCCACTCCATCCATCTGGACCATCGAGCGCTGCACGGCACTCATCCGTGAACAAAACAGTTTTGAAATCAGTCTTCATGTAATGTTTGGCCCACTGGAGCCGTTTCTGCTTGTGTGAAGTGGATAGAGGAGGTCGACAGGATGGCGTTTGCACAGCTGCAAACCTCTGAAGGACCCTGCATCTTGTTGTTCGGGGGACGTTGGAGGCACAAGCAGCTTCAAAAACTTGTCTGCTGCTATGACAAGGCTTTTTTGCCGCTGCTCTTTCAACCTGACGTAATTGCCTGTAGGAAAGAGTCCTCAATTTGCCCTTATCAGCACGCACACGTGTGTACTGTGAATCAGCTACATACTTCTTGATTGCCAAGACACTTCATCCTGATCATCGCACAATGTTGATTGTAGTCATGCCTTGACCTAAACACTCCACAATTTGTTGCTTCTCAGCAGCCGACACATCCTTTTTCTTTCCCATTTTGGCAGAAAATGTAGGCTGCTTAATAATGTGAGACAGCCTTCTTAAGTAGTCTTGCCTTTCATTGGACACACCTGCCAAACTAATTAGCACAGGTGCCTGCAATTGCTTACAGTGATATAAAGAGTAGAGATGAGCGGTGTTCGACTAGAACTGTTCGCCAATCTCAAATTCGAGCTGTTTTGGGCGGTGTTCGAGTTGTACGACGAACCCGAACGATTTGCAAAAAATTCGGCTGTTCGAGGTTATGTTCGATAACTGTTCGTGCACCAAAAGCTTGTCCTGCATGTCTGGCACTATTTTGAGCACCAATCATGCAGGGATTGTCTGCCACTCACTGTAATGCCACAGCCATGGTGGTTGTGGCATTTCAGTGATTGGCCAAATCGATGGAACAGTGCCAACAGTGAAACATGAAAAGCCGGCAATTCATCAGCGGCGTACACAGGTACCCGACAATTTAGAACCGAAAGAATAGAGCTTCACACATAGATTAGATAGATAGAAACATGTCAGTCACACATATAAGAAGCACAGTGACAGTGTTGCTTACTGTACTTGTCATTTAGTGTAAAGGATTTATCAAAAAAAATAATAGTGTTTTCATGCACCGTCTCTTTAAAAAAGCCGGCCGGCAATTCAGTAGCGGTACCCGACAATTTATAACAGACAGAATAGAGCTTCACACATAGATTAGATAGATAGAAACATGTCAGTCACATATATATGAAGTACATTGACAGTGTGGATTACTGTACTTGTCATTTAGTGTAAAGGATTTATTAAAAAAAAATAATAGTATTTTCATGCACCGTCTCTTTAAAAAAGCCGGCCGGCAATTCAGCATCTGTACCCGACAATTTAGAATAGAAGGAATAGAGAATCACACATAGATTAGGTAGATAGAAACATGTCAGCCACATATATATGAAGTACAGTGACAGTGTTGCTTACTGTACTTGTCATTTAGTATAAAGGATTTATTAAAAAAAATAATAGTGTTTTCATGCACTGTCTCTTTAAAAAAGCCGGCTGGCAATTCAGCATCTGTACCCGACAATTTAGAATAGAAGGAATAGAGAATCACACATAGATTAGATAGATAGAAACATGTCAGTCACATATATATGAAGTACAGTGATAGTGTTGATTACTGTACTTGTCATTTAGTGTTAAAATAAAGGATTTATTTTAAAAAAAATTGGCGTGGGGTTCCCCGTAATTTTAGTCTCTAGCGGAGGTTAAGCAGACAGCTGGGGCAGATGTTTGAAGCCTGGGAAGGGGGTAATACCCACGGAGCTTCCCAGGCTACTAATATCAGCCCCCAGCTGAATACCTAGCCTTTACTAGCTATTAAAATGGGGGACCCCCCAAAAAAATGACGTGGGGTCCCCCCTATTTTAATAGCTAGCAAAGGCTAGGCAGACAGCTGGGGGCTGATATTAATAGCCCAGGAAGGGAGCCATGAATATTGGCCCCCTCCCAGGCTAGAAACACCAGCCGTCAGCCGCCCCAGAAATGGCGCATCCTTAGGATGCGCCAATTCTGGCACTTAGCCTCGCTCTTCCCACTGCCCTGTAGCGGTGGCAGTGGGGTAATAGGGTTGGGGTTGATGTCAGCTTATAATGCCAGCTGACATCAAGCCCAGGTTAGCAATGGAGAGGCGTCTATGAGACACCCCCATTACTAACCCCATAGTCAAAGTTAAAAAAAACACAAACACCCAGAATAAAGTCCTTTAATTGAAATAAACACACAATTCTTTATTGTTCTAAATTAAACCATACTTACCATCACGCCCATTCCAGCTGAAGCCAATGATCTCCTGCAATAAAAGTAAAATAATAAAGCAACCTCATCCTTACCTTTCCATGGCTCCCACGACAGCTTCAGCTCTGCTACATCGAGATGACAGGCTGGACCGCAGCAGAAAGCTGCCATCCAGCCTGTCATCCCGCAGACACTGAGAAGCGCAGGCATGCTTGTGCTCCTCAGTGTCAGGCTGTGACGGCATCCAGATGAGCCGAGGTCATGTCCAATGAACTCGGCTCACCTCATGCACGTCACTGACAGCGTGGGAAAATTCTCACGCTGAAGCGCTGAGTGCAGGAGAATTTTCCCACGCTGTCAGTGACGTACATGAGGTGCGCCGAGTTCATTGTCGGCTCATCTGGATGCCGTCACAGTCAGACACTGAGGAGCGCAAGCAAGCCTGCGCTTCTCAGTGTCTGTGGGATGACAGGCTGGATGGCAGCGTTCTGCTGCGGTCCAGCCTGTCATCTCGATGTAGCAGAGCTGAAGCTGTCGTGGGAACCATGGAAAGGTAAGGATGAGGTTGCTTTATTATTTTTCTTTTATTGCAGGAGATCGTTGGCTTCAGCTGGAATGGGCGTGATGGTAAGTATGGTTTAATTTAGAACAATAAAGAATTGTGTCTTTATTTCAATTAAAGGACTTTATTCTGGGTGTTTGTGTTTTTTTTTTAACTTTGACTATGGGGTTAGTAATGGAGGTGTCTTATAGACGCCTCTCCATTACTAACCTGGGCTTGATGTCAGCTGGCATTATAAGCTGACATCAACCCCAACCCTATTACCCCACTGCCACCGCTACAGGGCAGTGGGAAGAGCGAGGCTAAGTGCCAGAATTGGCGCATCCTAAGGATGCGCCATTTCTGGGGCGGCTGACGGCTGGTGTTTCTAGCCTGGGAGGGGGCCAATATTCATGGCTCCCTTCCTGGGCTATTAATATCAGCCCCCAGCTGTCTGCCTAGCCTTTGCTAGCTATTAAAATAGGGGGGACCCCACGTCAATTTTTTGGGGGGTCCCCCATTTTAATAGCTAGTAAAGGCTAGGCATTCAGCTGGGGGCTGATATTAGTAGCCTGGGAAGCTCCGTGGGTATTACCCCTTCCCAGGCTTCAAACATCTGCCCCAGCTGTCTGCTTAACCTCCGCTAGAGACTAAAATTACGGGGAACCCCACGCCAATTTTTTTTAATAATAAATCCTTTATTTTAATACTAAATGACAAGTACAGTAACCAACACTATCACTGTACTTCATATAAATGTGACTGACATGTTTCTATCTATCTAATCTATGTGCGATGCTCTATTCTTTCTGTTATAAATTGTCGGGTACCGCTGCTGAATTGCCGGCCGGCTTTTTTAAAGAGACGGTGCATGAAAACACTATTATTTTTTTTGATAAATCCTTTACACTAAATGACAATTACAGTAAGCAACACTGTCACTGTACTTCATATATATGTGACTGACATGTTTCTATCTATCTAATCTATGTGTGATTCTCTATTCCTTCTATTATAAATTGTCGGGTACAGATGCTGAATTGCCAGCCGGCTTTTTTAAAGAGACGTTGCATGAAAACACTATTATTTTTTTTAATAAATCCTTTGCAGTAAATGACAAGTACAGTAAGCAACACTGTCACAGTACTTCATATATATGTGACTGACATGTTTCTATCTATCTAATCTATGTGTGAAGCTCTATTCTGTCTGTTATAAATTGTTGGGTACCGCTGCTGAATTGCCGGCCGGCTTTTTTAAAGAGACAGTGCACGAAAACACTATTATATTTTTTAATAAATCCTTTACACTAAATGACAGTAAGCAACACTGTCACTGTACTTCATATATATGTGACTGACATGTTTCTATCTATCTAATCTATGTGTGATGCTCTATTCCTTCATGTCTAAATTGTCGGGTACCGGTGTATACCGCTGCTGAATTGCCGGCGGCTTTTTTAAAGAAAGCGTCTTCTGAGCAGTTTGTGACCTTTTGGACACCTTTGCAGGTGTTTTCTATGTGTTCCTATGTGTTTTTGTTTGCCTGCCATTGGTTTTAACGGTGTTCGACGGTGTTCTAAGGTGTTCGACGAACAGTTCGACGAACAGTTCCTCGAACATCCCGGTGTTCGACGAACCGAACCGAACCCGAACACTACGGGGGTTGCTCAACACTAATAAAGAGCCCTGACACACATCACCATCAATGAGTTTAACTGAGAAACAAACAAATTCTTCCCTTATCACTCCTAAACACTTTTTGCATAATAATTTGGAACACAGTGTACATGTGCTTTTCCACAAAACACCAGTGGTTCACGTAGTGAATCTTACAGTTCTAACTTGCCAACCGTGGTCTGTATGGAGTTGTTCAATAAAGGGCCGAAAATTAAGATAACATAGATGGGAGAGGTCTCTATGAATAGGAATTCCTAAGTATTTGATACCCTGTGAGGGCCAGACAAAGGGAAAGTTGGACTGGATGGAATCCTATATGGATTTGGGGAGGGAGACATCGAGGGCCTCAGACTTCGCTGCATTGATTTTAAAATTTGACCATGTAACAAAGTGATCTATTTCAGCCATAACAGCATGGATGGATATATGTGATTGAGTGATATATACTAGGACATCATCAGCAAATAGAGAGCACTTGTACTCGGTGCTTCCCACCTCAATCCACCTAATATTGGGGTTATGGCGAATTGATGAGAGCAGGTGCTCCGTCACTAGGATGTATAAGAGAGGAGACAGAGGACATCCCTGCCTTGTCCCATTGGTGATTGTGAAAGGTGATGTATAGTGTTGAGCCACCCCCGTAGTGTTCGGGTTCGGTTCGGTTCGTCGAACACCGGGATGTTCGAGGAACTGTTCGTCGAACTGTTCGTCGAACACCTTAGAACACCGTCGAACACCGTTAAAACCAAAGGCAGGCAAACAAAAACACATAGAAACACATAGAAAACACCTGCAAAGGTGTCCAAAAGCTGACAAACTGCTCTGAAGACACTCTCTTTAAAAAAGCCGGCCGGCAAATTCAGCAGCGGCATACACCGGTACCCGACAATTTAGACAAGAAGGAATAGAGCATCACACATAGATTAGATAGATAGAAACATGTCAGTCACACATATAAGAAGCACAGTGACAGTGTTGGTTACTGCACTTGTCATTTAGTGTAAAGGATTTATTAAAAAAAATTTAGTGTTTTCATGCACCGTCTCTTTAAAAAAGCCGGCCGGCAATTCAGCATCTGTACCCGACAATTTAGAACAGAAAGAATAGAGCTTCACACATAGATTAGATAGATAGAAACATGTCAGTCACATATATATGAAGTACAGTGACAGTGTTGCTTACTGTACTTGTCATTTAGTGTAAAGGATTTATTTAAAAAAATAATAGTGTTTTCATGCACTGTCTCTTTAAAAAAGCCGGCCGGCAATTCAGCAGCGGTACCCGACAATTTAGAACAGAAAGATAGAGCATCACACATAGATTAGATAGATAGAAACATGTCAGTCACATTTATAATAAGTACAGTGACAGTGTTGGTTACTGTACTTGTCATTTAGTGTTAAAATAAAGGATTTATTAAAATAAAAATTGGCGTGGGATCCCCCATAATTTTAGGCTCTAGCGGAGGTTAAGCAGACGGCTGGGGCAGATGTTTGAAGCCTCGGAAGGGGGTAATACCCATGGAGCTTCCCAGGCTACTAATATCAGCCCCCAGCTAAATACCTAGCCTTTACTAGCTATTAAAATGGGGGACCCCCCCAAAAAAATGACGTGGGGTCCCCCCATTTTAATAGCTAGCAAAGGCTAGGCAGACAGCTGGGGGCTGATATTAATAGCCCAGGAAGGGTGCCATGAATATTGGCCCCCTCCCAGGCTAGAAACACCAGCCGTCAGCCGCCCCAGAAATGGCGCATCCATAGGATGCGCCAATTCTGGCACTTAGCCTCGCTCTTCCCACTGCCCTGTAGCGGTGGCAGTGGGGTAATAGGGCTGGGGTTGATGTCAGCTTATAATGCCAGCTGACATCAAGCCCAGGTTAGTAATGGAGAGGCGTCTATAAGACACCTCCATTACTAACCCCATAGTCAAAGTTAAAAAAAACACAAACACCCAGAATAAAGTCCTTTAATTGAAATAAACACACAATTCTTTATTGTTCTAAATTAAACCATACTTACCGTCACGCCCATTCCAGCTGAAGCCAACGATCTCCTGTAGTAAAAATAAAATAATAAACCAACATCATCCTTACCTTTCCATGGTTCCCAGAACAGCTCCAGCTCTGCTACATCGAGATGACTGGCTGGACCGCAGCAGAACGCTGCCATCCAGCCTGTCATCCCGCGGACACTGAGAAGCGCAGGCATGCTTGCTCTCCTCACTGTCTCGCTGTGACGGCATCCAGATGAGCCGAGGTCATGTCCAATGAACTCGGCTCACCTCATGCACGTCACTGACAGCGTGGGAAAATTCTCACGCTGAAGCGCTGAGTGCAGGAGAATTTTCCCACGCTGTCAGTGAGGTGCATGAGGTGAGCTGAGTTCATTGGACATGACCTCGGCTCATCTGGATGCCGTCACAGCCTGACACTGAGGAGCACAAGCATGCCTGCGCTTCTCAGTGTCCGCGGGATGACAGGCTGGATGGCAGCGTTCTGCTGCGGTCCAGCCTGTCATCTCGATGTAGCAGAGCTGAAGCTGTCGTGGGAACCATGGAAAGGTAAGGATGAGGTTGGTTTATTATTTTTCTTTTATTGCAGGAGATCGTTGGCTTCAGCTGGAATGCGTGTGATGGTAAGTATGGTTTAAATTAGAACAATAAAGAAATGTGCGTTTATTTCAATTAAAGGACTTTATTCTGAGTGTTGTGTTTTTTTTAAATACTTTACAAGAAATTCATGGTGGTCATGTCTAATACTGGCGTGACCCCATGAATTTTGGGCTTGGGGCCAGCTGATAATACCAAGCTGGCCCTAACCCCTTTATTACCCAGTGAGCCACCGCACCAGGGCCCTGGATGAGTTGGGTACAGCGCCAAAAGAAGGCGCTTCTATGAACGTGCCATTTTCCGGGGTGGCTGCGGACTGCAATTTGCAGCGGGGGGGGGCCCAGAAAGCTTGGACCTCCCTGCGCTGCAGATTCCAGCCCCCAGCTGCCTAGTTGTACCTGGCTGGACACAAAAATAGGGCGAAGCCCCACGTATTTTTTTTTAAATTATTTCATGAAATTCATGAAATAATTAAGAAAAAAAGGCCTTCCCTATATTGTTGTGTCCGGCCAGGTACAAATAGTCAGCTGGTGTTTGGGGTCAGCCCGTTCCTGCCTGCTGTACCTGGCTGGACACAAATAAAGTGCGAAGCCCCACTTTAATTTTTTTTAATTATTTCATGAAATTCATGAAATAGTTAAGAAAAAAAGGTCTTCCCTATATTGTTGTGTCCGGCCAGGTACAAATAGGCAACTAGTGGTTGGGGGCAGCCCGTTCCTGCCTGCTGTACTTGGCTGGACACAAATATAGTGCGAATCCCCACTTCAATTTTTTTTAATTATGTCATGAAATTCATGAAATAATTAAGAAAAAAAGGCCTTCTCTATATTGTTGTGTCCGGCCAGGTACAAATAGGCAGCTGGTGGTTGGGGGCAGCCCGTTCCTGCCTGCTGTACCTGGCTGGACACAAATATAGTGCGAAGCCCCACTTCAATTTTTTTAAATTATTTCAGGAAATTCATGAAATAATTAAAAAAAAATTGACGTGGGGCTTCGCACTATATTTGTGTCCAGTCAGGTGCAGCAGGCAGGAACGGGCTGCCCCCAACCACCAGCTGCCTATTTGTACCTGGCCGGACACAACAATATAGGGAAGCCCTTTTTTACCTAATTATTTCATGAAATAATTTAAAGAAAATTGACGTGGGGCTTCGCCCTGTTTTTGTGTCCAGCCAGATACAACTAGGCAGCTGGGGGCTGGAATCCGCAGCGCAGGGAGGCCCAAGCTTTCTGGGCCACCCCCGCTGCAAATTGCAGTCCGCAGCCACCCCGGAAAATGGTGCGTTCATAGAAGCGCCATCTTCTGGCGCTGTACCCAACTCATCCAGGGCCCTGGTGCGGTGGCTCACTGGGTAATAAAGGGGTTAAGGCCAGCTTGGCATTATCAGCTGGCCCTAAGCCCGAAATTCATGGGGTCACGCCAATATTAGACATGACCACCATGAATTTCTAGTAAAGTATTTAAAAAAAACACAACACCCAGAAAAAAGTCCTTTAATTGAAATAAACACACAATTCTTTATTGTTCTAAATTAAACCATACTTACCATCACGCCCATTCCAGCTGAAGCCAACGATCTCCTGAAATAAAAGAAAAATAATAAAGCAACATCATCCTTACCTTTCCATGGTTCCCATGACAGCTTCAGCTCTGCTACATCGAGATGACAGGCTGGACCGCAGCAGAACGCTGCCATCCAGCCTGTCATCCCGTAGACACTGAGAAGCGCAGGCTTGCTTGCGCTCCACAGTGTCTCTCTGTGAGGGCATCCAGATGAGCCGAGTTAATGTCCAATGAACTCGGCTCACCTCATGCACGTCACTGACAGCGTGGGAAAATTCTCCTGCACTCAGCGCTTCAGCGTGGGAGAATTCTCACACTGAAGCACTGAGTGCAGGAGAATTCTCCCACGCTGTCAGTGACGTGCAGGAGGTGAGCTGAGTTCATTGGACATGAGCTCACCTTATGCACGTCACTGACAGCGTGGGAAAATTCTCCTGCACTCAGCGCTTCAGCGTGGGAGAATTCTCACGCTGAAGCGCTGAGTGCAGGATAATTCTCCCACGCTGTCAGTGACGTGCAGGAGGTAAGCTGAGTTCATTGGACATGAGCTCACCTTATGCACGTCACTGACAGCGTGGGAGAATTCTCCTGCACTCACCGCTTCAGCGTGAGAATTTTCCCACGCTGTCAGTGACGTGCATGAGGTGAGCCGAGTTCATTGGACATGAACTCGGCTCTTCTGGATGCCGTCACAGAGAGACGCTGAGCAGCGCAAGCAAGCCTGCGCTTCTCAGTGTCTGCGGGATGACAGGCTGGATGGCAGCTTTCTGCTGCGGTCCAGCCTGTCATCTCGATGTAGCAGAGCTGAAGCTGTCGTGGGAACCATGGGAAGGTAAGGATTATGTTGCTTTATTATTTTTCTTTTATTGCAGGAGATCGTTGGCTTCAGCTGGAATGGGCGTGATTGTAAGTATGGTTTAATTTAGAACAATAAAGAATTGTGTCTTTATTTCAATTAAAGGACTTTATTCTGGGTGTTTGTGTTTTTTTTTAACTTTGACTATGGGGTTAGTAATGGGGGTGTCTCATAGACGCCTCTCCATTACTAACCTGGGCTTGATGTCAGCTGGCATTATAAGCTGACATCAACCCCCAGCCCTATTACCCCACTGCCACCGCTACAGGGCAGTGGGAAGAGCGAGGCTAAGTGCCAGAATTGGCGCATCCTATGGATGTGCCATTTCTGGGGCGGCTGACGGCTGGTGTTTCTAGCCTGGGAGGGGGCCAATATTCATGGCTCCCTTCCTGGGCTATTAATATCAGCCCCCAGCTGTCTGCCTAGCCTTTGCTAGCTATTAAAATAGGGGGGACCCCTCGTCAATTTTTTGGGGGGTCCCCCATTTTAATAGCTAGTAAAGGCTAGGCATTCAGCTGGGGGCTGATATTAGTAGCCTGGGAAGCTCCGTGGGTATTACCCCTTCCCAGGCTTCAAACATCTGCCCCAGCCGTCTGCTTAACCTCCGCTAGAGACTAAAATTATGGGGGATCCCACGCCAATTTTTTTTTAAATAAATCCTTTATTTTAACACTAAATGACAAGTACAGTAAGCAACACTGTCACTGTACTTCATATATATGTGACTGACATGTTTCTATCTATCTAATCTAAGTGTGATGCTCTATTGCTTTCATTCTAAATTGTCGGGTACAGATGCTGAAATGCCGGCCGGCTTTTTTAAAGAGACAGTGCATGAAAACACTATTATTTTTTTTAATAAATCCTTTACACTAAATGGCAAGTACAGTAATCAACACTGTCACTGTACTTCTTATATATGTGACTGACATGTTTCTATCTATCTAATCTATGTGTGATTCTCTATTCCTTCTATTCTAAATTGTCGGGTACCGCTGCTGAATTGCCGGCCGGCTTTTTTAAAGAGACGGTGCATGAAAACACTAATATTTTTTTTTATAAATCCTTTACACTAAATGACAAGTACAGTAATCAACACTGTCACTGTACTTCATATATATGTGACTGACATGTTTCTATCTATCTAATCTATGTGTGATGCTCTATTCTTTCGGTTCTAAATTGTCGGGTACCGGTGTATGCCGCTGATGAATTGCCGGCTTTTCATGTTTCACTGTGAGCACAGTTCCCATCGATTTGGGCAATCACTCTAATGCCACAACCACCATGGCTGTGGCATTACAGTGAGTGGCAGACAATCCCTGCATGATTGGTGCTCTAAATAGCGCCAGACATGCAGGACACGCTTTTGGTGCACGAACAGTTATCGAACATAACCTCGAACAGCCGAATTTTTTGCAAATCGTTCGGGTTCGTCGAACAACTCGAACACCGCCCAAAACAGCTCGAATTTGAGATTGGCGAACAGTTCTAGTCGAACACCGCTCATCTCTAGTGATGAAAATGTTCTGATGCACCCCCTGGGCCTTGGGACACCCGGAGCCGGACCCTTTTTGGTGGATGCTGGTGGTTGTAGTCTTCGTGGCGGCGACCCGGTTCCGTGGTTCAGGGCGGTCAAACCAGTGGCGGAACTATTTATGTGGTTTTGATGTTTAAATGTCCGACTACGCCACCCGTGGATTGCGGTCAGAGTGAACCGCCGCTGCAGGGCAGACCGCTGAGGCTGGTGTTGTGGGTGCAGCAGAGCGTAGCATAACTCCCCACGGGAGGAGTATAGCCTCAGGGCAGTGTATGCGGAGGATGGGGGTGATGGTGCAAGGCAGCAGCAGTAACGACACGGAGTCAGTGATGCAGTCCAGGGCCTTTACTCACAGTTCTTATTATCCAGATCACGTCTGCAGGTAACGGCTGCCCACGTCATACTGTGCTCACCAGGTGAGGGGCTCAGACAACTCCCAGATAACTTTGGAGCGCTTCACAGGACCCCCTTTGTGTGTCCTTTGTCTGGCCTTTCTTACCAACCCTTCTGTCCGGCTGCCTCGGGCCTCCTCTTGGTAAACTTGGCGCCAGTTTCCCTGACCCTATGTGGTGCCTTCCTAGCGGGTGTAGCGAGGGGCTGCGCCACATAAAATGTCACAGCCTCCGGTTTCTAGCTGAGGGTCGTTTCCTGCCTCCACTAGTTTCGGGGACCGGTCTCCCCCTTTGGCCTGACCCCTCCACGCAGGTGGATTCGGGCGTGCGGTGGCGACTCGCCCGTCCGCACCCCTGGTATCTCTTCATTCCTCGTTCCTGGAGCCTTCTCTGCTCCTCTTCCTTCCTTCTCCCTCTTCCAGGCCTGGGCCTCTGTAACTAGGCAAGCCTCCGGAGCAGAGCTCATGCAGAGCCCCTGCTCCCTACCGCTTCTGCTCAGACTTCTCTGCACTGAACTAAGATGGTGCCCACCTTTTATACTCCCTTCTCAATGCACCCAGGAACTGCTTCCTCCCTGCTCCTGCACTACAGGGTTCCCCTTCCTCAGTGTTCCCTCCCCCCACTCCAGCCAGGGACAGGGACTGTCGTGCCCATCTCAGAGGCATATTGGTTGTCCTGCCCCACGGCAATGTGGTGTAATGCATGCAGGTGTCGGGTCCTGATCCACACTCCATCCTTACCTGAGAGTGAGATATCACACCTCTGGGTGAGGTGCAATACCTCTGTAGCAACCGAGCCCTCAGGGTGCTACAGTTCCATTTATCTTCAGCCTAGGTGACGTATTGTGATACAGGGCCGTGATTTTGGCTATAAAAGGGTCCCCTAGACCCCTACCCCAAGCTTTTTAAGAGAATCATATATGGCGTGCCAGGAGACTCTATGGAATGCTTTCTCAGCATCCAACGAGAGTATCTAATTACAAATTTTTAACTGCATCTAGCCCAGGAAATACTTTGTGCCTAGTAGCAGTGTCTGCTAGTCAGCGGATTATCCCGGCTGTTAAGCAAGCTACACCACCTGTAGTTTGGACACTTAATTTTTTCAAAGGAAATGCTTCGGGACCACGGGATACTCAGTGAAGAGCATCAGGAGGCACCCCAAGGCATAGGGGCTGGGACTGGCAGTAGGATGCATTGCGGTGGATAGCCGAGCTTTATAAAAGCTTTTTAACTGCAGCAGCTTTAGCGGACGCTACTGGAGCTGGAATTACGCGGCTGCTGGCATGAGACTTGCCCTCCAATAGATCCTTGTAAATGGATTTAAAGTGTATTCATTCAAATTAGAGAGACAATTTAAATTAAAAAGCTTAGAGCTGCCTCCACTACAGGGGGGCTCGCTCGACCCAACGGCAGACAGGCACCAGTATTGGGAGAGGGGGGCTGGCTGTCAGGGTTCACTGCGGCTCTGGCACAAACCCGGCGACATGGAGGTGGCACGGGCAGGAGCAGACTGAATGTGTCGGCTTCTCACTTTTTGGATTTTAGAAGGGCATGACATGCCTATATCTGTGTCTCCCCCTCCTTTTACTCCTCCACCTCTTTTCTTTTCGCATGACTATATGTACTTGTCACTTTTCCATGTGTTAGTTGTGTCTTCTGAGCAGTTTGTCAGCTTTTGGACACCTTTGAAGGTGTTTTCTATGTGTTTCTATGTGTTTTTGTTTGCCTGCCATTGGTTTTAATGGTGTTCAAAGGTGTTCGACAAACAGTTCGACGAATACACGGGTGTTCAATGAACCGAACCGAACTTGAACACTACGGGGGTGGCTCAACACTAATCCCCAGTTCCGTTGATATTTTGGCTGCTGCTATTGTCGTTTAGATTTTTGGATTTTTGTATTTAAATCTATCCTTTTCCTCCCCATTTTATTCCTTTTGAAAAGACGCGCACATGTGACATCTGCACATCAATGGCTATTCTAAGCTGAATTTTCCTGCATTCATCAGATTGCAGCAACTATGCAGTTTGACCCTGGGCAAGAACTGGCATGGGAGACTGGCTGGGAATCCCTGGTTCCGTTGACATTTTGGCTGCTGCTATTGTCATTTGGATTTTAGCTTTTAAAATCTAACCTTTCACTCCCCATTTTATTCCTTTTGAAAAGACGCGCAAATGTGACATCTGCATGTCAGCAGCAATTCTAAGCTGAATGTGCTTGCCCTCGTCAGATTACAGCCGCTTCGCGTTTGAGGCTGGGCAAGTACCGGCATGGGAGACTGGCTGGGAATCCCGTATTCCGTCGACATTTTGGCTGCTGCTATTGTCATTTGGATTTTTGGATTTTGTTTTTAAAATCTAACCTTTCCCTCCTCATTTTATTCATTTTGAAAAGACGCGCACATGTGACCTTTGCACGTCAACGGCCATTCTAAGCAGAATGTGCCTGCCCTCATCAGATCTCTGCTGCTATGCAGCTTGAGGCTGGGCAAGTACCAGCATGGGAGACTGGCTGGGAATTCTTGGTTCCGTTGACATTTTGGCTGCTGCTATTGTCATTTGGATTTTTGGATTTTGTTTTTAAAATCTAACATTTCCCTCCCCATTTTATTCCTTTTGAAAAGACGCGCACATGTGACATCTGCACGTCAATGGCCATTCTTAGTTGAATGTGCCTTCTCTTGTCAGGTTGCAGCTGCTATGAAGCTTGAGGATGGGAAAGTACAGGCATGGGAGACTGGCTGGGAATCCTCGGTTCTGTTGACATTTTGGCTGCTGCTATTGTCATTTGGATTTTTGTTTTTAAAATCTTATCGTTCCCTCCCCATTTTATTCCTTTTGAAAAGACGTGCAAATGTGGCATCTGCGCGTAAACGTCCGTTCTAAGCTGAATGTACCTGCTCCTCATCAGATCACATCTGCTACACAGCTTGAGATCAGGCAAGTACTGGCATTGGAGACTGGCTGGGAATCCCTGGTTCCATTGACATTTTGGCTGCTGCTATTTTCATTTGCATTTTTGGATTTTTGTTTTTAAAATCTAACATTCCCTCCCCATTTTATTCCTTTTGAAAAGACGAGCACATGTGAAATCTGCACGTCAACGGATATTCTAAGCTTTAATGTGCCTGCTATCCTCAGATTGCAGCAGCTTGAGGCCGGGCAAGTATCGGCATGGGAGACTGGCTGGGAAACCCTGGTTCCGTTGACATTTTTGCTGCTGCTATTGTCATTTTGATTTTGGGATGTTTGTTTTTAAAATTTAACCTTTCCCTCCCCGTTTTATTCCTTTTGAAAAGACACGCACATGTGATTTCTGCAAGTCAATGTCCATTCTAAGCTGAATGTGCATTCCTTCATCAGATCACAGCTGCTATGCAGCTTGAGGCTGGGCAAGTACCAGCATGGGAGACAGGCTGAGAATCTTTGGTTCCGTCAACATTTTAGCTGCTGCTATTGTCATTTGGATTTTTGGATTTTTGTTTTTAAAATCTAACCTTTCCCTCTCCATTTTATTACTCTTGAAAAGACGTGCACATGTGACATCTGCTTATCAGCAGCCATTCTAAGCTGATTGTGCCTGCCCTCATCATATCGCACACGCTACTCTGCTTGAGGTCGTGCAAGTACTGGCTTGGGAGACTGGCTGGGAATCCCCTGTTCAGTTGACATTTTTGCTGCAGCTATTATTATTTGGATATTTGTTTTTAAAATCTAACCTTTCCCTCCCAATTTTATTCCTTTTGAAAAGACGCGCACATGTGACATCTACATGTCAACGGCCATTCTAAACTGAATGTTCCTGCCCTCGTCATATTGCAGCTGCTATACAGCTTGAGGCCGGGCAAGTACCAACGTGGGGGCCTGGCTGGGAATCCCCAGTTCCATTGACATTTTGGCTGCTGCTATTGTCATTTGGATTTTTTTTTTTAAATCTAACCTTTCCCTCCCCATTTTATTCCTTTAGAAAAGATGCGCACATGTGACATCTGCATGTCAGCGGCCATTCTAAGCTGAATGTGCCTGCTCTCATCAGATTGCAGCCGATACGCAGCTTGAGGTCTGGCAAGTACCGGCATGGAAGACTAGCTGGGAATCCCAGGTTCTGTTAACATATTGGTTGCTGCTATTGTTATTTGGATTTTGAGATTTTTGTTTTTAAAATCTAACCTTTCCCTCCCCATTTTATTCCTTTTGAAAAGATGCGCACATGTGACATCTGCATGTCAGCGGCCATACTAAGCACAATTTGCCTTCCTTCGTCAGATTGCAGCTGCTATGCAGCTTGAGGCTGGGCAAGTATCTGCATGGGAGACTGGCTGGGAATTCCTTGTTCCGTTGACATTTTGGCTGCTGTTATTGTCATTTGGATTTTAGGATTTTTGTTTTTAAAATCTAACCTTTCAATCCCCATTTTATTCCTTTTGAAAAGACGTGCACATGTTACCCCTGCACGTCAACAGCCATTCTAAACTGAATACGACTTCCATCGTCAGATTATAGCTGCTATGCAGCTTGAGGCTGGGTGAGTACTGGCATGGGAGACTGGCTTGGAATCCACCCTTCCATTGACATTTTGGCTGCTGCTATTGTCATTTGGATTTTTGTTTTTAAAATCTAACCTTTCCCTCCCCATTTTATTTATTTTGAAAAGACGTGCACATGTGACATGCACACGTCAGCGGCCATTCTAAGCTAAATGTGCCTGCTCTTGTCAGATCAAAGCTGCTACACCGATTGAGGCTGGGCAAGTACCAGCATGGGAAACTGGCTGGGAATCCCCAGATCCGCTGACATTTCAGCTGCTGCTATTGTCATTTGGATTTTTGTTTTTGAAATCCAACTTTTCCCTCCAAACTTTATTCCTTTTGAAAAGACGCGCACAGGTGACATCCACACATCAACGGCCATTCTAAGTTGAATGTGCCTGACCTCGTCAGATCGCAGCTGCTACGCACCTTGAGGCTGGGCAAGTACCGGCTTAGGAGACTGGCTTGGAATCCTTGGTTCCATAGACATTTTGGCTGCTGCTATTGTCATTTGGATTTTTGTTTTTAAAATCTAAGCTTTCCCTCCCCATTTTATTTCTTTTGAAAAGACACGCACATGTGACAGCTGCATGTCATTGGCCATTCTAAGCTGAATGTGCCTGTCCTCCTCAGATCACAGCTGCAACGCAGTTTGAGGTTGGACAAGTTCCAGCATGGGAGACTGGCTGGGAATCCCCGGTTACATTGACATTTTGGTTGCTGCTATTGTCATTTGGATTTTATGATTTTTGTTTTTAAAATCTATCCTTTCCCTCCCCGTTTTATTCCTTTTTAAAAGACGCGCACATGTGAGATTTGAACGTCAACGGCCTTTCTAAGCTGAATGTGCCTAACCTCTTCAGATCACAGCCGCTACGCAGCTTGAGGCCGGCCAAGTACTGGCATCGGAGATTGGTTGGGAATCCCTGGTTCCATTGACATTTTGGCTGCTGCTATTGTATTTTGGATTTTTGGATTTTTGGATTTTTGTTTTTAAAATCTAACATTTCGCTCCCCATTTTATTCCTTTTGAAAAGACGCGCACATGTGACATCTGCATGTCAATGGCCATTCTAAGCCGATTCTGCCTGCCCTCGTCAGATCGCAGCCGCTACGAAGCTTGAAGCCGGGCAAGTACTGGTATGGGAAACGGGCTGGGAATACCTGTTTCTGTTGACATTATGGCTGCTGCTATTGGATTTTGGATTTTTGTTTTAAAAATCTAACTTTTCCCTCCCCATTTTATCCCTTTTGAAAAGATGCGCACATGTGACATCTGCATGTCATCGACCATTCTAAGCTGAATGTACCTGCCATTGTCAGATCACAGCTGCTACTCAGCGTGAGGCCAGGCAAGTACCACCATGGGAGACTGGCTGGGAATCACCAGTTCCATTGACATTTTGGCTGCTGCTATTTTCATTGGGATTTTTGGATTCTTGTTTTTAAAATCTAACCTTTCCCTCCTCATTTTATTCCTTTTGAAAAGACGTGCACATGTGACATCTGCACGTCAACAGCCATTCTAAGCTTTATGTGCCTGCCCTCGTCAGATCGCAGCCGCTACGCAGCTTGAGGCCGGGCAAGTACCAGCTTGGCAGATTAGCTGGGAATCCTCAGTTCCGTTGACATTTTGGCTGCTGCTATTGTCATTTGGATTTTTGGATATTTGTTTTTAAAATCCAACGTTTCCCTCCCCATTTTATTCCTTTTGAAAAGACGCGCACATGTGACATCTACAAATCAATGGACATTCTTAGCTCAATGTGCCTTCCCTTGCCAGATGGCAGCTGTTACACTGCTTGATGCCTGGCAAGTACTGGCATGGGAGATGGGCTGGGAGTACCTGGTTCCATTGACATATTGGCTGCTGCTATTGTCCTTTGGATTTTTGTTTTTAAAATCTATCCTTTCCCTCTCCATTTTATTCCTTTTTGAAAAGACGTACACATGTGACATCTGGACATCTGGACATCATTGGCCTTTGCTAAGCTGAATGTACCTTCCCTCTTCAGATCACAGCCGCTATGCAGCTTGAGGCCGGGCAAGTACTGGCATTGGAGACTGGTTGGGAATCCCTGGTTCCGTTGACATTTTGGCTGCTGCTATTGTCGTTTGGATTTTTGGATTTTTGTTTTTAAAATCTAATCTTTCCCTCCCCATTTTATTCCTTTTGAAAAGACGTGCACAAGAGACATCTGCATGTCAAAGACCATTCTAAGCTGAGTGTGCCTGCCCTCGTCAGATCACAGACGCTACGCAGCTTGAGGCCAGGCAAGTACCAGCATTGGAGACTGGCTGGGAATCCCTGGTTCCATTGACATTTTGGCTGCTGCTATTGTCATTTGGATTTTTGTTTTTAAAATCTAACTTTTACCTAACCATTTCATTCCTTTTGAAAAGACACGCACATGTGACAGCTGCACATCAAAGGCCATTCTAAGCTGAATGTGCCTGCCCTTGTTAGATTGCAGCAGCTATGCAGCTTGAGGCTGGGCAAGTACTCTCATGGGAGACTTGATGGGAATCCCCGGTTCCATTGACATTTTGGCATCTCCTATTGTCATTTGGATTTTAGGATTATTGTTTTTAAAATCTAACGTTTCCCTCCCCATTTTATTCCTTTTGAAAAGACGCGCACATGTGACATTTGCACATCAAAGGCCATTCTAAGCTCAATGTGCCCTCCCTCGTCAGATTGCAGCCGCTACACAGCTTGAGGCCGGGCAAGAAACAGCATAGGACAGTGGCTGGGAATCTCAGGTTCCGTTGACATTTTGGCTGCTGCTATTGTCATTTGCATTTTTGTTTTTAAAATTGAACCTTTCCCTCCCCATTTTATTCCTTTTGAAAAGACGAGCACATGTGGCATCTGTATGTCGACGGCCCTTCTAAGATGAATTCATGCCATCGTCAGATCGCAGCTGCTATGCAGCTTGAGACTGGGCAAGTACTGGCATGGGAGACTGGCTGGGAATCCCCGTTTCCATTGACATTTTGGCTGCTGCTATTGTCATTTGGATTTTTGTTTTTAAAATCTAACCTTTCCCTCCCCATTTTATTCATTTTGAAAAGACGCGCACATGTGACATTTGCACGTCAACAGCAATTCTAATCTGAATATGCCAGCCCTTGTCAGATTGCTGCCGCTACACAGCTTGAGGCCAGGCAAGAACAGGCATGGGAGCCTTGCTGGGAATCCCCAGTTCCGTTGACATTTTGGCTGCTGCTATTGTCATTTGGATTTTTGTTTTTAAAAACTTACCTTTCCCTCCATATTTTATTCCTTTTGAAAAGACGTGCACATGTGACCTCTGCATGTCAACGGCAAATCTAAGCTGAATTTGCCTGCCTCTTGTCAAATCGCTGCAGCTAGGCAGCTTGAGGCTGGGCAAATACCAGCGTGGGAGACTGGCTGGGAATCCCTGCTTCCATTGACATTATGGCTGCTGCTATTGTCATTTGGATTTTTGTTTTTAAAATATAACCTTACCCTCCCCATTTTATTCCTTTTGAAAAGACGCGCATATGTGACTTCTGCACGTTAATGGCCAATCGAAGCTGAATTTGCCTGCCTCTTGTCAAATCGCTGCAGCTAGGCAGCTTGAGGCCGGGCAAATACCAGCGTGGGAGACTGGCTGGGAATCCCTGGTTCCGTTGACATTTTGGCTGCTGCTATTGTCATTTGGATTTTTGGATTTTTGTTTTTAAAATCTAACCTTTCCCTCCCCATTTTATTCCTTTTGAAAAGACGCGCACATGTGACATCTGTACGTCAATAGTCATTCTAAGCTGAATGTGCCTACCCTCATCTGATTGCAGTTGCTACGCAGTGTGAGGCCAGGCATGTACCGGCATGTGAGACTGGCTGGGAATTCCTGTTTCCGTAGACATTTTGGCTGCTGTTATTGTCATTTGGATTTTTGGATTTTTGTTTTTAAATATTACCTTTCCCTCCCCATTTTATTCCTTTTGAAAAGACGTGCACATGTGAAATCTTCACGTCAATGGCCATTCTAAGCTGAATGCGCCTGCCCTCATTTTATCGCAGCCGCTATGCAGCTTGATGCTGGGCAAATACCACCATGGGAGACAGGCTGGGAATCCCCAGTTCTGATGACATTTTGGCTGCTGCTATTGTCATTTGGATTTTTGGATTTTTGTTTTTAAATCTTACCTTTCCCTCCCCATTTTATTGCTTTTGAAAAGACGCGTACATGTCACATCAGCATGACAACAGCTATTCTAAGCTGAATGTGGCTTCCCTTGTCAGATTGCAGCTGCTACGCAGCTTGAGGCCGGGCAAGTACCGGCATGGATGACTGGTTGGGAATCCCCAATTCAATTGATTATTTGGATGCTGCCATTGTCATTTGGATTTTAGTTTTTAAAATCTGACCTTTCCCTCCCAATTTTATTCCTTTTGAAAAGACGCGCACATGTGACATCTCCATGTCAACGGCCATTCTAAGCTGCATGTTCCTGACCTCGTCAGATTGCAGCTGCTACGCTGCTTGAGGCAGTCTAAGTACTGGCACGGGAGACAGGCTGGGAATCCACAGATCCATTGATATTCTGGCTGCTGCTTTTGTCATTTGGATTTTTGTTTTTAAAATCTTACCTTTCCCTCCGCATTTTATTCCTTTTGAAAAGACGTGCACATTTGACATAAGCATTTCAACGGCCATTCTAAGCTGAATGTGGCTGCCCTCGTCAGATCACAGCCGCTACACAGCTTGAGGCTGGGCCAGTACTGGCAGGGGAGAATGGCTGGGAATCCCCTGTTCCGTTAACATTTTGGCTGCTGCTATTGTCATTTGTGTTTTTTGATTTTTGTTATTAAAATCTAACCTTTCCCTCCCCATTTCATTCCTTCTGAAAAGACACGCACATGTGATATTTGCACATCAGCAGCCATTCAAAGCTGAATGTGCCTTCCCTTGTCAGATCGCTGCTGCAATGCAGTTTGAGGCCAGGCAAGTACCGGCATGGGTGACTGGCTGGGAATCCCAGGTTCCATTAACATTTTGGCTGCTGCTATTGTCATTTGAATTTTTGTTTTTAAAATCTAACCTTTCCCTCCCCATTTTATTCCTTTTGAAAAAACACGCACATAGTGATAGCTGCACATCAGCGGCTATTCTAAGCTGAATGTGCCTTTCCTCATCAGATTACAGTTGTTACACAGCTTGAGGCTGGGCAAGTACTGGCATGGGAGACAGGCTGGGAATTTTCAGTTCCGCTGACATATCGGCTGCTGCTCTTGTCATTTGGATCTTTGGACTTTTGTTTTTAAAATCTAACCTTTCCCTCCCCATTTTATTCCTTTTGAAAAGACACACACATGTGACATCTGAATGTTAATGGCCATTCTAAGCTGAATGTGCTTCTCTTGTCAGGTTGCAGCTGCTACACAGCTTGAGGCTGGGCAAGTACCTGCATGGGAGACTGGCTGGGAATCCCTGTTTCTGTTGATATTTTGGTTGCTGCTATTGTCATTTGGATTGTTAGATTTTTGTTTTTAAAATCTAACTTTTCCCTCCCCTTTTTATTCCTTTTGAAAAGACGCGCACATGTGACATCTGCATGTCAACGGCCATTCTAAGCCGAATGTGCCTGCCCTTGTCAGATTGTATCTGCTGCGCAGCTTGAGGCTGGGCAATTACCAGCATGGGAGACTGGCTGGTAACTCCCGGTTCCATTGACATTTTGGCTTCTGCTATTGTCATTTGGATTTTTGTTTTTAAAATCTAACCTTTCCCTCCCCATTTTATTCCTTTTGAAAAGACGCGCACATGTGACATCTGTATGTTCTCCGCCATTCTGAGCTGAATGTGCCTGCCCTCATCAGATAGCAACTGCTACACAGCTTGAGGCCGGGCCAAAGCTGGCATGGGAGACTGGCTGGGAATTCCCGGTTCCGTTGACATTTTGGCTGCTGCTATTGTCATTTGGATTTTTTGATTTTTGTTATTATAATCTAACCTTTCCCTCCCCATTTCATTCCTTTTGAAAAGACGCGCACATGTCACATTTGCACGTCAGCAGCCATTCTAAGCTGAATGTGCTTTCTCTTGTCAGATTGCAGCTGCTATGCAGCTTGAGGCCAGGTAAGTATCAGCATGGGAGACTAGCTGGGAAACCCTGGTTCCTTTGACATTTTGGCTGCTACTATTGTCATTTGGATTTTTGATTTTTATATTTAAAATCTAAGCTTTCTCTCCCCATTTTATTCCTTTTGTAAAGACGCGCACATGTGACATCTGCACGTCAATGGCCATTCTAAGCTGAATGTGACTGCCCTCATCAGATTACAGTTGTTACACAGCTTGAGGCTGGGCAAGTACCAGCATGGGAGACTGTCTGGGAATCGCCAGTTCTGTTAACACTTTGGCTGCTGCTATTGTCTTTTTGATTTTTGTTTTTAAAACCTAACCTTTCCCTCCCCAATTTATTCCTTTTGAAAAGACGCGCACATGTGACATCTGAATGTCAGTGGCTATTCTAAGCTGAATGTGCCTACCCTTGTCATATCACAGCTGGTATGCATCTTGAAGCTGGGCAAGTACTGGCAAGGGAGACTGGCTGGGAATCCGCAGTTGCGTTGACATTTTGGCTGCTGCTATTGTCATTTGGATTTTTGTTTTTAAAATCTAACCTTTCCCTCCCCATTTTATTCCTTTTGAAAAGACGCGCACATGTGACAATTGCTTGTCAACGGCCATTTTAAGCTGAATGTACCTGCCCTCATCACTACGCAGCTTGAGGCAGGGCAAGTAACGGCATGGGAGAGTGGCTCGGAATCCCCGTTCTGTTGACATTTTGGCTGCTGCTATTGTCATTTGGATTTTTGCATTTTTGTTTTTAAAATCTAACTTTTCCCTCCCCATTTTATTCCTTTTGAGAAGACACGCACATGTGACATCTGCACATCACCGGCCATTTTTAAGATGTACCTGCCCTCAACAGATCGCAGCCGCTATGCAGCTTGAGGCTGGGCAAGTACCAGCATGTGAGACTGAAAAGGAATCACCAGTTCTGTTAACATTTAGGCTGCTTTTCTCATTTGGATTTTTGTTTTTAAAATCTAACCTTTCCCTCCCCATTTTACTCCTTTTTAAAAGACACGCACATGTGCCATCTGCACATCAACAGCTATTCTAAGCTAAATGTGCCTGCCCTCGTCAGCTCGCAGCTGCTACGCAGCTTGAGGCTGGGCTTGTACTGGCATGGGAGACAGGCTGGGAATCCCCAGTTCCGTTAGCATTTTGGCTGCTGCTATTGTCATTTGGATTTTTGTTTTTAAAATCTAACATTTCCCTCCACATTATAGTCCTTTTGAAAAGACACGCACTTGTGACATCTGCATTTCAACTGCCATTCCAAGCTGAATGTGCTTGCCCTTATCAGATTGCCACTGCTACATAGCTTGAGGCTGGGCAAGTACCAGCATGGGAGACTGGCTGGGAATCCCCGGTTCCATTGCCATTTTGGCTGCTGCTATTGTTATTTGGATTTTTGTTTTTAAAATCTAACCTTTCCCTCCGCATTTTATTCCTTTTGAAAAGACGCGCACATGTGACATCTGCATGTCAATAGCTATTCTAAACCGAATGTGCCTGCCATCGTCAGATCATAGCCGCTACACAGCTTGAGGCTAGGCAAGTACCTGTGTGGCACCACAGGGGTCTGGTTTCCACAGTAACGTAATGTTATGTCTGAGAGCAGGTGGGAGGTCCTTTGGTCAGGGATCCTGTGCATGCCACACCTCCTGCCCAGCCTTGGGAGGGGAAGAACTTCCCCTGTATAAACCCGGGGCTGAGGCAGGGTTAGTCAGTCAAGGAAGAGTAGAGACAAGAAGCAGCATAGGAAACAGCAGAGTTACAAGGAGTCAGGGCTGGCAGCTACAGAGCTCGCCCTGACTGAGAAGATTTCTAACCGGACCCGGAGTCCGAGGCTGAGGGGACTAACTTCTACCCAGCAGCAGAATCCGTCAGGCAGGGGATTTCAGGTCCTCTGGCCAAGAAGCCCGAAGGCACGGTCACACGCGTGGGACCAGCACCGCCATCGTGGAGCGGAAGCCATTAGAAGGCCCCGAGTCACCGGCCATACGGGTGAGCACCACACGGTACACTCAGGGACGTGGGCTACTTACATCAGCTTCTAGCAAGGTAGCCAGAAGAGTACAGTCAGTTTGGGAGGCCTACAACTACGCCTGGCCAGGGGAGATCCCATCTGCTCAAGGACTGACCAGGCCCCGTCCGCTAGCAAGTGCTCCGGGAGGGTCTATCGTTGTTACCAGTAAAGACCCTGAACTACACCGTACCGTCTCTGAGTGGTTCCTGCTACCCCCATCATCCACGTCGGCTGCCCTGAGGCCATACCCCTCCCGTTGGGGGTTATACTATCACGCTGCACAATCCTACCATCGGTCTCAGCGGTCTTCCCTGCAGCAGCAGCTCCCTGGCTGCACTCAACGGGTGGCGTAGTCATCAACCATTTACTGCTAATAGACTGCCGTCTAGTTTGACTCCCTGGGCACGGACCGGGTCACCGCCACGAGACTACAACCCTCAACATATCCGGCTCCGGGTAAGCTCCCGCGTGCGCAACGCAGCGCGACACAGGCCCAGGGGCGCGTCAACTTTGGCGTAGTCGGCAGGATCTCGTGCCCGCAACCCCTGGGTACTGCGTGCCTGAAAAAGAGACTTTTCAAACTTACCAGTGGTGAAGATTCCCGCCATCGGTGAAGATTCCCGCCATCCGGCGCCATCTTCATCCTTCTTCCCGCCATCGGTGAAGTTTCCCGCCATCCGGCGCCATCTTCTGCCTTCTTCCCGCCATCCGTGGAGTTTTCCCGCCATTGGACGCCATCTTGAGGACGCCGCGCGGGAAGAAGAGGGGCGTGGACTCCGAAAGCGCGCGAGAACTGAAGCCCCGCCTCACGTCCGGACGTTGCGTAAGGTCCTGGAAGGAGCCCAGCAGACGCCGACGTCACAGGAGCGCGACGGAAGGTCCTCAACCCTGACGATCCACTGCGGAGCCGCGGCCTACGGAACAGGATCATCGCAAGGTAGGCCACGGTCCACTAGGGGGGAGGAAGATGTCGGATACGGAGGAGAGCTTCACTGCCTCAACCCCCGCTAGCGCCACCGCTGCTGCAGTTATGCCCTTCACCATGCCCTATATCCCGGGAGCAGCTTGGCTACCCCAGTACTCAGGGGAGTCACATACCCTGCATGACTTTAGAGAAAAGCTGGATAGCCTCTTCCAGGTGTACCCCCTCACAGAAGAGCAAAAGGTGAGCATCCTGGTGGCATCCTGGTGGCAGCCAAAAGGGAAGTAAAATCCTGGCCACCTGGGAGGAAGACTGTCGCAGGGATACTAACCCGGCTGAAGGACACCTTTGATACCCGCACCTCAGCCGAGATTAAGCTTAGATTCTACGGGTGCAAGCAGCGAGCGCATGAGAGTATAAGGGACTATGCACTAAATCTACAAGAGGCCCTGAGGGCCATTAAGCAGACCGACCCTAATGGAGTGGGAAACGAGGACAGGCTGTTGACCGAACAATTTATAGAGGGTTTATATTGCAATGCCCACCGAACCCAGTTGCGGGCAATGGCCTTACAGGACCCTCATCTGGAATTTGCACAGTTCAAGGACAGAGCCATCTGGGTGCTCCGAGAACCGGCACCAGGTGGCGTTGTGACCCACAGATGCCCCACTACCACTTACTACCAGGAGGCGGCGCCCTTGTCAGCAGGGCCTGTGGGAGCTGATGCGCAGGCTTTGGACAATGACCCGGCTCCAGACCTACACCATCAGGTCCAAGAGCTAGCTAAGAGCGTTGCTGCGCTAACCCGAACTGTGCAGTC
Organism: Phyllobates terribilis; assembly: GCF_046119375.1. Lineage (NCBI taxonomy): Eukaryota > Metazoa > Chordata > Amphibia > Anura > Dendrobatidae > Phyllobates > Phyllobates terribilis. The sequence continues at coordinate 8,181,916 of NW_027362792.1, forward strand.
TTTACAGGCTTCCACCCCAGGGAAGATCCAGCTGGCATCCGGACCGGAGGACATCCCGTGGCGTCGACCAAGGAGGACCCCACCGGCCAGAGGAAGACCCAGTGACCAATACAGTGAGGACGGACGACCCATCTGCCGCCGCTGCAATCAACCCGGACATATGGCAAGGTACTGTTCTTTAAACGGGCACAACCTGGGGTAGAGGGCCAACCCCCAGGAAAAAGATCACCAGGCCCATCGAACTGGCGCGACAGATATGTGGGAGGACGTCCAGTCTTGCCTGTGGTACTGGATGGCATTCCTATGAGTGCCCTACTGGACACCGGGTCACAGGTCACCACCATCCCGTACGTGCTCTTCAAGCAGTACTGGAATGACTCGGATATTACCCGCTACCCTGACGACGACTTGAGTATCATCGCCAGCAATGGTCAGCCCGTGCCACAGATCGGATTTAAAGAGGTGACCATCAAAATTGGTAGAGTCGAACTGGCCGCACAGGGACTGATCATTGTAGATATTGACAAACATGAGAGTCACCCAAAAATAACTCTAGGAACTAATGTAATTGAAAATTGTCTTGCAGAGGTGATTTTCCTTTTACAGCAGGTTGCCAAGAATGCCAGCTCCGGCGAGCAGCGGGTGCTCCAGAAAGAAATCCGGGCACTGATGCAACGGCAACAAGTGGAACTCTCCGGCGGTGAGATTGGTAGCGTAAGAATGTGTGACCCTTTTCCTATTGCCATGCCCCCAAAAAGTGAAATGATGATTTGGTGCCGGGCAGCTATTGGTCTGAGAGGTAGAGATTACCAGGCAATGGTAGAACCAGTTTACTCAGACAGTAGGCCCACCATTTTGACAGCACGGGGGGTGGTCAATGTACGCCATGGGAGGGTGCCCGTTCGCATAATAAATATCGGGGAGAGGGAAGTGTACCTGCCCCGGTATGCCACGCTAGCCAAATTATATACCACTAATCAAAATTCTATACAATCTGTGGAACCCTTGCCTCCATCTCACCCGGAGGAAGGTAACGGCTCTAAGAAAGACATGGAGGACTGGTGTCAGCAACTACATTTGGGTACTGACTCCACTCCCTCACACCAGAAACAAGGAGTCTATCGGGTAGTTCAAGAGTATGAGAGAGTGTTTAGTAAACACCCGTTAGACTTCGGGCGAGTCAAGGGGGTAGAACACCGCATCCCCACGGGAGATCATCCTCCCATAAAAGAGAGGTATCGACCCGTACCCCCTGCACATTACCAACACGCCAAGGGGATGCTTAGAGACATGAAGGAGGCTGGGGTAATCCGGGATAGCTGTAGCCCCTGGGCAGCCCCACTAGTTTTAGTCAAAAAGAAAGACAACACCATGAGGATGTGTGTAGATTACCGGAAAATCAACCGTATCACACACAAGGATGCGTACCCCTTGCCAAGGATAGAGGAGTCATTGGCTGCTTTAAGATCTGCTAACTTCTTCTCTACCTTGGATCTCACTAGCGGGTACTGGCAGGTTCCTGTAGCAGAGGCGGACCGGGAGAAGACCGCATTCACCACCCCGATGGGACTTAGCGAGTTCACCTGCATGCCGTTCGGACTCTGCAACGCACCAGGAACCTTCCAACGCCTAATGGAGTGTTGTCTGGGCCACAGAAACTTCGAGACGGTCCTGTTGTACCTGGACGATGTCATCGTATATTCCAAGACGTATGAGGACCACCTGAAACACCTGGCGGAAGTGTTCGAGGCTCTGGCGAGTTACGGCCTAAAGGTGCAACCCTCCAAGTGTCACCTCCTGAAACCAAAGGTGCAGTACCTGGGACACGTGGTGAGCGCTGACGGAGTGGCTCCCGACCCTGATAAGATCACCGCAATTAAGGAATGGCCAAGCCCCTCCAGCGTAAAAGAAGTGCGGCAGTTCCTCGGGTTGGTAGGCTACTACCGAAGGTTTATTCCCGGTTTCACCAAAAAGGCAGCACCTATGCAGGACCTCCTGATAGGCCAGTCCCGGAAGGCCAAGAACCAGAAGCCGCCCTTCAAATGGGAGAAGCTGGAAGAAGAGTCCTTCCGCCAGCTGAAGATGGCCCTCACGGGGGACGAAATCCTGGCGTACCCGGATTATAGCCAGCCTTTTATCCTCTACACCGACGCCAGTAACATCGGGCTAGGAGCCGTACTGTCCCAGATCCAGCAGGGGAAGGAACGAGTAATCGCCTACGCCAGCCGAAAACTGCGACCCACCGAAAGGAACCCCGAGAATTACAGCTCATTTAAGCTAGAGTTCCTGGCCGTAGTATGGGCAATCACTGAGCGCTTTAAGCATTACCTCGCTTCTTCCCGGTTCACCGTGTACACGGATAACAACCCGCTGACACACCTGGACACGGCAAGACTCGGTGCCCTGGAGCAGAGGTGGATGGCCCGTCTGTCCAACTACGAGTTCACAATCAAATACCGGGCAGGGCGCTCCAATACCAACGCGGACGCCCTGTCCAGGATGCCCAACCTGCCGGACGGAGGAGAAGATCCGGAGGGACTGGAAGAAGTTGAACTCCCTGCGTTCCACCGTCATGGGACTATCCAGTATTCCCACCGGGTAAGGAGTAAGCAGGCTGTTACGTTGAACCCCTTGCCTCACTACAACTGGGCGGAAACGCAAGACAGCGACCCTGCCGTCCGACTGGTGAAGGAGATGCTGACTCGCCCGGAGGCTTGCCTTGAACCAGACGCTCCGGAGGAAGCCAAACAACTATGGGCAGAGAAGAGTCGACTGTTCCTTTACAAGGGGAAGTTGTGCCGCAGAATGGTTAACTCCCGGACGCATGAACTACTCTGGCAAGTAGTGGTGCCACGAAGAGACGCAGCCATGGTGATGGAGGCATACCACGACGGAGCTGGACACTTCGGGTGGAAGAAGCTGGAGTTCCTGCTGCGCGAGCGATTCCACTGGGTAGGCATGAGGGGAACCATTGAGAAGTGGTGCAGAGATTGTGGCCTGTGCAACCTGAGAAGGAAGGACCGCGCCAGCCAGAAGACTCCCCTGCAGTCCATCGTCACCCGGCAACCGTTGGAACTGGTAGCCTTGGATCATGTAAAACTGACCCCAAGCAGAAGTGGCTACGTCTACGCGTTAACCATCGTGGATCATTACTCCCGATTCTTGGTTGTCGTCCCCGTCAAGGACTTAACGGCTCAAACAGCAGCTAGAGCCTTCCAGCAGCACTTCTGCCGTCCACACGGGTACCCGGACCAAGTGCTGACGGACCAGGGACCTGCCTTTGAAGCGGAGGTCTTCCAGGAATTCTGCAATCTGTATGGCTGCCGGAAGATAAGGACGACACCCTACCATCCGCAAACTAATGGACTTTGTGAGAAAATGAACCAGGTGGTAATGGATCTTCTAAAAACGTTGCCCCTGGAAGAACGCAGTCTGTGGCCTGAGAAGTTGCCCGATCTGGTGGACCTATACAACCACATCCCGGTAGGTTCCACCAACTGTACCCCGGCTTACCTAATGAGGGCAAGACCTGGTAAGTTACCTGTTGACCTGGAAATGGGAGTCCTGACACCCGAGGACACTTCACCAGAAACAGACTGGGACACAGAGAGGCAGCAGCAGTACCGGAGAGTACAGGAGAGCGTGGAGCGAAGTCTCTGTCAGGCTAGGGAAAGACAAGAGAAAACTTACAACCAGTATGCTCCCGCTGTTCCCCTGGTACCCGGAGAGCAGGTCTTGAAGAGGAAGAGACGGCTCCACAAGTTGGATGACCAGTGGGAGAAGGACCCGTACACCGTACTGCCCTCAAGCCACGAGAACCCGAAGGTCTGTACCATCAGTAAAGACGGAGGGGAAACCACAGCCGTTGTATCCCGGGACCACCTGAAGAAGTGTCCCGAACAACTGAGGAACCCTGAAGAGGAACAAGAAGACCATCGACCCGTAGAAGAAAGGGAAGATATGGTTAGTACCGTGCTCGGGGACTTCCCTCGGTCTTGGACTCAAGTCAATGGTGCAGTTGTGGTACCCGTACTCACCTTCCTCCAACCAGCATCCCAAGAACCTACGGAGCAACAGGTAGAGCTGGAAGAACAGCCGGTCCAGGAGGCAGAAGACTCCACACAAGCAGAACAGGAGGATCAACCCTCTGCTTATAGTGAGCCTGCCGTACCCCTAGTGAGACAAAGAGCCGGTAGACAGCTGCCCAGTTTACCCTTGACAGCTCCTACACCCTGTAGTTCAGGGCCAGACAGTCAGCTCCGTAGGTCCACTAGGGCCACTAGAGGCCAGTTACCTGCACGCTGGAGAATTTGAAATGTATAAATTGTTTTACTTATGTTTATCTGTGTCTTGTTGCTTGTGTATAATTTTGTGTTTCCAGTTATTTTTAGGAATCCTTGGTGGATTTACCGGGAATCCTTGTACATAGTTGGAGCGTAACCCAGGATGGACTAGAGACTGTTAAGGACTCGGGGTAGGACAGACCCCTACCTGGTTACGTCTCCCTGTTTTGGTGAAATGGACACCTTGCTTCTCCTCAAAGACTGCACCCGGTTACGGACATGCCGTAACCATCTTTACATGTTTTTCTTATTGCATTATTACTGTTTTTACCTTGTTATGTTTTTCTAAAATGTGTTTAGTCCCGGAGTACTAAATTTTACTAGGGGGGAATGTGGCACCCCAGGGGTCTGGTTTCCACAGTAACGTAATGTTATGTCTGAGAGCAGGTGGGAGGTCCTTTGGTCAGGTATCCTGTGCATGCCACACCTCCTGCCCAGTCTTGGGAGGGGAAGAACTTCCCCTATATAAACCCGGGGCTGAAGCAGGGTTAGTGAGTCAAGGAAGAGTAGAGACAAGAAGCAGCATAGGAAACAGCAGAGTTACAAGGAGTCAGGGCTGGCAGCTACAGAGCTCGCCCTGACTGAGAAGATTTCTAACCGGACCCGGAGTCCGAGGCTGAGGGGACTAACTTCTACCCAGCAGCAGAATCCGTCAGGCAGGGGATTTCAGGTCCTCTGGCCAAGAAGCCCGAAGGCACGGTCACACGCGTGGGACCAGCACCGCCATCGTGGAGCGGAAGCCATTAGAAGGCCCCGAGTCACCGGCCATACGGGTGAGCACCACACGGTACACTCAGGGACGTGGGCTACTTACATCAGCTTCTAGCAAGGTAGCCAGAAGAGTACAGTCAGTTTGGGAGGCCTACAACTACGCCTGGCCAGGGGAGATCCCATATGCTCAAGGACTGACCAGGCCCCATTCGCTAGCAAGTACTCCGGGAGGGTCTATCGTTGTTACCAGTAAAGACCCTGAACTACACCGTACCGTCTCTGAGTGGTTCCTGCTACCCGCATCATCCACGTCGGCTGCCCTGAGGCCATACCCCTCCCGTTGGAGGTTATACTATCGCGCTGCACAATCCTACCATCGGCCTCAGCGGTCTGCCCTGCAGCAGCAGCCCCCTGGCTGCACTCAACGGGTGGCGTAGTCATCAACCATTTACTGCTAATAGACTGCCGTCCAGTTTGACTCCCTGGGCACGGACCGGGTCACCGCCACGAGACTACAACCCTCAACAGATCTGGCTCCGGGTAAGCTCCCGCGTGCGCAACGCAGCGCGACACAGGCCCAGGGGCGCGTCACACGCACATGTGATATCTGCACGTCAATGGCCATTCTAAGCTGAATGTGCATGCCCTCATCAGATTACAGTTGTTAGACAGCTTGAGGCTGGGCAAGTACCAGCATGGGAGACTGGCTGGTAATCGCCAGTTCTGTTAACATTTTGGCTGCTGCTATTGTCTTTTTGATTTTTGTTTTTAAAACATAACCTTTCTGTCCCCAATTTATTCCTTTTGAAAAGACTCGCACATGTGACATCTGAATGTCAGTGGCTATTCTAAGCTGAATGTGCCTACCATTGTCATATCACAGCTGCTATGCATCTTGAAGCTGGTCAAGTACTGGCAAGGGAGACTGGCTGGGAATCCGCAGTTGCGTTGACATTTTGGCTGCTGCTATTGTCATTTGGATTTTTGTTTTTAAAATCTAACCTTTCCCTCCCCATTTTATTCCTTTTGAAAAGATGCGCACATGTGACAATTGCTTGTCAACGGCCATTTTAAGCTGAATGTGCCTGCCCTCATCACTACGCAGCTTGAGGCAGGGCAAGTAACGGCATGGGAGAGTGGCTCGGAATCCCCGTTCTGTTGACATTTTGGCTGCTGCTATTGTCATTTGGATTTTTGCATTTTTGTTTTTAAAATCTAACTTTTCCCTCCCCATTTTTTTCCTTTTGAGAAGACACGCACATGTGACATCTGCACATCACCGGCCATTTTAAGCTGAATGTACCTGCCCTCGGCAGATCACAGCCACTATGCAGCTTGAGGCTGGGCAAGTACCAGCATGTGAGACTGAAAGGGAATCACCAGTTCTGTTAACATTTAGGCTGCTTTTCTCATTTGGATTTTTGTTTTTAAAAACTAACCTTTCACTCCCCATTTTACTCCTTTTTAAAAGACACGCACATGTGCCATCGGCACATCAACAGCTATTCTAAGCTAAATGTGCCTGCCCTTGTCAGATCGCAGCTGCTACGCAGCTTGAGGTTGGGCTTGTACTGGCATGGGAGACAGGCTGGGAATGCCCAGTTCCGTTAGCATTTTGGCTGCTGCTATTGTCATTTGGATTTTTGTTTTTAAAATCTAACATTTCCCTACCCATTATAGTCCTTTTGAAAAGACACGCACTTGTGACATCTGCATTTCAACTGCCATTCCAAGCTGAATGTGCCTTCCCTCATCAGATTGCCACCGCTACATAGCTTGAGGCTGGGCAAGTACCAGCATGGGAGACTGGCTGGGAATCCCCGGTTCCATTGCCATTTTGGCTGCTGCTATTGTCATTTGGATTTTTGTTTTTAAAATCTAACCTTTCCCTCCCCATTTTATTCCTTTTGAAAAGACGCGCACAGGTGACATCTGCACGTCAATAGCTATTCTAAACCGAATGTGCCTGCCATCGTCAGATCGTAGCCGCTACACAGCTTGAGGCAAGGCAAGTACCTGCATGGAAGACTGGCTGGGAATACCTTGTTCTGTTGGCATTTTGGCTGCTGCTATTGTCATTTGGATTTCTGGATTTTTGTTTTTAAAATCTAACCTTTCCCTACCCATTTTATTCCTTTTGAAAAAAAGCGCATATGTGACATCCACAAGTCAACGGCCATTCTAAGCTGAATGTGCCTGCCATCGTCAGATCGCAGCCGCTATGCAACTTGAGGCCGAGCAAGTACCGGCTTGGGAGACTGGCTGGGTATCTCCGGTTCTGTTAATATTATGGCTGCTGCTATTGTCATTTGGATTTTTGGATTTTTGTTTTTAAAATCTAACCTTTCCCTCCCCATTTTATTCCTTTTGAAAAGACGCGCACAGGTGACATCTGCAGGTCAACTGCCATTCTAAGCTGAATGTGCCTTCCCTCGTCAGATCGCAGCTGCTATGCAGCTGGAGGTCAGGCAAGTACCTTTGTGGGAGACATCAGCACATCAATGGCCATTCTAAGCTGAATGTTCCTGCCCTCGTCAGATCGTGATTGCTATGCAGCTTGATGCTGGGAAAGTACTGGCATGGGAGACAGGCTAGGAATCCATAGTTCCGTTGACCTATTGGTTGCTGCTATTGTCAATTGATTTTTGTTTTTAAAATCTAAACTTTCCCTCCCCATTTTATTCCTTTTGAAAAGACGCGCACAAGTGACATTTGCATGTAAACAGGCAGTCTAAGCTGAATGTGCTTACCCTTGTCAGATTGCAGCTGCTATGCAGCTTAAGGCTGGGCAAGTACTGACATGGGAGACTGGCTGCAAATCACTGCATCCATTGCCATTTTGGCTGCTGCTATTGTCATTTGGATTTTTGTTTTTAAAATCTAACCTTTCCCTCCGCATTTTATTCCTTTTGAAAAGTCGCGCACATGTGACATCTGCACGTCAATAGCTATTCTAAACCGAATGTGCCTGCCATCGTCAGATCGTAGCCGCTACACAGCTTGAGGCTAGGCAAGTTCTTGCATGGGAGACTGGCTGAGAATGCCTTGTTCTGTTGGCATTTTGGCTGCTGCTATTGTCATTTGGATTTCTGGATTTTTGTTTTTAAAATCTAACATTTCCCTCCCCATTTTCTTCCTTTTGAAAAGACGTGCACATGAGACATCTGTAAATCAACGGCCATTCTAAGCTGAATGTGCTTACCCTCGTCAGATCACAACCGCTATGCAGCTTGAGCCTGGGCAAGACCCAGCATGGGAGACTGCCTGGGAATCCCCTCTTCCATTGACATTTTGGCTGCTGCTGTTGTTATTTGGATCTTTGCCTTTAAAATCTAACTTTTCCCTCCCCATTTTATTCGTTTTGAAAAGACACGCACATGGACCATTTGCTCGTCATCGGCCATTCTAAGCTGAATGTGCTAACCTTCTTCAGATCGCAGATGCTATGCAGCTTGAGGTTGGGCAAGTACCAGCATGGGAGACTGGATGGGAATCCCGAGTTCCATTGACATTCTCGCTTCTGCTATTGTCATTTGGATTTTTGTTTTTAAAATCTAACCTTTCCCTCCCCATTTTATTCCTTTTGAAAAGACGCGCATGACGCGCCCCCTGGGCCTGTTTCGTGCAGGGGAACCCGGAACCGGGTCTGTTGTAGAATGCTGGGGGTTATAGTCTCCGTATGGCGGTGACCCGGTCCGTGCCCAGGGTGGTCAAACAAGTGGCAGTCTTAATGTATAGCAAATGTCCGACTACGCCACCCGTGGATTGCGGTCAGTGGGGACCGCCGCTGCGCTGCCGACTGCTGAGGCTGATGTTGTTTGCGCAGCCGAGTATGGGATAACTCCCCACGGGAGAAGTATTGCCTCAGGGCAGCTAATGTGAGAGATGATGGGAGTGATGGTGTGAGGGTCCCAGTGCTAATGGTGCTGGTGCGGCAAGGAATCACTGAGACGTGAGGTGCAGTTCAGGGTCTTTACTGATGTTACAAGGCAGACTCTCCCGGGAGTACTGGCTAGTATAAGGGGCCTGGTCAGTCTGCGAGCAAGCAGGAGTTCCCCTGGCCAGGTGGAGTTGTAGGCCTCCCCGTTTATCTGCACTCTTCCTGGCTACCTTGCTGTCAGCGGTTACAAGTAGCCCACGTCCCTGAGTATACCGTGTGGTGCTCACCCGTATGGCTGGTGACTTGGGGCATTCTGTTAGCCTCCGCTCCTGAATGGCGGCGCTGGTCCCTTCTTTGTGACTGAACCTCCGGGTTTCTATGGCCATAGGACCTGGAATCCCCTGCCGGCTGGTTTCTGCTGCTGGGTATATATCAGTCCCCACAGCCTCGGACTCCTGTGTCCGGTTTTAGTAACTTCAGCCAGGGCGAGCTATATCTCTGCTCACAGCCCCTGGCCTTCTGCCTCTGCTCCTACAGAGCTCCTGATGTATCTTTTCCTGTGTCTGCAGCTTCACTCTAGGCTCTGACTGCTCTGCTTGTTCTGCAGGCTCTGTCTCTGTCTCACCTAATCCCGCCCCAGACCCAGTTTATAAGGGCAGATTCCTCCCCTCCCAGGTCTGGGCGGGCAGTGTTGCATGCTTAGGGCTCCTGACCAGAGAAACCTCCCACTTGCTCTCAGACATAATATCTCTATTACTGTGGCAACCAGACCCCTGGGGTGTCACATTACCCCCCTAGTAAATTTTAGTAGTCCGGGACTAAACACATTTTTAAAACATAATAACAGGGTATAACAATAATACAATAACATATTTACAAGAAGCCTTAGTTCTTTAAAGGTCACGGCGTGTCCGCAACCGGGTGTCCATATCACCCAAGGTGAAGCTTTAAGCGAAGTAGGGGACCTGTCCAAAGCAAACCCCTTGCGTTGTCCTTGGGCGTGGCTGCAAGGGTAGACTAACTACTTTGGGCCGCAAGGATGCCACGCCAGACAGGTTTTCTCTTCCGCGGCCGTCTTCGCAAGAGGCACCAAGGTGCAACTATCTACAAAACTGTTCCGGTTATCTAGCGTCCATAACCTGTTAGTCCATAAAAATCTGCAGGGCAACTGAGAAACATAATTAGTAACAGGCAACAAACATAAACCATAAACAGATAGCAGATAAATTCACAGTGCATTAGTTTAGATTCTCCAGCGAGCGGGCATCTGACCTCTAGTGACTCTAGTGGACCTACGGAGCTCACTAACTGGTTCTGCACTACAGGGTGTAGGAGGTGTTATGGGTAAGCTGGGCAGCTGTCTGTGCACTCTTTGGCTCACTAGGGGCACGGCAGGCTCACTACTAGCAGAGGGTTGATCCTCCTGTACTGCTGGTGTGGACTCTTCTGCCTCTTGGGCCGGCTGCTCTTCCAGCTCTACCGATTCCTCTGTAGGCACTTGAGGGGCTGGCTGGAGAAAGGTGAGGACGGGTACAACGACAGCGCCGTTTACTTGTGTCCAAGACCGGGGGAAGTCTCCGAGTATGGTACTGATCATTTCTCCCCTTTCCTCTGCAGGTTGAGGGTTTCCTTGATCTTCTTCAGGGCTTTGCAGCTGTTCGGGACACTTCTTCTGGTGGTCTCTGGAGACAATGGCTGTGGTTTCTCCTCCATCCTTACTGATTACGCAGATTTTTGGGTTCTCATGGCTTGATGGCAGTACGGTGTATGGGTCCTTCTCCCACTGGTCGTCCAATTTGTGGAGCCACCTCTTCCTCTTCAAGACCTGCTCTCCAGCTACCAGAGGAACAGCGGGAGCATACTGGTTATAAGCCTTCTCTTGCCTTTCTCTAGCTTGAGACAGACTTCGCTCGACGCTCTCCTGTACTTTCCGATACTGCTGCTGCCGTTCTGTATCCCAGTCTGCCTCTGGCAAGGTGTCCTCAGGCGTCAGGACTCCCATATCCAGGTCAATAGGCAGCTTACCAGGTCTTGCTCTCATTAGGTAAGCCAGGGTACAGTTGGTGGAACCTACAGGGATGTGGTTATACAGGTCCACCAGATCGGGCAGTTTCTCAGGCCACAGACTGCATTCTTCCAGGGGCAATGTTTTTAGCAGATCTATCACCACCTGGTTCATCTTCTCGCAGAGTCCATTGGTTTGAGGGTGATAGGGCGTTATTCTTATCTTCTTGAAGCCATACAGGTTGCAGAACTCCTGGAAGACCTCCGCTTCGAAGGCTGGTCCTTGGTCTGTCAACACTTGGTCCGGGTACCTGTGTGGATGGCAGAAGTGCTGCTGGAAGGCTCTAGCTGCTGTTTGAGCCGTTAAGTCCTTGACCGGGACCACCACCAGGAACCGGGAGTAATGATCTACGATTGTGAGGGCGTAGACATACCCAGATCTGCTTGGAGCCAGTTTCACATGGTCCATGGCTACCAGTTCCAGTGGCTGTCTGGTGATGATGGGCTGCAGGGGAGTCTTCTGGCTGGCTCGGTCTTTTCTTCTCAGGTGGCACGGGCCACAGTCTCTGCACCACCTCTCGATGGCTCCTCTCATGCCTACCCAGTAGAACCGTTCACGCAACAAGAACTCCAGCTTCTTCCATCCGAAATGCCCTGCTCCGTTGTGGTATGCCTCCAGAACCATAGCCGCGTCTCGTCTTGGGACCACTACCTGCCAGGTCAACTCATGTGTTCGAGAGTTAACCATTCTCCGGCACAGCTTCTCCCTGTAGAGGAACAGCTTACTTTTCTCCTTCCACAGTTGCTTGGTCTCCTCCGGAGCATCTGGGTCAAGATGGGCATCGGCCTGGGTCAGCATTTCCTTCACCAAATGGACTGCGGGATCACTGTCTTGCGTCTCCGCCCAGTTGTAGTGGGGCAAGGGAATGAACGTCACAGAGCGCCTGTCCTTCACACGGTGGGAATACAGGGTAATCCCATGACGGTGGAACGCAGGGAGCTCAACTTCTTCCAGATCTTCAGGATCTTCCCCTACGTCCGGTAAGTTCGGCATTCCACACAGGGCATCCGCGTTGGCATTTGAGCGTCCTGCCCGGTATTTGATGGTGAATTCAAAGTTGGACAGGCGGGCCATCCATCTCTGTTCCAGGGCACCGAGCCTTGCAGTGTCCAGGTGTGTCAACGGGTTGTTATCCGTGTACACGGTGAATTTGGAGAAGGCAAGGTAATGCTTGAAACGTTCGGTCACTGCCCACACTACTGCCAGGAACTCCAGCTTGAATGAGCTATAATTCTCAGGGTTCCTCTCCGTGGGCCGTAGCTTTCGGCTGGCGTAAGCGATTACCCGTTCTTTCCCTTGCTGGATCTGGGACAGTACGGCTCCTAGCCCGATGTTGCTTGCGTCCGTGTGGAGGATAAAGGGCTGGCTGTAGTCTGGATATGCCAGGATTTCATCCCCCGTGAGGGCCATCTTCAGCTGGCAGAAGGACTCCTCTTCCAGCTTTTCCCACCTAAAGGGCGGCTTCTGGTTTTTGGCTTTCCGAGATTGACCTATCAGGAGGTCTTGCATAGGGGCTGCCATTTTTGTGAAACCGGGAATGAATCTTCGGTAGTAGCCTACCAACCCGAGGAACTGCCGCACTTCCTTTATGCTGGAGGGTCTTGGCCAGTCCTTAATCACGGTGATCTTATCAGGGTCAGGAGCCACTCCGTCAGCACTCACCACGTGTCCCAGGTATTACACCTTTGGTTTCAGGACGTGACACTTGGAGGGTTTCACCTTTAGGCTGTAGTTTGCCAGAGCTTCGAACACTTCTGCCAGGTGTTTCAGGTGGTCCTCGTAGGTCTTGGAATAGACGATGACATCGTCGAGATATAACAGGACCGTCTCGAAGTTCCGGTGTCCCAGACAGCATTCCATCAACCGTTGGAAGGTTCCTGGTGCGTTGCAGAGCCCGAACGGCATACAGTTAAATTCGCTGAGACCCATCGGGGTGGTGAATGCGGTCTTCTCCCGGTCCGCCTCTGCTACAGGAACCTGCCAGTACCCGCTAGTGAGATCCAAAGTAGAGAAGAAGTTAGCAGATTTTAATGCAGCTAAGGACTCTTCTATCCTTGGTAGCGGGTACGCATCTTTGTGTGTGATACGGTTGACCTTCCTGTAGTCTACACACATTCTCATGGTGTTGTCTTTCTTTTTCACTAAGACTAGTGGAGCTGCCCAGGGGCTACAGCTGTCCCTGATTACCCCAGCCTCCTTCATGTCTCTAAGCATCCCCTTGGCGTGTTGGTAGTGTGCCGGGGGTACGGGTCGGTATCTCTCCTTTATGGGAGGATGGTCTCCCGTGGGGATGTGGTGTTCTACCCCCTTTACTCGCCCGAAGTCTAGCGGGTGTTTACTAAACACTCTCTCGTACTCTCCAACCACCCGATAGACTCCCTGTTTCTGGTGTGAGGGAGTGGAGTCAGTACCCAAATGTAGTTGCTGACACCAGTCCTCCATTAGTTTCTTAGAGCCGTTACCTTCCTCTGGTTGAGATGGAGGCAAGGGTTCCACGGCCTGTACAGAGTTCTGGTTAATGGTAAACAATTTGGCTAGCGTGGCATACCGGGGCAGGTGTACTTCTCTCTCCCCGATATTTATGATGCAAACGGGCACCTTACCATGGCGTACATCGATCACCCCCCGTGCTGTCAAAATGGTGGGCCTACTGTCTGAGTAGACGGGTTCTACCATTGCTTGGTAGTCTCTACCTCTTAGACCAATAGCTGCCCGGCACCAAATCATCATCTCACTTTTTGGGGGCATGGCAATAGGGAACGGGTCACACATTCTCACGCTACCTATCTCACCACCAGATAGTTCCACCTGTTGCCGCTTCATCAGTGCCCGGATCTCTTTTTGGAGCACACGCTGCTGGCCGGAACTGGCATTCTTGGCAACCTGCTGTAAAATGAGAATCACCTCTGCAAGACAATTTTCAATCACATTAGTTCCCAAGGTTATTCTAGGGTGACTCTCATGACGGTCTGTGTCAACTATAATCAGTCCTTGTGCCGCCAGTTCGACTTTACCGATCTTAATGGTCACCTCTTTGAATCCCACCTGTGGCACGGGCTGACCATTGCTGGCGATGATACTCAGGTCGTCATCTGGGTAGCGGGTTATGTCCGAGTCATTCCAGTACTGTTTAAAGAGCACGTACGGGATGGTGGTCACCTGTGACCCAGTGTCTAGTAGGGCACTCATAGGAATGCCATCCAGCACCACAGGCAAGATTGGACGTCCCCCTACGTATTTATCACGCCAGTTTGATGGGCCTGATGGTCTTATGCCTGGGAGTTGGCCCTCTACCCCAGGTTGTGCCCGTTTAACCCCTTCAGGACCCAGCCTATTTTGACCCTAAAGACCTTGGCATTTTTGTCAATTCTGACCAGTGTCCCTGGAACTCTCTGGAACACTTCAACATATCCTAGTGATTCTGAGACTGTTTTTTCGTGACATATTGGGCTTCATGTTAGTATTAAATTTAGGTCGATAATATTTGCGTTTATTTGTGAAAAAATCAAAAATATGGGAAAAAATTTGAAAATTTTGCAATTTTCAAATTTTGAATTTTTATTCTACTAAACCAGAGAGTGATGTGACACAAAATAGTTAATAAATAACATTTCCCACATGTCTACTTTACATCAGCACAATTTTGGAAAAAAAAAAAAATTTGGTAGGAAGTTTGAAGGGTTCAAAGATCATCAGCAATTTATCTTTTTTCCAGCAAAATTTACAAAACCATTTTTTTAGTGACCACATCACATTTGAAGTCCCTTTGAGGGGTCTTTATGACAGAAAACACCCAAAAGTGACACCATTCCAAAAACTGCACCCCTCAAGCTACTCAAAACTACATTCAAGAAGATTATTAACCCTTCAGGTGCATCACAGGAACTAAAGCCACATGGAAGAAAAAAATGAACATTTTTATTTTTCTAACAAAAATTTTCTTTTAGCCTAAATTTTTTAATTTTCACATGGGTAACAGGATAAAATGCATCCTAAAATTTGTTGGTGAATTTCTCCTTAGTACACTGATACCTCATATGTGGTCATAAACCACTGTTTGGGCACACGGCAGGGCTCAGAAGGGAAGGAGCGCCATTTTACTTTTTGAATGGAAAATTAGCTCCAAAAGTCAAATTGCGCTCCTTCTCTTCTGAGCCCTGCCATGCGCCCAAACAGTGGTTTATGACCACATATGAGGTATCAGTGTACTCAGGAGAAATTGACCAATACAATTTAGGATGCATTTTATCCTGTTACCCATGTGAAAATTAAAAAAATTAGGCTAAAAGAAAATTTTTGTGAAAAAAAAAGTACTTTTTTGTTTTCACAAATCATTTTGTGAAGCACCTGGGGGTTCCAAGTGCTCACTATGCATCTAGATAGGTGCCTTGGGGGGTCTAGTTTCCAAAATGGGGTTACTTGTGGGGGAGCTCCACTGTTTAGGCACATTAGGGGCTCTCCAAACGCAACATGGTGTCCGCTTACATTTTGAGCCGATTTTCCATTCATTTTGTTAGCGGACACCATGTCGCGTTTGGAGAGCCGCTGTGTGGCCAAACATTGGAGCTCCCCCACAAGTGACCCCATTTTGGAAACTAGACCCCCCAAGGCACCTATCTAGATGCATAGTGAGCACTTGAAACCCCCAGGTCCTTCACAAATTAATCCGTAAAAATAAAAAAGTGTTTTTTTTTCCACTTTTTCATTTTTATGAATCAATTTGTGAAGCACATGGGTGTTCCAAGTGCTCACTGTGCATCTAGATAGGTGCCTTGGGGGGTCTAGTTTCTAAAATGGGGTCACTTGTGGGGAATCTCTAATGTTTGGCCACACAGCGGCTCTCCAAACGCAACATGGTCTCCGCTAACAAATTGTCAGCTCAAATTGTTAGAAGACACCATGTTGCGTTTGGAGAGCCGCTGTGTGGCCAAACATTGGAGCTCCCCCACAAGTGACCCCATTTTGGAAACTAGACCCCCCACGGCACCTATCTAGATGCATAGTGAGCACTTGGAACCCCCAGGTCCTTCACAAATTAATCCGTAAAAATAAAAAAGTGTTTTTTTTCCACTTTTTCATTTTTATGAATCAATTTGTGAAGCACCTGGGGGTTCCAAGTGCTCACTATGCATCTAGATAGGTGCCTTGGGGGGTCTATTTTCCAAAATGGGGTCACTTGTGGGGGAGCTCCAATGTTTGGGCACACAGCGGCTCTCCAAAAGCAACATGGTGTCGGCTAACAAATTGTCGGCTCAAATTGTTAGAAGACACCATGTTGCGTTTGGAGAGCCGCTGTGTGCCCAAACATTGGAGCTTCCCCACAAGTGACCCCACTTTGAAACTAGACCCCCCAAGGCACCTATCTAGATGCATAGTGAGCACTTGGAACCCCCAGGTCCTTCACAAATTAATCCGTAAAAATAAAAAAGTGTTTTTTTTTCCACTTTTTCATTTTTATGAATCAATTTGTGAAGCACCTGGGGGTTCCAAGTGCTCACTATGCATCTAGATAGGTGCCTTGGGGGGTCTAGTTTCCAAAATGGGGTCACTTGTTGGGGAGCTCCAATGTTTGGGCACACAGGGACTCTCCAAACGCAACATGGTTCCAATTTGTTAGTGGACACCATTGTGTAGTGTATGTCAGGTTGGTGTGCGGTGTGGTATATTGTAGTGTATACACCACACACACACACACACACTACAACCTGACATAGCCTCCTAAGCTGACTACGCCCTAGACTGGGATCAGTGGGACGGGCGGGACATTTTGTGTGCTGTGTGCGTGTGTAAAAAAAAAAAAATCGAAACTTTATTATAGTGTGAGTGTACGTGTGTGCGTGTGTGCTTGGTGTAACCTTCTGCAGTCACGTGTGGGGGCTGTCAGGCGTAGGGGGCTGTCAGGCGTAGGAGGCTGTCAGGCGTAGGGGGGGGCTGAAGAGATGGAGGAGCCAGCAGCTGCAGCAAGGGGGGTGATCACTGGGGCAGGAGCCGGCAGCAGCAAGGGGGGTGATCACTGGGGCAGGAGCCGGCAGCAGCAAGGGGGGTGATCACTGGGGCAGGAGCCGGCAGCAGCAAGGGGGGTAGGAGGCCGGCAGCATCAGGGGGGTGATTACTGGGGCAGAAAGCGGTGCAGGAGCCAGCAGCAGGGGGGTGATCACTGGGATGGGGGGGTGCACACTGGGGATGGGGAGTGAATACTGGAGATAGGTGGGGGTGAACACTGGGGACAGGGGGGGTGAACACTGGGGACAGGGGGGGTGAACACTGGGGACAGGGGGGGGTGAACACTGGGGGGTGAACACTGGGGACAGGGGGGGTGAACACTGGGGGGAGGGGTGATTATTGGGAGGTGGGGGGTGATATCACTGGGACTGGGGGATGGTGGGCTTGATCACAGGAGCAGGGCATTTACACTGAGCCTGCTGCTGCTGTGATCACAGTCCACCGGCTGTCAGAAGGAGAGCAGCAGCCGGTGGATGAAGACGTGGGAGAGGGAGCAGAGGGAGCGGAGGTCGGGGTGCAGGTATGAAAGTGGAGGGGGGGTGGAGGGGGGGCAGGGTGGAGTGGAGGGGGGGTCGGGGGGGAGCGGGGGCAATACTACCTGATGCAGATCAGCGGCGGCAGCAGGCGATCAGCGGCGGCAGAAGCGATCCACGAGCTCAGCAGCAGAGGGTCCACGGGGGGGCAGCAGCAGAGGGTCCACAGGGGGCAGCAGCAGAGGGTCCACAACGGCCGGCACACGATCCATGGATGGGCAGTTGCGGCCATCATTAAAAACTCCCTCCACATCTGATTGGGGCTAGTATCCATGTGACGCTAGCCCCCGAATCAGATCTGGGGGGAGGGGGGGGCAGAGGTGACACTCCCCCCAGCCAATGGCTGATGCTGTAAGCATCAGGCCATGCCCAGATTTAAATATTACACCAAGTTTCATTGGTGAAATATTTAATTCATACCGATTGGCAGTTTCATTAAAAGTGAAAATGAAACAGCCAATCGGAGGGGTCCCAGGCACGGGGGGGTTAATCCACCCCCCGGGGGGTCGACTTCAGGATGTCCAGTTGCAGTAGCAACTGTGAAACCTGAGCGACCCCGCTCGCAGGCGCTGCAGGGGCTCTTTCCCTCCATGTCACAGACGCTGTGACATGGGTCGGGAAGGAACTGTTTTCCATGTCACAAACGGTGTGACATGGGTCGGGAAGGGGTTAAATGACAGTACCTTGCCACATGTCCGGGTTGATTGCAGCGGCGGCAGATGGGTCGTCCGTCCTCGTTGTATCTGTCGCTGGGTCTTCCTCTGGCCCGTGGGGTCCTCCTCAGTCGGTGCCACGGGACGTCCTCCGGTTCGGATTCCAGCTGGATCTTTCCTGGAGAAGAGACCTGTAAAGACTGCACAGTTCTGGTTAGCGCGGCAACGCTCTTAGTCAGCTCTTGGACATGATGGTGCAGGTCTGTTGCTGGGTTATTGTTCAAAGCCTGCGCATCAGCTCCCACAGGCCCTGCAGACAAGGGCGCCGTCTCCTGGTGGTAAGTGATAGCAGGGCGCCTGTGGGTCACAGCACCATCTGGTGCCGGTTCTCGGAGCACCCGGATGGCTCTGTCCTTGAACTGTGCAAAGTCCACGTCAGGGTCCTGTAAGGCCATTGACCGCAACTGGGTTCGGTGGGCATTGCACAGTAGACCCTCAATAAATTGTTCAGTCAACAGCTTATCTTCATTTCCCACGCTGCCAGGGTCTGCCTGCTTAATGGCTCTCAGGGCCTCTTGTAGGTTTAGAGCATAGTCTCTTATACTCTCATGTGCCCGCTGTTTAAACCAGTAAAATCTGAGCTTTATTTCGGCTGAGGTGCGGGTATCAAATGTGTCTTTCAGCCGGGCTAGTATTTCTCTGACAGTCCTCTTCCTCCCAGGTGGCCAGGACTTTACCTCCCTTTGGGCTGCCCCGATTAATTGGGCCACCAGGATGCTCACTTTTTGCTCTTCTGTGAGGGGGTACACCTGGAAGAGGCTATCCAGTCTTTCTCTAAAGTCATTTAGAGTATGTGACTCCCCTGAGTACTGGGGTAGCCAGGTTGCCCCCGGGATATAGGGCATGGTGAATGGCATGACTGCTGCAGCGGTTGCACTGGCGGTGGCTGTGGCAGTGGAGCTCCCCTCGGTGTCCGGCATCCTCCTCCCCCCTAGTGGACCGTGGCCTACCTTGCGATGCTCTTCTTCCGTAGGCCGCGGCTCTGCAGTCGATCGTCGGGGTTGAGGACCTGGCGTCGCGCTCTGATGACGTCAGCGTCGCTCTTCCTCCCTTCCAGGACCTTGCGCAGCGTCAGAGCGTGGGGCGGAGCTTCGGATGTCGCGCGCTTTCGGCGTCCACGCCCCTCTTCTTCCCGTGCGGCGTCCCGAAGATGGCGTCCGAAGGCGGGAAGCAGCTGCGGATGGCGGGAAGAAGGCAGAAGACGGTGGGAAACGGTCCAAGATGGCGTCTGATGGCGGGAATCGGCTCCGGATGGCGGGAAACGACTCCGGACGGCGGGAAACTTCACCACAGGTAAGTATAAAAGTCTCTTTTTCAGGCACGCAGTACCCGGTGGTTGCGGGCCAGAAATCCTGCCGACTACGCCAAAGTTGACGCGCCCCCTGGGACTGTGTTGTGCAGGGGAACCCGGAACCGGGCCTGTTGTAGAATTCTGGGGGTTGTAGTCTCCGTGTGGTGGTGAACCGGTCCGTGCCCAGGGTGGTCAAACCAGTGGCAGTCTTAATGTATAGGAAATGTCCGACTACGCCACCCGTGGATTGCGGTCAGGTGGGACCGCCGCTGCGCTGCCGACCGCTGAGGCTGATGTTGTTTGCGCAGCCGAGTATGGGATAACTCCCCACGGGAGAAGTATTGCCTCAGGGCAGCTAATGTGAGAGATGATGGGAGTGATGGTGTGAGGGTCCCAGTGCTAATGGTGCTGGTGCGGCAAGGAATCACAGAGACGTGAGGTGCAGTTCAGGGTCTTTACTGATGGTACAAGGCAGACCCTCCCGGGAGTACAGGCTAGTATAAGGGGCCTGGTCAGTCTGCGAGCAAGCAGGAGTTCCCCTGGCCAGGTGGAGTTGTAGGCCTCCCCGTTTATCTGCACTCTTCCTGGCTACCTTGCTGTCAGCGGTTACAAGTAGCCCACGTCCCTGAGTATACCGTGTGGTGCTCACCCGTATGGCTGGTGACTTGGGGCCTTCTGTTAGCCTCCGCTCCTGGATGGCGGCGCTGGACTTCTGGACTTCACACGAATCACCCGATCGCAGACCCACAAATGGTGGTAAATATCTCTTCCAAAACTCTCAGCGTTGCACAAACATCAGTTTTACAAAAGGGACTCTCTTTCTGCCCCACATACAAATACAACACTTTTAAACTAGATATGGAACTACAACGCTTTTACCGTACCCTACGCTTGAAAACCCATTTTGCTAATAATCCTTTCAGCGTCACCCCTCCAGAATCCATGGCCGACATCACAGCCCAAGACTTAGGTCTCCGCTCTAAGAGCAAATATAGGCCTCCTCGAGGCACACATCCACTGGAAACCTTTATAGGATTCGTGGATGGGGCGTTTCAACAATTACGCTCCAATATCGACTAGGGAAGGGCACATTATCAGACCAATCTCTCTCCCCTTGATCGACAGGCCCTACGGAGTCTGCAAGAGGACAAAGATTTGATTATAAAGCCAGCTGACAAAGGTGGAGCGATAGTAGTCATGAACAAGTGCGATTACATCTCGGAAATTTTGAGACAACTTAGTGATGAGTCCACATACCGTAAACTCTCTACGGACCCGACTACAAAAACACAGACACTCATCATTTCGACACTACAAAGGTTTTTAACAGCCAAGGTGATTGACTTGAAAACGTACGAGTATTTAATTAATCCACATCCAATCATACCGGTATTTTATGTCCTACCCAAAATCCACAAAAGTCTCACCCAACCTCCTGGGCGCCCCATAGTGGCCTCCACGGATTCTATTTTATCACCCCTTGCAATTTTCTTAGAAAAGATTCTTACACCACTTACCCAAAAAAGTCCATCTTATCTATTAGACACAGGGGCCTTTTTAGAGACTATGAAAGCACTCAAACAAGTTCCTCCAGAAGCCATCTTAGTGTCCCTAGATGTCACAAGTCTCTATACATCGATTCCCCATGACCGGGGTATCCAAGCGGTTGAACAAATGCTGAAGGACTCAAACACCAATCCATCGATTATAGATCTAGCCGTAGAACTACTAACAATAGTTCTTACACACAATTACTTCCTCTTTCAGGATACATTTTACGTGCAGACCAAGGGGACCGCAATGGGCTCAAATGTAGCCCCCCCTTACGCAAACTGTTACATGTCTACTTTTGAGACACAGTTTGTATACAAGAATCAACTGTTCCAAGAGCATTCCATTTTATGGAAGCGTTACATAGACGATATCTTTTGCATCTGGACAGGTTCCCAGGACACCTTAGATGAATTCTGCAGGTCCCTCAACACCGCCTGCCCTGGTCTACATTTCACTCTGAACTATCACCCACACCAGATCAACTTCCTAGATACTTTAGTCATCAAAGATGGCTAAGGACTATTAACCACTGACATCTACAGGAAACCCACAGATCGCAACACATTACTACATTTTTCAAGCAACCACCCAGCCCCTATGAAACATGCTATCCCCAAATCGCAATTTCAGAGGGTTGAACGCATTGTGTCCGATACAACATTACGCGAAGTCAGATTACAAGAAATGACGCGGAAATTTGAAGAAAGAGGATACCCTCAGTATCTTCTACGTGAATCACAGGACAGCCGCACACAACCACGACCAGACACATCTGATCTCATTCCATTTGTCCACACATATCACCCCCTAGCTTACACTATACACCGTACGATACGGAAACATTGGAATATTCTCCAAACAGGTTACCCGACCATCAAATCCTTTCATCAACCCTTCTTACCGTGCTTCAAAAGAGCACCAAACATCAGAGACTCATTAGTCCGAGCTGACATAAGGACAACGTCCCTTGGTTCCCGCCAAAGATTTCTACAAACTCCTAAGAAAGGAACCTTCCCATGTCTCCATTGCCATCAGTGCCATAACATCCTTAGAGGCGATACTATTCATCATCCACAAACAGGCAGAAAATATACAATTAAGGATTACTACACCTGTGATACAAATTTTGTCGTATACCTAGTTAAGTGCCCTTGCAGCCTTGTCTACGTTGGGGAAACGACCCAACCCATTAAAGATAGAATCTCGAAGCACAAATCTACCATCAGATGCAAAAATTTACTTCTACCTCTCCCCCAACACTTCACGGCAGCAGGACACAATGTGTCCCAATTGCGGTTTCAAGTTATAGAGCAAATTAAACCACCCCGTCGTGGGGGTAATCGAATCCAGACCCTCAAGCAGAGAGAGGCATTCTGGATTCATGAACTGCAGTCCCTTCATCCCAAAGGACTTAACAAGGACTATGATCTGCATTCATTCATCTAAACCTACCTGTTCCCAATCCGTCCCAATAGGGACCTAGGTTTATTTATATGTTTATACTTTTTACTTTACAAGGAGTTAACACCCGCAATCCGATATTCATTTGCCATTTATTAATAGGGACCAAGATTCATGTATGCTTATCTATAATGTGGCGATTGGCTGTATAAGGGTATCATCGCAGTATTCCTGTGTGTTTTACTGCACTGTGTCTTATAACTCGATTTAACATTGTATTTCATATTTCAGATGAAGGATCCATACCCATCCTCATTCTCCTATATCCCTCCTGCACTCTGCAACCCCTTCTCTCGATGGTGGAACGCTCCTTGCCATTCTTTTCCGGCAGTGGAACACATCACTTCGATACAGAAACCACTTCCTGGTCCCTGGAACGCACCTACACGTCGGCTGACACGCACGCACGTGCGCATGCGCGGCGCCGGACCAATCAGATGCCGGCACTCCCTTTTTCGCGTCACTTCCTGTGACGTCACCGCATCGAGCGCTAATTACCAGCACATTCAAACTTCCTCATTGGCTGGCAGCCAAACCCTCCTCTCCTCTAATAATATTTGTAGCCAGTCTCCAAGTCGTGCCCACTGCTCACATCCAGCGGTGGATACCGCGATCGATGCAGCACCTCTCCTATACTTCATGGCACAAACGGTATGTCTACCTCCCTTATAGTCCTCACCCCATTATAGCCCCATATATCCTTCCATTACCTCATAGTATGCACTTTCTCCATAGGAATCCCTGTATTGGGTCCCATCTCCTTCTCTTTTCCTGCTCCCATCCCAGTAACTTGGTAGGTTGCCCCCTTTTTTTGCTTCACTGTTGGACAAAAGGTTACATAGACACATAGACCTTTATTTATATGTTTTGTATACATAATCTGTGACTTTATAATCACTATAATGTTTGTATTCTATATCTGTTCATTTTGTTTACATGCAGTACACTGATGAAGGTCTTGTCGACCGAAACGTCTTTAGTGTGGACTGCAAATAAAAGTATCTTATTATACCATTTGGTGTGCTGAGGTTATCGCGACATTTCAAGGCTTTGGACCCAACTCATGCACCCAGGTCCAGTAGTGCTGCGTTTTTTTCTAAATGGTCCCTTCTTTATGACTGAGCCTCCGGGCTTCTATGGCCAGAGGACCTGGAATCCCCTGCCGGCTGGTTTCTGCTGCTGGGTATATATCAGTCCCCACAGCCTCGGACTCCTGTGTCCGGTTTTAGTAACTTCAGCTAGGGCGAGCTATATCTTTGCTCACAGCCCCTGGCATTCTGCCTCTGCTCCTACAGAGCTCCTGATGTATATTTTCCTGTGTCTGCAGCTTCACTCTAGGCTCTGACTGCTCTGCTTGTTCTGCAGGCTCTGTCTCACCTAATCCCGCCCCAGACCAAGTTTATAAGGGCAGATTCCTCCCCTCCCAGGTCTGGGCGGGCAGTGTTGCATGCTTAGGGCTCCTGACCAGAAAAACCTCCCACTTGCTCTCAGACATAATATCTCTATTACTGTGGCAACCAGACCCCTGGGGTGTCACATTCCCCCCTAGTAAATTTTAGTAGTCCGGGACTAAACACATTTTTAAAACATAATAACAGGGTATAACAATAATACAATAACATATTTACAAGAAGCTTTAGTTCTTTAAAGGTCACGGCGTGTCCGCAACCGGGTGTCCATATCACCCAAGGTGAAGCTTTAAGCGAAGTAGGGGACCTGTCCAAAGCAAACCCCTTGCGTTGTCCTTGGGCGTGGCTGCAAGAGTAGACTAACTACTTTGAGCCGCAAGGAGGCCACGCCAGACAGGTTTTCTCTTACGCGGCCGTCTTCGCAAGAGGCACCAAGGTGCAACTATCTACAAAACTGTTCCGGTTATCTAGCATCCATAACCTGTTAGTCCATAAAAATCTGCAGGGTAACTGAGAAACATAATTAATAACAGGCAACAAACATAAACCATAAACAGATAGCAGATAAATTCACAGTGCATTAGTTTAGATTCTCCAGCGAGCGGGCATCTGACCTCTAGTGACTCTAGTGGACCTACGGAGCTCACTAACTGGTTCTGCACTACAGGGTGTAGGAGGTGTTATGGGTAAGCTGGGCAGCTGTCTGCGCACTCTTTGGCTCACTAGGGGCACGGCAGGCTCACTACTAGCAGAAGGTTGATCCTCCTGTACTGCTGGTGTGGACTCTTCTGCCTCTTGGGCCGGCTGCTCTTCCAGCTCTACCGGTTCCTCTGTAGGCACTTGCAGGGCTGGCTGGAGAAAGGTGAGGACGGGTACCATGACAGCGCCGTTTACTTGTGTCCAAGACCGGGGGAAGTCTCCGAGTACGGTACTGATCATTTCTCCCCTTTCCTCTGCGGGTTGAGGGTTTCCTTGATCTTCTTCAGGGCTTTGCAGCTGCTCGGGACACTTCTTCAGGTGGTCTCTGGAGACAATGGCTGTGGTTTCTCCTCCATCCTTACTGATTACGCAGATTTTTGGGTTCTCATGGCTTGATGGCAGTACGGTGTATGGGTCCTTCTCCCACTGGTCGTCCAACTTGTGGAGCCGCCTCTTCCTCTTCAAGACCTGCTCTCCAGGTACCAGGGGAACAGCGGGAGCATACTGGTTATAAGCCTTCTCTTGCCTTTCTCTAGCTTGAGACAGACTTCGTTCGACGCTCTCCTGTACTTTCCGATACTGCTGCTGCCGTTCTGTATCCCAGTCTGCCTCTGGCGAGGTGTCCTCAGGCGTCAGGACTCCCATATCCAGGTCAATAGGCAGCTTACCATGTCTTGCTCTCATTAGGTAAGCCGGGGTACAGTTGGTGGAACCTACAGGGATGTGGTTATACAGGTCCACCAGATCGGGCAGTTTCTCAGGCCACAGACTGTGTTCTTCCAGGGGCAATGTTTTTAGCAGATCTATCACCACCTGGTTCATCTTTTCGCAGAGTCCATTGGTTTGAGGGTGATAGGGCGTTGTTCTTATCTTCTTGCAGCCATACAGGTTGCAGAACTCCTGGAAGACCTCCGCTTCGAAGGCTGGTCCTTGGTCTGTCAACACTTGGTCCGGGTACCCGTGTGGACGGCAGAAGTGCTGCTGGAAGGCTCTAGCTGCTGTTTGAGCCGTTAAGTCCTTGACCGGGACCACCACCAGGAACCGGAAGTAATGATCTACGATTGTGAGGGCGTAGACATACCCAGATCTGCTTGGAGCCAGTTTCACATGGTCCAGGGCTACCAGTTCCAGTGGCTGTCTGGTGATGATGGGCTGCAGGGGAGTCTTCTGGCTGGCTCGATCTTTTCTTCTCAGGTGGCACGGGCCACAGTCTCTGCACCACCTCTCGATGGCTCCTCTCATGCCTACCCAGTAGAACCGTTCACGCAACAAGAAATCCAGCTTCTTCCATCCGAAATGCCCTGCTCCGTTGTGGTATGCCTCCAGAACCATAGCCGCGTCTCGTCTTGGGACCACTACCTGCCAGGTCAACTCATGTGTTCGAGAGTTAACCATTCTCCGGCACAGCTTCTCCCTGTAGAGGAACAGCTTACTTTTCTCCTTCCACAGTTGCTTGGTCTCCTCCGGAGCATCTGGGTCAAGACGGGCATCGGCCTGGGTCAGAATTTCCTTCACCAAATGGACTGCGGGATCAATGTCTTGCGTCTCTGCCCAGTTGTAGTGGGGCAAGGGATTGAACGTCACGGAGCGCCTGTCCTTCACACGGTGGGAATACAGGGTAATCCCATGACGGTGGAACGCAGGGAGCTCAACTTCTTCCAGATCTTCTGGCTCTTCCCCTACGTCCGGTAAGTTCGGTATTCTAGACAGGGCATCCGCGTTGGCATTTGAGGTTCCTGCCCGGTATTTGATGGTGAATTCAAAGTTGGACAGGCGGGCCATCCATCTCTGTTCCAGGGCACCGAGCCTTGCAGTGTCCAGGTGTGTCAACGGGTTGTTATCCATGTACACGGTGAATTTAAAGGAGGCAAGGTAATGCTTGAAACGTTCGGTCACTGCCCAAACTACTGCCAGGAACTCCAGCTTGAATGAGCTATAATTCTCAGGGTTCCTCTCCGTGGGCCATAGCTTTCGGCTGGCGTAAGCGATTACCCGTTCTTTCCCTTGCTGGATCTGGGACAGTACGGCTCCTAGCCCGATGTTGCTTGCGTCCGTGTGGAGGATAAAGGGCTGGCTGTAGTCTGGATATGCCAGGATTTCATCCCCCGTGAGGGCCATCTTCAGCTGGCAGAAGGACTCCTCTTCCAGCTTTTCCCACCTAAAGGGCGGCTTCTGGTTTTTGGCTTTCCGAGATTGACCTATCAGGAGGTCC
This sequence comes from Phyllobates terribilis, assembly GCF_046119375.1. Classification (NCBI taxonomy): domain Eukaryota; kingdom Metazoa; phylum Chordata; class Amphibia; order Anura; family Dendrobatidae; genus Phyllobates; species Phyllobates terribilis. The sequence goes on from NW_027362792.1 coordinate 8,208,790, forward strand.
TGCATAGGGGCTGCCATTTTGGTGAAACCGGGAATGAATCTTCGGTAGTAGCCTACCAACCCGAGGAACTGCCGCACTTCCTTTATGCTGGAGGGTCTTGGCCAGTCCTTAATCACGGTGATCTTATCAGGGTCAGTAGCTACTCCGTCAGCACTCACCACGTGTCCCAGGTATTGCACCTTTGGTTTCAGGAGGTGACACTTGGAGGGTTTCACCTTTAGGCCGTAGTTTGCCAGAGCTTCGAACACTTCTGCCAGGTGTTTCAGGTGGTCCTCGTAGGTCTTGGAATAGACGATGACATCGTCGAGATATAACAGGACCGTCTCGATGTTCCGGTGTCCCAGACAGCATTCCATCAACCGTTGGAAGGTTCCTGGTGCGTTGCAGAGCCCGAACGGCATACAGTTAAATTCGCTGAGACCCATCGGGGTGGTGAATGCAGTCTTCTCCCGGTCCGCCTCTGCTACAGGAACCTGCCAGTACCCGCTAGTGAGATCCAAAGTAGAGAAGAAGTTAGCAGATTTTAATGCAGCTAAGGACTCTTCTATACTTGGTAACGGGTACGCATCTTTGTGTGTGATACGGTTGACCTTCCTGTAGTCTACACACATTCTCATGGTGTTATCTTTCTTTTTCACTAAGACTACTGGAGCTGCCCAGGGTCTACAGCTGTCCTTGATTACCCCAGCCTCCTTCATGTCTCTAAGCATCCCCTTGGCGTGTTGGTAGTGTGCCGGGGGTACGGGTCGGTATCTCTCCTTTATGGGAGGATGGTCTCCCGTGGGGATGAGGTGTTCTACCCCCTTTACTCGCCCGCAGTCTAGCGGGTGTTTACTAAACACTCTCTCGTACTCTCGAACCACCCGATAGACTCCCTGTTTCTGGTGTGAGGGAGTGGAGTCAGTACCCAAATGTAGTTGCTGACAACAGTCCTCCATTGGTTTCTTAGAGCCGTTACCTTCCTCTGGTTGAGATGGAGGCAAGGGTTCCACGGCCTGTACAGAGTTCTGGTTGATGGTAAACAATTTGGCTAGCGTGGCATACCGGGGCAGGTGTACTTCTCTCTCCCCGATATTTATGATGCGAACGGGCACCTTCCCATGGCTTACATCGACCACCCCCCGTGCTGTCAAAATGGTGGGCCTACTGTCTGAGTAGACGGGTTCTACCATTTCTTGGTAGTCTCTAACTCTTAGACCAATAGCTGCCCGGCACCAAATCATCATCTCACTTTTTGGGGGCATGGCAATAGGGAACGGGTCACACATTCTCACGCTACCTATCTCACCACCAGATAGTTCCACCTGTTGCCGCTTCATCAGTGCCCGGATCTCTTTTTGGAGCACACGCTGCTGGCCGGAACTGGCGTTCTTGGCAATCTGCTGTAAAATGAGAATCACCTCTGCAAGACAATTTTCAATCACATTAGTTCCCAAGGTTATTCTAGGGTGACTCTCATGACGGTCTATGTCCACTATAATCAGTCCTTGTGCCGCCAGTTCGAATTTACCGATCTTAATGGTCACCTCTTTGAATCCCACCTGCGGCATGGGCTGACCATTGCTGGCGATGATACTCAGGTCGTCATCTGGGTAGCGGGTTATGTCCGAGTCATTCCATTACTGTTTAAAGAGCACGTACGGGATGGTGGTCACCTGTGACCCAGTGTCTAGTAGGGCACTCATAGGAATGCCATCGAGTACCACAGGCAAGATTGGACGTCCCCCAACGTATTTATCACGCCAGTTTGATGGGCCTGATGGTCTTATGCCTGGGAGTTGGCCCTCTACCCCAGTTTGTGCCCGTTTAAATGACAGCACCTTGCCACATGTCCGGGTTGATTGCAGCGGTGGCAGATGGGTCGTCCGTCCTCGTTGTATCTGTCGCTGGGTCTTCCTCTAGCCGGTGGGGTCCTCCTCAGTCGGTGCCACGGGACGTCCTCCGGTCCTGATTCCAGCTGGATCTTTCCTGGAGAAGAGACCTGTAAAGACTGCACAGTTCTGGTTAGCGCGGCAACGCTCTTAGTCAGCTCTTGGACCTGATGGTGCAGGTCTTTTGCCCGGTTAATGTTCAAAGCCTGCGTATCAGCTCCCACAGGCCCTGCAGACAAGGGCGCCGTCTCCTGGTGGTAAGTGATAGCAGGGCGCCTGTGGGTCACAGCGCCACCTGGTGCCGGTTCTCGGAGCACCCGGATGGCTCTGTCCTTGAACTGTGCAAAGTCCAGGTCAGGGTCCTGTAAGGCCATTGCCCGCAACTGGGTTCGGTGGGCATTGCACAGTAGACCCTCAATAAATTGTTCAGTCAACAGCTTATCTTCATTTCCCACGCTGCCAGGGTCTGCCTGCTTAATGGCTCTCAGGGCCTCTTGTAGGTTTAGAGCATAGTCTCTTATACTCTCATGTGCCCGCTGTTTACACCCGTAAAATCTGAGCTTTATTTCGGCTGAGGTGTGGGTATCAAATGTGTCTTTCAGCCGGGCTAGTATTTCTCTGACAGTCCTCTTCCTCCCAGGTGGCCAGGACTTTACCTCCCTTTGGGCTGCCCCAATTAATTGGGCCACCAGGATGCTCACTTTTTGCTCTTCTGTGAGTGGGTACACCTGGAAGAGGCTATCCAGTCTTTCCCTAAAGTCATTTAGAGTATGTGACTCCCCTGAGTACTGGGGTAGCCAGGTTGCCCCCGGGATATAGGGCATGGTGAATGGCATGACTGCTGCAGCGGTTGCGCTGGCGGTGGCTGTGGCAGTGGAGCTCCCCTCGGTATCCGGCATCCTCCTCCCCCCTAGTGGACCGTGGCCTACCTTGCGATGCTCTTCTTCCGTAGGCCGCGGCTCCGCAGTCGATCGTCGGGGTTGAGGACCTGGCGTCGCGCTCCGATGACGTCAGCGTCGCTCTTCCTCCCTTCCAGGACCTTGCGCAGCGTCAGAGCGTGGGGCGGAGCTTCGGATCTCGCGCGCTTTCGGCGTCCACGCCCCTCTTCTTCCCGTGTGGCGTCCCGAAGATGGCGTCCGAAGGCGGGAAGCAGCTGCGGATGGCGGGAAGAAGGGAGAAGACGGCGGGAAACGGTCCAAGATGGCATCTGATGGCGGGAATCGGCTCCGGATGGCAGGAAACGACTCCGGACGGCGGGAAACTTCACCACAGGTAAGTATAAAAGTCTCTTTTTCAGGCACGCAGTACCCGGTGGTTGCGGGCACGAAATCCTGCCGACTACGCCAAAGTTGACGCGCCCCCTGGGCCTGTGTTGTGCAGGGGAACCCGGAACCGGGCCTGTTGTAGAATGCTGGAGGTTGTAGTCTCCGTGTGGTGGTGACCCGGTCCGTGCCCAGGGTTGTCAAACCAGTGGCAGTCTTAATGTATAGCAAATGTCCGACTACACCACCCGTGGATTGCGGTCAGTGGGGACCGCCGCTGCGCTGCCGACCGCTGAGGCTGATGTTGTTTGCGCAGCCGAGTATGGGATAACTCCCCACGGGAGAAGTATTGCCCCAGGGCAGCTAATGTGAGAGATGATGGGAGTGATGGTGTGAGGGTCCCAGTGCTAATGGTGCGGGTGCGTCAAGGAATCACAGAGACGTGAGGTGCAGTTCAGGGTCTTTACTGATGGTACAAGGCAGACCCTCCCGGGAGTACTGGCTAGTATAAGGGGCCTGGTCAGTCTGCGAGCAAGCAGGAGTTCCCCTGGCCAGGTGGAGTTGTAGGCCTCCCCATTTATCTGCACTCTTCCTGGCTACCTTGCTGTCAGTGGTTACAAGTAGCCCACGTCCCTGAGTATACCGTGTGGTGCTCACCCGTATGGCTGGAGACTTGGGGCCTTCTGTTAGCCTCCGCTCCTGGATGGTGGCGCTGGTCCCTTCTTTGTGACTGAGCCTCCGGGCTTCTATGGCCAGAGGACCTGGAATCCCCTGCCGGCTGGTTTCTGCTGCTGGGTATATATCAGTCCCAACAGCCTCGGACTCCTGTGTCCGGTTTTAGTAACTTCAGCCAGGGCGAGCTATATCTCTGCTCACAGCCCCTGGCCTTCTGCCTCTGCTCCTACAGAGCTCCTGATGTATCTTTTCCTGTGTCTGCAGCTTCACTCTAGGCTCTGACTGCTCTGCTTGTTCTGCAGGCTCTGTCTCTGTCTCACCTAATCCCGCCCCAGACCCAGTTTATAAGGGCAGATTCCTCCCCTCCCAGGTCTGGGCGGGCAGTGTTGCATGCTTAGGGCTCCTGACCAGAGAAACCTCCCACTTGCTCTCAGACATAATATCTCTATTACTGTGGCAACCAGACCCCTGGGGTGTCACACGCACATGTGACATCTGCTCATCAACGGCCATTCTGAGCTGAATGTGCCTTCCCTCATCACAGCACAGCTGCTATGCAGATTGAGGCTGGGCAAGTACCAGCATGGGTGATTCCATTGACATTTTGGCTGCTGCTATTGTCATTTGGATTTTTGGATTTTTGTTTTTAAAATCTAACCTTTCCCTCCCCATTTTATTCCTTGTGAAAAGACGCGCACATGTGACATCTGCAGGTCAACTGCCATTCTAAGCTGAATGTGCCTTCCCTCGTCAGATCGCAGCTGCTATGCAGCTGGAGGCCAGGCAAGTACCTTTGTGGGAGACTAGATGGGAGTCCCCAGTTACGTTGACATTTTGGCTGCTGCTATTGTCATTTGGATTTTTGTTTTTAAAATTTAACCTTTCCCTCCCATTTTATTCCTTTTGAAAAGACGCGCACATGTGACATCTGCACATCAATGGCAATTCTAAGTTGAATGTGTCTGTTCTCGTCAGATAACAGCAGCTACGCAGCTTGAGTTTGGGCTAGTACCAGCATGGTAGACTGGCTGCGAATTCCCAGTTTCGTCGACTTTTTGGCTGCTGCTATTGTCATTTGGATTTTTGTTTTTAAAATTTAACCTTTCCCTCCCCATTTTATTCCTTTTGAAAAGACGCACACATGTGACATTTGCACATCAACGGCCATTCTAAGCTGAATATGTCTTCGTCAGATCGCAGCTCTATGCAGTTTGAGGCTTGGCAAGTATCGGCATGGGAGACTGGCTGGAATTCATGGTTCCGTTGACATTTTGGCTGCAGCTTTTGTCATTTGGATTTTTGTTTTTAAAATCTAACCATTCCCTCCCCATTTTATTCCTTTTCAAAAGACGCGCACATGTGACATCTGCATGTCAACGGCCATTCTAAGCTGTATGTTCCTGCTCTCGTCAGATCGCAGCAGCTTGAGGCTAGGCAAGTGCCAGCATGGGAGACTGGCTTGGATTACCCGGCTCCATATCCCCAGCTCTGTTAACATTTTGGCTGCTGCTATTGTCATTTGGATTTTTGTTTTTAAAATCTAACTTTTCCCTCCCCATTTTATTCCTTTTGAAAAGACGCGCACATGTCACGTCTGAACGTCAGCGGACATTCTAAGCTGAATGTTCCTGCCTTCGTCAGATCGCAGCCGCAACGCAGCTTGAGGCTGGGCAAGTACTGGCTTGGGAGACAGGCTGGGAATCCCCGGTTCTGTTGACATTTTGGCTGCTGTTATTGTCATTTGGATTTTTGTTTTTAAAATCTAACCTTTCCCTCCCCATTTTCTTCGTTTTGAAAAGACGCGCACATGTGACTCCTGCACGTCAATGGCCATTCTAATCTGAATGTGTCTGCCCGCGTCAGATTGCAGCTGCTGTGCAGCTTGAGGTCAGGCAAGTACCAAAATGGGAGTATGGCTGGGAATCCCTAGTTCCGTTCACATTTTGGCTGCTGCTATTGTCATTTGTTTTGTTTTTAAAATCTAAGCTTTCCCTCCCCATTTTATTCCTTTTGAAAAGACGCGCACATGTGACATCTGCACATCAATGGCAATTCTAAGTTGAATGTGCCTGTTCTCGTCAGATAACAACAGCTACGCAGCTTGAGTTTGGGCTAGTACCAGCATGGGAGACTGGCTGGGAATTCCCAGTTTCGTTGACTTTTTGGCTGCTGCTATTGTCATTTGGATTTTTGTTTTTAAAATTTAACCTTTCCCTCCCCATTTGATTCCTTTTGAAAAGACGCGCACATGTGACATCTGCATGTCAACGGACATTCTAAGCTGATTGTGCCTTCCCTCGCCAAATTGCAGCTACTATGCTGTTTGAGGCTGGGCAAGTACCAGCGTGGGAGACTGGCTGGGAATCTCAGGTTCCTTCATATTTTGTCTGCTGCTATTGTCATTTGGATTTTTGTTTTTAAAATCTAACCTTTCCCTCCCCATTTTCTTCCTTTTGAAAAGACGCGCACATGTGACATTTGCACATCAACAGCCATTCTAAGCTGAATGTGCCTGCCCTCGTCAGATTGCAGCTGTTATGCAGCTTGAGGCTGGGCAAGAACAGTCATGGGAGACTGGCTGGGAATCCCCGGTTCCATTAACTTTTTGGCTGCTGCTATTGTCATTTGGATTTTTGTTTTTAAAATCTAACATTTCCCTCCCCATTTTATTCCTTTTGAAAAGACGCGCTCATGTGACAGCAGCTTGACAACTGCCATTCTAAGCAGAATGTGCCTGCCCTTGTCAGATTGCATCTGCTATGCAGCTTGAGGCCAGGCAAGTACTGGCATGAGAGACAGGCTGGGAATCCCCTGTTCCATTGACATTTTGGCTGCTGTTATTGTCATTTGGATTTTTGGATTTTTGTTTTTAAAATCTAACCTTTCCCTCCCCATTTTATTCCCTTTGAAAAGACGCGCACATGTGACAGCTGCACGTCAATGGCCATTCTAAGCTGAATGTGCCTTCCCTCATCAGAGCACCAGTGCTATGCAGCTTGCAGCTGGGCAAGTACCAGCATGGGAGACTATCTGGGAATCCATGGTTCTGTTGACATTTTGGCTGCTGCTATTGTCACTTGGATTTTTGTTTTTTAAATAATACCTTTCCCTCCCCATTTTATTCCTTTTGAAAAGACGCGCACATGTGTCTTTTGCACGTCAACGGCCATTCTAAGCTGAATGTGCCTTTCCTCGTCAGATTGCTGCTGCTATGCAGCTTGAGGCTGGGCAAGTACCAGAATGGGAGACTATCTTGGAATCCATGGTTCTGTTGACATTTTGGCTGCTGCTAATGTCATTTGGATTTTTGTTTTTAAAATCCAACCTTTACCTCCACATTTTATTCCTTTTGAAAAGACGCGCACATGTGACATCTGCACGTCAACGTCCATTCTAAGCTGCATGTGCCTGCCCTCATCAGATCGCAGCCGCTGCGCAGCTTGAGGCAAGGCAAGTATCAGCATTGGGGACTGGCTGGGAATACCTGGTTCCATTGACATTTTGGTTGCTGCTATTGTCATTTGGATTTTTGTTTTTCAAATCTAACCTTTCTCTCCCCATTTTATTCCTTTTGAAAAGATGCGCACATGTGACATCTGCACATCAACGGCCATTCTAAACTGAATGTGACTCCCCTCATCAGATCACAGCCGCTACACAGCTTGAGGCTGGGCAAGTACCAGCATGGGAGACTGGCTGGTATTTCCCTGTTACGTTGACATTTTGGCTGCTGCTATTGTCATTTGGATTTTTTAATTTTTGTTTTTAAAATCTAACCTTTACCTCCACATTTTATTCCTTTTGGAAAGAAGCGCACATGTGACATCTGCATGTCAACGGCCATTTTAAGCTGAATGTGGCTGACTTTGTCAGATCACAGCTGCTATGCAGCTTTAGGCTGGGCAAGTACGAGCATGGGGGAATGGCTAGGAATCCCTGGTTCCATTGACATATTGGCTGCTGTTATTGTCATTTGGATTTTTGGAATTTTTTTTTTTAAATCTAATCTTTCCCTCCCCATTTTATTCCTTTCGAAAAGACACTCACATGTGACATCTGCACCTTAACGGGAATTCTAAGCTGAATGTGCCTTCTCTTGCCAGATTGCAGCTGCTACGCAGCTTGAGGCCAGGCAAGTGCATGGTATGGGAAACTGGCTGGGAATCCCCAATTCCGTTGACATTTTGGCTGCTGCTATTGTCATTTGGATATTTGTTTTTAAAATCTAACCTTTCCCTCCCCATTTTATTCCTTTTGAAAAGAGGCGCTCATGTGACATCTGCACATCAACGGCAATTCTAAGCTGAATATGCCTGCCCTTGTCAGCTTGCAGCTACTATGTAGCTGGAGGCCAGGCAAGTACTGGAATGGGAAACTGGCTGGGAATTCCCAGTTCCATTGACGTTTTGGCTGCTGCTATTGTCATTTGGATTTTTGTTTTTCAAATCTAACCTCTCCCTCCCCATTTTATTCCTTTTGAAATGACACGCACATGTGACATTTGCACGTCAACGGCCATTCTAAGCTGAATGTGCCTGCCCTCGTCAGATCGCAGCCACTACGCAGCTTGAGGCTGGGCAGTACCATTATGGGAGACTGGCTGGGATCCCATGTTTCCTTTGACAATTTGGCTGCTGCTATTGTTATTTGGATTTTTGTATTTTTGTTTTTAAAATCTAACCTCTCTCGCCCCATTTTATTCATTTTGAAAAGACGCACACATGTAATATCTGCACATCAGCAGCCATTCTAAGCTGAATGTGCCTTCCCTTGTCAAATTGCAACTGCTGTGCAGCTTGAAACTGGGCAAATACCTTCATGGGAGACTTGTTGGGAATCCCTGTTTCTGTTAACATTTTGGCTGCTGCTATTGTCATTTGGATTTTTGGAATTTCGTTTTTAAAATCTTACCTTTCCCTCCCCATTTTATTCCTTTTGAAAAGACGCGCATATGTGGCATCTGCACGTCAACGGCCATTCTAAGCTGAATGTGCTTTTCCTCGTCAGATCACAGCCGCAACGCAGCTTGAGGCCAGTCAAGTACTGGCATGGGAGACTGGCTGGGGATCCCCGTTGTCGTTGACTTTTTAGCTGTTGCTATTGTTATTTGGATTTTGGATTTTTATTTTTAAAATCTAACTTTTCCCTCCCCATTTTATTCCTTTTGAAAAGACGCGCACATGTAGCATCTGCAAGTCAGCGGCCATTCTCAGCTGAATGTCCCTCCTCTTGTCAGATAGCAGCTGCTGTGCAGCTTGAGGCAAGGCAAGTTCCAGCATGGGAGACTGGCTGGGAATCCCTGGTTACATTTACATTTTGGCTTCTGCTATTGTCATTTGGATTTTTGTTTTTAAAATGTCATATTTCCCTCCCCATTTTATTCCTTTTAAAAAGACGCACACATGTGACATCTGCATGTCAAGGGCCATTCTAAGCTGAATGTGCCTTCCCTCATCAGATCATAGCTGCTACACAGATTGAGGTTGGGCAAGTACTTGCATGGGAGACTGGCTGTGAATCCCCATTTCCATTGACATTTTGGCTGCTGCTATTGTCATTTGAATTTTTGTTTTTAATATCTTACCTTTCCCTCCCCATTTTATTCCTTTTGAAAAGACACGCACATGTGAAATCTACATGTTAGCAGCCATTCTAAGCTTAATGTGCCTGCTCTCATCAGATCGCAGCTGCTACGCAGCTTGAGGCTGGGCAAGTACTGGCATGGGAGACTGGCTGGGAATCCCCAGTTCCATTGACAATTTGGCTGCTGCTATTGTCATTTAGATTTTTGTTTTTAAAATCTATCCTTTCCCTCCCCATAATATTCCTTTTGAAAAGATGTGCACATCTGTCATCTGCAAGTCAACAGCCATTCTAAGATGAATGTGCCTGCCCTCGTCAGATCGCAGCCGCTACGCAGCTTGGGGCCGGGCAAGTACAGGCATGGGAAACTAGCTGGGAATCCCTTGTTCCGTTGACATTTTGGCTGCTGCTATTGTCATTTGCATTTTTGTTATTAAATTCTAACTAGTGTTGAGCCAACCCGTAGTGTTCGAGTTCGGTTCGGTTCGTCGAACACCGTTAAAACCAATGGCAGGCAAACAAAAACACATAGAAACACCTTCAAATGTGTCCAAAAGCTGACAAACTGCTCAGAAGACACAACTAACACATGGAAAAGTGACAAGTATGTATAGTCATGCGAAAAGAAAAGAGGTGGAGGAGTAAAAGGAGGGGGAGACACAGATATAGGCATGTCATGCCCTTCTAAAATCCAAAAAGTGAGAAGCCGACACGTTCAGTCGGTTCCTGCCCGTGCCACCTCCTTGTCGCCGGGTTTGTGCCAGAGCCGCGGTGAACCCTGACGGCCAGCCCCCCTCTCCCAATACTGGTGCCTGTCCGCTGGTGGGTTGAGCGAGCCCCCCTGTGGTGGAGGCAGCTCTAAGCTTTTTAATTTAAATTGTCTCTCTAATTTGAATGAATACACTTTAAATCCATTTACAAGGATCTATTGGAGGGCAAGTCTCATGCCAGCAGCCGCGTAATTCCAGCTCCAGTAGCGTCCACTAAAGCTGCTACAGTTAAAAAGCTTTTATCAGGATCGAGCTCGGCTGTCCACCGCAAGGCATCCTACTGCCAGTCCCAGCCCCTATGCCTTGGGGTGCCTCCTGATGCTCTTCACTGAGTATCCCGTGGTCCCGAAGCATTTCCTTTGAAAAAATTAAGTGTCCAAACTACAGGTGGTGTAGCTTGCTTAACAGCCGGGATAATCCGCTGACTAGCAGACACTGCTACTAGGCACAAAGTATTTCCTGGGCTAGATGAATTTAAAAATTTGTAATTAGATACTCTCGGTGGATGCTGAGAAAGCATTCCATAGAGTCTCCTGGCACGCCATATATGATTCTCTTAAAAAGCTTGGGGTAGGGGTCTAGGGGACCCTTTTATAGCCAAAATCACGGCCCTGTATCACAATACGTCACCTAGGCTGAAGATAAATGGAACTGTAGCACCCTGAGGGCTTGGTTGCTACAGAGGTATTGCACCTCACCCAGAGGTGTGATATCTCACTCTCAGGTAAGGATGGAGTGTGGATCAGGACCCGACACCTGCATGCATTACACCACATTGCCGTGGGGCAGGGCGACCAATATGCCTCTGAGATGGGCACGACAGTCCCTGTCCCTGGCTGGAGTGTGGGGAGGGAACACTGAGGAAGGGGAACCCTGTTGTGCAGGAGCAGGGAGGAAGCAGTACCTGGGTGCATTTAGAAGGGAGTATAAAAGGTGGGCACCATCTTAGTTCAGTGCAGAGAAGTCTGAGCAGAAGTGGCAGGGAGCAGGGGCTCTGCATGAGCTCTGCTCCGGAGGCGGGCCTAGTAACAGAGGCCCAGGCCTGGAAGAGGGAGAAGGAAGGAAGAGGAGCGGAGAAGGCTCCAGGAACAAGGAATGAAGGGATCCCAGGGGTGCGGACGGGCGAGTCGCCACCGCACGCCCGAATCCACCTGCGTGGAGGGGTCAGGTCAAAGGGGGAGACCGGTCCCCGAAACTAGTGGAGGCAGGAAATGACCCTCAGCTAGAAACCGGAGGCTGTGACATTTTATGTGGCCCAGCCCCTCGCTACACCCGCTAGGAAGGCACCACATAGGGTCAGGGAAATTGGCGCCAAGTTAACCAAGAGGAGGCCCGAGGCAGCCGGACAGAAGGGTTGGTAAGAAAGGCCAGACAAAGGACACACAAAGGGGGTCCTGTGAAGCGCTCCAAAGTTATCTGGGAGTTGTCTGAGCCCCTCAGCTGGTGAGCACAGTACGACGTGGGCAGCCGTTACCTGCAGACGTGGTCTGGATAATAAGAACTGTGAGTAAAGGCCCTCGACTGCATCACTGACTCCGTGTCGTTACTGCTGCTGCCCTGCACCATCACCCCCATCCTCCGCATACACTGCCCTGAGGCTATACTCCTCCCGTAGGGAGTTATGCTATGCTCTGCTGCACCCACAACACCAGCCTCAGCGGTCTGCCCTGCAGCGGCGGTTCACTCTGACCGCAATCCACGGGTGGTGTAGTCGGACATTTAAACATCAAAACCACATAAATAGTTCCGCCACTGGTTTGACCACCCTGAGCCACGGAACCGGGTCGCCGCCACGAAGACTACAACCACCAGCATCCACCAAAAAGGGTCCGGCTCCGGGTGTCCCAAGGCCCAGGGGGTGCATCAGAACATTTTCATCACCTTTCACAATCACCAATGGGACAAGGCAGGGATGTCCTCTGTCCCCTCTCTTATACATCCTAGTGACGGAGCACCTGCTCTCATCAATTCGCCATAACCCCAATATTAGGTGGATTGAGGTGGGAGTCACCGAGTACAAGTGCTCTCTATTTGCTGATGATGTCCTAGTATATATCACTCAATCACATATATCCATCCATGCTGTTATGGCTGAAATAGATCACTTTGTTACATGGTCAAATTTTAAAATCAATGCAGCGAAGTCTGAGGCCCTCGATGTCTCCCTCCCCAAATCCATATAGGATTCCATCCAGTCCAACTTTCCCTTTGCCTGGCCCTCACAGGGTATCAAATACTTAGGAATTCCTATTCATAGAGACCTCTCCCATCTAAGTTATCTTAATTTTGGGCCCTTTATTGAACAACTCCATACAGACCACGGTTGGCAAGTTAGAACTGTAAGATTCACTACGTGAACCACTGGTGTTTTGTGGAAAAGCACATGTACACTGTGTTCCAAATTATTATGCAAAAAGTGTTTAGGAGTGATAAGGGAAGAATTTGTTTGTTTGTCAATTAAACTCATTGATGGCGATGTGTGTCAGGGCTCTTTATATCACTGTAAGCAATTGCAGACACCTGTGCTAATTAGTTTGGCAGGTGTGTCCAATGAAAGGCAAGACTACTTAAGAAGGCTGTCTCACATTATTAAGCAGCCTACATTTTCTGCCAAAATGGGAAAGAAAAAGGATGTGTCGGCTGCTGAGAAGCAACAAATTGTGGAGTGTTTAGGTCAAGGCATGACTACAAACAACATTGTGCGATGATCAGGATGAAGTGTCTTGGCAATCAAGAAGTATGTAGCTGATTCACAGTACACACGTGTGCGTGCTGATAAGGGCAAATTGAGGACTCTTTCCTACAGGCAATTACGTCAGGTTAAAAGAGCAGTGGCAAAAAAGCCTTGTCATAGCAGCAGACACGTTTTTGAAGCTGCTGGTGCCTCCAACGTCCCCCGAACAACAAGATGCAGGGTCCTTCAGAGGTTTGCAGCTGTGCATACGCCATCCTGTCGACCTCCTCTATCCACTTCACACAAGCAGAAACGGCTCCAGTGGGCCAAACATTACATGAAGACTGATTTCAAAACTGTTTTGTTCACGGATGAGTGCCTTGCAGCGCTCGATGGTCCAGATGGATGGAGTTGAGGATGGCTGGTTGATGGACACCCCACGCAAACACGGCTACAGCGCCAACAAGGAGGAGGTGGAGTAATGTTTTGGGCTGGAATCATGGGGAGAGAGATTGTCGGCCCCTTTAGGATCCCTGAAGGTGCTAAAGATGAACTCCATAATGTATGTGGATTTTCTCAAACAGCACTTCCTGCCATGGTTCAAGAAGAAGAATCGTGTATTTCACAGCAAGATCATTTTTTTGCATGATAATGCACCATCTCATGCTGCACATAAAACATCTGCATCTCTGGCTGATATGGGCATAAAAGGGGACAAACTTATGGTGTGACCCCCATGCTCCCCTGACCTCTACCCCATTCAGAACCTCTGGAGCATCATCAAAAGGAGTGTCTATGATGGCGGGAGGCAGTTCACATCTAAGCAACAGCTCTGGGAGGGTATTCTGTCCTCATGCAAAACAATTGAAGCAGAAACCATCCAAAACCTGACAAGTTCAATGGACGAGAGAGTTCAGAAGCTCCTTTCGAACAAGGGGTCCTATGTGAAAGTGTAACATCACCTAGAATAAAGTTTTGAGTTGAAAACTGTTTGATTTCAGTTTCTAATAACCTGCTAATGCTTATAATTTCAAAAATGACCATTTTTTGGGTCTTTATTAAAATGAAAAGGTTGATCGAAAAGTTTGGGGGATCTAAGAGTGTGGCAACCCAGTAGTCATGATTACTTCGAATTCTGACAATATGAGGGTCATGTTGCAGGTAGTGTAGCAAGAAGGCACTTATGTGTCTTGCGCATGTCGGAGCCCCAAAATTATTTTCCGGGCTAGATGCAGCTAAAAATTATTATTAATTTTAAATCTGGTGGAGCTTAGTATAGATGGCCTAATAGGATCAGTGCTGCACACTGCTACAAAGCCCAAATTATTTTCCAGTCAAGATACAGATAAACATGATTAGTAATTTTAAATCTGGTGGAGCTTATTATAGATGGCCTAATAGAATCAGTGCTGCACACTGCTACAAAGCCCAAATTATTTTCCAGCCAAGATACAGATAAACATGATTAGTAATTTGAAAGCTTAAAACGGTTGGTAGGGTGATTTTAACCAATCATCAAGCTTTTACTCTCCCCAGGATGACACAGGGGTAGAAAAGTCATTTCGAATCCATGATTTGTTCATCTTTATGAACGTGAGTCTGTCTACATTATCAGTGGAGAGCCGCGTGCGCTTATCTGTCAGCACACCACCAGCAGTGCTGAACACACGTTCAGACAGAATGCTGGCTGCGGGGCATGACAAGATCTCCAAGGCGTAAGTGGCTAGCTCCGGCCATTTATCCAGATTGGAAGCCCAAAAGAGCAAGGGTCCAGTGACACAGTCATGGCTTCAATGTTTACTTGGAGATACTCCTGTACCATCGTCTCTAGGCGTTGACTATGTGTCAGACTTCTTGTCTCCTGTGACCTTGCAAAGGTTGGGCTAAAAAAGTGGTGAAATGATTCCGCAAAATTGATGTTACCAGCAGATACTGTGGTTCTGTTACGGTTTGAGTGCTGAACACTTGACGGTCCCACGGTTGGCAAGTTGGAACTGTGAGATTCACTACGTGCACCACTGGTGTTTTGTGGAAAAGCACATGTAAGATTCTGCAACAGTCTCTGCTGATACTCCTGCATGCGTGCATCCCTTTCTATGGCAGGAATAATTTCTGCAAATTTACTTTTGTACCGGGGATCTAACAGTGTGGCAACCCAGTAGTCAGGATTATTTCTAATTCTCACAATTCGAGGGTCATGTTGCAGGTAGTGCAGCAAGAAGGCACTCATGTGTGTTGCGCATCCAGGAGCACCAAGTCCCTGTTGTGTTGGTGGCGAGGTAACAATCATGCTTCCTTCCTCTGTCCTCTCCCCCCAACCTCGCACAACAGAAATGTGATCAAGGTCTCCCTCATCTGATGAGTCTTCCATCAGTTCGTCCTCCACTTCTTCCTGGGCTCCTGCACCTTCCTCACTAGTTTGGCTGCTACCATGCGCCCTGGTAAAACCATCTCCCCCACCCTCACATGCCTGCCGCCTTGCTGCTGCCGACCGTCTGGACCTTGCAGATGTTAGCCCTTCCGCATACAACTCCTCCTCCTCTACTTCCTCCACCTCCTCTTGTGCCACCACCTGACTCCGAATTCTGTTTAACATGTGCTCCAGCATGTAAATCACCGGAATAGTCATGCTGATAATGGCATCGTCAGCACTAAACATCTTCGTCGCCATTTCAAAACTGTGCAGAAGGGTGCATAGGTCCCTGATCTGAGACCACTCCTCCAGCGTGATTTGCCCCACCTCTGGATCTCGTTGGCCCAGGCTATACGTCAGAACGTATTGCAGCAGGGCTTGTCAGTGCTGCCACAGTCGCTGCAACATGTGCAGAGTTGAATTCCACCGGGTAGGCACATCGCATTTTAGCCGGTGAAGTGGCAGGCCCAACGTCTTCTGTACAGATGTAAGTCGCTGAGCTGCGGGATGCGAACGGCGGAAGTGAGCACACAGCGACCGTGCCCTCTGCAGAAGGCCATCTAGTCTGGGATAGTGGGCTAAAAATTGCTGGACAACCAGGTTCAACACGTGAGCCATACATGGCACGTGTGTGACATTGCCCCGGCGAAGGGCCGCACCCAGGTTTGCAGCATTGTCGCACACAGCCTTCCCTGGTTTCAGGTCCAGTGGAGACAACCATTCATGAAATTGGTTCTCCAGAGCTGACCACAACTCCTCAGCTGTGTGACTCACATTTCCCAGACATTTCAAAGTAAAAACCGCCTGATGACGTTGAGCCCTACTGCCAGCATAGTAAGGAGGTGTGCAGGATCCCTTCTGCGCAGTTAGAAAGCTTGTGGCATGACCAGACAGGCTTTGGGTGCAGGTGGAAGACCGAGAGGAGGTTGAGGAGGCAGAAGCAGTGGAGGAACTTTGACATAAAGAGGATTGACGCACAACTCGTGGGGACGGCAAGACTTGGACAGCAGCCCCTTGTCCTGCTGTCACCATAGTTACCCAGTGCCCAGTCAGCGACATGTAACGCCCCTGTCCATGCCAACTCGTCCAAGTGTATGTGGTGAAATGCACCCTGTCACACACAGAGTTTCTCAAAGAAGCGGTGATGTTGTGTGCGACATGCTGGTGGAGCGCAGGCACATCTTTCTTTGAGAAGTAGTGCCGACTGGGCATCTGGTACTGGCGCACTGCGACCGACATAAGGTCTCGAAAATCCTCTGTGTCCAAGGCAGCATTTCTGTAGCCAAGAGCTTGCAGATGGTGAAATTCAACCTCTTAGCTTTCTCATGGCTAGGAGGAAATGGTCTTTTACATGTCCACATCTGAGGGACCGAGGGCTGGCTATTGTGCTTAGACGGGGTTGATAAGGGTGTCCCCGGCAAACTGCCCGTCAGTGAGGAAGATGCAGGCGGACATGTTAGGTTGCCTTGATCCAAAGGTGGTGCTATCGATGTCGGACAGTGCTCAACACCAGCTGGTGTTACCACCTCGAAAGAAAATGATGACCTGCCAATCACGCTGGCTGTTGCGGGTAAAGAGGTGGCAGGTCTTCGCTCCAAAACAGGTGTGACTGCTGTCCCCCCAGTCACAGAGGATGAAGAGGCCGCGGATGCACAAGATATGGCAGACGGTGGTTGGCCCGGCCGGCTAGTCCGCATTGTAGCACACAGAGCTTCCCACTGCAACTTATGCTTCATGTCCATGTGCCGGTTCATGCATGAAGTACTCAAACTATGTATCTTTTGGCCTTTACTTAGCTTTTGCTGACAAATGTTACAGATAACACGAGTTGGGTCATCTTTATCGATCTGAAAAAATGCCCAGGCTATGCAAGGCTTATCACCCAAGCGATCTGAAGAGCCACCACAACTTGTGGTGAGAGGCAGAGTTGTGTTTGAGGATGCAGTTGTTGACGTGCTTCCAGTACTACGTCTCTGTCCAGGAAGGCGCAACCTGACCTCGTCGTCACTAGCATCTTCCTCCACCTCCTCTGCTGACCTCATCTCTTTGCTTACTGTGGGTTGACAGTAAGTGGGATCTCCAACCTCATCATCATCACCCTGTGCGTTATCACACCCGTCGTCCTCAGAGCCAACCTGTTCCTGCCCTGACAAAAAACTAAAGTTGTCGCTCCAATCAGGTATTTGAGTCTCATCATCGTCTTCCTCATTGTATCCACCATCAGGAGTTACAGTTTGGGAATGAGGGTCTACATTATGGTCAGAACCTTCTGCGTCTGGTCCTGGATCCGACTCATAAAGATTTTGGGCATCAGTGCAGATCATTTCCTCGTCTGGATTCACAGTAGCGCTGGAGTCGACCTCTGATTCCCAGGCTACAGTATGAGTAAACAGCTCTGCAGACTCAACCATCTGTTCTACCTCATACTCAGACGGGCAGCTGGATATTTGGGAGCTGTGAGGAAGCAAGTGCGATTGGGGTGACACCTTTGAGGACTGAAGTATTTGTGATGTTGAAGTTGATGTGGAGGAGAGCCCACTTAAAGGAGCACTTGATATCCGTTGAAGCACCTGCTGTTTTTGTGCCTCATCTGGAATTTGTAGCGATTGGCGTGGCCATAAGAAAGGGATCAGATCACATTGTCCACTAAAAGAAGTAGACATTTTAGTTTGGCTGGAAGATGGTCTTTCTTCTGCAGATGTTACTGTTGCTTTAACACCTACCCCATGGACACAACCTTTTTTCCCCTTCCCAACACGCCTATTACCCTTTCCACCAGCAGCAGGCCTTTTTCCACTCATTTTGGTGGTTAACAAATTCACAACTCTGGAGTTGTTTGCACAAAAAAACAATGGATGGGAACCGAGCAGAGCTGAGTGGCCAAACTGTGGTATTAGGCCAAAACTATTGGCTGGGTTAGATGCAGAAAAAAATTATATTCAATTTGCAACCTGATGGAGGTCAGTATAGATGGACTAATAGAACAAGTCCCACACACAGCTAGAAGCCCAAATATTTTTTCAGAGGTAGATGCAGAAAAAAATTGTATTCAGTTTGCAACCTGATGGAGGTCAGTATAGATGGACTAATAGAACAAGTCCCACACACAGCTAGAAGGCCAAATATTTTTTCAGAGGTAGATGCAGATAAAAATTATTTTTAATTTGCAGCCTGATGGAGGTCAGTATAGATGGACTAATAGAGAAAGTCCCACACACTGCTAGAAGGCCAAATATTTTTTCAGAGCTAGATGCAGACAAAAAATTATTTTTAATTTGCAACCTGATGGAGGTCAGTATAGATGGACTAATAGAGAAAGTCCCACACACTGCTAGAAGGCCAAATATTTTTTCAGAGCTAGATGCAGACAAAAAATTATTTTTAATTTGCAACCTGATGGAGGTCAGTATAGATGGACTAAAAGAGAAAGTCCCACACACTGCTAGAAGGCCAAAAATTTTTTCAGAGCTAGATGCAGATATAAATTATTTTTAATTTGCAACCTGATGGAGGTCAGTATAGATAGACTAATAGAGAAAGTCCCACACACTGCTAGAAGGCCAAATATTTTTTCAGAGCTAGATGCAGAAAAAAATTATATTCAGTTTGCAACCTGATGGAGGTCAGTATAGATGGACTAATAGAACAAGTCCCACACACAGCTAGAAGCCCAAATATTTTTTCAGAGGTAGATGCAGATAAAAATTATTTTTAATTTGCAACCTGATGGAAGTCAGTATAGATGGACTAATAGAGAAAGTCCCACACACTGCTAGAAGGCCAAATATTTTTTCAGAGCTAGATGCAGACAAAAAATTATTTTGAATTTGCAGCGTAATGGAGGTCAGTATAGATGGACTATTAGAACAAGTCCCACACATTGCTAGAAGGCTAAATATTTTTTCAGAGCTAGAAGCAGAAAAAAATTATATTCAGTTTGCAACCTGATGGAGGTCAGTATAGATGGACTAATAGAGAAAGTCCCACACACAGCTAGAAGCCCAAATATTTTTTCAGAGGTAGATGCAGAAAAAATTATATTCAGTTTGCAACCTGATGGAGGTCTGTATAGATGGATTAATAGAAAAAGTCCCACACACAGCTAGAAGCCCAATATTTTTCAGAGGTAGATGCAGAAAAAAAACATATTCTGTTTGCAACCTGATGGAGGTCAGTATAGATGGACTAATAGAGAAAGTCCCACACACTGCTAGAAGGCCAAATATTTTTTCAGAGCTAGATGCAGACAAAAAATTATTTTTAATTTGCAACCTGATGGAGGTCAGTATAGATGGACTAATAGAGAAAGTCCCACACACAGCTAGAAGGCCAAATATTTTTTCAGAGGTAGATGAAGATAAAAATTATTTTTAATTTGCAGCCTGATGGAGGTCAGTTTAGATGGACTAATAGAGAAAGTTCCACACACAGCTAGAAGGCCAAATATTTTTTCAGAGGTAGATGCAGATAAAAATTATTTTTAATTTGCAGCCTGATGGAGGTCAGTATAGATGGACTAATAGAGAAAGTCCCACACACTGCTAGAAGGCCAAATATTTTTTCAGAGCTAGATGCAGACAAAAAATTATTTTTAATTTGCAACCTGATGGAGGTCAGTATAGATGGACTAATAGAGAAAGTCCCACACACTGCTAGAAGGCCAAATATTTTTTCAGAGCTAGATGCAGATATAAATTATTTTTAATTTGCAACCTGATGGAGGTCAGTATAGATGGACTAATAGAGAAAGTCCCACACACTGCTAGAAGGCCAAATATTTTTTCAGAGGTAGATGCAGAAAAAAATTATATTCAGTTTGCAACCTGATGGAGGTAAGTATAGATGGACTAATAGAACAAGTCCCACACACAGCTAGAAGGCCAAATATTTTTTCAGAGCTAGATGCAGACAAAAAAATATTTTGAATTTGCAACCTGATGGAGGTCAGTATAGATGGACTAATAGAGAAAGTCCCACACACTGCTAGAAGGCCAAATATTTTTTCAGAGCTAGATGCAGACAAAAAATTATTTTTAATTTGCAACCTGATGGAGGTCAGTATAGATGGACTAATAGAGAAAGTCCCACACACAGCTAGAAGGCCAAATATTTTTTCAGAGGTAGATGCAGAAAAAAATTATATTCAGTTTGCAACCTGATGGAGGTAAGTATAGATGGACTAATAGAACAAGTCCCACACACAGCTAGAAGGCCAAATATTTTTTCAGAGCTAGATGCAGACAAAAAAATATTTTGAATTTGCAACCTGATGGAGGTCAGTATAGATGGACTAATAGAGAAAGTCCCACACACTGCTAGAAGGCCAAATATTTTTTCAGAGCTAGATGCAGACAAAAAATTATTTTTAATTTGCAACCTGATGGAGGTCAGTATCGATGGACTAATAGAGAAAGTCCCACACACAGCTAGAAGGCCAAATATTTTTTCAGAGCTAGATGCAGAAAAAAATTATATTCAGTTTGCAACCTGATGGAGGTCAGTATAGATGGACTAATAGAACAAGTCCCACACACAGCTAGAAGGCCAAATATTTTTTCAGAGGTAGATGCAGATAAAAACTATTTTTAATTTGCAGCCTGATGGAGGTCAGTATAGATGGACTAATAGAGAATGTCCCACACACTGCTAGAAGGCCAAATATTTTTTCAGAGCTAGATGCAGACAAAAAAATATTTTGAATTTGCAACCCGATGGAGGTCAGTATCGATGGACTAATAGAGAAAGTCCCACACACTGCTAGAAGGCCAAATATTTTTTCAGAGCTAGATGCAGATATAAATTATTTTTAATTTGCAACCTGATGGAGGTCAGTATGGATGGACTAATAGAGAAAGTCCCACACACTGCTAGAAGGCCAAATATTTTTTCAGAGCTAGATGCAGAAAAAAATTATATTCAGTTTGCAACCTGATGGAGGTCTGTATAGATGGATTAATAGAACAAGTCTCACACACAGCTAGAAGCCCAAATATTTTTTCAGAGGTAGATGCAGAAAAAAATTATATTCAGTTTGCAACCTGATGGAGGTCTGTATAGATGGATTAATAGAACATGTCGCACACACAGCTAGAAGCCCAATATTGTTTCAGAGGTAGATGCAGAAAAAAAATATATTCAGTTTGAAACCTGATGGAGGCCAGTATAGATGGACTAATAGAGAAAGTCCCACACACTGCTAGAAGGCCAAATATTTTTTCAGAGCTAGATGCAGACAAAAAATTATTTTTAGTTTGCAACCTGATGGAGGTCAGTATAGATGGACTAATAGAGAAAGTCCCACACACTGCTAGAAGGCCAAATATTTTTTCAGAGCTAGATGCAGAAAAAAATTATATTCAGTTTGCAACCTGATGGAGGTCAGTATAGATGGACTAATAGAACAAGTCCCACACACAGCTAGAAGGCCAAATATTTTTTCAGAGGTAGATGTAGATAAAAAATATTTTTAATTTGCAGCCTGATGGAGATCAGTATAGATGGTCTAATAGAGAAAGTCCCACACACTGCTAGGAGGCCAAATATTTTTTCAGAGCTAGATGCAGACAAAAAAGAATTTTGAATTTGCAACCTGATGGGGGTCAGTATAGATGGACTAATGGAGAAAGTCCCACACACTGCTAGAAGGCCATATATTTTTTCAGAGCTAGATGCAGACAAAAAATTATTTTTAATTTGCAACCTGATGGAGGTCAGTATAGATGGACTAATAGAGAAAGTCCCACACACTGCTAGAAGGCCAAATATTTTTTCAGAGCTAGAAGCAGATATAAATTATTTTTAATTTGCAACCTGATGGAGGTCAGTATAGATGGACTAATAGAGAAAGTCCCACACACTGCTAGAAGGCCAAATATTTTTTCAGAGCTAGATGCAGAAAAAAATTATATTCAGTTTGCAACCTGATGGAGGTCAGTATAGATGGACTAATAGACAAGTCCCACACACAGCTAGAAGGCCAAATATTTTTTCAGAGGTAGATGCAGCTAAAAATTATTTTTAATTTGCAGCCTGATGGAGGTCAGTATAGATGGACTAATAGAATGATGCTATGCCCAAAAGATTTTACTTCACTAGGTGCAGTAAAAAAATAGGTATTCTATACACAGGTGGTATATCTTGCAACGCAGATAGACTACTCCACTGACTAACACACTCTGCAATAAGCCAAAAAGGATTAGCTTTGCTAGATTCAGCCAAATGCTGTGAAAAAAACTTGTACAGCACTGGCACAGACCTGCCTGGCAAAAACTGATAGGAACTGATGTAACCTAGTCCTGAAAATAACTGCAATTACAATTAGTCTTTACTCCCACAATCTATCTATTTAAGAGCACAGACCTGCCTTATAAAAGTCGTAGGAAATGCTGTAACCTAGTCCTTAAAAGGACTGCGATCACAACTAATCCCTACTCCCAAGCTATCTGTAGATTTGTGCGAAAATTGGCTTGAAAGTAACAAGGTATAGCGCACACAGCAACAGCGGTGCCGTCTAACACGCAGCTGCAGCAGTGAGAACATGGTGGCGACGGGGAAAATGGCTTGGTCTTATAGGGCAAGGACATGTGACATACACTGCCAATGACACATGCCCTTGCTTGTGTGAAAAAAAGCACTTCGCTCCATGTGTGCGCTGCTGATAGGCTGACAGATTGCACTTCCCCACTGTAAATGCGGGAAAGAGAAAAAAAAATGGAGATCTTCATTATTCCTGCAGAGATCCATCCCCTGCCCCTCCCCCCACCCCGCTGTACACTCAAACTGCGTATTAACATTAATTTTCATCATTAC
This sequence comes from Phyllobates terribilis, assembly GCF_046119375.1. Lineage (NCBI taxonomy): Eukaryota > Metazoa > Chordata > Amphibia > Anura > Dendrobatidae > Phyllobates > Phyllobates terribilis. The sequence goes on from NW_027362792.1 coordinate 8,231,847, forward strand.
TGAGAAAAAATCCAGTTATGATTTTGGTGCACGAACAGTTATCGAACATAACCTCGAACAGCCGAATTTTTCTCAAATCGTTCGTGTTCGCCGAACGGCTCGAACACCGACCAAAACAGCTCGAATTTGAGATTAGCGAACAGTTCGAGTCGAACAATGCTCATCTCTATTCGTAATTTCTCGTCCATGGTTAAGCCTCTCACAGACATGACTAAAAAGGGGACGGATTTTTCTAGGTGGTCTGACAAGGCTTGTCAAGCATTCTCCTCCTTGAAAAAATGTTTTGCCTCGGCACCCATACTCATTCAACCTGATGCGTCACAGCCATTCATTGTAGAGGTAGACGCTTCCGAGGTAGGGGTGGGAGCTGTATTGTCACAAGGTTCGTCCCCTGGTAAGTGGCATCCGTGCGCCTTTTTCTCTAAAAAATTGTCGTCCGCTGAGAGGAATTACGATGTCGGCAATAGGGAACTCTTGGCCATTAAGTTAGCTTTTGAGGAGTGGCGCCATTTTTTAGAGGGGGCAGTCCATCCGGTCACCGTCATCACCGATCACAAGAACCTGCTATATCTGGAGTCTGCGAAACGTCTGAATCCCAGACAAGCTAGGTGGTCATTGTTTTTTACCAGGTTTAATTTTGTCGTTACATATCGTCCTGGGTCAAAAAATGTAAAGGCGGATGCCTTATCTCGTAGTTTCCCTGGGGCCGGGAATACGGACGACCCGATTCCTATCCTTCAGGAGGGGGTGGTGTTTTCGGCAGTATGCTCTGAGCTTGAGGAGGAGGTATTGGAGGCTCAGGGGGACGCCCCTGTTGGACCTCCGGGGAGACTGTTTGTTCCAGATCAGTTGCGACAAAAGGTTATCGAGGCACACCATAACTCAGTTTTTGCAGGACACCCGGGGAGTAAAGCAATTGTGGATCTCCTCTCGCGTCGGTTTTGGTGGCCTAACTTACATAAGGAGGTGGCAACTTTTGTCGCGTCCTGTGGGGTTTGTGCGCGCTCTAAGACCTCACATACCCGTCCGTCTGGGGCCCTCTTACCTTTGAAGATCCCGGAGCGTCCTTGGACTCATCTGTCTATGGACTTTATTACGGACCTCCCTCCGTCTTCGGGTAAAACGGTCATACTCGTTGTAGTGGACAGGTTCAGCAAGATGGCACATTTTATCGCTCTTCCTGCTCTTCCTAATGCTAAAACTCTTGCGCAGGTGTTCATTGGGGAGATTGTGAGGCTTCACGGGGTACCCTCCGAGGTGGTGTCAGATCGGGGGTCTAAGTTTGTGTCCAAATTCTGGAAGGCGTTTTGTACACGGCGGGGGATGCATTTATCGTTCTCATCGGCTTTTCATCCTCAGACCAATGGTCAGACGGAACGTATGAACCAGAGCTTGGAGACATATCTCCGGTGTTTTGTGTCAGAGAACCAGGAGGACTGGGCTTCTTTCTTACCTCTGGCAGAGTTTGCTCTTAATAATAGGCGGAGCGAGTCCACTGGTAAGTCCCCGTTTTTTGGGGCATATGGTTTTCACCCCCAGTTTTGTACTTTCAGTAGGGGGGGCTCTTCGGGGGTTCCTGAGGAGGAACGATTTTCCTCATCACTCGCTTCAGTATGGAGAGGGGTGCTGAAGAATCTGAATACTATGGGGAACCGATACAAACGTATGGCTGATAGGAGGAGAGTGTCTGGTCCGGACCTAAGTGTGAACGATCGGGTATGGTTGTCTACCAGGAATATAAAACTTAAGGTTCCCTCCTGGAAACTGGGTCCCAGGTTCATCGGGTCATACAGGATCAGTTCTATAATTAATCCGGTTGCATTCCGTCTTGACCTCCCCCCTACGTTTAAAATTCACAACGTTTTCCACAGATCATTGCTTAAGAGGTATGTGGCGCCGGTGGTACCGTCACCTTTACCTCCCCCTCCAGTGGTGGTCAATGGTAACTTGGAGTTCCAGGTATCGAGGGTCATCGATTCACGGTTTAATCGCCGGTCCCTTCAGTACCTGGTTCATTGGAAGGGGTATGGTCCTGAGGAGAGGATGTGGGTTCCTGCGTCGGATATTAACGCAGACCGATTAGTTCGGGCCTTCCACACGACTCACCCGGATAAACCTGGCCCTGAGGGTCCGGAGGCCCCTCGTAGAAGGGGGGGTACTGTCACAGGTGTGTCGCCACGAAGATCGTCACGATTACACAGCCTGACTTCTCGCAGCTGAGTTTTTGGTGCTTTGTGTTTTTCGGCAGTGAGGGAGTTAACTCTCTCTCTCCTTCAAATGCCTGCCGGTCTGTTAGGGAAGTTTCAGTGAAAGCATTTCATGCAGACTAACAGAGCGGATCGTGGTATTTGGAGTTTCAGAGCTAAGTGTATTTGGAGTGTTTTTTCCCTTCCTCGCTTTATCATTTATCTCCTTTCCCGTTGGTGTTCCCTCTGTTGTAGTTGTGCAGTTTTTGTATGCAAGGTGGTTTTGGTTTTACCCTTGTACTGTCTCGTTCGTCTAAGTACTGAGTGTGGGCATATTATTACCTGTCCCCTTTTGTTGTGATCAGGGGTCCTTCTCAGGACTAGATTACTTAGGTGCAGGGATCCTCAGGAGGTAGGGGTTACGCTGGCGGCCTGAACCTCTGTACCTTCAACAGTACCTCCAGGTAGAGGGATTAGTCAGGGCCCCAGCTTAGGGTCAGCTTAGGCCCCCTACCTCCAGTACACAGAGACAGCGTGACAGACACACCTGGACACTGCAAGGCTCGGTGCCCTGGAACAGATATGGATGGCCCACCTGTCCAACATTGAATTCACCATCAAATACCGGGCAGGACGCTCAAATGCCAACGCGGATGCCCTGTCTAGAATGCCGAACTTACCGGACGTAGGGGAAGATCCAGAAGATCTGGAAGAAGTTGAGCTCCCTGCGTTCCACCGTCATGGGATTACCCTGTATTCCCACCGTGTGAAGGACAGGCGCTCCGTGACGTTCAATCCCTTGCCCCACTATAACTGGGCGGAGACGTAAGACAGTGATCCCGCAATCCATTTGGTGAAGGAAATGCTGACCCAGGCCGATGCCCGTCTTGACCCAGATGCTCCGGAGGAGACCAAGCAACTGTGGAAGGAGAAAAGTAAGCTGTTCCTCTACAGGGAGAAGCTGTGCCGGAGAATGGTTAACTCTCGAACACATGAGATGAACAGGCAGGTAGTGGTCCCAAGACGAGTCGCGGCTATGGTTCTGGAGGCATACCACAACGGAGCAGGGCATTTCGGATGGAAGAAGCTGGAGTTCTTGTTGCGTGAACGGTTCTACTGGGTAGGCATGAGAGGAGCCATCGAGAGGTGGTGCAGAGACTGTGGCCCGTGCCACCTGAGAAGAAAAGACCGAGCCAGCCAGAAGACTCCCCTGCAGCCCATCATCACCAGACAGCCACTGGAACTGGTAGCCCTGGACCATGTGAAACTGGCTCCAAGCAGATCTGGGTATGTCTACGCCCTCACAATCGTAGATCATTACTCCCGGTTCCTGGTGGTGGTCCCGGTCAAGGACTTAACGGCTCAAACAGCAGCTAGAGCCTTCCAGCAGCACTTCTGCCGTCCACACGGGTACCCGGACCAAGTGTTGACAGACCAAGGACCAGCCTTCGAAGCGGAGGTCTTCCAGGAGTTCTGCTACCTGTATGGCTGCAAGAAGATAAGAATAACGCCCTATCACCCTCAAACCAATGGACTCTGCGAGAAGATGAACCAGGTGGTGATAGATCTGCTAAAAACATTGCCCCTGGAAGAACGCAGTCTTTGGACTGAGAAACTGCCCGATCTGCTGGACCTGTATAACCACATCCCTGTAGGTTCCACCAACTGTAGGCTTACCTAATGAGAGCAAGACCTGGTAAGCTGCCTTTTGACCTGGATATGGGAGTCCTGACGCCTGAGGACACCTCGCCAGAGGCAGACTGGGATACAGAACGGCAGCAGCAGTATCGGAAAGTACAGGAGAGCGTCGAGCGAAGTCTGTCTCAAGCTAGAGAAAGGCAAGAGAAGGCTTATAACCAGTATGCTCCCGCTGTTTCCCTGGTACCTGGAGAGCAGGTCTTGAAGAGGAAGAGGCGGCTCCACAAGTTGGACGACCAGTGGGAAAAGGACCCGTACACCGTACTGCCATCAAGCCATGAGAACCCAAAAATCTGTGTAATCAGTAAGGATGGAGGAGAAACCACAGCCATTGTCTCCAGAGACCACCTGAAGAAGTGTCCCGAGCAGCTGCAAAGCCCTGAAGAAGATCAAGGAAACCCTCAACCCGCAGAGGAAGGGGGAGAAATGATCAGTACCGTACTCGGAGACTTCCCCCGGTCTTGGACACAAGTAAACGGCGCTGTCGTCGTACCCATCCTCACCTTTCTCCAGCCAGCCCTGCAAGTGCCTACAGAGGAACCGGTAGAGCTGGAAGAGCAGCCGGCCCAAGAGGCAGACGAGTCCACACCAGCAGTACAGGAGGATCAACCCTCTGCTAGTAGTGAGCCAGCCGTGCCCCTAGTGAGCCAAAGAGTGTGCAGACAGCTGCCCAGCTTACCCATAACACCTCCTACACCCTGTAGTGCAGAACCAGTTAGTGAGCTCCGTAGGTCCACTAGAGTCACTAGAGGTCAGATGCCCGCTCTCTGGAGAATCTAAACTAATGCACTGTGAATTTATCTGCTAACTGTTTATGGTTTATGTTTGTTGCCTGTTATTAATTATGTTTCTCAGTTACCCTGCATATTTTTATGGACTAACAGGTTATGGACGCTAGATAACCGGAACAGTTTTGTAGATAGTTGCACCTTGGTGCCTCTTGCGAAGACGGCCGCGAAAGAGAAAACCTGTCTGGCGTGGCCTCCTTGCGGCCCAAAGTAGTTAGTCTACCCTTGCAGCCACGCCCAAGGACAACGCAATTGGTTTGCTTTGGACAGGACCCCTACTTCGCTTAAAGCTTCACCTTGGGTGATATGGACACCCGGTTGCGGACACGCCGTGACCTTTAAAGAACTAAAGCTTCTTGTAAATATGTTATTGTATTATTGTTATACCCTGTTATTATGTTTTAAAAATGTGTTTAGTCCCGGAGTACTAAACTTTACTAGGGGGGAATGTGACACCCCAGGGGTCTGGTTGCCACAGTAATAGAGATATTATGTCTGAGAGCAAGTGGGAGGTTTCTCTGGTCAGGAGCCCTAAGCATGCAACACTGCCCGCCCAGACCTGGGAGGGGAGGAATCTGCCCTTATAAACTGGGTCTGGGGCGGGATTAGGTGAGACAGAGACAGAGCCTGCAGAACAAGCAAAGCAGTCAGAGCCTAGAGTGAAGCTGCAGACACAGGAAAAGATACATCAGGAGCTCTGTAGGAGCAGAGGCAGAAGGCCAGGGGCTGTGAGCAGAGATATAGCTCGCCCTGGCTGAAGTTACTAAAACCGGACACAGGAGTCCGAGGCTGTGGGGACTGATATATACCCAGCAGCAGAAACCAGCCGGCAGGGGATTCCAGGTCCTCTGGCCATAGAAGCCCGGAGGCTCAGTCACAAAGAAGGGACCAGCGCCGACATCCAGGAGCGGAGGCTAACAGAAGGCCCCAAGTCACCAGCCATATGGGTGAGCACCACACGGTATACTCAGGGACGTGGGCTACTTGTAACCGCTGACAGCAAGGTAGCCAGGAAGAGTGCAGATAAACGGGGAGGCCTAAAACTCCACCTGGCCAGGGGAACTCCTGCTTACTCGCAGACTGACCAGGCCCCTTATACTAGCCAGTACTCCCGGGAGGGTCTGCCTTGTACCATCAGTAAAGACCCTGTACTGCACCTCACGTCTCTGTGATTCCTTGCTGCACCAGCACCATTAGCACTTGGACCCTCACACCATCACTCCCATCATCTCTCACATTATCTGCCCTGAGGCAATACTTCTCCCGTGGGGAGTTATCCCATACTCGGCTTTGCAAACAACATCAGCCTCAGCAGTTGGCAGCGCAGCGGCGGTCCCCACTGACCGTAATCCACGGGTGGCGTAGTCGGACATTTGCTATACATTAAGACTGCCACTGGTTTGACCACCCTGAGCACGGACCGGGTCACCGCCACACGGAGACTACAACCCCCAACATTCTACAACAGGCCCGGTTTCGGATTCCCCTGCACAACACAGGCCCAGGGAGCGCTTCATGCGCGTCTTTTCAAAAGGAATAAAATGGGGAGGGAAAGGTTAGATTTTAAAAACAAAAATCCAAATGACAATAGCAGAAGCGAGAATGTCAATGGAACTGGGGATTCCCAGCCAGTCTCCCATATTGGTACTTGCCCAACCTCAAGCTGCATAGCATCTGCAATCTGACAAGGGCTAGCACATTCAGCTTACAATGGCCGTTGATGAGCAAATGGCCCATGTGCGCGTCTTTTCAAAAGGAATAAAATGGGGAGGGAAAAGTTAGATTTTAAAGGCAAAAATCCAAAGGACAATAACAGCAGCCAAAATGTCAATGGAAGCGGGGATGCCCAGCCAATCTCCCATGCTGGTACTTGCCCAGCCTCAAGCTGCATAGCGGTTGTGATCTGACAAAGGAAGGCACATTCAGCTTTGAATAGCCTTTAACATGCAAATGTTACATTTGCACGTCTTTTCAAAAGGAATAAAATGGGGAGGGAAAGGTTAGATTTTTAAAATCAAAAATCCAAATGACAATAGCAGCAGCCAAAATGTCAATGGAACCAAGGATTCCCAGCCAACCTCCCATGTCACTACTTCACAAGCCTCAAGCTGCTTAGCGGCTACGATCTGACGAGGTAGGCACATTCAGCTAAGAATGGCCATTGACTTACAGATGTCACATGTGCACGTCTTTTCAAAAGGAATAAAATGGGGAGGGAAAGGTTATATTTAAAAAAAAAAAAATCAAAAAATCCAAATGACAATAGCAGCAGCCAAAACGTCAATGTGTCCAGGCATTCCCAGCCAGTCTCCCATGCTGGTACTGGCCCAGCCTCAAGCTGCGTAGCGGCTGCAATCTGATGAGAGAAGGCACATTCAACTTAGAATGGCCGTTGACGTGCAAGTGTCACATGTGCGCGTCTTTTCAAAAGGAATAAAATGGGGTGAGAAAGGTTATACATTTAACAACAAAAATCCAAATGACAATTGCAACAGCAAAAATGCCAATGGAACAGGGATTCCCAGCCAGTCTCCCATGCTGGTAATTGCCCAGCCTCAAGCTGTGTAGCAGCTGCGATCTGACAAGGGCAGGCACATTCAGCTTAGAATGGCCATTGACGAGCAGATGTCACATGTGCGCATCTTTTCAAAAGGAATAAAATCGGGAGGGAAAGGTTAGATTTTAAAAACAAAAATCCAAATGACAATAGCAGAGGTTAAAATGTCAAAAGTACTGGGGATTACCAGTCAGTCTCCCATGGCAGTACTTGCATGGTCTCAAGCTGTGTAGCAGCTGTGATCTGACGAGTGGAGGCACATTGAGCTTAGAACGGCAATTGACGTGCAGATGTCACATGTGCGTGTCTTTTCAAAAGGAATAAAATGGGGAGGGAAAGTTTAGATTTTAAAAACAAAAATCCATATGACAATAGCAGCAGCCAAAATGTCAATGGAATCAGGGATTCCAAGCCAGTCTCCCATGCCAGTACTTGCCCAGCCTAAAGCTGCATAGCATCTGCAATCTGATGAGGGAAGGCACACTCAACTTAGAATGGCCGTTGACGTGCAGATGTCACATGTGTGTGTCTTTTCAAAAGGAATAAAATGGGGAGGGAAAGGTTAGATTTTAAAAACAAAAATCCAAATGACAATAGCAGCAGCCAAAATGGTAACGAATCAGGGATTCCCTGCCAAAATCCCATGCCTGAACTTAAGCTGCGTAGCAGCTGCGATCTGACAAGGGAAGGCACATTCAGCTTAGAATGGCCATTGATGTGCAGATGTCACATGTGCCTGTCTTTTCAAAAGGAATAAAATGGGGAGGGAAAGGTTAGATTTTAAAAACCAAAATCCAAAAATCCAAATGACAATAGGACCAGCCAAAATGTCAACGGAACAGGGGATTCCCAGCTAGTTAACCATGCTGGTACTTGCCTGGCCTCAAACTGTGTAGCGACTGCAATCTGACGAAGGCAGGCACAATCAGCTTAGAATGGCCGTTGACGTGCAGATGTCACATGTGCTCGTCTTTTCAAAAGGAATAAAATGAGGAGGGAAAGGTTAGATTTTAAAAACAAAAATCCAAAAATTCAAAAATCCAAATGACAATAGCAGCAGCCAAAAAGTCAACGGAACCGCGGATTCTCCGCCAGTTTCCCAGGCTGGTACTTGCCCATACTCAAGCTGCGTAGCGGCTGGCGATCTGATGAGAGAAGGCACATTTGGCTTAGAATGGCCATTGATATGCAGATGTCACATGTGTGTGTCTTTTCAAAAAGGAATAAAATGGGGAGGGAAAGGTTACATTTTAAAAACAAAAATCCAAAAATCCAAATGACAATACCAGCAGCCAAAATGTCAACGGAACCTGGGATTCCCAGCCAGTCTCTCATGCAAGCACTTGCCCGGCCTCAAGCTGCATAGCAGCTGCAATCTGATGAGAGAAGGCACACTCAGCTTAGAATGGCCGTTGACGTGCAGGTGTCACATGTGCGCTTCTTTTCAAAAGGAATAAAATGGGGAGGGAAAGGTTAGATTTTAAAAATAAAAAATCCAAAAATCGAAATGACAATAGCAGCTGCCAATATGTTAACGAAAATGGGGATTCTCAGCCAGTCTCCCATGCTGGTACTTGCCCAGCTTCAAGCTGCGATCTGAAGAGGGTAGGCACGTTCAGCTTAGAATGGTCATTGACATACAGATGTCACAGATGTCACATGTGTGCGTCTTTTCAAAATCCAAATGACAATAGCAGCAGCCAAAATGTCAAAGGTACCGGGGATTCCCAGCCAGTCTCCCATGCCGGTAATTGCCCTGTCTCAAGCTGCGTAGAGGCTGTGATCTGATGAAGGCAGGCACATTCAGCTTAGAATGGTCATTGACATACAGATGTCACAGATGTCACATGTGCGCGTCTTTTCAAAAGGAATAAAATGGTGAGGGAAAGTTTAGATTTTAAAATCAAAAATCCAAACGACAATAGCAGCAGCCAAAATGTCAATGGAACCAGTGATTCCCAGCTAGTCTGCTAGTTTGCCATGCAGGTACTTGCCTGGCCTCAAGCTGCATAGCAGCTGCGATCTGACGAAGGCAGGCACATTCAGCTTAGAATGGACGTTGACGTGCTGATATCACATGTGCGCGTCTTTTCAAAAGGAATAAAACGGGGACGGAAAGCTAAGATTTTAAAATCAAAAATCCAAATGACAATAGCAGCAGCCAAAATGTCTAACGGAACCAAGGATTCCCAACCAGACTCCCATGCTGGTACTTGATCAGCCTCAAGCTGCGTAGCTGCGTAGCTGCTGCGATTTGATGAGGGCATGCACATTCAGCTTTGAATGGCCGTTGATGTACTGATGTCACATGTGCGCGTCTTTTCAAAAGGAATAAAATGGGGACGGAAAGGTTAGTTTTTAAAAACAAAAATCTAACAATCCAAATGACAATAGCAGCAGCCAAAATGTCTAACGGAACCAAGAATTCCCAGCCAGTCTCCCATGCTGGTACTTGCCCAGCCTCAAGCTGAGTAGTGGCTGCGATCGGATGAGGACATCCACATTCAGCTTAGAATGCCGGCTGACGTGCAGATGTCACATGTGCGCGTCTTTTCAAAAGCAATAAAATGGGGAGGGAAAGGTTAGATTTTAAAAACAAAAATCCAAATGACAATAGCAGAAGCCATAATATCAACGAAAATGGGGATTCCCAGCTTGTCTCCCATGCTGGTACTTGCCCAGCCTCAAGCTGTGTAGCAGCTGCAATCTGATGAGGGAATCCACATTCAGCTTAGAATGGCTGTTGACGTGTGGCTGTCACATGTGCGTGTCTTTTCAAAAGGAATAAAATGGGGAGGGAAAGGTTAGATTTTAAAAACAAAAATCCAAATGACAATAGCAGCAGCCAAAATGTCAATGGAAACAGGGATTCCCAGCCAGTCTCCCATGACAGTACTTGCCCAGCCTCAAGCTGCGTAGCAGCTGCGATGTGACAATGGCAGGCAAATTTAGCTTAGTATAGCTGTTGACGTGCAGATGTCACATGTGCACGTCTTTTCAAAAGGAATAAAATGGGGACGGAAAGATTATATTTTAAAAACACAAATCTAAAAATCCAAATGACAATAGCAACAGCCAAAATGTCAACAGAACCAGGGATTCCCAGCCAGTCACCCATGCCAGTACTTGCCCAGCCTCAAGCTGCGTAGTGGCTGCGATCAGACGATGGCAATCACATTCAGCTTAGAATGGCCGTTAACGTGCTGATCTCACATGTGCGCGTCTTTTCAAAAGGAATAAAATGGGGAGGGAAAGTTTAGATTTTAAAAACAAAAATCCAAAAGACAATAGCAGCAGCCAAAATATCAACATAATCGGGTATTCCAACCAGTTTCCCATGCCCGTAGTTGCCTGGCCTCAAGCTGCGTAGCGGGTGCGATCTGTTGAGGGTAGGCACATTCAGCATAGAATTGCCGTTAATGGGCAGAAGTCACATGTGTGCGTCTTTTCAAAAGGAATAAAATGGGGAGGTAAAATTTCGGATTTAAAAACAAAAATACAAAAGACAATAGCAGCAGCCAAAATGTCAACGGAACCGTGGATTTTCAGCTAGTATCCCATGCCGGTACTTGCCCAGCCTCAAAATGCGTAGCAGCTGCGATCTGACAAGGACATGCACATTCAACTTAGAATGGCCATTGACATGCAGATGTCACATGTGCGCGTCTTTTCAAAAGGAATAAAATGTGGAGGGAAAGGTTAGATTTTAAAAATAAATATCCAAAAATCCAAATGACAATAGCAGCAGCCAAAATGTTAACAGAACTGGGGATTCCCAGCCAGTCTCCCATGCCAGTACTTACTCGGCCTCTAGCTGTGTAGTGGCTGCGATTTGACAAGGGCAGGCACATTCAGCTTAGAATAGCCATTGACTTGCAGATGTCACATGTGCGTGTCTTTTCAAAAGGAATAAAATGGGGAGGGAAAGGTTAGATGTTAAAAAGAAAAATCCAAATGACAATAGCCATATCCTCAACAGAAGCAGGGATTCCAAGCCAGTCTCCCATTCTGGTACTTGCCCAGCCTCAAGCTGCATAGCGGCTGCAATCTGACAAGGGAAGGCTCAATCAGCTTAGAATAGGCATTAGCATGCAGATGTCACATGTGCGCGTCTTTTCAAAAGGAATAAAATGGGGAGGGAAAGGTTAGATTTTAAAAACAAAAATCCAAATAAAAACAGCAGCATCCAAAATGTCAACAGAAGCGGGGATTCCCAGCCTGTCTCCCGTGCCGGTACTTGCTCGGCCTCAAGCTGCGTAGCGGCTGCGATCTGACAAGGGAAGGCACCATCAGCATAGAATGGCCGTTGACATGCAGATGTCACATGTGCGTGTCTTTTCAAAAGGAATGAAATGGGGAGGGAAAGGTTAGATTTTAAAAACAAAAATTCAAAAATCCAAATGACAATAGCAGCAGCAAAAATGTCAATGGATCCAGGGATTCCCAGCCAGTCTCCCATGCTGGTACTTCCTGGCCTCAAGCTGTGTAGCTGCTGCGATCTGACGAGGGCAGGCACATTCAGCTTAGAATGGCCGTTGACGTGCAGATGGCACATGTGCGCGTCTTTTCAAAAGGAATAAAATGGGGAGGGAAAAGTTGGATTTTAAAAACCAAAAATCCACATGACAATTGCAGCAGTCAAACTGTCAACAGAGACAGGGATTCCCAGCCAGTCTCACATGCCGATACCTGCTGGGCCTCAAGCTGTGTAGCATCTGCGATCTAACGAGGGGAGGCACATTCAGCTTAGAATTGCCACTGACGTGCAGAGGTCACATGTGCGCGTCTTTTCAAAAGGAATAAAATGGGGAGGGAAAGGTTAGATTTTAAAAACAAAAAAACAAAAATCCAAATAACAATAGCAGCAGCCAAGAAGTCAACGGAACTGGGGATTTGCAGCCAGTTTCCCATTCTGGTACTTGCCTGGCCTCAAGCTGTGTAGTAGCTGCGATCTGATGAGGGGAGGCACATTCAGCTTAAAATAGCCGTAGACGAGCAGATGTCACATGTGCGCATCTTTTCAAAAGAAATAAACCAAAAATCCTAATGAAAATAGCAGCAGCCAAATTGTCAACAGAAGCGGAGATTCCGAGCCAGTCTCCCATGCCGGTACTTGCCTGGCCTCAAGCTGCATAGCAGCTGCGATCTGACAAGGGAAGGCACATTCAGCTTAGAATTGCCACTGACGTGCAGAGGTCACATGTGCGCGTCTTTTCAAAAGGAATAAAATAGGGAGGGAAAGATTAGATTTTAAAAACAAAAATCCAAATGACAATAGCAGCAGCCAAAATTTCAACAGAACAGGGGATTCCCAGCCAGTCTCCCATGCTGGTACTTGCCCAGCTTCAAGCTGCGATCTGAAGAGGGTAGGCACGTTCAGCTTAGAATGGTCATTGACATACAGATGTCACAGATGTCACATGTGTGCGTCTTTTCAAAATCCAAATGACAATAGCAGCAGCCAAAATGTCAAAGGTACCGGGGATTCCCAGCCAGTCTCCCATGCCGGTAATTGCCCTGTCTCAAGCTGCGTAGAGGCTGTGATCTGATGAAGGCAGGCACATTCAGCTTAGAATGGTCATTGACATACAGATGTCACAGATGTCACATGTGCGCGTCTTTTCAAAAGGAATAAAATGGTGAGGGAAAGTTTAGATTTTAAAATCAAAAATCCAAACGACAATAGCAGCAGCCAAAATGTCAATGGAACCAGTGATTCCCAGCTAGTCTGCTAGTTTGCCATGCAGGTACTTGCCTGGCCTCAAGCTGCATAGCAGCTGCGATCTGACAAAGGCAGGCACATTCAGCTTAGAATGGACGTTGACGTGCTGATATCACATGTGCGCGTCTTTTCAAAAGGAATAAAACGGGGACGGAAAGCTAAGATTTTAAAATCAAAAATCCAAATGACAATAGCAGCAGCCAAAATGTCTAACGGAACCAAGGATTCCCAACCAGACTCCCATGCTGGTACTTGATCAGCCTCAAGCTGCGTAGCTGCGTAGCTGCTGCGATTTGATGAGGGCATGCACATTCAGCTTAGAATTGCCACTGACGTGCAGAGGTCACATGTGCGCGCCTTTTCAAAAGGAATAAAATAGGGAGGGAAAGATTAGATTTTAAAAACAAAAATCCAAATGACAATAGCAGCAGCCAAAATTTCAACAGAACAGGGGATTCCCAGCCAGTCTCCCATGCAAGTACTTGCCCAGCCTTAAGCTGCGTAGCGGCTGTGATCTGACGAGGGCAGTCACATTCAGCTTAGAATTGCCGCTGATGTCACATGTGCGTATCTTTTCAAAAGGAATAAAATGGGTAAGGAAAGATGAGATTTTAAAAACAAAAATCCAAATTACAACAGTAGCAGCGAAAATGTTAACAGAACTGGGGATTCCCAGCCAGTCTCACATGCCGGTACTTACCTGGCCTCAAGCTTCATAGCGGCTGCAATCTTACGAGAGCAGCCACCTTCAGCTTAGATTAGCCGGTAACGTGCAGATGCCTCATGTGCGCGTCTTTTCAAAAGGAATAAAATGGGAAGGGAAAATTTCAATTTTAAAATCAAAAATCCAAATGACAATAGCAGCAGTCAAAATTTCAGCGGAACAGGGGACTCCCAGCCAGTCTCCCATGCTGGTACTTGCCCAGCCTCAAGCTGCATAGCTGCTGTGATTTGATGAGGGCAGGCACATTCAGCTTAGAATGGCCATTGATGTGCAGATGCCACATGTGCGTATATTTTCAAAAGGAATTAAATGGGGAGGGAAAGGTTAGATTTTAAAAACAAAAATCCAAAAATCCAAATGACAATAGCAGCAGCCAAAATGTAAACGGAATCGGGGATTCTCAGCCTGTCTCCCATGCCTGTACTTGCCCAGCCTCAAGCTGCGTAGCAGCTGCGATCTGACGAGGGCAGACACATTCAGCTTAGAATGGCCGTTGACATGCAGATGTCACACGTGCGCATCTTTTCAAAAGGCGGTGAAAGTAGAGATATACGTCCGCGCCGCTGAAAGATCCTCAAGTCAGGAACATGTAATAATATCCTTGTTTATTGGTAAATGCCTACGCGTTTCTGGGTGTTCCACACCCCTTCATCAGGGCACCAACAGATATATCAATGTATGCACTGAAACACTCCATTTATATACAGACAGCAAATGAAAGAAAAAAAAAAAAAGGGTTCAAAAAGGAAGAGCAGAAAAAAACCAAACATAACCTTTGCACCTGAGGCCGTGTGCAAAAGAGAGAAAAAAAAAAAATAAAGGGCAAAAAGATAATGTTGGACAGAAAAGTATAAATAATCAAAGGTATCAGTCAAATGGAGTAATTACATAAAAGCAATATTACTTACTAACAAGTAAGTGTACACATTAGGTAAGAACAACATAAATATGTGTATAACATTAAAAACTCTAATGAGAATACACCCATCAGATATCGTTCCATAAAGGGAGATGGAACTGGAAAGAACAAAATAAAATAAAAAAATAAATAAATAAAAAAAAAATAAAAAGTACCCCCATATAAAATATAGCTAGTAGTATCCTCTGTCAACAGAGGAATAGTGCAAGGAACAGGTTATCTGACATATGTCATGTAGTGACGTAGAGACCTAATGTGTAGTAATAGGATCCTGAGAAAACGCCGCAATGTAGTATAAAGACTGCGGCTTAAATACAGGAGATACACAGACAGGTAGTGAATCACCTGACGTGCGGTGGCGTGGAAGGAGAGAGGTGTGTGATAGTAGCATCCAGCAGAGCGCTGCGATGCGGGTTCGAATTATACTACTCCCAGAAGGGAAAACATAAAAGAGGGAATATTTATAATAGCGTACATGATTTTAGAGGAACACCATATTTGTGTCAAAAAACTATGATAAATGTAAAACCAAGGATTTATGTGTATATATGTGAAAAACAATATTATTTATAGATCTTGTGAATAACACAATAAAAAGGAATAGTAATACAATAAGGAAGTAATTATGAAAATAGAAAAACTTATACATTAACTATAAAAAAACTTCAGAAACATCATTCAGACCAAAGGGCTTAAGAGTATTCAGTCTGTAAATCCAATAAATTTCCTTTCTGTTTAGTTCTTGGAGCCTATTAGGATAATTCTCGGGAATTTGATCAATAGGGCTGATTTTTAGATTCAGAAAATCTTTATTATGCACCATTGTGCAGTGTCTAGAAAGACCTTGTTTTAAAAACCCTTTAAGAACATTATGCCTATGGGAGTTGAGGCGTAGGTGGAGGGGCTGTATCGTTCTCCCCACATATTGTTTATTACAACTGCATTCTATCAGATAAATAACAAAGGTAGAATTGCAGGTGAGATATTTATTGATCTCAAAACTCTCCATATTAGTATTTGATTGAAAGTGAGTAAGACCATGCGTAATACTTTTACAGCATAGACAATTTTTGTTGCCACATTTAAAAACCCCTTTACGGGATGTTACAGGAGTCATACTGTTGTTCTTTGTCGTATCCCTTATCCTACTTGGAGCTATGATGTTTCTTAGTGTGGGGGCACGCCTAAAAGTAATACCCGGTTTTTTAGGCAAGATCTTTTTCAGTATGGGATCATCCAGAAGAATTTTCCAATTATCTTCTAGTATTTTTCGTATTTGTCCATGAGATTTGTTGTAGGAAGTTATGAAGTTCAAGGAATAATTACTCTCCTTGGCATTTTTAGTTTTGATCAAATTCCCGAGAATTATCCTAATAGGCTCCAAGAACTAAACAGAAAGGAAATTTATTGGATTTACAGACTGAATACTCTTAAGCCCTTTGGTCTGAATGATGTTTCTGAAGTTTTTTTATAGTTAATGTATAAGTTTTTCTATTTTCATAATTACTTCCTTATTGTATTACTATTCCTTTTCATTGTTATTCACAAGATCTATAAATAATATTGTTTTTCACATATATACACATAAATCCTTGGTTTTACATTTATCATAGTTTTTTGACACAAATATGGTGTTCCTCAAAAATCATGTACGCTATTATAAATATTCCCTCTTTTATGTTTTCCCTTCTGGGAGTAGTATAATTCGAACCCGCATCGCAGCGCTCTGCTGGATGCTACTATCACACACCTCTCTCCTTCCACGCCACCGCACGTCAGGTGATTCACTACCTGTCTGTGTATCTCCTGTATTTAAGCCGCAGTCTTTATACTACATTGCGGCGTTTAGTCAGGATCCTATTACTACACATTAGGTCTCTACGTCACTACATGACATATGTCAGATAACCTGTTCCTTGCACTATTCCTCCGTTGACAGAGGATACTACTAGCTATATTTTATATGGGGGTACTTTTTTTTTTTTTTTTAATTTATTTTTTTTTTTATTTTATTTTGTTCTTTCCAGTTCCATCTCCCTTTATGGAACGATATCTGATGGGTGTATTCTCATTAGAGTTTTTAATGTTATACACATATTTATGTTGTTCTTACCTAATGTGTACACTTACTTGTTAGTAAGTAATATTGCTTTTATGTAATTACTCCATTTGACTGATACCTTTGATTATTTATACTTTTCTGTCCAACATTATCTTTTTGCCCCTTTATTTTTTTTTTTTCTCTCTTTTGCACACGGCCTCAGGTGCAAAGGTTATGTTTGGTTTTTTTCTGTTCTTCCTTTTTGAACCCATTTATTTTTTTTTCTTTCATTTGCTGTCTGTATATAAATGGAGTGTTTCAGTGCATACATTGATATATCTGTTGGTGCCCTGATGAAGGGGTGTGGAACACCCAGAAACGCGTAGGCATTTACCAATAAACAAGGATATTATTACATGTTCCTGACTTGAGGATCTTTCAGCGGCGTGGACGTATATCTCTACTTTCACCGCCTTTGGATTTATTCTGGTCCTGTGGGACACCCATTGGAGATCCGCTGCAGCTGCTTTTTATACGTTATGGTGGTTGTGTCCTTACACAACCAAACCAGGTGAGCACCACCTTTTTATTATTCATTCCTATGTCTACAGGTGAAACTCTATTGGTCTTTGCGCTCTCTCTCTCTTTGTATTCATCTTTTCAAAAGGAATAAAATGGAGAGGGAAAGGTTAGATTTTAAAAACAAAAATCCAAAGATCCAAATGACAATAGCAGCAGCCAAAATGTTAACGGAACAAGGGGTTCCCAGCCAGTCTCCTATGCCAGTACTTGCGAAGCTTCAAGCTGCGTAGCAGCTGCGATCAGACGAGGGAAGGCACATTCAGCTTAGAAAGGCATTTGACGTACAGATGTCACATGTGCGCGTCTTTTCAAAAGGAATAAAATGTGGAGGGAAAGGTTAGATTTTAAAAACAAAAATCCAAATGAGAATAGCAGCAGCCAAAGTACCAACGGAACAAAGGACTCCCAGCCAGTCTCCCATGCTGGTACTTGCCCAGCCTCAAGCTGCGTAGTGGCGTGATCTGACGAGGGAAAGCACATTCAGCTTAGAATGGCCGTTGACCTGCAGATGTCAGATGTGCGCGTCTTTTCAAAAGGAATAAAATGGGGAGGGAAAGGTTAGATTTTAAAAACAAAAATACAAAAATCAAAATGACAATAGCAGCAGCCAAAATGTCAACGGAACCGTGGATTCCAAGCCAGTCTCCCATGCAGGTACTTGCCCAGCCTCAAGCTGCGTATTGGCTGTGATCTGATGAGGGAAAGCACATTCAGCTTAGAATGGCCGTTGACGTGCAGATGTCAGATGTGCGCGTCTTTTCAAAAGGAATAAAATGGGGAGGGAAAGTTAAGATTTTCAAAACAAAAATCCAAATGTCAATAGCAGCCGGTGAAATGTCAATGGACCGGGCATTCCCAGCCAGTCTCTCATTCAGGTACTTGCCCAGCCTCAAGCTGCGTAGTGGCTGCGATCTGACAAGGGTGGGCACATTCAGCTTAGAATGGCCTTTGACGTGCAGAAGTCACATGTGCGTGTCTTTTCAAAAGGAATAAAATGGGGAGGGAAAGGATAGATTTCAAAAACAAAAATCCAAAAAACCAAATGACAATAGCAGCAGCCAAAATGTCAATGGAACTGGGGATTCCCAGCCAGTCTCCCATGATGTTACTTGCCCAGACGCAAGCAGCATAGCGGTTGCAATCTGGCGAGGGCAGGCACAATCAGCTTAGAATGGCCGTTGACATGCAGATGTCACATGTGCGCGTCTTTTCAAAAGGAATCAAATGGGGAGGGAAAGGTTAGATTTTAAAAACAAAAATCCAAAAATCCAAATGACAATAGCAGCAGCCAAAATGTCAACAAAAACAGGGATTCTCAACCAGTCTCCCATGCCAGTACTTGCCCAGCCTAAAGCTGCATAGCAGCTGCAATATGGCAAGGGAAAGCTCAATCAGCTTAGAAAGGCCGTTGACGTGCAGTTGTCACATGTGCGCGTCTTTTCAAAATGAATAAAATGGGGAGGGAAAGGTAACATTTTAAAAACAAAAATCCAAATGACAATAGCAGCAGCCAAAATAACAACAAAAAAAAGGGATTCTCTACCGGTCTCCCATGCTGGTACTTGCCAGCCTCAAGCTGCGCAGCGGCTGTGATCTGACAAGGGCATGCACATTCAGCTTAGAATGGCCAGTGATCTGCAAAAATAACATGTGCGCGTCTTTTCAAAAGGAATAAAATGGGGAGGGAAAGGTTAGATTTTAAAAACAAAAATCCAAATGACAATAGCAGCAGCCAAAATGTCAATGGAACCGGGAATTCCCAGCCAGTCTCCCATGCCAGTACTTGCCAGCCTCAAGCTGAGTAGCAGCTGTGATCTGACAAGGGCATGCACATTCAGCTTAGAATGGCTGTTGATAAGCAGATGTCACATGTGCGTGTCTTTTCAAAAGGAATAAAACGGGAAGGGAAAGGTAAAATTTTAAAATCAAAAATCCAAATGACAATAGCAGCAACCAAAACGTCAACAGAACCAGGGATTCCCAGCCAGTCTCCCATACCAGTTCTTGCCCAGCCTTAAGTTGCATAGCAGCTGCAATCTGACAAGGGAAGGCACATCCAGCTTAGAATGGCTGTTGACAGGCTGATGTTACATGGGCGCGTCTTTTCAAAAGGAATAAAATGGGGAGGGAAAGGTTAGATTTTAAAAACAAATATTCAAATGACAATAGCAGCAACCATATTGTCAACAGAACCGGGGATTCCCAGCCAGTCTCCCATGTCAATGCTTGCTGGCCTCATGCTGCGCAGCAGCAGCGATCTGATGAGGGCAGGCACATACAGCTTAGAATGGCCGTTAACGTGCAGATGTCACATCTGTGCGTCTTTTCAAAAGGAATAAAATGGGGAGGGAAAGGTTAGATTTTAAAACAAAAATACAAAAATCCAAATGACATCAGCAGCAGCCAAAATGTCAACGGAACTGGGGATTCCCAGCCAGTCTCCCATGATAGTACTTCCCCAGCCACAAGGTGCGTAGCAGCTGCGATCTGACGAGGGAAGGCACATTCAACTTAGAATGGCCGTTGATGTGTGGATGTCCCCTGTGCACGTCTTTTCAAAAGGAATAAAGTTTGGAGGGAAAGGTTAGATTTTAAAACAAAAATCCAAAAATCCAAATGACAATAGCAGCAGTCAAAATGTCAAAGTAACCAGGGATTCCCAGCCAGTCTCCCACACCAGTAATTGCCCAGCCTTAAGATGCTTAGCGGCTGTGATCAGACGAGGGTAGGCACATTCAAATTAGAATGGCCATTGATGTGCAGATGTCACATGTGCGCGTCTTTTCAAAAGGAATAAAATGGGGGGGGGTTAGATTTTAAAAACAAAAATCCAAATGACAATAGCAGCAGCCAAAATGTCAGCAGATCTGGGGATTCCCAGCCAGTTCCCCATGCTGGTACTTGCCCAGCCTCAATCAGCGTAGCAGCTGTGATCTGACAAGAGCAGTCTCATTTAGCTTAGAATGGCCGCTGACGTGCAGATGTCACATGTGCACGTCTTTTCAAAATAAATAAAATGGGGAGGGAAAGGTTAGATTTTAAAAACAAAAATCCAAATGACAGTAGCAGCAGCCAAAATGTCAATGGAAGGGTGGATTCACAGCCAGTGTCCCATGCCAGTACTTGCCCAGCCTCAAGCTGCATAGCAGCTACGAACTGATGATGGAAGTCACATTCAGTTTAGAATGGCTGTTGATGTGCAGAGGTAACATGTGCACGTCTTTTCAAAAGGAATAAAATGGGGATTGAAAGGTTAGATTTTAAAAACAAAAATCCAAAAATCCAAATGACAATAACAACAGCCAAAATGTCAACGGAACAAGGGATTCCCAGCCAGTCTCACATGCAGGTACTTGCCCAGCCTCAAGCTGCATAGCGGCTGCGATCTGACGAAGGAAGGCACATTGTGCTTAGTATGGCCGCTGACATGCAGATGTCACATGTGTGCATCTTTTCAAAAGGAATAAAATGGGGAGGGAAAGGTTAGATTTTAAAAACAAAAATCTCAAAATCCAAATAACAATAGCAGCAGCCAAAATATTAACAGAACTCGGGATTCCCAGCTAGCCTTCCATGCTGGTACTTGCCCGACCTCAAGCTGAGTATCGGCTGCGATCTGACGAGAGCAGGCACATTCAGCTTATAGTTGCTGTTGACGTGCAGATGTCACCTGTGCGCGTCTTTTCAAAAGGAATAAAATGGGGAAGGAAAGGTTAGATTTTAAAAAAAATAATCCAAATGACAATAGCAGCAGCCAAAACATCTACAGAACCTGGGATTCCAAGCCAGTCTCCCATGCTGGTACTTACCTAACCTCAAGCTGCGTAGTGGCTGCGATCTAACGAGGGGAAGCACTTTCAGCTTAGAAAGGCCGTTGAGGAGTGGATGTCACATGTGCACGTCTTTTCAAAAGGAATAAAATGGGGCAGGAAAAGCTCAATTTTAAAAACAAAAACCCAAATGACAATAGCAGCAGCCAAAACGTCTACAGAACCTGGGATTCCCAGCCTGTCTCCCAAGCCAGTACTTACCTGGCCTCAAGCTGCAGAGCTGCTGCAATCTGATGAGGGCAGGCACATTCACTTGAGAATGGCCGTTGACGTGAAGATATCACATGTGCGCGTCTTTACAAAAGGAATAAAATGGGGAGGGAAATATTAGATTTTAAAAACAAAAATCCAAATGACAATAGCAGCAGCCAAAATGTTAACAGAACCCAGGATTTCCAGTCAGTCTCCCATTCTGGTATTTGCCTGGTCTCAAGCTGCGCATCTGCAGCAATCTGATGAGGGTAGGCACATTCAGCTCAAAACTGCTGTTGACGAGCAGATATCACATGTGCGCGTCTTTTCAAAACGAATAAAATGGGGAGGGAAAGGTTAGATTTAAAAACAAAAATCCAAATGACAATAGCAGCAGCCAAAATGTTAACAGAACCCAGGATTCCCAGCCAGTCTTCCATGCTGGTACTTACCCAGCCTCAAGCTGCGTAGTAGCTGCGATCTGACAAGGATAGGCACATTCAGTTTAGAATGGCCGTTAACATGCCAATGTCACATGTGCGTGTATTTTCAAAAGGAATAAAATGGGGAGGGAAAAGTTAGAATTTAAAAACGAAAAGCCAAAAATCCAAATGACAATAGCAGCAGCCAAAATGTCATTGGAACTAGGATATTCAGCCAGTCACCCATACCAGCACTTGCCTGGCCTCAAGTTGCATAGCAGCTGTGATCTGAAGAAGGCAGGTACATTCAGCTTAGAATGGCCGATGATTTGCAGATGTCACTTGTGCACGTCTTTTGAAAAGGAATAAAATGGGGAGGGAAAAGTTAAATTTTAAAAACAAAAATCCAAAAATCCAAATGACAATAGCAGCAGCAAAAATGTCAAAGGAACTGGGTACTCCCAGCCAGACTACCATGCCAGTACTTGCCCAACCTCAAGCAGCGTAGCGGCTGCGATCTGACCCTGGAAGGAACATTCAGTTTAGAAGGCCGTTGATGTGCAGGTGTTACATGTGCACGTTTTTTCAAAAGGAATAAAATGGGGAGGGAAAGGTTAGATTTTAAAAACAAAAATCCAAAAATCCAAATGACAATAGCAGCAGCCAAAATGTCCACAGAAGCTGTGATTCCCTGCCAGCCTCCTATGCATGTACTTGCCCAGCCACAAGGTGCATAGTGGCTGCGATCTGACAAGGGCAGACACATTCAGCTTAGAATGGCCGTTGTCGTGCAGATGTCACATGTGCGTGTCTTTTCAAAAGAAATAAAATGGGGAGGGAAAGGTTAGATTTTAAAAACAAAAATCCAAATGACAATAGCAGCAGCCAAAAGGTCAATGGAAACAGTGATTCCCAGCCAGTCTCCCATGACTGTACTTACCCAGCCACAAGCTGCGTAGTGGCTGTGATCTGATGAGTGCAAGCACATTCAGCTTAGAACAGCCGTAGACGTGCAGATGTCACATGTGAGCGTCTTTTCCAAAGGAATAAAATGGGGAGGCAAATGTTAGATTTTATAAAACAAAAATCCAAAAATCCAAATGACAATAGCAGCAGCCAAAATGTCAACGAAACAGGGAATTCCTAGCTAGTCTTCCATGCCAGTGCTTGCCTGGCCTCAAGCTGTGTAGCGGCTGTGATCTCACAAGGGCAGGCACATTCAGCTTAGAATGGCCGTTGACATGCAGACATCACATGTGCGTGTCTTTTCAAAAGGAATAAAATGGGGAGGGAAAAGTAAGATTTTAAAAACCAAAAATCCAAATGACAATAGCAGCAGCCAAAATGTTAATTGAAGCGGGGATTCCCAGCCAGTCTCCCATGCATGTACTTGCCCACCCTAAAGCTGCACAGCAGCTGCGACTTGACAAGGGTAAGCACATTCAGCTTAGAATGGCAGTTGACATGCAGATGTCACATGTGCGCGTCTTTCCAAAAGGAATAAAATGGATAGGGAAAAGTTAGATTTTAAAAACAAAAATCTAAAAATCCAAATGACAATAGCAGCAGCAGCCAAAATGTCTACGGAACTGGGGATTCACAGCCAGCAACCCATGCCGCTACTTGCCCTGCCTCAAGCTGTGTAGCGGCTGCAATCTGACGATGGCAGGCAAATTCAGCTTAGAATGGCCTTTGATGTGCAGAATTCACATGTGCACGTCTTTTCAAAAGGAATAAAATGGGGAGGGAAAGGATAGATATTAAAAACAAAAATCCAAAAATCCAAATGACAATAGCAGCAGCAGCCAAAATGTCAATGGAACTTAGCATTCCCAGATTTTCTCCCATGCCGGTACTTGACCAGCCTCAAGGTGCGTAGCATCTGCAATCTGACACGGACAGGAACATTCAGCTTAGAATGACCGTTGACATACAGATGCCACATGTGTGCGTCTTTTCAAAAGGAATAAAATGGGGAGGGATAGGTTAGAGTTTAAAAACAAAAATTTAAATAACAATTGCAGCAGCCAAAATGTTTTTGGAACAGGGTATTCCCAGCCAGCCACCCATGCTGGTACTTGCCCAACCTCAAAATGTGTAGCTGCTGCAATCTGACAAGGGAAGGCACATTCAGCTTAGAATGGCCGTTGACCTGCAGATGTCACATGTGCGCGTCTTTTCAAAAGTAATAAAATGGGGAGGGAAAGGTTTGATTTTAAAAACAAAAATTCAAAAATCCAAATGACAATAGCAGCAGCCAAAATGTCAATGGAACAGGGGACTCCAAGCCAGTCACCCATGCTGGTACTTGCCCAACCTCAAGCTGCGTAGCAGCTGCGATCTGACAAGGGAAGGCACATTCAGCTTAGAATGGCCGTTGACCTGCAGATGTCACATGTGCGTGTCTTTTCAAAAGGAATAAAATGGGGAGGGAAAGGTTAGATTTTAAAAACAAAAATCCAAATGACAATATCAGCAGCCAAAATGTCAATGGAACAGGGGACTCCAAGCCAGTCACCCATGCCGGTACTTGCCCAGCTTCAATCTGCATAGCAGCTGCGCTCTGATGAGTGAAGGCACATTCAGCTCAGAATGGCCGTTGATGAGCAAATGTCACATGTGCGTGTGACACCCCAGGGGTCTGGTTGCCACAGTAACAGAGATATTATGTCTGAGAGCAAGTGGGAGGTTTCTCTGGTCAGGAGCCCTAAGCATGCAACACTGCCTGCCCAGACCGGGGAGGGGAGGAATCTGCCCTTATAAACTGGGTCTGGGGTAGGATTAGGTGAGACAGAGACAGAGCCTGCAGAACAAGCAGAGCAGTCAGAGCCTAGAGTGAAGCTGCAGACACAGGAAAAGATACATCAGGAGCTCTGTAGGAGCAGAGGCAGAAGGCCAGGGGCTGTGAGCAGAGATATAGCTCGCCCTGGCTGAAGTTACTAAAACTGGACACAGGAGTCCGAGGCTGTGGGGACTGATATATACCCAGCAGCAGAAACCAGCCGGCAGGGGATTCCAGGTCCTCTGGCCATAGAAGCCCAGAGGCTCAGTCACAAAGAAGGGACCAGTGCTGCCATCCAGGAGCGGAGGCTAACAGAAGGCCCCAA
Source organism: Phyllobates terribilis (assembly GCF_046119375.1). Classification (NCBI taxonomy): domain Eukaryota; kingdom Metazoa; phylum Chordata; class Amphibia; order Anura; family Dendrobatidae; genus Phyllobates; species Phyllobates terribilis. Next base: position 8,256,615 of record NW_027362792.1, read on the forward strand.
GTCTCCAGCCATACGGGTGAGCACCACACGGTATACTCAGGGACGTGGGCTACTTGGAACCGCTGACAGCAAGGTAGCCAGGAAGAGTGCAGATAAATGGGGAGGCCTACAACTCCACCTGGCCAGGGGAACTCCTGCTTGCTTGCAGACTGACCAGGCCCCTTATACTTGCCAGTACTCCCGGGAGGGTCTGCCTTGTACCATCAGTAAAGACCCTGAACTGCACCTCACGTCTCTGTGATTCCTTGCCTCACCAGCACCATTAGCACTGGGACCCTCACACCATCACTCCCATCATCTCTCACATTAGCTACCCTGAGTCAATACTTCTCCCGTGGGGAGTTATCCCATACTCGGCTGCGCAAACAACATCAGCCTCAGCGGTCGGCAGCGCAGCGGCGGTCCCCACTGACCGCAATCCACGGGTAGCGTAGTCGGACATTTGCTATACATTAAGACTGCCACTGGTTTGACCACCCTGGGCACGGACCGGGTCGCCATCACACGGAGACTACAACCCCCAGCATTCTACAACAGGCCCGGTTCCGGGTTCCCCTGCACAACACAGGCCCAGGGGCCGCGTCAACTTTGGCGTAGTCGGCAGGATTTCGTGCCCGCAACCACCGGGTACTGCGTGCCTGAAAAAGAGACTTTTATACTTACCTGTGGTGAAGTTTCCCTCCGTCCGGCGTCGTTTCCCTCCATCCGGAGCCGATTCCCGCCATCAGACGCCATCTTGGACCGTTTCCCGCCGTCTTCTGCCTTCTTCCCGCCATCCGCAGCTGCTTCCCGCCTTCGGACGCCATCTTCGGGACGCCGCACGGGAAGAAGAGGGCCGTGGACGCCGAAAGCGCGCGAGATCCGAAGCTCCGCCCCACGCTCTGACGCTGCGCAAGGTCCTGGAAGGGAGGAAGAGCGACGCTGACGTCATCGGAGCGCGACGCCAGGTCCTCAACCCCGACGATCGACTGCGGAGCCGAGGCCTATGGAAGAAGAGCATCGCAAGGTAGGCCACGGTCCACTAGGGGGGAGGAGGATGCCGGATACCGAGGGGAGCTCCACTGCCACAGCCACCGCCAGTGCAACCGCTGCAGCAGTCATGCCATTCACCATGCCCTATATCCCGGGGGCAACCTGGCTACCCCAGTACTCAGGGGAGTCACATACTCTAAATGACTTTAGAGAAAGACTGGATAGCCTCTTCCAGGTGTACCCCCTCACAGAAGAGCAAAAAGTGAGCATCCTGGTGGCCCAATTAATCGGGGCAGCCCAAAGGGAGGTAAAGTCCTGGCCACCTGGGAGGAAGAGGACTGTCAGAGAAATACTAGCCCGGCTGAAAGACACATTTGATACCCGCACCTCAGCCGAAATAAAGCTCAGATTTTACGGGTGTAAACAGCGGGCACATGAGAGTATAAGAGACTATGCTCTAAACCTACAAGAGGCCCTGAGAGCCATTAAGCAGGCAGACCCTGGCAGCGTGGGAAATGAAGATAAGCTGTTGACTGAACAATTTATTGAGGGTCTACTGTGCAATGCCCACCGAACCCAGTTGCGGGCAATGGCCTTACAGGACCCTGACCTGGACTTTGCACAGTTCAAGGACAGAGCCATCCGGGTGCTCCGAGAACCGGCACCAGGTGGCGCTGTGACCCACAGGCGCCCTGCTATCACTTACCACCAGGAGACGGCGCCCTTGTCTGCAGGGCCTGTGGGAGCTGATGCGCAGGCTTTGAACAATAACCCGGCAACAGACCTGCACCATCAGGTCCAAGAGCTGACTAAGAGCATTGCCACGCTAACCAGAACTGTGCAGTCTTTACAGGTCTCTTCTCCAGGAAAGATCCAGCTGGAATCCGGACCGGAGGACGTCCCGTGGCACCGACTGAGGAGGACCCCACAGGCCAGAGGAAGACCCAGCGGCAGATACAACAAGGACGGACGACCCATCTGCCACCGCTGCAATCAACCCGGACATGTGGCAAGGTACTGTCATTTAAACGGGCACAACCTGGGGTAGAGGGCCAACCCCCAGGCATAAGACCATCAGGCCCATCAAACTGGCGTGATAAATACGTAGGGGGACGTCCAATCTTGCCTGTGGTACTGGATGGCATTCCTATGAGTGCCCTACTAGACACTGGGTCACAGGTGACCACCATCCCGTACGTGCTCTTTAAACAGTACTGGAATGACTCGGACATAACCCGCTACCCAGATGACGACCTGAGTATCATCGCCAGCAATGGTCAGCCCGTGCCGCAGGTGGGATTCAAAGAGGTGATCATTAAGATTGGTAAAGTCAAACTGGCGGCACAAGGACTGATTATAGCGGACATAGACCGTAATGAGAGTCACCCTAGAATAACCTTGGGAACTAATGTGATTGAAAATTGTCTTGCAGAGGTGATTCTCATTTTACAGCAGGTTGCCAAGAACGCCAGTTCCGGCCAGCAGCGTGTGCTCCAAAAAGAGATCCGGGCACTGATGAAGCGGCAACAGGTGGAACTATCTGGTGGTGAGATAGGTAGCGTGAGAATGTGTGACCCGTTCCCTATTGCCATGCCCCCAAAAAGTGAGATGATGATTTGGTGCCGGGCAGCTATTGGTCTAAGAGGTAGAGACTACCAAGCAATGGTAGGACCCGTCTACTCAGACAGTAGGCCCACCATTTTGACAGCACGGGGGGTGGTCGATGTACGCCATGGGAGGGTGCCCGTTCGCATCATAAATATCGGGGAGAGAGAAGTACACCTGCCCCGGTATGCCACGCTAGCCAAATTGTTCACCATCAACCAGAGCTCTGTACAGGCCGTGGAACCCTTGCCTCCATCTCAACCAGAGGAAGGTAACGGCTCTAAGAAACCAATGGAGGACTAGTGTCAGCAACTACATTTGGGTACTGACTCCACTCCCTCACACCAGAAACAGGGAGTCTATCGGGTGGTTCGAGAGTACGAGAGAGTGTTTAGTAAACACCCGCTAGACTTCGGGCGAGTAAAGGGGGTAGAACACCACATCCCCACGGGAGACCATCCTCCCATAAAGGAGAGATACCTACCCGTTCCCCTGGCACAACCAACACGCCAATTGGATGCTTAGAGACATGAAGGAGGCTGGGGTAATCAGGGACAGCTGTAGCCCCTGGGTAGCTCCACTAGTCTTAGTGAAAAAGAAAGACAACACCATGAGAATGTGTGTAGACTACAGGAAGGTCAACCGTATCACACACAAAGATGCGTACCCGTTACCAAGGATAGAAGAGTCCTTAGCTGCATTAAAATCTGCTAACTTCTTCTATACTTTGGATCTCACTAGCGGGTACTGGCAGGTTCCTGTAGCAGAGACGGACCGGGAGAAGACCGCATTCACCACCCCGATGGGTCTCAGCGAATTTAACTGTATGCCGTTCGGGCTCTGCAACACACCAGGAACCTTCCAGCGGTTGATGGAATGCTGTCTGGGACACCGGAAATTCGAGACGGTCCTGTTATATCTGGACGATGTCATCGTCTATTCCAAGACCTACGAGGACCACCTGAAACACCTGGCAGAAGTGTTTGAAGCTCTGGCAAACTACGGCCTAAAGGTGAAACCCTCCAAGTGTCACCTCCTGAAACCAAAGGTGCAATACCTGGGACACGTGGTGAGTGCTGACGGAGTGGCTCCTGACCCTGATAAGATCACCGTGATTAAGGACTGGCCAAGACCCTCCAGCATAAAGGAAGTGCGGCAGTTCCTCGGGTTGGTAGGCTACTACCGAAGATTCATTCCCGGTTTCACCAAATTGGCAGCCCCTATGCAGGACCTCCTGATAGGTCAATCTCGGAAAGCCAAAAACCAGAAGCCGCCCTTTAGGTGGGAAATGCTGGAAGAGGAGTCCTTCTGCCAGCTGAAGATGGCCCTCACGGGGGATGAAATCCTGTCATATCCAGACTACAGCCAGCCCTTTATCCTCCACACGGACGCAAGCAACATCGGGCTAGGAGCCGTACTGTCCCAGATCCAGCAAGGGAAAGAACGGGTAATCGCTTACGCCAGCCGAAAGCTACAGCCCACGGAGAGGAACCCTGAGAATTATAGCTCATTCAAGCTGGAGTTCCTGGCAGTAGTGTGGGCAGTGACCGAACGTTTCAAGCATTACCTTGCCTCCTCCAAATTCACCGTGTACACAGATAACAACCCGTTGACACTGCCACGGGTGTGTCGCCACGAAGATCGTCACGCTTACACAGCCTGACTTCTCACAGCTGAGTTTTTGGTGCTTTGTGTTTTTCGGCAGTGAGGGAGTTAACTCTCTCTCTCTCTGTGCTAGACGAGGTCCAGCCTCGCCCAGCTGCAATCAATGTTGCTGTTGTGGGACTCCTTCAAATGCCTGCCGGTCTGTTAGGGAAGTGTCAGTGAAAGCATTTCATGCAGACTAACAGAGCAGATCGTGGTATTTGGAGTTTCAGAGCTAAGTGTATTTGGAGTGTTTTTTCCCTTCCTCGCTTTATCATTTATCTCCTTTCCCGTTGGTGTTCCCTCTGTTGTAGTTGTGTAGTTTTTGTATGCAATGTGGTTTTGGTTTTACCCTTGTACTGTCTCGTTCGTCTAAGTACTGAGTGTGGGCATATTATTACCTGTCCCCTTTTGTTGTGATCAGGGGTCCTTCTCAGGACTAGATTACTTAGGTGCAGGGATCCTCAGGAGGTAGGGGTTACGCTGGCGGCCTGAACCTCTGTACCTTTAACAGTACCTCCAGGTAGAGGGATTAGTCAGGGCCCCAGCTTAGGGTCAGCTTAGGCCCCCTACCTCCAGTACACAGAGACAGCGTGACATTTTCACCGACCACTTAGATTTTCTCCAGCTACCATGGATCCAGTAGTCGGTCTAGCTCGGCAGTTGCAGAGTTTGTCCATGGAGCTGGCGGACGTTAGGTCCAAGGTTTTGAATCCTCAGGAGGAAGCCGGACCAGAACCTAAAGTAGCTCTCCCTGACAGGTTCACTGGGGGCCGGGACAAGCTTTTTGTTTTCCGGGAGGCGTGCAAGTTGTACTTTCGGCTGCAGCCTCGGTCATCGGGGAGTGAAGAACAAAGGGTGGGAATTGTCATCTCGCTCCTACAAGGGGACCCACAATCTTGGGCGTTCTCTCTTCCCCCGGGCTCCCCGGCTCTCCAGTCAGTGGATAGGTTTTTTGCTGCTCTGGGTCTTGTATATGATGACCCGGATCGGATCTCCCTTGCTGAATCTAAATTACGTAGGATCCAGCAGGGAGATCGTCCGGCGGAGGAATTCTGTTTGGAGTTCCCTAGGTGGGCCACTGACACCCAGTGGAATGATCCGGCTCTTAGGAGCCAGTTTTGTCAAGGTTTATCCAACAAATTACAGGATGTGTTGGCACAGTATGACTCTCCCGCGTCACTGGAAGCCGCTATGGCCCTTGCTATTCGCATTGACAGACGGCTTCGGGAGAGGTGCGGGATAACTCCACCCCCTGTGATGACTCCACCTCCTACAAGGTCCCCTCATATGGTGGTTCCCCTGGTCAGTCCGGAGGAGCCTATGCAATTAGGAGGGGCATCATTTCGGGGGAGGGGACCGGTGGTGCGCCATAAGACAGGAAGGTGTTTCTTCTGCGGGAGAAAGGGACATTTTATTGGGGGGTGTCCATCCCGTCCCTTGCAGTGTGAAGAGTCGTCGGAAAACTGTTGATCCCAGGTTGTGTGGTGGACGGCAATCTAGGAGTAGGTATTTCGTCCCTAGGTTCGTCTCAGTTTCTCGTTCCGGCGGAGGTGGTGGTGGGTACGAGAACTGAGAGGATATCTGTTCTTCTGGATAGTGGGGCCGGGGCTAATCTGGTGGATGCTCGGTTTGCCCGGGTTCAAGGTATGTGATTGAGTGAGTTGGCTAAACCCATCCCCATATTCTCGATCGATGCCAGGCCTCTCGGTCAGGGAAGTTTTTTGCAAGCTGTGCATAACGTAAAACTTCAAGTGGGGGCGATACATAAGGAACTGTTGTCTTGCTACGTGTTGGAGGGTCTTCCCACTCCTATAGTGTTGGGCCTTCCTTTGTGAACTAAGCATAACCCTGTTATTAATTGGCAATCCAGAGAGATAAGCCAATGGAGTAAATTCTGTAATAAAAACTGCATGAATACGGTCATCGGTGCGGTTACTCCTAGGGTCTTACCTCCATTTCTGGGGACTTTGAGGATGTATTCTCGGAGAAAGGGTGTCAGGAACTACCTCCTCATCGCGAGTATGACTGTTCTGTAAAACTGCTCCCTGAGGCCAAGTTACCTAAAGTTAGGTTGTATAACATTTCTGGTCCTGAGAGGCAGGCCATGAAGGATTATATTTCAGAAAGTCTGGCTAAGGGACATATTAGACCTTCATCTTCACCGGTGGCCGCGGGGTTCTTCTTTGTTAAGAAGAAATATGGAGGCCTACGCCCTTGCCTGGATTTCCGTGAACTTAATCGGATTACGGTCCGAGATCCGTATCCGCTCCCACTTATTCCCGATCTCTTTAATCAGATCGTGAGCGCCAAATGGTTCTCTAAGTTGGATCTCAGGGGGGCGTACAATCTGATTAGGATGAAGGAGGGGGATGAGTGGAAGACGGCGTTTAACACTCCGGAGGCGCATTATGAGAACCTTGTCATGCCATTCGGTCTGACTAATGCCCCGGCGGTGTTCCAACACTTTGTTAATGACATTTTTCGCCGCCTGGTGGGACAGTTTGTTGTCATATATCTGGATGATATCTTAATTTACTCGCCGGATCTGGTCTTTCATCAGGAGCACGTTAGGCAGGTGTTACAGATCTTGCGGGATAATAAACTGTATGCCAAATGGGAAAAGTGTGTGTTCGCCGTACAGGAACTCCAGTTTTTAGGCTTCCTGGTTTCAGCGTCCGGTTTTCGTATGGACCTTGGGAAAGTGCGGGCAGTTCCTGAGTGGGATCGGCCAGAGAATCTTAAGGCACGACAACGTTTCCTGGGGTTTGCTAATTATTACCGGAAGTTCATTCGTAATTAGTGTTGAGCCACCCCCGTAGTGTTCGAGTTCGGTTCGGTTCGTCGAACACCCGTGTGTTCGCCGAACTGTTCATTGAACTGTTCGTCGAACACCTTCGAACACCGTTAAAACCAATGGCAGGCAAACAAAAACACATAGAAACACATAGAAAACACCTTCAAAGGTGTCCAAAAGCTGACAAACTGCTCAGAAGACACAACTAACACATGGAAAAGTGACAAGTACATATAGTCATGCGAAAAGAAAAGAGGTGGAGGAGTAAAAGGAGGGGGAGACACAGATATAGGCATGTCATGCCCTTCTAAAATCCAAAAAGTGAGAAGCCGACACGTTCAGTCCGCTCCTGCCCGTGCCACCTCCGTGACACCGGGTTTGTGTTAGAGCTGCGGTGAACCCTGACGGCCAGCCCCCCTCTCCCAATACTGGTGCCTGTCCGCTGCTGGGTCGAGCGAGCCCCCCTGTGGTGGAGGCAGCTCTAAGCTTTTTAATTTAAATTGTCTCTCTAATTTGAATGAATACACTTTAAATCAATTTACAAGGATCTATTGGAGGGCAAGTCTCATGCCAGCAGCCGCGTAATTCCAGCTCCAGTAGCGTCTACTAAAGCTGCTGCAGTTAAAAAGCTTTTATAAGGATCGAGCTCGGCTGTCCACCGCAAGGCATCCTACTGCCAGTCCCAGCCCCTATGCCTTGGGGTGCCTCCTGATGCTCTTCACTGAGTATCCCGTGGTCCCGAAGCATTTCCTTTGAAAAAATTAAGTGTCCAAACTACAGGTGGTGTAGCTTGCTTAACAGCCGGGATAATCCGCTGACTAGCAGACACTGCTACTAGGCACAAAGTATTTCCTGGGCTAGATGCAGTTAAAAATTTGTAATTAGATACTCTCGTTGGATGCTGAGAAAGCATTCCATAGAGTCTCCTGGCACGCCATATATGATTCTCTTAAAAAGCTTGGGGTAGGGGTCTAGGAGACCCTTTTATAGCCAAAATCACGGCCCTGTATCACAATACGTCACCTAGGCTGAAGATAAATGGAACTGTAGCACCCTGAAGGCTCAGTTGCTACAGAGGTATTGCACCTCACCCAGAGGTGTGATATCTCACTCTCAGGTAAGGATGGAGTGTGGATCAGGACCCGACACCTGCATGCATTACACCACATTGCCGTGGGGCAGGGCGACCAATATGCCTCTGAGATGGGCACGACAGTCCCTGTCCCTGGCTGGAGTGGGGGGAGGGAACACTGAGGAAGGGGAACCCTGTAGTGCAGGAGCAGGGAGGAAGCAGTTCCTGGGTGCATTGAGAAGGGAGTATAAAAGGTGGGCACCATCTTAGTTCAGTGCAGAGAAGTCTGAGCAGAAGTGGCAGGGAGCAGGGGCTCTGCATGAGCTCTGCTCCGGAGGCAGGCCTAGTAACAGAAGCCTAGGCCTGGAAGAGGAAGAAGGAAGGAAGAGGAGCGGAGAAGGCTCCAGGAACGAGGAATGAAGGGATCCCAGGGGTGCGGACGGGCGAGTCGCCACCGCACGCCCGAATCCACCTGCGTGGAGGGGTCAGGCCAAAGGGGGAGACCGGTCCCCGAAACTAGTGGAGGCAGGAAACGACCCTCAGCTCGAAACCGGAGGCTGTGACATTTTATGTGGCGCAGCCCCTCGCTGCACTCGCTAGGAAGGCATCACATAGGGTCAGGGAAACTGGCGCCAAGTTTACCAAGAGGAGGCCCGAGGCAGCAGGACAGAAGGGTTGGTAAGAAAGGCCAGACAAAGGACAGACAAAGGGGGTACTGTGAAGCACTCCAAAGTTATCTGGGAGTTGTCTGAGCCCCTCACCTGATGAGCACAGTACGACGTGGGCAGCCGTTACCTGCAGACGTGGTCTGGATAATAAGAACTGTGAGTAAAGGCCCTGGACTGCATCACTGACTCAGTGTCGTTACTGCTGCTGCCCTGCACAATCACCCCCATCCTCCGCATACACTGCCCTGAGGCTATACTCCTCCCGTGGGGAGTTATGCTACGCTCTGCTGCACCCACAACACCAGCCTCAGCGGTCTGCCCTGCAGCGGCGGTTCACTCTGACCGCAATCCACGGGTGGCGTAGTCGGACATTTAAACATCAAAACCGCATAAATAGTTCCGCCACTGGTTTGACCACCCTGAGCCACGGAACCGGGTCACCGCCACGAAGACTACAACCACCAGCATCCACCAAAAAGGGTCCGGCTCCGGGTGTCCCATGGCCCAGGGGGTGCATCAGAACATTTTCATCACCTTTCACAATCACCAATGGGACAAGGCAGGGATGTCCTCTGTCCCCTCTCTTATACATCCTAGTGACGGAGCACCTGCTCTCATCAATTCGCCATAACCCCAATATTAGGTGGATTGAGGTGGGAGGCACCGAGTACAAGTGCTCTCTATTTGCTGATGATGTCCTAGTATATATCACTCAATCACATATATCCATCCATGCTGTTATGGCTGAAATAGATCACTTTGTTACATGGTCAAATTTTAAAATCAATGCAGCGAAGTCTGAGGCCCTCGATGTCTCCCTCCCCAAATCCATATAGGATTCAATCCAGTCCAACTTTCCCTTTGCCTGGCCCTCACAGGGTATCAAATACTTAGGAATTCCTATTCATAGAGACCTCTCCCATCTAAGTTATCTTAATTTTGGGCCCTTTATTGAACAACTCCATACAGACCACGGTTGGCAAGTTAGAACTGTAAGATTCACTACGTGAACCACTGGTGTTTTGTGGAAAAGCACATGTACACTGTGTTCCAAATTAGTATGCAAAAAGTGTTTAGGAGTGATAAGGGAAGAATTTGTTTGTTTGTCAGTTAAACTCATTGATGGTGATGTGTGTCAGGGCTCTTTATATCACTGTAAGCAATTGCAGACACCTGTGCTAATTAGTTTGGCAGGTGTGTTCAATGAAAGGCAAGACTACTTAAGAAGGCTGTCTCACATTATTAAGCAGCCTACATTTTCTGCCAAAATGGGAAAGAAAAAGGATGTGTCGGCTGCTGAGAAGCAACAAATTGTGGAGTGTTTAGGTCAAGGCATGACTACAATCAACATTGTGCGATGATCAGGATGAAGTGTCTTGGCAATCAAGAAGTATGTAGCTGATTCACAGTACACATGTGTGCGTGCTGATAAGGGCAAATTGAGGACTCTTTCCTACAGGCAATTACGTCAGGTTAAAAGAGCAGCGGCAAAAAAGCCTTGTCATAGCAGCAGACAAGTTTTTGAAGCTGCTGGTGCCTCCAACGTCCCCCGAACAACAAGATGCAGGGTCCTTCAGAGGTTTGCAGCTGTGCATACGCCATCCTGTCGACCTCCTCTATCCACTTCACACAAGCAGAAATGGCTCCAGTGGGCCAAACATTACATGAAGACTGATTTCAAAACTGTTTTGTTCACGGATGAGTGCCGTGCAGCGCTCGATGGTCCAGATGGATGGAGTGGAGGATGGCTGGTTGATGGACACCCCACGCAAACACAGCTACAGCGCCAACAAGGAGGAGGTGGAGTAATGTTTTGGGCTGGAATCATGGGGAGAGAGATTGTCGGCCCCTTTAGGATCCCTGAAGGCACTAAAGATGAACTCCATAATGTATGTGGATTTTCTCAAACAGCAGTTCCTGCCATGGTTCAAGAAGAAGAACCGTGTATTTCACAGCAAGATCATTTTTTTGCATGATAATGCACCATCTCATGCTGCACATAAAACATCTGCATCTCTGGCTGATATGGGCATAAAAGGGGACAAACTTATGGTGTGACCCCCATTCTCCCCTGACCTCTACCCGATTCAGAACCTCTGGATCATCATCAAAAGGAGTGTCTATGATGGCAGGAGGCAGTTCACATCTAAGCAACAGCTCTGGGAGGGTATTCTGTCCTCATGCAAAACAATTGAAGCAGAAACCATCCAAAACCTGACAAATTCAATGGACGAGAGAGTTCAGAAGCTCCTTTCGAACAAGGGGTCCTATGTGAAAATGTTACATCACCTAGAATAAAGTTTTGAGTTGAAAACTGTTTGATTTCAGTTTCTAATAACCTGCTAATGCTTATAATTTCAAAAATGACCATTTTTTTGGTCTTTATTAAAGTGAAAAGGTTGATCGAAAAGTTTGGGGGATCTAAGAGTGTGGCAACCCAGTAGTCATGACGACTTCGAATTCTGACAATATGAGGGTCATGTTGCAGGTAGTGCAGCAAGAAGGCACTTATGTGTCTTGCGCATCTCGGAGCCCCAAAATTATTTTCCGGGCTAGATGCAGCTAAAAATTATTATTAATTTTAAATCTGGTGGAGCTTAGTATAGATGGCCTAATAGGATCACTGCTGCACACTGCTACAAAGCCCAAATTATTTTCCAGTCAAGATACAGATAAACATGATTAGTAATTTTAAATCTGGTGGCGCTTATTATAGATGGCCTAATAGAATCAGTGCTGCACACTGCTACAAAGCCCAATTTATTTTCCAGCCAAGATACAGATAAACATGATTAGTAATTTGAAAGCTTAAAACGGTTGGTAGGGTGATTTTAACCAATCATCAAGCTTTTACTCTCCCCAGTATGATACAGGGGTAGAAAAGTCGTTTCGGATCCATGATTTGTTCATCTTTATGAACGTCAGTCTGTCTACATTATCAGTGGAGAGCCGAGTGCGCTTATCTGTCAGCACACCACCAGCAGCGCTGAACACACGTTCAGACAGAACGCTGGCTGTGGGGCATGACAAGATCTCCAAGGCGTAAGTGGCTAGCTCTGGCCATTTATCCAGATTGGAAGCCCAAAAGGAGCAAGGGTCCAGTGACACAGTCATGGCTTCAATGTTTACTTGGAGATACTCCTGTACCATCGTCTCTAGGCGTTGACTATGTGGCAGACTTCTTGTCTCCTGTGGCCTTGCAAAGGATGGGCTAAAAAAGTGGTGAAATGATTCCGCAAAATTGATTTTACCAGCAGATACTGTGGTTCTGTTACGGTTTGAGTGCTGAACACTTGACGGTCCCACGGTTGGCAAGTTGGAACTGTGAGATTCACTACGTGCACCATTGGTGTTTTGTGGAAAAGCACATGTAAGATTCTGCAACAGTCTCTGCTGATACTCCTGCATGCGTGCATCCCTTTCTATGGCAGGAATAATTTCTGCAAATTTACTTTTGTACCGGGGATCTAACAGTGTGGCAACCCATTAGTCAGGATTATTTCTAATTCTCACAATTCGAGGGTCATGTTGCAGGTAGTGCAGCAAGAAGGCACTCATGTGTGTTGTGCATCCAGGAGCACCAAGTCCCTGTTGTGTTGGTGACGAGGTAACAATCATGCTTCCTTCCTCTGTCCTCTCCCCCCAACCTCGCACAACAGAAATGTGATCAAGGTCTCCCTCATCTGTTGAGTCTTCCATCAGTTCGTCCTCCACTTCTTCCTGGGCTCCTGCACCTTCCTCACTAGTTTGACTGCAACCATGCGCCCTGGTAAAACCATCTCCCCCACCCTCACATGCCTGCCGCCTTGGTGCTGCCGACCGTCTGGACCTTGCAGATGTTAGCCCTTCCGCATACAACTCCTCCTCTACTTCCTCCACCTCCTCTTGTACCACCACCTGACTCCGAATTCTGTTTAACATGTGCTCCAGCATGTAAATCACCAGAATAGTCATGCTGATAATGGCATCGTCAGCACTAAACATCTTCGTCGCCATTTCAAAACTGTGCAGAAGGGTGCATAGGTCCCTGATCTGAGACCACTCCTCCAGCGTGATTTGCCCCACCTCTGGATCTCGTTGGCCCAGGCTATACGTCAGAACGTATTGCACCAGGGCTTGTCGGTTCTGCCACAGTCGCTGCAAAATGTGCAGAGTTGAATTTCACCGGGTAGGCACATCGCATTTTAGCCGGTGAAGTGGCAGGCCCAACGACTTCTGTAGAGATGTAAGTCGCTGAGCTGCGGGATGCGAACGGCGGAAGTGAGCACACAGCGACCGTGCCCTCTGCAAAAGGCCATCTAGTCTGGGATAGTGGGCTAAAAATTGCTGGACAACAAGGTTCAACACGTGAGCCATACATGGCACGTGTGTGACATTGCCCCGGCGAAGGGCCGCACCCAGGTTTGCAGCATTGTCGCACACGGCCTTCCCTGGTTTCAGGTCCAGTGGAGACAACCATTCATGAAATTGGTTCTCCAGAGCTGACCACAACTCCTCAGCTGTGTGACTCACATTTCCCAGACATTTCAAAGTAAAAACCGCCTGATGACGTTGAGCCCTACTGCCAGCATAGTAAGGAGGTGTGCAGGATCCCTTCTGCGCAGTTAGAAAGCTTGTGGCATGACCAGACAGGCTTTGGGTGCAGGTTGAAGACCGAGAGGAGGTTGAGGAGGCAGAAGCAGTGGAGGAACTTTGACATAAAGAGGATTGACGCACAACTCATGGGGACGGCAAGACTTGGACAGCAGCCCCTTGTCCTGCTGTCACCATAGTTACCCAGTGCCCAGTCAGCGACATGTAACGCCCCTGTCCATGCCTACTTGTCCAAGTGTCTGTGGTGAAATGCACCCTGTCACACACAGAGTTTCTCAAAGAAGCGGTGATGTTGTGTGCGACATGCTGGTGGAGCGCAGGCACACCTTTCTTTGAGAAGTAGTGCCGACTGGGCATCTGGTACTGGGGCACTGCGACGGACATAAGGTCTCGAAAATCCTCTGTGTCCACCAGGCGGAAAGGCAGCATTTCTGTAGCCAAGAGCTTGCAGATGGTGAAATTCAAACTCTTAGCTTTCTCATGGCTAGGAGGAAATGGTCTTTTACTTGTCCACATCTGAGGGACCGAGGGCTGGCTATTGTGCTTAGACGGGGTTGATAAGGGTGTCCCCGGCAAACTGCCCGTCTGTGAGGAAGATGCAGGCGGACATGTTAGGTTGCCTTGATCCAAAGGTGGTGCTATCGATGTCGGACAGCGCTCAACACCAGCTGGTGTTACCACCTCCAAAGAAAATGATGACCTGCCAATCACGCTGGCTGTTGCGGGTAAAGAGGTGGCAGGTCTGCGCCCCAAAACAGGTGTGACTGCTGTCCCCCCAGTCACAGAGGATGAAGAGGCCGCGGATGCACAAGATATGGCAGACGGTGGTTGGCCCGGCCGGCTAGGCCGCATTGTAGCACACTGAGCTTCCCACTGCAACTTATGCTTCATGTCCATGTGCCGGTTCATGCATGAAGTACTCAAACTATGTATTTTTTGGCCTCTACTTAGCTTTTGCTGACAAATGTTACAGATAACACGAGTTGGGTCATCTTTATCGATCTGAAAAAATGCCCAGGCTATGCAAGGCTTAGCACCCATGCGACCTGAAGAGCCACCACGACTTGTTGTGAGAGGCAGAGTTGTGTTTGAGGATGCAGTTGTTGACGTGCTTCCAGTACTACGTCTCTGTCCAGGAAGGCGCAACCTGACCTCGTCGTCACTAGCATCTTCCTCCACCTCCTCTGCTGACCTCATCTCTTGGCTGACTGTGACTCATACTCAGACGGGCGGCTGGAAATTTGGGAGCTGTGAGGAAGCAAGTGCGATTGGGGTGACACCTTTGAGGACTGGAGTATTTGTGATGTTGAAGTTGATGTGGAGGAGAGCCCACTTAAATGAGCACTTGATATCCGTTGAAGCACCTGCTCTTTTTGTGCCTCATCTGGAATTTGTAGCGATTGGCGTGGCCGTAAGAAAGGGATCTTATCACATTGTCCGCTAAAAGAAGTAGACATTTTAGTTTGGCTGGAAGATGGTCTTTCTTCTGCAGATGTTACTGTTGCTTTAACACCTACCCCAAGGACACAACCTTTTTTCCCCTTCCCAACACGCCTATTCCCCTTTCCACCAGCATCAGGCCTTTTTCCACTCATATTGGTGGTTAACTAATTCACAACTCTGGAGTTGTTTGCACAAAAAAACAATGGATGGGAACCGAGCAGAGCTGAGTGGCCAAACTGTAGTATTAGGCCAAAATTATTGGCTGGGTTAGATGCAGAAAAAAATTATATTCAATTTGCAACCTGATGGAGGTTAGTATAGATGGACTAATAGTACAACTCCCACACACAGCTAGAAGCCCAAATATTTTTTCAGAGGTAGAAGCAGAAAAAAATTGTATTCAGTTTGCAACCTGATTGAGGTCAGTATAGATGGACTAATAGAACAAGTCCTACACACAGCTAGAAGCCCAAATATTTTTTCAGAGGTAGATGCAGAAAAAAATTATATTCAGTTTGCAACCTGATGGAGGTCAGTATAGATGGACTAAAAGAACAAATCCCACACACAGCTAGAAGCCCAAATATTTTTTCAGAGGTAGATGCAGAAAAAAAATATATTCAGTTTGCAACCTGATGGAGGTCAGTATAGATGGACTAATAGAGAAAGTCCCACACACTGCTAGAAGGCCAAATATTTTTTCAGAGCTAGATGCAGACAAAAAATTATTTTGAATTTGCAACCTGATGGAGGTCAGTATAGGTGGACTAATAGAACAAGTCCCATACACTGCTAGAAGGCCAAATATTTTTTCAGAGGTAGATGCAGAAAAAAGATATATTCAGTTTGCAACCTGATGGAGGTCTGTATAGATGGATTAATAGAACAAATCCCACACACAGCTAGAAGCCCAATATTTTTTCAGAGGTAGATGCAGAAAAAAAATATATTCAGTTTGCAACCTGATGGAGGTCAGTATAGATGGACTAATAGAGAAAGTTCCACATACTGCTAGAAGGCCAAATATTTTTTCAGAGCTAGATGCAGATATAAATTATTTTTAATTTGCAACCTGATGGAGGTCAGTATAGATGGACTAATAGAGAAAGTCCCACACACTGCTAGAAGGCCAAATATTTTTTCAGAGCTAGATGCAGAAAAAAATTATATTCAGTTTGCAACCTGATGGAGGTCAGTATAGATGGACTAATAGAGAAAGTCCCACACACTGTTAGAAGGCCAAATATTTTTTCAGAGCTAGATGCAGACAGAAAAATTATTTTTAATTTGCAACCTGATGGAGGTCAAAATAGATGGACTAATAGAGAAAGTCCCACACACAGCTAGAAGGCCAAATATTTTTTCAGAGGTAGATGCAGATAAAAATTATTTTTAATTTGCAGCCTGATGGAGGTCAGTTTAGATGGACTAATAGAGAAAGTCCCACACACAGCTAGAAGGCCAAATATTTTTTCAGAGGTAGATGCAGATAAAAATTATTTTTAATTTGCAGCCTGATGGAGGTCAGTATAGATGGACTAATAGAGAAAGTCCCACACACTGCTAGAAGGCCAAATATTTTTTCAGAGCTAGATGCAGATATAAATTATTTTTAATTTGCAACCTGATGGAGGTCAGTATAGATGGACTAATAGAGAAAGTCCCACACAATGTGTAGCGTCGGCGTCCCTGCCCTCTGCTAGGCAGGGACGCTGTTCCCCTCACCTCTCTGCTCCGAGCCCGGCGTCCTCCTCCCGCTCTGCTGGCAGCGTGTGCTCCTTCCCGGCCATTGTGCTTAGGGCGCGCGCGCGCTCCCTCCCTCTTAAAGGGGCCGCGCGCGCCGTCCTAAGGAGTCCCCGGCCAATGGCCGGAGGACTTCATCATATATAAGGCACCTCCTCCAAAATGGAGGTGCCCGAGCAATGTTGTTGCACTGTTCACTACTCTGCTTCAGCCCTCAGGTCCCGTTGCCAGTTACCTGTCAGTTACCTGCCTGATTCCTGCCAGAGTCCTGCCAGTTTGCTGTCTGCTTCCTGCCTGTTATTCCTGCTACCTGCCTGCTTGCCAGAGGTCCGACGGTCTGCCTTACTACACCTGTCAGTCTGTCTAAGGACCAGCTTGCCCGCTCACCTGGGAGCGCACATCAGCTACCTGCCTGCTTGCCAGAGGTCCGACGGTCAGCCCTACTACTCCTGTCTGTCTGTCTATGGACCAGCTTGCCCGCTCACCTGGGAGCGCACTCCTGCTACCTGCCTGCTAGCCTACCTGGAGGCTCCGCCGTCACGTGCTGTGACCACCTGCCATTCCAGAGACTCCTGCCCGCTCACCTGGGAGCGCACGCCTGTTACCTGCCCGCTAGCCTACCTGGAGGCTCCGCCGTCACGTGCTGTGACCACCTGCCATTCCAGAGACTCTCGCTTGCTCACCTGGGAGCATACATCAACCATCTGCCTGCTAGCCTACCTGGAGGCTCTGCCATCACAGGTCGTACCTACCCTTTACCCAGAGACTGCCCCGGTCACTTGCCGTGACCTCCTGCCCGTTCATTCAGAGACTGCCCCGGTCACTTGCCGTGACCTCCTGCCCGTTCATTCAGAGACTGCCCCGGTCACTTGCCGTGACCTCCTGCCCGTTCATTCAGAGACTGCCCCGGTCACTTGCCGTGACCTTCTGCCCGTTCATTCAGAGACTGCCCCGGTCACTTGCCGTGACCTCCAGCCCGTTCACTCAGAGACTGTCCCGGTCACCTGCTGTGACTGCCTGCCCGTCTTCCCTGGTCGCCACCCGCTCCCTTACAAGGACCGCCCCCTTGTATAGTAGCTCAGAGGTTCCGCCTCCCAGACCCGTTACAGTTTGCTCGGGCCATGGAACCCGGTGGCACCCAAGCTCCCTCGCTCTCGGACCTGTGTCATGAACTGTCCCGTCAAAGGTCCCAACAGGAGTCCAACCTGGGTCACCTGCGGAATGTCAATACTCGTCTGGACACTCTGACTGCTCCACCAGCAACCTCCGCCAGTGCCATGTCTCGCAATCCGGCAGCTCCGCTGCCCACTAATACCATGATATCCTACCCCGGACCCCGGCTTTCTGCACCTCCTCGCTTCGGAGGCGACTCCGCCCAGGCTCGGGGCTTCATAAATCAGTGCACCCTGCACTTTGAATTATTGTCCCACCAGTTTAACTCCGACCGAGCCAAAATTGCATTCATCATGTCCCATCTCACCGGGGAGGCCCTGGCCTGGCTAAATCCTCTATGGGAGAGAGGAGACCCCCTGGTGTCCAACTTGCCTGCTTTCCTCACGGCTTTCCGGAAAGTCTTCGACGAACCCGGACGGAAGACCTCATCCGCATCATCACTGCTACGCCTCCGTCAGGAAAGTCTCACCGTGGGCCAATACGCCATACGATTCCGTACCCTTGCCTCGGAGCTGGCCTGGGATAACGACGCTCTGGTATCCGTCTTCTGGGAGGGTCTGTCCGGCCGTATTAAAGATGAACTTGCCGGTCGGGACATTCCTACCACTCTCAATGACTTAATAACTCTTGCCACCCGGATTGACCTACGGTTCCAGGAGCGTGCCAGAGAGGTCACCCGTGAGAAGAGGTTACCACGTCTAGCTTCTACTTTTCAGAAACCCGTCACTCCCTCCGTCTCTACCCAGGTACACTCTCCTGAGCCTATGCAGGTCGACCAGACCAAGATGGTCAAAACCCGTCAGGACTTACGCCGTGCCGAGGGGAGCTGCTTCTACTGTGGCAGTAAGGAGCACCGGATCCGTGCCTGCCCGGAGAGGTCGGGAAACGCCTGTGTCTAGGTTCGCTCAGAGAGGTCGACCTAGACAAGAATAAATCCTCTCCATCTCTGCTACTGTCAGTCTCAATCATCTGCGGGGAGAACCGTTATTTCGAACTAGCCCAACTTGACTCTGGAGCAGCC
Organism: Phyllobates terribilis; assembly: GCF_046119375.1. Taxonomy (NCBI): domain Eukaryota; kingdom Metazoa; phylum Chordata; class Amphibia; order Anura; family Dendrobatidae; genus Phyllobates; species Phyllobates terribilis. The sequence goes on from NW_027362792.1 coordinate 8,275,346, forward strand.
GGGAATCTTATTTCACAGTCCCTGGTAGAAAAATACCGCATTCCCACCAAACCTCTGCCTGCACCATTATCTGTCGCTGCTGTGGATGGGGGCCTCTTACCTCGTCCCATCCAACTCATCACCGAATCCATAACCCTGCAGGTGGGAATGCTGCATTCTGAGAGTATCTCTTTTCATGTTCTGCCTGGACTCTCTCACGCCCTCTTACTAGGTCTACCTTGGCTCCAGAGACATGCACCCGTGCTTGACTGGCAGACCAGAGAAGTCCTTTGCTGGGGACAGGACTGTCATAAGACTTGTTTGGTTCCTGTTCATCCCGTCCATCCTTCTCCTACCCCAACTAATCTACCTGGACTTCCGATTCCCTATTGGTCATTTGCTGATGTCTTTAATAAAAAGGAGGCAGAGACATTACCCCCTCATAGACCATACGACTGTCCTATCGACCTGTTACCCGGTACTACTCCTCCCCGTGGGCGCATTTACCCATTGTCCGCTGCTGAGACCCGGTCGATGTCCGAATATATTGAGGAGAATTTGGCCAGGGGATTCATCCGGAAATCTACCTCCCCGGCGGGAGCAGGCTTCTTCTTCGTAAAAAAGAAGGACGGCTCTCTCCGTCCCTGTATTGACTATAGAGGCCTTAACCAGATCACGGTGAAGAATAAGTACCCCCTTCCGCTCATTCCAGAATTATTTGATCGCCTGAGGGGGGCTAGAGTCTTCACCAAACTTGACCTCCGTGGGGCGTACAACCTGGTCCGTATCCGTCAAGGGGATGAATGGAAGACTGCATTCAACACCCGGGACGGCCACTATGAATATCTGGTAATGCCCTTTGGTCTCTGTAACGCTCCTGCCGTCTTTCAAGAGTTGGTCAATGACATCTTCCGGGACCTTCTCCACTTCTGCGTTGTGGTGTACCTGGACGACATCTTGGTCTTCTCTCCGGATCTCCAGACTCACCGGAGGGACGTTCGTCAGGTCCTGCTCAGGCTCAGGCAGAATCACCTCTTCGCTAAATATGAGAAGTGCCTCTTTGAGCAGACCTCGCTTCCGTTTTTGGGCTACATTATTTCTCAGACCGGCCTACGAATGGATCCAGAGAAACTGTCTGCCATCGAGAAATGGCCCCGACCGGAGGGGTTGAAGGCCATTCAGCGGTTCCTGGGCTTCGCCAACTACTACAGCCTCTTCATACCACACTTCTCTTCCCGGACTGCCCCAATTTCCGCGCTCACCCGTAAGGGTACTAACCCCAAAGAGTGGCCGCCCGAAGCAGAGGAGGCCTTTCTTTCCTTAAAACAGGCCTTCTCTTCCGCCCCGGTGCTGCATCGTCCGGATGGCAACAAGCAGTTCTTCCTGGAGGTTGACGCTTCCTCCTCTGGAGCCGGAGCTGTACTTACTCAAAAATCATCTTCCGGGAGGATGGTAACTTGCGGCTTCTTCTCCAAACTCTTCTCCTCTTCTGAGCGCAATTATTCCATAGGAGACCGAGAGTTATTGGCCATCAAGCTGGCATTGGAGAAGTGGCGTTACCTGCTCGAGGGGGCTCTTCATCCGGTAATAATTTACACTGACCACAAGAACTTGGCTTATCTCCAGCATGCCCAGAGACTTAACCCGCGCCAAGCCCGGTGGTCCTTGTTTTTTGCTCGCTTTGATTTCGTTCTACATTTTCGCCCGGCTGACAAGAACATCAAAGCGGACGCCTTGTCCCGATCCTTTCTGGTATCTGACCTCGAGGAAGAACCTAAACATATCATCGATCCCGCCAGAGTAATGCAGGTGGCTCCCGTGAGTCTAAATCGTCTTCCTCCTGGTAAAACGTTCGTATCGGTTCCTGATCGGGAGAAGATCCTACACTGGGGTCATTCGTCTAAACTAGCTGGCCACGCTGGTCAGAAAAAGACCCTCCAGCTTATTACACGGCACTACTGGTGGCCTAACCTGCACAAGGATGTAATAGACTTTGTTTCTGCCTGTGTGTCCTGCGCCCGCAACAAAGTTCCGAAACACCTGCCAGCCGGTCGCCTCCTTCCTCTGCCAGTACCTGCTGCCCCCTGGCAGCATATAGCGATGGACTTCATAACTGATCTGCCCGTTTCTGCCGGTTGTACGGTCATTTGGGTGGTCGCTGACCGCTTTTCCAAGATGGCTCACTTCATTCCCCTGCCAGGCCTCCCGTCTGCACCTGAGCTGGCTAAAGACTTTATCCGCCACATCTTCCGTCTTCATGGCCTGCCCCGTCACATCGTGTCGGATCGTGGGGTACAGTTCACTTCTCGTTTCTGGAGAGCCACTTGTAAATTGCTAGACGTCACCCTGGACTTCTCCTCCGCTTACCACCCACAGTCTAATGGTCAAGTGGAGCGGATCAATCAGAACCTGACCAGTTACCTCCGGCACTTCGTTAATGCCCACCATTCTGACTGGGTGGATCTCCTGCCATGGGTCGAATTCTCGTACAACAATCACGAGAGCGAATCTTCCTCCAAATCCCCGTTTTTTGTAGTCTTCGGTCAACATCCTCGGATCCCGTTTCCCGTCTCCACCTCGGTGGACAATCCGGCTGCGGAATCTCTTGTTAACAAATTTTCCTCCATATGGGAGAGTACCCGGTCCGCACTCCTTCTGTTATCCGAGCGTATGAAAAGACATGCAGACAAAAAACGTCTGGATCCTCCTCAATTCCGTCCTGGGGATAAAGTCTGGCTCTCGTCCAAGTATGTCCGGCTCAAGATTCCTTCCTATAAGTTAGGGCCTCGGTTCATCGGTCCTCTGGAGGTCATCAGTCAGATCAACCAGGTGGCCTATAAATTGAAACTCCCGGCCAACTTGCGGATCCCTAACTCCTTCCATGTATCTCTCCTCAAACCCGTGGTACTTAACTCTTTCTCCAAGTCTACAGGTACGCCTCCTGCTCCGGTTTCCGCTGAAAACGAATTTGAGGTAGAGAACATTCTGGCCACCAAAAGGGTAAGAGGGAAGACCTTTTTTCTAGTAGATTGGAAGGGGTTTGGTCCTGAAGAGAGAACATGGGAGCCCCGGGAGAACATCCATGCCCCTCTCATCCTTGCTAAATTTCTGTCTGGCCTAAAAAAGGGGGGGCCTAAAGGGGGGGGTACTGTAGCGTCGGCGTCCCTGCCCTCTGCTAGGCAGGGACGCTGTTCCCCTCTCCTCTCTGCTCCGAGCCCGGCGTCCTCCTCCCGCTCTGCTGGCAGCGCGCTCTCCTTCCCGGCCACTGTGCTTATGGCGCGCGCGCTCCCTGCCTCTTAAAGGGGCCGCGCGCGCCGTCCTAAGGAGTCCCCGGCCAATGGCCGGAGGACTTCATCATATATAAGGCACCTCCTCCAAAATGGAGGTGCCCGAGCAATGTTGTTGCACTGTTCACTACTCTGCTTCAGCCCTCAGGTCCCGTTGCCAGTTACCTGTCAGTTACCTGCCTGATTCCTGCCAGATTCCTGCCAGTTTGCTGTCTGCTTCCTGCCTGTTATTCCTGCTACCTGCCTGCTTGCCAGAGGTCCGACGGTCTGCCTTACTACACCTGTCAGTCTGTCTAAGGACCAGCCTGCCCGCTCACCTGGGAGCGCACATCAGCTACCTGCCTGCTTGCCAGAGGTCCGACGGTCAGCCCTACTACTCCTGTCTGTCTGTCTATGGACCAGCTTGCCCGCTCACCTGGGAGCGCACTCCTGCTACCTGCCTGCTAGCCTACCTGGAGGCTCCGCCGTCACGTGCTGTGACCACCTGCCATTCCAGAGACTCCTGCCCGCTCACCTGGGAGCGCACGCCTGTTACCTGCCCGCTAGCCTACCTGGAGGCTCCGCCGTCACGTGCTGTGACCACCTGCCATTCCAGAAACTCTCGCTTGCTCACCTGGGAACATACATCAACCATCTGCCTGCTAGCCTACCTGGAGGCTCTGCTATCACAGGTCGTACCTACCCTTTACCCAGAGACTGCCCCGGTCACTTGCCGTGACCTCCTGCCCGTTCATTCAGAGACTGCCCCGGTCACTTGCCGTGACCTCCTGCCCGTTCATTCAGAGACTGCCCCGGTCACTTGCCGTGACCTCCTGCCCGTTTATTCAGAGACTGCCCCGGTCACTTGCCGTGACCTTCTGCCCGTTCATTCAGAGACTGCCCCGGTCACTTGCCGTGACCTCCAGCCCGTTCACTCAGAGACTGTCCCGGTCACCTGCTGTGACTGCCTGCCCGTCTTCCCTGGTCACCACCCGCTCCCTTACAAGGACCGCCCCCTTGTATAGTAGCTCAGAGGTTCTGCCTCCCAGACCCGTTACACAATGCTAGAAGGCCAAATATTTTTTCAGAGCTAGATGCAGAAAAAAATTATATTCAGTTTGCAACCTGATGGAGGTCAGTATAGATGGACTAATAGAACAAGTCCCACACACAGCTAGAAGCCCAAATATTTTTACAGAGGTAGATGCAGAAAAAATTATATTCAGTTTGCAACCTGATGGAGGTCTGTATAGATGGATTAATAGAACAAGTCCCACACACAGCTAGAAGCCCAATATTTTTCAGAGGTAGATGCAGAAAAAAAATATATTCAGTTTGCAACCTGATGGAGGTCAGTATAGATGGACTAATAGAGAAAGTCCCTCACACTGCTAGAAGGCCAAATATTTTTTCAGAGATAGATGCAGACAAAAAATTATTTTGAATTTGCAACCTGATGGAGGTCAGTATAGATGGACTAATAGAGAAAGTCCCACACACTGCTAGAAGGCCAAATATTTTTTCAGAGCTAGATGCAGACAAAAAATTATTTTTAATTTGCAACCTGATGGAGGTCAATATAGATGGACTAATAGAGAAAGTCCCACACACTGCTAGAAGGCCAAATATTTTTTCAGAGCTAGATGCAGATATAAATTATTTTAATTTGCAACCTGATGGAGGTCAGTATAGATGGACTAATAGAGAAAGTCCCACACACTGCTAGAAGGCCAAATATTTTTTCAGAGCTAGATGCAGAAAAAAATTATATTCAGTTTGCAACCTGATGGAGGTCAGTATAGATGGGCTAATAGAACAAGTCCCACACACAGCTAGAAGCCCAATATTTTTTCAGAGGTAGATGCAGAAAAAAAATATATTCAGTTTGCAACCTGATGGAGGTCAGTATAGATGGACTAATAGAGAAAGTCCCACACACTGCTAGAAGGCCAAATATTTTTTCAGAGCTAGATGCAGACAAAAAATATTTTTAATTTGCAACCTGATGGAGGTCAGTATAGATGGACTAATAGAGAAAGTCCCACACACTGCTAGAAGGCCAAATATTTTTTCAGAGCTAGATGCAGAAAAAAATTATATTCAGTTTGCAACCTGATTGAGGTCAGTATAGATGGACTAATAGAACAAGTCCCACACACAGCTAGAAGGCCAAATATTTTTTCAGAGGTAGATGCAGATAAAAATTATTTTTAATTTGCAGCCTGATGGAGGTCAGTATAGATGGACTAATAGAGAAAGTCCCACACACTGCTAGGAGGCCAAATATTTTTTCAGAGCTAGATGCAGACAAAAAATTATTTTGAATTTGCAACCTGATGGGGGTCAGTATAGATGGACTAATAGAGAAAGTCCCACACACTGCTAGAAGGCCAAATATTTTTTCAGAGCTAGATGCAGACAAAAAATTATTTTTAATTTGCAACCTGATGGAGGTCAGTATAGATGGACTAATAGAGAAAGTCCCACACACTGCTAGAAGGCCACATATTTTTTCAGAGCTAGAAGCAGAAATAAATTATTTTTAATTTGCAACCTGATGGAGGTCAGTATAGATGGACTAATAGAGAAAGTCCCACACACTGCTAGAAGGCCAAATATTTTTTCAGAGCTAGATGCAGAAAAAAATTATATTCAGTTTGCAATCTGATGGAGGTCAGTATAGATGGACTAATAGACAAGTCCCACACACAGCTAGAAGGCCAAATATTTTTTCAGAGGTAGATGCAGCTAAACATTATTTTTAATTTGCAGCCTGATGGAGGTCAATATAGATGGACTAATAGAACAAGTCCCACACACTGCTAGAAGGCCAAATATTTTTTCAGAGCTAGTTGCAGAAAAAAATTATTTTCAGTTTGCAACCTGATGGAGGTCAGTATAGATGGACTAATAGAACAAGTCCCACACACAGCTAGAAGCCCAAATATTTTTTCAGAGCTAGATGCAGAAAAAAATTATTATCAATTTGCGACCTGATGGAGGTCAGTATAGATGGACTAATAGAATGATGCTATGCCCAAAAGATTTTACTTCACTAGGTGCAGTAAAAAAATTGGTATTCTATACACAGGTGGTATATCTTGCAACGCAGAAAGGCTACTCCACTGACTAACACACTCTGCAATAGGCCAAAAATGATTAGCTTTGCTAGATTCAGCCAAATGCTGTGAAAAAAACTTACACAGCACTGGCACAGACCTGCCTGGCAAAAACTGATAGGAACTGATGTAACCTAGTCCTGAAAAGGACTGCAATTACAATTAGTCTTTACTCCCACAATCTATCTATTTAAGAGCACTGACCTGCCTTATAAAAGTCATAGGAAATGCTGTAACCTAGTCCTTAAAAGGACTGCAATTACAACTATTCCCTACTCCCAAGCTATCTGTAGATTTGTGCGAAAATTGGCTTGAAGGTAACAAGGTATAGCGCACACAGCAACAGCGGTGCCGTCTAACACGCAGCTGCAGCAGTGAGAACATGGTGGCGACGGGGAAAATGGCTTGGTCTTATAGGGCAAGTGTAACATACCTGGCGGCGTCCTTGCATAGTGGTCCATCTCCCACTGTGCAAGAGCGCGCACTTGATCTCCTGTCCAGAATGTCTCTCTGGCTTCCCTCCATGCTGTCTGTTTGTGTCTGTTTCTGCTGCTTAAGGGCGGCGCCCGATGACTTCCTGCTTTTTGTACCTGCTGTGGGTCACACCCCTTGTGCGTCCTCAGCCTATTGCTGTCTGTCACCTGGTATATAGCTCAGCTGCTCCCATCTATTCCTGCCTGAGCATAGTGTTTCTTTCAGTGTGTGCTTGCACTCTGAAGGTGCCAGGTCCTGTTCTGTGTTCTCTTTTCTGCCTATCCTGGAGGCTGTATTTCCAGGCCTGTCTGAACACGCTCCTAGCCTGTTCCTCCTGCCTTCTAGGGGCCGATTACCTAGACCTGTTCCTGTATCTTGTCTGACCTGTCTGAACACGCTCCTAGCCTGTTCCTCCCGCCTTCTAGGGGCCGATTACCTAGACCCGCTCCTGTATCTTGTCTGTCCTGTCTGAACACGCTCCTTGCCTGTTCGTCCTGCCTCTCTGGGGGCCGTATTCCCAGACCCGCTCCTGTATTTTGCTGCAGTGTCGGTCTCCTCCGTACACTCAGTTCCAGTCTGAACTCTCTCCTATCCTTTACCTGTTTTGCCTCTATGTCCGTTCCCTTCCTTTTTCTGCAGAGTCTGAACTCGTACCTAACTCCTGCTTGTTGTCTCTGTACTCCCGTTTGTGAGTTTGTGGTCCACTCGCTACTTCTCTGCAAGTACTCTGTGAGTATCTGGCTCTGCCTTTCCCTTCCTGTCTGTTCCGTGTGAACAGAGCCCTGTTCCCCCTGCTCAGCCTTGCCAGCTCTGACTCCTTTGCTCACCGCTCCGGCGGTTCTAGCCTGCTCTGACTCCTTTGCTCACCGCTCCGGCGGTTCTAGCCTGCTCTGACTCCTTTGCTCACCGCTCCGGCGGTTCTAGCCTGCTCTGACTCCTTTGCTCACCGCTCCGGCGGTTCTAGCCTGCTCTGACTCCTTTGCTCACCGCTCCGGCGGTTCTAGCCTGCTCTGACTCCTTTGCTCACCGCTCCGGCGGTTCTAGCCTGCTCTGACTCCTTTGCTCGCTGCTCCGGCAGCCTTGCTCCGCTCTGACCCTTTTGCTCACTGCTCCGGCAGTCTCGCTCCGCTCTTATCCTTTTGCTCACTGCTCCGGCAGTCTTGCTCCACTCTTGCTCACCGCTCCAGGCGGTCTCGTCCTGCTTTACTCTTGCTCACTGCTCCGGCAGTCTCGCTCAGCTCTGATCCTTTGCTCACCGCTCCAGGCGGCCTTGTCCTGCCCTGTTCTCGCTCACCTCTCTGGGCGGCCTCACTCTGCTGTGTTTGTCCGCCACATCTGTGGTTCTGTTCCTGAGTCTCAGTGTGTACTGGGTCCTATCCCGCCAGTGTCCCTACCTGCTAGTGCCTCCCTGTCTGCACTCTAGCTGTGCTTGCCTGTACCCCTCTGCCTGTATTGTTCCTGAGTCCCAGTGTGTACTGGGTCCTATCCCGCCTGTGTTCCTACCTGCTAGTGCCTCCCTGTCTGCACTCTAGCTGTGCTTGCCTGTACCCCCGGCCTGCATACCCACCTGCCTGCATACCAGTCGTGCCTGCCTATACCCACCAGTCTGTGTGCCAGCCTACCAGTCTGTTCCTGTATTCCCCTGTGTGGGTCAACAGCCGTGTCCGGGGTCTGTCCTGGAGTAGCACCTGGTCCCTCTGCTCGGTTCCTCCTTGGTGCACTGGCGTCGTATGCCGTCGTGCGACCCTGGTCGGATTGGGTGAATACCTAGTTACGCCCCTCCAGGCATTCACTCTCCGGCACGGTCCAGTGGAATCACTTCAATCACACGCACACGCCGCTCAGCCCGGGCGTGTGCATAACAGCAAGGACATGTGACATACACTGCCAATGACACATGCCCTTGCTTGTGTGAAAAAAAGCACTTCGCTCCGTGTGTGCCCTGCTGATAGGCTGACAGATTGCACTTCCCCACTGTAAATGCGGGAAAGAGAAAAAAAAATGGAGATCTTCATTATTCCTGCAGAGATCCATCCCCTGCCCCTCCCCCCACCCCGCTGTACACTCAAACTGCGTATTAACATTAATTTTCATCATTACTGAGAAAAAATCCAGTTATGATTTTGGTGCACAAACATTTATCGAACATAACCTCGAACAGCCGAATTTTTCTCAAATCGTTCGTGTTCGCCGAACGCCTCGAACACCGACCAAAACAGCTCGAATTTGAGATTGGCGAACAGTTCGAGTCGAACAATGCTCATCTCTATTCGTAATTTCTCGTCCATGGTTAAGCCTCTCACAGACATGACTAAAAAGGGGACGGATTTTTCTAGGTGGTCTGACAAGGCTTGTCAAGCATTCTCCTCCTTGAAAAAATGTTTTGCCTCGGCACCCATACTCATTCAACCTGATGCGTCACAGCCATTCATTGTAGAGGTAGACGCTTCCGAGGTAGGGGTGGGAGCTGTATTGTCACAAGGTTCGTCCCCTGGTAAGTGGCATCTGTGCGCCTTTTTCACTAAAAAATTCTCGTCCGCTGAGAGGAATTACGATGTCGGCAATGGGGAACTCTTGGCCATTAAGTTAGCTTTTGAGGAGTGGCGCCATTTTTTAGAGGGGGCAGTCCATCCGGTCACCGTCATCACCGATCAGAAGAACCTGCTATATCTGGAGTCTGCGAAACGTCTGAATCCCAGACAAGCTAGGTGGTCATTGTTTTTTACCATGTTTAATTTTGTCGTTACATATCGTCCTGGGTCAAAAAATGTAAAGGCGGATGCCTTATCTCGTAGTTTCCCTGGGGCCGGGAATACGGACGACCCGATTCCTATCCTTCAGGAGGGGGTGGTGGTTTCGGCAGTATGCTCTGAGCTTGAGGAGGAGGTATTGGAGGCTCAGGGGGACGCCCCTGTTGGACCTCCGGGGAGACTGTTTGTTCCAGATCAGTTGCGACAAAAGGTGATCGAGGCACACCATAACTCAGTTTTTGCAGGACACCCGGGGAGTAAAGCAATTGTGGATCTCCTCTCGCGTCGGTTTTGGTGGCCTAACTTACATAAGGAGGTGGTAACTTTTGTCGCGTCCTGTGGGGTTTGTGCGCGCTCTAAGACCTCACATACCCGTCCGTCTGGGGCCCTCTTACCTTTGAAGATCCCGGAGCGTCCTTGGACTCATCTGTCTATGGACTTTATTACGGACCTCCCTCCGTCTTCGGGTAAAACGGTCATACTCGTTGTAGTGGACAGGTTCAGCAAGATGGCACATTTTATCGCTCTTCCTGCTCTTCCTAATGCTAAAACTCTTGCGCAGGTGTTCATTGGGGAGATTGTGAGGCTTCACGGGGTACAATCCGAGGTGGTGTCAGATCGGGGGTCTCAGTTTGTGTCCAAATTCTGGAAGGCGTTTTGTACACGGCGGGGGATGCATTTATCGTTCTCATCGGCTTTTCATCCTCAGACCAATGGTCAGACGGAACGTATGAACCAGAGCTTGGAGACATATCTCCGGTGTTTTGTGTCAGAGAACCAGGAGGACTGGGCTTCTTTCTTACCTCTGGCAGAGTTTGCTCTTAATAATAGGCGGAGCGAGTCCACTGGTAAGTCCCCGTTTTTTGGGGCATATGGTTTTCACCCCCAGTTTTGTACTTTCAGTAGGGGGGGCTCTTCAGGGGTTCCTGAGGAGGAACGATTTTCCTCATCACTCGCTTCAGTATGGAGAGGGGTGCTGAAGAATCTGAATACTATGGGGAACCGATACAAACGTATGGCTGATAGGAGGAGAGTGTCTGGTCCGGACCTAAGTGTGAACGATCGGGTACGGTTGTCTACCAGGAATATAAAACTTAAGGTTCCCTCCTGGAAACTGGGTCCCAGGTTCATCGGGCCGTACAGGATCAGTTCTATAATTAATCCGGTGGCATTCCGTCTTGACCTCCCCCCTACGTTTAAAATTCACAACGTGTTCCACAGATCATTGCTTAAGAGGTATGTGGCGCCTGTGGTACCGTCATCTTTACCTCCTCCTCCAGTGGTGGTCAATGGTAACTTGGAGTTCCAGGTATCGAGGGTCATCGATTCACGCTTTAATCGCCGGTCCCTTCAGTACCTGGTTCATTGGAAGGGGTATGGTCCTGAGGAGAGGATGTGGGTTCCTGCGTCGGATATTAACGCAGACCGATTAGTTCGGGCCTTCCACACGACTTACCCGGATAAACCTGGCCCTGAGGGTCCGGAGGCCCCTCGTAGAAGGGGGGGTACTGTCACGGGTGTGTCGCCACGAAGATCGTCACGATTACACAGCCTGACTTCTCGCAGCTGAGTTTTTGGTGCTTTGTGTTTTTCGGCAGTAAGGGAGTTAACTCTCTCTCTCTCTGTGCTAGACGCCTCGCCCAGCTGCAATCAATGTTGCTGTAGTGGAACTCCTTCAAATGCCTGCCGGTCTGTTAGGGAAGTGTCAGTGAAAGCATTTCATGCAGACTAACAGAGCGGATCGTGGTATTTGGAGTTTCAGAGCGAAGTGTATTTGGAGTGTTTTTTCCCTTCATTTATCTCCTTTCCCGTTGGTGTTCCCTCTGTTGTAGTTGTGTAGTTTTTGTATGAAAGGTGGTTTTGGTTTTACCCTTGTACTGTCTCGTTCGTCTAAGTACTGAGTGTGGGCATATTATTACCTGTCCCCTTTTGTTGTGATCAGGGGTCCTTCTCAGGACTAGATTACTTAGGTTCAGGGATCCTCAGGAGGTAGGGGTTACGCTGGCGGCCTGAACCTCTGTACCTTCAACAGTACCTCCAGGTAGAGGGATTAGTCAGGGCCCCAGCTTAGGGTCAGCTTAGGCCCCCTACCTCCAGTACACAGAGACAGCGTGACAGACACACCTGGACACTGCAAGGCTCGGTGCCCTGGAACAGAGATGGATGGCCCGCCTGTCCAACATTGAATTCACCATCAAATACCGGGCAGGACGCTCAAATGCCAACGCGGATGCCCTGTCTAGAATGCCGAACTTACCGGACGTAGGGGAAGATCCAGAAGATCTGGAAGAAGTTGAGCTCCCTGCGTTCCACCGTCATGGGATTACCCTGTATTCCCACCGTGTGAAGGACAGGCGCTCCGTGACGTTCAATCCCTTGCCCAACTATAACTAGGCGGAGACGCAAGACAATGATCCCGCAGTCCATTTGGTGAAGGAAATGCTGACCCAGGCCGATGCCCGTCTTGACCCAGATGCTCCGGAGGAGACCAAGCAACTGTGGAAGGAGAAAAGTAAGTTGTTCCTCTACAGGGAGAAGCTGTGCCGGAGAATGGTTAACTCTCGAACACATGAGTTGAACTGGCAGGTAGTGGTCCCAAGACGAGACACGGCTATGGTTCTGGAGGCATACCACAACGGAGCAGGGCATTTCGGATGAAAGAAGCTGGAGTTCTTGTTGCGTGAACGGTTCTACTGGGTAGGCATGAGAGAAGCCATCGAGAGGTGGTGCAGAGACTGTGGCCCATGCCACCTGAGAAGAAAAGACCGAGCCAGCCAGAAGACTCCCCTGCAGCCCATCATCACCAGACAGCCACTGGAACTGGTAGCCCTGGACCATGTGAAACTGGCTCCAAGCAGATCTGGGTATGTCTACGCCCTCACAATCGTAGATCATTACTTCCGGTTCCTGGTGGTGGTCCCGGTCAAGGACTTAACGGCTCAAACAGCAGCTAGAGCCTTCCAGCAGCACTTCTGCCGTCCACACGGGTACCCGGACCAAGTGTTGACAGACCAAGGACCAGCCTTTGAAGCGGAGGTCTTCCAGGAGTTCTGCAAACTGTATGGCTGCAAGAAGATAAGAATAACGCCCTATCACCCTCAAACCAATGGACTCTGCGAGAAGATGAACCAGGTGGTGATAGATCTGCTAAAAACATTGCCCCTGGAAGAACGCAGTCTGTGGCCTGAGAAACTGCCCGATCTGGTGGACCTGTATAACCACATCCCTGTAGGTTCCACCAACTGTAGGCTTACCTAATGAGAGCAAGACCTGGTAAGCTGCCTTTTGACCTGGATATGGGAGTCCTGACGCCTGAGGACACCTCGCCAGAGGCAGACTGGGATACAGAACGGCAGCAGCAGAAACGGAAAGTACAGGAGAGCGTCGAGCGAAGTCTGTCTCAAGCTAGAGAAAGGCAAGAGAAGGCTTATAACCAGTATGCTCCCGCTGTTCCCCTGGTACCTGGAGAGCAGGTCTTGAAGAGGAAGAGGCGGCTCCACAAGTTGGACGACCAGTGGGAGAAGGACCCGTACACCGTACTGCCATCAAGCCATGAGAACCCAAAAATCTGCGTAATCAGTAAGGATGGAGGAGAAACCACAGCCATTGTCTCCAGAGACCACCTGAAGAAGTGTCCCGAGCAGCTGCAAAGCCCTGAAGAAGATCAAGGAAACCCTCAACACGCAGAGGAAAGGGGAGAAATGATCAGTACCGTACTCGGAGACTTTCCCCGGTCTTGGACACAAGTAAACGACGCTGTCATGGTACCCGTCCTCACCTTTCTCCAGCCAGCCCTGCAAGTGCCTACAGAGGAACCGGTAGAGCTGGAAGAGCAGCTGGCCCAAGAGGCAAAAGAGTCCACACCAGCAGTACAGGAGGATCAACCCTCTGCTAGTAGTGAGCCTGCCGTGCCCCTAGTGAGCCAAAGAGTGAGCAGACAGCTGCCCAGCTTACCCATAACAGCTCCTACACCCTGTAGTGCAGAACCAGTTAGTGAGCTCCGTAGGTCCACTAGAGTCACTAGAGGTCAGATGCCCGCTCGCTGGAGAGTCTAAACTAATGCACTGTGAATTTATCTGCTAGCTGTTTATGGTTTATGTTTGTTGCCTGTTATTAATTATGTTTCTCAGTTACCCTGCAGATTTTTATGGACTAACAGGTTATGGACGCTAGATAACCGGAACAGTTTTGTAGATAGTTGCACCTTGGTGCCTCTTGCGAAGATGGCCGCGGAAGAGAAAACCTGTCTGGCGTGGCCTCCTTGCGGCCCAAAGTAGTTAGTCTACCCTTGCAGCCACGCCCAAGGACAACGCAATTGGTTTGCTTTGGACAGGTCCCATACTTCGCTTAAAGCTTCACCTTGGGTGATATGGACACCCGGTTGCGGACACGCCGTGACCTTTAAAGAATTAAAGCTTCTTGTAAATATGTTATTGTATTATTGTTATACCCTGTTATTATGTTTTAAAAATGTGTTTAGTCCCGGACTACTAAAATTTACTAGGGGGGAATGTGACACCCCAGGGGTCTGGTTGCCACAGTAATAGAGATATTATGTCTGAGAGCAAGTGGGATGTTTCTCTGGTCAGGAGTCCTAAGCATGCAACACTGCCCGCCCAGACCTGGGAGGGGAGGAATCTGCCCTTATAAACTGGTTCTGGGGCGGGATTAGGAGAGACAGAGACAGAGCCTGCAAAACAAGCAGAGCAGTCAGATCCTAGAGTGAAGCTACAGACACAGCAAAAGATACATCAGGAGCTCTGTAGGAGCAGAGGCAGAAGGCCAGGGGCTTTGAGCAGAGATATAGCTCGCCCTGGCTGAAGTTACTAAAACCGGACACAGGAGTCCGAGGCTGTGGGGACTGATATTTACCCAGCAGCAGAAACCAGCCGGCAGGGGATTCCAGGTCCTCTGGCCATAGAAGCCCGGAGGCTCAGTCACAAAGAAGGGACCAGCGCCGCCATCCAGGAGCGGAGGCTAACAGAAGGCCCCAAGTCACCAGCCATACAGGTGAGCACTACACGTTATACTCAGGGACATGGTCTACTTGTAACCGCTGACAGCAAGGTAGCCAGGAAGAGTGCAGATAAATGGGGAGGCCTACAACTCCACCTGGCCAGGGGAACTCCTGCTTGCTCGCAGACTGACCAGGCCCCTTATACTAGCCAGTACTCCCGGGAGGGTCTGCCTTGTACCATCAGTAAAGACCCTGAACTGCACCTCACGTCTCTGTGATTCCTTGCCGCACAAGCACCATTAGCACTGGGACCCTCACACCATCACTCCCATCATCTCTCACATTAGCTGCCCTGAGGCAATACTTCTCCCGTGGGGAGTTATGCCATACTCGGCTGCGCAAACAAAATCAGCCTCAGCGGTCGGCAGCGCAGAGGCGGTCCCCACTGACCGCAATCCACAAGTGGCGTAGTCGGACATTTGCTATACATTAAGACTGCCACTGGTTTGACCACCCTGGGCACGGACCGGGTCACCACCACATGGAGACTAGAACCCCCAGCTTTCTACAACAGGCCCGGTTCCGGGTTCTCCTGCACAACACAGGCCCAGGGGGCGCGTCATGCGCGTCTTTTCAAAAGGAATAAAATGGGAGGGAAAGGTTAGATTTTAAAAACAAAAATCCAAATGACAATAGCAGAAGCCAGAATGTCAATATAACTGGGGATTCCCAGCCAGTCTCCCATGTCAGTACTTGCCCAACCTCAAGCTGCATAGCAGCTGCAATCTGACAAGGGCAATCACATTCAGCTTAGAATGGCTGTTGACATGCAGAAATCACATGTGCGTGTCTTTTCAAAAGGAATAAAATGGGAGGGAAAAGAAAGATGTAAAAAACAAAAATCCAAATGACAATAGCTTCAGCAAAAATGTCAACGGAACAAGGGTTTCCAGGTCCATCTCCCATGCCGTTACTTGCCCAGCCTCAAGCTGCATAGCAGCTGCAATCTGACAAGGGCAGGCACATTCAGCTTAGAATGGACATTGACGGAAACATGTCAAATGTGCATGTCTTTTCAAAAGGAATAAAATGGGGAGGGAAAGGTTAGATTTTAAAAACAAAAATCCAAATGACAATAGCAGCAGCCAAAGTTTCAACAGAACTGGGGATTCCCAGCCAGTTTCCCATTCCAGTACTTGCCCAACCTCAAGCTGTTTAGCGGCTGTGATCTGACGAGGGAAGGCACATTCAGCTTTGTATGGCCATTAACATGCAGATGTCACATGTGCGCTTCTTTTCAAAAGGAATGAAATGGGGAGGGAAATGTAAGATTTTACAAACAAAAATCCAAATGACAATTCCCTGGGGATTCCCAGCCAGTGTCCCATGCTGGTACTGGCCCAGCCTCAAGCTGCATAGCTGCTGCAATCTGAGGAGAGAAGGCACATTCAACTTAGAATGGCTGTTGACGTGCAAGAGTCACATGTGCGCGTCTTTTCAAAAGGAATAAAATGGGGAGAGAAAGGTTATACATTAAACAACAAAAATCCAAATGACAATAGCAGCAGCCAAAATGTCAATGGATCCAGGGATTCCCAGCCAGTCTCCCATGCTGGTACTTGCCCAGTCTCAAGCTGTGTAGCGGCTGCAATCTGACGAGGGCAGGCACAATCAGCTTAGAATGGCCGTTGACGTGCAGATGTCACATGTGCGTGTCTTTTCAAAAGGAATAAAATGGGGAGGGAAAGGTTAGATTAAAAAAAAAAAAAAATCCAAAAGACAATAGCAGCAGCCAAAATGTCAACGTAACCGGGAATTCTCAGCCAATTTCCCATGCAGGTACTTTCCTGGCCTCAAGCTGCGTAGCGGCTGCGTTCTTATGAGAGAAGGCACATTCGGCATAGAATGGCCATTGACATGAAGATGTCACATGTGCGTGTGACGCACCCCTGGGCCGGTGTCGCGCTGCGGAGGCGAGGGCTTACCCGGAGCCGGATCTGGTGAGGGTTGTAGTCTCGTGGCGGTGACCCGGTCCGTGCCCAGGGAGTCAAACTGGACGGCAGTCTATTGGTAGAAAATGGTTGATGACTACGCCACCCGTTGAGTGCAGCCAGGGGGCTGCTGCTGCAGGGCAGACCGCTGAGGCCGGTGGAAGGATGGTGCAGTGTGTTAGTATAACCCCCAACGGGAGGGGTATGGCCTCAGGGCAGCCGACGTGGATGATGGGGGTAGCAGGAACCACTCAGAGACGGTATGGTGGAGTTCAGGGTCTTTACTGGTAACAACAATAGACCCTCCCGGAGTACTTGCTAGCGAACGGGGCCTGGTCAGTCCTTGAGCAGATGGGATCTCCCCTGGCCAGGCGTAGTTGTAGGCCTCCCAAGCTGACTGTACTCTTCTGGCTACCTTGCTAGAAGCTGATGTAAGTAGCCCACGTCCCTGAGTGTACCGTGTGGTGCTCACCCGTATGGCCGGTGACTCGGGGCCTTCTAATGGCTTCCGCTCCATGATGGCGGTGCTGGTCCCACGCGTGTGACCGGGCCTTCGGGCTTCTGGGCCAGGGGACCTGAAATCCCCTGCCTGACGGATTCTGCTGCTGGGTAGAAGTTAGTCCCCACAGCCTCGGACTCCGGGTCCGGTAAAGAATCTTCTTAGTCAGGGCGAGCTCTGTAGCTGCCAGCCCCTGACTCCTTGTGACTCTGCTGCTTCCTATGCTGCTCTTGTCTCTGCTCTTCCTGGACTGACTAACCCTGCCTCAGCCCCGGGTTTATACAGGGGAAGTTCTTCCCCTCCCAAGGCTGGGCAGGAGGTGTGGCATGCACAGGATCCCTGACCAAAGGACCTCCCACCTGCTCTCAGACGTAATATCTCTATCACTGTGACAACCAGACCCCTGGGGTGTCACACTCCCCCCTAGTGAAATTTAGTACTCCGGGACTAAACATTTTTTTTTAGAAAAATATAACAAGGTATAACAAATAACAATAAAATACAATAAGGAAACACAATAAGATGGTCACGGCGTGTCCGCAACCGGGTGCAGTCTTTGAAGAAAAGCAAAGGTGTCCATTTCACCAACACAGGGAGACGTAACCAGGTAGGGGCCTGTCCTACCCCGAGTCCTTAACAGTCTCTAGTCCATCCTGGGTTACGCTCCAACTATGTACAAAGGATTCCCGGTAAATCCACCAGAGACTCCTAAAAACAACTAGAAACACAAAATTACACACAAGCAACAATAAACAGGTAAACATTATAAAATAGCTTAACCATTTAGATCCTCCAACGTGCGGGTAACTGGCCTCTAGTGGCCCTAGTGGACCTACGGAGCTGACTGTCTGGCCCTGAACTACAGGGTGTAGGAGCTGTCAAGGGTAAACTGGGCAGCTGTCTACCGGTTCTTTGTCTCACTAGGGGTACGGCAGGCTCACTATAAGCAGAGGGTTGATTCTCCTGTTCTGCTTGGGTGGAGTCTTCTGCCTCCTGGACCGGCTGCTCTTCCAGCTCTACCCGTTGCTCCGTAGGTTCTTGGGATGATGGTTGGAGGAAGGTGAGTACGGGTACCACAACTGCACCATTGACTTGAGTCCAAGACCGAGGGAAGTCCCCGAGCACGGTACTAACCATATCTTCCCTTTCTTCCATGGGTCGATGGTCTTCCTGTTCCTCCTCAGGGTTCCTCAGTTGTTCGGGACACTTCTTCAGGTGGTCCCGGGATACAATGGCTGTGGTTTCCCCTCCGTCTTTACTGATGGTACAGACCTTCGGGTTCTCGTGGCTTGAGGGCAGTACGGTGTACGGGTCCTTCTCCCACTGGTCGTCCAACTTGTGGAGCCGTCTCTTCCTCTTCAAGACCTGCTCTCCGGGTACCAGGGGAACAGCGGGAGCATACTGGTTGTAAGTCTTCTCTTGTCTTTCCCTAGCCTGACAGAGACTTCGCTCCACGCTCTCCTGCACTTTCCGGTACTGCTGCTGCCTCTCTGTGTCCCAGTCTGTTTCTGGTGAAGTGTCCTCGGGCGTCAGGACTCCCATTTCCAGGTCAACAGGTAACTTACCAGGTCTTGCCCTCATTAGGTAAGCCGGGGTACAGTTGGTGGAACCTACCGGGATGTGGTTGTATAGGTCCACCAGATCGGGCAACTTCTCAGGCCACAGACTGCGTTCTTCCAGGGGCAACATTTTTAGAAGATCCATTACCACCTGGTTCATTTTCTCACAAAGTCCATTAGTTTGCGGATGGTAGGGTGTCGTCCTTATCTTCCGGCAGCCATACAGATTGCAGAATTCCTGGAAGACCTCCGCTTCAAAGGCAGGTCCCTGGTCCGTCAGCACTTGGTCTGCTCTTCCTGGACTGACTAACCCTGCCTCAGCCCCGGGTTTATACAGGGGAAGTTCTTCCCCTCCCAAGGCTGGGCAGGAGGAGTGGCATGCACAGGATCCCTGACCAAAGGACCTCCCACCTGCTCTCAGACGTAATATCTCTATCACTGTGACAACCAGACCCCTGGGGTGTCACACGTGTCTTTTCAAAAGGAAGATAATAGGGAGGGAAAGGTTAGATTTTAAAAACAGAAATCCAAAAATCCAAATGACAATAGCAGCAGCCAAAATGTGAACAGACCCGGGGATTCCCAGCCAGTCTCCCATGCTGGTACTTGCGCAGCCTCAAGCAGCATAGCAGCTGCAATCTGACAAGGGGAGCCACATTCCGCTTAGAATGGCGGTTGACGTGCAAATGTCACATGTGCGTGTCTTTTCAAAAGGAATAAAATTGGGAGGGATGGGTTAGATTTTAAATAAAAAATCCAAAAATCCAAATGACAATAGGACCAGCCAAAATGTCAACGGAACAGGGGATTCACAGCTAGATAACCATGCTGGTACTTGCCTGGCCTCAAGCTGTGTAGCGGCTGCAATCTGACGAGGGCAGGCACAATCAGCTTAGAATGGCCGTTGACGTGCAGATGTCACATGTGCTCGTCTTTTCAAAAGGAATAAAATGAGGAGGGAATGGTTAGATTTTAAAAACAAAAATCCAAAAATTCAAAAATCCAAATGACAATAGCAGCAGCCAAAATGTCAATGGAACCGCGGATTCTCAGCCAGTTTCCCATGCTGGTACTTGCCCATACTTAAGCTGTGTAGCGGCTGGCGATCTGATGAGAGAAGGCACACTCAGCTTAGAATGGCCATTGATATGCAGATGTCACATGTGTGTGTCTTTTCAAAAAGGAATAAAATGGGGAGGGAAAGTTAGATTTTAAAAACAAAAAATCCAAAAATCGAACTGACAATAGCAGCTGCCAATATGTTAATGACAATAGGGATTCTCTGCCAGTCTCCCATGCTGGTACTTGCCCAGTCTCAAGCTGCATAGCAGCTGCAATCTGATGAGGGAAGGCACACTTGGCTTAGAATGGCAGTTGATGTGCAGTTGTCACATGTGCGTGTCTTTTCAAAAGGAATAAAATGGGGAGGGAAAGGTTAGATTTTAAAAACAAAAATCCAAAAATCCAAAAATCCAAATGACAATAGCAGCAGCCAAAATGTCAATGGAACTGGGGAATCCCAGCCAGTCTCCCATGCTGGTACTTGCCCAGCTTCAAGCTGCAATCTGAAGAGGGTAGGCACATTCAGCTTAGAATGGTCATTAACATACAGATGTCACATGTGTGCGTGTTTTCAAAATCCAAATGACAATAGCAGCAGCCAAAATGTCAAAGGTACCGGGGATTCCCAGCCAGTCTCCCATGCCGGTAATTGCCCTGTCTCAAGCTGCGTAGAGGCTGCGATCTGATGAAGGTAGGCACATTCAGCTTAGAATGGTCATTGACATACAGATGTCACAGATGTCACATGTACTCGTCTTTTCAAAAGGAATAAAATGATGAGAGAAAGGTTAGATTTTAAAATCAAAAATCCAAATGACAATAGCAGCAGCCAAAATGTCAATGGAACCAGTGATTCCCAGCTAGTCTGCCATGCAGGTGCTTGCCCAGCCTCAAGCTGCGCAGTGACTGTGATCTGACGAGGAAAGGCACACTCAGCTTAGACTGGCCGTTGACGTGCACATGTTACATGTGCGCGTCTTTTCAAAAGGAATAAAATGGGGAGGGAAAAGTCAGATTTTAAAAACAAAAATCCAAATTACAAAAGCAGCAGCCTAAATATCAACGAAACTGGGGATTCCCAGACAGTCTCCCACGCCGGTACTTGCCTGACCTCAAGCTGCGTAGCTGCTGTGATCTGAGAAGGGAAGTCACATTCAGCTTAGAATGGCCGTTGACGTGCACATGTCACATGTGCGCGTCTTTTCAAAAGGAATAAAATGGGGAGGGACAGGTTAGATTTTAAAAACAAAAATCCAAAAAATCCAAATGGCAATAGGAGCAGCCAAAATGTCAACGGAACCAGGTATTCCAAACCAGTCTCCTATGCCAGTACATGCCCAACCTCAAGCTGCGCAGCAG
Source organism: Phyllobates terribilis (assembly GCF_046119375.1). Classification (NCBI taxonomy): domain Eukaryota; kingdom Metazoa; phylum Chordata; class Amphibia; order Anura; family Dendrobatidae; genus Phyllobates; species Phyllobates terribilis. The sequence continues at coordinate 8,296,361 of NW_027362792.1, forward strand.
CTGTGATCTGACGAGGGCAGGCACATTCAGCTTAGAATGGCTGTTGATGTGCAGATGTCACATGTGCATGTCTTTTCAAAAGGAATAAAATGGAAAGGGAAAGGTTAGATTTTAAAAACAAAAATTCCAATGAGAACAGCAGCAGCCTGAATGTTAACTTAACTGGTGATTCCCTTCCAGTCTACCATGCTGATACTTACCCAGCCTCAAACTGTGCAGCAGCTGTGATCTGATGAGGGCAGGCACATTCAGCTTAGAACCGCCGTTGAAGTGCAGATGTCACATGTGCGCGTCTTTTCAAAAGGAATAAAACGGGGACGGAAAGGTTAGATAAATAAAACAAAAATCCAAAAATCCAAAGGACAATAGCAGAAGACAAAATGTTAACGGAACCAGGGATTACCCAGCCTGTCTCCCTTGCAGGGACTTGCACAGCCTCAAGCTGCGTAGCTGTTGTGATATGACAAGGCAAGGCACATTCAGCTTAGAATGGCCATTGACGTGCAGATGTCACATGTGCGCGTCTTTTCAAAAGGAATAAAATCAGGAGGGAAAAGTTAGATTTTAAAAACCAAAATCCAAAAAATCCAAATGACAATAAGAGCAGCCAAAATGGCAAAGTAACCGAGGATTCCCAGCCAGTCTCCCATGCCAGTTCTTGCCCAGCCTCAAGCTGTGTAGCAGCTGCAATCATGACAAGAGCAGGCACATTCTGCTTAGAATGGCCGTTGACGTGCGGATGTCACATTTGCGCTTCTTTTCAAAAGGAATAAAATGGGGAGGGAAATGTTAGATTTTAAAAACAAAAATCCAGAAATCCAAATGACAATAGCAGCAGCCAAAACGTCAACAGAACTGGGGATTCCCAGCCAGTATCCCATGCTTTTACTTGCCCAGCCTCAATCTGCATAGCAGCGGCAATCTGACGAGGGCAGGTACATTCAACTTAGAATGGCCGTTGACATGCAAATGTCACATGTGTGCGTCTTTTCAAAAGGAATAAAATGGGGATGGAAACAGATTTTAAAAACAAAAATCCAAAAATCCAAATGACAATAACAGCAGCCAAAATGACAACGGAAGCGGGGATTCCCAGCCCATCTCCCATGCCAGGACTTGCCCAGCCTCAAGCTGTGTAACTGCTGCAATCTCACGAGGGCAGGAACATTCAGCATAGAATGGCCATTAACGTGCAGATGTCACATGTGCGCGTCTTTTCAAAAGGAATAAAATGGGGAGGGAAAGGTTAGCTTTTAAAAACAAATATCCAAAAATCCAAATGACAATAGCAGCAGCCAAAAAGTCTAACGGAACCAAGGATTCTCAGCCAGTCTCCCATGCTGGTACTTGATCAGCCTCAACCTGCGTAGCTGCTGCAATTAGATGAGGGAATGGACATTCTGCTTAGAATGCCCATTAACGAGCAGATGTCACATGTGCACGTCTTTTCAAAAGCAATAAAATGGGGAGGGAAAGGTTAGATTTTAAAAACAAAAATCCAAATGACAATAGCAGCAGCCAAAATGTCAACGAAAGAGGGGATTCCCTGTTTGTCTCCCATACCGGTACATGGCCAGCCTCAAGCTGTGTAGCAGCTGGAATCTGACGAGGGCAAGCACATTCAGCTTTGAATGGCCGCTGATGTACTGATGTCACATGTGCGCGTCTTTTCAAAAGGAATAAAACGGGGATTGAAAGGTTATATTTTAAAAACAAAAATCCAAATGACAATAGCAGCAGCCAAAATGTCAACGGAAGCAGGGATTCCCAGCCAGTCTCCCATGCCAGTACTTGCCCAGCCTAAAGCTGAGTAGCAGCTGAAATCTGACAATGGCAGGCACATTCATCTTAAAATGGCCGTTGACATGCTGTTGTCACATGTGCGCGTCTTTTCAAAAGGAATAAGATGGGGAGGGAAAGGTTAGATTTTAAAAACAAAAATCCAAATGACAATAGCAGCAGCCAAAATGTCAACGGAACCGGAGATTCCCAGCAAGTCTCCGATGCCTTTACTTGCACGGCCTCAAGCGGTGTTGCGGCTGCGATCTGATGAGGGCAGGCACATACGGCTTAGAATGGCAATTGACGTACAGATGACACATGTGCGCGTCTTTTCAAAAGGAATAAAATGGGGAGGTAAAGGTTAGATTTTAAAAACAAAGATTCAAAAATCCAAATGACAATAGCAGCAGCCAAAATGTCAATGGAACTGGGTATTCCAAGCCAGTCTCCCATTTCAGGACTTGCCCTGACTCAAGCTGTGTAGCAGCTGTGACCTGACATGGGCAGTCACATTCAGCTTAGTATGATCATTAACTTGCAAATGTCACATGTGCGTGTCTTTTCAAAAGGAATAAAATGGGGAGGGAAAGGTTAGATTTTAAAAACAAAAATCCAAAAATACAAATAACAATAGCAGCAGCCAAAATGTCAATAGAACTGAGGATACCCAGCCAGTCTCCCATGCTTGTAAATGCCCAACCTCAAACTGTGTAGAGGCTGCGATCTGACGTGGGCTAGCACAATCACCTTAGAATGGCCGTTGACTAGCAGATGGCACATGTGCGCATTTTTTCAAAAGGAATAAAATTGGGAGGGAAAAGTTAGATTTTAAAAACAAAAATCCAAATGACAACAGCAGCAGCCAAAACGTCAACGGAAGCGGTGGTTTGCAGCCAATCTCCCATGCTGGTACTTGCCCAGCCTCAAGTTGCGTAGCGGTTGTGATCTAACGAGGGAAGCCATATTCAGCTTAGAATAGCCGTTGATGTACAGATGTCACATGTGCGCGTCTTTTCAAAAGGAATAAAATGGGGAGGGAAAGGTCATGTATTTAAAAACAAAAATCCAAATGACGATAGCATCAGCTGAAATGTCAACGGAACTTGGGAATCCCACCCAGTCTTCCATGCCAATACTTGCCCAACCTCAAGCTGTGTAGCAGCTGTGATCTGACGAAAGCAAGCATATTCAGCTCAGAATGGCCGTTGACGTGCAAATGTCACATGTGCACGTCTTTTCAAAAGGAATAAAATGGGGAGGGAAACGTTAGATTCAAAAAAAAAATTCAAATGACAACAGCAGCAGCCAAAATGTCAACGGAATTGGGGATTCTTAGCTAGTCTCCCATGCTGGTACTTGGCCAACCTCAAGCTGCGTAGTGGCTGTGATCTGACAAGGGAAGGCACATCCAGCTTAGAAAGGCTGCTGACGTGCAAATGTCACATGTGCGTGTCATTACAAAAGGAATAAAATGCGGAGAAAAAGGTTAGATTTTAAAAACAAAAATCCAAATGACAATAGCAGCAGACAAAAAGTTAATGGAACCATTGATTCCCAGTCAGTCTCCCATACTGGTAGTTGCCCAAGCTCAAGCTGCGTAGTGGCTGTGAATTGATGAGGGAAAGCACATTCAGCTTAGAATGGCCATTGATGTGCAGATATCACATGTGCGCGTCTTTTCAAAAGGAATAATATGGGGAGGGAAATAAAAGATTTTAAAAACAAAAATCCAAATGACAATAACAGCAGCCAAAATGTTAACGTAACTGGAGATTCCCAGACAGTCTCCCATGCTGGTACTTGCCCAGCCGCAAGCTGCCTAGCAGCTGTGTTCGGACGAGGGAAGGCACATTCAGCTTAGAAGTGCCGTTAACATGCTGATGGCACATGAGCGCGTCTTTTCAAAAGGAATAAAATGAGGAGGGAAAGGTTAGATTTTAAAAACAAAAATCCAAATGACAATAGTAGCAGTCAGAATGTCAACGGAACTGGGGATTCCCAGCCAGTCTCCCATGCCAGTACTTGCACAGCCTCAAGCTGCATAGCGGCTGCAATCTGACGAGGTAAGGGACATTCAGCTTAGAATGGCCATTGAGATGCATATGTCACATGTGCGTGTCTTTTCAAAAGGAATAAAATGGGGAGGGAAAGGTTAGATTTTAAAAACAAAAATCCAAAAATCCAAAAATCCAAAAATCCAAATGACCATAGCAGCAGCCAAAATGTCAACAGAACCCGGGATTCCCAGCCAGTCTCCCATGTTGATATTTGCCCTGCCTCAAGCAAAATATCGGCTGCGATGTGACGAGAGAAGGCACATCAATCTTAGCATGGCCTTTGACATGCAGATGTCACATGTGCGTGTCTTTTCAAAAGGAATAAAATGGGGAGGGAAAGGTTAGATTTTAAAAACAAAAATCCAAAAATCCAAATGACAATAGCAGCAGCCAAAATGTCAATGGAACTTGGGATTCCCAGTCTGTTTCCCATGCCAGTACATGCCCATCCTCAAGCTGCTTAGCAGCTGCAATTTGACAAATGCAGGCACATTCAGCTTGGAAAGGCCGTTGACGTGCATATGTCTCATGTGCGTGTCTTGTTAAAAGGAATAAAATGGGGAGGGAAAGGTTAGATTTTACAAAAAAAAAACCAAAAATCCAAATAACAATAGCAGCAGCCAAAATGTTTACGGAACAGGGGATTCCCAGCCAGTAGCCCATGCTGGTACCTGTCCAGTCTCAAGCTGCGTAGCAGCCGCGATCTGACAAGGGGAAGAACATTCATCTTAGAATGGCCGTTGACGTGCAGATGCCACATGTGCACGTCTTTTCAAAAGGAATAAAATGGGGAGGGAAAGGTTAAATTTTAAAAACAAAAATCCAAATGACAATAGCAGCAGCCAAAATATCAACGGAACCAGGGACTCCCAGCCTGTCTCCCATGCCGGTACTTTCCCAGTCTCAAGCTGCGTAGCAGCTGTGATCTAACAAGGGTAGGCACATTCAGCTTAGAATGGCTGCTGATTTGTAGGTGTCACATGTGTGCGTCTTTTCAAAAGCAATAAAATGGGGAGGAAAAGGTTAGATTTTAAAAACAAAAATCCAAAAATCCTAATGACAATAGCAGCAGGCAAAGTGTTAATGGAACCAGGGATTCCCAGCCAGTTTCCCATGCCGGTACTTCCTCGGCCGCAAGCTGCACAGCGTCAGCGATCTGATAAGGTCAGGCACACTCAACTTAGAATGGCCGTTGAAGTGTGGATGTCACATGTGCACGTCTTTTCAAAAGGAATAAAATGGGGAGGGAAAGGTTAGATTTTAAAAACAAAAATCCAAATGATAAGAGCAGCAGCCAGAATGTCAACGAATCTGAGGATTCTCAGCCAGTCTCCCATGCTATTACTTGCCCAGCTTCAAGCTGCGTAGTATCTGCAATCTGCCGATTGAAGGCACATTCAGCTTTGAATGGCTGTTGACATGTAGATGTCACATGTGCACGTCTTTTCAAAAGGAATAAAATGGGGATGGAAAGGTTAGATTTTAAAATAAAAAACCCAAATGACAACAACAGCAGCCATAATGTCAACGGAAGCAGGGACTCCCAGCCAGTCTCCCATGTCGGTACTTGCACAGCCACAAGCTGCGTAGTGGCTGCAATCTGACGAGGGATGGGACAATCAGCTTAGAATGGCCATTGAGATGCCGATGTCACATGTGCGTGTCCTTTCAAAAGGAATAAAATGGGGGAGAAAGGTTAGATTTTAAAAACATAAATCCAAAATCCAAATGACAATAACAGCAGCCACAATGTCAACAGAACTGGGGATTCCCAGCCAGTCTCCCATGCCGGGACTTACCCAGCCTCAAACTGGGTAGCTGTTGCGTTCTGTTGAAAGCACGCGCATTCATCTTAGAATGGCCGTTGACTTCCAGATGACACATGTGCGCGTCTTTTCAAAAGGAATAGAATGGGGAGGGAAAGGTTAGATTTTAAAAACAAAAATCCAAAAATTCAAATGACAATAGCAGCATCCAAAAAGTCAACAGAACTGGGGATTCTCAGCCAGTCTCCCATGCCGGTGCTTGCCCAGCCTCAAGCAACGTAGCAGCTGTGATCTGACAAAGGCAGGCACATTCAGCTTAGAATAGCGGTTGTCTTGCAGATGATACATGTGCACGTCTTTTTAAAAGGAATAAAATGGGGAGGGAAAGGTTAGATTTTAAAAACAAAAATCCAAATGATAACAGCAGCAGCCAAATTGTCAACGGAATTGGGAATTCCCAGCCAGTCTCCCATGCTGGTACTTGCCCAGCCTCATGCTGTGTAGTGGCTGTGATCTGATGAGGGAAGGAACAATAAGCTTAGAATGGCTGTTAACGTGCAGATGTCACAAGTGCGCGTCTTTTCAATAGGAATAAAATTGGGAGGGAAAGGTTAGATTTTAAAAACAAAAATCCAAAAATGCAAATGACAATAGCAGCAGCCAAAATGTCAAAGGAAGCGGGGAGTCCCAGCCAGTCTCCCAGGCTGGTACTTGCCCAGCCCCAAGCTGCGTAGCAGTTTCAATCTGATGAGTGAAGGCACATTCAGCTTAGAATGGCCGTCAACTTGCAGATGTCACATGTGCGCGTCTTTTCAAAAGGAATAAAATTGGGAGGGAAAGGTTAAATTTTAAAAACTAAAATCCAAAAATCCAAATGACAATAGCAGCAGCCAAAATGTCAACACAAGCAGGGATTCCCAGCCAGTCTCCCATGTGGGTACTTGCCCAGCCTCAAGCCGCATAGTGGCTGCGATCTGATGAGACCAGGCACTTTCAGCTTAGAATGGACGTTGACATGCAGATGTCACATGGACGTTGACATGCAGATGTCACATGTGCGTGTCTTTTCAAAAGGAATAAAATGGGGAGGGAAAGGTTAGATTTTAAAAACAAAAATCCAAAAATCCAAATGACAATAGCAGTAACCAAAATGTCAATGGAACCGTGGATTCCCAGCCAGTCTCCCATGCCAGTACTTGCCTGGCCGCAAGCTGGGTAGCGGCTGTGTTCTGACGAGAGCAGGCACATTCAGCTAAGAACAGCCGCTAAAGGCAGAAGTCCCATGTGCGGGTCTTTTCAAAAGGATTAAAATGGGGAAGGAAAGGTTAGATTTTAAAAACAAAAAAACAAAAATCCAAAAATCCAAATGACAATAGCAGCAGCCAAAATGTCAATGGAACCAGGGATTCCCAGCCAGTCTCCCATGTCAGCATAAGCCCAGCCTCAAGCTGTGTAGCAACTGCAGTCTGATGAGGGCAGGCACAATCAGCTTAGAATGGCCGTTAACATGGAGAAGTCACATGTACGCGTCTTTTCAAAAGGAATAAAATGGGGAAGGAAAGGTTAGATTTTAAAAACAAAAATCCAAAAATCCAAATGACAAAAGCAGCAGCCAAAATGTCAATGCAACCAGGAATTCCCAGCCAGTCTCCCATGTCTGTACTAGTGTTGAGCCACCCCCGTAGTGCTCGAGTTCGGTTCGGTTCGTCGAACACCTTCGAACACCGTTAAAACCAATGGCAGGCAAACAAAAACACATAGAAACACATAGAAAACACCTTCAAAGGTGTCCAAAAGCTGACAAACTGCTCAGAAGACACAAGTAACACATGGAAAAGTGACAAGTACATATAGTCATGCGAAAAGAAAAGAGGTGGAGGAGTAAAAGGAGGGGGAGACACAGATATAAGCATGTCATGCCCTTCTAAAATCCAAAAAGTGAGAAGCCAACATGTTCAGTCCGCTCCTGCCCATGCCACCTCCATGTCACCAGGTTTGTGCCAGAGCCACGGTGAACCTTGACAGCCAGCCCCCCTCTTCCAATACTGGTGCCTGTCCGCTGGTGGGTCGAGCGAGCCCCCCTGTGGTGGAGGCAGCTCTAAGCTTTTTAATTTAAATTGTCTCTCTAATTTGAATGCATACACTTTAAATCCATTTACAAGGATCTATTGGAGGGCAAGTCTCATGCCAGCAGCCGCGTAATTCCAGCTCCAGTAGCGTCCACTAAAGCTGCTGCAGTTAAAAAGCTTTTATAAGGATCAAGCTCGGCTGTCCACCGCAAGGCATCCTACTGCCAGTCCCAGCCCCTATGCCTTGGGGTGCCTCCTGATGCTCTTCACTGAGTATCCCGTGGTCCCGAAGCATTTCCTTTGAAAAAATTAAGTGTCCAAACTACAGGTGGTGTAGCTTGCTTAACAGCCGAGATAATCCGCTGACTAGCAGACACTGCTACTAGGCACAAAGTATTTCCTGGGCTAGATGCAGTTAAAAATTTGTAATTAGATACTCTCGTTGGATGCTGAGAAAGCATTCCATAGAGTCTCCTGGCACGCCATATATGATTCTCATAAAAAGCTTGGGGTAGGGGTCTAGGGGACCCTTTTATAGCCAAAATCACGGCCCTGTATCACAATACGTCACCTAGGCTGAAGATAAATGGAACTGTAGCACCCTGAGGGCTCGGTTGCTACAGACGTATTGCACCTCACCCAGAGGTGTGATATCTCACTCTCAGGTAAGGATGGAGTGTGGATCAGGACCCGACACCTGCATGCATTACACCACATTGCCGTGGGGCAGGGCGACCAATATGCCTCTGAGATGGGCACGTCAGTCCCTGTCCCTGGCTGGAGTGGGGGGAGGGAACACTGAGGAAGGGGAACCCTGTAGCGCAGGAGCAGGGAGGAAGCAGTTCCTGGGTGCATTGAGAAGGGAGTATAAAAGGTGGGCACCATCTTAGTTCAGTGCGGAGAAGTCTGAGCAGAAGTGGCAGGGAGCAGGGGCTCTGCATAAGCTCTGCTCCGGAGGCGGGTCTAGTAACAGAGGCCCAGGCCTGGAAGAGGGAGAAGGAAGGAAGAGGAGCGGAGAAGGCTCCAGGAACGAGGAATGAAGGGATCCCAGGGGTGAGGACGGGCGAGTCGCCACCGCACGCCCGAATCCACCTGCGTGGAGGGGTCAGGCCAAAGGGGGAGACCGGTCCCCGAAACTAGTGGAGTCAGGAAACGACCCTCAGCTAGAAACCGGAGGCTGTGACATTTTATGTGGCGCAGCCCCTCGCTACGCCCGCTAGGAAGGCACCACATAGGGTCAGGGAAACTGGCGCCAAGTTTACCAAGAGGAGGCCCGAGGCAGCCGGACAGAAGGGTTGGTAAGAAAGGCCAGACAGAGGACACACAAAGGGGGTCCTGTGAAGCGCTCCAAAGTTATCTGGGAGTGTCTGAGCCACTCACCTGGTGAGCACAGTACGACGTGGGCAGCCGTTACCTGCAGATGTGGTCTGGATAATAAGAACTGTGAGTAAAGGCCCTGGACTGCATCACTGACTCCGTGTCGTTACTGCTGCTACCCTGCACCATCACCCCCATCCTCCGCATACACTGCCCTGAGGCTATACTCCTCCCGTGGGGAGTTATGCTACGCTCTGCTGCACCCACAACACCAGCCTCAGCGGTCTGCCCTGCAGCGGCGGTTCACTCTGACCGCAATCCACTGGTGGCGTTGTCGGACATTTAAACATCAAAATCACATAAATAGTTCCGCCACTGGTTTGACCGCCCTTAGCCACGGAACCGGGTCGCCGCCATGGAGACTACAACCACCAGCATCCACCAAAAAGGGTCCGGCTCCGGGTGTCCCAAGGCCCAGGGGGTGCATCAGAACATTTTCTTCACCTTTCACAATCACCAATGGGACAAGGCAGGGATGTCCTCTGTCCCCTCTCTTATACATCCTAGTGACGGAGCACCTGCTCTCATCAATTCGCCATAACCCCAATATTAGGTGGATTGAGGTGGGAGGCACCGAGTACAAGTGCTCTCTATTTGCTGATGATGTCCTTGTATATATCACTCAATCACATATATCCATCCATGCTGTTATGGCTGAAATAGATCACTTTGTTACATGGTCAAATTTTAAAATCAATGCAGCAAAGTCTGAGGCCCTCGATGTCTCCCTCCCCAAATCCATACAGGATTCCATCCTAGTCCAACTTTGCCTTTGTCTGGCCCTCACAGGGTATCAAATACTTAGGAATTCCTATTCATAGAGACCTCTCCCATCTATGTTATCTTAATTTTGGGCCCTTTATTGAACAACTCCATACAGACCATGGATGGCAAGTTAGAACTGTAAGATTCACTACGTGAACCACTGGTGTTTTGTGGAAAAGCACATGTACACTGTGTTCCAAATTATTATGCAAAAAGTGTTTAGGAGTGATAAGGGAAGAATTTGTTTGTTTGTCAGTTAAACTCATTGATGGTGATGTGTGTCAGGGCTCTTTATATCACTGTAAGCAATTGCAGACACCTGTGCTAATTAGTTTGGCAGGTGTGTCCAATGAAAGGCAAGACTACTTAAGAAGGCTGTCTCACATTATTAAGCAGCCTACATTTTCTGCCAAAATGGGAAAGAAAAAGGATGTGTCGGCTGCTGAGAAGCAACAAATTGTGGAGTGTTTAGGTCAAGGCATGACTACAAACAACATTGTGCGATGATCAGGATGAAGTGTCTTGGCAATCAAGAAGTATGTAGCTGATTCACAGTACACACGTGTGCATGCTGATAAGGGCAAATTGAGGACTCTTTTCTCCAGGCAATTACGTCAGGTTAAAAGAGCAGTGGCAAAAAAGCCTTGTCATAGCTGCAGACAAGTTTTTGAAGCTGCTGGTGCCTCCAACGTCCCCCAAACAACAAGATGCAGGGTCCTTCAGAGGTTTGCAGCTGTGCATACGACATCCTATCGACCTCCTCTATCCACTTCACACAAGCAGAAACGGCTCCAGTGGGCAAAACATTACATGAAGACTGATTTCAAAACTGTTTTGTTCACGGATGAGTGCCGTGCAGCGCTCGATGGTCCAGATGGATGGAGTGGGGGATGGCTGGTTGATGGACACCCCACGCAAACACGGCTACAGCGCCAACAAGGAAGAGGTGGAGTAATGTTTTGGGCTAGAATCATGGGGAGAGAGATTGTCGGCCCCTTTAGGATCCCTGAAGGGGTAAAGATGAACTCCATAATGTATGTGGATTTTCTCAAACAGCACTTCCTGCCATGGTTCAAGAAGATACCCGTGTATTTCACAGCAAGATCATTTTTATGCATGATAATGCACCATCTCATGCTGCACATAACACATCTTCATCTCTGCCTGATATGGGCATAAAAGTGGACAAACTTATGGTGTGACCCCCATGCTCCCCTGACCTCTACCCCATTCAGAACCTCTGGAGCATCATCAAAAGGAGTGTCTATGATGGCGGGAGGCAGTTCACATCTAAGCAACAGCTCTGGGAGGGTATTCTGTCCTCATGCAAAACAATTGAAGCAGAAACCATCCAAAACCTGACAAATTCAATGGACGAGAGAGTTCAGAAGCTCCTTTCAAACAAGTGGTCCTATGTGAAAATGTAACATCACCTAGAATAAAGTTTTGAGTTGAAAACTGTTTGATTTCAGTTTATAATAACCTGTTAATGCTTATAATTTCAAAAATGACCATTTTTTTGGTCTTTATTAAAATGAAAAGGTTGATCGAAAAGTTTGGGGGATCTAAGAGTTTGGCAACCCAGTAGTCATGATTACTTTGAATTCTGACAATATGAGGGTCATGTTGCAGGTAGTGCAGCAAGAAGGAACTTATGTGTCTTGTGCATCTCGGAGCCCCAAAATTATTTTCCGGGCTAGACGCAGCTAAAAATTATTATTAATTTTAAATCTGGTGGAGCTTAGTATAGATGGCCAAATAGGATCAGTGCTGCACACTGCTACAAAGCCCAAATTATTTTCCAGCCAAGATACAGATAAACATGATTAGTAATTTTAAATCTGGTGGAGCTTATTATAGATGGCCTAATAGAATCAGTGCTGCACACTGCTACAAAGCCCAAATTATTTTCCAGCCAAGATACAGATAAACATGATTAGTAATTTGAAAGCTTAAAACGGTTGGTGAGTTGATTTTAACCAATCATCATGCTTTTACTCTCCCCAGGATGACACAGGGGTAGAAAAGTCGTTTCGGATCTATGATTTGTTCATCTTTATGAACGTGAGTCTGTGTACATTATCAGTGGAGAGCCGCGTGCGCTTATCTGTCAGCACACCACCAGCAGCGCTGAACACACGTTCAGACAGAACGCTGGCTGCGGGGCATGACAAGATCTCCAAGGCGTAAGTGGCTAGCTCTGGCCATTTATCCAGATTGGAAGCCCAAAAAGAGCAAGGGTCCAGTGACACAGTCATGGCTTCAATGTTTACTTGGAGATACTCCTGTCTCTAGGCGTTGACTATGTGTCAGACTTCTTGTCTCCTGTGGCCTTGCAAAGGATGGGCTAAAAAAGTGGTGAAATGATTCCGCAAAATTGATGTTACCAGCAGATACTGTGGTTCTGTTACGGTTTGAGTGCTGAACACTTGACGGTCCCACGGTTGGCAAGTTGGAACTGTGAGATTCACTACGTGCACCACTGGTGTTTTGTGGAAAAGCATATGTAAGATTCTGCAACAGACTCTGCTGATACTCCTGCATGCGTGCATCCCTTTCTATGGCAGGAATAATTTCTGCAAATTTACTTTTGTACCGGGGATCTAACAGTGTGGCAACCCAGTAGTCAGGATTATTTCTAATTCTCACAATTCGAGGGTCATGTTGCAGGTAGTGCAGCAAGAAGGCACTGATGTGTGTTGCGCATCCAAGAGCACCAAGTCCCTGTTGTGTTGGTGGCGAGGTAGCAATCATACTTCCTTCCTCTGTCCTCTCCCCCCAACCTCGCACAACAGAAATGTGATCAAGGTCTCCCTCATCTGATGAGTCTTCCATCAGTTCGTCCTCCACTTCTTCCTGGGCTCCTGCACCTTCCTCACTAGTTTGGCTGCTACCATGCGCCCTGGTAAAACCATCTCCCCCACCCTCACATGCCTGCCGCCTTGGTGCTGCCGACCGTCTGGACCTTGCAGATGTTAGCCCTTCCGCATACAACTCCTCCTCCTCTACTTCCTCCACCTCCTCTTGTGCCACCAGCTGACTCGGAATTTTGTTTAACATGTGCTCCAGCATGTAAATCACCGGAATAGTCATGCTGATAATGGCATCGTCAGCACTAAACATCTTCGTCGCCATTTCAAAACTGTGCAGAAGGGTGCATAGGTCCCTGATCTGAGACCACTCCTCCAGCGTGATTTGCCCCACCTCTGGATCTCGTTGGCCCAGGCTATACGTCAGAACGTATTGCACCAGGGCTTGTCAGTGCTGCCACAGTCGCTGCAACATGTGCAGAGTTGAATTCCACTGGGTAGGCACATCGCATTTTAGCCGGTGAAGTGGCAGGCCCAACGACTTCTGTAGAGATGTAAGTCGCTGAGCTGCGGGATGCGAACGGCGGAAGTGAGCACACAGCGACCGTGCCCTCTGCAGAAGGCCATCTAGTCTGGGATAGTGGGCTAAAAATTGCTGGACAACCAGGTTCAACACGTGAGCCATACAAGGCACGTGTGTGACATTGCCCCGGCGAAGGGCCGCACCCAGGTTTGCAGCATTGTCGCACACGGCCTTCCCTGGTTTCAGGTCCAGTGGAGACAACCATTCATGAAATTGGTTCTCCAGAGCTGACCACAACTCCTCAGCTGTGTGACTCACATTTCCCAGAGATTTCAAAGTAAAAACCGCCTGATGACGTTGAGCCCTACTGCCTGCATAGTAAGGAGGTGTGCAGGATCCCTTCTGCGCAGTTAGAAAGCTTGTGGCATGACCAGACAGGCTTTGGGTGCAGGTGGAAGACCGAGAGGAGGTTGAGGAGGCAGAAGCAGTGGAGGAACTTTGACATAAAGAGTATTGACGCACAACTCGTGGGGACGGCAAGACTTGGACAGCAGCCCCTTGTCCTGCTGTCACCATAGTTAACCAGTGCCCAGTCAGCGACATGTAACGCCCCTGTCCATGCCTACTCATCCAAGTGTCTGTGGTGAAATGCACCCTGTCACACACAGAGTTTCTCAAAGAAGCGGTGATGTTGTGTGCGACATGCTGGTGGAGCGCAGGCACACCTTTCTTTGAGAAGTAGTGCCGACTGGGCATCTGGTACTGGGGCACTGCGACGGACATAAGGTCTCGAAAATCCTCTGTGTCCACCAGGCGGAAAGGCAGCATTTCTGTAGCCAAGAGCTTGCAGATGGTGAAATTCAACCTCTTAGATCTGCGCCTCAAAACAGGTGTGACTGCTGTCCCCCCTGTCACAGAGGATGAAGAGGCCGCGGATGCACAAGATATGGCAGACGGTGGTTGGCCCGGCCGGCTAGGCCGCATTGTAGCACACTGAGCTTCCCACTGCAACTTATGCTTCATGTCCATGTGCCGGTTCATGCATGAAGTACTCAAACTATGTATTTTTTGGCCTCTACTTAGCTTTTGCTGACAAATGTTACAGATAACACGAGTTGGGTCATCTTTATCGATCTGAAAAAATGCCCAGGCTATGCAAGGCTTAGCACCCATGCGACCTGAAGAGCCACCACGATTTTTGGTGAGAGGCAGAGTTGTGTTTGAGGATGCAGTTGTTGACGTGCTTCCAGTAAAATGTCTCTGTCCAGGAAGGCGCAACCTGACCTCGTCGTCACTAGCATCTTCCTCCACCTCCTCTGCTGACCTCATCTCTTGGCTGACTGTGGGTTGACAGTAAGTGGGATCTCCAACCTCATCATCATCACCCTGTGCGTTATCACACTCGTCGTCCTCAGAGCCAGCCTGTTCCTGCCCTGACAAAAAACTAGAGTTGTCGCTCCAATCAGGTATTTGAGTCTCATCATCGTCTTCCTCATTGTCTCCACCAACAGGAGTTACAGTTTGGGAATGAGGGTCTACATTATGGTCAGAACCTTCTGCGTCTGGTCCTGGATCCGACTCATAAAGATTCTGGGCATCAGTGCAGATCATTTCATCGTCTGGATTCACAGAAGTGCTGGAGTCGACCTCTGATTCCCAGGCTATAGTATGAGTAAACAGCTCTGCAGACTCAACCATCTGTTCTACCTCATACTCAGACGGGCAGCTGGAGATTTGGGAGCTGTGAGGAAGCAAGTGCGATTGGGGTGACACCTTTGAGGACTGGAGTATTTGTGATGTTGAAGTTGATGTGGAGGAGAGCACACTTAAAGGAGCACTTGATATCCGTTGAAGCACCTGCTGTTTTTGTGCCTCATCTGGAATTTGTAGCGATTGGCGTGGCCGTAAGAAAGGGATCTTATCACATTGTCCGCTAAAAGAAGTAGACATTTTAGTTTGGCTGGAAGATGGTCTTTCTTCTGCAGATGTTGCTGTTGCTTTAACTCCTACCCCACGGACACAACCTTTTTTCCCCTTCCCAACACGCCTATTCCCCTTTCCACCAGCAGCAGGCCTTTTTCCACTCATTTTGGTGGTTAACTAATTCACAACTCTGGAGTTGTTTGCACAAAAAAACAATGGATGGGAACCGAGCAGAGCTGAGTGACCAAACTGTGGTATTAGGCCAAAACTATTGGCTGGGTTAGATGCAGAAAAAAATTATATTCAGTTTGCATCCTGATGGAGGTCAGTATAGATGGACTAATAGAACAAGTCCCACACACAGCTAGAAGCCCAAATATTTTTTCAGAGGTAGATGCAGAAAAAAATTATTTTTAATTTGCAGCCTGATGGAGTTCAGTATGGATGGACTAATAGAGAAAGTCCAACACACTGCTAGAAGGCCAAATATTTTTTCAGAGCTAGATGCAGACAAAAAAATATTTTGAATTTGCAACCTGATGGAGGTCAGTATAGATGGACTAATAGAGAAAGTCCCACACACTGCTAGAAGGTCAAATATTTTTTCAGAGCTAGATGCAGATATAAATTATTTTTAATTTGCAACCTGATGGAGGTCAGTATAGATGGACTAATAGAGAAAGTCCCACACACTGCTAGAAGGCCAAATATTTTTTCAGAGCTAGATGCAGATAAAAATTATTTTTAATTTGCAACCTGATGGAGGTCAGTATAGATGGACTAATAGAGAAAGTCCCACACACTGCTAGAAGGCCAAATTTTTTTTCAGAGGTAGATGCAGAAAAAAATTATATTCAGTTTGCAACCTGATGGAGGTCTGTATAGATGGATTAATAGAACAAGTCCCACACACAGCTAGAAGCCCAATATTTTTTCAGAGGTAGATGCAGAAAAAAAAAATTTTCAGTTTGCAACCTGATGGAGGTCAGTATAGATGGACTAATAGAGAAAGTCCCAAACACTGCTAGAAGGCCAAATATTTTTTCAGAGCTAGATGCAGATAAAAAATATTTTTAATTTGCAACCTGATGGAGGTCAGTATAGATGGACTAATAGAGAAAGTCCCACACACTGCTAGAAGGCCAAATATTTTTTCAGAGCTAGATGCAGACAAAAAATTATTTTGAATTTGCAACCTGATGGAGGTCAGCATAGATGGACTAATAGAGAAAGTCCCACACACTGATAGAATGCCAAATATTTTTTCAGAGCTAGATGCAGACAAAAAATTATTTTTAATTTGCAACCTTATGGAGGTCAGTATAGATGGACTAATAGAGAAAGTCCCACACACTGCTAGAAGGCCAAATATTTTTTCAGACCTAGATGCAGATAAAAATACTTTTTAATTTGCAACCTGATGGAGGTCTGTATAGATGGACTAATAGAGAAAGTCCCACTCACTGCTAGAAGGCCAAATATTTTTTCAGAGCTAGATGCAGATAAAAATTATTTTTAATTTGCAACCTGATGGAGGTCAGTATAGATGGACTAATAGAGAAAGTCCCACACACTGCTAGAAGGCCAAATATTTTTTCAGAGCTAGATGCAGACAAAAAATTATTTTGAATTTGCAACCTGATGGAGGTCAGTATAGATGGACTAATAGAGAAAGTCCCACACACTGCTAGAAGTCCAAATATTTTTTCAGAGCTAGATGCAGACAAAAAATTATTTTTAATTTGCAACCTGATGGAGGTCAGTATAGATGGACTAATAGAGAAAGTCCCACACACTGCTAGAAGGCCAAATATTTTTTCAGAGCTAAATGCAGACAAAAAATTATTTTTAATTTGCAACCTGATGGAGGTCAGTATAGATGAACTAATAGAGAAAGTCCCACACACTGCTAGAAGGCCAAATATTTTTTCAGAGCTAGATGCAGATAAAAATTATTTTTAATTTGCAACCTGATGGAGGTCAGTATAGATGGACTAATAGAGAAAGTCCCACACACTGCTAGAAGGCCAAATATTTTTTCAGAGCTAGATGCAGACAAAAAATTATTTTGAATTTGCAACCTGATGGAGGTCAGTATAGATGGACTAATAGAGAAAGTCCCACACACTGCTAGAAGGCCAAATATTTTTTCAGAGCTAGATGCAGATAAAAATTATTTTTAATTTGCAACCTGATGGAGGTCAGTATAGATGGACTAATAGAGAAAGTCCCACACACTGCTAGAAGGCCAAATATTTTTTCAGAGCTAGATGCAGACAAAAAATGATTTTGAATTTGCAACCTGATGGAGGTCAGTATAGATGGACTAATAGAGAAAGTCCCACACACTGCTAGAAGGCCAAATTTTTTTTCAGAGGTAGATGCAGAAAAAAATTATATTCAGTTTGCAACCTGATGGAGGTCTGTATAGATGGATTAATAGAACAAGTCCCACACACAGCTGGAAGCCCAATATTTTTTCAGAGGTAGATGCAGAAAAAAAATATATTCAGTTTGCAACCTGATGGAGGTCAGTATAGATGGACTAATAGAGAAAGTCCCAAACACTGCTAGGAGGCCAAATATTTTTTCAGAGCTAGATGCAGATAAAAATTATTTTTAATTTGCAACCTGATGGAGGTCAGTATAGATGGACTAATAGAGAAAGTCCCACACACTGCTAGAAGGCCAAATATTTTTTCAGAGCTAGATGCAGACAAAAAATTATTTTGAATTTGCAACCTGATGGAGGTCAGTATAGATGGACTAATAGAGAAAGTCCCACACACTGCTAGAAGGCCAAATATTTTTTCAGAGCTAGATGCAGACAAAAAATTATTTTTAATTTGCAACCTTATGGAGGTCAGTATAGATGGACTAATAGAGAAAGTCCCACACACTGCTAGAAGGCCAAATATTTTTTCAGACCTAGATGCAGATAAAAATTCTTTTTAATTTGCAACCTGATGGAGGTCAGTATAGATGGACTAATAGAGAAAGTCCCAATCACTGCTAGAAGGCCAAATATTTTTTCAGAGCTAGATGCAGATAAAAATTATTTTTAATTTGCAACCTGATGGAGGTCAGTATAGATGGACTAATAGAGAAAGTCCCACACACTGCTAGAAGGCCAAATTTTTTTTCAGAGCTAGATGCAGACAAAAAATTATTTTGAATTTGCAACCTGATGGAGGTCAGTATAAATGGACTAATAGAGAAAGTCCTACACACTGCTTGAAGGCCAAATATTTTTTCAGAGCTAGATGCAGACAAAAAATAATTTTTAATTTGCAACCTGATGGAGGTCAGTATAGATGGGCTAATAGAGAAAGTCCCACACACTGCTAGAAGGCCAAATATTTTTTCAGAGCTAGATGCATAAAAAAATTATATTCAGTTTGCAACCTGATGGAGGTCAGTATAGATGGACTAATAGAACAAGTCCCACACACAGCTAGAAGCCCAAATATTTTTTCAGAGCTAGATGCAGACAAAAAATTATTTTTAATTTGCAACCTGATGGAGGTCAGTATAGATGGACTAATAGAGAAAGTCCCACACACTGCTAGAAGGCCAAATATTTTTTCAGAGCTAGATGCAGATAAAAATTATTTTTAATTTGCAACCTGATGGAGGTCAGTATAGATGGACTAATAGAGAAAGTCCCACATACTGCTAGAAGGCCAAATATTTTTTCAGAGCTAGATGCATAAAAAAATTATATTCAGTTTGCAACCTGATGGAGGTCAGTATAGATGGACTAATAGAACAAGTCCCACACACAGCTAGAAGCCCAAATATTTTTTCAGAGGTAGATGCAGAAAAAAATTATTTTTAATTTGCAGCCTGATGGAGGTCAGTATAGATGGACTAATAGAGAAAGTCCCACACACTGCTAGAAGGCCAAATATTTTTTCAGAGCTAGATGCAGACAAAAAATTATTTTGAATTTGCAACCTGATGGAGGTCAGTATAGATGGACTAATAGAGAAAGTCCCACACACTGCTAGAAGGCCAAATATTTTTTCAGAGCTAGATGCAGATAAAAATTATTTTTAATTTGCAACCTGATGGAGGTCAGTATAGATGGACTAATAGAGAAAGTCCCACACACTGCTAGAAGGCCAAATATTTTTTCAGAGCTAGATGCAGACAAAAAATTATTTTGAGTTTGCAACCTGATGGAGGTCAGTATAGATGGACTAATAGAGAAAGTCCCACACACTGCTAGAAGGCCAAATATTTTTTCAGAGCTAGATGCAGACAAAAAATTATTTTTAATTTGCAACCTGATGGAGGTCAGTATAGATGGACTAATAGAGAAAGTCCCACACACTGCTCGAAGGCCAAATATTTTTTCAGACCTAGATGCAGATAAAAATTATTTTTAATTTGCAACCTGATGGAGGTCAGTATAGATGGACTAATAGAGAAAGTCCCACTCACTGCTAGAAGGCCAAATATTTTTTCAGAGCTAGATGCAGATAAAAATTATTTTTAATTTGCAACCTGATGGAGGTCAGTATAGATGGACTAATAGAGAAAGTCCCACACACTGCTAGAAGGCCAAATATTTTTTCAGAGCTAGATGCAGACAAAAAATTGTTTTGAATTTGCAACCTGATGGAGGTCAGTATAGATGGACTAATAGAGAAAGTCCCACACACTGCTAGAAGGCCAAATATTTTTTCAGAGCTAGATGCAGACAAAAAATTATTTTGAATTTGCAACCTGATGGAGGTCAGTATAGATGGACTAATAGAGAAAGTCCCACACACTGCTAGAAGGCCAAATATTTTTTCAGAGCTAGATGCAGACAAAAAATGATTTTGAATTTGCAAACCGATGGAGGTCAGTATAGATGGACTAATAGAGAAAGTCCCACACACTGCTAGAAGGCCAAATATTTTTTCAGAGCTAGATGCAGACAAAAAATTATTTTGAATTTGCAACCTGATGGAGGTCAGTATAGATGGACTAATAGAGAAAGTCCCACACACTGCTAGAAGGCCAAATATTTTTTCAGAGCTAGATGCAGATAAAAATTATTTTTAATTTGCAACCTGATGGAGGTCAGTATAGATGGACTAATAGAGAAAGTCCCACACACTGCTAGAAGGTCAAATATTTTTTCAGAGCTAGATGCAGACAAAAAATGATTTTGAATTTGCAACCTGATGGAGGTCAGTATAGATGGACTAATAGAGAAAGTCCCACACACTGCTAGAAGGCCAAATTTTTTTTCAGAGGTAGATGCAGAAAAAAATTATATTCAGTTTGCAACCTGATGGAGGTCTGTATAGATGGATTAATAGAACAAGTCCCACACACAGCTAGAAGCCCAATATTTTTTCAGAGGTAGATGCAGAAAAAAAAAATTTTCAGTTTGCAACCTGATGGAGGTCAGTATAGATGGACTAATAGAGAAAGTCCCAAACACTGCTAGAAGGCCAAATATTTTTTCAGAGCTAGATGCAGATAAAAAATATTTTTAATTTGCAACCTGATGGAGGTCAGTATAGATGGACTAATAGAGAAAGTCCCACACACTGCTAGAAGGCCAAATATTTTTTCAGAGCTAGATGCAGACAAAAAATTATTTTGAATTTGCAACCTGATGGAGGTCAGCATAGATGGACTAATAGAGAAAGTCCCACACACTGCTAGAAGGCCAAATATTTTTTCAGAGCTAGATGCAGACAAAAAATTATTTTTAATTTGCAACCTTATGGAGGTCAGTATAGATGGACTAATAGAGAAAGTCCCACACACTGCTAGAAGGCCAAATATTTTTTCAGACCTAGATGCAGATAAAAATTCTTTTTAATTTGCAACCTGATGGAGGTCTGTATAGATGGACTAATAGAGAAAGTCCCACTCACTGCTAGAAGGCCAAATATTTTTTCAGAGCTAGATGCAGATAAAAATTATTTTTAATTTGCAACCTGATGGAGGTCAGTATAGATGGACTAATAGAGAAAGTCCCACACACTGCTAGAAGGCCAAATATTTTTTCAGAGCTAGATGCAGACAAAAAATTATTTTGAATTTGCAACCTGATGGAGGTCAGTATAGATGGACTAATAGAGAAACTCCCACACACTGCTAGAAGGCCAAATATTTTTTCAGAGCTAGATGCAGACAAAAAATTATTTTTAATTTGCAACCTGATGGAGGTCAGTATAGATGGACTAATAGAGAAAGTCCCACACACTGCTAGAAGGCCAAATATTTTTTCAGAGCTAAATGCAGACAAAAAATTATTTTTAATTTGCAACCTGATGGAGGTCAGTATAGATGGACTAATAGAGAAAGTCCCACACACTGCTAGAAGGCCAAATATTTTTTCAGAGCTAGATGCAGATAAAAATTATTTTTAATTTGCAACCTGATGGAGGTCAGTATAGATGGACTAATAGAGAAAGTCCCACACACTGCTAGAAGGCCAAATATTTTTTCAGAGCTAGATGCAGACAAAAAATGATTTTGAATTTGCAACCTGATGGAGGTCAGTATAGATGGACTAATAGAGAAAGTCCCACACACTGCTAGAAGGCCAAATTTTTTTTCAGAGGTAGATGCAGAAAAAAATTATATTCAGTTTGCAACCTGATGGAGGTCTGTATAGATGGATTAATAGAACAAGTCCCACACACAGCTGGAAGCCCAATATTTTTTCAGAGGTAGATGCAGAAAAAAAATATATTCAGTTTGCAACCTGATGGAGGTCAGTATAGATGGACTAATAGAGAAAGTCCCAAACACTGCTAGGAGGCCAAATATTTTTTCAGAGCTAGATGCAGATAAAAATTATTTTTAATTTGCAACCTGATGGAGGTCAGTATAGATGGACTAATAGAGAAAGTCCCACACACTGCTAGAAGGCCAAATTTTTTTTCAGAGCTAGATGCAGACAAAAAATTATTTTGAATTTGCAACCTGATGGAGGTCAGTATAGATGGACTAATAGAGAAAGTCCTACACACTGCTTGAAGGCCAAATATTTTTTCAGAGCTAGATGCAGACAAAAAATAATTTTTAATTTGCAACCTGATGGAGGTCAGTATAGATGGGCTAATAGAGAAAGTCCCACACACTGCTAGAAGGCCAAATATTTTTTCAGAGCTAGATGCATAAAAAAATTATATTCAGTTTGCAACCTGATGGAGGTCAGTATAGATGGACTAATAGAACAAGTCCCACACACAGCTAGAAGCCCAAATATTTTTTCAGAGCTAGATGCAGACAAAAAATTATTTTTAATTTGCAACCTGATGGAGGTCAGTATAGATGGACTAATAGAGAAAGTCCCACACACTGCTAGAAGGCCAAATATTTTTTCAGAGCTAGATGCAGATAAAAATTATTTTTAATTTGCAACCTGATGGAGGTCAGTATAGATGGACTAATAGAGAAAGTCCCACATACTGCTAGAAGGCCAAATATTTTTTCAGAGCTAGATGCATAAAAAAATTATATTCAGTTTGCAACCTGATGGAGGTCAGTATAGATGGACTAATAGAACAAGTCCCACACACAGCTAGAAGCCCAAATATTTTTTCAGAGGTAGATGCAGAAAAAAATTATTTTGAATTTGCAGCCTGATGGAGGTCAGTATACATGGACTAATAGAGAAAGTCCCACACACTGCTAGAAGGCCAAATATTTTTTCAGAGCTAGATGCAGACAAAAAATTATTTTGAATTTGCAACCTGATGGAGGTCAGTATAGATGTACTAATAGAGAAAGTCCCACACACTGCTAGAAGGCCAAATATTTTTTCAGAGCTAGATGCAGACAAAAAATTATTTTGAATTTGCAACCTGATGGAGGTCAGTATAGATGGACTAATAGAGAAAGTCCCACACACTGCTAGAAGGCCAAATATTTTTTCAGAGCTAGATGCAGATAAAAATTATTTTTAATTTGCAACCTGATGGAGGTCAGTATAGATGGACTAATAGAGAAAGTCCCACACACTGCTAGAAGGTCAAATATTTTTTCAGAGCTAGATGCAGACAAAAAATGATTTTGAATTTACAACCTGATGGAGGTCAGTATAGATGAACTAATAGAGAAAGTCCCACACACTGCTAGAAGGCCAAATATTTTTTCAGAGCTAGATGCAGACAAAAAATTATTTTTAATTTGCAACCTGATGGAGGTCAGTATAGATGGACTAATAGAGAAAGTCCACACACACCTAGAAGGCCAAATTTTTTTTCAGAGGTAGATGCAGAAAAAAATTATATTCAGTTTGCAACCTGATGGAGGTCTGTATAGATGGATTAATAGAACAAGTCCCACACACAGCTAGAAGCCCAATATTTTTTCAGAGGTAGATGCAGTAAAAAAATATATTCAGTTTGCAACCTGATGGAGGTCAGTATAGATGGACTAATAGAGAAAGTCCCAAACACTGCTAGAAGGCCAAATATATTTTCAGAGCTAGATGCAGATAAAAAATATTTTTAATTTGCAACCTGATGGAGGTCAGTATAGATGGACTAATAGAGAAAGTCCCACACACTGCTAGAAGGCCAAATATTTTTTCAGAGCTAGATGCAGACAAAAAATTATTTTGAATTTGCAACCTGATGGAAGTCAGCATAGATGGACTAATAGAGAAAGTCCCACACACTGCTAGAAGGCCAAATATTTTTTCAGAGCTAGATGCAGACAAAAAATTATTTTGAATTTGCAACCTTATGGAGGTCAGTATAGATGGACTAATAGAGAAAGTCCCACACACTGCTAGAAGGCCAAATATTTTTTCAGACCTAGATGCAGATAAAAATTCTTTTTAATTTGCAACCTGATGGAGGTCAGTATAGATGGACTAATAGAGAAAGTCCCACTCACTGCTAGAAGGCCAAATATTTTTTCAGAGCTAGATGCAGATAAAAATTATTTTTAATTTGCAACCTGATGGAGGTCAGTATAGATGGACCAATAGAGAAAGTCCCACACACTGCTAGAAGGCCAAATATTTTTTCAGAGCTAGATGCAGACAAAAAATTATTTTGAATTTGCAACCTGATGGAGGTCAGTATAGATGGACTAATAGAGAAAGTCCCACACACTGCTAGAAGGCCAAATATTTTTTCAGAGCTAGATGCAGACAAAAAATAATTTTTAATTTGCAACCTGATGGAGGTCAGTATAGATGGACTAATAGAGAAAGTCACACACACTGCTAGAAGGCCAAATATTTTTTCAGAGCTAAATGCAGACAGAAAATTATTTTTAATTTGCAACCTAATGGAGGTCAGTATAGATGGACTAATAGAGAAAGTCCCACACACTGCTAGAAGGCCAAATATTTTTTCAGAGCTAGATGCAGATAAAAATTATTTTTAATTTGCAACCTGATGGAGGTCAGTATAGATGGACTAATAGAGAAAGTCCCACACTGCTAGAAGGCCAAATATTTTTTCAGAGCTAGATGCAGACAAAAAATTATTTTGAATTTGCAACCTGATGGAGGTCAGTATAGATGGACTAATAGAGAAAGTCCCACACACTGCCAGAAGGCCAAATATTTTTTCAGAGCTAGATGCAGACAAAAAATTATTTTTAATTTGCAACCTTATGGAGAAAAGTATAGATGGACTAATAGAGAAAGTCCCACACACTGCTAGAAGGCCAAATATTTTTTCAGACCTAGATGCAGATAAAAATTCTTTTTAATTTGCAACCTGATGGAGGTCTGTATAGATGGACTAATAGAGAATGTCCCACTCACTGCTAGAAGTCCAAATATTTTTTCAGAGCTAGATGCAGATAAAAATTATTTTTAATTTGCAACCTGATGGAGGTCAGTATAGATGGACTAATAGAGAAAGTCCCACACACTGCTAGAAGGCCAAATATTTTTTCAGAGCTAGATGCAGACAAAAAATTATTTTGAATTTGCAACCTGATGGAGGTCAGTATAGATGGACTAATAGAGAAAGTCCCACACACTGCTAGAAGGCCAAATATTTTTTCAGAGCTAGATGCAGACAAAAAATTATTTTTAATTTGCAACCTGATGGAGGTCAGTATAGATGGACTAATAGAGAAAGTCCCACACACTGCTAGAAGGCCAAATATTTTTTCAGAGCTAGATGCAGACAAAAAATTATTTTTAATTTGCAACCTGATGGAGGTCAGTATAGATGGACTAATAGAGAAAGTCCCACACACTGCTAGAAGGCCAAATATTTTTTCAGAGCTAAATGCAGACAAAAAATTATTTTTAATTTGCAACCTGATGGAGGTCAGTATAGATGGACTAATAGAGAAAGTCCCACACACTGCTAGAAGGCCAAATATTTTTTCAGAGCTAGATGCAGATAAAAATTATTTTTAATTTGCAACCTGATGGAGGTCAGTATAGATGGACTAATAGAGAAAGTCCCACACACTGCTAGAAGGCCAAATATTATTTCAGAGCTAGATGCAGACAAAAAATTATTTTGAATTTGCAACCTGATGGAGGTCAGTATAGATGGACTAATAGAGAAATTCCCACACACTGCTAGAAGGCCAAATATTTTTTCAGAGCTAGATGCAGACAAAAAATTATTTTTAATTTGCAACCTGATGGAGGTCAGTATAGATGGACTAATAGAGAAAGTCCCACACACTGCTAGAAGGCCAATTTTTTTTTCAGAGGTAGATGCAGAAAAAAATTATATTCTGTTTGCAACCTGATGGAGGTCTGTATAGATGGATTAAAAGAACAAGTCCCACACACAGCTAGAAGCCCAATATTTTTTCAGAGGTAGATGCAGAAAAAAAATATATTCAGTTTGCAACCTGATGGAGGTCAGTATAGATGGATTAATAGAGAAAGTCCCAAACACTGCTGGAAGGCCAAATATTTTTTCAGAGCTAGATGCAGATAAAAATTATTTTTAGTTTGCAACCTGATGGAGGTCAGTATAGATGGACTAATAGAGAAAGTCCCACACACTGCTAGAAGGCCAAATATTTTTTCAGAGCTAGATGCAGACAAAAAATTATTTTGAGTTTGCAACCTGATGGAGGTCAGTATAGATGGACTAATAGAGAAAGTCCCACACACTGCTAGAAGGCCAAATATTTTTTCAGAGCTAGATGCAGACAAAAAATTATTTTTAATTTGCAACCTGATGGAGGTCAGTATAGATGGACTAATAGAGAAAGTCCCACACACTGCTCGAAGGCCAAATATTTTTTCAGACCTAGATGCAGATAAAAATTATTTTTAATTTGCAACCTGATGGAGGTCAGTATAGATGGACTAATAGAGAAAGTCCCACTCACTGCTAGAAGGCCAAATATTTTTTCAGAGCTAGATGCAGATAACAATTATTTTTAATTTGCAACCTGATGGAGGTCAGTATAGATGGACTAATAGAGAAAGTCCCACACACTGCTAGAAGGCCAAATATTTTTTCAGAGCTAGATGCAGACAAAAAATTATTTTGAATTTGCAACCTGATGGAGGTCAGTATAGATGGACTAATAGAGAAAGTCCCACACACTGCTAGAAGGCCAAATATTTTTTCAGAGCTAGATGCAGATAAAAATTATTTTTAATTTGCAACCTGATGGAGGTCAGTATAGATGGACTAATAGAGAAAGTCCCACACACTGCTAGAAGGTCAAATATTTTTTCAGAGCTAGATGCAGACAAAAAATGATTTTGAATTTGCAACCTGATGGAGGTCAGTATAGATGGACTAATAGAGAAAGTCCCACACACTCCTAGAAGGCCAAATATTTTTTCAGAGCTAGATGCAGACAAAAAATTATTTTTAACTTGCAACCTGATGGAGGTCAGTATAGATGGACTAATAGAGAAAGTCCCACACACTGCTAGAAGGCCAAATTTTTTTTCAGAGGTAGATGCAGAAAAAAATTATATTCAGTTTGCAACCTGATGGAGGTCTGTATAGATGGATTAATAGAACAAGTCCCACACACAGCTAGAAGCCCAATATTTTTTCAGAGGTAGATGCAGAAAAAAAAAATATTCAGTTTGCAACCTGATGGAGGTCAGTATAGATGGACTAATAGAGAAAGTCCCAAACACTGCTAGAAGGCCAAATATTTTTTCAGAGCTAGATGCAGATAAAAAATATTTTTAATTTGCAACCTGATGGAGGTCAGTATAGATGAACTAATAGAGAAAGTCCCACACACTGCTAGAAGGCCAAATATTTTTTCAGAGCTAGATGAAGACAAAAAATTATTTTGAATTTGCAACCTGATGGAGGTCAGCATAGATGGACTAATAGAGAAAGTCCCACTCACTGCTAGAAGGCCAAATATTTTTTCAGAGCTAGATGCAGATAAAAATTATTTTTAATTTGCAACCTGATGGAGGTCAGTATAGATGGACTAATAGAGAAAGTCCCACACACTGCTAGAAGGCCAAATATTTTTTCAGAGCTAGATGCAGACAAAAAATTATTTTGAATTTGCAACCTGATGGAGGTCAGTATAGATGGACTAATAGAGAAAGTCCCACACACTGCTAGAAGGCCAAATATTTTTTCAGAGCTAGATGCAGATAAAAATTATTTTTAATTTGCAACCTTATGGAGGTCAGTATAGATGGACTAATAGAGAAAGTCCCACACACTGCTAGAAGGCCAAATATTTTTTCAGACCTAGATGCAGATAAAAATTCTTTTTAATTTGCAACCTGATGGAGGTCTGTATAGATGGACTAATAGAGAAAGTCCCACTCACTGCTAGAAGGCCAAATATTTTTTCAGAGCTAGATGCAGATAAAAATTATTTTTAATTTGCAACCTGATGGAGGTCAGTATAGATGGACTAATAGAGAAAGTCCCACACACTGCTAGAAGGCCAAATATTTTTTCAGAGCTAGATGCAGACAAAAAATTATTTTGAATTTGCAACCTGATGGAGGTCAGTATAGATGGACTAATAGAGAAAGTCCCACACACTGCTAGAAGGCCAAATATTTTTTCAGAGCTAGATGCAGACAAAAAATTATTTTTAATTTGCAACCTGATGGAGGTCAGTATAGATGGACTAATAGAAAAAGTCCCACACACTGCTAGAAGGCCAAATATTTTTTCAGAGCTAAATGCAGACAAAAAATTATTTTTAATTTGCAACCTGATGGAGGTCAGTATAGATGGACTAATAGAGAAAGTCCCACACACTGCTAGAAGGCCAAATATTTTTTCAGAGCTAGATGCAGAAAAAATTATTTTTAATTTGCAACCTGATGGAGGTCAGTATAGATGGACTAATAGAGAAAGTCCCACACACTGCTAGAAGGCCAAATATTTTTTCAGAGCTAGATGCAGACAAAAAATTATTTTGAATTTGCAACCTGATGGAGGTCAGTATAGATGGACTAATAGAGAAAGTCCCACACACTGCTAGAAGGCCAAATATTTTTTCAGAGCTAGATGCAGATAAAAATTATTTTTAATTTGCAACCTGATGGAGGTCAGTATAGATGGACTAATAGAGAAAGTCCCACACACTGCTAGAAGGCCAAATATATTTTCAGAGCTAGATGCAGACAAAAAATGATTTTGAATTTGCAACCTGATGGAGGTCAGTATAGATGGACTAATAGAGAAAGTCCCACACACTGCTAGAAGGCCAAATTTTTTTTCAGAGGTAGATGCACAAAAAAATTATATTCAGTTTGCAACCTGATGGAGGTCTGTATAGATGGATTAATAGAACAAGTCCCACACACAGCTGGAAGCCCAATATTTTTTCAGAGGTAGATGCAGAAAAAAAATATATTCAGTTTGCAACCTGATGGAGGTCAGTATAGATGGACTAATAGAGAAAGTCCCAAACACTGCTAGGAGGCCAAATATTTTTTCAGAGCTAGATGCAGATAAAAATTATTTTTAATTTGCAACCTGATGGAGGTCAGTATAGATGGACTAATAGAGAAAGTCCCACACACTGCTAGAAGGACAAATATTTTTTCAGAGCTAGATGCAGACAAAAAATTATTTTGAATTTGCAACCTGATGGAGGTCAGTATAGATGGACTAATAGAGAAAGTCCCACACACTGCTAGAAGGCCAAATATTTTTTCAGAGCTAGATGCAGACAAAAAATTATTTTTAATTTGCAACCTTATGGAGGTCAGTATAGATGGACTAATAGAGAAAGTCCCACACACTGCTAGAAGGCCAAATATTTTTTCAGACCTAGATGCAGATAAAAATTCTTTTTAATTTGCAACCTGATGGAGGTCAGTATAGATGGACTAATAGAGAAAGTCCCAATCACTGCTAGAAGGCCAAATATTTTTTCAGAGCTAGATGCAGATAAAAATTATTTTTAATTTGCAACCTGATGTAGGTCAGTATAGATGGACTAATAGAGAAAGTCCCACACACTGCTTGAAGGCCAAATATTTTTTCAGAGCTAGATGCAGACAAAAAATAATTTTTAATTTGCAACCTGATGGAGGTCAGTATAGATGGGCTAATAGAGAAAGTCCCACACACTGCTAGAAGGCCAAATATTTTTTCAGAGCTAGATGCATAAAAAAATTATATTCAGTTTGCAACCTGATGGAGGTCAGTATAGATGGACTAATAGAACAAGTCCCACACACAGCTAGAAGCCCAAATATTTTTTCAGAGCTAGATGCAGACAAAAAATTATTTTTAATTTGCAACCTGATGGAGGTCAGTATAGATGGACTAATAGAGAAAGTCCCACACACTGCTAGAAGGCCAAATATTTTTTCAGAGCTAGATGCAGATAAAAATTATTTTTAATTTGCAACCTGATGGAGGTCAGTATAGATGGACTAATAGAGAAAGTCCCACATACTGCTAGAAGGCCAAATATTTTTTCAGAGCTAGATGCATAAAATAATTATATTCAGTTTGCAACCTGATGGAGGTCAGTATAGATGGACTAATAGAACAAGTCCCACACACAGCTAGAAGCCCAAATATTTTTTCAGAGGTAGATGCAGAAAAAAATTATTTTTAATTTGCAGCTTGATGGAGGTCAGTATAGATGGACTAATAGAGAAAGTCCCACACACTGCTAGAAGGCCAAATATTTTTTCAGAGCTAGATGCAGACAAAAAATTATTTTGAATTTGCAACCTGATGGAGGTCAGTATAGATGTACTAATAGAGAAAGTCCCACACACTGCTAGAAGGCCAAATATTTTTTCAGAGCTAGATGCAGATATAAATTATTTTTAATTTGCAACCTGATGGAGGTCAGTATAGATGGACTAATAGAGAAAGTCCCACACACTGCTAGAAGGCCAAATATTTTTTCAGAGCTAGATGCAAATATAAATTATTTTTAATTTGCAACCTGATGGAGGTCAGTATAGATGGACCAATAGAATGATGCTATGCCCAAAAGATTTTACTTCACTAGGTGCAGTAAAAAAATTGTTATTCTATACACAGGTGGTATATCTTGCAACACAGATAGGCTACTCCACTGACTAACACACTCTGCAATAGGCCAAAAAGGATTAGCTTTGCTAGATTCAGCCAAATGCTGTGAAAAAAACTTGCACAGCACTTTCACAGACCTGTCTGGCACAAACTGATAGGAACTGATGTAACCTAGTCCTGAAAAGGACTGCAATTACAATTAGTCTTTACTCCCACAATCTATCTATTTAAGAGCACAGACCTGCCTGATAAAAGTCGTAGGAAATGCTGTAACCTAGTCCTTAAAAGGACTGCAATCACAACTATTCCCTACTCCCAAGCTATCTGTAGATTTGTGCGAAAATTGGCTTGAAATTAACAAGGTATAGCGCACACAGCAACAGCGGTGCCGTCTAACACGCAGCTGCAGCAGTGAGAAAATGGTGGCGATGGGGAAAATGGCTGGGTCTTATAGGGCAAGGACATGTGACATACACTGCCAATGACACATGCCCTTGCTTGTGTGAAAAAAAGCACTTCGCTCCGTGTGTGCGCTGCTGATAGGCTGACAGATTGCACCTCCCCACTGCAAATGCGGGAAAGAGAAAAAAAATGGAGTTTTTCATTATTCCTGCAGAGATCCATCCCTGCCCCTCCCCCCACCCCGCTGTACACTCAAACTGCGTATTAACATTAATTTTCATCATTACTGAGAAAAAATCCAGTTATGATTTTGGTGCACGAACAGTTATCGAACATAACCTCGAACAGCCGAATTTTTCTCAAATCGTTCGTGTTCGCCGAACGGCTTGTACACAGCCCAAAACAGCTCGAATTTGAGAATGGCGAACAGTTCAAGTGGAACAACGCTCATCTCTACCGTTGATATGCAGATGTCACATGTGCACGTCTTTTCAAAAGGAAAAAAATGGGGAGGGAAAGGAAAGATTTTAAAAACAAAAATCCAAATGACAATAGCAGCAGCCAAAATGTCAACGGAACCAGGGATTCCCAGCCAGTCTCCCATGCCAGTACTTACCCGGCCTCAAGCTGTATAGCAGCTGTGATCTGACGAGGGTAGGCACATTCAGCTTAAAATAGCCGTTGACGTGCAGATGTCACTTGTGCGCGTCTTTTCAAAAGGAATAAAATGGGGAGGGAAAGGTTGGATTTTAAAAACAAAAATCCAAAAGTCCAAATGACAATAGCAGCAGCCAAAATGTCAACGGAACAGGGGATTCCCAGCCTGTCTCCCATGCCAGTACTTGCCTGGCCTCAAACTGCATAGTGGCTGTGATCTGACGAGGGTAGGTACTTTCAGCTTAAAATGGCCTTTGATGTGCGAATGTCACATGTGCGCATCTTTTCAAAAGGAATAAAATGGGGAGGGGAAGTTAAGATTTTAAAAACAAAAATTCAAAAATCCAAATGACAATAGCAGCAGCCAAAATATCAACAGAACCAGGGATTCCCAGCCAGTCTCCCATGCCAGTACTTGCCCAGCCTCAAGGTGCGTAGCAGCTGCAATCTGATGAGTGCAGGCACATTCAGCTTAGAATGGACGTTAACATACAGATGTCATATGTGCGTGTCTTTTCAAAAGGAACAAAATAGGGAGGGAAAGGTTAGATTTTAAAAACAAATATCCAAAAATCCAAATGACAATAGCAGCAGCCAAAATTTCAATGGAACCGGGAACTCCCAGCCAGTCTCACATACCAGTAATTGCCCAGCCTCAAGCTGTGTAGCGGCTGCGATCTGACGAGGGCAGACACATACAGCAGAGTATTGCCATTAGCATGCAGGTCTCACATGTGCGCGTCTTTTCAAATGGAATAAAATGGGGAGGGAAAGGTTAGATTTTAAAAAAAAAATCCAAATGACAACAGCAGCAGCCAAAATGTCAATGGAAGCAGGGATTCCCAGCCAGTTTCCCATGCCGGTACACGCCCGGCCTCAAGCTGCGCAGCGGATTTAATCTGACGAAGGCAGGCACATTCAGCTTTGATTGGCCGTTGACATGCAAATATCACATTTGCGCTTCTTTTCAAAAGGAATAAAATGGGGAGGGAAAGGTTAGATTTTAAAATCAAAAATCCAAATGACAATAGCAGCAGCCAAAATGTCAATGGAACCAAGCATTCCCAGCCACTCTCCCATGCCAGTACTGGCCCAGCCTCAAGCTGCTTAGCAGCTGCAATATGACAAGGACAGGCACATTCAGCTTAGAAAGGCCGTTGATGTACAGATGTCATATGTGCATGTCTTTTCAAAAGAAATAAAATGGGGAGGAAAAAGTTAGATTTTAAAAAAAAAAATCCAAAAATCCAAATGACAATAGCAGCAGCCAAAATGTCAACGGAATCAGGGATTCCCAGCCAGTCTCCCATGCCATTACTTGCCTGGCCTCAAGATGCCTAGCGGCTGCGATTTGACGAGAGTAAGCACACTCAGCTTAGAATGGCTGTTGATGAGCAGTTGTCACATGTGCGTGTCTTTTCAAAAGGAATAAAATGGGGAGGGAAGGGTCATGTTTTTAAAAACAAAAATCCAAAAATCCAAATGGCAATATCAGCAGACAAAATTTCAACGGAACTGTGGATTCCCAGCCAGTCTCCAAAGCCAGTACTTGCCCAGCCTCAAGCTGTGTAGCTGCTGCAATCTGACCAGAGTAGGCACATTCAGCTTAGAATGGCCGGTTACGTGCAGCTGTCACATGTGTGCGTCTTTTTAAAAGGAATAAAATGGGGAGGAAAAGGTTAGATTTTAAAAACAAAAATCCAAATGATAGTAACAGCAGCCAGAATGACAATGGATCTGGTGATTCCCAGCCAGTCTCCCATGCCGGTACTTGCCCGATCAAAAGCTGTTTAGTGGCTGCGATCTGACGAGGGTAGTCACATTCAACTTAGAATGGCCGTTGACGTACAGATGACACATGTGCGCGTCTTTTCAAAATGAATAAAATGGGGAGAGAAAGGTTAAATTTTAAAAACAAAAATCCAAATGACAATAGCATCAGCCAAAATGTCAACAGAACCGGTGATTCCCAACCACTCTCCCATGCCGATACTTGCCCAGCCTCACGCTGCATAGCGGCTGCGATCTGACAAGGGCAGGCACATTCAGCTTAGAATGCCCGTTGACGCACAGATGTCACATGTGCGCGTCTTTTCAAAAGGAATAAAATGGGGAGGGAAAGGTTAAATTTTAAAAACAAAAATCCAAATGACAATAGCAGCAGCCAAAATGTCAATGGAACTGGGTATTCCCAGCCAGTCACCCATGCCAGTTCTCGCCCGGCCTCAAGCTGAGTAGCAGCTGCCATCTGACGAGAGAAGGCACATTCAGCTTAGAATGACCGTTGATATGCAGATGTCACATGTGCGCGTCTTTTCAAAAGGAAAAAAATGGGGAGGGAAAGGTTATATTTTAAAAACAGAAATCCAAATGACAATAGCAGCAGCCAAAATTTCAACGGAACCAGGGATTCCCAGCCAGTCTCCCATTCCAGTACTTGCCCAGCCTCAAGCTGTGTAGCGGCTGCGATATGACAAAGGCAGACACATTCAGCTTAGTATGGCCACTAACATGCAGATGTCACATGTGCGTGTCTTTTCAAAAGGAATAAAATGGAGAGAAAAAAGTTAGATTTTAAAAACAAAAATCCAAAAACACAAATGACAATAGCAGCAACCAAAATGTCTACGGAACTGGGGATTCACAGCCAGCCACCCATTCTGGTACTTGCCCAACCTCAAGCTGTGTAGCAGCTGTGATATGACAAGGGCTAGCACATTCAGCTTAGAAGGGTCATTGACTTGCAGATGGCACATGTGCGTGTCTTTTCAAAAGGAATAAAATGGGGAGGGAAAGGTTAGAATTTAAAAACAAAAATCCAAATGACAACAGCAGCAGCCAAAATGCCAACAGAAGCGGGGAGTCCCAGCCAGTCTCCCATGATGGTACTTGCCCAACCTCAAGCTGCGTAGTGGTTGTGATCTGACGAGGGCAGGCACATTCAGCTTTGAATGGCCGTTGACATGAAAATATCACATTTGCGCTTCTTTTTAAAAGGAATAAAATGGGGAGGGAAAAGTTAGATTTTATAATCAAAAATCCAAAAATCCAAATGACAATAGCAGCAGCCAAAATGTCAACGGAACCAGGGATTCCCAGCCAGTATCCCTTGCCGATACTTCCCCGGCCTCAAGCTGTGTAGAGGCTGCGATCTGACGAGGGCAGCCACATTCAGCTTAGAATGGCCTTTGACGTGCAGGTGGCACATGTGCTTGTCTTTTCAAAATAAATAAAATAGGGAGGGAAAGGTTAGATTTAAAAAAAAAAAAATTCAAATGAAAATAGCAGCAGCTGAAATGTCAACAGAATCGGGGATTCCCAGCCAGTCTCCTATGCTGGTACTTAACCAACCACAAGCAGCATAGCAGCTGAGATCTGACAAAGGCAGGCACATTCAGCTTAGAATGGCCGTTGACGTGCAGATGTCACATGTGCGTGTCTTTTCAAAAGGAATAAAATGGGGAGGAAAAAGTTAGATTTAAAAAAAAAAAAAAAAAAAAATCCAAATGACAATAGCAGCAGCCAAAATGTTAATGGAACCGTGGATTCCCAGCCAGTCTCCCATGCCAGTACTTGCCCAGCCTCAAGCTGTGTAGCAGCTGCAATCTGACCAGGGCAGGCACATTCAGCTTAGAATGGCCATTGACGTGCAGCTGTCACATGTGTGTGTCTTTTTAAAAGGAATAAAATGGGGAGGAAAAAGTTAGATTTTAAAAAAAAAAATCCAAAAATCCAAATGACAATAGCAGCAGCCAAAATGTCAATGGAATCAGGGATTCCCAGCCAGTCTCCCATGCCATTACTTGCCTGGCCTCAAGCTGCCTAGCGGCTGCAATCTGACGAGGGTAAGAACATTCAGCTTAGAATAGCTGTTGATGAGCAGTTGTCACATGTGCGTGTCTTTTCAAAAGGAATAAAATGGGGAGGGAAGAGTCATGTTTTTAAAAACAAAAATTCAAAAATCCAAATGTCAATAGCAGCAGCCAAAATTTCAACGGAACTGTCGATTCCCAGCCAGTCTCCCAAGCCAGTACTTGCCCAGCCTCAAGCTGTGTAGCTGCTGCAATCTGACCAGAGTAGGCACATTCAGCTTAGAATGGCCGTTGACGTGCAGATGTCACATGTGCGCGTCTTTTCAAAAGAAATAAAATGGGGAGGGAAAGGTTAGATTTTAAAAACAAAAATCCAAATGACAATAGCAGCAGCCAAAATATCAACGGAACCAGGGATTCCCAGCCAGTCTCCCATTCCAGTACTTGCCCAGCCTCAAGCTGTGTAGCGGCTGCGATCTGACAAAGGCAGACACATTCAGCTTAGTATGGCCATTAACATGCAGATGTCACATGTGCGCGTCTTTTCAAAAGGAATAAAATGGAGAGAAAAAGGATAGATTTTAAAAACTAAAATCCAAATGACAATAGCAGCAGCCATAATGTCAACGGAACCGGGGACTTCCAGCCAGTCTACCATGCCGGTACTTGCCTGGCCTCAAGCTGCATAGCGGCAGCAATCTGACGATGGCAGGCACAATCAGCTTAGAATGGCCGTTGATGTATGGATGTCACATGTGCACGTCTTTTCAAAAGGAATATAATGGGGAGGGAAATGTTAGATTTTAAAAACAAAAATCCAAATGACAATAGCAGCAGCCAAAATGTTATCGGAACTGGGGATTCCCAGCCAGTCTCCCATGCCGGTACTTGCCCAGCCTCAAGGTGCGCAGCGGCTGCAATCTGATGAGGGCAGGCACATTCAGCTTAGAATGGCCGTAGACATGCAAATGTCACATGTGCCCGTCTTTTCAAAAGGAATAAAATTGGTAGGGAAAAGTTAGATTTTAAAAACAAAAATCCAAATGACAATAGCTGCAGCCAAACTGTCATTGGAACCAGGGATTCCCAGAGAGTCTCCCATACCAGTACTTGCTCAGCCACAAGCTGCATAGCGGCTGCGATCTAATGAGGGAAGGCACAATCAGCTAAGAATGGCCGTTGACGTGCTGATGTCACATGTGCGCGTCTTTTCAAAAGGAATAAAATGGGGAGGGAAAGATTATATTTTAAAAACAAAAATCCAAATGACAACAGCTGAAGCCAAAATGCCAACAGAAGAGGGTATTCCCAGCCAGTCCTCCATGCCGGTAATTGCACATCCTCAAGCTGCGTAGCGGCTGCGATCGGATGAGGGTAGGGACATTCAGCTTAGAACGGCCATTGAAGTGCAGATGTCACATGTGCGTGTCATTTCAAAAGGAATAAAATCGGGAGGGAAAGGTTAGATTTTTAAAACAAAAATCCAAAAATCCAAATGACAATAGCAGCATCCAAGATGTCAACGGAACCAGGGATTCTCAGCCACTCTCCCATGCCTGTACTTGTCCGGTCTCAAGCTGCTTAGTGGCTTTGATCTGATGAGGGAAGGCACATTTGGCTTAGAATGGCCGTTGACGTGCAGATGTCACATGTGCGCATCTTTTCAAAAGGAATAAAATGGGGAGGGAAAGATTCCATTTTAAAAACAAAAATCCAAATGTCAATTGCAGCAGCCAAAATGTCGACAGAACCAGGGATTCCCAGCCAGTCTCCCACACCAGTACTTGCCTGGCCTCAAGCTGCATAGCAGCTGCAATCTGACAAGGCCAGGTACATTCAGCTTAGAATGGCTGTTGATGTGCAGATGTCACATGTGCGTGTCTTCTCAAAAGGAATAAATTGGGGAGGGAAAGGTTAAATTTTAAAAACAAATTCCAAAAATCCAAATGACATTAGCAGCAGCCAAAATGTCAACAGAACCTGGGATTCCCAGCCAGTCTCCCATGCCGGTACTTGCCCAGCCTCAAGGTGCGCAGCGGCTGCAATCTGATGAGGGCAGGCACATTCAGCTTAGAATGGCCGTAGACATGCAAATGTCACATGTGCCCGTCTTTTCAAAAGGAATAAAATGGGTAGGGAAAAGTTAGATTTTAAAAACAAAAATCCAAATGACAATAGCTGCAGCCAAACTGTCATCGGAACCAGGGATTCCCAGAGAGTCTCCCATACCAGTACTTGCTCAGCCACAAGCTGCATAGCGGCTGCGATCTAATGAGGGAAGGCACATTCAGCTTAGAATGGCCGTCGATGTGCAGATGTCACATGTGCGCATCTTTTCAAAAGGAATAAAATGGGGAGGGAAAGCTCATGTTTTTAAAAACAAAAATCCAAAAATCCAAATGACAATACCAGCAGCCAAAATGTCAATGGAACCAGGGATTCCCAGCCAGTCTCCCATGATGGTACTTGCCCAGCCTCAAGCTATGTAGCAGCTGCGATCTGATGAAGGAAGGCACACTCAGCTTAGAATGGCCGTTGATTGGAAGATTTCAAATGTGCACGTCTTTTCAAGAGGAATAAAATGGGGAGGGAAAGGTTAGATTTTAAAAACAAAAATCCAAATGACAATAGCAGCAGCCAGTCTTCCATGCCAGTACTTGCCTGACCTCAAGCCACGTAGCAGCTGCGATTTGACGAATTAAGGCACATTCAGCATAGAATGGCCGTTGACGTACTGATGTCACATGTGCGCGTCTTTTCAAAAGGAATAAAATGGGGAGGGAAAGGTTAGATTTTAAAAACAAAAATCCAAATGACAATAGCAGCAGCCAAAATGTCAACGGAACCGGGGATTCCTATCTAGTCTCCCACAAAGGTACTTGCCCAGCCTCAAGCTGCATAGCAGCTGCGATCTGACGAGGGAAGTCACAATTCAGCTTAGAATGGCCGGTGACCTGCAGATGTCACATGTGCGCGTCTTTTCACAAGGAATAAAATGGGGAGGGAAAGGTTAGATTTTAAAAACAAAAATCCAAATGACATTACCAGCAGCCAAAATGTCAATGGAATCGGGGATTCCCAACCAGTCATCCATGCTGATACTTGCCCAGCCTCAATCTGCATAACAGCTGCGCTCTGATGAGGGAAGGCACACTCAGCTCAGAATGGCCGTTGATGAGCAGATGTCACATGTGCGTGTGACACCCCAGGGGTCTAGTTGCCACAGTAATAGAGATATTATGTCTGAGAGCAAGTGGGAGGTTTCTCTGGTCAGGAGCCATAAGCATGCAACACTGCCCGCCCAGACCTGGGAGGGGAGGAATCTGCCCTTATAAACTGGGTCTGGGGCGGGATTAGGTGAGACAGAGACAGAGCCTGCAGAACAAGCAGAGCAGTCAGAGCCTAGAATGAAGCTGCAGACACAGGAAAAGCTACATCAGGAGCTCTGTAGGAGCAGAGGCAGAAGGCCAGGGGCTGTGAGCAGAGATATAGCTCGCCCTGGCTGAAGTTACTAAAACCGGACACAGGAGTCCGAGGCTGTGGGGACTGATATATTCCCAGCAGCAGAAACCAGCTGGCAGGGGATTCCAGGTCCTCTGGCCATAGAAGCCCGGAGGCTCAGTCACAAAGAAGGGACCATTTAGAAAAAAACGCAGCACTACTGGACCTGGGTGCATGAGTTGGGTCCAAAGCCTTGAAATGTCGCGATAACCTCAGCACACCAAATGTTATAATAAGATACTTTTATTTGCAGTCCACACTAAAGACGTTTCGGTCGACAAGAACTTCATCAGTCTACTGCATGTAAACAAAATGAACAGATATAGAATACAAACATTATAGTGATAATAAAGTCACAGATTATGTATACAAAACATATAAATAAAGGTCTATGTGTCTATGTAACCTTTTGTCCAACAGTTAATCAAAAAAAGGGGGCAACCTACCAAGTTACTGGGATTGGAGCAGGAAAAGAGAAGGAGATGGGACCCAATACAGGGATTCCTATGGAGAAAGTGCATACTATGAGGTAATGGAAGGATATATGGGGCTATAATGGGGTGAGGACTATAAGGGAGGTAGACATACCGTTTGTGCCATGAAGTATAGGACAGGTGCTGCATCGATCGCGGTATCCACCGCTGGATGTGAGCAGTGGGCACGACTTGGAGACTGGCTACAAATATTATTAGAGGAGAGGAGGGTTTGGCTGCCAGCCAATGAGGAAGTTTGAATGTGCTGGTAATTAGCGCTCGATGCGGTGACGTCACAGGAAGTGACGCGAAAAAGGGAGTGCCGGCATCTGATTGGTCCGGCGCCGCGCATGCGCACGTGCGTGCGTGTCAGCCGACGTGTAGGTGCGTTCCAGGGACCAGGAAGTGGTTTCTGTATCGAAGTGATGTGTTCCACTGCCGGAAAAGAATGGCAAGGAGCGTTCCACCATCGAGAGAAGGGGTTGCAGAGTGCAGGAGGGATATAGGAGAATGAGGATGGGTATGGATCCTTCATCTGAAATATGAAATACAATGTTAAATCGAGTTATAAGACACAGTGCAGTAAAACACACAGGAATACTGCTATGATACCCTTATACAGCCAATCGCCACATTATAGATAAGCATACATGAATCTTGGTCCCTATTAATAAATGGCAAATGAATATCGGATTGCGGGTGTTAACTCCTTGTAATGTAAAAAGTATAAACATATAAATAAACCTAGGTCCCTATTGGGACGGATTGGGACCAGGTAGGTTTAGATGAATGATTGCAGATCATAGTCCTTGTTAAGTCCTTTGGGATGAAGGGACTGCAGTTCATGAATCCAGAATGCCTCTCTCTGCTTGAGGGTCTGGATTCGATTACCCCCATGACGGGGTGGTTTAATTTGCTCTATAACTTGAAACCGCAATTGGGACACATTGTGTCCTGCTGCCGTGAAGTGTTGGGGGAGAGGTAGAAGTACATTTTTGCATCTGATGGTAGATTTGTGCTTGGAGATTCTATCTTTAATGGGTTGGGTCGTTTCCCCCACGTAGACAAGGCCGCAAGGGCACTTAACTAGGTATACGACAAAATTTGTATCACAGGTGTAGTAATCCTTAATTGTATATTTCCTGCCTGTTTGTGGATGATGAATAGTATCGCCTCTAAGGATGTTATGGCACTGATGGCATTGGAGACATGGGAAGATTCCTTTCTTAGGAGTTTGTAGAAATCTTTGGCGGGAACCAAGGGACGTTGTCCCTATGTCAGCACGGACTAATGAGTCTCTGATGTTTGGTGCTCTTTTGAAGCACGGTAAGAAGGGTTAATGAAAGGATTTGATGGTGGGGTAACCTGTTTGGAGAATATTCCAATGTTTCCGTATCGTACGGTGTATAGTGTAAGCTAGGGGGTGATATGTGTGGACAAATGGAATGCGATCAGATGTGTCTGGTCGTGGTTGTGTGCGGCTGTCCTGTGACTCACGTAGAAGATACTGAGGGTATCCTCTTTCTTCAAATTTCCGTGTCATTTCTTTTAATCTGACTTCGCGTAATGTTGTATCGGACACAATGCGTTCAACCCTCTGAAATTGCGATTTGGGGATAGCATGTTTCATAGGGGCTGGGTGGTTGCTTGAAAAATGTAGTAATGTGTTGCGATCTGTGGGTTTCCTGTAGATGTCAGTGGTTAATAGTCCTTAGCCATCTTTGATGACTAAAGTATCTAGAAAGTTGATCTGGTGTGGGTGATAGTTCAGAGTGAAATGTAGACCAGGGCAGGCGGTGTTGAGGGACCTGCAGAATTCATCTAAGGTGTCCTGGGAACCTGTCCAGATGCAAAAGATGTCGTCTATGTAACGCTTCCATAAAATGGAATGCTCTTGGAACAGTTGATTCTTATATACAAACTGTGTCTCAAAAGTAGACATGTAACAGTTTGCGTAAGGGGGGGCTACATTTGAGCCCATTGCGGTCCCCTTGGTCTGCACGTAAAATGTATCCTGAAAGAGGAAGTAATTGTGTGTAAGAACTATTGTTAGTAGTTCTACGGCTAGATCTATAATCGATGGATTGGTGTTTGAGTCCTTCAGCATTTGTTCAACCGCTTGGATACCCCGGTCATGGGGAATCGATGTATAGAGACTTGTGACATCTAGGGACACTAAGATGGCTTCTGGAGGAACTTGTTTGAGTGCTTTCATAGTCTCTAAAAAGGCCCCTGTGTCTAATAGATAAGATGGACTTTTTTGGGTAAGTGGTGTAAGAATCTTTTCTAAGAAAATTGCAAGGGGTGATAAAATAGAATCCGTGGAGGCCACTATGGGGCGCCCAGGAGGTTGGGTGAGACTTTTGTGGATTTTGGGTAGGACATAAAATACCGGTATGATTGGATGTGGATTAATTAAATACTCGTACGTTTTCAAGTCAAATCACCTTGGCTGTTAAAAACCGTTGTAGTGTCGAAATGATGAGTGTCTGTGTTTTTGTAGTCGGGTCCGTAGAGAGTTTACGGTATGTGGACTCATCACTAAGTTGTCTCAAAATTTCCGAGATGTAATCGCACTTGTTCATGACTACTATCGCTCCACCTTTGTCAGCTGGCTTTATAATCAAATCTTTGTCCTCTTGCAGGCTCCGTAGGGCCTGTCGATCAAGGGGAGAGAGATTGGTCTGATAATGTGCCCTTCCCTAGTCGATATTGGAGCGTAATTGGTGAAACTGTTATGTTCTGCTACCAAAGCTAAGGAAAGAGAGGAGATCTGTCCCTACTATAGGACTCAGCTGAAACCCTACGATGTAACAGGAAACCTGATCCTGCGATCAGACCTGCTAAAGTCCTAATCTAGTCTGTACGGAGACCTATAGATGTGGGGAGGGAATCCCTACAAGTACTAAGGACTGGGAGGAATATGGGACACCTCCTAACAGAAATAGTAGCAGACAGACGAACAAACAAAATAGATAGAACATAGAGGTCCGTAGACCAAGCAAACTAACAGAGTTAGATACAGTGCACAGGCTAGCTAGAAAGTAGATATACAATGAAGTCCAGCAAAGCCAGAAGGGCGGAGCAGGCTT
The DNA here is from genome assembly GCF_046119375.1 of Phyllobates terribilis. NCBI lineage: Eukaryota > Metazoa > Chordata > Amphibia > Anura > Dendrobatidae > Phyllobates > Phyllobates terribilis. Next base: position 8,338,786 of record NW_027362792.1, read on the forward strand.
AAATAGACCAACAAGGTCATGAGACCAGCAAAGGAAAAAAAACCTAACAGCAAGGTTCTAACAGTACCCCCCCTTCTAAGAGGATCCTCCGGATCCCCTAGGACCAGGCTATCAGGAAATCTCCTGTGAAACGCTCTGATAAGTCTGGACGCGGAAACATCATCTGACCTCACCCAAGAGTTATCCTCGGGTCCGAAACCTTTCCAGGCCACAAGATACTGCAAACTACCTCTATACCGTCTAGAGTCAAGGATGCGAGAAATTTCATATTCCCCGTCCTCCACCACCGGAGGAACAGAGGCAGAGGCGTCACCATCCGACACAACAGCTTTCTTTAACAGAGAGACATGAAATACCGGATTAATTCTCCAGGAGGTAGGAACCTCCAACCTAACAGCAGATTGGTTGACAACCTGAAGCACCTTAAAGGGCCCTACAAACTTGGGACCCAATTTCTTAGAAGGAATCCTCAACCGCAGATTCCTAGAGGACAACCAAACCATGTCACCAACAGCGAACAAAACCTCCTGTCGTTTCCTATCAAAGTAGTCTTTAGATTTTCTGTTGGCCTCCTGAAGATTACCACGCACATCAGTCCAAACTCTTTCCAAATCACCGGAAAAATTCTCCTCCTCAGGCACGGCAGATCCCAACTTGGAGAATGACCCAAACGACGGATGTCTCCCAGAACAACAAAAAAAAAGGCGAACAACCAGCTGAAGAAGATGTATGATTGTTCAGAGCAAATTCGGCAAGTGGCAGAAACTCAGACCACCCCTCTTGATTGTCTGCCACAAAACAACGCAAGAACTGCTCAACATCCTGGTTTTTCCTTTCTGTCTGGCCATTAGATTCAGGATGATATCCGGACGAAAACGACAAATGAATTCCCAACCTGTCACAAAAGGCACGCCAAAAACGAGCCACGAATTGAGGACCCCTATCAGAAACAATGTCAGTAGGAACGCCATGAAGTCTGACAATTTCCTTGACAAAGGCCTTAGCGAGAGTTTTCGCGCAGGGCAGTTTGACAAAGGGAACCAAGTGACACATCTTGCTAAAACGGTCCACGACCACCCAGATGACAGTAAAACCCTCAGAGGGGGGAAGGTCAGTTATAAAGTCCATAGCCAAATGTGTCCAAGGAGCACTGGGGACCTCCAAAGGACAAAGCAGCCCCGCAGCAGGAGTATGTGAGGACTTAGATCTAGCACATATAGTACATTGGCGCACCCACTTAATGACTTCCTTCTGCCATCCAGGCCACCAAAAACTGCGACCCACCAGTCTCTTGGTCTCAGAGATTCCGGGACGACCTGCCAACCGAGATTCGTGACACTCAACAAACAAATCTCTCCTAAAGGTCCAGGCACAAACAACCTCCCATGAGGAGTGTTAGATGGGGCATTCTCCTGAGCTTTAAGAATCTCATCTTCCAAAACGGAGTCCAAAGCAGCTATCACAAAACCTTCTTGTAAAATGTTCTCCTCTTTCTCAGCACCGACTATGGGAGAAAAACTGCGAGACAAGGCATCCGCCTTAACATTCTTAGTACCAGGGATGTAAGTAACGGAGAAATTAAACCGCGAGAAAAACAGTGCCCACCTAGCCTGACGGGCATTCAGGCGCTTGGCAGCATCAAGATATATCAGATTTTTATGATCCGTAAGAACCTGAACGGGAAATTCCGCACCTTCCAAGAAGTGGCGCCAGTGTTCAAATGCGAGTTTAATAGCCAATAATTCCCGATTACCAATATCGTAATTCAGTTCAGTCTCCGAAAATTTTTTTGAAAAAAAGGCACAGGGATGTAATCCATCCCCGTTATCCTGAGACAATACTGCGCCAACCCCCACAGAGGAAGCATCAACCTCAACCAAAAACGGCCTAGTAACATCAGGCTGCATAAGGATGGGAGCAGAGGTGAACCTCTCCTTGAGATACACAAAAGCTTCAATGGCCTCAGAAGACCACTGAACCGCATCAGCACCTTTCCTGGTGAGATCAGTCAGAGGTTTGACAATACTAGAAAAATTTTTTGTGAATTTTCTATAGTAATTGGCGAAACCCAAAAACCTCTGTATCGATTTCAAACCAATAGGCCTAGGCCATTCCTGCACAGCCTGAACCTTAACCGGATCCATCTCAAAACCTTTGCTGGAGATAATGTAGCCCAAAAAACTAATTCTCTGTACAGCAAACTCACATTTCTCCAGCTTAGCAAAAAGCGAATTGTCCATTAATAACTGTAATACCTCACGCACGCTCCGCCAATGAGACTCCAGATCTGGCGAATAAATCAAAATGTCATCCAAATACACAACCACATTTTTACCGATCAAAGGTCTAAGGATGTCATTAATCAGATTCTGAAAAAATGCAGGAGCATTAGTAAGACCAAAAGGCATAACCAGATTCTCAAAATGACCCACAGGAGTGTTAAAAGCAGTCTTCCATTCGTCACCCTCCTTCATGCGCAACAGATTGTATGCCCCCTTAAGGTCAATTTTAGAGAACCACTTGGCCCCCATTAACTGGTTAAACAGATCAGGAATCAATGGCAGTGGGTAAGGATTGCTTACCGTAATTTTGTTAATCTCACGAAAATCCAGACAAGGACGTAAACCGCCGTCCTTTTTTTTTACAAAAAAAAATCCAACCGCCACAGGAGACTTAGAGGGCCTAATGTGACCGGCGGCCAAACTTGTCTGTATGTATTCCTCCAAAGCCTTCCTCTCAGGAATAGTAAGGTTAAATAAACGACTTTTAGGAAGAGTCGCTCCAGGGACAAATTCAATAGAGCAATCATAGTCTCTATGGGGAGGCAAAACCTGCGATTCCTTCTCAGAAAAAACTCTCCAAAAATCCTGAATAGGAACAGGCAATTCTCCCCTATCCAAAGCTGCAATACGCCCGTTACAACACTTGTCATAACATTTATGGCTCCAGGATTTAATTTCACTGGTAGACCAATCCAGTACAGGATTGTGAAATTTTAACCAGGGCAAACCCAATATTACTGGAGAAGGCAAGTTATTCAACACTACCAAATCCAATTTCTCATGGTGAACACCATTAATAGTGAGAAGAAATTCACTGACCTTGAGAGTAATATTCTTCAAAGGGGAGCCATCCACAGAAACCACAGCAATGGGGAATGATAAAGGTTCAGGTTTTAAATTGAGTTTTTCCACGAATCCCCCATCAATTACATTCAGTGTAGACCCGCAATCAACAAACACCCGAAATTCCATTAATTTTTCCTGAGCAATCGTGGAAGCAGCTAAAAATATACCCTTGGAATTTAAACAGGCAATACGGGCGTGACTGACCATTTTTTTTTCTTTCTTCATACGAAGCTCACAGCCTTTAATCAAATGACCAGATTTTCCGCAATAGAAACACAAGCCTTCCGAAAAACGACGGTCTTTTTCTTGAGAGCGAGGTGTCACCGATCCAATCTCCATCGGTTCACCACTGTTAGTACACACATTATCATAACCAGAAACTGACATAGCAGAGGATTTGCTCTCATTAACCCTAGCACGCAGTCTTCTATCCACCCGTATAGCTAATTGCATAGCCTGTTGCAAATCTTCAGGTGTAGGATAAGCAATTAGCAGGTCTTTAACCCTTTCACTGAGCCCAGCAAGAAATAGACTTTTCAGAGCAGAATCGTTCCACCCTGTTTGAGTGGACCAACGACGAAAATGAGTACAATATTTTTCCACATTACCTGATCCTTGTTTTAAACGTCTCAACTCAGTCTCAGCTGATGCGACACGGTCAGGATCATCATATAATAGTCCTAAAGCAGAAAAAAAACTATCCACTGATCTGAAGCATGTATCACTAGGTTGCAAAGAAAAGGCCCACTCCTGAGGCTCTTTGCGCAAAAGTGACATTATGAACCCTACGCGCTGGGATTCATCCCCAGAGGACTTGGGTCTCAAACAAAAATACAATAAGCAAGCATTTTTAAATGAAAAAAATTCTCGATGTTCACCAAAAAATAAATCCGGCAAACATAACTTAGGCTCCAAGAAATATGCTCCAGGACAGTTACTCACGTGCTGACGGAGCTCGGCCACTTCCAGAGAGAGTCCCTGCAGGTGTTTAGCCAAATCCTGAACCGACACCATGATGGAACAGAAAAATCTTTCCTTAGAGAATTTGCAGGCTGGACTTACTGTTATGTTCTGCTACCAAAGCTAAGGAAAGAGAGGAGATCTGTCCCTACTATAGGACTCAGCTGAAACCCTACGATGTAACAGGAAACCTGATCCTGCGATCAGACCTGCTAAAGTCCTAATCTAGTCTGTACGGAGACCTATAGATGTGGGGAGGGAATCCCTACAAGTACTAAGGACTGGGAGGAATATGGGACACCTCCTAACAGAAATAGTAGCAGACAGACGAACAAACAAAATAGATAGAACATAGAGGTCCGTAGACCAAGCAAACTAACAGAGTTAGATACAGAGCACAGGCTAGCTAGAAAGTAGATATACAATGAAGTCCAGCAAGCCAGAAGGGCGGAGCAGGCTTAAATAGACCAACAAGGTCATGAGACCAGCAAAGGAAAAAAAACCTAACAGCAAGGTTCTAACAGAAACGCCCCATCCACGAATCCTATAAAGGTTTCCAGTGGATGTGTGCCTCGAGGAGGCCTATATTTGCTCTTAGAGCGGAGACCTAAGTCTTGGGCTGTGATGTCGGCCATGGATTCTGGAGGGGTGACGCTGAAAGGATTATTAGCAAAATGGGTTTTCAAGCGTAGGGTACGGTAAAAGCGTTGTAGTTCCATATCTAGTTTAAAAGTGTTGTATTTGTATGTGGGGCAGAAAGAGAGTCCCTTTTGTAAAACTGATGTTTGTGCAACGCTGAGAGTTTTGGAAGAGATATTTACCACCATTTGTGGGTCTGCGATCGGGTGATTCGTGTGAAGTCCAGAAGTCCAGCGCCGCCATCCAGGAGCGGAGGCTAACAGAAGGCCCAAAGTCACCAGCCATACGGGTGAGCACCACACGGTATACTCAGGGACGTGGGCTACTTGTAACCGCTGACAGCAAGGTAGCCAGGAAGAGTGCAGATAAACGGGGAGGCCTACAACTCCACCTGGCCAGGGGAACTCCTGCTTGCCCGCAGACTGACCAGGCCCCTTATACTAGCCAGTACTCCCGGGAGGGTCTGCCTTGTACCATCAGTAAAGACCCTGAACTGCACCTCACGTCTCTGTGATTCCTTGCCGCACCAGCACCATTAGCACTGGGACCCTCACACCATCACTCCCATCATCTCTCACATTAGCTGCCCTGAGGCAATACTTCTCCCGTGGGGAGTTATCCCATACTCGGCTGTGCAAACAACATCAGCCTCAGCGGTCGGCAGCGGAGCGGCGGTCCCCACTGACCGCAATCCACGGGTGGCGTAGTCGGACATTTGCTATACATTAAGACTGCCACTGGTTTGACCACCCTGGGCACGGACCGGGTCACCGCCATACGGAGACAATAACCCCCAGTATTCTACAACAGGCCCGGTTCCAGGTTCCCCTGCACAACACAGGCCCAGGGGGTGCGTCATGCGCGTCTTTTCAAAAGGAATAAAATAGGGAGGGAAAGGTTAGATTTTAAAAACAAAAATCCAAATGACAAAAGCAGCAGCCAAAGTTTCAACAGAACTGGGGATTCACAGAGAGTCTCCCATTCCAGTACTTGCCCAACCTCAAGCTGTGTAGCAGATGTGATCTGACGAGGGAAGGCACATTCAGCTTTGTATGGCCATTAACGTGCAGATGTCACATGTGCGCGTCTTTTCAAAAGGAATAAAATGGGGAGGGAAAGGTTAGATTTTAAAAACAAAAATCCAAATAACAATAGCAGAAGCGAGAATGTCAATGGAACTAGGGAATCCCAGCCAGTCTCCCATGCTGGTACTTGCTTGACCCCAAGTTGCATAGCATCTGTGATCTGACAAAGGCTAGCACATTCAGCTTAGAATAGCTGTTGACGAGCAAATGGTCCATGTGCGCATCTTTTCAAAAGGAATAAAATGGGGAGGTAAAAGTTAGATTTTAAAGGCAAAGATCCAAATAACAACAGCAGCAGCCAAAATGTCGATGGAAGAGGGGATTCCCAGCCAGTCTCTCATGCCGGTACTTGCCCAGGCTGAAGCTGCATAGCGGTTGTGATCTGACAAAGGAAGGCACATTCAGCTTTGAATGGCCGTTGACATGCAAATGTTACATTTGCACGTCTTTTCAAAAGGAATAAAATGGGGAGGGAAAGCATCGATTTTTAAAACCAAAAATCCAAATGACAATAGCAGCAGCCAAAATGTCAATGGAACCAAGGATTCCCAGCCAGCCTCCCATGTCAATACTTGCCCAGCCTCAAGCTGCTTAGTGGCTATGACCTGACGAGGGAAAGCACATTCAGCTTAGAATGGCCATTGATGTACAGATGTCACATGTGCACATCTTTTCAAAAGGAATAAAATGGGGAGGGAAAGGTTAGATTTTTAAAAAAAAATCCAAAAATCCAAATGACAATAGCAGCAGCCAAAATGTCAATGGAACCAGGGATACCCAGCCAGTCGCCCATGCTGATACTGGCCCAGCCTCAAGCTGCGTAGCAGCTGCAATTTGATGAGAGAAAGCACATTCAGCTTAGAATGGCAGTTGACGTGCAGGTGTCACATGTGCGTATCTTTTCAAAAGGAATAAAATGGGGAGTGAAAAAACATGCATTTAAGAGCAAAAATCCAAATGACAATAGCAGCAGCCAAAATGTCAACGGAATATGGGATTCCCAGCCAGTCTCCCATGCCAGTACTTGCTCAGCCTCAAGCTGCGTAGTAGCTGCAATCTGAAAAGGGCAAGCACATTCAGCTTTGAATGTTCGTTGATGAATGGAAGTCAGATGTGCATGTCTTTTCAAAAGGAATAAAATGGGGAGGGAAAGGTTAGATTTTAAAAACAATAATCCAAAAATCCAAAAATCCAAAAATCCAAATGACAATAGCAGCAACCAAAATGACAACGGAACTGGGGATTACCAGCCAGTCTTCCATGCCAGTACTTGCACAGTCTCAAGCTGCATAGCGGCTGTGATCTGACTAGGGCAGGCACATTTAGCTTAAAATGGCCATTGACGTGCAGATGTCACATGTGCGTGTCTTTTCAAAAGGAATAAAATGGGGAGGGAAAGGTAAGATTTTAAAAACAAAAATCCAAATGACAATAGCAGAAGCCAAAATGTCAACGGAATCAGGGATTCCAAGCCAGTCTCCCATGCCAGTATTTGCCCAGCTTAAAGCTGCATAGCATCTGCAATCTGATGAGTGCAGGCACACTCAAGTTAGAATGGCCGTTGACGTGTAGAGGTCACATGTGCTCGTCTTTTCAAAAGGAATAAAATGAGGAGGGAAAGGTAAGATTTTAAAAACAAAAATCCAAAAATTCAAAAATCCAAATGACAATAGCAGCAGCCAAAATGTCAATGGAACCGTGGATTCTCAGCCAGTTTCCCATGCTGGTACTTGCCCATTCTCAAGCTGCGTAGTGGCTGCATTCTGATGAGAGAAGGCACATTTGGCTTAGAATGGCCATTGATAAGTAGATGTCACATGTGTGTGTTTTCAAAAGGAATAAAATGGGGAGGGAAAGGTTACATTTTAAAAACAAAAATCCAAATGACAATAGCAGCAGCCAGAATGTCAACGGAACAGAGGATTCCCAGGCAGTCTCCCATGCCAGTACTTGCCCAGCCTCAAGCTGCGCAGCGACTGCAATCTGACGAGGGCAGGAACATTCAGCTTAGAATGTCCGTTAACGAATAGATGTCACATATGCACGTCTTTTCAAAAGGAATAAAACGGGGAGGGAAAGGTTAGATTTTAAAACCAAAAATCCAAATGACAATAGCAGAAGCCAAAATGTCTATGGAGCTGGGGATTCCCAGCTAGTCTCCCATGCCAATACTGGCCCAGCCTCAAGATGAGTAGCAGCTGCGATCTGACAACGGCAGGCACATTCAACTTAGAATTGCCGTTGATGTGCAGATGTCACATGTGCGTGTCTTTTCGAAAGGAATAAAATGGGGAGGGAAAGAGATTTTAAAACCAAAAATCCAAATGACAATAGCAGAAGCCAAAATGTCAATGGAACTGGCGATTCCCAGCTAGTCTCCCATGCCAATACTTGCCCAGCCTCAAGATGAGTAGCGGCTGCAATCTGACAACGGCAAGCACATTCAACTTAGAATTGCCGTTGATGTGCAGATGTCACATGTGCGTGTCTTTTCGAAAGGAATAAAATGGGGAGGGAAAAGTTAGATTTTAAAACCAAAAATCCAAATGACAATAGCAGAAGCCAAAATGTCAATGGAACTGGGGATTCCCAGCTAGTCTCCCATGCCAATACTTGCACAGCCTCAAGCTGCGTAGCAGCTGCAATCTGACAAGAGAAGGGACATTCAGCTTAGAATGGCCATTGAGATGCAGATGTCACATGTGCGCGTCTTTTCAAAAGGAATAAAATGGGGAGGGAAAGGTTAGATTTTAAAAACAAAAATCCAAAAATCCAAATGACAATAGCAGCAGCCAAAATGTCAATGGAACCGGGGATACCCAGCCAGTCTCCCATGCTGGTAATTGCACGGTCTAAACCTGCGCAGCGGCTGCAATCTGATGAGAGCAGCTACATTCAGCTTAGAATGGCCGTTGACGTGCAGAAGTCACATGTGCACGTCTTTTCAAAAGGAATAAAATGGGGAGGGAAAGGTTAGATTTTAAAAACAAAAATCCAAAAATCCAAATGACAAAAGCAGCAGCCAAAATGTCAATGGAAACGGGGATTCCCAGACAATCTCACATGCCGGTAGTTGCCTGGCCTCAAGCTGCACAGCAGCTGTGATCTGACAAGGGTAGGCACATTCAGCTTAGAATGGCCATTGAAATGCAGAGGGCACATGTGCACATCTTTTCAAAAGGAATAAAATTGGGAGGGAAAGGTTAGATTTTAAAAACAAAAATCCAAAAATGCAAATGACAATAGCAGCAGCCAAAACCTCAACACAAGCGGGGATTCCCAGCCAGTCTCCCATGTCGGTACTTGCCTGGCCTCATGCTGTGTTGAGGCTGCAATCTGATGAATTCAGGAACATTCAGCTTAGAATGGCTGTTGACATGCAGATGTCACATGTGCGTGTCTTTTCAAAAAGAATAATATGGGGAGGGAAAGGTTAGATTTTAAAAACAAAAATCCAAAAATCCCAATGACAATAGCAGCAGCCAAAACCTCAACACAAGCGGGGATTCCCAGCCAGTCTCCCATGTGGGTACTTGCCCAGCCTTAAGCTGTGCAGCAGTTGCAATCTGATGAGACCAAGCACATCCAGCTTAGAATGGACATTGACCTGCAGTTGTCACATGTGCATGTCTTTTCAAATGGAATAAAATGGGGAGGGAAAGGTTAGATTTTAAAAACAAAAATCCAAATGACATTAGCAGCAGCCAAATTGTCAACGGAAGCAGCGATTCCCAGCCAGTCTCCCATGCTGGTACTTGACCAGCCTCAAGCTGCATAGCAGGTGCAATCTGACAATGGCAGGCACATTCAGCTTAGAATGGCCTTCGACATGCAGATATCACATGTGCGCGTCTTTTCAAAAGGAATAAAATGGGGAGGGAAAAGTTAGATTTTAAAACCAAAAATCCAAATAACGAGAGCAGCAGCCTGAATGTCAAGGAATCTGAGGTTTCTCAGGCAGTCTCCCATGCTATTACTTGCCCAGCCTCAAGCTGCGTAGCATCCGCAATCTGCTGATGGAAGACACATTCAGCTTAGAATTGCCGTTGACATGCAAATGTCACATGTGCACATCTTTTCAAAAGGAATAAAATGGGGAGGGAAAGGTTAGTTTTAAAAACGAAAATCCAAAAATCCAAATGACAATAGCAGCAGCCAAAATGTCAATGGAACCAGGAATTCCCAGCCAGTCTCCCATGCTATTACTTGCCCTGCTTCAAGGTGAATAGCGACTGCAATCTGACGAAGGATAGAACTTTCAGCTTAGAATTGTTGTAGTCATGCAGATGATCCTTGTGCGCGTCTTTTCAAAATGAATAAAATGGGGATGGAAAGGTTACATTTTAAAATAAAAAATCCAAAAATCCAAATGACACTAACAGCCAAAATGTCAACGGAACCAGGGATTCCCAGGCAGTCTCCCATGCCTGTACTTGCCTGGCCTCAAGCTGTGTAGCTGCTGTAATCTGATGAGGGAAGGCACATCCAGCTTGGAATGGCATCTGACGTGCAGGTGACACATGTCTGTGTCTTTTCAAAAGGAATAAAATGGGGAGGGAAAGTTAAGATTTTAAAAACAAAAATCCAAATGACAAAAGCAGCAGCCAAAATGTCAACTGAACCGGGGATTCTCAGCCAGTCTCCCATGCCGGTACTTGCCCAGCCTCAAGCTGCGAAGTGGCTGCGATCTGATGAGAGAAGGCACATTCGGCTTAGAATGGCCGTTGACGTGCAGGTGTCACATGTCTGTGTCTTTTCAAAAGGAATAAAATGGGGAGGGAAAGGAAAGATTTTAAAAACTAAAATCCAAAAATCAAAATAACAATAGCAGCAGCCAAAATGTCAACAGAAAAAGGGATTCCCAGCCAGTCTCCCATGCCTGTACTTCCCCGGTCTCAAGCTACATAGCTGCTGCAATCAGACAAGAGAAACACATTCACCTTAGAATGGCTGATGACGTACGGATGTCACATGTGCGCGGCTTTTCAAAAGGAATAAAATGGGGAGGGAAAGGTTAGATTTTAAAAACAAAAATCCAAATGACAATAGCAGCAGCCAAAATATCAACGGAAGCGAGTATTTCCAGCCAGTCTCCCATGCCAGTACTTGCCTGGCCTCAAGCTGCATAGCGGCTGCAATCTGACAAGAAAAGGCACATTCAGCTTAGATAGGCTGTTGACATGCAGAGCGCACATGTGCACATCTTTTCAAAAGGAATAAAATTGGGAGGAAAAGATTAGATTTTAAAAACAAAAATCCAAAATCGAAGTGACAATAGCAGCAGCCAAAATATCAACGGAAGCGAGTATTCCCAGCCAGTCTCCCATGCGAGTACTTGCCCAGCCTCAAGCTGCGATCTGATGAGACCAGGCACATTCAGCTTAGAATGGACATTGACATGCAGATGTCACATGTGCGTGTCTTTTCAAAAGGAATAAAATGGGGAGGGAAAGGTTAGATTTTAAAAACAAAAATCCAAATGACAATAGCAGCAGCCAAAATGTCAACAGAAGCGAGGAAACAAGGATTCCCAGCTAGTCTCCCATGCTGGCACTTGCCCATCCTCAAGCTGCATAGTGGCTGTGATCTGACAAGGGCAGGCACATTCAGCTTAGAATGGCCGTTGATGTGCAGATGTCACATGTGCACGTCTTTTCAAAAGGAATAAAATGGGGAGGGAAAGGTTAGATTTTAAAAACAAAAATCCAAATGATAAGAGAAGCAGCCAGAATGTCAACGGAACCAAGAATTTCCAGCCATTCTCCCATGCCAGTACTTGCCCAACCTCAAGCTTCAGAGCGGCTACAATCTGATGAGGGTAGGCACATTCAGCTTAGAATGGCCGTTAACATGCAGAGGGCACATGTGCACATCTTTTCAAAAGGAATAAAATTGGGAGGGAAAGGTTAGATTTTAAAAACAAAAATCCAAAAATGCAAATGACAATAACAGCAACCAAAATGTCAATGTAACTGGGGATTCCCAGCCAGTCTCCCATGTCCAGCCACAAGCTGCATAGCAGCTGCAATCTGTTGAGAGAAGGCACATTCGGCTTAGAATGGCTGTTGACATGCAGATGTCACATGTGCGCGTCTTTTCAAATGGAATAAAATGGGGAGGGAAAGCTTAGATTTTAAAAACAAAAATCCAAATGACAATAGCAGAAGCCAAAATGTTAATGGAACTAGGGACTCTCAGCCAGTCTATCATGCCGGTACTTCCTGACCTCAAGCTGCGTAGCGACTTCAATCAGACAAGGTCAGGCACATTCAGCATAGAATGGACGTTGACATACAGATGTCACATGTGCGTGTCTTTTCAAAAGGAATAAAATGGGGAGGGAAAGGTTAGATTTTAAAAACAAAAATTTAAAAATCCAAATGAAAATAGCAGCAGCCAAAATGTCAACAGTACCGGTGATTACCAGCAAGTCTCCAATGCCGATACTTGCCAGGCCTCAAGATGCATAGCGGCTACGATCTGATGAGGGAAGGCACATTCAGTTTAGAATGGCTGTTGACGTGCAGATGTCACATGTGCGCGTCTTTTCAAAAGGAATAAAATGGAGAGGGAAAGGTTAGATTTTAAAAACAAAAATCCAAAAATCAAAATGACAATAGCAGCAGCCAAAATGTTAATGGAACCAGGATTCACATCCTGTCTCCCATTCTGGTACTTGCCCAGCCCAAAGCTGCATAGCAGCTGCAATCTGATGAGGGCAGGCACATTCAGCTTAGAATGGCTTTTGACAAGCAGAAGTCACATGTGCGTGTCTTTTCAAAGGGAACAAAATGGGGAGGGAAAGGTTAGATTTTAAAAACAAAAATCCAAAAATCCAAATGACAATAGCAGCAGCCAAAATGTCAACGGAACCAGGGATTCTCAGCCAGTCTCCCATACTGGTACTTGCCTGGCCTCAAGCTGCATAGCAGCTGTGATGTGATGAGGGAAGGTACATTTGTCTTAGAATGGCCGTTGACATGCAGATGTCACATGTGCGCGTCTTTTCAAAAGGAATAAAATGGGGAGGGAAAGATTAGATTTTAAAAACAAAAATCCAAATAAAAATAGCTGCAGTCAAAATGTTAACAGAACAGTTGATTAACAGACAGTCTCCCATGCCTGTACTTGCCCAGCCTCAAGCTGCGTAGTGGCTGTGTTCTGACAAGGGCAGAAACATTCTGCTTAGAATGGCCATTGACGTACAGATGTCACATGTGCGCGTCTTTTCAAAATGAATAAAATGGGGAGGGAAAGGTTACATTTTAAAAACAAAAATCCAAAGACAATAGCAGCAGCTTAGATGTCCACGAAACCATGGATTCCCAGCCAGTCTCCCATGCTGGTACTTGCCTGGCTTCAAAGGGCGTAGCAACTGTGAACTGTTGAGGGTATGCACATTCAACTTAGAAAGGCCGTTAAAGGACAGATGTCACATGTGCGTGTCTTTTCAAAAGGAATAAAATGGGGAGGGAAAGATTAGATTTTAAAAACAAAAATCCAAATGACAATAGCAGAAGCCAAAATGTCAACAGAACCGAGGATTCCTAGCTAGTCTCCCATGATGGTACTTGCACAGCCTCAAGCTGCGTAGTGACTGCAATCTAACGAGGGAAGGCACATTCAGCTTAGAATGGCCATTAATGAACAAATGTCATATGTGCGCATCTTTTCAAAAGGAATAAAAGGGGGAGGGAAAGATTAGATTTTAAAAACAAAAATTCAAAAATCCAAATGACAGTAGCAGCAGCCAAAATGTCAATGGAACCAGGGATTCCCAGCTAGTCTCCCATGCAGGTGCTTGCCCAGCTTCAAGCTGTATAGCAGCTGCAATCTGACAAGGGTAGGCACATACAACTTAGAATGGCTGCTGATGAGCAGAAGTCACATGTGCGTGTCTTTTCAAAAGGAATAAAATGGGGAGGGAAAGGTTAGATTTTAAAAACAAAAATCCAAAAATCCAAATAACAATAGCAGCAGCCAAAATGTTGAGGGAACCAGGAATCCAGGCCAGTGCTTGCCCATCCTCCATCTGTGTAGCAGCTGTGATCTGATGAGGGCAGGCACATTCTGCTTAGAATGGCCGTTGACGTGCAGCTGTCACATGTGCGTGTCTTTTCAAAAGGAATAAAATAGGGAGGGAAAGGTCAGATTTTAAAAAACAAAATCCAAATGACAACAGCAGCAGCCAAAATGTCAACGTGATCGGGGATTCCCAGCCAATCTCCCATGCCGGTACTTTTCCGGCCTCAAGCTGCATAGTGGCTGCGATCTGACAAGGGAAGGCACATTCAGCTTAGAATGGACGTTGACATACAGAAGTCACATGTGCGTGTCTTTTCAAAAGGAATAAAATGGGGAGGAAAAGGTTAGATTTTAAAAACAAAAATCCAAAAATCCAAAAATAAAAATGACAATAGCAGCAGCCAAAAATGTCAACGAAACTGGCGTTTCCCAGCCAGCCACCCATGCCGGTACTTGCCCTGCCTCAAACTGCATTGTGGCTGTGATTTGACAAGGGTAGGCACATTCATCTTACAATGGCTGTTGACGTGCAGGCATCACATGTGCGCGTCTTTTCAAAAGGAATAAAATGGGGAGGGAAAGGTTAGATTTTAAAAACAAAAATCCAAATAACAATAGCAGCAGCCAAAATGTCAATGGAACTGGGGATTTCCAGCCAGTCTACTATGCTGGTACTTGCCCAGCCAAAAGCTACATAGGGGCTATGATCTGACGAGTGCAGAAACTTTCAGCTTAGAATGGCCGTTGACATGCAGATGGCACATGTGCGCGTCTTTACAAAAGGAATAAAATGGAGAGGGAAAGGTTAGATTTTAAAAACCAAAATCCAAAAATCCAAAAATCCAAAAATCCAAATGACAATAGCAGCAGCCAAAATGTCAACGGAACAGGGGATTCCCCGCCAATCTCCCATGCCAGTACTTGCCCGGACACAAGCTGCATAATGGCTGCAATCTGATGTGGGCAGGCACATTCAGCTTAGAATGGCCATTGACGTACAGATGTTACATGTGCGCGTCTTTTCAAAAGGAATAAAATGGGGAGGGAAAGGTTAGAATTTAAAAACAAAAATCCAAATAACAATATCAGCAGCCAAAATGTTAATGGAACCAGGGATTCCAATCTAGTCTCCCATGCTGGTACTTGCCCAGCCTCAAGTTGCATAGCACCTGCAATCTGACAAGAGAAGGCACATTCAGCTCAAAATAGACGTTGACAAGCAGATGTCACATGTGCGCGTCTCTTCAAAAGGAATAAAATGGGGAGGGAAAGATTACATTTTTCAAACAAAAATCCAAATAACAATATCAGCAGTCAAAATGTTAACAGAACCGTGGATTCCCAGACTGTTTCCCATGCTGGTACTTGCCCAGCCACAAACTGCGTAGCTGCTGCAATTTGACAAGGGCAGGAACATTCAGCTTAGAATGGCGTTCGACATGCAGATGTCACATGTGCGCCTCTTTTCTAAAGGAATAAAATGGGGAGGGAAAGGTTAGATTTTAAAAACAAAAATCCAAATGACAATAGCAGCAGCCAAAATGTCAACAGAAGAAAGGATTCCCAGCCAGTCTCCCATGCAGGTACTTGCCTGGCCTCAAGCTGCATAACTGCTGCAATGTGACAATGGCAGGCACATTCAGCTTAGCGTGGCGGTCGACATACAGATATCACATGTGCGCCTCTTTTCTAAATAAATAAAATAGGGAGGGAAAGGTAACATTTTAAAAACAAAAATCCAAATGACAATAGCAGCAACCAAAATGTCAACGGAACCTGGGATTCCCAGCCAGTCTCCCATACTGGTATTTTCCCAACCTCAAGCTGCGTAGCAGCTGCGATCTGTTGAGGGCTGGCACATTCAGTTTAGAATTGCCTTTGACGTGCAGATGTCACATGTGCGCGTCTTTTCAAAAGGAATAAAATTGGGAGGGAAAGGTTAGATTTTAAAAACAAATATCCAAATAATAATAGCTGCAGCAAAAATGTCAAAGGAACTGGGAACTCCCAACCAGTCTCCCATACCAGTACTTACCTGGCCTCAAGCTGTGTAGCACCTGCAATCTGACAAAGGAAGGCATATTCAGCTTAGAATGGCTGTTGACGTGTGGCTGTCACATGTGTGTGTCTTTTCAAAAGGAATAAAATGGGGAGGGAAAGGTTAGATTTTAAAAACAAAAATCCAAAAATCCAAATGACAATAGCAGCAGCCAAAATGTTATCGGAACTGGGGATTCCCAGCCAGTCTCCCATACCAGTACTTGCCCAGCCTCAAGCTGTGAAGCAGCTGAGATTTGACAAGAGCAGGCACATTCAGCTTAGAATTAGAAATGAGCGTTGTTCGACTTGAACTGTTCTCCAATCTCAAATTCGAGCTGTTTTGGGCGGTGTTCGACGAACACAAACGATTTGAGAAAAATTTGGCTGTTCGAGGTTATGTTCGATAACTGTTCGTGCACCAAAATCATAACTGGATTTTTTCTCAGTAATGATGAAAATTAATGTTAATACGCAGTTTGAGTGTACAGCGGGGTGGGGGGAGGGGCAGGGGATGGATCTCTGCAGGAATAATGAAGATCTCCATTTTTTTTTCTCTTTCCCGCATTTACAGTGGGGAGGTGCAATCTGTCAGCCTATCAGCAGCGCACACACAGAGCGAAGTGCTTTTTTTCACACAAGCAAGGGCATGTGTCATTGGCAGTGTATGTCACATATCCTTGCCCTATAAGACCAAGCCATTTTCCCCGTTGCCACCATTTTCTCACTGCTGCAGCTGCGTGTTAGACGGCACCGCTGTTGCTGTGTGCGCTATACCTTGTTAATTTCAAGCCAATTTTCGCACAAATATACAGATAGCTTGGGAGTAGGGAATAGTTGTGATCGCAGTCCTTTTAAGGACTAGGTTACAGCATTTCCTTACGACTTTTATCAGGCAGGTCTGTGCTCTTAAATAGATAGATTGTGGGAGTAAAGACTAATTGTAATTGCAGTTCTTTTCAGGACTAGGTTACATCAGTTCCTATCAGTTTTTGCCAGGCAGGTCTGTGCCAGTGCTATGCAAGTTTTTTTCACAGCATTTGGCTGAATCTAGCAAAGCTAATCCTTTTTGGCCTATTGCAGAGTGTGTTAGTCAGTGGAGTAGCCTATCTGTGTTGCAAGATATACCACCTGTGTATAGAATACCATTTTTTTTACTGCACCTAGTGAAGTGAAATCTTTTGGGCATAGCATCATTCTATTAGTCCATCTATACTGACCTCCATCAGGTCGCAAATTGAATATAATTTTTTTCTGCATCTAGCTCTGAAAAAATATTTGGCCTTCTAGCAGTGTGTGGGACTTTCTCTATTAGTCCATCTATACTGACCTCCATCAGGTTGCAAATTGAATATAATTTTTTTCTGCATCTAGCTCTGAAAAAATATTTGGGCTTCTAGCAGTGTGTGGGACTTGTTCTATTAGTCCATCTATACTGACCTCCATCAGGTTGCAAACTGAATATAATTTTTTTCTGCAACTAGCTCTGAAAAAATATTTGGCCATCTAGCTGTGTTTAGGACTTGTTCTATTAGTCCATCTATACTGACCTCCATCACGCTGCAAATTCAAAATAATTTTTTGTCTGCATCTAGCTCTGAAAAAATATTTGGCCTTCTAGCAGTGTGTGGGACTTTCTCTATTAGTCCATCTATATTGACCTCCATCAGGTTGCAAAGTAAAAATAATTTTTATCTGCATCTACCTCTGAAAAAAATTTGGGCTTCTAGCTGTGTGTGGGACTTGTTCTATTAGTCCATCTATACTGACCTCCATCAGGTTGCAAACTGAATATAATTTTTTTCTGCATCTAGCTCTGAAAAAATATTTGGCCTTCTAGCAGTGTGTGGGACTTTCTCTATTAGTCCATCTATACTGACCTCCATCAGGTTGCAAATTAAAAATAATTTTTTGTCTGCATCTAGCTCTGAAAAAATATTTGGCCTTCTAGCAGTGTGTGGGACTTTCTCTATTAGTCCATCTATACTGACCTCCATCAGGTTGCAAATTAAAAATAATTTTTTGTCTGCATCTAGCTCTGAAAAAATATTTGGCCTTCTAGCAGTGTGTGGGACTTTCTCTATTAGTCCATCTATACTGACCTCCATCAGGTTGCAAACTGAATATATATTTTTTCTGCATCTACCTCTGAAAAAATATTTGGGCTTCTAGCTGTGTGTGGGACTTGTTCTATTAGTCCATCTATACTGACCTCCATCAGGTTGCAAACTGAATATAATTTTTTTCTGCATCTACCTCTGAAAAAATATTTGGGCTTCTAGCTGTGTGTAGGACTTGTTCTATTAGTCCATCTATACTGACCTCCATCAGGTTGCAAACTGAATACAATTTTTTTCTGCATCTACCTCTGAAAATATATTTGGGCTTCTAGCTGTGTGTGCGACTTGTTCTATTAGTCCATCTATACTGACCTCCATCAGGTTGCAAATTGAATATAATTTTTTTCTGCATCTAACCCAGCCAATAGTTTTGGCCTAATACCACAGTTTGGCCGCTCAGCTCTGCTCGGTTCCCATCCATTGTTTTTTTGTGCAAACAACTCCAGAGTTGTGAATTAGTTAACCACCAAAATGAGTGGAAAAAGGCCTGCTGCTGGTGGAAAGGGGAATAGGCGAGTTGGGAAGGGGAAAAAAGGTTGTGTCCGTGGGGTAAGTGTTAAAGCAACAGTAACATCTGCAGAAGAAAGACCATCTTCCAGCCAAACTAAAATGTCTACTTCTTTTAGCCGACAATGTGATAAGATCCCTTTCTTACGGCCACGCCAATCGCTACAAATTCCAGATGAGGCACAAAAACAGCAGGTGCTTCAACGGATATCAAGTGCTCCTTTAAGTGGGCTCTCCTCCACATCAACTTCAACATCACAAATACTCCAGTCCTTAAAGGTGTCACCCCAATCGCACTTGCTTCCTCACAGCTCCCAAATCTCCAGCTGCCCGTCTGAGTATGAGGTAGAACAGATGGTTGAGTCTGCTGAGCTGTTTACTCATACTATAGCCTGAGAATCAAAGGTCGACTCCAGCGCTTCTGTGAATCCAGACGAGGAAATGATCTGCACTGATGCCCAGAATCTTTATGAGTCGGATCCAGGACCAGACGCAGAATGTTCTGACCATAATGTAGACCCTCATTCCCAAACTGTAACTCCTGTTGGTGGAGACAATGAGGAAGACGATGATGAGACTCAAATACCTGATTGGAGCGACAACTTTAGTTTTTTGTCAGGGCAGGAACAGGTTGGCTCTGAGGACGACGGGTGTGATAACGCACAGGGTGATGATGATGAGGTTGGAGATCCCACTTACTGTCAACCCACAGTCAACCAAGAGATGAGGTCAGCGGAGGAGGTGGAGGAAGATGCTAGTGACGACGAGGTCAGGTTGCGCCTTCCTGGACAGAGACGTAGTACTGGAAGCACGTCAACAACTGCATCCTCAAACACAACTCTGCCTCTCACCACAAGTCGTGGTGGCTCTTCAGGTCGCATGGGTGCTAAGCCTTGCATAGCCTGGGCATTTTTTCAGATCGATAATGATGACCCAACTCGTGTTATCTGTAACATTTGTCAGCAAAAGCTAAGTAGAGGCCAAAAAATACATAGTTTGAGTACTTCATGCATGAACCGGCACATGGACATGAAGCATAAGTTGCAGTGGGAAGCTCAGTGTGCTACAATGCGGCCTAGCCGGCCAGGCCAACCACCGTCTGCCATATCTTGTGCATCCGCGGCCTCTTCATCCTCTGTGACTGGGGGGACAGCAGTCACACCTGTTTTGGGGCGCAGACCTGCCACCTCTTTACCCGCAACAGCCAGCGTGATTGGCAGGTCATCATTTTCTTTGGAGGTGGTAACACTAGCTGGTGTTGAGCACTGTCCGACATCAATAGCACCACCTTTGGATCAAGGCAACCTAACATGTCAGCCTGCATCTTCCTCACAGACGGGCAGTTTGCCGGGGACACCCTTATCAACCCCATCTAAGCACAATAGCCAGCCCTCGGTCCCTCAGATGTGGACAAGTAAAAGACCATTTCCTCCTAGCCATGAGAAAGCTAAGAGGTTGAATTTCACCATCTGCAAGCTCTTGGCTACAGAAATGATGCCTTTCCGCCTGGTAGACACAGAGGATTTTCGAGACCTTATGTCGGTCGCAGTGCCCCAGTAACAGATGCCCAGTCGGCACTACTTCTCAAAGAAAGGTGTGCCTGTGCTCCACCAGCATGTCGCACACAACATCACCGCTTCTTTGAGAAACTCTGTGTGTGACAGGGTGCATTTCACCACAGACACTTGGATGAGTTGGCATGGACAGGGGCGTTACATGTTGCTGACTGGGCACTGGGTAACTATGGTGACAGCAGGACAAGGGGCTGCTGTCCAAGTCTTGCCGTCCCCACGAGTTGTGCGTCAATCCTCTTTATGTCAAAGTTCCTCCACTGCTTCTGCCTCCTCAACCTCCTCTCGGTCTTCCACCTGCACCCAAAGCCTGTCTGGTCATGCCACAAGCTTTCTAACTGCGCAGAAGGGATCCTGCACACCTCCTTACTTTGCTGGCAGTAGGGCTCAACGTCATCAGGCGGTTTTTACATTGAAATGTCTGGGAAATGTGAGTCACACAGCTGAGGAGTTGTGGTCAGCTCTGGAGAACCAATTTCATGAATGGTTGTCTCCACAGGACCTGAAACCAGGGAAGCCCGTGTGCGACAATGCTGCAAACCTGGGTGCGGCCCTTCGCCGGGGCAATGTCACACACGTGCCTTGTATGGCTCACGTGTTGAACCTGGTTGTCCAGCAATTTTTAGCCCACTATACCAGACTAGATGGCCTTCTGCAGAGGGCACGGTCGCTGTGTGCTCACTTCCACCGTTCGCATCCCGCAGCTCAGCGACTTACATCTCTACAGAAGTCGTTGGGCCTGCCACTTCACCGGCTAAAATGCGATGTGCCTACCCGGTGGAATTCAACTCTGCACATGTTGCAGCGACTGTGGCAGCACCGACAAGCCCTGGTGCAATATGTTCTGACGTATAGCCTGGGCCAACGAGATCCAGAGGTGGGGCAAATCACGCTGGAGGAGTGGTCTCAGATCAGGGACCTATGCACCCTTCTGCACAGTTTTGAAATGGCGACGAAGATGTTTAGTGCTGACGATGCCATTATCAGCATGACTATTCCGGTGATTTACATGCTGGAGCACATGTTAAACAGAATTCGGAGTCAGGTGGTGGCACAAGATGAGGTGGAGGAAGTAGAGGAGGAGGAGTTGTATGCGGAAGGGCTAACATCTGCAAGGTCCAGATGGTCGGCAGCACCAAGACGGCAGGCATGTGAGGGTGGGGAGATGGTTTTACCAGGGCGCATGGTAGCAGCCAAACTAGTGAGGAAGGTGCAGGAGCCCAGGAAGAAGTGGAGGATGAACTGATGGAAGACTCATCAGATGAGGGAGACCTTGATCACATTTCTGTTGTGCGAGGTTGGGGGGAGAGGACAGAGGAAGGAAGCATGATTGTTACCTCGCCACCAACACAACAGGGACTTGGTGCTCCTGGATGCGCAACACACATGAGTGCCTTCTTGCTGCACTACCTGCAACATGACCCTCGAATTGTGAGAATTAGAAATAATCCTGACTACTGGGTTGCCACACTGTTAGATCCCCGGTACAAAAGTAAATTTGCAGAAATTATTCCTGCCATAGAAAGGGATGCACGCATGCAGGAGTATCAGCAGAGACTGTTGCAGAATCTTACATGTGCTTTTCCACAAAATACCAGTGGTGCACGTAGTGAATCTCACAGTTCCAACTTGCCAACCGTGGGACTGTCAAGTGTTCAGCACTCAAACCGTAACAGAACCACAGTATCTGCTGGTAACATCAATTTTGCTTAATCATTTCACCACTTTTTTAGCCCATCCTTTGCAAGGCCACAGGAGACAAGAAGTCTGACACATAGTCAACGCCTAGAGACGATGGTACAGGAGTATCTCCAAGTAAACATTGAAGCCACGACTGTGTCACTGGACCCTTGCTCTTTTTGGGCTTCCAATCTGGATAAATGGCCGGAGCTAGCCACTTACGCCTTGGAGATCTTGTCATGCCCCGCAGCCAGCGTTCTGTCTGAACGTGTGTTCAGCGCTGCTGGTGGTGTGCTGACAGATAAGCGCACGCGGCTCTCCACTGATAATGTAGACAGACTCACGTTCATAAAGATGAACAAATCATGGATCCGAAACGACTTTTCTACCCCTGTGTCATCCTGGGGAGAGTAAAAGCTTGATGATTGGTTAAAATCACCCTACCAACCATTTTAAGCTTTCAAATTACTAATCATGTTTATCTGTATCTTGGCTGGAAAATAATTTGGGCTTTGTAGCAGTGTGCAGCACTGATTCTATTAGGCCATCTATAATAAGCTCCACCAGATTTAAAATTACTAATCATGTTTATCTGTATCTTGACTGGAAAATAATTTGGGCTTTGTAGCAGTGTGCAGCACTGATCCTATTAGGCCATCTATACTAAAGCTTCACCAGATTTAAAATTAATAATAATTTTTAGCTGCATCTAGCCCGGAAAATAATTTTGGGGCTCCGAGATGCGCAAGACACATAAGTGCCTTCTTGCAGCACTACCTGCAGCATGACCCTCATATTGTCAGAATTCGAAGTAATCATGACTACTGGGTTGCCACACTCTTAGATCCCCCAAACTTTTCGATCAACCTTTTCATTTTAATAAAGACCAAAAAAATTGTCATTTTTGAAATTATAAGCATTAGCAGGTTGTTAGAAACTGAAATCAAACAGTTTTCAACTCAAAACTTTATTCTAGGTGATGTTACATTTTCACATAGTACCCCTTGTTCGAAAGGAGCTTTTGAACTCTCTCGTCCATTGAATTTGTCAGGTTTTGGATGGTTTCTGCTTCAATTGTTTTGCATGAGGACAGAATACCCTCCCAGAGCTGTTGCTTAGATGTGAACTGCCTCCCGCCATCATAGACACTCCTTTTAATGATGCTCCAAAGGTTCTGAATGGGGTAGAGGTCAGGGGAGCATGGGGGTCACACCATAAGTTTGTCCCCTTTTATGCCCATATCAGCCAGAGATGCAGATGTTTTATGTGCAGCTTGAGATGGTGCATTATCATGCAGAAAAATGATCTTGCTGTGAAATACACAGTTCTTCTTCTTGAACCATGGCAGGAAGTGCTGTTTGAGAAAATCCACATACATTATGGAGTTTATCTTTAGCGCCTTCAGGGATCCTAAAGGGGCCGACAATCTCTCTCCCCATGATTCCAGCCCAAAACATTACTCCACCTCCTCCATGTTGGCGCTGTAGCCGTGTTTGCGTGGGGTGTCCATCAACCAGCCATCCTCCACTCCATCCATCTGGACCATCGAGCGCTGCACGGCACTCATCCGTGAACAAAACAGTTTTGAAATCAGTCTTCATGTAATGTTTGGCCCACTGGAGCCGTTTCTGCTTGTGTGAAGTGGATAGAGGAGGTCGACAGGATGGCGTTTGCACAGCTGCAAACCTCTGAAGGACCCTGCATCTTGTTGTTCGGGGGACGTTGGAGGCACAAGCAGCTTCAAAAACTTGTCTGCTGCTATGACAAGGCTTTTTTGCCGCTGCTCTTTCAACCTGACGTAATTGCCTGTAGGAAAGAGTCCTCAATTTGCCCTTATCAGCATGCACACGTGTGTACTGTGAATCAGCTACATACTTCTTGATTGCCAAGACACTTCATCCTGATCATCGCACAATGTTGATTGTAGTCATACCTTGACCTAAACACTCCACAATTTGTTGCTTCTCAGCAGCCGACACATCCTTTTTCTTTCCCATTTTGGCAGAAAATGTAGGCTGCTTAATAATGTGAGACAGCCTTCTTAAGTAGTCTTGCCTTTCATTGGACACACCTGCCAAACTAATTAGCACAGGTGCCTGCAATTGCTTACAGTGATATAAAGAGTAGAGATGAGCGGTGTTCGACTAGAACTGTTCGCCAATCTCAAATTCGAGCTGTTTTGGGCGGTGTTCGAGTTGTTCGACGAACCCGAACGATTTGCAAAAAATTCGGCTGTTCGAGGTTATGTTCGATAACTGTTCGTGCACTAAAAGCTTGTCCTGCATGTCTGGCGCTATTTTGAGCACCAATCATGCAGGGATTGTCTGCCACTCACTGTAATGCCACAGCCATGGTGGTTGTGGCATTACAGTGATTGCCCAAATCGATGGAACAGTGCCAACAGTGAAACATGAAAAGCCGGCAATTCATCAGCGGCATACACTGGTACCCGACAATTTAGAACCGAAAGAATAGAGCTTCACACATAGATTAGATAGATAGAAACATGTCAGTCACACATATAAGAAGCACAGTGACAGTGTTGCTTACTGTACTTGTCATTTAGTGTAAAGGATTTATCAAAAAAAATAATAGTGTTTTCATGCACCGTCTCTTTAAAAAAGCCGGCCGGCAATTCAGCAGCGGTACCCGACAATTTATAACAGACAGAATAGAGCTTCACACATAGATTAGATAGATAGAAACATGTCAGTCACATATATATGAAGTACATTGACAGTGTGGATTACTGTACTTGTCATTTAGTGTAAAGGATTTATTAAAAAAAAATAATAGTGTTTTCATGCACCGTCTCTTTAAAAAAGCCGGCCGGCAATTCAGCATCTGTACCCGACAATTTAGAATAGAAGGAATAGAGAATCACACATAGATTAGGTAGATAGAAACATGTCAGCCACATATATATGAAGTACAGTGACAGTGTTGCTTACTGTACTTGTCATTTAGTATAAAGGATTTATTAAAAAAAATAATAGTGTTTTCATGCACTGTCTCTTTAAAAAAGCCGGCCGGCAAATCAGCATCTGTACCCGACAATTTAGAATAGAAGGAATAGAGAATCACACATAGATTAGATAGATAGAAACATGTCAGTCACATATATATGAAGTACAGTGATAGTGTTGATTACTGTACTTGTCATTTAGTGTTAAAATAAAGGATTTATTTTAAAAAAAATTGGCGTGGGGTTCCCCGTAATTTTAGTCTCTAGCGGAGGTTAAGCAGACAGCTGGGGCAGATGTTTGAAGCCTGGGAAGGGTGTAATACCCACGGAGCTTCCCAGGCTACTAATATCAGCCCCCAGCTGAATACCTAGCCTTTACTAGCTATTAAAATGGGGGACCCCCCAAAAAAATGACGTGGGGTCCCCCCTATTTTAATAGCTAGCAAAGGCTAGGCAGACAGCTGGGGGCTGATATTAATAGCCCAGGAAGGGAGCCATGAATATTGGCCCCCTCCCAGGCTAGAAACACCAGCCGTCAGCCGCCCCAGAAATGGCACATCCTTAGGATGCGCCAATTCTGGCACTTAGCCTCGCTCTTCCCACTGCCCTGTAGCGGAGGCAGTGGGGTAATAGGGTTGGGGTTGATGTCAGCTTATAATGCCAGCTGACATCAAGCCCAGGTTAGTAATGGAGAGGCGTCTATAAGACACCCCCATTACTAACCCCATAGTCAAAGTTAAAAAAAACACAAACACCCAGAATAAAGTCCTTTAATTGAAATAAAGACACATTCCTTTATTGTTCTAAATTAAACCATACTTACCATCACGCCCATTCCAGCTGAAGCCAACGATCTCCTGCAATAAAAGAAAAATAATAAAGCAACCTCATCCTTACCTTTCCATGGTTCCCACGACAGCTTCAGCTCTGCTACATCGAGATGACAGGCTGGACAACAAAAAATTGATGTGGGGCTTCGCCCTATATTTGTGTCCAGTCAGGTACAGCAGGCAGGAACGGGCTGCCCCCAACCACCAGCTGCCTATTTGTACCTGGCCGGACACAACAATATAGGGAAGCCCTTTTTTTCTTAATTATTCCATGAATTTCATGAATTTAAAAAAAAAATAAGTGGAGCTTCGCCCTATTTTTGTGTCCAGCCAGGTACAACTAGGCAGCTGGGGGCTGGAATCTGCAGCGCAGGGAGGCCCAAGCTTTCTGGGCCCCACCCGCTGCAAATTGCAGTCCGCAGCCGCCCCGGAAAATGGCGCGTTCATAGAAGCGCCATCTTCTGGCGCTGTACCCAACTCATCCAGGGCCCTGGTGTGGTGGCTCACTGGGTAATAAAGGGGTTAAGGCCAGCTTGGCATTATCAGCTGGCCCTAAGTCCGAAATTCATGGGGTCACGCCAATATTAGACATGACCACCATGAATTTCTAGTAAAGTATTTAAAAAAAACACAAACACCCAGAAAAAAGTCCTTTAATTGAAATAAACACACAATTCTTTATTGTTCTAAATTAAACCATATTTACCATCACGCCCATTCCAGCTGAAGCCAATGATCTCCTGCAATAAAAGTAAAATAATAAAGCAACCTCATCCTTACCTTTCCATGGCTCCCACGACAGCTTCAGCTCTGCTACATCGAGATGACAGGCTGGACCGCAGCAGAACGCTGCCATCCAGCCTGTCATCCCGCGGACACTGAGAAGCGCAGGCTTGCTTGCGCTCCTCAGTGTCTGACTGTGACGGCATCCAGATGAGCCGACAATGAACTCGGCTCACCTCATGCACGTCACTGACAGCGTGGGAAAATTCTCACGCTGAAGCGCTGAGTGCAGGAGAATTTTCCCACGCTGTCAGTGACATACATGAGGTGCGCCGAGTTCATTGTCGGCTCATCTGGATGCCGTCACAGTCAGACACTGAGGAGCGCAAGCATGCCTGCGCTTCTCAGTGTGTGCGGCATGGCAAGCTGGATGGCAGCGTTCTGCTGCGGTCCAGCCTGTCATCTCGATGTAGCAGAGCTGAAGCTGTCCTGGGAACCATGGAAAGGTAAGGATGAGGTTGCTTTATTATTTTTCTTTTATTGCAGGAGATCGTTGGCTTCAGCTGGAATGGGCGTGATGGTAAGTATGGTTTAATTTAGAACAATAAAGAATTGTGTCTTTATTTCAATTAAAGGACTTTATTCTGGGTGTTTGTGTTTTTTTTAACTTTGACTATGGGGTTAGTAATGGAGGTGTCTTATAGACGCCTCTCCATTACTAACCTGGGCTTGATGTCAGCTGGCATTATAAGCTGACATCAACCCCAACCCTATTACCCCACTGCCACCGCTACAGGGCAGTGGGAAGAGCGAGGCTAAGTGCCAGAATTGGCGCATCCTATGGATGCGCCATTTCTGGGGCGGCTCACGGCTGGTGTTTCTAGCCTGGGAGGGGGCCAATATTCATGGCTCCCTTACTGGGCTATTAATATCAGCCCCCAGCTGTCTGCCTAGCCTTTGCTAGCTATTAAAATAGGGGGGACCCCACGTCAATTTTTTGGGGGGTCCCCCATTTTAATAGCTAGTAAAGGCTAGGCATTCAGCTGGGGGCTGATATTAGTAGCCTGGGAAGCTCCGTGGGTATTACCCCTTCCCAGGCTTCAAACATCTGCCCCAGCTGTCTGCTTAACCTCCGCTAGAGACTAAAATTACGGGGAACCCCACGCCAATTTTTTTTAATAATTAATCCTTTATTTTAATACTAAATGACAAGTACAGTAACCAACACTATCACTGTACTTCATATATATGTGACTGACATGTTTCTATCTATCTAATCTATGTGTGATGCTCTATTCTGTCTGTTATAAATTGTCGGATACCGCTGCTGAATTGCCGGCCGGCTTTTTTAAAGAGACGGTGCATGAAAACACTAATATTTTTTTTGATAAATCCTTTACACTAAATGACAATTACAGTAAGCAACACTGTCACTGTACTTCATATATATGTGGCTGACATGTTTCTATCTATCTAATCTATGTGTGATTCTCTATTCCTTCTATTATAAATTGTCGGGTACAGATGCTGAATTGCCAGCCGGCTTTTTTAAAGAGACGGTGCATGAAAACACTATTATTTTTTTTAATAAATCCTTTGCAGTAAATGACAAGTACAGTAAGCAACACTGTCACAGTACTTCATATATATGTGACTGACATGTTTCTATCTATCTAATCTATGTGTGAAGCTCTATTCTGTCTGTTATAAATTGTCGGGTACCGCTGCTGAATTGCCGGCCGGCTTTTTTAAAGAGACAGTGCACGAAAACACTATTATATTTTTTAATAAATCCTTTACACTAAATGACAAGTACAGTAAGCAACACTGTCACTGTACTTCATATATATGTGACTGACATGTTTCTATCTATCTAATCTATGTGTGATACTCTATTCCTTCATGTCTAAATTGTCGGGTACCGGTGTATACCGCTGCTGAATTGCCGGCGGCTTTTTTAAAGAAAGCGTCTTCTGAGCAGTTTGTGACCTTTTGGACACCTTTGCAGGTGTTTTCTATGTGTTCCTATGTGTTTTTGTTTGCCTGCCATTGGTTTTAACGGTGTTCGACGGTGTTCTAAGGTGTTCGACGAACAGTTCGACGAACAGTTCCTCGAACATCCCGGTGTTCGACGAACCGAACCGAACCCGAACACTACGGGGGTTGCTCAACACTAATAAAGAGCCCTGACACACATCACCATCAATGAGTTTAACTGAGAAACAAACAAATTCTTCCCTTATCACTCCTAAACACTTTTTGCATAATAATTTGGAACACAGTGTACATGTGCTTTTCCACAAAACACCAGTGGTTCACGTAGTGAATCTTACAGTTCTAACTTGCCAACCGTGGTCTGTATGGAGTTGTTCAATAAAGGGCCCAAAATTAAGATAACATAGATGGGAGAGGTCTCTATGAATAGGAATTCCTAAGTATATGATACCCTGTGAGGGCCAGGCAAAGGGAAAGTTGGACTGGATGGAATCCTATATGGATTTGGGGAGGGAGACATCGAGGGCCTCAGACTTCGCTGCATTGATTTTAAAATTTGACCATGTAACAAAGTGATCTATTTTAGCCATAACAGCATGGATGGATATATGTGATTGAGTGATATATACTAGGACATCATGAGCAAATAGAGAGCACTTGTACTCGGTGCTTCCCACCTCAATTCACCTAATATTGGGGTTATGGCGAATTGATGAGAGCAGGTGCTCCGTCACTAGGATGTATAAGAGAGGAGACAGAGGACATCCCTGCCTTGTCCCATTGGTGATTGTGAAAGGTGATGAATAGTGTTGAGCCACCCCCGTAGTGTTCGGGTTCGGTTCGGTTCGTCGAACACCGGGATGTTCGAGGAACTGTTCGTCGAACTGTTCGTCGAACACCTTAGAACACCGTCGAACACCGTTAAAACCAATGGCAGGCAAACAAAAACACATAGAAACACATAGAAAACACCTGCAAAGGTGTCCAAAAGCTGACAAACTGCTCTGAAGACACTCTCTTTAAAAAAGCCGGCCGGCATATTCAGCAGCGGCATACACCGGTACCCGACAATTTAGACAAGAAGGAATAGAGCATCACACATAGATTAGATAGATAGAAACATGTCAGTCACACATATAAGAAGCACAGTGACAGTGTTGGTTACTGCACTTGTCATTTAGTGTAAAGGATTTATTAAAAAAAATTTAGTGTTTTCATGCACCGTCTCTTTAAAAAAGCCGGCCGGCAATTCAGCATCTGTACCCGACAATTTAGAACAGAAAGAATAGAGCTTCACACATAGATTAGATAGATAGAAACATGTCAGTCACATATATATGAAGTACAGTGACAGTGTTGCTTACTGTACTTGTCATTTAGTGTAAAGGATTTATTTAAAAAATAATAGTGTTTTCATGCACTGTCTCTTTAAAAAAGCCGGCCGGCAATTCAGCAGCGGTACCCGACAATTTAGAACAGAAAGATAGAGCATCACACATAGATTAGATAGATAGAAACATGTCAGTCACATTTATAATAAGTACAGTGACAGTGTTGGTTACTGTACTTGTCATTTAGTGTTAAAATAAAGGATTTATTAAAATAAAAATTCGCGTGGGATCCCCCATAATTTTAGGCTCTAGCGGAGGTTAAGCAGACGGCTGGGGCAGATGTTTGAAGCCTCGGAAGGGGGTAATACCCATGGAGCTTCCCAGGCTACTAATATCAGCCCCCAGCTAAATACCTAGCCTTTACTAGCTATTAAAATGGGGGACCCCCCCAAAAAAATGACGTGGGGTCCCCCCATTTTAATAGCTAGCAAAGGCTAGGCAGACAGCTGGGGGCTGATATTAATAGCCCAGGAAGGGTGCCATGAATATTGGCCCCCTCCCAGGCTAGAAACACCAGCCGTCAGCCGCCCCAGAAATGGCGCATCCATAGGATGCGCCAATTCTGGCACTTAGCCTCGCTCTTCCCACTGCCCTGTAGCGGTGGCAGTGGGGTAATAGGGCTGGGGTTGATGTCAGCTTATAATGCCAGCTGACATCAAGCCCAGGTTAGTAATGGAGAGGCGTCTATAAGACACCTCCATTACTAACCCCATAGTCAAAGTTAAAAAAAACACAAACACCCAGAATAAAGTCCTTTAATTGAAATAAACACACAATTCTTTATTGTTCTAAATTAAACCATACTTACCGTCACGCCCATTCCAGCTGAAGCCAACGATCTCCTGTAATAAAAATAAAATAATAAACCAACATCATCCTTACCTTTCCATGGTTCCCAGAACAGCTCCAGCTCTGCTACATCGAGATGACTGGCTGGACCGCAGCAGAACGCTGCCATCCAGCCTGTCATCCCGCGGACACTGAGAAGCGCAGGCATGCTTGCTCTCCTCACTGTCTCGCTGTGACGGCATCAAGATGAGCCGAGGTCATGTCCAATGAACTCGGCTCACCTCATGCACGTCACTGACAGCGTGGGAAAATTCTCACGCTGAAGCGCTGAGTGCAGGAGAATTTTCCCACGCTGTCAGTGAGGTGCATGAGGTGAGCTGAGTTCATTGGACATGAGCTCACCTCATGCACGTCACTGACAGCGTGGGAGAATTCTCCTGCACTCAGCACTTCAGCGTGAGAATTTTCCCACGCTGTCAGTGACGTGCATGAGGTGAGCCGAGTTCATTGGACATGACCTCGGCTCATCTGGATGCCGTCACAGCCTGACACTGAGGAGCACAAGCATGCCTGCGCTTCTCAGTGTCCGCGGGATGACAGGCTGGATGGCAGCGTTCTGCTGCGGTCCAGCCTGTCATCTCGATGTAGCAGAGCTAAAGCTGTCGTGGGAACCATGGAAAGGTAAGGATGAGGTTGGTTTATTATTTTTCTTTTATTGCAGGAGATCGTTGGCTTCAGCTGGAATGCGTGTGATGGTAAGTATGGTTTAATTTAGAACAATAAAGAAATGTGCGTTTATTTCAATTAAAGGACTTTATTCTGAGTGTTGTGTTTTTTTTAAATACTTTACAAGAAATTCATGGTGGTCATGTCTAATACTGGCGTGACCCCATGAATTTTGGGCTTGGGTCCAGCTGATAATACCAAGCTGGCCCTAACCCCTTTATTACCCAGTGAGCCACCGCACCAGGGCCCTGGATGAGTTGGGTACAGCGCCAAAAGAAGGCGCTTCTATGAACGTGCCATTTTCCGGGGTGGCTGCGGACTGCAATTTGCAGCGGGGGGGGGCCCAGAAAGCTTGGACCTCCCTGCGCTGCAGATTCCAGCCCCCAGCTGCCTAGTTGTACCTGGCTGGACACAAAAATAGGGCGAAGCCCCACGTATTTTTTTTTTAATTATTTCATGAAATTCATGAAATAATTAAGAAAAAAAGGCCTTCCCTATATTGTTGTGTCCGGCCAGGTACAAATGGTCAGCTGGTGTTTGGGGTCAGCCCGTTCCTGCCTGCTGTACCTGGCTGGACACAAATAAAGTGCGAAGCCCCACTTTAATTTTTTTTAATTATTTCATGAAATTCATGAAATAGTTAAGAAAAAAAGGTCTTCCCTATAT
Source organism: Phyllobates terribilis (assembly GCF_046119375.1). Taxonomy (NCBI): domain Eukaryota; kingdom Metazoa; phylum Chordata; class Amphibia; order Anura; family Dendrobatidae; genus Phyllobates; species Phyllobates terribilis. The sequence goes on from NW_027362792.1 coordinate 8,370,623, forward strand.
TGTTGTGTCCGGCCAGGTACAAATAGGCAGCTAGTGGTTGGGGGCAGCCCGTTCCTGCCTGCTGTACTTGGCTGGACACAAATATAGTGCGAATCCCCACTTCAATTTTTTTTAATTATTTCATGAAATTCATGAAATAATTAAGAAAAAAAGGCCTTCTCTATATTGTTGTGTCCGGCCAGGTACAAATAGGCAGCTGGTGGTTGGGGGCAGCCCGTTCCTGCCTGCTGTACCTGGCTGGACACAAATATAGTGCGAAGCCCCACTTCAATTTTTTTAAATTATTTCAGGAAATTCATGAAATAATTAAAAAAAAATTGACGTGGGGCTTCGCACTATATTTGTGTCCAGTCAGGTGCAGCAGGCAGGAACGGGCTGCCCCCAACCACCAGCTGCCTATTTGTACCTGGCCGGACACAACAATATAGGGAAGCCCTTTTTTACCTAATTATTTCATGAAATAATTTAAAGAAAATTGACGTGGGGCTTCGCCCTGTTTTTGTGTCCAGCCAGATACAACTAGGCAGCTGGGGGCTGGAATCCGCAGCGCAGGGAGGCCCAAGCTTTCTGGGCCACCCCCGCTGCAAATTGCAGTCCGCAGCCACCCCGGAAAATGGTGCGTTCATAGAAGCGCCATCTTCTGGCGCTGTACCCAACTCATCCAGGGCCCTGGTGCGGTGGCTCACTGGGTAATAAAGGGGTTAAGGCCAGCTTGGCATTATCAGCTGGCCCTAAGCCCGAAATTCATGGGGTCACGCCAATATTAGACATGACCACCATGAATTTCTAGTAAAGTATTTAAAAAAAACACAACACCCAGAAAAAAGTCCTTTAATTGAAATAAACACACAATTCTTTATTGTTCTAAATTAAACCATACTTACCATCACGCCCATTCCAGCTGAAGCCAACGATCTCCTGAAATAAAAGAAAAATAATAAAGCAACATCATTCTTACCTTTCCATGGTTCCCATGACAGCTTCAGCTCTGCTACATCGAGATGACAGGCTGGACCGCAGCAGAACGCTGCCATCCAGCCTGTCATCCCGCAGACACTGAGAAGCGCAGGCTTGCTTGCGCTCCACAGTGTCTCTCTGTGAGGGCATCCAGATGAGCCGAGTTAATGTCCAATGAACTCGGCTCACCTCATGCACGTCACTGACAGCGTGGGAAAATTCTCCTGCACTCAGCGCTTCAGCGTGGGAGAATTCTCACACTGAAGCACTGAGTGCAGGAGAATTCTCCCACGCTGTCAGTGACGTGCAGGAGGTGAGCTGAGTTCATTGGACATGAGCTCACCTTATGCACGTCACTGACAGCGTGGGAAAATTCTCCTGCACTCAGCGCTTCAGCGTGGGAGAATTCTCACGCTGAAGCGCTGAGTGCAGGAGAATTCTCCCACGCTGTCAGTGACGTGCAGGAGGTAAGCTGAGTTCATTGGACATGAGCTCACCTTATGCACGTCACTGACAGCGTGGGAGAATTCTCCTGCACTCACCGCTTCAGCGTGAGAATTTTCCCACGCTGTCAGTGACGTGCATGAGGTGAGCCGAGTTCATTGGACATGAACTCGGCTCTTCTGGATGCCGTCACAGAGAGACGCTGAGCAGCGCAAGCAAGCCTGCGCTTCTCAGTGTCTGCGGGATGACAGGCTGGATGGCAGCTTTCTGCTGCGGTCCAGCCTGTCATCTCGATGTAGCAGAGCTGAAGCTGTCGTGGGAACCATGGGAAGGTAAGGATTATGTTGCTTTATTATTTTTCTTTTATTGCAGGAGATCGTTGGCTTCAGCTGGAATGGGCGTGATTGTAAGTATGGTTTAATTTAGAACAATAAAGAATTGTGTCTTTATTTCAATTAAAGGACTTTATTCTGGGTGTTTGTGTTTTTTTTTAACTTTGACTATGGGGTTAGTAATGGGGGTGTCTCATAGACGCCTCTCCATTACTAACCTGGGCTTGATGTCAGCTGGCATTATAAGCTGACATCAACCCCCAGCCCTATTACCCCACTGCCACCGCTACAGGGCAGTGGGAAGAGCGAGGCTAAGTGCCAGAATTGGCGCATCCTATGGATGTGCCATTTCTGGGGCGGCTGACGGCTGGTGTTTCTAGCCTGGGAGGGGGCCAATATTCATGGCTCCCTTCCTGGGCTATTAATATCAGCCCCCAGCTGTCTGCCTAGCCTTTGCTAGCTATTAAAATAGGGGGGACCCCTCGTCAATTTTTTGGGGGGTCCCCCATTTTAATAGCTAGTAAAGGCTAGGCATTCAGCTGGGGGCTGATATTAGTAGCCTGGGAAGCTCCGTGGGTATTACCCCTTCCCAGGCTTCAAACATCTGCCCCAGCCGTCTGCTTAACCTCCGCTAGAGACTAAAATTATGGGGGATCCCACGCCAATTTTTTTTTAAATAAATCCTTTATTTTAACACTAAATGACAAGTACAGTAAGCAACACTGTCACTGTACTTCATATATATGTGACTGACATGTTTCTATCTATCTAATCTAAGTGTGATGCTCTATTGCTTTCATTCTAAATTGTCGGGTACAGATGCTGAAATGCCGGCCGGCTTTTTTAAAGAGACAGTGCATGAAAACACTATTATTTTTTTTAATAAATCCTTTACACTAAATGGCAAGTACAGTAATCAACACTGTCACTGTACTTCTTATATATGTGACTGACATGTTTCTATCTATCTAATCTATGTGTGATTCTCTATTCCTTCTATTCTAAATTGTCGGGTACCGCTGCTGAATTGCCGGCCGGCTTTTTTAAAGAGACGGTGCATGAAAACACTAATATTTTTTTTTATAAATCCTTTACACTAAATGACAAGTACAGTAATCAACACTGTCACTGTACTTCATATATATGTGACTGACATGTTTCTATCTATCTAATCTATGTGTGATGCTCTATTCTTTCGGGTCTAAATTGTCGGGTACCGGTGTATGCCGCTGATGAATTGCCGGCTTTTCATGTTTCACTGTGAGCACAGTTCCCATCGATTTGGGCAATCACTCTAATGCCACAACCACCATGGCTGTGGCATTACAGTGAGTGGCAGACAATCCCTGCATGATTGGTGCTCTAAATAGCGCCAGACATGCAGGACACGCTTTTGGTGCACGAACAGTTATCGAACATAACCTCGAACAGCCGAATTTTTTGCAAATTGTTCGGGTTCGTCGAACAACTCGAACACCGCCCAAAACAGCTCGAATTTGAGATTGGCGAACAGTTCTAGTCGAACACCGCTCATCTCTAGTGATGAAAATGTTCTGATGCACCCCCTGGGCCTTGGGACACCCGGAGCCGGACCCTTTTTGGTGGATGCTGGTGGTTGTAGTCTTCGTGGCGGCGACCCGGTTCCGTGGTTCAGGGCGGTCAAACCAGTGGCGGAACTATTTATGTGGTTTTGATGTTTAAATGTCCGACTACGCCACCCGTGGATTGCGGTCAGAGTGAACCGCCGCTGCAGGGCAGACCGCTGAGGCTGGTGTTGTGGGTGCAGCAGAGCGTAGCATAACTCCCCACGGGAGGAGTATACCCTCAGGGCAGTGTATGCGGAGGATGGGGGTGATGGTGCAGGGCAGCAGCAGTAACGACACGGAGTCAGTGATGCAGTCCAGGGCCTTTACTCACAGTTCTTATTATCCAGATCACGTCTGCAGGTAACGGCTGCCCACGTCATACTGTGCTCACAGGGTGAGGGGCTCAGACAACTCCCAGATAACTTTGGAGCGCTTCACAGGACCCCCTTTGTGTGTCCTTTGTCTGGCCTTTCTTACCAACCCTTCTGTCCGGCTGCCTCGGGCCTCCTCTTGGTAAACTTGGCGCCAGTTTCCCTGACCCTATGTGGTGCCTTCCTAGCGGGTGTAGCGAGGGGCTGCGCCACATAAAATGTCACAGCCTCCGGTTTCTAGCTGAGGGTCGTTTCCTGCCTCCACTAGTTTCGGGGACCGGTCTCCCCCTTTGGCCTGACCCCTCCACGCAGGTGGATTCGGGCGTGCGGTGGCGACTCGCCCGTCCGCACCCCTGGTATCTCTTCATTCCTCGTTCCTGGAGCCTTCTCTGCTCCTCTTCCTTCCTTCTCCCTCTTCCAGGCCTGGGCCTCTGTAACTAGGCAAGCCTCCGGAGCAGAGCTCATGCAGAGCCCCTGCTCCCTACCGCTTCTGCTCAGACTTCTCTGCACTGAACTAAGATGGTGCCCACCTTTTATACTCCCTTCTCAATGCACCCAGGAACTGCTTCCTCCCTGCTCCTGCACTACAGGGTTCCCCTTCCTCAGTGTTCCCTCCCCCCACTCCAGCCAGGGACAGGGACTGTCGTGCCCATCTCAGAGGCATATTGGTTGTCCTGCCCCACGGCAATGTGGTGTAATGCATGCAGGTGTCGGGTCCTGATCCACACTCCATCCTTACCTGAGAGTGAGATATCACACCTCTGGGTGAGGTGCAATACCTCTGTAGCAACCGAGCCCTCAGGGTGCTACAGTTCCATTTATCTTCAGCCTAGGTGACGTATTGTGATACAGGGCCGTGATTTTGGCTATAAAAGGGTCCCCTAGACCCCTACCCCAAGCTTTTTAAGAGAATCATATATGGCGTGCCAGGAGACTCTATGGAATGCTTTCTCAGCATCCAACGAGAGTATCTAATTACAAATTTTTAACTGCATCTAGCCCAGGAAATACTTTGTGCCTAGTAGCAGTGTCTGCTAGTCAGCGGATTATCCCGGCTGTTAAGCAAGCTACACCACCTGTAGTTTGGACACTTAATTTTTTCAAAGGAAATGCTTCGGGACCACGGGATACTCAGTGAAGAGCATCAGGAGGCACCCCAAGGCATAGGGGCTGGGATTGGCAGTAGGATGCATTGCGGTGGATAGCCGAGCTTTATAAAAGCTTTTTAACTGCAGCAGCTTTAGTGGACGCTACTGGAGCTGGAATTACGCGGCTGCTGGCATGAGACTTGCCCTCCAATAGATCCTTGTAAATGGATTTAAAGTGTATTCATTCAAATTAGAGAGACAATTTAAATTAAAAAGCTTAGAGCTGCCTCCACTACAGGGGGGCTCGCTCGACCCAACGGCAGACAGGCACCAGTATTGGGAGAGGGGGGCTGGCTGTCAGGGTTCACTGCGGCTCTGGCACAAACCCGGCGACATGGAGGTGGCACGGGCAGGAGCAGACTGAATGTGTCGGCTTCTCACTTTTTGGATTTTAGAAGGGCATGACATGCCTATATCTGTGTCTCCCCCTCCTTTTACTCCTCCACCTCTTTTCTTTTCGCATGACTATATGTACTTGTCACTTTTCCATGTGTTAGTTGTGTCTTCTGAGCAGTTTGTCAGCTTTTGGACACCTTTGAAGGTGTTTTCTATGTGTTTCTATGTGTTTTTGTTTGCCTGCCATTGGTTTTAATGGTGTTCAAAGGTGTTCGACAAACAGTTTGACGAATACACGGGTGTTCAATGAACCGAACCGAACTTGAACACTACGGGGGTGGCTCAACACTAATCCCCAGTTCCGTTGATATTTTGGCTGCTGCTATTGTCATTTAGATTTTTGGATTTTTGTATTTAAATCTATCCTTTTCCTCCCCATTTTATTCCTTTTGAAAAGACGCGCACATGTGACATCTGCACATCAATGGCTATTCTAAGCTGAATGTTCCTGCATTCATCAGATTGCAGCAACTATGCAGTTTGACCCTGGGCAAGAACTGGCATGGGAGACTGGCTGGGAATCCCTGGTTCCGTTGAAATTTTGGCTGCTGCTATTGTCATTTGGATTTTTGCTTTTAAAATCTAACCTTTCACTCCCCATTTTATTCATTTTGAAAAGACGCGCAAATGTGACATCTGCATGTCAGCAGCAATTCTAAGCTGAATGTGCTTGCCCTCGTCAGATTGCAGCCGCTTCGCGTTTGAGGCTGGGCAAGTACCGGCATGGGAGACTGGCTGGGAATCCCGTATTCCGTCGACATTTTGGCTGCTGCTATTGTCATTTGGATTTTTGGATTTTGTTTTTAAAATCTAACCTTTCCCTCCTCATTTTATTCATTTTGAAAAGACGCGCACATGTGACCTTTGCACGTCAACGGCCATTCTAAGCAGAATGTGCCTTCCCTCATCAGATTGCTGCTGCTATGCAGCTTGAGGCTGGGCAAGTACCAGCATGGGAGACTGGCTGGGAATTCTTGGTTCCGTTGACATTTTGGCTGCTGCTATTGTCATTTGGATTTTTGTTTTTAAAATCTAACATTTCCCTCCTCATTTTATTCCTTTTGAAAAGACGCGCACATGTGACATCTGCGCGTAAACGTCCGTTCTAAGCTGAATGTACCTGCTCCTCATCAGATCACATCTGCTACACAGCTTGAGATCAGGCAAGTACTGGCATTGGAGACTGGCTGGGAATCCCTGGTTCCATTGACATTTTGGCTGCTGCTATTTTCATTTGCATTTTTGGATTTTTGTTTTTAAAATCTAACATTCCCTCCCCATTTTATTCCTTTTGAAAAGACGAGCACATGTGAAATCTGCACGTCAACGGATATTCTAAGCTTTAATGTACCTGCTATCCTCAGATTGCAGCAGCTTGAGGCCGGGCAAGTATCGGCATGGGAGACTGGCTGGGAATCCCTGGTTCCGTTGACATTTTTGCTGCTGCTATTGTCATTTTGATTTTGGGATGTTTGTTTTTAAAATCTAACCTTTCCCTCCCCGTTTTATTCCTTTTGAAAAGACACGCACATGTGATTTCTGCAAGTCAATGTCCATTCTAAGCTGAATGTGCATTCCTTCATCAGATCACAGCTGCTATGCAGCTTGAGGCTGGGCAAGTACCAGCATGGGAGACAGGCTGAGAATCTTTGGTTCCGTCAACATTTTAGCTGCTGCTATTGTCATTTGGATTTTTGGATTTTTGTTTTTAAAATCTAACCTTTCCCTCTCCATTTTATTACTCTTGAAAAGACGTGCACATGTGACATCTGCTTATCAGCAGCCATTCTAGGCTGATTGTGCCTGCCCTCATCATATCGCACACGCTACTCTGCTTGAGGTCGTGCAAGTACTGGCTTGGGAGACTGGCTGGGAATCCCCTGTTCAGTTGACATTTTTGCTGCAGCTATTATTATTTGGATATTTGTTTTTAAAATCTAACCTTTCCCTCCCAATTTTATTCCTTTTGAAAAGACGCGCACATGTGACATCTACATGTCAACGGCTATTCTAAACTGAATGTTCCTGCCCTCGTCATATTGCAGCTGCTATGCAGCTTGAGGCCGGGCAAGTACCAACGTGGGGGACTGGCTGGGAATCCCCAGTTCCATTGACTTTTTGGCTGCTGCTATTGTCATTTGGATTTTTTTTTTTAAATCTAACCTTTCCCTCCCCATTTTATTCCTTTAGAAAAGATGCGCACATGTGACATCTGCATGTCAGCGGCCATTCTAAGCTGAATGTGCCTGCTCTCATCAGATTGCAGCCGATACGCAGCTTGAGGTCGGGCAAGTACCGGCATGGAAGACTAGCTGGGAATCCCAGGTTCTGTTAACATATTGGTTGCTGCTATTGTTATTTGGATTTTGAGATTTTTGTTTTTAAAATCTAACCTTTCCCTCCCCATTTTATTCCTTTTGAAAAGATGCGCACATGTGACATCTGCATGTCAGCGGCCATACTAAGCACAATTTGCCTTCCTTTGTCAGATTGCAGCTGCTATGCAGCTTGAGGCTGGGCAAGTATCTGCATGGGAGACTGGCTGGGAATTCCTTGTTCCGTTGACATTTTGGCTGCTGTTATTGTCATTTGGATTTTTGGATTTTTGTTTTTAAAATCTAACCTTTCAATCCCCATTTTATTCCTTTTGAAAAGACGTGCACATGTTACCCCTGCACGTCAACAGCCATTCTAAACTGAATACGACTTCCATCGTCAGATTATAGCTGCTATGCAGCTTGAGGCTGGGCGAGTACTGGCATGGGAGACTGGCTTGGAATCCACCCTTCCATTGACATTTTGGCTGCTGCTATTGTCATTTGGATTTTTGTTTTTAAAATCTAACCTTTCCCTCCCCATTTTATTTATTTTGAAAAGACGTGCACATGTGACATGCACACGTCAGCGGCCATTCTAAGCTAAATGTGCCTGCTCTTGTCAGATCAAAGCTGCTACACCGATTGAGGCTGGGCAAGTACCAGCATGGGAAACTGGCTGGGAATCCCCAGATCCGCTGACATTTTGGCTGCTGCTATTGTCATTTGGATTTTTGTTTTTGAAATCCAACTTTTCCCTCCAAACTTTATTCCTTTTGAAAAGACGTGCACAGGTGACATCCACACATCAACGGCCATTCTAAGTTGAATGTGCCTGACCTCGTCAGATCGCAGCTGCTATGCACCTTGAGGCTGGGCAAGTACCGGCTTAGGAGACTGGCTTGGAATCCTTGGTTCCATAGACATTTTGGCTGCTGCTATTGTCATTTGGATTTTTGTTTTTAAAATCTAACCTTTCCCTCCCCATTTTATTTATTTTGAAAAGACGTGCACATGTGACATGCACACGTCAGCGGCCATTCTAAGCTAAATGTGCCTGCTCTTGTCAGATCAAAGCTGCTACACCGATTGAGGCTGGGCAAGTACCAGCATGGGAAACTGGCTGGGAATCCCCAGATCCGCTGACATTTTGGCTGCTGCTATTGTCATTTGGATTTTTGTTTTTGAAATCCAACTTTTCCCTCCAAACTTTATTCCTTTTGAAAAGACGTGCACAGGTGACATCCACACATCAACGGCCATTCTAAGTTGAATGTGCCTGACCTCGTCAGATCGCAGCTGCTATGCACCTTGAGGCTGGGCAAGTACCGGCTTAGGAGACTGGCTTGGAATCCTTGGTTCCATAGACATTTTGGCTGCTGCTATTGTCATTTGGATTTTTGTTTTTAAAATCTAAGCTTTCCCTCCCCATTTTATTTCTTTTGAAAAGACACGCACATGTGACAGCTGCATGTCATTGGCCATTCTAAGCTGAATGTGCCTGTCCTCCTCAGATCACAGCTGCAATGCAGTTTGAGGTTGGACAAGTTCCAGCATGGGAGACTGGCTGGGAATCCCCGGTTACATTGACATTTTGGTTGCTGCTATTGTCATTTGGATTTTATGATTTTTGTTTTTAAAATCTATCCTTTCCCTCCCCGTTTTATTCCTTTTTAAAAGACGCGCACATGTGAGATTTGAACGTCAACGGCCTTTCTAAGCTGAATGTGCCTAACCTCTTCAGATCACAGCCGCTACGCAGCTTGAGGCCGGCCAAGTACTGGCATCAGAGATTGGTTGGGAATCCCTGGTTCCATTGACATTTTGGCTGCTGCTATTGTATTTTGGATTTTTGGATTTTTGGATTTTTGTTTTTAAAATCTAACATTTCGCTTCCCATTTTATTCCTTTTGAAAAGACGCGCACATGTGACATCTGCATGTCAACGGCCATTCTAAGCCGATTCTGCCTGCCCTCGTCAGATCGCAGCCGCTACGAAGCTTGAAGCCGGGCAAGTACTGGTATGGGAAACGGGCTGGGAATACCTGTTTCTGTTGACATTATGGCTGCTGCTATTGGATTTTGGATTTTTGTTTTAAAAATCTAACTTTTCCCTCCCCATTTTATTCCTTTTGAAAAGATGCGCACATGTGACATCTGCATGTCATCGACCATTCTAAGCTGAATGTACCTGCCATTGTCAGATCACAGCTGCTACTCAGCGTGAGGCCAGGCAAGTACCACCATGGGAGACTGGCTGGGAATCACCAGTTCCATTGACATTTTGGCTGCTGCTATTTTCATTTGGATTTTTGGATTCTTGTTTTTAAAATCTAACCTTTCCCTCCTCATTTTATTCCTTTTGAAAAGACGTGCACATGTGACATCTGCACGTCAACAGCCATTCTAAGCTTTATGTGCCTGCCCTCGTCAGATCGCAGCCGCTACGCAGCTTGAGGCCGGGCAAGTACCAGCTTGGCAGATTAGCTGGGAATCCTCAGTTCCGTTGACATTTTGGCTGCTGCTATTGTCATTTGGATTTTTGGATATTTGTTTTTAAAATCCAACGTTTCCCTCCCCATTTTATTCCTTTTGAAAAGACGCGCACATGTGACATCTACAAGTCAATGGACATTCTTAGCTCAATGTGCCTTCCCTTGCCAGATGGCAGCTGTTACACTGCTTGATGCCTGGCAAGTACTGGCATGGGAGATGGGCTGGGAGTACCTGGTTCCATTGACATATTGGCTGCTGCTATTGTCCTTTGGATTTTTGTTTTTAAAATCTAACCTTTCCCTCTCCATTTTATTCCTTTTTGAAAAGACGTACACATGTGACATCTGGACATCTGGACATCAGCGGCCTTTGCTAAGCTGAATGTACCTTCCCTCTTCAGATCACAGCCGCTATGCAGCTTGAGGCCGGGCAAGTACTGGCATTGGAGACTGGTTGGGAATCCCTGGTTCCGTTGACATTTTGGCTGCTGCTATTGTCGTTTGGATTTTTGGATTTTTGTTTTTAAAATCTAATCTTTCCCTCCCCATTTTATTCCTTTTGAAAAGACGTGCACAAGAGACATCTGCATGTCAAAGACCATTCCAAGCTGAGTGTGCCTGCCCTCGTCAGATCACAGACGCTACGCAGCTTGAGGCCAGGCAAGTACCAGCATTGGAGACTGGCTGGGAATCCCTGGTTCCATTGACATTTTGGCTGCTGCTATTGTCATTTGGATTTTTGTTTTTAAAATCTAACTTTTACCTAACCATTTCATTCCTTTTGAAAAGACGCGCACATGTGACAGCTGCACATCAAAGGCCATTCTAAGCTGAATGTGCCTGCCCTTGTTAGATTGCAGCAGCTATGCAGCTTGAGGCTGGGCAAGTACTGTCATGGGAGACTTGATGGGAATCCCCGGTTCCATTGACATTTTGGCATCTCCTATTGTCATTTGGATTTTAGGATTATTGTTTTTAAAATCTAACGTTTCCCTCCCCATTTTATTCCTTTTGAAAAGACGCGCACATGTGACATTTGCACATCAAAGGCCATTCTAAGCTCAATGTGCCCTCCCTCGTCAGATTGCAGCCGCTACACAGCTTGAGGCCGGGCAAGAAACAGCATAGGACAGTGGCTGGGAATCTCAGGTTCCGTTGACATTTTGGCTGCTGCTATTGTCATTTGCATTTTTGTTTTTAAAATTGAACCTTTCCCTCCCCATTTTATTCCTTTTGAAAAGACGAGCACATGTGGCATCTGTATGTCGACGGCCCTTCTAAGATGAATTCATGCCATCGTCAGATCGCAGCTGCTATGCAGCTTGAGACTGGGCAAGTACTGGCATGGGAGACTGGCTGGGAATCCCCGTTTCCATTGACATTTTGGCTGCTGCTATTGTCATTTGGATTTTTGTTTTTAAAATCTAACCTTTCCCTCCCCATTTTATTCATTTTGAAAAGACGCGCACATGTGAAATTTGCATGTCAACAGCAATTCTAATCTGAATATGCCAGCTCTTGTCAGATTGCTGCCGCTACACAGCTTGAGGCCAGGCAAGAACAGGCATGGGAGCCTTGCTGGGAATCCCCAGTTCCGTTGACATTTTGGCTGCTGCTATTGTCATTTGGATTTTTGTTTTTAAAAACTTACCTTTCCCTCCATATTTTATTCCTTTTGAAAAGACGTGCACATGTGACCTCTGCATGTCAACGGCAGATCTAAGCTGAATTTGCCTGCCTCTTGTCAAATCGCTGCAGCTAGGCAGCTTGAGGCTGGGCAAATACCAGCGTGGGAGACTGGCTGGGAATCCCTGCTTCCATTGACATTATGGCTGCTGCTATTGTCATTTGGATTTTTGTTTTTAAAATATAACCTTACCCTCCCCATTTTATTCCTTTTGAAAAGACGCGCATATGTGACTTCTGCACGTTAATGGCCAATCGAAGCTGAATTTGCCTGCCTCTTGTCAAATCGCTGCAGCTAGGCAGCTTGAGGCCGGGCAAATACCAGCGTGGGAGACTGGCTGGGAATCCCTGGTTCCGTTGACATTTTGGCTGCTGCTATTGTCATTTGGATTTTTGGATTTTTGTTTTTAAAATCTAACCTTTCCCTCCCCATTTTATTCCTTTTGAAAAGACGCGCACATGTGACATTTGTACGTCAATAGTCATTCTAAGCTGAATGTGCCTACCCTCATCTGATTGCAGTTGCTACGCAGTGTGAGGCCAGGCATGTACCGGCATGTGAGACTGGCTGGGAATTCCTGTTTCCGTAAACATTTTGGCTGCTGTTATTGTCATTTGGATTTTTGGATTTTTGTTTTTAAATATTACCTTTCCCTCCCCATTTTATTCCTTTTGAAAAGACGTGCACATGTGAAATCTTCACGTCAATGGCCATTCTAAGCTGAATGCGCCTGCCCTCATTTTATCGCAGCCGCTATGCAGCTTGATGCTGGGCAAATACCACCATGGGAGACAGGCTGGGAATCCCCAGTTCTGATGACATTTTGGCTGCTGCTATTGTCATTTGGATTTTTGGATTTTTGTTTTTAAATCTTACCTTTCCCTCCCCATTTTATTGCTTTTGAAAAGACGCGTACATGTCACATCAGCATGACAACAGCTATTCTAAGCTGAATGTGGCTTCCCTTGTCAGATTGCAGCTGCTACGCAGCTTGAGGCCGGGCAAGTACCGGCATGGATGACTGGTTGGGAATCCCCAATTCAATTGATTATTTGGATGCTGCCATTGTCATTTGGATTTTAGTTTTTAAAATCTAACCTTTCCCTCCCAATTTTATTCCTTTTGAAAAGACGCGCACATGTGACATCTCCATGTCAACGGCCATTCTAAGCTGCATGTTCCTGACCTCGTCAGATTGCAGCTGCTACGCTGCTTGAGGCAGTCTAAGTACTGGCACGGGAGACAGGCTGGGAATCCACAGATCCATTGATATTCTGGCTGCTGCTTTTGTCATTTGGATTTTTGTTTTTAAAATCTTACCTTTCCCTCCGCATTTTATTCCTTTTGAAAAGACGTGCACATTTGACATAAGCATTTCAACGGCCATTCTAAGCTGAATGTGGCTGCCCTCGTCAGATCACAGCTGCTACACAGCTTGAGGCCGGGCCAGAGCTGGCAGGGGAGAATGGCTGGGAATCCCCTGTTCCGTTAACATTTTGGCTGCTGCTATTGTCATTTGTGTTTTTTGATTTTTGTTATTAAAATCTAACCTTTCCCTCCCCATTTCATTCCTTTTGAAAAGACACGCACATGTGATATTTGCACATCAGCAGCCATTCTAAGCTGAATGTGCCTTCCCTTGTCAGATCGCTGCTGCAATGCAGTTTGAGGCCAGGCAAGTACCGGCATGGGTGACTGGCTGGGAATCTCAGGTTCCATTAACATTTTGGCTGCTGCTATTGTCATTTGAATTTTTGTTTTTAAAATCTAACCTTTCCCTCCCGATTTTATTCCTTTTGAAAAAACACGCACATAGTGACAGCTGCACGTCAGCGGCTATTCTAAGCTGAATGTGCCTTTCCTCATCAGATTACAGTTGTTACACAGCTTGAGGCTGGGCAAGTACTGGCATGGGAAACAGGCTGGGAATTTTCGGTTCCGCTGACATATCAGCTGCTGCTCTTGTCATTTGGATTTTTGGACTTTTGTTTTTAAAATCTAACCTTTCCCTCCCCATTTTATTCCTTTTGAAAAGACACACACATGTGACATCTGAATGTTAATGGCCATTCTAAGCTGAATGTGCTTCGCTTGTCAGATTGCAGCTGCTACACAGCTTGAGGCTGGGCAAGTACCTGCATGGGAGACTGGCTGGGAATCCCTGTTTCTGTTGACATTTTGGTTGCTGCTATTGTCATTTGGATTGTTAGATTTTTGTTTTTAAAATCTAACTTTTCCCTCCCCATTTTATTCCTTTTGAAAAGACGCGCACATGTGACATCTGCATGTCAACGGCCATTCTAAGCCGAATGTGCCTGCCCTTGTCAGATCGTATCTGCTGCGCAGCTTGAGGCTGGGCAATTACCAGCATGGGAGACTGGCTGGTAACTCCCGGTTCCATTGACATTTTGGCTTCTGCTATTGTCATTTGGATTTTTGTTTTTAAAATCTAACCTTTCCCTCCCCATTTTATTCCTTTTGAAAAGACGCGCACATGTGACATCTGTATGTTCTCCGCCATTCTGAGCTGAATGTGCCTGCCCTCATCAGATAGCAACTGCTACACAGCTTGAGGCCGGGCCAAAGCTGGCAGGGGAGACTGGCTGGGAATTCCCAGTTCAGTTAACATTTTGGCTGCTGCTATTGTCATTTGGATTTTTTGATTTTTGTTATTATAATCTAACCTTTCCCTCCCCATTTCATTCCTTTTGAAAAGACGCGCACATGTCACATTTGCACGTCAGCAGCCATTCTAAGCTGAATGTGCTTTCTCTTGTCAGATTGCAGCTGCTATGCAGCTTGAGGCCAGGTAAGTATCAGCATGGGAGACTAGCTGGGAAACCCTGGTTCCTTTGACATTTTGGCTGCTACTATTGTCATTTGGATTTTTGATTTTTATATTTAAAATCTAACCTTTCCCTCCCCATTTTATTCCTTTTGTAAAGACGCGCACATGTGACATCTGCACGTCAATGGCCATTCTAAGCTGAATGTGACTGCCCTCATCAGATTACAGTTGTTACACAGCTTGAGGCCGGGCAAGTACCAGCATGGGAGACTGTCTGGGAATCGCCAGTTCTGTTAACACTTTGGCTGCTGCTATTGTCTTTTTGATTTTTGTTTTTAAAACCTAACCTTTCCCTCCCCAATTTATTCCTTTTGAAAAGACTCGCACATGTGACATCTGAATGTCAGTGGCTATTCTAAGCTGAATGTGCCTACCCTTGTCATATCACAGCTGGTATGCATCTTGAAGCTGGGCAAGTACTGGCAAGGGAGACTGGCTGGGAATCCGCAGTTGCGTTGACATTTTGGCTGCTGCTATTGTCATTTGGATTTTTGTTTTTAAAATCTAACCTTTCCCTCCCCATTTTATTCCTTTTGAAAAGACGCGCACATGTGACAATTGCTTGTCAACGGCCATTTTAAGCTGAATGTACCTGCCCTCATCACTACGCAGCTTGAGGCAGGGCAAGTAACGGCATGGGAGAGTGGCTCGGAATCCCCGTTCTGTTGACATTTTGGCTGCTGCTATTGTCATTTGGATTTTTGCATTTTTGTTTTTAAAATCTAACTTTTCCCTCCCCATTTTATTCCTTTTGAGAAGACACGCACATGCGACATCTGCACATCACCGGCCATTTTTAAGATGTACCTGCTCTCAGCAGATCGCAGCCGCTATGCAGCTTGAGGCTGGGCAAGTACCAGCATGTGAGACTGAAAAGGAATCACCAGTTCTGTTAACATTTAGGCTGCTTTTCTCATTTGGATTTTTGTTTTTAAAATCTAACCTTTCCCTCCCCATTTTACTCCTTTTTAAAAGACACGCACATGTGCCATCTGCACATCAACAGCTATTCTAAGCTAAATGTGCCTGCCCTTGTCAGCTCGCAGCTGCTACGCAGCTTGAGGCTGGGCTTGTACTGGCATGGGAGACAGGCTGGGAATCCCCAGTTCCGTTAGCATTTTGGCTGCTGCTATTGTCATTTGGATTTTTGTTTTTAAAATCTAACATTTCCCTCCACATTATAGTCCTTTTGAAAAGACACGCACTTGTGACATCTGCATTTCAACTGCCATTCCAAGCTGAATGTGCCTGCCCTCATCAGATTGCCACCGCTACATAGCTTGAGGCTGGGCAAGTACCAGCATGGGAGACTGGCTGGGAATCCCCGGTTCCATTGCCATTTTGGCTGCTGCTATTGTCATTTGGATTTTTGTTTTTAAAATCTAACCTTTCCCTCCGCATTTTATTCCTTTTGAAAAGACGCGCACATGTGACATCTGCATGTCAATAGCTATTCTAAACCGAATGTGCCTGCCATCGTCAGATCATAGCCGCTACACAGCTTGAGGCTAGGCAAGTACCTGTGTGGCACCACAGGGGTCTGGTTTCCACAGTAACGTAATGTTATGTCTGAGAGCAGGTGGGAGGTCCTTTGGTCAGGGATCCTGTGCATGCCACACCTCCTGCCCAGCCTTGGGAGGGGAAGAACTTCCCCTGTATAAACCCGGGGCTGAGGCAGGGTTAGTCAGTCAAGGAAGAGTAGAGACAAGAAGCAGCATAGGAATCAGCAGAGTTACAAGGAGTCAGGGCTGGCAGCTACAGAGCTCGCCCTGACTAAGAAGATTTCTTACCGGACCCGGAGTCCGAGGCTGTGGGGACTAACTCCTACCCAGCAGCAGAATCCGTCAGGCAGGGGATTTCAGGTCCTCTGGCCCAGAAGCCCGAAGGCACGGTCACACGCGTGGGACCAGCACCGCCATCATGGAGCGGAAGCCATTAGAAGGCCCCGAGTCACCGGCCATACGGGTGAGCACCACACGGTACACTCAGGGACGTGGGCTACTTACATCAGCTTCTAGCAAGGTAGCCAGAAGAGTACAGTCAGCTTGGGAGGCCTACAACTACGCCTGGCCAGGGGAGATCCCATCTGCTCAAGGACTGACCAGGCCCCGTCCGCTAGCAAGTACTCCGGGAGGGTCTATCGTTGTTACCAGTAAAGACCCTGAACTACACCGTACCGTCTCTGAGTGGTTCCTGCTACCCCCATCATCCACGTCGGCTGCCCTGAGGCCATACCCCTCCCGTTGGGGGTTATACTATCACGCTGCACAATCCTACCATCGGTCTCAGCGGTCTGCCCTGCAGCAGCAGCTCCCTGGCTGCACTCAACGGGTGGCGTAGTCATCAACCATTTACTGCTAATAGACTGCCGTCTAGTTTGACTCCCTGGGCACGGACCGGGTCACCGCCACGAGACTACAACCCTCAACAGATCCGGCTCCGGGTAAGCTCCCGCGTGCGCAACGCAGCGCGACACAGGCCCAGGGGCGCGTCACCTGCATGGGAGACTGGCTGAGAATGCCTTGTTCTGTTGGCATTTTGGCTGCTGCTATTGTCATTTGGATTTCTGGATTTTTGTTTTTAAAATCTAACATTTCCCTCCCCATTTTATTCCTTTTGAAAAGACGTGCACATGAGACATCTGTAAATCAACGGCCATTCTAAGCTGAATGTGCTTACACTCGTCAGATCATAGCTGCTAAGCAGCTTGAGGCTGGGCAAGACCCAGCATGGGAGACTGGCTGGGAATCCTTATTTCCATTGACATTTTGGCTGCTGCTATTGTCATTTGGATTTTTGATTTTAAAAATCTAACCTTTCCCTCCCCATTTTATTCCTTTTGAAAAGACGTGCAAATGTAACATTTGCATGTCAATGGCCATTCAAAGCTGAATGTGCCTGCCTTTGTCAGATCACAACCGCTATGCAGCTTGAGCCTGGGCAAGTCCCAGCATGGGAGTCTGGCTGGGAATCCCCTCTTCCATTGACATTTTGGCTGCTGCTGTTGTTATTTGGATCTTTGCCTTTAAAATCTAACTTTTCCCTCCCCATTTTATTCGTTTTGAAAAGACGCGCACATGGACCATTTGCTCGTCATCGGCCATTCTAAGCTGAATGTGCTAACCTTCGTCAGATCGTAGATGCTATGCAGCTTGGGGTTGGGCAAGTACCGGCATGGGAAATTGGCTGGGAATCCCGAGTTCCATTGACATTCTCGCTTCTGCTATTGTCATTTGTATTTTTGTTTTTAAAATCTAACCTTTACCTCCCCATTTTATTCCTTTTGAAAAGACGCGCACATGTGACATCTGCATGTTAATGGCCATACAAAGCTGAATGTGCCTTCCCTTGTCGGATCACAGCTGCTACACAGCTTGAGGTTGGGCAAGTACTGGAAAGTGAGACTCTCTGTGAATTCCCAGTTCTGTTGAAATTTTGGCTGCTGCTATTGTCATTTGGATTTTTGTTTTTAAAATCTAACCTTTCCCTACCTATTATATTCCTTTTGAAAAGACGCGCATGACGCGCCCCCTGGGCCTGTGTTGTGCAGGGGAACCCGGAACCGGGTCTGTTGTAGAATGCTGGGGGTTATAGTCTCCGTATGGCGGTGACCCGGTCCGTGCCCAGGGTGGTCAAACCAGTGGCAGTCTTAATGTATAGCAAATGTCCGACTACGCCACCCGTGGATTGCGGTCAGTGGGGACCGCCGCTGCGCTGCCGACTGCTGAGGCTGATGTTGTTTGCGCAGCCGAGTATGGGATAACTCCCCACGGGAGAAGTATTGCCTCAGGGCAGCTAATGTGAGAGATGATGGGAGTGATGGTGTGAGGGTCCAAGTGCTAATGGTGCTGGTGCGGCAAGGAATCACTGAGACGTGAGGTGCAGTTCAGGGTCTTTACTGATGTTACAAGGCAGACTCTCCCGGGAGTACTGGCTAGTATAAGGGGCCTGGTCAGTCTGCGAGCAAGCAGGAGTTCCCCTGGCCAGGTGGAGTTGTAGGCCTCCCCGTTTATCTGCACTCTTCCTGGCTACCTTGCTGTCAGCGGTTACAAGTAGCCCACGTCCCTGAGTATACCGTGTGGTGCTCACCCGTATGGCTGGTGACTTGGGGCATTCTGTTAGCCTCCGCTCCTGAATGGCGGCGCTGGTCCCTTCTTTGTGACTGAGCCTCCGGGTTTCTATGGCCATAGGACCTGGAATCCCCTGCCGGCTGGTTTCTGCTGCTGGGTATATATCAGTCCCCACAGCCTCGGACTCCTGTGTCCGGTTTTAGTAACTTCAGCCAGGGTGAGCTATATCTCTGCTCACAGCCCCTGGCCTTCTGCCTCTGCTCCTACAGAGCTCCTGATGTATCTTTTCCTGTGTCTGCAGCTTCACTCTAGGCTCTGACTGCTCTGCTTGTTCTGCAGGCTCTGTCTCTGTCTCACCTAATCCCGCCCCAGACCCAGTTTATAAGGGCAGATTCCTCCCCTCCCAGGTCTGGGCGGGCAGTGTTGCATGCTTAGGGCTCCTGACCAGAGAAACCTCCCACTTGCTCTCAGACATAATATCTCTATTACTGTGGCAACCAGACCCCTGGGGTGTCACATTACCCCCCTAGTAAATTTTAGTAGTCCGGGACTAAACACATTTTTAAAACATAATAACAGGGTATAACAATAATACAATAACATATTTACAAGAAGCCTTAGTTCTTTAAAGGTCACGGCATGTCCGCAACCGGGTGTCCATATCACCCAAGGTGAAGCCTTAAGCGAAGTAGGGGACCTGTCCAAAGCAAACCCCTTGCGTTGTCCTTGGGCGTGGCTGCAAGGGTAGACTAACTACTTTGGGCCGCAAGGATGCCACGCCAGACAGGTTTTCTCTTCCGCGGCCGTCTTCGCAAGAGGCACCAAGGTGCAACTATCTACAAAACTGTTCCGGTTATCTAGCGTCCATAACCTGTTAGTCCATAAAAATCTGCAGGGCAACTGAGAAACATAATTAATAACAGGCAACAAACATAAACCATAAACAGTTAGCAGATAAATTCACAGTGCATTAGTTTAGATTCTCCAGCGAGCGGGCATCTGACCTCTAGTGACTCTAGTGGACCTACGGAGCTCACTAACTGGTTCTGCACTACAGGGTGTAGGAGGTGTTATGGGTAAGCTGGGCAGCTGTCTGTGCACTCTTTGGCTCACTAGGGGCACGGCAGGCTCACTACTAGCAGAGGGTTGATCCTCCTGTACTGCTGGTGTGGACTCTTCTGCCTCTTGGGCCGGCTGCTCTTCCAGCTCTACCGATTCCTCTGTAGGCACTTGAGGGGCTGGCTGGAGAAAGGTGAGGACGGGTACCACGACAGCGCCGTTTACTTGTGTCCAAGACCGGGGGAAGTCTCCGAGTATGGTACTGATCATTTCTCCCCTTTCCTCTGCGGGTTGAGGGTTTCCTTGATCTTCTTCAGGGCTTTGCAGCTGTTCGGGACACTTCTTCTGGTGGTCTCTGGAGACAATGGCTGTGGTTTCTCCTCCATCCTTACTGATTACGCAGATTTTTGGGTTCTCATGGCTTGATGGCAGTACGGTGTATGGGTCCTTCTCCCACTGGTCGTCCAACTTGTGGAGCTGCCTCTTCCTCTTCAAGACCTGCTCTCCAGCTACCAGAGGAACAGCGGGAGCATACTGGTTATAAGCCTTCTCTTGCCTTTCTCTAGCTTGAGACAGACTTCGCTCGACGCTCTCCTGTACTTTCCGATACTGCTGCTGCCGTTCTGTATCCCAGTCTGCCTCTGGCGAGGTGTCCTCAGGCGTCAGGACTCCCATATCCAGGTCAATAGGCAGCTTACCAGGTCTTGCTCTCATTAGGTAAGCCAGGGTACAGTTGGTGGAACCTACAGGGATGTGGTTATACAGGTCCACCAGATCGGGCAGTTTCTCAGGCCACAGACTGCATTCTTCCAGGGGCAATGTTTTTAGCAGATCTATCACCACCTGGTTCATCTTCTCGCAGAGTCCTTTGGTTTGAGGGTGATAGGGCGTTGTTCTTATCTTCTTGAAGCCATACAGGTTGCAGAACTCCTGGAAGACCTCCGCTTCGAAGGCTGGTCCTTGGTCTGTCAACACTTGGTCCGGGTACCTGTGTGGATGGCAGAAGTGCTGCTGGAAGGCTCTAGCTGCTGTTTGAGCCGTTAAGTCCTTGACCGGGACCACCACCAGGAACCGGGAGTAATGATCTACGATTGTGAGGGCGTAGACATACCCAGATCTGCTTGGAGCCAGTTTCACATGGTCCAGGGCTACCAGTTCCAGTGGCTGTCTGGTGATGATGGGCTGCAGGGGAGTCTTCTGGCTGGCTCGGTCTTTTCTTCTCAGGTGGCACGGGCCACACTCTCTGCACCACCTCTCGATGGCTCCTCTCATGCCTACCCAGTAGAACCGTTCACGCAACAAGAACTCCAGCTTCTTCCATCCGAAATGCCCTGCTCCGTTGTGGTATGCCTCCAGAACCATAGCCGCGTCTCGTCTTGGTACCACTACCTGCCAGGTCAACTCATGTGTTCGAGAGTTAACCATTCTCCGGCACAGCTTCTCCCTGTAGAGGAACAGCTTACTTTTCTCCTTCCACAGTTGCTTGGTCTTCTCCGGAGCATCTGGGTCAAGATGGGCATCGGCCTGGGTCAGCATTTCCTTCACCAAATGGACTGCGGGATCACTGTCTTGCGTCTCCGCCCAGTTGTAGTGGGGCAAGGGAATGAACGTCACAGAGCGCCTGTCCTTCACACGGTGGGAATACAGGGTAATCCCATGACGGTGGAACGCAGGGAGCTCAACTTCTTCCAGATCTTCAGGATCTTCCCCTACGTCCGGTAAGTTCGGCATTCCACACAGGGCATCCGCGTTGGCATTTGAGCGTCCTGCCCGGTATTTGATGGTGAATTCAAAGTTGGACAGGCGGGCCATCCATCTCTGTTCCAGGGCACCGAGCCTTGCAGTGTCCAGGTGTGTCAACGGGTTGTTATCCGTGTACACGGTGAATTTGGAGAAGGCAAGGTAATGCTTGAAACATTCGGTCACTGCCCACACTACTGCCAGGAACTCCAGCTTGAATGAGCTATAATTCTCAGGGTTCCTCTCCGTGGGCCGTAGCTTTCGGCTGGCGTAAGCGATTACCCGTTCTTTCCCTTGCTGGATCTGGGACAGTACGGCTCCTAGCCCGATGTTGCTTGCGTCCGTGTGGAGGATAAAGGGCTGGCTGTAGTCTGGATATGCCAGGATTTCATCCCCCGTGAGGGCCATCTTCAGCTGGCAGAAGGACTCCTCTTCCAGCTTTTCCCACCTAAAGGGCGGCTTCTGGTTTTTGGCTTTCCGAGATTGACCTATCAGGAGGTCTTGCATAGGGGCTGCCATTTTTGTGAAACCGGGAATGAATCTTCGGTAGCAGCCTACCAACCCGAGGAACTGCCGCACTTCCTTTATGCTGGAGGGTCTTGGCCAGTCCTTAATCACGGTGATCTTATCATTGTCAGGAGCCACTCCGTCAGCACTCACCACGTGTCCCAGGTATTACACCTTTGGTTTCAGGACGTGACACTTGGAGGGTTTCACCTTTAGGCTGTAGTTTGCCAGAGCTTCGAACACTTCTGCCAGGTGTTTCAGGTGGTCCTCGTAGGTCTTGGAATAGACGATGACATCGTCGAGATATAACAGGACCGTCTCGAAGTTCCGGTGTCCCAGACAGCATTCCATCAACCGTTGGAAGGTTCCTGGTGCGTTGCAGAGCCCGAACGGCATACAGTTAAATTCGCTGAGACCCATCGGGGTGGTGAATGCGGTCTTCTCCCGGTCCGCCTCTGCTACAGGAACCTGCCAGTACCCGCTAGTGAGATCCAAAGTAGAGAAGAAGTTAGCAGATTTTAATGCAGCTCAGGACTCTTCTATCCTTGGTAGCGGGTACGCATCTTTGTGTGTGATACGGTTGACCTTCCTGTAGTCTACACACATTCTCATGGTGTTGTCTTTCTTTTTCACTAAGACTAGTGGAGCTGCCCAGGGGCTACAGCTGTCCCTGATTACCCCAGCCTCCTTCATGTCTCTAAGCATCCCCTTGGCGTGTTGGTAGTGTGCCGGGGGTACGGGTCGGTATCTCTCCTTTATGGGAGGATGGTCTCCCGTGGGGATGTGGTGTTCTACCCCCTTTACTCGCCCGAAGTCTAGCGGGTGTTTACTAAACACTCTCTCGTACTCTCCAACCACCCGATAGACTCCCTGTTTCTGGTGTGAGGGAGTGGAGTCAGTACCCAAATGTAGTTGCTGACACCAGTCCTCCATTAGTTTCTTAGAGCCGTTACCTTCCTCTGGTTGAGATGGAGGCAAGGGTTCCACGGCCTGTACAGAGTTCTGGTTAATGGTAAACAATTTGGCTAGCGTGGCATACCGGGGCAGGTGTACTTCTCTCTCCCCGATATTTATGATGCGAACGGGCACCTTCCCATGGCGTACATCGATCACCCCCCGTGCTGTCAAAATGGTGGGCCTACTGTCTGAGTAGACGGGTTCTACCATTGCTTGGTAGTCTCTACCTCTTAGACCAATAGCTGCCCGGCACCAAATCATCATCTCACTTTTTGGGGGCATGGCAATAGGGAACGGGTCACACATTCTCACGCTACCTATCTCACCACCAGATAGTTCCACCTGTTGCCGCTTCATCAGTGCCCGGATCTCTTTTTGGAGCACACGCTGCTGGCCGGAACTGGCATTCTTGGCAACCTGCTGTAAAATGAGAATCACCTCTGCAAGACAATTTTCAATCACATTAGTTCCCAAGGTTATTCTAGGGTGACTCTCATGACGGTCTATGTCAACTATAATCAGTCCTTGTGCCGCCAGTTCGACTTTACCGATCTTAATGGTCACCTCTTTGAATCCCACCTGTGGCACGGGCTGACCATTGCTGGCGATGATACTCAGGTCGTCATCTGGGTAGCGGGTTATGTCCGAGTCATTCCAGTACTGTTTAAAGAGCACGTACGGGATGGTGGTCACCTGTGACCCAGTGTCTAGTAGGGCACTCATAGGAATGCCATCCAGCACCACAGGCAAGATTGGACGTCCCCCTACGTATTTATCACGCCAGTTTGATGGGCCTGATGGTCTTATGCCTGGGAGTTGGCCCTCTACCCCAGGTTGTGCCCGTTTAACCCCTTCAGGACCCAGCCTATTTTGACCCTAAAGACCTTGGCATTTTTGTCAATTCTGACCAGTGTCCCTGGAACTCTCTGGAACACTTCAACGGATCCTAGCGATTCTGAGACTGTTTTTTCGTGACAAATTGGGCTTCATGTTAGTATTAAATTTAGGTCGATAATATTTGCGTTTATTTGTGAAAAAATCAAAAATATGGGAAAAAATTTGAAAATTTTGCAATTTTCAAATTTTGAATTGTTATTCTACTAAACCAGAGAGTGATGTGACACAAAATAGTTAATAAATAACATTTCCCACATGTCTACTTTACATCAGCACAATTTTGGAAAAAAAAAAAATTTTGGTAGGAAGTTTGAAGGGTTCAAAGATCATCAGCAATTTATCTTTTTTCCAGCAAAATTTACAAAACCATTTTTTTAGTGACCACATCACATTTGAAGTCCCTTTGAGGGGTCTTTATGACAGAAAACACCCAAAAGTGACACCATTCCAAAAACTGCACCCCTCAAGCTACTCAAAACTACATTCAAGAAGATTATTAACCCTTCAGGTGCATCACAGGAACTAAAGCCACATGGAAGAAAAGAATGAACATTTTTATTTTTCTAACAAAAATTTTCTTTTAGCCTAAATTTTTTAATTTTCACATGGGTAACAGGATAAAATGCATCCTAAAATTTGTTGGTGAATTTCTCCTTAGCACACTGATACCTCATATGTGGTCATAAACCACTGTTTGGGCACACGGCAGGGCTCAGAAGGGAAGGAGCGCCATTTTACTTTTTGAATGGAAAATTAGCTCCAAAAGTCAAATTGCGCTCCTTCTCTTCTGAGCCCTGCCATGCGCCCAAACAGTGGTTTATGACCACATATGAGGTATCACTGTACTCAGGAGAAATTGACCAATACAATTTAGGATGCATTTTATCCTGTTACCCATGTGAAAATTAAAAAATTTAGGCTAAAAGAAAATTTTTGTGAAAAAAAAAGTACTTTTTTGTTTTCACAAATCATTTTGTGAAGCACCTGGGGGTTCCAAGTGCTCACTATGCATCTAGATAGGTGCCTTGGGGGGTCTAGTTTCCAAAATGGGGTTACTAGTGGGGGAGCTCCACTGTTTAGGCACATTAGGGGCTCTCCAAACGCAACATGGTGTCCGCTTACAATTTGAGCCGATTTTCCATTCATTTTGTTAGCGGACACCATGTCGCGTTTGGAGAGCCGCTGTGTGGCCAAACATTGGAGCTCCCCCACAAGTGACCCCATTTTGGAAACTAGACCCCCCAAGGCACCTATATAGATGCATAGTGAGCACTTGAAACCCCCAGGTCCTTCACAAATTAATCCGTAAAAATAAAAAAGTGTTTTTTTTTCCACTTTTTCATTTTTATGAATCAATTTGTGAAGCACCTGGGTGTTCCAAGTGCTCACTGTGCATCTAGATAGGTGCCTTGGGGGGTCTAGTTTCTAAAATGGGGTCACTTGTGGGGAAGCTCTAATGTTTGGCCACACAGCGGCTCTCCAAATGCAACATGGTATCCGCTAACAAATTGTCAGCTCAAATTGTTAGAAGACACCATGTTGCGTTTGGAGAGCCGCTGTGTGGCCAAACATTGGAGCTCCCCCACAATTGACCCCATTTTGGAAACTAGACCCCCCACGGCACCTATCTAGATGCATAGTGAGCACTTGGAACCCCCAGGTCCTTCACAAATTAATCCGTAAAAATAAAAAAGTGTTTTTTTTCCACTTTTTCATTTTTATGAATCAATTTGTGAAGCACCTGGGGGTTCCAAGTGCTCACTATGCATCTATATAGGTGCCTTGGGGGGTCTAGTTTCCAAAATGGGGTCACTTGTGGGGGAGCTCCAATGTTTGGGCACACAGCGGCTTTCCAAATGCAACATGGTGTCGGCTAACAAATTGTCGGCTCAAATTGTTAGAAGACACCATGTTGCGTTTGGAGAGCCGCTGTGTGCCCAAACATTGGAGCTTCCCCACAAGTGACCCCACTTTGAAACTAGACCCCCCAAGGCACCTATCTAGATGCATAGTGAGCACTTGGAACCCCCAGGTCCTTCACAAATTAATCCGTAAAAATAAAAAAGTGTTTTTTTTTCCACTTTTTCATTTTTATGAATCAATTTGTGAAGCACCTGGGGGTTCCAAGTGCTCACTATGCATCTAGATAGGTGCCTTGGGGGGTCTAGTTTCCAAAATGGGGTCACTTGTTGGGGAGCTCCAATGTTTGGGCACACAGGGACTCTCCAAACGCATCATGGTTCCAATTTGTTAGTGGACACCATTGTGTAGTGTATGTCAGGTTGGTGTGCAGTGTGCTATATTGTAGTGTATACACCACACACACACACACACACTACAACACACACACCAACCTGACATAGCCTCCTAAGCTGACTACGCCCTAGACTGGGATCAGTGGGACGGGCGGGACATTTTGTGTGCTGTGTGCGTGTGTAAAAAAAAAAAAAAAAAATCGAAACTTTATTATAGTGTGAGTGTACGTGTGTGCGTGTGTGTGTGTGTGCTTGGTGTAACCTTCTGCAGTCACGTGTGGGGGCTGTCAGGCGTAGGGGGCTGTCAGGCGTAGGAGGCTGTCAGGCGTAGGGGGGGGCTGAAGAGATGGAGGAGCCAGCAGCTGCAGCAAGGGGGGTGATCACTGGGGCAGGAGCCGGCAGCAGCAAGGGGGGTGATCACTGGGGCAGGAGCCGGCAGCAGCAAGGGGGGTGATCACGGGGGCAGGAGCCGGCAGCAGCAAGGGGGGTAGGAGGCCGGCAGCATCAGGGGGGTGATTACTGGGGCAGAAAGCGGTGCAGGAGCCAGCAGCAGGGGGGTGATCACTGGGATGGGGGGTGCACACTGGGGATGGGGAGTGAATACTGGAGACAGGTGGGGGTGAACACTGGGGACAGGGGGGGTGAACACTGGGGACAGGGGGGGGTGAACACTGGGGGGTGAACACTGGGGACAGGGGGGGTGAACACTGGGGGGTGGGGTGATTATTGGGAGGTGGGGGGTGATATCACTGGGACTGGGGGATGGTGGGCTTGATCACAGGAGCAGGGCATTTACACTGAGCCTGCTGTTGCTGTGATCACAGTCCACCGGCTGTCAGAAGGAGAGCAGCAGCCGGTGGATGAAGACGTGGGAGAGGGAGCAGAGGGAGCGGAGGTCGGGGTGCAGGTATGAAAGTGGAGGGGGGGCAGGGTGGAGTGGAGGGGGGGTCGGGGGGGAGCGGGGGCAATTCTACCTGATGCAGATCAGCGGCGGCAGCAGGCGATCAGCGGCGGCAGAAGCGATCCACGAGCTCAGCAGCAGAGGGTCCACGGGGGGGCAGCAGCAGAGGGTCCACAGGGGGCAGCAGCAGAGGGTCCACAACGGCCGGCACACGATCCATGGATGGGCAGTTGCGGCCATCATTAAAAACTCCCTCCACATCTGATTGGGGCTAGTATCCATGTGACGCTAGCCCCCCAATCAGATCTGGGGGGGGGGGGCAGAGGTGACACTCCCCCCAGCCAATGGCTGATGCTGTAAGCATCAGGCCATGCCCAGATTTAAATATTACACCAATTTTCATTGGTGAAATATTTAATTCATACCGATTGGCAGTTTCATTAAAAGTGAAAATGAAACAGCCAATCGGAGGGGTCCCAGGCACGGGGGGGTTAATCCACCCCCCGGGGGGTCGACTTCAGGATGTCCAGTTGCAGTAGCAACTGTGAAACCTGAGCGACCCCGCTCGCAGGCGCTGCAGGGGCTCTTTCCCTCCATGTCACAGACGCTGTGACATGGGTCGGGAAGGAACTGTTTTCCATGTCACAAACGGTGTGACACGGGTCGGGAAGGGGTTAAATGACAGTACCTTGCCACATGTCCGGGTTGATTGCAGCGGCGGCAGATGGGTCGTCCGTCCTCGTTGTATCTGTCGCTGGGTCTTCCTCTGGCCCGTGGGGTCCTCCTCAGTCGGTGCCACGGGACGTCCTCCGGTCCGGATTCCAGCTGGATCTTTCCTGGAGAAGAGACCTGTAAAGACTGCACAGTTCTGGTTAGCGCGGCAACGCTCTTAGTCAGCTCTTGGACATGATGGTGCAGGTCTGTTGCTGGGTTATTGTTCAAAGCCTGCGCATCAGCTCCCACAGGCCCTGCAGACAAGGGCGCCGTCTCCTGGTGGTAAGTGATAGCAGGGCGCCTGTGGGTCACAGCACCATCTGGTGCCGGTTCTCGGAGCACCCGGATGGCTCTGTCCTTGAACTGTGCAAAGTCCAGGTCAGGGTCCTGTAAGGCCATTGACCGCAACTGGGTTCGGTGGGCATTGCACAGTAGACCCTCAATAAATTGTTCAGTCAACAGCTTATCTTCATTTCCCACGCTGCCAGGGTCTGCCTGCTTAATGGCTCTCAGGGCCTCTTGTAGGTTTAGAGCATAGTCTCTTATACTCTCATGTGCCCGCTGTTTAAACCAGTAAAATCTGAGCTTTATTTCGGCTGAGGTGCGGGTATCAAATGTGTCTTTCAGCCGGGCTAGTATTTCTCTGACAGTCCTCTTCCTCCCAGGTGGCCAGGACTTTACCTCCCTTTGGGCTGCCCCGATTAATTGGGCCACCAGGATGCTCACTTTTTGCTCTTCTGTGAGGGGGTACACCTGGAAGAGGCTATCCAGTCTTTCTCTAAATTCATTTAGAGTATGTGACTCCCCTGAGTACTGGGGTAGCCAGGTTGCCCCCGGGATATAGGGCATGGTGAATGGCATGACTGCTGCAGTGGTTGCGCTGGCGGTGGCTGTGGCAGTGGAGCTCACCTCGGTGTCCGGCATCCTCCTCCCCCCTAGTGGACCGTGGCCTACCTTGCGATGCTCTTCTTCCGTAGGCCGCGGCTCCGCAGTCGATCGTCAGGGTTGAGGACCTGGCGTCGCGCTCCGATGACGTCAGCGTCGCTCTTCCTCCCTTCCAGGACCTTGCGCAGCGTCAGAGCGTGGGGCGGAGCTTCGGATCTCGCGCGCTTTTGGCGTCCACGCCCCTCTTCTTCCCGTGCGGCGTCCCGAAGATGGCGTCAGAAGGCGGGAAGCAGCTGCGGATGGCGGGAAGAAGGCAGAAGACGGTGGGAAACGGTCCAAGATGGCGTCTGATGGCGGGAATCGGCTCCGGATGGCGGGAAACGACTCCGGACGGCGGGAAACTTCACCACAGGTAAGTATAAAAGTCTCTTTTTCAGGCACGCAGTACCCGGTGGTTGCGGGCAAGAAATCCTGCCGACTACGCCAAAGTTGACGCGCCCCCTGGGCCTGTGTTGTGCAGGGGAACCCGGAACCGGGCCTGTTGTAGAATTCTGGGGGTTGTAGTCTCCGTGTGGTGGTGACCCGGTCCGTGCCCAGGGTGGTCAAACCAGTGGCAGTCTTAATGTATAGGAAATGTCCGACTACGCCACCCGTGGATTGCGGTCAGGTGGGACCGCCGCTGCGCTGCCGACCGCTGAGGCTGATGTTGTTTGCGCAGCCGAGTATGGGATAACTCCCCACGGGAGAAGTATTGCCTCAGGGCAGCTAATGTGAGAGATGATGAGAGTGATGGTGTGAGGGTCCCAGTGCTAATGGTGCTGGTGCGGCAAGGAATCACAGAGACGTGAGGTGCAGTTCAGGGTCTTTACTGATGGTACAAGGCAGACCCTCCCGGGAGTACAGGCTAGTATAAGGGGCCTGGTCAGTCTGCGAGCAAGCAGGAGTTCCCCTGGCCAGGTGGAGTTGTAGGCCTCCCCGTTTATCTGCACTCTTCCTGGCTACCTTGCTGTCAGTGGTTACAAGTAGCCCACGTCCCTGAGTATACCGTGTAGTGCTCACCCGTATGGCTGGTGACTTGGGGCCTTCTGTTAGCCTCCGCTCCTGGATGGCGGCCCTGGACTTCTGGACTTCACACGAATCACCCGATCGCAGACCCACAAATGGTGGTAAATATCTCTTCCAAAACTCTCAGCGTTGCACAAACATCAGTTTTACAAAAGGGACTCTCTTTCTGCCCCACATACAAATACAACACTTTTAAACTAGATATGGAACTACAACGCTTTTACCGTACCCTACGCTTGAAAACCCATTTTGCTAATAATCCTTTCAGCGTCACCCCTCCAGAATCCATGGCCGACATCACAGCCCAAGACTTAGGTCTCCGCTCTAAGAGCAAATATAGGCCTCCTCGAGGCACACATCCACTGGAAACCTTTATAGGATTCGTGGATGGGGCGTTTCAACAATTACGCTCCAATATCGACTAGGGAAGGGCACATTATCAGACCAATCTCTCTCCCCTTGATCGACAGGCCCTACGGAGTCTGCAAGAGGACAATGATTTGATTATAAAGCCAGCTGACAAAGGTGGAGTGATAGTAGTCATGAACAAGTGCGATTACATCTCGGAAATTTTGAGACAACTTAGTGATGAGTCCACATACCGTAAACTCTCTACGGACCCGACTACAAAAACACAGACACTCATCATTTCGACACTACAACGGTTTTTAACAGCCAAGGTGATTGACTTGAAAACGTACGAGTATTTAATTAATCCACATCCAATCATACCGGTATTTTATGTCCTACCCAAAATCCACAAAAGTCTCACCCAACCTCCTGGGCGCCCCATAGTGGCCTCCACGGATTCTATTTTATCACCCCTTGCAATTTTCTTAGAAAAGATTCTTACACCACTTACCCAAAAAAGTCCATCTTATCTATTAGACACAGGGGCCTTTTTAGAGACTATGAAAGCACTCAAACAAGTTCCTCCAGAAGCCATCTTAGTGTCCCTAGATGTCACAAGTCTCTATACATCGATTCCCCATGACCGGGGTATCCAAGCGGTTGAACAAATGCTGAAGGACTCAAACACCAATCCATCGATTATAGATCTAGCCGTAGAACTACTAACAATAGTTCTTACACAAAATTACTTCCTCTTTCAGGATACATTTTACGTGCAGACCAAGGGGACCGCAATGGGCTCAAATGTAGCCCCCCCTTACGCAAACTGTTACATGTCTACTTTTGAGACACAGTTTGTATACAAGAATCAAATGTTCCAAGAGCATTCCATTTTATGGAAGCATTACATAGACGACATCTTTTGCATCTGGACAGGTTCCCAGGACACCTTAGATGAATTCTGCAGGTCCCTCAACACCGCCTGCCCTGGTCTACATTTCACTCTGAACTATCACCCACACCAGATCAACTTCCTAGATACTTTAGTCATCAAAGATGGCTAAGGACTATTAACCACTGACATCTACAGGAAACCCACAGATCGCAACACATTACTACATTTTTCAAGCAACCACCCAGCCCCTATGAAACATGCTATCCCCAAATCGCAATTTCAGAAGGTTGAACGCATTGTGTCCGAAACAACATTACGCGAAGTCAGATTACAAGAAATGACACGGAAATTTGAAGAAAGAGGATACCCTCAGTATCTTCTACGTGAATCACAGGACAGCCGCACACAACCACGACCAGACACATCTGATCTCATTCCATTTGTCCACACATATCACCCCCTAGCTTACACTATACACCGTACGATACGGAAACATTGGAATATTCTCCAAACAGGTTACCCGACCATCAAATCCTTTCATCAACCCTTCTTACCGTGCTTCAAAAGAGCACCAAACATCAGAGACTCATTAGTCCGAGCTGACATAGGGACAACGTCCCTTGGTTCCCGCCAAAGATTTCTACAAACTCCTAAGAAAGGAACCTTCCCATGTCTCCATTGCCATCAGTGCCATAACATCCTTAGAGGCGATACTATTCATCATCCACAAACAGGCAGAAAATATACAATTAAGGATTACAACACCTGTGATACAAATTTTGTCGTATACCTAGTTAAGTGCCCTTGCAGCCTTGTCTACGTTGGGGAAACGACCCAACCCATTAAAGATAGAATCTCGAAGCACAAATCTACCATCAGATGCAAAAATTTACTTCTACCTCTCCCCCAACACTTCACGGCAGCAGGACACAATGTGTCCCAATTGCGGTTTCAAGTTATAGAGCAAATTAAACCACCCCGTCGTGGGGGTAATCGAATCCAGACCCTCAAGCAGAGAGAGGCATTCTGGATTCATGAACTGCAGTCCCTTCATCCCAAAGGACTTAACAAGGACTATGATCTGCACTCATTCATCTAAACCTACCTGGTCCCAATCCGTCCCAATAGGGACCTAGGTTTATTTATATGTTTATACTTTTTACTTTACAAGGAGTTAACACCCGCAATCCGATATTCATTTGCCATTTATTAATAGGGACCAAGATTCATGTATGCTTATCTATATTGTGGCGATTGGCTGTATAAGGGTATCATCGCAGTATTCCTGTGTGTTTTACTGCACTGTGTCTTATAACTCGATTTAACATTGTATTTCATATTTCAGATGAAGGATCCATACCCATCCTCATTCTCCTATATCCCTCCTGCACTCTGCAACCCCTTCTCTCGATGGTGGAACGCTCCTTGCCATTCTTTTCCGGCAGTGGAACACATCACTTCGATACAGAAACCACTTCCTGGTCCCTGGAACGCACCTACACGTCGGCTGACACGCACGCACGTGCGCATGCGCGGCGCCGGACCAATCAGATGCCGGCACTCCCTTTTTCGCGTCACTTCCTGTGACGTCACCGCATCGAGCGCTAATTACCAGCACATTCAAACTTCCTCATTGGCTGGCAGCCA
This sequence comes from Phyllobates terribilis, assembly GCF_046119375.1. NCBI lineage: Eukaryota > Metazoa > Chordata > Amphibia > Anura > Dendrobatidae > Phyllobates > Phyllobates terribilis. Next base: position 8,403,145 of record NW_027362792.1, read on the forward strand.
AACCCTCCTCTCCTCTAATAATATTTGTAGCCAGTCTCCAAGTCGTGCCCACTGCTCACATCCAGCGGTGGATACCGCGATCGATGCAGCACCTCTCCTATACTTCATGGCACAAACGGTATGTCTACCTCCCTTATAGTCCTCACCCCATTATAGCCCCATATATCCTTCCATTACCTCATAGTATGCACTTTCTCCATAGGAATCCCTGTATTGGGTCCCATCTCCTTCTCTTTTCCTGCTCCGATCCCAGTAACTTGGTAGGTTGCCCCCTTTTTTTGCTTCACTGTTGGACAAAAGGTTACATAGACACATAGACCTTTATTTATATGTTTTGTATACATAATCTGTGACTTTATAATCACTATAATGTTTGTATTCTATATCTGTTCATTTTGTTTACATGCAGTACACTGATGAAGGTCTTGTCGACCGAAACGTCTTTAGTGTGGACTGCAAATAAAAGTATCTTATTATACCATTTGGTGTGCTGAGGTTATCGCGACATTTCAAGGCTTTGGACCCAACTCATGCACCCAGGTCCAGTAGTGCTGCGTTTTTTTCTAAATGGTCCCTTGTTTGTGACTGAGCCTCCGGGCTTCTATGGCCAGAGGACCTGGAATCCCCTGCCGGCTGGTTTCTGCTGCTGGGTATATATCAGTCCCCACAGCCTCGGACTCCTGTGTCCGGTTTTAGTAACTTCAGCTAGGGCGAGCTATATCTTTGCTCACAGCCCCTGGCATTCTGCCTCTGCTCCTACAGAGCTCCTGATGTATATTTTCCTGTGTCTGCAGCTTCACTCTAGGCTCTGACTGCTCTGCTTGTTCTGCAGGCTCTGTCTCACCTAATCCCGCCCCAGACCAAGTTTATAAGGGCAGATTCCTCCCCTCCCAGGTCTGGGCGGGCAGTGTTGCATGCTTAGGGCTCCTGACCAGAAAAACCTCCCACTTGCTCTCAGACATAATATCTCTATTACTGTGGCAACCAGACCCCTGGGGTGTCACATTCCCCCTTAGTAAATTTTAGTAGTCCGGGACTAAACACATTTTTAAAACATAATAACAGGGTATAACAATAATACAATAACATATTTACAAGAAGCTTTAGTTCTTTAAAGGTCACGGCGTGTCCGCAACCGGGTGTCCATATCACCCAAGGTGAAGCTTTAAGCGAAGTAGGGGACCTGTCCAAAGCAAACCCCTTGCGTTGTCCTTGGGCGTGGCTGCAAGAGTAGACTAACTACTTTGAGCCGCAAGGAGGCCACGCCAGACAGGTTTTCTCTTACGCGGCCGTCTTCGCAAGAGGCACAAAGGTGCAACTATCTACAAAACTGTTCCGGTTATCTAGCGTCCATAACCTGTTAGTCCATAAAAATCTGTAGGGTAACTGAGAAACATAATTAATAACAGGCAACAAACATAAACCATAAACAGATAGCAGATAAATTCACAGTGCATTAGTTTAGATTCTCCAGCGAGCGGGCATCTGACCTCTAGTGACTCTAGTGGACCTACGGAGCTCACTAACTGGTTCTGCACTACAGGGTGTAGGAGGTGTTATGGGTAAGCTGGGCAGCTGTCTGCGCACTCTTTGGCTCCCTAGGGGCACGGCAGGCTCACTACTAGCAGAAGGTTGATCCTCCTGTACTGCTGGTGTGGACTCTTCTGCCTCTTGGGCCGGCTGCTCTTCCAGCTCTACCGGTTCCTCTGTAGGCACTTGCAGGGCTGGCTGGAGAAAGGTGAGGACGGGTACCATGACAGCGCCGTTTACTTGTGTCCAAGACCGGGGGAAGTCTCCGAGTACGGTACTGATCATTTCTCCCCTTTCCTCTGCGGGTTGAGGGTTTCCTTGATCTTCTTCAGGGCTTTGCAGCTGCTCGGGACACTTCTTCAGGTGGTCTCTGGAGACAATGGCTGTGGTTGCTCCTCCATCCTTACTGATTACGCAGATTTTTGGGTTCTCATGGCTTGATGGCAGTACGGTGTATGGGTCCTTCTCCCACTGGTCGTCCAACTTGTGGAGCCGCCTCTTCCTCTTCAAGACCTGCTCTCCAGGTACCAGGGGAACAGCGGGAGCATACTGGTTATAAGCCTTCTCTTGCCTTTCTCTAGCTTGAGACAAACTTCGCTCGACGCTCTCCTGTACTTTCCGATACTGCTGCTGCCGTTCTGTATCCCAGTCTGCCTCTGGCGAGGTGTCCTCAGGCGTCAGGACTCCCATATCCAGGTCAATAGGCAGCTTACCAGGTCTTGCTCTCATTAGGTAAGCCGGGGTACAGTTGGTGGAACCTACAGGGATGTGGTTATACAGGTCCACCAGATCGGGCAGTTTCTCAGGCCACAGACTGTGTTCTTCCAGGGGCAATGTTTTTAGCAGATCTATCACCACCTGGTTCATCTTTTCGCAGAGTCCATTGGTTTGAGGGTGATAGGGCGTTGTTCTTATCTTCTTGCAGCCATACAGGTTGCAGAACTCCTGGAAGACCTCCGCTTCGAAGGCTGGTCCTTGGTCTGTCAACACTTGGTCCGGGTACCTGTGTGGACGGCAGAAGTGCTGCTGGAAGGCTCTAGCTGCTGTTTGAGCCGTTAAGTCCTTGACCGGGACCACCACCAGGAACCGGAAGTAATGATCTACGATTGTGAGGGCGTAGACATACCCAGATCTGCTTGGAGCCAGTTTCACATGGTCCAGGGCTACCAGTTCCAGTGGCTGTCTGGTGATGATGGGCTGCAGGGGAGTCTTCTGGCTGGCTCGGTCTTTTCTTCTCAGGTGGCACGGGCCACAGTCTCTGCACCACCTCTCGATGGCTCCTCTCATGCCAACCCAGTAGAACCGTTCACGCAACAAGAACTCCAGCTTCTTCCATCCGAAATGCCCTGCTCCGTTGTGTTATGCCTCCAGAACCATAGCCGTGTCTCGTCTTGGGACCACTACCTGCCAGGTCAACTCATGTGTTCGAGAGTTAACCATTCTCCGGCACAGCTTCTCCCTGTAGAGGAACAGCTTACTTTTCTCCTTCCACAGTTGCTTGGTCTCCTCCGGAGCATCTGGGTCAAGACGGGCATCAGCCTGGGTCAGAATTTCCTTCACCAAATGGACTGCGGGATCACTGTCTTGCGTCTCTGCCCAGTTGTAGTGGGGCAAGGGATTGAACGTCACGGAGCGCCTGTCCTTCACACGGTGGGAATACAGGGTAATCCCATGACGGTGGAACGCAGGGAGCTCAACTTCTTCCAGATCTTCTGGATCTACCCCTACGTCCGGTAAGTTCGGCATTCTAGACAGGGCATCCGCGTTGGCATTTGAGGTTCCTGCCCGGTATTTGATGGTGAATTCAAAGTTGGACAGGCGGGCCATCCATCTCTGTTCCAGGGCACCGAGCCTTGCAGTGTCCAGGTGTGTCAACGGGTTGTTATCCGTGTACACGGTGAATTTGGAGGAGGCAAGGTAATGCTTGAAACGTTCGGTCACTGCCCAAACTACTGCCAGGAACTCCAGCTTGAATGAGCTATAATTCTCAGGGTTCCTCTCCGTGGGCCATAGCTTTAGGCTGGCGTAAGCGATTACCCGTTCTTTCCCTTGCTGGATCTGGGACAGTACGGCTCCTAGCCCGATGTTGCTTGCGTCCGTGTGGAGGATAAAGGGCTGGCTGTAGTCTGGATATGCCAGGATTTCATCCCCCGTGAGGGCCATCTTCAGCTGGCAGAAGGACTCCTCTTCCAGCTTTTCCCACCTAAAGGGCGGCTTCCGGTTTTTGGCTTTCCGAGATTGACCTATCAGAAGGTCCTGCATAGGGGCTGCCATTTTGGTGAAACCGGGAATGAATCTTCGGTAGTAGCCTACCAACCCGAGGAACTGCCGCACTTCCTTTATGCTGGAGGGTCTTGGCCAGTCCTTAATCACGGTGATCTTATCAGGGTCAGTAGCTACTCCGTCAGCACTCACCACGTGTCCCAGGTATTACACCTTTGGTTTCAGGAGGTGACACTTGGAGGGTTTCACCTTTAGGCCGTAGTTTGCCAGAGCTTCGAACACTTCTGCCAGGTGTTTCAGGTGGTCCTCGTAGGTCTTGGAATAGACGATGACATCGTCGAGATATAACAGGACCGTCTCGAAGTTCCGGTGTCCCAGACAGCATTCCATCAACCGTTGGAAGGTTCCTGGTGCGTTGCAGAGCCCGAACGGCATACAGTTAAATTCGCTGAGACCCATCGGGGTGGTGAATGCGGTCTTCTCCCGGTCCGCCTCTGCTACAGGAACCTGCCAGTACCCGCTAGTGAGATCCAAAGTAGAGAAGAAGTTAGCAGATTTTAATGCAGCTAAGGACTCTTCTATCCTTGGTAACGGGTACGCATCTTTGTGTGTGATACGGTTGACCTTCCTGTAGTCTACACACATTCTCATGGTGTTATCTTTCTTTTTCACTAAGACTACTGGAGCTGCCCAGGGTCTACAGCTGTCCTTGATTACCCCAGCCTCCTTCATGTCTCTAAGCATCCCCTTGGCGTGTTGGTAGTGTGCCGGGGGTACGGGTCGGTATCTCTCCTTTATGGGAGGATGGTCTCCCGTGGGGATGAGGTGTTCTACCCCCTTTACTCGCCCGCAGTCTAGCGGGTGTTTACTTAACACTCTCTCGTACTCTCGAACCACCCGATAGACTCCCTGTTTCTGGTGTGAGGGAGTGGAGTCAGTACCCAAATGTAGTTGCTGACAACAGTACTCCATTGGTTTCTTAGAGCCGTTACCTTCCTCTGGTTGAGATGGAGGCAAGGGTTCCACGGCCTGTACAGAGTTCTGGTTGATGGTAAACAATTTGGCTAGCGTGGCATACCGGGGCAGGTGTACTTCTCTCTCCCCGATATTTATGATGCGAACGGGCACCCTCCCATGGCGTACATCGACCACCACCCGTGCTGTCAAAATGGTGGGCCTACTGTCTGAGTAGACGGGTTCTACCATTGCTTGGTAGTCTCTAACTCTTAGACCAATAGCTGCCCGGCACCAAATCATCATCTCACTTTTTGGGGGCATGGCAATAGGGAACGGGTCACACATTCTCACGCTACCTATCTCACCACCAGATAGCTCCACCTGTTGCCGCTTCATCAGTGCCCGGATCTCTTTTTGGAGCACACGCTGCTGGCCGGAACTGGCGTTCTTGGCAACCTGCTGTAAAATGAGAATCACCTCTGCAAGACAATTTTCAATCACATTAGTTCCCAAGGTTATTCTAGGGTGACTCTCATGACGGTCTATGTCCACTATAATCAGTCCTTGTGCCGCCAGTTCGAATTTACCGATCTTAATGGTCACCTCTTTGAATCCCACCTGCGGCATGGACTGACCATTGCTGGCGATGATACTCAGGTCGTCATCTGGGTAGCGGGTTATGTCCGAGTCATTCCAGTACTGTTTAAAGAGCACGTACGGGATGGTGGTCACCTGTGACCCAGTGTCTAGTAGGGCACTCATAGGAATGCCATCGAGTACCACAGGCAAGATTGGACGTCCCCCAACGTATTTATCACGCCAGTTTGATGGGCCTGATGGTCTTATGCCTGGGAGTTGGCCCTCTACCCCAGTTTGTGCCCGTTTAAATGACAGCACCTTGCCACATGTCCGGGTTGATTGCAGCGGTGGCAGATGGGTCGTCCGTCCTCGTTGTATCTGTCGCTGGGTCTTCCTCTAGCCGGTGGGGTCCTCCTCAGTCGGTGCCACGGGACGTCCTCCGGTCCTGATTCCAGCTGGATCTTTCCTGGAGAAGAGACCTGTAAAGACTGCACAGTTCTGGTTAGCGCGGGAACGCTCTTAGTCAGCTCTTGGACCTGATGGTGCAGGTCTTTTGCCCGGTTATTGTTCAAAGCCTGCGCATCAGCTCCCACAGGCCCTGCAGACAAGGGCGCCGTCTCCTGGTGGTAAGTGATAGCAGGGCGCCTGTGGGTCACAGCACCATCTGGTGCCGGTTCTCGGAGAACCCGGATGGCTCTGTCCTTGAACTGTGCAAAGTCCAGGTCAGGGTCCTGTAAGGCCATTGCCCGCAACTGGGTTCGGTGGGCATTGCACAGTAGACCCTCAATAAATTGTTCAGTCAACAGCTTATCTTCATTTCCCACGCTGCCAGGGTCTGCCTGCTTAATGGCTCTCAGGGCCTCTTGTAGGTTTAGAACATAGTCTCTTATACTCTCATGTGCCCGCTGTTTACACCCGTAAAATCTGAGCTTTATTTCGGCTGAGGTGTGGGTATCAAATGTGTCTTTCAGCCGGGCTAGTATTTCTCTGACAGTCCTCTTCCTCCCAGGTGGCCAGGACTTTACCTCCCTTTGGGCTGCCCCGATTAATTGGGCCACCAGGATGCTCACTTTTTGCTCTTCTGTGAGTGGGTACACCTGGAAGAGGCTATCCAGTCTTTCCCTAAAGTCATTTAGAGTAATGGTGCTGGTGCGGCAAGGAATCACAGAGACGTGAGGTGCAGTTCAGGGTTTTTACTGATGGTACAAGGCAGACCCTCCCGGGAGTACTGGCTAGTATAAGGGGCCTGGTCAGTCTGCGAGCAAGCAGGAGTTCCCCTGGCCAGGTGGAGTTGTAGGCCTCCCCGTTTATCTGCACTCTTCCTGGCTACCTTGCTGTCAGCGGTTACAAGTAGCCCACGTCCCTGAGTATACCGTGTGGTGCTCACCCGTATGGCTGGAGACTTGGGGCCTTCTGTTAGCCTCCGCTCCTGGATGGTGGCGCTGGTCCCTTCTTTGTGACTGAGCCTCCGGGCTTCTATGGCCAGAGGACCTGGAATCCCCTGCCGGCTGGTTTCTGCTGCTGGGTATATATCAGTCCCTACAGCCTCGGACTCCTGTGTCCGGTTTTAGTAACTTCAGCCAGGGCGAGCTATATCTCTGCTCACAGCCCCTGGCCTTCTGCCTCTGCTCCTACAGAGCTCCTGATGTATCTTTTCCTGTGTCTGCAGCTTCACTCTAGGCTCTGACTGCTCTGCTTGTTCTGCAGGCTCTGTCTCTGTCTCACCTAATCCCGCCCCAGACCCAGTTTATAAGGGCAGATTCCTCCCCTCCCAGGTCTGGGCGGGCAGTGTTGCATGCTTAGGGCTCCTGACCAGAGAAACCTCCCACTTGCTCTCAGACATAATATCTCTATTACTGTGGCAACCAGACCCCTGGGGTGTCACACGCACATGTGACATCTGCTCATTAACGGCCATTCTGAGCTGAATGTGCCTTCCCTCATCACAGCACAGCTGCTATGCAGATTGAGGCTGGGCAAGTACCAGCATGGGTGACTGGTTGGGAATTCCCAATTCCATTGACATTTTGGCTGCTGGTAATGTCATTTGGATTTTTGGATTTTTGTTTTTAAAATCTAACCTTTCCCTCCCCATTTTATTCCTTGTGAAAAGACGCGCACATGTGACATTTGCAGGTCAACTGCCATTCTAAGCTGAATGTGCCTTCCCTCGTCAGATCGCAGCTGGAGGCCAGGCAAGTACCTTTGTGGGAGACTAGATGGGAGTCCCCAGTTACGTTGACATTTTGGCTGCTGCTATTGTCATTTGGATTTTTGTTTTTAAAATCTAACCTTTCCCTCCCCATTTTATTCCTTTTGAAAAGACGTGCACATTTGACATCTTTCTGTCAACGGCCATTCTAAGCTGAATGTGCCTGCCCTTGTCAGATTGCAGCTGCTAAGCAGTTTGAGGCTGGGCAAGTACCGGCATGGGAGATAGGCTGGGAATCCCTGGTTCCGTTGACATTTTGGCTGAAGCTATTGTCATTTGGATTTTTGTTTTTTACGTCGAACCTTTCCCTCCCCATTTTATTCATTTTGAAAAGACACGCACATGTGACATCTCCATGTCAACAGCCATTCTAAGCTGAGTGTGCCTTCCCTCGTAAGATCGCAGCCGCTACACAGCTTGAGGCTGGGCAAGTACCATCATGGGAGACTAGCTGGGAATCCCTGGTTCCGTTGATATTTTGGTTGCTGCTATTGTCATTTGGATTTTTGGATTTTTGTTTTTAAAAACATGAGCTTTCCCTCCCCATTTTATTCCTTTTGAAAAGATGCGCACATGTGACATCTGCACATCGACGGCCATTCTAAGCTGAATGTGCCTTCCCTCATCAGATCGCAGCAGCTACGCAGCTTGAGGTCAGGGTAGTACCGGCATGGGAGACTGGCTGGGAATCCCTGGTTCTGTTGACGTTTTGGCTGCTGCTATTGTCATTTGATTTTTTGGATTTTTTTTTTAAAATCTAACCTTTTCCTCCCCATTTTATTCCTTTTGAAAAGACGTGCACGTGTGACATTTGCACGTGAATGGCCATTGTAAGCTGAATGTGCCTGCCCTTGTCAGATCGCAACCGCTAAGCATACATAGTAACATAGTAGCATAGTTTGTAAAGCCGAATAAAGACTTGCGTCCATCAAGTTCGACCTGTTAGTTCTGTAATTGCTAAAGTTGATCCAGAGGAGGGCAAAAACCCCAAATGATTTGGCCAATCTTCACCTGAGGAAAAATTCCCTCCCGACTCTAAAAACAGCAGTCAGAATAAATCCCTGTATCAACCTACTATTTTATTTTATTTTTAAGTATATGCTGAAATCTGCCTGGTATCTAGAAATGCATCCAGTCCCCGCTTGAACTGTTGTAGTGAATCCGACATTACCATCTCCTCACTCAGTGAATTCCATATTCTCACTGCTCTTACCGTAAAGAACCCCTTCCTATGCTGGTGCTGAAACCTTTTTTCTTCCAGTCTTAGTGAGTGCCCTCTAGTTATCGTAATATCCCTCCTTTTGAACAAATCCCGGCAAGATCTCTATACTGTCCCCTAACATATTTGTACACATTTATTATGTCCCCCCTCAACCTTCTCTTTTCCAGGCTGAATAGTTCTAGTTTTGCGAACCTCTCTGGGTATTGCAGTCCCTCCATTCCCTTTATTAATTTTGTTGCCCTCCTTTGTACCTTTTCAAGCCCATTAATATCCTTTCTATATATTGGGGCCCATAGCTGAGCACAGTATTCCAAGTGTGGTCTGACCAGTGCTTTGTACAGTGGAAGAACAATGTTCTCATCCTTTGCAGCTATACCTCTTCTGATACATCCCATTACCCTGTTTGCCCTTACAGCAGCGGCCTGACTTTGGGCACTCCAATTTAGTTTGCTATCAATCAAGATGCCCAAGTCCTTCTCCATCTCTGAATTCCCCAATGATTTCCTATTCAGTGAGTACTGGTGACTTCCATTTTCCTTCCCATATGTATGACCTTACATTTCTCCTCGTTAAACCTGATTTGCCATTTAATGCTCCACCTACCCAGCTTATCCAAATCCCTCTGTAGGTCTGCACTGTCCTCTTTTGTATTAATTGTTTTACATAACTTTGTGTCATCTGCAAATATTGATATTTTACTATTTATCCCGTTGACTATGTCGTTAATAAAGATATTAAATAACATTGGGCCTAGTACAGACCCCTGTGGTACCCCACTGGTGACGCTTACCCAATCTGAGTATATTCCATTTATATCCACCCTCTGCCTTCTATCCGTTAGCCAGTTAGCTACCCACTTGCAGACATTTTCCCCCAGCCCCATCATTCTCATTTTGTATACCAACCTATTATGTGGCACGCTATCGAACGCTTTTGAGAAGTCGAGATACACGACATCCACTGGTTCCCCCTGATCTACTCGAGAGCTAACCTCCTCGTAGAAGTCAATCAGGTTTGTTTGGCAGGAGCGATTCCTCATGAATCCATGTTGGTTCGGGATTAAAAGATTATTAGCATCAAGATGCTCCGTAATTGCCTCTTTAAAGAAGCTTTCAAAAATTTTGCCCACAACGGACGTCAGACTCACCGGCCGATAGTTTCCGGCGTCACTTTTCGCTTCCTTTTTGAATATTGGCATTACATTCGCCTGTCGCCAATCAAGTGGCACAGACCCAGTCTCAACAGAGTCCTTAAATATAAGATATAACGGTCTGTCTATCACATTACTTAGTTCCCTTAGTACCCGTGGGTGTATGCCATCAGGTCCTGGTCATTTGTTTATTTTAATGTTACTGAGGCGTTTCTGTACCCCAGCTTGGGTTAGATTTGTCATACTTAGTGGAGGATTAAGTTTGTCACTTCTCATTTCTCCTGTTAGTTCGATTTCCTTTGTGAAAGTTGTCGAAAAAAAATTATTTAATAGATTATCTTTATCCTCATCTTTCTCTATGATTTTGCCTTCCTCACTTTTTATCGGTCCAATATTATCTGATTTAATCCTTTTACTATTTATATACAGTACAGACCAAAAGTTTGGACTACCTCTTGAAGCTCATCAAGAGAATGCCAAGAGTGTGCAAAGCAGCCATCAAAGCAAAAGGTGGCTACTTTGAAGAACCTAGAATATAAGACATATTTTCAGTTGTTTCACACTTTTTTGTTAAGTATATAATTCCACATGTGTTAATTCATAGTTTTGATGCCTTCAGTGTGAATGTACAATTTTCAAAGTCATGAAAATACAGAAAAAATTTTAAATGAGAAGGTGTGTCCAAACTTTTGGTCTGTACTCTACGTAAAGAACAGTTTGGGATTTGATCTACTTTCCCTAGCAATACGTCTCTCTGTTTCCTCCTTCGCTATTTTTATTTGTTTTTTACAGGTTCTCATTTTTTCCTTGTAACACATTAGTGCCTCCTTACTGTTTTCCTGTTTTAATCTCTTGAATGCCTCTTTTTTGCTATTTAACGCCCCTTTTACGTTCTTGTTAAACCATATTGGTTTCCTCTCATTTCTGGCCCTTTTATTCCCATACGGTATATACCTCTCGCACTGAGTATTCAGAATTCTTTTGAAGGTTTCCCATTTACTATTCATATTTCCTTGATTAAGAACTTTGTCCCAGTCAATAAGTTGAAGGCTTTCTTTCAGCTGATCAAACCTCGCCCTCCTAAAGTTTAATGTTTTTGTTGTTCCCTTATTGATAACCCTACTGAAGGGCATTTTGAAGTTGATAATATTATGGTCGCTATTACCTAGGTGCCCCCCTATCTGTACCTCAGTTATTCTATCAGGCCTATTAGTCAATATTAAGTCCAACACGGCCTTCCCTCTCGTTGGTTCCTGCACTTGTTGGGAGAGATAGTTATCCTTAATATTTGTCAAGAACCTTTTTCCTTTCTGAGATCTACAGGCTTCTGTTTCCCAGTCAATATCCGGGTAGTTGAAATCCCCCATTACAATCACTTCATTATGTTTTGCTACTTTGTCTATTTGTCCTAATAGCAGATTCTCATTCTCCTCTGTTATATTGGGTGGCTTATAGCAGACCCCCAGTAATATTTTATTATTATTTTTAGTTCCCTCTATCTCTACCCACATGGACTCGACCCCCTCTTCTCCCTCTCCTATATCTTCCCTTAGTCTGGGTTTTAGACATAAGACATAACTTTACATATAAGCAGACTCCTCCGTCTTTCCCCTGTTTCCGGTCCCTTCTAAATAAACTATAATCTAATAAATTTACCGCCCAGTCGTAGCTATCGTCTAGCCAAGTCTCTGTAATACATACGATGTCATACCTCTCCTCCGATATAAGCGCCCGCAGCTCATCCGCCTTATTGGTCAGGCTTCTTGCGTTGGTCAGCATGCAAGATAAAACTTTGGGGTTATTTAGCATCCTATTCTTCTCTAACGATCTAACTGTATATCCCCACCCCCCTCTCCACCCTCATTATATTCACTTCTCCCCTTCCCCCTTGCTTGCCTCACATCCCACCTATTTCCTTGGTTTCCCCCCCCCCCGTCTCTAGTTTAAAAACTCCTCTAACCTATTCGCCATCTTCTTCCCCAGCACCGCTGCACTCTCCCCTTTGAGGAGCAGCTTGAGGCTGGGCCAGTACTGGCATGGGAGACTGGCTGGGAATCCTTGGTTCCGTTGACGTTTTGGCTGCTGCTATTGTCATTTGCATTTTTGGATTTTTGATTTTAAAATCTAACGTTTCCCTCCCCATTTTATTCCTTTTGAAAAGACGCGTAAATGTGATATGTGCATGTCAACGGGCATTCAAAGCTGAATGTGTCTGCCCTCATCAGATCACAGCTGCTACACAGCTTGAGGCTGGGCAAGTACTGGAATGGGAGACTTGCAGGAATTCCAGCTTCTGTTGACATTTTGGCTGCTGCTGTTGTTATTTGGATATTTGTTTTTAAAATCTAACCTTTCCCTCCCCATTTTATTCCTTTTGAAAAGAAGTGCACATGTGCCTTCGGCACATTAACGGCCATTCTAAGCTGAATGTGATAGCCCTCATCAGATCACAGCCACTACACAGCTTGAGGTTGGGCAAGTACCAGCATGGGAGACTGGCTGGGAATCCCTGGTTACATTGACATTTTGGCTGCTGCTATTGTCATTTGGATTTTTGTTTTTAAAATCTAACCTTTCCCTCCCCTTATTATTCCTTTTGAAAAGACGCGCACAAGTGACATTTGCACATCAATGGCTATTGTAAGCTGAATGTGCCTTCCCTCATCAGCTCCCTGCTGCTACACAGTTTGAGGCTGGGCAAGTACTGGCATGGGAGTCTGGCTCGGAATCCCCGGTTCCGTTGATATTTTGGCTGCTGCTATTGTCATTTGGATTTTTGTATTTTTGTTTTTAAAATCTAAACTTTCCCTCCCCATTTTATTTCTTTTAAAAAGACACGCACATGTGACAGCTGCACATCATCGGCCATTTTAAGCTGAATGTGCCTGTCCTCATCAGATCATAGCTGCTACACAGCTTGAGGCTGGGTAAGTACTGGATGGGAGACTGGCTGGGAATAACTGGTTACGTTGACATTTTGGCTGCTGCTATTGTCATTTGGATTTTTGGATTTTTGTTTTTAAAATCTAACCTTTCCCTCCCCATTTTATTCATTTTGAAAAGACGTGCACATGTGACATCAATACGTCAACATCCATTCTAAGCTGAATGTGCCAGCCCTCGTCAGATTGCAGCCACTGCGCAACTTGAGGCTGGGCAAGTACCAGCATGGGAGACTAGCTGGGAATTCCTCGTTCCATAGGCATTTTGGCTGCTGCTATTGTTATTAGGATTTTTGTTTTTAAAATCTAACCTTTCCCTCCCCATTTTATTCCTTTTGAAAAGACGTGCACATGTGACATCTGCATGTCAATGGCCATTCTAAGCTGAATGTTCCTGCCCTCGTCAGATCACAGCCGCTACACACCTTGAGGCTGGGCAAGTACTGGCAAGGGAGACTGGCTGGGAATCCGCAGTTGCGTTGACATTTTGGCTGTTGCTATTGTCATTTGGATTTTTGTTTTTAAAATCTAACCTTTCCCTCCCCATTTTATTCCTTTTGAAAAGACGCGCACATGTGACAAGTGTACTTTATCGGCCATTCTAAGCTGAATGTTACTGTACTTGTCAGATCACAGACGCTATGCAGCTTAAGGCTTGGCAAGTACCGGCATGGGAGATTAGCTGGGAGTCCACGGTTAATTTGACATTTTGGCTGCTGCTATTGTCATTTGGATTTTTGGATTTTTGTTTTTAAAATCTAACCTTTCCCTCCCCATTTTATTCCTTTTGAAAAGACGTGCACATGTGACATCTGCACGTCGACGGCCATTCTAAGCTGAATGTGATTGCCCTCGTCAGATCGCAGCTGCTACGCACCTTGAGTCCGGGTGAGTACTGGCATGGAGACTGGCTGGGAATTCCCTCTTCCCTTAACATTTTGGCTGCTGCTATTTTCATTTGGATTTTTGTTTTTAAAATCTATCCTTTCCCTCCCCATTTTTTTCCTTTTGAAAAGACGCGCACATGTGACATCTGCACGTCAACGGCAATTCTAAGCTGAATGTGACTTCCCTCATGAGATCGCATCCACTACGCTGCTTGAGGCTGGGCAAGTACTGGCATGGGAGACTGGTTGGGAATCCCTGGTTCTGTTGACATTTTGGCTGCTGTTATTGTCATTTGGATTTTTGGATTTTTGTTTTTAAAATCTAACCTTTCCCTCCCCATTTTCTTCCTTTTGAAAAGACGCGCACATGTGATTCCGGCACGTCAATGGCCATTCTAATCTGAATGTGTCTGCCCGCTTCAGATTGCAGCTGCTGTGCAGCTTGAGGTCGGGCAAGTACTAAAATGGGAGAATGGCTGGGAATTCCTAGTTCCGTTCACATTTTGGCTGCTGCTATTGTCATTTGTTTTGTTTTTTTAAAATCTAACCTTTCCCTCCCCATTTTATTCCTTTTGAAAAGATGCACACATGTGACATCTGCACGTTAATGGCAATTCTAAGCTGAATGTGCCTGCCCTTGTGAGATCACAGCTGCTATGCAGTTTGAGGCAGGGCAAGTACCAGAATGGGAGAATGGCTGGGAATCCCTAGTTCCGTTGACATTTTGGCTGCTGCTATTGTCATTTGGATTTTTGTTTTTAAAATCTAACCTTTCCCTCCCCATTTTATTCCTTTTGAAAAGACGCGCACATGTGACATCAGCACATCAATGGCAATTCTAAGCTGAATGTGCCTGCCCTCGTCAGATTGCAGCTGTGATGCAGCTTGAGGCTGGGCAAGTACAGTCATGGGAGACTGGCTGGGAATCCCCGGTTCCATTAACATTTTGGCTGCTGCTATTGTCATTTGGATTTTTGTTTTTAAAATCTAACATTTCCCTCCCCATTTTATTCCTTTTGAAAAGACGCGCACATGTGACAGCAGCTTGACAACGGCCATTCTAAGCAGAATGTGCCTGCCCTTGTCAGATTGCATCTGCTATGCAGCTTGAGGCCAGGCAAGTACTGGCATGGGAGACTGTCTGGGAATCCCCGGTTCCATTAACATTTTGGCTGCTGTTATTGTCATTTGGATTTTTGGATTTTTGTTTTTAAAATCTAACCTTTCCCTCCTCATTTTATTTCTTTTGAAAAGACACGCACCTGGACATCTGCACAACAACGGCCATTCTATGCTGAATGTGCCTGCCCTCATCAGATCACAGCCGCTACGCAGCTTGAGGTCGGGCCAGTACCGGCAACGTAGACTGGCTGGGAATCCCTGGTTCCATTGGTATTTTGGCTGCTGCTATTGTCATTTGGATTTTAGGATTTTTGGATTTTTGTTTTTAAAATCTAACCTTTCCCTCCTCATTTTATTTCTTTTGAAAAGACACGCACCTGTGACATCTGCACATCAATGGTAATTCCAAGCTGAATGTGCCTTCCCTCGTCAGATTGCAGTTTCTACGCAGCTTGAGGCTGGGCAAGTACCAGCATGGGAGACTTGCTGGGAATCCCTAGTTCCATACACATTTTGACTGCTGCTATTGTCATTTGGTTTTTTGTTTTTAAAATCTAACCTTTCCCTCCCCATTTTATTCTTTTTGAAAAGACGCGCACAGGTGACATCAGCATGTCATCGGCCATTCTAAGCTGAATGTGCTTGCCCTCATCAGATCGCAGTTTCTACGCAGCTTGAGGTTGGTCAAGTAACAGCATGGGAGACTGCTTGGGAATCCACGGTTCCATAGACAATTTGGCTGCTGCTATTGTCATTTGGATTATAGTTTTTAAAATCTAACCATTCCCTCCCCATTTTATTCCTTTTGAAAAGACGCGCACATGTGACATCTTTAGGTCAACGGCCATTCTAAGCTGAATGTACCTACCCTAATCTGTTCGCAACTGCTATGCAGCTTTAGGCTGGGCAAGTACCGGCATGGAAATCTGGTTTTGAATCCCCGTTTCCATTGACATTTTGGCTGCTGCAATTGTCATTTGGATTTTTGTGTTTAAAATCTAACCTTTCCCTCCCCATTTTATTCCTTTTGAAAAGACGCGCACATGTGACAGCTGCACATCAATGGCCATTCTAAGCTGAATGTGCCTTCCCTCATCAGAGCACCAGTGCTATGCAGCTTGCGGCTGGGCAAGTACCAGCATGGGAGACTATCTGGGAATCCATGGTTCTGTTGACATTTTGGCTGCTGCTATTGTCACTTGGATTTTTGTTTTTAAAATAATTCCTTTCCCTCCCCATTTTATTCCTTTTGAAAAGACACGCACATGTGACATCTGCACGTCAATGGCCATTCTTAGCTGAATGTGCCTTCCCTCGTCAGATTGCTGCTGCTATGCAGCTTGAGGCTGGGCAAGTACCAGAATGGGAGACTATCTTGGAATCCATGGTTCTGTTGACATTTTGGCTGCTGCTAATGTCATTTGGATTTTTGTTTTTAAAATCCAACTTTCACCTCCACATTTTATTCCTTTTGAAAAGACGCGCAAATGTAACATCTGCACGTCAACGTCCATTCTAAGCTGCATGTGCCTGCCCTCATCAGATTGCAGCTGCTGCGCAGCTTGAGGCAAGGCAAGTATCAGCATGGGAGACTAGCTGGGAATCCCTGGTTACATTTACATTTTGGCTTCTGCTATTGTCATTTGGATTTTTGTTTTTAAAATCTAACATTTCCCTCCCCATTTTATTCCTTTTAAAAAGACGCACACATGTGACATCTGCATGTCAAGGGCCATTCTAAGCTGAATGTGCCTTCCCTCATCAGATCATAGCCGCTACACAGATTGAGGTTGGGCAAGTACTTGCATGGGAGACTGGCTGTGAATCCCCAATTCCATTGACATTTTGGCTGCTGCTATTGTCATTTGGATTTTTGTTTTTAATGTCTTAATTTTCCCTCCCCATTTTATTCCTTTTGAAAAGACACGCACATGTGAAATCTACATGTTAGCAGCCATTCTAAGCTTAATGTGCCTGCTTTCATCAGATAGCAGCTGCTACGCAGCTTGAGGCTGGGCAAGTACTGGCATGGGAGACTGGCTGGGAATCCCCAGTTCCATTGACATTTTGGCTGCTGCTATTGTCATTTGGATTTTTGTTTTTAAAATCTAGCTTTTCCCTCCCCATAATATTCCTTTTGAAAAGATGTGCACATCTGTCATCTGCACATCAACAGCCATTCTAAGATGAATGTGCCTGCCCTCGTCAGATTGCAGCCGCTATGCAGCTTGGGGCCGGGCAAGTACAGGCATGGGAAACTAGCTGGGAATCCCTTGTTCCGTTGACATTTCGGCTGCTGCTATTGTCATTTGGATTTTTGTTATTAAATTCTAACTAGTGTTGAGCCAACCCGTAGTGTTCGAGTTCGGTTCGGTTCGTCGAACACCGTTAAAACCAATGGCAGGCAAACAAAAACACATAGAAACACCTTCAAATGTGTCCAAAAGCTGACAAACTGCTCAGAAGACACAACTAACACATGGAAAAGTGACAAGTATGTATAGTCATGAGAAAAGAAAAGAGGTGGAGGAGTAAAAGGAGGGGGAGACACAGATATAGGCATGTCATGCCCTTCTAAAATCCAAAAAGTGAGAAGCCGACACGTTCAGTCGGCTCCTGCCTGTGCCACCTCCGTGTCGCCGGGATTGTGCCAGAGCCGCGGTGAACCCTGACGGCCAGCCCCCCTCTCCCAATACTGGTGCCTGTCCGCTGGTGGGTCGAGCGAGCCCCCCTGTGGTGGAGGCAGCTCTAAGCTTTTTAATTTAAATTGTCTCTCTAATTTGAATGAATACACTTTAAATCCATTTACAAGGATCTATTGGAGGGCAAGTCTCATGCCAGCAGCCGCGTAATTCCAGCTCCAGTAGCGTCCACTAAAGCTGCTACAGTTAAAAAGCTTTTATCAGGATAGAGCTCGGCTGTCCACCGCAAGGCATCCTACTGCCAGTCCCAGCCCCTATGCCTTGGGGTGCCTCCTGATGCTCTTCACTGAGTATCCCGTGGTCCCGAAGCATTTCCTTTGAAAAAATTAAGTGTCCAAACTACAGGTGGTGTAGCTTGCTTAACAGCCGGGATAATCCGCTGACTAGCAGACACTGCTACTAGGCACAAAGTATTTCCTGGGCTAGATGAATTTAAAAATTTGTAATTAGATACTCTCGTTGGATGCTGAGAAAGCATTCCATAGAGTCTCCTGGCACGCCATATATGATTCTCTTAAAAAGCTTGGGGTAGGGGTCTAGGGGACCCTTTTATAGCCAAAATCACGGCCCTGTATCACAATACGTCACCTAGGCTGAAGATAAATGGAACTGTAGCACCCTGAGGGCTCGGTTGCTACAGAGGTATTGCACCTCACCCAGAGGTGTGATATCTCACTCTCAGGTAAGGATGGAGTGTGGATCAGGACCCGACACCTGCATGCATTACACCACATTGCCGTGGGGCAGGGCGACCAATATGCCTCTGAGATGGGCACGACAGTCCCTGTCCCTGGCTGGAGTGTGGGGAGGGAACACTGAGGAAGGGGAACCCTGTTGTGCAGGAGCAGGGAGGAAGCAGTTCCTGGGTGCATTTAGAAGGGAGTATAAAAGGTGGGCACCATCTTAGTTCAGTGCAGAGAAGTCTGAGCAGAAGTGGCAGGGAGCAGGGGCTCTGCATGAGCTCTGCTCCGGAGGCGGGCCTAGTAACAGAGGCCCAGGCCTGGAAGAGGGAGAAGGAAGGAAGAGGAGCGGAGAAGGCTCCAGGAACGAGGAATGAAGAGATCCCAGGGGTGCGGACGGGCGAGTCGCCACCGCACGCCCGAATCCACCTGCGTGGAGGGGTCAGGTCAAAGGGGGAGACCGGTCCCCGAAACTAGTGGAGGCAGGAAACGACCCTCAGCTAGAAACCGGAGGCTGTGACATTTTATGTGGCGCAGCCCCTCGCTACACCCGCTAGGAAGGCACCACATAGGGTCAGGGAAACTGGCGCCAAGTTTACCAAGAGGAGGCCCGAGGCAGCCGGACAGAAGGGTTGGTAAGAAAGGCCAGACAAAGGACACACAAAGGGGGTCCTGTGAAGCGCTCCAAAGTTATCTGGAAGTTGTCTGAGCCCCTCACCTGGTGAGCACAGTACGACGTGGGTAGCCGTTACCTGCAGACGTGGTCTGGATAATAAGAACTGTGAGTAAAGGCCCTGGACTGCATCACTGACTCCGTGTCGTTACTGCTGCTGCCCTGCACCATCACCCCCATCCTCCGCATACACTGCCCTGAGGCTATACTCCTCCCGTGGGGAGTTATGCTACGCTCTGCTGCACCCACAACACCAGCCTCAGCGGTCTGCCCTGCAGCGGCGGTTCACTCTGACCGCAATCCACGGGTGGTGTAGTCGGACATTTAAACATCAAAACCACATAAATAGTTCCGCCTCTGGTTTGACCACCCTGAGCCACGGAACCGGGTCGCCGCCACGAAGACTACAACCACCAGCATCCACCAAAAAGGGTCCGGCTCCGGGTGTCCCAAGGCCCAGGGGGTGCATCAGAACATTTTCATCACCTTTCACAATCACCAATGGGACAAGGCAGGGATGTCCTCTGTCCCCTCTCTTATACATCCTAGTGACGGAGCACCTGCTCTCATCAATTCGCCATAACCCCAATATTAGGTGGATTGAGGTGGAAGTCACCGAGTACAAGTGCTCTCTATTTGCTGATGATGTCCTAGTATATATCACTCAATCACATATATCCATCCATGCTGTTATGGCTGAAATAGATAACTTTGTTACATGGTCAAATTTTAAAATCAATGCAGCGAAGTCTGAGGCCCTTGATGTCTCCCTCCCCAAATCCATATAGGATTCCATCCAGTCCAACTTTCCCTTTGCCTGGCCCTCACAGGGTATCAAATACTTAGGAATTCCTATTCATAGAGACCTCTCCCATCTAAGTTATCTTAATTTTGGGCCCTTTATTGAACAACTCCATACAGACCACGGTTGGCAAGTTAGAACTGTAAGATTCACTACGTGAACCACTGGTGTTTTGTGGAAAAGCACATGTACACTGTGTTCCAAATTATTATGCAGAAAGTGTTTAGGAGTGATAAGGGAAGAATTTGTTTGTTTGTCAATTAAACTCATTGATGGCGATGTGTGTCAGGGCTCTTTATATCACTGTAAGCAATTGCAGACACCTGTGCTAATTAGTTTGGCAGGTGTGTCCAATGAAAGGCAAGACTACTTAAGAAGGCTGTCTCACATTATTAAGCAGCCTACATTTTCTGCCAAAATGGGAAAGAAAAAGGATGTGTCGGCTGCTGAGAAGCAACAAATTGTGGAGTGTTTAGGTCAAGGCATGACTACAAACAACATTGTTCGATGATCAGGATGAAGTGTCTTGGCAATCAAGAAGTATGTAGCTGATTCACAGTACACACGTGTGCGTGCTGATAAGGGCAAATTGAGGACTCTTTCCTACAGGCAATTACGTCAGGTTAAAAGAGCAGTGGCAAAAAAGCCTTGTCATAGCAGCAGACACGTTTTTGAAGCTGCTGGTGCCTCCAACGTCCCCCGAACAACAAGATGCAGGGTCCTTCAGAGGTTTGCAGCTGTGCATACGCCATCCTGTCGACCTCCTCTATCCACTTCACACAAGCAGAAACGGCTCCAGTGGGCCAAACATTACATGAAGACTGATTTCAAAACTGTTTTGTTCACGGATGAGTGCCGTGCAGCGCTCAATGGTCCAGATGGATGGAGTGGAGGATGGCTGGTTGATGGACACCCCACGCAAACATGGCTACAGCGCCAACAAGGAGGAGGTGGAGTAATGTTTTGGGCTAGAATCATGGGGAGAGAGATTGTCAGCCCCTTTAGGATCCCTGAAGGGGTAAAGATGAACTCCATAATGTATGTGGATTTTCTCAAACAGCACTTCCTGCCATGGTTCAAGAAGAAGAACCGTGTATTCCACAGCAAGATCATTTTTTTGCATGATAATGCACCATCTCATACTGCACATAACACATCTTCATCTCTGGCTGATATGGGCATAAAAGGGGACAAACTTATGGTGTGACCCCCATGCCCCCCTGACCTCTACCCCATTCATAACCTCTGGAGCATCATCAAAAGGAGTGTCTATGATGGCGGGAGGCAGTTCACATCTAAGCAACAGCTCTGGGAGGGTATTCTGTCCTCATGCAAAACAATTGAAGCAGAAACCATCCAAAACCTGACAAATTCAATGGAAGAGAGAGTTCAGAAGCTCCTTTCAAACAAGTGGTCCTATGTGAAAATGTAACATCACCTAGAATAAAGTTTTGAGTTGAAAACTGTTTGATTTCAGTTTATAATAACCTGCTAATGCTTATAATTTCAAAAATGACCATTTTTTGGGTCTTTATTAAAATGAAAAGGTTGATTGAAAAGTTTGGGGGATCTAAGAATGTGGCAACCCAGTAGTCATGATTACTTTGAATTCTGACAATATGAGGGTCATGTTGCAGGTAGTGCAGCAAGAAGGCACTTATGTGTCTTGCGCATCTCGGAGCCCCAAAATTATTTTCCGGGCTAGATGCAGCTAAAAATTATTATTAATTTTAAATGTGGTGGAGCTTAGTATAGATGGCCTGATAGGATCAGTGCTGCACACTGCTACAAAGCCCAAATTATTTTCCAGCCAAGATACAGATAAACATGATTAGTAATTTTAAATCTGGTGGAGCTTATTATAGATGGCCTAATAGAATCAGTGCTGCACACTGCTACAAAGCCCAAATTATTTTCCAGCCAAGATACAGATAAACATGATTAGTAATTTGAAAGCTTAAAACGGTTGGTGAGGTGATTTTAACCAATCATCAAGCTTTTACTCTCCCCAGGATGACACAGGGGTAGAAAAGTCGTTTCGAATCCACGATTTGTTCATCTTTATGAACGTGAGTCTGTCTACATTATCAGTGGAGAGCCGCGTGCGCTTATCTGTCAGCACACCACCAGCAGCGCTGAACACACGTTCAGACAGAACGCTGGCTGCGGGGCATGACAAGATCTCCGAGGCGTAAGTGGCTAGCTCCGGCCATTTATCCAGATTGGAAGCCCAAAAAGAGCAAGGGTCCAGTGACACAGTCATGGCTTCAATGTTTACTCGGAGATACTCCTGTACCATCGTCTCTAGGCGTTGACTATGTGTCAGACTTCTTGTCTCCTGTGGCCTTGCAAAGGATGGGCTAAAAAAGTGGTGAAATGATTCCGCAAAATTGATGTTACCAGCAGATACTGTGGTTCTGTTACGGTTTGAGTGCTGAACACTTGACGGTCCCACGGTTGGCAAGTTGGAACTGTGAGATTCACTACGTGCACCACTGGTGTTTTGTGAAAAAGCACATGTAAGATTCTGCAACAGTCTCTGCTGATACTCCTGCATGCGTGCATCCCTTTCTATGGCAGGAATAATTTCTGCAAATTTACTTTTGTACCGGGGATCTAACAGTGTGGTAACCCAGTAGTCAGGATTATTTCTAATTCTCACAATTCGAGGGTCATGTTGCAGGTAGTGCAGCAAGAAGGCACTCATGTGTGTTGCGCATCCAGGAGCACCAAGTCCCTGTTGTGTTGGTGGCGAGGTAACAATCATGCTTCCTTCCTCTGTCCTCTCCCCCCAACCTCGCACAACAGAAATGTGATCAAGGTCTCCCTCATCTGATGAGTCTTCCATCAGTTCGTCCTCCACTTCTTCCTGGGCTCCTGCACCTTCCTCACTAGTTTGGCTGCTACCATGCGCCCTGGTAAAACCATCTCCCCCACCCTCACATGCCTGCCGCCTTGGTGCTGCCGACCGTCTGGACCTTGCAGATGTTAGCCCTTCCGCATACAACTCCTCCTCCTCTACTTCCTCCACATCCTCTTGTGCCACCACCTGACTCCGAATTCTGTTTAACATGTGCTCCAGCATGTAAATCACCGGAATAGTCATGCTGATAATGGCATCGTTAGCACTAAACATCTTCGTCGCCATTTCAAAACTGTGCAGAAGGGTGCATAGGTCCCTGATCTGAGACCACTCCTCCAGCGTGATTTGCCCCACCTCTGGATCTCGTTGGCCCAGGCTATACATCAGAACGTATTGCACCAGGGCTTGTCGGTGCTGCCACAGTTGCTGCAACATGTGCAGAGTTGAATTTGCAACCTGATGGAGGTCAGTATAGATGGACTAATAGAGAAAGTCCCACACACTGCTAGAAGGCCAAATATTTTTTCAGAGCTAGATGCAGAAAAAAAATTATTTTTAATTTGCAACCCGATGGAGGTCAGTATAGATGGACTAATAGAGAAAGTCCCACACACTGCTAGAAGGCCAAATATTTTTTCACAGCTAGATGCAGAAAAAAATTATATTCAGTTTGCAACCTGATGGAGGTCAGTATAGATGGACTAATAGAACAAGTCCCACACACAGCTAGAAGCCCAAATATTTTTTCAGAGGTAGATGCAGAAAAAAATTATATTCAGTTTGCAACCTGATGGAGGTCTGTATAGATGGATTAATAGAACAAGTCCCACACACAGCTAGAAGCCCAATATTTTTTCAGAGGTAGATGCAGAAAAAAAATATATTCAGTTTGCAACCTGATGTAGGTCAGTATACAGTCATGGCCAAAAGTTTTGAGAATGACACCAAAATTATATTTTCACATGATCTGCTGGCCTCTGGTTTTTATTAGTGTTTGTCTGATGTTTATATCACATACAGAAATATAATTGCAATCATATTATGAGTATCAATAGGTTATATTGACAGTTAGAATGAGTTAATGCAGCAAGTCAATATTTGCAGTGTTGCCCCTTCTTCTTCAAGACCTCTGTAATTCTCCCTGGCATGCTCTCAATCAACTTTTGAACCAAATCCTGACTGATAGCAGTCCATTCTTGCATAATCAATGCTTGCATTTTGCCAGAATTTGTTGGTTTTTGTTTGTCCACCCGTCTCTTGATGATTGACAACAAGTT
Organism: Phyllobates terribilis; assembly: GCF_046119375.1. NCBI lineage: Eukaryota > Metazoa > Chordata > Amphibia > Anura > Dendrobatidae > Phyllobates > Phyllobates terribilis. Next base: position 8,426,966 of record NW_027362792.1, read on the forward strand.
CTCAATGGGATTAAGATCTGGGGAGTTTCCAGGCCATGGACCCAAAATCTCTATGTTTTGTTCCATGAGCCATTTAGTTATCACCTTTGCTTTATGGCAAGGTGCTCCATCATGCTGGAAAAGGCATTGTTGGGCGCCAAACTGCTCTTGGACGGTTGGGAGAAGTTGCTCTTGGAGGACATTCTGGTACCATTCTTTATTCATGGCTGTGTTTTTAGGCAAGACTGTGAGTGAGCCGATTCCCTTGGCTGAGAAGCAACCCCACACATGAATGGTTTCAGCATGCTTTACAGTTGGAATGAGACAAGACTGGTGGTAGCGCTCACCTCTTCTTCTCCGAATAAGCTGTTTTCCAGATGTCCCAAACAATTGAAAAGGGGATTCATCAGAGAAAATGACTTTGCCCCAGTCCTCAGCAGTCTACTCCCTGTACCTTTTGCAGAATATCAGTCGGTCCCTGATGTTTTTTCTGGAGAGAAGTGGCTACTTTGCTGCCCTCCTTGAAACCAGCCCTTGCTCAAAGAGTCTCCGCCTCACAGTGCGTGCAGAAGCACTCACACCAGCCTGCTGCCATTCCTGAGCAAGCTCGGCACTGCTGGTAGTCCGATCCCGCAGCTGAAACAGTTTTAAGATACGGTCCTGGCGCTTGCTGGTCATTCTTGGGCGCCCTGGAGCCTTTTTGACAACAATGGAAGCTCTCTCCTTGAAGTTCTTGATGATGCGATAGATTGCTGACTGAGGTGCAATCTTTGTAGCTGCGATACTCTTCCCTGTTAGGCCATTTTTGTGCAGTGCAATGATGGCTGCACGTGTTTCTTTAGAGATAACCATGGTTAACTGAAGAGAAACAATGATACCAAGAACCAGCCTCCTTTTAAAGTGTCCAGTGATGTCATTCTTACTTAATCATGACTGATTGATCGCCAGCCCTGTCCTCATCAACACCCACAACTGTGTTAATGGATCAATCACTAAAACGATGTTAGCTGCTCCTTTTAAGGCAGGACTGCAATGATGTTGAAATGTGTTTTGGGGGCTAAAGTTCATTTTCTGGGCAAATATTGACATTGCAAGTACAGTAATTGCTGTTAAGCTGATCACTTTTTGACATTCAGGAGTATATGCAAATTGCCATTACAAAAAATGAAGCAGTAAACTTTGGAAAAATTACTATTTGTCTCATTCTCAATACTTTTGGCCATGACTGTAGATGGACTAATAGAGAAAGTCCCACACACTGCTAGAAGGCCAAATATTTTTTCAGAGCTAGATGCAAACAAAAAAATATTTTGAATTTGCAACCTGATAGAGGTCAGTATAGATGGATCAATAGAGAAAGCCCCACACACTGCTAGAAGGCCAAATATTTTTTCAGAGCTAGATGCAGACAAAAAATTATTTTTAATTTGCAACCTGATGGAGGTCAGTATAGATGGACTAATAGAGAAAGTCCCACACACTGCTAGAAAGCCAAATATTTTTTCAGAGCTAGATGCAGATAAAAATTCTTTTTAATTTGCAACCTGATGGAGGTCAGTATAGATGGACTAATAGAGAAAGTCCCACACACTGCTAGAAGGCCAAATATTTTTTCAGAGCTAGATGCAGAAAAAAATTATATTCAGTTTGCAACCTGATGGAGGTCAGTATAGATGGACTAATAGAACAAGTCCCACACACAGCTAGAAGCCATAATTTTTTTTCAGAGGTAGATGCAGAAAAAAATTATATTCACTTTGCAACCTGATGGAGGTCTGTATAGATGGATTAATAGAACAAGTCCCACACACAGCTAGAAGCCCAATATTTTTTCAGAGGTAGATGCAGAAAAAAAATATATTCAGTTTGCAACCTGATGGAAGTCAGTATAGATGGACTAATAGAGAAAGTCCCACAAACTGCTAGAAGGCCAAATTTTTTTTCAGAGGTAGATGCAGAAAAAAATTATATTCAGTTTGCAACCTGATGGAGGTCTGTATAGATGGATTAATAGAACAAGTCCCACACACAGCTAGAAGCCCAATATTTTTTCAGAGGTAGATGCAGAAAAAAAATTATATTCAGTTTGCAACCTGATGGAGGTCAGTATAGATGGACTAATAGAGAAAGTCCCACACACTGCTAGAAGGCCAAATATTTTTTCAGAGCTAGATGCAGATAAAAATTATTTTTAATTTGCAACCTGATGGAGGTCAGTATAGATGGACTAATAGAGAAAGTCCCACACACTGCTAGAAGGCCAAATATTTTTTCAGAGCTAGATGCAGAAAAAAATTATATTCAGTTTGCAACCTGATGGAGGTCAGTATAGATGGACTTATAGAACAAGTCCCACACACAGCTAGAAGCCATAATTTTTTTTCAGAGGTAGATGCAGAAAAAAATTATATTCACTTTGCAACCTGATGGAGGTCTGTATAGATGGATTAATAGAACAAGTCCCACACACAGCTAGAAGCCCAATATTTTTTCAGAGGTAGATGCAGAAAAAAAATTATATTCAGTTTGCAACCTGATGGAGGTCAGTATAGATGGACTAATAGAGAAAGTCCCACACACTGCTAGAAGGCCAAATATTTTTTCAGAGCTAGATGCAGATAAAAATTATTTTTAATTTGCAACCTGATGGAGGTCAGTATAGATGGACTAATAGAGAAAGTCCCACACACTGCTAGAAGGCCAAATATTTTTTCAGAGCTAGATGCAGAAAAAAATTATATTCAGTTTGCAACCTGATGGAGGTCAGTATAGATGGACTAATAGAACAAGTCCCACACACAGCTAGAAGCCATAATTTTTTTTCAGAGGTAGATGCAGAAAAAAATTATATTCACTTTGCAACCTGATGGAGGTCTGTATAGATGGATTAATAGAACAAGTCCCACACACAGCTAGAAGCCCAATATTTTTTCAGAGGTAGATGCAGAAAAAAAATATATTCAGTTTGCAACCTGATGGAAGTCAGTATAGATGGACTAATAGAGAAAGTCCCACACACTTCTAGAAGGCCACATATTTTTTCAGAGCTAGATGCAGACAAAAAATTATTTTTAATTTGCAACCTGATGGAGGTCAGTATAGATGGACTAATAGAGAAAGTCCCACACACTGCTAGAAGGCCAAATTTTTTTTCAGAGGTAGATGCAGAAAAAAATTATATTCAGTTTGCAACCTGATGGAGGTCTGTATAGATGGATTAATAGAACAAGTCCCACACACAGCTAGAAGCCCAATATTTTTTCAGAGGTAGATGCAGAAAAAAAATTATATTCAGTTTGCAACCTGATGGAGGTCAGTATAGATGGACTAATAGAGAAAGTCCCACACACTGCTAGAAGGCCAAATATTTTTTCAGAGCTAGATGCAGATAAAAATTATTTTTAATTTGCAACCTGATGGAGGTCAGTATAGATGGACTAATAGAGAAAGTCCCACACACTGCTAGAAGGCCAAATATTTTTTCAGAGCTAGATGCAGACAAAAAATTATTTTGAATTTGCAACCTGATGGAGGTCAGTATAGATGGACTAATAGAGAAAGTCCCACACACTGCTAGAAGGCTAAATATATTTTCAGAGCTAGATGCAGACAAAAAATTATTTTTAATTTGCAACCTGATGGAGGTCAGTATAGATGGACTAATAGAGAAAGTCTCACACACTGCTAGAAGGCCAAATATTTTTTCAGACCTAGATGCAGATAAAAATTATTTTTAATTTGCAACCTGATGGAGGTCAGTATAGATGGACTAATAGAGAAAGTCCCACACACTGCTAGAAGGCCAAATATTTTTTCAGAGCTAGATGCAGACAAAAAATTATTTTGAATTTGCAACCTGATGGAGGTCAGTATAGATGGACTAATAGAGAAAGTCCCACACACTGCTAGAAGGCCAAATAATTTTTCAGAGCTAGATGCAGAAAAAAATTATATTCAGTTTGCAACCTGATGGAGGTCAGTATAGATGGACTAAAAGAACAAGTCCCACACACAGCTAGAAGCCATAATTTTTTTTCAGAGGTAGATGCAGAAAAAAATTATATTCACTTTGCAACCTGATGGAGGTCTGTATAGATGGATTAATAGAACAAGTCCCACACACAGCTAGAAGCCAAATATTTTTTCAGATGTAGATGCAGAAAAAAATATATTCAGTTTGCAACCTGATGGAAGTCAGTATAGATGGACTAATAGAGAAAGTCCCACACACTGCTAGAAGGCCACATATTTTTTCAGAGCTAGATGCAGACAAAAAGTTATTTTTAATTTGCAACCTGATGGAGGTCAGTATAGATGGACTAATAGAGAAAGTCCCACACACTGCTAGAAGGCCAAATTTTTTTTCAGAGGTAGATGCAGAAAAAAATTATATTCAGTTTGCAACCTGATGGAGGTCTGTATAGATGGATTAATAGAACAAGTCCCACACACAGCTAGAAGCCCAATATTTTTTGAGAGGTAGATGCAGAAAAAAAATTATATTCAGTTTGCAACCTGATGGAGGTCAGTATAGATGGACTAATAGAGAAAGTCCCACACACTGCTAGAAGGCCAAATATTTTTTCAGAGCTAGATGCAGATAAAAATTATTTTTAATTTGCAACCTGATGGAGGTCAGTATAGATGGACTAATAGCTAAAGTCCCACACACTGCTAGAAGGCCAAATATTTTTTCAGAGCTAGATGCAGACAAAAAATTATTTTGAATTTGCAACCTGATGGAGGTCAGTATAGATGGACTAATAGAGAAAGTCCCACACACTGCTAGAAGGCTAAATATTTTTTCAGAGCTAGTTGCAGACAAAAAATTATTTTTAATTTGCAACCTGATGGAGGTCAGTATAGATGGACTAATAGAGAAAGTCCCACACACTGCTAGAAGGCCAAATATTTTTTCAGAGCTAGATGCAGACAAAAAATTATTTTTAATTTGCAACCTGATGGAGGTCAGTATAGATGGACTAATAGAGAAAGTCCCACACACTGCTAGAATGCCAAATATTTTTTCAGAGCTAAATGCAGACAAAAAATTATTTTTAATTTGCAACCTGATGGAGGTCAGTATAGATGGACTAATAGAGAAAGTCCCACACACTGCTAGAAGGCCAAATATTTTTTCAGAGCTAGATGCAGATAAAAATTATTTTTAATTTGCAACCTGATGGAGGTCAGTATAGATGGACTAATAGAGAAAGTCCCACACACTGCTAGAAGGCCAAATATTTTTTCAGAGCTAGATGCAGACAAAAAATTATTTTGAATTTGCAACCTGATGGAGGTCAGTATAGATGGACTAATAGAGAAAGTCCCACACACTGCTAGAAGGCCAAATATTTTTTCAGAGCTAGATGCAGACAAAAAATTATTTTTAATTTGCAACCTGATGGAGGTCAGTATAGATGGACTAATAGAGAAAGTCCCACACACTGCTAGAAGGCCAAATATTTTTTCAGAGCTAGATGCAGATAAAAATTATTTTTAATTTGCAGCCTGATGGAGGTCAGTATAGATGGACTAATAGAGAAAGTCCCACAGACTGCTAGAAGGCCAAATATTTTTTCAGAGCTAGATGCAGAAAAAAATTATATTCAGTTTGCAACCTGATGGAGGTCAGTATAGATGGACTAATAGAACAAGTCCCACACACAGCTAGAAGCCCAAATATTTTTTCAGAGGTAGATGCAGAAAAAAATTATTTTTAATTTGCAGCCTGATGGAGGTCAGTATAGATGGACTAATAGAGAAAGTCCCACACACTGCTAGAAGGCCAAATATTTTTTCAGAGCTAGATGCAGACAAAAAATTATTTTGAATTTGCAACCTGATGGAGGTCAGTATAGATGGACTAATAGAGAAAGTCCCACACACTGCTAGAAGGCCAAATATTTTTTCAGAGCTAGATGCAGACAAAAAATTATTTTTAATTTGTAACCTGATGGAGGTCAGTATAGATGGACTAATAGAGAAAGTCCCAAACACTGCTAGAAGGCCAAATATTTTTTCAGAGCTAGATGCAGATGTAAATTATTTTTAATTTGCAACCTGATGGAGGTCAGTATAGATGGACCAATAGAATGATGCTATGCCCAAAAGATTTTACTTCACTAGGTGCAGTAAAAAAATTGGTATTCTATACACAGGTGGTATATCTTGCAACACAGATAGGCTACTCCACTGACTAACACACTCTGCAATAGGCCAAAAAGGATTAGTTTTGCTAGATTCAGCCAAATGCTGTGAAAAAAACTTGCACAGCACTGGCACAGACCTGCCTGGCAAAAACTGATAGGAACTGATGTAACCTAGTCCTGAAAAGGACTGCAATTACAATTAGTCTTTACTCCCACAATCTATCTATTTAAGAGCACAGACCTGGCTGATAAAAGTCATAGGAAATGCTGTAACCTAGTCCTTAAAAGGACTGCAATCACAACTATTCCCTACTCCCAAGCTATCTGTAGATTTGTGCGAAAATTGGCTTGAAATTAACAAGGTATAGCGCACACAGCAACAGCGGTGTCGTCTAACACGCAGCTGCAGCAGTGAGAAAATGGTGGCGACGGGGAAAATGGCTGGGTCTTATAAGGCAAGGACATGTGACATACACTGCCAATGACACATGCCCTTGCTTGTGTGAAAAAAAGCACTTCGCTCCGTGTGTGCGCTGCTGATAGGCTGACAGATTGCACCTCCCCACTGTAAATGCGGGAAAGAGAAAAAAAAATGGAGTTCTTCATTATTCCTGCAGAGATCCATCCCATGCCCCTCCCCCCACCCCGCTGTACACTCAAACTGCGTATTAACATTAATTTTCATCATTACTGAGAAAAAATCCAGTTATGATTTTGGTGCACGAACAGTTATCGAACATAACCTCAAACAGCCGAATTTTTCTCAAATCGTTCGTGTTCGCCGAACGGCTCGAACACCGCCCAAAACAGCTCGAATTTGAGATTGGCGAACAGTTCAAGTGGAACAACGCTCATCTCTACCGTTGATATGCAGATGTCACATGTGCACGTCTTTTCAAAAGGAAAAAAATGGGGAGGGAAAGGAAAGATTTTAAAAACAAAAATCCAAATGACAATAGCAGCAGCCAAAATGTCAATTGAACCAGGGATTCCCAGCCAGTCTCCCATCTCAGTACTAACCCAGCCTTGAGCTGTGTAGCAGCTGTGATCTGACGAGGGTAGGCACATTCAGCTTAAAATGGCCGTTGACCTGCAGATGTCACTTGTGCGCGTCTTTTCAAAAGGAATAAAATGGGGAGGGAAAGGTTGGATTTTAAAAACAAAAATCCAAAAGTCCAAATGACAATAGCAGCAGCCAAAATATCAACGGAAGAGCGGATTACCAGCCAGTCTCCCATGCCAGTACTTGCCCAGCCTCAAGCTGCATAGCAGCTGCGATCTGACAAGGGGAGGCACATTCAGCTTGGAAATGCTGCTGATGTGCAGATGTCACATGTGCGTGTCTTTTCAAAAGGAATAAAATGGGGAGGGAAAGGTTAGATTTTAAAAACAAAAAAACAAAAATCCAAATGACAATAGCAGCAGTCAAAATGTCAATGGAACCAGGGATTCTCAGCCAGTCTCCCATGCCTGTAATTGCCTGTTCTCAAGCTGTGTAGCAGCAGTGGTGTGATGAGGGCAGGCACATTCAGCTTAGAAAGGCTGTTGACGCGCTGAAATCACATGTGCACGTCTTTTCAAACGGAATAAAATGGGGAGGGAAAGGTTCGATTTTAAAAACAAAAATCCAAAAATCCAAATGACAATAGCAGCAGCAAAAATGTCCACGGAATGGGGATTCGCAGCCATTCTCCAATGCCAGTACTTGCCCAACCTTATGCTGCGTAGCAGCTGCAATCTGATAAGGGAAGGCACATTCAGCTTAGAATAACAGTTGACATGCAGATGTCACATGTGCGCGTCTTTTCAAAAGGAATAAAATGGGGAGGGAAATATTAGATTTTAAAATCAAAAATCCAAATGACAATAGCAGCAGCCAAAATGTCTTTTCAAAAGTGCGTGTCTTTTCAAAAGGGCGTGTCTTTTCTAAAGGAATAAAATAGGGAGGGAAAGGTTAGTTTTTAAAAACAAAAATCCAAATGACAATAGCAGCAGCCAAAATGTTAACGGAACCGGGGATTCCCAGCTAGTCTCCCATGCTGATACTTGCCTGACCTCAAGCTGCATAGCGGCTGCGATCTGACTAGATAAGGCACATTCAGCTTAGAACGGCTGTTGACATGCAGACATCACATGTGCGCGTCTTTTCAAAAGGAATAAAATGGGGAGGGAAAGATTAGATTTTAAAAACAAAAATCCAAAAGACAATAGCAGCAGCCAAAATATCAACATAATCGGGTATTCCAACCAGTTTCCCATGCCCGTACTTGCCTGGCCTCAAGCTGCGTAGCGGGTGCGATCTGTTGAGGGTAGGCACATTCAGCATAGAATTGCCGTTAATGGGCAGAAGTCACATGTGCGCGTCTTTTCAAAAGGAATAAAATGGGGAGGTAAAGTTTCGGATTTAAAAACAAAAATCCAAAAGACAATAGCAGCAGCCAAAATGTCAACGGAACCGTGGATTTTCAGCTAGTATCCCATGCCGGTACTTGCCCAGCCTCAAAATGCGTAGCAGCTGCGATCTGACAAGGACATGCACATTCAACTTAGAATGGCCATTGACATGCAGATGTCACATGTGCGCGTCTTTTCAAAAGGAATAAAATGTGGAGGGAAAGGTTAGATTTTAAAAATAAATATCCAAAAATCCAAATGACAATAGCAGCAGCCAAAATGTTAACAGAACTGGGGATTCCCAGCCAGTCTCCCATGCCAGTACTTACTCGGCCTCTAGCTGTGTAGTGGCTGCGATTTGACAAGGGCAGGCACATTCAGCATAGAATAGCCATTGACGTGCAGATGTCACATGTCCGTGTCTTTTCAAAAGGAATAAAATGGGGAGGGAAAGGTTAGATGTTAAAAAGAAAAATCCAAAAATCCAAATGACAATAGCCATATTCTCAACGGAATCAGAGATTCCAAGCCAGTCTCCCATTCTAGTACTTGCTCAGCCTCAAGCTGCATAGCAGCTGCAATCTGACAAGGGAAGGCTCAATCAGCTTAGAATAGGCATTAACATGCAGATGTCACATGTGCGCGTCTTTTCAAAAGGAATAAAATGGGGAGGGAAAGGTTACATTTTAAAAACAAAAATCCAAATAAAAACAGCAGCATCGAAAAAGGGCAACAGAAGCGGGGATTCCCAGCCTGTCTCCCGTGCCGGTACTTGCTCGGCCTCAAGCTGCGTAGCGGCTGCGATCTGACAAGGGAAGGCACAATCAGCTTAGAATGGCCGTTGACATGCAGATGTCACATGTGCGTGTCTTTTCAAAAGGAATGAAATGGGGAGGGAAAGGTTAGATTTTAAAAACAAAATTCAAAAATCCAAATGACAATAGCAGCAGCAAAAATGTCAATGGATCCAGGGATTCCCAGCCAGTCTCCCATGCCGGTACTTCCTGGCCTCAAGCTGTGTAGCTGCTGCGATCTGATGAGGGTAGGCACATTCAGCTTAGAATGGCCGCTGACGCGCAGATGGCACATGTGCGCGTCTTTTCAAAAGGAATAAAATGGGGAGGGAAAAGTTAGATTTTAAAAACCAAAAATCCACATGACAATTGCAGCAGTCAAACTGTCAACAGAGACAGGGATTCCCAGCCAGTCTCACATGCCGGTACCTGCTCGGCCTCAAGCTGTGTAGCATCTGCGATCTAACGAGGGGAGGCACATTCAGCTTAGAACGGCCGTTGACAAGCAAATGTCACTTGTGCGTGTCTTTTCAAAAGGAATAAAATGGGGAGGGAAAGGTTAGATTTTAAAAACAAAAATCCAAATGACAATAGCAGCAGCCAGAATGTCAACGGAACTGGGGATTCCCAGCCAGTCTCCCATGCAAGTACTTGCCCAGCCTTAAGCTGCGTAGGGGCTGTGATCTGACGAGGGCAGGCACATTCAGCTTAGAATTGCCGTTGAAGTGCAGAAGTCACATGTGCGTATCTTTTCAAAAGGAATAAAATGGGTAAGGAAAGATGAGATATTAAAAACAAAAATCCAAATTACAACAGTAGCAGCGAATATGTTAACAGAACTGGGGATTCCCAGCCAGTCTCCCATGCCAGTACTGACCTGGCCTCAAGCTTCATAGCGGCTGCAATCTTACGAGAGCAGCCACCTTCAGCTTAGATTAGCCGTTAATGTGCAGATGCCTCATGTGCGTGTCTTTTCAAAAGGAATAGAATGGGAAGGGAAAGTTTCGATTTTAAAATCAAAAATCCAAATAACAATAGCAGCAGTCAAAATTTCAGCGGAACAGGGGACTCCCAGCCAGTCTCCCATGCTGGTACTTGTCCAGCCTCAAGCTGAATAGCTGCTGTGATTTGATGAGGGCAGGCACATTCAGCGTAGAATGGCCATTGATGTGCAGATGCCACATGTGCGTGTATTTTCAAAAGGAATTAAATGGGGAGGGAAAGGTTAGATTTTAAAAACAAAAACCCAAAAGTCCAAATGACAATGGCAGCAGCCAAAATGTCAACGGAACTTGGGATTCCCAGCCAGTCTCCCATGCTGGTACTTGCCCAGCCTCAAGCTGCATAGCTGCTGTGATTTGATGAGGGCAGGCACATTCAGCTTAGAATGGCCGTTGATGTGCAGCTGTCACATGTGCGTGTCTTTTCAAAAGGAATAAAATGGGGAGGGAAAGGTTCGATTTTAAAAACAAAAATCCAAAAATCCAAATGACAATAGCAGCAGCCAAAATGTAAATGGAATCGGGGATTCCCAACTAGTCTCCCATACCTGTACTTGCCCAGCCTCAAGCTGTGTAGCTGTTGCGATCTGACGAGGGCAGGCACATTCAAATCAGAATGGCCGTTGACGTGCAGATGGCACATGTGCGCGTCTTTTCAAAAGGAATAAAATGGGGAGGGAAAAGTTAGATTTTAAAAACCAAAAATCCACATGACAATTGCAGCAGTCAAACTGTCAACAAAGACAGGGATTCCCAGCCAGTCTCACATGCCGGTACCTGCTGGGCCTCAAGCTGTGTAGCATCTGCGATCTAACAAGGGGAGGCACATTCAGCTTAGAATGGCTGTTGACAAGCAAATGTCACTTGTGCGCGTCTTTTCAAAAGGAATAAAATGGGGAGGGAAAGGTTAGATTTTAAAAACAAAAAAACAAAAATCCAAATAACAATAGCAGCAGCCAAGAAGTCAATGGAACTGGGGATTTGCAGCCAGTTTCCCATTCTGGTACTTGCCTGGCCTCAAGCTGTTTAGTAGCTGCGATCTGATGAGGGGAGGCACATTCAGCTTAAAATGGCCGTAGACGAGCAGATGTCACATGTGCGCATCTTTTCAAAAGAAATAAACCAAAAATCCTAATGAAAATAGCAGCAGCAAAATTGTCAACAGAAGCGGAGATTCCAAGCCAGTCTCCCATGCCGGTACTTGCCTGGCTTCAAGCTGCATAGCAGCTGCGATCTGACGAGGGAAGGAACATTCAGCTTAGAATTGCCACTGACGTGCAGAGGTCACATGTGCGCGTCTTTTCAAAAGGAATAAAATAGGGAGGGAAAGATTAGATTTTAAAAACAAAAATCCAAATGACAATAGCAGCAGCTAGAATGTCAACGGAACTGGGGATTCCCAGCCAGTCTCCCATGCAAGTACTTGTCCAGCCTTAAGCTGCGTAGCGGCTGTGATCTGACGAGGGCAGGCACAGTCAGCTTAGAATTGCCGCTGATGTGCAGATGTCACATGTGCGTATCTTTACAAAAGGAATAAAATGGGTAAGGAAAGATGAGATTTTAAAAACAAAAATCCAAATTACAACAGTAGCAGCGAAAATGTTAACAGAACTGGGGATTCCCAGCCAGTCTCCCATGCCAGTACTTACCTGACCTCAAGCTTCATAGCGGCTGCAATCTTACGAGAGCAGCCACCTTCAGCTTAGATTAGCCGGTAACGTGCAGATGCCTCATGTGCGCGTCTTTTCAAAAGGAATAAAATGGGAAGGGAAAGTTATGATTTTAAAATCAAAAATCCAAATAACAATAGCAGCAGTCAAAATTTCAGCGGAACAGCGGACTCCCAGCCAGTCTCCCATGCTGGTACTTGCCCAGCCTCAAGCTGCATAGCTGCTGTGATTTGATGAGGGCAGGCACATTCAGCTTAGAATGGCCATTGATGTGCAGATGCCACATGTGCGTGTATTTTCAAAAGGAATTAAATGGGGAGGGAAAGGCTAGATTTTAAAAACAAAAATCCAAAAATCCAAATGACAATAGCAGCAGCCAAAATGTAAACGGAATAGGGGACTCCCAACTAGTCTCCCATGCCTGTACTTGCCCAGCCTCAAGCTGCGTAGCAGCTGCAATCTGACGAGGGCAGACACATTCAGCTTAGAATGGCCATTGATGTGTAGATGCCACATGTGCGTGTATTTTCAAAAGGAATTAAATGGGGAGGGAAAGGTTAGATTTTAAAAACAAAAATCCAAAAATCCAAATGACAATAGCAGCAGCCAAAATTTAAACGGAATCGGGGATTCCCAACTAGTCTCCCATGCCTGTACTTGCCCAGCCTCAAGCTGTGTAGCAGCTGCGATCTGACGAGGGCAGACACATTCAGCTTAGAATGGCCGTTGACATGCAGATGTCACACGTGCGCATCTTTTCAAAAGGCGGTGAAAGTAGAGATATACGTCCGCGCCGCTGAAAGATCCTCAAGTCAGGAACATGTAATAATATCCTTGTTTATTGGTAAATGCCTACGCGTTTCTGGGTGTTCCACACCCCTTCATCAGGGCACCAACAGATATATCAATGTATGCACTGAAACACTCCATTTATATACAGACAGCAAATGAAAGAAAAAAAAAAAAAGGGTTCAAAAAGGAAGAGCAGAAAAAAACCAAACATAACCTTTGCACCTGAGGCCGTGTGCAAAAGAGAGAAAAAAAAAAAATAAAGGGCAAAAAGATAATGTTGGACAGAAAAGTATAAATAATCAAAGGTATCAGTCAAATGGAGTAATTACATAAAAGCAATATTACTTACTAACAAGTAAGTGTACACATTAGGTAAGAACAACATAAATATGTGTATAACATTAAAAACTCTAATGAGAATACACCCATCAGATATGGTTCCATAAAGGGAGATGGAACTGGAAAGAACAAAATAAAATAAAAAAATAAATAAATAAAAAAAAAAATAAAAAGTACCCCCATATAAAATATAGCTAGTAGTATCCTCTGTCAACGGAGGAATAGTGCAAGGAACAGCTTATCTGACATATGTCATGTAGTGACGTAGAGACCTAATGTGTAGTAATAGGATCCTGACTAAACGCCACAATGTAGTATAAAGACTGCGGCTTAAATACAGGAGATACACAGACAGGTAGTGAATCACCTGACGTGCGGTGGCGTGGAAGGAGAGAGGTGTGTGATAGTAGCATCCAGCAGAGCGCTGCGATGCGGGTTCGAATTATACTACTCCCAGAAGGGAAAACATAAAAGAGGGAATATTTATAATAGCGTACATGATTTTAGAGGAACACCATATTTGTGTCAAAAAACTATGATAAATGTAAAACCAAGGATTTATGTGTATATATGTGAAAAACAATATTATTTATAGATCTTGTGAATAACACAATAAAAAGGAATAGTAATACAATAAGGAAGTAATTATGAAAATAGAAAAACTTATACATTAACTATAAAAAAACTTCAGAAACATCATTCAGACCAAAGGGCTTAAGAGTATTCAGTCTGTAAATCCAATATATTTCCTTTCTGTTTAGTTCTTGGAGCCTATTAGGATAATTCTCGGGAATTTGATCAATAGGGCTGATTTTTAGATTCAGAAAATCTTTATTATGCACCATTGTGCAGTGTCTAGAAAGACCTTGTTTTAAAAACCCTTTAAGAACATTATGCCTATGGGAGTTGAGGCGTAGGTGGAGGGGCTGTATCGTTCTCCCCACATATTGTTTATTACAACTGCATTCTATCAGATAAATAACAAAGGTAGAATTGCAGGTGAGATATTTATTGATCTCAAAACTCTCCATATTAGTATTTGATTGAAAGTGAGTAAGACCATGCGTAATACTTTTACAGCATAGACAATTTTTGTTGCCACATTTAAAAACCCCTTTACGGGATGTTACAGGAGTCATACTGTTGTTCTTTGTCGTATCCCTTATCCTACTTGGAGCTATGATGTTTCTTAGTGTGGGGGCACGCCTAAAAGTAATACCCGGTTTTTTAGGCAAGATCTTTTTCAGTATGGGATCATCCAGAAGAATTTTCCAATTATCTTCTAGTATTTTTCGTATTTGTCCATGAGATTTGTTGTAGGAAGTTATGAAGTTCAAGGAATAATTACTCTCCTTGGCATTTTTAGTTTTGATCAAATTCCCGAGAATTATCCTAATAGGCTCCAAGAACTAAACAGAAAGGAAATTTATTGGATTTACAGACTGAATACTCTTAAGCCCTTTGGTCTGAATGATGTTTCTGAAGTTTTTTTATAGTTAATGTATAAGTTTTTCTATTTTCATAATTACTTCCTTATTGTATTACTATTCCTTTTTATTGTGTTATTCACAAGATCTATAAATAATATTGTTTTTCACATATATACACATAAATCCTTGGTTTTACATTTATCATAGTTTTTTGACACAAATATGGTGTTCCTCAAAAATCATGTACGCTATTATAAATATTCCCTCTTTTATGTTTTCCTTCTGGGAGTAGTATAATTCAAACCCGCATCGCAGCGCTCTGCTGGATGCTACTATCACACACCTCTCTCCTTCCACGCCACCGCACGTCAGGTGATTCACTACCTGTCTGTGTATCTCCTGTATTTAAGCCTTAGTCTTTATACTACATTGTGGCGTTTAGTCAGGATCCTATTACTACACATTAGGTCTCTACGTCACTACATGACATATGTCAGATAACCTGTTCCTTGCACTATTCCTCTGTTGACAGAGGATACTACTAGCTATATTTTATATGGGGGTACTTTTTATTTTTTTTTTTATTTATTTATTTTTTTATTTTATTTTGTTCTTTCCAGTTCCATCTCCCTTTATGGAACGATATCTGATGGGTGTATTCTCATTAGAGTTTTTAATGTTATACACATATTTATGTTGTTCTTACCTAATGTGTACACTTACTTGTTAGTAAGTAATATTGCTTTTATGTAATTACTCCATTTGACTGATACCTTTGATTATTTATACTTTTCTGTCCAACATTATCTTTTTGCCCCTTTATTTTTTTTTTTTTCTCTCTTTTGCACACGGCCTCAGGTGCAAAGGTTATGTTTGGTTTTTTTCTGTTCTTCCTTTTTGAACCCATTTATTTATTTTTTTTTCATTTGCTGTCTGTATATAAATGGAGTGTTTCAGTGCATACATTGATATATCTGTTGGTGCCCTGATGAAGGGGTGTGGAACACCCAGAAACGCGTAGGCATTTACCAATAAACAAGGATATTATTACATGTTCCTGACTTGAGGATCTTTCAGCGGCGCGGACGTATATCTCTACTTTCACCGCCTTTGGATTTATCCTGGTCCTGTGGGACACCCATTGGAGATCCGCTGCAGCTGCTTTTTATACGTTATGGTGGTTGTGTCCTTACACAACCAAACCAGGTGAGCACCACCTTTTTATTATTCATTCCTATGTCTACAGGTGAAACTCTATTGGTCTTTGCGCTCTCTCTCTCTTTGTATTCATCTTTTCAAAAGGAATAAAATGGAGAGGGAAAGGTTAGATTTTAAAATCAAAAATCCAAATGACAATAGCAGCAGCCAAAATGTCTACAGAACCGGGGATTCTCAACCACTGTCCCAGGCCAGTACTTGCCTAGCCTCAAGCTGTGTAGCGGATGCGATCTGACGAGGGAAAGCACATACAGCTTAGAATGGCCGTTGACATGAAGATATCACATGTGAGCATCTTTTCAAATGGAATGAAATGAGGGGGGAGTAAGATTTTAAAAACAAAAATCCAAAGATCCAAATGACAATAGCAGCAGCCAAAATGTCAATGGAACTGGGGATTCCCAGCCAGTCTCCCATGCCAGTACTTGCCCAGCCTCAAGCTGCGATCTGACGAGGGTAGGCACATTCAGCTTAGAATAGCCGTTAACTTGTGAATTTCACATGTGCATGTCTTTTCAAAAGGAATAAAATGGGGAGGGAAAGGTTAGATTTTAAAAACAAAAATACAAAAATCCAAATGACAATAGCAGCAGCCAAAATGTCAACGGAACCGTGGATTCCCAGCCAGTCTCTCATTCAAGTACTTGCCCAGCCTCAAGCTGCGTAGTGGCTGCAATCTGACAAGGGTGGGCACATTCAGCTTAGAATGGCCTTTGACGTGCAGAAGTCACATGTGCGTGTCTTTTCAAAAGGAATAAAATGGGGAGGGAAAGGATAGATTTCAAAAACAAAAATCCAAAAAACCAAATGACAATAGCAGCAGCCAAAATGTCAATGGAACTGGGGATTCCCAGCCAGTCTCCCATGCCAGTACTTGCCCAGCCTCAAGCTGCGATCTGACGAGGGTAGGCACATTCAGCTTAGAATAGCCGTTAACTTGTGAATTTCACATGTGCATGTCTTTTCAAAAGGAATAAAATTGGGAGGGAAAGGATAGATTTCAAAAACAAAAATCCAAAAATCCAAATGACAATGGCAGCAGCCAAAATGTCAACGGAACCAGGGATTCCCAGCCAGTCTCCAATGCTGGTACATGCCCAGCCTCAAGCTGAGTAGCTGCTGTAATTTGACAACAGCAGGCAAATTCAGATTAGAATGGCAGTTGACGAGCAGATGTCAAATGTGCACGTCTTTTCAAAAGGAATAAAATGGGGAGGGAAAGGTAAGATATTAAAAACAAAAATCCAAATGACAATAACAGCAGTCAAAATGTCAATGGAAACATTGATTCCCAGCCAGTCTCCCATACCAGTACTTGGCCAGCCTCAAACTGCATAGCAGCTGCAATCTGACAAGGGCAGACACATTCAGCTTAGAATGGCTGTTGACATATAGATGTCACATGTGCAAGTCTTTTCAAAAGGAATAAAATGGGGAGGGAAAAGTTAGATTTTAAAAACAAAAATCCAAAAATCCAAATGACAATAGTTGCAGCCAAAACGTCAACAGAACAGGGAATTCCCAGCCAGTCTCCCATACCTATACTTGCCTGGCCTCAAACTTCATATCGGATGTGATTTGACGAGGGCAGGTACATTCAGCTTAAAATAGCCACGGATGTGCAGATGTCACATGTGCGCATCTTTTCAAAAGGAATAAAAAGGTGGAGGCAAAGGAAAAATTTTAAAAACAATCCAAATGACAATAGCAGCAGCCAAAATGTCAACGGAACAGGGGATTCCCAGCCAGTCTCCCACGCTGGTATTTGCCCAGCATCAAGCTGTGTAGCAGCTGCAATCTGATGAGGGAAGGCACATTCAGCTTAGAATAGCCGTTTATGTGAAGATATCACATGTGCGCGTCTTTCAAAAGGAATAAAATGGGGAGGGAACCGTTACATTTTAAAAACAAAAATTCAAATATCCAAATGACAAAAGCAGCAGCCAAAATGTCAACTGAACCGGCGATTACCAGCCAGTCTCCCAAGCCAGTACTTTCCAGCCTCAAGCTGCGTAGCGGCTGTGATCTGACGATGGCAGGCACATTCAGCTTAGAATGGCCATTGAGGGCAGTAGTCACATATGCGCGTCTTTTCAAAAGGAATAAAATGGGGAGGGAAAGGTTAGATTTCAAAAACAAAAATACAAAAATCCAAATGAAAATAGTAGCAGCCAAAAAGTAAACAGAACTGGGTATTCCCAACCAGTCTCCCATGCCCGTGCTTGCCCAGCCTCAATCTGCGTATCGGCTGCGATCTGATGAGGGCAGGTACATTCAGCTTAGAACAGCCGTTGAAGCGCGTTTGTCACATGTATGCATCTTTTCAAAAGGCATAACATGGGGAGGGAACAGTTAGATTTTAAAAACAAAAATTCAAAAATCCAAATGACAATAGCAGCAGCCAAAAAACCAGGAATTACCAGTTACTCTCCCATGGCAGTACTTGCCCGACCTCAAGCTGCATAGCGGCTGTGATCTTACAAGGGCAGGCACATTCAGCTTAGAATAGCCATTGAAGTGCAAATATCACATGTGC
Source organism: Phyllobates terribilis (assembly GCF_046119375.1). NCBI lineage: Eukaryota > Metazoa > Chordata > Amphibia > Anura > Dendrobatidae > Phyllobates > Phyllobates terribilis. The sequence goes on from NW_027362792.1 coordinate 8,445,271, forward strand.
GCGTCTTTTCAAAAGGAATAAAATGGGGAGGGAATGGTTAGATTTTAAAAACAAAAATCCAAGTGAAAATACCAGCTGCCAAAATGTCAACTGAACCGGGGATTTCCTGCCAGTCTCCCATGCTGGCACTTGCCCAGGCTCAAGCTGTGTAACAGCTGCAATCTGACAAGGACAGGCACATTCCGTTTAGAATGGCCGTTGACATGCAGATGTCACATGTGCGCGTCTTTTCAAAAGGAATAAAATGGGGAGGGAGAGGTGAGATTTTAAAAACAAAAATCCAAGTGAAAATAGCAGCTGCCAAAATGTCAACTGGACCAGGGATTCCCATCCAGTCTCCCATGTGGGAACTTTCCTGGCCTCAATCTGCATAGTGGCTGCAATCTGACGAAGACAGGCACATTCAGCTTAGAATGGCTGTTAACATGTAGAGATCACATGTGCGCGTCTTTTCAAAAGGAATAAAATGGGGAGGGAAAGGTTAGATTTTAAAACCAAAAAAACAGAAATCCAAATGACAATAACAGCAGCCAAAATGTCAAAGGAACCAGAGATTCCCAGCCATTCTCCCATGCCGGTACTTGTCCAACCTCAATCTGCGAAACGGCTCTGATGTGACGAGGGAAGGCACATTCAGCTTAGAATGGCCGTTGATGTACAGATGACACATGTGCGTGTCTTTTCAAAAGGAATTAAATGGGGAGGGAAAGGTTAGATTTTAAAAACAATAACCCAAAAGTCCAAATGACAATAGCAGCAGCCGAAATGTCAACAGAACCAGTGATTCCCAGCCAGTCTCCCATGCCGATACTTGCACAGCTTCAAGCTGCATAGCTTCTGCGATCTGACAAGGACTGGCACATTCAGCTTAGTAAGGCCGATGATGTACAGATGTCACATGTGCGCGTCTTTTCAAAAGGAATAAAACGGGGAGGGAAAGGTTAGATTTAAAAAACAAAAATCCAAATGACAATAGCAGCAGCCAAAATGTCAATGGAACCAGGAATTCCCAGCCAGTCTCCCATGCTGGCACTTGTCCAGCCTCATGCTGCATAGCAGCTGCAATCTGACAAGGGCAAGTACATTGAGATTAGAATGGCTGTTGACTTACTGTTGTCACATGTGCGCGTCTTTTCAAAATGAATAAAATGGGGAGGGAAACGTTAAATTTTGAAAACAAAAATCCGAATGACAATAGCAGCAGCCAAAATGCCAACGGTACCGTGTATTCCCAGCCAGTCTTCTATTCCGGTACTTGCCCAGCCTCAAGATGCATAGCGGCTGCGATCTGACAAGGAAAGGCACATTCAGCTTAGTATGGCCGTTGACATGCAAATGTCACATGTGCTCGTCTTTTCAAAAGGAATAAAATGGGCAGGGAAAGGTCATATTTTAAAAACAAAAATCCAAATGACAATAACAGCAGCCAAAAACTCAACGAAGCTGAGAGTTCCCAGCCAGTCTCCCATGTCAGCACTAGCCCAGCCTCAAGCTGCATAGCGGCTGTGATCTGACGAGGGAAGGCACATTTAGCTTAGAATTACCGTTGACGGGCAAATGTTACATGTGCGTGTCTTTTCAAAAGGAATAAAATGGGGAGGGAAAGGTTAGATTTTAAAAACAAAACTCCAAATGACAATAGCAGCAGCCGAAATGTCAACGGATCCGGGTATTCCCATCCAGTCTCCCATACTGATACTTGCCCAGCCTCAAGCTGCGTAGATGAAGTGATTTGACGAGGGCAGGAACATTCAGCATAGAATGGCCGTTAACTTGCAGATGTCACATGTGCACGTCTTTTCAAAAGGAATAAAATGGGGAGGGAGAGGTTAGATTTTAAAAACAAAAATCCAAAAATCCAAATGACAATAGCAGCAGCCAAAATGTTAACGGAACCGGGGATTCAAAACCAGTCTCCAATGCAGGTACTTGCCCTGCCTCAAGCATGCGCAGCTGCTGTGATTTGACAAGGGCAGGCACATTCAGCTTAGAATGGCCGTTGACTTTCACATGTCACATGTGCGTGTCTTTTCAAAAGGAGTAAAATGGGGAGGGAAACGTTAAATTTTGAAAACAAAAATCCGAATGACGATAGCAGCAGCCAAAATACTAACGAAACCGTGGATTCCCAGCCACTCTTCCATGCCGGTAGTTGCCCGGCCTCAAGCTGAATAGCGGCTGCGATCTGACAAGGGAAGGCACATTCAGCTTAGAATGGCCGTTGACATGCAAATGTCACATGTGCTCGTCTTTTCAAAAGGAATAAAATGTGCAGGGAAAGGTCAGATTTTAAAAACAAAAATCTAAAAATCCAAATGACAATAGCAGCAGACAAAATATCAAGGACCCTGAGATTCCCAGCCAGTCTCCCATGATGGTACTTGCCCAGCCTCAAGCAGCATAGCGGTTGCAATCTGGCGAGGGCAGGCACAATCAGCTTAGAATGGCCGTTGACATGCAGATATCACATGTGCGCGTCTTTTCAAAAGGAATCAAATGGGGAGGGAAAGGTTAGATTTTAAAAACAAAAATCCAAAAATCCAAATGACAATAGCAGCAGCCAAAATGTCAACAAAAACAGGGATTCTCAACCAGTCTCCCATGCCAGTACTTGCCCAGCCTAAAGCTGCATAGCAGCTGCAATATGGCAAGGGAAAGCTCAATCAGCTTAGAAAGGCCGTTGATGTGCAGTTGTCACATGTGCGCGTCTTTTCAAAATGAATAAAATGGGGAGGGAAAGGTAACATTTTAAAAACAAAAATCCAAATCACAATAGCAGCAGCCAAAATAACAACAAAAACAGGGATTCTCTACCAGTCTTCCATGCCAGTACTTGCCAGCCTCAAGCTGTGCAGCGGCTGTGATATGACAAGGGCATGCACATTCAGCTTAGAATGGCCAGTGATCTGCAAAAATAACATGTGCGCGTCTTTTCAAAAGGAATAAAATGGGGAGGGAAAGGTTAGATTTTAAAAACAAAAATCCAAATGACAATAGCAGCAGCCAAAATGTCAATGGAACCGGGAATTCCCAGCCAGTCTCCCATGCCAGTATTTGCCTGGCCTCAAGCTGCATAGTGGCTTTGATCTGATGAGAGAAAGAACATTCAGCTTAGAATGGCCGGTGAAATGCAGAAGGCACATGTGTGTGTCTTTTCAAAAGGAATAAAATGGGGAGGGAAAGGATAGATTTTAAAATCAAAAATCCAAATGACAATAGCAGCAGCCAAAATGTCAACTGAGACGAGGATTCTCAGCCAGTCTCCCATGCTAGTACTTGCCAGCCTCAAGCTGAGTAGCAGCTGCGATCTGACAAGGGCATGCACATTCAGTTTAGAATTGCTGTTGATAAGCAGATGTCACATGTGCGTGTCTTTTCAAAAGGAATAAAACGGGAAGGGAAAGAATATTTTAAAATCAAAAATCCAAATGACAATAGCAGCAACCAAAATGTCAACAGAACCAGGGATTCCCAGCCAGTCTCCCATACCAGTACTTGCCCAGCCTTAAGTTGCATAGCAGCTGCAATCTGACAAGGGAAGGCACATCCAGCTTAGAATGACTGTTGACAGGCTGATGTTACATGGGCGCGTCTTTTCAAAAGGAATAAAATGGGGAGGGAAAGGTTAGATTTTAAAAACAAAAATCCAAAAATCCAAATGACAATAGCAGCAGCCAGAATATCAACGAAAGCAGGGATTCCCAGCCAATCTCCCAAGCCGGTACTTGCTTGTCCACAATCTGCATAGCGGCTGCGATCTGACGAGGGCAGGCACATTCAGCTTAGAATGGCCGTTGACGTGCAGATATTACATGTGCGCGTCTTTTCAAAAGGAATAAAACGGGGAGGGAAAGGTTAAATTTTAGAAACAAAAATCCAAAAATTCAAATGACAATAGCAACAGCAAAAATGTCAACGGAACCAGGGATTCCCAGCCAGTCACCCATGCAAGTACTTGCCTGGTCTCAAGTTGGGTAGTGGCTGCAATCTGACAACAGCAGGCACATTCAGCTTAGATTGGCTGCTGATGTGCTGAAGTCACATGTGCGTGTATTTTCAAAAGGAATAAAATGGGGAGGGAAAGGTTCGATTTTAAAAACAAAAATCCAAATGACTATAGCAACAGCCATACTGTCAACACAACCGGGGATTCCCATCCCATCTCCCATGCCAGCACTTGCCCAGCCTCAATCTGCGTAGCGGATGCAATCTGACAAGGGCGGGCACACTCAGCTTGGAATGACCGCTGACGTGTAAATGTCACATGTGCGTGTCTTTTCAAAAGGAATAAAATGGGGAGGGAAAGGTTAGATTTTAAAAACAAAAATCCAAAAATCCAAATGACAACAGCAGCAGCCAAAATGTCAATGGAACCGGGGATTCCCAGCCAGTCTCCACTGTACTTTCCCGGCCTCAAGCTGCGTAGCGGCTGCAATCTAACAAGGTCAGGCACATTCAGCTTCGAATGGCCATTGACGTGCAGATGTCACATGTGCACGTCTTTTCAAAAGGATTAAAATGGGGATGTAAAGGTTAGATTTTAAAAACAAAAATCCAAATGACAATAGCAGCAGCCAAAATGTCAATGGAACCAGGGTATTCCCAGCCAGTCTCCACTGTCAGCATTTGCCCGGCCTCAGGCTGTATAGCGGCTGCGATCTGACGAGGGCAAGTATATTCAGCTTAGAATGGCTGTTAACGTGCAGATGCCACATGTGCGCGTCTTTTCAAATGGAATAAAATGGGGAGGGAAAGGTTAGATTTTAAAAACAAATATTCAAATGACAATAGCAGCAACCATATTGTCAACAGAACTGAGGATTCCCAGCCAGTCTCCCATGTCAATGCTTGCTGGCCTCATGCTGCGCAGCAGCAGCAATCTGATGAGGGCAGGCACATACAGCTTAGAATGGCCGTTAACGTGCAGATGTCACATCTGTGCGTCTTTTCAAAAGGAATAAAATGGGGAGGGAAAGGTTAGATTTTAAAACAAAAATCCAAAAATCCAAATGACATCAGCAGCAGTCAAAATGTCAAAGTAACCAGGGATTCCCAGCCAGTCTCCCACGCCAGTAATTGCCCAGCCTTAAGATGCTTAGCAGCTGTGATCAGACGAGGGTAGGCACATTCAAATTAGAATGGCCGTTGACGTGCAGATGTCACATGTGCGCGTCTTTTCAAAAGGAATAAAATGGGGGGGGGTTAGATTTTAAAAACAAAAATCCAAATGACAATAGCAGCAGCCAAAATGTCAGCAGATCTGGGGATTCCCAGCCAGTTCCCCATGCCGGTACTTGCCCAGCCTCAATCGGCGTAGCAGCTGTGATCTGACAAGAGCAGGCACATTTAGCTTAGAATGGCCGCTGACGTGCAGATGTCACATGTGCACGTCTTTTCAAAATAAATAAAATGGGGAGGGAAAGGTTAGATTTTAAAAACAAAAATCCAAATGACAGTAGCAGCAGCCAAAATGTCAATGGAAGGGTGGATTCACAGCCAGTGTCCCATGCCAGTACTTGCCCAGCCTCAAGCTGCATAGCAGCTACGAACTGATGATGGAAGTTGCATTCAGTTTAGAATGGCTGTTGACGTACAGAGGTAACATGTGCACGTCTTTTCAAAAGGAATAAAATGGGGATTGAAAGGATAGATTTTAAAAACACAAATGTAAAAATCCAAATGACAATAACAGCAGCCAAAATGTCAACGGAACAAGGGATTCCCAGCCAGTCTCACATGCAGGTACTTGCCTAGCCTCAAGCTGCATAGCGGCTGCGATCTGACGAAGGAAGGCACATTGTGCTTAGTATGGTGGCTGACATGCAGATGTCTCATGTGCGCATCTTTTCAAAAGGAATAAAATGGGGAGGGAAAGGTTAGATTTTAAAAACAAAAATCTCAAAATCCAAATAACAATAGCAGCAGCCAAAATATTAACAGAACTGGGGATTCCCAGATAGCCTTCCATGCTGGTACTTGCCCGACCTCAAGCTGAGTATCGGCTGCGATCTGACGAGAGCAGGCACATTCAGCTTATAATTGCTGTTGACGTGCAGATGTCACCTGTGCGCGTCTTTTCAAAAGGAATAAAATGGGGAAGGAAAGGTTAGATTTAAAAAAAAATAATCCAAATGACAATAGCAGCAGCCAAAACGTCTACAGAACCTGGGATTCCAAGCCAGTCTCCCATGCTGGTACTTACCTAACCTCAAGCTGCGTAGGAGCTGCGATCTAACGAGGGGAAGCACTTTCAGCTTAGAAAGGCCGTTGAGGAGTGGATGTCACATGTGCACGTCTTTTCAAAAGGAATAAAATGGGCGGGAAAAGCTCGATTTTAAAAACAAAAACCCAAATGACAATAGCAGCAGCCAAAACGTCTACAGAACCTGGGATTCCCAGCCAGTCACCCAAGCCAGTACTTACCTGGCCTCAAGCTGCATAGCTGCTGCAATCTGATGAGGGTAGGCACATTCAGCTCAAAACTGCTGTTGACGAGCAGATATCACATGTGCGCGTCTTTTCAAAACGAATAAAATGGGGAGGGAAAGGTTAAATTTAAAAACAAAAATCCAAATGACAATAGCAGCAGCCAAAATGTTAACAGAACCCAGGATTCCCAGCCAGTCTTCCATGCTGGTACTTACCCAGCCTCAAGCTGCGTAGTAGCTGCGATCTGACCAGGATAGGCACATTCAGTTTAGAATGGCCGTTAACATGCCAATGTCACAAGTGCGTGTATTTTCAAAAGGAATAAAATGGGGAGGGAAAAGTTAGAATTTAAAAACGAAAAGCCAAAAATCCAAATGACAATAGCAGCAGCCAAAATGTCATTGCAACCTAGGATATTCAGCCAGTCACCCATACCAGCACTTGCCTGGCCTCAAGTTGCGTATCAGCTGTGATCTGAAGAGGGCAGGTACATTCAGCTTAGAATGGCCGATGATTTGCAGATGTCACTTGTGCACGTCTTTTGAAAAGGAATAAAATGGGGAGGGAAAAGTTAGATTTTAAAAACAAAAATCCAAAAATCCAAATGACAATAGCAGCAGCAAAAATGTCAAAGGAACTGGGTACTCCCAGCCAGACTACCATGCCAGTACTTGCCCAACATCAAGCAGCGTAGCGGCTGCGATCTGACCCTGGAAGGAACATTCAGTTTAGAAGGCCGTTGATGTGCAGGTGTTACATGTGCGCGTTTTTTCAAAAGGAATAAAATGGGGAGGGAAAGGTTAGATTTTAAAAATAAAAATCCAAAAATCCAAATGACAATAGCAGCAGCCAAAATGTCCACGGAAGCTGTGATTCCCTGCCAGCCTCCTATGCAGGTACTTGCCCAGCCACAAGGTGCATAGTGGCTGCGATCTGACAAGGGCAGACACATTCAGCTTAGAATGGCCGTTGTCGTGCAGATGTCACATGTGCGTGTCTTTTCAAAAGGAATAAAATGGGGAGGGAAAGGTTAGATTTTAAACTCAAAAATCCAAAAATCCAAATGACAGTAGCAGCAGCCAAAAGGTCAATGGAAACAGTGAATTCCTAGCTAGTCTTCCATGCCAGTTCTTGCCTGGCCTCAAGCTGTGTAGCGGCTGTGATCTCACAAGGGCAGGCACATTCAGCTTAGAATGGCCCTTGACATGCAGACATCACATGTGCGTGTCTTTTCAAAAGGAATAAAATGGGGAGGGAAAAGTTAGATTTTAAAAACCAAAAATCCAAATGACAATAGCAGCAGCCAAAATGTTAATTGAAGCGGGGATTCCCAGCCAGTCTTCCATGCATGTACTTGCCCATCCTCAAGCTGCATAGCAGCTGCGACTTGACAAGGGTAAGCACATTCAGCTTAGAATGGCAGTTGACATGCAGATGTCACATGTGCGCGTCTTTCCAAAAGGAATAAAATGGATAGGGAAAAGTTAGATTTTAAAAACAAAAATCTAAAAATCCAAATGACAATAGCAGCAGCAGCCAAAATGTCTACGGAACTGGGGATTCACAGCCAGCAACCCATGCCGGTACTTGCCCTGCCTCAAGCTGTGTAGCGGCTGCAATCTGACGATGGCAGGCAAATTCAGCTTAGAATGGCCGTTGATGTGCAGAATTCACATGTGCGCGTCTTTTCAAAAGGAATAAAATGGGGAGGGAAAGGATAGATATTAAAAACAAAAATCCAAAAATCCAAATGACAATAGCAGCAGCAGCCAAAATGTCAAAGGAGCTTGGCATTCCCAGATTTTCTCCCATGCCGGTACTTGCCCAGCCTCAAGGTGCGTAGCATCTGCAATTTGACACGGACAGGAACATTCAGCTTAGAATGACCGTTGACATACAGATGCCACATGTGTGCGTCTTTTCAAAAGGAATAAAATGGGGAGGGATAGGTTAGAGTTTAAAAACAAAAATTTAAATAACAATTGCAGCAGCCAAAACGTTTTTGGAACAGGGTATTCCCAGCCAGCCACCCATGCTGGTACTTGCCCAACCTCAAAATGTGTAGCTGCTGCAATCTGACAAGGGAAGGCACATTCAGCTTAGAATGGCCGTTGACCTGCAGATGTCACATGTGCGCGTCTTTTCAAAAGTAATAAAATGGGGAGGGAAAGGTTTGAGTTTAAAAACAAAAATTCAAAAATCCAAATGACAATAGCAGCAGCCAAAATGTCAATGGAGCAGGGGACTCCAAGCCAGTCACCCATGCTGGTACTTGCCCAACCTCAAGCTGCGTAGCAGCTGCGATCTGACAAGGGAAGGCACATTCAGCTTAGAATGGCCGTTGACCTGCAGATGTCACATGTGCGCGTCTTTTCAAAAGGAATAAAATGGGGAGGGAAAGGTTAGATTTTAAAAACAAAAATCCAAATGACATTACCAGCAGCCAAAATATCAACAGAATCGGGGATTCCCAGCCAGTCACCCATGCCGGTACTTGCCCAGCCTCAATCTGCATAGCAGCTGCACTCTGATGAGTGAAGGTACATTCAGCTCAGAATGGCCGTTGATGAGCAAATGTCACATGTGCGTGTGACACCCCAGGGGTCTGGTTGCCACAGTAACAGAGATATTATGTCTGAGAGCAAGTGGGAGGTTTCTCTGGTCAGGAGCCCTAAGCATGCAACACTGCCCGCCCAGACCGGGGAGGGGAGGAATCTGCCCTTATAAACTGGGTCTGGGGTGGGATTAGGTGAGACAGAGACAGAGCCTGCAGAACAAGCAGAGCAGTCAGAGCCTAGAGTGAAGCTGCAGACACAGGAAAAGATACATCAGGAGCTCTGTAGGAGCAGAGGCAGAAGGCCAGGGGCTGTGAGCAGAGATATAGCTCGCCCTGGCTGAAGTTACTAAAACTGGACACAGGAGTCCGAGGCTGTGGGGACTGATATATACCCAGCAGCAGAAACCAGCCGGCAGGGGATTCCAGGTCCTCTGGCCATAGAAGCCCGGAGGCTCAGTCACAAAGAAGGGACCAGCGCCGCCATCCAGGAGCGGAGGCTAACAGAAGGCCCCAAGTCTCCAGCCATACGGGTGAGCACCACACGGTATACTCAGGGACGTGGGCTACTTGGAACCGCTGACAGCAAGGTAGCCAGGAAGATTGCAGATAAATGGGGAGGCCTACAACTCCACCTGGCCAGGGGAACTCCTGCTTGCTCGCAGACTGACCAGGCCCCTTATACTAGCCAGTACTCCCGGGAGGGTCTGCCTTGTACCATCAGTAAAGACCCTGTACTGCACCTCACGTCTCTGTGATTCCTTGCCGCACCAGCACCATTAGCACTGGGACCCTCACACCATCACTCCCATCATCTCTCACATTAGCTACCCTGAGTCAATACTTCTCCCGTGGGGAGTTATCCCATACTCGGCTGCGCAAACAACATCAGCCTCAGCGGTCGGCAGCGCAGCGGCGGTCCCCACTGACCGCAATCCACGGGTAGCGTAGTCGGACATTTGCTACACATTAAGACTGCCACTGGTTTGACCACCCTGGGCACGGACCGGGTCGCCACCACACGGAGACTACAACCCCCAGCATTCTACAACAGGCCCGCTTCCGGGTTCCCCTGCACAACACAGGCCCAGGGGCCGCGTCAACTTTGGCGTAGTCGGCAGGATTTCGTGCCCGCAACCACCGGGTACTGCGTGCCTGAAAAAGAGACTTTTATACTTACCTGTGGTGAAGTTTCCCTCCATCCGGCGTCGTTTCCCTCCATCCGGAGCCGATTCCCGCCATCAGACGCCATCTTGGACCGTTTCCCGCCGTCTTCTGCCTTCTTCCCGCCATCCGCAGCTGCTTCCCGCCTTCGGACGCCATCTTCGGGACGCCGCACGGGAAGAAGAGGGGCGTGGACGCCGAAAGCGCGCGAGATCCGAAGCTCCGCCCCACGCTCTGACGCTGCGCAAGGTCCTGGAAGGGAGGAAGAGCGACGCTGATGTCATCGGAGCGCGACGCCAGGTCCTCAACCCCGACGATCGACTGCGGAGCCGCGGCCTATGGAAGAAGAGCATCGCAAGGTAGGCCACGGTCCACTAGGGGGGAGGAGGATGCCGGATACCGAGGGGAGCTCCACTGCCACAGCCACCGCCAGTGCAACCGCTGCAGCAGTCATGCCATTCACCATGCCCTATATCCCGGGGGCAACCTGGCTACCCCAGTACTCAGGGGAGTCACATACTCTAAATGACTTTAGAGAAAGACTGGATAGCCTCTTCCAGGTGTACCCCCTCACAGAAGAGCAAAAAGTGAGCATCCTGGTGGCCCAATTAATCGGGGCAGCCCAAAGGGAGGTAAAGTCCTGGCCACCTGGGAGGAAGAGGACTGTCAGAGAAATACTAGCCCGGCTGAAAGACACATTTGATACCCGCACCTCAGCCGAAATAAAGCTCAGATTTTACGGGTGTAAACAGCGGGCACATGAGAGTATAAGAGACTATGCTCTAAACCTACAAGAGGCCCTGAGAGCCATTAAGCAGGCAGACCCTGGCAGCATGGGAAATGAAGATAAGCTGTTGACTGAACAATTTATTGAGGGTCTACTGTGCAATGCCCACCGAACCCAGTTGCGGGCAATGGCCTTACAGGACCCTGACCTGGACTTTGCACAGTTCAAGGACAGAGCCATCCGGTTGCTCCGAGAACCGGCACCAGGTGGCGCTGTGACCCACAGGCGCCCTGCTATCACTTACCACCAGGAGACGGCGCCCTTGTCTGCAGGGAATGTGGGAGCTGATGCGCAGGCTTTGAACAATAACCCGGCAACAGACCTGCACCATCAGGTCCAAGAGCTGACTAAGAGCATTGCCACGCTAACCAGAACTGTGCAGTCTTTACAGGTCTCTTCTCCAGGAAAGATCCAGCTGGAATCCGGACCGGAGGACGTCCCGTGGCACCGACTGAGGAGGACCCCACAGGCCAGAGGAAGACCCAGCGGCAGATACAACAAGGACGGACGACCCATCTGCCACCGCTGCAATCAACCCGGACATGTGGCAAGGTACTGTCATTTAAACGGGCACAACCTGGGGTAGAGGGCCAACCCCCAGGCATAAGACCATCAGGCCCATCAAACTGGCATGATAAATACGTAGGGGGACGTCCAATCTTGCCTGTGGTACTGGATGGCATTCCTATGAGTGCCCTACTAGACACTGGGTCACAGGTGACCACCATCCCGTACGTGCTCTTTAAACAGTACTGGAATGACTCGGACATAACCCGCTACCCAGATGACGACCTGAGTATCATCGCCAGCAATGGTCAGCCCGTGCCGCAGGTGGGATTCAAAGAGGTGATCATTAAGATTGGTAAAGTCAAACTGGCGGCACAAGGACTGATTATAGCGGACATAGACCGTCATGAGAGTCACCCTAGAATAACCTTGGGAACTAATGTGATTGAAAATTGTCTTGCAGAGGTGATTCTCATTTTACAGCAGGTTGCCAAGAACGCCAGTTCCGGCCAGCAGCGTGTGCTCCAAAAAGAGATCCGGGCACTGATGAAGCGGCAACAGGTGGAACTATCTGGTGGTGAGATAGGTAGCGTGAGAATGTGTGACCCGTTCCCTATTGCCATGCCCCCAAAAAGTGAGATGATGATTTGGTGCCGGGCAGCTATTGGTCTAAGAGGTAGAGACTACCAAGCAATGGTAGTACCCGTCTACTCAGACAGTAGGCCCACCATTTTGACAGCACGGGGGGTGGTCGATGTACGCCATGGGAGGGTGCCCGTTCGCATCATAAATATCGGGGAGAGAGAAGTACACCTGCCCCGGTATGCCACGCTAGCCAAATTGTTCACCATCAACCAGAGCTCTGTACAGGCCGTGGAACCCTTGCCTCCATCTCAACCAGAGGAAGGTAACGGCTCTAAGAAACCAATGGAGGACTAGTGTCAGCAACTACATTTGGGTACTGACTCCACTCCCTCACACCAGAAACAGGGAGTCTATCGGGTGGTTCGAGAGTACGAGAGAGTGTTTAGTAAACACCCGCTAGACTTCGGGCGAGTAAAGGGGGTAGAACACCACATCCCCACGGGAGACCATCCTCCCATAAAGGAGAGATACCGACCCGTTCCCCTGGCACACTACCAACACGCCAATTGGATGCTTAGAGACATGAAGGAGGCTGGGGTAATCAGGGACAGCTGTAGCCCCTGGGTAGCTCCACTAGTCTTAGTGAAAAAGAAAGACAACACCATGAGAATGTGTGTAGACTACAGGAAGGTCAACCGTATCACACACAAAGATGCGTACCCGTTACCAAGGATAGAAGAGTCCTTAGCTGCATTAAAATCTGCTAACTTCTTCTATACTTTGGATCTCACTAGCGGGTACTGGCAGGTTCCTGTAGCAGAGACGGACCGGGAGAAGACCGCATTCACCACCCCGATGGGTCTCAGCGAATTTAACTGTATGCCGTTCGGGCTCTGCAACACACCAGGAACCTTCCAACGGTTGATGGAATGCTGTCTGGGACACCGGAAATTCGAGACGGTCCTGTTATATCTGGACGATGTCATCGTCTATTCCAAGACCTACGAGGACCACCTGAAACACCTGGCAGAAGTGTTTGAAGCTCTGGCAAACTACGGCCTAAAGGTGAAACCCTCCAAGTGTCACCTCCTGAAACCAAAGGTGCAATACCTGGGACACGTGGTGAGTGCTGACGGAGTGGCTCCTGACCCTGATAAGATCACCGTGATTAAGGACTGGCCAAGACCCTCCAGCATAAAGGAAGTGTGGCAGTTCCTCGGGTTGGTAGGCTACTACCGAAGATTCATTCCCGGTTTCACCAAATTGGCAGCCCCTATGCAGGACCTCCTGATAGGTCAATCTCGGAAAGCCAAAAACCAGAAGCCGCCCTTTAGGTGGGAAATGCTGGAAGAGGAGTCCTTCTGCCAGCTGAAGATGGCCCTCACGGGGGATGAAATCCTGTCATATCCAGACTACAGCCAGCCCTTTATCCTCCACACGGACGCAAGCAACATCGGGCTAGGAGCCGTACTGTCCCAGATCCAGCAAGGGAAAGAACGGGTAATCGCTTACGCCAGCCGAAAGCTACAGCCCACGGAGAGGAACCCTGAGAATTATAGCTCATTCAAGCTGGAGTTCCTGGCAGTAGTGTGGGCAGTGACCGAACGTTTCAAGCATTACCTTGCCTCCTCCAAATTCACCGTGTACACAGATAACAACCCGTTGACACTGCCACGGGTGTGTCGCCACGAAGATCGTCACGCTTACACAGCCTGACTTCTCACAGCTGAGTTTTTGGTGCTTTGTGTTTTTCGGCAGTGAGGGAGTTAACTCTCTCTCTCTCTGTGCTAGACGAGGTCCAGCCTCGCCCAGCTGCAATCAATGTTGCTGTTGTGGGACTCCTTCAAATGCCTGCCGGTCTGTTAGGGAAGTGTCAGTGAAAGCATTTCATGCAGACTAACAGAGCAGATCGTGGTATTTGGAGTTTCAGAGCTAAGTGTATTTGGAGTGTTTTTTCCCTTCCTCGCTTTATCATTTATCTCCTTTCCCGTTGGTGTTCCCTCTGTTGTAGTTGTGTAGTTTTTGTATGCAATGTGGTTTTGGTTTTACCCTTGTACTGTCTCGTTCGTCTAAGTACTGAGTGTGGGCATATTATTACCTGTCCCCTTTTGTTGTGATCAGGGGTCCTTCTCAGGACTAGATTACTTAGGTGCAGGGATCCTCAGGAGGTAGGGGTTACGCTGGCGGCCTGGACCTCTGTACCTTTAACAGTACCTCCAGGTAGAGGGATTAGTCAGGGCCCCAGCTTAGGGTCAGCTTAGGCCCCCTACCTCCAGTACACAGAGACAGCGTGACATTTTCACCGACCACTTAGATTTTCTCCAGCTACCATGGATCCAGTAGTCGGTCTAGCTCGGCAGTTGCAGAGTTTGTCCATGGAGCTGGCGGACGTTAGGTCCAAGGTTTTGAATCCTCAGGAGGAAGCCGGACCAGAACTTAAAGTAGCTCTCCCTGACAGGTTCACTGGGGGGCGGGAGAAGCTTTTTGTTTTCCGGGAGGCGTGCAAGTTGTACTTTCGGCTGCAGCCTCGGTCATCGGGGAGTGAAGAACAAAGGGTGGGAATTGTCATCTCGCTCCTACAAGGGGACCCACAATCTTGGGCGTTCTCTCTTCCCCCGGGCTCCCCGGCTCTCCAGTCAGTGGATAGGTTTTTTGCTGCTCTGGGTCTTGTATATGATGACCCGGATCGGATCTCCCTTGCTGAATCTAAATTACGTAGGATCCAGCAGGGAGATCGTCCGGCGGAGGAATTCTGTTCGGAGTTCCATAGGTGGGCCACTGACACCCAGTGGAATGATCCGGCTCTTAGGAGCCAGTTTTGTCAAGGTTTATCCAACAAATTACAGGATGTGTTGGCACAGTATGACTCTCCCGCGTCACTGGAAGCCGCTATGGCCCTTGCTATTCGCATTGACAGACGGCTTCGGGAGAGGTGCGGGATAACTCCACCCCCTGTGATGACTCCACCTCCTACAAGGTCCCCTCATATGGTGGTTCCCCTGGTCAGTCCAGAGGAGCCTATGCAATTAGGAGGGGCATCATTTCGGGGGAGGGGACCGGTGGTGCGCCATAAGACAGGAAGGTGTTTCTTCTGCGGGAGAAAGGGACATTTTATTGGGGGGTGTCCATCCCGTCCCTTGCAGTGTGAAGAGTCGTCGGAAAACTGTTGATCCCAGGTTGTGTGGTGGACGGCAATCTGGGAGTAGGTATTTCGTCCCTAGGTTCGTCTCAGTTTCTCGTTCCGGCGGAGGTGGTGGTGGGTACGAGAACTGAGAGGATATCTGTTCTTCTGGATAGTGGGGCCGGGGCTAATCTGGTGGACGCTCGGTTTGCCCGGGTTCAAGGTATGTGATTGAGTGAGTTGGCTAAACCCATCCCCATATTCTCGATCGATGCCAGGCCTCTCGGTCAGGGAAGTTTTTTGCAAGCTGTGCATAACGTAAAACTTCAAGTGGGGGCGATACATAAGGAACTGTTGTCTTGCTACGTGTTGGAGGGTCTTCCCACTCCTATAGTGTTGGGCCTTCCTTTGTGAACTAAGCATAACCCTGTTATTAATTGGCAATCCAGAGAGATAAGCCAATGGAGTAAATTCTGTAATAAAAACTGCATGAATACGGTCATCGGTGCGGTTACTCCTAGGGTCTTACCTCCATTTCTGGGGACTTTGAGGATGTATTCTCGGAGAAAGGGTGTCAGGAACTACCTCCTCATCGCGAGTATGACTGTTCTGTAAAACTGCTCCCTGAGGCCAAGTTACCTAAAGTTAGGTTGTATAACATTTCTGGTCCTGAGAGGCAGGCCATGAAGGATTATATTTCAGAAAGTCTGGCTAAGGGGCATATTAGACCTTCATCTTCACCGGTGGCCGCGGGGTTCTTCTTTGTTAAGAAGAAAGATGGAGGCCTACGCCCTTGCCTGGATTTCCGTGAACTTAATCGGATTACGGTCCGAGATCCGTATCCGCTCCCACTTATTCCCGATCTCTTTAATCAGATCGTGAGCGCCAAATGGTTCTCTAAGTTGGATCTCAGGGGGGCGTACAATCTGATTAGGATGAAGGAGGGGGATGAGTGGAAGACGGCGTTTAACACTCCGGAGGGGCATTATGAGAACCTTGTCATGCCATTCGGTCTGACTAATGCCCCGGCGGTGTTCCAACATTTTGTTAATGACATTTTTCGCCGCCTGGTGGGACAGTTTGTTGTCATATATCTGGATGATATCTTAATTTACTCGCCGGATCTGGTGTTTCATCAGGAGCACGTTAGGCAGGTGTTACAGATCTTGCGGGATAATAAACTGTATGCCAAATGGGAAAAGTGTGTGTTCGCCGTACAGGAACTCCAGTTTATAGGCTTCCTGGTTTCAGCGTCCGGTTTTCGTATGGACCTTGGGAAAGTGCGGGCAGTTCCTGAGTGGGATCGGCCAGAGAATCTTAAGGCACTACAACGTTTCCTGGGGTTTGCTAATTATTACCGGAAGTTCATTCGTAATTAGTGTTGAGCCACCCCCGTAGTGTTCGAGTTCGGTTCGGTTCGTCGAACACCCGTGTGTTCGCCGAACTGTTCGTTGAACTGTTCGTCGAACACCTTCGAACACCGTTAAAACCAATGGCAGGCAAACAAAAACACATAGAAACACATAGAAAACACCTTCAAAGGTGTTCAAAAGCTGACAAACTGCTCAGAAGACACAACTAACACATGGAAAAGTGACAAGTACATATAGTCATGCGAAAAGAAAAGAGGTGGAGGAGTAAAAGGAGGGGGAGACACAGATATAGGCATGTCATGCCCTTCTAAAATCCAAAAAGTGAGAAGCCGACACGTTCAGTCCGCTCCTGCCCGTGCCACCTCCGTGACACCGGGTTTGTGTCAGAGCTGCGGTGAACCCTGACGGCCAGCCCCCCTCTCCCAATACTGGTGCCTGTCCGCTGGTGGGTCGAGCGAGCCCCCCTGTGGTGGAGGCAGCTCTAAGCTTTTTAATTTAAATTGTCTCTCTAATTTGAATGAATACACTTTAAATCAATTTACAAGGATCTATTGGAGGGCAAGTCTCATGCCAGCAGCCGCGTAATTCCAGCTCCAGTAGCGTCTACTAAAGCTGCTGCAGTTAAAAAGCTTTTATAAGGATCGAGCTCGGCTGTCCACCGCAAGGCATCCTACTGCCAGTCCCAGCCCCTATGCCTTGGGGTGGCTCCTGATGCTCTTCACTGAGTATCCCGTGGTCCCGAAGCATTTCCTTTGAAAAAATTAAGTGTCCAAACTACAGGTGGTGTAGCTTGCTTAACAGCCGGGATAATCCGCTGACTAGCAGACACTGCTACTAGGCACAAAGTATTTCCTGGGCTAGATGCAGTTAAAAATTTGTAATTAGATACTCTCGTTGGATGCTGAGAAAGCATTCCATAGAGTCTCCTGGCACGCCATATATGATTCTCTTAAAAAGCTTGGGGTAGGGGTCTAGGAGACCCTTTTATAGCCAAAATCACGGCCCTGTATCACAATACGTCACCTAGGCTGAAGATAAATGAAACTGTAGCACCCTGAAGGCTCAGTTGCTACAGAGGTATTGTACCTCACCCAGAGGTGTGATATCTCACTCTCAGGTAAGGATGGAGCGTGGATCAGGACCCGACACCTGCATGCATTACACCACATTGCCGTGGGGCAGGGCGACCAATATGCCTCTGAGATGGGCACGACAGTCCCTGTCCCTGGCTGGAGTGGGGGGAGGGAACACTGAGGAAGGGGAACCCTGTAGTGCAGGAGCAGGGAGGAAGCAGTTCCTGGGTGCATTGAGAAGGGAGTATAAAAGGTGGGCACCATCTTAGTTCAGTGCAGAGAAGTCTGAGCAGAAGTGGCAGGGAGCAGGGGCTCAGCATGAGCTCTGCTCCGGAGGCGGGCCTAGTAACAGAAGCCTAGGCCTGGAAGAGGGAGAAGGAAGAAAGAGGAGCGGAGAAGGCTCCAGGAACGAGGAATGAAGGGATCCCAGGGGTGCGGACGGGCGAGTCGCCACCGCACGCCCGAATCCACCTGCGTGGAGGGGTCAGGCCAAAGGGGGAGACCGGTCCCCGAAACTAGTGGAGGCAGGAAACGACCCTCAGCTAGAAACCGGAGGCTGTGACATTTTATGTGGTGCAGCCCCTCGCTACACCCGCTAGGAAGGCATCACATAGGGTCAGGGAAACTGGCGCCAAGTTTACCAAGAGGAGGCCCGAGGCAGCCGGACAGAAGGGTTGGTAAGAAAGGCCAGACAAAGGACAGACAAAGGGGGTACTGTGAAGCACTCCAAAGTTATTTGGGAGTTGTCTGAGCCCCTCACCTGATGAGCACAGTACGACGTGGGCAGCCGTTACCTGCAGACGTGGTCTGGATAATAAGAACTGTGAGTAAAGGCCCTGGACTGCATCACTGACTCAGTGTCGTTACTGCTGCTGCCCTGCACAATCACCCCCATCCTCCGCATACACTGCCCTGAGGCTATACTCCTCCCGTGGGGAGTTATGCTACGCTCTGCTGCACCCACAACACCAGCCTCAGCGGTCTGCCCTGCAGCGGCGGTTCACTCTGACCACAATCCACGGGTGGCCTAGTCGGACATTTAAACATCAAAACCGCATAAATAGTTCCGCCACTGGTTTGACCACCCTGAGCCACGGAACCGGGTCACCGCCACGAAGACTACAACCACCAGCATCCACCAAAAAGGGTCCGGCTCCGGGTGTCCCAAGGCCCAGGGGGTGCATCAGAACATTTTCATCACCTTTCACAATCACCAATGGGACAAGGCAGGGATGTCCTCTGTCCCCTCTCTTATACATCCCAGTGACGGAGCACCTGCTCTCATCAATTCGCCATAACCCCAATATTAGGTGGATTGAGGTGGGAGGCACCGAGTACAAGTGCTCTCTATTTGCTGATGATGTCCTAGTATATATCACTCAATCACATATATCCATCCATGCTGTTATGGCTGAAATAGATCACTTTGTTACATGGTCAAATTTTAAAATCAATGCAGCGAAGTCTGAGGCCCTCGATGTCTCCCTCCCCAAATCCATATAGGATTCAATCCAGTCCAACTTTCCCTTTGCCTGGCCCTCACAGGGTATCAAATACTTAGGAATTCCTATTCATAGAGACCTATCCCATCTAAGTTATCTTAATTTTGGGCCCTTTATTGAACAACTCCATACAGACCACGGTTGGCAAGTTAGAACTGTAAGATTCACTACGTGAACCACTGGTGTTTTGTGGAAAAGCACATGTACACTGTGTTCCAAATTATTATGCAAAAAGTGTTTAGGAGTGATAAGGGAAGAATTTGTTTGTTTGTCAGTTAAACTCATTGATGGTGATGTGTGTCAGGGCTCTTTAT
This sequence comes from Phyllobates terribilis, assembly GCF_046119375.1. Classification (NCBI taxonomy): domain Eukaryota; kingdom Metazoa; phylum Chordata; class Amphibia; order Anura; family Dendrobatidae; genus Phyllobates; species Phyllobates terribilis. Next base: position 8,464,680 of record NW_027362792.1, read on the forward strand.
ATCACTGTAAGCAATTGCAGACACCTGTGCTAATTAGTTTGGCAGGTGTGTTCAATGAAAGGCAAGACTACTTAAGAAGGCTGTCTCACATTATTAAGCAGCCTACATTTTCTGCCAAAATGGGAAAGAAAAAGGATGTGTCGGCTGCTGAGAAGCAACAAATTGTGGAGTGTTTAGGTCAAGGCATGACTACAATCAACATTGTGCGATGATCAGGATGAAGTGTCTTGGCAATCAAGAAGTATGTAGCTGATTCACAGTACACATGTGTGCGTGCTGATAAGGGCAAATTGAGGACTCTTTCCTACAGGCAATTACGTCAGGTTAAAAGAGCAGCGGCAAAAAAGCCTTGTCATAGCAGCAGACAAGTTTTTGAAGCTGCTGGTGCCTCCAACGTCCCCCGAACAACAAGATGCAGGGTCCTTCAGAGGTTTGCAGCTGTGCATACGCCATCCTGTTGACCTCCTCTATCCACTTCACACAAGCAGAAATGGCTCCAGTGGGCCAACCATTACATGAAGACTGATTTCAAAACTGTTTTGTTCACGGATGAGTGCCGTGCAGCGCTCGATGGTCCAGATGGATGGAGTGGAGGATGGCTGGTTGATGGAAACCCCACGCAAACACAGCTACAGCGCCAACAAGGAGGAGGTGGAGTAATGTTTTGGGCTGGAATCATGGGGAGAGAGATTGTCGGCCCCTTTAGGATCCCTGAAGGCACTAAAGATGAACTCCATAATGTATGTGGATTTTCTCAAACAGCAGTTCCTGCCATGGTTCAAGAAGAAGAACCGTGTATTTCACAGCAAGATCATTTTTTTGCATAATAATGCACCATCTCATGCTGCACATAAAACATCTGCATCTCTGGCTGATATGGGCATAAAATGGGACAAACTTATGGTGTGACCCCCATTCTCCCCTGACCTCTACCCGATTCAGAACCTCTGGAGCATCATCAAAAGGAGTGTCTATGATGGCGGGAGGCAGTTCACATCTAAGCAACAGCTCTGGGAGGGTATTCTGTCCTCATGCAAAACAATTGAAGCAGAAACCATCCAAAACCTGACAAATTCAATGGACGAGAGAGTTCAGAAGCTCCTTTCGAACAAGGGGTCATATGTGAAAATGTTACATCACCTAGAATAAAGTTTTGAGTTGAAAACTGTTTGATTTCAGTTTCTAATAACCTGTTAATGCTTATAATTTCAAAAATGACCATTTTTTTGGTCTTTATTAAAGTGAAAAGGTTGATCGAAAAGTTTGGGGGATCTAAGAGTGTGGCAACCCAGTAGTCATGATTACTTCGAATTCTGACAATATGAGGGTCATGTTGCAGGTAGTGCAGCAAGAAGGCACTTATGTGTCTTGCGCATCTCGGAGCCCCAAAATTATTTTCCGGGCTAGATGCAGCTAAAAATTATTATTAATTTTAAATCTGGTTTAGCTTAGTATAGATGGCCTAATAGGATCAGTGCTGCACACTGCTACAAAGCCCAAATTATTTTCCAGTCAAGATACAGATAAACATGATTAGTAATTTTAAATCTGGTGGAGCTTATTATAGATGGCCTAATAGAATCAGTGCTGCACACTGCTACAAAGCCCAATTTATTTTCCAGCCAAGATACAGATAAACATGATTAGTAATTTGAAAGCTTAAAACGGTTGGTAGGGTGATTTTAACCAATCATCAAGCTTTTACTCTCCCCAGTATGATACAGGGGTAGAAAAGTCATTTCGGATCCATGATTTGTTCATCTTTATGAACGTCAGTCTGTCTACATTATCAGTGGAGAGCCGCGTGCGCTTATCTGTCAGCACACCACCAGCAGCGCTGAACACACGTTCAGACAGAACGCTGGCTGTGGGGCATGACAAGATCTCCAAGGCGTAAGTGGCTAGCTCTGGCCATTTATCCAGATTGGAAGCCCAAAAAGAGCAAGGGTCCAGTGACACAGTCATGGCTTCAATGTTTACTTGGAGATACTCCTGTACCATCGTCTCTAGGCGTTGACTATGTGGCAGACTTCTTGTCTCCTGTGGCCTTGCAAAGGATGGGCTAAAAAAGTGGTGAAATGATTCCGCAAAATTGATTTTACCAGCAGATACTGTGGTTCTGTTACGGTTTGAGTGCTGAACACTTGACGGTCCCACGGTTGGCAAGTTGGAACTGTGAGATTCACTACGTGCACCATTGGTGTTTTGTGGAAAAGCACATGTAAGATTCTGCAACAGTCTCTGCTGATACTCCTGCATGCGTGCATCCCTTTCTATGGCAGGAATAATTTCTGCAAATTTACTTTTGTACCGGGGATCTAACAGTGTGGCAACCCATTAGTCAGGATTATTTCTAATTCTCACAATTCGAGGGTCATGTTGCAGGTAGTGCAGCAAGAAGGCACTCATGTGTGTTGCGCATCCAGGAGCACCAAGTCCCTGTTGTGTTGGTGGCGAGGTAACAATCATGCTTCCTTCCTCTGTCCTCTCCCCCCAACCTCGCATAACAGAAATGTGATCAAGGTCTCCCTCATCTGTTGAGTCTTCCATCAGTTCGTCCTCCACTTCTTCCTGGGCTCCTGCACCTTCCTCACTAGTTTGACTGCAACCATGCGCCCTGGTAAAACCATCTCCCCCACCCTCACATGCCTGCCGCCTTGGTGCTGCCGACCGTCTGGACCTTGCAGATGTTAGCCCTTCCGCATACAACTCCTCCTCTACTTCCTCCACCTCCTCTTGTACCACCACCTGACTCCGAATTCTGTTTAACATGTGCTCCAGCATGTAAATCACCAGAATAGTCATGCTGATAATGGCATCGTCAGCACTAAACATCTTCATCGCCATTTCAAAACTGTGCAGAAGGGTGCATAGGTCCCTGATCTGAGACCACTCCTCCAGCGTGATTTGCCCCACCTCTGGATCTCGTTGGCCCAGGCTATACGTCAGAACGTATTGCACCAGGGCTTGTCGGTGCTGCCACAGTCGCTGCAAAATGTGCAGAGTTGAATTCCACCGGGTAGGCACATCGCATTTTAGCCGGTGAAGTGGCAGGCCCAACGACTTCTGTAGAGATGTAAGTCGCTGAGCTGCGGGATGCGAACGGCGGAAGTGAGCACACAGCGACCGTGCCCTCTGCAGAAGGCCATCTAGTCTGGGATAGTGGGCTAAAAATTGCTGGACAACAAGGTTCAACACGTGAGCCATACATGGCACGTGTGTGACATTGCCCCGGCGAAGGGCCGCACCCAGGTTTGCAGCATTGTCGCACACGGCCTTCCCTGGTTTCAGGTCCAGTGGAGACAACCATTCATGAAATTGGTCCTCCAGAGCTGACCACAACTCCTCAGCTGTGTGACTCACATTTCCCAGACATTTCAAAGTAAAAACCGCCTGATGACGTTGAGCCCTACTGCCAGCATAGTAAGGAGGTGTGCAGGATCCCTTCTGCGCAGTTAGAAAGCTTGTGGCATGACCAGACAGGCTTTGGGTGCAGGTGGAAGACCGAGAGGAGGTTGAGGAGGCAGAAGCAGTGGAGGAACTTTGACATAAAGAGGATTGACGCACAACTCATGGGGACGGCAAGACTTGGACAGCAGCCCCTTGTCCTGCTGTCACCATAGTTACCCAGTGCCCAGTCAGCGACATGTAACGCCCCTGTCCATGCCTACTCGTCCAAGTGTCTGTGGTGAAATGCACCCTGTCACACACAGAGTTTCTCAAAGAAGCGGTGATGTTGTGTGCGACATGCTGGTGGAGCGCAGGCACACCTTTCTTTGAGAAGTAGTGCCGACTGGGCATCTGGTACTGGGGCACTGCGACGGACATAAGGTCTCAAAAATCCTCTGTGTCCACCAGGCGGAAAGGCAGCATTTCTGTAGCCAAGAGCTTGCAGATGGTGAAATTCAACCTCTTAGCTTTCTCATGGCTAGGAGGAAATGGTCTTTTACTTGTCCACATCTGAGGGACCGAGGGCTGGCTATTGTGCTTAGACGGGGTTGATAAGGGTGTTCCCGGCAAACTGCCCGTCTGTGAGGAAGATGCAGGCGGACATGTTAGGTTGCCTTGATCCAAAGGTGGTGCTATCGATGTCGGACAGCGCTCAACACCAGCTGGTGTTACCACCTCCAAAGAAAATGATGACCTGCCAATCACGCTGGCTGTTGCGGGTAAAGAGGTGGCAGGTCTGCGCCCCAAAACAGGTGTGACTGCTGTCCCCCCAGTCACAGAGGATGAAGAGGCCGCGGATGCACAAGATATGGCAGACGGTGGTTGGCCCGGCCGGCTAGGCCGCATTGTAGCACACTGTGCTTCCCACTGCAACTTATGCTTCATGTCCATGTGCCGGTTCATGCATGAAGTACTCAAACTATGTATTTTTTGGCCTCTACTTAGCTTTTGCTGACAAATGTTACTGATAACACGAGTTGGGTCATCTTTATCGATCTGAAAAAATGCCCAGGCTATGCAAGGCTTAGCACCCATGCGACCTGAAGAGCCACCACGACTTGTGGTGAGAGGCAGAGTTGTGTTTGAGGATGCAGTTGTTGACGTGCTTCCAGTACTACGTCTCTGTCCAGGAAGGCGCAACCTGACCTCGTCGTCACTAGCATCTTCCTCCACCTCCTCTGCTGACCTCATCTCTTGGCTGACTGTGACTCATACTCAGATGGGCAGCTGGAAATTTGGGAGCTGTGAGGAAGCAAGTGCGATTGGGGTGACACCTTTGAGGACTGGAGTATTTGTGATGTTGAAGTTGATGTGGAGGAGAGCCCACTTAAATGAGCACTTGATATCCGTTGAAGCACCTGCTCTTTTTGTGCCTCATCTGGAATTTGTAGCGATTGGCGTGGCCGTAATAAAGGGATCTTATCACATTGTCCGCTAAAAGAAGTAGACATTTTAGTTTGGCTGGAAGATGGTCTTTCTTCTGCAGATGTTACTGTTGCTTTAACACCTACCCCAAGGACACAACCTTTTTTCCCCTTCCCAACACGCCTATTCCCCTTTCCACCAGCATCAGGCCTTTTTCCACTCATATTGGTGGTTAACTAATTCACAACTCTGGAGTTGTTTGCACAAAAAAACAATGGATGGGAACCGAGCAGAGCTGAGTGGCCAAACTGTAGTATTAGGCCAAAACTATTGGCTGGGTTAGATGCAGAAAAAAATTATATTCAATTTGCAACCTGATGGAGGTTAGTATAGATGGACTAATAGTACAAGTCCCACACACAGCTAGAAGCCCAAATATTTTTTCAGAGGTAGAAGCAGAAAAAAATTGTATTCAGTTTGCAACCTGATTGAGGTCAGTATAGATGGACTAATAGAACAAGTCCTACACACAGCTAGAAGCCCAAATATTTTTTCAGAGGTAGATGCAGAAAAAAATTATATTCAGTTTGCAACCTGATGGAGGTCAGTATAGATGGACTAAAAGAACAAATCCCACACACAGCTAGAAGCCCAAATATTTTTTCAGAGGTAGATGCAGAAAAAAAATATATTCAGTTTGCAACCTGATGGAGGTCAGTATAGATGGACTAATAGAGAAAGTCCCACACACTGCTAGAAGGCCAAATATTTTTTCAGAGCTAGATGCAGGCAAAAAATTATTTTGAATTTGCAACCTGATGGAGGTCAGTATAGGTGGACTAATAGAACAAGTCCCATACACTGCTAGAAGGCCAAATATTTTTTCAGAGATAGATGCAGAAAAAAATTATATTCAGTTTGCAACCTGATGGAGGTCAGTATAGATGGACTAATAGAACAAGTCCCACACACAGCTAGAAGCCCAAATATTTTTTCAGAGGTAGATGCAGAAAAAAGATATATTCAGTTTGCAACCTGATGGAGGTCTGTATAGATGGATTAATAGAACAAATCCCACACACAGCTAGAAGCCCAATATTTTTTCAGAGGTAGATGCAGAAAAAAAATATATTCAGTTTGCAACCTGATGGAGGTCAGTATAGATGGACTAATAGAGAACGTTCCACATACTGCTAGAAGGCCAAATATTTTTTCAGAGCTAGATGCAGACAGAAAATTATTTTTAATTTGCAACCTGATGGAGGTCAGTATAGATGGACTAATAGAGAAAGTCCCACACACTGCTAGAAGGCCAAATATTTTTTCAGAGCTAGATGCAGATATAAATTATTTTTAATTTGCAACCTGATGGAGGTCAGTATAGATGGACTAATAGAGAAAGTCCCACACACTGCTAGAAGGCCAAATATTTTTTCAGAGCTAGATGCAGATATAAATTATTTTTAATTTGCAACCTGATGGAGGTCAGTATAGATGGACTAATAGAGAAAGTCCCACACACTGCTAGAAGGCCAAATATTTTCTCAGAGCTAGATGCAGAAAAAAATTATATTCAGTTTGCAACCTGATGGAGGTCAGTATAGATGGACTAATAGAGAAAGTCCCACACACTGTTAGAAGGCCAAATATTTTTTCAGAGCTAGATGCAGACAAAAAAATTATTTTGAATTTGCAACCTGATGGAGGTCAAAATAGATGGACTAATAGAGAAAGTCCCACACATAGCTAGAAGGCCAAATATTTTTTCAGAGGTAGATGCAGATAAAAATTATTTTTAATTTGCAGCCTGATGGAGGTCAGTTTAGATGGACTAATAGAGAAAGTCCCACACACAGCTAGAAGGCCAAATATTTTTTCAGAGGTAGATGCAGATAAAAATTATTTTTAATTTGCAGCCTGATGGAGGTCAGTATAGATGGACTAATAGAGAAAGTCCCACACACTGCTAGAAGGCCAAATACTTTTTCAGAGCTAGATGCAGATATAAATTATTTTTAATTTGCAACCTGATGGAGGTCAGTATAGATGGACTAATAGAGAAAGTCCCACACAATGTGTAGCGTCGGCGTCCCTGCCCTCTGCTAGGCAGGGACGCTGTTCCCCTCACCTCTCTGCTCCGAGCCCGGCGTCCTCCTCCCGCTCTGCTGGCAGCGTGCGCTCCTTCCCGGACATTGTGCTTAGGGCGCGCGCGCGCTCCCTCCCTCTTAAAGGGGCCGCGCGCGCCGTCCTAAGGAGTCCCCGGCCAATGGCCGGAGGACTTCATCATATATAAGGCACCTCCTCCAAAATGGAGGTGCCCGAGCAATGTTGTTGCACTGTTCACTACTCTGCTTCAGCCCTCAGGTCCCGTTGCCAGTTACCTGTCAGTTACCTGCCTGATTCCTGCCAGAGTCCTGCCAGTTTGCTGTCTGCTTCCTGCCTGTTATTCCTGCTACCTGCCTGCTTGCCAGAGGTCCGACGGTCTGCCTTACTACACCTGTCAGTCTGTCTAAGGACCAGCCTGCCCGCTCACCTGGGATAGCACATCAGCTACCTGCCTGCTTGCCAGAGGTCCGACGGTCAGCCCTACTACTCCTGTCTGTCTGTCTATGGACCAGCTTGCCCGCTCACCTGGGAGCGCACTCCTGCTACCTGCCTGCTAGCCTACCTGGAGGCTCCGCCGTCACGTGCTGTGACCACCTGCCATTCCAGAGACTCCTGCCCGCTCACCTGGGAGCGCACGCCTGTTACCTGCCCGCTAGCCTACCTGGAGGCTCCGCCGTCACGTGCTGTGACCACCTGCCATTCCAGAGACTCTCGCTTGCTCACCTGGGAGCATGCATCAACCATCTGCCTGCTAGCCTACCTGGAGGCTCTGCCATCACAGGTCGTACCTACCCTTTACCCAGAGACTGCCCCGGTCACTTGCCGTGACCTCCTGCCCGTTCATTCAGAGACTGCCCCGGTCACTTGCCGTGACCTACTGCCCGTTCATTCAGAGACTGCCCCGTTCACTTGCCGTGACCTCCTGCCCGTTCATTCAGAGACTGCCCCGGTCACTTGCCGTGACCTTCTGCCCGTTCATTCAGAGACTGCCCCGGTCACTTGCCGTGACCTCCAGCCCGTTCACTCAGAGACTGTCCCGGTCACCTGCTGTGACTGCCTGCCCGTCTTCCCTGGTCGCCACCCGCTCCCTTACAAGGACCGCCCCCTTGTATAGTAGCTCAGAGGTTCCGCCTCCCAGACCCGTTACAGTTTGCTCGGGCCATGGAACCCGGTGGCACCCAAGCTCCCTCGCTCTCGGACCTGTGTCATGAACTGTCCCGTCAAAGGTCCCAACAAGAGTCCATCCTGGGTCACCTGCGGAATGTCAATACTCGTCTGGACACTCTGACTGCTCCACCAGCAACCTCCGCCAGTGCCATGTCTCGCAATCCGGCAGCTCCGCTGCCCACTAATACCATGATATCCTACCCCGGACCCCGGCTTTCTGCACCTCCTCGCTTCGGAGGCGACTCCGCCCAGGCTCGGGGCTTCATAAATCAGTGCACCCTGCACTTTGAACTATTGTCCCACCAGTTTAACTCCGACCGAGCCAAAATTGCATTCATCATGTCCCATCTCACCGGGGAGGCCCTGGCCTGGCTAAATCCTCTATGGGAGAGAGGAGACCCCCTGGTGTCCAACTTGCCTGCTTTCCTCACGGCTTTCCGGAAAGTCTTCGACGAACCCGGACGGAAGACCTCATCCGCATCATCACTGCTACGCCTCCGTCAGGAAAGTCTCACCGTGGGCCAATACGCCATACGATTCCGTACCCTTGCCTCTGAGCTGGCCTGGGATAACGACGCTCTGGTATCCGTCTTCTGGGAGGGTCTGTCCGGCCGTATTAAAGATGAACTTGCCGGTCGGGACATTCCTACCACTCTCGATGACTTAATAACTCTTGCCACCCGGATTGACCTACGGTTCCAGGAGCGTGCCAGAGAGGTCACCCGTGAGAGGAGGTTACCACGTCTAGCTCCTACTTTTCAGAAACCCGTCACTCCCTCCGTCTCTACCCAGGTACACTCTCCTGAGCCTATGCAGGTCGACCAGACCAAGATGGTCAAAACCCGTCAGGACTTAAGCCGTGCCGAGGGGAGCTGCTTCTACTGTGGCAGTAAGGAGCACCGGATCCGTGCCTGCCCGGAGAGGTCGGGAAACGCCTGTGTCTAGGTTCGCTCAGAGAGGTCGACCTAGACAAGAATAAATCCTCTCCATCTCTGCTACTGTCAGTCTCAATCATCTGCGGGGAGAACCGTTATTTCGAACTAGCCCAACTTGACTCTGGAGCAGCCGGGAATCTTATTTCACAGTCCCTGGTAGAAAAATACCGCATTCCCACCAAACCTCTGCCTGCACCATTATCTGTCGCTGCTGTGGATGGGGGCCTCTTACCACGTCCCATCCAACTCATCACCAAATCCATAACCCTGCAGGTGGGAATGCTGCATTCTGAGAGTATCTCTTTTCATGTTCTGCCTGGACTCTCTCACGCCCTCTTACTAGGTCTACCTTGGCTCCAGAGACATGCACCCGTGCTTGACTGGCAGACCAGAGAAGTCCTTCGCTGGGGACAGGACTGTCATAAGACTTGTTTGGTTCCTGTTCATCCCGTCCGTCCTTCTCCTACCCCAACTAATCTACCTGGACTTCCAATTCCCTATTGGTCATTTGCTGATGTCTTTAATAAAAAGGAGGCAGAGACATTACCCCCTCATAGACCATACGACTGTCCTATCGACCTGTTACCCGGTACTACTCCTCCCCGTGGGCGCATTTACCCATTGTCCGCTGCTGAGACCCGGTCGATGTCCGAATATATTGAGGAGAATTTGGCCAGGGGATTCATCCGGAAATCTACCTCCCCGGCGGGAGCAGGCTTCTTCTTCGTAAAAAAGAAGGACGGCTCTCTCCGTCCCTGTATTGACTATAGAGGCCTTAACCAGATCACGGTGAAGAATAAGTACCCCCTTCCGCTCATTCCAGAATTATTTGATCGCCTGAGGGGGGCTAGAGTCTTCACCAAACTCGACCTCCGTGGGGCGTACAACCTGGTCCGTATCCGTCAAGGGGATGAATGGAAGACTGCATTCAACACCCGGGACGGCCACTATGAATATCTGGTAATGCCCTTTGGTCTCTGTAACGCTCTTGCCGTCTTTCAAGAGTTGGTCAATGACATCTTCCGGGACCTTCTCTACTTCTGCGTTGTGGTGTACCTGGACGACATCTTGGTCTTCTCTCCGGATCTCCAGACTCACCGGAGGGACGTTCGTCAGGTCCTGCTCAGGCTCAGGCAGAATCACCTCTTCGCTAAATATGAGAAGTGCCTCTTTGAGCAGACCTCGCTTCCGTTTTTGGGCTACATTATTTCTCAGACCGGCCTACGAATGGATCCAGAGAAACTGTCTGCCATCGAGAAATGGCCCCGACCGGAGGGGTTGAAGGCCATTCAGCGGTTCCTGGGCTTCGCCAACTACTACAGCCTCTTCATACCACACTTCTCTTCCCGGACTGCCCCAATTTCCGCGCTCACCCGTAAGGGTACTAACCCCAAAGAGTGGCCGCCCGAAGCAGAGGAGGCCTTTCTTTCCTTAAAACAGGCCTTCTCTTCCGCCCCGGTGCTGCATCGTCCGGGTGGCAACAAGCAGTTCTTCCTGGAGGTTGACGCTTCCTCCTCTGGAGCCGGAGCTGTACTTACTCAAAAATCATCTTCCGGGAGGATGGTAACTTGCGGCTTCTTCTCCAAACTCTTCTCCTCTTCTGTGCGCAATTATTCCATAGGAGACCGAGAGTTATTGGCCATCAAGCTGGCATTGGAGGAGTGGCGTTACCTGCTCGAGGGGGCTCTTCATCCGGTAATAATTTACACTGACCACAAGAACTTGGCTTATCTCCAGCATGCCCAGAGACTTAACCCGCGCCAAGCCCGGTGGTCCTTGTTTTTTGCTCGCTTTGATTTCGTTCTACATTTTCGCCCGGCTGAGAAGAACATCAAAGCGGACGCCTTGTCCCGATCCTTTCTGGTATCTGACCTCGAGGAAGAACCTTAACATATCATCGATCCCGCCAGAGTAATGCAGGTGGCTCCCGTGAGTCTAAATCGTCTTCCTCCTGGTAAAACGTTCGTATCGGTTCCTGATCGGGAGAAGATCCTACACTGGGGTCATTCGTCTAAACTAGCTGGCCACGCTGGTCAGAAAAAGACCCTCCAGCTTATTACCCGGCACTACTGGTGGCCTAACCTGCACAAGGATGTAATAGACTTTGTTTCTGCCTGTGTGTCCTGCGCCCGCAACAAAGTTCCGAGACACCTGCCAGCCAGTCGCCTCCTTCCTCTGCCAGTACCTGCTGCCCCCTGGCAGCATATAGCGATGGACTTCATAACTGATCTGCCCGTTTCTGCCGGTTGTACGGTCATTTGGGTGGTCGCTGACCGCTTTTCCAAGATGGCTCACTTCATTCCCCTGCCAGGCCTCCCGTCTGCACCTGAGCTGGCTAAAGACTTTATCCGCCACATCTTCCGTCTTCATTGCCTGCCCCGTGACATAGTGTCGGATCGTGGGGTACAGTTCACTTCTCGTTTCTGGAGAGCCACTTGTAAATTGCTAGACGTCACCCTGGACTTCTCCTCCGCTTACCACCCACAGTGTAATGGTCAAGTGGAGCGGATCAATCAGAACCTGACCAGTTACCTCCGGCACTTCGTTAATGCCCACCATTCTGACTGGGTGGATCTCCTGCCATGGGCCGAATTCTCGTACAACAATCACGAGAGCGAATCTTCCTCCAAATCCCCGTTTTTTGTAGTCTTCGGTCAACATCCTCGGATCCCGTTTCCCGTCTCCACCTCGGTGGACAATCCGGCTGCGGAATCTCTTGTTAACAAATTTTCCTCCATATGGGAGAGTACCCGGTCCGCACTCCTTCTGTCATCCGAGCGTATGAAAAGACATGCAGACAAAAAACGTCTGGATCCTCCTCAATTCCGTCCTGGGGATAAAGTCTGGCTCTCGTCCAAGTATGTCCGGCTCAAGATTCCTTCCTATAAGTTAGGGCCTCGGTTCATCGGTCCTCTGGAGGTCATCAGTCAGATCAACCCGGTGGCCTATAAATTGAAACTCCCGGCCAACTTGCGGATCCCTAACTCCTTCCATGTATCTCTCCTCAAACCCGTGGTACTTAACTCTTTCTCCAAGTCTACAGGTACGCCTCCTGCTCCGGTTTCCGCTGAAAACGAATTTGAGGTAGAGAACATTCTGGCCACCAAAAGGGTAAGAGGGAAGACCTTTTTTCTAGTAGATTGGAAGGGGTTTGGTCCTGAAGAGAGAACATGGGAGCCCCGGGAGAACATCCATGCCCCTCTCATCCTTGCTAAATTTCTGTCTGGCCTAAAAAAGGGGGGGCCTAAAGGGGGGGGTACTGTAGCGTCGGCGTCCCTGCCCTCTGCTAGGCAGGGACGCTGTTCCCCTCTCCTCTCTGCTCCGAGCCCGGCGTCCTCCTCCCGCTCTGCTGGCAGCGCGCTCTCCTTCCCGGCCACTGTGCTTATGGCGCGCGCGCGCGCGCACTCCCTGCCTCTTAAGGGGGCCGCGCGCGCCGTCCTAAGGAGTCCCCGGCCAATGGCCGGAGGACTTCATCATATATAAGGCACCTCCTCCAAAATGGAGGTGCCCGAGCAATGTTGTTGCACTGTTCACTACTCTGCTTCAGCCCTCAGGTCCCGTTGCCAGTTACCTGTCAGTTACCTGCCTGATTCCTGCCAGATTCCTGCCAGTTTGCTGTCTGCTTCCTGCCTGTTATTCCTGCTACCTGCCTGCTTGCCAGAGGTCCGACGGTCTGCCTTACTACACCTGTCAGTCTGTCTAAGGACCAGCCTGCCCGCTCACCTGGGAGCGCACATCAGCTACCTGCCTGCTTGCCAGAGGTCCGACGGTCAGCCCTACTACTCCTGTCTGTCTGTCTATGGACCAGCTTGCCCGCTCACCTGGGAGCGCACTCCTGCTACCTGCCTGCTAGCCTACCTGGAGGCTCCGCCGTCACGTGCTGTGACCACCTGCCATTCCAGAGACTCCTGCCCACTCACCTGGGAGCGCACGCCTGTTACCTGCCCGCTAGCCTACCTGGAGGCTCCGCCGTCACGTGCTGTGACCACCTGCCATTCCAGAGACTCTCGCTTGCTCACCTGGGAGCATACATCAACCATCTGCCTGCTAGCCTACCTGGAGGCTCTGCTATCACAGGTCGTACCTACCCTTTACCCAGAGACTGCCCCGGTCACTTGCCGTGACCTCCTGCCCGTTCATTCAGAGACTGCCCCGGTCACTTGCCGTGACCTCCTGCCCGTTCATTCAGAGACTGCCCCGGTCACTTGCCGTGACCTCCTGCCCATTCATTCAGAGACTGCCCAGGTCACTTGCCGTGACCTTCTGCCCGTTCATTCAGAGACTGCCCCGGTCACTTGCCGTGACCTCCAGCCCGTTCACTCAGAGACTGTCCCGGTCACCTGCTGTGACTGCCTGCCCGTCTTCCCTGGTCGCCACCCGCTCCCTTACAAGGACCGCCCCCTTGTATAGTAGCTCAGAGGTTCCGCCTCCCAGACCCGTTACACAATGCTAGAAGGCCAAATATTTTTTCAGAGCTAGATGCAGAAAAAAATTATATTCAGTTTGCAACCTGATGGAGGTCTGTATAGATGGATTAATAGAACAAGTCCCACACACAGCTAGAAGCCCAATATTTTTCAGAGGTAGATGCAGAAAAAAAATATATTCAGTTTGCAACCTGATGGAGGTCAGTATAGATGGACTAATAGAGAAAGTCCCACACACTGCTAGAAGGCCAAATATTTTTTCAGAGCTAGATGCAGACAAAAAATTATTTTGAATTTGCAACCTGATGGAGGTCAGTATAGATGGACTAATAGAGAAAGTCCCACACACTGCTAGAAGGCCAAATATTTTTTCAGAGCTAGATGCAGACAAAAAATTATTTTTAATTTGCAACCTGATGGAGGTCAGTATAGATGGACTAATAGAGAAAGTCCCACACACAGCTAGAAGGCCAAATATTTTTTCAGAGCTAGATGCAGAAAAAAATTATATTCAGTTTGCAACCTGATGGAGGTCAGTATAGATGGACTAATAGAACAAGTCCCACACACAGCTAGAAGGCCAAATAATTTTTCAGAGGTAGATGCAGATGAAAATTATTTTTAATTTGCAGCCTGATGGAGGTCAGTATAGATGGACTAATAGAGAAAGTCCCACACACTGCTAGAAGGCAAAATATTTTTTCAGAGCTAGATGCAGACAAAAAATTATTTTTAATTTGCAACCTGATGGAGGTTAGTATAGATGGACTAATAGAGAGAGTCCCACACACTGCTAGAAGGCCAAATATTTTTTCAGAGCTAGATGCAGATATAAATTATTTTAATTTGCAACCTGATGGAGGTCAGTATAGATGGACTAATAGAGAAAGTCCCACACACTGCTAGAAGGCCAAATATTTTTTCAGAGCTAGATGCAGAAAAAAATTATATTCAGTTTGCAACCTGATGGAGGTCAGTATAGATGGACTAATAGAACAAGTCCCACACACAGCTAGAAGCCCAAATATTTTTTCAGAGGTAGATGCAGAAAATTTTTTTATTCAGTTTGCAACCTGATGGAGGTCTGTATAGATGGATTAATAGAACAAGTCCCACACACAGCTAGAAGCCCAATATTTTTTCAGAGGTAGATGCAGAAAAAAAATATATTCAGTTTGCAACCTGATGGAGGTCAGTATAGATGGACTAATAGAGAAAGTCCCACACACTGCTAGAAGGCCAAATATTTTTTCAGAGCTAGATGCAGACAAAAAATTATTTTTAATTTGCAACCTGATGGAGGTCAGTATAGATGGACTAATAGAGAAAGTCCCACACACTGCTAGAAGGCCAAATATTTTTTTCAGAGCTAGATGCAGAAAAAAAATATATTCAGTTTGCAACCTGATGGAGGTCAGTATAGATGGACTAATAGAACAAGTCCCACACACAGCTAGAAGGCCAAATATTTTTTCAGAGGTAGATGCAGATAAAAATTATTTTTAATTTGCAGCCTGATGGAGGTCAGTATAGATGGACTAATAGAGAAAGTCCCACACACTGCTAGAAGGCCAAATATTTTTTCAGAGCTAGATTCAGACAAAAAATTATTTTTAATTTGCAACCTGATGGGGGTCAGTATAGATGGACTAATAGAGAAAGTCCCACACACTGCTAGAAGGCCAAATATTTTTTCAGAGCTAGATGCAGACAAAAAATTATTTTTAATTTGCAACCTGATGGAGGTCAGTATAGATGGACTAATAGAGAAAGTCCCACACACTGCTAGAAGGCCACATATTTTTTCAGAGCTAGAAGCAGCTATAAATTATTTTTAATTTGCAGCCTGATGGAGGTCAATATAGATGGACTAATAGAACAAGTCCCACACACTGCTAGAAGGCCAAATATTTTTTCAGAGCTAGTTGCAGAAAAAAATTATTTTCAGTTTGCAACCTGATGGAGGTCAGTATAGATGGACTAATAGAACAAGTCCCACACACTGCTAGAAGCCCAAATATTTTTTCAGAGCTAGATGCAGAAAAAAATTATATTCAATTTGCGACCTGATGGAGGTCAGTATAGATGGACTAATAGAATGATGCTATGCCCAAAAGATTTTACTTCACTAGGTGCAGTAAAAAAATTGGTATTCTATACACAGGTGGTATATCTTGCAACGCAGAAAGGCTACTCCACTGACTAACACACTCTGCAATAGGCCAAAAAGGATTAGCTTTGCTAGATTCAGCCAAATGCTGTGAAAGAAACTTACACAGCACTGGCACAGACCTGCCTGGCAAAAACTGATAGGAACTGATGTAACCTAGTCCTGAAAAGGACTGCAATTACAATTAGTCTTTACTCCCACAATCTATCTATTTAAGAGCACTGACCTGCCTTATAAAAGTCGTAGGAAATGCTGTAACCTAGTCCTTAAAAGGACTGCAATCACAACTATTCCCTACTCCCAAGCTATCTGTAGATTTGTGCGAAAATTGGCTTGAAGGTAACAAGGTATAGCGCACACAGCAACAGCGGTGCCGTCTAACACGCAGCTGCAGCAGTGAGAACATGGTGGCGACGGGGAAAATGGCTTGGTCTTATAGGGCAAGTGTAACATACCTGGCTGCGTCCTTGCATAGTGGTCCATCTCCCACTGTGCAAGAGCGCGCACTTGATCTCCTGTCCAGAATGTCTCTCTGGCTTCCCTCCATGCTGTCTGTTTGTGTCTGTTTCTGCTGCTTAAGGGCGGCGCCCGATGACTTCCTGCTTTTTGTACCTGCTGTGGGTCACACCCCTTGTGCGTCCTCAGCCTATTGCTGTCTGTCACCTGGTATATAGCTCAGCTGCTCCCATCTATTCCTGCCTGAGCATAGTGTTTCTTTCAGTGTGTGCTTGCACTCTGAAGGTGCCAGGTCCCGTTCTGTGTTCTCTTTTCTGCCTATCCTGGAGGCTGTATTTCCAGGCCTGTCTGAACACGCTCCTAGCCTGTTCCTCCTGCCTTCTAGGGGCCGATTACCTAGACCTGTTCCTGTATCTTGTCTGACCTGTCTGAACACGCTCCTAGCCTGTTCCTCTCGCCTTCTAGGGGCCGATTACCTAGACCCGCTCCTGTATCTTGTCTGTCCTGTCTGAACACGCTCCTTGCCTGTTCGTCCTGCCTCTCTGGGGGCCGTATTCCCAGACCCGCTCCTGTATGTTGTTGCAGTGTCGGTCTCCTCCGTACACTCAGTTCCAGTCTGAACTCTCTCCTATCCTTTACCTGTTTTGCCTCTATGTCCGTTCCCTTCCTTTTTCTGCAGAGTCTGAACTCGTACCTAACTCCTGCTTGTTGTCTCTGTACTCCCGTTTGTGAGTTTGTGGTCCACTCGCTACTTCTCTGCAAGTACTCTGTGAGTATCTGGCTCTGCCTTTCCCTTCCTGTCTGTTCCGTGTGAACAGAGCCCTGTTCCCCCTGCTCAGCCTTGCCAGCTCTGACTCCTTTGCTCACCGCTCCGGCGGTTCTAGCCTGCTCTGACTCCTTTGCTCACCGCTCCGGCGGTTCTAGCCTGCTCTGACTCCTTTGCTCACCGCTCCGGCGGTTCTAGCCTGCTCTGACTCCTTTGCTCACCGCTCCGGCGGTTCTAGCCTGCTCTGACTCCTTTGCTCACCGCTCCGGCGGTTCTAGCCTGCTCTGACTCCTTTGCTCACCGCTCCGGCGGTTCTAGCCTGCTCTGACTCCTTTGCTCACCGCTCCGGCGGTTCTAGCCTGCTCTGACTCCTTTGCTCACCGCTCCGGCGGTTCTAGCCTGCTCTGACTCCTTTGCTCGCTGCTCCGGCAGCCTTGCTCCGCTCTGACCCTTTTGCTCACTGCTCCGGCAGTCTCGCTCCGCTCTTATCCTTTTGCTCACTGCTCCGGCAGTCTTGCTCCACTCTTGCTCACCGCTCCAGGCGGTCTCGTCCTGCTTTACTCTTGCTCACTGCTCCGGCAGTCTCGCTCAGCTCTGATCCTTTGCTCACCGCTCCAGGAGGCCTTGTCCTGCCCTGTTCTCGCTCACCTCTCTGGGCGGCCTCACTCTGCTGTGTTTGTCCGCCACATCTGTGGTTCTGTTCCTGAGTCTCAGTGTGTACTGGGTCCTATCCCGCCAGTGTCCCTACCTGCTAGTGCCTCCCTGTCTGCACTCTAGCTGTGCTTGCCTGTACCCCTCTGCCTGTATTGTTCCTGAGTCCCAGTGTGTACTGGGTCCTATCCCGCCTGTGTTCCTACCTGCTAGTGCCTCCCTGTCTGCACTCTAGCTGTGCTTGCCTGTACCCCCCGGCCTGCATACCCACCTGCCTGCATACCAGTCGTGCCTGCCTATACCCACCAGTCTGTGTGCCAGCCTACCAGTCTGTTCCTGTATTCCCCTGTGTGGGTCAACAGCCGTGTCCGGGGTCTGTCCTGGAGTAGCACCTGGTCCCTCTGCTCGGTTCCTCCTTGGTGCACTGGCGTCGTATGCCGTCGTGCGACCCTGGTCGGATCGGGTGAATACCTAGTTACGCCCCTCCAGGCATTCACTCTCCGGCACGGTCCAGTGGAATCACTTCAATCACACGCACACGCTGCTCAGCCCGGGCGTGTGCATAACAGCAAGGACATGTGACATACACTGCCAATGACACATGCCCTTGCTTGTGTGAAAAAAAGCACTTCGCTCCGTGTGTGCCCTGCTGATAGGCTGACAGATTGCACTTCCCCACTGTAAATGCGGGAAAGAGAAAAAAAAATGGAGATCTTCACTATTCCTGCAGAGATCCATCCCCTGCCCCTCCCCCCACCCCGCTGTACACTCAAACTGCGTATTAACATTAATTTTCATCATTACTGAGAAAAAATCCAGTTATGATTTTGGTGCACGAACAGTTAACGAACATAACCTCGAACAGCCGAATTTTTCTCAAATCGTTCGTGTTCGCCGAACGGCTCGAACACCGACCAAAACAGCTCGAATTTGAGATTGGCGAACAGTTCGAGTCGAACAATGCTCATCTCTATTCGTAATTTCTCGTCCATGGTTAAGCCTCTCACAGACATGACTAAAAAGGGGACGGATTTTTCTAGGTGGTCTGACAAGGCTTGTCAAGCATTCTCCTCCTTGAAAAAATGTTTTGCCTCGGCACCCATACTCATTCAACCTGATGCGTCACAGCCATTCATTGTAGAGGTAGACGCTTCCGAGGTAGGGGTGGGAGCTGTATTGTCACAAGGTTCGTCCCCTGGTATGTGGCATCCGTGCGCCTTTTTCACTAAAAAATTGTCGTCCGCTGAGAGGAATTTCGATGTCGGCAATAGGGAACTCTTGGCCATTAAGTTAGCTTTTGAGGAGTGGCGCCATTTATTAGAGGGGGCAGTCCATCCGGTCACCGTCATCACCAATCACAAGAACCTGCTATATCTGGAGTCTGCGAAACGTCTGAGTCCCAGACAAACTAGGTGGTCATTGTTTTTTACCAGGTTTAATTTTGTCGTTACATATCGTCCTGGGTCAAAAAATGTAAAGGCGGATGCCTTATCTCGTAGTTTCCCTGGGGCCGGGAATACGGACGACCCGATTCCTATCCTTCAGGAGGTGGTGGTGGTTTCGGCAGTATGCTCTGAGCTTGAGGAGGAGGTATTGGAGGCTCAGGGGGACGCCCCTGTTGGACCTCCGGGGAGACTGTTTGTTCCAGATCAGTTGCGACAAAAGGTGATCGAGGCACACCATAACTCAGTTTTTGCAGGACACCCGGGGAGTAAAGCAATTGTGGATCTCCTCTCGCGTCGGTTTTGGTGGCCTAACTTACATAAGGAGGTGGTAACTTTTGTCGCGTCCTGTGGGGTTTGTGCGCGCTCTAAGACCTCACATACCCGTCCGTCTGGGGCCCTCTTACCTTTGAAGATCCCGGAGCGTCCTTGGACTCATCTGTCTATGGACTTTATTACGGACCTCCCTCCGTCTTCGGGTAAAACGGTCATGCTCGTTGTAGTGGACAGGTTCAGCAAGATGGCACATTTTATCGCTCTTCCTGCTCTTCCTAATGCTAAAACTCTTGCGCAGGTGTTCATTGGGGAGATTGTGAGGCTTCACGGGGTACCCTCCGAGGTGGTGTCAGATCGGGGGTTTCAGTTTGTGTCCAAATTCTGGAAGGCGTTTTGTACATGGCGGGGGATGCATTTATCGTTCTCATCGGCTTTTCATCCTCAGACCAATGGTCAGACGGAACGTATGAACCAGAGCTTGGAGACATATCTCTGGTGTTTTGTGTCAGAGAACCAGGAGGACTGGGCTTCTTTCTTACCTCTGGCAGAGTTTGCTCTTAATAATAGGCGGAGCGAGTCCACTGGTAAGTCCCCGTTTTTTGGGGCATATGGTTTTCACCCCCAGTTTTGTACTTTCAGTAGGGGGGGCTCTTCGGGGGTTCCTGAGGAGGAACGATTTTCCTCATCACTCGCTTCAGTATGGAGAGGGGTGCTGAAGAATCTGAATACTATGGGGAACCGATACAAACGTATGGCTGATAGGAGGAGAGTGTCTGGTCCGGACCTAAGTGTGAACGATCGGGTATGGTTGTCTACCAGGAATATAAAACTTAAGGTTCCCTCCTGGAAACTGGGTCCCAGGTTCATCGGGCCGTACAGCATCAGTTCTATAATTAATCCGGTGGCATTCCGTCTTGACCTCCCCCCTACGTTTAAAATTCACAACGTGTTCCACAGATCATTGCTTAAGAGGTATGTGGCGCCGGTGGTACCGTCACCTTTACCTCCCCCTCCAGTGGTGGTCAATGGTAACTTGGAGTTCCAGGTATCGAGGGTCATCGATTCACGCATTAATCACCGGTCCCTTCAGTACCTGGTTCATTGGAAGGGGTATGGTCCTGAGGAGAGGATGTGGGTTCCTGCGTCGGATATTAACGCAGACCGATTAGTTCGGGCCTTCCACACGACTCACCCGGATAAACCTGGCCCTGAGGGTCTGGAGGCTCCTCGTAGAAGGGGGGGTACTGTCAAGGGTGTGTCGCCACGAAGATCGTCACGATTACACAGCCTGACTTCTCGCAGCTGAGTTTTTGGTGCTTTGTGTTTTTCGGCAGTGAGGGAGTTAACTCTCTCTCTCTGTGCTAGACGCCTCGCCCAGCTGCAATCAATGTTGCTGTAGTGGAACTCCTTCAAATGCCTGCCGGTCTGTTAGGGAAGTGTCAGAGAAAGCATTTCATGCAGACTAACAGAGCGGATCATGGTATTTGGAGTTTCAGAGCTAAGTGTATTTGGAGTGTTTTTTCCCTTCCTCGCTTTATCATTTATCTCCTTTCCCGTTGGTGTTCCCTCTGTTGTAGTTGTGTAGTTTTTGTATGCAAGGTGGTTTTGGTTTTACCCTTGTACTGTCTCGTTCGTCTAAGTACTGAGTGTGGGCATATTATTACCTGTCCCCTTTTGTTGTGATCAGGGGTCCTTCTCAGGACTAGATTACTTAGGTGCAGGGATCCTCAGGAGGTAGGGGTTACGCTGGCGGCCTTAACCTCTGTACCTTCAACAGTACCTCCAGGCAGAGGGATTAGTCAGGGCCCCAGCTTAGGGTCAGCTTAGGCACCCTACCTCCAGTACACAGAGACAGCGTGACAGACACACCTGGACACTGCAAGGCTCGGTGCCCTGGAACAGAGATGGATGGCCCACCTGTCCAACATTGAATTCACCATCAAATACCGGGCAGGACGCTCAAATGCCAACGCGGATGCCCTGTCTAGAATGCCGAAATTACCGGACGTAGGGGAAGATCCAGAAGATCTGGAAGAAGTTGAGCTCCCTGCTTTCCACCGTCATGGGATTACCCTGTATTCCCACCGTGTGAAGGACAGGCGCTCCGTGACGTTCAATCCCTTGCCCCACTATAACTGGGCGGAGACACAAGACAGTGATCCCGCAGTCCATTTGGTGAAGGAAATGCTGACCCAGGCCGATGCCCATCTTGACCCAGATGCTCCGGAGGAGACCAAGCAACTGTGGAAGGAGAAAAGTAAGCTGTTCCTCTACAGGGAGAAGCTGTGCCAGAGAATGGTTAACTCTCGAACACATGAGTTGAACTGGCAGGTAGTGGTCCCAAGACGAGACGCGGCTATGGTTCTGGAGGCATACCACAATGGAGCAGGGCATTTCGGATGGAAGAAGCTGGAGTTCTTGTTGCGTGAACGGTTCTACTGGGTAGGCATGAGAGGAGCCATCGAGAGGTGGTGCAGAGACTGTGGTCCGTGCCACCTGAGAAGAAAAGACCGAGCCAGCCAGAAGACTCCCCTGCAGCCCATCATCACCAGACAGCCACTGAAACTGGTAGCCCTGGACCATGTGAAACTGGCTCCAAGCAGATCTGGGTATGTCTACGCCCTCACAATCGTAGATCATTACTCCCGGTTCCTGGTGGTGGTCCCGGTCAAGGACTTAATGGCTCAAACAGCAGCTAGAGCCTTCCAGCAGCAATTCTGCCGTCCACACGGGTACCCGGACCAAGTGTGGACAGACCAAGGACCAGCCTTCGAAGCGGAGGTCTTCCAGGAGTTCTGCAACCTGTATGGCTGCAAGAAGATAAGAATAACGCCCTATCACCCTCAAACCAATGGACTCTGCGAGAAGATGAACCAGGTGGTGATAGATCTGCTTAAAACATTGCCCCTGGAAGAACGCAGTCTGTGGCCTGAGAAACTGCCCGATCTGGTGGACCTGTATAACCACATCCCTGTAGGTTCCACCAACTGTAGGCTTACCTAATGAGAGCAAGACCTGGTAAGCTGCCTTTTGACCTGGATATGGGAGTCCTGACGCCTGAGGACACCTCGCCAGAGGCAGACTGGGATACAGAACGGCAGCAGCAGTATCGGAAAGTACAGGAGAGCGTCGAGCGAAGTCTGTCTCAAGCTAGAGAAAAGCAAGAGAAGGCTTATAACCAGTATGCTCCCGCTGTTCCCCTGGTACCTGGAGAGCAGGTCTTGAAGAGGAAGAGGCGGCTCCACAAGTTGGACGACCAGTGGGAGAAGGACCCGTACACCGTACTGCCATCAAGCCATGAGAACCCAAAAATCTGCGTAATCAGTAAGGATGGAGGAGAAACCACAGCCATTGTCTCCAGAGACCACCTGAAGAAGTGTCCCGAGCAGCTGCAAAGCCCTGAAGAAGATCAAGGAAACCCTCAACCCGCAGAGGAAAGGGGAGAAATGATCAGTACCGTACTCGGAGACTTCCCCCGGTCTTGGACACAAGTAAACGACGCTGTCATGGTACCCGTCCTCACCTTTCTCCAGCCAGCCCTGCAAGTGCCTACAGAGGAACCGGTAGAGCTGGAAGAGCAGCCGGCCCAAGAGGCAAAAGAGTCCACACCAGCAGTACAGGAGGATCAACCCTCTGCTAGTAGTGAGCCTGCCGTGCCCCTAGTGAGCCAAAGAGTGCGCAGACAGCTGCCCAGCTTACCCATAACACCTCCTACACCCTGTAGTGCAGAACCAGTTAGTGAGCTCCGTAGGTCCACTAGAGTCACTAGAGGTCAGATGCCCGCTCGCTGGAGAATCTAAACTAATGCACTGTGAATTTATCTGCTAGCTGTTTATGGTTTATGTTTGTTGCCTGTTATTAATTATGTTTCTCAGTTACCCTGCAGATTTTTATGGACTAACAGGTTATGGACGCTAGATAACCGGAACAGTTTTGTAGATAGTTGCACCTTGGTGCCTCTTGCGAAGACGGCCGCGGAAGAGAAAACCTGTCTGGCGTGGCCACCTTGCGGCCCAAAGTAGTTAGTCTACCCTTGCAGCCACGCCCAAGGACAACGCAATTGGTTTGCTTTGGACAGGTCCCATACTACGCTTAAAGCTTCACCTTGGGTGATATGGACACCCGGTTGCGGACACGCCGTGACCTTTAAAGAATTAAAGCTTCTTGTAAATATGTTATTGTATTATTGTTATACCCTGTTATTATGTTTTAAAAATGTGTTTAGTCCCGGACTACTAAAATTTACTAGGGGGGAATGTGACACCCCAGGGGTCTGGTTGCCACAGTAATAGAGATATTATGTCTGAGAGCAAGTGGGATATCTCTCTGGTCAGGAGCCCTAAGCATGCAACACTGCCCGCCCAGACCTGGGAGGGGAGGAATCTGCCCTTATAAACTGGGTCTGGGGCGGGATTAGGTGAGACAGAGACAGAGCCTGCAAAACAAGCAGAGCAGTCAGAGCCTAGAGTGAAGCTACAGACACAGCAAAAGATACATCAGGAGCTCTGTAGGAGCAGAGGCAGAAGGCCAGGGGCTTTGAGCAGAGATATAGCTCGCCCTGGCTGAAGTTACTAAAACCGGACACAGGAGTCCGAGGCTGTGGGGACTGAAATATACCCAGCAGCAGAAACCAGCCGGCAGGGGATTCCAGGTCCTCAGGCCATAGAAGCCCGGAGGCTCAGTCACAAAGAAGGGACCAGCGCCGCCATCCAGGAGCGGAGGCTAACAGAAGGCCCCAAGTCACCAGCCATACAGGTGAGCACTACACGGTATACTCAGGGACGTGGGCTACTTGTAACCACTGACAGCAAGGTAGCCAGGAAGAGTGCAGATAAACGGGGAGGCCTACAACTCCACCTGGCCAGGGGAACTCCTGCTTGCTCGCAGACTGACCAGGCCCCTTATACTAGCCAGTACTCCCGCGAGGGTCTGCCTTGTACCATCAGTAAAGACCCTGAACTGCACCTCACGTCTCTGTGATTCCTTGCCGCACAAGCACCATTAGCACTGGGACCCTCACACCATCACTCCCATCATCTCTCACATTAGCTGCCCTGAGGCAATACTTCTCCTGTGGGGAGTTATCCCATACTCGGCTGCGCTAACAACATCAGCCTCAGCGGTCGGCAGCGCAGCGGCGGTCCCCACTGACCGCAATCCACGAGTGGCGTTGTCGGACATTTGCTATACATTAAGACTGCCACTGGTTTGACCACCCTGGGCACGGACCGGGTCACCACCACACGGAGACTACAACCCCCAGCATTCTACAACAGGCCCGGTTCCGGGTTCCCCTGCACAACACAGGCCCAGGGGCCGCGTCAACTTTGGCGTAGTCAGCAGGATTTCGTGCCCGCAACCACCGGGTACTGCGTGCCTGAAAAAGAGACTTTTATACTTACCTGTGGTGAAGTTTCCCTCCGTCCGGCATCGTTTCCCTCCATCCGGAGCCGATTCCCGCCATCAGACGCCATCTTGGACCGTTTCCCGCCGTCTTCTGCCTTCTTCCCGCCATCCGCAGCTGCTTCCCGCCTTCGGACGCCATCTTCGGGACGCCGCACGGGAAGAAGAGGGGCGTGGACGCCGAAAGCGCGCGAGATCCGAAGCTCTGCCCCACGCTCTGACGCTGCGCAAGGTCCTGGAAGGGAGGAAGAGCGACGCTGACGTCATCGGAGCGCGACGCCAGGTCCTCAACCCCGACGATCGACTGCGGAGCCGCGGCCTATGGAAGAAGAGCATCGCAAGGTAGGCCACGGTCCACTAGGGGGGAGGAGGATGCCGGATACCGAGGGGAGCTCCACTGCCACAGCCACCGCCAGTGCAACCGCTGCAGCAGTCATGCCATTCACCATGCCCTATATCCCGGGGGCAACCTGGCTACCCCAGTACTCAGGGGAGTCACATACTCTAAATGACTTTAGAGAAAGACTGGATAGCCTCTTCCAGGTGTACCCCCTCACAGAGGAGCAAAAAGTGAGCATCCTGGTGGCCCAATTAATCGGGGCAGCCCAAAGGGAGGTAAAGTCCTGGCCACCTGGGAGGAAGAGGACTGTCAGAGAAATACTAGCCCGGCTGAAAGACACATTTGATACCCGCACCTCAGCCGAAATAAAGCTCAGATTTTACGGGTGTAAACAGCGGGCACATGAGAGTATAAGAGACTATGCTCTAAACCTACAAGAGGCCCTGAGAGCCATTAAGCAGGCAGACCCTGGCAGCGTGGGAAATGAAGATAAGCTGTTGACTGAACAATTTATTGAGGGTCTACTGTGCAATGCCCACCGAACCCAGTTGCGGGCAATGGCCTTACAGGACCCTGACCTGGACTTTGCACAGTTCAAGGACAGAGCCATCCGGGTGCTTCGAGAACCGGCACCAGGTGGCGCTGTGACCCACAGGCGCCCTGCTATCACTTACCACCAGGAGACGACGCCCTTGTCTGCAGGGCCTGTGGGAGCTGATGCGCAGGCTTTGAACAATAACCCGGCAACAGACCTGCACCATCAGGTCCAAGAGCTGACTAAGAGCATTGCCACGCTAACCAGAACTGTGCAGTCTTTACAGGTCTCTTCTCCAGGAAAGATCCAGCTGGAATCCGGACCGGAGGACGTCCCGTGGCACCGACTGAGGAGGACCCCACAGGCCAGAGGAAGACCCAGCGGCAGATACAACAAGGACGGACGACCCATCTGCCACCGCTGCAATCAACCCGGACATGTGGCAAGGTACTGTCATTTAAACGGGCACAACCTGGGGTAGAGGGCCAACCCCCAGGCATAAGACCATCAGGCCCATCAAACTGGCATGATAAATACATAGGGGGACGTCCAATCTTGCCTGTGGTACTGGATGGCATTCCTATGAGTGCCCTACTAGACACTGGGTCACAGGTGACCACCATCCCGTACGTGCTCTTTAAACAGTACTGGAATGACTCGGACATAACCCGCTACCCAGATGACGACCTGAGTATCATCGCCAGCAATGGTCAGCCCGTGCCGCAGGTGGGATTCAAAGAGGTGACCATTAAGATCAGTAAATTCGAACTGGCGGCACAAGGACTGATTATAGTGGACATAGACCGTCATGAGAGTCACCCTAGAATAACCTTGGGAACTAATGTGATTGAAAATTGTCTTGCAGAGGTGATTCTCATTTTACAGCAGGTTGCCAAGAACGCCAGTTCCGGCCAGCAGCGTGTGCTCCAAAAAGAGATCCGGGCACTGATAAAGCGGCAACAGGTGGAACTATCTGGTGGTGAGATAGGTAGCGTGAGAATGTGTGACCCGTTCCCTATTGCCATGCCCCCAAAAAGTGAGATGATGATTTGGTGCCGGGCAGCTATTGGTCTAAGAGGTAGAGACTACCAAGCAATGGTAGAAACCGTCTACTCAGACAGTAGGCCCACCATTTTGACAGCACGGGGGGTGGTCGATGTACGCCATGGGAGGGTGCCCGTTCGCATCATAAATATCGGGGAGAGAGAAGTACACCTGCCCCGGTATGCCACGCTAGCCAAATTGTTCACCATCAACCAGAACTCTGTACAGGCCGTGGAACCCTTGCCTCCATCTCAACCAGAGGAAGGTAACGGCTCTAAGAAACCAATGGAGGACTAGTGTCAGCAACTACATTTGGGTACTGACTCCACTCCCTCACACCAGAAACAGGGAGTCTATCGGGTGGTTCGAGAGTACGAGAGAGTGTTTAGTAAACACCCGCTAGACTTCGGGCGAGTAAAGGGGGTAGAACACCACATCCCCACGGGAGACCATCCTCCCATAAAGGAGAGATACCGACCCGTTCCCCTGGCACACTACCAACACGCCAAGCGGATGCTTAGAGACATGAAGGAGGCTGGGGTAATCAGGGACAGCTGTAGCCCCTGGGCAGCTCCACTAGTCTTAGTGAAAAAGAAAGACAACACCATGAGAATGTGTGTAGACTACAGGAAGGTCAACCGTATCACACACAAAGATGCGTACCCGTTACCAAGGATAGAAGAGTCCTTAGGTGCATTAAAATCTGCTATCTTCTTCTATACTTTGGATCTCACTAGCGGGTACTGGCAGGTTCCTGTAGCAGAGACGGACCGGGAGAAGACCGCATTCACCACCCCGATGGGTCTCAGCGAATTTAACTGTATGCCGTTCGGGCTCTGCAACGCACCAGGAACCTTCCAACGGTTGATGGAATGCTGTCTGGGACACCGGAAATTCGAGACGGTCCTCTTATATCTGGACGATGTCATCGTCTATTCCAAGACCTACGAGGACCACCTGAAACACCTGGCAGAAGTGTTTGAAGCTCTGGCAAACTACGGCCTAAAGGTGAAACCCTCCAAGTGTCACCTCCTGAAACCAAAGGTGCAATACCTGGGACACGTGGTGAGTGCTGACGGAGTGGCTCCTGACCCTGATAAGATCACCGTGATTAAGGACTGGCCAAGACACTCCAGCATAAAGGAAAAGCGGCAGTTCCTCGGGTTGATAGGCTACTACCGAAGATTCATTCCCGGTTTCACCAAAATGGCAGCCCCTATGCAGGACCTCCTGATAGGTCAATCTCGGAAAGCCAAAAACCAGAAGCCGCCCTTTAGGTGGGAAAAGCTGGAAGAGGAGTCCTTCTGCCAGCTGAAGATGGCCCTCACGGGGGATGAAATCCTGTCATATCCAGACTACAGCCAGCCCTTTATCCTCCACACGGACGCAAGCAACATCGGGCTAGGAGCCGTACTGTCCCAGATCCAGCAAGGGAAAGAACGGGTAATCGCTTACGCCAGCCGAAAGCTACAGCCCACGGAGAGGAACCCTGAGAATTATAGCTCATTCAAGCTGGAGTTCCTGGCAGTAGTGTGGGCAGTGACCGAACGTTTCAAGCATTACCTTGCCTCCTCCAAATTCACCGTGTACACAGATAACAACCCGTTGACACTGTCACGGGTGTGTCGCCACGAAGATCGTCACGCTTACACAGCCTGACTTCTCACAGCTGAGTTTTTGGTTCTTTGTGTTTTTTGGCAGTGAGGGAGTTAACTCTCTCTCTCTCTGTGCTAGACGAGGTCCAGCCTCGCCCAGCTGCAATCAATGTTGCTGTTGTGGGACTCCTTCAAATGCCTGCCGGTCTGTTAGGGAAGTGTCAGTGAAAGCATTTCATGCAGACTAACAGAACGGATCGTGGTATTTGGAGTTTCAGAGCTAAGTGTATTTGGAGTGTTTTTTCCCTTCCTCGCTTTATCATTTATCTCCTTTCCCGTTGGTGTTCCCTCTGTTGTAGTTGTGTAGTTTTTGTATGCAAGGTGGTTTTGGTTTTACCCTTGTACTGTCTCGTTCGTCTAAGTACTGAGTGTGGGCATATTATTACCTGTCCCCTTTTGTTGTGATCAGGGGTCCTTCTCAGGACTAGATTACTTAGGTGCAGGGATCCTCAGGAGGTAGGGGTTACGCTGGCGGCCTGGACCTCTGTACCTTTAACAGTACCTCCAGGTAGAGGGATTAGTCAGGGCCCCAGCTTAGGGTCAGCTTAGGCCCCCTACCTCCAGTACACAGAGACAGCGTGACATTTTCACCGACCACTTAGATTTTCTCCAGCTACCATGGATCCAGTAGTCGGTCTAGCTCGGCAGTTGCAGAGTTTGTCCATGGAGCTGGCGGACGTTAGGTCCAAGGTTTTGAATCCTCAGGAGCAAGCCGGACCAGAACCTAAAGTAGCTCTCCCTGACAGGTTCACTGGGGGGCGGGACAAGTTTTTTGTTTTCCGGGAGGCGTGCAAGTTCTACTTTCGGCTGCGGCCTCGGTCATCGGGGAGTGAAGAACAAAGGGTGGGAATTGTCATCTCGCTCCTACAAGGGGACCCACAATCTTGGGCGTTCTCTCTTCCCCCGGGCTCCCCGGCTCTCCAGTCAGTGGATAGGTTTTTTGCTGCTCTGGGTCTTGTATATGATGACCCGGATCGGATCTCCCTTGCTGAATCTAAATTACGTAGGATCCAGCAGGGAGATCGTCCGGCGGAGGAATTCTGTTCGGAGTTCCATAGGTGGGCCACTGACACCCAGTGGAATGATCCGGCTCTTAGGAGCCAGTTTTGTCAAGGTTTATCCAACAAATTACAGGATGTGTTGGCACAGTATGACTCTCCCGCGTCACTGGAAGCCGCTATGGCCCTTGCTATTCGCATTGACAGACGGCTTCGGGAGAGGTGCGGGATAACTCCACCCCCTGTGATGACTCCACCTCCTACAAGGTCCCCTCATATGGTGGTTCCCCTGGTCAGTCCAGAGGAGCCTATGCAATTAGGAGGGGCATCATTTCGGGGGAGGGGACCGGTGGTGCGCCATAAGACAGGAAGGTGTTTCTTCTGCGGGAGAAAGGGACATTTTATTGGTGGGTGTCCATCCCGTCCCTTGCAGTGTGAAGAGTCGTCGGAAAACTGTTGATCCCAGGTTGTGTGGTGGACGGCAATCTGGGAGTAGGTATTTCGTCCCTAGGTTCGTCTCAGTTTCTCGCTCCGGCGGAGGTGGTGGTGGGTACGAGAACTGAGAGGATATCTGTTCTTCTGGATAGTGGGGCCGGGGCTAATCTGGTGGACGCTCGGTTTGCCCGGGTTCAAGGTATGCGATTGAGTGAGTTGGATAAACCCATCCCCATATTCTCGATCGATGCCAGGCCTCTCGGTCAGGGAAGTTTTTTGCAAGCTGTGCATAACGTAAAACTTCAAGTGGGGGCGATACATAAAGAACTGTTGTCTTGCTACGTGTTGGAGGGTCTTCCCACTCCTATAGTGTTGGGCCTTCCTTTGTGAACTAAGCATAACCCTGTTTTTAATTGGCAATCCAGAGAGATAAGCCAATGGAGTAAATTCTGTAATAAAAACTGCATGAATACGGTCATCGGTGCGGTTACTCCTAGGGTCTTACCTCCATTTCTGGGGACTTTGAGGATGAATTCTCAGAGAAAGGGTGTCAGGAACTACCTCCTCATCGCGAGTATGACTGTTCTGTAAAACTGCTCCCTGAGGCCAAGTTACCTAAAGTTAGGTTGTATAACATTTCTGGTCCTGAGAGGCAGGCCATGAAGGATTATATTTCAGAAAGTCTGGCTAAGGGGCATATTAGACCTTCATCTTCACCGGTGGCCGCGGGGTTCTTCTTTGTTAAGAAGAAAGATGGAGGCCTACGCCCTTGCCTGGATTTCCGTGAACTTAATCGGATTACGGTCCGAGATCCGTATCCGCTCCCACTTATTCCCGATCTCTTTAATCAGATCGTGAGCGCCAAATGGTTCTCTAAGTTGGATCTCAGGGGGGCGTACAATCTGATTAGGATGAAGGAGGGGGATGAGTGGAAGACGGCGTTTAACACTCCGGAGGGGCATTATGAGAACCTTGTCATGCCATTTGGTCTGACTAATGCCCCGGCGGTGTTCCAACACTTTGTTAATGACATTTTTCGCCGCCTGGTGGGACAGTTTGTTGTCATATATCTGGATGATATCTTAATTTACTCGCCGGATCTGGTGTTTCATCAGGAGCACGTTAGGCAGGTGTTACAGATCTTGCGGGATAATAAACTGTATGCCAAATGGGAAAAGTGTGTGTTCGCCGTACAGGAACTCCAGTTTTTAGGCTTCCTGGTTTCAGCGTCCGGTTTTCGTATGGACCTTGGGAAAGTGCGGGCAGTTCCTGAGTGGGATCGGCCAGAGAATCTTAAGGCACTACAACGTTTCCTGGGGTTTGCAAATTATTACCGGAAGTTCATTCGTAATTAGTGTTGAGCCACCCCCGTAGTGTTCGAGTTCGGTTCGGTTCATCGAACACCCGTGTGTTCGCCGAACTGTTCGTTGAACTGTTCGTCGAACACCTTCGAACACCGTTAAAACCAATGGCAGGCAAACAAAAACATATAGAAACACATAGAAAACACCTTCAAAGGTGTCCAAAAGCTGACAAACTGCTCAGAAGACACAACTAACACATGGAAAAGTGACAAGTACATATAGTCATGCGAAAAGAAAAGAGGTGGAGGAGTAAAAGGAGGGGGAGACACAGATATAGGCATGTCATGCCCTTCTAAAATCCAAAAAGTGAGAAGCCGACACGTTCAGTCCGCTCCTGCCCGTGCCACCTCCGTGACACCGGGTTTGTGCCAGAGCTGCGGTGAACCCTGACGGCCAGCCCCCCTCTCCCAATACTGGTGCCTGTCCGCTGGTGGGTCGAGCGAGCCCCCCTGTGGTGGAGGCAGCTCTAAGCTTTTTAATTTAAATTGTCTCTCTAATTTGAATGAATACACTTTAAATCAATTTACAAGGATCTATTGGAGGGCAAGTCTCATGCCAGCAGCCGCGTAATTCCAGCTCCAGTAGCGTCTACTAAAGCTGCTGCAGTTAAAAAGCTTTTATAAGGATCGAGCTCGGCTGTCCACCGCAAGGCATCCTACTGCCAGTCCCAGCCCCTATGCCTTGGGGTGCCTCCTGATGCTCTTCACTGAGTATCCCGTGGTCCCGAAGCATTTCCTTTGAAAAAATTAAGTGTCCAAACTACAGGTGGTGTAGCTTGCTTAACAGCCGGGATAATCCGCTGACTAGCAGACACTGCTACTAGGCACAAAGTATTTCCTTGGCTAGATGCAGTTAAAAATTTGTAATTAGATACTCTCGTTGGATGCTGAGAAAGCATTCCATAGAGTCTCCTGGCACGCCATATATGATTCTCTTAAAAAGCTTGGGGTAGGGGTCTAGGGGACCCTTTTATAGCCAAAATCACGGCCCTGTATCACAATACGTCACCTAGGCTGAAGATAAATGGAACTGTAGCACCCTGAAGGCTCAGTTGCTACAGAGGTATTGTACCTCACCCAGAGGTGTGATATCTCACTCTCAGGTAAGGATGGAGTGTGGATCAGGACCCGACACCTGCATGCATTACACCACATTGCCGTGGGGCAGGGCGACCAATATGCCTCTGAGATGGGCACGACAGTCCCTGTCCCTGGCTGGAGTGGGGAGAGGGAACACTGAGGAAGGGTAACCCTGTAGTGCAGGAGCAGGGAGGAAGCAGTTCCTGGGTGCATTGAGAAGGGAGTATAAAAGGTGGGCACCATCTTAGTTCAGTGCAGAGAAGTCTGAGCAGAAGTGGCAGGGAGCAGGGGCTCTGCATGAGCTCTGCTCCGGAGGCAGGTCTAGTAACAGAAGCCTAGGCCTGGAAGAGGGAGAAGGAAGGAAGAGGAGCGGAGAAACCTCCAAGAACGAGGAATGAAGGGATCCCAGGGGTGCGGACGGGCGAGTCGCCACCGCACGCCCGAATCCACCTGCGTGGAGGGGTCAGGCCAAAGGGGGAGACCGGTCCCCGAAACTAGTGGAGGCAGGAAACGACCCTCAGCTAGAAACCGGAGGCTGTGACATTTTATGTGGCGCAGCCCCTCGCTACACCCGCTAGGAAGGCATCACATAGGGTCAGGGAAACTGGCGCCAAGTTTACCAAGAGGAGGCCCGAGGCAGCTGGACAGAAGGGTTGGTAAGAAAGGCCAGACAAAGGACAGACAAAGGGGGTACTGTGAAGCACTCCAAAGTTATCTGGGAGTTGTCTGAGCCCCTCACCTGATGAGCACAGTACGACGTGGGCAGCCGTTACCTGCAGACGTGGTCTGGATAATAAGAACTGTGAGTAAAGGCCCTGGACTGCATCACTGACTCAGTGTCGTTACTGCTGCTGCCCTGCACAATCACCCCCATCCTCCGCATACACTGCCCTGAGGCTATACTCCTCCCGTGGGGAGTTATGCTACGCTCTGCTGCACCCACAACACCAGCCTCAGCGGTCTGCCCTGCAGCGGCGGTTCACTCTGACCGCAATCCACGGGTGGCGTAGTCGGACATTTAAACATCAAAACCACATAAATAGTTCCGCCACTGGTTTGACCACCCTGAGCCACGGAACCGGGTCACCGCCACGAAGACTACAACCACCAGCATCCACCAAAAAGGGTCCGGCTCCGGGTGTCCCAAGGCCCAGGGGGTGCATCAGAACATTTTCATCACCTTTCACAATCACCAATGGGACAAGGCAGGGATGTCCTCTGTCCCCTCTCTTATACATCCTAGTGACGGAGCACCTGCTCTCATCAATTCGCCATAACCCCAATATTAGGTGGATTGAGGTGGGATGCACCGAGTACAAGTGCTCTCTATTTGCTGATGATGTCCTAGTATATATCACTCAATCACATATATCCATCCATGCTGTTATGGCTGAAATAGATCACTTTGTTACATGGTCAAATTTTAAAATCAATGCAGCGAAGTCTGAGGCCCTCGATGTCTCCCTCCCGAAATCCATATAGGATTCCATCCAGTCCAACTTTCCCTTTGCCTGGCCCTCACAGGGTATCAAATACTTAGGAATTCCTATTCATAGAGACCTCTCCCATCTAAGTTATCTTAATTTTGGGCCCTTTATTGAACAACTCCATACAGACCACGGTTGGCAAGTTAGAACTGTAAGATTCACTACGTGAACCACTGGTGTTTTGTGGAAAAGCACATGTACACTGTGTTCCAAATTATTATGCAAAAAGTGTTTAGGAGTGATAAGGGAAGAATTTGTTTGTTTGTCAGTTAAACTCATTGATGGTGATGTGTGTCAGGGCTCTTTATATCACTGTAAGCAATTGCAGACACCTGTGCTAATTAGTTTGGCAGGTGTGTTCAATGAAAGGCAAGACTACTTAAGAAGGCTGTCTCACATTATTAAGCAGTCTACATTTTCTGCCAAAATGGGAAAGAAAAAGGATGTGTCGGCTGCTGAGAAGCAACAAATTGTGGAGTGTTTAGGTCAAGGCATGACTACAATCAACATTGTGCGATGATCAGGATGAAGTGTCTTGGCAATCAAGAAGTATGTAGCTGATTCACAGTACACATGTGTGCGTGCTGATAAGGGCAAATTGAGGACTCTTTCCTACAGGCAATTACGTCAGGTTAAAAGAGCAGCGGCAAAAAAGCCTTGTCATAGCAGCAGACAAGTTTTTGAAGCTGCTGGTGCCTCCAACGTCCCCCGAACAACAAGATGCAGGGTCCTTCAGAGGTTTGCAGCTGTGCATACGCCATCCTGTCGACCTCCTCTATCCACTTCACACAAGCAGAAATGGCTCCAGTGGGCCAACCATTACATGAAGATTGATTTCAAAACTGTTTTGTTCACGGATGAGTGCCGTGCAGCGCTCGATGGTCCAGATGGATGGAGTGGAGGATGGCTGGTTGATGGACACCCCACGCAAACACGGCTACAGCGCCAACAAGGAGGAGGTGGAGTAATGTTTTGGGCTGGAATCATGGGGAGAGAGATTGTCGGCCCCTTTAGGATCCCTGAAGGCACTGAAGATGAACTCCATAATGTATGTGGATTTTCTCAAACAGCAGTTCCTGCCATGGTTCAAGAAGAAGAACCGTGTATTTCACAGCAAGATCATTTTTTTGCATGATAATGCACCATCTCATGCTGCACATAAAACATCTGCATCTCTGGCTGATATGGGCATAAAAGGGGACAAACTTATGGTGTGACCCCCATTCTCCCCTGACCTCTACCCGATTCAGAACCTCTGGAGCATCATCAAAAGAAGTGTCTATGATGGCTGGAGGCAGTTCACATCTAAGCAACAGCTCTGGGAGGGTATTCTGTCCTCATGCAAAACAATTGAAGCAGAAACCATCCAAAACCTGACAAATTCAATGGACGAGAGAGTTCAGAAGCTCCTTTCGAACAAGGGGTCCTATGTGAAAATGTTACATCACCTAGAATAAAGTTTTGAGTTGAAAACTGTTTGATTTCAGTTTCTAATAACCTGCTAATGCTTATAATTTCAAAAATGACCATTTTTTTGGTCTTTATTAAGATGAAAAGGTTATTCGAAAAGTTTGGGGGATCTAAGAGTGTGGCAACCCAGTAGTCATGATTACTTCGAATTCTGACAATATGAGGGTCATGTTGCAGGTAGTGCAGCAAGAAGGCACTTATGTGTCTTGCGCATCTCGGAGCCCCAAAATTATTTTCCGGGCTAGATGCAGCTAAAAATTATTATTAATTTTAAATCTGGTGGAGCTTAGTATAGATGGCCTAATAGGATCAGTGCTGCACACTGCTATAAAGCCCAAATTATTTTCCAGTCAAGATACAGATAAACATGATTAGTAATTTTAAATCTGGTGGAGCTTATTAAAGATGGCCTAATAGAATCAGTGCTGCACACTGCTACAAAGCCCAATTTATTTTCCAGCCAAGATACAGATAAACATGATTAGTAATTTGAAAGCTTAAAACGGTTGGTAGGGTGATTTTAACCAATCATCAAGCTTTTACTCTCCCCAGTATGATACAGGGGTAGAAAAGTCGTTTCGGATCCATGATTTGTTCATCTTTATGAACGTGAGTCTGTCTACATTATCAGTGGAGAGCCGCGTGCGCTTATCTGTCAGCACACCACCAGCAGCGCTGAACACACGTTCAGACAGAACGCTGGCTGCGGGGCATGACAAGATCTCCAAGGCGTAAGTGGCTAGCTCCGGCCATTTATCCAGATTGGAAACCCAAAAAGAGCAAGGGTCCAGTGACACAGTCATGGCTTCAATGTTTACTTGGAGATACTCCTGTACCATCGTCTCTAGGCGTTGACTATGTGTCAGACTTCTTGTCTCCTGTGGCCTTGCAAAGGATGGGCTAAAAAAGTGGTGAAATGATTCCGCAAAATTGATGTTACCAGCAGATACTGTGGTTCTGTTACGGTTTGAGTGCTGAACACTTGACGGTCCCACGGTTGGCAAGTTGGAACTGTGAGATTCACTACGTGCACCACTGGTGTTTTGTGGAAAAGCACATGTAAGATTCTGCAACAGTCTCTGCTGATACTCCTGCATGCGTGCATCCCTTTCTATGGCAGGAATAATTTATGCAAATTTACTTTTGTACCGGGGATCTAACAGTGTGGCAACCCAGTAGTCAGGATTATTTCTAATTCTCACAATTCGAGGGTCATGTTGCAGGTAGTGCAGCAAGAAGGCACTCATGTGTGTTGCGCATCCAGGAGCACCAAGTCCCTGTTGTGTTGGTGGCGAGGTAACAATCATGCTTCCTTCCTCTGTCCTCTCCCCCCAACCTCGCACAACAGAAATGTTATCAAGGTCTCCTTCATCTGTTGAGTCTTCCATCAGTTCGTCCTCCACTTCTTCCTGGGCTCCTGCACCTTCCTCACTAGTTTGGCTGCAACCATGCGCCCTGGTAAAGCCATCTCCCCCACCCTCACATGCCTGCCGCCTTGGTGCTGCCGACCGTCTGGACCTTGCAGATGTTAGCCCTTCCGCATACAACTCCTCCTCCTCTACTTCCTCCACCTCCTCTTGTGCCACCACCTGACTCCGAATTCTGTTTAACATGTGCTCCAGCATGTAAATCACCAGAATAGTCATGCTGATAATGGCATCGTCAGCACTAAACATCTTCGTCGCCATTTCAAAACTGTGCAAAAGGGTGCATAGGTCCCTGATCTGAGACCACTCCTCCAGCGTGATTTGCCCCACCTCTGGATCTCGTTGGCCCAGGCTATACGTCAGAATGTATTGCACCAGGGCTTGTCGGTGCTGCCACAGTCGCTGCAAAATGTGCAGAGTTGAATTCCACTGGGTAGGCACATCGCATTTTAGCCGGTGAAGTGGCAGGCCCAACGACTTCTGTAGAGATGTAAGTCGCTGAGCTGCGGGATGCGAACGGCGGAAGTGAGCACACAGCGACCGTGCCCTCTGCAGAAGGCCATCTAGTCTGGGATAGTGGGCTAAAAATTGCTGGACAACCAGGTTCAACACGTGAGCCATACATGGCACGTGTGTGACATTGCCCCGGCGAAGGGCCGCACCCAGGTTTGCAGCATTGTCGCACACGGCCTTCCCTGGTTTCAGGTCCAGTGGAGACAACCATTCATGAAATTGGTTCTCCAGAGCTGACCACAACTCCTCAGCTGTGTGACTCACATTTCCCAGAGATTTCAAAGTAAAAACCGCCTGATGACGTTGAGCCCTACTGCCAGCATAGTAAGGAGGTGTGCAGGATCCCTTCTGCGCAGTTAGAAAGCTTGTGGCATGACCAGACAGGCTTTGGGTGCAGGTGGAAGACCGAGAGGAGGTTGAGGAGGCAGAAGCAGTGGAGGAACTTTGACATAAAGAGGATTGACGCACAACTCGTGGGGACGGCAAGACTTGGACAGCAGCCCCTTGTCCTGCTGTCACCATAGTTACCCAGTGCCCAGTCAGCGGCATGTAACGCCCCTGTCCATGCCTACTCGTCCAAGTGTCTGTGGTGAAATGCACCCTGTCACACACAGAGTTTCTCAAAGAAGCGGTTATGTTGTGTGCGACATGCTGGTGGAGCGCAGGCACACCTTTCTTTGAGAAGTAGTGCCGACTGGGCATCTGGTACTGGGGCACTGCGACGGACATAAGGTCTCGAAAATCCTCTTTGTCCACCAGGCGGAAAGGCAGCATTTCTGTAGCCAAGAGCTTGCAGATGGTGAAATTCAACCTCTTAGCTTTCTCATGGCTAGGAGGAAATGGTCTTTTACTTGTCCACATCTGAGGGACCGAGGGCTGGCTATTGTGCTTAGACGGGGTTGATAAGGGTGTCCCCGGCAAACTGCCGGTCTGTGAGGAAGATGCAGGCGGACATGTTAGGTTGCCTTGATCCAAAGGTGGTGCTATCGATGTCGGACAGCGCTCAACACCAGCTTGTGTTACCACCTCCATAGAAAATGATGACCTGCCAATCACGCTGGCTGTTGCGGGTAAAGAGGTGGCAGGTCTGCGCCCCAAAACAGGTGTGACTGCTGTCCCCCCAGTCACAGAGGATGAAGAGGCCGCGGATGCACAAGATATGGCAGACGGTGGTTGGCCCGGCCGGCTAGGCCGCATTGTAGCACACTGAGCTTCCCACTGCAACTTATGCTTCATGTCCATGTGCCGGTTCATGCATGAAGTACTCAAACTATGAATTTTTTGGCCTCTACTTAGCTTTTGCTGACAAATGTTACAGATAACACTTGTTGGGTCATCTTTATCGATCTGAAAAAATGCCCATGCTATGCAAGGCTTAGCACCCATGCGACCTGAAGAGCCACCACGACTTGTGGTGAGAGGCAGAGTTGTGTTTGAGGATGCAGTTGTTGACGTGCTTCCAGTACTACGTCTCTGTCCAGGAAGGCGCAACCTGACCTCGTCGTCACTAGCATCTTCATCCACCTCCTCTGCTGACCTCATCTCTTGGCTGACTGTGACTCATACTCAGACGGGCAGCTGGAGATTTGGGAGCTGTGAGGAAGCAAGTGCGATTGGGGTGACACCTTTGAGGACTGGAGTATTTGTGATGTTGAAGTTGATGTGGAGGAGAGCCAACTGAAATGAGCACTTGATATCCGTTGAAGCACCTGCTGTTTTTGTGCCTCATCTGGAATTTGTAGCGATTGGCGTGGCCGTAAGAAAGGGATCTTATCACATTGTCCGCTAAAAGAAGTAGACATTTTAGTTTGGCTGGAAGATGGTCTTTCTTCTGCAGATGTTGCTTTAACACCTACCCCAAGGACACAACCTTTTTTCCCCTTCCCAACATGCCTATTCCCCTTTCCACCAGCAGCAGGCCTTTTTCCACTCATTTTGGTGGTTAACTAATTAACAACTCTGGAGTTGTTTGCACAAAAAAACAATGGATGGGAACCGAGCAGAGCTGAGTGGCCAAACTGTGGTATTAGGCCAAAACTATTGGCTGGGTTAGATGCAGAAAAAAATTATATTCAATTTGCAACCTGATGGAGGTTAGTATAGATGGACTAATAGAACAAGTCCCACACACAGCTAGAAGCCCAAATATTTTTTCAGAGGTAGATGCAGAAAAAAATTATATTCAGTTTGCAACCTGATGGAGGTCAGTATAGATGGACTAATAGAGAAAGTCCCACACACTGCTAGAAGGCCAAATATTTTTTCAGAGCTAGATGCAGATATAAATTATTTTTAATTTGCAACCTGATGGAGGTCAGTATAGATGGACTAATAGAGAAAGTCCCACACACTGCTAGAAGGCCAAATATTTTTTCAGAGCTAGATGCAGAAAAAAATTATATTCAGTTTGCAACCTGATGGAGGTCAATATAGATGGACTAATAGAACAAGTCCCACACACAGCTAGAAGGCCAAATATTTTTTCAGAGGTAGATGCAGATAAAAATTATTTTTAATTTGCAGCCTGATGGAGGTCAGTTTAGATGGACTAATAGAGAAAGTCCCACACACTGCTAGAAGGCCAAATATTTTTTCAGAGCTAGATGCAGACAAAAAATTATTTTTAATTTGCAACCTGATGGAGGTCAGTATAGATGGACTAATAGAGAAAGTCCCACACACTGCTAGAAGGCCAAATATTTTTTCAGAGCTAGATGCAGAAAAAAATTATATTCAGTTTGCAACATGATGGAGGTCAGTATAGATGGACTAATAGAACAAGTCCCACACACAGCTAGAAGGCCAAATATTTTTTCAGAGGTAGATGCAGATAAAAATTATTTTTAATTTGCAGCCTGATCGAGGTCAGTATAGATGGACTAATAGAGAAAGTCCCACATACTGCTAGAAGGCCAAATATTTTTTCAGAGCTAGATGCAGACAAAAAATTATTTTTAATTTGCAACCTGATGGAGGTCAGTATAGATGGACTAATAGAGAAAGTCCCACACACTGCTAGAAGGCCAAATATTTTTTCAGAACTAGATGCAAATATAAATTAATTTTAATTTGCAACCTGATGGAGGTCATTATAGATGGACTAATAGAGAAATTCCCACACACTGCTAGAAGGCCAAATATTTTTTCAGAGGTAGATGCAGAAAAAAATTATATTTAGTTTGCAACCTGATGGAGGTCTGTATAGATGGATTAATAGAACAAGTCTCACACACAGCTAGAATCCCAATATTTTTTCAGAGGTAGATGCAGAAAAAAAATATATTCAGTTTGCAACCTGATGGAGGTCAGTATAGATGGACTAATAAAGAAAGTCCCACACACTGCTAGAAGGCCAAATATTTTTTCAGATCTAGATGCAGACAAAAAATTATTTTTAATTTGCAACCTGATGGAGGTCAGTATAGATGGACTAATAGAGAAAGTCCCACACACTGCTAGAAGGCCAAATATTTTTTCAGAGCTAGATGCAGAAAAAAATTATATTCAATTTGCAACCTGATGGAGGTCAGTATAGATGGACTAATAGAACAAGTCCCACACACAGCTAGAAGGCCAAATATTTTTTCAGAGGTAGATGCAGATAAAAATTATTTTTAATTTGCAGCCTGATGGAGGTCAGTATAGATGGACTAATAGAGAAAGTCCCACACACTGCTAGGAGGCCAAATATTTTTTCAGAGCTAGATGCAGACAAAAAATTATTTTTAATTTGCAACCTGATGGAGGTCAGTATAGATGGACTAATAGAGAATGTCCCACACACTGCTAGAGGGCCAAATATTTTTTCAGAGCTAGATGCAGAAAAAAATTATATTCAGTTTGCAACCTGATGGAGGTCAGTATAGATGGACTAATAGACAAGTCCCACACACAGCTAGAAGGCCAAATATTTTTTCAGAGGTAGATGCAGCTAAAAATTATTTTTAATTTGCAGCCTGATGGAGGTCAGTATAGATGGACTAATAGAACAAGTCCCACACACTGCTAGAAGGCCAAATATTTTTTCAGAGCTAGTTGCAGAAAAAAATTATTTTCAGTTTGCAACCTGATGGAGGTCAGTATAGATGGACTAATAGAACAAGTCCCACACACTGCGAGAAGCCCAAATATTTTTTCAGAGCTAGATGCAGAAAAAATAATATTCAATTTGCAACCTGATGGAGGTCAGTATAGATGGACTAATAGAATGATGCTATGCCCAAAGGATTTTACTTCACTAGGTGCAGTAAAAAAATTGGTATTCTATACACAGGTGGTATATCTTGCAACGCAGATAGGCTACTCCACTGACTAACACACTCTGCAATAGGCCAAAAAGGATTAGCTTTGCTAGATTCAGCCAAATGCTGTGAAAAAAACTTGCACAGCACTGGCACAGACCTGCCTGGCAAAAACTGATAGGAACTGATGTAACCTAGTCCTG
The DNA here is from genome assembly GCF_046119375.1 of Phyllobates terribilis. Taxonomy (NCBI): domain Eukaryota; kingdom Metazoa; phylum Chordata; class Amphibia; order Anura; family Dendrobatidae; genus Phyllobates; species Phyllobates terribilis. Next base: position 8,506,085 of record NW_027362792.1, read on the forward strand.
AAAAGGACTGCAATTACAATTAGTCTTTACTCCCACAATCTATCTATTTAAGAGCACAGACCTGCCTTATAAAAGTCGTAGGAAATGCTGTAACCTAGTTCTTAAAAGGACTGCAATCACAACTATTCCCTACTCCCAAGCTATCTGTAGATTTGTGCGAAAATTGGCTTGAAAGTAACAAGGTATAGCGCACACTGCAACAGCGGTGCCGTCTAACACGCAGCTGCAGCAGTGAGAACATGGTGGCGACGGCGAAAATGGCTTGGTCTTATAGGGCAAGGACATGTGACATACACTGCCAATGATACATGCCCTTGCTTGTGTGAAAAAAAGCACTTCGCTCCGTGTGTGCGCTGCTGATAGGCTGACAGATTGCACTTCCCCACTGTAAATGCGGGAAAGAGAAAAAAAAATGGAGATCTTCATTATTCCTGCAGAGATCCATCCCCTGCCCCTCCCCCCACCCCGCTGTACACTCAAACTGCGTATTAACATTAATTTTCATCATTACTGAGAAAAAATCCAGTTATGATTTTGGTGCACAAACAGTTACCGAAAATAACCTCGAACAGCCGAATTTTTCTCAAATCGTTCGTGTTCGCCGAACGGCTCGAACACCGACCAAAACAGCTCGAATTTGAGATTGGCGAACAGTTCGAGTCGAACAATGCTCATCTCTATTCGTAATTTCTCGTCCATGGTTAAGCCTCTCACAGACATGACTAAAAAGGGGACGGATTTTTCTAGGTGGTCTGACAAGGCTTGTCAAGCATTCTCCTCCTTGAAAAAATGTTTTGCCTCGGCACCCATACTCATTCAACCTGATGCGTCACAGCCATTCATTGTAGAGGTAGACGCTTCCGAGGTAGGGGTGGGAGCTGTATTGTCACAAGGTTCGTCCCCTGGTAAGTGGCATCCGTGCGCCTTTTTCACTAAAAAATTGTCGTCCGCTGAGAGGAATTACGATGTCGGCAATGGGGAACTCTTGGCCATTAAGTTAGCTTTTGAGGAGTGGCGCCATTTTTTAGAGGGGGCAGTCCATCCGGTCACCGTCATCACAAGAACCTGCTATATCTTTAGTCTGCGAAACGTCTGAATCCCAGACAAGCTAGGTGATCATTGTTTTTTACCAGGTTTAATTTTGTCGTTACATATCGTCCTGGGTCAAAAAATGTAAAGGCGGATGCCTTATCTCGTAGTTTCCCTGGGGCCGGGAATACGGACGACCCGATTCCTATCCTTCAGGAGGGGGTGGTGGTTTCGGCAGTATGCTCTGAGCTTGAGGAGGAGGTATTGGAGGCTCAGGGGGACGCCCCTGTTGGACCTCTGGGGAGACTGTTTGTTCCAGATCAGTTGCGACAAAAGGTGATCGAGTCACACCATAACTCAGTTTTTGCAGGACACCCGGGGAGTAAAGCAATTGTGGATCTCCTCTCGCGTCGGTTTTGGTGGCCTAACTTACATAAGGAGGTGGTAACTTTTGTCGCGTCCTGTGGGGTTTGTGCGCGCTCTAAGACCTCACATACCCGTCCGTCTGGGGCCCTCTTACCTTTGAAGATCCCGGAGCGTCCTTGGACTCATCTGTCTATGGACTTTATTACGGACCTCCCTCCGTCTTCGGGTAAAACGGTCATACTCGTTGTAGTGGACAGGTTCAGCAAGATGGCACATTTTATCGCTCTTCCTGCTCTTCCTAATGCTAAAACTCTTGCGCAGGTGTTCATTGGGGAGATTGTGAGGCTTCACGGGGTACAATCCGAGGTGGTGTCAGATCGGGGGTCTCAGTTTGTGTCCAAATTCTGGAAGGCGTTTTGTACACGGCGGGGGATGCATTTATCGTTCTCATCGGCTTTTCATCCTCAGACCAATGGTCAGACGGAACGTATGAACCAGAGCTTGGAGACATATCTCCGGTCTTTTGTGTCAGAGAACCAGGAGGACTGGGCTTCTTTCTTACCTCTGGCAGAGTTTGCTCTTAATAATAGGCGGAGCGAGTCCACTGGTAAGTCCCCGTTTTTTGGGGCATATGGTTTTCACCCCCAGTTTTGTACTTTCAGTAGGGGGGGCTCTTCGGGGGTTCCTGAGGAGGAACGATTTTCCTCATCACTCGCTTCAGTATGGAGAGGGGTGCTGAAGAATCTGAATACTATGGGGAACCGATACAAACGTATGGCTGATAGGAGGAGAGTGTCTGGTCCGGACCTAAGTGTGAACGATCGGGTACGGTTGTCAACCAGGAATATAAAACTTAAGGTTCACTCCTGGAAACTGGGTCCCAGGTTCATCGGGCCGTACAGGATCAGTTCTATAATTAATCCGGTGGCATTCCGTCTTGACCTCCCCCCTACGTTTAAAATTCACAACGTGTTCCACAGATCATTGCTTAAGAGGTATGTGGCGCCTGTGGTACCGTCACCTTTACCTCCTCCTCCAGTGGTGGTCAATGGTAACTTGGAGTTCCAGGTATCGAGGGTCATCGATTCACGCTTTAATCGCCGGTCCCTTCAGTACCTGGTTCATTGGAAGGGGTATGGTCCTGAGGAGAGGATGTGGGTTCCTGCGTCGGATATTAACGCAGACCGATTAGTTCGGGCCTTCCACACGACTCACCCGGATAAACCTGGCCCTGAGGGTCCGGAGGCCCCTCGTAGAAGGGGGGGTACTGTCACGGGTGTGTCGCCACGAAGATCGTCACGATTACACAGCCTGACTTCTCGCAGCTGAGTTTTTGGTGCTTTGTGTTTTTCGGCAGTAAGGGAGTTAACTCTCTCTCTCTCTGTGCTAGACGCCTCGCCCAGCTGCAATCAATGTTGCTGTAGTGGAACTCCTTCTAATGCCTGCCGGTCTGTTAGGGAAGTGTCAGTGAAAGCATTTCATGCAGACTAACAGAGCGGATCGTGGTATTTGGAGTTTCAGAGCTAAGTGTATTTGGAGTGTTTTTTCCCTTCATTTATCTCCTTTCCCGTTGGTGTTCCCTCTGTTGTAGTTGTGTAGTTTTTGTATGCAAGGTGGTTTTGGTTTTACCCTTGTACTGTCTCGTTCGTCTAAGTACTGAGTGTGGGCATATTATTACCTGTCCCCTTTTGTTGTGATCAGGGGTCCTTCTCAGGACTAAATTACTTAGGTTCAGGGATCCTCAGGAGGTAGGGGTTACGCTGGCGGCCTGAACCTCTGTACCTTCAACAGTACCTCCAGGTAGAGGGATTAGTCAGGGCCCCAGCTTAGGGTCAGCTTAGGCCCCCTACCTCCAGTACACAGAGACAGCGTGACAGACACACCTGGACACTGCAAGGCTCGGTGCCCTGGAACAGAGATGGATGGCCCGCCTGTCCAACATTGAATTCACCATCAAATACCGGGCAGGACGCTCAAATGCCAACGCGGATGCCCTGTCTAGAATGCCGAACTTACCGGACGTAGGGGAAGATCCAGAAGATCTGGAAGAAGTTGAGCTCCCTGCGTTCCACCGTCATGGGATTACCCTGTATTCCCACCGTGTGAAGGACAGGCGCTCCGTGACGTTCAATCCCTTGCCCCACTATAACTAGGCGGAGACGCAAGACAATGATCCCGCAGTCCATTTGGTGAAGGAAATGCTGACCCAGGCCGATGCCCGTCTTGACCCAGATGCTCCGGAGGAGACCAAGCAACTGTGGAAGGAGAAAAGTAAGTTGTTCCTCTACAGGGAGAAGCTGTGCCGGAGAATGATTAACTCTCGAACACATGAGTTGAACTGGCAGATAGTGGTCCCAAGACGAGACGCGGCTATGGTTCTGGAGGCATACCACAACGGAGCAGGGCATTTCGGATGAAAGAAGCTGGAGTTCTTGTTGCGTGAACGGTTCTACTGGGTAGGCATGAGAGGAGCCATCGAGAGGTGGTGCAGAGACTGTGGCCCATGCCACCTCAGAAGAAAAGACCGAGCCAGCCAGAAGACTCCCCTGCAGCCCATCATCACCAGACAGCCACTGGAACTGGTAGCCCTGGACCATGTGAAACTGGCTCCAAGCAGATCTGGGTATGTCTACGCCCTCACAATCGTAGATCATTACTTCCGGTTCCTGGTGGTGGTGCCGGTCAAGGACTTAACGGCTCAAACAGCAGCTAGAGCCTTCCAGCAGCACTTCTGCCATCCACACGGGTACCCGGACCAAGTGTTGACAGACCAAGGACCAGCCTTCGAAGCGGAGGTCTTCCAGGAGTTCTGCAAACTGTATGGCTGCAAGAAGATAAGAATAACGCCCTATCACCCTCAAACCAATGGACTCTGCGAGAAGATGAACCAGGTGGTGATAGATCTGCTAAAAACATTGCCCCTGGAAGAACGCAGTCTGTGGCCTGAGAAACTGCCCGATCTGGTGGACCTGTATAACCACATCCCTGTAGGTTCCACCAACTGTAGGCTTACCTAATGAGAGCAAGACCTGGTAAGCTGCCTTTTGACCTGGATATGGGAGTCCTGACGCCTGAGGACACCTCGCCAGAGGCAGACTGGGATACAGAACGGCAGCAGCAGAAACGGAAAGTACAGGAGAGCGTCGAGCGAAGTCTGTCTCAAGCTAGAGAAAGGCAAGAGAAGGCTTATAACCAGTATGCTCCCGCTGTTCCCCTGGTACCTGGAGAGCAGGTCTTGAAGAGGAAGAGGCGGCTCCACAAGTTGGACGACCAGTGGGAGAAGGACCCGTACACCGTACTGCCATCAAGCCATGAGAACTCAAAAATCTGCGTAATCAGTAAGGATGGAGGAGAAACCACAGCCATTGTCTCCAGAGACCACCTGAAGAAGTGTCCCGAGCAGCTGCAAAGCCCTGAAGAAGATCAAGGAAACCCTCAACCCGCAGAGGAAAGGGGAGAAATGATCAGTACCGTACTTGGAGACTTCCCCCGGTCTTGGACACAAGTAAACGACGCTGTCATGGTACCCGTCCTCACCTTTCTCCAGCCAGCCCTGCAAGTGCCTACAGAGGAACCGGTAGAGCTGCAAGAGCAGCTGGCCCAAGAGGCAAAAGAGTCCACACCAGCAGTACAGGAGGATCAACCCTCTGCTAGTAGAGAGCCTGCCATGCCCCTAGTGAGCCAAAGAGTGAGCAGACAGCTGCCCAGCTTACCCATAACAGCTCCTACACCCTGTAGTGCAAAACCAGTTAGTGAGCTCCGTAGGTCCACTAGAGTCACTAGAGGTCAGATGCCCGCTCGCTGGAGAATCTAAACTAATGCACTGTGAATTTATCTGCTAGCTGTTTATGGTTTATGTTTGTTGCCTGTTATTAATTATGTTTCTCAGTTACCCTGCAGATTTTTATGGACTAACAGGTTATGGACGCTAGATAACCGGAACAGTTTTGTAGATAGTTGCACCTTGGTGCCTCTTGCGAAGATGGCCGCGGAAGAGAAAACCTGTCTGGCGTGGCCTCCTTGCAGCCCAAAGTAGTTAGTCTACCCTTGCAGCCACGCCCAAGGACAACGCAATTGGTTTGCTTTGGACAGGTCCCATACTTCGCTTAAAGCTTCACCTTGGGTGATATGGACACCCGGTTGCGGACACGCCGTGACCTTTAAAGAATTAAAGCTTCTTGTAAATATGTTATTGTATTATTGTTATACCCTGTTATTATGTTTTAAAAATGTGTTTAGTCCCGGACTACTAAAATTCACTAGGGGGGAATGTGACACCCCAGGGGTCTGGTTGCCACAGTAATAGAGATATTATGTCTGAGAGCAAGTGGGATGTTTCTCTGGTCAGGAGTCCTAAGCATGCAACACTGCCCGCCCAGACCTGGGAGGGGAGGAATCTGCCCTTATAAACTGGGTCTGGGGCGGGATTAGGAGAGACAGAGACAGAGCCTGCAAAACAAGCAGAGCAGTCAGAGCTTAGAGTGAAGCTACAGACACAGCAAAAGATACATCAGGAGCTCTGTAGGAGCAGAGGCAGAAGGCCAGGGGCTTTGAGCAGAGATATAGCTCGCCCTGGCTGAAGCTACTAAAACCGGACACAGGAGTCCGAGGCTGTGGGGACTGATATTTACCAAGCAGCAGAAACCAGCCGGCAGGGGATTCCAGGTCCTCTGGCCATAGAAGCCCGGAGGCTCAGTCACAAAGAAGGGACCAGTGCCGCCATCCAGGAGCGGAGGCTAACAGAAGGCCCCAAGTCACCAGCCATACAGGTGAGCACTACACGTTATACTCAGGGACATGGTCTACTTGTAACCGCTGACAGCAAGGTAGCCAGGAAGAGTGCAGATAAACAGGGAGGCCTACAACTCCACCTGGCCAGGGGAACTCCTGCTTGCTCGCAGACTGACCAGGCCCCTTATACTAGCCAGTACTCCCGGGAGGGTCTGCCTTGTACCATCAGTAAAGACCCTGAACTGCACCTCACGTCTCTGTGATTCCTTGCCGCACAAGCACCATTAGCACTGGGACCCTCACACCATCACTCCCATCATCTCTCACATTAGCTGCCCTGAGGCAATACTTCTCCCGTGGGGAGTTATCCCATACTCGGCTGCGCAAACAACATCAGCCTCAGCGGTCGCCAGCGCAGCGGCGGTCCCCGCTGACCGCAATCCACAAGTGGCGTAGTCGGACATTTGCTATACATTAAGACTGCCACTGGTTTGACCACCCTGGGCACGGACCGGGTCACCACCACATGGAGACTAGAACCGCCAGCTTTCTACAACAGGCCCGGTTCCGGGTTCTCCTGCACAACACAGGCCCAGGGGGCGCGTCATGCGCGTCTTTTCAAAAGGAATAAAATGGGGAGGGAAAGGTTAGATTTTAAAAACAAAAATCCAAATGACAATAGCAGAAGCCAGAATGTCAATGGAACTGGGGATTCCCATCTAGTCTCCCACAAAGGTACTTACCTGGCCTCAAGCTGCATAGCAGCTGCAATCTGATGAGGGCAGGCACATTCAGCTTAGAATGGCCGTTGGCATTCAGATGTTACAGGTACGCATCTTTTCCAAATGAATAAAATGGGGAGGGAAAGGTTTGATTTTGAAAACAAAAATCCAAAAATCCAAATGACAATAGCAGCAGCCAAAATGTCAATGGAACTAGGGACTCCAAGCCAGTCTCCCATGACAGTTCTTGCCCAACCTCAAGCTACGTAGCAGCTGCGATCTGACGAGGTCAGGCACATTCAGCTTATAATGGCCGTTGACCTGCAGATGTCTCATGTGCGCATCTTTTCAAAAGGAATAAAATGGGGAGGGAAAGGTTAGATTTTAAAAACAAAAATCCAAAAATCCAAATGACATTACCAGCAGCCAAAATATCAATGGAATCGGGGATTCCCAGCCAGTCTCCCATGCTGGTACTTGCCCAGCCTCAATCTGCATAGCAGCTGCAATCTGATGAGGGAAGGCACATTCAGCTCAGAATGGCTGATGATGAGCAGATATCACATGTGCGTGTGACACCCCAGGGGTCTGGTTGCCACAGTAATAGAGATATTATGTCTGAGAGCAAGTGGGAGGTTTCTCTGGTCAGGAGCCCTAAGCATGCAACACTGCCCGCCCAGACCTGGGAGGGGAGGAATCTGCCCTTATAAACTGGGTCTGGGGCGGGATTAGGTGAGACAGAGACAGAGCCTGCAGAACAAGCAGAGCAGTCAGAGCCTAGAGTGAAGCTGCAGACACAGGAAAAGATACATCAGGAGCTCTGTAGCAGCAGAGGCAGAAGGCCAGGGGCTGTGAGCAGAGATATAGCTCGCCCTGGCTGAAGTTACTAAAACCGGACACAGGAGTCCGAGGCTGTGGGGACTGATATATACCCAGCAGCAGAAACCAGCCGGCAGGGGATTCCAGGTCCTCTGGCCATAGAAGCCCGGAGGCTCAGTCACAAAGAAGGGACCAGCGCCGCCATCCAGGAGCGGAGGCTAACAGAAGGCCCCAAGTCACCAGCCATACAGGTGAGCACTACACGTTATACTCAGGGACATGGTCTACTTGTAACCGCTGACAGCAAGGTAGCCAAGAAGAGTGCAGATAAACAGGGAGGCCTACAACTCCACCTGGCCAGGGGAACTCCTGCTTGCTCGCAGACTGACCAGGCCCCTTATACTAGCCAGTACTCCCGGGAGGGTCTGCCTTGTACCATCAGTAAAGACCCTGAACTGCACCTCACGTCTCTGTGATTCCTTGCCGCACAAGCACCATTAGCACTGGGACCCTCACACCATCACTCCCATCATCTCTCACATTAGCTGCCCTGAGGCAATACTTCTCCCGTGGGGAGTTATCCCATACTCGGCTGCGCAAACAACATCAGCCTCAGCGGTCGCCAGCGCAGCGGCGGTCCCCACTGACCGCAATCCACAAGTGGCGTAGTCGGACATTTGCTATACATTAAGACTGCCACTGGTTTGACCACCCTGGGCACGGACCGGGTCACCACCACATGGAGACTAGAACCGCCAGCTTTCTACAACAGGCCCGGTTCCGGGTTCTCCTGCACAACACAGGCCCAGGGGGCGCGTCATGCGCGTCTTTTCAAAAGGAATAAAATGGGGAGGGAAAGGTTAGATTTTAAAAACAAAAATCCAAATGACAATAGCAGCAGCCAAAGTTTCAACAGAACTGGGGATTCCCAGCCAGTTTTCCATTCCAGTACTTGCCCAACCTCAAGCTGTTTAGCGGCTGTGATCTGACGAGGGAAGGCACATTCAGCTTTGTATGGCCATTAACATGCAGATGTCACATGTGCGCGTCTTTTCAAAAGGAATGAAATGGGGAGGGAAATGTAAGATTTTACAAACAAAAATCCAAATGACAATTCCCTGGGGATTCCCAGCCAGTCTCCCACGCTGGTACTGGCCCAGCCTCAAGCTGCGTAGCTGCTGCAATCTGAGGAGAGAAGGCACATTCAACTTAGAATGGCTTTTGACGTGCAAGAGTCACATGTGCGCGTCTTTTCAAAAGGAATAAAATGGGGAGAGAAAGGTTATAAATTAAACAACAAAAATCCAAATGACAATAGCAGCAGCCAAAATGTCAATGGATCCAGGGATTCCCAGAGAGTCTCCCATGCTGGTACTTGCCCAGCCTCAAGCTGTGTAGCGGCTGTAATCTGACGAGAGCAGGCACATTCAGCTTAGAATGGCCATTGACGTGCAGATGTCACATGTGCGGGTCTTTTCAAAAGGAATAAAATGGGGAGGGAAAGGTTAGATTAAAAAAAAAAAAAATCCAAAAGACAATAGCAGCAGCCAAAATGTCAACGTAACCAGGAATTCTCAGCCAATTTCCCATGCAGGTACTTTCCCGGCCTCAAGCTGCGTAGCGGCTACGTTCTTATGAGAGAAGGCACATTCGGCTTAGAATGGCCATTGACATGAAGATGTCACATGTGCGTGTCTTTTCAAAAGGAATATAATGGGGAGGGAAAGGTTAGATTTTAAAAACAGAAATCCAAAAATCCAAATGACAATAGCAGCAGCCAAAATGTGAACAGACCCGGGGATTCCCAGCCAGTCTCCCACGCTGGTACTGGCCCAGCCTCAAGCTGCGTAGCTGCTGCAATCTGAGGAGAGAAGGCACATTCAACTTAGAATGGCTTTTGACGTGCAAGAGTCACATGTGCGCGTCTTTTCAAAAGGAATAAAATGGGGAGAGAAAGGTTATAAATTAAACAACAAAAATCCAAATGACAATAGCAGCAGCCAAAATGTCAATGGATCCACTGATTCCCAGAGAGTCTCCCATGCTGGTACTTGCCCAGCCTCAAGCTGTGTAGCGGCTGTAATCTGACGAGGGCAGGCACATTCAGCTTAGAATGGCCATTGACGTGCAGATGTCACATGTGCGGGTCTTTTCAAAAGGAATAAAATGGGGAGGGAAAGGTTAGATTAAAAAAAAAAAAAATCCAAAAGACAATAGCAGCAGCCAAAATGTCAACGTAACCAGGAATTCTCAGCCAATTTCCCATGCAGGTACTTTCCCGGCCTCAAGCTGCGTAGCGGCTACGTTCTTATGAGAGAAGGCACATTCGGCTTAGAATGGCCATTGACATGAAGATGTCACATGTGCGTGTCTTTTCAAAAGGAATATAATGGGGAGGGAAAGGTTAGATTTTAAAAACAGAAATCCAAAAATCCAAATGACAATAGCAGCAGCCAAAATGTGAACAGACCCGGGGATTCCCAGCCAGTCTCCCATGCTGGTACTTGCGCAGCCTCAAGCTGCATAGCAGCTGCAATCTGACAAGGGGAGCCACATTCCGCTTAGAATGGCGGTTGACGTGCAAATGTCACATGTGCGTGTCTTTTCAAAAGGAATAAAATTGGGAGGGATGGGTTAGATTTTAAATAAAAAATCCAAAAATCCAAAAATCCAAAAATCCAAATGACAATAGGACCAGCCAAAATGTCAATGGAACAGGGGATTCCCAGCTAGTTAAACATGCTGGTACTTGCCTGGCCTCAAGCTGTGTAGCGTCTGCAATCTGACGAGGGCAGGCACAATCAGCTTAGAATGGCCATTGACGTGCAAATGTCACATGTGCTCGTCTTTTCAAAAGGAATAAAATGAGGAGGGAAAGGTTAGATTTTAAAAACAAAAATCCAAAAATTCAAAAATACAAATGACAATAGCAGCAGCCAAAATGTCAATGGAACCGCGGATTCTCAGCCAGTTTCCCATGCTGGTACTTGCCCATACTTAAGCTGCGTAGCGGCTGGCGATCTGATGAGAGAAGGCACACTCAGCTTAGAATGGCCATTGATATGCAGATGTCACATGTGTGTGTATTTTCAAAAAGGAATAAAATGGGGAGGGAAAGGTTAGATTTTAAAAACAAAAAATCCAAAAATCGAAATGACAATAGCAGCTGCCAATATGTTAATGAAAATAGGGATTCTCAGCCAGTCTCCCATGCTGGTACTTGCCCAGTCTCAAGCTGCGTAGCTGCTGCAATTTGATGAGGGCATGGACATTCTGCTTAGAATGCCCATTAACGAGCAGATGTCACATGTGCACGTCTTTTCAAAAGCAATAAAATGGGGAGGGAAAGGTGAGATTTTAAAAACAAAAATCCAAATGACAATAGCAGCAGCCAAAATGTCAACGAAAGCGGGGATTCCCTGTTTGTCTCCCATACCGGTACTTGCCCAGCCTCAAGCTGTGTAGCATCTGGAATCTGACAAGAGCAAGCACATTCAGCTTTGAATGGCCGTTGATGTACTGATGTCACATGTGCGCGTCTTTTCAAAAGGAATAAAACGGGGATTGAAAGGTTATATTTTAAAAACAAAAATCCAAAAATCCAAATGACAATAGCAACAGCCAAAATGTCAACAGTACCAGGGATTCCCAGCCCGACTCCCATGCCGGTACTTGCCCAGCATTAAGCAGCGTAGCAGCTGCGATCTGACGATGGCAGGCAAATTTAGTTTAGAATAGCTGTTGATGTGAAGATGTCACATGTGCATGTCTTTTCAAAAGGAATAAAATGGGGACGGAAAGGTTATATTTTGAAAACAAAAATCTAAAAATCCAAATGACAATAGCAACAGCCAAAAAGTCAACGGAACCAAGGATTCCCAGCCAGTCTCCCATGCTGGTACTTGCCCAGCCTCAAGCTGCGTAGTGGCTGTGATCTGATGAGGGCATCCACATTCAGCTTAGAATGCCCGTTGACGTGCAGATGTCACATGTGCGCGTCTTTTCAAAAGCAATAAAATGGGGAGGGAAAGGTTAGATTTTAAAAACAAAAATCCAAAATGACAATAGCAACAGCCAAAATGTTAACAGAACCAAGGATTCCCAGCCAGTCTCCCATGCTTGTACTTGCCCAGCCTCAAGCTGCGTAGTGGCTGCGATCTGACAAGGGAAAGCACATTCAGCTTAGAATGGCTGTTGACATGCTGATCCCACATGTGCGCGTCTTTTCAAAAGGAATAAAATGGGGACGAAAAGGTTAAATTTTAAAAACAAAAATCCGAAAATCCAAATGACAATAGCAGCATCCAAAATGTTAACGGAACCAAGGATTCCCAGCCAGTCTCCCATGCCGGTACTTTCCCAGGCTCAAGCTGCATAGCAGCTGCAATCTGATGATGGCAGGCACATTCAGTTTAGAATGGCCGTTAACTTGCAATTGTCACATGTGCGCTTTTTTTCAAAAGGAATGAAATGGGGAGGGAAAGGTTAGATTTTAAAAACAAAAATCCAAAAATCCAAATGACAATAGCAGCAGCCAAAATGTCAACAGAACCAGGGATTCTCAGCCGATCTCCCATGCCAGTACTTGCCCAACCTCAAGCTGCGTAGCAGCTGCGAACCGATGAGGGAAGGCACATACGGCTTAGAATGGCCATTGATGTGCAAATGTCACATGTGCACATCTTTTCAAAAGGAATAAAATGGGGAGGGAAACGTAAAATTTTAAAAACAAAAATCCAAATGACAATAGCAGCAGCCAAAATGTCAATGGAATTGGGGATTCTCAACCAGTCTCCCATGCCAGTACTTGCCCAGCATCAAGCTGCGCAGCGGCTGCAATCTGACGAGGGCAGGCACATTCAGCTTAGAATGGCCGTTGATGTGCAGATGTCACATGTGCGCGTCTTTTCAAAAGGAATAAAATGGGGAGGGAAAGATTAGATTTTAAAAACCAAAATCCAAAAATACAAATGACAATAGCAGCAGCCAAAAAGTCAATGGAACCGGGGATTTCCCATCCAGTCTCTCATACCAGTATTTGCTTGGCCTCAAGCTGCGTAGCGGCTGCGATCTGAAGAGAGCAGGCACTTGCAGCTTAGAATGGCAGCTGATATGCAGATGTCACATGTGTGCGTCTTTTCAAAAGGAATAAAATGGGGAGGGAAAGGTTAGATTTTTAAAACAAAAATCCAAAAATCCAAACATCCAAAAATCCAAAAATCCAAATGACAATAGCAGAAGCCAAAATGTCAATGGAACAGTGGCTTCCCAGCCAGTCTCCCATGCTGGTACTTGCCAAGCCTCAAGCTGCTGTGATCTGATGAGGGAAGGCACATTCGGCGTGGAACGGCCGTTGATGTGCAGATGTCACATGTACAGATATCACATGTGCGCATCTTTACAAAAGGAATAATATGGGGAGGAAAAGGTTACATTTTGAAAACAAAAATCCAAATGACAATAGCAGAAGCCAAAATGTCAATGGAACAGTGGCTTCCCAGCCAGTCTCCCATGCCAGTACTTGCCCCACCTCAATCTGCATAGAGGCTGCAATCTGACGAGGGAAGGAACATTCCACTTAGAATGGCCGCTAACGTGCAGAAGTCACATGTGCGCGTCTTTTCAAAAGGAATAAGATGGGGAGGGAACGTTAGATTTTAAAAACAAAAATCCAAAAATCCAAATGACAATAGCAGCAGCAAAAATGTCAACAGAATCGGGCATCCCAAGCTAGCCTCCCGCGCCGTTACTTACCCGGCCTCAAGCTGTGAAGCGGCTGCGATCTGACAAGGGCAGGCTCATTCAGCTTAGAATGGCCGTTGACATGCAGATGTCACATGTGCGCGTCTTTTCAAAACGAATAAAATGGGGGGGGAAAGGTTTGATTTTAAAAACAAAAATCTAAATGGCAATAGGAGCAGCCAAAATGTCAATGGAACCAGAGATTCCAAGCAAGTCTCCCATGCTGGTACTTGCCCAGCCTCCAGCTGCGTTGCTGCTGCGATCTGATGAGGGCAGGCACACTCAGATTAGAACGGCCACTGACGTACAGATGTCACATGTGCGTGTATTTTCAAAAGGAATAAAATGGGGAGGGAAAGGTTAGATTTTAAAAACAAAAATCCAAAAATCCAAATGACAATAGCAGCAGCCAAAACATCAACGGAACTGGGGATTCCCAGCCAGTCTCTCATGCCAGTACTTGCCCAGCCTCACGCTGCATAGCGGTTGAAATATGACGAGGGCAGGAACATTCAGCTTAAAATGGCCGTTAACATGCTGTTGTCACATGTGCGCGTCTTTTCAAAAGGAATAAGATGCGGAGGGAAAGGTTAGATTTTAAAAACAAAAATCCAAATGACAATAGCAGCAGCCAAAATGTCAACGGAACCGGAGATTCCCAGCAAGTCTCCGATGCCTTTACTTGCACGGCCTCAAGCGGTGTTGCGGCTGCGATCTGATGAGGGCAGGCACATACGGCTTAGAATGGCAATTGACGTACAGATGACACATGTGCGTGTCTTTTCAAAAGGAATAAAATGGGGAGAGAAAGGTTAGATTTTAAAAACAAAAATCCAAAAATACAAATAACAATAGCAGCAGCCAAAATGTCAATAGAACTGAGCATACCCAGCCAGTCTCCCATGCCCAACCTCAAACTGTGTAGAGGCTGCGAACTGACATGGGCTAGCACAATCACCTTAGAATGGCCGTTGACTAGCAGATTGCACATGTGCGCGTTTTTTCAAAAGGAATAAAATTGGGAGGGAAAAGTTAGATTTTAAAAACAAAAATCCAAATGACAACAGCAGCAGCCAAAATGTCAACGGAAGTGGTGATTTGCAGCCAATCTCCCATGCTGGTACTTGCCCAGCCTCAAGTTGCATAGCGGTTGTGATCTGACGAGGAAAGGCATATTCAGCTTAGAATAGCCGTTGATGTACAGATGTCACATGTGCGCGTCTTTTCAAAATGAATAAAATGGGGAGGGAAAGGTCATGTATTTAAAAACAAAAATCCAAATGACGATAGCATCAGCTGAAATGTCAACGGAACTGGGAATTCCCAGCCAGTCTTCCATGCCAATACTTGCCCAACCTCAAGCTGTGTAACAGCTGTGATCTGACAAGGGAAAGCACATTCAGCTCAGAATGGCCGTTGAAGTGCAAATGTCACATGTGCTCATCTTTTCAAAAGGAATAAAATGGGGAGGGAAAGGTTAGATTAAAAAAAAAAATTCAAATGACAACAGCAGCAGCCAAAATGTCAATGGAATTGGGGATTCTTAGCTAGTCTCCCATGCTGGTACTAGGCCAACCTCAAGCTGCGTAGTGGCTGCAATCTGACAAGGGAAGGCACATCCAGCTTAGAAAGGCTGCTGACGTGCAAATGTCACATGTGCGTGTCATTACAAAAGGAATAAAATGCGGAGAAAAAGGTTAGATTTTAAAAACAAAAATCCAAAAATCCAAATGACAATAGCAGCAGACAAAATATTAATGGAACCGGTGATTCCCAGTCAGTCTCCCATACTGGTAGTTGCCCAGGCTCAAGCTGCGTAGTGGCTGTGAATTGATGAGGGAAAGCACATTCAGCTTAGAATGGCCATTGATGTGCAGACATCACATGAGCGCGTCTTTTCAAAAGGAATAAAATGAGGAGGGAAAGATCAGATTTTAAAAACAAAAATCCAAATGACAATAGTAGCAGCCAGAATGGCAACGGAACTGGGGATTCCCAGCTAGTCTCCCATGCCAGTACTTGCACAGCCTCAAGCTGCATAGCAGCTGCAATCTGACAAGGTAAAGGACATTAAGCTTAGAATGGCCATTGAGATGCAGATGTCACATGTGCGTGTCTTTTCAAAAGGAATAAAATGGGGAGGGAAAGGTTAGATTTTAAAAACAAAAATTCAAAAATCCAAATGACAATAGCAGCAGCCAAAATGTCAATGGAACTGGGTATTCCAAGCCAGTCTCCCATTTCAGGACTTGCCCTGACTCAAGCTGTGTAGCAGCTGTGATCTGACATGGGCAGTCACATTCAGCTTAGTATGGTCATTAACATGCAAATGTCACATGTGCGTGTCTTTTCAAAAGGAATAAAATGGGGAGAGAAAGGTTAGATTTTAAAAACAAAAATCCAAAAATACAAATAACAATAGCAGCAGCCAAAATGTCAATAGAACTGAGGATACCCAGCCAGTCTCCCATGCTTGTACATGCCCAACCTCAAACTGTGTAGAGGCTGCGATTTGACGTGGGCTAGAACAATCACCTTAGAATGGCCGTTGACTAGCAGATGGCACATGTGCGCGTTTTTTCAAAAGGAATAAAATTGGGAGGGAAAAGTTAGATTTTAAAAACAAAAATCCAAATGACAACAGCAGCAGCCAAAATGTCAACGGAAGCGGTGATTTGCAGCCAATCTCCCATGTTGGTACTTGCCCAGCCTCAAGTTGCGTAGCGGTTGTGATCTGACGAGGGAAGGCATATTCAGCTTAGAATAGCCGTTAATGTACAGATGTCACATGTGTGCGTCTTTTCAAAAGGAATAAAATGGGGAGGGAAAGGTCATGTATTTAAAAACAAAAATCCAAATGATGATAGCATCAGCTGAAATGTCAACGGAACTGGGGATTCCCAGCCAGTCTTCCATGCCAATACTTGCCCAACCTCAAGCTGTGTAGCAGCTGTGATCTGACAAGGGCAAGCACATTCAGCTCAGAATGGCCGTTGACGTGCAAATGTCACATGTGCTCGTCTTTTCAAAAGGAATAAAATGGGGAGGGAAAGGTTAGATTAAAAAAAAAAATTCAAATGACAACAGCAGCAGCCAAAATGTCAACGGAATTGGGGATTCTTAGCTAGTCTCCCATGCTGGTACTTGGCCAACCTCAAGCTGCGTAGTGACTGCAATCTGACAAGG
The DNA here is from genome assembly GCF_046119375.1 of Phyllobates terribilis. Taxonomy (NCBI): domain Eukaryota; kingdom Metazoa; phylum Chordata; class Amphibia; order Anura; family Dendrobatidae; genus Phyllobates; species Phyllobates terribilis. The sequence goes on from NW_027362792.1 coordinate 8,522,680, forward strand.
GAAGGCACATCCAGCTTAGAAAGGCTGCTGATGTGCAAATGTCACATGTGCGTGTGATTACAAAAGGAATAAAATGCGGAGAAAAAGGTTAGATTTTAAAACCAAAAATCCAAAAATCCAAATGACAATAGCAGCAGACAAAATGTTAATGGAACCGGTGATTTCCAGTCAGTCTCCCATACTGGTAGTTGCCCAGGCTCAAGCTGTGTAGCAGCTGTGAATTTATGAGGGAAAGCACATTCAGCTTAGAATGGCCATTGATGTGCAGATGTCACATGTGCGCGTCTTTTCAAAAGGAATAATATGGGGAGGGAAATAACAGATTTTAAAAACAAAAATCCAAATGACAATAGCAGCAGCCAAAATGTCAATGCAACCAGGAATTCCCAGCCAGTCTCCCATGTCTGTACTAGTGTTGAGCCACCCCCGTAGTGCTCGAGTTCGGTTCGGTTCGTCGAACACCTTCAAACACCGTTAAAACCAATGGCAGGCAAACAAAAACACATAGAAACACATAGAAAACACCTTCAAAGGTGTCCAAAAGCTGACAAACTGCTCAGAAGACACAACTAACACATGGAAAAGTGACAAGTACATATAGTCATGCGAAAAGAAAAGAGGTGGAGGAGTAAAAGGAGGGGGAGACACAGATATAGGCATGTCATGCCCTTCTAAAATCCAAAAAGTAAGAAGCCAACATGTTCAGTCCGCTCCTGCCCGTGCCACCTCCATGTCGCCAGGTTTGTGCCAGAGCCACGGTGAACCTTGACAGCCAGCCCCCCTCTTCCAATACTGGTGCCTGTCCGCTGGTGGGTCGAGCGAGCCCCCCTGTGGTGGAGGCAGCTCTAAGCTTTTTAATTTAAATTGTCTCTCTAATTTGAATGAATACACTTTAAATCCATTTACAAGGATCTATTGGAGGGCAAGTCTCATGCCAGCAGCCGCGTAATTCCAGCTCCAGTAGCGTCCACTAAAGCTGCTGCAGTTAAAAAGCTTTTATAAGGATCAAGCTCGGCTGTCCACCGCAAGGCATCCTACTGCCAGTCCCAGCCCCTATGCCTTGGGGTGCCTCCTGATGCTCTTCACTGAGTATCCCGTGGTCCCGAAGCATTTCCTTTGAAAAAATTAAGTGTCCAAACTACAGGTGGTGTAGCTTGCTTAACAGCTGAGATAATCCGCTGACTAGCAGACACTGCTACTAGGCACAAAGTATTTCCTGGGCTAGATGCAGTTAAAAATTTGTAATTAGATACTCTCGTTGGATGCTGAGAAAGCATTCCATAGAGTCTCCTGGCACGCCATATATGATTCTCTTAAAAAGCTTGGGGTAGGGGTCTAGGGGACCCATTTATAGCCAAAATCACGGCCCTGTATCACAATACGTCACCTAGGCTGAAGATAAATGGAACTGTAGCACCCTGAGGGCTCGGTTGCTACAGAGGTATTGCACCTCACCCAGAGGTGTGATACCTCACTCTCAGGTAAGGATGGAGTGTGGATCAGGACCCGACACCTGCATGCATTACACCACATTGCCGTGGGGCAGGGCGACCAATATGCCTCTGAGATGGGCACGTCAGTCCCTGTCCCTGGCTGGAGTGGGGGGAGGGAACACTGAGGAAGGGGAACCCTGTAGCGCAGTAGCAGGGAGGAAGCAGTTCCTGGGTGCATTGAGAAGGGAGTATAAAAGGTGGGCACCATCTTAGTTCAGTGCGGAGAAGTCTGAGCAGAAGTGGCAGGGAGCAGGGGCTCTGCATAAGCTCTGCTCCGGAGGCGGGCCTAGTAACAGAGGCCCAGGCCTGGAAGAGGGAGAAGGAAGGAAGAGGAGTGGAGAAGGCTCCAGGAACGAGGAATGAAGGGATCCCAGGGGTGAGGACGGGCGAGTCGCCACCGCACGCCCGAATCCACCTGCGTGGAGGGGTCAGGCCAAAGGGGGAGACCGATCCCCGAAACTAGTGGAGTCAGGAAACGACCCTCAGCTAGAAACCGGAGGCTTTGACATTTTATGTGGCGCAGCCCCTCGCTACGCCCGCTAGGAAGGCACCACATAGGGTCAGGGAAACTGGCGCCAAGTTTACCAAGAGGAGGCCCGAGGCAGCCGGACAGAAGTGTTGGTAAGAAAGGCCAGACAGAGGACACACAAAGGGGGTCCTGTGAAGCGCTCCAAAGTTATCTGGGAGTGTCTGAGCCACTCACCTGGTGAGCACAGTACGACGTGGGCAGCCGTTACCTGCAGATGTGGTCTGGATAATAAGAACTGTGAGTAAAGGCCCTGGACTGCATCACTGACTCGGTGTCGTTACTGCTGCTGCCCTGCACCATCACCCCCATCCTCCGCATACACTGCCCTGAGGCTATACTCCTCCCGTGGGGAGTTATGCTACGCTCTGCTGCACCCACAACACCAGCCTCAGCGGTCTGCCCTGCAGCGGCGGTTCACTCTGACCGCAATCCACGGGTGGCGTTGTCGGACATTTAAACATCAAAACCACATAAATAGTTCCGCCACTGGTTTGACCGCCCTGAGCCACGGAACCGGGTCGCCGCCATGGAGACTACAACCACCAGCATCCACCAAAAAGGGTCCGGCTCCGGGTGTCCCAAGGCCCAGGGGGTGCATCAGAACATTTTCATCACCTTTCACAATCACCAATGGGACAAGGCAGGGATGTCCTCTGTCCCCTCTCTTATACATCCTAGTGACGGAGCACCTGCTCTCATCAATTCGCCATAACCCCAATATTAGGTGGATTGAGGTGGGAGGCACCGAGTACAAGTGCTCTCTATTTGCTGATGATGTCCTTGTATATATCACTCAATCACATATATCCATCCATGCTGTTATGGCTGAAATAGATCACTTTGTTACATGGTCAAATTTTAAAATCAATGCAGCAAAGTCTGAGGCCCTCGATGTCTCCCTCCCCAAATCCATACAGGATTCCATCCAGTCCAACTTTCCCTTTGTCTGGCCCTCACAGGGTATCAAATACTTAGGAATTCCTATTCATAGAGACCTCTCCCATCTATGTTATCTTAATTTTGGGCCCTTTATTGAACAACTCCATACAGACCACGGATGGCAAGTTAGAACTGTAAGATTCACTACGTGAACCACTGGTGTTTTGTGGAAAAGCACATGTACACTGTGTTCCAAATTATTATGCAAAAAGTGTTTAGGAGTGATAAGGGAAGAATTTGTTTGTTTGTCAGTTAAACTCATTGATGGTGATGTGTGTCAGGGCTCTTTATATCACTGTAAGCAATTGCAGACACCTGTGCTAATTAGTTTGGCAGGTGTGTCCAATGAAAGGCAAGACTACTTAAGAAGGCTGTCTCACATTATTAAGCAGCCTACATTTTCTGCCAAAATGGGAAAGAAAAAGGATGTGTCGGCTGCTGAGAAGCAACAAATTGTGGAGTGTTTAGGTCAAGGCATGACTACAAACAACATTGTGCGATGATCAGGATGAAGTGTCTTGGCAATCAAGAAGTATGTAGCTGATTCACAGTACACACGTGTGCATGCTGATAAGGGCAAATTGAGGACTCTTTTCTCCAGGCAATTACGTCAGGTTAAAAGAGCAGTGGCAAAAAAGCCTTGTCATAGCTGCAGACAAGTTTTTGAAGCTGCTGGTGCCTCCAACGTCCCCCAAACAACAAGATGCAGGGTCCTTCAGAGGTTTGCAGCTGTGCATACGCCATCCTATCGACCTCCTCTATCCACTTCACACAAGCAGAAACGGCTCCAGTGGGCCAAACATTACATGAAGACTGATTTCAAAACTGTTTTGTTCACGGATGAGTGCCGTGCAGCGCTCGATGGTCCAGATGGATGGAGTGGGGGATGGCTGGTTGATGGACACCCCACGCAAACACAGCTACAGCGCCAACAAGGAGGAGGTGGAGTAATGTTTTGGGCTAGAATCATGGGGAGAGAGATTGTCGGCCCCTTTAGGATCCCTGAAGGGGTAAAGATGAACTCCATAATGTATGTGGATTTTCTCAAACAGCACTTCCTGCCATGGTTCAAGAAGATAACCGTGTATTCCACAGCAAGATCATTTTTATGCATGATAATGCACCATCTCATGCTGCACATAACACATCTTCATCTCTGCCTGATATGGGCATAAAAGTGGACAAACTTATGGTGTGTCCCCCATGCTCCCCTGACCTCTACCCCATTCAGAACCTCTGGAGCATCATCAAAAGGAGTGTCTATGATGGCGGGAGGCAGTTCACATCTAAGCAACAGCTCTGGGAGGGTATTCTGTCCTCATGCAAAACAATTGAAGCAGAAACCATCCAAAACCTGACAAATTCAATGGACGAGAGAGTTCAGAAGCTCCTTTCAAACAAGTGGTCCTATGTGAAAATGTAACATCACCTAGAATAAAGTTTTGAGTTGAAAACTGTTTGATTTCAGTTTATAATAACCTGTTAATGCTTATAATTTCAAAAATGACCATTTTTTTGGTCTTTATTAAAATGAAAAGGTTGATCGAAAAGTTTGGGGGATCTAAGAGTGTGGCAACCCAGTAGTCATGATTACTTTGAATTCTGACAATATGAGGGTCATGTTGCAGGTAGTGCAGCAAGAAGGAACTTATGTGTCTTGCGCATCTCGGAGCCCCAAAATTATTTTCCGGGCTAGATGCAGCTAAAAATTATTATTAATTTAAAATCTGGTGGAGCTTAGTATAGATGGCCAAATAGGATCAGTGCTGCACACTGCTACAAAGCCCAAATTATTTTCCAGCCAAGATACAGATAAACATGATTAGTAATTTTAAATCTGGTGGAGCTTATTATAGATGGCCTAATAGAATCAGTGCTGCACACTGCTACAAAGCCCAAATTATTTTCCAGCCAAGATACAGATAAACATTATTAGTAATTTGAAAGCTTAAAACGTTGGTGAGTTGATTTTAACCAATCATCAAGCTTTTACTCTCCCCAGGATGACACAGGGGTAGAAAAGTCGTTTCGGATCCATGATTTGTTCATCTTTATGAACGTGAGTCTGTGTACATTATCAGTGGAGAGCCGCGTGCGCTTATCTGTCAGCACACCACCAGCAGCGCTGAACACACGTTCAGACAGAACGCTGGCTGCGGGGCATGACAAGATCTCCAAGGCGTAAGTGGCTAGCTCCGGCCATTTATCCAGATTGGAAGCCCAAAAAGAGCAAGGGTCCAGTGACACAGTCATGGCTTCAATGTTTACTTGGAGATACTCCTGTACCATCGTCTCTAGGCGTTGATTATGTGTCAGACTTCTTGTCTCCTGTGGCCTTGCAAAGGATGGGCAAAAAAAGTGGTGAAATGATTCCGCAAAATTGATGTTACCAGCAGATACTGTGGTTCTGTTACGGTTTGAGTGCTGAACACTTGACGGTCCCACGGTTGGCAAGTTGGAACTGTGAGATTCACTACGTGCACCACTGGTGTTTTGTGGAAAAGCACATGTAAGATTCTGCAACAGACTCTGCTGATACTCCTGCATGCGTGCATCCCTTTCTATGGCAGGAATAATTTCTGCAAATTTACTTTTGTACCGGGGATCTAACAGTGTCGCAACCCAGTAGTCAGGATTATTTCTAATTCTCACAATTCGAAGGTCATGTTGCAGGTAGTGCAGCAAGAAGGCACTGATGTGTGTTGCGCATCCAGGAGCACCAAGTCCCTGTTGTGTTGGTGGCGAGGTAGCAATCATACTTCCTTCCTCTGTCCTCTCCCCCCAACCTCGCACAACAGAAATGTGATCAAGGTCTCCCTCATCTGATGAGTCTTCCATCAGTTCGTCCTCCACTTCTTCCTGGGCTCCTGCACCTTCCTCACTAGTTTGGCTGCTACCATGCGCCCTGGTAAAACCATCTCCCCCACCCTCACATGCCTGCCGCCTTGGTGCTGCCGACCGTCTGGACCTTGCAGATGTTAGCCCTTCCGCATACAACTCCTCCTCCTCTACTTCCTCCACCTCCTCTTGTGCCACCAGCTGACTCGGAATTTTGTTTAACATGTGCTCCAGCAAGTAAATCACCGAAATAGTCATGCTGATAATGGCATCGTCAGCACTAAACATCTTCGTCGCCATTTCAAAACTGTGCAGAAGGGTGCATAGGTCCCTGATCTGAGACCACTCCTCCAGCGTGATTTGCCCCACCTCTGGATCTTGTTGGCCCAGGCTATACGTCAAAACGTATTGCACCAGGGCTTGTCGGTGCTGCCACAGTCGCTGCAACATGTGCAGAGTTGAATTCCACTGGGTAGGCACATCGCATTTTAGCCGGTGAAGTGGCAGGCCCAACGACTTCTGTAGAGATGTAAGTCGCTGAGCTGCGGGATGCGAACGGCGGAAGTGAGCACACAGCGACCGTGCCCTCTGCAGAAGGCCATCTAGTCTGGGATAGTGGGCTAAAAATTGCTGGACAACCAGGTTCAACACGTGAGCCATACAAGGCACGTGTGTGACATTGCCCCGGCGAAGGGCCGCACCCAGGTTTGCAGCATTGTCGCACACGGCCTTCCCTGGTTTCAGGTCCAGTGGAGACAACCATTCATGAAATTGGTTCTCCAGAGCTGACCACAACTCCTCAGCTGTGTGACTCACATTTCCCAGAGATTTCAAAGTAAAAACCGCCTGATGACGTTGAGCCCTACTGCCAGCATAGTAAGGAGGTGTGCAGGATCCCTTCTGCGCAGTTAGAAAGCTTGTGGCATGACCAGACAGGCTTTGGGTGCAGGTGGAAGACTGAGAGGAGGTTGAGGAGGCAGAAGCAGTGGAGGAACTTTGACATAAAGAGTATTGACGCACAACTCGTGGGGACAGCAAGACTTGGACAGCAGCCCCTTGTCCTGCTGTCACCATAGTTACCCAGTGCCCAGTCAGCGACATGTAACGCCCCTGTCCATGCCTACTCATCCAAGTGTCTGTGGTGAAATGCACCCTGTCACACACAGAGTTTCTCAAAGAAGCGGTGATGTTGTGTGCGACATGCTGGTAGAGCGCAGGCACACCTTTCTTTGAGAAGTAGTGCCGACTGGGCATCTGGTACTGGGGCACTGCGACGGACATAAGGTCTCGAAAATCCTCTGTGTCCACCAGGCGGAAAGGCAGCATTTCTGTAGCCAAGAGCTTGCAGATGGTGAAATTCAACCTCTTAGATCTGCGCCTCAAAACAGGTGTGACTGCTGTCCCCCCAGTCACAGAGGATGAAGAGGCCGCGGATGCACAAGATATGGCAGACGGTGGTTGGCCCGGCCGGCTAGGCCGCATTGTAGCACACTGAGCTTCCCACTGCAACTTATGCTTCATGTCCATGTGCCGGTTCATGCATGAAGTACTCAAACTATGTATTTTTTGGCCTCTACTTAGCTTTTGCTGACAAATGTTACAGATAACACGAGTTGGGTCATCTTTATCGATCTGAAAAAATGCCCAGGCTATGCAAGGCTTAGCACCCATGCGACCTGAAGAGCCACCACGATTTTTGGTGAGAGGCAGAGTTGTGTTTGAGGATGCAGTTGTTGACGTGCTTCCAGTAAAATGTCTCTGTCCAGGAAGGCGCAACCTGACCTCGTCGTCACTAGCATCTTCCTCCACCTCCTCTGCTGACCTCATCTCTTGGCTGACTGTGGGTTGACAGTAAGTGGTATCTCCAACCTCATCATCATCACCCTGTGCGTTATCACACTCGTCGTCCTCAGAGCCAGCCTGTTCCTGCCCTGACAAAAAACTAAAGTTGTCGCTCCAATCAGGTATTTGAGTCTCATCATCGTCTTCCTCATTGTCTCCACCAACAGGAGTTACAGTTTGGGAATGAGGGTCTACATTATGGTCAGAACCTTCTGCGTCTGGTCCTGGATCCGACTCATAAAGATTCTGGGCATCAGTGCAGATCATTTCATCGTCTGGATTCACAGAAGTGCTGGAGTCGACCTCTGATTCCCAGGCTATAGTATGAGTAAACAGCTCTGCAGACTCAACCATCTGTTCTACCTCATACTCAGACGGGCAGCTGGAGATTTGGGAGCTGTGAGGAAGCAAGTGCGATTGGGGTGACACCTTTGAGGACTGGAGTATTTGTGATGTTGAAGTTGATGTGGAGGAGAGCACACTTAAAGGAGCACTTGATATCCATTGAAGCACCTGCTGTTTTTGTGCCTCATCTGGAATTTGTAGCGATTGGCGTGGCCGTAAGAAAGGGATCTTATCACATTGTCCGCTAAAAGAAGTAGACATTTTAGTTTGGCTGGAAGATGGTCTTTCTTCTGCAGATGTTGCTGTTGCTTTACCTCCTACCCCACGGACACAACCTTTTTTCCCCTTCCCAACACGCCTATTCCCCTTTCCACCAGCAGCAGGCCTTTTTCCACTCATTTTGGTGGTTAACTAATTCACAACTCTGGAGTTGTTTGCACAAAAAAACAATGGATGGGAACCGAGCAGAGCTGAGTGGCCAAACTGTGGTATTAGGCCAAAACTATTGGCTGGGTTAGATGCAGAAAAAAATTATATTCAATTTGCAACCTGATGGAGGTCAGTATAGATGGACTAATAGAACAAGTCCCACACACAGCTAGAAGCCCAAATATTTTTTCAGAGGTAGATGCAGAAAAAAATTATTTTTAATTTGCAGCCTGATGGAGGTCAGTATAGATGGACTAATAGAGAAAGTCCCACACACTGCTAGAAGGCCAAATATTTTTTCAGAGCTAGATGCAGACAAAAAATTATTTTGAATTTGCAACCTGATGGAGGTCAGTATAGATGGACTAATAGAGAAAGTCCCACACACTGCTAGAAGGCCAAATATTTTTTCAGAGCTAGATGCAGACAAAAAATTATTTTTAATTTGCAACCTGATGGAGGTCAGTATAGATGGACTAATAGAGAAAGTCCCACACACTGCTAGAAGGCCAAATATTTTTTCACAGCTAGATGCAGAAAAAAATTATATTCAGTTTGCAACCTGATGGAGGTCAGTATAGATGGACTAATAGAACAAGTCCCACACACAGCTAGAAGCCCAAATATTTTTTCAGAGGTAGATGCAGAAAAAAATTATATTCAGTTTGCAACCTGATGGAGGTCTGTATAGATGGATTAATAGAACAAGTCCCACACACAGCTAGAAGCCCAATATTTTTTCAGAGGTAGATGCAGAAAAAAAATATATTCAGTTTGCAACCTGATGTAGGTCAGTATAGATGGATTAATAGAACAAGTCCCACACACAGCTAGAAGCACAATATTTTTTCAGAGGTAGATGCAGAAAAAAAATATATTCAGTTTGCAACCTGATGGAGGTCAGTATAGATGGACTAATAGAGAAAGTCCCACACACTGCTAGAAGGCCAAATATTTTTTCAGAGCTAGATGCAGACAAAAAATTATTTTTAATTTGCAACCTGATGGAGGTCAGTATAGATGGACTAATAGAGAAAGTCCCACACAATGCTAGAAAGCCAAATTTTTTTTCAGAGATAGATGCAGAAAAAAATTATATTCAGTTTGCAACCTGATGGAGGTCTGTATAGATGGATTAATAGAACAAGTCCCATACACAGCTAGAAGCCCAATATTTTTTCAGAGGTAGATGCAGAAAAAAAATATATTCAGTTTGCAACCTGATGGAGGTCAGTATAGATGGATTAATAGAGAAAGTCCCAAACACTGCTGGAAGGCCAAATATTTTTTCAGAGCTAGATGCAGATAAAAATTATTTTTAATTTGCAACCTGATGGAGGTCAGTATAGATGGACTAATAGAGAAAGTCCCACACACTGCTAGAAGGCCAAATATTTTTTCAGAGCTAGATACAGACAAAAAATTATTTTGAATTTGCAAACTGATGGAGGTCAGTATAGATGGACTAATAGAGAAAGTCCCACACACTGCTAGAAGGCCAAATATTTTTTCAGAGCTAGATGCAGACAAAAAATTATTTTTAATTTGCAACCTGATGGAGGTCAGTATAGATGGACTAATAGAGAAAGTCCCACACACTGCTAGAAGGCCAAATATTTTTTCAGAGCTAGATGCAGATAAAAATTATTTTTAATTTTCAACCTGATGGAGGTCAGTATAGATGGACTAATAGAGAAAGTCCCACTCACTGCTAGAAGGCCAAATATTTTTTCAGAGCTAGATGCAGATAAAAATTATTTTTAATTTGCAACCTGATGGAGGTCAGTATAGATGGACTAATAGAGAAAGTCCCACAGACTGCTAGAAGGCCAAATATTTTTTCAGAGCTAGATGCAGACAAAAAATTATTTTGAATTTGCAACCTGATGGAGGTCAGTATAGATGGACTAATAGAGAAAGTCCCACACACTGCTAGAAGGCCAAATATTTTTTCAGAGCTAGATGCAGTCAAAAAATTATTTTGAATTTGCAACCTGATGGAGGTCAGTATAAATGGACTAATAGAGAAAGTCCCACACACTGCTAGAAGGCCAAATATTTTTTCAGAGCTAGATGCAGACAAAAAATTATTTTTAATTTGCAACCTGATGGAGGTCAGTATAGATGGACTAATAGAGAAAGTCCCACACACTGCTAGAAGGCCAAATATTTTTTCAGACCTAGATGCAGATAAAAATTATTTTTAATTTGCAACCTGATGGAGGTCAGTATAGATGGACTAATAGAGAAAGTCCCACACACTGCTAGAAGGCCAAATATTTTTTCAGAGCTAGATGCAGACAAAAAATTATTTTGAATTTGCAACCTGATGGAGGTCAGTATAGATGGACTAATAGAGAAAGTCCCACACACTGCTAGAAGGCCAAATATTTTTTCAGAGCTAGATGCAGACAAAAAATGATTTTGAATTTGCAAACTGATGGAGGTCAGTATAGATGGACTAATAGAGAAAGTCCCACACACTGCTAGAAGGCCAAATATTTTTTCAGAGCTAGATGCAGACAAAAAATTATTTTGAATTTGCAACCTGATGGAAGTCAGTATAGATGGACTAATAGAGAAAGTCCCACACACTGCTAGAAGGCCAAATATTTTTTCAGAGTTAGATGCAGATAAAAATTATTTTTAATTTGCAACCTGATGGAGGTCAGTATAGATGGACTAATAGAGAAAGTCCCACACACTGCTAGAAGGCCAAATTTTTTTTCAGAGGTAGATGCAGAAAAAAATTATATTCAATTTGCAACCTGATGGAGGTCTGTATAGATGGATTAATAGAACAAGTCCCACACACAGCTAGAAGCCCAATATTTTTTCAGAGGAAGATGCAGAAAAAAAATATATTCAGTTTGCAACCTGATGGAGGTCAGTATAGATGGACTAATAGAGAAAGTCCCAAACACTGCTAGAAGGCCAAATATTTTTACAGAGCTAGATGCAGATAAAAAATATTTTTAATTTGCAACCTGATGGAGGTCAGTATAGATGGACTAATAGAGAAAGTCGCACACACTGCTAGAAGGCCAAATATTTTTTCAGAGCTAGATGCAGACAAAAAATTATTTTGAATTTGCAACCTAATGGAGGTCAGCATAGATGGACTAATAGAGAAAGTCCCACACACTGCTAGAAGGCCAAATATTTTTTCAGAGCTAGATGCAGACAAAAAATTATTTTTAATTTGCAACCTTATGGAGGTCAGTATAGATGGACTAATAGAGAAAGTCCCACACACTGCTAGAAGGCCAAATATTTTTTCAGACCTAGATGCAGATAAAAATTCTTTTTAATTTGCAACCTGATGGAGGTCTGTTTAGATGGACTAATAGAGAAAGTCCCACTCACTGCTAGAAGGCCAAATATTTTTTCAGAGCTAGATGCAGATAAAAATTATTTTTAATTTGCAACCTGATGGAGGTCAGTATAGATGGACTAATAGAGAAAGTCCCACACACTGCTAGAAGGCCAAATATTATTTCAGAGCTAGATGCAGACCAAAAATTATTTTTAATTTGCAACCTGATGGAGGTCAGTATAGATGGACTAATAGAGAAAGTCCGACACACTGCTAGAAGGCCAAATATTTTTTCAGAGCTAGATGCAGACAAAAAATTATTTTTAATTTGCAACCTGATGGAGCTCAGTATAGATGGACTAATAGAGTAAGTCCCACACACTGCTAGAAGGCCAAATATTTTTTCAGAGCTAGATGCAGACAAAAAATTATTTTGAATTTGCAACCTGATGGAGGTCAGTATAGATGGACTAATAGAGAAAGTCCCACACACTGCTAGAAGGCCAAATATTTTTTCAGAGCTAGATGCAGATAAAAATTATTTTTAATTTGCAACCTGATGGAGGTCAGTATAGATGGACTAATAGAGAAAGTCCCACACACTGCTAGAAGGTCAAATATTTTTTCAGAGCTAGATGCAGACAAAAAATGATTTTGAATTTACAACCTGATGGAGGTCAGTATAGATGGACTAATAGAGAAAGTCCCACACACTGCTAGAAGGCCAAATATTTTTTCAGAGCTAGATGCAGACAAAAAATTATTTTTAATTTGCAACCTGATGGAGGTCAGTATAGATGGACTAATAGAGAAAGTCCCACACACTGCTAGAAGGCCAAATTTTTTTTCAGAGGTAGATGCAGAAAAAAATTATATTCAGTTTGCAACCTGATGGAGGTCTGTATAGATGGATTAATAGAACAAGTCCCACACACTGCTAGAAGGCCAAATATTTTTTCAGAGCTAGATGCAGACAAAAAATTATTTTGAATTTGCAACCTGATGGAGGTCAGTATAGATGGACTAATAGAGAAAGTCCCACACACTGCTAGAAGGCCAAATATTTTTTCAGAGCTAGATGCAGACAAAAAATTATTTTTAATTTCCAACCTGATGGAGGTCAGTATAGATGGACTAATAGAGAAAGTCCCACACACTGCTAGAAGGCCAAATATTTTTTCAGAGCTAGATGCAGATAAAAATTATTTTTAATTTTCAACCTGATGGAGGTCAGTATAGATGGACTAATAGAGAAAGTCCCACTCACTGCTAGAAGGCCAAATATTTTTTCAGAGCTAGATGCAGATAAAAATTATTTTTAATTTGCAACCTGATGGAGGTCAGTATAGATGGACTAATAGAGAAAGTCCCACAGACTGCTAGAAGGCCAAATATTTTTTCAGAGCTAGATGCAGACAAAAAATTATTTTGAATTTGCAACCTGATGGAGGTCAGTATAGATGGACTAATAGAGAAAGTCCCACACACTGCTAGAAGGCCAAATATTTTTTCAGAGCTAGATGCAGTCAAAAAATTATTTTGAATTTGCAACCTGATGGAGGTCAGTATAAATGGACTAATAGAGAAAGTCCCACACACTGCTAGAAGGCCAAATATTTTTTCAGAGCTAGATGCAGACAAAAAATTATTTTTAATTTGCAACCTGATGGAGGTCAGTATAGATGGACTAATAGAGAAAGTCCCACACACTGCTAGAAGGCCAAATATTTTTTCAGACCTAGATGCAGATAAAAATTATTTTTAATTTGCAACCTGATGGAGGTCAGTATAGATGGACTAATAGAGAAAGTCCCACACACTGCTAGAAGGCCAAATATTTTTTCAGAGCTAGATGCAGACAAAAAATTATTTTGAATTTGCAACCTGATGGAGGTCAGTATAGATGGACTAATAGAGAAAGTCCCACACACTGCTAGAAGGCCAAATATTTTTTCAGAGCTAGATGCAGACAAAAAATGATTTTGAATTTGCAAACTGATGGAGGTCAGTATAGATGGACTAATAGAGAAAGTCCCACACACTGCTAGAAGGCCAAATATTTTTTCAGAGCTAGATGCAGACAAAAAATTATTTTGAATTTGCAACCTGATGGAAGTCAGTATAGATGGACTAATAGAGAAAGTCCCACACACTGCTAGAAGGCCAAATATTTTTTCAGAGTTAGATGCAGATAAAAATTATTTTTAATTTGCAACCTGATGGAGGTCAGTATAGATGGACTAATAGAGAAAATCCCACACACTGCTAGAAGGTCAAATATTTTTTCAGAGCTAGATGCAGACAAAAAATGATTTTGAATTTGCAACCTGATTGAGGTCAGTATAGATGGACTAATAGAGAAAGTCTCTCACACTGCTAGAAGGCCAAATATTTTTTCAGAGCTAGATGCAGACAAAAAATTATTTTTAATTTGCAACCTGATGGAGGTCAGTATAGATGGACTAATAGAGAAAGTCCCACACACTGCTAGAAGGCCAAATTTTTTTTCAGAGGTAGATGCAGAAAAAAATTATATTCAGTTTGCAACCTGATGGAGGTCTGTATAGATGGATTAATAGAACAAGTCCCACACACAGCTAGAAGCCCAATATTTTTTCAGAGGAAGATGCAGAAAAAAAATATATTCAGTTTGCAACCTGATGGAGGTCAGTATAGATGGACTAATAGAGAAAGTCCCAAACACTGCTAGAAGGCCAAATATTTTTACAGAGCTAGATGCAGATAAAAAATATTTTTAATTTGCAACCTGATGGAGGTCAGTATAGATGGACTAATAGAGAAAGTCGCACACACTGCTAGAAGGCCAAATATTTTTTCAGAGCTAGATGCAGACAAAAAATTATTTTGAATTTGCAACCTAATGGAGGTCAGCATAGATGGACTAATAGAGAAAGTCCCACACACTGCTAGAAGGCCAAATATTTTTTCAGAGCTAGATGCAGACAAAAAATTATTTTTAATTTGCAACCTTATGGAGGTCAGTATAGATGGACTAATAGAGAAAGTCCCACACACTGCTAGAAGGCCAAATATTTTTTCAGACCTAGATGCAGATAAAAATTCTTTTTAATTTGCAACCTGATGGAGGTCTGTTTAGATGGACTAATAGAGAAAGTCCCACTCACTGCTAGAAGGCCAAATATTTTTTCAGAGCTAGATGCAGATAAAAATTATTTTTAATTTGCAACCTGATGGAGGTCAGTATAGATGGACTAATAGAGAAAGTCCCACACACTGCTAGAAGGCCAAATATTTTTTCAGAGCTAGATGCAGACAAAAAATTATTTTGAATTTGCAACCTGATGGAGGTCAGTATAGATGGACTAATAGAGAAAGTCCCACACACTGCTAGAAGGCCAAATTTTTTTTCAGAGGTAGATGCAGAAAAAAATTATATTCAGTTTGCAACCTGATGGAGGTCTGTATAGATGGATTAATAGAACAAGTCCCACACACTGCTAGAAGGCCAAATATTTTTTCAGAGCTAGATGCAGACAAAAAATTATTTTGAATTTGCAACCTGATGGAGGTCAGCATAGATGGACTAATAGAGAAAGTCCCACACACTGCTAGAAGGCCAAATATTTTTTCAGAGCTAGATGCAGACAAAAAATTATTTTTAATTTGCAACCTGATGGAGGTCAGTATAGATGGACTAATAGAGAAAGTCCCACACACTGCTAGAAGGCCAAATATTTTTTCAGACCTAGATGCAGATAAAAATTCTTTTTAATTTGCAACCTGATGGAGGTCTGTATAGATGGACTAATAGAGAAAGTCCCACTCACTGCTAGAAGGCCAAATATTTTTTCAGAGCTAGATGCAGATAAAAATTATTTTTAATTTGCAACCTGATGGAGGTCAGTATAGATGGACTAATAGAGAAAGTCCCACACACTGCTAGAAGGCCAAATATTTTTTCAGACCTAGATGCAGATAAAAATTCTTTTTAATTTGCAAACTGATGGAGGTCTGTATAGATGGACTAATAGAGAAAGTCCCACTCACTGCTAGAAGGCCAAATATTTTTTCAGAGCTAGATGCAGACAAAAAATTATTTTTAATTTGCAACCTGATGGAGGTCAGTATAGATGGACTAATAGAGAAAGTCCCACACACTGCTAGAAGGCCAAATATTTTTTCAGAGCTAGATGCAGACAAAAAATTATTTTGAATTTGCAACCTGATGGAGGTCAGTATAGATGGACTAATAGAACAAGTCCCACACACTGCTAGAAGGCCAAATATTTTTTCAGAGCTAAATGCAGACAAAAAATTATTTTTAATTTGCTACCTGATGGAGGTCAGTTTAGATGGACTAATAGAGAAAGTCCCACACACTGCTAGAAGGCCAAATATTTTTTCAGAGCTAGATGCAGATAAAAATTATTTTAATTTGCAACCTGATGGAGGTCAGTATAGATGGACTAATAGAGAAAGTCCCACACACTGCTAGAAGGCCAAATAGTTTTTCAGAGCTAGATGCAGATAAAAATTATTTTTAATTTGCAACCTGATGGAGGTCAGTATAGATGGACTAATAGAGAAAGTCCCACACACTGCTAGAAGGCCAAATATTTTTTCAGAGCTAGATGCAGACAAAAAATTATTTTGAATTTGCAACCTGATGGAGGTCAGTATAGATGGACTAATAGAGAAAGTCCCACACACTGCTAGAAGACCAAATATTTTTTCAGAGCTAGATGCAGACAAAAAATTATTTTTAATTTGCAACCTTATGGAGGTCAGTATAGATGGACTAATAGAGAAAGTCCCACACACTGCTAGAAGGCCAAATATTTTTTCAGACCTAGATGCAGATAAAAATTCTTTTTAATTTGCAACCTGATGGAGGTCTGTATAGATGGACGAATAGAGAAAGTCCCACTCACTGCTAGAAGGCCAAATATTTTTTCAGAGCTAGATGCAGATAAAAATTATTTTTAATTTGCAACCTGATGGAGGTCAGTATAGATGGACTAATAGAGAAAGTCCCACACACTGCTAGAAGGCCAAATATTTTTTCAGAGCTAGATGCAGACAAAAAATTATTTTGAATTTGCAACCTGATGGAGGTCAGTATAGATGGACTAATAGAGAAATTCCCACACACTGCTAGAAGGCCAAATATTTTTTCAGAGCTAGATGCAGACAAAAAATTATTTTTAATTTGCAACCTGATGGAGGTCAGTATAGATGGACTAATAGAGAAAGTCCCACACACTGCTAGAAGGCCAATTTTTTTTTCAGAGGAAGATGCAGAAAAAAATTATATTCAGTTTGCAACCTGATGGAGGTCTGTATAGATGGATTAATAGAACAAGTCCCACACACAGCTAGAAGCCCAATATTTTTTCAGAGGTAGATGCAGAAAAAAAATATATTCAGTTTGCAACCTGATGGAGGTCAGTATAGATGGACTAATAGAGAAAGTCCCACACACTGCTAGAAGGCCAAATATTTTTTCAGAGCTAGATGCAGACAAAAAATTATTTTGAATTTGCAACCTGATGGAGGTCAGTATAGATGGACTAATAGAGAAAGTCCCACACACTGCTAGAAGGCCAAATATTTTGTCAGAGCTAGATGCAGATAAAAATTATTTTTAATTTGCAACCTGATGGAGGTCAGTATAGATGGACTAATAGAGAAAGTCCCACACACTGCTAGAAGGTCAAATATTTTTTCAGAGCTAGATGCAGACAAAAAATGATTTTGAATTTGCAACCTGATGGAGGTCAGTATAGATGGACTAATAGAGAAAGTCCCACACACTGCTAGAAGGTCAAATATTTTTTCAGAGCTAGATGCAGACAAAAAACTATTTTTAATTTGCAACCTGATGGAGGTCAGTATAGATGGACTAATAGAGAAAGTCCCACACACTGCTAGAAGGCCAAATTTTTTTTCAGAGGTAGATGCAGAAAAAAATTATATTCAGTTTGCAACCTGATGGAGGTCTGTATAGATGGATTAATAGAACAAGTCCCACACACAGCTAGAAGCCCAATATTTTTTCAGAGGTAGATGCAGAAAAAAAATATATTCAGTTTGCAACCTGATGGAGGTCAGTATAGATGGACTAATAGAGAAAGTCCCAAACACTGCTAGAAGGCCAAATATTTTTTCAGAGCTAGATGCAGATAAAAAATATTTTTAATTTGCAACCTGATGGAGGTCAGTATAGATGGACTAATAGAGAAAGTCCCACACACTGCTAGAAGGCCAAATATTTTTTCACAGGTAGATGCAGACAAAAAATTATTTTGAATTTGCAACCTGATGGAGGTCAGCATAGATGGACTAATAGAGAAAGTCCCACACACTGCTAGAAGGCCAAATATTTTTTCAGAGCTAGATGCAGACAAAAAATTATTTTTAATTTGCAACCTTATGGAGGTCAGTATAGATGGACTAATAGAGAAAGTCCCACACACTGCTATAAGGCCAAATATTTTTTCAGACCTAGATGCAGATAAAAATTCTTTTTAATTTGCAACCTGATGGAGGTCTGTATAGATGGACTAATAGAGAAAGTCCCACTCACTGCTAGAAGGCCAAATATTTTTTCAGAGCTAGATGCAGATAAAAATTATTTTTAATTTGCAACCTGATGGAGGTCAGTATAGATGGACTAATAGAGAAAGTCCCACACACTGCTAGAAGGCCAAATATTTTTTCAGAGCTAGATGCAGACAAAAAATTATTTTGAATTTGCAACCTGATGGAGGTCAGTATAGATGGACTAATAGAGAAAGTCCCACACACTGCTAGAAGGCCAAATATTTTTTCAGAGCTAGATGCAGACAAAAAATTATTTTGAATTTGCAACCTGATGGAGGTCAGTATAGATGGACTAATAGAGAAAGTCCCACACACTGCTAGAAGGCCAAATATTTTTTCAGAGCTAGATGCAGACAAAAAATTATTTTTAATTTGCAACCTGTTGGAGGTCAGTATAGATGGACTAATAGAGAAAGTCCCACACACTGCTAGAAGGCCAAATATTTTTTCAGAGCTAAATGCAGACAAAAAATTATTTTTAATTTGCAACCTGATGGAGGTCAGTATAGATGGACTAATAGAGAAAGTCCCACACACTGCTAGAAGGCCAAATATTTTTTCAGAGCTAGATGCAGATAAAAATTATTTTTAATTTGCAACCTGATGGAGGTCAGTATAGATGGACTAATAGAGAAAGTCCCACACACTGCTAGAAGGCCAAATATTTTTTCAGAGCTAGATGCAGACAAAAAATTATTTTGAATTTGCAACCTGATGCAGGTCAGTATAGATGGACTAATAGAGAAAGTCCCACACACTGCTAGAAGGCCAAATATTTTTTCAGAGCTAGATGCAGATAAAAATTATTTTTAATTTGCAACCTGATGGAGGTCAGTATAGATGGACTAATAGAGAAAGTCCCACACACTGCTAGAAGGCCAAATTTTTTTTCAGAGGTAGATGCAGAAAAAAATTATATTCAGTTTGCAACCTGATGGAGGTCTGTATAGATGGATTAATAGAACAAGTCCCACACACTGCTAGAAGGCCAAATATTTTTTCAGAGCTAGATGCAGACAAAAAATTATTTTGAATTTGCAACCTGATGGAGGTCAGTATAGATGGACTAATAGAGAAAGTCCCACACACTGCTAGAAGGCCAAATATTTTTTCAGAGCTAGATGCAGACAAAAAATTATTTTTACTTTCCAACCTGATGGAGGTCAGTATAGATGGACTAATAGAGAAAGTCCCACACACTGCTAGAAGGCCAAATATTTTTTCAGAGCTAGATGCAGATAAAAATTATTTTTAATTTTCAACCTGATGGAGGTCAGTATAGATGGACTAATAGAGAAAGTCCCACTCACTGCTAGAAGGCCAAATATTTTTTCAGAGCTAGATGCAGATAAAAATTAATTTTAATTTGCAACCTGATGGAGGTCAGTATAGATGGACTAATAGAGAAAGTCCCACAGACTGCTAGAAGGCCAAATATTTTTTCAGAGCTAGATGCAGACAAAAAATTATTTTGAATTTGCAACCTGATGGAGGTCAGTATAGATGGACTAATAGAGAAAGTCCCACACACTGCTAGAAGGCCAAATATTTTTTCAGAGCTAGATGCAGTCAAAAAATTATTTTGAATTTGCAACCTGATGGAGGTCAGTATAAATGGACTAATAGAGAAAGTCCCACACACTGCTAGAAGGCCAAATATTTTTTCAGAGCTAGATGCAGACAAAAAATTATTTTTAATTTGCAACCTGATGGAGGTCAGTATAGATGGACTAATAGAGAAAGTCCCACACACTGCTAGAAGGCCAAATATTTTTTCAGAGCTAGATGCAGACAAAAAATTATTTTGAATTTGCAACCTGATGGAGGTCAGTATAGATGGACTAATAGAACAAGTCCCACACACTGCTAGAAGGCCAAATATTTTTTCAGAGCTAAATGCAGACAAAAAATTATTTTTAATTTGCTACCTGATGGAGGTCAGTTTAGATGGACTAATAGAGAAAGTCCCACACACTGCTAGAAGGCCAAATATTTTTTCAGAGCTAGATGCAGATAAAAATTATTTTAATTTGCAACCTGATGGAGGTCAGTATAGATGGACTAATAGAGAAAGTCCCACACACTGCTAGAAGGCCAAATAGTTTTTCAGAGCTAGATGCAGATAAAAATTATTTTTAATTTGCAACCTGATGGAGGTCAGTATAGATGGACTAATAGAGAAAGTCCCACACACTGCTAGAAGGCCAAATATTTTTTCAGAGCTAGATGCAGACAAAAAATTATTTTGAATTTGCAACCTGATGGAGGTCAGTATAGATGGACTAATAGAGAAAGTCCCACACACTGCTAGAAGGCCAAATATTTTTTCAGAGCTAGATGCAGACAAAAAATTATTTTTAATTTGCAACCTTATGGAGGTCAGTATAGATGGACTAATAGAGAAAGTCCCACACACTGCTAGAAGGCCAAATATTTTTTCAGACCTAGATGCAGATAAAAATTCTTTTTAATTTGCAACCTGATGGAGGTCTGTATAGATGGACGAATAGAGAAAGTCCCACTCACTGCTAGAAGGCCAAATATTTTTTCAGAGCTAGATGCAGATAAAAATTATTTTTAATTTGCAACCTGATGGAGGTCAGTATAGATGGACTAATAGAGAAAGTCCCACACACTGCTAGAAGGCCAAATATTTTTTCAGAGCTAGATGCAGACAAAAAATTATTTTGAATTTGCAACCTGATGGAGGTCAGTATAGATGGACTAATAGAGAAATTCCCACACACTGCTAGAAGGCCAAATATTTTTTCAGAGCTAGATGCAGACAAAAAATTATTTTTAATTTGCAACCTGATGGAGGTCAGTATAGATGGACTAATAGAGAAAGTCCCACACACTGCTAGAAGGCCAAATATTTTTTCAGAGCTAGATGCAGACAAAAAATTATTTTGAATTTGCAACCTGATGGAGGTCAGTATAGATGGACTAATAGAACAAGTCCCACACACTGCTAGAAGGCCAAATATTTTTTCAGAGCTAAATGCAGACAAAAAATTATTTTTAATTTGCTACCTGATGGAGGTCAGTTTAGATGGACTAATAGAGAAAGTCCCACACACTGCTAGAAGGCCAAATATTTTTTCAGAGCTAGATGCAGATAAAAATTATTTTAATTTGCAACCTGATGGAGGTCAGTATAGATGGACTAATAGAGAAAGTCCCACACACTGCTAGAAGGCCAAATAGTTTTTCAGAGCTAGATGCAGATAAAAATTATTTTTAATTTGCAACCTGATGGAGGTCAGTATAGATGGACTAATAGAGAAAGTCCCACACACTGCTAGAAGGCCAAATATTTTTTCAGAGCTAGATGCAGACAAAAAATTATTTTGAATTTGCAACCTGATGGAGGTCAGTATAGATGGACTAATAGAGAAAGTCCCACACACTGCTAGAAGGCCAAATATTTTTTCAGAGCTAGATGCAGACAAAAAATTATTTTTAATTTGCAACCTTATGGAGGTCAGTATAGATGGACTAATAGAGAAAGTCCCACACACTGCTAGAAGGCCAAATATTTTTTCAGACCTAGATGCAGATAAAAATTCTTTTTAATTTGCAACCTGATGGAGGTCTGTATAGATGGACGAATAGAGAAAGTCCCACTCACTGCTAGAAGGCCAAATATTTTTTCAGAGCTAGATGCAGATAAAAATTATTTTTAATTTGCAACCTGATGGAGGTCAGTATAGATGGACTAATAGAGAAAGTCCCACACACTGCTAGAAGGCCAAATATTTTTTCAGAGCTAGATGCAGACAAAAAATTATTTTGAATTTGCAACCTGATGGAGGTCAGTATAGATGGACTAATAGAGAAATTCCCACACACTGCTAGAAGGCCAAATATTTTTTCAGAGCTAGATGCAGACAAAAAATTATTTTTAATTTGCAACCTGATGGAGGTCAGTATAGATGGACTAATAGAGAAAGTCCCACACACTGCTAGAAGGCCAATTTTTTTTTCAGAGGAAGATGCAGAAAAAAATTATATTCAGTTTGCAACCTGATGGAGGTCTGTATAGATGGATTAATAGAACAAGTCCCACACACAGCTAGAAGCCCAATATTTTTTCAGAGGTAGATGCAGAAAAAAAATATATTCAGTTTGCAACCTGATGGAGGTCAGTATAGATGGACTAATAGAGAAAGTCCCACACACTGCTAGAAGGCCAAATATTTTTTCAGAGCTAGATGCAGACAAAAAATTATTTTGAATTTGCAACCTGATGGAGGTCAGTATAGATGGACTAATAGAGAAAGTCCCACACACTGCTAGAAGGCCAAATATTTTGTCAGAGCTAGATGCAGATAAAAATTATTTTTAATTTGCAACCTGATGGAGGTCAGTATAGATGGACTAATAGAGAAAGTCCCACACACTGCTAGAAGGTCAAATATTTTTTCAGAGCTAGATGCAGACAAAAAATGATTTTGAATTTGCAACCTGATGGAGGTCAGTATAGATGGACTAATAGAGAAAGTCCCACACACTGCTAGAAGGTCAAATATTTTTTCAGAGCTAGATGCAGACAAAAAATTATTTTTAATTTGCAACCTGATGGAGGTCAGTATAGATGGACTAATAGAGAAAGTCCCACACACTGCTAGAAGGCCAAATTTTTTTTCAGAGGTAGATGCAGAAAAAAATTATATTCAGTTTGCAACCTGATGGAGGTCTGTATAGATGGATTAATAGAACAAGTCCCACACACAGCTAGAAGCCCAATATTTTTTCAGAGGTAGATGCAGAAAAAAAATATATTCAGTTTGCAACCTGATGGAGGTCAGTATAGATGGACTAATAGAGAAAGTCCCAAACACTGCTAGAAGGCCAAATATTTTTTCAGAGCTAGATGCAGATAAAAAATATTTTTAATTTGCAACCTGATGGAGGTCAGTATAGATGGACTAATAGAGAAAGTCCCACACACTGCTAGAAGGCCAAATATTTTTTCACAGGTAGATGCAGACAAAAAATTATTTTGAATTTGCAACCTGATGGAGGTCAGCATAGATGGACTAATAGAGAAAGTCCCACACACTGCTAGAAGGCCAATTATTTTTTCAGAGCTAGATGCAGACAAAAAATTATTTTTAATTTGCAACCTTATGGAGGTCAGTATAGATGGACTAATAGAGAAAGTCCCACACACTGCTATAAGGCCAAATATTTTTTCAGACCTAGATGCAGATAAAAATTCTTTTTAATTTGCAACCTGATGGAGGTCTGTATAGATGGACTAATAGAGAAAGTCCCACTCACTGCTAGAAGGCCAAATATTTTTTCAGAGCTAGATGCAGATAAAAATTATTTTTAATTTGCAACCTGATGGAGGTCAGTATAGATGGACTAATAGAGAAAGTCCCACACACTGCTAGAAGGCCAAATATTTTTTCAGAGCTAGATGCAGACAAAAAATTATTTTGAATTTGCAACCTGATGGAGGTCAGTATAGATGGACTAATAGAGAAAGTCCCACACACTGCTAGAAGGCCAAATATTTTTTCAGAGCTAGATGCAGACAAAAAATTATTTTTAATTTGCAACCTGTTGGAGGTCAGTATAGATGGACTAATAGAGAAAGTCCCACACACTGCTAGAAGGCCAAATATTTTTTCAGAGCTAAATGCAGACAAAAAATTATTTTTAATTTGCAACCTGATGGAGGTCAGTATAGATGGACTAATAGAGAAAGTCCCACACACTGCTAGAAGGCCAAATATTTTTTCAGAGCTAGATGCAGATAAAAATTATTTTTAATTTGCAACCTGATGGAGGTCAGTATAGATGGACTAATAGAGAAAGTCCCACACACTGCTAGAAGGCCAAATATTTTTTCAGAGCTAGATGCAGACAAAAAATTATTTTGAATTTGCAACCTGATGCAGGTCAGTATAGATGGACTAATAGAGAAAGTCCCACACACTGCTAGAAGGCCAAATATTTTTTCAGAGCTAGATGCAGATAAAAATTATTTTTAATTTGCAACCTGATGGAGGTCAGTATAGATGGACTAATAGAGAAAGTCCCACACACTGCTAGAAGGCCAAATTTTTTTTCAGAGGTAGATGCAGAAAAAAATTATATTCAGTTTGCAACCTGATGGAGGTCTGTATAGATGGATTAATAGAACAAGTCCCACACACTGCTAGAAGGCCAAATATTTTTTCAGAGCTAGATGCAGACAAAAAATTATTTTGAATTTGCAACCTGATGGAGGTCAGTATAGATGGACTAATAGAGAAAGTCCCACACACTGCTAGAAGGCCAAATATTTTTTCAGAGCTAGATGCAGACAAAAAATTATTTTTACTTTCCAACCTGATGGAGGTCAGTATAGATGGACTAATAGAGAAAGTCCCACACACTGCTAGAAGGCCAAATATTTTTTCAGAGCTAGATGCAGATAAAAATTATTTTTAATTTTCAACCTGATGGAGGTCAGTATAGATGGACTAATAGAGAAAGTCCCACTCACTGCTAGAAGGCCAAATATTTTTTCAGAGCTAGATGCAGATAAAAATTATTTTTAATTTGCAACCTGATGGAGGTCAGTATAGATGGACTAATAGAGAAAGTCCCACAGACTGCTAGAAGGCCAAATATTTTTTCAGAGCTAGATGCAGACAAAAAATTATTTTGAATTTGCAACCTGATGGAGGTCAGTATAGATGGACTAATAGAGAAAGTCCCACACACTGCTAGAAGGCCAAATATTTTTTCAGAGCTAGATGCAGTCAAAAAATTATTTTGAATTTGCAACCTGATGGAGGTCAGTATAAATGGACTAATAGAGAAAGTCCCACACACTGCTAGAAGGCCAAATATTTTTTCAGAGCTAGATGCAGACAAAAAATTATTTTTAATTTGCAACCTGATGGAGGTCAGTATAGATGGACTAATAGAGAAAGTCCCACACACTGCTAGAAGGCCAAATATTTTTTCAGACCTAGATGCAGATAAAAATTATTTTTAATTTGCAACCTGATGGAGGTCAGTATAGATGGACTAATAGAGAAAGTCCCACACACTGCTAGAAGGCCAAATATTTTTTCAGAGCTAGATGCAGACAAAAAATTATTTTGAATTTGCAACCTGATGGAGGTCAGTATAGATGGACTAATAGAGAAAGTCCCACACACTGCTAGAAGGCCAAATATTTTTTCAGAGCTAGATGCAGACAAAAAATGATTTTGAATTTGCAAACTGATGGAGGTCAGTATAGATGGACTAATAGAGAAAGTCCCACACACTGCTAGAAGGCCAAATATTTTTTCAGAGCTAGATGCAGACAAAAAATTATTTTGAATTTGCAACCTGATGGAAGTCAGTATAGATGGACTAATAGAGAAAGTCCCACACACTGCTAGAAGGCCAAATATTTTTTCAGAGTTAGATGCAGATAAAAATTATTTTTAATTTGCAACCTGATGGAGGTCAGTATAGATGGACTAATAGAGAAAGTCCCACACACTGCTAGAAGGTCAAATATTTTTTCAGAGCTAGATGCAGACAAAAAATGATTTTGAATTTGCAACCTGATGGAGGTCAGTATAGATGGACTAATAGAGAAAGTCCCTCACACTGCTAGAAGGCCAAATATTTTTTCAGAGCTAGATGCAGACAAAAAATTATTTTTAATTTGCAACCTGATGGAGGTCAGTATAGATGGACTAATAGAGAAAGTCCCACACACTGCTAGAAGGCCAAATTTTTTTTCAGAGGTAGATGCAGAAAAAAATTATATTCAGTTTGCAACCTGATGGAGGTCTGTATAGATGGATTAATAGAACAAGTCCCACACACAGCTAGAAGCCCAATATTTTTTCAGAGGAAGATGCAGAAAAAAAATATATTCAGTTTGCAACCTGATGGAGGTCAGTATAGATGGACTAATAGAGAAAGTCCCAAACACTGCTAGAAGGCCAAATATTTTTACAGAGCTAGATGCAGATAAAAAATATTTTTAATTTGCAACCTGATGGAGGTCAGTATAGATGGACTAATAGAGAAAGTCGCACACACTGCTAGAAGGCCAAATATTTTTTCAGAGCTAGATGCAGACAAAAAATTATTTTGAATTTGCAACCTAATGGAGGTCAGCATAGATGGACTAATAGAGAAAGTCCCACACACTGCTAGAAGGCCAAATATTTTTTCAGAGCTAAATGCAGACAAAAAATTATTTTTAATTTGCAACCTGATGGAGGTCAGTATAGATGGACTAATAGAGAAAGTCCCACACACTGCTAGAAGGCCAAATATTTTTTCAGACCTAGATGCAGATAAAAATTCTTTTTAATTTGCAACCTGATGGAGGTCTGTATAGATGGACTAATAGAGAAAGTCCCACTCACTGCTAGAAGGCCAAATATTTTTTCAGAGCTAGATGCAGATAAAAATTATTTTTAATTTGCAACCTGATGGAGGTCAGTATAGATGGACTAATAGAGAAAGTCCCACACACTGCTAGAAGGCCAAATATTTTTTCAGAGCTAGATGCAGACACAAAATTATTTTTAATTTGCAACCTGATGGAGGTCAGTATAGATGGACTAATAGAGAAAGTCCCACACACTGCTAGAAGGCCAAATATTTTTTCAGAGCTAGATGCAGACAAAAAATTATTTTGAATTTGCAACCTGATGGAGGTCAGTATAGATGGACTAATAGAACAAGTCCCACACACTGCTAGAAGGCCAAATATTTTTTCAGAGCTAAATGCAGACAAAAAATTATTTTTAATTTGCAACCTGATGGAGGTCAGTTTAGATGGACTAATAGAGAAAGTCCCACACACTGCTAGAAGGCCAAATAGTTTTTCAGAGCTAGATGCAGATAAAAATTATTTTTAATTTGCAACCTGATGGAGGTCAGTATAGATGGACTAATAGAGAAAGTCCCACACACTGCTAGAAGGCCAAATTTTTTTTCAGAGGTAGATGCAGAAAAAAATTATATTCAGTTTGCAACCTGATGGAGGTCTGTATAGATGGATTAATAGAACAAGTCCCACACACAGCTAGAAGCCTAATATTTTTTCAGAGGTAGATGCAGAAAAAAAATATATTCAGTTTGCAACCTGATGGAGGTCAGTATAGATGGACTAATAGAGAAAGTCCCAAACACTGCTAGAAGGCCAAATATTTTTTCAGAGCTAGATGCAGATAAAAAATATTTTTAATTTGCAACCTGATGGAGGTCAGTATAGATGGACTAATAGAGAAAGTCCCACACACTGCTAGAAGGCCAAATATTTTTTCACAGGTAGATGCAGACAAAAAATTATTTTGAATTTGCAACCTGATGGAGGTCAGCATAGATGGACTAATAGAGAAAGTCCCACACACTGCTAGAAGGCCAAATATTTTTTCAGATCTAGATGCAGACAAAAAATTATTTTTAATTTGCAACCTTATGGAGGTCAGTATAGATGGACTAATAGAGAAAGTCCCACACACTGCTATAAGGCCAAATATTTTTTCAGACCTAGATGCAGATAAAAATTCTTTTTAATTTGCAACCTGATGGAGGTCTGTATAGATGGACTAATAGAGAAAGTCCCACTCACTGCTAGAAGGCCAAATATTTTTTCAGAGCTAGATGCAGATAAAAATTATTTTTAATTTGCAACCTGATGGAGGTCAGTATAGATGGACTAATAGAGAAAGTCCCACACACTGCTAGAAGGCCAAATATTTTTTCAGAGCTAGATGCAGACAAAAAATTATTTTGAATTTGCAACCTGATGGAGGTCAGTATAGATGGACTAATAGAGAAAGTCCCACACACTGCTAGAAGGCCAAATATTTTTTCAGAGCTAGATGCAGACAAAAAATTATTTTGAATTTGCAACCTGATGGAGGTCAGTATAGATGGACTAATAGAGAAAGTCCCACACACTGCTAGAAGGCCAAATATTTTTTCAGAGCTAGATGCAGACAAAAAATTATTTTTAGTTTGCAACCTGTTGGAGGTCAGTATAGATGGACTAATAGAGAAAGTCCCACACACTGCTAGAAGGCCAAATATTTTTTCAGAGCTAAATGCAGACAAAAAATTATTTTTAATTTGCAACCTGATGGAGGTCAGTATAGATGGACTAATAGAGAAAGTCCCACACACTGCTAGAAGGCCAAATATTTTTTCAGAGCTAGATGCAGATAAAAATTATTTTTAATTTGCAACCTGATGGAGGTCAGTATAGATGGACTAATAGAGAAAGTCCCACACACTGCTAGAAGGCCAAATATTTTTTCAGAGCTAGATGCAGACAAAAAATTATTTTGAATTTGCAACCTGATGCAGGTCAGTATAGATGGACTAATAGAGAAAGTCCCACACACTGCTAGAAGGCCAAATATTTTTTCAGAGCTAGATGCAGATAAAAATTATTTTTAATTTGCAACCTGATGGAGGTCAGTATAGATGGACTAATAGAGAAAGTCCCACACACTGCTAGAAGGCCAAATATTTTTTCAGAGCTAGATGCAGACAAAAAATGATTTTGAATTTGCAACCTGATGGAGGTCAGTATAGATGGACTAATAGAGAAAGTCCCACACACTGCCAGAAGGCCAAATTTTTTTTCAGAGGTAGATGCAGAAAAAAATTATATTCAGTTTGCAACCTGATGGAGGTCTGTATAGATGGATTAATAGAACAAGTCCCACACACAGCTGGAAGCCCAATATTTTTTCAGAGGTAGATGCAGAAAAAAAATATATTCAGTTTGCAACCTGATGGAGGTCAGTATAGATGGACTAATAGAGAAAGTCCCAAACACTGCTAGGAGGCCAAATATTTTTTCAGAGCTAGATGCAGATAAAAATTATTTTTAATTTGCAACCTGATGGAGGTCAGTATAGATGGACTAATAGAGAAAGTCCCACACACTGCTAGAAGGCCAAATATTTTTTCAGAGCTAGATGCAGACAAAAAATTATTTTGAATTTGCAACCTGATGGAGGTCAGTATAGATGGACTAATAGAGAAAGTCCCACACACTGCTAGAAGGCCAAATATTTTTTCAGAGCTAGATGCAGACAAAAAATTATTTTTAATTTGCAACCTTATGGAGGTCAGTATAGATGGACTAATAGAGAAAGTCCCACACACTGCTAGAAGGCCAAATATTTTTTCAGACCTAGATGCAGATAAAAATTCTTTTTAATTTGCAACCTGATGGAGGTCAGTATAGATGGACTAATAGAGAAAGTCCCACTCACTGCTAGAAGGCCAAATATTTTTTCAGAGCTAGATGCAGACAAAAAATGATTTTGAATTTGCAACCTGATGGAGGTCAGTATAGATGGACTAATAGAGAAAGTCCCACACACTGCTAGAAGGCCAAATATTTTTTCAGAGCTAGATGCAGATAAAAATTATTTTTAATTTGCAACCTGATGGAGGTCAGTATAGATGGACTAATAGAGAAAGTCCCACACACTGCTAGAAGGCCAAATATTTTTTCAGAGCTAGATGCATAAAAAAATTATATTCAGTTTGCAACCTGATGGAGGTCAGTATAGATGGACTAATAGAACAAGTCCCACACACTGCTAGAAGCCCAAATATTTTTTCAGAGGTAGATGCAGAAAAAAAATATTTTTAATTTGCAGCCTGATGGAGGTCAGTATAGATGGACTAATAGAGAAAGTCCCACACACTGCTAGAAGGCCAAATATTTTTTCAGAGCTAGATGCAGACAAAAAATTATTTTGAATTTGCAACCTGATGGAGGTCAGTATAGATGTACTAATAGAGAAAGTCCCACACACTGCTAGAAGGCCAAATATTTTTTCAGAGCTAGATGCAAATATAAATTATTTTTAATTTGCAACCTGATGGAGGTCAGTATAGATGGACCAATAGAATGATGCTATGCCCAAAAGATTTTACTTCACTAGGTGCAGTAAAAAAATTGTTATTCTATACACAGGTGGTATATCTTGCAACACAGATAGGCTACTCCACTGACTAACACACTCTGCAATAGGCCAAAAAGGATTAGCTTTGCTAGATTCAGCCAAATGCTGTGAAAAAAACTTGCACAGCACTGGCACAGACCTGCCTGGCAAAAACTGATAGGAACTTATGTAACCTAGTCCTGAAAAGGACTGCAATTACAATTAGTCTTTACTCTCACAATCTATCTATTTAAGAGCACAGACCTGCCTGATAAAAGTCGTAGGAAATGCTGTAACCTAGTCCTTAAAAGGACTGCAATCACAACTATTCCCTACTCCCAAGCTATCTGTAGATTTGAAATTAACAAGGTATAGCGCACACAGCAACAGCGGTGCCGTCTAACACGCAGCTGCAGCAGTGAGAAAATGGTGGCGACGGGGAAAATGGCTGGGTCTTATATGGCAAGGACATGTGACATACACTGGCAATGACACATGCCCTTGCTTGTGTGAAAAAAAGCACTTCGCTCCGTGTGTGCGCTGCTGATAGGCTGACAGATTGCACCTCCCCACTGTAAATGCGGGAAAGAGAAAAAAAATGGAGTTTTTCATTATTCCTGCAGAGATCCATCCCTGCCCCTCCCCCCACCCCGCTGTACACTCAAACTGCGTATTAACATTAATTTTCATCATTACTGAGAAAAAATCCAGTTATGATTTTGGTGCACGAACAGTTATCGAACATAACCTCGAACAGCCGAATTTTTCTCAAATCGTTCGTGTTCGCCGAACGGCTTGTACACAGTCCAAAACAGCTCGAATTTGAGATTGGCGAACAGTTCAAGTGGAACAACGCTCATCTCTACCGTTGATATGCAGATGTCACATGTGCACGTCTTTTCAAAAAAAAAATGGGGAGGGAAAGGAAAGATTTTAAAAACAAAAATCCAAATGACAATAGCAGCAGCCAAAATGTCAACGGAACCAGGGATTCCCAGCCAGTCTCCCATGCCAGTACTTACCCGGCCTCAAGCTGTATAGCAGCTGTGATCTGACGAGGGTAGGCACATTCAGCTTAAAATAGCCGTTGATGTGCAGATGTCACTTGTGCGCGTCTTTTCAAAAGGAATAAAATGGGGAGGGAAAGGAAAGATTTTAAAAACAAAAATTAAAATGACAATAGCAGCAGCCAAAATATCAACAGAACCAGGGATTCCCAGCCAGTCTCCCATGCCAGTACTTGCCCAGCCTCAAGGTGCGTAGCAGCTGCAACCTGATGAGTGCAGGCACATTCAGCTTAGAATGGATGTTAACATGCAGATGTCATATGTTCGTGTCTTTTCAAAAGGAACAAAATAGGGAGGGAAAGGTTAGATTTTAAAAACAAAAATCCAAAAATCCAAATGACAATAGCAGCAGCCAAAATTTCAATGGAACCGGGGACTCCCAGCCAGTCTCGCATACCAGTAATTGCCCAGCCTCAAGCTGTGTAGCGGCTGCGATCTGACGAGGGCAGACACATACAGCAGAGTATGGCCATTAGCATGCAGATGTTACATGTGCGCGTCTTTTCAAATGGAATAAAATGGGGAGGGAAAGGTTAGATTTTAAAAAAAAAATCCAAATGACAACAGCAGCAGCCAAAATATCAATGGAAGCAGGGATTCCCAGCCAGTTTCCCATGCCGGTACCCGCCCGACCTCAAGCTGCGCAGCGGATTTAATCTGACGAAGGCAGGCACATTCAGCTTTGATTGGCCGTTGATGTACAGATGTCATATTTGCATGTCTTTTCAAAAGGAATAAAATGGGGAGGAAAAAGTTAGATTTAAAAAAAAAAAAAAAAAAAATCCAAATGACAATAGCTGCAGCCAATATGTTAACGGAACCGTGGATTCCCAGCTAGTCTCCCATGCCAGTACTTGCCCAGCCTCAAGCTGTGTAGCAGCTGCAATCTGACCATGGAAGGCACATTCAGCTTAGAATGGCCATTGATGTGCAGCTGTCACATGTGCGCGTCTTTTTAAAAGGAATAAAATGGGGAGGAAAAGGTTAGATTTTAAAAACAAAAATCCAAATGATAGTAGCAGCAGCCAGAATGTCAATGGATCTGGTGATTCCCAGCCAATCTCCCATGCTGGTACTTGCCCGATCAAAAGATGTGTAGTGGCTGCGATCTGACGAGATTAGTCACATTCAACTTAGAATGGCCGTTGACGTACAGATGACACATGTGCGCGTCTTTTCAAAATGAATAAAATGGGGAAAGAAAGGTTAAATTTTAAAAACAAAAATCCAAATGACAATAGCATCAGCCAAAATGTCAACAGAACCGGTGATTCCCAGCCACTCTCCCATGCCGATACTTGCCCAGCCTCACGCTGCATAGCGGCTGCGATCTGACAAGGGCAGGCACATTCAGCTTAGAATGCCCGTTGATGCACAGATGTCACATGTGCGCGTCTTTTCAAAAGGAATAAAATGGGGAGGGAAAGGTTAGATTTTAAAAACAAAAATCCAAATGACAATAGCAGCAGCCAAAATGTCAATGGAACCGGGTATTCCCAGCCAGTCACCCATGCCAGTACTCGCCCAGCCTCAAGCTGAGTAGCAGCTGCCATCTGACGAGAGAAGGCACATTCAGCTTAGAATGACCGTTGATATGCAGATGTCACATGTGCGCGTCTTTTCAAAAGGAAAAAAATGGGGAGGGAAAGGTTATATTTTAAAAACAGAATTCCAAATGACAATAGCAGCAGCCAAAATTTCAAGGAACCCAGGGATTCCCAGCCAGTCTCCCATTCCAGTACTTGCCCAGCCTCAAGCTGTGTAGCAGCTGCGATCTGACAAAGGCAGACACATTCAGCTTAGTATGGCCATTAACATGCAGATGTCACATGTGCGTGTCTTTTCAAAAGGAATAAAATGGAGAGAAAAAGGTTAGATTTTAAAAACAAAAATCCAAAAACACAAATGACAATAGCAGCAGCCAAAATGTCAACTGAACTGGGGATTCCCAGCCAGTCTCCCATTCTGGTACTTGCCCAACCTCAAGCTGTGTAGCAGCTGTGATATGACAAGGGCTAGCACATTCAGCTTAGAAGGGCCATTGACTTGCAGATGGCACATGTGCGTGTCTTTTCAAAAGGAATAAAATGGGGAGGGAAAGGTTAGAATTTAAAAACAAAAATCCAAATGACAACAGCAGCAGCCAAAATGCCAACAGAAGCGGGGAGTCCCAGCCAATCTCCCATGATGGTACTTGCCCAACCTCAAGCTGCATAGCGGTTGTGATCTGACGAGGGCAGGCACATTCAGCTTTGAATGGCCGTTGACATGAAAACATCACATTTGCGCTTCTTTTTAAAAGGAATAAAATGGGGAGGGAAAAGTTAGATTTTATAATCAAAAATCCAAAAATCCAAATGACAATAGCAGCAGCCAAAATGTCAATTGAACTGGGGAT
Source organism: Phyllobates terribilis (assembly GCF_046119375.1). Lineage (NCBI taxonomy): Eukaryota > Metazoa > Chordata > Amphibia > Anura > Dendrobatidae > Phyllobates > Phyllobates terribilis. The sequence goes on from NW_027362792.1 coordinate 8,556,394, forward strand.
CCCAGCCAGTCTCCCATTCTGGTACTTGCCCGGCCTCAAGCTGTGTAGAGGCTGCGATCTGACGAGGGCAGTCACATTCAGCTTAGAATGGCCTTTGATGTGCAGGTGGCACATGTGCTTGTCTTTTCAAAATAAATAAAATAGGGAGGGAAAGGTTAGATTTAAAAAAAAAAAATCTAAATGAAAATAGCAGCTGCTGAAATGTCAACAGAATCGGGGATTCCCAGCAAGTCTCCCATGCTGGTACTTAACCAAACACAAGCTGCGTAGCAGCTGAGATCTGACAAAGGAATGCACATTCAGCATAGAATGGCCGTTGACGTGCAAATGTCACATGTGCGCGTCTTTTCAAAAGGAATAAAATGGGGAGGGAAAGGATAGACTTTAAAAACAAAAATCCAAAAATCCAAATGACAATAGCAGCAGCCAAAATGTCAATTGACCTGGGGATTCCCAGCCAGTCTCCCATGCTGATACTTGCCTGACCTCAAGCTGCATAGCAGTTGCAATTTTGCAAGGGAAGGGACATTCAGATTAGAAATGCCGTTGATGTACAGATGTCACATGTTCGCGTCTGTTCAAAAGGAATAAAATGGGGAGGGAAAGGTTAAACTTTAAAAACAAAAATCCAAATGACAATAGCAGCAGCCAAAATTTCAACAGAACCAGGGATCCCCAGCCAGTCTCCCATGCTGGTATTTGCCCAACCTCAAGCTGCAAAGCAGCTGTGATCTGACGAGGGAAGGTACATTCAGCTTAGAATGGCCGTTGACATACAGATGTCACATGTGCGCGTCTTTTCAAAAGGAATAAAATGGGGAGGGAAAGGTAAGATTTTAAAAACTAAAATCCAAATGACAACAGCAGCAGCCAGAATGTCAATGGAACCGGGGACTCCCAGCCAGTCTACCATGCCGGTACTTGCCCATCCTCAAGCTGCGTAACAGCTGCGATCTGACGAGGGAAGGAACATTCAGCTTAGAATGGCCGCTGACCTGCAGATGTCACATGTGCGCGTCTTTTCAAAAGGAATAAAATGGGGAGGGAAAGGATAGATTTTAAAAACAAAAATCCAAAAATACAAATGACAATAGCAGCAGCCAAAATGTCAACGGAACTAGGGATTCCCAGCCAGTCTCCCATGTAAGTACTTACCTGACCTCAAGCTGCATAGCAGTTGCAATCTGACAAGGGAAGGTACATTCAGCTTAGAATGGCCGTTGAAATGCAGAAGGCCCATGTGCGTGTCTTTTCAAAAGGAATAAAATGGGAAGGGAAAGATTAGATTTTAAAATCAAATATCCAAATGACAACAGCAGCAGTCAAAATGTCAACAGAAACAGGGATTCCCAGCCAGTCTCCCATGCCAGTACCTGTCTAGCCTCAAGCTGCTTAGCAACTGCAATCTGACGAGGGCAGGCAAATTCAGCTTAGAATGGCCATTGACGTACTGCTGTCACATGTGCACGTCTTTTCAAAAGGAATAAAATGGGCAGGGAAAGGTTAGATTATAAAAAAAAATCCAAAAATCCAAATGACAATAGCAGCAGCCAAAATGACAACGGATCCAGGAATTCCCAACAAGTCTCCCATGCCAGTACTTGCCCAGCCTCAAGTTGCATAGCACTTGCAATCTGATGAGAGCAGGCACATTCAGCTTAGAATTAGAGATGAGCGTTGTTTTACTCGAACTGTTCGCCAATCTCAAATTCGAGCTGTTTTGGGCGGTGTTCGAGCCATTCGGCGAACACGAACAATTTGAGAAAAATTCGGCTGTTCGAGGTTATGTTCGATAACTGTTCGTGCACCAAAATCATAACTGGATTTTTTCTCAGTAATGATGAAAATTAATGTTAATACGCAGTTTGAGTGTACAGCGGGGTGGGGGGAGGGGCAGGGGATGGATCTCTGCAGGAACAATGAAGATCTCCATTTTTTTTTCTCTTTCCCGCATTTGCAGTGGGGAGGTGCAATCTGTCAGCCTATCAGCAGCGCACACACGGAGCGAAGTGCTTTTTTTCACACAAGCAAGGGCATGTGTCATTGGCAGTGTATGTCACATGTCCTTGCCCTATAAGACCAAGCCATTTTCCCCGTTGCCACCATTTTCTCACTGCTGCAGCTGCGTGTTAGACGGCACCGCTGTTGCTGTGTGCGCTATACCTTGTTAATTTCAAGCCAATTTTCACACAAATATACAGATAGCTTGGGAGTAGGGAATAGTTGTGATTGCAGTCCTTTTAAGGACTAGGTTACAGCATTTCCTACGACTTTTATCAGGGAGGTCTGTGCTCTTAAATAGATAGGTTGTGGGAGTAAAGACTAATTGTAATTGGAGTCCTTTTCAGGACTAGGTTACATGAGTTCCTATCAGTTTTTGCCAGGCAGGTCTGTGCCAGTGCTGTGCAAGCTTTTTTCACAGCATTTGGCTGAATCTAGCAAAGCTAATCATTTTTGGCCTATTGCAGAGTGTGTTAGTCAGTGGAATAGCCTATCTGTGTTGCAAGATATACCACCTGTGTATAGAATACCAATTTTTTTACTGCACCTAGTGAAGTAAAATCCTTTGGGCATAGCATCATTCTATTAGTCCATCTATACTGACCTCCATCAGGTTTCAAACTGAATATATTTTTTCTGCATCTACCTCTTAAAAAATATTGGGCTTCTAGCTGTGTGTGGGACTTGTTCTATTAATCCATCTATACTGACCTCCATCAGGTTGCAAACTGAATATAATTTTTTTCTGCATCTAGCTCTGAAAAAATATTTGGGCTTCTAGCGGTGTGTGGGACTTGGTCTATTAGTCCATCTATACTGACCTCCATCAGGTTGCAAATTAAAAATAATTTTTTTCTGCATCTAGCTCTGAAAAAATATTTGGGCTTCTAGCAGTGTGTGGGACTTGGTCTATTAGTCCATCTATACTGACCTCCATCAGGTTGCAAATTAAAAATAATTTTTTTCTTCATTTAGCTCTGAAAAAATATTTGGGCTTCTAGCAGTGTGTGGGACTTGTTCTATTAGTCCTTCTATACTGACCTCCAGCAGGTTGCAAATTGAATATAATTTTTTTCTGCATCTAGCTCTGAAAAAATATTTGGGCTTCTAGCGGTGTGTGGGACTTGGTCTATTAGTCCATCTATACTGACCTCCATCAGGTTGCAAATTAAAAATAATTTTTTTCTGCATCTAGCTCTGAAAAAATATTTGGGCTTCTAGCAGTGTGTGGGACTTGGTCTATTAGTCCATCTATACTGACCTCCATCAGGTTGCAAACTAAAAATAATTTTTTTCTTCATTTAGCTCTGAAAAAATATTTGGGCTTCTAGCAGTGTGTGGGACTTGTTCTATTAGTCCTTCTATACTGACCTCCAGCAGGTTGCAAATTGAATATAATTTTTTTCTGCATCTAGCTCTGAAAAAATATTTGGGCTTCTAGCGGTGTGTGGGACTTGGTCTATTAGTCCATCTATACTGGCCTCCATCAGGTTGCAAATTAAAAATAATTTTTTTCTGCATCTAGCTCTGAAAAAATATTTGGGCTTCTAGCAGTGTGTGGGACTTGGTCTATTAGTCCATCTATACTGACCTCCATCAGGTTGCAAATTGAATAAAAAAAATTTCTGCATCTAGCTCTGAAAAAATATTTGGGCTTCTAGCAGTGTGTGGGACTTGTTCTATTAGTCCTTCTATACTGACCTCCATCAGGTTGCAAATTAAAAATAATTTTTTTCTGCATCTAGCTCTGAAAAAATATTTGGGCTTCTAGCAGTGTGTGGGACTTGGTCTATTAGTCCATCTATACTGACCTCCATCAGGTTGCAAATTGAATAAAAAAAAATTCTGCATCTAGCTCTGAAAAAATATTTGGGCTTCTAGCAGTGTGTGGGACTTGGTCTATTAGTCCATCTATACTGACCTCCATCAGGTTGCAAATTAAAAATAATTTTTTTCTGCATCTAGCTCTGAAAAAATATTTGGGCTTCTAGCAGTGTGTGGGACTTGTTCTATTAGTCCTTCTATACTGACCTCCAGCAGGTTGCAATTTGAATATAATTTTTTTCTGCATCTAGCTCTGAAAAAATATTTGGGCTTCTAGCGGTGTGTGGGACTTGGTCTATTAGTCCATCTATACTGACCTCCATTAGGTTGCAAATTAAAACTAATTTTTTTCTGCATCTAGCTCTGAAAAAATATTTGGGCTTCTAGCAGTGTGTGGGACTTGTTCTATTAGTCCTTCTATACTGACCTCCAGCAGGTTGCAAATTGAATATAATTTTTTTCCGCATCTAGCTCTGAAAAAATATTCGGCTTCTAGCTGTGTGTGGGTCTCGTTCTATTAATCCATCTATACTGACCTCCATCAGGTTGCAAACTGAATATAATTTTTTTCTGCATCTAGCTCTGAAAAAATATTTGGGCTTCTAGCGGTGTGTGGGACTTGGTCTATTAGTCCATCTATACTGACCTCCATCAGGTTGCAAATTAAAAATAATTTTTTTCTTCATTTAGCTCTGAAAAAATATTTGGGATTCTAGCAGTGTGTGGGACTTGTTCTATTAGTCCTTCTATACTGACCTCCAGCAGGTTGCAAATTGAATATAATTTTTTTCTGCATCTAGCTCTGAAAAAATATTTGGGCTTCTAGCGGTGTGTGGGACTTGGTCTATTAGTCCATCTATACTGACCTCCATCAGGTTGCAAATTAAAAATAATTTTTTTCTGCATCTAGCTCTGAAAAAATATTTGGGCTTCTAGCAGTGTGTGGGACTTGTTCTATTAGTCCTTCTATACTGACCTCCAGCAGGTTGCAAATTGAATATAATTTTTTTCTGCATCTAGCTCTGAAAAAATATTCGGCTTCTAGCTGTGTGTGGGTCTTGTTCTATTAATCCATCTATACTGACCTCCATCAGGTTGCAAACTGAATATAATTTTTTTCTGCATCTAGCTCTGAAAAAATATTTGGGCTTCTAGCGGTGTGTGGGACTTGGTCTATTAGTCCATCTATACTGACCTCCATCAGGTTGCAAATTAAAAATAATTTTTTTCTTCATTTAGCTCTGAAAAAATATTTGGGCTTCTAGCAGTGTGTGGGACTTGTTCTATTAGTCCTTCTATACTGACCTCCAGCAGGTTGCAAATTGAATATAATTTTTTTCTGCATCTAGCTCTGAAAAAATATTTGGGCTTCTAGCAGTGTGTGGGACTTGTTCTATTAGTCCACCTATACTGACCTCCATCAGGTTGCAAATTAAAACTAATTTTTATCTGCATCTACAGTACCTCTGAAAAAATATTTGGGCTTCTAGCTGTGTGTGGGACTTGTTGTATTAGTCCATCTATACTGACCTCCATCAGGTTGCAAACTGAATATATTTTTTTCTGCATCTACCTCTGAAAAAATATTCGGCTTCTAGCTGTGTGTGGGACTTGTTGTATTAGTCCATCTATACTGACCTCCATCAGGTTGCAAATTCAAAATAATTTTTTTCTGTATCTAACCCAGCCAATAGTTTTGGCCTAATACCACAGTTTGGCCACTCAGCTCTGCTCGGTTACCATCCATTGTTTTTTTGTGCAAACAACTCCAGAGTTGTGAATTAGTTAACCACCAAAATGAGTGGAAAAAGGCCTGCTGCTGGTGGAAAGGGGAATAAGCGTGTTGGGAAGGGGAAAAAAGGTTGTGTCCGTGGGGTAGGTGCAGAAGAAAGACCATCTTCCAGCCAAACTAAAATGTCTACTTCTTTTAGCGGACAATGTGATAAGATCCCTTTCTTACGGCCACGCCAATCGCTACAAATTCCAGATGAGGCACAAAAACAGCAGGTGCTTCAACAGATATCAAGTGCTCCTTTAAGTGGGCTCTCCTCCACATCAACTTCAACATCAGAAATACTCCAGTCCTCAAAGGTGTCACCCCAATCGCACTTGCTTCCTCACAGCTCCCAAATCTCCAGCTGCCCATCTGAGTATGAGGTAGAACAGATGGTTGAGTCTGCAGAGCTGTTTACTCATACTATAGCCTGGGAATCAGAGGTCGACTCCAGCGCTTCTGTGAATCCAGACGAGGAAATGATCTGCACTGATGCCCAGAATCTTTATGAGTCGGATCCAGGACCAGACGCAGAAGGTTCTGACCATAATGTAGACCCTCATTCCCAAACTGTAACTCCTGTTGGTGGAGACAATGAGGAAGACGATGATAAGACTCAAATACCTGATTGGAGGGACAACTTTAGTTTTTTGTCAGGGCAGGAACAGGTTGGCTCTGAGGACGACGGGTGTGATAACGCACAGGGTGATGATGATGAGGTCGGAGATCCCACTTACTGCCAACCCACAGTCAGCCAAGAGATGAGGTCAGCAGAGGAGGTGGAGGAAGATGCTAGTGACGACGAGGTCAGGTTGCGCCTTCCTGGACAGAGACGTAGTACTGGAAGCACGTCAACAACTGCATCCTCAAACACAACTCTGCCTCTCAACACAAGTCGTGGTGGCTCTTCAGGTCGCATGGGTGCTAAGCCTTGCATAGTCTGGGCATTTTTTCAGATCGATAAAGATGACTCAACTCGTGTTATCTGTAACATTTGTCAGCAAAAGCTAAGTAGAGGCCAAAAAATACATAGTTTGAGTACTTCATGCATGAACCGGCACATGGACATGAAGCATAAGTTGCAGTGGGAAGCTCAGTGTGCTACAATGCGGCCTAGCCGGCTGGGCCAACCACCGTCTGCCATATCTTGTGCATCCGCGGCCTCTTCATCCTCTGTGACTGGGGGGACAGCAGTCACACCTGTTTTGGGGCGCAGACCTGCCACCTCTTTACCCGCAACAGCCAGCGTGATTGGCAGGTCATCATTTTCTTTGGAGGTGGTAACACCAGCTGGTGTTGAGCGCTGTCCGACATCGATAGCACCACCTTTGGATCAAGGCAACCTAACATGTCCGCCTGCATCTTCCTCACAGACTGGCAGTTTTCCGGGGACACCCTTATCAACCCCGTCTAAGCACAATAGCCAGCCCTCGGTCCCTCAGATGTGGACAAGTAAAAGACCATTTCCTCCTAGCCATGAGAAAACTAAGAGGTTGAATTTCACCATCTGCAAGCTCTTGGCTACAGAAATGCTGCCTTTCCGCCTGGTGGACACAGAGGATTTTCGAGACCTTATGTCCGTCGCAGTGCCCCAGTACCAGATGCCCAGTCGGCACTACTTCTCAAAGAAAGGTGTGCCTGCGCTCCACCAGCATGTCGCACACAACATCACCGCTTCTTTGAGAAACTCTGTGTGTGACAGGGTGCATTTCACCACAGACACTTGGACGAGTAGGCATGGACAGGGGCGTTACATGTCGCTGACTGGGCACTGGGTAACTATGATGACAGCAGGACAAGGGGCTGCTGTCCAAGTCTTGCCGTCCCCACGAGTTGTGCGTCAATCCTCTTTATGTCAAAGTTCCTCCACTGCTTCTGCCTCCTCAACCTCCTCTCGGTCTTCCACCTGCACCCAAAGCCTGTCTGGTCATGCCACAAGCTTTCTAACTGCGCAGAAGGGATCCTGCACACCTCCTTACTATGCTGGCAGTAGGGCTCAACGTCATCAGGCGGTTTTTACATTGAAATGTCTGGGAAATGTGAGTCACACAGCTGAGGAGTTGTGGTCAGCTCTGGAGAACCAATTTCATGAATGGTTGTCTCCACTGGACCTGAAACCAGGGAAGGCCGTGTGCCACAATGCTGCAAACCTGGGTGCGGAGCTTCGCCGGGGCAATGTCACACACGTGCCTTGTATTGCTCACGTGTTGAACCTGGTTGTCCAGCAATTTTTAGCCCACTATCCCAGACTAGATGGCCTTCTGCAGAGGGCACGGTCGCTGTGTGCTCACTTCCGCCGTTCGCATCCCGCAGCTCAGCGACTTACATCTCTACAGAAGTCGTTGGGCCTGCCACTTCACCGGCTAAAATGCGATGTGCCTACCCGGTGGAATTCAACTCTGCACATGTTGCAGCGACTGTGGCAGCACCGACAAGCCCTGGTGCAATATGTTCTGACGTATAGCCTGGGCCAACGAGATCCAGAGGTGGGGCAAATCACGCTGGAGGAGTGGTCTCAGATCAGGGACCTATGCACCCTTCTGCACAGTTTTGAAATGGCGACGAAGATGTTTAGTGCTGACGATGCCATTATCAGCATGACTATTCCGGTGATTTACATGCTGGAGCACATGTTAAACAGAATTCGGAGTCAGGTGGTGGCACAAGAGGAGGTGGAGGAAGTAGAGGAGGAGGAGTTGTATGCGGAAGGGCTAACATCTGCAAGGTCCAGATGGTCGGCAGCACCAAGACGGCAGGCATGTGAGGGTGGGGGAGATGGTTTTACCAGGGCGCATGGTAGCAGCCAAACTAGTGAGGAAGGTGCAGGAGCCCAAGAAGAAGTGGAGGACGAACTGATGGAAGACTCATCAGATGAGGGAGACCTTGATCACATTTCTGTTGTGCGAGGTTGGGGGGAGAGGACAGAGGAAGGAAGCATGATTGTTACCTCGCCACCAACACAACAGGGACTTGGTGCTCCTGGATGCGCAACACACATGAGTGCCTTCTTGCTGCACTACCTGCAACATGACCCTCGAATTGTGAGAATTAGAAATAATCCTGACTACTGGGTTGCCACACTGTTAGATCCCCGGTACAAAAGTAAATTTGCAGAAATTATTCCTGCCATAGAAAGGGATGCACGCATGCAGGAGTATCAGCAGAGACTGTTGCAGAATCTTACATGTGCTTTTCCACAAAACACCAGTGGTGCACGTAGTGAATCTCACAGTTCCAACTTGCCAACCGTGGGACCGTCAAGTGTTCAGCACTCAAACCGTAACAGAACCACAGTATCTGCTGGTAACATCAATTTTGCGGAATCATTTCACCACTTTTTTAGCCCATCCTTTGCAAGGCCACAGGAGACAAGAAGTCTGACACATAGTCAACGCCTAGAGACGATGGTACAGGAGTATCTCCAAGTAAACATTGAAGCCACGACTGTGTCACTGGACCCTTGCTCTTTTTGGGCTTCCAATCTGGATAAATGGCCGGAGCTAGCCACTTACGCCTTGGAGATCTTGTCATGCCCCGCAGCCAGCGTTCTGTCTGAACGTGTGTTCAGCGCTGCTGGTGGTGTGCTGACAGATAAGCGCACGCGGCTCTCCACTGATAATGTAGACAGACTCACGTTCATAAAGATGAACAAATCATGGATCCGAAACGACTTTTCTACCCCTGTGTCATCCTGGGGAGAGTAAAAGCTTGATGATTGGTTAAAATCACCCTACCAACCGTTTTAAGCTTTCAAATTACTAATCATGTTTATCTGTATCTTGGCTGGAAAATAATTTGGGCTTTGTAGCAGTGTGCAGCACTGATTCTATTAGGCCATCTATAATAAGCTCCACCAGATTTAAAATTACTAATCATGTTTATCTGTATCTTGACTGGAAAATAATTTGGGCTTTGTAGCAGTGTGCAGCACTGATCCTATTAGGTTTTGGATGGTTTCTGCTTCCATTGTTTTGCATGAGGACAGAATACCCTCCCAGAGCTGTTGCTTAGATGTGAACTGCCTCCCGCCATCATAGACACTCCTTTTAATGATGCTCCAAAGGTTCTGAATGGGGTAGAGGTCAGGGGAGCATGGGGGTCACACCATAAGTTTGTCCCCTCTTATGCCCATATCAGCCAGAGATGCAGATGTTTTATGTGCAGCTTGAGATGGTGCATTATCATGCAGAAAAATGATCTTGCTGTGAAATACACAGTTCTTCTTCTTGAACCATGGCAGGAAGTGCTGTTTGAGAAAATCCACATACATTATGGAGTTCATCTTTAGCGCCTTCAGGGATCCTAAACGGGCCGACAATCTCTCTCCCCATGATTCCAGCCCAAAACATTACTCCACCTCCTCCATGTTGGCGCTGTAGCCGTGTTTGCGTGAGGTGTCCATAAACCAGCCATCCTCCACTCCATCCATCTGGACCATCGGCACTCATCCGTGAACAAAACAGTTTTGAAATCAGTCTTCATGTAATGTTTGACCCACTGGAGCTGTTTCTGCTTGTGTGAAGTGGATAGAGGAGGTCGACAGGATGGCGTTTGCACAGCTGCAAACCTCTGAAGGACCCTGCATCTTGTTGTTCGGGGGACGTTGGAGGCACAAGCAGCTTCAAAAACTTGTCTGCTGCTATGACAAGGCTTTTTTGCCGCTGCTCTTTCAACCTGACGTAATTGCCTGTAGGAAAGAGTCCTCAATTTGCCCTTATCAGCACGCACACGTGTGTACTGTGAATCAGCTACATACTTCTTGATTGCCAAGACACTTCATCCTGATCATCGCACAATGTTGATTGTAGTCATGCCTTGACCTAAACACTCCACAATTTGTTGCTTCTCAGCAGCCGACACATCCTTTTTCTTTCCCATTTTGGCAGAAAATGTAGGCTGCTTAATAATGTGAGACAGCCTTCTTAAGTAGTCTTGCCTTTCATTGGACACACCTGCCAAACTAATTAGCACAGGTGTCTGCAATTGCTTACAGTGATATAAAGAGCCCTGACACACATCACCATCAATGAGTTTAACTGAGAAACAAACAAATTCTTCCCTTATCACTCCTAAACACTTTTTGCATAATAATTTGGAACACAGTGTACATGTGCTTTTCCACAAAACACCAGTGGTTCACGTAGTGAATCTTACAGTTCTAACTTGCCAACCGTGGTCTGTATGGAGTTGTTCAATAAAGGGCCCAAAATTAAGATAACATAGATGGGAGAGGTCTCTATGAATAGGAATTCCTAAGTATTTGATACCCTGTGAGGGCCAGGCAAAGGGAAAGTTGGACTGGATGGAATCCTATATGGATTTGGGGAGGGAGACATCGAGGGCCTCAGATTTCGCTGCATTGATTTTAAAATTTGACCATGTAACAAAGTGATCTATTTCAGCCATAACAGCATGGATGGATATATGTGATTGAGTGATATATACTAGGACATCATCAGCAAATAGAGAGCACTTGTAATCGGTGCTTCCCACCTCAATCCACCTAATATTGGGGTTATGGCGAATTGATGAGAGCAGGTGCTCCGTCACTAGGATGTATAAGAGAGGAGACAGAGGACATCCCTGCCTTGTCCCATTGGTGATTGTGAAAGGTGATGAATAGTGTTGAGCCACCCCCGTAGTGTTCGGGTTCGGTTCGGTTCGTCGAACACCGGGATGTTCGAGGAACTGTTCGTCGAACTGTTCGTCGAACACCTTAGAACACCGTCGAACACCGTTAAAACTAATGGCAGGCAAACAAAAACACATAGAAACACATAGAAAACACCTGCAAAGGTGTCCAAAAGCTGACAAACTGCTCTGAAGACACTCTCTTTAAAAAAGCCGGCCGGCAAATTCAGCAGCGGCATACACCGGTACCCGACAATTTAGACAAGAAGGAATAGAGCATCACACATAGATTAGATAGATAGAAACATGTCAGTCACACATATAAGAAGCACAGTGACAGTGTTGGTTACTGCACTTGTCATTTAGTGTAAAGGATTTATTAAAAAAAATTTAGTATTTTCATGCACCGTCTCTTTAAAAAAGCCGGCCGGCAATTCAGTATCTGTACCCGACAATTTAGAACAGAAAGAATAGAGCTTCACACATAGATTAGATAGATAGAAACATGTCAGTCACATATATATGAAGTACAGTGACAGTGTTGCTTACTGTACTTGTCATTTAGTGTAAAGGATTTATTTAAAAAAATAATAGTGTTTTCATGCACTGTCTCTTTAAAAAAGCCGGCCGGCAATTCAGCAACGGTACCCGACAATTTAGAACAGAAAGATAGAGCATCACACATAGATTAGATAGATAGAAACATGTCAGTCACATTTATAATAAGTACAGTGACAGTGTTGGTTACTGTACTTGTCATTTAGTGTTAAAATAAAGGATTTATTAAAATAAAAATTGGCGTGGGATCCCCCATAATTTTAGGCTCTAGCGGAGGTTAAGCAGACGGCTGGGGCAGATGTTTGAAGCCTCGGAAGGGGGTAATACCCATGGAGCTTCCCAGGCTACTAATATCAGCCCCCAGCTAAATACCTAGCCTTTACTAGCTATTAAAATGGGGGACCCCCCCAAAAAAATGACGTGGGGTCCCCCCATTTTAATAGCTAGCAAAGGCTAGGCAGACAGCTGGGGGCTGATATTAATAGCCCAGGAAGGGTGCCATGAATATTGGCCCCCTCCCAGGCTAGAAACACCAGCCGTCAGCCGCCCCAGAAATGGCGCATCCATAGGATGCGCCAATTCTGGCACTTAGCCTCGCTCTTCCCACTGCCCTGTAGCGGTGGCAGTGGGGTAATAGGGCTGGGGTTGATGTCAGCTTATAATGCCAGCTGACATCAAGCCCAGGTTAGTAATGGAGAGGCATCTATAAGACACCTCCATTACTAACCCCATAGTCAAAGTTAAAAAAAACACAAACACCCAGAATAAAGTCCTTTAATTGAAATAAACACACAATTCTTTATTGTTCTAAATTAAACCATACTTACCGTCACGCCCATTCCAGCTGAAGCCAACGATCTCCTGTAATAAAAATAAAATAATAAACCAACATCATCCTTACCTTTCCATGGTTCCCAGAACAGCTCCAGCTCTGCTACATCGAGATGACTGGCTGGACCGCAGCAGAACGCTGCCATCCAGCCTGTCATCCCGCGGACACTGAGAAGCGCAGGCATGCTTGCTCTCCTCACTGTCTCGCTGTGACGGCATCCAGATGAGCCGAGGTCATGTCCAATGAACTCGGCTCACCTCATGCACGTCACTGACAGCGTGGGAAAATTCTCACGCTGAAGCGCTGAGTGCAGGAGAATTTTCCCACGCTGTCAGTGAGGTGCATGAGGTGAGCTGAGTTCATTGGACATGAGCTCACCTCATGCACGTCACTGACAGCGTGGGAGAATTCTCCTGCACTCAGCACTTCAGCGTGAGAATTTTCCCACGCTGTCAGTGACGTGCATGAGGTGAGCCGAGTTCATTGGACATGACCTCGGCTCATCTGGATGCCGTCACAGCCTGACACTGAGGAGCACAAGCATGCCTGCGCTTCTCAGTGTCCGCGGGATGACAGGCTGGATGGCAGCGTTCTGCTGCGGTCCAGCCAGTCATCTCGATGTAGCAGAGCTGGAGCTGTTCTGGGAACCATGGAAAGGTAAGGATGATGTTGGTTTATTATTTTTCTTTTATTGCAGGAGATCGTTGGCTTCAGCTGGAATGGGTGTGATGGTAAGTATGGTTTAATTTAGAACAATAAAGAATTGTGTGTTTATTTCAATTAAAGGACCTTATTCTGGGTGTTGTGTTTTTTTTAAATACTTTACTAGAAATTCATGGCGGTCATGTCTAATACTGGCGTGACCCCATGAATTTTGGGCTTGGGGCCAGCTGATAATACCAAGCTGGCCCTAACCCCTTTATTACCCAGTGAGCCACCGCACCAGGGCCCTGGATGAGTTGGGTACAGCGCCAGAAGAAGGCGCTTCTATGAACGCGCCATTTTCCGGGGTGGCTGCGGACTGCAATTTGCAGCGGGGGGGGGGCCCAGAAAGCTTGGGCCTCCCTGCGCTGCAGATTCCAGCCCCCAGCTGCCTAGTTGTACCTGGCTGGACACAAAAATAGGGCGAAGCCCCACGTATTTTTTTTTTAATTATTTCATGAAATTCATGAAATAATTAAGAAAAAAAGGCCTTCCCTATATTGTTGTGTCCGGCCAGGTACAAATAGTCAGCTGGTGTTTGGGGTCAGCCCGTTCCTGCCTGCTGTACCTGGCTGGACACAAATAAAGTGCGAAGCCCCACTTTAATTTTTTTAAATTATTTCATGAAATTCATGAAATAATTAAGAAAAAAAGGTCTTCCCTATATTGTTGTGTCCGGCCAGGTACAAATAGGCAGCTAGTGGTTGGGGGCAGCCCGTTCCTGCCTGCTGTACTTGGCTGGACACAAATATAGTGCGAAGCCCCACTTCAATTTTTTTTAATTATTTCATGAAATTCATGAAATAATTAAGAAAAAAAGGCCTTCTCTATATTGTTGTGTCCGGCCAGGTACAAATAGGCCGCTGGTGGTTGGGGGCAGCCCGTTCCTGCCTGCTGTACCTGGCTGGACACAAATATAGTGCGAAGCCCCACTTCAATTTTTTTAAATTATTTCAGGAAATTCATGAAATAATTAAAAAAAAATTGACGTGGGGCTTCGCACTATATTTGTGTCCAGTCAGGTGCAGCAGGCAGGAACGGGCTGCCCCCAACCACCAGCTGCCTATTTGTACCTGGCCGGACACAACAATATAGGGAAGCCCTTTTTTCTTAATTATTTCATGAAATAATTTAAAGAAAATTGACGTGGGGCTTCGCCCTGTTTTTGTGTCCAGCCAGGTACAACTAGGCAGCTGGGGGCTGGAATCCGCAGCGCAGGGAGGCCCAAGCTTTCTGGGCCACCCCCGCTGCAAATTGCAGTCCGCAGCCACCCCGGAAAATGGTGCGTTCATAGAAGCGCCATCTTCTGGCGCTGTACCCAACTCATCCAGGGCCCTGGTGCGGTGGCTCACTGGGTAATAAAGGGGTTAAGGCCAGCTTGGCATTATCAGCTGGCCCTAAGCCCGAAATTCATGGGGTCACGCCAATATTAGACATGACCACCATGAATTTCTAGTAAAGTATTTAAAAAAAACACAACACCCAGAAAAAAGTCCTTTAATTGAAATAAACACACAATTCTTTATTGTTCTAAATTAAACCATACTTACCATCACGCCCATTCCAGCTGAAGCCAACGATCTCCTGAAATAAAAGAAAAATAATAAAGCAACATCATCCTTACCTTTCCATGGTTCCCATGACAGCTTCAGCTCTGCTACATCGAGATGACAGGCTGGACCGCAGCAGAACGCTGCCATCCAGCCTGTCATCCCGCAGACACTGAGAAGCGCAGGCTTGCTTGCGCTCCACAGTGTCTCTCTGTGAGGGCATCCAGATGAGCCGAGTTAATGTCCAATGAACTCGGCTCACCTCATGCACGTCACTGACAGCGTGGGAAAATTCTCCTGCACTCAGCGCTTCAGCGTGGGAGAATTCTCACACTGAAGCGCTGAGTGCAGGAGAATTCTCCCACGCTGTCAGTGACGTGCAGGAGGTGAGCTGAGTTCATTGGACATGAGCTCACCTTATGCACGTCACTGACAGCGTGGGAAAATTCTCCTGCACTCAGCGGTTCAGCGTGAGAATTTTCCCACGCTGTCAGTGACGTGCATGAGGTGAGCCGAGTTCATTGGACATGAACTCGGCTCTTCTGGATGCCGTCACAGAGAGACGCTGAGCAGCGCAAGCAAGCCTGCGCTTCTCAGTGTCTGCGGGATGACAGGCTGGATGGCAGCTTTCTGCTGCGGTCCAGCCTGTCATCTCGATGTAGCAGAGCTGAAGCTGTCGTGGGAACCATGGGAAGGTAAGGATTATGTTGCTTTATTATTTTTCTTTTATTGCAGGGGATCGTTGGCTTCAGCTGGAATGGGCGTGATTGTAAGTATGGTTTAATTTAGAACAATAAAGAATTGTGTCTTTATTTCAATTAAAGGACTTTATTCTGGGTGTTTGTGTTTTTTTTTAACTTTGACTATGGGGTTAGTAATGGGGGTGTCTCATAGACGCCTCTCCATTGCTAACCTGGGCTTGATGTCAGCTGGCATTATAAGCTGACATCAACCCCCAGCCCTATTACCCCACTGCCACCGCTACAGGGCAGTGGGAAGAGCGAGGCTAAGTGCCAGAATTGGCGCATCCTATGGATGTGCCATTTCTGGGGCGGCTGACGGCTGGTGTTTCTAGCCTGGGAGGGGGCCAATATTCATGGCTCCCTTCCTGGGCTATTAATATCAGCCCCCAGCTGTCTGCCTAGCCTTTGCTAGCTATTAAAATAGGGGGGACCCCACGTCAATTTTTTGGGGGGTCCCCCATTTTAATAGCTAGTAAAGGCTAGGCATTCAGCTGGGGGCTGATATTAGTAGCCTGGGAAGCTCCGTGGGTATTACCCCTTCCCAGGCTTCAAACATCTGCCCCAGCCGTCTGCTTAACCTCCGCTAGAGACTAAAATTATGGGGGATCCCACGCCAATTTTTTTTTAAATAAATCCTTTATTTTAACACTAAATGACAAGTACAGTAAGCAACACTGTCACTGTACTTCATATATATGTGACTGACATGTTTCTATCTATCTAATCTATGTGTGATGCTCTATTGCTTCCATTCTAAATTGTCGGGTACAGATGCTGAAATGCCGGCCGGCTTTTTTAAAGAGACAGTGCATGAAAACACTATTATTTTTTTTAATAAATCCTTTACACTAAATGGCAAGTACAGTAATTAACACTGTCACTGTACTTCTTATATATGTGACTGACATGTTTCTATCTATCTAATCTATGTGTGATTCTCTATTCCTTCTATTCTAAATTGTCGGGTACCGCTGCTGAATTGCCGGCCGGCTTTTTTAAAGAGACGGTGCATGAAAACACTAATATTTTTTTTTATAAATCCTTTACACTAAATGACAAGTACAGTAATCAACACTGTCACTGTACTTCATATATATGTGACTGACATGTTTCTATCTATCTAATCTATGTGTGATGCTCTATTCTTTCGGTTCTAAATTGTCGGGTACCGGTGTATGCCGCTGATGAATTGCCGGCTTTTCATGTTTCACTGTGAGCACAGTTCCCATCGATTTGGGCAATCACTCTAATGCCACAACCACCATGGCTGTGGCATTACAGTGAGTGGCAGACAATCCCTGCATGATTGGTGCTCTAAATAGCGCCAGACATGCAGGACACGCTTTTGGTGCACGAACAGTTATCGAACATAACCTCGAACAGCCAAATTTTTTGCAAATCGTTCGGGTTCGTCGAACAACTCGAACACCGCCCAAAACAGCTCGAATTTGAGATTGGCGAACAGTTCTAGTCGAACACCGCTCATCTCTAGTGATGAAAATGTTCTGATGCACCCCCTGGGCCTTGGGACACCCGGAGCCGGACCCTTTTTGGTGGATGCTGGTGGTTGTAGTCTTCGTGGCGGCGACCCGGTTCCGTGGTTCAGGGCGGTCAAACCAGTGGCGGAACTATTTATGTGGTTTTGATGTTTAAATGTCCGACTACGCCACCCGTGGATTGCGGTCAGAGTGAACCGCCGCTGCAGGGCAGACCGCTGAGGCTGGTGTTGTGGGTGCAGCAGAGCGTAGCATAACTCCCCACGGGAGGAGTATAGCCTCAGGGCAGTGTATGCGGAGGATGGGGGTGATGGTGCAGGGCAGCAGCAGTAACGACACGGAGTCAGTGATGCAGTCCAGGGCCTTTACTCACAGTTCTTATTATCCAGATCACGTCTGCAGGTAACGGCTGCCCACGTCGTACTGTGCTCACCAGGTGAGGGGCTCAGAAAACTCCCAGATAACTTTGGAGCGCTTCACAGGACCCACTTTGTGTGTCCTTTGTCTGGCCTTTCTTACCAACCCTTCTGTCCGGCTGCCTCGGGCCTCCTCTTGGTAAACTTGGCGCCAGTTTCCCTGACCCTATGTGGTGCCTTCCTAGCGGGTGTAGCGAGGGGCTGCGCCACATAAAATGTCACAGCCTCCGGTTTCTAGCTGAGGGTCGTTTCCTGCCTCCACTAGTTTCGGGGACCGGTCTCCCCCTTTAGCCTGACCCCTCCACGCAGGTGGATTCGGGCGTGCGGTGGCGACTCGCCCGTCCGCACCCCTGGTATCTCTTCATTCCTCGTTCCTGGAGCCTTCTCTGCTCCTCTTCCTTCCTTCTCCCTCTTCCAGGCCTGGGCCTCTGTTACTAGGCAAACCTCCGGAGCAGAGCTCATGCAGAGCCCCTGCTCCCTAACGCTTCTGCTCAGACTTCTCTGCACTGAACTAAGATGGTGCCCACCTTTTATACTCCCTTCTCAATGCACCCAGGAACTGCTTCCTCCCTGCTCCTGCACTACAGGGTTCCCCTTCCTCAGTGTTCCCTCCCCCCACTCCAGCCAGGGACAGGGACTGTCGTGCCCATCTCAGAGGCATATTGGTTGCCCTGCCCCACGGCAATGTGGTGTAATGCATGCAGGTGTCGGGTCCTGATCCACACTCCATCCTTACCTGAGAGTGAGATATCACACCTCTGGGTGAGGTGCAATACCTCTGTAGCAACCGAGCCCTCAGGGTGCTACAGTTCCATTTATCTTCAGCCTAGGTGACGTATTGTGATACAGGGCCGTGATTTTGGCTATAAAAGGGTCCCCTAGACCCCTACCCCAAGCTTTTTAAGAGAATCATATATGGCGTGCCAGGAGACTCCATGGAATGCTTTCTCAGCATCCAACGAGAGTATCTAATTACAAATTTTTAACTGCATCTAGCCCAGGAAATACTTTGTGCCTAGTAGCAGTGTCTGCTAGTCTGCGGATTATCCCGGCTGTTAAGCAAGCTACACCACCTGTAGTTTGGACACTTAATTTTTTCAAAGGAAATGCTTCGGGACCACGGGATACTCAGTGAAGAGCATCAGGAGGCACCCCAAGGCATAGGGGCTGGGACTGGCAGTAGGATGCATTGCGGTGGATAGCCGAGCTTTATAAAAGCTTTTTAACTGCAGCAGCTTTAGTGGACGCTACTGGAGCTGGAATTACGCGGCTGCTGGCATGAGACTTGCCCTCCAATAGATCTTTGTAAATGGATTTAAAGTGTATTCATTCAAATTAGAGAGACAATTTAAATTAAAAGGCTTAGAGCTGCCTCCACTACAGGGGGGCTCGCTCGACCCAACGGCAGACAGGCACCAGTATTGGGAGAGGGGGGCTGGCTGTCAGGGTTCACTGCGGCTCTGGCACAAACCCGGCGACATGGAGGTGGCATGGGCAGGAGCGGACTGAATGTGTCGGCTTCTCACTTTTTGGATTTTAGAAGGGCATGACATGCCTATATCTGTGTCTCCCCCTCCTTTTACTCCTCCACCTCTTTTCTTTTTGCATGACTATATGTACTTGTCACTTTTCCATGTGTTAGTTGTGTCTTCTGAGCAGTTTGTCAGCTTTTGGACACCTTTGAAGGTGTTTTCTATGTGTTTCTATGTGTTTTTGTTTGCCTGCCATTGGTTTTAACGGTGTTCGAAGGTGTTCGACGAACAGTTCGACGAACACACGGGTGTTCAACGAACCGAACCGAACTTGAACACTACGGGGGTGGCTCAACACTAATCCCCAGTACCGTTGATATTTTGTCTGCTGCTATTGTCATTTAGATTTTTGTTTTTAAAATCTATCCTTTCCCGCCCCATTTTATTCCTTTTGAAAAGACGCGCACATGTGACATCCGCACATCAATGGCTATTCTAAGCTGAATGTTCCTGCTTTCATCAGATTGCAGCAACTATGCAGTTTGACCCTGGGCAAGTACTGGCATGGGAGACTGGCTGGGAATCCCTGGTTCCGTTGTCATTTTGGCTGCTGCTATTGTCATTTGGATTTTTGCTTTTAAAATCTAACCTTTCACTCCCCATTTTATTCCTTTTGAAAAGACTCGCACATGTGACATCTGCATGTCAGCTGCCATTCTAAGCTGAATGTGCTTGCCCTCGTCAGATTGCAGCCGCTTCGTGTTTAAGGCTGAGCAAGTACCGGCATGGGAGACTGGCTGGGATTCCCATATTCCGTCGACATTTTGGCTGCTGCTATTGTCATTTGGATTTTTGGATTTTGATTTTAAAATCTAACCTTTCCCTCCTCATTTTATTCATTTTGAAAAGACGCGCACATGAGACCTTTGCACGTCAACGGATATTCTAAGCAGAATGTGCCTGCCCTCATCAGATCACTGCTGATATGCAGCTTGAGGCCAGGCAAGTACCAGCATGGGAGACTGGCTGGGAATCCCCGTTTCTGTTGACATTTTGGCTGCTGCTATTGTCATTTGGATTTTTGGATTTTTGTTTATAAAATGTAATCTTTCCCTCCTCATTTTATTCCTTTTGAAACGACACGCACATGTGACATTTGCACGTCAACGGCCATTCAAAGCAGAATGTGCCTGCCCTCATCAGATCGCTGCAGCTACGCAGCTTGAGGTCGGGCAAGTACCAGAAAGGGAAACAGGCTGAGAAACCCCGTTTCCGCTGACATTTTGGCTGCTGCTATTTTCATTTGCATTTTTGGATTTTTGTTTTTAAAATCTAACATTCCCTCCCCATTTTATTCCTTTTGAAAAGACGAGCACATGTGAAAACTGCACGTCAACGGATATTCTAAGCTTTAATGTGCCTGCTATCCTCAGATCGCAGCAGCTTGAGGCCGGGAAAGTATCGGCATGGGAGACTGGCTGGGAATCACTGGTTCCGTTGACATCTCTGCTGCTGCTATTGTCATTTTGATTTTTGGATGTTTGTTTTTAAAATCTAACCTTTCCCTACCCGTTTTATTCCTTTTGAAAAGACGCGCACATGTGATTTCTGCAAGTCAATGCCCATTCTAAGCTGAATGTGCATTCCCTCATCACATTGCAGCTTCTATGCAGCTTGAGGCTGGGCAAGTACCAACATGGGAGACAGGCTGAGAATCTTTGGTTCCGTCAACATTTTAGCTGCTGCTATTGTCATTTGGATTTTTGGATTTTTGTTTTTAAAATCTAACCTTTCCCTCTCCATTTTATTACTCTTGAAAAGACGTGCACATGTGACATCTGCTTATCAGCTGCCATTCTAAGCTGATTGTGCCTGCCCTCATCGTATCGCACACGCTACGCAGCTTGAGGTCGTGCAAGTACTGGCTTGGGAGACTGGCTGGGAATCCCCTGTTCAGTTGACATTTAATCTGCAGCTATTATTATTTGGATATTTGTTTTTAAAATCTATCCTTTTCCTCCCCATTTTATTCCTTTTGAAAATACGCCACATGTGACATCTGCTCGTCAATGGCCATTCTGAGCATAACGTTCCTTACCTTGTCAGGATGCTGAAGCTATGCAGCTTGAGGCTGGGCAAGTACCAGCATGGGAGACTGGCTGGGAATTCTTGGTTCCGTTGACATTTTGGATGCTGCTATTGTCATTTGGATTTTTGTTTTTAAACTCTACCCTTTCCCTCCCCATTTTATTCCTTTTGAAAAGACACACACATGTGACATCTGTACGTTAACGGCCCTTCCAAGCTGAATGTTCCTTCCCTCATCAGATTGCAGCTGATATGCAGCTTGAGGCTGGGCAGGTACCAGCATGGGAGACTGGCTGGGAATCCCTGTTTCTGTTGACATTTTGGCTGCTGCTATTGTCATTTGGATTTTTGTTTTTAAAATCTCACTTTTCCTTCCCTATTTTATTCCTTTTGAAAAGACACGCACATGTGACTTATGCGCGTCAACGGCAATTCTAAGCCTATTGTGCCTTCCCTCATCAGATCACAATCCCTACGCAGCTTGAGGCCAGGTATGTACTGGCATGGGAGACTAGCTGGGAATCCCTTGTTCGGGTGACATTTTGGCTGCTGCTATTGTCATTTGGACTTTTGTTTTTATAATCTAACCTTTCCCTTCCCATTTTATTCCTTTTGAAAAGACGTGCACATGTGATACCCACACGTCAACAGCCATTCTAAGCTGAATGCGCCTGCCCTCGTCAGATCGCAGTTGCTACACAGCTTGAGGCTGGGCAAGTACCAGAATGGGAGACAGGCTGGGAATCCCCGGGTCCAGAAACATTTTGGCTGCTGCTATTGTCATTTGGATTTTTGGATTTTTATATTTAAAATCTAACCTTTCCCTCCCCATTTTATTCCTTTTGAAAAGACGCGCACATGTGACACTTCCACATCAGCGGCCATTCTAAGCTGGCTGTGCCTGCCCTCGTCAGATTGCAGTTGCTGTGCAGCTTGAGGATGGGCAAGTACCAGCATGGGAGACAGGCTGGGAATCCCCGGTTCCGTTGACATTTTGGCTGCTGCTATTGTCATTTGGATTTTTGGATTTTTGTTTTTAAAATTTATCCTTTCCCTCCCCATTTTATTCCTTTTGAAAAGATGAGCACATGTGACATCTGCACATGAACGGCCATTCTAAGCTGAATGTGCCTTCTCTCATCAGATCGCAGCCGCTACACAGCTTGAGGATGTACAAGTACAGGCATAGGAGACTGGCTGGGAATCCCCGGATCCGTTGACATTTATGCTGCTGCTATTGTGATTTGGATTTTTGGATTTTTGTTTTTAAAATCTATCTTTTCCATCCCCATTTTATTCCTTTTGAAATGACACGCACATGGGACATCTGCATGTCAACAGCCATTCTAAGCTGAATGTGCCTGCCCTCATCAGATTGCAGCGACTGCACAGCTTGAGGCTGGGCAATTACCGTCATTGGAGACTGGTTGGGAATTCCCATTTCCATTGATATTTTGGTTGCTGCTATTGTCATTTGGATTTTCCTTTTTTAAAATCTAACCTTTCCCTCCTCATGTTATTCCTTTTGAAAAGACGCGCACATGTGACATCTGCATGTCAACGGTCATTCTAAGTTGAACGTGCCTGCCCTCGTCAGACCGCAGCCTCTACGCACCTTGAGGCTGAGCAAGTACTGGCATGGAATACTGGCTGGGAATCCCTGGTTCTTTTGACATTTTTGCTGCTGCTATTGTCATTTGGATTTTTGTTTTTAAAATCTAACTTTTCCTTCCCCATTTTATTCCTTTTGAAAATACGCGCACATGTGATATCTGCTTGTCAACAACAGTTTTGAGCTGAATGTGCTTACCTTTGTCAGATTGCTGCCGCTACACAGCTTGAGACCAGGCAAATACCAGCATGGGAGACTGGCTGGGAATCCCAGGTTCTGTGGACACTTTGGCTGTTGCTATTGTCATTTGGATTTTTGTTTTTAAAATCGAGCTTTTCCCTCCCCATTGAATTCCTTTTGAAAAGACGTGCACATGTGACATCCACTCCTCAACAGCCTTTCTAAGCTGAATGTGCTTCCCCTCATTAGATTGCAGCCACTACACAGCTTGAGGTTAGGTAAGTACCAGCATGGGAGACTGGCTTGGAATCCCCGGTTATGTTAATATTTTGGTTGCTGCTATTGTCATTTGGATTTTTTTTTTTAAATCTAACCTTTCCCTCCCCATTTTATTCTTTTAGAAAAGACGCGCACAGGTGACATCTGCACGTCAATGCCCATTCTAAGCTGAATGTGCCTGCTCTCATCAGATTGCAGCCGATACGCAGCTTGAGGTCAGGCAAGTACCGGCATGGAAGACTAGCTGGGAATCCCGGGTTCTGTTAACATATTGGCTGCTGATATTGTTATTTGGATTTTGAGATTTTTGTTTTTAAAATCTAACCTTTCCCTCCCCATTTTATTCCTTTTGAAAAGATGCGCACATGTGACATCTGCATATCAGCGGCCATACTAAGCACAATTTGCCTTCCTTCGTCAGATTGCAGCCGCTATGCAGCTTGAGGCTGGGCAAGTATCTGCATGGGAGACTGGCTGGGAATCCCTTGTTCCGTTGACATTTTGGCTGCTGTTATTGTCATTTGGATTTTTGGATTTTTGTTTTTAAAATCTAACCTTTCAATCCCCATTTTATTCCTTTTGAAAAGACGTGCACAAGTTTCCTCTGCACATCAACAGCCATTCTAAACTGAATGCGACTTCCATCGTCAGATTGTAGCTGCTATGCAGCTTGAGGCTGGGCAAGTACTGGCTTGGGAGACTGGCTTGGAATCCACCCTTCCATTGACATTTTGGCTGCTGCTATTGTCATTTGGATTTTTGCTTTTAAAATCTTAACTTTCCCTCCCCATTTTATTTATTTTGAAAAGACGTGCACATGTGACATACACACTTCAGTGGCCATTCTAAGCTAAATGTGCCTGCTCTTGTCAGATCACAGCTGCTACGCCGATTGAGGCTGGGAAAGTACCAGCATGGGAAACTGGCTGGGAATCCCCAGATCCGCTGACATTTTGGCTGCTGCTATTGTCATTTGGATTTTTGGATTTTTGTTTTTGAAATCTAACTTTTCCCTCCAAACTTTATTCCTTTTGAAAAGACGTGCACAGGTGACATTCGCACATCAACGGCCATTCTAAGTTGAATGTGCCTTCCCTCGTCAGATTGCAGCTGCTACGCACCTTGAGGCTGGGCAAGTACCATCATGGGAGACTGGCTGGGAATCCCCTGTTCCGTAGACATTTTGGCTGCTGCTGATGTCATTTGGATTTTTGGATTTTTGTTTTTAAAATCTAACCTTTCCCTCCCCATTTTATTCCTTTTGAAAAGACGCGCACATGTGACATCTGCACGTTAACGGCCATTCTAAGCTGTATGTGCCTGCCCTCATCAGATCGCTGCTGCTGTGCAGCAAGAGGCCAGCAAGCATTGACATGGGAGACTGGCTGGGAATCCCCGGTTCTGTTGACAATATGGTTGCTGCTATTGTCATTTGAATTTTTGTTTTTAAAATCTAACCTTTCCCTCCCCATTTTATTCTATTTGAAAAGATGCACACTTGTGACATCTGCATGTCAACGGCCAATCTAAGCTGAAAGTGCCTACCCTCGTTTGATCGCAGCTTGAAGTCAGGCAAGTACCAGCATGGGAGACTGGCTGGGAATCCCCAGTTCCGTTGACAATTTGGCTGCTGCTATGGTCTTTTGGATTTTTGTTTTTAAAATCTTATCTTTCCCTCCCCATTTTATTCCTTTTGAAAAGACGCTCACATGTGATATCTGCACGTTAACGTCTATTCTAAGCTGAATGTGCCTGCCCTTGTCAGATCGCAGCCTCTATGCAGCTTGAGGCCGGGCAAGTACCGTCATGAGAGATTGGCTGGGAACCCCTTGTTCCGTTGACGTTTTGTCTGCTGCTATTGTCATTTGGTTTTTTGGATTTTTGTTTTTAAAATCCAAGCTTTCACTCCCAATTTTATTCCTTTTGAAAAGATGCGCACATGTGACATCTGTACGTCAACGGCCATTCTAAGCTGAATGTGCTTTCCCTCAATAGATTACAGCCGCTGCGCAGCTTAAAGCCAGGCAAGTACTGGCATGGGAGACTGGTTGGGAATCCATGGTTCCATTGACATTATTGACTGCTGATATTGTCATTTGGATTTTGTTTTTAAAATTTAATAGTTCCCTCCCTATTTTATTCCTTTTGAAAAGACGTGCACATGTGACATTTGCACGTTGACGGCCGTTGTAAGCTGAATGTGCCTGCCCTCGTCAGATCACAGCTTGAAGCTGGGCAAGTACCAGCATGGGAGACTTGCTGGGAATCCCTAGTTGCGTTGACATTTTGGCTGCTGCTATTGTTATTTGGATTTTTGTTTTTAAAATCTAACCTTTCCCTCCCCATTTTATTCCTTTTGAAAAGACACGCACATGTGACATCTGCACGTCAACGGCCATTCTAAGCTGAATGTGCCTGCCCTCGTCAGATCGCAGCCGCTATGCAGCTTGAGGCTGGGCAAGTATCGGCTTAGGAGACTGGCTTGGAATCCTTGGTTCCATAGACATTTTGGCTGCTGCTATTGTCATTTGGATTTTTGTTTTTAAACTCTAAGCTTTCCCTCCCCATTTTATTTCTTTTGAAAAGACACGCACATGTGACAGCTGCATGTCATTGGCCATTCTAAGCTGAATGTGCCTGTCCTCCTCAGATCACAGCTGCAACGCAGTTTGAGGTTGGGCAAGTTCCAGCATGGGAGACTGGCTGGGAATCCCCGGTTACATTGACATTTTGGTTGCTGCTATTGTCATTTGGATTTTATGATTTTTGTTTTTAAAATCTATCCTTTCCCTCCCCGTTTTATTCCTTTTTAAAAGACGCGCACATGTGAGATTTGAACGTCAACGGCCTTTCTAAGCTGAATGTGCCTAACCTCTTCAGATCACAGCCGCTACGCAGCTTGAGGCCGGCCAAGTACTGGCATCGGAGATTGGTTGGGAATCCCTGGTTTCATTGACATTTTGGCTGCTGCTATTGTATTTTGGATTTTTGGATTTTTGGATTTTTGGATTTTTGTTTTTAAAATCTAACATTTCGCTCCCCATTTTATTCCTTTTGAAAAGACGCGCACATGTGACATCTGCATGTCAACGGCCATTCTAAGCCGACTCTGCCTGCCCTCGTCAGATCGCAGCCGCTACGAAGCTTGAAGCCGGGCAAGTACTGGTATGGGAAACGGGCTGGGAATACCTGTTTCTGTTGACATTATGGCTGCTGCTATTGGATTTTGGATTTTTGTTTTAAAAATCTAACTTTTCCCTCCCCATTTTATTCCTTTTGAAAAGATGCGCACATGTGACATCTGCATGTCATCGACCATTCTAAGCTGAATGTACCTGCTATTGTCAGATGACAGCCGCTACTCAGCTTGAGGCCAGGCAAGTACCACCATGGGAGACTGGCTGGGAATCACCAGTTCCATTGACATTTTGGCTGCTGCTATTTTCATTTGGATTTTTGGATTCTTGTTTTTAAAATCTAACCTTTCCCTCCTCATTTTATTCCTTTTGAAAAGACGCGCACATGTGACATTTGCACATCACAGCCATTCTAAGCTTTATGTGCCTACCCTCATCTGATTGCAGTTGCTACGCAGCTTGATGCCAGGCATGTACCGGCATGTGAGGTTGGCTGGGAATTCCCGTTTCCGTAGACATTTTGGCTGCTGTTATTGTCATTTGGATTTTTGGATTTTTGTTTTTAAAATCTAACCTTTCCCTCCCCATTTTATTCCTTTTGAAAAGACGCGCACATGTGACATCTGCAAGTCACCGGCCATTCTAAGCTGAATATGCCTTCCCTCATCAGATTGCAATTGCTACGCAGCTTGAGGCTGGGCAAGTACCACCATGGGAGACAGGCTGGGAATCCCCAGTTCTGATGACATTTTGGCTGCTGCTATTGTCATTTGGATTTTTGGATTTTTGGATTTTTGTTTTTAAATCTTACCTTTCCCTCCCCATTTTATTGCTTTTGAAAAGACGCGTACATGTCACATCAGCATGTCAACAGCTATTCTAAGCTGAATGTGGCTGCCCTTGTCAGATTGCAGCTGCTACGCAGCTTGAGGCCGGGCAAGTACCAGCATGGATGACTGGTTGGGAATCGCCAATTCCATTGACAATTTGGATGCTGCCAGTGTCATTTGGATTTTAGTTTTTAAAATCTAACCTTTCCCTCCCAATTTTATTCCTTTTGAAAAGACATGCACATGTGACACCTCCATGTCAACCTCGTCAGATTGCAGCTGCTACGCTGCTTGAGGCAGTC
The DNA here is from genome assembly GCF_046119375.1 of Phyllobates terribilis. NCBI lineage: Eukaryota > Metazoa > Chordata > Amphibia > Anura > Dendrobatidae > Phyllobates > Phyllobates terribilis. The sequence continues at coordinate 8,583,821 of NW_027362792.1, forward strand.
TAAGTACTGGCACAGGAGACAGGCTGGGAATCCACAGATCCATTGATATTCTGGCTGTTGCTTTTGTCATTTGGAGTTTTGTTTTTAAAATGTTACCTTTCCCTCCGCATTTTATTCTTTTTGAAAAGACGTGCACATTTGACATAAGCATTTCAACGGCCATTCTAAGCTGAATGTGGCTGCCCTCGTCAGATCACAGCCGCTACACAGCTTGAGGCTGGGCAAGTACCAGCATGGAAGACTAGCTGGAAATCCCCTGTTCCGTTGGCATTTTGGCCGCTGCTTTTGTCATTTGGATTTTTGTTTTTAAAATCTAAACTTTCCCTCCTCATTTTATTCCTTTTGAAAAGACACGCACATGTAATATCTGCACATCAATGGCCTTTCTAATTTGAATGTTCCTTTCCTCATCAAATCACAGCCGCTACACAGCTTGAGGCCAGGCAAGTACCAGCATGGGAGACTCGCTGGGAATCTCCGGTTCCATTGAAATTTTGGCTGCTGCTATTGTCATTTGGATTTTTGGATTTTTGTTTTTAAAATCTAACCTTTTACTCCCCATTTTATTCCTTTTGAAAAGACACGCACATGTAACATCTGCATGTCAATGGCCATTCTAAGCTGAATGTGCCTTTCCTCATCAGATTGCAGCTGCTATGCAGCTTGAGACTGGGCAAGTACCTTCATGGGAGACTCGCTGGGTGTCCCTGGTTCCATTGACATTTTGGCTGCTGCTATTGTCATTTGGATTTTTGTTTTTAAAATCTAACTTTTCCCTCCACATTTTATTTCTTTTGAAAAGACACGCACATGCGACATCCTCACGTTAATGGCCATTCTAAGCTAAATGTGCCTGCTCTCATGAGATAGCAGCTGCTATGCAGCTTGAGGCTTGGCAAGTTCTGGCATGGGAGACTGGCTATGAATCCAGTTTCCATTGACATTTTGGCTGCTGCTATTGTCATTTGGATTTTTGTTTTTAAAATCTAACCTTTCCCTCCCCATTTTATTCATTTTGAAAAGACGCGCACATGTAACATCTGCATGTCAACGGCCATTCTAAGCTGAATGTGCCTTTCCTCATCAGATTGCAGCTGCTATGCAGCTTGAGACTGGGCAAGTACCTTCATGGGAGACTCGCTGGGTGTCCCTGGTTCCATTGACATTTTGGCTGCTGCTATTGTCATTTGGATTTTTGTTTTTAAAATCTAACTTTTCCCTCCCCATTTTATTCATTTTGAAAAGACGCGCACATGTGACATCAGCACGTCAATGGCCATTCTAAGCTGAATGTGCCTGCTCTCATCAGATCGCAGCCGCTATGCAGCTTGAGGCTGGGCAAGTACCGTAATGGGAGCTTGGCTGGGAATCCTCAGTTCCATTGACATTTTGGCTGCTACTATTGTAATTTGGATTTTTGTTTTTAAAATCTAACCTTTCCCTCCCTATTTTATTCCTTTTGAAAAGACGCACACTTGTGACATCTGTACGTCAACGGCCGTTCTAAGCTGAATGTGCCTGCCCTTGTCAGACCGCAGCCGCTATTCAGCTTGAGGCCGGGCAAGTACCGGCATGGAAGAGTGGCTGGGTATCCACGGCTCCGTTGGTATTTTGGTTGCTGCTATCGTCATTCGGATTTTTGTTTTCAAAATTTAACGTTTCCCTCCCCATTTTACTCCTTTTGAAAAGACACGCACATGTGACATCTGTAAGTCAATGGCCATTCTAAGCTGAATGTTCCTTCCCTCGTCAAATCACAGCAGCTACACCGCTTGAGGCTGGGCAAGTACCAGTATGGGAGACTGGATGGGAGTACCCGGATCTGTTGACATTTCGGCTGCTGCTATTGTCATTTGGAGTTTTGTTTTTAAAATCTAACCTTTCCCTCCCCATTTTATTCCTTTTGAAAAGATATGCACATGTACCATTTGCCCCTTAACGGTCATTCTAATCAAAATGTGCCTGCCCTCATCAGATCACAGCCACTACACAGCTTGAGGCTGGGCAAGTGCTGGCATGGGAGACTGGCTGGGAATCCTTGGTTTCGTTGAATTTTTGGCTGCTGTTATTCTCATTTGGATTTTTGGATTTTTGTTTTTAAAATATGACCTTTCCCTGCCCATTTTATTCCTTTTGAAAAGACGAGCACATGTGACATTTGCATGTCAACGGCCATACTAAGCTGAATGTGCCTTCCCTAGTCAGATCGCAGCCGCTATGCAGCTTGAGGCCGGGCAAGTACCGGCATGGAAGACTGGCTGGGAATCCACGGTACCGTTGGCATTTTGGCTGCTGTTATTGTCATTTTGATTTTTGGATTTTTGTTTTTAAAATCTAACCTTTCCTTCCCCATTTTATTCCTTTTGAAAAGACGCACACATATAACATCTGCACATCAGCGGCCATTCTAAGCTGAATGTGGCTGCTGTTGTTGGATCGCAGCTTGAGGCCGGTCAAGTACCGGCATGGGAGACAGCTTTGGGATCCCCAGTTCCATTGACATTTTGGCTGCTGCTATTGTCATTTGGATTTTTGGATTTTTGTTTTTAAAATCTAACCTTTCCCTCCCCATTTTATTCCTTTTGAAAAGACGCGCACATGTGCCATCTGCACATCAATGGCCATTCTACGCTGAATGTTCCTTCCCTTGTCAAATGGCAGCAGCTATGCACCATGAGGCTGGGCAAGTACTGGCATGGGAGACTGGCCGGGAATCCCTGGTTCAGTTGACATTTTGGCTGCTGCTATTGTAATTTGGATTTTTGTTTTTAAAATGTAACTTTTCCCTCCCCATTTTATTCTTTTTGAAAAGACGCGCACATATGACATCTGTACGTCAACGGCCATTCTAAGCTGAATATGCCTGCCCTCGTCAGCTCGCAGCCGCTAAGCAGCTTGAGGTCGGGAAAGTACTGGCATGAAAGACTGGCTGGGTATCCCTGGATCAGATGACATTTTGGCTACTGCTAATGTCATTTGGATTTTTGTTTTAAAAATCTAACCTTTGCCTCCCCATTTTATTCCTTTTGAAAAGACGCGCACATGTGACATCTGTATGTCAACGGCCATTCTAAGCTGAATGTGCCTGCCCTTGACAGACAGCAGCTGATACACAGCTTGAGGCTGGGTAAGAACCAGCATGGGAGACTGGCTGGGAATCCCTGGTTCCGTTGACATTTTGGTTGTTGCTATTGTCATTTGGATTTTTTGATTTTTGTTTTTAAAATCTAACCTTTCCCTCCCCATTTTATTCCTTTTGAAAAAATGCGCACATGTGCCATCTGCAAGTCAACGGCCATTATGAGCTGAATGTACCTTCCCTCATCAGATCGCAGTGGCTACGCAGCTTGAGGTCGGGCAAGTACCAGCGTGAAAGTCTGGCTGGTTATCCCTGGATCAGTTGACATTTTGGCTACTGCTATTGTCATTTGGATTTTTGTTTTTAAAATCTAACCTTTCCCTCCCCATTTTATTCCTTTTGAAAAGACACGCACATGTGAAATCTTCACGACAACAGCCATTCTAAGCTGAATGTGCCTGCCCTCGTCAGATTGCAGCCGCTATACAGCTTGAGGTCGGGCCAGTACCAGCAAGGCAGATTGGTTGGGAATCCCTGGTTCCATTGACATTTTGGCTGCTGCTATTGCCATTTGGATTTTAGGATTTTTGGATTTTTGTTTTTAAAATCTAACCTTTCCCTCCTCATTTTATTCCTTTTGAAAAGACGCGCACATGTGAAATTTGCTCATCAATGGCAATTCTAAGCTGAATGTTTCTGCCCTCATCAGATCACATCTGCTACGCAGCTTGAGGTTGGGCAAGTAGCAGCATGGGAGACTGGCTGGGAATTCTCAGTTCCATTGTCATTTTGGCTGCAGCTATTGTCATTTGGATTTTTGTTTTTAAAATCTAACTTTTCCTTCCCCATTTTATTCCTTTTGAAAAGACGTGTACATGTGAAATCTTCACGACAACAGCCATTCTAAGCTGAATGTGCCTGCCCTCATCAGATCGCAGCCGCTACACAGCTTGAGGTCGGGCCAGTACCAGCAAGGGCAGACTGGCTGGGAATCCCGGGTTCCGTTAACATTTTGGCTGCTGCTATTGTCATTTGGATTTTTGGATTTTTGTTTTTAAAATCTAACCTTTCCCTCCCCATTTTATTGCTTTTGAAAAGACGCGCACATGTGGCATCTGCACGTCAATGGCCGTTCTAAGCTGAATGTGCTTTCCTTCATCAGATCACAGCCACTACGCAGCTTGTGTTTGGGTAAGTATCAGCGTGGGAGACTGGCTGGGAAACCCTGATTCCGTCAACATTTTGGCTGCTGCTATTGTCATTTAGATTTTTGTTTTTAAAATCTAACCTTTTCCTCCCAATTTTATTCCTTTTAAAAGACGCGCACATGTGACATTTCCACGTCAACGGCCATTCTAAACAAAATGTGCCTTCCCTCATCAAATTGCAGCTGCTACACAGGTTGAGGCCAGGCAAGTACCAGCATGGGAGACTGGCTGAGAATCCCTGTTTCCATTGACATTTTGGCTGCTGCTATTGTCTTTTGGATTTTTGTTTTTAAAATTTAACCCTTCCCTCCCCATTTTATTCCTTTTGAAAAGATGCGCACATGTGACATCTGCATGTCAACGGCCAATCTAAGCTGAATGTGCCTTCCCGCGTCAGTTCGCAGCCGCTACTCAGCTTGCAACTGAGCAAGTACTGGCATGGGAGAGCGGCTGGTAATCCCCGGTTCAGTTGACATTTTGGCTGCTGCTATTGTCATTTGGATTTTTGGATTTTTGTTTTTAAAATTTAACCGTTCCCTCCCCATTTTACTCCTTTTGAAAAGACACGCACATGTGACTTCTGCACGTTAATGGCCATTCTAAGCTCATTGTGCATACCCTTGTCAGATTGCAGCTGCTATGCAGCTTGAGGCCAGGCAAGTACCAGCAAGGGAGACTGGCTGGGAATCACCGGTTACTTTGACTTTTCGGCTGTTACTATTGTAAGGTGGATTTTTGTTTTTAAAATCTAACCTTTCCCTCCCCATTTTATTCCATTTGAAAAGACGCGCACATGTGACGTTTGCACATCAGCGTCGATTCTTAGCTGAATGTGCCTGCTCTTGTCAGATCGCAGTTGCTGTACAGCATAAAGCTGGGCAAGTACTGGCATGGGATATTGGCTGGGAATCCCTGTTTCTGTTGACATTTTGACTGCTGTTATTGTCATTTGGATTTTTGTTTTTAATATCTTACCTTTCCCTCCCCATTTTATTCCTTTTGAAAAGACACGCACATGTGAAATTCACAAGTTAACGGCTATTCTAAACTGAATGTGCCTACCCTCGTCAGATCGCAGCTTGATGCTGGGCAAGTACTGGCATGGGAGACTGGCTGGGAATCCCCAGTTCCATTGACATTTTGGCTGCTGCTATTGTCATTTGGTTTTTTGGATTTTTGTTTTTGAAATCTATCCTTTCCCTCCCCATTTTATTCCTTTTGAAAAGACACGCACATGTGACTTTTGCACATCAAATGCCATTCTAAGCTGAATGTGCCCACCCATGGCAGATCGCAGCCACTACGCAGCTTGAGGCTGGGCAAGTACCTGAATGAGAGACTGGCTGGAAATCCACAGTCCATTGACATTTTGGCTGCTGCTATTGTCATTTGGATTTTTAGATTTTTGTTTTGAAAATCTAACCTTTCCCTCCCCATTTTATTCCTTTTGAAAAGACGCGCACATCTAACATTTGGATGTCAACGGCCATTCTAAGCTGAATGTGTTTTCCCTCGTCAGATCACAGCCACTACGTAGCTTGAGGCTGGGCAAGGACCAGCATGGGAGACTGGCTGGGAATCCATGGTTCTGTTGACATTTTGGCTGCTGCTATTGTCATTTGGATTTTTGTTTTTAAAATCCATCCTTTCCCTCCCCATTTTATTCCTTTTGAAAAGACGGGCACACGTGACACCTGCTATTCAGCGACCTTTCTAAGCTGAATGTGCCTTCCCTTGTCAGATCACATCTGCTATGCAGCTTGAGGCCAGGCAAGTACAGGCATGGGTGACAGGCTGGGAGTCCTTGGTTCTGTTGGTACTTTGGCTGCTGCTTTGTGATTTGGATTTTTGTTTTTAAAATCTAACTTTTCCCTCCCCTTTTTATTCCTTTTGAAAAGACGCGCACATGTGCCACCTGCATGTCAGTGGCTATTGTAAGCTGAATGTACCTACTCTTGTCAGATTGCAGCTGCTGCGCAGCATGAGGCTGAGCAAGTACTAGCATGGGAGACTTCCTGGGAAACCCCGGTTCTGTTGACATCTCAGCTGCTGCTATTGTCATTTGAATTTCAGGATTTTTGCTTTTAAAATCTAATTCTTTCCCTCCCCATTTTATTCTTTTTGAAAAGACGCGCACATGTGACATCTGCATGTCACCGGCCATTCTAAGCTGAATGTGACTGCACTCATCAGATTGCAGCTGCTACACAACTTGATACCAGGCAAGTACTGGCATGGGAGACTGGTTGGTTATCTTTGGTTCCATTGACATTTTGGCTGCTGCTTTTGTCATTTGGATTTTTGCATTTTTGTTTTTAAAATCTAACTTTTCCCTCCCCATTTTATTCCTTTTCAGAAGACACGCACATGTGACATCTGCACATCACCGGCCATTTTTAAGATGTACCTGCCCTCGGCAGATCGCAGCCGCTATGCAGCTTGAGGCTGAGCAAGTACTAGCATGTGAGACTGAAAAGGAATCGCCAGTTCTGTTAACATTTAGGCTGCTTTTCTCATTTGGATTTTTGTTTTTAAAATCTAACCTTTCCCTCCCCATTTTACTCCTTTTTAAAAGACACGCACATGTGCCATCTGCACATCAACAGCTATTCTAAGCTAAATGTGCCTGCCCTCATCAGATTGCAGCTTGAGGCTGGGCTTGTACTGGCATGGGAGACAGGCTGGGAATCCCCAGTTCCGTTAGCATTTTGGCTGCTGCTATTGTCATTTGGATTTTTGTTTTTAAAATCTAACATTTCCCTCCACATTATAGTCCTTTTGAAAAGACACGCACTTGTGACACCTGCATTTCAACTGCCATTCCAAGCTGAATGTGCCTGCCCTCATCAGATTGCCACCGCTACATAGCTTGAGGCTGGGCAAGTACCAGCATGGGAGACTGGCTGGGAATCCCCCGTTCCATTGCCATTTTGGCTGCTGTTATTGTCATTTGGATTTTTGTTTTTACAATCTAACCTTTCCCTCCGCATTTTATTCCTTTTGAAAAGACGTGCACATCTGCACTCTTCCTGGCTACCTTGCTGTCAGCGGTTACAAGTAGCCCACGTCCCTGAGTATACCGTGTGGTGCTCACCCGTATGGCTGGTGACTTGGGGCATTCTGTTAGCCTCTGCTCCTGAATGGCGGCGCTGGTCCCTTCTTTGTGACTGAGCCTCCGGGTTTCTATGGCCATAGGACCTGGAATCCCCTGCCGACTGGTTTCTGCTGCTGGGTATATATCAGTCCCCACAGCCTCGGACTCCTGTGTCCGGTTTTAGTAACTTCAGCCAGGGCGAGCTATATCTCTGCTCACAGCCCCTGGCCTTCTGCCATTGCTCCTACAGAGCTCCTGATGTATCTTTTCCTGTGTCTGCAGCTTCACTCTAGGCTCTGACTGCTCTGCTTGTTCTGCAGGCTCTGTCTCTGTCTCACCTAATCCCGCCCCAGACCCAGTTTATAAGGGCAGATTCCTCCCCTCCCAGGTCTGGGCGGGCAGTGTTGCATGCTTAGGGCTCCTGACCAGAGAAACCTCCCACTTGCTCTCAGACATAATATCTCTATTACTGTGGCAACCAGACCCCTGGGGTGTCACATTACCCCCCTAGTAAATTTTAGTTGTCCGGGACTAAACACATTTTTAAAACATAATAACAGGGTATAACAATAATACAATAACATATTTACAAGAAGCCTTAGTTCTTTAACCCCTTAATAACATCTGACGTACTAATACGCGTCTGTGCCCTGGGACTTAAGAGCCAGACCCGTATTAGTACGTCATCGCGATCGCGCGTGCACACAGGCTGTGCGGGCGCGATCGCCGCCGGGTGTCAGCTGATTGTCACAGCTGACACCCGGTACTATGTGCAGGGAGCGGTCTTGCACCGCTCCCAGCACATTAACCCCCGCGATGCTGCGATCGAAGTCGATCGAAGTCGATCGCGGCATTGCGGGGGCAAGGGGAGGTGATCGGCGATACTCACCTCCTCTTCCGGCTTCCAGCGCAGTCTGCAAAGGCTTCCCGGGTGTTGCCATGATGACCCGATGTCGTCATGACAACATCCAGGTCACCAGAGAGCAGGAAGATTGCTTGGACATGCGCAGTGCATCTCCAAGCAATCTTCACACTGTGCACTTCTGACAGCCTTCATGGCATAGGGATGGTGCTCCATTCCTGTGCCACGCAGGCGATCAGAAAAAAAAAAGTGAAAGTCCCAGAGTGGGACAAAGTAATAAAGTGTATAAACTGTGTGAAAGTGGAAAAAAAAAAAAAAAAAATGTGCAAAAATATTATAAAAAAATAAAAAAAATAATACACCAAAAATAAAAATATAATGTACCCATCAATAAATATTATTATAAAAAAAATAAAAAAAAAACAATAAAAGTACACATATTTGGTATCGCCGTGTCCGGAACAACCTGACCTATAAAACTCTCCCACTAGTTAACCCCTTCAGTGAACACGGTAAAAAAAAAAAAAAAAAAAACAAGCAAAAAACAATGCTTTATCACCATACTGCCAAACAAAAAGTGGAATAACACGCGATCAAAAAGACGCATATAAATAAAAATGATACCGTTGAAAACGACATCTTGTCCCGCAAAAAACAAGCCGCCATATAGCTCCATCAGGCAAAAAATAAAAAAGTTATAGCTCTCAGAATAAAGCGATACTAAAAAATATTTTTTTCTATAAAATAGCTTTTATTGTGTATAAGCGCCAAAACATAGAAAAAGGATACAAATGTGGTACCGCTGTAAACGTACTGACCCGAAGAGTAAAGCTGCCTCATCAATTTTACCACACGCGGAACAGAATAAAAAAAAAAAAAAAAAACAATTCCTGAATTGTTGGTTTTTGTTTATTCTGCCTCCCAAAAATCGGAATAGAAAGCGATCAAAAAATGTCACGTGCCTGAAAATGGCACCAATAACAACGTCAAGTCATCCCGCAAAAAACGAGCCGTCACATGACTGTCTGCCAAAATCTGGAAAAATGATAGCTCTCAAAATATGGCGATGCAAAAACTAGATTTTACAAAAAATGCGTCTTTTAGTGTGTGACAGCTGTCAGTCATAAAAATCCCATATGATTCTGGTATTGCTGTAATCACACCGACCCGAAGAATAAAGTCATCTAATCACTTATACCGCACAAGGAACGGCGTCAAAAATAAACTCTTGAGTTAGGATTGGGCTAGGGTTAGGGCTGGGTTTGGGGCTAGGGTTGTGCTGGGGCTAGGGTTGTGCTGGGGCTAGGGTTGTGCTGGGGCTAGGGTTGTGCTGGGGCTAGGGTTGTGCTGGGGCTAGGGTTGTGCTGGGGCTAGGGTTGTGCTAGGGTTAGGGCTGGGGTTGGGATTTTTTTCAAAAGTAAGAAAAAAAGATGACGATATGGCGACTAGTGTTGAGAGCAAGTGCTCGCTACTTGAGTTTGCATCGGGTGCTCTGGTATGCATTTAGTATCGTGGGTATTTGAGTGACATGCTCGAGTCTCTGCCCCATATGCTTCGCGGCCAAAAAACTTTACGGGGATTGCCTGCCATGCACGAGCGATCCCCGCATGTTTTTTTTTGGGTGTCTAATAACCGTGAAACATGCGGAGCAGGGACTCGAGCATGTCACTCGAGCACACGCTGTACATGGTGCATACCTGAGTACCCGATGCAAACTCAAGTAGCGAGCACTTGCGCTCAAGAATAATGACAACTTATTCAATATGATGACCTAATGTAAACAAATAATGTGCCGTACCTCTGGGTTCAAAATGTTCACTATACACCTTAATAAAATCTTTGAGGGGTATAGTTTCCAAAATGGGGACACTTGTGGGGGAGCTCCACTGTTTAGGCACATCACGGGCTCTCCAAACGCGACATGGTGTCCGCTAACAAATTGAATGGAAAATCGGCTCAAATTGTTAGCGGACGCCATGTTGCGTTTGGAGAGCCCCTGTGTGCTCAAACATTGGAGCTCCCCCACAAGTGACCCCATTTTGGAAACTAGACCCCCCAAGGCACCTATCTAGATGCATAGTGAGCACTTAGAACCCCCAGGTGCTTCACAAATTGATTCGTAAAAATGAAAAAGTGAAAATAAAACACTTTTTCATTTTTATGAATCAATTTGTGAAGCACCTGGGGTTCCAACTGCTCACTATGAATCTAGATAGGTGCCTTGGGGGGTCTAGTTTCCAAAATGGGGTCACTTGTGGGGGAGCTCCAATGTTTGGGCACACAGGGACTCTCTAAATGCAACATGGTATCCGCTAACAAATTGAATGGAAAATCGGCTCAAATTGTTAGCGGACACCACATTGCGTTTGGAGAGCCCCTCTGTGCCCAAACTTTGGAGCTCCCCCACAAGTGACCCCATTTTGGAAACTAGACCCCCCAAGGCACCTTTCTAGATGCATAGTGAGCACATGGAACCCCCAGGTGCTTCACAAATTGATTCGTAAAAATGAAAAAGTGAAAAAAAAAACACTTTTTCATTTTTATGAATCAATTTGTGAAGCACCTGGGGTTCCAAGTGCTCACTATGAATCTAGATAGGTGCCTTGGGGGGTCTAGTTTCCAAAATGGGGTCACTTGTGGGGGAGCTTCAATGTTTGGGCACACAGGGACTCTTCAAATGCAACATGATATCCGCTAACAAATTGTCGGCTCAAATTGTTAGCGGATATCATGTTGCATTTGGAGAGTCCCTGTGTGCCCAAACATTGGAGCTCCTCCACAAGTGACCCCATTTTAGAAACTAGACCCCCCAAGGCACCTATCTAGATGCATATTGAGCACTTGGAACCCCTAGGTGCTTCACAAATGAATTCATACAAATGAAAAAGTGTTTTTTTTTTCACTTTTTCATTATTACGAATCAATTTGTGAAGCACCTGGGGGTTCCAAGTGCTCACTATGCATCTAGAAAGGTGCCTTGGGGGGTCTAGTTTCCAAAATGGGGTCAATTGTGGGGGAGCTCCAAAGTTTGGGCACAGAGGGGCTCTCCAAACGCAATGTGGTGTCCGCTAACAATTTGAGCCGATTTTCCATTCAATTTGTTATCGGATACCATGTTGCATTTAGAGAGTCCCTGTGTGCCCAAACATTGGAGCTCCCCCACAAGTGACCCCATTTTGGAAACTAGACCCCCCAAGGCACCTATCTAGATGCATAGTGAGCAGTTGGAACCCCCAGGTGCTTCACAAATTGATTCATAAAAATGAAAAAGTGTTTTTTTTTTCACTTTTTCATTGTTACGAATCAATTTGTGAAGCACCTGGGGGTTCCAAGTGCTCACTATGCATCTAGATAGGTGCCTTGGGGGGTCTAGTTTTCAAAATGGGGTCACTTGTGGGGGAGCTCCAATGTTTGGGCACACAGGGACTCTCCAAATGCAACATGATATCCGCTAACAAATTGTCGGCTCAAATTGTTAGCGGATATCATGTTGCATTTGGAGAGTCCCTGTGTGCCCAAACATTGGAGCTCCTCCACAAGTGACCCCATTTTGGAAACTAGACCCCCCAAGGCACCTACCTAGATGCATAGTGAGCACTTGGAACCCCTAAGTGCTTCACAAATTAATTCATACAAATGAAAAAGTGTTTTTTTTTTCACTTTTTCAATATTACGAATCAATTTGTGAAGCACCTGGGGGTTCCAAGTGCTCACTATGCATCTAGAAAGGTGCCTTGGGGGGTCTAGTTTCCAAAATGGGGTCACTTGTGGGGGAGCTCCAAAGTTTGGGCACAGAGGGGCTCTCCAAACGCAATGTGGTGTCCGCTAACAATTTGAGCCGATTTTCCATTCAATTTGTTAGCGGATACCATGTTGCATTTAGAGAGTCCCTGTGTGCCCAAACATTGGAGCTCCCCCACAAGTGACCCCATTTTGGAAACTAGACCCCCCAAGGCACCTATCTAGATGCATAGTGAGCAGTTGGAACCCCCAGGTGCTTCACAAATTGATTCATAAAAATGAAAAAGTGTTTTTTTTTTCACTTTTTCATTGTTACGAATCAATTTGTGAAGCACCTGGGGGTTCCAAGTGCTCACTATGCATCTAGATAGGTGCCTTGGGGGGTCTAGTTTCCACAATGGGGTCACTTGTGGGGGAGCTCCAATGTTTGGGCACACAGCAGCTCTCCAAACGCAACATGGTGTCGCTAACAATTTGAGCCAATTTTGCGTTAAATTTGTTAGCGGACACCATGTTGCATTTAGAGAGCCGCTGTGTGCCCAAATATTGGAGCTCCCCCACAAGTGACCCCATTTTGGAAACTAGACCACCCAAGGCACCTATCTAGATGCATAGTGAGCACTTGGAACCCTCAGGTGCTTCACAAATTGATTCATACAAATGAAAAAGTGTTTTTTTTTTCACTTTTTCATTGTTACGAATCAATTTGTGAAGCACCTGGGGGTTCCAAGTGCTCACTATGCATCTAGATAGGTGCCTTGGGGGGTCTAGTTTCCAAAATGGGGTCACTTGTGGGGGAGCTCCAATGTTTGGGCACACAGGGACTCTCTAAATGCAACATGGTGTCCTCTAACAAATTTAACGGAAAATCGGCTCAAATTGTTAGCGACACCATGTTGCGTTTGGAGAGCCTCTGTGTGCCCAAACATTGGAGCTCCCCCACAAGTGACCCCATTTTGGAAACTAGACCCCCCAAGGCACCTATCTAGATGCATTGTGAGCACTTGGAACCCTCAGGTGCTTCACAAATTGATTCATAAAAATGAAAAAGTGGTTTTTTTTTTCACTTTTTCATTGTTACGAATCAATTTGTGAAGCACCTGGGGGTTCCAAGTGCTCACTATGCATCTAGAAAGATGCCTTGGGGGGTCTAGTTTCCAAAATGGGGTCACTTGTGGGGGAGCTCCAAAGTTTGGGCACACATGGGCTCTCCAAACACAACATGGCGTCCGCTAATTATTCAAGCAAATTTTACAATCAAAAAGTCAAATGGCGCTCCTTCCATTCCGAGCCCTGCCGTGCGCCCAAACAGTATTTTTTCCCCAAATATTGGGTATCTGCGTGCCCAGGTGAAATTGCACAACAAATTTTGGGGTCCATTTTTTCTTGTTACCCCTGTAAAAATAAAAAAAATTGGGTCTAAAGTAACATTTTTGTGAAAAAAGTTAAATGTTCATTTTTTTCTTCCACATTCAAAAAATTCCTGTGAAGCACCTGAAGGGTTAATAAAGTTCTTGAATGTGGTTTTGAGCACCTTGAGGGGTGCAGTTTTTAGAATGGTGTCACTTTTGGGTATTTTCTGTCATAAAGACCTCTCAAAGTGACTTCAAATGTGATGTGGTCCCTAAAAAAATGGTTTTGTAAATTTTGTTGGAAAAATGAGAAATCGCTGGTCAACTTTTAACCCTTATAGCTCCCTAACAAAAAAAAATTTTGGTTCCAAAATTGTGCTGATGTAAAGTAGACATGTGGGAAATGTTATTTATTAACTCTTTTGTGTGACATATCGCTCTGATTTCAGGGCTTAAAAATTCAAATTTTGAAAATTGCAAAATTTTCAAAATTTTCACCAAATTTCCGTTTTTTTCACGAATAAACGCAAGTGATATCGAAGAAATTTTTCCACAATCATGAAGTACAATATGTCACGAAAAAATATTCTCAGAATCAGGGGGATCCGTTGAAGCGTTCCAGAGTAATTACCTCATAAAGTGACAGTGGTCAGAATTGTAAAAATTGGCCCGGTCATTAACGTGCAAACCACCCGCGGGGCTTAAGGGGTTAAAGGTCACGGCGTGTCCGCAACCGGGTGTCCATATCACCCAAGGTGAAGCTTTAAGCGAAGTAGGGGACCTGTCCAAAGCAAACCCCTTGCGTTGTCCTTGGGCGTGGCTGCAAGGGTAGACTAACTACTTTTGGCCGCAAGGATGCCACGCCAGACAGGTTTTCTCTTCCGCGGCCGTCTTCGCAAGAGGCACCAAGGTGCAACTATCTACAAAACTGTTCCGGTTATCTAGCGTCCATAACCTGTTAGTCCATAAAAATCTGCAGGGCAACTGAGAAACATAATTAATAACAGGCAACAAACATAAACAATAAACAGTTAGCAGATAAATTCACAGTGCATTAGTTTAGATTCTCCAGCGAGCGGGCATCTGACCTCTAGTGACTCTACTGGACCTACGGAGCTCACTAACTGGTTCTGCACTACAGGGTGTAGGAGGTGTTATGGGTAAGCTGGGCAGCTGTCTGTGCACTCTTTGGCTCACTAGGGGCACGGCAGGCTCACTACTAGCAGATGGTTGATCCTCCTGTACTGCTGGTGTGGACTCTTCTGCCTCTTGGGCCGGCTGCTCTTCCAGCTCTACCGATTCCTCTGTAGGCACTTGAGGGGCTGGCTGGAGAAAGGTGAGGACGGGTACCACGACAGCGCCGTTTACTTGTGTCCAAGACCGGGGGAAGTCTCCGAGTATGGTACTGATCATTTCTCCCCTTTCCTCTGCGGGTTGAGGGTTTCCTTGATCTTCTTCAGGGCTTTGCAGCTGTTCGGGACACTTCTTCTGGTGGTCTCTGGAGACAATGGCTGTGGTTTCTCCTCCATCCTTACTGATTACGCAGATTTTTGGGTTCTCATGGCTTGATGGCAGTACGGTGTATGGGTCCTTCTCCCACTGGTCGTCCAACTTGTGGAGCCGCCTCTTCCTCTTCAAGACCTGCTCTCCAGCTACCAGAGGAACAGCGGGAGCATACTGGTTATAAGCCTTCTCTTGCCTTTCTCTAGTTTGAGACAGACTTCGCTCGACGCTCTCCTGTACTTTCCGATACTGCTGCTGCCGTTCTGTATCCCAGTCTGCCTCTGGCGAGGTGTCCTCAGGCGTCAGGACTCCCATATCCAGGTCAATAGGCAGCTTACCAGGTCTTGCTCTCATTAGGTAAGCCAGGGTACAGTTGGTGGAACCTACAGGGATGTGGTTATACAGGTCCACCAGATCGGGCAGTTTCTCAGGCCACAGACTGCATTCTTCCAGGGGCAATGTTTTTAGCAGATCTATCACCACCTGGTTCATCTTCTCGCAGAGTCCATTGGTTTGAGGGTGATAGGGCGTTGTTCTTATCTTCTTGAAGCCATACAGGTTGCAGAACTCCTGGAAGACCTCCGCTTCGAAGGCTGGTCCTTGGTCTGTCAACACTTGGTCCGGGTACCTGTGTGGATGGCAGAAGTGCTGCTGGAAGGCTCTAGCTGCTGTTTGAGCCGTTAAGTCCTTGACCGGGACCACCACCAGGAACCGGGAGTAATGATCTACGATTGTGAGGGCGTAGACATACCCAGATCTGCTTGGAGCCAGTTTCACATGGTCCAGGGCTACCAGTTCCAGTGGCTGTCTGGTGATGATGGGCTGCAGGGGAGTCTTCTGGCTGGCTCGGTCTTTTCTTCTCAGGTGGCACGGGCCACAGTCTCTGCACCACCTCTCGATGGCTCCTCTCATGCCTACCCAGTAGAACCGTTCACGCAACAAGAACTCCAGCTTCTTCCATCCGAAATGCCCTGCTCCGTTGTGGTATGCCTCCAGAACCATAGCTGCGTCTCGTCTTGGGACCACTACCTGCCAGGTCAACTCATGTGTTCGAGAGTTAACCATTCTCTGGCACAGCTTCTCCCTGTAGAGGAACAGCTTACTTTTCTCCTTCCACAGTTGCTTGGTCTCCTCCGGAGCATCTGGGTCAAGATGGGCATCGGCCTGGGTCAGCATTTCCTTCACCAAATGGACTGCGGGATCACTGTCTTGCGTCTCCGCCCAGTTGCATTGGGGCAAGGGAATGAACGTCACAGAGCGCCTGTCCTTCACACGGTGGGAATACAGGGTAATCCCATGACGGTGGAACGCAGGGAACTCAACTTCTTCCAGATCTTCAGGATCTTCCCCTACGTCCGGTAAGTTCGGCATTCCACACAGGGTATCCACGTTGGCATTTGAGCGTCCTGCCCGGTATTTGATGCTGAATTCAAAGTTGGACAGGCGGGCCATCCATCTCTGTTCCAGGGCACCGAGCCTTGCAGTGTCCAGGTGTGTCAACGGGTTGTTATCAATGTACACGGTGAATTTGGAGAAGGCAAGGTAATGCTTGAAACGTTCGGTCACTGCCCACACTACTGCCAGGAACTCCAGCTTGAATGAGCTATAATTCTCAGGGTTCCTCTCCGTGGGCCGTAGCTTTCGGCTGGCGTAAGTGATTACCCGTTCTTTCCCTTGCTGGATCTGGGACAGTACGGCTCCTAGCCCGATGTTGCTTGCGTCCGTGTGGAGGATAAAGGGCTGGCTGTAGTCTGGATATGCCAGGATTTCATCCCCCGTGAGGGCCATCTTCAGCTGGCAGAAGGACTCCTCTTCCAGCTTTTCCCACCTAAAGGGCGGCTTCTGGTTTTTGGCTTTCCGAGATTGACCTATCAGGAGGTCTTGCATAGGGGCTGCCATATTTGTGAAACCGGAAATGAATCTTCGGTAGTAGCCTACCAACCCGAGGAACTGCCGCACTTCCTTTATGCTGGAGGGTCTTGGCCAGTCCTTAATCACGGTGATCTTATCAGGGTCAGGAGCCACTCCGTCAGCACTCACCACGTGTCCCAGGTATTACACCTTTGGTTTCAGGACGTGACACTTGGAGGGTTTCACCTTTAGGCTGTAGTTTGCCAGAGCTTCGAACACTTCTGCCAGGTTTTCAGGTGGTCCTCGTAGGTCTTGGAATAGACGATGACATCGTCGAGATATAACAGGACCGTCTCGAAGTTCCGGTGTCCCAGACAGCATTCCATCAACCGTTGGAAGGTTCCTGGTGCGTTGCAGAGCCCGAACGGCATACAGTTAAATTCGCTGAGACCCATCGGGGTGGTGAATGCGGTCTTCTCCCGGTCCGCCTCTGCTACAGGAACCTGCCAGTACCCGCTAGTGAGATCCAAAGTAGAGAAGAAGTTAGCAGATTTTAATGCAGCTAAGGACTCTTCTATCCTTGGTAGCGGGTACGCATCTTTGTGTGTGATACGGTTGACCTTCCTGTAGTCTACACACATTCTCATGGTGTTGTCTTTCTTTTTCACTAAGACTAGTGGAGCTGCCCAGGGGCTACAGCTGTCCCTGATTACCCCAGCCTCCTTCATGTCTCTAAGCATCCCCTTGGCGTGTTGGTAGTGTGCCGGGGGTACGGGTCGGTATCTCTCCTTTATGGGAGGATGGTCTCCCGTGGGGATGTGGTGTTCTACCCCCTTTACTCGCCCGAAGTCTAGCGGGTGTTTACTAAACACTCTCTCGTACTCTCCAACCACCCGATAGACTCCCTGTTTCTGGTGTGAGGGAGTGGAGTCAGTACCCAAATGTAGTTGCTGACACCAGTCCTCCATTAGTTTCTTAGAGCCGTTACCTTCCTCTGGTTGAGATGGAGGCAAGGGTTCCACGGCCTGTACAGAGTTCTGGTTAATGGTAAACAATTTGGCTAGCGTGGCATACCGGGGCAGGTGTACTTCTCTCTCCCCGATATTTATGATGCGAACGGGCACCTTCCCATGGCGTACATCGATCACCCCCCGTGCTGTCAAAATGGTGGGCCTACTGTCTGAGTAGACGGGTTCTACCATTGCTTGGTAGTCTCTACCTCTTAGACCAATAGCTGCCCGGCACCAAATCATCATCTCACTTTTTGGGGGCATGGCAATAGGGAACGGGTCACACATTCTCACGCTACCTATCTCACCACCAGATAGTTCCACCTGTTGCCGCTTCATCAGTGCCCGGATCTCTTTTTGGAGCACACGCTGCTGGCCGGAACTGGCATTCTTGGCAACCTGCTGTAAAATGAGAATCACCTCTGCAAGACAATTTTCAATCACATTAGTTCCCAAGGTTATTCTAGGGTGACTCTCATGACGGTCTATGTCCACTATAATCAGTCCTTGTGCCGCCAGTTCGACTTTACCGATCTTAATGGTCACCTCTTTGAATCCCACCTGTGGCACGGGCTGACCATTGCTGGCGATGATACTCAGGTCGTCATCTGGGTAGCGGGTTATGTCCGAGTCATTCCAGTACTGTTTAAAGAGCACATACGGGATGGTGGTCACCTGTGACCCAGTGTCTAGTAGGGCACTCATAGGAATGCCATCCAGCACCACAGGCAAGATTGGACGTCCCCCTACGTATTTATCACGCCAGTTTGATGGGCCTGATGGTCTTATGCCTGGGAGTTGGCCCTCTACCCCAGGTTGTGCCCGTTTAACCCCTTCAGGACCCAGCCTATTTTGACCCTAAAGACCTTGGCATTTTTGTCAATTCTGACCAGTGTCCCTGGAACTCTCTGGAACACTTCAACGGATCCTAGCGATTCTGAGACTGTTTTTTCGTGACATATTGGGCTTCATGTTAGTATTAAATTTAGGTCGATAATATTTGCGTTTATTTGTGAAAAAATCAAAAATATGGGAAAAAATTTGAAAATTTTGCAATTTTCAAATTTTGAATTTTTATTCTACTAAACCAGAGAGTGATGTGACACAAAATAGTTAATAAATAACATTTCCCACATGTCTACTTTACATCAGCACAATTTTGGAAAAAAAAAAAATTTTGGTAGGAAGTTTGAAGGGTTCAAAGATCATCAGCAATTTATCTTTTTTCCAGCAAAATTCACAAAACCATTTTTTTAGTGACCACATCACATTTGAAGTCCCTTTGAGGGGTCTTTATGACAGAAAACACCCAAAAGTGACACCATTCCAAAAACTGCACCCCTCACGCTACTCAAAACTACATTCAAGAAGATTATTAACCCTTCAGGTGCATCACAGGAACTAAAGCCACATGGAAGAAAAAAATGAACATTTTTATTTTTCTAACAAAAATGTTTTTTAGCCTAAATTTTTTAATTTTCACATGGGTAACAGGATAAAATGCATCCTAAAATTTGTTGGTGAATTTCTCCTTAGTACACTGATACCTCATATGTGGTCATAAACCACTGTTTGGGCACACGGCAGGGCTCAGAAGGGAAGGAGCGCCATTTTACTTTTTGAATGGAAAATTAGCTGAAAAAGTCAAATTGCGCTCCTTCTCTTCTGAGCCCTGCCATGTGCCCAAACAGTGGTTTATGACCACATATGAGGTATCATTGTACTCAGGAGAAATTGACCAATACAACTTAGGATGAATTTTATCCTGTTACCCATGTGAAAATTAAAAAATTTAGGCTAAAAGAAAGTTTTTGTGAAAAAAAAAGTACTTTTTTGTTTTCACAAATCATTTTGTGAAGCACCTGGGGGTTCCAAGTGCTCACTATGCATCTAGATAGGTGCCTTGGGGGGTCTAGTTTCCAAAATGGGGTTACTTGTGGGGGAGCTCCACTGTTTAGGCACATTAGGGGCTCTCCAAACGCAACATGGTGTCCGCTTACAATTTGAGCCGATTTTCCATTCATTTTGTTAGCGGACACCATGTCGCGTTTGGAGAGCCGCTGTGTGGCCAAACATTGGAGCTCCCCCACAAGTGACCCCATTTTGGAAACTAGACCCCCCAAGGCACCTATCTAGATGCATAGTGAGCACTTGAAACCCCCAGGTCCTTCACAAATTAATCCGTAAAAATAAAAAAGTGTTTTTTTTTCCACTTTTTCATTTTTATGAATCAATTTGTGAAGCACCTGGGTGTTCCAAGTGCTCATTGTGCATCTAGATAGGTGCCTTGGGGGGTCTAGTTTCTAAAATGGGGTCACTTGTGGGGAAGCTCTAATGTTTGGCCACACAGCGGCTCTCCAAACGCAACATGGTATCCGCTAACAAATTGTCAGCTCAAATTGTTAGAAGACACCATGTTGCGTTTGGAGAGCCGCTGTGTGGCCAAACATTGGAGCTCCCCCACAAGTGACCCCATTTTGGAAACTAGACCCCCCACGGCACCTATCTAGATGCATAGTGAGCACTTGGAGCCCCCAGGTCCTTCACAAATTAATCCGTAAAAATAAAAAAGTGTTTTTTTTCCACTTTTTCATTTTTATGAATCAATTTGTGAAGCACCTGGGGGTTCCAAGTGCTCACTATGCATCTAGATAGGTGCCTTGGGGGGTCTAGTTTCCAAAATGGGGTCACTTGTGGGGGAGCTCCAATGTTTGGGCACACAGCGGCTCTCCAAAAGCAACATGGTGTCGGCTAACAAATTGTCGGCTCAAATTGTTAGAAGACACCATGTTGCGTTTGGAGAGCCGCTGTGTGCCCAAACATTGGAGTTTCCCCACAAGTGACCCCACTTTGAAACTAGACCCCCAAAGGCACCTATCTAGATGCATAGTGAACACTTGGAACCCCCAGGTCCTTCACAAATTAATCCGTAAAAATAAAAAAGTGTTTTTTTTTCCACTTTTTCATTTTTATGAATCAATTTGTGAAGCACCTGGGGGTTCCAAGTGCTCACTATGCATCTAGATAGGTGCCTTGGGGGGTCTAGTTTCCAAAATGGGGTCACTTGTTGGGGAGCTCCAATGTTTGGGCACACAGGGACTCTCCAAACGCAACATGGTTCCAATTTGTTAGTGGACACCATTGTGTAGTGTATGTCAGGTTGGTGTGCGGTGTGGTATATTGTAGTGTATACACCACACACACACACACACACTACAACACACACACCAACCTGACATAGCCTCCTAAGCTGACTACGCCCTAGACTGGGATCAGTGGGACGGGCGGGACATTTTGTGTGCTGTGTGCGTGTGTAAAAAAAAAAATAAAAAATCGAAACTTTATTATAGTGTGAGTGTACGTGTGTGCGTGTGTGTGTGTGTGCTTGGTGTAACCTTCTGCAGTCACGTGTGGGGGCTGTCAGGCGTAGGGGGCTGTCAGGCGTAGGAGGCTGTCAGGCGTAGTGGGGGGCTGAAGAGATGGAGGAGCCAGCAGCTGCAGCAAGGGGGGTGATCACTGGGGCAGGAGCCGGCAGCAGCAAGGGGGGTGATCACTGGGGCAGGAGCCGGCAGCAGCAAGGGGGGTGATCACTGGGGCAGGAGCCGGCAGCAGCAAGGGGGGTAGGAGGCCGGCAGCATCAGGGGGGTGATTACTGGGGCAGAAAGCGGTGCAGGAGCCAGCAGCAGGGGGGTGATCACTGGGATGGGGGGGTGCACACTGGGGATGGGGAGTGAATACTGGAGACAGGTGGGGGTGAACACTGGGGACAGGGGGGGTGAACACTGGGGACAGGGGGGGTGAACACTGGGGACAGGGGGGGGTGGACACTGGGGGGTGAACACTGGGGACAGGGGGGGTGAACACTGGGGGGAGGGGTGATTATTGGGAGGTGGGGGGTGATATCACTGGGACTGGGGGATGGTGGGCTTGATCACAGGAGCAGGGCATTTACACTGAGCCTGCTGCTGCTGTGATCACAGTCCACCGGCTGTCAGAAGGAGAGCAGCAGCCGGTGGATGAAGACGTGGGAGAGGGAGCAGAGGGAGCGGAGGTCGGGGTGCAGGTATGAAAGTGGAGGGGGGGTGGAGGGGGGGGCAGGGTGGAGTGGAGGGGGGGTCGGGGGGGAGCGGGGGCAATACTACCTGATGCAGATCAGCGGCGGCAGCAGGCGATCAGCGGCGGCAGAAGCGATCCACGATCTCAGCAGCAGAGGGTCCACGGGGGGGCAGCAGCAGAGGGTCCACAGGGGGCAGCAGCAGAGGGTCCACAACGGCCGGCACACGATCCATGGATGGGCAGTTGCGGCCATCATTAAAAACTCCCTCCACATCTGATTGGGGCTAGTATCCATGTGACGCTAGCCCCCCAATCAGATCTGGGGGGGGGGGCAGAGGTGACACTCCCCCCAGCCAATGGCTGATGCTGTAAGCATCAGGCCATGCCCAGATTTAAATATTACACCAATTTTCATTGGTGAAATATTTAATTCATACCGATTGGCAGTTTCATTAAAAGTGAAAATGAAACAGCCAATCGGAGGGGTCCCAGGCACGGGGGGGTTAATCCACCCCCCGGGGGGTCGACTTCAGGATGTCCAGTTGCAGTAGCAACTGTGAAACCTGAGCGACCCCGCTCGCAGGCGCTGCAGGGGCTCTTTCCCTCCATGTCACAGACGCTGTGACATGGGTCGGGAAGGAACTGTTTTCCATGTCACAAACGGTGTGACACGGGTCGGGAAGGGGTTAAATGACAGTACCTTGCCACATGTCCGGGTTGATTGCAGCGGCGGCAGATGGGTCGTCCGTCCTCGTTGTATCTGTCGCTGGGTCTTCCTCTGGCCCGTGAGGTCCTCCTCAGTCGGTGCCACGGGACGTCCTCCGGTCCGGATTCCAGCTGGATCTTTCCTGGAGAAGAGACCTGTAAAGACTGCACAGTTCTGGTTAGCGCGGCAACGCTCTTAGTCAGCTCTTGGACATGATGGTGCAGGTCTGTTGCTGGGTTATTGTTCAAAGCCTGCGCATCAGCTCCCACAGGCCCTGCAGACAAGGGCGCCGTCTCCTGGTGGTAAGTGATAGCAGGGCGCCTGTGGGTCACAGCACCATCTGGTGCCGGTTCTCGGAGCACCCGGATGGCTCTGTCCTTGAACTGTGCAAAGTCCAGGTCAGGGTCCTGTAAGGCCATTGCCCGCAACTGGGTTCGGTGGGCATTGCACAGTAGACCCTCAATAAATTGTTCAGTCAACAGCTTATCTTCATTTCCCACGCTTCCAGGGTCTGCCTGCTTAATGGCTCTCAGGGCCTCTTGTAGGTTTAGAGCATAGTCTCTTATACTCTCATGTGCCCGCTGTTTAAACCAGTAAAATCTGAGCTTTATTTCGGCTGAGGTGCGGGTATCAAATGTGTCTTTCAGCCGGGCTAGTATTTCTCTGACAGTCCTCTTCCTCCCAGGTGGCCAGGACTTTACCTCCCTTTGGGCTGCCCCGATTAATTGGGCCACCAGGATGCTCACTTTTTGCTCTTCTGTGAGGGGGTACACCTGGAAGAGGCTATCCAGTCTTTCTCTAAAGTCATTTAGAGTATGTGACTCCCCTGAGTACTGGGGTAGCCAGGTTGCCCCCGGGATATAGGGCATGGTGAATGGCATGACTGCTGCAGCGGTTGCGCTGGCGGTGGCTGTGGCAGTGGAGCTCCCCTCGGTGTCCGGCATCCTCCTCCCCCCTAGTGGACCGTGGCCTACCTTGCGATGCTCTTCTTCCGTAGGCCGCGGCACCGCAGTCGATCATCGGGGTTGAGGACCTGGCGTCGCGCTCCGATGACGTCAGCGTCGCTCTTCCTCCCTTCCAGGACCTTGCGCAGCGTCAGAGCGTGGGGCGGAGCTTCGGATCTCGCGCGCTTTCGGCGTCCACGCCCCTCTTCTTCCCGTGCGGCGTCCCGAAGATGGCGTCCGAAGGCGGGAAGCAGCTGCGGATGGCGGGAAGAAGGCAGAAGACGGTGGGAAACGGTCCAAGATGGCGTCTGATGGCGGGAATCGGCTCCGGACGGCGGGAAACGACTCCGGACGGCGGGAAACTTCACCACAGGTAAGTATAAAAGTCTCTTTTTCAGGCACGCAGTACCCGGTGGTTGCGGGCAAGAAATCCTGCCGACTACGCCAAAGTTGACGCGCCCCCTGGGCCTGTGTTGTGCAGGGGAACCCGGAACCGGGCCTGTTGTAGAATTCTGGGGGTTGTAGTCTCCGTGTGGTGGTGACCCGGTCCGTGCCCAGGGTGGTCAAACCAGTGGCAGTCTTAATGTATAGGAAATGTCCGACTACGCCACCCGTGGATTGCGGTCAGGTGGGACCGCCGCTGCGCTGCCGACCGCTGAGGCTGATGTTGTTTGCGCAGCCGAGTATGGGATAACTCCCCACGGGAGAAGTATTGCCTCAGGGCAGCTAATGTGAGAGATGATGGGAGTGATGGTGTGAGGGTCCCAGTGCTAATGGTGCTGGTGCGGCAAGGAATCACAGAGACGTGAGGTGCAGTTCAGGGTCTTTACTGATGGTACAAGGCAGACCCTCCCGGCAGTACAGGCTAGTATAAGGGGCCTGGTCAGTCTGCGAGCAAGCAGGAGTTCCCCTGGCCAGGTGGAGTTGTAGGCCTCCCCGTTTATCTGCACTCTTCCTGGCTACCTTGCTGTCAGCGGTTACAAGTAGCCCACGTCCCTGAGTATACCGTGTGGTGCTCACCCGTATGGCTGGTGACTTGGGGCCTTCTGTTAGCCTCCGCTCCTGGATGGCGGCGCTGGACTTCTGGACTTCACACGAATCACCCGATCGCAGACTCACAAATGGTGGTAAATATCTCTTCCAAAACTCTCAGCGTTGCACAAACATCAGTTTTACAAAAGGGACTCTCTTTCTGCCCCACATACAAATACAACACTTTTAAACTAGATATGGAACTACAACGCTTTTACCGTACCCTACGCTTGAAAACCCATTTTGCTAATAATCCTTTCAGCGTCACCCCTCCAGAATCCATGGCCGACATCACAGCCCAAGACTTAGGTCTCCGCTCTAAGAGCAAATATAGGCCTCCTCGAGGCACACATCCACTGGAAACCTTTATAGGATTCGTGGATGGGGCGTTTCAACAATTACGCTGCAATATCGACTAGGGAAGGGCACATTATCAGACCAATCTCTCTCCCCTTGATCGACAGGCTCTACGGAGTCTGCAAGAGGACAAAGATTTGATTATAAAGCCAGCTGACAAAGGTGGAGCGATAGTAGTCATGAACAAGTGCGATTACATCTCGGAAATTTTGAGACAACTTAGTGATGAGTCCACATACCGTAAACTCTCTACGGACCCGACTACAAAAACACAGACACTCATCATTTCGACACTACAACGGTTTTTAACAGCCAAGGTGATTGACTTGAAAACGTACGAGTATTTAATTAATCCACATCCAATCATACCGGTATTTTATGTCCTACCCAAAATCCACAAAAGTCTCACCCAACCTCCTGGGCGCCCCATAGTGGCCTCCACGGATTCTATTTTATCACCCCTTGCAATTTTCTTAGAAAAGATTCTTACACCACTTACCCAAAAAAGTCCATCTTATCTATTAGACACAGGGGCCTTTTTAGAGACTATGAAAGCACTCAAACAAGTTCCTCCAGAAGCCATCTTAGTGTCCCTAGATGTCACAAGTCTCTATACATTGATTCCCCATGACCGGGGTATCCAAGCGGTTGAACAAATGCTGAAGGACTCAAACACCAATCCATCGATTATAGATCTAGCAGTAGAACTACTAACAATAGTTCTTACACACAATTACTTCCTCTTTCAGGATACATTTTACGTGCAGACCAAGGGGTCCGCAATGGGCTCAAATGTAGCCCCCCCTTACGCAAACTGTTACATGTCTACTTTTGAGACACAGTTTGTATACAAGAATCAACTGTTCCAAGAGCATTCCATTTTATGGAAGCGTTACATAGACGACATCTTTTGCATCTGGACAGGTTCCCAGGACACCTTAGATGAATTCTGCAGGTCCCTCAACACCGCCTGCCCTGGTCTACATTTCACTCTGAACTATCACCCACACCAGATCAACTTCCTAGATACTTTAGTCATCAAAGATGGCTAAGGACTATTAACCACTGACATCTACAGGAAACCCACAGATCGCAACACATTACTACATTTTTCAAGCAACCACCCAGCCCCTATGAAACATGCTATCCCCAAATCGCAATTTCAGAGGGTTGAACGCATTGTGTCCGATACAACATTACGCGAAGTCAGATTACAAGAAATGACACGGAAATTTGAAGAAAGAGGATACCCTCAGTATCTTCTACGTGAATCACAGGACAGCCGCACACAACCACGACCAGACACATCTGATCTCATTCCATTTGTCCACACATATCACCCCCTAGCTTACACTATACACCGTACGATACGGAAACATTGGAATATTCTCCAAACAGGTTACCCGACCATCAAATCCTTTCATCAACCCTTCTTACCGTGCTTCAAAAGAGCACCAAACATCAGAGACTCATTAGTCCGAGCTGACATAGGGACAACGTCCCTTGGTTCCCGCCAAAGATTTCTACAAACTCCTAAGAAAGGAACCTTCCCATGTCTCCATTGCCATCAGTGCCATAACATCCTTAGAGGCGATACTGTTCATCATCCACAAACAGGCAGAAAATATACAATTAAGGATTACTACACCTGTGATACAAATTTTGTCGTATACCTAGTTAAGTGCCCTTGCAGCCTTGTCTACGTTGGGGAAACGACCCAACCCATTAAAGATAGAATCTCGAAGCACAAATCTACCATCAGATGCAAAAATTTACTTCTACCTCTCCCCCAACACTTCACGGCAGCAGGACACAATGTGTCCCAATTGCGGTTTCAAGTTATAGAGCAAATTAAACCACCCCGTCGTGGGGGTAATCGAATCCAGACCCTCAAGCAGAGAGAGGCATTCTGGATTCATGAACTGCAGTCCCTTCATCCCAAAGGACTTAACAAGGACTATGATCTGCACTCATTCATCTAAACCTACCTGGTCCCAATCCGTCCCAATAGGGACCTAGGTTTATTTATATGTTTATACTTTTTACTTTACAAGGAGTTAACACCCGCAATCCGATATTCATTTGCCATTTATTAATAGGGACCAAGATTCATGTATGCTTATCTATAATGTGGCGATTGGCTGTATAAGGGTATCATCGCAGTATTCCTGTGTGTTTTACTGCACTGTGTCTTATAACTCGATTTAACATTGTATTTCATATTTCAGATGAAGGATCCATACCCATCCTCATTCTCCTATATCCCTCCTGCACTCTGCAACCCCTTCTCTCGATGGTGGAACGCTCCTTGCCATTCTTTTCCGGCAGTGGAACACATCACTTCGATACAGAAACCACTTCCTGGTCCCTGGAACGCACCTACACGTCGGCTGACACGCACGCACGTGCGCATGCGTGGCGCCGGACCAATCAGATGCCGGCACTCCCTTTTTCGCGTCACTTCCTGTGACGTCACCGCATCGAGCGCTAATTACCAGCACATTCAAACTTCCTCATTGGCTGGCAGCCAAACCCTCCTCTCCTCTAATAATATTTGTAGCCAGTCTCCAAGTCGTGCCCACTGCTCACATCCAGCGGTGGATACCGCGATCGATGCAGCACCTCTCCTATACTTCATGGCACAAACGGTATGTCTACCTCCCTTATAGTCCTCACCCCATTATAGCCCCATATATCCTTCCATTACCTCATAGTATGCACTTTCTCCATAGGAATCCCTGTATTGGGTCCCATCTCCTTCTCTTTTCCTGCTCCCATCCCAGTAACTTGGTAGGTTGCCCCCTTTTTTTGCTTCACTGTTGGACAAAAGGTTACATAGACACATAGACCTTTATTTATATGTTTTGTATACATAATCTGTGACTTTATAATCACTATAATGTTTGTATTCTATATCTGTTCATTTTGTTTACATGCAGTACACTGATGAAGGTCTTGTCGACCGAAACGTCTTTAGTGTGGACTGCAAATAAAAGTATCTTATTATACCATTTGGTGTGCTGAGGTTATCGCGACATTTCAAGGCTTTGGACCCAACTCATGCACCCAGGTCCAGTAGTGCTGCGTTTTTTTCTAAATGGTCCCTTCTTTGTGACTGAGCCTCCGGGCTTCTATGGCCAGAGGACCTGGAATCCCCTGCCGGCTGGTTTCTGCTGCTGGGTATATATCAGTCCCCACAGCCTCGGACTCCTGTGTCCGGTTTTAGTAACTTCAGCTAGGGCGAGCTATATCTTTGCTCACAGCCCCTGGCATTCTGCCTCTGCTCCTACAGAGCTCCTGATGTATATTTTCCTGTGTCTGCAGCTTCACTCTAGGCTCTGACTGCTCTGCTTGTTCTGCAGGCTCTGTCTCACCTAATCCCGCCCCAGACCAAGTTTATAAGGGAAGATTCCTCCTCTCCCAGGTCTGGGCGGGCAGTGTTGCATGCTTAGGGCTCCTGACCAGAAAAACCTCCCACTTGCTCTCAGACATAATATCTCTATTACTGTGGCAACCAGACCCCTGGGGTGTCACATTCCCCCCTAGTAAATTTTAGTAGTCCGGGACTAAACACATTTTTAAAACATAATAACAGGGTATAACAATAATACAATAACATATTTACAAGAAGCTTTAGTTCTTTAAAGGTCACGGCGTGTCCGCAACCGGGTGTCCATATCACCCAAGGTGAAGCTTTAAGCGAAGTAGGGGACCTGTCCAAAGCAAACCCCTTGCGTTGTCCTTGGGCGTGGCTGCAAGGGTAGACTAACTACTTTGAGCCGCAAGGAGGCCACGCCAGACAGGTTTTCTCTTACGCGGCCGTCTTCGCAAGAGGCACCAAGGTGCAACTATCTACAAAACTGTTCCGGTTATCTAGCGTCCATAACCTGTTAGTCCATAAAAATCTGCAGGGTAACTGAGAAACATAATTAATAACAGGCAACAAACATAAACCATAAACAGATAGCAGATAAATTCACAGTGCATTAGTTTAGATTCTCCAGCGAGCGGGCATCTGACCTCTAGTGACTCTAGTGGACCTACGGAGCTCACTAACTGGTTCTGCACTACAGGGTGTAGGAGGTGTTATGGGTAAGCTGGGCAGCTGTCTGCGCACTCTTTGGCTCACTAGGGGCACGGCAGGCTCACTACTAGCAGAAGGTTGATCCTCCTGTACTGCTGGTGTGGACTCTTCTGCCTCTTGGGCCGGCTGCTCTTCCAGCTCTACCGGTTCCTCTGTAGGCACTTGCAGGGCTGTCTGGAGAAAGGTGAGGACGGGTACCATGACAGCGCCGTTTACTTGTGTCCAAGACCGGGGGAAGTCTCCGAGTACGGTACTGATCATTTCTCCCCTTTCCTCTGCGGGTTGAGGGTTTCCTTGATCTTCTTCAGGGCTTTGCAGCTGCTCGGGACACTTCTTCAGGTGGTCTCTGGAGACAATGGCTGTGGTTTCTCCTCCATCCTTACTGATTACGCAGATCTTTGGGTTCTCATGGCTTGATGGCAGTACGGTGTATGGGTCCTTCTCCCACTGGTCGTCCAACTTGTGGAGCCGCCTCTTCCTTTTCAAGACCTGCTCTCCAGGTACCAGGGGAACAGCGGGAGCATACTGGTTATAAGCCTTGTCTTGCCTTTCTCTAGCTTGAGACAGACTTTGCTCGACGCTCTCCTGTACTTTCCGATACTGCTGCTGCCGTTCTGTATCCCAGTCTGCCTCTGGCGAGGTGTCCTCAGGCGTCAGGACTCCCATATCCAGGTCAATAGGCAGCTTACCAGGTCTTGCTCTCATTAGGTAAGCCGGGGTACACTTGGTGGAACCTACAGGGATGTGGTTATACAGGTCCACCAGATCGGGCAGTTTCTCAGGCCACAGACTGTGTTCTTCCAGGGGCAATGTTTTTAGCAGATCTATCACCACCTGGTTCATCTTTTCGCAGAGTCCATTGGTTTGAGGGTGATAGGGCGTTGTTCTTATCTTCTTGCAGCCATACAGGTTGCAGAACTCCTGGAAGACCTCCGCTTCGAAGGCTGGTCCTTGGTCTGTCAACACTTGGTCCGGGTACCCGTGTGGACGGCAGAAGTGCTGCTGGAAGGCTCTAGCTGCTGTTTGAGCCGTTAAGTCCTTGACCGGGACCACCACCAGGAACCGGAAGTAATGATCTACGATTGTGAGGGCGTAGACATACCCAGATCTGCTTGGAGCCAGTTTCACATGGTCCAGGGCTACCAGTTCCAGTGGCTGTCTGGTGATGATGGGCTGCAGGGGAGTCTTCTGGCTGGCTCGGTCTTTTCTTCTCAGGTGGCACGGGCCACAGTCTCTGCACCACCTCTCGATGGCTCCTCTCATGCCTACCCAGTAGAACCGTTCACGCAACAAGAACTCCAGCTTCTTCCATCCGAAATGCCCTGCTCCGTTGTGGTATGCCTCCAGAACCATAGCCGCGTCTCGTCTTGGGACCACTACCTGCCAGGTCAACTCATGTGTTCGAGAGTTAACCATTCTCCGGCACAGCTTCTCCCTGTAGAGGAACAGCTTACTTTTCTCCTTCCACAGTTGCTTGGTCTCCTCCGGAGCATCTGGGTCAAGACGGGCATCGGCCTGGGTCAGAATTTCCTTCACCAAATGGACTGCGGGATCACTGTCTTGCGTCTCTGCCCAGTTGTAGTGGGGCAAGGGATTGAACGTCACGGAGCGCCTGTCCTTCACACGGTGGGAATACAGGGTAATCCCATGACGGTGGAACGCAGGGAGCTCAACTTCTTCCAGATCTTCTGGATCTTCCCCTACGTCCGGTAAGTTCGGCATTCTAGACAGGGCATCCGCGTTGGCATTTGAGGTTCCTGCCCGGTATTTGATGGTGAATTCAAAGTTGGACAGGCGGGCCATCCATCTCTGTTCCAGGGCACCGAGCCTTGCAGTGTCCAGGTGTGTCAACGGGTTGTTATCCGTGTACACGGTGAATTTGGAGGAGGCAAGGTAATGCTTGAAACGTTCGGTCACTGCCCAAACTACTGCCAGGAACTCCAGCTTGAATGAGCTATAATTCTCAGGGTTCCTCTCCGTGGGCCATAGCTTTCGGCTGGCGTAAGCGATTACCCGTTCTTTCCCTTGCTGGATCTGGGACAGTACGGCTCCTAGCCCGATGTTGCGTGCGTCTGTGTGGAGGATAAAGGGCTGGCTGTAGTCTGGATATGCCAGGATTTCATGCCCCGTGAGGGCCATCTTCAGCTGGCAGAAGGACTCCTCTTCCAGCTTTTCCCACCTAAAGGGCGGCTTCTGGTTTTTGGCTTTCCGAGATTGACCTATCAGGAGGTCCTGCATAGGGGCTGCCATTTTGGTGAAACCGGGAATGAATCTTCGGTAGTAGCCTACCAACCCGAGGAACTGCCGCACTTCCTTTATGCTGGAGGGTCTTGGCCAGTCCTTAATCACGGTGATCTTATCAGGGTCAGTAGCTACTCCGTCAGCACTCACCACGTGTCCCAGGTATTGCACCTTTGGTTTCAGGAGGTGACACTTGGAGGGTTTCACCTTTAGGCCGTAGTTTGCCAGAGCTTCGAACACTTCTGCCAGGTGTTTCAGGTGGTCCTCGTAGGTCTTGGAATAGACGATGACATCGTCGAGATATAACAGGACCGTCTCGAAGTTCCGGTGTCCCAGACAGCATTCCATCAACCGTTGGAAGGTTCCTGGTGCGTTGCAGAGCCCGATCGGCATACAGTTAAATTCGCTGAGACCCATCGGGGTGGTGAATGCAGTCTTCTCCCGGTCCGCCTCTGCTACAGGAACCTGCCAGTACCCGCTAGTGAGATCCAAAGTAGAGAAGAAGTTAGCAGATTTTAATGCAGCTAAGGACTCTTCTATCCTTGGTAACGGGTACGCATCTTTGTGTGTGATACGGTTGACCTTCCTGTAGTCTACACACATTCTCATGGTGTTATCTTTCTTTTTCACTAAGACTACTGGAGCTGCCCAGGGTCTACAGCTGTCCTTGATTACCCCAGCCTCCTTCATGTCTCTAAGCATCCCCTTGGCGTGTTGGTAGTGTGCCGGGGGTACGGGTCGGTATCTCTCCTTTATGGGAGGATGGTCTCCCGTGGGGATGAGGTGTTCTACCCCCTTTACTCGCCCGCAGTCTAGCGGGTGTTTACTAAACACTCTCTCGTACTCTCGAACCACCCGATAGACTCCCTGTTTCTGGTGTGAGGGAGTGGAGTCAGTACCCAAATGTAGTTGCTGACAACAGTCCTCCATTGGTTTCTTAGAGCCGTTACCTTCCTCTGGTTGAGATGGAGGCAAGGGTTCCACGGCCTGTACAGAGTTCTGGTTGATGGTAAACAATTTGGCTAGCGTGGCATACCGGGGCAGGTGTACTTCTCTCTCCCCGATATTTATGATGCGAACGGGCACCTTCCCATGGCTTACATCGACCACCCCCCGTGCTGTCAAAATGGTGGGCCTACTGTCTGAGTAGACGGGTTCTACCATTGCTTGGTAGTCTCTAACTCTTAGACCAATAGCTGCCCGGCACCAAATCATCATCTCACTTTTTGGGGGCATGGCAATAGGGAACGGGTCACACATTCTCACGCTACCTATCTCACCACCAGATAGTTCCACCTGTTGCCGCTTCATCAGTGCCCGGATCTCTTTTTGGAGCACACGCTGCTGGCCGGAACTGGCGTTCTTGGCAACCTGCTGTAAAATGAGAATCACCTCTGCAAGACAATTTTCAATCACATTAGTTCCCAAGGTTATTCTAGGGTGACTCTCATGACGGTCTATGTCCACTATAATCAGTCCTTGTGCCGCCAGTTCGAATTTACCGATCTTAATGGTCACCTCTTTGAATCCCACCTGCGGCATGGGCTGACCATTGCTGGCGATGATACTCAGGTCGTCATCTGGGTAGCGGGTTATGTCCGAGTCATTCCAGTACTGTTTAAAGAGCACGTACGGGATGGTGGTCACCTGTGACCCAGTGTCTAGTAGGGCACTCATAGGAATGCCATCGAGTACCACAGGCAAGATTGGACGTCCCCCAACGTATTTATCACGCCAGTTTGATGGGCCTGATGGTCTTATGCCTGGGAGTTGGCCCTCTACCCCAGTTTGTGCCCGTTTAAATGACAGCACCTTGCCACATGTCCGGGTTGATTGCAGCGGTGGCAGATGGGTCGTCCGTCCTCGTTGTATCTGTCGCTGGGTCTTCCTCTAGCCGGTGGGGTCCTCCTCAGTCGGTGCCACGGGACCTCCTCCGGTCCTGATTCCAGCTGGATCTTTCCTGGAGAAGAGACCTGTAAAGACTGCACAGTTCTGGTTAGCGCGGCAACGCTCTTAGTCAGCTCTTGGACCTGATGGTGCAGGTCTTTTGCCCGGTTATTGTTCAAAGCCTGCGCATCAGCTCCCACAGGCCCTGCAGCCAAGGGCGCCGTCTCCTGGTGGTAAGTGATAGCAGGGCGCCTGTGGGTCACAGCGCCACCTGGTGCCGGTTCTCGGAGCACCCGGATGGCTCTGTCCTTGAACTGTGCAAAGTCCAGGTCAGGGTCCTGTAAGGCCATTGCCCGCAACTGGGTTCGGTGGGCATTGCACAGTAGACCCTCAATAAATTGTTCAGTCAACAGCTTATCTTCATTTCCCACGCTGCCAGGGTCTGCCTGCTTAATGGCTCTCAGGGCCTCTTGTAGGTTTAGAGCATAGTCTCTTATACTCTCATGTGCCCGCTGTTTACACCCGTAAAATCTGAGCTTTATTTCGGCTGAGGTGTGGGTATCAAATGTGTCTTTCAGCCGGGCTAGTATTTCTCT
Organism: Phyllobates terribilis; assembly: GCF_046119375.1. Taxonomy (NCBI): domain Eukaryota; kingdom Metazoa; phylum Chordata; class Amphibia; order Anura; family Dendrobatidae; genus Phyllobates; species Phyllobates terribilis. The sequence goes on from NW_027362792.1 coordinate 8,617,424, forward strand.
GACAGTCCTCTTCCTCCCAGGTGGCCAGGACTTTACCTCCCTTTGGGCTGCCCCGATTAATTGGGCCACCAGGATGCTCACTTTTTGCTCTTCTGTGAGTGGGTACACCTGGAAGAGGCTGTCCAATCTTTCCCTAAAGTCATTTAGAGTATGTGACTCCCCTGAGTACTGGGGTAGCCAGGTTGCCCCCGGGATATAGGGCATGGTGAATGGCATGACTGCTGCAGCGGTTGCGCTGGCGGTGGCTGTGGCAGTGGAGCTCCCCTCGGTATCCGGCATCCTCCTCCCCCCTAGTGGACTGTGGCCTACCTTGCGATGCTCTTCTTCCGTAGGCCGCGGCTCCGCAGTCGATCGTCGGGGTTGAGGACCTGGCGTCGCGCTCCGATGACGTCAGCGTCGCTCTTCCTCCCTTCCAGGACCTTGCGCAGCGTCAGAGCGTGGGGCGGAGCTTCGGATCTCGAGCGCTTTCGGCGTCCACGCCCCTCTTCTTCCCGTGCGGCGTCACGAAGATGGCGTCCGAAGGCGGGAAGCAGCTGCGGATGGCGGGAAGAAGGGAGAAGACGGCGGGAAACGGTCCAAGATGGCATCTGATGGCGGGAATCGGCTCCGGATGGCAGGAAACGACTCCGGACGGCGGGAAACTTCACCACAGGTAAGTATAAAAGTCTCTTTTTCAGGCACGCAGTACTCGGTGGTTGCGGGCACGAAATCCTGCCGACTACGCCAAAGTTGACGCGCCCCCTGGGCCTGTGTTGTGCAGGGGAACCCGGAACCGGGCCTGTTGTAGAATGCTGGAGGTTGTAGTCTCCGTGTGGTGGTGTCCCGGTCCGTGCCCAGGGTTGTCAAACCAGTGGCAGTCTTAATGTATAGCAAATGTCCGACTACACCACCCGTGGATTGCGGTCAGTGGGGACCGCCGCTGCGCTGCCGACCGCTGAGGCTGATGTTGTTTGCGCAGCCGAGTATGGGATAACTCCCCACGGGAGAAGTATTGCCTCAGGGCAGCTAATGTGAGAGATGATGGGAGTGATGGTGTGAGGGTCCCAGTGCTAATGGTGCTGGTGCGGCAAGGAATCACAGAGACGTGAGGTGCAGTTCAGGGTCTTTACTGATGGTACAAGGCAGACCCTCCCGGGAGTACTGGCTAGTATAAGGGGCCTGGTCAGTCTGCGAGCAAGCAGGAGTTCCCCTGGCCAGGTGGAGTTGTAGGCCTCCCCGTTTATCTGCACTCTTCCTGGCTACCTTGCTGTCAGCGGTTACAAGTAGCCCACGTCCCTGAGTATACCGTGTGGTGCTCACCCGTATGGCTGGAGACTTGGGGCCTTCTGTTAGCCTCCGCTCCTGGATGGTGGCGCTGGTCCCTTCTTTGTGACTGAGCCTCCGGGCTTCTATGGCCAGAGGACCTGGAATCCCCTGCCGGCTGGTTTCTGCTGCTGGGTATATATCAGTCCCTACAGCCTCGGACTCCTGTGTCCGGTTTTAGTTACTTCAGCCAGGGCGAGCTATATCTCTGCTCACAGCCCCTGGCCTTCTGCCTCTGCTCCTACAGAGCTCCTGATGTATCTTTTCCTGTGTCTGCAGCTTCACTCTAGGCTCTGACTGCTCTGCTTGTTCTGCAGGCTCTGTCTCTGTCTCACCTAATCCCGCCCCAGACCCAGTTTATAAGGGCAGATTCCTCCCCTCCCAGGTCTGGGCGGGCAGTGTTGCATGCTTAGGGCTCCTGACCAGAGAAACCTCCCACTTGCTCTCAGACATAATATCTCTATTACTGTGGCAACCAGACCCCTGGCGTGTCACACGCACATGTGACATCTGCTCATCAACGGCCATTCTGAGCTGAATGTGCCTTCCCTCATCACAGCACAGCTGCTATGCAGATTGAGGTTGGGCAAGTACCAGAATGGGAGATTGGCTGGGAATCCTTAGTTCCGTTGACATTATGGCTGCTGCTTTTGTCATATGTATTTTTGTATTTTTGTTTTTAAAATCTAACCTTTCCCTCTCCATTTTATTCCTTTTCAAAAGACATGCACATGTGACATCTGCAAGTTCATGGCCATACTAAGCTGAATGTGTCTGCCTTCGTCAGATCGCAGCTGCTACACAGCTTGAGGCTGTTCAAGTACTGGAATGGGAGACTGGCTGGGAATCCCTGGTTCCGTTGAAATTTTGGCTGCTGCTATTGTCATTTGGATTTTTGGATTTCTGTTTTTAAAATCTAACCTTTCCCTCGCCATTTTTTTCCTTTTGAAAAGACGCGCACATGTGACTTCTGCATATCAACGGTCATTCTAAGCTGAATGTGCCTTCCATCGTCAGATGGCAGCCGCTACTCAGCTTGAGGCCGGGCAAGTACTGGCATGGGAGACTGGCTGGGAATCCCCGGTTCCATTGACATTTTGGCTGCTGCTATTGTCATTTGGATTTTTGTTTTTAAAATCTAAGCTTTCCCTCCCCATTTTATTCCTTTTGAAAAGACGCGCACATGTGACATCTGCACGTCAATGGGCATTCTAAGCTGAATGTGCCTGCCCTCATCAGATCGCAGCCACTGCGCAGCTTGAGACCGGGCAAGTACTGGCATGGCAGACTGGTTGGGAATCCCTGGTTCCATTGACATCTTGGGTGTTGCAATTGTCATTTGGATTTTTGTTTTTAAAATCTAACCTTTCCCTCCCCATTTTATTGCTTTTGAAAAGACGCGCACATGCGACTCCTGTACATCAATAGGCTTTCTAAGCTGAATATTCCTTCTCCTCATCAGATTGCAGCCACTATGCAGCTTGAGGCAGGGCAAGTAATGGCATGGGACACTGGCTGGGAATCGCCGGTTCCGTTGACATTTTGGCTGCTGCTATTGTCATTTGGATTTTTGGATTTTTGTTTTTAAAATCTAACCTTTCCCTCCCCATTTTATTCCTTTTGAAAAGACACGCACATGTGACATCCACATGTCAACGGCCATTCAAAGCTGAATGTTCCTTCCCTCGACAGATTGCAGCTGCTACGCAGCTTGAGGCTGGGCAAGTACTGCCATGCGAGACTGGCTGGGAATCCCCGGTTCCATTGACATTTTGGCTGCTGCTATTGTCATTTGTATTTTTGGATTTTTGTTTTTAAAATCTAACCTTTCTCTCCCCATTTTATTCATTTTGAAAAGACACGCACATGTGACATCTGCATATCAATGGCCATTGAAAGCTGCATGTGCCTTTCCTCGTCAGATTGCAGCTGCTACGCAGCTTGAGGCCAGGCAGATACCAGCAAGGGAGAATTCCTGGGAATCCCCAGTTCCATTGATATTTTGGCTGCTTCTATTGTCATTTGAATTTTTGGATTTTTGTTTTAAAAATCTAGCCTTTTGCTTCCCATTTTTTTCCTTTTGAAAACACACGCACATGTGACACCTGCACATCAAAGGCCATTCTAAGCTGAATGTGCCTGCCCTCGTCAGATCGCAGCTGCTACGCAGCTTGAAGTTGGGCAAGTAACGTCGTGGGAGACTAGCTGTAAATCGCTGGTTCCGTTGACATTTTGTCTGCTGCTATTGTCATTTGGATTTTTGTTTTTAAAATCTAACCTTTCCCTCTCCTTTTCATTCCTTTTGAAAAGACACGGACATGTGACATCTACAAGTCTACGGACATTCTAAGCCGAATGTGCCTTCCCTCATCAGATCGCAGCCGCTACGAAGCTTAAGTACCAGCATGGGAGAGTGGCTGAGAATCCCCAGTTCTGTTGACTTTTTGGCTGCTGCTGTTGTCTTTTGGATTTTTGGATTTTTGGATTTTTGGATTTTGGTTTTTAAAATCTAACCTTTCCCTCCCCATTTTATTCCTTTTGAAAAGACGCGCACATGTGACATCAGCCTGTCAATGGCTGTTCTAAGCTGAATGTGGCTGCCCTCAACAGATCACAGCAGCTATGCAGCTTGAGGACAGGTAAGTACCGGCATGGGAGACTGGCTGGGAATACCCGGTTCCATTGACATTTTGGCTGCTGCTATTGTCATTTGGATTTTTGGATTTTTGTTTTTAAAATATATCCTTTCCCTCCCCATTTTATTCCTTTTGAAAACATGTGCATATGTGACATCAAAAAGTCAGCTGCCATTCTAATCTGAATGTGCCTGCCCTTGTTAGATCACACCTGCTATGCAGCCTGAGGCCAGGCTGATACCAGCATGAGAGACTGGCTGGAAATCCACAGTTCTGTTAACATTTTGGCTGCTGCTTTTGTTATTTGGATTTTTGGATTTTTATTTTTAAAATCTAACCTTTCCGTCCCCGTTTTATGTCTTTTTAAAAGACGCGCACATGTGACATTTGAATGTCAACGGCCATTCTAAGCTGAATGTGCCTGCCCTCATCATATCGCAGCCGCTACGCAGTTTGAGGCCAGGAAGTAAAGGCATGAGTGACAGGCTGGGAATCCCCCATTCCATTGACATTTTGGCAGCTGCTATAGTCATTTGGATTTTTGGATTTTTGTTTTTAAAATCTAACCTTTCCCTCCCCATTTTATTCCTTTTGAAAAGACGTGCACAAGTGACATTTGCATGTCAATGGCTATTCTATGCTGAATGTGCCTTCCCTTGTCAGATTTCAGCCACTTCGCAGCTTGAGACTGGGCAAGTACCGGCATGAGAGACTGGCTGGGATTCCCCAGTTCCGTTGACATTTTGGCTGCTGCTATTGTCATTTGGATTTTTGGATTTTTGTTTTAAAATCTAAACTTTCCCTCCCCATTTTATTCCTTTTGAAAAGACGTGCACATGTGACATTAATTTCTCAACGACCATTCTAAGCTGAATGTGCCTGCCCTCATCAGATTGCAGCCACTACACAGATTGAGGCCAATCAAGTACTGGCATGGGAGACTGGCTGGGAACTCCCGCTTCCATTGACATTTTGGCTGCTGCTAATGTCATTTGGATTTTTGTATTTAAAATCTAACCTTTCCCTCCCCATTTCATTCCTTTTGAAAAGATGCGCACATGTGACATCTGCATGTCCTCGGCCATTCTAAGCTGAATATGCCTGCCCTCATCAGATTGCAGCTGCTACACAGCTTGAGGCTGGGCAAATACCAGCATGGGAGACAGGCTGAGAATCTCTGTTTCTGTTAATATTTTGGCTACTGCTATTGTCATTTGGATTTTGGGGTTTTTGTTTTTAAAATTCAACCTTTCCCTCCCCATTTCATTCCTTTTGAAAAGACGCGCATATGAGACATCTGTGCGGCAATGGCCATTCTAAGCTGAATTTGCCTGCTATAGTCAAATTACAGCAGCTACTCAGCTTGAGGCTGAGCAAGTACCAGCATGGGAGACTGGCTGAGAATCCCCACTTCCGTTGACATATTGGCTGCTGCCATTGTCATTTGGATTTTCTGTTTTTAAAATCTTTCCCTCCCCATTTAATTCCTTTTGAAAAGACATGCACATGTGACATTTGCACGTCAACATCCTTTCTAAGCTGAATGTGCCTGCCCTTGTCAGATCAGAGCTGCTACGCAGCTTGACTCTGGATAAGTACCAGCATGGGAGACTTGCTGGGAATACCTGGTTCCGTTTACATTTTGGCTGCTGTTATTGTCATTTGGATTTTTGGATTTTTGTTTTTAAAATCTAACCTTTCCCTCCCAATTTTATTCCTTTTGAAAAGACATGCACATATGACATCTGCTCGTCAACGGCCATTCTAAGCTGAATGTGCCTTCCTTTTTCAGATCACAGCCGCTATGCAGCTTGAGGGTGCGCAAGTACACACATGGGAGATTGGCTGGGAATCCCCAGTTCCGTTGACATTTATCCTGCTGCTATTGTCATTTGGATTTTTGTTTTTAAAATCTAACCTTTCCCTCCCCATTTTATTCCTTTTGAAATGATGCACACATGTGACATTTGCACGTCGACCTCCATTCTAAACTGAATGTGCCTGCCCTTGTCAGATCACAGCCATTTTGCAGCTTGAGGCTGGGCAAGTACCGGCATGGGAGACTGGCTGGGAATTCTAAGTTCCATTGACATATTGGCTGCTGCTATTGTCATTTGGATTTTTGTTTTTAAAATCTAACCTTTCCCTCCCCCCATTTTATTCCTTTTGAAAAGACCTGCACATGTGATATCTGCATGTCAGCGGTAATTCTAAGCTGAATGTACCTGCCCTCTTCACATCGTAGCTGCCACGCAGCTTGAGGCTGGGCAAGTACTGGCATGGGAGACTGTCTGGGAATTCCTGGTTTCATAGATATATTGGCTGCTGCTATTTGGATTTTTGTTTTTAAAATCTAAACTTTCCTTCCCCATTTTATTCCTTTTGAAAAGACGCGCACATGTGACATCTGCAGGACAACCGCCATTCTAAGCTGAATATGCCTGCTCTTGTCAGATTGCAGCCACTACACAGCTTGAGGCTGGGCAAGTACCAGCATGGGAGACTGGCTGGGACTTCCCAGTTACATTGGCTGCTAATAATGTCTTTTGGATTTTTCTTTTTAAAATCTAGCATTTCCCTCCGGATTTTATTCCTTTTGAAAAGACGTGCACATGTGACATCTACTCATCAACAGCCATTCTAAGCTGAAAGTGCCTGCCCTTGTCAGATCGTAGCAGCTACGCAGCTTGAGGCTGGGCAAGTACTGGCATGGGAGACTGGCTGGGAATTCATGGTTTTATAGACATATTGGCTGCTGCTATTGTCATTTGGATTTTTGTTTTTATAATCTAATCTTTCCCTCCCAATTTTATTCCTTTTGAAAAGACGCGCACATGTGACATTTGCACGTCAACTTCCATTCTAAACTGAATGTGCCTGCCCTTGTCAGATGACAGCTGCTATGCAGTTTGAGGCTGGGAAAATACCAGCATGGGAGACTTTCAGGGAGTCCCCGGTTCAATTGACATTTTGGCTGCTGCTATTGTCATTTTGATTTTTGTTTTTAACCCCTTAAGCCCCGCGGGTGGTTTGCACGTTAATGACCGGGCCAATATTTACAATTCTGACCACTGTCACTTTATGAGGTAATTACTCTGGAACGCTTCAACGGATCCCCCTGATTCTGAGATTGTTTTTTCGTGACATATTGTACTTCATGATTGTGGAAAAATTTCTTCGATATCCCTTGCGTTTATTTGTGAAAAAAACGGAAATTTGGCGAAAATTTTGAAAATTTTGCAATTTTCAAAATTTGAATTTTTAAGCCCTGAAATCAGAGCGATATGTCACAAAAAAGAGTTAATAAATAACATTTCCCACATGTCTACTTTACATCAGCACAATTTTGGAACCAAAATTTTTTTTTGTTAGGGAGCTATAAGGGTTAAAAGTTGACCAGCGATTTCTCATTTTTCCAACAAAATTTACAAAACCATTTTTTTAGGGACCACATCACATTTGAAGTCACTTTGAGAGGTCTTTATGACAGAAAATACCCAAAAGTGACACCATTCTAAAAACTGCACCCCTCAAGGTGCTCAAAACCACATTCAAGAACTTTATTAACCCTTCAGGTGCTTCACAGGAACTTTTTGAATGTGGAAGAAAAAAATGAACATTTAACTTTTTTCACAAAAATGTTACTTTAGACCCAATTTTTTTTATTTTCACACGGGTAACAATAAAAAATGGACCCCAAAATTTGTTGTGCAATTTCCCCTGGGCACGCAGATACCCAATATTTGGGGAAAAAACACTGTTTGGGCGCACAGCAGGGCTCGGAAGGGAAGGAGCGCGTTTGACTTTTTGATTGTAAAATTTGCTTGAATAATTAGCGGACGCCATGTTGTGTTTGAAGAGCCCATGTGTGCCCAAACTTTGGAGCTCCCCCACAAGTGACCCCATTTTGGAAACTAGACCCCCCAAGGCACCTATCTAGATGCATAGTGAGCACTTGGAACCCCCAGGTGCTTCACAAATTGATTCGTAGCAATGAAAAAGTGAAAAAAAAAACACTTTTTCATTTGTATGAATCAATTTGTGAAGCACCTGAGGGTTCCAAGTGCTCACTATGCATCTAGATAGGTGCCTTGGGTGGTCTAGTTTCCAAAATGGGGTCACTTGTGGGGGAGCTCCAATATTTGGGCACACAGCGGCTCTCTAAATGCAACATGGTGTCCGCTAACAAATTTAACGCAAAATTGGCTCAAATTGTTAGCGACACCATGTTGCGTTTGGAGAGCTGCTGTGTGCACAAACATTGGAGCTCCCCCACAAGTGACCCCATTTTGGAAACTAGACCCCCCAAGGCACCTATCTAGATGCATAGTGAGCACTTGGAACCCCCAGGTGCTTCACAAATTGATTCGTAATAATGAAAAAGTGAAAAAAAAAACCCTTTTTCATTTTTACGAATCAATTTGTGAAGCACCTGGGGGTTCCAAGTGCTCACTATGCATCTAGAAAGGTGCCTTGGGGGGTCTAGTTTCCAAAATGGGGTCACTTGTGGGGGAGCTCCAAAGTTTGGGCACAGAGGGGCTCTCCAAACGCAATGTGGTGTCCGCTAACAATTTGAGCCGATTTTCCATTCAATTTGTTAGCGGATACCATGTTGCATTTAGAGAGTCCCTGTGTGCCCAAACATTGGAGCTCCCCCACAAGTGACCCCATTTTGGAAACTAGACCCCCCAAGGCACCTATCTAGATTCATAGTGAGCACTTGGAACCCCAGGTGCTTCACAAATTGATTCATAAAAATGAAAAAGTGTTTTTTTTTTCACTTTTTCATTTTTACGAATCAATTTGTGAAGCACCTGGGGGTTCCAAGTGCTCACTATGCATCTAGATAGGTGCCTTGGGGGGTCTAGTTTCCAAAATGGGTTCACTTGTGGGGGAGCTCCAATGTTTGGGCAAACAGGGGCTCTCCAAACGCAACATGGCGTCCGCTAACAATTTGAGCCGATTTTCCATTCAATTTGTTAGCGGACACCATGTCGCGTTTGGAGAGCCCGTGATGTGCCTAAACAGTGGAGCTCCCCCACAAGTGTCCCCATTTTGGAAACTATACCCCTCAAGGATTTTATTAAGGTGTATAGTGAACATTTTGAACCCAGAGGTACGGCACCTTATTTGTTTACATTAGGTCATCATATTGAATAAGTTGTCATTATTCTTGAGCGCAAGTGCTCGCTACTTGAGTTTGCATCGGGTACTCAGGTATGCACCATGTACAGCGTGTGCTCGAGTGACATGCTCGAGTCCCTGCTCCGCATGTTTCACGGTTATTAGACACCCAAAAAAAAACATGCGGGGATCGCTCGTGCATGGCAGGCAATCCCCGTAAAGTTTTTTGGCCGCGAAGCATATGGGGCAGAGACTCGAGCGTGTCACTCAAATACCCACGATACTCAATGCATACCAGAGCACCCGATGCAAACTCAAGTAGCAAGCACTTGCTCTCAACACTAGTCGCCATATCGTCATCTTTTTTTCTTACTTTTGAAAAAAATCCCAACCCCAGCCCTAACCCCAGCACAACCCCAGCCCTAACCCTAGCACAACCCTAGCCCCAGCACAACCCTAGCCCCAGCACAACCCTAGCCCCAGCACAACCCTAGCCCCAGCACAACCCTAGCCCCAAACCCAGCCTTAACCCTAGCCCAATCCTAACCCAAGAGTTTATTTTTGACACCGTTCCTTGTGCGGTATAAGTGATTAGATGACTTTATTCTTCGGGTCAGTGCGATTACAGCAATGCCAGAATCATATGTGGTTTTTATGACTGACAGCTGTCACACACTAAAAGACGCATTTTTTGTAAAATCTAGTTTTTGCATCGCCATATTTTGAGAGCTATAATTTTTCCAGATTTTGGCAGACAGTCATGTGACGGCTCGTTTTTTGCGGGATGACTTGACGTTGTTATTGGTGCCATTTTCAGGCACGTGACATTTTTTGATCGCTTTCTATTCCGATTTTTGGGAGGCAGAATAAACAAAAACCAACAATTCAGGAATTGTTTTTTTTTTTTTTTTTTATTCTGTTCCGCGTGTGGTAAAATTGATGAGGTAGCTTTACTCTTCGGGTCAGTATGTTTACAGCGGTACCACATTTGTATCATTTTTCTATGTTTTGGCGCTTATACACAATAAAAGCTATTTTATAGAAAAAAATATTTTTTAGTATCGCTTTATTCTGAGAGCTATAACTTTTTTATTTTTCGGCTGATGGAGCTGTATGGCGGCTTGTTTTTTGCGGGACGAGATGATGTTTTCAACGGTATCATTTTTATTTATATGCGTCTTTTTGATCGCATGTTATTCCACTTTTTGTTTGGTGGTATGGTGATAAAGCATTGTTTTTTGCTTCGTTTTTTTTTTTTTTTTTTTACCGTGTTCACTGAAGGGGTTAACCAGTGGGAGAGTTTTATAGGTCAGGTTGTTCCGGACGCGGCGATACCAAATATGTGTACTTTTATTGTTTTTTTTTTATTTTTTTTATAATAATATTTATTGATGGGTACATTATATTTTTATTTTTGGTGTATTATTTTTTTTATTTTTTTATAATATTTTTGCACATTTTTTTTTTTTTTTTTTTTTCACTTTCACACAGTTTATACACTTTATTACTTTGTCCCACTCTGGGACTTTCACTTTTTTTTTTCTGATCGCCTGCATGGCACAGGAATGGAGCACCATCCCTATGCCATGAAGGCTGTCAGAAGTGCACAGTGTGAAGATTGCTTGGAGATGCACTGCGCATGTCCAAGCAATCTTCCTGCTCTCTGGTGACCCGGATGTTGTCATGACGACACCGGGTCGTCATGGCAACACCCGGGAAGCCGCTGCAGACTGCGCTGGAAGCCGGAAGAGGAGGTGAGTATCGCCGATCACCTCCCCTTGCCCCCGCAATGCCGCGATCGACTTCGATCGACTTCGATCGCAGCATCGCGGGGGTTAATGTGCTGGGAGCGGTGCAAGACCGCTCCCTGCACATAGTACCGGGTGTCAGCTGTGACAATCAGCTGACACCCGGCGGCGATCGCGCCCGCACAGCCTGACGCGATGACGTACTAATACGGGTCTGGCTCTTAAGTCCCAGGGCACAGACGCGTATTAGTACGTCAGATGTTATTAAGGGGTTAAAATCTAACTTTTCCCTCCCCATTTTATTCCTTTTGAAAAGACGTGCACATGTGAGATCTGCAGGTCAACTGCCATTCTAAGCTGAATATACCTGCCCTTGTCAGATTGCAGCCACTATGCAGCTTGAGGATGGGCAAGTATCAGCATGGGAGACTAGCTGGGAATCCCTGGTTCCATTGACATATTGGCTGCTAATATTGTCTTTTGGATTTTTGTTTTCAAAATTTAGCCTTTCCCTCTGGATTTTATTCCTTTTGAAAAGACGTGCACATGTGACATCTACTCATCAACGGCCATTCTAAGCTGAATGTTCCTACCCTCGTCAGATCGCAGCAGCTATGCAGCTTGAGGTTGGTTAAGTACTGGTTGGGAATCCCTATATCCGTTAACAGTTTTGACGCTGCTATTGTCATTTGGATTTTTGGAATTTTGTTTTTAAAATCTATCCTTTCCCTCCCCATTTTATTTCTTTTAAAAAGAAACGCACATGTGACATTGACACGTCAATGGCTATTCTAAGCTGAATGTTCCTTCCCTCGTCAGATTGCAGCTGCTATGCAGCTAGAGGCTGGGCAAGTACCAGCATGGGAGACTTGCTGGGAATCCCCTGTTCCATTGACATTTTGGCTGCTGCTATTGTCATTTGGATTTTTGTTTTTAAAATCGAATCTTTCTCTCCCCATTTTATTCCTTTTGAAAATACAAGCACATGTAACATCTGCATGTCAATGGCCATTCTAAGCTGAATGTGCCTGCCTTCATCAGATTGCAGCTGCTATGCAGCTTGAGGCAGGGCAAGTACCAGCATGGGAGACTGGCTGGGAATCCCTGGTTCTGTTGACATTTTGGCTGCTGCTATTGTTATTTGTTTTTTTGGATTTTTGTTTTTAAAATCTAACCTTTACCTTCCCCATTTTATTCCTTTTGAAAAGACGCGCTCATGTGACATCTGTACGTCAACCGCCATTCTAAGCTGAATGTGCCTGCCCTCATAGGATTATAGGATTTATAGGATTTTATCAAAGCTCAAGTTCTCAGCGAAGATTGTGTATCATGGTGGGTTCCCCGATAGTTTGTAAAGCCGAATAAAGACTTGCGTCCATCAAGTTCAACCTGTTAGTTCTGTAATTGCTAAAGTTGATCCAGAGGAGGGCAAAAACCCCAAATGATTTGGCCAATCTTCACCTGAGGAAAAATTCCCTCCCGACTCTGAAAACAGCAGTCAGAATAAATCCCTGTATCAACTTACTATTTTATTTTATTTTTAAGTATATGCTGAAATCTGCCTGGTATCTAGAAATGCATCCAGTCCCCGCTTGAACTGGTGTAGTGAATCCGACATTACCGTCTCCTCACTCAGTGAATTCCATATTCTCACTGCTCTTACCGTAAAGAACCCCTTCCTATGCTGGTGCTGAAACCTTTTCTCTTCCAGTCTTAGTGAATGCCCTCTTGTTACCGTAATATCCCTCCTTTTGAACAAATCCCGTGCAAGATCTCTATACTGTCCCCTAACATATTTGTACACATTTATTATGTCCCCCCTCAACCTTCTCTTTTCCAGGCTGAATAGTCCTAGTTTTGCCAACCTCTCTGGGTATTGCAGTCCCTCCATTCCCTTTATTAATTTTGTTGCCCTCCTTTGTACCTTTTCAAGCTCATTTATATCCTTTCTATATATTGGGGCCCATAACTGAGCACAGTATTCCAAGTGTGGTCTGACCAGTGCTTTGTACAGTGGAAGAACAATGTTCTCATCCTTTGCAGCTATACCTCTTCTGATACATCCCATTACCCTGTTTGCCCTTACAGCAGCGGCCTGACTTTGGGCACTCCAATTTAGTTTGCTATCAATCAAGATGCCCAAGTCCTTCTCCATCTCTGAATTCCCCAATGATTTCCTATTCAGTGAGTACTGGTGACTTCCATTTTTCCTTCCCATATGTATGACCTTACATTTCTCCTCGTTAAACCTCATTTGCCATTTAATGCTCCACCTACCCAGCTTATCCAAATCCCTCTGTAGGTCTGCACTGTCCTCTTTTGTATTAATTGTTTTACATAACTTTGTGTCATCTGCAAATATTGATATTTTTCTATTTATCCCGTTGACTATGTCGTTAATAAAGATAATAAATAACATTGGGCCTAGTACAGACCCCTGTGGTACCCCACTAGTGACGCTTACCCAATCTGAGTATATTCCATTTTTAACCACCCTCTGCCTTCTATCCTTTAGCCAGTTAGCTACCAACTTGCAGACATTTTCCCCCAGCCCCATCATTCTCATTTTGTATACCAACCTATTGTGTGGCACGCTATCGAACGCTTTTGAGAAGTCGAGATACACGACATCCACTGGTTCCCCCTGATCTACTCGAGAGCTAACCTCCTCGTAGAAGTCAATTAGGTTTGTTTGGCAGGAGCGATTCCTCATGAATTCATGTTGGTTCGGGATTAATAGATTATTAGCATTAAGATTCTCCGTAATTGCCTCTTTAATGAAGCTTTCAAAAATTTTGCCCACAACGGACGTCAGACTCACCGGCCGATAGTTTCCGGTGTCACTTTTCGCTCCCTTTTTGAATATTGGCACTTCATTCGCCTGTCGCCAATCAAGTGGCACAGACCCAGTCTCAACAGAGTCCTTAAATATAAGATATAACGGTCTGTCTATCACATTACTTAGTTCCCTTAGTACCCGTGGGTGTATGCCATCAGGTCCTGGTGATTTGTTTATTTTAATATTACTGAGGCGTTTCTGTACCCCAGCTTGGGTTAGATTTGTCATACTTAGTGGAGGATTAAGCTTGTCACTTCTCATTTCTCCTGTTAGTTCGATTTCCTTTGTGAAAGTTGTCGAAAAAAAATTATTTAATAGATTAGCTTTATCCTCATCTTTCTCTATGATTTTGCCTTCCTCACTTTTTATCGGTCCAATATTATCCGATTTAATCCTTTTACTATTTATATACGTAAAGAACAGTTTGGGATTTGATCTACTTTCCCTAGCAATACGTCTCTCTGTTTCCTCCTTCGCTATTTTTATTTGTTTTTTGCAGGTTCTCGTTTTTTCCTTGTAACACATTAGTGCCTCCTTACTGTTTTCCTGTTTTAATCTCTTGAATGCCTCTTTTTTGCTATTTAACGCCCCTTTTACGTTCTTGTTCAACCATATTGGTTTCCTCTTATTTCTGGCCCTTTTATTCCCATACGGTATATACCTCTCGCACTGAGTATTCAGAATTCTTTTGAAGGTTTCCCATTTACTATTCGTATTCCTTTGATTAAGAACTTTGTCCCAGTCAATAAGTTGAAGGCTTTCTTTCAGCTGATCAAACTTCGCCCTCCTAAAGTTTAATGTTTTTGTTGTTCCCTTATTGATAACCCTACTGAAGGGCATTTTGAAGTTGATAATATTATGGTCGCTATTACCTAGGTGCCCCCCTATCTGTACCTCAGTTATTCTATCAGGCCTATTAGTCAATATTAAGTCCAACACGGCCTTCCCTCTCGTTGGTTCCTGCACTAGTTGGGAGAGATAGTTATCCTTAATATTTGTCAAGAACCTTTTTCCTTTCTGAGATCTACAGGTTTCTGTTTCCCAGTCAATATCCGGGTAGTTGAAATCCCCCATTACAATCACTTCATTATGTTTTGCTACTTTGTCTATTTGTCCTAATAGCAGATTCTCATTCTCCTCTGTTATATTGGGTGGCTTATAGCAGACCCCCAGTAATATTTTATTATTATTTTTAGTTCCCTCTATCTCTACCCACATGGACTCGACCCCCTCTTCTCCCTCTCCTATATCTTCCCTTAGTCTGGGTTTTAGACATAAGACATAACTTTACATATAAGCAGACTCCTCCGTCTTTCCCCTGTTTCCGGTCCCTTCTAAATAAACTATAAACTAATAAATTTACCGCCCAGTCGTAGCTATCGTCTAGCCAAGTCTCTGTTATACCTATGTTGTCATACCTCTCCTCCGATATAAGCGCCCGCAGCTCATCCGCCTTATTGGTCAGGCTTCTTGCGTTGGTCAGCATGCAAGATAAAACTTTGGGGTTATTTAGCATCCTATTCTTCTCTAACGATCTAACTGTACTATCCCCACCCCCCTCTACACCCTCATTATATTCACTTCTCCCCTTCCCCCTTGCTTGCCTCACATCCTACCTATTTCCTTGGTTCCCCCCCCCGTCTCTAGTTTAAAAACTCCTCCAACCTATTTGCCATCTTCTTCCCCAGCACCGCTGCACTCTCCCCATTGAAAAGCAGCTTGAGGCTGGGCCAGTACTGGCATGGGAGACTGGCTGGGAATCCTTTGTTCCGTTGACATTTTGGCTGCTGCTATTGTCATTTGCATTTTTGGATTTTTGATTTTAAAATCTTAAGTTTCCCTCCCCATTTTATTCCTTTTGAAAAGACGCGTAAATGTGATATTTGCATGTCAACGGCCATTCAAAGCTGAATGTGCCTGCCATCGTAAGATCACAACCACTTCGCAGCTTGAGGCTGGGCAAGTACTGGCATGGGAGACTGGCAGGAATTCCAGCTTCTGTTGACATTTTGGCTGCTGCTGTTGTTATTTGGATATTTGTTTTTAAAATCTAACCTTTCCCTCCCCATTTTATTCCTTTTGAAAAGACGTGAACATGTGCCTTCTGCACGTTAACGGCCATTCTAAGCTGAATGTGCTTGTCCTCGTCAGATCACAGCTGCTACACAGCTTGAGGCTGGGCATGTACTGGCATGGGAGACTGGTTGGGAATCCCAGGTTCTGTTGACATTCTGGCTGCTGCTATTGTCATTGGATTTTTGTTTTTAAAATCTAACTTTTCCCTCCCCATTTTATTTCTTTTCAAAAAAACGCGAACATATGACATCTGCACATCAGCGGCCATTCTAAGCTGAATGTGCCTGCCCTTGTCAGCTCACAGCTGCTATGCAGCTTGAGGCTGGGCAAGTACCAGCATTGGAGACTGGCTGGGAATCCGCGGTTCCGTTGACATTTTGGCTGCTGCTATTGTCATTTGGATTTTTGGATCTTTATGTTTAAAATCTAACCTTTTCCTCCCCATTTTATTCCTTTTGAAAAGACGCGCACATGTGACTCCTCCTCATCAGTGGCCACTCTAAGCTGAATGTGCCTGCCCTCGTCAGATTGCAGTCGCTGCGCAGCTTGAGGCTGGGCAAGAACTGACATGGGAGACAGGCTGTGAATCCCCGGTTCTGTTGTCATTTTGGCTGCTGCTATTGTTATTTGGATTTTTGTTTTTAAAATCTAACCTTTCCCTCCCCATTTTATTCTTTTTGAAAAGACGCGCACATGGGATGTCTGCACGTCAACGGCCATTCTAAGTAGTGTTGAGCCACCCCCGTAGAGTTCGAGTTCGGTTCGGTTCGTCGAACACCCGTGTGTTCTTCGAACACCTTCAAACACCGTTAAAACCAATGGCAGGCAAAAACAACCACATAGAAACACATAGAAAACACCTTCAAAGGTGTCCAAAAGCTGACAAACTGCTCAGAAGACACAACTAACACATGGAAAAGTGACAAGTACATATAGTCATGCAAAATGAAAAGAGGTGGAGGAGTAAAAGGAGGGGGAGACACAGATATAGGCATGTCATGCCCTTCTAAAATCCAAAAAGTGAGAAGCCGACACATTCAGTCCGCTCCTGCCTGTGTCGCCAGGTTTGTGCCAGAGCTGCAGTGAACCCTGATGGCCAGCCCCCCTCTCCCAATACTGGTGCCTGTCCGCTGGTGGGTCGAGCGAACCCCCCTGTGGTGGAGGCAGCTCTAAGCTTTTTAATTTAAATTGTCTCTCTAATTTGAATGAATACACTTTAAATCCATTTACAAGGATCTATTGGAGGGCAAGTCTCATGCCAGCAGCCGCGTAATTCCAGCTCCAGTAGCGTCCACTAAAGCTGCTGCAGTTAAAAAGCTTTTATAAAGCTCGGCTATCCACCGCAATGCATCCTACTGCCAGTCCCAGCCCCTATGCCTTGGGGTGCCTCCTGATGCTCTTCACTGAGTATCCCGTGGTCCCGAAGCATTTCCTTTGAAAAAATTAAGTGTCCAAACTACAGGTGGTGTAGCTTGCTTAACAGCCGGGATAATCCACTGACTAGCAGACACTGCTACTAGGCACAATTTATTTCCTGGGCTAGATGCAGTTAAAAATTTGTAATTAGATACTCTCGTTGGATGCTGAGAAAGCATTCCATAGAGTCTCCTGGCACGACATATAAGATTCTCTTAAAAAGCTTGGGGTAGGGGTCTAGGGGACCCTTTTATAGCCAAAATCACGGCCCTGTATCACAATACGTCACCTAGGCTGAAGATAAATGGAACTGTAGCACCCTGAGGACTCGGTTGCTACAGAGGTATTGCACCTCATCCAGAGGTGTGATATCTCACTCTCAGGTAAGGATGGAGTGTGGATCAGGACCTGACACCTGCATGCATTACAACACATTGCCGTAGGGCAGGGCGACCAATATGCCTCTGAGATGGGCACGACAGTCCATGTCCCTGGCTGGAGTGGGGGGAGGGAACACTGAGGAAGGGGAACCCTGTAGTGCAGGAGCAGGGAGGAAGAAGTTCCTGGGTGCATTGAGAAGGGAGTATAAAAGGTGGGCACCATCTTAGTTCAGTGCAGAGAAGTCTGAGCAGAGGTGGCAGGGAGCAGGGGCTCTGCATGAGCTCTGCTCCGGAGGCGGGCCTAGTAACAGAGGCCCAGGCCTGGAAGAGGGAGAAGGAAGGAAGAGGAGCAGAGAAGGCTCAAGGAATGAGGAATGAAGGGATCCCAGGGGTGCGGACGGGCGAGTCGCCACCGCACGCCCGAATCCACCTGCGTGGAGGGGTCAGGCCAAAGGGGGAGACCGGTCCCCGAACTAGTGGAGGCAGGAAACGACCCTCAGCTAGAAACCGGAGGCTGTGACATTTTATGTGGCGCAGCCCCTCGCTACACCCGCTAGGAAGGCACCACATAGGGTCAGGGAAACTGGCGCCAAGTTTACCAAGAGGAGGCCCGAGGCAGCCGGACAGAAGGGTTGGTAAGAAAGGCCAGACAAAGGACACACAAAGGGGGTCCTGTGAAGCGCTCCAAAGATATCTGGGAGTTGTCTGAGCCCCTCACCTGGTGAGCACAGTACGACGTGGGCAGCCGTTACCTGCAGACGTGGTCTGGATAATAAGAACTGTGAGTAAAGGCCCTGGACTGCATCACTGACTCCGTGTCGTAACTGCTGCTGCCCTGCACCATCACCCCCATCCTCCGCATACACTGCCCTGAGGCTATACTCCTCTCGTGGGGAGTTATGCTACACTCTGCTGCACCCACAACACCAGCCTCAGCGGTCTGCCCTGCAGCGGCGGTTCACTCTGACCGCAATCCACGGGTGGTGTAGTCGGACATTTAAACATCAAAACCACATAAATAGTTCCGCCACTTGTTTGACCACCCTGAGCCACGGAACCGGGTCGCCGCCACGAAGACTACAACCACCAGCATCCACCAAAAAGGGTCCGGCTCCGGGTGTCCCAAGGCCCAGGGGGTGCATCAGAACATTTTCATCACCTTTCACAATCACCAATGGGACAAGGCAGGGATGTCCTCTGTCCCCTCTCTTATACATCCTAGTGACGGAGCACCTGCTCTCATCAATTCGCCATAACCCCAATATTAGGTGGATTGAGGTGGGAGGCACCGAGTACAAGTGCTCTCTATTTGCTGATGATGTCCTAGTATATATCACTCAATGACATATATCCATCCATGCTGTTATGGCTGAAATAGATCACTTTGTTACATGGTCAAATTTTAAAATCAATGCAGCGAAGTCTGAGGCCCTCGATGTCTCCCTCCCCAAATCCATATAGGATTCCATCCAGTCCAACTTTCCCTTTGCCTGGCCCTCACAGGGTATCAAATACTTAGGAATTCCTATTCATAGAGACCTCTCCCATCTATTTTATCTTAATTTTGGGCCCTTTATTGAACAACTCCATACAGACCACGGTTGGCAAGTTAGAACTGTAAGATTCACTACGTGAACCACTGGTGTTTTGTGGAAAAGCACATGTACACTGCGTTCCAAATTATTATGCAAAAAGTGTTTAGGAGTGATAAGGGAAGAATTTGTTTGTTTGTCAGTTAAACTCATTGATGGTGATGTGTGTCAGGGCTCTTTATATCACTGTAAGCAATTGCAGATACCTGTGCTAATTAGTTTGGCAGGTGTGTCCAATGAAAGGCAAGACTACTTAAGAAGGCTGTCTCACATTATTAAGCAGCCTACATTTTCTGCCAAAATGGGAAAGAAAAAGGATGTGTCGGCTGCTGAGAAGCAACAAATTGTGGAGTGTTTAGGTCAAGGCATGACTACAATCAACATTGTGCGATGATCAGGATGAAGTGTCTTGGCAATCAAGAAGTATGTAGCTGATTCACAGTACACACATGTGCGTGCTGATAAGGGCAAATTGAGGACTCTTTCCTACAGGCAATTACGTCAGGTTGAAAGAGCAGCGGCAAAAAAGCCTTGTCATAGCAGCAGACAAGTTTTTGAAGCTGCTTGTGCCTCCAACATCCCCCGAACAACAAGATGCAGGGTCCTTCACAGGTTTGCAGCTGTGCATACGCCATCCTGTCGACCTCCTCTATCCACTTCACACAAGCAGAAACGGCTCCAGTGGGCCAAACATTACATGAAGACTGATTTCATAACTGTTTTGTTCACGGATGAGTGCCGTGCAGCGCTCGATGGTCCAGATGGATGGAGTGGAGGATGGCTGGTTGATGGACACCCCACGCAAACACGGCTACAGCGCCAACAAGGAGGAGGTGGAGTAATGTTTTGGGCTGGAATCATGGGGAGAGAGATTGTCGGCCCCTTTAGGATCCCTGAAGGCGCTAAAGATGAACTCCATAATGTATGTGGATTTTCTCAAACAGCACTTCCTGCCATGGTTCAAGAAGAAGAACCGTGTATTTCACAGCAAGATCATTTTTCTGCATGATAATGCACCATCTCATGCTGCACATAAAACATCTGCATCTCTGGCTGATATGGGCATAAAAGGGGACAAACTTATGGTGTGACCCCCATGCTCCCCTGACCTCTACCCCATTCAGAACCTTTGGAGCATCATTAAAAGGAGTGTCTATGATGGCGGGAGGCAGTTCACATCTAAGCAACAGCTCTGGGAGGGTATTCTGTCCTCATGCAAAACAATTGAAGCAGAAACCATCCAAAACCTGACAAATTCAATGGACGAGAGAGTTCAGAAGCTCCTTTCGAACAAGGGGTCCTATGTGAAAATGTAACATCACCTAGAATAAAGTTTTGAGTTGAAAACTGTTTGATTTCAGTTTCTAACAACCTGCTAATGCTTATAATTTCAAAAATGACCATTTTTTTGGTCTTTATTAAAATGAAAAGGTTGATCGAAAAGTTTGGGGGATCTAAGAGTGTGGCAACCCAGTAGTCATGATTACTTCGAATTCTGACAATATGAGGGTCATGCTGCAGGTAGTGCAGCAAGAAGGCACTTATGTGTCTTGCGCATCTCGGAGCCCCAAAATTATTTTCCGGGCTAGATGCAGCTGAAAATTATTATTAATTTTAAATCTGGTGAAGCTTTAGTATAGATGGCCTAATAGGATCAGTGCTGAACACTGGTACAAAGCCCTAATTATTTTCCAGTCAAGATACAGATAAACATGATTAGTAATTTGAAAGCTTAAAACGGTTGGTAGGGTGATTTTAACCAATCATCAAGCTTTTACTCTCCCCAGGATGACACAGGGGTAGAAAAGTCGTTTCGGATCCATGATTTGTTCATCTTTATGAACGTGAGTCTGTCTACATTATCAGTGGAGAGCCGCGTGCGCTTATCTGTCAGCACACCACCAGCAGCGTTGAACACACGTTCAGACAGAACAAGATCGCCAAGGCGTAAGTGGCTATCTCCGGCCATTTATCCAGATTGGAAGCCCAAAAAGAGCAAGGGTCCAGTGACACAGTCGTGGCTTCAATGTTTACTTGGAGATACTCCTGTACCATCGTCTCTAGGCGTTGACTATGTGGCAGACTTCTTGTCTCCTGTGGCCTTGCAAAGGATGGGCTAAAAAAGTGGTGAAATGATTCCGCAAAATTGATGTTACCAGCAGATACTGTGGTTCTGTTACGGTTTGAGTGCTGAACACTTGACGGTCCCACGGTTGGCAAGTTGGAACTGTGAGATTCACTACGTGCACCACTGGTATTTTGTGGAAAAGCACATGTAAGATTCTGCAACAGTCTCTGCTGATACTCCTGCATGCGTGCATCCCTTTCTATGGCAGGAATAATTTCTGCAAATTTACTTTTGTACCGGGGATCTAACAGTGTGGCAACCCAGTAGTCAGGATTATTTCTAATTCTCACAATTCGAGGGTCATGTTGCAGGTAGTGCAGCAAGAAGGCACTCATGTGTGTTGCGCATCCAGGAGCACCAAGTCCCTGTTGTGTTGGTGGCGAGGTAACAATCATGCTTCCTTCCTCTGTCCTCTCCTCCCAACCTCGCACAACAGAAATGTGATCAAGGTCTCCCTCATCTGATGAGTCTTCCATCAGTTCGTCCTCCACTTCTTCCTGGGCTCCTGCACCTTCCTCACTAGTTTGGCTGCTACCATGCGCCCTGGTAAAATCATCTCCCCCACCCTCACATGCCTGCCGCCTTGGTGCTGCCGACCGTCTGGACCTTGCAGATGTTAGCCCTTCCGCATACAACTCCTCCTCCTCTACTTCCTCCACCTCCTCTTGTGCCACCACCTGACTCCGAATTCTGTTTAACATGTGCTCCAGCATGTAAATCACCGGAATAGTCATGCTGATAATGGCATCGTCAGCACTAAACATCTTCGTCGCCATTTCAAAACTGTGCAGAAGGGTGCATAGGTCCCTGATCTGAGACCACTCCTCCAGCGTGATTTGCCCCACCTCTGAATCTCGTTGGCCCAGGCTATATGTCAGAACGTATTGCACCAGGGCTTGTCGGTGCTGCCACAGTCACTGCAACATGTGCAGAGTTGAATTCCACCGGGTAGGCACATCGCATTTTAGCCGGTGAAGTGGCAGGCCCAACGACTTCTATAGAGATGTAAGTCGCTGAGCTGCGGGATGCGAACGGCGGAAGTGAGCACACAGCGACCGCGCCCTCTGCAGAAGGCCATCTAGTCTGGGATAGTGGGCTAAAAATTGCTGGACAACCAGGTTCAACACGTGAGCCATACAAGGCACGTGTGTGACATTGCCCCGGCGAAGGGCCGCACCCAGGTTTGCAGCATTGTCGCACACGGCCTTCCCTGGTTTCAGGTCCAGTGGAGACAACCATTCATGAAATTGGTTCTCCAGAGCTGACCACAACTCCTCAGCTGTGTGACTCACATTTCCCAGACATTTCAATGTAAAAACCGCCTGATGACGTTGAGCCCTACTGCCAGCATAGTAAGGAGGTGTGCAGGATCCCTTCTGCGCAGTTAGAAAGCTTGTGGCATGACCAGACAGGCTTTGGGTGCAGGTGGAAGACCGAGAGGAGGTAGAAGCAGTGGAGGAACTTTGACATAAAGAGGATTGACGCACAACTCGTGGGGACGGCAAGACTTGGACAGCAGCCCCTTGTCCTGCTGTCACCATAGTTACCCAGTGCCCAGTCAGCGACATGTAACGCCCCTGTCCATGCCTACTCGTCCAAGTGTCTGTGGTGAAATGCACCCTGTCACCCACAGAGTTTCTCAAAGAAGCGGTGATGTTGTGTGCGACATGCTGGTGGAGCGCAGGCACACCTTTCTTTGAGAAGTAGTGCCGACTGGGCATCTGGTACTGGGGCACTGCGACGGACATAAGGTCTCGAAAATCCTCTGTGTCCACCAGGCGGAAAGGCAGCATTTCTGTAGCCAAGAGCTTGCAGAT
Source organism: Phyllobates terribilis (assembly GCF_046119375.1). Lineage (NCBI taxonomy): Eukaryota > Metazoa > Chordata > Amphibia > Anura > Dendrobatidae > Phyllobates > Phyllobates terribilis. The sequence goes on from NW_027362792.1 coordinate 8,640,482, forward strand.
GGTGAAATTCAACCTCTTAGCTTTCTCATGGCTAGGAAGAAATGGTCTTTTACTTGTCCACATCTGAGGGACCGAGGGCTGGCTCTTGTGCTTAGACGGGGTTGATAAGGGTGTCCCCGGCAAACTGCCGGTCTGTGAGGAAGATGCAGGCGGACATGTTAGGTTGCCTTGATCCAAAGGTGGTGCTATCGATGTCGGACAGCGCTCAACACCAGCTGGTGTTACCACCTCCAAAGAAAATGATGACCTGCCAATCACGCTGGCTGTTGCAGGTAAAGAGGTGGCAGGTCTGCGCCCCAAAACAGGTGTGACTGCTGTCCCCCCAGTCACAGAGGATGAAGAGGCCGCGGATGCACAAGATATGGCAGACGGTGGTTGGCCCGGCTGGCTAGGCCGCATTGTAGCACACTGAGCTTCCCACTGCAACTTATGCTTCATGTCCATGTGCCGGTTCATGCATGAAGTACTCAAACTATGTATTTTTTGGCCTCTACTTAGCTTTTGCTGACAAATGTTACAGATAACACGAGTTGGGTCATCTTTATCGATCTGAAAAAATGCCCAGGCTATGCAAGGCTTAGCACCCATGCGACCTGACGAGCCACCACGACTTGTGGTGAGAGGCAGAGTTGTGTTTGAGGATGCAGTTGTTGACGTGCTTCCAGTACTACGTCTCTGTCCAGGAAGGCGCAACCTGACCTCGTCGTCACTAGCATCTTCCTCCACCTCCTCTGCTGACCTCATCTCTTGGCTGACTGTGGGTTGACAGTAAGTGGGATCTCCGACCTCATCATCATCACCCTGTGCGTTATCACACCCGTCGTCCTCAGAGCCAACCTGTTCCTGCCCTGACAAAAAACTAAAGTTGTCGCTCCAATCAGGTATTTGAGTCTTATCATCGTATTCCTCATTGTCTCCACCAACAGGAGTTACAGTTTGGGAATGAGGGTCTACATTATGGTCAGAACCTTCTGCGTCTGGTCCTGGATCCGACTCATAAAGATTCTGGGCATCAGTGCAGATCATTTCCTCGTCTGGATTCACAGAAGCGCTGTAGTCGACCTCTGATTCCCAGGCTATAGTATGAGTAAACAGCTCTGCAGACTCAACCATCTGTTCTACCTCATACTCAGACGGGCAGCTGGAGATTTGGGAGCTGTGAGGAAGCAAGTGCGATTTGGGTGACACCTTTGAGGACTGGAGTATTTGTGATGTTGAAGTTGATGTGGAGGAGAGCCCACTTAAAGGAGCACTTGATATCCGTTGAAGCACCTGCTGTTTTTGTGCCTCATCTGGAATTTGTAGCGATTGGCGTGGCCGTAAGAAAGGGATCTTATCACATTGTCCGCTAAAAGAAGTAGACATTTTAGTTTGGCTGGAAGATGGTCTTTCTTCTGCACCTACCCCACGGACACAACCTTTTTTCCCCTTCCCAACACGCCTATTCCCCTTTCCACCAGCAGCAGGCCTTTTTCTACTCATTTTGGTGGTTAACTAATTCACAACTCTGGAGTTGTTTGCACAAAAAAACAATCGATGGTAACCGAGCAGAGCTGAGAGGCCAAACTGTGGTATTAGGCCAAAACTATTGGCTGGGTTAGATGCAGAAAAAAATTATTTTGAATTTGCAACCTGATGGAGGTTAGTATAGATGGACTAATACAACAAGTCCCACACACAGCTAGAAGCCGAATATTTTTTCAGAGGTAGATGCAGAAAAAAATATATTCAGTTTGCAACCTGATGGAGGTCAGTATAGATGGACTAATACAACAAGTCCCACACACAGCTAGAAGCCCAAATATTTTTTCAGAGGTACTGTAGATGCAGATAAAAATTAGTTTTAATTTGCAACCTGATGGAGGTCAGTATAGGTGGACTAATAGAACAAGTCCCACACACTGCTAGAAGCCCAAATATTTTTTCAGAGCTAGATGCAGAAAAAAATTATATTCAATTTGCAACCTGCTGGAGGTCAGTATAGAAGGACTAATAGAACAAGTCCCACACACTGCTAGAAGCCCAAATATTTTTTCAGAGCTAAATGAAGAAAAAAATTATTTTTAATTTGCAACCTGATGGAGGTCAGTATAGAAGGACTAATAGAACAAGTCCCACACACTGCTAGAAGCCCAAATATTTTTTCAGAGCTAGATGCAGAAATTTTTTTTATTCAATTTGCAACCTGATGGAGGTCAGTATAGATGGACTAATAGACCAAGTCCCACACACTGCTAGAAGCCCAAATATTTTTTCAGAGCTAGATGCAGAAAAAAATTATTTTTAATTTGCAACCTGATGGAGGTCAGTATAGATGGACTAATAGACCAAGTCCCACACACCGCTAGAAGCCCAAATATTTTTTCAGAGCTAGATGCAGAAAAAAATTATATTCAATTTGCAACCTGCTGGAGGTCAGTATAGAAGGACTAATAGAACAAGTCCCACACACTGCTAGAAGCCCAAATATTTTTTCAGAGCTAAATGAAGAAAAAAATTATTTTTAATTTGCAACCTGATGGAGGTCAGTATAGATGGACTAATAGACCAAGTCCCACACACCGCTAGAAGCCCAAATATTTTTTCAGAGCTAGATGCAGAAAAAAATTATATTCAGTTTGCAACCTGATGGAGGTCAGTATAGATGGATTAATAGAACAAGACCCACACACCGCTAGAAGCCGAATATTTTTTCAGAGCTAGATGCAGAAAAAAATTATATTCAATTTGCAACCTGCTGGAGGTCAGTATAGAAGGACTAATAGAACAAGTCCCACACACTGCTAGAAGCCCAAATATTTTTTCAGAGCTAGATGCAGAAAAAAATTATTTTTAATTTGCAACCTAATGGAGGTCAGTATAGATGGACTAATAGACCAAGTCCCACACACCGCTAGAAGCCCAAATATTTTTTCAGAGCTAGATGCAGAAAAAAATTATATTCAATTTGCAACCTGCTGGAGGTCAGTATAGAAGGACTAATAGAACAAGTCCCACACACTGCTAGAAGCCCAAATATTTTTTCAGAGCTAGATGCAGAAAAAAATTATATTCAATTTGCAACCTGCTGGAGGTCAGTATAGATGGATTAATAGAACAAGACCCACACACAGCTAGAAGCCGAATATTTTTTCAGAGCTAGATGCAGAAAAAAATTATATTCAATTTGCAACCTGCTGGAGGTCAGTATAGAAGGACTAATAGAACGAGTCCCACACACTGCTAGAAGCCCAAATAATTTTTCAGAGCTAGATGCAGAAAAAAATTATTTTTAATTTGCAACCTGATGGAGGTCAGTATAGATGGACTAATAGACCAAGTCCCACACACCGCTAGAAGCCCAAATATTTTTTCAGAGCTAGATGCAGAAAAAAATTATATTCAATTTGCAACCTGCTGGAGGTCAGTATAGAAGGACTAATAGAACAAGTCCCACAAACTGCTAGACGCCCAAATATTTTTTCAGAGCTAAATGAAGAAAAAAATTATTTTTAATTTGCAACCTGATGGAGGTCAGTATAGATGGACTAATAGACCAAGTCCCACACAACGCTAGAAGCCCAAATATTTTTTCAGAGCTAGATGCAGAAAAAAATTATATTCAGTTTGCAACCTGATGGAGGTCAGTATAGATGGATTAATAGAACAAGACCCACACACCGCTAGAAGCCGAATATTTTTTCAGAGCTAGATGCAGAAAAAAATTATATTCAATTTGCAACCTGCTGGAGGTCAGTATAGAAGGACTAATAGAACAAGTCCCACACACTGCTAGAAGCCCAAATATTTTTTCAGAGCTAGATGCAGAAAAAAATTATTTTTAATTTGCAACCTAATGGAGGTCAGTATAGATGGACTAATAGACCAAGTCCCACACACCGCTAGAAGCCCAAATATTTTTTCAGAGCTAGATGCAGAAAAAAATTATATTCAATTTGCAACCTGCTGGAGGTCAGTATAGAAGGACTAATAGAACAAGTCCCACACACTGCTAGAAGCCAAAAAAATTTTTCAGAGCTAGATGCAGAAAAAAATTATTTTTAATTTGCAACCTGATGGAGGTCAGTATAGATGGACTAATAGACCAAGTCCCACACACTGCTAGAAGTCCAAATATTTTTTCAGAGCTAGATGCAGAAAATTTTTTTATTCAATTTGCAACCTGATGGAGGTCAGTATAGATGGACTAATAGACCAAGTCCCACACACTGCTAGAAGCCCAAATATTTTTTCAGAGCTAGATGCAGAAAAAAATTATTTTTAATTTGCAACCTGATGGAGGTCAGTATAGAAGGACTAATAGAACAAGTCCCACACACTGCTAGAAGCCCAAATATTTTTTCAGAGCTAGATGCAGAAATTTTTTTTATTCAATTTGCAACCTGATGGAGGTCAGTATAGATGGACTAATAGACCAAGTCCCACACACTGCTAGAAGCCCAAATATTTTTTCAGAGCTAGATGCAGAAAAAAATTATTTTTAATTTGCAACCTGATGGAGGTCAGTATAGATGGACTAATAGACCAAGTCCCACACACCGCTAGAAGCCCAAATATTTTTTCAGAGCTAGATGCAGAAAAAAATTATATTCAATTTGCAACCTGCTGGAGGTCAGTATAGAAGGACTAATAGAACAAGTCCCACACACTGCTAGAAGCCCAAATATTTTTTTCAGAGCTAAATGAAGAAAAAAATTATTTTTAATTTGCAACCTGATGGAGGTCAGTATAGATGGACTAATAGACCAAGTCCCACACACTGCTAGAAGCCCAAATATTTTTTCAGAGCTAGATGCAGAAAAAAATTATTTTTAATTTGCAACCTGATGGAGGTCAGTATAGATGGACTAATAGACCAAGTCCCACACACCGCTAGAAGCCCAAATATTTTTTCAGAGCTAGATGCAGAAAAAAATTATATTCAATTTGCAACCTGATGGAGGTCAGTATAGAAGGACTAATAGAACAAGTCCCACACACTGCTAGAAGCCCAAATATTTTTTCAGAGCTAAATGAAGAAAAAAATTATTTTTAATTTGCAACCTGATGGAGGTCAGTATAGATGGACTAATAGACCAAGTCCCACACACTGCTAGAAGCCCAAATATTTTTTCAGAGCTAGATGCAGAAATTTTTTTTATTCAATTTGCAACCTGATGGAGGTCAGTATAGATGGACTAATAGACCAAGTCCCACACACTGCTAGAAGCCCAAATATTTTTTCAGAGCTAGATGCAGAAAAAAATTATTTTTAATTTGCAACCTGATGGAGGTCAGTATAGATGGACTAATAGACCAAGTCCCACACACTGCTAGAAGCCCAAATATTTTTTCAGAGCTAGATGCAGAAAAAAATTATTTTTAATTTGCAACCTGATGGAGGTCAGTATAGAAGGACTAATAGAACAAGTCCCACACACTGCTAGAAGCCCAAATATTTTTTCAGAGCTAGATGCAGAAATTTTTTTTATTCAATTTGCCACCTGATGGAGGTCAGTATAGATGGACTAATAGACCATATCCCACACACTGCTAGAAGCCCAAATATTTTTTCAGAGTTAGATGCAGAAAAAAATTATTTTTAATTTGCAACCTGATGGAGGTCAGTATAGATGGACTAATAGACCAAGTCCCACACACCGCTAGAAGCCCAAATATTTTTTCAGAGCTAGATGCAGAAAAAAATTATATTCAATTTGCAACCTGCTGGAGGTCAGTATAGAAGGACTAATAGAACAAGTCCCACACACTGCTAGAAGCCCAAATATTTTTTCAGAGCTAAATGAAGAAAAAAATTATTTTTAATTTGCAACCTGATGGAGGTCAGTATAGATGGACTAATAGACCAAGTCCCACACACTGCTAGAAGCCCAAATATTTTTTCAGAGCTAGATGCAGAAAAAAATTATTTTTAATTTGCAACCTGATGGAGGTCAGTATAGATGGACTAATAGACCAAGTCCCACACACCGCTAGAAGCCCAAATATTTTTTCAGAGCTAGATGCAGAAAAAAATTATATTCAATTTGCAACCTGATGGAGGTCAGTATAGAAGGACTAATAGAACAAGTCCCACACACTGCTAGAAGCCCAAATATTTTTTCAGAGCTAAATGAAGAAAAAAATTATTTTTAATTTGCAACCTGATGGAGGTCAGTATAGATGGACTAATAGACCAAGTCCCACACACTGCTAGAAGCCCAAATATTTTTTCAGAGCTAGATGCAGAAATTTTTTTTATTCAATTTGCAACCTGATGGAGGTCAGTATAGATGGACTAATAGACCAAGTCCCACACACTGCTAGAAGCCCAAATATTTTTTCAGAGCTAGATGCAGAAAAAAATTATTTTTAATTTGCAACCTGATGGAGGTCAGTATAGATGGACTAATAGACCAAGTCCCACACACCGCTAGAAGCCCAAATATTTTTTCAGAGCTAGATGCAGAAAAAAATTATATTCAGTTTGCAACCTGATGGAGGTCAGTATAGATGGATTAATAGAACAAGACCCACACACAGCTAGAAGCCCAATATTTTTTAAGAGGTAGATGCAGAAAAAAATATATTCAGTTTGCAACCTGATGGAGGTCAGTATAGATGGACTAATAGAATGATGCTATGCCCAAAAGATTTTACTTCACTAGGTGCAGTAAAAAAATTGGTATTCTATACACAGGTGGTATATCTTGCAACACAGATAGGCTATTCCACTGACTAACACACTCTGCAATAGGCCAAAAAGGATTAGCTTTGCTAGATTCAGCCAAATGCTGTGAAAAAAACTTGCACAGCACTGGCACAGACCTGCCTGGCAAAAACTGATAGGAACTGATGTAACCTAGTCCTGAAAAGGACTCCAATTACAATTAGTCTTTACTCCCACAATCTATCTATTTAAGAGCACAGACCTCATTGATAAAAGTCGTAGGAAATGCTGTAACCTAGTCCTTAAAAGGACTGCAATGACAACTATTCCCTACTCCCAAGCTATCTGTATATTTGTGCGAAAATTGGATTGAAATTAACAAGGTATAGCGCACACAGCAACAGCGGTGCCGTCTAACACGCAGCTGCAGCAGTGAGAAAATGGTGGCGACGGGGAAAATGGCTTGGTCTTATAGGGCAAGGACATGTGACATACACTGCCAATGACACATGCCCTTGCTTGTGTGAAAAAAAGCACTTCGCTCCGTGTGTGCGCTGCTGATAGGCTGACAGATTGCACCTCCCCACTGCAAATGCGGGAAAGAGAAAAAAAAATGGAGATCTTCATTGTTCCTGCAGAGATCCATCCCCTGCCCCTCCCCCCACCCCGCTGTACACTCAAACTGCGTATTAACATTAATTTTCATCATTACTGAGAAAAAATCCAGTTATGATTTTGGTGCACGAACAGTTATCGAACATAACCTCGAACAGCCGAATTTTTCTCAAATTGTTCGTGTTCGCCGAACGGCTCGAACACCGCCCAAAACAGCTCGAATTTGAGATTGGCGAACAGTTCGAGTAAAACAACGCTCATCTCTAATTCTAAGCTGAATGTGCCTGCTCTCATCAGATTGCAAGTGCTATGCAACTTGAGGCTGGGCAAGTACTGCCATGGGAGACTTGCTGGGAATTCCTGGATCCGTTGTCATTTGGGCTGCTGCTATTGTCATTTGGATTTTTTTTTATAATCTAACCTTTCCCTGCCCATTTTATTCCTTTTGAAAAGACGTGCACATGTGACAGCTGTACGTCAACGGCCATTCTAAGCTGAATGTGCCTGCCCTCGTCAGATTGCAGTTGCTAAGCAGCTTGAGGCTAGGCAGGTACTGGCATGGGAGACTGGCTGGGAATCCCTGGTTCCGTTGATATTTTGGCTGCTGCTATTGTCATTTGGATTTTTGTTTTTAAAAACATGAGCTTTCCCTCCCCATTTTATTCCTTTTGAAAAGATGCGCACATGTGACATCTGCACATCTGCACATCGACGGCCATTCTAAGCTGAATGTGCCTTCCCTCATCAGATCGCAGCAGCTACGCAGCTTGAGGTCAGGGTAGTACCGGCATGGGAGACTGGCTGGGAATCCCTGGTTCCGTTGACATTTTGGCTGCTGCTATTGTCATTTGATTTTTTGGATTTTTTTTTTAAAATCTAACCTTTTCCTCCCCATTTTATTCCTTTTGAAAAGACGTGCACGTGTGACATTTGTACGTGAATGGCCATTGTAAGCTGAATGTGCCTGCCCTTGTCAGATCGCAGCCGCTAAGCATACATAGTAACATAGTAGCATAGTTTGTAAAGCCGAATAAAGACTTGCGTCCATCAAGTTCGACCTGTTAGTTCTGTAATTGCTAAAGTTGATCCAGAGGAGGGCAAAAACCCCAAATGATTTGGCCAATCTTCACCTGAGGAAAAATTCCCTCTCGACTCTAAAAACAGCAGTCAGAATAAATCCCTGTATCAACCTACTATTTTATTTTATTTTTAAGTATATGCTGAAATCTGCCTGGTATCTAGAAATGCATCCAGTCCCCGCTTGAACTGGTGTAGTGAATCCGACATTACCATCTCCTCACTCAGTGAATTCCATATTCTCACTGCTCTTACCGTAAAGAACCCCTTCCTATGCTGGTGCTGAAACCTTTTTTCTTCCAGTCTTAGTGAGTGCCCTCTAGTTACCGTAATATCCCTCCTTTTGAACAAATCCCGGGCAAGATCTCTATACTGTCCCCTAACATATTTGTACACATTTATTATGTCCCCCCTCAACCTTCTCTTTTCCAGGCTTAATAGTTCTAGTTTTGCGAACCTCTCTGCGTATTGCAGTCCCTCCATTCCCTTTATTAATTTCGTTGCCCTCCTTTGTACCTTTTCAAGCCCATTAATATCCTTTCTATATATTGGGGCCCATAACTGAGCACAGTATTCCAAGTGTGGTCTGACCAGTGCTTTGTACAGTGGAAGAACAATGTTCTCATCCTTTGCAGCTATACCTCTTCTGATACATCCCATTACCCTGTTTGCCCTTACAGCAGCAGCCTGACTTTGGGCACTCCAATTTAGTTTGCTATCAATCAAGATGCCCAAGTCCTTCTCCATCTCTGAATTCCCCAATGATTTCCTATTCAGTGAGTACTGGTGACTTCCATTTTTCCTTCCCATATGTATGACCTTACATTTCTCCTCGTTAAACCTCATTTGCCATTTAATGCTCCACCTACCCAGCTTATCCAAATCCCTCTGTAGGTCTGCACTGTCCTCTTTTGTATTAATTGTTTTACATAACTTTGTGTCACCTGCAAATATTGATATTTTACTATTTATCCCGTTGACTATGTCGTTAATAAAGATATTAAATAACATTGGGCCTAGTACAGACCCCTGTGGTACCCCACTGGTGACGCTTACCCAATCTGAGTATATTCCATTTATATCCACCCTCTGCCTTCTATCCTTTAGCCAGTTAGCTACCCACTTGCAGACATTTTCCCCCAGCCCCATCATTCTCATTTTGTATACCAACCTATTATGTGGCACGCTATCGAACGCTTTTGAGAAGTCGAGATACACGACATCCACTGGTTCCCCCTGATCTACTCGAGAGCTAACCTCCTCGTAGAAGTCAATCAGGTTTGTTTGGCAGGAGCGATTCCTCATGAATCCATGTTGGTTCGGGATTAAAAGATTATTAGCATCAAGATGCTCCGTAATTGCCTCTTTAAAGAAGCTTTCAAAAATTTTGCCCACAACGGACGTCAGACTCACCGGCCGATAGTTTCCGGCGTCACTTTTCGCTCCCTTTTTGAATATTGGCATTACATTCGCCTGTCGCCAATCAAGTGGCACAGACCCAGTCTCAACAGAGTCCTTAAATATAAGATATAACGGTCTGTCTATCACATTACTTAGTTCCCTTAGTACCCGTGGGTGTATGCCATCAGGTCCTGGTGATTTGTTTATTTTAATGTTACTGAGGCGTTTCTGTACCCCAGCTTGGGTTAGATTTGTCATACTTAGTGGAGGATTAAGTTTGTCACTTCTCATTTCTCCTGTTAGTTCGATTTCCTTTGTGAAAGTTGTCGAAAAAAAATTATTTAATAGATTATCTTTATCCTCATCTTTCTCTATGATTTTGCCTTCCTCACTTTTTATCGGTCCAATATTATCCGATTTAATCCTTTTACTATTTATATACGTAAAGAACAGTTTGGGATTTGATCTACTTTCCCTAGCAATACGTCTCTCTGTTTCCTCCTTCGCTATTTTTATTTGTTTTTTACAGGTTCTCGTTTTTTCCTTGTAACACATTAGTGCCTCCTTACTGTTTTCCTGTTTTAATCTCTTGAATGCCTCTTTTTTGCTATTTAACGCCCCTTTTACGTTCTTGTTCAACCATATTGGTTTCCTCTCATTTCTGGCCCTTTTATTCCCATACGGTATATACCTCTCGCACTGAGTATTCAGAATTCTTTTGAAGGTTTCCCATTTACTATTCATATTTCCTTGATTAAGAAGTTTGTCCCAGTCAATAAGTTGAAGGCTTTCTTGCAGCTGATCAAACCTCGCCCTCCTAAAGTTTAATGTTTTTGTTGTTCCCTTATTGATAACCCTACTGAAGGGCATTTTGAAGTTGATAATGTTATGGTCGCTATTACCTAGGTGCCCCCCTATCTGTACCTCAGTTATTCTATCAGGCCTATTAGTCAATATTAAGTCCAACACGGCCTTCCCTCTCGTTGGTTCCTGCACTAGTTGGGAGAGATAGTTATCCTTAATATTTGTCAAGAACCTTTTTCCTTTCTGAGATCTACAGGCTTCTGTTTCCCAGTCAATATCCGGGTAGTTGAAATCCCCCATTACAATCACTTCATTATGTTTTGCTACTTTGTCTATTTGTCCTAATAGCAGATTCTCATTCTCCTCTGTTATATTGGGTGGCTTATAGCAGACCCCCAGTAATATTTTATTATTATTTTTAGTTCCCTCTATCTCTACCCACATGGACTCGACCCCCTCTTCTCCCTCTCCTATATCTTCCCTTAGTCTGGGTTTTAGACATGACTTTACATATAAGCAGACTCCTCCGCCTTTCCCCTGTTTCCGGTCCCTTCTAAATAAACTATAATCTAATAAATTTACCGCCCAGTCGTTGCTATCGTCTAGCCAAGTCTCTCTTATACATACGATGTCATACCTCTCCTAAGATATAAGCGCCCGCAGCTCATCCGCCTTATTGGTCAGGCTTCTTGCGTTGGTCAGCATGCAAGATAAAACTTTGGGGTTATTTAGCATCCTATTCTTATCTAACGATCTAACTGTATATCCCCACCCCCCTCTCCACCCTCATTATATTCACTTCTCCCCTTCCCCCTTGCTTGCCTCACATCCCACCTATTTCCTTGGTTCCCCCCCCCCCCCGTCTCTAGTTTAAAAACTCCTCTAACCTATTCGCCATCTTCTTCCCCAGCACCGCTGCACTCTCCCCATTGAGGAGCAGCTTGAGGCTGGGCCAGTACTGGCATGGGAGACTGGCTGGGAATCCTTGGTTCCGTTGACATTTTGGCTGCTGCTATTGTCATTTGCATTTTTGGATTTTTGATTTTAAAATCTAACGTTTCCCTCCACATTTTATTCCTTTTGAAAAGACGCGTAAATGTGATATGTGCATGTCAACGGCCATTCAAAGCTGAATGTGCCTGCCCTCGTCAGATCACAGCCGCTACGCTGCTTGAGGCCAGGCAAGTACTGACTGGGAATACCCGATTCTGTTGACATTTTGGCTGCTGCTATTGTCATTTGGATCTTTGAATTTTTGTTTTTAAAATCTAACCTTTCCCTCCCCATTTTATTCCTTTTGAAAAGACGCTCACATGTGACAAATGCATATCAACACCCATTCTAAGCTGAATGTGCCTGCCCTCGTGAGATTGCAGTCCCTATGCAGTTTGAGACTGGGCAAGTACCGGCATGGGAGATTGGCTGGGAATCCCCAGTTCCGTTGACATTTTGACTGCTGCTATTGTCATTTGGATTTTTGGATTTTTGTTTTTAAAATCTAACCTTTCTCTCCTAATTTTATTCCTTTTGAAAAGACGCGCACATGTGACATCTGCAAGTCAACGGCCATTCTAAGCTGAATGTGCGTTCCCTCATCAGATTGCAGCTGCTATGCAGTTTGAGGTTGGGCAATTACCAGCATGGGGGACTGTCTGGGAATCCTCGGTTCCATTGACATTTTGACTGCTGCTATTGTCTTTTGGATTTTTGATTTTGAAATCTAACATTTCCCTTCCCATTTTATTCCTTTTGAAAAGACGCGCACATGTGACATCTGCATATCAACAGCCATTCTAAGCTGAATGTGCATGCCCTTGTCAGATCGCAGCTGCTACTCATTTTGAGACTGGCCGAGAATCCTCGTTTCCGTTGACATTTTGGCTGCTGCTATTGTCATTTGGATTTTTGGTTTTTTGTTTTTAAAATCTAACCTTTCCCTCCCCATTTGATTCCTTTTGAAAAGACGCGCACATGTTATATCTGCATGTTACCGGCCATTCTAAGCTGAATGTTCATTCCCTTGTCAGATTGCAGCCGCTACGCAGCTTGAGGCTGGCAAGTACCGGCATGGGTAACTGGCTGAGCTCTCCGTTTCCGTTGATATTTTGGCTGCTGCTATTGTCATTTGGATTTTTGTTTTTAAAATCTTACCTTTCCCTCCCCATTTTATTCATTTTGAAAAGACGCGCACATGTGATATCTGCATGTCAACGGCTGTTCTAAGCTGATGGAGCTATCCGTCGCCAGATCGCAGCTGCAACGCAGCTTGAGGCCAATCAAGTACCGGCATGGGAGACTCGCTGAGAATCACTTGTTCTGTTGACATCTTGGCTGCTGCTATTGTCATTTGGATTTTTGTTTTTAAATTCTAACCTCTCCCTCCCGATTTTATTCCTTTTGAAAACACGCGCACATGTGACATCTGCACGTCAACGGCCATTCTAAGCTGATTGTGCCTGCTCTCTTCAGATCACAGCTGCTACGCACCTTGAGGCTGGGCAAGTACCTGCATGGGAGACCTTCTGGGAATCCCTGCCTCCGTTGACATTTTGGCTGCTGCTATTGTCATTTGGATTTTTGTTTTTAAAATCTAAGCTTTCCCTCCCCATTTTATTCCTTTTGAAAAGACGCGCACATGTGACATCTGCACATCAACGGCAATTCTAAGTTGAATGTGCCTGTTCTTGTCAGATAACAGCAGCTATGCAGCTTGAGTTTGGGCAAGTACCAGCATGGGAGACTGGCTGCAAATTCCCGGTTTCGTCGACTTTTTGGCTGCTGCTATTGTCATTTGGATTTTTGTTTTTAAAATTTAACCTTTCCCTCCCCATTTGATTCCTTTTGAAAAGACGCGCACATGTGACATCTGCATGTCAACGGACATTCTAAGCTGATTGTGCCTTCCCTCGCCAGATTGCAGCTACTATGCTGTTTGAGGCTGGGCAAGTACCAGCGTGGGAGACTGGCTGGGAATCTCAGGTTCCTTCATATTTTGTCTGCTGCTATTGTCATTTGGATTTTTGTTTTTAAAATCTAACCTTTCCCTCCCCATTTTATTCCTTTTGAAAAGACACGCACATGTGACATTTGCACATCAACAGCTATTCTAAGCTGAATGTACCTGCCCATGTCAGATCGCAGCCACTATGCAGCTTGAGGCTGGGCAAGTACTGGCATGGGTGACTGCCTGGGAATCCCCAGTTCTGCTGACATTTTGGCTGCTGCTATTGTCATTTGGATTTTAGTTTTTAAAATCTAACTTTTTCCTCCCCATTTTATTCCATTCGAAAAGACAAGCACATTTGACAGCTGCACATGAACGGCCATTCTAAGCTGAATGTGCCTACCCTCGTCATATTGCAGCCGCTACGTGGCTTGAGCCTGGGCAAGTACTGTCATGGGAGACTGGCTGGGAATCCCGTGTTCTGTCGACATTTTCGCTGCGGCTTTTGTATTTTGGATTTTTGTTTATAAAATCTAACCTTTCCCTCCCCATTTTATTCCTTTTCAAAAGACGCGCACATGTGACATTTGCACATCAACGGCCATTCTAAGCTGAATATGTCTTCGTCAGATCGCAGCTCTATGCAGTTTGAGGCTTGGCAAGTATCGGCATGGGAGACTGGCTGGAATTCATGGTTCCGTTGACATTTTGGCTGCAGCTTTTGTCATTTGGATTTTTGTTTTTAAAATCTAACCATTCCCTCCTCATTTTATTCCTTTTCAAAAGACGCGCACATGTGACATCTGCATGTCAACGGCCATTCTAAGCTGAATGTTCCTGCTCTCATCAGATCGCAGCAGCTTGAGGCTAGGCAAGTACCAGCATGGGAGACTGGCTTGGATTACCCAGCTCCATATCTCCAGCTCTGTTAACATTTTGGCTGCTGCTATTGTCATTTGGATTTTAGTTTTTAAAATCTAACTTTTCCCTCCCCATTTTATTCCTTTTGAAAAGACGCGCACATGTCACATCTGAACGTCAGCGGACATTCTAAGCTGAATGTTCCTGCCTTCATCAGATTGCAGCCGCTACGCAGCTTGAGGCTGGGCAAGTACTGGCTTGGGAGACAGGCTGGGAATACCCGGTTCTGTTGACATTTTGGCTGCTGTTATTGTCATTTGGATTTTTGTTTTTAAAATCTAACCTTTCCCTCCCCATTTTCTTCCTTTTGAAAAGACGCGCACATGTGATTCCTGTACGTCAATGGCCATTCTAATCTGAATGTGTCTGCCTGCGTCAGATTGCAGCTGCTGTGCAGCTTGAGGTTGGGCAAGTACCAAAATGGGAGAATGGCTGGGAATCCCTAGTTCCGTTCACATTTTGGCTGCTGCTATTGTCATTTGTTTTGTTTTTTTAAAATCTAACCTTTCCCTCCCCATTTTATTCCTTTTGAAAAGATGCACACATGTGACATCTGCACGTTAATGGCAATTCTAAGCTGAATGTGCCTGCCCTTGTGAGATCACAGCTGCTATGCAGTTTGAGGCAGGGCAAGTACCAGAATGGGAGAATGGCTGGGAATCCCTAGTTCCGTTGACATTTTGGCTGCTGCTATTGTCATTTGGATTTTTGTTTTTAAAATCTAACCTTTCCCTCCCCATTTTATTCCTTTTGAAAAGACACGCACATGTGACATCTGCACATCAACGGCAATTCTAAGCTGAATGTACCTGCCCTCGACAGATTGCAGCTGTTATGCAGCTTGAGGCTGGGCAAGTACAGTCATGGGAGACTGGCTGGGAATCCCCAGTTCCATTAACATTTTGGCTGCTGCTATTGTCAATTTAATTTTTGTTTTTAAAATCTAACATTTCCCTCCCCATTTTATTCATTTTGAAAAGACGCGCACATGTGACAGCAGCTTGACAACGGCCATTCTAAGCAGAATGTACCTGCCCTTGTCAGATTGCATCTGCTATGCAGCTTGAGGCCAGGCAAGTACTGGCATGGGAGACTGGCTGGGAATCCCCTGTTCCATTGACATTTTGGCTGCTGTTATTGTCATTTGGATTTTAGGATTTTTGGATTTTTGTTTTTAAAATCTAACCTTTCCCTCCCCATTTTATTCCATTTTATTCCTTTTGAAAAGACGCGCACATGTGAAATCTTCACAACAACGGCCATTCTATGCTGAATGTGCCTGCCCTCATCAGATCGCATCCGCTACGCAGCTTGAGGTCGGGCCAGTACCGGCAACGTAGACTGGCTGGGAATCCCTGGTTCCATTGGCATTTTGGCTGCTGCTATTGTCATTTGGATTTTAGGATTTTTGGATTTTTGTTTTTAAAATCTAACCTTTCCCTCCTCATTTTATTTCTTTTGAAAAGACACGCACCTGTGACATCTGCACATCAATGGCAATTACAAGCTGAATGTGCCTTCCCTCGTCAGATTGCAGTTTCTATGCAGCTTGAGGCTGGGCAAGTACCAGCATGGGAGACTTGCTGGGAATCTTCAGTTCCATACACATTTTGACTGCTGCTATTGTCATTTGGATTTTTGTTTTTAAAATCTGACCTTTCCCTCCCCATTTTATTCTTTTTGAAAAGACGCGCACAGGTGACATCAGCATGTCATCGGCCATTCTAAGCTGAATGTGCCTGCCCTCATCAGATCGCAGTTTCTACGCAGCTTGTGGTTGGTCAAGTACCAGCATGGGAGACTGCCTGGGAATCCACGGTTCCGTAGACATTTTGGCTGCTGCTATTGTCATTTGGATTATAGTTTTTAAAATCTAACCATTCCCTCCCCATTTTATTCCTTTTGAAAAGACGCGCACATGTGACATCTTTAGGTCAACGGCCATTCTAAGCTGAATGTACCTACCCTAGTCCGTTCGCAGCTGCTATGCAGCTTTAGGCTGGGCAAGTACCGGCATGAAAAACTGGTTTTGAATCCCCGGTTCCATTGACATTTTGGCTACTGCAATTGTCATTTGGATTTTTGTTTTTAAAATCTAACCTTTCCCTCCCCATTTTATTCCTTTTGAAAAGACGCGCACATGTGACATCTGCATGTCAATGGCCATTCTAAGCTGAATGTGCCTTCCCTCATCAGAGCACCAGTGCTACGCAGCTTGCGGCTGGGCAAGTACCAGCATGGGAGACTATCTGGGAATCCATGGTTCTGTTGACATTTTGGCTGCTGCTATTGTCACTTGGATTTTTGTTTTTTAAATAATACCTTTCCCTACCCATTTTATTCCTTTTGAAAAGACACGCACATGTGACATCTGCACGTCAACGGCCATTCTAAGCTGAATGTCCCTTCCCTCGTCAGATTGCTGCTGCTATGCAGCTTGAGTCTGGGCAAGTACCAGAATGGGAGACTATCTTGGAATCCATGGTTCTGTTGACATTTTGGCTGCTGCTAATGTCATTTGGATTTTTGTTTTTAAAACCAACCTTTACCTCCACATCTTATTCTTTTTGAAAAGACGCGCACATGTGACATCTGCACGTCAACGTCCATTCTAAGCTGCATGTGCCTGCCCTCATCAGATCGCAGCCGCTGCGCAGCTTGAGGCAAGGCAAGTATCAGCATTGGGGACTGGCTGGGAATACCTGGTTCCATTGACATATAGGCTGCTGTTATTGTCATTTGGATTTTTGGAATTTTTTTTTTTAAATCTAATCTTTCCCTCCCCATTTTATTCCTTTTGAAAAGACGAGCACATGTGACAACTGTACGTCAACGGCCATTCTAAGCTAAATGTGGTAGCCCTCATCAGGTCTCAGCCATGGCACAGCTTGAGGCCGGGCAAGTACCGGCGTGGGAGACTGGCTGGGAATCCGCCGTTCAGTTGCATTTTGGCTGCTGCTGTTGTCATTTGGATTTTTATTTTTATAATCTAACCTTTCCCTCCCCATTTTATTCCTTTTGAAAAGACGCTCACATGTGACATCTGCACGTTAAAGGGAATTCTAAGCTGAATGTGCCTTCTTTTGCCAGATTGCAGCTGCTACGCAGCTTGAGGCCAGGCAAGTGCATGGCATGGGAGACTGGCTGGGAATCCCCGATTCCGTTGACATTTTGGCTGCTGCTATTGTCATTTGGATATTTGTTTTTAAAATCTAACCTTTCCCTCCCCATTTTATTCCTTTTGAAAAGAGGCGCTCATGTGACATCTGCACATCAACGGCAATTCTAAGCTGAATATGCCTGCCCTTGTCAGCTTGCAGCCACTATGTAACTGGAGGCCAGGCAAGTACTGGAATGGGAAACTGGCTGGGAATTCCTGGTTCCATTGACATTTTGGCTGCTGCTATTGTCATTTGGATTTTTGTTTTTCAAATCTAACCTCTCCCTCCCCATTTTATTCCTTTTGAAAAGACACACACATGTGACATTTGCACGTCAACGGCCATTCTAAGCTGAATGTGCCTGCCCTCATCAGATCTCAGCCACTACACAGCTTGAGGCTGGGTAGTACCATTATGGGAAACTGGCTGGGATCCCATGTTTCCGTTGACAATTTGGCTGCTGCTATTGTTATTTGGATTTTTGTATTTTTGTTTTTAAAATCTAACCTCTCCCGCCCCATTTTATTCATTTTGAAAAGACGCACACATGTAACATCTGCACATCAGCAGCCATTCTAAGCTGAATGTGCCTTCCCTTGTCAAATTGCAACTGCTGTGCAGCTTGAAACTGGGCAAATACTTTCATGGGAGACTTGTTGGGAATCCCTGTTTCTGTTAACATTTTGGCTGCTGCTATTGTCATTTGGATTTTTGGAATTTCGTTTTTAAAATCTTACCTTTCCCTCCCCATTTTATTCCTTTTGAAAAGACGCGCATATGTGGCATCTGCACGTTAACGGCCATTCTAAGCTGAATGTGCTTTCCCTCGTCAGATCACAGCCGCAACGCAGCTTGAGGCCAGTCAAGTACTGGCATGGGAGACTGGCTGGGGATCCCCGTTGTCGTTGACTTTTTAGCTGTTGCTATTGTCATTTGGATTTTGGATTTTTGTTTTTAAAATCTAACCTTTCCCTCCCCATTTTATTCCTTTTGAAAAGACGCGCACATGTAGCATCTGCTCGTCAGCGGCCATTCTAAGCTGAATGTGCCTCCTCTTGTCAGATAGCAGCTGCTGTGCAGCTTGAGGCAAAGCATGTTCCAGCATGGGAGACTGGCTGGGAATCCCTGGTTACATTTACATTTTGGCTTCTGCTATTGTCATTTGGATATTTGTTTTTAAAATCTAACCTTTCCCTCCCCATTTTATTCCTTTTGAAAAGAGGCGCTCATGTGACATCTGCACATCAACGGCAATTCTAAGCTGAATATGCCTGCCCTTGTCAGCTTGCAGCCACTATGTAACTGGAGGCCAGGCAAGTACTGGAATGGGAAACTGGCTGGGAATTCCTGGTTCCATTGACATTTTGGCTGCTGCTATTGTCATTTGGATTTTTGTTTTTAAAATCTAACATTTCCCTCCCCATTTTATTCCTTTTAAAAAGACGCACACATGTGACATCTGCATGTCAAGGGCCATTCTAAGCTGAATGTGCCTTCCCTCATCAGATCATAGCCGCTACACAGATTGAGTTTGGGCAAGTACTTGCATGGGAGACTGGCTGTGAATCCCCAATTCCATTGACATTTTGGCTGCTGCTATTGTCATTTGAATTTTTGTTTTTAATATCTTACCTTTCCCTCCCCATTTTATTCCTTTTGAAAAGACACGCACATGTGAAATCTACATGTTAGCAGCCATTCTAAGCTTAATGTGCCTGCTCTCATCAGATCGCAGCCGCTACGCAGCTTGAGGCTGGGCAAGTACTGGCATGGGAGACTGGCTGGGAATCCCCAGTTCCATTGACAATTTGGCTGCTGCTATTGTCATTTGGATTTTTGTTTTTAAAATCTAGCCTTTCCCTCCCCATAATATTCCTTTTGAAAAGATGTGCACATCTGTCATCTGCAAGTCAACAGCCATTCTAAGATGAATGTGCCTGCCCTCGTCAGATCGCAGCCGCTACGCAGCTTGGGGCCGGGCAAGTACAGGCATGGGAAACTGGCTGGGAATCCCTTGTTCCGTTGACATTTCGGCTGCTGCTATTGTCATTTGCATTTTTGTTATTAAATTCTAACTAGTGTTGAGCCAACCCGTAGTGTTCGAGTTCGGTTCGGTTCGTCGAACACCGTTAAAACCAATGGCAGGCAAACAAAAACACATAGAAACACCTTCAAATGTGTCCAAAAGCTGACAAACTGCTCAGAAGACACAACTAACACATGGAAAAGTGACAAGTATGTATAGTCATGCGAAAAGAAAAGAGGTGGAGGAGTAAAAGGAGGGGGAGACACAGATATAGGCATGTCATGCCCTTCTAAAATCCAAAAAGTGAGAAGCCGACACGTTCAGTCGGCTCCTGCCCGTGCCACCTCCGTGTCGCCGGGTTTGTGCCAGAGCCGCGGTGAACCCTGACGGCCAGCCCCCCTCTCCCAATACTGGTGCCTGTCCGCTGGTGGGTCGAGCGAGCCCCCCTGTGGTGGAGGCAGCTCTAAGCTTTTTAATTTAAATTGTCTCTCTAATTTGAATGAATACACTTTAAATCCATTTACAAGGATCTATTGGAGGGCAAGTCTCATGCCAGCAGCCGCGTAATTCCAGCTCCAGTAGCGTCCACTAAAGCTGCTACAGTTAAAAAGCTTTTATCAGGATCGAGCTCGGCTGTCCACCGCAAGGCATCCTACTGCCAGTCCCAGCCCCTATGCCTTGGGGTGCCTCCTGATGCTCTTCACTGAGTATCCCGTGGTCCCGAAGCATTTCCTTTGAAAAAATTAAGTGTCCAAACTACAGGTGGTGTAGCTTGCTTAACAGCCGGGATAATCCGCTGACTAGCAGACACTGCTACTAGGCACAAAGTATTTCCTGGGTAAGATGAATTTAAAAATTTGTAATTAGATACTCTCGTTGGATGCTGAGAAAGCATTCCATAGAGTCTCCTGGCACGCCATATATGATTCTCTTAAAAAGCTTGGGGTAGGGGTCTAGGGGACCCATTTATAGCCAAAATCACGGCCCTGTATCACAATACGTCACCTAGGCTGAAGATAAATGGAACTGTAGCACCCTGAGGGCTCCGTTGCTACAGAGGTATTGCACCTCACCCAGAGGTGTGATATCTCACTCTCAGGTAAGGATGGAGTGTGGATCAGGACCCGACACCTGCATGCATTACACCACATTGCCGTGGGGCAGGGCGACCAATATGCCTCTGAGAGGGGCACGACAGTCCCTGTCCCTGGCTGGAGTCTGGGGAGGGAACACTGAGGAAGGGGAACCCTGTTGTGCAGGAGCAGGGAGGAAGCAGTTCCTGGGTGCATTTAGAAGGGAATATAAAAGGTGGGCACCATCTTAGTTCAGTGCAGAGAAGTCTGAGCAGAAGTGGCAGGGAGCAGGGGCTCTGCATGAGCTCTGCTCCGGAGGCGGGCCTAGTAACAGAGCCCAGGCCTGGAAGAGGGAGAAGGAAGGAAGAGGAGCGGAGCAGGCTCCAGGAATGAGGAATGAGGAATGAAGGGATCCCAGGGGTGCGGACGGGCGAGTCGCCACCGCACGCCCGAATCCACCTGCGTGGAGGGGTCAGGTCAAAGGGGGAGACCGGTCCCCGAAACTAGTGGAGGCAGGAAATGACCCTCAGCTAGAAACCGGAGGCTGTGACATTTTATGTGGCCCAGCCCCTCGCTACAACCGCTAGGAAGGCACCACATAGGGTCAGGGAAACTGGCGCCAAGTTAACCAAGAGGAGGCCCGAGGCAGCCGGACAGAAGGGTTGGTAAGAAAGGCCAGACAAAGGACACACAAAGGGGGTCCTGTGAAGCGCTCCAAAGTTATCTGGGAGTTGTCTGAGCCCCTCACCTGGTGAGCACAGTACGACGTGGGCAGCCGTTACCTGCAGACGTGGTCTGGATAATAAGAACTGTGAGTAAAGGCCCTGGACTGCATCACTGACTCCGTGTCGTTACTGCTGCTGCCCTGCACCATCATCCCCATCCTCCGCATACACTGCCCTGAGGCTATACTCCTCCTGTGGGGAGTTATGCTATGCTCTGCTGCACCCACAACACCAGCCTCAGCGGTCTGCCCTGCAGCGGCGGGTCACTCTGACCGCAATCCACGGGTGGTGTAGTCGGACATTTAAACATCAAAACCACATAAATAGTTCCGCCACTGGTTTGACCACCCTGAGCCACGGAACCGGGTAGCCGCCACGAAGACTACAACCACCAGCATCCACCAAAAAGGGTCCGGCTCCGGGTGTCCCAAGGCCCAGGGGGTGCATCAGAACATTTTCATCACCTTTCACAATCACCAATGGGACAAGGCAGGGATGTCCTCTGTCCCCTCTTTTATACATCCTAGTGACGGAGCACCTGCTCTCATCAATTCGCCATAACCCCAATATTAGGTGGATTGAGGTGGGAGTCACCGAGTACAAGTGCTCTCTATTTGCTGATGATGTCCTAGTATATATCACTCAATCACATATATCCATCCATGCTGTTATGGCTGAAATAGATCACTTTGTTACATGGTCAAATTTTAAAATCAATGCAGCGAAGTCTGAGGCCCTCGATGTCTCCCTCCCCAAATCCATATAGGATTCCATCCAGTCCAACTTTCCCTTTGCCTGGCCCTCACAGGGTATCAAATACTTAGGAATTCCTATTCATAGAGACCTCTCCCATCTAAGTTATCTTAATTTTGGGCCCTTTATTGAACAACTCCATACAGACCACGGTTGGCAAGTTAGAACTGTAAGATTCACTACGTGAACCACTGGTGTTTTGTGGAAAAGCACATGTACACTGTGTTCCAAATTATTATGCAAAAAGTGTTTAGGAGTGATAAGGGAAGAATTTGTTTGTTTGTCAATTAAACTCATTGATGGCGATGTGTGTCAGGGCTCTTTATATCACTGTAAGCAATTGCAGACACCTGTGCTAATTAGTTTGGCAGGTGTGTCCAATGAAAGGCAAGACTACTTAAGAAGGCTGTCTCACATTATTAAGCAGCCTACATTTTCTGCCAAAATGGGAAAGAAAAAGGATGTGTCGGCTGCTGAGAAGCAACAAATTGTGGAGTGTTTAGGTCAAGGCATGACTACAAAACAACATTGTGCGATGATCAGGATGAAGTGTCTTGGCAATCAAGAAATATGTAGCTGATTCACAGTACACACGTGTGCGTGCTGATAAGGGCAAATTGAGGACTCTTTCCTACAGGCAATTACGTCAGGTTAAAAGAGCAGTGGCAAAAAAGCCTTGTCATAGCAGCAGACACGTTTTTGAAGCTGCTGGTGCCTCCAACGTCCCCCGAACAACAAGATGCAGAGTCCTTCAGAGGTTTGCAGCTGTGCATACGCCATCCTGTCGACCTCCTCTATCCACTTCACACAAGCAGAAACGGCTCCAGTGGGCCAAACATTACATGAAGACTGATTTCAAAACTGTTTTGTTCACGGATGAGTGCCTTGCAGCGCTCGATGGTCCAGATGGATGGAGTTGAGGATGGCTGGTTGATGGACACCCCACGCAAACACGGCTACAGCGCCAACAAGGAGGAGGTGGAGTAATGTTTTGGGCTGGAATCATGGGGAGAGAGATTGTCGGCCCCTTTAGGATCCCTGAAGGTGCTAAAGATGAACTCCATAATGTATGTGGATTTTCTCAAACAGCACTTCCTGCCATGGTTCAAGAAGAAGAACCGTGTATTTCACAGCAAGATCATTTTTTTGCATGATAATGCACCATCTCATGCTGCACATAAAACATCTGCATCTCTGGCTGATATGAGCATAAAAGGGGACAAACTTATGGTGTGACCCCCATGCTCCCCTGACCTCTACCCCATTCAGAACCTCTGGAGCATCATCAAAAGGAGTGTCTATGATGGCGGGAGGCAGTTCACATCTAAGCAACAGCTCTGGGAGGGTATTCTGTCCTCATGCAAAACAATTGAAGCAGAAACCATCCAAAACCTGACAAGTTCAATGGACGAGAGAGTTCAGAAGCTCCTTTCGAACAAGGGGTCCTATGTGAAAGTGTAACATCACCTAGAATAAAGTTTTGAGTTGAAAACTGTTTGATTTCAGTTTCTAATAACCTGCTAATGCTTATAATTTCAAAAATGACCATTATTTGGGTCTTTATTAAAATGAAAAGGTTGATCGAAAAGTTTGGGGGATCTAAGAGTGTGGCAAGCCAGTAGTCATGATTACTTCGAATTCTGACAATATGAGGGTCATGTTGCAGGTAGTGCAGCAAGAAGGCACTTATGTGTCTTGCGCATCTCGGAGCCCCAAAATTATTTTCCGGGCTAGATGCAGCTAAAAATTATTATTAATTTTAAATCTGGTGGAGCTTAGTATAGATGGCCTAATAGGATCAGTGCTGCACACTGCTACAAAGCCCAAATTATTTTCCAGTCAAGATACAGATAAACATGATTAGTAATTTTAAATCTGGTGGAGCTTATTATAGATGGCCTAATAGAATCAGTGCTGCACACTGCTACAAAGCCCAAATTATTTTCCAGCCAAGATACAGATAAACATGATTAGTAATTTGAAAGCTTAAAACGGTTGGTAGGGTGATTTTAACCAATCATCAAGCTTTTACTCTCCCCAGGATGACACAGGGGTAGAAAAGTCGTTTCGAATCCATGATTTGTTCATCTTTATGATGTCTACATTATCAGTGGAGAGCCGCGTGCGCTTATCTGTCAGCACACCACCAGCAGTGCTGAACACACGTTCAGACAGAATGCTGGCTGCGGGGCATGACAAGATCTCCAAGGCGTAAGTGGCTAGCTCCGGCCATTTATCCAGATTGGAAGCCCAAAAGAGCAAGGGTCCAGTGACACAGTCATGGCTTCAATGTTTACTTGGAGATACTCCTGTACCATCGTCTCTAGGCGTTGACTATGTGTCAGACTTCTTGTCTCCTGTGGCCTTGCAAAGGATGGGCTAAAAAAGTGGTGAAATGATTCCGCAAAATTGATGTTACCAGCAGATACTGTGGTTCTGTTACGGTTTGAGTGCTGAACAGTTGACGGTCCCACGGTTGGCAAGTTGGAACTGTGAGATTCACTTCGTGCACCACTGGTGTTTTGTGGAAAAGCACATGTAAGATTCTGCAACAGTCTCTGCTGATACTCCTGCATGCGTGCATCCCTTTCTATGGCAGGAATAATTTCTGCAAATTTACTTTTGTACCGGGGATCTAACAGTGTGGCAACCCAGTAGTCAGGATTATTTCTAATTCTCACAATTCGAGGGTCATGTTGCAGGTAGTGCAGCAAGAAGGCACTCATGTGTGTTGCGCATCCAGGAGCACCAAGTCCCTGTTGTGTTGGTGGCGAGGTAACAATCATGCTTCCTTCCTCTGTCCTCTCCCCCCAACCTCGCACAACAGAAATGTGATCAAGGTCTCCCTCATCTGATGAGTCTTCCATCAGTTCGTCCTCCACTCCTTCCTGGGCTCCTGCACCTTCCTCACTAGTTTGGCTGCTACCATGCGCCCTGGTAAAACCATCTCCCCCACCCTCACATGCCTGCCGCCTTGGTGCTGCCGACCTTCTGGACCTTGCAGATGTTAGCCCTTCCGCATACAACTCCTCCTCCTCTACTTCCTCCACCTCCTCTTGTGACACCACATGACTCCGAATTCTGTTTAACATGTGCTCCAGCATGTAAATCACCGGAATAGTCATGCTGATAATGGCATCGTCAGCACTAAACATCTTCGTCGCCATTTCAAAACTGTGCAGAAGGGTGCATAGGTCCCTGATCTGAGACCACTCCTCCAGCGTGATTTGCCCCACCTCTGAATCTCTTTGGCCCAGGCTATACGTCAGAACGTATTGCAGCAGGGCTTGTGAGTGCTGCCACAGTCGCTGCAACATGTGCAGAGATGAATTCCACCGGGTAGGCACATCGCATTTTAGCCGGTGAAGTGGCAGGCCCAACGACTTCTGTAGAGATGTAAGTCGCTGAGCTGCGGGATGCGAACGGCGGAAGTGAGCACACAGCGACCGTGCCCTCTGCAGAAGGCCATCTAGTCTGGGATAGTGGGCTAAAAATTGCTGGACAACCAGGTTCAACACGTGAGCCATACAAGGCACGTGTGTGACATTGCCCCGGCGAAGGGCCGCACCCAGGTTTGCAGCATTGTCGCACACGGCCTTCCCTGGTTTCAGGTCCAGTGGAGACAACCATTCATGAAATTTTTTCTACAGAGCTGACCACAACTCCTCAGCTGTGTGACTCACATTTCCCAGACATTTCAAAGTAAAAACCGCCTGATGACGTTGAGTCCTACTGCCAGCATAGTAAGGAGGTGTGCAGGATCCCTTCTGCGCAGTTAGAAAGCTTGTGGCATGACCAGACAGGCTTTGGGTGCAGGTGGAAGACCGAGAGGAGGTTGAGGAGGCAGAAGCAGTGGAGGAACTTTGACATAAAGAGGATTGACGCACAACTCGTGGGGACGGCAAGACTTGGACAGCAGCCCCTTGTCCTGCTGTCACCATAGTTACCCAGTGCCCAGTCAGCGACATGTAACGCCCCTGTCCATGCCAACTCGTCCAAGTGTCTGTGGTGAAATGCACCCTGTCACACACAGAGTTTCTCAAAGAAGCGGTGATGTTGTGTGCGACATGCTTGAGGAGCGCAGGCACACCTTTCTTTGAGAAGTAGTGCCGACTGGGCATCTGGTACTGGGGCACTGCGACCGACATAAGGTCTCGAAAATCCTCTGTGTCCACCAGGCGGAAAGGCAGCATTTCTGTAGCCAAGAGCTTGCAGATGGTGAAATTCAACCTCTTAGCTTTCTCATGGCTAGGAGGAAATGGTCTTTTAATTGTCCACATCTGAGGGATCGAGGGCTGGCTATTGTGCTTAGACAGGGTTGATAAGGGTGTCCCCGGCAAACTGCCCGTCTGTGAGGAAGATGCAGGCGGACATGTTAGGTTGCCTTGATCCAAAGGTGGTGCTATCGATGTCGGACAGCGCTCAACACCAGCTGGTGTTACCACCTCCAAAGAAAATGATGACCTGCCAATCACGCTGGCTGTTGCGGGTAAAGAGGTGGCAGGTCTGCGCCCCAAAACAGGTGTGACTGCTGTCCCCCCAGTCACAGAGGATGAAGAGGCCGCGGATGCACAAGATATGGCAGACGGTGGTTGGCCCAGCCGGCTAGGCCGCATTGTAGCACACTGAGCTTCCCACTGCAACTTATGCTTCATGTCCATGTGCCGGTTCATGCATGAAGTACTCAAACTATGTATTTTTTGGCCTCTACTTAGCTTTTGCTGACAAATGTTACAGATAACACGAGTTGGGTCATCTTTATCGATCTGAAAAAATGCCCAGCCTATGCAAGGCTTAGCACCCATGCGACCTGAAGAGCCACCACGACTTGTGGTGAGAGGCAGAGTTGTGTTTGAGGATGCAGTTGTTGACGTGCTTCCAGTACTACGTCTCTGTCCAGGAAGGCGCAACCTGACCTCGTCGTCACTAGCATCTTCCTCCACCTCCTCTGCTGACCTCATCTCTTGGCTGACTGTGGGTTGACAGTAAGTGGGATCTCCAACCTAATCACCATCACCCTGTGCGTTATCACACCCGTCGTCCTCAGAGCCAACCTGTTCCTGCCCTGACAAAAAACTAAAGTTGTCGCTCCAATCAGGTATTTGAGTCTCATCATCGTCTTCCTCATTGTCTCCACCAACAGGAGTTACAGTTTGGGAATGAGGGTCTACATTATGGTCAGAACCTTCTGCGTCTGGTCCTGGATCCGACTCATAAAGATTCTGGGCATCAGTGCAGATCATTTCCTCGTCTGGATTCACAGAAGCCCTGGAGTCGACCTCTGATTCCCAGGCTATAGTATGAGTAAACAGCTCTGCAGACTCAACCATCTGTTCTACCTCATACTCAGACGGGCAGCTGGAGATTTGGGAGCTGTGAGGAAGCAAGTGCGATTGGGGTGACACCTTTGAGGACTGGAGAATTTGTGATGTTGAAGTTGATGTGGAGGAGAGCCCACTTAAAGGAGCACTTGATATCCGTTGAAGCACCTGCTGTTTTTGTGCCTCATCTGGAATTTGTAGCGGTTGGCGTGGCCGTAAGAAAGGGATCTTATCACATTGTCCGCTAAAAGAAGTAGACATTTTAGTTTGGCTGGAAGATGGTCTTTCTTCTGCAGATGTTACTGTTGCTTTAACACCTACCCCACGGACACAACCTTTTTTCCCCTTCCCAACACGCCTATTCCCCTTTCCACCAGCAGCAGGCCTTTTTCCACTCATTTTGGTGGTTAACTAATTCACAACTCTGGAGTTGTTTGCACAAAAAAACAATGGATGGGAACCGAGCAGAGCTGAGTGGATAAACTGTGGTATTTGGCCAAAACTATTGGCTGGGTTAGATGCAGAAAAAAATGATATTCAATTTGCAACCTGATGGAGGTCAGTATAGATGGACTAATAGAACAAGTCCCACACACAGCTAGAAGCCCAAATATTTTTTCAGAGGTAGATGCAGAAAAAAATATATTCAGTTTGCAACCTGATGGAGGTCAGTATAGATAGACTAAAAGAGAAAGTCCCACACACTGCTAGAAGGCAAATATTTTTTCAGAGCTAGATGCAGAAAAAAATTATATTCAGTTTGCAACCTGATGGAGGTCAGTATAGATGGACTAATAGAGAAAGTCCCACACACTGCTAGAAGGCCAAATATTTTTTCAGAGCTAGATGCAGAAAAAAATATATTCAGTTTGCAACCTGATGGAGATCTCTATAGATGGATTAATAGAACAAGTCCCACACACAGCTAGAAGCCCAATATTTTTTCAGAGGTAGATGAAGAAAAAAATATATTCAGTTTGCAACCTGATGGAGGTCTGTATAGATGGATTAATAGAACAAGTCCCACACACAGCTGGAAGCCCAATATTTTTTCAGAGGTAGATGAAGAAAAAAATATATTCAGTTTGCAACCTGATGGAGGTCAGTATAGATGGACTAATACAACAAGTCCCACACACAGCTAGAAGCCCAATATTTTTTCAGAGGTAGATGCAGAAAAAAATATATTCAGTTTGCAACCTGATGGAGGTCAGTATAGATGGACTAATACAACAAGTCCCACATACAGCTAGAAGCCCAAGATTTTTTCAGAGGTAGATGCAGAAAAAAATATATTCAGTTTGCAACCTGATGGAGGTCTGTATAGATGGATTAATAGAACAAGTCCCACACACAGCTAGAAGCCCAATATTTTTTCAGAGGTAGATGCAGAAAAAAATATATTCAGTTTGCAACCTGATGGAGGTCAGTATAGATGGACTAATACAACAAGTCCCACACACAGCTAGAAGCCCAATATTTTTTCAGAGGTAGATGCAGAAAAAAATATATTAAGTTTGCAACCTGATGGAGGTCAGTATAGATGGACTAATACAACAAGTCCCACACACAGATAGAAGCCCAATATTTTTTCAGAGGTAGATGCAGAAAAAAATATATTCAGTTTGCAACCTGATGGAGGTCAGTATAGATGGACTAATACAACGTCCCACACACAGCTAGAAGCCCAATATTTTTTCAGAGGTAGATGAAGAAAAAAATATATTCAGTTTGCAACCTGATGGAGGTCAGTATAGATGGACTAATACAACAAGTCCCACACACAGCTAGAAGCCCAATATTTTTTCAGAGGTAGATGCAGAAAAAAATATATTCAGTTTGCAACCTGATGGAGGTCAGTATAGATGGACTAATACAACAAGTCCCACATACAGCTAGAAGCCCAAGATTTTTTCAGAGGTAGATGCAGAAAAAAATATATTCAGTTTGCAACCTGATGGAGGTCTGTATAGATGGATTAATAGAACAAGTCCCACACACAGCTAGAAGCCCAATATTTTTTCAGAGGTAGATGCAGAAAAAAATATATTCAGTTTGCAACCTGATGGAGGTCAGTATAGATGGACTAATACAACAAGTCCCACACACAGCTAGAAGCCCAATATTTTTTCAGAGGTAGATGCAGAAAAAAATATATTAAGTTTGCAACCTGATGGAGGTCAGTATAGATGGACTAATACAACAAGTCCCACACACAGATAGAAGCCCAATATTTTTTCAGAGGTAGATGCAGAAAAAAATATATTCAGTTTGCAACCTGATGGAGGTCAGTATAGATGGACTAATACAACGTCCCACACACAGCTAGAAGCCCAATATTTTTTCAGAGGTAGATGCAGAAAAAAATATATTCAGTTTGCAACCTGATGGAGGTCAGTATAGATGGACTAATACAACAAGTCCCACATACAGCTAGAAGCCCAAGATTTTTTCAGAGGTAGATGCAGAAAAAAATATATTCAGTTTGCAACCTGATGGAGGTCTGTATAGATGGATTAATAGAACAAGTCCCACACACAGCTAGAAGCCCAATATTTTTTCAGAGGTAGATGCAGAAAAAAATATATTCAGTTTGCAACCTGATGGAGGTCAGTATAGATGGACTAATACAACAAGTCCCACACACAGCTAGAAGCCCAATATTTTTTCAGAGGTAGATGCAGAATAAAATATATTAAGTTTGCAACCTGATGGAGGTCAGTATAGATGGACTAATACAACAAGTCCCACACACAGCTAGAAGCCCAATATTTTTTCAGAGGTAGATGCAGAAAAAAATATATTCAGTTTGCAACCTGATGGAGGTCTTCATTGTTCCTGCAGAGATCCATCCAATGCCCCTCCCCCCACCCCGCTGCACACTCAAACTGCGTATTAACATTAATTTTCAACATTACTGAGAAATAATCCAGTTATGATTTTCATGCACGAACAGTTATCGAACATAACCTCGAACAGCCAAATTTTTCTCAAATCGTTCGTGTTTGTCGAACGGCTCGAACACCTCCCATTTGAGATTGGCGAACAGTTCGAGTAGAACAACGCTAATTTCTACTTGGGATTCCCAGCCAGTCTCCCATGATGGTACTTGCCCAATCTCAAGCTACGCAGCGACTGCAATCGGACGAGGACAAGCACATTCAGCTTAGAAAGGCCGTTGATGTGCAGATGACACATGTGCGTGTCTTTTCAAAATGAATAAAATGGGGAGGGAAATTTTAGATTTTATAAACAAAAATCCAAATTACAATAGCGGCTGCGAAAATGTCACTCTAACGGGGGATTCCCAGTTAGTCACCCATGTCTCTACTTGCTCAGCCTCAAGCTGCATAAAGGCTGCGATATGACAAGGGCAGGTACATTCAGCTTAGAATGGCCGTTGACGTGCAGATGTCACATGTGCGCGTCTTTTCAAAAGGAATAAAATGGGGAGGGAAAGGTTGGATTCTAAAAACAAAAATCCAAAAATCCAAATGACAATAGCAGCTGCCGAAATGTCAACAGAACCGGGGATTCCCAGCCACTCTCCCATGCTGGTACTTGCCCATCTTCAAGCTGCGTTGCGGCTGTGATCTGACGAGGGCAGGCACATTCAGCTTAGAATGGCCGCTGACATGCCAATGTCACATGTGCGTGTCTTTTCAAAAGGAATAAAATGGGGAGGGAAAAGTTAGAATTTAAAAGCAAAAAGCCAAATGACAATAGCACCAGCCAAAATATTAACGGAACCAGCGATTCCCAGCCAGCCTCCCATGCTGGTACTTGCCCAGACTCAAGCTGCGTAGCTGCTGTGATCTAACAAGGTTAGGCACATTAAGCTGAGTGTGGCCGTTAACGTGTAGATGACACATGTGCGTGACTTTTCAAAAGGAATAAAATGGGGAGGGAAAGGTTAGATTTTAAAAACAAAAATCCAAATGACAATAGCAGCAGCCAAAACGTCATTGTAACCGAGGATATTCAGCCAGTCACCCATACCAGCACTTGCCCTGCCTCAAGTTGCGTAGCAGCTGTGATCTGACATGGGCAAGCACATTCAGCTTAGAATGGCCGCTGACGTGTAGTTGTCACATGTGCGTGTCATTTCAAAAGGAATAAAATGGGGAGGGAAAAGTTAGATTTTAAAAACAAAAATCCAAATGACAATAGAAGCAGCCAAAATGTCAACAGAACAGGTGACTCCCAGACAGTCTCCCATGCTAGTACTTGCCCAGCCACAATTGGCGTAGAAGCTGTGATCTGACAAGAGCAGGCACATTCAGCTTAGAATGCCCGTTGACATGTGGAAGTCACATGTGCACGTCTTTTCAAAAGGAATAAATTGGGGAGGGAAAGGTTAGATTTTAAAAACGAAAAGCCAAAAATCCAAATGACAATAGCAGCAGCCAAAATGTCAATGGAAACAGGGACTCCCAGCCACTCTTGCATGCTGGTACATACCCAGCCTCAAGCTGCATTGCGGCTGTTATCTGACAAGGATAGGCACATTCAGTTTAGAATGGCCATTGACGTGCAGATGTCACATGTGGGCGTCTTTTCAAAAGGAATAAAATGGGGAGGGAAAAGTTAGAATTTAAAAATGAAAAGCCAAAAATCCAAATGACAATAGCAGCTGCCAAAATGTCAACAGGACTGAAGATTCCCAGCCACTCTCCCATGCTGGTACTTGCCCAGCCTCAAGCTGCATTGCAGCTGTGATCTGACGAGGGCAGGCACATTCAGCTTAGAATGGCCATTGACGTGCCAATGTCACATGTGCGTGTCTTTTCAAAAGGAATAAAATGGGGAGGGAAAGGTTAGATTTTAAAAACAAAAATCCAAATGTCAATAGCAGCAACCATAATGTCATTGGAACCGAGGATATTCAGCCAGTCACCCATACCAGCACTTGCCTGGCCTCAAGTTGCATAGCAGCTGTGATCTTGAGAGGGTAGGTACATTCAGCTTAGAATGGCCAATAACATGTGGATGTCACATGTGCACGTCTTTTCAAAAGGAATAAAATGGGGAGGGAAAAGTTAGATTTTAAAAACAAAAATCCAAATGACAATAGCAGCAGCAAAAATGTCGACGGAACTGGGGAGTCCCAGCCAGACTCCCAAGTTGGTACTTGCCCAACCTCAAGCAGTGTAGCGGCTGTGATCTGACCCAGGAAGGAACATTCAGCTTAGAAGGCCGTTGACGTGCAGATGTTACATGTGCGCGTCTTTTCAAAACGAATAAAATGGGGAGGGAAAGGTTAGATATTAAAAACAAAAATCCAATAATCCAAATGACAATAGCAGCAGCCAAAATGTCAATGAAACTGGGGATTCCCAGCCAGTCTCCCATGCTGGTACTTGCCCAGCCTCAAGGTGCATAGCAGCTACAATCTGACAAGGGCAAGCACATTCAACTTAGAATGGCCGTTGACATGCAAATATCACAAGTGCGCGTCTTTTCAAAAGGAATAAAACGGGGAGGGAAAGGTTAGATTTTTAAACCAAAAATCCAAATGACAATAGCAGCAGCCAAATTGTCAAAGAAACGGGATTCCCAGCCAGTCTCCCATGCCAGTACTTGCCCAACCTCAAGCTTCGTAGTGGCTGCAATCTGACCCAGGAAGGAACATTCAGCTTAGAAGGCTGTTGACATACAAATGTTACATGTGCGCGTCTTTTCAAAAGGAATAAAATGGGGAGGGAAAGGTTAGATTTTATAAACAAAAATCCAAATGACAATAGCAGCATCAATAATGTCAACGGAATCAGGGATTCCCAGCCATTCTCCCATGCAGGTACTTGCCTGGCCTCAAGCTGCGTAGCGGCTGCGATCTGATGAGGGCAGGCACATTCAGCTCAGAATGGCTGTTGACAGGCAGATGTCACATGTGCGCATCTTTTTAAAAGGAATAAAGTGGGGAGGGAAAGGTTAGATTTTAAGCTCAAAAATCCAAAAATCCAAATGACAGTAGCAGCAGCCAAAATGTCAACGAAACAGGGAATTCCCAGCTAGTCTTCCATGCCAGTACTTGCCTGGCCTCAAGCTGTGTAGCGGCTGCGATCAGACAAGGGCAGGCACATTCAGCTTAGAATGGCCATTGACGTGCAGATATCACATGTGCGCGTCTTTTCAAAAGGAATAAAATGGGGAGGGAAAAGTTAGATTTTAAAAACCAAAAATCCAAATGACAATAGCAGCAGCCAAAATATTAATTGAAGCGGGGATTCCCAGCCAGTCTCCCATGCATGTACTTGCCCATCCTCAATCTGCACAGCAGCTGCAATTTGACAAGTGTAAGCACATTCAGCTTAGAATGGCCGTTGACATGCAGATGTCACATGTGCGCGTCTTTTCAAAAGGAATAAAATGGATAGGGAAAAGTTAGATTTTAAAAACAAAAATCTAAAAATCCAAATGACAATAGCAGAGGCCAAAATGTCTATGGAACTGGGAATTCACAGCCAGCCACCCATGCCGGTACTTGCCCTGCCTCAAGCTGTGTAGCGGCTGCAATTTGACGAGAGCAGGCAAATTCAGCTTAGAATGGCCGTTGATGTGCAGAATTCACATGTGAGCGTCTTTTCAAAAGGAATAAAATGGGGAGGGAAAGGTTAGATTTTAAAAACAAAAATCCAAAAATCCAAATGACAATAACAGCAGCAGCAGCCAAAATGTCAAACGGAACTGGGCATTCCCAGCTTTTCTCCCATGCCGGTACTTGCCCAGCCTCAAAGTGCGTAGCGGCTGCAATCTGACACGGACAGGCACATTTAGCTTAGAATGACCGTTGACTTGCAGATGCTACATGTGCGCGTCTTTTCAAAAGGAATAAATTGGGGAGGGATAGGTTAGAGTTTAAAAACAAAAATTCAAATAACAATAGCAGCAGCCAAAATGTTTTTGGAACAGGGTATTCCCAACCTGCCACCCATGCTGGTACTTGCCCAACCTCAAAATGTGTAGCAGTTGCAATCTGACAAGGGAAGGCACATTCAGCTTAGAATGGCCGTTGACCTGCAGATGTCACATGTGCGCGTCTTTTCAAAAGGAATAAAATGGGGAGGGAAAGGTTTGATTTTAAAAACAAAAATTCAAAAATCCAAATGACAATAGCAGCAGCCAAAATCTCAATGGAACAGGGGACTCCAAGCCAGTTTACCATGCTTGTACTTGCCCAACATCAAGCTGCGTAGCAGCTGCAATCTGACAAGGGAAGGCACATTCAGCTTAGAATGGCCGTTGACCTGCAGATGTCACATGTGTGTGTCTTTTCAAAAGGAATAAAATGGGGAGGGAAAGGTTAGATTTTAAAAACAAAAATCCAAATGACATTACCAGCAGCCAAAATGTCAATGGAATCGGGGATTCCCAGCCAATCACCCATGCCGGTATTTGCCCAGCCTCAATCTGCATAGCAGCTGCGCTCTGATGAGGGAAGGCATATTCAGCTCAGAATGGCCGTTGATGAGCAGATGTCACATGTGCGTGTGACACCCCAGGGGTCTGGTTGCCACAGTAACAGAGATATTATGTCTGAGAGCAAGTGGGAGGTTTCTCTGGTCAGGAGCCCTAAGCATGCAACACTGCCCGCCCAGACCTGGGAGGGGAGGAATCTGCCCTTATAAACTGGGTCTGGGGCGGGATTAGGTGAGACAGAGACAGAGCCTGCAGAACAAGCAGAGCAGTCAGAGCCTAGAGTGAAGCTGCAGACACAGGAAAAGATACATCAGGAGCTCTGTAGGAGCAGAGGCAGAAGGCCAGGGGCTGTGAGCAGAGATATAGCTCGCACTGGCTGAAGTTACTAAAACTGGACACAGGAGTCCGAGGCTGTGGGGACTGATATATACCCAGCAGCAGAAACCAGCCGGCAGGGGATTCCAGGTCTTCTGGCCATAGAAGCCTGGAGGCTCAGTCACAAAGAAGGGACCAGCGCCGCCATCCAGGAGCGGAGGCTAACAGAAGGCCCCAAGTCTCCAGCCATACGGGTGAGCACCACACGGTATACTCAGGGACGTGGGCTACTTGGAACTGCTGACAGCAAGGTAGCCAGGAAGAGTGCAGATAAATGGGGAGGCCTACAACTCCACCTGGCCAGGGGAACTCCTGCTTGCTCGCAGACTGACCAGGCCCCTTATACTAGCCAGTACTCCCGGGAGGGTCTGCCTTGTACCATCAGTAAAGACCCTGAACTGCACCTCACGTCTCTGTGATTCCTTGCCGCACCAGCACCATTAGCACTGGGACCCTCACACCATCACTCCCATCATCTCTCACATTAGCTGCCCTGAATCAATACTTCTCCCGTGGGGAGTTATCCCATACTCGGCTGCGCAAACAACATCAGCCTCAGCGGTCGGCAGCGCAGCGGCGGTCCCCACTGACCGCAATCCACGGGTGGCGTAGTCGGACATTTGCTATACATTAAGACTGCCACTGGTTTGACCACCCTGGGCACGGACCGGGTCACCACCACACGGAGACTACAACCCCCAGCATTCTACAACAGGCCCGGTTCCGGGTTCCCCTGCACAACACAGGCCCAGGGGGCGCGTCAACTTTGGCGTAGTCGGCAGGATTTCGTGCCCGCAACCACCGGGTACTGCGTGCCTGAAAAAGAGACTTTTATACTTACCTGTGGTGAAGTTTCCCGCCGTCCGGCGTCGTTTCCCGCCATCCGGAGCCGATTCCCGCCATCAGACGACATCTTGGACCGTTTCCCGCCGTCTTCTGCCTTCTTCCCGCCATCCGCAGCTGCTTCCCGCCTTCGGACGCCATCTTCGGGACGCCGCACGGGAAGAAGAGGGGCGTGGACGCCGAAAGCGCGCGAGATCCGAAGCTCCACCCCACGCTCTGACGCTGCGCAAGGTCCTGGAAGGGAGGAAGAGCGACGCTGACGTCATCGGAGCGCGACGCCAGGTCCTCAACCCCGACGATCGACTGCGGAGCTGCGGCCTATGAAAGAAGAGCATCGCAAGGTAGGCCACGGTGCACTAGGGGGGAGGAGGATGCCGGATACCGAGGTGAGCTCCACTGCCACAGCCACCGCCAGTGCAACCGCTGCAGCAGTCATGCCATTCACCATGCCCTATATCCCGGGGGCAACCTGGCTACCCCAGTACTCAGGGGAGTCACATACTCTAAATGACTTTAGAGAAAGACTGGATAGCCTCTTCCAGGTGTACCCCCTCACAGAAAAGCAAAAAGTGAGCATCCTGGTGGCCCAATTAATCGGGGCAGCCCAAAGGGAGGTAAAGTCCTGGCCACCTGGGAGGAAGAGGACTGTCAGAGAAATACTAGCCCGGCTGAAAGACACATTTGATACCCGCACCTCAGCCGAAATAAAGCTCAGATTTTACGGGTGTAAACAGCGGGCACATGAGAGTATAAGAGACTATGCTCTAAACCTACAAGAGGCCCTGAGAGCCATTAAGCAGGCAGACCCTGGCAGCGTGGGAAATGAAGATAAGCTGTTGACTGAACAATTTATTGAGGGTCTACTGTGCAATGCCCACCGAACCCAGTTGCGGGCAATGGCCTTACAGGACCCTGACCTGGACTTTGCACAGTTCAAGGACAGAGCCATCCGGGTGCTCCGAGAACCGGCACTAGGTGGCGCTGTGACCCACAGGCGCCCTGCTATCACTTACCACCAGGAGACGGCGCCCTTGTCTTCAGGGCCTGTGGGAGCTGATGCGCAGGCTTTGAACAATAACCCGGCAACAGACCTGCACCATCAGGTCCAAGAGCTGACTAAGAGCGTTGCCACGCTAACCAGAACTGTGCAGTCTTTACAGGTCTCTTCTCCAGGAAAGATCCAGCTGGAATCCGGACCGGAGGACGTCCCGTGGCACCGACTGAGGAGGACCCCACAGGCCAGAGGAAGACCCAGCGGCAGACACAACGAGGACGGACGACCCATCTGCCACCGCTGCAATCAACCTGGACATGTGGCAAGGTACTGTCATTTAAACGGGCACAACCTGGGGTAGAGGGCCAACCCCCAGGCATAAGACCATCAGGCCCATCAAACTGGCGTGATAAATACGTAGGGGGACGTCCAATCTTGCCTGTGGTACTGGATGGCATTCCTATGAGTGCCCTACTAGACACTGGGTCACAGGTGACCACCATCCCGTACGTGCTCTTTAAACAGTACTGGAATGACTCGGACATAACCCGCTACCCAGATGACGACCTGAGTATCATCGCCAGCAATGGTCAGCCCGTGCCGCAGGTGGGATTCAAAGAGGTGATCATTAAGATCGGTAAAGTCGAACTGGCGGCACAAGGACTGATTATAGCGGACATAGACCGTCATGAGAGTCACCCTAGAATAACCTTGGGAACTAATGTGATTGAAAATTGTCTTGCAGAGGTGATTCTCATTTTACAGCAGGTTGCCAAGAACGCCAGTTCCGGCCAGCAGCGTGTGCTCCAAAAAGAGATCCGGGCACTGATGAAGCGGCAAAAGGTGGAACTATCTGGTGGCGAGATAGGCAGCGTGAGAATGTGTGACCCGTTCCTTATTGCCATGCCCCCAAAAAGTGAGATGATGATTTGGTGCCGGGCAGCTATTGGTCTAAGAGGTAGAGACTACCAATCAATGGTAGAACCCGTCTACTCAGACAGTAGGCCCACCATTTTGACAGCACGGGGGGTGGTCGATGTACGCCATGGGAAGGTGCCCGCTCGCATCATAAATATCGGGGAGAGAGAAGTACACCTGCCCCGGTATGCCACGCTAGCCAAATTGTTCACCATCAACCAGAACTCTGTACAGGCCGTGGAACCCTTTACTCCATCTCAACCAGAGGAAGGTAACGGCTCTAAGAAACCAATGGAGGACTAGTGTCAGCAACTACATTTGGGTACTGACTCCACTCCCTCACACCAGAAACAGGGAGTCTATCGGGTGGTTCGAGAGTACGAGAGAGTGTTTAGTAAACACCCGCTAGACTTCGGGTGAGTAAAGGGGGTAGAACACCACATGCCCACGGGAGACCATCCTCCCATAAAGGAGAGATACCGACCCGTTCCCCTGGCACACTACCAACACGTCAAGGGGATGCTTAGAGACATGAAGGAGGCTGGGGTAATCAGGGACAGCTGTAGCCCCTGGGCAGCTCCACTAGTCTTAGTGAAAAAGAAAGACAACACCATGAGAATGTGTGTAGACTACAGGAAGGTCAACCGTATCACACACAAAGATGCGTACCCGTTACCAAGGATAGAAGAGTCCTTAGCTGAATTAAAATCTGCTAACTTCTTCTATACTTTGGATCTCACTAGCGGGTACTGGCAGGTTCCTGTAGCAGAGGCGGACCGGGAGAAGACCGCATTCACCACCCCGATGGGTCTCAGCGAATTTAACTGTATGCCGTTCGGGCTCTGCAACGCACCAGGAACCTTCCAACGGTTGATGGAATGCTGTCTGGGACACCGGAACTTTGAGACGGTCCTGTTATATCTGGACGATGTCATCGTCTATTCCAAGACCTACGAGGACCACCTGAAACACCTGGCAGAAGTCTTTGAAGCTCTGGCAAACTACGGCCTAAAGGTGAAACCCTCCAAGTGTCACCTTCTGAAACCAAAGGTGCAATACCTGGGACACGTGGTGAGTGCTGACGGAGTGGCTCCTGACCCTGATAAGATCACCGTGATTAAGGACTGGCCAAGACCCTCCAGCATAAAGGAAGTGCGGCAGTTCCTCGGGTTGGTAGGCTACTACCGAAGATTCATTCCCGGTTTCACCAAAATGGCAGCCCCTATGCAGGACCTCCTGATAGGTCAATCTCGGAAAACCAAAAACCAGAAGCCGCCCTTTAGGTGGGAAAAACTGGAAGAGGAGTCCTTCTGCCAGCTGAAGATGGCCCTCACGGGGGATGAAATCCTGGCATATCCAGACTACAGCCAGCCATTTATCCTCCACACGGACGCAAGCAACATCGGGCTAGGAGCCGTACTGTCCCAGATCCAGCAAGGGAAAGAACGGGTAATCGCTTACGCCAGCCGAAAGCTACAGCCCACGGAGAGGAACCCTGAGAATTATAGCTCATTCAAGCTGGAGTTCCTGGCAGTAGTGTGGGCAGTGACCGAACGTTTCAAGCATTACCTTGCCTCCTCCAAATTCACCGCGTACACAGATAACAACCCGTTGACACTGTCACGGGTGTGTCGCCACGAAGATCGTCACGCTTATACAGCCTGACTTCTCGCAGCTGAGTTTTTGGTGCTTTGTGTTTTTCGGCAGTGAGGGAGTTAACTCTCTCTCTCTCTGTGCTAGACGAGGTCCAGCCTCGCCCAGCTGCAATCAATGTTGCTGTTGTGGGACTCCTTCAAATGCCTGCCGGTCTGTTAGGGAAGTGTCAGTGAAAGCATTTCATGCAGACTAACAGAGCGGATCGTGGTATTTGGAGTTTCAGAGCTAAGTGTATTTGGAGTGTTTTTTCCCTTCCTCGCTTTATCATTTATCTCCTTTCCCGTTGGTGTTCCCTCTGTTGTAGTTGTGTAGTTTTTGAATGCAAGGTGGTTTTGGTTTTACCCTTGTACTGTCTCGTTTGTCTAAGTACTGAGTGTGGGCATATTATTACCTGTCCCCTTTTGTTGTGATCAGGGGTCCTTCTCAGGACTAGATTACTTAGGTGCAGGGATCCTCAGGAGGTAGAGGTTACGCTGGCGGCCTGGACCTCTGTACCTTTAACAGTACCTCCAGGTAGAGGGATTAGTCAGGGCCCCAGCTTAGGGTCAGCTTAGGCCCCCTACCTCCAGTACACAGAGACAGCGTGACATTTTCACCGACCACTTACTGTAGATTTTCTCCAGCTACCATGGATCCAGTAGTCGGTCTAGCTCGGCAGTTGCAGAGTTTGTCTATGGAGCTGGCGGACGTTAGGTCCAAGGTTTTGAATCCTCAGGAGCAAGCCGGACCAGAACCTAAAGTAGCTCTCCCTGACAGGTTCACTGGGGGGCGGGACAAGTTTTTTGTTTTCCGGGAGGCGTGCAAGTTGTACTTTCGGCTGCGGCCTCGGTCATCGGGGAGTGAAGAACAAAGGGTGGGAATTGTCATCTCGCTCCTACAAGGGGACCCACAATCTTGGGCGTTCTCTCTTCCCCCGGGCTCCCCGGCTCTCCAGTCAGTGGATAGGTTTTTTGCTGCTCTGGGTCTTGTATCTGATGACCCGGATCGGATCTCCCTTGCTGAATCTAAGTTACATAGGATCCAGCAGGGAGATTGTCCGGCGGAGGAATTCTGTTCGGAGTTCCGTAGGTGGGCCACTGACACCCAGTGGAATGACCCGGCTCTTAGGAGCCAGTTTTGTCAAGGTTTATCCGACAAATTGCAGGATGTGTTGGCACAGTATTACTCTCCCGCGTCACTGGAAGCCGCTATGGCCCTTGCTATTCGCATTGACAGACGGCTTCGGGAGAGGTGCGGGATAACTCCACCCCCTGTGATGACTCCACCTCCTACAAGGTCCCCTCATATGGTGGTTCCCCTGGTCAGTCCAGAGGAGCCTATGCAATTAGGAGGGGCATCATTTCGGGGGAGGGGACCGGTGGTGCGCCATAAGACAGGAAGGTGTTTCTTCTGCGGGAGAAAGGGACATTTTATTGGGGGGTGTCCATCCCGTCCCTTGCAGTGTGAAGAGTCGTCGGAAAACTGTTGATCCCAGGTTGTGTGGTGGACGGCAATCTGGGAGTAGGTATTTCGTCCCTAGGTTCGTCTCAGTTTCTCGTTCCGGCGGAGGTGGTGGTGGGTACGAGAACTGAGAGGATATCTGTTCTTCTGGATAGTGGGGCCGGGGCTAATCTGGTGGACGCTCGGTTTGCCCGGGTTCAAGGTATGCGATTGAGTGAGTTGGATAAACCCATCCCCATATTCTCGATCGATGCCAGGCCTCTCGGTCAGGGAAGTTTTTTGCAAGCTGTGCATAACGTAAAACTTCAAGTGGGGGCGATACATAAAGAACTGTTGTCTTGCTACGTGTTGGAGGGTCTTCCCACTCCTATAGTGTTGGGCCTTCCTTGGTGAACTAAGCATAACCCTGTTATTAATTGGCAATCCAGAGAGATAAGCCAATGGAGTAAATTCTGTAATAAAAACTGAATGAATACGGTCATCGGTGCGGTTACTCCTAGGGTCTTACCTCCATTTCTGGCGGACTTTGAGGATGTATTCTCGGAGAAAGGGTGTCAGGAACTACCTCCTCATCGCGAGTATGACTGTTCTGTAAAACTGCTCCCTGAGGCCAAGTTACCTAAAGTTAGGTTGTATAACATTTCTGGTCCTGAGAGGCAGGCCATGAAGGATTATATTTCAGAAAGTCTGGCTAAGGGGCATATTAGACCTTCATCTTCACCGGTGGCCGCGGGGTTCTTCTTTGTTAAGAAGAAAGATGGAGGCCTACGCCCTTGCCTGGATTTCCGTGAACTTAATCGGATTACGGTCCGAGATCCGTATCCGCTCCCACTTATTCCCGATCTCTTTAAACAGATCGTGGGCGCCAAATGGTTCTCTAAGTTGGATCTCAGGGGGGCGTACAATCTGATTAGGATGAAGGAGGGGGATGAGTGGAAGACGGCGTTTAACACTCCGGAGGGGCATTATGAGAACCTTGTCATGCCATTCGGTCTGACTAATGCCCCGGCGGTGTTCCAGCACTTTGTTAATGACATTTTTCGCCGCCTGGTGGGACAGTTTGTTGTCATATATCTGGATGATATCTTAATTTACTCGCCGTATCAGGTGTTTCATCAGGAGTACGTTAGGCAGGTGTTACAGATCTTGCGGGATAATAAACTGTATGCCAAATGGGAAAAGTGTGTGTTCGCCGTACAGGAACTCCAGTTTTTAGGCTTCCTGGTTTCAGCGTCCGGTTTTCGTATGGACCCTGGGAAAGTGCGGGCAGTTCCTGAGTGGGATCGGCCAGAGAATCTTAAGGCACTACAACGTTTCCTGGGGTTTGCTAATTATTACCGGAAGTTCATTCGTAATTAGTGTTGAGCCACCCCCGTAGTGTTCGAGTTCGGTTCGGTTCGTTGAACACCCGTGTGTTCGTCGAACACCTTCGAACACCGTTAAAACCAATGGCAGGCAAACAAAAACACATAGAAACACATAGAAAACACCTTCAACGGTGTCCAAAAGCTGACAAACTGCTCAGAAGACACAACTAACACATGGAAAAGTGACAAGTACATATAGTCATGCGAAAAGAAAAGAGGTGGAGGAGTAAAAGGAGGGGGAGACACAGATATAGGCATGTCATGCCCTTCTAAAATCCAAAAAGTGAGAAGCCGACACGTTCAGTCCGCTCCTGCCCGTGCCACCTCCGTGACACCGGGTTTGTGCCAGAGCCGCGGTGAACCCTGACGGCCAGCCCCCCTCTCCCAATACTGGTGCCTGTCCGCTGGTGGGTCGAGCGAGCACCCCTGTGGTGGAGGCAGCTCTAAGCTTTTTAATTTAAATTGTCTCTCTAATTTGAATGAATACACTTTAAATCCATTTACAAGGATCTATTGGAGGGCAAGTCTCATGCCAGCAGCCGCGTAATTCCAGCTCCAGTAGCGTCCACTAAAGCTGCTGCAGTTAAAAAGCTTTTATAAGGATCGAGCTCGGCTGTCCACCGCAAGGCATCCTACTGCCAGTCCCAGCCCCTATGCCTTGGGGTGCCTCCTGATGCTCTTCACTGAGTATCCCGTGGTCCCGAAGCATTTCCTTTGAAAAAATTAAGTGTCCAAACTACAGGTGGTATAGCTTGCTTAACAGCCGGGATAATCCGCTGACTAGCAGACACTGCTACTAGGCACAAAGTATTTCCTGGGCTAGATGCAGTTAAAAATTTGTAATTAGATACTCTCGTTGGATGCTGAGAAAGCATTCCATAGAGTCTCCTGGCACGCCATATATGATTCTGTTAAAAAGCTTGGGGTAGGGGTCTAGGGGACCCTTTTATAGCCAAAATCACGGCCCTGTATCACAATACGTCACCTAGGCTGAAGATAAATGGAACTGTAGCACCCTGAGGGCTCGGTTGCTACAGAGGTATTGCACCTCACCCAGAGGTGTGATATCTCACTCTCAGGTAAGGATGGAGTGTGGATCAGGACCCGACACCTGCATGCATTACACCACATTGCCGTGGGGCAGGGCGACCAATATGCCTCTGAGATGGGCATGACAGTCCCTGTCCCTGGCTGGAGTGGGGGGAGGGAACACTGAGGAAGGGGAACCCTGTAGTGCAGGAGCAGGGAGGAAGCAGTTCCTGGGTGCATTGAGAAGGGAGTATAAAAGGTGGGCACCATCTTAGTTCAGTGCAGAGAAGTCTGAGCAGAAGTGGCAGGGAGCAGGGGCTCTGCATGAGCTCTGCTCCGGAGGCGGGCCTAGTAACAGAGGCCCAGGCCTGGAAGAGGGAGAAGGAAGGAAGAGGAGCGGAGAAGGCTCCAGGAACGAGGAATGAAGGGATCCCAGGGGTGTGGACGGGCGAGTCGCCACCGCACGCCCGAATCCACCTGCGTGGAGGGGTCAGGCCAAAGGGGGAGACCGGTCCCCGAAACTAGTGGAGGCAGGAAACGACCCTCAGCTAGAAACCGGAGGCTGTGACATTTTATGTGGCGCAGCCCCTCGCTACACCCGCTAGGAAGGCATCACATAGGGTCAGGGAAACTGGCGCCAAGTTTACCAAGAGGAGGCCCGAGGCAGCCGGACAGAAGGGTTGGTAAGAAAGGCCAGACAAAGGACACACAAAGGGGGTACTGTGAA
The DNA here is from genome assembly GCF_046119375.1 of Phyllobates terribilis. NCBI lineage: Eukaryota > Metazoa > Chordata > Amphibia > Anura > Dendrobatidae > Phyllobates > Phyllobates terribilis. Next base: position 8,684,720 of record NW_027362792.1, read on the forward strand.
GCACTCCAAAGTTATCTGGGAGTTGTCTGAGCCCCTCACCTGATGAGCACAGTACGACGTGGGCAGCCATTACCTGCAGACGTGGTGTGGATAATAAGAACTGTAAGTAAAGGCCCTGGACTGCATCACTGACTCCGTGTCGTTACTGCTGCTGCCCTGCACCATCACCCCCATCCTCCGCATACACTGCCCTGAGGCTATACTCCTCCCGTGGGGAGTTATGCTACGCTCTGCTGCACCCACAACACCAGCCTCAGCGGTCTGCCCTGCAGCGGCGGTTCACTCTGACCGCAATCCACGGGTGGCGTAGTCGGACATTTAAACATCAAAACCACATAAATAGTTCCGCCACTGGTTTGACCACCCTGAGCCACGGAACCGGGTCACCGCCACGAAGACTACAACCACCAGCATCCACCAAAAAGGGTCCGGCTCCGGGTGTCCCAAGGCCCAGGGGGTGCATCAGAACATTTTCATCACCTTTCACAATCACCAATGGGACAAGGCAGGGATGTCCTCTGTCCCCTCTCTTATACATCCTATTGACGGAGCACCTGCTCTCATCAATTCGCCATAACCCCAATATTAGGTGGATTGAGGTGGGAGGCACCGAGTACAAGTGCTCTCTATTTGCTGATGATGTCCTAGTATATATCACTCAATCACTTATATCCATCCATGCTGTTATGGCTGAAATAGATCACTTTGTTACATGGTCAAATTTTAAAATTAATGCAGCGAAGTCTGAGGCCCTCGATGTCTCCCTCCCCAAATCCATATAGGATTCCATCCAGTCCAACTTTCCCTTTGCCTGGCCCTCACAGGGTATCAAATACTTAGGAATTCCTATTCATAGAGACCTCTCCCATCTATGTTATCTTAATTTTGGGCCCTTTATTGAACAACTCCATACAGACCACGGTTGGCAAGTTAGAACTGTAAGATTCACTACGTGAACCACTGGTGTTTTGTGGAAAAGCACATGTACACTGTGTTCCAAATTATTATGCAAAAAGTGTTTAGGAGTGATAAGGGAAGAATTTGTTTGTTTGTCAGTTAAACTCATTGATGGTGATGTGTGTCAGGGCTCTTTATATCACTGTAAGCAATTACAGACACCTGTGCTAATTAGTTTGGCAGGTGTGTCCAATGAAAGGCAAGACTACTTAAGAAGGCTGTCTCACATTATTAAGCAGCCTACATTTTCTGCCAAAATGGGAAAGAAAAAGGATGTGTCGGCTGCTGAGAAGCAACAAATTGTGGAGTGTTTAGGTCAAGGCATGACTACAATCAACATTGTGCGATGATCAGGATGAAGTGTCTTGGCAATCAAGAAGTATGTAGCTGATTCACAGTACACACGTGTGCGTGCTGATAAGGGCAAATTGAGGACTCTTTCCTACAGGCAATTACGTCAGGTTAAAAGAGCAGCGGCAAAAAAGCCTTGTCATAGCAGCAGACAAGTTTTTGAAGCTGCTGGTGCCTCCAACGTCCCCCGAACAACAAGATGCAGGGTCCTTCAGAGGTTTGCAGCTGTGCATATGCCATCCTGTCGACTGTTAAAGACGGGAGGGGATCTCACTTCTTCTCAGGTAGACAAAAGAGATTACCTATATAGATTTCCTATAGGAATGACGCTTCAAATAAGACACTCACTACAGACTGTCTCAAGAGAATGATTCTGTTTATTTTAAGATGTAATATAATTATATACCCCAATCAACGTGGGTTGTGCTTTGATACATGCGTATGAGATGATGTAAGTAATATGTTATCTTTGGCGCAGAATAATTAAATAACAGGTGCTTGTCAATACATCTGCAGGATATTCATGATGTATGATACTCCCAACATCCTTTCTCACTGATAGTACTGAATACAGTCCAGGTCATGGTGAACTTAGGGAGTTTCCTGGTGGTGATATATTGGGACTTTATTTTGTGTACAGACATAGGACAAGTATGATAATTATAAACCAATGAGCGGAGGGCGCAGCCTGGATTGGACCTTGTTCCCGACTAGGTGTCGGGGGTTGTATGACATGAGATCTGCTTCTGATCACTACCTGATCAGTCTCATCATCATCGGGAATTAAAAGGGGATGATGTCTCTCACTAGTTCTCAACCAGGCTGCAACCTGTGCTCCGTAATCATGCTTATCAATCCATTGTGAATGTTCCTGACTAAACCGTTTCCATCTCTCAGCATCTAGGCATCCCTTGGCTGGCATACCAGCCCTTTTCAATATCTTTGTTGCATCTTTTACAGCTGCCCTGCCATGCTCCATTCTCACCAGATCACACATGGTGCACCTCGGATCCTTGTTCCTTGATCTGGAGATTCGAGCACCCATAACAGGATTTGTCAAGGGTTGCGATCCCTATCTTCAGTATCCTGCTATATAATCAGCTGGGTCAACCAGTCAGATACGTTAGCTGGTTACCCCTGATTCAATCAGCTGGGTCAACTGGTCAAGTACGTTAGCCAGTTACCCCTGATTCGAGGGCCTTAAGCTGAACTGCAACTCTTTGCTCTGCTCTGATGCTGAGACAAGTTCGTCTAAACAAATAAATGTAGACTATTATAAACAAAAACCGTTCCAAAAACAATCGCTATATATTCTTCATACATCTGGGTCAGAGTCCTCACTTGAAGAATATCCTACGTCTATTCCTGAGTCCGTGCCAATATTGGCAAGATAATTATTATGAGTAATAATATCCTGTCACACAGGCATATACCATCTGTTTTCTATAATATACTGCCACTCTTTACCTATAGTGTGTGGATGTGGAACAATATGGCAGGGAAAACTCGGTATATAACGTTACTTCTCCTATACTGGTGTGCACTTACAGGGTACAAATGTATCCTTTCCAGAAACGAAGCAGTATCCCTACCATGAGGCTTTCGCTTTCTCACTACTGTAACCGAGCACAAACACTTTTCACAAGTCATGTATGCTTTTGCAGCCTATCAATTATTCATTTCTCTTAATCACCACTTCAGTCATTAACACCTCCTCATTCTCCACCACAGCACTTCTCGTACTCCAATTCCTATTAAAATTTTCTAGGGCAACTGGGCAAAATAACTTTATATCCTGTGAATCCTGGATTCTATTTATTGCTCTAGCTGAATCAATATCACAATATTCATAAATGGTATAAGGTTCAACAAAACAATGACTGTTAATATTCACATATACTAACGTAAGGAATGTATTATCTTCCTCTCGTAGCCCCCTAACCTTCAGATTCCACACTAATCTCGCAGCTTCCTAAAATGCGTGACAGCTCCATTGTTGTATTTGCTAACCAGAGTACTACACTCGCATTCAGCACACGTCATCTAATCACTTATATCTCGTACATTTTTGCTATAATAAGCATGAACTTAACACAGTTACACTTAGTATGAACGTTAGTTAAGTTGGAAGCAGCAATGATTGGGGATTAGCTGAGGTAGAAGTACTATATATATATTATATGAAATAGTTAATGCATGCAAAAGTGCAGAAATACGATATAGTATTTGAATTAGTAATTTTTCCAGTTATGTGAAATATTTAGTAATAATATATATATTAAAGGAAATTAATAATAATAATAATAATAAAATTGCTACCTGAGGGTTTCCCGTTCAAGATCCCCGGAGACTGACCTAGGTCGACCCCACCTCTCCCGGAGAGAAATTTGCTCAGAGTGTTAAGGCCACTCACTTACCCGGCCGGGGTTTGTTTCTGTTCGGGATAGGGGTAAAGCTGTTGTTCAGTCTCAGATGAAATTAAAAGGAAAAAAAATAGATCTCGCTGAAGGGCCTACAGCTGTTAAAGACGGGAGGGGATCTCACTTCTTCTCAGGTAGACAAAACAGATTACCTATATAGATTTCCTATAGGAATGACACTTCAAATAAGACACTCACTACAGACTGTCTCAAGAGAATGATTCTGTTTATTTTAAGATGTAATATAATTATATACCCCAATCAACGTGGGTTGTGCTTTGATACATGCGTATGAGATGATGTAAGTAATATGTTATCTTTGGCGCAGAATAATTAAATAACAGGTGCTTGTCAATACATCTGCAGGATATTCATGATGTATGATACTCCCAACATCCTTTCTCACTGATAGTACTGAATACAGTCCAGGTCATGGTGAACTTAGGGAGTTTCCTGGTGGTGATATATTGGGACTTTATTTTGTGTACAGACATAGGACAAGTATGATAATTATAAACCAATGAGCCAATTCTTATAAAGGTCATGAGAACACTACAAGAAAATAGAACAAACAAAAGTATTGCTAAATAAGGATTATCTAACTGAAAAACAAGTCTTCTTAAAGGCAATGATTCGAAGCTGACCCATTATTTTAACACGACCTCCTCAATCCACTTCACACAAGCAGAAATGGCTCCAGTGTGCCAAACATTACATGAAGACTGATTTCAAAACTGTTTTGTTCACGGATGAGTGCCGTGCAGCGCTCGATGGTCCAGATGGATGGAGTGGAGGATGGCTGGTTGATGGACACCCCACGCAAACACGGCTACAGCGCCAACAAGGAGGAGGTGGAGTAATGTTTTGGGCTGGAATCATGGGGAGAGAGATTGTCGGCCCCTTTAGGATCCCTGAAGGCGCTAAAGATGAACTCCATAATGTATGTGGATTTTCTCAAACAGCACTTCCTGCCATGGTTCAAGAAGAAGAACCGTGTATTTCACAGCAAGATCATTTTTTTGCATGATAATGCACCATCTCATGCTGCACATAAAATATCTGCATCTCTGGCTGATATGGGCATAAAAGGGGACAAACTTATGGTGTGACCCCCATTCTCCCCTGACCTCTATCCCATTCAGAACCTCTGGAGCATCATCAAAAGGAGTGTCTATGATGGCGGGAGGCAGTTCACATCTAAGCAACAGCTCTGGGAGGGTATTCTGTCCTCATGCAAAACAATTGAAGCAGAAACCATCCAAAACCTGACAAATTCAATGGACGAGAGAGTTCAGAAGCTCCTTTCGAACAAGGGGTCCTATGTGAAAATGTAACATCACCTAGAATAAAGTTTTGAGTTGAAAACTGTTTGATTTCAGTTTCTAATAACCTGCTAATGCTTATAATTTCAAAAATGACCATTTTTTTGGTCTTTATTAAAATGAAAAGGTTGATCGAAAAGTTTGGGGGATCTAAGGGTGTGGCAACCCAGTAGTCATGATTACTTCGAATTCTGACAATATGAGGGTCATGTTGCAGGTAGTGCAGCAAGAAGGCACTTATGTGTCTTGCGCATCTCGGAGCCCCAAAATTATTTTCCGGGCTAGATGCAGCTAAAAATTATTAATAATTTTAAATCTGGTGGAGCTTAGTATAGATGGCCTATTAGGATCAGTGCTGCACACTGCTACAAAGCCCAAATTATTTTCCAGTCAAGATACAGATAAACATGATTAGTAATTTTAAATCTGGTGGAGCTTATTATAGATGGCCTAATAGAATCAGTGCTGCACACTGCTACAAAGCCAAATTTATTTTCCAGCCAAGATACAGATAAACATGATTAGTAATTTGAAAGCTTAACACGGTTGGTAGGGTGATTTTAACCAATCATCAAGCTTTTACTCTCCCCAGTATGATACAGGGGTAGAAAAGTCATTTCGGATCCATGATTTGTTCATCTTTATGAACGTGAGTCTGTCTACATTATCAGTGGAGAGCCGCGTGCGCTTATCTGTCAGCACACCACCAGCAGCGCTGAACACACGTTCAGACAGAACGCTGGCTGCGGGGCATGACAAGATCTCCAAGGCGTAAGTGGCTAGCTCCGGCCATTTATCCAGATTGGAAGCCCAAAAAGAGCAAGGGTCCAGTGACACAGTCATGGCTTCAATGTTTACTTGGAGATACTCCTGTACCATCGTCTCTAGGCGTTGACTATGTGTCAGACTTCTTGTCTCCTGTGGCCTTGCAAAGGATGGGCTAAAAAAGTGGTGAAATGATTCCGCAAAATTGATGTTACCAGCAGATACTGTGGTTCTGTTACGGTTTGAGTGCTGAACACTTGACGGTCCCACGGTTGGCAAGTTGGAACTGTGAGATTCACTACGTGCACCACTGGTGTTTTGTGGAAAAGCACATGTAAGATTCTGCAACAGTCTCTGCTGATACTCCTGCATGCGTGCATCCCTTTCTATGGCAGGAATAATTTCTGCAAATTTACTTTTGTACCGGGGATCTAACAGTGTGGCAACCCAGTAGTCAGGATTATTTCTAATTCTCACAATTCGAGGGTCATGTTGCAGGTAGTGCAGCAAGAAGGCACTCATGTGTGTTGCGCATCCAGGAGTACCAAGTCCCTGTTGTGTTGGTGGCGAGGTAACAATCATGCTTCCTTCCTCTGTCCTCTCCCCCCAACCTCGCACAACAGAAATGTGATCAAGGTCTCCCTCATCTGTTGAGTCTTCCATCAGTTCGTCCTCCACTTCTTCCTGGGCTCCTGCACCTTCCTCACTAGTTTGGCTGCAACCATGCGCCCTGGTAAAACCATCTCCCCCACCCTCACATGCCTGCCGCCTTGGTGCTGCCGACCGTCTGGACCTTGCAGATGTTAGCCCTTCCGCATACAACTCCTCCTCCTCTACTTCCTCCACCTCCTCTTGTGCCACCACCTGACTCCGAATTCTGTTTAACATGTGCTCCAGCATGTAAATCACCGGAATAGTCATGCTGATAATGGCATCGTCAGCACTAAACATCTTCGTCGCCATTTCAAAACTGTGCAGAAGGGTGCATAGGTCCCTGATCTGAGACCACTCCTCCAGCGTGATTTGCCCCACCTCTGGATCTCGTTGGCCCAGGCTATACGTCAGAACGTATTGCACCAGGGCTTGTCGGTGCTGCCACAGTCGCTGCAACATGTGCAGAGTTGAATTCCACTGGGTAGGCACATCGCATTTTAGCCGGTGAAGTGGCAGGCCCAACGACTTCTGTAGAGATGTAAGTCACTGAGCTGCGGGATGCGAACGGCGGAAGTGAGCACACAGCGACCGTGCCCTCTGCAGAAGGCCATATAGTCTGGGATAGTGGGCTAAAAATTGCTGGACAAACAGGTTCAACACGTGAGCCATACATGGCACGTGTGTGACATTGCCCCGGCGAAGGGCCGCACCCAGGTTTGCAGCATTGTCGCACACGGCCTTCCCTGGTTTCAGGTCCAGTTGAGACAACCATTCATGAAATTGGTTCTCCAGAGCAGACCACAACTCCTCAGCTGTGTGACTCACATTTCCCAGACATTTCAAAGTAAAAACCGCCTGATGACGTTGAGCCCTACTGCCAGCATAGTAAGGAGGTGTGCAGGATCCCTTCTGCACAGTTAGAAAGCTTGTGGCATGACCAGACAGGCTTTGGGTGCAGGTGGAAGACCGAGAGGAGGTTGAGGAGGCAGAAGCAGTGGAGGAACTTTGACATAAAGAGGATTGACGCACAACTCATGGGGACGGCAAGACTTGGACAGCAGACCCTTGTCCTGCTGTCACCATAGTTACCCAGTGCCCAGTCAGCGACATGTAACGCCCCTGTCCATGCCTACTCGTCCAAGTGTCTGTGGTGAAATGCACCCTGTCACACACAGAGTTTCTCAAAGAAGCGGTGATGTTGTGTGCGACATGCTGGTGGAGCGCAGGCACACCTTTCTTTGAGAAGTAGTGCCGACTGGGCATCTGGTACTGGGGCACTGCGACGGACATAAGGTCTCGAAAATCCTCTGTGTCCACCAGGCGGAAAGGCAGCATTTCTGTAGCCAAGAGCTTGCAGATGGTGAAATTCAACCTCTTAGCTTTCTCATGGCTAGGAGGAAATGGTCTTTTACTTGTCCACATCTGAGGGACCGAGGGCTGGCTATTGTGCTTAGACGGGGTTGATAAGGGTGTCCCCGGCATATTGCCGGTCTGTGAGGAAGATGCAGGCGGACATGTTAGGTTGCCTTGATCCAAAGGTGGTGCTATCGATGTCGGACAGCGCTCAACACCAGCTGGTGTTACCACCTCCATAGAAAATGATGACCTGCCAATCACGCTGGCTGTTGCGGGTAAAGAGGTGGCAGGTCTGCGCCCCAAAACAGGTGTGACTGCTGTCCCCCCAGTCACAGAGGATGAAGAGGCCGCGGATGCACAAGATATGGCAGACGGTGGTTGGCCCGGCCGGCTAGGCCGCATTGTAGCACACTGAGCTTCCCACTGCAACTTATGCTTCATGTCCATGTGCCGGTTCATGCATGAAGTACTCAAACTATGTATTTTTTGGCCTCTACTTAGCTTTTGCTGACAAATGTTACAGATAACACGAGTTGGGTCATCTTTATCGATCTGAAAAAATGCCCAGGCTATGCAAGGCTTAGCACCCATGCGACCTGAAGAGCCACCACGACTTGTGGTGAGAGGCAGAGTTGTGTTTGAGAATGCAGTTGTTGACATGCTTCCAGTACTACGTCTCTGTCCAGGAAGGCGCAACCTGACCTCGTCGTCACTAGCATCTTCCTCCACCTCCTCTGCTGACCTCATCTCTTGGCTGACTGTGACTCATACTCAGACGGGCAGCTGGAGATTTGGGAGCTGTGAGGAAGCAATTGCGATTGGGGTGACACCTTTGAGGACTGGAGTATTTGTGATGTTGAAGTTGATGTGGAGGAGAGCCCACTTAAATGAGCACTTGATATCCGCTGAAGCACCTGCTGTTTTTGTGCCTCATATGGAATTTGTAGCGATTGGCGTGGCAGTAAGAAAGGGATCTTATCACTTTGTCCGCTAAAAGAAGTAGACATTTTAGTTTGGCTGGAAGATGTTCTTTCTTCTGCAGATGTTACTGTTGCTTTAACACCTACCCCAAGGACACAACCTTTTTTCCCCTTCCCAACACGCCTATTCCCCTTTCCACCAGCAGCAGGCCTTTTTCCACTCATTTTGGTGGTTAACAAATTCACAACTCTGCAGTTGTTTGCACAAAAAAACAATGGATGGGAACCGAGCAGAGCTGAGTGGTCAAACTGTGGTATTAGGCCAAAACTATTGGCTGGGTTAGATGCAGAAAAAAATTATATTCAATTTGCAACCTGATGGAGGTTAGTATAGATGGACTAATAGAAAAAGTCCCACACACAGCTAGAAGCCCAAATATTTTTTCAGAGGTAGATGCAGAAAAAAATTGTATTCAGTTTGCAACCTGATGGAGGTCAATATAGATGGACTAATAGAACAAGTCCTACACACAGCTAGAAGCCCAAATATTTTTTCAGAGGTAGATGCAGACAAAAAATTATTTTGAATTTGCAACCTGATGGAGGTCAGTATAGGTGGACTAATAGAACAAGTCCCACATACTGCTAGAAGGCCAAATATTTTTTCAGATATAGATGCAGAAAAAAATTATATTCAGTTTGCAACCTGATGGAGGTCAGTATAGATGGACTAATAGAACAAGTCCCACACACAGCTAGAAGCCCAAATATTTTTTCAGAGGTAGATGCAGAAAAAAATTATATTCAGTTTGCAACCTGATGGAGGTCTGTATAGATGGATTAATAGAACAAGTCCCACACACAGCTAGAAGGCCAAATATTTTTTCAGAGGTAGATGCAGAAAAAAAATATATTCAGTTTGCAACCTGATGGAGGTCAGTATAGATGGACTAATAGAGAAAGTTCCACACACTGCTAGAAGGCCAAATATTTTTTCAGAGCTAGATGCAGACAAAAAATTTTTTTTAATTTGCAACCTGATGGAGGTCAGTATAGATGGACTAATAGAGAAAGTCCCACACACTGCTAGAAGGCCAAATATTTTTTCAGAGCTAGATGCAGATATAAATTATTTTTAATTTGCAACCTGATGGAGGTCAGTATAGATGGACTAATAGAGAAAGTCCCACACACAGCTAGAAGCCCAAATATTTTTTCAGAGGTAGATGCAGAAAAAATTATATTCAGTTTGCAACCTGATGGAGGTCTGTATAGATGGATTAATAGAAAAAGTCCCACACACAGCTAGAAGCCCAATATTTTTCAGAGGTAGATGCAGAAAAAAAACATATTCTGTTTGCAACCTGATGGAGGTCAGTATAGATGGACTAATAGAGAAAGTCCCACACACTGCTAGAAGGCCAAATATTTTTTCAGAGCTAGATGCAGACAAAAAATTATTTTTAATTTGCAACCTGATGGAGGTCAGTATAGATGGACTAATAGAGAAAGTCCCACACACAGCTAGAAGGCCAAATATTTTTTCAGAGGTAGATGAAGATAAAAATTATTTTTAATTTGCAGCCTGATGGAGGTCAGTTTAGATGGACTAATAGAGAAAGTTCCACACACAGCTAGAAGGCCAAATATTTTTTCAGAGGTAGATGCAGATAAAAATTATTTTTAATTTGCAGCCTGATGGAGGTCAGTATAGATGGACTAATAGAGAAAGTCCCACACACTGCTAGAAGGCCAAATATTTTTTCAGAGCTAGATGCAGACAAAAAATTATTTTTAATTTGCAACCTGATGGAGGTCAGTATAGATGGACTAATAGAGAAAGTCCCACACACTGCTAGAAGGCCAAATATTTTTTCAGAGCTAGATGCAGATATAAATTATTTTTAATTTGCAACCTGATGGAGGTCAGTATAGATGGACTAATAGAGAAAGTCCCACACACTGCTAGAAGGCCAAATATTTTTTCAGAGGTAGATGCAGAAAAAAATTATATTCAGTTTGCAACCTGATGGAGGTCAGTATAGATGGACTAATAGAACAAGTCCCACACACAGCTAGAAGGCCAAATATTTTTTCAGAGGTAGATGCAGATAAAAATTATTTTTAATTTGCAGCCTGATGGAGGTCAGTTAAGATGGACTAATAGAGAAAGTCCCACACACTGCTAGAAGGCCAAATATTTTTTCAGAGCTAGATGCAGACAAAAAATTATTTTGAATTTGCAACCTGATGGAGGTCAGTATAGATGGACTAATAGAGAAAGTCCCACACACTGCTAGAAGGCCAAATATTTTTTCAGAGCTAGATGCAGACAAAAAATTATTTTTAATTTGCAACCTGATGGAGGTCAGTATAGATGGACTAATAGAGAAAGTCCCACAGACAGCTAGAAGGCCAAATATTTTTTCAGAGCTAGATGCAGAAAAAAATTATATTCAGTTTGCAACCTGATGGGGGTCAGTATAGATGGACTAATAGAACAAGTCCCACACACAGCTCGAAGGCCAAATATTTTTTCAGAGGTAGATGCAGATAAAAACTATTTTTAATTTGCAGCCTGATGGAGGTCAGTATAGATGGACTAATAGAGAAAGTCCCACACACTGCTAGAAGGCCAAATATTTTTTCAGAGCTAGATGCAGACAAAAAAATATTTTGAATTTGCAACCTGATGGAGGTCAGTATAGATGGACTAATAGAGAAAGTCCCACACACTGCTAGAAGGCCAAATATTTTTTCAGAGCTAGATGCAGATATAAATTATTTTTAATTTGCAACCTGATGGAGGTCAGTATGGATGGACTAATAGAGAAAGTCCCACACACTGCTAGAAGGCCAAATATTTTTTCAGAGCTAGATGCAGAAAAAAATTATATTCAGTTTGCAACCTGATGGAGGTCTGTATAGATGGATTAATAGAACAAGTCCCACACACAGCTAGAAGCCCAAATATTTTTTCAGAGGTAGATGCAGAAAAAAATTATATTCAGTTTGCAACCTGATGGAGGTCTGTATAGATGGATTAATAGAACAAGTCCCACACACAGCTAGAAGCCCAATATTGTTTCAGAGGTAGATGCAGAAAAAAAAAATATATTCAGTTTGAAACCTGATGGAGGCCAGTATAGATGGACTAATAGAGAAAGTCCCACACACTGCTAGAAGGCCAAATATTTTTTCAGAGCTAGATGCAGACAAAAAATTATTTTTAATTTGCAACCTGATGGAGGTCAGTATAGATGGACTAATAGAGAAAGTCCCACACACTGCTAGAAGGCCAAATATTTTTTCAGAGCTAGATGCAGAAAAAAATTATATTCAGTTTGTAACCTGATGGAGGTCAGTATAGATGGACTAATAGAACAAGTCCCACACACAGCTAGAAGGCCAAATATTTTTTCAGAGGTAGATGTAGATAAAAAATATTTTTAATTTGCAGCCTGATGGAGATCAGTATAGATGGACTAATAGAGAAAGTCCCACACACTGCTAGGAGGCCAAATATTTTTTCAGAGCTAGATGCAGACAAAAAAGAATTTTGAATTTGCAACCTGATGGGGGTCAGTATAGATGGACTAATGGAGAAAGTCCCACACACTGCTAGAAGGCCATATATTTTTTCAGAGCTAGATGCAGACAAAAAATTATTTTTAATTTGCAACCTGATGGAGGTCAGTATAGATGGACTAATAGAGAAAGTCCTACACACTGCTAGAAGGCCAAATATTTTTTCAGAGCTAGAAGCAGATATAAATTATTTTTAATTTGCAACCTGATGGAGGTCAGTATAGATGGACTAATAGAGAAAGTCCCACACACTGCTAGAAGGCCAAATATTTTTTCAGAGCTAGATGCAGAAAAAAATTATATTCAGTTTGCAACCTGATGGAGGTCAGTATAGATGGACTAATAGACAAGTCCCACACACTGCTAGAAGGCCAAATATTTTTTCAGAGCTAGATGCAGCTAAAAATTATTTTTAATTTGCAGCCTGATGGAGGTCAGTATAGATGGGCTAATAGAATGATGCTATGCCCAAAAGATTTTACTTCACTAGGTGCAGTAAAAAAATTGGTATTCTATACACAGGTGGTATATCTTGCAACGCAGATAGGCTACTCCACTGACTAACACACTCTGCAATAGGCCAAAAAGGATTAGCTTTGCTAGATTCAGCCAAATGCTGTGAAAAAAACTTGCACAGCACTGGCACAGACCTGCCTGGCAAAAACTGATAGGAACTGATGTAACCTAGTCCTGAAAAGGACTGCAATTACAATTAGTCTTTACTCCCACAATCTATCTATTTAAGAGCACAGACCTGCCTTATAAAAGTCGTAGGAAATGCTGTAACCTAGTCCTTAAAAGGACTGCAATCACAACTATTCCCTACTCCCAAGCTATCTGTAGATTTGTGCGAAAATTGGCTTGAAAGTAACAAGGTATAGCGCACACAGCAACAGCGGTGCCGTCTAACACGCAGCTGCAGCAGTGAGAACATGGTGGCGACGGGGAAAATGGCTTGGTCTTATAGGGCAAGGACATGTGACATACACTGCCAATGACACATGCCCTTGCTTGTGTGAAAAAAAGCACTTCGCTCCGTGTGTGCGCTGCTGATAGGCTGACAAATTGCACTTCCCCACTGTAAATGCGGGAAAGAGAAAAAAAAATGGAGATCTTCATTATTCCTGCAGAGATCCATCCCCTGCCCCTCCCCCCACCCCGCTGTACACTCAAACTGCGTATTAACATTAATTTTCATCATTACTGAGAAAAAATCCAGTTATGATTTTGGTGCACGAACAGTTATCGAACATAACCTCGAACAGCCGAATTTTTCTCAAATCGTTCGTGTTCGCCGAACGGCTCGAACACCGACCAAAACAGCTCGAATTTGAGATTGGCGAACAGTTCGAGTCGAACAATGTTCATCTCTATTCGTAATTTCTCGTCCATGGTTAAGCCTCTCACAGACATGACTAAAAAGGGGACGGATTTTTCTAGGTGGTCTGACAAGGCTTGTCAAGCATTCTCCTCCTTGAAAAAATGTTTTGCCTCGGCACCCATACTCATTCAACCTGATGCGTCACAGCCATTCATTGTAGAGGTAGACGCTTCCGAGGTAGGGGTGGGAGCTGTATTGTCACAAGGTTCGTCCCCTGGTAAGTGGCATCCGTGCGCCTTTTTCTCTAAAAAATTGTCGTCCGCTGAGAGGAATTACGATGTCGGCAATAGGGAACTCTTGGCCATTAAGTTAGCTTTTGAGGAGTGGCGCCATTTTTTAGAGGGGGCAGTCCATCCGGTCACCGTCATCACCGATCACAAGAACCTGCTATATCTGGAGTCTGCAAAACGTCTGAATCCCAGACAAGCTAGGTGGTCATTGTTTTTTACCAGGTTTAATTTTGTCGTTACATATCGTCCTGGGTCAAAAAATGTAAAGGCGGATGCCTTATCTCGTAGTTTCCCTGGGGCCGGGAATACGGACGACCCGATTCCTATCCTTCAGGAGGGGGTGGTGTTTTCGGCAGTATGCTCTGAGCTTGAGGAGGAGGTATTGGAGGCTCAGGGGGACGCCCCTGTTGGACCTCCGGGGAGACTGTTTGTTCCAGATCAGTTGCGACAAAAGGTGATCGAGGCACACCATAACTCAGTTTTTGCAGGACACCTGGGGAGTAAAGCAATTGTGGATCTCCTCTCGCGTCGGTTTTGGTGGCCTAACTTACATAAGGAGGTGGTAACTTTTGTCGCGTCCTGTGGGGTTTGTGCGCGCTCTAAGACCTCACATACCCGTCCGTCTGGGGCCCTCTTACCTTTGAAGATCCCGGAGCGTCCTTGGACTCATCTGTCTATGGACTTTATTACGGACCTCCCTCCGTCTTCGGGTAAAACGGTCATACTCGTTGTAGTGGACAGGTTCAGCAAGATGGCACATTTTATCGCTCTTCCTGCTCTTCCCAATGCTAAAACTCTTGCGCAGGTGTTCATTGGGGAGATTGTGAGGCTTCACGGGGTACCCTCCGAGGTGGTGTCAGATCGGGGGTCTCAGTTTGTGTCCAAATTCTGGAAGGCGTTTTGTACACGGCGGGGGATGCATTTATCGTTCTCATCGGCTTTTCATCCTCAGACCAATGGTCAGACGGAACGTATGAACCAGAGCTTGGAGACATATCTCCGGTGTTTTGTGTCAGAGAACCAGGAGGACTGGGCTTCTTTCTTACCTCTGGCAGAGTTTGCTCTTAATAATAGGCGGAGCGAGTCCACTGGTAAGTCCCCGTTTTTTGGGGCATATGGTTTTCACCCCCAGTTTTGTACTTTCAGTAGGGGGGGCTCTTCGGGGGTTCCTGAGGAGGAACGATTTTCCTCATCACTCGCTTCAGTATGGAGAGGGGTGCTGAAGAATCTGAATACTATGGGGAACCGATACAAACGTATGGCTGATAGGAGGAGAGTGTCTGGTCCGGACCTAAGTGTGAACGATCGGGTATGGTTGTCTACCAGGAATATAAAACTTAAGGTTCCCTCCTGGAAACTGGGTCCCAGGTTCATCGGGTCATACAGGATCAGTTCTATAATTAATCCGGTGGCATTCCGTCTTGACCTCCCCCTTCCGTTTAAAATTCACAACGTGTTCCACAGATCATTGCTTAAGAGGTATGTGGCGCCGGTGGTACCGTCACCTCTACCTCCCCCTCCAGTGGTGGTCAATGGTAACTTGGAGTTCCAGGTATCGAGGGTCATAGATTCACGCTTTAATCGCCGGTCCCTTCAGTACCTGGTACATTGGAAGGGGTATGGTCCTGAGGAGAGGATGTGGGTTCCTGCGTCGGATATTAACGCAGACCGATTAGTTCGGGCCTTCCACACGACTCACCCGGATAAACCTGGCCCTGAGGGTCCGGAGGCCCCTCGTAGAAGGGGGGGTACTGTCACGGGTGTGTCGCCACGAAGATCGTCACGATTACACAGCCTGACTTCTCGCAGCTGAGTTTTTGGTGCTTTGTGTTTTTCGGCAGTGAGGGAGTTAACTCTCTCTCTCTCTGTGCTAGACGCCTCGCCCAGCTGCAATCAATGTTGCTGTAGTGGAACTCCTTCAAATGCCTGCCGGTCTGTTAGGGAAGTGTCAGTGAAAGCATTTCATGCAAACTAACAGAGCGGATCGTGGTATTTGGAGTTTCAGAGCTAAGTGTATTTGGAGTGTTTTTTCCCTTCCTCGCTTTATCATTTATCTCCTTTCCCGTTGGTGTTCCCTCTGTTGTAGTTGTGCAGCTTTTGTATGCAAGGTGGTTTTGGTTTTACCCTTGTACTGTCTCGTTCGTCTAAGTACTGAGTGTGGGCATATTATTACCTGTCCCCTTTTGTTGTGATCAGGGCTCCTTCTCAGGACTAGATTACTTAGGTGCAGGGATCCTCAGGAGGTAGGGGTTACGCTGGCGGCCTGAACCTCTGTACCTTCAACAGTACCTCCAGGTAGAGGGATTAGTCAGGGCCCCAGCTTAGGGTCAGCTTAGGCCCCCTACCTCCAGTACACAGAGACAGCGTGACAGACACACCTGGACACTGCAAGGCTCGGTGCCCTGGAACAGAGATGGATGGCCCGCCTGTCCAACATTGAATTCACCATCAAATACCGGGCAGGACGCTCAAATGCCAACGCGGATGCCCTGTCTAAAATGCCGAACTTACCGGACGTAGGGGAAGATCCAGAAGATCTGGAAGAAGTTGAGCTCCCTGCTTTCCACCGTCATGGGATTACCCTGTATTCCCACGGTGTGAAGGACAGGCGCTCCGTGACGTTCAATCCCTTGCCCCACTATAAATGGGCGGAGACGTAAGACAGTGATCCCGCAATCCATTTGGTGAAGGAAATGCTGACCCAGGCCGATGCCCGTCTTGACCCAGATGCTCCGGAGGAGACCAATCAACTGTGGAAGGAGAAAAGTAAGCTGTTCCTCTACAGGGAGAAGCTGTGCCGGAGAATGGTTAACTCTCGAACACATGAGATGAACAGGCAGGTAGTGGTCCCAAGACGAGTCGCGGCTATGGTTCTGGAGGCATACCACAACGGAGCAGGGCATTTCGGATGGAAGAAGCTGGAGTTCTTGTTGCGTGAACGGTTCTACTGGGTAGGCATGAGAGGAGCCATCAAGAGGTGGTGCAGAGACTGTGGCCCGTGCCACCTGAGAAGAAAAGACCGAGCCAGCCAGAAGACTCCCCTGCAGCCCATCATCACCAGACAGCCACTGGAACTGGTAGCCCTGGACCATGTGAAACTGGCTCCAAGCAGATCTGGGTATGTCTACGCCCTCACAATCGTAGATCATTACTCCCGGTTCCTGGTGGTGGTCCCGGTCAAGGACGTAACGGCTCAAACAGCAGCTAGAGCCTTCCAGCAGCACTTCTGCCGTCCACACGGGTACCCGGACCAAGTGTTGACAGACCAAGGACCAGCCTTCGAAGCGGAGGTCTTCCAGGAGTTCTGCTACCTGTATGGCTGCAAGAAGATAAGAATAACGCCCTATCACCCTCAAACCAATGGACTCTGTGAGAAGATGAACCAGGTGGTGATAGATCTGCTAAAAACATTGCCCCTGGAAGAACGCAGTCTGTGGCCTGAGAAACTGCCCGATCTGCTGGACCTGTATAACCACATCCCTGTAGGTTCCACCAACTGTAGGCTTACCTAATGAGAGCAAGACCTGGTAAGCTGCCTTTTGACCTGGATATGGGAGTCCTGACGCCTGAGGACACCTCGCCAGAGGCAGACTGGGATACAGAACGGCAGCAGCAGTATCGGAAAGTACAGGAGAGCATCGAGCGAAGTCTGTCTCAAGCTAGAGAAAGGCAAGAGAAGGCTTATAACCAGTATGCTCCCGCTGTTCCCCTGGTACCTGGAGAGCAGGTCTTGAAGAGGAAGAGGCGGCTCCACAAGTTGGACGACCAGTGGGAAAAGGACCCGTACACCGTACTGCCATCAAGCCATGAGAACCCAAAAATCTGTGTAATCAGTAAGGATGGAGGAGAAACCACAGCCATTGTCTCCAGAGACCACCTGAAGAAGTGTCCCGAGCAGCTGCAAAGCCCTGAAGAAGATCAAGGAAACCCTCAACCCGCAGAGGAAGGGGGAGAAATGATCAGTACCGTACTCGGAGACTTCCCCCGGTCTTGGACACAAGTAAACGGCGCTGTCGTCGTACCCATCCTCACCTTTCTCCAGCCAGCCCTGCAAGTGCCTACAGAGGAACCGGTAGAGCTGGAAGAGCAGCCGGCCCAAGAGGCAGAAGAGTCCACACCAGCAGTACAGGAGGATCAACCTTCTGCTAGTAGTGAGCCTGCCGTGCCCCTAGTGAGCCAAAGAGTGCGCAGACAGCTGCCCAGCTTACCCATAACACCTCCTACACCCTGTAGTGCAGAACCAGTTAGTGAGCTCCGTAGGTCCACTAGAGTCACTAGAGGTCAGATGCCCGCTCTCTGGAGAATCTAAACTAATGCACTGTGAATTTATCTGCTAACTGTTTATGGTTTATGTTTGTTGCCTGTTATTAATTATGTTTCTCAGTTACCCTGCATATTTTTATGGACTAACAGGTTATGGACGCTAGATAACCGGAACAGTTTTGTAGATAGTTGCACCTTGGTGCCTCTTGCGCAGACGGACGCGAAAGAGAAAACCTGTCTGGCGTGGCCTCCTTGCGGCCCAAAGTAGTTAGTCTACCCTTGCAGCCACGCCCAAGGACAATGCAATTGGTTTGCTTTGGACAGGACCCCTACTTCGCTTAAAGCTTTACCTTGGGTGATATGGACACCCGGTTGCGGACACGCCGTGACCTTTAAAGAACTAAAGCTTCTTGTAAATATGTTATTGTATTATTGTTATACCCTGTTATTATGTTTTAAAAATGTGTTTAGTCCCGGAGTACTAAACTTTACTAGGGGGGAATGTGACACCCCAGGGGTCTGGTTGCCACAGTAATAGAGATATTATGTCTGAGAGCAAGTGGGAGGTTTCTCTGGTCAGGAGCCCTAAGCATGCAACACTGCCCGCCCAGACCTGGGAGGGGAGGAATCTGCCCTTATAAACTGGGTCTGGGGCGGGATTAGGTGAGACAGAGACAGAGCCTGCAGAACAAGCAGAGCAGTCAGAGCCTAGAGTGAAGCTGCAGACACAGGAAAAGATACATCAGGAGCTCTGTAGGAGCAGAGGCAGAAGGCCAGGGGCTGTGAGCAGAGATATAGCTCGCCCTGGCTGAAGTTACTAAAACCGGACACAGGAGTCCGAGGCTGTGGGGACTGATATATACCCAGCAGCAGAAACCAGCCGGCAGGGGATTCCAGGTCCTCTGGCCATAGAAGCCCGGAGGCTCAGTCACAAAGAAGGGACCAGCGCCGCCATCCAGGAGCGGAGGCTAACAGAAGGCCCCAAGTCACCAGCCATATGGGTGAGCACCACACGGTATACTCAGGGACGTGGGCTACTTGTAACCGCTGACAGCAAGGTAGCCAGGAAGAGTGCAGATAAACGGGGAGGCCTAAAACTCCACCTGGCCAGGGGAACTCCTGCTTGCTCGCAGACTGACCAGGCCCCTTATACTAGCCAGTACTCCCGGGAGGGTCTGCCTTGTACCATCAGTAAAGACCCTGTACTGCACCTCACGTCTCTGTGATTCCTTGCTGCACCAGCACCATTAGCACTTGGACCCTCACACCATCACTCCCATCATCTCTCACATTAGCTGCCCTGAGGCAATACTTCTCCCGTGGGGAGTTATCCCATACTCGGCTTTGCAAACAACATCAGCCTCAGCAGTCGGCAGCGCAGCGGCAGTCCCCACTGACCGCAATCCACGGGTGGCGTAGTCGGACATTTGCTATACATTAAGACTGCCACTGGTTTGACCACCCTGAGCACGGACCGGGTCACCGCCACACGGAGACTACAACCCCCAACATTCTACATCAGGCCCGGTTTCGGATTCCCCTGCACAACACAGGCCCAGGGAGCGCGTCATGCGCGTCTTTTCAAAAGGAATAAAATGGGGAGGGAAAGGTTAGATTTTAAAAACAAAAATCCAAATGACAATAGCAGAAGCGAGAAAGTCAATGGAACTGGGGATTCCCAGCCAGTCTCCCATGTTGGTACTTGCCCAACCTCAAGCTGCATAGCATCTGCAATCTGACAAGGGCTAGCACATTCAGCTTAGAATGGCCGTTGATGAGCAAATGGCCCATGTGCGCGTCTTTTCAAAAGGAATAAAATGGGGAGGGAAAAGTTAGATTTTAAAGGCAAAAATCCAAATGACAATAACAGCAGCCAAAATGTCAATGGAAGCGGGGATTCCCAGCCAGTCTCCCATGCTGGTACTTGCCCAGCCTCAAGCTGCATAGCGGTTGTGATCTGACAAATGCAGGCACATTCAGCTTTGAATAGCCGTTTACGTGCAAATGTTACATTTGCACGTCTTTTCCAAAGGAATAAAATGGGGAGGGAAAGTTTAGATTTTTAAAATCAAAAATCCAAATGACAATAGCAGCAGCCAAAATGTCAATGGAACCAAGGATTCCCAGCCAACCTCCCATGTCACTACTTCCCAAGCCTCAAGCTGCTTAGCGGCTATGATCTGACGAGGTAGGCACATTCAGCTTAGAATGGCCATTGACTTACAGATGTCACATGTGCACGTCTTTTCAAAAGGAATAAAATGGGGAGGGAAAGGTTATATTTAAAAAAAAAAAAAATCAAAAAATCCAAATGACAATAGCAGCAGCCAAAATGTCAACAGATCCAGGGATTCCCAGCCAGTCTCCCATGCTGGTTCTTGCCCAACCTCAAGCTGCAATCTGTCAAGGGGAGGAACATTCAGCTTAGAATAGCTGTTGACATTTAAATGTCACATGTGCACTTGTTTTCAAAAGGAATAAAATGGGGAGGGAAAGGTTAGATTTTAAAAACAAAAATACAAAAATCCAAATTACAATAGCAGCAGCCAAAATATCAATGAAATCGGGGATTCCCAGCCAGACTACCATGCCAGTACTTGCCCAGCTTCAAGCTGCAATCTGATGAGGGCAGGCACATTCAGCTTAGAATGGCCGTTGATGTGCAGATGTCACATGTGCGCATCTTTTCAAAAGCAATAAAAAGGGGAGGGAAAGGTTAGATTTTAAAAACAAAAATCCAAATGACAATAGCAGCAGCCAAAATGTCAACAGAACCAAGGATTCCCAGCCAATCTCCCATGCCAGTACTTGCCCAGCCTCAAGCTGCGTAGCAGCTGCGATGTGACGATGGCAGGCAAATTTAGTTTAGTATAGCTGTTGACGTGCAAATGTCACATGTGCACGTCTTTTCAAAAGGAATAAAATGGGGACGGAAAGGTTATATTTTAAAAACGCAAATCTAAAAATTCAAATGACAATAGCAACAGCCAAAATGTCAACAGAACCACGGATTCCCAGCCAATCTCCCATGCTTGTACTTGCCCAGCCTCAAGCTGCGTAGTGGCTGCGATCAGACGATGGCAATCACATTCAGCTTAGAATGGCCGTTAACGTGCTGATCTCACATGTGCGCGTCTTTTCAAAAGGAATAAAATGGGGACGAAAAGGTTAAATTTTAAAAATAATAATCCAAAAATCCAAAAATCCAAATGACAATAGCAGCAGCCAAAATGTCAATGGAACCAAGGATTCCCAGCCAGTCTCCCATGCCGGTACTGGCCCAGCCTCAAGCTGCTGTGATCTGATGAGGGAAGGCACATTTGGCGTAGAACGGCCGTTGATGTGTAGATGTCACATGTACAGATATCACATGTGCGCGTCTTTTCAAAAGGAATAATATGGGGAGGAAAAGGTTACATTTTAAAAACAAAAATCCAAATGACAATAGCAGCAGCCAAAATGTTAACAGAATCGGGGATTCCCAGCCAGTCTCCCAGCCGGTACTTGCCCCACCTCAAGCTGCATAGCGGCTGCAATCTGATGAAAGATGGAACATTCCACTTAGAATGGCCGCTAAGGTGCAGATGTCACATGTGCGCGTCTTTTCAAAAGGAATAAAATGGGGAGGGAACGTTAGATTTTAAAAACAAAAATCCAAATGACAATAGCAGCAGCAAAAATGTCAACGGAACCAGGCATTCTAAACTAGTCTCCCATGCCGTTACTCACCCGGCCTCAAACTGCGAAGCTGCTGCGATTTGACAAAGGAAGGCTCATTCAGCTTAGAATGGCCGTTGACATACAGATGTCACATGTACGCGTCTTTTCAAAAGGAATAAAATGGGGAGGGAAAGGTTTGATTTTAAAAACAAAAATCCAAATGACAATAGCAGCAGCCAAAATGTCTACGGAACCAGAGATTCCCAGCAAGTCTCCCATGCCGGTACTTACCCAGCCTCAAGCTGCGTTGCTGCTGCGATCTGATGAGGGCAGGCACATTCAGATTAGAATGGCCACTGATGTACAGATGTCACATGTGCGTGTATTTTCAAAAGGATTAAGATGGGGAGGGAACGTCAGATTTTAAAAACAAAAATCCAAAAATCCAAATGACAATAGCAGCAGCCAAAAAATCAACAGAGCTAGGGATTCCCAGCCAGTCTCCCATGCCAGTACTTGCCCAGCCTCACGCTGCATATCGGCTGCAATCTGACGAGGGCAGGCACATTCAGCTTAGAATGGCCGTTGACATGCTGTTGTCACATGTGCGCGTCTTTTCAAAAGGATTAAGATGGGGAGGGAAAGGTTAGATTTTAAAAACAAAAATCCAAATGACAATAGCAGCAGCCAAAATGTCAATGGAACTGGGGATTCCCAGCCAGTCTCCCATTCCAGGACTTACCCTGACTCAAACTGTGTAGCAGCTGTAATCTGACATGGGCAGTCACATTCAGCTTAGCATGGTCATTAACATCCAGATGTCACATGTGCGTGTCTTTTCAAAAGGAATAAAATGGGGAGAGAAAGGTTAGATTTTAAAAACAAAAATCCAAAAATCCAAATGACAATAGCAGCAGCCAAAATGTTAACAGAACTGGGGATTCCCAACCAGTCTCCCATGCTTGTACTTGCTCAGTCTCAAACTGTGTAGCGGCTGCAATCTGACAAGGGAAGGCACATTCAGCTTAGAATGGCCGTTGTTGTGCAGCTGTCACATGTGCGTGTCTTTTCGAAAGGAATAAAATGAGGAGGGAAAGGTTAGATTTTATAAACAAAAATCCAAATTACAATAGCGGCTGCGAAAATGTCACCAGAACCAGTGACTCCCAGAAAGTCTCACATGATGGTACTTGCCCAGGCTGAAGCTGCATAGCAGCTGCTATATGATGAGGGCAAGCACATTCAGCTTGGAATGGCCATTGACGTGCAGATGTCACATGTGCATGTCTTTTCGAAAGGAATAAAATGGGGAGGGAAAGGTTAGATTTTAAAAACAAAAATCCAAATGACAATAGCAGCAGCCAAATTGTCAATGGATCTGGAGAATCCCAGTAAGTCACCCAAGTCTGTACTAGCCCAGCCTCAAGCTGCATAACGGCTGCAATCTGACAAGAGCAGGTACATTCAGCTTAGAAAGGCTGTTGACGAGCCAATTTCACATGTGCGTGTATTTTCAAAAGGAATTAAATGGGGAGGGAAAGGTTAGATTTTATAAACAAAAATACAAATGACAATAGCAGCAGTGAAAATGGCAACGGGTATTCCCAGCCAGTTTCTCATACCGGTCCTTGCCCAGCCTCAAGCTGCGTAGCGACTGCGATCTGACGAGGGAAGGCACATTCAGTTTAGAATGGCCATCGATGTGCACATGTCACATGTGCGTGTCTTTTCAAAAGGAATAAAATGGGGAGGGAAAGGTTGGATTATAAAAACAAAAATCCAAAAGACAATAGCAGCAACCAAAATGCAATAGAAACGGAGATTCCCAGCCAGTCTCACATGCCAGTAATTGCCCAGTCTCAAGCTGCATAGCAGCTGCGATCTGACAAGGGCAGGCACATATAGTTTAAAATGGCTGTTGACTTGCAGATGTCACATGTGCGCATCTTTTCAAAAGGAATAAAATGGGGAGGGAAAAGTTAGATTTTAAAAACAAAAATCCAAATGACAATAGCAGCATCCAAAATGTCAACAGAATCGGGGATTCCCAGCCAGTCTTCCTTGACGGTACTTGCCTCTCCTCAAGCTACGTAGCTGCTGTGATCTGACGAGGGAAGTCACATTCAGCTTGGAATGGCCGTTTATGTGCCGATGTTACATGTGCGCATTTTTTCAAAAGGAATAAAATGGGGAGGGAAAGTTTCCATTTTAAAGACAAAAATTCAAATATCCAAATGACAATAGCTGCAGCCAAAATGTAATCGGAGGCAGGGAATCGCAGCCAGTCTCCCACGCCAGTACTTGCCTGGCCTCAAGCCGTGCCATGGCTGAGATCTGACGAGGGCAGCCACATACAGCTTAGAAAGGCTGTTGACTTGCTGATATCAGAAGTGCGTGTCTTTTCAAAACGAATAAAATGCGGAAGGAAATTTTAGATTTTAAAAAAAAAAATCCAAAAGACAATAGCAGCAGCCAAAATGTCAACAGAAGAGGGGAATAGCGGCCTGTATTGCCAAGCCTCAAGCTGCAACCTGACGAGATCAGGCACATTCAGCTTAGAATGGCCGTTGACGTGCAGTTGTCACATGTGCGTGTCTTTTCAAAAGGAATAAAATAGGGAGGGAAAGGTTAGATTTTAAAACCAAAATCCAAATGACAATAGCAGCAGCCGAAAAATCAATGTAACCAGGGATTCCCAGCCAATCTCCCATGCTGGTACTTGCCCAGCCTCAAGCTGCATGGTTGCTGTGATGTGATGAGGGAAAGCACATTCAGCTTAGAATGGCCATTGACGTGCAGATATCACATGTTCGTTTTTTTTTAAAAGGAATAAAATGCGGAGGGAAAGGTTAGATTTTAAAAACAAAAATCCAAATGACAATAGCAGCAGCCAAAATTTCAAGGGAACCGGGGATTCCCAGCCAGTCTCCAATGCCAGTACTTGACCAGCCTCAAGCTGCATAGCGACTGCAAACTGACGAGGGAAGGCACATTCAGCTTAGTATGGCCATCGATCTGCAAATGTCACATGTGAGAGTCTATTCAAAAGGAATAAAATGGGGAGGGAAAAGTTAGATTTTAAAAACAAAAATCCAAATGACAATATCAGCAGCCAAAAAGTCAACGGTAACGAAGATTCCCAGTCAGTCTCCCATGCTGGTACTTGCCCAGCTGAAATGTCAACGGAATCAGTGATACCCATCCTGTCTTCCATGCCGGTACTTGCCCTGCCTCAAGGTGTGTAGCGGCTGCGATCTGATGAGACCAGGCACATTCAGCTTAGAATGGAAGTTGACATACAGATTCCTCATGTGCGCGTCTTTTCAAAAGGAATAAAATGGGGAGGGAAAGGTTAGATTTTAAAAACAAAAATCCAAATGACAATAGCAGCAGCCAAAACCTCAACACAAGCAGAAATTCCCAGGCAGTCTCCCATGGGGGTACTTGCCCAGCCTCAAGCTGCGTTGCAGCTGCAATCTGATGAGACCAGGCACATTCAGCTTAGAATGGATGTTGACATGCAGACGTCACATGTGCGTGTCTTTTCAAAAGGAATAAAATGGGGAGGGAAAGGTTAGATTTTAAAAACAAAAATCCAAATGACTATAGCACCAGCCAAAATGTCAACGGAACTAGGGACTCCCAACCAGTCTCCCATGCTGGTACTTGCCCAGCCTCAGGCTGCATAGTGGCTGCGATCTGACGAAGGAAGGCAAATTCAGCTTAGAATGGCTGTTGATGTGCAGCTGTCACATGTGCGTGTCTTTTCAAAAGGAATAAAATGGGGAGGGAAAGGTTAGATTTTAAAAACAAAAATCCAAAAATCAAAATGACAATAGCAGCAGCCAAAATGTCAATGGAACTGGGGTTTCCAAGCCAGTCTCCCATACCAGTACTTGCCTGGCCTCAGGCTGCATAGCAGCTGCGATCTGACGAGGAATAGAACATTCAGCTTGGAATGGCCATTGACGTGCAGATGTCACATGTGCGCATCTTTTCAAAAGGAATAAAATATGGAGGGAAAGGTTAGATTTTAAAAACAGAAATCCAAAAATCCAAATGACAATAGCAGCAACCAAAATGTCAATAGAACCAGGGGTTCCCATCCAGTCTCCCATGTCACTAATTGACTGGCCTCAAGCTGCATAGCAGCAGCGATCTGACAAGGGAATGAACATTCAGTTTAGAATGGCGGTTAACAAGCTGATGCCACATGTGCGCGTCTTTTCAAAAGGAATAAATGGGGAGGGAAAGGTTAGATTTTAATCACAAAAATCCAAAAGACAATAGCAGCAGCCAAAATGTCAACCGTACCAGGGATTCCCAACCAGTCTTCCATGCCGGTACTTGCCTGACCTCAAGCTGCACAGCTGCTGCGATCTAACGAGGGAAGGCACATTCAGCTTAGAATGGCCGGTGACAAGCAGATGTCACATGTGCGCGTCTTTTCAAAAGGAATAAAATGGGGAGGTAAAGGTTAAATTTTAAAAACAAAAATCCAAAAATCCAAATGGCAATAGCAGCAGCCAAAATGTCATCGGAAACGGGGATTCCCAGCCAGTCTCCCATGCCAGTACTTGCGCAGCCTCAAGCTGCATACCTGCTGCAATCTTATGAGGGCTGGCACATTCACCTTAGAATAGCTGTTCACGTGCAGATATCACATGTGCGCGTCTTTTCAAAAGGAATAAAATGGGGAGGGAAAGGTTAGATTTTAAAAACAAAAGTCCAAAAATCCAAATGACAATAGCAGCAGCCAAAATATTAACGGAACCGGAGATACCCAAAATCCAAAAATCCAAAAATCCAAATGACAATAGCAGCAGCCAAAATGTCAATGGAACCGTGGATTCCCAGCCAGTCTCGCATGCCGATACTTGACCAGCCTCAAGCTGCGTAGCGGCTGCGATCTGATGATAGCAGGTACATTCAGCTCAGAATGGCCGTTGACATGCAAATGTCACATGTGCGCGTCTTTACAAAAGGAATAAAATGGGGAGGGAAAGTTTAGATTTTAAGAACAAAAATCCAAAAATCCAAATGACAACAGCAGCAGCCAAAATGTCATCAGAACTGGGGATTCCCAGCCTGTCTCCCACACTGGTACTTGCCCAGCCACAAGCTGTGTAGCATCTGGGATCTGACAAGGGTGGGCACATTCAGCTTAGAATGTGTGTTGACGTGCAGATGTCACATGTGCGCTTCTTTTCAAAAGGAATAAAATGGGGAGGGAAAGTTTAGATTTTAAAAACAAAAATCCAAAAATCCATTGACAATAGCAGCAACCAAAATGTCAACGGAACTATGGATTCCTAGCCAGTCTCCCATGTCAGTACTTGCGTGGCCTCAAGCCGCGTAGCAGCTGCGATCTGACGAGGGGAGGCACGTTCAGCTTAGAATGGCCATTGACGTGCAGATGTCACAAGTGCGCATCTTTTAAAAAGGAATAAAATGGGGAGGGAAAGGTTAGATTTTAAAAACAAAAATACAAATGACAATAGCAGCAGCCAAAATGTCAATGGAAGCAGTGATTCCCAGCCAGTCTCCCAAGCCTGTACTCGCCCAGCCTCAAGCTGCATAGCAGCTGCAATCTGACAAGGGTAAGCACATTCAGCTAAGACTGGCTGTTGACATGCAGTAGTTACTTGTGCTCGTCTTTTCAAAAGGAATAAAATGGGGAGGGAAAGTTTAGATTTTAAAAACAAAAATCCAAAAATCCATTGACAATAGCAGCAGCCAAAAGGTCAACGGAACTATGGATTCCTAGCCTGTCTCCCATGCCAGTACTTGCCCAGCATAAAGCTGCATAGCAATTGCGATCTGACGTGGGCAGGAACATTCAGCTTAGAATGGCCATTGACGTGCTAATGTCACATGTGCGCGTCTTTTCAAAAGGAATAAAATGGGGAGGGAAAGGTTAGTTTTAAAAATAAAAATCCAAAAATCCAAATGACAATAGCAGCAGCCAAAATATTAACGGAACCGGAGATACCCAGCCAATCTCCCAAGCCGGTACTTGCTCGGCCTCAAGTTGCATAGCAGCTGCGATCTGACGATGGCATGCACATTCAGCTTAGAATGGCCATTGACGTGCTGATGTCACATGTGCACGTCTCTTCAAAAGGAATAAAATGGTGAGGGAAAGGTTAGATTTTAAAAACAAAAATCAAAAAATCCAAATGACAATAGCAGCAGCCAAAATGTTCATGGAACCAGGGATTCCCAGCCAGTCTCCCATGCCGGTTCTTGCTCTGCCACAAGCTCCATTGCGGCTGCGATATGACAAGGGAAGGAACATTCAGCTTAGAATGGCCATTGACGTGCAGTTGTCACATGTGCGTGTCTTTTCAAAAGGAATAAAATGGGGAGGGAAAAGTTAGATTTTAAAAACAAAAATCAAAATGACAATAGCAGCAGCCAAAATGTCAACTGAAGTTGTGATTCCCAGCAAATCTCCCATGCCAATACTTACCCAACCTCCAGCTGCGTAGCGGCTGCAATCTGATGATGGCAAGCACAATCAGCTTAGAATGGACGTTGACGTGCCGATGTCACATGTCCGCTTCTTTACAAAAGGAATAAAATGGGGAGGGAAAGGTTAGATTTTAAAAACAAAAATCCAGAAATCAAAATGACAATAGCAGCAGCCAAAATTTCAATGGAACCAGGGATTCCCAGCCAGTCTGACATGCAGGTACTTGCCCAGCCTCAAGCTGCGTAGCGGCTGTGATCTGACGAGGGAAGGAACATTCAGCTTATAAAGCCTGTTGACGTACAGATGTCACATGTGCGAGTCTTTTCAAAAGGAATAAAATGGGGAGGGAAAATTCAGATTTTAAAAACAAAAATCCAAATAACAATAGCATCAGCCAAAATGTCAACAGAACCGGGGGATTACCAGCCAGTCTCCCATGCAAGTACTTGCCCAACCTCAAGCTGCATAGTTGCTGTAATCTGACAAGGGAAGGCTCATTCAGCTTAGAATAGCCATTGATGTGCAGATGACACACATGTGCGTGTCTTTTCAAAAGGAATAAAATGGGGGGGGGGGGGAGACTAGATTTTAAAAACAAAAATCCAAATGACAATAACAGGAGCCAAAATGTCAATGGAACCGGGGATTCCCAGCCAGTCTCCCATGCTGGTACTTGCCCAACCTCAAGCTGTTTAGTGGCTGTGACCTGACAAGAGAAGGACATTCACCTCAGAATGGCCATTGACGAGCAGAAGCCACATGTGTGCATCTTTTCAAAAGGAATAAAATTGGGAGGTAAAGGTTAAATTTTAAAAACAAAAATCCAAATGACAATAGCAGCAGCCAAAATGTCAATGGAACCGGTGATTCCAAGCCAGTCACCCATGATGGTACTTGCCTGGCCTCAAAATGCATAGCGGCTGCGATCTGATGAGGGAAGGCACATTCAGCTTAGAATGGCCGTTGATGTGGAGATTTTACATGTGCACGTCTTTTCAAAAGGAATAAAATGGGGAGGGAAAGTTTAGATTTTAAAAACAAAAATCTAAAAATCCAAATGACAATAGCAACAGCCAAAAAGTCAACGGAACCTGGGATTCCCAGCCAGTATCCCATGCCGGTACTTGCGCAGCCACAAACTGCATAGCGGCTGCAATCTGATGAGGGCTGGCACATTCAGCTTAGAATGGCCGTTGACGTGCAGATGTCACATGTGCGCATCTTCTCAAAAGGAATAAAATGGGGAGGGAAAGGTTGGATTTTAAAAGCAAAAATCCAAATGACAATAGCAGCAGACAAAATGTCAACGAAACTGGGGATTCCCAGCCAGTCTCCCATGCCAGTACTAGCCCAACCTCAAGCTGTGTAGCAGCTACGATCTGACAAGGGCAGGCACATTTAGCTTAGAATGGCTGTTGACTTTCATATGTCACATGTGCGTGTCTTTTCAAAAGGAAAAAAATAGGGAGGGAAAAGTTAGATTTTAAAACAAAAATACAAAAATCCAAATGACAATAGCAGCAGCAAAAAAGTCCAGGGAACGGGAATTCCCAGCCAGACTCCCATGCCGGTGGTTACCTAGCCTCAAGCTGCATAGCAGCTGCGATCTGACGAGGGCAGGCACATTCAGCTTAGAATCGCCCTAGACATGCAGATGTCACATGTGCACATCTTTTCAAAAGGAATAAAATGGGGAGGGAAAGGTTAGATTTTGAAAACAAAAATCCAAATGACAATAGCAGCAGCCAAAATGTCAATGGAACTGAGGATTCTCAGCCTGTCTCTCATGCTGTTACTTGCCCGGCCTCAAGTAGCATAGCAGCTGCAATCTGATGAGAGCAGGCACAATCAGCGTAGAATGGCCGTTGATGTACAGAGGTAACATGTGCGTGTCTTTTCAAAAGGAATAAAATGCGGAGGGAAAGGTTAGACTTTAAAAACAAAAATCCGAATGACAATAGCAGCAGCCAAAATGTCAACAGAACTGAGGATTTCCTGCAAGTCTCCCATTCCTGTACTCACCTGTCCTCAATCTGCGCAGCAGCTGTGATCTGATGAGGGAAGGAACATCCAGCTAAGAAAGGCCGTTGACGTGCAGATGTCACATGTGCGCTTCTTTTCAAAAGGAATAAAATGGGGAGGGAAAGGTTAAATTTCAAAAACAAAAATCCAAATGACAATAGCAGCAGACAAAATATAAAGGGAACCTGTAATTCCCAGCCAGTCTCCCATGCTGTTACTTGCCCAGCCTCAAGCAGCATAGCAGCTGTGATCTGTCGA
The DNA here is from genome assembly GCF_046119375.1 of Phyllobates terribilis. Classification (NCBI taxonomy): domain Eukaryota; kingdom Metazoa; phylum Chordata; class Amphibia; order Anura; family Dendrobatidae; genus Phyllobates; species Phyllobates terribilis. Next base: position 8,715,342 of record NW_027362792.1, read on the forward strand.
GTGAAGGTACAATCAGCTTAGAATGGCCGTTGATGTGCAGAGGTCACATGTGCGTGTCTTTTCAAAAGGAATAAAATGCGGAGGGAAAGGTTAGACTTTAAAAACAAAAATCCAAATGACAATAGCAGCAGACAAAATGTCAACGGAACAGGGGATTCCCAGCCAGTCTCCCATGCCAGTACTTGAAACCTCAAGCTGCGTAGCGGCTGCGATCTGACGAGGGAAGGCACATTCAGCTTAGAATGGCCGTTGACGTTCAGATGTCACATGTGCGCGTCTTTTCAAAAGGAATAAAATGGGGAGGGAAATGTTAGATTTTAAATCAAAAATCCAAAAATCCAAATGACAATAGCAGCAGCAAAAAAGTCCACAGAACCGTGGATTCCCAGCCTGTCTCCCATGGTGGTACTTGCCCAGTCTCAGTATGCACAGCAGCTGCGATCTGATGAGGGAAAACACATTCAGCTTAGAATGGCCGTTGAAGTGCAGAGGTCACATGTGCGTGTCTTTTCAAAAGGAATAAAATGCGGAGGGAAAGGTTAGACTTGAAAAACAAAAATCCAAATGACAATTGCAGCAGCCAAAAGGTTGACGGAACTGGGGATTCCCAACCAGTCTCCCATGCCAGTACTTGAAACCTCAAGCTGTGTAGCGGCTGTGATCTCACGCAGGGAGGCACATTCTGCTTAGAATGGCTGTTGACATGCAGCTGTTACACGTGCGTGTCTTTTCAAAAGGAATAAAATGCGGAGGGAAAGGTTAGACTTGAAAATCAAAAATCCAAATGACAATAGCAGCAGCCAAAATGTCAACGGAACCAAGGATTCCCAGCCAGGGTCCCATGCCAATACTTGCCCAGCCTCAAGCTGCGTAGCAGCTGCAATCTGATGAGGGTAGGCACATTCGGCTTAGAATGGCCGTTGACGTGCGGATGTCACATGTGCGCGTCTTTTCAGAAGGAATAAAATGTGGAGGTAAAGGTTAGATTTTAAAAACAAAAATCAAAAAATCCAAATGACAATAGCGGCAACGAAAATGTCAACAGAACAAGGGATTCCCAGCCGGTCTCCCATGATGGTATGTGCCCAGGCTCAAATTGCCTAGGAGCTGTGATATGTCAAGGACAGGCACATTCAGCTTAGAATGGCTATTGATGAGCAGATGTCACATGTGTGTGTCTTTTCGAAAAGAATAAAATGGGGGGGGAAAGGTTAGATTTTAAAAACAAAAATCCAAAAGACAATAGCAGCAGCCAAAATGACAACGGAACTGGGGATTCCCAGTCAGTCGACCATTTCTGTACTTCACAAGCCTCAAGGTGCATAGCAGCTGCAATCTGTAGAGAGCTGGCACATTCAGCTTAGAAGGGCCATTGACATGCAGATGTCACATGTGCATGTCTTTTCAAAAGGAATAAAATGGGGAGGGAAAGGTTAGATTTTAAAAACAAAAATCCAAGATCCAAATGACAATAGCAGCAGCCAAAATGTCAACGGAATCAGGGATTCCCAGCCAGTCTCCTATGCTGGTACTTGCCCAGCCTGAAGCTGCATAGCAGTTGCGATCTGATAAGGTCAGGCACATTCAGCTTAGAATGGCCGCTGATGTGCAGATGTCACATGTGCGCATCTTTTCAAAAGGAATAAAATGGGGAGGGAAAGGTTAGATTTTAAAAACAAAAATCCAAAAATCCAAATGAAAATAACAGCAGCCAAAATATCAACAGAACCAGGGATTCCCATACGGTCACCCATGCTGGTACTTGCCAAGCCTCAAGCTGTGTAGCAGCTGCAATCTGACAAGGGCAGGCACATTCAGCTTAGAATGGCCGTTGTAGAGCAGATATCACATGTGCACGTATTTTCAAAAGGAATAAAATGGGGAGGGAAAGGTTAGATTTTAAAACAAAAATTCAAAAATCCAAATGACAATAGCAGCAGCCAAAATGTCAATGGAACTGGGGATTCCCAGCCAGTCTCCCATGGCGTTACTTGACCAGCCTCAATCTGCGTAGTGGCTGCGATCTAATGAGGGGAGGCACATTCAGCTTAGAATGGCCATTGATGTGCTGAAGTCACATGTGTGCGTCTTTTCAAAAGGAATAAAATGGGGAGGGAAAGGTTAGAATTTAAAAACAAAAATCCAAATGACAATAGCAGCAGCCAAAAAGTCAACAGAACCAGGGATACCCAGCCAGTCTCCCATGCTAGTACTTGCCCAGCCTCAAGTTGCATAGCAGCTGTGATCTGAAGAGAGGAGGCACATTCAGCTTAGAATGGCCGTTGATGTGCAGCTGTCACATGTGCAGCTGTCACATGTGCGCGTCTTTTCAAAAGGAATAAAATGGGGAGGGAAAAATTATATTTTGAAAACAAATATCCAAATGACTATAGCAGCAGGAACAATGTTAATGGAACTGGGGGTTCCCAGCCAGGCTCCCATGCTGTTACTTGCCCAGCCTCTAGATGCATAGCGGCTATAATCTAACAAAGGTAGGCATATTCACCTTAGAATGGCCGTTGACGTGCAAATGTCACATGTGCGCGTCTTTTCAAAAGGAATAAAATGGGGAGGGAAAGGTTAGATTTTAAAAACAAAAAATCAAAAATCCAAATAACAATAGCAGCAGCAAAAATGTCAGCGGAACCAGTGATTCCCAGCCAGTCTCCCATACTGATACTTGCCCAACCTCAAGCTTTATAGCTGCTATGATTTGAAGAAGGCAGGCACATTCAGCTTAGAATGGCCGATGACTTGTGGATGTCACATGTGCACGTCTTTTCAAAAGGAATAAAATGGGGAGGGAAAAGTTAGAAAAAACAAAAATCCAAAAAGCCAAATGACAATAGCAGCAGCCAAAATGTCGACAGAACCTAGGATTCCCAGCCAGTCTTCCATGCCTGTACTTGCTCGGCCTCAAGCTGCATATCAGCTGCAATCGGACAAGGGAAGGCACATTCAGCTTAGAATGGCCACTGACGTGCAAATGGCACATGTGCGCGTCTTTTCAAAATGAATAAAATGGGAAGGGTAAGGTTTGATTTTAAAAACAAAAATGACAATAGAAACAGCCAAAATGTCAAAAGAACCAGGGATTCCCAGCCAGTCTCCCATGCCAGAACTTGTCCAGCCTCAAGCTGCGTAGCAGCTGCAATCATGACAAGTGCATGCACTTTCAGCTTAGAATGGCCATTGACATACAGGAGTCACATGTGCGCGTCTTTTCATAAGGAATAAAATGGGGAGGGAAAGGTTAGATTTTAAAAACAAAAATCCAAAAATACAAATGACAATAGCAGCAGCCAAAATGTCAATGGAACTGGTGATTCCCTGGCAGTCTCCCAAACCAATACTTGCCCGACCTCAAGCTGCGTAGCTGCTACAATCTGACTAGGACAGGCACATTCAGCTTAGAATAGCCTTGACGTGCAGATGTCACATGTGCGCGTCTTTTCAAAAGGAATAAAATGGGGAGGGAAAGGTTAGATTTCAAAAACAAAAATCCAAAAATCCAAAAATCCAAATGACAATAGCAGCAGCCAAAATGTTAATGGAAGAAGGGATTCCCAGCCAGTCTCCCATGCTGGTACTTGCCTGGCCTCAAGCTGCGTTGCAACTGCGATTTGATGATGGCAGGCACATTCAGTTTAGAATAGCTGTTACCTTGCAGATGTCACATGTGCGCGTCTTTTCAAAAGGAATAAATGGGGAGGGAAAGGTTAGATTTTAAAAACAAAAATCCAAATGACAATAGCAGCAGCCAAAATGTCAATGGAACAGAGGATACTCAACCAGTCACCCATGCCTGTACTTGCCCTGCTTTAAGTTGCATAGCAGCTGTGATCTGAAGAGGGCAGCCACATTCAGCTTAGAATGGCGGATGACTTGTGGATGTCACATGTGCACGTCTTTTCAAAAGGAATAAAATGGGGAGGGAAAAGTTTGATTATAAAAACAAAAATCCAAATGACAATAGCAACAGCAAAATTGTCGACAGAACCGGGGACTCCGAGCCAGACTCCCATGCCGGCACTTGCCTGACCTCAAGCTGCGTAGCGGCTGCGATCTGACCAGGGTAGGCACATTCAGCTTAGAATGGCGATTGACGTGCAGATGTCACATGTGCGTGTCTTTTCAAAAGGAATAAAATGGGGAGGGAAAGGTAAGATTTTAAAAACAAAAATCCAAATGACAATAGCAGCAACCGAAATGTTAACGGAATCGGGGATTCCCAACCAGTCTCCCTTGCTGGTTCTTCCCAAGCCTCAAGCTGCGTAGCAGCTGCGATCTAACAAGGGTAGGTACATTCAGCTTAGAATGACTGTTGACGTGCAGATGTCACATGTGCGCGTCTTTTCAAAAGGAATAAAATGGGGAGGGAAAGATTAGATTTGAAAAACAAAAATCCAAATGACAATAGCAGCAGCCAAAATGTCAACGGAACTGTGGATTCCCAGCCAGTCTCCGATGCTGGTACTTGCCCAACCTCAAGCTGCATAGCAGCTGCAATCTGACGAGGAAAGGAACATTCAGCTTAGAATTGCCTTAGATGTGTGGATGTCATATGTGCACGTCTTTTCAAAATGAATAAAATGGAGAGGGAAAAGTTAGATTTTAAAAACAAAAATCCAAATGACAGTAGCAGCAGCCAAAATGTCAACGGAAATTTTAAATCCCAGCCAGTCTCCCATGCCGTTACTTGCGCAGCCTCAAGCTGTTAAGTGGCTGCGATCTAACGAGAGCAGGCACATTCAGCTTAAAATGGCTGTTGACGTGCAGATGTCACATGTGCGCGTCTTTTCAAAAGGAATAAAATGAGGAGGGAAAGGTTAGATTTTAAAAACAAAAATGCAAAAATCCAAATGACAACAGCAGCAGCCAAAATGTCAACAGAATAGGGGACTCCCAGCCTGTCTGCCATGCCAGTAGTTGCCTGGTCTCAAGCTGCATAGCAGCTGCGATCTGACGAGGGAAGGCACATTCAGCTTAGAATGTCCATTGACATATAGATGTCACATGTGTGCGTCTTTTCAAAATGAATAAAATGGGGAGGGAAAGGTTAGATTTTAAAAACAAAAATCCAAAAATCCAAAAATCCAAAAATCCAAATGACAACAGCAGCAACTAAAATGTCAAAGGAACCTGGGATTCCCTGCCAGTCTCAAGCTGCGTAGCAGTTGCGATCTGACGAGCACAGGCACATTCAGCTTATAACGGCCATTGACGTGCAGATGTCACATGTGCGCGTCTTTTCAAAAGGAATAAAATGGGGAGGGAAAGAAACTATTTTAAAAACAAAAATCCAAATGACAACAGCTGAAGCCAAAATGCCAACAAAAGCGGCGATTCCCAGCCAGTCCCCCATACCAGTAATTGCACATCATCAAGCTGCGTAGCGGCTGCGATCTGACGAGGGTAGAGACGTTCAGCTTAGAATGGCCATTGAAGTGCAGATGTCACATGTGCGTGTCATTTCAAAAAGAATAAAATCGAGAGGGAAAGGTTAAATTTTTAAAGCAAAAATCCAAATCCAAATGACAAAAGCAGCAGCCAAAATGTCAACGTAACCAGGGATTCTCAGCCACTCTCCCATGCCTGTACTTGTCCAGTCTCAAGCTGCTTAGCAGCTGTGATCTGAAGAGGGCAGGCACATTCGGCTTAGAATGGCCGCTGACGTGCAGATGTCACATGTGCGCGTCTTTTCAAAAGGAATAATATGGGGAGGGAAAATTTCCATTATAAAAACATAAATCCAAATGTCAATTGCAGCAGCCAAAATGTCAACGGAACCAGGGATACCCATCCAGTCTCCCATGCCAGCACTTGCCTGGCCTTAAGCTGTGTAGCAGCTGCAATTTGACGAGAGCAGGTACGTTCAGCTTAGAATGGCCGTTGATGTGCAGATGTCACATGTGCGCGTCTTCTCAAAAGGAATAAAATGGGGACGGAAAAGTTAAATTTTAAAAACAAATTCCAAAAATCCAAATGACCATAGCAGCAGCCAAAATGTCAACTGAACCAGGGATTGCCAGCCTGTCTCCCATGCCAGTACTTGCCTGGCCTCAAGCAGTGTAGCAGCTGTGATCTGATGAGGGTAGGCACATTCAGCTTAGAATGGCCGTTGACTCGCAGATGTCACATGTGCGCGTCTTTTCAAAAGAAATAAATTGGGGAGGGAAAGGTTAGATTTTAAAAACAAAAATCCAAATGACAATAGCAGCAGCCAAAATGTCAACGGAACCCAGGATTCCCTGCCACTCTCCCATGCCGGTACTTGCCCAGCCTCAAGCTGCGTAGCAGCTAACAACTGATGAAGGCAGATACATTCATCTTAGAATGAGCATTGACGTACAGATGTCACATGTGCGCGTCTTTTCAAAAGGAATAAAATGGGGAGGGAAAAGTAAGATTTTAAAAACAAAAATCCAAATGACAATAAGAGCAGCCAATATGTCAGAGGAACAGGGGATTCCCAGACAGTCTCTCATGGTGGTACTTGCCCGGCCTCAAGCTGCATAACAGCTAAGATCAGACAAGGGCAGGCACATTGCACTTAGAATGGCCGCTGGCATGCAGATGTCTCATGTGCGCGTCTTTTCAAAAGGAATAAAATGGGGAGGGAAAGGTTAGATTTTAAAAACAAAAATCCAAAAATGCAAATGACAATAGCAGAAGCCAAAATGTCAATGGAACCTGGGATTCCCAGCCACTTTCCCATGCTGGTACTTGCCTGGCTTCAAACTGCATAGCGGCTGCTATCTGTCAAGGTCAGGAACACTCAGTTTAGAATGGCCGTTGACATGCTGATGTCACATGCGCACTTCTTTTCAAAAGGTATATAATGGGGAGGGAAAGGTTAGATTTTACAAACAAAAATCCAAATGACAATTCCCTGGGGATTCCCAGCCTGTCTCCCATGCTGCTACTTGCCCAGCCTCAAGCTGCGTAGCTGCTGCAATCTGACGAGAGCAGGAACATTCAGCTAAGAAAGGCCGTTGATGTGCAGATGTCACATGTGCGCGTCTTTTCAAAAGTAATAAAATGGGGAGGGAAAAATTTAATTTTAAAAACAAACATCCAAATGACAATAGCAGCAGCCAAAATGTTAACGGAAGCGGGGGTTCCCAGCCAGACTCGCATGCTGGTACTTGCCCAGCCTCAAGCTGCGTAGCGGCTGTAATCTGACGAGAGCAGGCACATTCAGCTTAGAATGGCCGTTGACGTGCAAATGTTACATGTGCGCGTCTTTTCAAAAGGAATAAAATGGGGAGGGAAAGGTTAGATTTTAAAAACAAAAATCCAAACGACAATAGCAGAAGCCAGAATGTCAATGGTACTGGGGATTCCCAGCCAGTCTCCCATGTCAGTACTTGCCCAACCTCAAGCTGCATAGCAGCTGCAATCTGACAAGGGCAGGCACATTCAGCTTAGAATGGCTGTTGACATGCAGAAATCACATGTGCGTGTCTTTTCAAAAGGAATAAAATGGGAGGGAAAAGAAAGATGTAAAAAACAAAAATCCAAAAGACAATAGCTTCAGCAAAAATGTCAACGGAACAAGGGTTTCCAGGTCCATCTCTCATGCCGGTACTAGCCCAGCCTCAAGCTGCATAGCAGCTGCAATCTGATGAGGGAAGGCACATACAGCTCAGAATGGCCGATGATGAGCAGATTTCACATGTGCGTGTGACACCCCAGGGGTCTGGTTACCACAGTAATAGAGATATTATGTCTGAGAGCAAGTGGGAGGTTTCTCTGGTCAGGAGCCCTAAGCATGCAACACTGCCCGCCCAGACCTGGGAGGGGAGGAATCTGCCCTTATAAACTGGGTCTGGGGCGGGATTAGGTGAGACAGAGACAGAGCCTGCAGAACAAGCAGAGCAGTCAGAGCCTAGAGTGAAGCTGCAGACACAGGAAAAGATACATCAGGAGCTCTGTAGGAGCAGAGGCAGAAGGCCAGGGGCTGTGAGCAGAGATATAGCTCGCCCTGGCTGAAGTTACTAAAACCGGACACAGGAGTCCGAGGCTGTGGGGACTGATATATACCCAGCAGCAGAAACCAGCCGGCAGGGGATTCCAGGTCCTCTGGCCATAGAAGCCCGGAGGCTCAGTCACAAAGAAGGGACCAGCGCCGCCATCCAGGAGCGGAGGCTAACAGAAGGCCCCAAGTCACCAGCCATACGGGTGAGCACCACACGGTATACTCAGGGACGTGGGCTACTTGTAACCGCTGACAGCAAGGTAGCCAGGAAGAGTGCAGATAAACGGGGAGGCCTACAACTCCACCTGGCCAGGGGAACTCCTGCTTGCTCGCAGACTGACCAGGCCCCTTATACTAGCCAGTACTCCCGGGAGGGTCTGCCTTGTACCATCAGTAAAGACCCTGAACTGCACCTCACGTCTCTGTGATTCCTTGCTGCACCAGCACCATTAGCACTTGGACCCTCACACCATCACTCCCATCATCTCTCACATTAGTTGCCCTGAGGCAATACTTCTCCCGTGGAGAGTTATCCCATACTCGGCTTCGCAAACAACATCAGCCTCAGCAGTCGGCAGCGCAGCGGCGGTCCCCAATGACCGCAATCCACAAGTGGCGTAGTCGGACGTTTGCTATACATTAAGACTGCCACTGGTTTGACCACCCTGAGCACGGACCGGGTCACCGCCACACGGAGACTACAACCCCCAACATTCTACAACAGGCCCGGTTCCAGGTTCCCCTGCACAACACAGGCCCAGGGGGCGCGTCATGCGTGTCTTTTCAAAAGGAATAAAATGGGGAGGGAAAGGTTAGATTTTAAAAACAAAAATCCAAATGACAATAGCAGCAGCCAAAGTTTCAACAGAACTGGGGATTCCCAGCCAGTTTCCCATTCCAGTACTTGCCCAACCTCAAACTGTTTAGCGGCTGTGATCTGACAAGGGAAGGCACATTCAGCTTTGTATGGCCATTAACATGCAGATGTCACATGTGCGCGTCTTTTCAAAAGGAATGAAATGGGGAGGGAAATGTAAGATTTTACAAACAAAAATCTAAATGACAATTCCCTGGGGATTCCCAGCCAGTCTCCCATGCTGGTACTGGCCCAGCCTCAAGCTGTGTAGCAGCTGCAATCTGAGGAGAGAAGGCACATTCAACTTAGAATGGCTGTTGACGTGCAAGAGTCACATGTGCACGTCTTTTCAAAAGGAATAAAATGGGGAGAGAAAGGTTATACATTAAACAACAAAAATCCAAATGACAATAGGACCAGCCAAAATGTCAACGGAACAGGTGATTCCCAGCTAGTTAACCATGCTGGTACTTGCCTGGCCTCAAGCTGTGTAGCGGCTGCAATCTGACGAGGGCAGGCACAATCAGCTTAGAATGGCCGTTGACGTAAAGATGTCACATGTGCTCGTCTTTTCAAAAGGAATAAAATGAGGAGGGAAAGGTTAGATTTTAAAAACAAAAATCCAAAAATTCAAAAATACAAAAGACAATAGCAGCAGCCAAAATGTCAATGGAACCGCGGATTCTCAGCCAGTTTCCCATGCTGGTACTTGCCCATACTTAAGCTGCGTAGCGGCTGGCGATCTGATGAGAGAAAGCACACTCAGCTTAGAATGGCCATTGATATGCAGATGTCACATGTGTGTGTCTTTTCAAAAAGGAATAAAATGGGGAGGGAAAGGTTAGATTTTAAAAACAAAAAATCCAAAAATCGAAATGACAATAGCAGCTGCCAATATGTTAATGAAAATGGGGATTCTCAGCCAGTCTCCCATGCTGGTACTTGCCCAGGCTCAAGCTGCATAGCAGCTGCAATCTGATGAGAGAAGGCACACTTGGCTTAGAATGGCCGTTGACGTGCAGTTGTCACATGTGCGTGTCTTTTCAAAAGGAATAAAATGGGGAGGGAAAGGTTAGATTTTAAAAACAAAAATCCAAAAATCCAAAAATCCAAAAATCCAAATGACAATAGCAGCAGCCAAAATGTCAACGGAACTGGGGAATCCCAGCCAGTCTCCCATGCTGGTACTTGCCCAGCTTCAAGCTGCAATCTGAAGAGGGAAGGCACATTCAGCTTAGAATGGTCATTGACATACAGATGTCACAGATGTCACATGTGTGCGTGTTTTCAAAATCCAAATGACAATAGCAGCAGCCAAAATGTCAAAGGTACCGGGGATTCCCAGCCAGTCTCCCATGCCGGTAATTGCCCTGTCTCAAGCTGCGTAGAGGCTGCGATCTGATGAAGGCAGGCACATTCAGCTTAGAATGGTCATTGACATACAGATGTCACAGATGTCACATGTGCTCGTCTTTTCAAAAGGAATAAAATAGTGAGAGAAAGGTTAGATTTTAAAATCAAAAATCCAAATGACAATAGCAGCAGCCAAAATGTCAATGGAACCAGTGATTCCCAGCTAGTCTGCCATGCAGGTGCTTGCCCAGCCTCAAGCTGCGCAGCGACTTTGATCTGACGAGGAGAAGGCACACTCAGCTTAGACTGGCCGTTGATGTGCACATGTCCCATGTGCGCATCTTTTCAAAAGGAATAAAATGGGGAGGGAAAAGTCAGATTTTAAAAACAAAAATCCAAATGACAAAAGCAGCAGCCTAAATATCAACGAAACTGGGGATTCCCAGACAGTCTCCCATGCCAGAACTTGCCTGACCTCAAGCTGCGTAGCTGCTGTGATCTGAGAAGGGAAGTCACATTCAGCTTAGAATGGCCGTTGACATGCACTTGTCACATGTGCGCGTCTTTTCAAAAGGAATAAAATGGGGAGGGAAAGGTTAGATTTTAAAAACAAAAATCCAAAAAATCCAAATGGCAATAGGAGCAGCCAAAATGTCAACGGAACCAGGTATTCCAAACCAGTCTCCTATGCCAGTACATGCCCAACCTCAAGCTGCACAGCAGCTGTGATCTGACGAGGGCAGGCACATTCAGCTTAGAATGGCTGTTGATGTGCAGATGTCACATGTGCATGTCTTTTCAAAAGGAATAAAATGGGGAGGGAAAGGTTAGATTTTAAAAACAAAAATCCTAATGAGAACAGCAGCAGCCTGAATGTTAATGGAACTGGTGATTCCCTTCCAGTCTACCATGCCGATACTTACCCAGCCTCAAACTGTGCAGCGGCTGTGATCTGATGAGGGCAGGCACATTCAGCTTAGAACGGCCGTTGAAGTGCAGATGTCACATGTGCGCGTCTTTTCAAAAGGAATAAAAAGGGGACGGAAAGGTTAGATATATAAAACAAAAATCCAAAAATCCAAATGACAATAGCAGAAGACAAAATGTTAACGGAACCAGGGATTCCCAGCCTGTCTCCCTTGCAGGGACTTGCCCAGCCTCAAGCTGCATAGCTGTTAGTGATATGACAAGGAAAAGCACATTCAGCTTAGAATGACCATTGACGTGCACATGTCACATGTGCGCGTCTTTTCAAAAGGAATAAAATCAGGAGGGAAAAGTTAGATTTTAAAAACCAAAATCCAAAAAATCCAAATAACAATAAGAGCAGCCAAAATGGCAAAGTAACCGAGGATTCCCAGCCAGTCTCCCATGCCAGTTCTTGCCCAGCCTCAAGCTGAGTAGCGGCTGCAATCATGACAAGAGCAGGCACATTCTGCTTAGAATGGCCGTTGACGTGTGGATGTCACATGTGCGCTTCTTTTCAAAAGGAATAAAATGGGGAGGGAAACAGATTTTAAAAACAAAAATCCAAAAATCCAAATGACAATAACAGCAGCCAAAATGTCAACGGAATCGGGGATTCCCAGCCCATCTCCCTTGCCAGGACTTGCCCATCCTCAAGCTGTGTAACTGCTGCAATCTCACGAGGGCAGGCACATTCAGCATAGAATGGCCATTGACGTGCAGATGTCACATGTGCGCGTCTTTTCAAAAGGAATAAAATGAGGAGGGAAAGGTTAGCTTTTAAAAACAAATATCCAAAAATCCAAATGACAAAAGCAGCAGCCAAAATGTCTAACGGAACCAAGGATTCTCAGCCAGTCTCCCATGCTGGTACTTAATCAGCCTCAAGCTGCGTAGCTGCTGCAATTTGATGAGGGCATGGACATTCTGCTTTGAATGCCCATTAACGAACAGATGTCACATGTGCACGTCTTTTCAAAAGGAATAAAATGGGGAGGGAAAGGTTAGATTTTAAAAACAAAAATCCAAATGACAATAGCAGAAGCCAAAATGTCAATGGAACCGGGAGTTACCAGCCAGTCTCCCATGCTGGTAATTGCCCAGCCTCAAGCTGCGCAGCAGATACGATCTGACAAGGGCAGGCACATTCGGCTTAGAATGGCCGTTGACATGCAGATGTCACATGTGCGCGTCTTTTCAAAAGGAATAAAATGGGGAGGGAAAAGTTAGATTTTAAAAACAAAAATCTAACAATCCAAATGACAATAGCAGCAACCAAAATGTCAACAGAAACAGGGATTCCCAGCCAGTCTCCCATGCAGGTACTTGCCCAGCCTCAAGCTGTGTAGCAGCTGCAATCTGACAAGCGAAGCACATTCAGCTTAGAATGGCCATTAACATTCAGATGTCACATGTGTGTGTCTTTTCAAAAGGAATAAAATGAGAATGGAAAGGTTATATTTTGAAAACAAAAATCTAAAAATCCAAATGACAATAGCAGCAGCCAAAATGTCAACGAAAGCGGGGATTGCCTGCTTGTCTCCCATACCGGTACTTGCCCAGCCTCAAGCTGTGTAGCAGCTGGAATCTGACGAGGGCAAGCACATTAAGCTTTGAATGGCCGTTGATGTACTGATGTCACATGTGCGCGTCTTTTCAAAAGGAGTAAAACGGGGATTGAAAGGTTAGATTTTAAAAACAAAAATCCAAAAATCCAAATGACAATAGCAGCAGCCAAAATGTCAACAGTACCAGGAATTCCCAGCCTGACTCCCATGCCGGTACTTGCCTGGCCTTAAGCGGCATAGCAGCTGCAATCTGACGATGGCAGGCAAATTTAGTTTAGAATAGCTGTTGACGTGCAGATGTCACATGTGCATGTCTTTTCAAAAGGAATAAAATGAGGATGGAAAGGTTATATTTTGAAAACAAAAATCTAAAAATCCAAATGACAATAGCAACAGCCAAAATGTCAACGGAACCAAGGATTCCCAGCTAGTCTCCCATGCTGGTACTTGCCCAGCGTCAAGCTGCGTAGTGGCTGTGATCTGATGAGGTCGTCCACATTCAGCTTAGAATGCCCGTTGACGTCCAGATGTCACATGTGCGTGTCTTTTCAAAAGCAATAAAATGGGGAGGGAAAGGTTAGATTTTAAAAACAAAAATCCAAAATGACAATAGCAACAGCCAAAATGTCAACAGAACCAAGGATTCCCAGCCAGTCTCCCATGCTTGTACTTGCCCAGCCTCAAGCTGCGTAGTGGCTGCGATCTGACAAGGGAAAGCACATTCAGCTTAGAATGGCTGTTGACATGCTGATCTCACATGTGCGTGTCTTTTCAAAAGGAATAAAATGGGGACGAAAAGGTTAAATTTTAAAAACAAAAATCCAAAAATCCAAATGACAATAGCAGCATCCAAAATGTCAACGGAACCGAGGATTCCCAGCCAGTCTCCCATGCTGGTATTTTCCCAGGCTCAAGCTGCATAGCAGCTGCAATCTGATGATGGCAGGCACATTCAGTTTAGAATGGCCGTCAACTTGCAATTGTCACATGTGCGCTTCTTTTCAAAAGGAATGAAATGGGGAGGGAAAGGTTAGATATTAAAAACAAAAATCCAAAAATCCAAATGACAATAGCAGCAGCCAAAATGTGAACAGAACCAGGGATTCTCAGCCGATCTCCCATGCCAGTACTTGCCCAACCTCAAGCTGCGTAGCAGCTGCGAACCGATGAGGGAAGGCACATTCGGCTTAGAATGGCCATTGATGTGCAAGTGTCACATGTGCACATCTTTTCAAAAGGAATAAAATGGGGAGGGAACCGTCAAATTTTAAAATCAAAAATCCAAAATGACAATAGCAGCAGCCAAAATGTCAACGGAACCTGGGATTCCCAGCCAGTCTCCCATGCCAGTACTTGCCCAGCCTAAAGCTGAGTAGCGGCTGCAATCTGACAATGGCAGGCACATTCAGCTTAGAATGGCCGTTGATGTGCAGATATCACATGTGCGCGTCTTTTCAAAAGGAATAAAATGGGGAGGGAAAAGTAAAATTTTAAAAACAAAAATCCAAATGACAATAGCAGCAGCCAAAATGTCAATGGAATCGGGGATTCTCAACCAGTCTCCTATGCCAGTACTTACCCAGCATCAAGCTGCGCAGCGGCTGCAATCTGACGAGGGCAGGCACATTCAGCTTAGAATGGCCGTTGACGTGCAGATGTCACATGTGCGCGTCTTTTCAAAAGGAATAAAATGGGGAGGGAAAGGTTAGATTTTAAAAACCAAAATCCAAAAATACAAATGACAATAGCAGCAGCCAAAAGGTCAATGGAACCAGGGATTTCCCATCCAGTCTCTCATGCCAGTACTTGCTCGGCCTCAAGCTGCGTAGCGGCTGCGATCTGAAGAGAGCAGGCACTTGCAGCTTAGAATGGCAGCTGATATGCAGATGTCACATGTGTGCGTCTTTTCAAAAGGAATAAAATGGGGAGGGAAAGGTTAGATTTTTAAAACAAAAATCCAAAAATCCAAACATCCAAAAATCCAAAAATCCAAATGACAATAGCAGAAGCCAAAATGTCAATGGAACAGTGGCTTCCCAGCCAGTCTCCCATGCTGGTACTTGCCAAGCCTCAAGCTGCTGTGATCTGATGAGGGAAGGCACATTCGGCGTGGAACGGCCGTTGATGTGCAGATGTCACATGTACAGATATCACATGTCCGTGTCTTTACAAAAGGAATAATATGGGGAGGAAAAGTTTACATTTTAAAAACAAAAATCCAAATGACACTATCAGAAGCCAAAATGTCAATGGAACAGTGGCTTCCCAGCCAGTCTCCCATGCCAGTACTTGCCCCACCTCAATCTGCATAGAGGCTGCAATCTGACGAGGGAAGGAACATTCCACTTAGAATGGCCACTAACGTGCAGAAGTCACATGTGCGCGTCTTTTCAAAAGGAATAAGATGGGGAGGGAAAAGTTAGATATTAAAAACAAAAATCCAAATGACAATAGCAGCAGCCAAAATGTCAACGGAACTGGAGATTCCCAGCAAGTCTCCCATGCTGGTACTTGCCCAGCCTCCAGCTGCGTTGCTGCTGCGATCTGATGAGGGAAGGCACACTCAGATTAGAACGGCCACTGACGTACAGATGTCACATGTGCTTGTATTTTCAAAAGGAAAAAAATGGGGAGGGAAAGGTTAGATTTTAAAAACAAAAATCCAAAAATCCAAATGACAATAGCAGCAGCCAAAACATCAACGGAACTGGGGATTCCCAGCCAGTCTCCCATGCCAGTACTTGCCCACCTTCACGCTGCATAGTGGCTGAAATATGACGAGGGGAGGCACATTCAGCTTAAAATGGCCGTTGACATGCTGTTGTTACATGTGCGCGTCTTTTCAAAAGGAATAAGATGGGGAGGGAAAGGTTAGATTTTAAAAACAAAAATCCAAATGACAATAGCAGCAGCCAAAATGTCAACGGAACAGGAGATTCCCAGCAAGTCTCCGATGCCTTTACTTGCACGGCCTCAAGCGGTGTTGCGGCTGCGATCTGATGAGGGCAGGCACATACGGCTTAGAATGGCAATTGACGTACAGATGACACATGTGCGCGTCTTTTCAAAAGGAATAAAATAGGGAGGGAAAGGTTAGATTTTAAAAACAAAAATCCAAATGATAACAGCAGCAGCCAAATTGTCAACGGAATTGGGAATTCCCAGCCAGTCTCCCATGCTGGTACTTGCCCAGCCTCATGCTGTGTAGCAGCTGTGATCTGATGAGGGAAGGAACATTCAGCTTAGAATGGCTGTTGACGTGCAGATTTCACAAGTGCGCGTCTTTTCAATAGGAATAAAATTGGGAGGGAAAGGTTAGATTTTAAAAACAAAAATCCAAAAATGGAAATGACAATAGCAGCAGCCAAAATGTCAAAGGAAGCGGGGAGTCCCAGCCAGTCTCCCATGCCACTACTTGCCCAGTCCCAAGCTGCATAGCAGTTTCAATCTGACGAGTGAAGGCACATTCAGCTTAGAATGGCCGTCAACTTGCAGATGTCACATGTGCGCGTCTTTTCAAAAGGAATAAAATGGGGAGGGAAAGGTTAAATTTTAAAAACTAAAATCCAAAAATCCAAATGACAATAGCAGCAGCCAAAATGTCAACACAAGCAGGGATTCCCAGCCAGTCTCCCATGTGGGTACTTGCCCAGCCTCAAGCCGCATAGCACCTGCGATCTGATGAGACCAAGCACTTTCAGCTTAGAATGGACGTTGACACGCAGATGTCACATGTGCGTGTCTTTTCAAAAGTAATAAAATGGGGAGGGAAAGGTTAGATTTTAAAAACAAAAATCCAAAAATGCAAATGACAATAGCAGCAGCCAAAATGTCAACAGAGCCAGGGATTCCCTGCCAGTCTCCCATGCTGGTACTTGAACAGCCTCAACCTGCATAGCAGCTGCAATTTGACAAGGGCAGGCACATTCAGCTTAGAATGGCTGTTGACATGCAGATGTCACATGTGCGCGTCTTTCCAAAAGGAATAAAATGGGGAGGGAAAGGTTGTATTTTAAAAACAAAAATCCAAATGACAATAGCAGCAGCCAAAATGGCAGTGGAACCAGAGATTCACAGCCAGTCTCCTATGCTTGTACTTGCCTGGCTTAAAGCTGCATAGCGGCTGCGATCTGACGAGGGCAGGCACATTCAGCTTAGAATGGCTGTTGACATGCAGATGTCACATGTGCGCGTCTTTTCAAAAGGAATAAAATGGGGAGGGAAAGTTTAAATTTTACAAACAAAAATCCCAAATGACAATAGAAGCAGCCAAAACGTCAATGGGACCAGGAATTCCAAGCCAGTCCACCATGCCAGTACTTACCCAGTCTCAAGCTGCATAGCTGTTGCAATTTGACAAGGGCAGCCACATTTAGCTTAGAATGGCCATCGAGATGCAGATGTCACATGTGCGCGTCTTTTCAAAAGGAATAAAATAGGGAGGGAAATGTTAGATTTTAAAAACAAAAATCCAAAAATCCAAATGACAATAGCAGCAGCCAAAATGTCAATGGAACTGGGGATTCACAGCCAGTCTCCCATGCTGGAATTTGCCCAGCTTCAAGCTGCGCAGCTGCTTTGATCAGATGAGGGTAGGCACATTCAGCTTAGAATGGCCTTGGATGTGCAGCAGTCACATGTGCGCGTCTTTTCAAAAGGAATAAAATGGGGAGGGAAAGGTTAAATTTTAAAAACAAAAATCCAAATGATAATCGCAGCAGCCAAAATGTCAATGGAACCAGGGATTCCCAGCCAGTCTCCCATGCCAGTACTTGCCCAGCCTCAAGCTGAGTAGCAGCTGCAATCTGACAAGGGCACGTACATTCAGCTTAGAACGGCCATTGACGTGCGGATGTCATATGTGCGCGTCTTTTCAAAAGGAATAAAATGGGGAGGGAAAGGTTAAATTTTAAAAACAAAAATCCAAAAGACAATAGCAGCAGCCAACATGTCAATGGAATCAGGGATTCCCAGCCAGTCTCCCATGCCAGTACTTGCCTGGCCCCAAGCTGGGTAGTGGCTGTGTTCTGACGAGAGCAGGCACATTCAGCTAAGAATAGCCGCTAAAGGCAGAAGTCCCATGTGCGGGTCTTTTCAAAAGGATTAAAATGGGGAAGGAAAGGTTAGATTTTAAAAACAAAAATCCAAAAATCCAAATGACAATAGCAGCAGCCAAAATGTCAATGGAACCAGGGATTCCCAGCCAGTCTCCCATGTCTGTACTAGTGTTGAGCCACCCCCGTAGTGCTCGAGTTCGGTTCGGTTTGTCGAACACCGTTAAAACCAATGGCAGGCAAACAAAAACACATAGAAACACATAGAAAACACCTTCAAAGGTGTCCAAAAGCTGACAAACTGCTCAGAAGACACAACTAACACATGGAAAATTGACAAGTACATATAGTCATGCGAAAAGAAAAGAGATGGAGGAGTAAAAGGAGGGGGAGACACAGATATAGGCATGTCATGCCCTTCTAAAATCCAAAAAGTGAGAAGCCAACATGTTCAGTCCGCTCCTGCCCATGCCACCTCTATGTCGCCAGGTTTGTGCCAGAGCCACGGTGAACCTTGACGGCCAGCCCCCCTCTTCCAATACTGGTGCCTGTCCGCTGGTGGGTCGAGTGAGCCCCCCTGTGGTGGAGGCAGCTCTAAGCTTTTTAATTTAAATTGTCTCTCTAATTTGAATGAATACACTTTAAATCCATTTACAAGGATCTATTGGAGGGCAAGTCTCATGCCAGCAGCCGCGTAATTCCAGCTCCAGTAGCGTCCACTAAAGCTGCTGCAGTTAAAAAGCTTTTATAAGGATCAAGCTCGGCTGTCCACCGCAAGGCATCCTACTGCCAGTCCCAGCCCCTATGCCTTGGGGTGCCTCCTGATGCTCTTCACTGAGTATCCCGTGGTCCCGAAGCATTTCCTTTGAAAAAATTAAGTGTCCAAACTACAGGTGGTGTAGCTTGCTTAACAGCCGAGATAATCCGCTGACTAGCAGACACTGCTACTAGGCACAAAGTATTTCCTGGGCTAGATGCAGTTAAAAATTTGTAATTAGATACTCTCGTTGGATGCTGAGAAAGCATTCCATAGAGTCTCCTGGCACGCCATATATGATTCTCTTAAAAAGCTTGGGGTAGGGGTCTAGGGGACCCTTTTATAGCCAAAATCACGGACCTGTATCACAATACGTCACCTAGGCTGAAGATAAATGGAACTGTAGCACCCTGAGGGCTCGGTTGCTACAGAGGTATTGCACCTCACCCAGAGGTGTGATATCTCACTCTCAGGTAAGGATGGAGTGTGGATCAGGACCCGACACCTGCATGCATTACACCACATTGCCGTGGGGCAGGGCGACCAATATGCCTCTGAGATGGGCATGTCAGTCCCTGTCCCTGGCTGGAGTGTGGGGAGGGAACACTGAGGAAGGGGAACCCTGTAGCGCAGGAGCAGGGAGGAAGCATTTCCTGGGTGCATTGAGAAGGGAGTATAAAAGGTGGGCACCATCTTAGTTCAGTGCGGAGAAGTCTGAGCAGAAGTGGCAGGGAGCAGGGGCTCTGCATGAGCTCTGCTCCGGAGGCGGGCCTAGTAACAGAGGCCCAGGCCTGGAAGAGGGAGAAGGAAGGAAGAGGAGCGGAGAAGGCTCCAGGAACGAGGAATGAAGGGATCCCAGGGGTGAGGACGGGCGAGTCGCCACCACACGCCCGAATCCACCTGCGTGGAGGGGTCAGGCCAAAGGGGGAGACCGGTCCCCGAAACTAGTGGAGTCAGGAAACGACCCTCAGCTAGAAACCGGAGGCTGTGACATTTTATGTGGCGCAGCCCCTCGCTACGCCCGCTAGGAAGGCACCACATAGGGTCAGGGAAACTGGCGCCAAGTTTACCAAGAGGAGGCCCGAGGCAGCCGGACAGAAGGGTTGGTAAGAAAGGCCAGAAAGAGGACACACAAAGGGGGTCCTGTGAAGCGCTCCAAAGTTATCTGGGAGTGTCTGAGCCACTCACCTGGTGAGCACAGTACGACGTGGGCAGCTGTTACCTGCAGATGTGGTCTGGATAATAAGAACTGTGAGTAAAGGCCCTGGACTGCATCACTGACTCCGTGTCGTTACTGCTGCTGCCCTGCACCATCACCCCCATCCTCCGCATACACTGCCCTGAGGCTATACTCCTCCTGTGGGGAGTTATGCTACGCTCTGCTGCACCCACAACACCAGCCTCAGCGGTCTGCCCTGCAGCGGCGGTTCACTCTGACCGCAATCCACGGGTGGCGTTGTCGGACATTTAAACATCAAAACCACATAAATAGTTCCGCCACTGGTTTGACCGCCCTGAGCCACGGAACCGGGTCGCCGCCATGGAGACTACAACCTCCAGCATCCACCAAAAAGGGTCCGGCTCCGGGTGTCCCAAGGCCCAGGGGGTGCATCAGAACATTTTCATCACCTTTCACAATCACCAATGGGACAAGGCAGGGATGTCCTCTGTCCCCTCTCTTATACATCCTAGTGACGGAGCACCTGCTCTCATCAATTCGCCATAACCCCAATATTAGGTGGATTGAGGTGGGAGGCACCGAGTACAAGTGCTCTCTATTTGCTGATGATGTCCTTGTATATATCACTCAATCACATATATCCATCCATGCTGTTATGGCTGAAATAGATCACTTTGTTACATGGTCAAATTTTAAAATCAATGCCGCAAAGTCTGAGGCCCTCGATGTCTCCCTCCCCAAATCCATACAGGATTCCATCCAGTCCAACTTTCCCTTTGTCTGGCCCTCACAGGGTATCAAATACTTAGGAATTCCTATTCATAGAGACCTCTCCCATCTATGTTATCTTAATTTTGGGCCCTTTATTGAACAACTCCATACAGACCACGGATGGCAAGTTAGAACTGTAAGATTCACTACGTGAACCACTGGTGTTTTGTGGAAAAGCACATGTACACTGTGTTCCAAATTATTATGCAAAAAGTGTTTAGGAGTGATAAGGGAAGAATTTGTTTGTTTGTCAGTTAAACTCATTGATGGTGATGTGTGTCAGGGCTCTTTATATCACTGTAAGCAATTGCAGACACCTGTGCTAATTAGTTTGGCAGGTGTGTCCAATGAAAGGCAAGACTACTTAAGAAGGCTGTCTCACATTATTAAGCAGCCTACATTTTCTGCCAAAATGGGAAAGAAAAAGGATGTGTCGGCTGCTGAGAAGCAACAAATTGTGGAGTGTTTAGGTCAAGGCATGACTACAAACAACATTGTGCGATGATCAGGATGAAGTGTCTTGGCAATCAAG
Organism: Phyllobates terribilis; assembly: GCF_046119375.1. NCBI lineage: Eukaryota > Metazoa > Chordata > Amphibia > Anura > Dendrobatidae > Phyllobates > Phyllobates terribilis. The sequence goes on from NW_027362792.1 coordinate 8,736,360, forward strand.
AAGTATGTAGCTGATTCACAGTACACACGTGTGCATGCTGATAAGGGCAAATTGAGGACTCTTTTCTCCAGGCAATTACGTCAGGTTAAAAGAGCAGTGGCAAAAAAGCCTTGTCATAGCTGCAGACAAGTTTTTGAAGCTGCTGGTGCCTCCAACGTCCCCCAAACAACAAGATGCAGGGTCCTTCAGAGGTTTGCAGATGTGCATACGCCATCCTATCGACCTCCTCTATCCACTTCACACAAGCAGAAACGGCTCCAGTGGGCCAAACATTACATGAAGACTGATTTCAAAACTGTTTTGTTCACGGATGAGTGCCGTACAGCGCTCGATGGTCCAGATGGATGGAGTGGGGGATGGCTGGTTGATGGACACCCCACGCAAACACGGCTACAGCGCCAACAAGGAGGAGGTGGAGTAATGTTTTGGGCTAGAATCATGGGGAGAGAGATTGTCGGCCCCTTTAGGATCCCTGAAGGGGTAAAGATGATCTCCATAATGTATGTGGATTTTCTCAAACAGCACTTCCTGCCATGGTTCAAGAAGATAACCATGTAGCAAGATCATTTTTATGCATGATAATGCACCATCTCATGCTGCACAAAACACATCTTCATCTCTGCCTGATATGGGCATAAAAGTGGACAAACTTATGGTGTGACCCCCATGCTCCCCTGACCTCTACCCCATTCAGAACCTCTGGAGCATCATCAAAAGGAGTGTCTATGATGGCGGGAGGCAGTTCACATCTAAGCAACAGCTCTGGGAGGGTATTCTGTCCTCATGCAAAACAATTGAAGCAGAAACCATCCAAAACCTGACAAATTCAATGGACGAGAGAGTTCAGAAGCTCCTTTCAAACAAGTGGTCCTATGTGAAAATGTAACATCACCTAGAATAAAGTTTTGAGTTGAAAACTGTTTGATTTCAGTTTATAATAACCTGTTAATGCTTATAATTTCAAAAATGACCATTTTTTTGGTCTTTATTAAAATGAAAAGGTTGATCGAAAAGTTTGGGGGATCTAAGAGTGTGGCAACCCAGTAGTCATGATTACTTTGAATTCTGACAATATGAGGGTCATGTTGCAGGTAGTGCAGCAAGAAGGAACTTATGTGTCTTGCGCATCTCGGAGCCCCAAAATTATTTTCCGGGCTAGATGCAGCTAAAAATTATTATTAATTTTAAATCTGGTGGAGCTTAGTATAGATGGCCAAATAGGATCAGTGCTGCACACTGCTACAAAGCCCAAATTATTTTCCAGCCAAGATACAGATAAACATGATTAGTAATTTGAAAGCTTAAAACGGTTGGTGAGTTGATTTTAACCAATCATCAAGCTTTTACTCTCCCCAGGATGACACAGGGGTAGAAAAGTCGTTTCGGATCCATGATTTGTTCATCTTTATGAACGTGAGTCTGTGTACATTATTAGTGGAGAGCCGCGTGCGCTCATCTGTCAGCACACCACCAGCAGCGCTGAACACACAGACAGAACGCTGGCTGCGGGGCATGAAAAGATCTCCAAGGCGTAAGTGGCTAGCTCCGGCCATTTATCCAGATTGGAAGCCCAAAAAGAGCAAGGGTCCAGTGACACAGTCATGGCTTCAATGTTTACTTGGAGATACTCCTGTACCATCGTCTCTAGGCGTTGACTATGTGTCAGACTTCTTGTCTCCTGTGGCCTTGCAAAGGATGGGCTAAAAAAGTGGTGAAATGATTCCGCAAAATTGATGTTACCAGCAGATACTATGGTTCTGTTACGGCTTGAGTGCTGAACACTTGACGGTCCCACGGTTGGCAAGTTGGAACTGTGAGATTCACTACGTGCACCACTGGTGTTTTGTGGAAAAGCACATGTAAGATTCTGCAACAGACTCTGCTGATACTTCTGCATGCGTGCATCCCTTTTTATGGCAGGAATAATTTCTGCAAATTTACTTTTGTACCGGGGATCTAACAGTGTGGCAACCCAGTAGTCAGGATTATTTCTAATTCTCACAATTCGAGGGTCATGTTGCAGGTAGTGCAGCAAGAAGGCACTGATGTGTGTTGCGCATCCAGGAGCACCAAGTCCCTGTTGTGTTGGTGGCGAGGTAGCAATCATACTTCCTTCCTCTGTCCTCTCCCCCCAACCTCGCACAACAGAAATGTGATCAAGGTCTCCCTCATCTGATGAGTCTTCCATCAGTTCGTCCTCCACTTCTTCCTGGGCTCCTGCACCTTCCTCACTAGTTTGGCTGCTACCATGCGCCCTGGTAAAACCATCTCCCCCACCCTCACATGCCTGCCGCCTTGGTGCTGCCGACCGTCTGGACCTTGGAGATGTTAGCCCTTCCGCATACAACTCCTCCTCCTCTACTTCCTCCACCTCCTCTTGTGCCACCAGCTGACTCGGAATTTTGTTTAACATGTGCTCCAGCATGTAAATCACCGGAATAGTCATGCTGATAATGGCATCGTCAGCACTAAACATCTTCGTCGCCATTTCAAAACTGTGCAGAAGGGTGCATAGGTCCCTGATCTGAGACCACTCCTCCAGCGTGATTTGCCCCACCTCTGGATCTCGTTGGCCCAGGCTATACGTCAGAACGTATTGCACCAGGGCTTGTCGGTGCTGCCACAGTCGCTGCAACATGTGCAGAGTTGAATTCCACTGGGTAGGCACATCGCATTTTAGCCGGTGAAGTGGCAGGCCCAACGACTTCTGTAGAGATGTAAGTCGCTGAGCTGCGGGATGCGAATGGCGGAAGTGAGCACACAGCGACCGTGCCCTCTGCAGAAGGCCATCTAGTCTGGGATAGTGGGCTAAAAATTGCTGGACAACCAGGTTCAACACGTGAGCCATACAAGGCACGTGTGTGACATTGCCCCGGCGAAGGGCCGCACCCAGGTTTGCAGCATTGTCGCACACGGCCTTCCCTGGTTTCAGGTCCAGTGGAGACAACCATTCATGAAATTGGTTCTCCAGAGCTGACCACAACTCCTCAGCTGTGTGACTCACATTTCCCAGAGATTTCAAAGTAAAAACCGCCTGATGACGTTGAGCCCTACTGCCAGCATAGTAAGGAGGTGTGCAGGATCCCTTCTGCGCAGTTAGAAAGCTTGTGGCATGACCAGACAGGCTTTGGGTGCAGGTGGAAGACCGAGAGGAGGTTGAGGAGGCAGAAGCAGTGGAGGAACTTTGACATAAAGAGTATTGACGCACAACTCGTGGGGACAGCAAGACTTGGACAGCAGCCCCTTGTCCTGCTGTCACCATAGTTACCCAGTGCCCAGTCAGCGACATGTAACGCCCCTGTCCATGCCTACTCATCCAAGTGTCTGTGGTGAAATGCACCCTGTCACACACAGAGTTTCTCAAAGAAGCGGTGATGTTGTGTGCGACATGCTGGTGGAGCGCAGGCACACCTTTCTTTGAGAAGTAGTGCCGACTGGGCATCTGGTACTGGGGCACTGCGACGGACATAAGGTCTCGAAAATCCTCTGTGTCCACCAGGCGGAAAGGCAGCATTTCTGTAGCCAAGAGCTTGCAGATGGTGAAATTCAACCTCTTAGATCTGCGCCTCAAAACAGGTGTGACTGCTGTCCCCCCAGTCACAGAGGATGAAGAGGCCGCGGATGCACAAGATATGGCAGACGGTGGTTGGCCCGGCCGGCTAGGCCGCATTGTAGCACACTGAGCTTCCCACTGCAACTTATGCTTCATGTCCATGTGCCGGTTCATGCATGAAGTACTCAAACTATGTATTTTTTGGCCTCTACTTAGCTTTTGCTGACAAATGTTACAGATAACACGAGTTGGGTCATCTTTATCGATCTGAAAAAATGCCCAGGCTATGCAAGGCTTAGCACCCATGCGACCTGAAGAGCCACCACGATTTTTGGTGAGAGGCAGAGTTGTGTTTGAGGATGCAGTTGTTGACGTGCTTCCAGTAAAATGTCTCTGTCCAGGAAGGCGCAACCTGACCTCGTCGTCACTAGCATCTTCCTCCACCTCCTCTGCTGACCTCATCTCTTGGCTGACTGTGGGTTGACAGTAAGTGGGATCTCCAACCTCATCATCATCACCCTGTGCGTTATCACACTCGTCGTCCTCAGAGCCAGCCTGTTCCTGCCCTGACAAAAAACTAAAGTTGTCGCTCCAATCAGGTATTTGAGTCTCATCATCGTCTTCCTCATTGTCTCCACCAACAGGAGTTACAGTTTGGGAATGAGGGTCTACATTATGGTCAGAACCTTCTGCGTCTGGTCCTGGATCTGACTCATAAAGATTCTGGGCATCAGTGCAGATCATTTCATCGTCTGGATTCACAGAAGTGCTGGAGTCGACCTCTGATTCCCAGGCTATAGTATGAGTAAACAGCTCTGCAGACTCAACCATCTGTTCTACCTCATACTCAGACGGGCAGCTGGAGATTTGGGAGCTGTGAGGAAGCAAGTGCGATTGGGGTGACACCTTTGAGGACTGGAGTATTTGTGATGTTGAAGTTGATGTGGAGGAGAGCACACTTAAAGGAGCACTTGATATCCGTTGAAGCACCTGCTGTTTTTGTGCCTCATCTGGAATTTGTAGCGATTGGCGTGGCCGTAAGAAAGGGATCTTATCACATTGTCCGCTAAAAGAAGTAGACATTTTAGTTTGGCTGGAAGATGGTCTTTCTTCTGCAGATGTTGCTGTTGCTTTAACTCCTACCCCACGGACACAACCTTTTTTCCCCTTCCCAACACGCCTATTCCCCTTTCCACCAGCAGCAGGCCTTTTTCCACTCATTTTGGTGGTTAACTAATTCACAACTCTGGAGTTGTTTGCACAAAAAAACAATGCATGGGAACCGAGCAGAGCTGAGTGGCCAAACTGTGGTATTAGGCCAAAACTATTGGCTGGGTTAGATGCAGAAAAAAATTATATTCAATTTGCAACCTGATGGAGGTCAGTATAGATGGACTAATAGAACAAGTCCCACACACAGCTAGAAGCCCAAATATTTTTTCAGAGGTAGATGCAGAAAAAAATTATTTTTAATTTGCAGCCTGATGGAGGTCAGTATAGATGGACTAATAGAGAAAGTCCCACACACTGCTAGAAGGCCAAATATTTTTTCAGAGCTAGATGCAGACAAAAAATTATTTTGAATTTGCAACCTTATGGAGGTCAGTATAGATGGACTAATAGAGAAAGTCCCACACACTGCTAGAAGGCCAAATATTTTTTCAGAGCTAGATGCAGACAAAAAATTATTTTTAATATGCAACCTGATGGAGGTCAGTATAGATGGACTAATAGAGAAAGTCCCACACACTGCTAGAAGGCCAAATATTTTTTCAGAGCTAGATGCAGATAAAAATTCTTTTTAATTTGCAACCTGATGGAGGTCAGTATAGATGGACTAATAGAGAAAGTCCCACACACTGCTAGAAGGCCAAATATTTTTGCAGAGCTAGATGCAGAAAAAAATTATATTCAGTTTGCAACCTGATGGAGGTCAGAATAGATGGACTAATAGAACAAGTCCCACACACAGCTAGAAGCCCAAATTTTTTTTCAGAGGTAAATGCAGAAAAAAATTATATTCAGTTTGCAACCTGATGGAGGTCTGTATAGATGGATTAATAGAACAAGTCCCACACACAGCTAGAAGCCCAATATTTTTTCAGAGATAGATGCAGAAAAAAAATATATTCAGTTTGCAACCTGATGGAGGTCAGTATAGATGGATTAATAGAGAAAGTCCCAAACACTGCTGGAAGGCCAAATATTTTTTCAGAGCTAGATGCAGATAAAAATTATTTTTAATTTGCAACCTGATGGAGGTCAGTATAGATGGACTAATAGAGAAAGTCCCACACACTGCTAGAAGGCCAAATATTTTTTCAGAGCTAGATGCAGACAAAAAATTATTTTGAATTTGCAACCTGATGGAGGTCAGTATAGATGGACTAATAGAGAAAGTCCCACACACTGCTAGAAGGCCAAATATTTTTTCAGAGCTAGATGCAGACAAAAAATTATTTTTAATTTGCAACCTGATGGAGGTCAGTATAGATGGACTAATAGAGAAAGTCCCACACACTGCTAGAAGGCCAAATATTTTTTCAGAGCTAGATGCAGACAAAAAATTATTTTGAATTTGCAACCTGATGGAGGTCAGTATAGATGGACTAATAGAGAAAGTCCCACACACTGCTAGAAGGCCAAATATTTTTTCAGAGCTAGATGCAGACAAAAAATTATTTTGAATTTGCAACCTGATGGAAGTCAGTATAGATGGACTAATAGAGAAAGTCCCACACACTGCTAGAAGGCCAAATATTTTTTCAGAGTTAGATGCAGATAAAAATTATTTTTAATTTGCAACCTGATGGAGGTCAGTATAGATGGACTAATAGAGAAAGTCCCACACACTGCTAGAAGGTCAAATATTTTTTCAGAGCTAGATGCAGACAAAAAATGATTTTGAATTTGCAACCTGATGGAGGTCAGTATAGATGGACTAATAGAGAAAGTCCCACACACTGCTAGAAGGCCAAATATTTTTTCAGAGCTAGATGCAGACAAAAAATTATTTATAATTTGCAACCTGATGGAGGTCAGTATAGATGGAATAATAGAGAAAGTCCCACACACTGCTAGAAGGCCAAATTTTTTTTCAGAGGTAGATGCAGAAAAAAATTATATTCAGTTTGCAACCTGATGGAGGTCTGTATAGATGGATTAATAGAACAAGTCCCACACACAGCTAGAAGCCCAATATTTTTTCAGAGGAAGATGCAGAAAAAAAATATATTCAGTTTGCAACCTGATGGAGGTCAGTATAGATGGACTAATAGAGAAGGTCCCAAACACTGCTAGAAGGCCAAATATTTTTACAGAGCTAGATGCAGATTAAAAATATTTTTAATTTGCAACCTGATGGAGGTCAGTATAGATGGACTAATAGAGAAAGTCGCACACACTGCTAGAAGGCCAAATATTTTTTCAGAGCTAGATGTAGACAAAAAATTATTTTGAATTTGCAACCTAATGGAGGTCAGCATAGATGGACTAATAGAGAAAGTCCCACACACTGCTAGAAGGCCAAATATTTTTTCAGAGCTAGATGCAGACAAAAAATTATTTTTAATTTGCAACCTTATGGAGGTCAGTATAGATGGACTAATAGAGAAAGTCCCACACACTGCTAGAAGGCCAAATATTTTTTCAGACCTAGATGCAGATAAAAATTCTTTTTAATTTGCAACCTGATGGAGGTCTGTATAGATGGACTAATAGAGAAAGTCCCACTCACTGCTAGAAGGCCAAATATTTTTTCAGAGCTAGATGCAGATAAAAATTATTTTTAATTTGCAACCTGATGGAGGTCAGTATAGATGGACTAATAGAGAAAGTCCCACACACTGCTAGAAGGCCAAATATTTTTTCAGAGCTAGATGCAGTCAAAAAATTATTTTGAATTTGCAACCTGATGGAGGTCAGTATAGATGGACTAATAGAGAAAGTCCCACACACTGCTAGAGGGCCAAATATTATTTCAGAGCTAGATGCAGACAAAAAATTATTTTTAATTTGCAACCTGATGGAGGTCAGTATAGATGGACTAATAGAGAAAGTCCCACACACTGCTAGAAGGCCAAATATTTTTTCAGAGCTAGATGCAGTCAAAAAATTATTTTGAATTTGCAACCTGATGGAGGTCAGTATAGATGGACTAATAGAGAAAGTCCCACACACTGCTAGAAGGCCAAATATTTTTTCAGAGCTAGATGCAGACAAAAAATTATTTTGAATTTGCAACCTGATGGAGGTCAGTATAGATGGACTAATAGAGAAAGTCCCACACACTGCTAGAAGGCCAAATTTTTTTTCAGAGGTAGATGCAGAAAAAAATTATATTCAGTTTGCAACCTGATGGAGGTCTGTATAGATGGATTAATAGAACAAGTCCCACACACAGCTAGAAGCCCAATATTTTTTCAGAGGAAGATGCAGAAAAAAAATATATTCAGTTTGCAACCTGATGGAGGTCAGTATAGATGGACTAATAGAGAAAGTCCCAAACACTGCTAGAAGGCCAAATATTTTTACAGAGCTAGATGCAGATAAAAAATATTTTTAATTTGCAACCTGATGGAGGTCAGTATAGATGGACTAATAGAGAAAGTTGCACACACTGCTAGAAGGCCAAATATTTTTTCAGAGCTAGATGCAGACAAAAAATTATTTTGAATTTGCAACGTAATGAAGGTCAGCTTAGATGGACTAATAGAGAAAGTCCCACACACTGCTAGAAGGCCAAATATTTTTTCAGACCTAGATGCAGATAAAAATTCTTTTTAATTTGCAACCTGATGGAGGTCTGTATAGATGGACTAATAGAGAAAGTCCCACTCACTGCTAGAAGGCCAAATATTTTTTCAGAGCTAGATGCAGATAAAAATTATTTTTAATTTGCAACCTGATGGAGGTCAGTATAGATGGACTAATAGAGAAAGTCCCACACACTGCTAGAAGGCCAAATATTTTTTCAGAGCTAGATGCAGTCAAACAATTATTTTGAATTTGCAACCTGATGGAGGTCAGTATAGATGGACTAATAGAGAAAGTCCCACACACTGCTAGAAGGCCAAATATTATTTCGGAGCTAGATGCAGACCAAAAATTATTTTTAATTTGCAACCTGATGGAGGTCAGTATAGATGGACTAATAGAGAAAGTCCCACACACTGCTAGAAGGCCAAATATTTTTTCAGAGCTAGATGCAGACAAAAAATTATTTTTAATTTGCAACCTGATGGAGGTCAGTATAGATGGACTAATAGAGAAAGTCCCACACACTGCTAGAAGGCCAAATATTTTTTGAGAGCTAGATGCAGACAAAAAATTATTTTGAATTTGCAACCTGATGGAGGTCAGTATAGATGGACTAATAGAGAAAGTCCCACACACTGCTAGAAGGCCAAATTTTTTTTCAGAGGTAGATGCAGAAAAAAATTATATTCAGTTTGCAACCTGATGGAGGTCTGTATAGATGGATTAATAGAACAAGTCCCACACACAGCTAGAAGCCCAATATTTTTTCAGAGGAAGATGCAGAAAAAAAATATATTCAGTTTGAAACCTGATGGAGGTCAGTATAGATGGACTAATAGAGAAAGTCCCAAACACTGCTAGAAGGCCAAATATTTTTACAGAGCTAGATGCAGATAAAAAATATTTTTAATTTGCAACCTGATGGAGGTCAGTATAGATGGACTAATAGAGAAAGTTGCACACACTGCTAGAAGGCCAAATATTTTTTCAGAGCTAGATGCAGACAAAAAATTATTTTGAATTTGCAACCTAATGGAGGTCAGCTTAGATGGACTAATAGAGAAAGTCCCACACACTGCTAGAAGGCCAAATATTTTTTCAGAGCTAGATGCAGACAAAAAATTATTTTTAATTTGCAACCTTATGGAGGTCAGTATAGATGGACTAATAGAGAAAGTCCCACACACTGCTAGAAGGCCAAATATTTTTTCAGACCTAGATGCAGATAAAAATTCTTTTTAATTTGCAACCTGATGGAGGTCTGTATAGATGGACTAATAGAGAAAGTCCCACTCACTGCTAGAAGGCCAAATATTTTTTCAGAGCTAGATGCAGATAAAAATTATTTTTAATTTGCAACCTGATGGAGGTCAGTATAGATGGACTAATAGAGAAAGTCCCACACACTGCTAGAAGGCCAAATATTTTTTCAGAGCTAGATGCAGACAAAAAATTATTTTGAATTTGCAACCTGATGGAGGTCAGTATAGATGGACTAATAGAGAAAGTCCCACACACTGCTAGAAGGCCAAATATTATTTCAGAGCTAGATGCAGACCAAAAATTATTTTTAATTTGCAACCTGATGGAGGTCAGTATAGATGGACTAATAGAGAAAGTCCCACACACTGCTAGAAGGCCAAATATTTTTTCAGAGTTAGATGCAGATAAAAATTATTTTTAATTTGCAACCTGATGGAGGTCAGTATAGATGGACTAATAGAGAAAGTCCCACACACTGCTAGAAGGTCAAATATTTTTTCAGAGCTAGATGCAGACAAAAAATGATTTTGAATTTGCAACCTGATGGAGGTCAGTATAGATGGACTAATAGAGAAAGTCCCACACACTGCTAGAAGGCCAAATATTTTTTCAGAGCTAGATGCAGACAAAAAATTATTTATAATTTGCAACCTGATGGAGGTCAGTATAGATGGAATAATAGAGAAAGTCCCACACACTGCTAGAAGGCCAAATTTTTTTTCAGAGGTAGATGCAGAAAAAAATTATATTCAGTTTGCAACCTGATGGAGGTCTGTATAGATGGATTAATAGAACAAGTCCCACACACAGCTAGAAGCCCAATATTTTTTCAGAGGAAGATGCAGAAAAAAAATATATTCAGTTTGCAACCTGATGGAGGTCAGTATAGATGGACTAATAGAGAAGGTCCCAAACACTGCTAGAAGGCCAAATATTTTTACAGAGCTAGATGCAGATTAAAAATATTTTTAATTTGCAACCTGATGGAGGTCAGTATAGATGGACTAATAGAGAAAGTCGCACACACTGCTAGAAGGCCAAATATTTTTTCAGAGCTAGATGTAGACAAAAAATTATTTTGAATTTGCAACCTAATGGAGGTCAGCATAGATGGACTAATAGAGAAAGTCCCACACACTGCTAGAAGGCCAAATATTTTTTCAGAGCTAGATGCAGACAAAAAATTATTTTTAATTTGCAACCTTATGGAGGTCAGTATAGATGGACTAATAGAGAAAGTCCCACACACTGCTAGAAGGCCAAATATTTTTTCAGACCTAGATGCAGATAAAAATTCTTTTTAATTTGCAACCTGATGGAGGTCTGTATAGATGGACTAATAGAGAAAGTCCCACTCACTGCTAGAAGGCCAAATATTTTTTCAGAGCTAGATGCAGATAAAAATTATTTTTAATTTGCAACCTGATGGAGGTCAGTATAGATGGACTAATAGAGAAAGTCCCACACACTGCTAGAAGGCCAAATATTTTTTCAGAGCTAGATGCAGTCAAAAAATTATTTTGAATTTGCAACCTGATGGAGGTCAGTATAGATGGACTAATAGAGAAAGTCCCACACACTGCTAGAAGGCCAAATATTATTTCAGAGCTAGATGCAGACAAAAAATTATTTTTAATTTGCAACCTGATGGAGGTCAGTATAGATGGACTAATAGAGAAAGTCCCACACACTGCTAGAAGGCCAAATATTTTTTCAGAGCTAGATGCAGTCAAAAAATTATTTTGAATTTGCAACCTGATGGAGGTCAGTATAGATGGACTAATAGAGAAAGTCCCACACACTGCTAGAAGGCCAAATATTTTTTCAGAGCTAGATGCAGACAAAAAATTATTTTTAATTTGCAACCTGATGGAGGTCAGTATAGATGGACTAATAGAGAAAGTCCCACACACTGCTAGAAGGCCAAATATTTTTTGAGAGCTAGATGCAGACAAAAAATTATTTTGAATTTGCAACCTGATGGAGGTCAGTATAGATGGACTAATAGAGAAAGTCCCACACACTGCTAGAAGGCCAAATTTTTTTTCAGAGGTAGATGCAGAAAAAAATTATATTCAGTTTGCAACCTGATGGAGGTCTGTATAGATGGATTAATAGAACAAGTCCCACACACAGCTAGAAGCCCAATATTTTTTCAGAGGAAGATGCAGAAAAAAAATATATTCAGTTTGCAACCTGATGGAGGTCAGTATAGATGGACTAATAGAGAAAGTCCCAAACACTGCTAGAAGGCCAAATATTTTTACAGAGCTAGATGCAGATAAAAAATATTTTTAATTTGCAACCTGATGGAGGTCAGTATAGATGGACTAATAGAGAAAGTTGCACACACTGCTAGAAGGCCAAATATTTTTTCAGAGCTAGATGCAGACAAAAAATTATTTTGAATTTGCAACGTAATGGAGGTCAGCTTAGATGGACTAATAGAGAAAGTCCCACACACTGCTAGAAGGCCAAATATTTTTTCAGACCTAGATGCAGATAAAAATTCTTTTTAATTTGCAACCTGATGGAGGTCTGTATAGATGGACTAATAGAGAAAGTCCCACTCACTGCTAGAAGGCCAAATATTTTTTCAGAGCTAGATGCAGATAAAAATTATTTTTAATTTGCAACCTGATGGAGGTCAGTATAGATGGACTAATAGAGAAAGTCCCACACACTGCTAGAAGGCCAAATATTTTTTCAGAGCTAGATGCAGTCAAACAATTATTTTGAATTTGCAACCTGATGGAGGTCAGTATAGATGGACTAATAGAGAAAGTCCCACACACTGCTAGAAGGCCAAATATTATTTCGGAGCTAGATGCAGACCAAAAATTATTTTTAATTTGCAACCTGATGGAGGTCAGTATAGATGGACTAATAGAGAAAGTCCCACACACTGCTAGAAGGCCAAATATTTTTTCAGAGCTAGATGCAGACAAAAAATTATTTTTAATTTGCAACCTGATGGAGGTCAGTATAGATGGACTAATAGAGAAAGTCCCACACACTGCTAGAAGGCCAAATATTTTTTGAGAGCTAGATGCAAACAAAAAATTATTTTGAATTTGCAACCTGATGGAGGTCAGTATAGATGGACTAATAGAGAAAGTCCCACACACTGCTAGAAGGCCAAATTTTTTTTCAGAGGTAGATGCAGAAAAAAATTATATTCAGTTTGCAACCTGATGGAGGTCTGTATAGATGGATTAATAGAACAAGTCCCACACACAGCTAGAAGCCCAATATTTTTTCAGAGGAAGATGCAGAAAAAAAATATATTCAGTTTGCAACCTGATGGAGGTCAGTATAGATGGACTAATAGAGAAAGTCCCAAACACTGCTAGAAGGCCAAATATTTTTACAGAGCTAGATGCAGATAAAAAATATTTTTAATTTGCAACCTGATGGAGGTCAGTATAGATGGACTAATAGAGAAAGTTGCACACACTGCTAGAAGGCCAAATATTTTTTCAGAGCTAGATGCAGACAAAAAATTATTTTGAATTTGCAACCTAATGGAGGTCAGCTTAGATGGACAAATATAGAAAGTCCCACACACTGCTAGAAGGCCAAATATTTTTTCAGAGCTAGATGCAGACAAAAAATTATTTTTAATTTGCAACCTTATGGAGGTCAGTATAGATGGACTAATAGAGAAAGTCCCACACACTGCTAGAAGGCCAAATATTTTTTCAGACCTAGATGCAGATAAAAATTCTTTTTAATTTGCAACCTGATGGAGGTCTGTATAGATGGACTAATAGAGAAAGTCCCACTCACTGCTAGAAGGCCAAATATTTTTTCAGAGCTAGATGCAGATAAAAATTATTTTTAATTTGCAACCTGATGGAGGTCAGTATAGATGGACTAATAGAGAAAGTCCCACACACTGCTAGAAGGCCAAATATTTTTTCAGAGCTAGATGCAGACAAAAAATGATTTTGAATTTGCAACCTGATGGAGGTCAGTATAGATGGACTAATAGAGAAAGTCCCACACACTGCTAGAAGGCCAAATATTATTTCAGAGCTAGATGCAGACCAAAAATTATTTTTAATTTGCAACCTGATGGAGGTCAGTATAGATGGACTAATAGAGAAAGTCCCACACACTGCTAGAAGGCCAAATATTTTTTCAGAGCTAGATGCAGACAAAAAATTATTTTTCATTTGCAACCTGATGGAGGTCAGTATAGATGGACTAATAGAGAAAGTCCCACACACTGCTAGAAGGCCAAATATTTTTTCAGAGCTAGATGCAGACAAAAAATTATTTTGAATTTGCAACCTGATGGAGGTCAGTATAGATGGACTAATAGAGAAAGTCCCACACACTGCTAGAAGGCCAAATATTTTTTCAGAGCTAGATGCAGATATAAATTATTTTTAATTTGCAACCTGATGGAGGTCAGTATAGATGGACTAATAGAGAAAGTCCCACACACTGCTAGAAGGTCAAATATTTTTTCAGAGCTAGATGCAGACAAAAAATGATTTTGAATTTACAACCTGATGGAGGTCAGTATAGATGGACTAATAGAGAAAGTCCCACACACTGCTAGAAGGCCAAATATTTTTTCAGAGCTAGATGCAGACAAAAAAATATTTTTAATTTGCAACCTGTTGGAGGTCAGTATATATGGACTAATAGAGAAAGTCCCACACACTGCTAGAAGGCCAAATATTTTTTTTCAGAGGTAGATGCAGAAAAAAATTATATTCAGTTTGCAACCTGATGGAGGTCTGTATAGATGGATTAATAGAACAAGTCCCACACACAGCTAGAAGCCCAATATTTTTTCCGAGGTAGATGCAGAAAAAAAATAAATTCCGTTTGCAACCTGATGGAGGTCAGTATAGATGGACTAATAGAGAAAGTACCACACACTGCTAGAAGGCCAAATATTTTTTCAGAGCTAGATGCAGACAAAAAATGATTTTGAATTTGCAACCTGATGGAGGTCAGCATAGATGGACTAATAGAGAAAGTCCTACACACTGCTAGAAGGCCAAATATTTTTTCAGAGCTAGATGCAGACAAATAATTATTTTGAATTTGCAACCTTATGGAGGTCAGTATAGATGGACTAATAGAGAAAGTCCCACACACTGCTAGAAGGCCAAATATTTTTTCAGACCTAGATGCAGATAAAAATTCTTTTTAATTTGCAACCTGATGGAGGTCTGTATAGATGGACTAATAGAGAAAGTCCCACTCACTGCTAGAAGGCCAAATATTTTTTCAGAGCTAGATGCAGATAAAAATTATTTTTAATTTGCAACCTGATGGAGGTCAGTATAGATGGACCAATAGAGAAAGTCCCACACACTGCTAGAAGGCCAAATATTTTTTCAGAGCTAGATGCAGACAAAAAATTATTTTGAATTTGCAACCTGATGGAGGTCAGTATAGATGGACTAATAGAGAAAGTCCCACACACTGCTAGAAGGCCAAATATTTTTTCAGAGCTAAATGCAGACAAAAAATTATTTTTAATTTGCAACCTGATGGAGGTCAGTATAGATGGACTAATAGAGAAAGTCCCACACACTGCTAGAAGGCCAAATATTTTTTCAGAGCTAGATGCAGATAAAAATTATTTTTAATTTGTAACCTGATGGAGGTCAGTATAGATGGACTAATAGAGAAAGTCCCACACACTGCTAGAAGGCCAAATATTTTTTCAGAGCTAGATGCAGACAAAAAATTATTTTGAATTTGCAACCTGATGGAGGTCAGTATAGATGGACTAATAGAGAAAGTCCCACACACTGCTAGAAGGCCAAATATTTTTTCAGAGCTAGATGCAGACAAAAAATTATTTTTAATTTGCAACCTTATGGAGGTCAGTATAGATGGACTAATAGAGAAAGTCCCACACACTGCTAGAAGGCCAAATATTTTTTCAGACCTAGATGCAGATAAAAATTCTTTTTAATTTGCAACCTGATGGAGGTCTGTATAGATGGATTAATAGAGAAAGTCCCACTCACTGCTAGAAGGCCAAATATTTTTTCAGAGCTAGATGCAGATAAAAATTATTTTTAATTTGCAACCTGATGGAGGTCAGTATAGATGGACTAATAGAGAAAGTCCCACACACTGCTAGAAGGCCAAATATTTTTTTCAGAGCTAGATGCAGACAAAAAATTATTTTGAGTTTGCAACCTGATGGAGGTCAGTATAGATGGACTAATAGAGAAAGTCCCACACACTGCTAGAAGGCCAAATATTTTTTCAGAGCTAGATGCAGACAAAAAATTATTTTTAATTTGCAACCTGATGGAGGTCAGTATAGATGGACTAATAGAGAAAGTCCCACACACTGCTAGAAGGCCAAATATTTTTTCAGACCTAGATGCAGATAAAAATTATTTTTAATTTGCAACCTGATGGAGGTCAGTATAGATGGACTAATAGAGAAAGTCCCACTCACTGCTAGAAGGCAAAATATTTTTTCAGAGCTAGATGCAGATAAAAATTATTTTTAATTTGCAACCTGATGGAGGTCAGTATAGATGGACTAATAGAGAAAGTCCCACACACTGCTAGAAGGCCAAATATTTTTTCAGAGCTAGATGCAGACAAAAAATGATTTTGAATTTGCAACCTGATGGAGGTCAGTATAGATGGACTAATAGAGAAAGTCCCACACACTGCTAGAAGGCCAAATATTTTTTCAGAGCTAGATGCAGACAAAAAATTATTTTTAATTTGCAACCTGATGGAGGTCAGTATAGATGGACTAATAGAGAATGTCCCACACACTGCTAGAAGGCCAAATATTTTTTCAGAGCTAGATGCAGACAAAAAATGATTTTGAATTTGCAAACTGATGGAGGTCAGTATAGATGGACTAATAGAGAAAGTCCCACACACTGCTAGAAGGCCAAATATTTTTTCAGAGCTAGATGCAGACAAAAAATTATTTTGAATTAGCAACCTGATGGAGGTCAGTATAGATGGACTAATAGAGAAAGTCCCACACACTGCTAGAAGGACAAATATTTTTTCAGAGCTAGATGCAGATAAAAATTATTTTTAATTTGCAAACTGATGGAGGTCAGTATAAATGGACTAATAGAGAAAGTCCCACACACTGCTAGAAGGTCAAATATTTTTTCAGAGCTAGATGAAGACAAAAAATGATTTTGAATTTGCAACCTGATGGAGGTCAGTATAGATGGACTAATAGAGAAAGTCCCACACACTGCTAGAAGGCCAAATATTTTTTCAGAGCTAGATGCAGACAAAAAATTATTTTTAATTTGCAACCTGATGGAGGTCAGTATAGATGGACTAATAGAGAAAGTCCCACACACTGCTAGAAGGCCAAATTTTTTTTCAGAGTTAGATGCAGAAAAAAATTATATTCAGTTTGCAACCTGATGGAGGTCTGTATAGATGGATTAATAGAACAAGTCCCACACACAGCTAGAAGCCCAATATTTTTTCAGAGGTAGATGCAGAAAAAAAATATATTCAGTTTGCAACCTGATGGAGGTCAGTTTAGATGGACTAATAGAGAAAGTCCCAAACACTGCTAGAAGGCCAAATATTTTTTCAGAGCTAGATGCAGACAAAAAATTATTTTGAATTTGCAACCTGATGGAGGTCAGTATAGATGGACTAATAGAGAAAGTCCCACACACTGCTAGAAGGCCAAATATTTTTTCAGAGCTAGATGCAGACAAAAAATTATTTTTAATTTGCAACCTGATGGAGGTCAGTATAGATGGACTAATAGAGAAAGTCCCACACACTGCTAGAAGGCCAAATATTTTTTCAGAGCTAGATGCAGTCAAACAATTATTTTGAATTTGCAACCTGATGGAGGTCAGTATAGATGGACTAATAGAGAAAGTCCCACACACTGCTAGAAGGCCAAATATTATTTCGGAGCTAGATGCAGACCAAAAATTATTTTTAATTTGCAACCTGATGGAGGTCAGTATAGATGGACTAATAGAGAAAGTCCCACACACTGCTAGAAGGCCAAATATTTTTTCAGAGCTAGATGCAGACAAAAAATTATTTTTAATTTGCAACCTGATGGAGGTCAGTATAGATGGACTAATAGAGAAAGTCCCACACACTGCTAGAAGGCCAAATATTTTTTGAGAGCTAGATGCAGACAAAAAATTATTTTGAATTTGCAACCTGATGGAGGTCAGTATAGATGGACTAATAGAGAAAGTCCCACACACTGCTAGAAGGCCAAATTTTTTTTCAGAGGTAGATGCAGAAAAAAATTATATTCAGTTTGCAACCTGATGGAGGTCTGTATAGATGGATTAATAGAACAAGTCCCACACACAGCTAGAAGCCCAATATTTTTTCAGAGGAAGATGCAGAAAAAAAATATATTCAGTTTGCAACCTGATGGAGGTCAGTATAGATGGACTAATAGAGAAAGTCCCAAACACTGCTAGAAGGCCAAATATTTTTACAGAGCTAGATGCAGATAAAAAATATTTTTAATTTGCAACCTGATGGAGGTCAGTATAGATGGACAAATAGAGAAAGTTGCACACACTGCTAGAAGGCCAAATATTTTTTCAGAGCTAGATGCAGACAAAAAATTATTTTGAATTTGCAACCTAATGGAGGTCAGCTTAGATGGACTAATAGAGAAAGTCCCACACACTGCTAGAAGGCCAAATATTTTTTCAGAGCTAGATGCAGACAAAAAATTATTTTTAATTTGCAACCTTATGGAGGTCAGTATAGATGGACTAATAGAGAAAGTCCCACACACTGCTAGAAGGCCAAATATTTTTTCAGACCTAGATGCAGATAAAAATTCTTTTTAATTTGCAACCTGATGGAGGTCTGTATAGATGGACTAATAGAGAAAGTCCCACTCACTGCTAGAAGGCCAAATATTTTTTCAGAGCTAGATGCAGATAAAAATTATTTTTAATTTGCAACCTGATGGAGGTCAGTATAGATGGACTAATAGAGAAAGTCCCACACACTGCTAGAAGGCCAAATATTTTTTTAGAGCTAGATGCAGACAAAAAATTATTTTGAATTTGCAACCTGATGGAGGTCAGTATAGATGGACTAATAGAGAAAGTCCCACACACTGCTAGAAGGCCAAATATTATTTCAGAGCTAGATGCAGACCAAAAATTATTTTTAATTTGCAACCTGATGGAGGTCAGTATAGATGGACTAATAGAGAAAGTCCCACACACTGCTAGAAGGCCAAATATTTTTTCAGAGCTAGATGCAGACAAAAAATTATTTTTCATTTGCAACCTGATGGAGGTCAGTATAGATGGACTAATAGAGAAAGTCCCACACACTGCTAGAAGGCCAAATATTTTTTCAGAGCTAGATGCAGACAAAAAATTATTTTGAATTTGCAACCTGATGGAGGTCAGTATAGATGGACTAATAGAGAAAGTCCCACACACTGCTAGAAGGCCAAATATTTTTTCAGAGCTAGATGCAGATATAAATTATTTTTAATTTGCAACCTGATGGAGGTCAGTATAGATGGACTAATAGAGAAAGTCCCACACACTGCTAGAAGGTCAAATATTTTTTCAGAGCTAGATGCAGACAAAAAATGATTTTGAATTTACAACCTGATGGAGGTCAGTATAGATGGACTAATAGAGAAAGTCCCACACACTGCTAGAAGGCCAAATATTTTTTCAGAGCTAGATGCAGACAAAAAAATATTTTTAATTTGCAACCTGTTGGAGGTCAGTATATATGGACTAATAGAGAAAGTCCCACACACTGCTAGAAGGCCAAATATTTTTTTTCAGAGGTAGATGCAGAAAAAAATTATATTCAGTTTGCAACCTGATGGAGGTCTGTATAGATGGATTAATAGAACAAGTCCCACACACAGCTAGAAGCCCAATATTTTTTCCGAGGTAGATGCAGAAAAAAAATAAATTCCGTTTGCAACCTGATGGAGGTCAGTATAGATGGACTAATAGAGAAAGTACCACACACTGCTAGAAGGCCAAATATTTTTTCAGAGCTAGATGCAGACAAAAAATGATTTTGAATTTGCAACCTGATGGAGGTCAGCATAGATGGACTAATAGAGAAAGTCCTACACACTGCTAGAAGGCCAAATATTTTTTCAGAGCTAGATGCAGACAAATAATTATTTTGAATTTGCAACCTTATGGAGGTCAGTATAGATGGACTAATAGAGAAAGTCCCACACACTGCTAGAAGGCCAAATATTTTTTCAGACCTAGATGCAGATAAAAATTCTTTTTAATTTGCAACCTGATGGAGGTCTGTATAGATGGACTAATAGAGAAAGTCCCACTCACTGCTAGAAGGCCAAATATTTTTTCAGAGCTAGATGCAGATAAAAATTATTTTTAATTTGCAACCTGATGGAGGTCAGTATAGATGGACCAATAGAGAAAGTCCCACACACTGCTAGAAGGCCAAATATTTTTTCAGAGCTAGATGCAGACAAAAAATTATTTTGAATTTGCAACCTGATGGAGGTCAGTATAGATGGACTAATAGAGAAAGTCCCACACACTGCTAGAAGGCCAAATATTTTTTCAGAGCTAAATGCAGACAAAAAATTATTTTTAATTTGCAACCTGATGGAGGTCAGTATAGATGGACTAATAGAGAAAGTCCCACACACTGCTAGAAGGCCAAATATTTTTTCAGAGCTAGATGCAGATAAAAATTATTTTTAATTTGTAACCTGATGGAGGTCAGTATAGATGGACTAATAGAGAAAGTCCCACACACTGCTAGAAGGCCAAATATTTTTTCAGAGCTAGATGCAGACAAAAAATTATTTTGAATTTGCAACCTGATGGAGGTCAGTATAGATGGACTAATAGAGAAAGTCCCACACACTGCTAGAAGGCCAAATATTTTTTCAGAGCTAGATGCAGACAAAAAATTATTTTTAATTTGCAACCTTATGGAGGTCAGTATAGATGGACTAATAGAGAATGTCCCACACACTGCTAGAAGGCCAAATATTTTTTCAGAGCTAGATGCAGACAAAAAATGATTTTGAATTTGCAAACTGATGGAGGTCAGTATAGATGGACTAATAGAGAAAGTCCCACACACTGCTAGAAGGCCAAATATTTTTTCAGAGCTAGATGCAGACAAAAAATTATTTTGAATTAGCAACCTGATGGAGGTCAGTATAGATGGACTAATAGAGAAAGTCCCACACACTGCTAGAAGGACAAATATTTTTTCAGAGCTAGATGCAGATAAAAATTATTTTTAATTTGCAAACTGATGGAGGTCAGTATAGATGGACTAATAGAGAAAGTCCCACACACTGCTAGAAGGTCAAATATTTTTTCAGAGCTAGATGAAGACAAAAAATGATTTTGAATTTGCAACCTGATGGAGGTCAGTATAGATGGACTAATAGAGAAAGTCCCACACACTGCTAGAAGGCCAAATATTTTTTCAGAGCTAGATGCAGACAAAAAATTATTTTTAATTTGCAACCTGATGGAGGTCAGTATAGATGGACTAATAGAGAAAGTCCCACACACTGCTAGAAGGCCAAATTTTTTTTCAGAGTTAGATGCAGAAAAAAATTATATTCAGTTTGCAACCTGATGGAGGTCTGTATAGATGGATTAATAGAACAAGTCCCACACACAGCTAGAAGCCCAATATTTTTTCAGAGGTAGATGCAGAAAAAAAATATATTCAGTTTGCAACCTGATGGAGGTCAGTTTAGATGGACTAATAGAGAAAGTCCCAAACACTGCTAGAAGGCCAAATATTTTTTCAGAGCTAGATGCAGACAAAAAATTATTTTGAATTTGCAACCTGATGGAGGTCAGTATAGATGGACTAATAGAGAAAGTCCCACACACTGCTAGAAGGCCAAATATTTTTTCAGAGCTAGATGCAGACAAAAAATTATTTTTAATTTGCAACCTGATGGAGGTCAGTATAGATGGACTAATAGAGAAAGTCCCACACACTGCTAGAAGGCCAAATATTTTTTCAGAGCTAGATGCAGACAAAAAATTATTTTTAATTTGCAACCTGTTGGAGGTCAGTATAGATGGACTAATAGAGAAAGTCCCACACACAGCTAGAAGGCCAAATATTTTTTCAGAGCTAAATGCAGACAAAAAATTATTTTTAATTTGCAACCTGATGGAGGTCAGTATAGATGGACTAATAGAGAAAGTCCCACAAACTGCTAGAAGGCCAAATATTTTTTCAGAGCTAGATGCAGATAAAAATTATTTTTAATTTGCAACCTGATGGAGGTCAGTATAGATGGACTAATAGAGAAAGTCCCACACACTGCTAGAAGGCCAAATATTTTTTTAGAGCTAGATGCAGACAAAAAATTATTTTGAGTTTGCAACCTGATGGAGGTCAGTATAGATGGACTAATAGAGAAAGTCCCACACACTGCTAGAAGGCCAAATATTTTTTCAGAGCTAGATGCAGGCAAAAAATTATTTTTAATTTGCAACCTGATGGAGGTCAGTATAGATGGACTAATAGAGAAAGTCCCACACACTGCTAGAAGGCCAAATATTTTTTCAGACCTAGATGCAGATAAAAATTATTTTTAATTTGCAACCTGATGGAGGTCAGTATAGATGGACTAATAGAGAAAGTCCCACTCACTGCTAGAAGGCCAAATATTTTTTCAGAGCTAGATGCAGATAAAAATTATTTTTAATTTGCAACCTGATGGAGGTCAGTATAGATGGACTAATAGAGAAAGTCCCACACACTGCTAGAAGGCCAAATATTTTTTCAGAGCTAGATGCAGACAAAAAATTATTTTGAATTTGCAACCTGATGGAGGTCAGTATAGATGGACTAATAGAGAAAGTCCCACACACTGCTAGAAGGCCAAATATTTTTTCAGAGCTAGATGCAGACAAAAAATTATTTTTAATTTGCAACCTGATGGAGTTCAGTATAGATGGACTAATAGAGAAAGTCCCACACACTGCTAGAAGGCCAAATATTTTTTCAGAGCTAGATGCAGATAAAAATTATTTTTAATTTGTAACCTGATGGAGGTCAGTATAGATGGACTAATAGAGAAAGTCCCACACACTGCTAGAAGGCCAAATATTTTTTCAGAGCTAGATGCAGACAAAAAATTATTTTGAATTTGCAACCTGATGGAGGTCAGTATAGATGGACTAATAGAGAAAGTCCCACACACTGCTAGAAGGCCAAATATTTTTTCAGAGCTAGATGCAGACAAAAAATTATTTTTAATTTGCAACCTTATGGAGGTCAGTATAGATGGACTAATAGAGAAAGTCCCACACACTGCTAGAAGGCCAAATATTTTTTCAGACCTAGATGCAGATAAAAATTCTTTTTAATTTGCAACCTGATGGAGGTCTGTATAGATGGATTAATAGAGAAAGTCCCACTCACTGCTAGAAGGCCAAATATTTTTTCAGAGCTAGATGCAGATAAAAATTATTTTTAATTTGCAACCTGATGGAGGTCAGTATAGATGGACTAATAGAGAAAGTCCCACACACTGCTAGAAGGCCAAATATTTTTTTCAGAGCTAGATGCAGACAAAAAATTATTTTGAGTTTGCAACCTGATGGAGGTCAGTATAGATGGACTAATAGAGAAAGTCCCACACACTGCTAGAAGGCCAAATATTTTTTCAGAGCTAGATGCAGACAAAAAATTATTTTTAATTTGCAACCTGATGGAGGTCAGTATAGATGGACTAATAGAGAAAGTCCCACACACTGCTAGAAGGCCAAATATTTTTTCAGACCTAGATGCAGATAAAAATTATTTTTAATTTGCAACCTGATGGAGGTCAGTATAGATGGACTAATAGAGAAAGTCCCACTCACTGCTAGAAGGCAAAATATTTTTTCAGAGCTAGATGCAGATAAAAATTATTTTTAATTTGCAACCTGATGGAGGTCAGTATAGATGGACTAATAGAGAAAGTCCCACACACTGCTAGAAGGCCAAATATTTTTTCAGAGCTAGATGCAGACAAAAAATGATTTTGAATTTGCAACCTGATGGAGGTCAGTATAGATGGACTAATAGAGAAAGTCCCACACACTGCTAGAAGGCCAAATATTTTTTCAGAGCTAGATGCAGACAAAAAATTATTTTTAATTTGCAACCTGATGGAGGTCAGTATAGATGGACTAATAGAGAATGTCCCACACACTGCTAGAAGGCCAAATATTTTTTCAGAGCTAGATGCAGACAAAAAATGATTTTGAATTTGCAAACTGATGGAGGTCAGTATAGATGGACTAATAGAGAAAGTCCCACACACTGCTAGAAGGCCAAATATTTTTTCAGAGCTAGATGCAGACAAAAAATTATTTTGAATTAGCAACCTGATGGAGGTCAGTATAGATGGACTAATAGAGAAAGTCCCACACACTGCTAGAAGGACAAATATTTTTTCAGAGCTAGATGCAGATAAAAATTATTTTTAATTTGCAAACTGATGGAGGTCAGTATAGATGGACTAATAGAGAAAGTCCCACACACTGCTAGAAGGTCAAATATTTTTTCAGAGCTAGATGAAGACAAAAAATGATTTTGAATTTGCAACCTGATGGAGGTCAGTATAGATGGACTAATAGAGAAAGTCCCACACACTGCTAGAAGGCCAAATATTTTTTCAGAGCTAGATGCAGACAAAAAATTATTTTTAATTTGCAACCTGATGGAGGTCAGTATAGATGGACTAATAGAGAAAGTCCCACACACTGCTAGAAGGCCAAATTTTTTTTCAGAGTTAGATGCAGAAAAAAATTATATTCAGTTTGCAACCTGATGGAGGTCTGTATAGATGGATTAATAGAACAAGTCCCACACACAGCTAGAAGCCCAATATTTTTTCAGAGGTAGATGCAGAAAAAAAATATATTCAGTTTGCAACCTGATGGAGGTCAGTTTAAATGGACTAATAGAGAAAGTCCCAAACACTGCTAGAAGGCCAAATATTTTTTCAGAGCTAGATGCAGACAAAAAATTATTTTGAATTTGCAACCTGATGGAGGTCAGTATAGATGGACTAATAGAGAAAGTCCCACACACTGCTAGAAGGCCAAATATTTTTTCAGAGCTAGATGCAGACAAAAAATTATTTTTAATTTGCAACCTGATGGAGGTCAGTATAGATGGACTAATAGAGAAAGTCCCACACACTGCTAGAAGGCCAAATATTTTTTCAGAGCTAGATGCAGACAAAAAATTATTTTTAATTTGCAACCTGTTGGAGGTCAGTATAGATGGACTAATAGAGAAAGTCCCACACACAGCTAGAAGGCCAAATATTTTTTCAGAGCTAAATGCAGACAAAAAATTATTTTTAATTTGCAACCTGATGGAGGTCAGTATAGATGGACTAATAGAGAAAGTCCCACAAACTGCTAGAAGGCCAAATATTTTTTCAGAGCTAGATGCAGATAAAAATTATTTTTAATTTGCAACCTGATGGAGGTCAGTATAGATGGACTAATAGAGAAAGTCCCACACACTGCTAGAAGGCCAAATATTTTTTTAGAGCTAGATGCAGACAAAAAATTATTTTGAGTTTGCAACCTGATGGAGGTCAGTATAGATGGACTAATAGAGAAAGTCCCACACACTGCTAGAAGGCCAAATATTTTTTCAGAGCTAGATGCAGGCAAAAAATTATTTTTAATTTGCAACCTGATGGAGGTCAGTATAGATGGACTAATAGAGAAAGTCCCACACACTGCTAGAAGGCCAAATATTTTTTCAGACCTAGATGCAGATAAAAATTATTTTTAATTTGCAACCTGATGGAGGTCAGTATAGATGGACTAATAGAGAAAGTCCCACTCACTGCTAGAAGGCCAAATATTTTTTCAGAGCTAGATGCAGATAAAAATTATTTTTAATTTGCAACCTGATGGAGGTCAGTATAGATGGACTAATAGAGAAAGTCCCACACACTGCTAGAAGGCCAAATATTTTTTCAGAGCTAGATGCAGACAAAAAATTATTTTGAATTTGCAACCTGATGGAGGTCAGTATAGATGGACTAATAGAGAAAGTCCCACACACTGCTAGAAGGCCAAATATTTTTTCAGAGCTAGATGCAGACAAAAAATTATTTTTAATTTGCAACCTGATGGAGGTCAGTATAGATGGACTAATAGAGAATGTCCCACACACTGCTAGAAGGCCAAATATTTTTTCAGAGCTAGATGCAGACAAAAAATGATTTTGAATTTGCAAACTGATGGAGGTCAGTATAGATGGACTAATAGAGAAAGTCCCACACACTGCTAGAAGGTCAAATATTTTTTCAGAGCTAGATGCAGACAAAAAATTATTTTGAATTTGCAACCTGATGGAGGTCAGTATAGATGGACTAATAGAGAAAGTCCCACACACTGCTAGAAGGACAAATATTTTTTCAGAGCTAGATGCAGATAAAAATTATTTTTAATTTGCAACCTGATGGAGGTCAGTATAGATGGACTAATAGAGAAAGTCCCACACACTGCTAGAAGGTCAAATATTTTTTCAGAGCTAGATGAAGACAAAAAATGATTTTGAATTTGCAACCTGATGGAGGTCAGTATAGATGGACTAATAGAGAAAGTCCCACACACTGCTAGAAGGCCAAATATTTTTTCAGAGCTAGATGCAGACAAAAAATTATTTTTAATTTGCAACCTGATGGAGGTCAGTATAGATGGACTAATAGAGAAAGTCCCACACACTGCTAGAAGGCCAAATTTTTTTTCATAGTTAGATTCAGAAAAAAATTATATTCAGTTTGCAACCTGATGGAGGTCTGTATAGATGAATTAATAGAACAAGTCCCACACACAGCTAGAAGCCCAATATTTTTTCAGAGGTAGATGCAGAAAAAAAATATATTCAGTTTGCAACCTGATGGAGGTCAGTATAGATGGACTAATAGAGAAAGTCCCAAACACTGCTAGAAGGCCAAATATTTTTTCAGAGCTAGATGCAGACAAAAAATTATTTTGAATTTGCAACCTGATGGAGGTCAGTATAGATGGACTAATAGAGAAAGTCCCACACACTGCTAGAAGGCCAAATATTTTTCCAGAGCTAGATGCAGACAAAAAATTATTTTGAATTTGCAACCTGATGGAGGTCAGTATAGATGGACTAATAGAGAAAGTCCCACACACTGCTAGAAGGCCAAATATTTTTTCAGAGCTAGATGCAGACAAAAAATTATTTTTAATTTGCAACCTGTTGGAGGTCAGTATAGATGGACTAATAGAGAAAGTCCCACACACAGCTAGAAGGCCAAATATTTTTTCAGAGCTAAATGCAGACAAAAAATTATTTTTAATTTGCAACCTGATGGAGGTCAGTATAGATGGACTAATAGAGAAAGTCCCACAAACTGCTAGAAGGCCAAATATTTTTTCAGATCTAGATGCAGATAAAAATTATTTTTAATTTGCAACCTGATGGAGGTCAGTATAGATGGACTAATAGAGAAAGTCCCACACACTGCTAGAAGGCCAAATATTTTTTCAGAGCTAGATGCAGACAAAAAATTATTTTGAGTTTGCAACCTGATGGAGGTCAGTATAGATGGACTAATAGAGAAAGTCCCACACACTGCTAGAAGGCCAAATATTTTTTCAGAGCTAGATGCAGACAAAAAATTATTTTTAATTTGCAACCTGATGGAGGTCAGTATAGATGGACTAATAGAGAAAGTCCCACACACTGCTAGAAGGCCAAATATTTTTTCAGACCTAGATGCAGATAAAAATTATTTTTAATTTGCAACCTGATGGAGGTCAGTATAGATGGACTAATAGAGAAAGTCCCACTCACTGCTAGAAGGCCAAATATTTTTTCAGAGCTAGATGCAGATAAAAATTATTTTTAATTTGCAACCTGATGGAGGTCAGTATAGATGGACTAATAGAGAAAGTCCCACACACTGCTAGAAGGCCAAATATTTTTTCAGAGCTAGATGCAGACAAAAAAATTATTTTGAATTTGCAACCTGATGGAGGTCAGTATAGATGGACTAATAGAGAAAGTCCCACACACTGCTAGAAGGCCAAATATTTTTTCAGAGCTAGATGCAGATAAAAATTATTTTTAATTTGCAACCTGATGGAGGTCAGTATAGATGGACTAATAGAGAAAGTCCCACACACTGCTAGAAGGTCAAATATTTTTTCAGAGCTAGATGCAGACAAAAATGATTTTGAATTTGCAACCTGATGGAGGTCAGTATAGATGGACTAATAGAGAAAGTCCCACACACTGCTAGAAGGCCAAATATTTTTTCAGAGCTAGATGCAGACAAAAAATTATTTTTAATTTGCAACCTGATGGAGGTCAGTATAGATGGACTAATATAGAAAGTCCCACACACTGCTAGAAGGCCACATATTTTTTCAGAGCTAGATGCAGATAAAAATTATTTTTAATTTGCAACCTGATGGAGGTCAGTATAGATGGACTAATAGAGAAAGTCCCACACACTGCTAGAAGGTCAAATATTTTTTCAGAGCTAGATGCAGACAAAAATGATTTTGAATTTGCAACCTGATGGAGGTCAGTATAGATGGACTAATAGAGAAAGTCCCACACACTGCTAGAAGGCCAAATTTTTTTTCAGAGGTAGATGCAGAAAAAAATTATATTCAGTTTGCAACCTGATGGAGGTCTGTATAGATGGATTAATAGAACAAGTCCCACACACAGCTAGAAGCCCAATATTTTTTCAGAGGTAGATGCAGAAAAAAAATATATTCAGTTTGCAACCTGATGGAGGTCAGTATAGATGGACTAATAGAGAAAGTCCCACACACTGCTAGAAGGCCAAATATTTTTTCAGAGCTAGATGCAGACAAAAAATTATTTTTAATTTGCAACCTGATGGAGGTCAGTATAGATGGACTAATAGAGAAAGTCTCACACACTGCTAGAAGGCCAAATATTTTTTCAGAGCTAGATGCAGACAAAAAATTATTTTGAATTTGCAACCTGATGGAGGTCAGCATAGATGGACTAATAGAGAAAGTCCCACACACTGCTAGAAGGCCAAATATTTTTTCAGAGCTAGATGCAGACAAAAAATTATTTTTAATTTGCAACCTTATGGAGGTCAGTATAGATGGACTAATAGAGAAAGTCCCACACACTGCTAGAAGGCCAAATATTTTTTCAGACCTAGATGCAGATAAAAATTCTTTTTAATTTGCAACCTGATGGAGGTCTGTATAGATGGAATAATAGAGAAAGTCCCTCTCACTGCTAGAAGGCCAAATATTTTTTCAGAGCTAGATGCAGATAAAAATTATTTTTAATTTGCAACCTGATGGAGGTCAGTATAGATGGACTAATAGAGAAAGTCCCACACACTGCTAGAAGGCCAAATATTTTTTCAGAGCTAGATGCAGATAAAAATTATTTTTAATTTGTAACCTGATGGAGGTCAGTATAGATGGACTAATAGAGAAAGTCCCACACACTGCTAGAAGGCCAAATATTTTTTCAGAGCTAGATGCAGACAAAAAATTATTTTGAATTTGCAACCTGATGGAGGTCAGTATAGATGGACTAATAGAGAAAGTCCCACACACTGCTAGAAGGCCAAATATTTTTTCAGAGCTAGATGCAGACAAAAAATTATTTTTAATTTGCAACCTTATGGAGGTCAGTATAGATGGACTAATAGAGAAAGTCCCACACACTGCTAGAAGGCCAAATATTTTTTCAGACCTAGATGCAGATAAAAATTCTTTTTAATTTGCAACCTGATGGAGGTCTGTATAGATGGATTAATAGAGAAAGTCCCACTCACTGCTAGAAGGCCAAATATTTTTTCAGAGCTAGATGCAGATAAAAATTATTTTTAATTTGCAACCTGATGGAGGTCAGTATAGATGGACTAATAGAGAAAGTCCCACACACTGCTAGAAGGCCAAATATTTTTTTCAGAGCTAGATGCAGACAAAAAATTATTTTGAGTTTGCAACCTGATGGAGGTCAGTATAGATGGACTAATAGAGAAAGTCCCACACACTGCTAGAAGGCCAAATATTTTTTCAGAGCTAGATGCAGACAAAAAATTATTTTTAATTTGCAACCTGATGGAGGTCAGTATAGATGGACTAATAGAGAAAGTCCCACACACTGCTAGAAGGCCAAATATTTTTTCAGACCTAGATGCAGATAAAAATTATTTTTAATTTGCAACCTGATGGAGGTCAGTATAGATGGACTAATAGAGAAAGTCCCACTCACTGCTAGAAGGCCAAATATTTTTTCAGAGCTAGATGCAGATAAAAATTATTTTTAATTTGCAACCTGATGGAGGTCAGTATAGATGGACTAATAGAGAAAGTCCCACACACTGCTAGAAGGCCAAATATTTTTTCAGAGCTAGATGCAGACAAAAAATGATTTTGAATTTGCAACCTGATGGAGGTCAGTATAGATGGACTAATAGAGAAAGTCCCACACACTGCTAGAAGGCCAAATATTTTTTCAGAGCTAGATGCAGACAAAAAATTATTTTTAATTTGCAACCTGATGGAGGTCAGTATAGATGGACTAATAGAGAATGTCCCACACACTGCTAGAAGGCCAAATATTTTTTCAGAGCTAGATGCAGACAAAAAATGATTTTGAATTTGCAAACTGATGGAGGTCAGTTTAGATGGACTAATAGAGAAAGTTCCACACACTGCTAGAAGGCCAAATATTTTTTCAGAGCTAGATGCAGATAAAAATTATTTTTAATTTGCAACCTGATGGAGGTCAGTATAGATGGACTAATAGAGAAAGTCCCACACACTGCTAAAAGGCCAAATATTTTTTCAGAGCTAGATGCAGACAAAAAATCATTTTGAATTTGCAACCTGATGGAGGTCAGTATAGATGGACTAATAGAGAAAGTCCCACACACTGCTAGAAGGCCAAATATTTTTTCAGAGCTAGATGCAGACAAAAAATTATTTTTAATTTGCAACCTGATGGAGGTCAGTATAGATGGACTAATAGAGAATGTCCCACACACTGCTAGAAGGCCAAATATTTTTTCAGAGCTAGATGCAGACAAAAAATGATTTTGAATTTGCAAACTGATGGAGGTCAGTATAGATGGACTAATAGAGAAAGTCCCACACACTGCTAGAAGGCCAAATATTTTTTCAGAGCTAGATGCAGACAAAAAATTATTTTGAATTTGCAACCTGATGGAGGTCAGTATAGATGGACTAATAGAGAAAGTCCCACACACTGCTAGAAGGACAAATATTTTTTCAGAGCTAGATGCAGATAAAAATTATTTTTAATTTGCAACCTGATGGAGGTCAGTATAGATGGACTAATAGAGAAAGTCCCACACACTGCTAGAAGGTCAAATATTTTTTCAGAGCTAGATGAAGACAAAAAATGATTTTGAATTTGCAACCTGATGGAGGTCAGTATAGATGGACTAATAGAGAAAGTCCCACACACTGCTAGAAGGCCAAATATTTTTTCAGAGCTAGATGCAGACAAAAAATTATTTTTAATTTGCAACCTGATGGAGGTCAGTATAGATGGACTAATAGAGAAAGTTCCACACACTGCTAGAAGGCCAAATTTTTTTTCAGAGGTAGATGCAGAAAAAAAATATATTCAGTTTGCAACCTGATGGAGGTCAGTTTAGATGGACTAATAGAGAAAGTCCCAAACACTGCTAGAAGGCCAAATATTTTTTCAGAGCTAGATGCAGACAAAAAATTATTTTGAATTTGCAACCTGATGGAGGTCAGTATAGATGGACTAATAGAGAAAGTCCCACACACTGCTAGAAGGCCAAATATTTTTTCAGAGCTAGATGCAGACAAAAAATGATTTTGAATTTGCAACCTGATGGAGGTCAGTATAGATGGACTAATAGAGAAAGTCCCACACACTGCTAGAAGGCCAAATATTTTTTCAGAGCTAGATGCAGACAAAAAATTATTTTTAATTTGCAACCTGATGGAGGTCAGTATAGATGGACTAATAGAGAATGTCCCACACACTGCTAGAAGGCCAAATATTTTTTCAGAGCTAGATGCAGACAAAAAATGATTTTGAATTTGCAAACTGATGGAGGTCAGTTTAGATGGACTAATAGAGAAAGTTCCACACACTGCTAGAAGGCCAAATATTTTTTCAGAGCTAGATGCAGATAAAAATTATTTTTAATTTGCAACCTGATGGAGGTCAGTATAGATGGACTAATAGAGAAAGTCCCACACACTGCTAAAAGGCCAAATATTTTTTCAGAGCTAGATGCAGACAAAAAATCATTTTGAATTTGCAACCTGATGGAGGTCAGTATAGATGGACTAATAGAGAAAGTCCCACACACTGCTAGAAGGCCAAATATTTTTTCAGAGCTAGATGCAGACAAAAAATTATTTTTAATTTGCAACCTGATGGAGGTCAGTATAGATGGACTAATAGAGAATGTCCCACACACTGCTAGAAGGCCAAATATTTTTTCAGAGCTAGATGCAGACAAAAAATGATTTTGAATTTGCAAACTGATGGAGGTCAGTATAGATGGACTAATAGAGAAAGTCCCACACACTGCTAGAAGGCCAAATATTTTTTCAGAGCTAGATGCAGACAAAAAATTATTTTGAATTTGCAACCTGATGGAGGTCAGTATAGATGGACTAATAGAGAAAGTCCCACACACTGCTAGAAGGACAAATATTTTTTCAGAGCTAGATGCAGATAAAAATTATTTTTAATTTGCAACCTGATGGAGGTCAGTATAGATGGACTAATAGAGAAAGTCCCACACACTGCTAGAAGGTCAAATATTTTTTCAGAGCTAGATGAAGACAAAAAATGATTTTGAATTTGCAACCTGATGGAGGTCAGTATAGATGGACTAATAGAGAAAGTCCCACACACTGCTAGAAGGCCAAATATTTTTTCAGAGCTAGATGCAGACAAAAAATTATTTTTAATTTGCAACCTGATGGAGGTCAGTATAGATGGACTAATAGAGAAAGTTCCACACACTGCTAGAAGGCCAAATTTTTTTTCAGAGGTAGATGCAGAAAAAAAATATATTCAGTTTGCAACCTGATGGAGGTCAGTTTAGATGGACTAAGAGAGAAAGTCCCAAACACTGCTAGAAGGCCAAATATTTTTTCAGAGCTAGATGCAGACAAAAAATTATTTTGAATTTGCAACCTGATGGAGGTCAGTATAGATGGACTAATAGAGAAAGTCCCACACACTGCTAGAAGGCCAAATATTTTTTCAGAGCTAGATGCAGACAAAAAATTATTTTTAATTTGCAACCTGATGGAGGTCAGTATAGATGGACTAATAGAGAAAGTCCCACAAACTGCTAGAAGGCCAAATATTTTTTCAGACCTAGATGCAGATAAAAATTATTTTTAATTTGCAAACTGATGGAGGTCAGTATAGATGGACTAATAGAGAAAGTCCCACTCACTGCTAGAAGGCCAAATATTTTTTCAGAGCTAGATGCAGATAAAAATTATTTTTAATTTGCAACCTGATGGAGGTCAGTATAGATGGACTAATAGAGAAAGTCCCACACACTGCTAGAAGGCCAAATATTTTTTCAGAGGTAGATGCAGAAAAAAAATATATTCAGTTTGCAACCTGATGGAGGTCAGTATAGATGGACTAATAGAGAAAGTCCCACACACTGCTAGAAGGTCAAATATTTTTTCAGAGCTAGAAGAAGACAAAAAATGATTTTGAATTTGCAACCTGATGGAGGTCAGTATAGATGGACTAATAGAGAAAGTCCCACACACTGCTAGAAGGCCAAATATTTTTTCAGAGCTAGATGCAGACAAAAAATTATTTTTAATTTGCAACCTGATGGAGGTCAGTATAGATGGACTAATAGAGAAAGTCCCACACACTGCTAGAAGGCCAAATTTTTTTTCAGAGTTAGATGCAGAAAAAAATTATATTCAGTTTGCAACCTGATGGAGGTCTGTATAGATGGATTAATAGAACAAGTCCCACACACAGCTAGAAGCCCAATATTTTTTCAGAGGTAGATGCAGAAAAAAAATATATTCAGTTTGCAACCTGATGGAGGTCAGTATATATGGACTAATATTGAAAGTCCCAAACACTGCTAGAAGGCCAAATATTTTTTCAGAGCTAGATGCAGACAAAAAATTATTTTGAATTTGCAACCTGATGGAGGTCAGTATAGATGGACTTATAGAGAAAGTCCCACACACTGCTAGAAGGCCAAATATTTTTTCAGAGCTAGATGCAGACAAAAAATTATTTTTAATTTGCAACCTGATGGAGGTCAGTATAGATGGACTAATAGAGAAAGTCCCACACACTGCTAGAAGGCCAAATATTTTTTCAGAGCTAGATGCAGACAAAAAATTATTTTTAATTTGCAACCTGTTGGAGGTCAGTATAGATGGACTAATAGAGAAAGTCCCACACACAGCTAGAAGGCCAAATATTTTTTCAGAGCTAAATGCAGACAAAAAATTATTTTTAATTTGCAATCTGATGGAGGTCAGTATAGATGGACTAATAGAGAAAGTCCCACAAACTGCTAGAAGGCCAAATATTTTTTCAGATCTAGATGCAGATAAAAATTATTTTTAATTTGCAACCTGATGGAGGTCAGTATAGATGGACTAATAGAGAAAGTCCCACACACTGCTAGAAGGCCAAATATTTTTTCAGAGCTAGATGCAGACAAAAAATTATTTTGAGTTTGCAACCTGATGGAGGTCAGTATAGATGGACTAATAGAGAAAGTCCCACACACTGCTAGAAGGCCAAATATTTTTTCAGAGCTAGATGCAGACAAAAAATTATTTTTAATTTGCAACCTGATGGAGGTCAGTATAGATGGACTAATAGAGAAAGTCCCACACACTGCTAGAAGGCCAAATATTTTTTCAGACCTAGATGCAGATAAAAATTCTTTTTAATTTGCAACCTGATGGAGGTCTGTATAGATGGACTAATAGAGAAAGTCCCTCTCACTGCTAGAAGGCCAAATATTTTTTCAGAGCTAGATGCAGATAAAAATTATTTTTAATTTGCAACCTGATGGAGGTCAGTATAGATGGACTAATAGAGAAAGTCCCACACACTGCTAGAAGGCCAAATATTTTTTCAGAGCTTGATGCAGACAAAAAATTATTTTTAATTTGCAACCTGATGGAGGTCAGTATAGATGGACTAATAGAGAAAGTCCCACACACTGCTAGAAGGCCAAATATTTTTTCAGAGCTAGATGCAGACAAAAAATTATTTTTAATTTGCAACCTGTTGGAGGTCAGTATAGATGGACAAATAGAGAAAGTCCCACACACTGCTAGAAGGCCAAATATTTTTTCAGAGCTAGATGCAGACAAAAAATGATTTTGAATTTGCAAACTGATGGAGGTCAGTATAGATGGACTAATAGAGAATGTCCCACACACTGCTAGAAGGCCAAATTTTTTTTCAGAGCTAGATGCAGACAAAAAATTATTTTGAGTTTGCAACCTGATGGAGGTCAGTATAGATGGACTAATAGAGAAAGTCCCACACACTGCTAGAAGGCCAAATATTTTTTCAGAGCTAGATGCAGACAAAAAATTATTTTTAATTTGCAACCTGTTGGAGGTCAGTATAGATGGACAAATAGAGAAAGTCCCACACACTGCTAGAAGGCCAAATATTTTTTCAGAGCTAGATGCAGACAAAAAATGATTTTGAATTTGCAAACTGATGGAGGTCCGTATAGATGGACTAATAGAGAATGTCCCACACACTGCTAGAAGGCCAAATATTTTTTCAGAGCTAGATGCAGACAAAAAATGATTTTGAATTTGCAAACTGATGGAGGTCAGTATAGATGGACTAATAGAGAAAGTCCCACACACTGCTAGAAGGCCAAATATTTTTTCAGAGCTAGATGCAGATAAAAATTATTTTTAATTTGCAACCTGATGGAGGTCAGTATAGATGGACTAATAGAGAAAGTCCCACACACTGCTAGAAGGTCAAATATTTTTTCAGAGCTAGATGAAGACAAAAAATGATTTTGAATTTGCAACCTGATGGAGGTCAGTATAGATGGACTAATAGAGAAAGTCCCACACACTGCTAGAAGGCCAAATATTTTTTCAGAGCTAGATGCAGACAAAAAATGATTTTGAATTTGCAAACTGATGTAGGTCAGTATAGATGGACTAATAGAGAAAGTCCCACACACTGCTAGAAGGCCAAATATTTTTTCAGAGCTAGATGCAGACAAAAAATTATTTTGAATTTGCAACCTGATGGAGGTCAGTATAGATGGACTAATAGAGAAAGTCCCACACACTGCTAGAAGGCCAAATATTTTTTCAGACCTAGATGCAGATAAAAATTATTTTTAATTTGCAACCTGATGGAGGTCAGTATAGATGGACTAATAGAGAAAGTCCCACACACTGCTAGAAGGTCAAATATTTTTTCAGAGCTAGATGAAGACAAAAAATAATTTTGAATTTGCAACCTGATGGAGGTCAGTATAGATGGACTAATAGAGAAAGTCCCACACACTGCTAGAAGGCCAAATATTTTTTCAGAGCTAGATGCAGACAAAAAATTATTTTTAATTTGCAACCTGATGGAGGTCAGTATAGATGGACTAATAGAGAAAGTCCCACACACTGCTAGAAGGCCAAATTTTTTTTCAGAGGTAGATGCAGAAAAAAATTATATTCAGTTTGCAACCTGATGGAGGTCTGTATAGATGGATTAATAGAACAAGTCCCACACACAGCTAGAAGCCCAATATTTTTTCAGAGGTAGATGCAGAAAAAAAATATATTCAGTTTGCAACCTGATGGAGGTCAGTATAGATGGACTAATAGAGAAAGTCCCAAACACTGCTAGAAGGCCAAATATTTTTTCAGAGGTAGATGCAGACAAAAAATTATTTTGAATTTGCAACCTGATGGAGGTCAGTATAGATGGACTAATAGAGAAAGTCCCACACACTGCTAGAAGGCCAAATATTTTTTCAGAGCTAGATGCAGACAAAAAATTATTTTTAATTTGCAACCTGATGGAGGTCAGTATAGATGGACTAATAGAGAAAGTCCCACACACTGCTAGAAGGCCAAATATTTTTTCAGAGCTAGATGCAGACAAAAAATTATTTTTAATTTGCAACCTGTTGGAGGTCAGTATAGATGGACTAATAGAGAAAGTCCCACACACAGCTAGAAGGCCAAATATTTTTTCAGAGCTAAATGCAGACAAAAAATTATTTTGAATTTGCAACCTGATGGAGGTCAGTATAGATGGACTAATAGAGAAAGTCCCACACACTGCTAGAAGGCCAAATATTTTTTCAGAGCTAGATGCAAATATAAATTATTTTTAATTTGCAACCTGATGGAGGTCAGTATAGATGGACTAATAGAATGATGCTATGCCCAAAAGATTTTACTTCACTAGGTGCAGTAAAAAAATTGTTATTCTATACATAGGTGGTATATCTTGCAACACAGATAGTCTACTCCACTGACTAACACACTCTGCAATAGGCCAAAAAGGATTAGCTTTGCTAGATTCAGCCAAATGCTGTGAAAAAAACTTGCACAGCACTGGCACAGACCTGCCTGGCAAAAACTGATAGGAACTGATGTAACCTAGTCCTGAAAAGGACTGCAATTACAATTAGTCTTTACTCCCACAATCTATCTATTTAAGAGCACAGACCTGCCTGATAAAAGTCGTAGGAAATGCTGTAACCTAGTCCTTAAAAGGACTGCAATCACAACTATTCCCTACTCCCAAGCTATCTGTAGATTTGTGCGAAAATTGGCTTGAAATTAACAAGGTATAGCGCACACAGCAACAGCGGTGCCGTCTAACACGCAGCTGCAGCAGTGAGAAAATGGTGGCGACGGGGAAAATGGCTGGGTCTTATAGGGCAAGGACATGTGACATACACTGCCAATGACACATGCCCTTGCTTGTGTGAAAAAAAGCACTTCGCTCCGTGTGTGCGCTGCTGATAGGCTGACAGATTGCACCTCCCCACTGTAAATGCGGGAAAGAGAAAAAAAATTGAGTTTTTCATTATTCCTGCAGAGATCCATCCCTGCCCCTCCCCCCACCCCGCTGTACACTCAAACTGCGTATTAACATTAATTTTCATCATTACTGAGAAAAAATCCAGTTATGATTTTGGTGCACGAACAGTTATCGAACATAACCTCGAACAGCCGAATTTTTCTCAAATCGTTCGTGTTCGCCGAACGGCTTGTACACAGCCCAAAACAGCTCGAATTTGAGATTGGCGAACAGTTCAAGTGGAACAATGCTCATCTCTACCGTTGATATGCAGATGTCACATGTGCACGTCTTTTCAAAAGGAAAAAAATGGGGAGGGAAAGGAAAGATTTTAAAAACAAAAATCCAAATGACAATAGTAGCAGCCAAAATGTCAACGGAACCAGAGATTCCCAGCCAGTCTCCCATGCCAGTACTTACCCAGCCTCAAGCTGTATAGCAGCTGTGAACTGACGAGGGTAGGCACATTCAGCTTAAAATGGCCGTTGATGTGCAGATGTCACTTGTGCGCGTCTTTTCAAAAGGAATAAAATGGGGAGGGAAAGGTTGGATTTTAAAAACAAAAATCCAAAAGTCCAAATGACAATAGCAGCAGCCAAAATGTCAACGGAACAGGGGATTCCCAGCCAGTCTCCGATGCCAGTACTAGCCCGGCCTCAAGGTGCGTAGCAGCTGCAACCTGATGAGTGCAGGCACATTCAGCTTAGAATGGACGTTAACATGCAGATGTCATATGTGCGTGTCTTTTCAAAATGAACAAAATAGGGAGGGAAAGGTTAGATTTTAAAAACAAAAATCCAAAAATCCAAATGACAATAGCAGCAGCCAAAATTTCAATGGAACCGGGGACTCCCAGCCAGTCTCGCATACCAGTACTTGCCCAGCCTCAAGCTGTGTAGCGGCTGCGATCTGACGAGGGCAGACACATACAGCAGAGTATGGCCATTAGCATGCAGATGTCACATGTGCGCGTCTTTTCAAATGGAATAAAATGGGGAGGGAAAGGTTAGATTTTAAAAAAAAATCCAAATGACAACAGCAGCAGCCAAAATGTCCATGGAAGCAGGGATTCCCAGCCAGTTTCCCACGCCGGTACCCGCCCGGCCTCAAGCTGCGCAGCGGAATTAATCTGACGAAGGCAGGCACATTAAGCTTTGATTGGCTGTTGACATGCAAATATCACATTTGCTCTTCTTTTCAAAAGGAATAAAAAGGGGAGGGAAAGGATAAATTTTAAAATCAAAAATCCAAAAATCCAAATGACAATAGCAGCAGCCAAAACGTCAATGGTACCAAGCATTCCCAGCCACTCTCCCATGCCAGTACTGGCCCAGCCTCAAGCTGCTTAGCAGCTGCAATCTGACAAGGGCAGGCACATTCAGCTTAGAATGGCCGTTGATGTGCAGATGTCATATGTGCATGTCTTTTCAAAAGGAATAAAATGGGGAGGAAAAAGTTAGATTTAAAAAAAAAAAAAAAAAAAATCCAAATGACAATAGCAGCAGCCAAAATGTCAACGGAATCAGGGATTCCCTGCCAGTCTCCCATGCCATTACTTGCCTGGCCTCAAGCTGCCTAGCGGCTGCGATTTGATGAGAGTAAGCACATTCAGCTTAGAATGGCTGTTGATGAGCAGCTGTCACATGTGCGTGTCTTTTCAAAAGGAATAAAATGGGGAGGGAAGGGTCATGTTTTTAAAAACAAAAATCCAAATGGCAATAGCAGCAGCCAAAATTTCAACGGAACTGTGGATTCCCAGCCAGTCTCCCAAGCCAGTACTTGCCCAGCCTCAAGCTGTGTAGCTGCTGCAATCTGACCAGAGTAGGCACATTCAGCTTAGAATGGCCGTTGACGTGCAGCTATCACATGTGCGTGTCTTTTTAAAAGGAATAAAATGGGGAGGAAAAGGTTAGATTTTAAAAACAAAAATCCAAATGATAGTAGCAGCAGCCAGAATGTCAATGGATCCGGTGATTCCCAGCCAGTCTCCCATGCCGGTACTTGCCCGATCAAAAGCTGTGTAGTAGCTGCAATTTGACGAGGGTAGTCACATTCAACTTAGAATGGCCGTTGACGTACAGATGACACATGTGCGCGTCTTTTCAAAATGAATAAAATGGGGAGAGAAAGGTTAAATTTTAAAAACAAAAATGCAAATGACAATAGCATCAGCCAAAATGTCAACAGAACCAGTGATTCCCAGCCACTCTCCCATGCTGATACTTGCCCAGCCTCACGCTGCATAGCGGCTGCGATCTGACAAGGGCAGGCACATTCAGCTTAGAATGCCCGTTGACACTCAGATGTTACATGTGCGCGTCTTTTCAAAAGGAATAAAATGGGGAGGGAAAGGTTAGATTTTAAAAACAAAAATCCAAATGACAATAGCAGCAGCCAAAATGTCAATGGAACCGGGAATTCCCAGCCAGTCACCCACGCCGGTACTCGCCCGGCCTCGAGCTGAGTAGCAGCTGCCATCTGACGAGAGAAGGCACATTCAGCTTAGAATGACCATTGATATGCAAATGTCACTTGTGCGCGTCTTTTCAAAAGGAAAAAAATGGGGAGGGAAAGGTTATATTTTAAAAACAAAAATCCAAATGACAATAGCAGCAGCCAAAATTTCAACGGAACCAGGGATTCCCAGCCAGTCTCCCATTCCAGTACTTGCCCAGCCTCAAGCTGTGTAGCGGCTGCAATCTGACAAAGGCAGACACATTCAGCTTAGTATGGCCATTAACATGCAGCTGTCACATGTGCGTGTCTTTTCAAAAGGAATAAAATGGAGAGAAAAAGGATAGATTTTAAAAACAAAAATCCAAAAACACAAATGACAATAGCAGCAGCCAAAATGTCAACTGAACTGGGGATTCCCAGCCAGTCTCCCATTCTGGTACTTGCCCAGCCTCAAGCTGTGTAGAGGCTGCGATCTGACGAGGGTAGCCACATTCAGCTTAGAATGGCCTTTGACGTGCAGGTGGCACATGTGCTTGTCTTTTCAAAATAAATAAAATAGGGAGGGAAAGGTTAGATTTAAAAAAAAAAAAATCCAAATGAAAATAGCAGCAGCTGAAATGTCAACAGAATCAGGGATTCCCAGCAAGTCTCCCATGCTGGTACTTAACCAAACACAAGCTGCGTAGCAGCTGAGATCTGACAAAGGCAGGCACATTCAGCTTAGAATGGCCGTTGACGTGCAGATGTCACATGTGCGCGTCTTTTCAAAAGGAATAAAATGGGGAGGGAAAGGATAGACTTTAAAAACAAAAATCCAAAAATCCAAATGACAATAGCAGCAGCCAAAATGTCAATGGACCTGGGGATTCTCAGCCAGTCTCCCATGCTGATACTTGCCTGACCTCAAGCTGCGTAGCAGTTGGAATTTGGCAAGGGAAGTGACATTCAGATTAGAAATGCCGTTGATGTACAGATGTCACATGTTCGCGTCTTTTCAAAAGGAATAAAATGGGGAAGGAAAGGTTAAACTTTAAAAACAAAAATCCAAATGACAATAGCAGCAGCCAAAATTTCAACAGAACCAGGGATCCCCAGCCAGTCTCCCATGCTGGTATTTGCCCAACCTCAAGCTGCAAAGTGGCTGTGATCTGACGAGGGAAGGTACATTCAGCTTAGAATGGCCGTTAAGGTACAGATGTCACATGTGCGCGTCTTTTCAAAAGGAATAAAATGGGGAGGGAGAGGTAAAATTTTAAAAACTAAAATCCAAATGACAATAGCAGCAGCCAGAATGTCAACGGAACCGGGGACTCCCAGCCAGTCTACCATGCCGGTACTTGCCCATCCTCAAGCTGCGTAACTGCTGCGATCTGACGAGGGAAGGAACATTCAGCTTAGAATGGCCGTTGACCTGCAGATGTCACTAGTGCGCGTCTTTTCAAAAGGAATAAAATGGGGAGGGAAAGGATAGATTTTAAAAACAAAAATCCAAAAATACAAATGACAATAGCAGCAACCAAAATGTCAATAGAACTAGGGATTCCCAGCCAGTCTCCCATGCCAGTACTTACCTGACCTCAAGCTGCATAGCTGTTGCAATCTGACAAGGGAAGGCACATTCAGCTTAGAATGGCCGTTGAAATGCAGAAGGCCCATGTGCGCGTCTTTTCAAAAGGAATAAAATGGGAAGGGAAAGATTAGATTTTAAAAACAAATATCCAAATGACAACAGCAGCAGTCATAATGTCAACAGAAGCAGGGATTCCCAGCAATTCTCCCATGCCAGTACCTGCCTAGCCTCAAGCTGCTTAGCAACTGAAATCTGACGAGGGCAGGCACATTCAGCTTAGAATGGCCGTTGACGTACAGCTGTCACATGTGCACGTCTTTTCAAAAGGAATAAAATGGGCAGGGAAAGGTTAGATTATAAAAAAAAATCCAAATGACAATAGCAGCAGCCCAAATGACAACGGATCCAGGAATTCCCAGCAAGTCTCCCATGGCAGTACTTGCCCAGCCTCAAGTTGCATAGCACTTGCAATCTGATGAGAGCAGGCACATTCAGCTTAGAATTAGAGATGAGCGTTGTTTTACTCGAACTGTTCGCCAATCTCAAATTCGAGCTGTTTTGGGCGGTGTTCGAGCCGTTCGGCGAACACGAACAATTTGAGAAAAATTCGGCTGTTCGAGGTTATGTTCGATAACTGTTCGTGCACCAAAATCATAACTGGATTTTTTCTCAGTAATGATGAAAATTAATGTTAATACGCAGTTTGAGTGTACAGCGGGGTGGGGGGAGGGGCAGGGGATGGATCTCTGCAGGAACAATGAAGATCTCCATTTTTTTTTCTCTTTCCCGCATTTGCAGTGGGGAGGTGCAATCTGTCAGCCTATCAGCAGCGCACAC
Source organism: Phyllobates terribilis (assembly GCF_046119375.1). NCBI lineage: Eukaryota > Metazoa > Chordata > Amphibia > Anura > Dendrobatidae > Phyllobates > Phyllobates terribilis. The sequence goes on from NW_027362792.1 coordinate 8,778,899, forward strand.
ACGGAGCGAAGTGCTTTTTTTCACACAAGCAAGGGCATGTGTCATTGGCAGTGTATGTCACATGTCCTTGCCCTATAAGACCAAGCCATTTTCCCCGTCGCCACCATTTTCTCACTGCAGCAGCTGCGTGTTAGACGGCACCGCTGTTGCTGTGTGCGCTATACCTTGTTAATTTCAATCCAATTTTCGCACAAATATACAGATAGCTTGGGAGTAGGGAATAGTTGTCATTGCAGTCCTTTTAAGGACTAGGTTACAGCATTTCCTACGACTTTTATCAATGAGGTCTGTGCTCTTAAATAGATAGATTGTGGGAGTAAAGACTAATTGTAATTGGAGTCCTTTTCAGGACTAGGTTACATCAGTTCCTATCAGTTTTTGCCAGGCAGGTCTGTGCCAGTGCTGTGCAAGTTTTTTTCACAGCATTTGGCTGAATCTGTGTATAGAATACCATTTTTTTTACTGCACCTAGTGAAGTAAAATCTTTTGGGCATAGCATCATTCTATTAGTCCATCTATACTGACCTCCATCAGGTTGCAAACTGAATATATTTTTTTCTGCATCTACCTCTTAAAAAATATTGGGCTTCTAGCTGTGTGTGGGTCTTGTTCTATTAATCCATCTATACTGACCTCCATCAGGTTGCAAACTGAATATAATTTTTTTCTGCATCTAGCTCTGAAAAAATATTTGGGCTTCTAGCGGTGTGTGGGACTTGGTCTATTAGTCCATCTATACTGACCTCCATCAGGTTGCAAATTAAAAATAATTTTTTTCTGCATCTAGCTCTGAAAAAATATTTGGGCTTCTAGCAGTGTGTGGGACTTGGTCTATTAGTCCATCTATACTGACCTCCATCAGGTTGCAAATTGAATAAAAAAAATTTCTGCATCTAGCTCTGAAAAAATATTTGGGCTTCTAGCAGTGTGTGGGACTTGGTCTATTAGTCCATCTATACTGACCTCCATCAGGTTGCAAATTAAAAATAATTTTTTTCTTCATTTAGCTCTGAAAAAATATTTGGGCTTCTAGCAGTGTGTGGGACTTGTTCTATTAGTCCTTCTATACTGACCTCCATCAGGTTGCAAATTGAATATAATTTTTTTCTGCATCTAGCTCTGAAAAAATATTTGGGCTTCTAGCGGTGTGTGGTACTTGGTCTATTAGTCCATCTATACTGACCTCCATCAGGTTGCAAATTAAAAATAATTTTTTTCTGCATCTAGCTCTGAAAAAATATTTGGGCTTCTAGCAGTGTGTGGGACTTGGTCTATTAGTCCATCTATACTGACCTCCATCAGGTTGCAAATTAAAAATTATTTTTTTCTTCATTTAGCTCTGAAAAAATATTTGGGCTTCTAGCAGTGTGTGGGACTTGTTCTATTAGTCCTTCTATACTGACCTCCAGCAGGTTGCAAATTGAATATAATTTTTTTCTGCATCTAGCTCTGAAAAAATATTTGGGCTTCTAGCGGTGTGTGGGACTTGGTCTATTAGTCCATCTATACTGACCTCCATCAGGTTGCAAATTAAAAATAATTTTTTTCTGCATCTAACTCTGAAAAAATATTTGGGCTTCTAGCAGTGTGTGGGACTTGGTCTATTAGTCCATCTATACTGACCTCCATCAGGTTGCAAATTGAATAAAAAAAATTTCTGCATCTAGCTCTGAAAAAATATTTGGGCTTCTAGCAGTGTGTGGGACTTGTTCTATTAGTCTTTCTATACTGACCTCCATCAGGTTGCAAATTAAAAATATTTTTTTTCTGCATCTAGCTCTGAAAAAATATTTGGGCTTCTAGCAGTGTGTGGGACTTGGTCTATTAGTCCATCTATACTGACCTCCATCAGGTTGCAAATTGAATATAAAAAATTTCTGCATCTAGCTCTGAAAAAATATTTGGGCTTCTAGCAGTGTGTGGGACTTGGTCTATTAGTCCATCTATACTGACCTCCATCAGGTTGCAAATTAAAAATAATTTTTTTCTTCATTTAGCTCTGAAAAAATATTTGGGCTTCTAGCAGTGTGTGGGACTTGTTCTATTAGTCCTTCTATACTGACCTCCATCAGGTTGCAAATTGAATATAATTTTTTTCTGCATCTAGCTCTGAAAAAATATTTGGGCTTCTAGCGGTGTGTGGGACTTGGTCTATTAGTCCATCTATACTGACCTCCATCAGGTTGCAAATTAAAAATAATTTTTTTCTGCATCTAGCTCTGAAAAAATATTTGGGCTTCTAGCAGTGTGTGGGACTTGGTCTATTAGTCCATCTATACTGACCTCCATCAGGTTGCAAATTAAAAATAATTTTTTTCTTCATTTAGCTCTGAAAAAAATATTTGGGCTTCTAGCAGTGTGTGGGACTTGTTCTATTAGTCCTTCTATACTGACCTCCAGCAGGTTGCAAATTGAATATAATTTTTTTCTGCATCTAGCTTTGAAAAAATATTTGGGCTTCTAGCGGTGTGTGGGACTTGGTCTATTAGTCCATCTATACTGACCTCCATCAGGTTGCAAATTAAAAATAATTTTTTTCTGCATCTAGCTCTGAAAAAATATTTGGGCTTCTAGCAGTGTGTGGGACTTGGTCTATTAGTCCATCTATACTGACCTCCATCAGGTTGCAAATTGAATAAAAAAAATTTCTGCATCTAGCTCTGAAAAAATATTTGGGCTTCTAGCAGTGTGTGGGACTTGTTCTATTAGTCCTTCTATACTGACCTCCATCAGGTTGCAAATTAAAAATAATTTTTTTCTGCATCTAGCTCTGAAAAAATATTTGGGCTTCTAGCAGTGTGTGGGACTTGGTCTATTAGTCCATCTATACTGACCTCCATCAGGTTGCAAATTGAATAAGAAAATTTTCTGCATCTAGCTCTGAAAAAATATTTGGACTTCTAGCAGTGTGTGGGACTTGGTCTATTAGTCCATCTATACTGACCTCCATCAGGTTGCAAATTAAAAATAATTTTTTTCTGCATCTAGCTCTGAAAAAATTTTTTGGCTTCTAGCAGTGTGTGGGACTTGTTCTATTAGTCCTTCTATACTGACCTCCAGCAGGTTGCAAATTGAATATAATTTTTTTCTGCATCTAGCTCTGAAAAAATATTTGGGCTTCTAGCGGTGTGTGGGACTTGGTCTATTAGTCCATCTATACTGACCTCCATTAGGTTGCAAATTAAAAATAATTTTTTTCTGCATCTAGCTCTGAAAAAATATTTGGGCTTCTAGCAGTGTGTGGGACTTGTTCTATTAGTCCTTCTATACTGACCTCCAGCAGGTTGCAAATTGAATATAATTTTTTTCTGCATCTAGCTCTGAAAAAATATTCGGCTTCTAGCGGTGTGTGGGTCTTGTTCTATTAATCCATCTATACTGACCTCCATCAGGTTGCAAACTGAATATAATTTTTTTCTGCATCTAGCTCTGAAAAAATATTTGGGCTTCTAGCGGTGTGTGGGACTTGGTCTATTAGTCCATCTATACTGACCTCCATCAGGTTGCAAATTAAAAATAATTTTTTTCTTCATTTAGCTCTGAAAATATATTTGGGCGTCTAGCAGTTTGTGGGACTTGTTCTATTAGTCCTTCTATACTGACCTCCAGCAGGTTGCAAATTGAATATAATTTTTTTCTGCATCTAGCTCTGAAAAAATATTTGGGCTTCTAGTGGTGTGTGGGACTTGGTCTATTAGTCCATCTATACTGACCTCCATCAGGTTGCAAATTAAAAATAATTTTTTTCTGCATCTAGCTCTGAAAAATTATTTGGGCTTCTAGCAGTGTGTGGGACTTGTTCTATTAGTCCTTCTATACTGACCTCCAGCAGGTTGCAAATTGAATATAATTTTTTTCTGCATCTAGCTCTGAAAAAATATTCGGCTTCTAGCTGTGTGTGGGTCTTGTTCTATTAATCCATCTATACTGACCTCCAGCAGGTTGCAAATTGAATATAATTTTTTTCTGCATCTAGCTCTGAAAAAATATTTGGGCTTCTAGCAGTGTGTGGGACTTGTTCTATTAGTCCTTCTATACTGACCTCCAGCAGGTTGCAAATTGAATATAATTTTTTTCTGCATCTAGCTCTGAAAAAATATTTGGGCTTCTAGCGGTGTGTGGGACTTGGTCTATTAGTCCATCTATACTGACCTCCATTAGGTTGCAAATTAAAAATAATTTTTTTCTGCATCTAGCTCTGAAAAAATATTTGGGCTTCTAGCAGTGTGTGGGACTTGTTCTATTAGTCCTTCTATACTGACCTCCAGCAGGTTGCAAATTGAATATAATTTTTTTCTGCATCTAGCTCTGAAAAAATATTCGGCTTCTAGCGGTGTGTGGGTCTTGTTCTATTAATCCATCTATACTGACCTCCATCAGGTTGCAAACTGAATATAATTTTTTTCTGCATCTAGCTCTGAAAAAATATTTGGGCTTCTAGCGGTGTGTGGGACTTGGTCTATTAGTCCATCTATACTGACCTCCATCAGGTTGCAAATTAAAAATAATTTTTTTCTTCATTTAGCTCTGAAAAAATATTTGGGCTTCTAGCAGTTTGTGGGACTTGTTCTATTAGTCCTTCTATACTGACCTCCAGCAGGTTGCAAATTGAATATAATTTTTTTCTGCATCTAGCTCTGAAAAAATATTTGTGCTTCTAGCGGTGTGTGGGACTTGGTCTATTAGTCCATCTATACTGACCTCCATCAGGTTGCAAATTGAATATAATTTTTTTCTGCATCTAGCTCTGAAAAAATATTTGGGCTTCTAGCAGTGTGTGGGACTTCTTCTATTAGTCCACCTATACTGACCTCCATCAGGTTGCAAATTAAAACTAATTTTTATCTGCATCTACAGTACCTCTGAAAAAATATTCGGCTTCTAGCTGTGTGTGGGACTTGTTGTATTAGTCCATCTATACTAACCTCCATCAGGTTGCAAATTCAAAATAATTTTTTTCTGCATCTAACCCAGCCAATAGTTTTGGCCTAATACCACAGTTTGGCCTCTCAGCTCTGCTCGGTTACCATCGATTGTTTTTTTGTGCAAACAACTCCAGAGTTGTGAATTAGTTAACCACCAAAATGAGTGGAAAAAGGCCTGCTGCTGGTATAAAGGGGAATAGGCGTGTTGGGAAGGGGAAAAAAGGTTGTGTCCGTGGGGTAGGTGCAGAAGAAAGACCATCTTCCAGCCAAACTAAAATGTCTACTTCTTTTAGCGGACAATGTGATAAGATCCCTTTCTTACGGCCACGCCAATCGCTACAAATTCCAGATGAGGCACAAAAACAGCAGGTGCTTCAACGGATATCAAGTGCTCCTTTAAGTGGGCTCTCCTCCACATCAACTTCAACATCACAAATACTCCAGTCCTCAAAGGTGTCACCCAAATCGCACTTGCTTCCTCACAGCTCCCAAATCTCCAGCTGCCCGTCTGAGTATGAGGTAGAACAGATGGTTGAGTCTGCAGAGCTGTTTACTCATACTATAGCCTGGGAATCAGAGGTCGACTACAGCGCTTCTGTGAATCCAGACGAGGAAATGATCTGCACTGATGCCCAGAATCTTTATGAGTCGGATCCAGGACCAGACGCAGAAGGTTCTGACCATAATGTAGACCCTCATTCCCAAACTGTAACTCCTGTTGGTGGAGACAATGAGGAATATGATGATAAGACTCAAATACCTGATTGGAGCGACAACTTTAGTTTTTTGTCAGGGCAGGAACAGGTTGGCTCTGAGGACGACGGGTGTGATAACGCACAGGGTGATGATGATGAGGTCGGAGATCCCACTTACTGTCAACCCACAGTCAGCCAAGAGATGAGGTCAGCAGAGGAGGTGGAGGAAGATGCTAGTGACGACGAGGTCAGGTTGCGCCTTCCTGGACAGAGACGTAGTACTGGAAGCACGTCAACAACTGCATCCTCAAACACAACTCTGCCTCTCACCACAAGTCGTGGTGGCTCGTCAGGTCGCATGGGTGCTAAGCCTTGCATAGCCTGGGCATTTTTTCAGATCGATAAAGATGACCCAACTCGTGTTATCTGTAACATTTGTCAGCAAAAGCTAAGTAGAGGCCAAAAAATACATAGTTTGAGTACTTCATGCATGAACCGGCACATGGACATGAAGCATAAGTTGCAGTGGGAAGCTCAGTGTGCTTCAATGCGGCCTAGCCAGCCGGGCCAACCACCGTCTGCCATATCTTGTGCATCCGCGGCCTCTTCATCCTCTGTGACTGGGGGGACAGCAGTCACACCTGTTTTGGGGCGCAGACCTGCCACCTCTTTACCTGCAACAGCCAGCGTGATTGGCAGGTCATCATTTTCTTTGGAGGTGGTAACACCAGCTGGTGTTGAGCGCTGTCCGACATCGATAGCACCACCTTTGGATCAAGGCAACCTAACATGTCCGCCTGCATCTTCCTCACAGACCGGCAGTTTGCCGGGGACACCCTTATCAACCCCGTCTAAGCACAATAGCCAGCCCTCGGTCCCTCAGATGTGGACAAGTAAAAGACCATTTCTTCCTAGCCATGAGAAAGCTAAGAGGTTGAATTTCACCATCTGCAAGCTCTTGGCTACAGAAATGCTGCCTTTCCGCCTGGTGGACACAGAGGATTTTCGAGACCTTATGTCCGTCGCAGTGCCCCAGTACCAGATGCCCAGTCGGCACTACTTCTCAAAGAAAGGTGTGCCTGCGCTCCACCAGCATGTCGCACACAACATCACCGCTTCTTTGAGAAACTCTGTGGGTGACAGGGTGCATTTCACCACAGACACTTGGACGAGTAGGCATGGACAGGGGCGTTACATGTCGCTGACTGGGCACTGGGTAACTATGGTGACAGCAGGACAAGGGGCTGCTGTCCAAGTCTTGCCGTCCCCACGAGTTGTGCGTCAATCCTCTTTATGTCAAAGTTCCTCCACTGCTTCTACCTCCTCTCGGTCTTCCACCTGCACCCAAAGCCTGTCTGGTCATGCCACAAGCTTTCTAACTGCGCAGAAGGGATCCTGCACACCTCCTTACTATGCTGGCAGTAGGGCTCAACGTCATCAGGCGGTTTTTACATTGAAATGTCTGGGAAATGTGAGTCACACAGCTGAGGAGTTGTGGTCAGCTCTGGAGAACCAATTTCATGAATGGTTGTCTCCACTGGACCTGAAACCAGGGAAGGCCGTGTGCGACAATGCTGCAAACCTGGGTGCGGCCCTTCGCCGGGGCAATGTCACACACGTGCCTTGTATGGCTCACGTGTTGAACCTGGTTGTCCAGCAATTTTTAGCCCACTATCCCAGACTAGATGGCCTTCTGCAGAGGGCGCGGTCGCTGTGTGCTCACTTCCGCCGTTCGCATCCCGCAGCTCAGCGACTTACATCTCTATAGAAGTCGTTGGGCCTGCCACTTCACCGGCTAAAATGCGATGTGCCTACCCGGTGGAATTCAACTCTGCACATGTTGCAGTGACTGTGGCAGCACCGACAAGCCCTGGTGCAATACGTTCTGACATATAGCCTGGGCCAACGAGATTCAGAGGTGGGGCAAATCACGCTGGAGGAGTGGTCTCAGATCAGGGACCTATGCACCCTTCTGCACAGTTTTGAAATGGCGACGAAGATGTTTAGTGCTGACGATGCCATTATCAGCATGACTATTCCGGTGATTTACATGCTGGAGCACATGTTAAACAGAATTCGGAGTCAGGTGGTGGCACAAGAGGAGGTGGAGGAAGTAGAGGAGGAGGAGTTGTATGCGGAAGGGCTAACATCTGCAAGGTCCAGACGGTCGGCAGCACCAAGGCGGCAGGCATGTGAGGGTGGGGGAGATGATTTTACCAGGGCGCATGGTAGCAGCCAAACTAGTGAGGAAGGTGCAGGAGCCCAGGAAGAAGTGGAGGACGAACTGATGGAAGACTCATCAGATGAGGGAGACCTTGATCACATTTCTGTTGTGCGAGGTTGGGAGGAGAGGACAGAGGAAGGAAGCATGATTGTTACCTCGCCACCAACACAACAGGGACTTGGTGCTCCTGGATGCGCAACACACATGAGTGCCTTCTTGCTGCACTACCTGCAACATGACCCTCGAATTGTGAGAATTAGAAATAATCCTGACTACTGGGTTGCCACACTGTTAGATCCCCGGTACAAAAGTAAATTTGCAGAAATTATTCCTGCCATAGAAAGGGATGCACGCATGCAGGAGTATCAGCAGAGACTGTTGCAGAATCTTACATGTGCTTTTCCACAAAATACCAGTGGTGCACGTAGTGAATCTCACAGTTCCAACTTGCCAACCGTGGGACCGTCAAGTGTTCAGCACTCAAACCGTAACAGAACCACAGTATCTGCTGGTAACATCAATTTTGCGGAATCATTTCACCACTTTTTTAGCCCATCCTTTGCAAGGCCACAGGAGACAAGAAGTCTGCCACATAGTCAACGCCTAGAGACGATGGTACAGGAGTATCTCCAAGTAAACATTGAAGCCACGACTGTGTCACTGGACCCTTGCTCTTTTTGGGCTTCCAATCTGGATAAATGGCCGGAGATAGCCACTTACGCCTTGGCGATCTTGTTCTGTCTGAACGTGTGTTCAGCGCTGCTGGTGGTGTGCTGACAGATAAGCGCACGCGGCTCTCCACTGATAATGTAGACAGACTCACGTTCATAAAGATGAACAAATCATGGATCCGAAACGACTTTTCTACCCCTGTGTCATCCTGGGGAGAGTAAAAGCTTGATGATTGGTTAAAATCACCCTACCAACCGTTTTAAGCTTTCAAATTACTAATCATGTTTATCTGTATCTTGACTGGAAAATAATTAGGGCTTTGTAGCAGTGTGCAGCACTGATCCTATTAGGCCATCTATACTAAAGCTTCACCAGATTTAAAATTAATAATAATTTTCAGCTGCATCTAGCCCGGAAAATAATTTTGGGGCTCCGAGATGCGCAAGACACATAAGTGCCTTCTTGCTGCACTACCTGCAGCATGACCCTCATATTGTCAGAATTCGAAGTAATCATGACTACTGGGTTGCCACACTCTTAGATCCCCCAAACTTTTCGATCAACCTTTTCATTTTAATAAAGACCAAAAAAATGGTCATTTTTGAAATTATAAGCATTAGCAGGTTGTTAGAAACTGAAATCAAACAGTTTTCAACTCAAAACTTTATTCTAGGTGATGTTACATTTTCACATAGGACCCCTTGTTCGAAAGGAGCTTCTGAACTCTCTCGTCCATTGAATTTGTCAGGTTTTGGATGGTTTCTGCTTCAATTGTTTTGCATGAGGACAGAATACCCTCCCAGAGCTGTTGCTTAGATGTGAACTGCCTCCCGCCATCATAGACACTCCTTTTAATGATGCTCCAAAGGTTCTGAATGGGGTAGAGGTCAGGGGAGCATGGGGGTCACACCATAAGTTTGTCCCCTTTTATGCCCATATCAGCCAGAGATGCAGATGTTTTATGTGCAGCATGAGATGGTGCATTATCATGCAGAAAAATGATCTTGCTGTGAAATACACGGTTCTTCTTCTTGAACCATGGCAGGAAGTACTGTTTGAGAAAATCCACATACAGTATGGAGTTCATCTTTAGCGCCTTCAGGGATCCTAAAGGGGCCGACAATCTCTCTCCCCATGATTCCAGCCCAAAACATTACTCCACCTCCTCCTTGTTGGCGCTGTAGCCGTGTTTGCGTGGGGTGTCCATCAACCAGCCATCCTCCACTCCATCCATCTGGACCATCGAGCGCTGCACGGCACTCATCCGTGAACAAAACAGTTATGAAATCAGTCTTCATGTAATGTTTGGCCCACTGGAGCCGTTTCTGCTTGTGTGAAGTGGATAGAGGAGGTCGACAGGATGGCGTATGCACAGCTGCAAACCTCTGAAGGACCCTGCATCTTGTTGTTCGGGGGATGTTGGAGGCACAAGCAGCTTCAAAAACTTGTCTGCTGCTATGACAAGGCTTTTTTGCCGCTGCTCTTTCAACCTGACGTAATTGCCTGTAGGAAAGAGTCCTCAATTTGCCCTTATCAGCACGCACACGTGTGTACTGTGAATCAGCTACATACTTCTTGATTGCCAAGACACTTCATCCTGATCATCGCACAATGTTGATTGTAGTCATGCCTTGACCTAAACACTCCACAATTTGTTGCTTCTCAGCAGCCGACACATCCTTTTTCTTTCCCATTTTGGCAGAAAATGTAGGCTGCTTAATAATGTGAGACAGCCTTCTTAAGTAGTCTTGCCTTTCATTGGACACACCTGCCAAACTAATTAGCACAGGTGTCTGCAATTGCTTACAGTGATATAAAGAGCCCTGACACACATCACCATCAATGAGTTTAACTGACAAACAAACAAATTCTTCCCTTATCACTCCTAAACACTTTTTGCATAATAATTTGGAACGCAGTGTACATGTGCTTTTCCACAAAACACCAGTGGTTCACGTAGTGAATCTTACAGTTCTAACTTGCCAACCGTGGTCTGTATGGAGTTGTTCAATAAAGGGCCCAAAATTAAGATAAAATAGATGGGAGAGGTCTCTATGAATAGGAATTCCTAAGTATTTGATACCCTGTGAGGGCCAGGCAAAGGGAAAGTTGGACTGGATGGAATCCTATATGGATTTGGGGAGGGAGACATCGAGGGCCTCAGACTTCGCTGCATTGATTTTAAAATTTGACCATGTAACAAAGTGATCTATTTCAGCCATAACAGCATGGATGGATATATGTCATTGAGTGATATATACTAGGACATCATCAGCAAATAGAGAGCACTTGTACTCGGTGCCTCCCACCTCAATCCACCTAATATTGGGGTTATGGCGAATTGATGAGAGCAGGTGCTCCGTCACTAGGATGTATAAGAGAGGGGACAGAGGACATCCCTGCCTTGTCCCATTGGTGATTGTGAAAGGTGATGAAAATGTTCTGATGCACCCCCTGGGCCTTGGGACACCCGGAGCCGGACCCTTTTTGGTGGATGCTGGTGGTTGTAGTCTTCGTGGCGGCGACCCGGTTCCGTGGCTCAGGGTGGTCAAACAAGTGGCGGAACTATTTATGTGGTTTTGATGTTTAAATGTCCGACTACACCACCCGTGGATTGCGGTCAGAGTGAACCGCCGCTGCAGGGCAGACCGCTGAGGCTGGTGTTGTGGGTGCAGCAGAGTGTAGCATAACTCCCCACGAGAGGAGTATAGCCTCAGGGCAGTGTATGCGGAGGATGGGGGTGATGGTGCATGGCAGCAGCAGTTACGACACGGAGTCAGTGATGCAGTCCAGGGCCTTTACTCACAGTTCTTATTATCCAGACCACGTCTGCAGGTAACGGCTGCCCACGTCGTACTGTGCTCACCAGGTGAGGGGCTCAGACAACTCCCAGATATCTTTGGAGCGCTTCACAGGACCCCCTTTGTGTGTCCTTTGTCTGGCCTTTCTTACCAACCCTTCTGTCCGGCTGCCTCGGGCCTCCTCTTGGTAAACTTGGCGCCAGTTTCCCTGACCCTATGTGGTGCCTTCCTAGCGGGTGTAGCGAGGGGCTGCGCCACATAAAATGTCACAGCCTCCGGTTTCTAGCTGAGGGTCGTTTCCTGCCTCCACTAGTTCGGGGACCGGTCTCCCCCTTTGGCCTGACCCCTCCACGCAGGTGGATTCGGGCGTGCGGTGGCGACTCGCCCGTCCGCACCCCTGGGATCCCTTCATTCCTCATTCCTTGAGCCTTCTCTGCTCCTCTTCCTTCCTTCTCCCTCTTCCAGGCCTGGGCCTCTGTTACTAGGCCCGCCTCCGGAGCAGAGCTCATGCAGAGCCCCTGCTCCCTGCCACCTCTGCTCAGACTTCTCTGCACTGAACTAAGATGGTGCCCACCTTTTATACTCCCTTCTCAATGCACCCAGGAACTTCTTCCTCCCTGCTCCTGCACTACAGGGTTCCCCTTCCTCAGTGTTCCCTCCCCCCACTCCAGCCAGGGACATGGACTGTCGTGCCCATCTCAGAGGCATATTGGTCGCCCTGCCCTACGGCAATGTGTTGTAATGCATGCAGGTGTCAGGTCCTGATCCACACTCCATCCTTACCTGAGAGTGAGATATCACACCTCTGGATGAGGTGCAATACCTCTGTAGCAACCGAGTCCTCAGGGTGCTACAGTTCCATTTATCTTCAGCCTAGGTGACGTATTGTGATACAGGGCCGTGATTTTGGCTATAAAAGCGTCCCCTAGACCCCTACCCCAAGCTTTTTAAGAGAATCTTATATGGCGTGCCAGGAGACTCTATGGAATGCTTTCTCAGCATCCAACGAGAGTATCTAATTACAAATTTTTAACTGCATCTAGCCCAGGAAATAAATTGTGCCTAGTAGCAGTGTCTGCTAGTCAGTGGATTATCCCGGCTGTTAAGCAAGCTACACCACCTGTAGTTTGGACACTTAATTTTTTCAAAGGAAATGCTTCGGGACCACGGGATACTCAGTGAAGAGCATCAGGAGGCACCCCAAGGCATAGGGGCTGGGACTGGCAGTAGGATGCATTGCGGTGGATAGCCGAGCTTTATAAAAGCTTTTTAACTGCAGCAGCTTTAGTGGACGCTACTGGAGCTGGAATTACGCGGCTGCTGGCATGAGACTTGCCCTCCAATAGATCCTTGTAAATGGATTTAAAGTGTATTTATTCAAATTAGAGAGACAATTTAAATTAAAAAGCTTAGAGCTGCCTCCACCACAGGGGGGTTCGCTCGACCCACCAGCGGACAGGCACCAGTATTGGGAGAGGGGGGCTGGCCATCAGGGTTCACTGCAGCTCTGGCACAAACCTGGCGACACAGAGGTGGCACGGGCACGAGCGGACTGAATGTGTCGGCTTCTCACTTTTTGGATTTTAGAAGGGCATGACATGCCTATATCTGTGTCTCCCCCTCCTTTTACTCCTCCACCTCTTTTCATTTTGCATGACTATATGTACTTGTCACTTTTCCATGTGTTAGTTGTGTCTTCTGAGCAGTTTGTCAGCTTTTGGACACCTTTGAAGGTGTTTTCTATGTGTTTCTATGTGGTTTTTTTTGCCTGCCATTGGTTTTAACGGTGTTCGAAGGTGTTCGAAGAACACACGGGTGTTCGACGAACCGAACCGAACTCGAACACTACGGGGGTGGCTCAACACTACTTAGAATGGCCGTTGACGTGCAGACATCCCATGTGCGCGTCTTTTCAAAAGGAATAAAATGGGGAGGGAAAGGTTAGATTTTAAAAACAAAAATCCAAATAACAATAGCAGCAGCCAAAACGACAACAGAACCGGGGATTCACAGCCTGTCTCCCATGTCAGTTCTTGCCCAGCCTCAAGCTGCGCAGCGACTGCAATCTGATGAGGGCAGGCACATTCAGCTTAGAGTGGCCACTGATGAGGAGGTGTCACATGTGCGCGTCTTTTCAAAAGGAATAAAATGGGGAGGGAAAGGTTAGATTTTAAACATAAAGATCCAAAAATCCAAATGACAATAGCAGCAGCCAAAATGTCAACGGAACCGCGGATTCCCAGCCAGTCTCCAATGCTGGTACTTGCCCAGCCTCAAGCTGCATAGCAGCTGTGAGCTGACAAGGGCAGGCACATTCAGCTTAGAATGGCTGCTGATGTGCAGATGTCATATGTTCGCGTTTTTTTGAAAAGAAATAAAATGGGGAGGGAAAAGTTAGATTTTAAAAGCAAAAATCCAATGACAATAGCAGCAGCCAGAATGTCAACAGAACCTGGGATTCCCAACCAGTCTCCCATGCCAGTACATGCCCAGCCTCAAGCTGTGTAGCAGCTGTGATCTGATGAGGACAAGCACATTCAGCTTAGAATGGCCGTTAACGTGCAGAAGGCACATGTTCACGTCTTTTCAAAAGGAATAAAATGGGGAGGGAAAGGTTAGATTTTAAAAACAAATATCCAAATAACAACAGCAGCAGCCAAAATGTCAACAGAAGCTGGAATTCCTGCCAGTCTCCCATGCCAGTACTTGCCCAGCCTCAAGCTGCGTAGTGGTTGTGATCTTACGATGGCAGGCACATTCAGCTTTGAATGGCCGTTGACATGCAAATATCACATTTACGTGTCTTTTCAAAAGGAATAAAATGGGGAGGGAAACTTAAGATTTTAAAATCAAAAATCCAAAAATGCAAATGACAATAGCAGCAGCCAAAATGTCAACGGAACAAAGGATTCCCAGCCAGTCTCCCATGCCAGTACTGGCCCAGCCTCAAGCTGCTTTTCAATGGGGAGAGTGCAGCGGTGCTGGGGAAGAAGATGGCAAATAGGTTGGAGGAGTTTTTAAACTAGAGACGGGGGGGGGGACCAAGGAAATAGGTAGGATGTGAGGCAAGCAAGGGGGAAGGGGAGAAGTGAATATAATGAGGGTGTAGAGGGGGGTGGGGATAGTACAGTTAGATCGTTAGAGAAGAATAGGATGCTAAATAACGCCAAAGTTTTATCTTGCATGCTGACCAAAGCAAGAAGCCTGACCAATAAGGCGGATGAGCTGCGGGCGCTTATATCGGAGGAGAGGTATGACAACATAGGTATAACAGAGACTTGGCTAGACGATAGCTACGACTGGGCGGTAAATTTATTAGATTATAGTTTATTTAGAAGGGACCGGAAACAGGGGAAAGACGGAGGAGTCTGCTTATATGTAAAGTTATGTCTTATGTCTAAAACCCAGACTAAGGGAAGATATAGGAGAGGGAGAAGAGGGGGTCGAGTCCATGTGGGTAGAGATAGAGGGAACTAAAAATAATAATAAAATATTACTGGGGGTCTGCTATAAGCCACCCAATATAACAGAGGAGAATGAGAATCTGCTATTAGGACAAATAGACAAAGTAGCAAAACATAATGAAGTGATTGTAATGGGGGATTTCAACTACCCGGATATTGACTGGGAAACAGAAACCTGTAGATCTCAGAAAGGAAAAAGGTTCTTGACAAATATTAAGGATAACTATCTCTCCCAACTAGTGCAGGAACCAACGAGAGGGAAGGCCGTGTTGGACTTAATATTGACTAATAGGCCTGATAGAATAACTGAGGTACAGATAGGGGGGCACCTAGGTAATAGCGACCATAATATTATCAACTTCAAAATGCCCTTCAGTAGGGTTATCAATAAGGGAACAACAAAAACATTAAACTTTAGGAGGGCGAAGTTTGATCAGCTGAAAGAAAGCCTTCAACTTATTGACTGGGACAAAGTTCTTAATCAAAGGAATACGAATAGTAAATGGGAAACCTTCAAAAGAATTCTGAATACTCAGTGCGAGAGGTATATACCGTATGGGAATAAAAGGGCCAGAAATAAGAGGAAACCAATATGGTTGAACAAGAACGTAAAAGGGGCGTTAAATAGCAAAAAAGAGGCATTCAAGAGATTAAAACAGGAAAACAGTAAGGAGGCACTAATGTGTTACAAGGAAAAAACGAGAACCTGCAAAAAACAAATAAAAATAGCGAAGGAGGAAACAGAGAGACGTATTGCTAGGGAAAGTAGATCAAATCCCAAACTGTTCTTTACGTATATAAATAGTAAAAGGATTAAATCGGATAATATTGGACCGATAAAAAGTGAGGAAGGCAAAATCATAGAGAAAGATGAGGATAAAGCTAATCTATTAAATAATTTTTTTTCGACAACTTTCACAAAGGAAATCGAACTAACAGGAGAAATGAGAAGTGACAAGCTTAATCCTCCACTAAGTATGACAAATCTAACCCAAGCTGGGGTACAGAAACGCCTCAGTAATATTAAAATAAACAAATCACCAGGACCTGATGGCATACACCCACGGGTACTAAGGGAACTAAGTAATGTGATAGACAGACCGTTATATCTTATATTTAAGGACTCTGTTGAGACTGGGTCTGTGCCACTTGATTGGCGACAGGCGAATGAAGTGCCAATATTCAAAAAGGGAGCGAAAAGTGACACCGGAAACTATCGGCCGGTGAGTCTGACGTCCGTTGTGGGCAAAATTTTTGAAAGCTTCATTAAAGAGGCAATTACGGAGAATCTTAATGCTAATAATCTATTAATCCCAAACCAACATGAATTCATGAGGAATCGCTCCTGCCAAACAAACCTAATTGACTTCTACGAGGAGGTTAGCTCTCGAGTAGATCAGGGGGAACCAGTGGATGTCGTGTATCTCGACTTCTCAAAAGCGTTCGATAGCGTGCCACACAATAGGTTGGTATACAAAATGAGAATGATGGGGCTGGGGGAAAATGTCTGCAAGTTGGTAGCTAACTGGCTAAAGGATAGAAGGCAGAGGGTGGTTAAAAATGGAATATACTCAGATTGGGTAAGCGTCACTAGTGGGGTACCACAGGGGTCTGTACTAGGCCCAATGTTATTTATTATCTTTATTAACGACATAGTCAACGGGATAAATTGAAAAATATCAATATTTGCAGATGACACAAAGTTATGTAAAACAATTAATACAAAAGAGGACAGTGCAGACCTACAGAGGGATTTGGATAAGCTGGGTAGGTGGAGCATTAAATGGCAAATGAGGTTTAACGAGGAGAAATGTAAGGTCATACATATGGGAAGGAAAAATGGAAGTCACCAGTACTCACTGAATAGGAAATCATTGGGGAATTCAGAGATGGAGAAGGACTTGGGCATCTTGATTGATAGCAAACTAAATTGGAGTGCCCAAAGTCAGGCCGCTGCTGTAAGGGCAAACAGGGTAATGGGATGTATCAGAAGAGGTATAGCTGCAAAGGATGAGAACATTGTTCTTCCACTGTACAAAGCACTGGTCAGACCACACTTGGAATACTGTGCTCAGTTATGGGCCCCAATATATAGAAAGGATATAAATGAGCTTGAAAAGGTACAAAGGAGGGCAACAAAATTAATAAAGGGAATGGAGGGACTGCAATACCCAGAGAGGTTGGCAAAACTAGGACTATTCAGCCTGGAAAAGAGAAGGTTGAGGGGGGACATAATAAATGTGTACAAATATGTTAGGGGACAGTATAGAGATCTTGCACGGGATTTGTTCAAAAGGAGGGATATTACGGTAACAAGAGGGCATTCACTAAGACTGGAAGAGAAAAGGTTTCAGCACCAGCATAGGAAGGGGTTCTTTACGGTAAGAGCAGTGAGAATATGGAATTCACTGAGTGAGGAGACGGTAATGTCGGATTCACTACACCAGTTCAAGCGGGGACTGGATGCATTTCTAGATACCAGGCAGATTTCAGCATATACTTAAAAATAAAATAAAATAGTAAGTTGATACAGGGATTTATTCTGACTGCTGTTTTCAGAGTCGGGAGGGAATTTTTCCTCAGGTGAAGATTGGCCAAATCATTTGGGGTTTTTGCCCTCCTCTGGATCAACTTTAGCAATTACAGAACTAACAGGTTGAACTTGATGGACGCAAGTCTTTATTCGGCTTTACAAACTATCGGGGAACCCACCATGATACACAATCTTCGCTGAGAACTTGAGCTTTGATAAAATCCTATAAATCCTATAATCCTATGAGGGCAGGCACATTCAGCTTAGAATGGCGGTTGACGTACAGATGTCACATGAGCGCGTCTTTTCAAAAGGAATAAAATGGGGAAGGTAAAGGTTAGATTTTAAAAACAAAAATCCAAAAAAACAAATAACAATAGCAGCAGCCAAAATGTCAACAGAACCAGGGATTCCCAGCCAGTCTCCCATGCTGGTACTTGCCCTGCCTCAAGCTGCATAGCAGCTGCAATCTGATGAAGGCAGGCACATTCAGCTTAGAATGGCCATTGACATGCAGATGTTACATGTGCTTGTATTTTCAAAAGGAATAAAATGGGGAGAGAAAGGTTCGATTTTAAAAACAAAAATCCAAATGACAATAGCAGCAGCCAAAATGTCAATGGAACAGGGGATTCCCAGCAAGTCTCCCATGCTGGTACTTGCCCAGCCTCTAGCTGCATAGCGGCTGCAATCTGACGAGGGCAGGAACATTCAGCTTAGAATAGCCGTTGACGTGTCAATGTCACATGTGCGTTTCTTTTTAAAAGAAATAAAATGGGGAGGGAAAGGATAGATTTTAAAAACAAAATTCCAAAAATCCAAATGACAATAGCAGCGTCAAAATTGTTAACGGATATAGGGATTCCCAACCAGTACTTAACCAACCTCAAGCTGCATAGCTGCTGCGATCTGACGAGGGTAGGAACATTCAGCTTAGAATGGCCGTTGATGAGTAGATGTCACATGTGCACGTCTTTTCAAAAGGAATAAAATCCGGAGGGAAAGGCTAAATTTTAAAAACAAAAATCCAAAAGACAATATTAGCAGCCAATATGTCAGTGGAACCAGGGATTCCCAGCTAGTCTCCCATGCTGATACTTGCCCATCCTCAAGCTGCATAGTGGCTGCAATCTGACAAGGGCAGGTATATTCAGCTTAGAATGACAGTTGACCTGCAGATCTCACATGTGCACGTCTTTTCAAAAGGAATAAAATGGGGAGGGAAAAGTTAGATTTTAACCCCTTAATAACATCTGACGTACTAATACGCGTCTGTGCCCTGGGACTTAAGAGCCAGACCCGTATTAGTACGTCATCGCGATCGCGCCCGCACACAGGCTGTGCGGGCGCGATCGCCGCCGGGTGTCAGCTGATTGTCACAGCTGACACCCGGTACTATGTGCAGGGAGCAGTCTTGCACCGCTCCCAGCACATTAACCCCCGCGATGCTGCGATCGAAGTCGATCGAAGTCGATCGCGGCATTGCGGGGGCAAGGGGAGGTGATCGGCGATACTCACCTCCTCTTCCGGCTTCCAGCGCAGTCTGCAGCGGCTTCCCGGGTGTTGCCATGACGACCCGATGTCGTCATGACAACATCCGGGTCACCAGAGAGCAGGAAGATTGCTTGGACATGCGCAGTGCATCTCCAAGCAATCTTCACACTGTGCACTTCTGACAGCCTTCATGGCATAGGAATGGTGCTCCATTCCTGTGCCATGCAGGCGATCAGAAAAAAAAAAGTGAAAGTCCCAGAGTGGGACAAAGTAATAAAGTGTATAAACTGTGTGAAAGTGGAAAAAAAAAAAAAAAAAAAAAAAATGTGCAAAAATATTATAAAAAAATAAAAAAAATAATACACCAAAAATAAAAATATAATGTACCCATCAATAAATATTATTATAAAAAAAATAAAAAAAAAACAATAAAAGTACACATATTTGGTATCGCCGCGTCCGGAACAACCTGACCTATAAAACTGTCCCACTGGTTAACCCCTTCAGTGAACACGGTAAAAAAAAAAAAAAAAAAACGAAGCAAAAAACAATGCTTTATCACCATACCACCAAACAAAAAGTGGAATAACATGCGATCAAAAAGACGCATATAAATAAAAATGATACCGTTGAAAACATCATCTCGTCCCGCAAAAAACAAGCTGCCATACAGCTCCATCAGCCGAAAAATAAAAAAGTTATAGCTCTCAGAATAAAGCGATACTAAAAAATATTTTTTTCTATAAAATAGCTTTTATTGTGTATAAGCGCCAAAACATAGAAAAATGATACAAATGTGGTACCGCTGTAAACATACTGACCCGAAGAGTAAAGCTACCTCATCAATTTTACCACACGCGGAACAGAATAAAAAAAAAAAAAAAAACAATTCCTGAATTGTTGGTTTTTGTTTATTCTGCCTCCCAAAAATCGGAATAGAAAGCGATCAAAAAATGTCACGTGCCTGAAAATGGCACCAATAACAACGTCAAGTCATCCCGCAAAAAACGAGCCGTCACATGACTGTCTGCCAAAATCTGGAAAAATTATAGCTCTCAAAATATGGCGATGCAAAAACTAGATTTTACAAAAAATGCGTCTTTTAGTGTGTGACAGCTGTCAGTCATAAAAACCCCATATGATTCTGGCATTGCTGTAATCGCACTGACCCGAAGAATAAAGTCATCTAATCACTTATACCGCACAAGGAACGGTGTCAAAAATAAACTCTTGGGTTAGGATTGGGCTAGGGTTAAGGCTGGGTTTGGGGCTAGGGTTGTGCTGGGGCTAGGGTTGTGCTGGGGCTAGGGTTGTGCTGGGGCTAGGGTTGTGCTGGGGCTAGGGTTGTGCTGGGGCTAGGGTTGTGCTAGGTTTAGGGCTGGGGTTGTGCTGGGGTTAGGGCTGGGGTTGGGATTTTTTTCAAAAGTAAGAAAAAAAGATGACGATATGGCGACTAGTGTTGAGAGCAAGTGCTTGCTACTTGAGTTTGCATCGGGTGCTCTGGTATGCATTGAGTATCGTGGGTATTTGAGTGACACGCTCGAGTCTCTGCCCCATATGCTTCGCGGCCAAAAAACTTTACGGGGATTGCCTGCCATGCACGAGCGATCCCCGCATGTTTTTTTTTGGGTGTCTAATAACCGTGAAACATGCGGAGCAGGGACTCGAGCATGTCACTCGAGCACACGCTGTACATGGTGCATACCTGAGTACCCGATGCAAACTCAAGTAGCGAGCACTTGCGCTCAAGAATAATGACAACTTATTCAATATGATGACCTAATGTAAACAAATAATGTGCCGTACCTCTGGGTTCAAAATGTTCACTATACACCTTAATAAAATCCTTGAGGGGTATAGTTTCCAAAATGGGGACACTTGTGGGGGAGCTCCACTGTTTAGGCACATCACGGGCTCTCCAAACGCGACATGGTGTCCGCTAACAAATTGAATGGAAAATCGGCTCAAATTGTTAGCGGACGCCATGTTGCGTTTGGAGAGCCCCTGTTTGCCCAAACATTGGAGCTCCCCCACAAGTGAACCCATTTTGGAAACTAGACCCCCCAAGGCACCTATCTAGATGCATAGTGAGCACTTGGAACCCCCAGGTGCTTCACAAATTGATTCGTAAAAATGAAAAAGTGAAAAAAAAAACACTTTTTCATTTTTATGAATCAATTTGTGAAGCACCTGGGGTTCCAAGTGCTCACTATGAATCTAGATAGGTGCCTTGGGGGGTCTAGTTTCCAAAATGGGGTCACTTGTGGGGGAGCTCCAATGTTTGGGCACACAGGGACTCTCTAAATGCAACATGGTATCCGCTAACAAATTGAATGGAAAATCGGCTCAAATTGTTAGCGGACACCACATTGCGTTTGGAGAGCCCCTCTGTGCCCAAACTTTGGAGCTCCCCCACAAGTAACCCCATTTTGGAAACTAGACCCCCCAAGGCACCTTTCTAGATGCATAGTGAGCACTTGGAACCCCCAGGTGCTTCACAAATTGATTCGTAAAAATGAAAAAGGGTTTTTTTTTTCACTTTTTCATTATTACGAATCAATTTGTGAAGCACCTGGGGGTTCCAAGTGCTCACTATGCATCTAGATAGGTGCCTTGGGGGGTCTAGTTTCCAAAATGGGGTCACTTGTGGGGGAGCTCCAATGTTTGTGCACACAGCAGCTCTCCAAACGCAACATGGTGTCGCTAACAATTTGAGCCAATTTTGCGTTAAATTTGTTAGCGGACACCATGTTGCATTTAGAGAGCCGCTGTGTGCCCAAATATTGGAGCTCCCCCACAAGTGACCCCATTTTGGAAACTAGACCACCCAAGGCACCTATCTAGATGCATAGTGAGCACTTGGAACCCTCAGGTGCTTCACAAATTGATTCATACAAATGAAAAAGTGTTTTTTTTTTCACTTTTTCATTGCTACGAATCAATTTGTGAAGCACCTGGGGGTTCCAAGTGCTCACTATGCATCTAGATAGGTGCCTTGGGGGGTCTAGTTTCCAAAATGGGGTCACTTGTGGGGGAGCTCCAAAGTTTGGGCACACATGGGCTCTTCAAACACAACATGGCGTCCGCTAATTATTCAAGCAAATTTTACAATCAAAAAGTCAAACGCGCTCCTTCCCTTCCGAGCCCTGCTGTGCGCCCAAACAGTGTTTTTTCCCCAAATATTGGGTATCTGCGTGCCCAGGGGAAATTGCACAACAAATTTTGGGGTCCATTTTTTATTGTTACCCGTGTGAAAATAAAAAAAATTGGGTCTAAAGTAACATTTTTGTGAAAAAAGTTAAATGTTCATTTTTTTCTTCCACATTCAAAAAGTTCCTGTGAAGCACCTGAAGGGTTAATAAAGTTCTTGAATGTGGTTTTGAGCACCTTGAGGGGTGCAGTTTTTAGAATGGTGTCACTTTTGGGTATTTTCTGTCATAAAGACCTCTCAAAGTGACTTCAAATGTGATGTGGTCCCTAAAAAAATGGTTTTGTAAATTTTGTTGGAAAAATGAGAAATCGCTGGTCAACTTTTAACCCTTATAGCTCCCTAACAAAAAAAAATTTTGGTTCCAAAATTGTGCTGATGTAAAGTAGACATGTGGGAAATGTTATTTATTAACTCTTTTGTGTGACATATCGCTCTGATTTCAGGGCTTAAAAATTCAAATTTTGAAAATTGCAAAATTTTCAAAATTTTCGCCAAATTTCCATTTTTTTCACAAATAAACGCAAGGGATATCGAAGAAATTTTTCCACAATCATGAAGTACAATATGTCACGAAAAAACAATCTCAGAATCAGGGGGATCCGTTGAAGCGTTCCAGAGTAATTACCTCATAAAGTGACAGTGGTCAGAATTGTAAATATTGGCCCGGTCATTAACGTGCAAACCACCCGCGGGGCTTAAGGGGTTAAAAACAAAAATCAAAATGACAATAGCAGCAGCCAAAATGTCAATTGAACCGGGGACTCCCTGAAAGTCTCCCATGCTGGTATTTTCCCAGCCTCAAACTGCATAGCAGCTGTCATCTGACAAGGGCAGGCACATTCAGTTTAGAATGGAAGTTGACGTGCAAATGTCACATGTGCGCGTCTTTTCAAAAGGAATAAAATTGGGAGGGAAAGATTAGATTATAAAAACAAAAATCCAAATGACAATAGCAGCAGCCAATATGTCTATAAAACCAGGAATTCCCAGCCAGTCTCCCATGCCAGTACTTGCCCAGCCTCAAGCTGCGTAGCTGCTACGATCTGACAAGGGCAGGCACTTTCAGCTTAGAATAGCTGTTGATGAGTAGATGTCACATGTGCGTGTCTTTTCAAAAGGAATAAAATCCGGAGGGAAATGCTAGATTTTAAAAAGAAAAATCCAAAAGACATTATTAGCAGCCAATGTAACTGGGAAGTCCCAGCCAGTCTCCCATGCTGGTACTTGCCCAGCCTCAAGCTGTGTAGTGGCTGCAATCTGACAAGAGCAGGCATATTCAGCTTAGAATGGCGGTTGTCCTGCAGATGTCACATGTGCGCGTCTTTTCAAAAGGAATAAAATGGGGAAGGAAAGTTTAGATTTTAAAAACAAAAATCCAAATAGCAGCAGCCAATATATCTATGAAACCAGGAATTCCCAGACAGTCTCCCATGCCAGTACTTGCCCAGCCTCAAGCTGCGTGGCAGCTACGATGTGAAGAGGGCAGGTACATTCAGCTTAGAATTACCGCTGACATGCAGATATCACATGTGCAGGTCTTTTCAAAAGGAATAAAATGGGGGGAGGGAAAGGTTAGATTTTAAAAACAAAAATCCAAATGACAATAGCAGCAGCCAATATGTCAATGGAACTTAGAATTCCCAGCCAGTCTCCCATGCCGGTACTTGCCCAGCCTCAAGCTGCAAAATGGCTGTGATCTGACAAGGGCAGGCACATTCAGTTTAGAATGGAGGTCGACGTGCAGATGTCACATGTGTGCATCATTTCAAAAGGAATAAAATGGGGAGGGAAAGGTTAGATTTTAAAAACAAAAATCCAAATGACAATAGCAGCAGGATAAATGTCAACGGAACTGGGGATTCCCAGCCAATCTCCCATGTGTGTACTTGCGCACCCTCAAGCTGCATAGCGGCTGTGATCTGAAAAAGGAAGGCACATTCAGCTTAGAATGGCCGTTGACGAGCAGATGTCATATGTGCATGTCTTTTCAAAAGGAATAAAATTGGGAGGGAAAGGTTAGATTTTAAAAACAAAAATCCAAAAATCCAAATGACAATAACAGCAGCCAAAATGTCAACGGAACCAGGTATTCCCAGCAAGTCTCCCATGCTGGTACTTATCCAGAGTCAAGCTGCGTAGCAGCTCTGATCTGACAAGGGCAGGCACATTCAGCTTAGAAAGGCTGTTGACGTGCAAATGTCACATGTGCATGTCTTTTCAAAAGGAATTAAATGGGGAGGGAAAGATTTTAAAAACAGAAAATCCAAATGACAATGGCAGCAGCCAATATGTCAACGGAAGTGGGGATTCTCAGCCAGTCTCCCATGCTGGTACTTGCTCAGCCTCAAGCTGAGTAGCTGCTGTAATTTGACTATAGCAGGCAAATTCAGCTTAGAATGGCCATTGCCGCACACATGTCTCATATGCGCGTCTTTTCAAAAGGAATGAAATGGGGAGGGAAAGGTTGAATTTTAAAAACAAAAACCCCAAAATCCAAATGACAATAGCAGTAGCCAAAATATTAACAGAAACAGAGATTCTCAGCCAGTCTCCCATGCTGGTATTTGCCCAGCCTCAAGCTGTGTAGCAGCTGCAATCTGATGAGGGCAGGCATATTCAGCTTAGAATGGCCGAGGACATGCAGATGTCACATGTGCGCATCTTTTCAAAAGGAATGAAATGGGGAGGGAAAGGTTAGATTTTAAATACAAAAATCCAAATGACATTAGCAGCAGCCAAAATGTCAATGGAAGCGGGAGTTCCCAGCCAGTCTCCCATGCCAGTACTTGATTGGCCTCAATCTGTGTAGTGGCTGCAATCTGATGAGGGCAGGCACATTCAGCTTAGAATGGCCGTTGAGAAATTAATGTCACATGTGCACGTCTTTTCAAAAGGAATAAAATGGGGAGGGAAAGTTTAGATTTTAAAACAAAAATCCAAAAATCCAAATGACATTAGCAGCAGCCAAAATGTCAACGGAACTGGGGAATCCCAGCCAGTCTCAAGCTGCGAAGTGGCTGAAATCTGACAAGGGCAGGCACATTCAGCATAGAATAGCCATTGACATGCAAATGTCACTTGTGCACGTCTTTTCAAAAGGAATAAAATGGGGAGGGAAAGGTTAGATTTTAAAAACAAAAATCCAAAAATCCAAATGACTATAGCAGCTGCCAAAATGTCAATGGAATGGGGGATTCCCAGCCTGTCACTCATGCCTTTACTTCCTGGCCTCAAACTGCGTAGCGGCTGCGATATGATGAGGGCAGGCACATTCAGCTTAGAATGGCCGTTGACATTCAAATGTCACATGTGCGCGTCTTTTAAAAAGACATAAAATGGGGACGGAAAGGTTAGATTTTAAAAATAAAAATCCAAAAATCCAAATAACAAAAGCAGCAGCCAAAATGTTAACAGAACTGTGGATTTCCAGCCAGTCTCTCATGCTGGTATCAGCCTGACCTCAGGCTGCATAGCAGGTGTGATCTAACAAGGGCAGGCACATTCAGATTAGAATGGCAGCTGACATTTTGATGTCACATATGCACATGTTTTCAAAAGGAATAAAATGGGGAGGGAAAGGATATATTTTAAAAACAAAAATCCAAAAATCCAAATGACAATAGCAGCAGCCAAAATGTCAATGGAACCGGGTATTCCCAGCCAGTCTCCCATGCCGGTACTTACCTGTCCTCAAGCTGCATAGCTGCTGTGATCTGATGAGGGCAGCAACATTCAGCTTAGAACAGCCATTGACGGGCTGATGTCACATGTGCGCGTCTTTTCAAAAGGAATAAAATGGGGAGGGAAAGGTTAGATTTTAAAAACCAAAATCCAAAAATCCAAAAATCCAAAAATCCAAATGACAACAGCAGCAGCCAAAAAGTCAACAGAACTGGGGATTCTCAGCCACTCTCCCATGCTGGTACTTAAGCTTCGTAGCGGCTGCGATCTGATGAGGGAAGGCACATTCGGCTTAGAATGTCCGTAGACTTGTAGATGTCACATGTCCGTGTCTTTTCAAAAGGAATGAAAAGGAGAGGGAAAGGTTAGATTTTAAAAACAAAAATCCAAATGACAATAGCAGCAGACAAAATGTCAACGGAACCAGCGATTTACAGCTAGTCTCCCACGACGTTACTTGCCCAACTTCAAGCTGCGTATCAGCTGCGATCTGACGAGGGCAGGCACATTCAGCTTAGAATGGCCTTTGATGTGCAGGTGTCACATGTGCGTGTGTTTTCAAAAGGAAAAAAATGGGAAGCAAAAGGTTAGATTTTTAAAACAAAAATCCAAAAATTCAAATGACAATAGAAGCAGCCAAAATATCAATGGAACTGGGGATTCCCAGGAATTCTCCCTTGCTGGTATCTGCCTGGCCTCAAGCTGCGTAGCAGCTGCAATCTGACGAGGAAAGGCACATGCAGCTTTCAATGGCCATTGATATGCAGATGTCACATGTGCGTGTCTTTTCAAAATGAATAAAATGGGGAGGGAAAGGTTAGATTTTAAAAACAAAAATCCAAAAATACAAATGACAATAGCAGCAGCCAAAATGTCAATGGAACCGGGGATTCCCAGCCAGTCTCGCATGGCAGTACTTGCCCAGCCTCAAGCTGCGTAGCAGCTGCAATCTGTCGAGGGAAGGAACATTCAGCTTTGAATGGCCGTTGACATGTGGATGTCACATGTGCGTGTCTTTTCAAAAGGAATAAAATGGGGAGGGAAAGGTTAGATTTTAAAAACAAAAATCCAAATGACAATTGCAACACCCAAGATGTCAATGGAACCGGGGATTCCCAACCAGTCTGCCATGGCAGTACTTGCCCGGTCTCAAGCTGCGCAGCGGCTGCGATCTGATGAGGGCAGGCACATTCAGCTTAGAATGCCCATTGACGTGCAGATGTCACATGTGCGCGTCTTTTCAAAAGGAATAAAATGGGGAGGGAAAGCTTAGATTTTAAAAACAAAAATCCAAATGACAATAGCAGCAGCCAAAATGTCAATGGAACCGGGGATTCCCAGCCAGTCTCCCGTGCCAGTACTTGCCCGGCCTCAAGCTGAGTAGCGGCTGCCATCTGACGATGGAAGGCACATTCAGCTTAGAATGACCGTTGATATGCAGAAGTCACATGTGCGCGTCTTTTCAAAAGGAAAAAAATGGCGAGGGAAAGGTTAGATTTTAAAAACAGAAATCCAAAAATCCAAATGACAATAGCAGCAGCCAAAATTTCAACGGAACCAGGGATTCCCAGCCAGTCTCCCATTCCAGTTCTTGAACAGCCTCAAGCTGTGTAGCAGCTGCGATCTGACGAAGGCAGACACATTCAGCTTAGTATGGCCATGAACTTGCAGATGTCACATGTGCATGTCTTTTGAAAAGGAATAAAATGGAGAGGGAAAGGTTAGATTTTAAAAACAAAAATACAAAAATACATATGACAAAAGCAGCAGCCATAATGTCAACGGAACTAAGGATTCCCAGCCAATCTCCCATTCTGGTACTTTCCCAACCTCAATCTGCATAGCAGCTGTGCTTTGATGAGGGAAGGCACATTCAGCTAAGAATGGCCGTTGATGAGCAGATGTCACATGTGCGTGTGACACCCCAGGGGTCTGGTTGCCACAGTAATAGAGATATTATGTCTGAGAGCAAGTGGGAGGTTTCTCTGGTCAGGAGCCCTAAGCATGCAACACTGCCCGCCCAGACCTGGGAGGGGAGGAATCTGCCCTTATAAACTGGGTCTGGGGCGGGATTAGGTGAGACAGAGACAGAGCCTGCAGAACAAGCAGAGCAGTCAGAGCCTAGAGTGAAGCTGCAGACACAGGAAAAGATACATCAGGAGCTCTGTAGGAGCAGAGGCAGAAGGCCAGGGGCTGTGAGCAGAGATATAGCTCGCCCTGGCTGAAGTTACTAAAACCGGACACAGGAGTCCGAGGCTGTAGGGACTGATATATACCCAGCAGCAGAAACCAGCCGGCAGGGGATTCCAGGTCCTCTGGCCATAGAAGCCCGGAGGCTCAGTCACAAAGAAGGGACCAGCGCCACCATCCAGGAGCGGAGGCTAACAGAAGGCCCCAAGTCTCCAGCCATACGGGTGAGCACCACACGGTATACTCAGGGACGTGGGCTACTTGTAACCGCTGACAGCAAGGTAGCCAGGAAGAGTGCAGATAAACGGGGAGGCCTACAACTCCACCTGGCCAGGGGAACTCCTGCTTGCTCGCAGACTGACCAGGCCCCTTATACTAGCCAGTACTCCCGGGAGGGTCTGCCTTGTACCATCAGTAAAGACCCTGAACTGCACCTCACGTCTCTGTGATTCCTTGCCGCACCAGCACCATTAGCACTGGGACCCTCACACCATCACTCCCATCATCTCTCACATTAGCTGCCCTGAGGCAATACTTCTCCCGTGGGGAGTTATCCCATACTCGGCTGCGCAAACAACATCAGCCTCAGCGGTCGGCAGCGCAGCGGCGGTCCCCACTGACCGCAATCCACGGGTGGTGTAGTCGGACATTTGCTATACATTAAGACTGCCACTGGTTTGACAACCCTGGGCACGGACCGGGACACCACCACACGGAGACTACAACCTCCAGCATTCTACAACAGGCCCGGTTCCGGGTTCCCCTGCACAACACAGGCCCAGGGGGCGCGTCAACTTTGGCGTAGTCGGCAGGATTTCGTGCCCGCAACCACCGAGTACTGCGTGCCTGAAAAAGAGACTTTTATACTTACCTGTGGTGAAGTTTCCCGCCGTCCGGAGTCGTTTCCTGCCATCCGGAGCCGATTCCCGCCATCAGATGCCATCTTGGACCGTTTCCCGCCGTCTTCTCCCTTCTTCCCGCCATCCGCAGCTGCTTCCCGCCTTCGGACGCCATCTTCGTGACGCCGCACGGGAAGATGAGGGGCGTGGACGCCGAAAGCGCTCGAGATCCGAAGCT
This sequence comes from Phyllobates terribilis, assembly GCF_046119375.1. Lineage (NCBI taxonomy): Eukaryota > Metazoa > Chordata > Amphibia > Anura > Dendrobatidae > Phyllobates > Phyllobates terribilis. The sequence continues at coordinate 8,807,866 of NW_027362792.1, forward strand.
CCGCCCCACGCTCTGACGCTGCGCAAGGTCCTGGAAGGGAGGAAGAGCGACGCTGACGTCATCGGAGCGCGACGCCAGGTCCTCAACCCCGACGATCGACTGCGGAGCCGCGGCCTACGGAAGAAGAGCATCGCAAGGTAGGCCACAGTCCACTAGGGGGGAGGAGGATGCCGGATACCGAGGGGAGCTCCACTGCCACAGCCACCGCCAGCGCAACCGCTGCAGCAGTCATGCCATTCACCATGCCCTATATCCCGGGGTCAACCTGGCTACCCCAGTACTCAGGGGAGTCACATACTCTAAATGACTTTAGGGAAAGACTGGACAGCCTCTTCCAGGTGTACCCACTCACAGAAGAGCAAAAAGTGAGCATCCTGGTGGCCCAATTAATCGGGGCAGCCCAAAGGGAGGTAAAGTCCTGGCCACCTGGGAGGAAGAGGACTGTCAGAGAAATACTAGCCCGGCTGAAAGACACATTTGATACCCACACATCAGCCGAAATAAAGCTCAGATTTTACGGGTGTAAACAGCGGGCACATGAGAGTATAAGAGACTATGCTCTAAACCTACAAGAGGCCCTGAGAGCCATTAAGCAGGCAGACCCTGGCAGCGTGGGAAATGAAGATAAGCTGTTGACTGAACAATTTATTGAGGGTCTACTGTGCAATGCCCACCGAACCCAGTTGCGGGCAATGGCCTTACAGGACCCTGACCTGGACTTTGCACAGTTCAAGGACAGAGCCATCCGGGTGCTCCGAGAACCGGCACCAGGTGGCGCTGTGACCCACAGGCGCCCTGCTATCACTTACCACCAGGAGACGGCGCCCTTGGCTGCAGGGCCTGTGGGAGCTGATGCGCAGGCTTTGAACAATAACCGGGCAAAAGACCTGCACCATCAGGTCCAAGAGCTGACTAAGAGCGTTGCCGCGCTAACCAGAACTGTGCAGTCTTTACAGGTCTCTTCTCCAGGAAAGATCCAGCTGGAATCAGGACCGGAGGAGGTCCCGTGGCACCGACTGAGGAGGACCCCACCAGCTAGAGGAAGACCCAGCGACAGATACAACGAGGACGGACGACCCATCTGCCACCGCTGCAATCAACCCGGACATGTGGCAAGGTGCTGTCATTTAAACGGGCACAAACTGGGGTAGAGGGCCAACTCCCAGGCATAAGACCATCAGGCCCATCAAACTGGCGTGATAAATACGTTGGGGGACGTCCAATCTTGCCTGTGGTACTCGATGGCATTCCTATGAGTGCCCTACTAGACACTGGGTCACAGGTGACCACCATCCCGTACGTGCTCTTTAAACAGTACTGGAATGACTCGGACATAACCCGCTACCCAGATGACGACCTGAGTATCATCGCCAGCAATGGTCAGCCCATGCCGCAGGTGGGATTCAAAGAGGTGACCATTAAGATCGGTAAATTCGAACTGGCGGCACAAGGACTGATTATAGTGGACATAGACCGTCATGAGAGTCACCCTAGAATAACCTTGGGAACTAATGTGATTGAAAATTGTCTTGCAGAGGTGATTCTCATTTTACAGCAGGTTGCCAAGAACGCCAGTTCCGGCCAGCAGCGTGTGCTCCAAAAAGAGATCCGGGCACTGATGAAGTGGCAACAGGTGGAACTATCTGGTGGTGAGATAGGTAGCGTGAGAATGTGTGACCCGTTCCCTATTGCCATGCCCCCAAAAAGTGAGATGATGATTTGGTGCCGGGCAGCTATTGGTCTAAGAGTTAGAGACTACCAAGCAATGGTAGAACCCGTCTACTCAGACAGTAGGCCCACCATTTTGACAGCACGGGGGGTGGTCGATGTAAGCCATGGGAAGGTGCCCGTTCGCATCATAAATATCGGGGAGAGAGAAGTACACCTGCCCCGGTATGCCACGCTAGCCAAATTGTTTACCATCAACCAGAACTCTGTACAGGCCGTGGAACCCTTGCCTCCATCTCAACCAGAGGAAGGTAACGGCTCTAAGAAACCAATGGAGGACTGTTGTCAGCAACTACATTTGGGTACTGACTCCACTCCCTCACACCAGAAACAGGGAGTCTATCGGGTGGTTCGAGAGTACGAGAGAGTGTTTAGTAAACACCCGCTAGACTTCGGGCGAGTAAAGGGGGTAGAACACCTCATCCCCACGGGAGACCATCCTCCCATAAAGGAGAGATACCGACCCGTACCCCCGGCACACTACCAACACGCCAAGGGGATGCTTAGAGACATGAAGGAGGCTGGGGTAATCAAGGACAGCTGTAGACCCTGGGCAGCTCCAGTAGTCTTAGTGAAAAAGAAAGATAACACCATGAGAATGTGTGTAGACTACAGGAAGGTCAACCGTATCACACACAAAGATGCGTACCCGTTACCAAGGATAGAAGAGTCCTTAGCTGCATTAAAATCTGCTAACTTCTTCTCTACTTTGGATCTCACTAGCGGGTACTGGCAGGTTCCTGTAGCAGAGGCGGACCGGAAGAAGACTGCATTCACCACCCCGATGGGTCTCAGCGAATTTAACTGTATGCCGATCGGGCTCTGCAACGCACCAGGAACCTTCCAACGGTTGATGGAATGCTGTCTGGGACACCGGAACTTCGAGACGGTCCTGTTATATCTCGACGATGTCATCGTCTATTCCAAGACCTACGAGGACCACCTGAAACACCTGGCAGAAGTGTTCGAAGCTCTGGCAAACTACGGCCTAAAGGTGAAACCCTCCAAGTGTCACCTCCTGAAACCAAAGGTGCAATACCTGGGACACGTGGTGAGTGCTGACGGAGTAGCTACTGACCCTGATAAGATCACCGTGATTAAGGACTGGCCAAGACCCTCCAGCATAAAGGAAGTGCGGCAGTTCCTCGGGTTGGTAGGCTACTACCGAAGATTCATTCCCGGTTTCACCAAAATGGCAGCCCCTATGCAGGACCTCCTGATAGGTCAATCTCGGAAAGCCAAAAACCAGAAGCCGCCCTTTAGGTGGGAAAAGCTGGAAGAGGAGTCCTTCTGCCAGCTGAAGATGGCCCTCACGGGGGATGAAATCCTGGCATATCCAGACTACAGCCAGCCCTTTATCCTCCACACAGACGCACGCAACATCGGGCTAGGAGCCGTACTGTCCCAGATCCAGCAAGGGAAAGAACGGGTAATCGCTTACGCCAGCCGAAAGCTATGGCCCACGGAGAGGAACCCTGAGAATTATAGCTCATTCAAGCTGGAGTTCCTGGCAGTAGTTTGGGCAGTGACCGAACGTTTCAAGCATTACCTTGCCTCCTCCAAATTCACCGTGTACACGGATAACAACCCGTTGACACACCTGGACACTGCAAGGCTCGGTGCCCTGGAACAGAGATGGATGGCCCGCCTGTCCAACTTTGAATTCACCATCAAATACCGGGCAGGAACCTCAAATGCCAACGCGGATGCCCTGTCTAGAATGCCGAACTTACCGGACGTAGGGGAAGATCCAGAAGATCTGGAAGAAGTTGAGCTCCCTGCGTTCCACCGTCATGGGATTACCCTGTATTCCCACCGTGTGAAGGACAGGCGCTCCGTGACGTTCAATCCCTTGCCCCACTACAACTGGGCAGAGACGCAAGACAGTGATCCCGCAGTCCATTTGGTGAAGGAAATTGTGACCCAGGCCGATGCCCGTCTTGACCCAGATGCTCCGGAGGAGACCAAGCAACTGTGGAAGGAGAAAAGTAAGCTGTTCCTCTACAGGGAGAAGCTGTGCCGGAGAATGGTTAACTCTCGAACACATGAGTTGACCTGGCAGGTAGTGGTCCCAAGACGAGACGCGGCTATGGTTCTGGAGGCATACCACAACGGAGCAGGGCATTTCGGATGGAAGAAGCTGGAGTTCTTGTTGCGTGAACGGTTCTACTGGGTAGGCATGAGAGGAGCCATCGAGAGGTGGTGCAGAGACTGTGGCCCGTGCCACCTGAGAAGAAAAGACCGAGCCAGCCAGAAGACTCCCCTGCAGCCCATCATCACCAGACAGCCACTGGAACTGGTAGCCCTGGACCATGTGAAACTGGCTCCAAGCAGATCTGGGTATGTCTACGCCCTCACAATCGTAGATCATTACTTCCGGTTCCTGGTGGTGGTCCCGGTCAAGGACTTAACGGCTCAAACAGCAGCTAGAGCCTTCCAGCAGCACTTCTGCCGTCCACACGGGTACCCGGACCAAGTGTTGACAGACCAAGGACCAGCCTTCGAAGCGGAGGTCTTCCAGGAGTTCTGCAACCTGTATGGCTGCAAGAAGATAAGAACAACGCCCTATCACCCTCAAACCAATGGACTCTGCGAAAAGATGAACCAGGTGGTGATAGATCTGCTAAAAACATTGCCCCTGGAAGAACACAGTCTGTGGCCTGAGAAACTGCCCGATCTGGTGGACCTGTATAACCACATCCCTGTAGGTTCCACCAACTGTACCCCGGCTTACCTAATGAGAGCAAGACCTGGTAAGCTGCCTATTGACCTGGATATGGGAGTCCTGACGCCTGAGGACACCTCGCCAGAGGCAGACTGGGATACAGAACGGCAGCAGCAGTATCGGAAAGTACAGGAGAGCGTCGAGCAAAGTCTGTCTCAAGCTAGAGAAAGGCAAGACAAGGCTTATAACCAGTATGCTCCCGCTGTTCCCCTGGTACCTGGAGAGCAGGTCTTGAAGAGGAAGAGGCGGCTCCACAAGTTGGACGACCAGTGGGAGAAGGACCCATACATCGTACTGCCATCAAGCCATGAGAACCCAAAGATCTGCGTAATCAGTAAGGATGGAGGAGAAACCACAGCCATTGTCTCCAGAGACCACCTGAAGAAGTGTCCCGAGCAGCTGCAAAGCCCTGAAGAAGATCAAGGAAACCCTCAACCCGCAGAGGAAAGGGGAGAAATGATCAGTACCGTACTCGGAGACTTCCCCCGGTCTTGGACACAAGTAAACGGCGCTGTCATGGTACCCGTCCTCACCTTTCTCCAGACAGCCCTGCAAGTGCCTACAGAGGAACCGGTAGAGCTGGAAGAGCAGCCGGCCCAAGAGGCAGAAGAGTCCACACCAGCAGTACAGGAGGATCAACCTTCTGCTAGTAGTGAGCCTGCCGTGCCCCTAGTGAGCCAAAGAGTGCGCAGACAGCTGCCCAGCTTACCCATAACACCTCCTACACCCTGTAGTGCAGAACCAGTTAGTGAGCTCCGTAGGTCCACTAGAGTCACTAGAGGTCAGATGCCCGCTCGCTGGAGAATCTAAACTAATGCACTGTGAATTTATCTGCTATCTGTTTATGGTTTATGTTTGTTGCCTGTTATTAATTATGTTTCTCAGTTACCCTGCAGATTTTTATGGACTAACAGGTTATGGACGCTAGATAACCGGAACAGTTTTGTAGATAGTTGCACCTTGGTGCCTCTTGCGAAGACGGCCGCGTAAGAGAAAACCTGTCTGGCGTGGCCTCCTTGCGGCTCAAAGTAGTTAGTCTACTCTTGCAGCCACGCCCAAGGACAACGCAAGGGGTTTGCTTTGGACAGGTCCCCTACTTCGCTTAAAGCTTCACCTTGGGTGATATGGACACCCGGTTGCGGACACGCCGTGACCTTTAAAGAACTAAAGCTTCTTGTAAATATGTTATTGTATTATTGTTATACCCTGTTATTATGTTTTAAAAATGTGTTTAGTCCCGGACTACTAAAATTTACTAGGGGGGAATGTGACACCCCAGGGGTCTGGTTGCCACAGTAATAGAGATATTATGTCTGAGAGCAAGTGGGAGGTTTTTCTGGTCAGGAGCCCTAAGCATGCAACACTGCCCGCCCAGACCTGGGAGGGGAGGAATCTGCCCTTATAAACTTGGTCTGGGGCGGGATTAGGTGAGACAGAGCCTGCAGAACAAGCAGAGCAGTCAGAGCCTAGAGTGAAGCTGCAGACACAGGAAAATATACATCAGGAGCTCTGTAGGAGCAGAGGCAGAATGCCAGGGGCTGTGAGCAAAGATATAGCTCGCCCTAGCTGAAGTTACTAAAACCGGACACAGGAGTCCGAGGCTGTGGGGACTGATATATACCCAGCAGCAGAAACCAGCCGGCAGGGGATTCCAGGTCCTCTGGCCATAGAAGCCCGGAGGCTCAGTCACAAAGAAGGGACCATTTAGAAAAAAACGCAGCACTACTGGACCTGGGTGCATGAGTTGGGTCCAAAGCCTTGAAATGTCGCGATAACCTCAGCACACCAAATGGTATAATAAGATACTTTTATTTGCAGTCCACACTAAAGATGTTTCGGTCGACAAGACCTTCATCAGTGTACTGCATGTAAACAAAATGAACAGATATAGAATACAAACATTATAGTGATTATAAAGTCACAGATTATGTATACAAAACATATAAATAAAGGTCTATGTGTCTATGTAACCTTTTGTCCAACAGTGAAGCAAAAAAAGGGGGCAACCTACCAAGTTACTGGGATGGGAGCAGGAAAAGAGAAGGAGATGGGACCCAATACAGGGATTCCTATGGAGAAAGTGCATACTATGAGGTAATGGAAGGATATATGGGGCTATAATGGGGTGAGGACTATAAGGGAGGTAGACATACCGTTTGTGCCATGAAGTATAGGAGAGGTGCTGCATCGATCGCGGTATCCACCGCTGGATGTGAGCAGTGGGCACGACTTGGAGACTGGCTACAAATATTATTAGAGGAGAGGAGGGTTTGGCTGCCAGCCAATGAGGAAGTTTGAATGTGCTGGTAATTAGCGCTCGATGCGGTGACGTCACAGGAAGTGACGCGAAAAAGGGAGTGCCGGCATCTGATTGGTCCGGCGCCGCGCATGCGCACGTGCGTGCGTGTCAGCCGACGTGTAGGTGCGTTCCAGGGACCAGGAAGTGGTTTCTGTATCGAAGTGATGTGTTCCACTGCCGGAAAAGAATGGCAAGGAGCGTTCCACCATCGAGAGAAGGGGTTGCAGAGTGCAGGAGGGATATAGGAGAATGAGGATGGGTATGGATCCTTCATCTGAAATATGAAATACAATGTTAAATCGAGTTATAAGACACAGTGCAGTAAAACACACAGGAATACTGCGATGATACCCTTATACAGCCAATCGCCACATTATAGATAAGCATACATGAATCTTGGTCCCTATTAATAAATGGCAAATGAATATCGGATTGCGGGTGTTAACTCCTTGTAAAGTAAAAAGTATAAACATATAAATAAACCTAGGTCCCTATTGGGACGGATTGGGACCAGGTAGGTTTAGATGAATGAGTGCAGATCATAGTCCTTGTTAAGTCTTTGGGATGAAGGGACTGCAGTTCATGAATCCAGAATGCCTCTCTCTGCTTGAGGGTCTGGATTCGATTACCCCCACGACGGGGTGGTTTAATTTGCTCTATAACTTGAAACCGCAATTGGGACACATTGTGTCCTGCTGCCGTGAAGTGTTGGGGGAGAGGTAGAAGTAAATTTTTGCATCTGATGGTAGATTTGTGCTTCGAGATTCTATCTTTAATGGGTTGGGTCGTTTCCCCAACGTAGACAAGGCTGCAAGGGCACTTAACTCGGTATACGACAAAATTTGTATCACAGGTGTAGTAATCCTTAATTGTATATTTTCTGTCTGTTTGTGGATGATGAATAGTATCGCCTCTTAGGATGTTATGGCACTGATGGCAATGGAGACATGGGAAGGTTCCTTTCTTAGGAGTTTGTAGAAATCTTTGGCGGGAACCAAGGGACGTTGTCCCTATGTCAGCTCGGACTAATGAGTCTCTGATGTTTGGTGCTCTTTTGAAGCACGGTAAGAAGGGTTGATGAAAGGATTTGATGGTCGGGTAACCTGTTTGGAGAATATTCCAATGTTTCCGTATCGTACGGTGTATAGTGTAAGCTAGGGGGTGATATGTGTGGACAAATGGAATGAGATCAGATGTGTCTGGTCGTGGTTGTGTGCAGCTGTCCTGTGATTCACGTAGAAGATACTGAGGGTATCCTCTTTCTTCAAATTTCCGTGTCATTTCTTGTAATCTGACTTCGCGTAATGTTGTATCGGACACAATGCGTTCAACCCTCTGAAATTGCGATTTGGGGATAGCATGTTTCATAGGGGCTGGGTGGTTGCTTGAAAAATGTAGTAATGTGTTGCGATCTGTGGGTTTCCTGTAGATGTCAGTGGTTAATAGTCCTTAGCCATCTTTGATGACTAAAGTATCTAGGAAGTTGATCTGGTGTGGGTGATAGTTCAGAGTGAAATGTAGACCAGGGCAGGCGGTGTTGAGGGACCTGCAGAATTCATCTAAGGTGTCCTGGGAACCTGTCCAGATGCAAAAGATGTCGTCTATGTAACGCTTCCATAAAATGGAATGCTCTTGGAACAGTTGATTCTTGTATACAAACTGTGTCTCAAAAGTAGACATGTAACAGTTTGCGTAAGGGGGGGCTACATTTGAGCCCATTGCGGTCCCCTTGGTCTGCACGTAAAATGTATCCTGAAAGAGGAAGTAATTGTGTGTAAGAACTATTGTTAGTAGTTCTACGGCTAGATCTATAATTGATGGATTGGTGTTTGAGTCCTTCAGCATTTGTTCAACCGCTTGGATACCCCGGTCATGGGGAATCGATGTATAGAGACTTGTGACATCTAGGGACACTAAGATGGCTTCTGGAGGAACTTGTTTGAGTGCTTTCATAGTCTCTAAAAAGGCCCCTGTGTCTAATAGATAAGATGGACTTTTTTGGGTAAGTGGTGTAAGAATCTTTTCTAAGAAAATTGCAAGGGGTGATAAAATAGAATCCGTGGAGGCCACTATGGGGCGCCCAGGAGGTTGGGTGAGACTTTTGTGGATTTTGGGTAGGACATAAAATACCGGTATGATTGGATGTGGATTAATTAAATACTCGTACGTTTTCAAGTCAATCACCTTGGCTGTTAAAAACCGTTGTAGTGTCGAAATGATGAGTGTCTGTGTTTTTGTAGTCGGGTCCGTAGAGAGTTTACGGTATGTGGACTCATCACTAAGTTGTCTCAAAATTTCCGAGATGTAATCGCACTTGTTCATGACTACTATCGCTCCACCTTTGTCAGCTGGCTTTATAATCAAATCTTTGTCCTCTTGCAGACTCCGTAGGGCCTGTCGATCAAGGGGAGAGAGATTGGTCTGATAATGTGCCCTTCCCTAGTCGATATTGGAGCGTAATTGTTGAAACGCCCCATCCACGAATCCTATAAAGGTTTCCAGTGGATGTGTGCCTCGAGGAGGCCTATATTTGCTCTTAGAGCGGAGACCTAAGTCTTGGGCTGTGATGTCGGCCATGGATTCTGGAGGGGTGACGCTGAAAGGATTATTAGCAAAATGGGTTTTCAAGCGTAGGGTACGGTAAAAGCGTTGTAGTTCCATATCTAGTTTCAAAGTGTTGTATTTGTATGTGGGGCAGAAAGAGAGTCCCTTTTGTAAAACTGATGTTTGTGCAACGCTGAGAGTTTTGGAAGAGATATTTACCACCATTTGTGGGTCTGCGATCGGGTGATTCGTGTGAAGTCCAGAAGTCCAGCGCCGCCATCCAGGAGCGGAGGCTAACAGAAGGCCCCAAGTCACCAGCCATACGGGTGAGCACCACACGGTATACTCAGGGACGTGGGCTACTTGTAACCGCTGACAGCAAGGTAGCCAGGAAGAGTGCAGATAAACGGGGAGGCCTACAACTCCACCTGGCCAGGGGAACTCCTGCTTGCTCGCAGACTGACCAGGCCCCTTATACTAGCCTGTACTCCCGGGAGGGTCTGCCTTGTACCATCAGTAAAGACCCTGAACTGCACCTCACGTCTCTGTGATTCCTTGCCGCACCAGCACCATTAGCACTGGGACCCTCACACCATCACTCCCATCATCTCTCACATTAGCTGCCCTGAGGCAATACTTCTCCCGTGGGGAGTTATCCCATACTCGGCTGCGCAAACAACATCAGCCTCAGCGGTCGGCAGCGCAGCGGCGGTCCCACCTGACCGCAATCCACGGGTGGCGTAGTCGGACATTTCCTATACATTAAGACTGCCACTGGTTTGACCACCCTGGGCACGGACCGGGTCACCACCACACGGAGACTACAACCCCCAGAATTCTACAACAGGCCCGGTTCCGGGTTCCCCTGCACAACACAGGCCCAGGGGGCGCGTCAACTTTGGCGTAGTCGGCAGGATTTCTTGCCCGCAACCACCGGGTACTGCGTGCCTGAAAAAGAGACTTTTATACTTACCTGTGGTGAAGTTTCCCGCCGTCCGGAGTCGTTTCCCGCCATCCGGAGCCGATTCCCGCCATCAGACGCCATCTTGGACCGTTTCCCACCGTCTTCTGCCTTCTTCCCGCCATCCGCAGCTGCTTCCCGCCTTCGGACGCCATCTTCGGGACGCCGCACGGGAAGAAGAGGGGCGTGGACGCCGAAAGCGCGCGAGATCCGAAGCTCCGCCCCACGCTCTGACGCTGCGCAAGGTCCTGGAAGGGAGGAAGAGCGACGCTGACGTCATCGGAGCGCGACGCCAGGTCCTCAACCCCGACGATCGACTGCGGAGCCGCGGCCTACGGAAGAAGAGCATCGCAAGGTAGGCCACGGTCCACTAGGGGGGAGGAGGATGCCGGACACCGAGGGGAGCTCCACTGCCACAGCCACCGCCAGCGCAACCCCTGCAGCAGTCATGCCATTCACCATGCCCTATATCCCGGGGGCAACCTGGCTACCCCAGTACTCAGGGGAGTCACATACTCTAAATGACTTTAGAGAAAGACTGGATAGCCTCTTCCAGGTGTACCCCCTCACAGAAGAGCAAAAAGTGAGCATCCTGGTGGCCCAATTAATCGGGGCAGCCCAAAGGGAGGTAAAGTCCTGGCCACCTGGGAGGAAGAGGACTGTCAGAGAAATACTAGCCCGGCTGAAAGACACATTTGATACCCGCACCTCAGCCGAAATAAAGCTCAGATTTTGCTGGTTTAAACAGCGGGCACATGAGAGTATAAGAGACTATGCTCTAAACCTACAAGAGGCCCTGAGAGCCATTAAGCAGGCAGACCCTGGCAGCGTGGGAAATGAAGATAAGCTGTTGACTGAACAATTTATTGAGGGTCTACTGTGCAATGCCCACCGAACCCAGTTGCGGTCAATGGCCTTACATGACCCTGACCTGGACTTTGCACAGTTCAAAGACAGAGCCATCCGGGTGCTCCGGGAACCGGCACCAGATGGTGCTGTGACCCACAGGCGCCCTGCTATCACTTACCACCAGGAGACGGCGCCCTTGTCTGCAGGGCCTGTGGGAGCTGATGCGCAGGCTTTGAACAATAACCCAGCAACAGACCTGCACCATCATGTCCAAGAGCTGACTAAGAGCGTTGCCGCGCTAATCAGAACTGTGCAGTCTTTACAGGTCTCTTCTCCAGGAAAGATCCAGCTGGAATCCGGACCGGAGGACGTCCCGTGGCACCGACTGAGGAGGACCCCACGGGCCAGAGGAAGATCCAGCGACAGATACAACGAGGACGGACGACCCATCTGCCGCCGCTGCAATCAACCCGGACACGTGGCAAGGTACTGTCATTTAACCCCTTCCCGACCCGTGTCACACCGTTTGTGACATGGAAAACAGTTCCTTCCCGACCCATGTCACAGCATCTGTGACATGGAGGGAAAGAGCCCCTGCAGCGCCTGCGAGCGGGGTCGCTCAGGTTTCACAGTTGCTACTGCAACTGGACATCCTGAAGTCGACCCCCCGGGGGGTGGATTAACCCCCCCGTGCCTGGGACCCCTCCGATTGGCTGTTTCATTTTCACTTTTAATGAAACTGCCAATCGGTATGAATTAAATATTTCACCAATGAAAATTGGTGTAATATTTAAATCTGGGCATGGCCTGATGCTTACAGCATCAGCCATTGGCTGGGGGGAGTGTCACCTCTGCCCCCCCCCTCCCCCCAGATCTGATTGGGGGGCTAGCGTCACATGGATACTAGCCCCAATCAGATGTGGAGGGAGTTTTTAATGATGGCCGCAACTGCCCATCCATGGATCGTGTGCCGGCCGTTGTGGACCCTCTGCTGCTGCCCCATGTGGACCCTCTGCTGCTGCCCCCCCGTGGACCCTCTGCTACTGAGCTCGTGGATCGCTTCTGCCGCCGCTGATCGCCTGCTGCCGCCACTGATCTGCATCAGGTAGTATTGCCCCCGCTCCCCCCCGACCCCCCCTCCACTCCACCCTGCCCCCCCCTCCACCCCCCCTCCACTTTCATACCTGCACCCCGACCTCCGCTCCCTCTGCTCCCTCTCCCACGTCTTCATCCACCGGCTGCTGCTCTCCTTCTGACAGCCGGTGGACTGTGATCACAGCAGCAGCAGGCTCAGTGTAAATGCCCTGCTCCTGTGATCAAGCCCACCATCCCCCAGCCCCAGTGATATCACCCCCCACCTCCCAATAATCACCCCTCCCCCCAGTGTTCACCCCCCCTGTCCCCAGTGTTCACCCCCCAGTGTTCACCCCCCCCTGTCCCCAGTGTTCACCCCCCCTGTCCCCAGTGTTCACCCCCCTGTCCCCAGTGTTCACCCCCACCTGTCTCCAGTATTCACTCCCCATCCCCAGTGTGCACCCCCCCATCCCAGTGATCACCCCCCTGCTGCTGGCTCCTGCACCGCTTTCTGCCCCAGTAATCACCCCCCTGATGCTGCCGGCCTCCTACCCCCCTTGCTGCTGCCGGCTCCTGCCCCAGTGATCACCCCCCTTGCTGCTGCCGGCTCCTGCCCCAGTGATCACCCCCCTTGCTGCTGCCGGCTCCTGCCCCAGTGATCACCCCCCTTGCTGCAGCTGCTGGCTCCTCCATCTCTTCAGCCCCCCACTACGCCTGACAGCCTCCTACGCCTGACAGCCCCCTACGCCTGACAGCCCCCACACGTGACTGCAGAAGGTTACACCAAGCACACACACACTCACGCACACACGTACACTCACACTATAATAAAGTTTCGATTTTTTTTTTTTTTTTTTACACACGCACACAGCACACAAAATGTCCCGCCCGTCCCACTGATCCCAGTCTAGGGCGTAGTCAGCTTAGGAGGCTATGTCAGGTTGGTGTGTGTGTTGTAGTGTGTGTGTGTGTGTGTGGTGTATACACTACAATATGCCACACCGCACACCAACCTGACATACACTACACAATGGTGTCCACTAACAAATTGGAACCATGTTGCGTTTGGAGAGTCCCTGTGTGCCCAAACATTGGAGCTCCCCAACAAGTGACCCCATTTTGGAAACTAGACCCCCCAAGGCACCTATCTAGATGCATAGTGAGCACTTGGAACCCCCAGGTGCTTCACAAATTGATTCATAAAAATGAAAAAGTGGAAAAAAAAACACTTTTTTATTTTTACGGATTAATTTGTGAAGGACCTGGGGGTTCCAAGTGCTCACTATGCATCTAGATAGGTGCCTTGGGGGGTCTAGTTTCAAAGTGGGGTCACTTGTGGGGAAGCTCCAATGTTTGGGCACACAGCGGCTCTCCAAACGCAACATGGTGTCTTCTAACAATTTGAGCCGACAATTTGTTAGCCGACACCATGTTGCTTTTGGAAAGCCGCTGTGTGCCCAAACATTGGAGCTCCCCCACAAGTGACCCCATTTTGGAAACTAGACCCCCCAAGGCACCTATCTAGATGCATAGTGAGCACTTGGAACCCCCAGGTGCTTCACAAATTGATTCATAAAAATGAATAAGTGGAAAAAAAACACTTTTTTATTTTTACGGATTAATTTGTGAAGGACCTGGGGGTTCCAAGTGCTCACTATGCATCTAGATAGGTGCCGTGGGGGGTCTAGTTTCCAAAATGGGGTCACTTGTGGGGGAGCTCCAATGTTTGGCCACACAGCGGCTCTCCAAACGCAACATGGTGTCTTCTAACAATTTGAGCTGACAATTTGTTAGCGGATACCATGTTGCGTTTGGAGAGCCGCTGTGTGGCCAAACATTAGAGCTTCCCCACAATTGACCCCATTTTAGAAACTAGACCCCCCAAGGCACCTATATAGATGCACAGTGAGCACTTGGAACACCCAGGTGCTTCACAAATTGATTCATAAAAATGAAAAAGTGGAAAAAAAAACACTTTTTTATTTTTACGGATTAATTTGTGAAGGACCTGGGGGTTTCAAGTGCTCACTATGCATCTAGATAGGTGCCTTGGGGGGTCTAGTTTCCAAAATGGGGTCACTTGTGGGGGAGCTCCAATGTTTGGCCACACAGCGGCTCTCCAAACGCGACATGGTGTCCGCTAACAAAATGAATGGAAAATCGGCTCAAATTGTAAGCGGACACCATGTTGCGTTTGGAGAGCCCCTAATGTGCCTAAACAGTGGAGCTCCCCCACAAGTAACCCCATTTTGGAAACTAGACCCCCCAAGGCACCTATCTAGATGCATAGTGAGCACTTGGAACCCCCAGGTGCTTCACAAAATGATTTGTGAAAACAAAAAAGTACTTTTTTTTTCACAAAAATTTTCTTTTAGCCTAAATTTTTTAATTTTCACATGGGTAACAGGATAAAATGCATCCTAAATTGTATTGGTCAATTTCTCCTGAGTACAATGATACCTCATATGTGGTCATAAACCACTGTTTGGGCGCATGGCAGGGCTCAGAAGAGAAGGAGCGCAATTTGACTTTTGGAGCTAATTTTCCATTCAAAAAGTAAAATGGCGCTCCTTCCCTTCTTAGCCCTGCCGTGTGCCCAAACAGTGGTTTATGACCACATATGAGGTATCAGTGTACTAAGGAGAAATTCACCAACAAATTTTAGGATGCATTTTATCCTGTTACCCATGTGAAAATTAAAAAATTTAGGCTAAAAGAACATTTTTGTTAGAAAAATAAAAATGTTCATTTTTTTCTTCCATGTGGCTTTAGTTCCTGTGATGCACCTGAAGGGTTAATAATCTTCTTGAATGTAGTTTTGAGTAGCTTGAGGGGTGCAGTTTTTGGAATGGTGTCACTTTTGGGTGTTTTCTGTCATAAAGACCCCTCAAAGGGACTTCAAATGTGATGTGGTCACTAAAAAAATGGTTTTGTAAATTTTGCTGGAAAAAAGATAAATTGCTGATGATCTTTGAACCCTTCAAACTTCCTACCAAAATTTTTTTTTTTTCCAAAATTGTGCTGATGTAAAGTAGACATGTGGGAAATGTTATTTATTAACTGTTTTGTGTCACATCACTCTCTGGTTTAGTAGAATAAAAATTCAAAATTTGAAAATTGCAAAATTTTCAAATTTTTTCCCATGTTTTTGATTTTTTCACAAATAAACGCAAATATTATCGACCTAAATTTAATACTAACATGAAGCCCAATATGTCACGAAAAAACAGTCTCAGAATCGCTAGGATCTGTTGAAGTGTTCCAGAGAGTTCCAGGGACACTGGTCAGAATTGACAAAAATGCCAAGGTCTTTAGGGTCAAAATAGGCTGGGTCCTGAAGGGGTTAAACGGGCACAACCTGGGGTAGAGGGCCAACTCCCAGGCATAAGACCATCAGGCCCATCAAACTGGCGTGATAAATACGTAGGGGGACGTCCAATCTTGCCTGTGGTGCTGGATGGCATTCCTATGAGTGCCCTACTAGACACTGGGTCACAGGTGACCACCATCCCGTACGTGCTCTTTAAACAGTACTGGAATGACTCGGACATAACCCGCTACCCAGATGACGACCTGAGTATCATCGCCAGCAATGGTCAGCCCGTGCCACAGGTGGGATTCAAAGAGGTGACCATTAAGATCGGTAAAGTCGAACTGGCGGCACAAGGACTGATTATAGTGGACATAGACCGTCATGAGAGTCACCCTAGAATAACCTTGGGAACTAATGTGATTGAAAATTGTCTTGCAGAGGTGATTCTCATTTTACAGCAGGTTGCCAAGAATGCCAGTTCCGGCCAGCAGCGTGTGCTCCAAAAAGAGATCCGGGCACTGATGAAGCGGCAACAGGTGGAACTATCTGGTGGTGAGATAGGTAGCGTGAGAATGTGTGACCCGTTCCCTATTGCCATGCCCCCAAAAAGTGAGATGATGATTTGGTGCCGGGCAGCTATTGGTCTAAGAGGTAGAGACTACCAAGCAATGGTAGAACCCGTCTACTCAGACAGTAGGCCCACCATTTTGACACCACGGGGGGTGATCGATGTACGCCATGGGAAGGTGCCCGTTCGCATCATAAATATCGGGGAGAGAGAAGTACACCTGCCCCGGTATGCCACGCTAGCCAAATTGTTTACTATTAACCAGAACTCTGTACAGGCCGTGGAACCCTTGCCTCCATCTCAACCAGAGGAAGGTAACGGCTCTAAGAAACTAATGGAGGACTGGTGTCAGCAACTACATTTGGGTACTGACTCCACTCCCTCACACCAGAAACAGGGAGTCTATCGGGTGGTTGGAGAGTACGAGAGAGTGTTTAGTAAACACCCGCTAGACTTCGGGCGAGTAAAGGGGGTAGAACACCACATCCCCACGGGAGACCATCCTCCCATAAAGGAGAGATACCGACCCGTACCCCCGGCACACTACCAACACGCCAAGGGGATGCTTAGAGACATGAAGGAGGCTGGGGTAATCAGGGACAGCTGTAGCCCCTGGGCAGCTCCACTAGTCTTAGTGAAAAAGAAAGACAACACCATGAGAATGTGTGTAGACTACAGGAAGGTCAACCGTATCACACACAAAGATGCGTACCCGCTACCAAGGATAGAAGAGTCCTTAGCTGCATTAAAATCTGCTAACTTCTTCTCTACTTTGTATCTCACTAGCGGGTACTGGCAGGTTCCTGTAGCAGAGGCGGACCGGGAGAAGACCGCATTCACCACCCCGATGGGTCTCAGCGAATTTAACTGTATGCCGTTCGGGCTCTGCAACGCACCAGGAACCTTCCAACGGTTGATGGAATGCTGTCTGGGACACCGGAACTTCGAGACGATCCTGTTATATCTCGACGATGTCATCGTCTATTCCAAGACCTACGAGGACCACCTGAAAACCTGGCAGAAGTGTTCGAAGCTCTGGCAAACTACAGCCTAAAGGTGAAACCCTCCAAGTGTCACGTCCTGAACCAAAGGTGTAATACCTGGGACACGTGGTGAGTGCTGACGGAGTGGCTCCTGACCCTGATAAGATCACCGTGATTAAGGACTTTCCAAGACCCTCCAGCATAAAGGAAGTGCGGCAGTTCCTCGGGTTGGTAGGCTACTACCGAAGATTCATTCCCGGTTTCACAAAAATGGCAGCCCCTATGCAAGACCTCCTGATAGGTCAATCTCGGAAAGCCAAAAACCAGAAGCCGCCCTTTAGGTGTGAAAAGCTGGAAGAGGAGTCCTTCTGCCAGCTGAAGATGGCCCTCACGGGGGATGAAATCCTGGCATATCCAGACTACAGCCAGCCCTTTATCCTCCACACGGACGCAAGCAACATCGGGCTAGGAGCCGTACTGTCCCAGATCCAGCAAGGGAAAGAACGGGTAATCGCTTACGCCAGCCGAAAGCTACAGCCCACGGAGAGGAACCCTGAGAATTATAGCTCATTCAAGCTGGAGTTCCTGGCAGTAGTGTGGGCAGTGACCGAACGTTTCAAGCATTACCTTGCCTTCTCCAAATTCACCGTGTACATTGATAACAACCCGTTGACACACCTGGACACTGCAAGGCTCGGTGCCCTGGAACAGAGATGGATGGCCCGCCTGTCCAACTTTGAATTCAGCATCAAATACCGGGCAGGACGCTCAAATGCCAACGTGGATACCCTGTGTGGAATGCCGAACTTACCGGACGTAGGGGAAGATCCTGAAGATCTGGAAGAAGTTGAGTTCCCTGCGTTCCACCGTCATGGGATTACCCTGTATTCCCACCGTGTGAAGGACAGGCGCTCTGTGACGTTCATTCCCTTGCCCCACTGCAACTGGGCGGAGACGCAA
The DNA here is from genome assembly GCF_046119375.1 of Phyllobates terribilis. Classification (NCBI taxonomy): domain Eukaryota; kingdom Metazoa; phylum Chordata; class Amphibia; order Anura; family Dendrobatidae; genus Phyllobates; species Phyllobates terribilis. The sequence goes on from NW_027362792.1 coordinate 8,825,870, forward strand.
GACAGTGATCCCGCAGTCCATTTGGTGAAGGAAATGCTGACCCAGGCCGATGCCCATCTTGACCCAGATGCTCCGGAGGAGACCAAGCAACTGTGGAAGGAGAAAAGTAAGCTGTTCCTCTACAGGGAGAAGCTGTGCCGGAGAATGGTTAACTCTCGAACACATGAGTTGACCTGGCAGGTAGTGGTCCCAAAACGAGACGCAGCTATGGTTCTGGAGGCATACCACAACGGAGCAGGGCATTTCGGATGGAAGAAGCTGGAGTTCTTGTTGCGTGAACGGTTCTACTGCGTAGGCATGAGAGGAGCCATCGAGAGGTGGTGCAGAGACTGTGGCCCGTGCCACCTGAGAAGAAAAGACCGAGCCAGCCAGAAGACTCCCCTGCAGCCCATCATCACCAGACAGCCACTGGAACTGGTAGCCCTGGACCATGTGAAACTGGCTCCAAGCAGATCTGGGTATGTCTACGCCCTCACAATCGTAGATCATTACTCCCGGTTCCTGGTGGTGGTCCCGGTCAAGGACTTAACGGCTCAAACAGCAGCTAGAGCCTTCCAGCAGCACTTCTGCCATCCACACAGGTACCCGGACCAAGTGTTGACAGACCAAGGACCAGCCTTCGAAGCGGAGGTCTTCCAGGAGTTCTGCAACCTGTATGGCTTCAAGAAGATAAGAACAACGCCCTATCACCCTCAAACCAATGGACTCTGCGAGAAGATGAACCAGGTGGTGATAGATCTGCTAAAAACATTGCCCCTGGAAGAATGCAGTCTGTGGCCTGAGAAACTGCCCGATCTGGTGGACCTGTATAACCACATCCCTGTAGGTTCCACCAACTGTACCCTGGCTTACCTAATGAGAGCAAGACCTGGTAAGCTGCCTATTGACCTGGATATGGGAGTCCTGACGCCTGAGGACACCTCGCCAGAGGCAGACTGGGATACAGAACGGCAGCAGCAGTATCGGAAAGTACAGGAGAGCGTCGAGCGAAGTCTGTCTCAAACTAGAGAAAGGCAAGAGAAGGCTTATAACCAGTATGCTCCCGCTGTTCCTCTGGTAGCTGGAGAGCAGGTCTTGAAGAGGAAGAGGCGGCTCCACAAGTTGGACGACCAGTGGGAGAAGGACCCATACACCGTACTGCCATCAAGCCATGAGAACCCAAAAATCTGCGTAATCAGTAAGGATGGAGGAGAAACCACAGCCATTGTCTCCAGAGACCACCAGAAGAAGTGTCCCGAACAGCTGCAAAGCCCTGAAGAAGATCAAGGAAACCCTCAACCCGCAGAGGAAAGGGGAGAAATGATCAGTACCATACTCGGAGACTTCCCCCGGTCTTGGACACAAGTAAACGGCGCTGTCGTGGTACCCGTCCTCACCTTTCTCCAGCCAGCCCCTCAAGTGCCTACAGAGGAATCGGTAGAGCTGGAAGAGCAGCCGGCCCAAGAGGCAGAAGAGTCCACACCAGCAGTACAGGAGGATCAACCCTCTGCTAGTAGTGAGCCTGCCGTGCCCCTAGTGAGCCAAAGAGTGCACAGACAGCTGCCCAGCTTACCCATAACACCTCCTACACCCTGTAGTGCAGAACCAGTTAGTGAGCTCCGTAGGTCCACTAGAGTCACTAGAGGTCAGATGCCCGCTCGCTGGAGAATCTAAACTAATGCACTGTGAATTTATCTGCTAACTGTTTATTGTTTATGTTTGTTGCCTGTTATTAATTATGTTTCTCAGTTGCCCTGCAGATTTTTATGGACTAACAGGTTATGGACGCTAGATAACCGGAACAGTTTTGTAGATAGTTGCACCTTGGTGCCTCTTGCGAAGACGGCCGCGGAAGAGAAAACCTGTCTGGCGTGGCATCCTTGCGGCCCAAAGTAGTTAGTCTACCCTTGCAGCCACGCCCAAGGACAACGCAAGGGGTTTGCTTTGGACAGGTCCCCTACTTCGCTTAAAGCTTCACCTTGGGTGATATGGACACCCGGTTGCGGACACGCCGTGACCTTTAAAGAACTAAGGCTTCTTGTAAATATGTTATTGTATTATTGTTATACCCTGTTATTATGTTTTAAAAATGTGTTTAGTCCCGGACTACTAAAATTTACTAGGGGGGTAATGTGACACCCCAGGGGTCTGGTTGCCACAGTAATAGAGATATTATGTCTGAGAGCAAGTGGGAGGTTTCTCTGGTCAGGAGCCCTAAGCATGCAACACTGCCCGCCCAGACCTGGGAGGGGAGGAATCTGCCCTTATAAACTGGGTCTGGGGCGGGATTAGGTGAGACAGAGACAGAGCCTGCAGAACAAGCAGAGCAGTCAGAGCCTAGAGTGAAGCTGCAGACACAGGAAAAGATACATCAGGAGCTCTGTAGGAGCAGAGGCAGAAGGCCAGGGGCTGTGAGCAGAGATATAGCTCGCCCTGGCTGAAGTTACTAAAACCGGACACAGGAGTCCGAGGCTGTGGGGACTGATATATACCCAGCAGCAGAAACCAGCCGGCAGGGGATTCCAGGTCCTCTGGCCATAGAAGCCCGGAGGCTCAGTCACAAAGAAGGGACCAGCGCCGCCATCCAGGAGCGGAGGCTAACAGAAGGCCCCAAGTCACCAGCCATACGGGTGAGCACCACACGGTATACTCAGGGACGTGGGCTACTTGTAACCGCTGACAGCAAGGTAGCCAGGAAGAGTGCAGATAAACGGGGAGGCCTAAAACTCCACCTGGCCAGGGGAACTCCTGCTTGCTCGCAGACTGACCAGGCCCCTTATACTAGCCAGTACTCCCGGGAGGGTCTGCCTTGTACCATCAGTAAAGACCCTGTACTGCACCTCACGTCTCTGTGATTCCTTGCTGCACCAGCACCATTAGCACTTGGACCCTCACACCATCACTCCCATCATCTCTCACATTAGCTGCCCTGAGGCAATACTTCTCCCGTGGGGAGTTATCCCATACTCGGCTTTGCAAACAACATCAGCCTCAGCAGTCGGCAGCGCAGCGGCGGTCCCCACTGACCGCAATCCACGGGTGGCGTAGTCGGACATTTGCTATACATTAAGACTGCCACTGGTTTGACCACCCTGAGCACGGACCGGGTCACCGCCACACGGAGACTACAACCCCCAACATTCTACAACAGGCCCGGTTTCGGATTCCCCTGCACAACACAGGCCCAGGGAGCGCGTCATGCGCGTCTTTTCAAAAGGAATAAAATGGGGAGGGAAAAGTTAGATTTTAAAGGCAAAAATCCAAATGACAATAACAGCAGCCAAAATGTCAATGGAAGCGGGGACTCCCAGCCAGTCTCCCATGCTGGTACTTGCCCAGCCTCAAGCTGCATAGCGGTTGTGATTTGACAAAGGCAGGCACATTCAGCTTTGAAAAGCCGTTTACATGCAAATGTTACATTTGCATGTCTTTTCAAAAGGAATAAAATGGGGAGGGAAAGGTTAAATTTTTAAAATCAAAAATCCAAATGACAATAGCAGCAGCCAAAATGTCAATGGAACCAAGGATTCCCAGCCAACCTCCCATGTCACTACTTCCCAAGCCTCAAGCTGCTTAGTGGCTACGATCTGACGAGGTAGGCACATTCAGCTTAGAATGGCCATTGACTTACAGATGTCGCATGTGCACGTCTTTTCAAAAGGAATAAAATGGGGAGGGAAAGGTTATATTTAAAAAAAAAAATCAAAAAATCCAAATGACAATAGCAGCAGCCAAAATGTCAACGGATCCAGGGATTCCCAGCCAGTCTCCCATGCTGGTACTAGCCCAGCCTCAAGCTGCGTAGCAGCTGCAATCTGATGAGAGAAGGCACATTCAACTTAGAATGGCCGTTGACGTGCAAGTGTCACATGTGCGCGTCTTTTCAAAAGGAATAAAATGGGGAGAGAAAAGTTATACATTTAACAACAAAAATCCAAATGACAATTGCAGCAGCCAAAATGTCAATGGAACAGGGATTCCCAGCCAGTCTCCCATGCTGGTAATTGCCCAGCCTCAAGCTGTGTAGCAGCTGTGATCTGACGAGGGCAGGCACATTCAGCTTAGAATGGCCGTTGACGAGCAGATTTCACATGTGCGTGTCTTTTCAAAAGGAATAAAATGGGGAGGGAAAAGTTTGATTTTAAAAACAAAAAGCCAAATGACAATAGCAGAAGCCAAAATGTCAATGGAACTGGGGATTCCCAGCCAGTCTCTCATGCTGGTACTTGCTCAGCCTCAAGCTGTGTAGCGGCTGCAATCTTACGAGGGAAGGCTCATTCAGCTTAGAATGGCAGTTGACATGCAGATGTCACATGTGCGGGTCTTTTTAAAAGGAATAAAATGGGGAGGGAAAGGTTAGATTTAAAAAAAAAAAATCCAAATGACAATAGCAGCAGCCAAAAAGTCAATGGAACTGGGGATTCCCAGCCAGTCTCGAATGCTTGTACTTGCCCAGCCTCAAGCTGTGTAGTGGCTGTGATCTGATGAGGGCAGGCATATTCAGCTTAGAATGGCCGTTGACGTGCAGATGTCACATGTGCGCGTCTTTTCAAAAGGAATAAAATGGGGAGGGAAAGGTTAGATTTTAAAAACAACAAATCCAAAAGACAATAACAGCAACCAAACTATCAACTGAACCGGGGATCAACAGCCAGTCTCCCATGCTGGTTCTTGCTCAACCTCAAGCTGCGATCTGTCAAGGGGAGGAACATTCAGCTTAGAATAGCTGTAGACATTTAAATGTCACATGTGCGCTTGTTTTCAAAATGAATAAAATGGGGAGGGAAAGGTTAGATTTTAAAAACAAAAATCCAAAAATCCAAATTACAATAGCAGCAGCCAAAATATCAATGAAATCGGGGATTCCCAGCCAGACTACCATGCCAGTACTTGCCCAGCTTCAAGCTGCGATCTGATGAGGGCAGGCACATTCAGCTTAGAATGGCCGTTGATGTGCAGATGTCACATGTGCGCATCTTTTCAAAAGGAATAAAATGGGGAGGGAAAGGTTAGATTTTAAAAACAAAAATCCAAATGACAATAGCAGAGGTTAAAATGTCAAAAGTACTGGGGATTACCAGCCAGTCTCCCATGGCAGTACTTGCATGGTCTCAAGCTGCGTAGCAGCTGTGATCTGACGAGTGGAGGCACATTGAGCTTAGAATGGCCATTGACGTGCAGATGTCACATGTGCGTGTCTTTTCAAAAGGAATAAAATGGGGAGGGAAAGTTTAGATTTTAAAAACAAAAATCCATATGACAATAGCAGCAGCCAAAATGTCAATGGAACCAGGGATTCCCTGCCAGTCTCCCATGCTGGTGCTTGCCCAGCTTCAAGCTGCATAGCAGCTGCAATCTGACAAGGGGAGCCACATTCTGCTTAGAATGGCAGTTAACATGCAGATGTCACATGTGCGTGTCTTCAAAAGGAATAAAATTGGGAGGGATGGGTTAGATTTTAAATAAAAAATCCAAATGACAATAGCTTCAGCCAAAATGGTAACGAATCAGGGATTCCCAGCCAATATCCCATGCCTGAACTTAAGCTGCGTAGCAGCTGCGATCTGGCAAGGGAAGGCACATTCAGCTTAGAATGGCCATTGATGTGCAGATGTCACATGTGCCTGTCTTTTCAAAAGGAATAAAATGGGGAGGGAAAGGTTAGATTTCAAAAACCAAAATCCAAAAATCCAAATGACAATAGGACCAGCCAAAATGTCAACGGAACAGGGGATTCCCAGCTAGTTAACCATGCTGGTACTTGCCTGGCCTCAAACTGTGTAGCGGCTGCAATCTGACGAAGGCAGGCACAATCAGCTTAGAATGGCCGTTGACGTGCAGATGTCACATGTGCTCGTCTTTTCAAAAGGAATAAAATGAGGAGGGAAAGGTTAGATTTTAAAAACAAAAATCCAAAAATTCAAAAATCCAAATGACAATAGCAGAGGTTAAAATGTCAAAAGTACTGGGGATTACCAGCCAGTCTCCCATGGCAGTACTTGCATGGTCTCAAGCTGCGTAGCAGCTGTGATCTGACGAGTGGAGGCACATTGAGCTTAGAATGGCCATTGACGTGCAGATGTCACATGTGCGTGTCTTTTCAAAAGGAATAAAATGGGGAGGGAAAGTTTAGATTTTAAAAACAAAAATCCATATGACAATAGCAGCAGCCAAAATGTCAATGGAACCAGGGATTCCCTGCCAGTCTCCCATGCTGGTGCTTGCCCAGCTTCAAGCTGCATAGCAGCTGCAATCTGACAAGGGGAGCCACATTCTGATTAGAATGGCGGTTAACATGCAGATGTCACATGTGCGTGTCTTCAAAAGGAATAAAATTGGGAGGGATGGGTTAGATTTTAAATAAAAAATCCAAATGACAATAGCTTCAGCCAAAATGGTAACGAATCAGGGATTCCCAGCCAATATCCCATGCCTGAACTTAAGCTGCGTAGCAGCTGCGATCTGACAAGGGAAGGCACATTCAGCTTAGAATGGCCATTGATGTGCAGATGTCACATGTGCCTGTCTTTTCAAAAGGAATAAAATGGGGAGGGAAAGGTTAGATTTCAAAAACCAAAATCCAAAAATCCAAATGACAATAGGACCAGCCAAAATGTCAACGGAACAGGGGATTCCCAGCTAGTTAACCATGCTGGTACTTGCCTGGCCTCAAACTGTGTAGCGGCTGCAATCTGACGAAGGCAGGCACAATCAGCTTAGAATGGCCGTTGACGTGCAGATGTCACATGTGCTCGTCTTTTCAAAAGGAATAAAATGAGGAGGGAAAGGTTAGATTTTAAAAACAAAAATCCAAAAATTCAAAAATCCAAATGACAATAGCAGCAGCCAAAATGTCAACGGAACCGCGGATTCTCAGCCAGTTTCCCATGCTGGTACTTGCCCATACTCAAGCTGCGTAGCGGCTGGCGATCTGATGAGAGAAGACACATTTGGCTTAGAATGGCCATTGATATGCAGATGTCACATGTGTGTGTCTTTTCAAAAAGGAATAAAATGGGGAGGGAAAGGTAACATTTTAAAAACAAAAATCCAAAAATCCAAATGACAATAGCAGCAGCTAAAATGTCAACGGAACATGGGATTCCCAGCCAGTCTCTCATGCAAGCACTTGCCCAGCCTCAAGCTGCATAGAGGCTGCAATCTGATGAGAGAAGGCACACTCAGCTTAGAATTTCCGTTGACGTGCAGATGTCACATGTGCGCGTCTTTTCAAAAGGAATAAAATGGGGAGGGAAAGGTTAGATTTTAAAAAAAAAAATCCAAAAATCCAAATGACAATAGCAGCAGCTAAAATGTTAAAGGAACTGAGGATTCATAGCCAGTCTCCCATACTGGTACTTGCCCAGCATCAAGCTGTATAGCAGCTGCGATCTGACGAGGGAAGGCACATTCAGCTTAGAATGGCTGTTGACTTGCAGATGTCACATGTGCGTGTCTTTTCAAAAGGAATAAAATGGGGAGGGATAGGCTAGACTTTATAAACAAAAATCCAAATAACAATAGCGGCAGCGAAATTGTAAACAGAACTGGAGATTCCCAGCTGGTCCCCCATGATGTTAGTTGCCCAGGCTCAAGCTGCGTAGTGGCTGCGATCTGACAAAGGAAGGTACATTCACCTTAGAATGGCCATTGACGTGCTGAAATCACATGTGCGCGTCTTTTCAAAAGGAATAAAATGGTGAGGGAAAGGTTAGATTTTAAAAACTAAAATCCAAATGACAATAGCAGCAGCCAGAATGTCAACAGAGCCAGTGATTCCCAGTCAGTCTCCCATGCTGGTACTTGCCTGACCTCAAGCTGTCTAGCAGCTGCAATCTGGCAAGGAAAGCACATTCAGCTTAGAATTACCGTTGATGAGCAGATGTCACATGTGCGCGTCTTTTCAAAAGGAATAAAATGGGAAGGGAAAGGTTAGATTTTAAAACAAAAAATAAAAAAATCCAAATGACAATAGCAGCAGCCAAAATGTCAACGGAACTGGGGATTCCCAGCAAGTGTCCCAAACTGTTACTTGCCTGGCCTCAAGCTGCGTAGTCGCAGCAATCTGACGAGGGAAGGCACATTCAGCTTAGAATGGCCATTGATGTGCAGATGTCACATGTGCGCGTCTTTTCAAAAGGAATAAAATGGGGAAGGAAAGGTAAGATTTTAAAAACAAAAATCCTAGTGACAATAAAAGCAGCCAAAATGTTAATGGAACCGGGGAGTCCCAGACAGTACTAGCTCAGCCTCAAGCAGCGTAGTGGCTGCGATATGACAAGGGCAGGCACATTCAGCTTAGTATGGCCGTTGAGGTGCAGATGTCACATGTGCGAGTCTTTTCAAAAGGAATAAAATAGGGAGGGAAAGGTTAGATGTTAAAAACAAAAATCCAAATGACAATAGCAGCAGCCAAAATGTCAACAGAACCAGGGATTCCCAGCCAGTCTCCCATGCTGGTACTTGCCCAGCCTCAAGCTGTGTAACACCTGCAATCTGACAATGGCAGGCACATTCAGCTTAGAATGGCCATTGACATGCAGATGTGACATGTGCGCGTCTTTTCAAAAGGAATAAAATGGGGAGAGAAAAGTAAGATTTTAAAAACAAAAATCCAAAAATCCAAATGACATTAGCAGCAGCCAAAACGTCAAAGGAACTGGGGATTCCCAGCCAGTCTCCCATGCAGGTACTTGCCTGACCTCAAGCTGTCTAGCAGCTGCAATCTGGCAAGGAAAGCACATTCAGCTTAGAATGGCCGTTGAAGTGCAGATGTCACATGTGCGTGTCTTTTCAAAAGGAATAAAATGGGGAGGGAAAGGTTAGATTTTAAAAATAAAAATCCAAATGACAATAGCAGGAGCCAAAATGTCAATGGAACCGGGAATTCCCATCCAGACTCCCATTCTGGTACTTGTCCGTCCTCAAGCTGCAAAGCGTCTGCGATCTGACAAAAGCAGGCACTTTCTCCTTAGATTGGGCGTTGACGAGCAGTTGTCACATGTGCGTGTCTTTTCAAAGGGAATAAAATGGGGAGGGAAAGGTTAGATTTTAAAAACAAAAATCCAAAAATCCAAATGACAATAGCAGCAGCCAAAATATCAACAGAACTGGGGATTCCCAGCCAGTCTCCCATGTCGTTACTTGCTCAGCCTCAAGCTGCATAGCAGCTGCGATCTAACGAGGGTAGGCACATTCTGTTTAGAATTGTCGTCGACGTGCAGATGTCACATGTGCCTGTCTTTTCAAAAGGAATAAAATGGGGAGGGAAAGGTTAAATTTTAAAAACAAAAATCCAAATGACAATAGCAGTAGCCAAAATATCAACAGAACCGGGGATTCCCAACCAGTCAGTAAGGCCGGTACTTGCCCAGCCTCAAGCTGTGTAGCGGCTGCGATCTGACAAGGGCAGGCACATTCAGCTTAGAATGGCCATTGACATGCAGATGTCACATGTGCACTTCTTTTCAAAAGGAATAAAATGGGGAGGGAAAGGTTAGATTTTAAAAACAAAAATCCAAATAACAATAGCAGCAGCCAAAATGTCAACAGAACCGGTGATTCCCAGCTAGTCTCCCATACCAGTATTTGCCCAGCCTCAAACTGCATAGCAGCTGCTATCTGACAAGGGCAGGCACATTCAGCTTAGAATGTCCATATTTGTGCAAATGTCACATGTGCGCGTCTTTTCAAAAGGAATAAAATGGGGACGGAAAGGATAGATTTTAAAAACAAAAATCCAAATGACAATAGCAGCAGCCAAAATGACAAGGAAACCGGGGATTCCCAGCCAGTCTCCCAGGCTGGTACTTGCCTGGCGTCAAGCTGCATAGCAGCTGCGATCTGAAGAGGGCAGGCAAATTCAGCTTAGAATGGCCGTTGACGTGCAGATGTCACATGTGCACGTCTTTTCAAAAGAAATAAAATGGGGAGGGAAAGGTTAGATTTTAATAACAAAAATCCAAAAATCCAAATGACAATAGCAGCAGCCAAAATGGCAATGGAATCAGGAATTCACATCCAGTCTCCCCTGCCAGTACTGGCCTGGCCTCAAGCTCTGTAGCAGCTGCGATCTGATAATGGCAAGCACATTCAGCTTTGAATGGCGGTTGACGTGCAGTTGTTACATGTGTGCGTCTTTTCAAAAGGAATAAAATGGGGAGCGAAAGGTTAGAATTTTAAAACAAAAATCCAAATGACAATAGCAGCAGCTAAAATATCAATGGAACCAGGAATTCCCAGCCAGTCCCGCATGCCAGTACTTGCCCAGCCACATGCTGCATAGCTGTTGCGATCTGACGAGGGAAGGCACATTCAGCTTAGAATGGCTGTTGACATGCAGATATCACATGTGCGCGTCTTTTCTAAAGGAATAAAATGGGGAGTTAAAGGTTAAATTTTTAAAACAAAAATCCAAAAATTCAAATGACAATTACAGCAGCCAAAATGTCAATGAAACTGGGGATTCCCAGCCAGTCTTCCATGCTGGTGACGCGCCCCCTGGGCCATATTCTTTAGGGGAATACCCGGAGCCGGATCAGATGGGGGTTGTAGTCTCCGAGTGGCTGTGACCCGGTCCGTGCCCAGGGCGTCAAGCTCAGTTGTATGTGGCAGTCCTACAGATGTTATTAAGTTCTTTATGTCGACTACGCCACCCGTTGTATTGCGGTCACTACGGCCGCCGCTGCAGCAGGGTCCACTGAGGCTGATGGTGTTTGGTGCAGCCCAGGTGGTATAACCCCCAACGGGAGGGGTATAGCCTCAGGGGGTCAGGTGCAGAGGATGGGGGTTGTGGTGGTGCAGTGCAGATGGTATAAAGACTCAGAGTCGGGTTGTGCAGTTCATGGTCTTTACTTACTGCTGTTGAGCTGGCCACTCTGGCCTTGAGTGACCACCCGAGCCGTGCTGCGTCCACCAGGTCCTGGATTCGGCCAACCCCCAAGCAAGTCCGGAGCGTGCTCCTGAGCCCTCCTTCTGTCCTGTCTCTGGCCTTCCCCACCAGTGATCCACCTAGGTCCGGCTCCCTTGGGCCTTCTGTTGGAAACCCTTGGCCCTGGGTTCCCTGACCCCACTCGTGGTCTGCCTTCGGGGTGGATATGGTGGGTGGCCGTGGCAGATGCTGCCCACGGCCTCCGGTCTCTGGCTGAGGTGTGCTTTAGCCCCCACCAGTTTGGGATCCGGTACCCTGTTGCCAACTCTTCACCCGAGGATTGGATTTGGGGTCTCAGAGTTCTTTCTTCTCCCCCTCTGGGCCTTTCTTGCTCCTCTCTCACTCTCTGGGCCGCTCTGCTCCTCTCTTCAGTCTGACTGACTCTCTACAACTGACCCTGATCTTAGTTGGTTCCCACCTTATATAACCCTCTATGTGTGAGCTCAGGTGACCAGCACCCAATGAGCTCCTAGCACTACCCAGACTGCTCCCCCTATCTGCCCCTACACTACAGGGATGTTCCAACCCCCTCCCACTCCAGCCAGGGACAGACACGGTCGTACCTGCACATTTCTAAGTGGGAGTACCGTCGGCCTGCCCCTCGGAAATGGGATGTGTGTAGTGCATGCAGCCTACCGAGCTCAGTCCCACACTCCATCCTTACCCGGGAGTGGAATATCACACCTCTGGCTGAGGTGCAATACTCCTGTAGCAGCCGAATCCTCAGGGTGCTACATTCCCCCCTGGTAAATCACAGCACGTCCCCGGGCTGTAAAGACAAAACACCATAAAACATACAATTTTTCATAATAACGAAACATATAAAACTTAATATAAAACACTATATAAATATATATATAAATAACATTCTCGTAGACTCTTCTTGCTTCTCCTCCGGTCACTGTGCAACTGATGACCGGGCAAAGTGCAACAGTTCCTTTTCTGGGAAATGGTTTTCCTGTAAAACCAGTAGGGGGCGCTTTAGGAAGCGCAACTATGTACAAGGGAATGTGGCCGCTCTCAGTCCTCGGCCAGGTATAAGGAGGGAATGACCGCTCTCAGTCCTCGGTCAGTGGGATTAAGGGACTCACGGGTAACAGTTCACACTTGCTGGTCCCAACGGGGACTATATTAGCAGTAACAGTTTTTTTTTGTACCCCGACGGGTAACTATATACAGTCTCTTCTCTACCGTACTCAACGACGGCGTCCTCCTGCTCTTTCTTTGTGGACAGTTTCAGTTTCAGACCCGTCCGGGTCCTCCTGCTCCTCCTCACACCGCAGCTCCTCCTCCGTCAAGTGATGCACATGGAGGGCGTAGGGTCCTTTGGCACACTTGTGCCGGGTGAAGGTGACCTTGTCCCCGATATAAAGGTCACGACCTCTGTGTCCCTCTGGCAGGTGGGACTCAACGTCTCTTCTTGTCACAAAGACGTCGCCTGGGGTGCGGTGATCCCTGATGAAGCCCCACCCATGCTGCAGATTGAACTTTATCACAGTCCCGTTGGTGCGGGGACTATGCGCTGCACGGGGGTCCCTCCTGGTCCGGCTCTTCTGCTCGGCGCTCCTTATTTGGGCTTGTTGTTCCCGGACCCGCCTCTCTCTCCGCTCCCTCTCGAAGACCTCGAGCTGTTGTCGGCAGCACTCTGCACGCTCCGCTGCAGCTGCCCGAGTCTCCTGCGTGAACCCCATGAGATCTTCTCCGGTGGGGTCCCACTCAAACTGGGTCTCCTCAAGCGGTGGCGAGATCCTTATCACGGGCTTCGGAGCCGGGATCAGGGGTTCACACATGGCCCTTGCCTTCTTCTGCCGCTCCAGTTCGTAATATTCTTCGGGCCAGATGAAGGGCCGCCCGTCCGGCCATGTGAGCTGGGCGAACAGGTCTTCTCCCAGATGCGGCACCCTTGGTTTTACGGGCGCGGTGGTGGTGGCGCCCGGGTTGCCCAGGCCTTGCGGCCAGGCCTGGGGCACCTGGAAGGTGAAGGGCACCGTTAGGACGGCGGCGCCCTGGGCTACTTGGCCCTGCGACCAGGCCGGTGGCTCCGCGGAGGTAGGGGGCGCTGTTGGTAATGCGGCGCCCGGGGGTACTAGGCCTTGCGACCAGGCTGGTGGTACTTCCTGCTGAGTCACGCTCGGGGTTGAGGCGTGTGACGTCACAGGGGTCGCGGCTTCCGACTGAGGCCTAGTTTGTGGCGGTGACGTGGCGGTTACGGGCACGGCAGGGGGACTTTCGGGCTCTGCGAAGGGGAGCTGGGGCAGGTAAGCGGTTTCCCGGTTTGGGGTATAGACGTCCCCTTTACCTGCCTCCATGCATTCGGCTCCCTTCTCGGCGCCGTCTCCGGCCTTGGGTCCTCCCGCGCCATCCTCAGAGGCGGTCTGTCTCCTCGTCTTGGTTGGCGTGCTCCGGGTCTTGGTTTGCTGGGCCATCTCTCGGCTCCACTCAGCCAATGTCTCTCGCTGCACCCGGGCCATCCTCCTTGCGAGGCCCTCCAGGGCTGTCTGTGCACACTCCCGGTCTCGGGGGAGCTGTGCTAGGACCTCCACTAGGCCTAGTGGGGTCGTTGTTTCCAGCAGGCTCCTGACCAACGGGTCGGTGCTGCTCTGCTCTTCTTCCTCTGTTTCCAGCAGGCTCCTGGCCAGCGGGCCGGTGCTGCTCTGCTCTCCTTCCATCTCTGGGTAAGCTCTCTCCATACTCCTTGTTAGACTTCTTGTCTCCGGGTGCGCTCGCTCCAGACTGCTCCATGCTGCACCCATCTTCGTTCTTTTGTTCAGTCTCCTCCCACTTCGAGGGCGGTCCCGGGGCAACTCGTTGATTGTCAGCTCCAGGGGCAGTTCTTTCACGCTGACGGACACCTCTAGCATCACAGTCTCTGTTGGTGGGGGCGGTTTCCACTTTTGGCGCCATTCTTCGTCCTGGCCAACGATGGGAGGTGGTTTCTTGCCGTCCTCTGGCATGCCCATAATGGCGTCCGCTCTTCCAAGGCGGGAAATCTTTGGAAATGGCGGGAATCGTCTCCCAGTGGCGGGAAACTCTGCAGAGGGCGGGAAAACGCTGCAAATGGCGGACAACCAGCGGGAATCGACCTGTGATGGAGTCCGATGGCGGGGACCCTCCGGAACCGGCGGGAGACTTCTTTTTGAGGTAACGGTGTACTTTTCTTCAGGCACGCAGTACCCGGTTGTTGCGGGCACGTAATCCTGCCGACTACGCCAAAGATGACGCGCACCCTGGGCCATATTCTTTAGGGGAATACCCGGAGCCGGATCAGATGGGGGTTGTAGTCTCCGAGTGGCTGTGACCCGGTCCGTGCCCAGGGCGTCAAGCTCAGTTGTATGTGGCAGTCCTACAGATGTTATTAAGTTCTTTATGTCGACTTCGCCACCCGTTGTATTGCGGTCACTACGGCCGCCGCTGCAGCAGGGTCCACTGAGGCTGATGGTGTTTGGTGCAGCCCAGGTAGTATAACCCCCAACGGGAGGGGTATAGCCTCAGGGGGTCAGGTGCAGAGGATGGGGGTTGTGGTGGTGCAGTGCAGATGGTATAAAGACTCAGAGTCGGGTTGTGCAGTTCATGGTCTTTACTTACTGCTGTTGAGCTGGCCACTCTGGCCTTGAGTGACCACCCGAGCCGTGCTGCGTCCACCAGGTCCTGGATTCGGCCAACCCCCAAGCAAGTCCGGAGCGTGGTCCTGAGCCCTCCTTCTGTCCTGTCTCTGGCCTTCCCCACCAGTGATCCACCTAGGTCCGGCTCCCTTGGGCCTTCTGTTGGAAACCCTTGGCCCTGGGTTCCCTGACCCCACTCGTGGTCTGCCTTCGGGGTGGATATGGTGGGTGGCCGTGGCAGATGCTGCCCACGGCCTCCGGTCTCTGGCTGAGGTGTGCTTTAGCCCCCACCAGTTTGGGATCCGGTACCCTGTTGCCAACTCTTCACCCGAGGATTGGATTTGGGGTCTCAGAGTTCTTTCTTCTCCCCCTCTGGGCCTTTCTTGCTCCTCTCTCACTCTCTGGGCCGCTCTGCTCCTCTCTTCAGTCTGACTGACTCTCTACAACTGACCCTGATCTTAGTTGGTTCCCACCTTATATAACCCTCTATGTGTGAGCTCAGGTGACCAGCACCCAATGAGCTCCTAGCACTACCCAGACTGCTCCCCCTATCTGCCCCTACACTACAGGGATGTTCCAACCCCCTCCCACTCCAGCCAGGGACAGACACGGTCGTACCTGCACATTTCTAAGTGGGAGTACCGTCGGCCTGCCCCTCGGAAATGGGATGTGTGTAGTGCATGCAGCCTACCGAGCTCAGTCCCACACTCCATCCTTACCCGGGAGTGGAATATCACACCTCTGGCTGAGGTGCAATACTCCTGTAGCAGCCGAATCCTCAGGGTGCTACACTGGTACTTAACCAGCCTAAAGCTGGGTAGCGGCTGCGATCTGACAAAAGCAGGCACGTTCAGCTTAGAATGGCCGTTGACTTGTAAATGTCCCATGTACGCGTCATTTCAAAAGGAATAACATTGGGAGGGAAAGTTTAGATTTTAAAAACAAAAATCCAAAAATCCAAATGACAATAGCAACAGCCAAAACGTCAATGGAACGTTGGATTCCCAGCCAGTCTTCCATGCCGGTACTTGCCCGGCCTCAAGCTGTGTAGCAGCTGTGATGTAACGAGTAGTGTTGAGCCACCCCCGTAGTGTTCGAGTTCGGTTTGGTTCGTCGAACACCTTCGAACACCGTTAAAACCAATGGCAGGCAAACAAAAACACATAGAAACACATAGAAAACACCTTCAAAGGTGTCCAAAAGCTGACAAACTGCTCAGAAGACATAACTAACACATGGAAAAGTGACAAGTACATATAGTTATGCGAAAAGAAAAGAGGTGGAGGAGTAAAAGGAGGGGGAGACACAGATATAGGCATGTCATGCCCTTCTAAAATCCAAAAAGTGAGAAGCCGACACGGCCAGTCCGCTCCTGCCCGTGCCACCTCCGTGTCGCTGGGTTTGTGCCAGAGCCGCGGTGAACCCTGACGGCCAGCCCCCCTCTCCCAATACTGGTGCCTGTCCGCTGGTGGGTCGAGCGAGCCCCACTGTGGTGGAGGCAGCTCTAAGCTTTTTAATTTAAATTGTCTCTCTAATTTGAATGAATACACTTTAAATCCATTTACAAGGATCTATTGGAGGGCAAGTCTCATGCCAGCAGCCGCGTAATTCCAGCTCCAGTAGCGTCCACTTAAGCTGCTGCAGTTAAAAAGCTTTTATAAGGATCGAGCTCGGCTGTCCACCGCAAGGCATCCTACTGCCAGTCCCAGCCCCTATGCCTTGGGGTGCCTCCTGATGCTCTTCACTGAGTATCCCATGGTCCCGAAGCATTTTCTTTGAAAAAATTAAGTGTCTAAACTACAGGTGGTGTAGCTTGCTTAACAGCCGGGATAATCCGCTGACTAGCAGACGCTGCTACTAGGCACAAAGTATTTCCTGGGCTAGATGCAGTTAAAAATTTGTAATTAGATACTCTCGTTGGATGCTGAGAAAGCATTCCATAGAGTCTCCTGGCACGCCATATATGATTCTCATAAAAAGCTTGGGGTAGGGGTCTAGGGGACCCTTTTATAGCCAAAATCACGGCCCTGTATCACAATAAGTCACCTAGGCTGAAGATAAATGGAACTGTAGCACCCTGAGGGCTCGGTTGCTACAGACGTATTGCACCTCACCCAGAGGTGTGATATCTCACTCTCAGGTAAGGATGGAGTGTGGATCAGGACCCGACACCTGCATGCATTACACCACATTGCCGTGGGGCAGGGCGACCAATATGCCCCTGAGATGGGCACGACAGTCCCTGTCCCTGGCTGGAGTGGGGGGAGGGAACACTGAGGAAGGGGAACCCTGTAGTGCAGGAGCAGGGAGGAAGCAGTTCCTGGGTGCATTGAGAAGGGAGTATAAAAGGTGGGCACCATCTTAGTTCAGTGCAGAGAAGTCTGAGCAGAAGTGGCAGGGAGCAGGGGCTCTGCATGAGCTCTGCTCCGGAAGCGGGCCTAGTAACAGAGGCCCAGGCCTGGAAGAGGGAGAAGGAAGGAAGAGGAGCGGAGAAGGCTCCAGGAACGAGGAATGAAGGGATCCCAGGGGTGCGGACGGGCGAGTCGCCACCGCACGCCCGAATCCACCTGCGTGGAGGGGTCAGGCCAAAGGGGGAGACCGGTCCCCGAACTAGTGGAGGCAGGAAACGACCCTCAGCTAGAAACCGGAGGCTCTGACATTTTATGTGGCGCAGCCCCTCGCTACACCCGCTAGGAAGGCACCACATAGGGTCAGGGAAACTGGCGCCAAGTTTACCAAGAGGAGGCCCGAGGCAGCCGGACAGAAGTGTTGGTAAGAAAGGCCAGACAAAGGACACACAAAGGGGGTCCTGTGAAGTGCTCCAAATTTATCTGGGAGTTGTCTGAGCCCCTCACCTGGTGAGCACAGTACGACGTGGGCAGCCGTTACCTGCAGACGTGGTCTGGATAATAAGAACTGTGAGTAAAGGCCCTGAACTGCATCACTGACTCCGTGTCGTTACTGCTGCTGCCCTGCACCATCACCCCCATCCTCCGCATACACTGCCCTGAGGCTATTCTCCTCCCGTGGGGAGTTATGCTACGCTCTGCTGCACCCACAACACCAGCCTCAGCGGTCTGCCCTGTAGCGGCGGTTCACTCTGACCGCAATCCACGGGTGGCGTAGTCGGACATTTAAACATCAAAACCACATAAATAGTTCAGCCACTGGTTTGACCGCCCTGAGCCACGGAACCGTGTCGCCGCCACGAAGACTACAACCACCAGCATCCACCAAAAAGGGTCCGGCTCCAGGTGTCCCAAGGCCCAGGGGGTGCGTCAGAACATTTTCATCACCTTTCACAATCACCAATGGGACAAGGCAGGGATGTCCTCTGTCCCCTCTCTTATACATCCTAGTGACGGAACACCTGCTCTCATCAATTCGCCATAACCCCAATATTAGGTGGATTGAGGTGGGAGGCACCGAGTACAAGTGCTCTCTATTTGCTGATGATGTCCTAGTATATATCACTCAATCACATACATCCATCCATGCTGTTATGGCTGAAATAGATCACTTTGTTACATGGTAAAATTTTAAAATCAATGCAGCGAAGTCTGAGGCCCTCAATGTCTCCCTCCCCAAATCCATATAGGATTCCATCCAGTCCAACTTTCCCTTTGCCTGGCCCTCACAGGGTATCAAATACTTAGGAATTCCTATTCATAGAGACCTCTCCCATCTATGTTATCTTAATTTTGGGCCCTTTATTGAACAATTCCATACAGACCACGGTTGGCAAGTTAGAACTGTAAGATTCACTACGTGAACCACTGGTGTTTTGTGGAAAAGCACATGTACACTGCATTCCAAATTATTATGCAAAAAGTGTTTAGGAGTGATAAGGGAAGAATTTGTTTGTTTGTCAGTTAAACTCATTGATGGTGATGTGTGTCAGGGCTCTTTATATCACTGTAAGCAATTGCAGACACCTGTGCTAATTAGTTTGGCAGGTGTGTCCAATGAAAGGCAAGACTACTTAAGAAGGCTCTCTCACATTATTAAGCAGCCTACATTTTCTGCCAAAATGGGAAAGAAAAAGGATGTGTCGGCTGCTGAGAAGCAACAAATTGTGGAGTGTTTAGGTCAAGGCATGACTACAATCAACATTGTGCGATGATCAGGATGAAGTGTCTTGGCAATCAAGAAGTATGTAGCTGATTCACAGTACACACGTGTGCGTGCTGATAAGGGCAAATTGAGGACTCTTTCCTACAGGCAATTACGTCAGGTTGAAAGAGCAGCGGCAAAAAAGCCTTGTCATAGCAGCAGACAAGTTTTTGAAGCTGCTTGTGCCTCCAACGTCCCCCGAACAACAAGATGCAGGGTCCTTCAGAGGTTTGAAGCTGTGCATACGCCATCCTTTCGACCTCCTCTATCCACTTCACACAAGCAGAAACGGCTCCAGTGGGCCAAACATTACATGAAGACTGATTTCAAAACTGTTTTGTTCACGGATGAGTGCCGTGCAGCGCTCGATGGTCCAGATGGATGGAGTGGAGGATGGCTGGTTGATGGACACCCCATGCAAACACGGCTACAGCGCCAACAAGGAGGAGGTGGAGTAATGTTTTGGGCTGGAATCATGGGGAGAGAGATTGTCGGCCCCTTTAGGATCCCTGAAGGCGCTAAAGATGAACTCCATAATGTATGTGGATTTTCTCAAACAGCACTTCCTGCCATGGTTCAAGAAGAAGAACCGTGTATTTCACAGCAAGATCATTTTTCTGCATGATAATGCACCATCTCATGCTGCACATAAAACATCTGCATCTCTGGCTGATATGGGCATAAAAGGGGACAAACTTATGGTGTGACCCCCATGCTCCCCTGACCTCTACCCCATTCAGAACCTTTGGAGCATCATTAAAAGGAGTGTCTATGATGGCGGGAGGCAGTTCACATCTAAGCAACAGCTCTGGGAGGGTATTCTGTCCTCATGCAAAACAATTGAAGCAGAAACCATCCAAAACCTGACAAATTCAATGGACGAGAGAGTTCAGAAGCTCCTTTCGAACAAGGGGTCCTATGTGAAAATGTAACATCACCTAGAATAAAGTTTTGAGTTGAAAACTGTTTGATTTCAGTTTCTAACAACCTGCTAATGCTTATAATTTCAAAAATGACCATTTTTTTGGTCTTTATTAAAATGAAAAGGTTGATCGAAAAGTTTGGGGGATCTAAGAGTGTGGCAACTAGAGATGAGCGTTGTTCTACTCGAACTGTTCGCCAATCTCAAATTCGAGCTGTTTTGGGCGGTGTTCGAGCCGTTCGGCGAACACGAACAATTTGAGAAAAATTTGGCTGTTCGAGGTTATGTTCGATAACTGTTCGTGCAACAAAATCATAACTGGATTTTTTCTCAGTAATGATGAAAATTAATGTTAATACGCAGTTTGAGTGTACAGCGGGGTGGGGGGAGGGGCAGGGGATGGATCTCTGCAGGAACAATGAAGATCTCCATTTTTTTTTCTCTTTCCCGCATTTGCAGTGGGGAGGTGCAATCTGTCAGCCTATCAGCATCGCACACATGGAGCGAAGTGCTTTTTTTCACACAAGCAAGGGCATGTGTCATTGGCAGTGTATGTCACATGTCCTTGCCCTATAAGACCAAGACATTTTCCCCGTCGCCACCATTTTCTCACTGCTGCAGCTGCGTGTTAGACAGCACCGCTGTTGCTGTGTGTGCTATACCTTGTTAATTTCAAGCCAATTTTCGCACAAATAAACAGATAGCTTGGGAGTAGGGAATAGTTGTGATTGCAGTCCTTTTAAGGACTAGGTTACAGCATTTCCTACGACTTTTATCAGGGAGGTCTGTGCTCTTAAATAGATAGGTTGTGGGAGTAAAGACTAATTGTAAATGGAGTCCTTTTCAGGACTAGGTTACATCAGTTCCTATCATTTTTTGCCAGGCAGGTCTGTGCCAGTGCTGTGCAAGTTTTTTTCACAGCATTTGGCTGAATGTAGCAAAGCTAATCCTTTTTGGCCTATTGCAGAGTGTGTTAGTCAGTGGAGTAGCCTATCTGTGTTGCAAGATATACCACCTGAGTATAGAATACCAATTTTTTTACTGCACCTAGTGAAGTAAAATCTTTTGGGCATAGCATCATTCTATTAGTCCATCTATACTGACCTCCATCAGGTTGCAAACTGAATATATTTTTTTCTGCATCTACCTCTGAAAAAATATTGGGCTTCTAGCTTTGTGTGGGTCTTGTTCTATTAATCCATCTATACAGACCTCCATCAGGTTGCAAACTGAATATAATTTTTTTCTGCATCTAGCTCTGAAAAAATATTTGGCCTTCTAGCAGTGTGTGGGACTTGTTCTATTAGTCCACCTATACTGACCTCCATCAGGTTGCAAACTGAATATATTATTTTCTGCATCTACCTCTGAAAAAATATTGGGCTTCTAGCTGTGTGTGGGACTTGTTGTATTAGTCCATCTATACTACTGACCTCCATCAGGTTGCAAACTGAATATATTTTTTTCTGCATCTACCTCTGAAAAAATATTGGGCTTCTAGCTGTGTGTGGGTCTTGTTCTATTAATCTATCTATACAGACCTCCATTAGGTTGCAAACTGAATATAATTTTTTTCTGCATCTAGCTCTGAAAAAATATTTGGCCTTCTAGCAGTGTGTGGGACTTGTTCTATTAGTCCACCTATACTGACCTCCATCAGGTTGCAAACTGAATATATTTTTTTCTGCATCTACCTCTGAAAAAATATTGGGCTTCTAGCTGTGTGTGGGTCTTGTTCTATTAATCCATCTATACAGACCTCCATCAGGTTGCAAACTGAATTTAATTTTTTTCTGCATCTAGCTCTGAAAAAATATTTGGCCTTCTAGCAGTGTGTGGGACTTGTTCTATTAGTCCACCTATACAGACCTCCATCAGGTTGCAAACTGAATATAATTTTTTTCTGCATCTAGCTCTGAAAAAATATTTGGCCTTCTAGCAGTGTGTGGGACTTGTTCTATTAGTCCACCTATACTGACCTCCATCAGGTTGCAAACTGAATATATTTTTTTCTGCATCTACCTCTGAAAAAATATTGGGCTTCTAGCTGTGTGTGGGTCTTGTTCTATTAATCCATCTATGCTACTGACCTCCATCAGGTTGCAAACTGAATATATTTTTTTCTGCATCTACCTCTGAAAAAATATTGGGCTTCTAGCTGTGTGTGGGACTTGTTGTATTAGTCCATCTATACTACTGACCTCCATCAGGTTGCAAACTGAATATATTTTTTTCTGCATCTACCTCTGAAAAAATATTGGGCTTCTAGCTGTGTGTGGGACTTGTTGTATTAGTCCATCTATACTACTGACCTCCATCAGGTTGCAAACTGAATATATTTTTTCTGCATCTACCTCTGAAAAAATATTGGGCTTCTAGCTGTGTGTGGGACTTGTTGTATTAGTCCATCTATACTACTGACCTCCATCAGGTTGCAAACTGAATATATTTTTTTCTGCATCTACCTCTGAAAAAATATTTGGCCTTCTAGCAGTGTGTGGGACTTGTTCTATTAGTCCACCTATACTGACCTCCATCAGGTTGCAAACTGAATATATTTTTTTCTGCATCTACCTCTGAAAAAATATTGGGCTTCTAGCTGTGTGTGGGTCTTGTTCTATTAATCCATCTATACAGACCTCCATCAGGTTGCAAACTGAATATAATTTTTTTCTGCATCTAGCTCTGAAAAAATATTTGGCCTTCTAGCAGTGTGTGGGACTTGTTTCTTAGTCCACCTATACTGACCTCCATCAGGTTGCAAACTGAATATATTTTTTTCTGCATCTACCTCTGAAAAAATATTGGGCTTCTAGCTGTGTGTGGGACTTGTTGTATTAGTCCATCTATACTACTGACCTCCATCAGGTTGAAAACTGAATATATTTTTTTCTGCATCTACCTCTGAAAAAATATTGGGCTTCTAGCTGTGTGTGGCACTTGTTGTATTAGTCCATCTATACTACTGACCTCCATCAGGTTGCAAACTGAATATATTTTTTTCTGCATCTACCTCTGAAAAAATATTGGGCTTCTAGCTGTGTGTGGGACTTGTTGTATTAGTCCATCTATACTACTGACCTCCATCAGGTTGCAAACTGAATATATTTTTTTCTGCATCTACCTCTGAGAAAATATTGGGCTTCTAGCTGTGTGTGGGTCTTGTTCTATTAAGACATCTATACAGACCTCCATCAGGTTGCAAACTGAATATAATTTTTTTCTGCATCTAGCTCTGAAAAAATATTTGGCCTTCTAGCAGTGTGTGGGACTTGTTCTATTAGTCCACCTATACTGACCTCCATCAGGATGCAAACTGAATATATTTTTTTCTGCATCTACCTCTGAAAAAAATATTGGGCTTCTAGCTGTGTGTGGGTCTTGTTCTATTAATCCATCTATACAGACCTCCATCAGGTTGCAAACTGAATATAATTTTTTTCTGCATCTAGCTCTGAAAAAATATTTGGCCTTCTAGCAGTGTGTGGGACTTGTTCTATTAGTCCACCTATACTGACCTCCATCAGGTTGCAAACTGAATATATTTTTTTCTGAATCTACCTCTGAAAAAATATTGGGCTTCTAGCTGTGTGTGGGACTTGTTGTATTAGTCCATCTATACTACTGACCTCCATCAGGTTGCAAACTGAATATATTTTTTTCTGCATCTACCTCTGAAAAAATATTGGGCTTCTAGCTGTGTGTGGGACTTGTTGTATTAGTCCATCTGTACTACTGACCTCCATCAGGTTGCAAACTGAATATATTTTTTTCTGCATCTACCTCTGAAAAAATATTGGGCTTCTAGCTGTGTGTGGGTCTTGTTCTATTAATCCATCTATACAGACCTCCATCAGGTTGCAAACTGAATATAATTTTTTTCTGCATCTACCTCTGAAAAAATATTTGGCCTTCTAGCAGTGTGTGGGACTTGTTCTATTAGTCCACATATACTGACCTCCATCAGGTTGCAAACTGAATATATTTTTTTCTGCATCTACCTCTGAAAAAATATTGGGCTTCTAGCTGTGTGTGGGTCTTGTTCTATTAATCCATCTATACAGACCTCCATCAGGTTGCAAACTGAATATAATATTTTTCTGCATCTAGCTCTGAAAAAATATTTGGCCTTCTAGCAGTGTGTGGGACTTGTTCTATTAGTCCACCTATACTGACCTCCATCAGGTTGCAAACTGAATATATTTTTTTCTGCATCTACCTCTGAAAAAATATTGGGCTTCTAGCTGTGTGTGGGACTTGTTGTATTAGTCCATCTATACTACTGACCTCCATCAGGTTGCAAACTGAATATATTTTTTTCTGCATCTACCTCTGAAAAAATATTGGGCTTCTAGCTGTGTGTGGGACTTGTTGTATTAGTCCATCTATACTACTGACCTCGATCAGGTTGCAAACTGAATATATTTTTTTCTGCATCTACCTCTGAAAAAATATTGGGCTTCTAGCTGTGTGTGGGACTTGTTGTATTAGTCCATCTATACTACTGACCTCCATCAGGTTGCAAACTGAATATATTTTTTCTGCATCTACCTCTGAAAAAATATTGGGCTTCTAGCTGTGTGTGGGACTTGTTGTATTAGTCCATCTATACTACTGACCTCCATCAGGTTGCAAACTGAATATATTTTTTTCTGCATCTACCTCTGAAAAAATATTGGGCTTCTAGCTGTGTGTGGGACTTGTTGTATTAGTCCATCTATACTACTGACCTCCATCAGGTTGCAAACTG
The DNA here is from genome assembly GCF_046119375.1 of Phyllobates terribilis. NCBI lineage: Eukaryota > Metazoa > Chordata > Amphibia > Anura > Dendrobatidae > Phyllobates > Phyllobates terribilis. Next base: position 8,850,166 of record NW_027362792.1, read on the forward strand.
AATATATTTTTTTCTGCATCTACCTCTGAAAAAATATTGGGCTTCTAGCTGTGTGTGGGACTTGTTGTATTAGTCCATCTATACTACTGACCTCCATCAGGTTGCAAACTGAATATATTTTTTTCTGCATCTACCTCTGAAAAAATATTTGGCTTCTAGCTGTGTGTGGGTCTTGTTCTATTAATCCATCTATACAGACCTCCATCAGGTTGCAAATTGAATATAATTTTTTTCTTCATCTAACCCAGCCAATAGTTTTGGCCTAATACCACAGTTTGGCCACTCAGCTCTGCTCGGTTACCATCCATTGTTTTTTTGTGCAAACAACTCCAGAGTTGTGAATTAGTTAACCACCAAAATGAGTGGAAAAAGGCCTGCTGCTGGTGTAAAGGGGAATAGGCGTGTTGGGAAAGGGAAAAAAGGTTGTGTCCGTGGGGTAGTTGTTAAAGCAACAGTAACATCTGCAGAAGAAAGACCATCTTCCAGCCAAACTAAAATGTCTACTTCTTTTAGCGGACAATGTGATAAGATCCCTTTCTTACGGCCACGCCAATCGCTACAAATTCCAGATGAGGCACAAAAACAGCAAGTGCTTCAACGGATATCAAGTGCTCCTTTAAGTGGGCTCTCCTGCACATCAACTTCAACATCACAAATACTCCAGTCCTCAAAGGTGTCACCCCAATCGCACTTGCTTCCTCACAGCTCCCAAATCTCCAGCTGCCCGTCTGAGTATGAGGTAGAACAGATGGTTGAGTCTGCAGAGCTGTTTACTCATACTATAGCCTGGGAATCAGAGGTCGACTCCAGCGCTTCTGTGAATCCAGACGAGGAAATGATCTGCACTGATGCCCAGAATCTTTATGAGTCGGATCCAGGACCAGACGCAGAAGGTTCTGACCATAATGTAGACCCTCATTCCCAAACTGTAACTCCTGTTGGTGGAGACAATGAGGAAAACGATGATAAGACTCAAATACCTGATTGGAGCGACAACTTTAGTTTTTTGTCAGGGCAGGAACAGGTTGGCTCTGAGGACGACGGGTGTGATAACGCACAGGGTGATGATGATGAGGTTGGAGATCCCACTTACTGTCAACCCACAGTCAGCCAAGAGATGAGGTCAGCAGAGGAGGTGGAGGAAGATGCTAATGACGACGAGGTCAGGTTGCGCCTTCCTGGACAGAGACGTAGTACTGGAAGCACGTCAACAACTGCATCCTCAAACACAACTCTGCCTCTCACCACAAGTCGTGGTGGCTCTTCAGGTCGCATGGGTGCTAAGCCTTGCATAGCCTGGGCATTTTTTCAGATCGATAAAGATGACCCAACTCGTGTTATCTGTAACATTTGTCAGCAAAAGTTAAGTAGAGGCCAAAAAATACATAGTTTGAGTACTTCATGCATGAACCGGCACATGGACATGAAGCATAAGTTGCAGTGGGAAGCTCAGTGTGCTACAATGCGGCCTAGCCGGCCGGGCCAACCACCGTCTGCCAGATCTTGTGCATCCGCGGCCTCTTCATCCTCTGTGACTGGGGGGACAGCAGTCACACCTGTTTTGGGGCGCAGACCTGCCACCTCTTTACCCGCAACAGCCAGCGTGATTGGCAGGTCATCATTTTCTTTGGAGGTGGTAACACCAGCTGGTGTTGAGCGCTGTCCGACATCGAGAGCACCACCTTTGGATCAAGGCAACCTAACATGTCCGCCTGCATCTTCCTCACAGACCGGCAGTTTGCCGGGGACACCCTTATCAACCCCGTCTAAGCACAATAGCCAGCCCTCGGTCCCTCAGATGTGGACAAGTAAAAGACCATTTCCTCCTAGCCATGAGAAAGCTAAGAGGTTGAATTTCACCATCTGCAAGCTCTTGGCTACAGAAATGCTGCCTTTCCGCCTGGTGGACACAGAGGATTTTCGAGACCTTATGTCCGTCGCAGTGCCCCAGTACCAGATGCCCAGTCGGCACTACTTCTCAAAGAAAGGTGTGCCTGCGCTCCACCAGCATGTCGCACACAACATCACCGCTTCTTTGAGAAACTCTGTGTGTGACAGGGTGCATTTCACCACAGACACTTGGACGAGTAGGCATGGACAGGGGCGTTACATGTCGCTGACTGGGCACTGGGTAACTATGGTGACAGCAGGACAAGGGGCTGCTGTCCAAGTCTTGCCGTCCCCACGAGTTGTGCGTCAATCCTCTTTATGTCAAAGTTCCTCCACTGCTTCTGCCTCCTCAACCTCCTCTCGGTCTTACAACTGCACCCAAAGCCTGTCTGGTCATGCCACAAGCTTTCTAACTGCGCAGAAGGGATCCTGCATACCTCCTTACTATGCTGGCAGTAGGGCTCAACGTCATCAGGCGGTTTTTACATTGAAATGTCTGGGAAATGTGAGTCACACAGCTGAGGAGTTGTGGTCAGCTCTGGAGAACCAATTTCATGAATGGTTGTCTCCACTGGACCTGAAACCAGGGAAGGCCGTGTGCGACAATGCTGCAAACCTGGGTGCGGCCCTTCGCCGGGGCAATGTCACACACGTGCCTTGTATGGCTCACGTGTTGAACCTGGTTGTCCAGCAATTTTTAGCCCACTATCCCAGACTAGATGGCCTTCTGCAGAGGGCACGGTCGCTGTGTGCTCACTTCCGCCGTTTGCATCCCGCAGCTCAGCGACTTACATCTCTACAGAAGTCGTTGGGCCTGCCACTTCACTGGCTAAAATGCGATGTGCCTACCCGGTGGAATTCAACTCTGCACATGTTGCAGCGACTGTGGCAGCACCGACAAGCCCTGGTGCAATACGTTCTGACGTATAGCCTGGGCCAACGAGATTCAGAGGTGGGGCAAATCACCCTGGAGGAGTGGTCTCAGATCAGGGACCTATGCACCCTTCTGCACAGTTTTGAAATGGCGACGAAGATGTTTAGTGCTGACGATGCCATTATCAGCATGACTATTCCGGTGATTTACATGCTGGAGCACATGTTAAACAGAATTCGGAGTCAGGTGGTGGCACAAGAGGAGGTGGAGGAAGTAGAGGAGGAGGAGTTGTATGCGGAAGGGCTAACATCTGCAAGGTCCAGAAGGTCGGCAGCACCAAGGCGGCAGGCATGTGAGTGTGGGGGAGATGGTTTTACCAGGGCGCATGGTAGCAGCCAAACTAGTGAGGAAGGTGGAGGAGCCCAGGAAGAAGTGGAGGACGAACTGATGGAAGACTCATCAGATGAGGGAGACCTTGATCACATTTCTGTTGTGCGAGGTTGGGGGGAGAGGACAGAGGAAGGAAGCATGATTGTTACCTCACCACCAACACAACAGGGACTTGGTGCTCCTGGATGCGCAACACACATGAGTGCCTTCTTGCTGCACTACCTGCAACATGACCCTCGAATTGTGAGAATTAAAAATAATCCTGACTACTGGGTTGCCACACTGTTAGATCCCCGGTACAAAAGTAAATTTGCAGAAATTATTCCTGCCATAGAAAGGGATGCACGCATGCAGGAGTATCAGCAGAGACTGTTGCAGAATCTTACATGTGCTTTTCCACAAAACACCAGTGGTGCACGTAGTGAATCTCACAGTTCCAACTTGCCAACCGTGGGACCGTCAAGTGTTCAGCACTCAAACCGTAACAGAACCACAGTATCTGGTGGTAACATCAATTTTGCGGAATCATTTCACCACTTTTTTAGCCCATCCTTTGCAAGGCCACAGGAGACAAGAAGTCTGACACATAGTCAACGCCTAGAGACGATGGTACAGGAGTATCTCCAAGTAAACATTGAAGCCACGACTGTGTCACTGGACCCTTGCTCTTTTTGGGCTTCCAATCTGGATAAATGGCCGGAGCTAGCCACTTACGCCTTGGAGATCTTGTCATGCCCCGCAGCCAGCGTTCTGTCTGAACGTGTGTTCAGCGCTGCTGGTGGTGTGCTGACAGATAAGCGCACGTGGCTCTCCACTGATAATGTAGACAGACTCACGTTCATAAAGATGAACAAATCATGGATCCGAAACGACTTTTCTACCCCTGTGTCATCCTGGGGAGAGTAAAAGATGGATGATTGGTTAAAATCACCCTACCAACCGTTTTAAGCTTTCAAATTACTAATCATGTTTATCTGTATCTTGGCTGGAAAATAATTTGGGCTTTGTAGCAGTGTGCAGCACTGATTCTATTAGGCCATCTATAATAAGCTCCACCAGATTTAAAATTAATAAAAATTTTTAGCTGCATCTAGCCCGGAAAATAATTTTGGGGCTCCGAGATGCGCAAGACACATAAGTGCCTTCTTGCTGCACTACCTGCAACATGACCCTCATATTGTCAGAATTCGAAGTAATCATGACTACTGGGTTGCCACACTCTTAGATCCGCCAAACTTTTCGATCAACCTTTTCATTTTAATAAAGACCAAAAAAATGGTCATTTTTGAAATTATAAGCATTAGCAGGTTGTTAGAAACTGAAATCAAACAGTTTTCAACTCAAAACTTTATTCTAGGTGATGTTACATTTTCACATAGGACCCCTTGTTCGAAAGGAGCTTCTGAACTCTCTCGTCCATTGAATTTGTCAGGTTTTGGATGGTTTCTGCTTCAATTGTTTTGCATGAGGACAGAATACCCTCCCAGAGCTGTTGCTTAGATGTGAACTGTCTCCCGCCATCATAGACACTCCTTTTAATGATGCTCCAAAGGTTCTGAATGGGGTAGAGGTCAGGGGAGCATGGGGGTCACACCATAAGTTTGTCCCCTTTTATGCCCATATCAGCCAGAGATGCAGATGTTTTATGTGTTGCATGAGATGGTGCATTATCATGCAGAATAATGATCTTGCTGTGAAATACACGGTTCTTCTTCTTGAACCATGGCAGGAAGTGCTGTTTGAGAAAATCCACATACATTATGGAGTTCATATTTAGCGCCTTCAGGGATCCTAAAGGGGCCGACAATCTCTCTCCCCATGATTCCAGCCGAAAACATTAATGCACCTCCTCCTTGTTGGCGCTGTAGCCGTGTTTGCGTGGGGTGTCCATCAACCAGCCATCCTCCACTCCATCCATCTGGACCATCGAGCGCTGCACGGCACTCATCCGTGAACAAAACAGTTTTGAAATCAGTCTTCATGTAATGTTTGGCCCACTGGAGCCATTTCTGCTTGTGTGAAGTGGATAGAGGAGGTCGACAGGATGGCGTATGCACAGCTGCAAACCTCTGAAGGACCCTGCATCTTGTTGTTCGGGGGACGTTGGAGGCACAAGCAGCTTCAAAAACTTGTCTGCTGCTATGACAAGGCTTTTTTGCCGCTGCTCTTTCAACCTGACGTAATTGCCTGTAGGAAAGAGTCCTCAATTTGCCCTTATCAGCACGCACACGTGTGTACTGTGAATCAGCTACATACTTCTTGATTGCCAAGACACTTCATCCTGATCATCGCACAATTTTGATTGCAGTCATGCCTTGACCTAAACACTCCATAATTTGTTGCTTCTCAGCAGCCGACACATCCTTTTTCTTTCCCATTTTGGCAGAAAATGTAGGCTGCTTAATAATGTGAGAGAGCCTTCTTAAGTAGTCTTGCCTTTCATTGGACACACCTGCCAAACTAATTAGCACAGGTGTCTGCAATTGCTTACAGTGATATAAAGAGCCCTGACACACATCACCATCAATGAGTTTAACTGACAAACAAGCAAATTCTTCCCTTATCACTCCTAAACACTTTTTGCATAATAATTTGGAACGCGGTGTACATGTGCTTTTCCACAAAACACCAGCGGTTCACGTAGTGAATCTTACAGTTCTAACTTGCCAACCGTGGTCTGTATGGAATTGTTCAATAAAGGGCCCAAAATTAAGATAACATAGATGGGAGAGGTCTCTATGAACAGGAATTCCTAAGTATTTGATACCCTGTGAGGGCCAGGCAAAGGGAAAGTTGGACTGGATGGAATCCTATATGGATTTGGGGAGGGAGACATCGAGGGCCTCAGACTTCGCTGCATTGATTTTAAAATTTTACCATGTAACAAAGTGATCTATTTCAGCCATAACAGCAGGGATGGATATATGTGATTGAGTGATATATACTAGGACATCATCAGCAAATAGAGAGCACTTGTACTCGGTGCCTCCCACCTCAATCCACCTAATATTGGGGTTATGGCGAATTGATGAGAGCAGGTGCTCCGTCACTAGGATGTATAAGAGAGGGGACAGAGGACATCCCTGCCTTGTCCCATTGATGATTTTGAAGGGTGATGAAAATGTTCTGACGCACCCCCTGGGCCTTGGGACACCCGGAGCCGGACCCTTTTTGGTGGATGCTGGTGGTTGTAGTCTTCGTGGCGGAAACCCGGTTCCGTGGCTCAGGGCGGTCAAACCAGTGGCGGAACTATTTATGTGGTTTTGATGTTTAAATGTCCGACTACGCCACCCGTGGATTGCGGTCAGAGTGAACCGCCGCTACAGGGCAGACCGCTGAGGCTGGTGTTGTGGGTGCAGCAGAGCGTAGCATAACTCCCCACGGGAGGAGTATAGCCTCAGGGCAGTGTATGCGGAGGATGGGGGTGATGGTGCAGGGGAGCAGCAGTAACGACTCGGAGTCAGTGATGCAGTCCAGGGCCTTTACTCACAGTTCTTATTATCCAGACCACGTCTGCAGGTAACGGCTGCCCACGTCGTACTGTGCTCACCAGGTGAGGGGCTCAGACAACTCCCAGATAACTTTGGAGCACTTCACAGGACCCCCTTTGTGTGTCCTTTGTCTGGCCTTTCTTACCAACACTTCTGTCCGGCTGCTTCGGGCCTCCTCTTGGTAAACTTGGCGCCAGTTTCCCTGACCCTATGTGGTGCCTTCCTAGCGGGTGTAGCGAGGGGCAGCGCCACATAAAATGTCAGAGCCTCCGGTTTCTAGCTGAGGGTCGTTTCCTGCCTCCACTAGTTCGGGGACCGGTCTCCCCCTTTGGCCTGACCCCTCCACGCAGGTGGATTCGGGCGTGCGGTGGCGACTCGCCCGTCCGCACCCCTGGGATCCCTTCATTCCTCGTTCCTGGAGCCTTCTCCGCTCCTCTTCCTTCCTTCTCCCTCTTCCAGGCCTGGGCCTCTGTTACTAGGCCCGCCTCCGGAGCAGAGCTCATGCAGAGCCCCTGCTCCCTGCCACTTCTGCTCAGACTTCTCTGCACTGAACTAAGATGGTGCCCACCTTTTATACTCCCTTCTCAATGCACCCAGGAACTGCTTCCTCCCTGCTCCTGCACTACAGGGTTCCCCTTCCTCAGTGTTCCCTCCCCCCACTCCAGCCAGGGACAGGGACTGTCGTGCCCATCTCAGGGGCATATTGGTCGCCCTGCCCCACGGCAATGTGGTGTAATGCATGCAGGTGTCGGGTCCTGATCCACACTCCATCCTTACCTGAGAGTTAGATATCACACCTCTGGGTGAGGTGCAATACGTCTGTAGCAACAGAGCCCTCAGGGTGCTACAGTTCCATTTATCTTCAGCCTAGGTGACGTATTGCGATACAGGGCCGTGATTTTGGCTATAAAAGGGTCCCCTAGACCCCTACCCCAAGCTTTTTAAGAGAATCATATATGGCGTGCCAGGAGACTCTATGGAATGCTTTCTCAGCATCCAATGAGAGTATCTAATTACAAATTCTTAACTGCATCTAGCCCAGGAAATACTTTGTGCCTTGTAGCAGTGTCTGCTAGTCAGCGGATTATCCCGGCTGTTAAGCAAGCTACACCACCTGTAGTTTAGACACTTAATTTTTTCAAAGGAAATGCTTCGGGACCATGGGATACTCAGTGAAGAGCATCAGGAGGCACCCCAAGGCAAAGGGGCTGGGACTGGCAGTAGGATGCCTTGCGGTGGACAGCCGAGCTCGATCCTTATAAAAGCTTTTTAACTGCAGCAGCTTTAGTGGACGCTACTGGAGCTGGAATTACGCGGCTGCTGGCATGAGACTTGCCCTCCAATAGATCCTTGTAAATGGATTTAAAGTGTATTCATTCAAATTAGAGAGACAATTTAAATAAAAAAGCTTAGAGCTGCCTCCACCACAGGGGTGCTCGCTCGACCCACCAGCGGACAGGCACCAGTATTGGGAGAGGGGGGCTGGCCGTCAGGGTTCACCGCCGCTCTGGCACAAACCCGGCGACACGGAGGTGGCACGGGCAGGAGCGGACTGGCCGTGTCGGCTTCTCACTTTTTGGATTTTAGAAGGGCATGACATGCCTATATCTGTGTCTCCCCCTCATTTTACTCCTCCACCTCTTTTATTTTCGCATGACTATATGTACTTGTCACTTTTCCATGTGTTAGTTGTGTCTTCTGAGCAATTTGTCAGCTTTTGGACACCTTTGAAGGTGTTTTCTATGTGTTTCTATGTGTTTTTGTTTGCCTGCCATTGGTTTTAACGGTGTTCGAAGGTGTTCGACGAACAGTTCGGCGAACACACGGGTGTTCGACGGACCGAACCGAACTCGAACACTACGGGGGTGGCTCAACACTAGTGGCAACCCAGTAGTCATGATTACTTCGAATTCTGACAATATGAGGGTCATGCTGCAGGTAGTTCAGCAAGAAGGCACTTATGTGTCTTGCGCATCTCGGAGCCCCAAAATTATTTTCCGGGCTAGATGCAGCTAAAAATTATTTTTAATTTTAAATCTGGTGAAGCTTTAGTATAGATGGCCTAATAGGATCAGTGCTGCACACTGCTACAAAGCCAAATTATTTTCCAGTCAAGATACAGATAAACATGATTAGTAATTTGAAAGCTTAAAATGGTTGGTAGGGTGATTTTAACCAATCATCAAGCTTTTACTCTCCCCAGGATGACACAGGGGTAGAAAAGTCGTTTCGGATCCATGATTTGTTCATCTTTATGAACGTGAGTCTGTCTACATTATCAGTGGAGAGCCGCGTGCGCTTATCTGTCAGCACACCACCAGCAGCGCTGAACACACGTTCAGACAGAACGCTGGCTGCGGGGCATGACAAGATCTCCAAGGCGTAAGTGGCTAGCTCCGGCCATTTATCCAGATTGAAAGCCCAAAAAGAGCAAGGGTCCAGTGACACAGTCGTGGCTTCAATGTTTACTTGGAGATACTCCTGTACCATCGTCTCTAGGCGTTGACTATGTGTCAGACTTCTTGTCTCCTGTGGCCTTGCAAAGGATGGGCTAAAAAAGTGGTGAAATGATTCCGCAAAATTGATGTTACCAGCAGATACTGTGGTTCTGTTAAGGTTTGAGTGCTGAACACTTGACGGTCCCACGGTTGGCAAGATGGAACTGTGAGATTCACTACGTGCACCACTGGTATTTTGTGGAAAAGCACATGTAAGATTCTGCAACAGTCTCTGCTGATACTCCTGCATGCGTGCATCCCTTTCTATGGCAGGAATAATTTCTGCAAATTTACATTTGTACCGGGGATCTAACAGTGTGGCAACCCAGTAGTCAGGATTATTTCTAATTCTCACAATTCGAGGGTCATGTTGCAGGTAGTGCAGCAAGAGGGCACTCATGTGTGTTGCGCATCCAGGAGCACCAAGTCCCTGTTGTGTTGGTGGCGAGGTAACAATCATGCTTCCTTCCTCTGTCCTCTCCCCCCAACCTCGCACAACAGAAATGTGATCAAGGTCTCCCTCATCTGATGAGTCTTCCATCAGTTCGTCCTCCACTTCTTCCTGGGCTCCTGCACCTTCCTCACTAGTTTGGCTGCTACCATAAGCCCTGGTAAAACCATCTCCCCCACCCTCACATGCCTGCCGCCTTGGTGCTGCCGACCGTCTGGACCTTGCAGATGTTAGCCCTTCCGCATACAACTCCTCCTCCTCTACTTCCTCCACCTCCTCTTGTGCCACCACCTGACTCCGAATTCTGTTTAACATGTGCTCCAGCATGTAAATCACCGGAATAGTCAGGCTGATAATGGCATCGTCAGCACTAAACATCTTCGTCGCCATTTCAAAACTGTGCAGAAGGGTGCATAGGTCCCTGATCTGAGACCACTCCTCCAGCGTGATTTGCCCCACCTCTGAATCTCGTTGGCCCAGGCTATACGTCAGAACGTATTGCACCAGGGCTTGTCGGTGCTGCCACAGTCGCTGCAACATGTGCAGAGTTGAATTCCACCGGGTAGGCACATCGCATTTTAGCCGGTGAAGTGGCAGGCCCAACGACTTCTGTAGAGATGTAAGTCGCTGAGCTGCGGGATGCGAACGGCTGAAGTGAGCACACAGCGACCGTGCCCTCTGCAGAAGGCCATCTAGTCTGGGATAGGGGGCTAAAAATTGCTGGACAACCAGGTTCAACACGTGAGTCATACAAGGCACGTGTGTGACATTGCCCCGGCGAAGGGCCGCACCCAGGTTTGCAGCATTGTCGCACACGGCCTTCCCTGGTTTCAGGTCCAGTGGAGACAACCATTCATGAAATTGGTTCTCCAGAGCTGACCACAACTCCTCAGCTGTGTGACTCACATTTCCCAGATATTTCAATGTAAAAACCGCCTGATGACGTTGAGCCCTACTGCCAGCATAGTAAGGAGGTGTGCAGGATCCCTTCTGCGCAGTTAGAAAGCTTGTGGCATGACCAGACAGGCTTTGGGTGCAGGTGGAAGACCAAGAGGAGGTTGAGGAGGCAGAAGCAGTGGAGGAACTTTGACATAAAGAGGATTGACGCACAACTCGTGGGGACGGCAAGACTTGGACAGCAGCCCCTTGTCCTGCTGTCACCATAGTTACCCAGTGCCCAGTCAGCGACATGTAACGCCCCTGTCCATGCCTACTCGTCCAAGTGTCTGTGGTGAAATGCACCCTGTCACACACAGAGTTTCTCAAAGAAGCGGTGATGTTGTGTGCGACATGCTGGTGGAGCGCAGGCACACCTTTCTTTGAGAAGTAGTGCTGACTGGGCATCTGGTACTGGGGCACTGCGACGGACATAAGGTCTCGAAAATCCTCTGTGTCCACCAGGTGGAAAGGCAGCATTTCTGTAGCCAAGAGCTTGCAGATGGTGAAATTCAACCTCTTAGCTTTCTCATGGCTAGGAGGAAATGGTCTTTTACTTGTCCACATCTGAGGGACCGAGGGCTGGCTATTGTGCTTAGACGGGGTTGATAAGGGTGTCCCCGGCAAACTGCCGGTCTGTGAGGAAGATGCAGGCGGACATGTTAGGTTGCCTTGATCCAAAGGTGGTGCTATAGATGTCGGACAGCGCTCAACACCAGCTAGTGTTACCACCTCCAAAGAAAATGATGACCTGCCAATCACGCTGGCTGTTGCGGGTAAAGAGGTGGCAGGCCTGCGCCCCAAAACAGGTGTGACTGCTGTCCCCCCAGTCACAGAGGATGAAGAGGCCGCGGATGCACAAGATATGGAAGACGGTGGTTGGCCCGGCCGGCTAGGCCGCATTGTAGCACACTGAGCTTCCCACTGCAACTTATGCTTCATGTCCATGTGCCGGTTCATGCATGAAGTACTCAAACTATGTATTTTTTGGCCTCTACTTAGCTTTTGCTGACAAATGTTACAGATAACACGAGTTGGGTCATCTTTATCGATCTGAAAAAATGCCCAGGCTATGCAAGGCTTAGCACCCATGCGACCTGAAGAGCCACCACGACTTGTGGTGAGAGGCAGAGTTGTGTTTGAGGATGCAGTTGTTGACGTGCTTCCAGTACTACGTCTCTGTCCAGGAAGGCGCAACCTGACCTCGTCGTCACTAGCATCTTCCTCCACCTCCTCTGCTGACCTCATCTCTTGGCTGACTGTGGGTTGACAGTAAGTGGGATCTCCAACCTCATCATCATCACCCTGTGTGTTATCACACCCGTCGTCCTCAGAGCCAACCTGTTCCTGCCCTGACAAAAAACTAAAGTTGTCGCTCCAATCAGGTATTTGAGTCTTATCATCGTCTTCCTCATTGTCTCCACCAACAGGAGTTACAGTTTGGGAATGAGGGTCTACATTATGGTCAGAACCTTCTGCGTCTGGTCCTGGATCCGACTCATAAAGATTCTGGGCATCAGTGCAGATCATTTCCTCGTCTGGATTCACAGAAGCGCTGGAGTCGACCTCTGATTCCCAGGCTATAGTATGAGTAAACAGCTCTGCAGACTCAACCATCTGTTCTACCTCATACTCAGACGGGCAGCTGGAGATTTGGGAGCTGTGAGGAAGCAAGTGCGATTGGGGTGACACCTTTGAGGACTGGAGTATTTGTGATGTTGAAGTTGATGTGGAGGAGAGCCCACTTAAAGGAGCACTTGATATCCGTTAAAGCACCTGCTGTTTTTGTGCCTCATCTGGAATTTGTAGCGATTGGCGTGGCCGTAAGAAAGGGATCTTATCACATTGTCCGCTAAAAGAAGTAGACATTTTAGTTTGGCTGGAAGATGGTCTTTCTTCTGCAGATGTTACTGTTGCTTTAACACCTATCCCACGGACACAACCTTTTTTCCCCTTCCCAACACGCCTATTCCCCTTTACACCAGCAGCAGGTGGTTAACTAATTCACAACTCTGGAGTTGTTTGCACAAAAAAACAATGGATGGTAACCGAGCAGAGCTGAGTGGCCAAACTGTGGTATTAGGCCAAAACTATTGGCTGGGTTAGATGCAGAAAAAAATTATATTCAATTTGCAACCTGATGGAGGTCAGTATAGATGGACTAATACAACAAGTCCCACACACTGCTAGAAGGCCAAATATTTTTTCAGAGCTAGATGCAGAAAAAAATTATATTCAGTTTGCAACCTGATGGAGGTCTGTATAGATGGATTAATAGAAGAAGACCCACACACAGCTAGAAGCCCAATATTTTTTCAGAGGTAGATGCAGAAAAAAATTATATTCAGTTTGCAACCTGATGGAGGTCTGTATAGATGGATTAATAGAAGAAGACCCACACACAGCTAGAAGCCCAATATTTTTTCAGAGGTAGATGCAGAAAAAAATATATTCAGTTTGCAACCTGATGGAGGTCAGTATAGATGGACTAATACAACAAGTCGCACACACAGCTAGAAGCCCAATATTTTTTCAGAGGTAGATGCAGAAAAAAATTATATTCAGTTTGCAACCTGATGGAGGTCTGTATAGATGGATTAATAAAACAAGACCCACACACAGCTAGAAGCCCAAATATTTTTTCAGAGATACTATCGATGCAGATAAAAATAATTTTTAATTTGCAACCTGATGGAGGTCAGTATAGATGGACTAATAGAGAAAGTCCGACACACTGCTAGAAGGCCAAATATTTTTTCAGAGCTAGATGCAGAAAAAAATTATATTCAGTTTGCAACCTGATGGAGGTCAGTAGAGATGGACTAATACAACAAGTCCCACACACAGCTAGAAGCCCAATATTTTTTCAGAGGTAGATGCAGAAAAAAATTATATTCAGTTTGCAACCTGATGGAGGTTTGTATAGATGGATTAATAGAACAAGACCCACACACAGCTAGAAGCCCAAATATTTTTTCAGAGGTACTGCGGATGCAGATAAAAATTATTTTTAATTTGCAACCTGATGGAGGTCAGTATAGATGGACTAATAGAGAAAGTCCGACACACTGCTAGAAGGCCAAATATTTTTTCAGAGCTAGATGCAGAAAAAAATTATATTCAGTGTGCAACCTGATGGAGGTCAGTATAGATGGACTAACAGAGAAAGTCCCACACACTACTAGAAGGCCAAATATTTTTTCAGAGCTAGATGCATACAAAAAATTATTTTGAATTTGCAACCTGATGGAGGTCAGTATAGGTGGACTAATAGAACAAGTCCCACTCACTGCTAGAAGGCCAAATATTTTTTCAGAGCTAGATGCAGAAAAAAATTATATTCATTTTGCAACCTGATGGAGGTCTGTATAGATGGATTAATAGAACAAGACCCACACACAGCTAGAAGCCCAAATATTTTTTCAGAGGTACTGTAGATGCAGATAAAAATTATTTTTAATTTGCAACCTGATGGAGGTCAGTATAGATGGACTAATAGAGAAAGTCCGACACACTGCTAGAAGGCCAAATATTTTTTCAGAGCTAGATGCAGAAAAAAATTATATTCAGTTTGCAACCTGATGGAGGTCAGTATAGATGGACTAACAGAGAAAGTCCCACACACTACTAGAAGGCCAAATATTTTTTCAGAGCTAGATGCATACAAAAAATTAATTTGAATTTGCAACCTGATGGAGGTCAGTATAGGTGGACTAATAGAACAAGTCCCACACACTGCTAGAAGGCCAAATATTTTTTCAGAGCTAGATGCATATAAAAAATTATCTTTAATTTGCAACCTGATGGAGGTCTGTATAGGTGGACTAATAGAACAAGTCCCACACACTGCTAGAAGGCCAAATATTTTTTCAGAGCTAGATGCAGAAAAAAATTATATTCAGTTTGCAACCTGATGGAGGTCTGTATAGATGGATTAATAGAACAAGACCCACACACAGCTAGAAGCCCAATATTTTTTCAGAGGTAGATGCAGAAAAAAATATATTCAGTTTGCAACCTGATGGAGGTCAGTATAGATGGACTAATAGAATGATGCTATGCCCAAAAGATTTTACTTCACTAGGTGCAGTAAAAAAATTGGTATTCTATACACAGGTGGTATATCTTGCAACACAGATAGGCTACTCCACTGACTAACACACTCTGCAATAGGCCAAAAAGGATTAGCTTTGCTAGATTCAGCCAAATGCTGTGAAAAAAACTTGCACAGCACTGGCACAGACCTGCCTGGCAAAAACTGATAGGAACTGATGTAACCTAGTCCTGAAAAGGACTCCAATTACAATTAGTCTTTACTCCCACAATCTATCTATTTAAGAGCACAGACCTCCCTGATAAAAGTCGTAGGAAATGCTGTAACCTAGTCCTTAAAAGGACTGCAATCACAACTATTCCCGACTCCCAAGCTATCTGTATATTTCTGCGAAAATTGGCTTGAAATTAACAAGGTATAGCGCACACAGCAACAGCGGTGCCGTCTAGCACGCAGCTGCAGCAGTGAGAAAATGGTGGCGACGGGGAAAATGGCTTGGTCTTATAGGGCAAGGACATGTGACATACACTGCCAATGACACATGCCCTTGCTTGTGTGAAAAAAAGCACTTCGCTCCGTGTGTGCGCTGCTGATAGGCTGACAGATTGCACCTCCCCACTGCAAATGCGGGAAAGAGAAAAAAAAATCGAGATCTTCATTGTTCCTGCAGAGATCCATCCCCTGCCCCTCCCCCCACCCCGCTGTACACTCAAACTGCGTATTAACATTAATTTTCATCATTACTGATAAAAAATCCAGTTATGATTTTGGTGCACGAACAGTTATCGAACATAACCTCGAACAGCCGAATTTTTCTCAAATTGTTAGTGTTCGCCGAACGACTCGAACACCGCCCAAAGCAGCTCGAATTTGAGATTGGCGAACAGTTCGAGTAGAACAACGCTCATCTCTAGTAACGAGGGGAGACATATTCAGCTTAGAATGGCTGTTGACAGGCAGGTGTCAAAAGTGCGCGTCTTTTCAAAAGGAATAAAATGGGGAGGGAAAGGTTAGATTTTAAAAACAAAAATCCAACTGACAAAAGCAGCAGCCGAAATATCAATGTAATCAGTGATTCCCAGCCAGTCTCCCATGCCGATACTTGCCCGGCCTAAAGCTGCGTAGTGGCTGCAATCTGATGAGGGCAAGCACATTCAGCTTAGAATGGCCGTTGATGTGCAGATGTCACATGTGCACATCTTTTCAAAAGCAATAAAATGGGGAGGGAAAGGTTAGATTTTAAAAACAAAAATCCAAATGACAATTGCAGCAGCCAAAATGTTAAAGGAACTGGGGATTCCCAGCCAGTCTCCCGTGCCTGTACTTGCCCAGCCTCAAGCTGCATTGTGACAAGGGAAGGCACATTCAGCTTAGAATGGCTGTTGACGTACAGACGCCACATGTGTGCGTTTTTTCAAAAGCAATAAAATGGGGAGGGAAAGGTTAGATTTTAAAAACAAAAATCCAAATGACAATAGCAGCAGCCAAAATGACAACGAAACTGGCATTCCCAGCCCATTTCCCATGCTGGTACTTGCCTAGCCTCAAGCTGCGCAGCAGCTGCGATCAGTCGAGGGAAGGCACATTCATCTCAGAATGGACGTTGACGTGCAGATGTCACATGTGCGCGTCTTTTCAAAAGGAATAAAATGGGGAGGCAAAGGTTAGATTTTAAAAACAAAAATCCAAAAATCCAAATGACAATAGCAGCATCCAAAATGTCAACAGAACCAGGATTCCAATCCAGTCCTTGCCCGGCCTCAAGCTGCGTAGCGGCTGCGATCTGACAAGGGAAGGCACATTCAGCTTAGAATGGCCGTTGATGTGCAGATGTCACATGTGCACGTCTTTTCAAAAGGAATAAAATGGGGAGGGAAAGGTTAGATTTTAAAAACAAAAATCCAAATGACAATAGCAGCAGCCAATACATCAACAGATCCGGGGATTCCCAGCCAGTCTCCAATGCCGGTATTTACCCAGCCTCAAGCTGTGTTGCGGCTTTGATCTGACGAGGGTGGGCACATTCAGGTAAAAATGGCCAATGACATGCAGATGTCACATGTGCGTGTTTTTCAAAAGGAATAATATGGGGAGGGAAAAGTTAGATTTTAAAAACAAAAATCCAAATGACAATAGCAGCAGCCAAAAAGTCAATGAAACCAGGAATTCCCAGACAGTCTCCCATGCCTGTACTTGCCAGGCCTCAAAGTGCACTGCAGCTGCAACCTGACGAGGGCAGGCACATTCATCTTAGAATAGCCGTTGATGTGCAGATGTCACATGTGCGCGTCTTTTCAAAAGTAATAAAATGGGGAGGGAAAGGTTAGATTTTAAAAACAAAAATCCAAATGACAATAGCAGCAGCCAAAATGGCAACAGAACCAGGGATTCCCAGCCAGTCTCCCATGCTGGTACTTGCCTGGTCTTAAGGTGCGTAGCAGCTGCGATAGGACAAGGGCATGCACATTCAACTTAGAATGGCCATTAACATGCAGTTGTCACATGTGCGCATCTTTTCAAAAGGAATAAAACGGGGAGGGAAATGATAGATTTTAATAACAAAAATCCAAAAATCCAAATGACAATAGCAGCAGCCAAAAAGTTAACAGAACCAGGGATTCCCAGCCAGTCTCCCATGACGGTACTTGCCCGGCCCCAAGCTGCGTACCGGCTGCGATCTGACAAGGGTAGCCACATTCAGCTTAGAATGGCCGTTGACGTGCAGATGTCACATGGGCGCGTCTTTTCAAAAGGAATAATATGTGGAGTGAAAGGTTAAATTTTAAAAACAAAAATACAAAAATCCAAATGACAATAGCAGTAGCCAAAATTTCATCAGAACCGGGGATTCCCATCCAGTTTCCCATGCCAGAACTTGCCTTGCCCCAAGCTGCGTAGCGGCTGCGATCTGACAAAGACAGACACATTCAGCTTAGAATGGCTGATGACGTACTGATGTCACATGTGCGCGTCTTTTCAAAAGGAATAAAATGGGGAGGGAAAGATTAGATTTTTAAAACCACACTCCAAATGACAAAAGCAGTAGCCAAAATGTCAAAGGAACCAGGGATTCCCAGCCAATCTCCCATGCTGGTACTTGCCCAGCCTCAAGCAGCGCAGCGGCTGCGATCTGATGAGAGCAGGCACATTCAGCTTAGAATGGCCGTTGACGTGTAGAAGTTACATGTGCGCGTCTTTTCAAAAAGGAATAAAATGGGGAGTGAAAGGTTAGATATTAAAAACAAAAATCCAAAAATCCAAAAATCCAAATGAAAATAGCAGCAGCCAAAATGTCAATGGAACTGGGGATTCCTAGCCAGTCTCCAACGCCGATACTTGCCCAAACTCAAGCTGCATAGCAGCTGCGATCTGACGAGGCCATGCACATTCAGCTTAGAATGGCCGTTGACATGTGGATGTCACATATGCACGTCTTTTCAAAAGAAATAAAATGGGGAGGGAAAGGTTGGATTTTTAAAACAAAAATCCAAAAATTCAAATGACAATAGCAGCAGCCAAAATGTTAACGGAACCAGGGATTCCTACCCAGTCTCCCATGACAGTACTTGCCCAGCCTCAAGCTGTGTAGCGGCTGCGATCTGACGAGGGCAGGCACTTTCAGCTTAGAATAGCCGATGAAGAACACATGTCACATGTGCGTGTCTTTTCAAAGGGAATAAAATGGGGGGGGAAAGGTTAGATTTTAAAAACAAAAATCCAAATGACAATAGCAGAAGCCAAAATGACAACAGAATCGGGGATTCCAAGCCAGCATCCCATGCCGGTACTTGCCCGGCATCATGCTGCGTAGCAGCTGCAATCTGACGAGGGAAGGCACATTCAGCTTAGAATGGCGATTGACGTACAGATATTACATGTGTGCGTCTTTTCAAAAGGAATAAATTGGTTAGGGAAAGGTTAGATTTTAAAAACAAAAATCCAAATGACAATAGCAGCAGCCAAGATGACAACAGAAACAGGTTTCCGACCAGTCTCCCATGCTGGTACTTACCCAGACACAAGGTGCTTAGCTGCTACAATCTGACAAAAGAAAGCACATTCAGCTTACAATGTCCGTTGACGTGCCGATGTCACATGTGCGCGTCTTTTCAAAAGGAATAAAATGGGGAGGGAAAGGTTAGATTTTAAAAACATAAATACAAAAATCCAAATGACAATAGCAGAAGCCAAAATGCCAACTGAACCGGGGATTCCCAGGCAGTCTCCCATGCTGGTCCTTACCCAGCCTCAATCTACATAGCAGCTGCGATCTGATGAGGTCAGTAACATTCAGCTTAGAACGGCTGTTGATGAGTGGTTTTCACATGTGCACGTCTTTTCAAAAGGAATAAAATGGGGAGGGAAAGGTTAGATTTTAAAAACAAAAATCCAAAAGACAATGGCAGCAGCCAAAATGTCAATGGAACTGGGGATTCTCAGCCAGTCTCCCACGCCGGTACTTGCCCGGCCTCAAGCTGCGTTCTGCCAAGGGCAAGCACATTCAGCTTAGAAAGGCCGTTGACGTACAGACGTCACATGTGCGCGTCTTTTCAAAAGGAATAAAATGGGGAGGAAAAGGTTAGAATTTAAAAACAAAAATCCAAAAATCCAAATGACAATAGCAGCAGCCAAAAAGTCATCAGAACTGGGGATTCCAAGCCAGTCCCCAATGCTGATACTTGCCTTGCCTCAAGCTGCGTAGCGGCTGCAATCTGACGTGGGTAGGCACATTCAGCTTAGAATGGCCATTGACATGCAGATGTCACATGTGCGCGTCTTTTCAAAATGAATAAAATGGGGAGGGAAAGGTTAGATTTTAAAAACAAAAATCCAAATGACAATAGCAGCAGCCAAAATATCAACAGAACTGGTAATTCCAAACCAGTCTCCCATTCTGGTACTTTCCCAGCCTCAAGCTGTGTAGCTGCTGCAATCTGACAATGGAAAGCACATTTAGCTAAGAATAGCCGCTGATGTGCAGATGTCACATGTGCGTGTCTTTTCAAAAGGAATAAAATGGGGAGGGAAAGGTTAGATTTTAAAAACAAAAATCCAAATGACAATAGCAGCAGCCAAAAAGGTAACGGAACCAGGGATTCCCAGCCAGTCACACATGACGGTACTTGCCCATCCTCAAGCTGCATAGCAGCTGCGATCTGACGAGGGGAGGAACATTCAGCTTAGAATGGCCATTAACATACAGATGTCACATGTGCGAGTCTTTTCAAAAGGAATAAAATAGGGAGGGAAAGGTTAGATTTTAAAAACAAAAATCCAAAAATTTAAATGACAATAGCAACAGCCAAAATGTCAACGGAACCGGGGACTGCCAGCCGGTCTCCCATGCTGCTACTAGCGCAGCCTCAAGCTGCATAGGAGCTTTGATTTGACAAGGGCAGGCACATTCAGATTAGAATGGCCGTTGACGTGCAGATGGCACATGTGCGCGTCTTTTCAAAAGGAATAAAATGGGGAGGGAAAGGTTAGATTTTAAAAACAAAAATACAAATGACAATAATAGAAGCAAAGAGGTCAATGGAACCGGGAATTCCAAACCAGTCTCCCATATTGGTAACTGCTGGCCTCATGCCACATAGCGGCTGCGATCTGACGAGGGAAGGCACATTCAGCTTAGAATGGCCATTAACGTGCAGATGTCACATGTGTGCGTCTTTTTAAAAGGAATAAAATGGGGAGGGAAAGGTTAGATTTTCAAAACAAAAATCCAAATGACAATAGCAGCACCCAAAATGTCAAATGAACAGGGGATTCCAGGCCAAACTCCCATGCTGGTACTCACCTAGCCTCAAGCTGCGTAGTGGCTGCGATCTGACGACGGCAGGTACATTGAGCTCAGAATGGCTGTTGGTGTGCTGATGTCACATGTGCGCGTCTTTTCAAAAGGAATAAAATGAGGAGGGAAAGGTTAGATTTTAAAAATAAAAATCCAAATAACAATAGCAGCAGCCATAATGTCAACAGAACCAAGGATTTCCTGCCAGCCTCCCATGCCTCTACTTGGCCGTACTCAATCTGCGTAGCAGCTGCGATCTGACAAGGGAAGGCACATTCAGCTAAGAATAGCCGTTGAAGTGCAGATGTTACATGTGCGCTTCTTTTCAAAAGGAATAAAATGGGGAGGGAAATTTTCGATTTTAAAAACAAAAATCCAAATGACAATAGCAGCAGCCAAAATGTAAACGGAACCAGGAATTCCCAGGCAGTCTCCCATGCCGTTACTTGCCCAGCCTCAAGCTGCGTAGTGGCTGCAATCTGACAAGGGCAGGCACATTCAGCTTAGAATGGCAGTTGAAGTGTGGATGGCACATGTGCGCGTCTTTTCAAAAGGAATATAATGGGGAGGGAAAGGTTAGATTTTAAAAACAAAAATCCAAAAATCCAAATGACAATAGCAGCAGCAAAAAAGTTAACGGAAGTGGGGATTCCCAGCCAGTCTCCCATGCCTGTGCTTGCCCTGCCTCAAGCTGATTCGATCTGACGAGGGCAGGCACATTCAGATTAGAATGGCCGTTGACATGCAGATGTCACATGTGTGCGTCTTTTCAAAAGGAATATAATTTGGAGGGAAAGGTTAGATTTTAAAAACAAAAATGACAATAGCAGGAGCCAAAATGTCAATGGAATTGGGGATTTCCAGCCAGTCTCCCATGCCAGTACTTGCCTGGTCTCAGTATGCGCAGCGGCTGCGATCTGACAAGGTAAAACACATTCAGCTTAGAATGGCTGTTGATATACCGAGGTCACATGTGCGTGTCTTTTCAAAAGGAATAAAATGCGGAGGGAAAGGTTAGACTTTAACCCCTTAACAACATTTGCCGTACTAATACGCGTCTGTGCCCTGGGACTTAAGAGCCAGACCCGTATTAGTACGTCATGGCGATCGCGCGCGCACACAGGCTTTGCGGTCGCGATCGCCGTGGGGTGTCAGCTGATTGTCACAGCTGACACCCGGTACTATGTGCAGGAAGCGGTCCTGCACCGCTCCCGGCACCGCTCCCGGCACATTAACCCCCGCGATGCTGCGATCGAAGTCGATCAAAGTCGATCGCGGCATTGCGGGGGCAAGGGGAGGTGATCGCCGATACTCACCTCCTCTTCTGGCTTCCAGCGCAGTTTGCAAAGGCTTCCCAGGTGTTGCCATGATGACCCGATGTCGTCATGACAACATCCGGGTCACCATACAGCAGGAAGATTGCTTGGACATGCACAGTGCATCTCCAAGCAATCTTCACACTGTGCATTTCTGACAGCTTGCATGGCATGGGGATGGTGCTGCATTCCTGTGCCATGCAGGCGATCAGAGATAAAAAAGTGAAAGTCCCAGAGTGGGACAAAGTAATAAATTGTATAAACTGTGTGAAAGTGGAAAAAAAAAAAAAATTTGCAAAAATATAAAAAAAAAAATAAAAAAAATAATCCACCAAAAATAAAAATATAACGTACCCATCAATAAATATTATTATAAAAAAAAACAAAAAAAACAATAAATGTACACATATTTGGTATCGCCACGTCCGGAACAACCTGACCTATAAAACTGTCCCACTAGTTAACCCTTTCAGTGAACACGGTAAAAAAAAAAAAAAAAAGCAAAAAACAATGCTTTATCACCATACCGCCAAACAAAAAGTGGAATAACACGCGATCAAAAAAGACGCATATAAATAAAAATGATACCGCTGAAAACGTCATCTCGTCCCGCAAAAAACAATCTGCCAAACAGCTCCATCATCTGAAAAATAAAAAAGTTATAGCTCTCAGAATAAAGCGATGCTAAAAAATATTTTTTTCTATAAAATAGCTTTTATTGTGTATAAGCGCCAAAACATAGAAAAATGATACAAATGTGGTACCGCTGTAAACGTACTGACCCAAAGAATAAAGATACCTCATCAATTTTACCACACGCGGAACAGAATTAAAAAAAAAAAAAAAAAACAATTCCTGAATTGTTGGTTTTTGTTTATTCTGCCTCCCAAAAATCGGAATAGAAAGCGATCAAAAAATGTCACGTGCCTGAAAATGGCACCAATAACAACGTCAAGTCATCCTGCAAAAAACGAGCCGTCACATGACTGTCTGCCAAAATCTGGAAAAATTATAGCTCTCAAAATATGGCGATGCAAAAACTAGATTTTACAAAAAATGCGTCTTTTAGTGTGTGACAGCTGTCAGTCATAAAAACCCCATATGATTCTGGCATTGCTGTAATCACACCGACCCGAAGAATAAAGTCGTCTAATCTCTTATACCACACAAGGAACAGCATCAAAAATAAACTCTTGGGTTAGGATTGGGCTAGGGTTAGGGCTGGGTTTGGGGCTAGGGCTGTGCTGGGGCTAGGGTTGTGCTGGGGCTAGGGTTGTGCTGGGGCTAGGGTTGTGCTGGGGCTAGGGTTGTGCTGGGGCTAGGGTTGTGCTAGGGCTAGGGTTGTGCTGGGGCTAGGGTTGTGCTGGGGCTAGGGTTGTGCTGGGGCTAGGGTTGTGCTAGGGCTAGGGTTGTGCTAGGGCTAGGGTTGTGCTAGGGTTAGGGCTAGGGTTGTGCTAGGGTCAGGGCTGGGTTGGGAATTTTTTCAAAAGTAAGAAAAAAAGATGACGATATGGCGACAAGTGTTGAGAGCAAGTGCTCGCTACTTGAGTTTGCACCGGGTGCTCTGGTATGCATTGAGTATCGTGGGTATTTGAGTGACATGCTTGAGTCTCTGCCCCATATGCTTCGCGGCCAAAAAACTTTGCGGGGATTGCCTGCCATGCACGAGCGATCCCCGCATGTTTTTTTTTGGGTGTCTAATAACCGTGAAATATGCGGAGCAGGGACTCGAGCATGTCATTCGAGCACACGCTGTACATGGTGCATACCTGAGTACCCGATGCAAACTCAAGTAGCGAGCACTTGCGCTCAAGAATAATGACAACTAGTGTTGAGCGATACCTTCCGATATCAGGAAATATCGTATCGGATTGGATCGGACCGATACTCAAAAAGTATCGGATATCGCCGATTCCGATACCGGAAACCAATGCAAGTCAATGGGACACTAATATCGGAATGAAAATAAACCCTTTCTTTCCTTGTAGGTTAATTCTACGTGAAGTAAAACAACTAAGAATAATGTAGAATGTATGCGAAAAGCCGGCAATTCATCAGCGGCATACACCGGTACCCGACAATTTACAACAGAAAGAATAGAGCTTCACACATAGATTAGATAGATAGAAACATGTCAGTCACATATATATGAAGTACAGTGACAGTGTTGGTTACTGTACTTGTCATTTAGTGTAAAGGATTTATATAAAAAAATAATAGTGTTTTCATGCACCGTCTCTTTAAGAAAGCCGGCCAGCAATTCAGCAGCGGTACCCGACAATTTAGAATAGAAGGAATAGAGAATCACACATAGATTAGATAGATAGAAACATGTCAGTCACATATATATGAAGTACAGTGATAGTGTTGATTACTGTACTTGTCATTTAGTGTTAAAATAAAGGATTTATTTAAAAAAAAATTGGCGTGGGGTTCCCCTTAATTTTAGTCTCTAGCGGAGGTTAAGCAGACGGCTGGGGCAGATGTTTGAAGCCTGGGAAGGGGGTAATACCCACGGAGCTTCCCAGGCTACTAATATCAGCCCCCAGCTGAATACCTAGCCTTTACTAGCTATTAAAATGGGGGACCCCCCCAAAAAAATGACGTGGGGTCCCCCCTATTTTAATAGCTAGCAAAGGATAGGCAGACAGCTGGGGGCTGATATTAATAGCCCAGGAAGGGTGCCATGAATATTGGCACCCTCCCAGGCTAGAAACACCAGCCGTCAGCCGCCCCAGAAATGGCGCATCCGTAGGATGCGCCAATTCTGGCACTTAGCCTCGCTCTTCCCACTGCCCTGTAGCGGTGGCAGTGGGGTAATAGGGCTGGGGTTGATGTCAGCTTTTAATGCCAGCTGACATCAAGCCCAGGTTAGTAATGGAGAGGCGTCTATAAGACACCCCCATTACTAACCCCATAGTGAAAGTTAAAAAAAAAACACAAACACCCAGAATAAAGTCCTTTAATTGAAATAAACACACAATTATTTATTGTTCTAAATTAAACCATACTTAACGTCACGCCCATTCCAGCTGAAGCCAACGATCTCCTGCAATAAAAATAAAATAATAAAGCAACCTCATCCTTACCTTTCCATGGTTCCCAGGACAGCTCCAGCTCTGCTACATCGAGATGACAGGCTGGACCGCAGCAGAACGCTGCCATCCAGCCTGTCATCCCGCAGACACTGAGAAGCGCAGGCATGCTTGCTCTCCTCAGTGTCTCTCTGTGACGGCATCCAGATGAGCCGACAATGAACTCGGCTCACCTCATGCACGTCACTGACATTGTGGGAGAATTCTCACGCTGAAGCGCTGAGTGCAGGAGAATTTTCCCACGCTGTCAGTGACGTGCATGAGGTGAGCCGAGTTCATTGGACATGACCTCACCTCATGCACGTCACTGACAGCGTGGGAAAAATCTCCTGCACTCAGCGCTTCAGCGTGAGAATTTCCCCACGCTGTCAGTGACGTGCATGAGGTGAGCTCATGTCCAAAGAACTCAGCTCACTTCATGTACATCACTGACAGCGTGGGAGAATTCTCACGCTGAAGCGCTGAGTGCAGGAGAATTTTCCCACGCTGTCAGTGACGTGCATGAGGTGAGCTGAGTTCATTGGACATGAACTCGGCTCATCTTTATGCCGTCACAGAGAGACACTGAGGAGCGCAAGCATGCCTGCGCTTCTCAGTGTCTGTGGGATGGCAGGCTGGATGGCAGCGTTCTGCTGCGGTCCAGCCTGTCATCTCGATGTAGCAGAGCTGAAGCTGTCGTGGGATCCATGGGAAGGTAAGGATGAGGTTGGTTTATTATTTTTCTTTTATTGCAGGAGATCGTTGGCTGCAGCTGGAATGGGCGTGATGGTAAGTATAGTTTAATTTAGAACAATAAAGAATTGTGTCTTTATTTCAATTAAAGGACTTTTTTCTGGGTGTTGTGTTTTTTTTAAATACTTTACTAGAAATTCATGGTGGTCATGTCTAATATTGGCGTGACCCCATGAATTTCGGGCTTAGGGCCAGCTGATAATGCCAAGCTGGCCTTAACCCCTTTATTACCCAGTGAGCCACCGCACCAGGGCCCTGGATGAGTTGGGTACAGCGCCAGAAGATGGCGCTTCTATGAACGCACCATTTTCCGGGGTGGCTGCGGACTGCAATTTGCAGCGGGGGTGGCCCAGTGGCTCTGAGTGTCTTCAGAGCAGTTTGTCAGCTTTTGGACACCTTTGCAGGTGTTTTCTATGTGTTTCTATGTGTTTTTGTTTGCCTGCCATTGGTTTTAACGGTGTTCGACGGTGTTCTAAGGTGTTCGACGAACAGTTCGACGAACAGTTCCTCGAACATCCCGGTGTTCGACGAACCGAACCGAACCCGAACACTACGGGGGTGGCTCAACACTATTCATCACCTTTCACAATCACCAATGGGACAAGGCAGGGATGTCCTCTGTCTCCTCTCTTATACATCCTAGTGACGGAGCACCTGCTCTCATCAATTCGCCATAACCCCAATATTAGGTGGATTGAGGTGGGAAGCACCGAGTACAAGTGCTCTCTATTTGCTGATGATGTCCTAGTATATATCACTCAATCACATATATCCATCCATGCTGTTATGGCTGAAATAGATCACTTTGTTACATGGTCAAATTTTAAAATCAATGCAGCGAAGTCTGAGGCCCTCGATGTCTCCCTCCCCAAATCCATATAGGATACCATCCAGTCCAACTTTCCCTTTGCCTGGCCCTCACAGGGTATCAAATACTTAGGA
Organism: Phyllobates terribilis; assembly: GCF_046119375.1. Lineage (NCBI taxonomy): Eukaryota > Metazoa > Chordata > Amphibia > Anura > Dendrobatidae > Phyllobates > Phyllobates terribilis. The sequence goes on from NW_027362792.1 coordinate 8,876,629, forward strand.
ATTCCTATTCATAGAGACCTCTCCCATCTATGTTATCTTAATTTTGGGCCCTTTATTGAACAACTCCATACAGACCACGGTTGGCAAGTTAGAACTGTAAGATTCACTACGTGAACCACTGGTGTTTTGTGGAAAAGCACATGTACACTGTGTTCCAAATTATTATGCAAAAAGTGTTTAGGAGTGATAAGGGAAGAATTTGTTTGTTTGTCAGTTAAACTCTTTGATGGTGATGTGTGTCAGGGCTCTTTATATCACTGTAAGCAATTGCAGACACCTGTGCTAATTAGTTTGGCAGGTGTGTCCAATGAAAGGCAAGACTACTTAAGAAGGCTGTCTCACATTATTAAGCAGCCTACATTTTCTGCCAAAATGGGAAAGAAAAAGGATGTGTCGGCTGCTGAGAAGCAACAAATTGTGGAGTGTTTAGGTCAAGGCATGACTACAATCAACATTGTGCGATGATCAGGATGAAGTGTCTTGGCAATCAAGAAGTATGTAGCTGATTCACAGTACACACGTGTGCGTGTTGATAAGGGCAAATTGAGGACTCTTTCCTACAGGCAATTACGTCAGGTTAAAAGAGCACTGGCAAAAAAGCCTTGTCATAGCAGCAGACAAGTTTTTGAAGCTGCTGGTGCCTCCAATGTCCCCCGAACAACAAGATGCAGGGTCCTTCAGAGGTTTGCAGCTGTGCATACGCCATCCTATCGACCTCTTCTATCCACTTCACACAAGCAGAAACGGCTCCAGTGGGCCAAACATTACATGAAGACTGATTTCAAAACTGTTTTGTTCACGGATGAGTGCCGTGCAGCGCTCGATGGTCCAGATGGATGGAGTGGAGGATGGCTGGTTGATGGACACCCCACGCAAACACGGCTACAGCGCCAACAAGGAGGAGGTGGAGTAATGTTTTGGGCTAGAATCATGAGGAGAGAGATTGTAGGCCCCTTTAGGATCCCTGAAGGGGTAAAGATGAACTCCATAATGTATGTGGATTTTCTCAAACAGCACTTCCTGCCATGGTTCAAGAAGAAGAACCGTGTATTCCACAGCAAGATCATTTTTATGCATGATAATGCACCATCTCATGCTGCACATAACACATCTTCATCTCTGGCTGATATGGGCATAAAAGGGGACAAACTTATGGTGTGACCCCCATGCTCCCCTGACTTCTACCCCATTCAGAACCTCTGGAGCATCATCAAAAGGAGTGTCTATGATGGCGGGAGGCAGTTCACATCTAAGCAACAGCTCTGGGAGGGTATTCTGTCCTCATGCAAAACAATTGAAGCAGAAACCATCCAAAACCTGACAAATTCAATGGACGAGAGAGTTCAGAAGCTCATTTCGAACAAGTGGTCCTATGTGAAAATGTAACATCACCTAGAATAAAGTTTTGAGTTGAAAACTGTTTGATTTCAGTTTCTAATAACCTGCTAATGCTTATAATTTCAAAAATGACCATTTTTTTGGTCTTTATTAAAATGAAAAGGTTGATCGAAAAGTTTGGGGGATCTAAGAGTGTGGCAACCCAGTAGTCATGATTACTTCGAATTCTGACAATATGAGGGTCATGTTGCAGGTAGTGCAGCAAGAAGGCACTTATGTGTCTTGCGCATCTCAGAGCCCCAAAATTATTTTCCGGGCTAGATGCAGCTAAAAATTATTATTAATTTTAAATCTGGTGGAGCTTAGTATAGATGGCCTAATAGGATCAGTGCTGCACACTGCTACAAAGCCCAAATTATTTTCCAGCCAAGATACAGATAAACATGATTAGTAATTTTAAATCTGGTGGAGCTTATTATAGATGGCCTAATAGAATCAGTGCTGCACACTGCTACAAAGCCCAAATTATTTTCCAGCCAAGATACAGATAAACATGATTAGTAATTTGAAAGCTTAAAACGGTTGGTGAGGTGATTTTAACCAATCATCAAGCTTTTACTCTCCCCAGGATGACACAGGGGTAGAAAAGTCGTTTCGGATCCATGATTTGTTCATCTTTATGAACGTGAGTCTGTCTACATTATCAGTGGAGAGCTGCGTGCGCTTATCTGTCAGCACACCACCAGCAGCGCTGAACACACGTTCAGACAGAACACTGGCTGCGGGGCATGACAAGATCTCCAAGGCGTAAGTGGCTAGCTCCGGCCATTTATCCAGATTGGAAGCCCAAAAAGAGCAAGGGTCCAGTGACACAGTCATGGCTTCAATGTTTACTTGGAGATACTCCTGTACCATCGTCTCTAGGCTTTGACTATGTGTCAGACTTCTTGTCTCCTGTGGCCTTGCAAAGGATGGGCTAAAAAAGTGGTGAAATGATTCCGCAAAATTGATGTTACCAGCAGATACTGTGGTTCTGTTACGGTTTGAGTGCTGAACACTTGACGGTCCCACGGTTGGCAAGTTGGAACTGTGAGATTCACTACGTGCACCACTGGTGTTTTGTGGAAAAGCACATGTAAGATTCTGCAACAGTCTCTGCTGATACTCCTGCATGCGTGCATCCCTTTCTAACAGTGTGGCAACCCAGTAGTCAGGATTATTTCTAATTCTCACAATTCGAGGGTCATGTTGCAGGTAGTGCAGCAAGAAGGCACTCATGTGTGTTGCGCATCCAGGAGCACCAAGTCCCTGTTGTGTTGGTGGCGAGGTAACAATCATGCTTCCTTCCTCTGTCCTCTCCCCCCAACCTCGCACAACAGAAATGTGATCAAGGTCTCCCTCATCTGATGAGTCTTCCATCAGTTCGTCCTCCACTTCTTCCTGGGTTCTTTCACCTTCCTCACTAGTTTGGCTGCTACCATGCGCCCTGGAAAAACCATCTCCCCCACCCTCACATGCCTGCCGCCTTGGTGCTGCCGACCGTCTGGACCTTGCAGATGTTAGCCCTTCCGCATACAACTCCTCCTCCTCTACTTCCTCCACCTCCTCTTGTGCCACCACCTGACTCCGAATTCTGTTTAACATGTGCTCCAGCATGTAAATCACCGGAATAGTCATGCTGATAATGGCATCGTCAGCACTAAACATCTTCGTTGCCATTTCAAAACTGTGCAGAAGGGTCCATAGGTCCCTGATCTGAGACCAATCCTCCAGCGTGATTTGCCCCACCTCTGGATCTCGCTGGCCCAGGCTATACGTCAGAACGTATTGCACCAGGGCTTGTCGGTGCTGCCACAGTCGCTGCAACATGTGCAGAGTTGAATTCCACCGGGTAGGCACATCGCATTTTAGCCGGTGAAGTGGCAGGCCCAACGACTTCTGTAGAGATGTAAGTCGCTGAGCTGCGGCATGCGAACGGCGGAAGTGAGCACACAGCGACCGTGCCCTCTGCAGAAGGCCATCTAGTCTGGGATAGTGGGCTAAAAATTGCTGGACAACCAGGTTCAACACGTGAGCCATACAAGGCACGTGTGTGACATTGCCCCGGCGAAGGGCCGCACCCAGGTTTGCAGCATTGTCGCACACGGCCTTCCCTGGTTTCAGGTCCAGTGGAGACAACCATTCATGAAATTGGTTCTCCAGAGCTGACCACAACTCCTCAGCTGTGTGACTCACATTTCCCAGACATTTCAAAGTAAAAACCGCCTGATGACGTTGAGCCCTACTGCCAGCATAGTAAGGAGGTGTGCAGGATCCCTTCTGCGCAGTTAGAAAGCTTTTGGCATGACCAGACAGGCTTTGGGTGCCGGTGGAAGACCGAGAGGAGGTTGAGGAGGCAGAAGCAGTGGAGGAACTTTGACATAAAGAGGATTGACGCACAACTCGTGGGGACGGCAAGACTTGGACAGCAGCCCCTTGTCCTTCTGTCACCATAGTTACCCAGTGCCCAGTCAGCAACATGTAACGCCCCTGTCCATGCCTACTCGTCCAAGTGTCTGTGGTGAAATGCACCCTGTCACACACAGAGTTTCTCAAAGAAGCGGTGATGTTGTGTGCGACTGTCACGCTGTCTCTGTATACTGGAGGTAGGGGGCCTAAGCTGACCCTAAGCTGGGGCCCTGACTAATCCCTCAACCTGGAGGTACTGTTAAAGGTACAGAGGTCCAGGCCGCCAGCGTAACCCCTACCTCCTGAGGATCCCTGCACCTAAGTAATCTAGTCCTGAGAAGGACCCCGATCACAACAAAAGGGGACAAGTAATAATATGCCCACACACAGTACTTAGACGAACGAGACAGTACAAGGGAAAAACCAAAACCACCTTGCATACAAAAACTACACAACTACAACAGAGGGAACACCAACAGGAAAGGAGATAAATGATAAAGCGAGGAAGGGAAAATACACTCCAAATACACTTATCTCAGAAACTCCAAATACCACGATCCGCTCTGTTAGTCTGTATGAAATGCTTTCACCGACACTTCCCTAACAGACCAGCAGGCATTTGAAGGAGTCTCACTACAGCAGCATTGATTGCAGCTGGGCGAGGCTGGACCTCGTCTAGCACAGAGAGAGAGAGAATTAACTCCCTCACTGCCGAAAAACACAAAGCACCAAAAAGTCAGCTGCGAGAAGTCAGGCTGTGTAATCGTGACGATCTTCGTGGCAACACACCCGTGACAGTACCCCCCCTTCTACGAGGGGCCTCCGGACCCTCAGGGCCAGGTTTATCCGGGTGAGTCGTGTGGAAGGCCCGAACTAATCGGTCTGCGTTAATATCCGACGCAGGAACCCACATCCTCTCCTCAAGACCATACCCTTTCCAATGAACCAGGTACTGAAGGGACCGGCGATTAAAGCGTGAATCGATGACCCTCGATACCTGGAACTCCAAGTTACCATTGACCACCACTGGAGGGGGAGGTAAAGGTGACGGTACCACCGGCGCCACATACCTCTTAAGCAACGATCTGTGGAACACGTTGTGAATTTTAAACGTAGGGGGGAGGTCAAGACGGAATGCCACCGGATTAATAATAGAACTGATTCTGTACGGCCCGATGAACCTGGGACCCAGTTTCCAGGAGGGAACCTTAAGTTTTATATTCCTGGTAGACAACCATACCCGATCGTTCACACTCAGGTCCGGACCAGACACTCTCCTCCTATCAGCCATACGTTTGTATCGGTTCCCCATAGTATTCAGATTCTTCAGCACCCCTCTCCATACTGAAGCGAGTGATGAGGAAAATCGTTCCTCCTCAGGAACCCCCGAAGAGCCCCCCCTACTGAAAGTACAAAACTGGGGGTGAAAACCATATGCCCCAAAAAACGGGGACTTACCAGTGGACTCGCTCCGCCTATTATTAAGAGCAAACTCTGCCAGAGGTAAGAAAGAAGCCCAGTCCTCCTGGTTCTCTGACACAAAACACCGGAGATATGTCTCCAAGCTCTGGTTCATACGTTCCGTCTGACCATTGGTCTGAGGATGAAAAGCCGATGAGAACGACAAATGCATCCCCCGCCGTGCACAAAACGCCTTCCAGAACTTGGACACAAACTGAGACCCCCGATCAGACACCACCTCGGAGGGTACCCCGTGAAGCCTCACAATCTCCCCAATGAACACCTGCGCAAGAGTTTTAGCATTAGGGAGAGCCAGAAGAGCGATAAAATGTGCCATCTTGCTGAACCTGTCCACTACAACGAGTATGACCGTTTTACCCGAAGACGGAGGGAGGTCCGTAATAAAGTCCATAGACAGATGAGTCCAAGGACGCTCCGGGATTTTCAAAGGTAAGAGGGCCCCAGACGGACGGGTATGTGAGGTCTTAGAGCGCGCACAAACCCCACAGGACGCGACAAAAGTTACCACCTCCTTATGTAAGTTAGGCCACCAAAACCGACGCGAGAGGAGATCCACAGTTGCTCTACTCCCCGGGTGTCCTGCAAAAACTGAGTTATGGTGTGCCTCGATCACCTTTTGTCGCAACTGATCTGGAACAAACAGTCTCCCCGGAGGTCCAACAGGGGCGTCCCCCTGAGCCTCCAATACCTCCTCCTCCAGCTCAGAGCATACTGCCGAAACCACCACCCCCTCCTGAAGGATAGGAATCGGGTCGTCCGTATTCCCGGCCCCAGGGAAACTACGAGATAAGGCATCCGCCTTAACATTTTTTGACCCAGGACGATATGTAACGACAAAATTAAACCTGGTAAAAAACAATGACCACCTAGCTTGTCTGGGATTCATACATTTCGCGGACTCCAGATATAGCAGGTTCTTGTGATCGGTGATGACGGTGACCGGATGGACTGCCCCCTCCAAAAAATGGCGCCACTCCTCAAAAGCTAACTTAATGGCCAAGAGTTCCCTATTGCCGACATCGTAATTCCTCTCAGCGGACGACAATTTTTTAGAGAAAAAGGCGCACGGATGCCACTTACCAGGGGACGAACCTTGTGACAATACTGCTCCCACCCCTACCTCGGAAGCGTCTACCTCTACAATGAATGGCTGTGACGCATCAGGTTGAATGAGTATGGGTGCCGAGGCAAAACATTTTTTCAAGGAGGAGAATGCTTGACAAGCCTTGTCAGACCACCTAGAAAAATCCGTCCCCTTTTTAGTCATGTCTGTGAGAGGCTTAACCATGGACGAGAAATTACGAATAAACTTCCGGTAATAATTAGCAAACCCCAGGAAACGTTGCAGTGCCTTAAGATTCTCTGGCCGATCCCACTCAAGAACTGCCCGCACTTTCCCAGGGTCCATACGAAAACCGGACGCCGAAAGCAGGAAGCCTAAAAACTGGAGTTCCTGTACGGCGAACACACACTTTTCCCATTTGGCATAGAGTTTATTATCCCGCAAGATCTGTAACACCTGCCTAACGTGCTCCTGATGAGACACCAGATCCGGCGAGTAAATTAAGATATCATCCAGATATATGACAACAAACTGTCCCACCAGGCGGCGAAAAATGTCATTAACAAAGTGTTGGAACACCGCCGGGGCATTAGTCAGACCGAATGGCATGACAAGGTTCTCATAATGCCCCTCCGGAGTGTTAAACGCCGTCTTCCACTCATCCCCCTCCTTCATCCTAATCAGATTGTACGCCCACCTGAGATCCAACTTAGAGAACCATTTGGCGCCCACGATCTGCTTAAAGAGATCGGGAATAAGTGGGAGCGGATACGGATCTCGGACCGTAATCCGATTAAGTTCACGGAAATCCAGGCAAGGGCGTAGGCCTCCATCTTTCTTCTTAACAAAGAAGAACCCCGCAGCCACCGGTGAAGATGAAGGTCTAATATGCCCCTTAGCCAGACTTTCTGAAATATAATCCTTCATGGCCTGCCTCTCAGGACCAGAAAGGTTATACAACCTAGCTTTAGGTAACTTGGCCTCAGGGAGCAGTTTTACAGAACAGTCATACTCGCGATGAGGAGGTAGTTCCTGACACCCTTTCTCCGAGAATACATCCTCAAAGTCCGCCAGAAATGGAGGTAAGACCCAAGGAGTAACCGCACCGATGACCGTGTTCATGCAGTTTTTATTACAGAATTTACTCCATTGGCTTATCTCTCTGGTTTGCCAATTAATAACCGGGTTATGCTTAGTTAACCAAGGAAGGCCCAACACTATAGGAGTGGGAAGACCCTCCAACACGTAGCAAGACAACAGTTCTTTATGTATCGCCCCCACTTGAAGTTTTACGTCATGCACAGCTTGCAAAAAACTTCCCTGACCGAGAGGCCTGGCATCGATCGAGAATATGGGGATGGGTTTAGCCAACTCACTCAATCGCATACCTTGAACCCGGGCAAACCGAGCATCAACCAGATTAGCCCCGGCCCCACTATCCAGAAGAACAGATATCCTCTCAGTTCTCGTACCCACCACCACCTCCGCCGGTACGAGAAACTGAGACGAACCTAGGGACGAAATACCTACTCCCAGATTGCCGTCCACCACACAACCTGGGATCAACAGTTTTCCGACGACTCTTCACTCTGCAAGGGACGGGACGGACACCCCCCAATAAAATGTCCCTTTCTCCCGCAGAAGAAACACCTTCCTGTCTTATGGCGCACCACCGGTCCCCTCCCCCGAAATGATGTCCCTCCTGATTGCATAGGCTCCTCTGGACTGACCAGGGGAACCACCATATGAGGGGACCTTGTAGAAGGTGGAGTCATCACAGGGGGCGGAGTTGCCCCGCACCTCTCCCGAAGCCGTCTGTCAACGCGAATAGCAAGGGCCATAGCGGCTTCCAGTGACACGGGAGAGTCATACTGTGCCAACACATCCTGTAATTTGTCGGATAAACCTTGACAAAACTGGCTCCTAAGAGCCGGGTCATTCCACTGGGTGTCCGTGGCCCACCTACGGAACTCCGAACAGAATTCCTCCGCCGGACGATCTCCCTGCTGGATCCTACGTAACTTAGACTCAGCAAGGGAGATCCGATCTGGGTCATCATACACGAGTCCCAGAGCAGCGCAAAACCTATCCACTGACTGAAGAGCCGGGGAGCCCGGGGGAAGAGAGAACGCCCAAGATTGAGGGTCCCCTTGTAGGAGCGAGATGACAATTCCCACCCTTTGATCTTCACTCCCCGATGACCGAGGCCGCAGCCGAAAGTACAACTTGCATGCCTCCCGGAAAACAAAAAACTTGTCCCGCCCCCCCAGTGAACCTGTCAGGGAGAGCTACTTTAGGTTCTGGTCCGGCTTGCTCCTGAGGACACAAAACCTTGGACCTAACGTCCGCCAGCTCCATGGACGAACTCTGCAACTGCCGAGCTAGACCGGCTACTGGATCCATGGTAGCTGGAGAAAAACTAAGTGGGTCGGTGAAAATGTCACGCTGTCTCTGTATACTGGAGGTAGGGGGCCTAAGCTGACCCTAAGCTGGGGCCCTGACTAATCCCTCAACCTGGAGGTACTGTTAAAGGTACAGAGGTCCAGGCCGCCAGCGTAACCCCTACCTCCTGAGGATCCCTGCACCTAAGTAATCTAGTCCTGAGAAGGACCCCGATCACAACAAAAGGGGACAAGTAATAATATGCCCACACACAGTACTTAGACGAACGAGACAGTACAAGGGAAAAACCAAAACCACCTTGCATACAAAAACTACACAACTACAACAGAGGGAACACCAATGGGAAAGGAGATAAATGATAAAGCGAGGAAGGGAAAATACACTCCAAATACACTTATCTCAGAAACTCCAAATACCACGATCCGCTCTGTTAGTCTGTATGAAATGCTTTCACCGACACTTCCCTAACAGACCAGCAGGCATTTGAAGGAGTCTCACTACAGCAGCATTGATTGCAGCTGGGCGAGGCTGGACCTCGTCTAGCACAGAGAGAGAGAGAATTAACTCCCTCACTGCCGAAAAACACAAAGCACCAAAAAGTCAGCTGCGAGAAGTCAGGCTGTGTAATCGTGACGATCTTCGTGGCAACACACCCGTGACAGCGACATGCTGGTGGAGCGCAGGCACACCTTTCTTTGAGAAGTAGTGCCGACTGGGCATCTGGTACGGGGGCACTGCGACGGACATAAGGTCTCGAAAATCCTCTGTGTCCACCAGGCGGAAAGGCAGCATTTCTGTAGCCAAGAGCTTGCAGATGGTGAAATTCAACCTCTTAGCTTTCTCATGGCTAGGAGGAAATGGTCTTTTACTTGTCCACATCTGAGGGACCGAGGGCTGGCTATAGTGCTTAGACGGGGTTGATAAGGGTGTCCCCGGCAAACTGCCGGTCTGTGAGGAAAATGCAGGCGGACATGTTAGGTTGCCTTGATCCAAAGGTGGTGCTATCGATGTCGGACAGCACTCAACACCAGCTGGTTTTACCACCTCCAAAGAAAATGATGACCTGCCAATCAGGCTGGCTGTTGCGGGTAAAGAGGTGGCAGGTCTGCGCCCCAAAACAGGTGTGACTGCTGTCCCCACAGTCACAGAGGATGAAGAGGCCGCGGATGCACAAGATATGGCAGACGGTGGTTGGCCCGGCCGGCTAGGCCGCATTGTAGCACACTGAGCTTCCCACTGCAACTTATGCTTCATGTCCATGTGCCGGTTCATGCATGAAGTACTCAAACTATGTATTTTTTGGCCTCTACTTAGCTTTTGCTGACAAATGTTACAGATAACACGAGTTGGGTCATCTTTATCGATCTGAAAAAATGCCCAGGCTATGCAAGGCTTAGCACCCATGCGACCTGAAGAGCCACCACGACTTGTGGTGAGAGGCAGAGTTGTGTTTGAGGATGCAGTTGTTGACGTGCTTCCAGTACTACGTCTCTGTCCAGGAAGGTGCAACCTGACCTCGTTGTCACTAGCATCTTCCTCCACCTCCTTTGCTGACCTCATCTCTTGGCTGACTGTGGGTTGACAGTAAGTGGGATCTCCAACCTCATCATCATCACCCTGTGCATTATCACACCCGTCGTCCTCAGAGCCAACCTGTTGTCGCTCCAATCAGGTATTTGAGTCTCATCATCGTCTTCCTCATTGTCTCCACCAACAGTAGTTACAGTTTGGGAATGAGGGTCTACATTATGGTCAGAACCTTCTGCGTCTGGTCCTGGATCCGACTCATAAAGATTCTGGGCATCAGTGCAGATCATTTCCTCGTCTGGATTCACAGAAGCGCTGGAGTCGACCTCTGATTCCCAGGCTATAGTATGAGTAAACAGCTCTGCAGACTCAACCATCTGTTCTACCTCATACTCAGATGGGCAGCTGGAGATTTGGGAGCTGTGAGGAAGCAAGTGCGATTGGGGTGACACCTTTGAGGACTGGAGTATTTGTGATGTTGAAGTTGATGTGGAGGAGAGCCCACTTAAAGGAGCACTTGATATCCGTTGAAGCACCTGCTGTTTTTGTGCCTCATCTGGAATTTGTAGCGATTGGCGTGGCCGTAAGAAAGGGATCTTATCACATTGTCCGCTAAAAGAAGTAGACATTTTAGTTTGGCTGGAAGATGGTCTTTCTTCTGCAGATGTTACTGTTGCTTTAACACCTACCCCACGGACACAAGCTTTTTTCCCCTTCCCAACACCCCTATTCCCCTTTCCACCAGCAGCAGGCCTTTTTCCACTCATTTTGGTGGTTAACTAATTCATAACTCTGGAGTTGTTTGCACAAAAAAACAATGGATGGGAACCGAGCAGAGCTGAGTGGCCAAACTGTGATATTAGGCCAAAACTATTGGCTGGGTTAGATGCAGAAAAAAATTATATTCAATTTGCAACCTGATGGAGGTCAGTATAGATGGACTAATAGAGAAAGTCCCACACACTGCTAGAAGGCCAAATATTTTTTCAGAGCTAGATGCAGACAAAAAATTATTTTTAATTTGCAACCTGATGGAGGTCAGTATAGATGGACTAATAGAGAAAGTCCCACACACTGCTAGAAGGCCAAATATTTTTTCAGAGCTAGATGCAGACAAAAAATTATTTTGAATTTGCAACCTGATGGAGGTCAGTATAGATGGACTAATAGAGAAAGTCCCACACAGTGCTAGAAGGCCAAATATTTTTTCAGAGCTAGATGCAGACAAAAAATTATTTTTAATTTGCAACCTGATGGAGGTCAGTATAGATGGACTAATAGAGAAAGTCCCACACACTGCTAGAAGGTCAAATATTTTTTCAGAGCTAGATGCAGATAAAAATTATTTTTAATTTGCAACCTGATGGAGGTCAGTATAGATGGACTAATAGAACAAGTCCCACACACAGCTAGAAGCCCAAATATTTTTTCAGAGGTAGATGCAGAAAAAAATTATATTCAGTTTGCAACCTGATGGAGGTCTGTATAGATGGATTAATAGAACAAGTCCCTCACACAGCTAGAAGCCCAATATTTTTTCAGAGGTAGATGCAGAAAAAATATATATTCAGTTTGCAACCTGATGGAGGTCAGTATAGTTGGACTAATGGAGAAAGTCCCACACACTGCTAGAAGGCCAAATATTTTTCAGAGCTAGATGCAGACAAAAAATTATTTTTAATTTGCAATCTGATGGAGGTCAGTATAGATGAACTAATAGAGAAAGTCCCACACACTGCTAGAAGGCCAAATATTTTTTCAGAGCTAGATGCAGATATAAATTATTTTTAATTTGCAACCTGATGGAGGTCAGTATAGATGGACTAATAGAGAAAGTCCCACACACTGCTAGAAGGCCAAATATTTTTTCAGAGTTAGATGCAGAAAAAAATTATATTCAGTTTGCAACCTGATGGAGGTCAGTATAGATGGACTAATAGAACAAGTACCACACACAGCTAAAAGGCCAAATATTTTTTCATAGGTAGATGCAGATAAAAATTATTTTTAATTTGCAACCTGATGGAGGTCAATATAGATGGACTAATAGAGAAAGTCCCACACACTGCTAGAAGGCCAAATATTTTTTCAGAGCTAGATGCAGACAAAAAATTATTTTGAATTTGCAACCTGATGGAGGTCAGTATAGATGGACTAATAGACAAAGTCCCACACACTGCTAGAAGGCAAAATATTTTTGCAGAGCTAGATGCAGGAAAAAATTATATTCAGTTTGCAACCTGATGGAGGTCAGTATAGATGGACTAATAGAACGAGTCCCACACACAGCAAGAAGCCCAAATATTTTTTCAGAGGTAGATGCAGATAAAAATTATATTCAGTTTGCAACCTGATGGAGATCTGTATAGATGGATTAATAGAACAAGTCCCACACACAGCTAGAAGCCCAAATATTTTTTCAGAGCTAGATGCAGACAAAAAAATATTTTTAATTTGCAACCTGATGGAGGTCAGTATAGATGGACTAATAGAGAAAGTCCCACACACTGCTAGAAGGCCAAATATTTTTTCAGAGCTAGATGCAGACAAAAAATTATTTTTAATTTGCAACCTGATGGAGGTCAGTATAGATGGACTAATAGAGAAAGTCCCACACACTGCTAGAAGGCCAAATATTTTTTCAGAGCTAGATGCAGATATAAATTATTTTTAATTTGCAACCTGATGGAGGTCAGTATAGATGGACTAATAGAGATAGTCCCACACACTGCCAGAAGGCCAAATATTTTTTCAGAGCTAGATGAAGAAAAAAATTATATTCAGTTTGCAACCTGATGGAGGTCAGTATAGATAGACTAATAGAACAAGTCCCACACACAGCTAGAAGGCCAAATATTTTTTCAGAGGTAGATGGAGATAAAAGTTATTTTTAATTTGCAGCCTGATGGAGGTCAGTATAGATGGACTAATAGAGAAAGTCTCACACACTGCTAGAAGGCCAAATATTTTTTCAGAGCTAGATGCAGACAAAAAATTATTTTTAATTTGCAACCTGATGGAGGTCAGTATAGATGGACTAATAGAGAAAGTCACACACACTGCTAGAAGGCCAAATTTTTTTTCAGAGCTAGATGCAGATATAAATTATTTTTAATTTGCAACCTGATGGAGGTCAGTATAGATGGACTATTAGAGAAAGTCCCACACACTGCTAGAAGGCCAAATATTTTTTCAGAGCTAGATGCAGATATAAATTATTTTTAATTTGCAACCTGATGGAGGTCAGTATAGATGGACTAATAGAGAAAGTCCCACACACTGCTAGAAGGCCAAATATTTTTTCAGAGCTAGATGCAGAAAAAAATTATATTCAGTTTGCAACCTGATGGAGGTCAGTATAGATGGACTAATAGAGAAAGTCCCACACACTGCTAGAAGGCCAAATATTTTTTCAGAGCTAGATGCAGACAAAAAATTATTTTGAATTTGCAGCGTGATGGAGGTCAGTATAGATGGACTAATAGAACAAGTCCCACACACTGCTAGAAGGCCAAATATTTTTTCAGAGCTAGATGCAGACAAAAAATTATTTTGAATTTGCAACCTGATGTAGGTCAGTATAGATGGACTAATAGAGAAAGTCCCACACACTGCTAGAAGGCCAAATATTTTTTCAGAGCTAGATGCAGACAAAAAATTATTTTTAATTTGCAACCTGATGGAGGTCAGTATAGATGGACTAATAGAGAAAGTCCCACACACTGCTAGAAGGCCAAATATTTTTTCAGAGCTAGATGCAGAAAAAAATTATATTCAGTTTGCAACCTGATGGAGGTCAGTATAGATGGACTAATAGAACAAGTCCCACACACAGGTAGAAGCCCAAATATTTTTTCAGAGGTAGATGCAGATAAAAATTATTTTTAATTTGCAACCTGATGGAGGTCAGTATAGATGGACTAATAGAGAAAGTCCCACACACTGCTAGAAGGCCAAATATTTTTTCAGAGCTAGATGCAGACAAAAAACTATTTTGAATTTGCAGCGTGATGGAGGTCAGTATAAATGGACTAATAGAACAAGTCCCACACACTGCTAGAAGGCCAAATATTTTTTCAGAGCTAGATGCAGAAAAAAATTATATTCAGTTTGCAACCTGATGGAGGTCAGTATAGATGGACTAATAGAACAAGTCCCACACACTGCTAGAAGCCCAAATATTTTTTCAGAGCTAGATGCAGAAAAAAATTATATTCAATTTGCAACCTGATGGAGGTCAGTATAGATGGACTAATAGAATGATGCTATGCCCAAAAGATTTTACTTCACTAGGTGCAGTAAAAAAATTGGTATTCTATTCACAGGTGGTATATCTTGCAACACAGATAGGCTACTCCACTGACTAACACACTCTGCAATAGGCCAAAAAGGATTAGCTTTGCTAGATTCAGCCAAATGCTGTGAAAAAAACTTGCACAGCACTGGCACAGACCTGCCTGGCAAAAACTCATAGGAACTGATGTAACCTAGTCCTGAGAAGGACTGCAATTACAATTAGTCTTTACTCCCACAATCTATCTATTTAAGAGCACAGACCTGCCTGATAAAAGTCGTAGGAAATGCTGTAACCTAGTCCTTAAAAGGACTGCAATCACAACTATTCCCTACTCCCAAGCTATCTGTAGATTTGTGCGAAAATTGGCTTGAAATTAACAAGGTATAGCGCACACAGCAACAGCGGTGCCGTCTATCACGCAGCTGCAGCAGTGAGAAAATGGTGGCGACGGGGAAAATGGCTTGGTCTTATAGGGCAAGGACATGTGACATACACTGCCAATGACACATGCCCTTGCTTGTGTGAAAAAAAGCACTTCGCTCCGTGTGTGCGCTGCTGATAGGCTGACAGATTGCACCTCCCCACTGTAAATGTGGGAAAGAGAAAAAAAAATGGAGATCTTCAATGTTCCTGCAGAGATCCATCCCCTGCCACTCCCCCCACCCCGCTGTACACTCAAACTGCATATTAACATTAATTTTCATCATTACTGAGAAAAAATCCAGTTATGATTTTCGTGCACGAACAGTTATCGAACATAACCTCGAACAGCCGAATTTTTCTCAAATCGTTCGTGTTCGCCGAACGGATCGAACACCGCCCAAAACAGCTCGAATTTGAGATTGGCGAACAGTTCGAGTAGAACAACGCTCATCTGTAATGTGCGCGTTTTTTCAAAAGGAATAAAATTGGGAGGGAAAGGTTAGATTTTAAAAACAAAAATGCAAAAATCCAAATGACAATAGCAGCAGCCAAAATAACAGCAGAATCTGGGACCCCCAGCCAGTCTACCATGCCAGTACTTGCCCAGCCTCAAGCTGCATAGCAGCAGCGATTTGATGAGAGAAGGCACATTCAGCTTAGAATGGCCATTGCCTTGCAGATGTCACATGTGCACGTCTTTTCAAAAGGATTAAAATGGGGAGGGAAAGGTTAGATGTTAAAAACAAAAATCCAAAAATCCAAATGACAATAGCAGCAGACAAAATGTCAACAGAATTGGGGATTCCCAACCAGTCTCCCATGCCAGTACTTGCCCAGCCTCAAGCTGCTTAGCAGCTCCAATCTGATGAGGGCAGGCACATTCAGCTTAGAATGGCGGTTGACATGCAGATGTCACATGTGCGTGTCTTTTCAAAAGGAATAAAATGGGGAGGGAAAGGTTAGATTTTAAAAATAAAAATCCAAATGACAGTAGCAGCAGCCAAAATGTCAATGGAACCGGGGATTTCTAGCCATTCTCCCATGCTGGTAATTGACTGTTCTCAAGCTGCGTAGTGGCTGCAATCTTACGAGGGTAGCCACATTCAGCTTAGAATGGCCGTTGATGTACAAATGTCACATGTGCGTGTCTTCTCAAAAGGAATAAAATGGGGAGGGAAAGGTTAAATTTTAGAAACAAAAATCCAAATGACAGTAGCAGCAGCCAAAATGTCAATGGAACCAGGGTTTTCTAGCCAGTCTCCCATGCGGGTATTTGCCTGTCCTCAAGCTGTGTAGCGGCTGCGATCTAACGAGGGAAGTCACATTCAGCTTAGAATGGCCGTTGACGTGCAGATGTCACATGTGCGCATCTTTTCTAAAGGAATAAAATGGGGACAGAAAGGTTAGATTTTAAAAAAAAAATCCAAAAATCCAAATGACAATAGCAGCAGCCAAAATTTCAACGGAACCAGGGATTCCCAGCCAGTCTCCCCTACTGGTACTTGCCCAGCCTCAAGCTGCGTAGCAGCTGTGATCTGATGAGGGCAGTCACATTCAGTTTAAAATGGCCATTGACGTGCAGATGTCACATGTGCGCGTCTTTTCAAAAGGAATAAAATAGGGAGGGAAAGTTTAGATTTTAAAATCCAAATGACAATAGCAGCAGCCAAGTTGTCAACTTAACCAGGGATTCTCAGCTAGTCTCCCATGCTGGAACTTGCCCAGCCTCAAGGTGCGTAGCAGCTGTGATCTAACGAGGGGAGTCACATTCAGCATAGAATGGCCATTGACTTGCAAATGGCACATGTGCGCGTCTTTTCAAAAGGAATAAAATGGGAAGGGAATGGTTAGATTTTAAAAACAAAAATCCTAAAATCCAAATGACAATAGCAGCAGCCAAAATGTCAACTAAACCAGCGATTCCCAGCCAGTCTCCCATGCCAGTACTTGCCCGGACTCAAGCTGCGTAATGGCTGTGATCTGATGAGGGAAGGCACTTTCAGCTTAGAATGGACCTTGACATGCAGATGTCATATGTGCGCGTCTTTTCAAAAGGAATAAAATAGGAAGGGATAGGTAAGATTTTAAAAACCAAAAATCCAAATGACAGTAGCAGCAGCCAAAATGTCGACAGAAACGGGGATTCCCAGCCAGTCTCCCATGCCTGTACTTGCCTGGCCTCAAGTTGCATAGCAGCTGCAATCTGAAGAAGTGAAGGCAGATTCAGCTTAGAATGGCCGTTGACATGCTGATGTCACATGTGCGCGTCTTTTCAAAAGGAATCAAATGGGGAGGGAAAGGTTAGATTTTAAAAACAAAAATCCAAAAATCCAAATGATAATAGCAGCAGCCAAAATATCAACGGAACCAGGGATTCCAAGCCATTCTCCAATGCAGGTACTTACCCAGCCTCAAGCTGCGTAGCGGCTGTGATCTGACGAAGGCAGGCACATTCAGATTAGAATGGCTGTTGACGTGCAGATGTCACATGTGCGTGTCTTTTCAAAAGGAATAAAATGGGGAGGGAAAGGTAAGATTTTAAAAACAAAAATCCAAATGACAATAGCAGCAGCCAAAATGTCAATGGAACTGGGGACTCCCAACCAGTTTCCCATGCCGATACTTGCCCGGCCTCAAGCAGCGTATTGGCTGCGATCTGACAAAGGCAGGCACATTCAGATTAGAATGGCTGTTGACGTGCAGATGTCACATGTGCGTGTCTTTTTAAAATGAATAAAATGGGGTGGGAAAGTTTAGATTTTAAAAACAAAAATCCAAAAATCCAAATGACATTAGCAGCATCCAAAATGTCAACTTAACCGGGGATTCTCAGCCAGTCTCCCATGTCAGAACTTGCCCAGCCTCAAGCTGCGTATTGGCTGCGATCTGACAAGAGCAGGCACATTCAGCTTAGAATGGCCCTTGACTTGCTGATGTCATATGTGCACGTCTTTTCAAAAGGAATAAAATAGGAAGGGAAAGGTTAGATTTTAAAAACCAAAAAGCCAAATGACAGTAGCAGCAGCCAAAATGTCGACAGAAACGGGGATTCTCAGCCAGTCTCCCATGCCGGTACTTGCCCAGCCTCAAGCTGCGTAGATGCTGTGATTTAACGAGGGCAGGCACATTCAGCTTAGAATGGCCGTGGACATGCAAAGAACTCATGTGCACGCCTTTTCAAAAGGAATAAAATAGTGAGGGAAAGGTTAAATTTTATAAACCAAAATACAAAAATCCAAATGACAATAGCAGTAGCCAAAATGTCGACAGAAACGGGGATTCCCTGCCAGTCTCCCATGCTTGTACTTGCCCAGCCTCAAGCAGCACAGCGGCTGCGATCTGACGAGGGAAGGCACATTCAGCTTAGAATGGCTGTTGACTTGCTGATGTCACATGTGCGCGTCTTTTCAAAAGGAATCAAATGGGGAGGAAAAGGTTAGATTTTAAAAACAAAAATCCAAAAGACAATAGCAGCAGCCAAAATGTCAACTTAACTGGGTATTCTCAGTCAGCCTCCCATGCTGGTACAAGCCCAGGCTCAAGGTGCGTAGGTGCAGCAATTTAACGAGGGCAGGCACGTTCAGCTTAGAATGGCTGTTGACTTGCAAATGACTCATGTGCATGTCTTTTCAAAAGGAATAAAATGGGGAGGGAAAGGTTAGATTTTAAAAACAAAAATCCAAATGATAATAGCAGCAGCCAAAATGTCAACAGAACCGGGGATTCTCAGCCAGTCTCCGAGGCCGGTACATGCCCAGCCTCAAACTGCATAGCGGCTGCGATCTGATGAAGGCAGGCACATTCAGCTTAAAACGACCGTTGACGAGCAGATGTCACATGTGCGCATCTTTTCAAAAGGAATAAAATGGGGAGGGAAAAGTTAGATTTTAAAAACAAAAATCCAAATAACAATAGCAGCAGCCAGAATGTCAAAGTAACTGGGAACTCCCAACTAGTCTCCCATGCCAATACTTGCCCATTCTCAAGGTGCATAGCAGCTGTGATCTGACGAGGGAAGGCACATTCAGCTTAGAACGGCTGTTGACGTGCAGATGTCATATGTGCGTGTCTTTTCAAAACGAATAAAATGGGGAGGGAAAGGTTAGATTTTAAAAACAAAAATCCAAAAATCCAAATTACAATAGCAGCAGCCAAAATTTCGACTTAAACGGGGATTTTCAGCCAGTCTCCCATGCCGGTACTTGCCCAGCCTTAAAGTGCGTAGCTGCTGCGACTTAACGATGGCAGGCACATTCAGCTTAGAATGGCCGTTGACATGCAGATGTCACATGTGCGAGTCTTTTCAAAAGGAATAAAATGGGGAGGGAAAAGTTAGATTTTAAAAACAAAAATCGAAAAATCCAAAATAAAATAGCAGCAGCCAAAATGTTATCGGAACCAGGGACTCCGAGCCAGTCTTCCATGCATGTATGTGCCCAGCCTCAAGCTGCGCAGCAGCTGTGATCTGACGAGTACGGGAACATGCAGCTTATAATTGCAATTGACGTGCAGATTTCACATGTGCGCGTCTTTTCATAAGGAATAAAATGGGGAGGGAAAGGTTAAATTTTAAAAACAAAAATCCAAAAATCCAAATGACAATAGCAGCAGCCAAAATTTCAACAGAACTGGGGATTCCCAGCCAGTCTCCCATGCCAGTACTTGCCCAGCCTCAAACTGCTCAGCGGCTGCAATCTGACGAGGGTAGGAACATTCAGCTTAGAATGGCCGTTGACGAGTAGATGTCACATGTGCACGTCTTTTCAAAAGGAATAAAATCCGGAGGGAAAGGCTAGATTTTAAAAACAAAAATCCAGAAGACAATATTAGCAGCTAATATGTCAATGGAACCAGGGATTCCCAGCCAGTCTCCCATGCTGATACTTGCCCATCCTCAAGCTGCGTAGTGGCTGCAATCTGACGAGGGCAGGTATATTCAGCTTAGAATTGCGGTTGACATGCAGATGTCACATGTGCACGTCTTTTCAAAAGGAATAACATGGGGAGGGAAAAGTTAAATTTTAAAAACAAAAATCAAAATGACAATAGCAGCAACCAAAATGTCAATTGAACCGGGGACTCCCAGAAAGACTCCCATGCTGGTATTTGCCCAGCCTCAAACTGCATAGCGGCTGTCATCTAACAATTGCAGGCACATTCAGTTTAGAATAGAAGTTGACGTGCAAATGTCACATGTGCGTGTCTTTTCAAAAGGAATAAAATTGGGAGGGAAAGATTAGATTATAAAAACAAAAGTCCAAATGACAATAGCAGCAGCCAATATGTCTATGAAACCAGGAATTCCCATCCAGTCTCCCATGCCAGTACTTGCCCATCCTCAAGCTGCGTAGCTGCTACAATATGACGAGGGATGGCACTTTCAGCTTAGAATGGTAGATGATGTGAAGATCTCACATGTGCATGTCTTTTCAAAAGGAATAAAATCCGGAGGGAAAGGCTAGATTTAAAAAAAAAAAATCCAAAAGACAATATTAGCAGCCAATATGTCAATGGAACTGGGGAGTCCCAGACAGTCTCCCATGCTGGTACTTGCCCAGCCTCAAGCTGCGTAGTGGCTGCAATCTGATGAGGGCAGGCATATTCAGCTTAGAATGGCGGTTGACTTGCAGATGTCACATGTGCCCGTCTATTCAAAAGGAATAAAATGGGGAGGGAAAGTTTAGATTTTAAAAACAAAAATCCAAATGACTATAGCAACAGCCAGAATGTCAAAGTAACTGGGGATTCCCAGCCAGTCTCCCACGCCAGTACTTGCCCAGCCTCAAGCAGCATAGCAGCTATGATGTGATGAGGGCAGGCACATTCAGCTTAGAATTACCGCTGACATGCATATACCACATGTGCAGGTCTTTTCAAAAGGAATAAAATGGGGAGGGAAAGGTTAGATTTTAAAAACAAAAATCCAAATGACAATAGCAGCAGCCAATATGTCAAAGTAACTGGGGATTCCCAGCCAGTCTCCCATACCGGTAAATGCCCAGCCTCAAGCTGCAAAACGGCTGCTATCTGACAAGGGCAGGCACATTCAGCTTAGAATGGACGTCGACGTGCAGATGACACATGTGTGCATCATTTCAAAAATCCAAATGACAATAGCAGCAGCCTAAATTTCAACGGAACTGGGGATTCCCAGCCAGTCTCCCATGTGGGTACTTGCGTGCCCTCAAACTGCATAGCGGCTATGATCTGACAAAGGAAGGCACATTCAGCTTAGAATGGCCGTTGACGAGCAGATGTCATATGTGCGTGTCTTTTCAAAAGGAATAAAATCCGGAGGGAAAGGTTAGATTTTAAAAACAAAAATCCAAAAATCCAAATGACAATAGCAGCAGCCAAAATGTCAACAAAACCAGGGATTCCAAGCCATTCTCCCATGCCAGTACTTGCCTGGCCTCAAGCTGCACAGCGGCAGCGATCTGACGAAGGAAGGCACATTCAGCTTAGAATGGCCACTGACCTGCAAATGTCACATGTGCGCGTCTTTTCAACAGGAATAAAATGGGGAGGGAAAGGTTTGATTTTAAAAACAAAAATCCAAATGACAATAGCAGCAACCAAAATGTCAACGGAACTGGGGATTCCCAGCCAGTCTCCCATGCTGGTACTTACCCAGCCTCAAGCTGCGTAGATGCTGTGATGGGGTGAGGGCAGGCACATTCAGCATAGAATGGCAGTTGACGTGCAGATGTCACATGTACGCGGCTTTTCAAAAGGAATAAAATGGGGAGGGAAAGGTTAGATTTTAAAAACACAAATCCAAATGACAATAGCAGCAGCTGAAATTTTAACGGAACTGGGAATTCCCAGCCAGTCTCCCATTCCGGTACATTCAGCTTAGAATGGCAGTTGACGTACAAATGTCACATGTGTCCGTCTTTTCAAAAGGGATAAAATGGGGAGGGAAAGGATAGATTTCAAAAACAAGAATCCAAAAACCAAATGACAATAGCAGCAGCCAAAATGTCAATAGAACTGGGGATTCGCAGCCAGTCTCCCATGCCAATACTTGCCCAGCCTCAAGCTGCTTAGCAGCTGTGATCTGATGAGAGTAGGCACATTTAGCTTAGAATAGCTGTTAACATGTGAATTTCACATGTGCATGTCATTTCAAAAGGAATAAAATGGGGAGGGAAAGGTTAGATTTTAAAAACAAAAATCCAAATGACAACAGCAGCAGCCAAATTATCAGCGGAACCAAGGACTCCCAGCCAGTCTCCCATACCTGTACTTACCTGGCTTCAAGCTGCATAGCGGATGTGATCTGACAAGGGCAGGCACATTCAGCTTAGAATGGTCTCTGAAGAGCTGATGTCAAATGTGCCCATCTTTTTAAAAGGAATAAAATGGGGAGGGAAAAGTTAGATTTTAAAAACAAAAATACAAAAATCCAAATAACATTAGCAGCAGCCAAAATGTCAAAGAAACCGTGGATTCCCAGCCAGTCTCTCATGCTGGTACTTGCCCAGCCTCAAGCTGCGTAGTGGCGTGATCTGACAAGGGCAAGCACATTCAGCTTAGAATAGCCGTTGACGTGAAGATTTCAGATGTGAACGTCTTTTCAAAAGGAATAAAATGGGGAGGGAAAGGTTAGATTTTAAAACCAAAAATACAAAAATCCAAATGACAATAGCAGAAGCCAAAATGTCAATGGAACCGTGGATTCCCAGCTAGTCTCCCATGCTGGCACTTACCAGCCTCAAGCTGCGTAGTGGCGTGATCTGATGAGGGAAAGCACATTCAGCTTAGAATGGCCGTTGACGTGCAGATGTCAGATGTGCGCGTCTTTTCAAAAGGAATAAAATGGGAAGGGAAAGGTTAGATTTTCAAAACAAAAATCCAAATGACGATATCAGCAGCCAAATTGTCAATGGACCGGTGATTCCCAGCCAGTCTCTCATTCAGGTACTTGCCCAACGTCAAGCTGCGTAGTGGCTGCGATCTGACAAGGGTAGGCACATTCAGCTTAGAATGGCCTTTGACGTGCAGAAGTCACATGTGCGTGTCTTTTCAAAAGGAATAAAATGGGGAGGGAAAGGATAGATTTCAAAAACAAAAATCCAAATGACAATAGCAGCAGCCAAAATGTTAATGGAACCTGGGATTCCCAGCCAGTCTCCCATGCCAGTACTTGCCCAGCCTCAAGCTGCTTAGCAGCTGCGATCTGATGAGGGTAGGCACATTCAGCTTAGAATGGCCGTTGACGTGCAGATGTCAGATGTGCGCGTCTTTTCAAAAGGAATAAAATGGGAAGGGAAAGGTTAGATTTTCAAAACAAAAATCCAAATGACGATATCAGCAGCCAAATTGTCAATGGACCGGTGATTCCCAGCCAGTCTCTCATTCAGGTACTTGCCCAACGTCAAGCTGCGTAGTGGCTGCGATCTGACAAGGGTAGGCACATTCAGCTTAGAATGGCCTTTGACGTGCAGAAGTCACATGTGCGTGTCTTTTCAAAAGGAATAAAATGGGGAGGGAAAGAATAGATTTCAAAAACAAAAATCCAAATGACAATAGCAGCAGCCAAAATGTTAATGGAACCTGGGATTCCCAGCCAGTCTCCCATGCCAGTACTTGCCCAGCCTCAAGCTGCTTAGCAGCTGCGATCTGATGAGGGTAGGCACATTCAGCTTAGAATAGCCGTTAACGTGTGAATTTCACATGTGCATGTCTTTTCAAAAGGAATAAAATTGGGAGGGAAACGTTAGATTTTAAAAACAGAAATCCAAAAATCCAAATGACAATAACAGCAGCCAAAATGTCAACGGAACCAGGTATTCCCAGCAAGTCTCCCATGCTGCTACTTATCCAGAGTCAAGCTGCATAGCGCCTCTGATCTGACAAGGGCAGGAACATTCAGCTTAGAAAGGCCGTTGACGTGCAAATGTCACATGTGCATGTCTTTTCAAAAGGAATTAAATGGGGAGGGAAAGATTAGATTTTAAAAACAAAAATCCAAAAGTCCAAATGACAATAACAGCAGCCAAAATGTCAACGGAACTGGGGATTATCAGCCAATCTCCCATGCTGGTACATGCCCAGCCTCAAGCTGAGTAGCTGCTGTAATTTGACTATAGCAGGCAAATTCAGCTTAGAATGGCCGTTGACATGCAGATGTCACATGTGCACGTCTTTTCAAAAGGAATAAAATGGGGAGGGAAAGGTAAGATATTAAAAACAAAAATTCAAATGACAATGGCAGCAGTCAAAATGTCAATGGAAACATGGATTCCCAGCCACTCTCCCATGCCAGTACTTGGCCAGCCTCAAACAGCATAGCGGCTGCGATCTGACGAAGGCAGACACATTCAGGTTAGAATGGCTGTTGACATGTAGATGTCACATGTGCGCGTCTTTTCAAAAGGAATACAATGGGGAGGGAACGGTTAGATTTTAAAAACAAAAATTCAAAAATCCAAATGACAATAGTAGAAGAAAAAAATGTCAACGGAAAGGGGGATTCCCAGCCAGTCTCCCATGCCAATACTTACCTGGCCTCTAACTGCGTAGCGGCTGTGATTTGACGAGGGCTGGTACAGTCAGCATAAAATGACCGCTGATGTGCAGATGTCACATGTGCGCATCTTTTCAAAAGGAATAAAATGGGTAGGGGAAGGTTTGATTTTAAAAACAATTCAAATGACAATAGCAGCAGCCAAAATGTCAACGGAACAAGGGATTCCCAGCCAGTCTCCCATGCTGTTATGTGCCCAGCATCAAGCTGTGTAGCAGCTGCAAACTGATGAGAGGAGGCACATTCAGCTTAGAATGGCAGTTGATTTGCAGATGTCACATGTGCGCGTCTTTTCAAAAGGAATAAAATGGGGAGGGAACGGTTAGATTTTAAAAACAAAAATTCAAATATCCAAATGACAGTAGCAGCAGCCAAAATATCAACTGAACCGGCAATTACCAGCCACTCTCCTATGCCAGTTCTTGCCTGGCCTCAAGCTGCATAGCGGCTGTGATCTTATGAGGGCAGGCACATTCAGCTTATAATGGCCATTGAAGTGCAGATGTCACATGTGTGTGTCTTTTCAAAAGGAATAAAATGGGGAGGGAAAAGTTAGATTTTAAAAACAAAAATCCAAGTGAAAATAACAGCTGCCAAAATGTCAACTGAACAGGGGATTTCCAGCCAGTCTCCCATGCTGGTACTTGCCCAGCCTCAAGCTGCGTAGCAGCTGCAATCTGACAAGGGAAGGCACATGCAGTTTAGAATGGCCGTTGACGTGCAGATGACACATGTGCGTGTCTTTTCAAAAGGAATAAAATGGGGAGGGAAAGGTTAGATTTTAAAAACAAAAATCCAAGTGAAAATAGCAGCTGCCAAAATGTCAACTGAACTTGGGATTCCCATCCAGTCTCCCATGCCTGTACTTGCCTGGCCTCAAGCTGCACAGCAGCTGCAATCTGATAAGGGCAGGCACATTCAGCTTAGAATGGTCGCTGACATGCAGATGTCACATGTGCGAGTCTTTTCAAAACGAATAAAATGGGGAGGGAAAGGTTAGATTTAAAAAAAAAATATACAAAAATCCAAATGACAATAGCAGCAGCCAAAATGTCAACGGAACAGGGGATTCCCAGCATGTCTCCCAGGCCAGTACTTGCCTGGCCTCAAACTGCGTAGTGACTGTGATCTGACGAGGGCAGGTACATTCAGCTTAAAATAACCGTTGATGTGCAGATGTCACATGTGCGCATCTTTTCAAAAGGAATAAAATGGGGAGGGGAAGATTAGATTTAAAAAACAAAAATCCAAATGACAATAGCAGCAGCCAATATGTCAATGGAACTGGGGATTCCCAGCCAGTCTCCAATGCCAGTACTTGCCCAGCCTCAAGCTGCATAGCAGCTGTGATCTGTCAAGGGCAGGCACATTCAGCTTAGAATGGCAGGTGACATGCAGATGTCACATGTTCGCATCTTTTCAAAATGAATAAAATGGGGAGGGAAAGGTAAAATTTTAAAAACAAAAATCCAAATGACAACAGAAGCAGCCAAAATGTCAATGGAAACAGGGATTCCCGGCCAGGCTGCCATGCCGGTACTTGCCCGGCCTCAAACTGCATAGCGGCTGTGATCTGACGAGGTCAGACACATTCAGCTTAGAATGGCTGTTGACATGCAGATGTCACATGTGCGCGTCTTTTCAAAAGGAATAAAATGGGGAGGGAAAAGTTAGATTTTAAAAGCAAAAATCCAAAAATCCAAATGACAATAACAGCAGCAAAAATATCAATAGTACCAGGGATTCCCAGCCAGTCTCCCATGCCAGTACTTGCCCAACCTCAAGCTGCCTAGTAGCTGCGATCTGAAGAGGACAGGCACATTCAGCTTAGAATGTCCATTGACGTGCAAATGTCATATGTGCGCGTCTTTTCAAAAGGAATAAAATGGGGAGGGAAAAGTTAGATTTTAAAAGCAAAAATCCAAAAATCCAAATGACAATAGCAGCAGCCAAAAAGTTGACGGAACCTGTGATTCCCAGCCAGTCTCCCATGCTTGCACATGCCTTGCCTCAAACTGCACAGCAGCTGTGATCTGACGAGAGGAGGCACATTCAGCTTAGAATGGACGTTGACGCACAGATGTCACATGTGCGTGTCTTTTCCAAAGGAATAAAATGGGGAGGGAAAGTTTAGATTTTAAAACAAAAATCCAAAAATCCAAATGACAATAGCAGCAGCCAAAATGTCAACGGAACTGGGGAATCTCAGCCAATCTCAAGCAGCGAAGCGGCTGAAATCTGACAAGGGCAGGCACATTCAGCATAGAATAGCCGTTGACATGCAAATGTCACTTGTGCACGTCTTTTCAAAATGAATAAAATGGGGAGGGAAAGGTTAGATTTTAAAAACAAAAATTCAAATATCCAAATGACTATAGCAGCAACCAAAATGTCAATGGGACAGGGAGTTCCCAGCCAATCACCCATGCCAGTACTTGCCCAGCCTCAATCTGCGTAGCTGCTGCAATCTGACGAGGTAAGGCACACTCAGCTTAGAATTGCTGTTGACATGCAGATGCCTCATGTGCGCGTCTTTTCAAAACGAACAAAATGGGGAGGGAAAGGATAAATTTTCTCAACCAAAATTCGAATGACAATAGCAGCAGCCAAAAAGACAATGGGACGAGGGAATCCCAGACAGTCTCCCATGACGGTACTTGTCCAGCCTCAAGCTGCATAGCAGCTACAGTCTGACGAGGGGAGGGACATTCAGCTTAGAATGGCCGTTGACGTGCAGATATCACATGTGCGCGTCTTTTCAAAAGGAATAAAATGCGGAGGGAAAGGTTAGATTTTAAAAACAAAAATCCAAATGACAATAGCAGCAACCAAAAAGTCAACAGTACCAGAGATTCCCAGCCAGTCTCCAATGCCAGTACTTCCCCGGCCTCAAGCTGTGTAGTGGCTGCAATCTGACGAGAGCAGGCACATTCAGCTTAGAATGGACGTTGACATACAGATGTCACATGTGTGCGTCTTTTCAAAAGGAATAAAATAAGGAGAGAAAGGATAGATTTTAAAAACAAAAATCCAAATGAAAATAGCAGCAGCAAAAATGTCAACAGAACTGGGGATTTCCAGCCAGTCTCCCATGCCGGTACTTACACAGCCTCAAGCTGCGTAGTGGCTGCTAACTGACGAGGGCAGGTACATTCAGCTTAGAATGGCCAATGACAAGCAGAAGTCACATGTGCGCGTGTTTTCACACGGAATAAAATGGGGAGGGAAAGGTTAGATTTTAAAAACAAAAATCCAAATGACAATAGCAGCAGCCAAAATGTCAATGGAAGCGGGGATTCCCAGCCAGTCTTCCATGCTGATACTTGCCCAGCCTCAAGCTGCATAACAGCTGCAATCAGACAAGGGAAGGCACATTCAGCTTGGAATGGCAGATGACGTGCACATGTCACATGTGCGTGTCTTTTCAAAAGGAATAAAATGGGGAGGGAAAGGTTTGATTTTAAAAACAAAAATCCAAAAGTACAAATGACAATAGCAGCAGCCAAAATGTCAACAGAACCGCAGATTCCCCGCCAGTCTCCCATACCACTACTTGCCCAACCTCAAGCTGCGTAGCGGCTGCGTTCTGACAAGGCAGGCACATTCAGCTTAGAATGGCCATTGACGTGAATTTGTCACATGTGCGCGTTTTTTCAAAAGGAATAAAATGGGGAGGGAAAGTTTCGATTTTAAAAACAAAAATCCAAATGACAATAGCAGCAGCCAAAATGTCAACGGAATCGGGGATTCCCAGCCAGCCTCCCATGATGGTACTTGTCTGGCCTCAAGCTATGTAGTGGCTGCGATCTGAAGAGGGCAGGCACATTCAGCTTGGAATGGCCGTTGACATGCAGATGTCACATGTACGCATCTTTTCAAAAGGAATAAAATGAGGAGGGAAATGAGGAATGAAAGGAGCTGGCATCTCACTCTCTTTGAATCTTCTTTATCATGCTAAGAGGAGCAGGAAAAAGCAAAAAAATTCAGAATTGCACCTTGCAATGCGGAGAAATTACTGTTAATGCATTTACAATATTCATTGATTTTAGCCATTGAAAAACGTTTAGAAATGTTTGAAGCTACTGACTGAATGAAAGGAGCTGGCATCTCACTCTCTTAGAATCTTCTTTATCATGCTAAGAGGAGCAGGAAAAAGCAAAAAATTTCAGAATTGCACTTTGCAATGCGGAGAAATTATTGTTTGTGCAATTACATTATTCATTGATTTTTGCCATTGAAAAACATCATGTTATTCATATACCAGAAATGTTTGAAGCTACTGACTGCATGAAAAGAGCTGGCATCTCACTCACTTTGAATCTTCTTTATCATGCTAAGAGGAGCAGGAAAAAGCAAAAAATTTCAGAATTGCACCTTGCAATGCGGAGAAATTACTGTTTGTGCATTTAAAATATTCATTGATTTTTGCCATTGAAAAACGTCCAGAAATGTTTGAAGCTACTGACTGAATGAAAGGAGCTGGCATCTCACTCTCTTTGAATCTTCTTTATCATGCTAAGAGGAGCAGGAAAAAGCAAAAAATTTCAGAATTGCACATTGCAATGCGGAGAAATTACTGTTTGTGCATTTACAATATTCATTGATTTTTGCCATTGAAAAACGTCCAGAAATGTTTGAAGCTACTGACTGAATGAAAGGAGCTGGCACCTCACTCTCTTTGAATCTTCTTTATCATGCTAAGAGGAGCAGGAAAAAGCAAAAAATTTCAGAATTGCACCTTGCAATGCGGAGAAATTACTGTTTGTGCATTTACAATATTCATTGATTTTTGCCATTGAAAAATGTCCAGAAATGTTTGAAGCTCCTGACTGAATGAAAAGAGCTGGCATCTCACTCTCTTTGAATCTTCTTTATCATGTTAAGAGGAGCAGGAAAGAGCAAAAAATTTCAGAATTGCACCTTGCAATGCGGAGAAATTACTGTTTGTGCATTAACATTATTCATTGATTTTTGCCATTGAAAAACATCATGTTGTTCATATACCAGAAATGTTTGAAGCTACTGACTGAATGAAAGGAGCTGGCATCTCACTCTCTTTAAATCTTATTTATCATGCTAAGAGGAGCAGGAAAAAGCAAAAAAAATTCAGAATTGCACCTTGCAATGCGGAGAAATTACTGTTTGTGCATTCACATTATTCATTGATTTTTGCCATTGAAAAACGTCCAGAAATGTTTGAAGCTACTGACTGAATGAAAGGAGCTGGCATCTCACTCTCTTTGAATCTTCTTTATCATGCTAAGGGGAGCAGGAAAAACCAAAAAATTTCAGAATTGCACCTTGCAATGCGGAGAAATTACTGTTTGTGCATTCACATTATTCATTGATTTTTGCCATTGGAAAACATCATGTTATTCATATACCAGCAATGTTTGAAGCTACTGACTGAATGAAAAGAGCTGGCATCTCAATCTCTATGTATATTCTTTATCATGCTAAGAGGAGCAGGAAAAAGCAAAAAATTTCAGAATTGCACCTTGCAATGCGGAGAAATTACTGTTTGTGCATTTACAATATTCATTGATTTTTGCCATTGAAAAACGTCCAGAAATGTTTGGAGCTACTGACTGAATGAAAAGAGCTGGCATCTCAGACTCTTTGAATCTTCTTTATCATGCTAAGAGGAGCAGGAAAAAGCAAAAAATTTCAGAATTGCACCTTGCAATGCGGAGAAATTACTGTTTGTGCATTCACATTATTCATTGATTTTTGCCATTGAAAAACATCATGTTGTTCATAAACCAAAAATGTTTGAAACTACTGACTTAATGAAAGGAGCTGGCATCTCACTCTCTTTGAATCTTCTTTGTCATGCTAAGAGGAGCAGGAAAAAGCAAAAAATTTCAGAATTGCACCTTGCAATGCGGAGAAATTACTGTTTGTGCATTCACATTATTCATTGATTTTTGCCATTGAAAAACGCCCAGAAATGTTTGAAGCTACTGACGGAATGAAAGGAGCTGGCATCTCACTCTCTTTGAATCTTCTTTATCATGCTAAGAGGAGCAGGAAAAAGCAAAAAATTTCAGAATTGCACCTTGCAATGCGGAGAAATTACTGTTTGTGCATTTACAATATTCATTGATTTTTGCCATTGAAAAACGTCCAGAAATGTTTGAAGCTACTGACTGAATGAAAAGAGCTGGCATCTCACTCTCTTTGAGTCTTCTTTATCATGCTAAGAGGAGCAGGAAAAAGCAAAAAATTTCAGAATTGCACCTTGCAATGCGGAGAAATTACTGTTTGTGCATTCACATTATTCATTGATTTTTGCCATTGAAAAACATCATGTTGTTCATAAACCAGAAATGTTTGAAGCTACTGACTGAATGAAAGGAGCTGGCATCTCACTCTCTTTGAATCTTCTTTATCATGCTAAGAGGAGCAGGAAAAAGCAAAAAATTTCAGAATTGCACCTTGCAATGCGGAGAAATCAATGTTTGTGCATTTACAATATTCATTGATTTTTGCCATTGAAAAACGTCCAGAAATGTTTGAAGCTACTGACTGAATGAAAGGAGCTGGCATCTCACTCTCTTTTATTCTTCTTTATCATGCTAAGAGGAGCAGGAAAAAGCAAAAAATTTCAGAATTGCACCTTGCAATGCGGAGAAATTACTGTTTGTGCATTCACATTATTCATTGATTTTTGCCATTGAAAAACATCATGTTATTCATATACCAGAAATGTTTGAAGCTACTGACTGATTGAAAAGAGCTGGCATCTCACTCTCTTTGAATCTTCTTTATCATGCTAAGAGGAGCAGGAAAAAGCAAAAAATTTCAGAATTGCACCTTGCAATGCGGAGAAATTACTGTTTGTGCATTTACAATATTCATTGATTTTTGCCATTGAAAAACGTCCAGAAATGTTTGAAGCTACTGACTGAATGAAAAGAGCTGGCATCTCACTCTCTTTGAATCTTCTTTTTCATGCTAAGAGTAGCAGGAAAAAGCAAAAAATTTCAGAATTGCACCTTGCAATGCGGAGAAATTACTGTTTGTGCTTTCACAATATTCATTGATTTTTGCCATTGAAAAACGTCCAGAAATGTTTGAAGCTACTGACTGAATGAAAGGAGCTGGCATCTCACTCTCTTTGAATCTTCTTTATCATGCTAAGAGGAGCAGGAAAAAGCAAAAAATTTCAGAATTGCACCTTGCAATGCGGAGAAATTACTGTTTGTGCATTCACAATATTCATTGATTTTTGCCATTGAAAAACGTCCAGAAATGTTTGAAGCTACTGACTGAATGAAAGGAGCTGGCATCTCACTCTCTTTGAATCTTCTTTATCATGGTAAGAGGAGCAGGAAAAAGCAAAAAATTTCAGAATTGCACCTTGCAATGCGGAGAAATTACTGTTTGTGCATTCACAATATTCATTGATTTTTGCCATTGAAAAACGTCCAGAAATGTTTGAAGCTACTGACTGAATGAAAGGAGCTGGCATCTCACTCTCTTTGAATCTTCTTTATCATGGTAAGAGGAGCAGGAAAAAGCAAAAAATTTCAGAATTGCACCTTGCAATGCGGAGAAATTACTGTTTGTGCATTTACAATATTTATTGATTTTTGCCATTGAAAAACGTCCAGAAATGTTTGAAGCTACTGACTGAATGAAAAGAGCTGGCATCTCACTCTCTTTGAATCTTCTTTATCATGCTAAGAGGAGCAGGAAAAAGCAAAAAATTTCAGAATTGCACCTTGCAATGCGGAGAAATTACTGTTTGTGCATTCACATTATTCATTGATTTTTGCCATTGAAAAACATCATGTTATTCATATACCAGAAATGTTTGAAGCTACTGACTGAATGAAAAGAGCTGGCATCTCACTCTCTTTGAATCTTCTTTATCATGCTAAGAGGAGCAGGAAAAAGCAAAAAATTTCAGAATTGCACCTTGCAATGCGGAGAAATTACTGTTTGTGCATTCACATTATTCATTGATTTTTGCCATTGAAAAACGTCCAGAAATGTTTAAAGCTACTGACGGAATGAAAGGAGCTGGCATCTCACTCACCTTGAATTTTCTTTATCATGCTAAGAGGAGCAGGAAAAAGCAAAAAATTTCAGAATTGCACCTTGCAATGCGGAGAAATTACTGTTTGTGCATTTACAATATTCATTGATTTTTGCCATTGAAAAACGTCCAGAAATGTTTGAAGCTCCTGACTGAATGAAAAGAGCTGGCATCTCAGACTCTTTGAATCTTCTTTATCATGCTAAGAGGAGCAGGAAAAAGCAAAAAATTTCAGAATTGCACCTTGCAATGCGGAGAAATTACTGTTTGTGCATTCACATTATTCATTGATTTTTGACATTGAAAAACATCATGTTGTTCATAAACCAGAAATGTTTGAAGCTACTGACTGAATGAAAGGAGCTGGCATCTCACTCTCTTTGAATCTTCTTTATCATGCTAAGAGGAGCAGGAAAAAGCAAAAAATTTCAGAATTGCACCTTGCAATGCGGAGAAATTACTGTTTGTGCATTCACATTATTCGTTGATTTTTGCCATTGAAAAACGTCCAGAAATGTTTGAAGCTACTGACGGAATGAAAGGAGCTGGCATCTCACTCTCTTTGAATCTTCTTTATCATGCTAAGAGGAGCAGGAAAAAGCAAAAAATTTCAGAATTGCACCTTGCAATGCGGAGAAATTACTGTTTGTGCATTTACAATATTCATTGATTTTTGCCATTGAAAAACGTCCAGAAATGTTTGAAGCTACTGACTGAATGAAAAGAGCTGGCATCTCACTCTCTTTGAATCTTCTTTATCATGCTAAGAGGAGCAGGAAAAAGCAAAAAATTTCAGAATTGCACCTTGCAATGCGGAGAAATTACTGTTTGTGCATTCACATTATTCATTGATTTTTGCCATTGAAAAACATCATGTTGTTCATAAACCAGAAATGTTTGAAGCTACTGACTGAATGAAAAGAGCTGGCATCTCAATCTCTTTGAATCTTCTTTTTCATGCTAAGAGTAGCAGGAAAAAGCAAAAAATTTCAGAATTGCACCTTGCAATGCGGAGAAATTACTGTTTGTGCATTCACAATATTCATTGATTTTTGCCATTGAAAAACGTCCAGAAATGTTTGAAGCTACTGACTGAATGAAAGGAGCTGGCATCTCACTCTCTTTGAATCTTCTTTATCATGCTAAGAGGAGCAGGAAAAAGCAAAAAATTTCAGAATTGCACCTTGCAATGCGGAGAAATTACTGTTTGTGCATTCACAATATTCATTGATTTTTGCCATTGAAAAACGTCCAGAAATGTTTGAAGCTACTGACTGAATGAAAGGAGCTGGCATCTCACTCTCTTTGAATCTTCTTTATCATGGTAAGAGGAGCAGGAAAAAGCAAAAAATTTCAGAATTGCACCTTGCAATGCGGAGAAATTACTGTTTGTGCATTCACAATTTTCATTGATTTTTGCCATTGAAAAACGTCCAGAAATGTTTGAAGCTACTGACTGAATGAAAGGAGCTGGCATCTCACTCTCTTTGAATCTTCTTTATCATGGTAAGAGGAGCAGGAAAAAGCAAAAAATTTCAGAATTGCACCTTGCAATGCGGAGAAATTGCTGTTTGTGCATTTACAATATTTATTGATTTTTGCCATTGAAAAACGTCCAGAAATGTTTGAAGCTACTGACTGAATGAAAAGAGCTGGCATCTCACTCTCTTTGAATCTTCTTTATCATGCTAAGAGGAGCAGGAAAAAGCAAAAAATTTCAGAATTGCACCTTGCAATGCGGAGAAATTACTGTTTGTGCATTCACATTATTCATTGATTTTTGCCATTGAAAAACATCATGTTATTCATATACCAGAAATGTTTGAAGCTACTGACTGAATGAAAAGAGCTGGCATCTCACTCTCTTTGAATCTTCTTTATCATGCTAAGAGGAGCAGGAAAAAGCAAAAAATTTCAGAATTGCACCTTGCAATGCGGAGAAATTACTGTTTGTGCATTCACATTATTCATTGATTTTTGCCATTGAAAAACGTCCAGAAATGTTTAAAGCTACTGACGGAATGAAAGGAGCTGGCATCTCACTCACCTTGAATCTTCTTTATCATGCTAAGAGGAGCAGGAAAAAGCAAAAAATTTCAGAATTGCACCTTGCAATGCGGAGAAATTACTGTTTGTGCATTTACAATATTCATTGATTTTTGCCATTGAAAAACGTCCAGAAATGTTTGAAGCTACTGACTGAATGAAAAGAGCTGGCATCTCAGACTCTTTGAATCTTCTTTATCATGCTAAGAGGAGCAGGAAAAAGCAAAAAATTTCAGAATTGCACCTTGCAATGCGGAGAAATTACTGTTTGTGCATTCACATTATTCATTGATTTTTGACATTGAAAAACATCATGTTGTTCATAAACCAGAAATGTTTGAAGCTACTGACTGAATGAAAGGAGCTGGCATCTCACTCTCTTTGAATCTTCTTTATCATGCTAAGAGGAGCAGGAAAAAGCAAAAAATTTCAGAATTGCACCTTGCAATGCGGAGAAATTACTGTTTGTGCATTCACATTATTCGTTGATTTTTGCCATTGAAAAACGTCCAGAAATGTTTGAAGCTACTGACGGAATGAAAGGAGCTGGCATCTCACTCTCTTTGAATCTTCTTTATCATGCTAAGAGGAGCAGGAAAAAGCAAAAAATTTCAGAATTGCACCTTGCAATGCGGAGAAATTACTGTTTGTGCATTTACAATATTCATTGATTTTTGCCATTGAAAAACGTCCAGAAATGTTTGAAGCTACTGACTGAATGAAAAGAGCTGGCATCTCACTCTCTTTGAATCTTCTTTATCATGCTAAGAGGAGCAGGAAAAAGCAAAAAATTTCAGAATTGCACCTTGCAATGCGGAGAAATTACTGTTTGTGCATTCACATTATTCATTGATTTTTGCCATTGAAAAACATCATGTTGTTCATAAACCAGAAATGTTTGAAGCTACTGACTGAATGAAAGGAGCTGGCATCTCACTCTCTTTGAATCTTCTTTATCATGCTAAGAGGAGCAGGAAAAAGCAAAAAAATTCAGAATTGCACCTTGCAATGCGGAGAAATCAATGTTTATGCATTTACAATATTCATTGATTTTTGCCATTGAAA
Source organism: Phyllobates terribilis (assembly GCF_046119375.1). Taxonomy (NCBI): domain Eukaryota; kingdom Metazoa; phylum Chordata; class Amphibia; order Anura; family Dendrobatidae; genus Phyllobates; species Phyllobates terribilis. The sequence goes on from NW_027362792.1 coordinate 8,912,297, forward strand.
AACGTCCAGAAATGTTTGAAGCTACTGACTGAATGAAAGGAGCTGGCATCTCACTCTCTTTTATTCTTCTTTATCATGGTAAGAGGAGCAGGAAAAAGCAAAAAATTTCAGAATTGCACCTTGCAATGCGGAGAAATTACTGTTTGTGCATTCACAATATTCATTGATTTTTGCCATTGAAAAACGTCCAGAAATGTTTGAAGCTACTGACTGAATGAAAGGAGCTGGCATCTCACTCTCTTTGAATCTTCTTTATCATGGTAAGAGGAGCAGGAAAAAGCAAAAAATTTCAGAATTGCACCTTGCAATGCGGAGGAATTACTGTTTGTGCATTCACATTATTCATTGATTTTTGCCATTGAAAAACGTCCAGAAATGTTTGAAGCTACTGACTGAATAAAAGGAGCTGGCATCTCACTCTCTTTGAATCTTCTTTATCATGCTAAGCGGTGCAGGAAAAAAGCAAAAGATTTCAGAATTGCACCTTGCAATGCGGAGAAATTACTGTTTGTGCATTCACATTATTCATTGATTTTTGCCATTGAAAAACATCATGTTATTCATATACCAGAAATGTTTGAAGCTACTGACTGAATGAAGAGAGCTGGCATCTCACTCTCTTTGTATCTTCTTTATCATGCTAAGAGGAGCAGGAAAAAGCAAAAAATTTCAGAATTGCACCTTGCAATGCGGAGAAATTACTGTTTGTGCATTTACAATATTCATTGATTTTTGCAATTGAAAAACGTCCAGAAATGTTTGAAGCTACTGACTGAATGAAAAGAGCTGGCATCTCACTCTCTTTGAATCTTCTTTATCATGCTAAGAGGAGCAGGAAAAAGCAAAAAATTTCAGAATTGCACCTTGCAATGCGGAGAAATTACTGTTTGTGCATTCACATTATTCATTGATTTTTGCCATTGAAAAACGTCCAGAAATGTTTAAAGCTACTGACGGAATGAAAGGAGCTGGCATCTCACTCTCTTTGAATCTTCTTTAACATGCTAAGAGGAGCAAGAAAAAGCAAAAAATTTCAGAATTGCACCTTGCAATGCGGAGAAATTACTGTTTGTGCATTTACAATATTCATTGATTTTTGCCATTGAAAAACGTCCAGAAATGTTTGAAGCTACTGACTGAATGAAAAGAGCTGGCATCTCACTCTCTTTGAATCTTCTTTATCATGCTAAGAGGAGCAGGAAAAAGCAAAAAATTTCAGAATTGCACCTTGCAATGCGGAGAAATTACTGTTTGTGCATTCACATTATTCATTGATTTTTGCCATTGAAAAACATCATGTTATTCATATACCAGAAATGTTTGAAGCTACTGACTGAATGAAAAGAGCTGGCATCTCACTCTCTTTGAATCTTCTTTATCATGCTAAGAGGAGCAGGAAAAAGCAAAAAATTTCAGAATTGCACCTTGCAATGCGGAGAAATTACTGTTTGTGCATTCACATTATTCATTGATTTTTGCCATTGAAAAACGTCCAGAAATGTTTAAAGCTACTGACGGAATGAAAGGAGCTGGCATCTCACTCACCTTGAATCTTCTTTATCATGCTAAGAGGAGCAGGAAAAAGCAAAAAATTTCAGAATTGCACCTTGCAATGCGGAGAAATTACTGTTTGTGCATTTACAATATTCATTGATTTTTGCCATTGAAAAACGTCCAGAAATGTTTGAAGCTACTGACTGAATGAAAAGAGCTGGCATCTCAGACTCTTTGAATCTTCTTTATCATGCTAAGTGGAGCAGGAAAAAGCAAAAAATTTCAGAATTGCACCTTGCAATGCGGAGAAATTACTGTTTGTGCATTCACATTATTCATTGATTTTTGACATTGAAAAACATCATGTTGTTCATAAACCAGAAATGTTTGAAGCTACTGACTGAATGAAAGGAGCTGGCATCTCACTCTCTTTGAATCTTCTTTATCATGCTAAGAGGAGCAGGAAAAAGCAAAAAATTTCAGAATTGCACCTTGCAATGCGGAGAAATTACTGTTTGTGCATTCACATTATTCGTTGATTTTTGCCATTGAAAAACGTCCAGAAATGTTTGAAGCTACTGACGGAATGAAAGGAGCTGGCATCTCACTCTCTTTGAATCTTCTTTATCATGCTAAGAGGAGCAGGAAAAAGCAAAAAATTTCAGAATTGCACCTTGCAATGCGGAGAAATTACTGTTTGTGCATTTACAATATTCATTGATTTTTGCCATTGAAAAACGTCCAGAAATGTTTGAAGCTACTGACTGAATGAAAAGAGCTGGCATCTCACTCTCTTTGAATCTTCTTTATCATGCTAAGAGGAGCAGGAAAAAGCAAAAAATTTCAGAATTGCACCTTGCAATGCGGAGAAATTACTGTTTGTGCATTCACATTATTCATTGATTTTTGCCATTGAAAAACATCATGTTATTCATATACCAGAAATGTTTGAAGCTACTGACTGATTGAAAAGAGCTGGCATCTCACTCTCTTTGAATCTTCTTTATCATGCTAAGAGGAGCAGGAAAAAGCAAAAAATTTCAGAATTGCACCTTGCAATGCGGAGAAATTACTGTTTGTGCATTTACAATATTCATTGATTTTTGCCATTGAAAAACGTCCAGAAATGTTTGAAGCTACTGACTGAATGAAAAGAGCTGGCATCTCACTCTCTTTGAATATTCTTTTTCATGCTAAGAGTAGCAGGAAAAAGCAAAAAATTTCAGAATTGCACCTTGCAATGCGGAGAAATTACTGTTTGTGCATTCACAATATTCATTGATTTTTGCCATTGAAAAACGTCCAGAAATGTTTGAAGCTACTGACTGAATGAAAGGAGCTGGCATCTCACTCTCTTTGAATCTTCTTTATCATGCTAAGAGGAGCAGGAAAAAGCAAAAAATTTCAGAATTGCACCTTGCAATGCGGAGGAATTACTGTTTGTGCATTCACATTATTCATTGATTTTTGCCATTGAAAAACGTCCAGAAATGTTTGAAGCTACTGACTGAATAAAAGGAGCTGGCATCTCACTCTCTTTGAATCTTCTTTATCATGCTAAGAGGTGCAGGAAAAAAGCAAAAGATTTCAGAATTGCACCTTGCAATGCCTAGAAATTACTGTTTGTGCATTTACAATATTCATTGATTTTTGCCATTGAAAAACGTCCAGAAATGTTTGAAGCTACTGACTGAATGAAAAGAGCTGGCATCTCACTCTCTTTGATTCTTCTTTATCATGCTAAGAGGAGCAGGAAAAAGCAAAAAATTTCAGAATTGCACCTTGCAATGCGGAGAAATTAATGTTTGTGCATTCACATTATTCATTGATTTTTGCCATTGAAAAACATCATGTTATTCATATACCAGAAATGTTTGAAGCTACTGACTGAATGAAAAGAGCTGGCATCTCACTCTCTTTGAATCTTCTTTATCATGCTAAGAGGAGCAGGAAAAAGCAAAAAATTTCAGAATTGCACCTTGCAATGCGGAGAAATTACTGTTTGTGCATTCACATTATTCATTGATTTTTGCCATTGAAAAACGTCCAGAAATGTTTAAAGCTACTGACGGAATGAAAGGAGCTGGCATCTCACTCACCTTGAATCTTCTTTATCATGCTAAGAGGAGCAGGAAAAAGCAAAAAATTTCAGAATTGCACCTTGCAATGCGGAGAAATTACTGTTTGTGCATTTACAATATTCATTGATTTTTGCCATTGAAAAACGTCCAGAAATGTTTGAAGCTACTGACTGAATGAAAAGAGCTGGCATCTCACTCTCTTTGAATCTTCTTAATCATGCTAAGAGGAGCAGGAAAAAGCAAAAAATTTCAGAATTGCACCTTGCAATGCGGAGAAATTACTGTTTGTGCATTCACATTATTCATTGATTTTTGCCATTGAAAAACATCATGTTGTTCATATACCAGAAATGTTTGAAGCTACTGACTGAATGAAAGGAGCTGGCATCTCACTCTCTTTGAATCTTCTTTATCATGCTAACAGGAGCAGGAAAAAGCAAAAAATTTCAGAATTGCACCTTGCAATGCGGAGAAATTACTGATTGTGCATTCACATTATTCATTGATTTTTGCCATTGAAAAACATCATGTTATTCATATACCAGAAATGTTTGAAGCTACTGACTGAATGAAAAGAGCTGGCATCTCACTCTCTTTGAATCTTCTTTATCATGCTAAGACGAGCAGGAAAAAGCAAAAAATTTCAGAATTGCACCTTGCAATGCGGAGAAATTACTGTTTGTGCATTCACATTATTCATTGATTTTTGCCATTGAAAAACATCATGTTGTTCATATACCAGAAATGTTTGAAGCTACTGACGGAATGAAAGGAGCTGGCATCTCATTCTCTTTGAATCTTCTTTATCATGCTAAGAGGAGCAGGAAAAAGCAAAAAATTACAGAATTGCACCTTGCAATGCGGAGAAATTACTGTTTGTGCATTCACATTATTCATTGATTTTTGCCATTGAAAAACATCATGTTATTCATATACCAGAAATGTTTGAAGCTACTGACTGAATGAAAAGAGCTGGCATCTCACTCTCTTTGAATCTTCTTTATCATGCTAACAGGAGCAGGAAAAAGCAAAAAATTACAGAATTGCACCTTGCAATGCGGAGAAATTACTGTTTGTGCATTTACAATATTCATTGATTTTTGCCATTGAAAAACGTCCAGAAATGTTTGAAGCTACTGACTGAATGAAAAGAGCTGGCATCTCACTCTCTTTGAATCTTCTTTATCATGCTAAGAGGAGCAGGAAAAAGCAAAAAATTTCAGAATTGCACCTTGCAATGGGGAGAAATTACTGTTTGTGCATTCACATTATTCATTGATTTTTGCCATTGAAAAATGTCCAGAAATGTTTGAAGCTACTGACTGAATGAAAGGAGCTGGCATCTCACTCTCTTTGAATCTTCTTTATCATGCTAAGAGGAGCAGGAAAAAGCAAAAAATTTCAGAATTGCACCTTGCAATGCGGAGAAATTACTGTTTGTGCATTCACATTATTCATTGATTTTTGCCATTGAAAAACATCATGTTATTCATATACCAGAAATGTTTGAAGCTACTGACTGAATGAAAAGAGCTGGCATCTCACTCTCTTTGTATCTTCTTTATCATGCTAAGAGGAGCAGGAAAAAGCAAAAAATTTCAGAATTGCACCTTGCAATGCTCAGAAATTACTGTTTGTGCATTTACAATATTCATTGATTTTTGCCATTGAAAAACGTCCAGAAATGTTTGAAGCTACAGACTGAATGAAAAGAGCTGGCATCTCACTCTCTTTGAATCTTCTTTATCATGCTAAGAGGAGCAGGAAAAAGCAAAAAATTTCAGAATTGCACCTTGCAATGCGGAGAAATTACTGTTTGTGCATTCACATTATTCATTGATTTTTGCCATTGAAAAACATCATGTTGTTCATATACCAAAATGTTTGAAGCTACTGACTGAATGAAAGGAGCTGGCATCTCACTCTCTTTGAATCTTCTTTATCATGCTAAGAGGAGCAGGAAAAAGCAAAAAATTTCAGAATTGCACCTTGCAATGCGGAGAAATCAATGTTTGTGCATTTACAATACTCATTGATTTTTGCCACTGAAAAACGTCCAGAAATGTTTGAAGCTACTGACTGAATGAAAGGAGCTGGCATCTTACTCTCTTTGAAGCTTCTTTATCATGCTAAGAGGAGCAGGAAAAAGCAAAAAATTTCAGAATTGCACCTTGCAATGCGGAGAAATTACTGTTTGTGCATTCACATTATTCATTGATTTTTGCCATTGAAAAACATCATGTTGTTCATATACCAGAAATGTTTGAAGCTACTGACTGAATGAAAGGAGCTGGCATCTCACTCTCTTTGAATCTTCTTTATCATGCTAAGAGGAGCAGGAAAAAGCAAAAAATTTCAGAATTGCACCTTGCAATGCGGAGAAATTACTGTTTGTGCATTCACATTATTCATTGATTTTTGCCATTGAAAAACGTCCAGAAATGTTTGAAGCTACTGACTGAATGAAAGGAGGTGGCATCTCACTCTCTTTGAATCTTCTTAATCATGCTAAGAGGAGCAGGAAAAAGCAAAAAAATTCAGAATTGCACCTTGCAATGCGGAGAAATTACTGTTTGTGCATTTACAATATTCATTGATTTTTGAAAATTGAAAAACGTCCAGAAATATTTGAAGCTACTGACTGAATGAAAAGAGCTGGCATCTCACTCTCTTTGAATCTTCTTTATCATGCTAAGAGGAGCAGGAAAAAGCAAAAAATTTCAGAATTGCACCTTGCAATGCGGAGAAATTACTGTTTGTGCATTCACATTATTCATTGATTTTTGCCATTGAAAAACGTCCAGAAATGTTTGAAGCTACTGACTGAATGAAAGGAGCTGGCATCTCACTCTCTTTGAATCTTCTTTATCATGCTAAGAGGAGCAGGAAAAAGCAAAAAATTCAGAATTGCACCTTGCAATGCGGAGAAATTACTGTTTGTGCATTCACATTATTCATTGATTTTTGCCATTGAAAAACATCATGTTATTCATATACCAGAAATGTTTGAAGCTACTGACTGAATGAAAAGAGCTGGCATCTCACTCTCTTTGAATCTTCTTTATCATGCTAAGAGGAGCAGGAAAAAGCAAAAAATTTCAGAATTGCACCTTGCAATGCGGAGAAATTACTGTTTGTGCATTTACAATATTCATTGATTTTTGCCATTGAAAAACGTCCAGAAATGTTTGAAGCTACTGACTGAATGAAAAGAGCTGGCATCTCACTCTCTTTGAATATTCTTTTTCATGCTAAGAGTAGCAGGAAAAAGCAAAAAATTTCAGAATTGCACCTTGCAATGCGGAGAAATTACTGTTTGTGCATTCACAATATTCATTGATTTTTGCCATTGAAAAACGTCCAGAAATGTTTGAAGCTACTGACTGAATGAAAGGAGCTGGCATCTCACTCTCTTTGAATCTTCTTTATCATGCTAAGAGGAGCAGGAAAAAGCAAAAAATTTCAGAATTGCACCTTGCAATGCGGAGGAATTACTGTTTGTGCATTCACATTATTCATTGATTTTTGCCATTGAAAAACGTCCAGAAATGTTTGAAGCTACTGACTGAATAAAAGGAGCTGGCATCTCACTCTCTTTGAATCTTCTTTATCATGCTAAGAGGTGCAGGAAAAAAGCAAAAGATTTCAGAATTGCACCTTGCAATGCCTAGAAATTACTGTTTGTGCATTTACAATATTCATTGATTTTTGCCATTGAAAAACGTCCAGAAATGTTTGAAGCTACTGACTGAATGAAAAGAGCTGGCATCTCACTCTCTTTGATTCTTCTTTATCATGCTAAGAGGAGCAGGAAAAAGCAAAAAATTTCAGAATTGCACCTTGCAATGCGGAGAAATTAATGTTTGTGCATTCACATTATTCATTGATTTTTGCCATTGAAAAACATCATGTTATTCATATACCAGAAATGTTTGAAGCTACTGACTGAATGAAAAGAGCTGGCATCTCACTCTCTTTGAATCTTCTTTATCATGCTAAGAGGAGCAGGAAAAAGCAAAAAATTTCAGAATTGCACCTTGCAATGCGGAGAAATTACTGTTTGTGCATTCACATTATTCATTGATTTTTGCCATTGAAAAACGTCCAGAAATGTTTAAAGCTACTGACGGAATGAAAGGAGCTGGCATCTCACTCACCTTGAATCTTCTTTATCATGCTAAGAGGAGCAGGAAAAAGCAAAAAATTTCAGAATTGCACCTTGCAATGCGGAGAAATTACTGTTTGTGCATTTACAATATTCATTGATTTTTGCCATTGAAAAACGTCCAGAAATGTTTGAAGCTACTGACTGAATGAAAAGAGCTGGCATCTCACTCTCTTTGAATCTTCTTAATCATGCTAAGAGGAGCAGGAAAAAGCAAAAAATTTCAGAATTGCACCTTGCAATGCGGAGAAATTACTGTTTGTGCATTCACATTATTCATTGATTTTTGCCATTGAAAAACATCATGTTGTTCATATACCAGAAATGTTTGAAGCTACTGACTGAATGAAAGGAGCTGGCATCTCACTCTCTTTGAATCTTCTTTATCATGCTAACAGGAGCAGGAAAAAGCAAAAAATTTCAGAATTGCACCTTGCAATGCGGAGAAATTACTGATTGTGCATTCACATTATTCATTGATTTTTGCCATTGAAAAACATCATGTTATTCATATACCAGAAATGTTTGAAGCTACTGACTGAATGAAAAGAGCTGGCATCTCACTCTCTTTGAATCTTCTTTATCATGCTAAGACGAGCAGGAAAAAGCAAAAAATTTCAGAATTGCACCTTGCAATGCGGAGAAATTACTGTTTGTGCATTCACATTATTCATTGATTTTTGCCATTGAAAAACATCATGTTGTTCATATACCAGAAATGTTTGAAGCTACTGACGGAATGAAAGGAGCTGGCATCTCATTCTCTTTGAATCTTCTTTATCATGCTAAGAGGAGCAGGAAAAAGCAAAAAATTACAGAATTGCACCTTGCAATGCGGAGAAATTACTGTTTGTGCATTCACATTATTCATTGATTTTTGCCATTGAAAAACATCATGTTATTCATATACCAGAAATGTTTGAAGCTACTGACTGAATGAAAAGAGCTGGCATCTCACTCTCTTTGAATCTTCTTTATCATGCTAACAGGAGCAGGAAAAAGCAAAAAATTACAGAATTGCACCTTGCAATGCGGAGAAATTACTGTTTGTGCATTTACAATATTCATTGATTTTTGCCATTGAAAAACGTCCAGAAATGTTTGAAGCTACTGACTGAATGAAAAGAGCTGGCATCTCACTCTCTTTGAATCTTCTTTATCATGCTAAGAGGAGCAGGAAAAAGCAAAAAATATCAGAATTGCACCTTGCAATGGGGAGAAATTACTGTTTGTGCATTCACATTATTCATTGATTTTTGCCATTGAAAAATGTCCAGAAATGTTTGAAGCTACTGACTGAATGAAAGGAGCTGGCATCTCACTCTCTTTGAATCTTCTTTATCATGCTAAGAGGAGCAGGAAAAAGCAAAAAATTTCAGAATTGCACCTTGCAATGCGGAGAAATTACTGTTTGTGCATTCACATTATTCATTGATTTTTGCCATTGAAAAACATCATGTTATTCATATACCAGAAATGTTTGAAGCTACTGACTGAATGAAAAGAGCTGGCATCTCACTCTCTTTGTATCTTCTTTATCATGCTAAGAGGAGCAGGAAAAAGCAAAAAATTTCAGAATTGCACCTTGCAATGCTCAGAAATTACTGTTTGTGCATTTACAATATTCATTGATTTTTGCCATTGAAAAACGTCCAGAAATGTTTGAAGCTACAGACTGAATGAAAAGAGCTGGCATCTCACTCTCTTTGAATCTTCTTTATCATGCTAAGAGGAGCAGGAAAAAGCAAAAAATTTCAGAATTGCACCTTGCAATGCGGAGAAATTACTGTTTGTGCATTCACATTATTCATTGATTTTTGCCATTGAAAAACATCATGTTGTTCATATACCAAAATGTTTGAAGCTACTGACTGAATGAAAGGAGCTGGCATCTCACTCTCTTTGAATCTTCTTTATCATGCTAAGAGGAGCAGGAAAAAGCAAAAAATTTCAGAATTGCACCTTGCAATGCGGAGAAATCAATGTTTGTGCATTTACAATACTCATTGATTTTTGCCACTGAAAAACGTCCAGAAATGTTTGAAGCTACTGACTGAATGAAAGGAGCTGGCATCTTACTCTCTTTGAAGCTTCTTTATCATGCTAAGAGGAGCAGGAAAAAGCAAAAAATTTCAGAATTGCACCTTGCAATGCGGAGAAATTACTGTTTGTGCATTCACATTATTCATTGATTTTTGCCATTGAAAAACATCATGTTGTTCATATACCAGAAATGTTTGAAGCTACTGACTGAATGAAAGGAGCTGGCATCTCACTCTCTTTGAATCTTCTTTATCATGCTAAGAGGAGCAGGAAAAAGCAAAAAATTTCAGAATTGCACCTTGCAATGCGGAGAAATTACTGTTTGTGCATTCACATTATTCATTGATTTTTGCCATTGAAAAACGTCCAGAAATGTTTGAAGCTACTGACTGAATGAAAGGAGGTGGCATCTCACTCTCTTTGAATCTTCTTAATCATGCTAAGAGGAGCAGGAAAAAGCAAAAAAATTCAGAATTGCACCTTGCAATGCGGAGAAATTACTGTTTGTGCATTTACAATATTCATTGATTTTTGAAAATTGAAAAACGTCCAGAAATATTTGAAGCTACTGACTGAATGAAAAGAGCTGGCATCTCACTCTCTTTGAATCTTCTTTATCATGCTAAGAGGAGCAGGAAAAAGCAAAAAATTTCAGAATTGCACCTTGCAATGCGGAGAAATTACTGTTTGTGCATTCACATTATTCATTGATTTTTGCCATTGAAAAACGTCCAGAAATGTTTGAAGCTACTGACTGAATGAAAGGAGCTGGCATCTCACTCTCTTTGAATCTTCTTTATCATGCTAAGAGGAGCAGGAAAAAGCAAAAAATTCAGAATTGCACCTTGCAATGCGGAGAAATTACTGTTTGTGCATTCACATTATTCATTGATTTTTGCCATTGAAAAACATCATGTTATTCATATACCAGAAATGTTTGAAGCTACTGACTGAATGAAAAGAGCTGGCATCTCACTCTCTTTGTATCTTCTTTATCATGCTAAGAGGAGCAGGAAAAAGCAAAAAATTTCAGAATTGCACCTTGCAATGCGGAGAAATTACTGTTTGTGCATTTACAATATTCATTGATTTTTGACATTGAAAAACGTCCAGAAATGTTTGAAGCTACTGACTGAATGAAAGGAGCTGGCATCTCACTCTCTTTGAATCTTCTTTATCATGCTAAGAGGAGCAGGAAAAAGCAAAAAATTTCAGAATTGCAACTTGCAATGCGGAGAAATTACTGTTTGTGCATTCTCATTATTCATTGATTTTTGCCACTGAAAAACATCATGTTATTCATATACCAGAAATGTTTGAAGCTACTGACTGAATGAAAAGAGCTGGCATCTCACTCTCTTTGAATGTTCTTTATCATGCTAAGAGGAGCAGGAAAAAGCAAAAAATTTCAGAATTGAACCTTGCAATGCGGAGAAATTACTGTTTGTGCATTTGCAATATTCATTGATTTTTGCCATTGAAAAATGTCCAGAAATGTTTGAAGCTACTGACTGAATGAAAGGAGCTGGCATCTCACTCTCTTTGAATCTTCTTTATCATGCTAAGAGCAATAGGAAAAAGCAAAAAATTTCAGAATTGCACCTTGCAATGCGGAGAAATTACTGTTTGTGCATTCACATTATTCATTGATTTTTTCATTGAAAAATATCATGTTATTCATATACCAGAAATGTTTGAAGCTACTGACTGAATGAAAAGAGCTGGCATCTCACTCTCTTTGAATCTTCTTTATCATGCTAAGAGGAGCAGGAAAAAGCAAAAAATTTCAGAATTGCACCTTGCAATGCGGAGAAATTACTGTTTGTGCATTTACAATATTCATTGATTTTTGCCATTGAAAAACGTCCAGAAATGTTTGAAGCTACTGACTGAATGAAAAGAGCTGGCATCTCACTCTCTTTGAATCTTCTTTATCATGCTAAGAGTAGCAGGAAAAAGCAAAAAATTTCAGAATTGCACCTTGCAATGCGGAGAAATTACTGTTTGTGCATTTACAATATTCATTGATTTTTGCCATTGAAAAACGTCCAGAAATGTTTGAAGCTACAGACTGAATAAAAAGAGCTGGCATCTCACTCTCTTTGAATCTTCTTTATCATGCTAAGAGGAGCAGGAAAAAGCAAAAAAATTCAGAATTGCACCTTGCAATGCGGAGAAATTACTGTTTGTGCATTCACATTATTCATTGATTTTTGCCATTGAAAAACATCATGTTGTTCATATACCAAAATGTTTGAAGCTACTGACTGAATGAAAGGAGCTGGCATCTCACTCTCTTTGAATCTTCTTTATCATGCTAAGAGGAGCAGGAAAAAGCAAAAAATTTCAGAATTGCACCTTGCAATGCGGAGAAATCAATGTTTGTGCATTTACAATACTCATTGATTTTTGCCACTGAAAAACGTCCAGAAATGTTTGAAGCTACTGACTGAATGAAAGGAGCTGGCATCTCACTCTCTTTGAATCTTCTTTATCATGCTAAGAGGAGCAGGAAAAAGCAAAAAATTTCAGAATTGCACCTTGCAATGCGGAGAAATTACTGTTTGTGCATTCACATTATTCATTGATTTTTGCCATTGAAAAACATCATGTTGTTCATATACCAGAAATGTTTGAAGCTACTGACTGAATGAAAGGAGCCGGCATCTCACTCTCTTTGAATCTTCTTTATCATGCTAAGAGGAGCAGGAAAAAGCAAAAAATTTTAGAATTGCACCTTGCAATGCGGAGAAATTACTGTTTGTGCATTTACAATATTCATTGATTTTTGCCATTGAAAAACGTCCAGAAATGTTTGAAGCTACTGACTGAATGAAAAGAGCTGGCATCTCACTCTCTTTGAATCTTCTTTATCATGCTAAGAGGAGCAGGAAAAAGCAAAAAATTTCAGAATTGCACCTTGCAATGCGGAGAAATTACTGTTTGTGCATTCACATTATTCATTGATTTTTGCCATTGAAAAACGTCCAGAAATGTTTGAAGCTACTGACTGAATGAAAGGAGGTGGCATCTCACTCTCTTTGAATCTTCTTAATCATGCTAAGAGGAGCAGGAAAAAGCAAAAAATTTCAGAATTGCACCTTGCAATGCGGAGAAATTACTGTTTGTGCATTTACAATATTCATTGATTTTTGAAAATTGAAAAACGTCCAGAAATGTTTGAAGCTACTGACTGAATGAAAAGAGCTGGCATCTCACTCTCTCTGAATCTTCTTTATCATGCTAAGAGGAGCAGGAAAAAGCAAAAAATTTCAGAATTGCACCTTGCAATGCGGAGAAATTACTATTTGTGCATTCACATTATTCATTGATTTTTGCCATTGAAAAACATCATGTTAATCATATACCAGAAATGTTTGAAGCTACTGACTGAATGAAAAGAGCTGGCATCTCACTATCTTTGTATCTTCTTTATCATGCTAAGAGGAGCAGGAAAAAGCAAAAAATTTCAGAATTGCACCTTGCAATGCGGAGAAATTACTGTTTGTGCATTCACATTATTCATTGATTTTTGCCATTGAAAAACATCATGTTATTCATATACCAGAAATGTTTGAAGCTACTGACTGAATGAAAAGAGCTGGCATCTCACTCTCTTTGAATCTTCTTTATCATGCTAAGAGGAGCAGGAAAAAGCAAAAAAATTCAGAATTGCACCTTGCAATGCGGAGAAATTACTGTTTGTGCATTTACAATATTCATTGATTTTTGAAAATTGAAAAACGTCCAGAAATATTTGAAGCTACTGACTGAATGAAAAGAGCTGGCATCTCACTCTCTTTGAATCTTCTTTATCATGCTAAGAGGAGCAGGAAAAAGCAAAAAATTTCAGAATTGCACCTTGCAATGCGGAGAAATTACTGTTTGTGCATTCACATTATTCATTGATTTTTGCCATTGAAAAACGTCCAGAAATGTTTGAAGCTACTGACTGAATGAAAGGAGCTGGCATCTCACTCTCTTTGAATCTTCTTTATCATGCTAAGAGGAGCAGGAAAAAGCAAAAAATTCAGAATTGCACCTTGCAATGCGGAGAAATTACTGTTTGTGCATTCACATTATTCATTGATTTTTGCCATTGAAAAACATCATGTTATTCATATACCAGAAATGTTTGAAGCTACTGACTGAATGAAAAGAGCTGGCATCTCACTCTCTTTGAATCTTCTTTATCATGCTAAGAGGAGCAGGAAAAAGCAAAAAATTTCAGAATTGCACCTTGCAATGCGGAGAAATTACTGTTTGTGCATTTACAATATTCATTGATTTTTGCCATTGAAAAACGTCCAGAAATGTTTGAAGCTACTGACTGAATGAAAAGAGCTGGCATCTCACTCTCTTTGAATATTCTTTTTCATGCTAAGAGTAGCAGGAAAAAGCAAAAAATTTCAGAATTGCACCTTGCAATGCGGAGAAATTACTGTTTGTGCATTCACAATATTCATTGATTTTTGCCATTGAAAAACGTCCAGAAATGTTTGAAGCTACTGACTGAATGAAAGGAGCTGGCATCTCACTCTCTTTGAATCTTCTTTATCATGCTAAGAGGAGCAGGAAAAAGCAAAAAATTTCAGAATTGCACCTTGCAATGCGGAGGAATTACTGTTTGTGCATTCACATTATTCATTGATTTTTGCCATTGAAAAACGTCCAGAAATGTTTGAAGCTACTGACTGAATAAAAGGAGCTGGCATCTCACTCTCTTTGAATCTTCTTTATCATGCTAAGAGGTGCAGGAAAAAAGCAAAAGATTTCAGAATTGCACCTTGCAATGCCTAGAAATTACTGTTTGTGCATTTACAATATTCATTGATTTTTGCCATTGAAAAACGTCCAGAAATGTTTGAAGCTACTGACTGAATGAAAAGAGCTGGCATCTCACTCTCTTTGATTCTTCTTTATCATGCTAAGAGGAGCAGGAAAAAGCAAAAAATTTCAGAATTGCACCTTGCAATGCGGAGAAATTAATGTTTGTGCATTCACATTATTCATTGATTTTTGCCATTGAAAAACATCATGTTATTCATATACCAGAAATGTTTGAAGCTACTGACTGAATGAAAAGAGCTGGCATCTCACTCTCTTTGAATCTTCTTTATCATGCTAAGAGGAGCAGGAAAAAGCAAAAAATTTCAGAATTGCACCTTGCAATGCGGAGAAATTACTGTTTGTGCATTCACATTATTCATTGATTTTTGCCATTGAAAAACGTCCAGAAATGTTTAAAGCTACTGACGGAATGAAAGGAGCTGGCATCTCACTCACCTTGAATCTTCTTTATCATGCTAAGAGGAGCAGGAAAAAGCAAAAAATTTCAGAATTGCACCTTGCAATGCGGAGAAATTACTGTTTGTGCATTTACAATATTCATTGATTTTTGCCATTGAAAAACGTCCAGAAATGTTTGAAGCTACTGACTGAATGAAAAGAGCTGGCATCTCACTCTCTTTGAATCTTCTTAATCATGCTAAGAGGAGCAGGAAAAAGCAAAAAATTTCAGAATTGCACCTTGCAATGCGGAGAAATTACTGTTTGTGCATTCACATTATTCATTGATTTTTGCCATTGAAAAACATCATGTTGTTCATATACCAGAAATGTTTGAAGCTACTGACTGAATGAAAGGAGCTGGCATCTCACTCTCTTTGAATCTTCTTTATCATGCTAACAGGAGCAGGAAAAAGCAAAAAATTTCAGAATTGCACCTTGCAATGCGGAGAAATTACTGATTGTGCATTCACATTATTCATTGATTTTTGCCATTGAAAAACATCATGTTATTCATATACCAGAAATGTTTGAAGCTACTGACTGAATGAAAAGAGCTGGCATCTCACTCTCTTTGAATCTTCTTTATCATGCTAAGACGAGCAGGAAAAAGCAAAAAATTTCAGAATTGCACCTTGCAATGCGGAGAAATTACTGTTTGTGCATTCACATTATTCATTGATTTTTGCCATTGAAAAACATCATGTTGTTCATATACCAGAAATGTTTGAAGCTACTGACGGAATGAAAGGAGCTGGCATCTCATTCTCTTTGAATCTTCTTTATCATGCTAAGAGGAGCAGGAAAAAGCAAAAAATTACAGAATTGCACCTTGCAATGCGGAGAAATTACTGTTTGTGCATTCACATTATTCATTGATTTTTGCCATTGAAAAACATCATGTTATTCATATACCAGAAATGTTTGAAGCTACTGACTGAATGAAAAGAGCTGGCATCTCACTCTCTTTGAATCTTCTTTATCATGCTAACAGGAGCAGGAAAAAGCAAAAAATTACAGAATTGCACCTTGCAATGCGGAGAAATTACTGTTTGTGCATTTACAATATTCATTGATTTTTGCCATTGAAAAACGTCCAGAAATGTTTGAAGCTACTGACTGAATGAAAAGAGCTGGCATCTCACTCTCTTTGAATCTTCTTTATCATGCTAAGAGGAGCAGGAAAAAGCAAAAAATATCAGAATTGCACCTTGCAATGGGGAGAAATTACTGTTTGTGCATTCACATTATTCATTGATTTTTGCCATTGAAAAATGTCCAGAAATGTTTGAAGCTACTGACTGAATGAAAGGAGCTGGCATCTCACTCTCTTTGAATCTTCTTTATCATGCTAAGAGGAGCAGGAAAAAGCAAAAAATTTCAGAATTGCACCTTGCAATGCGGAGAAATTACTGTTTGTGCATTCACATTATTCATTGATTTTTGCCATTGAAAAACATCATGTTATTCATATACCAGAAATGTTTGAAGCTACTGACTGAATGAAAAGAGCTGGCAACTCACTCTCTTTGTATCTTCTTTATCATGCTAAGAGGAGCAGGAAAAAGCAAAAAATTTCAGAATTGCACCTTGCAATGCTCAGAAATTACTGTTTGTGCATTTACAATATTCATTGATTTTTGCCATTGAAAAACGTCCAGAAATGTTTGAAGCTACAGACTGAATGAAAAGAGCTGGCATCTCACTCTCTTTGAATCTTCTTTATCATGCTAAGAGGAGCAGGAAAAAGCAAAAAATTTCAGAATTGCACCTTGCAATGCGGAGAAATTACTGTTTGTGCATTCACATTATTCATTGATTTTTGCCTTTGAAAAACATCATGTTGTTCATATACCAAAATGTTTGAAGCTACTGACTGAATGAAAGGAGCTGGCATCTCACTCTCTTTGAATCTTCTTTATCATGCTAAGAGGAGCAGGAAAAAGCAAAAAATTTCAGAATTGCACCTTGCAATGCGGAGAAATCAATGTTTGTGCATTTACAATACTCATTGATTTTTGCCACTGAAAAACGTCCAGAAATGTTTGAAGCTACTGACTGAATGAAAGGAGCTGGCATCTTACTCTCTTTGAAGCTTCTTTATCATGCTAAGAGGAGCAGGAAAAAGCAAAAAATTTCAGAATTGCACCTTGCAATGCGGAGAAATTACTGTTTGTGCATTCACATTATTCATTGATTTTTGCCATTGAAAAACATCATGTTGTTCATATACCAGAAATGTTTGAAGCTACTGACTGAATGAAAGGAGCTGGCATCTCACTCTCTTTGAATCTTCTTTATCATGCTAAGAGGAGCAGGAAAAAGCAAAAAATTTCAGAATTGCACCTTGCAATGCGGAGAAATTACTGTTTGTGCATTCACATTATTCATTGATTTTTGCCATTGAAAAACGTCCAGAAATGTTTGAAGCTACTGACTGAATGAAAGGAGGTGGCATCTCACTCTCTTTGAATCTTCTTAATCATGCTAAGAGGAGCAGGAAAAAGCAAAAAAATTCAGAATTGCACCTTGCAATGCGGAGAAATTACTGTTTGTGCATTTACAATATTCATTGATTTTTGAAAATTGAAAAACGTCCAGAAATATTTGAAGCTACTGACTGAATGAAAAGAGCTGGCATCTCACTCTCTTTGAATCTTCTTTATCATGCTAAGAGGAGCAGGAAAAAGCAAAAAATTTCAGAATTGCACCTTGCAATGCGGAGAAATTACTGTTTGTGCATTCACATTATTCATTGATTTTTGCCATTGAAAAACGTCCAGAAATGTTTGAAGCTACTGACTGAATGAAAGGAGCTGGCATCTCACTCTCTTTGAATCTTCTTTATCATGCTAAGAGGAGCAGGAAAAAGCAAAAAATTCAGAATTGCACCTTGCAATGCGGAGAAATTACTGTTTGTGCATTCACATTATTCATTGATTTTTGCCATTGAAAAACATCATGTTATTCATATACCAGAAATGTTTGAAGCTACTGACTGAATGAAAAGAGCTGGCATCTCACTCTCTTTGTATCTTCTTTATCATGCTAAGAGGAGCAGGAAAAAGCAAAAAATTTCAGAATTGCACCTTGCAATGCGGAGAAATTACTGTTTGTGCATTTACAATATTCATTGATTTTTGACATTGAAAAACGTCCAGAAATGTTTGAAGCTACTGACTGAATGAAAGGAGCTGGCATCTCACTCTCTTTGAATCTTCTTTATCATGCTAAGAGGAGCAGGAAAAAGCAAAAAATTTCAGAATTGCAACTTGCAATGCGGAGAAATTACTGTTTGTGCATTCTCATTATTCATTGATTTTTGCCACTGAAAAACATCATGTTATTCATATACCAGAAATGTTTGAAGCTACTGACTGAATGAAAAGAGCTGGCATCTCACTCTCTTTGAATGTTCTTTATCATGCTAAGAGGAGCAGGAAAAAGCAAAAAATTTCAGAATTGAACCTTGCAATGCGGAGAAATTACTGTTTGTGCATTTGCAATATTCATTGATTTTTGCCATTGAAAAATGTCCAGAAATGTTTGAAGCTACTGACTGAATGAAAGGAGCTGGCATCTCACTCTCTTTGAATCTTCTTTATCATGCTAAGAGCAATAGGAAAAAGCAAAAAATTTCAGAATTGCACCTTGCAATGCGGAGAAATTACTGTTTGTGCATTCACATTATTCATTGATTTTTTCATTGAAAAATATCATGTTATTCATATACCAGAAATGTTTGAAGCTACTGACTGAATGAAAAGAGCTGGCATCTCACTCTCTTTGAATCTTCTTTATCATGCTAAGAGGAGCAGGAAAAAGCAAAAAATTTCAGAATTGCACCTTGCAATGCGGAGAAATTACTGTTTGTGCATTTACAATATTCATTGATTTTTGCCATTGAAAAACGTCCAGAAATGTTTGAAGCTACTGACTGAATGAAAAGAGCTGGCATCTCACTCTCTTTGAATCTTCTTTATCATGCTAAGAGTAGCAGGAAAAAGCAAAAAATTTCAGAATTGCACCTTGCAATGCGGAGAAATTACTGTTTGTGCATTTACAATATTCATTGATTTTTGCCATTGAAAAACGTCCAGAAATGTTTGAAGCTACAGACTGAATAAAAAGAGCTGGCATCTCACTCTCTTTGAATCTTCTTTATCATGCTAAGAGGAGCAGGAAAAAGCAAAAAAATTCAGAATTGCACCTTGCAATGCGGAGAAATTACTGTTTGTGCATTCACATTATTCATTGATTTTTGCCATTGAAAAACATCATGTTGTTCATATACCAAAATGTTTGAAGCTACTGACTGAATGAAAGGAGCTGGCATCTCACTCTCTTTGAATCTTCTTTATCATGCTAAGAGGAGCAGGAAAAAGCAAAAAATTTCAGAATTGCACCTTGCAATGCGGAGAAATCAATGTTTGTGCATTTACAATACTCATTGATTTTTGCCACTGAAAAACGTCCAGAAATGTTTGAAGCTACTGACTGAATGAAAGGAGCTGGCATCTCACTCTCTTTGAATCTTCTTTATCATGCTAAGAGGAGCAGGAAAAAGCAAAAAATTTCAGAATTGCACCTTGCAATGCGGAGAAATTACTGTTTGTGCATTCACATTATTCATTGATTTTTGCCATTGAAAAACATCATGTTGTTCATATACCAGAAATGTTTGAAGCTACTGACTGAATGAAAGGAGCCGGCATCTCACTCTCTTTGAATCTTCTTTATCATGCTAAGAGGAGCAGGAAAAAGCAAAAAATTTTAGAATTGCACCTTGCAATGCGGAGAAATTACTGTTTGTGCATTTACAATATTCATTGATTTTTGCCATTGAAAAACGTCCAGAAATGTTTGAAGCTACTGACTGAATGAAAAGAGCTGGCATCTCACTCTCTTTGAATCTTCTTTATCATGCTAAGAGGAGCAGGAAAAAGCAAAAAATTTCAGAATTGCACCTTGCAATGCGGAGAAATTACTGTTTGTGCATTCACATTATTCATTGATTTTTGCCATTGAAAAACGTCCAGAAATGTTTGAAGCTACTGACTGAATGAAAGGAGGTGGCATCTCACTCTCTTTGAATCTTCTTAATCATGCTAAGAGGAGCAGGAAAAAGCAAAAAATTTCAGAATTGCACCTTGCAATGCGGAGAAATTACTGTTTGTGCATTTACAATATTCATTGATTTTTGAAAATTGAAAAACGTCCAGAAATGTTTGAAGCTACTGACTGAATGAAAAGAGCTGGCATCTCACTCTCTCTGAATCTTCTTTATCATGCTAAGAGGAGCAGGAAAAAGCAAAAAATTTCAGAATTGCACCTTGCAATGCGGAGAAATTACTATTTGTGCATTCACATTATTCATTGATTTTTGCCATTGAAAAACATCATGTTAATCATATACCAGAAATGTTTGAAGCTACTGACTGAATGAAAAGAGCTGGCATCTCACTATCTTTGTATCTTCTTTATCATGCTAAGAGGAGCAGGAAAAAGCAAAAAATTTCAGAATTGCACCTTGCAATGCGGAGAAATTACTGTTTGTGCATTCACATTATTCATTGATTTTTGCCATTGAAAAACATCATGTTATTCATATACCAGAAATGTTTGAAGCTACTGACTGAATGAAAAGAGCTGGCATCTCACTCTCTTTGAATCTTCTTTATCATGCTAAGACGAGCAGGAAAAAGCAAAAAATTTCAGAATTTCACCTTGCAATGCGGAGAAATTACTGCTTGTGCATTCACATTATTCATTGATTTTTGCCATTGAAAAACGTCCAGAAATGTTTGAAGCTACTGACGGAATGAAAGGAGCTGGCATCTCACTCTCTTTGAATCTTCTTTATCATGCTAAGAGGAGCAGGAAAAAGCAAAAAATTTCAGAATTGCACCTTGCAATGCGGAGAAATTACTGTTTGTGCATTTACAATATTCATTGATTTTTGCCATTGAAAAACGTCCAGAAATGTTTGAAGTTACTGACTGAATGAAAAGAGCTGGCATCTCACTCTCATTGAATCTTCTTTATCATGCTAAGAGGAGCAGGAAAAAGCAAAAAATTTCAGAATTGCACCTTGCAATGCGGAGAAATTACTGTTTGTGCATTCACATTATTCATTGATTTTTGCCATTGAAAAACGTCCAGAAATGTTTGAAGCTACTGACTGAATGAAAGGAGCTGGCATCTCACTCTCTTTGAATCTTCTTTATCATGCTAAGAGGAGCAGGAAAAAGCAAAAAATTTCAGAATTGCAACTTGCAATGCGGAGAAATTACTGTTTGTGCATTCACATTATTCATTGATTTTTGCCATTGAAAAACATCATGTTATTCATATACCAGAAATGTTTGAAGCTACTGACTGAATGAAAAGAGCTGGCATCTCACTCTCTTTGTATCTTCTTTATCATGCTAAGAGGAGCAGGAAAAAGCAAAAAATTTCAGAATTGCACCTTGCAATGCGGAGAAATTACTGTTTGTGCATTTACAATATTCATTGATTTTTGACATTGAAAAACGTCCAGAAATGTTTGAAGCTACTGACTGAATGAAAGGAGCTGGCATCTCACTCTCTTTGAATCTTCTTTATCATGCTAAGAGGAGCAGGAAAAAGCAAAAAATTTCAGAATTGCAACTTGCAATGCGGAGAAATTACTGTTTGTGCATTCACATTATTCATTGATTTTTGCCATTGAAAAACGTCCAGAAATGTTTGAAGCTACTGACGGAATGAAAGGAGCTGGCATCTCACTCTCTTTGAATTTTCCTTATCATGCTAAGAGGAGCAGGAAAAAGCAAAAAATTTCAGAATTGCACCTTGCAATGCGGAGAAATTACTGTTTGTGCATTCACATTATTCATTGATTTTTGCCATTGAAAAACATCATGTTATTCATATACCAGAAATGTTTGAAGCTACTGACTGAATGAAAAGAGCTGGCATCTCACTCTCTTTGAATCTTCTTTATCATGCTAAGAGGAGCAGGAAAAAGCAAAAAATTTCAGAATTGCACCTTGCAATGCTGAGAAATTACTGTTTGTGCATTCATATTATTCATTGATTTTTGCCATTGAAAAACGTCCAGAAATGTTTGAAGCTACTGACGGAATGAAAGGAGCTGGCATCTCACTCTCTTTGAATTTTCTTTATCATGCTAAGAGGAGCAGGAAAAGCAAAAAATTTCAGAATTGCACCTTGCAATGCGGATAAATTACTGTTTGTGCATTCACATTATTCATTGATTTTTGCCATTGAAAAACATCATGTTATTCATATACCAGAAATGTTTGAAGCTACTGACTGAATGAAAAGCTGGCATCTCACTCTCTTTGAATCTTCTTTATCATGCTAAGTGGAGCAGGAAAAAGCAAAAAATTTCAGAATTGCACCTTGCAATGCGGAGAAATTACTGTTTGTGCATTTACAATATTCATTGATTTTTGCCATTGAAAAACGTCCAGAAATGTTTGAAGCTACTGACTGAATGAAAGGAGCTGGCATCTCACTCTCTTTGAATCTTCTTTATCATGCTAAGAGGAGCAGGAAAAAGCAAAAAAATTCAGAATTGCACCTTGCAATGCGGAGAAATTACTGTTTGTGCATTCACATTATTCATTGATTTTTGTCATTGAAAAACATCATGTTGTTCATATACCAGAAATGTTTGAAGCTACTGACTGAATGAAAGGAGCTGGCATCTCACTCTCTTTGAATCTTCTTTATCATGCTAAGAGGAGCAGGAAAAAGCAAAAAATTTCAGAATTGCACCTTGCAATGCGGAGAAATTACTGTTTGTGCATTTACAATATTCATTGATTTTTGCCATTGAAAAACGTCCAGAAATGTTTGAAGCTACTGACTGAATGAACAGAGCTGGCATCTCACTCTCTTTGAATCTTCTTTATCATGCTAAGAGGAGCAGGAAAAAGCAAAAAATTTCAGAATTGCACCTTGCAATGCGGAGAAATTACTGTTTGTGCATTCACATTATTCATTGATTTTTGCCATTGAAAAACATCATGTTATTCATATACCAGAAATGTTTGAAGCTACTGACTGAATGAAAGGAGCTGGCATCTCACTCTCTTTGAATCTTCTTTATCATGCTAAGAGGAGCAGGAAAAAGCAAAAAATTTCAGAATTGCACCTTGCAATGCGGAGAAATTACTGTTTGTGCATTCACATTATTCATTGATGTTTGCCATTGAAAAACATCATGTTATTCATATACCAGAAATGTTTGAAGCTACTGACTGAATGAAAAGAGCTGGCATCTCACTCTCTTTGAATCTTCTTTATCATGCTAAGAGGAGCAGGAAAAAGCAAAAAATTTCAGAATTGCACCTTGCAATGCGGAGAAATTACTGTTTGTGCATACACATTATTCATTGATTTTTGCCATTGAAAAACGTCCAGAAATGTTTGAAGCTACTGACTGAATGAAAGGAGCTGGCATCTCACTCTCTTTGAATCTTCTTTATCATGCTAGGAGGAGCAGGAAAAAGCAAAAAATTTCAGAATTGCACCTTGCAATGCGGAGAAATTACTGTTTGTGCATTTACAATATTCATTGATTTTTGCCATTGTAAAACGTCCAGAAATGTTTGAAGGTACTGACTGAATGAAAAGAGCTGGCATCTCACTCTCTTTGAATCTTCTTTATCATGCTAAGAGGAGCAGGAAAAAGCAAAAAATTTCAGAATTGCACCTTGCAATGCGGAGAAATTACTGGTTGTGCATTCACATTATTCATTGATTTTTGCCATTGAAAAACATCATGTTGTTTATATACCAGAAATGTTTGAAGCTACTGACTGAATGAAAGGAGCTGGCATCTCACTCTCTTTGAATCTTCTTTATCATGCTAAGAGGAGCAGGAAAAAGCAAAAAATTTCAGAATTGCACCTTGCAATGCGGAGAAATCAATGTTTGTGCATTTACAATATTCATTGATTTTTTCCATTGAAAAACATCCAGAAATGTTTGAAGCTACTGACTGAATGAAAGGAGCTGGCATCTCACTCTCTTTAAATCTTCTTTATCATGCTAAGAGGAGCAGGAAAAAGCAAAAAATTTCAGAATTGCACCTTGCAATGCGGAGAAATTACTGTTTGTGCATTTACAATATTCATTGATTTTTGCCATTGAAAAACGTCCAGAAATGTTTGAAGCTACAGACTAAATAAAAAGAGCTGGCATCTCACTCTCTTTGAATCTTCTTTATCATGCTAAGAGGAGCAGGAAAAAGCAAAAAAATTCAGAATTGCACCTTGCAATGCGGAGAAATTACTGTTTGTGCATTCACATTATTCATTGATTTTTGCCATTGAAAAACATCATGTTGTTCATATACCAAAATGTTTGAAGCTACTGACTGAATGAAAGGAGCTGGCATCTCACTCTCTTTGAATCTTCTTTATCATGCTAAGAGGAGCAGGAAAAAGCAAAAAATTTCAGAATTGCACCTTGCAATGCGGAGAAATCAATGTTTGTGCATTTACAATACTCATTGATTTTTGCCACTGAAAAACGTCCAGAAATGTTTGAAGCTACTGACTGAATGAAAGGAGCTGGCATCTCACTCTCTTTGAATCTTCTTTATCATGCTAAGAGGAGCAGGAAAAAGCAAAAAATTTCAGAATTGCACCTTGCAATGCGGAGAAATTACTGTTTGTGCATTCACATTATTCTTTGATTTTTGCCATTGAAAAACATCATGTTGTTCATATACCAGAAATGTTTGAAGCTACTGACTGAATGAAAGGAGCAGGCATCTCACTCTCTTTGAATCTTCTTTATCATGCTAAGAGGAGCAGGAAAAAGCAAAAAATTTTAGAATTGCACCTTGCAATGCGGAGAAATTACTGTTTGTGCATTTACAATATTCATTGATTTTTGCCATTGAAAAACGTCCAGAAATGTTTGAAGCTACTGACTGAATGAAAAGAGCTGGCATCTCACTCTCTTTGAATCTTCTTTATCATGCTAAGAGGAGCAGGAAAAAGCAAAAAATTTCAGAATTGCACCTTGCAATGCGGAGAAATTACTGTTTGTGCATTCACATTATTCATTGATTTTTGCCATTGAAAAACGTCCAGAAATGTTTGAAGCTACTGACTGAATGAAAGGAGGTGGCATCTCACTCTCTTTGAATCTTCTTAATCATGCTAAGAGGAGCAGGAGAAAGCAAAAAATTTCAGAATTGCACCTTGCAATGCGGAGAAATTACTGTTTGTGCATTTACAATATTCATTGATTTTTGAAAATTGAAAAACGTCCAGAAATGTTTGAAGCTACTGACTGAATGAAAAGAGCTGGCATCTCACTCTCTCTGAATCTTCTTTATCATGCTAAGAGGAGCAGGAAAAAGCAAAAAATTTCAGAATTGCACCTTGCAATGCGGAGAAATTACTATTTGTGCATTCACATTATTCATTGATTTTTGCCATTGAAAAACATCATGTTAATCATATACCAGAAATGTTTGAAGCTACTGACTGAATGAAAAGAGCTGGCATCTCACTATCTTTGTATCTTCTTTATCATGCTAAGAGGAGCAGGAAAAAGCAAAAAATTTCAGAATTGCACCTTGCAATGCGGAGAAATTACTGTTTGTGCATTCACATTATTCATTGATTTTTGCCATTGAAAAACATCATGTTATTCATATACCAGAAATGTTTGAAGCTACTGACTGAATGAAAAGAGCTGGCATCTCACTCTCTTTGAATCTTCTTTATCATGCTAAGACGAGCAGGAAAAAGCAAAAAATTTCAGAATTTCACCTTGCAATGCGGAGAAATTACTGCTTGTGCATTCACATTATTCATTGATTTTTGCCATTGAAAAACGTCCAGAAATGTTTGAAGCTACTGACGGAATGAAAGGAGCTGGCATCTCACTCTCTTTGAATCTTCTTTATCATGCTAAGAGGAGCAGGAAAAAGCAAAAAATTTCAGAATTGCACCTTGCAATGCGGAGAAATTACTGTTTGTGCATTTACAATATTCATTGATTTTTGCCATTGAAAAACGTCCAGAAATGTTTGAAGTTACTGACTGAATGAAAAGAGCTGGCATCTCACTCTCATTGAATCTTCTTTATCATGCTAAGAGGAGCAGGAAAAAGCAAAAAATTTCAGAATTGCACCTTGCAATGCGGAGAAATTACTGTTTGTGCATTCACATTATTCATTGATTTTTGCCATTGAAAAACGTCCAGAAATGTTTGAAGCTACTGACTGAATGAAAGGAGCTGGCATCTCACTCTCTTTGAATCTTCTTTATCATGCTAAGAGGAGCAGGAAAAAGCAAAAAATTTCAGAATTGCAACTTGCAATGCGGAGAAATTACTGTTTGTGCATTCACATTATTCATTGATTTTTGCCATTGAAAAACATCATGTTATTCATATACCAGAAATGTTTGAAGCTACTGACTGAATGAAAAGAGCTGGCATCTCACTCTCTTTGTATCTTCTTTATCATGCTAAGAGGAGCAGGAAAAAGCAAAAAATTTCAGAATTGCACCTTGCAATGCGGAGAAATTACTGTTTGTGCATTTACAATATTCATTGATTTTTGACATTGAAAAACGTCCAGAAATGTTTGAAGCTACTGACTGAATGAAAGGAGCTGGCATCTCACTCTCTTTGAATCTTCTTTATCATGCTAAGAGGAGCAGGAAAAAGCAAAAAATTTCAGAATTGCAACTTGCAATGCGGAGAAATTACTGTTTGTGCATTCACATTATTCATTGATTTTTGCCATTGAAAAACATCATGTTATTCATATACCAGAAATGTTTGAAGCTACTGACTGAATGAAAAGAGCTGGCATCTCACTCTCTTTGAATGTTCTTTATCATGCTAAGAGGAGCAGGAAAAAGCAAAAAATTTCAGAATTGAACGTTGCAATGCGGAGAAATTACTGTTTGTGCATTTACAATATTCATTGATTTTTGCCATTGAAAAATGTCCAGAAATGTTTGAAGCTACTGACTGAATGAAAGGAGCTGGCATCTCACTCTCTTTGAATCTTCTTTATCATGCTAAGAGGAATAGGAAAAAGCAAAAAATTTCAGAATTGCACCTTGCAATGCGGAGAAATTACTGTTTGTGCAATCACATTATTCGTTGATTTTTGCCATTGAAAAATATCATGTTATTCATATACCAGAAATGTTTGAAGCTACTGACTGAATGAAAAGAGCTGGAATCTCACTCTCTTTGAATCTTCTTTATCATGCTAAGAGGAGCAGGAAAAAGCAAAAAATTTCAGAATTGCACCTTGCAATGCGGAGAAATTACTGTTTGTGCATTTACAATATTCATTGATTTTTGCCATTGAAAAACGTCCAGAAATGTTTGAAGCTACTGACTGAATGAAAAGAGCTGGCATCTCACTCTCTTTGAATCTTCTTTATCATGCTAAGAGTAGCAGGAAAAAGCAAAAAATTTCAGAATTGCATCTTGCAATGCGGAGAAATTACTGTTTGTGCATTTACAATATTCATTGATTTTTGCCATTGAAAAACGTCCAGAAATGTTTGAAGCTACTGACGGAATGAAAGGAGCTGGCATCTCACTCTCTTTGAATTTTCCTTATCATGCTAAGAGGAGCAGGAAAAAGCAAAAAATTTCAGAATTGCACCTTGCAATGCGGAGAAATTACTGTTTGTGCATTCACATTATTCATTGATTTTTGCCATTGAAAAACATCATGTTATTCATATACCAGAAATGTTTGAAGCTACTGACTGAATGAAAAGAGCTGGCATCTCACTCTCTTTGAATCTTCTTTATCATGCTAAGAGGAGCAGGAAAAAGCAAAAAATTTCAGAATTGCACCTTGCAATGCTGAGAAATTACTGTTTGTGCATTCACATTATTCATTGATTTTTGCCATTGAAAAACGTCCAGAAATGTTTGAAGCTACTGACGGAATGAAAGGAGCTGGCATCTCACTCTCTTTGAATTTTCTTTATCATGCTAAGAGGAGCAGGAAAAGCAAAAAATTTCAGAATTGCACCTTGCAATGCGGATAAATGACTGTTTGTGCATTCACATTATTCATTGATTTTTGCCATTGAAAAACATCATGTTATTCATATACCAGAAATGTTTGAAGCTACTGACTGAATGAAAAGCTGGCATCTCACTCTCTTTGAATCTTCTTTATCATGCTAAGTGGAGCAGGAAAAAGCAAAAAATTTCAGAATTGCACCTTGCAATGCGGAGAAATTACTGTTTGTGCATTTACAATATTCATTGATTTTTGCCATTGAAAAACGTCCAGAAATGTTTGAAGCTACTGACTGAATGAAAGGAGCTGGCATCTCACTCTCTTTGAATCTTCTTTATCATGCTAAGAGGAGCAGGAAAAAGCAAAAAAATTCAGAATTGCACCTTGCAATGCGGAGAAATTACTGTTTGTGCATTCACATTATTCATTGATTTTTGTCATTGAAAAACATCATGTTGTTCATATACCAGAAATGTTTGAAGCTACTGACTGAATGAAAGGAGCTGGCATCTCACTCTCTTTGAATCTTCTTTATCATGCTAAGAGGAGCAGGAAAAAGCAAAAAATTTCAGAATTGCACCTTGCAATGCGGAGAAATTACTGTTTGTGCATTTACAATATTCATTGATTTTTGCCATTGAAAAACGTCCAGAAATGTTTGAAGCTACTGACTGAATGAACAGAGCTGGCATCTCACTCTCTTTGAATCTTCTTTATCATGCTAAGAGGAGCAGGAAAAAGCAAAAAATTTCAGAATTGCACCTTGCAATGCGGAGAAATTACTGTTTGTGCATTCACATTATTCATTGATTTTTGCCATTGAAAAACATCATGTTATTCATATACCAGAAATGTTTGAAGCTACTGACTGAATGAAAGGAGCTGGCATCTCACTCTCTTTGAATCTTCTTTATCATGCTAAGAGGAGCAGGAAAAAGCAAAAAATTTCAGAATTGCACCTTGCAATGCGGAGAAATTACTGTTTGTGCATTCACATTATTCATTGATGTTTGCCATTGAAAAACATCATGTTATTCATATACCAGAAATGTTTGAAGCTACTGACTGAATGAAAAGAGCTGGCATCTCACTCTCTTTGAATCTTCTTTATCATGCTAAGAGGAGCAGGAAAAAGCAAAAAATTTCAGAATTGCACCTTGCAATGCGGAGAAATTACTGTTTGTGCATACACATTATTCATTGATTTTTGCCATTGAAAAACGTCCAGAAATGTTTGAAGCTACTGACTGAATGAAAGGAGCTGGCATCTCACTCTCTTTGAATCTTCTTTATCATGCTAGGAGGAGCAGGAAAAAGCAAAAAATTTCAGAATTGCACCTTGCAATGCGGAGAAATTACTGTTTGTGCATTTACAATATTCATTGATTTTTGCCATTGTAAAACGTCCAGAAATGTTTGAAGGTACTGACTGAATGAAAAGAGCTGGCATCTCACTCTCTTTGAATCTTCTTTATCATGCTAAGAGGAGCAGGAAAAAGCAAAAAATTTCAGAATTGCACCTTGCAATGCGGAGAAATTACTGGTTGTGCATTCACATTATTCATTGATTTTTGCCATTGAAAAACATCATGTTGTTTATATACCAGAAATGTTTCAAGCTACTGACTGAATGAAAGGAGCTGGCATCTCACTCTCTTTGAATCTTCTTTATCATGCTAAGAGGAGCAGGAAAAAGCAAAAAATTTCAGAATTGCACCTTGCAATGCGGAGAAATCAATGTTTGTGCATTTACAATATTCATTGATTTTTTCCATTGAAAAACATCCAGAAATGTTTGAAGCTACTGACTGAATGAAAGGAGCTGGCATCTCACTCTCTTTAAATCTTCTTTATCATGCTAAGAGGAGCAGGAAAAAGCAAAAAATTTCAGAATTGCACCTTGCAATGCGGAGAAATTACTGTTTGTGCATTCACATTATTCATTGATTTTTGCCATTGAAAAACATCATGTTATTCATATACCAGAAATGTTTGAAGCTACTGACTGAATGAAAGGAGCTGGCATCTCACTCTCTTTGAATCTTCTTTATCATGCTAAGAGGAGCAGGAAAAAGCAAAAAATTTCAGAATTGCACCTTGCAATGCGGAGAAATTACTGTTTGTGCATTCACATTATTCATTGATGTTTGCCATTGAAAAACATCATGTTATTCATATACCAGAAATGTTTGAAGCTACTGACTGAATGAAAAGAGCTGGCATCTCACTCTCTTTGAATCTTCTTTATCATGCTAAGAGGAGCAGGAAAAAGCAAAAAATTTCAGAATTGCACCTTGCAATGCGGAGAAATTACTGTTTGTGCATACACATTATTCATTGATTTTTGCCATTGAAAAACGTCCAGAAATGTGTGAAGCTACTGACTGAATGAAAGGAGCTGGCATCTCACTCTCTTTGAATCTTCTTTATCATGCTAAGAGGAGCAGGAAAAAGCAAAAAATTTCAGAATTGCACCTTGCAATGCGGAGAAATTACTGTTTGTGCATTCACATTATTCATTGATCTTTGCCATTGAAAAACATCATGTTATTCATATACCAGAAATGTTTGAAGCTACTGACTGAATGAAAAGAGCTGGCATCTCACTCTCTTTGAATCTTCTTTATCATGCTAGGAGGAGCAGGAAAAACAAAAAATTTCAGAATTGCACCTTGCAATGCGGAGAAATCAATGTTTGTGCATTTACAATATTCATTGATTTTTTCCATTGAAAAACATCCAGAAATGTTTGAAGCTACTGACTGAATGAAAGGAGCTGGCATCTCACTCTCTTTAAATCTTCTTTATCATGCTAAGAGGAGCAGGAAAACGCAAAAAATTTCAGAATTGCACCTTGCAATGCGGAGAAATTACTGTTTGTGCATTCACATTATTCATTGATTTTTGCCATTGAAAAACATCCAGAAATGTTTGAAGCTACTGACTGAATGAAAGGAGCTGGCATCTCACTCTCTTTGAATCTTCTTTATCATGCTAAGAGGAGCAGGAAAAAGCAAAAAATTTCAGAATTGCACCTTGCAATGCGGAGAAATTACTGTTTGTGCATTCACATTATTCATTGATGTTTGCCATTGAAAAACATCATGTTATTCATATACCAGAAATGTTTGAAGCTACTGACTGAATGAAAAGAGCTGGGATCTCACTCTCTTTGAATCTTCTTTATCATGCTAAGAGGAGCAGGAAAAAGCAAAAAATTTCAGAATTGCACCTTGCAATGCAGAGAAATTACTGTTTGTGCATACACATTATTCATTGATTTTTGCCATTGAAAAACGTCCAGAAATGTTTGAAGCTACTGACTGAATGAAAGGAGCTGGCATCTCACTCTCTTTGAATCTTCTTTATCATGCTAAGAGGAGCAGGAAAAAGCAAAAAATTTCAGAATTGCACCTTGCAATGCGGAGAAATTACTGTTTGTGCATTCACATTATTCATTGATCTTTGCCATTGAAAAACATCATGTTATTCATATACCAGAAATGTTTGAAGCTACTGACTGAATGAAAAGAGCTGGCATCTCACTCTCTTTGAATCTTCTTTATCATGCTAGGAGGAGCAGGAAAAAGCAAAAAATTTCAGAATTGCACCTTGCAATGCGGAGAAATTACTGTTTGTGCATTTACAATATTCATTGATTTTTGCCATTGTAAAACGTCCAGAAATGTTTGAAGGTACTGACTGAATGAAAAGAGCTGGCATCTCACTCTCTTTGAATCTTCTTTATCATGCTAAGAGGAGCAGGAAAAAGCAAAAAATTTCAGAATTGCACCTTGCAATGCGGAGAAATTACTGGTTGTGCATTCACATTATTCATTGATTTTTGCCATTGAAAAACATCATGTTGTTTATATACCAGAAATGTTTGAAGCTACTGACTGAATGAAAGGAGCTGGCATCTCACTCTCTTTGAATCTTCTTTATCATGCTAAGAGGAGCAGGAAAAAGCAAAAAATTTCAGAATTGCACATTGCAATGCGGAGAAATCAATGTTTGTGCATTTACAATATTCATTGATTTTTTCCATTCAAAAACATCCAGAAATGTTTGAAGCTACTGACTGAATGAAAGGAGCTGGCATCTCACTCTCTTTAAATCTTCTTTATCATGCTAAGAAGAGCAGGAAAAAGCAAAAAATTTCAGAATTGCACCTTGCAATGCGGAGAAATTACTGTTTGTGCATTCACATTATTCATTGTTTTTTGCCACTGAAAAACATAATGTTGTTCATATACCAGAAATGTTTGAAGCTACTGACTGAATGAAAGGAGCTGGCATCTCACTCTCTTTGAATCTTCCTTATCATGCTAAGAGGAGCAGGAAAAAGCAAAAAATTTCAGAATTGCACCTTGCAATGCGGAGAAATTACTGTTTGTGCATTCACATTATTCATTGATTTTTGCCGTTGAAAAACATCATGTTATTCATATACCAGAAATGTTTGAAGCTACTGACTGAATGAAAAGAGCTGGCATCTCAATCTCTTTGAATCTACTTTATCATGCTAAGAGGAGCAGGAAAAAGCAAAAAATTTCAGAATTGCACCTTGCAATGCGGAGAAATTACTGTTTGTGCATTTACAATATTCATTGATTTTTGCCATTGAAAAACGTCCAGAAATGTTTGAAGCTACTGACTGAGTGAAAAGAGCTGGCATCTCACTCTCTTTGAATCTTCTTTATCATGCTAAGAGGAGCAGGAAAAAGCAAAAAAATTTCAGAATTGCACCTTGCAATGCGGAGAAATTACTGTTTGTGCATTTACAATATTCATTGATTTTTGCCATTGAAAAACGTCCAGAAATGTTTGAAGCTACTGACTGAATGAAAGGAGCTGGCATCTCACTCTCTTTGAATCTTCTTTATCATGCTAAGAGGAGCAGGAAAAAGCAAAAAATTTCAGAATTGCAACTTGCAATGCGGAGAAATTACTGTTTGTGCATTCACATTATTCATTGATTTTTGCCATTTCATTCAGTCAGTAGCTTCAAACATTTCTGGTATATGAATAACATGATGTTTTTCAATGGCAAAAATCAATGAATAATGTGAATGCACAAACAGTAATTTCTCTGCATTGCAAGGTGCAATTCTGAAATTTTTTGCTTTTTCCTGCTCCTCTTAGCATGATAAAGAAAATTCAAAGAGAGTGAGATGCCAGCTTCTTTCATTCAGTCAGTAGCTTCAAACATTTCTGGACGTTTTTCAATGGCAAAAATCAATGAATATTGTAAATGCACAAACAGTAATTTCTCCGCATTGCAAGGTGCAATTCTGAAATTTTTTGCTTTTTCCTGCTCCTCTTAGCATGATAAAGAAGATTCAAAGAGAGTGAGATGCCAGCTCCTTTCATTCAGTCAGTAGCTTCAAACATTTCTGTTATGTGAATAACATGATGTTTTTCAATGGCAAAAATCAATGAATAATGTGAATGCACAAACAGTAATTTCTCCGCATTGCAAGGTGCAATTCTGAATTTTTTTGCTTTTTCCTGCTCCTCTTAGCATGATAAAGAAGATTCAAAGAGAGTCAGATGCCAGCTCCTTTCATTCAGTCAGTAGCTTCAAACATTTCTGGACTTTTTCAATGGCAAAAATCAATGAATATTGTAAATGCACAAACAGTAATTTCTCCGCATTGCAAGGTGCAATTCTGAAATTTTTTGCTTTTTCCTGCTCCTTTTAGCATGATAAAGAAGATTCAAAGAGAGTGAGATGCCAGCTCTTTTCATTCAGTCAGTAGCTTTAAACATTTCTGGACGTTTTTCAATGGCAAAAATCAATGAATATTGTAAATGCACAAACAGTAATTTCTCCGCATTGCAAGGTGCAATTCTGAAATTTTTTGCTTTTTCCTGCTCCTCTTAGCATGATAAAGAAGATTCAAAGAGAGTGAGATGCCAGCTCTTTTCATTCAGTCAGTAGCTTCAAACATTTCTGGTATATGAATAACATGATGTTTTTCAATGGCAAAAATCAATGAATAATGTGAATGCACAAACAGTAATTTCTCCGCATTGCAAGGTGCAATTCTGAAATTTTTTGCTTTTTCCTGCTCCTCTTAGCATGATAAAGAAGATTCAAAGAGAGTGAGATGCCAGCTCCTTTCATTCATTCAGTAGCTTCAACCATTTCTGGTATATGAACAACATGATGTTTTTCAATGGCAAAAATGAATGAATAATGTGAATGCACAAAGATTAATTTCTCCGCATTGCAAGGTGCAATTCTGAAATTTTTTGCTTTCTCCTGCTCCTCTTAGCATGATAAAGAAGATTCAAAGAGAGTGAGATGCCAGCTCCTTTCATTCAGTCAGTAGCTTCAAACATTTCTGGACGTTTTTCAATGGCAAAAATCAATGAATATTGTAAATGCACAAACATTGATTTCTCCGCATTGCAAGGTGCAATTTTGAAATTTTTTGCTTTTTCCTGCTCCTCTTAGCATGATAAAGAAGATTCAAAGAGAGTGAGATGCCAGCTCCTTTCATTCAGTCAGTAGCTTCAAACATTTCTGGTATATGAACAACATGATGTTTTTCAATGGCAAAAATCAATGAATAATGTGAATGCACAAACAGTAATTTCTCCGCATTGCAAGGTGCAAATCTGAAATTTTTTGCTTTTTCCTGCTCCTCTTAGCATGACAAAAAGATTCAAAGAGAGTGAGATGCCAGCTCTTTTCATTCAGTCAGTAGCTTCAAACATTTCTGGACGTTTTTCAATGGCAAAAATCAATGAATATTGTAAATGCACAAACAGTAATTTCTCCGCATTGCAAGGTGCAATTCTGAAATGTTTTGCTTTTTCCTGCTCCTCTTAGCATGATAAAGAAGATTCCAAGAGAGTGAGATGCCAGCTCTTTTCATTCAGTCAGTAGCTTCAAACATTTCTGGTATATGAATAACATGATGTTTTTCAATGGCAAAAATCAATGAATAATGTGAATGCACAAATAGTAATTTCTCCGCATTGCAAGGTGCAATTCTGAAATTTTTTGCTTTTTCCTGCCCCTCTTAGCATGATAAAGAAGATTCAAAGAGAGTGAGATGCCAGCTCCTTTCATTCAGTCAGTAGCTTCAAACATTTCTGGACGTTTTTCAATGGCAAAAATCAATGAATATTGTAAATGCACAAACAGTAATTTCTCCGCATTGCAAGGTGCAATTCTGAAATTTTTTGCTTTTTCCTGCTCCTCTTAGCATGATAAAGAAGATTCAAAGAGAGTGAGATGCCAGCTCTTTTCATTCAGTCAGTAGCTTCAAACATTTCTGGTATATGAATAACATGATGTTTTTCAATGGCAAAAATCAATGAATAATGTGAATGCACAAACAGTAATTTCTCCGCATTGCAAGGTGCAATTCTGAAATTTTTTGCTTTTTCCTGCTCCTCTTAGCATGATAAAGAAGATTCAAAGAGAGTGAGATGCCAGCTCCTTTCATTCATTCAGTAGCTTCAACCATTTCTGGTATATGAACAACATGATGTTTTTCAATGGCAAAAATGAATGAATAATGTGAATGCACAAACATTAATTTCTCCGCATTGCAAGGTGCAATTCTGAAATTTTTTGCTTTCTCCTGCTCCTCTTAGCATGATAAAGAAGATTCAAAGAGAGTGAGATGCCAGCTCCTTTCATTCAGTCAGTAGCTTCAAACATTTCTGGACGTTTTTCAATGGCAAAAATCAATGAATATTGTAAATGCACAAACATTGATTTCTCCGCATTGCAAGGTGCAATTTTGAAATTTTTTGCTTTTTCCTGCTCCTCTTAGCATGATAAAGAAGATTCAAAGAGAGTGAGATGCCAGCTCCTTTCATTCAGTCAGTAGCTTCAAACATTTCTGGTATATGAACAACATGATGTTTTTCAATGGCAAAAATCAATGAATAATGTGAATGCACAAACAGTAATTTCTCCGCATTGCAAGGTGCAAATCTGAAATTTTTTGCTTTTTCCTGCTCCTCTTAGCATGACAAAAAGATTCAAAGAGAGTGAGATGCCAGCTCTTTTCATTCAGTCAGTAGCTTCAAACATTTCTGGACGTTTTTCAATGGCAAAAATCAATGAATATTGTAAATGCACAAACAGTAATTTCTCCGCATTGCAAGGTGCAATTCTGAAATGTTTTGCTTTTTCCTGCTCCTCTTAGCATGATAAAGAAGATTCCAAGAGAGTGAGATGCCAGCTCTTTTCATTCAGTCAGTAGCTTCAAACATTTCTGGTATATGAATAACATGATGTTTTTCAATGGCAAAAATCAATGAATAATGTGAATGCACAAATAGTAATTTCTCCGCATTGCAAGGTGCAATTCTGAAATTTTTTGCTTTTTCCTGCCCCTCTTAGCATGATAAAGAAGATTCAAAGAGAGTGAGATGCCAGCTCCTTTCATTCAGTCAGTAGCTTCAAACATTTCTGGACGTTTTTCAATGGCAAAAATCAATGAATATTGTAAATGCACAAACAGTAATTTCTCCGCATTGCAAGGTGCAATTCTGAAATTTTTTGCTTTTTCCTGTTCCTCTTAGCATGATAAAGAAGATTCAAAGACAGTGAGATGCCAGCTCTTTTCATTCAGTCAGTAGCTTCAAACATTTCTGGTATATGAATAACATGATGTTTTTCAATGGCAAAAATCAATGAATTATGTGATTGCACAAACAGTAATTTCTCCGCATTGCAAGGTGCAATTCTGAAATATTTTGCTTTTTCCTGATCCTCTTAGCATGATAAAGAAGATTCAAAGAGAGTGAGATGCCAGCTCCTTTTATTCAGTCAGTAGCTTCAAACATTTCTGGACATTTTTCAATGGCAAAAATCCATGAATATTGTAAATGCACAAACAGTAATTTCTCCGCATTGCAAGGTGCAATTCTGAAATTTTTTGCTTTTTCCTGCTCCTCTTAGCATGATAAAGAAGATTCAAAGAGAGTGAGATGCCAGCTCTTTTCATTCAGTCAGTAGCTTCAAACATTTCTGGTACATGAATAACATGATGTTTTTCAATGGCAAAAATCAATGAATAATGTGAATGCACAAACAGTAATTTCTCCTAATTGCAAGGTGCAATTCTGAAATTTTTTGCTTTTTCCTGCTCCTCTTAGCATGATAAAGAAGATTCAAAGAGAGTGAGATGCCAGCTCCTTTCATTCAGTCAGTAGCTTCAAACATTTCTGGTATATGAACAACATGATGTTTTTCAATGGCAAAAATCAATGAATAATGTGAATGCACAAACAGTAATTTCTCCGCATTGCAAGGTGCAATTCTGAAATTTTTTGCTTTTTCCCGCTCCTCTTAGCATGATAAAGAAGATTCAAAGAGAGTGAGATGCCAGCTCCTTTCATTCAGTCAGTAGCTTCAAACATTTCTGGACGTTTTTCAATGGCAAAAATCAATGAATATTGTAAATGCACAAACAGTAATTTCTCCGCATTGC
The DNA here is from genome assembly GCF_046119375.1 of Phyllobates terribilis. Taxonomy (NCBI): domain Eukaryota; kingdom Metazoa; phylum Chordata; class Amphibia; order Anura; family Dendrobatidae; genus Phyllobates; species Phyllobates terribilis. The sequence goes on from NW_027362792.1 coordinate 8,949,872, forward strand.
AAGGTGCAATTCTGAAATTTTTTGCTTTTTCCTGCTCCTCTTAGCATGATAAAGAAGATTCAAAGAGAGTGAGATGCCAGCTCTTTTCATTCAGTCAGTAGCTTTAAACATTTCTGGACGTTTTTCAATGGCAAAAATCAATGAATATTGTAAATGCACAAACAGTAATTTCTCCGCATTGCAAGGTGCAATTCTGAAATTTTTTGCTTTTTCCTGCTCCTCTTAGCATGATAAAGAAGATTCAAAGAGAGTGAGATGCCAGCTCTTATCATTCAGTCCGTAGCTTCAAACATTTCTGGACGTTTTTCAATGGCAAAAATCAATGAATATTGTAAATGCACAAACAGTAATTTCTCCGAATTGCAAGGTGCAATTCTGAAATTTTTTGCTTTTTACTGCTCCTCTTACCATGATAAAGAAGATTCAAAGAGAGTGAGATGCCAGCTCTTTTCATTCAGTCAGTAGCTTCAAACATTTCTGGTATATGAATAACATGATGTTTTTCAATGGCAAAAATCATTGAATAATGTGAATGCACAAAAAGTAATTTCTCCGCATTGCAAGATTCAATTCTGAAATTTTTTGCTTTTTCCTGCTCCTCTTAGCATGATAAAGAAGATTCAAAGAGAGTGAGATGCCAGCTCCTTTCATTCAGTCAGTAGCTTCAAACATTTCTGGACTTTTTTCAATTGCAAAAATCAATGAATATTGGAAATGCACAAACAGTAATTTCTCCATTGCAAGGTGCAATTCTGAAATTTTTTGCTTTTTCCTGCTCCTATTAGCATGATAAACAATATTCAAAGAGAGTGAGATGCCAGCTCTTTTCATTCAGTCAGTTGCTTCAAACATTTCTGGTATAAGAATAACATGATGTTTTTCAATGGCAAAAATCAATGAATAATGTGAATGCACAAACAGTAATTTCTCCGCATTGCAAGGTGCAATTCTGAAATTTTTTGCTTTTTCCCGCTCCTCTTAGCATGATAAAGAAGATTCAAAGAGAGTGAGATGCCAGCTCCTTTCATTCAGTCAGTAGCTTCAAACATTTCTGGACGGTTTTCAATGGCAAAAATCAATGAATATTGTAAATGCACAAATAGTAATTTCTCCGCATTGCAAGGTGCAATTCTGAAATTTTTTGCTTTTTCCTGCTCCTCTTAGCATGATAAAGAAGATTCAAAGAGAGTGAGATGCCAACTCTTTTCATTCAGTCAGTAGCTTCAAACATTTCTGGTATATGAATAACATGATGTTTTTCAATGGCAAAAATCAATGAACAATATGAATGCACAAACAGTAATTTCTCCGCATTGCAATGTGCAATTCTGAAATTTTTTGCTTTTTACTGCTCCTCTTAGCATGATAAAGAAGATTCAAAGAGAGTGAGATGCCAGCTCCTTTCATTCCGTCAGTAGCTTCAAACATTTCTGGACGTTTTTCAATGGCAAAAATCAATGAATAATGTGAATGCACAAACAGTAATTTCTCCGCATTGCAAGGTGCAATTCTGAAATTTTTTGCTTTTTCCTGCTCCTCTTAGCATGATAAAGAATATTCAAAGAGAGTGAGATGCCAGCTCTTTTCATTCAGTCAGTAGCTTCAAACATTTCTGGACGTTTTTCAATGGCAAAAATCAATGAATATTGTAAATGCACAAACAGTAATTTCTCCGATTTGCAAGGTGCAATTCTGAAATTTTTTGCTTTTTACTGCTCCTCTTAGAATGATAAAGAAGATTCAAAGAGAGTGAGATGCCAGCTCCTTTCATTCAGTCAGTAGCTTCAAACATTTCTGGTATATGAATAACATGATGTTTTTCAATGGCAAAAATCAATGAATTATGTGAATGCACAAACAGTAATTTCTCCGCATTGCAAGGTGCAATTCTGAAATTTTTTGCTTTTTCCTGCTCCTCTTAGCATGATAAAGAAGATTCAAAGAGAGTGAGATGCCAGCTCCTTTCATTCAGTGAGTAGCTTCAAACATTTCTGGTATATGAATAACATGATGTTTTTCAATGGCAAAAATCAATGAATAATGTGAATGCACAAAAAGTAATTTCTCCGCATTGCAAGATTCAATTCTGAAATTTTTTGCTTTTTCCTGCTCCTCTTAGCATGATAAAAAAGATTCAAAGAGAGTGAGATTCCAGCTCCTTTCATTTAGTCAGTAGCTTCAAACATTTCTGGACTTTTTTCAATGGCAAAAATCAATGAATATTGGAAATGCACAAACAGTAATTTCTCCATTGCAAGGTGCAATTCTGAAATTTTTTGCTTTTTCCTGCTCCTATTAGCATGATAAAGAATATTCAAAGAGAGTGAGATGCCAGCTCTTTTCATTCAGTCAGTTGCTTCAAACTTTTCTGGTATAAGAATAACATGATGTTTTTCAATGGCAAAAATCAATGAATAATGTGAATGCACAAACAGTAATTTCTCCGCATTGCAAGGTGCAATTCTGAAATTTTTTGCTTTTTCCCGCTCCTCTTAGCATGATAAAGAGGATTCAAAGAGAGTGAGATGCCAGCTCCTTTCATTCAGTCAGTAGCTTCAAACATTTCTGGACGGTTTTCAATGGCAAAAATCAATGAATATTGTAAATGCACAAATAGTAGTTTCTCCGCATTGCAAGGTGCAATTCTGAAATTTTTTGCTTTTTCCTGCTCCTCTTAGCATGATAAAGAAGATTCAAAGAGAGTGAGATGCCAACTCTTTTCATTCAGTCAGTAGCTTCAAACATTTCTGGTATATGAATAACATGATGTTTTTCAATGGCAAAAATCAATGAATAATATGAATGCACAAACAGTAATTTCTCCGCATTGCAATGTGCAATTCTGAAATTTTTTGCTTTTTACTGCTCCTCTTAGCATGATAAAGAAGATTCAAAGAGAGTGAGATGCCAGCTCCTTTCATTCCGTCAGTAGCTTCAAACATTTCTGGACGTTTTTCAATGGCAAAAATCAATGAATAATGTGAATGCACGAACAGTAATTTCTCCGCATTGCAAGGTGCAATTCTGAAATTTTTTGCTTTTTCCTGCTCCTCTTAGCATGATAAAGAATATTCAAAGAGAGTGAGATGCCAGCTCTTTTCATTCAGTCAGTAGCTTCAAACATTTCTGGACGTTTTTCAATGGCAAAAATCAATGAATATTGTAAATGCACAAACAGTAATTTCTCCGATTTGCAAGGTGCAATTCTGAAATTTTTTGCTTTTTACTGCTCCTCTTAGCATGATAAAGAAGATTCAAAGAGAGTGAGATGCCAGCTCCTTTCATTCAGTCAGTAGCTTCAAACATTTCTGGTATATGAATAACATGATGTTTTTCAATGGCAAAAATCAATGAATAATGTGAATGCACAAAAAGTAATTTCTCCGCATTGCAAGATTCAATTCTGAAATTTTTTGCTTTTTCCTGCTCCTCTTAGCATGATAAAAAAGATTCAAAGAGAGTGAGATGCCAGCTCCTTTCATTCAGTCAGTAGCTTCAAACATTTCTGGACTTTTTTCAATGGCAAAAATCAATGAATATTGTAAATGCACAAACAGTAATTTCTCCGCATTGCAAGGTGCAATTCTGAAATTTTTTGCTTTTTCCTGTTCCTCTTAGCATGATAAAGAAGATTCAAAGACAGTGAGATGCCAGCTCTTTTCATTCAGTCAGTAGCTTCAAACATTTCTGGTATATGAATAACATGATGTTTTTCAATGGCAAAAATCAATGAATAATGTGATTGCACAAACAGTAATTTCTCCGCATTGCAAGGTGCAATTCTGAAATATTTTGCTTTTTCCTGATCCTCTTAGCATGATAAAGAAGATTCAAAGAGAGTGAGATGCCAGCTCCTTTTATTCAGTCAGTAGCTTCAAACATTTCTGGACATTTTTCAATGGCAAAAATCCATGAATATTGTAAATGCACAAACAGTAATTTCTCCGCATTGCAAGGTGCAATTCTGAAATTTTTTGCTTTTTCCTGCTCCTCTTAGCATGATAAAGAAGATTCAAAGAGAGTGAGATGCCAGCTCTTTTCATTCAGTCAGTAGCTTCAAACATTTCTGGTACATGAATAACATGATGTTTTTCAATGGCAAAAATCAATGAATAATGTGAATGCACAAACAGTAATTTCTCCGAATTGCAAGGTGCAATTCTGAAATTTTTTGCTTTTTCCTGCTCCTCTTAGCATGATAAAGAAGATTCAAAGAGAGTGAGATGCCATCTCCTTTCATTCAGTCAGTAGCTTCAAACATTTCTGGTATATGAACAACATGATGTTTTTCAATGGCAAAAATCAATGAATAATGTGAATGCACAAACAGTAATTTCTCCGCATTGCAAGGTGCAATTCTGAAATTTTTTGCTTTTTCCCGCTCCTCTTAGCATGATAAAGAAGATTCAAAGAGAGTGAGATGCCAGCTCCTTTCATTCAGTCAGTAGCTTCAAACATTTCTGGACGTTTTTCAATGGCAAAAATCAATGAATATTGTAAATGCACAAACAGTAATTTCTCCGCATTGCAAGGTGCAATTCTGAAATTTTTTGCTTTTTCCTGCTCCTCTTAGCATGATAAAGAAGATTCAAAGAGAGTGAGATGCCAGCTCATTTCATTCAGTCAGTAGCTTTAAACATTTCTGGACGTTTTTCAATGGCAAAAATCAATGAATATTGTAAATGCACAAACAGTAATTTCTCCGCATTGCAAGGTGCAATTCTGAAATTTTTTGCTTTTTCCTGCTCCTCTTAGCATGATAAAGAAGATTCAAAGAGAGTGAGATGCCAGCTCTTTTCATTCAGTCAGTAGCTTCAAACATTTCTGGTATATGAATAACATGATGTTTTTCAATGGCAAAAATCAATGAATAATATGAATGCACAAACAGTAATTTCTCCGCATTGCAAGGTGCAATTCTGAAATTTTTTGCTTTTTCCTGCTCCTCTTAGCATGATAAAGAAGATTCAAAGAGAGTGAGATGCCAGCTCTTTTCATTCAGTCAGTAGCTTCAAACATTTCTGGATGTTTTTCAATGGCAAAAATCAATGAATATTGTAAATGCACAAACAGTAATTTCTCCGATTTGCAATGTGCAATTCTGAAATTTTTTGCTTTTTACTGCTCCTCTTAGAATGATAAAGAAGATTCAAAGAGAGTGAGATGCCAGCTCCTTTCATTCAGTCAGTAGCTTCAAACATTTCTGGTATATGAATAACATGATGTTTTTCAATGGCAAAAATCAATGAATAATGTGAATGCACAAACAGTAATTTCTCCGCATTGCAAGGTGCAATTCTGAAATTTTTTGCTTTTTCCTGCTCCTCTTAGCATGATAAAGAAGATTCAAAGAGAGTGAGATGCCAGCTCCTTTCATTCAGTCAGTAGCTTCAAACATTTCTGGACTTTTTTCAATGGCAAAAATCAATGAATATTGTATATGCACAAACAGTAGTTTCTCCATTGCAAGGTGCAATTCTGAAATTTTTTGCTTTTTCCTGCTCCTCTTAGCATGATAAAAAAGATTCAAAGAGAGTGAGATGCCAGCTCTTTTCATTCAGTCAGTAGCTTCAAACATTTCTGGTATATGAATAACATGATGTTTTTCAATGACAAAAATCAATGAATAATGTGAATGCACAAAAAGTAATTTCTCCGCATTGCAAGATTCAATTTTGAAATTTTTTGCTTTTTCCTGCTCCTCTTAGCATGATAAAGAAGATTCAAAGAGAGTGAGATGCCAGCTCCTTTCATTCAGTCAGTAGCTTCAAACATTTCTGGACTTTTTTCAATGGCAAAAATCAATGAATATTGTATATGCACAAACAGTAGTTTCTCCATTGCAAGGTGCAATTCTGAAATTTTTTGCTTTTTCCTGCTCCTCTTAGCATGATAAAAAAGATTCAAAGAGAGTGAGATGCCAGCTCTTTTCATTCAGTCAGTAGCTTTAAACATTTCTGGACGTTTTTCAATGGCAAAAATCAATGAATATTGTAAATGCACAAACAGTAATTTCTCCGCATTGCAAGGTGCAATTCTGAAATTTTTTGCTTTTTCCTGCTCCTCTTAGCATGATAAAGAAGATTCAAAGAGAGTGAGATGCCAGCTCTTTTCATTCAGTCAGTAGCTTCAAACATTTCTGGTATATGAATAACATGATGTTTTTCAATGGCAAAAATCAATGAATAATGTGAATGCACAAACAGTAATTTCTCCGCATTGCAAGGTGCAATTCTGAAATTTTTTGCTTTTTCCTGCCCCTCTTGGCATGATAAAGAAGAATCAAAGAGAGTGAGATGCCAGCTCCTTTCATTCAGTCAGTAGCTTCAAACATTTCTGGACATTTTTCAATGGCAAAAATCAATGAATTTTGTAAATGCACAAACAGTAATTTCTCCGCATTGCAAGGTGCAATTCTGAAATTTTTTTCTTTTTCCTGCTCCTCTTAGCATGATAAAGAAGATTCAAAGAGAGTGTGATGCCAGCTCTTTTCATTCAGTCAGTAGCTTCAAACATTTCTGGTATATAAATAACATGATGTTTTTCAATGGCAAAAATCAATGAATAATATGAATGCACAAACAGTAATTTCTCCGCATTGCAAGGTGCAATTCTGAAATTTTTTGCTTTTTACTGCTCCTCTTAGCATGATAAAGAAGATTCAAAGAGAGTGAGATGCCAGCTCCTTTCATTCCGTCAGTAGTTTCAAACATTTCTGGACGTTTTTCAATGGCAAAAATCAATGAATAATGTGAATGCACAAACAGTAATTTCTCCGCATTGCAAGGTGCAATTCTGAAATTTTTTGCTTTTTCCTGCTCCTCTTAGCATGATAAAGAAGATTCAAAGAGAGTGAGATGCCAGCTCTTTTCATTCAGTCAGTAGCTTCAAACATTTCTGGATGTTTTTCAATGGCAAAAATCAATGAATATTGTAAATGCACAAACAGTAATTTCTCCGATTTGCAAGGTGCAATTCTGAAATTTTTTGCTTTTTACTGCTCCTCTTAGAATGATAAAGAAGATTCAAAGAGAGTGAGATGCCAGCTCCTTTCATTCAGTCAGTAGCTTCAAACATTTCTGGTATATGAATAACATGATGTTTTTCAATGGCAAAAATCAATGAATAATGTGAATGCACAAACAGTAATTTCTCCGCATTGCAAGGTGCAATTCTGAAATTTTTTGCTTTTTCCTGCTCCTCTTAGCATGATAAAGAAGATTCAAAGAGAGTGAGATGCCAGCTCCTTTCATGCAGTCAGTAGCTTCAAACATTTCTGGTATATGAATAACATGATGTTTTTCAATGACAAAAATCAATGAATAATGTGAATGCACAAAAAGTAATTTCTCCGCATTGCAAGATTCAATTTTGAAATTTTTTGCTTTTTCCTGCTCCTCTTAGCATGATAAAGAAGATTCAAAGAGAGTGAGATGCCAGCTCCTTTCATTCAGTCAGTAGCTTCAAACATTTCTGGACTTTTTTCAATGGCAAAAATCAATGAATATTGTATATGCACAAACAGTAGTTTCTCCATTGCAAGGTGCAATTCTGAAATTTTTTGCTTTTTCCTGCTCCTCTTAGCATGATAAAAAAGATTCAAAGAGAGTGAGATGCCAGCTCTTTTCATTCAGTCAGTAGCTTCAAACATTTCTGGTATATGAATAACATGATGTTTTTCAATGGCAAAAATCAATGAATAATGTGAATGCACAAACAGTAATTTCTCTGCATTGCAAGGTGCAATTCTGAATTTTTTTGCTTTTTCCTGCTCCTCTTAGCATGATAAAGAAGATTCAAAGAGAGTGAGATGCCAGCTCTTTTCATTCAGTCAGTAGCTTCAAACATTTCTGGTATATGAATAACATGATGTTTTTCAATGGCAAAAATCAATGAATAATGTGAATGCACAAACAGTAATTTCTCCGCATTGCAAGGTGCAATTCTGAAATTTTTTGCTTTTTCCTGCTCCTCTTAGCATGATAAAGAAGATTCAAAGAGAGTGAGATGCCAGCTCTTTTCATTCAGTCAGTAGCTTCAAACATTTCTGGTATATGAATAACATGATGTTTTTCAATGGCAAAAATCAATGAATAATGTGAATGCACAAACAGTAATTTCTCCGCATTGCAAGGTGCAATTCTGAAATTTTTTGCTTTTTCCTGCTCCTCTTAGCATGATAAAGAAGATTCAAAGAGAGTGAGATGCCAGCTCCTTTCATTCAGTCAGTAGCTTCAAACATTTCTGGACGTTTTTCAATGGCAAAAATCAATGAATATTGTAAATGCCCAAACAGTAATTTCTCCGCATTGCAAGGTGCAATTCTGAAATTTTTTGCTTTTTCCTGCTCCTCTTAGCATGATAAAGAAGATTCAAAGAGAGTGAGATGCCAGCTCTTTACATTCAGTCAGTAGTTTCAAACATTTCTGGTATATGAATAACATGATGTTTTTCAATGGCAAAAATCAATGAATAATGTGAATGCACAAACAGTAATTTCTCCGCATTGCAAGGTGCAATTCTGAAATTTTTTGCTTTTTCCTGCTCCTCTTAGCATGATAAAGAAGATTCAAAGAGAGTGAGATGCCAGCTCCTTTCATTCCGTCAGTAGCTTCAAACATTTCTGGACGTTTTTCAATGGCAAAAATCAATGAATAATGTGAATGCACAAACAGTAATTTCTCCGCATTGCAAGGTGCAATTCTGAAATTTTTTGCTTTTTCCTGCTCCTCCTAGCATGATAAAGAAGATTCAAAGAGAGTGAGATGCCAGCTCTTTTCATTCAGTCAGTAGCTTCAAACATTTCTGGACGTTTTACAATGGCAAAAATCAATGAATACTGTAAATGCACAAACAGTAATTTCTCCGCATTGCAAGGTGCAATTCTGAAATTTTTTGCTTTTTCCTGCTCCTCTTAGCATGATAAAGAAGATTCAAAGAGAGTGAGATGCCAGCTCTTTTCATTCAGTCAGTAGCTTCAAACATTTCTGGTATATGAATAACATGATGTTTTTCAATGGCAAAAATCAATGAATAATGTGAATGCACAAACCGTAATTTCTCCGCATTGCAAGGTGCAATTCTGAAATTTTTTTGCTTTTTCCTGCTCCTCTTAGCATGATAAAGAAGATTCAAAGAGAGTGAGATGCCAGCTCCTTTCATTCAGTCAGTAGCTTCAAACATTTCTGGACGTTTTTCAATGGCAAAAATCAATGAATATTGTAAATGCACAAACAGTAATTTCTCCGCATTGCAAGGTGCAATTCTGAAATTTTTTGCTTTTTCCTGCTCCTCTTAGCATGATAAAGAAGATTCAAAGAGAGTGAGATGCCAGCTCTTTTCATTCAGTCAGTAGCTTCAAACATTTCTGGACGTTTTTCAATGGCAAAAATCAATGAATATTGTAAATGCACAAACAGTAATTTCTCCGCATTGCAAGGTGCAATTCTGAAATTTTTTGCTTTTTCCTGCTCCTCTTAGCATGATAAAGAAGATTCAAAGAGAGTGCGATGCCAGCTCTTTTCATTCAGTCAGTAGCTTCAAACATTTCTGGTATATGAATAACATGATGTTTTTCAATGGCAAAAATCAATGAATAATGTGAATGCACAAACAGTAATTTCTCAGCATTGCAAGGTGCAATTCTGAAATTTTTTGCTTTTTCCTGCTCCTCTTAGCATGATAAAGAAGATTCAAAGAGAGTGAGATGCCAGCTCCTTTCATTCCGTCAGTAGCTTCAAACATTTCTGGACGTTTTTCAATGGCAAAAATCAATGAATAATGTGAATGCACAAACAGTAATTTCTCCGCATTGCAAGGTGCAATTCTGAAATTTTTTGCTTTTTCCTGCTCCTCCTAGCATGATAAAGAAGATTCAAAGAGAGTGAGATGCCAGCTCTTTTCATTCAGTCAGTAGCTTCAAACATTTCTGGATGTTTTTCAATGGCAAAAATCAATGAATATTGTAAATGCACAAACAGTAATTTCTCTCCATTGCAAGGTGCAATTCTGAAATGTTTTGCTTTTTCCTGCTCCTCTTAGCATGTTAAAGAAGATTCAAAGAGAGTGAGATGCCAGCTCTTTTCATTCAGTCAGTAGCTTCAAACATTTCTGGTACATGAATAACATGATGCTTTTCAATGGCAAAAATCAATGAATAATGTGAATGCACAAACACTAATTTCTCCGCATTGCAAGGTGCAATTCTGAAATTTTTTGCTTTTTCCTGCTCCGCTTAGCATGATAAAGAAGATTCAAAGAAAGTGAGATGCCAGCTCCTTTCATTCCGTCAGTAGCTTCAAACATTTCTGGACGTTTTTCAATGGCAAAAATCAATGAATATTGTAAATGCACAAACAGTAATTTCTCCGCATTGCAAGGTGCAATTCTGAATTTTTTTGCTTTTTCCTGCTCCACTTAGCATGATAAAGAAGGTTCAAAGAGAGTGAGATGCCAGCTCTTTTCATTCAGTCAGTAGCTTCAAACATTTCTGGACGTTTTTCAATGGCAAAAATCAATGAATATTGTAAATGCACAAACAGTAATTTCTCCGCATTGCAAGGTGCAATTCTGAAATTTTTTGCTTTTTCCTAATCCACTTAGCATGATAAAGAAGATTCAAAGAGAGTGAGATGCCAGCTCTTTTCATTCAGTCAGTAGCTTCAAACGTTTCTGGACGTTTTTCAATGGCAAAAATCACTGAATATTGTAAATGCACAAACAGTAATTTCTCCGCATTGCAAGGTGCAATTCTGAAATTTTTTGCTTTTTCCTGCTCCTCTTAGCATGATAAAGAAGATTCAAAGAGAGTGAGATGCCAGCTCTTTTCATTCAGTCAGTAGCTTCAAACATTTCTGGTATATGAATAACATGATGTTTTTCAATGGCAAAAATCAATGAATAATGTGAATGCACAAACAGTAATTTCTCCGCATTGCAAGGTGCAATTCTGAAATTTTTTGCTTTTTCCTGCCCCTCTTGGCATGATAAAGAAGAATCAAAGAGAGTGAGATGCCAGCTCCTTTCATTCAGTCAGTAGCTTCAAACATTTCTGGACGTTTTTCAATGGCAAAAATCAATGAATATTGTAAATGCACAAACAGTAATTTCTCCGCATTGCAAGATGCAATTCTGAAATTTTTTTGCTTTTTCCTGCTCCTCTTAGCATGATAAAGAAGATTCAAAGACAGTGAGATGCCAGCTCTTTTCATTCAGTCAGTAGCTTCAAACATTTCTGGTATATGAATAACATGATGTTTTTCAATGGCAAAACTCAATGAATAATGTGATTGTACAACCAGTAATTTCTCCGCATTGCAAGATGCAATTCTGAAATTTTTTGCTTTTTCCTGCTCCTCTTAGCATGATAAAGAAGATTCAAAGAGAGTGAGATGCCAGCTCCTTTCATTCAGTCAGTAGCTTCAAACATTTCTGGACGTTTTTCAATGGCAAAAATCAATGAATATTGTAAATGCACAAACAGTAATTTCTCCCCATTGCAAGGTGCAATTCTGAAATTGTTTGCTTTTTCCTGCTCCTCTTAGCATGATAAAGAAGATTCAAAGAGAGTGAGATGCCAGCTCTTTTCATTCAGTCAGTAGCTTCAAACATTTCTGGTATATGAATAACATGATGTTTTTCAATGGCAAAAATCAATGAATAATGTGAATGCACAAACAGTAATTTCTCCGAATTGCAAGGTGCAATTTTGAAATTTTTTGCTTTTTCCTGCTCCTCTTAGCATGATAAAGAAGATTCAAAGAGAGTGAGATGCCAGCTCCTTTCATTCAGTCAGTAGCTTCAAACATTTCTGGTATATGAATAACATGATGTTTTTCAATTTCAAAAATCAATGAATAATGTGAATGCACAAACAGTAATTTCTCCGAATTGCAAGGTGCAATTATGAAATTTTTTGCTTTTTCCTGCTCCTCTTAGCATGATAAAGAAGAATCAAAGAGAGTGAGATGCCAGCTCCTTTCATTCCGTCAGTAGCTTCAAACATTTCTGGACTTTTTTCAATGGCAAAAATCAATGAATATTGTAAATGCACAAACAGTAATTTCTCCCCATTGCAAGGTGCAATTCTGAAATTTTTTGCTTTTTCCTGCTCCTCTTAGCATGATAAAGAAGATTCAAAGAGAGTGAGATGCCAGCTCTTTTCATTCAGTCAGTAGCTTCAAACATTTCTGGACGTTTTTCAATGGCAAAAATCAATGAATGTTGTAAATGCACAAACAGTAATTTCTCCCCATTGCAAGGTGCAATTCTGAAATTTTTTGCTTTTTCCTACTCCTCTTAGCATGATAAAGAAGATTCAAAGAGAGTGAGATGCCAGCTCTTTTCATTCAGTCAGTAGCTTCAAACATTTCTGGTATATGAATAACATGATGTTTTTCAATGGCAAAAATCAATGAATAATGTGAATGCACAAACAGTAATTTCTCCGCATTGCAAGGTGCAATTCTGAATTTTTTTGCTTTTTCCTGCTCCTCTTAGCATGATAAAGAATATTCAAAGAGAGTGAGATGCCAGCTCCTTTCATTCCGTCAGAAGCTTCAAACATTTCTGGACGTTTTTCAATGGCAAAAATCAATGAATAATGTGAATGCACAAACAGTAATTTCTCCGCATTGCAAGATTCAATTCTGAAATTTTTTGCTTTTTCCTGCTCCTCTTAGCATGATAAAGATGATTCAAAGAGAGTGAGATGCCAGCTCTTTTCATTCAGTCAGTAGCTTCAAACATTTCTGGTATATGAATAACATGATGTTTTTCAATGGCAAAAATCAATGAATAATGTGAATGCACAAACAGTTATTTCTCCGCATTGCAAGGAGCAATTCTGAAATTTTTTGCTTTTTCCTGATCCTCTTAGCATGATAAAGAAGATTCAAAGAGAGTGAGATGCCAGCTCCTTTCATTCCGTCAGTAGCTTCAAACATTTCTGGACGTTTTTCAATGGCAAAAATCAATGAATATTGTAAATGCACAAACAGTAATTTCTCCGCATTGCAAGATGCAATTCTGAAATTTTTTTGCTTTTTCCTGCTCCTCTTAGCATGATAAAGAAGATTCAAAGACAGTGAGATGCCAGCTCTTTTCATTCAGTCAGTAGCTTCAAACATTTCTGGTATATGAATAACATGATGTTTTTCAATGGCAAAACTCAATGAATAATGTGATTGTACAACCAGTAATTTCTCCGCAATGCAAGGTGCAATTCTGAAATTTTTTGCTTTTTCCTGCTCCTCTTAGCATGATAAAGAAGATTCAAAGAGAGTGAGATGCCAGCTCCTTTCATTCAGTCAGTAGCTTCAAACATTTCTGGACGTTTTTCAATGGCAAAAATCAATGAATATTGTAAATGCACAAACAGTAATTTCTCCCCATTGCAAGGTGCAATTCTGAAATTTTTTGCTTTTTCCTGCTCCTCTTAGCATGATAAAGAAGATTCAAAGAGAGTGAGATGCCAGCTCTTTTCATTCAGTCAGTAGCTTCAAACATTTCTGGTATATGAATAACATGATGTTTTTCAATGGCAAAAATCAATGAATAATGTGAATGCACAAACAGTTATTTCTCCGCATTGCAAGGAGCAATTCTGAAATTTTTTGCTTTTTCCTGATCCTCTTAGCATGATAAAGAAGATTCAAAGAGAGTGAGATGCCAGCTCCTTTCATTCCGTCAGTAGCTTCAAACATTTCTGGACGTTTTTCAATGGCAAAAATCAATGAATATTGTAAATACACAAACAGTAATTTCTCCGCATTGCAAGGTGCAATTCTGAAATTGTTTGCTTTTTCCTGCTCCTCTTAGCATGATAAAGAAGATTCAAAGAGAGTGAGATGCCAGCTCTTTTCATTCAGTCAGTAGCTTCAAACATTTCTGGTATATGAATAACATGATGTTTTTCAATGGCAAAAATCAATGAATAATGTGAATGCACAAACAGTAATTTCTCCGAATTGCAAGGTGCAATTTTGAAATTTTTTGCTTTTTCCTGCTCCTCTTAGCATGATAAAGAAGATTCAAAGAGAGTGAGATGCCAGCTCCTTTCATTCAGTCAGTAGCTTCAAACATTACTGGTATATGAATAACATGATGTTTTTCAATTTCAAAAATCAATGAATAATGTGAATGCACAAACAGTAATTTCTCCGAATTGCAAGGTGCAATTTTGAAATTTTTTGCTTCTTCCTGCTCCTCTTAGCATGATAAAGAAGATTCAAAGAGAGTGAGATGCCAGCTCTTTTCATTCAGTCAGTAGCTTCAAACATTTCTGGACGTTTTTCAGTGGCAAAAATCAATGAATGTTGTAAATGCACAAACAGTAATTTCTCCCCATTGCAAGGTGCAATTCTGAAATTTTTTGCTTTTTCCTACTCCTCTTAGCATGACAAAGAAGATTCAAAGAGAGTGAGATGCCAGCTCCTTTCATTCCGTCAGAAGCTTCAAACATTTCTGGACGTTTTTCAATGGCAAAAATCAATGAATAATGTGAATGCACAAACAGTAATTTCTCCGCATTGCAAGATTCAATTCTGAAATTTTTTGCTTTTTCCTGCTCCTCTTAGCATGATAAAGATGATTCAAAGAGAGTGAGATGCCAGCTCTTTTCATTCAGTCAGTAGCTTCAAACATTTCTGGTATATGAATAACATGATGTTTTTCAATGGCAAAAATCAATGAATAATGTGAATGCACAAACAGTTATTTCTCCGCATTGCAAGGAGCAATTCTGAAATTTTTTGCTTTTTCCTGATCCTCTTAGCATGATAAAGAAGATTCAAAGAGAGTGAGATGCCAGCTCCTTTCATTCCGTCAGTAGCTTCAAACATTTCTGGACGTTTTTCAATGGCAAAAATCAATGAATATTGTAAATACACAAACAGTAATTTCTCCGCATTGCAAGGTGCAATTCTGAAATTGTTTGCTTTTTCCTGCTCCTCTTAGCATGATAAAGAAGATTCAAAGAGAGTGAGATGCCAGCTCTTTTCATTCAGTCAGTAGCTTCAAACATTTCTGGTATATGAATAACATGATGTTTTTCAATGGCAAAAATCAATGAATAATGTGAATGCACAAACAGTAATTTCTCCGAATTGCAAGGTGCAATTTTGAAATTTTTTGCTTTTTCCTGCTCCTCTTAGCATGATAAAGAAGATTCAAAGAGAGTGAGATGCCAGCTCCTTTCATTCCGTCAGTAGCTTCAAACATTTCTGGACTTTTTTCAATGGCAAAAATCAATGAATATTGTAAATGCACAAACAGTAATTTCTCCCCATTGCAAGGTGCAAGTCTGAAATTTTTTGCTTTTTCCTGCTCCTCTTAGCATGATAAAGAAGATTCAAAGAGAGTGAGATGCCAGCTCTTTTCATTCAGTCAGTAGCTTCAAACATTTCTGGACGTTTTTCAATGGCAAAAATCAATGAATGTTGTAAATGCACAAACAGTAATTTCTCCCCATTGCAAGGTGCAATTCTGAAATTTTTTGCTTTTTCCTACTCCTCTTAGCATGATAAAGAAGATTCAAAGAGAGTGAGATGCCAGCTCTTTTCATTCAGTCAGTAGCTTCAAACATTTCTGGTATATGAATAACATGATGTTTTTCAATGGCAAAAATCAATGAATAATGTGAATGCACAAACAGTAATTTCTCCGCATTGCAAGGTGCAATTCTGAATTTTTTTGCTTTTTCCTGCTCCTCTTAGCATGATAAAGAATATTCAAAGAGAGTGAGATGCCAGCTCCTTTCATTCCGTCAGAAGCTTCAAACATTTCTGGACGTTTTTCAATGGCAAAAATCAATGAATAATGTGAATGCACAAACAGTAATTTCTCCGCATTGCAAGATTCAATTCTGAAATTTTTTGCTTTTTCCTGCTCCTCTTAGCATGATAAAGATGATTCAAAGAGAGTGAGATGCCAGCTCCTTTCATTCAGTCAGTAGCTTCAAACATTTCTGGTATATGAACAACATGAGGTTTTTCAATGGCAAAAATCAATGAATAATGTGAATGCACAAACAGTAATTTCTCCGCATTGCAAGGTGCAATTCTGAAAATTTTTGCTTTTTCCTGCTCCTCTTAGCATGATAAAGAAGATTCAAAGAGAGTGAGATGCCAGCTTCTTTCATTCAGTCAGTAGCTTCAAACATTTCTGGACGTTTTTCAATGGCAAAAATCAATGAATATTGTAAATGCACAAACAGTAATTTCTCCGCATTGCAAGGTGCAATTCTGAAATTTTTTGCTTTTTCCTGCTCCTCTTAGCATGATAAAGAAGATTCAAAGAGAGTGAGATGCCAGCTCTTTTCATTCAGTCAGTAGCTTCAAACATTTCTGGACGTTTTTCAATGGCAAAAATCAATGAATATTGTAAATGCACAAACAGTAATTTCTCCGCATTGCAAGGTGCAATTCTGAAATTGTTTGCTTTTTCCTGCTCCTCTTAGCATGATAAAGAAGATTCAAAGAGAGTGAGATGCCAGCTCTTTTCATTCAGTCAGTAGCTTCAAACATTTCTGGTATATGAATAACATGATGTTTTTCAATGGCAAAAATCAATGAATAATGTGAATGCACAAACAGTAATTTCTCCGAATTGCAAGGTGCAATTTTGAAATTTTTTGCTTTTTCCTGCTCCTCTTAGCATGATAAAGAAGATTCAAAGAGAGTGAGATGCCAGCTCCTTTCATTCAGTCAGTAGCTTCAAACATTACTGGTATATGAATAACATGATGTTTTTCAATTTCAAAAATCAATGAATAATGTGAATGCACAAACAGTAATTTCTCCGAATTGCAAGGTGCAATTTTGAAATTTTTTGCTTTTTCCTGCTCCTCTTAGCATGATAAAGAAGATTCAAAGAGAGTGAGATGCCAGCTCTTTTCATTCAGTCAGTAGCTTCAAACATTTCTGGACGTTTTTCAGTGGCAAAAATCAATGAATGTTGTAAATGCACAAACAGTAATTTCTCCCCATTGCAAGGTGCAATTCTGAAATTTTTTGCTTTTTCCTACTCCTCTTAGCATGACAAAGAAGATTCAAAGAGAGTGAGATGCCAGCTCTTTTCATTCAGTCAGTAGCTTCAAACATTTCTGGTATATGAATAACATGATGTTTTTCAATGGCAAAAATCAATGAATAATGTGAATGCACAAACAGTAATTTCTCCGCATTGCAAGGTGCAATTCTGAATTTTTTTGCTTTTTCCTGCTCCTCTTAGCATGATAAAGAATATTCAAAGAGAGTGAGATGCCAGCTCCTTTCATTCCGTCAGAAGCTTCAAACATTTCTGGACGTTTTTCAATGGCAAAAATCAATGAATAATGTGAATGCACAAACAGTAATTTCTCCGCATTGCAAGATTCAATTCTGAAATTTTTTGCTTTTTCCTGCTCCTCTTAGCATGATAAAGATGATTCAAAGAGAGTGAGATGCCAGCTCTTTTCATTCAGTCAGTAGCTTCAAACATTTCTGGTATATGAATAACATGATGTTTTTCAAAGGCAAAAATCAATGAATAATGTGAATGCACAAACAGTTATTTCTCCGCATTGCAAGGAGCAATTCTGAAATTTTTTGCTTTTTCCTGATCCTCTTAGCATGATAAAGAAGATTCAAAGAGAGTGAGATGCCAGCTCCTTTCATTCCGTCAGTAGCTTCAAACATTTCTGGACGTTTTTCAATGGCAAAAATCAATGAATATTGTAAATACACAAACAGTAATTTCTCCGCATTGCAAGGTGCAATTCTGAAATTGTTTGCTTTTTCCTGCTCCTCTTAGCATGATAAAGAAGATTCAAAGAGAGTGAGATGCCAGCTCTTTTCATTCAGTCAGTAGCTTCAAACATTTCTGGTATATGAATAACATGATGTTTTTCAATGGCAAAAATCAATGAATAATGTGAATGCACAAACAGTAATTTCTCCGAATTGCAAGGTGCAATTTTGAAATTTTTTGCTTTTTCCTGCTCCTCTTAGCATGATAAAGAAGATTCAAAGAGAGTGAGATGCCAGCTCCTTTCATTCAGTCAGTAGCTTCAAACATTTCTGGTATATGAATAACATGATATTTTTCAATTTCAAAAATCAATGAATAATGTGAATGCACAAACAGTAATTTCTCCGAATTGCAAGGTGCAATTTTGAAATTTTTTGCTTTTTCCTGCTCCTCTTAGCATGATAAAGAAGATTCAAAGAGAGTGAGATGCCAGCTCCTTTCATTCCGTCAGTAGCTTCAAACATTTCTGGACTTTTTTCAATGGCAAAAATCAATGAATATTGTAAATGCACAAACAGTAATTTCTCCCCATTGCAAGGTGCAAGTCTGAAATTTTTTGCTTTTTCCTGCTCCTCTTAGCATGATAAAGAAGATTCAAAGAGAGTGAGATGCCAGCTCTTTTCATTCAGTCAGTAGCTTCAAACATTTCTGGACGTTTTTCAATGGCAAAAATCAATGAATGTTGTAAATGCACAAACAGTAATTTCTCCCCATTGCAAGGTGCAATTCTGAAATTTTTTGCTTTTTCCTACTCCTCTTAGCATGATAAAGAAGATTCAAAGAGAGTGAGATGCCAGCTCTTTTCATTCAGTCAGTAGCTTCAAACATTTCTGGTATATGAATAACATGATGTTTTTCAATGGCAAAAATCAATGAATAATGTGAATGCACAAACAGTAATTTCTCCGCATTGCAATGTGCAATTCTGAATTTTTTTGCTTTTTCCTGCTCCTCTTAGCATGATAAAGAATATTCAAAGAGAGTGAGATGCCAGCTCCTTTCATTCCGTCAGAAGCTTCAAACATTTCTGGACGTTTTTCAATGGCAAAAATCAATGAATAATGTGAATGCACAAACAGTAATTTCTCCGCATTGCAAGATTCAATTCTGAAATTTTTTGCTTTTTCCTGCTCCTCTTAGCATGATAAAGATGATTCAAAGAGAGTGAGATGCCAGCTCCTTTCATTCAGTCAGTAGCTTCAAACATTTCTGGTATATGAACAACATGAGGTTTTTCAATGGCAAAAATCAATGAATAATGTGAATGCACAAACAGTAATTTCTCCGCATTGCAAGGTGCAATTCTGAAAATTTTTGCTTTTTCCTGCTCCTCTTAGCATGATAAAGAAGATTCAAAGAGAGTGAGATGCCAGCTTCTTTCATTCAGTCAGTAGCTTCAAACATTTCTGGACGTTTTTCAATGGCAAAAATCAATGAATATTGTAAATGCACAAACAGTAATTTCTCCGCATTGCAAGGTGCAATTCTGAAATTTTTTGCTTTTTCCTGCTCCTCTTAGCATGATAAAGAAGATTCAAAGAGAGTGAGATGCCAGCTCTTTTCATTCAGTCAGTAGCTTCAAACATTTCTGGACGTTTTTCAATGGCAAAAATCAATGAATATTGTAAATGCACAAACAGTAATTTCTCCGCATTGCAAGGTGCAATTCTGAAATTTTTTGCTTTTTCCTGCTCCTCTTAGCATGATAAAGAAGATTCAAAGAGAGTGCGATGCCAGCTCTTTTCATTCAGTCAGTAGCTTCAAACATTTCTGGTATATGAATAACATGATGTTTTTCAATTTCAAAAATCAATGAATAATGTGAATGTACAAACAGTAATTTCTCCGAATTGCAAGGTGCAATTTTGAAATTTTTTGCTTTTTCCTGCTCCTCTTAGCATGATAAAGAAGATTCAAAGAGAGTGAGATGCCAGCTCCTTTCATTCCGTCAGTAGCTTCAAACATTTCTGGACTTTTTTCAATGGCAAAAATCAATGAATATTGTAAATGCACAAACAGTAATTTCTCCCCATTGCAAGGTGCAATTCTGAAATTTTTTGCTTTTTCCTGCTCCTCTTAGTATGATAAAGAAGATTCAAAGAGAGTGAGATGCCAGCTCTTTTCATTCAGTCAGTAGCTTCAAACATTTCTGGTATATGAATAACATGATGTTTTTCAATGGCAAAAATCAATGAATAATGTGAATGCACAAACAGTAATTTCTCCGCATTGCAAGGTGCAATTCTGAATTTTTTTGCTTTTTCCTGCTCCTCTTAGCATGATAAAGAATATTCAAAGAGAGTGAGATGCCAGCTCCTTTCATTCCGTCAGAAGCTTCAAACATTTCTGGACGTTTTTCAATGGCAAAAATCAATGAATAATGTGAATGCACAAACAGTAATTTCTCCGCATTGCAAGGTGCAATTCTGAAAATTTTTGCTTTTTCCTGCTCCTCTTAGCATGATAAAGAAGATTCAAAGAGAGTGAGATGCCAGCTCCTTTCATTCAGTCAGTAGCTTCAAACATTTCTGGACGTTTTTCAATGGCAAAAATCAATGAATATTGTAAATGCACAAACAGTAATTTCTCCGCATTGCAAGGTGCAATTCTGAAATTTTTTGCTTTTTCCTGCTCCTCTTAGCATGATAAAGAAGATTCAAAGAGAGTGAGATGCCAGCTCTTTTCATTCAGTCAGTAGCTTCAAACATTTCTGGACGTTTTTCAATGGCAAAAATCAATGAATATTGTAAATGCACAAACAGTAATTTCTCCGCATTGCAAGGTGCAATTCTGAAATTTTTTGCTTTTTCCTGCTCCTCTTAGCATGATAAAGAAGATTCAAAGAGAGTGCGATGCCAGCTCTTTTCATTCAGTCAGTAGCTTCAAACATTTCTGGTATATGAATAACATGATGTTTTTCAATGGCAAAAATCAATGAATAATGTGAATGCACAAACAGTAATTTCTCCGAATTGCAAGGTGCAATTTTGAAATTTTTTGCTTTTTCCTGCTCCTCTTAGCATGATAAAGAAGATTCAAAGAGAGTGAGATGCCAGCTCCTTTCATTCAGTCAGTAGCTTCAAACATTTCTGGTATATGAATAACATGATGTTTTTCAATTTCAAAAATCAATGAATAATGTGAATGCACAAACAGTAATTTCTCCGAATTGCAAGGTGCAATTTTGAAATTTTTTGCTTTTTCCTGCTCCTCTTAGCATGATAAAGAAGATTCAAAGAGAGTGAGATGCCAGCTCCTTTCATTCCGTCAGTAGCTTCAAACATTTCTGGACTTTTTTCAATGGCAAAAATCAATGAATATTGTAAATGCACAAACAGTAATTTCTCCCCATTGCAAGGTGCAATTCTGAAATTTTTTGCTTTTTCCTGCTCCTCTTAGCATGATAAAGAAGATTCAAAGAGAGTGAGATGCCAGCTCTTTTCATTCAGTCAGTAGCTTCAAACATTTCTGGACGTTTTTCAATGGCAAAAATCAATGAATGTTGTAAATGCACAAACAGTAATTTCTCCCCATTGCAAGGTGCAATTCTGAAATTTTTTGCTTTTTCCTACTCCTCTTAGCATGATAAAGAAGATTCAAAGAGAGTGAGATGCCAGCTCTTTTCATTCAGTCAGTAGCTTCAAACATTTCTGGTATATGAATAACATGATGTTTTTCAATGGCAAAAATCAATGAATAATGTGAATGCACAAACAGTAATTTCTCCGCATTGCAAGATTCAATTCTGAAATTTTTTGCTTTTTCCTGCTCCTCTTAGCATGATAAAGATGATTCAAAGAGAGTGAGATGCCAGCTCCTTTCATTCAGTCAGTAGCTTCAAACATTTCTGGTATATGAACAACATGAGGTTTTTCAATGGCAAAAATCAATGAATAATGTGAATGCACAAACAGTAATTTCTCCGCATTGCAAGGTGCAATTCTGAAAATTTTTGCTTTTTCCTGCTCCTCTTAGCATGATAAAGAAGATTCAAAGAGAGTGAGATGCCAGCTCCTTTCATTCAGTCAGTAGCTTCAAACATTTCTGGACGTTTTTCAATGGCAAAAATCAATGAATATTGTAAATGCACAAACAGTAATTTCTCCGCATTGCAAGGTGCAATTCTGAAATTTTTTGCTTTTTCCTGCTCCTCTTAGCATGATAAAGAAGATTCAAAGAGAGTGCGATGCCAGCTCTTTTCATTCAGTCAGTAGCTTCAAACATTTCTGGTATATGAATAACATGATGTTTTTCAATGGCAAAAATCAATGAATAATGTGAATGCACAAACAGTAATTTCTCCGAATTGCAAGGTGCAATTTTGAAATTTTTTGCTTTTTCCTGCTCCTCTTAGCATGATAAAGAAGATTCAAAGAGAGTGAGATGCCAGCTCCTTTCATTCAGTCAGTAGCTTCAAACATTTCTGGTATATGAATAACATGATGTTTTTCAATTTCAAAAATCAATGAATAATGTGAATGCACAAACAGTAATTTCTCCGAATTGCAAGGTGCAATTTTGAAATTTTTTGCTTTTTCCTGCTCCTCTTAGCATGATAAAGAAGATTCAAAGAGAGTGAGATGCCAGCTCCTTTCATTCCGTCAGTAGCTTCAAACATTTCTGGACTTTTTTCAATGGCAAAAATCAATGAATATTGTAAATGCACAAACAGTAATTTCTCCCCATTGCAAGGTGCAATTCTGAAATTTTTTGCTTTTTCCTGCTCCTCTTAGCATGATAAAGAAGATTCAAAGAGAGTGAGATGCCAGCTCTTTTCATTCAGTCAGTAGCTTCAAACATTTCTGGACGTTTTTCAATGGCAAAAATCAATGAATGTTGTAAATGCACAAACAGTAATTTCTCCCCATTGCAAGGTGCAATTCTGAAATTTTTTGCTTTTTCCTGCTCCTCTTAGCATGATAAAGAAGATTCAAAGAGAGTGAGATGCCAGCTCTTTTCATTCAGTCAGTAGCTTCAAACATTTCTGGACGTTTTTCAATGGCAAAAATCAATGAATATTGTAAATGCACAAACAGTAATTTCTCCGCATTGCAAGGTGCAATTCTGAAATTTTTTGCTTTTTCCTGCTCCTCTTAGCATGATAAAGAAGATTCAAAGAGAGTGCGATGCCAGCTCTTTTCATTCAGTCAGTAGCTTCAAACATTTCTGGTATATGAATAACATGATGTTTTTCAATTTCAAAAATCAATGAATAATGTGAATGTACAAACAGTAATTTCTCCGAATTGCAAGGTGCAATTTTGAAATTTTTTGCTTTTTCCTGCTCCTCTTAGCATGATAAAGAAGATTCAAAGAGAGTGAGATGCCAACTCCTTTCATTCCGTCAGTAGCTTCAAACATTTCTGGACTTTTTTCAATGGCAAAAATCAATGAATATTGTAAATGCACAAACAGTAATTTCTCCCCATTGCAAGGTGCAATTCTGAAATTTTTTGCTTTTTCCTGCTCCTCTTAGCATGATAAAGAAGATTCAAAGAGAGTGAGATGCCAGCTCTTTTCATTCAGTCAGTAGCTTCAAACATTTCTGGTATATGAATAACATGATGTTTTTCAATGGCAAAAATCAATGAATAATGTGAATGCACAAACAGTAATTTCTCCGCATTGCAAGGTGCAATTCTGAATTTTTTTGCTTTTTCCTGCTCCTCTTAGCATGATAAAGAATATTCAAAGAGAGTGAGATGCCAGCTCCTTTCATTCCGTCAGAAGCTTCAAACATTTCTGGACGTTTTTCAATGGCAAAAATCAATGAATAATGTGAATGCACAAACAGTAATTTCTCCGCATTGCAAGATTCAATTCTGAAATTTTTTGCTTTTTCCTGCTCCTCTTAGCATGATAAAGATGATTCAAAGAGAGTGAGATGCCAGCTCCTTTCATTCAGTCAGTAGCTTCAAACATTTCTGGTATATGAACAACATGAGGTTTTTCAATGGCAAAAATCAATGAATAATGTGAATGCACAAACAGTAATTTCTCCGCATTGCAAGGTGCAATTCTGAAAATTTTTGCTTTTTCCTGCTCCTCTTAGCATGATAAAGAAGATTCAAAGAGAGTGAGATGCCAGCTCCTTTCATTCAGTCAGTAGCTTCAAACATTTCTGGACGTTTTTCAATGGCAAAAATCAATGAATATTGTAAATGCACAAACAGTAATTTCTCCGCATTGCAAGGTGCAATTCTGAAATTTTTTGCTTTTTCCTGCTCCTCTTAGCATGATAAAGAAGATTCAAAGAGAGTGAGATGCCAGCTCTTTTCATTCAGTCAGTAGCTTCAAACATTTCTGGACGTTTTTCAATGGCAAAAATCAATGAATATTGTAAATGCACAAACAGTAATTTCTCCGCATTGCAAGGTGCAATTCTGAAATTTTTTGCTTTTTCCTGCTCCTCTTAGCATGATAAAGAAGATTCAAAGAGAGTGCGATGCCAGCTCTTTTCATTCAGTCAGTAGCTTCAAACATTTCTGGTATATGAATAACATGATGTTTTTCAATGGCAAAAATCAATGAATAATGTGAATGCACAAACAGTAATTTCTCCGAATTGCAAGGTGCAATTTTGAAATTTTTTGCTTTTTCCTGCTCCTCTTAGCATGATAAAGAAGATTCAAAGAGAGTGAGATGCCAGCTCCTTTCATTCAGTCAGTAGCTTCAAACATTTCTGGTATATGAATAACATGATGTTTTTCAATTTCAAAAATCAATGAATAATGTGAATGCACAAACAGTAATTTCTCCGAATTGCAAGGTGCAATTTTGAAATTTTTTGCTTTTTCCTGCTCCTCTTAGCATGATAAAGAAGATTCAAAGAGAGTGAGATGCCAGCTCCTTTCATTCCGTCAGTAGCTTCAAACATTTCTGGACTTTTTTCAATGGCAAAAATCAATGAATATTGTAAATGCACAAACAGTAATTTCTCCCCATTGCAAGGTGCAATTCTGAAATTTTTTGCTTTTTCCTGCTCCTCTTAGCATGATAAAGAAGATTCAAAGAGAGTGAGATGCCAGCTCTTTTCATTCAGTCAGTAGCTTCAAACATTTCTGGACGTTTTTCAATGGCAAAAATCAATGAATGTTGTAAATGCACAAACAGTAATTTCTCCCCATTGCAAGGTGCAATTCTGAAATTTTTTGCTTTTTCCTACTCCTCTTAGCATGATAAAGAAGATTCAAAGAGAGTGAGATGCCAGCTCTTTTCATTCAGTCAGTAGCTTCAAACATTTCTGGTATATGAATAACATGATGTTTTTCAATGGCAAAAATCAATGAATAATGTGAATGCACAAACAGTAAATTCTCCGCATTGCAAGGTGCAATTCTGAATTTTTTTGCTTTTTCCTGCTCCTCTTAGCATGATAAAGAATATTCAAAGAGAGTGAGATGCCAGCTCCTTTCATTCCGTCAGAAGCTTCAAACATTTCTGGACGTTTTTCAATGGCAAAAATCAATGAATAATGTCAATGCACAAACAGTAATTTCTCCGCATTGCAAGATTCAATTCTGAAATTTTTTGCTTTTTCCTGCTCCTCTTAGCATGATAAAGATGATTCAAAGAGAGTGAGATGCCAGCTCCTTTCATTCAGTCAGTAGCTTCAAACATTTCTGGTATATGAACAACATGAGGTTTTTCAATGGCAAAAATCAATGAATAATGTGAATGCACAAACAGTAATTTCTCCGCATTGCAAGGTGCAATTCTGAAAATTTTTGCTTTTTCCTTCTCCTCTTAGCATGATAAAGAAGATTCAAAGAGAGTGAGATGCCAGCTCCTTTCATTCAGTCAGTAGCTTCAAACATTTCTGGACGTTTTTCAACGGCAAAAATCAATGAATATTGTAAATGCACAAACAGTAATTTCTCCGCATTGCAAGGTGCAATTCTGAATTTTTTTGCTTTTTCCTGCTCCTCTTAGCATGATAAAGAAGATTCAAAGAGAGTGAAATGCCAGCTCTTTTCATTCAGTCAGTAGCTTCAAACATTTCTGGTATATGAATAACATGATGTTTTTCAATGGCAAAAATCAATGAATAATGTGAATGCACAAACAGTAATTTCTCCGAATTGCAAGGTGCAATTTTGAAATTTTTTGCTTTTTCCTACTCCTCTTAGCATGATAAAGAAGATTCAAAGAGAGTGAGATGCCAGCTCCTTTCATTCAGTCAGTAGCTTCAAACATTTCTGGTATATGAACAACTTGATGTTTTTCAATGGCAAAAATCAATGAATAATGTGACTGCACAAACAGTAATTTCTCCGCATTGCAAGGTGCAATTCTGAAATTTTTTGCTTTTTCCTTTTCCTCTTAGCATGATAAAGAAGATTCAAAGAGAGTGAGATGCCAGCTCCTTTCATTCAGTCAGTAGCTTCAAACATTTCTGGACGTTTTTCAATGGCAAAAATCAATGAATATTGTAAATGCACAAACAGTAATTTCTCCCCATTGCAAGGTGCAATTCTGAAATTTTTTGCTTTTTCCTGCTCCTCTTAGCATGATAAAGAAGATTCAAAGAGAGTGAGATGCCAGCTCTTTTCATTCAGTCAGTAGCTTCAAACATTTCTGGACGTTTTTCAATGGCAAAAATCAATGAATATTGTAAATGCACAAACAGTAATTTCCCCCCATTGCAAGGTGCAATTCTGAAATTTTTTGCTTTTTCCTGCTCCTCTTAGCATGATTAAGAAGATTCAAAGAGAGTGAGTTGCCAGCTCTTTTCATTAAGTCAGTAGCTTCAAACATTTCTGGTATATGAATAACATGATGTTTTTCAATGGCAAAAATCAATGAATAATGTGATTGTAAAAACAGTAATTTCTCCGCAATGCAAGGTGCAATTCTGAAATTTTTTGCTTTTTCCTGATCCTCTTAGTATGATAAAGAAGATTCAAAGAGAGTGAGATGCCAGCTCCTTTCATTCCGTCTGTAGCTTCAAACATTTCTGGACGTTTTTCAATGGCAAAAATCAATGAATATTGTAAATACACAAACAGTAATTTCTCCGCATTGCAAGGTGCAATTCTGAATTTTTTTGCTTTTTCCTGCTCCTCTTAGCATGATAAAGAAGATTCAAAGAGAGTGAAATGCCAGCTCTTTTCATTCAGTCAGTATCTTCAAACATTTCTGGTATATGAATAACATGATGTTTTTCAATGGCAAAAATCAATGAATAATGTGAATGCACAAACAGTAATTTCTCCGAATTGCAAGGTGCAATTTTGAAATTTTTTGCTTTTTCCTGCTCCTCTTAGCATGATAAAGAAGATTCAAAGAGAGTGAGATGCCAGCTCCTTTCATTCAGTCAGTAGCTTCAAACATTTCTGGTATATGAACAACATGATGTTTTTCAATGGCAAAAATCAATGAATAATGTGAGTGCACAAACAGTAATTTCTCCACATTGCAAGGTGCAATTCTGAAATTTTTTTGCTTTTTCCTGCTCCTCTTAGCATGATAAATAAGATTCAAAGAGAGTGAGATGCCAGCTCCTTTCATTCAGTCAGTAGCTTCAAACATTTATGGACGTTTTTCAATGGCAAAAATCAATGAATATTGTAAATGCACAAACAGTAATTTCTCCCCATTGCAAGGTGCAATTCTGAAATTTTTTGCTTTTTCCTGCTCCTCTTAGCATGATAAAGAAGATTCAAAGAGAGTGAGATGCCAGCTCTTTTCATTCAGTCAGTAGCTTCAAACATTTCTGGACGTTTTTCAATGGCAAAAATCAATGAATATTGTAAATGCACAAACAGTAATTTCTCCCCATTGCAAGGTGCAATTCTGAAATTTTTTGCTTTTTCCTGCTCCTCTTAGCATGATAAAGAAGATTCAAAGAGAGTGAGATGCCAGCTCTTTTCATTCAGTCAGTAGCTTCAAACATTTCTGGTATATGAATAACATGATGTTTTTCAATGGCAAAAATCAATGAATAATGTGAATGCACAAACAGTAATTTCTCCGCATTGCAAGGTGCAATTCTGAAATTTTTTGCTTTTTACTGCTCCTCTTAGCATGATAAAGAAGATTCAAAGAGAGTGAGATGCCAGCTCCCTTCATTCAGTCAGTAGCTTCAAACATTTCTGGTATATGAACAACATGATGATTTTCAATGGCAAAAATCAATGAATAATGTGAATGCACAAACAGTAATTTCTCCGCATTGCAAGGTGCAATTCTGAAATTTTTTGCTTTTTCCTGCTCCTCTTAGCATGATAAAGAAGATTCAAAGAGAGTGAGATGCCAGCTCTTTTCATTAAGTCAGTAGCTTCAAACATTTCTGGACGTTTTTCAATGGCAAAAATCAATGAATAATGTGAATGCACAAACAGTAATTTCTCCGCATTGCAAGGTGCAATTCTGAACTTTTTTGCTTTTTCCTGCTCCTCTTAGCATGATAAAGAAGATTCAAAGAGAGTGAGATGCCAGCTCTTTTCATTCAGTCAGTAGCTTCAAACATTTCTGGTATATGAATAACATGATGTTTTTCAATGGCAAAAATCAATGAATAATGTGAATGCACAAACAGTAATTTCTCCGCATTGCAAGGTGCAATTCTGAAATTTTTTGCTTTTTCCTGCTCCTCTTAGCATGATAAAGAAGATTCAAAGAGAGTGAGATGCCAGCTCCTTTCATTCAGTCAGTAGCTTCAAACATTTCTGGACGTTTTTCAATGGCAAAAATCAATGAATATTGCAAATGCACAAACATTGATTTCTCCGCATTGCAAGGTGCAATTCTGAAATTTTTTGCTTTTTCCTGCTCCTCTTAGCATGATGAAGAAGATTCAAAGAGAGTGAGATGCCAGCTCCTTTCATTCAGTCAGTAGCTTCAAACATTTCTGGACGTTTTTCAATGGCAAAAATCAATGAATATTGTAAATGCACAAACAGTAATTTCTCCCCATTGCAAGGTGCATTTCTGAAATTTTTTGCTTTTTCCTACTCCTCTTAGCATGATAAAGAAGATTCAAAGAGAGTGAGATGCCAGCTCCTTTCATTCCGTCAGTAGCTTCAAACATTTCTGGACGTTTTTCAATGGCAAAAATCAATGAATATTGTAAATACACAAACAGAAATTTCTCCGCATTGCAAGGTGCAATTCTGAATTTTTTTGCTTTTTCCTGCTCCTCTTAGCATGATAAAGAAGATTCAAAGAGAGTGAAATGCCAGCTCTTTTCATTCAGTCAGTAGCTTCAAACATTTCTGGTATATGAATAACATGATGTTTTTCAATGGCAAAAATCAATGAATAATGTGAATGCACAAACAGTAATTTCTCCGAATTGCAAGGTGCAATTTTGAAATTTTTTGCTTTTTCCTGCTCCTCTTAGCATGATAAAGAAGATTCAAAGAGAGTGAGATGCCAGCTCCTTTCATTCAGTCAGTAGCTTCAAACATTTCTGGTATATGAACAACATGATGTTTTTCAATGGCAAAAATCAATGAATAATGTGAGTGCACAAACAGTAATTTCTCCGCATTGCAAGGTGCAATTCTGAAATTTTTTGCTTTTTCCTGCTCCTCTTAGCATGATAAAGAAGATTCAAAGAGAGTGAGATGCCAGCTCCTTTCATTCAGTCAGTAGCTTCAAACATTTCTGGACGTTTTTCAATGGCAAAAATCAATGAATATTGTAAATGCACAAACAGTAATTTCTCCCCATTGCAAGGTGCAATTCTGAAATTTTTTGCTTTTTCCTGCTCCTCTTAGCATGATAAAGAAGATTCAAAGAGAGTGAGATGCCAGCTCTTTTCATTCAGTCAGTAGCTTCAAACATTTCTGGACGTTTTTCAATTCCAAAAATCAATGAATATTGTAAATGCACAAACAGTAATTTCTCCCCATTGCAAGGTGCAATTCTGAAATTTTTTGCTTTTTCCTGCTCCTCTTAGCATGATAAAGAAGATTCAAAGAGAGTGAGATGCCAGCTCTTTTCATTCAGTCAGTAGCTTCAAACATTTCTGGTATATGAATAACATGATGTTTTTCAATGGCAAAAATCAATTAATAATGTGAATGCACAAACAGTAATTTCTCCGCATTGCAAGGTGCAATTCTGAAATTTTTTGCTTTTTACTGCTCCTCTTAGCATGATAAAGAAAATTCAAAGAGAGTGAGATGCCAGCTCCTTTCATTCAGTCAGTAGCTTAAAACATTTCTTTTATATGAACAACATGATGTTTTTCAATGGCAAAACTCAATGAATAATGTGATTGTACAAACAGTAATTTCTCCGCAATGCAAGGTGCAATTCTGAAATTTTTTGCTTTTTCCTGATAGTCTTAGCATGATAAAGAAGATTCAAAGAGAGTGAGATGCCAGCTCCTTTCATTCCGTCAGTAGCTTCAAACATTTCTGGACGTTTTTCAATGGCAAAAATCAATGAATATTGTAAATGCACAAACAGTAATTTCTCCCCATTGCAAGGTGCAATTCTGAAATTTTTTGCTTTTTCCTGCTCCTCTTAGCATGATAAAGAAGATTCAAAGAGAGTGAGATGCCAGCTCTTTTCATTCAGTCAGTAGCTTCAAACATTTCTGGTATATGAATAACATGATGTTTTTCAATGGCAAAAATCAATGAATAATGTGAATGCACAAACAGTAATTTCTCCGCATTGCAAGGTGCAATTCTGAAATTTTTTGCTTTTTACTGCTCCTCTTAGCATGATAAAGAAGATTCAAAGAGAGTGAGATGCCAGCTCCCTTCATTCAGTCAGTAGCTTCAAACATTTCTGGTATATGAACAACATGATGATTTTCAATGGCAAAAATCAATGAATAATGTGAATGCACAAACAGTAATTTCTCCGCATTGCAAGGTGCAATTCTGAACTTTTTTGCTTTTTCCTGCTCCTCTTAGCATGATAAAGAAGATTCAAAGAGAGTGAGATGCCAGCTCTTTTCATTCAGTCAGTAGCTTCAAACATTTCTGGTATATGAATAACATGATGTTTTTCAATGGCAAAAATCAATGAATAATGTGAATGCACAAACAGTAATTTCTCCGCATTGCAAGGTGCAATTCTGAAATTTTTTGCTTTTTCCTGCTCCTCTTAGCATGATAAAGAAGATTCAAAGAGAGTGAGATGCCAGCTCCTTTCATTCAGTCAGTAGCTTCAAACATTTCTGGACGTTTTTCAATGGCAAAAATCAATGAATATTGCAAATGCACAAACATTGATTTCTCCGCATTGCAAGGTGCAATTCTGAAATTTTTTGCTTTTTCCTGCTCCTCTTAGCATGATGAAGAAGATTCAAAGAGAGTGAGATGCCAGCTCCTTTCATTCAGTCAGTAGCTTCAAACATTTCTGGACGTTTTTCAATGGCAAAAATCAATGAATATTGTAAATGCACAAACAGTAATTTCTCCCCATTGCAAGGTGCATTTCTGAAATTTTTTGCTTTTTCCTACTCCTCTTAGCATGATAAAGAAGATTCAAAGAGAGTGAGATGCCAGCTCCTTTCATTCCGTCAGTAGCTTCAAACATTTCTGGACGTTTTTCAATGGCAAAAATTAATGAATATTGTAAATACACAAACAGAAATTTCTCCGCATTGCAAGGTGCAATTCTGAATTTTTTTGCTTTTTCCTGCTCCTCTTAGCATGATAAAGAAGATTCAAAGAGAGTGAAATGCCAGCTCTTTTCATTCAGTCAGTAGCTTCAAACATTTCTGGTATATGAATAACATGATGTTTTTCAATGGCAAAAATCAATGAATAATGTGAATGCACAAACAGTAATTTCTCCGAATTGCAAGGTGCAATTTTGAAATTTTTTGCTTTTTCCTGCTCCTCTTAGCATGATAAAGAAGATTCAAAGAGAGTGAGATGCCAGCTCCTTTCATTCAGTCAGTAGCTTCAAACATTTCTGGTATATGAACAACATGATGTTTTTCAATGGCAAAAATCAATGAATAATGTGAATGCACAAACAGTAATTTCTCCGCATTGCAAGGTGCAATTCTGAAATTTTTTGCTTTTTACTGCTCCTCTTAGCATGATAAAGAAAATTCAAAGAGAGTGAGATGCCAGCTCCTTTCATTCAGTCAGTAGCTTAAAACATTTCTTTTATATGAACAACATGATGTTTTTCAATGGCAAAACTCAATGAATAATGTGATTGTACAAACAGTAATTTCTCCGCAATGCAAGGTGCAATTCTGAAATTTTTTGCTTTTTCCTGATAGTCTTAGCATGATAAAGAAGATTCAAAGAGAGTGAGATGCCAGCTCCTTTCATTCCGTCAGTAGCTTCAAACATTTCTGGACATTTTTCAATGGCAAAAATCAATGAATATTGTAAATACACAAACAGTAATTTCTCCGCATTGCAAGGTGCAATTCTAAAATTTTTTGCTTTTTCCTGCTCCTCTTAGCATGATAAAGAAGATTCAAAGAGAGTGAGATGCCAGCTCTGTTCATTCAGTCAGTAGCTTCAAACATTTCTGGACGTTTTTCAATGGCAAAAATCCATGAATATTGTAAATGCACAAACAGTAATTTCTCCCCATTGCAAGGTGCAATTCTGAAATTTTTTGCTTTTTCCTGCTCCTCTTAGCATGATAAAAAAGATTCAAAGAGAGTGAGAAGCCAGCTCTTTTCATTCAGTCAGTAGCTTCAAACATTTCTGGTATATGAAGAACATGATGTTTTTCAATGGCAAAAATCAATGAATAATGTGATTGTAAAAACAGTAATTTCTCCGCAATGCAAGGTGCAATTCTGAAATTTTTTGCTTTTTCCTGATCCTCTTAGCATGATAAAGAAGATTCAAAGAGAGTGAGATGCCAGCTCCTTTCATTCCGTCAGTAGCTTCAAACATTTCTGGACGTTTTTCAATGGCAAAAATCAATTAATATTGTAAATACACAAACAGTAATTTCTCCGCATTGCAAGGTGCAATTCTGAAATTTTTTGCTTTCTCCTGCTCCTCTTAGCATGATAAAGAAGATTCAAAGAGAGTGAGATGCCAGCTCTGTTCATTCAGTCAGTAGCTTCAAATATTTCTGGACGTTTTTCAATGGCAAAAATCCATGAATATTGTAAATGCACAAACAGTCATTTCTCCGCATTGCAAGGTGCAATTCTGAATTTTTTTGCTTTTTCCTGCTCCTCTTAGCATGATAAAGAAGATTCAAAGAGAGTGAAATGCCAGCTCTTTTCATTCAGTCAGTAGCTTCAAACATTTCTGGTATATGAATAACATGATGTTTTTCAATGGCAAAAATCAATGAATAATGTGAATGCACAAACAGTAATTTCTCCGAATTGCAAGGTGCAATTTTGAAATTTTTTGCTTTTTCCTGCTCCTCTTAGCATGATAAAGAAGATTCAAAGAGAGTGAGATGCCAGCTCCTTTCATTCAGTCAGTAGCTTCAAACATTTCTGGTATATGAACAACATGATGTTTTTCAATGGCAAAAATCAATGAATAATGTGAATGCACAAACAGTAATTTCTCCGCATTGCAAGGTGCAATTCTGAAATTTTTTGCTTTTTACTGCTCCTCTTAGCATGATAAAGAAAATTCAAAGAGAGTGAGATGCCAGCTCCTTTCATTCAGTCAGTAGCTTAAAACATTTCTTTTATATGAACAACATGATGTTTTTCAATGGCAAAACTCAATGAATAATGTGATTGTACAAACAGTAATTTCTCCGCAATGCAAGGTGCAATTCTGAAATTTTTTGCTTTTTCCTGATAGTCTTAGCATGATAAAGAAGATTCAAAGAGAGTGAGATGCCAGCTCCTTTCATTCCGTCAGTAGCTTCAAACATTTCTGGACATTTTTCAATGGCAAAAATCAATGAATATTGTAAATACACAAACAGTAATTTCTCCGCATTGCAAGGTGCAATTCTAAAATTTTTTGCTTTTTCCTGCTCCTCTTAGCATGATAAAGAAGATTCAAAGAGAGTGAGATGCCAGCTCTGTTCATTCAGTCAGTAGCTTCAAACATTTCTGGACGTTTTTCAATGGCAAAAATCCATGAATATTGTAAATGCACAAACAGTAATTTCTCCCCATTGCAAGGTGCAATTCTGAAATTTTTTGCTTTTTCCTGCTCCTCTTAGCATGATAAAAAAGATTCAAAGAGAGTGAGAAGCCAGCTCTTTTCATTCAGTCAGTAGCTTCAAACATTTCTGGTATATGAAGAACATGATGTTTTTCAATGGCAAAAATCAATGAATAATGTGATTGTAAAAACAGTAATTTCTCCGCAATGCAAGGTGCAATTCTGAAATTTTTTGCTTTTTCCTGATCCTCTTAGCATGATAAAGAAGATTCAAAGAGAGTGAGATGCCAGCTCCTTTCATTCCGTCAGTAGCTTCAAACATTTCTGGACGTTTTTCAATGGCAAAAATCAATTAATATTGTAAATACACAAACAGTAATTTCTCCGCATTGCAAGGTGCAATTCTGAAATTTTTTGCTTTCTCCTGCTCCTCTTAGCATGATAAAGAAGATTCAAAGAGAGTGAGATGCCAGCTCTGTTCATTCAGTCAGTAGCTTCAAATATTTCTGGACGTTTTTCAATGGCAAAAATCCATGAATATTGTAAATGCACAAACAGTCATTTCTCCGCATTGCAAGGTGCAATTCTGAATTTTTTTGCTTTTTCCTGCTCCTCTTAGCATGATAAAGAAGATTCAAAGAGAGTGAAATGCCAGCTCTTTTCATTCAGTCAGTAGCTTCAAACATTTCTGGTATATGAATAACATGATGTTTTTCAATGGCAAAAATCAATGAATAATGTGAATGCACAAACAGTAATTTCTCCGAATTGCAAGGTGCAATTTTGAAATTTTTTGCTTTTTCCTGCTCCTCTTAGCATGATAAAGAAGATTCAAAGAGAGTGAGATGCCAGCTCCTTTCATTCAGTCAGTAGCTTCAAACATTTCTGGTATATGAACAACATGATGTTTTTCAATGGCAAAAATCAATGAATAATGTGAATGCACAAACAGTAATTTCTCCGCATTGCAAGGTGCAATTCTGAAATTTTTTGCTTTTTACTGCTCCTCTTAGCATGATAAAGAAAATTCAAAGAGAGTGAGATGCCAGCTCCTTTCATTCAGTCAGTAGCTTAAAACATTTCTTTTATATGAACAACATGATGTTTTTCAATGGCAAAACTCAATGAATAATGTGATTGTACAAACAGTAATTTCTCCGCAATGCAAGGTGCAATTCTGAAATTTTTTGCTTTTTCCTGATAGTCTTAGCATGATAAAGAAGATTCAAAGAGAGTGAGATGCCAGCTCCTTTCATTCCGTCAGTAGCTTCAAACATTTCTGGACATTTTTCAATGGCAAAAATCAATGAATATTGTAAATACACAAACAGTAATTTCTCCGCATTGCAAGGTGCAATTCTAAAATTTTTTGCTTTTTCCTGCTCCTCTTAGCATGATAAAGAAGATTCAAAGAGAGTGAGATGCCAGCTCTGTTCATTCAGTCAGTAGCTTCAAACATTTCTGGACGTTTTTCAATGGCAAAAATCCATGAATATTGTAAATGCACAAACAGTAATTTCTCCCCATTGCAAGGTGCAATTCTGAAATTTTTTGCTTTTTCCTGCTCCTCTTAGCATGATAAAAAAGATTCAAAGAGAGTGAGAAGCCAGCTCTTTTCATTCAGTCAGTAGCTTCAAACATTTCTGGTATATGAAGAACATGATGTTTTTCAATGGCAAAAATCAATGAATAATGTGATTGTAAAAACAGTAATTTCTCCGCAATGCAAGGTGCAATTCTGAAATTTTTTGCTTTTTCCTGATCCTCTTAGCATGATAAAGAAGATTCAAAGAGAGTGAGATGCCAGCTCCTTTCATTCCGTCAGTAGCTTCAAACATTTCTGGACGTTTTTCAATGGCAAAAATCAATTAATATTGTAAATACACAAACAGTAATTTCTCCGCATTGCAAGGTGCAATTCTGAAATTTTTTGCTTTCTCCTGCTCCTCTTAGCATGATAAAGAAGATTCAAAGAGAGTGAGATGCCAGCTCTGTTCATTCAGTCAGTAGCTTCAAATATTTCTGGACGTTTTTCAATGGCAAAAATCCATGAATATTGTAAATGCACAAACAGTCATTTCTCCGCATTGCAAGGTGCAATTCTGAATTTTTTTGCTTTTTCCTGCTCCTCTTAGCATGATAAAGAAGATTCAAAGAGAGTGAAATGCCAGCTCTTTTCATTCAGTCAGTAGCTTCAAACATTTCTCGTATATGAATAACATGATGTTTTTCAATGGCAAAAATCAATGAATAATGTGAATGCACAAAGAGTAATTTCTCCGAATTGCAAGGTGCAATTTTGAAATTTTTTGCTTTTTCCTGCTCCTCTTAGCATGATAAAGAAGATTCAAAGAGAGTGAGATGCCAGCTCCTTTCATTCAGTCAGTAGCTTCAAACATTTCTGGTATATGAACAACATGATGTTTTTCAATGGCAAAAATCAATGAATAATGTGAGTGCACAAACAGAAATTTCTCCGCATTGCAAGGTGCAATTCTGAAATTTTTTGCTTTTTCCTGCTCCTCTTAGCATGATAAAGAAGATTCAAAGAGAGTGAGATGCCAGCTCCTTTCATTCAGTCAGTAGCTCCAAACATTTCTGGACGTTTTTCAATGGCAAAAATCAATGAATATTGTAAATGCACAAACAGTAATTTCTCCCCATTGCAAGGTGCAATTCTGAAATTTTTTGCTTTTTCCTGCTCCTCTTAGCATGATAAAGAAGATTCAAAGAGAGTGAGATGCCAGCTCTTTTCATTCAGTCAGTAGCTTCAAACATTTCTGGACGTTTTTCAATGGCAAAAATCAATGAATATTGTAAATGCACAAACAGTAATTTCTCCCCATTGCAAGGTGCAATAATGAAATTTTTTGTTTTTTCCTGCTCCTCTTAGCATGATAAAGAAGATTCAAAGAGAGTGAGATGCCAGCTCTTTTCATTCAGTCAGTAGCTTCAAACATTTCTGGTATATGAATAACATGATGTTTTTCAAAGGCAAAAATCAATGAATAATGTGAATGCACAAACAGTAATTTCTCCGCATTGCAAGGTGCAATTCTGAAATTTTTTGCTTTTTACTGCTCCTCTTAGCATGATAAAGAAGATTCAAAGAGAGTGAGATGCCAGCTCCTTTCATTCAGTCAGTAGCTTCAAACATTTCTGGTATATGAACAACATGATGTTTTTCAATGGCAAAAATCAATGAATAATGTGAATGCACAAAGAGTAATTTCTCCGCATTGCAAGGTGCAATTCTGAAATTTTTTGCTTTTTCCTGCTCCTCTTAGCATGATAAAGAAGATTGAAAGAGAGTGAGATGCCAGCTCTTTTCATACAGTCAGTAGCTTCAAACATTTCTGGACGTTTTTCAATGGCAAAAATCAATGAATATTGTAAATGCACAAACAGTAATTTCTCCGCATAGCAAGATGCAATTCAGAAATTTTTTGATTTTCCAGCTCCTATTAGCATGATAAGGAAGATTCAAAGAGAGTGAGATGCCAGCTCTTTTCATTCAGTCAGTAGCTTCAAACATTTCTGGTATATGAATAACATGATGTTTTTCAATGGCAAAAATCAAAGAATAATGTGAATGCACAAACAGTAATTTCTCCGCATTGCAAAGTGCAATTCTAAAATTTTTTGCTTTTTCCTGCTCCTCTTAGCATGATAAAGAAGATTCAAAGAGAGTGAGATGCCAGCTCCTTTCATTCAGTCAGTAGCTTCAAACATTTCTGGACGTTTTTCAATGGCACAAATCAATGAATAATGTGAATGCACAAACAGTAATTTCTCCGCATTGCAAGGTGCAATTCTGAACTTTTTTGCTTTTTCCTGCTCCTCTTAGCATGATAAAGAAGATTCAAAGAGAGTGAGATGCCAGCTCTTTTCATTCAGTCAGTAGCTTCAAATATTTCTGGTATATGAATAACATGATGTTTTTCAATGGCAAAAATCAATGAATAATGTGAATTCACAAACAGTAATTTCTCCGCATTGCAAGGTGCAATTCTGAAATTTTTTGCTATTTCCTGCTCCTCTTAGCATGATAAAGAAGATTCAAAGAGAGTGAGATGCCAGCTCCATTCATTCAGTCAGTAGCTTCAAACATTTCTGGACGTTTTTCAATGGCAAAAATCAATGAATATTGCAAATGCACAAACATTGATTTCTCCGCATTGCAAGGTGCAATTCTGAAATTTTTTGCTTTTTCCTACTCCTCTTAGCATGATGAAGAAGATTCAAAGAGAGTGAGATGCCAGCTCCTTTCATTCAGTCAGTAGCTTCAAACATTTCTGGTATATGAACAACATGATGTTTTTCAATGGCAAAAATCAATGAATAATGTGAATGCATAAACAGTAATTTCTCCGCATTGCAAGGTGCAATTCTGACATTTTTTGCTTTTTCCTGCTCCTCTTAGCATGATAAAGAAGATTTAAAGAGAGTGAGATGCCAGCTCTTTTCATTCAGTCAGTAGCTTGAAACATTTCTGGACATTTTTCAATGGCAAAAATCAATGAATATTGTAAATGCACAAACAGTAGTTTCTCCCCATTGCAAGGTGCAATTCTGAAATTTTTTGCTTTTTCCTGCTCCTCTTAGCATGATAAAGAAGATTCAAAGAGAGTGAGATGCCAGCTCTTTTCATTCAGTCAGTAGCTTCAAACATTTCTGGTATATGAATAACATGATGTTTTTCAATGGCAAAAATCAATGAATAATGTGAATGCACAAACAGTAATTTCTCCGCATTGCAAGGTGCAATTCTGAAATTTTTTGCTTTTTCCTGCTCCTCTTAGCATGATAAAGAAGATTCAAAGAGAGTGAGATGCCAGCTACTTTCATTCAGTCAGTAGCTTCAAACATTTCTGGACGTTTTTCAATGGCAAAAATCAATGAATAATGTGAATGCACAAACAGTAATTTCTCCGCATTGCAAGGTGAAATTCTGAAACTTTTTGCTTTTTCCTGCTCCTCTTAGCATGATAAAGAAGATTCAAAGAGAGTGAAATGCCAGCTCTTTTCATTCAGTCAGTAGCTTCAAACATTTCTGGACGTTTTTCAATGGCAAAAATCAATGAATATTGTAAATGCACAAACAGTAATTTCTCCGCATTGCAAGTTGCAATTCTGAAATTTTTTGCTTTTTCCTGCTTCTCTTAGCACGATAAAGAAGATTCAAAGAGAGTGAGATGCCAGCTCTTTTCATTCAGTCAGTAGCTTCAAACATTTCTTGTATATGAATAACATGATGTTTTTCAATGGCAAAAATCAATGAATAATGTGAATGCACAAACAGTAATTACTCCGCATTGCAAGGTGCAATTCTGAAATTTTTTGCTTTTTCCCGCTCCTCTTAGCATGATAAAGAAGATTCAAAGAGAGTGACTTGCCAGCTCCTTTCATTCAGTCTGTAGCTTCAAACATTTCTGGACGTTTTTCAATGGCAAAAATCAATGAATATTGTAAATGCACAAACAGTAATTTCTCCGCATTGCAAGGTGCAATTCTGAAATTTTTTGCTTTTTCCTGCTCCTCTTAGCATGATAAAGAAGATTCAAAGAGAGTGAGATGCCAGCTCTTTTCATTCAGTCAGTAGCTTTAAACATTTCTGGTATATGAATAACATGATGTTTTTCAATGGCAAAAATCAATGAATAATGTGAATGCACAAACAGGAATTTCTCCGCATTGCAAGGTGCAATTCTGAAATTTTTTGCTTTTTCCTGCTCCTCTTAGCATGTTAAAGAAGATTCAAAGAGAGTGAGATGCCAGCTCTGTTCATTCAGTCAGTAGCTTCAAACATTTCTGGACGTTTTTCAATGGCAAAAATCAATGAATATTGTAAATGCACAAACAGTAATTTCTCCGCATTGCAAGGTGCAATTCTGAAATTTTTAACTTTTTCCTGCTCCTCTTAGCATGATAAAGAAGATTCAAAGAGAGTGAGATGCCAGCTCCTTTCATTCAGTCAGTAGCTTCAAACATTTCTGGACGTTTTTCAATGGCAAAAATCAATGAATATTGTAAATGCACAAACAGTAATTTCTCCGCATTGCAAGGTGCAATTCTGAAATTTTTTGCTTTTTCCTGCTCCTCTTAGCATGATAATGAAGATTCAAAGAGAGTGAGATGCCAGCTCTTTTCATTCAGTCAGTAGCTTCAAACATTTCTGGTATATGAATAACATGATGTTTTTCAATGGCAAAAATCAATGGATAATGTGAATGCACAAACAGTAATTTCTCCGCATTGCAAGGTGCAATTCTGAAATTTTTTGCTTTTTCCTGCTCCTCTTAGCATGATAAAGATTGAAAGAGAGTGAGATGCCAGCTCCTTTCATTCCGTCAGTAGCTTCAAACATTTCTGGACGTTTTTCAATGGCGAAAATCAATGAAAAATGTGAATGCACAAACAGTAATTTCTCCGCATTGCAAGGTGCAATTCTGAAATTTTTTGCTTTTTCCTACTCCTCTTAGCATGATAAAGAAGATTCAACGAGAGTGAGATGCCAGCTCTTTTCATTCAGTCAGTAGCTTCAAACATTTCTGGACGTTTTTCAATGGCAAGAATCAATGAATATTGTAAATGCACAAACAGTAATTTCTCCGCATTGCAAGGTGCAATTCTAAAATTTTTTGTTTTTTCCTGCTCCTCTTAGCATGATAAAGAAGATTCAAAGAGAGTGAGATGCCAGCTCTTTTCATTCAGTCAGTAGCTTCAAACATTTCTGGTATATGAATAACATGATGCTTTTCAATGGCAAAAATCAATGAATAATGTGAATGCATAAACAGTAATTTCTCCGCATTGCAAGGTGCAATTCTGAAATTTTTTGCTTTTTCCTGCTCCTCTTAGCATGATAAAGAAGATTCAAAGAGAGTGAGATGTCAGCTCTTTTCATTCAGTCAGTAGCTTCAAACATTTCTGGTATATGAATAACATGATGCTTTTCAATGGCAAAAATCAATGAATAATGTGAATGCACAAACAGTAATTTCTCCGCATTGCAAGGTGCAATTCTGAAATTTTTTGCTTTTTCCTGCTCCTCTTAGCATGATAAAGAAGATTCAAAGAGCGTGAGATGCCAGCTCTTTTCATTCAGTCAGTAGCTTCAAATATTTCTGGACGTTTTTCAATGGCAAAAATCAATGAATATTGTAAATGCACAAACAGTAATTTCTCCGCATTGCAAGGTGCAATTCTGAAATTTTTTGCTTTTTCCTGCTCCTCTTAGCATGATAAAGAAGATTCAAAGAGCGTGAGATGCCAGCTCTTTTCATTCAGTCAGTAGCTTCAAATATTTCTGGTATATGAATAGCATGATGTTTTTCAATGGCAAAAATCAATGAATAATGTGAATGCACAAACAGTAATTGCTCCGCATTGCAAGGTGCAATTCTGAAATTTTTTGCTTTTTCCTGCTCCTCTTAGCATGATAAAGAAGATTCAAAGAGAGTGAGATGCCAGCTCTTTTCATTCAGTCAGTAGCTTCAAACATTTCTGGTATATGAATAACATGATGCTTTTCAATGGCAAAAATCAATGAATAATGTGAATGCACAAACAGTAATTTCTCCGCATTGCAAGGTGCAATTCTGAAATTTTTTGCTTTTTCCTGCTCCTCTTAGCATGATAAAGAAGATTCAAAGAGAGTTAGATGCCAGCTCCTTTCATTCCGTCAGTAGCTTCAAACATTTCTGGACGTTTTTCAATGGCAAAAATCAATGAATATTGTAAATGCACAAACAGTAATTTCTCCGCATTGCAAGGTGCAATTCTGAAATGTTTTGCTTTTTCCTGCTCCTCTTAGCATGATAAAGAAGATTCAAAGAGAGTGAGATGCCAGCTCTTTTCATTCAGTCAGTAGCTTCAAACATTTCTGGTATATGAATAACATGATGTTTTTCAATGGCAAAAATCAATGAATAATGTGATTGCACAAACAGTAATTTCTCCGCATTGCAAGGTGCAATTCTGACATTTTTTGCTTTTTCCTGCTCCTCTTAGCATGATAAAGAAGATTCAAAGAGAATGAGATGCCAGCTTCTTTCATTCAGTCAGTAGCTTCAAACATTTCTGGATGTTTTACAATGGCAAAAATCAATGAATAATATGAATGCACAAACAGTAATTTCTCCGCATTGCAAGGTGCAATTCTGAAATTTTTTGCTTTTTCCTGCTCCTCTTAGCATGATAAAGAAGATTCAAAGAGAGTGAGATGCCAGCTCTTTTCATTCAGTCAGTAGCTTAAAACATTTCTGGTATATGAATAACATGATGTTTTTCAATGGCAAAAATCAATGAATAATGTCAATGCACAAACAGTAATTTCTCCGCATTGCAAGGTGCAATTCTGAAATTTTTTGCTTTTTCCTGCTCCTCTTAGCATGATAATGAAGATTCAAAGAGAGTGAGATGCCAGCTCTTTTCATTCAGTCAGTAGCTTCAAACATTTCTGGACGTTTTTCAATGGCAAAAATCAATGAATATTGTAAATGCACAAACAGTAATTTCTCCGCATTGCAAGGTGCAATTCTGAAATTTTTTGCTTTTCCTGCTCCTCTTAGCATGATAATGAAGATTCAAAGAGAGTGAGATGCCAGCTCTTTTTATTCAGTCAGTAGCTTCAAACATTTCTGGTATATGAATAACATGATGTTTTTCAATGGCAAAAATCAATGGATAATGTGAATGCACAAACAGTAATTTCTCCGCATTGCAAGGTGCAATTCTGAAATTTTTTGCTTTTTCCTGCTCCTCTTAGCATGATAAAGATTGAAAGAGAGTGAGATGCCAGCTCCTTTCATTCCGTCAGTAGCTTCAAACATTTCTGGACGTTTTTCAATGGCGAAAATCAATGAAAAATGTGAATGCACAAACAGTAATTTCTCCGCATTGCAAGGTGCAATTCTGAAATTTTTTGCTTTTTCCTACTCCACTTAGCATGATAAAGAAGATTCAACGAGAGTGAAATGCCAGCTCTTTTCATTCAGTCAGTAGCTTCAAACATTTCTGGACGTTTTTCAATGGCAAAAATCAATGAATATTGTAAATGCACAAACAGTAATTTCTCCGCATTGCAAGGTGCAATTCTAAAATTTTTTGTTTTTTCCTGCTCCTCTTAGCATGATAAAGAAGATTCAAAGAGAGTGAGATGTCAGATCTTTTCATTCAGTCAGTAGCTTCAAACATTTCTGGTATATGAATAACATG
Organism: Phyllobates terribilis; assembly: GCF_046119375.1. Classification (NCBI taxonomy): domain Eukaryota; kingdom Metazoa; phylum Chordata; class Amphibia; order Anura; family Dendrobatidae; genus Phyllobates; species Phyllobates terribilis. The sequence goes on from NW_027362792.1 coordinate 8,992,909, forward strand.
ATGCTTTTCAATGGCAAAAATCAATGAATAATGTGAATGCACAAACAGTAATTTCTCCGCATTGCAAGGTGCAATTCTGAAATTTTTTGCTTTTTCCTGCTCCTCTTAGCATGATAAAGAAGATTCAAAGAGAGTGAGATGCCAGCTCCTTTCATTCAGTCAGTAGCTTCAAACATTTCTGGACGTTTTTCAATGGCAAAAATCAATGAATATTGCAAATGCACAAACATTGATTTCTCCGCATTGCAAGGTGCAATTCTGAAATTTTTTGCTTTTTCCTACTCCTCTTAGCATGATGAAGAAGATTCAAAGAGAGTGAGATGCCAGCTCCTTTCATTCAGTCAGTAGCTTCAAACATTTCTGGTATATGAACAACATGATGTTTTTCAATGGCAAAAATCAATGAATAATGTGAATGCATAAACAGTAATTTCTCCGCATTGCAAGGTGCAATTCTGACATTTTTTGCTTTTTCCTGCTCCTCTTAGCATGATAAAGAAGATTTAAAGAGAGTGAGATGCCAGCTCTTTTCATTCAGTCAGTAGCTTGAAACATTTCTGGACATTTTTCAATGGCAAAAATCAATGAATATTGTAAATGCACAAACAGTAGTTTCTCCCCATTGCAAGGTGCAATTCTTAAATTTTTTGCTTTTTCCTGCTCCTCTTAGCATGATAAAGAAGATTCAAAGAGAGTGAGATGCCAGCTCTTTTCATTCAGTCAGTAGCTTCAAACATTTCTGGTATATGAATAACATGATGTTTTTCAATGGCAAAAATCAATGAATAATGTGAATGCACAAACAGTAATTTCTCCGCATTGCAAGGTGCAATTCTGAAATTTTTTGCTTTTTCCTGCTCCTCTTAGCATGATAAAGAAGATTCAAAGAGAGTGAGATGCCAGCTACTTTCATTCAGTCAGTAGCTTCAAACATTTCTGGACGTTTTTCAATGGCAAAAATCAATGAATAATGTGAATGCACAAACAGTAATTTCTCCGCATTGCAAGGTGAAATTCTGAAACTTTTTGCTTTTTCCTGCTCCTCTTAGCATGATAAAGAAGATTCAAAGAGAGTGAAATGCCAGCTCTTTTCATTCAGTCAGTAGCTTCAAACATTTCTGGACGTTTTTCAATGGCAAAAATCAATGAATATTGTAAATGCACAAACAGTAATTTCTCCGCATTGCAAGTTGCAATTCTGAAATTTTTTGCTTTTTCCTGCTTCTCTTAGCACGATAAAGAAGATTCAAAGAGAGTGAGATGCCAGCTCTTTTCATTCAGTCAGTAGCTTCAAACATTTCTTGTATATGAATAACATGATGTTTTTTAATGGCAAAAATCAATGAATAATGTGAATGCACAAACAGTAATTTCTCCGCATTGCAAGGTGCAATTCTGAAATTTTTTGCTTTTCCTGCTCCTCTTAGCGTGATAAAGAAGATTCAAAGAGAGTGAGATGCCAGCTCCTTTCATTCAGTCAGTAGCTTCAAACATTTCTGGACGTTTTTCAATGGCAAAAATCAATGAATATTGTAAATGCACAAACAGTAATTTCTCCGCATTGCAAGGTGCAATTCTGAAATTTTTTTGCTTTTTCCTGCTCCTCTTAGCATGATAAAGAAGATTCAAAGAGAGTGAGATGCTAGCTTTTTTCATTCAGTCAGTAGCTTCAAACATTTCTGGTATATGAATAACATGATGTTTTTCAATGGCAAAAATCAATGAATAATGTGAATGCACAAACAGTAATTACTCCGCATTGCAAGGTGCAATTCTGAAATTTTTTGCTTTTTCCCGCTCCTCTTAGCATGATAAAGAAGATTCAAAGAGAGTGACTTGCCAGCTCCTTTCATTCAGTCTGTAGCTTCAAACATTTCTGGACGTTTTTCAATGGCAAAAATCAATGAATATTGTAAATGCACAAACAGTAATTTCTCCGCATTGCAAGGTGCAATTCTGAAATTTTTTGCTTTTTCCTGCTCCTCTTAGCATGATAAAGAAGATTCAAAGAGAGTGAGATGCCAGCTCTTTTCATTCAGTCAGTAGCTTTAAACATTTCTGGTATATGAATAACATGATGTTTTTCAATGGCAAAAATCAATGAATAATGTGAATGCACAAACAGGAATTTCTCCGCATTGCAAGGTGCAATTCTGAAATTTTTTGCTTTTTCCTGCTCCTCTTAGCATGTTAAAGAAGATTCAAAGAGAGTGAGATGCCAGCTCTGTTCATTCAGTCAGTAGCTTCAAACATTTCTGGACGTTTTTCAATGGCAAAAATCAATGAATATTGTAAATGCACAAACAGTAATTTCTCCGCATTGCAAGGTGCAATTCTGAAATTTTTAACTTTTTCCTGCTCCTCTTAGCATGATAAAGAAGATTCAAAGAGAGTGAGATGCCAGCTCCTTTCATTCAGTCAGTAGCTTCAAACATTTCTGGACGTTTTTCAATGGCAAAAATCAATGAATATTGTAAATGCACAAACAGTAATTTCTCCGCATTGCAAGGTGCAATTCTGAAATTTTTTGCTTTTTCCTGCTCCTCTTAGCATGATAATGAAGATTCAAAGAGAGTGAGATGCCAGCTCTTTTCATTCAGTCAGTAGCTTCAAACATTTCTGGTATATGAATAACATGATGTTTTTCAATGGCAAAAATCAATGGATAATGTGAATGCACAAACAGTAATTTCTCCGCATTGCAAGGTGCAATTCTGAAATTTTTTGCTTTTTCCTGCTCCTCTTAGCATGATAAAGATTGAAAGAGAGTGAGATGCCAGCTCCTTTCATTCCGTCAGTAGCTTCAAACATTTCTGGACGTTTTTCAATGGCGAAAATCAATGAAAAATGTGAATGCACAAACAGTAATTTCTCCGCATTGCAAGGTGCAATTCTGAAATTTTTTGCTTTTTCCTACTCCTCTTAGCATGATAAAGAAGATTCAACGAGAGTGAGATGCCAGCTCTTTTCATTCAGTCAGTAGCTTCAAACATTTCTGGACGTTTTTCAATGGCAAGAATCAATGAATATTGTAAATGCACAAACAGTAATTTCTCCGCATTGCAAGGTGCAATTCTAAAATTTTTTGTTTTTTCCTGCTCCTCTTAGCATGATAAAGAAGATTCAAAGAGAGTGAGATGCCAGTTCTTTTCATTCAGTCAGTAGCTTCAAACATTTCTGGTATATGAATAACATGATGCTTTTCAATGGCAAAAATCAATGAATAATGTGAATGCATAAACAGTAATTTCTCCGCATTGCAAGGTGCAATTCTGAAATTTTTTGCTTTTTCCTGCTCCTCTTAGCATGATAAAGAAGATTCAAAGAGAGTGAGATGTCAGCTCTTTTCATTCAGTCAGTAGCTTCAAACATTTCTGGTATATGAATAACATGATGCTTTTCAATGGCAAAAATCAATGAATAATGTGAATGCACAAACAGTAATTTCTCCGCATTGCAAGGTGCAATTCTGAAATTTTTTGCTTTTTCCTGCTCCTCTTAGCATGATAAAGAAGATTCAAAGAGAGTGAGATGCCAGCTCCTTTCATACCGTCAGTAGCTACAAACATTTCTGGACGTTTTTCAATGGCAAAAATCAATGAATATTGTAAATGCACAAACAGTAATTTCTCCGCATTGCAAGGTGCAATTCTGAAATTTTTTGCTTTTTCCTGCTCCTCTTAGCTTGATAAAGAAGATTTAAAGAGAGTGAGATGCCAGCTCTTTTCATTCAGTCAGTAGCTTCAAACATTTCTGGTATATGAATAACATGATGTTTTTCAATGGCAAAAATCAATGAATAATGTGAATGCGCAAACAGTAATTTCTCCGCATTGCAAGGTGCAATTCTGAAATTTTTTGCTTTTTCCTGCTCCTCTTAGCATGATAAAGAAGATTCAAAGAGCGTGAGATGCCAGCTCTTTTCATTCAGTCAGTAGCTTCAAATATTTCTGGACGTTTTTCAATGGCAAAAATCAATGAATATTGTAAATGCACAAACAGTAATTTCTCCGCATTGCAAGGTGCAATTCTGAAATTTTTTGCTTTTTCCTGCTCCTCTTAGCATGATAAAGAAGATTCAAAGAGCGTGAGATGCCAGCTCTTTTCATTCAGTCAGTAGCTTCAAATATTTCTGGTATATGAATAGCATGATGTTTTTCAATGGCAAAAATCAATGAATAATGTGAATGCACAAACAGTAATTTCTCCGCATTGCAAGGTGCAATTCTGAAATTTTTTGCTTTTTCCTGCTCCTCTTAGCATGATAAAGAAGATTCAAAGAGAGTGAGATGCCAGCTACTTTCATTCAGTCAGTAGCTTCAAACATTTCTGGACGTTTTTCAATGGCAAAAATCAATGAATAATGTGAATGCACAAACAGTAATTTCTCCGCATTGCAAGGTGAAATTCTGAAACTTTTTGCTTTTTCCTGCTCCTCTTAGCATGATAAAGAAGATTCAAAGAGAGTGAAATGCCAGCTCTTTTCATTCAGTCAGTAGCTTCAAACATTTCTGGACGTTTTTCAATGGCAAAAATCAATGAATATTGTAAATGCACAAACAGTAATTTCTCCGCATTGCAAGTTGCAATTCTGAAATTTTTTGCTTTTTCCTGCTTCTCTTAGCACGATAAAGAAGATTCAAAGAGAGTGAGATGCCAGCTCTTTTCATTCAGTCAGTAGCTTCAAACATTTCTTGTATATGAATAACATGATGTTTTTTAATGGCAAAAATCAATGAATAATGTGAATGCACAAACAGTAATTTCTCCGCATTGCAAGGTGCAATTCTGAAATTTTTTGCTTTTCCTGCTCCTCTTAGCGTGATAAAGAAGATTCAAAGAGAGTGAGATGCCAGCTCCTTTCATTCAGTCAGTAGCTTCAAACATTTCTGGACGTTTTTCAATGGCAAAAATCAATGAATATTGTAAATGCACAAACAGTAATTTCTCCGCATTGCAAGGTGCAATTCTGAAATTTTTTTGCTTTTTCCTGCTCCTCTTAGCATGATAAAGAAGATTCAAAGAGAGTGAGATGCTAGCTTTTTTCATTCAGTCAGTAGCTTCAAACATTTCTGGTATATGAATAACATGATGTTTTTCAATGGCAAAAATCAATGAATAATGTGAATGCACAAACAGTAATTACTCCGCATTGCAAGGTGCAATTCTGAAATTTTTTGCTTTTTCCCACTCCTCTTAGCATGATAAAGAAGATTCAAAGAGAGTGACTTGCCAGCTCCTTTCATTCAGTCTGTAGCTTCAAACATTTCTGGACGTTTTTCAATGGCAAAAATCAATGAATATTGTAAATGCACAAACAGTAATTTCTCCGCATTGCAAGGTGCAATTCGGAAATTTTTAGCTTTTTCCTGCTCCTCTTAGCATGATAAAGAAGATTCAAAGAGAGTGAGATGCCAGCTCTTTTCATTCAGTCAGTAGCTTTAAACATTTCTGGTATATGAATAACATGATGTTTTTCAATGGCAAAAATCAATGAATAATGTGAATGCACAAACAGGAATTTCTCCGCATTGCAAGGTGCAATTCTGAAATTTTTTGCTTTTTCCTGCTCCTCTTAGCATGTTAAAGAAGATTCAAAGAGAGTGAGATGCCAGCTCTGTTCATTCAGTCAGTAGCTTCAAACATTTCTGGACGTTTTTCAATGGCAAAAATCAATGAATATTGTAAATGCACAAACAGTAATTTCTCCGCATTGCAAGGTGCAATTCTGAAATTTTTAACTTTTTCCTGCTCCTCTTAGCATGATAAAGAAGATTCAAAGAGAGTGAGATGCCAGCTCCTTTCATTCAGTCAGTAGCTTCAAACATTTCTGGACGTTTTTCAATGGCAAAAATCAATGAATATTGTAAATGCACAAACAGTAATTTCTCCGCATTGCAAGGTGCAATTCTGAAATTTTTTGCTTTTTCCTGCTCCTCTTAGCATGATAATGAAGATTCAAAGAGAGTGAGATGCCAGCTCTTTTCATTCAGTCAGTAGCTTCAAACATTTCTGGTATATGAATAACATGATGTTTTTCAATGGCAAAAATCAATGGATAATGTGAATGCACAAACAGTAATTTCTCCGCATTGCAAGGTGCAATTCTGAAATTTTTTGCTTTTTCCTGCTCCTCTTAGCATGATAAAGATTGAAAGAGAGTGAGATGCCAGCTCCTTTCATTCCGTCAGTAGCTTCAAACATTTCTGGACGTTTTTCAATGGCGAAAATCAATGAAAAATGTGAATGCACAAACAGTAATTTCTCCGCATTGCAAGGTGCAATTCTGAAATTTTTTGCTTTTTCCTACTCCTCTTAGCATGATAAAGAAGATTCAACGAGAGTGAGATGCCAGCTCTTTTCATTCAGTCAGTAGCTTCAAACATTTCTGGACGTTTTTCAATGGCAAGAATCAATGAATATTGTAAATGCACAAACAGTAATTTCTCCGCATTGCAAGGTGCAATTCTAAAATTTTTTGTTTTTTCCTGCTCCTCTTAGCATGATAAAGAAGATTCAAAGAGAGTGAGATGCCAGCTCTTTTCATTCAGTCAGTAGCTTCAAACATTTCTGGTATATGAATAACATGATGCTTTTCAATGGCAAAAATCAATGAATAATGTGAATGCATAAACAGTAATTTCTCCGCATTGCAAGGTGCAATTCTGAAATTTTTTGCTTTTTCCTGCTCCTCTTAGCATGATAAAGAAGATTCAAAGAGAGTGAGATGTCAGCTCTTTTCATTCAGTCAGTAGCTTCAAACATTTCTGGTATATGAATAACATGATGCTTTTCAATGGCAAAAATCAATGAATAATGTGAATGCACAAACAGTAATTTCTCCGCATTGCAAGGTGCAATTCTGAAATTTTTTGCTTTTTCCTGCTCCTCTTAGCATGATAAAGAAGATTCAAAGAGAGTGAGATGCCAGCTCCTTTCATACCGTCAGTAGCTACAAACATTTCTGGACGTTTTTCAATGGCAAAAATCAATGAATATTGTAAATGCACAAACAGTAATTTCTCCGCATTGCAAGGTGCAATTCTGAAATTTTTTGCTTTTTCCTGCTCCTCTTAGCTTGATAAAGAAGATTTAAAGAGAGTGAGATGCCAGCTCTTTTCATTCAGTCAGTAGCTTCAAACATTTCTGGTATATGAATAACATGATGTTTTTCAATGGCAAAAATCAATGAATAATGTGAATGCGCAAACAGTAATTTCTCCGCATTGCAAGGTGCAATTCTGAAATTTTTTGCTTTTTCCTGCTCCTCTTAGCATGATAAAGAAGATTCAAAGAGCGTGAGATGCCAGCTCTTTTCATTCAGTCAGTAGCTTCAAATATTTCTGGACGTTTTTCAATGGCAAAAATCAATGAATATTGTAAATGCACAAACAGTAATTTCTCCGCATTGCAAGGTGCAATTCTGAAATTTTTTGCTTTTTCCTGCTCCTCTTAGCATGATAAAGAAGATTCAAAGAGCGTGAGATGCCAGCTCTTTTCATTCAGTCAGTAGCTTCAAATATTTCTGGTATATGAATAGCATGATGTTTTTCAATGGCAAAAATCAATGAATAATGTGAATGCACAAACAGTAATTGCTCCGCATTGCAAGGTGCAATTCTGAAATTTTTTGCTTTTTCCTGCTCCTCTTAGCATGATAAAGAAGATTCAAAGAGAGTGAGATGCCAGCTCTTTTCATTCAGTCAGTAGCTTCAAACATTTCTGGTATATGAATAACATGATGCTTTTCAATGGCAAAAATCAATGAATAATGTGAATGCACAAACAGTAATTTCTCCGCATTGCAAGGTGCAATTCTGAAATTTTTTGCTTTTTCCTGCTCCTCTTAGCATGATAAAGAAGATTCAAAGAGAGTTAGATGCCAGCTCCTTTCATTCCGTCAGTAGCTTCAAACATTTCTGGACGTTTTTCAATGACAAAAATCAATGAATATTGTAAATGCACAAACAGTAATTTCTCCGCATTGCATGGTGCAATTCTGAAATGTTTTGCTTTTTCCTGCTCCTCTTAGCATGATAAAGAAGATTCAAAGAGAGTGAGATGCCAGCTCTTTTCATTCAGTCAGTAGCTTCAAACATTTCTGGTATATGAATAACATGATGTTTTTCAATGGCAAAAATCAATGAATAATGTGATTGCACAAACAGTAATTTCTCCGCATTGCAAGGTGCAATTCTGACATTTTTTGCTTTTTCCTGCTCCTCTTAGCATGATAAAGAAGATTCAAAGAGAATGAGATGCCAGCTCCTTTCATTCAGTCAGTAGCTTCAAACATTTCTGGATGTTTTACAATGGCAAAAATCAATGAATAATATGAATGCACAAACAGTAATTTCTCCGCATTGCAAGGTGCAATTCTGAAATTTTTTGCTTTTTCCTGCTCCTCTTAGCATGATAAAGAAGATTCAAAGAGAGTGAGATGCCACCTCTTTTCATTCAGTCAGTAGCTTCAAACATTTCTGGACGTTTTTCAATGGCAAAAATCAATGAATATTGTAAATGCACAAAAAGTAATTTCTCCGCATTGCAAGGTGCAATTCTGAAATTTTTTGCTTTTTCCTGCTCCTCTTAGCATGATAAAGAAGATTCGAAGAGAGTGAGATGCCAGCTCTTTTCATTCAGTCAGTAGCTTCAAACATTTCTGGTATATGAATAACATGATGTTTTTTAATGGCAAAAATCAATGAATAATGTGAATGCACAAACAGTAATTTCTCCGCATTGCAATGTGCAATTCTGAAATTTTTTGCATTTTCCTGCTCCTTTTAGCATGGTAAAGAAGATTCAAAGAGAGTGAGATGCCAGCTCCTTTCATTCAGTCAGTAGCTTCAAACATTTCTGGACGTTTTTCAATGGCAAAAATCAATGAATATTGTAAATGCACAAACAGTAATTTCTCCGCATTGCAAGGTGCAATTCTGAAATTTTTTGCTTTTTCCTGCTCCTCTTAGCATGATAAAGAAGACTCAAAGAGAGTGAGATGCCAGCTCTTTTCATTCAGTCAGTAGCTTCAAACATTTCTGGTATATGAATAACATGATGTTTTTCAATGGCAAAAATCAATGAATAATGTGAATGCACAAACAGTAATTTCTCCGCATTGCAAGGTGCAATTCTGAAATTTTTTGCTTTTTCCTGCTCCTCTTAGCATGATAAAGAAGATTCAAAGAGAGTGAGATGCCAGCTCCTTTCATTCAGTCAGTAGCTTCAAACATTTCTGGACGATTTTCAATGGCAAAAATCAATGAATATTGTAAATGCACAAACAGTAATTTCTACGCATTGCAAGGTGCAATTCTGAAATTTTTTGCTTTTTCCTGCTCCTCTTAGCATGATAAAGAAGATTCAAAGAGAGTGAGATGCCAGCTCTTTTCATTCAGTCAGTAGCTTCAAACATTTCTGGTATATGAATAACATGATGTTTTTCAATGGCAAAAATCAATGAATAATGTGAATGCGCAAACAGTAATTTCTCCGCATTGCAAGGTGCAATTCTGAAATTTTTTGCTTTTTCCTGCTCCTCTTAGCATGATAAAGAAGATTCAAAGAGCGTGAGATGCCAGCTCTTTTCATTCAGTCAGTAGCTTCAAATATTTCTGGACGTTTTTCAATGGCAAAAATCAATGAATATTGTAAATGCACAAACAGTAATTTCTCCGCATTGCAAGGTGCAATTCTGAAATTTTTTGCTTTTTCCTGCTCCTCTTAGCATGATAAAGAAGATTCAAAGAGCGTGAGATGCCAGCTCTTTTCATTCAGTCAGTAGCTTCAAATATTTCTGGTATATGAATAGCATGATGTTTTTCAATGGCAAAAATCAATGAATAATGTGAATGCACAAACAGTAATTTCTCCGCATTGCAAGGTGCAATTCTGAAATTTTTTGCTTTTTCCTGCTCCTCTTAGCATGATAAAGAAGATTCAAAGAGAGTGAGATGCCAGCTACTTTCATTCAGTCAGTAGCTTCAAACATTTCTGGACGTTTTTCAATGGCAAAAATCAATGAATAATGTGAATGCACAAACAGTAATTTCTCCGCATTGCAAGGTGAAATTCTGAAACTTTTTGCTTTTTCCTGCTCCTCTTAGCATGATAAAGAAGATTCAAAGAGAGTGAAATGCCAGCTCTTTTCATTCAGTCAGTAGCTTCAAACATTTCTGGACGTTTTTCAATGGCAAAAATCAATGAATATTGTAAATGCACAAACAGTAATTTCTCCGCATTGCAAGTTGCAATTCTGAAATTTTTTGCTTTTTCCTGCTTCTCTTAGCACGATAAAGAAGATTCAAAGAGAGTGAGATGCCAGCTCTTTTCATTCAGTCAGTAGCTTCAAACATTTCTTGTATATGAATAACATGATGTTTTTTAATGGCAAAAATCAATGAATAATGTGAATGCACAAACAGTAATTTCTCCGCATTGCAAGGTGCAATTCTGAAATTTTTTGCTTTTCCTGCTCCTCTTAGCGTGATAAAGAAGATTCAAAGAGAGTGAGATGCCAGCTCCTTTCATTCAGTCAGTAGCTTCAAACATTTCTGGACGTTTTTCAATGGCAAAAATCAATGAATATTGTAAATGCACAAACAGTAATTTCTCCGCATTGCAAGGTGCAATTCTGAAATTTTTTTGCTTTTTCCTGCTCCTCTTAGCATGATAAAGAAGATTCAAAGAGAGTGAGATGCTAGCTTTTTTCATTCAGTCAGTAGCTTCAAACATTTCTGGTATATGAATAACATGATGTTTTTCAATGGCAAAAATCAATGAATAATGTGAATGCACAAACAGTAATTACTCCGCATTGCAAGGTGCAATTCTGAAATTTTTTGCTTTTTCCCACTCCTCTTAGCATGATAAAGAAGATTCAAAGAGAGTGACTTGCCAGCTCCTTTCATTCAGTCTGTAGCTTCAAACATTTCTGGACGTTTTTCAATGGCAAAAATCAATGAATATTGTAAATGCACAAACAGTAATTTCTCCGCATTGCAAGGTGCAATTCGGAAATTTTTTGCTTTTTCCTGCTCCTCTTAGCATGATAAAGAAGATTCAAAGAGAGTGAGATGCCAGCTCTTTTCATTCAGTCAGTAGCTTTAAACATTTCTGGTATATGAATAACATGATGTTTTTCAATGGCAAAAATCAATGAATAATGTGAATGCACAAACAGGAATTTCTCCGCATTGCAAGGTGCAATTCTGAAATTTTTTGCTTTTTCCTGCTCCTCTTAGCATGTTAAAGAAGATTCAAAGAGAGTGAGATGCCAGCTCTGTTCATTCAGTCAGTAGCTTCAAACATTTCTGGACGTTTTTCAATGGCAAAAATCAATGAATATTGTAAATGCACAAACAGTAATTTCTCCGCATTGCAAGGTGCAATTCTGAAATTTTTAACTTTTTCCTGCTCCTCTTAGCATGATAAAGAAGATTCAAAGAGAGTGAGATGCCAGCTCCTTTCATTCAGTCAGTAGCTTCAAACATTTCTGGACGTTTTTCAATGGCAAAAATCAATGAATATTGTAAATGCACAAACAGTAATTTCTCCGCATTGCAAGGTGCAATTCTGAAATTTTTTGCTTTTTCCTGCTCCTCTTAGCATGATAATGAAGATTCAAAGAGAGTGAGATGCAAGCTCTTTTCATTCAGTCAGTAGCTTCAAACATTTCTGGTATATGAATAACATGATGTTTTTCAATGGCAAAAATCAATGGATAATGTGAATGCACAAACAGTAATTTCTCCGCATTGCAAGGTGCAATTCTGAAATTTTTTGCTTTTTCCTGCTCCTCTTAGCATGATAAAGATTGAAAGAGAGTGAGATGCCAGCTCCTTTCATTCCGTCAGTAGCTTCAAACATTTCTGGACGTTTTTCAATGGCGAAAATCAATGAAAAATGTGAATGCACAAACAGTAATTTCTCCGCATTGCAAGGTGCAATTCTGAAATTTTTTGCTTTTTCCTACTCCTCTTAGCATGATAAAGAAGATTCAACGAGAGTGAGATGCCAGCTCTTTTCATTCAGTCAGTAGCTTCAAACATTTCTGGACGTTTTTCAATGGCAAGAATCAATGAATATTGTAAATGCACAAACAGTAATTTCTCCGCATTGCAAGGTGCAATTCTAAAATTTTTTGTTTTTTCCTGCTCCTCTTAGCATGATAAAGAAGATTCAAAGAGAGTGAGATGCCAGCTCTTTTCATTCAGTCAGTAGCTTCAAACATTTCTGGTATATGAATAACATGATGCTTTTCAATGGCAAAAATCAATGAATAATGTGAATGCATAAACAGTAATTTCTCCGCATTGCAAGGTGCAATTCTGAAATTTTTTGCTTTTTCCTGCTCCTCTTAGCATGATAAAGAAGATTCAAAGAGAGTGAGATGTCAGCTCTTTTCATTCAGTCAGTAGCTTCAAACATTTCTGGTATATGAATAACATGATGCTTTTCAATGGCAAAAATCAATGAATAATGTGAATGCACAAACAGTAATTTCTCCGCATTGCAAGGTGCAATTCTGAAATTTTTTGCTTTTTCCTGCTCCTCTTAGCATGATAAAGAAGATTCAAAGAGAGTGAGATGCCAGCTCCTTTCATACCGTCAGGAGCTACAAACATTTCTGGACGTTTTTCAATGGCAAAAATCAATGAATATTGTAAATGCACAAACAGTAATTTCTCCGCATTGCAAGGTGCAATTCTGAAATTTTTTGCTTTTTCCTGCTCCTCTTAGCTTGATAAAGAAGATTTAAAGAGAGTGAGATGCCAGCTCTTTTCATTCAGTCAGTAGCTTCAAACATTTCTGGTATATGAATAACATGATGTTTTTCAATGGCAAAAATCAATGAATAATGTGAATGCGCAAACAGTAATTTCTCCGCATTGCAAGGTGCAATTCTGAAATTTTTTGCTTTTTCCTGCTCCTCTTAGCATGATAAAGAAGATTCAAAGAGCGTGAGATGCCAGCTCTTTTCATTCAGTCAGTAGCTTCAAATATTTCTGGACGTTTTTCAATGGCAAAAATCAATGAATATTGTAAATGCACAAACAGTAATTTCTCCGCATTGCAAGGTGCAATTCTGAAATTTTTTGCTTTTTCCTGCTCCTCTTAGCATGATAAAGAAGATTCAAAGAGCGTGAGATGCCAGCTCTTTTCATTCAGTCAGTAGCTTCAAATATTTCTGGTATATGAATAGCATGATGTTTTTCAATGGCAAAAATCAATGAATAATGTGAATGCACAAACAGTAATTGCTCCGCATTGCAAGGTGCAATTCTGAAATTTTTTGCTTTTTCCTGCTCCTCTTAGCATGATAAAGAAGATTCAAAGAGAGTGAGATGCCAGCTCTTTTCATTCAGTCAGTAGCTTCAAACATTTCTGGTATATGAATAACATGATGCTTTTCAATGGCAAAAATCAATGAATAATGTGAATGCACAAACAGTAATTTCTCCGCATTGCAAGGTGCAATTCTGAAATTTTTTGCTTTTTCCTGCTCCTCTTAGCATGATAAAGAAGATTCAAAGAGAGTGAGATGCCACCTCTTTTCATTCAGTCAGTAGCTTCAAACATTTCTGGACGTTTTTCAATGGCAAAAATCAATGAATATTGTAAATGCACAAAAAGTAATTTCTCCGCATTGCAAGGTGCAATTCTGAAATTTTTTGCTTTTTCCTGCTCCTCTTAGCATGATAAAGAAGATTCGAAGAGAGTGAGATGCCAGCTCTTTTCATTCAGTCAGTAGCTTCAAACATTTCTGGTATATGAATAACATGATGTTTTTTAATGGCAAAAATCAATGAATAATGTGAATGCACAAACAGTAATTTCTCCGCATTGCAATGTGCAATTCTGAAATTTTTTGCATTTTCCTGCTCCTTTTAGCATGGTAAAGAAGATTCAAAGAGAGTGAGATGCCAGCTCCTTTCATTCAGTCAGTAGCTTCAAACATTTCTGGACGTTTTTCAATGGCAAAAATCAATGAATATTGTAAATGCACAAACAGTAATTTCTCCGCATTGCAAGGTGCAATTCTGAAATTTTTTGCCTTTTCCTGCTCCTCTTAGCATGATAAAGAAGACTCAAAGAGAGTGAGATGCCAGCTCTTTTCATTCAGTCAGTAGCTTCAAACATTTCTGGTATATGAATAACATGATGTTTTTCAATGGCAAAAATCAATGAATAATGTGAATGCACAAACAGTAATTTCTCCGCATTGCTAGGTGCAATTCTGAAATTTTTTGCTTTTTCCTGCTCCTCTTAGCATGATAAAGAAGATTCAAAGAGAGTGAGATGCCAGCTCCTTTCATTCAGTCAGTAGCTTCAAACATTTCTGGACGATTTTCAATGGCAAAAATCAATGAATATTGTAAATGCACAAACAGTAATTTCTACGCATTGCAAGGTGCAATTCTGAAATTTTTTGCTTTTTCCTGCTCCTCTTAGCATGATAAAGAAGATTCAAAGAGAGTGAGATGCCAGCTCTTTTCATTCAGTCAGTAGCTTCAAACATTTCTGGTATATGAATAACATGATGTTTTTCAATGGCAAAAATCAATGAATAATGTGAATGCACAACCAGTAATTTCTCCACATTGCAAGGTGCAATTCTGAAATTTTTTGCTTTTTCCTGCTCCTCTTAGCATGATAAAGAAGATTCAAAGAGAGTGAGATGCCAGCTCCTTTCATTCCGTCAGTAGCTTCAAACATTTCTGGACGTTTTTCAATGGCAAAAATCAATGAATATTGTAAATGCACAAACAGTAATTTCTCTGCATTGCAAGGTGCAATTCTGAAATTTTTTGCTTTTTCCTGCTCCTCTTAGCATGATAAAGAAGATTCAAAGAGAGTGAGATGCCAGCTCTTTTCATTCAGTCAGTAGCTTCAAACATTTCTGGACGTTTTTCAATGGCAAAAATCAATGAATATTGTAAATGCACAAAAAGTAATTTCTCCGCATTGCAAGGTGCAATTCTGAAATTTTTTGCTTTTTCCTGCTCCTCTTAGCATGATAAAGAAGATTCGAAGAGAGTGAGATGCCAGCTCTTTTCATTCAGTCAGTAGCTTCAAACATTTCTGGTATATGAATAACATGATGTTTTTTAATGGCAAAAATCAGTGAATAATGTGAATGCACAAACAGTAATTTCTCCGCATTGCAATGTGCAATTCTGAAATTTTTTGCTTTTTCCTGCTCCTTTTAGCATGGTAAAGAAGATTCAAAGAGAGTGAGATGCCAGCTCCTTTCATTCAGTCAGTAGCTTCAAACATTTCTGGACGTTTTTCAATGGCAAAAATCAATGAATATTGTAAATGCACAAACAGTAATTTCTCCGCATTGCAAGGTGCAATTCTGAAATTTATTGCTTTTTCCTGCTCCTCTTAGCATGATAAAGAAGACTCAAAGAGAGTGAGATGCCAGCTCTTTTCATTCAGTCAGTAGCTTCAAACATTTCTGGTATATGAATAACATGATGTTTTTCAATGGCAAAAATCAATGAATAATGTGAATGCACAAACAGTAATTTCTCCGCATTGCAAGGTGCAATTCTGAAATTTTTTGCTTTTTCCTGCTCCTCTTAGCATGATAAAGAAGATTCAAAGAGAGTGAGATGCCAGCTCCTTTCATTCAGTCAGTAGCTTCAAACATTTCTGGACGATTTTCAATGGCAAAAATCAATGAATATTGTAAATGCACAAACAGTAATTTCTCCGCATTGCAAGGTGCAATTCTGAAATTTTTTGCTTTTTCCTGCTCCTCTTAGCATGATAAAGAAGATTCAAAGAGAGTGAGATGCCAGCTCTTTTCATTCAGTCAGTAGCTTCAAACATTTCTGGTATATGAATAACATGATGTTTTTCAATGGCAAAAATCAATGAATAATGTGAATGCACAACCAGTAATTTCTCCACATTGCAAGGTGCAATTCTGAAATTTTTTGCTTTTTCCTGCTCCTCTTAGCATGATAAAGAAGATTCAAAGAGAGTGAGATGCCAGCTCCTTTCATTCCGTCAGTAGCTTCAAACATTTCTGGACGTTTTTCAATGGCAAAAATCAATGAATATTGTAAATGCACAAACAGTAATTTCTCCGCATTGCAAGGTGCAATTCTGAAATTTTTTGCTTTTTCCTGCTCCTCTTAGCATGATAAAGAAGATTCAAAGAGAGTGAGATGCCAGCTCCTTTCATTCAGTCAGTAGCTTCAAACATTTCTTGTCGTTTTTCAATGGCAAAAATCAATGAATATTGTAAATGCACAAACATTAATTTCTCCGGATTGCAAGGTGCAATTCTGAAATTTTTTGGTTTTTCCTGCTCCTCTTAGCATGATAAAGAAGATTCAAAGAGAGTGAGGTGCCAGCTCTTTTCATTCAGTCAGTAGCTTCAAACATTTCTGGTATATGAATAACATGATGTTTTTCAATGGCAAAAATCAATGAATAATGTGAATGCACAAACAGTAATTTCTCCGCATTGCAAGGTGTAATTCTGAAATTTTTTGCTTTTTCCTGCTCCTCTTAGCATGATAAAGAAGATTCAAAGAGAGTGAGATGCCAGCTCTTTTCATTCAGTCAGTAGCTTCAAACATTTCTGGTATATGAATAACATGATGTTTTTCAATGGCAAAAATCAATGAATAATGTGAATGCACAAACAGTAATTTCTCCGCATTGCAAGGTGCAATTCTGAAATTTTTTGCTTTTTCCTGCTCCTCTTAGCATGATAAAGAAGATTCAAAGAGAGTGAGATGCCAGCTCTTTTCATTCAGTCAGTAGCTTCAAACATTTCTGGACGTTTTTCAATGGCAAAAATCAATGAATATTGTAAATGCACAAACAGTAATTTCTCCGCATTGCAAGGTGCAATTCTGAAATTTTTTGCTTTTTCCTGCTCCTCTTAGCATGATAAAGAAGATTCAAAGAGAGTGAGATGCCAGCTCTTTTCATTCAGTCAGTAGCTTCAAACATTTCTGGTATATGAATAACATGATCTTTTTCAATGGCAAAAATCAATGAATAATGTGAATGCACAACCAGTAATTTCTCCGCATTGCAAGGTGCAATTCTGAAATTTTTTGCTTTTTCCTGCTCCTCTTAGCATGATAAAGAAGATTCAAAGAGAGTGAGATGCCAGCTCCTTTCATTCCGTCAGTAGCTTCAAACATTTATGGACGTTTTTCAATGGCAAAAATCAATGAATATTGTAAATGCACAAACAGTAATTTCTCCGGATTGCATGGTGCAATTCTGAAATTTTTTGCTTTTTCCTGCTCCTCTTAGCATGATAAAGAAGATTCAAAGAGAGTGAGGTGCCAGCTCTTTTCATTCAGTCAGTAGCTTCAAACATTTCTGGTATATGAATAACATGATGTTTTTCAATGGCAAAAATCAATGAATAATGTGAATGCACAAACAGTAATTTCTTCGCATTGCAAGGTGCAATTCTGAAATTTTTTGCTTTTTCCTGCTCCTCTTAGCATGTTAAAGAAGATTCAAAGAGAGTGAGATGCCAGCTCTGTTCATTCAGTCAGTAGCTTCAAACATTTCTGGACGTTTTTCAATGGCAAAAATCAATGAATATTGTAAATGCACAAACAGTAATTTCTCCGCATTGCAAGGTGCAATTCTGAAATTTTTTGCTTTTTCCTCCTCCTCTTAGCATGATAAAGAAGATTCAAAGAGAGTGAGATGCCAGCTCTTTTCATTCAGTCAGTAGCTTAAAACATTTCTGGTATATGAATAACATGATGTTTTTCAATGGCAAAAATCAATGAATAATGTCAATGCACAAACAGTAATTTCTCCGCATTGCAAGGTGCAATTCTGAAATTTTTTGCTTTTTCCTGCTCCTCTTAGCATGATAAAGAAGATTCAAAGAGAGTGAGATGCCAGCTCTTTTCATTCAGTCAGTAGCTTCAAACATTTCTGGTATATGAATAACATGATGTTTTTCAATGGCAAAAATCAATGAATAATGTGAATGCACAACCAGTAATTTCTCCGCATTGCAAGGTGCAATTCTGAAATTTTTTGCTTTTTCCTGCTCCTCTTAGCATGATAAAGAAGATTCAAAGAGAGTGAGATGCCAGCTCCTTTCATTCCGTCAGTAGCTTCAAACATTTATGGACGTTTTTCAATGGCAAAAATCAATGAATATTGTAAATGCACAAACAGTAATTTCTCCGCATTGCAAGGTGCAATTCTGAAATTTTTTGCTTTTTCCTGCTCCTCTTAGCATGATAAAGAAGATTCAAAGAGAGTGAGATGCCAGCTCCTTTCATTCAGTCAGTAGCTTCAAACATTTCTGGACGTTTTTCAATGGCAAAAATCAATGAATATTGTAAATGCACAAACAGTAATTTCTCCGGATTGCATGGTGCAATTCTGAAATTTTTTGCTTTTTCCTGCTCCTCTTAGCATGATAAAGAAGATTCAAAGAGAGTGAGGTGCCAGCTCTTTTCATTCAGTCAGTAGCTTCAAACATTTCTGGTATATGAATAACATGATGTTTTTCAATGGCAAAAATCAATGAATAATGTGAATGCACAAACAGTAATTTCTTCGCATTGCAAGGTGCAATTCTGAAATTTTTTGCTTTTTCCTGCTCCTCTTAGCATGTTAAAGAAGATTCAAAGAGAGTGAGATGCCAGCTCTGTTCATTCAGTCAGTAGCTTCAAACATTTCTGGACGTTTTTCAATGGCAAAAATCAATGAATATTGTAAATGCACAAACAGTAATTTCTCCGCATTGCAAGGTGCAATTCTGAAATTTTTTGCTTTTTCCTCCTCCTCTTAGCATGATAAAGAAGATTCAAAGAGAGTGAGATGCCAGCTCTTTTCATTCAGTCAGTAGCTTAAAACATTTCTGGTATATGAATAACATGATGTTTTTCAATGGCAAAAATCAATGAATAATGTCAATGCACAAACAGTAATTTCTCCGCATTGCAAGGTGCAATTCTGAAATTTTTTACTTTTTCCTGCTTCTCTTAGCATGATAAAGAAGATTCAAAGAGAGTGAGATGCCAGCTCCTTTCATTCAGTCAGTAGCTTCAAACATTTCTGGACGTTTTTCAATGGCAAAAATCAATGAATATTGTAAATGCACAAACAGTAATTTCTCCGCATTGCAAGGTGCAATTCTGAAATTTTTTGCTTTTTCCTGCTCCTCTTAGCATGATAATGAAGATTCAAAGAGAGTGAGATGCCAGCTCTTATCATTCAGTCAGTAGCTTCAAACATTTCTGGTATATGAATAACATGATGTTTTTCAATGGCAAAAATCAATGGATAATGTGAATGCACAAACAGTAATTTCTCCGCATTGCAAGGTGCAATTCTGAATTTTTTTGCTTTTTCCTGCTCCTCTTAGCATGATAAAGATTGAAAGAGAGTGAGATGCCAGCTCCTTTCATTCCGTCAGTAGCTTCAAACATTTCTGGACGTTTTTCAATGGCAAAAATCAATGAATAATGTGAATGCACAAACAGTAATTTCTCCGCATTGCAAGGTGCAATTCTGAAATTTTTTGCTTTTTCCTACTCCTCTTAGCATGGTAAAGAAGATTCAACGAGAGTGAGATGCCAGCTCTTTCCATTCTGTCAGTAGCTTCAAACATTTCTGGACGTTTTTCAATGGCAAAAATCAATGAATATTGTAAATGCACAAACCGTAATTTCTCCGCATTGCAAGGTGCAATTCTAAAATTTTTTGTTTTTTCCTGCTCCTCTTAGCATGATAAAGAAGATTCAAAGAGAGTGAGATGCCAGCTCTTTTCATTCAGTCAGTAGCTTCAAACATTTCTGGTATATGAATAACATGATGCTTTTCAATGGCAAAAATCAATGAATAATGTGAATGCACAAACAGTAATTTCTCCGCATTGCAAGGTGCAATTCTGAAATTTTTTGCTTTTTCCTGCTCCTCTTAGCATGATAAAGAAGATTCAAAGAGAGTGAGATGTCAGCTCTTTTCATTCAGTCAGTAGCTTCAAACATTTCTGGTATATGAATAACATGATGCTTTTCAATGGCAAAAATCAATGAATAATGTGAATGCACAAACAGTAATTTCTCCGCATTGCAAGGTGCAATTCTGAAATTTTTTGCTTTTTCCTGCTCCTCTTAGCATGATAAAGAAGATTCAAAGAGAGTGAGATGCCAGCTCCTTTCATACCGTCAGTAGCTTCAAACATTTCTGGACGTTTTTCAATGGCAAAAATCAATGAATATTGTAAATGCACAAACAGTAATTTCTCCGCATTGCAAGGTGCAATTCTGAAATTTTTTGCTTTTTCCTGCTCCTCTTAGCATGATAAAGAAGATTCAAAGAGCGTGAGATGCCAGCTCTTTTCATTCAGTCAGTAGCTTCAAATATTTCTGGTATATGAATAACATGATGTTTTTCAATGGCAAAAATCAATGAATAATGTGAATGCACAAACAGTAATTGCTCCGCATTGCAAGGTGCAATTCTGAAATTTTTTGCTTTTTCCTGCTCCTCTTAGCATGATAAAGAAGATTCAAAGAGAGTGAGATGCCAGCTCTTTTCATTCAGTCAGTAGCTTCAAACATTTCTGGTATATGAATAACATGATGCTTTTCAATGGCAAAAATCAATGAATAATGTGAATGCACAAACAGTAATTTCTCCGCATTGCAAGGTGCAATTCTGAAATTTTTTGCTTTTTCCTGCTCCTCTTAGCATGATAAAGAAGATTCAAAGAGAGTTAGATGCCAGCTCCTTTCATTCCGTCAGTAGCTTCAAACATTTCTGGACGATTTTCAATGGCAAAAATCAATGAATATTGTAAATGCACAAACAGTAATTTCTCCGCATTGCAAGGTGCAATTCTGAAATGTTTTGCTTTTTCCTGCTCCTCTTAGCATGATAAAGAAGATTCAAAGAGAGTGAGATGCCAGCTCTTTTCATTCAGTCAGTAGCTTCAAACATTTCTGGTATATGAATAACATGATGTTTTTCAATGGCAAAAATCAATGAATAATGTGATTGCACAAACAGTAATTTCTCCGCATTGCAAGGTGCAATTCTGAAATTTTTTGCTTTTTCCTGCTCCTCTTAGCATGATAAAGAAGATTCAAAGAGAGTGAGATGCCAGCTCCTTTCATTCAGTCAGTAGCTTCAAACATTTCTGGACGTTTTACAATGGCAAAAATCAATGAATAATATGAATGCACAAACAGTAATTTCTCCGCATTGCAAGGTGCAATTCTGAAATTTTTTGCTTTTTCCTGCTCCTCTTAGCATGATAAAGAAGATTCAAAGAGAGTGAGATGCCAGCTCTTTTCATTCAGTCAGTAGCTTCAAACATTTCTGGACGTTTTTCAATGGCAAAAATCAATGAATATTGTAAATGCACAAACAGTAATTTCTCCGCATTGCAAGGTGCAATTCTGAAATTTTTTGCTTTTTCCTGCTCCTCTTAGCATGATAAAGAAGATTCGAAGAGAGTGAGATGCCAGCTCTTTTCATTCAGTCAGTAGCTTCAAACATTTCTGGTATATGAATAACATGATGTTTTTTAATGGCAAAAATCAATGAATAATGTGAATGCACAAACAGTAATTTCTCCGCATTGCAAGGTGCAATTCTGAAATTTTTTGCTTTTTCCTGCTCCTCTTAGCATGATAAAGAATATTCAAAGAGAGTGAGATGCCAGCTCCTTTCATTCCGTCAGAAGCTTCAAACATTTCTGGACGTTTTTCAATGGCAAAAATCAATGAATAATGTGAATGCACAAACCGTAATTTCTCCGCATTGCAAGATTCAATTCTGAAATTTTTTGCTTTTTCCTGCTCCTCTTAGCATGATAAAGATGATTCAAAGAGAGTGAGATGCCAGCTCCTTTCATTCAGTCAGTAGCTTCAAACATTTCTGGTATATGAACAACATGAGGTTTTTCAATGGCAAAAATCAATGAATAATGTGAATGCACAAACAGTAATTGCTCCGCATTGCAAGGTGCAATTCTGAAATTTTTTGCTTTTTCCTGCTCCTCTTAGCATGATAAAGAAGATTCAAAGAGAGTGAGATGCCAGCTCTTTTCATTCAGTCAGTAGCTTCAAACATTTCTGGTATATGAATAACATGATGCTTTTCAATGGCAAAAATCAATGAATAATGTGAATGCACAAACAGTAATTTCTCCGCATTGCAAGGTGCAATTCTGAAATTTTTTGCTTTTTCCTGCTCCTCTTAGCATGATAAAGAAGATTCAAAGAGAGTTAGATGCCAGCTCCTTTCATTCCGTCAGTAGCTTCAAACATTTCTGGACGATTTTCAATGGCAAAAATCAATGAATATTGTAAATGCACAAACAGTAATTTCTCCGCATTGCAAGGTGCAATTCTGAAATTTTTTGCTTTTTCCTGCTCCTCTTAGCATGATAAAGAAGATTCGAAGAGAGTGAGATGCCAGCTCTTTTCATTCAGTCAGTAGCTTCAAACATTTCTGGTATATGAATAACATGATGTTTTTTAATGGCAAAAATCAATGAATAATGTGAATGCACAAACAGTAATTTCTCCGCATTGCAAGGTGCAATTCTGAAATTTTTTGCTTTTTCCTGCTCCTCTTTTTATGGTAAAGAAGATTCAAAGAGAGTGAGATGCCAGCTCCTTTCATTCAGTCAGTAGCTTCAAACATTTCTGGACGTTTTTCAATGGCAAAAATCAATGAATATTGTAAATGCACAAACAGTAATTTCTCCGCATTG
Organism: Phyllobates terribilis; assembly: GCF_046119375.1. NCBI lineage: Eukaryota > Metazoa > Chordata > Amphibia > Anura > Dendrobatidae > Phyllobates > Phyllobates terribilis. The sequence goes on from NW_027362792.1 coordinate 9,015,656, forward strand.
CAAGGTGCAATTCTGAAATTTTTTGCTTTTTCCTGCTCCTCTTAGCATGATAAAGAAGACTCAAAGAGAGTGAGATGCCAGCTCTTTTCATTCAGTCAGTAGCTTCAAACATTTCTGGTATATGAATAACATGATGTTTTTCAATGGCAAAAATCAATGAATAATGTGAATGCACAAACAGTAATTTCTCCGCATTGCAAGGTGCAATTCTGAAATTTTTTGCTTTTTCCTGCTCCTCTTAGCATGATAAAGAAGATTCAAAGAGAGTGAGATGCCAGCTCCTTTCATTCAGTCAGTAGCTTCAAACATTTCTGGACGATTTTCAATGGCAAAAATCAATGAATATTGTAAATGCACAAACAGTAATTTCTCCGCATTGCAAGGTGCAATTCTGAAATGTTTTGCTTTTTCCTGCTCCTCTTAGCATGATAAAGAAGATTCAAAGAGAGTGAGATGCCAGCTCCTTTCATACCGTCAGTAGCTTCAAACATTTCTGGACGTTTTTCAATGGCAAAAATCAATGAATATTGTAAATGCACAAACAGTAATTTCTCCGCATTGCAAGGTGCAATTCTGAAATTTTTTGCTTTTTCCTGCTCCTCTTAGCATGATAAAGAAGATTCAAAGAGCGTGAGATGCCAGCTCTTTTCATTCAGTCAGTAGCTTCAAATATTTCTGGTATATGAATAACATGATGTTTTTCAATGGCAAAAATCAATGAATAATGTGAATGCACAAACAGTAATTGCTCCGCATTGCAAGGTGCAATTCTGAAATTTTTTGCTTTTTCCTGCTCCTCTTAGCATGATAAAGAAGATTCAAAGAGAGTGAGATGCCAGCTCTTTTCATTCAGTCAGTAGCTTCAAACATTTCTGGTATATGAATAACATGATGCTTTTCAATGGCAAAAATCAATGAATAATGTGAATGCACAAACAGTAATTTCTCCGCATTGCAAGGTGCAATTCTGAAATTTTTTGCTTTTTCCTGCTCCTCTTAGCATGATAAAGAAGATTCAAAGAGAGTTAGATGCCAGCTCCTTTCATTCCGTCAGTAGCTTCAAACATTTCTGGACGATTTTCAATGGCAAAAATCAATGAATATTGTAAATGCACAAACAGTAATTTCTCCGCATTGCAAGGTGCAATTCTGAAATGTTTTGCTTTTTCCTGCTCCTCTTAGCATGATAAAGAAGATTCAAAGAGAGTGAGATGCCAGCTCTTTTCATTCAGTCAGTAGCTTCAAACATTTCTGGTATATGAATAACATGATGTTTTTCAATGGCAAAAATCAATGAATAATGTGATTGCACAAACAGTAATTTCTCCGCATTGCAAGGTGCAATTCTGAAATTTTTTGCTTTTTCCTGCTCCTCTTAGCATGATAAAGAAGATTCAAAGAGAGTGAGATGCCAGCTCCTTTCATTCAGTCAGTAGCTTCAAACATTTCTGGACGTTTTACAATGGCAAAAATCAATGAATAATATGAATGCACAAACAGTAATTTCTCCGCATTGCAAGGTGCAATTCTGAAATTTTTTGCTTTTTCCTGCTCCTCTTAGCATGATAAAGAAGATTCAAAGAGAGTGAGATGCCAGCTCTTTTCATTCAGTCAGTAGCTTCAAACATTTCTGGACGTTTTTCAATGGCAAAAATCAATGAATATTGTAAATGCACAAACAGTAATTTCTCCGCATTGCAAGGTGCAATTCTGAAATTTTTTGCTTTTTCCTGCTCCTCTTAGCATGATAAAGAAGATTCGAAGAGAGTGAGATGCCAGCTCTTTTCATTCAGTCAGTAGCTTCAAACATTTCTGGTATATGAATAACATGATGTTTTTTAATGGCAAAAATCAATGAATAATGTGAATGCACAAACAGTAATTTCTCCGCATTGCAAGGTGCAATTCTGAAATTTTTTGCTTTTTCCTGCTCCTCTTAGCATGATAAAGAATATTCAAAGAGAGTGAGATGCCAGCTCCTTTCATTCCGTCAGAAGCTTCAAACATTTCTGGACGTTTTTCAATGGCAAAAATCAATGAATAATGTGAATGCACAAACCGTAATTTCTCCGCATTGCAAGATTCAATTCTGAAATTTTTTGCTTTTTCCTGCTCCTCTTAGCATGATAAAGATGATTCAAAGAGAGTGAGATGCCAGCTCCTTTCATTCAGTCAGTAGCTTCAAACATTTCTGGTATATGAACAACATGAGGTTTTTCAATGGCAAAAATCAATGAATAATGTGAATGCACAAACAGTAATTGCTCCGCATTGCAAGGTGCAATTCTGAAATTTTTTGCTTTTTCCTGCTCCTCTTAGCATGATAAAGAAGATTCAAAGAGAGTGAGATGCCAGCTCTTTTCATTCAGTCAGTAGCTTCAAACATTTCTGGTATATGAATAACATGATGCTTTTCAATGGCAAAAATCAATGAATAATGTGAATGCACAAACAGTAATTTCTCCGCATTGCAAGGTGCAATTCTGAAATTTTTTGCTTTTTCCTGCTCCTCTTAGCATGATAAAGAAGATTCAAAGAGAGTTAGATGCCAGCTCCTTTCATTCCGTCAGTAGCTTCAAACATTTCTGGACGATTTTCAATGGCAAAAATCAATGAATATTGTAAATGCACAAACAGTAATTTCTCCGCATTGCAAGGTGCAATTCTGAAATTTTTTGCTTTTTCCTGCTCCTCTTAGCATGATAAAGAAGATTCGAAGAGAGTGAGATGCCAGCTCTTTTCATTCAGTCAGTAGCTTCAAACATTTCTGGTATATGAATAACATGATGTTTTTTAATGGCAAAAATCAATGAATAATGTGAATGCACAAACAGTAATTTCTCCGCATTGCAAGGTGCAATTCTGAAATTTTTTGCTTTTTCCTGCTCCTCTTTTTATGGTAAAGAAGATTCAAAGAGAGTGAGATGCCAGCTCCTTTCATTCAGTCAGTAGCTTCAAACATTTCTGGACGTTTTTCAATGGCAAAAATCAATGAATATTGTAAATGCACAAACAGTAATTTCTCCGCATTGCAAGGTGCAATTCTGAAATTTTTTGCTTTTTCCTGCTCCTCTTAGCATGATAAAGAAGACTCAAAGAGAGTGAGATGCCAGCTCTTTTCATTCAGTCAGTAGCTTCAAACATTTCTGGTATATGAATAACATGATGTTTTTCAATGGCAAAAATCAATGAATAATGTGAATGCACAAACAGTAATTTCTCCGCATTGCAAGGTGCAATTCTGAAATTTTTTGCTTTTTCCTGCTCCTCTTAGCATGATAAAGAAGATTCAAAGAGAGTGAGATGCCAGCTCCTTTCATTCAGTCAGTAGCTTCAAACATTTCTGGACGATTTTCAATGGCAAAAATCAATGAATATTGTAAATGCACAAACAGTAATTTCTCCGCATTGCAAGGTGCAATTCTGAAATGTTTTGCTTTTTCCTGCTCCTCTTAGCATGATAAAGAAGATTCAAAGAGAGTGAGATGCCAGCTCTTTTCATTCAGTCAGTAGCTTCAAACATTTCTGGTATATGAATAACATGATGTTTTTCAATGGCAAAAATCAATGAATAATGTGATTGCACAAACAGTAATTTCTCCGCATTGCAAGGTGCAATTCTGAAATTTTTTGCTTTTTCCTGCTCCTCTTAGCATGATAAAGAAGATTCAAAGAGAGTGAGATGCCAGCTCCTTTCATTCAGTCAGTAGCTTCAAACATTTCTGGACGTTTTTCAATGGCAAAAATCAATGAATATTGTAAATGCACAAACAGTAATTTCTCCGCATTGCAAGGTGCAATTCTGAAATTTTTTGCTTTTTCCTGCTCCTCTTAGCATGATAAAGAAGATTCGAAGAGAGTGAGATGCCAGCTCTTTTCATTCAGTCAGTAGCTTCAAACATTTCTGGTATATGAATAACATGATGTTTTTTAATGGCAAAAATCAATGAATAATGTGAATGCACAAACAGTAATTTCTCCGCATTGCAAGGTGCAATTCTGAAATTTTTTGCTTTTTCCTGCTCCTCTTTGCATGGTAAAGAAGATTCAAAGAGAGTGAGATGCCAGCTCCTTTCATTCAGTCAGTAGCTTCAAACATTTCTGGACGTTTTTCAATGGCAAAAATCAATGAATATTGTAAATGCACAAACAGTAATTTCTCCGCATTGCAAGGTGCAATTCTGAAATTTTTTGCTTTTTCCTGCTCCTCTTAGCATGATAAAGAAGACTCAAAGAGAGTGAGATGCCAGCTCTTTTCATTCAGTCAGTAGCTTCAAACATTTCTGGTATATGAATAACATGATGTTTTTCAATGGCAAAAATCAATGAATAATGTGAATGCACAAACAGTAATTTCTCCGCATTGCAAGGTGCAATTCTGAAATTTTTTGCTTTTTCCTGCTCCTCTTAGCATGATAAAGAAGATTCAAAGAGAGTGAGATGCCAGCTCCTTTCATTCAGTCAGTAGCTTCAAACATTTCTGGACGATTTTCAATGGCAAAAATCAATGAATATTGTAAATGCACAAACAGTAATTTCTCCGCATTGCAAGGTGCAATTCTGAAATTTTTTGCTTTTTCCTGCTCCTCTTAGCATGATAAAGAAGATTCAAAGAGAGTGAGATGCCAGCTCTTTTCATTCAGTCAGTAGCTTCAAACATTTCTGGTATATGAATAACATGATGTTTTTCAATGGCAAAAATCAATGAATAATGTGAATGCACAACCAGTAATTTCTCGACATTGCAAGGTGCAATTCTGAAATTTTTTGCTTTTTCCTGCTCCACTTAGCATGATAAAGAAGATTCAAAGAGAGTGAGATGCCAGCTCCTTTCATTCCGTCAGTAGCTTCAAACATTTCTGGACGTTTTTCAATGGCAAAAATCAATGAATATTGTAAATGCACAAACAGTAATTTCTCCGCATTGCAAGGTGCAATTCTGAATTTTTTTGCTTTTTCCTGCTCCTCTTAGCATGATAAAGATTGAAAGAGAGTGAGATGCCAGCTCCTTTCATTCCGTCAGTAGCTTCAAACATTTCTGGACGTTTTTCAATGGCAAAAATCAATGAATAATGTGAATGCACAAACAGTAATTTCTCCGCATTGCAAGGTGCAATTCTGAAATTTTTTGCTTTTTCCTACTCCTCTTAGCATGGTAAAGAAGATTCAACGAGAGTGAGATGCCAGCTCTTTTCATTCAGTCAGTAGCTTCAAACATTTCTGGACGTTTTTCAATGGCAAAAATCAATGAATATTGTAAATGCACAAACCGTAATTTCTCCGCATTGCAAGGTGCAATTCTAAAATTTTTTGTTTTTCCTGCTCCTCTTAGCATGATAAAGAAGATTCAAAGAGAGTGAGATGCCAGCTCTTTTCATTCAGTCAGTAGCTTCAAACATTTCTGGTATATGAATAACATGATGCTTCTCAATGGCAAAAATCAATGAATAATGTGAATGCACAAACAGTAATTTCTCCGCATTGCAAGGTGCAATTCTGAAATTTTTTGCTTTTTCCTGCTCCTCTTAGCATGATAAAGAAGATTCAAAGAGAGTGAGATGTCAGCTCTTTTCATTCAGTCAGTAGCTTCAAACATTTCTGGTATATGAATAACATGATGCTTTTCAATGGCAAAAATCAATGAATAATGTGAATGCACAAACAGTAATTTCTCCGCATTGCAAGGTGCAATTCTGAAATTTTTTGCTTTTTCCTGCTCCTCTTAGCATGATAAAGAAGATTCAAAGAGAGTGAGATGCCAGCTCCTTTCATACCGTCAGTAGCTTCAAACATTTCTGGACGTTTTTCAATGGCAAAAATCAATGAATATTGTAAATGCACAAACAGTAATTTCTCCGCATTGCAAGGTGCAATTCTGAAATTTTTTGCTTTTTCCTGCTCCTCTTAGCATGATAAAGAAGATCCAAAGAGCGTGAGATGCCAGCTCTTTTCATTCAGTCAGTAGCTTCAAATATTTCTGGTATATGAATAACATGATGTTTTTCAATGGCAAAAATCAATGAATAATGTGAATGCACAAACAGTAATTGCTCCGCATTGCAAGGTGCAATTCTGAAATTTTTTGCTTTTTCCTGCTCCTCTTAGCATGATAAAGAAGATTCAAAGAGAGTGAGATGCCAGCTCTTTTCATTCAGTCAGTAGCTTCAAACATTTCTGGTATATGAATAACATGATGCTTTTCAATGGCAAAAATCAATGAATAATGTGAATGCACAAACAGTAATTTCTCCGCATTGCAAGGTGCAATTCTGAAATTTTTTGCTTTTTCCTGCTCCTCTTAGCATGATAAAGAAGATTCAAAGAGAGTTAGATGCCAGCTCCTTTCATTCCGTCAGTAGCTTCAAACATTTCTGGACGTTTTTCAATGGCAAAAATCAATGAATATTGTAAATGCACAAACAGTAATTTCTCCGAATTGCAAGGTGCAATTCTGAAATGTTTTGCTTTTTCCTGCTCCTCTTAGCATGATAAAGAAGATTCAAAGAGAGTGAGATGCCAGCTCTTTTCATTCAGTCAGTAGCTTCAAACATTTTTGGTATATGAATAACATGATGTTTTTCAATGGCAAAAATCAATGAATAATGTGATTGCACAAACAGTAATTTCTCCGCATTGCAAGGTGCAATTCTGAAATTTTTTGCTTTTTCCTGCTCCTCTTAGCATGATAAAGAAGATTGAAAGAGAGTGAGATGCCAGCTCCTTTCATTCAGTCAGTAGCTTCAAACATTTCTGGACGTTTTACAATGGCAAAAATCAATGAATAATATGAATGCACAAACAGTAATTTCTCCGCATTGCAAGGTGCAATTCTGAAATTTTTTGCTTTTTCCTGCTCCTCTTAGCATGATAAAGAAGATTCAAAGAGAGTGAGATGCCAGCTCTTTTCATTCAGTCAGTAGCTTCAAACATTTCTGGACGTTTTTCAATGGCAAAAATCAATGAATATTGTAAATGCACAAACAGTAATTTCTCCGCATTGCAAGGTGCAATTCTGAAATTTTTTTCTTTTTCCTGCTCCTCTTAGCATGATAAAGAAGATTCGAAGAGAGTGAGATGCCAGCTCTTTTCATTCAGTCAGTAGCTTCAAACATTTCTGGTATATGAATAACATGATGTTTTTTAATGGCAAAAATCAATGAATAATGTGAATGCACAAACAGTAATTTCTCCGCATTGCAAGGTGCAATTCTGAAATTTTTTGCTTTTTCCTGCTCCTCTTTGCATGGTAAAGAAGATTCAAAGAGAGTGAGATGCCAGCTCCTTTCATTCAGTCAGTAGCTTCACACATTTCTGGACGTTTTTCAATGGCAAAATTCAATGAATATTGTAAATGCACAAACAGTAATTTCTCCGCATTGCAAGGTGCAATTCTGAAATTTTTTGCTTTTTCCTGCTCCTCTTAGCATGATAAAGAAGACTCAAAGAGAGTGAGATGCCAGCTCTTTTCATTCAGTCAGTAGCTTCAAACATTTCTGGTATATGAATAACATGATGTTTTTCAATGGCAAAAATCAATGAATAATGTGAATGCACAAACAGTAATTTCTCCGCATTGCAAGGTGCAATTCTGAAATTTTTTGCTTTTTCCTGCTCCTCTTAGCATGATAAAGAAGATTCAAAGAGAGTGAGATGCCAGCTCTTTTCATTCAGTCAGTAGCTTCAAACATTTCTGGTATATGAATAACATGATGTTTTTCAATGGCAAAAATCAATGAATAATGTGAATGCACAAACAGTAATTTCTCCGCATTGCAAGGTGCAATTCTGAAATTTTTTGCTTTTTCCTGCTCCTCTTAGCATGATAAAGAAGATTCAAAGAGAGTGAGATGCCAGCTCTTTTCATTCAGTCAGTAGCTTCAAACATTTCTGGACGTTGATCAATGGCAAAAATCAATGAATATTGTAAATGCACAAACAGTAATTTCTCCGCATTGCAAGGTGCAATTCTGAAATTTTTTGCTTTTTCCTGCTCCTCTTAGCATGATAAAGAAGATTCAAAGAGAGTGAGATGCCAGCTCTTTTCATTCAGTCAGTAGCTTCAAACATTTCTGGTATATGAATAACATGATGTTTTTCAATGGCAAAAATCAATGAATAATGTGAATGCACAACCAGTAATTTCTCCGCATTGCAAGGTGCAATTCTGAAATTTTTTGCTTTTTCCTGCTCCTCTTAGCATGATAAAGAAGATTCAAAGAGAGTGAGATGCCAGCTCCTTTCATTCCGTCAGTAGCTTCAAACATTTATGGACGTTTTTCAATGGCAAAAATCAATGAATATTGTAAATGCACAAACAGTAATTTCTCCGGATTGCATGGTGCAATTCTGAAATTTTTTGCTTTTTCCTGCTCCTCTTAGCATGATAAAGAAGATTCAAAGAGAGTGAGGTGCCAGCTCTTTTCATTCAGTCAGTAGCTTCAAACATTTCTGGTATATGAATAACATGATGTTTTTCAATGGCAAAAATCAATGAATAATGTGAATGCACAAACAGTAATTTCTTCGCATTGAAAGGTGCAATTCTGAAATTTTTTGCTTTTTCCTGCTCCTCTTAGCATGTTAAAGAAGATTCAAAGAGAGTGAGATGCCAGCTCTGTTCATTCAGTCAGTAGCTTCAAACATTTCTGGACGTTTTTCAATGGCAAAAATCAATGAATATTGTAAATGCACAAACAGTAATTTCTCCGCATTGCAAGGTGCAATTCTGAAATTTTTTGCTTTTTCCTCCTCCTCTTAGCATGATAAAGAAGATTCAAAGAGAGTGAGATGCCAGCTCTTTTCATTCAGTCAGTAGCTTAAAACATTTCTGGTATATGAATAACATGATGTTTTTCAATGGCAAAAATCAATGAATAATGTCAATGCACAAACAGTAATTTCTCCGCATTGCAAGGTGCAATTCTGAAATTTTTTGCTTTTTCCTGCTCCTCTTAGCATGATAAAGAAGATTCAAAGAGAGTGAGATGCCAGCTCTTTTCATTCAGTCAGTAGCTTCAAACATTTCTGGTATATGAATAACATGATGTTTTTCAATGGCAAAAATCAATGAATAATGTGAATGCACAACCAGTAATTTCTCCGCATTGCAAGGTGCAATTCTGAAATTTTTTGCTTTTTCCTGCTCCTCTTAGCATGATAAAGAAGATTCAAAGAGAGTGAGATGCCAGCTCCTTTCATTCCGTCAGTAGCTTCAAACATTTATGGACGTTTTTCAATGGCAAAAATCAATGAATATTGTAAATGCACAAACAGTAATTTCTCCGCATTGCAAGGTGCAATTCTGAAATTTTTTGCTTTTTCCTGCTCCTCTTAGCGTGATAAAGAAGATTCAAAGAGAGTGAGATGCCAGCTCCTTTCATTCAGTCAGTAGCTTCAAACATTTCTGGACGTTTTTCAATGGCAAAAATCAATGAATATTGTAAATGCACAAACAGTAATTTCTCCGGATTGCATGGTGCAATTCTGAAATTTTTTGCTTTTTCCTGCTCCTCTTAGCATGATAAAGAAGATTCAAAGAGAGTGAGGTGCCAGCTCTTTTCATTCAGTCAGTAGCTTCAAACATTTCTGGTATATGAATAACATGATGTTTTTCAATGGCAAAAATCAATGAATAATGTGAATGCACAAACAGTAATTTCTTCGCATTGCAAGGTGCAATTCTGAAATTTTTTGCTTTTTCCTGCTCCTCTTAGCATGATAAAGAAGATTCAAAGAGAGTGAGATGCCAGCTCTTTTCATTCAGTCAGTAGCTTAAAACATTTCTGGTATATGAATAACATGATGTTTTTCAATGGCAAAAATCAATGAATAATGTCAATGCACAAACAGTAATTTCTCCGCATTGCAAGGTGCAATTCTGAAATTTTTTACTTTTTCCTGCTTCTCTTAGCATGATAAAGAAAATTCAAAGAGAGTGAGATGCCAGCTCCTTTCATTCAGTCAGTAGCTTCAAACATTTCTGGACGTTTTTCAATGGCAAAAATCAATGAATATTGTAAATGCACAAACAGTAATTTCTCCGCATTGCAAGGTGCAATTCTGAAATTTTTTGCTTTTTCCTGCTCCTCTTAGCATGATAATGAAGATTCAAAGAGAGTGAGATGCCAGCTCTCATCATTCAGTCAGTAGCTTCAAACATTTCTGGTATATGAATAACATGATGTTTTTCAATGGCAAAAATCAATGGATAATGTGAATGCACAAACAGTAATTTCTCCGCATTGCAAGGTGCAATTCTGAATTTTTTTGCTTTTTCCTGCTCCTCTTAGCATGATAAAGATTGAAAGAGAGTGAGATGCCAGCTCCTTTCATTCCGTCAGTAGCTTCAAACATTTCTGGACGTTTTTCAATGGCAAAAATCAATGAATAATGTGAATGCACAAACAGTAATTTCTCCGCATTGCAAGGTGCAATTCTGAAATTTTTTGCTTTTTCCTACTCCTCTTAGCATGGTAAAGAAGATTCAACGAGAGTGAGATGCCAGCTCTTTTCATTCAGTCAGTAGCTTCAAACATTTCTGGACGTTTTTCAATGGCAAAAATCAATGAATATTGTAAATGCACTAACCGTAATTTCTCCGCATTGCAAGGTGCAATTCTAAAATTTTTTGTTTTTTCCTGCTCCTCTTAGCATGATAAAGAAGATTCAAAGAGAGTGAGATGCCAGCTCTTTTCATTCAGTCAGTAGCTTCAAACATTTCTGGTATATGAATAACATGATGCTTTTCAATGGCAAAAATCAATGAATAATGTGAATGCACAAACAGTAATTTCTCCGCATTGCAAGGTGCAATTCTGAAATTTTTTGCTTTTTCCTGCTCCTCTTAGCATGATAAAGAAGATTTAAAGAGAGTGAGATGCCAGCTCCTTTCATACCGTCAGTAGCTTCAAACATTTCTGGACGTTTTTCAATGGCAAAAATCAATGAATATTGTAAATGCACAAACAGTAATTTCTCCGCATTGCAAGGTGCAATTCTGAAATTTTTTGCTTTTTCCTGCTCCTCTTAGCATGATAAAGAAGATTCAAAGAGCGTGAGATGCCAGCTCTTTTCATTCAGTCAGTAGCTTCAAATATTTCTGGTATATGAATAACATGATGTTTTTCAATGGCAAAAATCAATGAATAATGTGAATGCACAAACAGTAATTGCTCCGCATTGCAAGGTGCAATTCTGAAATTTTTTGCTTTTTCCTGCTCCTCTTAGCATGATAAAGAAGATTCAAAGAGAGTGAGATGCCAGCTCTTTTCATTCAGTCAGTAGCTTCAAACATTTCTGGTATATGAATAACATGATGCTTTTCAATGGCAAAAATCAATGAATAATGTGAATGCACAAACAGTAATTTCTCCGCATTGCAAGGTGCAATTCTGAAATTTTTTGCTTTTTCCTGCTCCTCTTAGCATGATAAAGAAGATTCAAAGAGAGTTAGATGCCAGCTCCTTTCATTCCGTCAGTAGCTTCAAACATTTCTGGACGTTTTTCAATGGCAAAAATCAATGAATATTGTAAATGCACAAACAGTAATTTCTCCGCATTGCAAGGTGCAATTCTGAAATGTTTTGCTTTTTCCTGCTCCTCTTAGCATGATAAAGAAGATTCAAAGAGAGTGAGATGCCAGCTCTTTTCATTCAGTCAGTAGCTTCAAACATTTCTGGTATATGAATAACATGATGTTTTTCAATGGCAAAAATCAATGAATAATGTGATTGCACAAACAGTAATTTCTCCGCATTGCAAGGTGCAATTCTGAAATTTTTTGCTTTTTCCTGCTCCTCTTAGCATGATAAAGAAGATTCAAAGAGAGTGAGATGCCAGCTCCTTTCATTCAGTCAGTAGCTTCAAATATTTCTGGACGTTTTACAATGGCAAAAATCAATGAATAATATGAATGCACAAACAGTAATTTCTCCGCATTGCAAGGTGCAATTCTGAAATTTTTTGCTTTTTCCTGCTCCTCTTAGCATGATAAAGAAGATTCAAAGAGAGTGAGATGCCACCTCTTTTCATTCAGTCAGTAGCTTCAAACATTTCTGGACGTTTTTCAATGGCAAAAATCAATGAATATTGTAAATGCACAAACAGTAATTTCTCCGCATTGCAAGGTGCAATTCTGAAATTTTTTGCTTTTTCCTGCTCCTCTTAGCATGATAAAGAAGATTCAAAGAGAGTGAGATGCCAGCTCTTTTCATTCAGTCAGTAGCTTCAAACATTTCTGGTATATGAATAACATGATGTTTTTCAATGGCAAAAATCAATGAATAATGTGATTGCACAAACAGTAATTTCTCCGCATTGCAAGGTGCAATTCTGAAATTTTTTGCTTTTTCCTGCTCCTCTTAGCATGATAAAGAAGATTCAAAGAGAGTGAGATGCCAGCTCCTTTCATTCAGTCAGTAGCTTCAAACATTTCTGTACGTTTTACAATGGCAAAAATCAATGAATAATATGAATGCACAAACAGTAATTTCTCCGCATTGCAAGGTGCAATTCTGAAATTTTTTGCTTTTTCCTGCTCCTCTTAGCATGATAAAGAAGATTCAAAGAGAGTGAGATGCCAGCTCTTTTCATTCAGTCAGTAGCTTCAAACATTTCTGGACGTTTTTCAATGGCAAAAATCAATGAATATTGTAAATGCACAAACAGTAATTTCTCCGCATTGCAAGGTGCAATTCTGAAATTTTTTGCTTTTTCCTGCTCCTCTTAGCATGATAAAGAAGATTCGAAGAGAGTGAGATGCCAGCTCTTTTCATTCAGTCAGTAGCTTCAAACATTTCTGGTATATGAATAACATGATGTTTTTTAATGGCAAAAATCAATGAATAATGTGAATGCACAAACAGTAATTTCTCCGCATTGCAAGGTGCAATTCTGAAATTTTTTGCTTTTTCCTGCTCCTCTTTGCATGGTAAAGAAGATTCAAAGAGAGTGAGATGCCAGCTCCTTTCATTCAGTCAGTAGCTTCAAACATTTCTGGACGTTTTTCAATGGCAAAAATCAATGAATATTGTAAATGCACAAACAGTAATTTCTACGCATTGCAAGGTGCAATTCTGAAATTTTTTGCTTTTTCCTGCTCCTCTTAGCATGATAAAGAAGATTCAAAGAGAGTGAGATGCCAGCTCTTTTCATTCAGTCAGTAGCTTCAAACATTTCTGGTATATGAATAACATGATGTTTTTCAATGGCAAAAATCAATGAATAATGTGAATGCACAACCAGTAATTTCTCGACATTGCAAGGTGCAATTCTGAAATTTTTTGCTTTTTCCTGCTCCTCTTAGCATGATAAAGAAGATTCAAAGAGAGTGAGATGCCAGCTCCTTTCATTCCGTCAGTAGATTCAAACATTTCTGGACGTTTTTCAATGGCAAAAATCAATGAATATTGTAAATGCACAAACAGTAATTTCTCCGCATTGCAAGGTGCAATTCTGAAATTTTTTGCTTTTTCCTGCTCCTCTTAGCATGATAAAGAAGATTCAAAGAGAGTGAGATGCCAGCTCCTTTCATTCAGTCAGTAGCTTCAAACATTTCTGGACGTTTTTCAATGGCAAAAATCAATGAATATTGTAAATGCACAAACATTAATTTCTCCGGATTGCAAGGTGCAATTCTGAAATTTTTTCTTTTTTCCTGCTCCTCTTAGCATGATAAAGAAGATTCAAAGAGAGTGAGGTGCCAGCTCTTTTCATTCAGTCAGTAGCTTCAAACATTTCTGGTATATGAATAACATGATGTTTTTCAATGGCAAAAATCAATGAATAATGTGAATGCACAAACAGTAATTTCTCCGCATTGCAAGGTGCAATTCTGAAATTTTTGGCTTTTTCCTGCTCCTCTTAGCATGATAAAGAAGATTCAAAGAGAGTGAGATGCCAGCTCTTTTCATTCAGTCAGTAGCTTCAAACATTTCTGGTATATGAATAACATGATGTTTTTCAATGGCAAAAATCAATGAATAATGTGAATGCACAAACAGTAATTTCTCCGCATTGCAAGGTGCAATTCTGAAATTTTTTGCTTTTTCCTGCTCCTTTTAGCATGATAAAGAAGATTCAAAGAGAGTGAGATGCCAGCTCTTTTCATTCAGTCAGTAGCTTCAAACATTTCTGGACGTTTTTCAATGGCAAAAATCAATGAATATTGTAAATGCACAAACAGTAATTTCTCCGCATTGCAAGGTGCAATTCTGAAATTTTTTGCTTTTTCCTGCTCCTCTTAGCATCATAAAGAAGATTCAAAGAGAGTGAGATGCCAGCTCTTTTCATTCAGTCAGTAGCTTCAAACATTTCTGGTATATGAATAACATGATGTTTTTTAATGACAAAAATCAATGAATAATGTGAATGCACAAATAGTAATTTCTCCGCATTGCAAGGTGCAATTCTGAAATTTTTTGCTTTTTCCTGCTCCTCTTAGCATGATAAAGAAGATTCAAAGAGAGTGAGATGCCAGCTCTTTTCATTCAGTCAGTAGCTTCAAACATTTCTGGACGTTTTTCAATGGCAAAAATCAATGAATATTGTAAATGCACAAACAGTAATTTCTCCGCATTGCAAGGTGCAATTCTGAAATTTTTTGCTTTTTCCTGCTCCTCTTAGCATGATAAAGAAGATTCAAAGAGAGTGAGATGCCAGCTCTTTTCATTCAGTCAGTAGCTTCAAACATTTCTGGTGTATGAATAACATGATGTTTTTTAATGGCAAAAATCAATGAATAATGTGAATGCACAAACAGTAATTTCTCCGCATTGCAAGGTGCAATTCTGAAATTTTTTGCTTTTTCCTGCTCCTCTTAGCATGATAAAGAAGATTCAAAGAGAGTGAGATGCCAGCTCCTTTCATTCCGTCAGTAGCTTCAAACATTTCTGGACGTTTTTCAATGGCAAAAATCAATGAATATTGTAAATGCACAAACAGTAATTTCTCCGCATTGCAAGGTGCAATTCTGAAATTTTTTGCTTTTTCCTGCTCCTCTTAGCATGATAAAGAAGATTCAAAGAGAGTGAGATGCCAGCTCCTTTCATTCAGTCAGTAGCTTCAAACATTTCTGGTATATGAATAACATGATGTTTTTCAATGGCAAAAATCAATGAATAATGTGAATGCACAAACAGTAATTTCTTCGCATTGCAAGGTGCAATTCTGAAATGTTTTGCTTTTTGCTGCTCCTCTTAGCATGATAAAGAAGATTCAAAGAGAGTGAGATGCCAGCTCTTTTCATTCAGTCAGTAGCTTCAAACATTTCTGGACGTTTTTCAATGGCAAAAATCAATGAATATTGTAAATGCACAAACAGTAATTTCTCCGCATTGCAAGGTGCAATTCTGAAATTTTTTGCTTTTTCCTGCTCCTCTTAGCATGATAAAGAAGATTCAAAGAGAGTGAGATGCCAGCTCTTTTCATTCAGTCAGTAGCTTCAAACATTTCTGGTGTATGAATAACATGATGTTTTTTAATGGCAAAAATCAATGAATAATGTGAATGCACAAACAGTAATTTCTCCGCATTGCAAGGTGCAATTCTGAAATTTTTTGCTTTTTCCTGCTCCTCTTAGCATGATAAAGAAGATTCAAAGAGAGTGAGATGCCAGCTCCTTTCATTCAGTCAGTAGCTTCAAACATTTCTGGACGTTTTTCAATGGCAAAAATCAATGAATATTGTAAATGCACAAACAGTAATTTCTTCGCATTGCAAGGTGCAATTCTGAAATTTTTTGCTTTTTCCTGCTCCTCTTAGCATGATAAAGAAGACTCAAAGAGAGTGAGATGCCAGCTCTTTTCATTCAGTCAGTAGCTTCAAACATTTCTGGTATATGAATAACATGATGTTTTTCAATGGCAAAAATCAATGAATAATGTGAATGCACAACCAGTAATTTCTCCGCATTGCAAGGTGCAATTCTGAAATTTTTTGCTTTTTCCTGCTCCTCTTAGCATGATAAAGAAGATTCAAAGAGAGTGAGATGCCAGCTCCTTTCATTCCGTCAGTAGCTTCAAACATTTCTGGACGTTTTACAATGGCAAAAATCAATGAATATTGTAAATGCACAAACAGTAATTTCTCCGCATTGCAAGGTGCAATTCTGAAATTTTTTGCTTTTTCCTGCTCCTCTTAGCATGATAAAGAAGATTCAAAGAGAGTGAGATGCCAGCTCCTTTCATTCAGTCAGTAGCTTCAAACATTTCTGGACATTTTTCAATGGCAAAAATCAATGAATATTGTAAATGCACAAACAGTAATTTCTCCGCATTGCAAGGTGCAATTCTGAAATTTTTTGCTTTTTCCTGCTCCTCTTAGCATGATAAAGAAGATTCAAAGAGAGTGAGATGCCAGCTCTTTTCATTCAGTCAGTAGCTTCAAACATTTCTGGTGTATGAATAACATGATGTTTTTTAATGGCAAAAATCAATGAATAATGTGAATGCACAAACAGTAATTTCTCCGCATTGCAAGGTGCAATTCTGAAATTTTTTGCTTTTTCCTGCTCCTCTTAGCATGATAAAGAAGATTCAAAGAGAGTGAGATGCCAGCTCCTTTCATTCAGTCAGTAGCTTCAAACATTTCTGGACATTTTTCAATGGCAAAAATCAATGAATATTGTAAATGCACAAACAGTAATTTCTTCGCATTGCAAGGTGCAATTCTGAAATTTTTTGCTTTTTCCTGCTCCTCTTAGCATGATAAAGAAGACTCAAAGAGAGTGAGATGCCAGCTCTTTTCATTCAGTCAGTAGCTTCAAACATTTCTGGTATATGAATAACATGATGTTTTTCAATGGCAAAAATCAATGAATAATGTGAATGCACAACCAGTAATTTCTCCGCATTGCAAGGTGCAATTCTGAAATTTTTTGCTTTTTCCTGCTCCTCTTAGCATGATAAAGAAGATTCAAAGAGAGTGAGATGCCAGCTCCTTTCATTCCGTCAGTAGCTTCAAACATTTCTGGACGTTTTACAATGGCAAAAATCAATGAATATTGTAAATGCACAAACAGTAATTTCTCCGCATTGCAAGGTGCAATTCTGAAATTTTTTGCTTTTTCCTGCTCCTCTTAGCATGATAAAGAAGATTCAAAGAGAGTGAGATGCCAGCTCCTTTCATTCAGTCAGTAGCTTCAAACATTTCTGGACATTTTTCAATGGCAAAAATCAATGAATATTGTAAATGCACAAACAGTAATTTCTCCGGATTGCAAGGTGCAATTCTGAAATTTTTTGCTTTTTCCTGCTCCTCTTAGCATGATAAAGAAGATTCAAAGAGAGTGAGGTGCCAGCTCTTTTCATTCAGTCAGTAGCTTCAAACATTTCTGGTATATGAATAACATGATGTTTTTCAATGGCAAAAATCAATGAATAATGTGAATGCACAAACAGTAATTTCTCCGCATTGCAAGGTGCAATTCTGAAATTTTTGGCTTTTTCCTGCTCCTCTTAGCATGATAAAGAAGATTCAAAGAGAGTGAGATGCCAGCTCTTTTCATTCAGTCAGTAGCTTCAAACATTTCTGGTATATGAATAACATGATGTTTTTCAATGGCAAAAATCAATGAATAATGTGAATGCACAAACAGTAATTTCTCCGCATTGCAAGGTGCAATTCTGAAATTTTTTGCTTTTTCCTGCTCCTTTTAGCATGATAAAGAAGATTCAAAGAGAGTGAGATGCCAGCTCTTTTCATTCAGTCAGTAGCTTCAAACATTTCTGGACGTTTTTCAATGGCAAAAATCAATGAATATTGTAAATGCACAAACAGTAATTTCTCCGCATTGCAAGGTGCAATTCTGAAATTTTTTGCTTTTTCCTGCTCCTCTTAGCATGATAAAGAAGATTCAAAGAGAGTGAGATGCCAGCTCTTTTCATTCAGTCAGTAGCTTCAAACATTTCTGGTATATGAATAACATGATGTTTTTTAATGGCAAAAATCAATGAATAATGTGAATGCACAAATAGTAATTTCTCCGCATTGCAAGGTGCAATTCTGAAATTTTTTGCTTTTTCCTGCTCCTCTTAGCATGATAAAGAAGATTCAAAGAGAGTGAGATGCCAGCTCTTTTCATTCAGTCAGTAGCTTCAAACATTTCTGGACGTTTTTCAATGGCAAAAATCAATGAATATTGTAAATGCACAAACAGTAATTTCTCCGCATTGCAAGGTGCAATTCTGAAATTTTTTGCTTTTTCCTGCTCCTCTTAGCATGATAAAGAAGATTCAAAGAGAGTGAGATGCCAGCTCTTTTCATTCAGTCAGTAGCTTCAAACATTTCTGGTGTATGAATAACATGATGTTTTTTAATGGCAAAAATCAATGAATAATGTGAATGCACAAACAGTAATTTCTCCGCATTGCAAGGTGCAATTCTGAAATTTTTTGCTTTTTCCTGCTCCTCTTAGCATGATAAAGAAGATTCAAAGAGAGTGAGATGCCAGCTCCTTTCATTCCGTCAGTAGCTTCAAACATTTCTGGACGTTTTTCAATGGCAAAAATCAATGAATATTGTAAATGCACAAACAGTAATTTCTCCGCATTGCAAGGTGCAATTCTGAAATTTTTTGCTTTTTCCTGCTCCTCTTAGCATGATAAAGAAGATTCAAAGAGAGTGAGATGCCAGCTCCTTTCATTCAGTCAGTAGCTTCAAACATTTCTGGTATATGAATAACATGATGTTTTTCAATGGCAAAAATCAATGAATAATGTGAATGCACAAACAGTAATTTCTTCGCATTGCAAGGTGCAATTCTGAAATGTTTTGCTTTTTGCTGCTCCTCTTAGCATGATAAAGAAGATTCAAAGAGAGTGAGATGCCAGCTCTTTTCATTCAGTCAGTAGCTTCAAACATTTCTGGACGTTTTTCAATGGCAAAAATCAATGAATATTGTAAATGCACAAACAGTAATTTCTCCGCATTGCAAGGTGCAATTCTGAAATTTTTTGCTTTTTCCTGCTCCTCTTAGCATGATAAAGAAGATTCAAAGAGAGTGAGATGCCAGCTCCTTTCATTCAGTCAGTAGCTTCAAACATTTCTGGACGTTTTTCAATGGCAAAAATCAATGAATATTGTAAATGCACAAACAGTAATTTCTTCGCATTGCAAGGTGCAATTCTGAAATTTTTTGCTTTTTCCTGCTCCTCTTAGCATGATAAAGAAGACTCAAAGAGAGTGAGATGCCAGCTCTTTTCATTCAGTCAGTAGCTTCAAACATTTCTGGTATATGAATAACATGATGTTTTTCAATGGCAAAAATCAATGAATAATGTGAATGCACAACCAGTAATTTCTCCGCATTGCAAGGTGCAATTCTGAAATTTTTTGCTTTTTCCTGCTCCTCTTAGCATGATAAAGAAGATTCAAAGAGAGTGAGATGCCAGCTCCTTTCATTCCGTCAGTAGCTTCAAACATTTCTGGACGTTTTACAATGGCAAAAATCAATGAATATTGTAAATGCACAAACAGTAATTTCTCCGCATTGCAAGGTGCAATTCTGAAATTTTTTGCTTTTTCCTGCTCCTCTTAGCATGATAAAGAAGATTCAAAGAGAGTGAGATGCCAGCTCCTTTCATTCAGTCAGTAGCTTCAAACATTTCTGGACATTTTTCAATGGCAAAAATCAATGAATATTGTAAATGCACAAACAGTAATTTCTCCGCATTGCAAGGTGCAATTCTGAAATTTTTTGCTTTTTCCTGCTCCTCTTAGCATGATAAAGAAGATTCAAAGAGAGTGAGATGCCAGCTCTTTTCATTCAGTCAGTAGCTTCAAACATTTCTGGTGTATGAATAACATGATGTTTTTTAATGGCAAAAATCAATGAATAATGTGAATGCACAAACAGTAATTTCTCCGCATTGCAAGGTGCAATTCTGAAATTTTTTGCTTTTTCCTGCTCCTCTTAGCATGATAAAGAAGATTCAAAGAGAGTGAGATGCCAGCTCCTTTCATTCAGTCAGTAGCTTCAAACATTTCTGGACATTTTTCAATGGCAAAAATCAATGAATATTGTAAATGCACAAACAGTAATTTCTTCGCATTGCAAGGTGCAATTCTGAAATTTTTTGCTTTTTCCTGCTCCTCTTAGCATGATAAAGAAGACTCAAAGAGAGTGAGATGCCAGCTCTTTTCATTCAGTCAGTAGCTTCAAACATTTCTGGTATATGAATAACATGATGTTTTTCAATGGCAAAAATCAATGAATAATGTGAATGCACAACCAGTAATTTCTCCGCATTGCAAGGTGCAATTCTGAAATTTTTTGCTTTTTCCTGCTCCTCTTAGCATGATAAAGAAGATTCAAAGAGAGTGAGATGCCAGCTCCTTTCATTCCGTCAGTAGCTTCAAACATTTCTGGACGTTTTACAATGGCAAAAATCAATGAATATTGTAAATGCACAAACAGTAATTTCTCCGCATTGCAAGGTGCAATTCTGAAATTTTTTGCTTTTTCCTGCTCCTCTTAGCATGATAAAGAAGATTCAAAGAGAGTGAGATGCCAGCTCCTTTCATTCAGTCAGTAGCTTCAAACATTTCTGGACATTTTTCAATGGCAAAAATCAATGAATATTGTAAATGCACAAACAGTAATTTCTCCGGATTGCAAGGTGCAATTCTGAAATTTTTTGCTTTTTCCTGCTCCTCTTAGCATGATAAAGAAGATTCAAAGAGAGTGAGGTGCCAGCTCTTTTCATTCAGTCAGTAGCTTCAAACATTTCTGGTATATGAATAACATGATGTTTTTCAATGGCAAAAATCAATGAATAATGTGAATGCACAAACAGTAATTTCTCCACATTGCAAGGTGCAATTCTGAAATTTTTTGCTTTTTCCTGCTCCTCTTAGCATGATAAAGAAGATTCAAAGAGAGTGAGATGCCAGCTCTTTTCATTCAGTCAGTAGCTTCAAACATTTCTGGTATATGAATAACATGATGTTTTTCAATGGCAAAAATCAATGAATAATGTGAATGCACAAACAGTAATTTCTCCGCATTGCAAGGTGCAATTCTGACATTTTTTGCTTTTTCCTGCTCCTCTTAGCATGATAAGGAAGATTCAAAGAGAGTGAGATGCCATCTCTTTTCATTCAGTCAGTAGCTTCAAACATTTCTGGTATATGAATAACATGATGTTTTTTAATGGCAAAAATCAATGAATAATGTGAATGCACAAACAGTAATTTCTCCGCATTGCAAGGTGCAATTCTGAAATTTTTTGCTTTTTCCTGCTCCTCTTAGCATGATAAAGAAGACTCAAAGAGATTGAGATGCCAGCTCTTTTCATTCAGTCAGTAGCTTCAAACATTTCTGGTATATGAATAACATGATGTTTTTCAATGGCAAAAATCAATGAATAATGTGAATGCACAAACAGTAATTTCTCCGCATTGCAAGGTGCAATTCTGAAATTTTTTGCTTTTTCATGCTCCTCTTAGCATGATAAAGAAGATTCAAAAAGAGTGAGATAACAGCTCCTTTCATTCCGTCAGTAGCTTCAAACATTTCTGGATGTTTTTCAATGGCAAAAATCAATGAATATTGTAAATGCACAAACAGTAATTTCTCCGCATTGCAAGGTGCAATTCTGAAATTTTTTGCTTTTTCCTGCTCCTCTTAGCATGATAAAGAAGATTCAAAGAGAGTGAGATGCCAGCTCCTTTCATTCAGTCAGTAGCTTCAAACATTTCTGGACGTTTTTCAATGGCAAAAATCAATGAATATTGTAAATGCACAAAAAGTAATTTCTCCGGATTGCAAGGTGCAATTCTGAAATTTTTTGCTTTTTCCTGCTCCTCTTAGCATGATAAAGAAGATTCAAAGAGAGTGAGATGCCAGCTCTTTTCATTCAGTCAGTAGCTTCAAACATTTCTGGTATATGAATAACGTGATGTTTTTTAATGGCAAAAATCAATGAATAGTGTGAATGCACAAACAGTAATTTCTCCGCATTGCAAGGTGCAATTCTGAAATTTTTTGCTTTTTCCTGCTCTTCTTAGCATGATAAAGAAGACTCAAAGAGAGTGAGATGCCAGCTCTTTTCATTCAGTCAGTAGCTTCAAACATTTCTGGTATATGAATAACATGATGTTTTTCAATGGCAAAAATCAATGAATAATGTGAATGCACAACCAGTAATTTCTCCGCATTGCAAGGTGCAATTCTCAAATTTTTTGCTTTTTCCTGCTCCTCTTAGCATGATAAAGAAAATTCAAAAAGAGTGAGATGCCAGCTCCTTTCATTCCGTCAGTAGCTTCAAACATTTCTGGATGTTTTTCAATGGCAAAAATCAATGAATATTGTAAATGCACAAACAGTAATTTCTCCGCATTGCAAGGTGCAATTCTGAATTTTTTTGCTTTTTCCTGCTCCTCTTAGCATGATAAAGAAGATTCAAAGAGAGTGAGACGCCAGCTCTTTTCATTCAGTCAGTAGCTTCAAACATTTCTGGTATATGAATAACATGATGTTTTTTAATGGCAAAAATCAATGAATAATGTGAATGCACAAACAGTAATTTCTCCGCATTGCAAGGTGCAATTCTGAAATTTTTTGCTTTTTCCTGCTCCTCTTAGCATGATAAAGAAGATTCAAAAAGAGTGAGATAACAGCTCCTTTCATTCCGTCAGTAGCTTCAAACATTTCTGGATGTTTTTCAATGGCAAAAATCAATGAATATTGTAAATGCACAAACAGTAATTTCTCCGCATTGCAAGGTGCAATTCTGAAATTTTTTGCTTTTTCCTGCTCCTCTTAGCATGATAAAGAAGATTCAAAGAGAGTGAGATGCCAGCTCCTTTCATTCAGTCAGTAGCTTCAAACATTTCTGGACGTTTTTCAATGGCAAAAATCAATGAATATTGTAAATGCACAAACAGTAATTTCTCCGGATTGCAAGGTGCAATTCTGAAATTTTTTGTTTTTTCCTGCTCCTCTTAGCATGATAAAGAAGATGCAAAGAGAGTGAGGTGCCAGCTCTTTTCATTCAGTCAGTAGCTTCAAACATTTCTGGTATATGAATAACATGATGTTTTTCAATGGCAAAAATCAATGAATAATGTGAATGCACAAACAGTAATTTCTCCGCATTGCAAGGTGCAATTCTGAAATTTTTTGCTTTTTCCTGCTCCTCTTAGCATGATAAAGAAGATTCAAAGAGAGTGAGATGCCAGCTCTTTTCATTCAGTCAGTAGCTTCAAACATTTCTGGTATCTGAATAACATGATGTTTTTCAATGGCAAAAATCAATGAATAATGTGAATGCACAAACAGTAATTTCTCCGCATTGCAAGGTGCAATTCTGAAATTTTTTGCTTTTTCCTGCTCCTCTTAGCATGATAAATAAGATTCAAAGAGAGTGAGATGCCAGCTCTTTTCATTCAGTTAGTAGCTTCAAACATTTCTGGACGTTTTTCAATGGCAAAAATCAATGAATATTGTAAATGCACAAACAGTAATTTCTCCGCATTGCAAGGTGCAATTCTGAAATTTTTGGCTTTTTCCTGCTCCTCTTAGCATGATAAAGAAGATTCAAAGAGAGTGAGATGCCAGCTCTTTTCATTCAGTCAGTAGCTTCAAACATTTCTGGTATATGAATAACATGATGTTTTTTAATGGCAAAAATCAATGAATAATGTGAATGCACAAACAGTAATTTCTCCGCATTGCAAGGTGCAATTCTGAAATTTTTTGCTTTTTCCTGCTCCTCTTAGCATGATAAAGAAGACTCAAAGAGAGTGAGATGCCAGCTCTTTTCATTCAGTCAGTAGCTTCAAACATTTCTGGTATATGAATAACATGATGTTTTTCAATGGCAAAAATCAATGAATAATGTGAATGCACAACCAGTAATTTCTCCGCATTGCAAGGTGCAATTCTCAAATTTTTTGCTTTTTCCTGCTCCTCTTAGCATGATAAAGAAAATTCAAAAAGAGTGAGATGCCAGCTCCTTTCATTCCGTCAGTAGCTTCAAACATTTCTGGATGTTTTTCAATGGCAAAAATCAATGAATATTGTAAATGCACAAACAGTAATTTCTCCGCATTGCAAGGTGCAATTCTGAAATTTTTTGCTTTTTCCTGCTCCTCTTAGCATGATAAAGAAGATGCAAAGAGAGTGAGGTGCCAGCTCTTTTCATTCAGTCAGTAGCTTCAAACATTTCTGGTATATGAATAACATCATGTTTTTCAATGGCAAAAATCAATGAATAATGTGAATGCACAAACAGTAATTTCTCCGCATTGCAAGGTGCAATTCTGAAATTTTTTGCTTTTTCCTGCTCCTCTTAGCATGATAAAGAAGACTCAAAGAGAGTGAGATGCCAGCTCTTTTCATTCAGTCAGTAGCTTCAAACATTTCTGGTATATGAATAACATGATGTTTTTCAATGGCAAAAATCAATGAATAATGTGAATGCACAACCAGTAATTTCTCCGCATTGCAAGGTGCAATTCTGAAATTTTTTGCTTTTTCCTGCTCCTCTTAGCATGATAAAGAAGATTCAAAGAGAGTGAGATGCCAGCTCCTTTCATTCCGTCAGTAGCTTCAAACATTTCTGGACGTTTTACAATGGCAAAAATCAATGAATATTGTAAATGCACAAACAGTAATTTCTCCGCATTGCAAGGTGCAATTCTGAAATTTTTTGCTTTTTCCTGCTCCTCTTAGCATGATAAAGAAAATTCAAAGAGAGTTAGATGCCAGCTCTTTTCTTTCAGTCAGTAGCTTCAAACATTTCTGGACATTTTTCAATGGCAAAAATCAATGAATATTGTAAATGCACAAACAGTAATTTCTCCGGATTGCAAGGTGCAATTCTGAAATTTTTTGCTTTTTCCTGCTCCTCTTAGCATGATAAAGAAGATTCAAAGAGAGTGAGGTGCCAGCTCTTTTCATTCAGTCAGTAGCTTCAAACATTTCTGGTATATGAATAACATGATGTTTTTCAATGGCAAAAATCAATGAATAATGTGAATGCACAAACAGTAATTTCTCCGCATTGCAAGGTGCAATTCTGAAATTTTTTGCTTTTTCCTGCTCCTCTTAGCATGATAAAGAAGATTCAAAGAGAGTGAGATGCCAGCTCTTTTCATTCAGTCAGTAGCTTCAAACATTTCTGGACGTTTTTCAATGGCAAAAATCAATGAATATTGTAAATGCACAAACAGTAATTTCTCCGCATTGCAAGGTGCAATTCTGAATTTTTTTGCTTTTTCCTGCTCCTCTTAGCATGATAAAGAAGATTTAAAGAGAGTGAGATGCCAGCTCTTTTCATTCAGTCAGTAGCTTCAAACATTTCTGGTATATGAATAACATGATGTTTTTTAATGGCAAAAATCAATGAATAATGTGAATGCACAAACAGTAATTTCTCCGCATTGCAAGGTGCAATTCTGAAATTTTTTGCTTTTTCCTGCTCCTCTTAGCATGATAAAGAAGATTCAAAAAGAGTGAGATAACAGCTCCTTTCATTCCGTCAGTAGCTTCAAACATTTCTGGATGTTTTTCAATGGCAAAAATCAATGAATATTGTAAATGCACAAACAGTAATTTCTCCGCATTGCAAGGTGCAATTCTGAAATTTTTTGCTTTTTCCTGCTCCTCTTAGCATGATAAAGAAGATTCAAAGAGAGTGAGATGCCAGCTCCTTTCATTCAGTCAGTAGCTTCAAACATTTCTGGACGTTTTTCAATGGCAAAAATCAATGAATATTGTAAATGCACAAACAGTAATTTCTCCGGATTGCATGGTGCAATTCTGAAATTTTTTGCTTTTTCCTGCTCCTCTTAGCATGATAAAGAAGATGCAAAGAGAGTGAGGTGCCAGCTCTTTTCATTCAGTCAGTAGCTTCAAACATTTCTGGTATATGAATAACATGATGTTTTTCAATGGCAAAAATCAATGAATAATGTGAATGCACAAACAGTAATTTCTCCGCATTGCAAGGTGCAATTCTGAAATTTTTTGCTTTTTCCTGCTCCTCTTAGCATGATAAAGAAGATTCAAAGAGAGTGAGATGCCAGCTCTTTTCATTCAGTCAGTAGCTTCAAACATTTCTGGTATATGAATAACATGATGTTTTTCAATGGCAAAAATCAATGAATAATGTGAATGCACAAACAGTAATTTCTCCGCATTGCAAGGTGCAATTCTGAAATTTTTTGCTTTTTCCTGCTCCTCTTAGCATGATAAATAAGATTCAAAGAGAGTGAGATGCCAGCTCTTTTCATTCAGTCAGTAGCTTCAAACATTTCTGGACGTTTTTCAATGGCAAAAATCAATGAATATTGTAAATGCACAAACAGTAATTTCTCCGCATTGCAAGGAGCAATTCTGAAATTTTTTGCTTTTTCCTGCTCCTCTTAGCATGATAAAGAAGATTCAAAGAGAGTGAGATGCCAGCTCTTTTCATTCAGTCAGTAGCTTAAAACATTTCTGGTATATGAATAACATGATGTTTTTTAATGGCAAAAATCAATGAATAATGTGAATGCACAAACAGTAATTTCTCCGCATTGCAAGGTGCAATTCTGAAATTTTTTGCTTTTTCCTGCTCCTCTTAGCATGATAAAGAAAACTCAAAGAAAGTGAGATGCCAGCTCTTTTCATTCAGTCAGTAGCTTCAAACATTTCTGGTATATGAATAACATGATGTTTTTCAATGGCAAAAATCAATGAATAATGTGAATGCACAACCAGTAATTTCTCCGCATTGCAAGGTGCAATTCTCAAATTTTTTGCTTTTTCCTGCTCCTCTTAGCATGATAAAGAAACTTCAAAAAGAGTGAGATGCCAGCTCCTTTCATTCCATCAGTAGCTTCAAACATTTCTGGATGTTTTTCAATGGCAAAAATCAATGAATATTGTAAATGCACAAACAGTAATTTCTCCGCATTGCAAGGTGCAATTCTGAAATTTTTTGCTTTTTCCTGCTCCTCTTAGCATGATAAAGAAGATGCAAAGAGAGTGAGGTGCCAGCTCTTTTCATTCAGTCAGTAGCTTCAAACATTTCTGGTATATGAATAACATGATGTTTTTCAATGGCAAAAATCAATGAATAATGTGAATGCACAAACAGTAATTTCTCCGCATTGCAAGGTGCAATTCTGAAATTTTTTGCTTTTTCCTGCTCCTCTTAGCATGATAAAGAAGATTCAAAGAGAGTGAGATGCCAGCTCTTTTCATTCAGTCAGTAGCTTCAAACATTTCTGGTATATGAATAACATGATGTTTTTTAATGGCAAAAATCAATGAATAATGTGAATGCACAAACAGTAATTTCTCCGCATTGCAAGGTGCAATTCTGAAATTTTTTGCTTTTTCCTGCTCCTCTTAGCATGATAAAGAAGATTCAAAGAGAGTGAGATGCCAGCTCCTTTCATTCAGTCAGTAGCTTCAAACATTTCTGGACGTTTTTCAATGGCAAAAATCAATGAATATTGTAAATGCACAAACAGTAATTTCTCCGCATTGCAAGGTGCAATTCTGAAATTTTTTGCTTTTTCCTGCTCCTCTTAGCATGATAAAGAAGATTCAAAGAGAGTGAGATGCCAGCTCCTTTCATTCAGTCAGTAGCTTCAAACATTTCTGGACGTTTTTCAATGGCAAAAATCAATGAATATTGTAAATGCACAAACAGTAATTTCTCCGGATTGCAAGGTGCAATTCTGAAATTTTTTGTTTTTTCCTGCTCCTCTTAGCATGATAAAGAAGATGCAAAGAGAGTGAGGTGCCAGCTCTTTTCATTCAGTCAGTAGCTTCAAACATTTCTGGTATATGAATAACATGATGTTTTTCAATGGCAAAAATCAATGAATAATGTGAATGCACAAACAGTAATTTCTCCGCATTGCAAGGTGCAATTCTGAAATTTTTTGCTTTTTCCTGCTCCTCTTAGCATGATAAAGAAGATTCAAAGAGAGTGAGATGCCAGCTCTTTTCATTCAGTCAGTAGCTTCAAACATTTCTGGTATATGAATAACATGATGTTTTTCAATGGCAAAAATCAATGAATAATGTGAATGCACAACCAGTAATTTCTCCGCATTGCAAGGTGCAATTCTCAAATTTTTTGCTTTTTCCTGCTCCTCTTAGCATGATAAAGAAAATTCAAAAAGAGTGAGATGCCAGCTCCTTTCATTCCGTCAGTAGCTTCAAACATTTCTGGATGTTTTTCAATGGCAAAAATCAATGAATATTGTAAATGCACAAACAGTAATTTCTCCGCATTGCAAGGTGCAATTCTGAAATTTTTTGCTTTTTCCTGCTCCTCTTAGCATGATAAAGAAGATGCAAAGAGAGTGAGGTGCCAGCTCTTTTCATTCAGTCAGTAGCTTCAAACATTTCTGGTATATGAATAACATCATGTTTTTCAATGGCAAAAATCAATGAATAATGTGAATGCACAAACAGTAATTTCTCCGCATTGCAAGGTGCAATTCTGAAATTTTTTGCTTTTTCCTGCTCCTCTTAGCATGATAAAGAAGACTCAAAGAGAGTGAGATGCCAGCTCTTTTCATTCAGTCAGTAGCTTCAAACATTTCTGGTATATGAATAACATGATGTTTTTCAATGGCAAAAATCAATGAATAATGTGAATGCACAACCAGTAATTTCTCCGCATTGCAAGGTGCAATTCTGAAATTTTTTGCTTTTTCCTGCTCCTCTTAGCATGATAAAGAAGATTCAAAGAGAGTGAGATGCCAGCTCCTTTCATTCCGTCAGTAGCTTCAAACATTTCTGGACGTTTTACAATGGCAAAAATCAATGAATATTGTAAATGCACAAACAGTAATTTCTCCGCATTGCAAGGTGCAATTCTGAAACTTTTTGCTTTTTCCTGCTCCTCTTAGCATGATAAAGAAAATTCAAAGAGAGTTAGATGCCAGCTCTTTTCTTTCAGTCAGTAGCTTCAAACATTTCTGGACATTTTTCAATGGCAAAAATCAATGAATATTGTAAATGCACAAACAGTAATTTCTCCGGATTGCAAGGTGCAATTCTGAAATTTTTTGCTTTTTCCTGCTCCTCTTAGCATGATAAAGAAGATTCAAAGAGAGTGAGGTGCCAGCTCTTTTCATTCAGTCAGTAGCTTCAAACATTTCTGGTATATGAATAACATGATGTTTTTCAATGGCAAAAATCAATGAATAATGTGAATGCACAAACAGTAATTTCTCCGCATTGCAAGGTGCAATTCTGAAATTTTTTGCTTTTTCCTGCTCCTCTTAGCATGATAAAGAAGATTCAAAGAGAGTGAGATGCCAGCTCTTTTCATTCAGTCAGTAGCTTCAAACATTTCTGGTATATGAATAACATGATGTTTTTCAATGGCAAAAATCAATGAATAATGTGAATGCACAAACAGTAATTTCTCCGCATTGCAAGGTGCAATTCTGACATTTTTTGCTTTTTCCTGCTCCTCTTAGCATGATAAAGAAGATTCAAAGAGAGTGAGATGCCAGCTCTTTTCATTCAGTCAGTAGCTTCAAACATTTCTGGACGTTTTTCAATGGCAAAAATCAATGAATATTGTAAATGCACAAACAGTAATTTCTCCGCATTGCAAGGTGCAATTCTGAATTTTTTTGCTTTTTCCTGCTCCTCTTAGCATGATAAAGAAGATTTAAAGAGAGTGAGATGCCAGCTCTTTTCATTCAGTCAGTAGCTTCAAACATTTCTGGTATATGAATAACATGATGTTTTTTAATGGCAAAAATCAATGAATAATGTGAATGCACAAACAGTAATTTCTCCGCATTGCAAGGTGCAATTCTGAAATTTTTTGCTTTTTCCTGCTCCTCTTAGCATGATAAAGAAGATTCAAAAAGAGTGAGATAACAGCTCCTTTCATTCCGTCAGTAGCTTCAAACATTTCTGGATGTTTTTCAATGGCAAAAATCAATGAATATTGTAAATGCACAAACAGTAATTTCTCCGCATTGCAAGGTGCAATTCTGAAATTTTTTGCTTTTTCCTGCTCCTCTTAGCATGATAAAGAAGATTCAAAGAGAGTGAGATGCCAGCTCCTTTCATTCAGTCAGTAGCTTCAAACATTTCTGGACGTTTTTCAATGGCAAAAATCAATGAATATTGTAAATGCACAAACAGTAATTTCTCCGGATTGCATGGTGCAATTCTGAAATTTTTTGCTTTTTCCTGCTCCTCTTAGCATGATAAAGAAGATGCAAAGAGAGTGAGGTGCCAGCTCTTTTCATTCAGTCAGTAGCTTCAAACATTTCTGGTATATGAATAACATGATGTTTTTCAATGGCAAAAATCAATGAATAATGTGAATGCACAAACAGTAATTTCTCCGCATTGCAAGGTGCAATTCTGAAATTTTTTGCTTTTTCCTGCTCCTCTTAGCATGATAAAGAAGATTCAAAGAGAGTGAGATGCCAGCTCTTTTCATTCAGTCAGTA
This sequence comes from Phyllobates terribilis, assembly GCF_046119375.1. NCBI lineage: Eukaryota > Metazoa > Chordata > Amphibia > Anura > Dendrobatidae > Phyllobates > Phyllobates terribilis. The sequence goes on from NW_027362792.1 coordinate 9,046,085, forward strand.
GCTTCAAACATTTCTGGTATATGAATAACATGATGTTTTTCAATGGCAAAAATCAATGAATAATGTGAATGCACAAACAGTAATTTCTCCGCATTGCAAGGTGCAATTCTGAAATTTTTTGCTTTTTCCTGCTCCTCTTAGCATGATAAATAAGATTCAAAGAGAGTGAGATGCCAGCTCTTTTCATTCAGTCAGTAGCTTCAAACATTTCTGGACGTTTTTCAATGGCAAAAATCAATGAATATTGTAAATGCACAAACAGTAATTTCTCCGCATTGCAAGGAGCAATTCTGAAATTTTTTGCTTTTTCCTGCTCCTCTTAGCATGATAAAGAAGATTCAAAGAGAGTGAGATGCCAGCTCTTTTCATTCAGTCAGTAGCTTAAAACATTTCTGGTATATGAATAACATGATGTTTTTTAATGGCAAAAATCAATGAATAATGTGAATGCACAAACAGTAATTTCTCCGCATTGCAAGGTGCAATTCTGAAATTTTTTGCTTTTTCCTGCTCCTCTTAGCATGATAAAGAAAACTCAAAGAAAGTGAGATGCCAGCTCTTTTCATTCAGTCAGTAGCTTCAAACATTTCTGGTATATGAATAACATGATGTTTTTCAATGGCAAAAATCAATGAATAATGTGAATGCACAACCAGTAATTTCTCCGCATTGCAAGGTGCAATTCTCAAATTTTTTGCTTTTTCCTGCTCCTCTTAGCATGATAAAGAAACTTCAAAAAGAGTGAGATGCCAGCTCCTTTCATTCCGTCAGTAGCTTCAAACATTTCTGGATGTTTTTCAATGGCAAAAATCAATGAATATTGTAAATGCACAAACAGTAATTTCTCCGCATTGCAAGGTGCAATTCTGAAATTTTTTGCTTTTTCCTGCTCCTCTTAGCATGATAAAGAAGATGCAAAGAGAGTGAGGTGCCAGCTCTTTTCATTCAGTCAGTAGCTTCAAACATTTCTGGTATATGAATAACATGATGTTTTTCAATGGCAAAAATCAATGAATAATGTGAATGCACAAACAGTAATTTCTCCGCATTGCAAGGTGCAATTCTGAAATTTTTTGCTTTTTCCTGCTCCTCTTAGCATGATAAAGAAGATTCAAAGAGAGTGAGATGCCAGCTCCTTTCATTCCGTCAGTAGCTTCAAACATTTCTGGACGTTTTTCAATGGCAAAAATCAATGAATATTGTAAATGCACAAACAGTAATTTCTCCGCATTGCAAGGTGCAATTCTGAAATTTTTTGCTTTTTCCTGCTCCTCTTAGCATGATAAAGAAGATTCACAGAGAGTGAGATGCCAGTTCCTTTCATTCAGTCAGTAGCTTCAAACATTTCTGGACGTTTTTCAATGGCAAAAATCAATGAATATTGTAAATGCACAAACAGTAATTTCTCCGGATTGCAAGGTGCAATTCTGAAATTTTTTGCTTTTTCCTGCTCCTGTCACGGGTGTGTTGCCACGTAGATCGTCACGAGTACACAGCCTGACTTCTCACAGCTGACTTGTTGGTGCTTTGTGTTTTCTCGGCTGTGAAGGAGTTAATTCTCTCTCTCTCTGGGCTAGCTGAGGTCCAGCCTCGCCCAGCTGCAATCAATGCTTCTTTAGTGAGACTCCTTTATATTTCTGCTGGTCTGTTTGGGAGGTGTCGGTGAAAGCTTTTCATTCAGACTTACAGAGCGGATTGTGGTGTTTGGAGTTTCTGAGATAAGTGTATTTGGAGTGTATTTTCCCTTCCTCGCTTTATCATTTATCTCCCTTCCCGTTGGTGTTCCCTCTGTTGTAGTTGTGTAGAAGTTGTATGCAAGGTGGTTTTGGTTTTTCCCTTGTACTGTCTCGTTCGTCTAAATACTGTGTGTGGGCATATTATTTCTGGTTCCCAATTGTTGTGATCGGGGTCCTTCTCAGGACTAGATTACTGTGGTGCAGGGATCCTCAGGAGGTAGGGGTTACGCTGGCGGCCTGGACCTCTGTACCTTTAACAGTACCTCCAGGATGAGGGATTAGTCAGGGCCCCAGCTTAGGGTCAGCTTAGGCCCCCTACCTCCAGTATTCTGTGACAGTGTGACATTTTCACCGACCCACTTAGTTTTTCTCCAGCTACCATGGATCCAGTAGCCGGTCTAGCTCGGCAGTTGCAGAGTTTGTCCATGGGGCTGGCGGACGTTAGGTCCAAGGTTTTGCATCCTCTGGAGCAAGCCGGACCAGAACCTAAAGTAGCTCTCCCTGACAGGTTCACTGGGGGGCGGGACAAGTTTTTTGTTTTCCGGGAGGCATGCAAATTGTACTTTCGGCTGCGGCCTCGGTCATCGGGCAGTGAAGAACAAAGGGTGGGAATTGTCATCTCGCTCCTACAAGGGGACCCACAATCTTGGGCGTTCTCTCTTCCCCCAAGCTCCCCGGTTCTCCAGTCAGTGGATAGGTTTTTCGCTGCTCTGGGACTCGTATATGATGACCCTGATCGGATCTCCCTTGCTGAGTCTAAGTTACGTAGGATTCAACAGGGAGATCGTCCGGCGGAGGAATTCTGTTCGGAGTTCCGTAGGTGGGCCACGGACACCCAGTGGAATGACCCGGCTCTTAGGAGCCAGTTTTGTCATGGTTTATCCGACAAATTACAGGATGTGTTGGCACAGTATGACTCTCCCGCGTCACTGGAAGCCGCTATGGCCCTTGCTATTCGCGTTGACAGACGGCTTCGGGAGAGGTGCGGGATAACTCTACCCCCTGTAATGTCTCCACCTCCTACAAGGTCCCCTCATATGGTGGTTCCCCTGGTCAGTCCGGAGGAGCCTATGCAATTAGGAGGGACATCATTTCGGGGAAGGGGACCGGTGGTGCGCCATAAGACAGGAAGGTGTTTCCTCTGCGGGAAAAAGGGACATTTTATTGGGGGGTGTCCATCCCGTCCCTTGCAGAGTAAAGAGTCGTCGAAAAAACTGTTGATCCCAGGTTGTGTGGTGGACGGCAATCTGGGAGTAGGTATTTCGTCCCTAGGTTCGTCTCAGTTTCTCGTACCGGCGGAGGTGGTGGTGGGTACGAGAACTGAGAGGATATCTGTTCTTCTGGATAGTGGGGCCGGGGCTAATCTGGTTGATGCTCGGTTTGCCCGGGTTCAAGGTATGCGATTGAGTGAGTTGGCTAAACCCATCCCCATATTCTCGATCGATGCCAGGCCTCTCGGTCAGGGAAGTTTTTTGCAAGCTGTGCATGGCGTAAAACTTCAAGTGGGGGCAATACATAAAGAACTGTTGTCTTGCTACCTGTTGGAGGGTCTTCCCACTCCTATAGTGTTGGGCCTTCCTTGGTTAGCTAAGCATAACCCGGTTATTAATTGGCAAACCAGAGAGATAAGCCAATGGAGTAAATTCTGTAATAAAAACTGCATGAACACGGTCATCGGTGCGGTTACTCCTTGGGTCTTACCTCCATTTCTGGCGGACTTTGAGGATGTATTCTCGGAGAATGGGTGTCAGGAACTACCTCCTCATCGCGAGTATGACTGTTCTGTAAAACTGCTCCCTGAGGCCAAGTTACCTAAAGCTAGGTTGTATAACCTTTCTGGTCCTGAGAGGCAGGCCATGAAGGATTATATTTCTGAAAGTCTGGCTAAGGGGCATATTAGACCTTCATCTTCACCGGTGGCCGCGGGGTTTTTCTTTGTTAAGAAGAAAGATGGAGGCCTACGCCCTTGCCTGGATTTCCGTGAACTTAATCGGATTACGGTCCGAGATCCGTATCCGCTCCCACTTATTCCCGATCTCTTTAATCAGATCGTGGGCGCCAAATGGTTCTCTAAGTTGGATCTCAGGGGGGCGTACAATCTGATTAGGATGAAGGAGGGGGATGAGTGGAAGACGGCTTTTAACACTCCGGAGGGGCATTATGAGAACCTTGTCATGCCATTCGGTCTGACTAATGCCCCGGCGGTGTTTCAACACTTTGTTAATGATATTTTTCGCCACCTGGTGGGACAGTTTGTTGTCATATATCTGGATGATATCTTAATTTACTCGCCGGATCTGGTGTCTCATCAGGAGCACGTTAGACAGGTGTTACAGATCTTGCGGGATAATAAACTGTATGCCAAGTGGGAAAAGTGTGTGTTCGCCGTACAGGAACTCCAGTTTTTAGGCTTCCTGGTTTCAGCGTCCGGTTTTCGTATGGACCCTGGGAAAGTGCGGGCAGTTCTTGAGTGGGATCGGCCGGAGAATCTTAAGGCACTACAACGTTTCCTGGGGTTTGCTAACTATTACCTGAAGTTCATTCGTAATTTCTCGTCCATGGTTAAGCCTCTCACAGACATGACTAAAAAGGGGACGGATTTTTCTAGGTGGTCTGACAAGGCTTGTCAAGCATTCTCCTCCTTGAAAAAATGTTTTGCCTCTGCACCCATACTCATTCAACCTGATGCGTCTCAGCCATTCTTTGTAGAGGTAGACGCTTCCGAGGTAGGGGTGGGAGCAGTATTGTCTCAGGGTTCGTCCCCTGGTAAGTGGCATCCGTGCGCATTTTTCTCTAAAAAATTGTCGTCCGCTGAGAGGAATTACGATGTCGGCAATAGGGAACTCTTGGCCATTAAGTTAGCTTTTGAGGAGTGGCGCCATTTTTTGGAGGGGGCAGTTCATCCGGTCACCGTCATCACCGATCACAAGAACCTGCTATATCTGGAGTCCGCTAAACGTCTGAATCCCAGACAAGCTAGGTGGTCATTGATTTTTACCAGGTTTAATTTCGTCGTTACATATCGTCCTGGGTCTAAAAATGTAAAGGCGGATGCCTTATCTCGTAGTTTCCCTGGGGCCGGGAATACGGACGACCCGATTCCTATTCTTCAGGAGGGGGTGGTGGTTTCGGCAGTATGCTCTGAGCTGGAGGAGGAGATATTGGAGGCTCAGGGGGACGCCCCTGTTGGACCTCCGGGGAGACTGTTCGTTCCAGATCAGTTGCGACAAAAGGTGATCGAGGCACACTATAACTCAGTTTTTGCAGGACACCCGGGGAGTAAAGCAACTGTGGATCTCCTCTCGCGTCGGTTTTGGTGGCCTAACTTACATAAAGAGGTGGTAACTTTTGTCGCGTCCTGTGGGGTTTGTGCGCGCTCTAAGACCTCACATACCCGTCCGTCTGGGGCCCTCTTACCTTTGAAGATCCCGGAGCGTCCTTGGACTCATTTGTCTATGGACTTTATTACGGACCTCCCTCCGTCTTCGGGTAAAACGGTCATACTCGTTGTAGTGGACAGGTTCAGCAAGATGGCACATTTTATCGCTCTTCCGGCTCTCCCTAATGCTAAAACTCTTGCGCAGGTGTTCATTGGGGAGATTGTGAGGCTTCACGGGGTACCCTCCGAGGTGGTGTCTGATCGGGGGTCTCAGTTTGTGTCCAAGTTCTGGAAGGCGTTTTGTGCACGGCGGGGAATGCATTTGTCATTCTCGTCGGCTTTTCATCCTCAGACCAATGGTCAGACGGAACGTATGAACCAGAGCTTGGAGACATATCTTCGGTGTTTTGTTTCAGAGAACCAGGAGGACTGGGCTTCTTTCCTACCTCTGGCAGAGTTTGCTCTCAATAATAGGCGGAGCGAGTCCACTGGTAAGTCCCCGTTTTTTGGGGCATATGGTTTTCACCCCCAGTTTTGTACTTTCAGTAGGGGGGGCTCTTCGGGGGTTCCGGAGGAGGAACGATTTTCCTCATCTCTCGCTTCAGTATGGAGAGGGGTGCTGAAGAATCTGAATACTATGGGGAACCGATACAAACGTATGGCTGATAGGAGGAGAGTGTCTGGTCCGGACCTAAGTGTGAACGATCGGGTATGGTTGTCTACCAGGAATATTAAACTTAAGGTTCCCTCCTGGAAACTGGGTCCCAGGTTCATCGGGCCATACAGAATCAGTTCTGTTATTAATCCGGTGGCATTCCGTCTTGACCTCCCCCCTACGTTTAAAATTCACAACGTGTTTCACAGATCATTGCTTAAGAGGTATGTGGCGCCGGTGGTACCGTCTCCTTTACCTCCCCCTCCTGTGGTTGTCAATGGTAACTTGGAGTTCCAGGTATCGAGGGTCATTGATTCACGCTTTAATCGCCGGTCCCTTCAGTACTTGCTTCATTGGAAGGGGTATGGTCCTGAGGAGAGGATGTGGGTTCCTGCGTCGGATATTAACGCAGACCGATTAGTTCGGGCCTTCCACACGACTCACCGGATAAACCTGGCCCTGAGGGTCCGGAGGCCCCTCGTAGAAGGGGGGGTACTGTCACGGGTGTGTTGCCACGTAGATCGTCACGAGTACACAGCCTGACTTCTCGCAGCTGACTTGTTGGTGCTTTGTGTTTTCTCGGCTGTGAAGGAGTTAATTCTCTCTCTCTCTGGGCTAGCTGAGGTCCAGCCTCGCCCAGCTGCAATCAATGCTTCTTTAGTGAGACTCCTTTATATTTCTGCTGGTCTGTTTGGGAGGTGTCGGTGAAAGCTTTTCATTCAGACTTACAGAGCGGATTGTGGTGTTTGGAGTTTCTGAGATAAGTGTATTTGGAGTGTATTTTCCCTTCCTCGCTTTATCATTTATCTCCCTTCCCGTTGGTGTTCCCTCTGTTGTAGTTGTGTAGAAGTTGTATGCAAGGTGGTTTTGGTTTTTCCCTTGTACTGTCTCGTTCGTCTAAATACTGTGTGTGGGCATATTATTTCTGGTTCCCAATTGTTGTGATCGGGGTCCTTCTCAGGACTAGATTACTGTGGTGCAGGGATCCTCAGGAGGTAGGGGTTAAGCTGGCGGCCTGGACCTCTGTACCTTTAACAGTACCTCCAGGATGAGGGATTAGTCAGGGCCCCAGCTTAGGGTCAGCTTAGGCCCCCTACCTCCAGTATTCTGTGACAGTGTGACAGCTCCTCTTAGCATGATAAAGAAGATTCAAAGAGAGTGAGGTGCCAGCTCTTTTCATTCAGTCAGTAGCTTCAAACATTTCTGGTATATGAATAACATGATGTTTTTCAATGGCAAAAATCAATGAATAATGTGAATGCACAAACAGTAATTTCTCCGCATTGCAAGGTGCAATTCTGAAATTTTTTGCTTTTTCCTGCTCCTCTTAGCATGATAAAGAAGATTCAAAGAGAGTGAGATGCCAGCTCTTTTCATTCAGTCAGTAGCTTCAAACATTTCTGGAATATGAATAACATGATGTTTTTCAATGGCAAAAATCAATGAATAATGTTAATGCACAAACAGTAATTTCTCCGCATTGCAAGGTGCAATTCTGAAATTTTTTGCTTTTTCCTGCTCCTCTTAGCATGATAAAGAAGATTCAAAGAGAGTGAGATGCCAGCTCTTTTCATTCAGTCAGTAGCTTCAAACATTTCTGGACGTTTTTCAATGGCAAAAATCAATGAATATTGTAAATGCACAAACAGTATTCTCTCTGCATTGCAACGTGCAATTCTGAAATTTTTTGCTTTTTCCTGCTCCTCTTAGCATGATAAAGAAGATTCAAACAGAGTGAGATGCCAGCTCTTTTCATTCAGTCAGTAGCTTCAAACATTTCTGGACGTTTTTCAATGGCAAAAATCAATGAATATTGTAAATGCACAAACAGTAATCTCTCCGCATTGCAAGGTGCAATTCTGAAATTTTTTTGCTTTTTCCTGCTCCTCTTAGCATGATAAAGAAGATTCAAAGAGAGTGAGATGCCAGCTCTTTTCATTCAGTCAGTAGCTTCAAACATTTCTGGACGTTTTTCAATGGCAAAAATCAATGAATATTGTAAATGCACAAACAGTAATTTCTCCGCATTGCAAGGTGCAATTCTGAAATTTTTTGCTTTTTCCTGCTCCTCTTAGCATGATAAAGAAGATTCAAAGAGAGTGAGATGCCAGCTCTTTTCATTCAGTCAGTAGCTTCAAACATTTCTGGTATATGAATAACATGATGTTTTCAATGGCAAAAATCAATGAATAATGTGAATGCACAAACAGTAATTGCTCCGCATTGCAAGGTGCAATTCTGAAATTTTTTGCTTTTTCCTGCTCCTCTTAGCATGATAAAGAAGATTCAAAGAGAGTGAGATGCCAGCTCTTTTCATTCAGTCAGTAGCTTCAAACATTTCTAGTATATGAATAACATGATGCTTTTCAATGGCAAAAATCAATGAATAATGTGAATGAACAAACAGTAATTTCTCCGCATTGCAAGGTGCAATTCTGAAATTTTTTGCTTTTTCCTGCTCCTCTTAGCATGATAAAGAAGATTCAAAGAGAGTGAGATGCCAGCTCCTTTCATTCCGTCAGTAGCTTCAAACATTTCTGGACGTTTTTCAATGGCAAAAATCAATGAATATTTTAAATGCACAAACAGTAATTTCTCCGCATTGCAAGGTGCAATTCTGAAATTTTTTGCTTTTTCCTGCTCCTCTTAGCATGATAAAGAAGATTCAAAGAGAGTGAGACGCCAGCTCTTTTCATTCAGTCAGTAGCTTCAAACATTTCTGGACGTTTTTCAATGGCAAAAATCAATGAATATTGTAAATGCACAAACAGTAATTTCTCCGCATTGCAAGGTGCAATTCTGAAATTTTTTGCTTTTTCCTGCTCCTCTTAGCATGATAAAGAAGATTCAAAGAGAGTGAGATGCCAGCTCCTTTCATTCCGTCAGTAGCTTCAAACATTTCTGGACGTTTTTCAATGGCAAAAATCAATGAATATTGTAAATGCACAAACAGTAATTTCTCCGGATTGCAAGGTGCAATTCTGAAATTTTTTGCTTTTTCCTGCTCCTCTTAGCATGATAAAGAAGATTCAAAGAGAGTGAGATGCCAGCTCTTTTCATTCAGTCAGTAGCTTCAAACATTTCTGGTATATGAATAACATGATGTTTTTCAATGGCAAATATCAATGAATAATGTGAATGCACAAACACTAATTTCTCCGCATTGCAAGGTGCAATTCTGAAATTTTTTGCTTTTTCCTGCTCCTCTTAGCATGATAAAGAAGATTCAAAGAGAGTGAGATGCCAGCTCCTTTCATTCAGTCAGTAGCTTCAAACATTTCTGGACATTTTTCAATGGCAAAAATCAATGAATATTGTAAATGCACAAACAGTAATTTCTCCGCATTGCAATGTGCAATTCTGAAATTTTTTGCTTTTTCCTGCTCCTCTTAGCATGATAAAGAAGACTCAAAGAGAGTGAGATGCCAGCTCTTTTCATTCAGTCAGTAGCTTCAAACATTTCTGGTATATGAATAACATGATGTTTTTCAATGGCAAAAATCAATGAATAATGTGAATGCACAAACAGTAATTTCTCCGCATTGCAAGGTGCAATTATGAAATTTTTTGCTTTTTCCTGCTCCTCTTAGCATGATAAAGAAGATTCAAAGAGAGTGAGATGCCAGCTCCTTTCATTCAGTCAGTAGCTTCAAACATTTCTGGACGTTTTTCAATGGCAAAAATCAATGAATATTGTAAATGCACAAACAGTAATTTCTCCGCATTGCAAGGTGCAATTCTGAAATTTTTTGCTTTTTCCTGCTCCTCTTAGCATGATAAAGAAGATTCAAAGAGAGTGAGATGCCAACTCTTTTCATTCAGTCAGTAGCTTCAAACATTTCTGGTATATGAATAACATGATGTTTTCAATGGCAAAAATCAATAAATAATGTGAATGCACAAACAGTAATTGCTCCGCATTGCAAGGTGCAATTCTGAAATTTTTTGCTTTTTCCTGCTCCTCTTAGCATGATAAAGAAGATTCAAAGAGAGTGAGATGCCAGCTCTTTTCATTCAGTCAGTAGCTTCAAACATTTCTGGTATATGAATAACATGATGCTTTTCAATGGCAAAAATCAATGAATAATGTGAATGAACAAACAGTAATTTCTCCGCATTGCAAGGTGCAATTCTGAAATTTTTTGCTTTTTCCTGCTCCTCTTAGCATGATAAAGAAGATTCAAAGAGAGTGAGATGCCAGCTCCTTTCATTCCGTCAGTAGCTTCAAACATTTCTGGACGTTTTTCAATGGCAAAAATCAATGAATATTGTAAATGCACAAACAGTAATTTCTCCGCATTGCAAGGTGCAATTCTGAAATTTTTTGCTTTTTCCTGCTCCTCTTAGCATGATAAAGAAGATTCAAAGAGAGTGAGATGCCAGCTCTTTTCATTCAGTCAGTAGCTTCAAACATTTCTGGACGTTTTTCAATGGCAAAAATCAATGAATATTGTAAATGCACAAACAGTAATTTCTCCGCATTGCAAGGTGTAATTCTGAAATTTTTTGCTTTTTCCTGCTCCTCTTAGCATGATAAAGAAGATTCAAAGAGAGTGAGATGCCAGTTCCTTTCATTCAGTCAGTAGCTTCAAACATTTCTGGACGTTTTTCAATGGCAAAAATCAATGAATATTGTAAATGCACAAACAGTAATTTCTCCGGATTGCAAGGTGCAATTCTGAAATTTTTTGCTTTTTCCTGCTCCTGTCACGGGTGTGTTGCCACGTAGATCGTCACGAGTACACAGCCTGACTTCTCGCAGCTGACTTGTTGGTGCTTTGTGTTTTCTCGGCTGTGAAGGAGTTAATTCTCTCTCTCTCTGGGCTAGCTGAGGTCCAGCCTCGCCCAGCTGCAATCAATGCTTCTTTAGTGAGACTCCTTTATATTTCTGCTGGTCTGTTTGGGAGGTGTCGGTGAAAGCTTTTCATTCAGACTTACAGAGCGGATTGTGGTGTTTGGAGTTTCTGAGATAAGTGTATTTGGAGTGTATTTTCCCTTCCTCGCTTTATCATTTATCTCCCTTCCCGTTGGTGTTCCCTCTGTTGTAGTTGTGTAGAAGTTGTATGCAAGGTGGTTTTGGTTTTTCCCTTGTACTGTCTCGTTCGTCTAAATACTGTGTGTGGGCATATTATTTCTGGTTCCCAATTGTTGTGATCGGGGTCCTTCTCAGGACTAGATTACTGTGGTGCAGGGATCCTCAGGAGGTAGGGGTTACGCTGGCGGCCTGGACCTCTGTACCTTTAACAGTACCTCCAGGATGAGGGATTAGTCAGGGCCCCAGCTTAGGGTCAGCTTAGGCCCCCTACCTCCAGTATTCTGTGACAGTGTGACATTTTCACCGACCCACTTAGTTTTTCTCCAGCTACCATGGATCCAGTAGCCGGTCTAGCTCGGCAGTTGCAGAGTTTGTCCATGGGGCTGGCGGACGTTAGGTCCAAGGTTTTGCATCCTCTGGAGCAAGCCGGACCAGAACCTAAAGTAGCTCTCCCTGACAGGTTCACTGGGGGGCGGGACAAGTTTTTTGTTTTCCGGGAGGCATGCAAATTGTACTTTCGGCTGCGGCCTCGGTCATCGGGCAGTGAAGAACAAAGGGTGGGAATTGTCATCTCGCTCCTACAAGGGGACCCACAATCTTGGGCGTTCTCTCTTCCCCCAAGCTCCCCGGTTCTCCAGTCAGTGGATAGGTTTTTCACTGCTCTGGGACTCGTATATGATGACCCTGATCGGATCTCCCTTGCTGAGTCTAAGTTACGTAGGATTCAACAGGGAGATCGTCCGGCGGAGGAATTCTGTTCGGAGTTCCGTAGGTGGGCCACGGACACCCAGTGGAATGACCCGGCTCTTAGGAGCCAGTTTTGTCATGGTTTATCCGACAAATTACAGGATGTGTTGGCACAGTATGACTCTCCCGCGTCACTGGAAGCCGCTATGGCCCTTGCTATTCGCGTTGACAGACGGCTTCGGGAGAGGTGCGGGATAACTCTACCCCCTGTAATGTCTCCACCTCCTACAAGGTCCCCTCATATGGTGGTTCCCCTGGTCAGTCCGGAGGAGCCTATGCAATTAGGAGGGACATCATTTCGGGGAAGGGGACCGGTGGTGCGCCATAAGACAGGAAGGTGTTTCCTCTGCGGGAAAAAGGGACATTTTATTGGGGGGTGTCCATCCCGTCCCTTGCAGAGTAAAGAGTCGTCGAAAAAACTGTTGATCCCAGGTTGTGTGGTGGACGGCAATCTGGGAGTAGGTATTTCGTCCCTAGGTTCGTCTCAGTTTCTCGTACCGGCGGAAGTGGTGGTGGGTACGAGAACTGAGAGGATATCTGTTCTTCTGGATAGTGGGGCCGGGGCTAATCTGGTTGATGCTCGGTTTGCCCGGGTTCAAGGTATGCGATTGAGTGAGTTGGCTAAACCCATCCCCATATTCTCGATCGATGCCAGGCCTCTCGGTCAGGGAAGTTTTTTGCAAGCTGTGCATGGCGTAAAACTTCAAGTGGGGGCAATACATAAAGAACTGTTGTCTTGCTACGTGTTGGAGGGTCTTCCCACTCCTATAGTGTTGGGCCTTCCTTGGTTAGCTAAGCATAACCCGGTTATTAATTGGCAAACCAGAGAGATAAGCCAATGGAGTAAATTCTGTAATAAAAACTGCATGAACACGGTCATCGGTGCGGTTACTCCTTGGGTCTTACCTCCATTTCTGGCGGACTTTGAGGATGTATTCTCGGAGAATGGGTGTCAGGAACTACCTCCTCATCGCGAGTATGACTGTTCTGTAAAACTGCTCCCTGAGGCCAAGTTACCTAAAGCTAGGTTGTATAACCTTTCTGGTCCTGAGAGGCAGGCCATGAAGGATTATATTTCTGAAAGTCTGGCTAAGGGGCATATTAGACCTTCATCTTCACCGGTGGCCGCGGGGTTTTTCTTTGTTAAGAAGAAAGATGGAGGCCTACGCCCTTGCCTGGATTTCCGTGAACTTAATCGGATTACGGTCCGAGATCCGTATCCGCTCCCACTTATTCCCGATCTCTTTAATCAGATCGTGGGCGCCAAATGGTTCTCTAAGTTGGATCTCAGGGGGGCGTACAATCTGATTAGGATGAAGGAGGGGGATGAGTGGAAGACGGCTTTTAACACTCCGGAGGGGCATTATGAGAACCTTGTCATGCCATTCGGTCTGACTAATGCCCCGGCGGTGTTTCAACACTTTGTTAATGATATTTTTCGCCACCTGGTGGGACAGTCTGTTGTCATATATCTGGATGATATCTTAATTTACTCGCCGGATCTGGTGTCTCATCAGGAGCACGTTAGACAGGTGTTACAGATCTTGCGGGATAATAAACTGTATGCCAAGTGGGAAAAGTGTGTGTTCGCCGTACAGGAACTCCAGTTTTTAGGCTTCCTGGTTTCAGCGTCCGGTTTTCGTATGGACCCTGGGAAAGTGCGGGCAGTTCTTGAGTGGGATCGGCCGGAGAATCTTAAGGCACTACAACGTTTCCTGGGGTTTGCTAACTATTACCGGAAGTTCATTCGTAATTTCTCGTCCATGGTTAAGCCTCTCACAGACATGACTAAAAAGGGGACGGATTTTTCTAGGTGGTCTGACAAGGCTTGTCAAGCATTCTCCTCCTTGAAAAAATGTTTTGCCTCTGCACCCATACTCATTCAACCTGATGCGTCTCAGCCATTCTTTGTAGAGGTAGACGCTTCCGAGGTAGGGGTGGGAGCAGTATTGTCTCAGGGTTCGTCCCCTGGTAAGTGGCATCCGTGCGCCTTTTTCTCTAAAAAATTGTCGTCCGCTGAGAGGAATTACGATGTCGGCAATAGGGAACTCTTGGCCATTAAGTTAGCTTTTGAGGAGTGGCGCCATTTTTTGGAGGGGGCAGTTCATCCGGTCACCGTCATCACCGATCACAAGAACCTGCTATATCTGGAGTCCGCTAAACGTCTGAATCCCAGACAAGCTAGGTGGTCATTGTTTTTTACCAGGTTTAATTTCGTCGTTACATATCGTCCTGGGTCTAAAAATGTAAAGGCGGATGCCTTATCTCGTAGTTTCCCTGGGGCCGGGAATACGGACGACCCGATTCCTATTCTTCAGGAGGGGGTGGTGGTTTCGGCAGTATGCTCTGAGCTGGAGGAGGAGATATTGGAGGCTCAGGGGGACGCCCCTGTTGGACCTCCGGGGAGACTGTTCGTTCCAGATCAGTTGCGACAAAAGGTGATCGAGGCACACCATAACTCAGTTTTTGCAGGACACCCGGGGAGTAAAGCAACTGTGGATCTCCTCTCGCGTCGGTTTTGGTGGCCTAACTTACATAAAGAGGTGGTAACTTTTGTCGCGTCCTGTGGGGTTTGTGCGCGCTCTAAGACCTCACATACCCGTCCGTCTGGGGCCCTCTTACCTTTGAAGATCCCGGAGCGTCCTTGGACTCATTTGTCTATGGACTTTATTACGGACCTCCCTCCGTCTTCGGGTAAAACGGTCATACTCGTTGTAGTGGACAGGTTCAGCAAGATGGCACATTTTATCGCTCTTCCGGCTCTCCCTAATGCTAAAACTCTTGCGCAGGTGTTCATTGGGGAGATTGTGAGGCTTCACGGGGTACCCTCCGAGGTGGTGTCTGATCGGGGGTCTCAGTTTGTGTCCAAGTTCTGGAAGGCGTTTTGTGCACGGCGGGGGATGCATTTGTCATTCTCGTCGGCTTTTCATCCTCAGACCAATGGTCAGACGGAACGTATGAACCAGAGCTTGGAGACATATCTTCGGTGTTTTGTTTCAGAGAACCAGGAGGACTGGGCTTCTTTCCTACCTCTGGCAGAGTTTGCTCTCAATAATAGGCGGAGCGAGTCCACTGGTAAGTCCCCGTTTTTTGGGGCATATGGTTTTCACCCCCAGTTTTGTACTTTCAGTAGGGGGGGCTCTTCGGGGGTTCCGGAGGAGGAACGATTTTCCTCATCTCTCGCTTCAGTATGGAGAGGGGTGCTGAAGAATCTGAATACTATGGGGAACCGATACAAACGTATGGCTGATAGGAGGAGAGTGTCTGGTCCGGACCTAAGTGTGAACGATCGGGTATGGTTGTCTACCAGGAATATTAAACTTAAGGTTCCCTCCTGGAAACTGGGTCCCAGGTTCATCGGGCCGTACAGAATCAGTTCTGTTATTAATCCGGTGGCATTCCGTCTTGACCTCCCCCCTACGTTTAAAATTCACAACGTGTTTCACAGATCATTGCTTAAGAGGTATGTGGCGCCGGTGGTACCGTCTCCTTTACCTCCCCCTCCTGTGGTTGTCAATGGTAACTTGGAGTTCCAGGTATCGAGGGTCATTGATTCACGCTTTAATCGCCGGTCCCTTCAGTACTTGGTTCATTGGAAGGGGTATGGTCCTGAGGAGAGGATGTGGGTTCCTGCATCGGATATTAACGCAGACCGATTAGTTCGGGCCTTCCACACGACTCACCCGGATAAACCTGGCCCTGAGGGTCCGGAGGCCCCTCGTAGAAGGGGGGGTACTGTCACGGGTGTGTTGCCACGTAGATCGTCACGAGTACACAGCCTGACTTCTCGCAGCTGACTTGTTGGTGCTTTGTGTTTTCTCGGCTGTGAAGGAGTTAATTCTCTCTCTCTCTGGGCTAGCTGAGGTCCATCCTCGCCCAGCTGCAATCAATGCTTCTTTAGTGAGACTCCTTTATATTTCTGCTGGTCTGTTTGGGAGGTGTCGGTGAAAGCTTTTCATTCAGACTTACAGAGCGGATTGTGGTGTTTGGAGTTTCTGAGATAAGTGTATTTGGAGTGTATTTTCCCTTCCTCGCTTTATCATTTATCTCCCTTCCCGTTGGTGTTCCCTCTGTTGTAGTTGTGTAGAAGTTGTATGCAAGGTGGTTTTGGTTTTTCCCTTGTACTGTCTCGTTCGTCTAAATACTGTGTGTGGGCATATTATTTCTGGTTCCCAATTGTTGTGATCGGGGTCCTTCTCAGGACTAGATTACTGTGGTGCAGGGATCCTCAGGAGGTAGGGGTTACGCTGGCGGCCTGGACCTCTGTACCTTTAACAGTACCTCCAGGATGAGGGATTAGTCAGGGCCCCAGCTTAGGGTCAGCTTAGGCCCCCTACCTCCAGTATTCTGTGACAGTGTGACAGCTCCTCTTAGCATGATAAAGAAGATTCAAAGAGAGTGAGATGCCAGCTCTTTTCATTCAGTCAGTAGCTTCAAACATTTCTGGAATATGAATAACATGATGTTTTTCAATGGCAAAAATCAATGAATAATGTGAATGCACAAACAGTAATTTCTCCGCATTGCAAGGTGCAATTCTGAAATTTTTTGCTTTTTCCTGCTCCTCTTAGCATGATAAAGAAGATTCAAAGAGAGTGAGATGCCATTTCTTTTCATTCAGTCAGTAGATTCAAACATTTCTGGTATATGAATAACATGATGTTTTTCAATGGCAAAAATCAATGAATAATGTTAATGCACAAACAGTAATTTCTCCGCATTGCAAGGTGCAATTCTGAAATTTTTTGCTTTTTCCTGCTCCTCTTAGCATGATAAAGAAGATTCAAAGAGAGTGAGATGCCAGCTCTTTTCATTCAGTCAGTAGCTTCAAACATTTCTGGACGTTTTTCAATGGCAAAAATCAATGAATATTGTAAATGCACAAACAGTAATCTCTCCGCATTGCAACGTGCAATTCCGAAATTTTTTGCTTTTTCCTGCTCCTCTTAGCATGATAAAGAAGATTCAAACAGAGTGAGATGCCAGCTCTTTTCATTCAGTCAGTAGCTTCAAACATTTCTGGACGTTTTTCAATGGCAAAAATCAATGAATATTGTAAATGCACAAACAGTAATCTCTCCGCATTGCAAGGTGCAATTCTGAAATTTTTTTGCTTTTTCCTGCTCCTCTTAGCATGATAAAGAAGATTCAAAGAGAGTGAGATGCCAGCTCTTTTCATTCAGTCAGTAGCTTCAAACATTTCTGGACGTTTTTCAATGGCAAAAATCAATGAATATTGTAAATGCACAAACAGTATTCTCTCCGCATTGCAAGGTACAATTCTGAAATTTTTTGCTTTTTCCTGCTCCTCTTAGCATGATAAAGAAGATTCAAAGAGAGTGAGATGCCAGCTCTTTTCATTCAGTCAGTAGCTTCAAACATTTCTGGTATATGAAGAACATGATGTTTTTCAATGGCAAAAATCAATGAATAATGTGAATGCACAAACAGTAATTTCTCCGCATTGCAAGGTGCAATTCTGAAATTTTTTGCTTTTTCCTGCTCCTCTTAGCATGATAAAGAAGATTCACAGAGAGTGAGATGCCAGCTCTTTTCATTGTCAGAAGCTTCAAACATTTCTGCTATATGAATAACATGATGCTTTTCAATGGCAAAAATCAATGAATAATGTGAATGAACAAACAGTAATTTCTCCGCATTGCAAGGTGCAATTCTGAAATTTTTTGCTTTTTCCTGCTCCTCTTAGCATGATAAAGAAGATTCAAAGAGAGTGAGATGCCAGCTCTTTTCATTCAGTCAGTAGCTTCAAACATTTCTGGACGTTTTTCAATGGCAAAAATCAATGAATATTGTAAATGCACAAACAGTAATTTCTCCGCATTGCAAGGTGCAAATCTGAAATTTTTTGCTTTTTCCTGCTCCTCTTAGCATGATAAAGAAGATTCAAAGAGAGTGAGATGCCAGCTCTTTTCATTCAGTCAGTAGCTTCAAACATTTGTGGTATATGAAAAACATGATGTTTTTTAATGGCAAAAATCAATGAATAATGTGAATGCACAAACAGTAATTTCTCCGCATTGCAAGGTGCAATTCTGAAATTTTTTGCTTTTTCCTGCTCCTCTTAGCATGATAAAGAAGATTGAAAGAGAGTGAGATGCCAGCTCCTTTCATTCAGTCAGTAGCTTCAAACATTTCTGGATGTTTTTCAATGGCAAAAATCAATGAATATTGTAAATGCACAAACAGTAATTTCTCCGCATTGCAAGGTGCAATTCTGAAATTTTTTGCTTTTTCCTGCTCCTCTTAGCATGATAAAGAAGATTCAAAGAGAGTGAGATGCCAGCTCTTTTCATTCAGTCAGTAGCTTCAAACATTTCTGGTATATGAATAACATGATGTTTTTCAATGGCAAAAATCAATGAATAATGTGAATGCACAAACAGTAATTTCTCCGCATTGCAAGGTGCAATTCTGAAATTTTTTGCTTTTTCCTGCTCATCTTAGCATGATAAAGAAGATTCAAAGAGAGTGAGATGCCAGCTCCTTTCATTCAGTCAGTAGCTTCAAACATTTCTGGACGTTTTTCAATGGCAAAAATCAATGAATATTGTAAATGCACAAACAGTAATTTCTCCGCATTGCAAGGTGCAATTCTGAAATTTTTTGCTTTTTCCTGCTCCTCTTAGCATGATAAAGAAGATTCAAAGAGAGTGAGATGCCAGCTCTTTTCATTCAGTCAGTAGCTTCAAACATTTCTGGTATATGAATAACATGATGTTTTCAATGGCAAAAATCAATGAATAATGTGAATGCACAAACAGTAATTGCTCCGCATTGCAAGGTGCAATTCTGAAATTTTTTGCTTTTTCCTGCTCCTCTTAGCATGATAAAGAAGATTCAAAGAGAGTGAGATGCCAGCTCTTTTCATTCAGTCAGTAGCTTCAAACATTTCTAGTATATGAATAACATGATGCTTTTCAATGGCAAAAATCAATGAATAATGTGAATGAACAAACAGTAATTTCTCCGCATTGCAAGGTGCAATTCTGAAATTTTTTGCTTTTTCCTGCTCCTCTTAGCATGATAAAGAAGATTCAAAGAGAGTGAGATGCCAGCTCTTTTCATTCAGTCAGTAGCTTCAAACATTTCTGGACGTTTTTCAATGGCAAAAATCAATGAATATTGTAAATGCACAAACAGTAATTTCTCCGCATTGCAATGTGCAATTCTGAAATTTTTTGCTTTTTCCTGCTCCTCTTAGCATGATAAAGAAGATTCAAAGAGAGTGAGATGCCAGCTCCTTTCATTCAGTCAGTAGCTTCAAACATTTCTGGACGTTTTTCAATGGCAAAAATCAATGAATATTGTAAATGCACAAACAGTAATTTCTCCGGATTGCAAGGTGCAATTCTGAAATTTTTTGCTTTTTCCTGCTCCTCTTAGCATGATAAAGAAGATTCAAAGAGAGTGAGATGCCAGCTCTTTTCATTCAGTCAGTAGCTTCAAACATTTCTGGTATATGAATAACATGATGTTTTTCAATGGCAAAAATCAATGAATAATGTGAATGCACAAACAGTAATTTCTCCGCATTGCAAGGTGCAATTCTGAAATTTTTTGCTTTTTCCTGCTCCTCTTAGCATGATAAAGAAGATTCAAAGAGAGTGAGATGCCAGCTCTTTTCATTCAGTCAGTAGCTTCAAACATTTCTTTTATATGAATAACATGATGTTTTTCAATGGCAAATATCAATGAATAATGTTAATGCACAAACACTAATTTCTCCGCATTGCAAGGTGCAATTCTGAAATTTTTTGCTTTTTCCTGCTCCTCTTAGCATGATAAAGAACATTCAAAGAGAGTGAGATGCCAGCTCTTTTCATTCAGTCAGTAGCTTCAAACATTTCTGGACGTTTTTCAATGGCAAAAATCAAAGAATATTGTAAATGCACAAACAGTAATCTCTCCGCATTGCAAGGTGCAATTCTGAAATTTTTTGCTTTTTCCTGCTCCTCTTAGCATGATAAAGAAGATTCAAACAGAGTGAGATGCCAGCTCTTTTCATTCAGTCAGTAGCTTCAAACATTTCTGGACGTTTTTCAATGGCAAAAATCAATGAATATTGTAAATGCACAAACAGTAATCTCTCCGCATTGCAAGGTGCAATTCTGAAATTTTTTTGCTTTTTCCTGCTCCTCTTAGCATGATAAAGAAGATTCAAAGAGAGTGAGATGCCAGCTCTTTTCATTCAGTCAGTAGCTTCAAACATATCTGGTATATGAATAACATGATGTTTTTCAATGGCAAAAATCAATGAATAATGTGAATGCACAAACAGTAATTTCTCCGCATTGCAAGGTGCAATTCTGAAATTTTTTGCTTTTTCCTGCTCATCTTAGCATGATAAAGAAGATTCAAAGAGAGTGAGATGCCAGCTCCTTTCATTCAGTCAGTAGCTTCAAACATTTCTGGACGTTTTTCAATGGCAAAAATCAATGAATATTGTAAATGCACAAACAGTAATTTCTCCGCATTGCAAGGTGCAATTCTGAAATTTTTTGCTTTTTCCTGCTCCTCTTAGCATGATAAAGAAGATTCAAAGAGAGTGAGATGCCAGCTCTTTTCATTCAGTCAGTAGCTTCAAACATTTCTGGTATATGAATAACATGATGTTTTCAATGGCAAAAATCAATGAATAATGTGAATGCACAAACAGTAATTGCTCCGCATTGCAAGGTGCAATTCTGAATTTTTTTGCTTTTTCCTGCTCCTCTTAGCATGATAAAGAAGATTCAAAGAGAGTGAGATGCCAGCTCTTTTCATTCAGTCAGTAGCTTCAAACATTTCTGGTATATGAATAACATGATGCTTTTCAATGGCAAAAATCAATGAATAATGTGAATGAACAAACAGTAATTTCTCCGCATTGCAAGGTGCAATTCTGAAATTTTTTGCTTTTTCCTGCTCCTCTTAGCATGATAAAGAAGATTCAAAGAGAGTGAGATGCCAGCTCTTTTCATTCAGTCAGTAGCTTCAAACATTTCTGGACGTTTTTCAATGGCAAAAATCAATGAATATTGTAAATGCACAAACAGTAATTTCTCCGCATTGCAAGGTGCAATTCTGAAATTTTTTGCTTTTTCCTGCTCCTCTTAGCATGATAAAGAAGATTCAAAGAGAGTGAGATGCCAGCTCCTTTCATTCAGTCAGTAGCTTCAAACATTTCTGGACGTTTTTCAATGGCAAAAATCAATGAATATTGTAAATGCACAAACAGTAATTTCTCCGGATTGCAAGGTGCAATTCTGAAATTTTTTGCTTTTTCCTGCTCCTCTTAGCATGATAAAGAAGATTCAAAGAGAGTGAGGTGCCAGCTCTTTTCATTCAGTCAGTAGCTTCAAACATTTCTGGTATATGAATAACATGATGTTTTTCAATGGCAAAAATCAATGAATAATGTGAATGCACAAACAGTAATTTCTCCGCATTGCAAGGTGCAATTCTGAAATTTTTTGCTTTTTCCTGCTCCTCTTAGCATGATAAAGAAGATTCAAAGAGAGTGAGATGCCAGCTCTTTTCATTCAGTCAGTAGCTTCAAACATTTCTGGACGTTTTTCAATGGCAAAAATCAATGAATATTGTAAATGCACAAGCAGTAATTTCTCCGCATTGCAAGGTGCAATTCTGAAATTTTTTGCTTTTTCCTCCTCCTCTTAGCATGATAAAGAAGATTCAAAGAGAGAGAGATGCCAGCTCTTTTCATTCAGTCAGTAGCTTCAAACATTTCTGGTATATGAATAACATGATGTTTTTCAATGGCAAAAATCAATGAATAATGTGAATGCACAAACAGTAATTTCTCCGCATTGCAAGGTGCAATTCTGAAATTTTTTGCTTTTTCCTGCTCCTCTTAGCATGATAAAGAAGATTCAAAGAGAGTGAGATGCCAGCTCTTTTCATTCAGTCAGTAGCTTCAAACATTTCTGGACGTTTTTCAATGTCAAAAATCAATGAATATTGTAAATGCACAAACAGTATTCTCTCCGCATTGCAAGGTACAATTCTGAAATTTTTTGCTTTTTCCTGCTCCTCTTAGCATGATAAAGAAGATTCAAAGAGAGTGAGATGCCAGCTCTTTTCATTCAGTCAGTAGCTTCAAACATTTCTGGTATATGAATAACATGATGTTTTTTAATGGCAAAAATCAATGAATAATGTGAATGCACAAACAGTAATTTCTCCGCATTGCAAGGTGCAATTCTGAAATTTTTTGCTTTTTCCTGTTCCTCTTAGCATGATAAAGAAGATTCAAAGAGAGTGAGATGCCAGCTCCTTTCATTCAGTCAGTAGCTTCAAACATTTCTGGACGTTTTTCAATGGCAAAAATCAATGAATATTGTAAATGCACAAACAGTAATTTCTCCGCATTGCAAGGTGCAATTTTGAAATTTTTTGCTTTTTCCTGCTCCTCTTAGCATGATAAAGAAGATTCAAAGAGAGTGAGATGCCAGCTCTTTTCATTCAGTCAGTAGCTTCAAACATTTCTGGACGTTTTTCAATGGCAAAAATCAATGAATATTGTAAATGCACAAACAGTAATTTCTCCGCATTGAAAGGTGCAATTCTGAAATTTTTTGCTTTTTCCTGCTCCTCTTAGCATGATAAAGAAGATTCAAAGAGAGTGAGATGCCAGCTCGGTTCATTCAGTCAGTAGCTTCAAACATTTCTGGACGTTTTTCAATGGCAAAAATCAATGAATATTGTAAATGCACAAACAGTAATTTCTCCGCATTGCAAGGTGCAATTCTGAAATTTTTTGCTTTTTCCTCCTCTTCTTAGCATGATAAAGAAGATTCAAAGAGAGTGAGATGCCAGCTCTTTTCATTCAGTCAGTAGCATCAAACATTTCTGGTATATGAATAACATGATGTTTTTCAATGGCAAAAATCAATGAATAATGTGAATGCACAAACAGTAATTTCTCCGCATTGCAAGGTGCAATTCTGAAATTTTTTGCTTTTTCCTGCTCCTCTTAGCATGATAAAGAAGATTCAAACAGAGTGAGATGCCAGCTCTTTTCATTCAGTCAGTACCTTCAAACATTTCTGGACGTTTTTCAATGGCAAAAATCAATGAATATTGTAAATGCACAAACAGTAATCTCTCCGCATTGCAAGGTGCAATTCTGAAATTTTTTTGCTTTTTCCTGCTCCTCTTAGCATGATAAAGAAGATTCAAAGAGAGTGAGATGCCAGCTCTTTTCATTCAGTCAGTAGCTTCAAACATTTCTGGACGTTTTTCAATGGCAAAAATCAATGAATATTGTAAATGCACAAACAGTAATTTCTCCGCATTGCAAGGTGCAATTCTGAAATTTTTTGCTTTTTCCTCCTCCTCTTAGCATGATAAAGAAGATTCAAAGAGAGAGAGATGCCAGCTCTTTTCATTCAGTCAGTAGCTTCAAACATTTCTGGTATATGAATAACATGATGTTTTTCAATGGCAAAAATCAATGAATAATGTGAATGCACAAACAGTAATTTCTCCGCATTGCAAGGTGCAATTCTGAAATTTTTGGCTTTTTCCTGCTCCTCTTAGCATGATAAAGAAGATTCAAAGAGAGTGAGATGCCAGCTCTTTTCATTCAGTCAGTAGCTTCAAACATTTCTGGACGTTTTTCAATGTCAAAAATCAATGAATATTGTAAATGCACAAACAGTAATTTCTCTGCATTGCAAGGTGTAATTCTGAAATTTTTTGCTTTTTCCTGCTCCTCTTAGCATGATAAAGAAGATTCAAAGAGAGTGAGATGCCAGCTCTTTTCATTCAGTCAGTAGCTACAAACATTTCTGGTATATGAATAACATGATGTTTTTTAATGGCAAAAATCAATGAATAATGTGAATGCACAAACAGTAATTTTTCCGCATTGCAAGGTGCAATTCTGAAATTTTTTGCTTTTTCCTGCTCCTCTTAGCATGATAAAGAAGATTCAAAGAGAGTGAGATGCCAGCTCTTTTCATTCAGTCAGTAGCTTCAAACATTTCTGGACGTTTTTCAATGGCAAAAATCAATGAATATTGTAAATGCACAAACAGTAATTTCTCCGCATTGCAAGGTGCAATTCTGAAATTTTTTGCTTTTTCCTGCTCCTCTTAGCATGATAAAGAAGATTTAAAGAGAGTGAGATGCCAGCTCTTTTCATTCAGTCAGTAGCTTCAAACATTTCTTTTATATGAATAACATGATGTTTTTCAATGGCAAAAATCAATGAATAATGTGAATGCACAAACAGTAATTTCTCCGCATTGCAAGGTGCAATTCTGAATTTTTTTGCTTTTTCCTGCTCCTCTTAGCATGATAAAGAAGATTCAAAGAGAGTGAGATGCCAGCTCTTTTCATTCAGTCAGTAGCTTCAAACATTTCTGGACGTTTTTCAATGGCAAAAATCAATGAATATTGTAAATGCACAAACAGTAATTTCTCCGCATTGCAAGGTGCAATTCTGAAATTTTTTGCTTTTTCCTGCTCCTCTTAGCATGATAAAGAAGATTCAAAGAGAGTAAGATGCCAGCTCTTTTCATTCAGTCAGTAGCTTCAAACATTTCGGGTATATAAATAACATGATGTTTTTCAATGGCAAAAATCAATGAATAATGTGAATGCACAAACAGTAATTTCTCCGCATTGCAAGGTGCAATTCTGAAATTTTTTGCTTTTTCCTGCTCCTCTTAGCAAGATAAAGAAGATTCAAAGAGAGTGAGATGCCAGCTCCTTTCATTCAGTCAGTAGCTTCAAACATTTCTGGACGTTTTTCAATGGCAAAAATCAATGAATATTGTAAATGCACAAACAGTAATTTCTCCGCATTGCAAGGTGCAATTCTGAAATTTTTTGCTTTTTCCTGCTCCTCTTAGCATGATAAAGAAGATTCAAAGAGAGTGAGATGCCAGCTCCTTTCATTCAGTCAGTAGCTTCAAACATTTCTGGTATATGAACAACATGATGTTTTTCAATGGCAAAAATCAATGAATAATGTGAATGCACAAACAGTAATTTCTCCGCATTGCAAGATGCAATTCTGAAATTTTTTGCTTTTTCCTGCTCTTAGCATGACAAATAAGATTCAAAGAGAGTGAGATGCCAGCTCCTTTCATTCAGTCAGTAGCTTCAAACATTTCTGGACATTTTTCAATGGCAAATTCATTGAATAATGTGAATGCACAAACAGTAATTTCTCCGCATTGCAAGGTGCAATTCTGAAATCTTTTGCTTTTTCCTGCTCCTCTAAGCATGATAAAGAAGATTCAAAGAGAATGAGATGCCAGCTCTTTTCATTCAGTCAGTAGCTTCAAACAATTCTGGTATATGAATAACATGATGTTTTTCAATGGCAAAAATCAATGAATAATGTGACTGCACAAACAGTAATTTCTCCGCTTTGCAAGGTGCAATTCTGAAAT
Source organism: Phyllobates terribilis (assembly GCF_046119375.1). Classification (NCBI taxonomy): domain Eukaryota; kingdom Metazoa; phylum Chordata; class Amphibia; order Anura; family Dendrobatidae; genus Phyllobates; species Phyllobates terribilis. The sequence goes on from NW_027362792.1 coordinate 9,071,061, forward strand.
TTTTTGCTTTTCCTGCTCCTCTTAGCATGATAAAGAAGATTCAAAGAGAGTGAGATGCCAGCTCCTTTCATTCAGTCAGTAGCTTCAGACATTTCTGGACATTTTTCAATGGCAAAAATCAATGAATATTGTAAAAGCACAAACAGTAATTTCTCCGCATTGCAAGGTGCAATTCTGAATTTTTTTGCTTTTTCCTCCTCCTCTTAGCATGATAAAGAAGATTCAAAGAGAGAGAGATGCCAGCTCTTTTCATTCAGTCAGTAGCTTCAAACATCTCTGGTATATGAATAACATGATGTTTTTCAATGGCAAAAATCAATGAATAATGTGAATGCACAAACAGTAATTTCTCCGCATTGCAAGGTGCAATTCTGAAATTTTTTGCTTTTTCCTGCTCCTCTTAGCATGATAAAGAAGATTCAAAGAGAGTGAGATGCCAGCTCTTTTCATTCAGTCAGTAGCTTCAAACATTTCTGGACGTTTTTCAATGTCAAAAATCAATGAATATTGTAAATGCACAAACAGTATTCTCTCCGCATTGCAAGGTACAATTCTGAAATTTTTTGCTTTTTCCTGCTCCTCTTAGCATGGTAAAGAAGATTCAAAGAGAGTGAGATGCCAGCTCTTTTCATTCAGTCAGTAGCTTCAAACATTTCTGGACGTTTTTCAATGGCAAAAATCAATGAATATTGTAAATGCACAAACAGTAATTTCTCCGCATTGAAAGGTGCAATTCTGAAATTTTTTGCTTTTTCCTGCTCCTCTTAGCATGATAAAGAAGATTCAAAGAGAGTGAGATGCCAGCTCGGTTCATTCAGTCAGTAGCTTCAAACATTTCTGGACGTTTTTCAATGGCAAAAATCAATGAATATTGTAAATACACAAACAGTAATTTCTCCGCATTGCAAGGTGCAATTCTGAAATTTTTTGCTTTTTCCTCCTCCTCTTAGCATGATAAAGAAGATTCAAAGAGAGTGAGATGCCAGCTCTTTTCATTCAGTCAGTAGCTTCAAACATTTCTGGTATATGAATAACATGATGTTTTTCAATGGCAAAAATCAATGAATAATGTGAATGCACAAACAGTAATTTCTCCGCATTGCAAGGTGCAATTCTGAAATTTTTTGCTTCTTCCTGCTCCTCTTAGCATGATAAAGAAGATTCAAACAGAGTGAGATGCCAGCTCTTTTCATTCAGTCAGTAGCTTCAAACATTTCTGGACGTTTTTCAATGGCAAAAATCAATGAATATTGTAAATGCACAAACAGTAATCTCTCCGCATTGCAAGGTGCAATTCTGAAATTTTTTTGCTTTTTCCTGCTCCTATTAGCATGATAAAGAAGATTCAAAGAGAGTGAGATGCCAGCTCTTTTCATTCAGTCAGTAGCTTCAAACATTTCTGGACGTTTTTCAATGGCAAAAATCAATGAATATTGTAAATGCACAAACAGTAATTTCTCCGCATTGCAAGGTGCAATTCTGAAATTTTTTGCTTTTTCCTCCTCCTCTTAGCATGATAAAGAAGATTCAAAGAGAGAGAGATGCCAGCTCTTTTCATTCAGTCAGTAGCTTCAAACATTTCTGGTATATGAATAACATGATGTTTTTCAATGGCAAAAATCAATGAATAATGTGAATGCACAAACAGTAATTTCTCCGCATTGCAAGGTGCAATTCTGAAATTTTTTGCTTTTTCCTGTTCCTCTTAGCATGATAAAGAAGATTCAAAGAGAGTGAGATGCCAGCTCCTTTCATTCAGTCAGTAGCTTCAAACATTTCTGGACGTTTTTCAATGGCAAAAATCAATGAATATTGTAAATGCACAAACAGTAATTTCTCCGCATTGCAAGGTGCAATTCTGAAATTTTTTGCTTTTTCCTGCTCCTCTTAGCATGATAAAGAAGATTCAAAGAGAGTGAGATGCCAGCTCTTTTCATTCAGTCAGTAGCTTCAAACATTTCTGGACGTTTTTCAATGGCAAAAATCATCGAATATTGTAAATGCACAAACAGTAATTTCTCTGCATTGCAAGGTGTAATTCTGAAATTTTTTGCTTTTTCCTGCTCCTCTTAGCATGATAAAGAAGATTCAAAGAGAGTGAGATGCCAGCTCTTTTCATTCAGTCAGTAGCTTCAAACATTTCTGGTATATGAATAACATGATGTTTTTCAATGGCAAAAATCAATGAATAACGTGAATGCACAAACAGTAATTTTTCCGCATTGCAAGGTGCAATTCTGAAATTTTTTGCTTTTTCCTGCTCCTCTTAGCATGATAAAGAAGATTCAAAGAGAGTGAGATGCCAGCTCTTTTCATTCAGTCAGTAGCTTCAAACATTTCTGGACGTTTTTCAATGGCAAAAATCAATGAATATTGTAAATGCACAAACAGAAATTTCTCCGCATTGCAAGGTGCAATTCTGAAATTTTTTGCTTTTTCCTGCTCCTCTTAGCATGATAAAGAAGATTTAAAGAGAGTGAGATGCCAGCTCTTTTCATTCAGTCAGTAGCTTCAAACATTTCTTTTATATGAATAACATGATGTTTTTCAATGGCAAAAATCAATGAATAATGTGAATGCACAAACAGTAATTTCTCCGCATTGCAAGGTGCAATTCTGAATTTTTTTGCTTTTTCCTGCTCCTCTTAGCATGATAAAGAAGATTCAAAGAGAGTGAGATGCCAGCTCTTTTCATTCAGTCAGTAGCTTCAAACATTTCTGGACGTTTTTCAATGGCAAAAATCAATGAATATTGTAAATGCACAAACAGTAATTTCTCCGCATTGCAAGGTGCAATTCTGAAATTTTTTGCTTTTTCCTGCTCCTCTTAGCATGATAAAGAAGATTCAAAGAGAGTAAGATGCCAGCTCTTTTCATTCAGTCAGTAGCTTCAAACATTTCGGGTATATAAATAACATGATGTTTTTCAATGGCAAAAATCAATGAATAATGTGAATGCACAAACAGTAATTTCTCCGCATTGCAAGGTGCAATTCTGAAATTTTTTGCTTTTTCCTGCTCCTCTTAGCAAGATAAAGAAGATTCAAAGAGAGTGAGATGCCAGCTCCTTTCATTCAGTCAGTAGCTTCAAACATTTCTGGACGTTTTTCAATGGCAAAAATCAATGAATATTGTAAATGCACAAACAGTAATTTCTCCGCATTGCAAGGTGCAATTCTGAAATTTTTTGCTTTTTCCTGCTCCTCTTAGCATGATAAAGAAGATTCAAAGAGAGTGAGATGCCAGCTCCTTTCATTCAGTCAGTAGCTTCAAACATTTCTGGTATATGAACAACATGATGTTTTTCAATGGCAAAAATCAATGAATAATGTGAATGCACAAACAGTAATTTCTCCGCATTGCAAGATGCAATTCTGAAATTTTTTGCTTTTTCCTGCTCTTAGCATGACAAATAAGATTCAAAGAGAGTGAGATGCCAGCTCCTTTCATTCAGTCAGTAGCTTCAAACATTTCTGGACATTTTTCAATGGCAAATTCAATGAATAATGTGAATGCACAAACAGTAATTTCTCCGCATTGCAAGGTGCAATTCTGAAATCTTTTGCTTTTTTATGCTCCTCTAAGCATGATAAAGAAGATTCAAAGAGAATGAGATGCCAGCTCTTTTCATTCAGTCAGTAGCTTCAAACAATTCTGGTATATGAATAACATGATGTTTTTCAATGGCAAAAATCAATGAATAATGTGACTGCACAAACAGTAATTTCTCCGCTTTGCAAGGTGCAATTCTGAAATTTTTTGCTTTTCCTGCTCCTCTTAGCATGATAAAGAAGATTCAAAGAGAGTGAGATGCCAGCTCCTTTCATTCAGTCAGTAGCTTCAGACATTTCTGGACATTTTTCAATGGCAAAAATCAATGAATATTGTAAAAGCACAAACAGTAATTTCTCCGCATTGCAAGGTGCAATTCTGAATTTTTTTGCTTTTTCCTCCTCCTCTTAGCATGATAAAGAAGATTCAAAGAGAGAGAGATGCCAGCTCTTTTCATTCAGTCAGTAGCTTCAAACATCTCTGGTATATGAATAACATGATGTTTTTCAATGGCAAAAATCAATGAATAATGTGAATGCACAAACAGTAATTTCTCCGCATTGCAAGGTGCAATTCTGAAATTTTTTGCTTTTTCCTGCTCCTCTTAGCATGATAAAGAAGATTCAAAGAGAGTGAGATGCCAGCTCTTTTCATTCAGTCAGTAGCTTCAAACATTTCTGGACGTTTTTCAATGTCAAAAATCAATGAATATTGTAAATGCACAAACAGTATTCTCTCCGCATTGCAAGGTACAATTCTGAAATTTTTTGCTTTTTCCTGCTCCTCTTAGCATGGTAAAGAAGATTCAAAGAGAGTGAGATGCCAGCTCTTTTCATTCAGTCAGTAGCTTCAAACATTTCTGGACGTTTTTCAATGGCAAAAATCAATGAATATTGTAAATGCACAAACAGTAATTTCTCCGCATTGAAAGGTGCAATTCTGAAATTTTTTGCTTTTTCCTGCTCCTCTTAGCATGATAAAGAAGATTCAAAGAGAGTGAGATGCCAGCTCGGTTCATTCAGTCAGTAGCTTCAAACATTTCTGGACGTTTTTCAATGGCAAAAATCAATGAATATTGTAAATGCACAAACAGTAATTTCTCCGCATTGCAAGGTGCAATTCTGAAATTTTTTGCTTTTTCCTCCTCCTCTTAGCATGATAAAGAAGATTCAAAGAGAGTGAGATGCCAGCTCTTTTCATTCAGTCAGTAGCTTCAAACATTTCTGGTATATGAATAACATGATGTTTTTCAATGGCAAAAATCAATGAATAATGTGAATGCACAAACAGTAATTTCTCCGCATTGCAAGGTGCAATTCTGAAATTTTTAGCTTCTTCCTGCTCCTCTTAGCATGATAAAGAAGATTCAAACAGAGTGAGATGCCAGCTCTTTTCATTCAGTCAGTAGCTTCAAACATTTCTGGACGTTTTTCAATGGCAAAAATCAATGAATATTGTAAATGCACAAACAGTAATCTCTCCGCATTGCAAGGTGCAATTCTGAAATTTTTTTGCTTTTTCCTGCTCCTATTAGCATGATAAAGAAGATTCAAAGAGAGTGAGAAGCCAGCTCTTTTCATTCAGTCAGTAGCTTCAAACATTTCTGGACGTTTTTCAATGGCAAAAATCAATGAATATTGTAAATGCACAAACAGTAATTTCTCCGCATTGCAAGGTGCAATTCTGAAATTTTTTGCTTTTTCCTCCTCCTCTTAGCATGATAAAGATGATTCAAAGAGAGAGAGATGCCAGCTCTTTTCATTCAGTCAGTAGCTTCAAACATTTCTGGACGTTTTTCAATGGCAAAAATCAATGAATATTGTAAATGCACAAACAGTAATTTCTCCGCATTGCAAGGTGCAATTCTGAAATTTTTTGCTTTTTCCTCCTCCTCTTAGCATGATAAAGAAGATTCAAAGAGAGAGAGATGCCAGCTCTTTTCATTCAGTCAGTAGCTTCAAACATTTCTGGTATATGAATAACATGATGTTTTTCAATGGCAAAAATCAATGAATAATGTGAATGCACAAACAGTAATTTCTCCGCATTGCAAGGTGCAATTCTGAAATTTTTGGCTTTTTCCTGCTCCTCTTAGCATGATAAAGAAGATTCAAAGAGAGTGAGATGCCAGCTCTTTTCATTCAGTCAGTAGCTTCAAACATTTCTGGACGTTTTTCAATGTCAAAAATCAATGAATATTGTAAATGCACAAACAGTATTCTCTCCGCATTGCAAGGTACAATTCTGAAATTTTTTGCTTTTTCCTGCTCCTCTTAGCATGATAAAGAAGATTCAAAGAGAGTGAGATGCCAGCTCTTTTCATTCAGTCAGTAGCTACAAACATTTCTGGTATATGAATAACATGATGTTTTTTAATGGCAAAAATCAATGAATAATGTGAATGCACAAACAGTAATTTCTCCGCATTGCAAGGTGCAATTCTGAAATTTTTTGCTTTTTCCTGTTCCTCTTAGCATGATAAAGAAGATTCAAAGAGAGTGAGATGCCAGCTCCTTTCATTCAGTCAGTAGCTTCAAACATTTCTGGACGTTTTTCAATGGCAAAAATCAATGAATATTGTAAATGCACAAACAGTAATTTCTCCGCATTGCAAGGTGCAATTCTGAAATTTTTTGCTTTTTCCTGCTCCTCTTAGCATGATAAAGAAGATTCAAAGAGAGTGAGATGCCAGCTCTTTTCATTCAGTCAGTAGCTTCAAACATTTCTGGACGTTTTTCAATGGCAAAAATCATCGAATATTGTAAATGCACAAACAGTAATTTCTCTGCATTGCAAGGTGTAATTCTGAAATTTTTTGCTTTTTCCTGCTCCTCTTAGCATGATAAAGAAGATTCAAAGAGAGTGAGATGCCAGCTCTTTTTATTCAGTCAGTAGCTTCAAACATTTCTGGTATATGAATAACATGATGTTTTTCAATGGCAAAAATCAATGAATAACGTGAATGCACAAACAGTAATTTTTCCGCATTGCAAGGTGCAATTCTGAAATTTTTTGCTTTTTCCTGCTCCTCTTAGCATGATAAAGAAGATTCAAAGAGAGTGAGATGCCAGCTCTTTTCATTCAGTCAGTAGCTTCAAACATTTCTGGACGTTTTTCAATGGCAAAAATCAATGAATATTGTAAATGCACAAACAGTAATTTCTCCGCATTGCAAGGTGCAATTCTGAAATTTTTTGCTTTTTCCTGCTCCTCTTAGCATGATAAAGAAGATTTAAAGAGAGTGAGATGCCAGCTCTTTTCATTCAGTCAGTAGCTTCAAACATTTCTTTTATATGAATAACATGATGTTTTTCAATGGCAAAAATCAATGAATAATGTGAATGCACAAACAGTAATTTCTCCGCATTGCAAGGTGCAATTCTGAATTTTTTTGCTTTTTCCTGCTCCTCTTAGCATGATAAAGAAGATTCAAAGAGAGTGAGATGCCAGCTCTTTTCATTCAGTCAGTAGCTTCAAACATTTCTGGACGTTTTTCAATGGCAAAAATCAATGAATATTGTAAATGCACAAACAGTAATTTCTCCGCATTGCAAGGTGCAATTCTGAAATTTTTTGCTTTTTCCTGCTCCTCTTAGCATGATAAAGAAGATTCAAAGAGAGTAAGATGCCAGCTCTTTTCATTCAGTCAGTAGCTTCAAACATTTCGGGTATATAAATAACATGATGTTTTTCAATGGCAAAAATCAATGAATAATGTGAATGCACAAACAGTAATTTCTCCGCATTGCAAGGTGCAATTCTGAAATTTTTTGCTTTTTCCTGCTCCTCTTAGCAAGATAAAGAAGATTCAAAGAGAGTGAGATGCCAGCTCCTTTCATTCAGTCAGTAGCTTCAAACATTTCTGGACGTTTTTCAATGGCAAAAATCAATGAATATTGTAAATGCACAAACAGTAATTTCTCCGCATTGCAAGGTGCAATTCTGAAATTTTTTGCTTTTTCCTGCTCCTCTTAGCATGATAAAGAAGATTCAAAGAGAGTGAGATGCCAGCTCCTTTCATTCAGTCAGTAGCTTCAAACATTTCTGGTATATGAACAACATGATGTTTTTCAATGGCAAAAATCAATGAATAATGTGAATGCACAAACAGTAATTTCTCCGCATTGCAAGGTGCAATTCTGAAATTTTTTGCTTTTTCCTGCTCTTAGCATGACAAATAAGATTCAAAGAGAGTGAGATGCCAGCTCCTTTCATTCAGTCAGTAGCTTCAAACATTTCTGGACATTTTTCAATGGCAAATTCAATGAATAATGTGAATGCACAAACAGTAATTTCTCCGCATTGCAAGGTGCAATTCTGAAATCTTTTGCTTTTTCCTGCTCCTCTAAGCATGATAAAGAAGATTCAAAGAGAATGAGATGCCAGCTCTTTTCATTCAGTCAGTAGCTTCAAACAATTCTGGTATATGAATAACATGATGTTTTTCAATGGCAAAAATCAATGAATAATGTGACTGCACAAACAGTAATTTCTCCGCTTTGCAAGGTGCAATTCTGAAATTTTTTGCTTTTCCTGCTCCTCTTAGCATGATAAAGAAGATTCAAAGAGAGTGAGATGCCAGCTCCTTTCATTCAGTCAGTAGCTTCAGACATTTCTGGACATTTTTCAATGGCAAAAATCAATGAATATTGTAAAAGCACAAACAGTAATTTCTCCGCATTGCAAGGTGCAATTCTGAATTTTTTTGCTTTTTCCTCCTCCTCTTAGCATGATAAAGAAGATTCAAAGAGAGAGAGATGCCAGCTCTTTTCATTCAGTCAGTAGCTTCAAACATCTCTGGTATATGAATAACATGATGTTTTTCAATGGCAAAAATCAATGAATAATGTGAATGCACAAACAGTAATTTCTCCGCATTGCAAGGTGCAATTCTGAAATTTTTTGCTTTTTCCTGCTCCTCTTAGCATGATAAAGAAGATTCAAAGAGAGTGAGATGCCAGCTCTTTTCATTCAGTCAGTAGCTTCAAACATTTCTGGACGTTTTTCAATGTCAAAAATCAATGAATATTGTAAATGCACAAACAGTATTCTCTCCGCATTGCAAGGTACAATTCTGAAATTTTTTGCTTTTTCCTGCTCCTCTTAGCATGGTAAAGAAGATTCAAAGAGAGTGAGATGCCAGCTCTTTTCATTCAGTCAGTAGCTTCAAACATTTCTGGACGTTTTTCAATGGCAAAAATCAATGAATATTGTAAATGCACAAACAGTAATTTCTCCGCATTGAAAGGTGCAATTCTGAAATTTTTTGCTTTTTCCTGCTCCTCTTAGCATGATAAAGAAGATTCAAAGAGAGTGAGATGCCAGCTCGGTTCATTCAGTCAGTAGCTTCAAACATTTCTGGACGTTTTTCAATGGCAAAAATCAATGAATATTGTAAATGCACAAACAGTAATTTCTCCGCATTGCAAGGTGCAATTCTGAAATTTTTTGCTTTTTCCTCCTCCTCTTAGCATGATAAAGAAGATTCAAAGAGAGTGAGATGCCAGCTCTTTTCATTCAGTCAGTAGCTTCAAACATTTCTGGTATATGAATAACATGATGTTTTTCAATGGCAAAAATCAATGAATAATGTGAATGCACAAACAGTAATTTCTCCGCATTGCAAGGTGCAATTCTGAAATTTTTTGCTTCTTCCTGCTCCTCTTAGCATGATAAAGAAGATTCAAACAGAGTGAGATGCCAGCTCTTTTCATTCAGTCAGTAGCTTCAAACATTTCTGGACGTTTTTCAATGGCAAAAATCAATGAATATTGTAAATGCACAAACAGTAATCTCTCCGCATTGCAAGGTGCAATTCTGAAATTTTTTTGCTTTTTCCTGCTCCTATTAGCATGATAAAGAAGATTCAAAGAGAGTGAGATGCCAGCTCTTTTCATTCAGTCAGTAGCTTCAAACATTTCTGGTATATGAACAACATGATGTTTTTCAATGGCAAAAATCAATGAATAATGTGAATGCACAAACAGTAATTTCTCCGCATTGCAAGGTGCAATTCTGAAATTTTTTGCTTTTTCCTGCTCTTAGCATGACAAATAAGATTCAAAGAGAGTGAGATGCCAGCTCCTTTCATTCAGTCAGTAGCTTCAAACATTTCTGGACATTTTTCAATGGCAAATTCAATGAATAATGTGAATGCACAAACAGTAATTTCTCCGCATTGCAAGGTGCAATTCTGAAATCTTTTGCTTTTTCCTGCTCCTCTAAGCATGATAAAGAAGATTCAAAGAGAATGAGATGCCAGCTCTTTTCATTCAGTCAGTAGCTTCAAACAATTCTGGTATATGAATAACATGATGTTTTTCAATGGCAAAAATCAATGAATAATGTGACTGCACAAACAGTAATTTCTCCGCTTTGCAAGGTGCAATTCTGAAATTTTTTGCTTTTCCTGCTCCTCTTAGCATGATAAAGAAGATTCAAAGAGAGTGGGATGCCAGCTCCTTTCATTCAGTCAGTAGCTTCAGACATTTCTGGACATTTTTCAATGGCAAAAATCAATGAATATTGTAAAAGCACAAACAGTAATTTCTCCGCATTGCAAGGTGCAATTCTGAATTTTTTTGCTTTTTCCTCCTCCTCTTAGCATGATAAAGAAGATTCAAAGAGAGAGAGATGCCAGCTCTTTTCATTCAGTCAGTAGCTTCAAACATCTCTGGTATATGAATAACATGATGTTTTTCAATGGCAAAAATCAATGAATAATGTGAATGCACAAACAGTAATTTCTCCGCATTGCAAGGTGCAATTCTGAAATTTTTTGCTTTTTCCTGCTCCTCTTAGCATGATAAAGAAGATTCAAAGAGAGTGAGATGCCAGCTCTTTTCATTCAGTCAGTAGCTTCAAACATTTCTGGACGTTTTCAATGTCAAAAATCAATGAATATTGTAAATGCACAAACAGTATTCTCTCCGCATTGCAAGGTACAATTCTGAAATTTTTTGCTTTTTCCTGCTCCTCTTAGCATGGTAAAGAAGATTCAAAGAGAGTGAGATGCCAGCTCTTTTCATTCAGTCAGTAGCTTCAAACATTTCTGGACGTTTTTCAATGGCAAAAATCAATGAATATTGTAAATGCACAAACAGTAATTTCTCCGCATTGAAAGGTGCAATTCTGAAATTTTTTGCTTTTTCCTGCTCCTCTTAGCATGATAAAGAAGATTCAAAGAGAGTGAGATGCCAGCTCGGTTCATTCAGTCAGTAGCTTCAAACATTTCTGGACGTTTTTCAATGGCAAAAATCAATGAATATTGTAAATGCACAAACAGTAATTTCTCCGCATTGCAAGGTGCAATTCTGAAATTTTTTGCTTTTTCCTCCTCCTCTTAGCATGATAAAGAAGATTCAAAGAGAGTGAGATGCCAGCTCTTTTCATTCAGTCAGTAGCTTCAAACATTTCTGGTATATGAATAACATGATGTTTTTCAATGGCAAAAATCAATGAATAATGTGAATGCACAAACAGTAATTTCTCCGCATTGCAAGGTGCAATTCTGAAATTTTTTGCTTCTTCCTGCTCCTCTTAGCATGATAAAGAAGATTCAAACAGAGTGAGATGCCAGCTCTTTTCATTCAGTCAGTAGCTTCAAACATTTCTGGACGTTTTTCAATGGCAAAAATCAATGAATATTGTAAATGCACAAACAGTAATCTCTCCGCATTGCAAGGTGCAATTCTGAAATTTTTTTGCTTTTTCCTGCTCCTATTAGCATGATAAAGAAGATTCAAAGAGAGTGAGATGCCAGCTCTTTTCATTCAGTCAGTAGCTTCAAACATTTCTGGACGTTTTTCAATGGCAAAAATCAATGAATATTGTAAATGCACAAACAGTAATTTCTCCGCATTGCAAGGTGCAATTCTGAAATTTTTTGCTTTTTCCTCCTCCTCTTAGCATGATAAAGATGATTCAAAGAGAGAGAGATGCCAGCTCTTTTCATTCAGTCAGTAGCTTCAAACATTTCCGGTATATGAATAACATGATGTTTTTCAATGGCAAAAATCAATGAATAATGTGAATGCACAAACAGTAATTTCTCCGCATTGCAAGGTGCAATTCTGAAATTTTTTGCTTTTTCCTGCTCCTCTTAGCATGATAAAGAAGATTCAAAGAGAGTGAGATGCCAGCTCTTTTCATTCAGTCAGTAGCTTCAAACATTTCTGGTATATGAATAACATGATGTTTTTTAATGGCAAAAATCAATGAATAATGTGAATGCACAAACAGTAATTTCTCCGCATTGCAAGGTGCAATTCTGAAATTTTTTGCTTTTTCCTGTTCCTATTAGCATGATAAAGAAGATTCAAAGAGAGTGAGATGCCAGCTCCTTTCATTCAGTCAGTAGCTTCAAACATTTCTGGACGTTTTTCAATGGCAAAAATCAATGAATATTGTAAATGCACAAACAGTAATTTCTCCGCATTGCAAGGTGCAATTCTGAAATTTTTTGCTTTTTCCTGCTCCTCTTAGCATGATAAAGAAGATTCAAAGAGAGTGAGATGCCAGCTCTTTTCATTCAGTCAGTAGCTTCAAACATTTCTGGACGTTTTTCAATGGCAAAAATCAATGAATATTGTAAATGCACAAACAGTAATTTCTCCGCATTGAAAGGTGCAATTCTGAAATTTTTTGCTTTTTCCTGCTCCTCTTAGCATGATAAAGAAGATTCAAAGAGAGTGAGATGCCAGCTCGGTTCATTCAGTCAGTAGCTTCAAACATTTCTGGACGTTTTTCAATGGCAAAAATCAATGAATATTGTAAATGCACAAACAGTAATTTCTCCGCATTGCAAGGTGCAATTCTGAAATTTTTTGCTTTTTCCTCCTCCTCTTAGCATGATAAAGAAGATTCAAAGAGAGTTAGATGACAGCTCTTTTCATTCAGTCAGTAGCTTCAAACATTTCTGGTATATGAATAACATGATGTTTTTCAATGGCAAAAATCAATGAATAATGTGAATGCACAAACAGTAATTTCTCCGCATTGCAAGGTGCAATTCTGAAATTTTTTGCTTCTTCCTGCTCCTCTTAGCATGATAAAGAAGATTCAAACAGAGTGACATGCCAGCTCTTTTCATTCAGTCAGTAGCTTCAAACATTTCTGGACGTTTTTCAATGGCAAAAATCAATGAATATTGTAAATGCACAAACAGTAATCTCTCCGCATTGCAAGGTGCAATTCTGAAATTTTTTTGCTTTTTCCTGCTCCTCTTAGCATGATAAAGAAGATTCAAAGAGAGTGAGATGCCAGCTCTTTTCATTCAGTCAGTGGCTTCAAACATTTCTGGACGTTTTTCAATGGCAAAAATCAATGAATATTGTAAATGCACAAACAGTAATTTCTCCGCATTGCAAGGTGCAATTCTGAAATTTTTTGCTTTTTCCTCCTCCTCTTAGCATGATAAAGATGATTCAAAGAGAGAGAGATGCCAGCTCTTTTCATTCAGTCAGTAGCTTCAAACATTTCTGGTATATGAATAACATGATGTTTTTCAATGGCAAAAATCAATGAATAATCTGAATGCACAAACAGTAATTTCTCCGCATTGCAAGGTGCAATTCTGAAATTTTTTGCTTTTTCCTGCTCCTCTTAGCATGATAAAGAAGATTCAAAGAGAGTGAGATGCCAGCTCTTTTCATTCAGTCAGTAGCTTCAAACATTTCTGGACGTTTTTCAATGTCAAAAATCAATGAATATTGTAAATGCACAAACAGTATTCTCTCCGCATTGCAAGGTACAATTCTGAAACTTTTTGCTTTTTCCTGCTCCTCTTAGCATGATAAAGAAGATTCAAAGAGAGTGAGATGCCAGCTCTTTTCATTCAGTCAGTAGCTTCAAACATTTCTGGTATATGAATAACATGATGTTTTTTAATGGCAAAAATCAATGAATAATGTGAATGCACAAACAGTAATTTCTCCGCATTGCAAGGTGCAATTCTGAAATTTTTTGCTTTTTCCTGTTCCTATTAGCATGATAAAGAAGATTCAAAGAGAGTGAGATGCCAGCTCCTTTCATTCAGTCAGTAGCTTCAAACATTTCTGGACGTTTTTCAATGGCAAAAATCAATGAATATTGTAAATGCACAAACAGTAATTTCTCCGCATTGCAAGGTGCAATTCTGAAATTTTTTGCTTTTTCCTGCTCCTCTTAGCATGATAAAGAAGATTCAAAGAGAGTGAGATGCCAGCTCTTTTCATTCAGTCAGTAGCTTGAAACATTTCTGGACGTTTTTCAATGGCAAAAATCAATGAATATTGTAAATGCACAAACAGTAATTTCTCCGCATTGAAAGGTGCAATTCTGAAATTTTTTGCTTTTTCCTGCTCCTCTTAGCATGATAAAGAAGATTCAAAGAGAGTGAGATGCCAGCTCGGTTCATTCAGTCAGTAGCTTCAAACATTTCTGGACGTTTTTCAATGGCAAAAATCAATGAATATTGTAAATGCACAAACAGTAATTTCTCCGCATTGCAAGGTGCAATTCTGAAATTTTTTGCTTTTTCCTCCTCCTCTTAGCATGATAAAGAAGATTCAAAGAGAGTGAGATGCCAGCTCTTTTCATTCAGTCAGTAGCTTCAAACATTTCTGGTATATGAATAACATGATGTTTTTCAATGGCAAAAATCAATGAATAATGTGAATGCACAAACAGTAATTTCTCCGCATTGCAAGGTGCAATTCTGAATTTTTTTTCTTTTTCCTGCTCCTCTTAGCATGATAAAGAAGATTCAAAGAGAGTCAGATGCCAGCTCCTTTCATTCAGTCAGTAGCTTCAAACATTTCTACACGTTTTTCAATGGCAAAAATCAATGAATATTGTAAATGCACAAACAGTAATTTCTCCGCATTGCAAGGTGCAATTCTGAAATCTTTTGCTTTTTCCTGCTCCTCTTAGCATGATAAAGAAGATTCAAAGAGAGTGAGATGCCAGCTCTTTTCATTCAGTCAGTAGCTTCAAACATTTCTGGACGTTTTTCAATGGCAAAAATCATCGAATATTGTAAATGCACAAACAGTAATTTCTCCGCATTGCAAGGTGCAATTCTGAAATTTTTTGCTTTTTCCTGCTCCTCTTAGCATGATAAAGAAGATTCAAAGAGAGTGAAATGCCAGCTCTTTTCATTCAGTCAGTAGCTTCAAACATTTCTTGTATATGAATAACATGATGTTTTTCAATGGCAAAAATCAATGAATAATGTGAATGCACAAACAGTAATTTCTCCGCATTGCAAGGTGCAATTCTGAAATTTTTTGCTTTTTCCTGCTCCTCTTAGCATGATAAAGAAGATTCAAAGAGAGTGAGATGCCAGCTCTTTTCATTCAGTCAGTAGCTTCAAACATTTCTGGACGTTTTTCAATGGCAAAAATCAATGAATATTGTAAATGCACAAACAGTAATTTCTCCGCATTGCAAGGTGCAATTCTGAAATTTTTTGCTTTTTCCTGCTCCTCTTAGCATGATAAAGAAGATTCAAAGAGAGTGAGATGCCAGCTCTTTTCATTCAGTCAGTAGCTTCAAACATTTCGGGTATATAAATAACATGATGTTTTTCAATGGCAAAAATCAATGAATAATGTGAATGCACAAACAGTAATTTCTCCGCATTGCAAGGTGCAATTCTGAAATTTTTTGCTTTTTCCTGCTCCTCTTAGCAAGATAAAGAAGATTCAAAGAGAGTGAGATGCCAGCTCCTTTCATTCAGTCAGTAGCTTCAAACATTTCTGGACGTTTTTCAATGGCAAAAATCAATGAATATTGTAAATGCACAAACAGTAATTTCTCCGCATTGCAAGGTGCAATTCTGAAATTTTTTGCTTTTTCCTGCTCCTCTTAGCATGATAAAGAAGATTCAAAGAGAGTGAGATGCCAGCTCCTTTCATTCAGTCAGTAGCTTCAAACATTTCTGGTATATGAACAACATGATGTTTTTCAATGGCAAAAATCAATGAATAATGTGAATGCACAAACAGTAATTTCTCCGCATTGCAAGGTGCAATTCTGAAATTTTTTGCTTTTTCCTGCTCCTCTTAGCAAGGTAAAGAAGATTCAAAGAGAGTGAGATGCCAGCTCCTTTCATTCAGTCAGTAGCTTCAAACATTTCTGGACGTTTTTCAATTGCAAAAATCAATGAATATTGTAAATGCACAAACAGTAATTTCTCCGCATTGCAAGGTGCAATTCTGAAATTTTTTGCTTTTTCCTGCTCCTCTTAGCATGATAAAGAAGATTCAAAGAGAGTGAGATGCCAGCTCTTTTCATTCAGTCAGTAGCTTCAAACATTTCTGGTATATGAATAACATGATGTTTTTCAATGGCAAAAATCAATGAATAATGTGAATGCACAAACAGTAATTTCTCCGCATTGCAAGGTGCAATTCTGAAATTTTTTGCTTTTTCCTGCTCTTATCATGACAAATAAGATTCAAAGAGAGTGAGATGCCAGCTCCTTTCATTCAGTCAGTAGCTTCAAACATTTCTGGACATTTTTCAATGGCAAAAATCAATGAATATTGTAAAAGCACAAACAGTAATTTCTCCGCATTGCAAGGTGCAATTCTGAAATTTTTTGCTTTTTCCTGCTCCTCTTAGCATGATAAAGAAGATTCAAAGAGAGTGAGATGCCAGCTCCTTTCATTCAGTCAGTAGCTTCAAACATTTCTGAACGTTTTTCAATGGCAAAAATCAATGAATATTGTAAATGCACAAACAGTAATTTCTCCGCATTGCAAGGTGCAATTCTGAAATTTTTTGCTTTTTCCTGCTCCTCTTAGCATGATAAAGAAGATTCAAAGAGAGTGAGATGCCAGCTCTTTTCATTCAGTCAGTAGCTTCAAACATTTCTGGTATATGAATAACATGATGTTTTTCAATGGCAAAAATCAATGAATAATGTGAATGCACAAACAGTAATTTCTCCGCATTGCAAGGTGCAATTCTGAAATTTTTTGCTTTTTCCTGCTCCTATTAGCATGATAAAGAAGATTCAAAGAGAGTGAGATGCCAGCTCTTTTCGTTCAGTCAGTAGCTTCAAACATTTCTGGACGTTTTTCAATGGCAAAAATCAATGAATATAGTAAATGCACAAACAGTAATTTCTCCGCATTGCAAGGTGCAATTCTGAAATTTTTTGCTTTTTCCTGCTCCTCTTAGCATGATAAAGAAGATTCAAAGAGAGTGAGATGCCAGCTCCTTTCATTCAGTCAGTAGCTTCAAACATTTCTGGTATATGAACAACATGATGTTTTTCAATGGCAAAAATCAATGAATAATGTGAATGCACAAACAGTAATTTCTCCGCATTGCAAGGTGCAATTCTGAAATTTTTTGCTTTTTCCTGCTCCTCTTAGCATGATAAAGAAGATTCAAAGAGAGTGAGATGCCAGCTCTTTTCGTTCAGTCAGTAGCTTCAAACATTTCTGGACGTTTTTCAATGGCAAAAATCAATGAATATTGTAAATGCACAAACAGTAATTTCTCCGCATTGCAAGGTGCAATTCTGAAATTTTTTGCTTTTTCCTGCTCCTCTTAGCATGATAAAGAAGATACAAAGAGATTGAGATGCCAGCTCCTTTCATTCCGTCAGTAGCTTCAAACAATTCTGGACGTTTTTCAATGGCAAAAATCAATGAATAATGTGAATGCACAAACAGTAATTTCTCCGCATTGCAAGGTGCAATTCTGAAATTTTTTGCTTTTTTCTGCTCCTCTTAGCATGATAAAGAACATTCAAAGAGAGTGAGATGCCAGCTCTTTTCATTCAGTCAGTAGCTTCAAACATTTCTGGTATATGAATAACATGATGTTTTTCAATGGCAAAAATCAATGAATAATGTGAATGCACAAACAGTAATTTCTCCGCATTGCAAGGTGCAATTCTGAAATTTTTTGCTTTTTCCTGCTCCTCTTAGCATGATAAAGAAGATTCAAAGAGAGTGAGATGCCAGCTCTTTTCGTTCAGTCAGTAGCTTCAAACATTTCTGGACGTTTTTCAATGGCAAAAATCAATGAATATTGTAAATGCACAAACAGTAATTTCTCCGCATTGCAAGGTGCAATTCTGAAATTTTTTGCTTTTTCCTGCTCCTCTTAGCATGATAAAGAAGATTCAAAGAGAGTGAGATGCCAGCTCCTTTCATTCAGTCAGTAGCTTCAAACATTTCTGGTATATGAACAACATGATGTTTTTCAATGGCAAAAATCAATGAATAATGTGAATGCACAAACAGTAATTTCTCCGCATTGCAAGGTGCAATTCTGAAATTTTTTGCTTTTTCCTGCTCCTCTTAGCATGATAAAGAAGATTCAAAGAGAGTGAGATGCCAGCTCTTTTCGTTCAGTCAGTAGCTTCAAACATTTCTGGACGTTTTTCAATGGCAAAAATCAATGAATATTGTAAATGCACAAACAGTAATTTCTCCGCATTGCAAGGTGCAATTCTGAAATTTTTTGCTTTTTCCTGCTCCTCTTAGCATGATAAAGAAGATACAAAGAGATTGAGATGCCAGCTCCTTTCATTCCGTCAGTAGCTTCAAACAATTCTGGACGTTTTTCAATGGCAAAAATCAATGAATAATGTGAATGCACAAACAGTAATTTCTCCGCATTGCAATGTGCAATTCTGAAATTTTTTGCTTTTTTCTGCTCCTCTTAGCATGATAAAGAAGATTCAAAGAGAGTGAGATGCCAGCTCTTTTCATTCAGTCAGTAGCTTCAAACATTTCTGGACGTTTTTCAATGGCAAAAATCAATGAATATTGTAAATGCACAAACAGTAATTTCTCCGCATTGCAAGGTGCAATTCTGAAATTTTTTGCTTTTTCCTGCTCCTCTTAGCATGATAAAGAAGATTCAAAGAGAATGAGATGCCAGCTCTTTTCATTCAGTCAGTAGCTTCAAACATTTCTGGTATATGAATAACATGATGTTTTTCAATGGCAAAAATCAATGAATAATGTGAATGCACAAACAGTAATTTCTCCGCATTGCAAGGTGCAATTCTGAAATTTTTTGCTTTTTCCTGCTCCTCTTAGCATGATAAAGAAGATTCAAAGAGAGTGAGATGCCAGCTCCTTTCATTCCGTCAGTAGCTTCAAACATTTCTGGACGTTTTTCAATGGCAAAAATCAATGAATATTGTAAATGCACAAACAGTAATTTCTCCGCATTGCAAGGTGCAATTCTGAAATTTTTTGCTTTTTCCTGCTCCTCTTAGCATGATAAAGAAGATTCAAAGAGAGTGAGATGCCAGCTCCTTTCATTCAGTCAGTAGCTTCAAACATTTCTGGTATATGAACAACATGATGTTTTTCAATGGAAAAATCAATGAATAATGTGAATGCACAAACAGTAATTTCTCCGCATTGCAAGGTGCAATTCTGAAATTTTTTGCTTTTTCCTGCTCCTCTTAGCATGATAAAGAAGATTCAAAGAGAGTGAGATACCAGCTCTTTTCGTTCAGTCAGTAGCTTCAAACATTTCTGGACGTTTTTCAATGGCAAAAATCAATGAATATTGTAAATGCACAAACAGTAATTTCTCCGCATTGCAAGGTGCAATTCTGAAATTTTTTGCTTTTTCCTGCTCCTCTTAGCATGATAAAGAAGATACAAAGAGATTGAGATGCCAGCTCCTTTCATTCCGTCAGTAGCTTCAAACAATTCTGAACGTTTTTCAATGGCAAAAAACAATGAATAATGTGAATGCACAAACAGTAATTTCTCCGCATTGCAAGGTGCAATTCTGAATTTTTTTGCTTTTTTCTGCGCCTCTTAGCATGATAAAGAAGATTCAAAGAGAGTGAGATGCCAGCTCTTTTCATTCAGTCAGTAGCTTTAAACATTTCTGGACGTTTTTCAATGGCAAAAATCAATGAATATTGTAAATGCACAAACAGTAATTTCTCCGCATTGCAAGGTGCAATTCTGAAATTTTTTGCTTTTTCCTGCTCCTCTTAGCATGATAAAGAAGATTCAAAGAGAATGAGATGCCAGCTCTTTTCATTCAGTCAGTAGCTTCAAACATTTCTGGTATATGAATAACATGATGTTTTTCAATGGCAAAAATCAATGAATAATGTGAATGCACAAACAGTAATTTCTCCGCATTGCAAGGTGCAATTCTGAAATTTTTTGCTTTTTCCTGCTCCTCTTAGCATGATAAAGAAGATTCAAAGAGAGTGAGATGCCAGCTCCTTTCATTCCGTCAGTAGCTTCAAACATTTCTGGACGTTTTTCAATGGCAAAAATCAATGAATATTGTAAATGCACAAACAGTAATTTCTCCGCATTGCAAGGTGCAATTCTGAAATTTTTTGCTTTTTCCTGCTCCTCTTAGCATGATAAAGAAGATTCAAAGAGAGTGAGATGCCAACTCTTTTCATTCAGTCAGTAGCTTCAAGCATTTCGGGTATATAAATAACATGATGATTTTCAATGGCAAAAATCAATGAATAATGTGAATGCACAAACAGTAATTTCTCCGCATTGCAAGGTGCAATTCTGAAATTTTTTGCTTTTTCCTGCTCCTCTTAGCATGATAAAGAAGATTCAAAGAGAGTGAGATGCCAGCTCCTTTCATTCAGTCAGTAGCTTCAGACATTTCTGGACATTTTTCAATGGCAAAAATCAATGAATATTGTAAAAGCACAAACAGTAATTTCTCCGCATTGCAAGGTGCAATTCTGAAATTTTTTGCTTTTTCCTGCTCCTCTTAGCATGATAAAGAAGATTCAAAGAGAGTGAGATGCCAGCTCCTTTCATTCAGTCAGTAGCTTCAAACATTTCTGGTATATAAATAACATGATGTTTTTCAATGGCAAAAATCAATGAATAATGTGAATGCACAAACAGTAATTTCTCCGCATTGCAAGGTGCAATTCTGAAATTTTTTGCTTTTTCCTGCTCCTCTTAGCATGATAAAGAAGATTCAAAGAGAGTGAGATGCCAACTCTTTTCATTCAGTCAGTAGCTTTAAGCATTTCGGGTATATAAATAACATGATGATTTTCAATGGCAAAAATCAATGAATAATGTGAATGCACAAACAGTAATTTATCCGCATTGCAAGGTGCAATTCTGAAATTTTTTGCTTTCTCCTGCTCCTCTTAGCATGATAAAGAAGATTCAAAGAGAGTGAGATGCCAGCTCCTTTCATTCATTCAGTAGCTTCAAACATTTCTGGACGTTTTTCAATGGCAAAAATCAATGAATATTGTAAATGCACAAACAGTAATTCCTCCGCATTGCAAGGTGCAATTCTGAAATTTTTTGCTTTTTCCTGCTCCTCTTAGCATGATAAAGAAGATTCAAAGAGAATGAGATGCCAGCTCTTTTCATTCAGTCAGTAGCTTCAAACATTTCTGGTATATGAATAACATGATGTTTTTCAATGGCAAAAATCAATGAATAATGTGAATGCACAAACAGTAATTTCTCCTCATTGCAAGGTGCAATTCTGAATTTTTTTGCTTTTTCCTGCTCCTCTTAGCATGATAAAGAAGATTCAAAGAGAGTGAGATGCCAGCTCCTTTCATTCCGTCAGTAGCTTCAAACATTTCTGGACGTTTTTCAATGGCAAAAATCAATGAATATTGTAAATGCACAAACAGAAATTTCTCCGCATTGCAAGGTGCAATTCTGAAATTTTTTGCTTTTTCCTGCTCCTCTTAGCATGATAAAGAAGATTCAAAGAGAGTGAGATGCCAACTCTTTTCATTCAGTCAGTAGCTTCAAGCATTTCGGGTATATAAATAACATGATGATTTTCAATGGCAAAAATCAATGAATAATGTGAATGCACAAACAGTAATTTCTCCGCATTGCAAGGTGCAATTCTGAAATTTTTTGCTTTTTCCTGCTTCTCTTAGCATGATAAAGAAGATTCAAAGAGAGTGAGATGCCAGCTCCTTTCATTCAGTCAGTAGCTTCAGACATTTCTGGACATTTTTCAATGGCAAAAATCAATGAATATTGTAAAAGCACAAACAGTAATTTCTCCGCATTGCAAGGTGCAATTCTGAAATTTTTTGCTTTTTCCTGCTCCTCTTAGAATGATAAATAAGATTCAAAGAGAGTGAGATGCCAGCTCCTTTCATTCGATCAGTAGCTTCAAACATTTCTGGTATATAAATAACATGATGTTTTTCAATGGCAAAAATCAATGAATAATGTGAATGCACAAACAGTAATTTCTCCGCATTGCAAGGTGCAATTCTGAAATTTTTTGCTTTTTCCTGCTCCTCTTAGCAAGATAAAGAAGATTCAAAGAGAGTGAGATGCCAGCTCCTTTCATTCAGTCAGTAGCTTCAAACATTTCTGGACGTTTTTCAATGGCAAAAATCAATGAATATTGTAAATGCACAAACAGTAATTTCTCCGCATTGCAAGGTGCAATTCTGAAATTTTTTGCTTTTTCCTGCTCCTCTTAGCATGATAAAGAAGATTCAAAGAGAGTGAGATGCCAGCTCCTTTCATTCAGTCAGTAGCTTCAAACATTTCTGGTATATGAACAACATGATGTTTTTCAATGGCAAAAATCAATGAATAATGTGAATGCACAAACAGTAATTTCTCCGCATTGCAAGGTGCAATTCTGAAATTTTTTGCTTTTTCCTGCTCCTCTTAGCAAGGTAAAGAAGATTCAAAGAGAGTGAGATGCCAGCTCCTTTCATTCAGTCAGTAGCTTCAAACATTTCTGGACGTTTTTCAATTGCAAAAATCAATGAATATTGTAAATGCACAAACAGTAATTTCTCCGCATTGCAAGGTGCAATTCTGAAATTTTTTGCTTTTTCCTGCTCCTCTTAGCATGATAAAGAAGATTCAAAGAGAGTGAGATGCCAGCTCTTTTCATTCAGTCAGTAGCTTCAAACATTTCTGGTATATGAATAACATGATGTTTTTCAATGGCAAAAATCAATGAATAATGTGAATGCACAAACAGTAATTTCTCCGCATTGCAAGGTGCAATTCTGAAATTTTTTGCTTTTTCCTGCTCTTAACATGACAAATAAGATTCAAAGAGAGTGAGATGCCAGCTCCTTTCATTCAGTCAGTAGCTTCAAACATTTCTGGACATTTTTCAATGGCAAAAATCAATGAATATTGTAAAAGCACAAACAGTAATTTCTCCGCATTGCAAGGTGCAATTCTGAAATTTTTTGCTTTTTCCTGCTCCTCTTAGCATGATAAAGAAGATTCAAAGAGAGTGAGATGCCAGCTCCTTTCATTCAGTCAGTAGCTTCAAACATTTCTGAACGTTTTTCAATGGCAAAAATCAATGAATATTGTAAATGCACAAACAGTAATTTCTCCGCATTGCAAGGTGCAATTCTGAAATTTTTTGCTTTTTCCTGCTCCTCTTAGCATGATAAAGAAGATTCAAAGAGAGTGAGATGCCAGCTCTTTTCATTCAGTCAGTAGCTTCAAACATTTCTGGTATATGAATAACATGATGTTTTTCAATGGCAAAAATCAATGAATAATGTGAATGCACAAACAGTAATTTCTCCGCATTGCAAGGTGCAATTCTGAAATTTTTTGCTTTTTCCTGCTCCTATTAGCATGATAAAGAAGATTCAAAGAGAGTGAGATGCCAGCTCTTTTCGTTCAGTCAGTAGCTTCAAACATTTCTGGACGTTTTTCAATGGCAAAAATCAATGAATATAGTAAATGCACAAACAGTAATTTCTCCGCATTGCAAGGTGCAATTCTGAAATTTTTTGCTTTTTCCTGCTCCTCTTAGCATGATAAAGAAGATTCAAAGAGAGTGAGATGCCAGCTCCTTTCATTCAGTCAGTAGCTTCAAACATTTCTGGTATATGAACAACATGATGTTTTTCAATGGCAAAAATCAATGAATAATGTGAATGCACAAACAGTAATTTCTCCGCATTGCAAGGTGCAATTCTGAAATTTTTTGCTTTTTCCTGCTCCTCTTAGCATGATAAAGAAGATTCAAAGAGAGTGAGATGCCAGCTCTTTTCGTTCAGTCAGTAGCTTCAAACATTTCTGGACGTTTTTCAATGGCAAAAATCAATGAATATTGTAAATGCACAAACAGTAATTTCTCCGCATTGCAAGGTGCAATTCTGAAATTTTTTGCTTTTTCCTGCTCCTCTTAGCATGATAAAGAAGATACAAAGAGATTGAGATGCCAGCTCTTTTCATTCAGTCAGTAGCTTCAAACATTTCTGGTATATGAATAACATGATGTTTTTCAATGGCAAAAATCAATGAATAATGTGAATGCACAAACAGTAATTTCTCCGCATTGCAAGGTGCAATTCTGAAATTTTTTGCTTTTTCCTGCTCCTCTTAGCATGATAAAGAAGATTCAAAGAGAGTGAGATGCCAGCTCTTTTCGTTCAGTCAGTAGCTTCAAACATTTCTGGACGTTTTTCAATGGCAAAAATCAATGAATATTGTAATTGCACAAACAGTAATTTCTCCGCATTGCAAGGTGCAATTCTGAAATTTTTTGCTTTTTCCTGCTCCTCTTAGCATGATAAAGAAGATTCAAAGAGAGTGAGATGCCAGCTCCTTTCATTCAGTCAGTAGCTTCAAACATTTCTGGTATATGAACAACATGATGTTTTTCAATGGCAAAAATCAATGAATAATGTGAATGCACAAACAGTAATTTCTCCGCATTGCAAGGTGCAATTCTGAAATTTTTTGCTTTTTCCTGCTCCTCTTAGCATGATAAAGAAGATACAAAGAGATTGAGATGCCAGCTCCTTTCATTCCGTCAGTAGCTTCAAACAATTCTGGACGTTTTTCAATGGCAAAAATCAATGAATAATGTGAATGCACAAACAGTAATTTCTCCGCATTGCAATGTGCAATTCTGAAATTTTTTGCTTTTTTCTGCTCCTCTTAGCATGATAAAGAAGATTCAAAGAGAGTGAGATGCCAGCTCTTTTCATTCAGTCAGTAGCTTCAAACATTTCTGGACGTTTTTCAATGGCAAAAATCAATGAATATTGTAAATGCACAAACAGTAATTTCTCCGCATTGCAAGGTGCAATTCTGAAATTTTTTGCTTTTTCCTGCTCCTCTTAGCATGATAAAGAAGATTCAAAGAGAATGAGATGCCAGCTCTTTTCATTCAGTCAGTAGCTTCAAACATTTCTGGTATATGAATAACATGATGTTTTTCAATGGCAAAAATCAATGAATAATGTGAATGCACAAACAGTAATTTCTCCGCATTGCAAGGTGCAATTCTGAATTTTTTTGCTTTTTTCTGCGCCTCTTAGCATGATAAAGAAGATTCAAAGAGAGTGAGATGCCAGCTCTTTTCATTCAGTCAGTAGCTTTAAACATTTCTGGACGTTTTTTCAATGGCAAAAATCAATGAATATTGTAAATGCACAAACAGTAATTTCTCCGCATTGCAAGGTGCAATTCTGAAATTTTTTGCTTTTTCCTGCTCCTCTTAGCATGATAAAGAAGATTCAAAGAGAATGAGATGCCAGCTCTTTTCATTCAGTCAGTAGCTTCAAACATTTCTGGTATATGAATAACATGATGTTTTTCAATGGCAAAAATCAATGAATAATGTGAATGCACAAACAGTAATTTCTCCGCATTGCAAGGTGCAATTCTGAAATTTTTTGCTTTTTCCTGCTCCTCTTAGCATGATAAAGAAGATTCAAAGAGAGTGAGATGCCAGCTCCTTTCATTCCGTCAGTAGCTTCAAACATTTCTGGACGTTTTTCAATGGCAAAAATCAATGAATATTGTAAATGCACAAACAGTAATTTCTCCGCATTGCAAGGTGCAATTCTGAAATTTTTTGCTTTTTCCTGCTCCTCTTAGCATGATAAAGAAGATTCAAAGAGAGTGAGATGCCAACTCTTTTCATTCAGTCAGTAGCTTCAAGCATTTCGGGTATATAAATAACATGATGATTTTCAATGGCAAAAATCAATGAATAATGTGAATGCACAAACAGTAATTTCTCCGCATTGCAAGGTGCAATTCTGAAATTTTTTGCTTTTTCCTGCTCCTCTTAGCATGATAAAGAAGATTCAAAGAGAGTGAGATGCCAGCTCCTTTCATTCAGTCAGTAGCTTCAGACATTTCTGGACATTTTTCAATGGCAAAAATCAATGAATATTGTAAAAGCACAAACAGTAATTTCTCCGCATTGCAAGGTGCAATTCTGAAATTTTTTGCTTTTTCCTGCTCCTCTTAGCATGATAAAGAAGATTCAAAGAGAGTGAGATGCCAGCTCCTTTCATTCAGTCAGTAGCTTCAAACATTTCTGGTATATAAATAACATGATGTTTTTCAATGGCAAAAATCAATGAATAATGTGAATGCACAAACAGTAATTTCTCCGCATTGCAAGGTGCAATTCTGAAATTTTTTGCTTTTTCCTGCTCCTCTTAGCATGATAAAGAAGATTCAAAGAGAGTGAGATGCCAACTCTTTTCATTCAGTCAGTAGCTTTAAGCATTTCGGGTATATAAATAACATGATGATTTTCAATGGCAAAAATCAATGAATAATGTGAATGCACAAACAGTAATTTATCCGCATTGCAAGGTGCAATTCTGAAATTTTTTGCTTTCTCCTGCTCCTCTTAGCATGATAAAGAAGATTCAAAGAGAGTGAGATGCCAGCTCCTTTCATTCATTCAGTAGCTTCAAACATTTCTGGACGTTTTTCAATGGCAAAAATCAATGAATATTGTAAATGCACAAACAGTAATTCCTCCGCATTGCAAGGTGCAATTCTGAAATTTTTTGCTTTTTCCTGCTCCTCTTAGCATGATAAAGAAGATTCAAAGAGAATGAGATGCCAGCTCTTTTCATTCAGTCAGTAGCTTCAAACATTTCTGGTATATGAATAACATGATGTTTTTCAATGGCAAAAATCAATGAATAATGTGAATGCACAAACAGTAATTTCTCCTCATTGCAAGGTGCAATTCTGAATTTTTTTGCTTTTTCCTGCTCCTCTTAGCATGATAAAGAAGATTCAAAGAGAGTGAGATGCCAGCTCCTTTCATTCCGTCAGTAGCTTCAAACATTTCTGGACGTTTTTCAATGGCAAAAATCAATGAATATTGTAAATGCACAAACAGTAATTTCTCCGCATTGCAAGGTGCAATTCTGAAATTTTTTGCTTTTTCCTGCTCCTCTTAGCATGATAAAGAAGATTCAAAGAGAGTGAGATGCCAACTATTTTCATTCAGTCAGTAGCTTCAAGCATTTCGGGTATATAAATAACATGATGATTTTCAATGGCAAAAATCAATGAATAATGTGAATGCACAAACAGTAATTTCTCCGCATTGCAAGGTGCAATTCTGAAATTTTTTGCTTTTTCCTGCTTCTCTTAGCATGATAAAGAAGATTCAAAGAGAGTGAGATGCCAGCTCCTTTCATTCAGTCAGTAGCTTCAGACATTTCTGGACATTTTTCAATGGCAAAAATCAATGAATATTGTAAAAGCACAAACAGTAATTTCTCCGCATTGCAAGGTGCAATTCTGAAATTTTTTGCTTTTTCCTGCTCCTCTTAGAATGATAAATAAGATTCAAAGAGAGTGAGATGCCAGCTCCTTTCATTCGATCAGTAGCTTCAAACATTTCTGGTATATAAATAACATGATGTTTTTCAATGGCAAAAATCAATGAATAATGTGAATGCACAAACAGTAATTTCTCCGCATTGCAAGGTGCAATTCTGAAATTTTTTGCTTTTTCCTGCTCCTCTTAGCATGATAAAGAAGATTCAAAGAGAGTGAGATGCCAACTCTTTTCATTCAGTCAGTAGCTTTAAGCATTTCGGGTATATAAATAACATGATGATTTTCAATGGCAAAAATCAATGAATAATGTGAATGCACAAACAGTAATTTCTCCGCATTGCAAGGTGCAATTCTGAAATTTTTTGCTTTCTCCTGCTCCTCTTAGCATGATAAAGAAGATTCAAAGAGAGTGAGATGCCAGCTCCTTTCATTCAGTCAGTAGCTTCAAACATTTCTGGACGTTTTTCAATGGCAAAAATCAATGAATATTGTAAATGCACAAACAGTAATTCCTCCGCATTGCAAGGTGCAATTCTGAAATTTTTTGCTTTTTCCTGCTCCTCTTAGCATGATAAAGAAGATTCAAAGAGAATGAGATGCCAGCTCTTTTCATTCAGTCAGTAGCTTCAAACATTTCTGGTATATGAATAACATGATGTTTTTCAATGGCAAAAATCAATGAATAATGTGAATGCACAAACAGTAATTTCTCCTCATTGCAAGGTGCAATTCTGAATTTTTTTGCTTTTTCCTGCTCCTCTTAGCATGATAAAGAAGATTCAAAGAGAGTGAGATGCCAGCTCCTTTCATTCCGTCAGTAGCTTCAAACATTTCTGGACGTTTTTCAATGGCAAAAATCAATGAATATTGTAAATGCACAAACAGTAATTTCTCCGCATTGCAAGGTGCAATTCTGAAATTTTTTGCTTTTTCCTGCTCCTCTTAGCATGATAAAGAATATTCAAAGAGAGTGAGATGCCAACTCTTTTCATTCAGTCAGTAGCTTCAAGCATTTCGGGTATATAAATAACATGATGATTTTCAATGGCAAAAATCAATGAATAATGTGAATGCACAAACAGTAATTTCTCCGCATTGCAAGGTGCAATTCTGAAATTTTTTGCTTTTTCCTGCTCCTCTTAGCATGATAAAGAAGATTCAAAGAGAGTGAGATGCCAGCTCCTTTCATTCAGTCAGTAGCTTCAGACATTTCTGGACATTTTTCAATGGCAAAAATCAATGAATATTGTAAAAGCACAAACAGTAATTTCTCCGCATTGCAAGGTGCAATTCTGAAATTTTTTGTTTTTTCCTGCTCCTCTTAGCATGATAAAGAAGATTCAAAGAGAGTGAGATGCCAGCTCTTTTCATTCAGTCAGTAGCTTCAAACATTTCTGGTATATGAATAACATGATGTTTTTCAATAGCAAAAATCAATGAATAATGTGAATGCACAAACAGTAATTTCTCCGCATTGCAAGGTGCAATTCTGAATTTTTTTGCTTTTTCCTGCTCCTCTTAGCATGATAAAGAAGATTCAAAGAGAGTGAGATGCCAGCTCTTTTCATTCAGTCAGTAGCTTCAAACATTTCTGGACGTTTTTCAATGGCAAAAATCAATGAATATTGTAAATGCACAAACAGTAATTTCTCCGCATTGCAAGGTGCAATTCTGAAATTTTTTGCTTTTTCCTGCTCCTCTTAGCATGATAAAGAAGATTCAAAGAGAGTGAGATGCCAGCTCTTTTCATTCAGTCAGTAGCTTCAAACATTTCTGGTATATGAATAACATGATGTTTTTCAATTGCAAAAATCAATGAATAATGTGAATGCACAAACAGTAATTTCTCCGCATTGCAAGGTGCAATTCTGAATTTTTTTGCTTTTTCCTGCTCCTCTTAGCATGATAAAGAAGATTCAAAGAGAGTGAGATGCCAGCTCTTTTCATTCAGTCAGTAGCTTCAAACATTTCTGGACGTTTTTCAATGGCAAAAATCAATGAATAATGTGAATGCACAAACAGTAATTTCTCCGCATTGCAAGGTGCAATTCTGAAATTTTTTGCTTTTTCCTGCTCCTCTTAGCAAGATAAAGAAGATTCAAAGAGAGTGAGATGCCAGCTCCTTTCATTCAGTCAGTAGCTTCAAACATTTCTGGACGTTTTTCAATGGCAAAAATCAATGAATATTGTAAATGCACAAACAGTAATTTCTCCGCATTGCAAGGTGCAATTCTGAAATTTTTTACTTTTTCCTGCTCCTCCTAGCATGATAAAGAAGATTCAAAGAGAGTGAGATGCCAGCTCCTTTCATTCAGTCAGTAGCTTCAAACATTTCTGGTATATGAACAACATGATGTTTTTCAATGGCAAAAATCAATGAATAATGTGAATGCACAAACAGTAATTTCTCCGCATTGCAAGGTGCAATTCTGAAATTTTTTGCTTATTTCCTGCTCCTCTTAGCATGATAAAGAAGATTCAAAGAGAGTGAGATGCCAGCTCTTTTCGTTCAGTCAGTAGCTTCAAACATTTCGGGACGTTTTTCAATGGCAAAAATCAATGAATATTGTAAATGCACAAACAGTAATTTCTCCGCATTGCAAGGTGCAATTCTGAAATTTTTTGCTTTTTCCTGCTCCTCTTAGCATGATAAAGAAGATACAAAGAGATTGAGATGCCAGCTCCTTTCATTCCGTCAGTAGCTTCAAACAATTCTGGACATTTTTCAATGGCAAAAATCAATGAATAATGTGAATGCACAAACAGTAATTTCTCCGCATTGCAAGGTGCAATTCTGAAATTTTTTGCTTTTTTCTGCTCCTCTTAGCATGATAAAGAAGATTCAAAGAGAGTGAGATGCCAGCTCTTTTCATTCAGTCAGTAGCTTCAAACATTTCTGGACGTTTTTCAATGGCAAAAATCAATGAATATTGTAAATGCACAAACAGTAATTTCTCCGCATTGCAAGGTGCAATTCTGAAATTTTTTGCTTTTTCCTGCTCCTCTTAGCATGATAAAGAAGATTCAAAGAGAATGAGATGCCAGCTCTTTTCATTCAGTCAGTAGCTTCAAACATTTCTGGTATATGAATAACATGATGTTTTTCAATGGCAAAAATCAATGAATAATGTGAATGCACAAACAGTAATTTCTCCGCATTGCAAGGTGCAATTCTGAAATTTTTTGCTTTTTCCTGCTCCTCTTAGCATGATAAAGAAGATTCAAAGAGAGTGAGATGCCAGCTCCTTTCATTCAGTCAGTAGCTTCAGACATTTCTGGACATTTTTCAATGGCAAAAATCAATGAATATTGTAAAAGCACAAACAGTAATTTCTCCGCATTGCAAGGTGCAATTCTGAAATTTTTTGCTTTTTCCTGCTCCTCTTAGCATGATAAAGAAGATTCAAAGAGAGTGAGATGCCAGCTCCTTTCATTCAGTCAGTAGCTTTAAACATTTCTGGTATATAAATAACATGATGTTTTTCAATGGCAAAAATCAATGAATAATGTGAATGCACAAACAGTAATTTCTCCGCATTGCAAGGTGCAATTCTGAAATTTTTTGCTTTTTCCTGCTCCTCTTAGCATGATAAAGAAGATTCAAAGAGAGTGAGATGCCAACTCTTTTCATTCAGTCAGTAGCTTTAAGCATTTCGGGTATATAAATAACATGATGATTTTCAATGGCAAAAATCAATGAATAATGTGAATGCACAAACAGTAATTTCTCCGCATTGCAAGGTGCAATTCTGAAATTTTTTGCTTTCTCCTGCTCCTCTTAGCATGATAAAGAAGATTCAAAGAGAGTGAGATGCCAGCTCCTTTCATTCAGTCAGTAGCTTCAAACATTTCTGGACGTTTTTCAATGGCAAAAATCAATGAATATTGTAAATGCACAAACAGTAATTCCTCCGCATTGCAAGGTGCAATTCTGAAATTTTTTGCTTTTTCCTGCTCCTCTTAGCATGATAAAGAAGATTCAAAGAGAATGAGATGCCAGCTCTTTTCATTCAGTCAGTAGCTTCAAACATTTCTGGTATATGAATAACATGATGTTTTTCAATGGCAAAAATCAATGAATAATGTGAATGCACAAACAGTAATTTCTCCTCATTGCAAGGTGCAATTCTGAATTTTTTTGCTTTTTACTGCTCCTCTTAGCATGATAAAGAAGATTCAAAGAGAGTGAGATGCCAGCTCCTTTCATTCCGTCAGTAGCTTCAAACATTTCTGGACGTTTTTCAATGGCAAAAATCAATGAATAATGTGAATGCACAAACAGTAATTTCTCCGCATTGCAAGGTGCAATTCTGAAATTTTTTGCTTTTTTCTGCTCCTCTTAGCATGATAAAGAAGATTCAAAGAGAGTGAGATGCCAGCTCTTTTCATTCAGTCAGTAGCTTCAAACATTTCTGGACGTTTTTCAATGGCAAAAATCAATGAATATTGTAAATGCACAAACAGTAATTTCTCCGCATTGCAAGGTGCAATTCTGAAATTTTTTGCTTTTTCCTGCTCCTCTTAGCATGATAAAGAAGATTCAAAGAGAATGAGATGCCAGCTCTTTTCATTCAGTCAGTAGCTTCAAACATTTCTGGTATATGAATAACATGATGTTTTTCAATGGCAAAAATCAATGAATAATGTGAATGCACAAACAGTAATTTCTCCGCATTGCAAGGTGCAATTCTGAAATTTTTTGCTTTTTCCTGCTCCTCTTAGCATGATAAAGAAGATTCAAAGAGAGTGAGATGCCAGCTCCTTTCATTCCGTCAGTAGCTTCAAACATTTCTGGACGTTTTTCAATGGCAAAAATCAATGAATAATGTGAATGCACAAACAGTAATTTCTCCGCATTGCAAGGTGCAATTCTGAAATTTTTTGCTTTTTCCTGCTCCTCTTAGCATGATAAAGAATATTCAAAGAGAGTGAGATGCCAACTCTTTTCATTCAGTCAGTAGCTTCAAGCATTTCGGGTATATAAATAACATGATGATTTTCAATGGCAAAAATCAATGAATAATGTGAATGCACAAACAGTAATTTCTCCGCATTGCAAGGTGCAATTCTGAAATTTTTTGCTTTTTCCTGCTCCTCTTAGCATGATAAAGAAGATTCAAAGAGAGTGAGATGCCAGCTCCTTTCATTCCGTCAGTAGCTTCAAACATTTCTGGACGTTTTTCAATGGCAAAAATCAATGAATATTGTAAATGCACAAACAGTAATTTCTCCGCATTGCAAGGTGCAATTCTGAAATTTTTTGCTTTTTCCTGCTCCTCTTAGCATGATAAAGAAGATTCAAAGAGAGTGAGATGCCAACTCTTTTCATTCAGTCAGTAGCTTCAAGCATTTCGGGTATATAAATAACATGATGATTTTCAATGGCAAAAATCAATGAATAATGTGAATGCACAAACAGTAATTTCTCCGCATTGCAAGGTGCAATTCTGAAATTTTTTGCTTTTTCCTGCTCCTCTTAGCATGATAAAGAAGATTCAAAGAGAGTGAGATGCCAGCTCCTTTCATTCAGTCAGTAGCTTCAGACATTTCTGGACATTTTTCAATGGCAAAAATCAATGAATATTGTAAAAGCACAAACAGTAATTTCTCCGCATTGCAAGGTGCAATTCTGAAATTTTTTGCTTTTTCCTGCTCCTCTTAGCATGATAAAGAAGATTCAAAGAGAGTGAGATGCCAGCTCCTTTCATTCAGTCAGTAGCTTCAAACATTTCTGGTATATAAATAACATGATGTTTTTCAATGGCAAAAATCAATGAATAATGTGAATGCACAAACAGTAATTTCTCCGCATTGCAAGGTGCAATTCTGAAATTTTTTGCTTTTTCCTGCTCCTCTTAGCATGATAAAGAAGATTCAAAGAGAGTGAGATGCCAACTCTTTTCATTCAGTCAGTAGCTTTAAGCATTTCGGGTATATAAATAACATGATGATTTTCAATGGCAAAAATCAATGAATAATGTGAATGCACAAACAGTAATTTCTCCGCATTGCAAGGTGCAATTCTGAAATTTTTTGCTTTCTCCTGCTCCTCTTAGCATGATAAAGAAGATTCAAAGAGAGTGAGATGCCAGCTCCTTTCATTCAGTCAGTAGCTTCAAACATTTCTGGACGTTTTTCAATGGCAAAAATCAATGAATATTGTAAATGCACAAACAGTAATTCCTCCGCATTGCAAGGTGCAATTCTGAAATTTTTTGCTTTTTCCTGCTCCTCTTAGCATGATAAAGAAGATTCAAAGAGAATGAGATGCCAGCTCTTTTCATTCAGTCAGTAGATTCAAACATTTCTGGTATATGAATAACATGATGTTTTTCAATGGCAAAAATCAATGAATAATGTGAATGCACAAACAGTAATTTCTCCTCATTGCAAGGTGCAATTCTGAATTTTTTTGCTTTTTCCTGCTCCTCTTAGCATGATAAAGAAGATTCAAAGAGAGTGAGATGCCAGCTCCTTTCATTCCGTCAGTAGCTTCAAACATTTCTGGACGTTTTTCAATGGCAAAAATCAATGAATATTGTAAATGCACAAACAGTAATTTCTCCGCATTGCAAGGTGCAATTCTGAAATTTTTTGCTTTTTCCTGCTCCTCTTAGCATGATAAAGAATATTCAAAGAGAGTGAGATGCCAACTCTTTTCATTCAGTCAGTAGCTTCAAGCATTTCGGGTATATAAATAACATGATGATTTTCAATGGCAAAAATCAATGAATAATGTGAATGCACAAACAGTAATTTCTCCGCATTGCAAGGTGCAATTCTGAAATTTTTTGCTTTTTCCTGCTCCTCTTAGCATGATAAAGAAGATTCAAAGAGAGTGAGATGCCAGCTCCTTTCATTCAGTCAGTAGCTTCAGACATTTCTGGACATTTTTCAATGGCAAAAATCAATGAATATTGTAAAAGCACAAACAGTAATTTCTCCGCATTGCAAGGTGCAATTCTGAAATTTTTTGTTTTTTCCTGCTCCTCTTAGCATGATAAAGAACATTCAAAGAGAGTGAGATGCCAGCTCTTTTCATTCAGTCAGTAGCTTCAAACATTTCTGGTATATGAATAACATGATGTTTTTCAATTGCAAAAATCAATGAATAATATGAATGCACAAACAGTAATTTCTCCGCATTGCAAGGTGCAATTCTGAATTTTTTTGCTTTTTCCTGCTCCTCTTAGCATGATAAAGAAGATTCAAAGAGAGTGAGATGCCAGCTCTTTTCATTCAGTCAGTAGCTTCAAACATTTCTGGACGTTTTTCAATGGCAAAAATCAATGAATATTGTAAATGCACAAACAGTAATTTCTCCGCATTGCAAGGTGCAATTCTGAAATTTTTTGCTTTTTCCTGCTCCTCTTAGCATGATAAAGAAGATTCAAAGAGAGTGAGATGCCAGCTCTTTTCATTCAATCGGTAGCTTCAAACATTTCGGGTATATAAATAACATGATGTTTTTCAATGGTAAAAATCAATGAATAATGTGAATGCACAAACAGTAATTTCTCCGCATTGCAAGGTGCAATTCTGAAATTTTTTGCTTTTTCCTGCTCCTCTTAGCATGATAAAGAAGATTCAAAGAGAGTGAGATGCCAGCTCTTTTCATTCAGTCAGTAGCTTCAAACATTTCTGGACGTTTTTCAATGGCAAAAATCAATGAATATTGTAAATGCACAAACAGTAATTTCTCCGCATTGCAAGGTACAATTCTGAAATTTTTTGCTTTTTCCTGCTCCTCTTAGCATGATAAAGAAGATTCAAAGAGAGTGAGATGCCAGCTCCTTTCATTCCGTCAGTAGCTTCAAACATTTCTGGACGTTTTTCAATGGCAAAAATCAATGAATATTGTAAATGCACAAACAGTAATTTCTCCGCATTGCAAGGAGCAATTCTGAATTTTCTTGCTTTTTCCTGCTCGTCTTAGCATGATAAAGAAGATTCAAAGAGAGTGAGATGCCAGCTCCTTTCATTCAGTCAGTAGCTTCAAACATTTCTGGTATATGAACAACATGATGTTTTTCAATGGCAAAAATCAATGAATAATGTGAATGCACAAACAGTAATTTCTCCGCATTGCAAGGTGCAATTCTGAAATTTTTTGCTTTTTCCTGCTCCTCTTAGCAAGGTAAAGAAGATTCAAAGAGAGTGAGATGCCAGCTCCTTTCATTCAGTCAGTAGCTTCAAACATTTCTGGACGTTTTTCAATTGCAAAAATCAATGAATATTGTAAATGCACAAACAGTAATTTCTCCGCATTGCAAGGTGCAATTCTGAAATTTTTTGCTTTTTCCTGCTCCTCTTAGCATGATAAAGAAGATTCAAAGAGAGTGAGATGCCAGCTCCTTTTATTCAGTCAGTAGCTTCAAACATTTCTGGTATATGAACAACATGATGTTTTTCAATGGCAAAAATCAATGAATAATGTGAATGCACAAACAGTAATTTCTCCGCATTGCAAGGTGCAATTCTGAAATTTTTTGCTTTTTCCTGCTCCTCTAAGCACGATAAAGAAGATTCAAAGAGAGTGAGATGCCAGCTCTTTTCGTTCAGTCAGTAGCTTCAAACATTTCTGGACGTTTTTCAATGGCAAAAATCAATGAATATTGTAAATGCACAAACAGTAATTTCTCCGCATTGCAAGGTGCAATTCTGAAATTTTTTGCTTTTTCCTGCTCCTCTTAGCATGATAAAGAAGATTCAAAGAGAATGAGATGCCAGCTCTTTTCATTCAGTCAGTAGCTTCAAACATTTCTGGTATATGAATAACATGATGTTTTTCAATGGCAAAAATCAATGAATAATGTGAATGCACAAACAGTAATTTCTCGGCATTGCAAGGTGCAATTCTGAAATTTTTTGCTTTTTCCTGCTCCTCTTAGCATGATAAAGAAGATTCAAAGAGAGTGAGATGCCAGCTCCTTTCATTCAGTCAGTAGCTTCAGACATTTCTGGACATTTTTCAATGGCAAAAATCAATGAATTTTGTAAAAGCACAAACAGTAATTTCTCCGCATTGCAAGGTGCAATTCTGAAATTTTTTGCTTTTTCCTGCTCCTCTTAGCATGATAAAGAAGATTCAAAGAGAGTGAGATGCCAGCTCCTTTCATTCAGTCAGTAGCTTCAAACATTTCTGGACGTTTTTCAATGGCAAAAATCAATGAATATTGTAAATGCACAAACAGTAATTTCTCCGCATTGCAAGGTGCAATTCTGAAATTTTTTGCTTTTTCCTGATCCTCTTAGCATGATAAAGAAGATTCAAAGAGAGTGAGATGCCAGCTCTTTTCATTCAGTCAGTAGCTTCAAACATTTCTGGTATATGAATAACATGATGTTTTTCAATGGCAAAAATCAATGAATAATGTGAATGCACAAACAGTAATTTCTCCGCATTGCAAGGTGCAATTCTGAAATTTTTTGCTTTTTCCTGCTCTTAGCATGACAAATAAGATTCAAAGAGAGTGAGATGCCAGCTCCTTTCATTCAGTCAGTAGCTTCAAACATTTCTGGACATTTTTCAATGGAAAAAATCAATGAATATTGTAAATGCACAAACAGTAATTTCTCCGCATTGCAAGGTGCAATTCTGAAATTTTTTGCTTTTTCCTGCTCCTCTTAGCATGATAAAGAAGATTCAAAGAGAGTGAGATGCCAGCTCCTTTCATTCAGTCAGTAGCTTCAAACATTTCTGGTATATGAACAACATGATGTTTTTCAATGGCAAAAATCAATGAATAATGTGAATGCACAAACAGTAATTTCTCCGCATTGCAAGGTGCAATTCTGAAATTTTTTGCTTTTTCCTGCTCCTCTTAGCATGATAAAGAAGATTCAAAGAGAGTGAGATGCCAGCTCTTTTCGTTCAGTCAGTAGCTTCAAACATTTCGGGACGTTTTTCAATGGCAAAAATCAATGAATATTGTAAATGCACAAACAGTAATTTCTCCGCATTGCAAGGTGCAATTCTGAAATTTTTTGCTTTTTCCTGCTCCTCTTAGCATGATAAAGAAGATACAAAGAGATTGAGATGCCAGCTCCTTTCATTCCGTCAGTAGCTTCAAACAATTCTGGACGTTTTTCAATGGCAAAAATCAGTGAATAATGTGAATGCACAAACAGTAATTTCTCCGCATTGCAAGGTGCAATTCTGAAATTTTTTGCTTTTTTCTGCTCCTCTTAGCATGATAAAGAAGATTCAAAGAGAGTGAGATGCCAGCTCTTTTCATTCAGTCAGTAGCTTCAAACATTTCTGGACGTTTTTCAATGGCAAAAATCAATGAATATTGTAAATGCACAAACAGTAATTTCTCCGCATTGCAAGGTGCAATTCTGAAATTTTTTGCTTTTTCCTGCTCCTCTTAGCATGATAAAGAAGATTCAAAGAGAATGAGATGCCAGCTCTTTTCATTCAGTCAGTAGCTTCAAACATTTCTGGTATATGAATAACATGATGTTTTTCAATGGCAAAAATCAATGAATAATGTGAATGCACAAACAGTAATTTCTCCGCATTGCAAGGTGCAATTCTGAAATTTTTTGCTTTTTCCTGCTCCTCTTAGCATGATAAAGAAGATTCAAAGAGAGTGAGATGCCAGCTCCTTTCATTCCGTCAGTAGCTTCAAACATTTCTGGACGTTTTTCAATGGCAAAAATCAATGAATATTGTAAATGCACAAACAGTAATTTCTCCGCATTGCAAGGTGCAATTCTGAAATTTTTTGCTTTTTCCTGCTCCTCTTAGCATGATAAAGAAGATTCAAAGAGAGTGAGATGCCAGCTCCTTTCATTCAGTCAGTAGCTTCAAACATTTCTGGTATATGAACAACATGATGTTTTTCAATGGCAAAAATCAATGAATAATGTGAATGCACAAACAGTAATTTCTCCGCATTGCAAGGTGCAATTCTGAAATTTTTTGCTTTTTCCTGCTCCTCTTAGCATGATAAAGAAGATTCAAAGAGAGTGAGATGCCAGCTCTTTTCGTTCAGTCAGTAGCTTCAAACATTTCTGGACGTTTTTCAATGGCAAAAATCAATGAATATTGTAAATGCACAAACAGTAATTTCTCCGCATTGCAAGGTGCAATTCTGAAATTTTTTGCTTTTTCCTGCTCCTCTTAGCATGATAAAGAAGATACAAAGAGATTGAGATGCCAGCTCCTTTCATTCCGTCAGTAGCTTCAAACAATTCTGAACGTTTTTCAATGGCAAAAATCAATGAATAATGTGAATGCACAAACAGTAATTTCTCCGCATTGCAAGGTGCAATTCTGAATTTTTTTGCTTTTTTCTGCTCCTCTTAGCATGATAAAGAAGATTCAAAGAGAGTGAGATGCCAGCTCTTTTCATTCAGTCAGTAGCTTCAAACATTTCTGGACGTTTTTCAATGGCAAAAATCAATGAATATTGTAAATGCACAAACAGTAATTTCTCCGCATTGCAAGGTGCAATTCTGAAATTTTTTGCTTTTTCCTGCTCCTCTTAGCATGATAAAGAAGAT
This sequence comes from Phyllobates terribilis, assembly GCF_046119375.1. Classification (NCBI taxonomy): domain Eukaryota; kingdom Metazoa; phylum Chordata; class Amphibia; order Anura; family Dendrobatidae; genus Phyllobates; species Phyllobates terribilis. The sequence goes on from NW_027362792.1 coordinate 9,109,682, forward strand.
TCAAAGAGAATGAGATGCCAGCTCTTTTCATTCAGTCAGTAGCTTCAAACATTTCTGGTATATGAATAACATGATGTTTTTCAATGGCAAAAATCAATGAATAATGTGAATGCACAAACAGTAATTTCTCCGCATTGCAAGGTGCAATTCTGAAATTTTTTGCTTTTTCCTGCTCCTCTTAGCATGATAAAGAAGATTCAAAGAGAGTGAGATGCCAGCTCCTTTCATTCCGTCAGTAGCTTCAAACATTTCTGGACGTTTTTCAATGGCAAAAATCAATGAATATTGTAAATGCACAAACAGTAATTTCTCCGCATTGCAAGGTGCAATTCTGAAATTTTTTGCTTTTTCCTGCTCCTCTTAGCATGATAAAGAAGATTCAAAGAGAGTGAGATGCCAACTCTTTTCATTCAGTCAGTAGCTTCAAGCATTTCGGGTATATAAATAACATGATGATTTTCAATGGCAAAAATCAATGAATAATGTGAATGCACAAACAGTAATTTCTCCGCATTGCAAGGTGCAATTCTGAAATTTTTTGCTTTTTCCTGCTCCTCTTAGCATGATAAAGAAGATTCAAAGAGAGTGAGATGCCAGCTCCTTTCATTCAGTCAGTAGCTTCAGACATTTCTGGACATTTTTCAATGGCAAAAATCAATGAATATTGTAAAAGCACAAACAGTAATTTCTCCGCATTGCAAGGTGCAATTCTGAAATTTTTTGCTTTTTCCTGCTCCTCTTAGCATGATAAAGAAGATTCAAAGAGAGTGAGATGCCAGCTCCTTTCATTCAGTCAGTAGCTTCAAACATTTCTGGTATATAAATAACATGATGTTTTTCAATGGCAAAAATCAATGAATAATGTGAATGCACAAACAGTAATTTCTCTGCATTGCAAGGTGCAATTCTGAAATTTTTTGCTTTTTCCTGCTCCTCTTAGCATGATAAAGAAGATTCAAAGAGAGTGAGATGCCAACTCTTTTCATTCAGTCAGTAGCTTTAAGCATTTCGGGTATATAAATAACATGATGATTTTCAATGGCAAAAATCAATGAATAATGTGAATGCACAAACAGTAATTTCTCCGCATTGCAAGGTGCAATTCTGAAATTTTTTGCTTTCTCCTGCTCCTCTTAGCATGATAAAGAAGATTCAAAGAGAGTGAGATGCCAGCTCCTTTCATTCAGTCAGTAGCTTCAAACATTTCTGGACGTTTTTCAATGGCAAAAATCAATGAATATTGTAAATGCACAAACAGTAATTCCTCCGCATTGCAAGGTGCAATTCTGAAATTTTTTGCTTTTTCCTGCTCCTCTTAGCATGATAAAGAAGATTCAAAGAGAATGAGATGCCAGCTCTTTTCATTCAGTCAGTAGCTTCAAACATTTCTGGTATATGAATAACATGATGTTTTTCAATGGCAAAAATCAATGAATAATGTGAATGCACAAACAGTAATTTCTCCTCATTGCAAGGTGCAATTCTGAATTTTTTTGCTTTTTCCTGCTCCTCTTAGCATGATAAAGAAGATTCAAAGAGAGTGAGATGCCAGCTCCTTTCATTCCGTCAGTAGCTTCAAACATTTCTGGACGTTTTTCAATGGCAAAAATCAATGAATATTGTTAATGCACAAACAGTAATTTCTCCGCATTGCAAGGTGCAATTCTGAAATTTTTTGCTTTTTCCTGCTCCTCTTAGCATGATAAAGAATATTCAAAGAGAGTGAGATGCCAACTCTTTTCATTCAGTCAGTAGCTTCAAGCATTTCGGGTTAATAAATAACATGATGATTTTCAATGGCAAAAATCAATGAATAATGTGAATGCACAAACAGTAATTTCTCCGCATTGCAAGGTGCAATTCTGAAATTTTTTGCTTTTTCCTGCTCCTCTTAGCATGATAAAGAAGATTCAAAGAGAGTGAGATGCCAGCTCCTTTCATTCAGTCAGTAGCTTCAGACATTTCTGGACATTTTTCAATGGCAAAAATCAATGAATATTGTAAAAGCACAAACAGTAATTTCTCCGCATTGCAAGGTGCAATTCTGAAATTTTTTGTTTTTTCCTGCTCCTCTTAGCATGATAAAGAAGATTCAAAGAGAGTGAGATGCCAGCTCTTTTCATTCAGTCAGTAGCTTCAAACATTTCTGGTATATGAATAACATGATGTTTTTCAATGACAAAAATCAATGAATAATGTGAATGCACAAACAGTAATTTCTCCGCATTGTAAGGTGCAATTCTGAAATTTTTTGCTTTTTCCTGCTCCTCTTAGCATGATAAAGAAGATTCAAAGAGAGTGAGATGCCAGCTCCTTTCATTCAGTCAGTAGCTTCAAACATTTCTGGACGTTTTTCAATGGCAAAAATCAATGAATATTGTAAATGCACAAACAGTAATTTCTCCGCATTGCAAAGTGCAATTCTGAAATTTTTTGCTTTTTCCTGCTCCTCTTAGCATGATAAAGAAGATTCAAAGAGAGTGAGATGCCAGCTCTTTTCATTCAGTCAGTAGCTTCAAATATTTCTGGATGTTTTTCAATGGCAAAAATCAATGAATATTGTAAATGCACAAACAGTAATTTCTCCGCATTGCAAGGTGCAATTCTGAAATTTTTTGCTTTTTCCTGCTTCTCTTAGCATGATAAAGAAGATTCAAAGAGAGTGAGATGCCAGCTCTTTTCATTCAGTCAGTAGCTTCAAACATTTCTGGTATATGAATAACATGATGTTTTTCAATGGCAAAAATCAATGAATAATGGGAATGCACAAACAGTAATTTCTCCGCATTGCAAGGTGCAATTCTGAAATTTTTTGCCTTTTCCTGCTCCTCTTAGCATGATAAAGAAGATTCAAAGAGCGTGAGATGTCAGCTCCTTTCATTCAGTCAGTAGCTTCAAACATTTCTGGACGTTTTTCAATGGCAAAAATCAATGAATATTGTAAATGCACAAACAGTACTTTCTCCGCATTGCAAGGTGCAATTCTGAAATTTTTTGCTTTTTCCTGCTCCTCTTAGCATGATAAAGAAGATTCAAAAAGAGTGAGATGCCAGCTCTGTTAATTCAGTCAGTAGCTTCAAACATTTCTGGACGTTTTTCAATGGCAAAAATCAATGAATATTGTAAATGCACAAACAGTAATTTCTCCGCATTGCAAGGTGCAATTCTGAAATTTTTTGCTTTTTCCTGCTCCTCTTAGCATGATAAAGAAGATTCAAAGAGAGTGAGATGCCAGCTCTTTTCATTCAGTCAGTAGCTTCAATCATTTCTGGTATATGAATAACATGATGTTTTTCAATGGCAAAAATCAATAAATAATGTGAATGCACAAACAGTAATTTCTCCGCATTGCAAGGTGCAATTCTGAAATTTTTTGCTTTTTCCTGCTCCTCTTAACATGATAAAGAAGATTCAAAGAGAGTGAGATGCCAGCTCCTTTCATTCAGTCAGTAGCTTCAAACATTTCTGGACGTTTTTCAATGGCAAAAATCAATGAATATTGTAAATGCACAAACAGTAATTTCTCCGCATTGCAAGGTGCAATTCTGAAATTTTTTGCTTTTTCCTGCTCCTCTTAGCATGATAAATAAGATTCAAAGACAGTGAGATGCCAGCTCCTTTCATTCAGTCAGTAGCTTCAAACATTTCTGGACGTTTTTCAATGGCAAAAATCAATGAGTATTGTAAATACACAAACAGTAATTTCTCCGCATTGCAAGGTGCAATTCTGAAATTTTTAGCTTTTTCCTGCTCCTCTTAGCATGATAAAGAAGATTCAAAGAGAGTGAGATGCCAGCTCTGTTAATTCAGTCAGTAGCTTCAAACATTTCTGAACTTTTTTCAATGGCAAAAATCAATGAATATTGTAAATGCACAAACAGTAATTTCTCCGCATTGCAAGGTGCAATTCTGAAATTTTTTGCTTTTTCCTGCTCCTCTTAGCATCATAAAGAATATTCAAAGAGAGTGAGATGCCAGCTCTTTTCATTCAGTCAGTAGCTTCAAACAATTCTGGTATATGAATAACATGATGTTTTTCAATGGCAAAAATCAATGAATAATGTGAATGCACAAACAGTAATTTCTCCGCATTGCAAGGTGCAATTATGAAATTTTTTGCTTTTTCCTGCTCCTCTTAGCATGATAAAGAAGATTCAAAGAGAGTGAGATGCCAGCTTCTTTCATTCAGTCAGTAGCTTCAAACATTTCTGGTATATGAACAACATGATGTTTTTTAATGGCAAAAATCAATGAATAATGTGAATGCACAAACAGTAATTTCTCCGCATTGCAAGGTGCAATTCTGAAATTTTTTGCTTTTTCTGGCTCCTCTTAGCATGATAAAGAAGATTCAAAGAGAGTGAGATGCCAGCTCCTTTCATTCAGTCAGTAGCTTCAAACATTTCTGGACGTTTTTCAATGGCAAAAATCAATGAATATTGTAAATGCACAAACAGTAATTTCTCCGCATTGCAAGGTGCAATTCTGAAATCATTTGCTTTTTCCTGCTCCTCTTAGCATGCTAAAGAAGATTCAAAGATAGTGAGATGCCAGCTCTTTTCATTCAGTCAGTAGCTTCAAACATTTCTGGACGTTTTTCAATGGCAAAAATCAATGAATATTGTAAATGCAAAAACAGTAATTTCTCCGCATTGCAAGGTGCAATTCTGAAATTTTTTGCTTTTTCCTGCTCTTCTTAGCATGATAAAGAAGATAAAAAGAGAGTGAGATGCCAGCTCTTTTCATTCAGTCAGTAGCTTCAAACATTTCTGGTATATGAATAACATGATGTTTTTCAATGGCAAAAATCAATGAATAATGTGAATGCACAAACAGTAATTTCTCCGCATTGCAAGGTGCAATTCTGAAATTTTTTGCTTTTTCCTTCTCCTCTTAGCATGATAAAGAAGATTCAAAGAGAGTGAGATGCCAGCTTCTTTCATTCAGTCAGTAGCTTCAAACATTTCTGGTATATGAATAACATGATGTTTTTCAATGGCAAAAATCAATGAATAATGTGAATGCACAAACAGTAATTTCTCCTCATTGCAAGGTGCAATTCTGAATTTTTTTGCTTTTTCCTGCTCCTCTTAGCATGATAAAGAAGATTCAAAGAGAGTGAGATGCCAGCTCCTTTCATTCCGTCAGTAGCTTCAAACATTTCTGGACGTTTTTCAATGGCAAAAATCAATGAATATTGTAAATGCACAAACAGTAATTTCTCCGCATTGCAAGGTGCAATTCTGAAATTTTTTGCTTTTTCCTGCTCCTCTTAGCATGATAAAGAATATTCAAAGAGAGTGAGATGCCAACTCTTTTCATTCAGTCAGTAGCTTCAAGCATTTCGGGTATATAAATAACATGATGATTTTCAATGGCAAAAATCAATGAATAATGTGAATGCACAAACAGTAATTTCTCCGCTTTGCAAGGTGCAATTCTGAAATTTTTTGCTTTTTCCTGCTCCTTATAGCATGATAAAGAAGATTCAAAGAGAGTGAGATGCCAGCTCCTTTCATTCAGTCAGTAGCTTCAGACATTTCTGGACATTTTTCAATGGCAAAAATCAATGAATATTGTAAAAGCACAAACAGTAATTTCTCCGCATTGCAAGGTGCAATTCTGAAATTTTTTGTTTTTTCCTGCTCCTCTTAGCATGATAAAGAAGATTCAAAGAGAGTGAGATGCCAGCTCTTTTCATTCAGTCAGTAGCTTCAAACATTTCTGGTATATGAATAACATGATGTTTTTCAATGGCAAAAATCAATGAATAATGTGAATGCACAAACAGTAATTTCTCCGCATTGTAAGGTGCAATTCTGAAATTTTTTGCTTTTTCCTGCTCCTCTTAGCATGATAAAGAAGATTCAAAGAGAGTGAGATGCCAGCCCCTTTCATTCAGTCAGTAGCTTCAAACATTTCTGGACGTTTTTCAATGGCAAAAATCAATGAATATTGTAAATGCACAAACAGTAATTTCTCCGCATTGCAAAGTGCAATTCTGAAATTTTTTGCTTTTTCCTGCTCCTCTTAGCATGATAAAGAAGAATCAAAGAGAGTGAGATGCCAGCTCTTTTCATTCAGTCAGTAGCTTCAAATATTTCTGGATGTTTTTCAATGGCAAAAATCAATGAATATTGTAAATGCACAAACAGTAATTTCTCCGCATTGCAAGGTGCAATTCTGAAATTTTTTGCTTTTTCCTGCTTCTCTTAGCATGATAAAGAAGATTCAAAGAGAGTGAGATGCCAGCTCTTTTCATTCAGTCAGTAGCTTCAAACATTTCTGGTATATGAATAACATGATGTTTTTCAATGGCAAAAATCAATGAATAATGGGAATGCACAAACAGTAATTTCTCCGCATTGCAAGGTGCAATTCTGAAATTTTTTGCCTTTTCCTGCTCCTCTTAGCATGATAAAGAAGATTCAAAGAGCGTGAGATGTCAGCTCCTTTCATTCAGTCAGTAGCTTCAAACATTTCTGGACGTTTTTCAATGGCAAAAATCAATGAATATTGTAAATGCACAAACAGTACTTTCTCCGCATTGCAAGGTGCAATTCTGAAATTTTTTGCTTTTTCCTGCTCCTCTTAGCATGATAAAGAAGATTCAAAAAGAGTGAGATGCCAGCTCTGTTAATTCAGTCAGTAGCTTCAAACATTTCTGGACGTTTTTCAATGGCAAAAATCAATGAATATTGTAAATGCACAAACAGTAATTTCTCCGCATTGCAAGGTGCAATTCTGAAATTTTTTGCTTTTTCCTGCTCCTCTTAGCATGATAAAGAAGATTCAAAGAGAGTGAGATGCCAGCTCTTTTCATTCAGTCAGTAGCTTCAATCATTTCTGGTATATGAATAACATGATGTTTTTCAATGGCAAAAATCAATAAATAATGTGAATGCACAAACAGTAATTTCTCCGCATTGCAAGGTGCAATTCTGAAATTTTTTGCTTTTTCCTGCTCCTCTTAACATGATAAAGAAGATTCAAAGAGAGTGAGATGCCAGCTCCTTTCATTCAGTCAGTAGCTTCAAACATTTCTGGACGTTTTTCAATGGCAAAAATCAATGAATATTGTAAATGCACAAACAGTAATTTCTCCGCATTGCAAGGTGCAATTCTGAAATTTTTTGCTTTTTCCTGCTCCTCTTAGCATGATAAATAAGATTCAAAGACAGTGAGATGCCAGCTCCTTTCATTCAGTCAGTAGCTTCAAACATTTCTGGACGTTTTTCAATGGCAAAAATCAATGAGTATTGTAAATACACAAACAGTAATTTCTCCGCATTGCAAGGTGCAATTCTGAAATTTTTAGCTTTTTCCTGCTCCTCTTAGCATGATAAAGAAGATTCAAAGAGAGTGAGATGCCAGCTCTGTTAATTCAGTCAGTAGCTTCAAACATTTCTGAACTTTTTTCAATGGCAAAAATCAATGAATATTGTAAATGCACAAACAGTAATTTCTCCGCATTGCAAGGTGCAATTCTGAAATTTTTTGCTTTTTCCTGCTCCTCTTAGCATCATAAAGAATATTCAAAGAGAGTGAGATGCCAGCTCTTTTCATTCAGTCAGTAGCTTCAAACAATTCTGGTATATGAATAACATGATGTTTTTCAATGGCAAAAATCAATGAATAATGTGAATGCACAAACAGTAATTTCTCCGCATTGCAAGGTGCAATTATGAAATTTTTTGCTTTTTCCTGCTCCTCTTAGCATGATAAAGAAGATTCAAAGAGAGTGAGATGCCAGCTTCTTTCATTCAGTCAGTAGCTTCAAACATTTCTGGTATATGAACAACATGATGTTTTTTAATGGCAAAAATCAATGAATAATGTGAATGCACAAACAGTAATTTCTCCGCATTGCAAGGTGCAATTCTGAAATTTTTTGCTTTTTCTGGCTCCTCTTAGCATGATAAAGAAGATTCAAAGAGAGTGAGATGCCAGCTCCTTTCATTCAGTCAGTAGCTTCAAACATTTCTGGACGTTTTTCAATGGCAAAAATCAATGAATATTGTAAATGCACAAACAGTAATTTCTCCGCATTGCAAGGTGCAATTCTGAAATCATTTGCTTTTTCCTGCTCCTCTTAGCATGCTAAAGAAGATTCAAAGATAGTGAGATGCCAGCTCTTTTCATTCAGTCAGTAGCTTCAAACATTTCTGGACGTTTTTCAATGGCAAAAATCAATGAATATTGTAAATGCAAAAACAGTAATTTCTCCGCATTGCAAGGTGCAATTCTGAAATTTTTTGCTTTTTCCTGCTCTTCTTAGCATGATAAAGAAGATAAAAAGAGAGTGAGATGCCAGCTCTTTTCATTCAGTCAGTAGCTTCAAACATTTCTGGTATATGAATAACATGATGTTTTTCAATGGCAAAAATCAATGAATAATGTGAATGCACAAACAGTAATTTCTCCGCATTGCAAGGTGCAATTCTGAAATTTTTTGCTTTTTCCTTCTCCTCTTAGCATGATAAAGAAGATTCAAAGAGAGTGAGATGCCAGCTTCTTTCATTCAGTCAGTAGCTTCAAACATTTCTGGTATATGAATAACATGATGTTTTTCAATGGCAAAAATCAATGAATAATGTGAATGCACAAACAGTAATTTCTCCTCATTGCAAGGTGCAATTCTGAATTTTTTTGCTTTTTCCTGCTCCTCTTAGCATGATAAAGAAGATTCAAAGAGAGTGAGATGCCAGCTCCTTTCATTCCGTCAGTAGCTTCAAACATTTCTGGACGTTTTTCAATGGCAAAAATCAATGAATATTGTAAATGCACAAACAGTAATTTCTCCGCATTGCAAGGTGCAATTCTGAAATTTTTTGCTTTTTCCTGCTCCTCTTAGCATGATAAAGAATATTCAAAGAGAGTGAGATGCCAACTCTTTTCATTCAGTCAGTAGCTTCAAGCATTTCGGGTATATAAATAACATGATGATTTTCAATGGCAAAAATCAATGAATAATGTGAATGCACAAACAGTAATTTCTCCGCTTTGCAAGGTGCAATTCTGAAATTTTTTGCTTTTTCCTGCTCCTTATAGCATGATAAAGAAGATTCAAAGAGAGTGAGATGCCAGCTCCTTTCATTCAGTCAGTAGCTTCAGACATTTCTGGACATTTTTCAATGGCAAAAATCAATGAATATTGTAAAAGCACAAACAGTAATTTCTCCGCATTGCAAGGTGCAATTCTGAAATTTTTTGTTTTTTCCTGCTCCTCTTAGCATGATAAAGAAGATTCAAAGAGAGTGAGATGCCAGCTCTTTTCATTCAGTCAGTAGCTTCAAACATTTCTGGTATATGAATAACATGATGTTTTTCAATGGCAAAAATCAATGAATAATGTGAATGCACAAACAGTAATTTCTCCGCATTGTAAGGTGCAATTCTGAAATTTTTTGCTTTTTCCTGCTCCTCTTAGCATGATAAAGAAGATTCAAAGAGAGTGAGATGCCAGCCCCTTTCATTCAGTCAGTAGCTTCAAACATTTCTGGACGTTTTTCAATGGCAAAAATCAATGAATATTGTAAATGCACAAACAGTAATTTCTCCGCATTGCAAAGTGCAATTCTGAAATTTTTTGCTTTTTCCTGCTCCTCTTAGCATGATAAAGAAGAATCAAAGAGAGTGAGATGCCAGCTCTTTTCATTCAGTCAGTAGCTTCAAATATTTCTGGATGTTTTTCAATGGCAAAAATCAATGAATATTGTAAATGCACAAACAGTAATTTCTCCGCATTGCAAGGTGCAATTCTGAAATTTTTTGCTTTTTCCTGCTTCTCTTAGCATGATAAAGAAGATTCAAAGAGAGTGAGATGCCAGCTCTTTTCATTCAGTCAGTAGCTTCAAACATTTCTGGTATATGAATAACATGATGTTTTTCAATGGCAAAAATCAATGAATAATGGGAATGCACAAACAGTAATTTCTCCGCATTGCAAGGTGCAATTCTGAAATTTTTTGCCTTTTCCTGCTCCTCTTAGCATGATAAAGAAGATTCAAAGAGCGTGAGATGTCAGCTCCTTTCATTCAGTCAGTAGCTTCAAACATTTCTGGACGTTTTTCAATGGCAAAAATCAATGAATATTGTAAATGCAAAAACAGTAATTTCTCCGCATTGCAAGGTGCAATTCTGAAATTTTTTGCTTTTTCCTGCTCTTCTTAGCATGATAAAGAAGATAAAAAGAGAGTGAGATGCCAGCTCTTTTCATTCAGTCAGTAGCTTCAAACATTTCTGGTATATGAATAACATGATGTTTTTCAATGGCAAAAATCAATGAATAATGTGAATGCACAAACAGTAATTTCTCCGCATTGCAAGGTGCAATTCTGAAATTTTTTGCTTTTTCCTTCTCCTCTTAGCATGATAAAGAAGATTCAAAGAGAGTGAGATGCCAGCTCTTTTCATTCAGTCAGTAGCTTCAAATATTTCTGGATGTTTTTCAATGGCAAAAATCAATGAATATTGTAAATGCACAAACAGTAATTTCTCCGCATTGCAAGGTGCAATTCTGAAATTTTTTGCTTTTTCCTGCTTCTCTTAGCATGATAAAGAAGATTCAAAGAGAGTGAGATGCCAGCTCTTTTCATTCAGTCAGTAGCTTCAAACATTTCTGGTATATGAATAACATGATGTTTTTCAATGGCAAAAATCAATGAATAATGGGAATGCACAAACAGTAATTTCTCCGCATTGCAAGGTGCAATTCTGAAATTTTTTGCCTTTTCCTGCTCCTCTTAGCATGATAAAGAAGATTCAAAGAGCGTGAGATGTCAGCTCCTTTCATTCAGTCAGTAGCTTCAAACATTTCTGGACGTTTTTCAATGGCAAAAATCAATGAATATTGTAAATGCAAAAACAGTAATTTCTCCGCATTGCAAGGTGCAATTCTGAAATTTTTTGCTTTTTCCTGCTCTTCTTAGCATGATAAAGAAGATAAAAAGAGAGTGAGATGCCAGCTCTTTTCATTCAGTCAGTAGCTTCAAACATTTCTGGTATATGAATAACATGATGTTTTTCAATGGCAAAAATCAATGAATAATGTGAATGCACAAACAGTAATTTCTCCGCATTGCAAGGTGCAATTCTGAAATTTTTTGCTTTTTCCTTCTCCTCTTAGCATGATAAAGAAGATTCAAAGAGAGTGAGATGCCAGCTCCTATTCAGTCAGTAGCTTCAGACATTTCTGGACATTTTTCAATGGCAAAAATCAATGAATATTGTAAAAGCACAAACAGTAATTTCTCCGCATTGCAAGGTGCAATTCTGAAATTTTTTGTTTTTTCCTGCTCCTCTTAGCATGATAAAGAAGATTCAAAGAGAGTGAGATGCCAGCTCTTTTCATTCAGTCAGTAGCTTCAAACATTTCTGGTATATGAATAACATGATGTTTTTCAATGGCAAAAATCAATGAATAATGTGAATGCACAAACAGTAATTTCTCCGCATTGTAAGGTGCAATTCTGAAATTTTTTGCTTTTTCCTGCTCCTCTTAGCATGATAAAGAAGATTCAAAGAGAGTGAGATGCCAGCTCCTTTCATTCAGTCAGTAGCTTCAAACATTTCTGGACGTTTTTCAATGGCAAAAATCAATGAATATTGTAAATGCACAAACAGTAATTTCTCCGCATTGCAAAGTGCAATTCTGAAATTTTTTGCTTTTTCCTTCTCCTCTTAGCATGATAAAGAAGATTCAAAGAGAGTGAGATGCCAGCTTCTTTCATTCAGTCAGTAGCTTCAAACATTTCTGGTATATGAATAACATGATGTTTTTCAATGGCAAAAATCAATGAATAATGTGAATGCACAAACAGTAATTTCTCCGCATTGCAAGGTGCAATTCTGAAATTTTTTGCTTTTTCCTGCTCCTCTTAGCATGATAAAGAATATTCAAAGAGAGTGAGATGCCAACTCTTTTCATTCAGTCAGTAGCTTCAAGCATTTCGGGTATATAAATAACATGATGATTTTCAATGGCAAAAATCAATGAATAATGTGAATGCACAAACAGTAATTTCTCCGCTTTGCAAGGTGCAATTCTGAAATTTTTTGCTTTTTCTTGCTCCTCTTAGCATGATAAAGAAGATTCAAAGAGAGTGAGATGCCAGCTCCTATTCAGTCAGTAGCTTCAGACATTTCTGGACATTTTTCAATGGCAAAAATCAATGAATATTGTAAAAGCACAAACAGTAATTTCTCCGCATTGCAAGGTGCAATTCTGAAATTTTTTGTTTTTTCCTGCTCCTCTTAGCATGATAAAGAAGATTCAAAGAGAGTGAGATGCCAGCTCTTTTCATTCAGTCAGTAGCTTCAAACATTTCTGGTATATGAATAACATGATGTTTTTCAATGGCAAAAATCAATGAATAATGTGAATGCACAAACAGTAATTTCTCCGCATTGTAAGGTGCAATTCTGAAATTTTTTGCTTTTTCCTGCTCCTCTTAGCATGATAAAGAAGATTCAAAGAGAGTGAGATGCCAGCTCCTTTCATTCAGTCAGTAGCTTCAAACATTTCTGGACGTTTTTCAATGGCAAAAATCAATGAATATTGTAAATGCACAAACAGTAATTTCTCCGCATTGCAAAGTGCAATTCTGAAATTTTTTGCTTTTTCCTGCTCCTCTTAGCATGATAAAGAAGATTCAAAGAGAGTGAGATGCCAGCTCTTTTCATTCAGTCAGTAGCTTCAAATATTTCTGGATGTTTTTCAATGGCAAAAATCAATGAATATTGTAAATGCACAAACAGTAATTTCTCCGCATTGCAAGGTGCAATTCTGAAATTTTTTGCTTTTTCCTGCTTCTCTTAGCATGATAAAGAAGATTCAAAGAGAGTGAGATGCCAGCTCTTTTCATTCAGTCAGTAGCTTCAAACATTTCTGGTATATGAATAACATGATGTTTTTCAATGGCAAAAATCAATGAATAATGGGAATGCACAAACAGTAATTTCTCCGCATTGCAAGGTGCAATTCTGAAATTTTTTGCCTTTTCCTGCTCCTCTTAGCATGATAAAGAAGATTCAAAGAGCGTGAGATGTCAGCTCCTTTCATTCAGTCAGTAGCTTCAAACATTTCTGGACGTTTTTCAATGGCAAAAATCAATGAATATTGTAAATGCACAAACAGTACTTTCTCCGCATTGCAAGGTGCAATTCTGAAATTTTTTGCTTTTTCCTGCTCCTCTTAGCATGATAAAGAAGATTCAAAAAGAGTGAGATGCCAGCTCTGTTAATTCAGTCAGTAGCTTCAAACATTTCTGGACGTTTTTCAATGGCAAAAATCAATGAATATTGTAAATGCACAAACAGTAATTTCTCCGCATTGCAAGGTGCAATTCTGAAATTTTCTGTTTTTCCTGCTCCTCTTAGCATGATAAAGAAGATTCAAAGAGAGTGAGATGCCAGCTCTTTTCATTCAGTCAGTAGCTTCAAACATTTCTGGTATATGAATAACATGATGTTTTTCAATGGCAAAAATTAATGAATAATGTGAATGCACAAACAGTAATTTCTCCGCATTGCAAGGTGCAATTCTGAAATTTTTTGCTTTTTCCTGCTCCTCTTAACATGATAAAGAAGATTCAAAGAGAGTGAGATGCCAGCTCCTTTCATTCAGTCAGTAGCTTCAAACATTTCTGGACGTTTTTCAATGGCAAAAATCAATGAATATTGTAAATACACAAACAGTAATTTCTCCGCATTGCAAGGTGCAATTCTGAAATTTTTTGCTTTTTCCTGCTCCTCTTAGCATGATAAATAAGATTCAAAGAGAGTGAGATGCCAGCTCCTTTCATTCAGTCAGTAGCTTCAAACATTTCTGGACGTTTTTCAATGGCAAAAATCAATGAGTATTGTAAATACACAAACAGTAATTTCTCCGCATTGCAAGGTGCAATTCTGAAATTTTTAGCTTTTTCCTGCTCCTCTTAGCATGATAAAGAAGATTCAACGAGAGTGAGATGCCAGCTCTGTTAATTCAGTCAGTAGCTTCAAACATTTCTGAACTTTTTTCAATGGCAAAAATCAATGAATATTGTAAATGCACAAACAGTAATTTCTCCGCATTGCAAGGTGCAATTCTGAAATTTTTTGCTTTTTCCTGCTCCTCTTAGCATGATAAAGAAGATTCAAAGAGAGTGAGATGCCAGCTCCTTTCATTCCGTCAGTAGCTTCAAACATTTCTGGACGTTTTTCAATGGCAAAAATCAATGAATATTGTTAATGCACAAACAGTAATTTCCCCGCATTGCAAGGTGCAATTCTGAAATTTTTTGCTTTTTCCTGCTCCTCTTAGCATGATAAAGAATATTCAAAGAGAGTGAGATGCCAACTCTTTTCATTCAGTCAGTAGCTTCAAGCATTTCGGGTTAATAAATAACATGATGATTTTCAATGGCAAAAATCAATGAATAATGTGAATGCACAAACAGTAATTTCTCCGCATTGCAAGGTGCAATTCTGAAATTTTTTGCTTTTTCCTGCTCCTCTTAGCATGATAAAGAAGATTCAAAGAGAGTGAGATGCCAGCTCCTTTCATTCAGTCAGTAGCTTCAGACATTTCTGGACATTTTTCAATGGCAAAAATCAATGAATATTGTAAAAGCACAAACAGTAATTTCTCCGCATTGCAAGGTGCAATTCTGAAATTTTTTGTTTTTTCCTGCTCCTCTTAGCATGATAAAGAAGATTCAAAGAGAGTGAGATGCCAGCTCTTTTCATTCAGTCAGTAGCTTCAAACATTTCTGGTATATGAATAACATGATGTTTTTCAATGACAAAAATCAATGAATAATGTGAATGCACAAACAGTAATTTCTCCGCATTGTAAGGTGCAATTCTGAAATTTTTTGCTTTTTCCTGCTCCTCTTAGCATGATAAAGAAGATTCAAAGAGAGTGAGATGCCAGCTCCTTTCATTCAGTCAGTAGCTTCAAACATTTCTGGACGTTTTTCAATGGCAAAAATCAATGAATATTGTAAATGCACAAACAGTAATTTCTCCGCATTGCAAAGTGCAATTCTGAAATTTTTTGCTTTTTCCTGCTCCTCTTAGCATGATAAAGAAGATTCAAAGAGAGTGAGATGCCAGCTCTTTTCATTCAGTCAGTAGCTTCAAATATTTCTGGATGTTTTTCAATGGCAAAAATCAATGAATATTGTAAATGCACAAACAGTAATTTCTCCGCATTGCAAGGTGCAATTCTGAAATTTTTTGCTTTTTCCTGCTTCTCTTAGCATGATAAAGAAGATTCAAAGAGAGTGAGATGCCAGCTCTTTTCATTCAGTCAGTAGCTTCAAACATTTCTGGTATATGAATAACATGATGTTTTTCAATGGCAAAAATCAATGAATAATGGGAATGCACAAACAGTAATTTCTCCGCATTGCAAGGTGCAATTCTGAAATTTTTTGCCTTTTCCTGCTCCTCTTAGCATGATAAAGAAGATTCAAAAAGCGTGAGATGTCAGCTCCTTTCATTCAGTCAGTAGCTTCAAACATTTCTGGACGTTTTTCAATGGCAAAAATCAATGAATATTGTAAATGCACAAACAGTACTTTCTCCGCATTGCAAGGTGCAATTCTGAAATTTTTTGCTTTTTCCTGCTCCTCTTAGCATGATAAAGAAGATTCAAAAAGAGTGAGATGCCAGCTCTGTTAATTCAGTCAGTAGCTTCAAACATTTCTGGACGTTTTTCAATGGCAAAAATCAATGAATATTGTAAATGCACAAACAGTAATTTCTCCGCATTGCAAGGTGCAATTCTGAAATTTTTTGCTTTTTCCTGCTCCTCTTAGCATGATAAAGAAGATTCAAAGAGAGTGAGATGCCAGCTCTTTTCATTCAGTCAGTAGCTTCAATCATTTCTGGTATATGAATAACATGATGTTTTTCAATGGCAAAAATCAATAAATAATGTGAATGCACAAACAGTAATTTCTCCGCATTGCAAGGTGCAATTCTGAAATTTTTTGCTTTTTCCTGCTCCTCTTAACATGATAAAGAAGATTCAAAGAGAGTGAGATGCCAGCTCCTTTCATTCAGTCAGTAGCTTCAAACATTTCTGGACGTTTTTCAATGGCAAAAATCAATGAATATTGTAAATGCACAAACAGTAATTTCTCCGCATTGCAAGGTGCAATTCTGAAATTTTTTGCTTTTTCCTGCTCCTCTTAGCATGATAAATAAGATTCAAAGACAGTGAGATGCCAGCTCCTTTCATTCAGTCAGTAGCTTCAAACATTTCTGGACGTTTTTCAATGGCAAAAATCAATGAGTATTGTAAATACACAAACAGTAATTTCTCCGCATTGCAAGGTGCAATTCTGAAATTTTTAGCTTTTTCCTGCTCCTCTTAGCATGATAAAGAAGATTCAAAGAGAGTGAGATGCCAGCTCTGTTAATTCAGTCAGTAGCTTCAAACATTTCTGAACTTTTTTCAATGGCAAAAATCAATGAATATTGTAAATGCACAAACAGTAATTTCTCCGCATTGCAAGGTGCAATTCTGAAATTTTTTGCTTTTTCCTGCTCCTCTTAGCATCATAAAGAATATTCAAAGAGAGTGAGATGCCAGCTCTTTTCATTCAGTCAGTAGCTTCAAACAATTCTGGTATATGAATAACATGATGTTTTTCAATGGCAAAAATCAATGAATAATGTGAATGCACAAACAGTAATTTCTCCGCATTGCAAGGTGCAATTATGAAATTTTTTGCTTTTTCCTGCTCCTCTTAGCATGATAAAGAAGATTCAAAGAGAGTGAGATGCCAGCTTCTTTCATTCAGTCAGTAGCTTCAAACATTTCTGGTATATGAACAACATGATGTTTTTTAATGGCAAAAATCAATGAATAATGTGAATGCACAAACAGTAATTTCTCCGCATTGCAAGGTGCAATTCTGAAATTTTTTGCTTTTTCTGGCTCCTCTTAGCATGATAAAGAAGATTCAAAGAGAGTGAGATGCCAGCTCCTTTCATTCAGTCAGTAGCTTCAAACATTTCTGGACGTTTTTCAATGGCAAAAATCAATGAATATTGTAAATGCACAAACAGTAATTTCTCCGCATTGCAAGGTGCAATTCTGAAATTTTTTGCTTTTTCCTGCTCCTCTTAGCATGATAAAGAATATTCAAAGAGAGTGAGATGCCAACTCTTTTCATTCAGTCAGTAGCTTCAAGCATTTCGGGTATATAAATAACATGATGATTTTCAATGGCAAAAATCAATGAATAATGTGAATGCACAAACAGTAATTTCTCCGCTTTGCAAGGTGCAATTCTGAAATTTTTTGCTTTTTCCTGCTCCTCTTAGCATGATAAAGAAGATTCAAAGAGAGTGAGATGCCAGCTCCTTTCATTCAGTCAGTAGCTTCAGACATTTCTGGACATTTTTCAATGGCAAAAATCAATGAATATTGTAAAAGCACAAACAGTAATTTCTCCGCATTGCAAGGTGCAATTCTGAAATTTTTTGTTTTTTCCTGCTCCTCTTAGCATGATAAAGAAGATTCAAAGAGAGTGAGATGCCAGCTCTTTTCATTCAGTCAGTAGCTTCAAACATTTCTGGTATATGAATAACATGATGTTTTTCAATGGCAAAAATCAATGAATAATGTGAATGCACAAACAGTAATTTCTCCGCATTGTAAGGTGCAATTCTGAAATTTTTTGCTTTTTCCTGCTCCTCTTAGCATGATAAAGAAGATTCAAAGAGAGTGAGATGCCAGCCCCTTTCATTCAGTCAGTAGCTTCAAACATTTCTGGACGTTTTTCAATGGCAAAAATCAATGAATATTGTAAATGCACAAACAGTAATTTCTCCGCATTGCAAAGTGCAATTCTGAAATTTTTTGCTTTTTCCTGCTCCTCTTAGCATGATAAAGAAGATTCAAAGAGAGTGAGATGCCAGCTCTTTTCATTCAGTCAGTAGCTTCATATATTTCTGGATGTTTTTCAATGGCAAAAATCAATGAATATTGTAAATGCACAAACAGTAATTTCTCCGCATTGCAAGGTGCAATTCTGAAATTTTTTGCTTTTTCCTGCTTCTCTTAGCATGATAAAGAAGATTCAAAGAGAGTGAGATGCCAGCTCTTTTCATTCAGTCAGTAGCTTCAAACATTTCTGGTATATGAATAACATGATGTTTTTCAATGGCAAAAATCAATGAATAATGGGAATGCACAAACAGTAATTTCTCCGCATTGCAAGGTGCAATTCTGAAATTTTTTGCCTTTTCCTGCTCCTCTTAGCATGATAAAGAAGATTCAAAGAGCGTGAGATGTCAGCTCCTTTCATTCAGTCAGTAGCTTCAAACATTTCTGGACGTTTTTCAATGGCAAAAATCAATGAATATTGTAAATGCAAAAACAGTAATTTCTCCGCATTGCAAGGTGCAATTCTGAAATTTTTTGCTTTTTCCTGCTCTTCTTAGCATGATAAAGAAGATAAAAAGAGAGTGAGATGCCAGCTCTTTTCATTCAGTCAGTAGCTTCAAACATTTCTGGTATATGAATAACATGATGTTTTTCAATGGCAAAAATCAATGAATAATGTGAATGCACAAACAGTAATTTCTCCGCATTGCAAGGTGCAATTCTGAAATTTTTTGCTTTTTCCTTCTCCTCTTAGCATGATAAAGAAGATTCAAAGAGAGTGAGATGCCAGCTTCTTTCATTCAGTCAGTAGCTTCAAACATTTCTGGTATATGAATAACATGATGTTTTTCAATGGCAAAAATCAATGAATAATGTGAATGCACAAACAGTAATTTCTCCTCATTGCAAGGTGCAATTCTGAATTTTTTTGCTTTTTCCTGCTCCTCTTAGCATGATAAAGAAGATTCAAAGAGAGTGAGATGCCAGCTCCTTTCATTCCGTCAGTAGCTTCAAACATTTCTGGACGTTTTTCAATGGCAAAAATCAATGAATATTGTAAATGCACAAACAGTAATTTCTCCGCATTGCAAGGTGCAATTCTGAAATTTTTTGCTTTTTCCTGCTCCTCTTAGCATGATAAAGAATATTCAAAGAGAGTGAGATGCCAACTCTTTTCATTCAGTCAGTAGCTTCAAGCATTTCGGGTATATAAATAACATGATGATTTTCAATGGCAAAAATCAATGAATAATGTGAATGCACAAACAGTAATTTCTCCGCTTTGCAAGGTGCAATTCTGAAATTTTTTGCTTTTTCCTGCTCCTCTTAGCATGATAAAGAAGATTCAAAGAGAGTGAGATGCCAGCTCCTATTCAGTCAGTAGCTTCAGACATTTCTGGACATTTTTCAATGGCAAAAATCAATGAATATTGTAAAAGCACAAACAGTAATTTCTCCGCATTGCAAGGTGCAATTCTGAAATTTTTTGTTTTTTCCTGCTCCTCTTAGCATGATAAAGAAGATTCAAAGAGAGTGAGATGCCAGCTCTTTTCATTCAGTCAGTAGCTTCAAACATTTCTGGTATATGAATAACATGATGTTTTTCAATGGCAAAAATCAATGAATAATGTGAATGCACAAACAGTAATTTCTCCGCATTGTAAGGTGCAATTCTGAAATTTTTTGCTTTTTCCTGCTCCTCTTAGCATGATAAAGAAGATTCAAAGAGAGTGAGATGCCAGCTCCTTTCATTCAGTCAGTAGCTTCAAACATTTCTGGACGTTTTTCAATGGCAAAAATCAATGAATATTGTAAATGCACAAACAGTAATTTCTCCGCATTGCAAAGTGCAATTCTGAAATTTTTTGCTTTTTCCTGCTCCTCTTAGCATGATAAAGAAGATTCAAAGAGAGTGAGATGCCAGCTCTTTTCATTCAGTCAGTAGCTTCAAATATTTCTGGATGTTTTTCAATGGCAAAAATCAATGAATATTGTAAATGCACAAACAGTAATTTCTCCGCATTGCAAGGTGCAATTCTGAAATTTTTTGCTTTTTCCTGCTTCTCTTAGCATGATAAAGAAGATTCAAAGAGAGTGAGATGCCAGCTCTTTTCATTCAGTCAGTAGCTTCAAACATTTCTGGTATATGAATAACATGATGTTTTTCAATGGCAAAAATCAATGAATAATGGGAATGCACAAACAGTAATTTCTCCGCATTGCAAGGTGCAATTCTGAAATTTTTTGCCTTTTCCTGCTCCTCTTAGCATGATAAAGAAGATTCAAAGAGCGTGAGATGTCAGCTCCTTTCATTCAGTCAGTAGCTTCAAACATTTCTGGACGTTTTTCAATGGCAAAAATCAATGAATATTGTAAATGCACAAACAGTACTTTCTCCGCATTGCAAGGTGCAATTCTGAAATTTTTTGCTTTTTCCTGCTCCTCTTAGCATGATAAAGAAGATTCAAAAAGAGTGAGATGCCAGCTCTGTTAATTCAGTCAGTAGCTTCAAACATTTCTGGACGTTTTTCAATGGCAAAAATCAATGAATATTGTAAATGCACAAACAGTAATTTCTCCGCATTGCAAGGTGCAATTCTGAAATTTTCTGCTTTTTCCTGCTCCTCTTAGCATGATAAAGAAGATTCAAAGAGAGTGAGATGCCAGCTCTTTTCATTCAGTCAGTAGCTTCAAACATTTCTGGTATATGAATAACATGATGTTTTTCAATGGCAAAAATTAATGAATAATGTGAATGCACAAACAGTAATTTCTCCGCATTGCAAGGTGCAATTCTGAAATTTTTTGCTTTTTCCTGCTCCTCTTAACATGATAAAGAAGATTCAAAGAGAGTGAGATGCCAGCTCCTTTCATTCAGTCAGTAGCTTCAAACATTTCTGGACGTTTTTCAATGGCAAAAATCAATGAATATTGTAAATACACAAACAGTAATTTCTCCGCATTGCAAGGTGCAATTCTGAAATTTTTTGCTTTTTCCTGCTCCTCTTAGCATGATAAATAAGATTCAAAGAGAGTGAGATGCCAGCTCCTTTCATTCAGTCAGTAGCTTCAAACATTTCTGGACGTTTTTCAATGGCAAAAATCAATGAGTATTGTAAATACACAAACAGTAATTTCTCCGCATTGCAAGGTGCAATTCTGAAATTTTTAGCTTTTTCCTGCTCCTCTTAGCATGATAAAGAAGATTCAACGAGAGTGAGATGCCAGCTCTGTTAATTCAGTCAGTAGCTTCAAACATTTCTGAACTTTTTTCAATGGCAAAAATCAATGAATATTGTAAATACACAAACAGTAATTTCTCCGCATTGCAAGGTGCAATTCTGAAATTTTTTGCTTTTTCCTGCTCCTCTTAGCATGATAAATAAGATTCAAAGAGAGTGAGATGCCAGCTCCTTTCATTCAGTCAGTAGCTTCAAACATTTCTGGACGTTTTTCAATGGCAAAAATCAATGAGTATTGTAAATACACAAACAGTAATTTCTCCGCATTGCAAGGTGCAATTCTGAAATTTTTAGCTTTTTCCTGCTCCTCTTAGCATGATAAAGAAGATTCAACGAGAGTGAGATGCCAGCTCTGTTAATTCAGTCAGTAGCTTCAAACATTTCTGAACTTTTTTCAATGGCAAAAATCAATGAATATTGTAAATGCACAAACAGTAATTTCTCCGCATTGCAAGGTGCAATTCTGAAATTTTTTGCTTTTTCCTGCTCCTCTTAGCATCATAAAGAATATTCAAAGAGAGTGAGATGCCAGCTCTTTTCATTCAGTCAGTAGCTTCAAACAATTCTGGTATATGAATAACATTTAGTTTCATATCAAAAGGTCATAAAGTATTCCTCCGCCATAGAATTGTTACACACACACAAACCACAATAAATAATCTGGTTTAAGGAAGATATACCACAAGGAATCTTAATAAAATCATTCTTTTATTTCATCAGTTAAAAAAAAGTTTTTTAAAGAATACAGTAAAAAATAAGTAAAAGCAGAGACCTAAAAACAGTAAGGAGACCAATCACAATCAATCCAGTAGCATATAATATTGTCCCTAATTGATATATTTTCAAGCAATTATGTCATTACAGATCCAAAAAAGACATCAATACAAATTGCACTATTCCCATAAAACTTGCTCCCAGTTTAATTTTATACATAATATGGAGAGCAATTTTCTAAATAAATATCAAGTGACAAACTATTTATATAGTGGAATCAGATTGTAAAGTGCTGAAAAATAGTGCAATTGTTATGATGGAAAACCCAAATATGGGATATCTAGAGTATATCTAAGATATCTAGGATGTGTCTAAAATGTCTGTATGTCTGAAGTATCTATTTTGAGACAACCATTGTACTTACAAAGGGATTGTTGATACTGCTAAGTGTCTGGAGGTCTCCAAGAAACTGCCCCGACGACGCCGTTTCGCTAGTGTGCTTCTTCAATAGGGGCGTATCCTTAGTACGAAGCCTTCCGTTTTTATAAGTCCCCCCACCAATCAATTTCTTTAATTGTCCCTGTGGGAGTAGTTTCGGCGCATGATTGCATTACTAGGAGTACCGTGTGTATAACTGGACTTCCGGAATATGGCGCCTGACACGCAAGTGGTGGAACGCACGCTGTGTGTAGTGCGCAAGACCGGAAGTCCCACGGGTCCGCTCTTGCTCATGCGCACTCTCCCTCTTCAAATCCCCATATAGAAGTGGCGGAGTCTAGGTAGTGTCCGTAAGTGGATACATTTTCTATTACCATTATATATATCTATTAAATCTTATAACACGCAGTGCCATAATCGAAACTGAATATAACCATATAATCATTTAAATATATGTTATATGGAGAAATAGTAGAAGACCAAGAAGGATATCATATTAACAATAAATTATATGGATAGTGTACTGAATATCAGATGGTATCCAAATATACTAAATGTAAATAAAAATAAATGTAGACTGCTATGCGTCAATTGTAGAGTGATGGACAGGGAGATAAATTGTTTATTGTCAATATTACAAAAAATATATAATATAGGAAAACAGGCCTTTTGGAGATTTTCTCCAAAAGGCCTGGTAGGAAACAAGATGATAGACTAAAGGTAATAAATCTATCAAATGTGACACTAACAGCAACACAGGTAAGAGTCTTGGAAAAGGGTTTAACATTCTCTCCATCCTCATATTTAGATCAATTCACGGTGGTAAAAGACCTCCACCTTTTTGCTATGAAATTGGTCTTACAAAATCTTCACTTTAAGTCAGATTTGGAATTACTTTTTCCCACCGAACTGGAAAGGAGGACCATCAAAGATCTTGAAGATCCAGAGAATGAAAACATACAGAGTACCAGAGGTAGGTTTCCCATACATCTGGTCCAAAAATCAAAAATCTTTCCCCCACTCTCGACATGTTCAGCGGTAGAGGTTTTCACTAGAATGGTGACTACCGAGATCGAATCACTTCCACGCGTCCCCAGGAGTAGACTTAATTTAAGTCCAGAAGAAAAAGTGGCCCTTGAGGATCTGAAAAAATTACCAGATGTGATTATAAAACCGGCCGACAAAGGCGGAAATTTGGTTATATGGCCTCAAAATCTCTATGAGAAACAAGCTAATATAATTCTGGACTTTCCCGGCAATTACCAGAAACTTACTTATAACCCATTGACACAATTCCAGTCTCAATTAATCGCAATCCTCGAAAAAGCATTTGAGGCGGATTTAATTCCCAAGAAATTTGTCGATTTAATTAGAAAATTACGACCAAGACTGTCTACTTTTTATTTATTACCAAATCTACACAAGAATCAGATGGACCCCCCTGGGAGGCCCATCATTTCTGGTAACGGTAGTCTTTGTGAGGATATTTGTGTCATTATTGATTTTTTTCTTCAGCCTTTGGTCCACACGTTACCATCGTACATCAAAGACTCTACTGAAGCCTTGAAAAGAATAGACTCAGTACATCTGGAGACGGGATCTATGATGGTGACTGTGGATGTCGAGGCACTTTATTCTTCAATTAGACATCAAGACGGATTGAAGGCAGTAGCTTTGTTTCTCTATGAGAGTAATATTGAACAATCAATGTCGACACTAATTATTACTCTACTTGAATTTGTCTTAGAACATAATGTTTTCATTTTTAACAAGAAAATTTATTTACAAAAACAAGGCACCGCAATGGGGGCTTCCTGTGCCCCTTCCTATGCGAATTTATTTTTGGGCGCGTGGGAGAGATCTCTTTTTCAGGACGATGTCATCGATGACATCCACCTCGTACAGGGGTGGATGAGATTCATCGATGACATCTGGTTCATTTGGGAAGGCACTGATGTGCAATTGAAGAGATTTATAGAGCAATTGAATAACAACGATTTAAATATCAAATTGACATTCCAATATGGACGGGAAGTCAACTTTTTGGACTTACATATTTGGACCTCTGCTAGTGGTTGTATTATGACGGATATATATAGAAAAAACACCGCCACCAACACCATACTCCACAATACTTCCTCCCACCCACCATCTACCATTAGGGGCATCCCTGTGGGCCAATTCTTGAGGCTACGACGGATCTGTACAAGTAATGAATCCTTTCAAAGTCAATCACGGGACCTTGTAAGACGTTTTCAGGACCGTGGATATAGTAAAAGGAATATAAAGGCGGGCTTTGATAGAGCGGCAAATACTGATCGGCAACAATTACTATATGGTAGTAAGACAACTAAGGAAGATAAAACAGGAATTGTTAGATTTATATCAGATTACAACATTCAGTGGCCGGAGCTTGGGGCAATATTGAGGAAACATTGGGGAGTCCTATTAACTGACCCCATTTTGAAAAAAATCCTACCTCCAAAACCAGTCATGGTTGCAAGACGTACCAGGAACCTGAAGGATTCCTTGGTGCACAGCCATTATGAAAAATATCCATATATGCGTAAAGTGGATAATAACAAGAATGGCTTTTTCACGTGTGGAAAATGTAAAGCCTGTAAAAATATGACCAATAGTAAGGAGTTTAGGAATCATGACAATAGTCGAATATATGAGATTAGAAAGCCTTTATCATGCAGCTCAAAGGGTGTTATTTATCATGCGGAGTGTCCATGTAAGAAAATATACATTGGACTCACAACACGAGAATTGAGAATAAGGACTAGGGAGCATATCCTGGATATAGAAAAATCAATGTCCATGGAGGAAATTACTGGATTGAGAACTCTCCCTAGACACTTCAAGCTCCACCATAATAGCGACCCTAGAGGCCTTATAATAAAAGGTATTGACCAGGTTGATATGGGGATTAGAGGTGGTAATCTGGGTCAAACTCTAGCAAGACTAGAAAGTAAATGGATATTCAGGCTGGGCACTATATCCCCCCAAGGTCTGAACGAACAATTTGGTTTTGCTGCCTTTTTATAATAACCTCCTTTTAAAATAAAGTGGGATATACGACACATATTCATATCTATATCCATGACATTATGGCAACAACTTTGAAATGCATAGTTTTCAGTATATATTCTACTATATAGTATTTAACTTTAGCTATATAATTGTCTACTATATATTCCACTATATAGTACTTAACTTTAATCTATATAATTGTCGTTGCATCTCCCTTATCCTTATACATATAATTGTTATTTCTTATACCTTGTTTGGCATCTTTTTAAGCTTTCTGTGTTTTTATATGGTTTTAACTATATTTGTTCTTTTCAGTTCTCACCTGTCGTTCTGGTCGCTGTTCCGTGGTGGTGTCCCTTGTGTTGGTCGTGGCTGGTTGTGTCCTTGTGGTGGTCTGGCCGAACTTCTGCAAAAAAGGAGATGAACAACATAAGAATACAAAGGTCGGAGCTTTTACCTGAAACCAAACCAACTAACAGCATAAAGATAAACTATGAACTCTTTTTGAAAAAAATTTTAAAAAGATATGAGCATGTACAGTACAGTGATGATGACAGGAATTAGGAATTGTATTGTATTGTTGTTGATTAATTACATATTTTTATTTTATATCCTGATAGCATTGTCTACATATCACTTTATTTTGTTCACTTTACACACCCCCTTTTTTTAGATCTCTTGCATAAGTCACCATATCCTATATGTCACTATATAGTATACCATATATGCACAATTTTTATTATAATATATTCAAATTTTATTCTATTTTATTCACACTACACCAGCATTTTCATTATTTTTTTCTCCTCTATACCTGTCATCTTATGTAATACTGACAACAAACCATTACACTGCCCCACATATCATTTCACAATTCACATTCATACACATTACCTTCACCACATATACCTTCTCACATTTTTTTTTTTTTTTTACATTTTTATTTAACTTCATGATGTTTTGCACTTATCACTGTATTATATATGTTATTATACAATACAACATACATTATCATTGTTATTTCACCATACAACACAACATATATCATCGTTGTCACTTCATTATAATATATTCAAATTTTATTCCATTTACAATATCACTACTTCACTTACCCTTTTTTTTTTTTATTTTTTTTTTTTTTTTCCTATATTATATATTTTTTGTAATATTGACAATAAACAATTTATCTCCCTGTCCATCACTCTACAATTGACGCATAGCAGTCTACATTTATTTTTATTTACATTTAGTATATTTGGATACCATCTGATATTCAGTACACTATCCATATAATTTATTGTTAATATGATATCCTTCTTGGTCTTCTACTATTTCTCCATATAACATAAATTTAAATGATTATATGGTTATATTCAGTTTCGATTATGGCACTGCGTGTTATAAGATTTAATAGGTATACATAATGGTAATAGAAAATGTATCCACTTACGGACACTATCTAGACTCCGCCACTTCTATATGGGGATTTGAAGAGGGAGAGTGCGCATGAGCAAGAGCGGACCCGTGGGACTTCCGGTCTTGCGCACTACACACAGCGTGCGTTCCACCGCATGCGTGTCAGGCGCCATATTCCGGAAGTCCAGTTATACACACGGTACTCCTAGTAATGCAATCATGCGCCGAAACTACTCCCACAGGGACAATTAAAGAAATTGATTGGTGGGGGGACTTATAAAAACGGAAGGCTTCGTACTAAGGATACGCCCCTATTGAAGAAGCACACTAGCGAAACGGCGTCGTCGGGGCAGTTTCTTGGAGACCTCCAGACACTTAGCAGTATCAACAATCCCTTTGTAAGTACAATGGTTGTCTCAAAATAGATACTTCAGACATATAGACATTTTAGACACATCCTAGATATCTTAGATATACTCTAGATATCCCATATTTGGGTTTTCCATCATAACAATTGCACTATTTTTCAGCACTTTACAATCTGATTCCACTATATAAATAGTTTGTCACTTGATATTTATTTAGAAAATTGCTCTCCATATTATGTATAAAATTAAACTGGGAGCAAGTTTTATGGGAATAGTGCAATTTGTATTGATGTCTTTTTTGGATCTGTAATGACATAATTGCTTGAAAATATATCAATTAGGGACAATATTATATGCTACTGGATTGATTGTGATTGGTCTCCTTACTGTTTTTAGGTCTCTGCTTTTACTTATTTTTTACTGTATTCTTTAAAAAACTTTTTTTTAACTGATGAAATAAAAGAATGATTTTATTAAGATTCCTTGTGGTATAACTTCCTTAAACCAGATTATTTATTGTGGTTTGTGTGTGTGTAACAATTATATGAATAACATGATGTTTTTCAATGGCAAAAATCAATGAATAATGTGAATGCACAAACAGTAATTTCTCCGCATTGCAATGTGCAATTATGAAATTTTTTGCTTTTTCCTGCTCCTCTTAGCATGATAAAGAAGATTCAAAGAGAGTGAGATGCCAGCTTCTTTCATTCAGTCAGTAGCTTCAAACATTTCTGGTATATGAACAACATGATGTTTTTTAATGGCAAAAATCAATGAATAATGTGAATGCACAAACAGTAATTTCTCCGCATTGCAAGGTGCAATTCTGAAATTTTTTGCTTTTTCTGGCTCCTCTTAGCATGATAAAGAAGATTCAAAGAGCGTGAGATGCCAGCTCCTTTCATTCAGTCAGTAGCTTCAAACATTTCTGGACGTTTTTCAATGGCAAAAATCAATGAATATTGTAAATGCACAAACAGTAATTTCTCCGCATTGCAAGGTGCAATTCTGAAATCTTTTGCTTTTTCCTGCTCCTCTTAGCATGCTAAAGAAGATTCAAAGAGAGTGAGATGCCAGCTCTTTTCATTCAGTCAGTAGCTTCAAACATTTCTGGACGTTTTTCAATGGCAAAAATCAATGAATATTGTAAATGCAAAAACAGTAATTTCTCCGCATTGCAAGGTGCAATTCTGAAATTTTTTGCTTTTTCCTGCTCCTCTTAGCATGATAAAGAAGATAAAAAGAGAGTGAGATGCCAGCTCTTTTCATTCAGTAAGTAGCTTCAAACATTTCTGGTATATGAATAACATGATGTTTTTCAATGGCAAAAATCAATGAATAATGTGAATGCACAAACAGTAATTTCTCCGCATTGTAAGGTGCAATTCTGAAATTTTTTGCTTTTTCCTTCTCCTCTTAGCATGATAAAGAAGATTCAAAGAGAGTGAGATGCCAGCTTCTTTCATTCAGTCAGTAGCTTCAAACATTTCTGGTATATGAACAACATGATGTTTTTTAATGGCAAAAATCAATGAATAATGTGAATGCACAAACAGTAATTTCTCCGCATTGCAAGGTGCAATTCTGAAATTTTTTGCCTTTTCCTGCTCCTCTTAGCATGATAAAGAAGATTCAAAGAGCGTGAGATGTCAGCTCCTTTCATTCAGTCAGTAGCTTCAAACATTTCTGGACGTTTTTCAATGGCAAAAATCAATGAATATTGTAAATGCACAAACAGTACTTTCTCCGCATTGCAAGGTGCAATTCTGAAATTTTTTGCTTTTTCCTGCTCCTCTTAGCATGATAAAGAAGATTCAAAAAGAGTGAGATGCCAGCTCTGTTAATTCAGTCAGTAGCTTCACACATTTCTGGATGTTTTTCAATGGCAAAAATCAATGAATATTGTAAATGCACAAACAGTAATTTCTCCGCATTGCAAGGTGCAATTCTGAAATTTTTTGCTTTTTCCTGCTCCTCTTAGCATGATAAAGAAGATTCAAAGAGAGTGAGATGCCAGCTCATTTCATTCAGTCAGTAGCTTCAAACATTTCTGGTATATGAATAACATGATGTTTTTCAATGGCAAAATTCAATGAATAATGTGAATGCACAAACAGTAATTTCTCCGCATTGCAAGGTGCAATTCTGAATTTTTTTGCTTTTTCCTGCTCCTCTTAACATGATAAAGAAGATTCAAAGAGAGTGAGATGCCAGCTCCTTTCATTCAGTCAGTAGCTTCAAACATTTCTGGACGTTTTTCAATGGCAAAAATCAATGAATATTGTAAATACACAAACAGTAATTTCTCCGCATTGCAAGGTGCAATTCTGAAATTTTTTGCTTTTTCCTGCTCCTCTTAGCATGATAAATAAGATTCAAAGAGAGTGAGATGCCAGCTCCTTTCATTCAGTCAGTAGCTTCAAACATTTCTGGACGTTTTTCAATGGCAAAAATCAATGAGTATTGTAAATACACAAACAGTAATTTCTCCGCATTGCAAGGTGCAATTCTGAAATTTTTAGCTTTTTCCTGCTCCTCTTAGCATGATAAAGAAGATTCAAAGAGAGTGAGATGCCAGCTCTGTTAATTCAGTCAGTAGCTTCAAACATTTCTGAACTTTTTTCAATGGCAAAAATCAATGAATATTGTAAATGCACAAACAGTAATTTCTCCGCATTGCAAGGTGCAATTCTGAAATTTTTTGCTTTTTCCTGCTCCTCTTAGCATCATAAAGAATATTCAAAGAGAGTGAGATGCCAGCTCTTTTCATTCAGTCAGTAGCTTCAAACAATTCTGGTATATGAATAACATGATGTTTTTCAATGGCAAAAATCAATGAATAATGTGAATGCACAAACAGTAATTTCTCGGCATTGCAAGGTGCAATTATGAAATTTTTTGCTTTTTCCTGCTCCTCTTAGCATGATAAAGAAGATTCAAAGAGAGTGAGATGCCAGCTTCTTTCATTCAGTCAGTAGCTTCAAACATTTCTGGTATATGAACAACATGATGTTTTTTAATGGCAAAAATCAATGAATAATGTGAATGCACAAACAGTAATTTCTCCGCATTGCAAGGTGCAATTCTGAAATTTTTTGCTTTTTCTGGCTCCTCTTAGCATGATAAAGAAGATTCAAAGAGAGTGAGATGCCAGCTCCTTTCATTCAGTCAGTAGCTTCAAACATTTCTGGACGTTTTTCAATGGCAAAAATCAATGAATATTGTAAATGCACAAACAGTAATTTCTCCGCATTGCAAGGTGCAATTCTGAAATCTTTTGCTTTTTCCTGCTCCTCTTAGCATGCTAAAGAAGATTCAAAGAGAGTGAGATGCCAGCTCTTTTCATTCAGTCAGTAGCTTCAAACATTTCTGGACGTTTTTCAATGGCAAAAATCAATGAATATTGTAAATGCAAAAACAGTAATTTCTCCGCATTGCAAGGTGCAATTCTGAAATTTTTTGCTTTTTCCTGCTCCTCTTAGCATGATAAAGAAGATAAAAAGAGAGTGAGATGCCAGCTCTTTTCATTCAGTCAGTAGCTTCAAACATTTCTGGTATATGAATAACATGATGTTTTTCAATGGCAAAAATCAATGAATAATGTGAATGCACAAACAGTAATTTCTCCGCATTGCAAGGTGCAATTCTGAAATTTTTTGCTTTTTCCTTCTCCTCCTAGCATGATAAAGAAGATTCAAAGAGAGTGAGATGCCAGCTTCTTTCATTCAGTCAGTAGCTTCAAACAATTCTGGTATATGAATAACATGATGTTTTTCAATGGCAAAAATCAATGAATAATGTGAATGCACAAACAGTAATTTCTCGGCATTGCAAGGTGCAATTATGAAATTTTTTGCTTTTTCCTGCTCCTCTTAGCATGATAAAGAAGATTCAAAGAGAGTGAGATGCCAGCTTCTTTCATTCAGTCAGTAGCTTCAAACATTTCTGGTATATGAACAACATGATGTTTTTTAATGGCAAAAATCAATGAATAATGTGAATGCACAAACAGTAATTTCTCCGCATTGCAAGGTGCAATTCTGAAATTTTTTGCTTTTTCTGGCTCCTCTTAGCATGATAAAGAAGATTCAAAGAGAGTGAGATGCCAGCTCCTTTCATTCAGTCAGTAGCTTCAAACATTTCTGGACGTTTTTCAATGGCAAAAATCAATGAATATTGTAAATGCACAAACAGTAATTTCTCCGCATTGCAAGGTGCAATTCTGAAATCTTTTGCTTTTTCCTGCTCCTCTTAGCATGCTAAAGAAGATTCAAAGAGAGTGAGATGCCAGCTCTTTTCATTCAGTCAGTAGCTTCAAACATTTCTGGACGTTTTTCAATGGCAAAAATCAATGAATATTGTAAATGCAAAAACAGTAATTTCTCCGCATTGCAAGGTGCAATTCTGAAATTTTTTGCTTTTTCCTGCTCCTCTTAGCATGATAAAGAAGATAAAAAGAGAGTGAGATGCCAGCTCTTTTCATTCAGTCAGTAGCTTCAAACATTTCTGGTATATGAATAACATGATGTTTTTCAATGGCAAAAATCAATGAATAATGTGAATGCACAAACAGTAATTTCTCCGCATTGCAAGGTGCAATTCTGAAATTTTTTGCTTTTTCCTTCTCCTCCTAGCATGATAAAGAAGATTCAAAGAGAGTGAGATGCCAGCTTCTTTCATTCAGTCAGTAGCTTCAAACATTTCTGGTATATGAACAACATGATGTTTTTTAATGGCAAAAATCAATGAATAATGTGAATGCACAAACAGTAATTTCTCCGCATTGCAAGGTACAATTCTGAAATTTTTTGCTTTTTCTGGCTCCTCTTAGCATGATAAAGAAGATTCAAAGAGAGTGAGATGCCAGCTCCTTTCATTCAGTCAGTAGCTTCAAACATTTCTGGACGTTTTTCAATTGCCAAAAATCAATGAATATTGTAAATGCACAAACAGTAATTTCTCCGCATTGCAAGGTGCAATTCTGAAATCTTTTGCTTTTTCCTGCTCCTCTTAGCATGCTAAAGAAGATTCAAAGAGAGTGAGATGCCAGCTCTTTTCATTCAGTCAGTAGCTTCAAACATTTCTGGACGTTTTTCAATGGCAAAAATCAATGAATATTGTAAATGCAAAAACAGTAATTTCTCCGCATTGCAAGGTGCAATTCTGAAATTTTTTGCTTTTTCCTGCTCCTCTTAGCATGATAAAGAAGATAAAAAGAGAGTGAGATGCCAGCTCTTTTCATTCAGTCAGTAGCTTCAAACATTTCTGGTATATGAATAACATGATGTTTTTCAATGGCAAAAATCAATGAATAATGTGAATGCACAAACAGTAATTTCTCCGCATTGCAAGGTGCAATTCTGAAATTTTTTGCTTTTTCCTTCTGCTCTTAGCATGATAAAGAAGATTCAAAGAGAGTGAGATGCCAGCTCCTTTCATTCCGTCAGTAGCTTCAAACATTTCTGGACGTTTTTCAATGGCAAAAATCAATGAATAATGTGAATGCACAAACAGTAATTTCTCCGCATTGCAAGGTGCAATTCTGAAATTTTTTGCTTTTTCCTGCTCCTCTTAGCATGATAAAGAAGATTCAAAGAGAGTGAGATGCCAGCTCCTTTCATTCAGTCAGTAGCTTCAAACATTTCTGGACGTTTTTCAATGGAAAAAATCAATGAATATTGTAAATGCACAAACAGTAATTTCTCCGCATTGCAAGGTGCAATTCTGAAATTTTTTGCTTTTTCCTGCTCCTCTTAGCATGATAAAGAAGATTCAAAGAGAGTGAGATGCCAGCTCTTTTCATTCAGTCAGTAGCTTCAAACATTTCTGGTATATCAATAACATGATGTTTTTCAATGGCAAAAATCAATGAATAATGTGAATGCACAAATAGTAATTTCTCCGCATTGCAAGGTGCAATTCTGAAATTTTTTGCTTTTTCCTGCTCCTCTTAGCATGATAAAGAAGATTCAAAGAGAGTGGGATGCCAGCTCCTTTCATTCAGTCAGTAGCTTCAAACATTTCTGGACGTTTTTCAATGGCAAAAATCAATGAATATTGTAAATGCACAAACAGTAATTTCTCCGCATTGCAAGGTGCAATTCTGAAATTTTTTGCTTTTTCCTGCTCCTCTTAGCATGATAAAGAAGATTCAAAGAGAGTGAGATGCCAGCTCTTTTCATTCAGTCAGTAGCTTCAAACATTTCTGGTATATCAATAACATGATGTTTTTCAATGGCAAAAATCAATGAATAATGTGAATGCACAAATAGTAATTTCTCCGCATTGCAAGGTGCAATACTGAAATTTTTTGCTTTTTCCTGCTCCTCTTAGCATGATAAAGAAGATTCAAAGAGAGTGGGATGCCAGCTCCTTTCATTCAGTCAGTAGCTTCAAACATTTCTGGACGTTTTTCAATGGCAAAAATCAATGAATATTGTAAATGCACAAACAATAATTTCTCCGCATTGCAAGGTGCAATTCTGAAATTTTTTGCTTTTTCCTGCTCTTCTTAGCATGATAAAGAAGATTCAAAGAGAGTGAGATGCCAGCTCTTTTCATTCAGTCAGTAGCTTCAAACATTTCTGGACTTTTTTCAATGGCAAAAATCAATGAATATTGTAAATGCACAAACAGTAATTTCTCTGCATTGCAAGGTGCAATTCTGAAATTTTTTGCTTTTTCCTGCTCCTCTTAGCATGATAAAGAAGATTCAAAGAGAGTGAGATGCCAGCTCTTTTGATTCAGTCAGTAGCTTCAAACATTTCTGGTATATGAATAACATGATGTTTTTCAATGGCAAAAATCAATGAATAATGTGAATGCACAAACAGTAATTTCTCCACATTGTAAGGTGCAATTCTGAAATTTTTTGCTTTTTCCTGCTCCTCTTAGCATGATAAAGAAGATTCAAAGAGAGTGAGATGCCAGCTCCTTTCATTCAGTCAGTAGCTTCAAACATTTCTGGTATATGAACAACATGATGTTTTTCAATGGCAAAAATCAATGAATAATGTGAATGCACAAACAGTAATTTCTCCGCATTGCAAGGTGCAATTCTGAAATTTTTTGCTTTTTCCTGCTCCTCTTAGCATGATAAAGAAGATTCAAAGAGAGTGAGATGCCAGCTCCTTTCATTCAGTCAGTAGCTTCAAACATTTCTGGACGTTTTTCTATGGCAAAAATCAATGAATATTGTAAATGCACAAACATTGATTTCTCCGCATTGCAAGGAGCAATTCTGAAATCTTTTGCTTTTTCCTGCTCCTCTTAGCATGCTAAAGAAGATTCAAAGAGAGTGAGATGCCAGCTCTTTTCATTCAGTCAGTAGCTTCAAACATTTCTGGACGTTTTTCAATGGCAAAAATCAATGAATATTTTAAATGCAAAAACAGTAATTTCTCCGCATTGCAAGGTGCAATTCTGAAATTTTTTGCTTTTTCCTGCTCCTCTTAGCATGATAAAGAAGATAAAAAGAGAGTGAGATGCCAGCTCTTTTCATTCAGTCAGTAGCTTCAAACATTTCTGGTATATGAATAACATGATGTTTTTCAATGGAAAAATCAATGAATAATGTGAATGCACAAACAGTAATTTCTCCGCATTGCAAGGTGCAATTCTGAAATTTTTTGCTTTTTCCTTCTGCTCTTAGCATGATAAAGAAGATTCAAAGAGAGTGAGATGCCAGCTCCTTTCATTCCGTCAGTAGCTTCAAACATTTCTGGACGTTTTTCAATGGCAAAAATCAATGAATAATGTGAATGCACAAACAGTAATTTCTCCTCATTGCAAGGTGCAATTCTGAAATTTTTTGCTTTTTCCTGCTCCTCTTAGCATGATAAAGAAGATTCAAAGAGAGTGAGATGCCAGCTCCTTTCATTCAGTCAGTAGCTTCAAACATTTCTGGACGATTTTCAATGGCAAAAATC
Source organism: Phyllobates terribilis (assembly GCF_046119375.1). NCBI lineage: Eukaryota > Metazoa > Chordata > Amphibia > Anura > Dendrobatidae > Phyllobates > Phyllobates terribilis. The sequence continues at coordinate 9,144,714 of NW_027362792.1, forward strand.
AATGAATATTGTAAATGCACAAACAGTAATTTCTCCGCATTGCAAGGTGCAATTCTGAAATTTTTTGCTTTTTCCTGCTCCTCTTAGCATGATAAAGAAGATTCAAAGAGAGTGAGATGTCAGCTCTTTTCATTCAGTCAGTAGCTTCAAACATTTCTGGTATATCAATAACATGATGTTTTTCAATGGCAAAAATCAATGAATAATGTGAATGCACAAATAGTAATTTCTCCGCATTGCAAGGTGCAATTCTGAAATTTTTTGCTTTTTCCTGCTCCTCTTAGCATGATAAAGAAGATTCAAAGAGAGTGGGATGCCAGCTCCTTTCATTCAGTCAGTAGCTTCAAACATTTCTGGACGTTTTTCAATGGCAAAAAATCAATGAATATTGTAAATGCACAAACAGTAATTTCTCCGCATTGCAAGGTGCAATTCTGAAATTTTTTGCTTTTTCCTGCTCCTCTTAGCATGATAAAGAAGATTCAAAGAGAGTGAGATGCCAGCTCTTTTGATTCAGTCAGTAGCTTCAAACATTTCTGGTATATGAATAACATGATGTTTTTCAATGGCAAAAATCAATGAATAATGTGAATGCACAAACAGTAATTTCTCCACATTGTAAGGTGCAATTTTGAAATTTTTTGCTTTTTCCTGCTCCTCTTAGCATGATAAAGAAGATTCAAAGAGAGTGAGATGCCAGCTCCTTTCATTCAGTCAGTAGCTTCAAACATTTCTGGTATATGAACAACATGATGTTTTTCAATGGCAAAAATCAATGAATAATGTGAATGCACAAACAGTAATTTCTCCGCATTGCAAGGTGCAATTCTGAAATTTTTTGCTTTTTCCTGCTCCTCTTAGCATGATAAAGAAGATTCAAAGAGAGTGAGATGCCAGCTCCTTTCATTCAGTCAGTAGCTTCAAACATTTCTGGACGTTTTTCTATGGCAAAAATCAATGAATATTGTAAATGCACAAACATTGATTTCTCCGCATTGCAAGGTGCAATTCTGAAATTTTTTGCTTTTTCCTGCTCCTCTTAGCATGATAAAGAAGATTCAAAGAGAGTGAGATGCCAGCTCCTTTCATTCAGTCAGTAGCTTCAAACATTTCTGGTATATGAACAACATGATGTTTTTCAATGGCAAAAATCAATGAATAATGTGAATGCACAAACAGTAATTTCTCCGCATTGCAAGGTGCAATTCTGAAATTTTTTGCTTTTTCCTGCTCCTCTTAGCATGGTAAAGAAGATTCAAAGAGAGTGAGATGCCAGCTCTTTTCATTCAGTCAGTAGCTTCAAACATTTCTGGACGTTTTTCAATGGCAAAAATCAATGAATATTGTAAATGCACAAACAGTAATTTCTCCGCATTGCAACGTGCAATTCTGAAATTTTTTGCTTTTTCCTGCTCCTCTTAGCATGATAAAGAAGATACATAGAGAGTGAGATGCCAGCTTTTTTCATTCAGTCAGCAGCTTCAAACATTTCTGGTATATGAATAACATGATGTTTTTCAAAGGCAAAAATCAATGAATAATGTGAATGCACAAACAGTAATTTCTCCGCATTGCAAGGTGGAATTCTGAAATTTTTTGCTTTTTCTGGCTCCTCTTAGCATGATAAAGAAGATTCAAAGAGAGTGAGATGCCAGCTCCTTTCATTCAGTCAGTAGCTTCAAACATTTCTGGACGTTTTTCAATGGCAAAAATCAATGAATATTGTAAATGCACAAACAGTAATTTCTCCGCATTGCAAGGTGCAATTCTGAAATCTTTTGCTTTTTCCTGCTCCTCTTAGCATGCTAAAGAAGATTCAAAGAGAGTGAGATGCCAGCTCTTTTCATTCAGTCAGTAGCTTCAAACATTTCTGGACGTTTTTCAATGGCAAAAATCAATGAATATTGTAAATGCAAAAACAGTAATTTCTCCGCATTGCAAGGTGCAATTCTGAAATTTTTTGCTTTTTCCTGCTCCTCTTAGCATGATAAAGAAGATAAAAAGAGAGTGAGATGCCAGCTCTTTTCATTCAGTCAGTAGCTTCAAACATTTCTGGTATATGAATAACATGATGTTTTTCAATGGCAAAAATCAATGAATAATGTGAATGCACAAACAGTAATTTCTCCGCATTGCAAGGTGCAATTCTGAAATTTTTTGCTTTTTCCTTCTCCTCTTAGCATGATAAAGAAGATTCAAAGAGAGTGAGATGCCAGCTTCTTTCATTCAGTCAGTAGCTTCAAACATTTCTGGTATATGAACAACATGATGTTTTTTAATGGCAAAAATCAATGAATAATGTGAATGCACAAACAGTAATTTCTCCGCATTGCAAGGTGCAATTCTGAAATTTTTTGCTTTTTCTGGCTCCTCTTAGCATGATAAAGAAGATTCAAAGAGAGTGAGATGCCAGCTCCTTTCATTCAGTCAGTAGCTTCAAACATTTCTGGACGTTTTTCAATGGCAAAAATCAATGAATATTGTAAATGCACAAACAGTAATTTCTCCGCATTGCAAGATGCAATTCTGAAATCTTTTGCTTTTTCCTGCTCCTCTTAGCATGCTAAAGAAGATTCAAAGAGAGTGAGATGCCAGCTCTTTTCATTCAGTCAGTAGCTTCAAACATTTCTGGACGTTTTTCAATGTCAAAAATCAATGAATATTGTAAATGCAAAAACAGTAATTTCTCCGCATTGCAAGGTGCAATTCTGAAATTTTTTGCTTTTTCCTGCACCTCTTAGCATGATAAAGAAGATAAAAAGAGAGTGAGATGCCAGCTCTTTTCATTCAGTCAGTAGCTTCAAACATTTCTGGTATATGAATAACATGATGTTTTTCAATGGCAAAAATCAATGAATAATGTGAATGCACAAACAGTAATTTCTCCGCATTGCAAGGTGCAATTCTGAAATTTTTTGCTTTTTCCTTCTGCTCTTAGCATGATAAAGAAGATTCAAAGAGAGTGAGATGCCAGCTCCTTTCATTCCGTCAGTAGCTTCAAACATTTCTGGACGTTTTTCAATGGCAAAAATCAATGAATAATGTGAATGCACAAACAGTAATTTCTCCGCATTGCAAGGTGCAATTCTGAAATTTTTTGCTTTTTCCTGCTCCTCTTAGCATGATAAAGAAGATTCAAAGAGAGTGAGATGCCAGCTCCTTTCATTCAGTCAGTAGCTTCAAACATTTCTGGACGTTTTTCAATGGCAAAAATCAATGAATATTGTAAATGCACAAACAGTAATTTCTCCGCATTGCAAGGTGCAATTCTGAAATTTTTTGCTTTTTCCTGCTCCTCTTAGCATGATAAAGAAGATTCAAAGAGAGTGAGATGCCAGCTCTTTTCATTCAGTCAGTAGCTTCAAACATTTCTGGTATATCAATAACATGATGTTTTTCAATGGCAAAAATCAATGAATAATGTGAATGCACAAATAGTAATTTCTCCGCATTGCAAGGTGCAATTCTGAAATTTTTTGCTTTTTCCTGCTCCTCTTAGCATGATAAAGAAGATTCAAAGAGAGTGGGATGCCAGCTCCTTTCATTCAGTCAGTAGCTTCAAACATTTCTGGACGTTTTTCAATGGCAAAAATCAATGAATATTGTAAATGCACAAACAGTAATTTCTCCGCATTGCAAGGTGCAATTCTGAAATTTTTTGCTTTTTCCTGCTCCTCTTAGCATGATAAAGAAGATTCAAAGAGAGTGAGATGCCAGCTCTTTTCATTCAGTCAGTAGCTTCAAACATTTCTGGTATATCAATAACATGATATTTTTCAATGGCAAAAATCAATGAATAATGTGAATGCACAAATAGTAATTTCTCCGCATTGCAAGGTGCAATTCTGAAATTTTTTGCTTTTTCCTGCTCCTCTTAGCATGATAAAGAAGATTCAAAGAGAGTGGGATGCCAGCTCCTTTCATTCAGTCAGTAGCTTCAAACATTTCTGGACGTTTTTCAATGGCAAAAATCAATGAATATTGTAAATGCACAAACAATAATTTCTCCGCATTGCAAGGTGCAATTCTGAAATTTTTTGCTTTTTCCTGCTCTTCTTAGCATGATAAAGAAGATTCAAAGAGAGTGAGATGCCAGCTCTTTTCATTCAGTCAGTAGCTTCAAACATTTCTGGACTTTTTTCAATGGCAAAAATCAATGAATATTGTAAATGCACAAACAGTAATTTCTCTGCATTGCAAGGTGCAATTCTGAAATTTTTTGCTTTTTCCTGCTCCTCTTAGCATGATAAAGAAGATTCAAAGAGAGTGAGATGCCAGCTCTTTTGATTCAGTCAGTAGCTTCAAACATTTCTGGTATATGAATAACATGATGTTTTTCAATGGCAAAAATCAATGAATAATGTGAATGCACAAACAGTAATTTCTCCACATTGTAAGGTGCAATTCTGAAATTTTTTGCTTTTTCCTGCTCCTCTTAGCATGATAAAGAAGATTCAAAGAGAGTGAGATGCCAGCTCCTTTCATTCAGTCAGTAGCTTCAAACATTTCTGGTATATGAACAACATGATGTTTTTCAATGGCAAAAATCTATGAATAATGTGAATGCACAAACAGTAATTTCTCCGCATTGCAAGGTGCAATTCTGAAATTTTTTGCTTTTTCCTTCTGCTCTTAGCATGATAAAGAAGATTCAAAGAGAGTGAGATGCCAGCTCCTTTCATTCCGTCAGTAGCTTCAAACATTTCTGGACGTTTTTCAATGGCAAAAATCAATGAATAATGTGAATGCACAAACAGTAATTTCTCCGCATTGCAAGGTGCAATTCTGAAATTTTTTGCTTTTTCCTGCTCCTCTTAGCATGATAAAGAAGATTCAAAGAGAGTGAGATGCCAGCTCCTTTCATTCAGTCAGTAGCTTCAAACATTTCTGGACGTTTTTCAATGGCAAAAATCAATGAATATTGTAAATGCACAAACAGTAATTTCTCCGCATTGCAAGGTGCAATTCTGAAATTTTTTGCTTTTTCCTGCTCCTCTTAGCATGATAAAGAAGATTCAAAGAGAGTGAGATGCCAGCTCTTTTCATTCAGTCAGTAGCTTCAAACATTTCTGGTATATCAATAACATGATGTTTTTCAATGGCAAAAATCAATGAATAATGTGAATGCACAAATAGTAATTTCTCCGCATTGCAAGGTGCAATTCTGAAATTTTTTGCTTTTTCCTGCTCCTCTTAGCATGATAAAGAAGATTCAAAGAGAGTGGGATGCCCGCTCCTTTCATTCAGTCAGTAGCTTCAAACATTTCTGGACGTTTTTCATTGGCAAAAATCAATGAATATTGTAAATGCACAAACAGTAATTTCTCCGCATTGCAAGGTGCAATTCTGAAATTTTTTGCTTTTTCCTGCTCTTCTTAGCATGATAAAGAAGATTCAAAGAGAGTGAGATGCCAGCTCTTTTCATTCAGTCAGTAGCTTCAAACATTTCTGGTATATCAATAACATGATGTTTTTCAATGGCAAAAATCAATGAATAATGTGAATGCACAAATAGTAATTTCTCCGCATTGCAAGGTGCAATTCTGAAATTTTTTGCTTTTTCCTGCTCCTCTTAGCATGATAAAGAAGATTCAAAGAGAGTGGGATGCCAGCTCCTTTCATTCAGTCAGTAGCTTCAAACATTTCTGGACGTTTTTCAATGGCAAAAATCAATGAATATTGTAAATGCACAAACAATAATTTCTCCGCATTGCAAGGTGCAATTCTGAAATTTTTTGCTTTTTCCTGCTCTTCTTAGCATGATAAAGAAGATTCAAAGAGAGTGAGATGCCAGCTCTTTTCATTCAGTCAGTAGCTTCAAACATTTCTGGACTTTTTTCAATGGCAAAAATCAATGAATATTGTAAATGCACAAACAGTAATTTCTCTGCATTGCAAGGTGCAATTCTGAAATTTTTTGCTTTTTCCTGCTCCTCTTAGCATGATAAAGAAGATTCAAAGAGAGTGAGATGCCAGCTCTTTTGATTCAGTCAGTAGCTTCAAACATTTCTGGTATATGAATAACATGATGTTTTTCAATGGCAAAAATCAATGAATAATGTGAATGCACAAACAGTAATTTCTCCACATTGTAAGGTGCAATTCTGAAATTTTTTGCTTTTTCCTGCTCCTCTTAGCATGATAAAGAAGATTCAAAGAGAGTGAGATGCCAGCTCCTTTCATTCAGTCAGTAGCTTCAAACATTTCTGGTATATGAACAACATGATGTTTTTCAATGGCAAAAATCTATGAATAATGTGAATGCACAAACAGTAATTTCTCCGCATTGCAAGGTGCAATTCTGAAATTTTTTGCTTTTTCCTGCTCCTCTTAGCATGATAAAGAAGATTCAAAGAGAGCGAGATGCCAGCTCCTTTCATTCAGTCAGTAGCTTCAAACATTTCTGGACGTTTTTCTATGGCAAAAATCAATGAATATTGTAAATGCACAAACATTGATTTCTCCGCATTGCAAGGTGCAATTCTGAAATTTTTTGCTTTTTCCTGCTCCTCTTAGCATGATAAAGAAGATTCAAAGAGAGTGAGATGCAAGCTCCTTTCATTCAGTCAGTAGCTTCAAACATTTCTGGTATATGAACAACATGATGTTTTTCAATGGCAAAAATCAATGAATAATGTGAATGCACAAACAGTAATTTCTCCGCATTGCAAGGTGCAATTCTGAAATTTTTTGCTTTTTCCTGCTCCTCTTAGCATGGTAAAGAAGATTCAAAGAGAGTGAGATGCCAGCTCTTTTCATTCAGTCAGTAGCTTCAAACATTTCTGGACGTTTTTCAATGGCAAAAATCAATGAATATTGTAAATGCACAAACAGTAATTTCTCCGCATTGCAACGTGCAATTCTGAAATTTTTTGCTTTTTCCTGCTCCTCTTAGCATGATAAAGAAGATACATAGAGAGTGAGATGCCAGCTTTTTTCATTCAGTCAGCAGCTTCAAACATTTCTGGTATATGAATAACATGATGTTTTTCAATGGCAAAAATCAATGAATAATGTGAATGCACAAACAGTAATTTCTCCGCATTGCAAGGTGCAATTCTGAAATTTTTTGCTTTTTCCTGCTCCTCTTAGCATGATAAAGAAGATTCAAAGAGAGTGAGATGCCAGCTCCTTTCATTCAGTCAGTAGCTTCAAACATTTCTGGACGTTTTTCAATGGCAAAAATCAATGAATAATGTAAATGCACAAACAGTAATTTCTCCGCATTGCAAGGTGCAATTCTGAAATTTTTTGCTTTTTCCTGCTCCTCTTAGCATGATAAAGAAGATTCAAAGAGAGTGAGATGCCAGCTCCTTTCATTCCGTCAGTAGCTTCAAACATTTCTGGACGTTTTTCAATGGCAAAAATCAATAAATAATGTGAATGCACAAACAGTAATTTCTCCGCATTGCAAGGTGCAATTCTTAAATTTTTTGCTTTTTCCTGCTCCTCTTAGCATGATAAAGAAGATTCAAAGAGAGTGAGAAGCCAGCTCTTTTCATTCAGTCAGTAGCTTCAAACATTTCTGGACGTTTTTCAATGGCAAAAATCAATGAATATTGTAAATGCACAAACAGTAATTTCTCCGCATTGCAAGGTGCAATTCTGAAATTTTTAGCTTTTTCCTGCTCCTCTTAGTATGATAAAGAAGATTCAAAGAGAGTGAGATGCCAGATCTTTTCATTCAGTCAGTAGCTTCAAACATTTCTGGTATATGAATAACATGATGTTTTTCAATGGCAAAAATCAATGAATAATGTGAATGCACAAACAGTAATTTCTCCGCATTGCAAGGTGCAATTCTGAAATTTTTTGCTTTTTCCTGCTCCTCTTAGCATGATAAAGAAGATTCAAAGAGAGTGAGATGCCAGCTCCTTTCATTCAGTCAGTAGCTTCAAACATTTCTGGTATATGAACAACATGATGTTTTTCAATGGCAAAAATCAATGAATAGTGTGAATGCACAAACAGTAATTTCTCCGCATTGCAAGGTGCAATTCTGAAATGTTTTGCTTTTTCCTGCTCCTCTTAGCATGGTAAAGAAGATTCAAAGAGAGTGAGATGCCAGCTCCTTTCATTCAGTCAGTAGCTTCAAACATTTCTGGACGTTTTTCAATGGCAAAAATCAATGAACATTGTAAATGCACAAACAGTAATTTCTCCGCATTGCAAGGTGCAATTCTGAAATTTTTTGCTTTTTCCTGCTCCTCTTAGCATGATAAAGAAGATTCAAAGAGAGTGAGATGCCAGCTCCTTTCATTCAGTCAGTAGCTTCAAACATTTCTGGTATATGAACAACATGATGTTTTTCAATGGCAAAAATCAATGAATAATGTGAATGCACAAACAGTAATTTCTCCGCATTGCAAGGTGCAATTCTGAAATTTTTTGCTTTTTCCTGCTCCTCTTAGCATGATAAAGAAGATTCAAAGAGAGTGAGATGCCAGCTCCTTTCATTCAGTCAGTAGCTTCAAACATTTCTGGACGTTTTTCAATGGCAAAAATCAATGAATAATGTAAATGCACAAACAGTAATTTCTCCGCATTGCAAGGTGCAATTCTGAAATTTTTTGCTTTTTCCTGCTCATCTTAGCATGATAAAGAAGATTCAAAGAGAGTGAGATGCCAGCTCCTTTCATTCCGTCAGTAGCTTCAAACATTTCTGGACGTTTCTCAATGGCAAAAATCAATAAATAATGTGAATGCACAAACAGTAATTTCTCCGCATTGCAAGGTGCAATTCTTAAATTTTTTGCTTTTTCCTGCTCCTCTTAGCATGATAAAGAAGATTCAAAGAGAGTGAGATGCCAGCTCTTTTCATTCAGTCAGTAGCTTCAAACATTTCTGGACGTTTTTCAATGGCAAAAATCAATGAATATTGTAAATGCACAAACAGTAATTTCTCCGCATTGCAAGGTGCAATTCTGAATTTTTTTGCTTTTTCCTGCTCCTCTTAGTATGATAAAGAAGATTCAAAGAGAGTGAGATGCCAGATCTTTTCATTCAGTCAGTAGCTTCAAACATTTCTGGTATATGAATAACATGATGTTTTTCAATGGAAAAAATCAATGAATAATGTGAATGCACAAACAGTAATTTCTCCACATTGCAAGGTGCAATTCTGAAATTTTTTGCTTTTTCCTGCTCCTCTTAGCATGATAAAGAAGATTCAAAGAGAGTGAGATGCCAGCTCCTTTCATTCAGTCAGTAGCTTCAAACATTTCTGGACGTTTTTCAATGGCAAAAATCAATGAATAATGTAAATGCACAAACAGTAATTTCTCCGCATTGCAAGGTGCAATTCTGAAATTTTTTGCTTTTTCCTGCTCCTCTTAGCATGATAAAGCAAATTCAAAGAGAGTGAGATGCCAGCTCCTTTCATTCCGTCAGTAGCTTCAAACATTTCTGGACGTTTTTCAATGGCAAAAATCAATAAATAATGTGAATGCACAAACAGTAATTTCTCCGCATTGCAAGGTGCAATTCTTAAATTTTTTGCTTTTTCCTGCTCCTCTTAGCATGATAAAGAAGATTCAAAGAGAGTGAGAAGCCAGCTCTTTTCATTCAGTCAGTAGCTTCAAACATTTCTGGACGTTTTTCAATGGCAAAAATCAATGAATATTGTAAATGCACAAACAGTAATTTCTCCGCATTGCAAGGTGCAATTCTGAAATTTTTAGCTTTTTCCTGCTCCTCTTAGTATGATAAAGAAGATTCAAAGAGAGTGAGATGCCAGATCTTTTCATTCAGTCAGCAGCTTCAAACATTTCTGGTATATGAATAACATGATGTTTTTCAATGGCAAAAATCAATGAATAATGTGAATGCACAAACAGTAATTTCTCCGCATTGCAAGGTGCAATTCTGAAATTTTTTGCTTTTTCCTGCTCCTCTTAGCATGATAAAGAAGATTCAAAGAGAGTGAGATGCCAGCTCCTTTCATTCAGTCAGTAGCTTCAAACATTTCTGGACGTTTTTCATTGGCAAAAATCAATGAACATTGTAAATTGTAACATACCTGGCGGCGTCCTTGCATGGTGGTCCATCTCCCACTGTGCAAGAGGGCGCACTTGATCTCCTGTCCAGAATGTCTCTCTGGCTTCCCTCCATGCTGTCTGTTTGTGTCTGTGTCTGTTTCTGCTGCTTAAGGGCGGCGCCCGATCACTTCCTGCCTTTTGTACCTGCTGTGGGTCACACCCCTTGTGCGTCCTCAGCCTATCGCTGTCTGTCTCTTGGTATATAGCTCAGCAGCTCCCTTCTATCCCTGCCTGAGCATATGTGTTTCTTTCAGTGTGTGCTTGCACTCTGAAGGTGCCAGGTCCGTTCCTGTTTCCCTGTCCGCCTTTCCTGGAGGCTTATTTCCAGGCCTGTCTGAACTAAGTCCTGTATGTTTCCTGCTTTGCGGTATCAGCTCCCGTGTCTGAACTGAGTCCTGTATGTCTCCTGCTTTTCGGTATTAGTTGCCGAGTCTGAACTGAGTCCTTTCTGTGTTCTCTAGTCTGTCCTGTCTGAACACGCTCCTTGCCTGTTCGTTCCGCCTCTCTGGGGGCAGTATTCCCAGACCCGCTCCTGTATCCCGCTGCAGTGTCGGTCTCCTCCGTACATTCAGTTCCAGTCTGAACTCTCTCCTATCCTTTACCTGTTTTGCCTCTATGCCCGTTCCCTTCCTTTTTCTGCAGAGTCTGAACTCGTACCTATCTCCTGCCTGTTGTCTCTGTACTCCCGTTTGTGAGTTTGTGGTCCACTCGCTACTTCACTGCAAGTACCCTGTGGGTGTCTGGCTCTGTCTTTCCCTTCCTGTCTGTTCAGTGTGAACAGAGCCCTGTCCTCCCTGCACAGTCTTCTGCACTCTAGTTGTGCTTGCCTGTACCCCTCTGCCTGTATTGTTCCTGAATCCTGGTGTGTACTGGGTCCTATCCCGCCTGTGTTCCTACTTGCTAGTGCCTCCCTGTCTGCACTCTAGCTGTGCTTACCTTTAACCCCGGCCTGCATACCCGCCTGTCTGCATACCCGCCTGTCTGCATACCCGCCTGTCTGCATATCCGCCTGCCTGCATACCCGCCTGCCTGCATACCAGTCTGTGTGCCAGTCTACCAGTCTGTTCCTGTATTCCCCTGTGTGGGTCAACAGCCGTGTCCGGGGTCTGTCCTGGAGTAGCACCTGGTCCCTCTGCTCGGTTCCTCCTTGGTGCTCTGGCGTCGTATGCCGTCGTGCCACCTTGGTCGGATCGGGTAGATACTTAGTTACGCCCCTCCAGGCATTCACTCTCCGGCACGGTCCAGTGGAATCACTACCAATCTCACGCACACGCCGCTTAGCCCGGGCGTGTGCATAACAGCATGCTCAGGCCATGGTTCCCGTTGAGCCCCACGGCCTTCGCTCTCTGAGAAGTTTTCCAGCGAATACATGCATTAAAATAAATAAATAAATTTTTTCTCCTTTAGCTGAGTTCCAGGCGAATTACGCACCCGTCCAGATGGATCTATCAGCTCTCGTTCCTGCGGATCCGCCACGTTACTATGGGGATCCAAGACAGTGTCGTGCATTTGTGGAGCAATGCATGCTACACTTTAAGGCCTACCCTCTCTATTTTCCTTCCGATTGGGCTAAAGTGGCCTTTATGATTGACTACCTAGCGGGTGATGCCTTGAAATGGGTCACCCCCCTATGGGAAGCATGGGATCCTGTCATCCTTGACCTGCAGGCCTTCCGGGTGGCCTTTCGTACGGTCTTCGAGGACCCTAACTCTGAAGCCCCTGCTGAAGCTTCACTTCCCAATATCCCGGAGCAGCCCCGTCAGGTAATGTGTGTGGGTAGCGCAATAGTTCTCCAGCCCAATGAGACTACTGCCCACCCAGAATCCTCACAGGGTGACTACGCTTTCCGGAATACTTCTCCCAACCTCAAGAGGCAGTCCAGACGTGCTAGACTTAGAGGCAAGCAGTCACGCCAGGGTCTGTCCTCCCTGAGACCTCCTGAACCCTTCGGGGTGCTACCTGGTAGCGAAAGGACAGAGACTCTCCTATACTCTGTACCTGATACCTCGCTCGCTTCGTCCAGTGAGTCCAACCTAGTGTACTCCGAAGCAGAGGTTACTCCCGAGTCTCAACACCCCTCCGACCAGGCGGAGGACCTCCAGTTGTGTTCTGAACCCTTCGGGGTGCCACCTGGTGGTGAATGGACAGAGACTTTCCTATATCCTGGACCTGATACCTCGCTCGCTTCGTCCAGTGAGTCCAACCTAGTGTACTCCGAAGCAGAGGTTACTCCCGAGTCTCTACACCCCTCCGACCAGGCGGAGGACCTCCAGTTGTGTTCAGAACCCTTCGGGGTGCCACCTGGTGGTGAATGGACAGAGACTTTCCTATACTCGGTACCCGATACCTCGCCTGCTTCCTCCAGTGAGTCCGACCTAGTGTACTCCGAAGCAGAAGTTACTCTCGAGTCTCTACACCCCTCCGACCAGGCGGAGGACCTCCAGTTGTGTTCAGAACCCTTCGGGGTGCCACCTGGTGGTGAATGGACAGAGACTTTCCTATTTCCTGTACCTGATACCTCGCCTGCTTCCTCCAGTGAGTCCGACCTAGTGTACTCTGAAGCAGATGTTTTCTCTGAGCCTCAGTACTCTTCTGACCCGGCGGAGGACCTCCAGTTGTTTCCTGAATCCTCCGGGGTACCACCAGATAACAAAGAGACAGTGACTTTTCCTCATTATGTACCTGATAACCCGTCTATTTCTTCCTGTGAGCTTGACAAGATGTACCTCGAAGCAGAGATTACCCTCAAGTCTCTGTCCCCCTCCAACCCAGTGAACGACTGGTCCTCGAATTCCCTGCGGAAGATTCTGGCAGGCCTGAAGAAGAGGGGGCGTAAGGGGGGAGGTACTGTAACATACCTGGCGGCGTCCTTGCATGGTGGTCCATCTCCCACTGTGCAAGAGGGCGCACTTGATCTCCTGTCCAGAATGTCTCTCTGGCTTCCCTCCATGCTGTCTGTTTGTGTCTGTGTCTGTTTCTGCTGCTTAAGGGCGGCGCCCGATCACTTCCTGCCTTTTGTACCTGCTGTGGGTCACACCCCTTGTGCGTCCTCAGCCTATCGCTGTCTGTCTCTTGGTATATAGCTCAGCAGCTCCCTTCTATCCCTGCCTGAGCATATGTGTTTCTTTCAGTGTGTGCTTGCACTCTGAAGGTGCCAGGTCCGTTCCTGTTTCCCTGTCCGCCTTTCCTGGAGGCTTATTTCCAGGCCTGTCTGAACTAAGTCCTGTATGTTTCCTGCTTTGCGGTATCAGCTCCCGTGTCTGAACTGAGTCCTGTATGTCTCCTGCTTTTCGGTATTAGTTGCCGAGTCTGAACTGAGTCCTTTCTGTGTTCTCTAGTCTGTCCTGTCTGAACACGCTCCTTGCCTGTTCGTTCCGCCTCTCTGGGGGCAGTATTCCCAGACCCGCTCCTGTATCCCGCTGCAGTGTCGGTCTCCTCCGTACATTCAGTTCCAGTCTGAACTCTCTCCTATCCTTTACCTGTTTTGCCTCTATGCCCGTTCCCTTCCTTTTTCTGCAGAGTCTGAACTCGTACCTATCTCCTGCCTGTTGTCTCTGTACTCCCGTTTGTGAGTTTGTGGTCCACTCGCTACTTCACTGCAAGTACCCTGTGGGTGTCTGGCTCTGTCTTTCCCTTCCTGTCTGTTCAGTGTGAACAGAGCCCTGTCCTCCCTGCACAGTCTTCTGCACTCTAGTTGTGCTTGCCTGTACCCCTCTGCCTGTATTGTTCCTGAATCCCGGTGTGTACTGGGTCCTATCCCGCCTGTGTTCCTACTTGCTAGTGCCTCCCTGTCTGCACTCTAGCTGTGCTTACCTTTAACCCCGGCCTGCATACCCGCCTGTCTGCATACCCGCCTGTCTGCATACCCGCCTGTCTGCATATCCGCCTGCCTGCATACCCGCCTGCCTGCATACCAGTCTGTGTGCCAGTCTACCAGTCTGTTCCTGTATTCCCCTGTGTGGGTCAACAGCCGTGTCCGGGGTCTGTCCTGGAGTAGCACCTGGTCCCTCTGCTCGGTTCCTCCTTGGTGCTCTGGCGTCGTATGCCGTCGTGCCACCTTGGTCGGATCGGGTAGATACTTAGTTACGCCCCTCCAGGCATTCACTCTCCGGCACGGTCCAGTGGAATCACTACCAATCTCACGCACACGCCGCTTAGCCCGGGCGTGTGCATAACATAAATGCACAAACAGTAATTTCTCCGCATTGCAAGGTGCAATTCTGAAATTTTTTGCTTTTTCCTGCTCCTCGTAGCATGATAAAGAAGATTCAAAGAGAGTGAGATGCCAGCTCTTTTCATTCAGTCAGTAGCTTCAAACATTTCTGGACGTTTTTCAATGGCAAAAATCAATGAATATTGTAAATGCACAAACAGTAATTTCTCCGCATTGCAAGGTGCAATTCTGAAATTTTTTGCTTTTTCCTGCTCCTCTTAGCATGATAAAGAAGATTCAAAGAGAGTGAGATGCCAGCTCTTTTCATTCAGTCAGTAGCTTCAAACATTTCTGGACGTTTTTCAATGGCAAAAATCAATGAATATTGTAAATGCACAAACATTGATTTCTCCGCATTGCAAGGTGCAATTCTGAAATTTTTTGCTTTTTCCTGCTCCTCTTAGCATGATAAAGAAGATTCAAAGAGAGTGAGATGCCAGCTCCTTTCATTCAGTCAGTAGCTTCAAACATTTCTGGTATATGAACAACATGATGTTTTTCAATGGCAAAAATCAATGAATAATGTGAATGCACAAACAGTAATTTCTCCGCATTGCAAGGTGCAATTCTGAAATTTTTTGCTTTTTCCTGCTCCTCTTAGCATGATAAAGAAGATTCAAAGAGAGTGAGATGCCAGCTCTTTTCATTCAGTCAGTAGCTTCAAACATTTCTGGACGTTTTTCAATGGCAAAAATCAATGAATATTGTAAATGCACAAACAGTAATTTCTCCGCATTGCAATGTGAAATTCTGAAATTTTTTGCTTTTTCCTGCTCCTCTTAGCATTATAAAGAAGATTCAAAGAGAGTGAGATGCCAGCTCCTTTCATTCCGTCAGTAGCTTCAAACATTTCTGGACGTTTTTCAATGGCAAAAATCAATGAATATTGTAAATGCACAAACAGTAATTTCTCCGCATTGCAAAGAGCAATTCTGAATTTTTTTGCTTTTTCCTGCTCGTCTTAGCATGATAAAGAAGATTCAAAGAGAGTGAGATGCCAGCTCCTTTCATTCAGTCAGTAGCTTCAAACATTTCTGGTATATGAATAACATGATGTTTTTCAATGGCAAAAATCAATGAATAATGTGAATGCACAAACAGTAATTTCTCCGCATTGCAAGGTGCAATTCTGAATTTTTTTGCTTTTTCCTGCTCCTCTTAGCATGATAAAGAAGATTCAAAGAGAGTGAGATGCCAGCTCCTTTCATTCAGTCAGTAGCTTCAAACGTTTCTGGACTTTTTTCAATGGCAAAAATCAATGAATATTGTAAATGCACAAACAGTAATTTCTCCGCATTGCAAGGTGCAATTCTGAAATTTTTTGCTTTTTCCTGCTCCTCTTAGCATGATTAAGAAGATTCAAAGAGAGTGAGATGCCAGCTCTTTTCATTCAGTTAGTAGCTTCAAACATTTCTGAACGTTTTTCAATGGCAAAAATCAATGAATATTGTAAATGCACAAACAGTAATTTCTCCGCATTGCAAGGTGCAATTCTGAAATTTTTTGCTTTTTCCTGCTCCTCTTAGCATGATAAAGAAGATTCAAAGAGAGTGAGATGCCAGCTCTTTTCATTCAGTCAGTAGCTTCAAACATTTCTGGTATTTGAATAACATGATGTTTTTCAATGGCAAAAATCAATGAATAATGTGAATGCACAAACAGTAATTTCTCCGCATTGCAAGGTGCAATTCTGAAATTTTTTGCTTTTTCCTGCTCCTCTTAGCATGATAAAGAAGATTCAAAGAGAGTGAGATGCCAGCTCCTTTCATTCAGTCAGTAGCTTCAAACATTTCTGGTATATGAACAACATGATGTTTTTCAAAGGCAAAAATCAATGAATAATGTGAATGCACAAAGAGTAATTTCTCCGCATTCCAAGGTGCAATTCTGAAATTTTTTGCTTTTTCCTGCTCCTCTTAGCATGATAAAGAAGATTCAAAGAGAGTGAGATGCCAGCTCCTTTCATTCAGTCCGTAGCTTCAAACATTTCTGGACGTTTTTCAATGGCAAAAATCAATGAATATTGGAAATGCACAAACATTGATTTCTCCGCATTGCAAGGTGCAATTCTGAAATTTTTTGCTTTTTCCTGCTACTCTTAGCATGATAAAGAAGATTCAAAGAGAGTGAGATGCCAGCTCTTTTCATTCAGTCAGTAGCTTCAAACATTTCTGGTATATGAATAACATGATGTTTTTCAATGGCAAAAATCAATGAATAATGTGAATGCACAAACAGTAATTTCTCCGCATTGCAAGGTGCAATTCTGAAATTTTTTGCTTTTTCCTGCTCCTCTTAGCATGATAAAGAAGATTCAAAGAGAGTGAGATGCCAGCTCCTTTCATTCAGTCAGTAGCTTCAAACATTTCTGGACGTTTCTCAATGGCAAAAATCAATGAATATTGTAAATGCACAGACATTGATTTCTCCGCATTGCAAAGTGCAATTCTGAAATTTTTTGCTTTTTCCTGCTCCTCTTAGCATGATAAAGAAGATTCAAAGAGAGTGAAATTCCAGCTCCTTTCATTCAGTCAGTAGCTTCAAACATTTCTGGTATATGAACAACATGATGTTTTTCAATGGCAAAAATCAATGAATAATGAGAATGCACAAACAATAATTTCTCCGCATTGCAAGGTGCAATTCTGAAATTTTTTGCCTTTTCCTGCTCCTCTTAGCATGATAAAGAAGATTCAAAGAGACTGAGATGCCAGCTCCTTTCATTCAGTCAGTAGCTTCAAACATTTCTGGACGTTTTTCAATGGCAAAAATCAATGAATATTGTAAATGCACAAACAGTAATTTCTCCGCATTGCAAGGTGCAATTCTGAAATTTTTTACTTTTTCCTGCTCCTCTTAGCATGATAAAGAAGATTCAAAGAGAGTGAGATGCCAGCTCCTTTCATTCAGTCAGTAGCTTCAAACATTTCTGGTATATGAACAACATGATGTTTTTCAATGGTAAAAATCAATGAATAATGTGAATGCACAAACAGTAATTTCTCCGCATTCAAAGGTGCAATTCTGAAATTTTTTTCTTTTTCCTGCTCCTCTTAACATAATAAAGAAGATTCAAAGAGAGTGAGATGCCAGCTCCTTTCATTCAGTCAATAGCTTCAAACATTTCTGGACGTTTTTCAATGGCAAAAATCAATGAATATTGTAAATGCACAAACAGTAATTTCTCCGCATTGCAAGGTGTAATTCTGAAATTTTTTGCTTTTTCCTGCTCCACTTAGCATGATAAAGAAGATTCAAAGAGAGTGAGATGCCAGCTCCTTTCATTCAGTCAGTAGCTTCAAACATTTCTGGACGTTTTTCAATGGCAAAAATCAATGAATATTGTAAATGCACAAACAGTAATTTCTCCGCATTGCAAGGTGCAATTCTGAAATTTTTTGCTTTTTCCTGCTCCTCTTAGCATGATAAAGAAGATTCAAAGAGAGTGAGATGCCAGATCTCTTCATTCAGTCAGTAGCTTCAAACATTTCTGGTATATGAATAACATGATGTTTTTCAATGGCAAAAATCAATGAAAAATGTGAATGCACAAACAGTAATTTCTCCGCATTTCAAGGTGCAATTCTGAAATTTTTTGCTTTTTCCTGCTCCTCTTAGCATGATAAAAAAGATTCAAAGAGAGTGAGATGCCAGCTCCTTTCATTCAGTCAGTAGCTTCAAACATTTCTGGTATATGAACAACATGATGTTTTTCAATGGCAAAAATCAATGAATAATGTGAATGCACAAACAGTAATTTCTCCGCATTGCAAGGTGCAATTCTGAAATGTTTTGCTTTTTCCTGCTCCTCTTAGCATGGTAAAGAAGATTCAAAGAGAGTGAGATGCCAGCTCCTTTCATTCAGTCAGTAGCTTCAAACATTTCTGGACGTTTTTCAATGGCAAAAATCAATGAATATTGTAAATGCACAAACAGTAATTTCTCCGCATTGCAAGGTGCAATTCTGAAATTTTTTGCTTTTTCCTGCTCCTCTTAGCATGACAAAGAAGATTCAAAGAGAGTGAGATGCCAGCTCCTTTCATTCAGTCAGTAGCTTCAAACATTTCTGGACGTTTTTCAATGGCAAAAATCAATGAATATTGTAAATGCACAAACAGTAATTTCTCCGCATTGCAAGGTGCAATTCTGAAATTTTTTGCTTTTTCCTGCTCCTCTTAGCATGATAAAGAAGATTCAAAGAGAGTGAGATGCCAGCTCCTTTCATTCAGTCAGTAGCTTCAAACATTTCTGGACGTTTTTCAATGGCAAAAATCAATGAATAATGTGAATGCACAAACAGTAATTTCTCCGCATTGCAAGGTGCAATTCTGAAATTTTTTGCTTTTTCCTGCTCCTCTTAGCATGACAAAGAAGATTCAAAGAGAGTGAGATGCCAGCTCCTTTCATTCAGTCAGTAGCTTCAAACATTTCTGGACGTTTTTCAATGGCAAAAATCAATGAATATTGTAAATGCACAAACAGTAATTTCTTCGCATTGCAAGGTGCAATTCTGAAATTTTTTGCTTTTTCCTGCTCCTCTTAGCATGATAAAGAAGATTCAAAGAGAGTGAGATGCCAGATCTTTTCATTCAGTCAGTAGCTTCAAACATTTCTGGTATATGAATAACATGATGTTTTTCAATGGCAAAAATCAATGAATAATGTGAATGCACAAACAGTAATTTCTCCGCATTGCAAGGTGCAATTCTGAAATTTTTTGCTTTTTCCTGCTCCTCTTAGCATGATAAAGAAGATTCAAAGAGAGTGAGATGCCAGCTCCTTTCATTCAGTCAGTAGCTTCAAACATTTCTTGTATATGAACAACATGATGTTTTTCAATGGCAAAAATCAATGAATAATGTGAATGCACAAAGAGTAATTTCTCCGCATTGCAAGGTGCAATTCTGAAATGTTTTGCTTTTTCCTGCTCCTCTTAGCATGGTAAAGAAGATTCAAAGAGAGTGAGATGCCAGCTCCTTTCATTCAGTCAGTAGCTTCAAACATTTCTGGACGTTTTTCAATGGCAAAAATCAATGAATATTGTAAATGCACAAACACTAATTTCTCCGCATTGCAAGGTGCAATTCTGAAATTTTTTGCTTTTTCCTGCTCCTCTTAGCATGATAAAGAAGATTCAAAGAGAGTGAGATGACAGCTCTTTTCATTCAGTCAGTAGCTTCAAACATTTCTGGACGTTTTTCAATGGCAAAAATCAATGAATATTGTAAATGCACAAACAGTAATTTCTCCACATTGCAAGGTGCAATTCTGAAATTTTTTGCTTTTTCCTGCTCCTCTTAGCATGATAAAGAAGATTCAAAGATAGTGAGATGCCAGCTCCTTTCATTCAGTCAGTAGCTTCAAACATTTCTGGTATATGAACAACATGATGTTTTTCAATGGTAAAAATCAATGAATAATGTGAATGCACAAACAGTAATTTCTCCGCATTCCAAGATGCAATTCTGAAATTTTTTTCTTTTTCCTGCTCCTCTTAGCATGATAAAGAAGATTCAAAGAGAGTGAGATGCCAGCTCCTTTCATTCAGTCAGTAGCTTCAAACATTTCTGGACGTTTCTCAATGGCAAAAATGAATGAATATTGTAAATGCACAAACATTGATTTCTCCGCATTGCAAGGTGCAATTCTGAAATTTTTTGCTTTTTCCTGCTCCTCTTAGCATGATAAAGAAGATTCAAAGAGAGTGAAATTCCAGCTCCTTTCATTCAGTCAGTAGCTTCAAACATTTCTGGTATATGAACAACATGATGTTTTTCAATGGCAAAAATCAATGAATAATGAGAATGCACAAACAATAATTTCTCCGCATTGCAAGGTGCAATTCTGAAATTTTTTGCTTTTTCCTGCTCCTCTTAGCATGATAAAGAAGATTCGAAGAGAGTGAGATGCCAGCTCCTTTCATTCAGTCAGTAGCTTCAAACATTTCTGGACGTTTTTCAATGGCAAAAATCAATGAATATTGTAAATGCACAAACAGTAATTTCTCCGCATTGCAAGGTGCAATTCTGAAATTTTTTGATTTTTCCTGCTCCTCTTAGCATGATAAAAAAGATTCAAAGAGAGTGAGATGCCAGCTCCTTTCATTCAGTCAGTAGCTTCAAACATTTCTGGTATATGAACAACATGATGTTTTTCAATGGTAAAAATCAATGAATAATGTGAATGCACAAACAGTAATTTCTCCGCATTCCAAGATGCAATTCTGAAATTTTTTTCTTTTTCCTGCTCCTCTTAGCATGATAAAGAAGATTCAAAGAGAGTGAGATGCCAGCTCCTTTCATTCAGTCAGTAGCTTCAAACATTTCTGGACGTTTTTCAATGGCAAAAATCAATGAATAATGTGAATGCACAAACAGTAATTTCTCCGCATTGCAAGGTGCAATTCTGAAATTTTTTGCTTTTTCCTGCTCCTCTTAGCATGACAAAGATGATTCAAAGAGAGTGAGATGCCAGCTCCTTTCATTCAGTCAGTAGCTTCAAACATTTCTGGACGTTTTTCAATGGCAAAAATCAATGAATATTGTAAATGCACAAACAGTAATTTCTTCGCATTGCAAGGTGCAATTCTGAAATTTTTTGCTTTTTCCTGCTCCTCTAAGCATGATAAAGAAGATTCAAAGAGAGTGAGATGCCAGATCTTTTCATTCAGTCAGTAGCTTCAAACATTTCTGGTATATGAATAACATGATGTTTTTCAATGGCAAAAATCAATGAATAATGTGAATGCACAAACAGTAATTTCTCCGCATTGCAAGGTGCAATTCTGAAATTTTTTGCTTTTTCCTGCTCCTCTTAGCATGATAAAGAAGATTCAAAGAGAGTGAGATGCCAGCTCCTTTCATTCAGTCAGTAGCTTCAAACATTTCTTGTATATGAACAACATGATGTTTTTCAATGGCAAAAATCAATGAATAATGTGAATGCACAAACAGTAATTTCTCCGCATTGCAAGGTGCAATTCTGAAATGTTTTGCTTTTTCCTGCTCCTCTTAGCATGGTAAAGAAGATTCAAAGAGAGTGAGATGCCAGCTCCTTTCATTCAGTCAGTAGCTTCAAACATTTCTGGACGTTTTTCAATGGCAAAAATCAATGAATATTGTAAATGCACAAACACTAATTTCTCCGCATTGCAAGGTGCAATTCTGAAATTTTTTGCTTTTTCCTGCTCCTCTTAGCATGATAAAGAAGATTCAAAGAGAGTGAGATGACAGCTCTTTTCATTCAGTCAGTAGCTTCAAACATTTCTGGATGTTTTTCAATGGCAAAAATCAATGAATATTGTAAATGCACAAACAGTAATTTCTCCGCATTGCAAGGTGCAATTCTGAAATTTTTTGCTTTTTCCTGCTCCTCCTAGCATGATAAAGAAGATTCAAAGAGAGTGAGATGCCAGCTCCTTTCATTCAGTCAGTAGCTTCAAACATTTCTGGTATATGAACAACATGATGTTTTTCAATGGTAAAAATCAATGAATAATGTGAATGCACAAACAGTAATTTCTCCGCATTCCAAGATGCAATTCTGAAATTTTTTTCTTTTTCCTGCTCCTCTTAGCATGATAAAGAAGATTCAAAGAGAGTGAGATGCCAGCTCCTTTCATTCAGTCAGTAGCTTCAAAAATTTCTGGACGTTTTTCAATGGCAAAAATCAATGAATAATGTGAATGCACAAACAGTAATTTCTCCGCATTGCAAGGTGCAATTCTGAAATTTTTTGCTTTTTCCTGCTCCTCTTAGCATGACAAAGAAGATTCAAAGAGAGTGAGATGCCAGCTCCTTTCATTCAGTCAGTAGCTTCAAACATTTCTGGACGTTTTTCAATGGCAAAAATCAATGAATATTGTAAATGCACAAACAGTAATTTCTCCGCATTGCAAGGTGCAATTCTGAAATTTTTTGCTTTTTCCTGCTCCTCTTAGCATGATAAAGAAGATTCAAAGAGAGTGAGATGCCAGCTCTTTTCATTCAGTCAGTAGCTTCAAACATTTATGTTATATAAATAACATGATGTTTTTCAATAGGAAAAATCAATGAATAATGTGAATGCATAAACAGTAATTTCTCCGCATTGCAAGGTGCAATTCTGAAATTTTTTGTTTTTTCCTGCTCCTCTTAGCATGATAAAGAAGATTCAAAGAGAGTGAGATGCCAGCTCCTTTCATTCAGTCAGTAGCTTCAAACATTTCTGGACGTTTTTCAATGGCAAAAATCAATGAATATTGTAAATGCACAAACAGTAATTTCTTCGCATTGCAAGGTGCAATTCTGAAATTTTTTGCTTTTTCCTGCTCCTCTTAGCATGATAAAGAAGATTCAAAGAGAGTGAGATGCCAGATCTTTTCATTCAGTCAGTAGCTTCAAACATTTCTGGTATATGAATAACATGATGTTTTTCAATGGCAAAAATCAATGAATAATGTGAATGCACAAACAGTAATTTCTCCGCATAGCAAGGTGCAATTCTGAAATTTTTTGCTTTTTCCTGCTCCTCTTAGCATGATAAAGAAGATTCAAAGAGAGTGAGATGCCAGCTCCTTTCATTCAGTCAGTAGCTTCAAACATTTCTTGTATATGAACAACATGATGTTTTTCAATGGCAAAAATCAATGAATAATGTGAATGCACAAACAGTAATTTCTCCGCATTGCAAGGTGCAATTCTGAAATGTTTTGCTTTTTCCTGCTCCACTTAGCATGGTAAAGAAGATTCAAAGAGAGTGAGATGCCAGCTCCTTTCATTCAGTCAGTAGCTTCAAACATTTCTGGACGTTTTTCAATGGCAAAAATCAATGAATATTGTAAATGCACAAACACTAATTTCTCCGCATTGCAAGGTGCAATTCTGAAATTTTTTGCTTTTTCCTGCTCCTCTTAGCATGATAAAGAAGATTCAAAGAGAGTGAGATGCCAGCTCTTTTCATTCAGTCAGTAGCTTCAAACATTTCTTGTATATGAATAACATGATGTTTTTCAATGGCAAAAATCAATGAATAATGTGAATGCACAAACAGTAATTTCTCCTCATTGCAAGGTGCAATTCTGAAATTTTTTGCTTTTTCCTGCTCCTCTTAGCATGATAAAGAAGATTCAAAGAGAGTGAGATGCCAGCTCCTTTCATTCAGTCAGTAGCTTCAAACATTTCTGGTATATGAACAACATGATGTTTTTCAATGGCAAAAATCAATGAATAATGTGAA
The DNA here is from genome assembly GCF_046119375.1 of Phyllobates terribilis. Classification (NCBI taxonomy): domain Eukaryota; kingdom Metazoa; phylum Chordata; class Amphibia; order Anura; family Dendrobatidae; genus Phyllobates; species Phyllobates terribilis. Next base: position 9,168,180 of record NW_027362792.1, read on the forward strand.
TGCACAAACAGTAATTTCTCCGCATTGCAAGGTGCAATTCTGAAATTTTTTGCTTTTTCCTGCTCCTCTTAGCATGATAAAGAAGATTCAAAGAGAGTGAGATGCCAGCTCTTTTCATTCAGTCAGTAGCTTCAAACATTTCTGGACGTTTTTCAATGGCAAAAATCAATGAATATTGTAAATGCACAAACATTGATTTCTCCGCATTGCAAGGTGCAATTCTGAAATTTTTTGCTTTTTCCTGCTCCTCTTAGCATGATAAAGAAGATTCAAAGAGAGTGAGATGCCAGCTCTTTTCATTCAGTCAGTAGCTTCAAACATTTATGGTATATAAATAACATGATGTTTTTCAATAGGAAAAATCAATGAATAATGTGAATGCATAAACAGTAATTTCTCCTCATTGCAAGGTGCAATTCTGAAATTTTTTGTTTTTTCCTGCTCCTCTTAGCATGATAAAGAAGATTCAGAGAGAGTGAGATGCCAGCTCCTTTCATTCAGTCAGTAGCTTCAAACATTTCTGGACGTTTTTCAATGGCAAAAATCAATGAATATTGTAAATGCACAAACAGTAATTTCTTCGCATTGCAAGGTGCAATTCTGAAATTTTTTGCTTTTTCCTGCTCCTCTTAGCATGATAAAGAAGATTCAAAGAGAGTGAGATGCCAGATCTTTTCATTCAGTCAGTTGTTAGAACCTTGCTGTTAGGTTTTTTTTCCTTTGCTGGTCACATGACCTTGTTGGCCTATTTAATCCTGCTCCGCCCTTCTGGCTTTGCTGGACTTCATTGTATATCTACTTTCTAGCTAGCCTGTGCTCTGTATTTTACTCTGTTAGTTTGCTTGGTCTACGGACCTCTATGTTCTATCTATTTTGTTTGTTCTTCTGTCTGCTACTATTTCTGTTAGGAGGTGTCCCATATTCCTCCCAGTCCTTAGTACTTGTAGGGATTCCCTCCCCACATCTATAGGTCTCCGTACAGACTAGATTAGGACTTTAGCAGGTCTGATCGCAGGATCAGGTTCCCTGTTACATCGTAGGGATTCAGCTGAGTCTTATAGTAGGGACAGATCTCCTCTCTTTCCTTAGCTCTGGTAGCAGAACATAACAGTAAGTCCAGCCTGCAAATTCTCTAAGGAAAGATTTTTTTTGTTCCATCATGGTGTCGGTTCAGGATTTGGCTAAACACCTGCAGGGACTCTCTCTGGAAGTGGCCGAGCTCCGTCAGCACGTGAGTAACTGTCCTGGAGCACATTTCTTGGAGCCTAAGGTATGTTTGCCGGATTTATTTTTTGGTGAACATCGAGAATTTTTTTCATTTAAAAATGCTTGCTTATTGTATTTTCGTTTGAGACCCAAGTCCTCTGGGGATGAATCCCAGCGCGTAGGGTTCATAATGTCACTTTTGCGCAAAGAGCCTCAGGAGTGGGCCTTTTCTTTGCAACCTAGTGATACATGCTTCAGATCAGTGGATAGTTTTTTTTCTGCTTTAGGACTATTATATGATGATCCTGACCATGTCGCATCTGCTGAGACTGAGTTGAGACGTTTAAAACAAGGATCAAGTAATGTAGAAAAATATTGTACACATTTTCGTCGTTGGTCCACTCAAACAGGGTGGAACGATTCTGCTCTGAAAAGTCTATTTCTTGCTGGGCTCAGTGAAAGGGTTAAAGACCTGCTAATTGCTTATCCTACACCTGAGGATTTGCAACAGGCTATGCAATTAGCTATACGGGTGGATAGGAGACTGCGTGCTAGGGTTAATGAGAGCAAATCCTCTGCTATGTCAGTTTCTGGTTATGATAATGTGTGTACTAACAGTGATGAACCGATGGAGATTGGATCGGTGGCACCTCGCTCTCAAGAAAAAGATCGTCGTTTTTCAGAAGGCTTGTGTTTCTATTGCGGGAAATCTGGTCATTTGATTAAAGGCTGTGAGCTTCGTATAAAGAAAGAAAAAAAAATGGTCAGTCACGCCCGTATTGCCTGTTTAAATTCCAAGGGTATATTTTTAGCTGCTTCCACGATTGCTCAGGAAAAATTAATGGAATTTCGGGTGTTTGTTGATTGCGGGTCTACATTGAATGTAATTGATGGGGGATTCGTGGAAAAACTCAATTTAAAACCTGAACCTTTATCATCCCCCATTGCTGTGGTTTCTGTGGATGGCTCCCCTTTGAAGAATATTACTCTCAAGGTCAGTGAATTTCCTCTCACTATTAATGGTGTTCACCATGAGAAATTGGATTTGGTAGTGTTGAATAACTTGCCTTCTCCAGTAATATTGGGTTTGCCCTGGTTAAAATTTCACAATCCTGTACTGGATTGGTCTACCAGTGAAATTAAATCCTGGAGCCATAAATGTTATGACAAGTGTTGTAACGGGCGTATTGCAGCTTTGGATAGGGGAGAATTGCCTGTTCCTATTCAGGATTTTTGGAGAGTTTTTTCTGAGAAGGAATCGCAGGTTTTGCCTCCCCATAGAGACTATGATTGTTCTATTGAATTTGTCCCTGGAGCGACTCTTCCTAAAAGTCATTTATTTAACCTTACTATTCCTGAGAGGAAGGCTTTGGAGGAATACATACAGACAAGCTTGGCCGCCGGTCACATTAGGCCCTCTAAGTCTCCTGTGGCGGTTGGATTTTTTTTTGTAAAAAAAAAGGACGGCGGTTTACGTCCTTGTCTGGATTTCCGTGAGATTAAGAAAATTACGGTACGCAATCCTTACCCACTGCCATTGATTCCTGATCTGTTTAACCAGTTATTGGGGGCCAAGTGGTTCTCTAAAATTGACCTTAAGGGGGCATACAATCTGTTGCGCATGAAGGAGGGTGATGAATGGAAGACTGCTTTTAACACTCCTGTGGGTCATTTTGAGAATCTGGTTATGCCTTTTGGTCTTACTAATGCTCCTGCATTTTTTCAGAATCTTATTAATGACATCCTTAGACCTTTGATTGGTAAAAATGTGGTTGTGTATTTGGATGACATTTTGATTTATTCGCCAGATCTGGAGTCTCATTGGCGGAGCGTGCGTGAGGTATTACAGTTATTAATGGACAATTCGCTTTTTGCTAAGCTGGAGAAATGTGAGTTCGCTGTACAGAGAATTAGTTTTTTGGGCTACATTATCTCCAGCAAAGGTTTTGAGATGGATCCGGTTAAGGTTCAGGCTGTGCAGGAATGGCCTAGGCCTATTGGTTTGAAATCGATACAGAGGTTTTTGGGTTTCGCCAATTACTATAGAAAATTCATAAAAAATTTTTCTAGTATTGTCAAACCTCTGACTGATCTCACCAGGAAAGGTGCTGATGCGGTTCAGTGGTCTTCTGAGGCCATTGAAGCTTTTGTGTATCTCAAGGAGAGGTTCACCTCTGCTCCCATCCTTAAGCAGCCTGATGTTACTAGGCCATTTTTGGTTGAGGTTGATGCTTCCTCTGTGGGGGTTGGCGCAGTATTGTCTCAGGATAACGGGGATGGATTACATCCTTGTGCCTTTTTTTCCAAAAAATTTTCGGAGACTGAATTGAATTACGATATTGGTAATCGGGAATTATTGGCTATTAAACTCGCATTTGAACACTGGCGCCACTTCTTGGAAGGTGCGGAATTTCCCGTTCAGGTTCTTACGGATCATAAAAATCTGATATATCTTGATGCTGCCAAGCGCCTGAATGCCCGTCAGGCTAGGTGGGCACTGTTTTTCTCGCGGTTTAATTTCTCCGTTACTTACATCCCTGGTACTAAGAATGTTAAGGCGGATGCCTTGTCTCGCAGTTTTTCTCCCATAGTCGGTGCTGAGAAAGAGGAAAACATTTTACAAGAAGGTGTTGTGATAGCTGCTTTAGACTCCGTTTTGGAAGATGAGATTCTTAAAGCTCAGGAGAATGCCCCATCTAACACTCCTCATGGGAGTTTGTTTGTGCCTGGGACCTTTAGGAGAGATTTGTTTGTTGAGTGTCACGAATCTCGGTTGGCAGGTCATCCCGGAATCTCTGAGACCAAGAGACTGGTGGGTCGCAGTTTTTGGTGGCCTGGATGGCAGAAGGAAGTCATTAAGTGGGTGCGCCAATGTACTATATGTGCTAGATCCAAGTCCTCACATACTCCTGCTGCGGGGTTGCTTTGTCCTTTGGAGGTCCCCAGTGCTCCTTGGACACATTTGGCTATGGACTTTATAACTGACCTTCCCCCCTCTGAGGGTTTTACTGTCATCTGGGTGGTCGTGGACCGTTTTAGCAAGATGTGTCACTTGGTTCCCTTCGTCAAACTGCCCTGCGCTAAAACTCTCGCTAAGGCCTTTGTCAAGGAAATTGTCAGACTTCATGGCGTTCCTACTGACATTGTTTCTGATAGGGGTCCTCAGTTCGTGGCTCGTTTTTGGCGTGCCTTTTGTGACAGGTTGGGAATTCATTTGTCGTTTTCGTCCGGATACCATCCTGAATCTAATGGCCAGACAGAAAGGAAAAACCAGGATGTTGAGCAGTTCTTGCGTTGTTTTGTGGCAGACAATCAAGAGGGGTGGTCTGAGTTTCTGCCACTTGCCGAATTTGCTCTGAACAATCATACATCTTCTTCTGCTGGTTGTTCGCCTTTTTTTTGTTGTTCTGGGAGACATCCGTCGTTTGGGTCGTTCTCCAAGTTGGGATCTGCCGTGCCTGAGGAGGAGAATTTTTCCGGTGATTTGGAAAGAGTTTGGACGGATGTGCGTGGTAATCTTCAGGAGGCCAACAGAAAATCTAAAGACTACTTTGATAGGAAACGACAGGAGGTTTTGTTCGCTGTTGGTGACATGGTTTGGTTGTCCTCTAGGAATCTGCGGTTGAGGATTCCTTCTAAGAAATTGGGTCCCAAGTTTGTAGGGCCCTTTAAGGTGCTTCAGGTTGTCAACCAATCTGCTGTTAGGTTGGAGGTTCCTACCTCCTGGAGAATTAATCCGGTCTTTCATGTCTCTCTGTTAAAAAAAGCTGTCGTGTCGGATGGTGACGCCTCTGCCTCTGTTCCTCCGGTGGTGGAGGACGGGGAATATGAAATTTCTCGCATCCTTGACTCTAGACGGTACAGAGGTAGTTTGCAGTATCTTGTGGCCTGGAAAGGTTTCGGACCCGAGGATAACTCTTGGGTGAGGTCAGATGATGTTTCCGCTTCCAGACTTATCAGAGCGTTTCACAGGAGATTTCCTGATAAGCCTGGTCCTAGGGGATCCGGAGGATCCTCTTAGAAGGGGGGGTACTGTTAGAACCTTGCTGTTAGGTTTTTTTTCCTTTGCTGGTCACATGACCTTGTTGGCCTATTTAATCCTGCTCCGCCCTTCTGGCTTTGCTGGACTTCATTGTATATCTACTTTCTAGCTAGCCTGTGCTCTGTATTTTACTCTGTTAGTTTGCTTGGTCTACGGACCTCTATGTTCTATCTATTTTGTTTGTTCTTCTGTCTGCTACTATTTCTGTTAGGAGGTGTCCCATATTCCTCCCAGTCCTTAGTACTTGTAGGGATTCCCTCCCCACATCTATAGGTCTCCGTACAGACTAGATTAGGACTTTAGCAGGTCTGATCGCAGGATCAGGTTCCCTGTTACATCGTAGGGATTCAGCTGAGTCTTATAGTAGGGACAGATCTCCTCTCTTTCCTTAGCTCTGGTAGCAGAACATAACATCAGTAGCTTCAAACATTTCTGGTATATGAATAACATGATGTTTTTCAATGGCAAAAATCAATGAATAATGTGAATGCACAAACAGTAATTTCTCCGCATTGCAAGGTGCAATTCTGAAATTTTTTGCTTTTTCCTGCTCCTCTTAGCATGATAAAGAAGATTCAAAGAGAGTGAGATGCCAGCTCCTTTCATTCAGTCAGTAGCTTCAAACATTTCTTGTATATGAACAACATGATGTTTTTCAATGGCAAAAATCAATGAATAATGTGAATGCACAAACAGTAATTTCTCCGCATTGCAAGGTGCAATTCTGAAATGTTTTGCTTTTTCCTGCTCCTCTTAGCATGGTAAAGAAGATTCAAAGAGAGTGAGATGCCAGCTCCTTTCATTCAGTCAGTAGCTTCAAACATTTCTGGACGTTTTTCAATGGCAAAAATCAATGAATATTGTAAATGCACAAACACTAATTTCTCCGCATTGCAAGGTGCAATTCTGAAATTTTTTGCTTTTTCCTGCTCCTCTTAGCATGATAAAGAAGATTCAAAGAGAGTGAGATGACAGCTCTTTTCATTCAGTCAGTAGCTTCAAACATTTCTGGATGTTTTTCAATGGCAAAAATCAATGAATATTGTAAATGCACAAACAGTAATTTCTCCGCATTGCAAGGTGCAATTCTGAAATTTTTTGCTTTTTCCTGCTCCTCTTAGCATGATAAAGAAGATTCAAAGAGAGTGAGATGCCAGCTCTTTTCATTCAGTCAGTAGCTTCAAACATTTCTTGTATATGAATAACATGATGTTTTTCAATGGCAAAAATCAATGAATAATGTGAATGCACAAACAGTAATTTCTCCTCATTGCAAGGTGCAATTCTGAAATTTTTTGCTTTTTCCTGCTCCTCTTAGCATGATAAAGAAGATTCAAAGAGAGTGAGATGCCAGCTCCTTTCATTCAGTCAGTAGCTTCAAACATTTCTGGTATATGAACAACATGATGTTTTTCAATGGCAAAAATCAATGAATAATGTGAATGCACAAACAGTAATTTCTCCGCATTGCAAGGTGCAATTCTGAAATTTTTTGCTTTTTCCTGCTCCTCTTAGCATGATAAAGAAGATTCAAAGAGAGTGAGATGCCAGCTCTTTTCATTCAGTCAGTAGCTTCAAACATTTCTGGACGTTTTTCAATGGCAAAAATCAATGAATATTGTAAATGCACAAACATTGATTTCTCCGCATTGCAAGGTGCAATTCTGAAATTTTTTGCTTTTTCCTGCTCCTCTTAGCATGATAAAGAAGATTCAAAGAGAGTGAGATGCCAGCTCCTTTCATTCAGTCAGTAGCTTCAAACATTTCTGGTATATGAACAAGATGATGTTTTTCAATGGCAAAAATCAATGAATAATGTGAATGCACAAACAGTAATTTCTCCGCATTGCAAGGTGCAATTCTGAAATTTTTTGCTTTTTCCTGCTCCTCTTAGCATGATAAAGAAGATTCAAAGAGAGTGAGATGCCAGCTCTTTTCATTCAGTCAGTAGCTTCAAACATTTCTGGACGTTTTTCAATGGCAAAAATCAATGAATATTGTAAATGCACAAACAGTAATTTCTCCGCATTGCAAGGTACAATTCTGAAATTTTTTGCTTTTTCCTGCTCCTCTTAGCATGATAAAGAAGATTCAAAGAGAGTGAGATGCCAGCTCCTTTCATTCCGTCAGTAGCTTCAAACATTTCTGGACGTTTTTCAATGGCAAAAATCAATGAATATTGTAAATGCACAAACAGTAATTTCTCCGCATTGCAAGGAGCAATTCTGAATTTTCTTGCTTTTTCCTGCTCGTCTTAGCATGATAAAGAAGATTCAAAGAGAGTGAGATGCCAGCTCCTTTCATTCAGTCAGTAGCTTCAAACATCTCTGGTATATGAATAACATGATGTTTTTCAATGGCAAAAATCAATGAACAATGTGAATGCACAAACAGTAATTTCTCCGCATTGCAAGGTGCAATTCTGAAATTTTTTGCTTTTTCCTGCTCCTCTTAGCATGATAAAGAAGATTCAAAGAGAGTGAGATGCCAGCTCCTTTCATTCAGTCAGTAGCTTCAAACATTTCTGGACTTTTTTCAATGGCAAAAATCAATGAATATTGTAAATGCACAAACAGTAATTTCTCGGCATTGCAAAGTGCAATTCTGAAATTTTTTGCTTTTTCCTGCTCCTCTTAGCTTGATAAAGAAGATTCAAAGAGAGTGAGATGCCAGCTCTTTTCATTCAGTCAGTAGCTTCAAACATTTCTGGTATATAAATAACATGATGTTTTTCAATGGCAAAAATCAATGAATAATGAGAATGCACAAACAGTAATTTCTCCGCATTGCAAGGTGAAATTCTGAAATTTTTTGCTTTTTCCTGCTCCTCTTAGCATGATAAAGAAGATTCAAAGAGAGTGAGATGCCAGCTCCTTTCATTCAGTCAGTAGCTTCAAACATTTCTGGACGTTTTTCAATGGCAAAAATCAATGAATATTGTAAATGCACAAACAGTAATTTCTCCGCATTGCAAGGTGCAATTCTGAAATTTTTTGCTTTTTCCTGCTCCTCTTAGCATGATAAAGAAGATTCAAAGAGAGTGAGATGCCAGCTCTTTTCATTCAGTCAGTAGCTTCAAACATTTCTGGTATATGAATAACATGATGTTTTTCAATGGCAAAAATCAATGAATAATGTGAATGCACAAACAGTAATTTCTCCGCATTGCAAGGTGCAATTCTGAAATTTTTTGCTTTTTCCTGCTCCTCTTAGCATGATAAAGAAGATTCAAAGAGAGTGAGATGCCAGCTCATTTCTTTCAGTCAGTAGCTTCAAACATTTCTGGTATATGAACAACATGATGTTTTTCAATGCCAAAAATCAATGAATAATGTGAATGCACAAACAGTAATTTCTCCGCATTCAAAGGTGCAATTCTGTAATTTTTTGCTTTTTCCTGCTCCTCTTAGCATGATAAAGAAGATTCAAAGAGAGTGAGATGCCAGCTCATTTCATTCAGTCAGTAGCTTCAAACATTTCAGGACGTTTTTCAATGGCAAAAATCAATGAATATTGTAAATGCACAAACAGTAATTTCTCCGCATTGCAAGGAGCAATTCTGAATTTTCTTGCTTTTTCCTGCTCGTCTTAGCATGATAAAGAAGATTCAAAGAGAGTGAGATGCCAGCTCCTTTCATTCAGTCAGTAGCTTCAAACATCTCTGGTATATGAATAACATGATGTTTTTCAATGGCAAAAATCAATGAACAATGTGAATGCACAAACAGTAATTTCTCCGCATTGCAAGGTGCAATTCTGAATTTTTTTGCTTTTTCCTGCTCCTCTTAGCATGATAAAGAAGATTCAAAGAGAGTGAGATGCCAGCTCCTTTCATTCAGTCAGTAGCTTCAAACATTTCTGGACTTTTTTCAATGGCAAAAATCAATGAATATTGTAAATGCACAAACAGTAATTTCTCGGCATTGCAAAGTGCAATTCTGAAATTTTTTGCTTTTTCCTGCTCCTCTTAGCTTGATAAAGAAGATTCAAAGAGAGTGAGATGCCAGCTCTTTTCATTCAGTCAGTAGCTTCAAACATTTCTGGTATATAAATAACATGATGTTTTTCAATGGCAAAAATCAATGAATAATGAGAATGCACAAACAGTAATTTCTCCGCATTGCAAGGTGAAATTCTGAAATTTTTTGCTTTTTCCTGCTCCTCTTAGCATGATAAAGAAGATTCAAAGAGAGTGAGATGCCAGCTCCTTTCATTCAGTCAGTAGCTTCAAACATTTCTGGACGTTTTTCAATGGCAAAAATCAATGAATATTGTAAATGCACAAACAGTAATTTCTCCGCATTGCAAGGTGCAATTCTGAAATTTTTTGCTTTTTCCTGCTCCTCTTAGCATGATAAAGAAGATTCAAAGAGAGTGAGATGCCAGCTCTTTTCATTCAGTCAGTAGCTTCAAACATTTCTGGTATATGAATAACATGATGTTTTTCAATGGCAAAAATCAATGAATAATGTGAATGCACAAACAGTAATTTCTCTGCATTGCAAGGTGCAATTCTGAAATTTTTTGCTTTTTCCTGCTCCTCTTAGCATGATAAAGAAGATTCAAAGAGAGTGAGATGCCAGCTCATTTCTTTCAGTCAGTAGCTTCAAACATTTCTGGTATATGAACAACATGATGTTTTTCAATGGCAAAAATCAATGAATAATGTGAATGCACAAACAGTAATTTCTCCGCATTCAAAGGTGCAATTCTGTAATTTTTTGCTTTTTCCTGCTCCTCTTAGCATGATAAAGAAGATTCAAAGAGAGTGAGATGCCAGCTCATTTCATTCAGTCAGTAGCTTCAAACATTTCAGGACGTTTTTCAATGGCAAAAATCAATGAATATTGTAAATGCACAAACATTGATTTCTCCGCATTGCAAGGTGCAATTCTGAAATGTTTTGCTTTTTCCTGCTCCTCTTAGCATGATAAAGAAGATTCAAAGAGAGTGAGATGCCAGCTCTTTTCATTCAGTCAGTAGCTTCAAACATTTCTGGTATATGAATAACATGATGTTTTTCAATGGCAAAAATCAATGAATAATGTGAATGCACAAACAGTAATTTCTCCGCATTGCAAGGTGCAATTCAAAAATTTTTTGCTTTTTCCTGCTCCTCTTAGCATGATAAAGAAGATTCAAAGAGAGTGAGATGCCAGCTCCTTTCATTCAGTCAGTAGCTTCAAACATTTCTGGTATATGAACAACATGATGTTTTTCAATGGCAAAAATCAATGAATAATGTGAATGCACAATCAGTAATTTCTCCGCATTGCAAGGTGCAATTCTGAATTTTTTTGCTTTTTCCTGCTCCTCTTAGCATGATAAAGAAGATTCAAAGAGAGTGAGATGCCAGCTCTTTTCATTCAGTCAGTAGCTTCAAACATTTCTGGACGTTTTTCAATGGCAAAAATCAATGAATATTGTAAATGCACAAACAGTAATTTCTCCGCATTGCAAGGTGCAATTCTAAAATTTTTTGCTTTTTCCTGCTCCTCTTAGCATGATAAAGAAGATTCAAAGAGCGTGAGATGCCAGCTCCTTTCATTCAGTCAGTAGCTTCAAACATTTCTGGTATATGAATAACATGATGTTTTTCAATGGCAAAAATCAATGAATAATGTGAATGCACAAACAGTAATTTCTCCGCATTGCAAGGTGCAATTCTGAAATTTTTTGCTTTTTCCTGCTCCTCTTAGCATGATAAAGAAGATTCAAAGAGAGTGAGATGCCAGCTCATTTCTTTCAGTCAGTAGCTTCAAACATTTATGGACGTTTTTCACTGACAAAAATCAATGAATATTGTAAATGCACAAACAGTAATTTCTCCGCATTGCAAAGTGCAATTCTGAAATTTTTTGCTTTTTCCTGCTCCTCTTAGCATGATAAAGAAGATTCAAAGAGAGTGAGATGCCAGCTCTTTTCATTCAGTCAGTAGCTTCAAACATTTCTGGTATATAAATAACATGATGTTTTTCAATGGCAAAAATCAATGAATAATGTGAATGCACAAACAGTAATTTCTCCGCATTGCAAGGTGCAATTCTGAATTTTTTTGCTTTTTCCTGCTCCTCTTAGCATGATAAAGAAGATTCAAAGAGAGTGAGATGCCAGCTCCTTTCATTCAGTCAGTAGCTTCAAACATTTCTGGACGTTTTTCAATGGCAAAAATCAATGAATATTGTAAATGCACAAACAGTAATTTCTCCGCATTGCAAGGTGCAATTCTGAAATTTTTTGCTTTTTTCTGCTCCTCTTAGCATGATAAAGAAGATTCAAAGAGCGTGAGATGCCAGCTCCTTTCATTCCGTCAGTAGCTTCAAACATTTCTGGACGTTTTTCAATGGCAAAAATCAATGAATATTGTAAATGCACAAACAGTAATTTCTCCGCATTGCAAGGTGCAATTCTGAATTTTTTTACTTTTTCCTGCTCCTCTTAGCATGATAAAGAAGATTCAAAGAGAGTGAGATGCCAGCTCTTTTCATTCAGTCAGTAGCTTCAAACAATTCTGGATGTTTTTCAATGGCAAAAATCAATGAATATTGTAAATGCACAAACAGTAATTTCTCCGCATTGCAAGGTGCAATTCTGAAATTTTTTGCTTTTTCCTGCTCCGCTTAGCATGGTAAAGAAGATTCAAAGAGCGTGAGATGCCAGCTCCTTTCATTCAGTCAGTAGCTTCAAACATTTCTGGTATATGAATAACATGATGTTTTTCAATGGCAAAAATCAATGAATAATGTGAATGCACAAACAGTAATTTCTCCGCATTGCAAGGTGCAATTCTGAAATTTTTTGCTTTTTCCTGCTCCTCTTAGCATGATAAAAAAGATTCAAAGAGAGTGAGATGCCAGCTCACTTCTTTCAGTCAGTAGCTTCAAACATTTATGGACGTTTTTCAATGGCAAAAATCAATGAATATTGTAAATGCACAAACAGTAATTTCTCCGCATTGCAAAGTGCAATTCTGAAATGTTTTGCTTTTTCCTGCTCCTCTTAGCATGATAAAGAAGATTCAAAGAGAGTGAGATGCCAGCTCTTTTCATTCAGTCAGTAGCTTCAAACATTTCTGGTATTTGAATAACATGATGTTTTTCAATGGCAAAAATCAATGAATAATGTGAATGCACAAACAGTAATTTCTCCGCATTGCAAGGTGCAATTCAGAAATTTTTTGCTTTTTCCTGCTCCTCTTAGCATGATAAAGAAGATTCAAAGAGAGTGAGATGCCAGCTCCTTTCATTCAGTCAGTAGCTTCAAACATTTCTGGTATATGAACAACATGATGTTTTTCAATGGCAAAAATCAATGAATAATGTGAATGCATAAACAGTAATTTCTCCGCATTCCAAGGTGCAATTCTGAAATTTTTTTCTTTTTCCTGCTCCTCTTAGCATGATAAAGAAAATTCATAGAGAGTGAGAGGCCAGCTCCTTTCATTCAGTCAGTAGCTTCAAACATTTCTGGACGTTTCTCAAAGACAAAAATCAATGAATATTGTAAATGCACAAACATTGATTTCTCCGCATTGCAAGGTGCAATTCTGAAATTTTTTGCTTTTTCCTGCTCCTCTTAGCATGATAAAGAAGATTCAAAGAGAGTGAGATGCCAGCTCCTTTCATTCAGTCAGTAGCTTCAAACATTTCTGGACGTTTTTCAATGGCAAAAATCAATGAATGTTGTAAATGCACAAACAGTAATTTCTCCGCATTGCAAGGTGCAATTCTGAAATTTTTTGCTTTTTCCTGCTCCTCTTAGCATGATAAAGAAGATTCAAAGAGCGTGAGATGCCAGCTCGTTTCATTCCGTCAATAGCTTCAAACATTTCTGGACGTTTTTCAATGGCAAAAATCAATGAATATTGTAAATGCACAATCAGTAACTTCTCCGCATTGCAAGGTGCAATTCTGAATTTTTTTGCTTTTTCCTGCTCCTCTTAGCATGATAAAGAAGATTCAAAGAGAGTGAGATGCCAGCTCTTTTCATTCAGTCAGTAGCTTCAAACATTTCTGGACGTTTTTCAATGGCAAAAATCAATGAATATTGTAAATGCACAAACAGTAATTTCTCCGCATTGCAAGGTGCAATTCTAAAATTTTTTGCTTTTTCCTGCTCCTCTTAGCATGATAAAGAAGATTCAAAGAGCGTGAGATGCCAGCTCCTTTCATTCAGTCAGTAGCTTCAAACATTTCTGGTATATGAATAACATGATGTTTTTCAATGGCAAAAATCAATGAATAATGTGAATGCACAAACAGTAATTTCTCCGCATTGCAAGGTGCAATTCTGAAATTTTTTGCTTTTTCCTGCTCCTCTTAGCATGATAAAGAAGATTCAAAGAGAGTGAGATGCCAGCTCATTTCTTTCAGTCAGTAGCTTCAAACATTTATGGACGTTTTTCACTGACAAAAATCAATGAATATTGTAAATGCACAAACAGTAATTTCTCCGCATTGCAAAGTGCAATTCTGAAATTTTTTGCTTTTTCCTGCTCCTCTTAGCATGATAAAGAAGATTCAAAGAGAGTGAGATGCCAGCTCTTTTCATTCAGTCAGTAGCTTCAAACATTTCTGGTATATGAATAACATGATGTTTTTCAATGGCAAAAATCAATGAATAATGTGAATGCACAAACAGTAATTTCTCCGCATTTCAAGGTGCAATTCTGAAATTTTTTGCTTTTTCCTGCTCCTCTTAGCATGATAAAGAAGATTCAAAGAGGGTGAGATGCCAGCTCCTTTCATTCAGTCAGTAGCTTCAAACATTTCTGGACGTTTTTCAATGGCAAAAATCAATGAATATTGTAAATGCACAAACAGTAATTTCTCCGCATTGCAAGGTGCAATTCTGAAATTTTTTGCTTTTTTCTGCTCCTCTTAGCATGATAAAGAAGATTCAAAGAGCGTGAGATGCCAGCTCCTTTCATTCCGTCAGTAGCTTCAAACATTTCTGGACGTTTTTCAATGGCAAAAATCAATGAATATTGTAAATGCACAAACAGTAATTTCTCCGCATTGCAAGGTGCAATTCTGAATTTTTTTACTTTTTCCTGCTCCTCTTAGCATGATAAAGAAGATTCAAAGAGAGTGAGATGCCAGCTCTTTTCATTCAGTCAGTAGCTTCAAACAATTCTGGATGTTTTTCAATGGCAAAAATCAATGAATATTGTAAATGCACAAACAGTAATTTCTCCGCATTGCAAGGTGCAATTCTGAAATTTTTTGCTTTTTCCTGCTCCGCTTAGCATGGTAAAGAAGATTCAAAGAGCGTGAGATGCCAGCTCCTTTCATTCAGTCAGTAGCTTCAAACCTTTCTGGTATATGAATAACATGATGTTTTTCAATGGCAAAAATCAATGAATAATGTGAATGCACAAACAGTAATTTCTCCGCATTGCAAGGTGCAATTCTGAAATTTTTTGCTTTTTCCTGCTCCTCTTAGCATGATAAAAAAGATTCAAAGAGAGTGAGATGCCAGCTCACTTCTTTCAGTCAGTAGCTTCAAACATTTATGGACGTTTTTCAATGGCAAAAATCAATGAATATTGTAAATGCACAAACAGTAATTTCTCCGCATTGCAAAGTGCAATTCTGAAATTTTTTGCTTTTTCCTGCTCCTCTTAGCATGATAAAGAAGATTCAAAGAGAGTGAGATGCCAGCTCTTTTCATTCAGTCAGTAGCTTCAAACATTTCTGGTATATAAATAACATGATGTTTTTCAATGGCAAAAATCAATGAATAATGTGAATGCACAAACAGTAATTTCTCCGCATTGCAAGGTGCAATTCTGAAATTTTTTGCTTTTTCCTGCTCCTCTTAGCATGATAAAGAAGATTCAAAGAGAGTGAGATGCCAGCTCTTTTCATTCAGTCAGTAGCTTCAAACATTTCTGGTATATGAATAACATGATGTTTTTCAATGGCAAAAATCAATGAATAATGTGAATGCACAAACAGTAATTTCTCCGCATTGCAAGGTGCAATTCTGAAATTTTTTGCTTTTTCCTGCTCCTCTTAGCATGATAAAGAAGATTCAAAGAGAGTGAGATGCCAGCTCCTTTCATTCAGTCAGTAGCTTCAAACATTTCTGGACGTTTTTCAAAGGCAAAAATCAATGAATATTGTAAATGCACAAACATTGATTTCTCCGCATTGCAAGGTGCAATTCTGAAATTTTTTGCTTTTTCCTGCTCCTCTTAGCATGATAAAGAAGATTCAAAGAGAGTGAAATGCCAGCTCCTTTCATTCAGTCTGTAGCTTCAAACATTTCTGGTATATGAACAACATGATGTTTTTCAATGGCAAAAATCAATGAATAATGTGAATGCACAAACAGTAATTTCTCCGCATTGCAAGGTGCAATTCTGAAATTTTTTGCCTTTTCCTGCTCCTCTTAGCATGATAAAGAAGATTCAAAGAGAGTGAGATGCCAGCTCTTTTCATTCTGTCAGTAGCTTCAAACATTTCTGGACGTTTTGCAATGGCAAAAATCAATGAATATTGTAAATGCACAAACAGTAATTTCTCCGCATTGCAAGGTGCAATTCTGAAATTTTTTGCTTTTTCCTGCTCCTCTTAGCATGATAAAGAAGATTCAAAGAGCGTGAGATGCCAGCTCCTTTCATTCCGTCAGTAGCTTCAAACATTTCTGGACGTTTTTCAATGGCAAAAATCAATGAATATTGTAAATGCACAAACAGTAATTTCTCCGCATTGCAAGGTGCAATTCTGAAATTTTTTGCTTTTTCCTGCTCCTCTTAGCATGATAAAGAAGATTCAAAGAGTGTGAGATGCCAGCTCCTTTCATTCAGTCAGTAGCTTCAAACATTTCTGGTATATGAATAACATGATGTTTTTCAATGGCAAAAATCAATGAATAATGTGAATGCACAAACAGTAATTTCTCCGCATTGCAAGGTGCAATTCTGAAATTTTTTGCTTTTTCCTGCTCCTCTTAGCATGATAAAGAAGATTCAAAGAGCGTGAGATGCCAGCTCCTTTCATTCCGTCAGTAGCTTCAAACATTTCTGGACGTTTTTCAATGGCAAAAATCAATGAATATTGTAAATGCACAAACAGTAATTTCTCCGCATTGCAAGGTGCAATTCTGAAATTTTTTGCTTTTTCCTGCTCCTCTTAGCATGATAAAGAAGATTCAAAGAGTGTGAGATGCCAGCTCCTTTCATTCAGTCAGTAGCTTCAAACATTTCTGGTATATGAATAACATGATGTTTTTCAATGGCAAAAATCAATGAATAATGTGAATGCACAAACAGTAATTTCTCCGCATTGCAACGTGCAATTCTGAAATTTTTTGCTTTTTCCTGCTCCTCTTAGCATGATAAAGAAAATTCAAAGAGCGTGAGATGCCAGCTCCTTTCATTCCGTCAGTAGCTTCAAACATTTCTGGACGTTTTTCAATGGCAAAAATCAATGAATATTGTAAATGCACAAACAGTAATTTCTCCGCATTGCAAGGTGCAATTCTGAATTTTTTTGCTTTTTCCTGCTCCTCTTAGCATGATAAAGAAGATTCAAAGAGAGTGAGATGCCAGCTCTTTTCATTCAGTCAGTAGCTTCAAACATTTCTGGATGTTTTTCAATGGCAAAAATCAATGAATATTGTAAATGCACAAACAGTAATTTCTCCGCATTGCAAGGTGCAATTCTGAAATTTTTTGCTTTTTCCTGCTCCTCTTAGCATGATAAAGAAGATTCAAAGAGTGTGAGATGCCAGCTCCTTTCATTCAGTCAGTAGCTTCAAACATTTCTGGTATATGAATAACATGATGTTTTTCAATGGCAAAAATCAATGAATATTGTAAATGCACAAACAGTAATTTCTCCGCATTGCAAAGTGCAATTCTGAAATTTTTTGCTTTTTCCTGCTCCTCTTAGCATGATAAAGAAGATTCAAAGAGAGTGAGATGCCAGCTCTTTTCATTCAGTCAGTAGCTTCAAACATTTCTGGAATATAAAAAACATGATGTTTTTCAATGGCAAAAATCAATGAATAATGTGAATGCACAAACAGTAATTTGTCCGCATTGCAATGTGCAATTCTGAATTTTTTGCTTTTTCCTGCTCCTCTTAGCATGATAAAGAAGATTCAAAGAGAGTGAGATGCCAGCTCCTTTCATTCAGTCAGTAGCTTCAAACATTTCTGGACGTTTTTCAATGGCAAAAATCAATGAATATTGTAAATGCACAAACAGTAATTTCTCCGCATTGCAAGGTGCAATTCTGACATTTTTTGCTTTTTCCTGCTCCTCTTAGCATGATAAAGAAGATTCAAAGAGAGTGAGATGCCAGCTCTTTTCATTCAGTCAGTAGCTTCAAACATTTCTGGTATATGAATAACATGATGTTTTTCAATGGCAAAAATCAATGAATAATGTGAATGCACAAACAGTAATTTCTCCGCATTTCAAGGTGCAATTCTGAAATTTTTTGCTTTTTCCTGCTCCTCTTAGCATGATAAAGAAGATTCAAAGAGGGTGAGATGCCAGCTCCTTTCATTCAGTCAGTAGCTTCAAACATTTCTGGACGTTTTTCAATGGCAAAAATCAATGAATATTGTAAATGCACAAACAGTAATTTCTCCGCATTGCAAGGTGCAATTCTGAAATTTTTTGCTTTTTCCTGCTCCTCTTAGCATGATAAAGAAGATTCAAAGAGAGTGAGATGCCAGCTCTTTTCATTCAGTCAGTAGCTTCAAACATTTCTGGTATATGAATAACATGATGTTTTTCAATGGCAAAAATCAATGAATAATGTGAATGCACAAACAGTAATTTCTCCGCATTGCAAGGTGCAATTCTGAAATTTTTTGCTTTTTCCTGCTCCTCTTAGCATGATAAAGAAGATTCAAAGAGAGTGAAATGCCAGCTCCTTTCATTCACTCAGTAGCTTCAAACATTTCTGGTATATGAACAACATGATGTTTTTCAATGGCAAAAATCAATGAATAATGTGAATGCACAAACAGTAATTTCTCCGCATTGCAAGGTGCAATTCTGAAATTTTTTGCCTTTTCCTGCTCCTCTTAGCATGATAAAGAAGATTCAAAGAGAGTGCGATGCCAGCTCTTTTCATTCTGTCAGTAGCTTCAAACATTTCTGGACGTTTTTCAATGGCAAAAATCAATGAATATTGTAAATGCACAAACAGTAATTTCTCCGCATTGCAAGGTGCAATTCTGAAATTTTTTGCTTTTTTCTGCTCCTCTTAGCATGATAAAGAAGATTCAAAGAGCGTGAGATGCCAGCTCCTTTCATTCCGTCAGTAGCTTCAAACATTTCTGGACGTTTTTCAATGGCAAAAATCAATGAATATTGTAAATGCACAAACAGTAATTTCTCCGCATTGCAAGGTGCAATTCTGAATTTTTTTACTTTTTCCTGCTCCTCTTAGCATGATAAAGAAGATTCAAAGAGAGTGAGATGCCAGCTCTTTTCATTCAGTCAGTAGCTTCAAACAATTCTGGATGTTTTTCAATGGCAAAAATCAATGAATATTGTAAATGCACAAACAGTAATTTCTCCGCATTGCAAGGTGCAATTCTGAAATTTTTTGCTTTTTCCTGCTCCTCTTAGCATGATAAAGAAGATTCAAAGAGCGTGAGATGCCAGCTCCTTTCATTCAGTCAGTAGCTTCAAACATTTCTGGTATATGAATAACATGATGTTTTTCAATGGCAAAAATCAATGAATAATGTGAATGCACAAACAGTAATTTCTCCGCATTGCAAGGTGCAATTCTGAAATTTTTTGCTTTTTCCTGCTCCTCTTAGCATGATAAAGAAGATTCAAAGAGAGTGAGATGCCAGCTCACTTCTTTCAGTCAGTAGCTTCAAACATTTATGGACGTTTTTCAATGGCAAAAATCAATGAATATTGTAAATGCACAAGCAGTAATTTCTCCGCATTGCAAAGTGCAATTCTGAAATTTTTTGCTTTTTCCTGCTCCTCTTAGCATGATAAAGAAGATTCAAAGAGAGTGAGATGCCAGCTCTTTTCATTCAGTCAGTAGCTTCAAACATTTCTGGTATATAAATAACATGATGTTTTTCAATGGCAAAAATCAATGAATAATGTGAATGCACAAACAGTAATTTCTCCGCATTGCAAGGTGCAATTCTGAAATTTTTTGCTTTTTCCTGCTCCTCTTAGCATGATAAAGAAGATTCAAAGAGAGTGAGATGCCTGCTCTTATCATTCAGTCAGTAGCTTCAAACATTTCTGAACGTTTTTCAATGGCAAAAATCAATGAATATTGTAAATGCACAAACAGTAATTTCTCCGCATTGCAAGGTGCAATTCTGAATTTTTTTGCTTTCTCCTGCTCCTCTTAGCATGATAAAGAAGATTCAAAGAGAGTGAGATGCCAGCTCTTTTCATTCAGTCAGTAGCTTCAAACATTTCTGGACTTTTTCAATGGCAAAAATCAATGAATATTGTAAATGCACAAACAGTAATTTCTCCGCATTGCAAGGTGCAATTCTGAAATTTTTTGCTTTTTCCTGCTACTCTTAGCATGATAAAGAAGATTCAAAGAGCGTGAGATGCCAGCTCCTTTCATTCAGTCAGTAGCTTCAAACATTTCTGGTATATGAATAACATGATGATTTTCAATGGCAAAAATCAATGAATAATGTGAATGCACAAACAGTAATTTCTCCACATTGCAAGGTGCAATTCTGAAATTTTTTGCTTTTTCCTGCTCCTCTTAGCATGATAAAGAAGATTCAAAGAGAGTGAGATGCCAGCTCATTTCTTTCAGTCAGTAGCTTCAAACATTTATGGACGTTTTTCAATGGCAAAAATCAATGAATATTGTAAATGCACAAACAGTAATTTCTCCGCATTGCAAAGTGCAATTCTGAAATTTTTTGCTTTTTCCTGCTCCTCTTAGCATGATAAAGAAGATTCAAAGAGAGTGAGATGCCAGCTCTTTTCATTCAGTCAGTAGCTGCAAACATTTCTGGTATATAAATAACATGATGTTTTTCAATGGCAAAAATCAATGAATAATGTGAATGCACAAACAGTAATTTCTCCGCATTGCAAGGTGCAATTCTGAATTTTTTTGCTTTTTCCTGCTCCTCTTAGCATGATAAAGAAGATTCAAAGAGAGTGAGATGGGGGCGTGGCTTAGGCACAGACCAGGATGGCAGCATAGGTCTGAGCTCCATGAGGGCTAAAACTACAAAGCGACGATAAAAGCAACTTAAGAGGATTTATTCACTCAATTTTGGCATGGACAAACTTCTTAAAGCCTAAGGATCATCTGGATACTAAAAAGACTCTCCCTGACCCGTTATTCCAGGAGATATTTCATTTGGAAGCAGTGAGGTGCGTCCTTGATTTCATTCCAGTCGTGGCTATTGTGACATAGTCCTGCAGGCTTGCAGGTCTGTGTGTCTCTGCAAAGGGACCCCTCCTCTCCCTACCTCCGGACTTTAGAGCACAGCTTTCCGGGTGTTACTGAGCAGACTGTGTAGAATTTATATCTTGAAGCCGGTGGCACCAGAGCCCCGTGAATCGGCTGATTGCCGTATGCAGGGATAACCTATACTGACCCGGCACCCAGAATAGCCCCACTGGGGAAAATCAGTCATTCACCTTATGCAGTCTGTGTTTAAAAGTAACAAGGACTGAGATCTGACGGACCCACGGGACCCAGCACCTCGAAAAGCTACATTGCTGCATCGGACTACCACCCTGCAAATTGTCCCTGCTTACAAGTCACCCAGCTGACAACTGCGACCGGTGACGGGACTCCTGCAGCGATTCCACCGCCCAGCGCTGTGTATAGAAGATTGTGGACCCCGGGGACTTTAAGTGAGGAGACCCCCAAAGAGGATTTGACAGGACCCCCGGGACCCTATACCCCTAAAGGATACACTTCTGCACCGGGTTGCCAGCTTATAAATTGCTCCTGCCTGCAGGTCACCCCGCTATCAGCTGCGACCGGTGACAGGACTCCGGAAGTGAAAACACCGGCCGGTGCAGTCTGTGGAGGATCGCGGACCCCAGGAACTCTCCGGATCTGCAGTCAAGTAACAAGACCGTGAGACCGGACCCCTGAGATGACTGGCAAGACCCCCGCTCCCGGAGGATTTACCCTCGGCTTCTAAGCTACAGGACCCTTCCTGCATCAAGACGCCGGCGGCAGCCCGAGGACCTGGCTCTGCTTACAGCTGTGGCGGCTATTAAGAGGTCCCGACTGGTGCTGAGCAGCATACAGCATCTAATAAGGTCAGATAAGCCCTGAGGGCTCTTACTGTGACTCCGTGGGGTTGTTAATTGAGACCTGGTGGCAGCGGTGTCCCCTCTTCCATTGCGGAGCAGTTCTGTCCCTCTCTCCCTTCTGCTGACAGGCACTTCCTGTGTCTGCGACCGGGCTCCCTGCTCCTCTGTGCGGCTGTTCCCTGGGTTCAGAGGCTGTTCCGCTGGTGGTGGTGCCCCCTCCTCTACTCCGGAGCCGCTCTGCTCCTGCCTCTTCACAGACCGGCACCTCCGGTATATAGGGCTCTCACCCCGCAGCACCTGGGGCTGATTTATTGGCGGGGATATCTCCCTCCTGCTGCTGGGGGGGCCGTTTTGCTCCTCCCTGCCTTTAACTGACAGGTGCCACTGGTCCTCCCCCTCCGTTCCATTTACCCCCGCTGTGCCGCTCTGCTGACTGTGTCCCTCCGGTCTCTGGACCCTGCAGACCCCTGTGACTGCCTCCCCCTATTGTGGTAGCGCCGCCGCGCTCTGGTCTGCCCCTGGTCCTGCGCTGCAGCAGCACCGCTGTCCTTCAGTGTCCCGGCATCCAGAATCAGCTGATCAGTTTTAAATTCTCCCGCCCCCTGCTGCAGCGTGGCTCTGGCTCTGCACTGCTGTCCATGGTGCTGATTCTATATTAATCAGATTCTCCTGTCCCCTGCTGCAGCGTGGCTCTGGCTCTGCACTGCTGTCCAAGGTGCTGATCTTGTATTAGTCAAATCTCCTGCCTTCTGCTACAGCCTCAATCAGCACTGCTGTCCATGGTGCTGATTTTATATCAGTACTGATACAGAGGTCTTTTAAACACCAAACGGTGTATTATCATCTTGACTGTGAGACTTGATCCTGAGGGGAGGGGGGGGATAGGAGGATCTGTTTTTGCCTGTATATATACATACTGTATCTACGCTACCGGATATATATATACCAGTTGGTGCTCATGGAACTCTACAGATCTGCAAGCCTCCATAATAATTAGCTTTCTGCTAAAAATATATGTGCCTTTTATTTTTATCTCCCAGGTCAATTTCATTATTTCTTTGATATTTTTGATTGTGACTTACATTTAAAGGGTTGCATTCTAGGGGGTATATAACTCTGCAGTTTTTAAGGGTATTGTTCGCCTTTTGTCGGATTGATATTTGTTTAACGCAAATTTCTTCTAGCCACTGTTCCCAGTCATTCTGCAACCCTAAAGTCTTTTGTCTACTTTTTAGGTCAAATATTTCTAGTGTCTTTTACTGTTTTTTTTTTTTTTTTATATACACCTATAGGTCTGATATTTCATAATGGCGACTAATAAAAAAAATACCCAAAAGTCTTTGGAAGCTCCCCATAAAACTAGTGCGGTAAGAGCGAAGTCCTCTCAACGCTTTTCATTTTCAAACCCATCTGAAGATGCTGTCAATACTATCAGTCCACTTAAGTCCAGATCACCTCATAGAAATCCGGAAGACAGACAGAGTTCTAAAGTAAGCTCTCCCACCAAAGAACCTTCTAAAAGTCTATTATCTCCAAAACCTCAGAGAATCCCTGATGCTAAACCTGCCCCTTCTATCGTAGTTAAAGAAAAAAAAGCGGAAGAGATGGATATTTCCATCTCATCAAAGAGAAGGGACCCAGGAGCTTGGAGCAACAAGTATTCTTCACTGGCTACGAGTTCGGAGGAGGAATCCTCGGACACGTCTCCTAATCCTAGTCCAGATAAGAGGCGTGCTAAAAAGGACTTTTCCCCTTCGTCCTCAGACCCTACGCCTAGTGTCCCGGTCAAAATGCCCATTTCACAAGAGTTGGGAAATACCGATCTTGGTTCATATCTGGACAATCTTTTAAAGACGATTGACAGAAATATGAAACTGGGCTTCGAGAAACAGGTAGACACCATGAAATCTACTTTGGAAGCTTTTGGTCTTAAACTGGAGGAAAATACTAAAAGACTTGAAACGGTGGAGGATAAGGTAGAGTCTGTCTCTTCTGATAATTTGGAAATTAAATCCGAGCTCAAAAGACTTAGATTAAAAGTTGCGGATTTGGAGGATAGGAGTAGGAGAAATAATTTGAAGATTAGAGGCATATCTGAGGATGTTTCTCCCTCAGATATCTCGGCTTTTCTCAAAGACTTATTTCACAAGACAATCCCATCCCTTTCTGAGCAGGATCTTATCATTGATAGGGCCCATCGCTTATTTCGTCCGACCTCCATTTCCTCGGATCTTCCGAGGGATGTAATAGCTAGGTTGCATTTCTTCTCGACCAAAGAGAGAATCTTGAATTATATCAGGGAAAATAGGACTTTTCCAGAGCCTTTCTCGCACTTAAAAATCTTCTCCGATTTTTCCAAAGAAACCATGGATGCAAGAAGGTCATACTAATTGATCACAGATAGACTGAGGGATATGAATATCCCATATAGGTGGGGCTTTCCAGTAAAGTTGCTGATTTTCTTTAACCGGAAAACATTCACTCTTACAGATCCTGATGAAGGCCCCAAATTTTTTGATTTTATAAAAGACATTCCCTACAAAGTTACAAAGGCACCCCACCGCTGAAATGATAAACACTACTCCCTCGGGAGCCCTCTTTAAAAATAATCTCATTTTATCACCTCACCTAACATGCTATAATAAATTTATCATTCTTCTTATATTTAGCCTTCATGGTTTGTCCACATTATTTTTCCCCCCAATCTGAGGGAGAACCTTTTCGGTGAAGGTTCCCTCAGGAGATTTTTTGATTCGTTTTTTTTTTCTTTTTCTTTGAATATTTGGTTATTGTTATTACTATCTTTGAATTAATATTAGAGATATTGTATTCCAGCTTTGATTGTCGGTTGATTTTTATTTTTTGGGAATTTGTTGGACCAACTGACCCCTCTCCTTTTGACTTACTTTAATTATTAATTTACCTATGCCTATCAAGATCATCACCTATAATGTAAGAGGCCTAAACAGTCCCAATAAGAGATTCTCCCTTTGGAAGGAATTGGGTCATCTTGGTGCTGATGTTGCGTGTCTTCAGGAGACAAGGTTTGCCGAGGGAAAACACCCTACTTTCACCCACAAACGCTACCCTCATATATTTGAATCCACTAGCGACCGGAAAAAAGCCGGTGTAGCTACAGTGATCAGAGATTCTGTCCCATTTGAGTTTTTAGATCAGCATAAAGATGTCAATGGAAGGTTCCATATATTGCTCTGTAAACTGAATAATCATGAGTGCACTGTTGTTAACCTATACGCCCCAAATAAAAAGCAAATACCCTTTTTGAATAAGGTTTTTAGAAAGGTTGAAGAGGTTAGGAGAGGCGAATTGATTTTTTTGGGAGACTTCAACATGGTCCCGGACGGGCATATGGACTCTTCCTCTCCCAGCCGTCATTTATACCCGACGCTAAATAATTGGCTTTATAAAAATGAACTATTTGATACATTTAGATGTCTGCAAACTACCTCCAAAGAATTCTCCCATTTTTCGGATGCGCACCAAACGGCCTCTAGAATAGACTTAATAATAACTGACGTTTTTTCTTTACCCAAATTCTCTAACATATCTATAGGCCTTAGGTCTCTATCAGATCATGCCCCTACGTCATGTGAAATTCATATTGGTCCTCTTATTAAAAATGGATTTCTTTGGAAATGTAGATCTTCACTTATTCATAACCCCAAAAACAAAAAAATTATTGAAAAAGCTATTTCTGATTATTTTAGGGAGAACGATACCCCAGATTTATCTAATCCCTTCTCCAGCTGGTGCGCTCACAAGGCCGTCCTTCGTGGTGTACTAATGCAGATATCCTCATCTGAAAAAAAAGAAAAAAGATCAAAAATTAATTCTCTTCAAAAACTGATTAGGGAAAAAGAATTAGAGCAAATTAATCTTCCTTCCCCTTCCCCAATAATTCAAAAAGAACTCTCAAATTTAAGGGTAGAGCTAAAATCAGAAATTTCTTCCTCCTATGATGCAATTATTCGGAAATCAAAATTTAATTACTATGCGGCTCTAAATAAACCTACCCGCTTTATGGCCCGCCTAGTCAAATGTAAAAGAGCAATTAATAGAATAGATAAAATAAAAAACAATAGTGGAATAACGTTTTGCCACCCTAAAGATATAGTGAACCAGTTTGCAAATTTCTACAAAAAACTCTACAACATCAAAACTGATCCTCTAATTTCCCATCCTCACCCAGATGCAATCAACAAATTTTTATCCTCCATTAACCTACCGAAATTGAGCCCTCTGGATCACGAGTCATTGAATAAGCCATTTTCTAACCTTGAAATTATTAACACAATAAAGCAACTTAAAGATTTCAAGGCTCCGGGTCCAGATGGGTTCATTAATGAGTATTATAAAACTTTTTGTGACCTACTTTCTTCCCCTCTCACGAAAATTTTCAATCATGCTTCCTCAATAAGCTCCTTCCCCTCAGAAATGCTGGAAGCCACCATTACCCTAATACCCAAGTCTAAGGATGAGAGAGATAATGTTAAAAATTATAGGCCCATTTCGCTAATTAACACTGATATTAAGATATACTCGAAAATTCTGGCCAATCGTTTATCGACTATTCTCCCATCTCTCATCAACGATGATCAGATTGGCTTCGTTGGTGGGAGGCAAGCAACTGATGGCTCTAGAAGACTTCTGAATATTATTAAGGTGATAAATACGGCGAAACTCCCAACTTCATTGCTTGCTTTAGACGCTGAAAAAGCTTTCGACAGGTTAAATTGGCTATACCTTAAACTCACCCTTATTAAATTCGGTTTTGATAACAAATTTCTCTCTTCAATTATGGCCCTCTATTCTAACCCCCAAGCAAAAATTTATGTTAACAATTATCTCTCAAATCCAATCCCTATCACAAATGGTACTAGACAGGGTTGCCCACTTTCCCCCCTTCTCTTTGTCCTGGCTATGGAGCCTTTGGCACAGAGGATTAGAGAAAACACTGACATTAGGGGGATTTCTACCCCATCTCGAGAATTTAAAATTGGCCTCTTTGCAGATGATGTTATGCTTTCCTTGCTGGACCCAGTAAATTCGGTTGCGGAAGTTTCGAAGGTTCTAGAACTATTCTCTCAGATTTCTTATTTTAAGATCAATAATGAGAAGTCTAAACTTTTAAACATTAATCTGGACCGTCAGACGAGAGAGGTTTTACACTCGAGATTTTCC
Organism: Phyllobates terribilis; assembly: GCF_046119375.1. Taxonomy (NCBI): domain Eukaryota; kingdom Metazoa; phylum Chordata; class Amphibia; order Anura; family Dendrobatidae; genus Phyllobates; species Phyllobates terribilis. The sequence continues at coordinate 9,194,885 of NW_027362792.1, forward strand.
TTCGGTTTGGCTAAACGCAATCTGACTTATTTGGGGATCAGTATTGGTAAAACTATTAACTCAACAATTTCTGACAACCTGGTTCTGATTGAGGATATCGTCCGTGGAGATTTGATGGAATTTTTGAAAAGAGATTTGTCATGGTGGGGTAGAGTCCTCTCTATTAAGATGTTTGTTCTACCCAAAATCTTGTATTTTTTCCGCAACTTACCTCTAACTATTTCTCACATCTTTATTCAAAAAATTCAAAATCAGATTAATTCCTATGTCTGGGATAATAAACGTGCGAGGATATCTGCAGATATATTGTACAAGAATAAGTGCAACGGAGGTCTGAGCCACCCTAATATTTTCGCTTACTATTTGGCAAACCTCATCAAACAGAGCAGTAATTGGTTTAATTCTGACAGTCCCCCAGCTTGGATGACTCTGGAGACCTTCTTAAATAATGGTTCTTCTCCCCGTGAATTGTTACTTAGGCATCTCTTTAAACAGTGCACTCATGATTCTTCCCATCCTATTTTCCAGGCGATTATTGACGCCTGGAAAAAAATCGCCAAAAGAAAGAAAAAGAGTCCCCTAAGAGATTCTGATAGGGATAAGTTTTCTTTTGTCAAAAATTTTCCAATTGGTTTTGTTGCTGATCTGTATAACTCTTCCATTCCAGATCAGTGGGACAATAAAGGGTTAAGGAAAATTGGAGACTTCTATGAAGCTTCTGCCTTTATTCCTTTCCAAACTCTTAAAAAAAGATTCAACTTACCTTCCTCTGATTTCTTTTTATACTCTCATTTAAAGAGCATTATTCTGGAATTTATTTCTGGTAAACTTATTGTTTCTGAAACCTCGGTGAACCTGTTAAGCAACCCATCCCACAAAATTTTTTGGAGCCTGAGACACATATATAACAGCTTCAATAATGATCTTTCCTTCCAAAAACACCTCTACATGATACGCTGGGAAAAAGATCTAAAACTCAATTTCCAATCCGATCAATGGGAGAGTGCTGTTCTTTTTTCTCAGGCCTCTAATATATCTATGCCCTTACAAGAGGCTTACTTCAAAATTCTAACCAGATGGTATTACACTCCAATCAGGCTTCACCATATAAAGCCCAGCAACTCTCCCCTTTGTTGGAGGGAGTGCGGCCTTAGGGGAGATCTTTTACATCTCTTTTGGAGCTGCCCAAAAATCCGGAATCTATGGGCTCAGATCTCTTCTTTGGTAGATGACCTTTTAGGCAGACCTGTAGTATTGACCCCTCAAATGGCTTTACTATCCTTAGATCTTGAACCGTATAAGTCGTTTGAAAGATCTTTGGTGATTCACTTATTTTCAGTGTGTAAGAACGCATTGGCTTTTTATTGGAGAAAGTCACATGTCCCCACTTTGGAGGACTTAGTTGATAAGATGAATCTCCATAGAATATTTGAACTCAGATTTTCCCTTATCAACAATAATTTACTTAAATTTTCTAGGAAGTGGGATATTTGGCTCACTAAATTCCCTCAACCCTCTCATAACGCTGGAACATCTTAATGTGTGTCGTGTTTAGCTCATTAATATGTTTAATTTTGCTAATGATAGTAATGTGTGTTTAAAGTGTTCAAATTTCTGTATTATCGTATATACTATTTGACGAACAAATTTCTCCCATCTTTCCTGTTTATCCATTCCCGTTTGTTCCCTTTCCCTTTCCTTTCCCTCAAAATTTTTCCCTTATTATGAATATTCTTTTGTCACTATTTTTATGCTACGTGTGTTATTCCCCTGTTAAATTGTTTATTAAAAATAAAAAAAATATGGTAAAACAAAGAGAGTGAGATGCCAGCTCCTTTCATTCAGTCAGTAGCTTCAAACATTTCTGGACGTTTTTCAATGGCAAAAATCAATGAATATTGTAAATGCACAAACAGTAATTTCTCCGCATTGCAAGGTGCAATTCTGAAATTTTTTGCTTTTTCCTGCTCCTCTTAGCATGATAAAGAAGATTCAAAGAGTGTGAGATGCCAGCTCCTTTCATTCAGTCAGTAGCTTCAAACATTTCTGGTATATGAATAACATGATGTTTTTCAATGGCAAAAATCAATGAATAATGTGAATGCACAAACAGTAATTTCTCCGCACTGCAAGGTGCAATTCTGAAATTTTTTGCTTTTTCCTGCTCCTCTTAGCATGATAAAGAAGATTCAAAGAGAGTGAGATGCCAGCTCACTTCTTTCAGTCAGTAGCTTCAAACATTTATGGACGTTTTTCAATGGCAAAAATCAATGAATATTGTAAATGCACAAACAGTAATTTCTCCGCATTGCAAAATGCAATTCTGAAATTTTTTGCTTTTTCCTGCTCCTCTTAGCATGATAAAGATGATTCAAAGAGAGTGAGATGCCAGCTCTTTTCATTCAGTCAGTAGCTTCAAACATTTCTGGAATATAAAAAACATGATGTTTTTCAATGGCAAAAATCAATGAATAATGTGAATGCACAAACAGTAATTTCTCCGCATTGCAATGTGCAATTCTGAATTTTTTTGCTTTTTCCTGCTCCTCTTAGCATGATAAAGAAGATTCAAAGAGAGTGAGATGCCAGCTCCTTTCATTCAGTCAGTAGCTTCAAACATTTCTGGACGTTTTTCAATGGCAAAAATCAATGAATATTGTAAATGCACAAACAGTAATTTCTCCGCATTGCAAGGTGCAATTCTGAAATTTTTTGCTTTTTCCTGCTCCTCTTAGCATGATAAAGAAGATTCAAAGAGAGTGAGATGCCAGCTCTTTTCATTCAGTCAGTAGCTTCAAACATTTCTGGTATATGAATAACATGATGTTTTTCAATGGCAAAAATCAATGAATAATGTGAATGCACAAACAGTAATTTCTCCGCATTTCAAGGTGCAATTCTGAAATTTTTTGCTTTTTCCTGCTCCTCTTAGCATGATAAAGAAGATTCAAAGAGGGTGAGATGCCAGCTCCTTTCATTCAGTCAGTAGCTTCAAACATTTCTGGACGTTTTTCAATGGGAAAAATCAATGAATATTGTAAATGCACAAACATTGATTTCTCCGCATTGCAAGGTGCAATTCTGAAATTTTTTGCTTTTTCCTGCTCCTCTTAGCATGATAAAGAAGATTCAAAGAGAGTGAAATGCCAGCTCCTTTCATTCAGTCAGTAGCTTCAAACATTTCTGGTATATGAACAACATGATGTTTTTCAATGGCAAAAATCAATGAATAATGTGAATGCACAAACAGTAATTTCTCCGCATTGCAAGGTGCAATTCTGAAATTTTTTGCCTTTTCCTGCTCCTCTTAGCATGATAAAGAAGATTCAAAGAGAGTGAGATGCCAGCTCTTTTCATTCTGTCAGTAGCTTCAAACATTTCTGGACGTTTTTCAATGGCAAAAATCAATGAATATTGTAAATGCACAAACAGTAATTTCTCCGCATTGCAAGGTGCAATTCTGAAATTTTTTGCTTTTTTCTGCTCCTCTTAGCATGATAAAGAAGATTCAAAGAGCGTGAGATGCCAGCTCCTTTCATTCCGTCAGTAGCTTCAAACATTTCTGGACGTTTTTCAATGGCAAAAATCAATGAATATTGTAAATGCACAAACAGTAATTTCTCCGCATTGCAAGGTGCAATTCTGAATTTTTTTACTTTTTCCTGCTCCTCTTAGCATGATAAAGAAGATTCAAAGAGAGTGAGATGCCAGCTCTTTTCATTCAGTCAGTAGCTTCAAACAATTCTGGATGTTTTTCAATGGCAAAAATCAATGAATATTGTAAATGCACAAACAATTATTTCTCCGCATTGCAAGGTGCAATTCTGAAATTTTTTGCTTTTTCCTGCTCCTCTTAGCATGATAAAGAAGATTCAAAGAGCGTGAGATGCCAGCTCCTTTCATTCAGTCAGTAGCTTCAAACATTTCTGGTATATGAATAACATGATGTTTTTCAATGGCAAAAATCAATGAATAATGTGAATGCACAAACAGTAATTTCTCCGCATTGCAAGGTGCAATTCTGAAATTTTTTGCTTTTTCCTGCTCCTCTTAGCATGATAAAGAAGATTCAAAGAGAGTGAGATGCCAGCTCACTTCTTTCAGTCAGTAGCTTCAAACATTTATGGACGTTTTTCAATGGCAAAAATCAATGAATATTGTAAATGCACAAACAGTAATTTCTCCGCATTGCAAAGTGCAATTCTGAAATTTTTTGCTTTTTCCTGCTCCTCTTAGCATGATAAAGAAGATTCAAAGAGAGTGAGATGCCAGCTCTTTTCATTCAGTCAGTAGCTTCAAACATTTCTGGTATATAAATAACATGATGTTTTTCAATGGCAAAAATCAATGAATAATGTGAATGCACAAACAGTAATTTCTCCGCATTGCAAGGTGCAATTCTGAAATTTTTTGCTTTTTCCTGCTCCTCTTAGCATGATAAAGAAGATTCAAAGAGAGTGAGATGCCTGCTCTTTTCATTCAGTCAGTAGCTTCAAACATTTCTGAACGTTTTTCAATGGCAAAAATCAATGAATATTGTAAATGCACAAACAGTAATTTCTCCGCATTGCAAGGTGCAATTCTGAAATTTTTTGCTTTCTCCTGCTCCTCTTAGCATGATAAAGAAGATTCAAAGAGAGTGAGATGCCAGCTCTTTTCATTCAGTCAGTAGCTTCAAACAATTCTGGACTTTTTCAATGGCAAAAATCAATGAATATTGTAAATGCACAAACAGTAATTTCTCCGCATTGCAAGGCGCAATTCTGAAATTTTTTGCTTTTTCCTGCTACTCTTAGCATGATAAAGAAGATTCAAAGAGCGTGAGATGCCAGCTCCTTTCATTCAGTCAGTAGCTTCAAACATTTCTGGTATATGAATAACATGATGTTTTTCAATGGCAAAAATCAATGAATAATGTGAATGCACAAACAGTAATTTCTCCACATTGCAAGGTGCAATTCTGCAATTTTTTGCTTTTTCCTGCTCCTCTTAGCATGATAAAGAAGATTCAAAGAGAGTGAGATGCCAGCTCATTTCTTTCAGTCAGTAGCTTCAAACATTTATGGACGTTTTTCAATGGCAAAAATCAATGAATATTGTAAATGCACAAACAGTAATTTCTCCGCATTGCAAAGTGCAATTCTGAAATTTTTTGCTTTTTCATGCTCCTCTTAGCATGATAAAGAAGATTCAAAGAGAGTGAGATGCCAGCTCTTTTCATTCAGTCAGTAGCTTCAAACATTTCTGGTATATAAATAACGTGATGTTTTTCAATGGCAAAAATCAATGAATAATGTGAATGCACAAACAGTAATTTCTCCGCATTGCAAGGTGCAATTCTGAATTTTTTTGCTTTTTCCTGCTCCTCTTAGCATGATAAAGAAGATTCAAAGAGAGTGAGATGCCAGCTCCTTTCATTCAGTCAGTAGCTTCAAACATTTCTGGACGTTTTTCAATGGCAAAAATCAATGAATATTGTAAATGCACAAACAGTAATTTCTCCGCATTGCAAGGTGCAATTCTGAAATTTTTTGCTTTTTCCTGCTCCTCCTAGCATGATAAAGAAGATTCAAAGAGAGTGAGATGCCAGCTCTTTTCATTCAGTCAGTAGCTTCAAACATTTCTGGTATATGAATAACATGATGTTTTTCAAAGGCAAAAATCAATGAATAATGTGAATGCACAAACAGTAATTTCTCCGCATTGCAAGGTGCAATTCTGAATTTTTTTACTTTTTCCTGCTCCTCTTAGCATGATAAAGAAGATTCAAAGAGAGTGAGATGCCAGCTCTTTTCATTCAGTCAGTAGCTTCAAACAATTCTGGATGTTTTTCAATGGCAAAAATCAATGAATATTGTAAATGCACAAACAATAATTTCTCCGCATTGCAAGGTGCAATTCTGAAATTTTTTGCTTTTTCCTGCTCCTCTTAGCATGATAAAGAAGATTCAAAGAGCGTGAGATGCCAGCTCCTTTCATTCAGTCAGTAGCTTCAAACATTTCTGGTATATGAATAACATGATGTTTTTCAATGGCAAAAATCAATGAATAATGTGAATGCACAAACAGTAATTTCTCCGCATTGCAAGGTGCAATTCTGAAATTTTTTGCTTTTTCCTGCTCCTCTTAGCATGATAAAGAAGATTCAAAGAGAGTGAGATGCCAGCTCACTTCTTTCAGTCAGTAGCTTCAAACATTTATGGACGTTTTTCAATGGCAAAAATCAATGAATATTGTAAATGCACAAACAGTAATTTCTCCGCATTGCAAAGTGCAATTCTGAAATTTTTTGCTTTTTCCTGCTCCTCTTAGCATGATAAAGAAGATTCAAAGAGAGTGAGATGCCAGCTCTTTTCATTCAGTCAGTAGCTTCAAACATTTCTGGTATATAAATAACATGATGTTTTTCAATGGCAAAAATCAATGAATAATGTGAATGCACAAACAGTAATTTCTCCGCATTGCAAGGTGTAATTCTGAAATTTTTTGCTTTTTCCTGCTCCTCTTAGCATGATAAAGAAGATTCAAAGAGAGTGAGATGCCTGCTCTTTTCATTCAGTCAGTAGCTTCAAACATTTCTGAACGTTTTTCAATGGCAAAAATCAATGAATATTGTAAATGCACAAACAGTAATTTCTCCGCATTGCAAGGTGCAATTCTGAAATTTTTTGCTTTCTCCTGCTCCTCTTAGCATGATAAAGAAGATTCAAAGAGAGTGAGATGCCAGCTCTTTTCATTCAGTCAGTAGCTTCAAACATTTCTGGACTTTTTCAATGGCAAAAATCAATGAATATTGTAAATGCACAAACAGTAATTTCTCCGCATTGCAAGGTGCAATTCTGAAATTTTTTGCTTTTTCCTGCTACTCTTAGCATGATAAAGAAGATTCAAAGAGCGTGAGATGCCAGCTCCTTTCATTCAGTCAGTAGCTTCAAACATTTCTGGTATATGAATAACATGATGTTTTTCAATGGCAAAAATCAATGAATAATGTGAATGCACAAACAGTAATTTCTCCACATTGCAAGGTGCAATTCTGCAATTTTTTGCTTTTTCTTGCTCCTCTTAGCATGATAAAGAAGATTCAAAGAGAGTGAGATGCCAGCTCATTTCTTTCAGTCAGTAGCTTCAAACATTTATGGACGTTTTTCAATGGCAAAAATCAATGAATATTGTAAATGCACAAACAGTAATTTCTCCGCATTGCAAAGTGCAATTCTGAAATTTTTTGCTTTTTCCTGCTCCTCTTAGCATGATAAAGAAGATTCAAAGAGAGTGAGATGCCAGCTCTTTTCATTCAGTCAGTAGCTTCAAACATTTCTGGTATATAAATAACGTGATGTTTTTCAATGGCAAAAATCAATGAATAATGTGAATGCACAAACAGTAATTTCTCCGCATTGCAAGGTGCAATTCTGAATTTTTTTGCTTTTTCCTGCTCCTCTTAGCATGATAAAGAAGATTCAAAGAGAGTGAGATGCCAGCTCCTTTCATTCAGTCAGTAGCTTCAAACATTTCTGGACGTTTTTCAATGGCAAAAATCAATGAATATTGTAAATGCACAAACAGTAATTTCTCCGCATTGCAAGGTGCAATTCTGAAATTTTTTGCTTTTTCCTGCTCCTCTTAGCATGATAAAGAAGATTCAAAGAGAGTGAGATGCCAGCTCTTTTCATTCAGTCAGTAGCTTCAAACATTTCTGGTATATGAATAACATGATGTTTTTCAAAGGCAAAAATCAATGAATAATGTGAATGCACAAACAGTAATTTCTCCGCATTGCAAGGTGCAATTCTGAAATTTTTTGCTTTTTCCTGCTCCTCTTAGCATGATAAAGAAGATTCAAAGAGAGTGAGATGCCAGCTCCTTTCATTCAGTCAGTAGCTTCAAACATTTCTGGACGTTTTTCAATGGCAAAAATCAATGAATATTGTAAGTGCACAAACATTGATTTCTCCGCATTGCAAGGTGCATTTCTGAAATTTTTTGCTTTTTCCTGCTCCTCTTAGCATGATAAAGAAGATTCAAAGAGATTGAAATGCCATCTCCTTTCATTCAGTCAGTAGCTTCAAACATTTTTGGTATATGAACAACATGATGTTTTTCAATGGCAAAAATCAATGAATAATGTGAATGCACAAACAGTAATTTCTCCGCATTGCAAGGTGCAATTCTGAAATTTTTTGCCTTTTCCTGCTCCTCTTAGCATGATAAAGAAGATTCAAAGAGAGTGAGATGCCAGCTCTTTTCATTCTGTCAGTAGCTTCAAACATTTCTGGACGTTTTTCAATGGCAAAAATCAATGAATATTGTAAATGCACAAACAGTAATTTCTCCGCATTGCAAGGTGCAATTCTGAAATTTTTTGCTTTTTCCTGCTCCTCTTAGCATGATAAAGAAGATTCAAAGAGCGTGAGATGCCAGCTCCTTTCATTCCGTCAGTAGCTTCAAACATTTCTGGACGTTTTTCAATGGCAAAAATCAATGAATATTGTAAATGCACAAACAGTAATTTCTCCGCATTGCAAGGTGCAATTCTGAATTTTTTTGCTTTTTCCTGCTCCTCTTAGCATGATAAAGAAGATTCAAAGAGAGTGAGATGCCAGCTCTTTTCATTCAGTCAGTAGCTTCAAACATTTCTGGATGTTTTTCAATGGCAAAAATCAATGAATATTGTAAATGCACAAACAGTAATTTCTCCGCATTGCAAGGTGCAATTCTGAATTTTTTTGCTTTTTCCTGCTCCTCTTAGCATGATAAAGATGATTCAAAGAGTGTGAGATGCCAGCTCCTTTCATTCAGTCAGTAGCTTCAAACATTTCTGGTATATGAATAACATGATGTTTTTCAATGGCAAAAATCAATGAATAATGTGAATGCACAAACAGTAATTTCTCCGCATTGCAAGGTGCAATTCTGAAATTTTTTGCTTTTTCCTGCTCCTCTTAGCATGATAAAGAAGATTCAAAGAGAGTGAGATGTCAGCTCACTTCTTTCAGTCAGTAGCTTCAAACATTTATGGACGTTTTTCAATGGCAAAAATCAATGAATATTGTAAATGCACAAACAGTAATTTCTCCGCATTGCAAAGTGCAATTCTGAAATTTTTTGCTTTTTCCTGCTCCTCTTAGCATGATAAAGAAGATTCAAAGAGAGTGAGATGCCAGCTCTTTTCATTCAGTCAGTAGCTTCAAACATTTCTGGTATATAAATAACATGATGTTTTTCAATGGCAAAAATCAATGAATAATGTGAATGCACAAACAGTAATTTCTCCGCATTGCAATGTGCAATTCTGAATTTTTTTGCTTTTTCCTGCTCCTCTTAGCATGATAAAGAAGATTCAAAGAGCGTGAGATGCCAGCTCCTTTCATTCAGTCAGTAGCTTCAAACATTTCTGGACGTTTTTCAATGGCAAAAATCAATGAATATTGTAAATGCACAAAAAGTAATTTCTCCGCATTGCAAGGTGCAATTCTGAAATTTTTTGCTTTTTCATGCTCCTCTTAGCATGATAAAGAAGATTCAAAGAGAGTGAGATGCCAGCTCTTTTCATTCAGTCAGTAGCTTCAAACATTTCTGGTATATGAATAACATGATGTTTTTCATTGGCAAAAATCAATGAATAATGTGAATGCACAAACAGTAATTTCTCCGCATTGCAAGGTGCAATTCTGAAATTTTTTGCCTTTTCCTGCTCCTCTTAGCATGATAAAGAAGATTCAAAGAGAGTGAGATGCCAGCTCTTTTCATTCTGTCAGTAGCTTCAAACATTTCTGGACGTTTTTCAATGGCAAAAATCAATGAATATTGTAAATGCACAAACAGTAATTTCTCCGCATTGCAAGGTGCAATTCTGAAATTTTTTGCTTTTTTCTGCTCCTCTTAGCATGATAAAGAAGATTCAAAGAGCGTGAGATGCCAGCTCCTTTCATTCCGTCAGTAGCTTCAAACATTTCTGGACGTTTTTCAATGGCAAAAATCAATGAATATTGTAAATGCACAAACAGTAATTTCTCCGCATTGCAAGGTGCAATTCTGAAATTTTTTGCTTTTTCCTGCTCCTCTTAGCATGATAAAGGAGATTCAAAGAGCGTGAGATGCCAGCTCCTTTCATTCCGTCAGTAGCTTCAAACATTTCTGGACGTTTTTCAATGGCAAAAATCAATGAATATTGTAAATGCACAAACAGTAATTTCTCCGCATTGCAAGGTGCAATTCTGAAATTTTTTGCTTTTTCCTGCTCCTCTTAGCATGATAAAGAAGATTCAAAGAGTGTGAGATGCCAGCTCCTTTCATTCAGTCAGTAGCTTCAAACATTTCTGGTATATGAATAACATGATGTTTTTCAATGGCAAAAATCAATGAATAATGTGAATGCACAAACAGTAATTTCTCCGCATTGCAAGGTGCAATTCTGAAATTTTTTGCTTTTTCCTGCTCCTCTTAGCATGATAAAGAAGATTCAAAGAGAGTGAGATGCCAGCTCACTTCTTTCAGTCAGTAGCTTCAAACATTTATGGACGTTTTTCAATGGCAAAAATCAATGAATATTGTAAATGCACAAACAGTAATTTCTCCGCATTGCAAAGTGCAATTCTGAAATTTTTTGCTTTTTCCTGCTCCTCTTAGCATGATAAAGAAGATTCAAAGAGAGTGAGATGCCAGTTCTTTTCATTCAGTCAGTAGCTTCAAACATTTCTGGTATATAAATAACATGATGTTTTTCAATGGCAAAAATCAATGAATAATGTGAATGCACAAACAGTAATTTCTCCGCATTGCAATGTGCAATTCTGAATTTTTTTGCTTTTTCCTGCTCCTCTTAGCATGATAAAGAAGATTCAAAGAGAGTGAGATGCCAGCTCCTTTCATTCAGTCAGTAGCTTCAAACATTTCTGGACGTTTTTCAATGGCAAAAATCAATGAATATTGTAAATGCACAAACAGTAATTTCTCCGCATTGCAAGGTGCAATTCTGAAATTTTTTGCTTTTTCCTGCTCCTCTTAGCATGATAAAGAAGATTCAAAGAGAGTGAGATGTCAGCTCTTTTCATTCAGTCAGTAGCTTCAAACATTTCTGGTATATGAATAACATGATGTTTTTCAATGGCAAAAATCAATGAATAATGTGAATGCACAAACAGTAATTTCTCCGCATTTCAAGGTGCAATTCTGAAATTTTTTGCTTTTTCCTGCTCCTCTTAGCATGATAAAGAAGATTCAAAGAGGGTGAGATGCCAGCTCCTTTCATTCAGTCAGTAGCTTCAAACATTTCTGGACGTTTTTCAATGGCAAAAATCAATGAATATTGTAAATGCACAAACATTGATTTCTCCGCATTGCAAGGTGCAATTCTGAAATTTTTTGCTTTTTCCTGCTCCTCTTAGCATGATAAAGAAGATTCAAAGAGAGTGAAATGCCAGCTCCTTTCATTCAGTCAGTAGCTTCAAACATTTCTGGTATATAAATAACATGATGTTTTTCAATGGCAAAAATCAATGAATAATGTGAATGCACAAACAGTAATTTCTCCGCATTGCAATGTGCAATTCTGAATTTTTTTGCTTTTTCCTGCTCCTCTTAGCATGATAAAGAAGATTCAAAGAGAGTGAGATGCCAGCTCCTTTCATTCAGTCAGTAGCTTCAAACATTTCTGGACGTTTTTCAATGGCAAAAATCAATGAATATTGTAAATGCACAAAAAGTAATTTCTCCGCATTGCAAGGTGCAATTCTGAAATTTTTTGCTTTTTCCTGCTCCTCTTAGCATGATAAAGAAGATTCAAAGAGAGTGAGATGCCAGCTCTTTTCATTCAGTCAGTAGCTTCAAACATTTCTGGTATATGAATAACATGATGTTTTTCATTGGCAAAAATCAATGAATAATGTGAATGCACAAACAGTAATTTCTCCGCATTGCAAGGTGCAATTCTGAAATTTTTTGCCTTTTCCTGCTCCTCTTAGCATGATAAAGAAGATTCAAAGAGAGTGAGATGCCAGCTCTTTTCATTCTGTCAGTAGCTTCAAACATTTCTGGACGTTTTTCAATGGCAAAAATCAATGAATATTGTAAATGCACAAACAGTAATTTCTCCGCATTGCAAGGTGAAATTCTGAAATTTTTTGCTTTTTTCTGCTCCTCTTAGCATGATAAAGAAGATTCAAAGAGCGTGAGATGCCAGCTCCTTTCATTCCGTCAGTAGCTTCAAACATTTCTGGACGTTTTTCAATGGCAAAAATCAATGAATATTGTAAATGCACAAACAGTAATTTCTCCGCATTGCAAGGTGCAATTCTGAAATTTTTTGCTTTTTCCTGCTCCTCTTAGCATGATAAAGGAGATTCAAAGAGCGTGAGATGCCAGCTCCTTTCATTCCGTCAGTAGCTTCAAACATTTCTGGACGTTTTTCAATGGCAAAAATCAATGAATATTGTAAATGCACAAACAGTAATTTCTCCGCATTGCAAGGTGCAATTCTGAAATTTTTTGCTTTTTCCTGCTCCTCTTAGCATGATAAAGAAGATTCAAAGAGTGTGAGATGCCAGCTCCTTTCATTCAGTCAGTAGCTTCAAACATTTCTGGTATATGAATAACATGATGTTTTTCAATGGCAAAAATCAATGAATAATGTGAATGCACAAACAGTAATTTCTCCGCATTGCAAGGTGCAATTCTGAAATTTTTTGCTTTTTCCTGCTCCTCTTAGCATGATAAAGAAGATTCAAAGAGAGTGAGATGCCAGCTCACTTCTTTCAGTCAGTAGCTTCAAACATTTATGGACGTTTTTCAATGGCAAAAATCAATGAATATTGTAAATGCACAAACAGTAATTTCTCCGCATTGCAAAGTGCAATTCTGAAATTTTTTGCTTTTTCCTGCTCCTCTTAGCATGATAAAAAAGATTCAAAGAGAGTGAGATGCCAGTTCTTTTCATTCAGTCAGTAGCTTCAAACATTTCTGGTATATAAATAACATGATGTTTTTCAATGGCACAAATCAATGAATAATGTGAATGCACAAACAGTAATTTCTCTGCATTGCAATGTGCAATTCTGAATTTTTTTGCTTTTTCCTGCTCCTCTTAGCATGATAAAGAAGATTCAAAGAGAGTGAGATGCCAGCTCCTTTCATTCAGTCAGTAGCTTCAAACATTTCTGGACGTTTTTCAATGGCAAAAATCAATGAATATTGTAAATGCACAAACAGTAATTTCTCCGCATTGCAAGGTGCAATTCTGAAATTTTTTGCTTTTTCCTGCTCCTCTTAGCATGATAAAGAAGATTCAAAGAGAGTGAGATGCCAGCTCTTTTCATTCAGTCAGTAGCTTCAAACATTTCTGGTATATGAATAACATGATGTTTTTCAATGGCAAAAATCAATGAATAATGTGAATGCACAAACAGTAATTTCTCCGCATTTCAAGGTGCAATTCTGAAATTTTTTGCTTTTTCCTGCTCCTCTTAGCATGATAAAGAAGATTCAAAGAGGGTGAGATGCCAGCTCCTTTCATTCAGTCAGTAGCTTCAAACATTTCTGGACGTTTTTCAATGGCAAAAATCAATGAATATTGTAAATGCACAAACATTGATTTCTCCGCATTGCAAGGTGCAATTCTGAAATTTTTTGCTTTTTCCTGCTCCTCTTAGCATGATAAAGAAGATTCAAAGAGAGTGAGATGTCAGCTCACTTCTTTCAGTCAGTAGCTTCAAACATTTATGGACGTTTTTCAATGGCAAAAATCAATGAATATTGTAAATGCACAAACAGTAATTTCTCCGCATTGCAAAGTGCAATTCTGAAATTTTTTGCTTTTTCCTGCTCCTCTTAGCATGATAAAGAAGATTCAAAGAGAGTGAGATGCCAGCTCTTTTCATTCAGTCAGTAGCTTCAAACATTTCTGGTATATAAATAACATGATGTTTTTCAATGGCAAAAATCAATGAATAATGTGAATGCACAAACAGTAATTTCTCCGCATTGCAATGTGCAATTCTGAATTTTTTTGCTTTTTCCTGCTCCTCTTAGCATGATAAAGAAGATTCAAAGAGCGTGAGATGCCAGCTCCTTTCATTCAGTCAGTAGCTTCAAACATTTCTGGACGTTTTTCAATGGCAAAAATCAATGAATATTGTAAATGCACAAAAAGTAATTTCTCCGCATTGCAAGGTGCAATTCTGAAATTTTTTGCTTTTTCATGCTCCTCTTAGCATGATAAAGAAGATTCAAAGAGAGTGAGATGCCAGCTCTTTTCATTCAGTCAGTAGCTTCAAACATTTCTGGTATATGAATAACATGATGTTTTTCATTGGCAAAAATCAATGAATAATGTGAATGCACAAACAGTAATTTCTCCGCATTGCAAGGTGCAATTCTGAAATTTTTTGCCTTTTCCTGCTCCTCTTAGCATGATAAAGAAGATTCAAAGAGAGTGAGATGCCAGCTCTTTTCATTCTGTCAGTAGCTTCAAACATTTCTGGACGTTTTTCAATGGCAAAAATCAATGAATATTGTAAATGCACAAACAGTAATTTCTCCGCATTGCAAGGTGCAATTCTGAAATTTTTTGCTTTTTTCTGCTCCTCTTAGCATGATAAAGAAGATTCAAAGAGCGTGAGATGCCAGCTCCTTTCATTCCGTCAGTAGCTTCAAACATTTCTGGACGTTTTTCAATGGCAAAAATCAATGAATATTGTAAATGCACAAACAGTAATTTCTCCGCATTGCAAGGTGCAATTCTGAAATTTTTTGCTTTTTCCTGCTCCTCTTAGCATGATAAAGGAGATTCAAAGAGCGTGAGATGCCAGCTCCTTTCATTCCGTCAGTAGCTTCAAACATTTCTGGACGTTTTTCAATGGCAAAAATCAATGAATATTGTAAATGCACAAACAGTAATTTCTCCGCATTGCAAGGTGCAATTCTGAAATTTTTTGCTTTTTCCTGCTCCTCTTAGCATGATAAAGAAGATTCAAAGAGTGTGAGATGCCAGCTCCTTTCATTCAGTCAGTAGCTTCAAACATTTCTGGTATATGAATAACATGATGTTTTTCAATGGCAAAAATCAATGAATAATGTGAATGCACAAACAGTAATTTCTCCGCATTGCAAGGTGCAATTCTGAAATTTTTTGCTTTTTCCTGCTCCTCTTAGCATGATAAAGAAGATTCAAAGAGAGTGAGATGCCATCTCACTTCTTTCAGTCAGTAGCTTCAAACATTTATGGACGTTTTTCAATGGCAAAAATCAATGAATATTGTAAATGCACAAACAGTAATTTCTCCGCATTGCAAAGTGCAATTCTGAAATTTTTTGCTTTTTCCTGCTCCTCTTAGCATGATAAAGAAGATTCAAAGAGAGTGAGATGCCAGTTCTTTTCATTCAGTCAGTAGCTTCAAACATTTCTGGTATATAAATAACATGATGTTTTTCAATGGCAAAAATCAATGAATAATGTGAATGCACAAACAGTAATTTCTCCGCATTGCAATGTGCAATTCTGAATTTTTTTGCTTTTTCCTGCTCCTCTTAGCATGATAAAGAAGATTCAAAGAGAGTGAGATGCCAGCTCCTTTCATTCAGTCAGTAGCTTCAAACATTTCTGGACGTTTTTCAATGGCAAAAATCAATGAATATTGTAAATGCACAAACAGTAATTTCTCCGCATTGCAAGGTGCAATTCTGAAATTTTTTGCTTTTTCCTGCTCCTCTTAGCATGATAAAGAAGATTCAAAGAGAGTGAGATGCCAGCTCTTTTCATTCAGTCAGTAGCTTCAAACATTTCTGGTATATGAATAACATGATGTTTTTCAATGGCAAAAATCAATGAATAATGTGAATGCACAAACAGTAATTTCTCCGCATTTCAAGGTGCAATTCTGAAATTTTTTGCTTTTTCCTGCTCCTCTTAGCATGATAAAGAAGATTCAAAGAGGGTGAGATTCCAGCTCCTTTCATTCAGTCAGTAGCTTCAAACATTTCTGGACGTTTTTCAATGGCAAAAATCAATGAATATTGTAAATGCACAAACATTGATTTCTCCGCATTGCAAGGTGCAATTCTGAAATTTTTTGCTTTTTCCTGCTCCTCTTAGCATGATAAAGAAGATTCAAAGAGAGTGAAATGCCAGCTCCTTTCATTCAGTCAGTAGCTTCAAACATTTCTGGTATATAAATAACATGATGTTTTTCAATGGCAAAAATCAATGAATAATGTGAATGCACAAACAGTAATTTCTCCGCATTGCAATGTGCAATTCTGAATTTTTTTGCTTTTTCCTGCTCCTCTTAGCATGATAAAGAAGATTCAAAGAGAGTGAGATGCCAGCTCCTTTCATTCAGTCAGTAGCTTCAAACATTTCTGGACGTTTTTCAATGGCAAAAATCAATGAATATTGTAAATGCACAAAAAGTAATTTCTCCGCATTGCAAGGTGCAATTCTGAAATTTTTTGCTTTTTCCTGCTCCTCTTAGCATGATAAAGAAGATTCAAAGAGAGTGAGATCCCAGCTCTTTTCATTCAGTCAGTAGCTTCAAACATTTCTGGTATATGAATAACATGATGTTTTTCATTGGCAAAAATCAATGAATAATGTGAATGCACAAACAGTAATTTCTCCGCATTGCAAGGTGCAATTCTGAAATTTTTTGCCTTTTCCTGCTCCTCTTAGCATGATAAAGAAGATTCAAAGAGAGTGAGATGCCAGCTCTTTTCATTCTGTCAGTAGCTTCAAACATTTCTGGACGTTTTTCAATGGCAAAAATCAATCAATATTGTAAATGCACAAACAGTAATTTCTCCGCATTGCAAGGTGCAATTCTGAAATTTTTTGCTTTTTTCTGCTCCTCTTAGCATGATAAAGAAGATTCAAAGAGCGTGAGATGCCAGCTCCTTTCATTCCGTCAGTAGCTTCAAACATTTCTGGACGTTTTTAAATGGCAAAAATCAATGAATATTGTAAATGCACAAACAGTAATTTCTCCGCATTGCAAGGTGCAATTCTGAAATTTTTTGCTTTTTCCTGCTCCTCTTAGCATGATAAAGGAGATTCAAAGAGCGTGAGATGCCAGCTCCTTTCATTCCGTCAGTAGCTTCAAACATTTCTGGACGTTTTTCAATGGCAAAAATCAATGAATATTGTAAATGCACAAACAGTAATTTCTCCGCATTGCAAGGTGCAATTCTGAAATTTTTTGCTTTTTCCTGCTCCTCTTAGCATGATAAAGAAGATTCAAAGAGTGTGAGATGCCAGCTCCTTTCATTCAGTCAGTAGCTTCAAACATTTCTGGTATATGAATAACATGATGTTTTTCAATGGCAAAAATCAATGAATAATGTGAATGCACAAACAGTAATTTCTCCGCATTGCAAGGTGCAATTCTGAAATTTTTTGCTTTTTCCTGCTCCTCTTAGCATGATAAAGAAGATTCAAAGAGAGTGAGATGCCAGCTCACTTCTTTCAGTCAGTAGCTTCAAACATTTATGGACGTTTTTCAATGGCAAAAATCAATGAATATTGTAAATGCACAAACAGTAATTTCTCCGCATTGCAAAGTGCAATTCTGAAATTTTTTGCTTTTTCCTGCTCCTCTTAGCATGATAAAGAAGATTCAAAGAGAGTGAGATGCCAGTTCTTTTCATTCAGTCAGTAGCTTCAAACATTTCTGGTATATAAATAACATGATGTTTTTCAATGGCAAAAATCAATGAATAATGTGAATGCACAAACAGTAATTTCTCCGCATTGCAATGTGCAATTCTGAATTTTTTTGCTTTTTCCTGCTCCTCTTAGCATGATAAAGAAGATTCAAAGAGAGTGAGATGCCAGCTCCTTTCATTCAGTCAGTAGCTTCAAACATTTCTGGACGTTTTTCAATGGCAAAAATCAATGAATATTGTAAATGCACAAACAGTAATTTCTCCGCATTGCAAGGTGCAATTCTGAAATTTTTTGCTTTTTCCTGCTCCTCTTAGCATGATAAAGAAGATTCAAAGAGAGTGAGATGCCAGCTCTTTTCATTCAGTCAGTAGCTTCAAACATTTCTGGTATATGAATAACATGATGTTTTTCAATGGCAAAAATCAATGAATAATGTGAATGCACAAACAGTAATTTCTCCGCATTTCAAGGTGCAATTCTGAAATTTTTTGCTTTTTCCTGCTCCTCTTAGCATGATAAAGAAGATTCAAAGAGGGTGAGATGCCAGCTCCTTTCATTCAGTCAGTAGCTTCAAACATTTCTGGACGTTTTTCAATGGCAAAAATCAATGAATATTGTAAATGCACAAACATTGATTTCTCCGCATTGCAAGGTGCAATTCTGAAATTTTTTGCTTTTTCCTGCTCCTCTTAGCATGATAAAGAAGATTCAAAGAGAGTGAAATGCCAGCTCCTTTCATTCAGTCAGTAGCTTCAAACATTTCTGGTATATGAACAACATGATGTTTTTCAATGGCAAAAATCAATGAATAATGTGAATGCACAAACAGTAATTTCTCCGCATTGCAAGGTGCACTTCTGAAATTTTTTGCTTTTTCCTGCTCCTCTTAGCATGATAAAGAAGATTCAAAGAGAGTGAGATGCCTGCTCTTTTCATTCAGTCAGTAGCTTCAAACATTTCTGAACGTTTTTCAATGGCAAAAATCAATGAATATTGTAAATGCACAAACAGTAATTTCTCCGCATTGCAAGGTGCAATTCTGAAATTTTTTGCTTTTTCCTGCTCCTCTTAGCATGATAAAGAAGATTCAAAGAGAGTGAGATGCCAGCTCTTTTCATTCAGTCAGTAGCTTCAAACATTTCTGGTATATGAATAACATGATGTTTTTCAATGGCAAAAATCAATGAATAATGTGAATGCACAAACAGTAATTTCTCCGCATTGCAAGGTGCAATTCTGAATTTTTTTGCTTTTTCCTGCTCCTCTTAGCATGATAAAGAAGATTCAAAGAGAGTGAGATGCCAGCTCCTTTCATTCAGTCAGTAGCTTCAAACATTTCTGGTATATGAACAACATGATGTTTTTCAATGGCAAAAATCAATGAATAATGTGAATGCACAAACAGTAATTTCTCCTCATTCCATGGTGCAATTCTGAAATTTTTTGCTTTTTCCTGCTCCTCTTAGCATGATAAAGAAGATTGAAAGAGCGTGAGATGCCAGCTTCTTTCATTCCGTCAGTAGCTTCAAACATTTCTGGACGTTTTTCAATGGCAAAAATCAATGAATATTGTAAATGCACAAACAGTAATTTCTCCGCATTGCAAGGTGCAATTCTGAATTTTTTTGCTTTTTCCTGCTCCTCTTAGCATGATAAAGAAGATTGAAAGAGCGTGAGATGCCAGCTCCTTTCATTCCGTCAGTAGCTTCAAACATTTCTGGACGTTTTTCAATGGCAAAAATCAATGAATATTGTAAATGCACAAACAGTAATTTCTCCGCATTGCAAGGTGCAATTCTGAATTTTTTTGCTTTTTCCTGCTCCTCTTAGCATGATAAAGAAGATTGAAAGAGCGTGAGATGCCAGCTCCTTTCATTCCGTCAGTAGCTTCAAACATTTCTGGACGTTTTTCAATGGCAAAAATCAATGAATATTGTAAATGCACAAACAGTAATTTCTCCGCATTGCAAGGTGCAATTCTGAAATTTTTTGCTTTTTCCTGCTCCTCTTAGCATGATAAAGAAGATTCAAAGAGCGTGAGATGCCAGCTCCTTTCATTCAGTCAGTAGCTTCAAACATTTCTGGTATATGAATAACATGATGTTTTTCAATGGCAAAAATCAATGAATAATGTGAATGCACAAACAGTAATTTCTCCGCATTGCAAGGTGCAATTCTGAAATTTTTTGCTTTTTCCTGCTCCTCTTAGCATGATAAAGAAGATTCAAAGAGAGTGAGATGCCAGCTCATTTCTTTCAGTCAGTAGCTTCAAACATTTATGGACGTTTTTCAATGGCAAAAATCAATGAATATTGTAAATGCACAAACAGTAATTTCTCCACATTGCAAAGTGCAATTCTGAAATTTTTTGCTTTTTCCTGCTCCTCTTAGCATGATAAAGAAGATTCAAAGAGAGTGAGATTCCAGCTCTTTTCATTCAGTCAGTAGCTTCAAACATTTCTGGTATATAAATAACATGATGTTTTTCAATGGCAAAAATCAATGAATAATGTGAATGCACAAACAGTAATTTCTCCGCATTGCAAGGTGCAATTCTGAAATTTTTTGCCTTTTCCTGCTCCTCTTAGCATGATAAAGAAGATTCAAAGAGAGTGAGATGCCAGCTCTTTTCATTCTGTCAGTAGCTTCAAACATTTCTGGACGTTTTTCAATGGCAAAAATCAATGAATAATGTAAATGCACAAACAGTAATTTCTCCGCATTGCAAGGTGCAATTCTGAAATTTTTTGCTTTTTTCTGCTCCTCTTAGCATGATAAAGAAGATTCAAAGAGCGTGAGATGCCAGCTCCTTTCATTCCGTCAGTAGCTTCAAACATTTCTGGACGTTTTTCAATGGCAAAAATCAATGAATATTGTAAATGCACAAACAGTAATTTCTCCGCATTGCAAGGTGCAATTCTGAATTTTTTTACTTTTTCCTGCTCCTCTTAGCATGATAAAGAAGATTCAAAGAGAGTGAGATGCCAGCTCTTTTCATTCAGTCAGTAGCTTCAAACAATTCTGGATGTTTTTCAATGGCAAAAATCAATGAATATTGTAAATGCACAAACAGTAATTTCTCAACATTGCAAGGTGCAATTCTGAAATTTTTTGCTTTTTCCTGCTCCTCTTAGCATGATAAAGAAGATTCAAAGAGAGTGAGATGCCAGCTCTTTTCATTCAGTCAGTAGCTTCAAACATTTCTGGTATATAAATAACATGATGTTTTTCAATGGCAAAAATCAATGAATAATGTGAATGCACAAACAGTAATTTCTCCGCATTGCAAGTGCAATTCTGAAATTTTTTGCTTTTTCCTGCTCCTCTTAGCATGATAAAGAAGATTCAAAGAGAGTGAGATGCCTGCTCTTTTCATTCAGTCAGTAGCTTCAAACATTTCTGAACGTTTTTCAATGGCAAAAATCAATGAATATTGTAAATGCACAAACAGTAATTTCTCCGCATTGCAAGGTGCAATTCTGAAATTTTTTGCTTTTTCCTGCTCCTCTTAGCATGATAAAGAAGATTCAAAGAGAGTGAGATGCCAGCTCTTTTCATTCAGTCAGTAGCTTCAAACATTTCTGGTATATGAATAACATGATGTTTTTCAATGGCAAAAATCAATGAATAATGTGAATGCACAAACAGTAATTTCTCCGCATTGCAAGGTGCAATTCTGAATTTTTTTGCTTTTTCCTGCTCCTCTTAGCATGATAAAGAAGATTCAAAGAGAGTGAGATGCCAGCTCCTTTCATTCAGTCAGTAGCTTCAAACATTTCTGGTATATGAACAACATGATGTTTTTCAATGGCAAAAATCAATGAATAATGTGAATGCACAAACAGTAATTTCTCCTCATTCCAAGGTGCAATTCTGAAATTTTTTGCTTTTTCCTGCTCCTCTTAGCATGATAAAGAAGATTGAAAGAGCGTGAGATGCCAGCTCCTTTCATTCCGTCAGTAGCTTCAAACATTTCTGGACGTTTTTCAATGGCAAAAATCAATGAATATTGTAAATGCACAAACAGTAATTTCTCCGCATTGCAAGGTGCAATTCTGAAATTTTTTGCTTTTTCCTGCTCCTCTTAGCATGATAAAGAAGATTCAAAGAGCATGAGATGCCAGCTCCTTTCATTCAGTCAGTAGCTTCAAACATTTCTTGTATATGAATAACATGATGTTTTTCAATGGCAAAAATCAATGAATAATGTGAATGCACAAACAGTAATTTCTCCGCATTGCAAGGTACAATTCTGAAATTTTTTGCTTTTTCCTGCTCCTCTTAGCATGATAAAGAAGATTCAAAGAGAGTGAGATGCCAGCTCATTTCTTTCAGTCAGTAGCTTCAAACATTTATGGACGTTTTTCAATGGCAAAAATCAATGAATATTGTAAATGCACAAACAGTAATTTCTCCGCATTGCAAAGTGCAATTCTGAAATTTTTTGCTTTTTCCTGCTCCTCTTAGCATGATAAAGAATATTCAAAGAGAGTGAGATGCCAGCTCTTTTCATTCAGTCAGTAGCTTCAAACATTTCTTATATATAAATAACATGATGTTTTTCAATGGCAAAAATCAATGAATAATGTGAATGCACAAACAGTAATTTCTCCGCATTGCAAGGTGCAATTCTGAATTTTTTTGCTTTTTCCTGCTCCTCTTAGCATGATAAAGAAGATTCAAAGAGAGTGAGATGCCAGCTCCTTTCATTCAGTCAGTAGCTTCAAACATTTCTGGACGTTTTTCAATGGCAAAAATCAATGAATATTGTAAATGTACAAACAGTAATTTCTCCGCATTGCAAGGTGCAATTCTGAAATTTTTTGCTTTTTCCTGCTCCTCTTAGCATGATAAAGAAGATTCAAAGAGAGTGAGATGCCAGCTCTTTTCATTCAGTCAGTAGCTTCAAACATTTCTGGTATATGAATAACATGATGTTTTTCAATGGCAAAAATCAATGAATAATGTGAATGCACAATCAGTAATTTCTCCGCATTGCAAGGTGCAATTCTGAAATTTTTTGCTTTTTCCTGCTCCTCTTAGCATGATAAAGAAGATTCAAAGAGAGTGAGATGCCAGCTCCTTTCATTCCGTCAGTAGCTTCAAACATTTCTGGACGTTTTTCAATGGCAAAAATCAATGAATATTGTAAATGCACAAACAGTAATTTCTCCGCATTGCAAGGTGCAATTCTGAATTTTTTTGCTTTTTCCTGCTCCTCTTAGCATGATAAAGAAGATTGAAAGAGCGTGAGATGCCAGCTCCTTTCATTCCGTCAGTAGCTTCAAACATTTCTGGACGTTTTTCAATGGCAAAAATCAATGAATATTGTAAATGCACAAACAGTAATTTCTCCGCATTGCAAGGTGCAATTCTGAAATTTTTTGCTTTTTCCTGCTCCTCTTAGCATGATAAAGAAGATTCAAAGAGCGTGAGATGCCAGCTCCTTTCATTCAGTCAGTAGCTTCAAACATTTCTGGTATATGAATAACATGATGTTTTTCAATGGCAAAAATCAATGAATAATGTGAATGCACAAACAGTAATTTCTCCGCATTGCAAGGTGCAATTCTGAAATTTTTTGCTTTTTCCTGCTCCTCTTAGCATGATAAAGAAGATTCAAAGAGAGTGAGATGCCAGCTCATTTCTTTCAGTCAGTAGCTTCAAACATTTATGGACGTTTTTCAATGGCAAAAATCAATGAATATTGTAAATGCACAAACAGTAATTTCTCCGCATTGCAAAGTGCAATTCTGAAATTTTTTGCTTTTTCCTGCTCCTCTTAGCATGATAAAGAAGATTCAAAGAGAGTGAGATGCCAGCTCTTTTCATTCAGTCAGTAGCTTCAAACATTTCTGGTATATAAATAACATGATGTTTTTCAATGGCAAAAATCAATGAATAATGTGAATGCACAAACAGTAATTTCTCCGCATTGCAAGGTGCAATTCTGAATTTTTTTGCTTTTTCCTGCTCCTCTTAGCATGATAAAGAAGATTCAAAGAGAGTGAGATGCCAGCTCCTTTCATTCAGTCAGTAGCTTCAAACATTTCTGGACGTTTTTCAATGGCAAAAATCAATGAATATTGTAAATGCACAAACAGTAATTTCTCCGCATTGCAAGGTGCAATTCTGAAATTTTTTGCTTTTTCCTGCTCCTCTTAGCATGATAAAGAAGATTCAAAGAGAGTGAGATGCCAGCTCTTTTCATTCAGTCAGTAGCTTCAAACATTTCTGGTATATGAATAACATGATGTTTTTCAATGGCAAAAATCAATGAATAATGTGAATGCACAATCAGTAATTTCTCCGCATTGCAAGGTGCAATTCTGAAATTTTTTGCTTTTTCCTGCTCCTCTTAGCATGATAAAGAAGATTCAAAGAGAGTGAGATGCCAGCTCCTTTCATTCAGTCAGTAGCTTCAAACATTTCTGGACGTTTTTCAATGGCAAAAATCAATGAATATTGTAAATGCACAAACATTGATTTCTCCGCATTGCAAGGTGCAATTCTGAAATTTTTTGCTTTTTCCTGCTCCTCTTAGCATGATAAAGAAGATTCAAAGAGAGTGAAATGCCAGCTCCTTTCATTCAGTCAGTAGCTTCAAACATTTCTGGTATATGAACAACATGATGTTTTTCAATGGCAAAAATCAATGAATAATGTGAATGCACAAACAGTAATTTCTCCGCATTGCAAGGTGCAATTCTGAAATTTTTTGCCTTTTCCTGCTCCTCTTAGCATGATAAAGAAGATTCAAAGAGAGTGAGATGCCAGCTCTTTTCATTCTGTCAGTAGCTTCAAACATTTCTGGACGTTTTTCAATGGCAAAAATCAATGAATATTGTAAATGCACAAACAGTAATTTCTCCGCATTGCAAGGTGCAATTCTGAAATTTTTTGCTTTTTCCTGCTCCTCTTAGCATGATAAAGAAGATTCAAAGAGCGTGAGATGCCAGCTCCTTTCATTCCGTCAGTAGCTTCAAACATTTCTGGACGTTTTTCAATGGCAAAAATCAATGAATATTGTAAATGCACAAACAGTAATTTCTCCGCATTGCAAGGTGCAATTCTGAATTTTTTTGCTTTTTCCTGCTCCTCTTAGCATGATAAAGAAGATTCAAAGAGAGTGAGATGCCAGCTCTTTTTATTCAGTCAGTAGCTTCAAACATTTCTGGATGTTTTTCAATGGCAAAAATCAATGAATATTGTAAATGCACAAACAGTAATTTCTCCGCATTGCAAGGTGCAATTCTGAAATTTTATGCTTTTTCCTGCTCCTCTTAGCATGATAAAGAAGATTCAAAGAGTGTGAGATGCCAGCTCCTTTCATTCAGTCAGTAGCTTCAAACATTTCTGGTATATGAATAACATGATGTTTTTCAATGGCAAAAATCAATGAATAATGTGAATGCACAAACAGTAATTTCTCCGCATTGCAAGGTGCAATTCTGAAATTTTTTGCTTTTTCCTGCTCCTCTTAGCATGATAAAGAAGATTCAAAGAGAGTGAGATGCCAGCTCACTTCTTTCAGTCAGTAGCTTCAAACATTTATGGACGTTTTTCAATGGCAAAAATCAATGAATATTGTAAATGCACAAACAGTAATTTCTCCGCATTGCAAAGTGCAATTCTGAAATTTTTTGCTTTTTCCTGCTCCTCTTAGCATGATAAAGAAGATTCAAAGAGAGTGAGATGCCAGCTCTTTTCATTCAGTCAGTAGCTTCAAACATTTCTGGTATATGAACAACATGATGTTTTTCAATGGCAAAAATCAATGAATAATGTGAATGCACAAACAGTAATTTCTCCGCATTGGAAGGTTCAATTCTGAAATTTTTTGCCTTTTCCTGCTCCTCTTAGCATGATAAAGAAGATTCAAAGAGAGTGAGATGCCAGCTCCTTTCATTCAGTCAGTAGCTTCAAACATTTCTGGACGTTTTTCAATGGCAAAAATCAATGAATATTGTAAATGCACAAACATTGATTTCTCCGCATTGCAAGTTGCAATTCTGAAATTTTTTGCTTTTTCCTGCTCCTCTTAGCATGATAAAGAAGATTCAAAGAGCGTGAGATGCCAGCTCCTTTCATTCCGTCTGTAGCTTCAAACATTTCTGGACGTTTTTCAATGGCAAAAATCAATGAATATTGTAAATGCACAAACAGTAATTTCTCCGCATTGCAAGGTGCAATTCTGAATTTTTTTGCTTTTTCCTGCTCCTCTTAGCATGATAAAGAAGATTCAAAGAGAGTGAGATTCCAGCTCTTTTCATTCAGTCAGTAGCTTCAAACATTTCTGGATGTTTTTCAATGGCAAAAATCAATGAATATTGTAAATTCACAAACAGTAATTTCTCCGCATTGCAAGGTGCAATTCTGAAATTTTTTGCTTTTTCCTGCTCCTCTTAGCATGATAAAGAAGATTAAAAGAGTGTGAGATGCCAGCTCCTTTCATTCAGTCAGTAGCTTCAAACATTTCTGGTATATGAATAGCATGATGTTTTTCAATGGCAAAAATCAATGAAAAATGTGAATGCACAAACAGTAATTTCTCCGCATTGCAAGGTGCAATTCTGAAATTTTTTGATTTTTCCTGCTCCTCTTAGCATGATAAAGAAGATTCAAAGAGAGTGAGATGCCAGCTCACTTCTTTCAGTCAGTAGCTTCAAACATTTATGGACGTTTTTCAATGGCAAAAATCAATGAATATTGTAAATGCACAAACAGTAATTTCTCCGCATTGCAAAGTGCAATTCTGAAATTTTTTGCTTTTTCCTGCTCCTCTTAGCATGATAAAGAAGATTCAAAGAGAGTGAGATGCCAGCTCTTTTCATTCAGTCAGTAGCTTCAAACATTTCTGGTATATAAATAACATGATGTTTTTCAATGGCAAAAATCAATGAATAATGTGAATGCACAAACAGTAATTTCTCCGCATTGCAAGGTGCAATTCTGAAATTTTTTGCTTTTTCCTGCTCCTCTTAGCATGATAAAGAAGATTCAAAGAGAGTGAGATGCCAGCTCTTTTCATTCAGTCAGTAGCTTCAAACATTTCTGAACGTTTTTCAATGGCAAAAATCAATGAATATTGTAAATGCACAAACAGTAATTTCTCCGCATTGCAAGGTGCAATTCTGAAATTTTTTGCTTTTTCCTGCTCCTTATCATGATAAAGAAGATTCAAAGAGAGTGAGATGCCAGCTCTTTTCATTCAGTCAGTAGCTTCAAACATTTCTGGTATATGAATAACATGATGTTTTTCAATGGCAAAAATCAATGAATAATGTGAATGCACAAACAGTAATTTCTCCGCATTGCAAAGTGCAATTCTGAAATTTTTTGCTTTTTCCTGCTCCTCTTAGCATGATAAAGAAGATTCAAAGAGAGTGAGATGCCAGCTCCTTTCATTCAGTCAGTAGCTTCAAACATTTCTGGTATATGAACAACATGATGTTTTTCAATGGCAAAAATCAATGAATAATGAGAATGCACAAACAGTAATTTCTCCGCATTCCAACGTGCAATTCTTATATTTTTTGCTTTTTCCTGCTCCTCTTAGCATGATAAAGAAGATTCAAAGAGAGTGAGATGCCAGCTCCTTTCATTCAGTCAGTAGCTTCAAACATTTCTGGACGTTTTTCAATGGCAAAAATCAATGAATATTGTAAATTCACAAACATTGATTTCTCCGCATTGCAAGGTGCAATTCTGAAATTTTTTGCCTTTTCCTTCTCCTCTTAGCATGATAAAGAAGATTCAAAGACAGTGAGATGCCAGCTCTTTTCATTCAGTCAGTATCTTCAAACATTTCTGGTATATGAATAACATGATGTTTTTCAATGGCAAAAATCAATGAATATTGTAAATGCACAAACAGTAATTTCTCCGCATTGCAAAGTGCAATTCTGAAATTTTTTGCTTTTTCCTGCTCCTCTTAGCATGATAAAGAAGATTCAAAGAGAGTGAGATGCCAGCTCATTTCTTTCAGTCAGTAGCTTCAAACATTTATGGACGTTTTTCAATGGCAAAAATCAATGAATATTGTAAATGCACAAACAGTAATTTCTCCGCATTGCAAAGTGCAATTCTGAAATTTTTTGCTTTTTCCTGCTCCTCTTAGCATGATAAAGAAGATTCAAAGAGAGTGAGATGCCAGCTCTTTTCATTCAGTCAGTAGCTTCAAACATTTCTGGTATATGAATAACATGATGTTTTTCAATGGCAAAAATCAATGAATAATGTGAATGCACAAACAGTAATTTCTCCGCATTGCAAGGTGCAATTCTGAAATTTTTTGCTTTTTCCTGCTCCTCTTAGCATGATAAAGAAGATTCAAAGAGAGTGAGATGCCAGATCCTTTCATTCAGTCAGTAGCTTCAAACATTTCTGGACATTTTTCAATGGCAAAAATCAATGAATATTGTAAATGCACAAACATTGATTTCTCCGCATTGCAAGGTGCAATTCTGAAATTTTTTGCTTTTTCCTGCTCCTCTTAGCATGATAAAGAAGATTCAAAGAGAGTGAAATGCCAGCTCCTTTCATTCAGTCAGTAGCTTCAAACATTTCTGGTATATGAACAACATGATGTTTTTCAATGGCAAAAATCAATGAATAATGTGAATGCACAAACAGTAATTTCTCCACATTGCAAGGTGCAATTCTGAATTTTTTTGCCTTTTCCTGCTCCTCTTAGCATGATAAAGAAGATTCAAAGAGAGTGAGATGCCAGCTCTTTTCATTCTGTCAGTAGCTTCAAACATTTCTGGACGTTTTTCAATGGCAAAAATCAATGAATATTGTAAATGCACAAACAGTAATTTCTCCGCATTGCAAGGTGCAATTCTGAAATTTTTTGCTTTTTCCTGCTCCTCTTAGCATGATAAAGAAGATTCAAAGAGCGTGAGATGCCAGCTCCTTTCATTCCGTCAGTAGCTTCAAACATTTCTGGACGTTTTTCAATGGCAAAAATCAATGAATATTGTAAATGCATAAACAGTAATTTCTCCGCATTGCAAGGTGCAATTCTGAATTTTTTTTGCTTTTTCCTGCTCCTCTTAGCATGATAAAGAAGATTCAAAGAGAGTGAGATGCCAGCTCTTTTCATTCAGTCAGTAGCTTCAAACATTTCTGGATGTTTTTCAATGGCAAAAATCAATGAATATTGTAAATGCACAAACAGTAATTTCTCCGCATTGCAAGGTGCAATTATGAAATTTTTTGCTTTTTCCTGCTCCTCTTAGCATGATAAAGAAGATTCAAAGAGTGTGAGATGCCAGCTCCTTTCATTCAGTCAGTAGCTTCAAACATTTCTGGTATATGAATAACATGATGTTTTTCAATGGCAAAAATCAATGAATAATGTGAATGCACAAACAGTAATTTCTCCGCATTGCAAGGTGCAATTCTGAAATTTTTTGCTTTTTCCTGCTCCTATTAGCATGATAAAGAAGATTCAAAGAGAGTGAGATGCCAGCTCACTTCTTTTAGTCAGTAGCTTCAAACATTTATGGACGTTTTTCAATGGCAAAAATCAATGAATATTGTAAATGCACAAACAGTAATTTCTCCGCATTGCAAAGTGCAATTCTGAAATTTTTTGCTTTTTCCTGCTCCTCTTAGCATGATAAAGAAGATTCAAAGAGAGTGAGATGCCAGCTCTTTTCATTCAGTCAGTAGCTTCAAACATTTCTGGTATATGAACAACATGATGTTTTTCAATGGCAAAAATCAATGAATAATGTGAATGCACAAACAGTAATTTCTCCGCATTGCAAGGTGCAATTCTGAAATTTTTTGCCTTTTCCTGCTTGTCTTAGCATGATAAAGAAGATTCAAAGAGAGTGAGATGCCAGCTCCTTTCATTCAGTCAGTAGCTTCAAACATTTCTGGACGTTTTTCAATGGCAAAAATCAATGAATATTGTAAATGCACAAACATTGATTTCTCCGCATTGCAAGGTGCAATTCTGAAATTTTTTGCTTTTTCCTGCTCCTCTTAGCATGATAAAGAAGATTCAAAGAGAGTGAAATGCCAGCTCCTTTCATTCAGTCAGTAGCTTCAAACATTTCTGGTATATGAACAACATGATGTTTTTCAATGGCAAAAATCAATGAATAATGTTAATGCACAAACAGTAATTTCTCCGCATTGCAAGGTGCAATTCTGAAATTTTTTGCCTTTTCCTGCTCCTCTTAGCATGATAAAGAAGATTCAAAGAGAGTGAGATGCCAGCTCTTTTCATTCTGTCAGTAGCTTCAAACATTTCTGGACGTTTTTCAATGGCAAAAATCAATGAATATTGTAAATGCACAAACAGTAATTTCTCCGCATTGCAAGGTGCAATTCTGAAATTTTTTGCTTTTTCCGGCTCCTCTTAGCATGATAAAGAAGATTCAAAGAGCGTGAGATGCCAGCTCTTTTCATTCCGTCTGTAGCTTCAAACATTTCTGGACGTTTTTCAATGGCAAAAATCAATGAATATTGTAAATGCACAAACAGTAATTTCTCCGCATTGCAAGGTGCAATTCTGAATTTTTTTGCTTTTTCCTGCTCCTCTTAGCATGATAAAGAAGATTCAAAGAGAGTGAGATTCCAGCTCTTTTCATTCAGTCAGTAGCTTCAAACATTTCTGGATGTTTTTCAATGGCAAAAATCAATGAATATTGTAAATGCACAAACAGTAATTTCTCCGCATTGCAAGGTGCAATTCTGAAATTTTTTGCTTTTTCCTGCTCCTCTTAGCATGATAAAGAAGATTCAAAGAGTGTGAGATGCCAGCTCCTTTCATTCAGTCAGTAGCTTCAAACATTTCTGGTATATGAATAACATGATGTTTTTCAATGGCAAAAATCAATGAATAATGTGAATGCACAAACAGTAATTTCTCCGCATTGCAAGGTGCAATTCTGAAATTTTTTGCTTTTTCCTGCTCCTCTTAGCATGATAAAGAAGATTCAAAGAGAGTGAGATGCCAGCTCACTTCTTTCAGTCAGTAGCTTCAAACATTTATGGACGTTTTTCAATGGCAAAAATCAATGAATATTGTAAATGCACAAACAGTAATTTCTCCGCATTGCAAAGTGCAATTCTGAAATTTTTTGCTTTTTCCTGCTCCTCTTAGCATGATAAAGAAGATTCAAAGAGAGTGAGATGCCAGCTCTTTTCATTCAATCAGTAGCTTCAAACATTTCTGAACAATTTTCAATGGCAAAAATCAATGAATATTGTAAATGCACAAACAGTAATTTCTCCGCATTGCAAGGTGCAATTCTGAAATTTTTTGCTTTTTCCTGCTCCTCTTAGCATGATAAAGAAGATTCAAAGAGAGTGAGATGCCAGCTCTTTTCATTCAGTCAGTAGCTTCAAACATTTCTGGTATATGAATAACATGATGTTTTTCAATGGCAAAAATCAATGAATAATGTGAATGCACAAACAGTAATTTCTCCACATTGCAAGGTGCAATTCTGAAATTTTTTGCTTTTTCCTGCTCCTCTTAGCATGATAAAGAAGATTCAAAGAGAGTGAGATGCCAGCTCCTTTCATTCAGTCAGTAGCTTCAAACATTTCTGGTATATGAATAACATGATGTTTTTCAATGGCAAAAATCAATGAATAATGTGAATGCACAAACAGTAATTTCTCCGCATTCCAAGGTGCAATTCTGAAATTTTTTTGCTTTTTCCTGCTCCTCTTAGCATGATAAAGTAGATTCAAAGAGAGTGAGATGCCAACTCCTTTCATTCAGTCAGTAGCTTCAAACATTTCTGGACGTTTTTCAATGGCAAAAATTAATGAATAGTGTAAATGCACAAACATTGATTTCTCCGCATTGCAAGGTGCAATTCTGAAATTTTTTGCTTTTTCCTGCTCCTCTTAGCATGATAAAGAAGATTCAAAGAGAGTGAGATGCCAGCTCTTTTCATTCAGTCAGTAGCTTCAAACATTTCTGGTATATGAATAACATGATGTTTTTCAATGGCAAAAATCAATGAATAATGTGAATGCACAAACAGTAATTTCTCCGCATTGCAAGGTGCAATTCTGAAATTTTTTGCTTTTTCCTGCTCCTCTTAGCATGATAAAGAAGATTCAAAGAGAGTGAGATGCCAGCTCCTTTTATTCAGTCAGTAGCTTCAAACATTTCTGGTATATGAACAACATGATGTTTTTCAATGGCAAAAATCAATGAATAATGTGAATGCACAAACAGTAATTTCTCCGCATTCCAAGGTGCAATTCTGAAATTTTTTGCTTTTTCCTGCTCCTCTTAGCTTGATAAAGAAGATTCAAAGAGAGTGAGATGCCAGCTCCTTTCATTCAGTCAGTAGCTTCAAACATTTCTGGACGTTTTTCAATGGCAAAAATCAATGAATATTGTAAATGCACAAACATTGATTTCTCCGCATTGCAAGGTGCAATTCTGAAATTTTTTGCTTTTTCCTGCTCCTCTTAGCATGATAAAGAAGATTCAAAGAGAGTGAAATGCCAGCTCCTTTCATTCAGTCAGTAGCTTCAAACATTTCTGGTATATGAACAACATGATGTTTTTCAAAGGCAAAAATCAATGAATAATGTGAATGCACAAACAGTAATTTCTCCGCATTGCAAGGTGCAATTCTGAAATTTTTTGCTTTTTCCTGCTCCTCTTAGCATGATAAAGAAGATTCAAAGAGAGTGAGATGCCAGCTCTTTTCATTCTGTCAGTAGCTTCAAACATTTCTGGACGTTTTTCAATAGCAAAAATCAATGAATATTGTAAATGCACAAACAGTAATTTCTCCGCATTGCAAGGTGCAATTCTGAAATTTTTTGCTTTTTCCTGCTCCTCTTAGCATGATAAAGAAGATTCAAAGAGAGTGAGATGCCAGCTCCTTTCATTCCGTCAGAAGCTTCAAACATTTCTGGACGTTTTTCAATGGCAAAAATCAATGAATATTGTAAATGCACAAACAGTAATTTCTC
Organism: Phyllobates terribilis; assembly: GCF_046119375.1. Classification (NCBI taxonomy): domain Eukaryota; kingdom Metazoa; phylum Chordata; class Amphibia; order Anura; family Dendrobatidae; genus Phyllobates; species Phyllobates terribilis. The sequence continues at coordinate 9,227,508 of NW_027362792.1, forward strand.
CGCATTGCAAGGTGCAATTCTGAATTTTTTTGCTTTTTCCTGCTCCTCTTAGCATGATAAAGAAGATTCAAAGAGAGTGAGATGCCAGCTCTTTTCAATCAGTCAGTAGCTTCAAACATTTCTGGACGTTTTTCAATGGCAAAAATCACTGAATATTGTAAATGCACAAACAGTAATTTCTCCGCATTGCAAGGTGCAATTCTGAAATTTTTTGCTTTTTCCTGCTCCTCTTAGCATGATAAAGAAGATTCAAAGAGCATGAGATGCCAGCTCCTTTCATTCAGTCAGTAGCTTCAAACATTTCTGGTATATGAATAACATGATGTTTTTCAATGGCAAAAATCAATGAATAATGTGAATGCACAAACACTAATTTCTCCACATTGCAAGGTGCAATTCTGAAATTTTTTGCTTTTTCCTGCTCCTCTTAGCATGACAAAGAAGATTCAAAGAGAGTGAGATGCCAGCTCCTTTCATTCAGTCAGTAGCTTCAAACATTTCTGGACTTTTTTCAATGTCAAAAATCAATGAATATTGTAAATGCACAAACAGTAATTTCTCCGCATTGCAAAGTGCAATTCTGAAATTTTTTGCTTTTTCCTGCTCCTCTTAGCATGATAAAGAAGATTCAAAGAGAGTGAGATGCCAGCTCTTTTCATTCAGTCAGTAGCTTCAAACATTTCTGGTATATAAATAACATGATGTTTTTCAATGGCAAAAATCAATGAATAATGTGAATGCACAAACAGTAATTTCTCCGCATTGCAAGGTGCAATTCTGAAGTTTTTTGCTTTTTCCTGCTCCTCTTAGCATGATAAAGAAGATTCAAAGAGAGTGAGATGCCAGCTCCTTTCATTCAGTCAGTAGCTTCAAACATTTCTGGACGTTTTTCAATGGCAAAAATCAATGAATATTGTAAATGCACAAACAGTAGTTTCTCCGCATTGCAAGGTGCAATTCTGAAATTTTTTGCTTTTTCCTGCTCCTCTTAGCATGATAAAGAAGATTCAAAGAACGTGAGATGCCAGCTCCTTTCATTCAGTCAGTAGCTTCAAACATTTCTGGTATATGAATAACATGATGTTTTTCAACGGCAAAAATCAATGAATAATGTTAATGCACAAACAGTAATTTCTCCGCATTGCAAGGTGCAATTCTGAAATTTTTTGCTTTTTCCTGCTCCTCTTAGCATGATAAAGAAGATTCAAAGAGAGTGAGATGCCAGCTCCTTTCATTCAGTCAGTAGCTTCAAACATTTCTGGACGTTTTTCAATGGCAAAAATCAAAGAATATTGTAAATGCACAAACAGTAATTTCTCCGCATTGCAAGGTGCAATTCTGAAATTTTTTGCTTTTTCCTGCTCCTCTTAGCATGATAAAGAAGATTCAAAGAGAGTGAGATGCCAGCTCCTTTCATTCCGTCAGTAGCTTCAAACATTTCTGGACGTTTTTCAATGGCAAAAATCAATGAATATTGTAAATGCACAAACAGTAATTTCTCCGCATTGCAAGGTGCAATTCTGAAATTTTTTGCTTTTTCCTGCTCCTCTTAGCATGATAAAGAAGATTCAAAGAGCGTGAGATGCCAGCTCCTTTCATTCAGTCAGTAGCTTCAAACATTTCTGGTATATGAATAACATGATGTTTTTCAATGGCAAAAATCAATGAATAATGTGAATGCACAAACAGTAATTTCTCCGCATTGCAAGGTGCAATTCTGAAATTTTTTTCTTTTTCCTGCTCCTCTTAGCATGATAAAGAAGATTCAAAGAGAGTGAGATGCCAGCTCCTTTCATTCAGTCAGTAGCTTCAAACATTTCAGGACGTTTTTCAATGGCAAAAATCAATGAATATTTTAAATGCACAAACAGTAATTTCTCCGCATTGCAAAGTGCAATTCTGAAATTTTTTGCTTTTTCCTGCTCCTCTCAGCATGATAAAGAAGATTCAAAGAGAGTGAGATGCCAGCTCTTTTCATTCAGTCAGTAGCTTCAAACATTTCTGGTATATAAATAACATGATGTTTTTCAATGGCAAAAATCAATGAATAATGTGAATGCACAAACAGTAATTTCTCCGCATTGCAAGGTGCAATTCTGAAATTTTTTGCTTTTTCCTGCTCCTCTTAGCATGATAAAGAAGATTCAAAGAGAGTGAGATGCCAGCTCCTTTCATTCAGTCAGTAGCTTCAAACATTTCTGGACGTTTTTCAATGGCAAAAATCAATGAATATTGTAAATGCACAAACAGTAATTTCTCCGCATTGCAAGGTGCAATTCTGAAATTTTTTGCTTTTTCCTGCTCCTCTTAGCATGATAAAGAAGATTCAAAGAGCGTGAGATGCCAGCTACTTTCATTCAGTCAGTAGCTTCAAACATTTCTGGTATATGAATAACATGATGTTTTTCAATGGCAAAAATCAATGAATAATGTGAATGCACAAACAGTAATTTCTCCGCATTGCAAGGTGCAATTCTGAAATTTTTTGTTTTTCCTGCTCCTCTTAGCATGATAAAGAAAATTCAAAGAGAGTGAGATGCCAGCTCCTTTCATTCAGTCAGTAGCTTCAAACATTTCTGGACGTTTTTCAATGGCAAAAATCAATGAATATTTTAAATGCACAAACAGTAATTTCTCCGCATTGCAAAGTGCAATTCTGAAATTTTTTGCTTTTTCCTGCTCCTCTCAGCATGATAAAGAAGATTCAAAGAGAGTGAGATGCCAGCTCTTTTCATTCAGTCAGTAGCTTCAAACATTTCTGGTATATAAATAACATGATGTTTTTCAATGGCAAAAATCAATGAATAATGTGAATGCACAAACAGTAATTTCTCCTCATTGCAAGGTGCAATTCTGAAATTTTTTGCTTTTTCCTGCTCCTCTTAGCATGATAAAGAAGATTCAAAGAGAGTGAGATGCCAGCTCCTTTCATTCAGTCAGTAGCTTCAAACATTTCTGGATGTTTTTCAATGGCAAAAATCAATGAATATTGTAAATGTACAAACAGTAATTTCTCCGCATTGCAAGGTGCAATTCTGAATTTTTTTGCTTTTTCCTGCTCCTCTTAGCATGATAAAGAAGATTCAAAGAGAGTGAGATGCCAGCTCTTTTCTTTCAGTCAGTAGCTTCAAACATTTCTGGGCGTTTTTCAATGGCAAAAATCAATGAATAATGTAAATGCACAAACAGTAATTTCTCCGCATTGCAAGGTGCAATTCTGAAATTTTTTGCTTTTTCCTGCTCCTCTTAGCATGATAAAGAAGATTCAAAGAGCGTGAGATGCCAGCTCCTTTCATTCAGTCAGTAGCTTCAAACATTTCTGGTATATGAATAACATGATGTTTTTCAATGGCAAAAATCAATGAATAATGTGAATGCACAAACAGTAATTTCTCCGCATTGCAAGGTGAAATTCTGAAATGTTTTGCTTTTTCCTGCTCCTCTTAGCATGATAAAGAATATTCAAAGAGAGTGAGATGCCAGCTCCTTTCATTCAGTCAGTAGCTTCAAACATTTCTTGACGTTTTTCAATGGCAAAAATCAATGAATATTTTAAATGCACAAACAGTAATTTCTCCGCATTGCAAAGTGCAATTCTGAAATTTTTTGCTTTTTCCTGCTCCTCTTAGCATGATAAAGAAGATTCAAAGAGAGTGAGATGCCAGCTCTTTTCATTCAGTCAGTAGCTTCAAACATTTCTGGTATATAAATAACATGATGTTTTTCAATGGCAAAAATCAATGAATAATGTGAATGCACAAACAGTAATTTCTCCGCATTGCAAGGTGCAATTCTGAAATTTTTTGCTTTTTACTGCTCCTCTTAGCATGATAAAGAAGATTCAAAGAGAGTGAGATGCCAGCTCCTTTCATTCAGTCAGTAGCTTCAAACATTTCTGGACGTTTTTCAATGGCAAAAATCAATGAATATTGTAAATGCACAAACAGTAATTTCTCCGCATTGCAAGGTGCAATTCTGAAATTTTTTGCTTTTTCCTGCTCATCTTAGCATGATAAAGAAGATTCAAAGAGAGTGAGATGCCAGCTCTTTTTATTCAGTCAGTAGCTTCAAACATTTCTGGTATATGAATAACATGATGTTTTTCAATGGCAAAAATCAATGAATAATGTGAATGCACAAACAGTAATTTCTCCGCATTGCAAGGTGCAATTCTGAAATTTTTTGCTTTTTCCTGCTCCTCTTAGCATGATAAAGAAGATTCAAAGAGAGTGAGATTCCAGCTCCTTTCATTCAGTCAGTAGCTTCAAACATTTCTGGACGTTTTTCAATGGCAAAAATCAATGAATATTGTAAATGCACAAACTGTAATTTCTCCGCATTGCAAGGTGCAATTCTGAATTTTTTTGATTTTTCCTGCTCCTCTTAGCATGATAAAGAAGATTCAAAGAGAGTGAGATGCCAGCTCTTTTCATTCAGTCAGTAGCTTCAAACATTTCTGGACGTTTTTCAATGGCAAAAATCAATGAATATTGTAAATGCACAAACAGTAATTTCTCCGCATTGCAAGGTGCAATTCTGAAATTTTTTGCTTTTTCCTGCTCCTCTTAGCATGATAAAGAAGATTCAAAGAGAGTGAGATTCCAGCTCTTTTCATTCAGTCAGTAGCTTCAAACAATTCTGGTATATGAATAACATGATGTTTTTCAATGGCAAAAATCAATGAATAATGTGAATGCACAAACAGTAATTTCTCCGCATTCCAAGGTGCAATTCTGAAATTTTTTGCTTTTTCCTGCTCCTCTTAGCATGATAAAGAAGATTCAAAGAGAGTGAGATGCCAGCTCTTTTCATTCAGTCAGTAGCTTCAAACATTTCTGGTATATGAATAACATGATGTTTTTCAATGACAAAAATCAATGAATATTGTAAATGCACAAACAGTAATTTCTCCGCATTGCAAGGTGCAATTCTGAAATTTTTTGCTTTTTCCTGCTCCTCTTAGCATGATAAAGAAGATTCAAAGAGAGTGAGATGCCAGCTCCTTTCATTCAGTCAGTAGCTTCAAACATTTCTGGACGTTTTTCAATGGCAAAAATCAATGAATATTTGTAAATGCACAAACATTAATTTCTCCACATTGCAAGGTGCAATTCTGAAATTTTTTGCTTTTTTCTGCTCCTCTTAGCATGATAAAGAAGATTCAAAGAGAGAGAGATGCCAGCTCTTTTCATTCAGTCAGTAGCTTCAAACATTTCTGGTATATGAATAACATGATGTTTTTCAATGGCAAAAATCAATGAATATTGTAAATGCACAAACAGTAATTTCTCCGCATTGCAAGGTGCAATTCTGAAATTTTTTGCTTTTTCCTGCTCCTCTTAGCATGATAAATAAGATTCAAAGAGAGTGAGATGCCAGCTCCTTTCATTCAGTCAGTAGCTTCAAACATTTCTGGACGTTTTTCAATGGCAAAAATTAATGAAGATTGTAAATGCACAAACAGTAATTTCTCCACATTGCAAGGTGCAATTCTGAAATTTTTTGCTTTTTCCTGCTCCTCTTAGCATGATAAAGAAGATTCAAAGAGAGTGAGATGCCAGCTCTTGTCATTCAGTCAGTAGCTTCAAACATTTCTGCTATATGAATAACATGATGTTTTTCAATGGCAAAAATCAATGAATATTGTAAATGCACAAACAGAAATTTCTCTGCATTGCAAGGTGCAATTCTGAAATTTTTTGCTTTTTCCTGCTCCTCTTAGCATGATAAAGAAGATTCAAAGAGAGTGAGGTGCCAGCTCCTTTCATTCAGTCAGTAGCTTCAAACATTTCTGGACGTTTTTTCAATGGCAAAAATCAATGAATATTGTAAATGCACAAACAGTAATTTCTCCACATTGCAAGGTGCAATTCTGAAATTTTTTGCTTTTTCCTGCTCCTCTTAGCATGATAAAGAAGATTCAAAGAGAGTGAGATGCCAGCTCTTTTCATTCAGTCAGTAGCTTCAAACATTTCTGGTATATGAATAACATGATGTTTTTCAATGGCAAAAATCAATGAATATTGTAAATGCACAAACAGTAATTTCTCCGCATTGCAAGGTGCAATTCTGAAATTTTTTGCTTTTTCCTGCTCCTCTTAGCATGATAAAGAAGATTCAAAGAGAGTGAGATGCCAGCTCCTTTCATTCAGTCAGTAGCTTCAAACATTTCTGGACATTTTTCAATGGCAAAAATCAATGAATATTTGTAAATGCACAAACAGTAATTTCTCCACATTGCAAGGTGCAATTCTGAAATTTTTTGCTTTTTTCTGCTCCTCTTAGCATGATAAAGAAGATTCAAAGAGAGTGAGATGCCAGCTCTTTTCATTCAGTCAGTAGCTTCAAACATTTCTGGTATATGAATAACATGATGTTTTTCAATGGCAAAAATCAATGAATATTGTAAATGCACAAACAGTAATTTCTCCGCATTGCAAGGTGCAATTCTGAAATTTTTTGCTTTTTCTTGCTCCTCTTAGCATGATAAATAAGATTCAAAGAGAGTGAGATGCCAGCTCCTTTCATTCAGTCAGTAGCTTCAAACATTTCTGGACGTTTTTCAATGGCAAAAATTAATGAAGATTGTAAATGCACAAACAGTTATTTCTCCACATTGCAAGGTGCAATTCTGAAATTTTTTGCTTTTTCCTGCTCCTCTTAGCATGATAAAGAAGATTCAAAGAGAGTGAGATGCCAGCTCTTGTCATTCAGTCAGTAGCTTCAAACATTTCTGGTATATGAATAACATGATGTTTTTCAATGGCAAAAATCAATGAATATTGTAAATGCACAAACAGTAATTTCTCCGCATTGCAAGGTGCAATTCTGAAATTTTTTGCTTTTTCCTGCTCCTCTTAGCATGATAAAGAAGATTCAAAGAGAGTGAGATGCCAGCTCCTTTCATTCAGTCAGTAGCTTCAAACATTTCTGGACATTTTTCAATGGCAAAAATCAATGAATATTGTAAATGCACAAACAGTAATTTCTCCACATTGCAAGGTGCAATTCTGAAATTTTTTGCTTTTTCCTGCTCCTCTTAGCATGATAAAGAAGATTCAAAGAGAGTGAGATGCCAGCTCATTTCATTCAGTCAGTAGCTTCAAACATTTCTGGTATATGAATAACATGATGTTTTTCAATGGCAAAAATCAATGAATATTGTAAATGCACAAACAGTAATTTCTCCGCATTGCAAGGTGCAATTCTGAAATTTTTTGCTTTTTCCTGCTCCTCTTAGCATGATAAAGAAGATTCAAAGTGAGTGAGATGCCAGCTCCTTTCATTCAGTCAGTAGCTTCAAACATTTCTGGACGTTTTTCAATGGCAAAAATCAATGAAGATTGTAAATGCACAAACAGTAATTTCTCCACATTGCAAGGTGCAATTCTGAAATTTTTTGCTTTTTCCTGCTCCTCTTAGCATGATAAAGAAGATTCAAAGAGAGTGAGATGCCAGCTCTTTTCATTCAGTCAGTAGCTTCAAACATTTCTGGAATATCAATAACATGATGTTTTTCAATGGCAAAAATCAATGAATATTGTAAATGCACAAACAGTAATTTCTCCGCATTGCAAGGTGCAATTCTGAAATTTTTTGCTTTTTCCTGCTCCTCTTAGCATGATAAAGAAGATTCAAAGAGAGTGAGATGCCAGCTCCTTTCATTAAGTCAGTAGCTTCAAACATTTCTGGACGTTTTTCAATGGCAAAAATCAATGAATATTGTAAATGCACAAACAGTAATTTCTTCACATTGCAAGGTGCACGTCTGAAATTTTTTGCTTTTTCCTGCTCCTATTAGCATGATAAAGAAGATTCAAAGAGAGTGAGATGCCAGCTCTTTTCATTCAGTCAGTAGCTTCAAACATTTCTGGTATATGAATAACATGATGTTTTTCAATGGCAAAAATCAATGAATATTGTAAATGCACAAACAGTAATTTCTCCGCATTGCAAGGTGCAATTCTGAAATTTTTTGCTTTTTCCTGCTCCTCTTAGCATGATAAAGAAGATTCAAAGAGAGTAAGATGCCAGCTCCTTTCATTCAGTCAGTAGCTTCAAACATTTCTGGACGTTTTTCAATGGCAAAAATCAATGAATATTGTAAATGCACAAACAGTAATTTCTCCACATTGCAAGGTGCAATTCTGATATTTTTGCTTTTTCCTGCTCCTATTAGCATGATAAAGAAGATTCAAAGAGAGTGAGATGCCAGCTCTTTTCATTCAGTCAGTAGCTTCAAACATTTCTGGTATATGAATAACATGATGTTTTTCAATGGCAAAAATCAATGAATATTGTAAATGCACAAACAGTAATTTCTCCGCATTGCAAGGTGCAATTCTGAAATTTTTTGCTTTTTCCTGCTCCTCTTAGCATGATAAAGAAGATTCAAAGAGAGTGAGATGCCAGCTCTTTTCATTCAGTCAGTAGCTTCAAACATTTCTGGTATATGAATAACATGATGTTTTTAAATGGAAAAATCAATGAATATTGTGAATGCACAAACAGTAATTTCTCCGCATTGCAAGATGCAATTCTGAAATTTTTTGCTTTTTCCTGCTCCTCTTAGCATGATAAAGAAGATTCAAAGAGAGTGAGATGCCAGCTCCTTTCATACAGTCAGTAGCTTCAAACATTTCTGGACGTTTTTCAATGGCAAAAATCAATGAATATTGTAAATGCACAAACAGTAATTTCTCCACATTGCAAGGTGCAATTCTGAAATTTTTTGCTTTTTCCTGCTCCTCTTAGCATGATAAAGAAGATTCAAAGAGAGTGAGATGCCAGCTCCTTTCATTCAGTCAGTAGCTTCAAACATTTCTGGACGTTTTTCAATGGCAAAAATCAATGAATATTGTAAATGCACAAACAGTAATTTCTCCACATTGCAAGGTGCAATTCTGAATTTTTTTGCTTTTTCCTGCTCCTCTTAGCATGGTAAAGAAGATTCAAAGAGAGTGAGATGCTAGCTCTTTTCATTCAGTCAGTAGCTTCAAACAATTCTGGTATATGAATAACATGAAGTTTTTCAATGGCAAAAATCAATGAATATTGTAAATGCACAAACAGTAATTTCTCCGCATTGCAAGGTGCAATTCTGAAATTTTTTGCTTTTTCCTGCTCCTCTTAGCTTTATAAAGAAGATTCAAAGAGAGTGAGATGCCCGCTCCTTTCATTCAGTCAGTAGCTTCAAACATTTCTGGACGTTTTTCAATGGCAAAAATCAATGAATATTGTAAATGCACAAACAGTAATTTCTCCACATTGCAAGGTGCAATTCTGAAATTTTTTGCTTTTTCCTGCTCCTCTTAGTATGATAAAGAAGATTCAAAGAGAGTGAGATGCCAGCTCTTTTCATTCAGTCAGTAGCTTTAAACATTTCTGGTATATGAATAACATGATGTTTTTCAATGGCAAAAATCAATGAATATTGTAAATGCACAAACAGTAATTTCTCTGCATTGCAAGGTGCAATTCTGAAATTTTTCGCTTTTTCCTGCTCCTCTTAGCATGATAAAGAAGATTCAAAGAGAGTGAGGTGCCAGCTCCTTTCATTCAGTCAGTAGCTTCAAACATTTCTGGACGTTTTTCAATGGCAAAAATCAATGAATATTGTAAATGCACAAACAGTAATTTCTTCACATTGCAAGGTGCACGTCTGAAATTTTTTGCTTTTTCCTGCTCCTCTTAGCATGATAAAGAAGACTCAAAGAGAGTGAGATGCCAGCTCTTTTCATTCAGTCAGTAGCTTCAAACATTTCTGGTATATGAATAACATGATGTTTTTCAATGGCAAAAATCAATGAATATTGTAAATGCACAAACAGTAATTTCTCCGCATTGCAAGGTGCAATTCTGAAATTTTTTGCTTTTTCCTGCTCCTCTTAGCATGATAAAGAAGATTCAAAGAGAGTAAGATGCCAGCTCCTTTCATTCAGTCAGTAGCTTCAAACATTTCTGGACGTTTTTCAATGGCAAAAATCAATGAATATTGTAAATGCACAAACAGTAATTTCTCCACATTGCAAGGTGCAATTCTGAAATTTTTGCTTTTTCCTGCTCCTCTTAGCATGATAAAGAAGATTCAAAGAGAGTGAGATGCCAGCTCTTTTCATTCAGTCAGTAGCTTCAAACATTTCTGGTATATGAATAACATGATGTTTTTCAATGGCAAAAATCAATGAATATTGTAAATGCACAAACAGTAATTTCTCCACATTGCAAGGTGCAATTCTGAAACTTTTTGCTTTTTCCTGCTCCTCTTAGCATGATAAAGAAGATTCAAAGAGAATTAGATGCCAGCTCCTTTCATTCAGTCAGTAGCTTCAAACATTTCTGGATGTTTTTCAATGGCAAAAATCAATGAATATTATAAATTCACAAACAGTAATTTCTCCACATTGCAAGGTGCAAGTCTGAAATTTTTTGCTTTTTCCTGCTCCTCTTAGCATGTTAAAGAAGACTCAAAGAGAGTGAGATGCCAGCTCTTTTCATTCAGTCAGTAGCTTCAAACATTTCTGGTATATGAATAACATGATGTTTTTCAATGGCAAAAATCAATGAATATTGTAAATGCACAAACAGTAATTTCTCCGGATTGCAAGGTGCAATTCTGAAATTTTTTGCTTTTTCCTGCTCCTCTTAGCATGATAAAGAAGATTCAAAGAGAGTGAGATGCCAGCTCCTTTCATTCAGTCAGTAGATTCAAACATTTCTGGACGTTTTTCAATGGCAAAAATCAATGAATATTGTAAATGCACAAACAGTAATTTCTCCACATTGCAAGGTGCAATTCTGAAATTTTTTGCTTTTTCCTGCTCCTCTTAGCATGATAAAGAAGATTCAAAGAGAGTGAGATGCCAGCTCTTTTCATTCAGTCAGTAGCTTCAAACATTTCTGGTATATGAATAACATGATGTTTTTCAATGGCAAAAATCAATGAATATTGTAAATGCACAAACAGTAATTTCTCCGCATTGCAAGGTGCAATTCTGAAATTTTTTGCTTTCTCCTGCTCCTCTTAGCATGATAAAGAAGATTCAAAGAGAGTGAGATGCCAGCTCCTTTCATTCAGTCAGTAGCTTCAAACATTTCTGGACGTTTTTCAATGGCAAAAATCAATGAATATTGTAAATGCACAAACAGTAATTTCTCCACATTGCAAGGTGCAATTCTGAAATTTTTGCTTTTTCCTGCTCCTCTCAGCATGATAAAGAAGATTCAAAGAGAGTGAGATGCCAGCTCTTTTCATTCAGTCAGTAGCTTCAAACATTTCTGGTATATGAATAACATGATGTTTTTCAATGGCAAAAATCAATGAATATTGTAAATGCACAAACAGTAATTTCTCCGCATTGCAAGGTGCAATTCTGAAATTTTTTGCTTTTTCCTGCTCCTCTTAGCATGATAAAGAAGATTCAAAGAGAGTGAGATGCCAGCTCCTTTCATTCAGTCATTAGCTTCAAACATTTTTCGTTTTTTATTCAATGGCAAAAATCAATGAATAATGTAAATGCACAAACAGTAATTTCTCCACATTGCAAGGTGCAATTCTGAAACTTTTTGCTTTTTCCTGCTCCCCCTGCATGATAAAGAAGATTCAAAGAGAGTGAGATGCCAGCTCTTTTCATTCAGTCAGTAGCTTCAAACATTTCTGGTATATGAATAACATGATGTTTTTCAATGGCAAAAATCAATGAATATTGTAAATGCACAAACAGTAATTTCTCCGCATTGCAAGGTGCAATTCTGAAATTTTTTGCTTTTTCCTGCTCCTCTTAGCATGATAAAGAAGATTCAAAGAGAGTGAGATGCCAGCTCCTTTCATTCAGTCAGTAGCTTCAAACATTTCTGGACGTTTTTCAATGGCAAAAGTCAATGAATATTGTAAATGCACAAACAGTAATTTCTCCACATTGCAAGGTGCAATTCTGAAATTTTTTGCTTTTTCCTGCTCCTCTTAGCATGATAAAGAAGATTCAAAGAGAGTGAGATGCCAGCTCTTTTCATTCAGTCAGTAGCTTCAAACATTTCTGGTAAATGAATAACATGATGTTTTTCAATGTCAAAAATCAATGAATATTGTAAATGCACAAACAGTAATTTCTTCGCATTGCAAGGTGCAATTCTGAAATTTTTTGCTTTTTCCTGCTCCTCTTAGCATGATAAAGAAGATTCAAAGAGAATGAGATGCCAGCTCCTTTCATTCAGTCAGTAGCTTCAAACATTTCTGGACGTTTTTCAATGGCAAAAATCAATGAATATTGTAAATGCACAAACAGTAATTTCTCCACATTGCAAGGTGCAAGTCTGAAATTTTTTGCTTTTTCCTGCTCCTCTTAGCATGTTTAAGAAGACTCAAAGAGAGTGAGAAGCCAGCTCTTTTCATTCAGTCAGTAGCTTCAAACATTTCTGGTATATGAAAAACATGATGTTTTTCAATGGCAAAAATCAATGAATATTGTAAATGCACAAACAGTAATTTCTTCGCATTGCAAGGTGCAATTCTGAAATTTTTTGCTTTTTCCTGCTCCTCTTAGCATGATAAAGAAGATTCAAAGAGAATGAGATGCCAGCTCCTTTCATTCAGTCAGTAGCTTCAAACATTTCTGGACGTTTTTCAATGGCAAAAATCAATGAATATTGTAAATGCACAAACAGTAATTTCTCCACATTGCAAGGTGCAAGTCTGAAATTTTTTGCTTTTTCCTGCTCCTCTTAGCATGTTAAAGAAGACTCAAAGAGAGTGAGATGCCAGCTCTTTTCATTCAGTCAGTAGCTTCAAACATTTCTGGTATATGAATAACATGATGTTTTTCAATGGCAAAAATCAATGAATATTGTAAATGCACAAACAGTAATTTCTCCGCATTGCAAGGTGCAATTATGAAATTTTTTGCTTTTTCCTGCTCCTCTTAGCATGATAAAGAAGATTCAAAGAGAGTGAGATGCCAGCTCCTTTCATTCAGTCAGTAGCTTCAAACATTTCTGGTATATGAATAACATGATGTTTTTCAATGGCAAAAATCAATGAATATTGTAAATGCACAAACAGTAATTTCTCCGCATTGCAAGGTGCAATTCTGAAATTTTTTGCTTTTTCCTGCTCCTCTTAGCATGATAAAGAAGATTCAAAGAGAGTGAGATGCCAGCTCCTTTCATTCAGTCAGTAGCTTCAAACATTTCTGGATGTTTTTCAATGGCAAAAATCAATGAATATTGTAAATGCACAAACAGTAATTTCTCCACATTGCAAGGTGCAATTCTGAAACTTTTTGCTTTTTCCTGCTCCTCTTAGCATGATAAAGAAGATTCAAAGAGAGTGAGATGCCAGCTCTTTTCATTCAGTCAGTAGCTTCAAACATTTCTGGTATATGAATAACATGATGTTTTTCAATGGCAAAAATCAATGAATATTGTAAATGCACAAACAGTAATTTCTCCGCATTGCAATGTGCAATTCTGAAATTTTTTGCTTTTTCCTGCTCCTCTTAGCATGATAAAGAAGAGTCAAAGAGAGTGAGATGCCAGCTCCTTTCATTCAGTCAGTAGCTTCAAACATTTATGGATGTTTTTCAAAGGCAAAAATCAATGAATATTGTAAATGCACATACAGTAATTTCTCCACATTGCAAGGTTGAATTCTGAAATTTTTTGCTTTTTCCTGCTCCTCTTAGCATGATAAAGAAGATTCAAAGAGAGTGAGATGAAAGCTCTTTTCATTCAGTCAGTAGCTTCAAACATTTCTGGTATGTGAATAACATGATGTTTTTCAATGGCAAAAATCAATGAATATTGTAAATGCACAAACAGTAATTTCTCCGCATTGCAAGGTGCAATTCTGAAATTTTTTGCTTTTTCCTGCTCCTCTTAGCATGATAAAGAAGATTCAAAGAGAGTGAGATGCCAGCTCCTTTCATTCAGTCAGTAGCTTCAAACATTTCTGGATGTTTTTCAATGGCAAAAATCAATGAATATTGTAAATGCACAAACAGTAATTTCTCCACATTGCAAGGTGCAATTCTGAAACTTTTTGCTTTTTCCTGCTCCTCTTAGCATGATAAAGAAGATTCAAAGAGAGTGAGATGCCAGCTCTTTTCATTCAGTCAGTAGCTTCAAACATTTCTGGTATATGAATAACATGATGTTTTTCAATGGCAAAAATCAATGAATATTGTAAATGCACAAACAGTAATTTCTCCGCATTGCAAGGTGCAATTCTGAAATTTTTTGCTTTTTCCTGCTCCTCTTAGCATGATAAAGAAGATTCAAAGAGAGTGAGATGCCAGCTCCTTTCATTCAGTCAGTAGATTCAAACATTTCTGGACGTTTTTCAATGGCAAAAGTCAATGAATATTGTAAATGCACAAACAGTAATTTCTCCACATTGCAAGGTGCAATTCTGAAATTTTTTGCTTTTTCCTGCTCCTCTTAGCATGATAAAGAAGATTCAAAGAGAGTGAGATGCCAGCTCTTTTCATTCAGTCAGTAGCTTCAAACATTTCTGGTATATGAATAACATGATGTTTTTCAATGGCAAAAATCAATGAATATTGTAAATGCACAAACAGTAATTTCTTCGCATTGCAAGGTGCAATTTTGAAATTTTTTGCTTTTTCCTGCTCCTCTTAGCATGATAAAGAAGATTCAAAGAGAATGAGATGCCAGCTCCTTTCATTCAGTCAGTAGCTTCAAACATTTCTGGACGTTTTTCAATGGCAAAAATCAATGAATATTGTAAATGCACAAACAGTAATTTCTCCACATTGCAAGGTGCAAGTCTGAAATTTTTTGCTTTTTCCTGCTCCTCTTAGCATGTGAAAGAAGACTCAAAGAAAGTGAGATGCCAGCTCTTTTCATTCAGTCAGTAGCTTCAAACATTTCTGGTATATGAATAACATGATGTTTTTCAATGGCAAAAATCAATGAATATTGTAAATGCACAAACAGTAATTTCTTCGCATTGCAAGGTGCAATTCTGAAATTTTTTTGCTTTTTCCTGCTCCTCTTAGCATGATAAAGAAGATTCAAAGAGAATGAGATGCCAGCTCCTTTCATTCAGTCAGTAGCTTCAAACATTTCTGGACGTTTTTCAATGGCAAAAATCAATGAATATTATAAATTCACAAACAGTAATTTCTCCACATTGCAAGGAGCAAGTCTGAAATTTTTTGCTTTTTCCTGCTCCTCTTAGCATGTTAAAGAAGATTCAAAGAGAGTGAGATGCCAGCTCTTTTCATTCAGTCAGTAGCTTCAAACATTTCTGGTATATGAATAACATGATGTTTTTCAATGGCAAAAATCAATGAATATTGTAAATGCACAAACAGTAATTTCTCCGCATTGCAAGGTGCAATTCTGAAATTTTTTGCTTTTTCCTGCTCCTCTTAGCATAATAAAGAAGATTCAAAGAGAGTGAGATGCCAGCTCCTTTCATTCAGTCAGTAGATTCAAACATTTCTGGACGTTTTTCAATGGCAAAAATCAATGAATATTGTAAATGCACAAACAGTAATTTCTCCACATTGCAAGATGCAATTCTGAAATTTTTTGCTTTTTCCTGCTCCTCTTAGCATGATAAAGAAGATTCAAAGAGAGTGAGATGCCAGCTCTTTTCATTCAGTCAGTAGCTTCAAACATTTCTGGTATATTAATAACATGATGTTTTTCAATGGCAAAAATCAATGAATATTGTAAATGCACAAACAGTAATTTCTCCGCATTGCAAGGTGCAATTCTGAAATTTTTTGCTTTCTCCTGCTCCTCTTAGCATGATAAAGAAGATTCAAAGAGAGTGAGATGCCAGCTCCTTTCATTCAGTCAGTAGCTTCAAACATTTCTGGACGTTTTTCAATGGCAAAAATCAATGAATATTGTAAATGCACAAACAGTAATTTCTCCACATTGCAAGGTGCAATTCTGAAATTTTTGCTTTTTCCTGCTCCTCTTAGCATGATAAAGAAGATTCAAAGAGAGTGAGATGCCAGCTCTTTTCATTCAGTCAGTAGCTTCAAACATTTCTGGTATATGAATAACATGATGTTTTTCAATGGCAAAAATCAATGAATATTGTAAATGCACAAACAGTAATTTCTCCGCATTGCAAGGTGCAATTCTGAAATTTTTTGCTTTTTCCTGCTCCTCTTAGCATGATAAAGAAGATTCAAAGAGAGTGAGATGCCAGCTCCTTTCATTCAGTCAGTAGCTTCAAACATTTCTGGATGTTTTTCAATGGCAAAAATCAATGAATATTGTAAATGCACAAACAGTAATTTCTCCACATTGCAAGGTGCAATTCTGAAACTTTTTGCTTTTTCCTGCTCCTCTTAGCATGATAAAGAAGATTCAAAGAGAGTGAGATGCCAGCTCTTTTCATTCAGTCAGTAGCTTCAAACATTTCTGGTATATGAATAACATGATGTTTTTCAATGGCAAAAATCAATGAATATTGTAAATGCACAAACAGTAATTTCTTCGCATTGCAAGGTGCAATTCTGAAATTTTTTGCTTTTTCCTGCTCCTCTTAGCATGATAAAGAAGATTCAAAGAGAATGAGATGCCAGCTCCTTTCTTTCAGTCAGTAGCTTCAAACATTTCTGGACGTTTTTCAATGGCAAAAATCAATGAATATTGTAAATGTACAAACAGTAATTTCTCCACATTGCAAGGTGCAAGTCTGAAATTTTTTGATTTTTCCTGCTCCTCTTAGCATGTTAAAGAAGACTCAAAGAGAGTGAGATGCCAGCTCTTTTCATTCAGTCAGTAGCTTCAAACATTTCTGGTATATGAATAACATGATGTTTTTCAATGGCAAAAATCAATGAATATTGTAAATGCACAAACAGTAATTTCTCCTCATTGCAAGGTGCAATTATGAAATTTTTTGCTTTTTCCTGCTCCTCTTAGCATGATAAAGAAGATTCAAAGAGAGTGAGATGCCAGCTCCTTTCATTCAGTCAGTAGCTTCAAACATTTCTGGTATATGAATAACATGATGTTTTTCAATGGCAAAAATCAATGAATATTGTAAATGCACAAACAGTAATTTCTCCGCATTGCAAGGTGCAATTCTGAAATTTTATGCTTTTTCCTGCTCCTCTTAGCATGATAAAAAAGATTCAAAGAGAGTGAGATGCCAGCTCCTTTCATTCAGTCAGTAGCTTCAAACATTTCTGGATGTTTTTCAATGGCAAAAATCAATGAATATTGTAAATGCACAAACAGTAATTTCTCCACATTGCAAGGTGCAATTCTGAAACTTTTTGCTTTTTCCTGCTCCTCTTAGCATGATAAAGAATATTCAAAGAGAGTGAGATGCCAGCTCTTTTCATTCAGTCAGTAGCTTCAAACATTTCTGGTATATGAATAACATGATGATTTTCAATGGCAAAAATCAATGAATATTGTAAATGCACAAACAGTAATTTCTCCGCATTGCAATGTGCAATTCTGAAATTTTTTGCTTTTTCCTGCTCCTCTTAGCATGATAAAGAAGAGTCAAAGAGAGTGAGATGCCAGCTCCTTTCATTCAGTCAGTAGCTTCAAACATTTCTGGATGTTTTTCAAAGGCAAAAATCAATGAATATTGTAAATGCACATACAGTAATTTCTCCACATTGCAAGGTGCAATTCTGAATTTTTTTGCTTTTTCCTGCTCCTCTTAGCATGATAAAGAAGATTCAAAGAGAGTGAGATGCCAGCTCTTTTCATTCAGTCAGTAGCTTCAAACATTTCTGGTATATGAATAACATGATGTTTTTCAATGGCAAAAATCAATGAATATTGTAAATGCACAAACAGTAATTTCTCCGCATTGCAAGGTGCAATTCTGAAATTTTTTGCTTTTTCCTGCTCCTCTTAGCATGATAAAGAAGATTCAAAGAGAGTGAGATGCCAGCTCCTTTCATTCAGTCAGTAGCTTCAAACATTTCTGGACGTTTTTCAATGGCAAAAATCAATGAATATTGTAAATGCACAAACAGTAATTTCTCCACATTGCAAGGTTGAATTCTGAAATTTTTTGCTTTTTCCTGCTCCTCTTAGCATGATAAAGAAGATTCAAAGAGAGTGAGATGAAAGCTCTTTTCATTCAGTCAGTAGCTTCAAACATTTCTAGTATATGAATAACATGACGTTTTTCAATGGCAAAAATCAATGAATATTGTAAATGCACAAACAGTAATTTCTCCGCATTGCAAGGTGCAATTCTGAAATTTTTTGCTTTTTCCTGCTCCTCTTAGCATGATAAAGAAGATTCAAAGAGAGTGAGATGCCAGCTCCTTTCATTCAGTCAGTAGCTTCAAACATTTCTGGACGTTTTTCAATGGCAAAAATCAATGAATATTGTAAATGCACAAACAGCAATTTCTCCACATTGCAAGGTGCAATTCTGACATTTTTTGCTTTTTCCTGCTCCTCTTAGCATGATAAAGAAGATTCAAAGAGAGTGAGATGCCAGCTCTTTTCATTCAGTCAGTAGCTTCAAACATTTCTGGTATATGAATAACATGATGTTTTTCAATGGCAAAAATCAATGAATATTGTAAATGCACAAACAGTAATTTCTCCGCATTGCAAGGTGCAATTCTGAAATTTTTTGCTTTTTCCTGCTCCTCTTAGCATGATAAAGAAGATTCAAAGAGAGTGAGATGCCAGCTGCTTTCATTCAGTCAGTAGCTTCAAACATTTCTGGACGTTTTTCAATGGCAAAAATCAATGAATATTGTAAATGCACAAACAGTAATTTCTCCACATTGCAAGGTTGAATTCTGAAATTTTTTGCTTTTTCCTGCTCCTCTTAGCATGATAAAGAAGATTCAAAGAGAGTGAGATGCCAGCTCTTTTCATTCAGTCAGTAGCTTCAAACATTTCTGGTATATGAATAACATGATGTTTTTCAATGGCAAAAATCAATGAATATTGTAAATGCACAAACAGTAATTTCTCCGCATTGCAAGGTGCAATTCTGAAATTTTTTGCTTTTTCCTGCTCCTCTTAGCATGATAAAGAAGATTCAAAGAGAGTGAGATGCCAGCTGCTTTCATTCAGTCAGTAGCTTCAAACATTTCTGGACGTTCTTCAATGGCAAAAATCAATGAATATTGTAAATGCACAAACAGTAATTTCTCCACATTGCAAGGTTGAATTCTGAAATTTTTTGCTTTTTCCTGCTCCTCTTAGCATGATAAAGAAGATTCAAAGAGAGTGAGATGAAAGCTCTTTTCATTCAGTCAGTAGCTTCAAACATTTCTGGTATATGAATAACATGATGTTTTTCAATGGCAAAAATCAATGAATATTGTAAATGCACAAACAGTAATTTCTCCGCATTGCAAGGTGCAATTCTGAAATTTTTTGCTTTTTCCTGCTCCTCTTAGCATGATAAAGAAGATTCAAAGAGAGTGAGATGCCAGCTCCTTTCATTCAGTCAGTAGCTTCAAACATTTCTTGACGTTTTTCAATGGCAAAAATCAATGAATATTGTAAATGCACAAACAGCAATTTCTCCACATTGCAAGGTGCAATTCTGAAATTTTTTGCTTTTTCCTGCTCCTCTTAGCATGATAAAGAAGATTCAAAGAGAGTGAGATGCCAGCTCTTTTCATTCAGTCAGTAGCTTCAAACATTTCTGGTATATGAATAACATGATGTTTTTCAATGGCAAAAATCAATGAATATTGTAAATGCACAAACAATAATTTCTCCGCATTGCAAGGTGCAATTCTGAATTTTTTTGCTTTTTCCTGCTCCTCTTAGCATGATAAAGAAGATTCAAAGAGAGTGAGATGCCAGCTCCTTTCATTCAGTCAGTAGCTTCAAACATTTCTGGATGTTTTTCAATGGCAAAAATCAATGAATATTGTAAATGCACAAACAGTAATTTCTCCACATTGCAAGGTGCAATTCTGAAATTTTTTGCTTTTTCCTGCTCCTCTTAGCGTGATAAAGAAGATTCAAAGAGAGTGAGATGCCAGCTCTTTTCATTCAGTCAGTAGCTTCAAACATTTCTGGTATATGAATAACATGATGTTTTTCAATGGCAAAAATCAATGAATATTGTAAATGCACAAACAGTAATTTCTCCGCATTGCAATGTGCAATTCTGACATTTTTTGCTTTTTCCTGCTCCTCTTAGCATGATAAAGAAGATTCAAAGAGAGTGAGATGCCAGCTCCTTTCATTCAGTCAGTAGCTTCAAACATTTCTGGATGTTTTTCAATGGCAAAAATCAATGAATATTGTAAATGCACAAACAGTAATTTCTCCACATTGCAAGGTGCAATTCTGAAACTTTTTGCTTTTTCCTGCTCCTCTTAGCATGATAAAGAAGATTCAAAGAGAGTGAGATGCCAGCTCTTTTCATTCAGTCAGTAGCTTCAAACATTTCTGGTATATGAATAACATGATGTTTTTCAATGGCAAAAATCAATGAATATTGTAAATGCACAAACAGTAATTTCTCCGCATTGCAAGGTGCAATTCTGAAATTTTTTGCTTTTTCCTGCTCCTCTTAGCATGATAAAGAAGATTCAAAGAGAGTGAGATGCCAGCTCCTTTCATTCAGTCAGTAGCTTCAAACATTTCTGGACGTTTTTCAATGGCAAAAGTCAATGAATATTGTAAATGCCCAAACAGTAATTTCTCCACATTGCAAGGTGCAATTCTGAATTTTTTTGCTTTTTCCTGCTCCTCTTAGCATGATAAAGAAGATTCAAAGAGAGTGAGATGCCAGCTCTTTTCATTCAGTCAGTAGCTTCAAACATTTCTGGTATATGAATAACATGATGTTTTTCAATGGCAAAAATCAATGAATATTGTAAATGCACAAACAGTAATTTCTTCGCATTGCAAGGTGCAATTCTGAAATTTTTTGCTTTTTCCTGCTCCTCTTAGCATGATAAAGAAGATTCAAAGAGAATGAGATGCCAGCTCCTTTCATTCAGTCAGTAGCTTCAAACATTTCTGGACGTTTTTCAATGGCAAAAATCAATGAATATTGTAAATGCACAAACAGTAATTTCTCCACATTGCAAGGTGCAAGTCTGAAATTTTTTGCTTTTTCCTGCTCCTCTTAGCATGTTAAAGAAGACTCAAAGAGAGTGAGATGCCAGCTCTTTTCATTCAGTCAGTAGCTTCAAACATTTCTGGTATATGAATAACATGATGTTTTTCAATGGCAAAAATCAATGAATATTGTAAATGCACAAACAGTAATTTCTCCGCATTGCAAGGTGCAATTCTGAAATTTTTTGCTTTTTCCTGCTCCTCTTAGCATGATAAAGAAGATTCAAAGAGAGTGAGATGCCAGCTCCTTTCATTCAGTCAGTAGATTCAAACATTTCTGGACGTTTTTCAATGGCAAAAATCAATGAATATTGTAAATGCACAAACAGTAATTTCTCCACATTGCAAGGTGCAATTCTGAAATTTTTTGCTTTTTCCTGCTCCTCTTAGCATGATAAAGAAGATTCAAAGAGAGTGAGATGCCAGCTCTTTTCATTCAGTCAGTAGCTTCAAACATTTCTGGTATATGAATAACATGATGTTTTTCAATGGCAAAAATCAATGAATATTGTAAATGCACAAACAGTAATTTCTCCGCATTGCAAGGTGCAATTCTGAAATTTTTTGCTTTTTCCTGCTCCTCTTAGCATGATAAAGAAGATTCAAAGAGAGTGAGATGCCAGCTCCTTTCATTCAGTCAGTAGCTTCAAACATTTCTGAACGTTTTTCAATGGCAAAAATCAATGAATATTGTAAATGCACAAACAGTAATTTCTCCACATTGCAAGGTGCAAGTCTGAAATTTTTTGCTTTTTCCTGCTCCTCTTAGCATGATAAAGAAGATTCAAAGAGAGTGAGATGCCAGCTCTTTTCATTCAGTCAGTAGCTTCAAACATTTCTGGTATATGAATAACATGATGTTTTTCAATGGCAAAAATCAATGAATATTGTAAATGCACAAACAGTAATTTCTTACATTGCAAGGTGCAATTCTGAAATTTTTTGCTTTTTCCTGCTCCTCTTAGCATGATAAAGAAGATTCAAAGAGAATGAGATGCCAGCTCCTTTCATTCAGTCAGTAGCTTCAAACATTTCTGGACGTTTTTCAATGGCAAAAATCAATGAATATTGTAAATGCACAAACAGTAATTTCTCCACATTGCAAGGTGCAAGTCTGAAATTTTTTGCTTTTTCCTACTCCTCTTAGCATGTTAAAGAAGACTCAAAGAGAGTGAGATGCCAGATCTTTTCATTCAGTCAGTAGCTTCAAACATTTCTGGTATATGAATAACATGATGTTTTTCAATGGCAAAAATAAATGAATATTGTAAATGCACAAACAGTAATTTCTCCGCATTGCAAGGTGCAATTCTGAAATTTTTTGCTTTTTCCTGCTCCTCTTAACATGATAAAGAAGATTCAAAGAGAGTTAGATGCCAGCTCCTTTCATTCAGTCAGTAGATTCAAACATTTCTGGACGTTTTTCAAAGGCAAAAATCAATGAATATTGTAAATGCACATACAGTATTTCTCCACATTGCAAGGTGCAATTCTGAATTTTTTTGCTTTTTCCTGCTCCTCTTAGCATGATAAAGAAGATTCAAAGAGAGTGAGATGCCAGCTCCTTTCATTCAGTCAGTAGCTTCAAACATTTCTGGACGTTTTTCAATTGCAAAAATCAATGAATATTGTAAATGCACAAACAGTAATTTCTCCACATTGCAAGGTTGAATTCTGAAGTTTTTTGCTTTTTCCTGCTCCTCTTAGCATGATAAAGAAGATTCAAAGAGAGTGAGATGAAAGCTCTTTTCATTCAGTCAGTAGCTTCAAACATTTCTGGTATATGAATAACATGATGTTTTTCAATGACAAAAATCAATGAATATTGTAAATGCACAAACAGTAATTTCTCCGCATTGCAAGGTGCAATTCTGAAATTTTTTGCTTTTTCCTGCTCCTCTTAGCATGATAAAGAAGATTCAAAGAGAGTGAGATGCCAGCTCCTTTCATTCAGTCAGTAGCTTCAAACATTTCTGGACGTTTTTCAATGGCAAAAATCAATGAATATTGTAAATGCACAAACAGTAATTTCTCCACATTGCAAGGTGCAATTCTGAAATTTTTTGCTTTTTCCTGCTCCTCTTAGCATGATAAAGAAGATTCAAAGAGAGTGAGATGCCAGCTCTTTTCATTCAGTCAGTAGCTTCAAACATTTCTGGTATATGAATAACATGATGTTTTTCAATGGCAAAAATCAATGAATATTGTAAATGCACAAACAGTAATTTCTCCGCATTGCAAGGTGCAATTCTGACATTTTTTGCTTTTTCCTGCTCCTCTTAGCATGATAAAGAAGATTCAAAGAGAGTGAGATGCCAGCTCCTTTCATTCAGTCAGTAGCTTCAAACATTTCTGGTTGTTTTTCAATGGCAAAAATAAATGAATATTGTAAATGCACAAACAGTAATTTCTCCGCATTGCAAGGTGCAATTCTGAAATTTTTTGCTTTTTCCTGCTCCTCTTAGCATGATAAAGAAGATTCAAAGAGAGTGAGATGCCAGCTGCTTTCATTCAGTCAGTAGCTTCAAACATTTCTGGACGTTTTTCAATGGCAAAAATCAATGAATATTGTAAATGCACAAACAGTAATTTCTCCACATTGCAAGGTTGAATTCTGAAATTTTTTGCTTTTTCCTGCTCCTCTTAGCATGATAAAGAAGATTCAAAGAGAGTGAGATGCCAGCTCTTTTCATTCAGTCAGTAGCTTCAAACATTTCTGGTATATGAATAACATGATGTTTTTCAATGGCAAAAATCAATGAATATTGTAAATGCACAAACAGTAATTTCTCCGCATTGCAAGGTGCAATTCTGAAATTTTTTGCTTTTTCCTGCTCCTCTTAGCATGATAAAGAAGATTCAAAGAGAGTGAGATGCCAGCTGCTTTCATTCAGTCAGTAGCTTCAAACATTTCTGGACGTTCTTCAATGGCAAAAATCAATGAATATTGTAAATGCACAAACAGTAATTTCTCCACATTGCAAGGTTGAATTCTGAAATTTTTTGCTTTTTCCTGCTCCTCTTAGCATGATAAAGAAGATTCAAAGAGAGTGAGATGAAAGCTCTTTTCATTCAGTCAGTAGCTTCAAACATTTCTGGTATATGAATAACATGATGTTTTTCAATGGCAAAAATCAATGAATATTGTAAATGCACAAACAGTAATTTCTCCGCATTGCAAGGTGCAATTCTGAAATTTTTTGCTTTTTCCTGCTCCTCTTAGCATGATAAAGAAGATTCAAAGAGAGTGAGATGCCAGCTCCTTTCATTCAGTCAGTAGCTTCAAACATTTCTTGACGTTTTTCAATGGCAAAAATCAATGAATATTGTAAATGCACAAACAGCAATTTCTCCACATTGCAAGGTGCAATTCTGAAATTTTTTGCTTTTTCCTGCTCCTCTTAGCATGATAAAGAAGATTCAAAGAGAGTGAGATGCCAGCTCTTTTCATTCAGTCAGTAGCTTCAAACATTTCTGGTATATGAATAACATGATGTTTTTCAATGGCAAAAATCAATGAATATTGTAAATGCACAAACAATAATTTCTCCGCATTGCAAGGTGCAATTCTGAATTTTTTTGCTTTTTCCTGCTCCTCTTAGCATGATAAAGAAGATTCAAAGAGAGTGAGATGCCAGCTCCTTTCATTCAGTCAGTAGCTTCAAACATTTCTGGATGTTTTTCAATGGCAAAAATCAATGAATATTGTAAATGCACAAACAGTAATTTCTCCACATTGCAAGGTGCAATTCTGAAATTTTTTGCTTTTTCCTGCTCCTCTTAGCGTGATAAAGAAGATTCAAAGAGAGTGAGATGCCAGCTCTTTTCATTCAGTCAGTAGCTTCAAACATTTCTGGTATATGAATAACATGATGTTTTTCAATGGCAAAAATCAATGAATATTGTAAATGCACAAACAGTAATTTCTCCGCATTGCAATGTGCAATTCTGACATTTTTTGCTTTTTCCTGCTCCTCTTAGCATGATAAAGAAGATTCAAAGAGAGTGAGATGCCAGCTCCTTTCATTCAGTCAGTAGCTTCAAACATTTCTGGACGTTTTTCAATGGCAAAAGTCAATGAATATTGTAAATGCCCAAACAGTAATTTCTCCACATTGCAAGGTGCAATTCTGAATTTTTTTGCTTTTTCCTGCTCCTCTTAGCATGATAAAGAAGATTCAAAGAGAGTGAGATGCCAGCTCTTTTCATTCAGTCAGTAGCTTCAAACATTTCTGGTATATGAATAACATGATGTTTTTCAATGGCAAAAATCAATGAATATTGTAAATGCACAAACAGTAATTTCTTCGCATTGCAAGGTGCAATTCTGAAATTTTTTGCTTTTTCCTGCTCCTCTTAGCATGATAAAGAAGATTCAAAGAGAATGAGATGCCAGCTCCTTTCATTCAGTCAGTAGCTTCAAACATTTCTGGACGTTTTTCAATGGCAAAAATCAATGAATATTGTAAATGCACAAACAGTAATTTCTCCACATTGCAAGGTGCAAGTCTGAAATTTTTTGCTTTTTCCTGCTCCTCTTAGCATGTTAAAGAAGACTCAAAGAGAGTGAGATGCCAGCTCTTTTCATTCAGTCAGTAGCTTCAAACATTTCTGGTATATGAATAACATGATGTTTTTCAATGGCAAAAATCAATGAATATTGTAAATGCACAAACAGTAATTTCTCCGCATTGCAAGGTGCAATTCTGAAATTTTTTGCTTTTTCCTGCTCCTCTTAGCATGATAAAGAAGATTCAAAGAGAGTGAGATGCCAGCTCCTTTCATTCAGTCAGTAGATTCAAACATTTCTGGACGTTTTTCAATGGCAAAAATCAATGAATATTGTAAATGCACAAACAGTAATTTCTCCACATTGCAAGGTGCAATTCTGAAATTTTTTGCTTTTTCCTGCTCCTCTTAGCATGATAAAGAAGATTCAAAGAGAGTGAGATGCCAGCTCTTTTCATTCAGTCAGTAGCTTCAAACATTTCTGGTATATGAATAACATGATGTTTTTCAATGGCAAAAATCAATGAATATTGTAAATGCACAAACAGTAATTTCTCCGCATTGCAAGGTGCAATTCTGAAATTTTTTGCTTTTTCCTGCTCCTCTTAGCATGATAAAGAAGATTCAAAGAGAGTGAGATGCCAGCTCCTTTCATTCAGTCAGTAGCTTCAAACATTTCTGAACGTTTTTCAATGGCAAAAATCAATGAATATTGTAAATGCACAAACAGTAATTTCTCCACATTGCAAGGTGCAAGTCTGAAATTTTTTGCTTTTTCCTGCTCCTCTTAGCATGATAAAGAAGATTCAAAGAGAGTGAGATGCCAGCTCTTTTCATTCAGTCAGTAGCTTCAAACATTTCTGGTATATGAATAACATGATGTTTTTCAATGGCAAAAATCAATGAATATTGTAAATGCACAAACAGTAATTTCTTTACATTGCAAGGTGCAATTCTGAAATTTTTTGCTTTTTCCTGCTCCTCTTAGCATGATAAAGAAGATTCAAAGAGAATGAGATGCCAGCTCCTTTCATTCAGTCAGTAGCTTCAAACATTTCTGGACGTTTTTCAATGGCAAAAATCAATGAATATTGTAAATGCACAAACAGTAATTTCTCCACATTGCAAGGTGCAAGTCTGAAATTTTTTGCTTTTTCCTACTCCTCTTAGCATGTTAAAGAAGACTCAAAGAGAGTGAGATGCCAGATCTTTTCATTCAGTCAGTAGCTTCAAACATTTCTGGTATATGAATAACATGATGTTTTTCAATGGCAAAAATAAATGAATATTGTAAATGCACAAACAGTAATTTCTCCGCATTGCAAGGTGCAATTCTGAAATTTTTTGCTTTTTCCTGCTCCTCTTAACATGATAAAGAAGATTCAAAGAGAGTTAGATGCCAGCTCCTTTCATTCAGTCAGTAGATTCAAACATTTCTGGACGTTTTTCAAAGGCAAAAATCAATGAATATTGTAAATGCACATACAGTATTTCTCCACATTGCAAGGTGCAATTCTGAATTTTTTTGCTTTTTCCTGCTCCTCTTAGCATGATAAACAAGATTCAAAGAGAGTGAGATGCCAGCTCTTTTCATTCAGTCAGTAGCTTCAAACATTTCTGGTATATGAATAACATGATGTTTTTCAATGGCAAAAATCAATGAATATTGTAAATGCACAAACAGTAATTTCTCCGCATTGCAAGGTGCAATTCTGAAATTTTTTGCTTTTTCCTGCTCCTCTTAGCATGATAAAGAAGATTCAAAGAGAGTGAGATGCCAGCTCCTTTCATTCAGTCAGTAGCTTCAAACATTTCTGGACGTTTTTCAATTGCAAAAATCAATGAATATTGTAAATGCACAAACAGTAATTTCTCC
This sequence comes from Phyllobates terribilis, assembly GCF_046119375.1. NCBI lineage: Eukaryota > Metazoa > Chordata > Amphibia > Anura > Dendrobatidae > Phyllobates > Phyllobates terribilis. Next base: position 9,254,959 of record NW_027362792.1, read on the forward strand.
ACATTGCAAGGTTGAATTCTGAAGTTTTTTGCTTTTTCCTGCTCCTCTTAGCATGATAAAGAAGATTCAAAGAGAGTGAGATGAAAGCTCTTTTCATTCAGTCAGTAGCTTCAAACATTTCTGGTATATGAATAACATGATGTTTTTCAATGACAAAAATCAATGAATATTGTAAATGCACAAACAGTAATTTCTCCGCATTGCAAGGTGCAATTCTGAAATTTTTTGCTTTTTCCTGCTCCTCTTAGCATGATAAAGAAGATTCAAAGAGAGTGAGATGCCAGCTCCTTTCATTCAGTCAGTAGCTTCAAACATTTCTGGACGTTTTTCAATGGCAAAAATCAATGAATATTGTAAATGCACAAACAGTAATTTCTCCACATTGCAAGGTGCAATTCTGAAATTTTTTGCTTTTTCCTGCTCCTCTTAGCATGATAAAGAAGATTCAAAGAGAGTGAGATGCCAGCTCTTTTCATTCAGTCAGTAGCTTCAAACATTTCTGGTATATGAATAACATGATGTTTTTCAATGGCAAAAATCAATGAATATTGTAAATGCACAAACAGTAATTTCTCCGCATTGCAAGGTGCAATTCTGACATTTTTTGCTTTTTCCTGCTCCTCTTAGCATGATAAAGAAGATTCAAAGAGAGTGAGATGCCAGCTCCTTTCATTCAGTCAGTAGCTTCAAACATTTCTGGTTGTTTTTCAATGGCAAAAATCAATGAATATTGTAAATGCACAAACAGTAATTTCTCCGCATTGCAAGGTGCAATTCTGAAATTTTTTGCTTTTTCCTGCTCCTCTTAGCATGATAAAGAAGATTCAAAGAGAGTGAGATGCCAGCTCCTTTCATTCAGTCAGTAGCTTCAAACATTTCTGGACGTTTTTCAATGGCAAAAGTCAATGAATATTGTAAATGCACAAACAGTAATTTCTCCACATTGCAAGGTGCAATTCTGAAATTTTTTGCTTTTTCCTGCTCCTCTTAGCATGATAAAGAAGATTCAAAGAGAGTGAGATGCCAGCTCTTTTCATTCAGTCAGTAGCTTCAAACATTTCTGGTATATGAATAACATGATGTTTTTCAATGGCAAAAATCAATGAATATTGTAAATGCACAAACAGTAATTTCTTCGCATTGCAAGGTGCAATTCTGAAATTTTTTGCTTTTTCCTGCTCCTCTTAGCATGATAAAGAAGATTCAAAGAGAATGAGATGCCAGCTCCTTTCATTCAGTCAGTAGCTTCAAACATTTCTGGACGTTTTTCAATGGCAAAAATCAATGAATATTGTAAATGCACAAACAGTAATTTCTCCACATTGCAAGGTGCAAGTCTGAAATTTTTTGTTTTTCCTGCTCCTCTTAGCATGTTAAAGAAGACTCAAAGAGAGTGAGATGCCAGCTCTTTTCATTCAGTCAGTAGCTTCAAACATTTCTGGTATATGAATAACATGATGTTTTTCAATGGCAAAAATCAATGAATATTGTAAATGCACAAACAGTAATTTCTCCGCATTGCAAGGTGCAATTCTGAAATTTTTTGCTTTTTCCTGCTCCTCTTAGCATGATAAAGAAGATTCAAAGAGAGTGAGATGCCAGCTCCTTTCATTCAGTCAGTGGATTCAAACATTTCTGGACGTTTTTCAATGGCAAAAATCAATGAATATTGTAAATGCACAAACAGTAATTTCTCCACATTGCAAGGTGCAATTCTGAAATTTTTTGCTTTTTCCTGCTCCTCTTAGCATGATAAAGAAGATTCAAAGAGAGTGAGATGCCAGCTCTTTTCATTCAGTCAGTAGCTTCAAACATTTCTGGTATATGAATAACATGATGTTTTTCAATGGCAAAAATCAATGAATATTGTAAATGCACAAACAGTAATTTCTCCGCATTGCAAGGTGCAATTCTGACATTTTTTGCTTTTTCCTGCTCCTCTTAGCATGATAAAGAAGATTCAAAGAGAGTGAGATGCCAGCTCCTTTCGTTCAGTCAGTAGCTTCAAACATTTCTGAACGTTTTTCAATGGCAAAAATCAATGAATATTGTAAATGCACAAACAGTAATTTCTCCACATTGCAAGGTGCAAGTCTGAAATTTTTTGCTTTTTCCTGCTCCTCTTAGCATGATAAAGAAGATTCAAAGAGAGTGAGATGCCAGCTCTTTTCATTCAGTCAGTAGCTTCAAACATTTCTGGTATATGAATAACATGATGTTTTTCAATGGCAAAAATCAATGAATATTGTAAATGCACAAACAGTAATTTCTTCACATTGCAAGGTGCAATTCTGAAATTTTTTGCTTTTTCCTGCTCCTCTTAGCATGATAAAGAAGATTCAAAGAGAATGAGATGCCAGCTCCTTTCATTCAGTCAGTAGCTTCAAACATTTCTGGACGTTTTTCAATGGCAAAAATCAATGAATATTGTAAATGCACAAACAGTAATTTCTCCACATTGCAAGGTGCAAGTCTGAAATTTTTTGCTTTTTCCTGCTCCTCTTAGCATGTTAAAGAAGACTCAAAGAGAGTGAGATGCCAGCTCTTTTCATTCAGTCAGTAGCTTCAAACATTTCTGGTATATGAATAACATGATGTTTTTCAATGGCAAAAATAAATGAATATTGTAAATGCACAAACAGTAATTTCTCCGCATTGCAAGGTGCAATTCTGAAATTTTTTGCTTTTTCCTGCTCCTCTTAACATGATAAAGAAGATTCAAAGAGAGTTAGATGCCAGCTCCTTTCATTCAGTCAGTAGATTCAAACATTTCTGGACGTTTTTCAAAGGCAAAAATCAATGAATATTGTAAATGCACATACAGTATTTCTCCACATTGCAAGGTGCAATTCTGAATTTTTTTGCTTTTTCCTGCTCCTCTTAGCATGATAAAGAAGATTCAAAGAGAGTGAGATGCCAGCTCTTTTCATTCAGTCAGTAGCTTCAAACATTTCTGGTATATGAATAACATGATGTTTTTCAATGGCAAAAATCAATGAATATTGTAAATGCACAAACAGTAATTTCTCCGCATTGCAAGGTGCAATTCTGAAATTTTTTGCTTTTTCCTGCTCCTCTTAGCATGATAAAGAAGATTCAAAGAGAGTGAGATGCCAGCTCCTTTCATTCAGTCAGTAGCTTCAAACATTTCTGGACGTTTTTCAATTGCAAAAATCAATGAATATTGTAAATGCACAAACAGTAATTTCTCCACATTGCAAGGTGCAAGTCTGAAATTTTTTGTTTTTCCTGCTCCTCTTAGCATGTTAAAGAAGACTCAAAGAGAGTGAGATGCCAGCTCTTTTCATTCAGTCAGTAGCTTCAAACATTTCTGGTATATGAATAACATGATGTTTTTCAATGGCAAAAATCAATGAATATTGTAAATGCACAAACAGTAATTTCTCCGCATTGCAAGGTGCAATTCTGAAATTTTTTGCTTTTTCCTGCTCCTCTTAGCATGATAAAGAAGATTCAAAGAGAGTGAGATGCCAGCTCCTTTCATTCAGTCAGTGGATTCAAACATTTCTGGACGTTTTTCAATGGCAAAAATCAATGAATATTGTAAATGCACAAACAGTAATTTCTCCACATTGCAAGGTGCAATTCTGAAATTTTTTGCTTTTTCCTGCTCCTCTTAGCATGATAAAGAAGATTCAAAGAGAGTGAGATGCCAGCTCTTTTCATTCAGTCAGTAGCTTCAAACATTTCTGGTATATGAATAACATGATGTTTTTCAATGGCAAAAATCAATGAATATTGTAAATGCACAAACAGTAATTTCTCCGCATTGCAAGGTGCAATTCTGACATTTTTTGCTTTTTCCTGCTCCTCTTAGCATGATAAAGAAGATTCAAAGAGAGTGAGATGCCAGCTCCTTTCGTTCAGTCAGTAGCTTCAAACATTTCTGAACGTTTTTCAATGGCAAAAATCAATGAATATTGTAAATGCACAAACAGTAATTTCTCCACATTGCAAGGTGCAAGTCTGAAATTTTTTGCTTTTTCCTGCTCCTCTTAGCATGATAAAGAAGATTCAAAGAGAGTGAGATGCCAGCTCTTTTCATTCAGTCAGTAGCTTCAAACATTTCTGGTATATGAATAACATGATGTTTTTCAATGGCAAAAATCAATGAATATTGTAAATGCACAAACAGTAATTTCTTCACATTGCAAGGTGCAATTCTGAAATTTTTTGCTTTTTCCTGCTCCTCTTAGCATGATAAAGAAGATTCAAAGAGAATGAGATGCCAGCTCCTTTCATTCAGTCAGTAGCTTCAAACATTTCTGGACGTTTTTCAATGGCAAAAATCAATGAATATTGTAAATGCACAAACAGTAATTTCTCCACATTGCAAGGTGCAAGTCTGAAATTTTTTGCTTTTTCCTGCTCCTCTTAGCATGTTAAAGAAGACTCAAAGAGAGTGAGATGCCAGCTCTTTTCATTCAGTCAGTAGCTTCAAACATTTCTGGTATATGAATAACATGATGTTTTTCAATGGCAAAAATAAATGAATATTGTAAATGCACAAACAGTAATTTCTCCGCATTGCAAGGTGCAATTCTGAAATTTTTTGCTTTTTCCTGCTCCTCTTAACATGATAAAGAAGATTCAAAGAGAGTTAGATGCCAGCTCCTTTCATTCAGTCAGTAGATTCAAACATTTCTGGACGTTTTTCAAAGGCAAAAATCAATGAATATTGTAAATGCACATACAGTATTTCTCCACATTGCAAGGTGCAATTCTGAATTTTTTTGCTTTTTCCTGCTCCTCTTAGCATGATAAAGAAGATTCAAAGAGAGTGAGATGCCAGCTCTTTTCATTCAGTCAGTAGCTTCAAACATTTCTGGTATATGAATAACATGATGTTTTTCAATGGCAAAAATCAATGAATATTGTAAATGCACAAACAGTAATTTCTCCGCATTGCAAGGTGCAATTCTGAAATTTTTTGCTTTTTCCTGCTCCTCTTAGCATGATAAAGAAGATTCAAAGAGAGTGAGATGCCAGCTCCTTTCATTCAGTCAGTAGCTTCAAACATTTCTGGACGTTTTTCAATTGCAAAAATCAATGAATATTGTAAATGCACAAACAGTAATTTCTCCACATTGCAAGGTTGAATTCTGAAGTTTTTTGCTTTTTCCTGCTCCTCTTAGCATGATAAAGAAGATTCAAAGAGAGTGAGATGAAAGCTCTTTTCATTCAGTCAGTAGCTTCAAACATTTCTGGTATATGAATAACATGATGTTTTTCAATGACAAAAATCAATGAATATTGTAAATGCACAAACAGTAATTTCTCCGCATTGCAAGGTGCAATTCTGAAATTTTTTGCTTTTTCCTGCTCCTCTTAGCATGATAAAGAAGATTCAAAGAGAGTGAGATGCCAGCTCCTTTCATTCAGTCAGTAGCTTCAAACATTTCTGGACGTTTTTCAATGGCAAAAATCAATGAATATTGTAAATGCACAAACAGTAATTTCTCCACATTGCAAGGTGCAATTCTGAAATTTTTTGCTTTTTCCTGCTCCTCTTAGCATGATAAAGAAGATTCAAAGAGAGTGAGATGCCAGCTCTTTTCATTCAGTCAGTAGCTTCAAACATTTCTGGTATATGAATAACATGATGTTTTTCAATGGCAAAAATCAATGAATATTGTAAATGCACAAACAGTAATTTCTCCGCATTGCAAGGTGCAATTCTGACATTTTTTGCTTTTTCCTGCTCCTCTTAGCATGATAAAGAAGATTCAAAGAGAGTGAGATGCCAGCTCCTTTCATTCAGTCAGTAGCTTCAAACATTTCTGGTTGTTTTTCAATGGCAAAAATCAATGAATATTGTAAATGCACAAACAGTAATTTCTCCGCATTGCAAGGTGCAATTCTGAAATTTTTTGCTTTTTTCTGCTCCTCTTAGCATGATAAAGAAGATTCAAAGAGAGTGAGATGCCAGCTCCTTTCATTCAGTCAGTAGCTTCAAACATTTCTGGACGTTTTTCAATGGCAAAAGTCAATGAATATTGTAAATGCACAAACAGTAATTTCTCCACATTGCAAGGTGCAATTCTGAAATTTTTTGCTTTTTCCTGCTCCTCTTAGCATGATAAAGAAGATTCAAAGAGAGTGAGATGCCAGCTCTTTTCATTCAGTCAGTAGCTTCAAACATTTCTGGTATATGAATAACATGATGTTTTTCAATGGCAAAAATCAATGAATATTGTAAATGCACAAACAGTAATTTCTTCGCATTGCAAGGTGCAATTCTGAAATTTTTGCTTTTTCCTGCTCCTCTTAGCATGATAAAGAAGATTCAAAGAGAATGAGATGCCAGCTCCTTTCATTCAGTCAGTAGCTTCAAACATTTCTGGACGTTTTTCAATGGCAAAAATCAATGAATATTGTAAATGCACAAACAGTAATTTCTCCACATTGCAAGGTGCAAGTCTGAAATTTTTTGTTTTTCCTGCTCCTCTTAGCATGTTAAAGAAGACTCAAAGAGAGTGAGATGCCAGCTCTTTTCATTCAGTCAGTAGCTTCAAACATTTCTGGTATATGAATAACATGATGTTTTTCAATGGCAAAAATCAATGAATATTGTAAATGCACAAACAGTAATTTCTCCGCATTGCAAGGTGCAATTCTGAAATTTTTTGCTTTTTCCTGCTCCTCTTAGCATGATAAAGAAGATTCAAAGAGAGTGAGATGCCAGCTCCTTTCATTCAGTCAGTGGATTCAAACATTTCTGGACGTTTTTCAATGGCAAAAATCAATGAATATTGTAAATGCACAAACAGTAATTTCTCCACATTGCAAGGTGCAATTCTGAAATTTTTTGCTTTTTCCTGCTCCTCTTAGCATGATAAAGAAGATTCAAAGAGAGTGAGATGCCAGCTCTTTTCATTCAGTCAGTAGCTTCAAACATTTCTGGTATATGAATAACATGATGTTTTTCAATGGCAAAAATCAATGAATATTGTAAATGCACAAACAGTAATTTCTCCGCATTGCAAGGTGCAATTCTGACATTTTTTGCTTTTTCCTGCTCCTCTTAGCATGATAAAGAAGATTCAAAGAGAGTGAGATGCCAGCTCCTTTCGTTCAGTCAGTAGCTTCAAACATTTCTGAACGTTTTTCAATGGCAAAAATCAATGAATATTGTAAATGCACAAACAGTAATTTCTCCACATTGCAAGGTGCAAGTCTGAAATTTTTTGCTTTTTCCTGCTCCTCTTAGCATGATAAAGAAGATTCAAAGAGAGTGAGATGCCAGCTCTTTTCATTCAGTCAGTAGCTTCAAACATTTCTGGTATATGAATAACATGATGTTTTTCAATGGCAAAAATCAATGAATATTGTAAATGCACAAACAGTAATTTCTTCACATTGCAAGGTGCAATTCTGAAATTTTTTGCTTTTTCCTGCTCCTCTTAGCATGATAAAGAAGATTCAAAGAGAATGAGATGCCAGCTCCTTTCATTCAGTCAGTAGCTTCAAACATTTCTGGACGTTTTTCAATGGCAAAAATCAATGAATATTGTAAATGCACAAACAGTAATTTCTCCACATTGCAAGGTGCAAGTCTGAAATTTTTTGCTTTTTCCTGCTCCTCTTAGCATGTTAAAGAAGACTCAAAGAGAGTGAGATGCCAGCTCTTTTCATTCAGTCAGTAGCTTCAAACATTTCTGGTATATGAATAACATGATGTTTTTCAATGGCAAAAATCAATGAATATTGTAAATGCACAAACAGTAATTTCTCCGCATTGCAAGGTGCAATTCTGAAATTTTTTGCTTTTTCCTGCTCCTCTTAGCATGATAAAGAAGATTCAAAGAGAGTGAGATGCCAGCTCCTTTCATTCAGTCAGTAGATTCAAACATTTCTGGACGTTTTTCAAAGGCAAAAATCAATGAATATTGTAAATGCACATACAGTAATTTCTTCACATTGCAAGGTGCAATTCTGAATTTTTTTGCTTTTTCCTGCTCCTCTTAGCATGATAAAGAAGATTCAAAGAGAGTGAGATGCCAGTTCCTTTCATTCAGTCAGTAGCTTCAAACATTTCTGGACGTTTTTCAATGGCAAAAATCAATGAATATTGTAAATGCACAAACAGTAATTTCTCCACATTGCAAGGTGCAATTCTGAAATTTTTTGCTTTTTCCTGCTCCTCTTAGTATGATAAAGAAGATTCAAAGAGAGTGAGATGCCAGCTCTTTTCATTCAGTCAGTAGCTTCAAACATTTCTGGTATATGAATAACATGATGTTTTTCAATGGCAAAAATCAATGAATATTGTAAATGCACAAACAGTAATTTCTCCGCACTGCATGGTGCAATTCTGAAATTTTTTGCTTTTTCCTGCTCCTCTTAGCATGATAAAGAAGATTCAAAGAGTGAGATGCCAGCTCCTTTCATTCAGTCAGTAGCTTCAAATATTTCTGGACGTTTTTCAATGGCAAAAATCAATGAATATTGTAAATGCACAAACAGTAATTTCTCCACATTGCAAGGTGCAATTCTGAAATTTTTTGCTTTTTCCTGCTCCTCTTAGCATGATAAAGAAGATTCAAAGAGAGTGAGATGCCAACTCTTTTCATTCAGTCAGTAGCTTCAAACATTTCTGGTATATGAATAACATGATGTTTTTCAATGGCAAAAATCAATGAATATTGTAAATGCACAAACAGTAATTTCTCCGCATTGCAAGGTGCAATTCTGAAAATTTTTGCTTTTTCCTGCTCCTCTTAGCATGATAAAGAAGATTCAAAGAGAGTGAGATGCCAGCTCCTTTCATTCAGTCAGTAGCTTCAAACATTTCTGGACGTTTTTCAATGGCAAAAATCAATGAATATTGTAAATGCACAAACAGTAATTTCTCCACATTGCAAGGTGCAATTCTGAATTTTTTTGCTTTTTCCTGCTCCTCTTAGCATGATAAAGAAGATTCAAAGAGAGTGAGATGCCAGCTCTTTTCATTCAGTCAGTAGCTTCAAACATTTCTGGTATATGAATAACATGATGTTTTTCAATGTCAAAAATCAATGAATATTGTAAATGCACAAACAGTAATTTCTCCGCATTGCAAGGTGCAATTCTGAAATTTTTTGCTTTTTCCTGATCCTCTTAGCATGATAAAGAAGATTCAAAGAGAGTGAGATGCCAGCTCCTTTCTTTCAGTCAGTAGCTTCAAACATTTCTAGACGTTTTTCAATTTCAAAAATCAATGAATATTGTAAATGCACAAACAGTAATTTCTCCACATTGCAAGGTGCAATTCTGAAATTTTTTGCTTTTTCCTGCTCCTCTTAGCATGATAAAGAAGATTCAGAGAGAGTGAGCTGCCAGCTCTTTTCATTCTGTCAGTAGCTTCAAGCATTTCTGGTATATGAATAACATGATGTTTTTCAATGGCAAAAATCAATGAATATTGTAAATGCACAAACAGTAATTTCTCCGCATTGCAAGGTGCAATTCTGAAATTTTTTGCTTTTTCCTGCTCCTCTTAGCATGATAAAGAAGATTCAAAGAGAGTGAGATGCCAGCTCCTTTCATTCAGTCAGTAGCTTCAAACATTTCTGGACGTTTTTCAATGGCAAAAATCAATGAATATTGTAAATGCACAAACAGTAATTTCTCCACATTGCAAGGTGCAATTCAGAAATTTTTTGCTTTTTCCTGCTCCTCTTAGCATGATAAAGAAGATTCAAAGAGAGTGAGATGCCAGCTCTTTTCATTCAGTCAGTAGCTTCAAACATTTCTGGTATATGAATAACATGATGTTTTTCAATGGCAAAAATCAATGAATATTGTAAATGCACAAACAGTAATTTCTCCGCATTGCAAGGTGCAATTCTGACATTTTTTGCTTTTTCCTGCTCCTCTTAGCATGATACAGAAGATTCAAAGAGAGTGAGATGCCAGCTCCTTTCATTCAGTCAGTAGCTTCAAACATTTCTGGATGTTTTTCAATGGCAAAAATCAATGAATATTGTAAATGCACAAACAGTAATTTCTCCACATTGCAAGGTGCAATTCTGAAACTTTTTGCTTTTTCCTGCTCCTCTTAGCATGATAAAGAAGATTCAAAGAGAGTGAGATGCCAGCTCTTTTCATTCAGTCAGTAGCTTCAAACATTTCTGGTATATGAATAACATGATGTTTTTCAATGGCAAAAATCAAAGAATATTGTAAATGCACAAACAGTAATTTCTCCGCATTGCAAGGTGCAATTCTGAAATTTTTTGCTTTTTCCTGCTCCTCTTAGCATGATAAAGAAGATTCAAAGAGAGTGAGATGCCAGCTCCTTTCATTCAGTCAGTAGCTTCAAACATTTCTGGACGTTTTTCAATGGCAAAAGTCAATGAATATTGTAAATGCACAAACAGTAATTTCTCCACATTGCAAGGTGCAATTCTGAAATTTTTTGCTTTTTCCTGCTCCTCTTAGCATGATAAAGAAGATTCAAAGAGAGTGAGATGCCAGCTCTTTTCATTCAGTCAGTAGCTTCAAACATTTCTGGTATATGAATAACATGATGTTTTTCAATGGCAAAAATCAATGAATATTGTAAATGCACAAACAGTAATTTCTCCGCATTGCAAGGTGCAATTCTGAAAATTTTTGCTTTTTCCTGCTCCTCTTAGCATGATAAAGAAGATTCAAAGAGAGTGAGATGCCAGCTCCTTTCATTCAGTCAGTAGCTTCAAACATTTCTGGACGTTTTTCAATGGCAAAAATCAATGAATATTGTAAATGCACAAACAGTAATTTCTCCACATTGCAAGGTGCAATTCTGAATTTTTTTGCTTTTTCCTGCTCCTCTTAGCATGATAAAGAAGATTCAAAGAGAGTGAGATGCCAGCTCTTTTCATTCAGTCAGTAGCTTCAAACATTTCTGGTATATGAATAACATGATGTTTTTCAATGGCAAAAATCAATGAATATTGTAAATGCACAAACAGTAATTTCTCCGCATTGCAAGGTGCAATTCTGAAATTTTTTGCTTTTTCCTGCTCCTCTTAGCATGATAAAGAAGATTCAAAGAGAGTGAGATGCCAGCTCCTTTCATTCAGTCAGTAGCTTCAAACATTTCTGGACGTTTTTCAATGGCAAAAATCAATGAATATTGTAAATGCACAAACAGTAATTTCTCCACATTGCAAGGTGCAATTCTGAAATTTTTTGCTTTTTCCTGCTCCTCTTAGCATGATAAAGAAGATTCAAAGAGAGTGAGATGCCAGCTCTTTTCATTCAGTCAGTAGCTTCAAACATTTCTGGTATATGAATAACATGATGTTTTTCAATGTCAAAAATCAATGAATATTGTAAATGCACAAACAGTAATTTCTCCGCATTGCAAGGTGCAATTCTGAAATTTTTTGCTTTTTCCTGCTCCTCTTAGCATGATAAAGAAGATTCAAAGAGAGTGAGATGCCAACTCCTTTCTTTCAGTCAGTAGCTTCAAACATTTCTGGTATATGAATAACATGATGTTTTTCAATGGCAAAAATCAATGAATATTGTAAATGCACAAACAGTAATTTCTCCGCATTGCAAGATGCAATTCTGAAATTTTTTGCTTTTTCCTGCTCCTCTTAGCATGATAAAGAAGATTCAAAGAGAGTGAGATGCCAGCTCCTTTCATTCAGTCAGTAGCTTCAAACATTTCTGGACGTTTTTCAATGGCAAAAATCAATGAATATTGTAAATGCACAAACAGTAATTTCTCCACATTGCAAGGTGCAATTCTGAAATTTTTTGCTTTTTCCTGCTCCTCTTAGCATGATAAAGAAGATTCAAAGAGAGTGAGATGCCAGCTCTTTTCATTCAGTCAGTAGCTTCAAACATTTCTGGTATATGAATAACATGATGTTTTTCAATGTCAAAAATCAATGAATATTGTAAATGCACAAACAGTAATTTCTCCGCATTGCAAGGTGCAATTCTGAAATTTTTTGCTTTTTCCTGCTCCTCTTAGCATGATAAAGAAGATTCAAAGAGAGTGAGATGCCAACTCCTTTCTTTCAGTCAGTAGCTTCAAACATTTCTGGTATATGAATAACATGATGTTTTTCAATGGCAAAAATCAATGAATATTGTAAATGCACAAACAGTAATTTCTCCGCATTGCAAGATGCAATTCTGAAATTTTTTGCTTTTTCCTGCTCCTCTTAGCATGATAAAGAAGATTCAAAGAGAGTGAGATGCCAGCTCCTTTCATTCAGTCAGTAGCTTCAAACATTTCTGGACGTTTTTCAATGGCAAAAATCAATGAATATTGTAAATGCACAAACAGTAATTTCTCCACATTGCAAGGTGCAATTCTGAAATTTTTTGCTTTTTCCTGCTCCTCTTAGCATGATAAAGAAGATTCAAAGAGAGTGAGATGCCAGCTCTTTTCATTCAGTCAGTAGCTTCAAACATTTCTGGTATATGAATAACATGATGTTTTTCAATGTCAAAAATCAATGAATATTGTAAATGCACAAACAGTAATTTCTCCGCATTGCAAGGTGCAATTCTGAAATTTTTTGCTTTTTCCTGCTCCTCTTAGCATGATAAAGAAGATTCAAAGAGAGTGAGATGCCAGCTCTTTTCATTCAGTCAGTAGCTTCAAACATTTCTGGTATATGAATAACATGATGTTTTTCAATGGCAAAAATCAATGAATATTGTAAATGCACAAACAGTAATTTCTCCGCATTGCAAGGTGCAATTCTGAAATTTTTTGCTTTTTCCTGCTCCTCTTAGCATGATAAAGAAGATTCAAAGAGAGTGAGATGCCAGCTCCTTTCACTCAGTCAGTAGCTTCAAACATTTCTGGACGTTTTTCAATGGCAAAAATCAATGAATATTGTAAATGCACAAACAGTAATTTCTCCACATTGCAAGGTTGAATTCTGAAATTTTTAGCTTTTTCCTGCTCCTCTTAGCATGATAAAGAAGATTCAAATAGAGTGAGATGAAAGCTCTTTTCATTCAGTCAGTAGCTTCAAACATTTCTGGTATATGAATAACATGATGTTTTTCAATGGCAAAAATCAATGAATATTGTAAATGCACAAACAGTAATTTCTCCGCATTGCAAGGTGCAATTCTGAAATTTTTTGCTTTTTCCTGCTCCTCTTAGCATGATAAAGAAGATTCAAAGAGAGTGAGATGCCAGCTCCTTTCATTCAGTCAGTAGCTTCAAACATTTCTGGACGTTTTTCAATGGCAAAAATCAATGAATATTGTAAATGCACAAACAGTAATTTCTCCACATTGCAAGGTGCAATTCTGAAATTTTTTGCTTTTTCCTGCTCCTCTTAGCATGATAAAGAAGATTCAAAGAGAGTGAGATGCCAGCTCTTTTCATTCAGTCAGTAGCTTCAAACATTTCTGGTATATGAATAACATGATGTTTTTCAATGGCAAAAATCAATGAATATTGTAAATGCACAAACAGTAATTTCTCCGCATTGCAAGGTGCAATTCTGACATTTTTTGCTTTTTCCTGCTCCTCTTAGCATGATACAGAAGATTTAAAGAGAGTGAGATGCCAGCTCCTTTCATTCAGTCAGTAGCTTCAAACATTTCTGGATGTTTTTCAATGGCAAAAATCAATGAATATTGTAAATGCACAAACAGTAATTTCTCCACATTGCAAGGTGCAATTCTGAAACTTTTTGCTTTTTCCTGCTCCTCTTAGCATGATAAAGAAGATTCAAAGAGAGTGAGATGCCAGCTCTTTTCATTCAGTCAGTAGCTTCAAACATTTCTGGTATATGAATAACATGATGTTTTTCAATGGCAAAAATCAATGAATATTGTAAATGCACAAACAGTAATTTCTCCGCATTGCAAGGTGCAATTCTGAAATTTTTTGCTTTTTCCTGCTCCTCTTAGCATGATAAAGAAGATTCAAAGAGAGTGAGATGCCAGCTCCTTTCATTCAGTCAGTAGCTTCAAACATTTCTGGACGTTTTTCAATGGCAAAAACCAATGAATATTGTAAATGCACAAACAGTAATTTCTCCACATTGCAAGGTTGAATTCTGAAATTTTTAGCTTTTTCCTGCTCCTCTTAGCATGATAAAGAAGATTCAAAGAGAGTGAGATGAAAGCTCTTTTCATTCAGTCAGTAGCTTCAAACATTTCTGGTATATGAATAACATGATGTTTTTCAATGGCAAAAATCAATGAATATTGTAAATGCACAAACAGTAATTTCTCCGCATTGCAAGGTGCAATTCTGAAATTTTTTGCTTTTTCCTGCTCCTCTTAGCGTGATAAAGAAGATTCAAAGAGAGTGAGATGCCAGCTCCTTTCATTCAGTCAGTAGCTTCAAACATTTCTGGACGTTTTTCAATGGCAAAAATCAATGAATATTGTAAATGCACAAGCAGTAATTTCTCCACATTGCAAGGTGCAATTCTGAAATTTTTTGCTTTTTCCTGCTCCTCTTAGCATGATAAAGAAGATTCAAAGAGAGTGAGATGCCAGCTCTTTTCATTCAGTCAGTAGCTTCAAACATTTCTGGTATATGAATAACATGATGTTTTTCAATGGCAAAAATCAATGAATATTGTAAATGCACAAACAGTAATTTCTCCGCATTGCAAGGTGCAATTCTGACATTTTTTGCTTTTTCCTGCTCCTCTTAGCATGATACAGAAGATTCAAAGAGAGTGAGATGCCAGCTCCTTTCATTCAGTCAGTAACTTCAAACATTTCTGGATGTTTTTCAATGGCAAAAATCAATGAATATTGTAAATGCACAAACAGTAATTTCTCCACATTGCAAGGTGCAATTCTGAAACTTTTTGCTTTTTCCTGCTCCTCTTAGCATGATAAAGAAGATTCAAAGAGAGTGAGATGCCAGCTCTTTTCATTCAGTCAGTAGCTTCAAACATTTCTGGTATATGAATAACATGATGTTTTTCAATGGCAAAAATCAATGAATATTGTAAATGCACAAACAGTAATTTCTCCGCATTGCAAGGTGCAATTCTGAAATTTTTTGCTTTTTCCTGCTCCTCTTAGCATGATAAAGAAGATTCAAAGAGAGTGAGATGCCAGCTCCTTTCATTCATTCAGTAGCTTCAAACATTTCTGGACGTTTTTCAATGGCAAAAGTCAATGAATATTGTAAATGCACAAACAGTAATTTCTCCACATTGCAAGGTGCAATTCTGAAATTTTTTGCTTTTTCCTGCTCCTCTTAGCATGATAAAGAAGATTCAAAGAGAGTGAGATGCCAGCTCTTTTCATTCAGTCAGTAGCTTCAAACATTTCTGGTATATGAATAACATGATGTTTTTCAATGGCAAAAATCAATGAATATTGTAAATGCACAAACAGTAATTTCTTCGCATTGCAAGGTGCAATTCTGAAATTTTTTGCTTTTTCCTGCTCCTCTTAGCATGATAAAGAAGATTCAAAGAGAAAGAGATGCCAGCTCCTTTCATTCAGTCAGTAGCTTCAAACATTTCTGGACGTTTTTCAATGGCAAAAATCAATGAATATTGTAAATGCACAAACAGTAATTTCTCCACATTGCAAGGTGCAAGTCTGAAATTTTTTGCTTTTTCCTGCTCCTCTTAGCATGTTTAAGAAGACTCAAAGAGAGTGAGATGCCAGCTCTTTTCATTCAGTCAGTAGCTTCAAACATTTCTGGTATATGAATAACATGATGTTTTTCAATGGCAAAAATCAATGAATATTGTAAATGCACAAACAGTAATTTCTCCGCATTGCAAGGTGCAATTCTGAAATTTTTTGCTTTTTCCTGCTCCTCTTATCATGATAAAGAAGATTCAAAGAGAGTGAGATGCCAGCTCCTTTCATTCAGTCAGTAGATTCAAACATTTCTGGACGTTTTTCAATGGCAAAAATCAATGAATATTGTAAATGCACAAACAGTAATTTCTCCACATTGCAAGGTGCAATTCTGAAATTTTTTGCTTTTTCCTGCTCCTCTTAGCATGATAAAGAAGATTCAAAGAGAGTGAGATGCCAGCTCTTTTCATTCAGTCAGTAGCTTCAAACATTTCTGGTATATGAATAACATGATGTTTTTCAATGGCAAAAATCAATGAATATTGTAAATGCACAAACAGTAATTTCTCCGCATTGCAAGGTGCAATTCTGAAATTTTTTGCTTTTTCCTGCTCCTCTTAGCATGATAAAGAAGATTCAAAGAGAGTGAGATGCCAGCTCCTTTCACTCAGTCAGTAGCTTCAAACATTTCTGGACGTTTTTCAATGGCAAAAATCAATGAATATTGTAAATGCACAAACAGTAATTTCTCCACATTGCAAGGTTGAATTCTGAAATTTTTAGCTTTTTCCTGCTCCTCTTAGCATGATAAAGAAGATTCAAATAGAGTGAGATGAAAGCTCTTTTCATTCAGTCAGTAGCTTCAAACATTTCTGGTATATGAATAACATGATGTTTTTCAATGGCAAAAATCAATGAATATTGTAAATGCACAAACAGTAATTTCTCCGCATTGCAAGGTGCAATTCTGAAATTTTTTGCTTTTTCCTGCTCCTCTTAGCGTGATAAAGAAGATTCAAAGAGAGTGAGATGCCAGCTCCTTTCATTCAGTCAGTAGCTTCAAACATTTCTGGACGTTTTTCAATGGCAAAAATCAATGAATATTGTAAATGCACAAGCAGTAATTTCTCCACATTGCAAGGTGCAATTCTGAAATTTTTTGCTTTTTCCTGCTCCTCTTAGCATGATAAAGAAGATTCAAAGAGAGTGAGATGCCAGCTCTTTTCATTCAGTCAGTAGCTTCAAACATTTCTGGTATATGAATAACATGATGTTTTTCAATGGCAAAAATCAATGAATATTGTAAATGCACAAACAGTAATTTCTCCGCATTGCAAGGTGCAATTCTGACATTTTTTGCTTTTTCCTGCTCCTCTTAGCATGATACAGAAGATTCAAAGAGAGTGAGATGCCAGCTCCTTTCATTCAGTCAGTAACTTCAAACATTTCTGGATGTTTTTCAATGGCAAAAATCAATGAATATTGTAAATGCACAAACAGTAATTTCTCCACATTGCAAGGTGCAATTCTGAAACTTTTTGCTTTTTCCTGCTCCTCTTAGCATGATAAAGAAGATTCAAAGAGAGTGAGATGCCAGCTCTTTTCATTCAGTCAGTAGCTTCAAACATTTCTGGTATATGAATAACATGATGTTTTTCAATGGCAAAAATCAATGAATATTGTAAATGCACAAACAGTAATTTCTCCGCATTGCAAGGTGCAATTCTGAAATTTTTTGCTTTTTCCTGCTCCTCTTAGCATGATAAAGAAGATTCAAAGAGAGTGAGATGCCAGCTCCTTTCATTCATTCAGTAGCTTCAAACATTTCTGGACGTTTTTCAATGGCAAAAGTCAATGAATATTGTAAATGCACAAACAGTAATTTCTCCACATTGCAAGGTGCAATTCTGAAATTTTTTGCTTTTTCCTGCTCCTCTTAGCATGATAAAGAAGATTCAAAGAGAGTGAGATGCCAGCTCTTTTCATTCAGTCAGTAGCTTCAAACATTTCTGGTATATGAATAACATGATGTTTTTCAATGGCAAAAATCAATGAATATTGTAAATGCACAAACAGTAATTTCTTCGCATTGCAAGGTGCAATTCTGAAATTTTTTGCTTTTTCCTGCTCCTCTTAGCATGATAAAGAAGATTCAAAGAGAAAGAGATGCCAGCTCCTTTCATTCAGTCAGTAGCTTCAAACATTTCTGGACGTTTTTCAATGGCAAAAATCAATGAATATTGTAAATGCACAAACAGTAATTTCTCCACATTGCAAGGTGCAAGTCTGAAATTTTTTGCTTTTTCCTGCTCCTCTTAGCATGTTTAAGAAGACTCAAAGAGAGTGAGATGCCAGCTCTTTTCATTCAGTCAGTAGCTTCAAACATTTCTGGTATATGAATAACATGATGTTTTTCAATGGCAAAAATCAATGAATATTGTAAATGCACAAACAGTAATTTCTCCGCATTGCAAGGTGCAATTCTGAAATTTTTTGCTTTTTCCTGCTCCTCTTATCATGATAAAGAAGATTCAAAGAGAGTGAGATGCCAGCTCCTTTCATTCAGTCAGTAGATTCAAACATTTCTGGACGTTTTTCAATGGCAAAAATCAATGAATATTGTAAATGCACAAACAGTAATTTCTCCACATTGCAAGGTGCAATTCTGAAATTTTTTGCTTTTTCCTGCTCCTCTTAGCATGATAAAGAAGATTCAAAGAGAGTGAGATGCCAGCTCTTTTCATTCAGTCAGTAGCTTCAAACATTTCTGGTATATGAATAACATGATGTTTTTCAATGGCAAAAATCAATGAATATTGTAAATGCACAAACAGTAATTTCTCCGCATTGCAAGGTGCAATTCTGAAATTTTTTGCTTTTTCCTGCTCCTCTTAGCATGATAAAGAAGATTCAAAGAGAGTGAGATGCCAGCTCCTTTCATTCAGTCAGTATCTTCAAACATTTCTGAACGTTTTTCAATGGCAAAAATCAATGAATATTGTAAATGCACAAACAGTAATTTCTCCACATTGCAAGGTGCAAGTCTGAAATTTTTTGCTTTTTCCTGCTCCTCTTAGCATGATAAAGAACATTCAAAGAGAGTGAGATGCCAGCTCTTTTAATTCAGTCAGTAGCTTCAAACATTTCTGGTATATGAATAACATGATGTTTTTCAATGGCAAAAATCAATGAATATTGTAAATGCACAAACAGTAATTTCTTCACATTGCAAGGTGCAATTCTGAAATTTTTTGCTTTTTCCTGCTCCTCTTAGCATGATAAAGAAGTTTCAAAGAGAGTGAGATGAAAGCTCTTTTCATTCAGTCAGTAGCTTCAAACATTTCTGGTATATGAATAACATGATGTTTTTCAATGGCAAAAATCAATGAATATTGTAAATGCACAAACAGTAATTTCTCCGCATTGCAAGGTGCAATTCTGAAATTTTTTCCTTTTTCCTGCTCCTCTTAGCATGATAAAGAAGATTCAAAGAGAGTGAGATGCCAGCTCCTTTCATTCAGTCAGTAGCTTCTAACATTTCTGGACATTTTTCATTGGAAAAAATCAATGAATATTGTAAATGCACAAACAGTAATTTCTCCACATTGCAAGGTGCAATTCTGAAATTTTTTGATTTTTCCTGCTCCTATTAGCATGATAAAGAAGATTCAAAGAGAGTGAGATGCCAGCTCTTTTCATTCAGTCAGTAGCTTCAAACATTTCTGGTATATGAATAACATGATGTTTTTCAATGGCAAAAATCAATGAATATTGTAAATGCACAAACAGTAATTTCTCCGCATTGCAAGGTGCAATTCTGAATTTTTTTGCTTTTTCCTGCTCCTCTTAGCATGATAAAGAAGATTCAAAGAGAGTGAGATGCCAGCTCCTTTCATTCAGTCAGTAGCTTCAAACATTTCTGGACGTTTTTCAATGGCAAAAATCAATGAATATTGTAAATGCACAAACAGTAATTTCTCCACATTGCAAGGTGCAATTCTGAAATTTTTTGCTTTTTCCTGCTCCTCTTAGCATGA
The DNA here is from genome assembly GCF_046119375.1 of Phyllobates terribilis. NCBI lineage: Eukaryota > Metazoa > Chordata > Amphibia > Anura > Dendrobatidae > Phyllobates > Phyllobates terribilis. Next base: position 9,274,533 of record NW_027362792.1, read on the forward strand.
TAAAGAAGATTCAAAAAGAGTGAGATGCCAGCTCTTTTCATTCAGTCAGTAGCTTCAAACATTTCTGGTATATGAATAACATGATGTTTTTCAATGGCAAAAATCAATGAATATTGTAAATGCACAAACAGTAATTTCTCCGCATTGCAAGGTGCAATTCTGAATTTTTTTGCTTTTTCCTGCTCCTCTTAGCATGATAAAGAAGATTCAAAGAGAGTGAGATGCCAGCTCCTTTCATTCAGTCAGTAGCTTCAAACATTTCTGGACGTTTTTCAATGGCAAAAATCAATGAATATTGTAAATGCACAAACAGTAATTTCTCCACATTGCAAGGTGCAATTCTGAAATTTTTTGCTTTTTCCTGCTCCTCTTAGCATGATAAAGAAGATTCAAAGAGTGTGAGATGCCAGCTCTTTTCATTCAGTCAGTAGCTTCAAACATTTCTGGTATATGAATAACATGATGTTTTTCAATGGCAAAAATCAATGAATATTGTAAATGCACAAACAGTAATTTCTCCGCACTGCATGGTGCAATTCTGAAATTTTTTGCTTTTTCCTGCTCCTCTTAGCATGATAAAGAAGATTCAAAGAGTGAGATGCCAGCTCCTTTCATTCAGTCAGTAGCTTCAAACATTTCTGGACGTTTTTCAATGGCAAAAATCAATGAATATTGTAAATGCACAAACAGTAATTTCTCCACATTGCAAGGTGCAATTCTGAAATTTTTTGCTTTTTCCTGCTCCTCTTAGCATGATAAAGAAGATTCAAAGAGAGTGAGATGCCAGCTCTTTTCATTCAGTCAGTAGCTTCAAACATTTCTGGTATATGAATAACATGATGTTTTTCAATGGCAAAAATCAATGAATATTGTAAATGCACAAACAGTAATTTCTCCGCATTGCAAGGTGCAATTCTGAAATTTTTTGCTTTTTCCTGCTCCTCTTAGCATGATAAAGAAGATTCAAAGAGAGTGAGATGCCAGCTCCTTTCATTCAGTCAGTAGCTTCAAACATTTCTGGACGTTTTTCAATGGCAAAAATCAATGAATATTGTAAATGCACAAACAGTAATTTCTCCACATTGCAAGGTGCAATTCTGAATTTTTTTGCTTTTTCCTTCTCCTCTTAGCATGATAAAGAAGATTCAAAGAGAGTGAGATGCCAGCTCTTTTCATTCAGTCAGTAGCTTCAAACATTTCTGGACGTTTTTCAATGGCAAAAATCAATGAATATTGTAAATGCACAAACAGTAATTTCTCCACATTGCAAGGTGCAATTCTGAAATTTTTTGCTTTTTCCTGCTCCTCTTAGCATGATAAAGAAGATTCAAAAAGAGTGAGATGCCAGCTCTTTTCATTCAGTCAGTAGCTTCAAACATTTCTGGTATATGAATAACATGATGTTTTTCAATGGCAAAAATCAATGAATATTGTAAATGCACAAACAGTAATTTCTCCGCATTGCAAGGTGCAATTCTGAATTTTTTTGCTTTTTCCTGCTCCTCTTAGCATGATAAAGAAGATTCAAAGAGAGTGAGATGCCAGCTCCTTTCATTCAGTCAGTAGCTTCAAACATTTCTGGACGTTTTTCAATGGCAAAAATCAATGAATATTGTAAATGCACAAACAGTAATTTCTCCACATTGCAAGGTGCAATTCTGAAATTTTTTGCTTTTTCCTGCTCCTCTTAGCATGATAAAGAAGATTCAAAGAGTGTGAGATGCCAGCTCTTTTCATTCAGTCAGTAGCTTCAAACATTTCTGGTATATGAATAACATGATGTTTTTCAATGGCAAAAATCAATGAATATTGTAAATGCACAAACAGTAATTTCTCCGCACTGCATGGTGCAATTCTGAAATTTTTTGCTTTTTCCTGCTCCTCTTAGCATGATAAAGAAGATTCAAAGAGTGAGATGCCAGCTCCTTTCATTCAGTCAGTAGCTTCAAACATTTCTTGACGTTTTTCAATGGCAAAAATCAATGAATATTGTAAATGCACAAACAGTAATTTCTCCACATTGCAAGGTGCAATTCTGAAATTTTTTGCTTTTTCCTGCTCCTCTTAGCATGATAAAGAAGATTCAAAGAGAGTGAGATGCCAGCTCTTTTCATTCAGTCAGTAGCTTCAAACATTTCTGGTATATGAATAACATGATGTTTTTCAATGGCAAAAATCAATGAATATTGTAAATGCACAAACAGTAATTTCTCCGCATTGCAAGGTGCAATTCTGAAATTTTTTGCTTTTTCCTGCTCCTCTTAGCATGATAAAGAAGATTCAAAGAGAGTGAGATGCCAGCTCCTTTCATTCAGTCAGTAGCTTCAAACATTTCTGGACGTTTTTCAATGGCAAAAATCAATGAATATTGTAAATGCACAAACAGTAATTTCTCCACATTGCAAGGTGCAATTCTGAATTTTTTTGCTTTTTCCTGCTCCTCTTAGCATGATAAAGAAGATTCAAAGAGAGTGAGATGCCAGCTCTTTTCATTCAGTCAGTAGCTTCAAACATTTCTGGTATATGAATAACATGATGTTTTTCAATGGCAAAAATCAATGAATATTGTAAATGCACAAACAGTAATTTCTCCGCATTGCAAGGTGCAATTCTGAAATTTTTTGCTTTTTCCTGCTCCTCTTAGCATGATAAAGAAGATTCAAAGAGAGTGAGATGCCAGCTCCTTTCATTCAGTCAGTAGCTTCAAACATTTCTGGACGTTTTTCAATGGCAAAAATCAATGAATATTGTAAATGCACAAACAGTAATTTCTCCACATTGCAAGGTGCAATTCTGAAATTTTTTGCTTTTTCCTGCTCCTCTTAGCATGATAAAGAAGATTCAAAGAGAGTGAGATGCCAGCTCTTTTCATTCAGTCAGTAGCTTCAAACATTTCTGGTATATGAATAACATGATGTTTTTCAATGTCAAAAATCAATGAATATTGTAAATGCACAAACAGTAATTTCTCCACATTGCAAGGTGCAATTCTGAAATTTTTTGCTTTTTCCTGCTCCTCTTAGCATGATAAAGAAGATTCAAAGAGAGTGAGATGCCAGCTCCTTTCTTTCAGTCAGTAGCTTCAAACATTTCTGGACGTTTTTCAATTTCAAAAATCAATGAATATTGTAAATGCACAAACAGTAATTTCTCCACATTGCAAAGTGCAATTCTGAATTTTTTTGCTTTTTCCTGCTCCTCTTAGCATGATAAAGAAGATTCAAAGAGAGTGAGCTGCCAGCTGTTTTCATTCTGTCAGTAGCTTCAAACATTTCTGGTATATGAATAACATGATGTTTTTCAATGTCAAAAATCAATGAATATTGTAAATGCACAAACAGTAATTTCTCCGCATTGCAAGGTGCAATTCTGAAATTTTTTGCTTTTTCCTGCTCCTCTTAGCATGATAAAGAAGATTCAAAGAGAGTGAGATGCCAGCTCCTTTCTTTCAGTCAGTAGCTTCAAACATTTCTGGTATATGAATAACATGATGTTTTTCAATGGCAAAAATCAATGAATATTGTAAATGCACAAACAGTAATTTCTTCGCATTGCAAGATGCAATTCTGAAATTTTTTGCTTTTTCCTGCTCCTCTTAGCATGATAAAGAAGATTCAAAGAGAGTGAGATGCCAGCTCCTTTCATTCAGTCAGTAGCTTCAAACATTTCTGGACGTTTTTCAATGGCAAAAATCAATGAATATTGTAAATGCACAAACAGTAATTTCTCCACATTTCAAGGTGCAATTCTGAATTTTTTTGCTTTTTCCTGCTCCTCTTAGCATGATAAAGAAGATTCAAAGAGAGTGAGATGCCAGCTCTTTTCATTCAGTCAGTAGCTTCAAACATTTCTGGTATATGAATAACATGATGTTTTTCAATGGCAAAAATCAATGAATATTGTAAATGCACAAACAGTAATTTCTCCGCATTGCAAGGTGCAATTCTGAAATTTTTTGCTTTTTCCTGCTCCTCTTAGCATGATAAAGAAGATTCAAAGGGAGTGAGATGCCAGCTCCTTTCATTCAGTCAGTAGCTTCAAACATTTCTGGACGTTTTTCAATGGCAAAAATCAATGAATATTGTAAATGCACAAACAGTAATTTCTCCACATTGCAAGGTGCAATTCTGAAATTTTTTGCTTTTTCCTGCTCCTCTTAGCATGATAAAGAAGATTCAAAGAGAGTGAGATGCCAGCTCTTTTCATTCAGTCAGTAGCTTCAAACATTTCTGGTATATGAATAACATGATGTTTTTCAATGTCAAAAATCAATGAATATTGTAAATGCACAAACAGTAATTTCTCCACATTGCAAGGTGCAATTCTGAAATTTTTTGCTTTTTCCTGCTCCTCTTAGCATGATAAAGAAGATTCAAAGAGAGTGAGATGCCAGCTCCTTTCTTTCAGTCAGTAGCTTCAAACATTTCTGGACGTTTTTCAATTTCAAAAATCAATGAATATTGTAAATGCACAAACAGTAATTTCTCCACATTGCAAAGTGCAATTCTGAATTTTTTTGCTTTTTCCTGCTCCTCTTAGCATGATAAAGAAGATTCAAAGAGAGTGAGCTGCCAGCTCTTTTCATTCTGTCAGTAGCTTCAAACATTTCTGGTATATGAATAACATGATGTTTTTCAATGTCAAAAATCAATGAATATTGTAAATGCACAAACAGTAATTTCTCCGCATTGCAAGGTGCAATTCTGAAATTTTTTGCTTTTTCCTGCTCCTCTTAGCATGATAAAGAAGATTCAAAGAGAGTGAGATGCCAGCTCCTTTCTTTCAGTCAGTAGCTTCAAACATTTCTGGTATATGAATAACATGATGTTTTTCAATGGCAAAAATCAATGAATATTGTAAATGCACAAACAGTAATTTCTCCGCATTGCAAGATGCAATTCTGAAATTTTTTGCTTTTTCCTGCTCCTCTTAGCATGATAAAGAAGATTCAAAGAGAGTGAGATGCCAGCTCCTTTCATTCAGTCAGTAGCTTCAAACATTTCTGGACGTTTTTCAATGGCAAAAATCAATGAATATTGTAAATACACAAACAGTAATTTCTCCACATTGCAAGGTGCAATTCAGAAATTTTTTGCTTTTTCCTGCTCCTCTTAGCATGATAAAGAAGATTCAAAGAGAGTGAGATGCCAGCTCTTTCATTCAGTCAGTAGCTTCAAACATTTCTGGTATATGAATAACATGATGTTTTTCAATGGCAAAAATCAATGAATATTGTAAATGCACAAACAGTAATTTCTCCGCACTGCAAGGTGCAATTCTGAAATTTTTTGCTTTTTCCTGCTCCTCTTAGCATGATAAAGAAGATTCAAAGAGTGAGATGCCAGCTCCTTTCATTCAGTCAGTAGCTTCAAACTTTTCTGGACGTTTTTCAATGGCAAAAATCAATGAATATTGTAAATGCACAAACAGTAATTTCTCCGCATTGCAAGGTGCAATTCTGAAATTTTTTGCTTTTTCCTGCTCCTCTTAGCATGATAAAGAAGATTCAAAGAGAGTGAGATGCCAGCTCCTTTCATTCAGTCAGTAGCTTCAAACATTTCTGGACGTTTTTCAATGGCAAAAATCAATGAATATTGTAAATGCACAAACAGTAATTTCTCCACATTGCAAGGTGCAATTCTGAAATTTTTTGCTTTTTCCTGCTCCTCTAAGCATGATAAAGAAGATTCAAAGAGAGTGAGATGCCAGCTCTTTTCATTCAGTCAGTAGCTTCAAACATTTCTGGTATATGAATAACATGATGTTTTTCAATGGCAAAAATCAATGAATATTGTAAATGCACAAACAGTAATTTCTCCGCATTGCAAGGTGCAATTCTGAAATTTTTTGCTTTTTCCTGCTCCTCTTAGCATGATAAAGAAGATTCAAAGAGAGTGAGATGCCAGCTCCTTTCATTCAGTCAGTAGCTTCAAACATTTCTGGACGTTTTTCAATGGCAAAAATCAATGAATTTTGTAAATGCACAAACAGTAATTTCTCCACATTGCAAGGTGCAATTCTGAAATTTTTTGCTTTTTCCTACTCCTCTTAGCATGATAAAGAAGATTCAAAGAGAGTGAGATGCCAGCTCTTTTCATTCAGTCAGTAGCTTCAAACATTTCTGGTATATGAATAACATGATGTTTTTCAATGGCAAAAATCAATGAATATTGTAAATGCACAAACAGTAATTTCTCCGCATTGCAAGGTGCAATTCTGAAATTTTTGCTTTTTCCTGCTCCTCTTAGCATGATAAAGAAGATTCAAAGAGAGTGAGATGCCAGCTCTTTTCATTCAGTCAGTAGCTTCAAACATTTCTGGTATATGAATAACATGATGTTTTTCAATGGCAAAAATCAATGAATATTGTAAATGCACAAACAGTAATTTCTCCGCATTGCAAGGTGCAATTCTGAAATTTTTTGCTTTTTCCTGCTCCTCTTAGCATGATAAAGAAGATTCAAAGAGAGTGAGATGCCAGCTCCTTTCATTCAGTCAGTAGCTTCAAACATTTCTGGACGTTTTTCAATGGCAAAAATCAATGAATATTGTAAATGCACAAACAGTAATTTCTCCACATTGCAAGGTGCAATTCTGATATTTTTTGCTTTTTCCTGCTCCTCTTAGCATGATAAAGAAGATTCAAAGAGAGTGAGATGCCAGCTCTTTTCATTCAGTCAGTAGCTTCAAACATTTCTGGTATATGAATAACATGATGTTTTTCAATGGCAAAAATCAATGAATATTGTAAATGCACAAACAGTAATTTCTCCGCATTGCAAGGTGCAATTCTGAAATTTTTTGCTTTTTCCTGCTCCTCTTAGCATGATAAAGAAGATTCAAAGAGAGTGAGATGCCAGCTCCTTTCATTCAGTCAGTAGCTTCAAACATTTCTGGACGTTTTTCAATGGCAAAAATCAATGAATATTGTAAATGCACAAACAGTAATTTCTCCACATTGCAAGGTGCAATTCTGAAATTTTTTGCTTTTTCCTGCTCCTCTTAGCATGATAAAGAAGATTCAAAGAGAGTGAGATGCCAGCTCTTTTCATTCAGTCAGTAGCTTCAAACATTTCTGGTATATGAATAACATGATGTTTTTCAATGGCAAAAATCAATGAATATTGTAAATGCACAAACAGTAATTTCTCCGCATTGCAAGGTGCAATTCTGAAATTTTTTCCTTTTTCCTGCTCCTCTTAGCATGATAAAGAAGATTCAAAGAGAGTGAGATGCCAGCTCCTTTCATTCAGTCAGTAGCTTCAAACATTTCTGGATGTTTTTCAATGGCAAAAATCAATGAATATTGTAAATGCACAAACAGTAATTTCTACACATTGCAAGGTGCAATTCTGAAATTTTTTGCTTTTTCCTGCTCCTCTTAGCATGATAAAGAAGATTCAAAGAGAGTGAGATGCCAGCTCTTTTCATTCAGTCAGTAGCTTCAAACATTTCTGGTATTTGAATAACATGATGTTTTTCAAATGCAAAAATCAATGAATATTGTAAATGCACAAACAGTAATTTCTCCGCATTGCAAGGTGCAATTCTGAAATTTTTGCTTTTTCCTGCTCCTCTTAGCATGATAAAGAAGATTCAAAGAGAGTGAGATGCCAGCTCTTTTCATTCAGTCAGTAGCTTCAAACATTTCTGGTATATGAATAACATGATGTTTTTCAATGGCAAAAATCAATGAATATTGTAAATGCACAAACAGTAATTTCTCCGCATTGCAAGGTGCAATTCTGAAATTTTTTGCTTTTTCCTGCTCCTCTTAGCATGATAAAGAAGATTCAAAGAGAGTGAGATGCCAGCTCCTTTCATTCAGTCAGTAGATTCAAACATTTCTGGACGTTTTTCAATGGCAAAAATCAATGAATATTGTAAATGCACAAACAGTAATTTCTCCACATTGCAAGGTGCAATTCTGAAATTTTTTGCTTTTTCCTGCTCCTCTTAGCATGATAAAGAAGATTCAAAGAGAGTGAGATGCCAGCTCTTTTCATTCAGTCAGTAGCTTCAAACATTTCTGGTATATGAATAACATGATGTTTTTCAATGGCAAAAATCAATGAATATTGTAAATGCACAAACAGTAATTTCTCCGCATTGCAAGGTGCAATTCTGAAATTTTTTGCTTTTTCCTGCTCCTCTTAGCATGATAAAGAAGATTCAAAGAGAGTGAGATGCCAGCTCCTTTCATTCAGTCAGTATCTTCAAACATTTCTGAACGTTTTTCAATGGCAAAAATCAATGAATATTGTAAATGCACAAACAGTAATTTCTCCACATTGCAAGGTGCAAGTCTGAAATTTTTTGCTTTTTCCTGCTCCTCTTAGCATGATAAAGAACATTCAAAGAGAGTGAGATGCCAGCTCTTTTAATTCAGTCAGTAGCTTCAAACATTTCTGGTATATGAATAACATGATGTTTTTCAATGGCAAAAATCAATGAATATTGTAAATGCACAAACAGTAATTTCTTCACATTGCAAGGTGCAATTCTGAAATTTTTTGCTTTTTCCTGCTCCTCTTAGCATGATAAAGAAGATTCAAAGAGAATGAGATGCCAGCTCCTTTCATTCAGTCAGTAGCTTCAAACATTTCTGGACGTTTTTCAATGGCAAAAATCAATGAATATTGTAAATGCACATACAGTAATTTCTCCACATTGCAAGGTGCAATTCTGAATTTTTTTGCTTTTTCCTCCTCCTCTTAGCATGATAAAGAAGATTCAAAGAGAGTGAGATGCCAGCTCTTTTCATTCAGTCAGTAGCTTCAAACATTTCTGGTATATGAATAACATGATGTTTTTCAATGGCAAAAATCAATGAATATTGTAAATGAACAAACAGTAATTTCTCCGCATTGCAAGGTGCAATTCTGAAATTTTTTGCTTTTTCCTGCTCCTCTTAGCATGATAAAGAAGATTCAAAGAGAGTGAGATGCCAGCTCCTTTCATTCAGTCAGTAGCTTCAAACATTTCTGGACGTTTTTCAATGGCAAAAATCAATGAATATTGTAAATGCACAAACAGTAATTTCTCCACATTGCAAGGTTGAATTCTGAAATTTTTTGCTTTTTCCTGCTCCTCTTAGCATGATAAAGAAGATTCAAAGAGAGTGAGATGAAAGCTCTTTTCATTCAGTCAGTAGCTTCAAACATTTCTGGTATATGAATAACATGATGTTTTTCAATGGCAAAAATCAATGAATATTGTAAATGCACAAACAGTAATTTCTCCGCATTGCAAGGTGCAATTCTGAAATTTTTTGCTTTTTCCTGCTCCTCTTAGCATGATAAAGAAGATTCAAAGAGAGTGAGATGCCAGCTCCTTTCATTCAGTCAGTAGCTTCAAACATTTCTGGACGTTTTTCATTGGAAAAAATCAATGAATATTGTAAATGCACAAACAGTAATTTCTCCACATTGCAAGGTGCAATTCTGAAATTTTTTGCTTTTTCCTGCTCCTCTTAGCATGATAAAGAAGATTCAAAGAGAGTGAGATGCCAGCTCTTTTCATTCAGTCAGTAGCTTCAAACATTTCTGGTATATGAATAACATGATGTTTTTCAATGGCAAAAATCAATGAATATTGTAAATGCACAAACAGTAATTTCTCCGCATTGCAAGGTGCAATTCTGAATTTTTTTGCTTTTTCCTGCTCCTCTTAGCATGATAAAGAAGATTCAAAGAGAGTGAGATGCCAGCTCCTTTCATTCAGTCAGTAGCTTCAAACATTTCTGGACATTTTTCAATGGCAAAAATCAATGAATATTGTAAATGCACAAACAGTAATTTCTCCACATTGCAAGGTGCAATTCTGAAATTTTTTGCTTTTTCCTGCTCCTCTTAGCATGATAAAGAAGATTCAAAGAGAGTGAGATGCCAGCTCTTTTCATTCAGTCAGTAGCTTCAAACATTTCTGGTATATGAATAACATGATGTTTTTCAATGGCAAAAATCAATGAATATTGTAAATGCACAAACAGTAATTTCTCCGCATTGCAATGTGCAATTCTGAAATTTTTCCTTTTTCCTGCTCCTCTTAGCATGATAAAGAAGATTCAAAGAGAGTGAGATGCCAGCTCTTTTCATTCAGTCAGTAGCTTCAAACATTTCTGGTATATGAATAACATGATGTTTTTCAATGGCAAAAATCAATGAATATTGTAAATGCACAAACAGTAATTTCTCCGCATTGCAAGGTGCAATTCTGAAATTTTTTGCTTTTTCCTGCTCCTCTTAGCATGATAAAGAAGATTCAAAGAGAGTGAGATGCCAGCTCCTTTCATTCAGTCAGTAGATTCAAACATTTCTGGACGTTTTTCAATGGCAAAAATCAATGAATATTGTAAATGCACAAACAGTAATTTCTCCACATTGCAAGGTGCAATTCTGAAATTTTTTGCTTTTTCCTGCTCCTCTTAGCATGATAAAGAAGATTCAAAGAGAGTGAGATGCCAGCTCTTTTCATTCAGTCAGTAGCTTCAAACATTTCTGGTATATGAATAACATGATGTTTTTCAATGGCAAAAATCAATGAATATTGTAAATGCACAAACAGTAATTTCTCCGCATTGCAAGGTGCAATTCTGAAATTTTTTGCTTTTTCCTGCTCCTCTTAGCATGATAAAGAAGATTCAAAGAGAGTGAGATGCCAGCTCCTTTCATTCAGTCAGTATCTTCAAACATTTCTGAACGTTTTTCAATGGCAAAAATCAATGAATATTGTAAATGCACAAACAGTAATTTCTCCACATTGCAAGGTGCAAGTCTGAAATTTTTTGCTTTTTCCTGCTCCTCTTAGCATGATAAAGAACATTCAAAGAGAGTGAGATGCCAGCTCTTTTAATTCAGTCAGTAGCTTCAAACATTTCTGGTATATGAATAACATGATGTTTTTCAATGGCAAAAATCAATGAATATTGTAAATGCACAAACAGTAATTTCTTCACATTGCAAGGTGCAATTCTGAAATTTTTTGCTTTTTCCTGCTCCTCTTAGCATGATAAAGAAGATTCAAAGAGAATGAGATGCCAGCTCCTTTCATTCAGTCAGTAGCTTCAAACATTTCTGGACGTTTTTCAATGGCAAAAATCAATGAATATTGTAAATGCAAAAACAGTAATTTCTCCACATTTCAAGGTGCAAGTCTGAAATTTTTTGCTTTTTCCTGCTCCTCTTAGCATGTTTAAGAAGACTCAAAGAGAGTGAGATGCCAGCTCTTTTCATTCAGTCAGTAGCTTCAAACATTTCTGGTATATTAATAACATGATGTTTTTCAATGGCAAAAATCAATGAATATTGTAAATGCACAAACAGTAATTTCTCCGCATTGCAAGGTGCAATTCTGAAATTTTTTGCTTTTTCCTGCTCCTCTTAGCATGATAAAGAAGATTCAAAGAGAGTGAGATGCCAGCTCCTTTCATTCAGTCAGTAGATTCAAACATTTCTGGACGTTTTTCAAAGGCAAAAATCAATGAATATTGTAAATGCACATACAGTAATTTCTCCACATTGCAAGGTGCAATTCTGAATTTTTTTGCTTTTTCCTCCTCCTCTTAGCATGATAAAGAGGATTCAAAGAGAGTGAGATGCCAGCTCTTTTCATTCAGTCAGTAGCTTCAAACATTTCTGGTATATGAATAACATGATGTTTTTCAATGGCAAAAATCAATGAATATTGTAAATGAACAAACAGTAATTTCTCCGCATTGCAAGGTGCAATTCTGAAATTTTTTGCTTTTTCCTGCTCCTCTTAGCATGATAAAGAAGATTCAAAGAGAGTGAGATGCCAGCTCCTTTCATTCAGTCAGTAGCTTCAAACATTTCTGGACGTTTTTCAATGGCAAAAATCAATGAATATTATAAATGCACAAACAGTAATTTCTCCACATTGCAAGGTTGAATTCTGAAATTTTTTGCTTTTTCCTGCTCCTCTTAGCATGATAAAGAAGATTCAAAGAGAGTGAGATGAAAGCTCTTTTCATTCAGTCAGTAGCTTCAAACATTTCTGGTATATGAATAACATGATGTTTTTCAATGGCAAAAATCAATGAATATTGTAAATGAACAAACAGTAATTTCTCCGCATTGCAAGGTGCAATTCTGAAATTTTTTGCTTTTTCCTGCTCCTCTTAGCATGATAAAGAAGATTCAAAGAGAGTGAGATGCCAGCTCCTTTCATTCAGTCAGTAGCTTCAAACATTTCTGGACGTTTTTCAATGGCAAAAATCAATGAATATTGTAAATGCACAAACAGTAATTTCTCCACATTGCAAGGTTGAATTCTGAAATTTTTTGCTTTTTCCTGCTCCTCTTAGCATGATAAAGAAGATTCAAAGAGAGTGAGATGAAAGCTCTTTTCATTCAGTCAGTAGCTTCAAACATTTCTGGTATATGAATAACATGATGTTTTTCAATGGCAAAAATCAATGAATATTGTAAATGCACAAACAGTAATTTCTCCGCATTGCAAGGTGCAATTCTGAAATTTTTTGCTTTTTCCTGCTCCTCTTAGCATGATAAAGAAGATTCAAAGAGAGTGAGATGCCAGCTCCTTTCATTCAGTCAGTAGCTTCAAACATTTCTGGACGTTTTTCATTGGAAAAAATCAATGAATATTGTAAATGCACAAACAGTAATTTCTCCACATTGCAAGGTGCAATTCTGAAATTTTTTGCTTTTTCCTGCTCCTCTTAGCATGATAAAGAAGATTCAAAGAGAGTGAGATGCCAGCTCTTTTCATTCAGTCAGTAGCTTCAAACATTTCTGGTATATGAATAACATGATGTTTTTCAATGGCAAAAATCAATGAATATTGTAAATGCACAAACAGTAATTTCTCCGCATTGCAAGGTGCAATTCTGAATTTTTTTGCTTTTTCCTGCTCCTCTTAGCATGATAAAGAAGATTCAAAGAGAGTGAGATGCCAGCTCCTTTCATTCAGTCAGTAGCTTCAAACATTTCTGGACATTTTTCAATGGCAAAAATCAATGAATATTGTAAATGCACAAACAGTAATTTCTCCACATTGCAAGGTGCAATTCTGAAATTTTTTGCTTTTTCCTGCTCCTCTTAGCATGATAAAGAAGATTCAAAGAGAGTGAGATGCCAGCTCTTTTCATTCAGTCAGTAGCTTCAAACATTTCTGGTATATGAATAACATGATGTTTTTCAATGGCAAAAATCAATGAATATTGTAAATGCACAAACAGTAATTTCTCCGCATTGCAATGTGCAATTCTGAAATTTTTCCTTTTTCCTGCTCCTCTTAGCATGATAAAGAAGATTCAAAGAGAGTGAGATGCCAGCTCTTTTCATTCAGTCAGTAGCTTCAAACATTTCTGGTATATGAATAACATGATGTTTTTCAATGGCAAAAATCAATGAATATTGTAAATGCACAAACAGTAATTTCTCCGCATTGCAAGGTGCAATTCTGAAATTTTTTGCTTTTTCCTGCTCCTCTTAGCATGATAAAGAAGATTCAAAGAGAGTGAGATGCCAGCTCCTTTCATTCAGTCAGTAGATTCAAACATTTCTGGACGTTTTTCAATGGCAAAAATCAATGAATATTGTAAATGCACAAACAGTAATTTCTCCACATTGCAAGGTGCAATTCTGAAATTTTTTGCTTTTTCCTGCTCCTCTTAGCATGATAAAGAAGATTCAAAGAGAGTGAGATGCCAGCTCTTTTCATTCAGTCAGTAGCTTCAAACATTTCTGGTATATGAATAACATGATGTTTTTCAATGGCAAAAATCAATGAATATTGTAAATGCACAAACAGTAATTTCTCCGCATTGCAAGGTGCAATTCTGAAATTTTTTGCTTTTTCCTGCTCCTCTTAGCATGATAAAGAAGATTCAAAGAGAGTGAGATGCCAGCTCCTTTCATTCAGTCAGTATCTTCAAACATTTCTGAACGTTTTTCAATGGCAAAAATCAATGAATATTGTAAATGCACAAACAGTAATTTCTCCACATTGCAAGGTGCAAGTCTGAAATTTTTTGCTTTTTCCTGCTCCTCTTAGCATGATAAAGAACATTCAAAGAGAGTGAGATGCCAGCTCTTTTAATTCAGTCAGTAGCTTCAAACATTTCTGGTATATGAATAACATGATGTTTTTCAATGGCAAAAATCAATGAATATTGTAAATGCACAAACAGTAATTTCTTCACATTGCAAGGTGCAATTCTGAAATTTTTTGCTTTTTCCTGCTCCTCTTAGCATGATAAAGAAGATTCAAAGAGAATGAGATGCCAGCTCCTTTCATTCAGTCAGTAGCTTCAAACATTTCTGGACGTTTTTCAATGGCAAAAATCAATGAATATTGTAAATGCAAAAACAGTAATTTCTCCACATTTCAAGGTGCAAGTCTGAAATTTTTTGCTTTTTCCTGCTCCTCTTAGCATGTTTAAGAAGACTCAAAGAGAGTGAGATGCCAGCTCTTTTCATTCAGTCAGTAGCTTCAAACATTTCTGGTATATTAATAACATGATGTTTTTCAATGGCAAAAATCAATGAATATTGTAAATGCACAAACAGTAATTTCTCCGCATTGCAAGGTGCAATTCTGAAATTTTTTGCTTTTTCCTGCTCCTCTTAGCATGATAAAGAAGATTCAAAGAGAGTGAGATGCCAGCTCCTTTCATTCAGTCAGTAGATTCAAACATTTCTGGACGTTTTTCAAAGGCAAAAATCAATGAATATTGTAAATGCACATACAGTAATTTCTCCACATTGCAAGGTGCAATTCTGAATTTTTTTGCTTTTTCCTCCTCCTCTTAGCATGATAAAGAGGATTCAAAGAGAGTGAGATGCCAGCTCTTTTCATTCAGTCAGTAGCTTCAAACATTTCTGGTATATGAATAACATGATGTTTTTCAATGGCAAAAATCAATGAATATTGTAAATGAACAAACAGTAATTTCTCCGCATTGCAAGGTGCAATTCTGAAATTTTTTGCTTTTTCCTGCTCCTCTTAGCATGATAAAGAAGATTCAAAGAGAGTGAGATGCCAGCTCCTTTCATTCAGTCAGTAGCTTCAAACATTTCTGGACGTTTTTCAATGGCAAAAATCAATGAATATTATAAATGCACAAACAGTAATTTCTCCACATTGCAAGGTTGAATTCTGAAATTTTTTGCTTTTTCCTGCTCCTCTTAGCATGATAAAGAAGATTCAAAGAGAGTGAGATGAAAGCTCTTTTCATTCAGTCAGTAGCTTCAAACATTTCTGGTATATGAATAACATGATGTTTTTCAATGGCAAAAATCAATGAATATTGTAAATGAACAAACAGTAATTTCTCCGCATTGCAAGGTGCAATTCTGAAATTTTTTGCTTTTTCCTGCTCCTCTTAGCATGATAAAGAAGATTCAAAGAGAGTGAGATGCCAGCTCCTTTCATTCAGTCAGTAGCTTCAAACATTTCTGGACGTTTTTCAATGGCAAAAATCAATGAATATTGTAAATGCACAAACAGTAATTTCTCCACATTGCAAGGTTGAATTCTGAAATTTTTTGCTTTTTCCTGCTCCTCTTAGCATGATAAAGAAGATTCAAAGAGAGTGAGATGAAAGCTCTTTTCATTCAGTCAGTAGCTTCAAACATTTCTGGTATATGAATAACATGATGTTTTTCAATGGCAAAAATCAATGAATATTGTAAATGCACAAACAGTAATTTCTCCGCATTGCAAGGTGCAATTCTGAAATTTTTTGCTTTTTCCTGCTCCTCTTAGCATGATAAAGAAGATTCAAAGAGAGTGAGATGCCAGCTCCTTTCATTCAGTCAGTAGCTTCAAACATTTCTGGACGTTTTTCATTGGAAAAAATCAATGAATATTGTAAATGCACAAACAGTAATTTCTCCACATTGCAAGGTGCAATTCTGAAATTTTTTGCTTTTTCCTGCTCCTCTTAGCATGATAAAGAAGATTCAAAGAGAGTGAGATGCCAGCTCTTTTCATTCAGTCAGTAGCTTCAAACATTTCTGGTATATGAATAACATGATGTTTTTCAATGGCAAAAATCAATGAATATTGTAAATGCACAAACAGTAATTTCTCCGCATTGCAAGGTGCAAATCTGAATTTTTTTGCTTTTTCCTGCTCCTCTTAGCATGATAAAGAAGATTCAAAGAGAGTGAGATGCCAGCTCCTTTCATTCAGTCAGTAGCTTCAAACATTTCTGGACGTTTTTCAATGGCAAAAATCAATGAATATTGTAAATGCACAAACAGTAATTTCTCCACATTGCAAGGTGCAATTCTGAAATTTTTTGCTTTTTCCTGCTCCTCTTAGCATGATAAAGAAGATTCAAAAAGAGTGAGATGCCAGCTCTTTTCATTCAGTCAGTAGCTTCAAACATTTCTGGTATATGAATAACATGATGTTTTTCAATGGCAAAAATCAATGAATATTGTAAATGCACAAACAGTAATTTCTCCGCATTGCAAGGTGCAATTCTGAATTTTTTTGCTTTTTCCTGCTCCTCTTAGCATGATAAAGAAGATTCAAAGAGAGTGAGATGCCAGCTCCTTTCATTCAGTCAGTAGCTTCAAACATTTCTGGACGTTTTTCAATGGCAAAAATCAATGAATATTGTAAATGCACAAACAGTAATTTCTCCACATTGCAAGGTGCAATTCTGAAATTTTTTGCTTTTTCCTGCTCCTCTTAGCATGATAAAGAAGATTCAAAGAGAGTGAGATGCCTGCTCTTTTCATTCAGTCAGTAGCTTCAAACATTTCTGGTATATGAATAACATGATGTTTTTCAATGGCAAAAAATCAATGAATATTGTAAATGCACAAACAGTAATTTCTCCGCATTGCAAGGTGCAATTCTGAAATTTTTTGCTTTTTCCTGCTCCTCTTAGCATGATAAAGAAGATTCAAAGAGAGTGAGATGCCAGCTCCTTTCATTCAGTCAGTAGCTTCAAACATTTCTGGACGTTTTTCAATGGCAAAAATCAATGAATATTGTAAATGCACAAACAGTAATTTCTCCACATTGCAAGGTGCAATTCTGAATTTTTTTGCTTTTTCCTGCTCCTCTTAGCATGATAAAGAAGATTCAAAGAGAGTGAGATGCCAGCTCTTTTCATTCAGTCAGTAGCTTCAAACATTTCTGGACGTTTTTCAATGGCAAAAATCAATGAATATTGTAAATGCACAAACAGTAATTTCTCCACATTGCAAGGTGCAATTCTGAAATTTTTTGCTTTTTCCTGCTCCTCGTAGCATGATAAAGAAGATTCAAAAAGAGTGAGATGCCAGCTCTTTTCATTCAGTCAGTAGCTTCAAACATTTCTGGTATATGAATAACATGATGTTTTTCAATGGCAAAAATCAATGAATATTGTAAATGCACAAACAGTAATTTCTCCGCATTGCAAGGTGCAATTCTGAATTTTTTTGCTTTTTCCTGCTCCTCTTAGCATGATAAAGAAGATTCAAAGAGAGTGAGATGCCAGCTCCTTTCATTCAGTCAGTAGCTTCAAACATTTCTGGACGTTTTTCAATGGCAAAAATCAATGAATATTGTAAATGCACAAACAGTAATTTCTCCACATTGCAAGGTGCAATTCTGAAATTTTTTGCTTTTTCCTGCTCCTCTTAGCATGATAAAGAAGATTCAAAGAGTGTGAGATGCCAGCTCTTTTCATTCAGTCAGTAGCTTCAAACATTTCTGGTATATGAATAACATGATGTTTTTCAATGGCAAAAATCAATGAATATTGTAAATGCACAAACAGTAATTTCTCCGCACTGCATGGTGCAATTCTGAAATTTTTTGCTTTTTCCTGCTCCTCTTAGCATGATAAAGAAGATTCAAAGAGTGAGATGCCAGCTCCTTTCATTCAGTCAGTAGCTTCAAACATTTCTGGACGTTTTTCAATGGCAAAAATCAATGAATATTGTAAATGCACAAACAGTAATTTCTCCACATTGCAATGTGCAATTCTGAAATTTTTTGCTTTTTCCTGCTCCTCTTAGCATGATAAAGAAGATTCAAAGAGAGTGAGATGCCAGCTCTTTTCATTCAGTCAGTAGCTTCAAACATTTCTGGTATATGAATAACATGATGTTTTTCAATGGCAAAAATCAATGAATATTGTAAATGCACAAACAGTAATTTCTCCGCATTGCAAGGTGCAATTCTGAAATTTTTTGCTTTTTCCTGCTCCTCTTAGCATGATAAAGAAGATTCAAAGAGAGTGAGATGCCAGCTCCTTTCATTCAGTCAGTAGCTTCAAACATTTCTGGACGTTTTTCAATGGCAAAAATCAATGAATATTGTAAATGCACAAACAGTAATTTCTCCACATTGCAAGGTGCAATTCTGAAATTTTTTGCTTTTTCCTGCTCCTCTTAGCATGATAAAGAAGATTCAAAGAGTGTGAGATGCCAGCTCTTTTCATTCAGTCAGTAGCTTCAAACATTTCTGGTATATGAATAACATGATGTTTTTCAATGGCAAAAATCAATGAATATTGTAAATGCACAAACAGTAATTTCTCCGCACTGCATGGTGCAATTCTGAAATTTTTTGCTTTTTCCTGCTCCTCTTAGCATGATAAAGAAGATTCAAAGAGTGAGATGCCAGCTCCTTTCATTCAGTCAGTAGCTTCAAACATTTCTGGACGTTTTTCAATGGCAAAAATCAATGAATATTGTAAATGCACAAACAGTAATTTCTCCACATTGCAAGGTGCAATTCTGAAATTTTTTGCTTTTTCCTGCTCCTCTTAGCATGATAAAGAAGATTCAAAGAGAGTGAGATGCCAGCTCTTTTCATTCAGTCAGTAGCTTCAAACATTTCTGGTATATGAATAACATGATGTTTTTCAATGGCAAAAATCAATGAATATTGTAAATGCACAAACAGTAATTTCTCCGCATTGCAAGGTGCAATTCTGAAATTTTTTGCTTTTTCCTGCTCCTCTTAGCATGATAAAGAAGATTCAAAGAGAGTGAGATGCCAGCTCCTTTCATTCAGTCAGTAGCTTCAAACATTTCTGGACGTTTTTCAATGGCAAAAATCAATGAATATTGTAAATGCACAAACAGTAATTTCACCACATTGCAAGGTGCAATTCTGAATTTTTTTGCTTTTTCCTGCTCCTCTTAGCATGATAAAGAAGATTCAAAGAGAGTGAGATGCCAGCTCTTTTCATTCAGTCAGTAGCTTCAAACATTTCTGGTATATGAATAACATGATGTTTTTCAATGGCAAAAATCAATGAATATTGTAAATGCACAAACAGTAATTTCTCCGCATTGCAAGGTGCAATTCTGAAATTTTTTGCTTTTTCCTGCTCCTCTTAGCATGATAAAGAAGATTCAAAGAGAGTGAGATGCCAGCTCCTTTCATTCAGTCAGTAGCTTCAAACATTTCTGGACGTTTTTCAATGGCAAAAATCAATGAATATTGTAAATGCACAAACAGTAATTTCTCCACATTGCAAGGTGCAATTCTGAAATTTTTTGCTTTTTCCTGCTCCTCTTAGCATGATAAAGAAGATTCAAAGAGAGTGAGATGCCAGCTCTTTTCATTCAGTCAGTAGCTTCAAACATTTCTGGTATATGAATAACATGATGTTTTTCAATGTCAAAAATCAATGAATATTGTAAATGCACAAACAGTAATTTCTCCACATTGCAAGGTGCAATTCTGAAATTTTTTGCTTTTTCCTGCTCCTCTTAGCATGATAAAGAAGATTCAAAGAGAGTGAGATGCCAGCTCCTTTCTTTCAGTCAGTAGCTTCAAACATTTCTGGACGTTTTTCAATTTCAAAAATCAATGAATATTGTAAATGCACAAACAGTAATTTCTCCACATTGCAAGGTGCAATTCTGAATTTTTTTGCTTTTTCCTGCTCCTCTTAGCATGATAAAGAAGATTCAAAGAGAGTGAGCTGCCAGCTCTTTTCATTCTGTCAGTAGCTTCAAACATTTCTGGTATATGAATAACATGATGTTTTTCAATGTCAAAAATCAATGAATATTGTAAATGCACAAACAGTAATTTCTCCGCATTGCAAGGTGCAATTCTGAAATTTTTTGCTTTTTCCTGCTCCTCTTAGCATGATAAAGAAGATTCAAAGAGAGTGAGATGCCAGCTCCTTTCTTTCAGTCAGTAGCTTCAAACATTTCTGGACGTTTTTCAATTTCAAAAATCAATGAATATTGTAAATGCACAAACAGTAATTTCTCCACATTGCAAGGTGCAATTCTGAAATTTTTTGCTTTTTCCTGCTCCTCTTAGCATGATAAAGAAGATTCAAAGAGAGTGAGATGCCAGCTCTTTTCATTCAGTCAGTAGCTTCAAACATTTCTGGTATATGAATAACATGATGTTTTTCAATGGCAAAAATCAATGAATATTGTAAATGCACAAACAGTAATTTCTCCGCATTGCAAGGTGCAATTCTGAAATTTTTTGCTTTTTCCTGCTCCTCTTAGCATGATAAAGAAGATTCAAAGAGAGTGAGATGCCAGCTCCTTTCATTCAGTCAGTAGCTTCAAACATTTCTGGACGTTTTTCAATGGCAAAAATCAATGAATATTGTAAATACACAAACAGTAATTTCTCCACATTGCAAGGTGCAATTCAGAAATTTTTTGCTTTTTCCTGCTCCTCTTAGCATGATAAAGAAGATTCAAAGAGAGTGAGATGCCAGCTCTTTCATTCAGTCAGTAGCTTCAAACATTTCTGGTATATGAATAACATGATGTTTTTCAATGGCAAAAATCAATGAATATTGTAAATGCACAAACAGTAATTTCTCCGCACTGCAAGGTGCAATTCTGAAATTTTTTGCTTTTTCCTGCTCCTCTTAGCATGATAAAGAAGATTCAAAGAGTGAGATGCCAGCTCCTTTCATTCAGTCAGTAGCTTCAAACTTTTCTGGACGTTTTTCAATGGCAAAAATCAATGAATATTGTAAATGCACAAACAGTAATTTCTCCACATTGCAAGGTGCAATTCTGAAATTTTTTGCTTTTTCCTGCTCCTCTTAGCATGATAAAGAAGATTCAAAGAGAGTGAGATGCCAGCTCTTTTCATTCAGTCAGTAGCTTCAAACATTTCTGGTATATGAATAACATGATGTTTTTCAATGGCAAAAATCAATGAATATTGTAAATGCACAAACAGTAATTTCTCCGCATTGCAAGGTGCAATTCTGAAATTTTTTGCTTTTTCCTGCTCCTCTTAGCATGATAAAGAAGATTCAAAGAGAGTGAGATGCCAGCTCCTTTCATTCAGTCAGTAGCTTCAAGCATTTCTGGACGTTTTTCAATGGCAAAAATCAATGAATATTGTAAATGCACAAACAGTAATTTCTCCGCATTGCAAGGTGCAATTTTGAAATTTTTGCTTTTTCCTGCTCCTCTTAGCATGATAAAGAAGATTCAAAGAGAGTGAGATGCCAGCTCTTTTCATTCAGTCAGTAGCTTCAAACATTTCTGGTATATGAATAACATGATGTTTTTCAATGGCAAAAATCAATGAATATTGTAAATGCACAAACAGTAATTTCTCCGCATTGCAAGGTGCAATTCTGAAATTTTTTGCTTTTTCCTGCTCCTCTTAGCATGATAAAGAAGATTCAAAGAGAGTGAGATGCCAGCTCCTTTCATTCAGTCAGTAGCTTCAAACATTTCTGGACGTTTTTCAATGGCAAAAATCAATGAATATTGTAAATGCACAAACAGTAATTTCTCCACATTGCAAGGTGCAAGTCTGAAATTTTTTGCTTTTTCCTGCTCCTCTTAGCATGATAAAGAAGATTCAAAGAGAGTGAGATGCCAGCTCTTTTCATTCAGTCAGTAGCTTCAAACATTTCTGGTATATGAATAACATGATGTTTTTCAATGGCAAAAATCAATGAATATTGTAAATGCACAAACAGTAATTTCTCCGCATTGCAAGGTGCAATTCTGAAATTTTTGCTTTTTCCTGCTCCTCTTAGCATGATAAAGAAGATTCAAAGAGAGTGAGATGCCAGCTCTTTTCATTCAGTCAGTAGCTTCAAACATTTCTGGTATATGAATAACATGATGTTTTTCGATGGCAAAAATCAATGAATATTGTAAATGCACAAACAGTAATTTCTCCGCATTGCAAGGTGCAATTCTGAAATTTTTTGCTTTTTCCTGCTCTTCTTAGCATGATAAAGAAGATTCAAAGAGAGTGAGATGCCAGCTCCTTTCATTCAGTCAGTAGCTTCAAACATTTCTGGACGTTTTTCAATGGCAAAAATCAATGAATATTGTAAATGCATAAACAGTAATTTCTCCGCATTGCAAGGTGCAATTCTGAAATTTTTTGCTTTTTCCTGCTCCTCTTAGCATGATAAAGAAGATTCAAAGAGAGTGAGATGCCAGCTCCTTTCATTCAGTCAGTAGCTTCAAACATTTCTGGACGTTTTTCAATGGCAAAAATCAATGAATATTGTAAATGCACAAACAGTAATTTCTCCACATTGCAAGGTGCAATTCTGAAATTTTTTGCTTTTTCCTGCTCCTCTTAGCATGATAAAGAAGATTCAAAGAGAGTGAGATGCCAGCTCTTTTCATTCAGTCAGTAGCTTCAAACATTTCATGTATATGAATAACATGATGTTTTTCAAAGGCAAAAATCAATGAATATTGTAAATGCACAAACAGTAATTTCTCCGCATTGCAAGGTGCAATTCTGAAATTTTTTGCTTTTTCCTGCTCCTCTTAGCATGATAAAGAAGATTCAAAGAGAGTGAGATGGCAGCTCCTTTCATTCAGTCAGTAGCTTCAAACATTTCTGGACGTTTTTCAATTGCAAAAATCAATGAATATTGTAAATGCACAAACAGTAATTTCTCCACATTGCAAGGTGCAATTCTGAAATTTTTTGCTTTTTCCTGCTCCTCTTAGCATGATAAAGAAGATTCAAAGAGAGTGAGATGCCAGCTCTTTTCATTCAGTCAGTAGCTTCAAACATTTCTGGTATATGAATAACATGATGTTTTTCAATGGCAAAAATCAATGAATATTGTAAATGCACAAACAGTAATTTCTCCGCATTGCAAGGTGCAATTCTGAAATTTTTGCTTTTTCCTGTTCCTCTTAGCATGATAAAGAAGATTCAAAGAGAGTGAGATGCCAGCTCTTTTCATTCAGTCAGTAGCTTCAAACATTTCTGGTATATGAATAACATGATGTTTTTCGATGGCAAAAATCAATGAATATTGTAAATGCACAAACAGTAATTTCTCCGCATTGCAAGGTGCAATTCTGAAATTTTTTGCTTTTTCCTGCTCTTCTTAGCATGATAAAGAAGATTCAAAGAGAGTGAGATGCCAGCTCCTTTCATTCAGTCAGTAGCTTCAAACATTTCTGGACGTTTTTCAATGGCAAAAATCAATGAATATTGTAAATGCACAAACAGTAATTTCTCCGCATTGCAAGGTGCAATTCTGAAATTTTTTGCTTTTTCCTGCTCCTCTTAGCATGATAAAGAAGATTCAAAGAGAGTGAGATGCCAGCTCCTTTCATTCAGTCAGTAGCTTCAAACATTTCTGGACGTTTTTCAATGGCAAAAATCAATGAATATTGTAAATGCACAAACAGTAATTTCTCCACATTGCAAGGTGCAATTCTGAAATTTTTTGCTTTTTCCTGCTCCTCTTAGCATGATAAAGAAGATTCAAAGAGAGTGAGATGCCAGCTCTTTTCATTCAGTCAGTAGCTTCAAACATTTCATGTATATGAATAACATGATGTTTTTCAAAGGCAAAAATCAATGAATATTGTAAATGCACAAACAGTAATTTCTCCGCATTGCAAGGTGCAATTCTGAAATTTTTTGCTTTTTCCTGCTCCTCTTAGCATGATAAAGAAGATTCAAAGAGAGTGAGATGGCAGCTCCTTTCATTCAGTCAGTAGCTTCAAACATTTCTGGACGTTTTTCAATTGCAAAAATCAATGAATATTGTAAATGCACAAACAGTAATTTCTCCACATTGCAAGGTGCAATTCTGAAATGTTTTGCTTTTTCCTGCTCCTCTTAGCATGATAAAGAAGATTCAAAGAGAGTGAGATGCCAGCTCTTTTCATTCAGTCAGTAGCTTCAAACATTTCTGGTATATGAATAACATGATGTTTTTCAATGGCAAAAATCAATGAATATTGTAAATGCACAAACAGTAATTTCTCCGCATTGCAAGGTGCAATTCTGAAATGTTTTGCTTTTTCCTGCTCCTCTTAGCATGATAAAGAAGATTCAAAGAGAGTGAGATGCCAGCTCCTTTCATTCAGTCAGTAGCTTCAAACATTTCTGGACGTTTTTCAATGGCAAAAATCAATGAATATTGTAAATGCACAAACAGTAATTTCTCCACATTGAAGCTGCAATTCTGAAATTTTTTGCTTTTTCCTGCTCCTCTTAGCATGATAAAGAAGATTCAAAGAGAGTGAGATGCCAGCTCTTTTCATTCAGTCAGTAGCTTCAAACATTTCTGGTATATGAATAACATGATGTTTTTCAATGGCAAAAATCAATGAATATTGTAAATGCACAAACAGTAATTTCTCCGCATTGCAAGGTGCAATTCTGAAATTTTTTGCTTTTTCCTGCTCCTCTTAGCATGATAAAGAAGATTCAAAGAGAGTGAGATGCCAGCTCCTTTCATTCAGTCAGTAGCTTCAAACATTTCTGGACGTTTTTCAATGGCAAAAATCAATGAATATTGTAAATGCACAAACAGTAATTTCTCCACATTGCAAGGTGCAATTCTGAAATTTTTTGCTTTTTCCTGCTCCTGTTAGCATGATAAAGAAGATTCAAAGAGAGTGAGATGCCAGCTCTTTTCATTCAGTCAGTAGCTTCAAACATTTCTGGTATATGAATAACATGATGTTTTTCAATGGCAAAAATCAATGAATATTGTAAATGCACAAACAGTAATTTCTCCGCATTGCAAGGTGCAATTCTGAAATTTTTTGCTTTTTCCTGCTCCTCTTAGCATGATAAAGAAGATTCAAAGAGAGTGAGATGCCAGCTCCTTTCATTCAGTCAGTAGCTTCAAACATTTCTGGACGTTTTTCAATGGCAAAAATCAATGAATATTGTAAATGCACAAACAGTAATTTCTCCACATTGAAGCTGCAATTCTGAAATTTTTTGCTTTTTCCTGCTCCTCTTAGCATGATAAAGAAGATTCAAAGAGAGTGAGATGCCAGCTCTTTTCATTCAGTCAGTAGCTTCAAACATTTCTGGTATATGAATAACATGATGTTTTTCAATGGCAAAAATCAATGAATATTGTAAATGCACAAACAGTAATTTCTCCGCATTGCAAGGTGCAATTCTTAAATTTTTTGCTTTTTCCTGCTCCACTTAGCATGATAAAGAAGATTCAAAGAGAGTGAGATGCCAGCTCCTTTCATTCAGTCAGTAGCTTCAAACATTTCTGGACGTTTTTCAATGGCAAAAATCAATGAATATTGTAAATGCACAAACGTAATTTCTCCACATTGCAAGGTGCAATTCTGAAATTTTTTGCTTTTTCCTGCTCCTCTTAGCATGATAAAGAAGATTCAAAAAGAGTGAGATGCCAGCTCTTTTCATTCAGTCAGTAGCTTCAAACATTTCTGGTATATGAATAACATGATGTTTTTCAATGGCAAAAATCAATGAATATTGTAAATGCACAAACAGTAATTTCTCCGCATTGCAAGGTGCAATTTTGAAATTTTTTGCTTTTTCCTGCTCCTCTTAGCATGATAAAGAAGATTCAAAGAGAGTGAGATGCCAGCTCCTTTCATTCAGTCAGTAGCTTCAAACATTTCTGGACGTTTTTCAATGGCAAAAATCAATGAATATTGTAAATGCACAAACAGTAATTTCTCCACATTGCAAGGTGCAATTCTGAAATTTTTTGCTTTTTCATGCTCCTCTTAGCATGCTAAAGAAGATTCAAAGAGAGTGAGATGCCAGCTCTTTTCATTCAGTCAGTAGCTTCAAACATTTCTGGTATATGAATAACATGATGTTTTTCAATGGCAAAAATCAATGAATATTGTAAATGCACAAACAGTAATTTCTCCGCATTGCAAGGTGCAATTCTGAAATTTTATGCTTTTTCCTGCTCCTCTTAGCATGATAAAGAAGATTCAAAGGGAGTGAGATGCCAGCTCCTTTCATTCAGTCAGTAGCTTCAAACATTTCTGGACGTTTTTCAATTGCAAAAATCAATGAATATTGTAAATGCACAAACAGTAATTTCTCCGCATTGCAAGGTGCAATTCTGAAATTTTTTGCTTTTTCCTGCTCCTCTTAGCATGATAAAGAAGATTCAAAGAGAGTGAAATGCCAGCTCTTTTCATTCAGTCAGTAGCTTCAAACATTTCTGGTATATGAATAACATGATGTTTTTCAATGGCAAAAATCAATGAATATTGTAAATGCACAAACAGTAATTTCTCCGCATTGCAAGGTGCAATTCTGAAATTTTTTGATTTTTCCTGCTCCTCTTAGCATGATAAAGAAGATTCAAAGAGAGTGAGATGCCAGCTCCTTTCATTCAGTCAGTAGCTTCAAACATTTCTGGACGTTTTTCAATGGCAAAAATCAATGAATATTGTAAATGCACAAACAGTAATTTCTCCACATTGCAAGGTGCAATTCTGAAATTTTTTGCTTTTTCCTGCTCCTCTTAGCATGATAAAGAAGATTCAAAGAGAGTGAGATGCCAGCTCTTTTCATTCTGTCAGTAGCTTCAAACATTTCTGGTATATGAATAACATGATGTTTTTCAATGGCAAAAATCAATGAATATTGTAAATGCACAAACAGTAATTTCTCCGCATTGCAAGGTGCAATTCTGAAATTTTTTGCTCGTTCCTGCTCCTCTTAGCATGATAAAGAAGATTCAAAGAGAGTGAGATGCCAGCTCCTTTCATTCAGTCACTAGCTTCAAACATTTCTGGACGTTTTTCAATGGCAAAAATCAATGAATATTGTAAATGCACAAACAGTAATTTCTCCGCATTGCAAGGTGCAATTCTGACATTTTTTGCTTTTTCCTGCTCCTCTTATCATGATAAAGAAGATTCAAAGAGAGTGAGATGCCAGCTCCTTTCATTCAGTCAGTAGCTTCAAACATTTCTGGACGTTTTTCAATGGCAAAAATCAATGAATATTGTAAATGCACAAACAGTAATTTCTCTACATTGCAAGGTGCAATTCTGAAATTTTTTGCTTTTTCCTGCTCCTCTTAGCATGACAAAGAAGATTCAAAGAGAGTGAGATGCCAGCTCTTTTCATTCAGTCAGTAGCTTCAAACATTTCATGTATATGAATAACATGATGTTTTTCAAAGGCAAAAATCAATGAATATTGTAAATGCACAAACAGTAATTTCTCCGCATTGCAAGGTGCAATTCTGAAATTTTTTGCTTTTTCCTGCTCCTCTTAGCATGATAAAGAAGATTCAAAGAGAGTGAGATGGCAGCTCCTTTCATTCAGTCAGTAGCTTCAAACATTTCTGGACGTTTTTCAATTGCAAAAATCAATGAATATTGTAAATGCACAAACAGTAATTTCTCCACATTGCAAGGTGCAATTCTGAAATGTTTTGCTTTTTCCTGCTCCTCTTAGCATGATAAAGAAGATTCAAAGAGAGTGAGATGCCAGCTCTTTTCATTCAGTCAGTAGCTTCAAACATTTCTGGTATATGAATAACATGATGTTTTTCAATGGCAAAAATCAATGAATATTGTAAATGCACAAACAGTAATTTCTCCGCATTGCAAGGTGCAATTCTGAAATGTTTTGCTTTTTCCTGCTCCTCTTAGCATGATAAAGAAGATTCAAAGAGAGTGAGATGCCAGCTCCTTTCATTCAGTCAGTAGCTTCAAACATTTCTGGACGTTTTTCAATGGCAAAAATCAATGAATATTGTAAATGCACAAACAGTAATTTCTCCACATTGAAGGTGCAATTCTGAAATTTTTTGCTTTTTCCTGCTCCTCTTAGCATGATAAAGAAGATTCAAAGAGAGTGAGATGCCAGCTCCTTTCATTCAGTCAGTAGCTTCAAACATTTCTGGTATATGAATAACATGATGTTTTTCAATGGCAAAAATCAATGAATATTGTAAATGCACAAACAGTAATTTCTCCGCATTGCAAGGTGCAATTCTGAAATTTTTTGCTTTTTCCTGCTCCTCTTAGCATGATAAAGAAGATTCAAAGAGAGTGAGATGCCAGCTCCTTTCATTCAGTCAGTAGCTTCAAACATTTCTGGACGTTTTTCAATGGCAAAAATCAATGAATATTGTAAATGCACAAACAGTAATTTCTCCACATTGCAAGGTGCAATTCTGAAATTTTTTGCTTTTTCCTGCTCCTGTTAGCATGATAAAGAAGATTCAAAGAGAGTGAGATGCCAGCTCTTTTCATTCAGTCAGTAGCTTCAAACATTTCTGGTATATGAATAACATGATGTTTTTCAATGGCAAAAATCAATGAATATTGTAAATGCACAAACAGTAATTTCTCCGCATTGCAAGGTGCAATTCTGAAATTTTTTGCTTTTTCCTGCTCCTCTTAGCATGATAAAGAAGATTCAAAGAGAGTGAGATGCCAGCTCTTTTCATTCAGTCAGTAGCTTCAAACATTTCTGGTATATGAATAACATGATGTTTTTCAATGGCAAAAATCAATGAATATTGTAAATGCACAAACAGTAATTTCTCCACATTGAAGTTGCAATTCTGAAATTTTTTGCTTTTTCCTGCTCCTCTTAGCATGATAAAGAAGATTCAAAGAGAGTGAGATGCCAGCTCTTTTCATTCAGTCAGTAGCTTCAAACATTTCTGGTATATGAATAACATGATGTTTTTCAATGGCAAAAATCAATGAATATTGTAAATGCACAAACAGTAATTTCTCCGCATTACAAAGTGCAATTCTGAAATTTTTTGCTTTTTCCTGCTCCTCTTAGCATGATAAAGAAGATTCAAAGAGAGTGAGATGCCAGCTCCTTTCATTCAGTCAGTAGCTTCAAACATTTCTGGACGTTTTTCAATGGCAAAAATCAATGAATATTGTAAATGCACAAACAGTAATTTCTCCGCATTGCAAGGTGCAATTCTGAAATTTTTTGCTTTTTCCTGCTCCTCTTAGCATGATAAAGAAGATTCAAAGAGCGTGAGATGCCAGCTCCTTTCATTCAGTCAGTAGCTTCAAACATTTCTGGACGTTTTTCAATGGCAAAAATCAATGAATATTGTAAATGCACAAACAGTAATTTCTCCACATTGAAGTTGCAATTCTGAAATTTTTTGCTTTTTCCTGCTCCTCTTAGCATGATAAAGAAGATTCAAAGAGAGTGAAATGCCAGTTCTTTTCATTCAGTCAGTAGCTTCAAACATTTCTGGTATATGAATAACATGATGTTTTTCAATGGCAAAAATCAATGAATATTGTAAATGCACAAACAGTAATTTCTCCGCATTACAAAGTGCAATTCTGAAATTTTTTGCTTTTTCCTGCTCCTCTTAGCATGATAAAGAAGATTCAAAGAGAGTGAGATGCCAGCTCCTTTCATTCAGTCAGTAGCTTCAAACATTTCTGGACGTTTTTCAATGGCAAAAATCAATGAATATTGTAAATGCACAAACAGTAATTTCTCCGCATTGCAAGGTGCAATTCTGAAATTTTTTGCTTTTTCCTGCTCCTCTTAGCATGATAAAGAAGATTCAAAGAGCGTGAGATGCCAGCTCTTTTCATTCAGTCAGTAGCTTCAAACATTTCTGGTATATGAATAACATGATGTTTTTCAATGGCAAAAATCAATGAATATTGTAAATGCACAAACAGTAATTTCTCCGCATTGCAAGGTGCAATTCTGAAATTTTTTGCTTTTTCCTGCTCCTCTTAGCATGATAAAGAAGATTCAAAGAGAGTGAGATGCCAGCTCCTTTCATTCAGTCAGTAGCTTCAAACATTTCTGGACGTTTTTCAATGGCAAAAATCAATGAATATTGTAAATGCACAAACAGCAATTTCTCTACATTGCAAGGTGCAATTCTGAAATTTTTTGCTTTTTCCTGCTCCTCTTAGCATGATAAAGAAGATTCAAAGAGAGTGAGATGCCAGCTCTTTTCATTCAGTCAGTAGCTTCAAACATTTCTGGTATATGAATAACATGATGTTTTTCAATGGCAAAAATCAATGAATATTGTAAATGCACAAACAGTAATTTCTCCGCATTGCAAGGTGCAATTCTGAAATTTTTTGCTTTTTCCTGCTCCTCTTAGCATGATAAAGAAGATTCAAAGAGAGTGAGATGGCAGCTCCTTTCATTCAGTCAGTAGCTTCAAACATTTCTGGACGTTTTTCAATTGCAAAAATCAATGAATATTGTAAATGCACAAACAGTAATTTCTCCACATTGCAAGTTGCAATTCTGAAATTTTTTGCTTTTTCCTGCTCCTCTTAGCATGATAAAGAAGATTCAAAGAGAGTGAGATGCCAGCTCCTTTCATTCAGTCAGTAGCTTCAAACATTTCTGGTATATGAATAACATGTTGTTTTTCAATGGCAAAAATCCATGAATATTGTAAATGCACAAACAGTAATTTCTCCGCATTGCAAGGTGCAATTCTGAAATTTTTTGCCTTTTCCTGCTCCTCTTAGCATGATAAAGAAGATTCAAAGAGAGTGAAATGCCAGCTCCTTTCATTCAGTCAGTAGCTTCAAACATTTCTGGACATTTTTCAATGGCAAAAATCAATGAATATTGTAAATGCACAAACAGTAATTTCTCCACATTGCAAGGTGCAATTCTGAAATTTTTTGCTTTTTCCTGCTCCTCTTAGCATGATAAAGAAGATTCAAAGAGAGTGAGATGCCAGCTCTTTTCATTCAGTCAGTAGCTTCAAACATTTATGGTATATGAATAACATGATGTTTTTCAATGGCAAAAATCAATGAATATTGTAAATGCACAAACAGTAATTTCTCCGCATTGCAAGGTGCAATTCTGAAATTTTTTGCTTTTTCATGCTCCTCTTAGCATGATAAAGAAGATTCAAAGAGAGTGAGATCCTAGCTCCTATCATTCAGTCAGTAGCTTCAAACATTTCTGGACATTTTTCAATGGCAAAAATCAATGAATATTGTAAATGCACAAACAGTAATTTCTCCACATTGCAAGGTGCAATTCTGAAATTTTTTGCTTTTTCCTGCTCCTCTTAGCATGATAAAGAAGATTCAAAGAGAGTGAGATGCCAGCTCTTTTCATTCAGTCAGTAGCTTCAAACATTCCTGGTATATGAATAACATGATGTTTTTCAATGGCAAAATCAATGAATATTGTAAATGCACAAACAGTAATTTCTCCACATTGCAAGGTGCAATTCTGAAATTTTTTGCTTTTTCCTGCTCCTCTTAGCATGATAAAGAAGCTTCAAAGAGAGTGAGATGCCAGCTCTTTTCATTCAGTCAGTAGCTTCAAACATTTCTGGTATATGAATAACATGATGTTTTTCAATGGCAAAAATCAATGAATATTGTAAATGCACAAACAGTAATTTCTCCGCATTGCAAGGTGCAATTCTGAAATTTTTTGCTTTTTCCTGCTCCTCTTAGCATGATAAAGAAGATTCAAAGAGAGTGAGATGGCAGCTCCTTTCATTCAGTCAGTAGCTTCAAACATTTCAGGACGTTTTTCAATTGCAAAAATCAATGAATATTGTAAATGCACAAACAGTAATTTCTCCACATTGCAAGGTGCAATTCTGAAATTTTTTCCTTTTTCCTGCTCCTCTTAGCATGATAAAGAAGATTCAAAGAGAGTGAGATCCCAGCTCCTTTCATTCAGTCAGTAGCTTCAAACATTTCTGGACATTTTTCAATGGCAAAAATCAATGAATATTGTAAATGCACAAACAGTAATTTCTCCACATTGAAAGGTGCAATTCTGAAATTTTTTGCTTTTTCCTGCTCCTCTTAGCATGATAAAGAAGATTCAAAGAGAGTGAGATGCCAGCTCTTTTCATTCAGTCAGTAGCTTCAAACATTCCTGGTATATGAATAACATGATGTTTTTCAATGGCAAAAATCAATGAATATTGTAAATGCACAAACAGTAATTTCTCCACATTGCAAGGTGCAATTCTGAAATTTTTTGCTTTTTCCTGCTCCTCTTAGCATGATAAAGAAGCTTCAAAGAGAGTGAGATTCCAGCTCTTTTCATTCAGTCAGTAGCTTCAAACTTTTCTGGTATATGAATAACATGATGTTTTTCAATGTCAAAAATCAATGAATATTGTAAATGCACAAACAGTAATTTCTCCGCATTGCAAGGTGCAATTATGAAATTTTTTGCTTTTTCCTGCTCCTCTTAGCATGATAAAGAAGATTCAAAGAGAGTGAGATGCCAGCTCTTTTCATTCAGTCAGTAGCTTCAAACATTTCTGGTATATGAATAACATGATGTTTTTCAATGGCAAAAATCAATGAATATTGTAAATGCACAAACAGTAATTTCTCCGCATTGCAAGGTGCAATTCTGAAATTTTTTGCTTTTTCCTGCTCCTCTTAGCATGATAAAGAAGATTCAAAGAGAGTGAGATGGCAGCTCCTTTCATTCAGTCAGTAGCTTCAAACATTTCTGGACGTTTTTCAATTGCAAAAATCAATGAATATTGTAAATGCACAAACAGTAATTTCTCCACATTGCAAGTTGCAATTCTGAAATTTTTTGCTTTTTCCTGCTCCTCTTAGCATGATAAAGAAGATTCAAAGAGAGTGAGATGCCAGCTCCTTTCATTCAGTCAGTAGCTTCAAACATTTCTGGTATATGAATAACATGTTGTTTTTCAATGGCAAAAATCCATGAATATTGTAAATGCACAAACAGTAATTTCTCCGCATTGCAAGGTGCAATTCTGAAATTTTTTGCCTTTTCCTGCTCCTCTTAGCATGATAAAGAAGATTCAAAGAGAGTGAAATGCCAGCTCCTTTCATTCAGTCAGTAGCTTCAAACATTTCTGGACATTTTTCAATGGCAAAAATCAATGAATATTGTAAATGCACAAACAGTAATTTCTCCACATTGCAAGGTGCAATTCTGAAATTTTTTGCTTTTTCCTGCTCCTCTTAGCATGATAAAGAAGATTCAAAGAGAGTGAGATGCCAGCTCTTTTCATTCAGTCAGTAGCTTCAAACATTTATGGTATATGAATAACATGATGTTTTTCAATGGCAAAAATCAATGAATATTGTAAATGCACAAACAGTAATTTCTCCGCATTGTAAGGTGCAATTCTGAAATTTTTTGCTTTTTCATGCTCCTCTTAGCATGATAAAGAAGATTCAAAGAGAGTGAGATCCTAGCTCCTATCATTCAGTCAGTAGCTTCAAACATTTCTGGACATTTTTCAATGGCAAAAATCAATGAATATTGTAAATGCACAAACAGTAATTTCTCCACATTGCAAGGTGCAATTCTGAAATTTTTTGCTTTTTCCTGCTCCTCTTAGCATGATAAAGAAGATTCAAAGAGAGTGAGATGCCAGCTCTTTTCATTCAGTCAGTAGCTTCAAACATTCCTGGTATATGAATAACATGATGTTTTTCAATGGCAAAATCAATGAATATTGTAAATGCACAAACAGTAATTTCTCCACATTGCAAGGTGCAATTCTGAAATTTTTTGCTTTTTCCTGCTCCTCTTAGCATGATAAAGAAGCTTCAA
This sequence comes from Phyllobates terribilis, assembly GCF_046119375.1. Taxonomy (NCBI): domain Eukaryota; kingdom Metazoa; phylum Chordata; class Amphibia; order Anura; family Dendrobatidae; genus Phyllobates; species Phyllobates terribilis. The sequence continues at coordinate 9,308,295 of NW_027362792.1, forward strand.
AGAGAGTGAGATGCCAGCTCTTTTCATTCAGTCAGTAGCTTCAAACATTTCTGGTATATGAATAACATGATGTTTTTCAATGGCAAAAATCAATGAATATTGTAAATGCACAAACAGTAATTTCTCCGCATTGCAAGGTGCAATTCTGAAATTTTTTGCTTTTTCCTGCTCCTCTTAGCATGATAAAGAAGATTCAAAGAGAGTGAGATGGCAGCTCCTTTCATTCAGTCAGTAGCTTCAAACATTTCAGGACGTTTTTCAATTGCAAAAATCAATGAATATTGTAAATGCACAAACAGTAATTTCTCCACATTGCAAGGTGCAATTCTGAAATTTTTTCCTTTTTCCTGCTCCTCTTAGCATGATAAAGAAGATTCAAAGAGAGTGAGATGCCAGCTCCTTTCATTCAGTCAGTAGCCTCAAACATTTCTGGACGTTTTTCAATGGCAAAAATCAATGAATATTGGAAATGCACAAACAGTAATTTCTCCGCATTGCAAGGTGCAATTCTGAAATTTTTTGCTTTTTCATGCTCCGCTTAGCATGATAAAGAAGATTCAAAGAGAGTGAGATCCCAGCTCCTTTCATTCAGTCAGTAGCTTCAAACATTTCTGGACATTTTTCAATGGCAAAAATCAATGAATATTGTAAATGCACAAACAGTAATTTCTCCACATTGAAAGGTGCAATTCTGAAATTTTTTGCTTTTTCCTGCTCCTCTTAGCATGATAAAGAAGATTCAAAGAGAGTGAGATGCCAGCTCTTTTCATTCAGTCAGTAGCTTCAAACATTCCTGGTATATGAATAACATGATGTTTTTCAATGGCAAAAATCAATGAATATTGTAAATGCACAAACAGTAATTTCTCCACATTGCAAGGTGCAATTCTGAAATTTTTTGCTTTTTCCTGCTCCTCTTAGCATGATAAAGAAGCTTCAAAGAGAGTGAGATTCCAGCTCTTTTCATTCAGTCAGTAGCTTCAAACTTTTCTGGTATATGAATAACATGATGTTTTTCAATGTCAAAAATCAATGAATATTGTAAATGCACAAACAGTAATTTCTCCGCATTGCAAGGTGCAATTATGAAATTTTTTGCTTTTTCCTGCTCCTCTTAGCATGATAAAGAAGATTCAAAGAGAGTGAGATGCCAGCTCATTTCATTCAGTCAGTAGCTTCAAACATTTCTGGTTTATGAATAACATGATGTTTTTCAATGGCAAAAATCAATGAATATTGTAAATGCACAAACAGTAATTTCTCCGCATTGCAAGGTGCAATTCTGAAATTTTTTGCTTTTTCCTGCTCCTCTTAGCATGATAAAGAAGATTCAAAGAGAGTGAGATGCCAGCTCCTTTCATTCAGTCAGTAGCTTCAAACATTTCTGGACGTTTTTCAATGGCAAAAATCAATGAATATTGTAAATGCACAAACAGTAATTTCTCCACATTGCAAGGTGCAATTCTGAAATTTTTTGCTTTTTCCTGCTCCTCTTAGCATGATAAAGAAGATTCAAAGAGAGTGAGATGCCAGCTCTTTTCATTCAGTCAGTAGCTTCAAACATTTCTGGTATATGAATAACATGATGTTTTTCAATGGCAAAAATCAATGAATATTGTAAATGCACAAACAGTAATTTCTCCGCATTGCAAGGTGCAATTCTGAAATTTTTTGCTTTTTCCTGCTCCTCTTAGCATGATAAAGAAGATTCAAAGAGAGTGAGATGCCAGCTCCTTTCATTCAGTCAGTAGCTTCAAACATTTCTGGACGTTTTTCAATGGCAAAAATCAATGAATATTGTAAATGCACAAACAGTAATTTCTCCGCATTGCAAGGTGCAATTCTGAAATTTTGTGCTTTTTCCTGTTCCTCATAGCATGATAAAGAAGATTCAAAGAGAGTGAGATGCCAGCTCCTTTCATTCAGTCAGTAGCTTCAAACATTTCTGGACGTTTTTCAATGGCAAAAATCAATGAATATTGTAAAAGCACAAACAGTAATTTCTCCACATTGCAAGGTGCAATTCTGAAATTTTTTGCTTTTTCCTGCTCCTCTTAGCATGATAAAGACGATTCAAAGAGAGTGAGATGCCAGCTCTTTTCATTCAGTCAGTAGCTTCAAACATTTCTGGTATATGAATAACATGATGTTTTTCAATGGCAAAAATCAATGAATGTTGTAAATGCACAAACAGTAATTTCTCCGCATTGCAAGGTGCAATTCTGAAATTTTTTGCTTTTTCCTGCTCCTCTTAGCATGATAAAGAAGATTCAAAGAGAGTGAGATGCCAGCTCCTTTCATTCAGTCAGTAGCTTCAAACATTTCTGGACGTTTTTCAATGGCAAAAATCAATGAATATTGTAAATGCACAAAGAGTAATTTCTCCACATTGCAAGGTGCAATTCTGAAATTTTTTGCTTTTTCCTGCTCCTCTTAGCATGATAAAGAAGATTCAAAGAGAGTGAGATGCCAGCTCCTTTCATTCAGTCAGTAGCTTCAAACATTTCTGGTATATGAATAACATGTTGTTTTTCAATGGCAAAAATCCATGAATATTGTAAATGCACAAACAGTAATTTCTCCGCATTGCAAGGTGCAATTCTGAAATTTTTTGCCTTTTCCTGCTCCTCTTAGCATGATAAAGAAGATTCAAAGAGAGTGAAATGCCAGCTCCTTTCATTCAGTCAGTAGCTTCAAACATTTCTGGACATTTTTCAATGGCAAAAATCAATGAATATTGTAAATGCACAAACAGTAATTTCTCCACATTGCAAGGTGCAATTCTGAAATTTTTTGCTTTTTCCTGCTCCTCTTAGCATGATAAAGAAGATTCAAAGAGAGTGAGATGCCAGCTCTTTTCATTCAGTCAGTAGCTTCAAACATTTATGGTATATGAATAACATGATGTTTTTCAATGGCAAAAATCAATGAATATTGTAAATGCACAAACAGTAATTTCTCCGCATTGTAAGGTGCAATTCTGAAATTTTTTGCTTTTTCATGCTCCTCTTAGCATGATAAAGAAGATTCAAAGAGAGTGAGATCCTAGCTCCTATCATTCAGTCAGTAGCTTCAAACATTTCTGGACATTTTTCAATGGCAAAAATCAATGAATATTGTAAATGCACAAACAGTAATTTCTCCACATTGCAAGGTGCAATTCTGAAATTTTTTGCTTTTTCCTGCTCCTCTTAGCATGATAAAGAAGATTCAAAGAGAGTGAGATGCCAGCTCTTTTCATTCAGTCAGTAGCTTCAAACATTCCTGGTATATGAATAACATGATGTTTTTCAATGGCAAAATCAATGAATATTGTAAATGCACAAACAGTAATTTCTCCACATTGCAAGGTGCAATTCTGAAATTTTTTGCTTTTTCCTGCTCCTCTTAGCATGATAAAGAAGCTTCAAAGAGAGTGAGATGCCAGCTCTTTTCATTCAGTCAGTAGCTTCAAACATTTCTGGTATATGAATAACATGATGTTTTTCAATGGCAAAAATCAATGAATATTGTAAATGCACAAACAGTAATTTCTCCGCATTGCAAGGTGCAATTCTGAAATTTTTTGCTTTTTCCTGCTCCTCTTAGCATGATAAAGAAGATTCAAAGAGAGTGAGATGGCAGCTCCTTTCATTCAGTCAGTAGCTTCAAACATTTCAGGACGTTTTTCAATTGCAAAAATCAATGAATATTGTAAATGCACAAACAGTAATTTCTCCACATTGCAAGGTGCAATTCTGAAATTTTTTCCTTTTTCCTGCTCCTCTTAGCATGATAAAGAAGATTCAAAGAGAGTGAGATGCCAGCTCCTTTCATTCAGTCAGTAGCCTCAAACATTTCTGGACGTTTTTCAATGGCAAAAATCAATGAATATTGGAAATGCACAAACAGTAATTTCTCCGCATTGCAAGGTGCAATTCTGAAATTTTTTGCTTTTTCATGCTCCGCTTAGCATGATAAAGAAGATTCAAAGAGAGTGAGATCCCAGCTCCTTTCATTCAGTCAGTAGCTTCAAACATTTCTGGACATTTTTCAATGGCAAAAATCAATGAATATTGTAAATGCACAAACAGTAATTTCTCCACATTGAAAGGTGCAATTCTGAAATTTTTTGCTTTTTCCTGCTCCTCTTAGCATGATAAAGAAGATTCAAAGAGAGTGAGATGCCAGCTCTTTTCATTCAGTCAGTAGCTTCAAACATTCCTGGTATATGAATAACATGATGTTTTTCAATGGCAAAAATCAATGAATATTGTAAATGCACAAACAGTAATTTCTCCGCATTGCAAGGTGCAATTCTGAAATTTTTTGCTTTTTCCTGCTCCTCTTAGCATGATAAAGAAGATTCAAAGAGAGTGAGATGGCAGCTCCTTTCATTCAGTCAGTAGCTTCAAACATTTCAGGACGTTTTTCAATTGCAAAAATCAATGAATATTGTAAATGCACAAACAGTAATTTCTCCACATTGCAAGGTGCAATTCTGAAATTTTTTCCTTTTTCCTGCTCCTCTTAGCATGATAAAGAAGATTCAAAGAGAGTGAGATCCCAGCTCCTTTCATTCAGTCAGTAGCTTCAAACATTTCTGGACATTTTTCAATGGCAAAAATCAATGAATATTGTAAATGCACAAACAGTAATTTCTCCACATTGAAAGGTGCAATTCTGAAATTTTTTGCTTTTTCCTGCTCCTCTTAGCATGATAAAGAAGATTCAAAGAGAGTGAGATGCCAGCTCTTTTCATTCAGTCAGTAGCTTCAAACATTCCTGGTATATGAATAACATGATGTTTTTCAATGGCAAAAATCAATGAATATTGTAAATGCACAAACAGTAATTTCTCCACATTGCAAGGTGCAATTCTGAAATTTTTTGCTTTTTCCTGCTCCTCTTAGCATGATAAAGAAGCTTCAAAGAGAGTGAGATTCCAGCTCTTTTCATTCAGTCAGTAGCTTCAAACTTTTCTGGTATATGAATAACATGATGTTTTTCAATGTCAAAAATCAATGAATATTGTAAATGCACAAACAGTAATTTCTCCGCATTGCAAGGTGCAATTATGAAATTTTTTGCTTTTTCCTGCTCCTCTTAGCATGATAAAGAAGATTCAAAGAGAGTGAGATGCCAGCTCTTTTCATTCAGTCAGTAGCTTCAAACATTTCTGGTATATGAATAACATGATGTTTTTCAATGGCAAAAATCAATGAATATTGTAAATGCACAAACAGTAATTTCTCCGCATTGCAAGGTGCAATTCTGAAATTTTTTGCTTTTTCCTGCTCCTCTTAGCATGATAAAGAAGATTCAAAGAGAGTGAGATGGCAGCTCCTTTCATTCAGTCAGTAGCTTCAAACATTTCTGGACGTTTTTCAATTGCAAAAATCAATGAATATTGTAAATGCACAAACAGTAATTTCTCCACATTGCAAGTTGCAATTCTGAAATTTTTTGCTTTTTCCTGCTCCTCTTAGCATGATAAAGAAGATTCAAAGAGAGTGAGATGCCAGCTCCTTTCATTCAGTCAGTAGCTTCAAACATTTCTGGTATATGAATAACATGTTGTTTTTCAATGGCAAAAATCCATGAATATTGTAAATGCACAAACAGTAATTTCTCCGCATTGCAAGGTGCAATTCTGAAATTTTTTGCCTTTTCCTGCTCCTCTTAGCATGATAAAGAAGATTCAAAGAGAGTGAAATGCCAGCTCCTTTCATTCAGTCAGTAGCTTCAAACATTTCTGGACATTTTTCAATGGCAAAAATCAATGAATATTGTAAATGCACAAACAGTAATTTCTCCACATTGCAAGGTGCAATTCTGAAATTTTTTGCTTTTTCCTGCTCCTCTTAGCATGATAAAGAAGATTCAAAGAGAGTGAGATGCCAGCTCTTTTCATTCAGTCAGTAGCTTCAAACATTTATGGTATATGAATAACATGATGTTTTTCAATGGCAAAAATCAATGAATATTGTAAATGCACAAACAGTAATTTCTCCGCATTGTAAGGTGCAATTCTGAAATTTTTTGCTTTTTCATGCTCCTCTTAGCATGATAAAGAAGATTCAAAGAGAGTGAGATCCTAGCTCCTATCATTCAGTCAGTAGCTTCAAACATTTCTGGACATTTTTCAATGGCAAAAATCAATGAATATTGTAAATGCACAAACAGTAATTTCTCCACATTGCAAGGTGCAATTCTGAAATTTTTTGCTTTTTCCTGCTCCTCTTAGCATGATAAAGAAGATTCAAAGAGAGTGAGATGCCAGCTCTTTTCATTCAGTCAGTAGCTTCAAACATTCCTGGTATATGAATAACATGATGTTTTTCAATGGCAAAATCAATGAATATTGTAAATGCACAAACAGTAATTTCTCCACATTGCAAGGTGCAATTCTGAAATTTTTTGCTTTTTCCTGCTCCTCTTAGCATGATAAAGAAGCTTCAAAGAGAGTGAGATGCCAGCTCTTTTCATTCAGTCAGTAGCTTCAAACATTTCTGGTATATGAATAACATGATGTTTTTCAATGGCAAAAATCAATGAATATTGTAAATGCACAAACAGTAATTTCTCCACATTGCAAGGTGCAATTCTGAAATTTTTTGCTTTTTCCTGCTCCTCTTAGCATGATAAAGAAGCTTCAAAGAGAGTGAGATTCCAGCTCTTTTCATTCAGTCAGTAGCTTCAAACTTTTCTGGTATATGAATAACATGATGTTTTTCAATGTCAAAAATCAATGAATATTGTAAATGCACAAACAGTAATTTCTCCGCATTGCAAGGTGCAATTATGAAATTTTTTGCTTTTTCCTGCTCCTCTTAGCATGATAAAGAAGATTCAAAGAGAGTGAGATGCCAGCTCTTTTCATTCAGTCAGTAGCTTCAAACATTTCTGGTATATGAATAACATGATGTTTTTCAATGGCAAAAATCAATGAATATTGTAAATGCACAAACAGTAATTTCTCCGCATTGCAAGGTGCAATTCTGAAATTTTTTGCTTTTTCCTGCTCCTCTTAGCATGATAAAGAAGATTCAAAGAGAGTGAGATGGCAGCTCCTTTCATTCAGTCAGTAGCTTCAAACATTTCTGGACGTTTTTCAATTGCAAAAATCAATGAATATTGTAAATGCACAAACAGTAATTTCTCCACATTGCAAGTTGCAATTCTGAAATTTTTTGCTTTTTCCTGCTCCTCTTAGCATGATAAAGAAGATTCAAAGAGAGTGAGATGCCAGCTCCTTTCATTCAGTCAGTAGCTTCAAACATTTCTGGTATATGAATAACATGTTGTTTTTCAATGGCAAAAATCCATGAATATTGTAAATGCACAAACAGTAATTTCTCCGCATTGCAAGGTGCAATTCTGAAATTTTTTGCCTTTTCCTGCTCCTCTTAGCATGATAAAGAAGATTCAAAGAGAGTGAAATGCCAGCTCCTTTCATTCAGTCAGTAGCTTCAAACATTTCTGGACATTTTTCAATGGCAAAAATCAATGAATATTGTAAATGCACAAACAGTAATTTCTCCACATTGCAAGGTGCAATTCTGAAATTTTTTGCTTTTTCCTGCTCCTCTTAGCATGATAAAGAAGATTCAAAGAGAGTGAGATGCCAGCTCTTTTCATTCAGTCAGTAGCTTCAAACATTTATGGTATATGAATAACATGATGTTTTTCAATGGCAAAAATCAATGAATATTGTAAATGCACAAACAGTAATTTCTCCGCATTGTAAGGTGCAATTCTGAAATTTTTTGCTTTTTCATGCTCCTCTTAGCATGATAAAGAAGATTCAAAGAGAGTGAGATCCTAGCTCCTATCATTCAGTCAGTAGCTTCAAACATTTCTGGACATTTTTCAATGGCAAAAATCAATGAATATTGTAAATGCACAAACAGTAATTTCTCCACATTGCAAGGTGCAATTCTGAAATTTTTTGCTTTTTCCTGCTCCTCTTAGCATGATAAAGAAGATTCAAAGAGAGTGAGATGCCAGCTCTTTTCATTCAGTCAGTAGCTTCAAACATTCCTGGTATATGAATAACATGATGTTTTTCAATGGCAAAATCAATGAATATTGTAAATGCACAAACAGTAATTTCTCCACATTGCAAGGTGCAATTCTGAAATTTTTTGCTTTTTCCTGCTCCTCTTAGCATGATAAAGAAGCTTCAAAGAGAGTGAGATGCCAGCTCTTTTCATTCAGTCAGTAGCTTCAAACATTTCTGGTATATGAATAACATGATGTTTTTCAATGGCAAAAATCAATGAATATTGTAAATGCACAAACAGTAATTTCTCCGCATTGCAAGGTGCAATTCTGAAATTTTTTGCTTTTTCCTGCTCCTCTTAGCATGATAAAGAAGATTCAAAGAGAGTGAGATGGCAGCTCCTTTCATTCAGTCAGTAGCTTCAAACATTTCAGGACGTTTTTCAATTGCAAAAATCAATGAATATTGTAAATGCACAAACAGTAATTTCTCCACATTGCAAGGTGCAATTCTGAAATTTTTTCCTTTTTCCTGCTCCTCTTAGCATGATAAAGAAGATTCAAAGAGAGTGAGATGCCAGCTCCTTTCATTCAGTCAGTAGCCTCAAACATTTCTGGACGTTTTTCAATGGCAAAAATCAATGAATATTGGAAATGCACAAACAGTAATTTCTCCGCATTGCAAGGTGCAATTCTGAAATTTTTTGCTTTTTCATGCTCCGCTTAGCATGATAAAGAAGATTCAAAGAGAGTGAGATCCCAGCTCCTTTCATTCAGTCAGTAGCTTCAAACATTTCTGGACATTTTTCAATGGCAAAAATCAATGAATATTGTAAATGCACAAACAGTAATTTCTCCACATTGAAAGGTGCAATTCTGAAATTTTTTGCTTTTTCCTGCTCCTCTTAGCATGATAAAGAAGATTCAAAGAGAGTGAGATGCCAGCTCTTTTCATTCAGTCAGTAGCTTCAAACATTCCTGGTATATGAATAACATGATGTTTTTCAATGGCAAAAATCAATGAATATTGTAAATGCACAAACAGTAATTTCTCCACATTGCAAGGTGCAATTCTGAAATTTTTTGCTTTTTCCTGCTCCTCTTAGCATGATAAAGAAGCTTCAAAGAGAGTGAGATTCCAGCTCTTTTCATTCAGTCAGTAGCTTCAAACTTTTCTGGTATATGAATAACATGATGTTTTTCAATGTCAAAAATCAATGAATATTGTAAATGCACAAACAGTAATTTCTCCGCATTGCAAGGTGCAATTATGAAATTTTTTGCTTTTTCCTGCTCCTCTTAGCATGATAAAGAAGATTCAAAGAGAGTGAGATGCCAGCTCATTTCATTCAGTCAGTAGCTTCAAACATTTCTGGTTTATGAATAACATGATGTTTTTCAATGGCAAAAATCAATGAATATTGTAAATGCACAAACAGTAATTTCTCCGCATTGCAAGGTGCAATTCTGAAATTTTTTGCTTTTTCCTGCTCCTCTTAGCATGATAAAGAAGATTCAAAGAGAGTGAGATGCCAGCTCCTTTCATTCAGTCAGTAGCTTCAAACATTTCTGGACGTTTTTCAATGGCAAAAATCAATGAATATTGTAAATGCACAAACAGTAATTTCTCCACATTGCAAGGTGCAATTCTGAAATTTTTTGCTTTTTCCTGCTCCTCTTAGCATGATAAAGAAGATTCAAAGAGAGTGAGATGCCAGCTCTTTTCATTCAGTCAGTAGCTTCAAACATTTCTGGTATATGAATAACATGATGTTTTTCAATGGCAAAAATCAATGAATATTGTAAATGCACAAACAGTAATTTCTCCGCATTGCAAGGTGCAATTCTGAAATTTTTTGCTTTTTCCTGCTCCTCTTAGCATGATAAAGAAGATTCAAAGAGAGTGAGATGCCAGCTCCTTTCATTCAGTCAGTAGCTTCAAACATTTCTGGACGTTTTTCAATGGCAAAAATCAATGAATATTGTAAATGCACAAACAGTAATTTCTCCGCATTGCAAGGTGCAATTCTGAAATTTTGTGCTTTTTCCTGTTCCTCATAGCATGATAAAGAAGATTCAAAGAGAGTGAGATGCCAGCTCCTTTCATTCAGTCAGTAGCTTCAAACATTTCTGGACGTTTTTCAATGGCAAAAATCAATGAATATTGTAAAAGCACAAACAGTAATTTCTCCACATTGCAAGGTGCAATTCTGAAATTTTTTGCTTTTTCCTGCTCCTCTTAGCATGATAAAGACGATTCAAAGAGAGTGAGATGCCAGCTCTTTTCATTCAGTCAGTAGCTTCAAACATTTCTGGTATATGAATAACATGATGTTTTTCAATGGCAAAAATCAATGAATGTTGTAAATGCACAAACAGTAATTTCTCCGCATTGCAAGGTGCAATTCTGAAATTTTTTGCTTTTTCCTGCTCCTCTTAGCATGATAAAGAAGATTCAAAGAGAGTGAGATGCCAGCTCCTTTCATTCAGTCAGTAGCTTCAAACATTTCTGGACGTTTTTCAATGGCAAAAATCAATGAATATTGTAAATGCACAAAGAGTAATTTCTCCACATTGCAAGGTGCAATTCTGAAATTTTTTGCTTTTTCCTGCTCCTCTTAGCATGATAAAGAAGATTCAAAGAGAGTGAGATGCCAGCTCCTTTCATTCAGTCAGTAGCTTCAAACATTTCTGGTATATGAATAACATGTTGTTTTTCAATGGCAAAAATCCATGAATATTGTAAATGCACAAACAGTAATTTCTCCGCATTGCAAGGTGCAATTCTGAAATTTTTTGCCTTTTCCTGCTCCTCTTAGCATGATAAAGAAGATTCAAAGAGAGTGAAATGCCAGCTCCTTTCATTCAGTCAGTAGCTTCAAACATTTCTGGACATTTTTCAATGGCAAAAATCAATGAATATTGTAAATGCACAAACAGTAATTTCTCCACATTGCAAGGTGCAATTCTGAAATTTTTTGCTTTTTCCTGCTCCTCTTAGCATGATAAAGAAGATTCAAAGAGAGTGAGATGCTAGCTCTTTTCATTCAGTCAGTAGCTTCAAACATTTATGGTATATGAATAACATGATGTTTTTCAATGGCAAAAATCAATGAATATTGTAAATGCACAAACAGTAATTTCTCCGCATTGTAAGGTGCAATTCTGAAATTTTTTGCTTTTTCATGCTCCTCTTAGCATGATAAAGAAGATTCAAAGAGAGTGAGATCCTAGCTCCTATCATTCAGTCAGTAGCTTCAAACATTTCTGGACATTTTTCAATGGCAAAAATCAATGAATATTGTAAATGCACAAACAGTAATTTCTCCACATTGCAAGGTGCAATTCTGAAATTTTTTGCTTTTTCCTGCTCCTCTTAGCATGATAAAGAAGATTCAAAGAGAGTGAGATGCCAGCTCTTTTCATTCAGTCAGTAGCTTCAAACATTCCTGGTATATGAATAACATGATGTTTTTCAATGGCAAAATCAATGAATATTGTAAATGCACAAACAGTAATTTCTCCACATTGCAAGGTGCAATTCTGAAATTTTTTGCTTTTTCCTGCTCCTCTTAGCATGATAAAGAAGCTTCAAAGAGAGTGAGATGCCAGCTCTTTTCATTCAGTCAGTAGCTTCAAACATTTCTGGTATATGAATAACATGATGTTTTTCAATGGCAAAAATCAATGAATATTGTAAATGCACAAACAGTAATTTCTCCGCATTGCAAGGTGCAATTCTGAAATTTTTTGCTTTTTCCTGCTCCTCTTAGCATGATAAAGAAGATTCAAAGAGAGTGAGATGGCAGCTCCTTTCATTCAGTCAGTAGCTTCAAACATTTCAGGACGTTTTTCAATTGCAAAAATCAATGAATATTGTAAATGCACAAACAGTAATTTCTCCACATTGCAAGGTGCAATTCTGAAATTTTTTCCTTTTTCCTGCTCCTCTTAGCATGATAAAGAAGATTCAAAGAGAGTGAGATGCCAGCTCCTTTCATTCAGTCAGTAGCCTCAAACATTTCTGGACGTTTTTCAATGGCAAAAATCAATGAATATTGGAAATGCACAAACAGTAATTTCTCCGCATTGCAAGGTGCAATTCTGAAATTTTTTGCTTTTTCATGCTCCGCTTAGCATGATAAAGAAGATTCAAAGAGAGTGAGATCCCAGCTCCTTTCATTCAGTCAGTAGCTTCAAACATTTCTGGACATTTTTCAATGGCAAAAATCAATGAATATTGTAAAAGCACAAACAGTAATTTCTCCACATTGAAAGGTGCAATTCTGAAATTTTTTGCTTTTTCCTGCTCCTCTTAGCATGATAAAGAAGATTCAAAGAGAGTGAGATGCCAGCTCTTTTCATTCAGTCAGTAGCTTCAAACATTCCTGGTATATGAATAACATGATGTTTTTCAATGGCAAAAATCAATGAATATTGTAAATGCACAAACAGTAATTTCTCCACATTGCAAGGTGCAATTCTGAAATTTTTTGCTTTTTCCTGCTCCTCTTAGCATGATAAAGAAGCTTCAAAGAGAGTGAGATTCCAGCTCTTTTCATTCAGTCAGTAGCTTCAAACTTTTCTGGTATATGAATAACATGATGTTTTTCAATGTCAAAAATCAATGAATATTGTAAATGCACAAACAGTAATTTCTCCGCATTGCAAGGTGCAATTATGAAATTTTTTGCTTTTTCCTGCTCCTCTTAGCATGATAAAGAAGATTCAAAGAGAGTGAGATGCCAGCTCATTTCATTCAGTCAGTAGCTTCAAACATTTCTGGTTTATGAATAACATGATGTTTTTCAATGGCAAAAATCAATGAATATTGTAAATGCACAAACAGTAATTTCTCCGCATTGCAAGGTGCAATTCTGAAATTTTTTGCTTTTTCCTGCTCCTCTTAGCATGATAAAGAAGATTCAAAGAGAGTGAGATGCCAGCTCCTTTCATTCAGTCAGTAGCTTCAAACATTTCTGGACGTTTTTCAATGGCAAAAATCAATGAATATTGTAAATGCACAAACAGTAATTTCTCCACATTGCAAGGTGCAATTCTGAAATTTTTTGCTTTTTCCTGCTCCTCTTAGCATGATAAAGAAGATTCAAAGAGAGTGAGATGCCAGCTCTTTTCATTCAGTCAGTAGCTTCAAACATTTCTGGTATATGAATAACATGATGTTTTTCAATGGCAAAAATCAATGAATATTGTAAATGCACAAACAGTAATTTCTCCGCATTGCAAGGTGCAATTCTGAAATTTTTTGCTTTTTCCTGCTCCTCTTAGCATGATAAAGAAGATTCAAAGAGAGTGAGATGCCAGCTCCTTTCATTCAGTCAGTAGCTTCAAACATTTCTGGACGTTTTTCAATGGCAAAAATCAATGAATATTGTAAATGCACAAACAGTAATTTCTCCGCATTGCAAGGTGCAATTCTGAAATTTTGTGCTTTTTCCTGTTCCTCATAGCATGATAAAGAAGATTCAAAGAGAGTGAGATGCCAGCTCCTTTCATTCAGTCAGTAGCTTCAAACATTTCTGGACGTTTTTCAATGGCAAAAATCAATGAATATTGTAAAAGCACAAACAGTAATTTCTCCACATTGCAAGGTGCAATTCTGAAATTTTTTGCTTTTTCCTGCTCCTCTTAGCATGATAAAGACGATTCAAAGAGAGTGAGATGCCAGCTCTTTTCATTCAGTCAGTAGCTTCAAACATTTCTGGTATATGAATAACATGATGTTTTTCAATGGCAAAAATCAATGAATGTTGTAAATGCACAAACAGTAATTTCTCCGCATTGCAAGGTGCAATTCTGAAATTTTTTGCTTTTTCCTGCTCCTCTTAGCATGATAAAGAAGATTCAAAGAGAGTGAGATGCCAGCTCCTTTCATTCAGTCAGTAGCTTCAAACATTTCTGGACGTTTTTCAATGGCAAAAATCAATGAATATTGTAAATGCACAAAGAGTAATTTCTCCACATTGCAAGGTGCAATTCTGAAATTTTTTGCTTTTTCCTGCTCCTCTTAGCATGATAAAGAAGATTCAAAGAGAGTGAGATGCCAGCTCCTTTCATTCAGTCAGTAGCTTCAAACATTTCTGGACGTTTTTCAATGGCAAAAATCAATGAATATTGTAAATGCACAAAGAGTAATTTCTCCACATTGCAAGGTGCAATTCTGAAATTTTTTCTTTTTCCTGCTCCTCTTAGCATGATAAAGACGATTCAAAGAGAGTGAGATGCCAGCTCTTTTCATTCAGTCAGTAGCTTCAAACATTTCTGGTATATGAACAACATGATGTTTTTCAATGGCAAAAATCAATGAATATTGTAAATGCACAAACAGTAATTTCTCCACATTGCAAGGTGCAATTCTGAAATTTTTTGCTTTTTCCTGCTCCTCTTAGCATGATAAAGACGATTCAAAGAGAGTGAGATGCCAGCTCTTTTCATTCAGTCAGTAGCTTCAAACATTTCTGGACGTTTTTCAATTGCAAAAATCAGTGAATATTGTAAATGCACAAACAGTAATTTCTCCACATTGCAAGGTGCAATTCTGAAATGTTTTGCTTTTTCCTGCTCCTCTTAGCATGATAAAGAAGGTTCAAAGAGAGTGAGATGCCAGCTCTTTTCATTCAGTCAGTAGCTTCAAACATTTCTGGTATATGAATAACATGATGTTTTTCAATGGCAAAAATCAATGAATATTGTAAATGCACAAACAGTAATTTCTCCGCATTGCAAGGTGCAATTCTGAAATGTTTTGCTTTTTCCTGCTCCTCTTAGCATGATAAAGAAGATTCAAAGAGAGTGAGATGCCAGCTCCTTTCATTCAGTCAGTAGCTTCAAACATTTCTGGACGTTTTTCAATGGCAAAAATCAATGAATATTGTAAATGCACAAACAGTAATTTCTCCACATTGAAGGTGCAATTCTGAAATTTTTTGCTTTTTCCTGCTCCTGTTAGCATGATAAAGAAGATTCAAAGAGAGTGAGATGCCAGCTCTTTTCATTCAGTCAGTAGCTTCAAACATTTCTGGTATATGAATAACATGATGTTTTTCAATGGCAAAAATCAATGAATATTGTAAATGCACAAACAGTAATTTCTCCGCATTGCAAGGTGCAATTCTGAAATTTTTTGCTTTTTCCTGCTCCTCTTAGCATGATAAAGAAGATTCAAAGAGAGTGAGATGCCAGCTCTTTTCATTCAGTCAGTAGCTTCAAACATTTCTGGTATATGAATAACATGATGTTTTTCAATGGCAAAAATCAATGAATATTGTAAATGCACAAACAGTAATTTCTCCACATTGAAGTTGCAATTCTGAAATTTTTTGCTTTTTCCTGCTCCTCTTAGCATGATAAAGAAGATTCAAAGAGAGTGAGATGCCAGCTCTTTTCATTCAGTCAGTAGCTTCAAACATTTCTGGTATATGAATAACATGATGTTTTTCAATGGCAAAAATCAATGAATATTGTAAATGCACAAACAGTAATTTCTCCGCATTACAAAGTGCAATTCTGAAATTTTTTGCTTTTTCCTGCTCCTCTTAGCATGATAAAGAAGATTCAAAGAGAGTGAGATGCCAGCTCCTTTCATTCAGTCAGTAGCTTCAAACATTTCTGGACCTTTTTCAATGGCAAAAATCAATGAATATTGTAAATGCACAAACAGTAATTTCTCCGCATTGCAAGGTGCAATTCTGAAATTTTTTGCTTTTTCCTGCTCCTCTTAGCATGATAAAGAAGATTCAAAGAGCGTGAGATGCCAGCTCCTTTCATTCAGTCAGTAGCTTCAAACATTTCTGGACGTTTTTCAATGGCAAAAATCAATGAATATTGTAAATGCACAAACAGTAATTTCTCCACATTGAAGTTGCAATTCTGAAATTTTTTGCTTTTTCCTGCTCCTCTTAGCATGATAAAGAAGATTCAAAGAGAGTGAGATGCCAGCTCTTTTCATTCAGTCAGTAGCTTCAAACATTT
Organism: Phyllobates terribilis; assembly: GCF_046119375.1. Classification (NCBI taxonomy): domain Eukaryota; kingdom Metazoa; phylum Chordata; class Amphibia; order Anura; family Dendrobatidae; genus Phyllobates; species Phyllobates terribilis. Next base: position 9,324,270 of record NW_027362792.1, read on the forward strand.
CTGGTATATGAATAACATGATGTTTTTCAATGGCAAAAATCAATGAATATTGTAAATGCACAAACAGTAATTTCTCCGCATTACAAAGTGCAATTCTGAAATTTTTTGCTTTTTCCTGCTCCTCTTAGCATGATAAAGAACATTCAAAGAGAGTGAGATGCCAGCTCCTTTCATTCAGTCAGTAGCTTCAAACATTTCTGGACGTTTTTCAATGGCAAAAATCAATGAATATTGTAAATACACAAACAGTAATTTCTCCGCATTGCAAGGTGCAATTCTGAAATTTTTTGCTTTTTCCTGCTCCTCTTAGCATGATAAAGAAGATTCAAAGAGCGTGAGATGCCAGCTCTTTTCATTCAGTCAGTAGCTTCAAACATTTCTGGTATATGAATAACATGATGTTTTTCAATGGCAAAAATCAATGAATATTGTAAATGCACAAACAGTAATTTCTCCGCATTGCAAGGTGCAATTCTGAAATTTTTTGCTTTTTCCTGCTCCTCTTAGCATGATAAAGAAGATTCAAAGAGAGTGAGATGCCAGCTCCTTTCATTCAGTCAGTAGCTTCAAACATTTCTGGACGTTTTTCAATGGCAAAAATCAATGAATATTGTAAATGCACAAACAGCAATTTCTCTACATTGCAAGGTGCAATACTGAAATTTTTTGCTTTTTCCTGCTCCTCTTAGCATGATAAAGAAGATTCAAAGAGAGTGAGATGCCAGCTCTTTTCATTCAGTCAGTAGCTTCAAACATTTCTGGTATATGAATAACATGATGTTTTTCAATGGCAAAAATCAATGAATATTGTAAATGCACAAACAGTAATTTCTCCGCATTGCAAGGTGCAATTCTGAAATTTTTTGCTTTTTCCTGCTCCTCTTAGCATGATAAAGAAGATTCAAAGAGAGTTAGATGGCAGCTCCTTTCATTCAGTCAGTAGCTTCAAACATTTCTGGACGTTTTTCAATTGCAAAAATCAATGAATATTGTAAATGCACAAACAGTAATTTCTCCACATTGCAAGTTGCAATTCTGAAATTTTTTGCTTTTTCCTGCTCCTCTTAGCATGATAAAGAAGATTCAAAGAGAGTGAGATGCCAGCTCTTTTCATTCAGTCAGTAGCTTCAAACATTTCTGGTATATGAATAACATGTTGTTTTTCAATGGCAAAAATCCATGAATATTGTAAATGCACAAACAGTAATTTCTCCGCATTGCAAGGTGCAATTCTGAAATTTTTTGCCTTTTCCTGCTCCTCTTAGCATGATAAAGAAGATTCAAAGAGAGTGAAATGCCAGCTCCTTTCATTCAGTCAGTAGCTTCAAACATTTCTGGACATTTTTCAATGGCAAAAATCAATGAATATTGTAAATGCACAAACAGTAATTTCTCCACATTGCAAGGTGCAATTCTGAAATTTTTTGCTTTTTCCTGCTCCTCTTAGCATGATAAAGAAGATTCAAAGAGAGTGAGATGCCAGCTCTTTTCATTCAGTCAGTAGCTTCAAACATTTATGGTATATGTATAACATGATGTTTTTCAATGGCAAAAATCAATGAATATTGTAAATGCACAAACAGTAATTTCTCCGCATTGAAAGGTGCAATTCTGAAATTTTTTGCTTTTTCATGCTCCTCTTAGCATGATAAAGAAGATTCAAAGAGAGTGAGATCCTAGCTCCTATCATTCAGTCAGTAGCTTCAAACATTTCTGGACATTTTTCAATGGCAAAAATCAATGAATATTGTAAATGCACAAACAGTAATTTCTTCACATTGCAAGGTGCAATTCTGAAATTTTTTGCTTTTTCCTGCTCCTCTTAGCATGATAAAGAAGATTCAAAGAGAGTGAGATGCCAGCTCTTTTCATTCAGTCAGTAGCTTCAAACATTCCTGGTATATGAATAACATGATGTTTTTCAATGGCAAAAATCAATGAATATTGTAAATGCACAAACAGTAATTTCTCCACATTGCAAGGTGCAATTCTGAAATTTTTTGCTTTTTCCTGCTCCTCTTAGCATGATAAAGAAGCTTCAAAGAGAGTGAGATGCCAGCTCTTTTCATTCAGTCAGTAGCTTCAAACATTTCTGGTATATGAATAACATGATGTTTTTCAATGGCAAAAATCAATGAATATTGTAAATGCACAAACAGTAATCTCTCCGCATTGCAAGGTGCAATTCTGAAATTTTTTGCTTTTTCCTGCTCCTCTTAGCATGATAAAGAAGATTCAAAGAGAGTGAGATGGCAGCTCCTTTCATTCAGTCAGTAGCTTCAAACATTTCAGGACGTTTTTCAATTGCAAAAATCAATGAATATTGTAAATGCACAAACAGTAATTTCTCCACATTGCAAGGTGCAATTCTGAAATTTTTTCCTTTTTCCTGCTCCTCTTAGCATGATAAAGAAGATTCAAAGAGAGTGAGATGCCAGCTCCTTTCATTCAGTCAGTAGCCTCAAACATTTCTGGACGTTTTTCAATGGCAAAAATCAATGAATATTGGAAATGCACAAACAGTAATTTCTCCGCATTGCAAGGTGCAATTCTGAAATTTTTTGCTTTTTCATGCTCCTCTTAGCATGATAAAGAAGATTCAAAGAGAGTGAGATCCCAGCTCCTTTCATTCAGTCAGTAGCTTCAAACATTTCTGGACATTTTTCAATGGCAAAAATCAATGAATATTGTAAATGCACAAACAGTAATTTCTCCACATTGCAAGGTGCAATTCTGAAATTTTTTGCTTTTTCCTGCTCCTCTTAGCATGATAAAGAAGATTCAAAGAGAGTGAGATGCCAGCTCTTTTCATTCAGTCAGTAGCTTCAAACATTCCTGGTATATGAATAACATGATGTTTTTCAATGGCAAAAATCAATGAATATTGTAAATGCACAAACAGTAATTTCTCCACATTGCAAGGTGCAATTCTGAAATTTTTTGCTTTTTCCTGCTCCTCTTAGCATGATAAAGAAGCTTCAAAGAGAGTGAGATTCCAGCTCTTTTCATTCAGTCAGTAGCTTCAAACTTTTCTGGTATATGAATAACATGATGTTTTTCAATGTCAAAAATCAATGAATATTGTAAATGCACAAACAGTAATTTCTCCGCATTGCAAGGTGCAATTATGAAATTTTTTGCTTTTTCCTGCTCCTCTTAGCATGATAAAGAAGATTCAAAGAGAGTGAGATGCCAGCTCATTTCATTCAGTCAGTAGCTTCAAACATTTCTGGTTTATGAATAACATGATGTTTTTCAATGGCAAAAATCAATGAATATTGTAAATGCACAAACAGTAATTTCTCCGCATTGCAAGGTGCAATTCTGAAATTTTTTGCTTTTTCCTGCTCCTCTTAGCATGATAAAGAAGATTCAAAGAGAGTGAGATGCCAGCTCCTTTCATTCAGTCAGTAGCTTCAAACATTTCTGGACGTTTTTCAATGGCAAAAATCAATGAATATTGTAAATGCACAAACAGTAATTTCTCCACATTGCAAGGTGCAATTCTGAAATTTTTTGCTTTTTCCTGCTCCTCTTAGCATGATAAAGAAGATTCAAAGAGAGTGAGATGCCAGCTCTTTTCATTCAGTCAGTAGCTTCAAACATTTCTGGTATATGAATAACATGATGTTTTTCAATGGCAAAAATCAATGAATATTGTAAATGCACAAACAGTAATTTCTCCGCATTGCAAGGTGGAATTCTGAAATTTTTTGCTTTTTCCTGCTCCTCTTAGCATGATAAAGAAGATTCAAAGAGAGTGAGATGCCAGCTCCTTTCATTCAGTCAGTAGCTTCAAACATTTCTGGACGTTTTTCAATGGCAAAAATCAATGAATATTGTAAATGCACAAACAGTAATTTCTCCGCATTGCAAGGTGCAATTCTGAAATTTTGTGCTTTTTCCTGTTCCTCATAGCATGATAAAGAAGATTCAAAGAGAGTGAGATGCCAGCTCCTTTCATTCAGTCAGTAGCTTCAAACATTTCTGGACGTTTTTCAATGGCAAAAATCAATGTATATTGTAAAAGCACAAACAGTAATTTCTCCACATTGCAAGGTGCAATTCTGAAATTTTTTGCTTTTTCCTGCTCCTCTTAGCATGATAAAGACGATTCAAAGAGAGTGAGATGCCAGCTCTTTTCATTCAGTCAGTAGCTTCAAACATTTCTGGTATATGAATAACATGATGTTTTTCAATGGCAAAAATCAATGAATGTTGTAAATGCACAAACAGTAATTTCTCCGCATTGCAAGGTGCAATTCTGAAATTTTTTGCTTTTTCCTGCTCCTCTTAGCATGATAAAGAAGATTCAAAGAGAGTGAGATGCCAGCTCCTTTCATTCAGTCAGTAGCTTCAAACATTTCTGGACGTTTTTCAATGGCAAAAATCAATGAATATTGTAAATGCACAAAGAGTAATTTCTCCACATTGCAAGGTGCAATTCTGAAATTTTTTGCTTTTTCCTGCTCCTCTTAGCATGATAAAGAAGATTCAAAGAGAGTGAGATGCCAGCTCCTTTCATTCAGTCAGTAGCTTCAAACATTTCTGGACGTTTTTCAATGGCAAAAATCAATGAATATTGTAAATGCACAAAGAGTAATTTCTCCACATTGCAAGGTGCAATTCTGAAATTTTTTCTTTTTCCTGCTCCTCTTAGCATGATAAAGACGATTCAAAGAGAGTGAGATGCCAGCTCTTTTCATTCAGTCAGTAGATTCAAACATTTCTGGTATATGAACAACATGATGTTTTTCAATGGCAAAAATCAATGAATATTGTAAATGCACAAACAGTAATTTCTCCACATTGTAAGGTGCAATTCTGAAATTTTTTGCTTTTTCCTTCTCCTCTTAGCATGATAAAGACGATTCAAAGAGAGTGAGATGCCAGCTCTTTTCATTCAGTCAGTAGCTTCAAACATTTCTGGTATATGAATAACATGATGTTTTTCAATGGCAAAAATCAATGAATATTGTAAATACACAAACAGTAATTTCTCCGCATTGCAAGGTGCAATTCTGAAATTTTTTGCTTTTTCCTGCTCCTCTTAGCATGATAAAGAAGATTCAAAGAGAGTGAGATGCCAGCTCCTTTCATTCAGTCAGTAGCTTCAAACATTTCTGGACGTTTTTCAATGGCAAAAATCAATGAATATTGTAAATGCACAAACAGTTATTTCTCCACATTGCAAGGTGCAATTCTGAAATTTTTTGCTTTTTCCTGCTCCTCTTAGCATGATAAAGAAGATTCAAAGAGAGTGAGATGCCAGCTCTTTTCATTCAGTCAGTAGCTTCAAACATTTCTGGTATATGAATAACATGATGTTTTTCAATGGCAAAAATCAATGAATATTGTAAATGCACAATAACTAGATTCTCCGCATTGCAAGGTGCAATTCTGAAATTTTTTGCTTTTTCCTGCTCCTCTTAGCATGATAAAGAAGATTCAAAGAGAGTGAGATGCCAGCTCCTTTAATTCAGTCAGTAGCTTCAAACATTTCTGGTATATGAATAACATGATGTTTTTCAATGGCAAAAATCAATGAATATTGTAAATGCACAAACAGTAATTTCTCCGCATTGCAAGGTGCAATTCTGAAATTTTTTGCTTTTTCCTGCTCCTTTTAGCATGATAAAGAAGATTCAAAGAGAGTGAGATGCCAGCTCCTTTCATTCAGTCAGTAGCTTCAAACATTTCTGGACGTTTTTCAATGGCAAAAATCAATGAATATTGTAAATGCACAAACAGTAATTTCTCCACATTGCAAGGTGCAATTCTGAAATTTTTTGCTTTTTCCTGCTCCTCTTAACATGATAAAGACGATTCAAAGAGAGTGAGATGCCAGCTCTTTTCATTCAGTCAGTAGCTTCAAACATTTCTGGTATATGAATAACATGATGTTTTTCAATGGCAAAAATCAATGAATATTGTAAATGCACAAACAGTAATTTCTCCACATTGCAAGGTGCAATTCTGAAATTTTTTGCTTTTTCCTGCTCCTCTTAGCATGATAAAGAAGATTCAAAGAGAGTGAGATGCCAGCTCTTTTCATTCAGTCAGTAGCTTCAAACATTTCTGGTATATGAATAACATGATGTTTTTCAATGGCAAAAATCAATGAATATTGTAAATGCACAAACAGTAATTTCTCCGCATTGAAAGGTGCAATTCTGAAATTTTTTGCTTTTTCCTGCTCCTCTTAGCATGATAAAGAAGATTCAAAGAGAGTGAGATGCCAGCTCCTTTCATTCAGTCAGTAGCTTCAAACATTTCTGGACGTTTTTCAATGGCAAAAATCAATGAATATTGTAAATGCACAAACAGTAATTTCTCCACATTGCAAGGTGCAATTCTGAAATTTTTTGCTTTTTCCTGCTCCTCTTAGCATGATAAAGAAGATTCAAAGAGAGTGAGATGCCAGCTCTTTTCATTCAGTCAGTAGCTTCAAACATTTCTGGTATATGAATAACATGATGTTTTTCAATGGCAAAAATCAATGAATATTGTAAATGCACAAACAGTAATTTCTCCGCATTGCAAGGTGCAATTCTGAAATTTTTTGCTTTTTCCTGCTCCTCTTAGCATGATAAAGAAGATTCAAAGAGAGTGAGATGCCAGCTCCTTTCATTCAGTCAGTAGCTTCAAACATTTCTGGACGTTTTTCAATGGCAAAAATCAATGAATATTGTAAATGCACAAACAGTAATTTCTCCACATTGCAAGGTGCAATTCTGAAATTTTTTGCTTTTTCCTGCTCCTCTTAGCATGATAAAGAAGATTCAAAGAGAGTGAGATGCCAGCTCTTTTCATTCAGTCAGTAGCTTCAAACATTTCTGGTATATGAATAACATGATGTTTTTCAATGGCAAAAATCAATGAATATTGTAAATGCACAAACAGTAATTTATCCGCATTGCAAGGTGCAATTCTGAAATTTTTTGCTTTTTCCTGCTCCTCTTAGCATGATAAAGAAGATTCAAAGAGAGTGAGATGCCAGCTCCTTTCATTCAGTCAGTAGCTTCAAACATTTCTGGACTTTTTTCAATGGCAAAAATCAATGAATATTGTAAATGCACAAACAGTAATTTCTCCACATTGCAAGGTGCAATTCTGAAATTTTTTGCTTTTTCCTGCTCCTCTTAGCATGATAAAGACGATTCAAAGAGAGTGAGATGCCAGCTCTTTTCATTCAGTCAGTAGCTTCAAACATTTCTGGTATATGAATAACATGATGTTTTTCAATGGCAAAAATCAATGAATATTGTAAATGCACAAACAGTAATTTCTCTGCATTGCAAGGTGCAATTCTGAAATTTTTTGCTTTTTCCTGCTCCTCTTAGCATGATAAAGAAGATTCAAAGAGAGTGAGATGCCAGCTCTTTTCATTCAGTCAGTAGCTTCAAACATTTCTGGTATATGAATAACATGATGTTTTTCAATGGCAAAAATCAATGAATATTGTAAATGCACAAACAGTAATTTCTCCGCATTGCAAGGTGCAATTCTGAAATTTTTTGCTTTTTCCTGCTCCTCTTAGCATGATAAAGAAGATTCACAGAGAATGAGATGCCAGCTCCTTTCATTCAGTCAGTAGCTTCAAACATTTCTGGACGTTTTTCAATGGCAAAAATCAATGAATATTGTAAATGCACAAACAGTAATTTCTCCACATTGCAAGGTGCAATTCTGAAATTTTTTGCTTTTTCCTGCTCCTCTTAGCATGATAAAGAAGATTCAAAGAGAGTGAGATGCCAGCTCTTTTCATTCAGTCAGTAGCTTCAAACAATTCTGGTATATGAATAACATGATGTTTTTCAATGGCAAAAATCAATGAATATTGTAAATGCACAAACAGTAATTTCTCCGCATTGCAAGGTGCAATTCTGAAATTTTTTGCTTTTTCCTGCTCCTCTTAGCATGATAAAGAAGATTCAAATAGAGTGAGATGCCAGCTCCTTTCATTCAGTCAGTAGCTTCAAACATTTCTGGACGTTTTTCAATGGCAAAAATCAATGAATATTGTAAATGCACAAACAGTAATTTCTCCACATTGCAAGGTGCAATTCTGAAATTTTTTGCTTTTTCCTGCTCCTCTTAGCATGATAAAGAAGATTCAAAGAGAGTGAGATGCCAGCTCTTTTCATTCAGTCAGTAGCTTCAAACATTTCTGGTATATGAATAACATGATGTTTTTCAATGGCAAAAATCAATGAATATTGTAAATGCACAAACAGTAATTTCTCCGCATTGCAAGGTGCAATTCTGAAATTTTTTGCTTTTTCCTGCTCCTCTTAGCATGATAAAGAAGATTCAAAGAGAGTGAGATGCCAGCTCCTTTCATTCAGTCAGTAGCTTCAAACATTTCTGGACGTTTTTCAATGGCAAAAATCAATGAATATTGTAAATGCACAAACAGTAATTTCTCCACATTGCAAGGTGCAATTCTGAAATTTTTTGCTTTTTCCTGCTCCTCTTAGCATGATAAAGAAGATTCAAAGAGAGTGAGATGCCAGCTCTTTTCATTCAGTCAGTAGCTTCAAACATTTCTGGTATATGAACAACATGATGTTTTTCAATGGCAAAAATCAATGAATATTGTAAATGCACAAACAGTAATTTCTCCGCATTGCAAGGTGCAATTCTGAAATTTTTTGCTTTTTCCTGCTCCTCTTAGCATGATAAAGAAGATTCAAAGAGAGTGAGATGCCAGCTCCTTTCATTCAGTCAGTATCTTCAAACATTTCTGGACGTTTTTCAATGGCAAAAATCAATGAATATTGTAAAAGCACAAACAGTAATTTCTCCACATTGCAAGGTGCAATTCTGAAATTTTTTGCTTTTTCCTGCTCCTCTTAGCATGATAAAGACGATTCAAAGAGAGTGAGATGCCAGCTCTTTTCATTCAGTCAGTAGCTTCAAACATTTCTGGTATATGAATAACATGATGTTTTTCAATGGCAAAAATCAATGAATATTGTAAATGCACAAACAGTAATTTCTCCGCATTGCAAGGTGCAATTCTGAAATTTTTTGCTTTTTCCTGCTCCTCTTAGCATGATAAAGAAGATTCAAAGAGAGTTAGATGCCAGCTCCTTTCATTCAGTCAGTAGCTTCAAACATTTCTGGACGTTTTTCAATGGCAAAAATCAATGAATATTGTAAATGCACAAACAGTAATTTCTCCACATTGCAAGGTGCAATTCTGAAATTTTTTGCTTTTTCCTGCTCCTCTTAGCATGATAAAGAAGATTCAAAGAGAGTGAGATGCCAGCTCTTTTCATTCAGTCAGTAGCTTCAAACATTTCTGGTATATGAATAACATGATGTTTTTCAATGGCAAAAATCAATGAATATTGTAAATGCACAAACAGTAATTTCTCCGCATTGCAAGGTGCAATTCTGAAATTTTTTGATTTTCCTGCTCCTCTTAGCGTGAAAAAAGAAGATTCAAAGAGAGTGAGATGTCAGCTCCTTTCATTCAGTCAGTAGCTTCAAACATTTCTGGACGTTTTTCAATGGCAAAAATCAATGAATATTGTAAATGCACAAACAGTAATTTCTCCACATTGCAAGGTGCAATTCTGAAATTTTTTGATTTTTCCTGCTCCTCTTAGCATGATAAAGACGATTCAAAGAGAGTGAGATGCCAGCTCTTTTCATTCAGTCAGTAGCTTCAAACATTTCTGGTATATGAATAACATGATGTTTTTCAATGGCAAAAATCAATGAATATTGTAAATACACAAACAGTAATTTCTCCGCATTGCAAGGTGCAATTCTGAAATTTTTTGCTTTTTCCTGCTCCTCTTAGCATGATAAAGAAGATTCAAAGAGAGTGAGATGCCAGCTCCTTTCATTCAGTCAGTAGCTTCAAACATTTCTGGACGTTTTTCAATGGCAAAAATCAATGAATATTGTAAATGCACAAACAGTAATTTCTCCACATTGCAAGGTGCAATTCTGAAATTTTTTGCTTTTTCCTGCTCCTCTTAGCATGATAAAGAAGATTCAAAGAGAGTGAGATGCCAGCTCCTTTCATTCAGTCAGTAGCTTCAAACATTTCTGGACGTTTTTCAATGGCAAAAATCAATGAATATTGTAAATGCACAAACAGTAATTTCTCCACATTGCAAGGTGCAATTCTGAAATTTTTTGCTTTTTCCTGCTCCTCTTAGCATGATAAAGAAGATTCAAAGAGAGTGAGATGCCAGCTCTTTTCATTCAGTCAGTAGCTTCAAACATTTCTGGTATATGAATAACATGATGTTTTTCAATGGCAAAAATCAATGAATATTGTAAATGCACAAACAGTAATTTCTCCGCATTGCAAGGTGCAATTCTGAAATTTTTTGATTTTCCTGCTCCTCTTAGCATGATAAAGAAGATTCAAAGAGATTGAGATGTCAGCTCCTTTCATTCAGTCAGTAGCTTCAAACATTTCTGGACGTTTTTCAATGGCAAAAATCAATGAATATTGTAAATGCTCAAACAGTAATTTCTCCACATTGCAAGGTGCAATTCTGAAATTTTTTGATTTTTCCTGCTCCTCTTAGCATGATAAAGACGATTCAAAGAGAGTGAGATGCCAGCTCTTTTCATTCAGTCAGTAGCTTCAAACATTTCTGGTATATGAATAACATGATGTTTTTCAATGGCAAAAATCAATGAATATTGTAAATACACAAACAGTAATTTCTCCGCATTGCAAGGTGCAATTCTGAAATTTTTTGCTTTTTCCTGCTCCTCTTAGCATGATAAAGAAGATTCAAAGAGAGTGAGATGCCAGCTCCTTTCATTCAGTCAGTAGCTTCAAACATTTCTGGACGTTTTTCAATGGCAAAAATCAATGAATATTGTAAATGCACAAACAGTAATTTCTCCACATTGCAAGGTGCAATTCTGAAATTTTTTGCTTTTTCCTGCTCCTCTTAGCATGATAAAGAAGATTCAAAGAGAGTGAGATGCCAGCTCCTTTCATTCAGTCAGTAGCTTCAAACATTTCTGGACGTTTTTCAATGGCAAAAATCAATGAATATTGTAAATGCACAAACAGTAATTTCTCCACATTGCAAGGTGCAATTCTGAAATTTTTTGCTTTTTCCTGCTCCTCTTAGCATGATAAAGACGATTCAAAGAGAGTGAGATGCCAGCTCTTTTCATTCAGTCAGTAGCTTCAAACATTTCTGGTATATGAATAACATGATGTTTTTCAATGGCAAAAATCAATGAATATTGTAAATACACAAACAGTAATTTCTCCGCATTGCAAGGTGCAATTCTGAAATTTTTTACTTTTTCCTGCTCCTCTTAGCATGATAAAGAAGATTCAAAGAGAGTGAGATGCCAGCTCCTTTCATTCAGTCAGTAGCTTCAAACATTTCTGGACGTTTTTCAATGGCAAAAATCAATGAATATTGTAAATGCACAAACAGTAATTTCTCCACATTGCAAGGTGCAATTCTGAAATTTTTTGCTTTTTCCTGCTCCTCTTAGCATGATAAAGAAGATTCAAAGAGAGTGAGATGCCAGCTCCTTTCATTCAGTCAGTAGCTTCAAACATTTCTGGACGTTTTTCAATGGCAAAAATCAATGAATATTGTAAATGCACAAACAGTAATTTCTCCACATTGCAAGGTGCAATTCTGAAATTTTTTGCTTTTTCCTGCTCCTCTTAGCATGATAAAGAAGATTCAAAGAGAGTGAGATGCCAGCTCTTTTCATTCAGTCAGTAGCTTCAAACATTTCTGGTATATGAATAACATGATGTTTTTCAATGGCAAAAATCAATGAATATTGTAAATGCACAAACAGTAATTTATCCGCATTGCAAGGTGCAATTCTGAAATTTTTTGCTTTTTCCTGCTCCTCTTAGCATGATAAAGAAGATTCAAAGAGAGTGAGATGCCAGCTCCTTTCATTCAGTCAGTAGCTTCAAACATTTCTGGACTTTTTTCAATGGCAAAAATCAATGAATATTGTAAATGCACAAACAGTAATTTCTCCACATTGCAAGGTGCAATTCTGAAATTTTTTGCTTTTTCCTGCTCCTCTTAGCATGATAAAGACGATTCAAAGAGAGTGAGATGCCAGCTCTTTTCATTCAGTCAGTAGCTTCAAACATTTCTGGTATATGAATAACATGATGTTTTTCAATGGCAAAAATCAATGAATATTGTAAATGCACAAACAGTAATTTCTCTGCATTGCAAGGTGCAATTCTGAAATTTTTTGCTTTTTCCTGCTCCTCTTAGCATGATAAAGAAGATTCAAAGAGAGTGAGATGCCAGCTCTTTTCATTCAGTCAGTAGCTTCAAACATTTCTGGTATATGAATAACATGATGTTTTTCAATGGCAAAAATCAATGAATATTGTAAATGCACAAACAGTAATTTCTCCGCATTGCAAGGTGCAATTCTGAAATTTTTTGCTTTTTCCTGCTCCTCTTAGCATGATAAAGAAGATTCACAGAGAATGAGATGCCAGCTCCTTTCATTCAGTCAGTAGCTTCAAACATTTCTGGACGTTTTTCAATGGCAAAAATCAATGAATATTGTAAATGCACAAACAGTAATTTCTCCACATTGCAAGGTGCAATTCTGAAATTTTTTGCTTTTTCCTGCTCCTCTTAGCATGATAAAGAAGATTCAAAGAGAGTGAGATGCCAGCTCTTTTCATTCAGTCAGTAGCTTCAAACAATTCTGGTATATGAATAACATGATGTTTTTCAATGGCAAAAATCAATGAATATTGTAAATGCACAAACAGTAATTTCTCCGCATTGCAAGGTGCAATTCTGAAATTTTTTGCTTTTTCCTGCTCCTCTTAGCATGATAAAGAAGATTCAAATAGAGTGAGATGCCAGCTCCTTTCATTCAGTCAGTAGCTTCAAACATTTCTGGACGTTTTTCAATGGCAAAAATCAATGAATATTGTAAATGCACAAACAGTAATTTCTCCACATTGCAAGGTGCAATTCTGAAATTTTTTGCTTTTTCCTGCTCCTCTTAGCATGATAAAGAAGATTCAAAGAGAGTGAGAAGCCAGCTCTTTTCATTCAGTCAGTAGCTTCAAACATTTCTGGTATATGAACAACATGATGTTTTTCAATGGCAAAAATCAATGAATATTGTAAATGCACAAACAGTAATTTCTCCGCATTGCAAGGTGCAATTCTGAAATTTTTTGCTTTTTCCTGCTCCTCTTAGCATGATAAAGAAGATTCAAAGAGAGTGAGATGCCAGCTCCTTTCATTCAGTCAGTATCTTCAAACATTTCTGGACGTTTTTCAATGGCAAAAATCAATGAATATTGTAAAAGCACAAACAGTAATTTCTCCACATTGCAAGGTGCAATTCTGAAATTTTTTGCTTTTTCCTGCTCCTCTTAGCATGATAAAGACGATTCAAAGAGAGTGAGATGCCAGCTCTTTTCATTCAGTCAGTGGCTTCAAACATTTCTGGTATATGAATAACATGATGTTTTTCAATGGCAAAAATCAATGAATATTGTAAATGCACAAACAGTAATTTCTCCGCATTGCAAGGTGCAATTCTGAAATTTTTTGCTTTTTCCTGCTCCTCTTAGCATGATAAAGAAGATTCAAAGAGAGTTAGATGCCAGCTCCTTTCATTCAGTCAGTAGCTTCAAACATTTCTGGACGTTTTTCAATGGCAAAAATCAATGAATATTGTAAATGCACAAACAGTAATTTCTCCACATTGCAAGGTGCAATTCTGAAAATTTTTGCTTTTTCCTGCTCCTCTTAGCATGATAAAGAAGATTCAAAGAGAGTGAGATGCCAGCTCTTTTCATTCAGTCAGTAGCTTCAAACATTTCTGGTATATGAATAACATGATGTTTTTCAATGGCAAAAATCAATGAATATTGTAAATGCACAAACAGTAATTTCTCCGCATTGCAAGGTGCAATTCTGAAATTTTTTGATTTTCCTGCTCCTCTTAGCATGATAAAGAAGATTCAAAGAGAGTGAGATGTCAGCTCCTTTCATTCAGTCAGTAGCTTCAAACATTTCTGGACGTTTTTCAATGGCAAAAATCAATGAATATTGTAAATGCACAAACAGTAATTTCTCCACATTGCAAGGTGCAATTCTGAAATTTTTTGATTTTTCCTGCTCCTCTTAGCATGATAAAGACGATTCAAAGAGAGTGAGATGCCAGCTCTTTTCATTCAGTCAGTAGCTTCAAACATTTCTGGTATATGAATAACATGATGTTTTTCAATGGCAAAAATCAATGAATATTGTAAATACACAAACAGTAATTTCTCCGCATTGCAAGGTGCAATTCTGAAATTTTTTGCTTTTTCCTGCTCCTCTTAGCATGATAAAGAAGATTCAAAGAGAGTGAGATGCCAGCTCCTTTCATTCAGTCAGTAGCTTCAAACATTTCTGGACGTTTTTCAATGGCAAAAATCAATGAATATTGTAAATGCACAAACAGTAATTTCTCCACATTGCAAGGTGCAATTCTGAAATTTTTTGCTTTTTCCTGCTCCTCTTAGCATGATAAAGAAGATTCAAAGAGAGTGAGATGCCAGCTCCTTTCATTCAGTCAGTAGCTTCAAACATTTCTGGACGTTTTTCAATGGCAAAAATCAATGAATATTGTAAATGCACAAACAGTAATTTCTCCACATTGCAAGGTGCAATTCTGAAATTTTTTGCTTTTTCCTGCTCCTCTTAGCATGATAAAGAAGATTCAAAGAGAGTGAGATGCCAGCTCTTTTCATTCAGTCAGTAGCTTCAAACATTTCTGGTATATGAATAACATGATGTTTTTCAATGGCAAAAATCAATGAATATTGTAAATGCACAAACAGTAATTTCTCCGCATTGCAAGGTGCAATTCTGAAATTTTTTGATTTTCCTGCTCCTCTTAGCATGATAAAGAAGATTCAAAGAGAGTGAGATGTCAGCTCCTTTCATTCAGTCAGTAGCTTCAAACATTTCTGGACGTTTTTCAATGGCAAAAATCAATGAATATTGTAAATGCACAAACAGTAATTTCTCCACATTGCAAGGTGCAATTCTGAAATTTTTTGATTTTTCCTGCTCCTCTTAGCATGATAAAGACGATTCAAAGAGAGTGAGATGCCAGCTCTTTTCATTCAGTCAGTAGCTTCAAACATTTCTGGTATATGAATAACATGATGTTTTTCAATGGCAAAAATCAATGAATATTGTAAATACACAAACAGTAATTTCTCCGCATTGCAAGGTGCAATTCTGAAATTTTTTGCTTTTTCCTGCTCCTCTTAGCATGATAAAGAAGATTCAAAGAGAGTGAGATGCCAGCTCCTTTCATTCAGTCAGTAGCTTCAAACATTTCTGGACGTTTTTCAATGGCAAAAATCAATGAATATTGTAAATGCACAAACAGTAATTTCTCCACATTGCAAGGTGCAATTCTGAAATTTTTTGCTTTTTCCTGCTCCTCTTAGCATGATAAAGAAGATTCAAAGAGAGTGAGATGCCAGCTCCTTTCATTCAGTCAGTAGCTTCAAACATTTCTGGACGTTTTTCAATGGCAAAAATCAATGAATATTGTAAATGCACAAACAGTAATTTCTCCACATTGCAAGGTGCAATTCTGAAATTTTTTGCTTTTTCCTGCTCCTCTTAGCATGATAAAGAAGATTCAAAGAGAGTGAGATGCCAGCTCTTTTCATTCAGTCAGTAGCTTCAAACATTTCTGGTATATGAATAACATGATGTTTTTCAATGGCAAAAATCAATGAATATTGTAAATGCACAAACATTAATTTTTCCGCATTGCAAGGTGCAATTCTGAAATTTTTTGCTTTTTCCTGCTCCTCTTAGCATGATAAAGAAGATTCAAAGAGAGTGAGATGCCAGCTCCTTTCAATCAGTCAGTAGCTTCAAACATTTCTGGACGTTTTTTAATGGCAAAAATCAATGAATATTGTAAAAGCACAAACAGTAATTTCTCCACATTGCAAGGTGCAATTCTGAAATTTTTTGCTTTTTCCTGCTCCTCTTAGTATGATAAAGACGATTCAAAGAGAGTGAGATGCCAGCTCTTTTCATTCAGTCAGTAGCTTCAAACATTTCTGGTATATGAATAACATGATGTTTTTCAATGGCAAAAATCAATGAATATTGTAAATGCACAAACAGTAATTTCTCCGCATTGCAAGGTGCAATTCTGAAATTTTTTGCTTTTTCCTGCTCCTCTTAGCATGATAAAGAAGATTCAAAGAGAGTTAGATGCCAGCTCCTTTCATTCAGTCAGTAGCTTCAAACATTTCTGGACGTTTTTCAATGGCAAAAATCAATGAATATTGTAAATGCACAAACAGTAATTTCTCCACATTGCAAGGTGCAATTCTGAAATTTTTTGCTTTTTCCTGCTCCTCTTAGCATGATAAAGAAGATTCAAAGAGCGTGAGATGCCAGCTCTTTTCATTCAGTCAGTAGCTTCAAACATTTCTGGTATATGAATAACATGATGTTTTTCAATGGCAAAAATCAATGAATATTGTAAATGCACAAACAGTAATTTCTCCGCATTGCAAGGTGCAATTCTGAAATTTTTTGCTTTTTCCTGCTCCTCTTAGCATGATAAAGAAGATTCAAAGAGAGTGAGATGTCAGCTCCTTTCATTCAGTCAGTAGCTTCAAACATTTCTGGACGTTTTTCAATGGCAAAAATCAATGAATATTGTAAATGCACAAACAGTAATTTCTCCACATTGCAAGGTGCAATTCTGAAATTTTTTGATTTTTCCTGCTCCTCTTAGCATGATAAAGACGATTCAAAGAGAGTGAGATGCCAGCTCTTTTTATTCAGTCAGTAGCTTCAAACATTTCTGGTATATGAATAACATGATGTTTTTCAATGGCAAAAATCAATGAATATTGTAAATACACAAACAGTAATTTCTCCGCATTGCAAGGTGCAATTCTGAAATTTTTTGCTTTTTCCTGCTCCTCTTAGCATGATAAAGAAGATTCAAAGAGAGTGAGATGCCAGCTCTTTTCAGTCAGTAGCTTCAAACATTTCTGGACGTTTTTCAATGGCAAAAATCAATGAATATTGTAAATGCACAAACAGTAATTTCTCCACATTGCAAGGTGCAATTCTGAAATTTTTTGCTTTTTCCTGCTCCTCTTAGCATGATAAAGAAGATTCAAAGAGAGTGAGATGCCAGCTCCTTTCATTCAGTCAGTAGCTTCAAACATTTCTGGACGTTTTTCAATGGCAAAAATCAATGAATATTGTAAATGCACAAACAGTAATTTCTCCACATTGCAAGGTGCAATTCTGAAATTTTTTGCTTTTTCCTGCTCCTCTTAGCATGATAAAGAAGATTCAAAGAGAGTGAGATGCCAGCTCTTTTCATTCAGTCAGTAGCTTCAAACATTTCTGGTATATGAATAACATGATGTTTTTCAATGGCAAAAATCAATGAATATTGTAAATGCACAAACATTAATTTCTCCGCATTGCAAGGTGCAATTCTGAAATTTTTTGCTTTTTCCTGCTCCTCTTAGCATGATAAAGAAGATTCAAAGAGAGTGAGATGCCAGCTCCTTTCATTCAGTCAGTAGCTTCAAACATTTCTGGACGTTTTTCAATGGCAAAAATCAATGAATATTGTAAAAGCACAAACAGTAATTTCTCCACAATGCAAGGTGCAATTCTGAAATTTTTTGCTTTTTCCTGCTCCTCTTAGCATGATAAAGACAATTCAAAGAGAGTGAGATGCCAGCTCTTTTCATTCAGTCAGTAGCTTCAAACATTTCTGGTATATGAATAACATGATGTTTTTCAATGGCAAAAATCAATGAATATTGTAAATGCACAAACAGTAATTTCTCCGCATTGCAAGGTGCAATTCTGAAATTTTTTGCTTTTTCCTGCTCCTCTTAGCATGATAAAGAAGATTCAAAGAGAGTGAGATGCCAGCTCCTTTCATTCAGTCAGTAGCTTCAAACATTTCTGGACGTTTTTCAATGGCAAAAATCAATGAATATTGTAAATGCACAAACAGTAATTTCTCCACATTGCAAGGTGCAATTCTGAATTTTTTTGCTTTTTCCTGCTCCTCTTAGCATGATAAAGAAGATTCAAAGAGAGTGAGATGCCAGCTCTTTTCATTCAGTCAGTAGCTTCAAACATTTCTGGTATATGAACAACATGATGTTTTTCAATGGCAAAAATCTATGAATATTGTAAATGCACAAACAGTAATTTCTCCGCATTGCAAGGTGCAATTCTGAATTTTTTTGCTTTTTCCTGCTCCTCTTAGCATGATAAAGAAGATTCAAAGAGAGTGAGATGCCAGCTCCTTTCATTCAGTCAGTAGCTTCAAACATTTCTGGACGTTTTTCAATGGCAAAAATCAATGAATATTGTAAATGCACAAACAGTAATTTCTCCACATTGCAAGGTGCAATTCTGAAATTTTTTGCTTTTTCCTGCTCCTCTTAACATGATAAAGAAGATTCAAAGAGAGTGAGATGCCAGCTCTTTTCATTCAGTCAGTAGCTTCAAACATTTCTGGTATATGAATAACATGATGTTTTTCAATGGCAAAAATCAATGAATATTGTAAATGCACAAACAGTAATTTCTCCGCATTGCAAGGTGCAATTCTGAAATTTTTTGCTTTTTCCTGCTCCTCTTAGCATGATAAAGAAGATTCAAAGAGAGTGAGATGCCAGCTCCTTTCATTCAGTCAGTAGCTTCAAACATTTCTGGACGTTTTCCAATGGCAAAAATCAATGAATATTGTAAATGCACAAACAGTAATTTCTCCACATTGCAAGGTGCAATTCTGAAATTTTTTGCTTTTTCCTGCTCCTCTTAGCATGATAAAGAAGATTCAAAGAGAGTGAGATGCCAGCTCTTTTCATTCAGTCAGTAGCTTCAAACATTTCTGGTATATGAATAACATGATGTTTTTCAATGGCAAAAATCAATGAATATTGTAAATGCACAAACAGTAATTTCTCCGCATTGCAAGGTGCAATTCTGAAATTTTTTGCTTTTTCCTGCTCCTCTTTGCATGATAAAGAAGATTCAAAGAGAGTGAGATGCCAGCTCCTTTCATTCAGTCAGTAGCTTCAAACATTTCTGGACGTTTTTCAATGGCAAAAATCAATGAATATTGTAAATGCACAAACAGTAATTTCTCCACATTGCAAGGTGCAATTCTGAAATTTTTTGCTTTTTCCTGCTCCTCTTAGCATGATAAAGAAGATTCAAAGAGAGTGAGATGCCAGCTCTTTTCATTCAGTCAGTAGCTTCAAACATTTCTGGTATATGAATAACATGATGTTTTTCAATGGCAAAAATCAATGAATATTGTAAATGCACAAACAGTAATTTCTCCGCATTGCAAGGTGCAATTCTGAAATTTTTTGCTTTTTCCTGCTCCTCTTAGCATGATAAAGAAGATTCAAAGAGAGTGAGATGCCAGCTCTTTTCATTCAGTCAGTAGCTTCAAACATTTCTGGTATATGAACAACATGATGTTTTTCAATGGCAAAAATCAATGAATATTGTAAATGCACAAACAGCAATTTCTCCGCATTGCAAGGTGCAATTCTGAAATTTTTTGCTTTTTCCTGCTCCTCTTAGCATGATAAAGAAGATTCAAAGAGAGTGAGATGCCAGCTCCTTTCATTCAGTCAGTAGCTTCAAACATTTCTGGACGTTTTTCAATGGCAAAAATCAATGAATATTGTAAATGCACAAACAGTAATTTCTCCACATTGCAAGGTGCAATTCTGAAATTTTTTGCTTTTTCCTGCTCCTCTTAGCATGATAAAGAAGATTCAAAGAGAGTGAGATGCCAGCTCCTTTCATTCAGTCAGTAACTTCAAACATTTCTGGACGTTTTTCAATGGCAAAAATCAATGAATATTGTAAATGCACAAACAGTAATTTCTCCACATTGCAAGGTGCAATTCTGAAATTTTTTGCTTTTTCCTGCTCCTCTTAGCATGATAAAGAAGATTCAAAGAGAGTGAGATGCCAGCTCCTTTCATTCAGTCAGTAGCTTCAAACATTTCTGGACGTTTTTCAATGGCAAAAATCAATGAATATTGTAAATGCACAAACAGTAATTTCTCCACATTGCAAGGTGCAATTCTGAAATTTTTTGCTTTTTCCTGCTCCTCTTAGCATGATAAAGAAGATTCAAAGAGAGTGAGATGCCAGCTCTTTTCATTCAGTCAGTAGCTTCAAACATTTCTGGTATATGAATAACATGATGTTTTTCAATGGCAAAAATCAATGAATATTGTAAATGCACAAACAGTAATTTCTCCGCATTGCAAGGTGCAATTCTGAAATTTTTTGCTTTTTCCTGCTCCTCTTTGCATGATAAAGAAGATTCAAAGAGAGTGAGATGCCAGCTCCTTTCATTCAGTCAGTAGCTTCAAACATTTCTGGACGTTTTTCAATGGCAAAAATCAATGAATATTGTAAATGCACAAACAGTAATTTCTCCACATTGCAAGGTGCAATTCTGAAATTTTTTGCTTTTTCCTGCTCCTCTTAGCATGATAAAGAAAATTCAAAGAGAGTGAGATGCCAGCTCTTTTCATTCAGTCAGTAGCTTCAAACATTTCTGGTATATGAATAACATGATGTTTTTCAATGGCAAAAATCAATGAATATTGTAAATGCACAAACAGTAATTTCTCCACATTGCAAGGTGCAATTCTGAAATTGTTTGCTTTTTCCTGCTCCTCTTAGCATGATAATGAAGATTCAAAGAGAGTGAGATGCCAGCTCCTTTCATTCAGTCAGTAGCTTCAAACATTTCTTTACGTTTTTCAATGGCAAAAATCAATGAATATTGTAAATGCACAAACAGTAATTTCTCCACATTGCAAGGTGCAATTCTGAATTTTTTTGCTTTTTCCTGCTCTTCTTAGCATGATAAAGAAGATTCAAAGAGAGTGAGATGCCAGCTCTTTTCATTCAGTCAGTAGCTTCAAACATTTCTGGTATATGAACAACATGATGTTTTTCAATGGCAAAAATCAATGAATATTGTAAATGCACAAACAGTAATTTCTCCGCATTGCAAGGTGCAATTCTGAAATTTTTTGCTTTTTCCTGCTCCTCTTAGCATGATAAAGAAGATTCAAGAGAGTGAGATGCCAGCTCCTTTCATTCAGTCAGTAGCTTCAAACATTTCTGGACGTTTTTCAATGGCAAAAATCAATGAATATTGTAAATGCACAAACAGTAATTTCTCCACATTGCAAGGTGCAATTCTGAAATTTTTTGCTTTTTCCTGCTCCTCTTAGCATGATAAAGACGATTCAAAGAGAGTGAGATGCCAGCTCTTTTCATTCAGTCAGTAGCTTCAAACATTTCTGTTATATGAATAACATGATGTTTTTCAATGGCAAAAATCAATGAATATTGTAAATACACAAACAGTAATTTCTCCGCATTGCAAGGTGCAATTCTGAAATTTTTTGCTTTTTCCTGCTCCTCTTAGCATGATAAAGAAGATTCAAAGAGAGTGAGATGCCAGCTCTTTTCATTCAGTCAGTAGCTTCAAACATTTCTGGTATATGAATAACATGATGTTTTTCAATGGCAAAAATCAATGAATATTGTAAATGCACAAACAGTAATTTCTCCACATTGCAAGGTGCAATTCTGAAATTTTTTGCTTTTTCCTGCTCCTCTTAGCATGATAAAGAAGATTCAAAGAGAGTGAGATGCCAGCTCCTTTCATTCAGTCAGTAGCTTCAAACATTTCTGGACGTTTTTCAATGGCAAAAATCAATGAACATTGTAAATGCACAAACAGTAATTTCTCCACATTGCAAGGTGCAATTCGGAAATTTTTTGCTTTTTCCTGCTCCTCTTAGCATGATAAAGAAGATTCAAAGAGAGTGAGATGCCAGCTCCTTTCATTCAGTCAGTAGCTTCAAACATATCTGGACGTTTTTCAATGGCAAAAATCAATGAATATTGTAAATGCACAAACAGTAATTTCTCCACATTGCAAGGTGCAATTCTGAAATTTTTTGCTTTTTCCTGCTCCTCTTAGCATGATAAAGACGATTCAAAGAGAGTGAGATGCCAGCTCTTTTCATTCAGTCAGTAGCTTCAAACATTTCTGTTATATGAATAACATGATGTTTTTCAATGGCAAAAATCAATGAATATTGTAAATACACAAACAGTAATTTCTCCGCATTGCAAGGTGCAATTCTGAAATTTTTTGCTTTTTCCTGCTCCTCTTAGCATGATAAAGAAGATTCAAAGAGAGTGAGATGCCAGCTCTTTTCATTCAGTCAGTAGCTTCAAACATTTCTGGTATATGAATAACATGATGTTTTTCAATGGCAAAAATCAATGAATATTGTAAATGCACAAACAGTAATTTCTCCACATTGCAAGGTGCAATTCTGAAATTTTTTGCTTTTTCCTGCTCCTCTTAGCATGATAAAGAAGATTCAAAGAGAGTGAGATGCCAGCTCCTTTCATTCAGTCAGTAGCTTCAAACATTTCTGGACGTTTTTCAATGGCAAAAATCAATGAACATTGTAAATGCACAAACAGTAATTTCTCCACATTGCAAGGTGCAATTCTGAAATTTTTTGCTTTTTCCTGCTCCTCTTAGCATGATAAAGAAGATTCAAAGAGAGTGAGATGCCAGCTCCTTTCATTCAGTCAGTAGCTTCAAACATTTCTTTACGTTTTTCAATGGCAAAAATCAATGAATATTGTAAATGCACAAACAGTAATTTCTCCACATTGCAAGGTGCAATTCTGAAATTTTTTGCTTTTTCCTGCTCCTCTTAGCATGATAAAGAAGATTCAAAGAGAGTGAGATGCCAGCTCTTTTCATTCAGTCAGTAGCTTCAAACATTTCTGGTATATGAACAACATGATGTTTTTCAATGGCAAAAATCAATGAATATTGTAAATGCACAAACAGTAATTTCTCCGCATTGCAAGGTGCAATTCTCAAATTTTTTGCTTTTTCCTGCTCCTCTTAGCATGATAAAGAAGATTCAAAGAGAGTGAGATGCCAGCTCCTTTCATTCAGTCAGTAGCTTCAAACATTTCTGGACGTTTTTCAATGGCAAAAATCAATGAATATTGTAAATGCACAAACAGTAATTTCTCCACATTGCAAGGTGCAATTCTGAATTTTTTTGCTTTTTCCTGCTCCTCTTAGCATGATAAAGACGATTCAAAGAGTGTGAGATGCCAGCTCTTTTCATTCAGTCAGTAGCTTCAAACATTTCTGGTATATGAATAACATGATGTTTTTCAATGGCAAAAATCAATGAATATTGTAAATACACAAACAGTAATTTCTCCGCATTGCAAGGTGCAATTCTGAAATTTTTTGCTTCTTCCTGCTCCTCTTAGCATGATAAAAAAGATTCAAAGAGAGTGAGATGCCAGCTCCTTTCATTCAGTCAGTAGCTTCAAACATTTCCGGACGTTTTTCAATGGCAAAAATCAATGAATATTGTAAATGCACAAACAGTAATTTCTCCACATTGCAAGGTGCAATTCTGAAATTTTTTGCTTTTTCCTGCTCCTCTTAGCATGATAAAGAAGATTCAAAGAGAGTGAGATGCCAGCTCTTTTCATTCAGTCAGTAGCTTCAAACATTTCTGGTATATGAATAACATGATGTTTTTCAATGGCAAAAATCAATGAATATTGTAAATGCACAAAGAGTAATTTCTCCGCATTGCAAGGTGCAATTCTGAAATTTTTTGCTTTTTCCTGCTCCTCTTAGCATGATAAAGAATATTCAAAGAGAGTGAGATGCCAGCTCCTTTCATTCAGTCAGTAGCTTCAAACATTTCTGGACTTTTTTCAATGGCAAAAATCAATGAATATTGTAAATGCACAAACAGTAATTTATCCACATTGCAAGGTGCAATTCGGAAATTTTTTGCTTTTTCCTGCTCCTCTTAGCATGATAAAGAAGATTCAAAGAGAGTGAGATGCCAGCTCTTTTCATTCAGTCAGTAGCTTCAAACATTTCTGGTATATGAATAACATGATGTTTTTCAATGGCAAAAATCAATGAATATTGTAATTGCACAAACAGTAATTTCTCCGCATTACAAGGTGCAATTCTGAAATTTTTTGCTTTTTCCTGCTCCTCTTAGCATGATAAAGAAGATTCAAAGAGAGTGAGATGCCAGCTCCTTTCATTCAGTCAGTAGCTTCAAATATTTCTGGACGTTTTTCAATGGCAAAAATCAATGAATATTGTAAATGCACAAACAGTAATTTCTCCACATTGCAAGGTGCAATTCTGAAATTTTTTGCTTTTTCCTGCTCCTCTTAGCATGATAAAGAAGATTCAAAGAGAGTGAGATGCCAGCTCTTTTCATTCAGTCAGTAGCTTCAAACATTTCTGGTATATGAATAACATGATGTTTTTCAATGGCAAAAATCAATGAATATTGTAAATGCACAAACAGTAATTTCTCCACATTGCAAGGTGCAATTCGGAAATTTTTTGCTTTTTCCTGCTCCTCTTAGCATGATAAAGAAGGTTCAAAGAGAGTGAGATGCCAGCTCTTTTCATTCAGTCAGTAGCTTCAAACATTTCTGGTATATGAATAACATGATGTTTTTCAATGGCAAAAATCAATGAATATTGTAAATGCACAAACAGTAATTTCTCCGCATTGCAAGGTGCAATTCTGAATTTTTTTGCTTTTTCCTGCTCCTCTTAGCATGATAAAAAAGATTCAAAGAGAGTGAGATGCCAGCTCCCTTCATTCAGTCAGTAGCTTCAAACATTTCTGGACGTTTTTCAATGGCAAAAAACAATGAATATTGTAAATGCACAAACAGTAATTTCTACACATTGCAAGGTGCAATTCTGAAATTTTTTGCTTTTTCCTGCTCCTCTTAGCATGATAAAGACGATTCAAAGAGAGTGAGATGCCAGCTCTTTTCATTCAGTCAGTAGCATCAAACATTTCTGGTATATGAATAACATGATGTTTTTCAATGGCAAAAATCAATGAATATTGTAAATGCACAAACAGTAATTTCTCCGCATTGCAAGGTGCAATTCTGAAATTTTTTGCTTTTTCCTGCTCCTCTTAGCATGATAAAGAAGATTCAAAGAGAGTGAGATGCCAGCTCCTTTCATTCAGTCAGTAGCTTCAAACATTTCTGGACGTTTTTCAATGGCAAAAATCAATGAATATTGTAAATGCACAAACAGTAATTTCTCCACATTGCGAGGTGCAATTCTGAAATTTTTTGCTTTTTCCTGCTCCTCTTAGCATGATAAAGAAGATTCAAAGAGAGTGAGATGCCAGCTCCTTTCATTCAGTCAGTAGCTTCAAACATTTCTGGACGTTTTTCAATGGCAAAAATCAATGAATATTGTAAATGCACAAACAGTAATTTCTCCACATTGCAAGGTGCAATTCTGAAATTTTTTGCTTTTTCCTGCTCCTCTTAGCATGATAAAGAAGATTCAAAGAGAGTTAGATGCCAGCTCTTTTCATTCAGTCAGTAGCTTCAAACATTTCTGGTATATGAATAATATGATGTTTTTCAATGGCAAAAATCAATGAATATTGTAAATGCACAAACAGTAATTTCTCCGCATTGCAAGGTGCAATTCTGAAATTTTTTGCTTTTTCCTGCTCCTCTTAGCATGATAAAGAAGATTCAAAGAGAGTGAGATGCCAGCTCCTTTCATTCAGTCAGTAGCTTCAAACATTTCTGGACGTTTTTCAATGGCAAAAATCAATGAATATTGTAAATGCACAAACAGTAATTTCTCCACATTGCAAGGTGCAATTCTGAAATTTTTTGCTTTTTCTTGCTCCTCTTAGCATGATAAAGAAGATTCAAAGAGAGTGAGATGCCAGCTCTTTTCATTCAGTCAGTAGCTTCAAACATTTCTGGTATATGAATAACATGATGTTTTTCAATGGCAAAAATCAATGAATATTGTAAATGCACAAACAGTAATTTCTCCACATTGCAAGGTGCAATTCTGAAATTTTTTGCTTTTTCCTGCTCCTCTTAGCATGATAAAGAAGATTCAAAGAGAGTGAGATACCAGCTCCTTTCATTCATTCAGTAGCTTCAAACATTTCTGGACGTTTTTCAATGGCAAAAATCCATGAATATTGTAAATGCACAAACAGTATTTTCTCCACATTGCAAGGTGCAATTCTGAAATTTTTTGCTTTTTCCTGCTCCTCTTAGCATGATAAAGAAGATTCAAAGAGAGTGAGATGCCAGCTCTTTTCATTCAGTCAGTAGCTTCAAACATTTCTGGTATATGAATAACATGATGTTTTTTAATAGCAAAAATCAATGAATATTGTAAATGCACAAAAAGTAATTTCTCCGCATTGCAAGGTGCAAGTCTGAAATTTTTTGCTTTTTCCAGCTCCTCTTAGCATGATAAAGAAGATTCAAAGAGAGTAAGATGCCAGCTCCTTTCATTCAGTCAGTAGCTTCAAACATTTCTGGACGTTTTTCAAAGGCAAAAATCAATGAATATTGTAAATGCACAAACAGTAATTTCTCCACATTGCAAGGTGCAATTCTGAAATTTTTTGTTTTTCCTGCTCCTCTTAGCATGACAAAGAAGATTCAAAGAGAGTGAGATGCCAGCTCTTTTCATTCAGTCAGTAGCTTCAAACATTTCTGGTATATGAATAACATGATGTTTTTCAATGGCAAAAATCAATGAATATTGTAAATGCACAAACAGTAATTTCTTCGCATTGCAAGGTGCAATTCTGAAATTTTTTGCTTTTTCCTGCTCTTCTTAGCATGATAAAGAAGATTCAAAGAGAGTGAGATGCCAGCTCCTTTCATTCAGTCAGTAGCTTCAAACATTTCTGGACGTTTTTCAA
The DNA here is from genome assembly GCF_046119375.1 of Phyllobates terribilis. NCBI lineage: Eukaryota > Metazoa > Chordata > Amphibia > Anura > Dendrobatidae > Phyllobates > Phyllobates terribilis. Next base: position 9,351,169 of record NW_027362792.1, read on the forward strand.
TGGCAAAAATCAATGAATATTGTAAATGCACAAACAGTAATTTCTCCACATTGCAAGGTGCAATTCTGAAATTTTTTGCTTTTTCCTGCTCCTCTTAGCATGATGAAGAAGATTCAAAGAGAGTGAGTTGCCAGCTCTTTTCATTCAGTCAGTAGCTTCAAACATTTCTGGTATATGAATAACATGATGTTTTTCAATGGCAAAAATCAATGAATATTGTAAATGCACAAACAGTAATTTCTCCGCATTGCAAGGTGCAATTCTGAAATTTTTTGCTTTTTCCTGCTCCTCTTAGCATGATAAAGAAGATTCAAAGAGAGTGAGATGCCAGCTCTTTTCATTCAGTCAGTAGCTTCAAACATTTCTGGTATATGAATAACATGATGTTTTTCAATGGCAAAAATCAATGAATATTGTAAATGCACAAACAGTAATTTATCCGCATTGCAATGTGCAATTCTGAATTTTTTTGCTTTTTCCTGCTCCTCTTAGCATGATAAAGAAGATTCAAAGAGAGTGAGATGACAGCTCTTTTCATTCAGTCAGTAGCTTCAAACATTTCTGGTATATGAATAACATGATGTTTTTCAATGGCAAAAATCAATGAATATTGTAAATGCACAAACAGTAATTTCTCCGCATTGCAAGGTGCAATTCTGAAATTTTTTGCTTTTTCCTGCTCCTCTTAGCATGATAAAGAAGATTCAAAGAGAGTGAGATGCCAGCTCTTTTCATTCAGTCAGTAGCTTCAAACATTTCTGGTATATGAATAACATGATGTTTTTCAATGGCAAAAATCAATGAATATTGTAAATGCACAAACAGTAATTTCTCCGCATTGCAAGGTGCAAGTCTGAAATTTTTTGCTTTTTCCTGCTCCTCTTAGCATGATAAAGAAGATTCAAAGAGAGTGAGATGCCAGCTCCTTTCATTCAGTCAGTAGCTTCAAACATTTCTGGAAGTTTTTCAATGGCAAAAATCAATGAATATTGTAAATGCACAAACAGTAATTTCTCCACATTGCAAGGTGCAATTCTGAAATGTTTTGCTTTTTCCTGCTCCTCTTAGCATGATAAAGAAGATTCAAAGAGAGTGAGATGCCAGCTATTTTCATTCAGTCAGTAGCTTCAAACATTTCTGGTATATGAATAACATGATGTTTTTCAATGGCAAAAATCAATGAATATTGTAAATGCACAAACAGTAATTTCTCCGCATTGCAAGGTGCAATTCTGAAATTTTTTGCTTTTTCCTGCTCCTCTTAGCATGATAAAGAAGATTCAAAGAGAGTGAGATGCCAGCTCCTTTCATTCAGTCAGTAGCTTCAAACATTTCTGGACGTTTTTCAATGGCAAAAATCAATGAATATTGTAAATGCACAAACAGTAATTTCTCCACATTGCAAGGTGCAATTCTGAAATTTTTTGCTTTTTCCTGCTCCTCTTAGCATGATAAAGACGATTCAAAGAGAGTGAGATGCCAGCTCTTTTCATTCAGTCAGTAGCTTCAAACATTTCTGGTATATGAATAACATGATGTTTTTCAATGGCAAAAATCAATGAATATTGTAAATGCACAAACAGTAATTTCTCCGCATTGCAAGGTGCAATTCTGAAATTTTTTGCTTTTTCCTGCTCCTCTTAGCATGATAAAGAAGATTCAAAGAGAGTGAGATGCCAGCTCCTTTCATTCAGTCAGTAGCTTCAAACATTTCTGGACGTTTTTCAATGGCAAAAATCAATGAATATTGTAAATGCACAAACAGTAATTTCTCCACATTGCACGGTGCAATTCTGAAATTTTTTGCTTTTTCCTGCTCCTCTTAGCATGATAAAGAAGACTCAAAGAGAGTGAGATGCCAGCTCTTTTCATTCAGTCAGTAGCTTCAAACATTTCTGGTATATGAATAACATGATGTTTTTCAATGGCAAAAATCAATGAATATTGTAAATGCACAAACAGTAATTTCTCCGCATTGCAAGGTGCAATTCTGAAATTTTTTGCTTTTCCTGCTCCTCTTAGCATGTTAAAGAAGATTCAAAGAGAGTGAGATGCCAGCTCCTTTCATTCAGTCAGTAGCTTCAAACATTTCTGGACTTTTTTCAATGGCAAAAATCAATGAATATTGTAAATGCACAAACAGTAATTTCTCCACATTGCAAGGTGCAATTCGGAATTTTTTTGCTTTTTCCTGCTCTTCTTAGCATGATAAGGAAGATTCAAAGAGAGTGAGATGCCAGCTCTTTTCATTCAGTCAGTAGCTTCAAACATTTCTGGTATATGAATAACATGATGTTTTTCAATGGCAAAAATCAATGAATATTGTAAATGCACAAACAGTAATTTCTCCGCATTGCAAGATGCAATTCTGAAATTTTTTGCTTTTTCCTGCTCCTCTTAGCATGATAAAGAAGATTCAAAGAGAGTGAGATGCGAGCTCCTTTCATTCAGTCAGTAGCTTCAAACATTTCTGGACGTTTTTCAATGGCAAAAATCAATGAATATTGTAAATACACAAACAGTAATTTCTCCACATTGCAAAGTGCAATTCTGAAATTTTTTGCTTTTTCCTGCTCCTCTTAGCATGATAAAGAAGATTCAAACAGAGTGAGATGCCAGCTCTTTTCATGCAGTCAGTAACTTCAAACATTTCTGGTATATGAATGACATGATGTTTTTCAATGGCAAAAATCAATGAATATTGTAAATGCACAAACAGTAATTTCTCCGCATTGCAAGATGCAATTCTGAAATTTTTTGCTTTTTCCTGCTGCTCTTAGCATGATAAAGAAGATTCAAAGAGAGTGAGATGCCAGCTCCTTTCATTCAGTCAGTAGCTTCAAACATTTCTGGACGTTTTTCAATGGCAAAAATCAATGAATATTGTAAATGCACAAACAGTAATTTCTCCACATTGCAAAGTGCAATTCTGAAATTTTTTGCTTTTTCCTGCTCCTCTTAGCATGATAAAGAAGATTCAAACAGAGTGAGATGCCAGCTCTTTTCATTCAGTCAGTAACTTCAAACATTTCTGGTATATGAATGACATGATGTTTTTCAATGGCAAAAATCAATGAATATTGTAAATGCACAAACAGTAATTTCTCCGCACTGCAAGGTGCAATTCTGAAATTTTTTGCTTTTTCCTGCTCCTCTTAGCATGATAAAGAAGATTCAAAGAGAGTGAGATGCCAGCTCTTTTCATTCAGTCAGTAGCTTCAAACATTTCTGGACGTTTTTCAATGGCAAAAATCAATGAATATTGTAAATGCACAAACAGTAATTTCTCCACATTGCAAGGTGCAATTCTGAAATTTTTTGCTTTTTCCTGCTCCTCTTAGCATGATAAAGAAGATTCAAAGAGAGTGAGATGCCAGCTCTATTCATTCAGTCAGTAGCTTCAAACATTTCTGGTATATGAATAACATGATGTTGTTAAAATAATGGTTCAGCTTCAAATCATTGCCTTTAAGAAGACTTGTTTTTCAGATAATCCTTATGTAGCAATACTTTTGTTTGTTCTGCTTTCTTGTAGTGTTCTCATGACCTTTATAAGAATTGGCTCATTAGTTTATAATTATCATACTTGTCCTATGTCTGTACACAAAATAAAGTCCCAATATATCACCACCAGGAAACTCCCTAAGTTCACCATGACCTGGACTGTATTCAGGATTATCAGTGAGAAAGGATGTTGGAAGTATAATACATTTTGAATATCCTGCAGATGTATTGACAAGCAGCTGTTATTTAATATTTTACGCCAAGGACAACATATTATTTACATAATCTCATACGCATGTACCGAAGCACAACCCACGTTGATTGGGGTATATAATTACATTACATCTTAAAATAAACTAGATCTTTTCTCTTGAGACAGTCTGTAGTGAGTGTCTTATTTGAAGCGTCATTCCTATAGGATATCTATATAGGTAATCTCTTTTGTCTACCTGAGAAGAAGTGAGATCCCCTCCCATCTTTAACAGCTGGAGGCCCTTCAGCGAGATCTATTTTCCTTTTAATTTCATCTGAGACTGAACAACAGCTTGACCCCTATCCCGAACAGAAACAAACCCCGGCCGGGTAAGTGAGTGGCCTTAACACTCTGAGCAAATTTCTCTCCGGGAGAGGTGGGGTCGATCTAGGTCAGTCTCCGGGGATCTTGAACGGGAAACCCTCAGGTAGCAATTTTATTATCATTATTATTAATTTCTTACTATACATATTATTACTAATAATTTCATATAACTGGAAAATTACTAATTCAAATACTATGTCGTATTTCTGCACTTTTGCATGCATTATCTAATACATATAATATATATATATAGTACTTCTACCTCAATTAATCCCTAATCATTGCTGCTTCCCACTTAACTAACGTTCCTACTAAGTGCAACTGTGCTGAATTCATGTTTGTATGTTTATTTTAGCAAAATTGTATGAGACATAAGTAATTATATGACGTGTACCGAATGTATATGTAGTACACTTATTTGCCATTACCAGTACGGAACTATCACACGTATTTTGGGTAACTGTGGTGTTAGTAGAGAATCTACAGGGTGGGGGCTGTGGGAGGAAGATAATTCATGTTGTACATTGGAATATCTCTGTATTAATAGTCATTCTTACGTTCAGCCGTGTACTCTTTATGACTATTCTTATGCTGATTTTGCAGTAATATTACATAAGACTTTATATTCCAGGGAATATAACATGGTTCTGCCCAATGGCATTAGATAGTTTTTATCATAATTGGAATATCAGAACTACTGAGGTTGAAAACGAGGAAGTGATAGTGATTGAAACGGTGATGAAATGGTGATTGAAAAATATATACATGGTTTGTGAAAAGTGTTTGTGTTCAGTTACAGTAGTGAAAAAGCGAGTACCTCATCGCAGGTACACCGCTTGGTTTCTGGAAAGGATACATTTGTACCCTGTTAATACACATCAATATAGAAGAAACAACCTTACATACCGAGTTTTCTCCTGCCATATTGTGCCACATCCACACGCTATTGGGCAACAGTGGCAATATATTATACAAAGCAGATTTTATATGCCTGCATGGCAGAATATTATTACGCATGATAATTATCTTGCCGACATTGACATAGATTCAGGAATAGATATCGGATATTTATCAGGTGGGGACTCTGAGCTAGATGTATGAAGAATATATAGCAATTGCCTTTGGAACAGTTACGTTTATAATAGTTTACATTTATTTGTTTAGACAGATTTGTCTCAGCATCAGAGCAGAGCAAAGAGTTGCAGTTCAGCTTAAGGCCCTCGAATCAGGGGTAACTGGCTAACGTACTTGACCAGTTGACCCAGCTGATTGAATCAGGGGTACCCAGCTAACGTACTTGACTGGTTGACCCAGCTGATTATATAGCAGGATTCTGAAGATAGGGATCGCAACCCTTGACAAATCCTGTTATGGGTGCTCGAATCTCCAGATCAAGGAACAAGGATCCGAGGTGCACCATGTGTGATCTGGTGAGAATGGAGCATGGCAGGGCAGCTGTAAAAGATGCAACAAAGATATTGAAAAGGGCTGGTATGCCAGCCAAGGGATGCTTAGATGCTGAGAGATGGAGACGGTTCAGTCAGGAACATTCACAATGGATTGATAAGCATGATTACGGAGCACAGGTTGCAGCCTGGTTGAGAACTAGTGAGAGACATCATCCCCTTTTAATTTCCGATGATGATGATGAAACTGATCAGGTAGTGATCAGAAGCAGATCTCATGCCATACAACCCCCGACATCCAGTCGGGAACAAGGTCCAATCCAGGCTGCGCCCTCCGCTCCGTCAGAGAAAAGATTAGAGCTAAGTGACAGGTCAGAGTCAAGTGTAAGTGTTGAAAAAGAAAAATCATCGTCCGAGATTTTTACCTCCCCAGCAACCACGCATAGTGCTAGCACCATCCCGTATATGGATGATTCAACCGGCCAGGCCCTACACTCTACACCACCACCCATGATGAAACCCTTTACACCATCACAGCCACAATATTCACCTCATTACACTTATGCCCAACAACCCGTTCTAATGCCGCAGTATCAGACACCCGTCCTGATGCCACAGCAACAGGGCTATCAGTACCCTCACGTTTTGTATCCGCCACTCCCAGTCAGTCCAGGTACACCTGAGAACCCCCCCGCGTATGCTATAGGAAACCATTTTCCAGGGATCCCATCTGGGTCTACTGACAGTTTTTCCACTCCAACAAAGAGGAAACAAGGTCCTCCCGAGAACGACCCCCACCAATTCTCTCCCCCGCATAGTACTGCATCTACTGCAGATAGTGACCGATCCCTTCACCTGCGTATGACACCATCCCCACCAAGAACTCCACGTGAGACAATAGTATTAAAATTAAAAGTAGGCAAGGACGGAACTTGGGGGGTTGAGGATAAAGAGAGAGAAAGGGAGAATTTAGCTATCAGCTCAATTCCCAGTGAGGAGGATGGTGGAGAGGAGAACGCAGGCACACACATGCAGCCCACAGCCCCTCCCCGCACTCAGCAGCTAAGGGGGACGATAGCACTACGCTCTAGAACATGGATTTGCCCTGGATGTCAGGATAGTAACAGCAATACAGAATCCGAGTGTAAAAATTGTGACTTTGTCAGAGGACAACCAGAGACTGCTGCATTCCCAGTTATTACACAGACAACCAGGGGCACACAGGGAGCAGATGAACAACAAGTGAAAACTGATACCACTACTTGGTATAAACCGTGGTCTAGGTCAGAACAATTGTCCATGGCAAATAGTTTTCCAGACATGTATAAAAATCCGATAGGATATTATAAGGCTGTGAAAGGGGTAGCTGAGAACTATGATGCCACTTGGAGTGACCTGGTACCGCTCTGTAGTCTCAATGGTGGAGTACCACTTGTGGAAAAAGTTAAACAGGTCCACATAGGAGACGGAATAGGAGCGCTACCGGGTGACACTAAGACCCTAGAATCAGGGAAACAGTTTATTCTCCGGTTAAATGCAGTCACTAAAATAATGGCAGAAAGCCTTATCTCAGGGATGCCAGAGATATTCCAAGAACCTGAGGAGACCGTTGATAAATTCCATGCTAGGTGTGTAGCTGTGTTTAAAGATCATGATTATAATTTGAACAATCCCAGGGAGTTAGGTTTTCTGAAAAATATGTTTATCACAGGTCTTAGAGAAGACCTCAGGACAGAAGTGTTTAAACTACGCCCAGAATGTTTGTATGCCCCCTTGGAGCAATCAATCTCCACATTTAGAGGGTTAGAACAGGCCATCCTTAAAAGGAAAGATAAAAAGAAGGACAAGGTAACCCCAATCATGGTAAATATACATCCAGATGCTTTTCAAAATACAATTAAGGATGTAGTAAAATCAGTTACTCAAACTACTTCAGGAGGAAGGATAGAGAAAAATAAAAAGACAATAGACCCAGAAAACTGTAAGCTTAAGGGTCTTTGTTTTGGGTGTGGTGGGAAAGGTCACATCAAAAGGAACTGCCCCCACAGACAAGGTACCAGGACAGGACAGACTTATGTGGCCATTTCAAACACTGGACCAGAGGAAGATTTTTCAGATTAGGAAATTGGCAGCCCCCGATTCAATTCTATGATAGTGGTTCCCCCACGGGAAGGTCCGATGGCAGTAACCCAACTAGAATTTCCCAATGGGAAACAAATTGAATGTTTGATCGACACGGGGGCGAGCCGTACTATCATAAGAAAAGAAGATATGCCACAAGGGTTCACAACAGGCAGAATCATCCAAGGGATAGGAGCTGGAGGGACAATAGACCCCTTGCAGGAAACTGATCCTGTGAAAATTAAGATAGGTCATACCATTGATCTATGTACTCATTTACTTGTTTCAGATAAATGTCCTAAAAATTTGATAGGTGCAGATATTCTTAATGCAGTAAAAGCAATCATTAAATTTGGGAAGAAAGGTGTTACCGTTGCAGGTCCATTATCTGAAACAACAATATCAACAATGATGTCAATAATCCAACTTGAAAAAGAAACGGATACAGGTATTGACGATGAAACACGGAAAATGCTTGGTAAAGTGCCAACTGCACTATGGGTACAGGATAAAACAGATGTTGGACTGCTAAAAATAACTCCAGTCACGATTAAGCTAAAACATGGTGTTGTACCGGTACGTATGAAACAGTACCCCCTGAGCAAGGAGCAAACAGAAGCAATTGGACAGCAGGTGAATAAATACCTAGAGAAAGGTATAATTAAGGAATGCAGATCCCCTTTTAATTTTCCGATGTTTCCAGTAAAGAAAAAGCAAATTGTGGGCCAACCGGTAGGATACCGTATGGTCCATGATTTGAGAGAAATAAATAAATTGATGGTTATAGATACACCTATAGTCCCGAATCCGCATACTCTTTTGAATCAAATTCCATCCAATGCAAAATTTTTCACGGTAATTGACCTCAGCAATGCTTTCTTCTCAGTGCCAATTGATGATGACAGCCAGCTGCTGTTTGCCTTCACACATGGAGGAAAGCAGTATTGCTGGACCCGATTGCCTCAAGGGGGAGCAACCTCTCCCTCCGTGTTTTCTGAGGCAATGGCAGGAGTGCTCCTCTCTTGGCATCCTGAGAATAAAGACATCCAGCTACTTCAGTATGTGGATGATCTACTGTTGTGCACCCCAAGTAAGGATGTATGTTTAAAAGAGACATTATCCTTGCTGATTTTCTTATACCACGAAGGTTGCAAGGTATCTAAGGAAAAGCTACAAATTGCAAAAGAAAGAGTGGTATTCCTAGGACATTGTATCTCCTTCCAACTCAAACACATCACTGCAGAGAGGAAAAAGGCAATCAGCCAGGCTGTAGAACCAACTACTTCCAGCACACTAAGAACGTTCCTGGGGCTGGTCAGCTACTGTAGAGAGTGGATTCCTTCTGCATCTGCCATGATGCAGCCCCTATTTGACGTGCTCTCTGCATGCAATAAGGGTCAGCTTTATTTGCTGACCCTAGAAGCAAAACAGGGGTTCCAAATGCTCAAGGACGCCATTCTCTCAGCACCAGCACTGGGAATTCCAAACTACTTTTTGCCGTTTTCCCTTTTCTGTTGTGAATCAGGGGGGCATGCCAAAGGTGTGCTTACTAAAAAACATGGAGGCAGACATCGTCCCCTGGGGTACTACTCTACTCAGCTAGACGTTGTTGCAAAGGGGGCACCCTCGTGCATCAGAGCGGTAGCCGCCTGTGCCATCCTAAAGGAAAAGGTGGCTGATATAGTGCTAGACAATGCACTAGAAATTCAAGCTCCCCATTCAGTACAGGAACTTCTGCTCCAGGCCAGGACAAAACACCTGTCCATGAGCAGATTAACCAAGTACGAGGTGGCATTATTGACTCCCCCAAATGTCACTATCAGAAGATGTACAACTCTTAACCCTGCCACTCTAATACCTGAACCAATTGATGATGAAACATTATACTTTGAGCATAACTGCTTTGAGTTAATGGACGCAGAAACAAGGCCACTAGCTAATGTGCAAGAAACACCAATGTCCGGGGCGGATCTAGAGTTATATGTAGATGGCTCCCGATACTACCTAGATGGGAAGCCCCATACAGGCTATGCCATAGTCAGTCAAAATGAAGTATTGAAGGGCGAAGCATTGTCCCCTAGAATGTCTGCACAGGAAGCTGAGTTAAAAGCACTCGCTGAAGCATGTATAATTGCAGAAAACAGAATTGCGAATGTTTTTACAGACAGTCGCTACGCATTTGGCATTTGCCATGATTATGGTCCCATATGGAAAAGCAGAAAGTTTATTGGTTCTTCTGGTAAACCCATAAAAAATGCGGAAGCAGTAGCACAACTCCTCAGAGCGTTGGAGTTGCCAAAGCAGGTTGCTATTATAAAGGTACAAGCTCACACCAAAGAGTGCACAAAAGAGGCTGAGGGAAACAGGAGGGCGGATGCAGCTGCAAAAGCGGCAGCCCTGTTGCCCCTCCCAGTAGAAACATACACTGTGCAAGTGTCTGGGAGTGTGGACTTGGATCTCTTGCAGAGCCTACAGGATCAGGCCTCTGCACCAGAAAGGGAAGAATGGACTAAACGCTCAGCTAAACAGGGAAAGGATGGACTGTGGAGAGCAGATGGCAAATACTGTCTGCCAAGATCCCTGTACTCTATGATGTGCACTCTTTCTCATGGACCAACCCATCAGTCCAAGGATGCAATGGTAAGTCAGGTAAAAATCTATTGGGTAGCACCAGGATTCCACTATGCTGCTGTTAAATTCATACAGGGATGCATAATCTGTGCATGTCATAATGTGGGAAAAACGGTGAAAGTGCCACCAAAGTGCACCGTGAGACCATTATACCCGTTTCAGCGACTTCAGATAGATTTCATTCAGCTCCCAAAGGTAGGCATTTATGAGTATGTGCTTGTCTGTATCGACTTATTCTCATCATGGCCAGAGGCCTGGCCAGTTGCAAAAGCTAATGCTAAAACAGTAGCCAAGAAACTACTCTCTGAAGTAGTATGCAGATATGGAGTCCCTGAGGTGATAGAAAGTGACAGAGGCAGCCATTTCACCTCTCAAGTTTGTCAGGAAATTTTGGACGCCTTAGGGATCCAACAGTCTTTCCACACTCCCTACCACCCACAGAGCAGTGGTAGGGTGGAAAGGCTGAATGGTACACTCAAATCAAAAATACAAAAGGCAATGGCAGAGACAGGAAAGCCCTGGACTGAGTGCCTCCCCATAGCGTTGTACTCTGTTAGAGTAACCCCAATGAGAAAAACTAGTCTCAGTCCATATGAGATATTGTTTGGGGGACCGCCAAAGACTGGGCTTTACTTCCCCCAACAGTTGCAGGCCTTACATTCAAATATGACATCATATGTGGGAGCTTTACAAATTGTGTTACAACAGATTCATGACCGTGTTTTCAGTTCCATTCCAGATCCTTCCTCTTTGCAAGGCACGCACAGCCTCAACCCTGGGGATTGGGTGACGATACGAAAACACATAAGGAAAAGCTTGGATCCACGATTCGAAGGGCCTTACCAAATCCAATTGACAACACCTACGTCAGTGAAGGTGGAAGGAAAACCCACCTGGATCCACGCCTCACATTGCAAGAAGTTCCACAAGAATTAAACCAAAATGGGCTTTGGGAAGTATTATTTTTTCCATGTGTTTATATCACTTGTGTCATTCCAAGAAAAAGGAAGTGCCCAAATACCAATAGAGTGGGAGGATGAACAAACAAAACAATGGAGTAATAAGTTCGTAAAATATCATGATTATGTAGCCCGTGCTAGGAATCTTTCAAACTGTTGGATTTGCACACATGCCCCCATAGCTGCCAAAACTATGCCCTATTTTGCAACCCCCATCCCTGAAGATGAAATTCTTAGGGAAAGATGTTGGAACATGTACGCATTAAATTTACCGTCCCAGGAGAGTAAAACTTTAGCAGCTCTTCCAATTACGGGATGGACCAAACAGCCTTGGTTTCAGGTCAATTTGACCAAGCCACTAACTAACAAAGATAAAAACAATTTATATGAATTTGCGGAATTTGATGGTACCTGGAGAAACAAGGAAAGTAATAGACATTACTTAGGAAAAATACCTGATCAGCAATTGAAGCTCAGCTTCGCAGCAAAAAACCCTGTCCCTTATGTTGTCAGTAAAGGTGGTCAGCAATGTAAACCGACTTGCCTGGAACGGCATATTCATAGGAATTGGACAAAGGAGCATCTTTTTGCCATAGGAGACACCCACCAATGCACAGAGAGGGGAGCTATATATATTGATGAAGAAACAAGGGAAGGCCAATTGGGAGATGGTGCATCCGAAATGTCCATAAGTATTAACACCCAACCCCAATGCTTAGTTCTCCAATACTATAGAGCAGTCACTACTGATTTAGAGGATTCTTGGTGTTTATACCCAAAAACAGTACGTTTAGTAACTATTGTTATGGCTTTCCTAAACGAGTTTCAATTTCAGTTACCAAAGGGTGTGTATATAGTATGTGGAGACAAGGCCTACCGATGGATACCCAAGGGTGCAGAAGGTACCTGTACCTTGGCTAGATTAGAGCCTGCCACATGGGTTTGGGAAGATAAAGACTTTCCCTACAAAAATGTGCCCAACCATATGCTTGCAAAAAGAAGTATAACTCCCCCACCAAGAAAACATCTCATGGGAACACCTTGGTATCTCAAGGCAGGAATGGTTTTAACTGGTCCCTTGGGGGTAACCTTTGGTACAATGAGAAATGCCCAGATGATAGAAGAACTGGGGGACGTTTTTGATAATATAACTGATTATTTATTTGATGCAATCAATATAGAATCTGCCTACATGAAACAACTGATAATGATAACCAATCAACATTCTATGGTGCTGGACTATCTTACTGCCTCACAAGGAGGTTTCTGTCAGGTAGTGGGACCAGCATGTTGCCATTTTATAAATCCCACTGGTTTAATGCAAGTTACACATGACATAGAACAGGCACAGCGGATCAAGGAAGGTGTGCGGAAGGCAAATGCCTTAGATAATCTACCACTACCCGAGTGGCTCGCTTGGATGAATCCTTTAAATTTATTCAGGGGAATTGGAGGATGGATAAGTGGGGTCATACACTTCTTGATCCAGGCTGTGTTTATAATAGTAGTAGTTGCAATAATTGTAAAACTTTTTGTAATAATGATAAAGAAAATTCTTGCTTCTAATTGTAAATGTTTTCCAGGTAAATCCCAACATAAAATTGATACAGACACTGAAGTAAAACAAACCCAAGTCCTGACTACAATAATAACCACAGCACAGCGAGAATGCATCTTCTGCAACAAGCTGACTGCAGCAGACTTATCGGACTGTATGTTCTGCGCAAAACCATTGGTCTGAAAAACAAATCCTACCAGCAGAGGATGGAACTTGACAGATGCTGAACTCTCTGCTATTATTTACTCAAGATACTAAGCATATAACCTATAGTTTTATATACACAGTAATCTATTATATTAAGGTAGACATATACCCCACAACCCCTATATACATATAACAACTATATTCAGAAAATGGCAGGGAAAGTAAGGGACAGTGGGTCTGATAACAAATTAATTTGAACGGATGCGCAGCAGGACTGGCATCCCGCTACATACGGAGGATAAGCCCCGTGATGTCGTGAAGTAGGGTTAATTTGCAGGCCTGGAACTTAGGTAGGGACACGAGGGACAGACATTATGACAAGATGATAAAAAGAGGGGAATTGTTAAAATAATGGTTCAGCTTCAAATCATTGCCTTTAAGAAGACTTGTTTTTCAGATAATCCTTATGTAGCAATACTTATGTTTGTTCTGCTTTCTTGTAGTGTTCTCATGACCTTTATAAGAATTGGCTCATTAGTTTATAATTATCATACTTGTCCTATGTCTGTACACAAAATAAAGTCCCAATATATCACCACCAGGAAACTCCCTAAGTTCACCATGACCTGGACTGTATTCAGGATTATCAGTGAGAAAGGATGTTGGAAGTATAATACATTTTGAATATCCTGCAGATGTATTGACAAGCAGCTGTTATTTAATATTTTACGCCAAGGACAACATATTATTTACATAATCTCATACGCATGTACCGAAGCACAACCCACGTTGATTGGGGTATATAATTACATTACATCTTAAAATAAACTAGATCTTTTCTCTTGAGACAGTCTGTAGTGAGTGTCTTATTTGAAGCGTCATTCCTATAGGATATCTATATAGGTAATCTCTTTTGTCTACCTGAGAAGAAGTGAGATCCCCTCCCATCTTTAACAATGTTTTTCAATGGCAAAAATCAATGAATATTGTAAATGCACAAACAGTAATTTCTCCGCATTGCAAGGTGCAATTCTGACATTTTTTGCTTTTTCCTGCTCCTCTTAGCATGATAAAGAAGATTCAAAGAGAGTGAGATGCCAGCTCCTTTCATTCAGTCAGTAGCTTCAAACATTTCTGGACGTTTTTCAATGGCAAAAATCAATGAATATTGTAAATGCACAAACAGTAATTTCTCCGCATTGCAAGGTGCAATTCTGAAATTTTTTGCTTTTTCCTGCTCCTCTTAGCATGATAAAGAAGATTCAAAGAGAGTGAGATGCCAGCTCTTTTCATTCAGTCAGTAGCTTCAAACATTTCTGGTATATGAATAACATGATGTTTTTCAATGGCAAAAATCAATGAATATTGTAAATGCACAAACAGTAATTTCTCCGCATTGCAAGGTGCAATTCTGAAATTTTTTGCTTTTTCCTGCTCCTCTTAGCATGATAAAGAAGATTCAAAGAGAGTGAGATGCCAGCTCCTTTCATTCAGTCAGTAGCTTCAAACATTTCTGGACGTTTTTCAATGGTAAAAATCAATGAATATTGTAAATGCACAAACAGTAATTTCTCCACATTGCAAGGTGCAATTCTGAAATGTTTTGCTTTTTCCTGCTCCTCTTAGCATGATAAAGAAGATTCAAAGAGAGTGAGATGCCAGCTCCTTTCATTCAGTCAGTAGCTTCAAACATTTCTGGTATATGAATAACATGATGTTTTTCAATGGCAAAAATCAATGAATATTGTAAATGCACAAACAGTAATTTCTCCACATTGCAAGGTGCAATTCTGAAATGTTTTGCTTTTTCCTGCTCCTCTTAGCATGATAAAGAAGATTCAAAGAGAGTGAGATGCCAGCTCCTTTCATTCAGTCAGTAGCTTCAAACATTTCTGGACGTTTTTCAATGGCAAAAATCAATGAATATTGTAAATGCACAAACAGTAATTTCTCCACATTGCAAGGTGCAATTCTGAAATTTTTTGCTTTTTCCTGCTCCTCTTAGCATGATAAAGACGATTCAAAGAGAGTGAGATGCCAGCTCTTTTCATTCAGTCAGTAGCTTCAAACATTTCTGGTATATGAATAACATGATGTTTTTCAATGGCAAAAATCAATGAATATTGTAAATGCACAAACAGTAGTTTCTCCGCATTGCAAGGTGCAATTCTGAAATTTTTTGCTTTTTCCTGCTCCTCTTAGCATGATAAAGAAGATTCAAAGAGAGTGAGATGCCAGCTCCTTTCATTCAGTCAGTAGCTTCAAACATTTCTGGACTTTTTTCAATGGCAAAAATCAATGAATATTGTAAATGCACAAACAGTAATTTCTCCACATTGCAATGTGCAATTCGGAAATTTTTTGCTTTTTCCTGCTCCTCTTAGCATGATAAAGAAGATTCAAAGAGAGTGAGATGCCAGCTCCTTTCATTCAGTCAGTAGCTTCAAACATTTCTGGACGTTTTTCAATGGCAAAAATCAATGAATATTGTAAATGCACAAACAGTAATTTCTCCACATTGCAATGTGCAATTCTGAAATTTTTTGCTTTTTCCTGCTCCTCTTAGCATGATAAAGAAGATTCAAAGAGAGTGAGATGCCAGCTCTTTTCATTCAGTCAGTAGCTTCAAACATTTCTGGTATATGAATAACATGATGTTTTTCAATGGCAAAAATCAATGAATATTGTAAATGCACAAACAGTAATTTCTCCGCATTGCAAGGTGCAATTCTGAAATTTTTTGCTTTTTCCTGCTCCTCTTAGCATGATAAAGAAGATTCAAAGAGAGTGAGATGCCAGCTCCTTTCATTCAGTCAGTAGCTTCAAACATTTCTGGACGTTTTTCAATGGCAAAAATCAATGAATATTGTAAATGCACAAACAGTAATTTCTCCGCATTGCAAGGTGCAATTCTGAAATTTTTTGCTTTTTCCTGCTCCTCTTAGCATGATAAAGAAGATTCAAAGAGAGTGAGATGCCAGCTCCTTTCATTCAGTCAGTAGCTTCAAACATTTCTGGACGTTTTTCAATGGCAAAAATCAATGAATATTGTAAATGCACAAACAGTAATTTCTCCACATTGCAAGGTGCAATTCTGAAATTTTTTGCTTTTTCCTGCTCCTCTTAGCATGATAAAGAAGATTCAAAGAGAGTGAGATGCCAGCTCTTTTCATTCAGTCAGTAGCTTCAAACATTTCTGGTATATGAATAACATGATGTTTTTCAATGGCAAAAATCAATGAATATTGTAAATGCACAAACAGTAATTTCTCCGCATTGCAAGGTGCAATTCTGAAATTTTTTGCTTTTTCCTGCTCCTCTTAGCATGATAAAGAAGATTCAAAGAGAGTGAGATGCCAGCTCCTTTCATTCAGTCAGTAGCTTCAAACATTTCTGGACGTTTTTCAATGGCAAAAATCAATGAATATTGTAAATGCACAAACAGTAATTTCTCCACATTGCAAGGTGCAATTCTGAAATGTTTTGCTTTTTCCTGCTCCTCTTAGCATGATAAAGAAGATTCAAAGAGAGTGAGATGCCAGCTCTTTTCATTCAGTCAGTAGCTTCAAACATTTCTGGTATATGAATAACATGATGTTTTTCAATGGCAAAAATCAATGAATATTGTAAATGCACAAACAGTAATTTCTCCACATTGCAAGGTGCAATTCTGAAATTTTTTGCTTTTTCCTGCTCCTCTTAGCATGATAAAGAAGATTCAAAGAGAGTGAGATGCCAGCTCCTTTCATTCAGTCAGTAGCTTCAAACATTTCTGGACGTTTTTCAATGGCAAAAATCAATGAATATTGTAAATGCACAAACAGTAATTTCTCCACATTGCAAGGTGCAATTCTGAAATTTTTTGCTTTTTCCTGCTCCTCTTAGCATGATAAAGACGATTCAAAGAGAGTGAGATGCCAGCTCTTTTCATTCAGTCAGTAGCTTCAAACATTTCTGGTATATGAATAACATGATGTTTTTCAATGGCAAAAATCAATGAATATTGTAAATGCACAAACAGTAGTTTCTCCGCATTGCAAGGTGCAATTCTGAAATTTTTTGCTTTTTCCTGCTCCTCTTAGCATGATAAAGAAGATTCAAAGAGAGTGAGATGCCAGCTCCTTTCATTCAGTCAGTAGCTTCAAACATTTCTGGACTTTTTTCAATGGCAAAAATCAATGAATATTGTAAATGCACAAACAGTAATTTCTCCACATTGCAAGGTGCAATTCGGAAATTTTTTGCTTTTTCCTGCTCTTCTTAGCATGATAAGGAAGATTCAAAGAGAGTGAGATGCCAGCTCTTTTCATTCAGTCAGTAGCTTCAAACATTTCTGGTATATGAATAACATGATGTTTTTCAATGGCAAAAATCAATGAATATTGTAAATGCACAAACAGTAATTTCTCCGCATTGCAAGATGCAATTCTGAAATTTTTTGCTTTTTCCTGCTCCTCTTAGCATGATGAAGAAGATTCAAAGAGAGTGAGATGCGAGCTCCTTTCATTCAGTCAGTAGCTTCAAACATTTCTGGACGTTTTTCAATGGCAAAAATCAATGAATATTGTAAATGCACAAACAGTAATTTCTCCACATTGCAAGGTGCAATTCTGAAATTTTTTGCTTTTTCCTGCTCCTCTTAGCATGATAAAGAAGATTCAAAGAGAGTGAGATGCCAGCTCTTTTCATTCAGTCAGTAGCTTCAAACATTTCTGGTATATGAATAACATGATGTTTTTCAATGGCAAAAATCAATGAATATTGTAAATGCACAAACAGTAATTTCTCCGCATTGCAAGGTGCAATTCTGACATTTTTTGCTTTTTCCTGCTCCTCTTAGCATGATAAAGAAGATTCAAAGAGAGTGAGATGCCAGCTCCTTTCATTCAGTCAGTAGCTTCAAACATTTCTGGACGTTTTTCAATGGCAAAAATCAATGAATATTGTAAATGCACAAACAGTAATTTCTCCACATTGCAAGGTGCAATTCTGAAATTTTTTGCTTTTTCCTGCTCCTCTTAGCATGATAAAGAAGATTCAAAGAGAGTGAGATGCCAGCTCCTTTCATTCAGTCAGTAGCTTCAAACATTTCTGGATGTTTTTCAATGGCAAAAATCAATGAATATTGTAAATGCACAAACAGTAATTTCTCCACATTGCAAGGTGCAATTCTGAAATTTTTTGCTTTTTCCTGCTCCTCTTAGCATGATAAAGAAGATTCAAAGAGAGTGAGATGCCAGCTCTTTTCATTCAGTCAGTAGCTTCAAACATTTCTGGTATATGAATAACATGATATTTTTCAATGGCAAAAATCAATGAATATTGTAAATGCACAAACAGTAATTTCTCCGCATTGCAAGGTACAATTCTGAAATTTTTTGCTTTTTCCTGCTCCTCTTGGCATGATAAAGAAGATTCAAAGAGAGTGAGATGCCAGCTCCTTTCATTCAGTCAGTAGCTTCAAACATTTCTGGACGTTTTTCAATGGCAAAAATAAATGAATATTGTAAATGCACAAACAGTAATTTCTCCACATTGCAAAGTGCAATTCTGAAATTTTTTGCTTTTTCCTGCTCCTCTTAGCATGATAAAGAAGATTCAAAGAGAGTGAGATGCCAGCTCTTTTCATTCAGTCAGTAGCTTCAAACATTTCTGGTATATGAATAGCATGATGTTTTTCAATAGCAAAAATCAATGAATATTGTAAATGAACAAAAAGTAATTTCTCCGCATTGCAAGGTGCAAGTCTGAAATTTTTTGCTTTTTCCTGCTCCTCTTAGCATGATAAAGAAGATTCAAAGAGAGTGAGATGCCAGCTCCTTTCATTCAGTCAGTAGCTTCAAACATTTCTGGACGTTTTTCAATGGCAAAAATCAATGAATATTGTAAATGCACAAACAGTAATTTCTCCACATTGCAAGGTGCAATTCTGAAATTTTTTGCTTTTTCCTGCTCCTCTTAGCATGATAAAGACGATTCAAAGAGAGTGAGATGCCAGCTCTTTTCATTCAGTCAGTAGCTTCAAACATTTCTGGTATATGAATAACATGATGTTTTTCAATGGCAAAAATCAATGAATATTGTAAATGCACAAACAGTAATTTCTCCGCATTGCAAGGTGCAATTCTGACATTTTTTGCTTTTTCCTGCTCCTCTTAGCATGATAAAGAAGATTCAAAGAGAGTGAGATGCCAGCTCCTTTCATTCAGTCAGTAGCTTCAAACATTTCTGGACGTTTTTCAATGGCAAAAATCAATGAATATTGTAAATGCACAAACAGTAATTTCTCCACATTGCAAGGTGCAATTCTGAAATTTTTTGCTTTTTCCTGCTCCTCTTAGCATGATAAAGAAGATTCAAAGAGAGTGAGATGCCAGCTCCTTTCATTCAGTCAGTAGCTTCAAACATTTCTGGATGTTTTTCAATGGCAAAAATCAATGAATATTGTAAATGCACAAACAGTAATTTCTCCACATTGCAAGGTGCAATTCTGAAATTTTTTGCTTTTTCCTGCTCCTCTTAGCATGATAAAGAAGATTCAAAGAGAGTGAGATGCCAGCTCTTTTCATTCAGTCAGTAGCTTCAAACATTTCTGGTATATGAATAACATGATATTTTTCAATGGCAAAAATCAATGAATATTGTAAATGCACAAACAGTAATTTCTCCGCATTGCAAGGTACAATTCTGAAATTTTTTGCTTTTTCCTGCTCCTCTTGGCATGATAAAGAAGATTCAAAGAGAGTGAGATGCCAGCTCCTTTCATTCAGTCAGTAGCTTCAAACATTTCTGGACGTTTTTCAATGGCAAAAATAAATGAATATTGTAAATGCACAAACAGTAATTTCTCCACATTGCAAGGTGCAATTCTGAAATTTTTTGCTTTTTCCTGCTCCTCTTAGCATGATAAAGAAGATTCAAAGAGAGTGAGATGCCAGCTCTTTTCATTCAGTCAGTAGCTTCAAACATTTCTGGTATATGAATAGCATGATGTTTTTCAATAGCAAAAATCAATGAATATTGTAAATGAACAAAAAGTAATTTCTCCGCATTGCAAGGTGCAAGTCTGAAATTTTTTGCTTTTTCCTGCTCCTCTTAGCATGATAAAGAAGATTCAAAGAGAGTGAGATGCCAGCTCCTTTCATTCAGTCAGTAGCTTCAAACATTTCTGGACGTTTTTCAATGGCAAAAATCAATGAATATTGTAAATGCACAAACAGTAATTTCTCCACATTGCAAGGTGCAATTCTGAAATTTTTTGCTTTTTCCTGCTCCTCTTAGCATGATAAAGACGATTCAAAGAGAGTGAGATGCCAGCTCTTTTCATTCAGTCAGTAGCTTCAAACATTTCTGGTATATGAATAACATGATGTTTTTCAATGGCAAAAATCAATGAATATTGTAAATGCACAAACAGTAGTTTCTCCGCATTGCAAGGTGCAATTCTGAAATTTTTTGCTTTTTCCTGCTCCTCTTAGCATGATAAAGAAGATTCAAAGAGAGTGAGATGCCAGCTCCTTTCATTCAGTCAGTAGCTTCAAACATTTCTGGACTTTTTTCAATGGCAAAAATCAATGAATATTGTAAATGCACAAACAGTAATTTCTCCACATTGCAATGTGCAATTCGGAAATTTTTTGCTTTTTCCTGCTCCTCTTAGCATGATAAAGAAGATTCAAAGAGAGTGAGATGCCAGCTCCTTTCATTCAGTCAGTAGCTTCAAACATTTCTGGACGTTTTTCAATGGCAAAAATCAATGAATATTGTAAATGCACAAACAGTAATTTCTCCACATTGCAATGTGCAATTCTGAAATTTTTTGCTTTTTCCTGCTCCTCTTAGCATGATAAAGAAGATTCAAAGAGAGTGAGATGCCAGCTCTTTTCATTCAGTCAGTAGCTTCAAACATTTCTGGTATATGAATAACATGATGTTTTTCAATGGCAAAAATCAATGAATATTGTAAATGCACAAACAGTAATTTCTCCGCATTGCAAGGTGCAATTCTGAAATTTTTTGCTTTTTCCTGCTCCTCTTAGCATGATAAAGAAGATTCAAAGAGAGTGAGATGCCAGCTCCTTTCATTCAGTCAGTAGCTTCAAACATTTCTGGACGTTTTTCAATGGCAAAAATCAATGAATATTGTAAATGCACAAACAGTAATTTCTCCGCATTGCAAGGTGCAATTCTGAAATTTTTTGCTTTTTCCTGCTCCTCTTAGCATGATAAAGAAGATTCAAAGAGAGTGAGATGCCAGCTCCTTTCATTCAGTCAGTAGCTTCAAACATTTCTGGACGTTTTTCAATGGCAAAAATCAATGAATATTGTAAATGCACAAACAGTAATTTCTCCACATTGCAAGGTGCAATTCTGAAATTTTTTGCTTTTTCCTGCTCCTCTTAGCATGATAAAGAAGATTCAAAGAGAGTGAGATGCCAGCTCTTTTCATTCAGTCAGTAGCTTCAAACATTTCTGGTATATGAATAACATGATGTTTTTCAATGGCAAAAATCAATGAATATTGTAAATGCACAAACAGTAGTTTCTCCGCATTGCAAGGTGCAATTCTGAAATTTTTTGCTTTTTCCTGCTCCTCTTAGCATGATAAAGAAGATTCAAAGAGAGTGAGATGCCAGCTCCTTTCATTCAGTCAGTAGCTTCAAACATTTCTGGACTTTTTTCAATGGCAAAAATCAATGAATATTGTAAATGCACAAACAGTAATTTCTCCACATTGCAATGTGCAATTCGGAAATTTTTTGCTTTTTCCTGCTCCTCTTAGCATGATAAAGAAGATTCAAAGAGAGTGAGATGCCAGCTCCTTTCATTCAGTCAGTAGCTTCAAACATTTCTGGACGTTTTTCAATGGCAAAAATCAATGAATATTGTAAATGCACAAACAGTAATTTCTCCACATTGCAATGTGCAATTCTGAAATTTTTTGCTTTTTCCTGCTCCTCTTAGCATGATAAAGAAGATTCAAAGAGAGTGAGATGCCAGCTCTTTTCATTCAGTCAGTAGCTTCAAACATTTCTGGTATATGAATAACATGATGTTTTTCAATGGCAAAAATCAATGAATATTGTAAATGCACAAACAGTAATTTCTCCGCATTGCAAGGTGCAATTCTGAAATTTTTTGCTTTTTCCTGCTCCTCTTAGCATGATAAAGAAGATTCAAAGAGAGTGAGATGCCAGCTCCTTTCATTCAGTCAGTAGCTTCAAACATTTCTGGACGTTTTTCAATGGCAAAAATCAATGAATATTGTAAATGCACAAACAGTAATTTCTCCGCATTGCAAGGTGCAATTCTGAAATTTTTTGCTTTTTCCTGCTCCTCTTAGCATGATAAAGAAGATTCAAAGAGAGTGAGATGCCAGCTCCTTTCATTCAGTCAGTAGCTTCAAACATTTCTGGACGTTTTTCAATGGCAAAAATCAATGAATATTGTAAATGCACAAACAGTAATTTCTCCACATTGCAAGGTGCAATTCTGAAATTTTTTGCTTTTTCCTGCTCCTCTTAGCATGATAAAGAAGATTCAAAGAGAGTGAGATGCCAGCTCTTTTCATTCAGTCAGTAGCTTCAAACATTTCTGGTATATGAATAACATGATGTTTTTCAATGGCAAAAATCAATGAATATTGTAAATGCACAAACAGTAATTTCTCCGCATTGCAAGGTGCAATTCTGAAATTTTTTGCTTTTTCCTGCTCCTCTTAGCATGATAAAGAAGATTCAAAGAGAGTGAGATGCCAGCTCCTTTCATTCAGTCAGTAGCTTCAAACATTTCTGGACGTTTTTCAATGGCAAAAATCAATGAATATTGTAAATGCACAAACAGTAATTTCTCCACATTGCAAGGTGCAATTCTGAAATGTTTTGCTTTTTCCTGCTCCTCTTAGCATGATAAAGAAGATTCAAAGAGAGTGAGATGCCAGCTCTTTTCATTCAGTCAGTAGCTTCAAACATTTCTGGTATATGAATAACATGATGTTTTTCAATGGCAAAAATCAATGAATATTGTAAATGCACAAACAGTAATTTCTCCACATTGCAAGGTGCAATTCTGAAATTTTTTGCTTTTTCCTGCTCCTCTTAGCATGATAAAGAAGATTCAAAGAGAGTGAGATGCCAGCTCCTTTCATTCAGTCAGTAGCTTCAAACATTTCTGGACGTTTTTCAATGGCAAAAATCAATGAATATTGTAAATGCACAAACAGTAATTTCTCCACATTGCAAGGTGCAATTCTGAAATTTTTTGCTTTTTCCTGCTCCTCTTAGCATGATAAAGACGATTCAAAGAGAGTGAGATGCCAGCTCTTTTCATTCAGTCAGTAGCTTCAAACATTTCTGGTATATGAATAACATGATGTTTTTCAATGGCAAAAATCAATGAATATTGTAAATGCACAAACAGTAGTTTCTCCGCATTGCAAGGTGCAATTCTGAAATTTTTTGCTTTTTCCTGCTCCTCTTAGCATGATAAAGAAGATTCAAAGAGAGTGAGATGCCAGCTCCTTTCATTCAGTCAGTAGCTTCAAACATTTCTGGACGTTTTTCAATGGCAAAAATCAATGAATATTGTAAATGCACAAACAGTAATTTCTCCACATTGCAATGTGCAATTCTGAAATTTTTTGCTTTTTCCTGCTCCTCTTAGCATGATAAAGAAGATTCAAAGAGAGTGAGATGCCAGCTCTTTTCATTCAGTCAGTAGCTTCAAACATTTCTGGTATATGAATAACATGATGTTTTTCAATGGCAAAAATCAATGAATATTGTAAATGCACAAACAGTAATTTCTCCGCATTGCAAGGTGCAATTCTGAAATTTTTTGCTTTTTCCTGCTCCTCTTAGCATGATAAAGAAGATTCAAAGAGAGTGAGATGCCAGCTCCTTTCATTCAGTCAGTAGCTTCAAACATTTCTGGACGTTTTTCAATGGCAAAAATCAATGAATATTGTAAATGCACAAACAGTAATTTCTCCGCATTGCAAGGTGCAATTCTGAAATTTTTTGCTTTTTCCTGCTCCTCTTAGCATGATAAAGAAGATTCAAAGAGAGTGAGATGCCAGCTCCTTTCATTCAGTCAGTAGCTTCAAACATTTCTGGACGTTTTTCAATGGCAAAAATCAATGAATATTGTAAATGCACAAACAGTAATTTCTCCACATTGCAAGGTGCAATTCTGAAATTTTTTGCTTTTTCCTGCTCCTCTTAGCATGATAAAGAAGATTCAAAGAGAGTGAGATGCCCGCTCTTTTCATTCAGTCAGTAGCTTCAAACATTTCTGGTATATGAATAACATGATGTTTTTCAATGGCAAAAATCAATGAATATTGTAAATGCACAAACAGTAGTTTCTCCGCATTGCAAGGTGCAATTCTGAAATTTTTTGCTTTTTCCTGCTCCTCTTAGCATGATAAAGAAGATTCAAAGAGAGTGAGATGCCAGCTCCTTTCATTCAGTCAGTAGCTTCAAACATTTCTGGACTTTTTTCAATGGCAAAAATCAATGAATATTGTAAATGCACAAACAGTAATTTCTCCACATTGCAATGTGCAATTCGGAAATTTTTTGCTTTTTCCTGCTCCTCTTAGCATGATAAAGAAGATTCAAAGAGAGTGAGATGCCAGCTCCTTTCATTCAGTCAGTAGCTTCAAACATTTCTGGACGTTTTTCAATGGCAAAAATCAATGAATATTGTAAATGCACAAACAGTAATTTCTCCACATTGCAATGTGCAATTCTGAAATTTTTTGCTTTTTCCTGCTCCTCTTAGCATGATAAAGAAGATTCAAAGAGAGTGAGATGCCAGCTCTTTTCATTCAGTCAGTAGCTTCAAACATTTCTGGTATATGAATAACATGATGTTTTTCAATGGCAAAAATCAATGAATATTGTAAATGCACAAACAGTAATTTCTCCGCATTGCAAGGTGCAATTCTGAAATTTTTTGCTTTTTCCTGCTCCTCTTAGCATGATAAAGAAGATTCAAAGAGAGTGAGATGCCAGCTCCTTTCATTCAGTCAGTAGCTTCAAACATTTCTGGACGTTTTTCAATGGCAAAAATCAATGAATATTGTAAATGCACAAACAGTAATTTCTCCGCATTGCAAGGTGCAATTCTGAAATTTTTTGCTTTTTCCTGCTCCTCTTAGCATGATAAAGAAGATTCAAAGAGAGTGAGATGCCAGCTCCTTTCATTCAGTCAGTAGCTTCAAACATTTCTGGACGTTTTTCAATGGCAAAAATCAATGAATATTGTAAATGCACAAACAGTAATTTCTCCACATTGCAAGGTGCAATTCTGAAATTTTTTGCTTTTTCCTGCTCCTCTTAGCATGATAAAGAAGATTCAAAGAGAGTGAGATGCCAGCTCTTTTCATTCAGTCAGTAGCTTCAAACATTTCTGGTATATGAATAACATGATGTTTTTCAATGGCAAAAATCAATGAATATTGTAAATGCACAAACAGTAGTTTCTCCGCATTGCAAGGTGCAATTCTGAAATTTTTTGCTTTTTCCTGCTCCTCTTAGCATGATAAAGAAGATTCAAAGAGAGTGAGATGCCAGCTCCTTTCATTCAGTCAGTAGCTTCAAACATTTCTGGACGTTTTTCAATGGCAAAAATCAATGAATATTGTAAATGCACAAACAGTAATTTCTCCGCATTGCAAGGTGCAATTCTGAAATTTTTTGCTTTTTCCTGCTCCTCTTAGCATGATAAAGAAGATTCAAAGAGAGTGAGATGCCAGCTCCTTTCATTCAGTCAGTAGCTTCAAACATTTCTGGACGTTTTTCAATGGCAAAAATCAATGAATATTGTAAATGCACAAACAGTAATTTCTCCACATTGCAAGGTGCAATTCTGAAATTTTTTGCTTTTTCCTGCTCCTCTTAGCATGATAAAGAAGATTCAAAGAGAGTGAGATGCCAGCTCTTTTCATTCAGTCAGTAGCTTCAAACATTTCTGGTATATGAATAACATGATGTTTTTCAATGGCAAAAATCAATGAATATTGTAAATGCACAAACAGTAGTTTCTCCGCATTGCAAGGTGCAATTCTGAAATTTTTTGCTTTTTCCTGCTCCTCTTAGCATGATAAAGAAGATTCAAAGAGAGTGAGATGCCAGCTCCTTTCATTCAGTCAGTAGCTTCAAACATTTCTGGACTTTTTTCAATGGCAAAAATCAATGAATATTGTAAATGCACAAACAGTAATTTCTCCACATTGCAATGTGCAATTCGGAAATTTTTTGCTTTTTCCTGCTCCTCTTAGCATGATAAAGAAGATTCAAAGAGAGTGAGATGCCAGCTCCTTTCATTCAGTCAGTAGCTTCAAACATTTCTGGACGTTTTTCAATGGCAAAAATCAATGAATATTGTAAATGCACAAACAGTAATTTCTCCACATTGCAATGTGCAATTCTGAAATTTTTTGCTTTTTCCTGCTCCTCTTAGCATGATAAAGAAGATTCAAAGAGAGTGAGATGCCAGCTCTTTTCATTCAGTCAGTAGCTTCAAACATTTCTGGTATATGAATAACATGATGTTTTTCAATGGCAAAAATCAATGAATATTGTAAATGCACAAACAGTAATTTCTCCGCATTGCAAGGTGCAATTCTGAAATTTTTTGCTTTTTCCTGCTCCTCTTAGCATGATAAAGAAGATTCAAAGAGAGTGAGATGCCAGCTCCTTTCATTCAGTCAGTAGCTTCAAACATTTCTGGACGTTTTTCAATGGCAAAAATCAATGAATATTGTAAATGCACAAACAGTAATTTCTCCGCATTGCAAGGTGCAATTCTGAAATTTTTTGCTTTTTCCTGCTCCTCTTAGCATGATAAAGAAGATTCAAAGAGAGTGAGATGCCAGCTCCTTTCATTCAGTCAGTAGCTTCAAACATTTCTGGTATATGAATAACATGATGTTTTTCAATGGCAAAAATCAATGAATATTGTAAATGCACAAACAGTAATTTCTCCGCATTGCAAGGTGCAATTCTGAAATTTTTTGCTTTTTCCTGCTCCTCTTAGCATGATAAAGAAGATTCAAAGAGAGTGAGATGCCAGCTCCTTTCATTCAGTCAGTAGCTTCAAACATTTCTGGACGTTTTTCAATGGCAAAAATCAATGAATATTGTAAATGCACAAACAGTAATTTCTCCACATTGCAAGGTGCAATTCTGAAATGTTTTGCTTTTTCCTGCTCCTCTTAGCATGATAAAGAAGATTCAAAGAGAGTGAGATGCCAGCTCTTTTCATTCAGTCAGTAGCTTCAAACATTTCTGGTATATGAATAACATGAAGTTTTTCAATGGCAAAAATCAATGAATATTGTAAATGCACAAACAGTAATTTCTCCACATTGCAAGGTGCAATTCTGAAATTTTTTGCTTTTTCCTGCTCCTCTTAGCATGATAAAGAAGATTCAAAGAGAGTGAGATGCCAGCTCCTTTCATTCAGTCAGTAGCTTCAAACATTTCTGGACGTTTTTCAATGGCAAAAATCAATGAATATTGTAAATGCACAAACAGTAATTTCTCCACATTGCAAGGTGCAATTCTGAAATTTTTTGCTTTTTCCTGCTCCTCTTAGCATGATAAAGACGATTCAAAGAGAGTGAGATGCCAGCTCTTTTCATTCAGTCAGTAGCTTCAAACATTTCTGGTATATGAATAACATGATGTTTTTCAATGGCAAAAATCAATGAATATTGTAAATGCACAAACAGTAGTTTCTCCGCATTGCAAGGTGCAATTCTGAAATTTTTTGCTTTTTCCTGCTCCTCTTAGCATGATAAAGAAGATTCAAAGAGAGTGAGATGCCAGCTCCTTTCATTCAGTCAGTAGCTTCAAACATTTCTGGACATTTTTCAATGGCAAAAATCAATGAATATTGTAAATGCACAAACAGTAATTTCTCCACATTGCAATGTGCAATTCTGAAATTTTTTGCTTTTTCCTGCTCCTCTTAGCATGATAAAGAAGATTCAAAGAGAGTGAGATGCCAGCTCTTTTCATTCAGTCAGTAGCTTCAAACATTTCTGGTATATGAATAACATGATGTTTTTCAATGGCAAAAATCAATGAATATTGTAAATGCACAAACAGTAATTTCTCCGCATTGCAAGGTGCAATTCTGAAATTTTTTGCTTTTTCCTGCTCCTCTTAGCATGATAAAGAAGATTCAAAGAGAGTGAGATGCCAGCTCCTTTCATTCAGTCAGTAGCTTCAAACATTTCTGGACGTTTTTCAATGGCAAAAATCAATGAATATTGTAAATGCACAAACAGTAATTTCTCCGCATTGCAAGGTGCAATTCTGAAATTTTTTGCTTTTTCCTGCTCCTCTTAGCATGATAAAGAAGATTCAAAGAGAGTGAGATGCCAGCTCCTTTCATTCAGTCAGTAGCTTCAAACATTTCTGGACGTTTTTCAATGGCAAAAATCAATGAATATTGTAAATGCACAAACAGTAATTTCTCCACATTGCAAGGTGCAATTCTGAAATTTTTTGCTTTTTCCTGCTCCTCTTAGCATGATAAAGAAGATTCAAAGAGAGTGAGATGCCAGCTCTTTTCATTCAGTCAGTAGCTTCAAACATTTCTGGTATATGAATAACATGATGTTTTTCAATGGCAAAAATCAATGAATATTGTAAATGCACAAACAGTAGTTTCTCCGCATTGCAAGGTGCAATTCTGAAATTTTTTGCTTTTTCCTGCTCCTCTTAGCATGATAAAGAAGATTCAAAGAGAGTGAGATGCCAGCTCCTTTCATTCAGTCAGTAGCTTCAAACATTTCTGGACTTTTTTCAATGGCAAAAATCAATGAATATTGTAAATGCACAAACAGTAATTTCTCCACATTGCAATGTGCAATTCGGAAATTTTTTGCTTTTTCCTGCTCCTCTTAGCATGATAAAGAAGATTCAAAGAGAGTGAGATGCCAGCTCCTTTCATTCAGTCAGTAGCTTCAAACATTTCTGGACGTTTTTCAATGGCAAAAATCAATGAATATTGTAAATGCACAAACAGTAATTTCTCCACATTGCAATGTGCAATTCTGAAATTTTTTGCTTTTTCCTGCTCCTCTTAGCATGATAAAGAAGATTCAAAGAGAGTGAGATGCCAGCTCTTTTCATTCAGTCAGTAGCTTCAAACATTTCTGGTATATGAATAACATGATGTTTTTCAATGGCAAAAATCAATGAATATTGTAAATGCACAAACAGTAATTTCTCCGCATTGCAAGGTGCAATTCTGAAATTTTTTGCTTTTTCCTGCTCCTCTTAGCATGATAAAGAAGATTCAAAGAGAGTGAGATGCCAGCTCCTTTCATTCAGTCAGTAGCTTCAAACATTTCTGGACGTTTTTCAATGGCAAAAATCAATGAATATTGTAAATGCACAAACAGTAATTTCTCCGCATTGCAAGGTGCAATTCTGAAATTTTTTGCTTTTTCCTGCTCCTCTTAGCATGATAAAGAAGATTCAAAGAGAGTGAGATGCCAGCTCCTTTCATTCAGTCAGTAGCTTCAAACATTTCTGGACGTTTTTCAATGGCAAAAATCAATGAATATTGTAAATGCACAAACAGTAATTTCTCCACATTGCAAGGTGCAATTCTGAAATTTTTTGCTTTTTCCTGCTCCTCTTAGCATGATAAAGAAGATTCAAAGAGAGTGAGATGCCAGCTCTTTTCATTCAGTCAGTAGCTTCAAACATTTCTGGTATATGAATAACATGATGTTTTTCAATGGCAAAAATCAATGAATATTGTAAATGCACAAACAGTAGTTTCTCCGCATTGCAAGGTGCAATTCTGAAATTTTTTGCTTTTTCCTGCTCCTCTTAGCATGATAAAGAAGATTCAAAGAGAGTGAGATGCCAGCTCCTTTCATTCAGTCAGTAGCTTCAAACATTTCTGGACTTTTTTCAATGGCAAAAATCAATGAATATTGTAAATGCACAAACAGTAATTTCTCCACATTGCAATGTGCAATTCGGAAATTTTTTGCTTTTTCCTGCTCCTCTTAGCATGATAAAGAAGATTCAAAGAGAGTGAGATGCCAGCTCCTTTCATTCAGTCAGTAGCTTCAAACATTTCTGGACGTTTTTCAATGGCAAAAATCAATGAATATTGTAAATGCACAAACAGTAATTTCTCCACATTGCAATGTGCAATTCTGAAATTTTTTGCTTTTTCCTGCTCCTCTTAGCATGATAAAGAAGATTCAAAGAGAGTGAGATGCCAGCTCTTTTCATTCAGTCAGTAGCTTCAAACATTTCTGGTATATGAATAACATGATGTTTTTCAATGGCAAAAATCAATGAATATTGTAAATGCACAAAGAGTAATTTCTCCGCATTGCAAGGTGCAATTCTGAAATTTTTTGCTTTTTCCTGCTCCTCTTAGCATGATAAAGAAGATTCAAAGAGAGTGAGATGCCAGCTCCTTTCATTCAGTCAGTAGCTTCAAACATTTCTGGACGTTTTTCAATGGCAAAAATCAATGAATATTGTAAATGCACAAACAGTAATTTCTCCGCATTGCAAGGTGCAATTCTGAAATTTTTTGCTTTTTCCTGCTCCTCTTAGCATGATAAAGAAGATTCAAAGAGAGTGAGATGCCAGCTCCTTTCATTCAGTCAGTAGCTTCAAACATTTCTGGACGTTTTTCAATGGCAAAAATCAATGAATATTGTAAATGCACAAACAGTAATTTCTCCACATTGCAAGGTGCAATTCTGAAATTTTTTGCTTTTTCCTGCTCCTCTTAGCATGATAAAGAAGATTCAAAGAGAGTGAGATGCCAGCTCTTTTCATTCAGTCAGTAGCTTCAAACATTTCTGGTATATGAATAACATGATGTTTTTCAATGGCAAAAATCAATGAATATTGTAAATGCACAAACAGTAATTTCTCCGCATTGCAAGGTGCAATTCTGAAATTTTTTGCTTTTTCCTGCTCCTCTTAGCATGATAAAGAAGATTCAAAGAGAGTGAGATGCCAGCTCCTTTCATTCAGTCAGTAGCTTCAAACATTTCTGGACGTTTTTCAATGGCAAAAATCAATGAATATTGTAAATGCACAAACAGTAATTTCTCCACATTGCAAGGTGCAATTCTGAAATGTTTTGCTTTTTCCTGCTCCTCTTAGCATGATAAAGAAGATTCAAAGAGAGTGAGATGCCAGCTCTTTTCATTCAGTCAGTAGCTTCAAACATTTCTGGTATATGAATAACATGATGTTTTTCAATGGCAAAAATCAATGAATATTGTAAATGCACAAACAGTAATTTCTCCACATTGCAAGGTGCAATTCTGAAATTTTTTGCTTTTTCCTGCTCCTCTTAGCATGATAAAGAAGATTCAAAGAGAGTGAGATGCCAGCTCCTTTCATTCAGTCAGTAGCTTCAAACATTTCTGGACGTTTTTCAATGGCAAAAATCAATGAATATTGTAAATGCACAAACAGTAATTTCTCCACATTGCAAGGTGCAATTCTGAAATTTTTTGCTTTTTCCTGCTCCTCTTAGCATGATAAAGACGATTCAAAGAGAGTGAGATGCCAGCTCTTTTCATTCAGTCAGTAGCTTCAAACATTTCTGGTATATGAATAACATGATGTTTTTCAATGGCAAAAATCAATGAATATTGTAAATGCACAAACAGTAGTTTCTCCGCATTGCAAGGTGCAATTCTGAAATTTTTTGCTTTTTCCTGCTCCTCTTAGCATGATAAAGAAGATTCAAAGAGAGTGAGATGCCAGCTCCTTTCATTCAGTCAGTAGCTTCAAACATTTCTGGACGTTTTTCAATGGCAAAAATCAATGAATATTGTAAATGCACAAACAGTAATTTCTCCACATTGCAATGTGCAATTCTGAAATTTTTTGCTTTTTCCTGCTCCTCTTAGCATGATAAAGAAGATTCAAAGAGAGTGAGATGCCAGCTCTTTTCATTCAGTCAGTAGCTTCAAACATTTCTGGTATATGAATAACATGATGTTTTTCAATGGCAAAAATCAATGAATATTGTAAATGCACAAACAGTAATTTCTCCGCATTGCAAGGTGCAATTCTGAAATTTTTTGCTTTTTCCTGCTCCTCTTAGCATGATAAAGAAGATTCAAAGAGAGTGAGATGCCAGCTCCTTTCATTCAGTCAGTAGCTTCAAACATTTCTGGACGTTTTTCAATGGCAAAAATCAATGAATATTGTAAATGCACAAACAGTAATTTCTCCGCATTGCAAGGTGCAATTCTGAAATTTTTTGCTTTTTCCTGCTCCTCTTAGCATGATAAAGAAGATTCAAAGAGAGTGAGATGCCAGCTCCTTTCATTCAGTCAGTAGCTTCAAACATTTCTGGACGTTTTTCAATGGCAAAAATCAATGAATATTGTAAATGCACAAACAGTAATTTCTCCACATTGCAAGGTGCAATTCTGAAATTTTTTGCTTTTTCCTGCTCCTCTTAGCATGATAAAGAAGATTCAAAGAGAGTGAGATGCCAGCTCTTTTCATTCAGTCAGTAGCTTCAAACATTTCTGGTATATGAATAACATGATGTTTTTCAATGGCAAAAATCAATGAATATTGTAAATGCACAAACAGTAGTTTCTCCGCATTGCAAGGTGCAATTCTGAAATTTTTTGCTTTTTCCTGCTCCTCTTAGCATGATAAAGAAGATTCAAAGAGAGTGAGATGCCAGCTCCTTTCATTCAGTCAGTAGCTTCAAACATTTCTGGACTTTTTTCAATGGCAAAAATCAATGAATATTGTAAATGCACAAACAGTAATTTCTCCACATTGCAATGTGCAATTCGGAAATTTTTTGCTTTTTCCTGCTCCTCTTAGCATGATAAAGAAGATTCAAAGAGAGTGAGATGCCAGCTCCTTTCATTCAGTCAGTAGCTTCAAACATTTCTGGACGTTTTTCAATGGCAAAAATCAATGAATATTGTAAATGCACAAACAGTAATTTCTCCACATTGCAATGTGCAATTCTGAAATTTTTTGCTTTTTCCTGCTCCTCTTAGCATGATAAAGAAGATTCAAAGAGAGTGAGATGCCAGCTCTTTTCATTCAGTCAGTAGCTTCAAACATTTCTGGTATATGAATAACATGATGTTTTTCAATGGCAAAAATCAATGAATATTGTAAATGCACAAACAGTAATTTCTCCGCATTGCAAGGTGCAATTCTGAAATTTTTTGCTTTTTCCTGCTCCTCTTAGCATGATAAAGAAGATTCAAAGAGAGTGAGATGCCAGCTCCTTTCATTCAGTCAGTAGCTTCAAACATTTCTGGACGTTTTTCAATGGCAAAAATCAATGAATATTGTAAATGCACAAACAGTAATTTCTCCGCATTGCAAGGTGCAATTCTGAAATTTTTTGCTTTTTCCTGCTCCTCTTAGCATGATAAAGAAGATTCAAAGAGAGTGAGATGCCAGCTCCTTTCATTCAGTCAGTAGCTTCAAACATTTCTGGACGTTTTTCAATGGCAAAAATCAATGAATATTGTAAATGCACAAACAGTAATTTCTCCACATTGCAAGGTGCAATTCTGAAATTTTTTGCTTTTTCCTGCTCCTCTTAGCATGATAAAGAAGATTCAAAGAGAGTGAGATGCCAGCTCTTTTCATTCAGTCAGTAGCTTCAAACATTTCTGGTATATGAATAACATGATGTTTTTCAATGGCAAAAATCAATGAATATTGTAAATGCACAAACAGTAATTTCTCCGCATTGCAAGGTGCAATTCTGAAATTTTTTGCTTTTTCCTGCTCCTCTTAGCATGATAAAGAAGATTCAAAGAGAGTGAGATGCCAGCTCCTTTCATTCAGTCAGTAGCTTCAAACATTTCTGGACGTTTTTCAATGGCAAAAATCAATGAATATTGTAAATGCACAAACAGTAATTTCTCCACATTGCAAGGTGCAATTCTGAAATGTTTTGCTTTTTCCTGCTCCTCTTAGCATGATAAAGAAGATTCAAAGAGAGTGAGATGCCAGCTCTTTTCATTCAGTCAGTAGCTTCAAACATTTCTGGTATATGAATAACATGATGTTTTTCAATGGCAAAAATCAATGAATATTGTAAATGCACAAACAGTAATTTCTCCACATTGCAAGGTGCAATTCTGAAATTTTTTGCTTTTTCCTGCTCCTCTTAGCATGATAAAGAAGATTCAAAGAGAGTGAGATGCCAGCTCCTTTCATTCAGTCAGTAGCTTCAAACATTTCTGGACGTTTTTCAATGGCAAAAATCAATGAATATTGTAAATGCACAAACAGTAATTTCTCCGCATTGCAAGGTGCAATTCTGAAATTTTTTGCTTTTTCCTGCTCCTCTTAGCATGATAAAGAAGATTCAAAGAGAGTGAGATGCCAGCTCCTTTCATTCAGTCAGTAGCTTCAAACATTTCTGGACGTTTTTCAATGGCAAAAATCAATGAATATTGTAAATGCACAAACAGTAATTTCTCCACATTGCAAGGTGCAATTCTGAAATTTTTTGCTTTTTCCTGCTCCTCTTAGCATGATAAAGAAGATTCAAAGAGAGTGAGATGCCAGCTCTTTTCATTCAGTCAGTAGCTTCAAACATTTCTGGTATATGAATAACATGATGTTTTTCAATGGCAAAAATCAATGAATATTGTAAATGCACAAACAGTAGTTTCTCCGCATTGCAAGGTGCAATTCTGAAATTTTTTGCTTTTTCCTGCTCCTCTTAGCATGATAAAGAAGATTCAAAGAGAGTGAGATGCCAGCTCCTTTCATTCAGTCAGTAGCTTCAAACATTTCTGGACTTTTTTCAATGGCAAAAATCAATGAATATTGTAAATGCACAAACAGTAATTTCTCCACATTGCAATGTGCAATTCGGAAATTTTTTGCTTTTTCCTGCTCCTCTTAGCATGATAAAGAAGATTCAAAGAGAGTGAGATGCCAGCTCCTTTCATTCAGTCAGTAGCTTCAAACATTTCTGGACGTTTTTCAATGGCAAAAATCAATGAATATTGTAAATGCACAAACAGTAATTTCTCCACATTGCAATGTGCAATTCTGAAATTTTTTGCTTTTTCCTGCTCCTCTTAGCATGATAAAGAAGATTCAAAGAGAGTGAGATGCCAGCTCTTTTCATTCAGTCAGTAGCTTCAAACATTTCTGGTATATGAATAACATGATGTTTTTCAATGGCAAAAATCAATGAATATTGTAAATGCACAAAGAGTAATTTCTCCGCATTGCAAGGTGCAATTCTGAAATTTTTTGCTTTTTCCTGCTCCTCTTAGCATGATAAAGAAGATTCAAAGAGAGTGAGATGCCAGCTCCTTTCATTCAGTCAGTAGCTTCAAACATTTCTGGACGTTTTTCAATGGCAAAAATCAATGAATATTGTAAATGCACAAACAGTAATTTCTCCGCATTGCAAGGTGCAATTCTGAAATTTTTTGCTTTTTCCTGCTCCTCTTAGCATGATAAAGAAGATTCAAAGAGAGTGAGATGCCAGCTCCTTTCATTCAGTCAGTAGCTTCAAACATTTCTGGACGTTTTTCAATGGCAAAAATCAATGAATATTGTAAATGCACAAACAGTAATTTCTCCACATTGCAAGGTGCAATTCTGAAATTTTTTGCTTTTTCCTGCTCCTCTTAGCATGATAAAGAAGATTCAAAGAGAGTGAGATGCCAGCTCTTTTCATTCAGTCAGTAGCTTCAAACATTTCTGGTATATGAATAACATGATGTTTTTCAATGGCAAAAATCAATGAATATTGTAAATGCACAAACAGTAATTTCTCCGCATTGCAAGGTGCAATTCTGAAATTTTTTGCTTTTTCCTGCTCCTCTTAGCATGATAAAGAAGATTCAAAGAGAGTGAGATGCCAGCTCCTTTCATTCAGTCAGTAGCTTCAAACATTTCTGGACGTTTTTCAATGGCAAAAATCAATGAATATTGTAAATGCACAAACAGTAATTTCTCCACATTGCAAGGTGCAATTCTGAAATTTTTTGCTTTTTCCTGCTCCTCTTAGCATGATAAAGAAGATTCAAAGAGAGTGAGATGCCAGCTCTTTTCATTCAGTCAGTAGCTTCAAACATTTCTGGTATATGAATAACATGATGTTTTTCAATGGCAAAAATCAATGAATATTGTAAATGCACAAACAGTAGTTTCTCCGCATTGCAAGGTGCAATTCTGAAATTTTTTGCTTTTTCCTGCTCCTCTTAGCATGATAAAGAAGATTCAAAGAGAGTGAGATGCCAGCTCCTTTCATTCAGTCAGTAGCTTCAAACATTTCTGGACTTTTTTCAATGGCAAAAATCAATGAATATTGTAAATGCACAAACAGTAATTTCTCCACATTGCAATGTGCAATTCGGAAATTTTTTGCTTTTTCCTGCTCCTCTTAGCATGATAAAGAAGATTCAAAGAGAGTGAGATGCCAGCTCCTTTCATTCAGTCAGTAGCTTCAAACATTTCTGGACGTTTTTCAATGGCAAAAATCAATGAATATTGTAAATGCACAAACAGTAATTTCTCCACATTGCAATGTGCAATTCTGAAATTTTTTGCTTTTTCCTGCTCCTCTTAGCATGATAAAGAAGATTCAAAGAGAGTGAGATGCCAGCTCTTTTCATTCAGTCAGTAGCTTCAAACATTTCTGGTATATGAATAACATGATGTTTTTCAATGGCAAAAATCAATGAATATTGTAAATGCACAAACAGTAATTTCTCCGCATTGCAAGGTGCAATTCTGAAATTTTTTGCTTTTTCCTGCTCCTCTTAGCATGATAAAGAAGATTCAAAGAGAGTGAGATGCCAGCTCCTTTCATTCAGTCAGTAGCTTCAAACATTTCTGGACGTTTTTCAATGGCAAAAATCAATGAATATTGTAAATGCACAAACAGTAATTTCTCCGCATTGCAAGGTGCAATTCTGAAATTTTTTGCTTTTTCCTGCTCCTCTTAGCATGATAAAGAAGATTCAAAGAGAGTGAGATGCCAGCTCCTTTCATTCAGTCAGTAGCTTCAAACATTTCTGGACGTTTTTCAATGGCAAAAATCAATGAATATTGTAAATGCACAAACAGTAATTTCTCCACATTGCAAGGTGCAATTCTGAAATTTTTTGCTTTTTCCTGCTCCTCTTAGCATGATAAAGAAGATTCAAAGAGAGTGAGATGCCAGCTCTTTTCATTCAGTCAGTAGCTTCAAACATTTCTGGTATATGAATAACATGATGTTTTTCAATGGCAAAAATCAATGAATATTGTAAATGCACAAACAGTAATTTCTCCGCATTGCAAGGTGCAATTCTGAAATTTTTTGCTTTTTCCTGCTCCTCTTAGCATGATAAAGAAGATTCAAAGAGAGTGAGATGCCAGCTCCTTTCATTCAGTCAGTAGCTTCAAACATTTCTGGACGTTTTTCAATGGCAAAAATCAATGAATATTGTAAATGCACAAACAGTAATTTCTCCACATTGCAAGGTGCAATTCTGAAATGTTTTGCTTTTTCCTGCTCCTCTTAGCATGATAAAGAAGATTCAAAGAGAGTGAGATGCCAGCTCTTTTCATTCAGTCAGTAGCTTCAAACATTTCTGGTATATGAATAACATGATGTTTTTCAATGGCAAAAATCAATGAATATTGTAAATGCACAAACAGTAATTTCTCCACATTGCAAGGTGCAATTCTGAAATTTTTTGCTTTTTCCTGCTCCTCTTAGCATGATAAAGAAGATTCAAAGAGAGTGAGATGCCAGCTCCTTTCATTCAGTCAGTAGCTTCAAACATTTCTGGACGTTTTTCAATGGCAAAAATCAATGAATATTGTAAATGCACAAACAGTAATTTCTCCACATTGCAAGGTGCAATTCTGAAATTTTTTGCTTTTTCCTGCTCCTCTTAGCATGATAAAGACGATTCAAAGAGAGTGAGATGCCAGCTCTTTTCATTCAGTCAGTAGCTTCAAACATTTCTGGTATATGAATAACATGATGTTTTTCAATGGCAAAAATCAATGAATATTGTAAATGCACAAACAGTAGTTTCTCCGCATTGCAAGGTGCAATTCTGAAATTTTTTGCTTTTTCCTGCTCCTCTTAGCATGATAAAGAAGATTCAAAGAGAGTGAGATGCCAGCTCCTTTCATTCAGTCAGTAGCTTCAAACATTTCTGGACTTTTTTCAATGGCAAAAATCAATGAATATTGTAAATGCACAAACAGTAATTTCTCCACATTGCAAGGTGCAATTCGGAAATTTTTTGCTTTTTCCTGCTCTTCTTAGCATGATAAGGAAGATTCAAAGAGAGTGAGATGCCAGCTCTTTTCATTCAGTCAGTAGCTTCAAACATTTCTGGTATATGAATAACATGATGTTTTTCAATGGCAAAAATCAATGAATATTGTAAATGCACAAACAGTAATTTCTCCACATTGCAAGGTGCAATTCTGAAATTTTTTGCTTTTTCCTGCTCCTCTTAGCATGATAAAGAAGATTCAAAGAGAGTGAGATGCCAGCTCCTTTCATTCATTCAGTAGCTTCAAACATTTCTGGACGTTTTTCAATGGCAAAAATCAATGAATATTGTAAATGCACAAACAGTAATTTCTCCACATTGCAAGGTGCAATTCTGAAATTTTTTGCTTTTTCCTGCTCCTCTTAGCATGATAAAGAAGATTCAAAGAGAGTGAGATGCCAGCTCTTTTCATTCAGTCAGTAGCTTCAAACATTTCTGGTATATGAATGACATGATGTTTTTCAATAGCAAAAATCAATGAATATTGTAAATGCACAAAAAGTAATTTCTCCGCATTGCAAGGTGCAAGTCTGAAATTTTTTGCTTTTTCCAGCTCCTCTTAGCATGATAAAGAAGATTAAAAGAGAGTAAGATGCCAGCTCCTTTCATTCAGTCAGTAGCTTCAAACATTTCTGGACATTTTTCAAAGGCAAAAATCAATGAATATTGTAAATGCACAAACAGTAATTTCTCCACATTGCAAGGTGCAATTCTGAAATTTTTTGTTTTTCCTGCTCCTCTTAGCATGATAAAGAAGATTCAAAGAGAGTGAGATGCCAGCTCTTTTCATTCAGTCAGTAGCTTCAAACATTTCTGGTATATGAATAACATGATGTTTTTCAATGGCAAAAATCAATGAATATTGTAAATGCACAAACAGTAATTTCTCCGCATTGCAAGGTGCAATTCTGAAATTTTTTGCTTTTTCCTGCTCCTCTTAGCATGATAAAGAAGATTCAAAGAGAGTGAGATGCCAGCTCCTTTCATTCAGTCAGTAGCTTCAAACATTTCTGGACGTTTTTCAATGGCAAAAATCAATGAATATTGTAAATGCACAAACAGTAATTTCTCCACATTGCAAGGTGCAATTCTGAATTTTTTTGCTTTTTCCTGCTCCTCTTAGCATGATAAAGAAGATTCAAAGAGAGTGAGATGCCAGCTCTTTTCATTCAGTCAGTAGCTTCAAACATTTCTGGTATATGAATAACATGATGTTTTTCAATGGCAAAAATCAATGAATATTGTAAATGCACAAACAGTAATTTCTCCGCATTGCAAGGTGCAATTCTGAAATTTTTTGCTTTTTCCTGCTCCTCTTAGCATGATAAAGAAGATTCAAAGAGAGTGAGATGCCAGCTCCTTTCATTCAGTCAGTAGCTTCAAACATTTCTGGACGTTTTTCAATGGCAAAAATCAATGAATATTGTAAATGCACAAACAGTAATTTCTCCACATTGCAAGGTGCAATTCTGAAATGTTTTGCTTTTTCCTGCTCCTCTTAGCATGATAAAGAAGATTCAAAGAGAGTGAGATGCCAGCTCTTTTCATTCAGTCAGTAGCTTCAAACATTTCTGGTATATGAATAACATGATGTTTTTCAATGGCAAAAATCAATGAATATTGTAAATGCACAAACAGTAGTTTCTCCGCATTGCAAGGTGCAATTCTGAAATTTTTTGCTTTTTCCTGCTCCTCTTAGCATGATAAAGAAGATTCAAAGAGAGTGAGATGCCAGCTCCTTTCATTCAGTCAGTAGCTTCAAACATTTCTGGACGTTTTTCAATGGCAAAAATCAATGAATATTGTAAATGCACAAACAGTAATTTCTCCACATTGCAAGGTGCAATTCTGAAATTTTTTGCTTTTTCCTGCTCCTCTTAGCATGATAAAGACGATTCAAAGAGAGTGAGATGCCAGCTCTTTTCATTCAGTCAGTAGCTTCAAACATTTCTGGTATATGAATAACATGATGTTTTTCAATGGCAAAAATCAATGAATATTGTAAATGCACAAACAGTAATTTCTCCGCATTGCAAGGTGCAATTCTGAAATTTTTTGCTTTTTCCTGCTCCTCTTAGCATGATAAAGAAGATTCAAAGAGAGTGAGATGCCAGCTCCTTTCATTCAGTCAGTAGCTTCAAACATTTCTGGACGTTTTTCAATGGCAAAAATCAATGAATATTGTAAATGCACAAACAGTAATTTCTCCACATTGCAAGGTGCAATTCTGAAATTTTTTGCTTTTTCCTGCTCCTCTTAGCATGATAAAGAAGATTCAAAGACAGTGAGATGCCAGCTCTTTTCATTCAGTCAGTAGCTTCAAACATTTCTGGTATATGAATAACATGATGTTTTTCAATGGCAAAAATCAATGAATATTGTAAATGCACAAACAGTAATTTCTCCGCATTGCAAGGTGCAATTCTGAAATTTTTTGCTTTTTCCTGCTCCTCTTAGCATGATAAAGAAGATTCAAAGAGAGTGAGATGCCAGCTCCTTTCATTCAGTCAGTAGCTTCAAACATTTCTGGACTTTTTTCAATGGCAAAAATCAATGAATATTGTAAATGCACAAACAGTAATTTCTCCACATTGCAAGGTGCAATTCGGAAATTTTTTGCTTTTTCCTGCTCTTCTTAGCATGATTAGGAAGATTCAAAGAGAGTGAGATGCCAACTCTTTTCATTCAGTCAGTAGCTTCAAACATTTCTGGTATATGAATAACATGATGCTTTTCAATGGCAAAAATCAATGAATATTGTAAATGCACAAACAGTAATTTCTCCGCATTTCAAGATG
The DNA here is from genome assembly GCF_046119375.1 of Phyllobates terribilis. NCBI lineage: Eukaryota > Metazoa > Chordata > Amphibia > Anura > Dendrobatidae > Phyllobates > Phyllobates terribilis. Next base: position 9,392,191 of record NW_027362792.1, read on the forward strand.
CAATTCTGAAATTTTTTGCTTTTTCCTGCTCCTCTTAGCATGATAAAGAAGATTCAAAGAGAGTGAGATGCGAGCTCCTTTCATTCAGTCAGTAGCTTCAAACATTTCTGGACGTTTTTCAATGGCAAAAATCAATGAATATTGTAAATGCACAAACAGTAATTTCTCCACATTGCAAGGTGCAATTCTGAAATTTTTTGCTTTTTCCTGCTCCTCTTAGCATGATAAAGACGATTCAAAGAGAGTGAGATGCCAGCTCTTTTCATTCAGTCAGTAGCTTCAAACATTTCTGGTATATGAATAACATGATGTTTTTCAAGGCAAAAATCAATGAATATTGTAAATGCACAAACAGTAATTTCTCCGCATTGCAAGGTGCAATTCTGAAATTTTTTGCTTTTTCCTGCTCCTCTTAGCATGATTAAGAAGATTCAAAGAGAGTGAGATGCCAGCTCCTTTCATTCAGTCAGTAGCTTCAAACATTTCTGGACGTTTTTCAATGGCAAAAATCAATGAATATTGTAAATGCACAAACAGTAATTTCTCCACATTGCAAGGTGCAATTCTGAAATTTTTTGCTTTTTCCTGCTCCTCTTAGCATGATAAAGAAGATTCAAACAGAGTGAGATGCCAGCTCTTTTCATTCAGTCAGTAACTTCAAACATTTCTGGTATATGAATGACATGATGTTTTTCAATGGCAAAAATCAATGAATATTGTAAATGCACAAACAGTAATTTCTCCGCATTGCAAGGTGCAATTCTGAAATTTTTTGCTTTTTCCTGCTCCTCTTAGCATGATAAAGAAGATTCAAAGAGAGTGAGATGCCAGCTCCTTTCATTCAGTCAGTAGCTTCAAACATTTCTGGACGTTTTTCAATGGCAAAAATCAATGAATATTGTAAATGCACAAACAGTAATTTCTCCACATTGCAAGGTGCAATTCTGAAATTTTTTGCTTTTTCCTGCTCCTCTTAGCATGATAAAGAAGATTCAAAGAGAGTGAGATGCCAGCTCTTTTCATTCAGTCAGTAGCTTCAAACATTTCTGGTATATGAATAACATGATGTTTTTCAATGGCAAAAATCAATGAATATTGTAAATGCACAAACAGTAATTTCTCCGCATTGCAAGGTGCAATTCTGACATTTTTTGCTTTTTCCTGCTCCTCTTAGCATGATAAAGAAGATTCAAAGAGAGTGAGATGCGAGCTCCTTTCATTCAGTCAGTAGCTTCAAACATTTCTGGACGTTTTTCAATGGCAAAAATCAATGAATATTGTAAATGCACAAACAGTAATTTCTCCACATTGCAAGGTGCAATTCTGAAATTTTTTGCTTTTTCCTGCTCCTCTTAGCATGATAAAGACGATTCAAAGAGAGTGAGATGCCAGCTCTTTTCATTCAGTCAGTAGCTTCAAACATTTCTGGTATATGAATAACATGATGTTTTTCAAGGCAAAAATCAATGAATATTGTAAATGCACAAACAGTAATTTCTCCGCATTGCAAGGTGCAATTCTGAAATTTTTTGCTTTTTCCTGCTCCTCTTAGCATGATAAAGAAGATTCAAAGAGAGTGAGATGCCAGCTCCTTTCATTCAGTCAGTAGCTTCAAACATTTCTGGACGTTTTTCAATGGCAAAAATCAATGAATATTGTAAATGCACAAACAGTAATTTCTCCACATTGCAAGGTGCAATTCTGAAATTTTTTGCTTTTTCCTGCTCCTCTTAGCATGATAAAGAAGATTCAAACAGAGTGAGATGCCAGCTCTTTTCATTCAGTCAGTAGCTTCAAACATTTCTGGTAAATGAATGACATGATGTTTTTCAATGGCAAAAATCAATGAATATTGTAAATGCACAAACAGTAATTTCTCCGCATTGCAAGGTGCAATTCTGAAATTTTTTGCTTTTTCCTGCTCCTCTTAGCATGATAAAGAAGATTCAAAGAGAGTGAGATGCCAGCTCCTTTCATTCAGTCAGTAGCTTCAAACATTTCTGGACGTTTTTCAATGGCAAAAATCAATGAATATTGTAAATGCACAAACAGTAATTTCTCCACATTGCAAGGTGCAATTCTGAAATTTTTTGCTTTTTCCTGCTCCTCTTAGCATGATAAAGAAGATTCAAAGAGAGTGAGATGCCAGCTCTTTTCATTCAGTCAGTAGCTTCAAACATTTCTGGTATATGAATAACATGATGTTTTTCAATGGCAAAAATCAATGAATATTGTAAATGCACAAACAGTAATTTCTCCGCATTGCAAGGTGCAATTCTGAAATTTTTTGCTTTTTCCTGCTCCTCTTAGCATGATAAAGAAGATTCAAAGAGAGTGAGATGCCAGCTCCTTTCATTCAGTCAGTAGCTTCAAACATTTCTGGACGTTTTTCAATGGCAAAAAACAATGAATATTGTAAATGCACAAACAGTAATTTCTCCACATTGCAAGGTGCAATTCTGAAATTTTTTGCTTTTTCCTGCTCCTCTTAGCATGATAAAGAAGATTCAAAGAGAGTGAGATGCCAGCTCTTTTCATTCAGTCAGTAACTTCAAACATTTCTGGTATATGAATGACATGATGTTTTTCAATGGCAAAAATCAATGAATATTGTAAATGCACAAACAGTAATTTCTCCACATTGCAAGGTGCAATTCTGAAATTTTTTGCTTTTTCCTGCTCCTCTTAGCATGATAAAGAAGATTCAAAGAGAGTGAGATGCCAGCTCCTTTCATTCAGTCAGTAGCTTCAAACATTTCTGGACGTTTTTCAATGGCAAAAATCAATGAATATTGTAAATGCACAAACAGTAATTTCTCCACATTGCAAGGTGCAATTCTGAATTTTTTTGCTTTTTCCTGCTCCTCTTAGCATGATAAAGAAGATTCAAAGAGAGTGAGATGCCAGCTCTTTTCATTCAGTCAGTAGCTTCAAACATTTCTGGTATATGAATAACATGATGTTTTTCAATGGCAAAAATCAATGAATATTGTAAATGCACAAACAGAAATTTCTCCGCATTGCAAGGTGCAATTCTGAAATTTTTTGCTTTTTCCTGCTCCTCTTAGCATGATAAAGAAGATTCAAAGAGAGTGAGATGCCAGCTCTTTTCATTCAGTCAGTAGCTTCAAACATTTCTGGTATATGAATAACATGATGTTTTTCAATGGCAAAAATCAATGAATATTGTAAATGCACAAACAGTAATTTCTCCGCATTGCAAGGTGCAATTCTGACATTTTTTGCTTTTTCCTGCTCCTCTTAGCATGATAAAGAAGATTCAAAGAGAGTGAGATGCCAGCTCCTTTCATTCAGTCAGTAGCTTCAAACATTTCTGGACGTTTTTCAAAGGCAAAAATCAATGAATATTGTAAATGCACAAACAGTAATTTCTCCACATTGCAAGGTGCAATTCTGAAATTTTTTGCTTTTTCCTGCTCCTCTTAGCATGATAAAGAAGATTCAAAGAGAGTGAGATGCCAGCTCTTTTCATTCAGTCAGTAGCTTCAAACATTTCTGGTATATGAATAACATGATGTTTTTCAATGGCAAAAATCAATGAATATTGTAAATGCACAAACAGTAATTTCTCCGCATTGCAAGGTGCAATTCTGAAATTTTTTGCTTTTTCCTGCTCCTCTTAGCATGATAAAGAAGATTCAAAGAGAGTGAGATGCCAGCTCCTTTCATTCAGTCAGTAGCTTCAAACATTTCTGGACGTTTTTCAATGGCAAAAATCAATGAATATTGTAAATGCACAAACAGTAATTTCTCCACATTGCAAGGTGCAATTCTGAAATTTTTTGCTTTTTCCTGCTCCTCTTAGCATGATAAAGAAGATTCAAAGAGAGTGAGATGCCAGCTCTTTTCATTCAGTCAGTAGCTTCAAACATTTCTGGTATATGAATAACATGATGTTTTAAAATGGCAAAAATCAATGAATATTGTAAATGCACAAAGAGTAATTTCTCCGCATTGCAAGGTGCAATTCTGAAATTTTTTGCTTTTTCCTGCTCCTCTTAGCATGATAAAGAAGTTTCAAAGAGAGTGAGATGCCAGCTCCTTTCATTCAGTCAGTAGCTTCAAACATTTCTGGACTTTTTTCAATGGCAAAAATCAATGAATATTGTAAATGCACAAACAGTAATTTCTCCACATTGCAAGGTGCAATTCTGAAATTTTTTGCTTTTTCCTGCTCCTCTTAGCATGATAAAGAAGATTCAAAGAGAGTGAGATGACAGCTCTTTTCATTCAGTCAGTAGCTTCAAACATTTCTGGTATATGAATAACATGATGTTTTTCAATGGCAAAAATCAATGAATATTGTAAATGCACAAACAGTAATTTCTCCGCATTGCAAGGTGCAATTCTGAAATTTTTTGCTTTTTCCTGCTCCTCTTAGCATGATAAAGAAGATTCAAAGAGAGTGAGATGCCAGCTCCTTTCATTCAGTCAGTAGCTTCAAACATTTCTGGACGTTTTTCAATGGCAAAAATCAATGAATATTGTAAATGCACAAACAGTAATTTCTCCACATTGCAAGGTGCAATTCTGAAATTTTTTGCTTTTTCCTGCTCCTCTTAACATGATAAAGACGATTCAAAGAGAGTGAGATGCCAGCTCTTTTCATTCAGTCAGTAGCTTCAAACATTTCTGGTATATGAATAACATGATGTTTTTCAATGGCAAAAATCAATGAATATTGTAAATGCACAAACAGTAATTTCTCCACATTGCAAGGTGCAATTCTGAAATTTTTTGCTTTTCCCTGCTCCTCTTAGCTTGATAAAGAAGATTCAAAGAGAGTGAGATGCCAGCTCCTTTCATTCAGTCAGTAGCTTCAAACATTTCTGGACGTTTTTCAATGGCAAAAATCAATGAATATTGTAAATGCACAAACAGTAATTTCTCCACATTGCAAGGTGCAATTCTGAAATTTTTTGCTTTTTCCTGCTCCTCTTAGCATGATAAAGAAGATTCAAAGAGAGTGAGATGCCAGCTCTTTTCATTCAGTCAGTAGCTTCAAACATTTCTGGTATATGAATAACATGATGTTTTTCAATGGCAAAAATCAATGAATATTGTAAATGCACAAACAGTAATTTCTCCACATTGCAAGGTGCAATTCTGAAATTTTTTGCTTTTTCCTGCTCCTCTTAGCATGATAAAGAAGATTCAAAGAGAGTGAGATGCCAGCTCTTTTCATTCAGTCAGTAGCTTCAAACATTTCTGGTATATGAATAACATGATGTTTTTCAATGGCAAAAATCAATGAATATTGTAAATGCACAAACAGTAATTTCTCCGCATTGCAAGGTGCAATTCTGAAATTTTTTGCTTTTTCCTGCTTCTCTTAGCATGATAAAGAAGATTCAAAGAGAGTGAGATGCCAGCTCCTTTCATTCAGTCAGTAGCTTCAAACATTTCTGGACGTTTTTCAATGGCAAAAATCAATGAATATTGTAAATGCACAAACAGTAATTTCTCCACATTGCAAGGTGCAATTCTGAAATTTTTTGCTTTTTCCTGCTCCTCTTAACATGATAAAGACGATTCAAAGAGAGTGAGATGCCAGCTCTTTTCATTCAGTCAGTAGCTTCAAACATTTCTGGTATATGAATAACATGATGTTTTTCAATGGCAAAAATCAATGAATATTGTAAATGCACAAACAGTAATTTCTCCACATTGCAAGGTGCAATTCTGAAATTTTTTGCTTTTTCCTGCTCCTCTTAGCTTGATAAAGAAGATTCAAAGAGAGTGAGATGCCAGCTCCTTTCATTCAGTCAGTAGCTTCAAACATTTCTGGACGTTTTTCAATGGCAAAAATCAATGAATATTGTAAATGCACAAACAGTAATTTCTCCACATTGCAAGGTGCAATTCTGAAATTTTTTGCTTTTTCCTGCTCCTCTTAGCATGATAAAGAAGATTCAAAGAGAGTGAGATGCCAGCTCTTTTCATTCAGTCAGTAGCTTCAAACATTTCTGGTATATGAATAACATGATGTTTTTCAATGGCAAAAATCAATGAATATTGTAAATGCACAAACAGTAATTTCTCCGCATTGCAAGGTGCAATTCTGAAATTTTTTGCTTTTTCCTGCTCCTCTTAGCATGATAAAGAAGATTCAAAGAGAGTGAGATGCCAGCTCCTTTAATTCAGTCAATAGCTTCAAACATTTCTGGACGTTTTTCAATGGCAAAAATCAATGAATATTGTAAATGCACAAACAGTAATTTCTCCACATTGCAAAGTGCAATTCTGAATTTTTTTGCTTTTTCCTGCTCCTCTTAGCATGATAAAGAAGATTCAAAGAGAGTGAGATGCCAGCTCTTTTCATTCAGTCAGTAGCTTCAAACATTTCTGGTATATGAATAACATGATGTTTTTCAATGGCAAAAATCAATGAATATTGTAAATGCACAAACAGTAATTTCTCCGCATTGCAAGGGGCAATTCTGAAATTTTTTGCTTTTTCCTGCTCCTCTTAGCATGATAAAGAAGATTCAAAGAGAGTGAGATGCCAGCTCTTTTCATTCAGTCAGTAGCTTCAAACATTTCTGGTATATGAATAACATGATGTTTTTCAATGGCAAAAATCAATGAATATTGTAAATGCACAAACAGTAATTTCTCCACATTGCAAGGTGCAATTCTGAATTTTTTTGCTTTTTCCTGCTCCTCTTAGCATGATAAAGAAGATTCAAAGAGAGTGAGATGCCAGCTCCTTTCATTCAGTCAGTAGCTTCAAACATTTCTGGACATTTTTCAATGGCAAAAATCAATGAATATTGTAAATGCACAAACAGTAATTTCTCCACATTGCAAGGTGCAATTCTGAAATTTTTTGCTTTTTCCTGCTCCTCTTAGCATGATAAGGAAGATTCAAAGAGAGTGAGATGCCAGCTCTTTTCATTCAGTCAGTAGCTTCAAACATTTCTGGTATATGAATAACATGATGTTTTTCAATGGCAAAAATCAATGAATATTGTAAATGCACAAACAGTAATTTCTCCACATTGCAAGGTGCAATTCTGAATTTTTTTGCTTTTTCCTGCTCCTCTTAGCATGATAAAGAAGATTCAAAGAGAGTGAGATGCCAGCTCCTTTCATTCAGTCAGTAGCTTCAAACATTTCTGGACATTTTTCAATGGCAAAAATCAATGAATATTGTAAATGCACAAAAAGTAATTTCTCCGCATTGCAAGGTGCAATTCTGAAATTTTTTGCTTTTTCCTGCTCCTCTTAGCATGATAAAGAAGATTCAAAGAGAGTAAGATGCCAGCTCCTTTCATTCAGTCAGTAGCTTCAAACATTTCTGGATGTTTTTCAAAGGCAAAAATCAATGAATATTGTAAATGCACAAACAGTAATTTCTCCACATTGCAATATGCAATTCTGAAATTTTTTGTTTTTCCTGCTCCTCTTAGCATGATAAAGAAGATTCAAAGAGAGTGAGATGCCAGCTCTTTTCATTCAGTCAGTAGCTTCAAACATTTCTGGTATATGAATAACATGATGTTTTTCAATGACAAAAATCAATGAATATTGTAAATGCACAAACAGTAATTTCTCCGCATTGCAAGGTGCAATTCTGAAATTTTTTGCTTTTTCCTGCTCCTCTTAGCATGATAAAGAAGATTCAAAGAGAGTGAGATGCCAGCTCCTTTCATTCAGTCAGTAGCTTCAAACATTTCTGGACGTTTTTCAATGGCAAAAATCAATGAATATTGTAAATGCACAAACAGTAATTTCTCCACATTGCAAGGTGCAATTCTGAAATTTTTTGCTTTTTCCTGCTCCTCTTAGCATGATAAAGAAGATTCAAAGAGATTGAGATGCCAGCTCTTTTCATTCAGTCAGTAGCTTCAAACATTTCTGGTATATGAATAACATGATGTTTTTCAATGGCAAAAATCAATGAATATTGTAAATGCACAAACAGTAATTTCTCCGCATTGCAAATTGCAATTCTGAAATTTTTTGCTTTTTCCTGCTCCTCTTAGCATGATAAAGAAGATTCAAAGAGAGTGAGATGCCAGCTCCTTTCATTCAGTCAATAGCTTCAAACATTTCTGGACGTTTTTCAATGGCAAAAATCAATGAATATTGTAAATGCACAAACAGTAATTTCTCCACATTGCAAAGTGCAATTCTGAATTTTTTTGCTTTTTCCTGCTCCTCTTAGCATGATAAAGAAGATTCAAAGAGAGTGAGATGCCAGCTCTTTTCATTCAGTCAGTAGCTTCAAACATTTCTGGTATATGAATAACATGATGTTTTTCAATGGTAAAAATCAATGAATATTGTAAATGCACAAACAGTAATTTCTCCGCATTGCAAGGTGCAATTCTGAAATTTTTTGCTTTTTCCTGCTCCTCTTAGCATGATAAAGAAGATTCAAAGAGAGTGAGATGCCAGCTCCTTTCATTCAGTCAGTAGCTTCAAACATTTCTGGACGTTTTTCAATGGCAAAAATCAATGAATATTGTAAATGCACAAACAGTAATTTCTCCACATTGCAAGGTGCAATTCTGAAATTTTTTGCTTTTTCCTGCTCCTCTTAGCATGATAAAGACGATTCAAAGAGAGTGAGATGCCAGCTCTTTTCATTCAGTCAGTAGCTTCAAACATTTCTGGTATATGAATAACATGATGTTTTTCAATGGCAAAAATCGATGAATATTGTAAATGCACAAACAGTAATTTCTCCGCATTGCAAGGTGCAATTCTGAAATTTTTTGCTTTTTCCTGCTCCTCTTAGCATGATAAAGAAGATTCAAAGAGAGTGAGATGCCAGCTCCTTTCATTCAGTCAGTAGCTTCAAACATTTCTGGACGTTTTTCAATGGCAAAAATCAATGAATATTGTAAATGCACAAACAGTAATTTCTCCACATTGCAAGGTGCAATTCTGAAATTTTTTGCTTTTTCCTGCTCCTCTTAGCATGATAAAGAAGATTCAAAGAGAGTGAGATGCCAGCTCTTTTCATTCAGTCAGTAGCTTCAAACATTTCTGGTATATGAATAACATGATGTTTTTCAATGGCAAAAATCAATGAATATTGTAAATGCACAAACAGTAATTTCTCCGCATTGCAAGGTGCAATTCTGAAATTTTTTGCTTTTTCCTGCTCCTCTTAGCATGATAAAGAAGATTCAAAGAGAGTGAGATGCCAGCTCCTTTCATTCAGTCAGTAGCTTCAAACATTTCTGGACTTTTTTCAATGGCAAAAATCAATGAATATTGTAAATGCACAAACAGTAATTTCTCCACATTGCAAGGTGCAATTCGGAAATTTTTTGCTTTTTCCTGCTCCTCTTAGCATGATAAAGAAGATTCAAAGAGAGTGAGATGACAGCTCTTTTCATTCAATCAGTAGCTTCAAACATTTCTGGTATATGAATAACATGATGTTTTTCAATGGCAAAAATCAATGAATATTGTAAATGCACAAACAGTAATTTCTCCGCATTGCAAGGTGGAATTCTGAAATTTTTTGCTTTTTCCTGCTCCTCTTAGCATGATAAAGAAGATTCAAAGAGAGTGAGATGCCAGCTCCTTTCATTCAGTCAGTAGCTTCAAACATTTCTGGACGTTTTTCAATGGCAAAAATCAATGAATATTGTAAATGCACAAACAGTAATTTCTCCACATTGCAAGGTGCAATTCTGAAATTTTTTGCTTTTTCCTGCTCCTCTTAACATGATAAAGACGATTCAAAGAGAGTGAGATGCCAGCTCTTTTCATTCAGTCAGTAGCTTCAAACATTTCTGGTATATGAATAACATGATGTTTTTCAATGGCAAAAATCAATGAATATTGTAAATGCACAAACAGTAATTTCTCCACATTGCAAGGTGCAATTCTGAAATTTTTTGCTTTTTCCTGCTCCTCTTAGCTTGATAAAGAAGATTCAAAGAGAGTGAGATGCCAGCTCCTTTCATTCAGTCAGTAGCTTCAAACATTTCTGGACGTTTTTCAATGGCAAAAATCATTCAATATTGTAAATGCACAAACAGTAATTTCTCCACATTGCAAGGTGCAATTCTGAAATTTTTTGCTTTTTCCTGCTCCTCTTAGCATGATAAAGAAGATTCAAAGAGAGTGAGATGCCAGCTCTTTTCATTCAGTCAGTAGCTTCAAACATTTCTGGTATATGAATAACATGATGTTTTTCAATGGCAAAAATCAATGAATATTTTAAATGCACAAACTGTAATTTCTCCGCATTGCAAGGTGCAATTCTGAATTTTTTTGCTTTTTCCTGCTCCTCTTAGCATGATAAAGAAGATTCAAAGAGAGTGAGATGCCAGCTCCTTTCATTCAGTCAGTAGCTTCAAACATTTCTGGACGTTTTTCAATGGCAAAAATCAATAAATATTGTAAATGCACAAACAGTAATTTCTCCACATTGCAAGGTGCAATTCTGAAATTTTTTGCTTTTTCCTGCTCCTCTTAGCATGATAAAGAAGATTCAAAGAGAGTGAGATGCCAGCTCTTTTCATTCAGTCAGTAGCTTCAAACATTTCTGGTATATGAATAACATGATGTTTTTCAATGGCAAAAATCAATGAATATTGTAAATGCACAAACAGTAATTTCTCCGCATTGCAAGGTGCAATTCTGAAATTTTTTGCTATTTCCTGCTTCTCTTAGCATGATAAAGAAGATTCAAAGAGAGTGAGATGCCAGCTCCTTTCATTCAGTCAGTAGCTTCAAACATTTCTGGACTTTTTTCAATGGCAAAAATCAATGAATATTGTAAATGCACAAACAGTAATTTCTCCACATTGCAAGGTGCAATTCGGAAATTTTTTGCTTTTTCCTGCTCCGCTTAGCATGATAAAGACGATTCAAAGAGAGTGAGATGCCAGCTCTTTTCATTCAGTCAGTAGCTTCAAACATTTCTGGTATATGAATAACATGATGTTTTTCAATGGCAAAAATCAATGAATATTGTAAATGCACAAACAGTAATTTCTCCGCATTGCAAGGTGCAATTCTGAAATTTTTTGCTTTTTCCTGCTCCTCTTAGCATGATAAAGAAGATTCAAAGAGAGTGAGATGCCAGCTCCTTTCATTCAGTCAGTAGCTTCAAACATTTCTGGACGTTTTTCAATGGCAAAAATCAATGAATATTGTAAATGCACAAACAGTAATTTCTCCACATTGCAAGGTGCAATTCTGAAATTTTTTGCTTTTTCCTGCTCCTCTTAGCATGATAAAGAAGATTCAAAGAGAGTGAGATGCCAGCTCTTTTCATTCAGTCAGTAGCTTCAAACATTTCTGGTATATGAATAACATGATGTTTTTCAATGGCAAAAATCAATGAATATTGTAAATGCACAAACAGTAATTTCTCCGCATTGCAAGGTGCAATTCTGAAATTTTTTGCTTTTTCCTGCTCCTCTTAGCATGATAAAGAAGATTCAAAGAGAGTGAGATGCCAGCTCCTTTCAATCAGTCAGTAGCTTCAAACATTTCTGGACGTTTTTCAATGGCAAAAATCAATGAATATTGTAAATGCACAAACAGTAATTTCTCCACATTGAAAGGTGCAATTCTGAAATTTTTTGCTTTTTCCTGCTGCTCTTAGCATGATAAAGAAGATTCAAAGAGAGTGAGATGCCAGCTCTTTTCATTCAGTCAGTAGCTTCAAACATTTCTGGTATATGAATAACATGATGTTTTTCAATGGCAAAAATCAATGAATATTGTAAATGCACAAACAGTAATTTCTCCACATTGCAAGGTGCAATTCTGAAATTTTTTGCTTTTTCCTGCTCCTCTTAGCATGATAAAGAAGATACAAAGAGAGTAAGATGCCAGCTCCTTTCATTCAGTCAGTAGCTTCAAACATTTCTGGACGTTTTTCAAAGGCAAAAATCAATGAATATTGTAAATGCACAAACAGTAATTTCTCCACATTGCAAGGTGCAATTCTGAAATTTTTTGTTTTTCCTGCTCCTCTTAGCATGATAAAGAAGATTCAAAGAGAGTGAGATGCCAGCTCTTTTCATTCAGTCAGTAGCTTCAAACATTTCTGGTATATGAATAACATGATGTTTTTCAATGACAAAAATCAATGAATATTGTAAATGCACAAACAGTAATTTCTCCGCATTGCAAGGTGCAATTCTGAAATTTTTTGCTTTTTCCTGCTCCTCTTAGCATGATAAAGAAGATTCAAAGAGAGTGAGATGCCAGCTCCTTTCATTCAGTCAGTAGCTTCAAACATTTCTGGACGTTTTTCAATGGCAAAAATCAATGAATATTGTAAATGCACAAACAGTAATTTCTCCACATTGCAAGGTGCAATTCTGAAATTTTTTGCTTTTTCCTGCTCCTCTTAGCATGATAAAGAAGATTCAAAGAGAGTGAGATGCCAGCTCTTTTCATTCAGTCAGTAGCTTCAAACATTTCTGGTATATGAATAACATGATGTTTTTCAATGGCAAAAATCAATGAATATTGTAAATGCACAAACAGTAATTTCTCCGCATTGCAAGGTGCAATTCTGAAATTTTTTGCTTTTTCCTGCTCCTCTTAGCATGATAAAGAAGATTCAAAGAGAGTGAGATGCCAGCTCCTTTAATTCAGTCAATAGCTTCAAACATTTCTGGACGTTTTTCAATGGCAAAAATCAATGAATATTGTAAATGCACAAACAGTAATTTCTCCACATTGCAAAGTGCAATTCTGAATTTTTTTGCTTTTTCCTGCTCCTCTTAGCATGATAAAGAAGATTCAAAGAGAGTGAGATGCCAGCTCTTTTCATTCAGTCAGTAGCTTCAAACATTTCTGGTATATGAATAACATGATGTTTTTCAATGGCAAAAATCAATGAATATTGTAAATGCACAAACAGTAATTTCTCCGCATTGCAAGGTGCAATTCTGAAATTTTTTGCTTTTTCCTGCTCCTCTTAGCATGATAAAGAAGATTCAAAGAGAGTGAGATGCCAGCTCTTTTCATTCAGTCAGTAGCTTCAAACATTTCTGGTATATGAATAACATGATGTTTTTCAATGGCAAAAATCAATGAATATTGTAAATGCACAAACAGTAATTTCTCCACATTGCAAGGTGCAATTCTGAATTTTTTTGCTTTTTCCTGCTCCTCTTAGCATGATAAAGAAGATTCAAAGAGAGTGAGATGCCAGCTCCTTTCATTCAGTCAGTAGCTTCAAACATTTCTGGACATTTTTCAATGGCAAAAATCAATGAATATTGTAAATGCACAAACAGTAATTTCTCCACATTGCAAGGTGCAATTCTGAAATTTTTTGCTTTTTCCTGCTCCTCTTAGCATGATAAAGAAGATTCAAAGAGAGTGAGATGCCAGCTCCTTTCATTCAGTCAGTAGCTTCAAACATTTCTGGACTTTTTTCAATGGCAAAAATCAATGAATATTGTAAATGCACAAACAGTAATTTCTCCACATTGCAAGGTGCAATTCTGAAATTTTTTGCTTTTTCCTGCTCCTCTTAGCATGATAAAGAAGATTCAAAGAGAGTGAGATGCCAGCTCTTTTCATTCAGTCAGTAGCTTCAAACATTTCTGGTATATGAATAACATGATGTTTTCAATGGCAAAAATCAATGAATATTGTAAATGCACAAACAGTAATTTCTCCGCATTACAAGGTGCAATTCTGAAATTTTTTGCTTTTTCCTGCTCCTCTTAGCATGATAAAGAAGATTCAAAGAGAGTGAGATGCCAGCTCCTTTAATTCAGTCAATAGCTTCAAACATTTCTGGACGTTTTTCAATGGCAAAAATCAATGAATATTGTAAATGCACAAACAGTAATTTCTCCACATTGCAAAGTGCAATTCTGAATTTTTTTGCTTTTTCCTGCTCCTCTTAGCATGATAAAGAAGATTCAAAGAGAGTGAGATGCCAGCTCTTTTCATTCAGTCAGTAGCTTCAAACATTTCTGGTATATGAATAACATGATGTTTTTCAATGGCAAAAATCAATGAATATTGTAAATGCACAAACAGTAATTTCTCCGCATTGCAAGGTGCAATTCTGAAATTTTTTGCTTTTTCCTGCTCCTCTTAGCATGATAAAGAAGATTCAAAGAGAGTGAGATGCCAGCTCTTTTCATTCAGTCAGTAGCTTCAAACATTTCTGGTATATGAATAACATGATGTTTTTCAATGGCAAAAATCAATGAATATTGTAAATGCACAAACAGTAATTTCTCCACATTGCAAGGTGCAATTCTGAATTTTTTTGCTTTTTCCTGCTCCTCTTAGCATGATAAAGAAGATTCAAAGAGAGTGAGATGCCAGCTCCTTTCATTCAGTCAGTAGCTTCAAACATTTCTGGACATTTTTCAATGGCAAAAATCAATGAATATTGTAAATGCACAAACAGTAATTTCTCCACATTGCAAGGTGCAATTCTGAAATTTTTTGCTTTTTCCTGCTCCTCTTAGCATGATAAAGAAGATTCAAAGAGAGTGAGATGCCAGCTCCTTTCATTCAGTCAGTAGCTTCAAACATTTCTGGACTTTTTTCAATGGCAAAAATCAATGAATATTGTAAATGCACAAACAGTAATTTCTCCACATTGCAAGGTGCAATTCGGAAATTTTTTGCTTTTTCCTGCTCCTCTTAGCATGATAAAGAAGATTCAAAGAGAGTGAGATGACAGCTCTTTTCATTCAATCAGTAGCTTCAAACATTTCTGGTATATGAATAACATGATGTTTTTCAATGGCAAAAATCAATGAATATTGTAAATGCACAAACAGTAATTTCTCCGCATTGCAAGGTGGAATTCTGAAATTTTTTGCTTTTTCCTGCTCCTCTTAGCATGATAAAGAAGATTCAAAGAGAGTGAGATGCCAGCTCCTTTCATTCAGTCAGTAGCTTCAAACATTTCTGGACGTTTTTCAATGGCAAAAATCAATGAATATTGTAAATGCACAAACAGTAATTTCTCCACATTGCAAGGTGCAATTCTGAAATTTTTTGCTTTTTCCTGCTCCTCTTAGCTTGATAAAGAAGATTCAAAGAGAGTGAGATGCCAGCTCCTTTCATTCAGTCAGTAGCTTCAAACATTTCTGGACGTTTTTCAATGGCAAAAATCATTGAATATTGTAAATGCACAAACAGTAATTTCTCCACATTGCAAGGTGCAATTCTGAAATTTTTTGCTTTTTCCTGCTCCTCTTAGCATGATAAAGAAGATTCAAAGAGAGTGAGATGCCAGCTCTTTTCATTCTGTCAGTAGCTTCAAACATTTCTGGTATATGAATAACATGATGTTTTTCAATGGCAAAAATCAATGAATATTGTAAATGCACAAACTGTAATTTCTCCGCATTGCAAGGTGCAATTCTGAATTTTTTTGCTTTTTCCTGCTCCTCTTAGCATGATAAAGAAGATTCAAAGAGAGTGAGATGCCAGCTCCTTTCATTCAGTCAGTAGCTTCAAACATTTCTGGACGTTTTTCAATGGCAAAAATCAATGAATATTGTAAATGCACAAACAGTAATTTCTCCACATTGCAAGGTGCAATTCTGAAATTTTTTGCTTTTTCCTGCTCCTCTTAGCATGATAAAGAAGATTCAAAGAGAGTGAGATGCCAGCTCTTTTCATTCAGTCAGTAGCTTCAAACATTTCTGGTATATGAATAACATGATGTTTTTCAATGGCAAAAATCAATGAATATTGTAAATGCACAAACAGTAATTTCTCCGCATTGCAAGGTGCAATTCTGAAATTTTTTGCTATTTCCTGCTTCTCTTAGCATGATAAAGAAGATTCAAAGAGAGTGAGATGCCAGCTCCTTTCATTCAGTCAGTAGCTTCAAACATTTCTGGACTTTTTTCAATGGCAAAAATCAATGAATATTGTAAATGCACAAACAGTAATTTCTCCACATTGCAAGGTGCAATTCGGAAATTTTTTGATTTTTCCTGCTCCTCTTAGCATGATAAAGAAGGTTCAAAGAGAGTGAGATGCCAGCTCTTTTCATTCAGTCAGTAGCTTCAAACATTTCTGGTATATGAATAACATGATGTTTTTCAAAGGCAAAAATCAATGAATATTGTAAATGCACAAACAGTAATTTCTCCACATTGCAAGGTGCAATTCTGAAATTTTTTGCTTTTTCCTGCTCCTCTTAGCATGATAAAGACGATTCAAAGAGAGTGAGATGCCAGCTCTTTTCATTCAGTCAGTAGCTTCAAACATTTCTGGTATATGAATAACATGATGTTTTTCAATGGCAAAAATCAATGAATATTGTAAATGCACAAACAGTAATTTCTCCGCATTGCAAGGTGCAATTCTGAAATTTTTTGCTTTTTCCTGCTCCTCTTAGCATGATAAAGAAGATTCAAAGAGAGTGAGATGCCAGCTCCTTTCATTCAGTCAGTAGCTTCAAACATTTGTGGACGTTTTTCAATGGCAAAAATCAATGAATATTGTAAATGCACAAACAGTAATTTCTCCACATTGCAAGGTGCAATTCTGAAATTTTTTGCTTTTTCCTGCTCCTCTTAGCATGATAAAGAAGATTCAAAGAGAGTGAGATGCCAGCTCTTTTCATTCAGTCAGTAGCTTCAAACATTTCTGGTATATGAATAACATGATGTTTTTCAATGGCAAAAATCAATGAATATTGTAAATGCACAAACAGTAATTTCTCCGCATTGCAAGGTGCAATTCTGAAATTTTTTGCTTTTTCCTGCTCCTCTTAGCATGATAAAGAAGATTCAAAGAGAGTGAGATGCCAGCTCCTTTCAATCAGTCAGTAGCTTCAAACATTTCTGGACGTTTTTCAATGGCAAAAATCAATGAATATTGTAAATGCACAAACAGTAATTTCTCCACATTGAAAGGTGCAATTCTGAAATTTTTTGCTTTTTCCTGCTCCTCTTAGCATGATAAAGAAGATTCAAAGAGAGTGAGATGCCAGCTCTTTTCATTCAGTCAGTAGCTTCAAACATTTCTGGTATATGAATAACATGATGTTTTTCAATGGCAAAAATCAATGAATATTGTAAATGCACAAACAGTAATTTCTCCACATTGCAAGGTGCAATTCTGAAATTTTTTGCTTTTTCCTGCTCCTCTTAGCATGATAAAGAAGATTCAAAGAGAGTGAGATGCCAGCTCCTTTCATTCAGTCAGTAGCTTCAAACATTTCTGAACATTTTTCAATGGCAAAAATCAATGAATATTGTAAATGCACAAACAGTAATTTCTCCACATTGCAAGGTGCAATTCTGAAATTTTTTGCTTTTTCCTGCTCCTCTTAGTATTGTAAATGCACAAACAGTAATTTCTCCGCATTGCAAGGTGCAATTCTGAAATTTTTTGCTTTTTCCTGCTCCTCTTAGCATGATAAAGAAGATTCAAAGAGAGTGAGATGCCAGCTCCTTTCATTCAGTCAGTAGCTTCAAACATTTCTGGACGTTTTTCAATGGCAAAAATCAATGAATATTGTAAATGCACAAACAGTAATTTCTCCACATTGCAAGGTGCAATTCTGAAATTTTTTGCTTTTTCCTGTTCCTCTTAGCATGATAAAGAAGATTCAAAGAGAGTGAGATGCCAGCTCTTTTCATTCAGTCAGTAGCTTCAAACATTTCTGGTATATGAATAACATGATGTTTTTCAATGGCAAAAATCAATGAATATTGTAAATGCACAAACAGTAATTTCTCCGCATTGCAAGGTGCAATTCTGAAATTTTTTGCTTTTTCCTGCTCCTCTTAGCATGATAAAGAAGATTCAAAGAGAGTGAGATGCCAGCTCCTTTCATTCAGTCAGTAGCTTCAAACATTTCTGGACGTTTTTCAATGGCAAAAATCAATGAATATTGTAAATGCACAAACAGTAATTTCTCCACATTGCAAGGTGCAATTCTGAAATTTTTTGCTTTTTCCTGCTCCTCTTAGCATGATAAAGAAGATTCAAAGAGAGTGAGATGCCAGCTCTTTTCATTCAGTCAGTAGCTTCAAACATTTCTGGTATATGAATAACATGATGTTTTTCAATGGCAAAAATCAATGAATATTGTAAATGCACAAACAGTAATTTCTCCGCATTGAAAAGTGCAATTCTGAAATTTTTTGCTTTTTCCTGCTCCTCTTAGCATGATAAAGAAGATTCAAAGAGAGTGAGATGCCAGCTCCTTTCATTCAGTCAGTAGCTTCAAACATTTCTGGACGTTTTTCAATGGCAAAAATCAATGAATATTGTAAATGCACAAACAGTAATTTCTCCACATTGCAAGGTGCAATTCTGAAATTTTTTTTTCTTTTTCCTGCTCCTCTTAGCATGATAAAGAAGATTCAAAGAGAGTGAGATGCCAGCTCTAATCATTCAGTCAGTAGCTTCAAACATTTATGGTATATGAATAACATGATGTTTTTCAATGGCAAAAATCAATGAATATTGTAAATGCACAAACAGTAATTTCTCCGCATTGCAAGGTGCAATTCTGAAATTTTTTGCTTTTTCCTGCTCCTCTTAGCATGATAAAGAAGATTCAAAGAGAGTGAGATGCCAGCTCCTTTCATTCAGTCAGTAGCTTCAAACATTTCTGGACGTTTTTCAATGGCAAAAATCAATGAATATTGTAAATGCACAAACAGTAATTTCTCCACATTGCAAGGTGCAATTCTGAAATTTTTTGCTTTTTCCTGCTCCTCTTAGCATGATAAAGAAGATTCAAAGAGAGTGAGATGCCAGCTCTTTTCATTCAGTCAGTACTTCAAACATTTCTGGTATATGAATAACATGATGTTTTTCAATGGCAAAAATCAATGAATATTGTAAATGCACAAACATTAATTTCTCCGCATTGCAAGGTGCAATTCTGAAATTTTTTCCTTTTTCCTGCTCCTCTTAGCATGATAAAGAAGATTCAAAGAGAGTGAGATGCCAGCTCCTTTCATTTAGTCAGTAGCTTCAAACATTTCTGGACGTTTTTCAATGGCAAAAATCAATGAATATTGTAAATGCACAAACAGTAATTTCTCCACATTGCAAGGTGCAATTCTGAAATTTTTTTTTCTTTTACCTGCTCCTCTAAGCATGATAAAGAAGATTCAAAGAGAGTGAGATGCCAGCTCTTTTCATTCAGTCAGTAGCTTCAAACATTTCTGGTATATGAATAACATGATGTTTTTCAATGGCAAAAATCAATGAATATTGTAAATGCACAAACAGTAATTTCTCCGCATTGCAAGGTGCAATTCTGAAATATTTTGCTTTTTCCTGCTCCTCTTAGCATGATAAAGAAGATTCAAAGAGAGTGAGATGCCAGCTCCTTTCATTCAGTCAGTAGCTTCAAACATTTCTGGACGTTTTTCAATGGCAAAAATCAATGAATATTGTAAATGCACAAACAGTAATTTCTCCACATTGCAAGGTGCAATTCTGAAATTTTTTGCTTTTTCCTGTTCCTCTTAGCATGATAAAGAAGATTCAAAGAGAGTGAGATGCCAGCTCTTTTCATTCAGTCAGTAGCTTCAAACATTTCTGGTATATGAATAACATGATGTTTTTCAATGGCAAAAATCAATGAATATTGTAAATGCACAAACAGTAATTTCTCCGCATTGCAAGGTGCAATTCTGAAATTTTTTGCTTTTTCCTGCTCCTCTTAGCATGATAAAGAAGATTCAAAGAGAGTGAGATGCCAGCTCCTTTCATTCAGTCAGTAGCTTCAAACATTTCTGGACGTTTTTCAATGGCAAAAATCAATGAATATTGTAAATGCACAAACAGTAATTTCTCCACATTGCAAGGTGCAATTCTGAAATTTTTTGCTTTTTCCTGCTCCTCTTAGCATGATAAAGAAGATTCAAAGAGAGTGAGATGCCAGCTCTTTTCATTCAGTCAGTAGCTTCAAACATTTCTGGTATATGAATAACATGATGTTTTTCAATGGCAAAAATCAATGAATATTGTAAATGCACAAACAGTAATTTCTCCGCATTGAAAAGTGCAATTCTGAAATTTTTTGCTTTTTCCTGCTCCTCTTAGCATGATAAAGAAGATTCAAAGAGAGTGAGATGCCAGCTCCTTTCATTCAGTCAGTAGCTTCAAACATTTCTGGACGTTTTTCAATGGCAAAAATCAATGAATATTGTAAATGCACAAACAGTAATTTCTCCACATTGCAAGGTGCAATTCTGAAATTTTTTTTCCTTTTTCCTGCTCCTCTTAGCATGATAAAGAAGATTCAAAGAGAGTGAGATGCCAGCTCTAATCATTCAGTCAGTAGCTTCAAACATTTATGGTATATGAATAACATGATGTTTTTCAATGGCAAAAATCAATGAATATTGTAAATGCACAAACAGTAATTTCTCCGCATTGCAAGGTGCAATTCTGAAATTTTTTGCTTTTTCCTGCTCCTCTTAGCATGATAAAGAAGATTCAAAGAGAGTGAGATGCCAGCTCCTTTCATTCAGTCAGTAGCTTCAAACATTTCTGGACGTTTTTCAATGGCAAAAATCAATGAATATTGTAAATGCACAAACAGTAATTTCTCCACATTGCAAGGTGCAATTCTGAAATTTTTTGCTTTTTCCTGCTCCTCTTAGCATGATAAAGAAGATTCAAAGAGAGTGAGATGCCAGCTCTTTTCATTCAGTCAGTACTTCAAACATTTCTGGTATATGAATAACATGATGTTTTTCAATGGCAAAAATCAATGAATATTGTAAATGCACAAACATTAATTTCTCCGCATTGCAAGGTGCAATTCTGAAATTTTTTCCTTTTTCCTGCTCCTCTTAGCATGATAAAGAAGATTCAAAGAGAGTGAGATGCCAGCTCCTTTCATTCAGTCAGTAGCTTCAAACATTTCTGGACGTTTTTCAATGGCAAAAATCAATGAATATTGTAAATGCACAAACAGTAATTTCTCCACATTGCAAGGTGCAATTCTGAAATTTTTTTTTCTTTTACCTGCTCCTCTTAGCATGATAAAGAAGATTCAAAGAGAGTGAGATGCCAGCTCTTTTCATTCAGTCAGTAGCTTCAAACATTTCTGGTATATGAATAACATGATGTTTTTCAATGGCAAAAATCAATGAATATTGTAAATGCACAAACAGTAATTTCTCCGCATTGCAAGGTGCAATTCTGAAATATTTTGCTTTTTCCTGCTCCTCTTAGCATGATAAAGAAGATTCAAAGAGAGTGAGATGCCAGCTCCTTTCATTCAGTCAGTAGCTTCAAACATTTCTGGACGTTTTTCAATGGCAAAAATCAATGAATATTGTAAATGCACAAACAGTAATTTCTCCACATTGCAAGGTGCAATTCTGAAATTTTTTGCTTTTTCCTGCTCCTCTTAGCATGATAAAGAAGATTCAAAGAGAGTGAGATGCCAGCTCTTTTCATTCAGTCAGTAGCTTCAAACATTTCTGGTATATGAATAACATGATGTTTTTCAATGGCAAAAATCAATGAATATTGTAAATGCACAAAAAGTAATTTCTCCGCATTTTAAGGTGCAATTCTGAAATTTTTTGCTTTTTCCAGCTCCTCTTAGCATGATAAAGAAGATTCAAAGAGAGTGAGATGCCAGCTCCTTTCATTCAGTCAGTAGCTTCAAACATTTCTGGACGTTTTTCAAAGGCAAAAATCAATGAATATTGTAAATGCACAAACAGTAATTTCTCCACATTGCAAGGTGCAATTCAGAAATTTTTTGCTTTTTCCTGTTCCTCTTAGCATGATAAAGAAGATTCAAAGAGAGTGAGATGCCAGCTCTTTTCATTCAGTCAGTAGCTTCAAACATTTCTGGTATATGAATAACATGATGTTTTTCAATGGCAAAAATCAATGAATATTGTAAATGCACAAACAGTAATTTCTCCGCATTGCAAGGTGCAATTCTGAAATTTTTTGCTTTTTCCTGCTCCTCTTAGCATGATAAAGAAGATTCAAAGAGAGTGAGATGTCAGCTCCTTTCATTCAGTCAGTAGCTTCAAACATTTCTGGACGTTTTTCAATGGCAAAAATCATTGAATATTGTAAATGCACAAACAGTAATTTCTCCACATTGCAAGGTGCAAATCTGAAATTTTTTGCTTTTTCCTGCTCCTCTTAGCATGATAAAGAAGATTCAAAGAGAGTGAGATGCCAGCTCTTTTCATTCAGTCAGTAGCTTCAAACATTTCTGGTATATGAATAACATGATGTTTTTCAATGGCAAAAATCAATGAATATTGTAAATGCTCAAACAGTAATTTCTCCGCATTGCAAGGTGCAATTCTGAAATTTTTTGCTTTTTCCTGCTCCTCTTAGCATGATAAAGAAGATTCAAAGAGAGTGAGATGCCAGCTCCTTTCATTCAGTCAGTAGCTTCAAACATTTCTGGACGTTTTTCAATGGCAAAAATCAATGAATATTGTAAATGCACAAACAGTAATTTCTCCACGTTGCAAGGTGCAATTCTGAAATTTTTTGCTTTTTCCTGCTCCTCTTAGCATGATAAAGAAGATTCAAAGAGAGTGAGATGCCAGCTCTTTTCATTCAGTCAGTAGCTTCAAACATTTCTGGTATATGAATAACATGATGTTTTTCAATGGCAAAAATCAATGAATATTGTAAATGCACAAAAAGTAATTTCTCCGCATTTTAAGGTGCAATTCTGAAATTTTTTGCTTTTTCCAGCTCCTCTTAGCATGATAAAGAAGATTCAAAGAGAGTGAGATGCCAGCTCCTTTCATTCAGTCAGTAGCTTCAAACATTTCTGGACGTTTTTCAAAGGCAAAAATCAATGAATATTGTAAATGCACAAACAGTAATTTCTCCACATTGCAAGGTGCAATTCTGAAATTTTTTGCTTTTTCCTGCTCCTCTTAGCATGATAAAGAAGATTCAAAGAGAGTGAGATGCCAGCTCCTTTCATTCAGTCAGTAGCTTCAAACATTTCTGGACGTTTTTCAATGGCAAAAATCAATGAATATTGTAAATGCACAAACAGTAATTTCTCCACATTGCAAGGTGCAATTCTGAATTTTTTTTCTCTTTTTACAGCTCCTCTTAGCATGATAAAGAAGATTCAAAGAGAGTGAGATGCCAGCTCTAATCATTCAGTCAGTAGCTTCAAACATTTATGGTATATGAATAACATGATGTTTTTCAATGGCAAAAATCAATGAATATTGTAAATGCACAAACAGTAATTTCTCCGCATTGCAAGGTGCAATTCTGAAATTTTTTGCTTTTTCCTGCTCCTCTTAGCATGATAAAGAAGATTCAAAGAGAGTGAGATGCCAGCTCCTTTCATTCAGTCAGTAGCTTCAAACATTTCTGGACGTTTTTCAATGGCAAAAATCAATGAATATTGTAAATGCACAAACAGTAATTTCTCCACATTGCAAGGTGCAATTCTGAAATTTTTTGCTTTTTCCTGCTCCTCTTAGCATGATAAAGAAGATTCAAAGAGAGTGAGATGCCAGCTCTTTTCATTCAGTCAGTAGCTTCAAACATTTCTGGTATATGAATAACATGATGTTTTTCAATGGCAAAAATCAATGAATATTGTAAATGCACAAAAAGTAATTTCTCCGCATTTTAAGGTGCAATTCTGAAATTTTTTGCTTTTTCCAGCTCCTCTTAGCATGATAAAGAAGATTCAAAGAGAGTGAGATGCCAGCTCCTTTCATTCAGTCAGTAGCTTCAAACATTTCTGGACGTTTTTCAAAGGCAAAAATCAATGAATATTGTAAATGCACAAACAGTAATTTCTCCACATTGCAAGGTGCAATTCTGAAATTTTTTGCTTTTTCCTGTTCCTCTTAGCATGATAAAGAATATTCAAAGAGAGTGAGATGCCAGCTCTTTTCATTCAGTCAGTAGCTTCAAACATTTCTGGTATATGAATAACATGATGTTTTTCAATGGCAAAAATCAATGAATATTGTAAATGCACAAACAGTAATTTCTCCGCATTGCAAGGTGCAATTCTGAAATTTTTTGCTTTTTCCTGCTCCTCTTAGCATGATAAAGAAGATTCAAAGAGAGTGAGATGCCAGCTCCTTTCATTCAGTCAGTAGCTTCAAACATTTCTGGACGTTTTTCAATGGCAAAAATCATTGAATATTGTAAATGCACAAACAGTAATTTCTCCACATTGCAAGGTGCAATTCTGAAATTTTTTGCTTTTTCCTGCTCATCTTAGCATGATAAAGAAGATTCAAAGAGAGTGAGATGCCAGCTCTTTTCATTCAGTCAGTAGCTTCAAACATTTCTGGTATATGAATAACATGATGTTTTTCAATGGCAAAAATCAATGAATATTGTAAATGCACAAACAGTAATTTCTCCGCATTGCAAGGTGCAATTCTGAAATTTTTTGCTTTTTCCTGCTCCTCTTAGCATGATAAAGAAGATTCAAAGAGAGTGAGATGCCAGCTCCTTTCATTCAGTCAGTAGCTTCAAACATTTCTGGACGTTTTTCAATGGCAAAAATCAATGAATATTGTAAATGCACAAACAGTAATTTCTCCACATTGCAAGGTGCAATTCTGAAATTTTTTGCTTTTTCCTGCTCCTCTTAGCATGATAAAGAAGATTCAAAGAGAGTGAGATTCCAGCTCTTTTCATTCAGTCAGTACTTCAAACATTTCTGGTATATGAATAACATGATGTTTTTCAATGGCAAAAATCAATGAATATTGTAAATGCACAAACATTAATTTCTCCGCATTGCAAGGTGCAATTCTGAAATTTTTTGCTTTTTCCTGCTCCTCTTAGCATGATAAAGAAGATTCAAAGAGAGTGAGATGCCAGCTCTTTTCATTCAGTCAGTACTTCAAACATTTCTGGTATATGAATAACATGATGTTTTTCAATGGCAAAAATCAATGAATATTGTAAATGCACAAAAAGTAATTTCTCCGCATTTTATGGTGCAATTCTGAAATTTTTTGCTTTTTCCAGCTCCTCTTAGAATGATAAAGAAGATTCAAAGAAAGTGAGATGCCAGCTCCTTTCATTCAGTCAGTAGCTTCAAACATTTCTGGACGTTTTTCAAAGGCAAAAATCAATGAATATTGTAAATGCACAAACAGTAATTTCTCCACATTGCAAGGTGCAATTCTGAAATTTTTTGCTTTTTCCTGCTCCTCTTAGCATGATAAAGAAGATTCAAGGAGAGTGAGATGCCAGTTCTTTTCATTCAGTTAGTAGCTTCAAACATTTCTGGTATATGAATAACATGATGTTTTTCAATGGCAAAAATCAATGAATATTGTAAATGCACAAACAGTAATTTCTCCGCATTGCAAGGTGCAATTCTGAAATTTTTTGCTTTTTCCTGCTCCTCTTAGCACGATAAAGAAGATTCAAAGAGAGTGAGATGCCAGCTCCTTTCATTCAGTCAGTAGCTTCAAACATTTCTGGACGTTTTTCAATGGCAAAAATCAATGAATATTGCAAATGCACAAACAGTAATTTCTCCACATTGCAAGGTGCAATTCTGAAATTTTTTGCTTTTTCCTGCTCCTCTTAGCATGATAAAGAAGATTCAAAGAGAGTGAGATGCCAGCTCTTTTCATTCAGTCAGTAGCTTCAAACATTTCTGGTATGTGAATAACATGATGTTTTTCAATGGCAAAAATCAATGAATATTGTAAATGCACAAACAGTAATTTCTCCGCATTGCAAGGTGCAATTCTGAAATTTTTTGCTTTTTCCTGCTCCTCTTAGCATGATAAAGAAGATTCAAAGAGAGTGAGATGCCAGCTCCTTTCATTCAGTCAGTAGCTTCAAACATTTCTGGACGTTTTTCAATGGCAAAAATCAATGAATATTGTAAATGCACAAACAGTAATTTCTCCACATTGCAAGGTGCAATTCTGAAATTTTTTGCTTTTTCCTGTTCCTCTTAGCATGATAAAGAAGATTCAAAGAGAGTGAGATGCCAGCTCTTTTCATTCAGTCAGTAGCTTCAAACATTTCTGGTATATGAATAACATGATGTTTTTCAATGGCAAAAATCAATGAATATTGTAAATGCACAAACAGTAATCTCTCCGCATTGCAAGGTGCAATTCTGAAATTTTTTGCTTTATCCTGCTCCTCTTAGCGTGATAAAGAAGATTCAAAGAGAGTGAGATGCCAGCTCCTTTCATTCAGTCAGTAGCTTCAAACATTTCTGGACGTTTTTCAATGGCAAAAATCAATGAATATTGTAAATGCACAAACAGTAATTTCTCCACATTGCAAGGTGCAATTCTGAAATTTTTTGCTTTTTCCTGCTCCTCTTAGCATGATAAAGAAGATTCAAAGAGAGTGAGATGCCAGCTCTTTTCATTCAGTCAGTAGCTTCAAACATTTCTGGTATATGAATAACATGATGTTTTTCAATGGCAAAAATCAGTGAATATTGTAAATGCACAAACAGTAATTTCTCCGCATTGCAAGGTGCAATTCTGAAATTTTTTGCTTTTTCCTGCTCCTCTTAGCATGATAAAGAAGATTCAAAGAGAGTGAGATGCCAGCTCCTTTCATTCAGTCAGTAGCTTCAAACATTTCTGGACGTTTTTCAATGGCAAAAATCAATGAATATTGTAAATGCACAAACAGTAATTTCTCCACATTGCAAGGTGCAATTCTGAAATTTTTTTTTCTTTTTCCTGCTCCTCTTAGCATGATAAAGAAGATTCAAAGAGAGTGAGATGCCAGCTCTTTTCATTCAGTCAGTAGCTTCAAACATTTCTGGTATATGAATAACATGATGATTTTCAATAGCAAAAATCAATGAATATTGTAAATGCACAAACAGTAATTTCTCCGCATTGCAAGGTGCAATTCTGAAATTTTTTGCTTTTTCCTGCTCCTCTTAGCATGATAAAGAAGATTCAAAGAGAGTGAGATGCCAGCTCCTTTCGTTCAGTCAGTAGCTTCAAACATTTCTGGACGTTTTTCAATGGCAAAAATCAATGAATATTGTAAATGCACAAACAGTAATTTCTCCACATTGCAAGGTGCAATTCTGAAATTTTTTGCTTTTTCCTGCTCCTCTTAGCATGATAAAGAAGATTCAAAGAGAGTGAGGTGCCAGCTCTTTTCATTCAGTCAGTAACTTCAAACATTTCTGGTATATGAATGACATGATGTTTTTCAATGGCAAAAATCAATGAATATTGTAAATGCACAAACAGTAATTTCTCCGCATTGCAAGGTGCAATTCTGAAATTTTTTTCTTTTTCCTGCTCCTCTTAGCATGATAAAGAAGATTCAAAGAGAGTGAGATGCCAGCTCCTTTCATTCAGTCAGTAGCTTCAAACATTTCTGGACGTTTTTCAATGGCAAAAATCAATGAATATTGTAAATGCACAAACAGTAATTTCTCCACATTGCAAGATGCAATTCTGAAATTTTTTGCTTTTTCCTGCTCCTCTTAGCATGATAAAGAAGATTCAAAGAGAGTGAGATGCCAGCTCTTTTCATTCAGTCAGTAGCTTCAATCATTTCTGGTATATGAATAACATGATGTTTTTCAATGGCAAAAATCAATGAATATTGTAAATGCACAAACAGTAATTTCTCCGCATTGCAAGGTGCAATTCTGAAATTTTTTGCTTTTTCCTGCTCCTCTTAGCATGATAAAGAAGATTCAAAGAGAGTGAGATGCCAGCTCCTTTCATTCAGTCAGTAGCTTCAAACATTTCTGGACGTTTTTCAATGGCAAAAATCAATGAATATTGTAAATGCACAAACAGTAATTTCTCCACATTGCAAGGTGCAATTCTGAAATTTTTTACTTATCCTGCTCCTCTTAGCATGATAAAGAAGATTCAAATAGAGTGAGATGCCAGCTCTTTTCATTCAGTCAGTAGCTTCAAACATTTCTGGTATATGAATAACATGATGTTTTTCAATGGCAAAAATCAATGAATATTGTAAATGCACAAAAAGTAATTTCTCCGCACTGCAAGGTGCAATTCTGAAATTTTTTGCTTTTTCCAGCTCCTCTTAGCATGATAAAGAAGATTCAAAGAGAGTGAGATGCCAGCTCCTTTAATTCAGTCAATAGCTTCAAACATTTCTGGACGTTTTTCAATGGCAAAAATCAATGAATATTGTAAATGCACAAACAGTAATTTCTCCACATTGCAAAGTGCAATTCTGAATTTTTTTGCTTTTTCCTGCTCCTCTTAGCATGATAAAGAAGATTCAAAGAGAGTGAGATGCCAGCTCTTTTCATTCAGTCAGTAGCTTCAAACATTTATGGTATATGAATAACATGATGTTTTTCAATGGCAAAAATCAATGAATATTGTAAATGCACAAACAGTAATTTCTCCACATTGCAAGGTGCAATTCTGAATTTTTTTGCTTTTTCCTGCTCCTCTTAGCATGATAAAGAAGATTCAAAGAGAGTGAGATGCCAGCTCTTTTCATTCAGTCAGTAGCTTCAAACATTTCTGGTATATGAATAACATGATGTTTTTCAATGGCAAAAATCAATGAATATTGTAAATGCACAAACAGTAATTTCTCCACATTGCAAGGTGCAATTCTGAAATTTTTTGCTTTTTCCTGCTCCTCTTAGCATGATAAAGAAGATTCAAAGAGAGTGAGATGCCAGCTCCTTTCGTTCAGTCAGTAGCTTCAAACATTTCTGGACGTTTTTCAATGGCAAAAATCAATGAATATTGTAAATGCACAAACAGTAATTTCTCCACATTGCAAGGTGCAATTCTGAAATTTTTTGCTTTTTCCTGCTCCTCTTAGCATGATAAAGAAGATTCAAAGAGAGTGAGGTGCCAGCTCTTTTCATTCAGTCAGTAACTTCAAACATTTCTGGTATATGAATGACATGATGTTTTTCAATGGCAAAAATCAATGAATATTGTAAATGCACAAACAGTAATTTCTCCGCATTGCAAGGTGCAATTCTGAAATTTTTTTCTTTTTCCTGCTCCTCTTAGCATGATAAAGAAGATTCAAAGAGAGTGAGATGCCAGCTCCTTTCATTCAGTCAGTAGCTTCAAACATTTCTGGACGTTTTTCAATGGCAAAAATCAATGAATATTGTAAATGCACAAACAGTAATTTCTCCACATTGCAAGATGCAATTCTGAAATTTTTTGCTTTTTCCTGCTCCTCTTAGCATGATAAAGAAGATTCAAAGAGAGTGAGATGCCAGCTCTTTTCATTCAGTCAGTAGCTTCAATCATTTCTGGTATATGAATAACATGATGTTTTTCAATGGCAAAAATCAATGAATATTGTAAATGCACAAACAGTAATTTCTCCGCATTGCAAGGTGCAATTCTGAAATTTTTTGCTTTTTCCTGCTCCTCTTAGCATGATAAAGAAGATTCAAAGAGAGTGAGATGCCAGCTCCTTTCATTCAGTCAGTAGCTTCAAACATTTCTGGACGTTTTTCAATGGCAAAAATCAATGAATATTGTAAATGCACAAACAGTAATTTCTCCACATTGCAAGGTGCAATTCTGAAATTTTTTACTTATCCTGCTCCTCTTAGCATGATAAAGAAGATTCAAATAGAGTGAGATGCCAGCTCTTTTCATTCAGTCAGTAGCTTCAAACATTTCTGGTATATGAATAACATGATGTTTTTCAATGGCAAAAATCAATGAATATTGTAAATGCACAAAAAGTAATTTCTCCGCACTGCAAGGTGCAATTCTGAAATTTTTTGCTTTTTCCAGCTCCTCTTAGCATGATAAAGAAGATTCAAAGAGAGTGAGATGCCAGCTCCTTTAATTCAGTCAATAGCTTCAAACATTTCTGGACGTTTTTCAATGGCAAAAATCAATGAATATTGTAAATGCACAAACAGTAATTTCTCCACATTGCAAAGTGCAATTCTGAATTTTTTTGCTTTTTCCTGCTCCTCTTAGCATGATAAAGAAGATTCAAAGAGAGTGAGATGCCAGCTCTTTTCATTCAGTCAGTAGCTTCAAACATTTATGGTATATGAATAACATGATGATTTTCAATGGCAAAAATCAATGAATATTGTAAATGCACAAACAGTAATTTCTCCACATTGCAAGGTGCAATTCTGAATTTTTTTGCTTTTTCCTGCTCCTCTTAGCATGATAAAGAAGATTCAAAGAGAGTGAGATGCCAGCTCTTTTCATTCAGTCAGTAGCTTCAAACATTTCTGGTATATGAATAACATGATGTTTTTCAATGGCAAAAATCAATGAATATTGTAAATGCACAAACAGTAATTTCTCCACATTGCAAGGTGCAATTCTGAAATTTTTTGCTTTTTCCTGCTCCTCTTAGCATGATAAAGAAGATTCAAAGAGAGTGAGATGCCAGCTCCTTTCATTCAGTCAGTAGCTTCAAACATTTCTGGACGTTTTTCAATGGCAAAAATCAATGAATATTGTAAATGCACAAACAGTAATTTCTCCACATTGCAAGGTGCAATTCTGAAATTTTTTGCTTTTTCCTGCTCCTCTTAGCATGATAAAGAAGATTCAAAGAGAGTGAGATGCCAGCTCTTTTCATTCAGTCAGTAGCTTCAAACATTTCTGGTATATGAATAACATGATGTTTTTCAATGGCAAAAATCAATGAATATTGTAAATGCACAAAGAGTAATTTCTCCACATTGCAAGGTGCAATTCTGAAATTTTTTGCTTTTTCCTGCTCCTCTTAGCATGATAAAGAAGATTCAAAGAGAGTGAGATGCCAGCTCCTTTCATTCAGTCAGTAGCTTAAAACATTTCTGGACTTTTTTCAATGGCAAAAATCAATGAATATTGTAAATGCACAAACAGTAATTTCTCCACATTGCAAGGTGCAATTCGGAAATTTTTTGCTTTTTCCTGCTCCTCTTAGCATGGTAAAGAAGATTCAAAGAGAGTGAGATGCCAGCTCTTTTCATTCAGTCAGTAGCTTCAAACATTTCTGGTATATGAATAACATGATGTTTTTCAATGGCAAAAATCAATGAATATTGCAAATGCACAAACAGTAATTTCTCCGCATTGCAAGGTGCAATTCTGAAATTTTTTGCTTTTTCCTGCTCCTCTTAGCATGATAAAGAAGATTCAAAGAGAGTGAGATGCGAGCTCCTTTTATTCAGTCAGTAGCTTCAAACATTTCTGGACGTTTTTCAATGGCAAAAATCAATGAATATTGTAAATGCACAAACAGTAATTTCTCCACATTGCAAGGTGCAATTCTGAAATTTTTTGCTTTTTCCTGCTCCTCTTAGCATGATAAAGACGATTCAAAGAGAGTGAGATGCCAGCTCTTTTCATTCAGTCAGTAGCTTCAAACATTTCTGGTATATGAATAACATGATGTTTTTCAATGGCAAAAATCAATGAATATTGTAAAATGCACAAACAGTAATTTCTCCGCATTGCAAGGTGCAATTCTGAAATTTTTTGCTTTTTCCTGCTCCTCTTAGCATGATAAAGAAGATTCAAAGAGAGTGAGATGCCAGCTCCTTTCATTCAGTCAGTAGCTTCAAACATTTCTGGACATTTTTCAATGGCAAAAATCAATGAATATTGTAAATGCACAAACAGTAATTTCTCCACATTGCAAGGTGCAATTCTGAAATTTTTTGCTTTTTCCTGCTCCTCTTAGCATGATAAAGAAGATTCAAAGAGAGTGAGATGCCAGCTCTTTTCATTCAGTCAGTAACTTCAAACATTTCTGGTATATGAATGACATGATGTTTTTCAATGGCAAAAATCAATGAATATTGTAAATGCACAAACAGTAATTTCTCCGCATTGCAAGGTGCAATTCTGAAATTTTTTTCTTTTTCCTGCTCCTCTTAGCATGATAAAGAAGATTCAAAGAGAGTGAGATGCCAGCTCCTTTCATTCAGTGAGTAGCTTCAAACATTTCTGGACGTTTTTCAATGGCAAAAATCAATGAATATTGTAAATGCACAAA
Organism: Phyllobates terribilis; assembly: GCF_046119375.1. Taxonomy (NCBI): domain Eukaryota; kingdom Metazoa; phylum Chordata; class Amphibia; order Anura; family Dendrobatidae; genus Phyllobates; species Phyllobates terribilis. The sequence continues at coordinate 9,424,099 of NW_027362792.1, forward strand.
CAGTAATTTCTCCACATTGCAAGATGCAATTCTGAAATTTTTTGCTTTTTCCTGCTCCTCTTAGCATGATAAAGAATATTCAAAGAGAGTGAGATGCCAGCTCTTTTCATTCAGTCAGTAGCTTCAATCATTTCTGGTATATGAATAACATGATGTTTTTCAATGGCAAAAATCAATGAATATTGTAAATGCACAAACAGTAATTTCTCCGCATTGCAAGGTGCAATTCTGAAATTTTTTGCTTTTTCCTGCTCCTCTTAGCATGATAAAGAAGATTCAAAGAGAGTGAGATGCCAGCTCCTTTCATTCAGTCAGTAGCTTCAAACATTTCTGGACGTTTTTCAATGGCAAAAATCAATGAATATTGTAAATGCACAAACAGTAATTTCTCCACATTGCAAGGTGCAATTCTGAAATTTTTTGCTTATCCTGCTCCTCTTAGCATGATAAAGAAGATTCAAATAGAGTGAGATGCCAGCTCTTTTCATTCAGTCAGTAGCTTCAAACATTTCTGGTATATGAATAACATGATGTTTTTCAATGGCAAAAATCAATGAATATTGTAAATGCACAAAAAGTAATTTCTCCGCACTGCAAGGTGCAATTCTGAAATTTTTTGCTTTTTCCAGCTCCTCTTAGCATGATAAAGAAGATTCAAAGAGAGTGAGATGCCAGCTCCTTTCATTCAGTCAGTAGCTTCAAACATTTCTGGACGTTTTTCAAAGGCAAAAATCAATGAATATTGTAAATGCACAAACAGTAATTTCTCCACATTGCAAGGTGCAATTCTGAAATTTTTTGCTTTTTCCTGCTCCTCTTAGCATGATAAAGAAGATTCAAAGAGAGTGAGATGCCAGCTCTTTTCATTCAGTCAGTAGCTTCAAACATTTCTGGTATATGAATAACATGATGTTTTTCAATGGCAAAAATCAATGAATATTGTAAATGCACAAACAGTAATTTCTCCGCATTGCAAGGTGCAATTCTGAAATTTTTTGCTTTTTCCTGCTCCTCTTAGCATGATAAAGAAGATTCAAAGAGAGTGAGATGCCAGCTCCTTTCATTCAGTCAGTAGCTTCAAACATTTCTGGACGTTTTTCAAAGGCAAAAATCAATGAATATTGTAAATGCACAAACAGTAATTTCTCCACATTGCAAGGTGCAATTCTGAAATTTTTTGCTTTTTCCAGCTCCTCTTAGCATGATAAAGAAGATTCAAAGAGAGTGAGATGCCAGCTCCTTTCATTCAGTCAGTAGCTTCAAACATTTCTGGACGTTTTTCAAAGGCAAAAATCAATGAATATTGTAAATGCACAAACAGTAATTTCTCCACATTGCAAGGTGCAATTCTGAAATTTTTTGCTTTTTCCTGCTCCTCTTAGCATGATAAAGAAGATTCAAAGAGAGTGAGATGCCAGCTCTTTTCATTCAGTCAGTAGCTTCAAACATTTCTGGTATATGAATAACATGATGTTTTTCAATGGCAAAAATCAATGAATATTGTAAATGCACAAACAGTAATTTCTCAGCATTGCAAGGTGCAATTCTGAAATTTTTTGCTTTTTCCTGCTCCTCTTAGCATGATAAAGAAGATTCAAAGAGAGTGAGATGCCAGCTCCTTTCATTCAGTCCGTAGCTTCAAACATTTCTGGTATATGAATAACATGATGTTTTTCAATCGCAAAAATCAATGAATATTGTAAATGCACAAACAGTAATTTCTCCGCATTGCAAGGTGCAATTCTGAAATTTTTTGCTTTTTCCTGCTCCTCTTAGCATGATAAAGAAGATTCAAAGAGAGTGAGATGCCAGCTCCTTTCATTCAGTCAGTAGCTTCAAACATTTCTGGACGTTTTTCAATGGCAAAAATCAATGAAAATTGTAAATGCACAAACAGTAATTTCTCCACATTGCAAGGTGCAATTCTGAAATTTTTTGCTTTTTCCTGCTCCTCTTAGCATGATAAAGACGATTCAAAGAGAGTGAGATGCCAGCTCTTTTCATTCAGTCAGTAGCTTCAAACATTTCTGGTATATGAATAACATGATGTTTTTCAATGGCAAAAATCAATGAATATTGTAAATGCACAAACAGTAATTTCTCCGCATTTGAAGGTGCAATTCTGAAATTTTTTGCTTTTTCCTGCTCCTCTTAGCATGATAAAGAAGATTCAAAGAGAGTGAGATGCCAGCTCCTTTCATTCAGTCAGTAGCTTCAAACATTTCTGGACGTTTTTCAATGGCAAAAATCAATGAATATTGTAAATGCACAAAGAGTAATTTCTCCACATTGCAAGGTGCAATTCTGAAATTTTTTGCTTTTTCCTGCTCCTCTTAGCATGATAAAGAAGATTCAAAGAGAGTGAGATGCCAGCTCTTTTCATTCAGTCAGTAGCTTCAAACATTTCTGGTATGTGAATAACATGATGTTTTTCAATGGCAAAAATCAATGAATATTGTAAATGCACAAACAGTAATTTCTCCGCATTGCAAGGTGCAATTCTGAAATTTTTTGCTTTTTCCTGCTCCTCTTAGCATGATAAAGAAGATTCAAAGAGAGTGAGATGCCAGCTCCTTTCATTCATTCAGTAGCTTCAAACATTTCTGGACGTTTTTCAATGGCAAAAATCAATGAATATTGTAAATGCACAAACAGTAATTTCTCCACATTGCAAGGTGCAATTCTGAAATTTTTTGCTTTTTCCTGTTCCTCTTAGCATGATAAAGAAGATTCAAAGAGAGTGAGATGCCAGCTCTTTTCATTCAGTCAGTAGCTTCAAACATTTCTGGTATATGAATAACATGATGTTTTTCAATGGCAAAAATCAATGAATATTGTAAATGCACAAACAGTAATTTCTCCGCATTGCAAGGTGCAATTCTGAAATTTTTTGCTTTTTCCTGCTCCTCTTAGCATGATAAAGAAGATTCAAAGAGGGTGAGATGCCAGCTCCTTTCATTCAGTCAGTAGCTTCAAACATTTCTGGACGTTTTTCAATGGCAAAAATCAATGAATATTGTAAATGCACAAACAGTAATTTCTCCACATTGCAAGGTGCAATTCTGAAATTTTTTGCTTTTTCCTGCTCCTCTTAGCATGATAAAGAAGATTCAAAGAGAGTGAGATGCCAGCTCTTTTCATTCAGTCAGTAGCTTCAAACATTTCTGGTATATGAATAACATGATGTTTTTCAATGGCAAAAATCAATGAATATTGTAAATGCACAAACAGTAATTTCTCCGCATTGAAAAGTGCAATTCTGAAATTTTTTGCTTTTTCCTGCTCCTCTTAGCATGATAAAGAAGATTCAAAGAGAGTGAGATGCCAGCTCCTTTCATTCAGTCAGTAGCTTCAAACATTTCTGGACGTTTTTCAATGGCAAAAATCAATGAATATTGTAAATGCACAAACAGTAATTTCTCCACATTGCAAGGTGCAATTCTGAAATTTTTTTTTCTTTTTCCTGCTCCTCTTAGCATGATAAAGAAGATTCAAAGAGAGTGAGATGCCAGCTCTAATCATTCAGTCAGTAGCTTCAAACATTTATGGTATATGAATAACATGATGTTTTTCAATGGCAAAAATCAATGAATATTGTAAATGCACAAACAGTAATTTCTCCGCATTGCAAGGTGCAATTCTGAAATTTTTTGCTTTTTCCTGCTCCTCTTAGCATGATAAAGAAGATTCAAAGAGAGTGAGATGCCAGCTCCTTTCATTCAGTCAGTAGCTTCAAACATTTCTGGACGTTTTTCAATGTCAAAAATCAATGAATATTGTAAATGCACAAACAGTAATTTCTCCACATTGCAAGGTGCAATTCTGAAATTTTTTGCTTTTTCCTGCTCCTCTTAGCATGATAAAGAAGATTCAAAGAGAGTGAGATGCCAGCTCTTTTCATTCAGTCAGTACTTCAAACATTTCTGGTATATGAATAACATGATGTTTTTCAATGGCAAAAATCAATGAATATTGTAAATGCACAAACATTAATTTCTCCGCATTGCAAGGTGCAATTCTGAAATTTTTTGCTTTTTCCTGCTCCTCTTAGCATGATAAAGAAGATTCAAAGAGAGTGAGATGCCAGCTCCTTTCATTCAGTCAGTAGCTTCAAACATTTCTGGACGTTTTTCAATGGCAAAAATCAATGAATATTGTAAATGCACAAACAGTAATTTCTCCACATTGCAAGGTGCAATTCTGAAATTTTTTTTTCTTTTACCTGCTCCTCTTAGCATGATAAAGAAGATTCAAAGAGAGTGAGATGCCAGCTCTTTTCATTCAGTCAGTAGCTTCAAACATTTCTGGTATATGAATAACATGATGTTTTTCAATGGCAAAAATCAATGAATATTGTAAATGCACAAACAGTAATTTCTCCGCATTGCAAGGTGCAATTCTGAAATGTTTTGCTTTTTCCTGCTCCTCTTAGCATGATAAAGAAGATTCAAAGAGAGTGAGATGCCAGCTCCTTTCATTCAGTCAGTAGCTTCAAACATTTCTGGACGTTTTTCAATGGCAAAAATCAATGAATATTGTAAATGCACAAACAGTAATTTCTCCACATTGCAAGGTGCAATTCTGAAATTTTTTGCTTTTTCCTGCTCCTCTTAGCATGATAAAGAAGATTCAAAGAGAGTGAGATGCCAGCTCTTTTCATTCAGTCAGTAGCTTCAAACATTTCTGGTATATGAATAACATGATGTTTTTCAATGGCAAAAATCAATGAATATTGTAAATGCACAAAAAGTAATTTCTCCGCATTTTAAGGTGCAATTCTGAAATTTTTTGCTTTTTCCAGCTCCTCTTAGCATGATAAAGAAGATTCAAAGAGAGTGAGATGCCAGCTCCTTTCATTCAGTCAGTAGCTTCAAACATTTCTGGACGTTTTTCAAAGGCAAAAATCAATGAATATTGTAAATGCACAAACAGTAATTTCTCCACATTGCAAGGTGCAATTCTGAAATTTTTTGCTTTTTCCTGTTCCTCTTAGCATGATAAAGAAGATTCAAAGAGAGTGAGATGCCAGCTCTTTTCATTCAGTCAGTAGCTTCAAACATTTCTGGTATATGAATAACATGATGTTTTTCAATGGCAAAAATCAATGAATATTGTAAATGCACAAACAGTAATTTCTCCGCATTGCAAGGTGCAATTCTGAAATTTTTTGCTTTTTCCTGCTCCTCTTAGCATGATAAAGAAGATTCAAAGAGAGTGAGATGCCAGCTCCTTTCATTCAGTCAGTAGCTTCAAACATTTCTGGACGTTTTTCAATGGCAAAAATCATTGAATATTGTAAATGCACAAACAGTAATTTCTCCACATTGCAAGGTGCAATTCTGAAATTTTTTGCTTTTTCCTGCTCCTCTTAGCATGATAAAGAAGATTCAAAGAGAGTGAGATGCCAGCTCTTTTCATTCAGTCAGTAGCTTCAAACATTTCTGGTATATGAATAACATGATGTTTTTCAATGGCAAAAATCAATGAATATTGTAAATGCACAAACAGTAATTTCTCCGCATTGCAAGGTGCAATTCTGAAATTTTTTGCTTTTTCCTGCTCCTCTTAGCATGATAAAGAAGATTCAAAGAGAGTGAGATGCCAGCTCCTTTCATTCAGTCAGTAGCTTCAAACATTTCTGGACGTTTTTCAATGGCAAAAATGAATGAATATTGTAAATGCACAAACAGTAATTTCTCCACGTTGCAAGGTGCAATTCTGAAATTTTTTGCTTTTTCCTGCTCCTCTTAGCATGATAAAGAAGATTCAAAGAGAGTGAGATGCCAGCTCTTTTCATTCAGTCAGTAGCTTCAAACATTTCTGGTATATGAATAACATGATGTTTTTCAATGGCAAAAATCAATGAATATTGTAAATGCACAAAAAGTAATTTCTCCGCATTTTAAGGTGCAATTCTGAAATTTTTTGCTTTTTCCAGCTCCTCTTAGCATGATAAAGAAGATTCAAAGAGAGTGAGATGCGAGCTCCTTTCATTCAGTCAGTAGCTTCAAACATTTCTGGACGTTTTTCAAAGGCAAAAATCAATGAATATTGTAAATGCACAAAGAGTAATTTCTCCACATTGCAAGGTGCAATTCTGAAATTTTTTGCTTTTTCCTGCTCCTCTTAGCATGATAAAGAAGATTCAAAGAGAGTGAGATGCCAGCTCTTTTCATTCAGTCAGTAGCTTCAAACATTTCTGGTATGTGAATAACATGATGTTTTTCAATGGCAAAAATCAATGAATATTGTAAATGCACAAACAGTAATTTCTCCGCATTGCAAGGTGCAATTCTGAAATTTTTTGCTTTTTCCTGCTCCTCTTAGCATGATAAAGAAGATTCAAAGAGAGTGAGATGCCAGCTCCTTTCATTCATTCAGTAGCTTCAAACATTTCTGGACGTTTTTCAATGGCAAAAATCAATGAATATTGTAAATGCACAAACAGTAATTTCTCCACATTGCAAGGTGCAATTCTGAAATTTTTTGCTTTTTCCTGTTCCTCTTAGCATGATAAAGAAGATTCAAAGAGAGTGAGATGCCAGCTCTTTTCATTCAGTCAGTAGCTTCAAACATTTCTGGTATATGAATAACATGATGTTTTTCAATGGCAAAAATCAATGAATATTGTAAATGCACAAACAGTAATTTCTCCGCATTGCAAGGTGCAATTCTGAAATTTTTTGCTTTTTCCTGCTCCTCTTAGCATGATAAAGAAGATTCAAAGAGGGTGAGATGCCAGCTCCTTTCATTCAGTCAGTAGCTTCAAACATTTCTGGACGTTTTTCAATGGCAAAAATCAATGAATATTGTAAATGCACAAACAGTAATTTCTCCACATTGCAAGGTGCAATTCTGAAATTTTTTGCTTTTTCCTGCTCCTCTTAGCATGATAAAGAAGATTCAAAGAGAGTGAGATGCCAGCTCTTTTCATTCAGTCAGTAGCTTCAAACATTTCTGGTATATGAATAACATGATGTTTTTCAATGGCAAAAATCAATGAATATTGTAAATGCACAAACAGTAATTTCTCCGCATTGAAAAGTGCAATTCTGAAATTTTTTGCTTTTTCCTGCTCCTCTTAGCATGATAAAGAAGATTCAAAGAGAGTGAGATGCCAGCTCCTTTCATTCAGTCAGTAGCTTCAAACATTTCTGGACGTTTTTCAATGGCAAAAATCAATGAATATTGTAAATGCACAAACAGTAATTTCTCCACATTGCAAGGTGCAATTCTGAAATTTTTTTTTCTTTTTCCTGCTCCTCTTAGCATGATAAAGAAGATTCAAAGAGAGTGAGATGCCAGCTCTAATCATTCAGTCAGTAGCTTCAAACATTTATGGTATATGAATAACATGATGTTTTTCAATGGCAAAAATCAATGAATATTGTAAATGCACAAACAGTAATTTCTCCGCATTGCAAGGTGCAATTCTGAAATTTTTTGCTTTTTCCTGCTCCTCTTAGCATGATAAAGAAGATTCAAAGAGAGTGAGATGCCAGCTCCTTTCATTCAGTCAGTAGCTTCAAACATTTCTGGACGTTTTTCAATGTCAAAAATCAATGAATATTGTAAATGCACAAACAGTAATTTCTCCACATTGCAAGGTGCAATTCTGAAATTTTTTGCTTTTTCCTGCTCCTCTTAGCATGATAAAGAAGATTCAAAGAGAGTGAGATGCCAGCTCTTTTCATTCAGTCAGTACTTCAAACATTTCTGGTATATGAATAACATGATGTTTTTCAATGGCAAAAATCAATGAATATTGTAAATGCACAAACATTAATTTCTCCGCATTGCAAGGTGCAATTCTGAAATTTTTTGCTTTTTCCTGCTCCTCTTAGCATGATAAAGAAGATTCAAAGAGAGTGAGATGCCAGCTCCTTTCATTCAGTCAGTAGCTTCAAACATTTCTGGACGTTTTTCAATGGCAAAAATCAATGAATATTGTAAATGCACAAACAGTAATTTCTCCACATTGCAAGGTGCAATTCTGAAATTTTTTTTTCTTTTACCTGCTCCTCTTAGCATGATAAAGAAGATTCAAAGAGAGTGAGATGCCAGCTCTTTTCATTCAGTCAGTAGCTTCAAACATTTCTGGTATATGAATAACATGATGTTTTTCAATGGCAAAAATCAATGAATATTGTAAATGCACAAACAGTAATTTCTCCGCATTGCAAGGTGCAATTCTGAAATGTTTTGCTTTTTCCTGCTCCTCTTAGCATGATAAAGAAGATTCAAAGAGAGTGAGATGCCAGCTCCTTTCATTCAGTCAGTAGCTTCAAACATTTCTGGACGTTTTTCAATGGCAAAAATCAATGAATATTGTAAATGCACAAACAGTAATTTCTCCACATTGCAAGGTGCAATTCTGAAATTTTTTGCTTTTTCCTGCTCCTCTTAGCATGATAAAGAAGATTCAAAGAGAGTGAGATGCCAGCTCTTTTCATTCAGTCAGTAGCTTCAAACATTTCTGGTATATGAATAACATGATGTTTTTCAATGGCAAAAATCAATGAATATTGTAAATGCACAAAAAGTAATTTCTCCGCATTTTAAGGTGCAATTCTGAAATTTTTTGCTTTTTCCAGCTCCTCTTAGCATGATAAAGAAGATTCAAAGAGAGTGAGATGCCAGCTCCTTTCATTCAGTCAGTAGCTTCAAACATTTCTGGACGTTTTTCAAAGGCAAAAATCAATGAATATTGTAAATGCACAAACAGTAATTTCTCCACATTGCAAGGTGCAATTCTGAAATTTTTTGCTTTTTCCTGTTCCTCTTAGCATGATAAAGAAGATTCAAAGAGAGTGAGATGCCAGCTCTTTTCATTCAGTCAGTAGCTTCAAACATTTCTGGTATATGAATAACATGATGTTTTTCAATGGCAAAAATCAATGAATATTGTAAATGCACAAACAGTAATTTCTCCGCATTGCAAGGTGCAATTCTGAAATTTTTTGCTTTTTCCTGCTCCTCTTAGCATGATAAAGAAGATTCAAAGAGAGTGAGATGCCAGCTCCTTTCATTCAGTCAGTAGCTTCAAACATTTCTGGACGTTTTTCAATGGCAAAAATCATTGAATATTGTAAATGCACAAACAGTAATTTCTCCACATTGCAAGGTGCAATTCTGAAATTTTTTGCTTTTTCCTGCTCCTCTTAGCATGATAAAGAAGATTCAAAGAGAGTGAGATGCCAGCTCTTTTCATTCAGTCAGTAGCTTCAAACATTTCTGGTATATGAATAACATGATGTTTTTCAATGGCAAAAATCAATGAATATTGTAAATGCACAAACAGTAATTTCTCCGCATTGCAAGGTGCAATTCTGAAATTTTTTGCTTTTTCCTGCTCCTCTTAGCATGATAAAGAAGATTCAAAGAGAGTGAGATGCCAGCTCCTTTCATTCAGTCAGTAGCTTCAAACATTTCTGGACGTTTTTCAATGGCAAAAATGAATGAATATTGTAAATGCACAAACAGTAATTTCTCCACGTTGCAAGGTGCAATTCTGAAATTTTTTGCTTTTTCCTGCTCCTCTTAGCATGATAAAGAAGATTCAAAGAGAGTGAGATGCCAGCTCTTTTCATTCAGTCAGTAGCTTCAAACATTTCTGGTATATGAATAACATGATGTTTTTCAATGGCAAAAATCAATGAATATTGTAAATGCACAAAAAGTAATTTCTCCGCATTTTAAGGTGCAATTCTGAAATTTTTTGCTTTTTCCAGCTCCTCTTAGCATGATAAAGAAGATTCAAAGAGAGTGAGATGCGAGCTCCTTTCATTCAGTCAGTAGCTTCAAACATTTCTGGACGTTTTTCAAAGGCAAAAATCAATGAATATTGTAAATGCACAAACAGTAATTTCTCCACATTGCAAGGTGCAATTCTGAAATTTTTTGCTTTTTCCTGCTCCTCTTAGCATGATAAAGAAGATTCAAAGAGAGTGAGATGCCAGCTCCTTTCATTCAGTCAGTAGCTTCAAACATTTCTGGACGTTTTTCAATGGCAAAAATCAATGAATATTGTAAATGCACAAACAGTAATTTCTCCGCATTGCAAGGTGCAATTCTGAAATTTTTTGCTTTATCCTGCTCCTCTTAGCATGATAAAGAAGATTCAAAGAGAGTGAGATGCCAGCTCCTTTCATTCAGTCAGTAGCTTCAAACATTTCTGTACGTTTTTCAATGGCAAAAATCAATGAATATTGTAAATGCACAAACAGTAATTTCTCCACATTGCAAGGTGCAATTCTGAAATTTTTTGCTTTTTCCTGCTCCTCTTATCATGATAAAGAAGATTCAAAGAGAGTGAGATGCCAGCTCTTTTCATTCAGTTAGTAGCTTCAAATATTTCTCTTATATGAATAACATGATGATTTTCAATGGCAAAAATCAATGAATATTGTAAATGCACAAACAGTAATTTCTCCGCATTGCAAGGTGCAATTCTGAAATTTTTTGCTTTATCCTGCTCCTCTTAGCATGATAAAGAAGATTCAAAGAGAGTGAGATGCCAGCTCCTTTCATTCAGTCAGTAGCTTCAAACATTTCTGTACGTTTTTCAATGGCAAAAATCAATGAATATTGTAAATGCACAAACAGTAATTTCTCCACATTGCAAGGTGCAATTCTGAAATTTTTTGCTTTTTCCTGCTCCTCTTATCATGATAAAGAAGATTCAAAGAGAGTGAGATGCCAGCTCTTTTCATTCAGTCAGTAGCTTCAAACATTTCTGGTATGTGAATAACATGATGTTTTTCAATGGCAAAAATCAATGAATTTTGTAAATGCACAAAAAGTAATTTCTCCGCATTTTAAGGTGCAGTTCTGAAATTTTTTGCTTTTTCCAGCTCCTCTTAGCATGATAAAGAAGATTCAAAGAGAGTGAGATGCCAGCTCCTTTCATTCAGTCAGTAGCTTCAAACATTTCTGGACGTTTTTCAATGGCAAAAATCAATGAATATTGTAAATGCACAAACAGTAATTTCTCCACATTGCAAGGTGCAATTCTGAAATTTTTTGCTTTTTCCTGCTCCTCTTAGCATGATAAAGAAGATTCAAAGAGAGTGAGATGCCAGCTCTTTTCATTCAGTCAGTAGCTTCAAACATTTCTGGTATATGAATAACATGATGTTTTTCAATGGCAAAAATCAATGAATATTGTAAATGCACAAACAGTAATTTCTCCGCATTGCAAGGTGCAATTCTGAAATTTTTTGCTTTTTCCTGCTCCTCTTAGCATGATAAAGAAGATTCAAAGAGAGTGAGATGCCAGCTCCTTTCGTTCAGTCAGTAGCTTCAAACATTTCTGGACGTTTTTCAATGGCAAAAATCAATGAATATTGTAAATGCACAAACAGTAATTTCTCCACATTGCAAGGTGCAATTCTGAAATTTTTTTCTTTTTCCTGCTCCTCTTAGCATGATAAAGAAGATTCAAAGAGAGTGAGATGCCAGCTCTTTTCATTCAGTCAGTAGCTTCAAACATTTCTGGTATATGAATAACATGATGTTTTTCAATGGCAAAAATCAATGAATATTGTAAATGCACAAAAAGTAATTTCTCCGCATTTTAAGGTGCAATTCTGAAATTTTTTGCTTTTTCCAGCTCCTCTTAGCATGATAAAGAAGATTCAAAGAGAGTGAGATGCCAGCTCTTTTCATTCAGTTAGTAGCTTCAAATATTTCTGGTATATGAATAACATGATGATTTTCAATGGCAAAAATCTATGAATATTGTAAATGCACAAACAGTAATTTCTCCGCATTGCAAGGTGCAATTCTGAAATTTTTTGCTTTTTCCTGCTCCTCTTAGCATGATAAAGAAGATTCAAAGAGAGTGAGATGCCAGCTCCTTTCATTCAGTCAGTAGCTTCAAACATTTCTGGACGTTTTTCAATGGCAAAAATCAATGAATATTGTAAATGCACAAACAGTAATTTCTCCACATTGCAAGGTGCAATTCTGAAATTTTTTTCTTTTTCCTGCTCCTCTTAGCATGATAAAGAAGATTCAAAGAGAGTGAGATGCCAGCTCTTTTCATTCAGTCAGTAGCTTCAAACATTTCTGGTATATGAATAACATGATGTTTTTCAATGGCAAAAATCAATGAATATTGTAAATGCACAAAAAGTAATTTCTCCGCATTTTAAGGTGCAATTCTGAAATTTTTTGCTTTTTCCAGCTCCTCTTAGCATGATAAAGAAGATTCAAAGAGAGTGAGATGCCAGCTCCTTTCATTCAGTCAGTAGCTTCAAACATTTCTGGACGTTTTTCAATGGCAAAAATCAATGAATATTGTAAATGCACAAACAGTAATTTCTCCACATTGCAAGGTGCAATTCTGAAATTTTTTTCTTTTTCCTGCTCCTCTTAGCATGATAAAGAAGATTCAAAGAGAGTGAGATGCCAGCTCTTTTCATTCAGTCAGTAGCTTCAAACATTTCTGGTATATGAATAACATGATGTTTTTCAATGGCAAAAATCAATGAATATTGTAAATGCACAAAAAGTAATTTCTCCGCATTTTAAGGTGCAATTCTGAAATTTTTTGCTTTTTCCAGCTCCTCTTAGCATGATAAAGAAGATTCAAAGAGAGTGAGATGCCAGCTCCTTTCATTCAGTCAGTAGCTTCAAACATTTCTGGACGTTTTTCAATGGCAAAAATCAATGAATATTGTAAATGCACAAACAGTAATTTCTCCACATTGCAAGGTGCAATTCTGAAATTTTTTTTTCTTTTTCCTGCTCCTCTTAGCATGATAAAGAAGATTCAAAGAGAGTGAGATGCCAGCTCTTTTCATTCAGTTAGTAGCTTCAAATATTTCTGGTATATGAATAACATGATGATTTTCAATGGCAAAAATCAATGAATATTGTAAATGCACAAACAGTAATTTCTCCGCATTGCAAGGTGCAATTCTGAAATTTTTTGCTTTTTCCTGCTCCTCTTAGCATGATAAAGAAGATTCAAAGAGAGTGAGATGCCAGCTCCTTTCATTCAGTCAGTAGCTTCAAACATTTCTGGACGTTTTTCAATGGCAAAAATCAATGAATATTGTAAATGCACAAACAGTAATTTCTCCACATTGCAAGGTGCAATTCTGAAATTTTTTGCTTTTTCCTGCTCCTCTTAGCATGATAAAGAAGATTCAAAGAGAGTGAGATGCCAGCTCTTTTCATTCAGTCAGTAGCTTCAAACATTTCTGGTATATGAATAACATGATGTTTTTCAATGGCAAAAATCAATGAATATTGTAAATGCACAAACAGTAATTTCTCCGCATTGCAAGGTGCAATTCTGAAATTTTTGGCTTTTTCCTGCTCCTCTTAGCATGATAAAGAAGATTCAAAGAGAGTGAGATGCCAGCTCCTTTCGTTCAGTCAGTAGCTTCAAACATTTCTGGACGTTTTTCAATGGCAAAAATCAATGAATATTGTAAATGCACAAACAGTAATTTCTCCACATTGCAAGGTGCAATTCTGAAATTTTTTGCTTTTTCCTGCTCCTCTTAGCATGATAAAGAAGATTCAAAGAGAGTGAGATGCCAGCTCTTTTCATTCAGTCAGTAGCTTCAAACATTTCTGGTATATGAATAACATGATGTTTTTCAATGGCAAAAATCAATGAATATTGTAAATGCACAAAAAGTAATTTCTCCGCATTTTAAGGTGCAATTCTGAAATTTTTTGCTTTTTCCAGCTCCTCTTAGCATGATAAAGAAGATTCAAAGAGAGTGAGATGCCAGCTCCTTTCATTCAGTCAGTAGCTTCAAACATTTCTGGACGTTTTTCAATGGCAAAAATCAATGAATATTGTAAATGCACAAACAGTAATTTCTCCACATTGCAAGGTGCAATTCTGAAATTTTTTTTTCTTTTTCCTGCTCCTCTTAGCATGATAAAGAAGATTCAAAGAGAGTGAGATGCCAGCTCTTTTCATTCAGTTAGTAGCTTCAAATATTTCTGGTATATGAATAACATGATGATTTTCAATGGCAAAAATCAATGAATATTGTAAATGCACAAACAGTAATTTCTCCGCATTGCAAGGTGCAATTCTGAAATTTTTTGCTTTATCCTGCTCCTCTTAGCATGATAAAGAAGATTCAAAGAGAGTGAGATGCCAGCTCCTTTCATTCAGTCAGTAGCTTCAAACATTTCTGTACGTTTTTCAATGGCAAAAATCAATGAATATTGTAAATGCACAAACAGTAATTTCTCCACATTGCAAGGTGCAATTCTGAAATTTTTTGCTTTTTCCTGCTCCTCTTAGCATGATAAAGAAGATTCAAAGAGAGTGAGATGCCAGCTCTTTTCATTCAGTCAGTAGCTTCAAACATTTCTGGTATGTGAATAACATGATGTTTTTCAATGGCAAAAATCAATGAATTTTGTAAATGCACAAAAAGTAATTTCTCCGCATTTTAAGGTGCAGTTCTGAAATTTTTTGCTTTTTCCAGCTCCTCTTAGCATGATAAAGAAGATTCAAAGAGAGTGAGATGCCAGCTCCTTTCATTCAGTCAGTAGCTTCAAACATTTCTGGACGTTTTTCAATGGCAAAAATCAATGAATATTGTAAATGCACAAACAGTAATTTCTCCACATTGCAAGGTGCAATTCTGAAATTTTTTGCTTTTTCCTGCTCCTCTTAGCATGATAAAGAAGATTCAAAGAGAGTGAGATGCCAGCTCTTTTCATTCAGTCAGTAGCTTCAAACATTTCTGGTATATGAATAACATGATGTTTTTCAATGGCAAAAATCAATGAATATTGTAAATGCACAAACAGTAATTTCTCCGCATTGCAAGGTGCAATTCTGAAATTTTTTGCTTTTTCCTGCTCCTCTTAGCATGATAAAGAAGATTCAAAGAGAGTGAGATGCCAGCTCCTTTCGTTCAGTCAGTAGCTTCAAACATTTCTGGACGTTTTTCAATGGCAAAAATCAATGAATATTGTAAATGCACAAACAGTAATTTCTCCACATTGCAAGGTGCAATTCTGAAATTTTTTTCTTTTTCCTGCTCCTCTTAGCATGATAAAGAAGATTCAAAGAGAGTGAGATGCCAGCTCTTTTCATTCAGTCAGTAGCTTCAAACATTTCTGGTATATGAATAACATGATGTTTTTCAATGGCAAAAATCAATGAATATTGTAAATGCACAAAAAGTAATTTCTCCGCATTTTAAGGTGCAATTCTGAAATTTTTTGCTTTTTCCAGCTCCTCTTAGCATGATAAAGAAGATTCAAAGAGAGTGAGATGCCAGCTCCTTTCATTCAGTCAGTAGCTTCAAACATTTCTGGACGTTTTTCAATGGCAAAAATCAATGAATATTGTAAATGCACAAACAGTAATTTCTCCACATTGCAAGGTGCAATTCTGAAATTTTTTTTTCTTTTTCCTGCTCCTCTTAGCATGATAAAGAAGATTCAAAGAGAGTGAGATGCCAGCTCTTTTCATTCAGTTAGTAGCTTCAAATATTTCTGGTATATGAATAACATGATGATTTTCAATGGCAAAAATCAATGAATATTGTAAATGCACAAACAGTAATTTCTCCGCATTGCAAGGTGCAATTCTGAAATTTTTTGCTTTTTCCTGCTCCTCTTAGCATGATAAAGAAGATTCAAAGAGAGTGAGATGCCAGCTCCTTTCATTCAGTCAGTAGCTTCAAACATTTCTGGACGTTTTTCAATGGCAAAAATCAATGAATATTGTAAATGCACAAACAGTAATTTCTCCACATTGCAAGGTGCAATTCTGAAATTTTTTGCTTTTTCCTGCTCCTCTTAGCATGATAAAGAAGATTCAAAGAGAGTGAGATGCCAGCTCTTTTCATTCAGTCAGTAGCTTCAAACATTTCTGGTATATGAATAACATGATGTTTTTCAATGGCAAAAATCAATGAATATTGTAAATGCACAAACAGTAATTTCTCCGCATTGCAAGGTGCAATTCTGAAATTTTTGGCTTTTTCCTGCTCCTCTTAGCATGATAAAGAAGATTCAAAGAGAGTGAGATGCCAGCTCCTTTCGTTCAGTCAGTAGCTTCAAACATTTCTGGACGTTTTTCAATGGCAAAAATCAATGAATATTGTAAATGCACAAACAGTAATTTCTCCACATTGCAAGGTGCAATTCTGAAATTTTTTGCTTTTTCCTGCTCCTCTTAGCATGATAAAGAAGATTCAAAGAGAGTGAGATGCCAGCTCTTTTCATTCAGTCAGTAGCTTCAAACATTTCTGGTATATGAATAACATGATGTTTTTCAATGGCAAAAATCAATGAATATTGTAAATGCACAAAAAGTAATTTCTCCGCATTTTAAGGTGCAATTCTGAAATTTTTTGCTTTTTCCAGCTCCTCTTAGCATGATAAAGAAGATTCAAAGAGAGTGAGATGCCAGCTCCTTTCATTCAGTCAGTAGCTTCAAACATTTCTGGACGTTTTTCAATGGCAAAAATCAACGAATATTGTAAATGCACAAACAGTAATTTCTCCACATTGCAAGGTGCAATTCTGAATTTTTTTTTTCTTTTTCCTGCTCCTCTTAGCATGATAAAGAAGATTCAAAGAGAGTGAGATGCCAGCTCTTTTCATTCAGTTAGTAGCTTCAAATATTTCTGGTATATGAATAACATGATGATTTTCAATGGCAAAAATCAATGAATATTGTAAATGCACAAACAGTAATTTCTCCGCATTGCAAGGTGCAATTCTGAAATTTTTTGCTTTATCCTGCTCCTCTTAGCATGATAAAGAAGATTCAAAGAGAGTGAGATGCCAGCTCCTTTCATTCAGTCAGTAGCTTCAAACATTTCTGTACGTTTTTCAATGGCAAAAATCAATGAATATTGTAAATGCACAAACAGTAATTTCTCCACATTGCAAGGTGCAATTCTGAAATTTTTTGCTTTTTCCTGCTCCTCTTAGCATGATAAAGAAGATTCAAAGAGAGTGAGATGCCAGCTCTTTTCATTCAGTCAGTAGCTTCAAACATTTCTGGTATGTGAATAACATGATGTTTTTCAATGGCAAAAATCAATGAATATTGTAAATGCACAAACAGTAATTTCTCCGCATTGCAATGTGCAATTCTGACATTTTTTGCTTTTTCCTGCTCCTCTTAGCTAGTGTTGAGCCACCCCCGTAGTGTTCGAGTTCGGTTCGGTTCGTCGAACACCCGTGTGTTCGCCGAACTGTTCGTCGAACTGTTCGACGAACACCTTCGAACACCATTAAAACCAATGGCAGGCAAAGAAAAACACATAGAAACACATAGAAAACACCTTCAAAGGTGTCCAAAAGCTGACAAACTGCTCAGAAGACATAACTAACACATGGAAAAGTGACAAGTACATATAGTCATGCGAAAATAAAAGAGGTGGAGGAGTAAAAGGAGGGGGAGACACAGATATAGGCATGTCATGCCCTTCTAAAATCCAAAAAGTGAGAAGCCGACACGGCCAGTCCGCTTCTGCCCGTGCCACCTCCGTGTCGCCGGGTTTGTGCCAGAGCCGCGGTGAACCCTGATGGCCAGCCCCCCTCTCCCAATACTGGTGCCTGTCCGCTGGTGGGTCGAGCGAGCCCCCCTGTGGTGGAGGCAGCTCTAAGCTTTTTAATTTAAATTGTCTCTCTAATTTGAATGAATACACTTTAAATCCATTTACAAGGATCTATTGGAGGGCAAGTCTCATGCCAGCAGCTGCGTAATTCCAGCTCCAGTAGCGTCCACTAAAGCTGCTGCAGTTAAAAAGCTTTTATAAGGATCGAGCTCGGCTGTCCACCGCAAGGCATCCTACTGCCAGTCCCAGCCCCTATGCCTTGGGGTGCCTCCTGATGCTCTTCACTGAGTATCCCATGGTCCCGAAGCATTTCCTTTGAAAAAATTAAGTGTCTAAACTACAGGTGGTGTAGCTTGCTTAACAGCCGGGATAATCCGCTGACTAGCAGACACTGCTACTAGGCACAAAGTATTTCCTGGGCTAGATGCAGTTAAAAATTTGTAATTAGATACTCTCGTTGGATGCTGAGAAAGCATTCCATAGAGTCTCCTGGCAAGTCTGAGCAGAAGTGGCAGGGAGCAGGGGCTCTGCATGAGCTCTGCTCCGGAGGCGGGCCTAGTAACAGAGGCCCAGGCCTGGAAGAGGGAGAAGGAAGGAAGAGGAGCGGAGAAGGCTCCAGGAACGAGGAATGAAGGGATCCCAGGGGTGCGGACGGGCGAGTCGCCACCGCACGCCCGAATCCACCTGCGTGGAGGGGTCAGGCCAAAGGGAGAGACCGGTCCCCGAACTAGTGGAGGCAGGAAACGACCCTCAGCTAGAAACCGGAGGCTCTGACACTTTATGTGGCGCAGCCCCTCGCTACACCCGCTAGGAAGGCACCACATAGGGTCAGGGAAACTGGCGCCAAGTTTACCAAGAGGAGGCCCGAGGCAGCCGGACAGAAGTGTTGGTAAGAAAGGCCAGACAAAGGACACACAAAGGGGGTCCTGTGAAGTGCTCCAAAGTTATCTGGGAGTTGTCTGAGCCCCTCACCTGGTGAGCACAGTACGACGTGGGCAGCCGTTACCTGCAGACGTGGTCTGGATAATAAGAACTGTGAGTAAAGGCCCTGAACTGCATCACTGACTCCGTGTCGTTACTGCTGCTGCCCTGCACCATCACCCCCATCCTCCGCATACACTGCCCTGAGGCTATACTCCTCCCGTGGGGAGTTATGCTACGCTCTGCTGCACCCACAACACCAGCCTCAGCGGTCTGCCCTGTAGCGGCGGTTCACTCTGACCTCAATCCACGGGTGGTGTAGTCGGACATTTAAACATCAAAACCACATAAATAGTTCCGCCACTGGTTTGACCGCCCTGAGCCACGGAACCGGGTCGCCGCCACGAAGACTACAACCACCAGCATCCACCAAAAAGGGTCCGGCTCCGGGTGTCCCAAGGCCCAGGGGGTGCGTCAGAACATTTTCATCACCTTTCACAATCACCAATGGGACAAGGCAGTGATGTCCTCTGTCCCCTCTCTTATACATCCTAGTGACGGAGCACCTGCTCTCATCAATTCGCCATAACCCCAATATTAGGTGGATTGAGGTGGGAGGCACCGAGTACAAGTGCTCTCTATTTGCTGATGATGTCCTAGTATATATCACTCAATCACATATATCCATCCATGCTGTTATGGCTGAAATAGATCACTTTGTTACATGGTAAAATTTTAAAATCAATGCAGCGAAGTCTGAGGCCCTCGATGTCTCCCTCCCCAAATCCATATAGGATTCCATCCAGTCCAACTTTCCCTTTGCCTGGCCCTCACAGGGTATCAAATACTTAGGAATTCCTATTCATAGAGACCTCTCCCATCTATGTTATCTTAATTTTGGGCCCTTTATTGAACAACTCCATACAGACCACGGTTGGCAAGTTAGAACTGTAAGATTCACTACGTGAACCACTGGTGTTTTGTGGAAAAGCACATGTACACTGCGTTCCAAATTATTATGCAAAAAGTGTTTGGGAGTGATAAGGGAAGAATTTGTTTGTTTGTCAGTTAAACTCATTGATGGTGATGTGTGTCAGGGCTCTTTATATCACTGTAAGCAATTGCAGACACCTGTGCTAATTAGTTTGGCAGGTGTGTCCAATGAAAGGCAAGACTACTTAAGAAGGCTGTCTCACATTATTAAGCAGCCTACATTTTCTGCCAAAATGGGAAAGAAAAAGGATGTGTCGGCTGCTGAGAAGCAACAAATTGTGGAGTGTTTAGGTCAAGGCATGACTACAATCAACATTGTGCGATGATCAGGATGAAGTGTCTTGGCAATCAAGAAGTATGTAGCTGATTCACAGTACACACGTGTGCGTGCTGATAAGGGCAAATTGAGGACTCTTTCCTACAGGCAATTACGTCAGGTTGAAAGAGTAGGTGCAAAAAAGCCTTGTCATAGCAGCAGACAAGTTTTTGAAGCTGCTTGTGCCTCCAACGTCCCCCGAACAACAAGATGCAGGGTCCTTCAGAGGTTTGCA
The DNA here is from genome assembly GCF_046119375.1 of Phyllobates terribilis. Taxonomy (NCBI): domain Eukaryota; kingdom Metazoa; phylum Chordata; class Amphibia; order Anura; family Dendrobatidae; genus Phyllobates; species Phyllobates terribilis. Next base: position 9,444,131 of record NW_027362792.1, read on the forward strand.
GCTGTGCATGCGCCATCCTGTCGACCTCCTCTATCCACTTCACACAAGCAGAAACGGCTCCAGTGGGCCAAACATTACATGAAGACTGATTTCAAAACTGTTTTGTTCACGGATGAGTGCCGTGCAGCGCTCGATGGTCCAGATGGATGGAGTGGAGGATGGCTGGTTGATGGACACCCCACGCAAACACGGCTACAGCGCCAACAAGGAGGAGGTGGAGTAATGTTTTGGGCTGGAATCATGGGGAGAGAGATTGTCAGCCCCTTTAGGATCCCTGAAGGCGCTAAAGATGAACTCCATATTGTATGTGGATTTTCTCAAACAGCACTTCCTGCCATGGTTCAAGCAGAAGAACCGTGTATTTCACAGCAAGATCATTTTTCTGCATGATAATGCACCATCTCATGCTGCACATAAAACATCTGCATCTCTGGCTGATATGGGCATAAAAGGGGACAAACTTATGGTGTGACCCCCATGCTCCCCTGACCTCTACCCCATTCAGAACCTTTGGAGCATCATTAAAAGGAGTGTCTATGATGGCGGGAGGCAGTTCACATCTAAGCAACAGCTCTGGGAGGGTATTCTGTCCTCATGCAAAACAATTGAAGCAGAAACCATCCAAAACCTGACAAATTCAATGGACGAGAGAGTTCAGAAGCTCCTTTCGAACAAGGGGTCCGATGTGAAAATGTAACATCACCTAGAATAAAGTTTTGAGTTGAAAACTGTTTGATTTCAGTTTCTAACAACCTGCTAATGCTTTTAATTTCAAAAATGACCATTTTTTTGCTCTTTATTAAAATGAAAAGGTTGATCGAAAAGTTTGGGGGATCTAAGAGTGTGGCAACCCAGTAGTCATGATTACTTCGAATTCTGACAATATGAGGGTCATGTTGCAGGTAGTGCAGCAAGAAGGCACTTATGTGTCTTGCGCATCTCGGAGCCCCAAAATTATTTTCCGGGCTAGATGCAGCTAAAAATTATTATTAATTTTAAATCTGATGGAGCTTAGTATAGATGGCCTAATAGGATCAGTGCTGCACACTGCTACAAAGCCCAAATTATTTTCCAGCCAAGATACAGATAAACATGATTAGTAATTTTAAATCTGGTGGAGCTTATTATAGATGGCCTAATAGAATCAGTGCTGCACACTGCTACAAAGCCCAAATTATTTTCCAGCCAAGATACAGATAAACATGATTAGTAATTTGAAAGCTTAAAACGGTTGGTAGGGTGATTTTAACCAATCATCAAGCTTTTACTCTCCCCAGGATGACACAGGGGTAGAAAAGTCGTTTCGGATCCATGATTTGTTCATCTTTATGAACGTGAGTCTGTCTACATTATCAGTGGAGAGCCGCGTGCGCTTATCTGTCAGCACACCACCAGCAGCGCTGAACACACGTTCAGACAGAACGCTGGCTGCGGGGCATGACAAGATCTCCAAGGCGTAAGTGGCTAGCTCCGGCCATTTATCCAGATTGGAAGCCCAAAAAGAGCAAGGGTCCAGTGACACAGTCGTGGCTTCAATGTTTACTTGGAGATACTCCTGTACCATCGTCTCTAGGCGTTGACTATGTGTCAGACTTCTTGTCTCCTGTGGCCTTGCAAAGGATGGGCTAAAAAAGTGGTGAAATGATTCCGCAAAATTGATGTTACCAGCAGATACTGTGGTTCTGTTACGGTTTGAGTGCTGAACACTTGACGGTCCCACGGTTGGCAAGTTGGAACTGTGAGATTCACTACGTGCACCACTGGTATTTTGTGGAAAAGCACATGTAAGATTCTGCAACAGTCTCTGCTGATACTCCTGCACGCGTGCATCCCTTTCTATGGCAGGAATAATTTCTGCAAATTTACTTTTGTACCGGGGATCTAACAGTGTGGCAACCCAGCAGTCAGGATTATTTCTAATTCTCACAATTCGAGGGTCATGTTGCAGGTAGTGCAGCAAGAAGGCACTCATGTGTGTTGCGAATCCAGGAGCACCAAGTCCCTGTTGTGTTGGTGGCGAGGTAACAATCATGCTTCCTTCCTCTGTCCTCTCCCCCCAACCTCGCACAACAGAAATGTGATCAAGGTCTCCCTCATCTGATGAGTCTTCCATCAGTTCGTCCTCCACTTCTTCCTGGGCTCCTGCACCTTCCTCACTAGTTTGGCTGCTACCATGCGCCCTGGTAAAACCATCTCCCCCACCCTCACATGCCTGCCGCCTTGGTGCTGCCGACCGTCTGGACCTTGCAGATGTTAGCCCTTCCGCATACAACTCCTCCTCCTCTACTTCCTCCACCTCCTCTTGTGCCACCACCTGACTCCGAATTCTGTTTAACATGTGCTCCAGCATGTAAATCACCGGAATAGTCATGCTGATAATGGCATCGTCAGCACTAAACATCTTCGTCGCCATTTCAAAACTGTGCAGAAGGGTGCATAGGTCCCTGATCTGAGACCACTCCTCCAGCGTGATTTGCCCCACCTCTGAATCTCGTTGGCCCAGGCTATACGTCAGAACGTATTGCACCAGGGCTTGTCGGTGCTGCCACAGTCGCTGCAACATGTGCAGAGTTGAATTCCACCGGGTAGGCACATCGCATTTTAGCCGGTGAAGTGGCAGGCCCGACGACTTCTGTAGAGATGTAAGTCGCTGAGCTGCGGGATGCGAACGGCGGAAGTGAGCACACAGCGACCGTGCCCTCTGCAGAAGGCCATCTAGTCTGGGATAGTGGGCTAAAAATTGCTGGACAACCAGGTTCAACACGTGAGCCATACAAGGCACGTGTGTGACATTGCCCCGGCGAAGGGCCGCACCCAGGTTTGCAGCATTGTCGCACACGCCTTCCCTGGTTTCAGGTCCAGTGGAGACAACCATTCATGAAATTGGTTCTCCAGAGCTGACCACAACTCCTCAGCTGTGTGACTCACATTTCCCAGACATTTCAATGTAAAAACCGCCTGATGACGTTGAGCCCTACTGCCAGCATAGTAAGGAGGTGTGCAGGATCCCTTCTGCGCAGTTAGAAAGCTTGTGGCATGACCAGACAGGCTTTGGGTGCAGGTGGAGGACCGAGAGGAGGTTGAGGAGGCAGAAGCAGTGGAGGAACTTTGACATAAAGAGGATTGACGCACAACTCGTGGGGACGGCAAGACTTGGACAGCAGCCCCTTGTCCTGCTGTCACCATAGTTACCCAGTGCCCAGTCAGCGACATGTAACGCCCCTGTCCATGCCTACTCGTCCAAGTGTCTGTGGTGAAATGCACCCTGTCACACACAGAGTTTCTCAAAGAAGCGGTGATGTTGTGTGCGACATGCTGGTGGAGCGCAGGCACACCTTTCTTTGAGATGTAGTGACGACTGGGCATCTGGTACTGGGGCACTGCGACGGACATAAGGTCTCGAAAATCCTCTGTGTCCACCAGGAGGAAAGGCAGCATTTCTGTAGCCAAGAGCTTGCAGATGGTGAAATTCAACCTCTTAGCTTTCTCATGGCTAGGAGGAAATGGTCTTTTACTTGTCCACATCTGAGGGACCGAGGGCTGGCTATTGTGCTTAGACGGGGTTGATAAGGGTGTCCCCGGCAAACTGCCGGTCTGTGAGGAAGATGCAGGCGGACATGTTAGGTTGCCTTGATCCAAAGGTGGTGCTATCGATGTCGGACAGCACTCAACACCAGCTGGTGTTACCACCTCCAAAGAAAATGATGACCTGCCAATCACGCCGGCTGTTGCGGGTAAAGAGGTGGAAGGTCTGCGCCCCAAAACAGGTGTGACTGCTGTCCCCCCAGTCACAGAGGATGAAGAGGCCGCGGATGCACAAGATATGGCAGACGGTGGTTGGTCCGGCCGGCTAGGCCACATTGTAGCACACTGAGCTTCCCACTGCAACTTATGCTTCATGTCCATGTGCCGGTTCATGCATGAAGTACTCAAACTATGTATTTTTTGGCCTCTACTTAGCTTTTGCTGACAAATGTTACAGATAAAACGAGTTGGGTCATCTTTATCGATCTGAAAAAATGCCCAGGCTATGCAAGGCTTAGCACCCATGCGACCTGAAGAGCCACTTGTGGTGAGAGGCAGAGTTGTGTTTGAGGATGCAGTTGTTGACGTGCTTCCAGTACTACGTCTCTGTCCAGGAAGTCGCAACCTGACCTCGTCGTCACTAGCATCTTCCTCCACCTCCTCTGCTGACCTCATCTCTTGGCTGACTGTGGGTTGACAGTAAGTGGGATCTCCGACCTCATCATCATCACCCTGTGCGTTATCACACCCGTCGTCCTCAGAGCCAACCTGTTCCTGCCCTGACAAAAAACTAAAGTTGTCGCTCCAATCAGGTATTTGAGTCTTATCATCGTCTTCCTCATTGTCTCCACCAACAGGAGTTGCAGTTTGGGAATGAGGGTCTACATTATGGTCAGAACCTTCTGCGTCTGGTCCTGGATCCGACTCATAAAGATTCTGGGCATCAGTGCAGATCATTTCCTCGTCTGGATTCACAGAAGTGCTGGAGTCGACCTCTGATTCCCAGGCTATAGTATGAGTAAACAGCTCTGCAGACTCAACCATCTGTTCTACCTCATACTCAGACGGGCAGCTGGAGATTTGGGAGCTGTGAGGAAGCAAGTGCGATTTGGGTGACACCTTTGAGGACTGGAGTATTTGTGATGTTGAAGTTGATGTGGAGGAGAGCCCACTTAAAGGAGCACTTGATATCCGTTGAAGCACCTGCTGTTTTTGTGCCTCATCTGGAATTTGTAGCGATTGGCGTGGCCGTAAGAAAGGGATCTTATCACATTGTCCGCTAAAAGAAGTAGACATTTTAGTTTGGCTGGAAGATGGTCTTTCTTCTGCACCTACCCCACGGACACAACCTTTTTTCCCCTTCCCAACACGCCTATTCCCCTTTCCACCAGCAGCAGGCCTTTTTCCACTCATTTTGGTGGTTAACTAATTCACAACTCTGGAGTTGTTTGCACAAAAAAACAATGGATGGTAACCGAGCAGAGCTGAGTTGCCAAACTGTGGTATTATGCCAAAACTATTGGCTGGGTTAGATGCAGAAAAAAATTATTTTTAATTTGCAACCTGATGGAGGTCAGTATAGAAGGACTAATAGAACAAGTCCCACACACTGCTAGAAGCCCAAATATTTTTTCAGAGCTAGATGCAGAATTTTTTTTTATTCAATTTGCAACCTGATGGAGGTCAGTATAGATGGACTAATAGACCAAGTCCCACACACTGCTAGAAGCCCAAATATTTTTTCAGAGCTAGATGCAGAAAAAAATTATATTCAATTTGCAACCTGCTGGAGGACAGTATAGAAGGACTAATAGAACAAGTCCCACACACTGCTAGAAGCCCAAATATTTTTTCAGAGCTAGATGCAGAAAATTTTTTTATTCAATTTGCAACCTGATGGAGGTCAGTATAGATGGAATAATAGACCAAGTCCCACACACTGCTAGAAGCCCAAATATTTTTTCAGAGCTAGATGCAGAAAAAAATTATATTCAATTTGCAACCGGCTGGAGGTCAGTATAGAAGGACTAATAGAACAAGTCCCACACACTGCTAGAAGCCCAAATATTTTTTCAGAGCTAGATGCAGAAATTTTTTTTATTCAATTTGCAACCTGATGGAGGTCAGTAAAGATGGACTAATAGACCAAGTCCCACACACTGCTAGAAGCCCAAATATTTTTTCAGAGCTAGATGCAGAAAAAAATTATTTTCAATTTGCAACCTGCTGGAGGTCAGTATAGAAGGACTAATAGAACAAGTCCCACACACTGCTAGAAGCCCAAATATATTTTCAGAGCTAGATGCAGAAAAAAATTATTTTTAATTTGCAACCTGATGGAGTTCAGTATAGATGGACTAATAGACCAAGTCCCACACACCGCTAGAAGCCCAAATATTTTTTCAGAGCTAGATGCAGAAAAAAATTATATTCAATTTGCAACCTGCTGGAGGTCAGTATAGAAGGACTAATAGAACAAGTCCCACACACTGCTAGAAGCCCAAATATTTTTTCAGAGCTAAATGAAGAAAAAAATTATTTTGAATTTGCAACCTGATGGAGGTCAGTATAGATGGACTAATAGACCAAGTCCCACACAATGCTAGAAGCCCAAATATTTTTTCAGAGCTAGATGCAGAAAATTTTTTTATTCAATTTGCAACCTGATGGAGGTCAGTATAGATGGACTAATAGACCAAGTCCCACACACTGCTAGAAGCCCAAATATTTTTCAGAGCTAGATGCAAAAAAAAAATATTTTTAATTTGCAACCTGATGGAGGTCAGTATAGATGGACTAATAGACCAAGTCCCACACACCGCTAGAAGCCCAAATATTTTTTCAGAGCTAGATGCAGAAAAAAATTATATTCAGTTTGCAACCTGATGGAGGTCAGTATAGATGGACTAATAAACCAAGTCCCACACACTGCTAGAAGCCCAAATATTTTTTCAGAGCTAGATGCAGAAAAAAATTATTTTTAATTTGCAACCTGATGGAGGTCAGTATAGATGGACTAATAGACCAAGTCCCACACACTGCTAGAAGCCCAAATATTTTTTCAGAGCTAAATGAAGAAAAAAATTATTTTGAATTTGCAACCTGATGGAGGTCAGTATAGATGGACTAATAGACCAAGTCCCACACAATGCTAGAAGCCCAAATATTTTTTCAGAGCTAGATGCAGAATTTTTTTTTATTCAATTTGCAACCTGATGGAGGTCAGTATAGAAGGACTAATAGAACAAGTCCCACACACCGCTAGAAGCCCAAATATTTTTTCAGAGCTAGATGCAGAAAAAAATTATATTCAGTTTGCAACCTGATGGAGGTCAGTATAGATGGACTAATAAACCAAGTCCCACACACTGCTAGAAGCCCAAATATTTTTTCAGAGCTAGATGCAGAAAAAAATTATTTTTAATTTGCAACCTGATGGAGGTCAGTATAGATGGACTAATAGACCAAGTCCCACACACTGCTAGAAGCCCAAATATTTTTTCAGAGCTAAATGAAGAAAAAAATTATTTTGAATTTGCAACCTGATGGAGGTCAGTATAGATGGACTAATAGACCAAGTCCCACACAATGCTAGAAGCCCAAATATTTTTTCAGAGCTAGATGCAGAATTTTTTTTTATTCAATTTGCAACCTGATGGAGGTCAGTATAGATGGACTAATAGACCAAGTCCCACACACTGCTAGAAGCCCAAATATTTTTTCAGAGCTAGATGCAGAAAAAAATTATTTTTAATTTGCAACCTGATGGAGGTCAGTATAGATGGACTAATAGACCAAGTCCCACACACCGCTAGAAGCCCAAATATTTTTTCAGAGCTAGATGCAGAAAAAAATTATATTCAGTTTGCAACCTGATGGAGGTCAGTATAGATGGACTAATAAACCAAGTCCCACACACTGCTAGAAGCCCAAATATTTTTTCAGAGCTAGATGCAGAAAAAAAATATTTTTAATTTGCAACCTGATGGAGGTCAGTATAGATGGACTAATAGACCAAGTCCCACACACCGCTAGAAGCCCAAATATTTTTTCAGAGCTAGATGCAGAAAAAAATTATATTCAGTTTGCAACCTGATGGAGGTCAGTATAGATGGATTAATAGAACAAGACCCACACACAGCTAGAAGCCCAATTTTTTTTCAGAGGTAGATGCAGAAAAAAAAATATATTCAGTTTGCAACCTGATGGAGGTCAGTATAGATGTATTAATAGAACAAGACCCACACACAGCTAGAAGCCCAATATTTTTTCAGAGCTAGATGCAGAAAAAAGTTATATTCAATTTGCAACCTGCTGGAGGTCAGTATAGAAGGACTAATAGAACAAGTCCCACACACTGCTAGAAGCCCAAATATTTTTTCAGAGCTAGATGCAGAAAAAAATTATTTTTAATTTGCAACCTGATGGAGGTCAGTATAGATGGACTAATAGACCAAGTCCCACACACTGCTAGAAGCCCAAATATTTTTTCAGAGCTAGATGCAGAAAAAAATTATTTTTAATTTGCAACCTGATGGAGGTCAGTATAGATGGACTAATAGACCAAGTCCCACACACCGCTAGAAGCCCAAATATTTTTTCAGAGCTAGATGCAGAAAAAAATTATATTCAGTTTGCAACCTGATGGAGGTCAGTATAGATGGACTAATAGACCAAGTCCCACACACTGCTAGAAGCCCAAATATTTTTTCAGAGCTAGATGCAGAAAAAATTATTTTTAATTTGCAACCTGATGGAGGTCAGTATAGATTGACTAATAGACCAAGTCCCACACACCGCTAGAAGCCCAAATATTTTTTCAGAGCTAGATGCAGAAAAAAATTATATTCAGTTTGCAACCTGATGGAGGTCAGTATAGATGGATTAATAGAACAAGACCCACACACAGCTAGAAGCCCAATATTTTTTCAGAGGTAGATGCAGAAAAAAATATATTCAGTTTGCAACCTGATGAAGGTCAGTATAGATGGACTAATAGAATGATGCTATGCCCAAAAGATTTTACTTCACTAGGTGCAGTAAAAAAATTGGTATTCTATACACAGGTGGTATATCTTGCAACACAGATAGGCTACTCCACTGACTAACACACTCTGCAATAGGCCAAAAAGGATTAGCTTTGTAGATTCAGCCAAATGCTGTGAAAAAAACTTGCACAGCACTGGCACAGACCTGCCTGGCAAAAACTGATAGGAACTGATGTAACCGAGTCCTGAAAAGGACTCCAATTACAATTAGTCTTTAATCCCACAACCTATCTATTTAAGAGCACAGACCTCCCTGATAAAAGTCGTAGGAAATGCTGTAACCTAGTCCTTAAAAGGACTGCAATCACAACTATTCCCTACTCCCAAGCTATCTGTATATTTGTGCGAAAATTGGCTTGAAATTAACAAGGTATAGCGCACACAGCAACAGCGGTGCCGTCTAACACGCAGCTGCAGCAGTGAGAAAATGGTGGCGACGGGGAAAATGGCTTGGTCTTATAGGGCAAGGACATGTGACATACACTGCCAATGACACATGCCCTTGCTTGTGTGAAAAAAAGCACTTCGCTCCGTGTGTGCGCTGCTGATAGGCTGACAGATTGCACCTCCCCACTGCAAATGCGGGAAAGAGAAAAAAAAATGGAGATCTTCATTGTTCCTGCAGAGATCCATCCCCTGCCCCTCCCCCCACCCCGCTGTACACTCAAACTGCGTATTAACATTAATTTTCATCATTACTGAGAAAAAATCCAGTTATGATTTTGGTGCACGAACAGTTATCGAACATAACCTCGAACAGCCGAATTTTTCTCAAATTGTTCGTGTTCGCCGAACGGCTCGAACACCGCCCAAAACAGCTCGAATTTGAGATTGGCGAACAGTTCGAGTAGAACAACGCTCATCTCTACTCTTAGCATGATAAAGAAGATTCAAAGAGAGTGAGATGCCAGCTCCTTTCATTCAGTCAGTAGCTTCAAACATTTCTGGACGTTTTTCAATGGCAAAAATCAATGACTATTGTAAATGCACAAACAGTAATTTCTCCACATTGCAAGGTGCAATTCTGAAATTTTTTGCTTTTTCCTGCTCCTCTTAGCATGATAAAGAAGATTCAAAGAGAGTGAGATGCCAGCTCTTTTCATTCAGTCAGTAGCTTCAAACATTTCTGGTATATGAATAACATGATGTTTTTCAATGGCAAAAATCAATGAATATTGTAAATGCACAAACAGTAATTTCTCCGCATTGCAAGGTGCAATTCTGAAATTTTTTGCTTTTTCCTGCTCCTCTTAGCAAGATAAAGAAGATTCAAAGAGATTGAGATGCCAGCTCCTTTCATTCAGTAAGTAGCTTCAAACATTTGTGGACGTTTTTCAATGGCAAAAATCAATGAATATTGTAAATGCACAAACAGTAATTTCTCCACATAGCAAGCTGCAATTCTGAAATTTTTTGCTTTTTCCTGCTCCTCTTAGCATGATAAAGAAGATTCAAAGAGAGTGAGATGCCAGCTCTTTTCATTCAGTCAGTAGCTTCAAACATTTCTGGTATATGAATAACATGATGTTTTTCAATGGCAAAAATCAATGAATATTGTAAATGCACAAACAGTAATTTCACCGCATTGCAAGGTGCAATTCTGAAATTTTTTGCTTTTTCCTGCTCCTCTTAGCATGATAAAGAAGATTCAAAGAGATTGAGATGCCAGCTCCTTTCATTCAGTAAGTAGCTTCAAACATTTGTGGACGTTTTTCAATGGCAAAAATCAATGAATATTGTAAATGCACAAACAGTAATTTCTCCACATAGCAAGCTGCAATTCTGAATTTTTTTGCTTTTTCCTGCTCCTCTTAGCATGATAAAGAAGATTCAAAGAGAGTGAGATGCCAGCTCTTTTCATTCAATCAGTAGCTTCAAACATTTCTGGTATATGAATAACATGATGTTTTTCAATGGCAAAAATCAATGAATATTGTAAATGCACAAACAGTAATTTCTCCGCATTGCAAGGTGCAATTCTGAAATTTTTTGCTTTTTCCGGCTCCTCTTAGTATGATAAAGAAGGTTCAAAGAGAGTGAGATGCCAGCTCCTTTCATTCAGTCAGTAGCTTCAAACATTTCTGGACGTTTTTCAATGGCAAAAATCAATGAATATTGTAAATGCACAAACAATGATTTCTCCACATTGCAAGGTGCAATTCTGAAATTTTTTGCTTTTTCCTGCTCCTCTTAGCATGATAAAGAAGATTCAAAGAGAGTGAGATGCCAGCTCCTTTCATTCAGTCAGTAGCTTCAAACATTTCTGGACGTTTTTCAATGGCAAAAATCAATGAATATTGTAAATGCACAAACAGTAATTTCTCCACATTGCAAGGTGCAATTCTGAAATTTTTTGCTTTTTCCAGCTCCTCTTAGCATGATAAAGAAGATTCAAAGAGAGTGAGATGCCTGCTCTTTTCATTCAGTCAGTAGCTTCAAACATTTCTGGTATATGAATAACATGATGTTTTTCAATGGCAAAAATCAATGAATATTGTAAATGCACAAACAGTAATTTCTCCGCATTGCAAAGTGCAAATCTGAAATTTTTTGCTTTTTCCTGCTCCTCTTAGCATGATAAAGAAGATTCAAAGAGAGTGAGATGCCAGCTCCTTTCATTCAGTCAGTAGCTTCAAACATTTCTGGACGTTTTTCAATGGCAAAAATCAATGAATATTGTAAATGCACAAACAGTAATTTCTCCACATTGCAAGGTGCAATTCTGAAATTTTTTGCTTTTTCCTGCTCCTCTTAGCATGATAAAGAAGATTCAAAGAGAGTGAGATGCCAGCTCTTTTCATTCAGTCAGTAGCTTCAAACATTTCTGGTATATGAATAACATTATGTTTTTCAATGGCAAAAATCAATGAATATTGTAAATGCACAAACAGTAATTTCTCCGCATTGCAAGGTGCAATTCTGAAATTTTTTGCTTTTTCCTGCTCCTCTTAGCATGATTAAGAAGATTCAAAGAGAGTGAGATGCCAGCTCCTTTCATTCAGTCAGTAGCTTCAAACATTTCTGGACGTTTTTCAATGGCAAAAATCAATGAATATTGTAAATGCACAAACAGTAATTTCTCCACATTGCAAGGTGCAATTCTGAAATTTTTTGCTTTTTCCTGCTCCTCTTAGCATGATAAAGAAGATTCAAAGAGAGTGAGATGCCAGCTCTTTTCATTCAGTCAGTAGCTTCAAACATTTCTGGTATATGAATAACATGATGTTTTTCAATGGCAAAAATCAATGAATATTGTAAATGCACAAACAGTAATTTCTCCGCATTGCAAGGTGCAATTCTGAAATTTTTTGCTTTTTCCTGCTCCTCTTAGCATGTTAAAGAATATTCAAAGAGAGTGAGATGCCAGCTCCTTTCATTCAGTCAGTAGCTTCAAACATTTCTGGACGTTTTTCAATGGCAAAAATCAATGAATATTGTAAATGCACAAACAGTAATTTCTCCACATTGCAAGGTGCAATTCTGAAATTTTTTGCTTTTTCCTGCTCCTCTTAGCATGATAAAGAAGATTCAAAGAGAGTGAGATGCCAGCTCTTTTCATTCAGTCAGTAGCTTCAAACATTTCTGGTATATGAATAACATGATGTTTTTCAATGGCAAAAATCAATGAATATTGTAAATGCACAAACAGTAATTTCTCCGCATTGCAAGGTGCAATTCTGAAATTTTTTGCTTTTTCCTGCTCCTCTTAGTATGATAAAGAAGATTCAAAGAGAGTGAGATGCCAGCTCCTTTCATTCAGTCAGTAGCTTCAAACATTTCTGGACGTTTTTCAATGGCAAAAATCAATGAATATTGTAAATGCACAAACAGTAATTTCTCCACATTGCAAGGTGCAATTCTGAAATTTTTTGCTTTTTCCTGCTCCTCTTAGCATGATAAAGAAGATTCAAAGAGGGTGAGATGCCAGCTCCTTTCATTCAGTCAGTAGCTTCAAACATTTCTGGTATATGAATAACATGATGTTTTTCAATGGCAAAAATCAATGAATATTGTAAATGCACAAACAGTAATTTCTCCGCATTGCAAGGTGCAATTCTGAAATTTTTTGCTTTTTCCTGCTCCTCTTAGCATGATAAAGAAGATTCAAAGAGAGTGAGATGCCAGCTCCTTTCATTCAGTCAGTAGCTTCAAACATTTCTGGACGTTTTTCAATGGCAAAAATCAATGAATATTGTAAATGCACAAACAGTAATTTCTCCACATTGCAAGGTGCAATTCTGAAATTTTTTGCTTTTTCCTGCTCCTCTTAGCATGATAAAGAAGATTCAAAGAGAGTGAGATGCCAGCTCTTTTCATTCAGTCAGTAGCTTCAAACATTTCTGGTATATGAATAACATGATGTTTTTCAATGGCAAAAATCAATGAATATTGTAAATGCACAAACAGTAATTTCTCCGCATTGCAAGGTGCAATTCTGAAATTTTTTGCTTTTTCCTGCTAATCCTAGCATGATAAAGAAGATTCAAAGAGAGTGAGATGCCAGCTCCTTTCATTCAGTCAGTAGCTTCAAACATTTCTGGACGTTTTTCAAAGGCAAAAATCATTGAATATTGTAAATGCACAAACAGTAATTTCTCCACATTGCAAGGTGCAATTCTGAAATTTTTTGCTTTTTCCAGCTCCTCTTAGCATGATAAAGAAGATTCAAAGAGAGTGAGATGCCTGCTCTTTTCATTCAGTCAGTAGCTTCAAACATTTCTGGTATATGAATAACATGATGTTTTTCAATGGCAAAAATCAATGAATATTGTAAATGCACAAACAGTAATTTCTCCGCATTGCAAGGTGCAATTCTGAAATTTTTTGCTTTTTCCTGCTCCTCTTAGCATGATAAAGAAGATTCAAAGAGAGTGAGATGCCAGCTCCTTTCATTCAGTCAGTAGCTTCAAACATTTCTGGACGTTTTTCAATGGCAAAAATCAATGAATATTGTAAATGCACAAACAGTAATTTCTCCACATTGCAAGGTGCAATTCTGAAATTTTTTGCTTTTTCCAGCTCCTCTTAGCATGATAAAGAAGATTCAAAGAGAGTGAGATGCCTGCTCTTTTCATTCAGTCAGTAGCTTCAAACATTTCTGGTATATGAATAACATGATGTTTTTCAATGGCAAAAATCAATGAATATTGTAAATGCACAAACAGTAATTTCTCCGCATTGCAAAGTGCAAATCTGAAATTTTTTGCTTTTTCCTGCTCCTCTTAGCATGATAAAGAAGATTCAAAGAGAGTGAGATGCCAGCTCCTTTCATTCAGTCAGTAGCTTCAAACATTTCTGGACGTTTTTCAATGGCAAAAATCAATGAATATTGTAAATGCACAAACAGTAATTTCTCCACATTGCAAGGTGCAATTCTGAAATTTTTTGCTTTTTCCTGCTCCTCTTAGCATGATAAAGAAGATTCAAAGAGAGTGAGATGCCAGCTCTTTTCATTCAGTCAGTAGCTTCAAACATTTCTGGTATATGAATAACATTATGTTTTTCAATGGCAAAAATCAATGAATATTGTAAATGCACAAACAGTAATTTCTCCGCATTGCAAGGTGCAATTCTGAAATTTTTTGCTTTTTCCTGCTCCTCTTAGCATGATTAAGAAGTTTCAAAGAGAGTGAGATGCCAGCTCCTTTCATTCAGTCAGTAGCTTCAAACATTTCTGGACGTTTTTCAATGGCAAAAATCAATGAATATTGTAAATGCACAAACAGTAATTTCTCCACATTGCAAGGTGCAATTCTGAAATTTTTTGCTTTTTCCTGCTCCTCTTAGCATGATAAAGAAGATTCAAAGAGAGTGAGATGCCAGCTCTTTTCATTCAGTCAGTAGCTTCAAACATTTCTGGTATATGAATAACATGATGTTTTTCAAGGCAAAAATCAATGAATATTGTAAATGCACAAACAGTAATTTCTCCGCATTGCAAGGTGCAATTCTGAAATTTTTTGCTTTTTCCTGCTCCTCTTAGCATGTTAAAGAATATTCAAAGAGAGTGAGATGCCAGCTCCTTTCATTCAGTCAGTAGCTTCAAACATTTCTGGACGTTTTTCAATGGCAAAAATCAATGAATATTGTAAATGCACAAACAGTAATTTCTCCACATTGCAAGGTGCAATTCTGAAATTTTTTGCTTTTTCCTGCTCCTCTTAGCATGATAAAGAAGATTCAAAGAGAGTGAGATGCCAGCTCTTTTCATTCAGTCAGTAGCTTCAAACATTTCTGGTATATGAATAACATGATGTTTTTCAATGGCAAAAATCAATGAATATTGTAAATGCACAAACAGTAATTTCTCCGAATTGCAAGGTGCAATTCTGAAATTTTTTGCTTTTTCCTGCTCCTCTTAGTATGATAAAGAAGATTCAAAGAGAGTGAGATGCCAGCTCCTTTCATTCAGTCAGTAGCTTCAAACATTTCTGGACGTTTTTCAATGGCAAAAATCAATGAATATTGTAAATGCACAAACAGTAATTTCTCCACATTGCAAGGTGCAATTCTGAAATTTTTTGCTTTTTCCTGCTCCTCTTAGCATGATAAAGAAGATTCAAAGAGAGTGAGATGCCAGCTCCTTTCATTCAGTCAGTAGCTTCAAACATTTCTGGTATATGAATAACATGATGTTTTTCAATGGCAAAAATCAATGAATATTGTAAATGCACAAACAGTAATTTCTCCGCATTGCAAGGTGCAATTCTGAAATTTTTTGCTTTTTCCTGCTCCTCTTAGCATGATAAAGAAGATTCAAAGAGAGTGAGATGCCAGCTCCTTTCATTCAGTCAGTAGCTTCAAACATTTCTGGACGTTTTTCAATGGCAAAAATCAATGAATATTGTAAATGCACAAACAGTAATTTCTCCACATTGCAAGGTGCAATTCTATAATTTTTTGCTTTTTCCTGCTCCTCTTAGCATGATAAAGAAGATTCAAAGAGAGTGAGATGCCAGCTCTTTTTATTCAGTCAGTAGCTTCAAACATTTCTGGTATATGAATAACATGATGTTTTTCAATGGCAAAAATCAATGAATATTGTAAATGCACAAACAGTAATTTCTCCACATTGCAAGGTGCAATTCTGAAATTTTTTGTTTTTTCCTGCTCCTCTTAGCATGATAAAGAAGATTCAAAGAGAGTGAGATGCCAGCTCCTTTCATTCAGTCAGTAGCTTCAAACATTTCTGGACGTTTTTCAATGGCAAAAATCAATGAATATTGTAAATGCACAAACAGTAATTTCTCCACATTGCAAGGTGCAATTCTGAAATTTTTTGCTTTTTCCTGCTCCTCTTAGCATGATAAAGAAGATTCAAAGAGAGTGAGATGCCAGCTCTTTTCATTCAGTCAGTAGCTTCAAACATTTCTGGTATATGAATAACATGATGTTTTTCAATGGCAAAAATCAATGAATATTGTAAATGCACAAACAGTAATTTCTCCGCATTGCAAGGTGCAATTCTGAAATTTTTTGCTTTTTCCTGCTCCTCTTAGCATGATAAAGAAGATTCAAAGAGAGGGAGATGCCAGCTCCTTTCATTCAGTCAGTAGCTTCAAACATTTCTTGACGTTTTTCAATGGCAAAAATCAATGAATATTGTAAATGCACAAACAGTAATTTCTCCACATTGCAAGGTGCAATTCTGAAATTTTTTGCTTTTTCCTGCTCCTCTTAGCATGATAAAGAAGATTCAAAGAGAGTGAGATGCCAGCTCTTTTCTTTCAGTCAGTAGCTTCAAACATTTCTGGTATATGAATAACATGATGTTTTTCAATGGCAAAAATCAATGAATATTGTAAATGCACAAACAGTAATTTCTCCGCATTGCAAGGTGCAATTCTGAAATTTTTTGCTTTTTCCTGCTCCTCTTTGCATGATAAAGAAGATTCAAAGAGAGTGAGATGCCAAGCTCCTTTCATTCAGTCAGTAACTTCAAACATTTCTGGACTTTTTTCAATGGCAAAAATCAATGAATATTGTAAATGCACAAACAGTAATTTCTCCACATTGCAAGGTGCAATTCTGAAATTTTTTGCTTTTTCCTGCTCCTCTTAGCATGATAAAAAAGATTCAAAGAGAGTGATATGCCAGCTCTTTTCATTCAGTCAGTAGCTTCAAACATTTCTGGTATATGAATAACATGATGTTTTTCAATGGCAAAAATCAATGAATATTGTAAATGCACAAACAGTAATTTCTCCGCATTGCAAGGTGCAATTCTGAAATTTTTTGCTTTTTCCTGCTCCTCTTAGCATGATAAAGAAGATTCAAAGAGAGGGAGATGCCAGCTCCTTTCATTCAGTCAGTAGCTTCAAACATTTCTTGGACGTTTTTCAATGGCAAAAATCAATGAATATTGTAAATGCACAAACAGTAATTTCTCCACATTGCAAGGTGCAATTCTGAAATTTTTTGCTTTTTCCTGCTCCTCTTAGCATGATAAAGAAGATTCAAAGAGAGTGAGATGCCAGCTCTTTTCATTCAGTCAGTAGCTTCAAACATTTCTGGTATATGAATAACATGATGTTTTTCAATGGCAAAAATCAATGAATATTGTAAATGCACAAACAGTAATTTCTCTGCATTGCAAGGTGCAATTCTGAAATTTTTTGCTTTTTCCTGCTCCTCTTAGCATGATAAAGAAGATTCAAAGAGAGTGAGATGCCAGCTCCTTTCATTCAGTCAGTAGCTTCAAACATTTCTGGATGTTTTTCAATGGCAAAAATCAATGAATATTGTAAATGCACAAACAGTAATTTCTCCGCATTGCAAGGTGCAATTCTGAAATTTTTTGCTTTTTCCTGCTCCTCTTAGCATGATAAAGAAGATTCAAAGAGAGTGAGATGCCAGCTCTTTTCATTCAGTCAGTAGCTTCAAACATTTCTGGTATATGAATAACATGATGTTTTTCAATGGCAAAAATCAATGAATATTGTAAATGCACAAACAGTAATTTCTCTGCATTGCAAGGTGCAATTCTGAAATTTTTTGCTTTTTCCTGCTCCTCTTAGCATGATAAAGAAGATTCAAAGAGAGTGAGATGCCAGCTCCTTTCATTCAGTCAGTAGCTTCAAACATTTCTTGACGTTTTTCAATGGCAAAAATCAATGAATATTGTAAATGCACAAACAGTAATTTCTCCACATTGCAAGGTGCAATTCTGAAATTTTTTGCTTTTTCCTGCTCCTCTTAGCATGATAAAAAAGATTCAAAGAGAGTGAGATGCCAGCTCTTTTCTTTCAGTCAGTAGCTTCAAACATTTCTGGTATATGAATAACATGATGTTTTTCAATGGCAAAAATCAATGAATATTGTAAATGCACAAACAGTAATTTCTCCGCATTGCAAGGTGCAATTCTGAAATTTTTTGCTTTTTCCTGCTCCTCTTTGCATGATAAAGAAGATTCAAAGAGAGTGAGATGCCAAGCTCCTTTCATTCAGTCAGTAACTTCAAACATTTCTGGACTTTTTTCAATGGCAAAAATCAATGAATATTGTAAATGCACAAACAGTAATTTCTCCGCATTGCAAGGTGCAATTCTGAAATTTTTTGCTTTTTCCGGCTCCTCTTAGTATGATAAAGAAGGTTCAAAGAGAGTGAGATGCCAGCTCCTTTCATTCAGTCAGTAGCTTCAAACATTTCTGGACGTTTTTCAATGGCAAAAATCAATGAATATTGTAAATGCACAAACAGTAATTTCTCCACATTGCAAGGTGCAATTCTGAAATTTTTTGCTTTTTCCTGCTCCTCTTAGCATGATAAAGAAGATTCAAAGAGAATGAGATGCCAGCTCTTTTCATTCAGTCAGTAGCTTCAAACATTTCTGGTATGCGAATAACATGATGTTTTTCAATGGCAAAAATCAATGAATATTGTAAATGCACAAACAGTAATTTCTCCGCATTGCAAGGTGCAATTCTGAAATATTTTGCTTTTTCCTGCTCCTCTTGGCATGATAAAGAAGATTCAAAGAGAGTGAGATGCCAGCTCCTTTCATTCAGTCAGTAGCTTCAAACATTTCTGGACGTTTTTCAATGGCAAAAATCAATGAATATTGTAAATGCACAAACAATGATTTCTCCACATTGCAAGGTGCAATTCTGAAATTTTTTGCTTTTTCCTGCTTCTCTTAGCATGATAAAGAAGATTCAAAGAGAGTGAGATGCCAGCTCTTTTCATTCAGTCAGTAGCTTCAAACATTTCTGGTATATGAATAACATGATGTTTTTCAATGGCAAAAATCAATGAATATTGTAAATGCACAAACAGTAATTTCTCCGCATTGCAAGGTGCAATTCTGAAATTTTTTGCTTTTTCCTGCTCCTCTTAGCATGATAAAGAAGATTCAAAGAGAGTGAGATGCCAGCTCCTTTCATTCAGTCAGTAGCTTCAAACATTTCTGGACGTTTTTCAATGGCAAAAATCAATGAATATTGTAAATGCACAAACAGTAATTTCTCCACATTGCAAGGTGCAATTCTGAAATTTTTTGCTTTTTCCTGCTCCTCTTAGCATGATAAAGAAGATTCAAAGAGAGTGAGATGCCAGCTCTTTTTATTCAGTCAGTAGCTTCAAACATTTCTGGTATATGAATAACATGATGTTTTTCAATGGCAAAAATCAATGAATATTGTAAATGCACAAACAGTAATTTCTCCACATTGCAAGGTGCAATTCTGAAATTTTTTGCTTTTTCCTGCTCCTCTTAGCATGATAAAGAAGATTCAAAGAGAGTGAGATGCCAGCTCCTTTCATTCAGTCAGTAGCTTCAAACATTTCTGGACGTTTTTCAATGGCAAAAATCAATGAATATTGTAAATGCACAAACAGTAATTTCTCCACATTGCAAGGTGCAATTCTGAAATTTTTTGCTTTTTCCTGCTCCTCTTAGCATGATAAAGAAGATTCAAAGAGAGTGAGATGCCAGCTCTTTTCATTCAGTCAGTAGCTTCAAACATTTCTGGTATATGAATAACATGATGTTTTTCAATGGCAAAAATCAATGAATATTGTAAATGCACAAACAGTAATTTCTCCGCATTGCAAGGTGCAATTCTGAAATTTTTTGCTTTTTCCTGCTCCTCTTAGCATGATAAAGAAGATTCAAAGAGAGGGAGATGCCAGCTCCTTTCATTCAGTCAGTAGCTTCAAACATTTCTTGACGTTTTTCAATGGCAAAAATCAATGAATATTGTAAATGCACAAACAGTAATTTCTCCACATTGCAAGGTGCAATTCTGAAATTTTTTGCTTTTTCCTGCTCCTCTTAGCATGATAAAGAAGATTCAAAGAGAGTGAGATGCCAGCTCTTTTCTTTCAGTCAGTAGCTTCAAACATTTCTGGTATATGAATAACATGATGTTTTTCAATGGCAAAAATCAATGAATATTGTAAATGCACAAACAGTAATTTCTCCGCATTGCAAGGTGCAATTCTGAAATTTTTTGCTTTTTCCTGCTCCTCTTTGCATGATAAAGAAGATTCAAAGAGAGTGAGATGCCAAGCTCCTTTCATTCAGTCAGTAACTTCAAACATTTCTGGACTTTTTTCAATGGCAAAAATCAATGAATATTGTAAATGCACAAACAGTAATTTCTCCACATTGCAAGGTGCAATTCTGAAATTTTTTGCTTTTTCCTGCTCCTCTTAGCATGATAAAAAAGATTCAAAGAGAGTGAGATGCCAGCTCTTTTCATTCAGTCAGTAGCTTCAAACATTTCTGGTATATGAATAACATGATGTTTTTCAATGGCAAAAATCAATGAATATTGTAAATGCACAAACAGTAATTTCTCCGCATTGCAAGGTGCAATTCTGAAATTTTTTGCTTTTTCCTGCTCCTCTTAGCATGATAAAGAAGATTCAAAGAGAGGGAGATGCCAGCTCCTTTCATTCAGTCAGTAGCTTCAAACATTTCTTGGACGTTTTTCAATGGCAAAAATCAATGAATATTGTAAATGCACAAACAGTAATTTCTCCACATTGCAAGGTGCAATTCTGAAATTTTTTGCTTTTTCCTGCTCCTCTTAGCATGATAAAGAAGATTCAAAGAGAGTGAGATGCCAGCTCTTTTCATTCAGTCAGTAGCTTCAAACATTTCTGGTATATGAATAACATGATGTTTTTCAATGGCAAAAATCAATGAATATTGTAAATGCACAAACAGTAATTTCTCTGCATTGCAAGGTGCAATTCTGAAATTTTTTGCTTTTTCCTGCTCCTCTTAGCATGATAAAGAAGATTCAAAGAGAGTGAGATGCCAGCTCCTTTCATTCAGTCAGTAGCTTCAAATATTTCTGGACGTTTTTCAATGGCAAAAATCAATGAATATTGTAAATGCACAAACAGTAATTTCTCCGCATTGCAAGGTGCAATTCTGAAATTTTTTGCTTTTTCCTGCTCCTCTTAGCATGATAAAGAAGATTCAAAGAGAGTGAGATGCCAGCTCTTTTCATTCAGTCAGTAGCTTCAAACATTTCTGGTATATGAATAACATGATGTTTTTCAATGGCAAAAATCAATGAATATTGTAAATGCACAAACAGTAATTTCTCTGCATTGCAAGGTGCAATTCTGAAATTTTTTGCTTTTTCCTGCTCCTCTTAGCATGATAAAGAAGATTCAAAGAGAGTGAGATGCCAGCTCCTTTCATTCAGTCAGTAGCTTCAAACATTTCTTGACGTTTTTCAATGGCAAAAATCAATGAATATTGTAAATGCACAAACAGTAATTTCTCCACATTGCAAGGTGCAATTCTGAAATTTTTTGCTTTTTCCTGCTCCTCTTAGCATGATAAAAAAGATTCAAAGAGAGTGAGATGCCAGCTCTTTTCTTTCAGTCAGTAGCTTCAAACATTTCTGGTATATGAATAACATGATGTTTTTCAATGGCAAAAATCAATGAATATTGTAAATGCACAAACAGTAATTTCTCCGCATTGCAAGGTGCAATTCTGAAATTTTTTGCTTTTTCCTGCTCCTCTTTGCATGATAAAGAAGATTCAAAGAGAGTGAGATGCCAAGCTCCTTTCATTCAGTCAGTAACTTCAAACATTTCTGGACTTTTTTCAATGGCAAAAATCAATGAATATTGTAAATGCACAAACAGTAATTTCTCCGCATTGCAAGGTGCAATTCTGAAATTTTTTGCTTTTTCCGGCTCCTCTTAGTATGATAAAGAAGGTTCAAAGAGAGTGAGATGCCAGCTCCTTTCATTCAGTCAGTAGCTTCAAACATTTCTGGACGTTTTTCAATGGCAAAAATCAATGAATATTGTAAATGCACAAACAGTAATTTCTCCACATTGCAAGGTGCAATTCTGAAATTTTTTGCTTTTTCCTGCTCCTCTTAGCATGATAAAGAAGATTCAAAGAGAATGAGATGCCAGCTCTTTTCATTCAGTCAGTAGCTTCAAACATTTCTGGTATGCGAATAACATGATGTTTTTCAATGGCAAAAATCAATGAATATTGTAAATGCACAAACAGTAATTTCTCCGCATTGCAAGGTGCAATTCTGAAATATTTTGCTTTTTCCTGCTCCTCTTGGCATGATAAAGAAGATTCAAAGAGAGTGAGATGCCAGCTCCTTTCATTCAGTCAGTAGCTTCAAACATTTCTGGACGTTTTTCAATGGCAAAAATCAATGAATATTGTAAATGCACAAACAATGATTTCTCCACATTGCAAGGTGCAATTCTGAAATTTTTTGCTTTTTCCTGCTTCTCTTAGCATGATAAAGAAGATTCAAAGAGAGTGAGATGCCAGCTCTTTTCATTCAGTCAGTAGCTTCAAACATTTCTGGTATATGAATAACATGATGTTTTTCAATGGCAAAAATCAATGAATATTGTAAATGCACAAACAGTAATTTCTCCGCATTGCAAGGTGCAATTCTGAAATTTTTTGCTTTTTCCTGCTCCTCTTAGCATGATAAAGAAGATTCAAAGAGAGTGAGATGCCAGCTCCTTTCATTCAGTCAGTAGCTTCAAACATTTCTGGACGTTTTTCAATGGCAAAAATCAATGAATATTGTAAATGCACAAACAGTAATTTCTCCACATTGCAAGGTGCAATTCTGAAATTTTTTGCTTTTTCCTGCTCCTCTTAGCATGATAAAGAAAATTCAAAGAGAGTGAGATGCCAGCTCTTTTCATTCAGTCAGTAGCTTCAAACATTTCTGGTATATGAATAACATGATGTTTTTCAATGGCAAAAATCAATGAATATTGTAAATGCACAAACAGTAATTTCTCCGCATTGCAAGGTGCAATTCTGAAATTTTTTGCTTTTTCCTGCTCCTCTTAGCATGATAAAGAAGATTCAAAGAGAGGGAGATGCCAGCTCCTTTCATTCAGTCAGTAGCTTCAAACATTTCTTGGACGTTTTTCAATGGCAAAAATCAATGAATATTGTAAATGCACAAACAGTAATTTCTCCACATTGCAAGGTGCAATTCTGAAATTTTTTGCTTTTTCCTGCTCCTCTTAGCATGATAAAGAAGATTCAAAGAGAGTGAGATGCCAGCTCTTTTCATTCAGTCAGTAGCTTCAAACATTTCTGGTATATGAATAACATGATGTTTTTCAATGGCAAAAATCAATGAATATTGTAAATGCACAAACAGTAATTTCTCTGCATTGCAAGGTGCAATTCTGAAATTTTTTGCTTTTTCCTGCTCCTCTTAGCATGATAAAGAAGATTCAAAGAGAGTGAGATGCCAGCTCCTTTCATTCAGTCAGTAGCTTCAAACATTTCTGGACGTTTTTCAATGGCAAAAATCAATGAATATTGTAAATGCACAAACAGTAATTTCTCCGCATTGCAAGGTGCAATTCTGAAATTTTTTGCTTTTTCCTGCTCCTCTTAGCATGATAAAGAAGATTCAAAGAGAGTGAGATGCCAGCTCTTTTCATTCAGTCAGTAGCTTCAAACATTTCTGGTATATGAATAACATGATGTTTTTCAATGGCAAAAATCAATGAATATTGTAAATGCACAAAGAGTAATTTCTCTGCATTGCAAGGTGCAATTCTGAAATTTTTTGCTTTTTCCTGCTCCTCTTAGCATGATAAAGAAGATTCAAAGAGAGTGAGATGCCAGCTCCTTTCATTCAGTCAGTAGCTTCAAACATTTCTGGACGTTTTTCAATGGCAAAAATCAATGAATATTGTAAATGCACAAACAGTAATTTCTCCACATTGCAAGGTGCAATTCTGAAATTTTTTGCTTTTTCCTGCTCCTCTTAGCATGATAAAGAAGATTCAAAGGGAGTGAGATGCCAGCTCTTTTCTTTCAGTCAGTAGCTTCAAACATTTCTGGTATATGAATAACATGATGTTTTTCAATGGCAAAAATCAATGAATATTGTAAATGCACAAACAGTAATTTCTCCGCATTGCAAGGTGCAATTCTGAAATTTTTTGCTTTTTCCTGCTCCTCTTTGCATGATAAAGAAGATTCAAAGAGAGTGAGATGCCAAGCTCCTTTCATTCAGTCAGTAACTTCAAACATTTTTGGACTTTTTTCAATGGCAAAAATCAATGAATATTGTAAATGCACAAACAGTAATTTCTCCACATTGCAAGGTGCAATTCTGAAATTTTTTGCTTTTTCCTGCTCCTCTTAGCACGATAAAGAAGATTCAAAGAGAGTGAGATGCCAGCTCTTTTCATTCAATCAGTAGCTTCAAACATTTCTGGTATATGAATAACATGATGTTTTTCAATGGCAAAAATCAATGAATATTGTAAATGCACAAACAGTAATTTCTCCGCATTGCAAGGTGCAATTCTGAAATTTTTTGCTTTTTCCGGCTCCTCTTAGTATGATAAAGAAGGTTCAAAGAGAGTGAGATGCCAGCTCCTTTCATTCAGTCAGTAGCTTCAAACATTTCTGGACGTTTTTCAATGGCAAAAATCAATGAATATTGTAAATGCACAAACAGTAATTTCTCCGCATTGCAAGGTGCAATTCTGAAATTTTTTGCTTTTTCCTGCTCCTCTTAGCATGATAAAGAAGATTCAAAGAGAGTGAGATGCCAGCTCTTTTCATTCAGTCAGTAGCTACAAACATTTCTGGTATGCGAATAACATGATGTTTTTCAATGGCAAAAATCAATGAATATTGTAAATGCACAAACAGTAATTTCTCCGCATTGCAAGGTGCAATTCTGAAATATTTTGCTTTTTCCTGCTCCTCTTGGCATGATAAAGAAGATTCAAAGAGAGTGAGATGCCAGCTCCTTTCATTCAGTCAGTAGCTTCAAACATTTCTGGACGTTTTTCAATGGCAAAAATCAATGAATATTGTAAATGCACAAACAATGATTTCTCCACATTGCAAGGTGCAATTCTGAAATTTTTTGCTTTTTCCTGCTTCTCTTAGCATGATAAAGAAGATTCAAAGAGAGTGAGATGCCAGCTCTTTTCATTCAGTCAGTAGCTTCAAACATTTCTGGTATATGAATAACATGATGTTTTTCAATGGCAAAAATCAATGAATATTGTAAATGCACAAACAGTAATTTCTCCGCATTGCAAGGTGCAATTCTGAAATTTTTTGCTTTTTCCTGCTCCTCTTAGCATGATAAAGAAGATTCAAAGAGAGTGAGATGCCATCTCCTTTCATTCAGTCAGTAGCTTCAAACATTTCTGGACGTTTTTCAATGGCAAAAATCAATGAATATTGTAAATGCACAAACAGTAATTTCTCTGCATTGCAAGGTGCAATTCTGAAATTTTTTGCTTTTTCCTGCTCCTCTTAGCATGATAAAGAAGATTCAAAGAGAGTGAGATGCCAGCTCCTTTCATTCAGTCAGTAGCTTCAAACATTTCTGGACGTTTTTCAATGGCAAAAATCAATGAATATTGTAAATGCACAAACAGTAATTTCTCCACATTGCAAGGTGCAATTCTGAAATTTTTTGCTTTTTCCTGCTCCTCTTAGCATGATAAAGAAGATTCAAAGAGAGTGAGATGCCAGCTCTTTTCATTCAGTCAGTAGCTTCAAACATTTCTGGTATATGAATAACATGATGTTTTTCAATGGCAAAAATCAATGAATATTGTAAATGCACAAACAGTAATTTCTCTGCATTGCAAGGTGCAATTCTGAAATTTTTTGCTTTTTCCTGCTCCTCTTAGCATGATAAAGAAGATTCAAAGAGAGTGAGATGCCAGCTCCTTTCATTCAGTCAGTAGCTTCAAACATTTCTTGACGTTTTTCAATGGCAAAAATCAATGAATATTGTAAATGCACAAACAGTAATTTCTCCACATTGCAAGGTGCAATTCTGAAATTTTTTGCTTTTTCCTGCTCCTCTTAGCATGATAAAAAAGATTCAAAGAGAGTGAGATGCCAGCTCTTTTCTTTCAGTCAGTAGCTTCAAACATTTCTGGTATATGAATAACATGATGTTTTTCAATGGCAAAAATCAATGAATATTGTAAATGCACAAACAGTAATTTCTCCGCATTGCAAGGTGCAATTCTGAAATTTTTTGCTTTTTCCTGCTCCTCTTTGCATGACAAAAGAAGATTCAAAGAGAGTGAGATGCCAAGCTCCTTTCATTCAGTCAGTAACTTCAAACATTTCTGGACGTTTTTCAATGGCAAAAATCAATGAATATTGTAAATGCACAAACAGTAATTTCTCCACATTGCAAGGTGCAATTCTGAAATTTTTTGCTTTTTCCTGCTCCTCTTAGCATGATAAAGAAGATTCAAAGAGAATGAGATGCCAGCTCTTTTCATTCAGTCAGTAGCTTCAAACATTTCTGGTATGCGAATAACATGATGTTTTTCAATGGCAAAAATCAATGAATATTGTAAATGCACAAACAGTAATTTCTCCGCATTGCAAGGTGCAATTCTGAAATATTTTGCTTTTTCCTGCTCCTCTTGGCATGATAAAGAAGATTCAAAGAGAGTGAGATGCCAGCTCCTTTCATTCAGTCAGTAGCTTCAAACATTTCTGGACGTTTTTCAATGGCAAAAATCAATGAATATTGTAAATGCACAAACAATGATTTCTCCACATTGCAAGGTGCAATTCTGAAATTTTTTGCTTTTTCCTGCTTCTCTTAGCATGATAAAGAAGATTCAAAGAGAGTGAGATGCCAGCTCTTTTCATTCAGTCAGTAGCTTCAAACATTTCTGGTATATGAATAACATGATGTTTTTCAATGGCAAAAATCAATGAATATTGTAAATGCACAAACAGTAATTTCTCCGCATTGCAAGGTGCAATTCTGAAATTTTTTGCTTTTTCCTGCTCCTCTTAGCATGATAAAGAAGATTCAAAGAGAGTGAGATGCCAGCTCCTTTCATTCAGTCAGTAGCTTCAAACATTTCTGGACGTTTTTCAATGGCAAAAATCAATGAATATTGTAAATGCACAAACAGTAATTTCTCCACATTGCAAGGTGCAATTCTGAAATTTTTTGCTTTTTCCTGCTCCTCTTAGCATGATAAAGAAAATTCAAAGAGAGTGAGATGCCAGCTCTTTTCATTCAGTCAGTAGCTTCAAACATTTCTGGTATATGAATAACATGATGTTTTTCAATGGCAAAAATCAATGAATATTGTAAATGCACAAACAGTAATTTCTCCGCATTGCAAGGTGCAATTCTGAAATTTTTTGCTTTTTCCTGCTCCTCTTAGCATGATAAAGAAGATTCAAAGAGAGGGAGATGCCAGCTCCTTTCATTCAGTCAGTAGCTTCAAACATTTCTTGGACGTTTTTCAATGGCAAAAATCAATGAATATTGTAAATGCACAAACAGTAATTTCTCCACATTGCAAGGTGCAATTCTGAAATTTTTTGCTTTTTCCTGCTCCTCTTAGCATGATAAAGAAGATTCAAAGAGAGTGAGATGCCAGCTCTTTTCATTCAGTCAGTAGCTTCAAACATTTCTGGTATATGAATAACATGATGTTTTTCAATGGCAAAAATCAATGAATATTGTAAATGCACAAACAGTAATTTCTCTGCATTGCAAGGTGCAATTCTGAAATTTTTTGCTTTTTCCTGCTCCTCTTAGCATGATAAAGAAGATTCAAAGAGAGTGAGATGCCAGCTCCTTTCATTCAGTCAGTAGCTTCAAACATTTCTGGACGTTTTTCAATGGCAAAAATCAATGAATATTGTAAATGCACAAACAGTAATTTCTCCGCATTGCAAGGTGCAATTCTGAAATTTTTTGCTTTTTCCTGCTCCTCTTAGCATGATAAAGAAGATTCAAAGAGAGTGAGATGCCAGCTCTTTTCATTCAGTCAGTAGCTTCAAACATTTCTGGTATATGAATAACATGATGTTTTTCAATGGCAAAAATCAATGAATATTGTAAATGCACAAACAGTAATTTCTCTGCATTGCAAGGTGCAATTCTGAAATTTTTTGCTTTTTCCTGCTCCTCTTAGCATGATAAAGAAGATTCAAAGAGAGTGAGATGCCAGCTCCTTTCATTCAGTCAGTAGCTTCAAACATTTCTGGACGTTTTTCAATGGCAAAAATCAATGAATATTGTAAATGCACAAACAGTAATTTCTCCACATTGCAAGGTGCAATTCTGAAATTTTTTGCTTTTTCCTGCTCCTCTTAGCATGATAAAGAAGATTCAAAGGGAGTGAGATGCCAGCTCTTTTCTTTCAGTCAGTAGCTTCAAACATTTCTGGTATATGAATAACATGATGTTTTTCAATGGCAAAAATCAATGAATATTGTAAATGCACAAACAGTAATTTCTCCGCATTGCAAGGTGCAATTCTGAAATTTTTTGCTTTTTCCTGCTCCTCTTTGCATGATAAAGAAGATTCAAAGAGAGTGAGATGCCAAGCTCCTTTCATTCAGTCAGTAACTTCAAACATTTTTGGACTTTTTTCAATGGCAAAAATCAATGAATATTGTAAATGCACAAACAGTAATTTCTCCACATTGCAAGGTGCAATTCTGAAATTTTTTGCTTTTTCCTGCTCCTCTTAGCACGATAAAGAAGATTCAAAGAGAGTGAGATGCCAGCTCTTTTCATTCAATCAGTAGCTTCAAACATTTCTGGTATATGAATAACATGATGTTTTTCAATGGCAAAAATCAATGAATATTGTAAATGCACAAACAGTAATTTCTCCGCATTGCAAGGTGCAATTCTGAAATTTTTTGCTTTTTCCGGCTCCTCTTAGTATGATAAAGAAGGTTCAAAGAGAGTGAGATGCCAGCTCCTTTCATTCAGTCAGTAGCTTCAAACATTTCTGGACGTTTTTCAATGGCAAAAATCAATGAATATTGTAAATGCACAAACAGTAATTTCTCCGCATTGCAAGGTGCAATTCTGAAATTTTTTGCTTTTTCCTGCTCCTCTTAGCATGATAAAGAAGATTCAAAGAGAGTGAGATGCCAGCTCTTTTCATTCAGTCAGTAGCTACAAACATTTCTGGTATGCGAATAACATGATGTTTTTCAATGGCAAAAATCAATGAATATTGTAAATGCACAAACAGTAATTTCTCCGCATTGCAAGGTGCAATTCTGAAATATTTTGCTTTTTCCTGCTCCTCTTGGCATGATAAAGAAGATTCAAAGAGAGTGAGATGCCAGCTCCTTTCATTCAGTCAGTAGCTTCAAACATTTCTGGACGTTTTTCAATGGCAAAAATCAATGAATATTGTAAATGCACAAACAATGATTTCTCCACATTGCAAGGTGCAATTCTGAAATTTTTTGCTTTTTCCTGCTTCTCTTAGCATGATAAAGAAGATTCAAAGAGAGTGAGATGCCAGCTCTTTTCATTCAGTCAGTAGCTTCAAACATTTCTGGTATATGAATAACATGATGTTTTTCAATGGCAAAAATCAATGAATATTGTAAATGCACAAACAGTAATTTCTCCGCATTGCAAGGTGCAATTCTGAAATTTTTTGCTTTTTCCTGCTCCTCTTAGCATGATAAAGAAGATTCAAAGAGAGTGAGATGCCATCTCCTTTCATTCAGTCAGTAGCTTCAAACATTTCTGGACGTTTTTCAATGGCAAAAATCAATGAATATTGTAAATGCACAAACAGTAATTTCTCTGCATTGCAAGGTGCAATTCTGAAATTTTTTGCTTTTTCCTGCTCCTCTTTGCATGATAAAGAAGATTCAAAGAGAGTGAGATGCCAAGCTCCTTTCATTCAGTCAGTAACTTCAAACATTTTTGGACTTTTTTCAAAGGCAAAAATCAATGAATATTGTAAATGCACAAACAGTAATTTCTCCACATTGCAAGGTGCAATTCTGAAATTTTTTGCTTTTTCCTGCTCCTCTTAGCACGATAAAGAAGATTCAAAGAGAGTGAGATGCCAGCTCTTTTCATTCAATCAGTAGCTTCAAACATTTCTGGTATATGAATAACATGATGTTTTTCAATGGCAAAAATCAATGAATATTGTAAATGCACAAACAGTAATTTCTCCGCATTGCAAGGTGCAATTCTGAAATTTTTTGCTTTTTCCGCCTCCTCTTAGTATGATAAAGAAGGTTCAAAGAGAGTGAGATGCCAGCTCCTTTCATTCAGTCAGTAGCTTAAAACATTTCTGGACGTTTTTCAATGGCAAAAATCAATGAATATTGTAAATGCACAAACAGTAATTTCTCCACATTGCAAGGTGCAATTCTGAAATTTTTTGCTTTTTCCTGCTCCTCTTAGCATGATAAAGAAGATTCAAAGAGAGTGAGATGCCAGCTCTTTTCATTCAGTCAGTAGCTTCAAACATTTCTGGTATGCGAATAACATGATGTTTTTCAATGGCAAAAATCAATGAATATTGTAAATGCACAAACAGTAATTTCTCCGCATTGCAAGGTGCAATTCTGAAATATTTTGCTTTTTCCTGCTCCTCTTGGCATGATAAAGAAGATTCAAAGAGAGTGAGATGCCATCTCCTTTCATTCAGTCAGTAGCTTCAAACATTTCTGGACGTTTTTCAATGGCAAAAATCAATGAATATTGTAAATGCACAAACAGTAATTTCTCTGCATTGCAAGGTGCAATTCTGAAATTTTTTGCTTTTTCCTGCTCCTCTTAGCATGATAAAGAAGATTCAAAGAGAGTGAGATGCCAGCTCCTTTCATTCAGTCAGTAGCTTCAAACATTTCTGGACGTTTTTCAATGGCAAAAATCAATGAATATTGTAAATGCACAAACAGTAATTTCTCCACATTGCAAGGTGCAATTCTGAAATTTTTTGCTTTTTCCTGCTCCTCTTAGCATGATAAAGAAGATTCAAAGGGAGTGAGATGCCAGCTCTTTTCTTTCAGTCAGTAGCTTCAAACATTTCTGGTATATGAATAACATGATGTTTTTCAATGGCAAAAATCAATGAATATTGTAAATGCACAAACAGTAATTTCTCCGCATTGCAAGGTGCAATTCTGAAATTTTTTGCTTTTTCCTGCTCCTCTTTGCATGATAAAGAAGATTCAAAGAGAGTGAGATGCCAAGCTCCTTTCATTCAGTCAGTAACTTCAAACATTTTTGGACTTTTTTCAATGGCAAAAATCAATGAATATTGTAAATGCACAAACAGTAATTTCTCCACATTGCAAGGTGCAATTCTGAAATTTTTTGCTTTTTCCTGCTCCTCTTAGCACGATAAAGAAGATTCAAAGAGAGTGAGATGCCAGCTCTTTTCATTCAATCAGTAGCTTCAAACATTTCTGGTATATGAATAACATGATGTTTTTCAATGGCAAAAATCAATGAATATTGTAAATGCACAAACAGTAATTTCTCCGCATTGCAAGGTGCAATTCTGAAATTTTTTGCTTTTTCCGGCTCCTCTTAGTATGATAAAGAAGGTTCAAAGAGAGTGAGATGCCAGCTCCTTTCATTCAGTCAGTAGCTTCAAACATTTCTGGACGTTTTTCAATGGCAAAAATCAATGAATATTGTAAATGCACAAACAGTAATTTCTCCACATTGCAAGGTGCAATTCTGAAATTTTTTGCTTTTTCCTGCTCCTCTTAGCATGATAAAGAAGATTCAAAGAGAGTGAGATGCCAGCTCTTTTCATTCAGTCAGTAGCTTCAAACATTTCTGGTATGCGAATAACATGATGTTTTTCAATGGCAAAAATCAATGAATATTGTAAATGCACAAACATTAATTTCTCCGCATTGCAAGGTGCAATTCTGAAATATTTTGCTTTTTCCTGCTCCTCTTGGCATGATAAAGAAGATTCAAAGAGAGTGAGATGCCAGCTCCTTTCATTCAGTCAGTAGCTTCAAACATTTCTGGACGTTTTTCAATGGCAAAAATCAATGAATATTGTAAATGCACAAACAATGATTTCTCCACATTGCAAGGTGCAATTCTGAAATTTTTTGCTTTTTCCTGCTTCTCTTAGCATGATAAAGAAGATTCAAAGAGAGTGAGATGCCAGCTCTTTTCATTCAGTCAGTAGCTTCAAACATTTCTGGTATATGAATAACATGATGTTTTTCAATGGCAAAAATCAATGAATATTGTAAATGCACAAACAGTAATTTCTCCACATTGCAAGGTGCAATTCTGAAATTTTTTGCTTTTTCCTGCTCCTCTTAGCATGATAAAGAAGATTCAAAGAGAGTGAGATGCCATCTCCTTTCATTCAGTCAGTAGCTTCAAACATTTCTGGACGTTTTTCAATGGCAAAAATCAATGAATATTGTAAATGCACAAACAGTAATTTCTCCACATTGCAAGGTGCAATTCTGAAATTTTTTGCTTTTTCCTGCTCCTCTTAGCATGATAAAGAAGATTCAAAGAGAGTGAGATGCCAGCTCTTTTCATTCAGTCAGTAGCTTCAAACATTTCTGGTATATGAATAACATGATGTTTTTCAATGGCAAAAATCAATGAATATTGTAAATGCACAAACAGTAATTTCTCCGCAATGCAAGGTGCAATTCAGAAATTTTTTGCTTTTTCCTGCTCCTCTTAGCATGATAAAGAAGATTCAAAGAGAGTGAGATGCCAGCTCCTTTCATTCAGTCAGTAGCTTCAAACATTTCTGGACGTTGTACAATGGCAAAAATCATTGAATATTGTAAATGCACAAACAGTAATTTCTCCACATTGCAAGGTGCAATTCTGAAATTTTTTGCTTTTTCCTGCTCCTCTTAGCATGATAAAGAAGATTCAAAGAGAGTGAGATGCCAGCTCTTTTCATTCAGTCAGTAGCTTCAAACATTTCTGGTATATGAATAACATGATGTTTTTCAATGGCAAAAATCAATGAATATTGTAAATGCACAAACAGTAATTTCTCCGCATTGCAAGGTGCAATTCTGAAATTTTAAGCTTTTTCCTGCTCCTCTTAGCATGATAAAGAAGATTCAAAGAGAGTGAGATGCCAAGCTCCTTTCATTCAGTCAGTAGCTTCAAACATTTCTGTACGTTTTTCAATGGCAAAAATCAATGAATATTGTAAATGCACAAACAGTAATTTCTCCACATTGCAAGGTGCAATTCTGAAATTTTTTGCTTTTTCCTGCTCCTCTTAGCACGATAAAGAAGATTCAAAGAGAGTGAGATGCCAGCTCTTTTCATTCAATCAGTAGCTTCAAACATTTCTGGTATATGAATAACATGATGTTTTTCAATGGCAAAAATCAATGAATATTGTAAATGCACAAACAGTAATTTCTCCGCATTGCAAGGTGCAATTCTGAAATTTTTTGCTTTTTCCTGCTCCTCTTAGCATGATAAAGAAGATTCAAAGAGAGTGAGATGCCAGCTCCTTTCATTCAGTCAGTAGCTTCAAATATTTCTGGACGTTTTTCAATGGCAAAAATCAATGAATATTGTAAATGCACAAACAGTAATTTCTCCGCATTGCAAGATGCAATTCTGAAATTTTTTGCTTTTTCCTGCTCCTATTAGCATGATAAAGAAGATTCAAAGAGAGTGAGATGCCAGCTCCTTTCATTCAGTCAGTAGCTTCAAACATTTCTGGACGTTTTTCAATGGCAAAAATCAATGAATATTGTAAATGCACAAACAGTAATTTCTCCACATTGCAAGGTGCAATTCTGAAATTTTTTGCTTTTTCCTGCTCCTCTTAGCATGATAAAGAAGATTCAAAGAGAGTGAGATGCCAGCTCTTTTCATTTAGTCAGTAGCTTCAAACATTTCTGGTATATGAATAACATGATGTTTTTCAATGGCAAAAATCAATGAATATTGTAAATGCACAAACAGTAATTTCTCCGCATTGCAAGATGCAATTCTGAAATTTTTTGCTTTTTCCTGCTCCTATTAGCATGATAAAGAAGATTCAAAGAGAGTGAGATGCCAGCTCCTTTCATTCAGTCAGTAGCTTCAAACATTTCTGGACGTTTTTCAATGGCAAAAATCAATGAATATTGTAAATGCACAAACAGTAATTTCTCCACATTGCAAGGTGCAATTCTGAAATTTTTTGCTTTTTCCTGCTCCTCTTAGCATGATAAAGAAGATTCAAAGAGAGTGAGATGCCAGCTCTTTTCATTTAGTCAGTAGCTTCAAACATTTCTGGTATATGAATAACATGATGTTTTTCAATGGCAAAAATCAATGAATATTGTAAATGCACAAACAGTAATTTCTCCGCATTGCGAGGTGCAATTCTGAAATTTTTTGCTTTTTCCTGCTCCTCTTAGCATGATAAAGAAGATTCAAAGAGAGTGAGATGCCAGCTCCTTTCATTCAGTCAGTAGCTTCAAACATTTCTGGACGTTTTTCAATGGCAAAAATCAATGAATATTGTAAATGCACAAACAGTAATTTCTCCACATTGCAAGGTGCAATTCTGAAATTTTTTGCTTTTTCCTGCTCCTCTTAGCATGATAAAGAAGATTCAAAGAGAGTGAGATGCCAGCTCTTTTCATTCAGTGAGTAGCTTCAAACATTTCTGGTATATGAATAACATGATGTTTTTCAATGTCAAAAATCAATGAATATTGTAAATGCACAAACAGTAATTTCTCCGCATTGCAAGGTGCAATTCTGAAATTTTTTGCTTTTTCCTGCTCCTCTTAGCATGATAAAGAAGATTCAAAGAGAGTGAGATGCCAACTCCTTTCATTCAGTCAGTAGCTTCAAACATTTCTGGACGTTTTTCAATGGCAAAAATCAATGAATATTGTAAATGCACAAACAGTAATTTCTCCACATTGCAAGGTGCAATTCTATAATTTTTTGCTTTTTCCTGCTCCTCTTAGCATGATAAATAAGATTCAAAGAGAGTGAGATGCCAGCTCTTGTCATTCAGTCAGTAGCTTCAAACATTTCTGGTATATGAATAACATGATGTTTTTCAATGGCAAAAATCAATGAATATTGTAAATGCACAAACAGTAATTTCTCCACATTGCAAGGTGCAATTCTGAAATTTTTTGCTCTTTCCTGCTCCTCTTAGCATGATAAAGAAGATTCAAAGAGAGTGAGATGCCAGCTCTTTTCATTCAGTCAGTAGCTTCAAACATTTCTGGTATATGAATAACATGATGTTTTTCAATGGCAAAAATCAATGAATATTGTAAATGCACAAATAGTAATTTCTCCGCATTGCAAGGTGCAATTCTGAAATTTTTTGCTTTTTCCTGCTCCTCTTAGCATGATAAAGTAGATTCAAAGAGAGTGAGATGCCAGCTCCTTTCATTCAGTCAGTAGCTTGAAACATTTCTGGACGTTTTTCAATGGCAAAAATCAATGAATATTGTAAATGCACAAACAGTAATTTCTCCACATTGCAAGGTGCAATTCTGAAATTTTTTGCTTTTTCCTGCTCCTCTTAGCATGATAAAGAAGATTCAAAGAGAGTGAGATGCCAGCTCTTCTCATTCAGTCAGTAGCTGCAAACATTTCTGGTATATGAATAACATGATGTTTTTCAATGGCAAAAATCAATGAATATTGTAAATGCACAAATAGTAATTTCTCCGCATTGCAAGGTGCAATTCTGAAATTTTTTGCTTTTTCCTGCTCCTCTTAGCATGATAAAGAAGATTCAAAGAGAGTGAGATGCCAGCTCCTTTCATTCAGTCAGTAGCTTCAAACATTTCTGGTATATGATTAACATGATGTTTTTCAATGGCAAAAATCAATGAATATTGCAAATGCACAAATAGTAATTTCTCCGCATTGCAAGGTGCAATTCTGAAATTTTTTGCTTTTTCCTGCTCCTCTTAGCATGATAAAGAAGATTCAAAGAGAGTGAGATGCCAGCTCCTTTCATTCAGTCAGTAGCTTCAAACATTTCTGGACATTTTTCAATGGCAAAAATCATTGAATATTGTAAATGCACAAACAGTAATTTCTCCACATTGCAAGGTGCAATTCTGAAATTTTTTGCTTTTTCCTGCTCCTCTTAGCATGATAAAGAAGATTCAAAGAGAGTGAGATGCCAGCTCTTTTTATTCAGTCAGTAGTTTCAAACATTTCTGGTATATGAATAACATGATGTTTTTCAATGGCAAAAATCAATGAATATTGTAAATGCACAAACAGTAATTTCTCCGCATTGCAAGGTGCCATTCTGAAATTTCTTGCTTTTTCCTGCTCCTCTAAGCATGATAAAGAAGATTAAAAGAGAGTGAGATGCCAGCTCCTTTCATTCAGTCAGTAGCTTCAAACATTTCTGGACGTTTTTCAATGGCAAAAATCAATGAATATTGTAAATGCACAAACAGTAATTTCTCCACATTGCAAGGTGCAATTCTGAAATTTTTTGCTTTTTCCTGCTCCTCTTAGCATGATAAAGAAGATTCAAAGAGAGTGAGATGCCAGCTCTTTTCATTCAGTCAGTAGCTTCAAACATTTCTGGTATATGAATAACATGATGTTTTTCAATGGCAAAAATCAATGAATATTGTAAATGCACAAACAGTAATTTCTCCGCATTGCAAGGTGCAATTCTGAAATTTTTTGCTTTTTCCTGCTCCTCTTAGCATGATAAAGAATATTCAAAGAGAGTGAGATGCCAGCTCCTTTCATTCAGTCAGTAGCTTCAAACATTTCTGGACGTTTTTCAATGGCAAAAATCAATGAATATTGTAAATGCACAAACAGTAATTTCTCCACATTGCAAGGTGCAATTCTGAAATTTTTT
Source organism: Phyllobates terribilis (assembly GCF_046119375.1). Lineage (NCBI taxonomy): Eukaryota > Metazoa > Chordata > Amphibia > Anura > Dendrobatidae > Phyllobates > Phyllobates terribilis. The sequence goes on from NW_027362792.1 coordinate 9,480,815, forward strand.
GCTTTTTCCTGCTCCTCTTAGCATGATAAAGAAAATTCAAAGAGAGTGAGATGGCAGCTCTTTTCATTCAGTCAGTAGCTTCAAACATTTCTGGTATATGAATAACATAATGTTTTTCAATGGCAAAAATCAATGAATATTGTAAATGCACAAACAGTAATTTCTCCGCATTGCAAGGTGCAATTCTGAAATTTTTTGCTTTTTCCTGCTCCTCTTAGCATGATAAAGAAGATTCAAAGAGAGTGAGATGCCAGCTCCTTTCATTCAGTCAGTAGCTTCAAACATTTCTGGACGTTTTTCAATGGCAAAAATCAATGAATATTGTAAATGCACAAACAGTAATTTCTCCGCATTGCAAGGTGCAATTCTGAAATTTTTTGCTTTTTCCTGCTCCTCTTAGCATGATAAAGAAGATTCAAAGAGAGTGAGATGCCAGCTCCTTTCATTCAGTCAGTAGCTTCAAACATTTCTGGACGTTTTTCAATGGCAAAAATCAATGAATATTGTAAATGCACAAACAGTAATTTCTCCACATTGCAAGGTGCAATTCTGAAATTTTTTGCTTTTTCCTGCTCCTCTTAGCATGATAAAGAAGATTCAAAGAGAGTGAGATGCCAGCTCTTTTCATTCAGTCAGTAGCTTCAAACATTTCTGGTATATGAATAACATGATGTTTTTCAATGGCAAAAATAAATGAATATTGTAAATGCACAAACAGTAATTTCTCCGCATTGCAAGGTGCAATTCTGAAATTTTTTGCTTTTTCCTGCTCCTCTTAGCATGATAAAGAAGATTCAAAGAGAGTGAGATGCCAGCTCCTTTCATTCAGTCAGTAGCTTCAAACATTTCTGGACGTTTTTCAATGGCAAAAATCAATGAATATTGTAAATGCACAAACAGTAATTTCTCCACATTGCAAGGTGCAATTCTGAAATTTTTTGCTTTTTCCTGCTCCTCCTAGCATGATAAAGAAGATTCAAAGAGAGTGAGATGCCAGCTCTTTTCATTCAGTCAGTAGCTTCAAACATTTCTGGTATATGAATAACATGATGTTTTTCAATGGCAAAAATCAATGAATATTGTAAATGCACAAACAGTAATTTCTCCGCATAGCAAGGTGCAATTCTGAAACTTTTTGCTTTTTCCTGCTCCTCTTAGCATGATAAAGAAGATTCAAAGTGAGTGAGATGCCAGCTCCTTTCATTCAGTCAGTAGCTTCAAACATTTCTGGACGTTTTTCAATGGCAAAAATCAATGAATATTGTAAATGCACAAACAGTAATTTCTCCACATTGCAAGGTGCAATTCTGAAATTTTTTGCTTTTTCCTGCTCCTCTTAGCATGATAAAGAAGATTCAAAGAGAGTGAGATGCCAGCTCTTTTCATTCAGTGAGTAGCTTCAAACATTTCTGGTATATGAATAACATGATGTTTTTCAATGGCAAAAATCAATGAATATTGTAAATGCACAAACAGTAATTTCTCCGCATTGCAAGGTGCAATTCTGAAATTTTTTGCTTTTTCCTGCTCCTCTTAGCATGATAAAGAAGATTCAAAGAGAGTGAGATGCCAGCTCCTTTCATTCAGTCAGTAGCTTCAAACATTTCTGGACGTTTTTCAATGGCAAAAATCAATGAATATTGTAAATGCACAAACAGTAATTTCTCCACATTGCAAGGTGCAATTCTGAAATTTTTTGCTTTTTCCTGCTCCTCTTAGCATGATAAAGAAGATTCAAAGAGAGTGAGATGCCAGCTCTTTTCATTCAGTCAGTAGCTTCAAACATTTCTGGTATATGAATAACATGATGTTTTTCAATGGCAAAAATCAATGAATATTGTAAATGCACAAACAGTAATTTCTCCGCATAGCAAGGTGCAATTCTGAAACTTTTTGCTTTTTCCTGCTCCTCTTAGCATGATAAAGAAGATTCAAAGTGAGTGAGATGCCAGCTCCTTTCATTCAGTCAGTAGCTTCAAACATTTCTGGTATATGAATAACATGATGTTTTTCAATGGCAAAAATCAATGAATATTGTAAATGCACAAATAGTAATTTCTCCGCATTGCAAGGTGCAATTCTGAAATTTTTTGCTTTTTCCTGCTCCTCTTAGCATGATAAAGAAGATTCAAAGAGAGTGAGATGCCAGCTCCTTTCATTCAGTCAGTAGCTTCAAACATTTCTGGACGTTTTTCAATGGCAAAAATCAATGAATATTGTAAATGCACAAACAGTAATTTCTCCACATTGCAAGGTGCAATTCTGAAATTTTTTGCTTTTTCCTGCTCCTCTTAGCATGATAAAGAAGATTCAAAGAGAGTGAGATGCCAGCTCCTTTCATTCAGTCAGTAGCTTCAAACATTTCTGGACTTTTTTCAATGGCAAAAATCAATGAATATTGTAAATGCACAAACAGTAATTTCTCCACATTGCAAGGTGCAATTCTGAAATTTTTTGCTTTTTCCTGCTCCTCCTAGCATGATAAAGAAGATTCAAAGAGAGTGAGATGCCAGCTCTTTTCATTCAGTCAGTAGCTTCAAACATTTCTGGTATATGAATAACATGATGTTTTTCAATGGCAAAAATCAATGAATATTGTAAATGCACAAACAGTAATTTCTCCGCATTGCAAGGTGCAATTCTGAAATTTTTTGCTTTTTCCTGCTCCTCTTAGCATGATAAAGAAGATTCAAAGAGAGTGAGATGCCAGCTCCTTTCATTCAGTCAGTAGCTTCAAACATTTCTGGACGTTTTTCAATGGCAAAAATCAATGAATATTGTAAATGCACAAACAGTAATTTCTCCACATTGCAAGGTGCAATTCTGAAATTTTTTGCTTTTTCCTGCTCCTCTTAGCATGATAAAGAAGATTCAAAGAGAGTGAGATGCCAGCTCTTTTCATTCAGTGAGTAGCTTCAAACATTTCTGGTATATGAATAACATGATGTTTTTCAATGGCAAAATCAATGAATATTGTAAATGCACAAACAGTAATTTCTCCGCATTGCAAGGTGCAATTCTGAAATTTTTTGATTTTTCCTGCTCCTCTTAGCATGATAAAGAAGATTCAAAAAGAGTGAGATGCCAGCTCCTTTCATTCAGTCAGTAGCTTCAAACATTTCTGGACGTTTTTCAATGGCAAAAATCAATGAATATTGTAAATGCACAAACAGTAATTTCTCCACATTGCAAGGTGCAATTCTGAAATTTTTTGCTCTTTCCTGCTCCTCTTAGCATGAAAAAGAAGATTCAAAGAGAGTGAGATGCCAGCTCTTTTCATTCAGTCAGTAGCTTCAAACATTTCTGGTATATGAATAACATGATGTTTTTCAATGGCAATAATCAATGAATATTGTAAATGCACAAACAGTAATTTATCCGCATTGCAAGGTGCAATTCTGAAATTTTTTGCTTTTTCCTGCTCCTCTTAGCATGATAAAGAAGATTCAAAGAGAGTGAGATGCCAGCTCCTTTCATTCAGTCAGTAGCTTCAAACATTTCTGAACGTTTTTCAATGGCAAAAATCAATGAATATTGTAAATGCACAAACAGTAATTTCTCCACATTGCAAGGTGCAATTCTGAAATTTTTTGCTTTTTCCTGCTCCTCTTAGCATGATAAAGAAGATTCAAAGAGAATGAGATGCCAGCTCTTTTCATTCAGTCAGTAGCTTCAAACAATTCTGGTATATGAATAACATGATGTTTTTCACTGACAAAAATCAATGAATATTGTAAATGCACAAATAGTAATTTCTCCGCATTGCAAGGTGCAATTCTGAAATTTTTTGCTTTTTCCTGCTCCTCTTAGCATGATAAAGAAGATTCAAAGAGAGTGAGATGCCAGCTCCTTTCATTCAGTCAGTAGCTTCAAACATTTCTGGTATATGAATAACATGATGTTTTTCAATGGCAAAAATCAATGAATATTGTAAATGCACAAATAGTAATTTCTCCGCATTGCAAGGTGCAATTCTGAAATTTTTGGCTTTTTCCTGCTCCTCTTAGCATGATAAAGAAGATTCAAAGAGAGTGAGATGCCAGCTCCTTTCATTCAGTCAGTAGCTTCAAACATTTCTGGACATTTTTCAATGGCAAAAATCATTGAATATTGTAAATGCACAAACAGTAATTTCTCCGCATTGCAAGGTGCAATTCTGAAATTTTTTGCTTTTTCCTGCTCCTCTTAGCATGATAAAGAAGATTAAAAGAGAGTGAGATGCCAGCTCCTTTCATTCAGTCAGTAGCTTCAAACATTTCTGGACGTTTTTCAATGGCAAAAATCAATGAATATTGTAAATGCACAAACAGTAATTTCTCCACATTGCAAGGTGCAATTCTGAAATTTTTTGCTTTTTCCTGCTCCTCTTAGCATGATAAAGAAGATTCAAAGAGAGTGAGATGCCAGCTCTTTTCATTCAGTCAGTAGCTTCAAACATTTCTGGTATATGAATAACATGATGTTTTTCAATGGCAAAAATCAATGAATATTGTAAATGCACAAATAGTAATTTCTCCGCATTGCAAGGTGCAATTCTGAAATTTTTTGCTTTTTGCTGCTCCTCTTAGCATGATAAAGAAGATTCAAAGAGAGTGAGAAGCCAGCTCCTTTCATTCAGTCAGTAGCTTCAAACATTTCTGGACATTTTTCAATGGCAAAAATCATTGAATATTGTAAATGCACAAACAGTAATTTCTCCACATTGCAAGGTGCAATTCTGAAATTTTTTGCTTTTTCCTGCTCCTCTTAGCATGATAAAGAAGATTCAAAGAGAGTGACATGCCAGCTCTTTTTATTCAGTCAGTAGCTTCAAACATTTCAGGTATATGAATAACATGATGTTTTTCAATGGCAAAAATCAATGAATATTGTAAATGCACAAACAGTAATTTCTCCGCATTGCAAGGTGCCATTCTAAAATTTCTTGCTTTTTCCTGCTCCTCTTAGCATGATAAAGAAGATTCAAAGAGAGTGAGATGCCAGCTCCTTTCATTCAGTCAGTAGCTTCAAACATTTCTGGACGTTTTTCAATGGCAAAAATCAATGAATATTGTAAATGCACAAACAGTAATTTCTCCGCATTGCAAGGTGAAATTCTGAAATTTTTTGCTTTTTCCTGCTCCTCTTAGCATGATAAAGAAGATTCAAAGAGAGTGAGATGCCAGCTCCTTTCATTCAGTCAGTAGCTTCAAACATTTCTGGACGTTTTTCAATGGCAAAAATCAATGAATATTGTAAATGCACAAACAGTAATTTCTCCACATTGCAAGGTGCAATTCTGAAATTTTTTGCTTTTTCCTGCTCCTCTTAGCATGATAAAGAAGATTCAAAGAGAGTGAGATGCCAGCTCTTTTCATTCAGTCAGTAGCTTCAAACATTTCTGGTATATGAATAACATGATGTTTTTCAATGGCAAAAATAAATGAATATTGTAAATGCACAAACAGTAATTTCTCCGCATTGCAAGGTGCAATTCTGAAATTTTTTGCTTTTTCCTGCTCCTCTTAGCATGATAAAGAAGATTCAAAGAGAGTGAGATGCCAGCTCCTTTCATTCAGTCAGTAGCTTCAAACATTTCTGGACGTTTTTCAATGGCAAAAATCAATGAATATTGTAAATGCACAAACAGTAATTTCTCCACATTGCAAGGTGCAATTCTGAAATTTTTTGCTTTTTCCTGCTCCTCCTAGCATGATAAAGAAGATTCAAAGAGAGTGAGATGCCAGCTCTTTTCATTCAGTCAGTAGCTTCAAACATTTCTGGTATATGAATAACATGATGTTTTTCAATGGCAAAAATCAATGAATATTGTAAATGCACAAACAGTAATTTCTCCGCATAGCAAGGTGCAATTCTGAAATTTTTTGCTTTTTCCTGCTCCTCTTAGCATGATAAAGAAGATTCAAAGAGAGTGAGATGCCAGCTCCTTTCATTCAGTCAGTAGCTTCAAACATTTCTGGACGTTTTTCAATGGCAAAAATCAATGAATATTGTAAATGCACAAACAGTAATTTCTCCACATTGCAAGGTGCAATTCTGAAATTTTTTGCTTTTTCCTGCTCCTCCTAGCATGATAAAGAAGATTCAAAGAGAGTGAGATGCCAGCTCTTTTCATTCAGTCAGTAGCTTCAAACATTTCTGGTATATGAATAACATGATGTTTTTCAATGGCAAAAATCAATGAATATTGTAAATGCACAAACAGTAATTTCTCCGCATAGCAAGGTGCAATTCTGAAATTTTTTGCTTTTTCCTGCTCCTCTTAGCATGATAAAGAAGATTCAAAGAGAGTGAGATGCCAGCTCCTTTCATTCAGTCAGTAGCTTCAAACATTTCTGGACGTTTTACAATGGCAAAAATCAATGAATATTGTAAATGCACAAACAGTAATTTCTCCACATTGCAAGGTGCAATTCTGAATTTTTTTGCTTTTTCCTGCTCCTCTTAGCATGATAAAGAAGATTCAAAGAGAGTGAGATGCCAGCTCTTTTCATTCAGTGAGTAGCTTCAAACATTTCTGGTATATGAATAACATGATGTTTTTCAATGGCAAAAATCAATGAATATTGTAAATGCACAAACAGTAATTTCTCCGCATTGCAAGGTGCAATTCTGAAATTTTTTGCTTTTTCCTGCTCCTCTTAGCATGATAAAGAAGATTCAAAGAGAGTGAGATGCCAGCTCCTTTCATTCAGTCAGTAGCTTCAAACATTTCTGGACGTTTTTCAATGGCAAAAATCAATGAATATTGTAAATGCACAAACAGTAATTTCTCCACATTGCAAGGTGCAATTCTGAAATTTTTTGCTCTTTCCTGCTCCTCTTAGCATGATAAAGAAGATTCAAAGAGAGTGAGATGCCAGCTCTTTTCATTCAGTCAGTAGCTTCAAACATTTCTGGTATATGAATAACATGATGTTTTTCAATGGCAAAAATCAATGAATATTGTAAATGCACAAACAGTAATTTATCCGCATTGCAAGGTGCAATTCTGAAATTTTTTGCTTTTTCCTGCTCCTCTTAGCATGATAAAGAAGATTCAAAGAGAGTGAGATGCCAGCTCCTTTCATTCAGTCAGTAGCTTCAAACATTTCTGGACGTTTTTCAATGGCAAAAATCAATGAATATTGTAAATGCACAAACAGTAATTTCTCCGCATTGCAAGGTGCAATTCTGAAATTTTTTGCTTTTTCCTGCTCCTCTTAGCATGATAAAGAAGATTCAAAGAGAGTGAGATGCCAGCTCCTTTCATTCAGTCAGTAGCTTCAAACATTTCTGGACGTTTTTCAATGGCAAAAATCAATGAATATTGTAAATGCACAAACAGTAATTTCTCCACATTGCAAGGTGCAATTCTGAAATTTTTTGCTTTTTCCTGCTCCTCTTAGCATGATAAAGAAGATTCAAAGAGAGTGAGATGCCAGCTCTTTTCATTCAGTGAGTAGCTTCAAACATTTCTGGTATATGAATAACATGATGTTTTTCAATGGCAAAAATCAATGAATATTGTAAATGCACAAACAGTAATTTCTCCGCATTGCAAGGTGCAATTCTGAAATTTTTTGATTTTTCCTGCTCCTCTTAGCATGATAAAGAAGATTCAAAGAGAGTGAGATGCCAGCTCCTTTCATTCAGTCAGTAGCTTCAAACATTTCTGGACGTTTTTCAATGGCAAAAATCAATGAATATTGTAAATGCACAAACAGTAATTTCTCCACATTGCAAGGTGCAATTCTGAAATTTTTCGCTCTTTCCTGCTCCTCTTAGCATGATAAAGAAGATTCAAAGAGAGTGAGATGCCAGCTCTTTTCATTCAGTCAGTAGCTTCAAACATTTCTGGTATATGAATAACATGATGTTTTTCAATGGCAATAATCAATGAATATTGTAAATGCACAAACAGTAATTTATCCGCATTGCAAGGTGCAATTCTGAAATTTTTTGCTTTTTCCTGCTCCTCTTAGCATGATAAAGAAGATTCAAAGAGCGTGAGATGCCAGCTCCTTTCATTCAGTCAGTAGCTTCAAACATTTCTGGACGTTTTTCAATGGCAAAAATCAATGAATATTGTAAATGCACAAACAGTAATTTCTCCACATTGCAAGGTGCAATTCTGAAATTTTTTGCTTTTTCCTGCTCCTCTTAGCATGATAAAGAAGATTCAAAGAGAATGAGATGCCAGCTCTTTTCATTCAGTCAGTAGCTTCAAACATTTCTGGTATATGAATAACATGATGTTTTTCACTGACAAAAATCAATGAATATTGTAAATGCACAAATAGTAATTTCTCCGCATTGCAAGGTGCAATTCTGAAATTTTTTGCTTTTTCCTGCTCCTCTTAGCATGATAAAGAAGATTCAAAGAGAGTGAGATGCCAGCTCCTTTCATTCATTCAGTAGCTTCAAACATTTCTGGTATATGAATAACATGATGTTTTTCAATGGCAAAAATCAATGAATATTGTAAATGCACAAATAGTAATTTCTCCGCATTGCAAGGTGCAATTCTGAAATTTTTGGCTTTTTCCTGCTCCTCTTAGCATGATAAAGAAGATTCAAAGAGAGTGAGATGCCAGCTCCTTTCATTCAGTCAGTAGCTTCAAACATTTCTGGACATTTTTCAATGGCAAAAATCATTGAATATTGTAAATGCACAAACAGTAATTTCTCCACATTGCAAGGTGCAATTCTGAAATTTTTTGCTTTTTCCTGCTCCTCTTAGCATGATAAAGAAGATTCAAAGAGAGTGAGATGCCAGCTCTTTTTATTCAGTCAGTAGCTTCAAATATTTCTGGTATATGAATAACATGATGTTTTTCAATGGCAAAAATTAATGAATATTGTAAATGCACAAACAGTAATTTCTCCGCATTGCAAGGTGCAATTCTGAAATTTTTTGCTTTTTCCTGCTCCTCTTAGCATGATAAAGAAGATTAAAAGAGAGTGAGATGCCAGCTCCTTTCATTCAGTCAGTAGCTTCAAACATTTCTGGACGTTTTTCAATGGCAAAAATCAATGAATATTGTAAATGCACAAACAGTAATTTCTCCACATTGCAATGTGCAATTCTGAAATTTTTTTGCTTTTTCCTGTTCCTCTTAGCATGATAAAGAAGATTCAAAGAGAGTGAGATGCCAGCTCCTTTCATTCAGTCAGTAGCTTCAAACATTTCTGGTATATGAATAACATGATGTTTTTCAATGGCAAAAATCAATGAATATTGTAAATGCACAAACAGTAATTTCTCCACATTGCAAGGTGCAATTCTGAAATTTTTTGCTTTTTCCTGCTCCTCTTAGCATGATAAAGAAGATTCAAAGAGAGTGAGATGCCAGCTCCTTTCATTCAGTCAGTAGCTTCAAACATTTCTGGACGTTTTTCAATGGCAAAAATCAATGAATATTGTAAATGCACAAACAGTAATTTCTCCACATTGCAAGGTGCAATTCTGAAATTTTTTGCTTTTTCCTGCTCCTCTTAGCATGATAAAGAAGATTCAAAGAGAGTGAGATGCCAGCTCTTTTCATTCAGTCAGTAGCTTCAAACATTTCTGGTATATGAATAACATGATGTTTTTCAATGGCAAAAATCAATGAATATTGTAAATGCACAAACAGTAATTTCTCCGCATTGCAAGGTGCAATTCTGAAATTTTTTGCTTTTTTCTGCTCCTCTTAGCATGATAAAGAAGATTCAAAGAGAGTGAGATGTCAGCTCCTTTCATTCAGTCAGTAGCTTCAAACATTTCTGGACGTTTTTCAATGGCAAAAATCAATGAATATTGTAAATGCACAAACAGTAATTTCTCCACATTGCAAGGTGCAATTCTGAAATTTTTTGCTTTTTCCTGCTCCTCTTAGCATGATAAAGAAGAATCAAAGAGAGTGAGATGCCAGCTCTTTTCATTCAGTCAGTAGCTTCAAACATTTCTGGTATATGAATAACATGATGTTTTTCACTGACAAATATCAATGAATATTGTAAATGCACAAATAGTAATTTCTCCGCATTGCAAGGTGCAATTCTGAAATTTTTTGCTTTTTCCTGCTCCTCTTAGCATGATAAAGAAGATTCAAAGAGAGTGAGATGCCAGCTCCTTTCATTCAGTCAGTAGCTTCAAACATTTCTGGACGTTTTTCAATGGCAAAAATCAATGAATATTGTAAATGCACAAACAGTAATTTCCCCACATTGCAAGGTGCAATTCTGAAATTTTTTGCTTTTTCCTGCTCCTCTTAGCATGATAAAGAAGATTCAAAGAGAGTGAGATGCCAGCTCTTTTCATTCAGTCAGTAGCTTCAAACATTTCTGGTATATGAATAACATGATGTTTTTCAATGGCAAAAATCAATGAATATTGTAAATGCACAAACAGTAATTTCTCCGCATTGCAAGGTGCAATTCTGAAATTTTTTGCTTTTTCCTGCTCCTCTTAGCATGATAAAGAAGATTCAAAGAGAGTGAGATGCCAGCTCCTTTCATTCAGTCAGTAGCTTCAAACATTTCTGGACGTTTTTCAATGGCAAAAATCAATGAATATTGTAAATGCACAAACAGTAATTTCTCCACATTGCAAGGTGCAATTCTGAAATTTTTTGCTTTTTCCTGCTCCTCTTAGCATGATAAAGAAGATTCAAAGAGAGTGAGATGCCAGCTCTTTTCATTCAGTCAGTAGCTTCAAACATTTCTGGTATATGAATAATATGATGTTTTTCAATGGCAAAAATCAATGAATATTGTAAATGCACAAACAGTAATTTCTCCGCATTGCAAGGTGCAATTCTGAAATTTTTTGCTTTTTCCTGCTCCTCTTAGCATGATAAAGAAGATTCAAAGAGAGTGAGATGCCAGCTCCTTTCATTCAGTCAGTAGCTTCAAACATTTCTGGACGTTTTTCAATGGCAAAAATCAATGAATATTGTAAATGCACAAACAGTAATTTCATCACATTGCAAGGTGCAATTCTGAAATTTTTTTCTTTTTCCTGCTCCTCTTAGCATGATAAAGAAGATTCAAAGAGAGTGAGATGCCAGCTCTTTTCATTCAGTGAGTAGCTTCAAACATTTCTGGTATATGAATAACATGATGTTTTTCAATGGCAAAAATCAATGAATATTGTAAATGCACAAACAGTAATTTCTCCGCATTGCAAGGTGCAATTCTGAAATTTTTTGCTTTTTCCTGCTCCTCTTAGCATGATAAAGAAGATTCAAAGAGAGTGAGATGCCAGCTCCTTTCATTCAGTCAGTAGCTTCAAACATTTCTGGACGTTTTTCAATGGCAAAAATCAATGAATATTGTAAATGCACAAACAGTAATTTCCCCACATTGCAAGGTGCAATTCTGAAATTTTTTGCTTTTTCCTGCTCCTCTTAGCATGATAAAGAAGATTCAAAGAGAGTGAGATGCCAGCTCTTTTCATTCAGTCAGTAGCTTCAAACATTTCTGGTATATGAATAACATGATGTTTTTCAATGGCAAAAATCAATGAATATTGTAAATGCACAAACAGTAATTTCTCCGCATTGCAAGGTGCAATTCTGAAATTTTTTGCTTTTTCCTGCTCCTCTTAGCATGATAAAGAAGATTCAAAGAGAGTGAGATGCCAGCTCCTTTCATTCAGTCAGTAGCTTCAAACATTTCTGGACGTTTTTCAATGGCAAAAATCAATGAATATTGTAAATGCACAAACAGTAATTTCTCCGCATTGCAAGGTGCAATTCTGAAATTTTTTGCTTTTTCCTGCTCCTCTTAGCATGATAAAGAGGATTCAAAGAGAGTGAGATGCCAGCTCCTTTCATTCAGTCAGTAGCTTCAAACATTTCTGGACGTTTTTCAATGGCAAAAATCAATGAATATTGTAAATGCACAAACAGTAATTTCTCCACATTGCAAGGTGCAATTCTGAAATTTTTTGCTTTTTCCTGCTCCTCTTAGCATGATAAAGAAGATTCAAAGAGAGTGAGATGCCAGCTCTTTTCATTCAGTCAGTAGCTTCAAACATTTCTGGTATATGAATAATATGATGTTTTTCAATGGCAAAAATCAATGAATATTGTAAATGCACAAACAGTAATTTCTCCGCATTGCAAGGTGCAATTCTGAAATTTTTTGCTTTTTCCTGCTCCTCTTAGCATGATAAAGAAGATTCAAAGAGAGTGAGATGCCAGCTCCTTTCATTCAGTCAGTAGCTTCAAACATTTCTGGACGTTTTTCAATGGCAAAAATCAATGAATATTGTAAATGCACAAACAGTAATTTCATCACATTGCAAGGTGCAATTCTGAAATTTTTTTCTTTTTCCTGCTCCTCTTAGCATGATAAAGAAGATTCAAAGAGAGTGAGATGCCAGCTCTTTTCATTCAGTGAGTAGCTTCAAACATTTCTGGTATATGAATAACATGATGTTTTTCAATGGCAAAAATCAATGAATATTGTAAATGCACAAACAGTAATTTCTCCGCATTGCAAGGTGCAATTCTGAAATTTTTTGCTTTTTCCTGCTCCTCTTAGCATGATAAAGAAGATTCAAAGAGAGTGAGATGCCAGCTCCTTTCATTCAGTCAGTAGCTTCAAACATTTCTGGACGTTTTTCAATGGCAAAAATCAATGAATATTGTAAATGCACAAACAGTAATTTCATCACATTGCAAGGTGCAATTCTGAAATTTTTTTCTTTTTCCTGCTCCTTTTAGCATGATAAAGAATATTCAAAGAGAGTGAGATGCCAGCTCTTTTCGTTCAGTCAGTAGCTTCAAACATTTCTGGTATATGAATAACATGATGTTTTTCAATGGCAAAAATCAATGAATATTGTAAATGCACAAACAGTAATTTCTCCACATTGCAAGGTGCAATTCTGAAATTTTTTGCTTTTTCCTGCTCCTCTTAGCATGATAAAGAAGATTCAAAGAGAGTGAGATGCCAGCTCTATTCATTCAGTCAGTAGCTTCAAACATTTCTGGTATATGAATAACATGATGTTTTTCAATGGCAAAAATCAATGAATATTGTAAATGCACAAACAGTAATTTCTCCGCATTGCAAGGTGCAATTCTGAATTTTTTTGCTTTTTCCTGCTCCTCTTAGCATGATAAAGAAGATTCAAAGAGAGTGAGATGCCAGCTCCTTTCATTCAGTCAGTAGCTTCAAACATTTCTGGACGTTTTTCAATGGCAAAAATCAATGAATATTGTAAATGCACAAACAGTAATTTCATCACATTGCAAGGTGCAATTCTGAAATTTTTTTCTTTTTCCTGCTCCTCTTAGCATGATAAAGAAGATTCAAAGAGAGTGAGATGCCAGCTCTTTTCATTCAGTCAGTAGCTTCAAACATTTCTGGTATATGAATAACATGATGTTTTTCAATGGCAAAAATCAATGAATATTGTAAATGCACAAACAGTAATTTCTCCACATTGCAAGGTGCAATTCTGAAATTTTTTGCTTTATCCTGCTCCTCTTAGCATGATAAAGAAGATTCAAAGAGAGTGAGATGCCAGCTCTTTTCATTCAGTCAGTAGCTTCAAACATTTCTGGTATATGAATAACATGATGTTTTTCAATGGCAAAAATCAATGAATATTGTAAATGCACAAACAGTAATTTCTCCGCATTGCAAGGTGCAATTCTGAAATTTTTTGCTTTTTCCTGCTCCTCTTAGCATGATAAAGAAGATTCAAAGAGAGTGAGATGCCATCTCCTTTCATTCAGTCAGTAGCTTCAAACATTTCTGGACGTTTTTCAATGGCAAAAATCAATGAATATTGTAAATGCACAAACAGTAATTTCTCCACATTGCAAGGTGCAATTCTGAAATTTTTTGCTTTTTCCTGCTCCTCTTAGCATGATAAAGAAGATTCAAAGAGAGTGAGATGCCAGCTCTTTTCATTCAGTCAGTAGCTTCAAACATTTCTGGTATATGAATAACATGATGTTTTTCAATGGCAAAAATCAATGAATATTGTAAATGCACAAACAGTAATTTCTCCGCATTGCAAGGTGCAATTCTGAAATTTTTTGCTTTTTCCTGCTCCTCTTAGCATGATAAAGAAGATTCAAAGAGAGTGAGATGCCAGCTCCTTTCATTCAGTCAGTAGCTTCAAACATTTCTGGACGTTTTTCAATGGCAAAAATCAATGAATATTGTAAATGCACAAACAGTAATTTCTCCACATTGCAAGGTGCAATTCTGAAATTTTTTGCTTTTTCCTGCTCCTCTTAGCATGATAAAGAAGATTCAAAGAGAGTGAGATGCCAGCTCTTTTCATTCAGTCAGTAGCTTCAAACATTTCTGGTATATGAATAACATGATGTTTTTCAATGGCAAAAATCAATGAATATTGTAAATGCACAAACAGTAATTTCTCCACATTGCAAGGTGCAATTCTGAAATTTTTTGCTTTTTCCTGCTCCTCTTAGCATGATAAAGAAGATTCAAAGAGAGTGAGATGCCAGCTCTTTTCATTCAGTCATTAGCTTCAAACATTTCTGGTATATGAATAACATGATGTTTTTCAATGGCAAAAATCAATGAATATTGTAAATGCACAAACAGTAATTTCTCCGCATTGCAAGGTGCAATTCTGAAATTTTTTGCTTTTTCCTGCTCCTCTTAGCATGATAAAGAAGATTCAAAGAGAGTGAGATGCCAGCTCCTTTCATTCAGTCAGTAGCTTCAAACATTTCTGGACGTTTTTCAATGGCAAAAATCAATGAATATTGTAAATGCACAAACAGTAATTTCTCCACATTGCAAGGTGCAATTCTGAAATTTTTTGCTTTTTCCTGCTCCTCTTAGCATGATAAAGAAGATTCAAAGAGAGTGAGATGCCAGCTCTTTTCATTCAGTCAGTAGCTTCAAACATTTCTGGTATATGAATAACATGATGTTTTTCAATGGCAAAAATCAATGAATATTGTAAATGCACAAATAGTAATTTCTCCGCATTGCAAGGTGCAATTCTGAAATTTTTTGCTTTTTCCTGCTCCTCTTAGCATGATAAAGAAGATTCAAAGAGAGTGAGATGCCAGCTCCTTTCATTCAGTCAGTAGCTTCAAACATTTCTGGACGTTTTTCAATGGCAAAAATCAATGAATATTGTAAATGCACAAACAGTAATTTCTCCACATTGCAAGGTGCAATTCTGAAATTTTTTGCTTTTTCCTGCTCCTCTTAGCATGATAAAGAAGATTCAAAGAGAGTGAGATGCCAGCTCTTTTCATTCAGTCAGTAGCTTCAAACATTTCTGGTATATGAATAACATGATGTTTTTCAATGGCAAAAATCAATGAATATTGTAAATGCACAAACAGTAAATTCTCCGCATTGCAAGGTGCAATTCTGAAATTTTTTGCTTTTTCCTGCTCCTCTTAGCATGATAAAGAAGATTCAAAGAGAGTGAGATGCCAGCTCCTTTCATTCAGTCAGTAGCTTCAAACATTTCTGGACGTTTTTCAATGGCAAAAATCAATGAATATTGTAAATGCACAAACAGTAATTTCTCCGCATTGCAAAGTGCAATTCTGAAATTTTTTGCTTTTTCATGCTCCTCTTAGCATGATAAAGAGGATTCAAAGAGAGTGAGAGGCCAGCTCCTTTCATTCAGTCAGTAGCTTCAAACATTTCTGGACGTTTTTCAATGGCAAAAATCAATGAATATTGTAAATGCACAAACAGTAATTTCTCCGCATTGCAAGGTGCAATTCTGAAATTTTTTGCTTTTTCCTGCTCCTCTTAGCATGATAAAGAGGATTCAAAGAGAGTGAGATGCCAGCTCCTTTCATTCAGTCAGTAGCTTCAAACATTTCTGGACGTTTTTCAATGGCAAAAATCAATGAATATTGTAAATGCACAAACAGTAATTTCTCCACATTGCAAGGTGCAATTCTGAAATTTTTTGCTTTTTCCTGCTCCTCTTAGCATGATAAAGAAGATTCAAAGAGAGTGAGATGCCAGCTCTTTTCATTCAGTCAGTAGCTTCAAACATTTCTGGTATATGAATAATATGATGTTTTTCAATGGCAAAAATCAATGAATATTGTAAATGCACAAACAGTAATTTCTCCGCATTGCAAGGTGCAATTCTGAAATTTTTTGCTTTTTCCTGCTCCTCTTAGCATGATAAAGAAGATTCAAAGAGAGTGAGATGCCAGCTCCTTTCATTCAGTCAGTAGCTTCAAACATTTCTGGACGTTTTTCAATGGCAAAAATCAATGAATATTGTAAATGCACAAACAGTAATTTCATCACATTGCAAGGTGCAATTCTGAAATTTTTTTCTTTTTCCTGCTCCTCTTAGCATGATAAAGAAGATTCAAAGAGAGTGAGATGCCAGCTCTTTTCATTCAGTGAGTAGCTTCAAACATTTCTGGTATATGAATAACATGATGTTTTTCAATGGCAAAAATCAATGAATATTGTAAATGCACAAACAGTAATTTCTCCGCATTGCAAGGTGCAATTCTGAAATTTTTTGCTTTTTCCTGCTCCTCTTAGCATGATAAAGAAGATTCAAAGAGAGTGAGATGCCAGCTCCTTTCATTCAGTCAGTAGCTTCAAACATTTCTGGACGTTTTTCAATGGCAAAAATCAATGAATATTGTAAATGCACAAACAGTAATTTCATCACATTGCAAGGTGCAATTCTGAAATTTTTTTCTTTTTCCTGCTCCTTTTAGCATGATAAAGAATATTCAAAGAGAGTGAGATGCCAGCTCTTTTCGTTCAGTCAGTAGCTTCAAACATTTCTGGTATATGAATAACATGATGTTTTTCAATGGCAAAAATCAATGAATATTGTAAATGCACAAACAGTAATTTCTCCACATTGCAAGGTGCAATTCTGAAATTTTTTGCTTTTTCCTGCTCCTCTTAGCATGATAAAGAAGATTCAAAGAGAGTGAGATGCCAGCTCTATTCATTCAGTCAGTAGCTTCAAACATTTCTGGTATATGAATAACATGATGTTTTTCAATGGCAAAAATCAATGAATATTGTAAATGCACAAACAGTAATTTCTCCGCATTGCAAGGTGCAATTCTGAATTTTTTTGCTTTTTCCTGCTCCTCTTAGCATGATAAAGAAGATTCAAAGAGAGTGAGATGCCAGCTCCTTTCATTCAGTCAGTAGCTTCAAACATTTCTGGACGTTTTTCAATGGCAAAAATCAATGAATATTGTAAATGCACAAACAGTAATTTCATCACATTGCAAGGTGCAATTCTGAAATTTTTTTCTTTTTCCTGCTCCTCTTAGCATGATAAAGAAGATTCAAAGAGAGTGAGATGCCAGCTCTTTTCATTCAGTCAGTAGCTTCAAACATTTCTGGTATATGAATAACATGATGTTTTTCAATGGCAAAAATCAATGAATATTGTAAATGCACAAACAGTAATTTCTCCACATTGCAAGGTGCAATTCTGAAATTTTTTGCTTTATCCTGCTCCTCTTAGCATGATAAAGAAGATTCAAAGAGAGTGAGATGCCAGCTCTTTTCATTCAGTCAGTAGCTTCAAACATTTCTGGTATATGAATAACATGATGTTTTTCAATGGCAAAAATCAATGAATATTGTAAATGCACAAACAGTAATTTCTCCGCATTGCAAGGTGCAATTCTGAAATTTTTTGCTTTTTCCTGCTCCTCTTAGCATGATAAAGAAGATTCAAAGAGAGTGAGATGCCATCTCCTTTCATTCAGTCAGTAGCTTCAAACATTTCTGGACGTTTTTCAATGGCAAAAATCAATGAATATTGTAAATGCACAAACAGTAATTTCTCCACATTGCAAGGTGCAATTCTGAAATTTTTTGCTTTTTCCTGCTCCTCTTAGCATGATAAAGAAGATTCAAAGAGAGTGAGATGCCAGCTCTTTTCATTCAGTCAGTAGCTTCAAACATTTCTGGTATATGAATAACATGATGTTTTTCAATGGCAAAAATCAATGAATATTGTAAATGCACAAACAGTAATTTCTCCGCATTGCAAGGTGCAATTCTGAAATTTTTTGCTTTTTCCTGCTCCTCTTAGCATGATAAAGAAGATTCAAAGAGAGTGAGATGCCAGCTCCTTTCATTCAGTCAGTAGCTTCAAACATTTCTGGACGTTTTTCAATGGCAAAAATCAATGAATATTGTAAATGCACAAACAGTAATTTCTCCACATTGCAAGGTGCAATTCTGAAATTTTTTGCTTTTTCCTGCTCCTCTTAGCATGATAAAGAAGATTCAAAGAGAGTGAGATGCCAGCTCTTTTCATTCAGTCAGTAGCTTCAAACATTTCTGGTATATGAATAACATGATGTTTTTCAATGGCAAAAATCAATGAATATTGTAAATGCACAAACAGTAATTTCTCCACATTGCAAGGTGCAATTCTGAAATTTTTTGCTTTTTCCTGCTCCTCTTAGCATGATAAAGAAGATTCAAAGAGAGTGAGATGCCAGCTCTTTTCATTCAGTCATTAGCTTCAAACATTTCTGGTATATGAATAACATGATGTTTTTCAATGGCAAAAATCAATGAATATTGTAAATGCACAAACAGTAATTTCTCCGCATTGCAAGGTGCAATTCTGAAATTTTTTGCTTTTTCCTGCTCCTCTTAGCATGATAAAGAAGATTCAAAGAGAGTGAGATGCCAGCTCCTTTCATTCAGTCAGTAGCTTCAAACATTTCTGGACGTTTTTCAATGGCAAAAATCAATGAATATTGTAAATGCACAAACAGTAATTTCTCCACATTGCAAGGTGCAATTCTGAAATTTTTTGCTTTTTCCTGCTCCTCTTAGCATGATAAAGAAGATTCAAAGAGAGTGAGATGCCAGCTCTTTTCATTCAGTCAGTAGCTTCAAACATTTCTGGTATATGAATAACATGATGTTTTTCAATGGCAAAAATCAATGAATATTGTAAATGCACAAATAGTAATTTCTCCGCATTGCAAGGTGCAATTCTGAAATTTTTTGCTTTTTCCTGCTCCTCTTAGCATGATAAAGAAGATTCAAAGAGAGTGAGATGCCAGCTCCTTTCATTCAGTCAGTAGCTTCAAACATTTCTGGACGTTTTTCAATGGCAAAAATCAATGAATATTGTAAATGCACAAACAGTAATTTCTCCACATTGCAAGGTGCAATTCTGAAATTTTTTGCTTTTTCCTGCTCCTCTTAGCATGATAAAGAAGATTCAAAGAGAGTGAGATGCCAGCTCTTTTCATTCAGTCAGTAGCTTCAAACATTTCTGGTATATGAATAACATGATGTTTTTCAATGGCAAAAATCAATGAATATTGTAAATGCACAAACAGTAAATTCTCCGCATTGCAAGGTGCAATTCTGAAATTTTTTGCTTTTTCCTGCTCCTCTTAGCATGATAAAGAAGATTCAAAGAGAGTGAGATGCCAGCTCCTTTCATTCAGTCAGTAGCTTCAAACATTTCTGGACGTTTTTCAATGGCAAAAATCAATGAATATTGTAAATGCACAAACAGTAATTTCTCCGCATTGCAAGGTGCAATTCTGAAATTTTTTGCTTTTTCATGCTCCTCTTAGCATGATAAAGAGGATTCAAAGAGAGTGAGAGGCCAGCTCCTTTCATTCAGTCAGTAGCTTCAAACATTTCTGGACGTTTTTCAATGGCAAAAATCAATGAATATTGTAAATGCACAAACAGTAATTTCATCACATTGCAAGGTGCAATTCTGAAATTTTTTTCTTTTTCCTGCTCCTCTTAGCATGATAAAGAAGATTCAAAGAGAGTGAGATGCCAGCTCTTTTCATTCAGTCATTAGCTTCAAACATTTCTGGTATATGAATAACATGATGTTTTTCAATGGCAAAAATCAATGAATATTGTAAATGCACAAACAGTAATTTCTCCGCATTGCAAGGTGCAATTCTGAAATTTTTTGCTTTTTCCTGCTCCTCTTAGCATGATAAAGAAGATTCAAAGAGAGTGAGATGCCAGCTCCTTTCATTCAGTCAGTAGCTTCAAACATTTCTGGACGTTTTTCAATGGCAAAAATCAATGAATATTGTAAATGCACAAACAGTAATTTCTCCACATTGCAAGGTGCAATTCTGAAATTTTTTGCTTTTTCCTGCTCCTCTTAGCATGATAAAGAAGATTCAAAGAGAGTGAGATGCCAGCTCTTTTCATTCAGTCAGTAGCTTCAAACATTTCTGGTATATGAATAACATGATGTTTTTCAATGGCAAAAATCAATGAATATTGTAAATGCACAAATAGTAATTTCTCCGCATTGCAAGGTGCAATTCTGAAATTTTTTGCTTTTTCCTGCTCCTCTTAGCATGATAAAGAAGATTCAAAGAGAGTGAGATGCCAGCTCCTTTCATTCAGTCAGTAGCTTCAAACATTTCTGGACGTTTTTCAATGGCAAAAATCAATGAATATTGTAAATGCACAAACAGTAATTTCTCCACATTGCAAGGTGCAATTCTGAAATTTTTTGCTTTTTCCTGCTCCTCTTAGCATGATAAAGAAGATTCAAAGAGAGTGAGATGCCAGCTCTTTTCATTCAGTCAGTAGCTTCAAACATTTCTGGTATATGAATAACATGATGTTTTTCAATGGCAAAAATCAATGAATATTGTAAATGCACAAACAGTAAATTCTCCGCATTGCAAGGTGCAATTCTGAAATTTTTTGCTTTTTCCTGCTCCTCTTAGCATGATAAAGAAGATTCAAAGAGAGTGAGATGCCAGCTCCTTTCATTCAGTCAGTAGCTTCAAACATTTCTGGACGTTTTTCAATGGCAAAAATCAATGAATATTGTAAATGCACAAACAGTAATTTCTCCGCATTGCAAGGTGCAATTCTGAAATTTTTTGCTTTTTCATGCTCCTCTTAGCATGATAAAGAGGATTCAAAGAGAGTGAGAGGCCAGCTCCTTTCATTCAGTCAGTAGCTTCAAACATTTCTGGACGTTTTTCAATGGCAAAAATCAATGAATATTGTAAATGCACAAACAGTAATTTCTCCGCATTGCAAGGTGCAATTCTGAAATTTTTTGCTTTTTCCTGCTCCTCTTAGCATGATAAAGAGGATTCAAAGAGAGTGAGATGCCAGCTCCTTTCATTCAGTCAGTAGCTTCAAACATTTCTGGACGTTTTTCAATGGCAAAAATCAATGAATATTGTAAATGCACAAACAGTAATTTCTCCACATTGCAAGGTGCAATTCTGAAATTTTTTGCTTTTTCCTGCTCCTCTTAGCATGATAAAGAAGATTCAAAGAGAGTGAGATGCCAGCTCTTTTCATTCAGTCAGTAGCTTCAAACATTTCTGGTATATGAATAATATGATGTTTTTCAATGGCAAAAATCAATGAATATTGTAAATGCACAAACAGTAATTTCTCCGCATTGCAAGGTGCAATTCTGAAATTTTTTGCTTTTTCCTGCTCCTCTTAGCATGATAAAGAAGATTCAAAGAGAGTGAGATGCCAGCTCCTTTCATTCAGTCAGTAGCTTCAAACATTTCTGGACGTTTTTCAATGGCAAAAATCAATGAATATTGTAAATGCACAAACAGTAATTTCATCACATTGCAAGGTGCAATTCTGAAATTTTTTTCTTTTTCCTGCTCCTCTTAGCATGATAAAGAAGATTCAAAGAGAGTGAGATGCCAGCTCTTTTCATTCAGTGAGTAGCTTCAAACATTTCTGGTATATGAATAACATGATGTTTTTCAATGGCAAAAATCAATGAATATTGTAAATGCACAAACAGTAATTTCTCCGCATTGCAAGGTGCAATTCTGAAATTTTTTGCTTTTTCCTGCTCCTCTTAGCATGATAAAGAAGATTCAAAGAGAGTGAGATGCCAGCTCCTTTCATTCAGTCAGTAGCTTCAAACATTTCTGGACGTTTTTCAATGGCAAAAATCAATGAATATTGTAAATGCACAAACAGTAATTTCATCACATTGCAAGGTGCAATTCTGAAATTTTTTTCTTTTTCCTGCTCCTTTTAGCATGATAAAGAATATTCAAAGAGAGTGAGATGCCAGCTCTTTTCGTTCAGTCAGTAGCTTCAAACATTTCTGGTATATGAATAACATGATGTTTTTCAATGGCAAAAATCAATGAATATTGTAAATGCACAAACAGTAATTTCTCCACATTGCAAGGTGCAATTCTGAAATTTTTTGCTTTTTCCTGCTCCTCTTAGCATGATAAAGAAGATTCAAAGAGAGTGAGATGCCAGCTCTATTCATTCAGTCAGTAGCTTCAAACATTTCTGGTATATGAATAACATGATGTTTTTCAATGGCAAAAATCAATGAATATTGTAAATGCACAAACAGTAATTTCTCCGCATTGCAAGGTGCAATTCTGAATTTTTTTGCTTTTTCCTGCTCCTCTTAGCATGATAAAGAAGATTCAAAGAGAGTGAGATGCCAGCTCCTTTCATTCAGTCAGTAGCTTCAAACATTTCTGGACGTTTTTCAATGGCAAAAATCAATGAATATTGTAAATGCACAAACAGTAATTTCATCACATTGCAAGGTGCAATTCTGAAATTTTTTTCTTTTTCCTGCTCCTCTTAGCATGATAAAGAAGATTCAAAGAGAGTGAGATGCCAGCTCTTTTCATTCAGTCAGTAGCTTCAAACATTTCTGGTATATGAATAACATGATGTTTTTCAATGGCAAAAATCAATGAATATTGTAAATGCACAAACAGTAATTTCTCCACATTGCAAGGTGCAATTCTGAAATTTTTTGCTTTATCCTGCTCCTCTTAGCATGATAAAGAAGATTCAAAGAGAGTGAGATGCCAGCTCTTTTCATTCAGTCAGTAGCTTCAAACATTTCTGGTATATGAATAACATGATGTTTTTCAATGGCAAAAATCAATGAATATTGTAAATGCACAAACAGTAATTTCTCCGCATTGCAAGGTGCAATTCTGAAATTTTTTGCTTTTTCCTGCTCCTCTTAGCATGATAAAGAAGATTCAAAGAGAGTGAGATGCCATCTCCTTTCATTCAGTCAGTAGCTTCAAACATTTCTGGACGTTTTTCAATGGCAAAAATCAATGAATATTGTAAATGCACAAACAGTAATTTCTCCACATTGCAAGGTGCAATTCTGAAATTTTTTGCTTTTTCCTGCTCCTCTTAGCATGATAAAGAAGATTCAAAGAGAGTGAGATGCCAGCTCTTTTCATTCAGTCAGTAGCTTCAAACATTTCTGGTATATGAATAACATGATGTTTTTCAATGGCAAAAATCAATGAATATTGTAAATGCACAAACAGTAATTTCTCCGCATTGCAAGGTGCAATTCTGAAATTTTTTGCTTTTTCCTGCTCCTCTTAGCATGATAAAGAAGATTCAAAGAGAGTGAGATGCCAGCTCCTTTCATTCAGTCAGTAGCTTCAAACATTTCTGGACGTTTTTCAATGGCAAAAATCAATGAATATTGTAAATGCACAAACAGTAATTTCTCCACATTGCAAGGTGCAATTCTGAAATTTTTTGCTTTTTCCTGCTCCTCTTAGCATGATAAAGAAGATTCAAAGAGAGTGAGATGCCAGCTCTTTTCATTCAGTCAGTAGCTTCAAACATTTCTGGTATATGAATAACATGATGTTTTTCAATGGCAAAAATCAATGAATATTGTAAATGCACAAACAGTAATTTCTCCACATTGCAAGGTGCAATTCTGAAATTTTTTGCTTTTTCCTGCTCCTCTTAGCATGATAAAGAAGATTCAAAGAGAGTGAGATGCCAGCTCTTTTCATTCAGTCATTAGCTTCAAACATTTCTGGTATATGAATAACATGATGTTTTTCAATGGCAAAAATCAATGAATATTGTAAATGCACAAACAGTAATTTCTCCGCATTGCAAGGTGCAATTCTGAAATTTTTTGCTTTTTCCTGCTCCTCTTAGCATGATAAAGAAGATTCAAAGAGAGTGAGATGCCAGCTCCTTTCATTCAGTCAGTAGCTTCAAACATTTCTGGACGTTTTTCAATGGCAAAAATCAATGAATATTGTAAATGCACAAACAGTAATTTCTCCACATTGCAAGGTGCAATTCTGAAATTTTTTGCTTTTTCCTGCTCCTCTTAGCATGATAAAGAAGATTCAAAGAGAGTGAGATGCCAGCTCTTTTCATTCAGTCAGTAGCTTCAAACATTTCTGGTATATGAATAACATGATGTTTTTCAATGGCAAAAATCAATGAATATTGTAAATGCACAAATAGTAATTTCTCCGCATTGCAAGGTGCAATTCTGAAATTTTTTGCTTTTTCCTGCTCCTCTTAGCATGATAAAGAAGATTCAAAGAGAGTGAGATGCCAGCTCCTTTCATTCAGTCAGTAGCTTCAAACATTTCTGGACGTTTTTCAATGGCAAAAATCAATGAATATTGTAAATGCACAAACAGTAATTTCTCCACATTGCAAGGTGCAATTCTGAAATTTTTTGCTTTTTCCTGCTCCTCTTAGCATGATAAAGAAGATTCAAAGAGAGTGAGATGCCAGCTCTTTTCATTCAGTCAGTAGCTTCAAACATTTCTGGTATATGAATAACATGATGTTTTTCAATGGCAAAAATCAATGAATATTGTAAATGCACAAACAGTAAATTCTCCGCATTGCAAGGTGCAATTCTGAAATTTTTTGCTTTTTCCTGCTCCTCTTAGCATGATAAAGAAGATTCAAAGAGAGTGAGATGCCAGCTCCTTTCATTCAGTCAGTAGCTTCAAACATTTCTGGACGTTTTTCAATGGCAAAAATCAATGAATATTGTAAATGCACAAACAGTAATTTCTCCGCATTGCAAGGTGCAATTCTGAAATTTTTTGCTTTTTCATGCTCCTCTTAGCATGATAAAGAGGATTCAAAGAGAGTGAGAGGCCAGCTCCTTTCATTCAGTCAGTAGCTTCAAACATTTCTGGACGTTTTTCAATGGCAAAAATCAATGAATATTGTAAATGCACAAACAGTAATTTCATCACATTGCAAGGTGCAATTCTGAAATTTTTTTCTTTTTCCTGCTCCTCTTAGCATGATAAAGAAGATTCAAAGAGAGTGAGATGCCAGCTCTTTTCATTCAGTGAGTAGCTTCAAACATTTCTGGTATATGAATAACATGATGTTTTTCAATGGCAAAAATCAATGAATATTGTAAATGCACAAACAGTAATTTCTCCGCATTGCAAGGTGCAATTCTGAAATTTTTTGCTTTTTCCTGCTCCTCTTAGCATGATAAAGAAGATTCAAAGAGAGTGAGATGCCAGCTCCTTTCATTCAGTCAGTAGCTTCAAACATTTCTGGACGTTTTTCAATGGCAAAAATCAATGAATATTGTAAATGCACAAACAGTAATTTCATCACATTGCAAGGTGCAATTCTGAAATTTTTTTCTTTTTCCTGCTCCTTTTAGCATGATAAAGAATATTCAAAGAGAGTGAGATGCCAGCTCTTTTCGTTCAGTCAGTAGCTTCAAACATTTCTGGTATATGAATAACATGATGTTTTTCAATGGCAAAAATCAATGAATATTGTAAATGCACAAACAGTAATTTCTCCACATTGCAAGGTGCAATTCTGAAATTTTTTGCTTTTTCCTGCTCCTCTTAGCATGATAAAGAAGATTCAAAGAGAGTGAGATGCCAGCTCTATTCATTCAGTCAGTAGCTTCAAACATTTCTGGTATATGAATAACATGATGTTTTTCAATGGCAAAAATCAATGAATATTGTAAATGCACAAACAGTAATTTCTCCGCATTGCAAGGTGCAATTCTGAATTTTTTTGCTTTTTCCTGCTCCTCTTAGCATGATAAAGAAGATTCAAAGAGAGTGAGATGCCAGCTCCTTTCATTCAGTCAGTAGCTTCAAACATTTCTGGACGTTTTTCAATGGCAAAAATCAATGAATATTGTAAATGCACAAACAGTAATTTCATCACATTGCAAGGTGCAATTCTGAAATTTTTTTCTTTTTCCTGCTCCTCTTAGCATGATAAAGAAGATTCAAAGAGAGTGAGATGCCAGCTCTTTTCATTCAGTCAGTAGCTTCAAACATTTCTGGTATATGAATAACATGATGTTTTTCAATGGCAAAAATCAATGAATATTGTAAATGCACAAACAGTAATTTCTCCACATTGCAAGGTGCAATTCTGAAATTTTTTGCTTTATCCTGCTCCTCTTAGCATGATAAAGAAGATTCAAAGAGAGTGAGATGCCAGCTCTTTTCATTCAGTCAGTAGCTTCAAACATTTCTGGTATATGAATAACATGATGTTTTTCAATGGCAAAAATCAATGAATATTGTAAATGCACAAACAGTAATTTCTCCGCATTGCAAGGTGCAATTCTGAAATTTTTTGCTTTTTCCTGCTCCTCTTAGCATGATAAAGAAGATTCAAAGAGAGTGAGATGCCATCTCCTTTCATTCAGTCAGTAGCTTCAAACATTTCTGGACGTTTTTCAATGGCAAAAATCAATGAATATTGTAAATGCACAAACAGTAATTTCTCCACATTGCAAGGTGCAATTCTGAAATTTTTTGCTTTTTCCTGCTCCTCTTAGCATGATAAAGAAGATTCAAAGAGAGTGAGATGCCAGCTCTTTTCATTCAGTCAGTAGCTTCAAACATTTCTGGTATATGAATAACATGATGTTTTTCAATGGCAAAAATCAATGAATATTGTAAATGCACAAACAGTAATTTCTCCGCATTGCAAGGTGCAATTCTGAAATTTTTTGCTTTTTCCTGCTCCTCTTAGCATGATAAAGAAGATTCAAAGAGAGTGAGATGCCAGCTCCTTTCATTCAGTCAGTAGCTTCAAACATTTCTGGACGTTTTTCAATGGCAAAAATCAATGAATATTGTAAATGCACAAACAGTAATTTCTCCACATTGCAAGGTGCAATTCTGAAATTTTTTGCTTTTTCCTGCTCCTCTTAGCATGATAAAGAAGATTCAAAGAGAGTGAGATGCCAGCTCTTTTCATTCAGTCAGTAGCTTCAAACATTTCTGGTATATGAATAACATGATGTTTTTCAATGGCAAAAATCAATGAATATTGTAAATGCACAAACAGTAATTTCTCCACATTGCAAGGTGCAATTCTGAAATTTTTTGCTTTTTCCTGCTCCTCTTAGCATGATAAAGAAGATTCAAAGAGAGTGAGATGCCAGCTCTTTTCATTCAGTCATTAGCTTCAAACATTTCTGGTATATGAATAACATGATGTTTTTCAATGGCAAAAATCAATGAATATTGTAAATGCACAAACAGTAATTTCTCCGCATTGCAAGGTGCAATTCTGAAATTTTTTGCTTTTTCCTGCTCCTCTTAGCATGATAAAGAAGATTCAAAGAGAGTGAGATGCCAGCTCCTTTCATTCAGTCAGTAGCTTCAAACATTTCTGGACGTTTTTCAATGGCAAAAATCAATGAATATTGTAAATGCAAAAACAGTAATTTCTCCACATTGCAAGGTGCAATTCTGAAATTTTTTGCTTTTTCCTGCTCCTCTTAGCATGATAAAGAAGATTCAAAGAGAGTGAGATGCCAGCTCTTTTCATTCAGTCAGTAGCTTCAAACATTTCTGGTATATGAATAACATGATGTTTTTCAATGGCAAAAATCAATGAATATTGTAAATGCACAAACAGTAAATTCTCCGCATTGCAAGGTGCAATTCTGAAATTTTTTGCTTTTTCCTGCTCCTCTTAGCATGATAAAGAAGATTCAAAGAGAGTGAGATGCCAGCTCCTTTCATTCAGTCAGTAGCTTCAAACATTTCTGGACGTTTTTCAATGGCAAAAATCAATGAATATTGTAAATGCACAAACAGTAATTTCTCCGCATTGCAAGGTGCAATTCTGAAATTTTTTGCTTTTTCATGCTCCTCTTAGCATGATAAAGAGGATTCAAAGAGAGTGAGAGGCCAGCTCCTTTCATTCAGTCAGTAGCTTCAAACATTTCTGGACGTTTTTCAATGGCAAAAATCAATGAATATTGTAAATGCACAAACAGTAATTTCTCCACATTGCAAGGTGCAATTCTGAAATTTTTTGCTTTTTCCTGCTCCTCTTAGCATGATAAAGAAGATTCAAAGAGAGTGAGATGCCAGCTCTTTTCATTCAGTCAGTAGCTTCAAACATTTCTGGTATATGAATAACATGATGTTTTTCAATGGCAAAAATCAATGAATATTGTAAATGCACAAACAGTAATTTCTCCACATTGCAAGGTGCAATTCTGAAATTTTTTGCTTTTTCCTGCTCCTCTTAGCATGATAAAGAAGATTCAAAGAGAGTGAGATGCCAGCTCTTTTCATTCAGTCATTAGCTTCAAACATTTCTGGTATATGAATTACATGATGTTTTTCAATGGCAAAAATCAATGAATATTGTAAATGCACAAACAGTAATTTCTCCGCATTGCAAGGTGCAATTCTGAAATTTTTTGCTTTTTCCTGCTCCTCTTAGCATGATAAAGAAGATTCAAAGAGAGTGAGATGCCAGCTCCTTTCATTCAGTCAGTAGCTTCAAACATTTCTGGACGTTTTTCAATGGCAAAAATCAATGAATATTGTAAATGCACAAACAGTAATTTCTCCACATTGCAAGGTGCAATTCTGAAATTTTTTGCTTTTTCCTGCTCCTCTTAGCATGATAAAGAAGATTCAAAGAGAGTGAGATGCCAGCTCTTTTCATTCAGTCAGTAGCTTCAAACATTTCTGGTATATGAATAACATGATGTTTTTCAATGGCAAAAATCAATGAATATTGTAAATGCACAAATAGTAATTTCTCCGCATTGCAAGGTGCAATTCTGAAATTTTTTGCTTTTTCCTGCTCCTCTTAGCATGATAAAGAAGATTCAAAGAGAGTGAGATGCCAGCTCCTTTCATTCAGTCAGTAGCTTCAAACATTTCTGGACGTTTTTCAATGGCAAAAATCAATGAATATTGTAAATGCACAAACAGTAATTTCTCCACATTGCAAGGTGCAATTCTGAAATTTTTTGCTTTTTCCTGCTCCTCTTAGCATGATAAAGAAGATTCAAAGAGAGTGAGATGCCAGCTCTTTTCATTCAGTCAGTAGCTTCAAACATTTCTGGTATATGAATAACATGATGTTTTTCAATGGCAAAAATCAATGAATATTGTAAATGCACAAACAGTAAATTCTCCGCATTGCAAGGTGCAATTCTGAAATTTTTTGCTTTTTCCTGCTCCTCTTAGCATGATAAAGAAGATTCAAAGAGAGTGAGATGCCAGCTCCTTTCATTCAGTCAGTAGCTTCAAACATTTCTGGACGTTTTTCAATGGCAAAAATCAATGAATATTGTAAATGCACAAACAGTAATTTCTCCGCATTGCAAGGTGCAATTCTGAAATTTTTTGCTTTTTCATGCTCCTCTTAGCATGATAAAGAGGATTCAAAGAGAGTGAGAGGCCAGCTCCTTTCATTCAGTCAGTAGCTTCAAACATTTCTGGACGTTTTTCAATGGCAAAAATCAATGAATATTGTAAATGCACAAACAGTAATTTCTCCACATTGCAAGGTGCAATTCTGAAATTTTTTGCTTTTTCCTGCTCCTCTTAGCATGATAAAGAAGATTCAAAGAGAGTGAGATGCCAGCTCTTTTCATTCAGTCAGTAGCTTCAAACATTTCTGGTATATGAATAACATGATGTTTTTCAATGGCAAAAATCAATGAATATTGTAAATGCACAAACAGTAATTTCTCCGCATTGCAAGGTGCAATTCTGAAATTTTTTGCTTTTTCCTGCTCCTCTTAGCATGATAAAGAAGATTCAAAGAGAGTGAGATGCCAGCTCCTTTCATTCAGTCAGTAGCTTCAAACATTTCTGGACGTTTTTCAATGGCAAAAATCAATGAATATTGTAAATGCACAAACAGTAATTTCATCACATTGCAAGGTGCAATTCTGAAATTTTTTTCTTTTTCCTGCTCCTCTTAGCATGATAAAGAAGATTCAAAGAGAGTGAGATGCCAGCTCTTTTCATTCAGTCAGTAGCTTCAAACATTTCTGGTATATGAATAACATGATGTTTTTCAATGGCAAAAATCAATGAATATTGTAAATGCACAAACAGTAATTTCTCCGCATTGCAAGGTGCAATTCTGAAATTTTTTGCTTTTTCCTGCTCCTCTTAGCATGATAAAGAAGATTCAAAGAGAGTGAGATGCCAGCTCCTTTCATTCAGTCAGTAGCTTAAAACATTTCTGGACGTTTTTCAATGGCAAAAATCAATGAATATTGTAAATGCACAAACAGTAATTTCATCACATTGCAAGGTGCAATTCTGAAATTTTTTTCTTTTTCCTGCTCCTCTTAGCATGATAAAGAATATTCAAAGAGAGTGAGATGCCAGCTCTTTTCATTCAGTCAGTAGCTTCAAACATCTCTGGTATATGAATAACATGATGTTTTTCAATGGCAAAAATCAATGAATATTGTAAATGCACAAACAGTAATTTCTCCACATTGCAAGGTGCAATTCTGAAATTTTTTGCTTTTTCCTGCTCCTCTTAGCATGATAAAGAAGATTCAAAGAGAGTGAGATGCCAGCTCTTTTCATTCAGTCAGTAGCTTCAAACATTTCTGGTATATGAATAACATGATGTTTTTCAATGGCAAAAATCAATGAATATTGTAAATGCACAAACAGTAATTTCTCCGCATTGCAAGGTGCAATTCTGAATTTTTTTGCTTTTTCCTGCTCCTCTTAGCATGATAAAGAAGATTCAAAGAGAGTGAGATGCCAGCTCCTTTCATTCAGTCAGTAGCTTCAAACATTTCTGGACGTTTTTCAATGGCAAAAATCAATGAATATTGTAAATGCACAAACAGTAATTTCATCACATTGCAAGGTGCAATTCTGAAATTTTTTTCTTTTTCCTGCTCCTCTTAGCATGATAAAGAAGATTCAAAGAGAGTGAGATGCCAGCTCTTTTCATTCAGTCAGTAGCTTCAAACATTTCTGGTATATGAATAACATGATGTTTTTCAATGGCAAAAATCAATGAATATTGTAAATGCACAAACAGTAATTTCTCCACATTGCAAGGTGCAATTCTGAAATTTTTTGCTTTTTCCTGCTCCTCTTAGCATGATAAAGAAGATTCAAAGATAGTGAGATGCCAGCTCTTTTCATTCAGTCAGTAGCTTCAAACATTTCTGGACGTTTTTCAATGGCAAAAATCAATGAATATTGTAAATGCACAAACAGTAATTTCTCCACATTGCAAGGTGCAATTCTGAAATTTTTTGATTTTTCCTGCTCCTCTTAGCATGATAAAGAAGATTCAAAGAGAGTGAGATGCCAGCTCCTTTCATTCAGTCAGTAGCTTCAAACATTTCTGGACGTTTTTCAATGGCAAAAATCAATGAATATTGTAAATGCACAAACAGTAATTTCTCCACATTGCAAGGTGCAATTCTGAAATTTTTTGCTTTTTCCTGCTCCTCTTAGCATGATAAAGAAGATTCAAAGAGAGTGAGATGCCAGCTCCTTTCATTCAGTCAGTAGCTTCAAACATTTCTGGACGTTTTTCAATGGCAAAAATCAATGAATATTGTAAATGCACAAACAGTAATTTCTCCACATTGCAAGGTGCAATTCTGAAATGTTTTGCTTTTTCCTGCTCCACTTAGCATGATAAAGAAGATTCAAAGAGAGTGAGATGCCAGCTCTTTTCATTCAGTCAGTAGCTTCAAACATTTCTGGTATATGAATAACATGATGTTTTTCAATGGCAAAAATCAATGAATATTGTAAATGCACAAACAGTAATTTCTCCGCATTGCAAGGTGCAATTCTGAAACTTTTTGCTTTTTCCTGCTCCTCTTAGCATGATAAAGAAGATTCAAAGAGAGTGAGATGCCAGCTCCTTTCATTCAGTCAGTAGCTTCAAACATTTCTGGACGTTTTTCAATGGCAAAAATCAATGAATATTGTAAATGCACAAACAGTAATTTCTCCGCATTGCAAAGTGCAATTCTGAAATTTTTTGCTTTTTCCTGCTCCTCTTAGCATGATAAAGAAGGTTCAAAGAGAGTGAGATGCCAGCTCCTTTCATTCAGTCAGTAGCTTCAAACATTTCTGGACGTTTTTCAATGGCAAAAATCAATGAATATTGTAAATGCACAAACCGTAATTTCTCCACATTGCAAGGTGCAATTCTGAATTTTTTTTGCTTTTTCCTGCTCCACTTAGCATGATAAAGAAGATTCAAAGAGAGTGAGATGCCAGCTCTTTTCATTCAGTCAGTAGCTTCAAACATTTCTGGTATATGAATAACATGATGTTTTTCAATGGCAAAAATCAATGAATATTGTAAATGCACAAAAAGTAATTTCTCCGCATTGAAAGGTGCAATTCTGAAATTTTTTGCTTTTTCCAGCTCCTCTTAGCATGATAAAGAAGATTCAAAGAGAGTGAGATGCCAGCTGCTTTCATTCAGTCAGTAGCTTCAAACATTTCTGGTATATGAATAACATGATGTTTTTCAATGGCAAAAATCAATGAATATTGTAAATGCACAAACAGTAATTTCTCCGCATTGCAAGGTGCAATTCTGAAATTTTTTGCTTTTTCCTGCTCCTCTTAGCATGATAAAGAAGATTCAAAGAGAGTGAGATGCAAGCTCCTTTCATTCAGTCAGTAGCTTCAAACATTTCTGGACGTTTTTCAATGGCAAAATCAATGAATATTGTAAATGCACAAACAGTAATTTCTCCACATTGCAAGGTGCAATTCTGAAATTTTTTGCTTTTTCCTGCTCCTCTTAGCAGGATAAAGAAGATTCAAAGAGAGTGAGATGCCAGCTCTTTTTATTCAGTCAGTAGCTTCAAACATTTCTGGTATATGAAAAACATGATGTTTTTCAATGGCAAAAATCAATGAATATTGTAAATGCACAAACAGTAATTTCTCCGCATTGCAAGGTGCAATTCTGACATTTTTTGCTTTTTCCTGCTCCTCTTAGCATGATAAAGAAGATTCAAAGAGAGTGAGATGCCAGCTCCTTTCATTCAGTCAGTAGCTTCAAACATTTCTGGACATTTTTCAATGGCAAAAATCAATGAATATTGTAAATGCACAAACAGTAATTTCTCCACATTGCAAGGTGCAATTCTGAAATGTTTTGCTTTTTCCTGCTCCGCTTAGCATGATAAAGAAGATTCAAAGAGAGTGAGATGCCAGCTCTTTTCATTCAGTCAGTAGCTTCAAACATTTCTGGTATATGAATAACATGATGTTTTTCAATGGCAAAAATCAATGAATATTGTAAATGCACAAACAGTAATTTCTCCGCATTGCAAGGTGCAATTCTGAAATTTTTTGCTTTTTCCTGCTCCTCTTAGCATGATAAAGAAGATTCAAAGAGAGTGAGATGCCAGCTCCTTTCATTCAGTCAGTAGCTTCAAACATTTCTGGACGTTTTTCAATGGCAAAAATCAATGAATATTGTAAATGCACAAACCGTAATTTCTCCACATTGCAAGGTGCAATTCTGAATTTTTTTTGCTTTTTCCTGCTCCTCTTAGCATGATAAAGAAGATTCAAAGAGAGTGAGATGCCAGCTCTTTTCATTCAGTCAGTAGCTTCAAACATTTCTGGTATATGAATAACATGATGTTTTTCAATGGCAAAAATCAATGAATATTGTAAATGCACAAAAAGTAATTTCTCCGCATTGCAAGGTGCAATTCTGAAATTTTTTGCTTTTTCCAGCTCCTCTTAGAATGATAAAGAAGATTCAAAGAGAGTGAGATGCCAGCTGCTTTCATTCAGTCAGTAGCTTCAAACATTTCTGGTATGTGAATAACATGATGTTTTTCAATGGCAAAAATCATTGATTATTGTAAATGCACAAACAGTAATTTCTCCGCATTGCAAGGTGCAATTCTGAAATTTTTTGCTTTTTCCTGCTCCTCTTAGCATGATAAAGAAGATTCAAAGAGAGTGAGATGCCAGCTCCTTTCATTCAGTCAGTAGCTTCAAACATTTCTGGACGTTTTTCAATGGCAAAAATCAATGAATATTGTAAATGCACAAACAGTAATTTCTCCACATTGCAAGGTGCAATTCTGAAATTTTTTGCTTTTTCCTGCTCCTCTTATCAGGATAAAGAAGATTCAAAGAGAGTGAGATGCCAGCTCTTTTTATTCAGTCAGTAGCTTCAAACATTTCTGGTATATGAAAAACATGATGTTTTTCAATGGCAAAAATCAATGAATATTGTAAATGCACAAACAGTAATTTCTCCGCATTGCAAGGTGCAATTCTGACATTTTTTGCTTTTTCCTGCTCCTCTTAGCATGATAAAGAAGATTCAAAGAGAGTGAGATGCCAGCTCCTTTCATTCAGTCAGTAGCTTCAAACATTTCTGGACGTTTTTCAATGGCAAAAATCAATGAATATTGTAAATGCACAAACAGTAATTTCTCCACATTGCAAGGTGCAATTCTGAAATGTTTTGCTTTTTCCTGCTCCGCTTAGCATGATAAAGAAGATTCAAAGAGAGTGAGATGCCAGCTCTTTTCATTCAGTCAGTAGCTTCAAACATTTCTGGTATATGAATAACATGATGTTTTTCAATGGCAAAAATCAATGAATATTGTAAATGCACAAACAGTAATTTCTCCGCATTGCAAGGTGCAATTCTGAAACATTTTGCTTTTTCCTGCTCCTCTTAGCATGATAAAGAAGATTCAAAGAGAGTGAGATGCCAGCTCCTTTCATTCAGTCAGTAGCTTCAAACATTTCTGGACGTTTTTCAATGGCAAAAATCAATGAATATTGTAAATGCACAAACAGTAATTTCTCCACATTGCAAGGTGCAATTCTGAAATTTTTTGCTTTTTCCTGCTCCTCTTAGCATGATAAAGAAGATTCAAAGAGAGTGAGATGACAGCTCTTTTCATTCAGTCAGTAGCTTCAAACATTTCTGGTATATGAATAACATGATGTTTTTCAATGGCAAAAATCAATGAATATTGTAAATGCACAAACAGTAATTTCTCCGCATTGCAAGGTGCAATTCTGAAATTTTTTGCTTTTTCCTGCTCCTCTTAGCATGATAAAGAAGATTCAAAGAGAGTGAGATGCCAGCTCTTTTCATTCAGTCAGTAGCTTCAAACATTTCTGGACGTTTTTCAATGGCAAAAATCAATGAATATTGTAAATGCACAAACAGTAATTTCTCCGCATTGCAAGGTGCAATTCTGAATTTTTTTGCTTTTTCCTGCTCCTCTTAGCATGATAAAGAATATTCAAAGAGAGTGAGATGCCAGCTCTTTTCATTCAGTCAGTAGCTTCAAACATTTCTGGTATATGAATAACATGATGTTTTTCAATGGCAAAAATCAATGAATATTGTAAATGCACAAACAGTAATTTCTCCGCATTGCAAGGTGCAATTCTGAAATTTTTTGCTTTTTCCTGCTCCTCTTAGCATGATAAAGAAGATTCAAAGAGAGTGAGATGCCAGCTCCTTTCATTCAGTCAGTAGCTTCAAACATTTCTGGACGTTTTTCAATGGCAAAAATCAATGAATATTGTAAATGCACAAACCGTAATTTCTCCACATTGCAAGGTGCAATTCTGAATTTTTTTTGCTTTTTCCTGCTCCTCTTAGCATGATAAAGAAGATTCAAAGAGAGTGAGATGCCAGCTCTTTTCATTCAGTCAGTAGCTTCAAACATTTCTGGTATATGAATAACATGATGTTTTTCAATGGCAAAAATCAATGAATATTGTAAATGCACAAAAAGTAATTTCTCCGCATTGCAAGGTGCAATTCTGAAATTTTTTGCTTTTTCCAGCTCCTCTTAGCATGATAAAGAAGATTCAAAGAGAGTGAGATGCCAGCTGCTTTCATTCAGTCAGTAGCTTCAAACATTTCTGGTATGTGAATAACATGATGTTTTTCAATGGCAAAAATCATTGAATATTGTAAATGCACAAACAGTAATTTCGCCGCACTGCAATGTGCAATTCTGAAATTTTTTGCTTTTTCCTGCTCCTCTTAGCATGATAAAGAAGATTCAAAGAGAGTGAGATGCCAGCTCCTTTCATTCAGTCAGTAGCTTCAAACATTTCTGGACGTTTTTCAATGGCAAAAATCAATGAATATTGTAAATGCACAAACAGTAATTTCTCCACATTGCAAGGTGCAATTCTGAAATTTTTTGCTTTTTCCTGCTCCTCTTAGCAGGATAAAGAAGATTCAGAGAGAGTGAGATGCCAGCTCTTTTTATTCAGTCAGTAGCTTCAAACATTTCTGGTATATGAAAAACATGATGTTTTTCAATGGCAAAAATCAATGAATATTGTAAATGCACAAACAGTAATTTCTCCGCATTGCAAGGTGCAATTCTGACATTTTTTGCTTTTTCCTGCTCCTCTTAGCATGATAAAGAAGATTCAAAGAGAGTGAGATGCCAGCTCCTTTCATTCAGTCAGTAGCTTCAAACATTTCTGGACGTTTTTCAATGGCAAAAATCAATGAATATTGTAAATGCACAAACAGTAATTTCTCCGCATTGCAAGGTGCAATTCTGAAATTTTTTGCTTTTTCCTGCTCCTCTTAGCATGATAAAGAAGGTTCAAAGAGAGTGAGATGCCAGCTCCTTTCATTCAGTCAGTAGCTTCAAACATTTCTGGACGTTTTTCAATGGCAAAAATCAATGAATATTGTAAATGCACAAATAGTAATTTCTCCGCATTGCAAGGTGCAATTCTGAAATTTTTTGCTTTTTCCTGCTCCTCTTAGCATGATAAAGAAGATTCAAAGAGAGTGAGATGCCAGCTCCTTTCATTCAGTCAGTAGCTTCAAACATTTCTGGACGTTTTTCAATGGCAAAAATCAATGAATATTGTAAATGCACAAATAGTAATTTCTCCGCATTGCAAGGTGCAATTCTGAAATTTTTTGCTTTTTCCTGCTCCTCTTAGCATGATAAAGAAGATTCAAAGAGAGTGAGATGCCAGCTCCTTTCATTCAGTCAGTAGCTTCAAACATTTCTGGACGTTTTTCAATGGCAAAAATCAATGAATATTGTAAATGCACAAACCGTAATTTCTCCACATTGCAAGGTGCAATTCTGAATTTTTTTTGCTTTTTCCTGCTCCACTTAGCATGATAAAGAAGATTCAAAGAGAGTGAGATGCCAGCTCTTTTCATTCAGTCAGTAGCTTCAAACATTTCTGGTATATGAATAACATGATGTTTTTCAATGGCAAAAATCAATGAATATTGTAAATGCACAAAAAGTAATTTCTCCGCATTGCAAGGTGCAATTCTGACATTTTTTGCTTTTTCCTGCTCCTCTTAGCATGATAAAGAAGATTCAAAGAGAGTGAGATGCCAGCTCCTTTCATTCAGTCAGTAGCTTCAAACATTTCTGGACGTTTTTCAATGGCAAAAATCAATGAATATTGTAAATGCACAAACAGTAATTTCTCCACATTGCAAGGTGCAATTCTGAAATGTTTTGCTTTTTCCTGCTCCGCTTAGCATGATAAAGAAGATTCAAAGAGAGTGAGATGCCAGGTCTTTTCATTCAGTCAGTAGCATCAAACATTTCTGGTATATGAATAACATGATGTTTTTCAATGGCAAAAATCAATGAATATTGTAAATGCACAAACAGTAATTTCTCCGCATTGCAAGGTGCAATTCTGAAACATTTTGCTTTTTCCTGCTCCTCTTAGCATGATAAAGAAGATTCAAAGAGAGTGAGATGCCAGCTCCTTTCATTCAGTCAGTAGCTTCAAACATTTCTGGACGTTTTTCAATGGCAAAAATCAATGAATATTGTAAATGCACAAACAGTAATTTCTCCACATTGCAAGGTGCAATTCTGAAATTTTTTGCTTTTTCCTGCTCCTCTTAGCATGATAAAGAAGATTCAAAGAGAGTGAGATGACAGCTCTTTTCATTCAGTCAGTAGCTTCAAACATTTCTGGTATATGAATAACATGATGTTTTTCAATGGCAAAAATCAATGAATATTGTAAATGCACAAACAGTAATTTCTCCGCATTGCAAGGTGCAATTCTGAAATTTTTTGCTTTTTCCTGCTCCTCTTAGCATGATAAAGAAGATTCAAAGAGAGTGAGATGCCAGCTCTTTTCATTCAGTCAGTAGCTTCAAACATTTCTGGACGTTTTTCAATGGCAAAAATCAATGAATATTGTAAATGCACAAACAGTAATTTCTCCGCATTGCAAGGTGCAATTCTGAATTTTTTTGCTTTTTCCTGCTCCTCTTAGCATGATAAAGAAGATTCAAAGAGAGTGAGATGCCAGCTCTTTTCATTCAGTCAGTAGCTTCAAACATTTCTGGTATATGAATAACATGATGTTTTTCAATGGCAAAAATCAATGAATATTGTAAATGCACAAACAGTAATTTCTCCGCATTGCAAGGTGCAATTCTGAAATTTTTTGCTTTTTCCTGCTCCTCTTAGCATGATAAAGAAGATTCAAAGAGAGTGAGATGCCAGCTCCTTTCATTCAGTCAGTAGCTTCAAACATTTCTGGACGTTTTTCAATGGCAAAAATCAATGAATATTGTAAATGCACAAACCGTAATTTCTCCACATTGCAAGGTGCAATTCTGAATTTTTTTTGCTTTTTCCTGCTCCTCTTAGCATGATAAAGAAGATTCAAAGAGAGTGAGATGCCAGCTCTTTTCATTCAGTCAGTAGCTTCAAACATTTCTGGTATATGAATAACATGATGTTTTTCAATGGCAAAAATCAATGAATATTGTAAATGCACAAAAAGTAATTTCTCCGCATTGCAAGGTGCAATTCTGAAATTTTTTGCTTTTTCCAGCTCCTCTTAGCATGATAAAGAAGATTCAAAGAGAGTGAGATGCCAGCTGCTTTCATTCAGTCAGTAGCTTCAAACATTTCTGGTATGTGAATAACATGATGTTTTTCAATGGCAAAAATCATTGAATATTGTAAATGCACAAACAGTAATTTCGCCGCACTGCAATGTGCAATTCTGAAATTTTTTGCTTTTTCCTGCTCCTCTTAGCATGATAAAGAAGATTCAAAGAGAGTGAGATGCCAGCTCCTTTCATTCAGTCAGTAGCTTCAAACATTTCTGGACGTTTTTCAATGGCAAAAATCAATGAATATTGTAAATGCACAAACAGTAATTTCTCCACATTGCAAGGTGCAATTCTGAAATTTTTTTCTTTTTCCTGCTCCTCTTAGCAGAATAAAGAAGATTCAGAGAGAGTGAGATGCCAGCTCTTTTTATTCAGTCAGTAGCTTCAAACATTTCTGGTATATGAAAAACATGATGTTTTTCAATGGCAAAAATCAATGAATATTGTAAATGCACAAACAGTAATTTCTCCGCATTGCAAGGTGCAATTCTGACATTTTTTGCTTTTTCCTGCTCCTCTTAGCATGATAAAGAAGATTCAAAGAGAGTGAGATGCCAGCTCCTTTCATTCAGTCAGTAGCTTCAAACATTTCTGGACGTTTTTCAATGGCAAAAATCAATGAATATTGTAAATGCACAAACAGTAATTTCTCCGCATTGCAAGGTGCAATTCTGAAATTTTTTGCTTTTTCCTGCTCCTCTTAGCATGATAAAGAAGGTTCAAAGAGAGTGAGATGCCAGCTCCTTTCATTCAGTCAGTAGCTTCAAACATTTCTGGACGTTTTTCAATGGCAAAAATCAATGAATATTGTAAATGCACAAATAGTAATTTCTCCGCATTGCAAGGTGCAATTCTGAAATTTTTTGCTTTTTCCTGCTCCTCTTAGCATGATAAAGAAGATTCAAAGAGAGTGAGATGCCAGCTCCTTTCATTCAGTCAGTAGCTTCAAACATTTCTGGACGTTTTTCAATGGCAAAAATCAATGAATATTGTAAATGCACAAACCGTAATTTCTCCACATTGCAAGGTGCAATTCTGAATTTTTTTTGCTTTTTCCTGCTCCACTTAGCATGATAAAGAAGATTCAAAGAGAGTGAGATGCCAGCTCTTTTCATTCAGTCAGTAGCTTCAAACATTTCTGGTATATGAATAACATGATGTTTTTCAATGGCAAAAATCAATGAATATTGTAAATGCACAAAAAGTAATTTCTCCGCATTGCAAGGTGCAATTCTGAAATTTTTTGCTTTTTCCAGCTCCTCTTAGCATGATAAAGAAGATTCAAAGAGAGTGAGATGCCAGCTGCTTTCATTCAGTCAGTAGCTTCAAACATTTCTGGTATATGAATAACATGATGTTTTTCAATGGCAAAAATCAATGAATATTATAAATGCACAAACAGTAATTTCTCCGCATTGCAAGGTGCAATTCTGAAATTTTTTGCTTTTTCCTGCTCCTCTTAGCATGATAAAGAAGATTCAAAGAGAGTGAGATGCAAGCTCCTTTCATTCAGTCAGTAGCTTCAAACATTTCTGGACGTTTTTCAATGGCAAAAATCAATGAATATTGTAAATGCACAAACAGTAATTTCTCCACATTGCAAGGTGCAATTCTGAAATTTTTTGCTTTTTCCTGCTCCTCTTAGCAGGATAAAGAAGATTCAAAGAGAGTGAGATGCCAGCTCTTTTTATTCAGTCAGAAGCTTCAAACATTTCTGGTATATGAAAAACATGATGTTTTTCAATGGCAAAAATCAATGAATATTGTAAATGCACAAACAGTAATTTCTCCGCATTGCAAGGTGCAATTCTGACATTTTTTGCTTTTTCCTGCTCCTCTTAGCATGATAAAGAAGATTCAAAGAGAGTGAGATGCCAGCTCCTTTCATTCAGTCAGTAGCTTCAAACATTTCTGGACGTTTTTCAATGGCAAAAATCAATGAATATTGTAAATGCACAAACAGTAATTTCTCCACATTGCAAGGTGCAATTCTGAAATGTTTTGCTTTTTCCTGCTCCGCTTAGCATGATAAAGAAGATTCAAAGAGAGTGAGATGCCAGCTCTTTTCATTCAGTCAGTAGCTTCAAACATTTCTGGTATATGAATAACATGATGTTTTTCAATGGCAAAAATCAATGAATATTGTAAATGCACAAACAGTAATTTCTCCGCATTGCAAGGTGCAATTCTGAAACATTTTGCTTTTTCCTGCTCCTCTTAGCATGATAAAGAAGATTCAAAGAGAGTGAGATGCCAGCTCCTTTTATTCAGTCAGTAGCTTCAAACATTTCTGGACGTTTTTCAATGGCAAAAATCAATGAATATTGTAAATGCACAAACAGTAATTTCTCCACATTGCAAGGTGCAATTCTGAAATTTTTTGCTTTTTCCTGCTCCTCTTAGCATGATAAAGAAGATTCAAAGAGAGTGAGATGACAGCTCTTTTCATTCAGTCAGTAGCTTCAAACATTTCTGGTATATGAATAACATGATGTTTTTCAATGGCAAAAATCAATGAATATTGTAAATGCACAAACAGTAATTTCTCCGCATTGCAAGGTGCAATTCTGAAATTTTTTGCTTTTTCCTGCTCCTCTTAGCATGATAAAGAAGATTCAAAGAGAGTGAGATACCAGCTCCTTTCATTCAGTCAGTAGCTTCAAACATTTCTGGACGTTTTTCAATGGCAAAAATCAATGAATATTGTAAATGCACAAACAGTAATTTCTCCGCATTGCAAGGTGCAATTCTGAATTTTTTTGATTTTTCCTGCTCCTCTTAGCATGATAAAGAAGATTCAAAGAGAGTGAGATGCCAGCTCTTTTCATTCAGTCAGTAGCTTCAAACATTTCTGGTATATGAATAACATGATGTTTTTCAATGGCAAAAATCAATGAATATTGTAAATGCACAAACAGTAATTTCTCCGCATTGCAAGGTGCAATTCTGAAATTTTTTGCTTTTTCCTGCTCCTCTTAGCATGATAAAGAAGATTCAAAGAGAGTGAGATGCCAGCTCCTTTCATTCAGTCAGTAGCTTCAAACATTTCTGGACGTTTTTCAATGGCAAAAATCAATGAATATTGTAAATGCACAAACAGTAATTTCTCCACATTGCAAGGTGCAATTCTGAATTTTTTTGCTTTTTCCTGCTCCTCTTAGCAGGATAAAGAAGATTCAGAGAGAGTGAGATGCCAGCTCTTTTTATTCAGTCAGTAGCTTCAAACATTTCTGGTATATGAAAAACATGATGTTTTTCAATGGCAAAAATCAATGATTATTGTAAATGCACAAACAGTAATTTCTCCGCATTGCAAGGTGCAATTCTGACATTTTTTGCTTTTTCCTGCTCCTCTTAGCATGATAAAGAAGATTCAAAGAGAGTGAGATGCCAGCTCCTTTCATTCAGTCAGTAGCTTCAAACATTTCTGGACGTTTTTCAATGGCAAAAATCAATGAATATTGTAAATGCACAAACAGTAATTTCTCCACATTGCAAGGTGCAATTCTGAAATGTTTTGCTTTTTCCTGCTCCGCTTAGCATGATAAAGAAGATTCAAAGAGAGTGAGATGCCAGGTCTTTTCATTCAGTCAGTAGCTTCAAACATTTCTGGTATATGAATAACATGATGTTTTTCAATGGCAAAAATCAATGAATATTGTAAATGCACAAACAGTAATTTCTCCGCATTGCAAGGTGCAATTCTGAAACATTTTGCTTTTTCCTGCTCCTCTTAGCATGATAAAGAAGATTCAAAGAGAGTGAGATGCCAGCTCCTTTCATTCAGTCAGTAGCTTCAAACATTTCTGGACGTTTTTCAATGGCAAAAATCAATGAATATTGTAAATGCACAAACAGTAATTTCTCCACATTGCAAGGTGCAATTCTGAAATTTTTTGCTTTTTCCTGCTCCTCTTATCAGGATAAAGAAGATTCAAAGAGAGTGAGATGCCAGCTCTTTTTATTCAGTCAGTAGCTTCAAACATTTCTGGTATATGAAAAACATGATGTTTTTCAATGGCAAAAATCAATGAATATTGTAAATGCACAAACAGTAATTTCTCCGCATTGCAAGGTGCAATTCTGACATTTTTTGCTTTTTCCTGCTCCTCTTAGCATGATAAAGAAGATTCACAGAGAGTGAGATGCCAGCTCCTTTCATTCAGTCAGTAGCTTCAAACATTTCTGGACGTTTTTCAATGGCAAAAATCAATGAATATTGTAAATGCACAAACAGTAATTTCTCCACATTGCAAGGTGCAATTCTGAAATGTTTTGCTTTTTCCTGCTCCGCTTAGCATGATAAAGAAGATTCAAAGAGAGTGAGATGCCAGCTCTTTTCATTCAGTCAGTAGCTTCAAACATTTCTGGTATATGAATAACATGATGTTTTTCAATGGCAAAAATCAATGAATATTGTAAATGCACAAACAGTAATTTCTCCGCATTGCAAGGTGCAATTCTGAAACATTTTGCTTTTTCCTGCTCCTCTTAGCATGATAAAGAAGATTCAAAGAGAGTGAGATGCCAGCTCCTTTCATTCAGTCAGTAGCTTCAAACATTTCTGGATGTTTTTCAATGGCAAAAATCAATGAATATTGTAAATGCACAAACCGTAATTTCTCCACATTGCAAGGTGCAATTCTGAATTTTTTTTGCTTTTTCCTGCTCCTCTTAGCATGATAAAGAAGATTCAAAGAGAGTGAGATGCCAGCTCTTTTCATTCAGTCAGTAGCTTCAAACATTTCTGGTATATGAATAACATGATGTTTTTCAATGGCAAAAATCAATGAATATTATAAATGCACAAAAAGTAATTTCTCCGCATTGCAAGGTGCAATTCTGAAATTTTTTGCTTTTTCCAGCTCCTCTTAGCATGATAAAGAAGATTCAAAGAGAGTGAGATGCCAGCTGCTTTCATTCAGTCAGTAGCTTCAAACATTTCTGGTATGTGAATAACATGATGTTTTTCAATGGCAAAAATCATTGAATATTGTAAATGCACAAACAGTAATTTCTCCGCACTGCAATGTGCAATTCTGAAATTTTTTGCTTTTTCCTGCTCCTCTTAGCATGATAAAGAAGATTCAAAGAGAGTGAGATGCCAGCTCCTTTCATTCAGTCAGTAGCTTCAAACATTTCTGGACGTTTTTCAATGGCAAAAATCAATGAATATTGTAAATGCACAAACAGTAATTTCTCCACATTGCAAGGTGCAATTCTGAAATTTTTTGCTTTTTCCTGCTCCTCTTAGCAGGATAAAGAAGATTCAGAGAGAGTGAGATGCC
The DNA here is from genome assembly GCF_046119375.1 of Phyllobates terribilis. Classification (NCBI taxonomy): domain Eukaryota; kingdom Metazoa; phylum Chordata; class Amphibia; order Anura; family Dendrobatidae; genus Phyllobates; species Phyllobates terribilis. The sequence goes on from NW_027362792.1 coordinate 9,525,037, forward strand.
AGCTCTTTTTATTCAGTCAGTAGCTTCAAACATTTCTGGTATATGAAAAACATGATGTTTTTCAATGGCAAAAATCAATGAATATTGTAAATGCACAAACAGTAATTTCTCCGCATTGCAAGGTGCAATTCTGACATTTTTTGCTTTTTCCTGCTCCTCTTAGCATGATAAAGAAGATTCAAAGAGAGTGAGATGCCAGCTCCTTTCATTCAGTCAGTAGCTTCAAACATTTCTGGACGTTTTTCAATGGCAAAAATCAATGAATATTGTAAATGCACAAACAGTAATTTCTCCACATTGCAAGGTGCAATTCTGAAATGTTTTGCTTTTTCCTGCTCCGCTTAGCATGATAAAGAAGATTCAAAGAGAGTGAGATGCCAGGTCTTTTCATTCAGTCAGTAGCTTCAAACATTTCTGGTATATGAATAACATGATGTTTTTCAATGGCAAAAATCAATGAATATTGTAAATGCACAAACAGTAATTTCTCCGCATTGCAAGGTGCAATTCTGAAACATTTTGCTTTTTCCTGCTCCTCTTAGCATGATAAAGAAGATTCAAAGAGAGTGAGATGCCAGCTCCTTTCATTCAGTCAGTAGCTTCAAACATTTCTGGACGTTTTTCAATGGCAAAAATCAATGAATATTGTAAATGCACAAACAGTAATTTCTCCACATTGCAAGGTGCAATTCTGAAACTTTTTGCTTTTTCCTGCTCCTCTTAGCATCATAAAGAAGATTCCAAGAGAGTGAGATGACAGCTCTTTTCATTCAGTCAGTAGCTTCAAACATTTCTGGACGTTTTTCAATGGCAAAAATCAATGAATATTGTAAATGCACATACAGTAATTTCTCCGCATTGCAAGGTGCAATTCTGAAATTTTTTGCTTTTTCCTGCTCCTCTTAGCATGATAAAGAAGATTCAAAGAGAGTGAGATGCCAGCTCTTTTCATTCAGTCAGTAGCTTCAAACATTCCTGGTATATGAATAACATGATGTTTTTCAATGGCAAAAATCAATGAATATTGTAAATGCACAAACAGTAATTTCTCCACATTGCAAGGTGCAATTCTGAAATTTTTTGCTTTTTCCTGCTCCTCTTAGCATGATAAAGAGGATTCAAAGAGAGTGAGATGCCAGCTCCTTTCATTCAGTCAGTAGCTTCAAACATTTCTGGACGTTTTTCAATGGCAAAAATCAATGAATATTGTAAATGCACAAACAGTAATTTCTCCACATTGCAAGGTGCAATTCTGAAATTTTTTGCTTTTTCCTGCTCCTCTTAGCATGATAAAGAAGATTCAAAGAGAGTGAGATGCCAGCTCTTTTCATTCAGTCAGTAGCTTCAAACATTTCTGGTATATGAATAATATGATGTTTTTCAATGGCAAAAATCAATGAATATTGTAAATGCACAAACAGTAATTTCTCCGCATTGCAAGGTGCAATTCTGAAATTTTTTGCTTTTTCCTGCTCCTCTTAGCATGATAAAGAAGATTCAAAGAGAGTGAGATGCCAGCTCCTTTCATTCAGTCAGTAGCTTCAAACATTTCTGGACGTTTTTCAATGGCAAAAATCAATGAATATTGTAAATGCACAAACAGTAATTTCATCACATTGCAAGGTGCAATTCTGAAATTTTTTTCTTTTTCCTGCTCCTCTTAGCATGATAAAGAAGATTCAAAGAGAGTGAGATGCCAGCTCTTTTCATTCAGTGAGTAGCTTCAAACATTTCTGGTATATGAATAACATGATGTTTTTCAATGGCAAAAATCAATGAATATTGTAAATGCACAAACAGTAATTTCTCCGCATTGCAAGGTGCAATTCTGAAATTTTTTGCTTTTTCCTGCTCCTCTTAGCATGATAAAGAAGATTCAAAGAGAGTGAGATGCCAGCTCCTTTCATTCAGTCAGTAGCTTCAAACATTTCTGGACGTTTTTCAATGGCAAAAATCAATGAATATTGTAAATGCACAAACAGTAATTTCATCACATTGCAAGGTGCAATTCTGAAATTTTTTTCTTTTTCCTGCTCCTTTTAGCATGATAAAGAATATTCAAAGAGAGTGAGATGCCAGCTCTTTTCATTCAGTCAGTAGCTTCAAACATTTCTGGTATATGAATAACATGATGTTTTTCAATGGCAAAAATCAATGAATATTGTAAATGCACAAACAGTAATTTCTCCACATTGCAAGGTGCAATTCTGAAATTTTTTGCTTTTTCCTGCTCCTCTTAGCATGATAAAGAAGATTCAAAGAGAGTGAGATGCCAGCTCTATTCATTCAGTCAGTAGCTTCAAACATTTCTGGTATATGAATAACATGATGTTTTTCAATGGCAAAAATCAATGAATATTGTAAATGCACAAACAGTAATTTCTCCGCATTGCAAGGTGCAATTCTGAATTTTTTTGCTTTTTCCTGCTCCTCTTAGCATGATAAAGAAGATTCAAAGAGAGTGAGATGCCAGCTCCTTTCATTCAGTCAGTAGCTTCAAACATTTCTGGACGTTTTTCAATGGCAAAAATCAATGAATATTGTAAATGCACAAACAGTAATTTCATCACATTGCAAGGTGCAATTCTGAAATTTTTTTCTTTTTCCTGCTCCTCTTAGCATGATAAAGAAGATTCAAAGAGAGTGAGATGCCAGCTCTTGTCATTCAGTCAGTAGCTTCAAACATTTCTGGTATATGAATAACATGATGTTTTTCAATGGCAAAAATCAATGAATATTGTAAATGCACAAACAGTAATTTCTCCACATTGCAAGGTGCAATTCTGAAATTTTTTGCTTTATCCTGCTCCTCTTAGCATGATAAAGAAGATTCAAAGAGAGTGAGATGCCAGCTCTTTTCATTCAGTCAGTAGCTTCAAACATTTCTGGTATATGAATAACATGATGTTTTTCAATGGCAAAAATCAATGAATATTGTAAATGCACAAACAGCAATTTCTCCGCATTGCAAGGTGCAATTCTGAAATTTTTTGCTTTTTCCTGCTCCTCTTAGCATGATAAAGAAGATTCAAAGAGAGTGAGATGCCATCTCCTTTCATTCAGTCAGTAGCTTCAAACATTTCTGGACGTTTTTCAATGGCAAAAATCAATGAATATTGTAAATGCACAAACAGTAATTTCTCCACATTGCAAGGTGCAATTCTGAAATTTTTTGCTTTTTCCTGCTCCTCTTAGCATGATAAAGAAGATTCAAAGAGAGTGAGATGCCAGCTCTTTTCATTCAGTCAGTAGCTTCAAACATTTCTGGTATATGAATAACATGATGTTTTTCAATGGCAAAAATCAATGAATATTGTAAATGCACAAACAGTAATTTCTCCGCATTGCAAGGTGCAATTCTGAAATTTTTTGCTTTTTCCTGCTCCTCTTAGCATGATAAAGAAGATTCAAAGAGAGTGAGATGCCAGCTCCTTTCATTCAGTCAGTAGCTTCAAACATTTCTGGACGTTTTTCAATGGCAAAAATCAATGAATATTGTAAATGCACAAACAGTAATTTCTCCACATTGCAAGGTGCAATTCTGAAATTTTTTGCTTTTTCCTGCTCCTCTTAGCATGATAAAGAAGATTCAAAGAGAGTGAGATGCCAGCTCTTTTCATTCAGTCAGTAGCTTCAAACATTTCTGGTATATGAATAACATGATGTTTTTCAATGGCAAAAATCAATGAATATTGTAAATGCACAAACAGTAATTTCTCCACATTGCAAGGTGCAATTCTGAAATTTTTTGCTTTTTCCTGCTCCTCTTAGCATGATAAAGAAGATTCAAAGAGAGTGAGATGCCAGCTCTTTTCATTCAGTCATTAGCTTCAAACATTTCTGGTATATGAATAACATGATGTTTTTCAATGGCAAAAATCAATGAATATTGTAAATGCACAAACAGTAATTTCTCCGCATTGCAAGGTGCAATTCTGAAATTTTTTGCTTTTTCCTGCTCCTCTTAGCATGATAAAGAAGATTCAAAGAGAGTGAGATGCCAGCTCCTTTCATTCAGTCAGTAGCTTCAAACATTTCTGGACGTTTTTCAATGGCAAAAATCAATGAATATTGTAAATGCACAAACAGTAATTTCTCCACATTGCAAGGTGCAATTCTGAAATTTTTTGCTTTTTCCTGCTCCTCTTAGCATGATAAAGAAGATTCAAAGAGAGTGAGATGCCAGCTCTTTTCATTCAGTCAGTAGCTTCAAACATTTCTGGTATATGAATAACATGATGTTTTTCAATGGCAAAAATCAATGAATATTGTAAATGCACAAATAGTAATTTCTCCGCATTGCAAGGTGCAATTCTGAAATTTTTTGCTTTTTCCTGCTCCTCTTAGCATGATAAAGAAGATTCAAAGAGAGTGAGATGCCAGCTCCTTTCATTCAGTCAGTAGCTTCAAACATTTCTGGACGTTTTTCAATGGCAAAAATCAATGAATATTGTAAATGCACAAACAGTAATTTCTCCACATTGCAAGGTGCAATTCTGAAATTTTTTGCTTTTTCCTGCTCCTCTTAGCATGATAAAGAAGATTCAAAGAGAGTGAGATGCCAGCTCTTTTCATTCAGTCAGTAGCTTCAAACATTTCTGGTATATGAATAACATGATGTTTTTCAATGGCAAAAATCAATGAATATTGTAAATGCACAAACAGTAAATTCTCCGCATTGCAAGGTGCAATTCTGAAATTTTTTGCTTTTTCCTGCTCCTCTTAGCATGATAAAGAAGATTCAAAGAGAGTGAGATGCCAGCTCCTTTCATTCAGTCAGTAGCTTCAAACATTTCTGGACGTTTTTCAATGGCAAAAATCAATGAATATTGTAAATGCACAAACAGTAATTTCTCCGCATTGCAAGGTGCAATTCTGAAATTTTTTGCTTTTTCATGCTCCTCTTAGCATGATAAAGAGGATTCAAAGAGAGTGAGAGGCCAGCTCCTTTCATTCAGTCAGTAGCTTCAAACATTTCTGGACGTTTTTCAATGGCAAAAATCAATGAATATTGTAAATGCACAAACAGTAATTTCTCCACATTGCAAGGTGCAATTCTGAAATTTTTTGCTTTTTCCTGCTCCTCTTAGCATGATAAAGAAGATTCAAAGAGAGTGAGATGCCAGCTCTTTTCATTCAGTCAGTAGCTTCAAACATTTCTGGTATATGAATAACATGATGTTTTTCAATGGCAAAAATCAATGAATATTGTAAATGCACAAACAGTAATTTCTCCGCATTGCAAGGTGCAATTCTGAAATTTTTTGCTTTTTCCTGCTCCTCTTAGCATGATAAAGAAGATTCAAAGAGAGTGAGATGCCAGCTCCTTTCATTCAGTCAGTAGCTTCAAACATTTCTGGACGTTTTTCAATGGCAAAAATCAATGAATATTGTAAATGCACAAACAGTAATTTCATCACATTGCAAGGTGCAATTCTGAAATTTTTTTCTTTTTCCTGCTCCTCTTAGCATGATAAAGAAGATTCAAAGAGAGTGAGATGCCAGCTCTTTTCATTCAGTCAGTAGCTTCAAACATTTCTGGTATATGAATAACATGATGTTTTTCAATGGCAAAAATCAATGAATATTGTAAATGCACAAACAGTAATTTCTCCGCATTGCAAGGTGCAATTCTGAAATTTTTTGCTTTTTCCTGCTCCTCTTAGCATGATAAAGAAGATTCAAAGAGAGTGAGATGCCAGCTCCTTTCATTCAGTCAGTAGCTTAAAACATTTCTGGACGTTTTTCAATGGCAAAAATCAATGAATATTGTAAATGCACAAACAGTAATTTCATCACATTGCAAGGTGCAATTCTGAAATTTTTTTCTTTTTCCTGCTCCTCTTAGCATGATAAAGAATATTCAAAGAGAGTGAGATGCCAGCTCTTTTCATTCAGTCAGTAGCTTCAAACATCTCTGGTATATGAATAACATGATGTTTTTCAATGGCAAAAATCAATGAATATTGTAAATGCACAAACAGTAATTTCTCCACATTGCAAGGTGCAATTCTGAAATTTTTTGCTTTTTCCTGCTCCTCTTAGCATGATAAAGAAGATTCAAAGAGAGTGAGATGCCAGCTCTTTTCATTCAGTCAGTAGCTTCAAACATTTCTGGTATATGAATAACATGATGTTTTTCAATGGCAAAAATCAATGAATATTGTAAATGCACAAACAGTAATTTCTCCGCATTGCAAGGTGCAATTCTGAATTTTTTTGCTTTTTCCTGCTCCTCTTAGCATGATAAAGAAGATTCAAAGAGAGTGAGATGCCAGCTCCTTTCATTCAGTCAGTAGCTTCAAACATTTCTGGACGTTTTTCAATGGCAAAAATCAATGAATATTGTAAATGCACAAACAGTAATTTCATCACATTGCAAGGTGCAATTCTGAAATTTTTTTCTTTTTCCTGCTCCTCTTAGCATGATAAAGAAGATTCAAAGAGAGTGAGATGCCAGCTCTTTTCATTCAGTCAGTAGCTTCAAACATTTCTGGTATATGAATAACATGATGTTTTTCAATGGCAAAAATCAATGAATATTGTAAATGCACAAACAGTAATTTCTCCACATTGCAAGGTGCAATTCTGAAATTTTTTGCTTTTTCCTGCTCCTCTTAGCATGATAAAGAAGATTCAAAGATAGTGAGATGCCAGCTCTTTTCATTCAGTCAGTAGCTTCAAACATTTCTGGACGTTTTTCAATGGCAAAAATCAATGAATATTGTAAATGCACAAACAGTAATTTCTCCACATTGCAAGGTGCAATTCTGAAATTTTTTGCTTTTTCCTGCTCCTCTTAGCATGATAAAGAAGATTCAAAGAGAGTGAGATGCCAGCTCCTTTCATTCAGTCAGTAGCTTCAAACATTTCTGGACGTTTTTCAATGGCAAAAATCAATGAATATTGTAAATGCACAAACAGTAATTTCTCCACATTGCAAGGTGCAATTCTGAAATTTTTTGCTTTTTCCTGCTCCTCTTAGCATGATAAAGAAGATTCAAAGAGAGTGAGATGCCAGCTCCTTTCATTCAGTCAGTAGCTTCAAACATTTCTGGACGTTTTTCAATGGCAAAAATCAATGAATATTGTAAATGCACAAACAGTAATTTCTCCACATTGCAAGGTGCAATTCTGAAATGTTTTGCTTTTTCCTGCTCCACTTAGCATGATAAAGAAGATTCAAAGAGAGTGAGATGCCAGCTCTTTTCATTCAGTCAGTAGCTTCAAACATTTCTGGTATATGAATAACATGATGTTTTTCAATGGCAAAAATCAATGAATATTGTAAATGCACAAACAGTAATTTCTCCGCATTGCAAGGTGCAATTCTGAAACTTTTTGCTTTTTCCTGCTCCTCTTAGCATGATAAAGAAGATTCAAAGAGAGTGAGATGCCAGCTCCTTTCATTCAGTCAGTAGCTTCAAACATTTCTGGACGTTTTTCAATGGCAAAAATCAATGAATATTGTAAATGCACAAACAGTAATTTCTCCGCATTGCAAAGTGCAATTCTGAAATTTTTTGCTTTTTCCTGCTCCTCTTAGCATGATAAAGAAGGTTCAAAGAGAGTGAGATGCCAGCTCCTTTCATTCAGTCAGTAGCTTCAAACATTTCTGGACGTTTTTCAATGGCAAAAATCAATGAATATTGTAAATGCACAAACCGTAATTTCTCCACATTGCAAGGTGCAATTCTGAATTTTTTTTGCTTTTTCCTGCTCCACTTAGCATGATAAAGAAGATTCAAAGAGAGTGAGATGCCAGCTCTTTTCATTCAGTCAGTAGCTTCAAACATTTCTGGTATATGAATAACATGATGTTTTTCAATGGCAAAAATCAATGAATATTGTAAATGCACAAAAAGTAATTTCTCCGCATTGAAAGGTGCAATTCTGAAATTTTTTGCTTTTTCCAGCTCCTCTTAGCATGATAAAGAAGATTCAAAGAGAGTGAGATGCCAGCTGCTTTCATTCAGTCAGTAGCTTCAAACATTTCTGGTATATGAATAACATGATGTTTTTCAATGGCAAAAATCAATGAATATTGTAAATGCACAAACAGTAATTTCTCCGCATTGCAAGGTGCAATTCTGAAATTTTTTGCTTTTTCCTGCTCCTCTTAGCATGATAAAGAAGATTCAAAGAGAGTGAGATGCAAGCTCCTTTCATTCAGTCAGTAGCTTCAAACATTTCTGGACGTTTTTCAATGGCAAAATCAATGAATATTGTAAATGCACAAACAGTAATTTCTCCACATTGCAAGGTGCAATTCTGAAATTTTTTGCTTTTTCCTGCTCCTCTTAGCAGGATAAAGAAGATTCAAAGAGAGTGAGATGCCAGCTCTTTTTATTCAGTCAGTAGCTTCAAACATTTCTGGTATATGAAAAACATGATGTTTTTCAATGGCAAAAATCAATGAATATTGTAAATGCACAAACAGTAATTTCTCCGCATTGCAAGGTGCAATTCTGACATTTTTTGCTTTTTCCTGCTCCTCTTAGCATGATAAAGAAGATTCAAAGAGAGTGAGATGCCAGCTCCTTTCATTCAGTCAGTAGCTTCAAACATTTCTGGACGTTTTTCAATGGCAAAAATCAATGAATATTGTAAATGCACAAACAGTAATTTCTCCACATTGCAAGGTGCAATTCTGAAATGTTTTGCTTTTTCCTGCTCCGCTTAGCATGATAAAGAAGATTCAAAGAGAGTGAGATGCCAGCTCTTTTCATTCAGTCAGTAGCTTCAAACATTTCTGGTATATGAATAACATGATGTTTTTCAATGGCAAAAATCAATGAATATTGTAAATGCACAAACAGTAATTTCTCCGCATTGCAAGGTGCAATTCTGAAACATTTTGCTTTTTCCTGCTCCTCTTAGCATGATAAAGAAGATTCAAAGAGAGTGAGATGCCAGCTCCTTTTATTCAGTCAGTAGCTTCAAACATTTCTGGACGTTTTTCAATGGCAAAAATCAATGAATATTGTAAATGCACAAACAGTAATTTCTCCGCATTGCAAGGTGCAATTCTGAATTTTTTTGCTTTTTCCTGCTCCTCTTAGCATGATAAAGAAGATTCAAAGAGAGTGAGATGCCAGCTCTTTTCATTCAGTCAGTAGCTTCAAACATTTCTGGTATATGAATAACATGATGTTTTTCAATGGCAAAAATCAATGAATATTGTAAATGCACAAACAGTAATTTCTCCGCATTGCAAGGTGCAATTCTGAAATTTTTTGCTTTTTCCTGCTCCTCTTAGCATGATAAAGAAGATTCAAAGAGAGTGAGATGCCAGCTCCTTTCATTCAGTCAGTAGCTTCAAACATTTCTGGACGTTTTTCAATGGCAAAAATCAATGAATATTGTAAATGCACAAACCGTAATTTCTCCACATTGCAAGGTGCAATTCTGAATTTTTTTTGCTTTTTCCTGCTCCTCTTAGCATGATAAAGAAGATTCAAAGAGAGTGAGATGCCAGCTCTTTTCATTCAGTCAGTAGCTTCAAACATTTCTGGTATATGAATAACATGATGTTTTTCAATGGCAAAAATCAATGAATATTGTAAATGCACAAAAAGTAATTTCTCCGCATTGCAAGGTGCAATTCTGAAATTTTTTGCTTTTTCCAGCTCCTCTTAGCATGATAAAGAAGATTCAAAGAGAGTGAGATGCCAGCTGCTTTCATTCAGTCAGTAGCTTCAAACATTTCTGGTATGTGAATAACATGATGTTTTTCAATGGCAAAAATCATTGATTATTGTAAATGCACAAACAGTAATTTCTCCGCATTGCAAGGTGCAATTCTGAAATTTTTTGCTTTTTCCTGCTCCTCTTAGCATGATAAAGAAGATTCAAAGAGAGTGAGATGCCAGCTCCTTTCATTCAGTCAGTAGCTTCAAACATTTCTGGACGTTTTTCAATGGCAAAAATCAATGAATATTGTAAATGCACAAACAGTAATTTCTCCACATTGCAAGGTGCAATTCTGAAATTTTTTGCTTTTTCCTGCTCCTCTTATCAGGATAAAGAAGATTCAAAGAGAGTGAGATGCCAGCTCTTTTTATTCAGTCAGTAGCTTCAAACATTTCTGGTATATGAAAAACATGATGTTTTTCAATGGCAAAAATCAATGAATATTGTAAATGCACAAACAGTAATTTCTCCGCATTGCAAGGTGCAATTCTGACATTTTTTGCTTTTTCCTGCTCCTCTTAGCATGATAAAGAAGATTCAAAGAGAGTGAGATGCCAGCTCCTTTCATTCAGTCAGTAGCTTCAAACATTTCTGGACGTTTTTCAATGGCAAAAATCAATGAATATTGTAAATGCACAAACAGTAATTTCTCCACATTGCAAGGTGCAATTCTGAAATGTTTTGCTTTTTCCTGCTCCGCTTAGCATGATAAAGAAGATTCAAAGAGAGTGAGATGCCAGCTCTTTTCATTCAGTCAGTAGCTTCAAACATTTCTGGTATATGAATAACATGATGTTTTTCAATGGCAAAAATCAATGAATATTGTAAATGCACAAACAGTAATTTCTCCGCATTGCAAGGTGCAATTCTGAAACATTTTGCTTTTTCCTGCTCCTCTTAGCATGATAAAGAAGATTCAAAGAGAGTGAGATGCCAGCTCCTTTCATTCAGTCAGTAGCTTCAAACATTTCTGGACGTTTTTCAATGGCAAAAATCAATGAATATTGTAAATGCACAAACAGTAATTTCTCCACATTGCAAGGTGCAATTCTGAAATTTTTTGCTTTTTCCTGCTCCTCTTAGCATGATAAAGAAGATTCAAAGAGAGTGAGATGACAGCTCTTTTCATTCAGTCAGTAGCTTCAAACATTTCTGGTATATGAATAACATGATGTTTTTCAATGGCAAAAATCAATGAATATTGTAAATGCACAAACAGTAATTTCTCCGCATTGCAAGGTGCAATTCTGAAATTTTTTGCTTTTTCCTGCTCCTCTTAGCATGATAAAGAAGATTCAAAGAGAGTGAGATGCCAGCTCTTTTCATTCAGTCAGTAGCTTCAAACATTTCTGGACGTTTTTCAATCGCAAAAATCAATGAATATTGTAAATGCACAAACAGTAATTTCTCCGCATTGCAAGGTGCAATTCTGAATTTTTTTGCTTTTTCCTGCTCCTCTTAGCATGATAAAGAAGATTCAAAGAGAGTGAGATGCCAGCTCTTTTCATTCAGTCAGTAGCTTCAAACATTTCTGGTATATGAATAACATGATGTTTTTCAATGGCAAAAATCAATGAATATTGTAAATGCACAAACAGTAATTTCTCCGCATTGCAAGGTGCAATTCTGAAATTTTTTGCTTTTTCCTGCTCCTCTTAGCATGATAAAGAAGATTCAAAGAGAGTGAGATGCCAGCTCCTTTCATTCAGTCAGTAGCTTCAAACATTTCTGGACGTTTTTCAATGGCAAAAATCAATGAATATTGTAAATGCACAAACCGTAATTTCTCCACATTGCAAGGTGCAATTCTGAATTTTTTTTGCTTTTTCCTGCTCCTCTTAGCATGATAAAGAAGATTCAAAGAGAGTGAGATGCCAGCTCTTTTCATTCAGTCAGTAGCTTCAAACATTTCTGGTATATGAATAACATGATGTTTTTCAATGGCAAAAATCAATGAATATTGTAAATGCACAAAAAGTAATTTCTCCGCATTGCAAGGTGCAATTCTGAAATTTTTTGCTTTTTCCAGCTCCTCTTAGCATGATAAAGAAGATTCAAAGAGAGTGAGATGCCAGCTGCTTTCATTCAGTCAGTAGCTTCAAACATTTCTGGTATGTGAATAACATGATGTTTTTCAATGGCAAAAATCATTGAATATTGTAAATGCACAAACAGTAATTTCGCCGCACTGCAATGTGCAATTCTGAAATTTTTTGCTTTTTCCTGCTCCTCTTAGCATGATAAAGAAGATTCAAAGAGAGTGAGATGCCAGCTCCTTTCATTCAGTCAGTAGCTTCAAACATTTCTGGACGTTTTTCAATGGCAAAAATCAATGAATATTGTAAATGCACAAACAGTAATTTCTCCACATTGCAAGGTGCAATTCTGAAATTTTTTGCTTTTTCCTGCTCCTCTTAGCAGGATAAAGAAGATTCAGAGAGAGTGAGATGCCAGCTCTTTTTATTCAGTCAGTAGCTTCAAACATTTCTGGTATATGAAAAACATGATGTTTTTCAATGGCAAAAATCAATGAATATTGTAAATGCACAAACAGTAATTTCTCCGCATTGCAAGGTGCAATTCTGACATTTTTTGCTTTTTCCTGCTCCTCTTAGCATGATAAAGAAGATTCAAAGAGAGTGAGATGCCAGCTCCTTTCATTCAGTCAGTAGCTTCAAACATTTCTGGACGTTTTTCAATGGCAAAAATCAATGAATATTGTAAATGCACAAACAGTAATTTCTCCGCATTGCAAGGTGCAATTCTGAAATTTTTTGCTTTTTCCTGCTCCTCTTAGCATGATAAAGAAGGTTCAAAGAGAGTGAGATGCCAGCTCCTTTCATTCAGTCAGTAGCTTCAAACATTTCTGGACGTTTTTCAATGGCAAAAATCAATGAATATTGTAAATGCACAAATAGTAATTTCTCCGCATTGCAAGGTGCAATTCTGAAATTTTTTGCTTTTTCCTGCTCCTCTTAGCATGATAAAGAAGATTCAAAGAGAGTGAGATGCCAGCTCCTTTCATTCAGTCAGTAGCTTCAAACATTTCTGGACGTTTTTCAATGGCAAAAATCAATGAATATTGTAAATGCACAAACCGTAATTTCTCCACATTGCAAGGTGCAATTCTGAATTTTTTTTGCTTTTTCCTGCTCCACTTAGCATGATAAAGAAGATTCAAAGAGAGTGAGATGCCAGCTCTTTTCATTCAGTCAGTAGCTTCAAACATTTCTGGTATATGAATAACATGATGTTTTTCAATGGCAAAAATCAATGAATATTGTAAATGCACAAAAAGTAATTTCTCCGCATTGCAAGGTGCAATTCTGACATTTTTTGCTTTTTCCTGCTCCTCTTAGCATGATAAAGAAGATTCAAAGAGAGTGAGATGCCAGCTCCTTTCATTCAGTCAGTAGCTTCAAACATTTCTGGACGTTTTTCAATGGCAAAAATCAATGAATATTGTAAATGCACAAACAGTAATTTCTCCACATTGCAAGGTGCAATTCTGAAATGTTTTGCTTTTTCCTGCTCCGCTTAGCATGATAAAGAAGATTCAAAGAGAGTGAGATGCCAGGTCTTTTCATTCAGTCAGTAGCATCAAACATTTCTGGTATATGAATAACATGATGTTTTTCAATGGCAAAAATCAATGAATATTGTAAATGCACAAACAGTAATTTCTCCGCATTGCAAGGTGCAATTCTGAAACATTTTGCTTTTTCCTGCTCCTCTTAGCATGATAAAGAAGATTCAAAGAGAGTGAGATGCCAGCTCCTTTCATTCAGTCAGTAGCTTCAAACATTTCTGGACGTTTTTCAATGGCAAAAATCAATGAATATTGTAAATGCACAAACAGTAATTTCTCCACATTGCAAGGTGCAATTCTGAAATTTTTTGCTTTTTCCTGCTCCTCTTAGCATGATAAAGAAGATTCAAAGAGAGTGAGATGACAGCTCTTTTCATTCAGTCAGTAGCTTCAAACATTTCTGGTATATGAATAACATGATGTTTTTCAATGGCAAAAATCAATGAATATTGTAAATGCACAAACAGTAATTTCTCCGCATTGCAAGGTGCAATTCTGAAATTTTTTGCTTTTTCCTGCTCCTCTTAGCATGATAAAGAAGATTCAAAGAGAGTGAGATGCCAGCTCTTTTCATTCAGTCAGTAGCTTCAAACATTTCTGGACGTTTTTCAATGGCAAAAATCAATGAATATTGTAAATGCACAAACAGTAATTTCTCCGCATTGCAAGGTGCAATTCTGAATTTTTTTGCTTTTTCCTGCTCCTCTTAGCATGATAAAGAAGATTCAAAGAGAGTGAGATGCCAGCTCTTTTCATTCAGTCAGTAGCTTCAAACATTTCTGGTATATGAATAACATGATGTTTTTCAATGGCAAAAATCAATGAATATTGTAAATGCACAAACAGTAATTTCTCCGCATTGCAAGGTGCAATTCTGAAATTTTTTGCTTTTTCCTGCTCCTCTTAGCATGATAAAGAAGATTCAAAGAGAGTGAGATGCCAGCTCCTTTCATTCAGTCAGTAGCTTCAAACATTTCTGGACGTTTTTCAATGGCAAAAATCAATGAATATTGTAAATGCACAAACCGTAATTTCTCCACATTGCAAGGTGCAATTCTGAATTTTTTTTGCTTTTTCCTGCTCCTCTTAGCATGATAAAGAAGATTCAAAGAGAGTGAGATGCCAGCTCTTTTCATTCAGTCAGTAGCTTCAAACATTTCTGGTATATGAATAACATGATGTTTTTCAATGGCAAAAATCAATGAATATTGTAAATGCACAAAAAGTAATTTCTCCGCATTGCAAGGTGCAATTCTGAAATTTTTTGCTTTTTCCAGCTCCTCTTAGCATGATAAAGAAGATTCAAAGAGAGTGAGATGCCAGCTGCTTTCATTCAGTCAGTAGCTTCAAACATTTCTGGTATGTGAATAACATGATGTTTTTCAATGGCAAAAATCATTGAATATTGTAAATGCACAAACAGTAATTTCGCCGCACTGCAATGTGCAATTCTGAAATTTTTTGCTTTTTCCTGCTCCTCTTAGCATGATAAAGAAGATTCAAAGAGAGTGAGATGCCAGCTCCTTTCATTCAGTCAGTAGCTTCAAACATTTCTGGACGTTTTTCAATGGCAAAAATCAATGAATATTGTAAATGCACAAACAGTAATTTCTCCACATTGCAAGGTGCAATTCTGAAATTTTTTTCTTTTTCCTGCTCCTCTTAGCAGGATAAAGAAGATTCAGAGAGAGTGAGATGCCAGCTCTTTTTATTCAGTCAGTAGCTTCAAACATTTCTGGTATATGAAAAACATGATGTTTTTCAATGGCAAAAATCAATGAATATTGTAAATGCACAAACAGTAATTTCTCCGCATTGCAAGGTGCAATTCTGACATTTTTTGCTTTTTCCTGCTCCTCTTAGCATGATAAAGAAGATTCAAAGAGAGTGAGATGCCAGCTCCTTTCATTCAGTCAGTAGCTTCAAACATTTCTGGACGTTTTTCAATGGCAAAAATCAATGAATATTGTAAATGCACAAACAGTAATTTCTCCGCATTGCAAGGTGCAATTCTGAAATTTTTTGCTTTTTCCTGCTCCTCTTAGCATGATAAAGAAGGTTCAAAGAGAGTGAGATGCCAGCTCCTTTCATTCAGTCAGTAGCTTCAAACATTTCTGGACGTTTTTCAATGGCAAAAATCAATGAATATTGTAAATGCACAAATAGTAATTTCTCCGCATTGCAAGGTGCAATTCTGAAATTTTTTGCTTTTTCCTGCTCCTCTTAGCATGATAAAGAAGATTCAAAGAGAGTGAGATGCCAGCTCCTTTCATTCAGTCAGTAGCTTCAAACATTTCTGGACGTTTTTCAATGGCAAAAATCAATGAATATTGTAAATGCACAAACCGTAATTTCTCCACATTGCAAGGTGCAATTCTGAATTTTTTTTGCTTTTTCCTGCTCCACTTAGCATGATAAAGAAGATTCAAAGAGAGTGAGATGCCAGCTCTTTTCATTCAGTCAGTAGCTTCAAACATTTCTGGTATATGAATAACATGATGTTTTTCAATGGCAAAAATCAATGAATATTGTAAATGCACAAAAAGTAATTTCTCCGCATTGCAAGGTGCAATTCTGAAATTTTTTGCTTTTTCCAGCTCCTCTTAGCATGATAAAGAAGATTCAAAGAGAGTGAGATGCCAGCTGCTTTCATTCAGTCAGTAGCTTCAAACATTTCTGGTATATGAATAACATGATGTTTTTCAATGGCAAAAATCAATGAATATTATAAATGCACAAACAGTAATTTCTCCGCATTGCAAGGTGCAATTCTGAAATTTTTTGCTTTTTCCTGCTCCTCTTAGCATGATAAAGAAGATTCAAAGAGAGTGAGATGCAAGCTCCTTTCATTCAGTCAGTAGCTTCAAACATTTCTGGACGTTTTTCAATGGCAAAAATCAATGAATATTGTAAATGCACAAACAGTAATTTCTCCACATTGCAAGGTGCAATTCTGAAATTTTTTGCTTTTTCCTGCTCCTCTTAGCAGGATAAAGAAGATTCAAAGAGAGTGAGATGCCAGCTCTTTTTATTCAGTCAGAAGCTTCAAACATTTCTGGTATATGAAAAACATGATGTTTTTCAATGGCAAAAATCAATGAATATTGTAAATGCACAAACAGTAATTTCTCCGCATTGCAAGGTGCAATTCTGACATTTTTTGCTTTTTCCTGCTCCTCTTAGCATGATAAAGAAGATTCAAAGAGAGTGAGATGCCAGCTCCTTTCATTCAGTCAGTAGCTTCAAACATTTCTGGACGTTTTTCAATGGCAAAAATCAATGAATATTGTAAATGCACAAACAGTAATTTCTCCACATTGCAAGGTGCAATTCTGAAATGTTTTGCTTTTTCCTGCTCCGCTTAGCATGATAAAGAAGATTCAAAGAGAGTGAGATGCCAGCTCTTTTCATTCAGTCAGTAGCTTCAAACATTTCTGGTATATGAATAACATGATGTTTTTCAATGGCAAAAATCAATGAATATTGTAAATGCACAAACAGTAATTTCTCCGCATTGCAAGGTGCAATTCTGAAACATTTTGCTTTTTCCTGCTCCTCTTAGCATGATAAAGAAGATTCAAAGAGAGTGAGATGCCAGCTCCTTTTATTCAGTCAGTAGCTTCAAACATTTCTGGACGTTTTTCAATGGCAAAAATCAATGAATATTGTAAATGCACAAACAGTAATTTCTCCACATTGCAAGGTGCAATTCTGAAATTTTTTGCTTTTTCCTGCTCCTCTTAGCATGATAAAGAAGATTCAAAGAGAGTGAGATGACAGCTCTTTTCATTCAGTCAGTAGCTTCAAACATTTCTGGTATATGAATAACATGATGTTTTTCAATGGCAAAAATCAATGAATATTGTAAATGCACAAACAGTAATTTCTCCGCATTGCAAGGTGCAATTCTGAAATTTTTTGCTTTTTCCTGCTCCTCTTAGCATGATAAAGAAGATTCAAAGAGAGTGAGATACCAGCTCCTTTCATTCAGTCAGTAGCTTCAAACATTTCTGGACGTTTTTCAATGGCAAAAATCAATGAATATTGTAAATGCACAAACAGTAATTTCTCCGCATTGCAAGGTGCAATTCTGAATTTTTTTGCTTTTTCCTGCTCCTCTTAGCATGATAAAGAAGATTCAAAGAGAGTGAGATGCCAGCTCTTTTCATTCAGTCAGTAGCTTCAAACATTTCTGGTATATGAATAACATGATGTTTTTCAATGGCAAAAATCAATGAATATTGTAAATGCACAAACAGTAATTTCTCCGCATTGCAAGGTGCAATTCTGAAATTTTTTGCTTTTTCCTGCTCCTCTTAGCATGATAAAGAAGATTCAAAGAGAGTGAGATGCCAGCTCCTTTCATTCAGTCAGTAGCTTCAAACATTTCTGGACGTTTTTCAATGGCAAAAATCAATGAATATTGTAAATGCACAAACAGTAATTTCTCCACATTGCAAGGTGCAATTCTGAATTTTTTTGCTTTTTCCTGCTCCTCTTAGCAGGATAAAGAAGATTCAGAGAGAGTGAGATGCCAGCTCTTTTTATTCAGTCAGTAGCTTCAAACATTTCTGGTATATGAAAAACATGATGTTTTTCAATGGCAAAAATCAATGATTATTGTAAATGCACAAACAGTAATTTCTCCGCATTGCAAGGTGCAATTCTGACATTTTTTGCTTTTTCCTGCTCCTCTTAGCATGATAAAGAAGATTCAAAGAGAGTGAGATGCCAGCTCCTTTCATTCAGTCAGTAGCTTCAAACATTTCTGGACGTTTTTCAATGGCAAAAATCAATGAATATTGTAAATGCACAAACAGTAATTTCTCCACATTGCAAGGTGCAATTCTGAAATGTTTTGCTTTTTCCTGCTCCGCTTAGCATGATAAAGAAGATTCAAAGAGAGTGAGATGCCAGGTCTTTTCATTCAGTCAGTAGCTTCAAACATTTCTGGTATATGAATAACATGATGTTTTTCAATGGCAAAAATCAATGAATATTGTAAATGCACAAACAGTAATTTCTCCGCATTGCAAGGTGCAATTCTGAAACATTTTGCTTTTTCCTGCTCCTCTTAGCATGATAAAGAAGATTCAAAGAGAGTGAGATGCCAGCTCCTTTCATTCAGTCAGTAGCTTCAAACATTTCTGGACGTTTTTCAATGGCAAAAATCAATGAATATTGTAAATGCACAAACAGTAATTTCTCCACATTGCAAGGTGCAATTCTGAAATTTTTTGCTTTTTCCTGCTCCTCTTATCAGGATAAAGAAGATTCAAAGAGAGTGAGATGCCAGCTCTTTTTATTCAGTCAGTAGCTTCAAACATTTCTGGTATATGAAAAACATGATGTTTTTCAATGGCAAAAATCAATGAATATTGTAAATGCACAAACAGTAATTTCTCCGCATTGCAAGGTGCAATTCTGACATTTTTTGCTTTTTCCTGCTCCTCTTAGCATGATAAAGAAGATTCACAGAGAGTGAGATGCCAGCTCCTTTCATTCAGTCAGTAGCTTCAAACATTTCTGGACGTTTTTCAATGGCAAAAATCAATGAATATTGTAAATGCACAAACAGTAATTTCTCCACATTGCAAGGTGCAATTCTGAAATGTTTTGCTTTTTCCTGCTCCGCTTAGCATGATAAAGAAGATTCAAAGAGAGTGAGATGCCAGCTCTTTTCATTCAGTCAGTAGCTTCAAACATTTCTGGTATATGAATAACATGATGTTTTTCAATGGCAAAAATCAATGAATATTGTAAATGCACAAACAGTAATTTCTCCGCATTGCAAGGTGCAATTCTGAAACATTTTGCTTTTTCCTGCTCCTCTTAGCATGATAAAGAAGATTCAAAGAGAGTGAGATGCCAGCTCCTTTCATTCAGTCAGTAGCTTCAAACATTTCTGGACGTTTTTCAATGGCAAAAATCAATGAATATTGTAAATGCACAAACAGTAATTTCTCCACATTGCAAGGTGCAATTCTGAAATTTTTTGCTTTTTCCTGCTCCTCTTAGCATGATAAAGAAGATTCAAAGAGAGTGAGATGACAGCTCTTTTCATTCAGTCAGTAGCTTCAAACATTTCTGGTATATGAATAACATGATGTTTTTCAATGGCAAAAATCAATGAATATTGTAAATGCACAAACAGTAATTTCTCCGCATTGCAAGGTGCAATTCTGAAATTTTTTGCTTTTTCCTGCTCCTCTTAGCATGATAAAGAAGATTCAAAGAGAGTGAGATGCCAGCTCCTTTCATTCAGTCAGTAGCTTCAAACATTTCTGGATGTTTTTCAATGGCAAAAATCAATGAATATTGTAAATGCACAAACCGTAATTTCTCCACATTGCAAGGTGCAATTCTGAATTTTTTTTGCTTTTTCCTGCTCCTCTTAGCATGATAAAGAAGATTCAAAGAGAGTGAGATGCCAGGTCTTTTCATTCAGTCAGTAGCTTCAAACATTTCTGGTATATGAATAACATGATGTTTTTCAATGGCAAAAATCAATGAATATTATAAATGCACAAAAAGTAATTTCTCCGCATTGCAAGGTGCAATTCTGAAATTTTTTGCTTTTTCCAGCTCCTCTTAGCATGATAAAGAAGATTCAAAGAGAGTGAGATGCCAGCTGCTTTCATTCAGTCAGTAGCTTCAAACATTTCTGGTATGTGAATAACATGATGTTTTTCAATGGCAAAAATCATTGAATATTGTAAATGCACAAACAGTAATTTCTCCGCACTGCAATGTGCAATTCTGAAATTTTTTGCTTTTTCCTGCTCCTCTTAGCATGATAAAGAAGATTCAAAGAGAGTGAGATGCCAGCTCCTTTCATTCAGTCAGTAGCTTCAAACATTTCTGGACGTTTTTCAATGGCAAAAATCAATGAATATTGTAAATGCACAAACAGTAATTTCTCCACATTGCAAGGTGCAATTCTGAAATTTTTTGCTTTTTCCTGCTCCTCTTAGCAGGATAAAGAAGATTCAGAGAGAGTGAGATGCCAGCTCTTTTTATTCAGTCAGTAGCTTCAAACATTTCTGGTATATGAAAAACATGATGTTTTTCAATGGCAAAAATCAATGAATATTGTAAATGCACAAACAGTAATTTCTCCGCATTGCAAGGTGCAATTCTGACATTTTTTGCTTTTTCCTGCTCCTCTTAGCATGATAAAGAAGATTCAAAGAGAGTGAGATGCCAGCTCCTTTCATTCAGTCAGTAGCTTCAAACATTTCTGGACGTTTTTCAATGGCAAAAATCAATGAATATTGTAAATGCACAAACAGTAATTTCTCCACATTGCAAGGTGCAATTCTGAAATGTTTTGCTTTTTCCTGCTCCGCTTAGCATGATAAAGAAGATTCAAAGAGAGTGAGATGCCAGGTCTTTTCATTCAGTCAGTAGCTTCAAACATTTCTGGTATATGAATAACATGATGTTTTTCAATGGCAAAAATCAATGAATATTGTAAATGCACAAACAGTAATTTCTCCGCATTGCAAGGTGCAATTCTGAAACATTTTGCTTTTTCCTGCTCCTCTTAGCATGATAAAGAAGATTCAAAGAGAGTGAGATGCCAGCTCCTTTCATTCAGTCAGTAGCTTCAAACATTTCTGGACGTTTTTCAATGGCAAAAATCAATGAATATTGTAAATGCACAAACAGTAATTTCTCCACATTGCAAGGTGCAATTCTGAAACTTTTTGCTTTTTCCTGCTCCTCTTAGCATCATAAAGAAGATTCCAAGAGAGTGAGATGACAGCTCTTTTCATTCAGTCAGTAGCTTCAAACATTTCTGGACGTTTTTCAATGGCAAAAATCAATGAATATTGTAAATGCACATACAGTAATTTCTCCGCATTGCAAGGTGCAATTCTGAAATTTTTTGCTTTTTCCTGCTCCTCTTAGCATGATAAAGAAGATTCAAAGAGAGTGAGATGCCAGCTCTTTTCATTCAGTCAGTAGCTTCAAACATTCCTGGTATATGAATAACATGATGTTTTTCAATGGCAAAAATCAATGAATATTGTAAATGCACAAACAGTAATTTCTCCGCATTGCAAGGTGCAATTCTGAAATTTTTTGCTTTTTCCTGCTCCTCTTAGCATGATAAAGAAGATTCAAAGAGAGTGAGATGCCAGCTCCTTTCATTCAGTCAGTAGCTTCAAACATTTCTGGACGTTTTTCAATGGCAAAAATCAATGAATATTGTAAATGCACAAACAGTAATTTCTCCACATTGCAAGGTGCAATTCTGAATTTTTTTTGCTTTTTCCTGCTCCTCTTAGCATGATAAAGAAGATTCAAAGAGAGTGAGATGCCAGCTCTTTTCATTCAGTCAGTAGCTTCAAACATTTCTGGTATATGAATAACATGATGTTTTTCAATGGCAAAAATCAATGAATATTGTAAATGCACAAACAGTAATTTCTCCGCATTGCAAGGTGCAATTCTGAAATTTTTTGCTTTTTCCTGCTCCTCTTAGCATGATAAAGAAGATTCACAGAGAGTGAGATGCCAGCTCCTTTCATTCAGTCAGTAGCTTCAAACATTTCTGGACGTTTTTCAATGGCAAAAATCAATGAATATTGTAAATGCACAAACAGTAATTTCTCCACATTGCAAGGTGCAATTCTGAAATTTTTTGCTTTTTCCTGCTCCTCTTAGCATGATAAAGAAGATTCAAAGAGAGTGAGATGCCAGCTCTTTTCATTCAGTCAGTAGCTTCAAACATTTCTGGTATATGAATAACATGATGTTTTTCAATGGCAAAAATCAATGAATATTGTAAATGCACAAACAGTAATTTCTCCGCATTGCAAGGTGCAATTCTGAAATTTTTTGCTTTTTCCTGCTCCTCTTAGCATGATAAAGAAGATTCAAAGAGAGTGAGATGCCAGCTCCTTTCATTCAGTCAGTAGCTTCAAACATTTCTGGACATTTTTCAATGGCAAAAATCAATGAATATTGTAAATGCACAAACAGTAATTTCTCCACATTGCAAGGTGCAATTCTGAAATTTTTTGCTTTTTCCTGCTCCTCTTAGCATGATAAAGAAGATTCAAAGAGAGTGAGAAGCCAGCTCTTTTCATTCAGTCAGTAGCTTCAAACATTTCTGGTATATGAATAACATGATGTTTTTCAATGGCAAAAATCAATGAATATTGTAAATGCACAAACAGTAATTTCTCCGCATTGCAAGGTGCAATTCTGAAATTTTTTGCTTTTTCCTGCTCCTCTTAGCATGATAAAGAAGATTCAAAGAGAGTGAGATGCCAGCTCCTTTCATTCAGTCAGTAGCTTTAAACATTTCTGGACGTTTTTCAATGGCAAAAATCAATGAATATTGTAAATGCACAAACAGTAATTTCTCCACATTGCAAGGTGCAATTCTGAAATTTTTTGCTTTTTCCTACTCCTCTTAGCATGATAAAGAAGATTCAAAGAGAGTGAGATGCCAGCTCTTTTCATTCAGTCAGTAGCTTCAAACATTTCTGGTATATGAATAACATGATGTTTTTCAATGGCAAAAATCAATGAATATTGTCAATGCACAAACAGTAATTTCTCCGCATTGCAAGGTGCAATTCTGAAATTTTTTGCTTTTTCCTGCTCCTCTTAGCATGATAAAGAAGATTCAAAGAGAGTGAGATGCCAGCTCCTTTCATTCAGTCAGTAGCTTCAAACATTTCTGGACGTTTTTCAATGGCAAAAATCAATGAATATTGTAAATGCACAAACAGTAATTTCTCCACATTGCAAGGTGCAATTCTGAATTTTTTTGCTTTTTCCTGCTCCTCTTAGCATGATAAAGAAGATTCAAAGAGAGTGAGATGCCAGCTCTTTTCATTCAGTCAGTAGCTTCAAACATTTCTGGTATATGAATAACATGATGTTTTTCAATGGCAAAAATCAATGAATATTGTAAATGCACAAACACTAATTTCTCCGCATTGCAAGGTGCAATTCTGAAATTTTTTGCTTTTTCCTGCTCCTCTTAGCATGATAAAGAAGATTCAAAGAGAGTGAGATGCCAGCTCCTTTCATTCAGTCAGTAGCTTCAAACATTTCTGGACGTTTTTCAATGGCAAAAATCAATGAATATTGTAAATGCACAAACAGTAATTTCTCCACATTGCAAGGTGCAATTCTGAAACTTTTTGCTTTTTCCTGCTCCTCTTAGCATGATAAAGAAGATTCCAAGAGAGTGAGATGACAGCTCTTTTCATTCAGTCAGTAGCTTCAAACATTTCTGGACGTTTTTCAATGGCAAAAATCAATGAATATTGTAAATGCACAAACAGTAATTTCTCCGCATTGCAAGGTGCAATTCTGAAATTTTTTGCTTTTTCCTGCTCCTCTTAGCATGATAAAGAAGATTCAAAGAGAGTGAGATGACAGCTCTTTTCATTCAGTCAGTAGCTTCAAACATTTCTGGTATATGAATAACATGATGTTTTTCAATGGCAAAAATCAATGAATATTGTAAATGCACAAACAGTAATTTCTCCGCATTGCAAGGTGCAATTCTGAAATTTTTTGCTTTTTCCTGCTCCTCTTAGCATGATAAAGAAGATTCAAAGAGAGTGAGATGCCAGCTCCTTTCATTCAGTCAGTAGCTTCAAACATTTCTGGATGTTTTTCAATGGCAAAAATCAATGAATATTGTAAATGCACAAACCGTAATTTCTCCACATTGCAAGGTGCAATTCTGAATTTTTTTTGCTTTTTCCTGCTCCTCTTAGCATGATAAAGAAGATTCAAAGAGAGTGAGATGCCAGCTCTTTTCATTCAGTCAGTAGCTTCAAACATTTCTGGTATATGAATAACATGATGTTTTTCAATGGCAAAAATCAATGAATATTATAAATGCACAAAAAGTAATTTCTCCGCATTGCAAGGTGCAATTCTGAAATTTTTTGCTTTTTCCAGCTCCTCTTAGCATGATAAAGAAGATTCAAAGAGAGTGAGATGCCAGCTGCTTTCATTCAGTCAGTAGCTTCAAACATTTCTGGTATGTGAATAACATGATGTTTTTCAATGGCAAAAATCATTGAATATTGTAAATGCACAAACAGTAATTTCTCCGCACTGCAATGTGCAATTCTGAAATTTTTTGCTTTTTCCTGCTCCTCTTAGCATGATAAAGAAGATTCAAAGAGAGTGAGATGCCAGCTCCTTTCATTCAGTCAGTAGCTTCAAACATTTCTGGACGTTTTTCAATGGCAAAAATCAATGAATATTGTAAATGCACAAACAGTAATTTCTCCACATTGCAAGGTGCAATTCTGAAATTTTTTGCTTTTTCCTGCTCCTCTTAGCAGGATAAAGAAGATTCAGAGAGAGTGAGATGCCAGCTCTTTTTATTCAGTCAGTAGCTTCAAACATTTCTGGTATATGAAAAACATGATGTTTTTCAATGGCAAAAATCAATGAATATTGTAAATGCACAAACAGTAATTTCTCCGCATTGCAAGGTGCAATTCTGACATTTTTTGCTTTTTCCTGCTCCTCTTAGCATGATAAAGAAGATTCAAAGAGAGTGAGATGCCAGCTCCTTTCATTCAGTCAGTAGCTTCAAACATTTCTGGACGTTTTTCAATGGCAAAAATCAATGAATATTGTAAATGCACAAACAGTAATTTCTCCACATTGCAAGGTGCAATTCTGAAATGTTTTGCTTTTTCCTGCTCCGCTTAGCATGATAAAGAAGATTCAAAGAGAGTGAGATGCCAGGTCTTTTCATTCAGTCAGTAGCTTCAAACATTTCTGGTATATGAATAACATGATGTTTTTCAATGGCAAAAATCAATGAATATTGTAAATGCACAAACAGTAATTTCTCCGCATTGCAAGGTGCAATTCTGAAACATTTTGCTTTTTCCTGCTCCTCTTAGCATGATAAAGAAGATTCAAAGAGAGTGAGATGCCAGCTCCTTTCATTCAGTCAGTAGCTTCAAACATTTCTGGACGTTTTTCAATGGCAAAAATCAATGAATATTGTAAATGCACAAACAGTAATTTCTCCACATTGCAAGGTGCAATTCTGAAACTTTTTGCTTTTTCCTGCTCCTCTTAGCATCATAAAGAAGATTCCAAGAGAGTGAGATGACAGCTCTTTTCATTCAGTCAGTAGCTTCAAACATTTCTGGACGTTTTTCAATGGCAAAAATCAATGAATATTGTAAATGCACATACAGTAATTTCTCCGCATTGCAAGGTGCAATTCTGAAATTTTTTGCTTTTTCCTGCTCCTCTTAGCATGATAAAGAAGATTCAAAGAGAGTGAGATGCCAGCTCTTTTCATTCAGTCAGTAGCTTCAAACATTCCTGGTATATGAATAACATGATGTTTTTCAATGGCAAAAATCAATGAATATTGTAAATGCACAAACAGTAATTTCTCCGCATTGCAAGGTGCAATTCTGAAATTTTTTGCTTTTTCCTGCTCCTCTTAGCATGATAAAGAAGATTCAAAGAGAGTGAGATGCCAGCTCCTTTCATTCAGTCAGTAGCTTCAAACATTTCTGGACGTTTTTCAATGGCAAAAATCAATGAATATTGTAAATGCACAAACAGTAATTTCTCCACATTGCAAGGTGCAATTCTGAATTTTTTTTGCTTTTTCCTGCTCCTCTTAGCATGATAAAGAAGATTCAAAGAGAGTGAGATGCCAGCTCTTTTCATTCAGTCAGTAGCTTCAAACATTTCTGGTATATGAATAACATGATGTTTTTCAATGGCAAAAATCAATGAATATTGTAAATGCACAAACAGTAATTTCTCCGCATTGCAAGGTGCAATTCTGAAATTTTTTGCTTTTTCCTGCTCCTCTTAGCATGATAAAGAAGATTCACAGAGAGTGAGATGCCAGCTCCTTTCATTCAGTCAGTAGCTTCAAACATTTCTGGACGTTTTTCAATGGCAAAAATCAATGAATATTGTAAATGCACAAACAGTAATTTCTCCACATTGCAAGGTGCAATTCTGAAATTTTTTGCTTTTTCCTGCTCCTCTTAGCATGATAAAGAAGATTCAAAGAGAGTGAGATGCCAGCTCTTTTCATTCAGTCAGTAGCTTCAAACATTTCTGGTATATGAATAACATGATGTTTTTCAATGGCAAAAATCAATGAATATTGTAAATGCACAAACAGTAATTTCTCCGCATTGCAAGGTGCAATTCTGAAATTTTTTGCTTTTTCCTGCTCCTCTTAGCATGATAAAGAAGATTCAAAGAGAGTGAGATGCCAGCTCCTTTCATTCAGTCAGTAGCTTCAAACATTTCTGGACATTTTTCAATGGCAAAAATCAATGAATATTGTAAATGCACAAACAGTAATTTCTCCACATTGCAAGGTGCAATTCTGAAATTTTTTGCTTTTTCCTGCTCCTCTTAGCATGATAAAGAAGATTCAAAGAGAGTGAGAAGCCAGCTCTTTTCATTCAGTCAGTAGCTTCAAACATTTCTGGTATATGAATAACATGATGTTTTTCAATGGCAAAAATCAATGAATATTGTAAATGCACAAACAGTAATTTCTCCGCATTGCAAGGTGCAATTCTGAAATTTTTTGCTTTTTCCTGCTCCTCTTAGCATGATAAAGAAGATTCAAAGAGAGTGAGATGCCAGCTCCTTTCATTCAGTCAGTAGCTTTAAACATTTCTGGACGTTTTTCAATGGCAAAAATCAATGAATATTGTAAATGCACAAACAGTAATTTCTCCACATTGCAAGGTGCAATTCTGAAATTTTTTGCTTTTTCCTACTCCTCTTAGCATGATAAAGAAGATTCAAAGAGAGTGAGATGCCAGCTCTTTTCATTCAGTCAGTAGCTTCAAACATTTCTGGTATATGAATAACATGATGTTTTTCAATGGCAAAAATCAATGAATATTGTAAATGCACAAACAGTAATTTCTCCGCATTGCAAGGTGCAATTCTGAAATTTTTTGCTTTTTCCTGCTCCTCTTAGCATGATAAAGAAGATTCAAAGAGAGTGAGATGCCAGCTCCTTTCATTCAGTCAGTAGCTTCAAACATTTCTGGACGTTTTTCAATGGCAAAAATCAATGAATATTGTAAATGCACAAACAGTAATTTCTCCACATTGCAAGGTGCAATTCTGAATTTTTTTGCTTTTTCCTGCTCCTCTTAGCATGATAAAGAAGATTCAAAGAGAGTGAGATGCCAGCTCTTTTCATTCAGTCAGTAGCTTCAAACATTTCTGGTATATGAATAACATGATGTTTTTCAATGGCAAAAATCAATGAATATTGTAAATGCACAAACAGTAATTTCTCCGCATTGCAAGGTGCAATTCTGAAATTTTTTGCTTTTTCCTGCTCCTCTTAGCATGATAAAGAAGATTCAAAGAGAGTGAGATGCCAGCTCCTTTCATTCAGTCAGTAGCTTCAAACATTTCTGGACATTTTTCAATGGCAAAAATCAATGAATATTGTAAATGCACAAACAGTAATTTCTCCACATTGCAAGGTGCAATTCTGAAATTTTTTGCTTTTTCCTGCTCCTCTTAGCATGATAAAGAAGATTCAAAGAGAGTGAGAAGCCAGCTCTTTTCATTCAGTCAGTAGCTTCAAACATTTCTGGACATTTTTCAATGGCAAAAATCAATGAATATTGTAAATGCACAAACAGTAATTTCTCCACATTGCAAGGTGCAATTCTGAAATTTTTTGCTTTTTCCTGCTCCTCTTAGCATGATAAAGAAGATTCAAAGAGAGTGAGAAGCCAGCTCTTTTCATTCAGTCAGTAGCTTCAAACATTTCTGGTATATGAATAACATGATGTTTTTCAATGGCAAAAATCAATGAATATTGTAAATGCACAAACAGTAATTTCTCCACATTGCAATGTGCAATTCTGAAATTTTTTGCTTTTTCCTGCTCCTCTTAGCATGATAAAGAAGATTCAAAGAGAGTGAGATGCCAGCTCCTTTCATTCAGTCAGTAGCTTTAAACATTTCTGGACGTTTTTCAATGGCAAAAATCAATGAATATTGTAAATGCACAAACAGTAATTTCTCCACATTGCAAGGTGCAATTCTGAAATTTTTTGCTTTTTCCTACTCCTCTTAGCATGATAAAGAAGATTCAAAGAGAGTGAGATGCCAGCTCTTTTCATTCAGTCAGTAGCTTCAAACATTTCTGGTATATGAATAACATGATGTTTTTCAATGGCAAAAATCAATGAATATTGTAAATGCACAAACAGTAATTTCTCCGCATTGCAAGGTGCAATTCTGAAATTTTTTGCTTTTTCCTGCTCCTCTTAGCATGATAAAGAAGATTCAAAGAGAGTGAGATGCCAGCTCCTTTCATTCAGTCAGTAGCTTCAAACATTTCTGGACGTTTTTCAATGGCAAAAATCAATGAATATTGTAAATGCACAAACAGTAATTTCTCCGCATTGCAAGGTGCAATTCTGAAATTTTTTGCTTTTTCCTGCTCCTCTTAGCATGATAAAGAAGATTCAAAGAGAGTGAGATGCCAGCTCTTTTCATTAAGTCAGTAGCTTCAAACATTTCTGGTATATGAATAACATGATGTTTTTCAATGGCAAAAATCAATGAATATTGTAAATGCACAAACAGTAATTTCTCCGCATTGCAAGGTGCAATTCTGAAATTTTTTGCTTTTTCCTGCTCCTCTTAGCATGATAAAGAAGATTCAAAGAGAGTGAGATGCCAGCTCCTTTCATTCAGTCAGTAGCTTCAAACATTTCTGGACGTTTTTCAATGGCAAAAATCAATGAATATTGTAAATGCACAAACAGTAATTTCTCCACATTGCAAGGTGCAATTCTGAAATTTTTTGCTTTTTCCTGCTCCTCTTAGCATGATAAAGAAGATTCAAAGAGAGTGAGATGCCAGCTCTTTTCATTCAGTCAGTAGCTTCAAACATTTCTGGTATATGAATAACATGATGTTTTTCAATGGCAAAAATCAATGAATATTGTAAATGCACAAACAGTAATTTCTCCGCATTGCAAGGTGCAATTCTGAAATTTTTTGCTTTTTCCTGCTCCTCTTAGCATGATAAAGAAGATTCAAAGAGAGTGAGATGCCAGCTCCTTTCATTCAGTCAGTAGCTTCAAACATTTCTGGTATATGAATAACATGATGTTTTTCAATGGCAAAAATCAATGAATATTGTAAATGCACAAACAGTAATTTCTCCGCATTGCAAGGTGCAATTCTGAATTTTTTTGCTTTTTCCTGCTCCTCTTAGCATGATAAAGAAGATTCAAAGAGAGTGAGATGCCAGCTCCTTTCATTCAGTCAGTAGCTTAAAACATTTCTGGACGTTTTTCAATGGCAAAAATCAATGAATATTGTAAATGCACAAACAGTAATTTCTCCACATTGCAAGGTGCAATTCTGAAATTTTGTGCTTTTTCCTTCTCCTCTTAGCATGATAAAGAAGATTCAAAGAGAGTGAGATGCCAGCTCTTTTCATTCAGTCAGTAGCTTCAAACATTTCTGGTATATGAATAACATGATGTTTTTCAATGGCAAAAATCAATGAATATTGTAAATGCACAAACAGTAATTTCTCTGCATTGCAAGGTGCAATTCTGAAATTTTTTGCTTTTTCCTGCTCCTCTTAGCATGATAAAGAAGATTCAAAGAGAGTGAGATGCCAGCTCCTTTCATTCAGTCAGTAGCTTCAAACATTTCTGGACGTTTTTCAATGGCAAAAATCAATGAATATTGTAAATGCACAAACAGTAATTTCTCCACATTGCAAGGTGCAATTCTGAAATTTTTTGCTTTTTCCTGCTCCTCTTAGCATGATAAAGAAGATTCAAAGAGAGTGAGATGCCAGCTCTTTTCATTCAGTCAGTAGCTTCAAACATTTCTGGTATATGAATAACATGATGTTTTTCAATGGCAAAAATCAATGAATATTGTAAATGCACAAACAGTAATTTCTCCACATTGCAAGGTGCAATTCTGAATTTTTTTGCTTTTTCCTGCTCCTCTTAGCATGATAAAGAAGATTCAAAGAGAGTGAGATGCCAGCTCCTTTCATTCAGTCAGTAGCTTCAAACATTTCTGGTATATGAATAACATGATGTTTTTCAATGGCAAAAATCAATGAATATTGTAAATGCACAAACAGTAATTTCTCCGCATTGCAAGGTGCAATTCTGAATTTTTTTGCTTTTTCCTGCTCCTCTTAGCATGATAAAGAAGATTCAAAGAGAGTGAGATGCCAGCTCCTTTCATTCAGTCAGTAGCTTAAAACATTTCTGGACGTTTTTCAATGGCAAAAATCAATGAATATTGTAAATGCACAAACAGTAATTTCTCCACATTGCAAGGTGCAATTCTGAAATTTTGTGCTTTTTCCTTCTCCTCTTAGCATGATAAAGAAGATTCAAAGAGAGTGAGATGCCAGCTCTTTTCATTCAGTCAGTAGCTTCAAACATTTCTGGTATATGAATAACATGATGTTTTTCAATGGCAAAAATCAATGAATATTGTAAATGCACAAACAGTAATTTCTCTGCATTGCAAGGTGCAATTCTGAAATTTTTTGCTTTTTCCTGCTCCTCTTAGCATGATAAAGAAGATTCAAAGAGAGTGAGATGCCAGCTCCTTTCATTCAGTCAGTAGCTTCAAACATTTCTGGACGTTTTTCAATGGCAAAAATCAATGAATATTGTAAATGCACAAACAGTAATTTCTCCACATTGCAAGGTGCAATTCTGAAATTTTTTGCTTTTTCCTGCTCCTCTTAGCATGATAAAGAAGATTCAAAGAGAGTGAGATGCCAGCTCTTTTCATTCAGTCAGTAGCTTCAAACATTTCTGGTATATGAATAACATGATGTTTTTCAATGGCAAAAATCAATGAATATTGTAAATGCACAAACAGTAATTTCTCCACATTGCAAGGTGCAATTCTGAAATTTTTTGCTTTTTCCTGCTCCTCTTAGCATGATAAAGAAGATTCAAAGAGAGTGAGATGCCAGCTCTTTTCATTAAGTCAGTAGCTTCAAACATTTCTGGTATATGAATAACATGATGTTTTTCAATGGCAAAAATCAATGAATATTGTAAATGCACAAACAGTAATTTCTCCGCATTGCAAGGTGCAATTCTGAAATTTTTTGCTTTTTCCTGCTCCTCTTAGCATGATAAAGAAGATTCAAAGAGAGTGAGATGCCAGCTCCTTTCATTCAGTCAGTAGCTTCAAACATTTCTGGACGTTTTTCAATGGCAAAAATCAATGAATATTGTAAATGCACAAACAGTAATTTCTCCACATTGCAAGGTGCAATTCTGAAATTTTTTGCTTTTTCCTGCTCCTCTTAGCATGATAAAGAAGATTCAAAGAGAGTGAGATGCCAGCTCTTTTCATTCAGTCAGTAGCTTCAAACATTTCTGGTATATGAATAACATGATGTTTTTCAATGGCAAAAATCAATGAATATTGTAAATGCACAAACAGTAATTTCTCCGCATTGCAAGGTGCAATTCTGAAATTTTTTGCTTTTTCCTGCTCCTCTTAGCATGATAAAGAAGATTCAAAGAGAGTGAGATGCCAGCTCCTTTCATTCAGTCAGTAGCTTCAAACATTTCTGGACGTATTTCAATGGCAAAAATCAATGAATATTGTAAATGCACAAACAATAATTTCTCCACATTGCAAGGTGCAATTCTGAAATGTTTTGCTTTTTCCTGCTCCTCTTAGCATGATAAAGAAGATTCAAAGAGAGTGAGATGCCAGCTCCTTTCATTCAGTCAGTAGCTTCAAACATTTCTGGTATATGAATAACATGATGTTTTTCAATGGCAAAAATCAATGAATATTGTAAATGCACAAACAGTAATTTCTCCGAATTGCAAGGTGCAATTCTGAAATTTTTTGCTTTTTCCTCCTCCTCTTAGCATGATAAAGAAGATTCAAAGAGAGTGAGATGCCAGCTCCTTTCATTCAGTCAGTAGCTTCAAACATTTCTGGACGTTTTTCAATGGCAAAAATCAATGAATATTGTAAATGCACAAACATTGTGTGCGAGTGTGTGTGCGATAGTGTGCGAGTGTGTGCAATTGTGCCCGAGTGTGCACGAGTGAGTGGGTGCGAGTGTGTGCGAGTGTGTGTGAGTGTGTGCATGTGAGTGTGTGCGAGCGTGTGCGAGTGTGTGTGAGTGTGTGTGCGAGTGTGTGCAAGTGTGTGTGAGTGTGTGCAAGTGTGTGTATGCAAGTGTGTGTGAGTGTGTGTGAGTGTGTGCGAGTGTGTGCGAGTGTGTGTACGAGTGTGTGTGTGATTGTGCATAAGTGTGTGCGAGTGTGTGTGTGATTGTGCATAAGTGTGTGCGAGTGTGTGCTAGTGTGCGCGAGTGTGTGCGAGTGTGTGCGTTGTGTGCGTGCGAGTGCGTGCGAGTGAGTGTGAGTGTGTGCAAATGTGTGCGAGAGTGTGCAAGTGTGAGTGAGTGTGTGTGAGTGTGTGTGCGAGTGTGTGTGCGAGAGTGTGCGAGCGTGTGCGGGTGTGTGCAAATGTGCTCGAGTGTGCGCGAGTGTGCACGAGTGAGTGGGTGCAAGTGTGTGCGAGTGTGTATGAGTGAGTGTGTGTGAGTGTGTGCGTGTGTGCGAATTTGTGTGCGAGTGAGTGTGTGCGAGTGTGTGGGAGTGTGTGCGAGTGTGTGTGCGAGTGTGTGTGAGAGAGTGTTTGAGTGTGTGCGAGTGTGTCCAAATGTGCCCGAGTGTGCATGAGTGAGTGGGTGCGAGTGTGTGTGAGTGTGTGCATGTGAGTGTGTGCGAGCGTGTGGGAGTGTGTGTGAGTGTGTGTGCATGTGTGTGTGTGCAAGTGTGTGCGAGTGTGTATGAGTGTGTGTGCGAGTGTGTGCAAGTGTGTGTGAGTGTGTGCAAGTGTGTGTGTGCAAGTGTGTGTGTGAGTGTGTGTGAGTGTGTGCGAGTGTGTGCGAGTGTGTGTACGAGTGTGTGTGTGATTGTGCATAAGTGTGTGCGAGTGTGTGTGTGTGCGAGTGTGTGCTAGTGTGCGCGAGTGTGTGTGAGTGTGTGCATTGTGTGCGTGCGAGTACGTGCGAGTGTGTGCAAATGTGTGCGAGAGTGTGCAAGTGTGGGCGTGCGAGTGTGTGCGAGTGTGCGCAAGTGTGTGAGTGTGTGCGATTGTGTGCGTGCGAGTGAGTGCGAGTGTGTGCAAATGTGTGCGAGAGTGTGCGAGTGTGGGCGTGCGAGTGTGTGCGAGTGTGCGCAAGTGTGTGTGAGTGTGTGCGAGTGTGCGCGAGTGTATGCGTGTGAGTCAGTGTGTGTGTGAGTGTGAGTGTGTGCTTGCGAGTGTGTGCTAGTGTGCATGAGTGTGTGAGCGTGTGCGAGTGTGCGCGAGTGTGCGCGTGTTAGTGAGTGAGTGTGTGTGAGTGTGTGCGAGTGTGTGTGTGAATGTGTGCGATTGTGTGTAGGGCTGTATGTGCGAGTGTGTGCGAGTGTGTATGAGTGTGTGTGCGAGTGTGTGCAAGTGTGTGTGTGAGTGTGTGTGCGAGTGTGCTTGTGAGTGTGTGTGAGTGTGTGCGAGTGTGTGTGAGTGTGTGCGAGTGTGTGCGAGTGTGTGCGAGTGTGTGTGCAAATGTGCCCGAGTGTGCACGAGTGTGCACGAGTGTGCATGAGTGAGTGGGTGCGAGTGTGTGCGAGTGTGTGCGTGTGAGTGTGTGTGAGCTTGTGCGAGTGTGTGAGTGTGTGTGCGAGTGTGTGTGCATGTGTGTGTGCGAGTGTGTGCGAGTGTGTATGAGTGTGTGTGCGAGTGTTTGCAAGTGTGTGTGAGTGTGTGCGAGTGTGTGTGTGCGAGTGTGTGCGAGTGTGTGTACGAGTGTGTGCAATTGTGTATAAGTGTGTGCGAGTGTGTGTGTGAGTGTGTGTGAGTGTGTGTGCAAGTGTGTGTGTGCGAGTGTGTTCGATTGTGTGCGAGTGTGTGTGAGTGAGTGTGTGCGAGTGTGTGCGAGTGTGTGTACGAGTGTGTGTGTGCGATTGTGTATAAGTGTGTGCAAGTGTGTGAGTGTGTGTTAATGTGTGTGCGAGTGTGTGCGTGCGAGTGTGTGTACGAGTGTGTGTGTACGATTGTGTATAAGTGTGTGTGAGTGTGTGTGAGTGTGTGTGCAAGTGTGTGCGTGCGACTGTGTACGAGTGTGTGCGAGTTTGTGAGTGTGTGCAAGTGTGTGCGAGTGTGTATGTGTGCGAGTGTGTGCCAGTGTGTGCGTACGAGTGCGTGCAAGTGATTGTGAGTGTGTGCGAATGTGTGGGAGTGTGTGCGTGCGAGTGTGTGTGAGTGTGCACGAGTGTGTGCATGTGAGTGTGTGCGAGTGTGTGCGTGCGAGTATGTGCGAGTGTGCTCGAGTGAATGGGTGCGAGTGTGTGTGAGTGTGTGCGAGTGAGTGTGTGCGAGTGTGTGCGAGTGAGTGTGTGCGAATGTGTGCGAGTGAGTGTCTGCGAGTGTTTGCGAGTGTGTGAGCGTGTGTGTGAGTGTGTGTGCGAGTGTGTGCGTGCGAGTTTGTGCATGCAAGTGTGTGCGTGCGAGTGTGTGTGCGAATGTATGTGCGAGTGTGTGCGAGTTTGTGCGAGTCTGTGTGTGTGAGTGTGTGCAAGTTGTGTGCAAGCGAGTGAGTGCGAGTGTGTGCGTACGAGTGTGTGCAAGTGTGTGCGAATGTGTGCGAGTTTGTGCGTGTGAGTGTGCGCGAGTGTGTGCGTGTGAGTGTGTGCGAGTGTGCTCGAGTGACTGGGTGTCAGTGTGTGCGAGTGTGTGTGAGTGTGTGCAAGTGAGTGTGTGTGAGTGTGTATGAGTGAGTGTGTGTGAGTGTGTGCGTGTGTGCGAGTTTGTGTGCGAGTGTGTGCGAGTGAGTGTGTGCGAATGTGTGCGAGTGTGTGTGAGTGTATGAGTGCAAGTGTGTGCGTGCGAGTGTGTGTGAGTGTGTGTATGTGCATGTGTGCGAGTGTGTCTGAGTTTATGTGCGAGTGTGTGCAAGTGTGTGCAAGTGAGTGTGAGTGAGTGCGAGTGTGTGCGAATGTGTGCGTGTGTGTGTGTGCGAGTGTGTGTGCGATTGTGTATGGTGTGTGCGAGTGTGTGTGCGATTGTGTGCGAGT
The DNA here is from genome assembly GCF_046119375.1 of Phyllobates terribilis. Lineage (NCBI taxonomy): Eukaryota > Metazoa > Chordata > Amphibia > Anura > Dendrobatidae > Phyllobates > Phyllobates terribilis. The sequence goes on from NW_027362792.1 coordinate 9,560,446, forward strand.
GTGTGCGTGTGAGTGCATGCGAGTGAGTGCGAGCGTGTGCAAATGTGTGCGAGAGTGTGCAAGTGTGGGCGTGCGAGTGTATGCGAGTGTGTGTGAGTGTGTGCGAGTATGCGTGAGGGTCTGCGTGTGAGTGAGTGTGTGTGTGAGTGTGAGTGTGTGCTTGCGAGTGTGTGTTAGTGCGCGTGAGTGTGTGAGTGTGTGCGATTGTGCGTAAGTGTGTGCATGTGAGTGAGTGTGTGTGTGAGTGTGTGCGAGTGTTTGCGAGTGTGTGTGTGTAGGACTGTGTGTGTGAGCGTGTGTGCGAATGTGTATGAGTGTATGTGCGAGTGTGTGTGCGAGTGTGTGTAGGAGTGTGTGCGACTGTGTGCGATTGTGTGTGTGAGTGTGTAGGACTGTATGTGCGAGTGTGTGCGAGTCTGTTTGAGTGTGTGTGTGCGAGTGTGTGTGAGTGAGTGTGAGTGTGTGCAAGTGCGTGTGCGAGTGTGTTTGTGCGAGTGTGTTCGATTGTGTGCGAGTGTGTGCGTGCGAGTGTGTGCGAGTGTGTTTACGAGTGTGTGTGTGCGATTGTGTATAAGTGTGTGCGAGTGTGTGAGTGTGTGTGAGTGTCTGTGCGAGTGTGTGCGTGCGAGTGTGTGCGACTATGTGAGAGTGTGTGCGAGTGTGTGAGTGTGTGCCAGTGTGTGTGCGCGAGTGTGTGCCAGTGTGTGCGTACGAGTGCGTGCAAGTGAGTGCGAGTGTGTGCGAATGTGTGCGAGTGTGTGCGTGCGAGTGTGCGTGAGTGTGCACGAGTCTGTGCATGTGAGTGTGTGCGAGTGTGTGCGTGTGAGTGTGTGCGAGTGTGCTCGAGTGAATGGGTGCGAGTGTGTGCGAGTGAGTGTGTGCGAGTGTGTGCGAGTGAGTGTGTGCGAATGTGTGCGAGTGAGTGTGTGCGAGTGTTTGCGAGTGTGTGTGCGAGTGTGTGTGCGAGTGTGTGCGTGCGAGTGTGTGCGTGCAAGTGTGTGCGTGCGAGTGTGTGTGCGAATGTGTGTGCGGGTGTGTGCAAGTCTGTGTGTGTGAGTGTGTGCAAGTTGTGTGCAAGCGAGTGAGTGCGAATGTGTGCGTACGAGTGTGTGCAAGTGAGTGCGAGTGTGTGCGAATGTGTGCAAGTTTGTGCGTGTGAGTGTGCGCGAATGTGTGCGTGCGAGTGTGTGCGAGTGTGCTCGAGTGACTGGGTGTGAGTGTGTGCGAGTGTGTGTGAGTGTATGTGTGAGTGTGTGCAAGTGTGTGCAAGTGAGTGTGAGTGAGTGCGAGTGTGTGCGAATGTGTGCGAGTGTGTGTGTGCGAGTGTGTGTGCGATTGTGTATGGTGTGTGCGAGTGTGTGTGTGAGTGTGTGCGAGTGTGGGCGTGTGAGTGCGTGCGAGTGAGTGCGAGTGTGTGCAAATGTGTGCGAGAGTGTGCAAGTGTGGGCGTGCGAGTGTATGCGAGTGTGTGAGTGTGTGCGAGTATGCTCGAGGGTCTGCGTGTAAGTGAGTGTGTGTGTGAGTGTGAGTGTGTGCTTGTGAGTGTGTGTTAGTGTGCGTGAGTGTGTGCGAGTGTGCGTGAGTGTGTGCGTGTGAGTGAGTGTGTGTGTGAGTGTGTGCGAGTGTTTGCGAGTGTGTGTGTGTAGGACTGTATGTGCGAGTGTGTGTGCGAATGTGTATGAGTGTATGTGCGAGTGTGTGTGCGATTGTGTGTGCGAGTGTGTGCGATTGTGTGTGTGAGTGTGTAGGACTGTATGTGCGAGTGTGTGCGAGTCTGTTCGAGTGTGTGTGTGTTGGAGTGTGTGTTTGCGAGTGTGTGTGTGCGAGTGTGTGTGTGATTATGTATAAGTGCGAGTGAGTGTGTGAGTGTGTGCAAGTGTGTTCGAGTGTGTGTGCGAGTGTGTATGAGTGTGTGTGTGTGCGAGTGTGTGCAAGTGTGTGCATGAGTGAGTGGGTGCGAGTGTGTGCGAGTGTGTGCGAGTGTGTGTGTGCGATTGTGTTTGAGTGAGTGTGTGCGAGTGTGTGTTAAAGTGTGTGCGAGTGTGTGTGAGTGTGCACGGGTGTGTGCGTGCGAGTGAGTGCGAGTGTGTGCAAATGTGTGCGAGCGTGTGCGAGTGTGTGCGAGTGTGTGTGAGTGTGCACGAGTGTGTGTGTGAGTGAGTGTGTGTGAGTCTGTGCGAGTGTGTGCTTGCGAGTGTGTGCTAGTGTGCCCGAGTGTGTGAGTGTGTGCGAGGGTGCTCGAGTGTGTGCGTGTGAGTAAGTGAGTGTGTGTGCGAGTGTGTGTGTGAGTGTGTAAGACTGAGTGTGCGAGTGTGTGCATGTGTGTGCGAGTGTATATGAGTGTATGTGCGAGTGTGTGTGCGAGTGTGTGCGAGTGTGTGTGCGAGTGTGTGTGCGAGTGTGTTTGAGTGTGTGCAAGTGTGTGCGAGTGCGTATGAGTGTGCGAGTGTGTGTGCGTGTGTGTGCGAGTGTGTGTGATTGTGTGCGAGTGTGAGTGAGCTTGTTGGACTGTATGTGCGAGTGTTTGCGAGTGTGTGCGAGTGTGTTCGAGTGTGTGAGTGTGTGTGAGTGTGTGCGAGTGTGTGTGCGAGTGTGTGCGAGTGTGTGTGCGAGAGTGTGCGAGTGTGTGCGAGTGTGTGCAAATGTGCCCGAGTGTGTGCAAGTGTGCACGAGTGAGTGGGTGTGAGTGTGTGCGAGCGTGTGTGAGTGTGTGTGAGTGTGTGTGCGAGTGTGTGTGCGTGTGAATGTGTGCGAGTGTGTGCAAGTGTGTGTGAGTGTGTGCGAGTGTGTGTGTGCGAGTGTGTGTGTGCGAGTGTGTGCGAGTGTGTGCGAGTGTGTGCGAGTGTGTGTACGAGTGTGTGTGCGATTGTGTATAAGTGTGTGCGAGTGTGTGTGCGAGTGTGTGTGTGAGTTTGCTCGATTGTGTGTGAGTGTGTGTGAGTGTGTACGAGTGTGTGCGATTGTGTGCGAGTGTGTGTGTGAGTGTGTGCGAGTGTGTGTGAATGTGTGCGATTGTGTGTAGGGCTGTATGTGGGAGTGTGTGCGAGTATGTATGAGTGTGTGTGCGAGTGTGTGCAAGTGTGTGCGAGTGTGTGCGAGTGTGTGTGCGTGCGAGTGTGTGCGACTGTGTGTGTGAGTGTGTGCAAGTGTGTATGAGTGTGTGTGCGAGTGTGTGCCAGTGTGTGCATACGAGTGTGTGCAAGTGAGTGCGAGTGTGTGCGAGCGAGTGTATGCGAGTGTGTGCGAGTCTGTGTGTGTGAGTGTGTGCAAGTGTGTGCGAGCGAGTGAGTGCGAGTGTGTGCCAGTGTGTGCGTACGAGTGTGTGCAATTGAGTGTGAGTGTGTGCGTGTGAGTGTCTGCGAGTGTGTGCGAGTGTGTGCGAGTGTGTGCGAGTCTGTGTGTGTGAGTGTGTGCACATGTGTGCGAGCGAGTGAGTGCGAGTGTGTGCCAGTGTGTGCGTACGAGTGTGTGCAAGTGAGTGCGAGTGTGTGTGAATGTGTGCGAGTGTGTGTGTGAGTGTGTGCGAGTGTGTGGGTGCGAGTGTGTGCGAGTGTGTGCGTGCGTGTTTGTGCGAGTTTGTGTGCGAGCGTGTACGAGTGTGTGTGCGTGTGTGTGCAAGTGTGTGCGAGTGCGTGCGGGTGTGTGTGCGAGTGTGTGCGAGTGTGTGTGCGAGTGTGTTTGAGTGTGTGCAAGTGTGTGCGAGTGTGTGTGCGAGTGCGTACGAGTGTGTGCGAGTGTGTGTGCGTGTGTGTGCGAGTGTGTGTGATTGTGTGCGAGTGTGAGTGAGCTTGTAGGACTGTATGTGCGAGTGTTTGTGAGTGTGTGCGAGTGTGTTCGAGTGTGTGAGTGTGTGCGAGTGTGTGTGCGAGAGTGTGCGAGTGTGTGCAAATGTGCCCGAGTGTGCGCGAGTGTGCACGAGTGAGTGGGTGTGAGTGTGTGCGAGTGTGTGCTAGTGTGTGCGTGTGAGTGTGTGCGAGCGTGTGCGAGTGTGTGTGCGAGTGAATGTGTGCGTGTGAATGTGTGCGAGTGTGTGCAAGTGTGTGTGAGTGTATGCGAGTGTGTGGGTGCGAGTGTGTGCGAATGTGTGCGTGCGTGTTTGTGCGAGTGTGTGCGAGTGTGTACGAGTGTGTATGAGTGTGTATGAGTGTGTGTGTGTGCAAGTGTGTGCGAGTGCGTGCGGGTGTGTGTGCGAGTGTGTGCGAGTGTGTGCGAGTGTGTGTGTGTGCGATTGTGTATGAGTGAGTGTGTGCGAGTGTGTGTCAAAGTGTGTGCGAGTGTGTGCGAGTGTGTGTGTGCGATTGTGCATGAGTGAGTGTGTGCGAGTGTGTGTGACAGTGTGTGCGAGTGTGTGTGAGTGTGCACGGGTGTGTGCGTGCGAGTGCGTGCGAGTGAGTGCGAGTGTGTGCAAATGTGTGCGAGCGTGTGCGAGCGTGTGCGAGTGTGTGTGAGTGTGCACGAGTGTGTGTGTGAGTGAGTGTGTGTGAGTCTGTGCGAGTGTGTGCTTGTGAGTATGTGCTAGTGTGCGCGAGTGTGTGAGTGTGTGCGAGGGTACGCGAGTGTGTGCGTGTGAGTAAGTGAGTGTGTGTGTGAGTGTGTGCGAGTGTGTGTGTGAGTTTGTACGACTGTGTGTGCGACTGTGTGCGCGTGTGTGCGAGTGTATATGAGTGTATGTGCGAGTTTGTGTGCGAGTGTGTGCAAGTGTGTGTGCGAGTGTGTGTGCGAGTGTGTTTGAGTGTGTTTGAGTGTGTGCGAGTGTGTGTGCGAGTGCATACGAGTGTGTGCGAGTGTGTGTGCATGTGTGTGCGAGTGTTTGTGATTGTGTGCAAGTGTGAGTGAGCTTGTAGGACTGTATGTGCGAGTGTTTGCGAGTTTGTGCGAGTGTGTGTCAGTGTGTGCGAGTGTGTGTGCGAGTGTGTGTGCGAGAGTGTGCGAGTGTGTGCGAGTGTGTGCAAATGTGCCCGAGTGTGCGCGAGTGTGCACGAGTGAGCGGGTGTGAGTGTGTGCGAGTGTGTGTGCAAGTGTGTGCGTGTGAGTGTGTGCGATCATGTGTGAGTGTGTGTGAGTGTGTGTGCGAGTGTGTGTGCGTGTGAATGTGTGCGAGTGTGTGCAAGTGTGTGTGTGCGAGTGTGTGCGAGTGTGTGTAGGAGTGTGTGCGAGTGTGTGCGATTGTGTTTGTGAGTGTGTAGGACTGTATGTGCAAGTGTGTTCGTGTGTGCTCGTGTGTGTGAGTGTGTGTGAGTGTGTGCAAGTGTGTGCAAGTGTGTTTGTGCGAGTGTGTGTGTGAGTGTGTGCAAGTGTGTTCGAGTGTGTGTGCGAGTGTGTATGAGTGTGTGTGTGTGCAATTGTGTGCACGTGTGTGTGAGTGTGTGTGAGTGTGTGCATGAGTGAGTGTGTGCGAGTGTGTGTGAGTGTGTGTGTGTGTGTGCGAGTGTGTGCATGCGAGTGTGTGCGAGTGTGTGCGAGTGTGTGTGTGAGTGTGTGCGAGTGTGTGTGAGTGTGTGCGTATGAGTGAGTGAGTGTGTGTGTGAGTGTGTGCGAGTGAGTGTGAGTGAGTGTGTGCGAGTGTGTGCGAGTGTGTGTGTGGGATTGTGCATAATTGTGTGCGAGTGTCAGTGTGTTGGACTGTGTGTGCAAATGTGTGTGCGAGTGTGTGCGAGTGTGTGTAGGAGTGTGTGTGAGTGTGTGCGATTGTGTGTGTGAGTGTGTAGGACTGTATGTGCGAGTGTGTGCGACTGTGTTCGAGAGTGTGTGTGCGAGTGTGTGAGCATGGGTGAGTGTGTGCAAGTGTGTGCGTGTGAGTGTGTGTGTGCGAGTGTTTGTGATTGTGTATGAGTGAGTGTGTGCGAGTGTGTGCGAGTGTGTGTGAGTGTGTGCAAGTGTGTTTGAGCGAGTGTGTATGAGTGTGTGTGCGAGTGTGTGCAAGTGTGTTTGTGCGAGTGTGTATGAGTGTGTGTGTGCGAGTGTGTGCAAGTGTGTGTGATTGTGTGTGAGTGTGTGTATGAGTGAGTGTGTGCGAGTGTGTGCGAGTGTGTGTGCAAGTGTGTGCACGAGTGTGTGTGTGCGAGTGTGTGTGAGTGTGTGCGTGCGAGTGTGTGCGTGCGAGTGTGTGCGCGCGAGTGTGTGCGAGTGTGTGAGTGTGTGTGCGAATGTGTGTGCGAGTGTGTATGACTGTATGTGCGAGTGTGTGCCAGTGTGTGCGAGTGTGTGCGAGTGTGTGCAAGTGTGTGTGAGTGAGTGTGTGCGAGTGTGTGCGAGAGTGTGCGAGTGTGTGTGTGCGAGTGTGTGTGTGCGAGTGTGTGTGTGCGAGTGTGTGTGCATTTGTGTATGAGTGTGTGCGAGTGTGTGTGAGTTTGTGCAAGTGTGTGCGTGTGTGCATGCGAGTGCGTGCGAGTGTGTGCGAGTGTGTGTATGTGAGTGTGTGTGCGATTGTGTATGAGTGTGTGCGAGTGTGTGTGAGTTTGTGCGAGTGTGTGCGTGTGTGTGTGCGAGTGTGTGCTAGTGTGCACGAGTGTTTGAGTGTGTGCGAGTGTGCCTGAGTAAGTGTGTGTGTGAGTTTGTGCGCGTGTTTCCGAGTGTGTGTGTGAGTGAGTAGGACTGTGTGTGCGAGTGTGTGCGAGTGTGTGTGCGAGCGTGTGTGTGCGAGTGTGTTCGAGTGTGTGCAATTGTGTGCGAGTGTGTGTGTGCGAGTCCGTATGAGTGAGTGTGTGAATGTGTGCGAGTGTGTGCCAGTGTGTGTGTGCGAGTGTATGTACGAGTGTGTGCGAGTGTGTGCGTGCGAGTGTGTGCGAGTGTGTATAAGTGTATGTGCGAGTGTGTGTGCGAGTGTGTTTGCGAGTGTGTGTGTTCGAGTGTGTGCAAGTGTGTGCGAGTGTGTGTGCGAGTGCGTACGAGTGTGTGCGAGTGTGCACGAGTGTGTGCGTGTGAGTGTGTGCGAGTGTGTGCGTGCGAGTGTGTGCGAGTGTGCTTGAGTGAGTGGGTGCGAGTGTGTGTGAGCGTGTGCGTGTGTGCGAGTTTGTGTGCGAGTGAGTGTGTGCGAATGTGTGCGAGTGTGTGTGTGAGTGTGTGCGTGCGAGTGTGTGCGTGCGTGTGTATGCATGCGAGTGTGTGCGAGTGTGTGCAAGTGTGAGTGAGTGTGTGCGAGAGTCTGTGCGAGAGTGTGCGAGTGTGTGCGAGTGTGTGCAAATGTCCCCGAGTGTGCGCGAGTGTGCACGAGTTAGTGGGTGCGAGTGTGTGCGAGTGTGTATGAGTGAGTGTGTGTGAGTGTGTGCGTGTGTGCAAGTTTGTGTGCGAATGTGTGCGAGTGTGTGTGCAAGTGTGTGCATGCGAGTGTGTGCGAGTGTGTGAGTGTGTGCGAGAGTGTGCGAGTGTGTGTGAGTGTGTGCAAATGTACCCGAGTGTGCGCGAGTGTGCTCGAGTGAGTGGGTGCGAGTGTGTGCAAGTGTATGTGCGAGTGTGTGCGAGCTTGTGCGAGTGTGTGTGAGTGTGTGTGCGAGTGTGTTTGCATGTGTGTGTGTGCGAGTGTGTGCGAGTGTGCATGAGTGTGTGTGCAAGTGTGTACAAGTGTGTGTGAGTGTGTGCAAGTGTGTGTGTGCGAGTGTGTGCGAGTGTGTGTACGAGTGTGTGTGCGATTGTGTATAAGTGTGTGCGAGTGTGAGTGTGAGTATGTGTGATTGTGTGTGCAAGTGTGTTTGTGCGAGTGTGTTCGATTGTGTGCAAGTGTGTGTGTGAGTTTGAGTGAATGTGTGTGCTAGTGTGTGCGATTGCGTGTGTGAGTGTGTAGGACTGCATGTGCGAGTGTGTGCGAGTGTGTATGAGTGTGTGTGAGTGTGTGCAAGTGTTTGAGAGTGTGTGCGAGTGTGTGTGTGAGTGTGTGCGAGTGAGTGTGTGCGAGTGTATGTGCGAGTGTGTGCGTGCGAGTGTGTGCGTGTGAGTGTGTGCGAATGTGTGCGACTGTGTGAGAGTGTGTACGAGTGTGTGAGTGCGAGTGTGTGCAAATGAGTGCGAGTGTGTGCATGCGAGTGTGCACGAGCGTGTGCGTGTAAGTGTGTGCGTGCGAGTGTGCTCGAGTGAATGGGTGCGAGTGTGTGTGAGTATGTGCAAGTGAGTGTGTGTGAGTTTTTATGAGTGAGTGTGTGTGAGTGTGTGCGAGTTTGTGTGCAAGTGAGTGTGTGCGAGTGTGTGCGAGTGTGTGTGAGTGTGTGTGCGAGAGTGTGTGTGCGAATGTGTGTGCGTGTGAGTGGGTGCGATTGTGTATGAGTGTATGTGCGAGTGTGTGCAAGTGTGTGAGAGTGTGTGCGAGTGTGTGTGTGCAAGTGTGTGCAAGTGTGTGCGAGTGAGTGTGTGCGAGAGTGTGCGAGTGTGTGTGTGCGAGTGTGTGTGCAATTGTGTATGAGTGTGTGCGAGTGTGTGTGAGTTTGTGCGAGTGTGTGCGTGCGAGTGTGTGTGTGCGAGTGTGTGTGCAATTGTGTATGAGTGTGTGCGAGTGTGAGTGAGTTTGTGCGAGTGTGTGCGTATGTGTGTGCGAGTGCGCGCGAGTGAGTGCGAGTGCGCGCAAATGTGTGCGAGAGTGTGCGAGAGTGTGGGAGTGTGGGCGTGCGAGTGTGTGCTAGTGTGCGCGAGTGTGTGAGTGTGTGCGAGTGTGCGTGAGTAAGTGTGTGTGTGAATGTGTGCGAGTGTTTCCGAGTGTGTGTGTGAGTGTGTAGGACTGTATGTGCGAGTGTTTGCGAGTGTGTGTGCGAGTTTGTGTGTACAAGAGTGTTCGAGTGTGTGCAATTTTGTGCGAGTGTGTGTGTGCGAGTGCGTATGAGTAAGTGTGTGCGAATGTGTGCGAGTGTGTGTGCGAGTGTGTGCGAGTGTTTGCGTGTGTGTGCGAGTGTGTGTGCGTGTGTGTGCAAGTGTGTGCGAGTGTGTGCAAGTGTGTATGAGTGTGTGTGCGAGTGTGTGCGAGTGTGTGCGAGTGTGTGAGTGCGAGTGTGTGCAAGTGTGTGTGAGTGTGTGCGAGTGTGTGTGATTGTGTGCGAGTGTGTGTGTGCAATTGTGTATGAGTGTGTGCGAGTGTGTGTGTGAGTGTGTGCGTGCAAGTGTGTGCGAGTGAGTGCGATTGTGTGCAAATGTGTGTGAGAGTGTGCGAGTGTGGGCGTGCGAGTGTGGGCTGGTGTGTGCGAGTGTGTGCGAGTGTGTGTGTGTGCGATTGTGTATGAGTGAGTGTGTACGACTGTGTGTGCGAGTGTGTGCGCGTGTGTGCGAGTATATATGAGTGTATGTGCAAGTGTGTGTGCGAGTGTGTGCGAGTGTGTGTGCGCGTGTGTTTGAGTGTGTGCAAGTGTGTGTGAGTGTGTGTGCGAGTGCGTATGAGTGTGTGCGATTGTGTGTGCGTGTGTGTGCGAGTGTGTGTGATTGTGTGCGAGTGTGTGTGAGCTTGTAGGACTGTATGTGCGAGTGTTTGCGAGTGTTTGCGAGTGTATGCAAGTGTGTGTGAGTGTGTGTGAGTGTGTGCGAATGTGTGTGCGAGTGTGTGCGAGTCTGTGTGCGAGAGTGTGCGAGTGTGTGCGAGTGTGTGCAAATGTGCCCGAGTGTGCACGAGTGAGTGGGTGAGAGTGTGTGTGAGTGTGTGTGTGTGAGTGTGTGCGAGCGTGTGCGAGCATGTGTGAGTGTGTGTGCGAGTGTGTGTGCACGAGTGTGTGCAAGTGTGTGTGAGTGTGTGCGAGTGTGTGTGTGAGTGAGTCTGTGAGTGTGTGTGAGTGTGTGTGAGTGTGTGTACGAGTGTGTGTGTGTATAAGTGTGTGCGAGTGTGTGTGTGAGTGTGTGTGAGTGTTTGTGCGAGTGTGTGTGTGCGAGTTTGCTCGATTGTGTGTGAGTGTGTGTGAGTGTGAGTGAGTGTGTACGAGTGTGTGTGAGTGTGTGCGAGTGTGTGTGAGTGTGTGTGTGCGTGTGTGTGCGAGTGTGTACGAGTGTGTATGAGTGTGTGTGCGTGTGTGCAAGTGTGTGCGAGTGCGTGCGAGTGTGTGTGTGAGTGTGTGGGTGTGTGTGCGAGTGAGTTTGAGTGAGTGTGTGCGAGTGTGTGCGAGTGTGTGTGTGCGATGGTGTATGAGTGAGTGTGTGCGAGTGTGTGCGAGTTTGTGTGAAAGTGCATGCGAGTGTGTGTGTGAGTGTGTGTGAGTGTGTGCGAGTGAGTGCGAGTGTGTGCAAATGTGTGCGAGCATGTGCGAGTGTGTGCGAGTGTGTGTGAGTGTGTGCGAGTGTGCGCGTGTGAGTGAATGTTTGTGTGAGTCTGTGCGAGTGTGTGCTTGCGAGTGTTTGCTAGTGTGCACGAGTGTGTGAGTGTGTGCGAGTGTGCGCGAGTGTGTGCGTGTGAGTAAGTGAGTGTGTTTGTGAGTGTGTGCGAGTGTTTGCGAGTTTGTGTGTGAATGTGTGCGACTGTGTGTGCGAGTGTGTGCCCGTGTGTGCGAGTGTGTATGAGTGTATGTGCGAGTGTGTATGAGTGTATGTGCGAGTGTGTGTACGAGTGTGCATGAGTGTGTGCGTGTGAGTGTGTGCGAGTGTGTGCGTGCGAGTGTGTATGAGTGAGTGTGAGTGTGTGCGAGTTTGTGTGCGAGTGAGTGTGTGCGAATGTGTGCGAGTGTGTGTGAGTGTGTGTGCGAGTGTGTGCGTGCGAGTGTGTGCGTGCGAGTGTGTGTGAGTGTGTGCAAGTGTGAGTGAGTGTGTGCGAGTGTGTGCGAGTGTGTGCAAATGTGCCCGAGTGTGCGCGAGTGTGCACGAGTGAGTATGTGCGAGTGTGTGCAAGTGTGTATGAGTGAGTGTGTGTGAGTTTGTGCGTGTGTGCGAGTTTGTGTGCGAGTGACTGTGTGCGAATGTGTGCGAGTGTGTCTGTGCGAGTGTATGTGTGAGAGTGTGCGTGCGAGTGTGTGCGAGTGTATGTGAGTGTGTGTGAGTGTGTGTGCAAGTGTGTGTGCCAGAGTGTGCGAGTGTGTGCAAATGTGCCCGAGTGTGCACGAGTGAGTGGGTGCGAGTATGCGCGAGTGTGTGTGAGTGTGTGCATGTGAGTGTGTGCGAGCGTGTGTGCGAGTGTGTGTGCATGTGTGTGTGTGTGCGAGTGTGTGCGAGTGTGTATGAGTGTGTGTGCAAGTTTGTGCAAGTGTGTGTGAGTGTGTGCGAGTGTGTGTGTGCATGTGTGTGCGAGTGTGTGCAAGTGTGTGTGAGTGTGTGTGCGAGTGTGTGTGCAAGTGTGTTCAATTGTGTGCGAGTGTGTGTGTGAGTGAGTGTGTACGAGTGTGTGCGAGTGTGTGCGAGTGTGTGTGAGTGTGTGCGAGTGTGTGTGTGAGTGTGTGTGAGTGTGTGCGATTGTGTGTGTGAGTGTGTAGGACTGTATGTGCGAGTGTGTATGAGTGTGTGTGTGTGTGCAAGTGTGTGCGAGTGTGTGTGCGTGTGTGCAAGTGTGTGCGAGTGCGTGCGAGTTTGTGTGTGAGTGTGTGGGTGTGTGTGTGAGTGAGTTTGAGTGAGTGTGTGCGAGTGTGTGCGAGTGTGTGTGTGCGATGGTGTATGAGTGAGTGTGTGCGAGTGTGTGCGAGTGTGTGTGAAAGTGCATGCGAGTGTGTGTGTGAGTGTGTGCGAGTGATTGCGAGTGTGTGCAAATGTGTGCGAGCATGTGCGAGTGTGTGCGAGTGTGTGTGAGTGTGTGCGAGTGTGCGCGTGTGAGTGAATGTTTGTGTGAGTCTGTGCGAGTGTGTGCTTGCGAGTGTTTGCTAGTGTGCACGAGTGTGTGAGTGTGTGCGAGTGTGCGCGAGTGTGTGCGTGTGAGTAAGTGAGTGTGTTTGTGAGTGTGTGCGAGTGTTTGCGAGTTTGTGTGTGAATGTGTGCGACTGTGTGTGCGAGTGTGTGCCCGTGTGTGTGAGTGTGTATGAGTGTTTGTGCGAGTGTGTATGAGTGTATGTGCGAGTGTGTGTACGAGTGTGCATGAGTGTGTGCGTGTGAGTGTGTGCGAGTGTGTGCGTGCGAGTGTGTATGAGTGAGTGTGAGTGTGTGCGAGTTTGTGTGCGAGTGAGTGTGTGCGAATGTGTGCGAGTGTGTGTGAGTGTGTGTGCGAGTGTGTGCGTGCGAGTGTGTGCGTGCGAGTGTGTGTGAGTGTGTGCAAGTGTGAGTGAGTGTGTGCGAGTGTGTGCGAGTGTGTGCAAATGTGCCCGAGTGTGCTCGAGTGTGCACGAGTGAGTGTGTGCGAGTGTGTGCAAGTGTGTATGAGTGAGTGTGTGTGAGTTTGTGCGTGTGTGCGAGTTTGTGTGCGAGTGACTGTGTGCGAATGTGTGCGAGTGTGTGCGAGTGTGTCTGTGCGAGTGTATGTGTGAGAGTGTGCGTGCGAGTGTGTGCGAGTGTATGTGAGTGTGTGTGAGTGTGTGTGCAAGTGTGTGTGCGAGAGTGTGCGAGTGTGTTTGAGTGAGTGTGTGCGAGTGTGTGCGAGTGTGTGTGTGCGATGGTGTATGAGTGAGTGTGTTCGAGTGTGTGCGAGTTTGTGTGAAAGTGCATGCGAGTGTGTGTGTGAGTGTGTGTGAGTGTGTGCGAGTGAGTGCGAGTGTGTGCAAATGTGTGCGAGCATGTGCGAGTGTGTGCGAGTGTGTGTGAGTGTGTGCGAGTGTGCGCGTGTGAGTGAATGTTTGTGTGAGTCTGTGCGAGTGTGTGCTTGCGAGTGTTTGCTAGTGTGCACGAGTGTGTGAGTGTGTGCGAGTGTGCGCGAGTGTGTGCGTGTGAGTAAGTGAGTGTGTTTGTGAGTGTGTGCGAGTGTTTGCGAGTTTGTGTGTGAATGTGTGCGACTGTGTGTGCGAGTGTGTGCCCGTGTGTGCGAGTGTGTATGAGTGTATGTGCGAGTGTGTATGCGTGTATGTGCGAGTGTGTGTACGAGTGTGCATGAGTGTGTGCGTGTGAGTGTGTGCGAGTGTGTGCGTGCGAGTGTGTATGAGTGAGTGTGAGTGTGTGCGAGTTTGTGTGCGAGTGAGTGTGTGCGAATGTGTGCGAGTGTGTGTGAGTGTGTGTGCGAGTGTGTGCGTGCGAGTGTGTGCGTGCGAGTGTGTGTGAGTGTGTGCAAGTGTGAGTGAGTGTGTGCGAGTGTGTGCGAGTGTGTGCAAATGTGCCCGAGTGTGCGCGAGTGTGCACGAGTGAGTGTGTGCGAGTGTGTGCAAGTGTGTATGAGTGAGTGTGTGTGAGTTTGTGCGTGTGTGCGAGTTTGTGTGCGAGTGACTGTGTGCGAATGTGTGCGAGTGTGTCTGTGCGAGTGTATGTGTGAGAGTGTGCGTGCGAGTGTGTGCGAGTGTATGTGAGTGTGTGTGAGTGTGTGTGCAAGTGTGTGTGCGAGAGTGTGCGAGTGTGTGCAAATGTGCCCGAGTGTGCACGAGTGAGTGGGTGCGAGTATGCGCGAGTGTGTGTGAGTGTGTGCATGTGAGTGTGTGCGAGCGTGTGTGCGAGTGTGTGTGCATGTGTGTGTGTGTGCGAGTGTGTGCGAGTGTGTATGAGTGTGTGTGCAAGTTTGTGCAAGTGTGTGTGAGTGTGTGCGAGTGTGTGTGTGCATGTGTGTGCGAGTGTGTGCAAGTGTGTGTGAGTGTGTGTGCGAGTGTGTGTGCAAGTGTGTTCAATTGTGTGCGAGTGTGTGTGTGAGTGAGTGTGTACGAGTGTGTGCGAGTGTGTGCGAGTGTGTGTGAGTGTGTGCGAGTGTGTGTGTGAGTGTGTGTGAGTGTGTGCGATTGTGTGTGTGAGTGTGTAGGACTGTATGTGCGAGTGTGTATGAGTGTGTGTGTGTGTGCAAGTGTGTGCGAGTGTGTGTGCGTGTGTGCAAGTGTGTGCGAGTGCGTGCGAGTGTGTGTGTGAGTGTGTGGGTGTGTGTGTGAGTGAGTTTGAGTGAGTGTGTGCGAGTGTGTGCGAGTGTGTGTGTGCGATGGTGTATGAGTGAGTGTGTGCGAGTGTGTGCGAGTGTGTGTGAAAGTGCATGCGAGTGTGTGTGTGAGTGTGTGCGAGTGAGTGCGAGTGTGTGCAAATGTGTGCGAGCATGTGCGAGTGTGTGCGAGTGTGTGTGAGTGTGTGCGAGTGTGCGCGTGTGAGTGAATGTTTGTGTGAGTCTGTGCGAGTGTGTGCTTGCGAGTGTTTGCTAGTGTGCACGAGTGTGTGAGTGTGTGCGAGTGTGCGCGAGTGTGTGCGTGTGAGTAAGTGAGTGTGTTTGTGAGTGTGTGCGAGTGTTTGCGAGTTTGTGTGTGAATGTGTGCGACTGTGTGTGCGAGTGTGTGCCCGTGTGTGTGAGTGTGTATGAGTGTTTGTGCGAGTGTGTATGAGTGTATGTGCGAGTGTGTGTACGAGTGTGCATGAGTGTGTGCGTGTGAGTGTGTGCGAGTGTGTGCGTGCGAGTGTGTATGAGTGAGTGTGAGTGTGTGCGAGTTTGTGTGCGAGTGAGTGTGTGCGAATGTGTGCGAGTGTGTGTGAGTGTGTGTGCGAGTGTGTGCGTGCGAGTGTGTGCGTGCGAGTGTGTGTGAGTGTGTGCAAGTGTGAGTGAGTGTGTGCGAGTGTGTGCGAGTGTGTGCAAATGTGCCCGAGTGTGCTCGAGTGTGCACGAGTGAGTGTGTGCGAGTGTGTGCAAGTGTGTATGAGTGAGTGTGTGTGAGTTTGTGCGTGTGTGCGAGTTTGTGTGCGAGTGACTGTGTGCGAATGTGTGCGAGTGTGTGCGAGTGTGTCTGTGCGAGTGTATGTGTGAGAGTGTGCGTGCGAGTGTGTGCGAGTGTATGTGAGTGTGTGTGAGTGTGTGTGCAAGTGTGTGTGCGAGAGTGTGCGAGTGTGTTTGAGTGAGTGTGTGCGAGTGTGTGCGAGTGTGTGTGTGCGATGGTGTATGAGTGAGTGTGTTCGAGTGTGTGCGAGTTTGTGTGAAAGTGCATGCGAGTGTGTGTGTGAGTGTGTGTGAGTGTGTGCGAGTGAGTGCGAGTGTGTGCAAATGTGTGCGAGCATGTGCGAGTGTGTGCGAGTGTGTGTGAGTGTGTGCGAGTGTGCGCGTGTGAGTGAATGTTTGTGTGAGTCTGTGCGAGTGTGTGCTTGCGAGTGTTTGCTAGTGTGCACGAGTGTGTGAGTGTGTGCGAGTGTGCGCGAGTGTGTGCGTGTGAGTAAGTGAGTGTGTTTGTGAGTGTGTGCGAGTGTTTGCGAGTTTGTGTGTGAATGTGTGCGACTGTGTGTGCGAGTGTGTGCCCGTGTGTGCGAGTGTGTATGAGTGTATGTGCGAGTGTGTATGAGTGTATGTGCGAGTGTGTGTACGAGTGTGCATGAGTGTGTGCGTGTGAGTGTGTGCGAGTGTGTGCGTGCGAGTGTGTATGAGTGAGTGTGAGTGTGTGCGAGTTTGTGTGCGAGTGAGTGTGTGCGAATGTGTGCGAGTGTGTGTGAGTGTGTGTGCGAGTGTGTGCGTGCGAGTGTGTGCGTGCGAGTGTGTGTGAGTGTGTGCAAGTGTGAGTGAGTGTGTGCGAGTGTGTGCGAGTGTGTGCAAATGTGCCCGAGTGTGCGCGAGTGTGCACGAGTGAGTGTGTGCGAGTGTGTGCAAGTGTGTATGAGTGAGTGTGTGTGAGTTTGTGCGTGTGTGCGAGTTTGTGTGCGAGTGACTGTGTGCGAATGTGTGCGAGTGTGTCTGTGCGAGTGTATGTGTGAGAGTGTGCGTGCGAGTGTGTGCGAGTGTATGTGAGTGTGTGTGAGTGTGTGTGCAAGTGTGTGTGCGAGAGTGTGCGAGTGTGTGCAAATGTGCCCGAGTGTGCACGAGTGAGTGGGTGCGAGTATGCGCGAGTGTGTGTGAGTGTGTGCATGTGAGTGTGTGCGAGCGTGTGTGCGAGTGTGTGTGCATGTGTGTGTGTGTGCGAGTGTGTGCGAGTGTGTATGAGTGTGTGTGCAAGTTTGTGCAAGTGTGTGTGAGTGTGTGCGAGTGTGTGTGTGCATGTGTGTGCGAGTGTGTGCAAGTGTGTGTGAGTGTGTGTGCGAGTGTGTGTGCAAGTGTGTTCAATTGTGTGCGAGTGTGTGTGTGAGTGAGTGTGTACGAGTGTGTGCGAGTGTGTGCGAGTGTGTGTGAGTGTGTGCGAGTGTGTGTGTGAGTGTGTGTGAGTGTGTGCGATTGTGTGTGTGAGTGTGTAGGACTGTATGTGCGAGTGTGTATGAGTGTGTGTGTGTGTGCAAGTGTGTGCGAGTGTGTGTGCGTGTGTGCAAGTGTGTGCGAGTGCGTGCGAGTGTGTGTGTGAGTGTGTGGGTGTGTGTGTGAGTGAGTTTGAGTGAGTGTGTGCGAGTGTGTGCGAGTGTGTGTGTGCGATGGTGTATGAGTGAGTGTGTGCGAGTGTGTGCGAGTGTGTGTGAAAGTGCATGCGAGTGTGTGTGTGAGTGTGTGCGAGTGAGTGCGAGTGTGTGCAAATGTGTGCGAGCATGTGCGAGTGTGTGCGAGTGTGTGTGAGTGTGTGTGAGTGTGCGCGTTTGAGTGAATGTTTGTGTGAGTCTGTGCGAGTGTGTGCTTGCGAGTGTTTGCTAGTGTGCACGAGTGTGTGAGTGTGTGCGAGTGTGCGCGAGTGTGTGCGTGTGAGTAAGTGAGTGTGTTTGTGAGTGTGTGCGAGTGTTTGCGAGTTTGTGTGTGAATGTGTGCGACTGTGTGTGCGAGTGTGTGCCCGTGTGTGTGAGTGTGTATGAGTGTTTGTGCGAGTGTGTATGAGTGTATGTGCGAGTGTGTGTACGAGTGTGCATGAGTGTGTGCGTGTGAGTGTGTGCGAGTGTGTGCGTGCGAGTGTGTATGAGTGAGTGTGAGTGTGTGCGAGTTTGTGTGCGAGTGAGTGTGTGCGAATGTGTGCGAGTGTGTGTGAGTGTGTGTGCGAGTGTGTGCGTGCGAGTGTGTGCGTGCGAGTGTGTGTGAGTGTGTGCAAGTGTGAGTGAGTGTGTGCGAGTGTGTGCGAGTGTGTGCAAATGTGCCCGAGTGTGCTCGAGTGTGCACGAGTGAGTGTGTGCGAGTGTGTGCAAGTGTGTATGAGTGAGTGTGTGTGAGTTTGTGCGTGTGTGCGAGTTTGTGTGCGAGTGACTGTGTGCGAATGTGTGCGAGTGTGTGCGAGTGTGTCTGTGCGAGTGTATGTGTGAGAGTGTGCGTGCGAGTGTGTGCGAGTGTATGTGAGTGTGTGTGAGTGTGTGTGCAAGTGTGTGTGCGAGAGTGTGCGAGTGTGTGCAAATGTGCCCGAGTGTGCACGAGTGAGTGGGTGCGAGTATGCGCGAGTGTGTGTGAGTGTGTGCATGTGAGTGTGTGCGAGCGTGTGTGCGAGTGTGTGTGCATGTGTGTGTGTGTGTGCGAGTGTGTGCGAGTGTGTATGAGTGTGTGTGCAAGTTTGTGCAAGTGTGTGTGAGTGTGTGCGAGTGTGTGTGTGCATGTGTGTGCGAGTGTGTGCAAGTGTGTGTGAGTGTGTGTGCGAGTGTGTGTGCAAGTGTGTTCAATTGTGTGCGAGTGTGTGTGTGAGTGAGTGTGTACGAGTGTGTGCGAGTGTGTGCGAGTGTGTGTGAGTGTGTGCGAGTGTGTGTGTGAGTGTGTGTGAGTGTGTGCGATTGTGTGTGTGAGTGTGTGCGGGTGTGTGCGAGTGTGTGTATGCGAGTGTGTGCGATTGTGTATGAGTTTTTGTGAGTTTGTGCGAGTGTGTGCGTGTGTGTGCGAGTGCGTGCGAGTATGCGCAAATGTGTGCGAGAGTGTGCGAGTGTGGGCGTGCGAGCGTGTGCTAGTGTGCGCGAGTGTGTGAGTGTGTGCGAGTGTGCGTGAGTAAGTGTGTGTGTAAGTGCGTGCGAGTGTTTCCGAGTTTGTGTGTGAGTGTGTAGGTGTAGTGCCGGCGTCCCTGCCCTCTGCTAGGCAGGGACGCTGCTCCTCTCACCGCTCTGCTCCGTGCCCGGCATCCTCCCCCCGCTCTGCTGTCAGCGCGCGCTCCGTCCCGGTGTCCTCCTCCTGCTCTGCTCTCAGCGCGCGCTCCTTCCCAGCCCCTGTGCTTAGGGCGCGCGCGCGCTCCCCTCCTCTTAAAGGGGCCGCGCGCGCCGCCCTAAAGAGTCCCCGGCCAATGGCCGGAGGACTTCATCATATATAAGGCACCTCCTCCAAAATGGAGGTGCCCGAGCAATGTTGTTTGCACCTGTGTCTCACCTGTGCTTCAGCCCTCAGGTCCCGTTGCCAGTTACCTGCCAGTTACCTGCCAGTTACCTGCCTGATTCCTGCCTGATTCCTGCCAGTTACCTGCCTGATTCCTGCCAGAATACTTGTTACCTGTCTGCCAGTCTGAGGTCCGACGGTCTGCCTTACTACTCCTGTCAGTCTGTCTATGGACCAGCTTGCCCGCTCACCTGGGAGCGCTTCTCCGTTACCTGCCTGCTTGCCAGCCCGGAGGCTCCGTTGTCATGTGCTGTGACCACCAGCTATCTCAGAGACTCTTGCCCGCTCACCTGGGAGCGCATCTCCGTTACCTGCCTGCTTGCCAGCCCGGAGGCTCCGTTGTCACGTGCTGTGACCACCAGCTATTCCTGAGACTCTTGCCCGCTCACCTGGGAGCGCTTCTCCGTTACCTGCCTGCCTGCCAGCCCGGAGGCTCCGCCGTCACGTGCCGTGACCTCCAGCTATTCCAGAGACTCTCGCTTGCTCACCTGGGAGCACTCATCTACCATCTGCCTGCTAGCCTACCCGGAGGCTCTGCCATCACAGGTCGTACCTACCCCTTACCCAGAGACTGCCCTGATCACTTGCCGTATCTCCCTGTCCGTTCATCCAGAGACTGCCACCCGCTCCCTTACAAGGGCCGCCCCCTTGTATAGTAGCTCAGAGGTTCCGCCTCCCGGACCCGTTACAGTTTGCTCGGGCCATGGAACCCGGTGGCACCCAAGCTCCCTCGCTCACGGACCTGTGTCATGAACTGTCCCGTCAAAGGTCCCAACAGGAGTCCATCCTAGGTCACCTGCGGAATGTCAATACTCGCCTGGACACTCTGACTGCACCACCTGCAACCACTGCCAGTACCATGACTCGCAACCCGGCAGCTCCGCTACCCACTAATACCATGGTAACCTATCCCGGTCCCCGGCTGTCTGCACCTCCTCGCTTCGGAGGCGACTCCGCCCAGGCTCGGGGCTTCATAAATCAGTGCACCCTGCACTTTGAACTTTTGTCCCATCAGTTTAATTCCGACCGGGCCAAAATTGCCTTTATCATGTCCCATCTCACCGGGGAGGCCCTGGCCTGGCTAAATCCTCTATGGGAGAGAGGAGACCCCCTGGTGTCCAACTTGCCTGCTTTTCTCTCGGCTTTCCGGAAAGTCTTCGACGAACCCGGACGGAAGACCTCATCCGCATCCTCTCTGCTACGCCTCCGTCAGGAGGGTCTCACCGTGGGCCAATATGCCATACGGTTCCGCACCCTTGCCTCGGAGCTGGCCTGGGATAACGACGCTCTGGTATCCGTCTTCTGGGAGGGTCTGTCCGGTCGTTTTAAAGATGAACTTGCTGGTCGGGACATTCCTACCTCTCTCGATGATCTAATAACCCTTGCCACCCGGATTGACCTACGGTTCCAGGAGCATGCCAAAGAGGTCACCCGTGAGAGAAGGATTCCACGTTTAGCTCCTACTTTCCAGAAACCCGTCATTCCCTCCGTCTCTCCCCAGGTACACTCTCCTGAGCCTATGCAGGTCGACCAGACCAAGATGGTCAAAACCCGTCAGGACTCACGCCGTGCCGAGGGGAGCTGCTTCTACTGTGGCAGTAAGGAGCACCGGATCCGTGCCTGCCCGGAGAGGTCGGGAAACGCCTGTGTCTAGGTTCGCTCAGAGAGGTCCACCTAGACAAGAATAAATCCTCTCCATCCCTGCTGTTGTCTGTTTCGATCATCTACGGGGAGAACCGTTATTTCGAACTAGCCCAACTTGACTCTGGAGCAGCCGGGAACCTTATTTCACAGTCCCTGGTTGAGAAATACCGCATCCCCACCAAACCTCTGGCTGTACCCTTGTCTGTCGCTGCCGTGGATGGGGGCCTCTTACCTCGCCCCATTCAACTCATCACCGAACCCATTACCCTGCAGGTGGGAATGCTGCATTCTGAAAGTATCTCCTTTCATGTTCTACCTGGACTCTCTCACGCCCTCTTGCTAGGTCTGCCCTGGCTCCAGAGACATGCACCAGTGCTAGACTGGCAAACCGGAGAGGTCCTTCGCTGGGGACAAGACTGTCATAAAACCTGCCTGGTTCCCGTCCATCCCGTCCGTCCCTCTCCTACCCCAGCTAATCTACCTGGACTTCCGATTCCTTATTGGTCTTATGCAGATGTCTTTAATAAAAAGGAGGCAGAGACATTACCACCACATAGACCATACGACTGTCCCATCGATCTGCTACCCGGTACTACTCCTCCCCGTGGGCGTATCTATCCTTTATCCGCTGCTGAGACCCGGTCAATGTCCGAATATATTGAGGAGAATCTGGCCAGAGGATTCATCCGGAAATCTACCTCCCCGGCGGGAGCAGGCTTCTTTTTCGTCAAAAAGAAGGACGGCTCTCTCCGTCCCTGTATAGACTATAGAGGCCTAAACCTGATCACGGTGAAGAATAAGTACCCCCTTCCGCTCATTCCAGAATTATTTGATCGGCTGAGGGGGGCTAGGATCTTCACCAAACTGGACCTTCGTGGGGCGTACAACCTGGTTCGTATTCGTCAGGGGGATGAATGGAAGACGGCATTCAACACCCGGGACGGCCACTATGAATACCTGGTAATGCCCTTTGGTCTCTGTAACGCTCCTGCCGTCTTTCAAGAGTTGGTCAATGACATCTTCCGGGACCTTCTCTACTCCTGCGTAGTGGTGTACCTGGACGACATCTTGGTCTTCTCTCCGGATCTCCAGACTCACCGGAGGGACGTTCGTCAGGTCCTGCTCAGGCTAAGGCAGAACCATCTCTACGCTAAATTTGAGAAGTGCCTCTTTGAGCAGACCTCGCTTCCGTTTCTGGGCTACATTATCTCTCAGACCGGCCTACAAATGGATCCTGAGAAACTGTCTGCCATCGAGAAATGGCCCCGACCGGAGGGGTTGAAGGCCATTCAGCGATTCCTGGGCTTCGCCAACTACTACCGCCTCTTCATACCACACTTCTCTTCCCGGACGGCCCCAATTTCTGCGCTCACCCGTAAAGCTACTAATCCCAAAGAGTGGCCACCCGAAGCAGAGGAGGCCTTTCTTTCCCTTAAACAGGCCTTCTCTTCCGCCCCGGTGCTGCATCGCCCAGATGGCAACAAGCAGTTCTTCCTGGAAGTTGACGCCTCCTCCTCTGGAGCCGGAGCGGTACTTACTCAAAAATCATCTTCCGGGAGGATGGTAACCTGTGGCTTCTTCTCAAAACTCTTCTCCTCCTCTGAGCGCAACTATTCCATAGGAGACCGAGAGTTATTGGCCATCAAACTGGAATTGGAGGAGTGGCGTTACCTGCTCGAGGGGGCTCTTCACCCGGTAATAATTTACACTGACCACAAGAACTTGGCTTACCTCCAGCATGCCCAGAGACTTAACCCGCGCCAAGCCCGGTGGTCCTTGTTTTTTGCTCGTTTTGATTTTGTCCTTCATTTTCGCCCGGCTGACAAAAACGTCAAGGCGGACGCCTTGTCTCGATCCTTTCTGGTGTCTGATCTCGAGGAGGATCCGAAACACATCATCGATCCCGCCAGAGTAATGCAGGTGGCTCCCGTGAGTCTAAATCGTCTTCCTCCTGGTAAGACGTTCGTACCAGTACCTGATCGGGAGAAGATCCTACACTGGGGTCATTCGTCTAAACTAGCTGGCCACGCCGGTCAGAAAAAGACCCTCCAGCTTATTACCCGGCACTACTGGTGGCCTAACCTGCACAAGGATGTAATAGACTTTGTTTCTGCCTGTGTGTCCTGCGCCCGCAACAAAGTTCCGAGACACCTGCCGGCCGGCCGCCTCCTACCTTTGCCAGTACCTGCTGCCCCCTGGCAGCATATAGCGATGGACTTCATAACGGATCTGCCCGTCTCTGCCGGTTGTACGGTCATTTGGGTGGTCGCTGACCGCTTTTCCAAGATGGCTCACTTCATTCCACTGCCAGGTCTTCCGTCTGCACCCGAGCTGGCTAAAGACTTTATCCGCCACATCTTCCCTCTTCATGGCCTGCCCCTCCACATTGTGTCGGATCGAGGAGTACAGTTCACTTCCCGTTTCTGGAGAGCCACTTGTAAATTGCTGGACGTCACCCTGGACTTCTCCTCCGCTTACCACCCACAGTCTAATGGTCAAGTGGAGCGGATCAATCAGAACCTGACCAGTTACCTCCGGCACTTCGTTAATGCCCACCATTCTGACTGGGTGGATCTCCTGCCATGGGCCGAATTCTCGTACAACAATCACGAGAGCGAGTCTTCCTCCAAATCCCCGTTTTTTGTAGTCTACGGTCAGCATCCTCGGATCCCGTTTCCCGTCTCCACCTCGGTGGACAATCCGGCTGCGGAATCTCTTGTTAACAAATTTTCCTCCATATGGGAGAGTACCCGGTCCGCACTCCTTCTGTCATCCGAGCGTATGAAAAGACACGCTGACAAAAAACGTCTGGACCCTCCTCAATTCCGTCCTGGGGATAAAGTCTGGCTCTCATCCAAATATGTCCGGCTCAAGATCCCTTCCTATAAGTTAGGGCCTCGGTTCATCGGCCCACTGGAGGTCATCAGTCAGATCAACCCGGTGGCCTATAAATTGAAACTCCCGGCCAACTTACGGATCCCTAACTCCTTCCATGTGTCTCTCCTCAAACCTGTGGTGCTTAACTCTTTTTCCAAGTCTACAGGTACGCCTCCTGCTCCGGTTTCTGCTGAGGACGAGTTTGAGGTAGAGAACATTCTTGCCACCAAAAGGGTAAGAGGAAAGACCTTTTTTCTGGTAGATTGGAAGGGGTTTGGTCCTGAGGAGAGAACGTGGGAGCCCCGGGAGAACATCCATGCCCCTCTCATCCTAGCTAAATTTCTGTCTGGCCTAAAAAAGGGGGGCCTAAAGGGGGATGTACTGTAGTGCCGGCGTCCCTGCCCTCTGCTAGGCAGGGACGCTGCTCCTCTCACCGCTCTGCTCCGTGCCCGGCATCCTCCCCCCGCTCTGCTGTCAGCGCGCGCTCCGTCCCGGCGTCCTCCTCCTGCTCTGCTCTCAGCGCGCGCTCCTTCCCGGCCCCTGTGCTTAGGGCGCGCGCGCGCGCGCTCCCCTCCTCTTAAAGGGGCCGCGCGCGCCGCCCTAAAGAGTCCCGGCCAATGGCCGGAGGACTTCATCATATATAAGGCACCTCCTCCAAAATGGAGGTGCCCGAGCAATGTTGTTTGCACCTGTGTCTCACCTGTGCTTCAGCCCTCAGGTCCCGTTGCCAGTTACCTGCCAGTTACCTGCCAGTTACCTGCCTGATTCCTGCCAGTTACCTGCCTGATTCCTGCCAGAATACTTGTTACCTGTCTGCCAGTCTGAGGTCCGACGGTCTGCCTTACTACTCCTGTCAGTCTGTCTAAGGACCAGCCTGCCCGCTCACCTGGGAGCGCATATCAGCTACCTGCCTGCTTGCCTGAGGTCCGACGGTCTGCCTTACAACTCCGGTTAGTCTGTCTATGGACCAGCTTGCCCGCTCACCTGGGAGCGCTTCTCCGTTACCTGCCTGCTTGCCAGCCCGGAGGCTCCGTTGTCACGTGCTGTGACCACCAGCTATCTCAGAGACACTTGCCCGCTCACCTGGGAGCGCATCTCCGTTACCTGCCTGCTTGCCAGCCCGGAGGCTCCGTTGTCACGTGCTGTGACCACCAGCTATTCCTGAGACTCTTGCCCGCTCACCTGGGAGCGCTTCTCCATTACCTGCCTGCCTGCCAGCCCGGAGGCTCCGCCGTCACGTGCCGTGACCTCCAGCTATTCCAGAGACTCTCGCTTGCTCACCTGGGAGCACTCATCTACCATCTGCCTGCTAGCCTACCCGGAGGCTCTGCCATCACAGGTCGTACCTACCCCTTACCCAGAGACTGCCCTGATCACTTGCCGTATCTCCCTGTCCGTTCATCCAGAGACTGCCACCCGCTCCCTTACAAGGGCCGCCCCCTTGTATAGTAGCTCAGAGGTTCCGCCTCCCGGACCCGTTAAAGTAGGACTGTGTGTGCAAGTGTGTGCGAGTGTGTGTGCGAGTGTGTGAGTACGAGTGTGTTCGAGTGTGTGCAATTGTGTGCGAGTGTGTTTGCGAGTGCGTATGAGTGAGTGTGTGCGAGTGTGTGTTTGCGAGTGTGTGTGCGAGTGTGTGCGAGTCTGTATGAGTGTATGTGCGAGTGTGTGCGCGAGTGTGTTTTAGAGTGTGTGCAATTGTGTGCGTGTGAGTGTGTGCATGAGTGTGTGCGTGCGAGTGTGCTCGAGTGAGTGGGTGCGTGTAAGTGTGTGCGTGCGAGTGTGTGCGAATGTGTGCGAGTGTGTGCGAGTGTGTGCATGCGAGTGTGTGCGATCGTGCGCCAGTGAGTGTGTGCGACTGTGTGCGAGTGTGTATGAGTGAGTGTGTGTGAGTGTGTGCGAGTTTGTGTGCGAGTGAGTGTGTGCAAATGTGTGTGAGTGTGTGCGAGTGTGTGTTAGTGTGTGTGCGAGTGCGTGCGAGTGTGTGCGTTCGAGTTTGTGCAAGTGTGAGTGAGTGTGTGCGAGTGTGTGTGCGAGTGTGTGTGCGAGAGTGTGCGAGGGTGTGCGAGTGTGTGCAAATGTGCCCGAGTGTGCACGAGTGAGTGGGTGCGAGTGTGTCTGAGTGTGTGCGTGTGAGTGTGTGCGAGCGTGTGCGAGCATGTGTGAGTGTGTGTGCGAGTGTGTGTGCGAGTGTGTGTGCGCAAGTGTGTGTGAGTGTGTGCGAGTGTGTGTGTGAGTGTGTGTGAGTGAGTCTGTGAGTGTGTGTGAGTGTGTGTGAGTGTGTGTACGAGTGTGTGTGTGCGATTGTGTATAAGTGTGTGCGAGTGTGTGTGTGAGTGTGTGTGAGTGTGTGTGCGAGTGTGTGTGTGCGAGTGTGCTCGATTGTGTGTGAGTGTGTGTGAGTGTGAGTGTGTGTGCGCGTGTGTGTGTGCGAGTGTGCTCGATTGTGTGTGAGTGTGTGTGAGTGTGAGTGATTGTGTACGAGTGTGTGCGAGTGTGTGCGTGTGTGTGTGTGCGTGTGTGTGCGAGTGTGTACGAGTGTGTATGAGTGTGTGTTCGTGTGTGCAAGTGTGTGCGAGTGTGTGTGCAAGAGTGTGCGAGTGTGTGCGAGTGTGTGCAAATGTGCCCGAGTGTGCGCGAGTGTGCACGAGTGAGTGGGTGCGAGTGTGTGCGAGTGTGTATGAGCGAGTGTGTGTGAGTGTGTGCGTGTGTGTGAGTGAGTGTGTGCGAATGTGTGCGAGTGTGTTTGTGAGTGTGTGTGCGAGTGCGTGCGTGCGATTGTGTGCGAGTGTGTGTGCGAGTGTGTGCAAATGTGCCAGAGTGTGCTCGAGTGTGCACGAGTGAGTGTGTGCGAGTGTGTGTGAGTGTGTGCCGGTGTGTGCGTGCGAGTGAGTGCGAGTGTGTGCTTGCAAGTGTTTGCTAGTGTGCACGAGTGTGTGAGTGTGTGCGAGTGTGCACGAGTGTGTGCGTGTGAGTAAGTGAGTGTGTTTGTGAGTGTGTGCGAGTGTTTGCGAGTTTGTGTGTTAATGTGTGCGACTGTGTGCGAGTGTGTGCCCGTGTGTGCGAGTGTGTATGAGTGTATGTGCGAGTTTGTATGAGTGTATGTGCGATTGTGTGTACGAGTGTGCATGAGTGTGTGCGTGTGAGTGTGTGCGAGTGTGTGCGTGCGAGTGTGTATGAGTGAGTGTGAGTGTGTGCGTGTGTGCGAGTTTCTGTGTGATTGAGTGTGTGCGAATGTGTGCGAGTGTGTGTGAGTGTGTGTGCGTGTGTGTGCGTGCGAGTGTGTGCGTGCGAGTGTGTGTGAGTGTGTGCAAGTGTGAGTGAGTGTGTGCGAGTGTGTGCGAGTGTGTGCAAATGTGCCCGACTGTGCGCGAGTGTGCACGAGTGAGTGTGTGCGAGTGTGTATGAGTGAGTGTGTGTGAGTGTATGCGTGTGTGCGAGTTTGTGTGTGAGTGACTGTTTGCGAATGTGTGCGAGTGTGTGCGAGTGTGTCTGTGCGAGTGTATGTGCGAGAGTGTGCGTGCAAGTGTGTGCGAGTGTATGTGAGTGTGTGTGAGTGTGTGTGCGAGTGTGTGTGCGAGAGTGTGCGAGTGAGTGCAAATGTGCGTGAGTGTGCACGAGTGAGTGGGTGCGAGTATGCGCGAGTGTGTGTGAGTGTGTGCATGTGAGTGTGTGCGAGCGTGTGTGCGAGTGTGTGTGCATGTGTGTGTGTGTGCGAGTGTGTGCGAGTGTGTATGAGTGTGTGTGCAAGTTTGTGCAAGTGTGTGTGAGTGTGTGCGAGTGTGTGTGTGCAAGTGTGTGCGAGTGTGTGTGAGTGTGTGTGCAAGTGTGTGTGCAAGTGTGTTCAAATGTGTGCGAGTGTGTGTGTGAGTGTGAGTGAGTGTGTATGAGTGTGTGCGAGTGTGTGCGAGTGTGTGTGAGTGTGTGCGAGTGTGTGTGTGAGTGTGTGTGAGTGTGTGCGACTGTATGTGCGAGTGTGTAGGACTGTATGTGCGAGTGTGTTTGAGTGTGTGTGTGTGTGCAAGTGTGTACGAGTGTGTGTGAGTGTGTGCAAGTGTGTGCGAGTGAGTGTGTGCGAGTGTGTGTGCGAGTGTGTGCGTGCGAGTGTGTGCGGGTGTGTGCGTGTGAGTGAGCGCGAGTGTGTGCAAATGTGTGTGCAATGTGTGCAAATGTGTGTGAGCGTGTGCGAGTGTGTGCGAGTGTGTGTGAGTGTGTGCGAGTATGCGCGTGTGAGTGAGTGTGTGTGTGAGTCTGTGCGAGTGTGTGCTTGCGAGTGTTTGCTAGTGTGCGCGAGTGTGTGAGTGTGTGCGAGTGTTTGCGAGTGTGTGAGTGTGTGCGTGTGAGTAAGTGAGTGTGTTTGTGAGTGTGTGCGAGTGTTTGCGAGTTTGTGTGTGAATGTGTGCGACTGTGTGAGCGAGTGTGTGCCCGTGTGTGCGAGTGTGTATGAGTGTATGTGCCAGTGTGTATGAGTGTATGTGCGAGTGTGTCTACAAGTGTGCATGAGTGTGTGCGTGTGAGTGTGTGCGAGTGTGTGCGTGCGAGTGTGTATGAGTGAGTGTGAGTGTGTGCATGTGTGCGAGTGAGTGTGTGTGAATGTGTGCGAGTGTGTGTGAGTGTGTGTGCGAGTGTGTGCATGCGAGTGTGTGCGTGCGAGTATGTGCAAGTGTGAGTGAGTGTGTGCGAGTGTGTGCGAGTGTGTGCAAATGTGCCCGAGTGTGCGCGAGTGTGCAAGAGTGAGTGTGTGCGAGTGTGTGCGAGTGTGTATGAGTGAGTGTGTGTGAGTGTGCGCGTGTGTGCGAATTTGTGTGCGAGTGACTGTGTGCGAATGTGTGCGAGTGTGTGCGAGTGTGTCTGTGCGAGTGTATGTGCGAGAGTGTGCGTGCGAGTGTGTGCGAGTGTATGTGAGTGTGAGTGAGTGTGTACGAGTGTGTGCGAGTGTGTGCGAGTGTGTGTGAGTGTGTGCGAGTGTGTGTGTGAGTGTGTGTGACTGTGTGCGATTGTGTGTGTGAGTGTGTAGGACTGTATGTGCGAGTGTGTATGACTGTGTGTGTGTGTGCAAGTGTGTGCGAGTGTGTGTGAGTGTGTGCAAGTGTGTGCGAGTGAGTGTGTGCGAGTGTGTGTGCGAGTGTGTGCGTGCGAGTGTGTGCGGGTGTGTGCGTGTGAGTGAGTGCGAGTGAGTGCAAATGTGTGTGAGTGTGTGCGAGTGTGTGCGAGTGTGTGTGAGTGTGTGCGAGTATGCGCGTGTGAGTGAGTGTGTGTGTGAGTCTGTGCGAGTGTGTGCTTGCGAGTGTTTGCTAGTGTGCGCGAGTGTGTGAGTGTGTGCGAGTGTGCGCGAGTGTGTGCGTGTGAGTAAGTGAGTGTGTGTGTGAGTGTGTGCGAGTGCTTGCGAGTGTGTGTGTGTGAGTGTGTGCGACTGTGTGTGCGAGTGTGTGCGCGTGTGTGTGAGTGTGTATGAGTGTATGTGCGAGTGTGTGTGCGAGTGTGTGTTCGAGTGTGTGTGTTCGAATGTGTGTGCAAGTGTGTGCGAGTGTGTGTGCGAGTGCGTACAAGTGTGTGCGAGTGTGCATGAGTGTGTGCGTGTCAGTGTGTGCGAGTGTGTGCGTGCGAGTGTGCTCGAGTGTGCACGAGTGAGTGTGTGCGAGTGTGTGTGAGTGTGTGCCGGTGTGTGCGTGCGAGTGAGTGCGAGTGTGTGCTTGCAAGTGTTTGCTAGTGTGCACGAGTGTGTGAGTGTGTGCGAGTGTGCACGAGTGTGTGCGTGTGAGTAAGTGAGTGTGTTTGTGAGTGTGTGCGAGTGTTTGCGAGTTTGTGTGTTAATGTGTGTGACTGTGTGCGAGTGTGTGCCCGTGTGTGCGAGTGTGTATGAGTGTATGTGCGAGTTTGTATGAGTGTATGTGCGATTGTGTGTACGAGTGTGCATGAGTGTGTGCGTGTGAGTGTGTGCGAGTGTGTGCGTGCGAGTGTGTATGAGTGAGTGTGAGTGTGTGCGTGTGTGCGAGTTTCTGTGTGATTGAGTGTGTGCGAATGTGTGCGAGTGTGTGTGAGTGTGTGTGCGTGTGTGTGCGTGCGAGTGTGTGCGTGCGAGTGTGTGTGAGTGTGTGCAAGTGTGAGTGAGTGTGTGCGAGTGTGTGCGAGTGTGTGCAAATGTGCCCGACTGTGCGCGAGTGTGCACGAGTGAGTGTGTGCGAGTGTGTATGAGTGAGTGTGTGTGAGTGTGTGCGTGTGTGCGAGTTTGTGTGTGAGTGACTGTGTGCGGATGTGTGCGAGTGTGTGCGAGTGTGTCTGTGCGAGTGTATGTGCGAGAGTGTGCGTGCAAGTGTGTGCGAGTGTATGTGAGTGTGTGTGAGTGTGTGTGCGAGTGTGTGTGCGAGAGTGTGCGAGTGAGTGCAAATGTGCGTGAGTGTGCACGAGTGAGTGGGTGTGAGTATGCGCGAGTGTGTGTGAGTGTGTGCATGTGAGTGTGTGCGAGCGTGTGTGCGAGTGTGTGTGCATGTGTGTGTGTGTGCGAGTGTGTGCGAGTGTGTATGAGTGTGTGTGCAAGTTTGTGCAAGTGTGTGTGAGTGTGTGCGAGTGTGTGTGTGCAAGTGTGTGCGAGTGTGTGTGAGTGTGTGTGCAAGTGTGTGTGCAAGTGTGTTCAAATGTGTGCGAGTGTGTGTGTGAGTGTGAGTGAGTGTGTACGAGTGTGTGCGAGTGTGTGCGAGTGTGTGTGAGTGTGTGCGAGTGTGTGTGTGAGTGTGTGTGAGTGTGTGCGACTGTATGTGCGAGTGTGTAGGACTGTATGTGCGAGTGTGTTTGAGTGTGTGTGTGTGTGCAAGTGTGTACGAGTGTGTGTGAGTGTGTGCAAGTGTGTGCGAGTGAGTGTGTGCGAGTGTGTGTGCGAGTGTGTGCGTGCGAGTGTGTGCGGGTGTGTGCGTGTGAGTGAGCGCGAGTGTGTGCAAATGTGTGTGCAATGTGTGAAAATGTGTGTGAGCGTGTGCGAGTGTGTGCGAGTGTGTGTGAGTGTGTGCGAGTATGCGCGTGTGAGTGAGTGTGTGTGTGAGTCTGTGCGAGTGTGTGCTTGTGAGTGTTTGCTAGTGTGCGCGAGTGTGTGAGTGTGTGCGAGTGTTTGCGAGTGTGTGAGTGTGTGCGTGTGAGTAAGTGAGTGTGTTTGTGAGTGTGTGCGAGTGTTTGCGAGTTTGTGTGTGAATGTGTGCGACTGTGTGAGCGAGTGTGTGCCCGTGTGTGCGAGTGTGTATGAGTGTATGTGCCAGTGTGTATGAGTGTATGTGCGAGTGTGTCTACGAGTGTGCATGAGTGTGTGCGTGTGAGTGTGTGCGAGTGTGTGCGTGCGAGTGTGTATGAGTGAGTGTGAGTGTGTGCATGTGTGCGAGTGAGTGTGTGTGAATGTGTGCGAGTGTGTGTGAGTGTGTGTGCGAGTGTGTGCATGCGAGTGTGTGCGTGCGAGTGTGTGCAAGTGTGAGTGAGTGTGTGCGAGTGTGTGCGAGTGTGTGCAAATGTGCCCGAGTGTGCGCGAGTGTGCAAGAGTGAGTGGGTGCGAGTGTGTGCGAGTGTGTATGAGCGAGTGTGTGTGAGTGTGTGCGTGTGTGTGAGTGAGTGTGTGCGAATGTGTGCGAGTGTGTTTGTGAGTGTGTGTGCGAGTGCGTGCGTGCGATTGTGTGCGAGTGTGTGTGCGAGTGTGTGCAAATGTGCCAGAGTGTGCTCGAGTGTGCACGAGTGAGTGTGTGCGAGTGTGTGTGAGTGTGTGCCGGTGTGTGCGTGCGAGTGAGTGCGAGTGTGTGCTTGCAAGTGTTTGCTAGTGTGCACGAGTGTGTGAGTGTGTGCGAGTGTGCACGAGTGTGTGCGTGTGAGTAAGTGAGTGTGTTTGTGAGTGTGTGCGAGTGTTTGCGAGTTTGTGTGTTAATGTGTGTGACTGTGTGCGAGTGTGTGCCCGTGTGTGCGAGTGTGTATGAGTGTATGTGCGAGTTTGTATGAGTGTATGTGCGATTGTGTGTACGAGTGTGCATGAGTGTGTGCGTGTGAGTGTGTGCGAGTGTGTGCGTGCGAGTGTGTATGAGTGAGTGTGAGTGTGTGCGTGTGTGCGAGTTTCTGTGTGATTGAGTGTGTGCGAATGTGTGCGAGTGTGTGTGAGTGTGTGTGCGTGTGTGTGCGTGCGAGTGTGTGCGTGCGAGTGTGTGTGAGTGTGTGCAAGTGTGAGTGAGTGTGTGCGAGTGTGTGCGAGTGTGTGCAAATGTGCCCGACTGTGCGCGAGTGTGCACGAGTGAGTGTGTGCGAGTGTGTATGAGTGAGTGTGTGTGAGTTTGTGCGTGTGTGCGAGTTTGTGTGTGAGTGACTGTGTGCGGATGTGTGCGAGTGTGTGCGAGTGTGTCTGTGCGAGTGTATGTGCGAGAGTGTGCGTGCAAGTGTGTGCGAGTGTATGTGAGTGTGTGTGAGTGTGTGTGCGAGTGTGTGTGCGATAGTGTGCGAGTGAGTGCAAATGTGCGTGAGTGTGCACGAGTGAGTGGGTGCGAGTATGCGCGAGTGTGTGTGAGTGTGTGCATGTGAGTGTGTGTGCGAGTGTGTGCGAGTGTGTATGAGTGTGTGTGCAAGTTTGTGCAAGTGTGTGTGAGTGTGTGCGAGTGTGTGTGTGCAAGTGTGTGCGAGTGTGTGTGCATGTGTGTGTGTGTGCGAGTGTGTGCGAGTGTGTATGAGTGTGTGTGCAAGTTTGTGCAAGTGTGTGTGAGTGTGTGCGAGTGTGTGTGTGCAAGTGTGTGCGAGTGTGTGTGAGTGTGTGTGCAAGTGTGTGTGCAAGTGTGTTCAAATGTGTGCGAGTGTGTGTGTGAGTGTGAGTGAGTGTGTACGAGTGTGTGCGAGTGTGTGCGAGTGTGTGTGAGTGTGTGCGAGTGTGTGTGTGAGTGTGTGTGAGTGTGTGCGACTGTATGTGCGAGTGTGTAGGACTGTATGTGCGAGTGTGTTTGAGTGTGTGTGTGTGTGCAAGTGTGTACGAGTGTGTGTGAGTGTGTGCAAGTGTGTGCGAGTGAGTGTGTGCGAGTGTGTGTGCGAGTGTGTGCGTGCGAGTGTGTGCGGGTGTGTGCGTGTGAGTGAGCGCGAGTGTGTGCAAATGTGTGTGCAATGTGTGCAAATGTGTGTGAGCGTGTGCGAGTGTGTGCGAGTGTGTGTGAGTGTGTGCGAGTATGCGCGTGTGAGTGAGTGTGTGTGTGAGTCTGTGCGAGTGTGTGCTTGTGAGTGTTTGCTAGTGTGCGCGAGTGTGTGAGTGTGTGCGAGTGTTTGCGAGTGTGTGAGTGTGTGCGTGTGAGTAAGTGAGTGTGTTTGTGAGTGTGTGCGAGTGTTTGCGAGTTTGTGTGTGAATGTGTGCGACTGTGTGAGCGAGTGTGTGCCCGTGTGTGCGAGTGTGTATGAGTGTATGTGCCAGTGTGTATGAGTGTATGTGCGAGTGTGTCTACGAGTGTGCATGAGTGTGTGCGTGTGAGTGTGTGCGAGTGTGTGCGTGCGAGTGTGTATGAGTGAGTGTGAGTGTGTGCATGTGTGCGAGTGAGTGTGTGTGAATGTGTGCGAGTGTGTGTGAGTGTGTGTGCGAGTGTGTGCATGCGAGTGTGTGCGTGCGAGTGTGTGCAAGTGTGAGTGAGTGTGTGCGAGTGTGTGCGAGTGTGTGCAAATGTGCCCGAGTGTGCGCGAGTGTGCAAGAGTGAGTGTGTGCGAGTGTGTGCGAGTGTGTATGAGTGAGTGTGTGTGAGTGTGCGCGTGTGTGCGAATTTGTGTGCGAGTGACTGTGTGCGAATGTGTGCGAGTGTGTGCGAGTGTGTCTGTGCGAGTGTATGTGTGAGAGTGT
Organism: Phyllobates terribilis; assembly: GCF_046119375.1. Taxonomy (NCBI): domain Eukaryota; kingdom Metazoa; phylum Chordata; class Amphibia; order Anura; family Dendrobatidae; genus Phyllobates; species Phyllobates terribilis. The sequence goes on from NW_027362792.1 coordinate 9,592,935, forward strand.
GCGTGCGAGTGTGTGCGAGTGTATGTGAGTGTGAGTGAGTGTGTACGAGTGTGTGCGAGTGTGTGCGAGTGTGTGTGAGTGTGTGCGAGTGTGTGTGTGAGTGTGTGTGACTGTGTGCGATTGTGTGTGTGAGTGTGTAGGACTGTATGTGCGAGTGTGTATGACTGTGTGTGTGTGTGCAAGTGTGTGCGAGTGTGTGTGAGTGTGTGCAAGTGTGTGCGAGTGAGTGTGTGCGAGTGTGTGTGCGAGTGTGTGCGTGCGAGTGTGTGCGGGTGTGTGCGTGTGAGTGAGTGCGAGTGAGTGCAAATGTGTGTGAGTGTGTGCGAGTGTGTGCGAGTGTGTGTGAGTGTGTGCGAGTATGCGCGTGTGAGTGAGTGTGTGTGTGAGTCTGTGCGAGTGTGTGCTTGCGAGTGTTTGCTAGTGTGCGCGAGTGTGTGAGTGTGTGCGAGTGTGCGCGAGTGTGTGCGTGTGAGTAAGTGAGTGTGTGTGTGAGTGTGTGCGAGTGCTTGCGAGTGTGTGTGTGTGAGTGTGTGCGACTGTGTGTGCGAGTGTGTGCGCGTGTGTGTGAGTGTGTATGAGTGTATGTGCGAGTGTGTGTGAGAGTGTGTGTGTTTGAATGTGTGTGCAAGTGTGTGCGAGTGTGTGTGCGAGTGCGTACAAGTGTGTGCGAGTGTGCATGAGTGTGTGCGTGTCAGTGTGTGCGAGTGTGTGCGTGCGAGTGTGTGCGAGTGTGCTCGAGTGAGTGAGTGCGAGTGTGTGCGAGTGTGTATGAGTGAGTGTGTGTGCGTGTGTGTAAGTTTGTGTGCGTGTGAGTGTGTGCGAGTGTGTGTGAGTGTGTGTGCGAGTGCGTGCGTGCAAGTGTGTGTGAGTGTGTGTGATTGTGTGTGTGAGTGTGTAGGACTGATTGTGCGAGTGTGTATGAGTGTGTGTGTGAGTGTGTGCAAGTGTGTGCGAGTCTGTGCGAGTGTGTGTGAGTGAGTGTGTGTGTGAGTCTGTGCGAGTGTGTGCTTGCGAGTGTTTGCTAGTGTGCGTGAGTGTGTGAGTGTGTGCGAGTGTGCGTGTGAGTAAGTGAGTGTGTGTGTGAGTGTGTGCGAGTGCTTGCAAGTGTGTGTGTGAGTGTGTGCGACTGTGTGTGCGAGTGTGTGCGTGTGTGTGCGAGTGTGTATGAGTGTATGTGCGAGTGTGTGTGCGAGTGTGTGCGAGTGTGTGTTCGAGTGTGTGTGTCCGAGTGTGTGCAAGTGTGTGCGAGTGTGTGTGCGAGTGGGTACAAGTGTGTGCGAGTGTGCATGAGTGTGTGCGTGTGAATGTGTGAGAGTGTGTGCGTGCGAGTGTGTGCGAGTGTGCTTGAGTGAGTGGGTGCGAGTGTGTACGAGTGTGTATGAGTGAGTGTGTGCCTGTGTGCGAGTTTGTGTGCGAGTGAGTGTGTGCGAATGTGTGCGAGTGTGTGTGAGTGTGTGTGCGAGTGCGTGCGTGCGATTGTGTGCGTGCGAGTGTGTGCAAGTGTGATTGAGTGTGTGCGAGTGTGTGTGCGAGTGTGTGTGCGAGAGTGTGCGAGTGTGTGCGAGTGTGTGCAAATGTGCCCGAGTGTGCACGAGTGAGTGTGTGTGAGTGTGTGCGTGTGTGTGAGTTTGTGTGCGAGTGAGTGTGTGCGAATGTGTGCGAGTGTGTGCGAGTGTGTCTGTGCGAGTGTGCGTGCGAGTGTGTACGTGCGAGTGTGTGCGTGCGAGTGTGTGCGTGCGAGTGTGTGCGAGTGTGTGTGAGTGTGTGCGAGTGTGTGTGCGAGCGTGTGTGCGAGAGTGTGCGAGTGTGTGCATATGTGCCCGAGTGTGCATGAGTGAGTGTGTGCGAGTGTGTGCGAGTGTGTGTGAGTGTGTGCATGTGAGTGTGTGCGAGCGTGTGCGAGTGTGTGTGAGTGTGTGTGCGAGTGTGTGTGCGAGAGTGTGCGAGTGTGTGCGAGTGTGTGCAAATGTGCCCGAGTGTGCGCGAGTGTGCACGAGTGTGTGGGTGCGAGTGTGTGCGAGTGTGTTTGAGTGTGTGCATGTGAGTGTGTGCGAACGTGTGCGAGTGTGTGTGCGAGTGTGTGCGTGCGAGTGTGTGTGTTCGAGTGTGTGCGCGCGAGTGTGTGCGAGTGTGTGCCAGTGTGTGCGAGTGTGTGTGTGTGAGTGTGTGCAAATGTGTGTGAGTGTGTGCGAGAGTGTGCGAGTGTGTGCGAGTGTGTGTGTGCGAGTGTGTGTGCAATTGTGAATGAGTGTGTGCGAGTGTGTGTGAGTTTGTGCAAGTGTGTGCGTGTGTTCATGCGAGTGCGTGCGAGTGAGTGCGGGTGTGTGCGAGTGTGTGTATGCGAGTGTGTGTGCGATTGTGTATGAGTGTGTGTGAGTTTGTGCGAGTGTGTGCGTGTGTGTGCGAGTGCGTGCGAGTACGCGCAAATGTGTGCGAGAGTGTGCGAGTGTGGGCGTGCGAGTGTGTGCTAGTGTGCGCGAGTGAGTGCGAGTGTGCCTGTGTAAGTGCGTGCGAGTGTTTCCGAGTGTGTGTGTGAGTGTGTAGGACTGTGTGTGCAAGTGTGTGCGAGTGTGTGTGCGAGTGTGTCTACGAGTGTGCATGAGTGTGTGCGTGTGAGTGTGTGCGAGTGTGTGCGTGCGAGTGTGTATGAGTGACTGTGAGTGTGTGCGTGTGTGCGAGTTTGTGTGCGAGTGAGTGTGTGTGAATGTGTGCGAGTGTGTGCGAGTGTGTGCGAGTGTGTATGAGTGTATGTGCGAGTGTGTGTTTTAGAGTGTGTGCAATTGTGTGCGTGTGAGTGTGTGCATGAGTGTGTGGGTGCGAGTGTGCTCGAGTGAGTGGCTGCGTGTAAGTGTGTGCGTGCGAGTGTGTGCAAATGTGTGCGAGTGTGTGCGAGTGTGTGCATGCGAGTGTGTGCGAGTGTGCTCGAGTGAGTGTGTGCGACTGTGTGTGAGTGTGTATGAGTGAGTGTGTGTGAGTGTGTGCATGTGTGCGAGTTTGTGTGCAAGTGAGTGTGTGCGAATGTGTGTGAGTGTGTGCGAGTGTGTCTTGGTGTGTGTGAGAGTGTGTGCGAGTGTGTGCGTTCGAGTGTGTGCAAGTGTGAGTGAGTGTGTGCGAGTGTGTGTGCGAGAGTGTGTGCGAGAGTGTGCGAGGGTGTGCGAGTGTGTGCAAATGTGCCCGAATGTGCACGAGTGAGTGGGTGCGAGTGTGTGTGAGTGTGTGCGTGTGAGTGTGTGCGAGCGTGTGCGAGCATGTGTGAGTGTGTGTGCGAGTGTGTGTGCACGAGTGTGTGCAAGTGTGTGTGCGTGTGTGCGAGTGTGTGTGAGTGTGTGTGAGTGAGTCTGTGAGTGTGTGCGAGTGTGTGTACGAGTGTGTGTGTGCGATTGTGTATAAGTGTGTGCGAGTGTGTGTGTGAGTGTGTGTGAGTGTGTGTGCGAGTGTGTGTGTGCGAGTGTGCTCGATTGTGTGTGAGTGTGTGTGAGTGTGAGTGAGTGTGTACGAGTGTGTGCGAGTGTGTGTGAGTGTGTGCGAGTGTGTGTGTGTGTGTGTGCGAGTGTGTACGAGTGTGTATGAGTGTGTGTGCGTGTGTGCAAGTGTGTGCGAGTGCGTGCGAGTGTGTGTGCGAGAGTGTGCGAGAGTGTGCGAGTGTGTGCGAGTGTGTGCAAATGTGCCCGAGTGTGCGCGAGTGTGCACGAGTGTGTGCGTGCGAGTGTGTGTGTTCGAGTGTGTGCGCGCGAGTGTGTGCGAGTGTGTGCCAGTGTGTGCGAGTGTGTGTGTGTGAGTGTGTGCAAATGTGTGTGAGTGTGTGCGAGAGTGTGCGAGTGTGTGCGAGTGTGTGTGTGCGAGTGTGTGTGAGTGTGTATGAGTGAGTGTGTGTGAGTGTGTGCATGTGTGCGAGTTTGTGTGCAAGTGAGTGTGTGCGAATGTGTGTGAGTGTGTGCGAGTGTGTCTTGGTGTGTGTGAGAGTGTGTGCGAGTGTGTGCGTTCGAGTGTGTGCAAGTGTGAGTGAGTGTGTGCGAGTGTGTGTGCGAGAGTGTGTGCGAGAGTGTGCGAGGGTGTGCGAGTGTGTGCAAATGTGCCCGAATGTGCACGAGTGAGTGGGTGCGAGTGTGTGTGAGTGTGTGCGTGTGAGTGTGTGCGAGCGTGTGCGAGCATGTGTGAGTGTGTGTGCGAGTGTGTGTGCACGAGTGTGTGCAAGTGTGTGTGCGTGTGTGCGAGTGTGTGTGAGTGTGTGTGAGTGAGTCTGTGAGTGTGTGCGAGTGTGTGTACGAGTGTGTGTGTGCGATTGTGTATAAGTGTGTGCGAGTGTGTGTGTGAGTGTGTGTGAGTGTGTGTGCGAGTGTGTGTGTGCGAGTGTGCTCGATTGTGTGTGAGTGTGTGTGAGTGTGAGTGAGTGTGTGCGAGTGTGTGCGAGTGTGTGCAAATGTGCCCGAGTGTGCGCGAGTGTGCAAGAGTGAGTGTGTGCGAGTGTGTGCGAGTGTGTATGAGTGAGTGTGTGTGAGTGTGCGCGTGTGTGCGAATTTGTGTGCGAGTGACTGTGTGTGAATGTGTGCGAGTGTGTGCGAGTGTGTCTGTGCGAGTGTATGTGCGAGAGTGTGCGTGCGAGTGTGTGCGAGTGTATGTGAGTGTGAGTGAGTGTGTACGAGTGTGTGCGAGTGTGTGCGAGTGTGTGTTTTAGAGTGTGTGCAATTGTGTGCGTGTGAGTGTGTGCATGAGTGTGTGGGTGCGAGTGTGCTCGAGTGAGTGGCTGCGTGTAAGTGTGTGCGTGCGAGTGTGTGCAAATGTGTGCGAGTGTGTGCGAGTGTGTGCATGCGAGTGTGTGCGAGTGTGCTCGAGTGAGTGTGTGCGACTGTGTGTGAGTGTGTATGAGTGAGTGTGTGTGAGTGTGTGCATGTGTGCGAGTTTGTGTGCAAGTGAGTGTGTGCGAATGTGTGTGAGTGTGTGCGAGTGTGTCTTGGTGTGTGTGAGAGTGTGTGCGAGTGTGTGCGTTCGAGTGTGTGCAAGTGTGAGTGAGTGTGTGCGAGTGTGTGTGCGAGAGTGTGTGCGAGAGTGTGCGAGGGTGTGCGAGTGTGTGCAAATGTGCCCGAATGTGCACGAGTGAGTGGGTGCGAGTGTGTGTGAGTGTGTGCGTGTGAGTGTGTGCGAGCGTGTGCGAGCATGTGTGAGTGTGTGTGCGAGTGTGTGTGCACGAGTGTGTGCAAGTGTGTGTGCGTGTGTGCGAGTGTGTGTGAGTGTGTGTGAGTGAGTCTGTGAGTGTGTGCGAGTGTGTGTACGAGTGTGTGTGTGCGATTGTGTATAAGTGTGTGCGAGTGTGTGTGTGAGTGTGTGTGAGTGTGTGTGCGAGTGTGTGTGTGCGAGTGTGCTCGATTGTGTGTGAGTGTGTGTGAGTGTGAGTGAGTGTGTGCGAGTGTGTGCGAGTGTGTGCATATGTGCCCGAGTGTGCGCGAGTGTGCAAGAGTGAGTGTGTGCGAGTGTGTGCGAGTGTGTATGAGTGAGTGTGTGTGAGTGTGCGCGTGTGTGCGAATTTGTGTGCGAGTGACTGTGTGTGAATGTGTGCGAGTGTGTGCGAGTGTGTCTGTGCGAGTGTATGTGCGAGAGTGTGCGTGCGAGTGTGTGCGAGTGTATGTGAGTGTGAGTGAGTGTGTACGAGTGTGTGCGAGTGTGTGCGAGTGTGTGTGAGTGTGTGCGAGTGTGTGTGTGAGTGTGTGTGACTGTGTGCGATTGTGTGTGTGAGTGTGTAGGACTGTATGTGCGAGTGTGTATGACTGTGTGTGTGTGTGCAAGTGTGTGCGAGTGTGTGTGAGTGTGTGCAAGTGTGTGCGAGTGAGTGTGTGCGAGTGTGTGTGCGAGTGTGTGCGTGCGAGTGTGTGCGGGTGTGTGCGTGTGAGTGAGTGCGAGTGAGTGCAAATGTGTGTGAGTGTGTGCGAGTGTGTGCGAGTGTGTGTGAGTGTGTGCGAGTATGCGCGTGTGAGTGAGTGTGTGTGTGAGTCTGTGCGAGTGTGTGCTTGCGAGTGTTTGCTAGTGTGCGCAAGTGTGTGAGTGTGTGCGAGTGTGCGCGAGTGTGTGCGTGTGAGTAAGTGAGTGTGTGTGTGAGTGTGTGCGAGTGCTTGCGAGTGTGTGTGTGAATGTGTGCGACTGTGTGTGCGAGTGTGTGCCCGTGTGTGTGAGTGTGTGTGAGTGTGTGTGCGAGTGCGTGCGTGCGAGTGTGTGTGAGTGTGTGTGATTGTGTGTGTGAGTGTGTAGGACTGTTTGTGCGAGTGTGTATGAGTGTGTGTGTGAGTGTGTGCAAGTGTGTGCGAGTCTGTGCGAGTGTGTGCAAGTGTGTGTGAGTGAGTGTGTGCGAGTGTGTGTGCGTGCGAGTGTGTGCGGGTGTGTGCGTGTGAGTGAGTTCGAGTGTGTGCAAATGTGTGTGAGCGTGTGCGAGTGTGTGTGAGTGTGTGCGAGTGTGCGCGTGTGAGTGAGTGTGTGTGAGTCTGTGCGAGTGTGTGCTTGCGAGTGTTTGCTAGTGTGCATGAGTGTGTGAGTGTGTGCGAGTGTGCGCGAGTGTGCGTGTGAGTAAGTGAGTGTGTGTGTGAGTGTGTGCGAGTGCTTGCAAGTGAGTGTGTGCGACTGTGTGTGCGAGTGTGTGCGTGTGTGTGCGAGTGTGTATGAGTGTATGTGCGAGTGTGTGTGCGAGTGTGTGCGAGTGTGTGTTCGAGTGTGTGTGTCCGAGTGTGTGCAAGTGTGTGCGAGTGTGTGTGCGAGTGGGTACAAGTGTGTGCGAGTGTGCATGAGTGTGTGCGTGTGAGTGTGTGAGAGTGTGTGCGTGCGAGTGTGTGCGAGTGTGCTTGAGTGAGTGGGTGCGAGTGTGTGCGAGTGTGTATGAGTGAGTGTGTGCCTGTGTGCGAGTTTGTGTGCGAGTGAGTGTGTGCGAATGTGTGCGAGTGTGTGTGAGTGTGTGTGCGAGTGCGTGCGTGCGATTGTGTGCGTGCGAGTGTGTGCAAGTGTGATTGAGTGTGTGCGAGTGTGTGTGCGAGTGTGTGTGCGAGAGTGTGCGAGTGTGTGCGAGTGTGTGCAAATGTGCCCGAGTGTGCGCGAGTGTGCACGAGTGAGTGTGTGTGAGTGTGTGCGTGTGTGTGAGTTTGTGTGCGAGTGAGTGTGTGCGAATGTGTGCGAGTGTGTGCGAGTGTGTCTGTGCGAGTGTGCGTGCGAGTGTGTACGTGCGAGTGTGTGCGTGCGAGTGTGTGCGTGCGAGTGTGTGCGAGTGTGTGTGAGTGTGTGCGAGTGTGTGTGCGAGCGTGTGTGCGAGAGTGTGCGAGTGTGTGCATATGTGCCCGAGTGTGCATGAGTGAGTGTGTGCGAGTGTGTGCGAGTGTGTGTGAGTGTGTGCATGTGAGTGTGTGCGAGCGTGTGCGAGTGTGTGTGAGTGTGTGTGCGAGTGTGTGTGCGAGAGTGTGCGAGTGTGTGCGAGTGTGTGCAAATGTGCCCGAGTGTGCGCGAGTGTGCACGAGTGTGTGGGTGCGAGTGTGTGCGAGTGTGTTTGAGTGTGTGCATGTGAGTGTGTGCGAACGTGTGCGAGTGTGTGTGCGAGTGTGTGCGTGCGAGTGTGTGTGTTCGAGTGTGTGCGCGCGAGTGTGTGCGAGTGTGTGCTAGTGTGTGCGAGTGTGTGTGTGCGAGTGTGTGCAAATGTGTGCAAGTGTGTGCGAGAGTGTGCGAGTGTGTGCGAGTGTGTGTGTGCGAGTGTGTGTGCAATTGTGAATGAGTGTGTGCGAGTGTGTGTGAGTTTGTGCAAGTGTGTGCGTGTGTTCATGCGAGTGCGTGCGAGTGAGTGCGGGTGTGTGCATGCGAGTGTGTGTGCGATTGTGTATGAGTGTGTGTGAGTTTGTGCGAGTGTGTGCGTGTGTGTGCGAGTGCGTGCGAGTACGCGCAAATGTGTGCAAGAGTGTGCGAGTGTGGGCGTGCGAGTGTGTGCTAGTGTGCGCGAGTGTGTGCGAGTGTGCCTGTGTAAGTGCGTGCGAGTGTTTCCGAGTGTGTGTGTGAGTGTGTAGGACTGTGTGTGCAAGTGTGTGCGAGTGTGTGTGCGAGTGTGTCTACGAGTGTGCATGAGTGTGTGCGTGTGAGTGTGTGCGAGTGTGTGCGTGCGAGTGTGTATGAGTGACTGTGAGTGTGTGCGTGTGTGCGAGTTTGTGTGCGAGTGAGTGTGTGTGAATGTGTGCGAGTGTGTGCGAGTGTGTGCGAGTGTGTAGAGTGTGTGCAAGTGTGTGGGTGCGAGTGTGCTCGAGTGAGTGGCTGCGTGTAAGTGTGTGCGTGCGAGTGTGTGCAAATGTGTGCGAGTGTGTGCGAGTGTGTGCATGCGAGTGTGTGCGAGTGTGCTCGAGTGAGTGTGTGCGACTGTGTGTGAGTGTGTATGAGTGAGTGTGTGTGAGTGTGTGCATGTGTGCGAGTTTGTGTGCAAGTGAGTGTGTGCGAATGTGTGTGAGGTGTGAGTGTGTGCGAGTGTGTCTTGGTGTGTGTGAGAGTGTGTGCGAGTGTGTGCGTTCGAGTGTGTGCAAGTGTGAGTGAGTGTGTGCGAGTGTGTGTGCGAGAGTGTGTGCGAGAGTGTGCGAGGGTGTGCGAGTGTGTGCAAATGTGCCCGAATGTGCACGAGTGAGTGGGTGCGAGTGTGTGTGAGTGTGTGCGTGTGAGTGTGTGCGAGCGTGTGCGAGCATGTGTGAGTGTGTGTGCGAGTGTGTGTGCACGAGTGTGTGCAAGTGTGTGTGCGTGTGTGCGAGTGTGTGTGAGTGTGTGTGAGTGAGTCTGTGAGTGTGTGCGAGTGTGTGTACGAGTGTGTGTGTGCGATTGTGTATAAGTGTGTGCGAGTGTGTGTGTGAGTGTGTGTGAGTGTGTGTGCGAGTGTGTGTGTGCGAGTGTGCTCGATTGTGTGTGAGTGTGTGTGAGTGTGAGTGAGTGTGTACGAGTGTGTGCGAGTGTGTGTGAGTGTGTGCGAGTGTGTGTGTGTGTGTGTGCGAGTGTGTACGAGTGTGTATGAGTGTGTGTGCGTGTGTGCAAGTGTGTGCGAGTGCGTGCGAGTGTGTGTGCGAGAGTGTGCGAGTGTGTGCGAGTGTGTGCAAATGTGTGCAAATGTGCCCGAGTGTGCGCGAGTGTGCACGAGTGAGTGGGTGCGAGTGTTTGCGAGTGTTTATGAGCGAGTGTGTGTGAGTGTGTGCGTGTGTGCGAGTTTGTGTGCGAGTGAGTGTGTGCGAATGTTTGCGAGTGTGTTTGTGAGTGTGTGTGCGAGTGTGTGCGTGCGAGTGTGTGCGAGTGTGTGCGAGTGTGTGTGCGAGTGTGTGCAAATGTGCCCGAGTGTGCACGAGTGTGCACGAGTGAGTGTTTGCGAGTGTGTGCAAGTGTGTGTGAGTGTGTCCGAGTGTGTGTGTGCGAGTGTGTGCGAGTGTCTGTATGAGTGTGTGTGTTCGATTGTGTATAAGTGTGTGCGAGTGTGTGTGTGAGTGTGTGTGAGTGTGTGTGCAAGTGTGTGTGTGAGTGTGAGTGAGTGCGTACGAGTGTGTGCGAGTGTGTGCGAGTGAGTGTGTGTGAGTGTGTGTGCGAGTGTGTGTGCGAGTGTGTGCGAGTGTGTGCGATTGTGTGTGAGAGTGTGTAGGACTGTACGTACGAGTGTGTGCGAGTGTGTATGAGTGTGTGTGTGAGTGTGTGCAAGTGTGTGCGAGTGAGTGTGTGTGAGTGTGTGTGCGAGTGTGTGCATGCGAGTGTGTGCATGCGAGTGTGTGCGTGCGAGTGTGTGCGTGCGAGTGTGTGCGACTGTGTGCGAGTGTGTGCGAGTGTTTGAGTGCGAGTGTGTGCGAATGTGTGCGAGTGTGTGCGAGTGTGCACGAGTGTGTGCGTGTAAGTGTGTGCGTGCGAGTGTGTGCGAGTGTGCTCGAGTGAATGGGTGCAAGTGTGTGCGAGTGAGTGTGTGTGAGTGTGTGCGAGTGTGTGCGATTGTGTGTGAGAGTGTGTAGGACTGTATGTGCGAGTGTGTGCGAGTGTGTATGAGTGTGTGTGTGAGTGTGTGCAAGTGTGTGCGAGTGAGTGTGTGTGAGTGTGTGTGCGAGTGTGTGCATGCGAGTGTGTGCATGCGAGTGTGTGCGTGCGAGTGTGTGCGTGCGAGTGTGTGCGACTGTGTGCGAGTGTGTGCGAGTGTTTGAGTGCGAGTGTGTGCGAATGTGTGCGAGTGTGTGCGAGTGTGCACGAGTGTGTGCGTGTAAGTGTGTGCGTGCGAGTGTGTGCGAGTGTGCTCGAGTGAATGGGTGCAAGTGTGTGCGAGTGAGTGTGTGTGAGTGTGTGCGAGTGAGTGTGTGTGAGTGTGTATGAGTGAGTGTGTGTGAGTGTGTGCGTGTGTGCGAGTTTGTGTGCGAGTGTATGCGTGTGAGTGTGTGCGAGTGTGTGTGAGTGTGTGCGAGTGTGTGAGTGTGTGTGCGAATGTGTGTGCGAGTGAGTGTGTGCGAGTGTGTATGAGTGTATGTGCGAGTGTGTGCAAGTGTGTGAGAGTGTGTGTGAGTGTGTGTGTGCGAGTGTGTTCAAATGTGTGCGAGTGAGTGTGTGCGAGAGTGTGCAAGTGTGTGCGAGTGTGTGTGCAATTGTGTATGAGTGTGTGCGAGTGTGTGTGCGTTTGTGCGAGTGTGTGCGTGTGTGTGTGCGAGTGCGTGTGAGTGAGTGCAAGTGTGTGCAAATGTGTGCACGAGTGTGCGAGTGTGGGCGTGCGAGTGTGTGCTAGTGTATGCGAGTGTGCGTGAGTAAGTGTGTGTGTGAGTGTGTGCGAGTGTTGCCGAGTGTGTGTGTGAGTGTGTAGGACTGTGTGAGCGAGTGTGTGCGAGTGTGTGTGCGAGTGTGTGTGTACGAGTGTGTGCGAGTGTGTGCGATTGTGTGTGAGAGTGTGTAGGACTGTATGTGCGAGTGTGTGCGAGTGTGTATGAGTGTGTGTGTGAGTGTGTGCAAGTGTGTGCGAGTGAGTGTGTGTGAGTGTGTGTGCGAGTGTGTGAGTGCGAGTGTGTGAAGGCGAGTGTGTGCGTGCGAGTGTGTGTGAGTGTGTGCGAGTGAGTGTGTGTGAGTGTGTGTGCGAGTGTGTGTGCGAGTGTGTGCGAGTGTGTGCGAGTGTGTGTGAGAGTGTGTAGGACTGTATGTGCGAGTGTGTGCGAGTGTGTATGAGTGTGTGTGTGAGTGTGTGCAAGTGTGTGCGAGTGAGTGTGTGTGAGTGTGTGTGCGAGTGTGTGCATGCGAGTGTGTGCATGCGAGTGTGTGCGTGCGAGTGTGTGCGAGTGTGTGCGAGTGTGTGCGAGTGTGTGCGAGTGTTTGAGTGCGAGTGTGTGCGAATGTGTGCGAGTGTGTGCGTGCGAGTGTGCACGAGTGTGCACGAGTGTGTGCGTGTAAGTGTGCGTGCGAGTGTGCTCGAGTGAATGGGTGCGAGTGTGTGCGAGTGAGTGTGTGTGAGTGTGTGCGAGTGAGTGTGTGTGAGTGTGTATGAGTGAGTGTGTGTGAGAGTGTGCGTGTGTGCGAGTTTGTGTGCGAGTGTATGCGAGTGAGTGCGTGCGAGTGTGTGCGAGTGTGTGTAAGTGTGTGCGAGTGTGTGCGAGTGTGTGCGAGTGTTTGAGTGTGTGTGCGAATGTGTGTGCAAGTGAGTGTGTGCGAGTGTGTATGAGTGTATGTGCGAGTGTGTGCGATTGTGTGTGCGAGTGTGTGCTATTGTGTGTGTGAGTGTGTAGGACTGTATGTGCGAGTGTGTGCGAGTCTGTTCGAGTGTGTGTGTGTTCGAGTGTGTGTTTGCGAGTGTGTGTGTGCGAGTGTGTGTGCGATTATGTATGAGTGCGAGTGAGTGTGTGAGTGTGTGCAAGTGTGTTCGAGTGTGTGTGCGAGTGTGTATGAGTGTGTGTGTGTGCGAGTGTGTGCGAGTGTGTGCATGAGTGAGTGGGTGCGAGTGTGTGCGAGTGTGTGTGTGCGATTGTGTATGAGTGAGTGTGTGCGAGTGTGTGTTAAAGTGTGTGCGAGTGTGTGTGAGTGTGCACGGGTGTGTGCGTGCGAGTGAGTGCGAGTGTGTGCAAATGTGTGCGAGCGTGTGCGAGTGTGTGCGAGTGTGTGTGAGTGTGCACGAGTGTGTGTGTGAGTGAGTGTGTGTGAGTCTGTGCGAGTGTGTGCTTGCGAGTGTGTGCTAGTGTGCCCGAGTGTGTGAGTGTGTGCGAGGGTGCTCGAGTGTGTGCGTGTGAGTAAGTGAGTGTGTGTGCGAGTGTGTGTGTGAGTGTGTAAGACTGAGTGTGCGAGTGTGTGCATGTGTGTGCGAGTGTATATGAGTGTATGTGCGAGTGTGTGTGCCAGTGTGTGCGAGTGTGTGTGCGAGTGTGTGTGCGAGTGTGTTTGAGTGTGTGCAAGTGTGTGCGAGTGCGTATGAGTGTGCGAGTGTGTGTGCGTGTGTGTGCGAGTGTGTGTGATTGTGTGCGAGTGTGAGTGAACTTGTAGGACTGTATGTGCGAGTGTTTGCGAGTGTGTGCGAGTGTGTTCGAGTGTGTGAGTGTGTGTGAGTGTGTGCGAGTGTGTGTGCGAGTGTGTGCGAGTGTGTGTGCGAGAGTGTGCGAGTGTGTGCGAGTGTGTGCAAATGTGCCCGAGTGTTTGCAAGTGTGCACGAGTGAGTGGGTGTGAGTGTGTGCGAGCGTGTGTGAGTGTGTGTGAGTGTGTGTGCGAGTGTGTGTGCGTGTGAATGTGTGCGAGTGTGTGCAAGTGTGTGTGATTGTGTGCGAGTGTGTGTGTGCGAGTGTGTGTGTGCGAGTGTGTTCGAGTGTGTGCGAGTGTGTGTACGAGTGTGTGTGCGATTGTGTATAAGTGTGTGCGAGTGTGTGTGTGAGTGTGTGTGTGAGTTTGCTCGATTGTGTGTGAGTGTGTGTGAGTGTGTACGAGTGTGTGCGATTGTGTGCGAGTGTGTGTGTGAGTGTGTGCGAGTGTGTGTGAATGTGTGCGATTGTGTGTAGGGCTGTATGTGGGAGTGTGTGCGAGTATGTATGAGTGTGTGTGCGAGTGTGTGCAAGTGTGTGCGAGTGTGTGCGAGTGTGTGTGCGTGCGAGTGTGTGCGACTGTGTGTGTGAGTGTGTGCAAGTGTGTACGAGTGTGTGTGCGAGTGTGTGCCAGAGTGTGCATACGAGTGTGTGCAAGTGAGTGCGAGTGTGTGCGAGCGAGTGTATGCGAGTGTGTGCGAGTCTGTGTGTGTGAGTGTGTGCAAGTGTGTGCGAGCGAGTGAGTGCGAGTGTGTGCCAGTGTGTGCGTACGAGTGTGTGCAATTGAGTGTGAGTGTGTGCGTGTGAGTGTGTGCGAGTGTGTGCGAGTGTGTGCGAGTGTGTGCGAGTCTGTGCGAGTCTGTGTGTGTGAGTGTGTGCACGTGTGTGCGAGCGAGTGATTGCGAGTGTGTGCCAGTGTGTGCGTACGAGTGTGTGCAAGTGAGTGCGAGTGTGTGCGAATGTGTGCGAGTGTGTGTGTGAGTGTGTGCGAGTGTGTGTGAGTGTGTGGGTGCGAGTGTGTGCGAGTGTGTGCGTGCGTGTTTGTGCGAGTTTGTGTGCGAGCGTGTACGAGTGTGTGTGCGTGTGTGTGCAAGTGTGTGCGAGTGCGTGCGGGTGTGTGTGCGAGTGTGTGCGAGTGTGTGTGCGAGTGTGTTTGAGTGTGTGCAAGTGTGTGCAAGTGTGTGTGCGAGTGCGTACGTGTGTGTGATTGTGTGCGAGTGTGAGTGAGCTTGTAGGACTGTGTGTGCGAGTGTTTGCGAGTGTGTGCGAGTGTGTTCGAGTGTGTGCGAGTGTGTGTGCGAGTGTGTGCGAGTGTGTGTGCGAGAGTGTGCGAGTGTGTGCAAATGTGCCCGAGTGTGCGCGAGTGTGCACGAGTGAATGGGTGTGAGTGTGTGCGAGTGTGTGCTAGTGTGTGCGTGTGAGTGTGTGCGAGCGTGTGCGAGTGTGTGTGCGAGTGTGTGTGCGTGTGAATGTGTGCGTGTGAATGTGTGCGAGTGTGTGCAAGTGTGTGTGAGTGTGTGCGAGTGTGTGGTTGCGAGTGTGTGCGAATGTGTGCGTGCGTGTTTGTGCGAGTGTGTATGAGTGTGTATGAGTGTGTATGAGTTTGTGTGTGTGTGTGTGCAAGTGTGTGCGAGTGCGTGCGGGTGTGTGTGCGAGTGTGTGCGAGTGTGTGCGAGTGTGTGTGTGCGATTGTGTATGAGTGAGTGTGTGCGAGTGTGTGTCAAAGTGTGTGCGAGTGTGTGTGTGCGATTGTGCATGAGTGAGTGTGTGCGAGTGTGTGTGACAGTGTGTGCGAGTGTGTGTGAGTGTGCACGGGTGTGTGCGTGCGGGTGCGTGCTAGTGAGTGCGAGTGTGTGCAAATGTGTGCGAGCGTGTGCGAGTGTGTGCGAGTGTGTGTGATTGTGCACGAGTGTGTGTGTGTGAGTGAGTGTGTGTGAGTCTGTGCGAGTGTGTGCTTGCGAGTATGTGCTAGTGTGTGCGAGTGTGTGAGTGTGTGCGAGGGTACGCGAGTGTGTGCGTGTGAGTAAGTGAGTGTGTGTGAGTGTGTGCGAGTGTGTGTGTGAGTTTGTACGACTGTGTGTGCGACTGTGTGCGCGTGTGTGCGAGTGTATATGAGTGTATGTGCGAGTTTGTGTGCGAGTGTGTGCAAGTGTGTGTGCGAGTGTGTGTATGAGTGTGTTTGAGTGTGTTTGAGTGTGTGCGAGTGTGTGTGCGAGTGCATACGCGTGTGTGCGAGTGTGTGTGTGTGTGTGTGTGTGCGAGTGTTTGTGATTGTGTGCCAGTGTGAGTGAGCTTGTAGGACTGTATGTGCGAGTGTTTGCGAGTTTGTGCGAGTGTGTGTCAGTGTGTGCGAGTGTGTGTGCGAGTGTGTGCGAGTGTGTGTGCGAGAGTGTGCGAGTGTGTGCGAGTGTGCACGAGTGAGTGGGTGTGAGTGTGTGCGAGTGTGTGTGCAAGTGTGTGCGTGTGAGTGTGTGCGATCGTGTGTGAGTGTGTGTGAGTGTGTGTGCGAGTGTGTGTGCGTGTGAATGTGTGCGAGTGTGTGCAAGTGTGTGTGTGCGAGTGTGTGCGAGTGTGTGTAGGAGTGTGTGTTCGTGTGTGCGATTGTGTTTGTGAGTGTGTAGGACTGTATGTGCAAGTGTGTTCGTGTGTGCTCGTGTGTTTGAGTGTGTGTGAGTGTGTGCAAGTGTGTGCAAGTGTGTTTGTGCGAGTGTGTGTGTGAGTGTGTGCAAGTGTGTTTGAGTGTGTGTGCGAGTGTGTATGAGTGTGTGTGTGTGCAATTGTGTGCACGTGTGTGTGAGTGTGTGTGAGTGTGTGCATGAGTGAGTGTGTGCGAGTGTGTGTGAGTGTGTGTGTGTGCGAGTGTGTGCATGCGAGTGTGTGCGAGTGTGTGTGTGAGTGTGTGCGAGTGTGTGTGTGCGATTGTGTATTAGTGAATGTGTGCGAGTGTGTGTGAGTGTGTGCATGTGAGTGAGTGAGTGTGTGTGTGAGTGTGTGCGAGTGAGTGTGAGTGAGTGTGTGCGAGTGTGTGCGAGTGTGTGTGTGGGATTGTGCATAATTGTGTGTGAGTGTGAGTGTGTAGGACTGTGTGTGCGAGTGTGTGTGCGAGTGTGTGCGAGTGTGTGTAGGAGTGTGTGTGAGTGTGTGCGATTGTGTGTGTGAGTGTGTAGGACTGTATGTGCGAGTGTGTGCGACTGTGTTCGAGTGTGTGTGTGCGAGTGTGTGAGCATGGGTGAGTGGGTGCAAGTGTGTGCGTGTGAGTGTGTGTGTGCGAGTGTGTGTGATTGTGTATGAGTGAGTGTGTGCGAGTGTGTGCGATTGTGTGTGAGTGTGTGCAAGTGTGTTTGAGCGAGTGTGTATGAGTGTGTGTGCGAGTGTGTGCAAGTGTGTTTGTGCGAGTGTGTATGAGTGTGTGTGTGCGAGTGTGTGCAAGTGTGTGTGATTGTGTGTGAGTGTGTGTATGAGTGAGTGTGTGCGAGTGTGTGCGAGTGTGTGTGCAAGTGTGTGCGCGAGTGTGTGTGTGCGAGTGTGTGTGAGTGTGTGCGTGCGAGTGTGTGCGTGCGAGTGTGTGCGCGCGAGTGTGTGCGAGTGTGTGAGTGTGTGTGCGAATGTGTGTGCGAGTGTGTATGAGTGTATGTGCGAGTGTGTGCCAGTGTGTGCGAGTGTGTGTGTGCGAGTGTGTGCAAGTGTGTGCGAGTGAGTGTGTGCGAGTGTGTGCGAGAGTGTGCGAGTGTGTGTGTCCGAGTGTGTGTGTGCGAGTGTGTGTGTGCGAGTGTGTGTGCATTTGTGTATGAGTGTGTGCGAGTGTGTGTGAGTTTGTGCAAGTGTGTGCGTGTGTGCATGCGAGTGCGTGCGAGTGTGTGCGAGTGTGTGTATTTGAGTGTGTGTGCGATTGTGTATGAGTGTGTGCGAGTGTGTGTGAGTTTGTGCGAGTGTGTGCGTGTGTGTGTGCGAGTGTGTGCTAGTGTGCACGAGTGTTTGAGTGTGTGCGAGTGTGCCTGAGTAAGTATGTGTGTGAGTTTGTGCGCGTGTTTCCGAGTGTGTGTGAGTGAGTAGGACTGTGTGTGCGAGTGTGTGCGAGTGTGTGTGCGAGCGTGTGTGTGCGAGTGTGTTCGAGTGTGTGCAATTGTGTGCGAGTGTGTGTGTGCGAGTCCGTATGAGTGAGTGTGTGAATGTGTGCGAGTGTGTGCCAGTGTGTGTGTGCGAGTGTATGTACGAGTGTGTGCGAGTGTGTGCGTGCGAGTGTGTGCGAGTGTGTATGAGTGTATGTGCGAGTGTGTTTGCGAGTGTGTGTGTTCGAGTGTGTGCAAGTGTGTGCGAGTGTGTGTGCGAGTGCGTACGAGTGTGTGCGAGTGTGCACGAGTGTGTGCGTGTGAGTGTGTGCGAGTGTGTGCGTGCAAGTGTGTGCGAGTGTGCTTGAGTGAGTGGGTGCGAGTGTGTGTGAGCGTGTGCGTGTGTGCGAGTTTGTGTGCGAGTGAGTGTATGCGAATGTGTGCGAGTGTGTGCGAGTGTGTGTGTGAGTGTGTGCGTGCGAGTGTGTGCGTGCGTGTGTATGCATGCGAGTGTGTGCGAGTGTGTGCAAGTGTGAGTGAGTGTGTGCGAGAGTCTGTGCGAGAGTGTGCGAGTGTGTGCGAGTGTGTGCAAATGTCCCCGAGTGTGCGCGAGTGTGCACGAGTTAGTGGGTGCGAGTGTGTGCGAGTGTGTATGAGTGAGTGTGTGTGAGTGTGTGCGTGTGTGCAAGTTTGTGTGCGAATGTGTGCGAGTGTGTGTGCAAGTGTGTGCATGCGAGTGTGTGCGAGTGTGTGAGTGTGTGCGAGAGTGTGCGAGTGTGTGTGAGTGTGTGCAAATGTACCCGAGTGTGCGCGAGTGTGCTCGAGTGAGTGGGTGCGAGTGTGTGCAAGTGTATGTGCGAGTGTGTGCGAGCTTGTGCGAGTGTGTGTGAGTGTGTGTGCGAGTGTGTGTGCATGTGTGTGCGTGCGAGTGTGTGCGAGTGTGCATGAGTGTGTGTGCAAGTGTGTACAAGTGTGTGTGAGTGTGTGCAAGTGTGTGTGTGCGAGTGTGTGCGAGTGTGTGTACGAGTGTGTGTGCGATTGTGTATAAGTGTGTGCGAGTGTGAGTGTGAGTATGTGTGATTGTGTGTGCAAGTGTGTTTGTGCGAGTGTGTTCGATTGTGTGCAAGTGTGTGTGTGAGTGTGAGTGAATGTGTGTGCTAGTGTGTGCGATTGCGTGTGAGAGTGTGTAGGACTGCATGTGCGAGTGTGTGCGAGTGTGTATGAGTGTGTGTGAGTGTGTGCAAGTGTGTGAGAGTGTGTGCGAGTGTGTGTGCGAGTGTGTGCGAGTGAGTGTGTGCGAGTGTATGTGCGAGTGTGTGCGTGCGAGTGTGTGTGTGAGAGTGTGTACGAGTGTGTGAGTGCGAGTGTGTGCAAATGAGTGCGAGTGTGTGCATGCGAGTGTGCACGAGCGTGTGCGTGTAAGTGTGTGCGTGCGAGTGTGCTCGAGTGAATGGGTGCGAGTGTGTGTGAGTATGTGCAAGTGAGTGTGTGTGAGTTTTTATGAGTGAGTGTGTGTGAGTGTGTGCGAGTTTGTGTGCAAGTGAGTGTGTGCGAGTGTGTGCGAGTGTGTGCGAGTGTGTGTGAGTGTGTGTGCGAGAGTGTGTGTGCGAATGTGTGTGCGTGTGAGTGTGTGCGATTGTGTATGAGTGTATGTGCGAGTGTGTGCAAGTGTGTGAGAGTGTGTGCGAGTGTGTGTGTGCAAGTGTGTGCAAGTGTGTGCGAGTGTGTGTGCGAGTGTGTGTGCAATTGTGTATGAGTGTGTGCGAGTGTGTGTGAGTTTGTGCGAGTGTGTGCGTGCGAGTGTGTGTGTGCGAGTGTGTGTGCAATTGTGTATGAGTGTGTGCGAGTGTGAGTGAGTTTGTGCGAGTGTGTGCGTATGTGTGTGCGAGTGCGCGCGAGTGAGTGCGAGTGCTCGCAAATGTGTGCGAGAGTGTGCGAGAGTGTGGGAGTGTGGGCGTGCGAGTGTGTGCTAGTGTGCGCGAGTGTGTGAGTGTGTGCGAGTGTGCGTGAGTAAGTGTGTGTGTGAATGTGTGCGAGTGTTTCCGAGTGTGTGTGTGAGTGTGTAGGACTGTATGTGCGAGTGTTTGCGAGTGTGTGTGCGAGTTTGTGTGTACAAGAGTGTTCGAGTGTGTGCAATTTTGTGCGAGTGTGTGTGTGCGAATGCGTATGAGTAAGTGTGTGCGAATGTGTGCGAGTGTGTGTGCGAGTGTGTGCGAGTGTTTGCGTGTGTGTGCGAGTGTGTGTGCGTGTGTGTGCAAGTGTGTGCGAGTGTGTGCAAGTGTGTATGAGTGTGTGTGCGAGTGTGTGCGAGTGTGTGCGAGTATGTGAGTGCGAGTGTGTGCAAGTGTGTGCGAGTGTGTGCGAGTGTGTGTGATTGTGTGCGAGTGTGTGTGTGCAATTGTGTATGAGTGTGTGCGAGTGTGTGTGTGAGTGTGTGCGTGCAAGTGTGTGCGAGTGAGTGCGATTGTGTGCAAATGTGTGTGAGACTGTGTGAGTGTGGGCGTGCGAATGTGGGCTGGTGTGTGCGAGTGTGTGTGAGTGTGTGCGAGTGTGTGTGTGCGATTGTGTATGAGTGAGTGTGTACGACTGTGTGTGCGAGTGTGTGCGCGTGTGTGCGAGTATATATGAGTGTATGTGCGAGTGTGTGTGCGAGTGTGTGCGAGTGTGTGTGCGCGTGTGTTTGAGTGTGTGTGAGTGTGTGTGAGTGTGTGTGCAAGTGCGTATGAGTGTGTGCGATTGTGTGTGCGTGTGTGTGCGAGTGTGTGTGATTGTGTGCGAGTGTGTGTGAGCTTGCAGGACTGTATGTGCGAGTGTTTGCGAGTGTTTGCGATTGTGTGCGAGTGTGTGTGAGTGTGTGTGAGTGTGTGCGAATGTGTGTGCGAGTGTGTGCGAGTCTGTGTGCGAGAGTGTGCGAGTGTGTGCGAGTGTGTGCAAATGTGCCCGAGTGTGCACGAGTGAGTGGGTGCGAGTGTGTGTGAGTGTGTGTGTGTGAGTGTGTGCGAGCGTGTGCGAGCATGTGTGAGTGTGTGTGCGAGTGTGTGTGCATGAGTGTGTGCAAGTGTGTGTGAGTGTGTGCGAGTGTGTGTGTGAGTGAGTCTGTGAGTGTGTGTGAGTGTGTGTGAGTGTGTGTACGAGTGTGTGTGTGCGATTGTGTATAAGTGTGTGCGAGTGTGTGTGTGAGTGTGTGTGAGTGTGTGTGTGAGTGTGTGTGTGCGAGTGTGCTCGATTGTGTGTGAGTGTGTGTGAGTGTGAGTGAGTGTGTACGAGTGTGTGTGAGTGTGTGCGAGTGTGTGTGTGCGTGTGTGTGCGAGTGTGTACGAGTGTGTATGAGTGTGTGTGCATGTGTGCAAGTGTGTGCGAGTGCGTGCGAGTGTGTGTGTGAGTGTGTGGGTGTGTGTGCGAGTGAGTTTGAGTGAGTGTGTGCAAGTGTGTGTGTGCGATGGTGTATGAGTGAGTGTGTGCGAGTGTGTGCGAGTGTGTGTGAAAGTGCATGCGAGTGTGTGTGTGAGTGTGTGCGAGTGAGTGCGAGTGTGTGCAAATGTGTGCGAGCATGTGCGAGTGTGTGCGAGTGTGTGTGAGTGTGTGCGAGTGTGCGCGTGTGAGTGAATGTTTGTGTGAGTCTGTGCGAGTGTGTGCTTGCGAGTGTTTGCTAGTGTGCACGAGTGTGTGAGTGTGTGCGAGTGTGCGCGAGTGTGTGCGTGTGAGTAAGTGAGTGTGTTTGTGAGTGTGTGCGAGTGTTTGCGAGTTTGTGTGTGAATGTGTGCGACTGTGTGTGCGAGTGTGTGCCCGTGTGTGCGAGTGTGTATGAGTGTATGTGCGAGTGTGTATGAGTGTATGTGCGAGTGTGTGTACGAGTGTGCATGAGTGTGTGCGTGTGAGTGTGTGCGAGTGTGTGCGTGCGAGTGTGTATGAGTGAGTGTGAGTGTGTGCGAGTTTGTGTGCGAGTGAGTGTGTGCGAATGTGTGCGAGTGTGTGTGAGTGTGTGTGCGAGTGTGTGCGTGCGAGTGTGTGCGTGCGAGTGTGTGTGAGTGTGTGCAAGTGTGAGTGAGTGTGTGCGAGTGTGTGCGAGTGTGTGCAAATGTGCCCGAGTGTGCGCGAGTGTGCACGAGTGAGTGTGTGCGAGTGTGTGCAAGTGTGTATGAGTGAGTGTGTGTGAGTTTGTGCGTGTGTGTGAGTTTGTGTGCGAGTGACTGTGTGCGAATGTGTGCGAGTGTGTGCGAGTGTGTCTGTGCGAGTGTATGTGTGAGAGTGTGCGTGCGAGTGTGTGCGAGTGTATGTGAGTGTGTGTGAGTGTGTGCGAGTATGCGCGTGTGAGTGAGTGTGTGTGTGAGTCTGTGCGAGTGTGTGCTTGCGAGTGTTTGCTAGTGTGCGCGAGTGTGTGAGTGTGTGTGAGTGTGCACGAGTGTGTGCGTGTGAGTAAGTGAGTGTGTGTGTGAGTGTGTGCGAGTGCTTGCGAGTGTGTGTGTGAGTGTGTGCGACTGTGTGTGCGAGTGTGTGCGCGTGTGTGAGTGTGTATGAGTGTATGTGCGAGTGTGTGTGCGAGTGTGTGTTCAAGTGTGTGTGTTCGAATGTGTGTGCAAGTGTGTGCGAGTGTGTGTATGAGTGCGTACAAGTGTGTGCGAGTGTGCATGAGTGTGTGCGTGTGTGTGTGCGTGCGAGTGTGTGCGAGTGTGCTCGAGTGAGTGAGTGCGAGTGTGTATGAGTGAGTGTGTGTGCGTGTGTGCAAGTTTGTGTGCGTGTGAGTGTGTGCGAGTGTGTTTGAGTGTGTGTGCGAGTGCGTGCGTGCGAGTGTGTGTGAGTGTGTGTGATTGTGTGTGTGAGTGTGTAGGACTGTTTGTGCGAGTGTGTATGAGTGTGTGTGTGAGTGTGTGCAAGTGTGTGCGAGTCTGTGCGAGTGTGTGCAAGTGTGTGAGTGAGTGTGTGCGAGTGTGTGTGCGTGCGAGTGTGTGCGGGTGTGTGCGTGTGAGTGAGTGTGAGTGTGTGCAAATGTGTGTGAGCGTGTGCGAGTGTGTGTGAATGTGTGCGAGTGTGCGCGTGTGAGTGAGTGTGTGTGTGAGTCTGTGCGAGTGTGTGCTTGCGAGTGTTTGCTAGTGTGCGTGAGTGTGTGAGTCTGTGCGAGTGTGCGCGAGTGTGCGTGTGAGTAAGTGAGTGTGTGTGTGAGTGTGTGCGAGTGCTTGCGAGTGTGTGTGTGAGTGTGTACGACTGTGTGTGCGAGTGTGTGCGTGTGTGTGCGAGTGTGTATGAGTGTATGTGCGAGTGTGTGTGCGAGTGTGTGCGAGTGTGTGTTCGAGTGTGTGTGTTCGAGTGTGTGCAAGTGTGTGCAAGTGTGTGTGCGAGTGGGTACAAGTGTGTGCGAGTGTGCATGAGTGTGTGCGTGTGTGCAAGTTTGTGCATGCGAGTGTGTGCGAGTGTGCTTGAGTGAGTGGGTGCGAGTGTGTGCGAGTGTGTATGAGTGAGTTTGTGCGTGTGTGCGAGTTTGTGTGCGAGTGAGTGTGTGCGAATGTGTGTGAGTGTGTGCGAGTGTGTGTGCGAGTGCGTGCGTGCGATTGTGTGCGTGCGAGTGTGTGCAAGTGTGAGTGAGTGTGTGCGAGTGTGTGTGCGAGTGTGTGTGCGAGAGTGTGCGAGTGTGTGCAAATGTGCCCGAGTGTGCGCGTGTGTGCACGAGTGAGTGTGTGTGAGTGTGTGTGTGTGAGTTTGTGTGCGAGTGAGTGTGTGCGAATGTGTGCGAGTGTGTGCGAGTGTGTCTGTGCGAGTGTGTGTGCGAGTGTGTGCATGCGAGTGTGTGCGTGCGAGTGTGTGCGAGTGTGTGTGAGTGTGTGCGAGTGTGTGTGCGAGATTGTGCGAGTGTGTGCATATGTGCCCGAGTGTGCACGAGTGAGTGTGTGCGAGTGTGTGAGAGTGTGTGTGAGTGTCTGCATGTGAGTGTGCGCGAGCGTGTGTGAGTGTGTGTGCGAGTGTGTGTGCGAGAGTGTGCGAGTGTGTGCAAATGTGCCCGAGTGTGCGCGAGTGTGCACGAGTGAGTGGGTGCGAGTGTGTGCGAGTGTGTTTGAGTGTGTGCATGTGAGTGTGTGCGAACGTGTGCGAGTGTGTGTGCGAGTGTGTGCAAGTGTGTGTGAGTGTGTGTGTGCAAGTATGTGTGAGTGTGTGCGAGTGTGTGTGAGTGTGTGTACGAGTGTGTGTGCGATTGTGCATAAGTGTGTGCGAGTGTGTGTGACTGTGTGTGCGAGTGTGTGCCCGTGTGTGCGAGTGTGTATGAGTGTATGTGCGAGTGTGTATGAGTGTATGTGCGAGTGTGTGTACGAGTGTGCATGAGTGTGTGCGTGTGAGTGTGTGCGTGCGAGTGTGTATGAGTGAGTGTGAGTGTGTGCGAGTTTGTGTGCGAGTGAGTGTGTGCAAATGTGTGCGAGTGTGTGTGAGTGTGTGTGCGAGTGTGTGCGTGCGAGTGTGTGCGTGTGAGTGTGTGTGAGTGTGTGCAAGTGTGAGTGAGTGTGTGCAAGTGTGTGCGAGTGTGTGCAAATGTGCCCGAGTGTGCGCGAGTGTGCACGAGTGAGTGTGTGCGAGTGTGTGCAAGTGTGTATGAGTGAGTGTGTGTGAGTTTGTGCGTGTGTGTGAGTTTGTGTGCGAGTGACTGTGTGCGAATGTGTGCGAGTGTGTGCGAGTGTGTCTGTGCGAGTGTATGTGTGAGAGTGTGCGTGCGAGTGTGTGCAAGTGTATGTGAGTGTGTGTGAGTGTGTGTGCAAGTGTGTGTGCGAGAGTTTGCGAGTGTGTGCAAATGTGCCCGAGTGTGCACGAGTGAGTGGGTGCGAGTATGCGCGAGTGTGTGTGAGTGTGTGCATGTGAGTGTGTGCGAGCGTGTGTGCGAGTGTGTGTGCATGTGTGTGTGTGTGCGAGTGTGTGCGAGTGTGTATGAGTGTGTGTGCAAGTTTGTGCAAGTGTGTGTGAGTGTGTGCGAGTGTGTGTGTGCATGTGTGTGCGAGTGTGTGCAAGTGTGTGTGAGTGTGTGTGCGAGTGTGTGTGCAAGTGTGTTCAATTGTGTGCGAGTGCGTGTGTGAGTGAGTGTGTACGAGTGTGTGCGAGTGTGTGCGAGTGTGTGTGAGTGTGTGCGAGTGTGTGTGTGAGTGTGTGCGATTGTGTGTGTGAGTGTGTAGGACTGTATGTGCGAGTGTGTATGAGTGTGTGTGTGTGTGCAAGTGTGTGCGAGTGTGTGTGAGTGTGTGCAAGTGTGTGCGAGTGAGTGTGTGCGAGTGTGTGTGCGAGTGTGTGCGTGCGAGTGTGTGCGGGTGTGTGCGTGTGAGTGAGTGCGAGTGTGTGCAAATGTGTGTGAGCGTGTGCGAGTGTGTGCGAGTGTGTGTGAGTGTGTGCGAGTATGCGCGTGTGAGTGAGTGTGTGTGTGAGTCTGTGCGAGTGTGTGCTTGCGAGTGTTTGCTAGTGTGCGCGAGTGTGTGAGTGTGTGTGAGTGTGCGCGAGTGTGTGCGTGTGAGTAAGTGAGTGTGTGTGTGAGTGTGTGCGAGTGCTTGCGAGTGTGTGTGTGAGTGTGTGCGACTGTGTGTGCGAGTGTGTGCGCGTGTGTGAGTGTGTATGAGTGTATGTGCGAGTGTGTGTGCGAGTGTGTGTTCGAGTGTGTGTGTTCGAATGTGTGTGCAAGTGTGTGCGAGTGTGTGTATGAGTGCGTACAAGTGTGTGCGAGTGTGCATGAGTGTGTGCGTGTGTGTGTGCGTGCGAGTGTGTGCGAGTGTGCTCTAGTGAGTGAGTGCGAGTGTGTATGAGTGAGTGTGTGTGCGTGTGTGCAAGTTTGTGTGCGTGTGAGTGTGTGCGAGTGTGTTTGAGTGTGTGTGCGAGTGCGTGCGTGCGAGTGTGTGTGAGTGTGTGTGATTGTGTGTGTGAGTGTGTAGGACTGTTTGTGCGAGTGTGTATGAGTGTGTGTGTGAGTGTGTGCAAGTGTGTGCGAGTCTGTGCGAGTGTGTGCAAGTGTGTGAGTGAGTGTGTGCGAGTGTGTGTGCGTGCGAGTGTGTGCGGGTGTGTGCGTGTGAGTGAGTGTGAGTGTGTGCAAATGTGTGTGAGCGTGTGCGAGTGTGTGTGAGTGTGTGCGAGTGTGCGCGTGTGAGTGAGTGTGTGTGTGAGTCTGTGCGAGTGTGTGCTTGCGAGTGTTTGCTAGTGTGCGTGAGTGTGTGAGTCTGTGCGAGTGTGCGCGAGTGTGCGTGTGAGTAAGTGAGTGTGTGTGTGAGTGTGTGCGAGTGCTTGCGAGTGTGTGTGTGAGTGTGTACGACTGTGTGTGCGTGTGTGTGCGAGTGTGTATGAGTGTATGTGCGAGTGTGTGTGCGAGTGTGTGTTCGAGTGTGTGTGTTCGAGTGTGTGCAAGTGTGTGCGAGTGTGTGTGCGAGTGGGTACAAGTGTGTGCGAGTGTGCATGAGTGTGTGCGTGTGTGCAAGTTTGTGCATGCGAGTGTGTGCGAGTGTGCTTGAGTGAGTGGGTGCGAGTGTGTGCGAGTGTGTATGAGTGAGTGTGTGCGAGTTTGTGTGCGAGTGAGTGTGTGCGAATGTGTGTGAGTGTGTGCGAGTGTGTGTGCGAGTGCGTGCGTGCGATTGTGTGCGTGCGAGTGTGTGCAAGTGTGAGTGAGTGTGTGCGAGTGTGTGTGCGAGTGTGTGTGCGAGAGTGTGCGAGTGTGTGCGAGTGTGTGCAAATGTGCCCGAGTGTGCGCGTGTGTGCACGAGTGAGTGTGTGTGAGTGTGTGTGTGTGAGTTTGTGTGCGAGTGAGTGTGTGCGAATGTGTGCGAGTGTGTGCGAGTGTGTCTGTGCGAGTGTGTGTGCGAGTGTGTGCATGCGAGTGTGTGCGTGCGAGTGTGTGCGAGTGTGTGTGAGTGTGTGCGAGTGTGTGTGCGAGATTGTGCGAGTGTGTGCATATGTGCCCGAGTGTGCACGAGTGAGTGTGTGCGAGTGTGTGAGAGTGTGTGTGAGTGTCTGCATGTGAGTGTGCGCGAGCGTGTGCGAGTGTGTGTGAGTGTGTGTGCGAGTGTGTGTGCGAGAGTGTGCGAGTGTGTGCAAATGTGCCCGAGTGTGCGCGAGTGTGCACGAGTGAGTGGGTGCGAGTGTGTGCGAGTGTGTTTGAGTGTGTGCATGTGAGTGTGTGCGAACGTGTGCGAGTGTGTGTGCGAGTGTGTGCAAGTGTGTGTGATTTTGTGTGTGCAAGTATGTGTGAGTGTGTGCGAGTGTGTGTGAGTGTGTGTACGAGTGTGTGTGCGATTGTGCATAAGTGTGTGCGAGTGTGTGTGAGTGTGTGTGTGAGTGTGTGTGTGCGAGTGTGTTCGATTGTGTGTGAGTGAGTGTGTACGAGTGTGTGCGAGTGTGTGCCAGTGTGTGCGAGTGTGTGTGCGAGTGTGTGTGAGTGTGTACGAGTGTGTGCGATTGTGTGTGTGAGTGTGTAGGACTGTATGTGCGAGTGTGTATGAGTGTGTGTGTGAGTGTGTGAAAGTGTGTGCGAGTGTGTGCGAGTGTGTGCAAGTGTGTGCGAGTGAGTGTGTGCGAGTGTGTATGCGAGTGTGTGCATGCGAGTGTGTGCGTGCGAGTGTGTGCGAGTGTGTGCGACTGTGTGCGACTGTGTGCGAGTGTGTGAGTGCGAGTGTGTCCGAATGTGTGCGAGTGTGTGCGTGCGAGTGTGCGCGAGTGTGCACGAGTGTGTGCATGTAAGTGTGTGCATGCGAGTGTGTGCGAGTGTGCTCGAGTGAATGGGTGAGAGTGTGTGCGAGTGTGTGCGAGTAAGTGTGTGTGAGTGTGTATGAGTGAGTGTGTGTGAGTGTGTGTGTGTGTGAGTTTGTGTGCGAGTGAGTGTGTGCGAGTGTGTGCGAGTTTGTGTGTGAGTGTGTGCGAGTGTGTGCGTGCGAGTGTGTGTTCGAGTGTGTGCGCGCGAGTGTGTGAGTGTGAATGTGTGTGCGTGTGAGTGTGTGCGAGTGTGTATGAGTGTATGTGCGAGTTTGTATGAGTGTATGTGCGATTGTGTGTACGAGTGTGCATGAGTGTGTGCGTGTGAGTGTGTGCGAGTGTGTGCGTGCGAGTGTGTATGAGTGAGTGTGAGTGTGTGCGTGTGTGCGAGTTTCTGTGTGATTGAGTGTGTGCGAATGTGTGCGAGTGTGTGTGAGTGTGTGTGCGTGTGTGTGCGTGCGAGTGTGTGCGTGCGAGTGTGTGTGAGTGTGTGCAAGTGTGAGTGAGTGTGTGCGAGTGTGTGCGAGTGTGTGCAAATGTGCCCGACTGTGCGCGAGTGTGCACGAGTGAGTGTGTGCGAGTGTGTATGAGTGAGTGTGTGTGAGTGTGTGCGTGTGTGCGAGTTTGTGTGTGAGTGACTGTGTGCGGATGTGTGCGAGTGTGTGCGAGTGTGTCTGTGCGAGTGTATGTGCGAGAGTGTGCGTGCAAGTGTGTGCGAGTGTATGTGAGTGTGTGTGAGTGTGTGTGCGAGTGTGTGTGCGAGAGTGTGCGAGTGAGTGCAAATGTGCGTGAGTGTGCACGAGTGAGTGGGTGCGAGTATGCGCGAGTGTGTGTGAGTGTGTGCATGTGAGTGTGTGCGAGCGTGTGTGCGAGTGTGTGTGCATGTGTGTGTGTGTGCGAGTGTGTGCGAGTGTGTATGAGTGTGTGTGCAAGTTTGTGCAAGTGTGTGTGAGTGTGTGCGAGTGTGTGTGTGCAAGTGTGTGCGAGTGTGTGTGAGTGTGTGTGCAAGTGTGTGTGCAAGTGTGTTCAAATGTGTGCGAGTGTGTGTGTGAGTGTGAGTGAGTGTGTACGAGTGTGTGCGAGTGTGTGCGAGTGTGTGTGAGTGTGTGCGAGTGTGTGTGTGAGTGTGTGTGAGTGTGTGCGACTGTATGTGCGAGTGTGTAGGACTGTATGTGCGAGTGTGTTTGAGTGTGTGTGTGTGTGCAAGTGTGTACGAGTGTGTGTGAGTGTGTGCAAGTGTGTGCGAGTGAGTGTGTGCGAGTGTGTGTGCGAGTGTGTGCGTGCGAGTGTGTGCGGGTGTGTGCGTGTGAGTGAGCGCGAGTGTGTGCAAATGTGTGTGCAATGTGTGCAAATGTGTGTGAGCGTGTGCGAGTGTGTGCGAGTGTGTGTGAGTGTGTGCGAGTATGCGCGTGTGAGTGAGTGTGTGTGTGAGTCTGTGCGAGTGTGTGCTTGTGAGTGTTTGCTAGTGTGCGCGAGTGTGTGAGTGTGTGCGAGTGTTTGCGAGTGTGTGAGTGTGTGCGTGTGAGTAAGTGAGTGTGTTTGTGAGTGTGTGCGAGTGTTTGCGAGTTTGTGTGTGAATGTGTGCGACTGTGTGAGCGAGTGTGTGCCCGTGTGTGCGAGTGTGTATGAGTGTATGTGCCAGTGTGTATGAGTGTATGTGCGAGTGTGTCTACGAGTGTGCATGAGTGTGTGCGTGTGAGTGTGTGCGAGTGTGTGCGTGCGAGTGTGTATGAGTGAGTGTGAGTGTGTGCATGTGTGCGAGTGAGTGTGTGTGAATGTGTGCGAGTGTGTGTGAGTGTGTGTGCGAGTGTGTGCATGCGAGTGTGTGCGTGCGAGTGTGTGCAAGTGTGAGTGAGTGTGTGCGAGTGTGTGCGAGTGTGTGCAAATGTGCCCGAGTGTGCGCGAGTGTGCAAGAGTGAGTGTGTGCGAGTGTGTGCGAGTGTGTATGAGTGAGTGTGTGTGAGTGTGCGCGTGTGTGCGAATTTGTGTGCGAGTGACTGTGTGCGAATGTGTGCGAGTGTGTGCGAGTGTGTCTGTGCGAGTGTATGTGCGAGAGTGTGCGTGCGAGTGTGTGCGAGTGTATGTGAGTGTGAGTGAGTGTGTACGAGTGTGTGCGAGTGTGTGCGAGTGTGTGTGAGTGTGTGCGAGTGTGTGTGTGAGTGTGTGTGACTGTGTGCGATTGTGTGTGTGAGTGTGTAGGACTGTATGTGCGAGTGTGTATGACTGTGTGTGTGTGTGCAAGTGTGTGCGAGTGTGTGTGAGTGTGTGCAAGTGTGTGCGAGTGAGTGTGTGCGAGTGTGTGTGCGAGTGTGTGCGTGCGAGTGTGTGCGGGTGTGTGCGTGTGAGTGAGTGCGAGTGAGTGCAAATGTGTGTGAGTGTGTGCGAGTGTGTGCGAGTGTGTGTGAGTGTGTGCGAGTATGCGCGTGTGAGTGAGTGTGTGTGTGAGTCTGTGCGAGTGTGTGCTTGCGAGTGTTTGCTAGTGTGCGCGAGTGTGTGAGTGTGTGCGAGTGTGCGCGAGTGTGTGCGTGTGAGTAAGTGAGTGTGTGTGTGAGTGTGTGCGAGTGCTTGCGAGTGTGTGTGTGTGAGTGTGTGCGACTGTGTGTGCGAGTGTGTGCGCGTGTGTGTGAGTGTGTATGAGTGTATGTGCGAGTGTGTGTGCGAGTGTGTGTGTTTGAATGTGTGTGCAAGTGTGTGCGAGTGTGTGTGCGAGTGCGTACAAGTGTGTGCGAGTGTGCATGAGTGTGTGCGTGTCAGTGTGTGCGAGTGTGTGCGTGCGAGTGTGTGCGAGTGTGCTCGAGTGAGTGAGTGCGAGTGTGTGCGAGTGTGTATGAGTGAGTGTGTGTGCATGTGTGTAAGTTTGTGTGCGTGTGAGTGTGTGCGAGTGTGTGTGAGTGTGTGTGCGAGTGCGTGCGTGCGAGTGTGTGTGAGTGTGTGTGATTGTGTGTGTGAGTGTGTAGGACTGTTTGTGCGAGTGTGTATGAGTGTGTGTGTGAGTGTGTGCAAGTGTGTGCGAGTCTGTGCGAGTGTGTGCAAGTGTGTGTGAGTGAGTGTGTGCGAGTGTGTGTGCGTGCGAGTGTGTGCGGGTGTGTGCGTGTGAGTGAGTTCGAGTGTGTGCAAATGTGTGTGAGCGTGTGCGAGTGTGTGTGAGTGTGTGCGAGTGTGCGCGTGTGAGTGAGTGTGTGTGTGAGTCTGTGCGAGTGTGTGCTTGCGAGTGTTTGCTAGTGTGCGTGAGTGTGTGAGTGTGTGCGAGTGTGCGTGTGAGTAAGTGAGTGTGTGTGTGAGTGTGTGCGAGTGCTTGCAAGTGTGTGTGTGAGTGTGTGCGACTGTGTGTGCGAGTGTGTGCGTGTGTGTGCGAGTGTGTATGAGTGTATGTGCGAGTGTGTGTGCGAGTGTGTGCGAGTGTGTGTTCGAGTGTGTGTGTCCGAGTGTGTGCAAGTGTGTGCGAGTGTGTGTGCGAGTGGGTACAAGTGTGTGCGAGTGTGCATGAGTGTGTGCGTGTGAATGTGTGAGAGTGTGTGCGTGCGAGTGTGTGCGAGTGTGCTTGAGTGAGTGGGTGCGAGTGTGTGCGAGTGTGTATGAGTGAGTGTGTGCCTGTGTGCGAGTTTGTGTGCGAGTGAGTGTGTGCGAATGTGTGCGAGTGTGTGTGAGTGTGTGTGCGAGTGCGTGCGTGCGATTGTGTGCGTGCGAGTGTGTGCAAGTGTGATTGAGTGTGTGCGAGTGTGTGTGCGAGTGTGTGTGCGAGAGTGTGCGAGTGTGTGCGAGTGTGTGCAAATGTGCCCGAGTGTGCACGAGTGAGTGTGTGTGAGTGTGTGCGTGTGTGTGAGTTTGTGTGCGAGTGAGTGTGTGCGAATGTGTGCGAGTGTGTGCGAGTGTGTCTGTGCGAGTGTGCGTGCGAGTGTGTACGTGCGAGTGTGTGCGTGCGAGTGTGTGCGTGCGAGTGTGTGCGAGTGTGTGTGAGTGTGTGCGAGTGTGTGTGCGAGCGTGTGTGCGAGAGTGTGCGAGTGTGTGCATATGTGCCCGAGTGTGCATGAGTGAGTGTGTGCGAGTGTGTGCGAGTGTGTGTGAGTGTGTGCATGTGAGTGTGTGCGAGCGTGTGCGAGTGTGTGTGAGTGTGTGTGCGAGTGTGTGTGCGAGAGTGTGCGAGTGTGTGCGAGTGTGTGCAAATGTGCCCGAGTGTGCGCGAGTGTGCACGAGTGTGTGGGTGCGAGTGTGTGCGAGTGTGTTTGAGTGTGTGCATGTGAGTGTGTGCGAACGTGTGCGAGTGTGTGTGCGAGTGTGTGCGTGCGAGTGTGTGTGTTCGAGTGTGTGCGCGCGAGTGTGTGCGAGTGTGTGCCAGTGTGTGCGAGTGTGTGTGTGTGAGTGTGTGCAAATGTGTGTGAGTGTGTGCGAGAGTGTGCGAGTGTGTGCGAGTGTGTGTGTGCGAGTGTGTGTGCAATTGTGAATGAGTGTGTGCGAGTGTGTGTGAGTTTGTGCAAGTGTGTGCGTGTGTTCATGCGAGTGCGTGCGAGTGAGTGCGGGTGTGTGCGAGTGTGTGTATGCGAGTGTGTGTGCGATTGTGTATGAGTGTGTGTGAGTTTGTGCGAGTGTGTGCGTGTGTGTGCGAGTGCGTGCGAGTACGCGCAAATGTGTGCGAGAGTGTGCGAGTGTGGGCGTGCGAGTGTGTGCTAGTGTGCGCGAGTGTGTGCGAGTGTGCCTGTGTAAGTGCGTGCGAGTGTTTCCGAGTGTGTGTGTGAGTGTGTAGGACTGTGTGTGCAAGTGTGTGCGAGTGTGTGTGCGAGTGTGTCTACGAGTGTGCATGAGTGTGTGCGTGTGAGTGTGTGCGAGTGTGTGCGTGCGAGTGTGTATGAGTGACTGTGAGTGTGTGCGTGTGTGCGAGTTTGTGTGCGAGTGAGTGTGTGTGAATGTGTGCGAGTGTGTGCGAGTGTGTGCGAGTGTGTATGAGTGTATGTGCGAGTGTGTGTTTTAGAGTGTGTGCAATTGTGTGCGTGTGAGTGTGTGCATGAGTGTGTGGGTGCGAGTGTGCTCGAGTGAGTGGCTGCGTGTAAGTGTGTGCGTGCGAGTGTGTGCAAATGTGTGCGAGTGTGTGCGAGTGTGTGCATGCGAGTGTGTGCGAGTGTGCTCGAGTGAGTGTGTGCGACTGTGTGTGAGTGTGTATGAGTGAGTGTGTGTGAGTGTGTGCATGTGTGCGAGTTTGTGTGCAAGTGAGTGTGTGCGAATGTGTGTGAGTGTGTGCGAGTGTGTCTTGGTGTGTGTGAGAGTGTGTGCGAGTGTGTGCGTTCGAGTGTGTGCAAGTGTGAGTGAGTGTGTGCGAGTGTGTGTGCGAGAGTGTGTGCGAGAGTGTGCGAGGGTGTGCGAGTGTGTGCAAATGTGCCCGAATGTGCACGAGTGAGTGGGTGCGAGTGTGTGTGAGTGTGTGCGTGTGAGTGTGTGCGAGCGTGTGCGAGCATGTGTGAGTGTGTGTGCGAGTGTGTGTGCACGAGTGTGTGCAAGTGTGTGTGCGTGTGTGCGAGTGTGTGTGAGTGTGTGTGAGTGAGTCTGTGAGTGTGTGCGAGTGTGTGTACGAGTGTGTGTGTGCGATTGTGTATAAGTGTGTGCGAGTGTGTGTGTGAGTGTGTGTGAGTGTGTGTGCGAGTGTGTGTGTGCGAGTGTGCTCGATTGTGTGTGAGTGTGTGTGAGTGTGAGTGAGTGTGTACGAGTGTGTGCGAGTGTGTGTGAGTGTGTGCGAGTGTGTGTGTGTGTGCGAGTGTGTACGAGTGTGTATGAGTGTGTGTGCGTGTGTGCAAGTGTGTGCGAGTGCGTGCGAGTGTGTGTGCGAGAGTGTGCGAGAGTGTGCGAGTGTGTGCGAGTGTGTGCAAATGTGCCCGAGTGTGCGCGAGTGTGCACGAGTGTGTGCGTGCGAGTGTGTGTGTTCGAGTGTGTGCGCGCGAGTGTGTGCGAGTGTGTGCCAGTGTGTGCGAGTGTGTGTGTGTGAGTGTGTGCAAATGTGTGTGAGTGTGTGCGAGAGTGTGCGAGTGTGTGCGAGTGTGTGTGTGCGAGTGTGTGTGAGTGTGTATGAGTGAGTGTGTGTGAGTGTGTGCATGTGTGCGAGTTTGTGTGCAAGTGAGTGTGTGCGAATGTGTGTGAGTGTGTGCGAGTGTGTCTTGGTGTGTGTGAGAGTGTGTGCGAGTGTGTGCGTTCGAGTGTGTGCAAGTGTGAGTGAGTGTGTGCGAGTGTGTGTGCGAGAGTGTGTGCGAGAGTGTGCGAGGGTGTGCGAGTGTGTGCAAATGTGCCCGAATGTGCACGAGTGAGTGGGTGCGAGTGTGTGTGAGTGTGTGCGTGTGAGTGTGTGCGAGCGTGTGCGAGCATGTGTGAGTGTGTGTGCGAGTGTGTGTGCACGAGTGTGTGCAAGTGTGTGTGCGTGTGTGCGAGTGTGTGTGAGTGTGTGTGAGTGAGTCTGTGAGTGTGTGCGAGTGTGTGTACGAGTGTGTGTGTGCGATTGTGTATAAGTGTGTGCGAGTGTGTGTGTGAGTGTGTGTGAGTGTGTGTGCGAGTGTGTGTGTGCGAGTGTGCTCGATTGTGTGTGAGTGTGTGTGAGTGTGAGTGAGTGTGTGCGAGTGTGTGCGAGTGTGTGCAAATGTGCCCGAGTGTGCGCGAGTGTGCAAGAGTGAGTGTGTGCGAGTGTGTGCGAGTGTGTATGAGTGAGTGTGTGTGAGTGTGCGCGTGTGTGCGAATTTGTGTGCGAGTGACTGTGTGTGAATGTGTGCGAGTGTGTGCGAGTGTGTCTGTGCGAGTGTATGTGCGAGAGTGTGCGTGCGAGTGTGTGCGAGTGTATGTGAGTGTGAGTGAGTGTGTACGAGTGTGTGCGAGTGTGTGCGAGTGTGTGTTTTAGAGTGTGTGCAATTGTGTGCGTGTGAGTGTGTGCATGAGTGTGTGGGTGCGAGTGTGCTCGAGTGAGTGGCTGCGTGTAAGTGTGTGCGTGCGAGTGTGTGCAAATGTGTGCGAGTGTGTGCGAGTGTGTGCATGCGAGTGTGTGCGAGTGTGCTCGAGTGAGTGTGTGCGACTGTGTGTGAGTGTGTATGAGTGAGTGTGTGTGAGTGTGTGCATGTGTGCGAGTTTGTGTGCAAGTGAGTGTGTGCGAATGTGTGTGAGTGTGTGCGAGTGTGTCTTGGTGTGTGTGAGAGTGTGTGCGAGTGTGTGCGTTCGAGTGTGTGCAAGTGTGAGTGAGTGTGTGCGAGTGTGTGTGCGAGAGTGTGTGCGAGAGTGTGCGAGGGTGTGCGAGTGTGTGCAAATGTGCCCGAATGTGCACGAGTGAGTGGGTGCGAGTGTGTGTGAGTGTGTGCGTGTGAGTGTGTGCGAGCGTGTGCGAGCATGTGTGAGTGTGTGTGCGAGTGTGTGTGCACGAGTGTGTGCAAGTGTGTGTGCGTGTGTGCGAGTGTGTGTGAGTGTGTGTGAGTGAGTCTGTGAGTGTGTGCGAGTGTGTGTACGAGTGTGTGTGTGCGATTGTGTATAAGTGTGTGCGAGTGTGTGTGTGAGTGTGTGTGAGTGTGTGTGAGTGTGTGTGCGAGTGTGAGTGTGCTCGATTGTGTGTGAGTGTGTGTGAGTGTGAGTGAGTGTGTGCGAGTGTGTGCGAGTGTGTGCAAATGTGCCCGAGTGTGCGCGAGTGTGCAAGAGTGAGTGTGTGCGAGTGTGTGCGAGTGTGTATGAGTGAGTGTGTGTGAGTGTGCGCGTGTGTGCGAATTTGTGTGCGAGTGACTGTGTGTGAATGTGTGCGAGTGTGTGCGAGTGTGTCTGTGCGAGTGTATGTGCGAGAGTGTGCGTGCGAGTGTGTGCGAGTGTATGTGAGTGTGAGTGAGTGTGTACGAGTGTGTGCGAGTGTGTGCGAGTGTGTGTGAGTGTGTGCGAGTGTGTGTGTGAGTGTGTGTGACTGTGTGCGATTGTGTGTGTGAGTGTGTAGGACTGTATGTGCGAGTGTGTATGACTGTGTGTGTGTGTGCAAGTGTGTGCGAGTGTGTGTGAGTGTGTGCAAGTGTGTGCGAGTGAGTGTGTGCGAGTGTGTGTGCGAGTGTGTGCGTGCGATTGTGTGCGGGTGTGTGCGTGTGAGTGAGTGCGAGTGAGTGCAAATGTGTGTGAGTGTGTGCGAGTGTGTGCGAGTGTGTGTGAGTGTGTGCGAGTATGCGCGTGTGAGTGAGTGTGTGTGTGAGTCTGTGCGAGTGTGTGCTTGCGAGTGTTTGCTAGTGTGCGCGAGTGTGTGAGTGTGTGCGAGTGTGTGCGTGTGAGTAAGTGAGTGTGTGTGTGAGTGTGTGCGAGTGCTTGCGAGTGTGTGTGTGAATGTGTGCGACTGTGTGTGCGAGTGTGTGCCCGTGTGTGCGAGTGTGTATGAGTGAGTGTGTGTGCGTGTGTGCAAGTTTGTGTGCGTGTGAGTGTGTGTGAGTGTGTGTGCGAGTGCGTGCGTGTGAGTGTGTGTGAGTGTGTGTGATTGTGTGTGTGAGTGTGTAGGACTGTTTGTGCGAGTGTGTATGAGTGTGTGTGTGAGTGTGTGCAAGTGTGTGCGAGTCTGTGCGAGTGTGTGCAAGTGTGTGTGAGTGAGTGTGTGCGAGTGTGTGTGCGTGCGAGTGTGTGCGGGTGTGTGCGTGTGAGTGAGTTCGAGTGTGTGCAAATGTGTGTGAGCGTGTGCGAGTGTGTGTGAGTGTGTGCGAGTGTGCGCGTGTGAGTGAGTGTGTGTGTGAGTCTGTGCGAGTGTGTGCTTGCGAGTGTTTGCTAGTGTGCATGAGTGTGTGAGTGTGTGCGAGTGTGCGCGAGTGTGCGTGTGAGTAAGTGAGTGTGTGTGTGAGTGTGTGCGAGTGCTTGCGAGTGAGTGTGTGCGACTGTGTGTGCGAGTGTGTGCGTGTGTGTGCGAGTGTGTATGAGTGTATGTGCGAGTGTGTGTGCGAGTGTGTGCGAGTGTGTTCGAGTGTGTGTGTCCGAGTGTGTGCAAGTGTGTGCGAGTGTGTGTGCGAGTGGGTACAAGTGTGTGCGAGTGTGCATGAGTGTGTGCGTGTGAGTGTGTGAGAGTGTGTGCGTGCGAGTGTGTGCGAGTGTGCTTGAGTGAGTGGGTGCGAGTGTGTGCGAGTGTGTATGAGTGAGTGTGTGCCTGTGTGCGAGTTTGTGTGCGAGTGAGTGTGTGCGAATGTGTGCGAGTGTGTGTGAGTGTGTGTGCGAGTGCGTGCGTGCGATTGTGTGCGTGCGAGTGTGTGCAAGTGTGATTGAGTGTGTGCGAGTGTGTGTGCGAGTGTGTGTGCGAGAGTGTGCGAGTGTGTGCGAGTGTGTGCAAATGTGCCCGAGTGTGCGCGAGTGTGCACGAGTGAGTGTGTGTGAGTGTGTGCGTGTGTGTGAGTTTGTGTGCGAGTGAGTGTGTGCGAATGTGTGCGAGTGTGTGCGAGTGTGTCTGTGCGAGTGTGCGTGCGAGTGTGTACGTGCGAGTGTGTGCGTGCGAGTGTGTGCGTGCGAGTGTGTGCGAGTGTGTGTGAGTGTGTGCGAGTGTGTGTGCGAGCGTGTGTGCGAGAGTGTGCGAGTGTGTGCATATGTGCCCGAGTGTGCATGAGTGAGTGTGTGCGAGTGTGTGCGAGTGTGTGTGAGTGTGTGCATGTGAGTGTGTGCGAGCGTGTGCGAGTGTGTGTGAGTGTGTGTGCGAGTGTGTGTGCGAGAGTGTGCGAGTGTGTGCAAATGTGCCCGAGTGTGCGCGAGTGTGCACGAGTGTGTGGGTGCGAGTGTGTGCGAGTGTGTTTGAGTGTGTGCATGTGAGTGTGTGCGAACGTGTGCGAGTGTGTGTGCGAGTGTGTGCGTGCGAGTGTGTGTGTTCGAGTGTGTGCGCGCGAGTGTGTGCGAGTGTGTGCTAGTGTGTGCGAGTGTGTGTGTGTGAGTGTGTGCAAATGTGTGCAAGTGTGTGCGAGAGTGTGCGAGTGTGTGCGAGTGTGTGTGTGCGAGTGTGTGTGCAATTGTGAATGAGTGTGTGCGAGTGTGTGTGAGTTTGTGCAAGTGTGTGCGTGTGTTCATGCGAGTGCGTGCGAGTGAGTGCGGGTGTGTGCGAGTGTGTGTATGCGAGTGTGTGTGCGATTGTGTATGAGTGTGTGTGAGTTTGTGCGAGTGTGTGCGTGTGTGTGCGAGTGCGTGCGAGTACGCGCAAATGTGTGCAAGAGTGTGCGAGTGTGGGCGTGCGAGTGTGTGCTAGTGTGCGCGAGTGTGTGCGAGTGTGCCTGTGTAAGTGCGTGCGAGTGTTTCTGAGTGTGTGTGTGAGTGTGTAGGACTGTGTGTGCAAGTGTGTGCGAGTGTGTGTGCGAGTGTGTCTACGAGTGTGCATGAGTGTGTGCGTGTGAGTGTGTGCGAGTGTGTGCGTGCGAGTGTGTATGAGTGACTGTGAGTGTGTGCGTGTGTGCGAGTTTGTGTGCGAGTGAGTGTGTGTGAATGTGTGCGAGTGTGTGCGAGTGTGTGCGAGTGTGTATGAGTGTATGTGCGAGTGTGTGTTTTAGAGTGTGTGCAAGTGTGTGGGTGCGAGTGTGCTCGAGTGAGTGGCTGCGTGTAAGTGTGTGCGTGCGAGTGTGTGCAAATGTGTGCGAGTGTGTGCGAGTGTGTGCATGCGAGTGTGTGCGAGTGTGCTCGAGTGAGTGTGTGCGACTGTGTGTGAGTGTGTATGAGTGAGTGTGTGTGAGTGTGTGCATGTGTGCGAGTTTGTGTGCAAGTGAGTGTGTGCGAATGTGTGTGAGGTGTGAGTGTGTGCGAGTGTGTCTTGGTGTGTGTGAGAGTGTGTGCGAGTGTGTGCGTTCGAGTGTGTGCAAGTGTGAGTGAGTGTGTGCGAGTGTGTGTGCGAGAGTGTGTGCGAGAGTGTGCGAGGGTGTGCGAGTGTGTGCAAATGTGCCCGAATGTGCACGAGTGAGTGGGTGCGAGTGTGTGTGAGTGTGTGCGTGTGAGTGTGTGCGAGCGTGTGCGAGCATGTGTGAGTGTGTGTGCGAGTGTGTGTGCACGAGTGTGTGCAAGTGTGTGTGCGTGTGTGCGAGTGTGTGTGAGTGTGTGTGAGTGAGTCTGTGAGTGTGTGCGAGTGTGTGTACGAGTGTGTGTGTGCGATTGTGTATAAGTGTGTGCGAGTGTGTGTGTGAGTGTGTGTGAGTGTGTGTGCGAGTGTGTGTGTGCGAGTGTGCTCGATTGTGTGTGAGTGTGTGTGAGTGTGAGTGAGTGTGTACGAGTGTGTGCGAGTGTGTGTGAGTGTGTGCGAGTGTGTGTGTGTGTGTGTGTGCGAGTGTGTACGAGTGTGTATGAGTGTGTGTGCGTGTGTGCAAGTGTGTGCGAGTGCGTGCGAGTGTGTGTGCGAGAGTGTGCGAGTGTGTGCAAATGTGTGCAAATGTGCCCGAGTGTGCGCGAGTGTGCACGAGTGAGTGGGTGCGAGTGTTTGCGAGTGTTTATGAGCGAGTGTTTGTGAGTGTGTGCGTGTGTGCGAGTTTGTGTGCGAGTGAGTGTGTGCGAATGTTTGCGAGTGTGTTTGTGAGTGTGTGTGCGAGTGTGTGCGTGCGAGTGTGTGCGAGTGTGTGCGAGTGTGTGTGCGAGTGTGTGCAAATGTGCCCGAGTGTGCACGAGTGTGCACGAGTGAGTGTTTGCGAGTGTGTGCAAGTGTGTGTGAGTGTGTCCGAGTGTGTGTGTGCGAGTGTGTGCGAGTGTCTGTATGAGTGTGTGTGTTCGATTGTGTATAAGTGTGTGCGAGTGTGTGTGTGAGTGTGTGTGAGTGTGTGTGCAAGTGTGTGTGTGAGTGTGTGTGAGTGCGTACGAGTGTGTGCGAGTGTGTGCGAGTGAGTGTGTGTGAGTGTGTGTGCGAGTGTGTGTGCGAGTGTGTGCGAGTGTGCGCGATTGTGTGTGAGAGTGTGTAGGACTGTATGTACGAGTGTGTGCGAGTGTGTATGAGTGTGTGTGTGAGTGTGTGCAAGTGTGTGCGAGTGAGTGTGTGTGAGTGTGTGTGCGAGTGTGTGCATGCGAGTGTGTGCATGCGAGTGTGTGCGTGCGAGTGTGTGCGTGCGAGTGTGTGCGACTGTGTGCGAGTGTGTGCGAGTGTTTGAGTGCGAGTGTGTGCGAATGTGTGCGAGTGTGTGCGAGTGTGCACGAGTGTGTGCGTGTAAGTGTGTGCGTGCGAGTGTGTGCGAGTGTGCTCGAGTGAATGGGTGCAAGTGTGTGCGAGTGAGTGTGTGTGAGTGTGTGCGAGTGAGTGTGTGTGAGTGTGTATGAGTGAGTGTGTGTGAGTGTGTGCGTGTGTGCGAGTTTGTGTGCGAGTGTATGCGTGTGAGTGTGTGCGAGTGTGTGTGAGTGTGTGCGAGTGTGTGAGTGTGTGTGCGAATGTGTGTGCGAGTGAGTGTGTGCGAGTGTGTATGAGTGTATGTGCGAGTGTGTGCAAGTGTGTGCGAGTGAGTGTGTGCGAGAGTGTGCAAGTGTGTGCGAGTGTGTGTGCAATTGTGTATGAGTGTGTGCGAGTGTGTGTGCGTTTGTGCGAGTGTGTGCGTGTGTGTGTGCGAGTGCGTGTGAGTGAGTGCAAGTGTGTGCAAATGTGTGCACGAGTGTGCGAGTGTGGGCGTGCGAGTGTGTGCTAGTGTATGCGAGTGTGCGTGAGTAAGTGTGTGTGTGAGTGTGTGCGAGTGTTGCCGAGTGTGTGTGTGAGTGTGTAGGACTGTGTGAGCGAGTGTGTGCGAGTGTGTGTGCGAGTGTGTGTGTACGAGTGTGTGCGAGTGTGTGCGATTGTGTGTGAGAGTGTGTAGGACTGTATGTGCGAGTGTGTGCGAGTGTGTATGAGTGTGTGTGTGAGTGTGTGCAAGTGTGTGCGAGTGAGTGTGTGTGAGTGTGTGTGCGAGTGTGTGAGTGCGAGTGTGTGAAGGCGAGTGTGTGCGTGCGAGTGTGTGTGAGTGTGTGCGAGTGAGTGTGTGTGAGTGTGTGTGCGAGTGTGTGTGCGAGTGTGTGCGAGTGTGTGCGAGTGTGTGTGAGAGTGTGTAGGACTGTATGTGCGAGTGTGTGCGAGTGTGTATGAGTGTGTGTGTGAGTGTGTGCAAGTGTGTGCGAGTGAGTGTGTGTGAGTGTGTGTGCGAGTGTGTGCATGCGAGTGTGTGCGTGCGAGTGTGTGCGTGCGAGTGTGTGCGAGTGTGTGCGAGTGTGTGCGAGTGTGTGCGAGTGTTTGAGTGCGAGTGTGTGCGAATGTGTGCGAGTGTGTGCGTGCGAGTGTGCACGAGTGTGCACGAGTGTGTGCGTGTAAGTGTGCGTGCGAGTGTGCTCGAGTGAATGGGTGCGAGTGTGTGCGAGTGAGTGTGTGTGAGTGTGTGCGAGTGAGTGTGTGTGAGTGTGTATGAGTGAGTGTGTGTGAGAGTGTGCGTGTGTGCGAGTTTGTGTGCGAGTGTATGCGAGTGAGTGCGTGCGAGTGTGTGCGAGTGTGTGTAAGTGTGTGCGAGTGTGTGCGAGTGTTTGAGTGTGTGTGCGAATGTGTGTGCAAGTGAGTGTGTGCGAGTGTGTATGAGTGTATGTGCGAGTGTGTGCGATTGTGTGTGCGAGTGTGTGCTATTGTGTGTGTGAGTGTGTAGGACTGTATGTGCGAGTGTGTGCGAGTCTGTTCGAGTGTGTGTGTGTTCGAGTGTGTGTTTGCGAGTGTGTGTGTGCGAGTGTGTGTGCGATTATGTATGAGTGCGAGTGAGTGTGTGAGTGTGTGCAAGTGTGTTCGAGTGTGTGTGCGAGTGTGTATGAGTGTGTGTGTGTGCGAGTGTGTGCGAGTGTGTGCATGAGTGAGTGGGTGCGAGTGTGTGCGAGTGTGTGTGTGCGATTGTGTATGAGTGAGTGTGTGCGAGTGTGTGTTAAAGTGTGTGCGAGTGTGTGTGAGTGTGCACGGGTGTGTGCGTGCGAGTGAGTGCGAGTGTGTGCAAATGTGTGCGAGCGTGTGCGAGTGTGTGCGAGTGTGTGTGAGTGTGCACGAGTGTGTGTGTGAGTGAGTGTGTGTGAGTCTGTGCGAGTGTGTGCTTGCGAGTGTGTGCTAGTGTGCCCGAGTGTGTGAGTGTGTGCGAGGGTGCTCGAGTGTGTGCGTGTGAGTAAGTGAGTGTGTGTGCGAGTGTGTGTGTGAGTGTGTAAGACTGAGTGTGCGAGTGTGTGCATGTGTGTGCGAGTGTATATGAGTGTATGTGCGAGTGTGTGTGCCAGTGTGTGCGAGTGTGTGTGCGAGTGTGTGTGCGAGTGTGTTTGAGTGTGTGCAAGTGTGTGCGAGTGCGTATGAGTGTGCGAGTGTGTGTGCGTGTGTGTGCGAGTGTGTGTGATTGTGTGCGAGTGTGAGTGAGCTTGTAGGACTGTATGTGCGAGTGTTTGCGAGTGTGTGCGAGTGTGTTCGAGTGTGTGAGTGTGTGTGAGTGTGTGCGAGTGTGTGTGCGAGTGTGTGCGAGTGTGTGTGCGAGAGTGTGCGAGTGTGTGCGAGTGTGTGCAAATGTGCCCGAGTGTTTGCAAGTGTGCACGAGTGAGTGGGTGTGAGTGTGTGCGAGCGTGTGTGAGTGTGTGTGAGTGTGTGTGCGAGTGTGTGTGCGTGTGAATGTGTGCGAGTGTGTGCAAGTGTGTGTGATTGTGTGCGAGTGTGTGTGTGCGAGTGTGTGTGTGCGAGTGTGTTCGAGTGTGTGCGAGTGTGTGTACGAGTGTGTGTGCGATTGTGTATAAGTGTGTGCGAGTGTGTGTGTGAGTGTGTGTGTGAGTTTGCTCGATTGTGTGTGAGTGTGTGTGAGTGTGTACGAGTGTGTGCGATTGTGTGCGAGTGTGTGTGTGAGTGTGTGCGAGTGTGTGTGAATGTGTGCGATTGTGTGTAGGGCTGTATGTGGGAGTGTGTGCGAGTATGTATGAGTGTGTGTGCGAGTGTGTGCAAGTGTGTGCGAGTGTGTGCGAGTGTGTGTGCGTGCGAGTGTGTGCGACTGTGTGTGTGAGTGTGTGCAAGTGTGTACGAGTGTGTGTGCGAGTGTGTGCCAGAGTGTGCATACGAGTGTGTGCAAGTGAGTGCGAGTGTGTGCGAGCGAGTGTATGCGAGTGTGTGCGAGTCTGTGTGTGTGAGTGTGTGCAAGTGT
Source organism: Phyllobates terribilis (assembly GCF_046119375.1). NCBI lineage: Eukaryota > Metazoa > Chordata > Amphibia > Anura > Dendrobatidae > Phyllobates > Phyllobates terribilis. Next base: position 9,634,233 of record NW_027362792.1, read on the forward strand.
GTGCGAGCGAGTGAGTGCGAGTGTGTGCCAGTGTGTGCGTACGAGTGTGTGCAATTGAGTGTGAGTGTGTGCGAGTGTGTGCGAGTGTGTGCGAGTGTGTGCGAGTCTGTGCGAGTCTGTGTGTGTGAGTGTGTGCACGTGTGTGCGAGCGAGTGATTGCGAGTGTGTGCCAGTGTGTGCGTACGAGTGTGTGCAAGTGAGTGCGAGTGTGTGCGAATGTGTGCGAGTGTGTGTGTGAGTGTGTGCGAGTGTGTGTGAGTGTGTGGGTGCGAGTGTGTGCGAGTGTGTGCGTGCGTGTTTGTGCGAGTTTGTGTGCGAGCGTGTACGAGTGTGTGTGCGTGTGTGTGCAAGTGTGTGCGAGTGCGTGCGGGTGTGTGTGCGAGTGTGTGCGAGTGTGTTTGAGTGTGTGCAAGTGTGTGCAAGTGTGTGTGCGAGTGCGTACGTGTGTGTGATTGTGTGCGAGTGTGAGTGAGCTTGTAGGACTGTATGTGCGAGTGTTTGCGAGTGTGTGCGAGTGTGTTCGAGTGTGTGCGAGTGTGTGTGCGAGTGTGTGCGAGTGTGTGTGCGAGAGTGTGCGAGTGTGTGCAAATGTGCCCGAGTGTGCGCGAGTGTGCACGAGTGAATGGGTGTGAGTGTGTGCGAGTGTGTGCTAGTGTGTGCGTGTGAGTGTGTGCGAGCGTGTGCGAGTGTGTGTGCGAGTGTGTGTGCGTGTGAATGTGTGCGTGTGAATGTGTGCGAGTGTGTGCAAGTGTGTGTGAGTGTGTGCGAGTGTGTGGTTGCGAGTGTGTGCGAATGTGTGCGTGCGTGTTTGTGCGAGTGTGTATGAGTGTGTATGAGTGTGTATGAGTTTGTGTGTGTGTGTGTGCAAGTGTGTGCGAGTGCGTGCGGGTGTGTGTGCGAGTGTGTGCGAGTGTGTGCGAGTGTGTGTGTGCGATTGTGTATGAGTGAGTGTGTGCGAGTGTGTGTCAAAGTGTGTGCGAGTGTGTGTGTGCGATTGTGCATGAGTGAGTGTGTGCGAGTGTGTGTGACAGTGTGTGCGAGTGTGTGTGAGTGTGCACGGGTGTGTGCGTGCGGGTGCGTGCTAGTGAGTGCGAGTGTGTGCAAATGTGTGCGAGCGTGTGCGAGTGTGTGCGAGTGTGTGTGAGTGTGCACGAGTGTGTGTGTGTGAGTGAGTGTGTGTGAGTCTGTGCGAGTGTGTGCTTGCGAGTATGTGCTAGTGTGTGCGAGTGTGTGAGTGTGTGCGAGGGTACGCGAGTGTGTGCGTGTGAGTAAGTGAGTGTGTGTGTGAGTGTGTGCGAGTGTGTGTGTGAGTTTGTACGACTGTGTGTGCGACTGTGTGCGCGTGTGTGCGAGTGTATATGAGTGTATGTGCGAGTTTGTGTGCGAGTGTGTGCAAGTGTGTGTGCGAGTGTGTGTATGAGTGTGTTTGAGTGTGTTTGAGTGTGTGCGAGTGTGTGTGCGAGTGCATACGCGTGTGTGCGAGTGTGTGTGTGTGTGTGTGTGTGCGAGTGTTTGTGATTGTGTGCCAGTGTGAGTGAGCTTGTAGGACTGTATGTGCGAGTGTTTGCGAGTTTGTGCGAGTGTGTGTCAGTGTGTGCGAGTGTGTGTGCGAGTGTGTGCGAGTGTGTGTGCGAGAGTGTGCGAGTGTGTGCGAGTGTGCACGAGTGAGTGGGTGTGAGTGTGTGCGAGTGTGTGTGCAAGTGTGTGCGTGTGAGTGTGTGCGATCGTGTGTGAGTGTGTGTGAGTGTGTGTGCGAGTGTGTGTGCGTGTGAATGTGTGCGAGTGTGTGCAAGTGTGTGTGTGCGAGTGTGTGCGAGTGTGTGTAGGAGTGTGTGCGAGTGTGTGCGATTGTGTTTGTGAGTGTGTAGGACTGTATGTGCAAGTGTGTTCGTGTGTGCTCGTGTGTTTGAGTGTGTGTGAGTGTGTGCAAGTGTGTGCAAGTGTGTTTGTGCGAGTGTGTGTGTGAGTGTGTGCAAGTGTGTTTGAGTGTGTGTGCGAGTGTGTATGAGTGTGTGTGTGTGTGCAATTGTGTGCACGTGTGTGTGAGTGTGTGTGAGTGTGTGCATGAGTGAGTGTGTGCGAGTGTGTGTGAGTGTGTGTGTGTGCGAGTGTGTGCATGCGAGTGTGTGCGAGTGTGTGTGTGAGTGTGTGCGAGTGTGTGTGTGCGATTGTGTATTAGTGAATGTGTGCGAGTGTGTGTGAGTGTGTGCATGTGAGTGAGTGAGTGTGTGTGTGAGTGTGTGCGAGTGAGTGTGAGTGAGTGTGTGCGAGTGTGTGCGAGTGTGTGTGTGGGATTGTGCATAATTGTGTGCGAGTGTGAGTGTGTAGGACTGTGTGTGCGAGTGTGTGTGCGAGTGTGTGCGAGTGTGTGTAGGAGTGTGTGTGAGTGTGTGCGATTGTGTGTGTGAGTGTGTAGGACTGTATGTGCGAGTGTGTGCGACTGTGTTCGAGTGTGTGTGTGCGAGTGTGTGAGCATGGGTGAGTGGGTGCAAGTGTGTGCGTGTGAGTGTGTGTGTGCGAGTGTGTGTGATTGTGTATGAGTGAGTGTGTGCGAGTGTGTGCGATTGTGTGTGAGTGTGTGCAAGTGTGTTTGAGCGAGTGTGTATGAGTGTGTGTGCGAGTGTGTGCAAGTGTGTTTGTGCGAGTGTGTATGAGTGTGTGTGTGCGAGTGTGTGCAAGTGTGTGTGATTGTGTGTGAGTGTGTGTATGAGTGAGTGTGTGCGAGTGTGTGCGAGTGTGTGTGCAAGTGTGTGCGCGAGTGTGTGTGTGCGAGTGTGTGTGAGTGTGTGCGTGCGAGTGTGTGCGTGCGAGTGTGTGCGCGCGAGTGTGTGCGAGTGTGTGAGTGTGTGTGCGAATGTGTGTGCGAGTGTGTATGAGTGTATGTGCGAGTGTGTGCCAGTGTGTGCGAGTGTGTGTGTGCGAGTGTGTGCAAGTGTGTGCGAGTGAGTGTGTGCGAGTGTGTGCGAGAGTGTGCGAGTGTGTGTGTCCGAGTGTGTGTGTGCGAGTGTGTGTGTGCGAGTGTGTGTGCATTTGTGTATGAGTGTGTGCGAGTGTGTGTGAGTTTGTGCAAGTGTGTGCGTGTGTGCATGCGAGTGCGTGCGAGTGTGTGCGAGTGTGTGTATTTGAGTGTGTGTGCGATTGTGTATGAGTGTGTGCGAGTGTGTGTGAGTTTGTGCGAGTGTGTGCGTGTGTGTGTGCGAGTGTGTGCTAGTGTGCACGAGTGTTTGAGTGTGTGCGAGTGTGCCTGAGTAAGTATGTGTGTGAGTTTGTGCGCGTGTTTCCGAGTGTGTGTGAGTGAGTAGGACTGTGTGTGCGAGTGTGTGCGAGTGTGTGTGCGAGCGTGTGTGTGCGAGTGTGTTCGAGTGTGTGCAATTGTGTGCGAGTGTGTGTGTGCGAGTCCGTATGAGTGAGTGTGTGAATGTGTGCGAGTGTGTGCCAGTGTGTGTGTGCGAGTGTATGTACGAGTGTGTGCGAGTGTGTGCGTGCGAGTGTGTGCGAGTGTGTATGAGTGTATGTGCGAGTGTGTTTGCGAGTGTGTGTGTTCGAGTGTGTGCAAGTGTGTGCGAGTGTGTGTGCGAGTGCGTACGAGTGTGTGCGAGTGTGCACGAGTGTGTGCGTGTGAGTGTGTGCGAGTGTGTGCGTGCAAGTGTGTGCGAGTGTGCTTGAGTGAGTGGGTGCGAGTGTGTGTGAGCGTGTGCGTGTGTGCGAGTTTGTGTGCGAGTGAGTGTATGCGAATGTGTGCGAGTGTGTGCGAGTGTGTGTGTGAGTGTGTGCGTGCGAGTGTGTGCGTGCGTGTGTATGCATGCGAGTGTGTGCGAGTGTGTGCAAGTGTGAGTGAGTGTGTGCGAGAGTCTGTGCGAGAGTGTGCGAGTGTGTGCGAGTGTGTGCAAATGTCCCCGAGTGTGCGCGAGTGTGCACGAGTTAGTGGGTGCGAGTGTGTGCGAGTGTGTATGAGTGAGTGTGTGTGAGTGTGTGCGTGTGTGCAAGTTTGTGTGCGAATGTGTGCGAGTGTGTGTGCAAGTGTGTGCATGCGAGTGTGTGCGAGTGTGTGAGTGTGTGCGAGAGTGTGCGAGTGTGTGTGAGTGTGTGCAAATGTACCCGAGTGTGCGCGAGTGTGCTCGAGTGAGTGGGTGCGAGTGTGTGCAAGTGTATGTGCGAGTGTGTGCGAGCTTGTGCGAGTGTGTGTGAGTGTGTGTGCGAGTGTGTGTGCATGTGTGTGCGTGCGAGTGTGTGCGAGTGTGCATGAGTGTGTGTGCAAGTGTGTACAAGTGTGTGTGAGTGTGTGCAAGTGTGTGTGTGCGAGTGTGTGCGAGTGTGTGTACGAGTGTGTGTGCGATTGTGTATAAGTGTGTGCGAGTGTGAGTGTGAGTATGTGTGATTGTGTGTGCAAGTGTGTTTGTGCGAGTGTGTTCGATTGTGTGCAAGTGTGTGTGTGAGTGTGAGTGAATGTGTGTGCTAGTGTGTGCGATTGCGTGTGAGAGTGTGTAGGACTGCATGTGCGAGTGTGTGCGAGTGTGTATGAGTGTGTGTGAGTGTGTGCAAGTGTGTGAGAGTGTGTGCGAGTGTGTGTGCGAGTGTGTGCGAGTGAGTGTGTGCGAGTGTATGTGCGAGTGTGTGCGTGCGAGTGTGTGTGTGAGAGTGTGTACGAGTGTGTGAGTGCGAGTGTGTGCAAATGAGTGCGAGTGTGTGCATGCGAGTGTGCACGAGCGTGTGCGTGTAAGTGTGTGCGTGCGAGTGTGCTCGAGTGAATGGGTGCGAGTGTGTGTGAGTATGTGCAAGTGAGTGTGTGTGAGTTTTTATGAGTGAGTGTGTGTGAGTGTGTGCGAGTTTGTGTGCAAGAGAGTGTGTGCGAGTGTGTGCGAGTGTGTGCGAGTGTGTGTGAGTGTGTGTGCGAGAGTGTGTGTGCGAATGTGTGTGCGTGTGAGTGTGTGCGATTGTGTATGAGTGTATGTGCGAGTGTGTGCAAGTGTGTGAGAGTGTGTGCGAGTGTGTGTGTGCAAGTGTGTGCAAGTGTGTGCGAGTGTGTGTGCGAGTGTGTGTGCAATTGTGTATGAGTGTGTGCGAGTGTGTGTGAGTTTGTGCGAGTGTGTGCGTGCGAGTGTGTGTGTGCGAGTGTGTGTGCAATTGTGTATGAGTGTGTGCGAGTGTGAGTGAGTTTGTGCGAGTGTGTGCGTATGTGTGTGCGAGTGCGCGCGAGTGAGTGCGAGTGCTCGCAAATGTGTGCGAGAGTGTGCGAGAGTGTGGGAGTGTGGGCGTGCGAGTGTGTGCTAGTGTGCGCGAGTGTGTGAGTGTGTGCGAGTGTGCGTGAGTAAGTGTGTGTGTGAATGTGTGCGAGTGTTTCCGAGTGTGTGTGTGAGTGTGTAGGACTGTATGTGCGAGTGTTTGCGAGTGTGTGTGCGAGTTTGTGTGTACAAGAGTGTTCGAGTGTGTGCAATTTTGTGCGAGTGTGTGTGTGCGAATGCGTATGAGTAAGTGTGTGCGAATGTGTGCGAGTGTGTGTGCGAGTGTGTGCGAGTGTTTGCGTGTGTGTGCGAGTGTGTGTGCGTGTGTGTGCAAGTGTGTGCGAGTGTGTGCAAGTGTGTATGAGTGTGTGTGCGAGTGTGTGCGAGTGTGTGCGAGTATGTGAGTGCGAGTGTGTGCAAGTGTGTGCGAGTGTGTGCGAGTGTGTGTGATTGTGTGCGAGTGTGTGTGTGCAATTGTGTATGAGTGTGTGCGAGTGTATGTGTGAGTGTGTGCGTGCAAGTGTGTGCGAGTGAGTGCGATTGTGTGCAAATGTGTGTGAGACTGTGTGAGTGTGGGCGTGCGAATGTGGGCTGGTGTGTGCGAGTGTGTGTGAGTGTGTGCGAGTGTGTGTGCGAGTGTGTGCGCGTGTGTGCGAGTATATATGAGTGTATGTGCGAGTGTGTGTGCGAGTGTGTGCGAGTGTGTGTGCGCGTGTGTTTGAGTGTGTGTGAGTGTGTGTGAGTGTGTGTGCAAGTGCGTATGAGTGTGTGCGATTGTGTGTGCGTGTGTGTGCGAGTGTGTGTGATTGTGTGCGAGTGTGTGTGAGCTTGTAGGACTGTATGTGCGAGTGTTTGCGAGTGTTTGCGATTGTGTGCGAGTGTGTGTGAGTGTGTGTGAGTGTGTGCGAATGTGTGTGCGAGTGTGTGCGAGTCTGTGTGCGAGAGTGTGCGAGTGTGTGCGAGTGTGTGCAAATGTGCCCGAGTGTGCACGAGTGAGTGGGTGCGAGTGTGTGTGAGTGTGTGTGTGTGAGTGTGTGCGAGCGTGTGCGAGCATGTGTGAGTGTGTGTGCGAGTGTGTGTGCATGAGTGTGTGCAAGTGTGTGTGAGTGTGTGCGAGTGTGTGTGTGAGTGAGTCTGTGAGTGTGTGTGAGTGTGTGTGAGTGTGTGTACGAGTGTGTGTGTGCGATTGTGTATAAGTGTGTGCGAGTGTGTGTGTGAGTGTGTGTGAGTGTGTGTGTGAGTGTGTGTGTGCGAGTGTGCTCGATTGTGTGTGAGTGTGTGTGAGTGTGAGTGAGTGTGTACGAGTGTGTGTGAGTGTGTGCGAGTGTGTGTGTGCGTGTGTGTGCGAGTGTGTACGAGTGTGTATGAGTGTGTGTGCATGTGTGCAAGTGTGTGCGAGTGCGTGCGAGTGTGTGTGTGAGTGTGTGGGTGTGTGTGCGAGTGAGTTTGAGTGAGTGTGTGCAAGTGTGTGTGTGCGATGGTGTATGAGTGAGTGTGTGCGAGTGTGTGCGAGTGTGTGTGAAAGTGCATGCGAGTGTGTGTGTGAGTGTGTGCGAGTGAGTGCGAGTGTGTGCAAATGTGTGCGAGCATGTGCGAGTGTGTGCGAGTGTGTGTGAGTGTGTGCGAGTGTGCGCGTGTGAGTGAATGTTTGTGTGAGTCTGTGCGAGTGTGTGCTTGCGAGTGTTTGCTAGTGTGCACGAGTGTGTGAGTGTGTGCGAGTGTGCGCGAGTGTGTGCGTGTGAGTAAGTGAGTGTGTTTGTGAGTGTGTGCGAGTGTTTGCGAGTTTGTGAGTGAATGTGTGCGACTGTGTGTGCGAGTGTGTGCCCGTGTGTGCGAGTGTGTATGAGTGTATGTGCGAGTGTGTATGAGTGTATGTGCGAGTGTGTGTACGAGTGTGCATGAGTGTGTGCATGTGAGTGTGTGCGAGTGTGTGCGTGCGAGTGTGTATGAGTGAGTGTGAGTGTGTGCGAGTTTGTGTGCGAGTGAGTGTGTGCGAATGTGTGCGAGTGTGTGTGAGTGTGTGTGCGAGTGTGTGCGTGCGAGTGTGTGCGTGCGAGTGTGTGTGAGTGTGTGCAAGTGTGAGTGAGTGTGTGCGAGTGTGTGCGAGTGTGTGCAAATGTGCCCGAGTGTGCGCGAGTGTGCACGAGTGAGTGTGTGCGAGTGTGTGCAAGTGTGTATGAGTGAGTGTGTGTGAGTTTGTGCGTGTGTGTGAGTTTGTGTGCGAGTGACTGTGTGCGAATGTGTGCGAGTGTGTGCGAGTGTGTCTGTGCGAGTGTATGTGTGAGAGTGTGCGTGCGAGTGTGTGCGAGTGTATGTGAGTGTGTGTGAGTGTGTGTGCAAGTGTGTGTGCGAGAGTGTGCGAGTGTGTGCAAATGTGCCCGAGTGTGCACGAGTGAGTGGGTGCGAGTATGCGCGAGTGTGTGTGAGTGTGTGCATGTGAGTGTGTGCGAGCGTGTGTGCGAGTGTGTGTGCATGTGTGTGTGTGTGCGAGTGTGTGCGAGTGTGTATGAGTGTGTGTGCAAGTTTGTGCAAGTGTGTGTGAGTGTGTGCGAGTGTGTGTGTGCATGTGTGTGCGAGTGTGTGCAAGTGTGTGTGAGTGTGTGTGCGAGTGTGTGTGCAAGTGTGTTCAATTGTGTGCGAGTGCGTGTGTGAGTGAGTGTGTATGAGTGTGTGCGAGTGTGTGCGAGTGTGTGTGAGTGTGTGCGAGTGTGTGTGTGAGTGTGTGCGATTGTGTGTGTGAGTGTGTAGGACTGTATGTGCGAGTGTGTATGAGTGTGTGTGTGTGTGCAAGTGTGTGCGAGTGTGTGTGAGTGTGTGCAAGTGTGTGCGAGTGAGTGTGTGCGAGTGTGTGTGCGAGTGTGTGCGTGCGAGTGTGTGCGGGTGTGTGCGTGTGAGTGAGTGCGAGTGTGTGCAAATGTGTGTGAGCGTGTGCGAGTGTGTGCGAGTGTGTGTGAGTGTGTGCGAGTATGCGCGTGTGAGTGAGTGTGTGTGTGAGTCTGTGCGAGTGTGTGCTTGCGAGTGTTTGCTAGTGTGCGCGAGTGTGTGAGTGTGTGTGAGTGTGCACGAGTGTGTGCGTGTGAGTAAGTGAGTGTGTGTGTGAGTGTGTGCGAGTGCTTGCGAGTGTGTGTGTGAGTGTGTGCGACTGTGTGTGCGAGTGTGTGCGCGTGTGTGAGTGTGTATGAGTGTATGTGCGAGTGTGTGTGCGAGTGTGTGTTCAAGTGTGTGTGTTCGAATGTGTGTGCAAGTGTGTGCGAGTGTGTGTATGAGTGCGTACAAGTGTGTGCGAGTGTGCATGAGTGTGTGCGTGTGTGTGTGCGTGCGAGTGTGTGCGAGTGTGCTCGAGTGAGTGAGTGCGAGTGTGTATGAGTGAGTGTGTGTGCGTGTGTGCAAGTTTGTGTGCGTGTGAGTGTGTGCGAGTGTGTTTGAGTGTGTGTGCGAGTGCGTGCGTGCGAGTGTGTGTGAGTGTGTGTGATTGTGTGTGTGAGTGTGTAGGACTGTTTGTGCGAGTGTGTATGAGTGTGTATGTGAGTGTGTGCAAGTGTGTGCGAGTCTGTGCGAGTGTGTGCAAGTGTGTGAGTGAGTGTGTGCGAGTGTGTGTGCGTGCGAGTGTGTGCGGGTGTGTGCGTGTGAGTGAGTGTGAGTGTGTGCAAATGTGTGTGAGCGTGTGCGAGTGTGTGTGAATGTGTGCGAGTGTGCGCGTGTGAGTGAGTGTGTGTGTGAGTCTGTGCGAGTGTGTGCTTGCGAGTGTTTGCTAGTGTGCGTGAGTGTGTGAGTCTGTGCGAGTGTGCGCGAGTGTGCGTGTGAGTAAGTGAGTGTGTGTGTGAGTGTGTGCGAGTGCTTGCGAGTGTGTGTGTGAGTGTGTACGACTGTGTGTGCGAGTGTGTGCGTGTGTGTGCGAGTGTGTATGAGTGTATAGAATCATAGAATCATAGAATGGTAGAGTTGGAGGGGACCTCCTGGGTCATCTGGTCCAACCCCCTGCTCAAAGCAGGATTCACTAAATCATCTCAGACAGATGTCTGTCCAGCCTCTGTTTGAAGACGTCCATTGAAGGGGAACTCACCACCTCTCGTGGCAGCCTGTTCCACTCATTAATCACCCTAACTGTCAAAAAGTTTTTTCTAATATCTAATCTGTGTCTCCTCCCATTTAGTTTCATCCCATTGCTTCTAGTCTTTCCTTGTGCAAATGAGAATAAAGATGATCCTTCTACAATGTGACAGCCCTTGACATATTTGTAGACAGCTATTAAGTCTCCTCTCAGTCTTCTTTTTTGCAAGCTAAACATTCCCAAATCCTGCAACCGTTCCTCATAGGACAGGGTTTGCAGACCAGTCACCATTCTGGTCGCTCTTCTCTGAACTTGCTCCAGTTTGTCTATGTCTTTTTTAAAATGTGGTGCCCAAAACTGTACACAGTATTCCAGATGAGGTCTGACCAAAGAGGAGTAAAGACCGAGAATTACTTCACGTGATCTAGACTGTATGCTTCTGTTAATACATCCCAGAATTGTATTTGCCTTTTTTGCTGCTGCGAGTGTGTGTGCGAGTGTGTGCGAGTGTGTGTTCGAGTGTGTGTGTTCGAGTGTGTGCAAGTGTGTGCAAGTGTGTGTGCGAGTGGGTACAAGTGTGTGCGAGTGTGCATGAGTGTGTGCGTGTGTGCAAGTTTGTGCATGCGAGTGTGTGCGAGTGTGCTTGAGTGAGTGGGTGCGAGTGTGTGCGAGTGTGTATGAGTGAGTTTGTGCGTGTGTGCGAGTTTGTGTGCGAGTGAGTGTGTGCGAATGTGTGTGAGTGTGTGCGAGTGTGTGTGCGAGTGCGTGCGTGCGATTGTGTGCGTGCGAGTGTGTGCAAGTGTGAGTGAGTGTGTGCGAGTGTGTGTGCGAGTGTGTGTGCGAGAGTGTGCGAGTGTGTGCGAGTGTGTGCAAATGTGCCCGAGTGTGCGCGTGTGTGCACGAGTGAGTGTGTGTGAGTGTGTGTGTGTGAGTTTGTGTGCGAGTGAGTGTGTGCGAATGTGTGCGAGTGTGTGCGAGTGTGTCTGTGCGAGTGTGTGTGCGAGTGTGTGCATGCGAGTGTGTGCGTGCGAGTGTGTGCGAGTGTGTGTGAGTGTGTGCGAGTGTGTGTGCGAGATTGTGCGAGTGTGTGCATATGTGCCCGAGTGTGCACGAGTGAGTGTGTGCGAGTGTGTGAGAGTGTGTGTGAGTGTCTGCATGTGAGTGTGCGCGAGCGTGTGTGAGTGTGTGTGCGAGTGTGTGTGCGAGAGTGTGCGAGTGTGTGCAAATGTGCCCGAGTGTGCGCGAGTGTGCACGAGTGAGTGGGTGCGAGTGTGTGCGAGTGTGTTTGAGTGTGTGCATGTGAGTGTGTGCGAACGTGTGCGAGTGTGTGTGCGAGTGTGTGCAAGTGTGTGTGAGTGTGTGTGTGCAAGTATGTGTGAGTGTGTGCGAGTGTGTGTGAGTGTGTGTACGAGTGTGTGTGCGATTGTGCATACGTGTGTGCGAGTGTGTGTGACTGTGTGTGCGAGTGTGTGCCCGTGTGTGCGAGTGTGTATGAGTGTATGTGCGAGTGTGTATGAGTGTATGTGCGAGTGTGTGTACGAGTGTGCATGAGTGTGTGCGTGTGAGTGTGTGCGTGCGAGTGTGTATGAGTGAGTGTGAGTGTGTGCGAGTTTGTGTGCGAGTGAGTGTGTGCGAATGTGTGCGAGTGTGTGTGAGTGTGTGTGCGAGTGTGTGCGTGCGAGTGTGTGCGTGTGAGTGTGTGTGAGTGTGTGCAAGTGTGAGTGAGTGTGTGCGAGTGTGTGCAAATGTGCCCGAGTGTGCGCGAGTGTGCACGAGTGAGTGTGTGCGAGTGTGTGCAAGTGTGTATGAGTGAGTGTGTGTGAGTTTGTGCGTGTGTGTGAGTTTGTGTGCGAGTGACTGTGTGCGAATGTGTGCGAGTGTGTGCGAGTGTGTCTGTGCGAGTGTATGTGTGAGAGTGTGCGTGCGAGTGTGTGCGAGTGTATGTGAGTGTGTGTGAGTGTGTGTGCAAGTGTGTGTGCGAGAGTTTGCGAGTGTGTGCAAATGTGCCCGAGTGTGCACGAGTGAGTGGGTGCGAGTATGCGCGAGTGTGTGTGAGTGTGTGCATGTGAGTGTGTGCGAGCGTGTGTGCGAGTGTGTGTGCATGTGTGTGTGTGTGCGAGTGTGTGCGAGTGTGTATGAGTGTGTGTGCAAGTTTGTGCAAGTGTGTGTGAGTGTGTGCGAGTGTGTGTGTGCATGTGTGTGCGAGTGTGTGCAAGTGTGTGTGAGTGTGTGTGCGAGTGTGTGTGCAAGTGTGTTCAATTGTGTGCGAGTGCGTGTGTGAGTGATTGTGTACGAGTGTGTGCGAGTGTGTGCGAGTGTGTGTGAGTGTGTGCGAGTGTGTGTGTGAGTGTGTGCGATTGTGTGTGTGAGTGTGTAGGACTGTATGTGCGAGTGTGTATGAGTGTGTGTGTGTGTGCAAGTGTGTGCGAGTGTGTGTGAGTGTGTGCAAGTGTGTGCGAGTGAGTGTGTGCGAGTGTGTGTGCGAGTGTGTGCGTGCGAGTGTGTGCGGGTGTGTGCGTGTGAGTGAGTGCGAGTGTGTGCAAATGTGTGTGAGCGTGTGCGAGTGTGTGCGAGTGTGTGTGAGTGTGTGCGAGTATGCGCGTGTGAGTGAGTGTGTGTGTGAGTCTGTGCGAGTGTGTGCTTGCGAGTGTTTGCTAGTGTGCGCGAGTGTGTGAGTGTGTGTGAGTGTGCGCGAGTGTGTGCGTGTGAGTAAGTGAGTGTGTGTGTGAGTGTGTGCGAGTGCTTGCGAGTGTGTGTGTGAGTGTGTGCGACTGTGTGTGCGAGTGTGTGCGCGTGTGTGAGTGTGTATGAGTGTATGTGCGAGTGTGTGTGCGAGTGTGTGTTCGAGTGTGTGTGTTCGAATGTGTGTGCAAGTGTGTGCGAGTGTGTGTATGAGTGCGTACAAGTGTGTGCGAGTGTGCATGAGTGTGTGCGTGTGTGTGTGCGTGCGAGTGTGTGCGAGTGTGCTCTAGTGAGTGAGTGCGAGTGTTTATGAGTGAGTGTGTGTGCGTGTGTGCAAGTTTGTGTGCGTGTGAGTGTGTGCGAGTGTGTTTGAGTGTGTGTGCGAGTGCGTGCATGCGAGTGTGTGTGAGTGTGTGTGATTGTGTGTGTGAGTGTGTAGGACTGTTTGTGCGAGTGTGTATGAGTGTGTGTGTGAGTGTGTGCAAGTGTGTGCGAGTCTGTGCGAGTGTGTGCAAGTGTGTGAGTGAGTGTGTGCGAGTGTGTGTGCGTGCGAGTGTGTGCGGGTGTGTGCGTGTGAGTGAGTGTGAGTGTGTGCAAATGTGTGTGAGCGTGTGCGAGTGTGTGTGAGTGTGTGCGAGTGTGCGCGTGTGAGTGAGTGTGTGTGTGAGTCTGTGCGAGTGTGTGCTTGCGAGTGTTTGCTAGTGTGCGTGAGTGTGTGAGTCTGTGCGAGTGTGCGCGAGTGTGCGTGTGAGTAAGTGAGTGTGTGTGTGAGTGTGTGCGAGTGCTTGCGAGTGTGTGTGTGAGTGTGTACGACTGTGTGTGCGTGTGTGTGCGAGTGTGTATGAGTGTATGTGCGAGTGTGTGTGCGAGTGTGTGTTCGAGTGTGTGTGTTCGAGTGTGTGCAAGTGTGTGCGAGTGTGTGTGCGAGTGGGTACAAGTGTGTGCGAGTGTGCAGGAGTGTGTGCGTGTGTGCAAGTTTGTGCATGCGAGTGTGTGCGAGTGTGCTTGAGTGAGTGGGTGCGAGTGTGTGCGAGTGTGTATGAGTGAGTGTGTGCGTGTGTGCGAGTTTGTGTGCGAGTGAGTGTGTGCGAATGTGTGTGAGTGTGTGCGAGTGTGTGTGCGAGTGCGTGCGTGCGATTGTGTGCGTGCGAGTGTTTGCAAGTGTGAGTGAGTGTGTGCGAGTGTGTGTGCGAGTGTGTGTGCGAGAGTGTGCGAGTGTGTGCGAGTGTGTGCAAATGTGCCCGAGTGTGCGCGTGTGTGCACGAGTGAGTGTGTGTGAGTGTGTGTGTGTGTGTGAGTTTGTGTGCGAGTGAGTGTGTGCGAATGTGTGCGAGTGTGTGCGAGTGTGTCTGTGCGAGTGTGTGTGCGAGTGTGTGCATGCGAGTGTGTGCGTGCGAGTGTGTGCGAGTGTGTGTGAGTGTGTGCGAGTGTGTGTGCGAGATTGTGCGAGTGTGTGCATATGTGCCCGAGTGTGCACGAGTGAGTGTGTGCGAGTGTGTGAGAGTGTGTGTGAGTGTCTGCATGTGAGTGTGCGCGAGCGTGTGCGAGTGTGTGTGAGTGTGTGTGCGAGTGTGTGTGCGAGAGTGTGCGAGTGTGTGCAAATGTGCCCGAGTGTGCGCGAGTGTGCACGAGTGAGTGGGTGCGAGTGTGTGCGAGTGTGTTTGAGTGTGTGCATGTGAGTGTGTGCGAACGTGTGCGAGTGTGTGTGCGAGTGTGTGCAAGTGTGTGTGATTTTGTGTGTGCAAGTATGTGTGAGTGTGTGCGAGTGTGTGTGAGTGTGTGTACGAGTGTGTGTGCGATTGTGCATAAGTGTGTGCGAGTGTGTGTGAGTGTGTGTGTGAGTGTGTGTGTGCGAGTGTGTTCGATTGTGTGTGAGTGAGTGTGTACGAGTGTGTGCGAGTGTGTGCCAGTGTGTGCGAGTGTGTGTGCGAGTGTGTGTGAGTGTGTACGAGTGTGTGCGATTGTGTGTGTGAGTGTGTAGGACTGTATGTGCGAGTGTGTATGAGTGTGTGTGTGAGTGTGTGAAAGTGTGTGCGAGTGTGTGCGAGTGTGTGCAAGTGTGTGCGAGTGAGTGTGTGCGAGTGTGTATGCGAGTGTGTGCATGCGAGTGTGTGCGTGCGAGTGTGTGCGAGTGTGTGCGACTGTGTGCGACTGTGTGCGAGTGTGTGAGTGCGAGTGTGTCCGAATGTGTGCGAGTGTGTGCGTGCGAGTGTGCGCGAGTGTGCACGAGTGTGTGCATGTAAGTGTGTGCATGCGAGTGTGTGCGAGTGTGCTCGAGTGAATGGGTGAGAGTGTGTGCGAGTGTGTGCGAGTAAGTGTGTGTGAGTGTGTATGAGTGAGTGTGTGTGAGTGTGTGTGTGTGTGAGTTTGTGTGCGAGTGAGTGTGTGCGAGTGTGTGCGAGTTTGTGTGTGAGTGTGTGCGAGTGTGTGCGTGCGAGTGTGTGTTCGAGTGTGTGCGCGCGAGTGTGTGAGTGCGAATGTGTGTGCGTGTGAGTGTGTGCGAGTGTGTATGAGTGTATGTGCGAGTGTGTGCCAGTGTGTGCGAGTGTGTGTGTGTGAGTGTGTGCAAATGTGTGCGAGTGTGTGCGAGAGTGTGCGAGTGTGTGCGAGTGTGTGCGAGTGTGTGCGAGTGTGTGTGCAATTGTGTATGAGTGTGTGCGAGTGTGTGTGAGTTTGTGCAAGTGTGTGCGTGTGTTCATGCGAGTGCGTGCGAGTGAGTGCGGGTGTGTGCGAGTGTGTGTATGCGAGTGTGTGCGATTGTGTATGAGTGTTTGTGAGTTTGTGCGAGTGTGTGCGTGTGTGCGAGTGCGTGCGAGTACGCGCAAATGTGTGCGAGAGTGTGCGAGTGTGGGCGTGCGAGCGTGTGCTAGTGTGCGCGAGTGTGTGAGTGTGTGCGAGTGTGCGTGAGTAAGTGTGTGTGTAAGTGCGTGCGAGTGTTTCCGAGTGTGTGTGTGAGTGTGTAGGACTGTGTGTGCAAGTGTGTGCGAGTGTGTGTGCGAGTGTGTGAGTACGAGTGTGTTCGAGTGTGTGCAATTGTGTGCGAGTGTGTTTGCGAGTGCGTATGAGTGAGTGTGTGCGAGTGTGTGTTTGCGAGTGTGTGTGCGAGTGTGTGCGAGTCTGTATGAGTGTATGTGCGAGTGTGTGCGTGAGTGTGTTTTAGAGTGTGTGCAATTGTGTGCGTGTGAGTGTGTGCATGAGTGTGTGCGTGCGAGTGTGCTCGAGTGAGTGGGTGCGTGTAAGTGTGTGCGTGCGAGTGTGTGCGAATGTGTGCGAGTGTGTGCATGCGAGTGTGTGCGAGTGTGCGCGAGTGAGTGTGTGCGACTGTGTGCGAGTGTGTATGAGTGAGTGTGTGTGAGTGTGTGCGTGTGTGCGAGTTTGTGTGCGATTGAGTGTGTGCGAATGTGTGTGAGTGTGTGTGAGTGTGTGTTAGTGTGTGTGCGAGTGCGTGCGAGTGTGTGCGTTCGAGTGTGTGCAAGTGTGAGTGAGTGTGTGCGAGTGTGTGTGCGAGTGTGTGTGCGAGAGTGTGCGAGGGTGTGCGAGTGTGTGCAAATGTGCCCGAGTGTGCACGAGTGAGTGGGTGCGAGTGTGTCTGAGTGTGTGCGTGTGAGTGTGTGCGAGCGTGTGCGAGCATGTGTGAGTGTGTGTGCGAGTGTGTGTGCGAGTGTGTGTGCGCAAGTGTGTGTGAGTGTGTGCGAGTGTGTGTGTGAGTGTGTGTGAGTGAGTCTGTGAGTGTGTGTGAGTGTGTGTGAGTGTGTGTACGAGTGTGTGTGTGCGATTGTGTATAAGTGTGTGCGAGTGTGTGTGTGAGTGTGTGTGAGTGTGAGTGCGAGTGTGTGTTTGCGAGTGTGCTCGATTGTGTGTGAGTGTGAGTGTGTGTGCGAGTGTGTGTGTGCGAGTGTGCTCGATTGTGTGTGAGTGTGTGTGAGTGTGAGTGAGTGTGTACGAGTGTGTGCGAGTGTGTGCGAGTGTGTGTGTGCGTGTGTGTGCGAGTGTGTACGAGTGTGTATGAGTGTGTGTGCGTGTGTGCAAGTATGTGCGAGTGCGTGCGAGTGTGTGTGCGAGAGTGTGCGAGTGTGTGCGAGTGTGTGCAAATGTGCCCGAGTGTGCGCGAGTGTGCACGAGTGAGTGGGTGCGAGTGTGTATGAGCGAGTGTGTGTGAGTGTGTGCGTGTGTGCGAGTGAGTGTGTGCGAATGTGTGCGAGTGTGTTTGTGAGTGTGTGTGCGAGTGCGTGCGTGCGATTGTGTGCGAGTGTGTGTGCGAGTGTGTGCAAATGTGCCAGAGTGTGCTCGAGTGTGCACGAGTGAGTGTGTGCGAGTGTGTGTGAGTGTGTGCCGGTGTGTGCGTGCGAGTGAGTGCGAGTGTGTGCAAATGTGTGCGAGCATGTGCGAGTGTGTGCGAGTGTGTGTGAGTGTGTGCGAGTGTGCGCGTGTGAGTGAATGTTTGTGTGAGTCTGTGCGAGTGTGTGCTTGCAAGTGTTTGCTAGTGTGCACGAGTGTGTGAGTGTGTGCGAGTGTGCGCGAGTGTGTGCGTGTGAGTAAGTGAGTGTGTTTGTGAGTGTGTGCGAGTGTTTGCGAGTTTGTGTGTTAATGTGTGCGACTGTGTGCGAGTGTGTGCCCGTGTGTGCGAGTTTGTATGAGTGTATGTGCGATTGTGTGTACGAGTGTGCATGAGTGTGTGCGTGTGAGTGTGTGCGAGTGTGTGCGTGCGAGTGTGTATGAGTGAGTGTGAGTGTGTGCGTGTGTGCGAGTTTCTGTGCGAGTGAGTGTGTGCGAATGTGTGCGAGTGTGTGTGAGTGTGTGTGCGTGTGTGTGCGTGCGAGTGTGTGCGTGCGAGTGTGTGTGAGTGTGTGCAAGTGTGAGTGAGTGTGTGCGAGTGTGTGCGAGTGTGTGCAAATGTGCCCGACTGTGCGCGAGTGTGCACGAGTGAGTGTGTGCGAGTGTGTATGAGTGAGTGTGTGTGAGTGTGTGCGTGTGTGCGAGTTTGTGTGTGAGTGACTGTGTGCGAATGTGTGTGAGTGTGTGCGAGTGTGTCTGTGCGAGTGTATGTGCGAGAGTGCACATGCGAGTGTGTGCGAGTGTATGTGAGTGTGTGTGAGTGTGTGTGCGAGTGTGTGTGCGAGTGAGTGCAAATGTGCGCGAGTGTGCACGAGTGAGTGGGTGCGAGTATGCGCGAGTGTGTGCATGTGAGTGTGTGCGAGCGTGTGTGCGAGTGTGTGTGCATGTGTGTGTGTGTGCGAGTGTGTGCGAGTGTGTATGAGTGTGTGTGCAAGTTTGTGCAAGTGTGTGTGAGTGTGTGCGAGTGTGTGTGTGCAAGTGTGTGCGAGTGTGTGCGAGTGTGTGTGAGTGTGTGTGCAAGTGTGTGTGCAAGTGTGTTCAAATGTGTGCGAGTGTGTGTGTGAGTGTGAGTGAGTGTGTACGAGTGTGTGCGAGTGTGTGCGAGTGAGTGTGAGTGTGTGCGAGTGTGTGTGTGAGTGTGTGTGAGTGTGTGCGACTGTATGTGCGAGTGTGTAGGACTGTAGGTGCGAGTGTGTATGAGTGTGTGTGTGTGTGCAAGTGTGTACGAGTGTGTGTGAGTGTGTGCAAGTGTGTGCGAGTGAGTGTGTGCGAGTGTGTGTGTGAGTGTGTCCGTGCGAGTGTGTGCGGGTGTGTGCGTGTGAGTGAGCGCGAGTGTGTGCAAATGTGTGTGCAATGTGTGCAAATGTGTGTGAGCGTGTGCGAGTGTGTGCGAGTGTGTGTGAGTGTGTGCGAGTATGCGCGTGTGAGTGAGTGTGTGTGTGAGTCTGTGCGAGTGTGTGCTTGCGAGTGTTTGCTAGTGTGCGCGAGTGTGTGAGTGTGCGAGTGTTTGCGAGTGTGTGAGTGTGTGCGTGTGAGTAAGTGAGTGTGTTTGTGAGTGTGTGCGAGTGTTTGCGAGTTTGTGTGTGAATGTGTGCGACTGTGTGAGCGAGTGTGTGCCCGTGTGTGCGAGTGTGTATGAGTGTATGTGCCAGTGTGTATGAGTGTATGTGCGAGTGTGTCTACGAGTGTGCATGAGTGTGTGCGTGTGAGTGTGTGCGAGTGTGTGCGTGCGAGTGTGTATGAGTGAGTGTGAGTGTGTGCGTGTGTGCGAGTTTGTGTGCGAGTGAGTGTGTGTGAATGTGTGCGAGTGTGTGTGAGTGTGTGTGCGAGTGTGTGCGTGCGAGTGTGCGCGTGCGAGTGTGTGTGAGTGTGTGCAAGTGTGAGTGAGTGTGTGCGAGTGTGTGCGAGTGTGTGCAAATGTGCCCGAGTGTGCGCGAGTGTGCAAGAGTGAGTGTGTGCGAGTGTGTATGAGTGAGTGTGTGTGAGTGTGCGCGTGTGTGCGAGTTTGTGTGCGAGTGACTGTGTGCGAATGTGTGCGAGTGTGTGCGAGTGTGTCTGTGCGAGTGTATGTGCGAGAGTGTGCGTGCGAGTGTGTGCGAGTGTATGTGAGTGTGAGTGAGTGTGTACGAGTGTGTGCGAGTGTGTGCGAGTGTGTGCGAGTGTGTGTGAGTGTGTGCGAGTGTGTGTGTGAGTGTGTGTGACTGTGTGCGATTGTGTGTGTGAGTGTGTAGGACTGTATGTGCGAGTGTGTATGACTGTGTGTGTGTGTGCAAGTGTGTGCGAGTGTGTGTGAGTGTGTGCAAGTGTGTGCGAGTGAGTGTGTGCGAGTGTGTGTGCGAGTGTGTGCGTGCGAGTGTGTGCGGGTGTGTGCGTGTGAGTGAGTGCGAGTGAGTGCAAATGTGTGTGAGTGTGTGCGAGTGTGTGCGAGTGTGTGTGAGTGTGTGCGAGTATGCGCGTGTGAGTGAGTGTGTGTGTGAGTCTGTGCGAGTGTGTGCTTGCGAGTGTTTGCTAGTGTGCGCGAGTGTGTGAGTTTGTGCGAGTGTGCGCGAGTGTGTGCGTGTGAGTAAGTGAGTGTGTGTGTGAGTGTGTGCGAGTGCTTGCGAGTGTGTGTGTGTGAGTGTGTGCGACTGTGTGTGCGAGTGTGTGCGCGTGTGTGTGAGTGTGTATGAGTGTATGTGCGAGTGTGTGTGCGAGTGTGTGTTCGAGTGTGTGTGTTCGAATGTGTGTGCAAGTGTGTGCGAGTGTGTGTGCGAGTGCGTACAAGTGTGTGCGAGTGTGCATGAGTGTGTGCATGTCAGTGTGTGCGAGTGTGTGCGTGCGAGTGTGTGCGAGTGTGCTCGAGTGAGTGAGTGCGAGTGTGTGCGAGTGTGTATGAGTGAGTGTGTGTGCGAGTGTGCATGAGTGTGTGCGTGTGTGTGTGCGTGCGAGTGTGTGCGAGTGTGCTCTAGTGAGTGAGTGCGAGTGTGTATGAGTGAGTGTTTGTGCGTGTGTGCAAGTTTGTGTGCGTGTGAGTGTGTGCGAGTGTGTTTGAGTGTGTGTGCGAGTGCGTGCGTGCGAGTGTGTGTGAGTGTGTGTGATTGTGTGTGTGAGTGTGTAGGACTGTTTGTGCGAGTGTGTATGAGTGTGTGTGTGAGTGTGTGCAAGTGTGTGCGAGTCTGTGCGAGTGTGTGCAAGTGTGTGAGTGAGTGTGTGCGAGTGTGTGTGCGTGCGAGTGTGTGCGGGTGTGTGCGTGTGAGTGAGTGTGAGTGTGTGCAAATGTGTGTGAGCGTGTGCGAGTGTGTGTGAGTGTGTGCGAGTGTGCGCGTGTGAGTGAGTGTGTGTGTGAGTCTGTGCGAGTGTGTGCTTGCGAGTGTTTGCTAGTGTGCGTGAGTGTGTGAGTCTGTGCGAGTGTGCGCGAGTGTGCGTGTGAGTAAGTGAGTGTGTGTGTGAGTGTGTGCGAGTGCTTGCGAGTGTGTGTGTGAGTGTGTACGACTGTGTGTGCGAGTGTGTGCGTGTGTGTGCGAGTGTGTATGAGTGTATGTGCGAGTGTGTGTGCGAGTGTGTGTTCGAGTGTGTGTGCGAGTGGATACAAGTGTGTGCGAGTGTGCAGGAGTGTGTGCGTGTGTGCAAGTTTGTGCATGCGAGTGTGTGCGAGTGTGCTTGAGTGAGTGGGTGCGAGTGTGTGCGAGTGTGTATGAGTGAGTGTGTGCGTGTGTGCGAGTTTGTGTGCGAGTGAGTGTGTGCGAATGTGTGTGAGTGTGTGCGAGTGTGTGTGCGAGTGCGTGCGTGCGATTGTGTGCGTGCGAGTGTGTGCAAGTGTGAGTGAGTGTGTGCGAGTGTGTGTGCGAGTGTGTGTGCGAGAGTGTGCGAGTGTGTGCGAGTGTGTGCAAATGTGCCCGAGTGTGCGCGTGTGTGCACGAGTGAGTGTGTGTGAGTGTGTGTGTGTGTGTGAGTTTGTGTGCGAGTGAGTGTGTGCGAATGTGTGCGAGTGTGTGCGAGTGTGTCTGTGCGAGTGTGTGTGCGAGTGTGTGCATGCGAGTGTGTGCGTGCGAGTGTGTGCGAGTGTGTGTGAGTGTGTGCGAGTGTGTGTGCGAGATTGTGCGAGTGTGTGCATATGTGCCCGAGTGTGCACGAGTGAGTGTGTGCGAGTGTGTGAGAGTGTGTGTGAGTGTCTGCATGTGAGTGTGCGCGAGCGTGTGCGAGTGTGTGTGAGTGTGTGTGCGAGTGTGTGTGCGAGAGTGTGCGAGTGTGTGCAAATGTGCCCGAGTGTGCGCGAGTGTGCACGAGTGAGTGGGTGCGAGTGTGTGCGAGTGTGTTTGAGTGTGTGCATGTGAGTGTGTGCGAACGTGTGCGAGTGTGTGTGCGAGTGTGTGCAAGTGTGTGTGATTTTGTGTGTGCAAGTATGTGTGAGTGTGTGCGAGTGTGTGTGAGTGTGTGTACGAGTGTGTGTGCGATTGTGCATAAGTGTGTGCGAGTGTGTGTGAGTGTGTGTGTGAGTGTGTGTGTGCGAGTGTGTTCGATTGTGTGTGAGTGAGTGTGTACGAGTGTGTGCGAGTGTGTGCCAGTGTGTGCGAGTGTGTGTGCGAGTGTGTGTGAGTGTGTACGAGTGTGTGCGATTGTGTGTGTGAGTGTGTAGGACTGTATGTGCGAGTGTGTATGAGTGTGTGTGTGAGTGTGTGAAAGTGTGTGCGAGTGTGTGCGAGTGTGTGCAAGTGTGTGCGAGTGAGTGTGTGCGAGTGTGTATGCGAGTGTGTGCATGCGAGTGTGTGCGTGCGAGTGTGTGCGAGTGTGTGCGACTGTGTGCGACTGTGTGCGAGTGTGTGAGTGCGAGTGTGTCCGAATGTGTGCGAGTGTGTGCGTGCGAGTGTGCGCGAGTGTGCTCGAGTGAATGGGTGAGAGTGTGTGCGAGTGTGTGCGAGTAAGTGTGTGTGAGTGTGTATGAGTGAGTGTGTGTGAGTGTGTGTGTGTGTGAGTTTGTGTGCGAGTGAGTGTGTGCGAGTGTGTGCGAGTTTGTGTGTGAGTGTGTGCGAGTGTGTGCGTGCGAGTGTGTGTTCGAGTGTGTGCGCGCGAGTGTGTGAGTGCGAATGTGTGTGCGTGTGAGTGTGTGCGAGTGTGTATGAGTGTATGTGCGAGTGTGTGCCAGTGTGTGCGAGTGTGTGTGTGTGAGTGTGTGCAAATGTGTGCGAGTGTGTGCGAGAGTGTGCGAGTGTGTGCGAGTGTGTGCGAGTGTGTGCGAGTGTGTGTGCAATTGTGTATGAGTGTGTGCGAGTGTGTGTGAGTTTGTGCAAGTGTGTGCGTGTGTTCATGCGAGTGCGTGCGAGTGAGTGCGGGTGTGTGCGAGTGTGTGTATGCGAGTGTGTGCGATTGTGTATGAGTGTTTGTGAGTTTGTGCGAGTGTGTGCGTGTGTGCGAGTGCGTGCGAGTACGCGCAAATGTGTGCGAGAGTGTGCGAGTGTGGGCGTGCGAGCGTGTGCTAGTGTGCGCGAGTGTGTGAGTGTGTGCGAGTGTGCGTGAGTAAGTGTGTGTGTAAGTGCGTGCGAGTGTTTCCGAGTGTGTGTGTGAGTGTGTAGGACTGTGTGTGCAAGTGTGTGCGAGTGTGTGTGCGAGTGTGTGAGTACGAGTGTGTTCGAGTGTGTGCAATTGTGTGCGAGTGTGTTTGCGAGTGCGTATGAGTGAGTGTGTGCGAGTGTGTGTTTGCGAGTGTGTGTGCGAGTGTGTGCGAGTCTGTATGAGTGTATGTGCGAGTGTGTGCGTGAGTGTGTTTTAGAGTGTGTGCAATTGTGTGCGTGTGAGTGTGTGCATGAGTGTGTGCGTGCGAGTGTGCTCGAGTGAGTGGGTGCGTGTAAGTGTGTGCGTGCGAGTGTGTGCGAATGTGTGCGAGTGTGTGCATGCGAGTGTGTGCGAGTGTGCGCGAGTGAGTGTGTGCGACTGTGTGCGAGTGTGTATGAGTGAGTGTGTGTGAGTGTGTGCGTGTGTGCGAGTTTGTGTGCGATTGAGTGTGTGCGAATGTGTGTGAGTGTGTGTGAGTGTGTGTTAGTGTGTGTGCGAGTGCGTGCGAGTGTGTGCGTTCGAGTGTGTGCAAGTGTGAGTGAGTGTGTGCGAGTGTGTGTGCGAGTGTGTGTGCGAGAGTGTGCGAGGGTGTGCGAGTGTGTGCAAATGTGCCCGAGTGTGCACGAGTGAGTGGGTGCGAGTGTGTCTGAGTGTGTGCGTGTGAGTGTGTGCGAGCGTGTGCGAGCATGTGTGAGTGTGTGTGCGAGTGTGTGTGCGAGTGTGTGTGCGCAAGTGTGTGTGAGTGTGTGCGAGTGTGTGTGTGAGTGTGTGTGAGTGAGTCTGTGAGTGTGTGTGAGTGTGTGTGAGTTTGTGTACGAGTGTGTGTGTGCGATTGTGTATAAGTGTGTGCGAGTGTGTGTGTGAGTGTGTGTGAGTGTGAGTGCGAGTGTGTGTTTGCGAGTGTGCTCGATTGTGTGTGAGTGTGTGTGAGTGTGAGTGTGTGTGCGAGTGTGTGTGTGCGAGTGTGCTCGATTGTGTGTGAGTGTGTGTGAGTGTGAGTGAGTGTGTACGAGTGTGTGCGAGTGTGTGCGAGTGTGTGTGTGCGTGTGTGTGCGAGTGTGTACGAGTGTGTATGAGTGTGTGTGCGTGTGTGCAAGTATGTGCGAGTGCGTGCGAGTGTGTGTGCGAGAGTGTGCGAGTGTGTGCGAGTGTGTGCAAATGTGCCCGAGTGTGCGCGAGTGTGCACGAGTGAGTGGGTGCGAGTGTGTATGAGCGAGTGTGTGTGAGTGTGTGCGTGTGTGCGAGTGAGTGTGTGCGAATGTGTGCGAGTGTGTTTGTGAGTGTGTGTGCGAGTGCGTGCGTGCGATTGTGTGCGAGTGTGTGTGCGAGTGTGTGCAAATGTGCCAGAGTGTGCTCGAGTGTGCACGAGTGAGTGTGTGCGAGTGTGTGTGAGTGTGTGCCGGTGTGTGCGTGCGAGTGAGTGCGAGTGTGTGCAAATGTGTGCGAGCATGTGCGAGTGTGTGCGAGTGTGTGTGAGTGTGTGCGAGTGTGCGCGTGTGAGTGAATGTTTGTGTGAGTCTGTGCGAGTGTGTGCTTGCAAGTGTTTGCTAGTGTGCACGAGTGTGTGAGTGTGTGCGAGTGTGCGCGAGTGTGTGCGTGTGAGTAAGTGAGTGTGTTTGTGAGTGTGTGCGAGTGTTTGCGAGTTTGTGTGTTAATGTGTGCGACTGTGTGCGAGTGTGTGCCCGTGTGTGCGAGTGTGTATGAGTGTATGTGCGAGTTTGTATGAGTGTATGTGCGATTGTGTGTACGAGTGTGCATGAGTGTGTGCGTGTGAGTGTGTGCGAGTGTGTGCGTGCGAGTGTGTATGAGTGAGTGTGAGTGTGTGCGTGTGTGCGAGTTTCTGTGCGAGTGAGTGTGTGCGAATGTGTGCGAGTGTGTGTGAGTGTGTGTGCGTGTGTGTGCGTGCGAGTGTGTGCGTGCGAGTGTGTGTGAGTGTGTGCAAGTGTGAGTGAGTGTGTGCGAGTGTGTGCGAGTGTGTGCAAATGTGCCCGACTGTGCGCGAGTGTGCACGAGTGAGTGTGTGCGAGTGTGTATGAGTGAGTGTGTGTGAGTGTGTGCGTGTGTGCGAGTTTGTGTGTGAGTGACTGTGTGCGAATGTGTGTGAGTGTGTGCGAGTGTGTCTGTGCGAGTGTATGTGCGAGAGTGCACGTGCGAGTGTGTGCGAGTGTATGTGAGTGTGTGTGAGTGTGTGTGCGAGTGTGTGTGCGAGTGAGTGCAAATGTGCGCGAGTGTGCACGAGTGAGTGGGTGCGAGTATGCGCGAGTGTGTGCATGTGAGTGTGTGCGAGCGTGTGTGCGAGTGTGTGTGCATGTGTGTGTGTGTGCGAGTGTGTGCGAGTGTGTATGAGTGTGTGTGCAAGTTTGTGCAAGTGTGTGTGAGTGTGTGCGAGTGTGTGTGTGCAAGTGTGTGCGAGTGTGTGCGAGTGTGTGTGAGTGTGTGTGCAAGTGTGTGTGCAAGTGTGTTCAAATGTGTGCGAGTGTGTGTGTGAGTGTGAGTGAGTGTGTACGAGTGTGTGCGAGTGTGTGCGAGTGAGTGTGAGTGTGTGCGAGTGTGTGTGTGAGTGTGTGTGAGTGTGTGCGACTGTATGTGCGAGTGTGTAGGACTGTAGGTGCGAGTGTGTATGAGTGTGTGTGTGTGTGCAAGTGTGTACGAGTGTGTGTGAGTGTGTGCAAGTGTGTGCGAGTGAGTGTGTGCGAGTGTGTGTG
Organism: Phyllobates terribilis; assembly: GCF_046119375.1. NCBI lineage: Eukaryota > Metazoa > Chordata > Amphibia > Anura > Dendrobatidae > Phyllobates > Phyllobates terribilis. Next base: position 9,658,757 of record NW_027362792.1, read on the forward strand.
CGAGTGTGTCCGTGCGAGTGTGTGCGGGTGTGTGCGTGTGAGTGAGCGCGAGTGTGTGCAAATGTGTGTGCAATGTGTGCAAATGTGTGTGAGCGTGTGCGAGTGTGTGCGAGTGTGTGTGAGTGTGTGCGAGTATGCGCGTGTGAGTGAGTGTGTGTGTGAGTCTGTGCGAGTGTGTGCTTGCGAGTTTTTGCTAGTGTGCGCGAGTGTGTGAGTGTGTGCGAGTGTTTGCGAGTGTGTGAGTGTGTGCGTGTGAGTAAGTGAGTGTGTTTGTGAGTGTGTGCGAGTGTTTGCGAGTTTGTGTGTGAATGTGTGCGACTGTGTGAGCGAGTGTGTGCCCGTGTGTGCGAGTGTGTATGAGTGTATGTGCCAGTGTGTATGAGTGTATGTGCGAGTGTGTCTACGAGTGTGCATGAGTGTGTGCGTGTGAGTGTGTGCGAGTGTGTGCGTGCGAGTGTGTATGAGTGAGTGTGAGTGTGTGCGTGTGTGCGAGTTTGTGTGCGAGTGAGTGTGTGTGAATGTGTGCGAGTGTGTGTGAGTGTGTGTGCGAGTGTGTGCGTGCGAGTGTGCGCGTGCGAGTGTGTGTGAGTGTGTGCAAGTGTGAGTGAGTGTGTGCGAGTGTGTGCGAGTGTGTGCAAATGTGCCCGAGTGTGCGCGAGTGTGCAAGAGTGAGTGTGTGCGAGTGTGTATGAGTGAGTGTGTTTGAGTGTGCGCGTGTGTGCGAGTTTGTGTGCGAGTGACTGTGTGCGAATGTGTGCGAGTGTGTGAGAGTGTGTCTGTGCGAGTGTATGTGCGAGAGTGTGCGTGCGAGTGTGTGCGAGTGTATGTGAGTGTGAGTGAGTGTGTACGAGTGTGTGCGAGTGTGTGCGAGTGTGTGCGAGTGTGTGTGAGTGTGTGCGAGTGTGTGTGTGAGTGTGTGTGACTGTGTGCGATTGTGTGTGTGAGTGTGTAGGACTGTATGTGCGAGTGTGTATGACTGTGTGTGTGTGTGCAAGTGTGTGCGAGTGTGTGTGAGTGTGTGCAAGTGTGTGCGAGTGAGTGTGTGCGAGTGTGTGTGCGAGTGTGTGCGTGCGAGTGTGTGCGGGTGTGTGCGTGTGAGTGAGTGCGAGTGAGTGCAAATGTGTGTGAGTGTGTGCGAGTGTGTGCGAGTGTGTGTGAGTGTGTGCGAGTATGCGCGTGTGAGTGAGTGTGTGTGTGAGTCTGTGCGAGTGTGTGCTTGCGAGTGTTTGCTAGTGTGCGCGAGTGTGTGAGTTTGTGCGAGTGTGCGCGAGTGTGTGCGTGTGAGTAAGTGAGTGTGTGTGTGAGTGTGTGCGAGTGCTTGCGAGTGTGTGTGTGTGAGTGTGTGCGACTGTGTGTGCGAGTGTGTGCGCGTGTGTGTGAGTGTGTATGAGTGTATGTGCGAGTGTGTGTGCGAGTGTGTGTTCGAGTGTGTGTGTTCGAATGTGTGTGCAAGTGTGTGCGAGTGTGTGTGCGAGTGCGTACAAGTGTGTGCGAGTGTGCATGAGTGTGTGCATGTCAGTGTGTGCGAGTGTGTGCGTGCGAGTGTGTGCGAGTGTGCTCGAGTGAGTGAGTGCGAGTGTGTGCGAGTGTGTATGAGTGAGTGTGTGTGCGTGTGTGCAAGTTTGTGTGCGTGTGAGTGTGTGCGAGTGTGTGTGAGTGTGTGTGCGAGTGCGTGCGTGTGAGTGTGTGTGAGTGTGTGTGATTGTGTGTGTGAGTGTGTAGGACTGTTTGTGCGAGTGTGTATGAGTGTGTGTGTGAGTGTGTGCAAGTGTGTGCGAGTCTGTGCGAGTGTGTGCAAGTGTGTGTGAGTGAGTGTGTGCGAGTGTGTGTGCGTGCGAGTGTGTGCGGGTGTGTGCGTGTGAGTGAGTTCGAGTGTGTGCAAATGTGTGTGAGCGTGTGCGAGTGTGTGTGAGTGTGTGCGAGTGTGCGCGTGTGAGTGAGTGTGTGTGTGAGTCTGTGCGAGTGTGTGCTTGCGAGTGTTTGCTAGTGTGCGTGAGTGTGTGAGTGTGTGCGAGTGTGCGCGAGTGTGCGTGTGAGTAAGTGAGTGTGTGTGTGAGTGTGTGCGAGTGCTTGCGAGTGTGTGTGTGAGTGTGTGCGACTGTGTGTGCGAGTGTGTGCGTGTGTGTGCGAGTGTGTATGAGTGTATGTGCGAGTGTGTGTGCAAGTGTGTGCGAGTGTGTGTTCGAGTGTGTGTGTCCGAGTGTGTGCAAGTGTGTGCAAGTGTGTGTGCGAGTGGGTACAAGTGTGTGCGAGTGTGCAGAGTGTGTGCGTGTGAGTGTGTGAGAGTGTGTGCGTGCGAGTGTGTGCGAGTGTGCTTGAGTGAGTGGGTGCGAGTGTGTGCGAGTGTGTATGAGTGAGTGTGTGCCTGTGTGCGAGTTTGTGTGCGAGTGAGTTTGTGCGAATGTGTGCGAGTGTGTGTGAGTGTGTGTGCGAGTGCGTGCGTGCGATTGTGTGCGTGCGAGTGTGTGCAAGTGTGATTGAGTGTGTGCGAGTGTGTGTGCGAGTGTGTGTGCGAGAGTGTGCGAGTGTGTGCGAGTGTGTGCAAATGTGCCCGAGTGTGCGCAAGTGTGCACGAGTGAGTGTGTGTGAGTGTGTGCGTGTGTGTGAGTTTGTGTGCGAGTGAGTGTGTGCGAATGTGTGCGAGTGTGTGCGAGTGTGTCTGTGCGAGTGTGCGTGCGAGTGTGTGCGTGCGAGTGTGTGCGTGCGAGTGTGTGCGTGCGAGTGTGTGCGAGTGTGTGTGAGTGTGTGCGAGTGTGTGTGCGAGCGTGTGTGCGAGAGTGTGCGAGTGTGTGCATATGTGCCCGAGTGTGCACGAGTGAGTGTGTGCGAGTGTGTGCGAGTGTGTGTGAGTGTGTGCATGTGAGTGTGTGCGAGCGTGTTCGAGTGTGTGTGAGTGTGTGTGCGAGTGTGTGTGCGAGAGTGTGCGAGTGTGTGCGAGTGTGTGCAAATGTGCCCGAGTGTGCGTGAGTGTGCACGAGTGTGTGGGTGCGAGTGTGTGCGAGTGTGTTTGAGTGTGTGCATGTGAGTGTGTGCGAACGTGTGCGAGTGTGTGTGCGAGTGTGTGCGTGCGAGTGTGTGTGTTCGAGTGTGTGCGCGCGAGTGTGTGCGAGTGTGTGCCAGTGTGTGCGAGTGTGTGTGTGCGAGTGTGTGCAAATGTGTGCGAGTGTGTGCGAGAGTGTGCGAGTGTGTGCGAGTGTGTGTGTGCGAGTGTGTGTGCAATTGTGTGTGAGTTTGTGCAAGTGTGTGCGTGTGTTCATGCGAGTGCGTGCGAGTGAGTGCGGGTGTGTGCGAGTGTGTGTATGCGAGTGTGTGTGCGATTGTGTATGAGTGTGTGTGAGTTTGTGCGAGTGTGTGCGTGTGTGTGCGAGTGCGTGCGAGTACGCGCAAATGTGTGTGAGAGTGTGCGAGTGTGGGCGTGCGAGTGTGTGCTAGTGTGCGCGAGTGTGTGCGAGTGTGCGTGTGTAAGTGCGTGCGAGTGTTTCCGAGTGTGTGTGTGAGTGTGTAGGACTGTGTGTGCAAGTGTGTGCGAGTGTGTGTGAGAGTGTGTCTACGAGTGTGCATGAGTGTGTGCGTGTGAGTGTGTGCGAGTGTGTGCGTGCGAGTGTGTATGAGTGAGTGTGAGTGTGTGCGTGTGTGCGAGTTTGTGTGCGAGTGAGTGTGTGTGAATGTGTGCGAGTGTGTGCGAGTGTGTGCGAGTGTGTATGAGTGTATGTGCGAGTGTGTGTTTTAGAGTGTGTGCAATTGTGTGCGTGTGAGTGTGTGCATGAGTGTGTGCGTGCGAGTGTGCTCGAGTGAGTGGGTGCATGTAAGTGTGTGCGTGCGAGTGTGTGCGAATGTGTGCGAGTGTGTGCGAGTGTGTGCATGCGAGTGTGTGCGAGTGTGCTCGAGTGAGTGTGTGCGACTGTGTGCGAGTGTGTATGAGTGAGAGTGTGTGAGTGTGTGCATGTGTGCGAGTTTGTGTGCAAGTGAGTGTGTGCGAGTGTGTGCGAGTGTGTGCGAGTGTGTGTTGGTGTGTGTGAGAGTGCGTGCGAGTGTGTGCGTTCGAGTGTGTGTGAGTGAGTATGTGCGAGTGTGTGTGCGAGAGTGTGTGCGAGAGTGGGCGAGGGTGTGCGAGTGTGTGCAAATGTGCCCGAATGTGCACAAGTGAGTGGGTGCGAGTGTGTGTGAGTGTGTGCGTGTGAGTGTGTGCGAGCATGTGCGAGCATGTGTGAGTGTGTGTGCGAGTGTGTGTGCACGAGTGTGTGCAAGTGTGTGTGAGTGTGTGCGAGTGTGTGTGAGTGTGTGTGAGTGAGTCTGTGAGTGTGTGTGAGTGTGTGCGAGTGTGTGTTCGAGTGTGTGTGTGCGATTGTGTATAAGTGAGTGCGAGTGTGTGTGTGAGTGTGTGTGAGTGTGTGTGCGAGTGTGTGTGTGCGAGTGTGCTCGATTGTGTGTGAGTGTGTGTGAGTGTGAGTGAGTGTGTACGAGTGTGTGCGAGTGTGTGTGAGTGTGTGCGAGTGTGTGTGTGTGTGTGCAAGTGTGTACGAGTGTGTATGAGTGTGTGTGCGTGTGTGCAAGTGTGTGCGAGTGCGTGCGAGTGTGTGTGCGAGAGTGTGCGAGTGTGCGCGAGTGTGTGCAAATGTGCCCGAGTGAGCGCGAATGTGCACGAGTGAGTGGGTGCAAGTGTTTGCGAGTGTTTATGAGCGAGTGTGTGTGAGTGTGTGCGTGTGTGCGAGTTTGTGTGCGAGTGAGTTTGTGCGAATGTTTGCGAGTGTGTTTGTGAGTGTGTGTGCGAGTGTGTGCGTGCGAGTGTGTGCGAGTGTGTGCGAGTGTGTGTGCGAGTGTGTGCAAATGTGCCCGAGTGTGCACGAGTGTGCACGAGTGAGTGTTTGCGAGTGTGTGCAAGTGTGTGTGAGTGTGTGCGAGTGTGTGTGTGCGAGTGTGTGCGAGTGTCTGTATGAGTGTGTGTGTTCGATTGTGTATAAGTGTGTGCGAGTGTGTGTGTGAATGTGTGTGAGTGTGTGTGCAAGTGTGTGTGTGCGAGTGTGTTCGATTATGTGCGAGTGTGTGTGTGAGTGTGAGTGAGTGCGTACGAGTGTGTGCGAGTGTGTGCGAGTGTGTGCGAGTGAGTGTGTGTGAGTGAGTGTGCGAGTGTGTGTGCGAGTGTGTGCGAGTGTGTGCGATTGTGTGTGAGAGTGTGTAGGACTGTATGTGCGAGTGTGTGTGAGTTTGTATGAGTGTGTGTGTGAGCAAGTGTGTGCGAGTGAGTGTGTGTGCGAGTGTGTGCATGCGAGTGTGTGCGTGCGAGTGTGTGCGTGCGAGTGTGTGCGACTGTGTGCGAGTGTGTGCGAGTGTTTGAGTGCGAGTGTGTGCGAATGTGTGCGAGTGTGTGCGTGCGAGTGTGCACGAGTGTGTGCGTGAAAGTGTGTGAGTGCGAGTGTGTGCGAGTGTGCTCGAGTGAATGGGTGCAAGTGTGTGCGAGTGAGTGTGTGTGAGTGTGTGCGAGTGAGTGTGTGTGAGTGTGTATGAGTGAGTGTGTGTGAGTGTGTGCGTGTGTGCGAGTTTGTGTGCGAGTGTTTGCGTGTGAGTGTGTGCTAGTGTGTGTGAGTGTGTGCGAGTGTGTGCGTGCGAGTGTGTGCGAGTGTGTGAGTGTGTGTGCGAATGTGTGTGCGAGTGAGTGTGTGCGAGTGTGTATGAGGGTATGTGCGAGTGTGTGCAAGTGTGTGAGAGTGTGTGTGAGTGTGTGTGTGCGAGTGTGTGCAAGTGTGTGCGAGTGAGTGTGTGCGAGAGTGTGCAAGTGTGTGCGAGTGTGTGTGCAATTGTGTATGAGTGTGTGCGAGTGTGTGTGCATTTGTGCGAGTGTGTGCAAGTGTGTGTGCGAATGCGTGTGAGTGAGTGCAAGTGTGTGCAAATGTGTGCACGAGTGTGCGAGTGTGGGCGTGCGAGTGTGTGCTAGTGTGTGCGAGTGTGCGTGAGTAAGTGTGTGTGTGAGTGTGTGCGAGTGTTGCCGAGTGTGTGTGTGAGTGTGTAGGACTGTGTGAGCGAGTGTGTGCGAGTGTGTGTGCGAGTGTGTGTGTACGAGTGTGTGCGAGTGTGTGCGATTGTGTGTGAGAGTGTGTAGGACTGTATGTGCGAGTGTGTTCGAGTGTGTATCAGTGTGTGTGTGAGTGTGTGCAAGTGTGTGCGAGTGAGTGTGTGTGAGTGTGTGTGCGAGTGTGTGCGTGCGAGTGTGTGCAGGCGAGTGTGTGCGTGCGAGTGTGTGTGAGTATGTGCGAGTGAGTGTGTGTGAGTGTGTGTGCGAGTGTGTGTGCGAGTGTGTGCGAGTGTGTGCGAGTGTGTGCGATTGTGTGTGAGAGTGTGTAGGACTGTATGTGCGAGTGTGTGCGAGTGTGTATGAGTGTGTGTGTGAGTGTGTGCAAGTGTGTGCGAGTGAGTGTGTGTGAGTGTGTGTGCGAGTGTGTGCATGCGAGTGTGTGCATGCGAGTGTGTGCGTGCGAGTGTGTGCGAGTGTGTGCGAGTGTGTGCGACTGTGTGCGAGTGTGTGCGAGTGTTTGAGTGCGAGTGTGTGCGAATGTGTGCGAGTGTCTGCGTGCGAGTGTGCACGAGTGTGCACGAGTGTGTGCGTGTAAGTGTGCGTGCGAGTGTGCTCGAGTGAATGAGTGCGAGTGTGTGCGAGTGAGTGTGTGTGAGTGTGTGCGAGTGAGTGTGTGTGAGTGTGTATGAGTGAGTGTGTGTGAGTGTGTGCGTGTGTGCGAGTTTGTGTGCGAGTGTATGCGAGTGAGTGCGTGCGAGTGTGTGCGAGTGTGTGTGAGTGTGTGCGAGTGTGTGCGTGTGAGTGTGTGCCAGTGTTTGAGTGTGTGTGCGAATGTGTGTGCGAGTGAGTGTGTGCGAGTGTGTATGAGTGTATGTGCGAGTGTGTGCAAGTGTGTGAGAGTGTGTGTGAGTGTGTGTGTGCGAGTGTGTGCAAGTGTGTGCGATTGAGTGTGCGCGAGTGTGTGCGAGAGTGTGCAAGTGTGTGCGAGTGTGTGTGCGAGTGTTTGTGCGTGTGTGTGCAAGTGTGTGCGAGTGCGTGCGAGTGTGTGTGAGTGTGTGTGTGCGAGTGTGTGCAAGTGTGTGCGAGTGAGTGTGTGCGAGAGTGTGCAAGTGTGTGCGAGTGTGTGTGAGTGTGTATGAGTGAGTGTGTGTGCGTGTGTGCAAGTTTGTGTGCGTGTGAGTGTGTGTGAGTGTGTGTGAGTGTGAGTGCGAGTGCGTGCGTGCGAGTGTGTGTGAGTGTGTGTGATTGTGTGTGTGAGTGTGTAGGACTGTTTGTGCGAGTGTGTATGAGTGTGTGTGTGAGTGTGTGCAAGTGTGTGCGAGTCTGTGCGAGTGTGTGCAAGTGTGTGTGAGTGAGTGTGTGCGAGTGTGTGTGCGTGCGAGTGTGTGCGGGTGTGTGTGTGTGAGTGAGTTCGAGTGTGTGCAAATGTGTGTGAGCGTGTGCGAGTGTGTGTGAGTGTGTGCGAGTGTGTGTGTGAGTCTGTGCGAGTGTGTGCTTGCGAGTGTTTGCTAGTGTGCGTGAGTGTGTGAGTGTGTGCGAGTGTGCGCGAGTGTGCGTGTGAGTAAGTGAGTGTGTGTGTGAGTGTGTGCGAGTGTGTGTTGGTGTGTGTGAGAGTGCGTGCGAGTGTGTGCGTTCGAGTGTGTGCAAGTGTGAGTGAGTGTGTGCGAGTGTGTGTGCAAGTGTGTGTGTGAGAGTGTGCGAGGGTGTGCGAGTGTGTGCAAATGTGCCCGAATGTGCACGAGTGAGTGGGTGCGAGTGTGTGTGAGTGTGTGCATGTGAGTGTGTGCGAGCGTGGGTGAGTGTGTGTGAGTGTGTGCGAGTGTGTGTGTGAGTCTGTGCGAGTGTGTGCTTGCGAGTGTTTGCTAGTGTGCGTGAGTGTGTGAGTGTGTGCGAGTGTGCGCGAGTGTGCGTGTGAGTAAGTGAGTGTGTGTGTGAGTGTGTGCGAGTGTGTGTTGGTGTGTGTGAGAGTGCGTGCGAGTGTGTGCGTTCGAGTGTGTGCAAGTGTGAGTGAGTGTGTGCGAGTGTGTGTGCAAGTGTGTGTGCGAGAGTGTGCGAGGGTGTGCGAGTGTGTGCAAATGTGCCCGAATGTGCACGAGTGAGTGGGTGCGAGTGTGTGTGAGTGTGTGCGTGTGAGTGTGTGCGAGCGTGTGCGAGCATGTGTGAGTGTGTGTGCGAGTTTTTGTGCACGAGTGTGTGCAAGTGTGTGTGAGTGTGTGCGAGTGTGTGTGAGTGTGTGTGAGTGAGTCTGTGAGTGTGTGTGAGTGTGTGCGAGTGTGTGTACGAGTGTGTGTGTGCGATTGTGTATAAGTGTGTGCGAGTGTGTGTGTGAGTGTGTGTGAGTGTGTGTGCGAGTGTGTGTGTGCAAGTGTGCTCGATTGTGTGTGAGTGTGTGTGAGTGTGAGTGAGTGTGTACGAGTGTGTGCGAGTGTGTGTGAGTGTGTGCGAGTGTGTGTGTGAGTGTGTGTGCGAGTGTGTACGAGTGTGTATGAGTGTGTGTGCGTGTGTGCAAGTGTGTGCGAGTGCGTGCGAGTGTGTGTGCGAGAGTGTGCGAGTGTGTGCGAGTGTGTGCAAATGTGCCCGAGTGTGCGCGAGTGTGCACGAGTGAGTGGGTGCGAGTGTTTGCGAGTGTTTATGAGCGAGTGTGTGTGAGTGTGTGCGTGTGTGCGAGTTTGTGTGCGTGTGAGTGTGTGCGAATGTGTGCGAGTGTGTTTGTGAGTGTGTGTGCGAGTGTGTGCGTGCGAGTGTGTGCGAGTGTGTGCGAGTGTGTGTGCGAGTGTGTGCAAATGTGCCCGAGTGTGCACGAGTGTGCACGAGTGAGTGTTTGCGAGTGTGTGCAAGTGTGTGTGAGTGTGTGCGAGTGTGTGTGTGCGAGTGTGTGCGAGTGTCTGTATGAGTGTGTGTGTTCGATTGTGTATAAGTGTGTGTGTGAGTTTGTGTGAGTGTGTGTGCAAGTGTGTGTGTGCGAGTGTGTTCGATTGTGTGCGAGTGTGTGTGTGAGTGTGAGTGAGTGCGTACGAGTGTGTGCGAGTGTGTGCGAGTGAGTGTGTGTGCGTGTGTGTGCGAGTGTGTGCGAGTGTGTGCGATTGTGTGTGAGAGTGTGTAGGACTGTATGTGCGAGTGTGTGCGAGTGTGTATGAGTGTGTGTGTGAGTGTGTGCGAGTGTGTGCGAGTGAGTGTGTGTGAGTGTGTGTGCGAGTGTGTGCATGCGAGTGTGTGCATGCGAGTGTGTGCGTGCGAGTGTGTGCGAGTGTGTGCGTGCGAGTGTGCACGAGTGTGTGCGTGTAAGTGTGTGCGTGCGAGTGTGTGCGAGAGTGCTCGAGTGAATGGGTGCAAGTGTGTGCGAGTGAGTGTGTGTGAGTGTGTGCGAGTGAGTGTGTGTGAGTGTGTATGAGTGAGTGTGTGTGAGTGTGTGCGTGTGTGCGAGTTTGTGTGCGAGTGTATGCGTGTGAGTGTGTGCGAGTGTGTGTGAGTGTGTGCGAGTGTGTGCGTGCGAGTGTGTGCGAGTGTGTGAGTGTGTGTGCGAATGTGTGTGCGAGTGAGTGTGTGCGAGTGTGTATGAGTGTATGTGCGAGTGTGTGCAAGTGTGTGTGAGTGTGTGTGTGCGAGTGTGTGCAAGTGTGTGTGAGTGAGTGTGTGCGAGAGTGTGCAAGTGTGTGCGAGTGTGTGTGCAATTGTGTATGAGTGTGTGCGAGTGTGTGTGCGTTTGTGCGAGTGTGTGCGTGTGTGTGTGCGAGTGCGTGTGAGTGAGTGCAAGTGTGTGCAAATGTGTGCGCGAGTGTGCGAGTGTGGGCGTGCGAGTGTGTGCTAGTGTGCGCGAGTGTGTGAGTGTGTGCGAGTGTGCGTGAGTAAGTGTGTGTGTGAGTGTGTGCGAGTGTTGCCGAGTGTGTGTGTGAGTGTGTAGGACTGTGTGAGCGAGTGTGTGCGAGTGTGTGTGCGAGTGTGTGTGTACGAGTGTGTGCGAGTGTGTGCGATTGTGTGTGAGAGTGTGTAGGACTGTATGTGCGAGTTTGTGCGAGTGTGTATGAGTGTGTGTGTGAGTGTGTGCAAGTGTGTGCGAGTGAGTGTGTGTGAGTGTGTGTGCGAGTGTGTGCGTGCGAGTGTGTGCATGCGAGTGTGTGCGTGCGAGTGTGTGTGTGTGCGAGTGAGTGTGTGTGAGTGTGTGTGCGAGTGTGTGTGTGAGTGTGTGCGAGTGTGTGCGAGTGTGTGCGATTGTGTGTGAGAGTGTGTAGGACTGTATGTGCGAGTGTGTGCGAGTGTGTATGAGTGTGTGTGTGAGTGTGTGCAAGTGTGTGCGAATGAGTGTGTGTGAGTGTGTGTGCGAGTGTGTGCATGCGAGTGTGTGCGTGCGAGTGTGTGCGTGCGAGTGTGTGCGAGTGTGTGCGAGTGTGTGCGAGTGTGTGCGAGTGTTTGAGTGCGAGTGTGTGCGAATGTGTGCGAGTGTGTGCGTGCGAGTGTGCACGAGTGTGCACGAGTGTGTGCGTGTAAGTGTGCGTGCGAGTGTGTGCGAGTGTGCTCGAGTGAATGGGTGCGAGTGTGTGCGAGTGAGTGTGTGTGAGTGTGTGCGAGTGAGTGTGTGCGAGTGTGTATGAGTGTATGTGCGAGTGTGTGCAAGTGTGTGAGAGTGTGTGTGAGTGTGTGTGTGCGAGTGTGTGCAAGTGTGTGCGAGTGAGTGTGCGCGAGTGTGCGCGAGTGTGTGCGAGAGTGTGCAAGTGTGTGCTAGTGTGTGTGTGCGAGTGTGTGTGCAAGTGTGTGCGAGTGCGTGCGGGTGTGTGTGCGAGTGTGTGCGAGTGTGTGTTCGAGTGTGTTTGAGTGTGTGCAAGTGTGTGCGAGTGTGTGTGCGAGTGCGTACGAGTGTGTGCGAGTGTGTGTGCGAGTGTGTTCGAGTCTGTGAGTGTGTGTGAGTGTGTGCGAGTGTGTGCGAGTCTGTTTGTGTGAGTGTGTGCAAGTGTGTGCGAGCGACTGAGTGCGAGTGTGTGCCAGTGTGTGCGTACGAGTGTGTGCAATTGAGTGCGAGTGTGTGCGTGTGAGTGTGTGCGAGTGTGTGCGAGTGTGTGTGAGTCTGTGTGTGTGAGTGTGTGCACGTGTGTGCGAGTGAGTGCGAGTGTGTGCCAGTGTGTGCGTACGAGTGTGTGCAAGTGAGTGCGAGTGTGTGCGAATGTGTGCGAGTGTGTGTGTGAGTGTGTGCGAGTGTGTGTGAGTGTGTGGGTGCGAGTGTGTGCGAGTGTGTGCGAGTCTGTGCGAGTGTGTGCAAGTGTGTGTGAGTGAGTGTGTGCGAGTGTGTGTGCGTGCGAGTGTGTGCGGGTGTGTGTGTGTGAGTGAGTTCGAGTGTGTGCAAATGTGTGTGAGCGTGTGCGAGTGTGTGTGAGTGTGTGCGAGTGTGTGTGTGAGTCTGTGCGAGTGTGTGCTTGCGAGTGTTTGCTAGTGTGCGTGAGTGTGTGAGTGTGTGCGAGTGTGCGCGAGTGTGCGTGTGAGTAAGTGAGTGTGTGTGTGAGTGTGTGCGAGTGTGTGTTGGTGTGTGTGAGAGTGCGTGCGAGTGTGTGCGTTCGAGTGTGTGCAAGTGTGAGTGAGTGTGTGCGAGTGTGTGTGCAAGTGTGTGTGTGAGAGTGTGCGAGGGTGTGCGAGTGTGTGCAAATGTGCCCGAATGTGCACGAGTGAGTGGGTGCGAGTGTGTGTGAGTGTGTGCATGTGAGTGTGTGCGAGCGTGGGTGAGTGTGTGTGAGTGTGTGCGAGTGTGTGTGTGAGTCTGTGCGAGTGTGTGCTTGCGAGTGTTTGCTAGTGTGCGTGAGTGTGTGAGTGTGTGCGAGTGTGCGCGAGTGTGCGTGTGAGTAAGTGAGTGTGTGTGTGAGTGTGTGCGAGTGTGTGTTGGTGTGTGTGAGAGTGCGTGCGAGTGTGTGCGTTCGAGTGTGTGCAAGTGTGAGTGAGTGTGTGCGAGTGTGTGTGCAAGTGTGTGTGCGAGAGTGTGCGAGGGTGTGCGAGTGTGTGCAAATGTGCCCGAATGTGCACGAGTGAGTGGGTGCGAGTGTGTGTGAGTGTGTGCGTGTGAGTGTGTGCGAGCGTGTGCGAGCATGTGTGAGTGTGTGTGCGAGTTTTTGTGCACGAGTGTGTGCAAGTGTGTGTGAGTGTGTGCGAGTGTGTGTGAGTGTGTGTGAGTGAGTCTGTGAGTGTGTGTGAGTGTGTGCGAGTGTGTGTACGAGTGTGTGTGTGCGATTGTGTATAAGTGTGTGCGAGTGTGTGTGTGAGTGTGTGTGAGTGTGTGTGCGAGTGTGTGTGTGCAAGTGTGCTCGATTGTGTGTGAGTGTGTGTGAGTGTGAGTGAGTGTGTACGAGTGTGTGCGAGTGTGTGTGAGTGTGTGCGAGTGTGTGTGTGAGTGTGTGTGCGAGTGTGTACGAGTGTGTATGAGTGTGTGTGCGTGTGTGCAAGTGTGTGCGAGTGCGTGCGAGTGTGTGTGCGAGAGTGTGCGAGTGTGTGCGAGTGTGTGCAAATGTGCCCGAGTGTGCGCGAGTGTGCACGAGTGAGTGGGTGCGAGTGTTTGCGAGTGTTTATGAGCGAGTGTGTGTGAGTGTGTGCGTGTGTGCGAGTTTGTGTGCGTGTGAGTGTGTGCGAATGTGTGCGAGTGTGTTTGTGAGTGTGTGTGCGAGTGTGTGCGTGCGAGTGTGTGCGAGTGTGTGCGAGTGTGTGTGCGAGTGTGTGCAAATGTGCCCGAGTGTGCACGAGTGTGCACGAGTGAGTGTTTGCGAGTGTGTGCAAGTGTGTGTGAGTGTGTGCGAGTGTGTGTGTGCGAGTGTGTGCGAGTGTCTGTATGAGTGTGTGTGTTCGATTGTGTATAAGTGTGTGTGTGAGTTTGTGTGAGTGTGTGTGCAAGTGTGTGTGTGCGAGTGTGTTCGATTGTGTGCGAGTGTGTGTGTGAGTGTGAGTGAGTGCGTACGAGTGTGTGCGAGTGTGTGCGAGTGAGTGTGTGTGCGTGTGTGTGCGAGTGTGTGCGAGTGTGTGCGATTGTGTGTGAGAGTGTGTAGGACTGTATGTGCGAGTGTGTGCGAGTGTGTATGAGTGTGTGTGTGAGTGTGTGCGAGTGTGTGCGAGTGAGTGTGTGTGAGTGTGTGTGCGAGTGTGTGCATGCGAGTGTGTGCATGCGAGTGTGTGCGTGCGAGTGTGTGCGAGTGTGTGCGTGCGAGTGTGCACGAGTGTGTGCGTGTAAGTGTGTGCGTGCGAGTGTGTGCGAGAGTGCTCGAGTGAATGGGTGCAAGTGTGTGCGAGTGAGTGTGTGTGAGTGTGTGCGAGTGAGTGTGTGTGAGTGTGTATGAGTGAGTGTGTGTGAGTGTGTGCGTGTGTGCGAGTTTGTGTGCGAGTGTATGCGTGTGAGTGTGTGCGAGTGTGTGTGAGTGTGTGCGAGTGTGTGCGTGCGAGTGTGTGCGAGTGTGTGAGTGTGTGTGCGAATGTGTGTGCGAGTGAGTGTGTGCGAGTGTGTATGAGTGTATGTGCGAGTGTGTGCAAGTGTGTGTGAGTGTGTGTGTGCGAGTGTGTGCAAGTGTGTGTGAGTGAGTGTGTGCGAGAGTGTGCAAGTGTGTGCGAGTGTGTGTGCAATTGTGTATGAGTGTGTGCGAGTGTGTGTGCGTTTGTGCGAGTGTGTGCGTGTGTGTGTGCGAGTGCGTGTGAGTGAGTGCAAGTGTGTGCAAATGTGTGCGCGAGTGTGCGAGTGTGGGCGTGCGAGTGTGTGCTAGTGTGCGCGAGTGTGTGAGTGTGTGCGAGTGTGCGTGAGTAAGTGTGTGTGTGAGTGTGTGCGAGTGTTGCCGAGTGTGTGTGTGAGTGTGTAGGACTGTGTGAGCGAGTGTGTGCGAGTGTGTGTGCGAGTGTGTGTGTACGAGTGTGTGCGAGTGTGTGCGATTGTGTGTGAGAGTGTGTAGGACTGTATGTGCGAGTTTGTGCGAGTGTGTATGAGTGTGTGTGTGAGTGTGTGCAAGTGTGTGCGAGTGAGTGTGTGTGAGTGTGTGTGCGAGTGTGTGCGTGCGAGTGTGTGCATGCGAGTGTGTGCGTGCGAGTGTGTGTGTGTGCGAGTGAGTGTGTGTGAGTGTGTGTGCGAGTGTGTGTGAGAGTGTGTGCGAGTGTGTGCGAGTGTGTGCGATTGTGTGTGAGAGTGTGTAGGACTGTATGTGCGAGTGTGTGCGAGTGTGTATGAGTGTGTGTGTGAGTGTGTGCAAGTGTGTGCGAATGAGTGTGTGTGAGTGTGTGTGCGAGTGTGTGCATGCGAGTGTGTGCGTGCGAGTGTGTGCGTGCGAGTGTGTGCGAGTGTGTGCGAGTGTGTGCGAGTGTGTGCGAGTGTTTGAGTGAGAGTGTGTGCGAATGTGTGCGAGTGTGTGCGTGCGAGTGTGCACGAGTGTGCACGAGTGTGTGCGTGTAAGTGTGCGTGCGAGTGTGTGCGAGTGTGCTCGAGTGAATGGGTGCGAGTGTGTGCGAGTGAGTGTGTGTGAGTGTGTGCGAGTGAGTGTGTGTGAGTGTGTATGAGTGAGTGTGTGTGAGTGTGTGCGTGTGTGCGAGTTTGTGTGCGAGTGTATGCGAGTGAGTGTGTGCGAGTGTGTGCGAGTGTGTGTGAGTGTGTGCGAGTGTGTGCGTGTGATTGTGTGCGAGTGTTTGAGTGTGTGTGCGAATGTGTGTGCGAGTGAGTGTGTGCGAGTGTGTATGAGTGTATGTGCGAGTGTGTGCAAGTGTGTGAGAGTGTGTGTGAGTGTGTGTGTGCGAGTGTGTGCAAGTGTGTGCGAGTGAGTGTGCGCGAGTGTGCGCGAGTGTGTGCGAGAGTGTGCAAGTGTGTGCGAGTGTGTGTGTGCGAGTGTGTGTGCAAGTGTGTGCGAGTGCGTGCGGGTGTGTGTGCGAGTGTGTGCGAGTGTGTGTTCGAGTGTGTTTGAGTGTGTGCAAGTGTGTGCGAGTGTGTGTGCGAGTGCGTACGAGTGTGTGCGAGTGTGTGTGCGAGTGTGTTCGAGTCTGTGAGTGTGTGTGAGTGTGTGCGAGTGTGTGCGAGTCTGTTTGTGTGAGTGTGTGCAAGTGTGTGCGAGCGACTGAGTGCGAGTGTGTGCCAGTGTGTGCGTACGAGTGTGTGCAATTGAGTGCGAGTGTGTGCGTGTGAGTGTGTGCGAGTGTGTGCGAGTGTGTGTGAGTCTGTGTGTGTGAGTGTGTGCACGTGTGTGCGAGTGAGTGCGAGTGTGTGCCAGTGTGTGCGTACGAGTGTGTGCAAGTGAGTGCGAGTGTGTGCGAATGTGTGCGAGTGTGTGTGTGAGTGTGTGCGAGTGTGTGTGAGTGTGTGGGTGCGAGTGTGTGCGAGTGTGTGCGTGCGTGTTTGTGCGAGTGTGTGTGCGAGTGTGTACGAGTGTGTGTGCGTGTGTGTGCAAGTGTGTGCGAGTGCGTGCGGGTGTGTGTGCGAGTGTGTGTGAGTGTGTGTGCGAGTGTGTTTGAGTGTGTGCAAGTGTGTGCGAGTGTGTGTGCGAGTGCGTACGAGTGTGTGCGAGTGTGTGTGCATGTGTGTGCGAGTGTGTGTGATTGTGTGCGAGTGTGAGTGAGCTTTTAGGACTGTATGTGCGAGTGTTTGCGAGTGTGTATGAGTGAGTGTGTGCCTGTGTGCGAGTTTGTGTGCGAGTGAGTGTGTGCGAATGTGTGTGAGTGTGTGCGAGTGTGTGTGAGTGTGTGTGCGAGTGCGTTCGTGCGAGTGTGTGTGAGTGTGTGTGATTGTGTGTGTGAGTGTGTAGGACTGTTTGTGCGAGTGTGTATGAGTGTGTGTGTGAGTGTGTGCAAGTGTGTGCGAGTCTGTGCGAGTGTGTGCAAGTGTGTGTGAGTGAGTGTGTGCGAGTGTGTGTGCGTGCGAGTGTGTGCGGGTGTGTGCGTGTGAGTGAGTTCGAGTGTGTGCAAATGTGTGTGAGCGTGTGTGAGTGTGTGTGAGTGTGTGCGAGTGTGCGCGTGTGAGTGAGTGTGTGTGTGAGTCTGTGCGAGTGTGTGCTTGCGAGTGTTTGCTAGTGTGCGTGAGTGTGTGAGTGTGTGCGAGTGTGCGCGAGTGTGCGTGTGAGTAAGTGAGTGTGTGTGTGAGTGTGTGCGAGTGCTTGCGAGTGTGTGTGTGAGTGTGTGCGACTGTGTGCGTGTGTGTGCGAGTGTGTATGAGTGTATGTGCGAGTGTGTGTGCGAGTGTGTGCGAGTGTGTGTTCGAGTGTGTGTGTCCGAGTGTGTGCAAGTGTGTGCGAGTGTGTGTGCGAGTGGGTACAAGTGTGTGTGAGTGTGCATGAGTGTGTGCATGTGAGTGTGTGCGAGTGTGTGCGTGCGAGTGTGTGCGAGTGTGCTTGAGTGAGTGGGTGCGAGTGTGTGCAAGTGTGTGCGAGTGAGTGTGTGCGAGAGTGTGCAAGTGTGTGCAAGTGTGTGTGAGTGTGTATGAGTGAGTGTGTGTGCGTGTGTGCAAGTTTGTGTGCGTGTGAGTGTGTGTGAGTGTGTGTGAGTGTGTGTGCGAGTGCGTGCGTGCGAGTGTGTGTGAGTGTGTGTGATTGTGTGTGTGAGTGTGTAGGACTGTTTGTGCGAGTGTGTATGAGTGTGTGTGTGAGTGTGTGCAAGTGTGTGCGAGTCTGTGCGAGTGTGTGCAAGTGTGTGTGAGTGAGTGTGTGCGAGTGTGTGTGCGTGCGAGTGTGTGCGGGTGTGTGCGTGTGAGTGAGTTCGAGTGTGTGCAAATGTGTGTGAGCGTGTGCGAGTGTGTGTGAGTGTGTGCGAGTGTGTGTGTGAGTCTGTGCGAGTGTGTGCTTGCGAGTGTTTGCTAGTGTGCGTGAGTGTGTGAGTGTGTGCGAGTGTGCGCGAGTGTGCGTGTGAGTAAGTGAGTGTGTGTGTGAGTGTGTGCGAGTGTGTGTTGGTGTGTGTGAGAGTGCGTGCGAGTGTGTGCGTTCGAGTGTGTGCAAGTGTGAGTGAGTGTGTGCGAGTGTGTGTGCGAGTGTGTGTGCGAGAGTGTGCGAGGGTGTGCGAGTGTGTGCAAATGTGCCCGAATGTGCACGAGTGAGTGGGTGCGAGTGTGTGTGAGTGTGTGCGTGTGAGTGTGTGCGAGCGTGTGCGAGCATGTGTGAGTGTGTGTGCGAGTGTGTGTGCACGAGTGTGTGCAAGTGTGTGTGAGTGTGTGCGAGTGTGTGTGAGTGTGTGTGAGTGAGTCTGTGAGTGTGTGTGAGTGTGTGCGAGTGTGTGTACGAGTGTGTGTGTGCGATTGTGTATAAGTGTGTGCGAGTGTGTGTGTGAGTGTGTGTGAGTGTGTGTGCGAGTGTGTGTGTGCAAGTGTGCTCGATTGTGTGTGAGTGTGTGTGAGTGTGAGTTAGTGTGTACGAGTGTGTGCGAGTGTGTGTGAGTGTGTGCGAGTGTGTGTGTGAGTGTGTGTGCGAGTGTGTACGAGTGTGTATGAGTGTGTGTGCGTGTGTGCATGTGTGTGCGAGTGCGTGCGAGTGTGTGTGCGAGAATGTGCGAGTGTGTGCGAGTGTGTGCAAATGTGCCCGAGTGTGCGCGAGTGTGCACGAGTGAGTGGGTGCGAGTGTTTGCGAGTGTTTATGAGCGAGTGTGTGTGAGTGTGTGCGTGTGTGCGAGTTTGTGTGCGAGTGAGTGTGTGCGAATGTGTGCGAGTGTGTTTGTGAGTGTGTGTGCGAGTGTGTGCGTGTGAGTGTGTGCGAGTGTGTGTGCGAGTGTGTGCAAATGTGCCCGAGTGTGCATGAGTGTGCACGAGTGAGTGTTTGCGAGTGTGTGCAAGTGTGTGTGAGTGTGTGCGAGTGTGTGTGTGCGAGTGTGTGCGAGTGTCTGTATGAGTGTGTGTGTTCGATTGTGTATAAGTGTGTGTGTGAGTGTGTGTGAGTGTGTGTGCAAGTGTGTGTGTGCGAGTGTGTTCGATTGTGTGCGAGTGTGTGTGTGAGTGTGAGTGAGTGCGTATGAGTGTGTGCGAGTGTGTGCGAGTGAGTGTGTGTGAGTGTGTGTGCGAGTGTGTGTGCGAGTGTGTGCGAGTGTGTGCGATTGTGTGTGAGAGTGTGTAGGACTGTATGTGCGAGTGTGTGCGAGTGTGTATGAGTGTTTGTGTGAGTGTGTGCGAGTGTGTGCGAGTGAGTGTGTGTGAGTGTGTGTGCGAGTGTGTGCATGCGAGTGTGTGCGTGCGAGTGTGTGCGTGCGAGTGTGTGCGACTGTGTGCGAGTGTGTGCGAGTGTGTGCGTGCGAGTGTGCACGAGTGTGTGCGTGTAAGTGTATGCGTGCGAGTGTGTGCGAGTGTGCTCGAGTGAATGGGTGCAAGTGTGTGCGAGTGAGTGTGTGTGAGTGTGTGCGAGTGAGTGTGTGTGAGTGTGTATGAGTGAGTGTGTGTGAGTGTGTGCGTGTGTGCGAGTTTGTGTGCGAGTGTGTGCGTGTGAGTGTGTGCGAGTGTGTGTGAGTGTGTGCGAGTGTGTGCGTGCGAGTGTGTGCGAGTGTGTGAGTGTGTGTGCGAATGTGTGTGCGAGTGAGTGTGTGCGAGTGTGTATGAGTGTATGTGCGAGTGTGTGCAAGTGTGTGTGAGTGTGTGTGTGCAAGTGTGTGCAAGTGTGTGCGAGTGAGTGTGTGCGAGAGTGTGCAAGTGTTTGCGAGTGTGTGTGCAATTGTGTATGAGTGTGTGCGAGTGTGTGTGCATTTGTGCGAGTGTGTGCGTGTGTGTGTGCGAGTGCGTGTGAGTGAGTGCAAGTGTGTGCAAATGTGTGCGCGAGTGTGCGAGTGTGGGCGTGCGAGTGTGTGCTAGTGTGCGCGAGTGTGTGAGTGTGTGCGAGTGTGCGTGAGTAAGTGTGTGTGTGAGTGTGTGCGAGTGTTGCCGAGTGTGTGTGTGAGTATGTAGGACTGTGTGAGCGAGTGTGTGCGAGTGTGTGTGCGAGTGTGTGTGTACGAGTGTGTGCGAGTGTGTGCGATTGTGCGTGAGAGTGTGTACGACTGTATGTGCGAGTGTTTGCGAGTGTGTATGAGTGTGTGTGTGAGTGTGTGCAAGTGTGTGCGAGTAAGTGTGTGTGAGTGTGTGTGCGAGTGTGTGCGTGCGAGTGTGTGCATGCGAGTGTGTGCGTGCGAGTGTGTGTGTGTGCGAGTGAGTGTGTGTGAGTGTGTGTGCGAGTGTGTGTGCGAGTGTGTGCGAGTGTGTGCGAGTGTGTGCGATTGTGTGTGAGAGTGTGTAGGACTGTATGTGCGAGTGTGTGCGAATGTGTATGAGTGTGTGTGTGAGTGTGTGCAAGTGTGTGCGAATGAGTGTGTGTGAGTGTGTGTGCGAGTGTGTGCATGCGAGTGTGTGCGTGCGAGTGTGTGCGTGCGAGTGTGTGCGAGTGTGTGCGAGTGTGTGCGACTGTGTGCGAGTGTGTGCGAGTGTTTGAGTGCGAGTGTGTGCGAATGTGTGCGAGTGTGTGCGTGCGAGTGTGCACGAGTGTGCACGAGTGTGTGCGTGTAAGTGTGCGTGCGAGTGTGTGCGAGTGTGCTCGAGTGAATGGGTGCGAGTGTGTGCGAGTGAGTGTGTGTGAGTGTGTGCGAGTGAGTGTGTGTGAGTGTGTATGAGTGAGTGTGTGTGAGTGTGTGCGTGTGTGCGAGTTTGTGTGCGAGTGTATGCGAGTGAGTGTGTGCGAGTGTGTGCGAGTGTGTGTGAGTGTGTGCGAGTGTGTATGAGTGTATGTGCGAGTGTGTGCAAGTGTGTGAGAGTGTGTGTGAGTGTGTGTGTGCGAGTTTGTGCAAGTGTGTGCGAGTGAGTGTGCGCGAGTGTGTGCGAGAGTGTGCAAGTGTGTGCGAGTGTGTGTGTGCGAGTGTGTGTGCGTGTGTGTGCAAGTGTGTGCGAGTGCGTGCGGGTGTGTGTGTGAGTGTGTGCGAGTGTGTGTTCGAGTGTGTTTGAGTGTGTGCAAGTGTGTGCGAGTGTGTGTGCGAGTGCGTACGAGTGTGTGCGAGTGTGTGTGCGTGTGTGTGCGAGTGTGTGTGATTGTGTGCGAGTGTGAGTGAGCTTGTAGGACTGTATGTGCGAGTGTTTGCGAGTGTGTGAGAGTGTGTTCGAGTGTGTGAGTGTGTGTGAGTGTGTGCGAGTGTGTGCGAGTCTGTGTGTGTGAGTGTGTGCAAGTGTGTGCGAGCGAGTGAGTGCGAGTGTGTGCCAGTGTGTGCGTACGAGTGTGTGCAATTGAGTGCGAGTGTGTGCGTGTGAGTGTGTGCGAGTGTGTGCGAGGGTGTGTGAGTCTGTGTGTGTGAGTGTGTGCACGTGTGTGCGAGTGAGTGCGAGTGTGTGCCAGTGTGTGCGTAAGAGTGTGTGCAAGTGAGTGCGAGTGTGTGTGAGTGTGTGGGTGCGAGTGTGTGCGAGTGTGTGCGTGCGTGTTTGTGCGAGTGTGTGTGTGAGTGTGTACGAGTGTGTGTGCGTGTGTGTGCAAGTGTGTGCGAGTGCGTGCGGGTGTGTGTGCGAGTGTGTGCGAGTGTGTGTGCGAATGTGTTTGAGTGTGTGCAAGTGTGTGCGAGTGTGTGTGCGAGTGCGTACGAGTGTGTGCGAGTGTGTGTGCATGTGTGTGCGAGTGCGTTTGATTGTGTGCGAGTGTGAGTGAGCTTTTAGGACTGTATGTGCGAGTGTTTGCGAGTGTGTATGAGTGAGTGTGAGCCTGTGTGCGAGTTTGTGTGTGAGTGAGTGTGTGCGAATGTGTGTGAGTGTGTGCGAGTGTGTGTGAGTGTGTGTGCGAGTGCGTTCGTGCGAGTGTGTGTGAGTGTGTGTGATTGTGTGTGTGAGTGTGTAGGACTGTTTGTGCGAGTGTGTATGAGTGTGTGTGTGAGTGTGTGCAAGTGTGTGCGAGTCTGTGCGAGTGTGTGCAAGTGTGTGTGAGTGAGTGTGTGCGAGTGTGTGTGCGTGCGAGTGTGTGCGGGTGTGTGCGTGTGAGTGAGTTCGAGTGTGTGCAAATGTGTGTGAGCGTGTGCGA
This sequence comes from Phyllobates terribilis, assembly GCF_046119375.1. Lineage (NCBI taxonomy): Eukaryota > Metazoa > Chordata > Amphibia > Anura > Dendrobatidae > Phyllobates > Phyllobates terribilis. Next base: position 9,679,682 of record NW_027362792.1, read on the forward strand.
GTGTGTGTGAGTGTGTGCAAGTGTGCGCGTGTGAGTGAGTGTGTGTGTGAGTCTGTGCGAGTGTGTGCTTGCGAGTGTTTGCTAGTGTGCGTGAGTGTGTGAGTGTGTGCGAGTGTGCGCGAGTGTGCGTGTGAGTAAGTGAGTGTGTGTGTGAGTGTGTGCGAGTGCTTGCGAGTGTGTGTGTGAGTGTGTGCGACTGTGTGTGCGAGTGTGTGCGTGTGTGTGTGAGTGTGTATGAGTGTATGTGCGAGTGTGTGTGCGAGTGTGTGCGAGTGTGTGTTCGAGTGTGTGTGTCCGAGTGTGTGCCAGTGTGTGCGAGTGTGTGTGCGAGTGGGTACAAGTGTGTGCGAGTGTGCATGAGTGTGTGCGTGTGAGTGTGTGCGAGCGAGTGTGTGCGAGTGTGCTCGAGTGAGTGGGTGCAAGTGTGTGCGACTGTGTATGAGTGAGTGTGTGTGCGTGTGTGCGAGTTTGTGTGTGAGTGAGTGTGTGCGAATGTGTGTGAGTGTGTGCGAGTGTGTGTTAGTGTGTGTGCGAGTGCGTGCGAGTGTGTGCGTTCGAGTGTGTGCAAGTGTGAGTGAGTGTGTGCGAGTGTGTGTGCGAGTGTGTGTGCGAGAGTGTGCGAGGGTGTGCGAGTGTGTGCAAATGTGCCCGAATGTGCACGAGTGAGTGGGTGCGAGTGTGTGTGAGTGTGTGCGTGTGAGTGTGTGCGAGCGTGTGCGAGCATGTGTGAGTGTGTGTGCGAGTGTGTGTGCACGAGTGTGTGCAAGTGTGTGTGAGTGTGTGCGAGTGTGTGTGAGTGTGTGTGAGTGAGTCTGTGAGTGTGTGTGAGTGTGTGCGAGTGTGTGTACGAGTGTGTGTGTGCGATTGTGTATAAGTGTGTGCGAGTGTGTGTGTGAGTGTGTGGGTGCGAGTGTGTGCGAGTGTGTGCGTGCGTGTTTGTGCGAGTGTGTGTGTGAGTGTGTACGAGTGTGTGTGCGTGTGTGTGCAAGTGTGTGCGAGTGCGTGCGGGTGTGTGTGCGAGTGTGTGCGAGTGTGTGTGCGAATGTGTTTGAGTGTGTGCAAGTGTGTGCGAGTGTGTGTGCGAGTGCGTACGAGTGTGTGCGAGTGTGTGTGCATGTGTGTGCGAGTGCGTTTGATTGTGTGCGAGTGTGAGTGAGCTTTTAGGACTGTATGTGCGAGTGTTTGCGAGTGTGTATGAGTGAGTGTGAGCCTGTGTGCGAGTTTGTGTGTGAGTGAGTGTGTGCGAATGTGTGTGAGTGTGTGCGAGTGTGTGTGAGTGTGTGTGCGAGTGCGTTCGTGCGAGTGTGTGTGAGTGTGTGTGATTGTGTGTGTGAGTGTGTAGGACTGTTTGTGCGAGTGTGTATGAGTGTGTGTGTGAGTGTGTGCAAGTGTGTGCGAGTCTGTGCGAGTGTGTGCAAGTGTGTGTGAGTGAGTGTGTGCGAGTGTGTGTGCGTGCGAGTGTGTGCGGGTGTGTGCGTGTGAGTGAGTTCGAGTGTGTGCAAATGTGTGTGAGCGTGTGCGAGTGTGTGTGAGTGTGTGCAAGTGTGCGCGTGTGAGTGAGTGTGTGTGTGAGTCTGTGCGAGTGTGTGCTTGCGAGTGTTTGCTAGTGTGCGTGAGTGTGTGAGTGTGTGCGAGTGTGCGCGAGTGTGCGTGTGAGTAAGTGAGTGTGTGTGTGAGTGTGTGCGAGTGCTTGCGAGTGTGTGTGTGAGTGTGTGCGACTGTGTGTGCGAGTGTGTGCGTGTGTGTGTGAGTGTGTATGAGTGTATGTGCGAGTGTGTGTGCGAGTGTGTGCGAGTGTGTGTTCGAGTGTGTGTGTCCGAGTGTGTGCCAGTGTGTGCGAGTGTGTGTGCGAGTGGGTACAAGTGTGTGCGAGTGTGCATGAGTGTGTGCGTGTGAGTGTGTGCGAGCGAGTGTGTGCGAGTGTGCTCGAGTGAGTGGGTGCAAGTGTGTGCGACTGTGTATGAGTGAGTGTGTGTGCGTGTGTGCGAGTTTGTGTGTGAGTGAGTGTGTGCGAATGTGTGTGAGTGTGTGCGAGTGTGTGTTAGTGTGTGTGCGAGTGCGTGCGAGTGTGTGCGTTCGAGTGTGTGCAAGTGTGAGTGAGTGTGTGCGAGTGTGTGTGCGAGTGTGTGTGCGAGAGTGTGCGAGGGTGTGCGAGTGTGTGCAAATGTGCCCGAATGTGCACGAGTGAGTGGGTGCGAGTGTGTGTGAGTGTGTGCGTGTGAGTGTGTGCGAGCGTGTGCGAGCATGTGTGAGTGTGTGTGCGAGTGTGTGTGCACGAGTGTGTGCAAGTGTGTGTGAGTGTGTGCGAGTGTGTGTGAGTGTGTGTGAGTGAGTCTGTGAGTGTGTGTGAGTGTGTGCGAGTGTGTGTACGAGTGTGTGTGTGCGATTGTGTATAAGTGTGTGCGAGTGTGTGTGTGAGTGTGTGTGAGTGTGTGTGCGAGTGTGTGTGTGCAAGTGTGCTCGATTGTGTGTGAGTGTGTGTGAGTGTGAGTTAGTGTGTACGAGTGTGTGCGAGTGTGTGTGAGTGTGTGCGAGTGTGTGTGTGAGTGTGTGTGCGAGTGTGTACGAGTGTGTATGAGTGTGTGTGCGTGTGTGCAAGTGTGTGCGAGTGCGTGCGAGTGTGTGTGCGAGAGTGTGCGAGTGTGTGCGAGTGTGTGCAAATGTGCCCGAGTGTGCGCGAGTGTGCACGAGTGAGTGGGTGCGAGTGTTTGCGAGTGTTTATGAGCGAGTGTGTGTGAGTGTGTGCGTGTGTGCGAGTTTTTGTGCGAGTGAGTGTGTGCGAATGTGTTTGTGAGTGTGTGTGCGAGTGTGTGCGTGCGAGTGTGTGCGAGTGTGTGCGAGTGTGTGTGCGAGTGTGTGCAAATGTGCCCGAGTGTGCACGAGTGTGCACGAGTGAGTGTTTGCGAGTGTGTGCAAGTGTGTGTGAGTGTGTGCGAGTGTGTGTGTGCGAGTGTCTGTATGAGTGTGTGTGTTCGATTGTGTATAAGTGTGTGTGAGTGTGTGTGAGTGTGTGTGCAAGTGTGTGTGCGAGTGTGTTCGATTGTGTGCGAGTGTGTGTGTGAGTGTGAGTGAGTGCGTACGAGTGTGTGCGAGTGTGTGCGAGTGAGTGTGTGTGAGTGTGTGTGCGAGTGTGTGTGCGAGTGTGTGCGAGTGTGTGCGATTGTGTGTGAGAGTGTGTAGGACTGTATGTGCGAGTGTGTGCGAGTGTGTATGAGTGTGTGTGTGAGTGTGTGCGAGTGTGTGCGAGTGAGTGTGTGTGAGTGTGTGTGCGAGTGTGTGCATGCGAATGTGTGCGTGCGAGTGTGTGCGTGCGAGTGTGTGCGACTGTGTGCGAGTGTGTGCGAGTGTGTGCGTGCGAGTGTGCACGAGTGTGTGCGTGTAAGTGTGTGCGTGCGAGTGTGTGCGAGTGTGCTCGAGTGAATGGGTGCAAGTGTGTGCGAGTGAGTGTGTGTGAGTGTGTGCGAGTGAGTGTGTGTGAGTGTGTATGAGTGAGTGTGTGTGAGTGTGTGCGTGTGTGCGAGTTTGTGTGCGAGTGTATGCGTGTGAGTGTGTGCGAGTGTGTGTGAGTGTGTGCGAGTGTGTGCGTGCGAGTGTGTGCGAGTGTGTGAGTGTGTGTGCGAATGTGTGTGCGAGTGAGTGTGTGCGAGTGTGTATGAGTGTATGTGCGAGTGTGTGCAAGTGTGTGTGAGTGTGTGTGTGCAAGTGTGTGCAAGTGTGTGCGAGTGAGTGTGTGCGAGAGTGTGCGAGTGAGTGTGTGCGAGAGTGTGCAAGTGTGTGCGAGTGTGTGTGTGCGAGAGTGTGCAAGTGTGTGCGAGTGTGTGTGCAATTGTGTATGAGTGTGTGCGAGTGTGTGTGCGTTTGTGCGAGTGTGTGCGTGTGTGTGTGCGAGTGCGTGTGAGTGAGTGCAAGTGTGTGCAAATGTGTGCGCGAGTGTGCGAGTGTGGGCGTGCGAGTGTGTGCTAGTGTGCGCGAGTGTGTGAGTGTGTGCGAGTGTGCGTGAGTAAGTGTGTGTGTGAGTGTGTGCGAGTGTTGCCGAGTGTGTGTGTGAGTATGTAGGACTGTGTGAGCGAGTGTGTGCGAGTGTGTGTGCGAGTGTGTGTGTACGAGTGTGTGCGATTGTGCGTGAGAGTGTGTAGGACTGTATGTGCGAGTGTGTGCGAGTGTGTATGAGTGTGTGTGTGAGTGTGTGCAAGTGTGTGCGAGTGAGTGTGTGTGAGTGTGTGTGCGAGTGTGTGCGAGTGTGTGTGCGAGTGCGTACGAGTGTGTGCGAGTGTGTGTGCATGTGTGTGCGAGTGTGTGTGATTGTGTGCGAGTGTGAGTGAGCTTTTAGGACTGTATGTGCGAGTGTTTGCGAGTGTGTATGAGTGAGTGTGTGCCTGTGTGCGAGTTTGTGTGCGAGTGAGTGTGTGCGAATGTGTGTGAGTGTGTGCGAGTGTGTGTGAGTGTGTGTGCGAGTGCGTTCGTGCGAGTGTGTGTGAGTGTGTGTGATTGTGTGTGTGAGTGTGTAGGACTGTTTGTGCGAGTGTGTATGAGTGTGTGTGTGAGTGTGTGCAAGTGTGTGCGAGTCTGTGCGAGTGTGTGCAAGTGTGTGTGAGTGAGTGTGTGCGAGTGTGTGTGCGTGCGAGTGTGTGCGGGTGTGTGCGTGTGAGTGAGTTCGAGTGTGTGCAAATGTGTGTGAGCGTGTGTGAGTGTGTGTGAGTGTGTGCGAGTGTGCGCGTGTGAGTGAGTGTGTGTGTGAGTCTGTGCGAGTGTGTGCTTGCGAGTGTTTGCTAGTGTGCGTGAGTGTGTGAGTGTGTGCGAGTGTGCGCGAGTGTGCGTGTGAGTAAGTGAGTGTGTGTGTGAGTGTGTGCGAGTGCTTGCGAGTGTGTGTGTGAGTGTGTGCGACTGTGTGCGTGTGTGTGCGAGTGTGTATGAGTGTATGTGCGAGTGTGTGTGCGAGTGTGTGCGAGTGTGTGTTCGAGTGTGTGTGTCCGAGTGTGTGCAAGTGTGTGCGAGTGTGTGTGCGAGTGGGTACAAGTGTGTGTGAGTGTGCATGAGTGTGTGCATGTGAGTGTGTGCGAGTGTGTGCGTGCGAGTGTGTGCGAGTGTGCTTGAGTGAGTGGGTGCGAGTGTGTGCAAGTGTGTGCGAGTGAGTGTGTGCGAGAGTGTGCAAGTGTGTGCAAGTGTGTGTGAGTGTGTATGAGTGAGTGTGTGTGCGTGTGTGCAAGTTTGTGTGCGTGTGAGTGTGTGTGAGTGTGTGTGAGTGTGTGTGCGAGTGCGTGCGTGCGAGTGTGTGTGAGTGTGTGTGATTGTGTGTGTGAGTGTGTAGGACTGTTTGTGCGAGTGTGTATGAGTGTGTGTGTGAGTGTGTGCAAGTGTGTGCGAGTCTGTGCGAGTGTGTGCAAGTGTGTGTGAGTGAGTGTGTGCGAGTGTGTGTGCGTGCGAGTGTGTGCGGGTGTGTGCGTGTGAGTGAGTTCGAGTGTGTGCAAATGTGTGTGAGCGTGTGCGAGTGTGTGTGAGTGTGTGCGAGTGTGTGTGTGAGTCTGTGCGAGTGTGTGCTTGCGAGTGTTTGCTAGTGTGCGTGAGTGTGTGAGTGTGTGCGAGTGTGCGCGAGTGTGCGTGTGAGTAAGTGAGTGTGTGTGTGAGTGTGTGCGAGTGTGTGTTGGTGTGTGTGAGAGTGCGTGCGAGTGTGTGCGTTCGAGTGTGTGCAAGTGTGAGTGAGTGTGTGCGAGTGTGTGTGCGAGTGTGTGTGCGAGAGTGTGCGAGGGTGTGCGAGTGTGTGCAAATGTGCCCGAATGTGCACGAGTGAGTGGGTGCGAGTGTGTGTGAGTGTGTGCGTGTGAGTGTGTGCGAGCGTGTGCGAGCATGTGTGAGTGTGTGTGCGAGTGTGTGTGCACGAGTGTGTGCAAGTGTGTGTGAGTGTGTGCGAGTGTGTGTGAGTGTGTGTGAGTGAGTCTGTGAGTGTGTGTGAGTGTGTGCGAGTGTGTGTACGAGTGTGTGTGTGCGATTGTGTATAAGTGTGTGCGAGTGTGTGTGTGAGTGTGTGTGAGTGTGTGTGCGAGTGTGTGTGTGCAAGTGTGCTCGATTGTGTGTGAGTGTGTGTGAGTGTGAGTTAGTGTGTACGAGTGTGTGCGAGTGTGTGTGAGTGTGTGCGAGTGTGTGTGTGAGTGTGTGTGCGAGTGTGTACGAGTGTGTATGAGTGTGTGTGCGTGTGTGCATGTGTGTGCGAGTGCGTGCGAGTGTGTGTGCGAGAATGTGCGAGTGTGTGCGAGTGTGTGCAAATGTGCCCGAGTGTGCGCGAGTGTGCACGAGTGAGTGGGTGCGAGTGTTTGCGAGTGTTTATGAGCGAGTGTGTGTGAGTGTGTGCGTGTGTGCGAGTTTGTGTGCGAGTGAGTGTGTGCGAATGTGTGCGAGTGTGTTTGTGAGTGTGTGTGCGAGTGTGTGCGTGTGAGTGTGTGCGAGTGTGTGTGCGAGTGTGTGCAAATGTGCCCGAGTGTGCATGAGTGTGCACGAGTGAGTGTTTGCGAGTGTGTGCAAGTGTGTGTGAGTGTGTGCGAGTGTGTGTGTGCGAGTGTGTGCGAGTGTCTGTATGAGTGTGTGTGTTCGATTGTGTATAAGTGTGTGTGTGAGTGTGTGTGAGTGTGTGTGCAAGTGTGTGTGTGCGAGTGTGTTCGATTGTGTGCGAGTGTGTGTGTGAGTGTGAGTGAGTGCGTATGAGTGTGTGCGAGTGTGTGCGAGTGAGTGTGTGTGAGTGTGTGTGCGAGTGTGTGTGCGAGTGTGTGCGAGTGTGTGCGATTGTGTGTGAGAGTGTGTAGGACTGTATGTGCGAGTGTGTGCGAGTGTGTATGAGTGTTTGTGTGAGTGTGTGCGAGTGTGTGCGAGTGAGTGTGTGTGAGTGTGTGTGCGAGTGTGTGCATGCGAGTGTGTGCGTGCGAGTGTGTGCGTGCGAGTGTGTGCGACTGTGTGCGAGTGTGTGCGAGTGTGTGCGTGCGAGTGTGCACGAGTGTGTGCGTGTAAGTGTATGCGTGCGAGTGTGTGCGAGTGTGCTCGAGTGAATGGGTGCAAGTGTGTGCGAGTGAGTGTGTGTGAGTGTGTGCGAGTGAGTGTGTGTGAGTGTGTATGAGTGAGTGTGTGTGAGTGTGTGCGTGTGTGCGAGTTTGTGTGCGAGTGTGTGCGTGTGAGTGTGTGCGAGTGTGTGTGAGTGTGTGCGAGTGTGTGCGTGCGAGTGTGTGCGAGTGTGTGAGTGTGTGTGCGAATGTGTGTGCGAGTGAGTGTGTGCGAGTGTGTATGAGTGTATGTGCGAGTGTGTGCAAGTGTGTGTGAGTGTGTGTGTGCAAGTGTGTGCAAGTGTGTGCGAGTGAGTGTGTGCGAGAGTGTGCAAGTGTTTGCGAGTGTGTGTGCAATTGTGTATGAGTGTGTGCGAGTGTGTGTGCATTTGTGCGAGTGTGTGCGTGTGTGTGTGCGAGTGCGTGTGAGTGAGTGCAAGTGTGTGCAAATGTGTGCGCGAGTGTGCGAGTGTGGGCGTGCGAGTGTGTGCTAGTGTGCGCGAGTGTGTGAGTGTGTGCGAGTGTGCGTGAGTAAGTGTGTGTGTGAGTGTGTGCGAGTGTTGCCGAGTGTGTGTGTGAGTATGTAGGACTGTGTGAGCGAGTGTGTGCGAGTGTGTGTGCGAGTGTGTGTGTACGAGTGTGTGCGAGTGTGTGCGATTGTGCGTGAGAGTGTGTACGACTGTATGTGCGAGTGTTTGCGAGTGTGTATGAGTGTGTGTGTGAGTGTGTGCAAGTGTGTGCGAGTAAGTGTGTGTGAGTGTGTGTGCGAGTGTGTGCGTGCGAGTGTGTGCATGCGAGTGTGTGCGTGCGAGTGTGTGTGTGTGCGAGTGAGTGTGTGTGAGTGTGTGTGCGAGTGTGTGTGCGAGTGTGTGCGAGTGTGTGCGAGTGTGTGCGATTGTGTGTGAGAGTGTGTAGGACTGTATGTGCGAGTGTGTGCGAGTGTGTATGAGTGTGTGTGTGAGTGTGTGCAAGTGTGTGCGAATGAGTGTGTGTGAGTGTGTGTGCGAGTGTGTGCATGCGAGTGTGTGCGTGCGAGTGTGTGCGTGCGAGTGTGTGCGAGTGTGTGCGAGTGTGTGCGACTGTGTGCGAGTGTGTGCGAGTGTTTGAGTGCGAGTGTGTGCGAATGTGTGCGAGTGTGTGCGTGCGAGTGTGCACGAGTGTGCACGAGTGTGTGCGTGTAAGTGTGCGTGCGAGTGTGTGCGAGTGTGCTCGAGTGAATGGGTGCGAGTGTGTGCGAGTGAGTGTGTGTGAGTGTGTGCGAGTGAGTGTGTGTGAGTGTGTATGAGTGAGTGTGTGTGAGTGTGTGCGTGTGTGCGAGTTTGTGTGCGAGTGTATGCGAGTGAGTGTGTGCGAGTGTGTGCGAGTGTGTGTGAGTGTGTGCGAGTGTGTATGAGTGTATGTGCGAGTGTGTGCAAGTGTGTGAGAGTGTGTGTGAGTGTGTGTGTGCGAGTTTGTGCAAGTGTGTGCGAGTGAGTGTGCGCGAGTGTGTGCGAGAGTGTGCAAGTGTGTGCGAGTGTGTGTGTGCGAGTGTGTGTGCGTGTGTGTGCAAGTGTGTGCGAGTGCGTGCGGGTGTGTGTGTGAGTGTGTGCGAGTGTGTGTTCGAGTGTGTTTGAGTGTGTGCAAGTGTGTGCGAGTGTGTGTGCGAGTGCGTACGAGTGTGTGCGAGTGTGTGTGCGTGTGTGTGCGAGTGTGTGTGATTGTGTGCGAGTGTGAGTGAGCTTGTAGGACTGTATGTGCGAGTGTTTGCGAGTGTGTGAGAGTGTGTTCGAGTGTGTGAGTGTGTGTGAGTGTGTGCGAGTGTGTGCGAGTCTGTGTGTGTGAGTGTGTGCAAGTGTGTGCGAGCGAGTGAGTGCGAGTGTGTGCCAGTGTGTGCGTACGAGTGTGTGCAATTGAGTGCGAGTGTGTGCGTGTGAGTGTGTGCGAGTGTGTGCGAGGGTGTGTGAGTCTGTGTGTGTGAGTGTGTGCACGTGTGTGCGAGTGAGTGCGAGTGTGTGCCAGTGTGTGAGTAAGAGTGTGTGCAAGTGAGTGCGAGTGTGTGTGAGTGTGTGGGTGCGAGTGTGTGCGAGTGTGTGCGTGCGTGTTTGTGCGAGTGTGTGTGTGAGTGTGTACGAGTGTGTGTGCGTGTGTGTGCAAGTGTGTGCGAGTGCGTGCGGGTGTGTGTGCGAGTGTGTGCGAGTGTGTGTGCGAATGTGTTTGAGTGTGTGCAAGTGTGTGCGAGTGTGTGTGCGAGTGCGTACGAGTGTGTGCGAGTGTGTGTGCATGTGTGTGCGAGTGCGTTTGATTGTGTGCGAGTGTGAGTGAGCTTTTAGGACTGTATGTGCGAGTGTTTGCGAGTGTGTATGAGTGAGTGTGAGCCTGTGTGCGAGTTTGTGTGTGAGTGAGTGTGTGCGAATGTGTGTGAGTGTGTGCGAGTGTGTGTGAGTGTGTGTGCGAGTGCGTTCGTGCGAGTGTGTGTGAGTGTGTGTGATTGTGTGTGTGAGTGTGTAGGACTGTTTGTGCGAGTGTGTATGAGTGTGTGTGTGAGTGTGTGCAAGTGTGTGCGAGTCTGTGCGAGTGTGTGCAAGTGTGTGTGAGTGAGTGTGTGCGAGTGTGTGTGCGTGCGAGTGTGTGCGGGTGTGTGCGTGTGAGTGAGTTCGAGTGTGTGCAAATGTGTGTGAGCGTGTGCGAGTGTGTGTGAGTGTGTGCAAGTGTGCGCGTGTGAGTGAGTGTGTGTGTGAGTCTGTGCGAGTGTGTGCTTGCGAGTGTTTGCTAGTGTGCGTGAGTGTGTGAGTGTGTGCGAGTGTGCGCGAGTGTGCGTGTGAGTAAGTGAGTGTGTGTGTGAGTGTGTGCGAGTGCTTGCGAGTGTGTGTGTGAGTGTGTGCGACTGTGTGTGCGAGTGTGTGCGTGTGTGTGTGAGTGTGTATGAGTGTATGTGCGAGTGTGTGTGCGAGTGTGTGCGAGTGTGTGTTCGAGTGTGTGTGTCCGAGTGTGTGCCAGTGTGTGCGAGTGTGTGTGCGAGTGGGTACAAGTGTGTGCGAGTGTGCATGAGTGTGTGCGTGTGAGTGTGTGCGAGCGAGTGTGTGCGAGTGTGCTCGAGTGAGTGGGTGCAAGTGTGTGCGACTGTGTATGAGTGAGTGTGTGTGCGTGTGTGCGAGTTTGTGTGTGAGTGAGTGTGTGCGAATGTGTGTGAGTGTGTGCGAGTGTGTGTTAGTGTGTGTGCGAGTGCGTGCGAGTGTGTGCGTTCGAGTGTGTGCAAGTGTGAGTGAGTGTGTGCGAGTGTGTGTGCGAGTGTGTGTGCGAGAGTGTGCGAGGGTGTGCGAGTGTGTGCAAATGTGCCCGAATGTGCACGAGTGAGTGGGTGCGAGTGTGTGTGAGTGTGTGCGTGTGAGTGTGTGCGAGCGTGTGCGAGCATGTGTGAGTGTGTGTGCGAGTGTGTGTGCACGAGTGTGTGCAAGTGTGTGTGAGTGTGTGCGAGTGTGTGTGAGTGTGTGTGAGTGAGTCTGTGAGTGTGTGTGAGTGTGTGCGAGTGTGTGTACGAGTGTGTGTGTGCGATTGTGTATAAGTGTGTGCGAGTGTGTGTGTGAGTGTGTGTGAGTGTGTGTGCGAGTGTGTGTGTGCAAGTGTGCTCGATTGTGTGTGAGTGTGTGTGAGTGTGAGTTAGTGTGTACGAGTGTGTGCGAGTGTGTGTGAGTGTGTGCGAGTGTGTGTGTGAGTGTGTGTGCGAGTGTGTACGAGTGTGTATGAGTGTGTGTGCGTGTGTGCAAGTGTGTGCGAGTGCGTGCGAGTGTGTGTGCGAGAGTGTGCGAGTGTGTGCGAGTGTGTGCAAATGTGCCCGAGTGTGCGCGAGTGTGCACGAGTGAGTGGGTGCGAGTGTTTGCGAGTGTTTATGAGCGAGTGTGTGTGAGTGTGTGCGTGTGTGCGAGTTTTTGTGCGAGTGAGTGTGTGCGAATGTGTTTGTGAGTGTGTGTGCGAGTGTGTGCGTGCGAGTGTGTGCGAGTGTGTGCGAGTGTGTGTGCGAGTGTGTGCAAATGTGCCCGAGTGTGCACGAGTGTGCACGAGTGAGTGTTTGCGAGTGTGTGCAAGTGTGTGTGAGTGTGTGCGAGTGTGTGTGTGCGAGTGTGTGCGAGTGTCTGTATGAGTGTGTGTGTTCGATTGTGTATAAGTGTGTGTGAGTGTGTGTGAGTGTGTGTGCAAGTGTGTGTGCGAGTGTGTTCGATTGTGTGCGAGTGTGTGTGTGAGTGTGAGTGAGTGCGTACGAGTGTGTGCGAGTGTGTGCGAGTGAGTGTGTGTGAGTGTGTGTGCGAGTGTGTGTGCGAGTGTGTGCGAGTGTGTGCGATTGTGTGTGAGAGTGTGTAGGACTGTATGTGCGAGTGTGTGCGAGTGTGTATGAGTGTGTGTGTGAGTGTGTGCGAGTGTGTGCGAGTGAGTGTGTGTGAGTGTGTGTGCGAGTGTGTGCATGCGAGTGTGTGCGTGCGAGTGTGTGCGTGCGAGTGTGTGCGACTGTGTGCGAGTGTGTGCGAGTGTGTGCGTGCGAGTGTGCACGAGTGTGTGCGTGTAAGTGTGTGCGTGCGAGTGTGTGCGAGTGTGCTCGAGTGAATGGGTGCAAGTGTGTGCGAGTGAGTGTGTGTGAGTGTGTGCGAGTGAGTGTGTGTGAGTGTGTATGAGTGAGTGTGTGTGAGTGTGTGCGTGTGTGCGAGTTTGTGTGCGAGTGTATGCGTGTGAGTGTGTGCGAGTGTGTGTGAGTGTGTGCGAGTGTGTGCGTGCGAGTGTGTGCGAGTGTGTGAGTGTGTGTGCGAATGTGTGTGCGAGTGAGTGTGTGCGAGTGTGTATGAGTGTATGTGCGAGTGTGTGCAAGTGTGTGTGAGTGTGTGTGTGCAAGTGTGTGCAAGTGTGTGCGAGTGAGTGTGTGCGAGAGTGTGCGAGTGAGTGTGTGCGAGAGTGTGCAAGTGTGTGCGAGTGTGTGTGTGCGAGAGTGTGCAAGTGTGTGCGAGTGTGTGTGCAATTGTGTATGAGTGTGTGCGAGTGTGTGTGCGTTTGTGCGAGTGTGTGCGTGTGTGTGTGCGAGTGCGTGTGAGTGAGTGCAAGTGTGTGCAAATGTGTGCGCGAGTGTGCGAGTGTGGGCGTGCGAGTGTGTGCTAGTGTGCGCGAGTGTGTGAGTGTGTGCGAGTGTGCGTGAGTAAGTGTGTGTGTGAGTGTGTGCGAGTGTTGCCGAGTGTGTGTGTGAGTATGTAGGACTGTGTGAGCGAGTGTGTGCGAGTGTGTGTGCGAGTGTGTGTGTACGAGTGTGTGCGATTGTGCGTGAGAGTGTGTAGGACTGTATGTGCGAGTGTGTGCGAGTGTGTATGAGTGTGTGTGTGAGTGTGTGCAAGTGTGTGCGAGTGAGTGTGTGTGAGTGTGTGTGCGAGTGTGTGCGTGCGAGTGTGTGCGTGCGAGTGTATGTGTGTGTGTGCGAGTGAGTGTGTGTGAGTGTGTGTGCGAGTGTGTGTGCGAGTGTGTGCGAGTGTGTGCGAGTGTGTGCGATTGTGTGTGAGAGTGTGTAGGACTGTATGTGCGAGTGTGTGCGAGTGTGTATGAGTGTGTGTGTGAGAGTGTGCAAGTGTGTGCGAATGAGTGTGTGTGAGTGTGTGTGCGAGTGTGTGCATGCGAGTGTGTGCGTGCGAGTTTGTGCGTGCGAGTGTGTGCGTGCGAGTGTGTGCGAGTGTGTGCGAGTGTGTGCGACTGTGTGCGAGTGTGTGCGAGTGTTTGAGTGCGAGTGTGTGCGAATGTGTGCGAGTGTGTGCGTGCGAGTGTGCACGAGTGTGCACGAGTGTGTGCGTGTAAGTGTGCGTGCGAGTGTGTGCGAGTGTGCTCGAGTGAATGGGTGCGAGTGTGTGCGAGTGTGTGCGAGTGAGTGTGTGTGTGTGAGTGTGTGTGAGTGTGTATGAGTGAGTGTGTGTGAGTGTGTGCGAGTTTGTGTGCGAGTGTATGCGAGTGAGTGTGTGCGAGTGTGTGCGAGTGTGTGTGAGTGTGTGCGAGTGTGTGCGTGTGATTGTGTGCGAGTGTTTGAGTGTGTGTGAGAATGTGTGTGCGAGTGAGTGTGTGCGAGTGTGTATGAGTGTATGTGCGAGTGTGTGCAAGTGTGTGAGAGTGTGTGTGAGTGTGTGTGTGCGAGTGTGTGCAAGTGTGTGCGAGTGAGTGTGCGCGAGTGTGTGCGAGAGTGTGCAAGTGTGTGCGAGTGTGTGTGTGCGAGTGTGTGTGCGTGTGTGTGCAAGTGTGTGCGAGTGCGTGCGGGTGTGTGTGTGAGTGTGTGCGAGTGTGTGTTCGAGTGTGTTTGAGTGTGTGCAAGTGTGTGCGAGTGTGTGTGCGAGTGCGTACGAGTGTGTGCGAGTGTGTGTGCGTGTGTGTGCGAGTGTGTGTGATTGTGTGCGAGTGTGAGTGAGCTTGTAGGACTGTATGTGCGAGTGTTTGCGAGTGTGTGCGAGTGTGTTCGAGTGTGTGAGTGTGTGTGAGTGTGTGCGAGTGTGTGCGAGTCTGTGTGTGTGAGTGTGTGCAAGTGTGTGCGAGCGAGTGAGTGCGAGTGTGTGCCAGTGTGTGCGTACGAGTGTGTGCAATTGAGTGCGAGTGTGTGCGTGTGAGTGTGTGCGAGTGTGTGCGAGTGTGTGTGAGTCTGTGTGTGTGAGTGTGTGCACGTGTGTGCGAGTGAGTGCGAGTGTGTGCCAGTGTGTGCGTACGAGTGTGTGCAAGTGAGTGCGAGTGTGTGCGAATGTGTGCGAGTGTGTGTGTGAGTGTGTGCGAGTGTGTGTGAGTGTGTGGGTGCGAGTGTGTGCGAGTGTGTGCGTGCGTGTTTGTGCGAGTGTGTGTGTGAGTGTGTACGAGTGTGTGTGCGTGTGTGTGCAAGTGTGTGCGAGTGCGTGCGGGTGTGTGTGCGAGTGTGTGCGAGTGTGTGTGCGAATGTGTTTGAGTGTGTGCAAGTGTGTGCGAGTGTGTGTGCGAGTGCGTACGAGTGTGTGCGAGTGTGTGTGCATGTGTGTGCGAGTGTGTGTGATTGTGTGCGAGTGTGAGTGAGCTTTTAGGACTGTATGTGCGAGTGTTTGCGAGTGTGTATGAGTGAGTGTGTGCCTGTGTGCGAGTTTGTGTGCGAGTGAGTGTGTGCGAATGTGTGTGAGTGTGTGCGAGTGTGTGTGAGTGTGTGTGCGAGTGCGTTCGTGCGAGTGTGTGTGAGTGTGTGTATTTGTGTGTGTGAGTGTGTAGGACTGTTTGTGCGAGTGTGTATGAGTGTGTGTGTGAGTGTGTGCAAGTGTGTGCGAGTCTGTGCGAGTGTGTGCAAGTGTGTGTGAGTGAGTGTGTGCGAGTGTGTGTGCGTGCGAGTGTGTGCGGGTGTGTGCGTGTGAGTGAGTTCGAGTGTGTGCAAATGTGTGTGAGCGTGTGCGAGTGTGTGTGAGTGTGTGCGAGTGTGCGCGTGTGAGTGAGTGTGTGTGTGAGTCTGTGCGAGTGTGTGCTTGCGAGTGTTTGCTAGTGTGCGTGAGTGTGTGAGTGTGTGCGAGTGTGCGAGTGTGCGCGAGTGTGTGTGTGAGTGTGTGCGACTGTGTGCGTGTGTGTGCGAGTGTGTATGAGTGTATGTGCGAGTGTGTGTGCGAGTGTGTGCGAGTGTGTGTTCGAGTGTGTGTGTCCGAGTGTGTGCAAGTGTGTGCGAGTGTGCATGAGTGTGTGCGTGTGAGTGTGTGCGAGTGTGTGCGTGCGAGTGTGTGCGAGTGTGCTTGAGTGAGTGGGTGCGAGTGTGTGCGAGTGTGTATGAGTGAGTGTGTGCCTGTGTGCGAGTTTGTGTGCGAGTGAGTGTGTGCAAATGTGTGTGAGTGTGTGCGAGTGTGTGTGAGTGTGTGTGCGAGTGCGTGCGTGCGATTGTGTGCGTGCGAGTGTGTGCAAGTGTGAGTGAGTGTGTGCGAGTGTGTGTGCGAGTGTGTGTGTGAGAGTGTGCGAGTGTGTGCGAGTGTGTGCAAATGTGCCCGAGTGTGCGTGAGTGTGCACGAGTGAGTGTGTGTGAGTGTGTGCGTGTGTGTGAGTTTGTGTGCGAGTGAGTGTGTGCGAATGTGTCTGTGCGAGTGTGTGTGCGAGTGTGTGCGTGCGAGTGTGTGCGTGCGAGTGTGTGCGTGCGAGTGTGTGCGAGTGTGTGTGAGTGTGTGCGAGTGTGTGTGCGAGCGTGTGTGCGAGAGTGTGCGAGTGTGTGCATATGTGCCCGAGTGTGCACGAGTGAGTGTGTGCGAGTGTGTGCGAGTGTGTGTGAGTGAGTGCATGTGAGTGTGTGCGAGCGTGTGTGAGTGTGTGTGCGAGTGTGTGTGCGAGAGTGTGCGAGTGTGTGCGAGTGTGTGCAAATGTGCCCGAGTGTGCGCGAGTGTGCACGAGTGTGTGGGTGCGAGTGTGTGCGAGTGTGTTTGAGTGTGTGCATGTGAGTGTGTGCGAACGTGTGCGAGTGTGTGTGCGAGTGTGTGCGTGCGAGTGTGTGTGTTCGAGTGTGTGCGCGCGAGTGTGTGCGAGTGTGTGTGTGCGAGTGTGTGCAAATGTGTGCGAGTGTGTGCGAGAGTGTGCGAGTGTGTGCGAGTGTGTGTGTGCGAGTGTGTGTGCAATTGTGTATGAGTGTGTGCGAGTGTGTGTGAGTTTGTGCAAGTGTGTGCGTGTGTTCATGCGAGTGCGTGCGAGTGAGTGCGGGTGTGTGCGAGTGTGTGTATGCGAGTGTGTGTGCGATTGTGTATGAGTGTGTGTGAGTTTGTGCGAGTGTGTGCGTGTGTGTGCGAGTGCGTGCGAGTACACGCAAATGTGTGCGAGAGTGTGCGAGTGTGGGCGTGCGAGTGTGTGCTAGTGTGCGCGAGTGTGTGAGTGTGTGCGAGTGTGCGTGTGTAAGTGCGTGCTAGTATTTCCGAGTGTGTGTGTAAGTGTGTAGGACTGTGTGTGCAAGTGTGTGCGAGTGTGTGTGCGAGTGTGTCTACGAGTGTGCATGAGTGTGTGTGTGTGTGCAAGTGTGTGCGAGTGTGTGTGAGTGTGTACAAGTGTGTGCGAGTGAGTGTGTGCGAGTGTGTGCGTGCGAGTGTGTGCGGGTGTGTGCGTGTGAGTGAGTGCGAGTGTGTGCAAATGTGTGTGAGCGTGTGCGAGTGTGTGTGAGTGTGTGCGAGTATGCGCGTGTGAGTGAGTGTGTGTGTGAGTCTGTGCGAGTGTGTGCTTGCGAGTGTTTGCTAGTGTGCGCGAGTGTGTGAGTGTGTGCGAGTGTGCGCGAGTGTGTGCGTGTGAGTAAGTGAGTGTGTGTGTGAGTGTGTGCGAGTGCTTGCGAGTGTGTGTGTGAGTGTGTGTGACTGTGTGTGCGAGTTTGTGCGACTGTGTGTGCGAGTGTGTGCACGTGTGTGTGAGTGTGTATGAGTGTATGTGCGAGTGTGTGTGCGAGTGTGTGTTCGAGTGTGTGTGTTTGAATGTGTGTGCAAGTGTGTGCGAGTGTGTGTGCGAGTGCGTACAAGTGTGTGCGAGTGTGCATGAGTGTGTGCGTGTGTGTGTGCGAGTGTGTGCGTGCGAGTGTTTGCGAGTGTGCTCGAGTGTGTGAGTGCGAGTGTGTGCGAGTGTGTATGAGTGAGTGTGTGTGCGTGTGTGCAAGTTTGTGTGCATGTGAGTGTGTGCGAGTGTGTGTGAGTGTGTGTTCGAGTGCGTGCGTGCGAGTGTGTGTGATTGTGTGTGATTGTGTGTGTGAGTGTGTAGGACTGTTTGTGCGAGTGTGTATGAGTGTGTGTGTGTGAGTGTGTGCAAGTGTGTGCGAGTCTGTGCGAGTGTGTGCAAGTGTGTGTGAGTGAGTGTGTGCGAGTGTGTGTGCGTGCGAGTGTGTGCGGGTGTGTGCGTGTGAGTGAGTGCGAGTGTGTGCAAATGTGTGTGAGCGTGTGCGAGTGTATGTGAGTGTGTGCGAGTCTGCGCATGTGAGTGAGTGTGTGTGTGAGTCTGTGCGAGTGTGTGCTTGCGAGTGTTTGCTAATGTGCGTGAGTGTGTGAGTGTGTGCGAGTGTGCGCGAGTGTGCGTGTGAGTAAGTGAGTGTGTGTGTGAGTGTGTGTGAGTGCTTGCGAGTGTGTGTGTGAGTGTGTGCGACTGTGTGTGCGAGTGTGTGCGTGTGTGTGCGAGTGTGTATGAGTGTATGTGTGAGTGTGTGTGCGAGTGTGTGCGAGTGTGTGTTCGAGTGTGTGTGTTCGAGTATCTGCAAGTGTGTGCGAGTGTGTGTGCGAGTGGGCACAAGTGTGTGCGAGTGTGCATGAGTGTGTGCGTGTGAGTGTGTGCGAGTGTGTGCGTGCGAGTGTGTGCGAGTGTGCTTGAGAGAGTGTGTGCGAGTGTGTATGAGTGAGTGTGTGCGAGTTTGTGTGCGAGTGAGTGTGTGCGAATGTGTGTGAGTGTGTGCGAGTGTGTGTGAGTGTGTGTGCGAGTGCGTGCGTGCGATTGTGTGTGTGCGAGTGTGTGCAAGTGTGAGTGAGTGTGTGCGAGTGTGTGTGCGAGTGTGTGTGCGAAAGTGTGCGAGTGTGTGCAAGTGTGTGCAAATGTGCCCGAGTGTGCGCAAGTGTGCACGAGTGAGTGTGTGTGAGTGTGTGCGTGTGTGTGAGTTTGTGTGCGAGTGAGTGTGTGCGAATGTGTACAAGTGTGTGCGAGTGTGTGCGAGTGTGTGCAGGTGTGTGCGAGTGAGTGTGTGCGAGTGTGTGTGCGAGAGTGTGCATGCGAGTGTGTGCGGGTGTGTGCGTGTGAGTGAGTGTGAGTGTGTGCAAATGTGTGTGAGCGTGTGCGAGTGTGTGCGAGTGTGTGTGAGTGTGTGCCAGTATGCGCATGTGAGTGAGTGTGTGTGTGAGTCTGTGCGAGTGTGTGCTTGCGAGTGTTTGCTAGTGTGCGCGAGTGTGTGAGTGTGTGCGAGTGTGCGCGAGTGTGTGCGTGTGAGTAAGTGAGTGTGTGTGTGAGTGTGTGCGAGTGCTTGCTAGTGTGTGTGTGAGTGTGTTCGACTGTGTGTGCGAGTGTGTGCGACTGTGTGTGCGAGTTTGTGCACGTGTGTGTGAGTGTGTATGAGTGTGTGTTCGAGTGTGTGTGTTCGAATGTGTGTGCAAGTGTGTGCGAGTTTGTGTGCGAGTGCGTACAAGTGTGTGCGAGTGTGCATGAGTGTGTGCGAGTGTGTGCGTGCGAGTGTGTGCGAGTGTGCTCGAGTGTGTGAGTGCGAGTGTGTGCGAGTGTGTATGAGTGAGTGTGTGTGCGTGTGTGCAGGTTTGTGTGCGTGTGAGTGTGTGCGAGTGTGTGTGAGTGTGTGTGCGCGTGCGTGCGTGCGAGTGTGTGTGATTGTGTGTGATTGTGTGTGTGAGTGTGTAGGACTGTTTGTGCGAGTGTGTATGAGTGTGTGTGTGTGAGTGTGTGCAAGTGTGTGCGAGTCTGTGCGAGTGTGGGCAAGTGTGTGTGAGTGAGTGTGTGCGAGTGTGTGTGCGTGCGAGTGTGTGCGGGTGTGTGCGTGTGAGTGAGTGCGAGTGTGTGCAAATGTGTGTGAGCGTGTGCGAGTGTGTGTGAGTGTGTGCGAGTGTGCGCGTGTGAGTGAGTGTGTGTGTGAGTCTGTGCGAGTGTGTGCTTGCGAGTGTTTGCTAGTGTGCGTGTGAGTAAGTGAGTGTGTGTATGAGTGTGTGTGAGTGCTTGCGAGTGTGTGTGTGAGTGTGTGCGACTGTGTGTGCGACTGTGTGCGTGTGTGTGCGAGTGTGTATGAGTGTATGTGCGAGTGTGTGTGCGAGTGTGTGCGAGTGTGTGTTCGAGTGTATGTGTTCGAGTGTGTGCAAGTGTGTGCGAGTGTGTGTGCGAGTGGGTACAAGTGTGTGCGAGTGTGCATGAGTGTGTGCGTGTGAGTGTGTGCGAGTGTGTGCGTGCGATTGTGTGCGAGTGTGCTTGAGTGAGCGTGTGCGAGTGTGTGCGAGTGTGTATGAGTGAGTGTGTGCGTGTGTGCGAGTTTGTGTGCGAGTGAGTGTGTGCGAATGTGTGTGAGTGTGTGCGAGTGTGTGTGAGTGTGTGTGCGAGTGCGTGCATGCGATTGTGTGCGTGCGAGTGTGTGCAAGTGTGAGTGAGTGTGTGCGAGTGTGTGTGCGAGTGTGTGTGCGAGAGTGTGCGAGTGTGTGCGAGTGTGTGCAAATGTGCCCGAGTGTTCGCGAGTGTGCACGAGTGAGTGTGTGTGAGTGTGTGCGTGTGTGTGAGTTTGTGTGCGAGTGAGTGTGTGCGAATGTGTGCGAGTGTGTGCGAGTGTGTCTGTGCGAGTGTGTGTGCGAGTGTGTGCGTGCGAGTGTGTGCGTGCGAATGTGTGCGTGCGAGTGTGTGCGAGTGTGTGTGAGTGTGTGCGAGTGTGTGTGCGAGAGTGTGCATATGTGCCCGAGTGTGCACGAGTGAGTGTGTGCGAGTGTGTGCGAGTGTGTGTGAGTGTGTGTGCGAGTGTGTGTGCGAGAGTGTGCGAGTGTGTGCGAGTGTGTGCAAATGTGCCCGAGTGTGCGCGAGTGTGCACGAGTGAGTGGGTTCCAGTGTGTGTGAGTGTGTTTGAGTGTGTGCATGTGAGTGTGTGCGAACGTGTGCAAGTGTGTGTGCGAGTGTGTGTGCATGTGTGTGTGTGCGAGTGTGTGCGAGTGTGTATGAGTGTGTGTGCGAGTGTGTGCAAGTGTGTGTGAGTGTGTGTGTGCAAGTATGTGTGAGTGTGTGCGAGTGTGTGTGAGTGTGTGTACGAGTGTGTGTGCGATTGTGCATAAGTGTGTGCGAGTGTGTGTGAGTGTGTGTGAGTGTGTGTGTGAGTGTGTGTGTGCGAGTGTGTTTGATTGTGTGTGAGTGAGTGTGTACAAGTGTGTGCGAGTGTGTGCCAGTGTGTGCGAGTGTGTGTGCGAGTGTGTGTGAGTGTGTGCGAGTGTGTGCGATTGTGTGTGTGAGTGTGTAGGACTGTATGTGCGAGTTTGTATGAGTGTGTGTGTGAGTGTGTGAAAGTTTGTGCGAGTGTGTGCGAGTGTGTGCAAGTGTGTGCGAGTGAGTGTGTGCGAGTGTGTGAGTGCGAGTGTGTCCGAATGTGTGCGAGTGTGTGCGTGCGAGTGTGCGCGAGTGTGCACGAGTGTGTGCATGTAAGTGTGTGCGTGCGAGTGTGTGCGAGTGTGCTCGAGTGAATGGGTGAGAGTGTGTGCGAGTGTGTGCGAGTAAGTGTGTGTGAGTGTGTATGAGTGAGTGTGTGTGAGTCTGTGTGTGTTATTTTGTGTGCGAGTGAGTGTGTGCGAGTGTGTGCGAGTTTGTGTGTGAGTGTGTGTGCGAGTGTGTGCGTGCGAGTGTGTGTGTTCGAGTGTGTGCGCGCGAGTGTGTGAGTGCGAATGTGTGTGCGTGTGAGTGTGTGCGAGTGTGTATGAGTGTATGTGCGAGTGTGTGCCAGTGTGTGCGAGTGTGTGTGTGCGAGTGTGTGCAAATGTGTGCGAGTGTGTGCGAGAGTGTGCGAGTGTGTGCGAGTGTGTGCGTGCGAGTGTGTGTGCAATTGTGTATGAGTGTGTGTGTGAGTTTGTGCAAGTGTGTGCGTGTGTTCATGCGAGTGCGTGCGAGTGAGTGCGGGTGTGTGCGAGTGTGGGCGTGCGAGTGTGTGCTAGTGTGCGCGAGTGTGTGAGTGTGTGCGAGTGTGTGTGCGAGTGTGTGAGTATGAGTGTGTTCGAGTGTGTGCAATTGTGTGCGAGTGTGTGTGCGAGTGCGTATGAGTGAGTGTGTGCGAGTGTGTGTTTGCGAGTGTGTGCGAGTGTGTGCGAGTGTGTGCATGCGAGTGTGTGCGAGTGTGCGTGAGTGTGTGTTTTAGAGTGTGTGCAATTGTGTGTGTGTGAGTGTGTGCATGAGTGTGTGCGTGCGAGTGTGCTCGAGTGAGTGGGTGCGTGTAAGTGTGTGCGTGCGAGTGTGTGCGAGTGTGTGCATGCGAGTGTGTGCGAGTGTGCTCGAGTGAGTGTGTGCGACTGTGTGCGAGTGTGTATGAGTGAGTGTGTGTGAGTGTGTGTGTGTGTGCGAGTTTGTGTGCGAGTGAGTGTGTGCGAATGTGTGTGAGTGTGTGCGAGTGTGTGTTAGTGTGTGTGCGAGTGCGTGCGAGTGTGTGCGTTCGAGTGTGTGCAAGTGTGAGTGAGTGTGTGCGAGTGTGTGTGCGAGTGTGTGTGCGAGAGTGTGCGAGGGTGTGCGAGTGTCTGCAAATGTGCCCGAGTGTGCACGAGTGAGTGGGTGCGAGTGTGTGTGAGTGTGTGCGTGTGAGTGTGTGCGAGCGTGTGCGAGCATGTGTGAGTGTGTGCGAGCGTGTGCGAGCATGTGTGAGTGTGTGTGCGAGTGTGTGTGCACGAGTGTGTGCAAGTGTGTGTGAGTGTGTGCGAGTGTGTGTGTGAGTGTGTGTGAGTGAGTCTGTGAGTGTGTGTGAGTGTGTGTGAGTGTGTGTACGAGTGTGTGTGTGCGATTGTGTATAAGTGTGTGCGAGTGTGCGTGTGAGTGTGTGTGAGTGTGTGTGCGAGTGTGCTCGATTGTGTGTGAGTGTGTGTGAGTGTGAGTGAGTGTGTATGAGTGTGTGCGAGTGTGTGTGAGTGTGTGCGAGTGTGTGTGTGCGTGTGTGTGCGAGTGTGTACGAGTGTGTACGAGTGTGTATGAGTGTGTGTGCGTGTGTGCAAGTGTGTGCGAGTGCGTGCGAGT
Organism: Phyllobates terribilis; assembly: GCF_046119375.1. Lineage (NCBI taxonomy): Eukaryota > Metazoa > Chordata > Amphibia > Anura > Dendrobatidae > Phyllobates > Phyllobates terribilis. The sequence goes on from NW_027362792.1 coordinate 9,701,356, forward strand.
GTGTGTGCGAGAGTGTGCGAGTGTGTGCGAGTGTGTGCAAATGTGCCCGAGTGTGCGCGAGTGTGAACGAGTGAGTGGGTGCGAGTGTGTGCGAGTGTGTATGGGCGAGTGTGTGTGAGTGTGTGCGTGCGAGTTTGTGTGCGAGTGTGTTTGTGAGTGTGTGTGCGAGTGTGTGCGTGCGAGTGTGTGCGAGTGTGTGTGCGAGTGTGTGCAAATGTGCCTGAGTGTGCTCGAGTGTGCACGAGTGAGTGTGTGCGAGTTTGTGTGCGAGTGTGTTTGTGAGTGTGTGTGAGAGTGTGTGCGTGCGAGTGTGTGCGAGTGTGTGTGCGAGTGTGTGCAAATGTGCCTGAGTGTGCTCGAGTGTGCACGAGTGAGTGTGTGCGAGTGTGTGTGAGTGTGTGCCGGTGTGTGCGTGCGAGTGAGTGCGAGTGTGTGCAAATGTGTGCGAGCATGTGCGAGTGTGTGCGAGAGTGTGTGAGTGTGTGCGAGTGTGCGCGTGTGAGTGAATGTTTGTGTGAGTCTGTGCGAGTGTGTGCTTGCGAGTGTTTGCTAGTGTGCACGAGTGTGTGAGTGTGTGCGAGTGTGCGCGAGTTTGTGTGTGAATGTGTGCGACTGTGTGTGCGTGTGTGTGCGAGTGTATGTGAGTGTGTGTGAGTGTGTGTGCGAGTGTGTGCGAGTGTATGTGAGTGTGTGTGAGTGTGTGTGCGAGTGTGTGTGCGAGAGTGTGCGAGTGTGTGCAAATGTGCGCGAGTGTGCACGAGTGAGTGGGTGCGAGTATGCGCGAGTGTGTGTGAGTGTGTGCATGTGAGTGTGTGCGAGCGTGTGTGCGAGTGTGTGTGCATGTGTGTGTGTGCGAGTGTGTGCGAGTGTGTATGAGTGTGTGTGCAAGTTTGTGCAAGTGTGTGTGAGTGTGTGTGTGCAAGTGTGTGCGAGTGTGTGCGAGTGTGTGTGAGTGTGTGTGCGAGTGTGTGTGCAAGTGTGTTCAATTGTGTGCGAGTGTGTGTGTGAGTGTGAGTGAATGTGTATGAGTGTGTGCGAGTGTGTGCGAGTGTGTGTGAGTGTGTGCGAGTGTGTGTGTGAGTGTGTGTGAGTGTGTGCGATTGTGTGTGTGAGTGTGAAGGACTGTATGTGCGAGTGTGTATGAGTGTGTGTGTGCAAGTGTGCGAGTGTGTGTGAGTGTGTGCAAGTGTGTGCGAGTGAGTGTGTGCGAGTGTGTTTGCGAGTGTGTGCGTGCGAGTGTGTGCGTGTGAGTGAGCGCGAGTGTGTGCAAATGTGTGTGCAATGTGTGCAAATGTGTGTGAGCGTGTGCGAGTGTGTGCGAGTGTGTGTGAGTGTGTGTGAGTATGCGAGTGTGAGTGAGTGTGTGTGTGAGTCTGTGCGAGTGTGTGCTTGCGAGTGTTTGCTAGTGTGCGCGAGTGTGTGAGTGTGTGCGAGTGTTTGCGAGTGTGTGAGTGTGTGCATGTGAGTAAGTGAGTGTGTTTGTGAGTGTGTGCGAGTGTTTGCGAGTTTGTGTGTGAATGTGTGCGACTGTGTGTGCGAGTGTGTGCCCGTGTGTACGAGTGTGTATGAGTGTATGTACGAGTGTGTATGAGTGTATGTGTGAGTGTGTGTACGAGTGTGCATGAGTGTGTGCGTGTGAGTGTGTGCGAGTGTGTGCGTGCGAGTGTGTATGAGTGAGCGTGAGTGTGTGCATGTGTGCGAGTTTGTGTGCGAGTGAGTGTGTGCGAATGTGTGCGAGTGTGTGTGAGTGTGTGTGCGAGTGTGTGCGTGCGAGTGTGTGCGTGCGAGTGTGTGTGAGTGTGTGCAAGTGTGAGTGAGTGTATGCGAGTGTGTGCGAGTGTGTGCAAATCTGCCCGAGTGTGCGCGAGTGTGCACGAGTGAGTGTGTGCGAGTGTGTGCGAGTGTGTATGAGTGAGTGTGTGTGAGTGTGTGCGTGTGTGCGAGTTTGTGTGCGAGTGACTGTGTGCGAATGTGTGCGAGTGTGTGCGAGTGTGTCTTTGCGAGTGTATGTGCGAGAGTGTGCGTGCGAGTGTGTGCGAGTGTATGTGAGTGTGTGTGAGTGTGTGTGCGAGTGTGTGTGCAAGAGTGTGCGAGTGTGTGCGAGTGTGTGCAAATGTGCGCGAGTGTGCACGAGTGAGTGTGTGTGAGTATGCGCGAGTGTGTGTGAATGTGTGCATGTGAGTGTGTGCGAGCGTGTGTGCGAGTGTGTGTGCATGTGTGTGTGTGTGCGAGTGTGTGCGAGTGTGTATGTGTGTGTGTGCAAGTTTGTGCAAGTGTGTGTGAGTGTGTGCGAGTGTGTGTGTGCAAGTGTGTGCGAGTGTGTGCGAGTGTGTGTGAGTGTGTGTGCGAGTGTGTGTGCAAGTGTGTTCAATTGTGTGTGAGTGTGTGTGTGAGTGTGAGTGAGTGTGTACGAGTGCGTGTGAGTGAGTGCGAGTGAGTGCAAATGTGTGTGAGCGTGTGCGAGTGTGTGCGAGTGTGTGTGAGTGTGTGCGAGTATGCGCGTGTGAGTGAGTGTGTGTGTGAGTCTGTGCGAGTGTGTGCTTGCGAGTGTTTGCTAGTGTGCGTGAGTGTGTGAGTGTGTGCGAGTGTGCGCGAGTGTGTGCGTGTGAGTAAGTGAGTGTGTGTGTGAGTGTGTGCGAGTGCTTGCGAGTGTGTGTGTGAGTGTGTGCGACTGTGTGTGCGAGTGTGTGCGCGTGTGTGTGAGTGTGTATGAGTGTATGTGCGAGTGTGTGTGCGAGTGTGTGTTCGAGTGTGTGTGTTCGAATGTGTGTGCAAGTGTGTGCGAGTGTGTGTGCGAGTGCGTACAAGTGTGTGCGAGTGTGCATGAGTGTGTGCGTGTGAGTGTGTGCGAGTGTGTGCGTGCGAGTGTGTGCGAGTGTGCTCGAGTGAGTGAGTGCGAGTGTGTGCGAGTGTGTATGAGTGAGTGTGTGTGCGTGTGTGCAAGTTTGTGTGCGTGTGAGTGTGTGTGAGTGTGTGTGCGAGTGCGTGCGTGCGAGTGTGTGTGAGTGTGTGTGATTGTGTGTGTGAGTGTGTAGGACTGTTTGTGCGAGTGTGTATGAGTGTGTGTATGAGTGTGTGCAAGTGTGTGCGAGTCTGTGCGAGTGTGTGCAAGTGTGAGTGAGTGAGTGTGTGCGAGTGTGTGTGCGTGCGAGTTTGTGCGGGTGTGTGCGTGTGAGTGAGTGCGAGTGTGTGTGAGCGTGTGCGAGTGTGTGTGAGTGTGTGCGAGTGTGGGCGTGTGTCTGTACGAGTGTGTGCTTGCGAGTGTTTGCTAGTGTGCGTGAGTGTGTGAGTGTGTGCGAGTGTGCGCGAGTGTGCGTGTGAGTAAGGGAGTGTGTGTGTGAGTGCTTGCGAGTGTGTGTGTAAGTGTGTGTGACTGTGTGTGCGAGTGTGTGCGTGTGTGTGCGAGTGTGTATGAGTGTGTGTGCGAGTGTGTGCGAGTGTGTGTTCAAGTGTGTGTGTTCGAATGTGTGCAAGTGTGTACGAGTGTGTGTGCGAGTGGGTACAAGTGTGTGCGAGTGTGTATGAGTGAGTGTGTGCGTGTGTGCGAATTTGTGTGCGAGTGAGTGTGTGCGAATGTGTGTGAGTGTGTGCGAGTGTGTGTGAGTGTGTGTGCGAGTGCGTGCGTGCGATTGTGTGCGTGCGAGTGTGTGCAAGTGTGAGTGAGTGTGTGCGAGTGTGTGTGCGAGTGTGTGTGCGAGAGTGTGCGAGTGTGTGCGAGTGTGTGCAAATGTGCCCGAGTGTGCGCGAGTGTGCACGAGTGAATGTGTGTGAGTGTGTGCGTGTGTGTGAGTTTGTGTGCGAGTGAGTGTGTGCGAATGTGTGCGAATGTGTGCGAGTATGTCTGTGTGAGTGTGTGTGCGAGTGTGTGCGTGCGAGTGTGTGCGTGCGAGTGTGTGCGAGTGTGTGTGAGTGTGTGCGAGTGTGTGTGCGAGCGTGTGTGCATATGTGCCCGAGTGTGCACGAGTGAGTGTGTGCGAGTGTGTGCGAGTGTGTGCGAGTGTGTGTGAGTGTGTGCATGTGAGTGTGTGCGAGCGTGTGCGAGTGTGTGTGTGTGTGTGCGAGTGTGTGCGCGAGAGTGTGCGAGTGTGTGCGAGTGTGTGCAAATGTGCCCGAGTGTGCGCGAGTGTGCACGAGTGAGTGGGTGCGAGTGTGTGCGAGTGTGTTTGAGTGTGTGCATGTGAGTGTGTGCGAACGTGTGCGAGTGTGTGTGCGAGTGTGTGCGTGCGAGTGTGTGTGTTCGAGTGTGTGCGCGCGAGTGTGTGCGAGTGTGTGAGTGCGAATGTGTGTGCGTGTGAGTGTGTGCGAGTGTGTGCCAGTGTGTGCGAGTGTGTGTGCGAGTGTGTGCAAATGTGTGCGAGTGTGTGCGAAAGTGTGCGAGTGTGTGCGAGTGTGTGTGTGCGAGTGTGTGTGCAATTGTGTATGAGTGTGTGCGAGTGTGTGTGAGTTTGTGCAAGTGTGTGCGTGTGTTCATGCGAGTGCGTGCGAGTGAGTGCGGGTGTGTGCGGGTGTGTGTATACGAGTGTGTGTGCGATTGTGTATGAGTGTGTGTGAGTTTGTGCGAGTGTGGGCGTGTGTGTGCGAGTGCGTGCGAGTACGCGCAAATGTGTGCGAGAGTGTGCGAGTGTGGGCGTGCGAGTGTGTGCTAGTGTGCGCGAGTGTGTGAGTGTGTGCGAGTGTGTGTGTGAGTGTGTAGGACTGTGTGTGCAAGTGTGTGCAAGTGTGTGTGCGAGTGTGTGAGTACGAGTGTGTTCGAGTGTGTGCAATTGTGTGCGAGTGTGTGTGCGAGTGCGTATGAGTGAGTGTGTGCGAGTGTGTGTTTGCAAGTGTGTGTGCGAGTGTGTGCGAGTGTGTGCGAGTGTGTATGAGTGTATGTGCGAGTGTGTGATTTAGAGTGTGTGCAATTGTGTGCGTGTGAGTGTGTGCATGAGTGTGTGCGTGCGAGTAGGCTCGAGCGAGTGGGTGCGTGTAAGTGTGTGCGTGCGAGTGTGTGCGAATGTGTGCGAGTGTGTGCATGCGAGTGTGTGCGAGTGTGCTCGAGTGAGTGTGTGCGACTGTGTGCGACTGTGTATGAGTGAGTGTGTGTGCGTGTGTGCGAGTTTGTGTGCGAGTGAGTGTGTGCGAATGTGTGTGAGTGTGTGCGAGTGTGTGTTAGTGTGTGTGCGAGTGCGTGCGAGTGCGTGCGAGTGTGTGCGTTCGAGTGTGTGCAAGTGTGAGTGAGTGTGTGCGAGTGTGTGTGCGAGTGTGTGTGCGAGAGTGTGCGAGGGTGTGCGAGTGTCTGCAAATGTGCCCGAGTGTGCACGAGTGAGTGGGTGCGAGTGTGTGTGAGTGTGTGCGTGTGAGTGTGTGCGAGCGTGTGCGAGCATGTGTGAGTGTGTGTGCGAGTGTGTGTGCACGAGTGTGTGCAAGTGTGTGTGAGTGTGTGCGAGTGTGTGTGAGTGTGTGTGAGTGAGTCTGTGAGTGTGTGTGAGTGTGTGCGAGTGTGTGTACGAGTTTGTGTGAGTGAGTGTGTACGAGTGTGTGCGAGTTTGTGTGAGTGTGTGCGAGTGTGTGTGTGCGTGTGTGTGCGAGTGTGTACGAGTGTGTGTGCGTGTGTGCAAGTGTGTGCGAGTGCGTGCGAGTGTGTGTGCGATAGTGTGCGAGTGTGTGCGAGTGTGTGCAAATGTGCCCGAGTGTGCGCGAGTGTGCACGAGTGAGTGGGTGCGAGTGTTTGCGAGTGTGTATGAGCGAGTGTGTGTGAGTGTGTGCGTGTGTGCGAGTTTGTGTGCGAGTGAGTGTGTGCGAATGTGTGCGAGTGTGTTTGTGAGTGTGTGTGCGAGTGTGTGCGTGCGAGTGTGTGCGAGTGTGTGCGAGTGTGTGTGCGAGTGTGTGCAAATGTGCCCCAGTGTGCACGAGTGTGCACGAGTGAGTGTTTGCGAGTGTGTGCAAGTGTGTGTGAGTGTGTGCGAGTGTGTGCGTGCGAGTGTGTGCAAGTGTCTGTATGAGTGTGTGTGTTCGATTGTGTATAAGTGTGTGCGAGTGTGTGTGTGAGAGTGTGTGTGCAAGTGTGTGTGTGCGAGTGTGTTCGATTGTGTGCGAGTGTGTGTGTGAGTGTGAGTGAGTGCGTACGAGTGTGTGCGAGTGTGTGCGAGTGAGTGTGTGTGAGTGTGTGTGCGAGTGTGTGTGCGAGTGTGTGCGAGTGTGTGCGATTGTGTGTGAGAGTGTGTAGGACTGTATGTGCGAGTGTGTGCGAGTGTGTATGAGTGTGTGTGTGAGTGTGTGCAAGTGTGTGCGAGTGAGTGTGTGTGAGTGTGTGTGCGAGTGTGTGCATGCGAGTGTGTGCGTGCGAGTGTGCGCGAGTGTGCACGAGTGTGTGCATGTAAGTGTGTGCGTGCGAGTGTGTGCGAGTGTGCTCGAGTGAATGGGTGAGAGTGTGTGCGAGTGTGTGCGAGTAAGTGTGTGTGAGTGTGTATGAGTGAGTGTGTGTGAGTCTGTGTGTGTTATTTTGTGTGCGAGTGAGTGTGTGCGAGTGTGTGCGAGTTTGTGTGTGAGTGTGTGTGCGAGTGTGTGCGTGCGAGTGTGTGTGTTCGAGTGTGTGCGCGCGAGTGTGTGAGTGCGAATGTGTGTGCGTGTGAGTGTGTGCGAGTGTGTATGAGTGTATGTGCGAGTGTGTGCCAGTGTGTGCGAGTGTGTGTGTGCGAGTGTGTGCAAATGTGTGCGAGTGTGTGCGAGAGTGTGCGAGTGTGTGCGAGTGTGTGCGAGTGTGTGTGTGCGAGTGTGTGTGCAATTGTGTATGAGTGTGTGCGAGTGTGTGTGAGTTTGTGCAAGTGTGTGCGTGTGTTCATGCGAGTGCGTGCGAGTGAGTGCGGGTGTGTGCGAGTGTGGGCATGCGAGTGTGTGCTAGTGTGCGCAAGTGTGTGAGTGTGTGCGAGTGTGTGTGCGAGTGTGTGAGTATGAGTGTGTTCGAGTGTGTGCAATTGTGTGCGAGTGTGTGTGCGAGTGCGTATGAGTGAGTGTGTGCGAGTGTGTGTTTGCGAGTGTGTGCGAGTGTGTGCGAGTGTGTGCATGCGAGTGTGTGCGAGTGTGCGTGAGTGTGTGTTTTAGAGTGTGTGCAATTGTGTGTGTGTGAGTGTGTGCATGAGTGTGTGCGTGCGAGTGTGCTCGAGTGAGTGGGTGCGTGTAAGTGTGTGCGTGCGAGTGTGTGCGAGTGTGTGCATGCGAGTGTGTGCGAGTGTGCTCGAGTGAGTGTGTGCGACTGTGTGCGAGTGTGTATGAGTGAGTGTGTGTGAGTGTGTGTGTGTGTGCGAGTTTGTGTGCGAGTGAGTGTGTGCGAATGTGTGTGAGTGTGTGCGAGTGTGTGTTAGTGTGTGTGCGAGTGCGTGCGAGTGTGTGCGTTCGAGTGTGTGCAAGTGTGAGTGAGTGTGTGCGAGTGTGTGTGCGAGTGTGTGTGCGAGAGTGTGCGAGGGTGTGCGAGTGTCTGCAAATGTGCCCGAGTGTGCACGAGTGAGTGGGTGCGAGTGTGTGTGAGTGTGTGCGTGTGAGTGTGTGCGAGCGTGTGCGAGCATGTGTGAGTGTGTGCGAGCGTGTGCGAACATGTGTGAGTGTGTGTGCGAGTGTGTGTGCACGAGTGTGTGCAAGTGTGTGTGAGTGTGTGCGAGTGTGTGTGTGAGTGTGTGTGAGTGAGTCTGTGAGTGTGTGTGAGTGTGTGTGAGTGTGTGTACGAGTGTGTGTGCGATTGTGTATAAGTGTGTGCGAGTGTGCGTGTGAGTGTGTGTGAGTGTGTGTGCGAGTGTGCTCGATTGTGTGTGAGTGTGTGTGAGTGTGAGTGAGTGTGTATGAGTGTGTGCGAGTGTGTGTGAGTGTGTGCGAGTGTGTGTGTGCGTGTGTGTGCGAGTGTGTACGAGTGTGTACGAGTGTGTATGAGTGTGTGTGCGTGTGTGCAAGTGTGTGCGAGTGCGTGCGAGTGTGTGTGCGAGAGTGTGCGAGTGTGTGCGAGTGTGTGCAAATGTGCCCGAGTGTGCGCGAGTGTGAACGAGTGAGTGGGTGCGAGTGTGTGCGAGTGTGTATGGGCGAGTGTGTGTGAGTGTGTGCGTGCGAGTTTGTGTGCGAGTGTGTTTGTGAGTGTGTGTGCGAGTGTGTGCGTGCGAGTGTGTGCGAGTGTGTGTGCGAGTGTGTGCAAATGTGCCTGAGTGTGCTCGAGTGTGCACGAGTGAGTGTGTGCGAGTTTGTGTGCGAGTGTGTTTGTGAGTGTGTGTGCGAGTGTGTGCGTGCGAGTGTGTGCGAGTGTGTGTGCGAGTGTGTGCAAATGTGCCTGAGTGTGCTCGAGTGTGCACGAGTGAGTGTGTGCGAGTGTGTGTGAGTGTGTGCCGGTGTGTGCGTGCGAGTGAGTGCGAGTGTGTGCAAATGTGTGCGAGCATGTGCGAGTGTGTGCGAGAGTGTGTGAGTGTGTGCGAGTGTGCGCGTGTGAGTGAATGTTTGTGTGAGTCTGTGCGAGTGTGTGCTTGCGAGTGTTTGCTAGTGTGCACGAGTGTTTGAGTGTGTGCGAGTGTGCGCGAGTTTGTGTGTGAATGTGTGCGACTGTGTGTGCGAGTGTGTGCGAGTGTATGTGAGTGTGTGTGAGTGTGTGTGCGAGTGTGTGCGAGTGTATGTGAGTGTGTGTGAGTGTGTGTGCGAGAGTGTGCGAGTGTGTGCAAATGTGCGCGAGTGTGCACGAGTGAGTGGGTGCGAGTATGCGCGAGTGTGTGTGAGTGTGTGCATGTGAGTGTGTGCGAGCGTGTGTGCGAGTGTGTGTGCATGTGTGTGTGTGCGAGTGTGTGCGAGTGTGTATGAGTGTGTGTGCAAGTTTGTGCAAGTGTGTGTGAGTGTGTGTGTGCAAGTGTGTGCGAGTGTGTGCGAGTGTGTGTGAGTGTGTGTGCGAGTGTGTGTGCAAGTGTGTTCAATTGTGTGCGAGTGTGTGTGTGAGTGTGAGTGAATGTGTATGAGTGTGTGCGAGTGTGTGCGAGTGTGTGTGAGTGTGTGCGAGTGTGTGTGTGAGTGTGTGTGAGTGTGTGCGATTGTGTGTGTGAGTGTGAAGGACTGTATGTGCGAGTGTGTATGAGTGTGTGTGTGCAAGTGTGCGAGTGTGTGTGAGTGTGTGCAAGTGTGTGCGAGTGAGTGTGTGCGAGTGTGTTTGCGAGTGTGTGCGTGCGAGTGTGTGCGTGTGAGTGAGCGCGAGTGTGTGCAAATGTGTGTGCAATGTGTGCAAATGTGTGTGAGCGTGTGCGAGTGTGTGCGAGTGTGTGTGAGTATGCGCGTGTGAGTGAGTGTGTGTGTGAGTCTGTGCGAGTGTGTGCTTGCGAGTGTTTGCTAGTGTGCGCGAGTGTGTGAGTGTGTGCGAGTGTTTGCGAGTGTGTGAGTGTGTGCATGTGAGTAAGTGAGTGTGTTTGTGAGTGTGTGCGAGTGTTTGCGAGTTTGTGTGTGAATGTGTGCGACTGTGTGTGCGAGTGTGTGCCCGTGTGTACGAGTGTGTATGAGTGTATGTACGAGTGTGTATGAGTGTATGTGTGAGTGTGTGTACGAGTGTGCATGAGTGTGTGCGTGTGAGTGTGTGCGAGTGTGTGCGTGCGAGTGTGTATGAGTGAGCGTGAGTGTGTGCATGTGTGCGAGTTTGTGTGCGAGTGAGTGTGTGCGAATGTGTGCGAGTGTGTGTGAGTGTGTGTGCGAGTGTGTGCGTGCGAGTGTGTGCGTGCGAGTGTGTGTGAGTGTGTGCAAGTGTGAGTGAGTGTATGCGAGTGTGTGCGAGTGTGTGCAAATCTGCCCGAGTGTGTGCGAGTGTGCACGAGTGAGTGTGTGCGAGTGTGTGCGAGTGTGTATGAGTGAGTGTGTGTGAGTGTGTGCGTGTGTGCGAGTTTGTGTGCGAGTGACTGTGTGCAAATGTGTGCGAGTGTGTGCGAGTGTGTCTTTGCGAGTGTATGTGCGAGAGTGTGCGTGCGAGTGTGTGCGAGTGTATGTGAGTGTGTGTGAGTGTGTGTGCGAGTGTGTGTGCAAGAGTGTGCGAGTGTGTGCGAGTGTGTGCAAATGTGCGCGAGTGTGCACGAGTGAGTGGGTGTGAGTATGCGCGAGTGTGTGTGAATGTGTGCATGTGAGTGTGTGCGAGCGTGTGTGCGAGTGTGTGTGCATGTGTGTGTGTGTGCGAGTGTGTGCGAGTGTGTATGTGTGTGTGTGCAAGTTTGTGCAAGTGTGAGTGAGTGTGTGCGAGTGTGTGTGCGAGTGTGTGTGCGAGAGTGTGCGAGGGTGTGCGAGTGTCTGCAAATGTGCCCGAGTGTGCACGAGTGAGTGGGTGCGAGTGTGTGTGAGTGTGTGCGTGTGAGTGTGTGCGAGCGTGTGCGAGCATGTGTGAGTGTGTGTGCGAGTGTGTGTGCACGAGTGTGTGCAAGTGTGTGTGAGTGTGTGCGAGTGTGTGTGAGTGTGTGTGAGTGAGTCTGTGAGTGTGTGTGAGTGTGTGCGAGTGTGTGTACGAGTTTGTGTGAGTGAGTGTGTACGAGTGTGTGCGAGTTTGTGTGAGTGTGTGCGAGTGTGTGTGTGCGTGTGTGTGCGAGTGTGTACGAGTGTGTGTGCGTGTGTGCAAGTGTGTGCGAGTGCGTGCGAGTGTGTGTGCGATAGTGTGCGAGTGTGTGCGAGTGTGTGCAAATGTGCCCGAGTGTGCGCGAGTGTGCACGAGTGAGTGGGTGCGAGTGTTTGCGAGTGTGTATGAGCGAGTGTGTGTGAGTGTGTGCGTGTGTGCGAGTTTGTGTGCGAGTGAGTGTGTGCGAATGTGTGCGAGTGTGTTTGTGAGTGTGTGTGCGAGTGTGTGCGTGCGAGTGTGTGCGAGTGTGTGCGAGTGTGTGTGCGAGTGTGTGCAAATGTGCCCCAGTGTGCACGAGTGTGCACGAGTGAGTGTTTGCGAGTGTGTGCAAGTGTGTGTGAGTGTGTGCGAGTGTGTGCGTGCGAGTGTGTGCAAGTGTCTGTATGAGTGTGTGTGTTCGATTGTGTATAAGTGTGTGCGAGTGTGTGTGTGAGAGTGTGTGTGCAAGTGTGTGTGTGCGAGTGTGTTCGATTGTGTGCGAGTGTGTGTGTGAGTGTGAGTGAGTGCGTACGAGTGTGTGCGAGTGTGTGCGAGTGAGTGTGTGTGAGTGTGTGTGCGAGTGTGTGTGCGAGTGTGTGCGAGTGTGTGCGATTGTGTGTGAGAGTGTGTAGGACTGTATGTGCGAGTGTGTGCGAGTGTGTATGAGTGTGTGTGTGAGTGTGTGCAAGTGTGTGCGAGTGAGTGTGTGTGAGTGTGTGTGCGAGTGTGTGCATGCGAGTGTGTGCGTGCGAGTGTGCGCGAGTGTGCACGAGTGTGTGCATGTAAGTGTGTGCGTGCGAGTGTGTGCGAGTGTGCTCGAGTGAATGGGTGAGAGTGTGTGCGAGTGTGTGCGAGTAAGTGTGTGTGAGTGTGTATGAGTGAGTGTGTGTGAGTCTGTGTGTGTTATTTTGTGTGCGAGTGAGTGTGTGCGAGTGTGTGCGAGTTTGTGTGTGAGTGTGTGTGCGAGTGTGTGCGTGCGAGTGTGTGTGTTCGAGTGTGTGCGCGCGAGTGTGTGAGTGCAAATGTGTGTGCGTGTGAGTGTGTGCGAGTGTGTATGAGTGTATGTGCGAGTGTGTGCCAGTGTGTGCGAGTGTGTGTGTGCGAGTGTGTGCAAATGTGTGCGAGTGTGTGCGAGAGTGTGCGAGTGTGTGCGAGTGTGTGCGAGTGTGTGTGTGCGAGTGTGTGTGCAATTGTGTATGAGTGTGTGCGAGTGTGTGTGAGTTTGTGCAAGTGTGTGCGTGTGTTCATGCGAGTGCGTGCGAGTGAGTGCGGGTGTGTGCGAGTGTGGGCATGCGAGTGTGTGCTAGTGTGCGCAAGTGTGTGAGTGTGTGCGAGTGTGTGTGCGAGTGTGTGAGTATGAGTGTGTTCGAGTGTGTGCAATTGTGTGCGAGTGTGTGTGCGAGTGCGTATGAGTGAGTGTGTGCGAGTGTGTGTTTGCGAGTGTGTGCGAGTGTGTGCGAGTGTGTGCATGCGAGTGTGTGCGAGTGTGCGTGAGTGTGTGTTTTAGAGTGTGTGCAATTGTGTGTGTGTGAGTGTGTGCATGAGTGTGTGCGTGCGAGTGTGCTCGAGTGAGTGGGTGCGTGTAAGTGTGTGCGTGCGAGTGTGTGCGAGTGTGTGCATGCGAGTGTGTGCGAGTGTGCTCGAGTGAGTGTGTGCGACTGTGTGCGAGTGTGTATGAGTGAGTGTGTGTGAGTGTGTGTGTGTGTGCGAGTTTGTGTGCGAGTGAGTGTGTGCGAATGTGTGTGAGTGTGTGCGAGTGTGTGTTAGTGTGTGTGCGAGTGCGTGCGAGTGTGTGCGTTCGAGTGTGTGCAAGTGTGAGTGAGTGTGTGCGAGTGTGTGTGCGAGTGTGTGTGCGAGAGTGTGCGAGGGTGTGCGAGTGTCTGCAAATGTGCCCGAGTGTGCACGAGTGAGTGGGTGCGAGTGTGTGTGAGTGTGTGCGTGTGAGTGTGTGCGAGCGTGTGCGAGCATGTGTGAGTGTGTGCGAGCGTGTGCGAACATGTGTGAGTGTGTGTGCGAGTGTGTGTGCACGAGTGTGTGCAAGTGTGTGTGAGTGTGTGCGAGTGTGTGTGTGAGTGTGTGTGAGTGAGTCTGTGAGTGTGTGTGAGTGTGTGTGAGTGTGTGTACGAGTGTGTGTGCGATTGTGTATAAGTGTGTGCGAGTGTGCGTGTGAGTGTGTGTGAGTGTGTGTGCGAGTGTGCTCGATTGTGTGTGAGTGTGTGTGAGTGTGAGTGAGTGTGTATGAGTGTGTGCGAGTGTGTGTGAGTGTGTGCGAGTGTGTGTGTGCGTGTGTGTGCGAGTGTGTACGAGTGTGTACGAGTGTGTATGAGTGTGTGTGCGTGTGTGCAAGTGTGTGCGAGTGCGTGCGAGTGTGTGTGCGAGAGTGTGCGAGTGTGTGCGAGTGTGTGCAAATGTGCCCGAGTGTGCGCGAGTGTGAACGAGTGAGTGGGTGCGAGTGTGTGCGAGTGTGTATGGGCGAGTGTGTGTGAGTGTGTGCGTGCGAGTTTGTGTGCGAGTGTGTTTGTGAGTGTGTGTGCGAGTGTGTGCGTGCGAGTGTGTGCGAGTGTGTGTGCGAGTGTGTGCAAATGTGCCTGAGTGTGCTCGAGTGTGCACGAGTGAGTGTGTGCGAGTTTGTGTGCGAGTGTGTTTGTGAGTGTGTGTGCGAGTGTGTGCGTGCGAGTGTGTGCGAGTGTGTGTGCGAGTGTGTGCAAATGTGCCTGAGTGTGCTCGAGTGTGCACGAGTGAGTGTGTGCGAGTGTGTGTGAGTGTGTGCCGGTGTGTGCGTGCGAGTGAGTGCGAGTGTGTGCAAATGTGTGCGAGCATGTGCGAGTGTGTGCGAGAGTGTGTGAGTGTGTGCGAGTGTGCGCGTGTGAGTGAATGTTTGTGTGAGTCTGTGCGAGTGTGTGCTTGCGAGTGTTTGCTAGTGTGCACGAGTGTTTGAGTGTGTGCGAGTGTGCGCGAGTTTGTGTGTGAATGTGTGCGACTGTGTGTGCGAGTGTGTGCGAGTGTATGTGAGTGTGTGTGAGTGTGTGTGCGAGTGTGTGCGAGTGTATGTGAGTGTGTGTGAGTGTGTGTGCGAGAGTGTGCGAGTGTGTGCAAATGTGCGCGAGTGTGCACGAGTGAGTGGGTGCGAGTATGCGCGAGTGTGTGTGAGTGTGTGCATGTGAGTGTGTGCGAGCGTGTGTGCGAGTGTGTGTGCATGTGTGTGTGTGCGAGTGTGTGCGAGTGTGTATGAGTGTGTGTGCAAGTTTGTGCAAGTGTGTGTGAGTGTGTGTGTGCAAGTGTGTGCGAGTGTGTGCGAGTGTGTGTGAGTGTGTGTGCGAGTGTGTGTGCAAGTGTGTTCAATTGTGTGCGAGTGTGTGTGTGAGTGTGAGTGAATGTGTATGAGTGTGTGCGAGTGTGTGCGAGTGTGTGTGAGTGTGTGCGAGTGTGTGTGTGAGTGTGTGTGAGTGTGTGCGATTGTGTGTGTGAGTGTGAAGGACTGTATGTGCGAGTGTGTATGAGTGTGTGTGTGCAAGTGTGCGAGTGTGTGTGAGTGTGTGCAAGTGTGTGCGAGTGAGTGTGTGCGAGTGTGTTTGCGAGTGTGTGCGTGCGAGTGTGTGCGTGTGAGTGAGCGCGAGTGTGTGCAAATGTGTGTGCAATGTGTGCAAATGTGTGTGAGCGTGTGCGAGTGTGTGCGAGTGTGTGTGAGTATGCGCGTGTGAGTGAGTGTGTGTGTGAGTCTGTGCGAGTGTGTGCTTGCGAGTGTTTGCTAGTGTGCGCGAGTGTGTGAGTGTGTGCGAGTGTTTGCGAGTGTGTGAGTGTGTGCATGTGAGTAAGTGAGTGTGTTTGTGAGTGTGTGCGAGTGTTTGCGAGTTTGTGTGTGAATGTGTGCGACTGTGTGTGCGAGTGTGTGCCCGTGTGTACGAGTGTGTATGAGTGTATGTACGAGTGTGTATGAGTGTATGTGTGAGTGTGTGTACGAGTGTGCATGAGTGTGTGCGTGTGAGTGTGTGCGAGTGTGTGCGTGCGAGTGTGTATGAGTGAGCGTGAGTGTGTGCATGTGTGCGAGTTTGTGTGCGAGTGAGTGTGTGCGAATGTGTGCGAGTGTGTGTGAGTGTGTGTGCGAGTGTGTGCGTGCGAGTGTGTGCGTGCGAGTGTGTGTGAGTGTGTGCAAGTGTGAGTGAGTGTATGCGAGTGTGTGCGAGTGTGTGCAAATCTGCCCGAGTGTGTGCGAGTGTGCACGAGTGAGTGTGTGCGAGTGTGTGCGAGTGTGTATGAGTGAGTGTGTGTGAGTGTGTGCGTGTGTGCGAGTTTGTGTGCGAGTGACTGTGTGCAAATGTGTGCGAGTGTGTGCGAGTGTGTCTTTGCGAGTGTATGTGCGAGAGTGTGCGTGCGAGTGTGTGCGAGTGTATGTGAGTGTGTGTGAGTGTGTGTGCGAGTGTGTGTGCAAGAGTGTGCGAGTGTGTGCGAGTGTGTGCAAATGTGCGCGAGTGTGCACGAGTGAGTGGGTGTGAGTATGCGCGAGTGTGTGTGAATGTGTGCATGTGAGTGTGTGCGAGCGTGTGTGCGAGTGTGTGTGCATGTGTGTGTGTGTGCGAGTGTGTGCGAGTGTGTATGTGTGTGTGTGCAAGTTTGTGCAAGTGTGTGTGAGTGTGTGCGAGTGTGTGTGTGCAAGTGTGTGCGAGTGTGTGCGAGTGTGTGTGAGTGTGTGTGCGAGTGTGTGTGCAAGTGTGTTCAATTGTGTGCGAGTGTGTGTGTGAGTGTGAGTGAGTGTGTACGAGTGTGTGCGAGTGTGTGCGAGTGTGTGTGAGTGTGTGCGAGTGTGTGTGTGAGTGTGTGTGAGTGTGTGCGAAAGTGTGTGTGAGTGTGTAGGACTGTATGTGCGAGTGTGTATGAGTGTGTGTGTGTGTGTGTGCAAGTGTGTGCGAGTGTGTGTGAGTGTGTGCAAGTGTGTGCGAGTAAGTGTGTGCGAGTGTGTGTGCGAGTGTGTGCGTGCGAGTGTGTGCGGGTGTGTGCGTGTGAGTGAGTGCGAGTGAGTGCAAATGTGTGTGAGCGTGTGCGAGTGTGTGCGAGTGTGTGTGAGTGTGTGCGAGTATGCGCGTGTGAGTGAGTGTGTGTGTGAGTCTGTGCGAGTGTGTGCTTGCGAGTGTTTGCTAGTGTGCGTGAGTGTGTGAGTGTGTGCGAGTGTGCGCGAGTGTGTGCGTGTGAGTAAGTGAGTGTGTGTGTGAGTGTGTGCGAGTGCTTGCGAGTGTGTGTGTGAGTGTGTGCGACTGTGTGTGCGAGTGTGTGCGCGTGTGTGTGAGTTTGTATGAGTGTATGTGCGAGTGTGTGTGCGAGTGTGTGTTCGAGTGTGTGTGTTCGAATGTGTGTGCAAGTGTGTGCGAGTGTGTGTGCGAGTGCGTACAAGTGTGTGCGAGTGTGCATGAGTGTGTGCGTGTGAGTGTGTGCGAGTGTGTGCGTGCGAGTGTGTGCGAGTGTGCTCGAGTGAGTGAGTGCGAGTGTGTGCGAGTGTGTATGAGTGAGTGTGTGTGCGTGTGTGCAAGTTTGTGTGCGTGTGAGTGTGTGTGAGTGTGTGTGCGAGTGCGTGCGTGCGAGTGTGTGTGAGTGTGTGTGATTGTGTGTGTGAGTGTGTAGGACTGTTTGTGCGAGTGTGTATGAGTGTGTGTATGAGTGTGTGCAAGTGTGTGCGAGTCTGTGTGAGTGTGTGCAAGTGTGAGTGAGTGAGTGTGTGCGAGTGTGTGTGCGTGCGAGTTTGTGCGGGTGTGTGCGTGTGAGTGAGTGCGAGTGTGTGCGAGTGTGTGTGAGCGTGTGCGAGTGTGTGTGAGTGTGTGCGAGTGTGGGCGTGTGTCTGTACGAGTGTGTGCTTGCGAGTGTTTGCTAGTGTGCGTGAGTGTGTGAGTGTGTGCGAGTGTGCGCGAGTGTGCGTGTGAGTAAGGGAGTGTGTGTGTGAGTGCTTGCGAGTGTGTGTGTAAGTGTGTGTGACTGTGTGTGCGAGTGTGTGCGTGTGTGTGCGAGTGTGTATGAGTGTGTGTGCGAGTGTGTGCGAGTGTGTGTTCAAGTGTGTGTGTTCGAGTGTGTGCAAGTGTGTACGAGTGTGTGTGCGAGTGGGTACAAGTGTGTGCGAGTGTGTATGAGTGAGTGTGTGCGTGTGTGCGAATTTGTGTGCGAGTGAGTGTGTGCGAATGTGTGTGAGTGTGTGCGAGTGTGTGTGAGTGTGTGTGCGAGTGCGTGCGTGCGATTGTGTGCGTGCGAGTGTGTGCAAGTGTGAGTGAGTGTGTGCGAGTGTGTGTGCGAGTGTGTGTGCGAGAGTGTGCGAGAGTGTGCGAGTGTGTGCAAATGTGCCCGAGTGTGCGCGAGTGTGCACGAGTGAATGTGTGTGAGTGTGTGCGTGTGTGTGAGTTTGTGTGCGAGTGAGTGTGTGCGAATGTGTGCGAATGTGTGCGAGTATGTCTGTGTGAGTGTGTGTGCGAGTGTGTGCGTGCGAGTGTGTGCGTGCGAGTGTGTGCGAGTGTGTGTGAGTGTGTGCGAGTGTGTGTGCGAGCTTGTGTGCATATGTGCCCGAGTGTGCACGAGTGAGTGTGTGCGAGTGTGTGCGAGTGTGTGCGAGTGTGTGTGAGTGTGTGCATGTGAGTGTGTGCGAGCGTGTGCGAGTGTGTGTGTGTGTGCGAGTGTGTGCGCGAGAGTGTGCGAGTGTGTGCGAGTGTGTGCAAATGTGCCCGAGTGTGCGCGAGTGTGCACGAGTGAGTGGGTGCGAGTGTGTGCGAGTGTGTTTGAGTGTGTGCATGTGAGTGTGTGCGAACGTGTGCGAGTGTGTGTGCGAGTGTGTGCGTGCGAGTGTGTGTGTTCGAGTGTGTGCGCGCGAGTGTGTGCGAGTGTGTGAGTGCGAATGTGTGTGCGTGTGAGTGTGTGCGAGTGTGTGCCAGTGTGTGCGAGTGTGTGTGTGCGAGTGTGTGCAAATGTGTGCGAGTGTGTGCGAAAGTGTGCGAGTGTGTGCGAGTGTGTGTGTGCGAGTGTGTGTGCAATTGTGTATGAGTGTGTGCGAGTGTGTGTGAGTTTGTGCAAGTGTGTGCGTGTGTTCATGCGAGTGCGTGCGAGTGAGTGCGGGTGTGTGCGAGTGTGTGTATACGAGTGTGTGTGCGATTGTGTATGAGTGTGTGTGAGTTTGTGCGAGTGTGGGCGTGTGTGTGCGAGTGCATGCGAGTACGCGCAAATGTGTGCGAGAGTGTGCGAGTGTGGGCGTGCGAGTGTGTGCTAGTGTGCGCGAGTGTGTGAGTGTGTGCGAGTGTGTGTGTGAGTGTGTAGGACTGTGTGTGCAAGTGTGTGCAAGTGTGTGTGCGAGTGTGTGAGTACGAGTGTGTTCGAGTGTGTGCAATTGTGTGCGAGTGTGTGTGCGAGTGCGTATGAGTGAGTGTGTGCGAGTGTGTGTTTGCAAGTGTGTGTGCGAGTGTGTGCGAGTGTGTGCGAGTGTGTATGAGTGTATGTGCGAGTGTGTGATTTAGAGTGTGTGCAATTGTGTGCGTGTGAGTGTGTGCATGAGTGTGTGCGTGCGAGTAGGCTCGAGCGAGTGGGTGCGTGTAAGTGTGTGCGTGCGAGTGTGTGCGAATGTGTGCGAGTGTGTGCATGCGAGTGTGTGCGAGTGTGCTCGAGTGAGTGTGTGCGACTGTGTGCGACTGTGTATGAGTGAGTGTGTGTGCGTGTGTGCGAGTTTGTGTGCGAGTGAGTGTGTGCGAATGTGTGTGAGTGTGTGCGAGTGTGTGTTAGTGTGTGTGCGAGTGCGTGCGAGTGCGTGCGAGTGTGTGCGTTCGAGTGTGTGCAAGTGTGAGTGAGTGTGTGCGAGTGTGTGTGCGAGTGTGTGTGCGAGAGTGTGCGAGGGTGTGCGAGTGTCTGCAAATGTGCCCGAGTGTGCACGAGTGAGTGGGTGCGAGTGTGTGTGAGTGTGTGCGTGTGAGTGTGTGCGAGCGTGTGCGAGCATGTGTGAGTGTGTGTGCGAGTGTGTGTGCACGAGTGTGTGCAAGTGTGTGTGAGTGTGTGCGAGTGTGTGTGAGTGTGTGTGAGTGAGTCTGTGAGTGTGTGTGAGTGTGTGCGAGTGTGTGTACGAGTTTGTGTGAGTGAGTGTGTACGAGTGTGTGCGAGTTTGTGTGAGTGTGTGCGAGTGTGTGTGTGCGTGTGTGTGCGAGTGTGTACGAGTGTGTGTGCGTGTGTGCCAGTGTGTGCGAGTGCGTGCGAGTGTGTGTGCGATAGTGTGCGAGTGTGTGCGAGTGTGTGCAAATGTGCCCGAGTGTGCGCGAGTGTGCACGAGTGAGTGGGTGCGAGTGTTTGCGAGTGTGTATGAGCGAGTGTGTGTGAGTGTGTGCGTGTGTGCGAGTTTGTGTGCGAGTGAGTGTGTGCGAATGTGTGCGAGTGTGTTTGTGTGTGTGCGAGTGTGTGCGTGCGAGTGTGTGCGAGTGTGTGCGAGTGTGTGTGCGAGTGTGTGCAAATGTGCCCCAGTGTGCACGAGTGTGCACGAGTGAGTGTTTGCGAGTGTGTGCAAGTGTGTGTGAGTGTGTGCGAGTGTGTGCGTGCGAGTGTGTGCAAGTGTCTGTATGAGTGTGTGTGTTCGATTGTGTATAAGTGTGTGCGAGTGTGTGTGTGAGAGTGTGTGTGCAAGTGTGTGTGTGCGAGTGTGTTCGATTGTGTGCGAGTGTGTGTGTGAGTGTGAGTGAGTGCGTACGAGTGTGTGCGAGTGTGTGCGAGTGAGTGTGTGTGAGTGTGTGTGCGAGTGTGTGTGCGAGTGTGTGCGAGTGTGTGCGATTGTGTGTGAGAGTGTGTAGGACTGTATGTGCGAGTGTGTGCGAGTGTGTATGAGTGTGTGTGTGAGTGTGTGCAAGTGTGTGCGAGTGAGTGTGTGTGAGTGTGTGTGCGAGTGTGTGCATGCGAGTGTGTGCGTGCGAGTGTGTGCGTGCGAGTCTGTGCGTGCGAGTGTGTGCGAGTGTTTGAGTGCGAGTGTGTGCGAATGTGTGCGAGTGTGTGCGAGCGAGTGTGCACGAGTGTGCACGAGTGTGTGCGTGTAAGTGTGTGCGTGCGAGTGTATGCGAGTGTGCTCGAGTGAATGGGTGCAAGTGTGTGCGAGTGAGTGTGTGTGAGTGTGTGCGAGTGAGTGTGTGTGAGTGTGTGCGTGTGTGCGAGTTTGTGTGCGAGTGTATGCGAGTGAGTGTGTGCGAGTGTGTGTGAGTGTGTGCGAGTGTGTGCATGCGAGTGTGTGCGAGTGTGTGAGTGTGTGTGCGAATGTGTGTGCGAGTGAGTGTGTGCGAGTGTGTATGAGTGTATGTGCGAGTGTGTGCAAGTGTGTGAGAGTGTGTGAGTGTGTGTGTGTGAGTGTGTGCAAGTGTGTGCGAGTGAGTGTGTGCGAGAGTGTGCGAGTGTGTGCGAGTGTGTGTGCAATTGTGTATGAGTGTGTGCGAGTGTGTGTGCGTTTGTGCGAGTGTGTGCGTGTGTGTGTGCGAGTGCGTGTGAGTGAGTGCAAGTGTGTGCAAATGTGTGCACGAGTGTGCGAGTGTGGGCGTGTGACTGTGTGCTAGTGTGCGCGAGTGTGTGAGTGTGTGCGAGTGTGCGTGAGTAAGTGTGTGTGTGAGTGTGTGCGAGTGTTGCCGAGTGTGTGTGTGAGTGTGTAGGACTGTGTGAGCGAGTGTGTGCGAGTGTGTGTGCGAGTGTGTGCGTGCGAGTGTGTGCGTGCGAGTGTGTGCGAGTGTGTGCGAGTGAGTGTGTGTGAGTGTGTGTGCGAGTGTGTGCGAGTGTGTGCGAGTGTGTGCGATTGTGTGTGAGAGTGTGTAGGACTGTATGTGCGAGTGTGTGCGAGTGTGTGTGAGTGTGTGTGTGCGAGTGTGTGCAAGTGTGTGCGAGTGAGTGTGCGCGAGTGTGTGCGAGAGTGTGCAAGTGTGTGCGAGTGTGTGTGTGCGAGTGTGTGTGCAATTGTGTATGAGTGTGTGCGAGTGTGTGTGCGTTTGTGCGAATGTGTGCGTGTGCGTGTGCGAGTGCGTGTGAGTGAGTGCAAGTGTGTGAAAATGTGTGCGCGAGTGTGCGAGTGTGGGCGTGCGAGTGTGTGCTAGTGTGCACGAGTGTGTGAGTGTGTGCGAGTGTGCGTGAGTAAGTGTGTGTGTGAGTGTGTGCGAGTGTTGCCGAGTGTGTGTGTGAGTGTGTAGGACTGTGTGTGCGAGTGTGTGCGAGTTTGTGTGTACGAGTGTGTTCGAGTGTGTACAATTTTGTGCGAGTGTGTGTGTGAGAGTGCGTATGAGTAAGTGTGTGCGAATGTGTGCGAGTGTGTGCGAGTGTGTGTGCGAGTGTGTGTGCGTGTGTACGAGTGTGTGCGAGTGTCTGCGAGTGTGTATGAGTGTGTGTGTGAGTGTGTGCGAGTGTGTGCGAGTGTGTGTGAGTGTGTGTGTGCGAGTGTGTGTGAGTGTGTGTGTGAGTGTATGTGAATGTGTGCGAGTCTGTGTGTGCGAGTGTGTGTGTGCGATTGTGTATGAGTGTGTGCGAGTATGTGTGTGAGTGTGTGCGAGTGTGTGCGAGTGTGTGCGTGCGAGTGCGTGCAAGTGAGTGCGAGTGTGTGCAAATGTGTGCGAGAGTGTGCGAGTGTGGGCGTGCGAGTGGGCGCGAGTGTGCACGAGTGTGTGCGTGTGAGTGAGTGTGTGTGTGAGTGTGTGCTAGTGTGCATGAGTGTGTGAGTGTGTGCGAGTGTGCACGAGTGTGCGTGTGAGTGAGTGAGTGTTTGTGCGAGTGTGTGCGAGTGTGTGTGCGAGTGTGTGTGAGTGTGTACGAGTGTGTGTAGGAGTGTGTGCGAGTGTGTGCGATTGTGTGTGTGAGTGTGTAGGACTGTTTGTGCAAGTGTGTGCGAGTGTGTTCGAGTGTGTGAGTGTGTGCGAGTGTGTGTGAGTGTGTGTGAGTGTGTGCAAGTGTGTGTGTGCAAGTGTGTGTGTGCGAGTGTGTGTGTGCGAGTGTGTGTGTGAGTGTGTGCAAATGTGTTCTAGTGTGTGTACGAGTGTGTATGAGTGTGTGTGTGTGCAAGTGTGTGCGCGTGTGTGCGAGTGTGTGTGAGTGTGTGCATGAGTGAGTGTGTGCGAGTGTGTGTGTGTGAGTGTGTGCGAGTGTGTGTGTGCGAGTGTGTGCGTGTGAGTGTGTGTGAGTGTGTGCGAGTGTGTGTGTGTGAGTGTGTGCGAGTGTGTGTGTGCGATTGTGTATTAGTGAATATGTGCGAGTGTGCGTGAGTGTGTGCGTGTGAGTGAGTGAGTGTTTGTGAGTGAGTGTGTGCGAGTGTGTGTGCGAGTGCGTGTGAGTGAGTGCAAGTGTGTGCAAATGTGAGTGTGCAAGTGTGGGCGTGCAAGTGTGTGCTAGTGTGCACGAGTGTGTGAGTGTGTGCGAGTGTGCGTGAGTAAATGTGTGTGTGAGTGTGTGCGAGTGTTGCCGAGTGTGTGTGTGAGTGTGTAGGACTGTGTGTGCGAGTGTGTGCGAGTGTGTGTGCGAGTGTGTGTGTACGAGTGTGTGCGAGTGTGTGCGATTGTTTGTGAGAGTGGGTAGGACTGTATGTGCGAGTGTGTGTGTACGAGTGTGTGCAATTTTGTGCGAGTGTGTGTGTGCGAGTGCGTATGAGTAAGTGTGTGCGAATGTGTGCGAGTGTGTGCGAGTTTGTGTGCGAGTGTGTGTGCGAGTGTGTGCTTGCGACTGTGTGCGAGTGTGTGCGAGTGTTTTCGTGTGTGTGCGAGTGTGTGTGCGTGTGTACGAGTGTGTGCGAGTGTCTGCGAGTGTGTATGAGTGTGTGTGTGAGTGTGTGCGAGTGTGTGCGAGTGTGTGCGATTGTGTGGGTGCGAGTGTGTGCAAGTGTGTGCGAGTGTGTGTGAGTGTGTGTGTGAGTGTGCGTGAATGTGTGCGAGTCTGTGTGTGCGAGTGTGTGTGTGTGTGTGCGATTGAGTATGAGTGTGTGCGAGTATGTGTGTGAGTGTGTGCGAGTGTGTGCGTGCGAGTGCCTGCAAGTGAGTGCGAGTGTGTGCAAATGTGTGCGAGAGTGTGCGAATGTGGGCGTGTGAGTGTGCGCGAGTGTGTGCGTGTGAGTGAGTGTGTGTGTGAGTGTGTGCTAGTGTGCATGAGTGTGTGAGTGTGTGCGAGTGTGCGCGAGTGTGCGTGTGAGTGAGTGAGTGTGTGTGCGAGTGTGTGCGAGTGTGTGTGCGAGTGTGTGTGAGTGTGTACGAGTGTGTGTAGGAGTGTGTGCGAGTGTGTGCGATTGTGTATGTGAGTGTGTAGGACTGTATGTGCAAGTGTGTGCGAGTGTGTTCGAGTTTGTGAGTGTGTGCGAGTGTGTGTGAGTGTGTGCAAGTGTGTGTGTGCGAGTGTGTGTGTGCGAGTGTGTGTGTGAGTGTGTGCAAATGTGTTCGAGTGTGTGTGCGAGTGTGTATGAGTGAGTGTGTGTGCAAGTGTGTGCGCGTGTGTGCGTGTGTGTGTGAGAGTGTGCATGAGTGAGTGTGTGCGAGTGTGTGCGAGTGTGTGTGTGCGAGTGTGTGCGTGCGAGTGTGTGTGAGTGTGTGCGAGTGTGTGCGATTCTTTGTGAGAGTGGGTAGGACTGTATGTGCGAGTGTGTGTGTACGAGTGTGTGCAATTTTGTGCGAGTGTGTGTGTGCGAGTGCGTATGAGTAAGTGTGTGCGAATGTGTGCGAGTGTGTGCGAGTTTGTGTGCGAGTGTGTGTGCGAGTGTGTGCTTGTGACTGTGTGCGAGTGTGTGCGAGTGTTTTCGTGTGTGTGCGAGTGTGTGTGCGTGTGTACGAGTGTGTGCGAGTGTCTGCGAGTGTGTATGAGTGTGTGTGTGAGTGTGTGCGAGTGTGTGCGAGTGTGTGCGATTGTGTGGGTGCGAGTGTGTGCAAGTGTGTGCGAGTGGGTGTGAGTGTGTGTGTGAGTGTGCGTGAATGTGTGCGAGTCTGTGTGTGCGAGTGTGTGTGTGTGTGCGATTGTGTATGAGTGTGTGCGAGTATGTGTGTGAGTGTGTGCGAGTGTGTGCGAGTGTGTGCGTGCGATTGTGTATAAGTGTGTGCGAGTGTGTGTGTGAGTGTGTGTGCGAGTTTGCTCGATTGTGTGTGAGTGTGTGTGAGTGTGAGTGAGTGTGTGCGTGCGAGTGCCTGCAAGTGAGTGCGAGTGTGTGCAAATGTGTGCGAGAGTGTGCGAATGTGGGCGTGCGAGTGTGCGCGAGTGTGTGCGTGTGAGTTAGTGTGTGTGTGAGTATGTGCTAGTGTGCATGAGTGTGCGAGTATGTGTGTGAGTGTGTGCGAGTGTGTGCGAGTGTGTGCGTGCGAGTGCCTGCAAGTGAGTGCGAGTGTGTGCAAATGTGTGCGAGAGTGTGCGAATGTGGGCGTGCGAGTGTGCGCGAGTGTGTGCGTGTGAGTTAGTGTGTGTGTGAGTATGTGCTAGTGTGCATGAGTGTGTGAGTGTGTGCGAGTGTGCGCGAGTGTGCGTGTGAGTGAGTGAGTGTGTGTGCGAGTGTGTGCGAGTGTGTGTGCGAGTGTGTGTGAGTGTGTACGAGTGTGTGTAGGAGTGTGTGCGAGTGTGTGCGATTGTGTGTGTGAGTGTGTAGGACTGTATGTGCAAGTGTGTGCGAGTGTGTTCGAGTGTGTGAGTGTGTGCGAGTG
The DNA here is from genome assembly GCF_046119375.1 of Phyllobates terribilis. NCBI lineage: Eukaryota > Metazoa > Chordata > Amphibia > Anura > Dendrobatidae > Phyllobates > Phyllobates terribilis. Next base: position 9,725,536 of record NW_027362792.1, read on the forward strand.
TTTGTGAGTGTGTGCAAGTGTGTGTGTGCGAGTGTGTGTGTGCGAGTGTGTGTGTGAGTGTGTGCAAATGTGTTCGAGTGTGTGTGCGAGTGTGTATGAGTGTGTGTGTGTGCAAGTGTGTGCGCGTGTGTGCGAGTGTGTGTGAGTGTGTGCATGAGTGAGTGTGTGCGAGTGTGTGTGTGTGAGTGTGTGCGAGTGTGTGTGTGCGAGTGTGTGCGTGCGAGTGTGTGTGAGTGTGTGCGAGTGTGTGTGTGAGTGTGTGCGAGTGTGTGTGTGCGAGTGTGTGCGTGCGAGTGTGTGTGAGTGTGTGCGAGTGTGTGTGTGTGAGTGTGTGCGAGTGTGTGTGTGCGATTGTGTATTAGTGAATGTGTGCGAGTGTGCGTGAGTGTGTGTGTGTGAGTGAGTGAGTGTGTGTGTGCGAGTGTGTGCGAGTGAGTGTGAGTCAGTGTGTGCGAGTGTGTGCGAGTGTGTGTGTGTGATTGTGCATAAGTGAGTGCGAGTGTGTGTGTGAGTGTGTAGGACTGTGTGCGAGTGTGTGTGCGAGTGTGTGAGTGTGTGTGAGTGTGTGTAGGAATGTGTGTGAGTGTGTGCGATTGTGTGTGTGAGTGTGTAGGACTGTATGTGCGAGTGTGTGCGACTGTGTTCGAGTGTGTGTGTGCGACTGTGTGAGCATGTGTGAGTGTGTGCAAGTGTGTGCGTGCGAGTGTGTGCGAGTGTACTCGAGTGACTGGGTGTGAGTGTGTGCGAGTGTGTGTGAGTGTGTGCGAGTGAGTGTGTGCGAGTGTGTATGATTGAGTGTGTGAGTGTGTGCGAGTTTGTGTGCGAGTGTGTGCGAGTGAGTGTGTGCGAATGTGTGCGAGTGTGTGTGTGCGAGTGTGTGCGAGTGTATGCATGCGAGTAAGTGCGTGTGAGTGTGTGTGTGTGCGTGTGTGCGAGTGTGTGTGAGTGTATGTGCTAGTGTGTGCAAGTGTGTGCAAGTGAATGTGAGTGAGTGCGAGTGTGTGCGAATGTGTGCGAGTGTGTGTGTGCGAGTGTGTGTCCGATTGTGTATGGTGTGTGCGAGTGTGTGTGTGAGTGTGTGCGAGTGTGTGCGTGTGAGTGCGTGCGAGTGAGTGCGAGTGTGTGCAAATGTGTGCGAGAGTGTGCAAGTGTGGGCGTGCGAGTGTATGCAAGTGTGTGTGAGTGTGTGCGAGTATGCGCGAAGGTCTGCGTGTGAGTGAGTGTGTGTGTGAGTGTGAGTGTGTGCTTGTGAGTGTGTGTTAGTGTGCATGAGTGTGTGAGTGAGTGCGAGTGTGCGTGAGTGTATGCGTGTGAGTGAGTGTGTGTGTGAGTGTGTGCGAGTGTTTGCGAGTGTGTGTGTGTAGGACTGTGTGTGCGAGTGTGTGTATGCGAGTATGTGTGCGATTGTGTATGAGTGTGTGTAAGTTTGTGTTTTAGAGTGTGTGCAATTGTGTGCGTGTGAGTGTGTGCATGAGTGTGTGCGTGCGAGTGTGCTCGAGTGAGTGGGTGCGTGTAAGTGTGTGCGTGCGAGTGTGTGCGAATGTGTGCGAGTGTGTGCATGCGAGTGTGTGCGAGTGTGCTCGAGTGAGTGTGTGCGAGTATGTGCGAGTGTGTATGAGTGAGTGTGTGTGAGTGTGTGCGTGTGTGCGAGTTTGTGTGCGAGTGAGTGTGTGCGAATGTGTGTGAGTGTGTGCGAGTGTGTGTGAGTGTGTGTGCGAGTGCGTGCGAGTGTGTGCGTTTGAGTGTGTGCAAGTGTGAGTGAGTGTGTGCGAGTGTGTGTGCGAGTGTGTGTGCGAGAGTGTGTGAGTGTGTGTGAGCGTGTGCAAATGTGCCCGAGTGTGCGCGAGTGTGCACGAGTGAGTGGGTGCGAGTGTGTGCGAGTGTGTATGAGCGAGTGTGTGTGAGTGTGTGCGTGTGTGCGAGTTTGTGTGCGAGTGAGTGTGTGCGAATGTGTGCGAGTGTGTTTGTGAGTGTGTGTGCGAGTGTGTGCGTGCGAGTGTGTGCGAGTGTGTGTGAGTGTGTGCGAGTGTGTGTGCGAGTGTGTGCGAGTGTGTGAAAATGTGCCCGAGTGTGCACGAGTGTGCACGAGTGAGTGTGTGGGAGTGTGTGCAAGTGTGTGCGATTGTGTGTGTGAGTGTGTAGGACTGTATGTGCGAGTGTGTGCGAGTGTGTATGAGTGTGATTGTGAGTGTGTGCAAGTGTGTGCGAGTGAGTGTGTGTGAGTGTGTGTGTGAGTGTGTGTGCGAGTGTGTTCGAGTGTGTGCGAGTGTGTGCAATTGTGTGTAGGACTATATGTGCGAGTGTGTGCGAGTGTGTATGAGTGTGTGTGTGAGTGTGTATGAGTGTGCGTGCGAGTGTTTGCAAGTGTGTGTGAGTGTGTGCGAGTGTGTGTGTGCGAGTGTGTGCGAGTGTGTGTACGAGTGTGTGCAATTGTGTATAAGTGTGTGCGAGTGTGTGTGTGAGTGTGTGTGAGTGTGTGTGCAAGTGTGTGTGTGCGAGTGTGTTCAATTGTGTGTGAGTGTGTGTGAGTGAGTGTGTGTGAGTGAGTGTGTGCAAGTGTGTGTACGAGTGTGTGTGTGCGATTTTGTATAAGTGTGTGCGAGTGTGTGAGTGTTAGTGAGTGTGTGTGTGAGTGTGTGCGAGTGTGTGTACGAGTGTGTGTGTGCGATTGTGTATAAGTGTGTGCGAGTGTGTGAGTGTGTTTGAGTGTGTGTGCAAGTGTGTGCGTGCGAGTGTGTGCGACTGTGTGCGAGTGTGTGCGAGTGTGTGAGTGTGTGCAAGTGTGTGTGGGTGTGTGTGTGCAAGTGTGTGCCAGTGTGTGCGTACGAGTGCGTGCAAGTGAGTGTGAGTGTGTGCGAATGTGTGCGATTGTGTGTGTGCGAGTGTGCGTGAGTGTGCACGAGTGTGTGCATGTGAGTGTGTGCGAGTGTGTGCGTGCGAGTGTGTGCGAGTGTGCTCGAGTGAATGGGTGCTAGTGTGTGCGATTGTGTGTGAGTGTGTGCGAGTGAGTGTGTGCGAGTGTGTGCGAGTGAGTGTGTGCGAATGTGTGCGAGTGAGTGTGTGTGAGTGTTTGCGAGTGTGTGCGAGTGTGTGTGCGAGTGTGTGTGCGAGTGTGAGCGTGCAAGTGTGTGCGTGCAAGTGTGTGCGTGTGAGTGTGTGTGCGAATGTGTGTGTGAGTGTGTGCGAGTCTGTGTGTGTGAGTGTGTGCAAGTTGGGTGCAAGCGAGTAAGTGCGAGTGTGTGCGTACGAGTGTGTGCAAGTGAGTGCAAGTGTGTGCGAATGTGTGCGAGTTTGTGCGTGTGAGTGTGCGCGAGTGTGTGCATGCGAGTGTGCTCGAGTGACTGGGTGTGAGTGTGTGCGAGTGTGTGTGAGTGTTTGCGAGTGAGTGTGTGCGAGTGTGTATGAGTGAGTGTGTGTGAGTGTGTGCGAGTTTGTGTGCGAGTGTGTGTGAGTGAGTGTGTGCGAATGTGTGCGAGTGTGTGTGTGCGAGTGTGTGCGAGTGTATGCGTGCGAGTGTGTGCGTGTGAGTGTGTGCGAGTGTGTGTGTGTGCGTGTGTGCGAGTGTGTGTGAGTGTATGTGCGAGTGTGTGCAACTGTGTACACGTGAGTGTGACTGAGTGCGTGTGTGTGCGAATGTGTGCGAGTGTGTGTCCGATTGTGTATGGTGTGTGCGAGTGTGTGTGTGAGTGTGTGCGTGCGAGTGAGTGCGAGTGTGTGCAAATGTGTGCGAGAGTGTGCAAGTGTGGGCGTGAGAGTGTATGCGAGTGTGTGTGAGTGTGTGCGAGTATGCGCGATGGTCTGCGTGTGAGTGAGTGTGTGTGAGTGTGAGTGTGTGCTTGCGAGTGTGTTAGTGTGCGTGAGTGTGTGCGAGTGTGCGTGATTGTGTGCGTGTGAGTAAGTGTGTGTTAGAGTGTGTGCGAGTGTTTGCGTGTGTGTGTGTGTAGGACTGTGTGTGCGAGTGTGTGTGCGAATGTGTATGAGTGTGTGCAAATGTGCCCGAGTGTGCGCGAGTGTGCACGAGTGAGTGTGTGCGAGTGTGTGCGAGTGTGTATGAGTGAGTGTGTGTGAGTGTGTGCGTGTATGCGAGTTTGTGTGCGAGTGACTGTGTGCGAATGTGTGCGATTGTGTCTGTGCGAGCGTATGTGAGAGAGTGTGCGTGCGAGTGTGTGCGAGTGTATGTGAGTGTGTGTGAGTGTGTGTGCGAGTGTGTGTGCGAGAGTGTGCGAGTGTGTGCAAATGTGCGCGAGTGTGCACGAGTGAGTGGGTGTGAGTCTGCGCGAGTGTGTGTGAGTGTGTGCATGTGAGTGTGTGCGAGCGTGTGTGCAAGTGTGTGCATGTGTGTGTGTGCGAGTGTGTGCGAGTGTGTATGAGTGTGTGTGCAAGTTTGTGCAAGTGTGTGTGAGTGTGTGCGAGTGTGTGTGTGCAAGTGTGTGCGAGTGTGTGCGAGTGTGTGTGAGTGTGTGTGCGAGTGTGTGTGCAAGTGTGTTCAATTGTGTACGAGTGTGTGTGTGAGTGTGAGTGAGTGTGTACGAGTGTGTGCGAGTGTGTGCGAGTGTGTGCGAGTGTGTGTGTGAGTGTGTGTGAGTGTGTACGATTGTGTGTGTGAGTGTGTAGGACTGTATGTGCGAGTGTGTATGAGTGTGTGTGTGTGTGCAAGTGTGTGCGAATGTGTGTGAGTGTGTACAAGTGTGTGCGAGTGAGTGTGTGCGAGTGTGTGCGTGCGAGTGTGTGCGGGTGTGTGCGTGTGAGTGAGTGCGAGTGTGTGCAAATGTGTGTGAGCGTGTGCGAGTGTGTGTGAGTGTGTGCGAGTATGCGCGTGTGAGTGAGTGTGTGTGTGAGTCTGTGCGAGTGTGTGCTTGCGAGTGTTTGCTAGTGTGCACAAGTGTGTGAGTGTGTGCGAGTGTGCGCGAGTGTGTGCGTGTGAGTAAGTGAGTGTGTGTGTGAGTGTGTGCGAGTGCTTGCGAGTGTGTGTGTGAGTGTGTGTGACTGTGTGTGCGAGTGTGTGCGACTGTGTGTGCGAGTGTGTGCACGTGTGTGTGAGTGTGTATGAGTGTATGTGCGAGTGTTTGTGCGAGTGTGTATTCGAGTGTGTGTGTTCGAATGTGTGTGCAAGTGTGTGCGAGTGTGTGTGCGAGTGCGTACAAGTGTGTGCGAGTGTGCATGAGTGTGTGCGTGTGTGTGTGCGAGTGTGTGCGTGCGAGTGTTTGCGAGTGTGCTCGAGTGTGTGAGTGCGAGTGTGTGCGAGTGTGTATGAGTGAGTGTGTGTGCGTGTGTGCAAGTTTGTGTGCATGTGAGTGTGTGCGAGTGTGTGTGAGTGTGTGTGCGAGTGCGTGCGTGCGAGTGTGTGTGATTGTGTGTGATTGTGTGTGTGAGTGTGTAGGACTGTTTGTGCGAGTGTGTATGAGTGTGTGTGTGTGAGTGTGTGCAAGTGTGTGCGAGTCTGTGCGAGTGTGTGCAAGTGTGTGTGAGTGAGTGTGTGCGAGTGTGTGTGCGTGCGAGTGTGTGCGGGTGTGTGCGTGTGAGTGAGCGCGAGTGTGTGCAAATGTGTGTGAGCGTGTGCGAGTGTGTGTGAGTGTGTGCGAGTCTGCGCGTGTGAGTGAGTGTGTGTGTGAGTCTGTGCGAGTGTGTGTTTGCGAGTGTTTGCTAATGTGCGTGAGTGTGTGAGTGTGTGCGAGTGTGCGCGAGTGTGCGTGTGAGTAAGTGAGTGTGTGTTGAGTGTGTGTGAGTGCTTGCGAGTGTGTGTGTGAGTGTGTGCGACTGTGTGTGCGAGTGTGTGCGTGTGTGTGCGAGTGTGTATGAGTGTATGTGTGAGTGTGTGTGCGAGTGTGTGCGAGTGTGTGTTCGAGTGTGTGTGTTCGAGTGTGTGCAAGTGTGTGCGAGTGTGTGTGCGAGTGGGTACAAGTGTGTGCGAGTGTGCATGAGTGTGTGCGTGTGAGTGTGTGCGAGTGTGTGCGTGCGAGTGTGTGCGAGTGTGCTTGAGTGAGTGGGTGCGAGTGTGTGCGAGTGTGTATGAGTGAGTGTGTGCGAGTTTGTGTGCGAGTGAGTGTGTGCGAATGTGTGTGAGTGTGTGCGAGTGTGTGTGAGTGTGTGTGCGAGTGCGTGCGTGCGACTGTGTGTGTGCGAGTGTGTGCAAGTGTGTGTGAGTGTGTGCGACTGTGTGTGCGAGTGTGTGCGTGTGTGTGCGAGTGTGTATGAGTGTGTGTGCGATTGTGTGTGCGAGTGGGTACAAGTGTGTGCGAGTGTGCATGAGTGTGTGCGTGTGAGTGTGTGCGAGTGTGTGCGTGCGAGTGTGTGCGAGTGTGCTTGAGTGAGTGGGTGCGAGTGTGTGCGAGTGTGTATGAGTGAGTGTGTGCGAGTTTGTGTGCGAGTGAGTGTGTGCGAATGTGTGTGAGTGTGTGCGAGTGTGTGTGAGTGTGTGTGCGAGTGCGTGCGTGCGACTGTGTGTGTGTGAGCGTGTGCAAGTGTGTGTGAGTGTGTGCGAGTGTGCGCGTGTGAGTGAGTGTGTGTGTGAGTCTGTTCGAGTGTGTGCTTGCGAGTGTTTGCTAGTGTGCGTGAGTGTGTGAGTGTGTGCGAGTGTGCGCGAGTGTGCGTGTGAGTAAGTGAGTGTGTGTATGAGTGTGTGTGAGTGCTTGCGAGTGTGTGTGTGAGTGTGTGCGACTGTGTGTGCGACTGTGTGCGTGTGTGTGCGAGTGTGTATGAGTGTATGTGCGAGTGTGTGTGCGAGTGTGTGCGAGTGTGTGTTCGAGTGTATGTGTTCAAGTGTGTGCAAGTGTGTGCGAGTGTGTGTGCGAGTGGGTACAAGTGTGTGCGAGTGTGCATGAGTGTGTGCGTGTGAGTGTGTGCGAGTCTGTGCGTGCGATTGTGTGCGAGTGTGCTTGAGTGAGCGTGTGCGAGTGTGTGCGAGTGTGTATGAATGAGTGTGTGCGTGTGTGCGAGTTTGTGTGCGAGTGAGTGTGTGCGAATGTGTGTGAGTGTGTGTGCGAGTGCGTGCGTGCGATTGTGTGCGTGCGAGTGTGTGCAAGTGTGAGTGAGTGTGTGCGAGTGTGTGTGCGAGTGCGTGTGCGAGAGTGTGCGAGTGTGTGCGAGTGTGTGCAAATGTGCCCGAGTGTTCGCGAGTGTGCACGAGTGAGTGTGTGTGAGTGTGTGCGTGTGTGTGAGTTTGTGTGCGAGTGAGTGTGTGCGAATGTGTGCGAGTGTGTGCGAGTGTGTCTGTGCGAGTGTGTGTGCGAGTGTGTGCGTGCGAGTGTGTGCGTGCGAATGTGTGCGTGCGAGTGTGTGCGAGTGTGTGTGAGTGTGTGCGAGTGTGTGTGCGAGCGTGTGTGCGAGAGTGTGCGAGTGTGTGCATATGTGCCCGAGTGTGCACGAGTGAGTGTGTGCGAGTGTGTGCGAGTGTGTGTGAGTGTGTGCATGTGAGTGTGTGCGAGCGTGTGCGAGTGTGTGTGAGTGTGTGTGCGAGTGTGTGTGCGAGAGTGTGCGAGTGTGTGCGAGAGTGTGCAAATGTGCCCGAGTGTGCGCGAGTGTGCACGAGTGAGTGGGTTCGAGTGTGTGCGAGTGTGTTTGAGTGTGTGCATGTGAGTGTGTGCGAACGTGTGCAAGTGTGTGTGCGAGTGTGTGTGCATGTGTGTGTGTGCGAGTGTGTGCGAGTGTGTATGAGTGTGTGTGCGAGTGTGTGCAAGTGTGTGTGAGTGTGTGTGAGTGTGTGTACGAGTGTGTGTGCGATTGTGCATAACTGTGTGCGAGTGTGTGTGAGTGTGTGTGAGTGTGTGTGTGAGTGTGTGTGTGCGAGTGTGTTTGATTGTGTGTGAGTGAGTGTGTACAAGTGTGTGCGAGTGTGTGCCAGTGTGTGCGAGTGTGTGTGCGAGTGTGTGTGAGTGTGTGCGAGTGTGTGCGATTGTGTGTGTGAGTGTGTAGGACTGTATGTGCGAGTTTGTATGAGTGTGTGTGTGAGTGTGTGAAAGTGTGTGCGAGTGTGTGCGAGTGTGTGCAAGTGTGTGCGAGTGAGTGTGTGCGAGTGTGTGCGAGTGTGTGAGTGGGAGTGTGTCCGAATGTGTGCGAGTGTGTGCGTGCGAGTGTGCGCGAGTGTGCACGAGTGTGTGCATGTAAGTGTGTGCGTGCGAGTGTGTGCGAGTGTGCTCGAGTGAATGGGTGAGAGTGTGTGCGAGTGTGTGCGAGTAAGTGTGTGTGAGTGTGTATGAGTGAGTGTGTGTGAGTGTGTGTACGAGTGTGTGTGCGATTGTGCATAAGTGTGTGCGAGTGTGTGAGTGTGTGTGAGTGTGTGTGAGTGTGTGTGTGCGAGTGTGTTTGATTGTGTGTGAGTGAGTGTGTACAAGTGTGTGCGAGTGTGTGCCAGTGTGTGCGAGTGTGTGTGCGAGTGTGTGTGAGTGTGTGCGAGTGTGTGCGATTGTGTGTGTGAGTGTGTAGGACTGTATGTGCGAGTTTGTATGAGTGTGTGTGTGAGTGTGTGAAAGTGTGTGTGAGTGTGTGCGAGTGTGTGCAAGTGTGTGCGAGTGAGTGTGTGCGAGTGTGTGCGAGTGTGTGAGTGCGAGTGTGTCCAAATGTGTGCGAGTGTGTGCGTGCGAGTGTGCGCGAGTGTGCACGAGTGTGTGCATGTAAGTGTGTGCGTGCGAGTGTGTGCGAGTGTGCTCGAGTGAATGGGTGAGAGTGTGTGCGAGTGTGTGCGAGTAAGTGTGTGTGAGTGTGTATGAGTGAGTGTGTGTGAGTGTGTGTGTGTTATTTTGTGTGCGAGTGAGTGTGTGCGAGTGTGTGCGAGTGTGTGCGTGCGAATGTGTGTGTTCGAGTGTGTGCGCGCGAGTGTGTGTGAGTGTGTGAGTGCGAATGTGTGTGCGTGTGAGTGTGTGCGAGTGTGTATGAGTGTATGTGCGAGTGTGTGCCAGTGTGTGCGAGTGTGTGTGTGCGAGTGTGTGCAAATGTGTGCGAGTGTGTGCGAGAGTGTGCGAGTGTGTGCGAGTGTGTGCGAGTGTGTGTGTGCAAGTGTGTGTGCAATTGTGTATGAGTGTGTGCGAGTGTGTGTGAGTTTGTGCAAGTGTGTGCGTGTGTTCATGCGAGTGCGTGCGAGTGAGTGCGGGTGTGTGCGAGTGTGGGCGTGCAAGTGTGTGCTAGTGTGCGCGAGTGTGTGAGTGTGTGCGAGTGTGTGTGCGAGTGTGTGAGTATGAGTGTGTTCGAGTGTGTGCAATTGTGTGCGAATGTGTGTGCGAGTGCGTATGAGTGAGTGTGTGCGAGTGTGTGTTTGCGAGTGTGTGCGAGTGTGTGCATGCGAGTGTGTGCGAGTGTGCGCGAGTGTGTGTTTTAGAGTGTGTGCAATTGTGTGTGTGTGAGTGTGTGCATGAGTGTGTGCGTGCGAGTGTGCTCGGGTGAGTGGGTGCGTGTAAGTGTGTGCGTGCGAGTGTGTGCGAGTGTGTGCATGCGAGTGTGTGCGAGTGTGCTCGAGTGAGTGTGTGCGACTGTGTGCGAGTGTGTATGAGTGAGTGTGTGTGAGTGTGTGCGTGTGTGCGAGTTTGTGTGCGAGTGAGTGTGTGCGAATGTGTGTGAGTGTGTGCGAGTGTGTGTTAGTGTGTGTGCGAGTGCGTGCGAGTGTGTGCGTTCGAGTGTGTGCAAGTGTGAGTGAGTGTGTGCGAGTGTGTGTGCGAGTGTGTGTGCGAGAGTGTGCGAGGGTGTGCGAGTGTCTGCAAATGTGCCCGAGTGTGCACGAGTGAGTGGGTGCGAGTGTGTGTGAGTGTGTGCGTGTGAGTGTGTGCGAGCGTGTGCGAGCATGTGTGAGTGTGTGCGAGCGTGTGCGAGCATGTGTGAGTGTGTGTGCGAGTGTGTGTGCACGAGTGTGTGCAAGTGTGTGTGAGTGTGTGCGAGTGTGTGTGTGAGTGTGTGTGAGTGAGTCTGTGAGTGTGTGTGAGTGTGTGTGAGTGTGTGTACGAGTGTGTGTGTGCGATTGTGTATAAGTGTGTGCGAGTGTGCGTGTGAGTGTGTGTGAGTGTGTGTGCGAGTGTGCTCGATTGTGTGTGAGTGTGTGTGAGTGTGAGTGAGTGTGTATGAGTGTGTGCGAGTGTGTGTGAGTGTGTGCGAGTGTGTGTGTGTGAGTGTGTGCGAGCGTGTGCGAGCATGTGTGAGTGTGTGCGAGCGTGTGCGAGCATGTGTGAGTGTGTGTGCGAGTGTGTGTGCACGAGTGTGTGCAAGTGTGTGTGAGTGTGTGCGAGTGTGTGTGAGTGAGTCTGTGAGTGTGTGTGAGTGTGTGTGAGTGTGTGTACGAGTGTGTGTGTGCGATTGTGTATAAGTGTGTGCGAGTGTGTGTGTGAGTGTGTGTGAGTGTGTGTGCGAGTGTGTGTGTGCGAGTGTGCTCGATTGTGTGTGAGTGTGTGTGAGTGTGAGTGAGTGTGTATGAGTGTGTGCGAGTGTGTGTGAGTGTGTGCGAGTGTGTGTGTGCGTGTGTGTGCGAGTGTGTACGAGTGTGTACGAGTGTGTATGAGTGTGTGTGCGTGTGTGCAAGTGTGTGCGAGTGCGTGCGAGTGTGTGTGCGAGAGTGTGCGAGTGTGTGCGAGTGTGTGCAAATGTGCCCGAGTGTGCGCGAGTGTGAACGAGTGAGTGGGTGCGAGTGTGTGCGAGTGTGTATGGGCGAGTGTGTGTGAGTGTGTGCGTGTGTGCGAGTTTGTGTGCGAGTGAGTGTGTGCGAGTTTGTGTGCGAGTGTGTTTGTGAGTGTGTGTGCGAGTGTGTGCGTGCGAGTGTGTGCGAGTGTGTGCGAGTGTGTGTGCGAGTGTGTGCAAATGTGCCTGAGTGTGCTCGAGTGTGCACGAGTGAGTGTGTGCGAGTGTGTGTGAGTGTGTGCCGGTGTGTGCGTGCGAGTGAGTGCGAGTGTGTGCGAGTGTGAGTGAATGTGTATGAGTGTGTGCGAGTGTGTGCGAGTGTGTGTGTGAGTGTGTGTGAGTGTGTGCGAGTGTGTGTGTGAGTGTGTGTGAGTGTGTGCGATTGTGTGTGTGAGTGTGAAGGACTGTATGTGCGAGTGTGTGTGAGTGTGTGCGATTGTGTGTGTGAGTGTGAAGGACTGTATGTGCGAGTGTGTATGAGTGTGTGTGTGCAAGTGTGCGAGTGTGTATGAGTGTGTGTGCAAGTTTGTGCAAGTGTGTGTGAGTGTGTGTGTGCAAGTGTGTGCGAGTGTGTGTGAGTGTGAGTGAATGTGTATGAGTGTGTGCGAGTGTGTGCGAGTGTGTGTGTGAGTGTGTGTGAGTGTGTGCGATTGTGTGTGTGAGTGTGAAGGACTGTATGTGCGAGTGTGTATGAGTGTGTGTGTGCAAGTGTGCGAGTGTGTGTGAGTGTGTGCAAGTGTGTGCGAGTGAGTGTGTGCGAGTGTGTGTGCGAGTGTGTGCGTGCGAGTGTGTGCGTGTGAGTGAGCGCGAGTGTGTGCAAATGTGTGTGCAATGTGTGCAAATGTGTGTGAGCGTGTGCGAGTGTGTGCGAGTGTGTGTGAGTGTGTGCGAGTATGCGCGTGTGAGTGAGTGTGTGTGTGAGTCTGTGCGAGTGTGTGCTTGCGAGTGTTTGCTAGTGTGCGCGAGTGTGTGAGTGTGTGCGAGTGTTTGCGAGTGTGTGAGTGTGTGCATGTGAGTAAGTGAGTGTGTTTGTGAGTGTGTGCGAGTGTTTGCGAGTTTGTGTGTGAATGTGTGCGACTGTGTGTGCGAGTGTGTGCCCGTGTGTACGAGTGTGTATGAGTGTATGTACGAGTGTGTATGAGTGTATGTGTGAGTGTGTGTACGAGTGTGCATGAGTGTGTGCGTGTGAGTGTGTGCGAGTGTGTGCGTGCGAGTGTGTATGAGTGAGCGTGAGTGTGTGCATGTGTGCGAGTTTGTGTGCGAGTGAGTGTGTGCGAATGTGTGCGAGTGTGTGTGAGTGTGTGTGCGAGTGTGTGCGTGCGAGTGTGTGCGTGCGAGTGTGTGTGAGTGTGTGCAAGTGTGAGTGAGTGTATGCGAGTGTGTGCGAGTGTGTGCAAATCTGCCCGAGTGTGCGCGAGTGTGCACGAGTGAGTGTGTGCGAGTGTGTGCGAGTGTGTATGAGTGAGTGTGTGTGAGTGTGTGCGTGTGTGCGAGTTTGTGTGCGAGTGACTGTGTGCGATTGTGTGCGAGTGTGTCTTTGCGATTGTATTTGCGAGAGTGTGCGTGCGAGTGTGTGCGAGTGTATGTGAGTGTGTGTGAGTGTGTGTGCGAGTGTGTGTGCGAGAGTGTGCGAGTGTGTGCAAATGTGCGCGAGTGTGCACGAGTGAGTGGGTGCGAGTATGCGCGAGTGTGTGTGAATGTGTGCATGTGAGTGTGTGCGAGCGTGTGTGCGAGTGTGTGTGCATGTGTGTGTGTGTGCGAGTGTGTGCGAGTGTGTATGTGTGTGTGTGCAAGTTTGTGCAAGTGTGTGTGAGTGTGTGCGAGTGTGTGTGTGCAAGTGTGTGCGAGTGTGTGCGAGTGTGTGTGAGTGTGTGTGCGAGTGTGTGTGCAAGTGTGTTCAATTGTGTGCGAGTGTGTGTGTGAGTGTGAGTGAGTGTGTACGAGTGTGTGCGAGTGTGTGCGAGTGTGTGTGAGTGTGTGCGAGTGTGTGTGTGAGTGTGTGTGAGTGTGTGCGAAAGTGTGTGTGAGTGTGTAGGACTGTATGTGCGAGTGTGTATGAGTGTGTGTGTGTGTGTGTGCAAGTGTGTGCGAGTGTGTGTGAGTGTGTGCAAGTGTGTGCGAGTAAGTGTGTGCGAGTGTGTGTGCGAGTGTGTGCGTGCGAGTGTGTGCGGGTGTGTGCGTGTGAGTGAGTGCGAGTGAGTGCAAATGTGTGTGAGCGTGTGCGAGTGTGTGCGAGTGTGTGTGAGTGTGTGCGAGTATGCGCATGTGAGTGAGTGTGTGTGTGAGTCTGTGCGAGTGTGTGCTTGCGAGTGTTTGCTAGTGTGCGTGAGTGTGTGAGTGTGTGCGAGTGTGCGCGAGTGTGTGCGTGTGAGTAAGTGAGTGTGTGTGAGTGTGTGCGAGTGCTTGCGAGTGTGTGTGTGAGTGTGTGCGACTGTGTGTGCGAGTGTGTGCGCGTGTGTGTGAGTGTGTATGAGTGTATGTGCGAGTGTGTGTGCGAGTGTGTGTTCGAGTGTGTGTGTTCGAATGTGTGTGCAAGTGTGTGCGAGTGTGTGTGCGAGTGCGTACAAGTGTGTGCGAGTGTGCATGAGTGTGTGCATGTGAGTGTGTGCGAGTGTGTGCGTGCGAGTGTGTGCGAGTGTGCTCGAGTGAGTGAGTGCGAGTGTGTGCGAGTGTGTATGAGTGAGTGTGTGTGCGTGTGTGCAAGTTTGTGTGCGTGTGAGTGTGTGTGAGTGTGTGTGCGAGTGCGTGCGTGCGAGTGTGTGTGAGTGTGTGTGATTGTGTGTGTGAGTGTGTAGGACTGTTTGTGCGAGTGTGTATGAGTGTGTGTGTGAGTGTGTGCAAGTGTGTGCGAGTCTGTGCGAGTGTGTGCAAGTGTGAGTGAGTGAGTGTGTGCGAGTGTGTGTGCGTGCGAGTGTGTGCGGGTGTGTGCGTGTGAGTGAGTGCGAGTGTGTGCAAGTGTGTGTGAGCGTGTGCGAGTGTGTGTGAGTGTGTGCGAGTGTGGGCGTGTGTCTGTACGAGTGTGTGCTTGCGAGTGTTTGCTAGTGTGCGTGAGTGTGTGAGTGTGTGCGAGTGTGCGCGAGTGTGCGTGTGAGTAAGTGAGTGTGTGTGTGAGTGCTTGCGAGTGTGTGTGTAAGTGTGTGCGACTGTGTGTGCGAGTGTGTGCGTGTGTGTGCGAGTGTGTATGAGTGTGTGTGCGAGTGTGTGCGAGTGTGTGTTTGAGTGTGTGTGTTCGAGTGTGTGCAAGTGTGTACGAGTGTGTGTGCGATTGGGTACAAGTGTGTGCGAGTGTGTATGAGTGAGTGTGTGCGTGTGTGCGAGTTTGTGTGCGAGTGAGTGTGTGCGAATGTGTGTGAGTGTGTGCGAGTGTGTGTGAGTGTGTGTGCGAGTGCGTGCGTGCGATTGTGTGCGTGCGAGTGTGTGCAAGTGTGCGAGTGTGTGTGCGAGTGTGTGTGCGAGAGTGTGCGAGTGTGTGCGAGTGTGTGCAAATGTGCCCGAGTGTGCGCGAGTGTGCACGAGTGAATGTGTGTGCGTGTGTGTGAGTTTGTGTGCGAGTGAGTGTGTGCGAATGTGTGCGAGTGTGTGTGAGTATGTCTGTGTGAGTGTGTGTGCGAGTGTGTGCGTGCGAGTGTGTGCGTGCGAGTGTGTGCGTGCGAATGTGTGCGAGTGTGTGTGAGTGTGTGCGAGTGTGTGTGCGAGCGTGTGTGCATATGTGCCCGAGTGTGCACGAGTGAGTGTGTGCGAGTGTGTGCGAGTGTGTGTGAGTGTGTGCATGTGAGTGTGTGCGAGCGTGTGCGAGTGTGTGTGTGTGTGTGTGCGAGTGTGTGCGCGAGAGTGTGCGAGTGTGTGCGAGTGTGTGCAAATGTGCCCGAGTGTGCGCGAGTGTGCACGAGTGAGTGGGTGCGAGTGTGTGCGAGTGTGTTTGAGTGTGTGCATGTGAGTGTGTGCGAACGTGTGCGAGTGTGCGTGCGAGTGTGTGCGTGCGAGTGTGTGTGTTCGAGTGTGTGCGCGCGAGTGTGTGCGAGTGTGTGAGTGCGAATGTGTGTGCGTGTGAGTGTGTGCGAGTGTGTGCCAGTGTGTGCGAGTGTGTGTGTGCGAGTGTGTGCAAATGTGTGCGAGTGTGTGCGAAAGTGTGCGAGTGTGTGCGAGTGTGTGTGTGCGAGTGTGTGTGCAATTGTGTATGAGTGTGTGCGAGTGTGTGTGAGTTTGTGCAAGTGTGTGCGTGTGTTCATGCGAGTGCGTGCGAGTGAGTGCGGGTGTGTGCGAGTGTGTGTATACGAGTGTGTGTGCGATTGTGTATGAGTGTGTGTGAGTTTGTGCGAGTGTGGGCGTGTGTGTGCGAGTGCGTGCGAGTACGCGCAAATGTGTGCGAGAGTGTGCGAGTGTGGGCGTGCGAGTGTGTGCTAGTGTGCGCGAGTGTGTGAGTGTGTGCGAGTGTGTGTGTGAGTGTGTAGGACTGTGTGTGCAAGTGTGTGCAAGTGTGTGTGCGAGTGTGTGAGTACGAGTGTGTTCGAGTGTGTGCAATTGTGTGCGAGTGTGTGTGCGAGTGCGTATGAGTGAGTGTGTGCGAGTGTGTGTTTGCGAGTGTGTGTGCGAGTGTGTGCGAGTGTGTGCGAGTGTGTATGAGTGTATGTGCGAGTGTGTGATTTAGAGTGTGTGCAATTGTGTGCGTGTGAGTGTGTGCATGAGTGTGTGCGTGCGAGTAGGCTCGAGCGAGTGGGTGCGTGTAAGTGTGTGCGTGCGAGTGTGTGCGAATGTGTGCGAGTGTGTGCATGCGAGTGTGTGCGAGTGTGCTCGAGTGAGTGTGTGCGACTGTGTGCGACTGTGTATGAGTGAGTGTGTGTGTGTGTGTGCGAGTTTGTGTGCGAGTGAGTGTGTGCGAATGTGTGTGAGTGTGTGCGAGAGTGTGTTAGTGTGTGTGCGAGTGCGTGCGAGTGTGTGCGTTCGAGTGTGTGCAAGTGTGAGTGAGTGTGTGCGAGTGTGTGTGCGAGTGTGTGTGCGAGAGTGTGCGAGGGTGTGCGAGTGTCTGCAAATGTGCCCGAGTGTGCACGAGTGAGTGGGTGCGAGTGTGTGTGAGTGTGTGCATGTGAGTGTGTGCGAGCGTGTGCGAGCATGTGTGAGTGTGTGTGCGAGTGTGTGTGCACGAGTGTGTGCAAGTGTGTGTGAGTGTGTGCGAGTGTGTGTGAGTGTGTGTGAGTGAGTCTGTGAGTGTGTGTGAGTGTGTGCGAGTGTGTGTACGAGTTTGTGTGAGTGAGTGTGTACGAGTGTGTGCGAGTTTGTGTGAGTGTGTGCGAGTGTGTGTGTGCGTGTGTGTGCGAGTGTGTACGAGTGTGTGTGCGTGTGTGCAAGTGTGTGCGAGTGCGTGCGAGTGTGTGTGCGATAGTGTGCGAGTGTGTGCGAGTGTGTGCAAATGTGCCCGAGTGTGCGCGAGTGTGCACGAGTGAGTGGGTGCGAGTGTTTGCGAGTGTGTGTGCGAGAGTGTGCGAGGGTGTGCGAGTGTCTGCAAATGTGCCCGAGTGTGCACGAGTGAGTGGGTGCGAGTGTGTGTGAGTGTGTGCGTGTGAGTGTGTGCGAGCGTGTGCGAGCATGTGTGAGTGTGTGTGCGAGTGTGTGTGCACGAGTGTGTGCAAGTGTGTGTGAGTGTGTGTGAGTGAGTCTGTGAGTGTGTGAGTGTGTGCGAGTGTGTGTACGAGTTTGTGTGAGTGAGTGTGTACGAGTGTGTGCGAGTTTGTGTGAGTGTGTGCGAGTGTGTGTGTGCGTGTGTGTGCGAGTGTGTACGAGTGTGTGTGCGTGTGTGCAAGTGTGTGCGAGTGCGTGCGAGTGTGTGTGCGATAGTGTGCGAGTGTGTGTGAGTGTGTGCAAATGTGCCCTAGTGTGCGCGAGTGTGCACGAGTGAGTGGGTGCGAGTGTTTGCGAGTGTGTATGAGCGAGTGTGTGTGAGTGTGTGCGTGTGTGCGAGTTTGTGTGCGAGTGAGTGTGTGCGAATGTGTGCGAGTGTGTTTGTGAGTGTGTGTGCGAGTGTGTGCGTGCGAGTGTGTGCGAGTGTGTGCGAGTGTGTGTGCGAGTGTGTGCAAATGTGCCCCAGTGTGCACGAGTGTGCACGAGTGAGTGTTTGCGAGTGTGTGCAAGTGTGTGTGAGTGTGTGCGAGTGTGTGTGTGCGAGTGTGTGCGAGTGTCTGTATGAGTGTGTGTGTTCGATTGTGTATAAGTGTGTGCGAGTGTGTGTGTGAGTGTGTGTGAGTGTGTGTGCAAGTGTGTGTGTGCGAGTGTGTTCGATTGTGTGCGAGTGTGTGTGTGAGTGTGAGTGAGTGCGTACGAGTGTGTGCGAGTGTGTGCGAGTGAGTGTGTGTGAGTGTGTGTGCGAGTGTGTGTGCGAGTGTGTGCGAGTGTGTGCGATTGTGTGTGAGAGTGTGTAGGACTGTATGTGCGAGTGTGTGCGAGTGTGTATGAGTGTGTGTGTGAGTGTGTGCAAGTGTGTGCGAGTGAGTGTGTGTGAGTGTGTGTGCGAGTGTGTGCATGCGAGTGTGTGCGTGCGAGTGTGTGCGTGCGAGTCTGTGCGTGCGAGTCTGTGCGACTGTGTGCGAGTGTGTGCGAGTGTTTGAGTGCGAGTGTGTGCGAATGTGTGCGAGTGTGTGCGAGCGAGTGTATGCGAGTGTGCTCGAGTGAATGGGTGCAAGTGTGTGCGAGTGAGTGTGTGTGAGTGTGTGCGAGTGAGTGTGTGTGAGTGTGTGCGTGTGTGCGAGTTTGTGTGCGAGTGTATGCGAGTGTGTGCATGCGAGTGTGTGCGAGTGTGTGAGTGTGTGTGCGAATGTGTGTGCGAGTGAGTGTGTGCGAGTGTGTATGAGTGTATGTGCGAGTGTGTGCAAGTGTGTGAGAGTGTGTGTGAGTGTGTGTGTGTGAGTGTGTGCAAGTGTGTGCGAGTGAGTGTGTGCGAGAGTGTGCAAGTGTGTGCGAGTGTGTGTGCAATTGTGTATGAGTGTGTGCGAGTGTGTGTGCGTTTGTGCGAGTGTGTGCGTGTGTGTGTGCGAGTGCGTGTGAGTGAGTGCAAGTGTGTGCAAATGTGTGCGCGAGTGTGCGAGTGTGGGCGTGTGAGTGTGTGCTAGTGTGCGCGAGTGTGTGAGTGTGTGCGAGTGTGCGTGAGTAAGTGTGTGTGTGAGTGTGTGCGAGTGTTGCCGAGTGTGTGTGTGAGTGTGTAGGACTGTGTGAGCGAGTGTGTGCGAGTGTGTGTGCGAGTGTGTGTGTACGAGTGTGTGCGAGTGTGTACGAGTGTGTGCGATTGTGTGTGAGAGTGTGTAGGACTGTATGTGCGAGTGTGTATGAGTGTGTGTGTGAGTGTGTGCAAGTGTGTGCGAGTGAGTGTGTGTGAGTGTGTGTGCGAGTGTGTGCATGCGAGTGTGTGCGTGCGAGTGTGTGCGTGCGAGTGTGTGCGAGTGTGTGCGAGTGAGTGTGTGTGAGTGTGTGTGCGAGTGTGTGTGCGAGTGTGCGCGAGTGTGTGCGAGTGTGTGCGATTGTGTGTGAGAGTGTGTAGGACTGTATGTGCGAGTGTGTGCGAGTGTGTGTGAGTGTGTGTGTGCGAGTGTGTGCAAGTGTGTGCGAGTGAGTGTGTGCGAGTGTGTGCGAGAGTGTGCAAGTGTGTGCGAGTGTGTGTGTGCGAGTGTGTGTGCAATTGTGTATGAGTGTGTGCGAGTGTGTGCGTTTGTGCGAATGTGTGCGTGTGCGTGTGCGAGTGCGTGTGAGTGAGTGCAAGTGTGTGAAAATGTGTGCGCGAGTGTGCGAGTGTGGGCGTGCGAGTGTGTGCTAGTGTGCGCGAGTGTGTGAGTGTGTGCGAGTGTGCGTGAGTAAGTGTGTGTGTGAGTGTGTGCGAGTGTTGCCGAGTGTGTGTGTGAGTGTGTAGGACTGTGTGTGCGAGTGTGTGCGAGTGTGTGTGTACGAGTGTGTTCGAGTGTGTACAATTTTGTGCGAGTGTGTGTGTGAGAGTGCGTATGAGTAAGTGTGTGCGAATGTGTGCGAGTGTGTGCGAGTGTGTGCGAGTGTGTGCTTGCGACTGTGTGCGAGTGTTTGCGTGTGTGTGCGAGTGTGTGTGCGTGTGTACGAGTGTGTGCGAGTGTCTGCGAGTGTGTATGAGTGTGTGTGTGAGTGTGTGCGAGTGTGTGCGAGTGTGTGTGAGTGTGTGTGTGCGAGTGTGTGTGAGTGTGTGTGAGTGTATGTGAATGTGTGCGAGTCTGTGTGTGCGAGTGTGTGTGTGCGATTGTGTATGAGTGTGTGCGAGTATGTGTGTGAGTGTGTGCGAGTGTGTGCGAGTGTGTGCGTGCGAGTGCGTGCAAGTGAGTGCGAGTGTGTGCAAATGTGTGCGAGAGTGTGCGAGTGTGGGCGTGCGAGTGGGCGCGAGTGTGCGTGAGTGTGTGCGTGTGAGTGAGTGAGTGTGTGTGTGCGAGTGTGTGCGAGTGTGTGTGCGAGTGCGTGTGAGTGAGTGCAAGTGTGTGCAAATGTGAGTGTGCGAGTGTGGGCGTGCGAGTGTGTGCGTGCGAGTGTGTGCTAGTGTGCGCGAGTGTGTGAGTGTGTGCGAGTGTGCGTGAGTAAATGTGTGTGTGAGTGTGTGCGAGTGTTGCCGAGTGTGTGTGTGAGTGTGTAGGACTGTGTGTGCGAGTGTGTGCGAGTGTGTGTGCGAGTGTGTGTGTACGAGTGTGTGCGAGTGTGTGCGAGTGTGTGCGATTGTTTGTGAGAGTGGGTAGGACTGTATGTGCGAGTGTGTGTGTACGAGTGTGTGCAATTTTGTGCGAGTGTGTGTGTGCGAGTGCGTATGAGTAAGTGTGTGCGAATGTGTGCGAGTGTGTGCGAGTTTGTGTGCGAGTGTGTGTGCGAGTGTGTGCTTGCGACTGTGTGCGAGTGTGTGCGAGTGTTTTCGTGTGTGTGCGAGTGTGTGTGCGTGTGTACGAGTGTGTGCGATTGTCTGCGAGTGTGTATGAGTGTGTGTGTGAGTGTGTGCGAGTGTGTGCGAGTGTGTGCGATTGTGTGGGTGTGAGTGTGTGCAAGTGTGTGCGAGTGTGTGTGAGTGTGTGTGTGAGTGTGCGTGAATGTGTGCGAGTCTGTGTGTGCGAGTGTGTGTGTGTGCGATTGTGTATGAGTGTGTGCGAGTATGTGTGTGAGTGTGTGCGAGTGTGTGCGTGCGAGTGCCTGCAAGTGAGTGCGAGTGTGTGCAAATGTGTGCGAGAGTGTGCGAATGTGGGCGTGCGAGTGTGCGCGAGTGTGTGCGTGTGAGTGAGTGTGTGTGTGAGTGTGTGCTAGTGTGCATGAGTGTGTGAGTGTGTGCGAGTGTGCGCGAGTGTGCGTGTGAGTGAGTGAGTGTGTGTGCGAGTGTGTGCGAGTGTGTGTGAGTGTGTGTGTGAGTGTGCGTGAATGTGTGCGAGTCTGTGTGTGCGAGTGTGTGTGTGTGCGATTGTGTATGAGTGTGTGCGAGTATGTGTGTGAGTGTGTGCGAGTGTGTGCGTGCGAGTGCCTGCAAGTGAGTGCGAGTGTGTGCAAATGTGTGCGAGAGTGTGCGAATGTGGGCGTGCGAGTGTGCGCGAGTGTGTGCGTGTGAGTGAGTGTGTGTGTGAGTGTGTGCTAGTGTGCATGAGTGTGTGAGTGTGTGCGAGTGTGCGCGAGTGTGCGTGTGAGTGAGTGAGTGTGTGTGCGAGTGTGTGCGAGTGTGTGTGCGAGTGTGTGTGAGTGTGTACGAGTGTGTGTAGGAGTGTGTGCGAGTGTGTGCGATTGTGTGTGTGAGTGTGTAGGACTGTATGTGCAAGTGTGTGCGAGTGTGTTCGAGTTTGTGAGTGTGTGCGAGTGTGTGTGAGTGTGTGCAAGTGTGTGTGTGCGAGTGTGTGTGTGAGTGTGTGCAAATGTGTTCGAGTGTGTGTGCGAGTGTGTATGAGTGTGTGTGTGTGCAAGTGTGTGCGCGTGTGTGCGTGTGTGTGTGAGTGTGTGCATGAGTGAGTGTGTGCGAGTGTGTGTGAGTGTGTGCGAGTGTGTGTGTGCGAGTGTGTGCGTGCGAGTGTGTGTGAGTGTGTGCGAGTGTGTGCGATTGTTTGTGAGAGTGGGTAGGACTGTGTGTGCGAGTGTGTGTGTACGAGTGTGTGCAATTTTGTGCGAGTGTGTGTGTGCGAGTACGTATGAGTAAGTGTGTGCGAATGTGTGCGAGTGTGTGCGAGTTTGTGTGCGAGTGTGTGTGCGAGTGTGTGCTTGCGACTGTGTGCGAGTGTGTGCGAGTGTTTTCGTGTGTGTGCGAGTGTGTGTGCGTGTGTACGAGTGTGTGCGAGTGTGTGCGAGTGTTTTCGTGTGTGTGCGAGTGTGTGTGCGTGTGTACGAGTGTGTGCGAGTGTCTGCGAGTGTGTATGAGTGTGTGTGTGAGTGTGTGCGAGTGTGTGCGAGTGTGTGCGATTGTGTGGGTGCGAGTGTGTGCAAGTGTGTGCGAGTGTGTGTGAGTGTGTGTGTGAGTGTGCGTGAATGTGTGCGAGTCTGTGTGTGCGAGTGTGTGTGTGTGTGCGATTGTGTATGAGTGTGTGCGAGTATGTGTGTGAGTGTGTGCGAGTGTGTGCGAGTGTGTGCGTGCGAGTGCCTGCAAGTGAGTGCGAGTGTGTGCAAATGTGTGCGAGAGTGTGCGAATGTGGGCGTGCGAGTGTGCGCGAGTGTGTGCGTGTGAGTTAGTGTGTGTGTGAGTATGTGCTAGTGTGCATGAGTGTGTGCGAGTGTGCGCGAGTGTGCGTGTGAGTGAGTGAGTGTGTGTGCGAGTGTGTGCGAGTGTGTGTGCGAGTGTGTGTGAGTGTGTACGAGTGTGTGTAGGAGTGTGTGCGAGTGTGTGCGATTGTGTGTGTGAGTGTGTAGGACTGTATGTGCAAGTGTGTTCGAGTGTGTTCGAGTGTGTGAGTGTGTGCGAGTGTGTGTGAGTGTGTGCAAGTGTGTGTGTGCGAGTGTGTGTGTGCGAGTGTGTGTGTGAGTGTGTGCAAATGTGTTCGAGTGTGTGTGCGAGTGTGTATGAGTGTGTGTGTGTGCAAGTGTGTGCGCGTGTGTGAGAGTGTGTGTGAGTGTGTGCAAGAGTGAGTGTGTGCGAGTGTGTGTGTGTGAGTGTGTGCGAGTGTGTGTGTGCGAGTGTGTGCATGCGAGTGTGTGTGAGTGTGTGCGAGTGTGTGTGTGAGTGTGTGCGAGTGTGTGTGTGCGAGTGTGTGCGTGCGAGTGTGTGTGAGTGTGTGCGAGTGTGTGTGTGTGAGTGTGTGCGAGTGTGTGTGTGCGATTGTGTATTAGTGAATGTGTGCGAGTGTGCGTGAGTGTGTGTGTTTGAGTGAGTGAGTGTGTGTGTGCGAGTGTGTGCGAGTGAGTGTGAGTCAGTGTGTGCGAGTGTGTGCGAGTGTGTGTGTGTGATTGTGCATAAGTGTGTGCGAGTGTGTGTGTGAGTGTGTAGGACTGTGTGCGAGTGTGTGTGCGAGTGTGTGTGAGTGTGTGTGAGTGTGTGTAGGAATGTGTGTAAGTGTGTGCGATTGTGTGTGTGAGTGTGTAGGACTGTATGTGCGAGTGTGTGCGACTGTGTTCGAGTGTGTGTGTGCGACTGTGTGAGCATGTGTGAGTGTGTGCAAGTGTGTGCGTGCGAGTGTGTGCGAGTGTACTCGAGTGACTGGGTGTGAGTGTGTGCGAGTGTGTGTGAGTGTGTGCGAGTGAGTGTGTGTGAGTGTGTATGAGTGAGTGTGTGTGAGTGTGTGCGAGTTTGTGTGCGAGTGTGTGCGAGTGAGTGTGTGCGAATGTGTGCGAGTGTGTGTGTGCGAGTGTGTGCGAGTGTATGCATGCGAGTGTGTGCGTGTGAGTGTGTGTGTGTGCGTGTGTGCGAGTGTGTGTGAGTGTATGTGCGAGTGTGTGCAAGTGTGTGCAAGTGAATGTGAGTGAGTGTGAGTGTGTGCGAATGTGTGCGAGTGTGTGTGTGCGAGTGTGTGTCCGATTGTGTATGGTGTGTGCGAGTGTGTGTGTGAGTGTGTGCGAGTGTGTGCGTGTGAGTGCGTGCGAGTGAGTGCGAGTGTGTGCAAATGTGTGCGAGAGTGTGCAAGTGTGGGCGTGCGAGTGTATGCAAGTGTGTGTGAGTGTGTGCGAGTATGCGCGAAGGTCTGCGTGTGAGTGAGTGTGTGTGTGAGTGTGAGTGTGTGCTTGTGAGTGTGTGTTAGTGTGCATGAGTGTGTGAGTGAGTGCGAGTGTGCGTGAGTGTGTGCGTGTGAGTGAGTGTGTGTGTGAGTGTGTGCGAGTGTTTGCGAGTGTGTGTGTGTAGGACTGTGTGTGCGAGTGTGTGTATGCGAGTATGTGTGCGATTGTGTATGAGTGTGTGTAAGTTTGTGTTTTAGAGTGTGTGCAATTGTGTGCGTGTGAGTGTGTGCATGAGTGTGTGCGTGCGAGTGTGCTCGAGTGAGTGGGTGCGTGTAAGTGTGTGCGTGCGAGTGTGTGCGAATGTGTGCGAGTGTGTGCATGCGAGTGTGTGCGAGTGTGCTCGAGTGAGTGTGTGCGAGTATGTGTGAGTGTGTATGAGTGAGTGTGTGTGAGTGTGTGCGAGTTTGTGTGCGAGTGAGTGTGTGCGAATGTGTGTGAGTGTGTGCGAGTGTGTGTGAGTGTGTGTGCGAGTGCGTGCGAGTGTGTGCGTTCGAGTGTGTGCAAGTGTGAGTGAGTGTGTGCGAGTGTGTGTGCGAGTGTGTGTGCGAGAGTGTGTGAGTGTGTGTGAGCGTGTGCAAATGTGCCCGAGTGTGCGTGAGTGTGCACGAGTGAGTGGGTGCGAGTGTGTGCGTGTGTGTGAGTTTGTGTGCGAGTGAGTGTGTGCGAATGTGTGCGAGTGTGTTTGTGAGTGTGTGTGCGAGTGTGTGCGTGCGAGTGTGTGCGAGTGTGTGTGAGTGTGTGCGAGTGTGTGTGCGAGTGTGTGCGAGTGTGTGCAAATGTGCCCGAGTGTGCACGAGTGTGCACGAGTGAGTGTGTGCGAGTGTGTGCAAGTGTGTGTGAGTGTGTGCGAGTGTGTGTGTGCGAGTGTGTGCGAGTGTGTGTATGAGTGTGTGTGTTCGATTGTGTATAAGTGTGTGCGAGTGTGTGTGTGAGTGTGTGTGAGTGTGTGTGCAAGTGTGAGTGTGCGAGTGTGTTTGATTGTGTGCGAGTGTGTGTGTGAGTGTGAGTGAGTGCGTACGATTGTGTGCGAGTGTGTGCGAGTGTGTGCAAGTGTGTGCGATTGTGTGTGTGAGTGTGTAGGACTGTATGTGCGAGTGTGTGCGAGTGTGTATGAGTGTGATTGTGAGTGTGTGCAAGTGTGTGCGAGTGAGTGTGTGTGAGTGTGTGTGCGAGTGTGTGTGCGAGTGTGTGCGAGTGTGTGCGATTGTGTGGGTGCGAGTGTGTGCAAGTGTGTGCGAGTGTGTGTGAGTGTGTGTGTGAGTGTGCGTGAATGTGTGCGAGTCTGTGTGTGCGAGTGTGTGTGTGTGTGCGATTGTGTATGAGTGTGTGCGAGTATGTGTGTGAGTGTGTGCGAGTGTGTGCGTGCGAGTGCCTGCAAGTGAGTGCGAGTGTGTGCAAATGTGTGCGAGAGTGTGCGAATGTGGGCGTGCGAGTGTGCGCGAGTGTGTGCGTGTGAGTTAGTGTGTGTGTGAGTATGTGCTAGTGTGCATGAGTGTGTGAGTGTGTGCGAGTGTGCGCGAGTGTGCGTGTGAGTGAGTGAGTGTGTGTGCGATTGTGTGCGAGTGTGTGTGCGAGTGTGTGTGAGTGTGTACGAGTGTGTGTAGGAGTGTGTGCGAGTGTGTGCGATTGTGTGTGTGAGTGTGTAGGACTGTATGTGCAAGTGTGTGCGAGTGTGTTCGAGTGTGTGAGTGTGTGCGAGTGTGTGTGAGTGTGTGCAAGTGTGTGTGTGCGAGTGTGTGTGTGCGAGTGTGTGTGTGAGTGTGTGCAAATGTGTTCGAGTGTGTGTGCGAGTGTGTATGAGTGTGTGTGTGTGCAAGTGTGTGCGCGTGTGTGCGAGTGTGTGTGAGTGTGTGCATGAGTGAGTGTGTGCGAGTGTGTGTGTGTGAGTGTGTGCGAGTGTGTGTGTGCGTGCGAGTGTGTGTGAGTGTGTGCGAGTGTGTGTGTGAGTGTGTGTGAGTGTGTGTGTGCGAGTGTGTGCGTGCGAGTGTGTGTGAGTGTGTGCGAGTGTGTGTGTGTGAGTGTGTGCGAGTGTGTGTGTGCGATTGTGTATTAGTGAATGTGTGCGAGTGTGCGTGAGTGTGTGTGTGTGAGTGAGTGAGTGTGTGTGTGCGAGTGTGTGCGAGTGAGTGTGAGTCAGTGTGTGCGAGTGTGTGCGAGTGTGTGTGTGTGATTGTGCATAAGTGTGTGCGAGTGTGTGTGTGAGTGTGTAGGACTGTGTGCGAGTGTGTGTGCGAGTGTGTGTGAGTGTGTGTGAGTGTGTGTAGGAATGTGTGTGAGTGTGTGCGATTGTGTGTGTGAGTGTGTAGGACTGTATGTGCGAGTGTGTGCGACTGTGTTCGAGTGTGTGTGTGCGACTGTGTGAGCATGTGTGAGTGTGTGCAAGTGTGTGCGTGCGAGTGTGTGCGAGTGTACTCGAGTGACTGGGTGTGAGTGTGTGCGAGTGTGTGTGAGTGTGTGCGAGTGAGTGTGTGTGAGTGTGTATGAGTGAGTGTGTGTGAGTGTGTGCGAGTTTGTGTGCGAGTGTGTGCGAGTGAGTGTGTGCGAATGTGTGCGAGTGTGTGTGTGCGAGTGTGTGCGAGTGTATGCATGCGAGTGTGTGCGTGTGAGTGTGTGTGTGTGCGTGTGTGCGAGTGTGTGTGAGTGTATGTGCGAGTGTGTGCAAGTGTGTGCAAGTGAATGTGAGTGAGTGTGAGTGTGTGCGAATGTGTGCGAGTGTGTGTGTGCGAGTGTGTGTCCGATTGTGTATGGTGTGTGCGAGTGTGTGTGTGAGTGTGTGCGAGTGTGTGCGTGTGAGTGCGTGCGAGTGAGTGCGAGTGTGTGCAAATGTGTGCGAGAGTGTGCAAGTGTGGGCGTGCGAGTGTATGCAAGTGTGTGTGAGTGTGTGCGAGTATGCGCGAAGGTCTGCGTGTGAGTGAGTGTGTGTGTGAGTGTGAGTGTGTGCTTGTGAGTGTGTGTTAGTGTGCATGAGTGTGTGAGTGAGTGCGAGTGTGCGTGAGTGTGTGCGTGTGAGTGAGTGTGTGTGTGAGTGTGTGCGAGTGTTTGCGAGTGTGTGTGTGTAGGACTGTGTGTGCGAGTGTGTGTATGCGAGTATGTGTGCGATTGTGTATGAGTGTGTGTAAGTTTGTGTTTTAGAGTGTGTGCAATTGTGTGCGTGTGAGTGTGTGCATGAGTGTGTGCGTGCGAGTGTGCTCGAGTGAGTGGGTGCGTGTAAGTGTGTGCGTGCGAGTGTGTGCGAATGTGTGCGAGTGTGTGCATGCGAGTGTGTGCGAGTGTGCTCGAGTGAGTGTGTGCGAGTATGTGCGAGTGTGTATGAGTGAGTGTGTGTGAGTGTGTGCGTGTGTGCGAGTTTGTGTGCGAGTGAGTGTGTGCGAATGTGTGTGAGTGTGTGCGAGTGTGTGTGTGCGAGTGCGTGCGAGTGTGTGCGTTCGAGTGTGTGCAAGTGTGAGTGAGTGTGTGCGAGTGTGTGTGCGAGTGTGTGTGCGAGAGTGTGTGAGTGTGTGTGAGCGTGTGCAAATGTGCCCGAGTGTGCGTGAGTGTGCACGAGTGAGTGGGTGCGAGTGTGTGCGAGTGTGTATGAGCGAGTGTGTGTGAGTGTGTGCGTGTGTGCGAGTTTGTGTGCGAGTGAGTGTGTGCGAATGTGTGCGAGTGTGTTTGTGAGTGTGAGTGCGAGTGTGTGCGTGCGAGTGTGTGTGAGTGTGTGTGAGTGTGTGCGAGTGTGTGTGCGAGTGTGTGCGAGTGTGTGCAAATGTGCCCGAGTGTGCACGAGTGAGTGTGTGGAGTGTGTGCAAGTGTGTGTGAGTGTGTGCGAGTGTGTGTGTGCGAGTGTGTGCGAGTGTGTGTATGAGTGTGTGTGTTCGATTGTGTATAAGTGTGTGCGAGTGTGTGTGTGAGTGTGTGTGAGTGTGTGTGCAAGTGTGAGTGTGCGAGTGTGTTTGATTGTGTGCGAGTGTGTGTGTGAGTGTGAGTGAGTGCGTACGATTGTGTGCGAGTGTGTGCGAGTGTGTGCAAGTGTGTGCGATTGTGTGTGTGAGTGTGTAGGACTGTATGTGCGAGTGTGTATGAGTGTGTGTGTGAGTGTGTGCAAGTGTTTGCGAGTGTGTGCTAGTGTGTGCAAGTGTGTGCGAGAACGTGTGTGCGAGTGTGTGTGCGAGTGTGTGCGTGCGGGTGTGTGCGTGTGAGTGTGTGTGAGTGTGTGCAAATGTGTGTGTGTGCGAGTGTGTGCGTGCGAGTGTGTGTGAGTGTGTGCGAGTGTGTGTGTGTGAGTGTGTGCGAGTGTGTGTGTGCGATTGTGTATTAGTGAATGTGTGCGAGTGTGCGTGAGTGTGTGTGTGTGAGTGAGTGAGTGTGTGTGTGCGAGTGTGTGCGAGTGAGTGTGAGTCAGTGTGTGCGAAAGTGTGCGAGTGTGTGCGAGTGTGTGCAAATGTGCCCGAGTGTGCGCAAGTGTGCACGAGTGAGTGTGCGTGAGTGTGTGCGTGTGTGTGAGTTTGTGTGCGAGTGAGTGTGTGCGAATGTGTGCAAGTGTGTGCGAGTGTGTGCGAGTGTGTGCAGGTGTGTGCGAGTGAGTGTGTGCGAGTGTGTGTGCGAGAGTGTGCATGCGAGTGTGTGCGGGTGTGTGCGTGTGAGTGAGTGCGAGTGTGTGCAAATGTGTGTGAGCGTGTGCGAGTGTGTGCGAGTGTGTGTGAGTGTGTGCCAGTATGCGCATGTGAGTGAGTGTGTGTGTGAGTCTGTGCGAGTGTGTGCTTGCGAGTGTTTGCTAGTGTGCGCGAGTGTGTGAGTGTGTGCGAGTGTGCGCGAGTGTGTGCGTGTGAGTAAGTGAGTGTGTGTGTGAGTGTGTGCGAGTGCTTGCTAGTGTGTGTGTGAGTGTGTTCGACTTTGTGTGCGAGTGTGTGCGACTGTGTGTGCGAGTTTGTGCACGTGTGTGTGAGTGTGTATGAGTGTGTGTTCGAGTGTGTGTGTTCGAATGTGTGTGCAAGTGTGTGCGAGTTTGTGTGCGAGTGCGTACAAGTGTGTGCGAGTGTGCATGAGTGTGTGCGAGTGTGTGCGTGCGAGTGTGTGCGAGTGTGCTCGAGTGTGTGAGTGCGAGTGTGTGCGAGTGTGTATGAGTGAGTGTGTGTGCGTGTGTGCAAGTTTGTGTGCGTTTGAGTGTGTGCGAGTGTGTGTGAGTGTGTGTGCGAGTGGTGCGTGCGAGTGTGTGTGATTGTGTGTGATTGTGTGTGTGAGTGTGTAGGACTGTTTGTGCGAGTGTGTATGAGTGTGTGTGTGTGAGTGTGTGCAAGTGTGTGCGAGTCTGTGCGAGTGTGGGCAAGTGTGTGTGAGTGAGTGTGTGCGAGTGTGTGTGCGTGCGAGTGTGTGCGGGTGTGTGCGTGTGAGTGAGTGCGAGTGTGTGCAAATGTGTGTGAGCGTGTGCGAGTGTGTGCGAGTGTGCGCGTGTGAGTGAGTGTGTGTGTGAGTCTGTGCGAGTGTGTGCTTGCGAGTGTTTGCTAGTGTGCGTGAGTGTGTGAGTGTGTGCGAGTGTGCGCGAGTGTGCGTGTGAGTAATTGATTGTGTGTATGAGTGTGTGTGAGTGCTTGCGAGTGTGTGTGTGAGTGTGTGCGACTGTGTGTGCGACTGTGTGCGTATGTGTGCGAGTGTGTATGAGTGTATGTGCGAGTGTGTGTGCGAGTGTGTGCGAGTGTGTTTTCGAGTGTATGTGTTCGAGTGTGTGCAAGTGTGTGCGAGTGTGTGTGCGAGTGGGTACAAGTGTGTGCGAGTGTGCATGAGTGTGTGCGTGTGAGTGTGTGCGAGTGTGTGCGTGCGATTGTGTGCGAGTGTGCTTGAGTGAGCGTGTGCGAGTGTGTGCGAGTGTGTATGAGTGAGTGTGTGCGTGTGTGCGAGTTTGTGTGCGAGTGAGTGTGTGCGAATGTGTGTGAGTGTGTGCGAGTGTGTGTGAGTGTGTGTGCGAGTGCGTGCGTGCGATTGTGTGCGTGCGAGTGTGTGCAAGTGTGAGTGAGTGTGTGCGAGTGTGTGTGCGAGTGTGTGTGCGAGAGTGTGCGAGTGTGTGCGAGAGTGTGCAAATGTGCCCGAGTGTTCGCGAGTGTGCACGAGTGAGTGTGTGTGAGTGTGTGCGTGTGTGTGAGTTTGTGTGCGAGTGAGTGTGTGCGAACGTGTGCGAATGTGTGCGAGTGTGTCTGTGCGAGTGTGTGTGCGAGCGTGTGCGTGCGAGTGTGTGCATGCGAATGTGTGCGTGCGATTGTGTGCTAGTGTGTGTGAGTGTGTGCGAGTGTGTGTGCGAGCGTGTGTGCGAGAGTGTGCGAGTGTGTGCATATGTGCCCGAGTGTGCACGAGTGAGTGTGTGCGAGTGTGTGCGAGTGTGTGTGAGTGTGTGCATGTGAGTGTGTGCGAGCGTGTGCGAGTGTGTGTGAGTGTGTGTGCGAGTGTGTGTGCGAGAGTGTGCGAGTGTGTGCGAGTGTGTGCAAATGTGCCCGAGTGTGCGCGAGTGTGCACGAGTGAGTGGGTTCGAGTGTGTGCGAGTGTGTTTGAGTGTGTGCATGTGAGTGTGTGCGAACGTGTGCAAGTGTGTGTGCGAGTGTGTGTGCATGTGTGTGTGTGCGAGTGTGTGCGAGTGTGTATGAGTGTGTGTGCGAGTGTGTGCAAGTGTGTGTGAGTGTGTGTGTGCAAGTATGTGTGAGTGTGTGCGAGTGTGTGTGAGTGTGTGTACGAGTGTGTGTGCGATTGTGCATAAGTGTGTGCGAGTGTGTGTGAGTGTGTGTGAGTGTGTGTGTGAGTGTGTGTGTGCGAGTGTGTTTGATTGTGTGTGAGTGAGTGTGTACAAGTGTGTGCGAGTGTGTGCCAGTGTGTGCGAGTGTGTGTGCGAGTGTGTGTGAGTATGTCTGTGTGAGTGTGTGTGCGAGTGTGTGCGTGCGAGTGTGTGCGTGCGAATGTGTGCGAGTGTGTGTGAGTGTGTGCGAGTGTGTGTGCGAGCGTGTGTGCATATGTGCCCGAGTGTGCACGAGTGAGTGTGTGCGAGTGTGTGCGAGTGTGTGCGAGTGTGTGTGAGTGTGTGCATGTGAGTGTGTGCGAGCGTGTGCAAGTGTGTGTGTGTGTGTGCGAGTGTGTGCGCGAGAGTGTGCGAGTGTGTGCGAGTGTGTGCAAATGTGCCCGAGTGTGCGCGAGTGTGCACGAGTGAGTGGGTGCGAGTGTGTGCGAGTGTGTTTGAGTGTGTGCATGTGAGTGTGTGCGAACGTGTGCGAGTGTGTGTGCGAATGTGTGCGTGCGAGTGTGTGTGTTCGAGTGTGTGCGCGCGAGTGTGTGCGAGTGTGTGAGTGCGAATGTGTGTGCGTGTGAGTGTGTGCGAGTGTGTGCCAGTGTGTGCGAGTGTGTGTGTGCGAGTGTGTGCAAATGTGTGCGAGTGTGTGCGAAAGTGTGCGAGTGTGTGCGAGTGTGTGTGTGCGAGTGTGTGTGCAATTGTGTATGAGTGTGTGCGAGTGTGTGTGAGTTTGTGCAAGTGTGTGCGTGTGTTCATGCGAGTGCGTGCGAGTGAGTGCGGGTGTGTGCGAGTGTGTGTATACGAGTGTGTGTGCGATTGTGTATGAGTGTGTGTGAGTTTGTGCGAGTGTGGGCGTGTGTGTGCGAGTGCGTGCGAGTACGCGCAAATGTGTGCGAGAGTGTGTGAGTGTGGGCGTGCGAGTGTGTGCTAGTGTGCGCGAGTGTGTGAGTGTGTGCGAGTGTGTGTGTGAGTGTGTAGGACTGTGTGTGCAAGTGTGTGCAAGTGTGTGTGCGAGTGTGTGAGTACGAGTGTGTTCGAGTGTGTGCAATTGTGTGCGAGTGTGTGTGCGAGTGCGTATGAGTGAGTGTGTGCGAGTGTGTGTTTGCGAGTGTGTGTGCGAGTGTGTGCGAGTGTGTGCGAGTGTGTATGAGTGTATGTGCGAGTGTGTGATTTAGAGTGTGTGCAATTGTGTGCGTGTGAGTGTGTGCATGAGTGTGTGCGTGCGAGTAGGCTCGAGCGAGTGGGTGCGTGTAAGTGTGTGCGTGCGAGTGTGTGCGAATGTGTGCGAGTGTGTGCATGCGAGTGTGTGCGAGTGTGCTCGAGTGAGTGTGTGCGACTGTGTGCGACTGTGTATGAGTGAGTGTGTGTGCGTGTGTGCGAGTTTGTGTGCGAGTGAGTGTGTGCGAATGTGTGTGAGTGTGTGCGAGTGTGTGTTAGTGTGTGTGCGAGTGCGTGCGAGTGTGTGCGTTCGAGTGTGTGCAAGTGTGAGTGAGTGTGTGCGAGTGTGTGTGCGAGTGTGTGTGCGAGAGTGTGCGAGGGTGTGCGAGTGTCTGCAAATGTGCCCGAGTGTGCACGAGTGAGTGGGTGCGAGTGTGTGTGAGTGTGTGCATGTGAGTGTGTGCGAGCGTGTGCGAGCATGTGTGAGTGTGTGTGCGAGTGTGTGTGCACGAGTGTGTGCAAGTGTGTGTGAGTGTGTGCGAGTGTGTGTGAGTGTGTGTGAGTGAGTCTGTGAGTGTGTGTGAGTGTGTGCGAGTGTGTGTACGAGTTTGTGTGAGTGAGTGTGTACGAGTGTGTGCGAGTTTGTGTGAGTGTGTGCGAGTGTGTGTGTGCGTGTGTGTGCGAGTGTGTACGAGTGTGTGTGCGTGTGTGCAAGTGTGTGCGAGTGCGTGCGAGTGTGTGTGCGATAGTGTGCGAGTGTGTGCGAGTGTGTGCAAATGTGCCCGAGTGTGCGCGAGTGTGCACAAGTGAGTGGGTGCGAGTGTTTGCGAGTGTGTGTGCGAGAGTGTGCGAGGGTGTGCGAGTGTCTGCAAATGTGCCCGAGTGTGCACGAGTGAGTGGGTGCGAGTGTGTGTGAGTGTGTGCGTGTGAGTGTGTGCGAGCGTGTGCGAGCATGTGTGAGTGTGTGTGCGAGTGTGTGTGCACGAGTGTGTGCAAGTGTGTGTGAGTGTGTGCGAGTGTGTGTGAGTGTGTGTGAGTGAGTCTGTGAGTGTGTGTGAGTGTGTGCGAGTGTGTGTACGAGTTTGTGTGAGTGAGTGTGTACGAGTGTGTGCGAGTTTGTGTGAGTGTGTGCGAGTGTGTGTGTGCGTGTGTGTGCGAGTGTGTACGAGTGTGTGTGCGTGTGTGCAAGTGTGTGCGAGTGCGTGCGAGTGTGTGTGCGATAGTGTGCGAGTGTGTGCGAGTGTGTGCAAATGTGCCCGAGTGTGCGCGAGTGTGCACGAGTGAGTGGGTGCGAGTGTGTGTGCGAGTGTGTATGAGCGAGTGTGTGTGAGTGTGTGCGTGTGTGCGAGTTTGTGTGCGAGTGAGTGTGTGCGAATGTGTGCGAGTGTGTTTGTGAGTGTGTGTGCGAGTGTGTGCGTGCGAGTGTGTGCGAGTGTGTGCGAGTGTGTGTGCGAGTGTGTGCAAATGTGCCCCAGTGTGCACGAGTGTGCACGAGTGAGTGTTTGCGAGTGTGTGCAAGTGTGTGTGAGTGTGTGCGAGTGTGTGTGTGCGAGTGTGTGCGAGAGTCTGTATGAGTGTGTGCGTTCGATTGTGTATAAGTGTGTGCGAGTGTGTGTGTGAGTGTGTGTGAGTGTGTGTGCAAGTGTGTGTGTGCGAGTGTGTTCGATTGTGTGCGAGTGTGTGTGTGAGTGTGAGTGAGTGCGTACGAGTGTGTGCGAGTGTGTGCGAGTGAGTGTGTGTGTGTGTGTGTGCGAGTGTGTGTGCGAGTGTGTGCGAGTGTGTGCGATTGTGTGTGAGAGTGTGTAGGACTGTATGTGCGAGTGTGTGCGAGTGTGTATGAGTGTGTGTGTGAGTGTGTGCAAGTGTGTGCGAGTGAGTGTGTGTGAGTGTGTGTGCGAGTGTGTGCATGCGAGTGTGTGCGTGCGAGTGTGTGCGTGCGAGTCTGTGCGTGCGAGTGTGTGCGACTGTGTGCGAGTGTGTGCGAGTGTTTGAGTGCGAGTGTGTGCGAATGTGTGCGAGTGTGTGCGAGCGAGTGTGCACGAGTGTGCACGAGTGTGTGCGTGTAAGTGTGTGCGTGCGAGTGTATGCGAGTGTGCTCGAGTGAATGGGTGCAAGTGTGTGCGAGTGAGTGTGTGTGAGTGTGTGCGAGTGAGTGTGTGTGAGTGTGTGCGTGTGTGCGAGTTTGTGTGCGAGTGTATGCGAGTGAGTGTGTGCGAGTGTGTGTGAGTGTGTGCGAGTGTGTGCATGCGAGTGTGTGCGAGTGTGTGAGTGTGTGTGCGAATGTGTGTGCGAGTGAGTGTGTGCGAGTGTGTATGAGTGTATGTGCGAGTGTGTGCAAGTGTGTGAGAGTGTGTGTGAGTGTGTGTGTGTGAGTGTGTGCAAGTGTGTGCGAGTGAGTGTGTGCGAGAGTGTGCAAGTGTGTGCGAGTGTGTGTGCAATTGTGTATGAGTGTGTGCGAGTGTGTGTGCGTTTGTACGAGTGTGTGCGTGTGTGTGTGCGAGTGCGTGTGAGTGAGTGCAAGTGTGTGCAAATGTGTGCGCGAGTGTGCGAGTGTGGGCGTGTGAGTGTGTGCTAGTGTGCGCGAGTGTGTGAGTGTGTGCGAGTGTGCGTGAGTAAGTGTGTGTGTGAGTGTGTGCGAGTGTTGCCGAGTGTGTGTGTGAGTGTGTAGGACTGTGTGAGCGAGTGTGTGCGAGTGTGTGTGCGAGTGTGTGTACGAGTGTGTGTGAGTGTGTGCGAGAGTGTGCGATTGTGTGTGCGAGTGTGTAGGACTGTATGTGCGAGTGTGTATGAGTGTGTGTGTGAGTGTGTGCAAGTGTGTGCGAGTGAGTGTGTGTGAGTGTGTGTGCGAGTGTGTGCATGCGAGTGTGTGCGTGCGAGTGTGTGCGTGCGAGTGTGTGCGAGTGTGTGCGAGTGAGTGTGTGTGAGTGTGTGTGCGAGTGTGTGTGCGAGTGTGCGCGAGTGTGTGCGATTGTGTGTGAGAGTGTGTAGGACTGTATGTGCGAGTGTGTGCGAGTGTGTGTGAGTGTGTGTGTGCGATTGTGTGCAAGTGTGTGCGAGTGAGTGTGCACGAGTGTGTGCGAGAGTGTGCAAGTGTGTGCGAGTGTGTGTGTGCGAGTGTGTGTGCAATTGTGTATGAGTGTGTGCGAGTGTGTGTGCGTTTGTGCGAATGTGTGCGTGTGCGTGTGCGAGTGCGTGTGAGTGAGTGCAAGTGTGTGAAAATGTGTGCGCGAGTGTGCGAGTGTGGGCGTGCGAGTGTGTGCTAGTGTGCGCGAGTGTGTGAGTGTGTGCGAGTGTGCGTGAGTAAGTGTGTGTGTGAGTGTGTGCGAGTGTTGCCGAGTGTGTGTGTGAGTGTGTAGGACTGTGTGTGCGAGTGTGTGCGAGTGTGTGTGTACGAGTGTGTTCGAGTGTGTACAATTTTGTGCGAGTGTGTGTGTGAGAGTGCGTATGAGTAAGTGTGTGCGAATGTGTGCGAGTGTGTGCGAGTGTGTGCGAGTGTGTGCTTGCGACTGTGTGCGAGTGTTTGCGTGTGTGTGCGAGTGTGTGTGCATGTGTACGAGTGTGTGCGAGTGTCTGCGAGTGTGTATGAGTGTGTGTGTGAGTGTGTGCGAGTGTGTGCGAGTGTGTGTGAGTGTGTGTGTGCGAGTGTGTGTGAGTGTGTGTGTGAGTGTATGTGAATGTGTGCGAGTCTGTGTGTGCGAGTGTGTGTGTGCGATTGTGTATGAGTGTGTGCGAGTATGTGTGTGAGTGTGTGCGAGTGTGTGCGAGTGTGTGCGTGCGAGTGCGTGCAAGTGAGTGCGAGTGTGTGCAAATGTGTGCGAGAGTGTGCGAGTGTGGGCGTGCGAGTGGGCGCGAGTGTGCGTGAGTGTGTGCGTGTGAGTGAGTGAGTGTGTGTGTGCGAGTGTGTGCGAGTGTGTGTGCGAGTGCGTGTGAGTGAGTGCAAGTGTGTGCAAATGTGAGTGTGCGAGTGTGGGCGTGCGAGTGTGTGCGTGCGAGTGTGTGCTAGTGTGCGCGAGTGTGTGAGTGTGTGCGAGTGTGCGTGAGTAAATGTGTGTGTGAGTGTGTGCGAGTGTTGCCGAGTGTGTGTGTGAGTGTGTAGGACTGTGTGTGCGAGTGTGTGCGAGTGTGTGTGCGAGTGTGTGTGTACGAGTGTGTGCGAGTGTGTGCGAGTGTGTGCGATTGTTTGTGAGAGTGGGTAGGACTGTATGTGCGAGTGTGTGTGTACGAGTGTGTGCAATTTTGTGCGAGTGTGTGTGTGCGAGTGCGTATGAGTAAGTGTGTGCGAATGTGTGCGAGTGTGTGCGAGTTTGTGTGCGAGTGTGTGTGCGAGTGTGTGCTTGCGACTGTGTGCGAGTGTGTGCGAGTGTTTTCGTGTGTGTGCGAGTGTGTGTGCGTGTGTACGAGTGTGTGCGAGTGTCTGCGAGTGTGTATGAGTGTGTGTGTGAGTGTGTGCGAGTGTGTGCGAGTGTGTGCGATTGTGTGGGTGCGAGTGTGTGCAAGTGTGTGCGAGTGTGTGTGAGTGTGTGTGTGAGTGTGCGTGAATGTGTGCGAGTGTGTGTGTGTGCGATTGTGTATGAGTGTGTGCGAGTATGTGTGTGAGTGTGTGCGAGTGTGTGCGTGCGAGTGCCTGCAAGTGAGTGCGAGTGTGTGCAAATGTGTGCGAGAGTGTGCGAATGTGGGCGTGCGAGTGTGCGCGAGTGTGTGCGTGTGAGTGAGTGTGTGTGTGAGTGTGTGCTAGTGTGCATGAGTGTGTGAGTGTGTGCGAGTGTGCGCGAGTGTGCGTGTGAGTGAGTGAGTGTGTGTGCGAGTGTGTGTACGAGTGTGTGTAGGAGTGTGTGCGAGTGTGTGCGATTGTGTGTGTGAGTGTGTAGGACTGTATGTGCAAGTGTGTGCGAGTGTGTTCGAGTTTGTGAGTGTGTGCGAGTGTGTGTGAGTGTGTGCAAGTGTGTGTGTGCGAGTGTGTGTGTGCGAGTGTGTGTGTGAGTGTGTGCAAATGTGTTCGAGTGTGTGTGCGAGTGTGTATGAGTGTGTGTGTGTGCAAGTGTGTGCGCGTGTGTGCGTGTGTGTGTGAGTGTGTGCATGAGTGAGTGTGTGCGAGTGTGTGTGAGTGTGTGCGAGTGTGTGTGTGCGAGTGTGTGCGTGCGAGTGTGTGTGAGTGTGTGCGAGTGTGTGCGATTGTTTGTGAGAGTGGGTAGGACTGTATGTGCGAGTGTGTGTGTACGAGTGTGTGCAATTTTGTGCGAGTGTGTGTGTGCGAGTGCGTATGAGTAAGTGTGTGCGAATGTGTGCGAGTGTGTGCGAGTTTGTGTGCGAGTGTGTGTGCGAGTGTGTGCTTGCGACTGTGTGCGAGTGTGTGCGAGTGTTTTCGTGTGTGTGCGAGTGTGTGTGCGTGTGTACGAGTGTGTGCGAGTGTCTGCGAGTGTGTATGAGTGTGTGTGTGAGTGTGTGCGAGTGTGTGCGAGTGTGTGCGATTGTGTGGGTGCGAGTGTGTGCAAGTGTGTGCGAGTGTTTGCGAGTGTGTGTGTGAGTGTGCGTGAATGTGTGCGAGTCTGTGTGTGCGAGTGTGTGTGTGGGTGCGATTGTGTATGAGTGTGTGCGAGTATGTGTGTGAGTGTGTGCGAGTGTGTGCGAGTGTGAGCGTGCGAGTGCCTGCAAGTGAGTGCGAGTGTGTGCAAATGTGTGCGAGAGTGTGCGAATGTGGGCGTGCGAGTGTGCGCGAGTGTGTGCGTGTGAGTGAGTGTGTGTGTGAGTGTGTGCTAGTGTGCATGAGTGTGTGAGTGTGTGCAAGTGTGCGCGAGTGTGCGTGTGAGTGAGTGAGTGTGTGTGCGAGTGTGTGCGAGTGTGTGTGCGAGTGTGTGTGAGTGTGTACGAGTGTGTGTAGGAGTGTGTGCGAGTGTGTGCGATTGTGTGTGTGAGTGTGTAGGACTGTGTGTGCAAGTGTGTGCGAGTGTGTTCGAGTTTGTGAGTGTGTGCGAGTGTGTGTGAGTGTGTGCAAGTGTGTGTGTGCGAGTGTGTGTGTGCGAGTGTGTGTGTGAGTGTGTGCAAATGTGTTCGAGTGTGTGTGCGAGTGTGTATGAGTGTGTGTGTGTGCAAGTGTGTGCGCGTGTGTGCGAGTGTGTGTGAGTGTGTGCATGAGTGAGTGTGTGCGAGTGTGTGTGAGTGTGTGCGAGTGTGTGTGTGCGAGTGTGTGCGTGCGAGTGTGTGTGAGTGTGTGCGAGTGTGTGCGATTGTTTGTGAGAGTGGGTAGGACTGTATGTGCGAGTGTGTGTGTACGAGTGTGTGCAATTTTGTGCGAGTGTGTGTGTGCGAGTGCGTATGAGTAAATGTGTGCGAATGTGTGCGAGTGTGTGCGAGTTTGTGTGCGAGTGTGTGCTTGCGACTGTGTGCGAGTGTGTGCGAGTGTTTTCGTGTGTGTGCGAGTGTGTGTGCGTGGGTACGAGTGTGTGCGAGTGTCTGCGAGTGTGTATGAGTGTGTGTGTGAGTGTGTGTGAGTGTGTGCGAGTGTGTGCGATTGTGTGGGTGCGAGTGTGTGCAAGTGTGTGCGAGTGTGTGTGAGTGTGTGTGTGAGTGTGCGTGAATGTGTGCGAGTCTGTGTGTGCGAGTGTGTGTGTGTGTGCGATTGTGTATGAGTGTGTGCGAGTATGTGTGTGAGTGTGTGCGAGTGTGTGCGAGTGTGTGCGTGCGAGTGCCTGCAAGTGAGTGCGAGTGTGTGCAAATGTGTGCGAGAGTGTGCGAATGTGGGCGTGCGAGTGTGCGCGAGTGTGTGCGTGTGAGTTAGTGTGTGTGTGAGTATGTGCTAGTGTGCATGAGTGTGTGAGTGTGTGCGAGTGTGCGCGAGTGTGCGTGTGAGTGAGTGAGTGTGTGTGCGAGTGTGTGCGAGTGTGTGTGCGAGTGTGTGTGAGTGTGTACGAGTGTGTGTAGGAGTGTGTGCGAGTGTGTGCGATTGTGTGTGTGAGTGTGTAGGACTGTATGTGCAAGTGTGTGCGAGTGTGTTTGAGTGTGTGAGTGTGTGCGAGTGTGTGTGAGTGTGTGCAAGTGTGTGTGTGCGAGTGTGTGTGTGCGAGTGTGTGTGTGAGTGTGTGTAAATGTGTTCGAGTGTGTGTGCGAGTGTGTATGAGTGTGTGTGTGCAAGTGTGTGCGCGTGTGTGCGAGTGTGTGTGAGTGTGTGCATGAGTGAGTGTGTGCGAGTGTGTGTGTGTGAGTGTGTGCGAGTGTGTGTGTGCGAGTGTGTGCGTGCGAGTGTGTGTGAGTGTGTGCGAGTGTGTGTGTGAGTGTGTGCGAGTGTGTGTGTGCGAGTGTGTGCGTGCGAGTGTGTGTGAGTGTGTGCGAGTGTGTGTGTGTGAGTGTGTGCGATTGTGTATTAGTGAATGTGTGCGAGTGTGCGTGAGTGTGTGTGTGTGAGTGAGTGAGTGTGTGTGTGCGAGTGTGTGCGAGTGAGTGTGAGTCAGTGTGTGCGAGTGTGTGCGAGTGTGTGTGTGTGATTGTGCATAAGTGTGTGCGAGTGTGTGTGTGAGTGTGTAGGACTGTGTGCGAGTGTGTGTGCGAGTGTCTGTGAGTGTGTGTGAGTGTGTGTAGGAATGTGTGTGAGTGTGTGCGATTGTGTGTGTGAGTGTGTAGGACTGTATGTGCGAGTGTGTGCGACTGTGTTCGAGTGTGTGTGTGCGACTGTGTGAGCATGTGTGAGTGTGTGCAAGTGTGTGCGTGCGAGTGTGTGCGAGTGTACTCGAGTGACTGGGTGTGAGTGTGTGCGAGTGTGTGTGAGTGTGTGCGAGTGAGTGTGTGTGAGTGTGTATGAGTGAGTGTGTGTGAGTGTGTGCGAGTTTGTGTGCGAGTGTGTGCGAGTGAGTGTGTGCGAATGTGTGCGAGTGTGTGTGTGCGAGTGTGTGCGAGTGTATGCATGCGAGTGTGTGCGTGTGAGTGTGTGTGCGTGTGTGCGAGTGTGTGTGAGTGTATGTGCGAGTGTGTGCAAGTGTGTGCAAGTGAATGTGAGTGAGTGTGAGTGTGTGCGAATGTGTGCGAGTGTGTGTGTGCGAGTGTGTGTCCGATTGTGTATGGTGTGTGCGAGTGTGTGTGTGAGTGTGTGCGAGTGTGTGCGTGTGAGTGCGTGCGAGTGAGTGCGAGTGTGTGCAAATGTGTGCGAGAGTGTGCAAGTGTGGGCGTGCGAGTGTATGCAAGTGTGTGTGAGTG
The DNA here is from genome assembly GCF_046119375.1 of Phyllobates terribilis. Classification (NCBI taxonomy): domain Eukaryota; kingdom Metazoa; phylum Chordata; class Amphibia; order Anura; family Dendrobatidae; genus Phyllobates; species Phyllobates terribilis. Next base: position 9,764,372 of record NW_027362792.1, read on the forward strand.
TGTGCGAGTATGCGCGAAGGTCTGCGTGTGAGTGAGTGTGTGTGTGAGTGTGAGTGTGTGCTTGTGAGTGTGTGTTAGTGTGCATGAGTGTGTGAGTGAGTGCGAGTGTGCGTGAGTGTGTGCGTGTGAGTGAGTGTGTGTGTGAGTGTGTGCGAGTGTTTGCGAGTGTGTGTGTGTAGGACTGTGTGTGCGAGTGTGTGTATGCGAGTATGTGTGCGATTGTGTATGAGTGTGTGTAAGTTTGTGTTTTAGAGTGTGTGCAATTGTGTGCTTGTGAGTGTGTGCATGAGTGTGTGCGTGCGAGTGTGCTCGAGTGAGTGGGTGCGTGTAAGTGTGTGCGTGCGAGTGTGTGCGAATGTGTGCGAGTGTGTGCATGCGAGTGTGTGCGAGTGTGCTCGAGTGAGTGTGTGCGAGTATGTGCGAGTGTGTATGAGTGAGTGTGTGTGAGTGTGTGCGTGTGTGCGAGTTTGTGTGCGAGTGAGTGTGTGCGAATGTGTGTGAGTGTGTGCGAGTGTGTGTGAGTGTGTGTGCGAGTGCGTGCGAGTGTGTGCGTTCGAGTGTGTGCAAGTGTGAGTGAATGTGTGCGAGTGTGTGTGCGAGTGTGTGTGCGAGAGTGTGTGAGTGTGTGTGAGCGTGTGCAAATGTGCCCGAGTGTGCGTGAGTGTGCACGAGTGAGTGGGTGCGAGTGTGTGCGAGTGTGTATGAGCGAGTGTGTGTGAGTGTGTGCGTGTGTGCGAGTTTGTGTGCGAGTGAGTGTGTGCGAATGTGTGCGAGTGTGTTTGTGAGTGTGTGTGCGAGTGTGTGCGTGCGAGTGTGTGCGAGTGTGTGTGAGTGTGTGCGAGTGTGTGTGCGAGTGTGTGCGAGTGTGTGCAAATGTGCCCGAGTGTGCACGAGTGTGCACGAGTGAGTGTGTGCGAGTGTGTGCAAGTGTGTGTGAGTGTGTGCGAGTGTGTGTGTGCGAGTGTGTGCGAGTGTGTGTATGAGTGTGTGTGTTCGATTGTGTATAAGTGTGTGCGAGTGTGTGTGTGAGTGTGTGTGAGTGTGTGTGCAAGTGTGAGTGTGCGAGTGTGTTTGATTGTGTGCGAGTGTGTGTGTGAGTGTGAGTGAGCGCGTACGATTGTGTGCGAGTGTGTGCGAGTGTGTGCAAGTGTGTGCGATTGTGTGTGTGAGTGTGTAGGACTGTATGTGCGAGTGTATGCGAGTGTGTATGAGTGTGATTGTGAGTGTGTGCAAGTGTGTGCGAGTGAGTGTGTGTGAGTGTGTGTGCGAGTGTGTGTGCGAGTGTGTGCGAGTGTGTGCGATTGTGTGGGTGCGAGTGTGTGCAAGTGTGTGCGAGTGTGTGTGAGTGTGTGTGTGAGTGTGCGTGAATGTGTGCGAGTCTGTGTGTGCGAGTGTGTGTGTGTGTGCGATTGTGTATGAGTGTGTGCGAGTATGTGTGTGAGTGTGTGCGAGTGTGTGCGTGCGAGTGCCTGCAAGTGAGTGCGAGTGTGTGCAAATGTGTGCGAGAGTGTGCGAATGTGGGCGTGCGAGTGTGCGCGAGTGTGTGCGTGTGAGTTAGTGTGTGTGTGAGTATGTGCTAGTGTGCATGAGTGTGTGCGAGTGTGCGCGAGTGTGCGTGTGAGTGAGTGAGTGTGTGTGCGAGTGTGTGCGAGTGTGTGTGCGAGTGTGTGTGAGTGTGTACGAGTGTGTGTAGGAGTGTGTGCGAGTGTGTGCGATTGTGTGTGTGAGTGTGTAGGACTGTATGTGCAAGTGTGTGCGAGTGTGTTCGAGTGTGTGAGTGTGTGCGAGTGTGTGTGAGTGTGTGCAAGTGTGTGTGTGCGAGTGTGTGTGTGCGAGTGTGTGTGTGAGTGTGTGCAAATGTGTTCGAGTGTGTGTGCGAGTGTGTATGAGTGTGTGTGTGTGCAAGTGTGTGCGCGTGTGTGCGAGTGTGTGTGAGTGTGTGCATGAGTGAGTGTGTGCGAGTGTGTGTGTGTGAGTGTGTGCGAGTGTGTGTGTGCGAGTGTGTGCGTGCGAGTGTGTGTGAGTGTGTGCGAGTGTGTGTGTGAGTGTGTGCGAGTGTGTGTGTGCGAGTGTGTGCGTGCGAGTGTGTGTGAGTGTGTGCGAGTGTGTGTGTGTGAATGTGTGCGAGTGTGCGTGAGTGTGTGTGTGTGAGTGAGTGAGTGTGTGTGTGCGAGTGTGTGCGAGTGAGTGTGAGTCAGTGTGTGCGAAAGTGTGCGAGTGTGTGCGAGTGTGTGCAAATGTGCCCGAGTGTGCGCAAGTGTGCACGAGTGAGTGTGTGTGAGTGTGTGCGTGTGTGTGAGTTTGTGTGCGAGTGAGTGTGTGCGAATGTGTGCAAGTGTGTGCGAGTGTCTGCGAGTGTGTGCAGGTGTGTGCGAGTGAGTGTGTGCGAGTGTGTGTGCGAGAGTGTGCATGCGAGTGTGTGCGGGTGTGTGCGTGTGAGTGAGTGCGAGTGTGTGCAAATGTGTGTGAGCGTGTGCGAGTGTGTGCGAGTGTGTGTGAGTGTGTGCCAGTATGCGCATGTGAGTGAGTGTGTGTGTGAGTCTGTGCGAGTGTGTGCTTGCGAGTGTTTGCTAGTGTGCGCGAGTGTGTGAGTGTGTGCGAGTGTGCGCGAGTGTGTGCGTGTGAGTAAGTGAGTGTGTGTGTGAGTGTGTGCGAGTGCTTGCTAGTGTGTGTGTGAGTGTGTTCGACTGTGTGTGCGAGTGTGTGCGACTGTGTGTGCGAGTTTGTGCACGTGTGTGTGAGTGTGTATGAGTGTGTGTTCGAGTGTGTGTGTTCGAATGTGTGTGCAAGTGTGTGCGAGTTTGTGTGCGAGTGCGTACAAGTGTGTGCGAGTGTGCATGAGTGTGTGCGAGTGTGTGCGTGCGAGTGTGTGCGAGTGTGCTCGAGTGTGTGAGTGCGAGTGTGTGCGAGTGTGTATGAGTGAGTGTGTGTGCGTGTGTGCAAGTTTGTGTGCGTGTGAGTGCGTGCGAGTGTGTGTGAGTGTGTGTGCGAGTGCGTGCGTGCGAGTGTGTGTGATTGTGTGTGATTGTGTGTGTGAGTGTGTAGGACTGTTTGTGCGAGTGTGTATGAGTGTGTGTGTGTGAGTGTGTGCAAGTGTGTGCGAGTCTGTGCGAGTGTGGGCAAGTGTGTGTGAGTGAGTGTGTGCGAGTGTGTGTGCGTGCGAGTGTGTGCGGGTGTGTGCGTGTGAGTGAGTGTGAGTGTGTGCAAATGTGTGTGAGCGTGTGCGAGTGTGTGTGAGTGTGTGCGAGTGTGCGCGTGTGAGTGAGTGTGTGTGTGAGTCTGTGCGAGTGTGTGCTTGCGAGTGTTTGCTAGTGTGCGTGAGTGTGTGAGTGTGCGCGAGTGTGCGTGTGAGTAAGTGATTGTGTGTATGAGTGTGTGTGAATGCTTGCGAGTGTGTGTGTGAGTGTGTGCGACTGTGTGTGCGACTGTGTGCGTGTGTGTGCGAGTGTGTATGAGTGTATGTGCGAGTGTGTGTGCGAGTGTGTGCGAGTGTGTTTTCGAGTGTATGTGTTCGAGTGTGTGCAAGTGTGTGCGAGTGTGTGTGCGAGTGGGTACAAGTGTGTGCGAGTGTGCATGAGTGTGTGCGTGTGAGTGTGTGCGAGTGTGTGCGTGCGATTGTGTGCGAGTGTGCTTGAGTGAGCGTGTGCGAGTGTGTGCGAGTGTGTATGAGTGAGTGTGTGCGTGTGTGCGAGTTTGTGTGCGAGTGAGTGTGTGCGAATGTGTGTGAGTGTGTGCGAGTGTGTGTGAGTGTGTGTGCGAGTGCGTGCGTGCGATTGTGTGCGTGTGAGTGTGTGCAAGTGTGAGTGAGTGTGTGCGAGTGTGTGTGCGAGTGTGTGTGCGAGATTGTGCGAGTGTGTGCGAGTGTGTGCAAATGTGCCCGAGTGTTCGCGAGTGTGCACGAGTGAGTGTGTGTGAGTGTGTGCGTGTGTGTGAGTTTGTGTGCGAGTGAGTGTGTGCGAATGTGTGCAAATGTGTGCGAGTGTGTCTGTGCGAGTGTGTGTGCGAGTGTGTGCGTGCGAGTGTGTGCGTGCGAATGTGTGCGTGCGATTGTGTGCTAGTGTGTGTGAGTGTGTGCGAGTGTGTGTGCGAGCGTGTGTGCGAGAGTGTGCGAATGTGTGCATATGTGCCCGAGTGTGCACGAGTGAGTGTGTGCGAGTGTGTGCGAGTGTGTGTGAGTGTGTGCATGTGAGTGTGTGCGAGCGTGTGCGAGTGTGTGTGAGTGTGTGTGCGAGTGTGTGTGCGAGAGTGTGCGAGTGTGTGCGAGTGTGTGCAAATGTGCCCGAGTGTGCGCGAGTGTGCACGAGTGAGTGGATTCGAGTGTGTGCGAGTGTGTTTGAGTGTGTGCATGTGAGTGTGTGCAACTGTGTGTGAGTGTGTGTGTGCAAGTATGTGTGAGTGTGTGCGAGTGTGTGTGAGTGTGTGTATGAGTGTGTGTGCGATTGTGCATAAGTGTGTGCGAGTGTGTGTGCATGTGTGTGTGTGCGAGTGTGTGCGAGTGTGTATGAGTGTGTGTGCGAGTGTGTGCAACTGTGTGTGAGTGTGTGTGTGCAAGTATGTGTGAGTGTGTGCGAGTGTGTGTGAGTGTGTGTATGAGTGTGTGTGCGATTGTGCATAAGTGTGTGCGAGTGTGTGTGAGTGTGTGTGAGTGTGTGTGTGCGAGTGTGTTTGATTGTGTGTGAGTGAGTGTGTACAAGTGTGTGCGAGTGTGTGCCAGTGTGTGCGAGTGTGTGTGCGAGTGTGTGTGAGTGTGTGCGAGTGTGTGCGATTGTGTGTGTGAGTGTGTAGGACTGTATGTGCGAGTTTGTATGAGTGTGTGTGTGAGTGTGTGAAAGTGTGTGCGAGTGTGTGCGAGTGTGTGCAAGTGTGTGCGAGTGAGTGTGTGTGAGTGTGTGCGAGTGTGTGAGTGCGAGTGTGTCCGAATGTGTGCGAGTGTGTGCGTGCGAGTGTGCGCGAGTGTGCACGAGTGTGTGCATGTAAGTGTGTGCGTGCGAGTGTGTGCGAGTGTGCTCGAGTGAATGGGTGAGAGTGTGTGCGAGTGTGTGCGAGTAAGTGTGTGTGAGTGTGTATGAGTGAGTGTGTGTGAGTGTGTGTGTGTGTTATTTTGTGTGCGAGTGAGTGTGTGCGAGTGTGTGCGAGTTTGTGTGTGAGTGTGTGTGCGAGTGTGTGCGTGCGAGTGTGTGTGTTCGAGTGTGTTCGCGCGAGTGTGTGCGAGTGTGTGAGTGCGAATGTGTGTGCGTGTGAGTGTGTGCGAGTGTGTATGAGTGTATGTGCGAGTGTGTGCCAGTGTGTGCGAGTGTGTGTGTGCGAGTGTGTGCAAATGTGTGTGAGTGTGTGCGAGAGTGTGCGAGTGTGTGCGAGTGTGTGCGAGTGTGTGTGTGCGAGTGTGTGTGCAATTGTGTATGAGTGTGTGCAAGTGTGTGTGAGTTTGTGCAAGTGTGTGCGTGTGTTCATGCGAGTGCGTGCGAGTGAGTGCGGGTGTGTGCGAGTGTGGGCGTGCGAGTGTGTGCTAGTGTGCGCGAGTGTGTGAGTGTGTGCGAGTGTGTGTGCGAGTGTGTGAGTATGAGTGTGTTCGAGTGTGTGCAATTGTGTGCGAATGTGTGTGCGAGTGCGTATGAGTGAGTGTGTGCGAGTGTGTGTTTGCGAGTGTGTGCGAGTGTGTGCGAGTGTGTGCATGCGAGTGTGTGCGAGTGTGCGCGAGTGTGTGTTTTAGAGTGTGTGCAATTGTGTGTGTGTGAGTGTGTGCATGAGTGTGTGCGTGCGAGTGTGCTCGAGTGAGTGGGTGCGTGTAAGTGTGTGCGTGCGAGTGTGTGCGAGTGTGCTCGAGTGAGTGTGTGCGACTGTGTGCGAGTGTGTATGAGTGAGTGTGTGTGAGTGTGTGCGTGAGTGCGAGTTTGTGTGCGAGTGAGTGTGTGCGAATGTGTGTGAGTGTGTGCGAGTGTGTGTTAGTGTGTGTGCGAGTGCGTGCGAGTGTGTGCGTTCGAGTGTGTGCAAGTGTGAGTGAGTGTGTGCGAGTGTGTGTGCGAGTGTGTGTGCGAGAGTGTGCGAGGGTGTGCGAGTGTCTGCAAATGTGCCCGAGTGTGCACGAGTGAGTGGGTGCGAGTGTGTGTGAGTGTGTGCATGTGAGTGTGTGCGAGCGTGTGCGAGCATGTGTGAGTGTGTGCGAGCGTGTGCGAGCATGTGTGAGTGTGTGTGCGAGTGTGTGTGCACGAGTGTGTGCAAGTGTGTGTGAGTGTGTGCGAGTGTGTGTGAGTGAGTCTGTGAGTGTGTGTGAGTGTGTGTGAGTGTGTGTACGAGTGTGTGTGTGTGATTGTGCTCGATTGTGTGTGAGTGTGTGTGAGTGTGAGTGAGTGTGTATGAGTGTGTGCGAGTGTGTGTGAGTGTGTGCGAGTGTGTGTGTGCATGTGTGTGCGAGTGTGTACGAGTGTGTACGAGTGTGTATGAGTGTGTGTGCGTGTGTGCTAGTGTGTGCGAGTGCGTGCGAGTGTGTGTGCGAGAGTGTGCGAGTGTGTGCGAGTGTGTGCAAATGTGCCCGAGTGTGCGCGAGTGTGAACGAGTGAGTGGGTGCGAGTGTGTGCGAGTGTGTATGGGCGAGTGTGTGTGAGTGTGTGCGTGTGTGCGAGTTTGTGTGCGAGTGAGTGTGTGCGAGTTTGTGTGCGAGTGTGTTTGTGAGTGTGTGTGCGAGTGTGTGCGAGTGTGTGCGAGTGTGTGCGAGTGTGTGTGCGAGTGTGTGCAAATGTGCCTGAGTGTGCTCGAGTGTGCACGAGTGAGTGTGTGCGAGTGTGTGTGAGTGTGTGTGCGAGTGTGTGTGTGCGAGTTTGCTCGATTGTGTGTGAGTGTGTGTGAGTGTGAGTGAGTGTGTACGAGTGTGTGTGAGTGTGTGCGAGTGTGTGTGAGTGTGTGCGAGTGTGTGTGAATGTGTGCGATTGTGTGTAGGGCTGTATGTGCGAGTATGTGCGAGTGTGTATGAGTGTGTGTGCGAGTGTGTGAAAGTGTGTGCGAGTGTGTGCGAGTGTGTGTGCGTGCGAGTGTGTGCGTGCGAGTGTGTGCGACTGTGTGTGTGAGTGTGTGCAAGTTTGTACGAGTGTGTGTGCGAGTGTGTGCCAGTGTGTGCGTACGAGTGTGTGCAAGTGAGTGCGAGTGTGTGCGAGCGAGTGTATGCGAGTGTGTGCGAGTCTGTGTGTGTGAGTGTGTGCAAGTGTTTGCGAGCGAATGAGTGCGAGTGTGTGCCAGTGTGTGCGTACGAGTGTGTGCAAGTGAGTGTGAGTGTGTGCATGTGAGTGTGTGCGAGTGTGTGCGAGTCTGTGTGTGTGAGTGTGTGCAAGTGTGTGCAAGCGAGTGAGTGCGAGTGTGTGCCAGTGTGTGTGTACGAGTGTGTGCAAGTGAGTGTGAGTGTGTGCGAGCGGGTGTATGCGAGTGTGTGCAAGTGAGTGTGAGTGTGTGCATGTGAGTGTGTGCGAGTGTGTGCGAGTCTGTGTGTGTGAGTGTGTGCAAGTGTGTGCAAGCGAGTGAGTGCGAGTGTGTGCCAGTGTGTGTGTACGAGTGTGTGCAAGTGAGTGTGAGTGTGTGCGAGCGGGTGTATGCGAGTGTGTGCGAGTCTGTGTTTGTGAATGTGTGCAAGTGTGTGCGAGCGAGTGAGTGCGAGTGTGTGCCAATGTGTGCGTACGAGTGTGTGCAAGTGAGTGCGAGTGTGTGTGTGTGAGTGTGTGCAAGTGTGTGCGAGTGTGTGCGAGTCTGTGTGTGTGAGTGTGTGCAAGTGTGTGCGAGCGAGTGAGTGCGAGTGTGTGCCAGAGTGTGCGTACGAGTGTGTGCAAGTGAGTGTGAGTGTGTGCGAATGTGTGTGAGTGTGTGTGTGAGTGTGTGCGAGTGTGTGTGAGTGTGTGGGTGCGAGTGTGTGCGTGCGTGTTTGTGCGAGTGTGTGTGCGAGTGTGTACGAGTGTGTGTGCGTGTGTGTGCAAGTGTGTGCGAGTGCGTGCGTGTGTGTGTGCGAGTGTGTGCGAGTGTGTGCGAGTATGTGTGTGCAATTGTGTATGAGTGAGTGTGTGCGAGTGTGTGTGAAAGTGTGTGCGAGTGTGTGTGAGTGTGCACGGGTGTGTGTGTGCGAGTTCGTGCGAGTGAGCGTGAGTGTGTGCAAATGTGTGCGAGCGTGTGTGAGTGTGTGTGAGTGTGTGCGAGTGTGTGTGAGTGTGCACGAGTGTGTGTGTGTGAGTGAGTGTGTGTGAGTCTGTGCGAGTGTGTGCTTGCGAGTGTGTGCTAGTGTGCACGAGTGTGTGAGTGTGTGCGAGTGTGCGCGAGTGTGTGCGTGTGAGTAAGTGAGTGTGTGTGTGAGTGTGTGTGAGTGTGTGTGTGAGTGTATACGACTGTGTGTGCGAGTGTGTGCGCGTGTGTGCGAGTGTATATGAGTGTATGTGCGAGTGTGTGCGAGTGTGTGCGAGTGTGTGTGCGAGTGTGTGTGCGAGTGTGTGTGCGAGTGCGTATGAGTGTGCACGAGTGTGTGTGCGTGTGTGTGCGAGTGTGTGTGATTGTGTGCGAGTGTGAGTGAGCTTGTAACACTGTATGTGCGAGTGTTTGCGATTGTGTGCGAGTGTGTTCGAGTGTGTGAGTGTGTGTGAGTGTGTGCGAGTGTGTGTGCGAGTGTGTGCGAGTGTGTGTGCGAGAGTGTGCAAGTGTGTGCGAGTGTGCACGAGTGAGTGGGTGTGAGTGTGTGCGAGTGTGTGTGCGAGTGTGTGCGTGTGAGTGTGTGCGAGTGTGTGTCCGTGCGAGTGTGTGCATGCGAGTGTGTGCGACTGTGTGTGTGTGAGTGTGTGCAAGTGTGTACGAGTGTGTGTGCGAGTGTGTGCCAGTGTGTGCGTACGAGTGTGTGCAAGTGAGTGCGAGTGTGTGCGAGCGGGTGTATGCGAGTGTGTGCGAGTCTGTGTGTGTGAATGTGTGCAAGTGTGTGCGAGCGCGTGAGTGCGAGTGTGTGCCAGTGTGTGCGTGTGAGTAAGTGAGTGTGTGTGTGAGTGTGTGCGAGTGTGTGTGTGTGAGTGTGTACGACTGTGTGTGCGAGTGTGTGCGCGTGTGTGCGAGTGTCTATGAGTGTATGTGCAAGTGTGTGTGCGAGTGTGTGCGAGTGTGTGTGCAAGTGTGTGTGCGAGTGTGTTTGAGTGTGTGCAAGTGTGTGCGAGTGTGTGTGCGAGAGCGTACGAGTGTGTGCGAGTGTGTGTGCGAGTGTGTGTGATTGTGTGCGAGTGTGAGTGAGCTTGTAGGACTGTATTTGCGAGTGTTTGCGAGTGTGTGCGAGTGTGTTCGAGTGTGTGAGTGTGTGTGAGTGTGTGCGAGTGTGTGTGCGAGTGTGTGCGAGTGTGTGTGCGAGAGTGTGCGAGTGTGTGCAAATGTGCCCGAGTGTGCGCGAGTGTGCACGAGTGAGTGGGCGCGAGTGTGCACGAGTGAGTGGGTGTGAGTGTGTGCGCGAGTGTGTGTGTGTGAGTGTGTGCGAGTGTGTGTGCGAGTGTGTGTGCGTGTGAATGTGTGCGAGTGTGTGCAAGTGTGTGTGAGTGTGTGCGAGTGTGTGTGTGTGAGTGTGTGCGAGTGTGTGCGAGTATGTGTACGAGTGTGTGTGTGCGATTGTGTATAAGTGTGTGCGAGTGTGTGTGTGAGTGTGTGTGCGAGTGTGTGTGTGCGAGTTTGCTCGATTGTGTGTGAGTGTCAGTGAGTGTGTACGAGTGTGTGTGAGTGTGTGCGAGTGTGTGTGTGAGTGTGTGCGAGTGTGTGTGAATGTGTGCGAGTGTGTGCGAGTGTGTGTGTGCGATTGTGTATGAGTGAGTGTGTGCGAGTGTGTGTGAAAGTGTGTGCGAGTGTGTGCGAGTGTGTGCGAGTGTGTGCAAGAGTGAGTGTGTGCGAGTGTGTGTCAAAGTGTGTGCGAGTGTGTGTGTGCGATTGTGTATGAGTGAGTGTGTGCGAGTGTGTGTGAAAGTGTGTGCGAGTGTGTGTGAGTGTGCACGGGTGTGAACGTGCGAGTGCGTGCGAGTGAGTGCGAGTGTGTGCAAATGTGTGCGAGCATGTGTGAGTGTGTGCGAGTGTGTGTGAGTGTGCACGAGTGTGTGTGTGAGTGAGTGTGTGTGAGTCTGTGCGAGTGTGTGCTTGCGAGTGTGTGCTAGTGTGCACGAGTGTGTGAGTGTGTGCGAGGGTGCGCGAGTGTGTGCGTGTGAGTAAGTGAGTGTGTGTGTGAGTGTGTGCGAGTGTGTGTTAGTGTGTACGACTGTGTGTGCGAGTGTGTGCATATGTGTGCGAGTGTATATGAGTGTATGTGCGAGTGTGTGTGCGAGTGTGTACGAGTGTGTGTGCGAGTGTGTGTGCGAGTGTGTTTGAGTGTGTGCAAGTGTGTGCGAGTGCGTATGAGTTTGCGCGAGTGTGTGTGCGTGTGTGTGCGAGTGTGTGTGATTGTGTGCGAGTGTGAGTGAGCTTGTAGGACTGTATGTGCGAGTGTTTGCGATTGTGTGCGAGTGTGTTCGAGTGTGTGAGTGTGTGCGAGTGTGTGTGCGAGTGTGTGCGAGTGTGTGTGCGAGAGTGTGCGAGTGTGTGCGAGTGTGCACGAGTGAGTGGGTGTGAGTGTGTGCGAGTGTGTGTGCGAGTGTGTGCGAGTGTGTGTGCATGCGCGTGTGTGCGTGCGAGTGTGTGCGACTGTGTGTGTGAGTGTGTGCAAGTGTGTACGAGTGTGTGTGCGAGTGTGTGCCAGTGTGTGCGTACGAGTGTGTGCAAGTGAGTGCGAGTGTGTGCGAGCGGGTGTATGCGAGTGTGTGCTAGTCTGTGTGTGTGAATGTGTGCAAGTGTGTGCGAGCGAGTGAGTGCGAGTGTGTGCCAGTGTGTGCGTGTGAGTAAGTGAGTGTGTGTGTGAGTGTGTGCGAGTGTGTGTGTGTGAGTGTGTACGACTGTGTGTGCGAGTGTGTGCGCGTGTGTGCGAGTGTATATGAGTGTATGTGCGAGTGGGTGTGCGAGTGTGTGCGAGTGTGTGTGCGAGTGTGTTTGAGTGTGTGCAAGTGTGTGCGAGTGTGTGTGCGAGAGCGTACGTGTGTGTGCGAGTGTGTGTGCGAGTGTGTGTGATTGTGTGCGAGTTTGAGTGAGCTTGTAGGACTGTATGTGCGAGTGTTTGCGAGTGTGTGCGAGTGTGTTCGAGTGTGTGAGTGTGTGTGAGTGTGTGCGAGTGTGTGTGCGAGTGTGTGTGCGAGTGTGTGCGAGTGTGTGTGCGAGAGTGTGCGAGTGTGTACAAATGTGCCCGAGTGTGCGAGTGTGTACAAATGTGCACGAGTGAGTGGGCGCGAGTGTGCACGTGTGAGTGGGTGTGAGTGTGTGCGCGAGTGTGTGCGTGTGAGTGTGTGCGAGTGTGTGTGCGAGTGTGTGTGCGTGTGAATGTGTGCGAGTGTGTGCAAGTGTGTGTGAGTGTGAGCGAGTGTGTGTGTGCGGGTGTGTGTGAGTATGTGCGAGTGTGTGCGAGTGTGTGCGAGTGTGTGTACGAGTGTGTGTGTGCGATTGTGTATAAGTGTGTGCGAGTGTGTGTGTGAGTGTGTGTGCGAGTGTGTGTGTGCCAGTTTGCTCGATTGTGTGTGAGTGTGAGTGAGTGTGTACGAGTGTGTGTGAGTGTGTGCGAGTGTGTGTGTGAGTTTGTGCGAGTGTGTGTGAATGTGTGCGATTGTGTGTAGTGCTGTATGTGCGAGTGTGTGCGAGTGTGTATGAGTGTGTGTGCGAGTGTGTGCAAGTGTGTGCGAGCGCGTGCGAGTGTGTGCGTGCGAGTGTGTGCGACTGTGTGTGTGTGAGTGTGTGCAAGTCTGTACGAGTGTGTGTGCGAGTGTGTGCCAGTGTGTGCGTACGAGTGTGTGCAAGTGAGTGCGAGTGTGTGCGAGCGAGTGTATGCGAGTGTGTGCGAGTCTGTGTGTGTGAGTGTGTGCAAGTGTGTGCGAGCGAGTGCGAGTGTGTGCCAGTGTGTGCGTACGAGTGTGTGCAAGTGAGTGCGAGTGTGTGCAAATGTGTGCGAAAGTGTGCGAGTGTGGGCGTGCGAGTGTGTGCGAGTGTGCGCAAGTGTGTGTGAGTGTGTGCGAGTGTGCGCGAGTGTGTGCGTGTGAGTCAGTGTGTGTGTGAGTGTGAGTGTGTGCTTGCGAGTGTGTGCTAGTGTGCATGAGTGTGTGAGTGTGTGCGAGTGTGCGCGAGTGTGTGCGTGTTAGTGAGTGAGTGTGTGTGAGTGTGTGCGAGTGTGTGTGTGAATGTGTGCGATTGTGTGTAGGGCTGTATGTGCGAGTGTGTGCGAGTGTGTATGAGTGTGTGTGCGAGTGTGTGCAAGTGTGTGTGTGAGTGTGTGTGCGAGTGTGTGCGAGTGTGTGTGAGTGTGTGTGAGTGTGTGCGAGTGTGTGTGCGAGTGTGTTTGAATGTGTGTGCAAATGTGCCCGAGTGTGCACGAGTTAGTGGGTGCGAGTGTGTGCGAGTGTGTATGAGCGAGTGTGTGTGAGTGTGTGCGTGTGTGCGAGTTTGTGTGCGAGTGAGTGTGTGCAAGTGTGTGTGCGAGTGTGTGCGAGTGTGTGCGATTGTGTGTGAGTGTGTAGGACTGTATGTGCGAGTGTGTATGAGTGTGTGTGTGCAAGTGTGTGCGAGTGAGTGTGTGTGAGTGTGTGTGTGAGTGTGTGTGCGAGTGTGTGCAAGTGTGTTTGTGCGAGTGTGTATGAGTGTGTGTGAGCGAGTGTGTGCAAGTGTGTGTGATTGTGTGTGAGTGTGTGTATGAGTTAGTGTGTGCGAGTGTGTGCGAATGTGTGTGCGAGTGTGTGCGTGAGTGTGTTTGTGCGAGTGTGTGCGAGTGTGCGTGTGAGTGTGTGTGTGCGAGTGTGTGCGCGTGAGTGTGTGCGAGTGTGTGAGTGTGTGTGCGAATGTGTGTGTGTGTGAGTGTGTGCGAGTGTGTATGAGTGTATGTGCGAGTGTGTGCCAGTGTGTGCGAGTGTGTGCAAGTGTGTGCGAGTGAGTGTGTGCGAGTGTGTGCGAGAGTGTGCGAGTGTGTGTGTGCGAGTGTGTGTGCAATTGTGTATGAGTGTGTGCGAGTGTGTGTGAGTTTGTGCAAGTGTGTGCGTGTGTGCATGCGAGTGCCTGCGAGTGAGTGCGAGTGTGTGCGAGTGTGGATATGCGAGTGTGTGTGCGATTGTGTATGAGTGTGTGCGAGTGTGTGTGAGTTTGTGCGACTGTTTGCGTGTGTGTGTGCGAGTGTGTGCTAGTGTGCACGAGTGTTTGAGTGTGTGCGAGTGTGCCTGAGTAAGTGTGTGTGTGAGTGTGTGCGAGTGTTTCCGAGTGTGTGTGTGAGTGAGTAGGACTGTGTGTGCGAGTGTGTGCGAGTGTGTGTGCGAGCGTGTGTGTGCGAGTGTGTTCGAGTGTTTGCAATTGTGTGCGAGAGTGTGTGTGTGAGTGCGAGTCCGTATGAGTGAGTGTGTGAATGTGTGCGAGTGTGTGCCAGTGTGTGTGTGCGAGTGTGTGTACGAGTGTGTGCGAGTGTGTGCGTGCGAGTGTGTGCGAGTGTGTATGATTGTATGTGCGAGTGTGTGTGTGAGTGTGTGCAAGTGTGTGAGTGAGTGTGTATGCGAGTGTGCTTGCGAGTGTGTGCGAGTGTGTGCGAGTGTGTGTGAGTGTGTGCAAGTGTATGTGCGAGTGTGTGCGAGTGAGTGGGTGCGAGTGTGTATGATTGTATGTGCGAGTGTGTGTGTGAGTGTGTGCAAGTGTGTGAGTGAGTGTGTATGCGAGTGTGCTTGCGAGTGTGTGCGAGTGTGTGCGAGTGTGTGCAAATGTGCCCGAGTGTGCACGAGTGTGCACGAGTGAGTGGGTGCGAGTGTGTGCTTGTGAGTGTGTGCGAGCTTGTGCGAATGTGTGAGTGTTTGTGCAAGTGTGTGTGAATGTGTGTGTGTGAGTGTGTGCGAGTGTTTATGAGTGTGCGTGCGAGTGTTTGCAAGTGTGTGTGAGTGTGTGCGAGTGTGTGTGTGCGAGTGTGTGCGAGTGTGTGCGAATGTGTGCGAGTTTGTGCGTGTGAGTGTGCGCGAGTGTGTGCGTGCGAGTGTGTGCGAGTGTGCTCGAGTGACTAGGTGTGAGTGTGTGCGAGTGTGTGTGAGTGTGTGCGAGTGAGTGTGTGCGAATGTGTATGAGTGAGTGTGTGTGAGTGTGTGCAAGTTTGTGTGCGAGTGTGTGCGAGTGAGTGTGTGCGAATGTGTGCGTGTGTGTGTGTGCGAGTGTGTGCGAGTGTATGCGTGCGAGTGTGTGCGTGTGAGTGTGTGCGAGTGTGTGTGTGTGCGTGTGTGCGAGTGTGTTTGAGTGTATGTGCAAGTGTGTGCAAGTGAGTGTGAGTGAGTGCGAGTTTGTGCGAATGTGTGCGAGTGTGTGTGTTCGAGTGTGTGCGTGTGAGTGCGTGTGAGTGAGTGTGAGTGAGTGCGAGTGTGTGCGAGAGTAAGTGTGGGCGTGCGAGTGTATGCGAGTGTGTGTGAGTGTGTGCGATTATGCGAGTGTGTGTGAGTGTATGTGCGAGTGTGTGCGAGTGTGTGTGAGTGAGTGTGAGTGAGTGCGAGTGTGTACGAATGTGTGTGAGTGTGTGTGTGCGAGTGTGTGTGCGATTGTGTATGGTGTGTGCGAGTGTGTGTGTGAGTGTGTGCGAGTGTGTGCGTGTGAGTGCGTGCGAGTGAGTGCGAGTGTGTGCAAATGTATGCGAGAGTGTGCAAGTGTGGGCGTGCGAGTGTATGCGAGTTTGTGTGAGGGTGTGCGAGTATGCGAGTGTGTGTGAGTGTATGTGCGAGTGTGTCCAAGTGTGTGCAAGTGAGTGTGAGTGAGTGCGAGTGTGTGGGAATGTGTGCGAGTGTGTGTGTGCGAGTGTGTGTGTGATTGTGTATGGTGTGTGCCAGTGTGTGTGTGAGTGTGTGCGAGTGTGTGCGTGTGAGTGCGTGCGAGTGAGTGCGAGTGTGTGCAAATGTGTGTGAGAGTGTGCAAGTGTGGGCGTGCAAGTGTATGCGAGTGTGTGTGAGTGTGTGCGAGTATGCGCGAGGGTCTGCGTGTGAGTGTGTGTGTGAGTGTGTGCGAGTGTTTGCGAGTGTGTGTGTGTAGGACTGTGTGTGCGAGTGTGTGTGCGAATGTGTATGAGTGTATGTGCGAGTGTGTGTGCGAGTGTGTGTGCGAGTGTGTGTAGGAGTGTGTGCGAGTGTGTGCGATTGTGTGTGTGAGTGTGTAGGACTGTATGTGCGAGTGTGTGCGAGTCTGTTTGAGTGTGTTTGTGCGAGTGTGTGTGAGTGTGTGTGAGTGTGTGCAAGTGTGTGTGCGAGTGTGTGTGTGCGAGTGTGTTTGAATGTGTGCGAGTGTGTGTGAGTGAGTGTGTGCGAGTGTGTGCGAGTGTGTGTACGAGTGTGTGTGTGCGATTGTGTATAAGTGTGTGCGAGTGTGTGTGTGTGTGTGCGTGCGAGTGTGTGTGACTGTGTGCGAGTGTGTGCGAGTGTGTGAGTGTGTGCAAGTGTGTGCGAGTGTGTGTGTGCGAGTGTGTGCCAGTGTGTGCGTACGAGTGCGTGCAAGTGAGTGCGTGTGTGTGCGAATGTGTGCGAGTGTGTGCGTGCGAGTGTGCGTGAGTGTGCACGAGTGTGTGCATGTGAGTGTGTGCGAGTGTGTGCGTGCGATTGTGCTCGAGTGAATGGGTGCGAGTGTGTGCGAGTTTGTGTGAGTGTGTGCGAGTGAGTGTGTGCGAATGTGTGCGAGTGAGTGTGTGTGAATGTGTGTGAGTGAGTGTGTGCGAGTGTTTGCGAGTGTGTGTGCGAGTGTGTGTGCGAGTGTGTGTGCGAGTGTGTGTGCGAGTGTGTATGCGTGTGTGTGCGTGCGAGTGTGTGCGTGCAAGTGTGTGCGTGCGAGTGTGTGTGCGAATGTGTGTGCGAGTGTGTGCAAGTGTGTGCGAGTCTGTGTGTGTGAGTGTGTGCAAGTTGTGTGCAAGCGAGTGAGTGCGAGTGTGTGCGTACGAGTGTGTGCAAGTGAGTGCGAGTGTGTGCGAATGTGTGCGAGTTTGTGCGTGTGAGTGTGCGCAAGTGTGTGCGTGCGAGTGTGTGCAAGTGTGCTCGAGTGACTGGGTGTGAGTGTGTGCGAGTGTGTGTGAGTGTGTGCGAGTGATTGTGTGCGAGTGTGTATGAGTGAGTGTGTGTGAGTGTGTGCGTGTGTGCGAGTTTGTGTGCGAGTGTGTGCGAGTGAGTGTGCGTGAATGTGTGCAAATGTGTGCGAGTGTGTGCGAGTGTATGCGTGCGAGTGTGTGCGTGCGAGTGTGTGCGAGTGAGTGTGTGTGCATTTGTGCGAGTGTGCGAGTGTGTGTGAGTGTATGTGCGAGTGTGTGCAAGTGAATGTGAGTGAGTGCGAGTGTGTGCGAATGTGTGCGAGTGTGTGTGCGAGTGTGTGTGCGATTGTGTATGGTGTGTGCGAATTTTTGTGTGAGTGTGTGCGAGTGTGTGCATGTGAGTGCGTGCGAGTGAGTGCGAGTGTGTGCGAGAGTGTGCTAGTGTGGGCGTGCGAGTGTATGCGAGTGTGTGTGAGTGTGTGCGAGTATGCGAGTGTGTGTGAGTGTATGTGCGAGTGTGTGCGAGTGAGTGTGAGTGAGTGCGAGTGTGTACGAATGTGTGCGAGTGTGTGTGTGCGAGTGTGTGTGCGATTGTGTATGGTGTGTGCGAGTGTGTGTGTGAGTGTGTGCGAGTGTGTGCGTGTGAGTGCGTGCAAGTGAGTGCGAGTGTGGGCAAATGTGTGTGAGAGTATGCAAGTGTGGACGTGCGAGTGTATGCGAGTGTGTGTGAGTGTGTGCGAGTATGCGTGAGGGTCTGAGTGTGAGTGAGTGTGTGTGTGTGAGTGTGAGTGTGTGCTTGTGAGTGTGTGTTAGTGTGCGTGAGTGTGTGAGTGTGTGCGAGTGTGCGTGAGTGTGTGCGTGTGAGTGAGTGTGTGTGTGAGTGTGTGCGAGTGTTTGCGAGTGTGTGTGTTTACGACTGTATGTGCGAGTGTGTGTGCGAATGTGTATGAGTGTATGTGCGAGTTTGTGGGCGAGTGTGTGTGCGAGTGCGTGCGAGTGTGTGTGAGTGTGTGCGAGTGTGTGTAGTAGTGTGTGCGAGTGTGTGTGATTGTGTGTGTGAGTGTGTAGAACTGTATGTGCGAGTGTGTGCGAGTCTGTTCGAGTGTGTGTGTGTGCGAGTGTGTGTTTGCGAGTGTGTGTGTGCGAGTGTGTGTGTGATTGTGTATGAGTGCGAGTGTGTGTGTGAGTGTGTGCAAGTGTGTTCGAGTGTGTGTGAAAGTGGTTATGAGTGTGTGTGTGCGAGTGTGTGCAAGAGTGAGTGTGTGCGAGTGTGTGTCAAAGTGTGTGCGAGTGTGTGCGAGTGTGTGCGAGTGTGTGTGTGCGATTGTGTATGAGTGAGTGTGTGCGAGTGTGTGTGAAAGTGTGTGCGAGTGTGTGTGAGTGTGCACGGGTGTGAGCGTGCGAGTGCGTGCGAGTGAGTGCGAGTGTGTGCAAATGTGTGCGAGCGTGTGCGAGTGTGTGTGAGTGTGCACGAGTGTGTGTGTGAGTGAGTGTGTGTGAGTCTGTGCGAGTGTGTGCTTGCGAGTGTGTGCTAGTGTGCACGAGTGTGCGAGTGTGTGCGAGGGTGCGCGAGTGTGTGCGTGTGAGTAAGTGAGTGTGTGTGTGAGTGTGTGCGAGTGTGTGTTAGTGTGTACGACTGTGTGTGCGAGTGTGTGCATGTGTGTGCGAGTGTATATGAGTGTATGTGCGAGTGTGTGTGCGAGTGTGTACGAGTGTGTGTGCGAGTGTGTGTGCGAGTGTGTGTGCGAGTGTGTTTGAGTGTGTGCAAGTGTGTGCGAGTGTGTGTGCGAGTGCGTATGAGTGTGCACGAGTGTGTGTGCGTGTGTGTGCGAGTGTGTGTGATTGTGTGCGAGTGTGAGTGAGCTTGTAACACTGTATGTGCGAGTGTTTGCGATTGTGTGCGAGTGTGTTCGAGTGTGTGAGTGTGTGTGAGTGTGTGCGAGTGTGTGTGCGAGTGTGTGCGAGTGTGTGTGCGAGAGTGTGCGAGTGTGTGCGAGTGTGCACGAGTGAGTGGGTGTGAGTGTGTGCGAGTGTGTGTGCGAGTGTGTGCGTGTGAGTGTGTGCGAGTGTGTGTCCGTGCGAGTGTGTGCATGCGAGTGTGTGCGACTGTGTGTGTGTGAGTGTGTGCAAGTGTGTACGAGTGTGTGTGCGAGTGTGTGCCAGTGTGTGCGTACGAGTGTGTGCAAGTGAGTGCGAGTGTATGCGAGCGGGTGTATGCGAGTGTGTGCGAGTCTGTGTGTGTGAATGTGTGCAAGTGTGTGCGAGCGAGTGAGTGCGAGTGTGTGCCAGTGTGTGCGTGTGAGTAAGTGAGTGTCTGTGTGAGTGTGTGCGAGTGTGTGTGTGTGAGTGTGTACGACTGTGTGTGCGAGTGTGTGCGCTTGTGTAGAATCATAGAATAGAATCATAGAATGGTAGAGTTGGAAGGGACCTCCTGGGTCATCTGGTCCAACCCCCTGCTCAAAGCAGGATTCACTAGATCATCTCAGACAGATGTCTGTCCAGCCTCTGTTTGAAGACGTCCATTGAAGGGGAACTCACCACCTCTCGTGGCAGCCTGTTCCACTCATTAATCACCCTAACTGTCAAAAAGTTTTTTCTAATATCTAATCTGTGTCTCCTCCCATTTAGTTTCATCCCATTGCTTCTAGTCTTTCCTTGTGCAAATGAGAATAAAGATGATCCTTCTACAATGTGACAGCCCTTGACATATTTGTAGACAGCTATTAAGTCTCCTCTCAGTCTTCTTTTTTGCAAGCTAAACATTCCCAAATCCTGCAACCGTTCCTCATAGGACATGGTTTGCAGACCAGTCACTATTCTGGTCGATCTTCTCTGAACTTGCTCCAGTTTGTCTATGTCTTTTTTAAAATGTGGTGCCCAAAACTGTACACAGTATTCCAGATGAGGTCTGACCAAAGAGGAGTAAAGACCGATAATGACTTCACGTGATCTAGACTGTATGCTTCTGTTAATACATCCCAGAATTGTATTTGCCTTTTTTGCTGCTGCATCACACTGTTGACTCATGTTCAGTCTATGATCTATTAGTATACCTAAGTCTTTTTCACATGTACTGTTGCTTAGCTCTATTCCTCCCATTCTGTATATGCTTTTTTCATTTTTATTGCCCAGATGTAGTACTTTGCATTTTTCCCTGTTAAAAATCATTCTGTTGGTTGCTGCCCACTGCTCCAGTTTATTTAGGTCTTTTTGAATCCTCTCTTTCTCTTCTCTAGTATTAGCTATCCCTCCTAGCTTTGTGTCATCAGCAAATTTAATCAGTTTACCCTCAATTCCTTCATCTAAATCATTGATAAAGATGTTGAACAATACAGGTCCCAGGACGGAGCCCTGTGGTACCCCACTTGAGACATTCATCCAGCTGGATGTGAAGCCATTTACAACCACCCTTTGAGTCCGATCACTAAGCCAGTTATGAATCCACCTAACAGTTGCCTGGTCCATTGCATACTTGGTCATTTTTTCAATAAGGATGGTGTGAGATACTTTGTCAAATGCTTTGCTGAAGTCAAGATATACTATATCTACAGCATTTCCCTGATCCACCCAGTCAGTGATTCTGTCATAGAAGGATATTAAGTTAGTCTGACATGACTTGTTAGTTACAAACCCATGCTGACTCTGGTTAATCACTTCATTCTTATCCATGTACTTACATATATGTTGTTTAATAATTTGTTCAAAGATCTTTCCTGGTATAGAAGTCAGACTCACCGGCCTATAGTTCCCTGGGTCCACCTTCTTCCCCTTTTTGAAGATAGGAACAACATTTGCTCTTCTCCAGTCTTCTGGGACTTCTCCTGTTCTCCAAGAATTTTCAAAGATTATGGAGAGTGGTTCTAAAATTTCTTCTACGATCTCCTTCAGTACTCTGGGGTGTAATTCATCTGGACCTGGAGACTTGAACTCATTTATGTTAGCTAAATATTCCCTCACAATCTTTCTGTTTATAGATAACTTGGATTCCTCTATTCCTTTAAAAGGACAGTGAAGATCAGTTGATGTTACATTTTCTTTCTGAGAGAAAACAGATGCAAAATAGGAATTAAAAAGTTCGGCCTTCTCAACATCCTCTCTTACCATTTCTCCATTTTCATCCTGTAAAAATCCTATAGCATCTTTGACTTTTCTTTTACTTTTGACATACCCCCAAAATCCTTTTTTATTGCTTTTGACATCTCTTGCAAGCCTTAATTCATTGTCAGCTTTAGCTAACCTGATACGTGCCCTACAGGATCTGCAGACTCCATTATAATCTTCTTTAGATATGCCTCCCTCTTTCCATTTAATAAACATTTCTTTCTTTCTTTTTAGCATGTGTTTAAGTTCTGTGTTCATCCATCCTGGTTTCCTTAAATGCTTCCCATTCTTCCTACTTTTCGGGATTGTTAACGATTGTGCTTTGAGAATCTCATTTTTAAAAATTTCCCAACCTTCCTGGACATTTTTGTCCTTAAGGACATCCAGCCATTGGATCCCTCCTATTCTCTTTCTGAGTCTCTTAAAATCTGCCTTTCTAAAATCTAACCTTGAAGTCTGAGTCTTCACATGTCTTCCTCCTCTAGTTATCCAAAATTCTATAATAGCATGATCGCTGCCTCCTAGGGTCCCAGCCACCTTTACCTCCTCAACCATTTCCTCCCTGTTTATAAGGATTAGATCCAAAGTAGCAGATCCCCTTGTTTTCTCCCCTATCTTTTGGAAGATAAAGTTGTCAGCAAGAGAGGATAAGAATTTGCTTGACCTGTTAGTTTTACTTGAGAGAGATTCCCAACAAATGTCTGGATAGTTGAAATCTCCCATGACCACTACGTCATATTTTTTGGAGAACTTGGTCATTTGATACATAAAGAGTTCATCCATATCTTCAGCTTGCCCAGGTGGCCTGTAGTAAATGCCTACAATGGTGTCCTTTCCGTTGTTCTCTCCTTGTATTCTTACCCAAACAGTTTCCACAGAACTCCCAGTCTCTGAAGCTTCAATCTCTGTGCAGATATACGCTTTTCTAACATACAATGCAACACCTCCTCCTCGTTTATCAAGTCTGTTTCTTGCAAATAAGTTGTATCCTTTTAGCCTTTTATTCCAATCATGTGGATCGTCCCACCAAGTTTCAGTGATTCCAATGACATCATATTCCTTTTCCTGCATTAGTAGTTCCAATTCTCCTTGTTTGTTGCCCATGCTTTGTGCATTTGTATAAAAACATTTTAGCTTGTGATTGGTTTCTCTTCCTCCCATATTTTTATTGTTTAAATTGTTTTGTCTTTGTTCTTCCTTTCCACTTCCAGTAGCAGAGATCTCAATAGTATTTGTCAGCTGTATGGCTTTTTCTGGCCTTTTGCTTCCCTTCCCACATTGTTCTAGTTTAAAGCTCTTCTGATGAGTGTAGCAAGGCGACTTCCAAATACATGTTTTCCAGTCTTCGTAAGGTGCACCCCATCTCTAGCAAGTGTGCGAGTGTCTATGAGTGTATGTGAAAGTGTGTATGCGAGTGTGTGCGAGTGTGTGTGCGAGTGTGTGTGCGAGTGTGTTTGAGTGTGTGCAAGTGTGTGCGAGTGTGTGTGCGAGAGCGTACGAGTGTGTGCGAGTGTGTGTGCGAGTGTGTGTGATTGTGTGCGAGTGTGGGTGAGCTTGTAGGACTGTATTTGCGAGTGTTTGCGAGTGTGTGCGAGTGTGTTCGAGTGTGTGAGTGTGTGTGAGTGTGTGCGAGTGTGTGTGCGAGTGTGTGCGAGTGTGTGTGCGAGAGTGTGCGAGTGTGTGCAAATGTGCCCGAGTGTGCGCGAGTGTGCACGAGTGAGTGGGCGCGAGTGTGCACGAGTGAGTGGGTGTGAGTGTGTGCGCGAGTGTGTGCGTTTGAGTGTGTGCGAGTGTGTGTGCGAGTGTGTGTGCGTGTGAATGTGTGCGAGTGTGTGCAAGTGTGTGTGAGTGTGTGCGAGTGTGTCTGTGTGAGTGTGTGCGAGTGTGTGCGAGTGTGTGTACGAGTGTGTGTGTGCGATTGTGTATAAGTGTGTGCGAGTGTGTGTGTGAGTGTGTGTGCGAGTGTGTGTGTGCGAGTTTGCTCGATTGTGTGTGAGTGTCAGTGAGTGTGTACGAGTGTGTGTGAGTGTGTGCGAGTGTGTGTGTGAGTGTGTGCGAGTGTGTGTGAATGTGTGCGATTGTGTGGAGGGCTGTATGTGCGAGTGTGTGCGAGTGTGTATGAGTGTGTGTGCGAGTGTGTGCGAGTGTGTATGAGTGTGTGTGCGAGTGTGTGCAAGTGTGTGCGAGTGTGTGCGAGTGTGTGTGCGTGCGAGTGTGTGCGTGCGACTGTCTGTGTGTGAGTGTGTGCAAGTGTGTACGAGTGTGTGTGCCAGTGTGTGCCAGTGTGTGCGTACGAGTGTGTGCCAGTGAGTGCGAGTGTGTGCGAGCGAGTGTATGCAAGTGTGTGCGAGTCTGTGTGTGTGAGTGTGTGCAAGTGTGTGCGAGCGAGTGAGTGCGAGTGTGTGCCAGTGTTTGCATACGAGTGTGGGCAAGTGAGTGCAAGTGTGTGAGTGTGAGTGTGTGCGAGTGTGTGCGAGTCTGTGTGTGTAAGTGTGTGCAAGTGTGTGCGAGCGAGTGAGTGCGAGTGTGTGCCAGTGTGTGTGTACGAGTGTGTGCAAGTGAGTGCGAGTGTGTGCGAATGTGTGCGAGTTTGTTCGTGTGCGCGAGTGTGTGCGTGCGAGTAAGTGAGTGTGTGTGAGTGTGTGCGAGTGCTTGCAATTGTGTGTGTGAGTGTGTGCGACTGTATGTGCGAGTGTGTGCGCGTGTGTGCGAGTGTGTATGAGTGTATGTGCGAGTGTGTGTGCGAGTGTTTGCGAGTGTGTGTTCGAGTGTGTGTGTTCGAGTGTGTGCAAGTGTGCGAGTGTGTGTGCGAGTGCGTACAAGTGTGTGCGAGTGTGCATGAGTGTGTGCGTGTGAGTGTGTGCGAGTGTGTGCGTGCGAGTGTGTGCGAGTGTGCTCGAGTGAGTGGGTGCGAGTGTGTGCATGTGTGTGAGTGAGTGTGCATGTGTGTGTGTGCGAGTGTGTGCGAGTATGTGTACGAGTGTGTGTGTGCGATTGTGTATAAGTGTGTGCGAGTGTGCATGAGTGTGTGCGTGTGAGTGTGTGCGAGTGTGTGCGTGCGAGTGTGTGCGAGTGTGCTCGAGTGAGTGGGTGCGAGTGTGTGCATGTGTGTGAGTGTGTGTGTGTGAGTGTGTGCGAGTGTGTGCGAGTATGTGTACGAGTGTGTGTGTGCGATTGTGTATAAGTGTGTGCGAGTGTGTGTGTGAGTGTGTGTGCGAGTGTGTGTGTGCGAGTTTGCTCGATTGTGTGTGAGTGTCAGTGAGTGTGTACGAGTGTGTGTGAGTGTGTGCGAGTGTGTGTGTGAGTGTGTGCGAGTGTGTGTGAATGTGTGCGAGTGTGTGCGAGTGTGTGTGTGCGATTGTGTATGAGTGAGTGTGTGCGAGTGTGTGTGAAAGTGTGTGCGAGTGTGTGCGAGTGTGTGCGAGTGTGTGCAAGAGTGAGTGTGTGCGAGTGTGTGTCAAAGTGTGTGCGAGTGTGTGTGTGCGATTGTGTATGAGTGAGTGTGTGCGAGTGTGTGTGAAAGTGTGTGCGAGTGTGTGTGAGTGTGCACGGGTGTGAACGTGCGAGTGCGTGCGAGTGAGTGCGAGTGTGTGCAAATGTGTGCGAGCATGTGTGAGTGTGTGCGAGTGTGTGTGAGTGTGCACGAGTGTGTGTGTGAGTGAGTGTGTGTGAGTCTGTGCGAGTGTGTGCTTGCGAGTGTGTGCTAGTGTGCACGAGTGTGTGAGTGTGTGCGAGGGTGCGCGAGTGTGTGCGTGTGAGTAAGTGAGTGTGTGTGTGAGTGTGTGCGAGTGTGTGTTAGTGTGTACGACTGTGTGTGCGAGTGTGTGCATATGTGTGCGAGTGTATATGAGTGTATGTGCGAGTGTGTGTGCGAGTGTGTACGAGTGTGTGTGCGAGTGTGTGTGCGAGTGTGTTTGAGTGTGTGCAAGTGTGTGCGAGTGCGTATGAGTTTGCGCGAGTGTGTGTGCGTGTGTGTGCGAGTGTGTGTGATTGTGTGCGAGTGTGAGTGAGCTTGTAGGACTGTATGTGCGAGTGTTTGCGATTGTGTGCGAGTGTGTTCGAGTGTGTGAGTGTGTGCGAGTGTGTGTGCGAGTGTGTGCGAGTGTGTGTGCGAGAGTGTGCGAGTGTGTGCGAGTGTGCACGAGTGAGTGGGTGTGAGTGTGTGCGAGTGTGTGTGCGAGTGTGTGCGAGTGTGTGTGCATGCGCGTGTGTGCGTGCGAGTGTGTGCGACTGTGTGTGTGAGTGTGTGCAAGTGTGTACGAGTGTGTGTGCGAGTGTGTGCCAGTGTGTGCGTACGAGTGTGTGCAAGTGAGTGCGAGTGTGTGCGAGCGGGTGTATGCGAGTGTGTGCTAGTCTGTGTGTGTGAATGTGTGCAAGTGTGTGCGAGCGAGTGAGTGCGAGTGTGTGCCAGTGTGTGCGTGTGAGTAAGTGAGTGTGTGTGTGAGTGTGTGCGAGTGTGTGTGTGTGAGTGTGTACGACTGTGTGTGCGAGTGTGTGCGCGTGTGTGCGAGTGTATATGAGTGTATGTGCGAGTGGGTGTGCGAGTGTGTGCGAGTGTGTGTGCGAGTGTGTTTGAGTGTGTGCAAGTGTGTGCGAGTGTGTGTGCGAGAGCGTACGTGTGTGTGCGAGTGTGTGTGCGAGTGTGTGTGATTGTGTGCGAGTTTGAGTGAGCTTGTAGGACTGTATGTGCGAGTGTTTGCGAGTGTGTGCGAGTGTGTTCGAGTGTGTGAGTGTGTGTGAGTGTGTGCGAGTGTGTGTGCGAGTGTGTGTGCGAGTGTGTGCGAGTGTGTGTGCGAGAGTGTGCGAGTGTGTACAAATGTGCCCGAGTGTGCGAGTGTGTACAAATGTGCACGAGTGAGTGGGCGCGAGTGTGCACGTGTGAGTGGGTGTGAGTGTGTGCGCGAGTGTGTGCGTGTGAGTGTGTGCGAGTGTGTGTGCGAGTGTGTGTGCGTGTGAATGTGTGCGAGTGTGTGCAAGTGTGTGTGAGTGTGAGCGAGTGTGTGTGTGCGGGTGTGTGTGAGTATGTGCGAGTGTGTGCGAGTGTGTGCGAGTGTGTGTACGAGTGTGTGTGTGCGATTGTGTATAAGTGTGTGCGAGTGTGTGTGTGAGTGTGTGTGCGAGTGTGTGTGTGCCAGTTTGCTCGATTGTGTGTGAGTGTGAGTGAGTGTGTACGAGTGTGTGTGAGTGTGTGCGAGTGTGTGTGTGAGTTTGTGCGAGTGTGTGTGAATGTGTGCGATTGTGTGTAGTGCTGTATGTGCGAGTGTGTGCGAGTGTGTATGAGTGTGTGTGCGAGTGTGTGCAAGTGTGTGCGAGCGCGTGCGAGTGTGTGCGTGCGAGTGTGTGCGACTGTGTGTGTGTGAGTGTGTGCAAGTCTGTACGAGTGTGTGTGCGAGTGTGTGCCAGTGTGTGCGTACGAGTGTGTGCAAGTGAGTGCGAGTGTGTGCGAGCGAGTGTATGCGAGTGTGTGCGAGTCTGTGTGTGTGAGTGTGTGCAAGTGTGTGCGAGCGAGTGCGAGTGTGTGCCAGTGTGTGCGTACGAGTGTGTGCAAGTGAGTGCGAGTGTGTGCAAATGTGTGCGAAAGTGTGCGAGTGTGGGCGTGCGAGTGTGTGCGAGTGTGCGCAAGTGTGTGTGAGTGTGTGCGAGTGTGCGCGAGTGTGTGCGTGTGAGTCAGTGTGTGTGTGAGTGTGAGTGTGTGCTTGCGAGTGTGTGCTAGTGTGCATGAGTGTGTGAGTGTGTGCGAGTGTGCGCGAGTGTGTGCGTGTTAGTGAGTGAGTGTGTGTGAGTGTGTGCGAGTGTGTGTGTGAATGTGTGCGATTGTGTGTAGGGCTGTATGTGCGAGTGTGTGCGAGTGTGTATGAGTGTGTGTGCGAGTGTGTGCAAGTGTGTGTGTGAGTGTGTGTGCGAGTGTGTGCGAGTGTGTGTGAGTGTGTGTGAGTGTGTGCGAGTGTGTGTGCGAGTGTGTTTGAATGTGTGTGCAAATGTGCCCGAGTGTGCACGAGTTAGTGGGTGCGAGTGTGTGCGAGTGTGTATGAGCGAGTGTGTGTGAGTGTGTGCGTGTGTGCGAGTTTGTGTGCGAGTGAGTGTGTGCAAGTGTGTGTGCGAGTGTGTGCGAGTGTGTGCGATTGTGTGTGAGTGTGTAGGACTGTATGTGCGAGTGTGTATGAGTGTGTGTGTGCAAGTGTGTGCGAGTGAGTGTGTGTGAGTGTGTGTGTGAGTGTGTGTGCGAGTGTGTGCAAGTGTGTTTGTGCGAGTGTGTATGAGTGTGTGTGAGCGAGTGTGTGCAAGTGTGTGTGATTGTGTGTGAGTGTGTGTATGAGTTAGTGTGTGCGAGTGTGTGCGAATGTGTGTGCGAGTGTGTGCGTGAGTGTGTTTGTGCGAGTGTGTGCGAGTGTGCGTGTGAGTGTGTGTGTGCGAGTGTGTGCGCGTGAGTGTGTGCGAGTGTGTGAGTGTGTGTGCGAATGTGTGTGTGTGTGAGTGTGTGCGAGTGTGTATGAGTGTATGTGCGAGTGTGTGCCAGTGTGTGCGAGTGTGTGCAAGTGTGTGCGAGTGAGTGTGTGCGAGTGTGTGCGAGAGTGTGCGAGTGTGTGTGTGCGAGTGTGTGTGCAATTGTGTATGAGTGTGTGCGAGTGTGTGTGAGTTTGTGCAAGTGTGTGCGTGTGTGCATGCGAGTGCCTGCGAGTGAGTGCGAGTGTGTGCGAGTGTGGATATGCGAGTGTGTGTGCGATTGTGTATGAGTGTGTGCGAGTGTGTGTGAGTTTGTGCGACTGTTTGCGTGTGTGTGTGCGAGTGTGTGCTAGTGTGCACGAGTGTTTGAGTGTGTGCGAGTGTGCCTGAGTAAGTGTGTGTGTGAGTGTGTGCGAGTGTTTCCGAGTGTGTGTGTGAGTGAGTAGGACTGTGTGTGCGAGTGTGTGCGAGTGTGTGTGCGAGCGTGTGTGTGCGAGTGTGTTCGAGTGTTTGCAATTGTGTGCGAGAGTGTGTGTGTGAGTGCGAGTCCGTATGAGTGAGTGTGTGAATGTGTGCGAGTGTGTGCCAGTGTGTGTGTGCGAGTGTGTGTATGAGTGTGTGCGAGTGTGTGCGTGCGAGTGTGTGCGAGTGTGTATGATTGTATGTGCGAGTGTGTGTGTGAGTGTGTGCAAGTGTGTGAGTGAGTGTGTATGCGAGTGTGCTTGCGAGTGTGTGCGAGTGTGTGCGAGTGTGTGTGAGTGTGTGCAAGTGTATGTGCGAGTGTGTGCGAGTGAGTGGGTGCGAGTGTGTATGATTGTATGTGCGAGTGTGTGTGTGAGTGTGTGCAAGTGTGTGAGTGAGTGTGTATGCGAGTGTGCTTGCGAGTGTGTGCGAGTGTGTGCGAGTGTGTGCAAATGTGCCCGAGTGTGCACGAGTGTGCACGAGTGAGTGGGTGCGAGTGTGTGCTTGTGAGTGTGTGCGAGCTTGTGCGAATGTGTGAGTGTTTGTGCAAGTGTGTGTGAATGTGTGTGTGTGAGTGTGTGCGAGTGTTTATGAGTGTGCGTGCGAGTGTTTGCAAGTGTGTGTGAGTGTGTGCGAGTGTGTGTGTGCGAGTGTGTGCGAGTGTGTGCGAATGTGTGCGAGTTTGTGCGTGTGAGTGTGCGCGAGTGTGTGCGTGCGAGTGTGTGCGAGTGTGCTCGAGTGACTAGGTGTGAGTGTGTGCGAGTGTGTGTGAGTGTGTGCGAGTGAGTGTGTGCGAATGTGTATGAGTGAGTGTGTGTGAGTGTGTGCAAGTTTGTGTGCGAGTGTGTGCGAGTGAGTGTGTGCGAATGTGTGCGTGTGTGTGTGTGCGAGTGTGTGCGAGTGTATGCGTGCGAGTGTGTGCGTGTGAGTGTGTGCGAGTGTGTGTGTGTGCGTGTGTGCGAGTGTGTTTGAGTGTATGTGCAAGTGTGTGCAAGTGAGTGTGAGTGAGTGCGAGTTTGTGCGAATGTGTGCGAGTGTGTGTGTTCGAGTGTGTGCGTGTGAGTGCGTGTGAGTGAGTGTGAGTGAGTGCGAGTGTGTGCGAGAGTAAGTGTGGGCGTGCGAGTGTATGCGAGTGTGTGTGAGTGTGTGCGATTATGCGAGTGTGTGTGAGTGTATGTGCGAGTGTGTGCGAGTGTGTGTGAGTGAGTGTGAGTGAGTGCGAGTGTGTACGAATGTGTGTGAGTGTGTGTGTGCGAGTGTGTGTGCGATTGTGTATGGTGTGTGCGAGTGTGTGTGTGAGTGTGTGCGAGTGTGTGCGTGTGAGTGCGTGCGAGTGAGTGCGAGTGTGTGCAAATGTATGCGAGAGTGTGCAAGTGTGGGCGTGCGAGTGTATGCGAGTTTGTGTGAGGGTGTGCGAGTATGCGAGTGTGTGTGAGTGTATGTGCGAGTGTGTCCAAGTGTGTGCAAGTGAGTGTGAGTGAGTGCGAGTGTGTGGGAATGTGTGCGAGTGTGTGTGTGCGAGTGTGTGTGTGATTGTGTATGGTGTGTGCCAGTGTGTGTGTGAGTGTGTGCGAGTGTGTGCGTGTGAGTGCGTGCGAGTGAGTGCGAGTGTGTGCAAATGTGTGTGAGAGTGTGCAAGTGTGGGCGTGCGAGTGTATGCGAGTGTGTGTGAGTGTGTGCGAGTATGCGCGAGGGTCTGCGTGTGAGTGTGTGTGTGAGTGTGTGCGAGTGTTTGCGAGTGTGTGTGTGTAGGACTGTGTGTGCGAGTGTGTGTGCGAATGTGTATGAGTGTATGTGCGAGTGTGTGTGCGAGTGTGTGTGCGAGTGTGTGTAGGAGTGTGTGCGAGTGTGTGCGATTGTGTGTGTGAGTGTGTAGGACTGTATGTGCGAGTGTGTGCGAGTCTGTTTGAGTGTGTTTGTGCGAGTGTGTGTGAGTGTGTGTGAGTGTGTGCAAGTGTGTGTGCGAGTGTGTGTGTGCGAGTGTGTTTGAATGTGTGCGAGTGTGTGTGAGTGAGTGTGTGCGAGTGTGTGCGAGTGTGTGTACGAGTGTGTGTGTGCGATTGTGTATAAGTGTGTGCGAGTGTGTGTGTGTGTGTGCGTGCGAGTGTGTGTGACTGTGTGCGAGTGTGTGCGAGTGTGTGAGTGTGTGCAAGTGTGTGCGAGTGTGTGTGTGCGAGTGTGTGCCAGTGTGTGCGTACGAGTGCGTGCAAGTGAGTGCGTGTGTGTGCGAATGTGTGCGAGTGTGTGCGTGCGAGTGTGCGTGAGTGTGCACGAGTGTGTGCATGTGAGTGTGTGCGAGTGTGTGCGTGCGATTGTGCTCGAGTGAATGGGTGCGAGTGTGTGCGAGTTTGTGTGAGTGTGTGCGAGTGAGTGTGTGCGAATGTGTGCGAGTGAGTGTGTGTGAATGTGTGTGAGTGAGTGTGTGCGAGTGTTTGCGAGTGTGTGTGCGAGTGTGTGTGCGAGTGTGTGTGCGAGTGTGTGTGCGAGTGTGTATGCGTGTGTGTGCGTGCGAGTGTGTGCGTGCAAGTGTGTGCGTGCGAGTGTGTGTGCGAATGTGTGTGCGAGTGTGTGCAAGTGTGTGTGAGTCTGTGTGTGTGAGTGTGTGCAAGTTGTGTGCAAGCGAGTGAGTGCGAGTGTGTGCGTACGAGTGTGTGCAAGTGAGTGCGAGTGTGTGCGAATGTGTGCGAGTTTGTGCGTGTGAGTGTGCGCAAGTGTGTGCGTGCGAGTGTGTGCAAGTGTGCTCGAGTGACTGGGTGTGAGTGTGTGCGAGTCTGTGTGAGTGTGTGCGAGTGATTGTGTGCGAGTGTGTATGAGTGAGTGTGTGTGAGTGTGTGCGTGTGTGCGAGTTTGTGTGCGAGTGTGTGCGAGTGAGTGTGCGTGAATGTGTGCAAATGTGTGCGAGTGTGTGCGAGTGTATGCGTGCGAGTGTGTGCGTGCGAGTGTGTGCGAGTGAGTGTGTGTGCATTTGTGCGAGTGTGCGAGTGTGTGTGAGTGTATGTGCGAGTGTGTGCAAGTGAATGTGAGTGAGTGCGAGTGTGTGCGAATGTGTGCGAGTGTGTGTGCGAGTGTGTGTGCGATTGTGTATGGTGTGTGCGAATTTTTGTGTGAGTGTGTGCGAGTGTGTGCATGTGAGTGCGTGCGAGTGAGTGCGAGTGTGTGCGAGAGTGTGCTAGTGTGGGCGTGCGAGTGTATGCGAGTGTGTGTGAGTGTGTGCGAGTATGCGAGTGTGTGTGAGTGTATGTGCGAGTGTGTGCGAGTGAGTGTGAGTGAGTGCGAGTGTGTACGAATGTGTGCGAGTGTGTGTGTGCGAGTGTGTGTGCGATTGTGTATGGTGTGTGCGAGTGTGTGTGTGAGTGTGTGCGAGTGTGTGCGTGTGAGTGCGTGCAAGTGAGTGCGAGTGTGGGCAAATGTGTGTGAGAGTATGCAAGTGTGGACGTGCGAGTGTATGCGAGTGTGTGTGAGTGTGTGCGAGTATGCGTGAGGGTCTGAGTGTGAGTGAGTGTGTGTGTGAGTGTGAGTGTGTGCTTGTGAGTGTGTGTTAGTGTGCGTGAGTGTGTGAGTGTGTGCGAGTGTGCGTGAGTGTGTGCGTGTGAGTGAGTGTGTGTGTGAGTGTGTGCGAGTGTTTGCGAGTGTGTGTGTTTACGACTGTATGTGCGAGTGTGTGTGCGAATGTGTATGAGTGTATGTGCGAGTTTGTGGGCGAGTGTGTGTGCGAGTGCGTGCGAGTGTGTGTGAGTGTGTGCGAGTGTGTGTAGGAGTGTGTGCGAGTGTGTGTGATTGTGTGTGTGAGTGTGTAGAACTGTATGTGCGAGTGTGTGCGAGTCTGTTCGAGTGTGTGTGTGTGCGAGTGTGTGTTTGCGAGTGTGTGTGTGCGAGTGTGTGTGTGATTGTGTATGAGTGCGAGTGTGTGTGTGAGTGTGTGCAAGTGTGTTCGAGTGTGTGTGAAAGTGGTTATGAGTGTGTGTGCGAGTGTGTGCAAGAGTGAGTGTGTGCGAGTGTGTGTCAAAGTGTGTGCGAGTGTGTGCGAGTGTGTGCGAGTGTGTGTGTGCGATTGTGTATGAGTGAGTGTGTGCGAGTGTGTGTGAAAGTGTGTGCGAGTGTGTGTGAGTGTGCACGGGTGTGAGCGTGCGAGTGCGTGCGAGTGAGTGCGAGTGTGTGCAAATGTGTGCGAGCGTGTGCGAGTGTGTGTGAGTGTGCACGAGTGTGTGTGTGAGTGAGTGTGTGTGAGTCTGTGCGAGTGTGTGCTTGCGAGTGTGTGCTAGTGTGCACGAGTGTGCGAGTGTGTGCGAGGGTGCGCGAGTGTGTGCGTGTGAGTAAGTGAGTGTGTGTGTGAGTGTGTGCGAGTGTGTGTTAGTGTGTACGACTGTGTGTGCGAGTGTGTGCATGTGTGTGCGAGTGTATATGAGTGTATGTGCGAGTGTGTGTGCGAGTGTGTACGAGTGTGTGTGCGAGTGTGTGTGCGAGTGTGTGTGCGAGTGTGTTTGAGTGTGTGCAAGTGTGTGCGAGTGTGTGTGCGAGTGCGTATGAGTGTGCACGAGTGTGTGTGCGTGTGTGTGCGAGTGTGTGTGATTGTGTGCGAGTGTGAGTGAGCTTGTAACACTGTATGTGCGAGTGTTTGCGATTGTGTGCGAGTGTGTTCGAGTGTGTGAGTGTGTGTGAGTGTGTGCGAGTGTGTGTGCGAGTGTGTGCGAGTGTGTGTGCGAGAGTGTGCGAGTGTGTGCGAGTGTGCACGAGTGAGTGGGTGTGAGTGTGTGCGAGTGTGTGTGCGAGTGTGTGCGTGTGAGTGTGTGCGAGTGTGTGTCCGTGCGAGTGTGTGCATGCGAGTGTGTGCGACTGTGTGTGTGTGAGTGTGTGCAAGTGTGTACGAGTGTGTGTGCGAGTGTGTGCCAGTGTGTGCGTACGAGTGTGTGCAAGTGAGTGCGAGTGTATGCGAGCGGGTGTATGCGAGTGTGTGCGAGTCTGTGTGTGTGAATGTGTGCAAGTGTGTGCGAGCGAGTGAGTGCGAGTGTGTGCCAGTGTGTGCGTGTGAGTAAGTGAGTGTCTGTGTGAGTGTGTGCGAGTGTGTGTGTGTGAGTGTGTACGACTGTGTGTGCGAGTGTGTGCGCTTGTGTAGAATCATAGAATAGAATCATAGAATGGTAGAGTTGGAAGGGACCTCCTGGGTCATCTGGTCCAACCCCCTGCTCAAAGCAGGATTCACTAGATCATCTCAGACAGATGTCTGTCCAGCCTCTGTTTGAAGACGTCCATTGAAGGGGAACTCACCACCTCTCGTGGCAGCCTGTTCCACTCATTAATCACCCTAACTGTCAAAAAGTTTTTTCTAATATCTAATCTGTGTCTCCTCCCATTTAGTTTCATCCCATTGCTTCTAGTCTTTCCTTGTGCAAATGAGAATAAAGATGATCCTTCTACAATGTGACAGCCCTTGACACATTTGTAGACAGCTATTAAGTCTCCTCTCAGTCTTCTTTTTTGCAAGCTAAACATTCCCAAATCCTGCAACCGTTCCTCATAGGACATGGTTTGCAGACCAGTCACTATTCTGGTCGATCTTCTCTGAACTTGCTCCAGTTTGTCTATGTCTTTTTTAAAATGTGGTGCCCAAAACTGTACACAGTATTCCAGATGAGGTCTGACCAAAGAGGAGTAAAGACCGATAATGACTTCACGTGATCTAGACTGTATGCTTCTGTTAATACATCCCAGAATTGTATTTGCCTTTTTTGCTGCTGCATCACACTGTTGACTCATGTTCAGTCTATGATCTATTAGTATACCTAAGTCTTTTTCACATGTACTGTTGCTTAGCTCTATTCCTCCCATTCTGTATATGCTTTTTTCATTTTTATTGCCCAGATGTAGTACTTTGCATTTTTCCCTGTTAAAAATCATTCTGTTGGTTGCTGCCCACTGCTCCAGTTTATTTAGGTCTTTTTGAATCCTCTCTTTCTCTTCTCTAGTATTAGCTATCCCTCCTAGCTTTGTGTCATCAGCAAATTTAATCAGTTTACCCTCAATTCCTTCATCTAAATCATTGATAAAGATGTTGAACAATACAGGTCCCAGGACGGAGCCCTGTGGTACCCCACTTGAGACATTCATCCAGCTGGATGTGAAGCCATTTACAACCACCCTTTGAGTCCGATCACTAAGCCAGTTATGAATCCACCTAACAGTTGCCTGGTCCATTGCATACTTGGTCATTTTTTCAATAAGGATGGTGTGAGATACTTTGTCAAATGCTTTGCTGAAGTCAAGATATACTATATCTACAGCATTTCCCTGATCCACCCAGTCAGTGATTCTGTCATAGAAGGATATTAAGTTAGTCTGACATGACTTGTTAGTTACAAACCCATGCTGACTCTGGTTAATCACTTCATTCTTATCCATGTACTTACATATATGTTGTTTAATAATTTGTTCAAAGATCTTTCCTGGTATAGAAGTCAGACTCACCGGCCTATAGTTCCCTGGGTCCACCTTCTTCCCCTTTTTGAAGATAGGAACAACATTTGCTCTTCTCCAGTCTTCTGGGACTTCTCCTGTTCTCCAAGAATTTTCAAAGATTATGGAGAGTGGTTCTAAAATTTCTTCTACGATCTCCTTCAGTACTCTGGGGTGTAATTCATCTGGACCTGGAGACTTGAACTCATTTATGTTAGCTAAATATTCCCTCACAATCTTTCTGTTTATAGATAACTTGGATTCCTCTATTCCTTTAAAAGGACAGTGAAGATCAGTTGATGTTACATTTTCTTTCTGAGAGAAAACAGATGCAAAATAGGAATTAAAAAGTTCGGCCTTCTCAACATCCTCTCTTACCATTTCTCCATTTTCATCCTGTAAAAATCCTATAGCATCTTTGACTTTTCTTTTACTTTTGACATACCCCCAAAATCCTTTTTTATTGCTTTTGACATCTCTTGCAAGCCTTAATTCATTGTCAGCTTTAGCTAACCTGATACGTGCCCTACAGGATCTGCAGACTCCATTATAATCTTCTTTAGATATGCCTCCCTCTTTCCATTTAATAAACATTTCTTTCTTTCTTTTTAGCATGTGTTTAAGTTCTGTGTTCATCCATCCTGGTTTCCTTAAATGCTTCCCATTCTTCCTACTTTTCGGGATTGTTAACGATTGTGCTTTGAGAATCTCATTTTTAAAAATTTCCCAACCTTCCTGGACATTTTTGTCCTTAAGGACATCCAGCCATTGGATCCCTCCTATTCTCTTTCTGAGTCTCTTAAAATCTGCCTTTCTAAAATCTAACCTTGAAGTCTGAGTCTTCACATGTCTTCCTCCTCTAGTTATCCAAAATTCTATAATAGCATGATCGCTGCCTCCTAGGGTCCCAGCCACCTTTACCTCCTCAACCATTTCCTCCCTGTTTATAAGGATTAGATCCAAAGTAGCAGATCCCCTTGTTTTCTCCCCTATCTTTTGGAAGATAAAGTTGTCAGCAAGAGAGGATAAGAATTTGCTTGACCTGTTAGTTTTACTTGAGAGAGATTCCCAACAAATGTCTGGATAGTTGAAATCTCCCATGACCACTACGTCATATTTTTTGGAGAACTTGGTCATTTGATACATAAAGAGTTCATCCATATCTTCAGCTTGCCCAGGTGGCCTGTAGTAAATGCCTACAATGGTGTCCTTTCCGTTGTTCTCTCCTTGTATTCTTACCCAAACAGTTTCCACAGAACTCCCAGTCTCTGAAGCTTCAATCTCTGTGCAGATATACGCTTTTCTAACATACAATGCAACACCTCCTCCTCGTTTATCAAGTCTGTTTCTTGCAAATAAGTTGTATCCTTTTAGCCTTTTATTCCAATCATGTGGATCGTCCCACCAAGTTTCAGTGATTCCAATGACATCATATTCCTTTTCCTGCATTAGTAGTTCCAATTCTCCTTGTTTGTTGCCCATGCTTTGTGCATTTGTATAAAAACATTTTAGCTTGTGATTGGTTTCTCTTCCTCCCATATTTTTATTGTTTAAATTGTTTTGTCTTTGTTCTTCCTTTCCACTTCCAGTAGCAGAGATCTCAATAGTATTTGTCAGCTGTATGGCTTTTTCTGGCCTTTTGCTTCCCTTCCCACATTGTTCTAGTTTAAAGCTCTTCTGATGAGTGTAGCAAGGCGACTTCCAAATACATGTTTTCCAGTCTTCGTAAGGTGCACCCCATCTCTAGCAAGTGTGCGAGTGTCTATGAGTGTATGTGAAAGTGTGTATGCGAGTGTGTGCGAGTGTGTGTGCGAGTGTGTTTGAGTGTGTTTGAGTGTGTGCAAGTGTGTGCGAGTGTGTGTGCGAGAGCGTACGAGTGTGTGCGAGTGTGTGTGCGAGTGTGTGTGATTGTGTGCGAGTGTGGGTGAGCTTGTAGGACTGTATTTGCGAGTGTTTGCGAGTGTGTGCGAGTGTGTTCGAGTGTGTGAGTGTGTGTGAGTGTGTGCGAGTGTGTGTGCGAGTGTGTGCGAGTGTGTGTGCGAGAGTGTGCGAGTGTGTGCAAATGTGCCCGAGTGTGCGCGAGTGTGCACGAGTGAGTGGGCGCGAGTGTGCACGAGTGAGTGGGTGTGAGTGTGTGCGCGAGTGTGTGCGTTTGAGTGTGTGCGAGTGTGTGTGCGAGTGTGTGTGCGTGTGAATGTGTGCGAGTGTGTGCAAGTGTGTGTGAGTGTGTGCGAGTGTGTCTGTGTGAGTGTGTGCGAGTGTGTGCGAGTGTGTGTACGAGTGTGTGTGTGCGATTGTGTATAAGTGTGTGCGAGTGTGTGTGTGAGTGTGTGTGCGAGTGTGTGTGTGCGAGTTTGCTCGATTGTGTGTGAGTGTCAGTGAGTGTGTACGAGTGTGTGTGAGTGTGTGCGAGTGTGTGTGTGAGTGTGTGCGAGTGTGTGTGAATGTGTGCGATTGTGTGGAGGGCTGTATGTGCGAGTGTGTGCGAGTGTGTATGAGTGTGTGTGCGAGTGTGTGCGAGTGTGTATGAGTGTGTGTGCGAGTGTGTGCAAGTGTGTGCGAGTGTGTGCGAGTGTGTGTGCGTGCGAGTGTGTGCGTGCGACTGTCTGTGTGTGAGTGTGTGCAAGTGTGTACGAGTGTGTGTGCCAGTGTGTGCCAGTGTGTGCGTACGAGTGTGTGCCAGTGAGTGCGAGTGTGTGCGAGCGAGTGTATGCAAGTGTGTGCG
Source organism: Phyllobates terribilis (assembly GCF_046119375.1). NCBI lineage: Eukaryota > Metazoa > Chordata > Amphibia > Anura > Dendrobatidae > Phyllobates > Phyllobates terribilis. The sequence continues at coordinate 9,800,620 of NW_027362792.1, forward strand.
AGTCTGTGTGTGTGAGTGTGTGCAAGTGTGTGCGAGCGAGTGAGTGCGAGTGTGTGCCAGTGTTTGCATACGAGTGTGGGCAAGTGAGTGCAAGTGTATGCGTGTGAGTGTGTGCGAGTGTGTGCGAGTCTGTGTGTGTAAGTGTGTGCAAGTGTGTGCGAGCGAGTGAGTGCGAGTGTGTGCCAGTGTGTGTGTACGAGTGTGTGCAAGTGAGTGCGAGTGTGTGCGAATGTGTGCGAGTTTGTTCGTGTGCGCGAGTGTGTGCGTGCGAGTAAGTGAGTGTGTGTGAGTGTGTGCGAGTGCTTGCAATTGTGTGTGTGAGTGTGTGCGACTGTATGTGCGAGTGTGTGCGCGTGTGTGCGAGTGTGTATGAGTGTATGTGCGAGTGTGTGTGCGAGTGTTTGCGAGTGTGTGTTCGAGTGTGTGTGTTCGAGTGTGTGCAAGTGTGCGAGTGTGTGTGCGAGTGCGTACAAGTGTGTGCGAGTGTGCATGAGTGTGTGCGTGTGAGTGTGTGCGAGTGTGTGCGTGCGAGTGTGTGCGAGTGTGCTCGAGTGAGTGGGTGCGAGTGTGTGCATGTGTGTGAGTGAGTGTGCATGTGTGTGTGTGCGAGTGTGTGCGAGTGTGTATGAGTGTGTGTGCGAGTGTGTGCAAGTGTGTGTGAATGTGTGCAAGTGTGTGTGAGTGTGTGTGAGTGTGTGCGAGTGTGTGTACGAGTGTGTGTGATTGTGCATAAGTGTGTGCGAGTGTGTGTGTGAGTGTGTGTGCGAGTGTGTGCGTTGTGTGCGTGCGAGTGCGTGCGAGTGTGTGCAAATGTGTGCGAGAGTGTGCAAGTGTGAGTGAGTGTGTGCGAGTGTGTGTGCGAGAGTGTGCGAGTGTGTGCGAGTGTGTGCAAATGTGCCCAAGTGTGCGTGAGTGTGCACGAGTGAGTGGGTGCAAGTGTGTGTGAGTGTGTATGAGTGAGTGTGTGTGAATGTGTGCTTGTGTGCGAATTTGTGTGCGAGTGAGTGTGTGCGAATGTGTGCGAGTGTGTGTGCGAGTGTGTGCGTGCGAGTTTGTGCGTGCGAGTGTGCGAGTGTGTGTGCGAGTGTGTGTGTGAGAGTGTGCGAGTGTGTGCGAGTGTGCCCGAGTGTGCACGAATGAGTGGGTGCGAGTGTGTGCGAGTGTGTGTGAGTGTGTGCATGTGAGTGTGTGCGAGCATGTGCGAGTGTTTGTGAGTGTGTGTGCGAGTGTGTGTGCATGTGTGTGTGCGAGTGTGTATGAGTGTGTGCGAGTGTGTGCAAGTGTGTGTGAGTGTGTGCAAGTGTGTGTGAAAGTGTGTGAGTGTGTGTGAGTGTGTGCGAGTGTGTGCGAGTCTGTGTACGAGTGTGTGTTTGATTGTGCATAAGTGTGTGCGAGTGTGTGTGTGAGTGTGTGTGCGAGTGTGTGCTAGTGTGTGAAAGTGTGTGCGAGTGTGTGTGAGTGTGCACGGGTGTGAGCGTGCGAGTGCGTGCGAGTGAGTGCGAGTGTGTGCAAATGTGTGCGAGCGTGTGCGAGTGTGTGTGAGTGTGCACGAGTGTGTGTGTGAGTGAGTGTGTGTGAGTCTGTGTAAGTGTGTGCTTACGAGTGTGTGCTAGTGTGCCCAAGTGTGTGAGTGTGTGCGAGGGTGCGCGAGTGTGTGCGTGTGAGTAAGTGAGTGTGTGTGTGAGTGTGTGCGAGTGTGTGTTAGTGTGTACGACTGTGTGTGCGAGTGTGTGCATGTGTGTGCGAGTGTATATGAGCGTATGTGCGAGTGTGTGTGCGAGTGTGTACGAGTGTGTGTGCGAGTGTGTGTGCGAGTGTGTGTGCGAGTGTGTGTGCGAGTGTGTGCGAGTGTGTGTGCGAGTGCGTATGAGTGTGCGTGAGTGTGTGTGCGTGTGTGCGAGTGTGAGTGAGCTTGTAGGACTGTATGTGCGAGTGTTTGCGATTGTGTGCGAGTGTGTTCGAGTGTGTGAGTGTGTGTGAGTGTGTGCGAGTGTGTGTGCGAGTGTGTGCGAGTGTGTGTGCGAGAGTGTGCGAGTGTGTGCGAGTGAGTGTGTACGAGTGTGTGCGAGTGTGTGTACGAGTGTGTGTGTGCGATTTTGTATAAGTGTGTGCGAGTGTTTATGCGAGTGCGTATGAGTGTGTGCGAGTGTGTGTGCGTGTGTGTGCGATTGTGTGTGATTGTGTGCGAGTGTGAGTGAGCTTGTAGGACTGTATGTGCGAGCGTTTGCGAGTGTGTGCGAGTGTGTTCGAGTGTGTGAGTGTTTGTGAGTGTGTGCGAGTGTGTGTGCGAGTGTGTGTGCGAGAGTGTGCGAGTGTGTGCGAGTGTATGCAAATGTGCCTGAGTGTGTGCGAGTGTGCACGAGTGAGTGTGTGTGAGTGTGTGTGAGTGTGTGTGCGAGTGTGTGTGCGTGTGAATGTGTGCGAGTGTGTGCAAGTGTGTGTGAGTGTGTGCGAGTGTGTGTGTGCGAGTGTGTGTGAGTGTGTGCGAGTGTGTGCGAGTGTGTGTACGAGTGTGTGTGTGCGATTGTGTATAAGTGTGTGCGAGTGTGTGTGTGAGTGTGTGTGCGAGTGTGTGTGCGAGTTTGCTCGATTGTGTGTGAGTGTGTGTGAGTGTGAGTGAGTGTGTACGAGTGTGTGTGAGTTTGTGCGAGTGTGTGTGTGAGTGTGTGCGAGTGTGTGTGAATGTGTGCGATTGTGTGTAGGGCTGTATGTGCGAGTGTGTGCGAGTGAGTATGAGTGTGTGTGCGAGTGTGTGCAAGTGTGTGCGAGTGTGTGTGAGTGTGTGTGCGTGCGAGTGTGTGCGTGCGAGTGTGTGCGACTGTGTTTGTGAGTGTGTGCAAGTGTGTATGAGTGTGTGTGCGAGTGTGTGCATACGAGTGTGTGCAAGTGAGTGCGAGTCTGTGTGTGTGAATGTGTTCAAGTGTGTGCGAGCGAGTGAGTGCGAGTGTGTGCCAATGTGTGCGTACGAGTGTGTGCAAGTGAGTGCGAGTGTGTGCATGTGAGTGTGTGCAAGTGTGTGCGAGTATGTGCGAATCTGTGTGTGTGAGTGTGTGCAAGCGTGTGCGAGCGAGTGAGTGCGAGTGTGCGCCAGTGTGTGCGTACGAGTGTGTGCAAGTGAGTGCGAGTGTGTGCGAATGTGTGCGAGTGTGTGTGTGAGTGTGTGCGAGTGTGTGTGAGTGTGTGGTTGCGAGTGTGTGCGTGCGAGTGTGTGTGCGAGTGTGTACGAGTGTTCTGCGTGTGTGTGCTAGTGTGTGCGAGTGCGTGCGTGTGTGTGTGCGAGTGTGTGCGAGTGCGTGCGAGTGTGTGTGTGCGATTGTGTATGAGTGAGTGTGTGCGAGTGTGTGTCAAAGTGTGTGCGAGTGTGTGTGTGCGATTGTGTATGAGTGAGTGTGTGCGAGTGTGTGTGAAAGTGTGTGCGAGTGTGTGTGTGAGTGTGCACGGGTGTGTGCGTGCGAGTGAGCGCGAGTGTGTGCAAATGTGTGCGAGCGTGTGTGAGTGTGTGCGAGTGTGTGTGAGTGTGCACGAGTGTGTGTGTGTGAGTGAGTGTGTGTGAGTCTGTGCGAGTGTGTGCTTGCGAGTGTGTGCTAGTGTGTGCGAGTATGTGATTGTGTGCGAGTGTGCGCGAGTGTGTGCGTGTAAGTGAGTGTGTGTGTGAGTGTGTGCGAGTGTGTGTGTGAGTGTGTACGACTGTGTGTGCGAGTGTGTGCGCGTGTGTGCGAGTGTATATGAGTGTATGTGCGAGTGTGTGTGAGTGTGTGCGAGTGTGTGTGCGAGTGTGTGTGCGAGTGTGTTTGAGTGTGTGCAAGTGTGTGCGAGTGTGTGTGCGAGTGCGTACGAGTGTGTGCGAGTGTGTGTGCGTGTGTGCGAGTGTGTGTGATTGTGTGCGAGTGTGAGTGAGCTTGTAGGACTGTATGTGCGATTGTTTGTGGGTGTGTGCGAGTGTGTTCGAGTGTGTGAGTGTGTGTGAGTGTGTGCGAGTGTGTGTGCGAGTGTGTGTGCGAGAGTGCGAGTGTGTGCAAATGTGCCCGAGTGTGCGCGAGTGTGCACGAGTGAGTGGTCGCAAGTGTTCACGAGTGAGTGGGTGTGAGTGTGTGGGCGAGTGTGTGCGTGTGAGTGTGTGCGAGCGTGTGTGAGTGTGTGTGCGAGTGTGTGTGTGTGTGAATGTGTGCGAGTGTGTGCAAGTGTTTGTGATTGTGTGCGAGTGTGTGTTTGCGAGTGTGTGTGAGTATGTGCAAGTGTGTGCGAGTGTGTGCGAGTGTGTGTACGAGTGTGTGTGTGCGATTGTGCATAAGTGTGTGTGAGTGTGTGTGTGAGTGTGTGTGCGAGTGTGTGTGTGCGAGTTTGCTCGATTGTGTGTGAGTGTGTGTGAGTGTGAGTGAGTGTGTACGAGTGTGTGTGAGTGTGTGCGAGTGTGTGTGAGTGTGTGCGAGTGTGTGTGCGACTGCGTATGAGTGAGTGTGTGCGAGTGTGTGTTTGCGAGTGTGTGTGCAAGTGTGTGTGTGCGAGTGTGTTCGATTGTGTGCGAGTGTGTGTGAGTGAGTGTGTGTGAGTGTGTGCGAGTGTGTTTACGAGTGTGTGTGCGCGATTGTGTATAAGTGTGTGCGAGGGTGTGAGTGTGTGTGCGAGTGTGTGCGTGCGAGTGTGTGCGAGCGTGTGTGAGTGTGTGTGAGTGTGTGTGCGAGTGTGTGTGCGTGTGAATGTGTGCAAGTGTGTGCAATTGTGTGTGTGTGTGTGCGAGTGTGTGTGTGCGAGTGTGTGTGAGTGTGTGCGAGTGTGTGCGAGTGTGTGTACGAGTGTGTGTGTGCGATTGTGTATAAGTGTGTGCGAGTGTGTGTGTGAGTGTGTGTGCGAGTGTGTGTGCGAGTTTGCTCGATTGTGTGAGTGTGTGTGAGTGTGAGTGAGTGTGTGTGCAAGTGTGTGCGTGTGAGTGTGTGCGAGCGTGTGTGTGAGTGTGTGTGCGAGTGTGTGTGCGTGTGAATGTGTGCGAGTGTGTGCAAGTGTGTGTGAGTGTGTGCGAGTGTGTGTGAGTGTGTGCGAGTGTGTGCGATTGTGTGCGAGTGTGTGTACGAGTGTGTGTGTGCAATTGTATATAAGTGTGTGCGAGTGTGTGTGTGAGTGTGTGTGCGAGTGTGTGTGCGAGTTTGCTCGATTGTGTGTGAGTGTGTGTGAGTGTGAGTGAGTGTGTACAAGTGTGTGTGAGTTTGTGCGAGTGTGTGTGTGAGTGTGTGCGAGTGTGTGTGAATGTGTGCGATTGTGTGTAGGGCTGTATGTGTGAGTGTGTGCGAGTGTGTATGAGTGTGTGTGCGAGTGTGTGCAAGTGTGTGCGAGTGTGTGCGAGTGTGTGTGCGTGCGAGTGTGTGCGTGCGAGTGCGTGTGACTGTGTGTGAGTGTGTGCAAGTGTGTACGAGTGTGTGTGCGAGTGTGTGCCAGTGTGTGCGTACGAGTGTGTGCAAGTAAGTGCGAGTGTGTGCGAGCGGGTGTATGCGAGTGTGTGCGAGTCTGTGTGTGTAAATGTGTGCAAGTGTGTGCGAGCGAGTGAGTGCGAGTGTGTGCCAATGTGTGTGTACGAGTGTGTGCAAGTGAGTGCGAGTGTGTGCGTGTGAGTGTGTGCAAGTGTGTGCGAGTGTGTGCGAGTCTGTGTGTGTGATTATGTGCAAGCGTGTGCGAGTGAGTGAGTGCGAGTGTGTGCCAGTGTGTGCGTACGAGTGTGTGCAAGTGAGTGCGAGTGCGTGCGAATGTGTGCGAGTGTGTGTGTGAGTGTGTGCGAGTGTGTGTGAGTGTGTGGGTGCGAGTGTGTGCATGCGTGTTTGTGCGAGTGTGTGTGCGAGTGTGTACGAGTGTGTGTGCGTGTGTGTGCAAGTGAGTGTGAGTGCGAGTGTGTGCGAGTGTGTGCGAGTGTGTGTGTGCGATTGTGTATGAGTGAGTTTGTGCGAGTGTGTGTCAAAGTGTGTGCGAGTGTGTGTGTGCGATTGTGTATGAGTGAGTGTGTGCGAGTGTGTGTGAAAGTCTGTGCGAGTGTGTGTGTGAGTGTGCACGGGTGTGTGCGTGCGAGTGAGCGCGAGTGTGTGCAAATGTGTGCGAGCGTGTGTGTGTGTGAGTGAGTGTGTGTGAGTCTGTGCGAGTGTGTGCTTGCGAGTGTGTGCTAGTGTGCGCGAGTGTGTGAGTGTGTGCGAGTGTGCGCGAGTGTGTGCGTGTAAGTGAGTGTGTGTGTGAGTGTGTGCGAGTGTGTGTGTGAGTGTATACGACTGTGTGTGCGAGTGTGTGCGTGTGTTTGCGAGTGTATATGAGTGTATGTGCGAGTGTGTGCGAGTGTGTGCGAGTGTGTGCGAGTGTGTGTGCGAGTGTGTGTGCGAGTGTGTTTGAGTGTGTGCAAGTGTGTGCGAGTGTGTGTGCGAGTGCGTACGAGTGTGTGCGAGTGTGTGTGCGTGTGTGCGAGTGTGTGTGATTATGTGCGAGTGTGAGTGAGCTTGTAGGACTGTATGTGCGATTGTTTGCGAGTGTGTGCGAGTGTGTTCGAGTGTGTGAGTGTGTGTGAGTGTGTGCGAGTGTGTGTGCGAGTGTGTGTGCGAGTGTGTGCAAATGAGCCCGAGTGTGCGCGAGTGTGCACGAGTGAGTGGTCGCGAGTGTTCACGAGTGAGTGGGTGTGAGTGTGTGCGCGAGTGTGTGCGTGTGAGTGTGTGCGAGCGTGTGTGAGTGTGTGTGCGAGTGTGTGTGTGTGTGAATGTGTGCGAGTGTGTGCAAGTGTTTGTGATTGTGTGCGAGTGTGTGTTTGCGAGTGTGTGTGAGTATGTGCGAGTGTGTGCGAGTGTGTGAGAGGGTGTGTACGAGTGTGTGTGTGCGATTGTGCATAAGTGTGTGCGAGTGTGTGTGTGTGAGTGTGTGTGCGAGTGTGTGTGTGCGAGTTTGCTCGATTGTGTGTGAGTGTGTGTGAGTGTGAGTGAGTGTGTACGAGTGTGTGTGAGTGTGTGCGAGTGTGTGTGAGTTTGTGCGAGTGTGTGTGCAACTGCGTATGAGTGAGTGTGTGCGAGTGTGTGTTTGCGAGTGTGTGTGCAAGTGTGTGTGTGCGAGTGTGTTCGATTGTGTGCGAGTGTGTGTGAGTGAGTGTGTGTGAGTGTGTGCGAGTGTGTTTACGAGTGTGTGTGCGCGATTGTGTATAAGTGTGTGCGAGGGTGTGAGTGTGTGTGCGAGTGTGTGCGTGCGAGTGTGTGCGAGCGTGTGTGAGTGTGTGTGAGTGTGTGTGCGAGTGTGTGTGCGTGTGAATGTGTGCGAGTGTGTGCAATTGTGTGTGTGTGTGTGCGAGTGTGTGTGTGCGAGTGTGTGTGAGTGTGTGCGAGTGTGTGCGAGTGTGTGTACGAGTGTGTGTGTGCGATTGTGTATAAGTGTGTGCGAGTGTGTGTGTGAGTGTGTGTGCGAGTGTGTGTGCGAGTTTGCTCAATTGTGTGAGTGTGTGTGAGTGTGAGTGAGTGTGTGTGCAAGTGTGTGCGTGTGAGTGTGTGCGAGCGTGTGTGTGAGTGTGTGTGCGAGTGTGTGTGCGTGTGAATGTGTGCGAGTGTGTGCAAGTGTGTGTGAGTGTGTGCGAGTGTGTGTGTGCGAGTGTGTGTGAGTGTGTGCGAGTGTGTGCGATTGTGTGCGAGTGTGTGTACGAGTGTGTGTGTGCAATTGTGTATAAGTGTGTGCGAGTGTGTGTGTGAGTGTGTGTGCGAGTGTGTGTGCGAGTTTGCTCGATTGTGTGTGAGTGTGTGTGAGTGTGAATGAGTGTGTACGAGTGTGTGTGAGTTTGTGCGAGTGTGTGTGTGAGTGTGTGCGAGTGTGTGTGAATGTGTGCGATTGTGTGTAGGGCTGTATGTGTGAGTGTGTGCGAGTGTGTATGAGTGTGTGTGCGAGTGTGTGCAAGTGTGTGCGAGTGTGTGCGAGTGTGTGTGCATGCGAGTGTGTGCGTGCGAGTGCGTGTGACTGTGTGTGAGTGTGTGCAAGTGTGTACGAGTGTGTGTGCGAGTGTGTGCCAGTGTGTGCGTACGAGTGTGTGCAAGTAAGTGCGAGTGTGTGCGAGCGGGTGTATGCGAGTGTGTGCGAGTCTGTGTGTGTAAATGTGTGCAAGTGTGTGCGAGCGAGTGAGTGCGAGTGTGTGCCAATGTGTGTGTACGAGTGTGTGCAAGTGAGTGCGAGTGTGTGCGTGTGAGTGTGTGCAAGTGTGTGCGAGTGTGTGCGAGTCTGTGTGTGTGATTATGTGCAAGCGTGTGCGAGTGAGTGAGTGCGAGTGTGTGCCAGTGTGTGCGTACGAGTGTGTGCAAGTGAGTGCGAGTGCGTGCGAATGTGTGCGAGTGTGTGTGTGAGTGTGTGCGAGTGTGTGTGAGTGTGTGGGTGCGAGTGTGTGCGTGCGTGTTTGTGCGAGTGTGTGTGCGAGTGTGTACGAGTGTGTGTGCGTGTGTGTGCAAGTGTGTGTGAGTGCGAGTGTGTGCGAGTGTGTGCGAGTGTGTGTGTGCGATTGTGTATGAGTGAGTTTGTGCGAGTGTGTGTCAAAGTGTGTGCGAGTGTGTGTGTGCGATTGTGTATGAGTGAGTGTGTGCGAGTGTGTGTGAAAGTGTGTGCGAGTGTGTGTGTGAGTGTGCACGGGTGTGTGCGTGCGAGTGAGCGCGAGTGTGTGCAAATGTGTGCGAGCGTGTGTGAGTGTGTGCGAGTGTGTGTGAGTGTGCATGAGTGTGTGTGTGTGAGTGAGTGTGTGTGAGTCTGTGCGAGTGTGTGCTTGCGAGTGTGTGCTAGTGTGCGCGAGTGTGTGAGTGTGTGCGAGTGTGCGCGAGTGTGTGCGTGTAAGTGAGTGTGTGTGTGAGTGTGTGCGAGTGTGTGTGTGAGTGTATACGACTGTGTGTGCGAGTGTGTGCGTGTGTTTGCGAGTGTATATGAGTGTATGTGCGAGTGTGTGCGAGTGTGTGCGAGTGTGTGCGAGTGTGTGTGCGAGTGTGTGTGCGAGTGTGTTTGAGTGTGTGCAAGTGTGTGCGAGTGTGTGTGCGAGTGCGTACGAGTGTGTGCGAGTGTGTGTGCGTGTGTGCGAGTGTGTGTGATTATGTGCGAGTGTGAGTGAGTTTGTAGGACTGTATGTGCGATTGTTTGCGAGTGTGTGCGAGTGTGTTCGAGTGTGTGAGTGTGTGTGAGTGTGTGCGAGTGTGTGTGCGAGTGTGTGTGCGGGTGTGTGCAAATGTGCCCGAGTGTGCGCGAGTGTGCACGAGTGAGTGGTCGCGAGTGTTCACGAGTGAGTGGGTGTGAGTGTGTGCGCGAGTGTGTGCGTGTGAGTGTGTGCGAGCGTGTGTGAGTGTGTGTGCGAGTGTGTGTGTGTGTGAATGTGTGCGAGTGTGTGCAAGTGTTTGTGATTGTGTGCGAGTGTGTGTTTGCGAGTGTGTGTGAGTATGTGCGAGTGTGTGCGAGTGTGTGAGAGGGTGTGTACGAGTGTGTGTGTGCGATTGTGCATAAGTGTGTGCGAGTGTGTGTGTGTGAGTGTGTGTGCGAGTGTGTGTGTGCGAGTTTGCTCGATTGTGTGTGAGTGTGTGTGAGTGTGAGTGAGTGTGTACGAGTGTGTGTGAGTGTGTGCGAGTGTGTGTGAGTGTGTGCGAGTGTGTGTGCGAGTGCGTATGAGTGAGTGTGTGCGAGTGTGTGTTTGCGAGTGTGTGTGCAAGTGTGTGTGTGCGTGTATGTTCGATTGTGTGCGAGTGTGTGTGAGTGAGTGTGTGTGAGTGTGTGCGAGTGTGTGTACGAGTGTGTGTGTGCGATTGTGTATAAGTGTGTGCGAGGGTGTGAATGTGTGTGTGAGTGTGTGCGTGCGAGTGTGTGTTACTGTGTGCGAGTGTGTGCGAGTGTGTGAGTGTGTGCAAGTGTGAGCGAGTGTGTGTATGCGAGTGTGTGCCAGTGTGTGCGTACGAGTGCGTGCAAGTGAGTGCGTGTGTGTGCGAATGTGTGCGAGTGTGTGCGTGCGAGTGTGCGTGAGTGTGCACGAGTGTGTGCATGTGAGTGTGTGCGAGTGAGTGTGTGCGAATGTGTGCAAGTGAGTGTGTGCGAGTGTTTGCGAGTGTGTGTGCGAGTGTGTGTGCGAGTGTGTATGCGAGTGTGTGCAAGTGTGTGCGAGTCTGTGTGTGTGAGTGTGTGCAAGTTGTGTGCAAGCGAGTGAGTGCGAGTGTGTGCGTACGAGTGTGTGCAAGTGAGTGCGAGTGTGTGCGAATGTGTGCGAGTTTGTGCATGTGAGTGTGCGCGAGTGTGTGCGTGCGAGTGTGTGCGAGTGTATTCGAGTGACTGGGTGTGAGTGTGTGCGAGTGTGTGTGAGTGTGTGCGAGTGAGTGTGTGCGGGTGTGTATGAGTGAGTGTGTGTGAGTGTGTGCGTGTGTGCGAGTTTGTGTGCGAGTGTGTGCGAGTGAGTGTGTGCGAATGTGTGCAAATGTGTGCGAGTTTGTGCGAGTGTATGCGTGAGAGTGTGTGCGTGCGAGTGTGTGCGAGTGTGTGTGTGCATGTGTGCGAGTTTGTGCGAGTGTATGTGTGCGAGTGTGTGCATGCGAGTGTGTGCGAGTGTGTGTGTGAGTGTGTACGAGTGTGTGTGCGAGTGTGTTTGAGTGTGTGCAAGTGTGTGCAAGTGTTTATACGAGTGCATATGAGTGTGTGCGAGTGTGTGTGCGTGTGTGTGCGATTGTGTGTGATTGTGTGCGAGTGTGAGTGAGCTTGTAGGACTGTATGTGCGAGCGTTTGCGAGTGTGTGTGAGTGTGTTCGAGTGTGTGAGTGTGTGTGAGTGTGTGCGAGTGTGTGTGCGAGTGTGTTCGAGTGTGTGCGAGTGTGTGCAAATGATCCTGAGTGTGTGCGAGTGTGCACGAGTGAGTGGGTGTGAGTGTGTGCGAGTGTGTGTGCAAGTGTGTGCGTGTGAGTGTGTGCGAACGTGTGTGAGTGTGTGTGAGTGTGTGTGCGAGTGTGTGTGCGTGTGAATGTGTGCGAGTGTGTGCAAGTGTGTGTGCGTGTGTGCGAGTGTGTGTGTGCGAGTGTGTGTGAGTGTGTGCGAGTGTGTGCGAGTGTGTGCGAGTGTGTGTACGATTGTGTGTGTGTGATTGTGTATAAGTGTGTGCGAGTGTGTGTGTGAGTGTGTGTGCGAGTGTGTGTGCGAGTTTGCTCGATTGTGTGTGAGTGTGTGTGAGTGTGAGTGAGTGTGTACGAGTGTGTGTGAGTTTGTGCGAGTGTGTGTGTGAGTGTGTGCGAGTGTGTGTGAATGTGTGCGATTGTGTGTAGGGCTGTATGTGCGAGTGTGTGCGAGTGTGTATGAGTGTGTGTGCGAGTGTGTGCAAGTGTGTGTGAGTGTGTGCAATTGTGTGTGTGCAAGTGTGTGTGAGTGTGAGTGAGTGTGTACGAGTGTATGTGAGTTTGTGCGAGTGTGTGTGTGAGTGTGTGCGAGTGTGTGTGATTGTGTGCGATTGTGTGTAGGGCTGTATGTGCGAGTGTGTGCGAGTGTGTATGAGTGTGTGTGCGAGTGTGTGCAAGTGTGTGTGAGTGTGTGCAATTGTGTGTGTGCAAGTGTGTGTGAGTGTGTGTGAGTGTGTACGAGTGTGTGTGCGAGTGTGTGCCACTGTGTGCGTACAAGTGTGTGCAAGTGAGTGCGAGTGTGTGCGAGCGGGTGTATGCGAGTGTGTGCGAGTCTGTGTGTGTGAATGTGTGCAAGTGTGTGCGAGCGAGTGAGTGCGAGTGTGTGCCAATGTGTGCGTACGAGTGTGTGCAAGTGAGTGCGAGTGTGTGCCAATGTGTGCGAGTGTGTGTGTGAGTGTGTGCGAGTGTGTGTGAGTGTGTGGGTGCGAGTGTGTGTGTGCGTGTTTGTGCGAGTGTGTGTGCGAGTGTGTACGAGTGTGTGTGCGTGTGTGTGCAAGTGTGTGTGAGTGCGTGCGTGTGTGTTTGCGAGTGTGTGCGAGTGTGTGTGTGCGATTGTGTATGAGTGAGTGTGTGCGAGTGTGTGTGAAAGTGTGTGCGAGTGTTTGTGTGCGATTGTGTATGAGTGAGTGTGTGCGAGTGTGTGTGAAAGTGTGTGCGAGTGTGTGTGTGAGTGTGCACGGGTGTGTGCGTGCGAGTGAGCGCGAGTGTGTGCAAATGTGTGCGAGCGTGTGTGAGTGTGTGCGAGTGTGTGTGCGAGTGTGTGTGCGAGTGTGTTTGAGTGTGTGCAAGTGTGTGCGAGTGTGTGTGCGAGTGCGTACGAGTGTGTGCGAGTGTGTGTGCGTGTGTGCGAGTGTGTGTGATTGTGTGCGAGTGTGAGTGAGCTTGTAGGACTGTATGTGCGATTGTTTGTGGGTGTGTGCAAGTGTGTTCGAGTGTGTGAGTGTGTGTGAGTGTGTGCGAGTGTGTGTGCGAGTGTGTGTGCGAGAGTGCGAGTGTGTGCAAATGTGCCCGAGTGTGCGCGAGTGTGCTCGAGTGAGTGGTCGCAAGTGTTCACGAGTGAGTGGGTGTGAGTGTGTGCGCGAGTGTGTGCGTGTGAGTGTGTGCGAGCGTGTGTGAGTGTGTGTGCGAGTGTGTGTGTGTGTGAATGTGTGCGAGTGTGTGCAAGTGTTTGTGATTGTGTGCGAGTGTGTGTTTGCGAGTGTGTGTGAGTATGTGCAAGTGTGTGCGAGTGTGTGCGAGTGTGTGTACGAGTGTGTGTGTGCGATTGTGCATAAGTGTGTGCGAGTGTGTGTGTGAGTGTGTGTGCGAGTGTGTGTGTGCGAGTTTGCTCGATTGTGTGTGAGTGTGTGTGAGTGTGTGTGAGTGTGTGCGAGTGTGTGTGAGTGTGTGCGAGTGTGTGTGCGACTGCGTATGAGTGAATGTGTGCGAGTGTGTGTTTGCGAGTGTGTGTGCAAGTGTGTGTGTGCGAGTGTGTTCGATTGTGTGCGAGTGTGTGTGAGTGAGTGTGTGTGAGTGTGTGCGAGTGTGTTTACGAGTGTGTGTGCGCGATTGTGTATAAGTGTGTGCGAGGGTGTGAGTGTGTGTGCGAGTGTGTGCGTGCGAGTGTGTGCGAGCGTGTGTGAGTGTGTGTGAGTGTGTGTGCGAGTGTGTGTGCGTGTGAATGTGTGCGAGTGTGTGCAATTGTGTGTGTGTGTGCGAGTGTGTGTGTGCGAGTGTGTGTGAGTGTGTGCGAGTGTGTGCGAGTGTGTGTACGAGTGTGTGTGTGCGATTGTGTATAAGTGTGTGCGAGTGTGTGTGTGAGTGTGTGTGCGAGTGTGTGTGCGAGTTTGCTCGATTGTGTGAGTGTGTGTGTGTGTGCGATTGTGTATAAGTGTGTGCGAGTGTGTGTGTGAGTGTGTGTGCGAGTGTGTGTGCGAGTTTGCTCGATTGTGTGAGTGTGTGTGAGTGTGAGTGAGTGTGTGTGCAAGTGTGTGCGTGTGAGTGTGTGCGAGCGTGTGTGTGAGTGTGTGTGCGAGTGTGTGTGCGTGTGAATGTGTGCGAGTGTGTGCAAGTGTGTGTGAGTGTGTGCGAGTGTGTGTGTGCGAGTGTGTGTGAGTGTGTGCGAGTGTGTGCGATTGTGTGCGAGTGTGTGTACGAGTGTGTGTGTGCAATTGTGTATAAGTATGTGCGAGTGTGTGTGTGAGTGTGTGTGCGAGTGTGTGTGCGAGTTTGCTCGATTGTGTGTGAGTGTGTGTGAGTGTGAGTGAGTGTGTACGAGTGTGTGTGAGTTTGTGCGAGTGTGTGTGTGAGTGTGTGCGAGTGTGTGTGAATGTGTGCGATTGTGTGTAGGGCTGTATGTGTGAGTGTGTGCGAGTGTGTATGAGTGTGTGTGCGAGTGTGTGCAAGTGTGTGCGAGTGTGTGCGAGTGTGTGTGCATGCGAGTGTGTGCGTGCGAGTGTGTGTGACTGTGTGTGAGTGTGTGCAAGTGTGTACGAGTGTGTGTGCGAGTGTGTGCCAGTGTGTGCGTACGAGTGTGTGCAAGTAAGTGCGAGTGTGTGCGAGCGGGTGTATGCGAGTGTGTGCGAGTCTGTGTGTGTGAATGTGTGCAAGTGTGTGCGAGCGAGTGAGTGCGAGTGTGTGCCAATGTGTGTGTACGAGTGTGTGCAAGTGAGTGCGAGTGTGTGCGTGTGAGTGTGTGCAAGTGTGTGCGAGTGTGTGCGAGTCTGTGTGTGTGATTATGTGCAAGCGTGTGCGAGTGAGTGAGTGCGAGTGTGTGCCAGTGTGTGCGTACGAGTGTGTGCAAGTGAGTGCGAGTGCGTGCAAATGTGTGCGAGTGTGTGTGTGAGTGTGTGCGAGTGTGTGTGAGTGTGTGGGTGCGAGTGTGTGCGTGCGTGTTTGTGCGAGTGTGTGTGCGAGTGTGTACGAGTGTGTGTGCGTGTGTGTGCAAGTGTGTGTGAGTGCGTGCGTGTGTGTGTGCGAGTGTGTGCGAGTGTGTGCGAGTGTGTCTGTGCGATTGTGTATGAGTGAGTTTGTGCGAGTGTGTGTCAAAGTGTGTGCGAGTGTGTGTGTGCGATTGTGTATGAGTGAGTGTGTGCGAGTGTGTGTGAAAGTGTGTGCGAGTGTGTGTGTGAGTGTGCACGGGTGTGTGCGTGCGAGTGAGCGCGAGTGTGTGCAAATGTGTGCGAGCGTGTGTGAGTGTGTGCGAGTGTGCGTGAGTGTGCACGAGTGTGTGTGTGTGAGTGAGTGTGTGTGAGTCTGTGCGAGTGTGTGCTTGCGAGTGTGTGCTAGTGTGCGCGAGTGTGTGAGTGTGTGCGAGTGTGCGCGAGTGTGTGCGTGTAAGTGAGTGTGTGTGTGAGTGTGTGCGAGTGTGTGTGTGAGTGTATACGACTGTGTGTGCGAGTGTGTGCGTGTGTTTGCGAGTGTATATGAGTGTATGTGCGAGTGTGTGCGAGTGTGTATGAGTGTGTGTGCGAGTGTGTGCAAGTGTGTGTGAGTGTGTGCAATTGTGTGTGTGCAAGTGTGTGTGAGTGTGAGTGAGTGTGTACGAGTGTATGTGAGTTTGTGCGAGTGTGTGTGTGAGTGTGTGCGAGTGTGTGTGATTGTGTGCGATTGTGTGTAGGGCTGTATGTGCGAGTGTGTGCGAGTGTGTATGAGTGTGTGTGCGAGTGTGTGCAAGTGTGTGTGAGTGTGTGCAATTGTGTGTGTGCAAGTGTGTGTGAGTGTGTGTGAGTGTGTACGAGTGTGTGTGCGAGTGTGTGCCAGTGTGTGCGTACAAGTGTGTGCAAGTGAGTGCGAGTGTGTGCGAGCGGGTGTATGCGAGTGTGTGCGAGTCTGTGTGTGTGAATGTGTGCAAGTGTGTGCGAGCGAGTGAGTGCGAGTGTGTGCCAATGTGTGCGTACGAGTGTGTGCAAGTGAGTGCGAGTGTGTGCCAATGTGTGCGAGTGTGTGTGTGAGTGTGTGCGAGTGTGTGTGAGTGTGTGGGTGCGAGTGTGTGTGTGCGTGTTTGTGCGAGTGTGTGTGCGAGTGTGTACGAGTGTGTGTGCGTGTGTGTGCAAGTGTGTGTGAGTGCGTGCGTGTGTGTTTGCGAGTGTGTGCGAGTGTGTGTGTGCGATTGTGTATGAGTGAGTGTGTGCGAGTGTGTGTGAAAGTGTGTGCGAGTGTTTGTGTGCGATTGTGTATGAGTGAGTGTGTGCGAGTGTGTGTGAAAGTGTGTGCGAGTGTGTGTGTGAGTGTGCACGGGTGTGTGCGTGCGAGTGAGCGCGAGTGTGTGCAAATGTGTGCGAGCGTGTGTGAGTGTGTGCGAGTGTGTGTGCGAGTGTGTGTGCGAGTGTGTTTGAGTGTGTGCAAGTGTGTGCGAGTGTGTGTGCGAGTGCGTACGAGTGTGTGCGAGTGTGTGTGCATGTGTGCGAGTGTGTGTGATTGTGTGCGAGTGTGAGTGAGCTTGTAGGACTGTATGTGCGATTGTTTGTGGGTGTGTGCAAGTGTGTTCGAGTGTGTGAGTGTGTGTGAGTGTGTGCGAGTGTGTGTGCGAGTGTGTGTGCGAGAGTGCGAGTGTGTGCAAATGTGCCCGAGTGTGCGCGAGTGTGCTCGAGTGAGTGGTCGCAAGTGTTCACGAGTGAGTGGGTGTGAGTGTGTGCGCGAGTGTGTGCGTGTGAGTGTGTGCGAGCGTGTGTGAGTGTGTGTGCGAGTGTGTGTGTGTGTGAATGTGTGCGAGTGTGTGCAAGTGTTTGTGATTGTGTGCGAGTGTGTGTTTGCGAGTGTGTGTGAGTATGTGCAAGTGTGTGCGAGTGTGTGCGAGTGTGTGTACGAGTGTGTGTGTGCGATTGTGCATAAGTGTGTGCGAGTGTGTGTGTGAGTGTGTGTGCGAGTGTGTGTGTGCGAGTTTGCTCGATTGTGTGTGAGTGTGTGTGAGTGTGTGTGAGTGTGTGCGAGTGTGTGTGAGTGTGTGCGAGTGTGTGTGCGACTGCGTATGAGTGAATGTGTGCGAGTGTGTGTTTGCGAGTGTGTGTGCAAGTGTGTGTGTGCGAGTGTGTTCGATTGTGTGCGAGTGTGTGTGAGTGAGTGTGTGTGAGTGTGTGCGAGTGTGTTTACGAGTGTGTGTGCGCGATTGTGTATAAGTGTGTGCGAGGGTGTGAGTGTGTGTGCGAGTGTGTGCGTGCGAGTGTGTGCGAGCGTGTGTGAGTGTGTGTGAGTGTGTGTGCGAGTGTGTGTGCGTGTGAATGTGTGCGAGTGTGTGCAATTGTGTGTGTGTGTGCGAGTGTGTGTGTGCGAGTGTGTGTGAGTGTGTGCGAGTGTGTGCGAGTGTGTGTACGAGTGTGTGTGTGCGATTGTGTATAAGTGTGTGCGAGTGTGTGTGTGAGTGTGTGTGCGAGTGTGTGTGCGAGTTTGCTCGATTGTGTGAGTGTGTGTGTGTGTGCGATTGTGTATAAGTGTGTGCGAGTGTGTGTGTGAGTGTGTGTGAGTGTGTGCGATTGTGTGCGAGTGTGTGTACGAGTGTGTGTGTGCAATTGTGTATAAGTATGTGCGAGTGTGTGTGTGAGTGTGTGTGCGAGTGTGTGTGCGAGTTTGCTCGATTGTGTGAGTGTGTGTGTGTGTGCGATTGTGTATAAGTGTGTGCGAGTGTGTGTGTGAGTGTGTGTGCGAGTGTGTGTGCGAGTTTGCTCGATTGTGTGAGTGTGTGTGAGTGTGAGTGAGTGTGTGTGCAAGTGTGTGCGTGTGAGTGTGTGCGAGCGTGTGTGTGAGTGTGTGTGCGAGTGTGTGTGCGTGTGAATGTGTGCGAGTGTGTGCAAGTGTGTGTGAGTGTGTGCGAGTGTGTGTGTGCGAGTGTGTGTGAGTGTGTGCGAGTGTGTGCGATTGTGTGCGAGTGTGTGTACGAGTGTGTGTGTGCAATTGTGTATAAGTATGTGCGAGTGTGTGTGTGAGTGTGTGTGCGAGTGTGTGTGCGAGTTTGCTCGATTGTGTGTGAGTGTGTGTGAGTGTGAGTGAGTGTGTACGAGTGTGTGTGAGTTTGTGCGAGTGTGTGTGTGAGTGTGTGCGAGTGTGTGTGAATGTGTGCGATTGTGTGTAGGGCTGTATGTGTGAGTGTGTGCGAGTGTGTATGAGTGTGTGTGCGAGTGTGTGCAAGTGTGTGCGAGTGTGTGCGAGTGTGTGTGCGTGCGAGTGTGTGCGTGCGAGTGTGTGTGACTGTGTGTGAGTGTGTGCAAGTGTGTACGAGTGTGTGTGCGAGTGTGTGCCAGTGTGTGCGTACGAGTGTGTGCAAGTAAGTGCGAGTGTGTGCGAGCGGGTGTATGCGAGTGTGTGCGAGTCTGTGTGTGTGAATGTGTGCAAGTGTGTGCGAGCGAGTGAGTGCGAGTGTGTGTCAATGTGTGTGTACGAGTGTGTGCAAGTGAGTGCGAGTGTGTGCGTGTGAGTGTGTGCAAGTGTGTGCGAGTGTGTGCGAGTCTGTGTGTGTGATTATGTGCAAGCGTGTGCGAGTGAGTGAGTGCGAGTGTGTGCCAGTGTGTGCGTACGAGTGTGTGCAAGTGAGTGCGAGTGCGTGCAAATGTGTGCGAGTGTGTGTGTGAGTGTGTGCGAGTGTGTGTGAGTGTGTGGGTGCGAGTGTGTGCGTGCGTGTTTGTGCGAGTGTGTGTGCGAGTGTGTACGAGTGTGTGTGCGTGTGTGTGCAAGTGTGTGTGAGTGCGTGCGTGTGTGTGTGCGAGTGTGTGCGAGTGTGTGCGAGTGTGTCTGTGCGATTGTGTATGAGTGAGTTTGTGCGAGTGTGTGTCAAAGTGTGTGCGAGTGTGTGTGTGCGATTGTGTATGAGTGAGTGTGTGCGAGTGTGTGTGAAAGTGTGTGCGAGTGTGTGTGTGAGTGTGCACGGGTGTGTGCGTGCGAGTGAGCGCGAGTGTGTGCAAATGTGTGCGAGCGTGTGTGAGTGTGTGCGAGTGTGCGTGAGTGTGCACGAGTGTGTGTGTGTGAGTGAGTGTGTGTGAGTCTGTGCGAGTGTGTGCTTGCGAGTGTGTGCTAGTGTGCGCGAGTGTGTGAGTGTGTGCGAGTGTGCGCGAGTGTGTGCGTGTAAGTGAGTGTGTGTGTGAGTGTGTGCGAGTGTGTGTGTGAGTGTATACGACTGTGTGTGCGAGTGTGTGCGTGTGTTTGCGAGTGTATATGAGTGTATGTGCGAGTGTGTGCGAGTGTGTATGAGTGTGTGTGCGAGTGTGTGCAAGTGTGTGTGAGTGTGTGCAATTGTGTGTGTGCAAGTGTGTGTGAGTGTGAGTGAGTGTGTACGAGTGTATGTGAGTTTGTGCGAGTGTGTGTGTGAGTGTGTGCGAGTGTGTGTGATTGTGTGCGATTGTGTGTAGGGCTGTATGTGCGAGTGTGTGCGAGTGTGTATGAGTGTGTGTGCGAGTGTGTGCAAGTGTGTGTGAGTGTGTGCAATTGTGTGTGTGCAAGTGTGTGTGAGTGTGTGTGAGTGTGTACGAGTGTGTGTGCGAGTGTGTGCCAGTGTGTGCGTACAAGTGTGTGCAAGTGAGTGCGAGTGTGTGCGAGCGGGTGTATGCGAGTGTGTGCGAGTCTGTGTGTGTGAATGTGTGCAAGTGTGTGCGAGCGAGTGAGTGCGAGTGTGTGCCAATGTGTGCGTACGAGTGTGTGCAAGTGAGTGCGAGTGTGTGCCAATGTGTGCGAGTGTGTGTGTGAGTGTGTGCGAGTGTGTGTGAGTGTGTGGGTGCGAGTGTGTGTGTGCGTGTTTGTGCGAGTGTGTGTGCGAGTGTGTACGAGTGTGTGTGCGTGTGTGTGCAAGTGTGTGTGAGTGCGTGCGTGTGTGTTTGCGAGTGTGTGCGAGTGTGTGTGTGCGATTGTGTATGAGTGAGTGTGTGCGAGTGTGTGTGAAAGTGTGTGCGAGTGTTTGTGTGCGATTGTGTATGAGTGAGTGTGTGCGAGTGTGTGTGAAAGTGTGTGCGAGTGTGTGTGTGAGTGTGCACGGGTGTGTGCGTGCGAGTGAGCGCGAGTGTGTGCAAATGTGTGCGAGCGTGTGTGAGTGTGTGCGAGTGTGTGTGCGAGTGTGTGTGCGAGTGTGTTTGAGTGTGTGCAAGTGTGTGCGAGTGTGTGTGCGAGTGCGTACGAGTGTGTGCGAGTGTGTGTGCATGTGTGCGAGTGTGTGTGATTGTGTGCGAGTGTGAGTGAGCTTGTAGGACTGTATGTGCGATTGTTTGTGGGTGTGTGCAAGTGTGTTCGAGTGTGTGAGTGTGTGTGAGTGTGTGCGAGTGTGTGTGCGAGTGTGTGTGCGAGAGTGCGAGTGTGTGCAAATGTGCCCGAGTGTGCGCGAGTGTGCTCGAGTGAGTGGTCGCAAGTGTTCACGAGTGAGTGGGTGTGAGTGTGTGCGCGAGTGTGTGCGTGTGAGTGTGTGCGAGCGTGTGTGAGTGTGTGTGCGAGTGTGTGTGTGTGTGAATGTGTGCGAGTGTGTGCAAGTGTTTGTGATTGTGTGCGAGTGTGTGTTTGCGAGTGTGTGTGAGTATGTGCAAGTGTGTGCGAGTGTGTGCGAGTGTGTGTACGAGTGTGTGTGTGCGATTGTGCATAAGTGTGTGCGAGTGTGTGTGTGAGTGTGTGTGCGAGTGTGTGTGTGCGAGTTTGCTCGATTGTGTGTGAGTGTGTGTGAGTGTGTGTGAGTGTGTGCGAGTGTGTGTGAGTGTGTGCGAGTGTGTGTGCGACTGCGTATGAGTGAATGTGTGCGAGTGTGTGTTTGCGAGTGTGTGTGCAAGTGTGTGTGTGCGAGTGTGTTCGATTGTGTGCGAGTGTGTGTGAGTGAGTGTGTGTGAGTGTGTGCGAGTGTGTTTACGAGTGTGTGTGCGCGATTGTGTATAAGTGTGTGCGAGGGTGTGAGTGTGTGTGCGAGTGTGTGCGTGCGAGTGTGTGCGAGCGTGTGTGAGTGTGTGTGAGTGTGTGTGCGAGTGTGTGTGCGTGTGAATGTGTGCGAGTGTGTGCAATTGTGTGTGTGTGTGCGAGTGTGTGTGTGCGAGTGTGTGTGAGTGTGTGCGAGTGTGTGCGAGTGTGTGTACGAGTGTGTGTGTGCGATTGTGTATAAGTGTGTGCGAGTGTGTGTGTGAGTGTGTGTGCGAGTGTGTGTGCGAGTTTGCTCGATTGTGTGAGTGTGTGTGTGTGCGATTGTGTATAAGTGTGTGCGAGTGTGTGTGTGAGTGTGTGTGCGAGTGTGTGTGCGAGTTTGCTCGATTGTGTGAGTGAGTGTGAGTGAGTGTGTGTGCAAGTGTGTGCGTGTGAGTGTGTGCGAGCGTGTGTGTGAGTGTGTGTGCGAGTGTGTGTGCGTGTGAATGTGTGCGAGTGTGTGCAAGTGTGTGTGAGTGTGTGCGAGTGTGTGTGTGCGAGTGTGTGTGAGTGTGTGCGAGTGTGTGCGATTGTGTGCGAGTGTGTGTACGAGTGTGTGTGTGCAATTGTGTATAAGTATGTGCGAGTGTGTGTGTGAGTGTGTGTGCGAGTGTGTGTGCGAGTTTGCTCGATTGTGTGTGAGTGTGTGTGAGTGTGTGTGCGAGTGTGTGTGAGTGTGTGTGCGAGTGTGTTTGAGTGTGTGCAAGTGGGTGCGAGTGTGTGTGCGAGTGCGTATGAGTGTGTGCGAGTGTGTGTGCGAGTGTGTGTGATTGTGTGCGAGTGTGAGTGAGCTTGTAGGACTGTATGTGCGAGTGTTTGCGAGTGTGTGAGTGTGTTCGAGTGTGTGAGTGTGCGAGTGTGTGTGCGAGTGTGTGCGAGTGTGTGTGCGAGAGTGTGCGAGTGTGTGCGAGTGTGTGCAAATGTGCCCGAGTGTGTGCGAGTGTGCACGAGTGAGTGGGTGTGAATGTGTGCGAGTGTGTGTGCGAGTGTGTGCGTGTGAGTGTGTGCGAGCGTGTGTGAGTGTGTGTGAGTGTGTGTTCGAGTGTGTGTGCGTGTGAATGTGTGTGAGTGTGTGCAAGTGTGTGTGAGTGTGTGCGAGTGTGTGTGTGCGAGTGTCTGTGAGTGTGTGAGAGTGTGTGCGAGTGTGTGCGAGTGTGTGCGAGTGTGTGTACGAGTGTGTGTGTGCGATTGTGTATAAGTGTGTGCGAGTGTGTGTGTGAGTGTGTGTGCAAGTTTGCTCGATTGTGTGTGAGTGTGTGTGAGTGTGAGTGAGTGTGTACGAGTGTGTGCGAGTGTGTGCGAGTGTGTGAGTGTGTGCGAGTGTGTGTGAATGTGTGCGATTGTGTGTAGGGCTGTATGTGCGAGTGTGTGTGAGTGTGTGCAAGTGTGTGTGAGTGTGAGCGAGTGTGTGTGCGTGCGAGTGTGTGCGTGCGAGTGTGTGCGACTGTGTGTGTGAGTGTGTGCGAGCGAGTGTATGCGAGTGTGTGCGAGTCTGTGTGTGTGAGTGTGTGCAAGTGTGTGCGAGCGAGTGAGTGCGAGTGTGTGCCAGTGTGTGCGTACGAGTGTGTGCAAGTGAGTGCGAGTGTGTGCGAGCGAGTGTATGCGAGTGTGTGCGAGTCTGTGTGTGTGAGTGTGTGCAAGTGTGTGCGAGCGAGTGAGTGCGAGTGTGTGCCAGTGTGTGCGTACGAGTGTGTGCAAGTGAGTGCGAGTGTGTGCGAATGTGTGCGAGTGTGTGTGTGAGTGTGTGCGAGTGTGTGTGAGTGTGTGGGTGCGAGTGTGTGCGAGTGTGTGCGTGCGTGTTTGTGCGAGTGTGTGTGCGAGTGTGTACGAGTGTGTGTGCGTGTGTGTGCAAGTGTGTGCGAGTGCGTGTGTGTGTGTGCGAGTGTGTGCGAGTGTGTGCGAGTATGTGTGTGCGATTGTGTATGAGTGAGTGTGTGCGAGTGTGTGTCAAAGTGTGTGCGAGTGTGTGCGAGTTTGTGTTTGCGATTGTGTATGAGTGAGTGTGTACGAGTGTGTGTGAAAGTGTGTGCGAGTGTGTGTGAGTGTGCACGGGTGTGTGCGTGCGAGTTCGTGCGAGTGAGCGCGAGTGTGTGCAAATGTGTGCGAGTGTGTGTGAGTGTGTGCGAGTGTGTGTGTGTGAGTGAGTGTGTGTGAGTCTGTGTGAGTGTGTGCTTGCGAGTGTGTGCTAGTGTGCGCGAGTGTGTGAGTGTGTGTGAGTGTGTGCGAGTGTGTGTGTGAGTGTATACGACTGTGTGTGCGACTGTGTGCGCGTGTGTGCGAGTGTATATGAGTGTATGTGCGAGTGTGTGCGAGTGTGTGCGAGTGTGTGTGCGAGTGTGTTTGAGTGTGTGCAAGTGTGTGCGAGTGTGTGTGCGAGTGCGTACGAGTGTGTGAGAGTGTGTGTGCGAGTGTGTGCGAGTGTGAGTGAGCTTGTAGGACTGTATGTGCGATTGTTTGCGAGCGTGTGTGAGTGTGTGTGCGAGTGTGTGTGTGTGAATGTGTGCGAGTGTGTGCAAGTGTATGTGATTGTGTGCGAGTGTGTGTTTGCGAGTGTGTGTGAGTGTGTGCGAGTGTGTGTACGAGTGTGTGTGTGCGATTGTGCATAAGTGTGTGCGAGTTTGTTTGTGAGTGTGTGTGCGAGTGTGTGTGTGCGAGTTTGCTCGATTGTGTGTGAGTGTGTGTGAGTGTGAGTGAGTGTGTACGAGTGTGTGTGAGTGTGTGCGAGTGTGTGTGAGTTTGTGCGAGTGTGTGTGCGAGTGCGTATGAGTGAGTGTGTGCGAGTGTGTGTTTGCGAGTGTGTGTGCAAGTGTGTGTGTGCGAGTGTGTTCGATTGAGTGTGAGTGTGTGTGAGTGAGTGTGTGTGAGTGTGTGCGAGTGTGTGTACGAGTGTGTGTGTGATTGTGTATAAGTGTGTGCGAGGGTGTGAGTGTGTGTGCGAGTGTGTGCGTGCGAGTGTGTGCGACTGTGTGCGAGTGTGTGCGAGTGTGTGAGTGTGTGCAAGTATGTGCGAGTGTGTGTATGTGAGTGTGTGCCAGTGTGTGCGTACGAGTGCGTGCAAGTGAGTGCGTGTGTGTGCGAATGTGTGCGAGTGTGTGCGTGCGAGTGTGCGTGAGTGTGCACGAGTGTGTGCATGTGAGTGTGTGTGAGTGTGTGCGTGCGAGTGTGTGCGAGTGTGCTCGAGTGAATGGGTGCGAGTGTTGTGAGTGTGTGCGAGTGAGTGTGTGCGAGTGTGTGCGAGTGAGTGTGTGCAAATGTGTGCGAGTGAGTGTGTGCGAGTGTTTGCGAGTGTGTGTGCGAGTGTGTGTGCGAGTGTGTGCGAATGTGTGTGTGAGTGTGTGCGAGTGTGTGCGAGTCTGTGTGTGTGAGTGTGTGCAAGTTGTGTGCAAGCGAGTGAGTGCGAGTGTGTGCGTACGAGTGTGTGCAAGTGAGTGCGAGTGTGTGCGAATGTGTGCGAGTTTGTGCATGTGAGTGTGCGCGAGTGTGTGCGTGCGAGTGTGTGCGAGTGTGCTCGATTGACTGGGTGTGAGTGTGTGCGAGTGTGTGTGAGTGTGTATGAGTGAGTGTGTGTGAGTGTGTGCGTGTGTGCGAGTTTGTGTGCGAGTGTGTGCGAGTGAGTGTGTGCGAATGCGTGCAAATGTGTGCGAGTGTGTGCGAGTGTATGCGTGCGAGTGTGTGCGTGCGAGTGTGTGCGAGTGTGTGTGTGTTCATGTGTGCGAGTGTGTGTGAGTGTATGTGCGAGTGTGTGCAAGTGTGTGCAAGTGAGTGTGAGTGAGTGCGAGTGTGTGCGAATGTGTGCGAGTGTGTGTGTGCGATTGTGTGTGCGATTGTGAATGGTGTGTGCGAGTGTGTGTGTGAGTGTGTGCGAGTGTGTGCGTGTGAGTGCGTGCGAGTGAGTGCGAGTGTGTGCAAATGTGTGCGAGAGTGTGCAAGTGTGGGCGTGCGAGTGTATGCGAGTGTGTGTGAGTGTGTGCGAGTATGGGAGTGTGTGTGAGTGTAAGTGCGAGTGTGTGCAAGTGTGTGCAAGTGAGTGTGAGTGAGTGCGAGTGTGTGCGAATGTGTGTGAGTGTGTGTGTGCGAGTGTGTGTGCGATTGTGTATGGTGTGTGCGAGTGTGTGTGTGAGTGTGTGCGAGTGTGTGCGTGTGAGTGCGTGCGAGTAAGTGCGAGTGTGTGCAAATGTGTGCGAGAGTGTGCAAGTGTGGGCGTGTGAGTGTATGCGAGTGTGTGTGAGTGTGTGCGAGTATGCACTTGGGTCTGCGTGTGAGTGAGTGTGTGTGTGAGTGTGAGTGTGTGCTTGTGAGTGTGTGTTAGTGTGCGTGAGTGTGTGAGTGTGTGCGAGTGTGCGTGAGTGTGTGCGTGTGAGTGAGTGTGTGTGTGAGTGTGAGCGAGTGTTTGCGAGTGTGTGTGTGTAGGACTGTATGTGCGAGTGTATGTGCGCATGTGTATGAGTGTATGTGCGAGTGTGTGCAAGTGTGTGTGAGTGTGTGCGAGTGTGTGTAGGAGTGTGTGCGAGTGTGTGCGATTGTGTGTGTGAGTGTGTAGGACTGTATGTGCGAGTGTGTGCGAGTCTGTTTGAGTGTGTGTGTTTGTGCGAGTGTGTGTGTGCGAGTGTGTGTGTGCGAGTGTGTGTGTGATTGTGTATGAGTGCGAGTGTGTGTGTGTGCGATTGTGTATGAGTGAGTGTGTAGGACTGTGTGTGCGAGTGTGTGCGCGTGTGTGCGAGTGTATATGAGTGTATGTGCGAGTGTGTGTGCGAGTGTGTGTGAGTGTGTGTGCGAGTGTGTTTGAGTGTGTGCAAGTGGGTGCGAGTGTGTGTGCGAGTGCGTATGAGTGTGTGCGAGTGTGTGTGCGAGTGTGTGTGATTGTGTGCGAGTGTGAGTGAGCTTGTAGGACTGTATGTGCGAGTGTTTGCGAGTGTGTGAGTGTGTTCGAGTGTGTGAGTGTGCGAGTGTGTGTGCGAGTGTGTGCGAGTGTGTGTGCGAGAGTGTGCGAGTGTGTGCGAGTGTGTGCAAATGTGCCCGAGTGTGTGCGAGTGTGCACGAGTGAGTGGGTGTGAATGTGTGCGAGTGTGTGTGCGAGTGTGTGCGTGTGAGTGTGTGCGAGCGTGTGTGAGTGTGTGTGAGTGTGTGTTCGAGTGTGTGTGCGTGTGAATGTGTGTGAGTGTGTGCAAGTGTGTGTGAGTGTGTGCGAGTGTGTGTGTGCGAGTGTCTGTGAGTGTGTGAGAGTGTGTGCGAGTGTGTGCGAGTGTGTGCGAGTGTGTGTACGAGTGTGTGTGTGCGATTGTGTATAAGTGTGTGCGAGTGTGTGTGTGAGTGTGTGTGCAAGTTTGCTCGATTGTGTGTGAGTGTGTGTGAGTGTGAGTGAGTGTGTACGAGTGTGTGCGAGTGTGTGCGAGTGTGTGAGTGTGTGCGAGTGTGTGTGAATGTGTGCGATTGTGTGTAGGGCTGTATGTGCGAGTGTGTGTGAGTGTGTGCAAGTGTGTGTGAGTGTGAGCGAGTGTGTGTGCGTGCGAGTGTGTGCGTGCGAGTGTGTGCGACTGTGTGTGAGTGTGTGCGAGCGAGTGTATGCGAGTGTGTGCGAGTCTGTGTGTGTGAGTGTGTGCAAGTGTGTGCGAGCGAGTGAGTGCGAGTGTGTGCCAGTGTGTGCGTACGAGTGTGTGCAAGTGAGTGCGAGTGTGTGCGAGCGAGTGTATGCGAGTGTGTGCGAGTCTGTGTGTGTGAGTGTGTGCAAGTGTGTGCGAGCGAGTGAGTGCGAGTGTGTGCCAGTGTGTGCGTACGAGTGTGTGCAAGTGAGTGCGAGTGTGTGCGAATGTGTGCGAGTGTGTGTGTGAGTGTGTGCGAGTGTGTGTGAGTGTGTGGGTGCGAGTGTGTGCGAGTGTGTGCGTGCGTGTTTGTGCGAGTGTGTGTGCGAGTGTGTACGAGTGTGTGTGCGTGTGTGTGCAAGTGTGTGCGAGTGCGTGTGTGTGTGTGCGAGTGTGTGCGAGTGTGTGCGAGTATGTGTGTGCGATTGTGTATGAGTGAGTGTGTGCGAGTGTGTGTCAAAGTGTGTGCGAGTGTGTGCGAGTTTGTGTTTGCGATTGTGTATGAGTGAGTGTGTACAAGTGTGTGTGAAAGTGTGTGCGAGTGTGTGTGAGTGTGCACGGGTGTGTGCGTGCGAGTTCGTGCGAGTGAGCGCGAGTGTGTGCAAATGTGTGCGAGCGTGTGTGAGTGTGTGCGAGTGTGTGTGTGTGAGTGAGTGTGTGTGAGTCTGTGTGAGTGTGTGCTTGCGAGTGTGTGCTAGTGTGCGCGAGTGTGTGAGTGTGTGTGAGTGTGTGCGAGTGTGTGTGTGAGTGTATACGACTGTGTGTGCGACTGTGTGCGCGTGTGTGCGAGTGTATATGAGTGTATGTGCGAGTGTGTGCGAGTGTGTGCGAGTGTGTGTGCGAGTGTGTTTGAGTGTGTGCAAGTGTGTGCGAGTGTGTGTGCGAGTGCGTACGAGTGTGTGAGAGTGTGTGTGCGAGTGTGTGCGAGTGTGAGTGAGCTTGTAGGACTGTATGTGCGATTGTTTGCGAGTGTGTGCGAGTGTGTTCGAGTGTGTGAGTGTGTGTGAGTGTGTGCGAGTGTGTGTGCGAGTGTGTGTGCGAGAGTGCAAGTGTGGGCAAATGTGCCCTAGTGTGCGCGAGTGTGCACGAGTGAGTGGGCGTGAGTGTTCACGAGTGAGTGGGTGTGAGTGTGTGCGCGAGTGTGTGCGCGAGTGTGTGCGTGTGAGTGTGTGCAAGCGTGTGCGAGTGTGTGTGCGAGTGTGTGTGCGTGTGAATGTGTGCGAGTGTGTGCAAGTGTTTGTGATTGTGTGCGAGTGTGTGTTTGCGAGTGTGTGTGAGTATGTGCGAGTGTGTGCGAGTGTGTGTACGAGTGTGTGTGTGCGATTTTGCATAAGTGTGTGCGAGTGTGTGCGTGCAAGTGTGTGCGACTGTGTGTGTGAGTGTGTGCAATTTTGAACGAGTGTGTGTGTGAGTGTGTGCCAGTGTGTGCGTACGAGTGTGTGCAAGTGAGTTCCAGTGTGTGCGAGCGAGTGTATGCGAGTGTGTGCGAGTCTGTGTGTGTGAGTGTGTGCAAGTTTGTGCGAGCGAGTGAGTGCGAGTGTGTGCCAGTGTGTGCGTACGAGTGTGTGCAAGTGAGTGCGAGTGTGTGCGTGTGAGTGTGTGCGAGTGTGTGCGAGTCTGTGTGTGTGAGTGTGTGCAAGTGTGTGCGAGCGAGTGAGTGCGAGTGTGTGCCAGTGTGTGTGTACGAGTGTGTGCAAGTGAGTGCGAATGTGTGCGAATGTGTGCGAGTTTGTGCGTGTGAGTGTGCGCGAGTGTGTGCGTGCGAGTGTGTGTGAGTGTGCTCGAGTGACTGGGTGTGAGTGTGTGCGATTGTGTGTGAGTGTGTGCGAGTGAGTGTGTGCGAGTGTGTATGAGTGAGTGTGTGTGAGTGTGTGTGCGAGTGTGTGCGAGTGAGTGTGTGCGAATGTGTGCAAATGTGTGCGAGTGTGTGTGTGCGAGTGTGTGCGAGTGTATGCGTGCGAGTGTTTGCGTGCGCGTGTGTGCGAGTGTGTGCGTGCGTTTGTGCGAGTGTGTATGAGTGTATGTGCAAGTGTGTGCAAGTGTGTGCGAGTGAGTGTGAGTGAGTGAGTGCGAGTGTGTGCGAGTGTGTGCGAATGTGTGCGAGTGTGTGTGTGCGAGTGTGTGTGCGAGTGTGTGCGTGCGAGTGTGTGCGTGCAAGTGTGTGCATGCAAGTGTGTGAGTGCGAGTGTGTGTGCGAATGTGTGTGCGAGTGTGTGTGAGTGTGTGTGTGCGATTGTGTATGAGTGAGTGTGTGCGAGTGTGTGTGAAAGTGTGTGCGAGTGTGTGTGTGAGTGTGCACGGGTGTGTGCGTGCGAGTGAGCGCGAGTGTGTGCAAATGTGTGCGAGCGTGTGTGAGTGTGTGCGAGTGTGTGTGAGTGTGCACGAGTGTGTGTGTGTGAGTGTGTGTGAGTCTGTGCGAGTGTGTGCTTGCGAGTGTGTGCTAGTGTGCGTGAGTGTGTGAGTGTGTGCGAGTGTGCGCGAGTGTGTGCGTGTAAGTGAGTGTGTGTGTGAGTGTGTGCGAGTGTGTGTGTGAGTGTATACGACTGTGTGTGCGAGTGTGTGCGCGTGTGTGCGAGTTTATATGAGTGTATGTGCGAGTGTGTGCGAGTGTGTGCGAGTGTGTGTGCGAGTGTGTGTGCGAGTGTGTTTGAGTGTGTGCAAGTGTGTGCGAGTGTGTGTGCGAGTGCGTACGAGTGTGTGCGAGTGTGTGTGCGTGTGTGCGAGTATGTGTGATTGTGTGCGAGTGTGAGTGAGCTTGTAGGACTGTATGTGCGATTGTTTGCGAGTGTGTGCGAGTGTGTTCGAGTGTGTGAGTGTGTGTGAGTGTGTGCGAGTGTGTGTGCGAGTGTGTGTGCGAGTGTGCGAGTGTGTGCAAATGTGCCCGAGTGTGCGCGAGTGTGCACGAGTGAGTAGTCGCGAGTGTTCACGAGTGAGTGGGTCTGAGTGTGTGCGCGAGTGTGTGCGTGTGAGTGTGTGCGAGTGTGTGTGAGTGTGTGTGTGAGTGTGTGTGAATGTGTGCGAGTGTGTGCAAGTGTATGTGATTGTGTGCGAGTGTGTGTTTGCGAGTGTGTGTGAGTATGTGCGAGTGTGTGCGAGTGTGTGTACGAGTGTGTGTGTGCGATTGTGCATAAGTGTGTGCGAGTGTGTGTGTGAGTGTGTGTGCGAGTGTGTGTGTGCGAGTTTGCTCGATTGTGCGTGAGTGTGTGTGAGTGTGAGTGAGTGTGTACAAGTGTGTGTGAGTGTCTGCGAGTGTGTGTGAGTGTGTGCGAGTGTGTGTGCGAGTGCGTATGAGTGAGTGTGTGCGAGTGTGTGTTTGCGAGTGTGTGTGCGAGTGTGTGTGTGCGAGTGTGTTTGATTGTGTGCGAGTGTGTGTGAGTGAGTGTGTGTGAGTGTGTGCGAGTGTGTGTACGAGTGTGTGTGTGCGATTGTGTATAAGTGTGTGCGAGGGTGTGAGTGTGTGTGCGAGTGTGTGCGTGCGAGTGTGTGCGAGTGTGTGCGAGTGTGTGCGAGTGTGTGAGTGTGTGCAAGTGTGTGCGAGTGTGTGTATGCGAGTGTGTGCCAGTGTGTGCGTACGAGTGCGTGCAAGTGAGTGCGTGTGTGTGCGAATGTGTGCGAGTGTGTGCGTGCGAGTGTGCGTGAGTGTGCACGAGTGAGTGCATGTGAGTGTGTGTGAGTGTGTGCGTGCGAGTGTGTGCGAGTGTGCTCGAGTGAATGGGTGTGAGTGTGTGCGAGTGTGTGTCAAAGTGTGTGCGAGTGTGTGTGTGCGATTGTGTATGAGTGAGTGTGTGCGAGTGTGTGTGAAAGTGTGTGCGAGTGTGTGTGTGAGTGTGCACGGGTGTGTGCGTGCGAGTGAGCGCGAGTGTGTGCAAATGTGTGCGAGCGTGTGTGAGTGTGTGCGAGTGTGTGTGAGTTTGCACGAGTGTGTGTGTGAGTGAGTGTGTGTGAGTCTGTGCGAGTGTGTGCGAGTGTGTGCTTGCGAGTGTGTGCTAGTGTGCGCGAGTGTGTGCGTGTAAGTGAGTGTGTGTGTGAGTGTGTGTGAGTGTGTGTGTGAGTGTATACGACTGTGTGTGCGAGTGTGTGCGCGTGTGTGCGAGTGTATATGAGTGTATGTGCGAGTGTGTGCGAGTGTGTGCGAGTGTGTGTGAGAGTGTGTGTGCGAGTGTGTTTGAGTGAGTGCAAGTGTGTGCGAGTGTGTGTGCGAGTGCGTACGAGTGTGTGCGAGTGTGTGTGCGTGTGTGCGAGTGTGTGTGATTGTGTGCGAGTGTGAGTGAGCTTGTAGGACTGTATGTGCGATTGTTTGCGAGTGTGTGCGAGTGTGTTCGAGTGTGTGAGTGTGTGTGAGTGTGTACGAGTGTGTGTGCGAGTGTGCGAGTGTGTGCAAATGTGCCCGAGTGTGCGCGAGTGTGCATGAGTGAGTGGTCGCGAGTGTTCACGAGTGAGTGGGTGTGAGTGTGTGCGCGAGTGTGTGCGTGTGAGTGTGTGCGAGTGTGTGCAAGTGTATGTGATTGTGTGCGAGTGTGTGTTTGCGAGTGTGTGTGAGTATGTGCGAGTGTGTGCGAGTGTGTGTACGAGTGTGTGTGTGCGATTGTGCATAAGTGTGTGCGAGTGTGTGTGTGAGTGTGTGTGCGAGTGTGTGTGTGCGAGTTTGCTCGATTGTGTGTGAGTGTGAGTGAGTGTGTACGAGTGTGTGTGAGTGTGTGCGAGTGTCTGTGAGTGTGTGCGAGTGTGTGTGCGAGTGCGTATGAGTGAGTGTGTGCGAGTGTGTGTTTGCGAGTGTGTGTGCAAGTGTGTGTGTGCGAGTGTGTTCGATTGTGTGCGAGTGTGTGTGAGTGAGTGTGTGTGAGTGTGTGCGAGTGTGTGTACGAGTGTGTGTGCGATTGTTTATAAGTGTGTGCGAGGTTGTGAGTGTGTGTGCGAGTGTGTGCGTGCGAGTGTGTGCGACTGTGTGCGAGTGTGTGCGAGTGTGTGAGTGTGTGCAAGTGTGTGCGAGTGTGTGTATGCGAGTGTGTGCCAGTGTGTGCGTACGAGTGCGTGCAAGTGAGTGCGTGTGTGTGCGAATGTGTGGGAGTGTGTGCGTGCGAGTGTGCGTGAGTGTGCACGAGTGTGTGCATGTGAATGTGTGTGAGTGTGTGCGTGCGAGTGTGTGCGAGTGTGCTCGAGTGAATGGGTGCGAGTGTGTGCGAGTGTGTGTGAGTTTGTGCGAGTGAGTGTGTGCGAGTGTGTGCGAGTGAGTGTGTGCAAATGTGTGCGAGTGTTTGCGAGTGTGTGTGCGAGTGTGTGTGCGAGTGTGTGCGAGTGTGTGTGTGAGTGTGTGCGAGTGTGTGCGAGTCTGTGTGTGTGAGTGTGTGCAAGTTGTGTGCAAGCGAGTGAGTGCGAGTGTGTGCGTACGAGTGTGTGCAAGTGAGTGCGAGTGTGTGCGAATGTGTGCGAGTTTGTGCATGTTAGTGTGCGCGAGTGTGTGCGTGCGAGTGTGTGCGAGTGTGCTCGAGTGACTGGGTGTGAGTGTGTGCGAGTGTGTGTCAAAGTGTGTGCGAGTGTGTGTGTGCGATTGTGTATGAGTGAGTGTGTGCGAGTGTGTGTGAAAGTGTGTGCGAGTGTGTGTGTGAGTGTGCACGGGTGTGTGCGTGCGAGTGAGCGCGAGTGTGTGCAAATGTGTGCGAGCGTGTGTGAGTGTGTGCGAGTGTGTGTGAGTTTGCACGAGTGTGTGTGTGAGTGAGTGTGTGTGAGTCTGTGCGAGTGTGTGCGAGTGTGTGCTTGCGAGTGTGTGCTAGTGTGCGCGAGTGTGTGCGTGTAAGTGAGTGTGTGTGTGAGTGTGTGTGAGTGTGTGTGTGAGTGTATACGACTGTGTGTGCGAGTGTGTGCGCGTGTGTGCGAGTGTATATGAGTGTATGTGCGAGTGTGTGCGAGTGTGTGCGAGTGTGTGTGAGAGTGTGTGTGCGAGTGTGTTTGAGTGAGTGCAAGTGTGTGCGAGTGTGTGTGCGAGTGCGTACGAGTGTGTGCGAGTGTGTGTGCGTGTGTGCGAGTGTGTGTGATTGTGTGCGAGTGTGAGTGAGCTTGTAGGACTGTATGTGCGATTGTTTGCGAGTGTGTGCGAGTGTGTTCGAGTGTGTGAGTGTGTGTGAGTGTGTACGAGTGTGTGTGCGAGTGTGCGAGTGTGTGCAAATGTGCCCGAGTGTGCGCGAGTGTGCATGAGTGAGTGGTCGCGAGTGTTCACGAGTGAGTGGGTGTGAGTGTGTGCGCGAGTGTGTGCGTGTGAGTGTGTGCGAGTGTGTGCAAGTGTATGTGATTGTGTGCGAGTGTGTGTTTGCGAGTGTGTGTGAGTATGTGCGAGTGTGTGCGAGTGTGTGTACGAGTGTGTGTGTGCGATTGTGCATAAGTGTGTGCGAGTGTGTGTGTGAGTGTGTGTGCGAGTGTGTGTGTGCGAGTTTGCTCGATTGTGTGTGAGTGTGAGTGAGTGTGTACGAGTGTGTGTGAGTGTGTGCGAGTGTCTGTGAGTGTGTGCGAGTGTGTGTGCGAGTGCGTATGAGTGAGTGTGTGCGAGTGTGTGTTTGCGAGTGTGTGTGCAAGTGTGTGTGTGCGAGTGTGTTCGATTGTGTGCGAGTGTGTGTGAGTGAGTGTGTGTGAGTGTGTGCGAGTGTGTGTACGAGTGTGTGTGCGATTGTTTATAAGTGTGTGCGAGGTTGTGAGTGTGTGTGCGAGTGTGTGCGTGCGAGTGTGTGCGACTGTGTGCGAGTGTGTGCGAGTGTGTGAGTGTGTGCAAGTGTGTGCGAGTGTGTGTATGCGAGTGTGTGCCAGTGTGTGCGTACGAGTGCGTGCAAGTGAGTGCGTGTGTGTGCGAATGTGTGGGAGTGTGTGCGTGCGAGTGTGCGTGAGTGTGCACGAGTGTGTGCATGTGAATGTGTGTGAGTGTGTGCGTGCGAGTGTGTGCGAGTGTGCTCGAGTGAATGGGTGCGAGTGTGTGCGAGTGTGTGTGAGTTTGTGCGAGTGAGTGTGTGCGAGTGTGTGCGAGTGAGTGTGTGCAAATGTGTGCGAGTGTTTGCGAGTGTGTGTGCGAGTGTGTGTGCGAGTGTGTGCGAGTGTGTGTGTGAGTGTGTGCGAGTGTGTGCGAGTCTGTGTGTGTGAGTGTGTGCAAGTTGTGTGCAAGCGAGTGAGTGCGAGTGTGTGCGTACGAGTGTGTGCAAGTGAGTGCGAGTGTGTGCGAATGTGTGCGAGTTTGTGCATGTTAGTGTGCGCGAGTGTGTGCGTGCGAGTGTGTGCGAGTGTGCTCGAGTGACTGGGTGTGAGTGTGTGCGAGTGTGTGTCAAAGTGTGTGCGAGTGTGTGTGTGCGATTGTGTATGAGTGAGTGTGTGCGAGTGTGTGTGAAAGTGTGTGCGAGTGTGTGTGTGAGTGTGCACGGGTGTGTGCGTGCGAGTGAGCGCGAGTGTGTGCAAATGTGTGCGAGCGTGTGTGAGTGTGTGCGAGTGTGTGTGAGTTTGCACGAGTGTGTGTGTGAGTGAGTGTGTGTGAGTCTGTGCGAGTGTGTGCGAGTGTGTGCTTGCGAGTGTGTGCTAGTGTGCGCGAGTGTGTGCGTGTAAGTGAGTGTGTGTGTGAGTGTGTGTGAGTGTGTGTGTGAGTGTATACGACTGTGTGTGCGAGTGTGTGCGCGTGTGTGCGAGTGTATATGAGTGTATGTGCGAGTGTGTGCGAGTGTGTGCGAGTGTGTGTGAGAGTGTGTGTGCGAGTGTGTTTGAGTGAGTGCAAGTGTGTGCGAGTGTGTGTGCGAGTGCGTACGAGTGTGTGCGAGTGTGTGTGCGTGTGTGCGAGTGTGTGTGATTGTGTGCGAGTGTGAGTGAGCTTGTAGGACTGTATGTGCGATTGTTTGCGAGTGTGTGCGAGTGTGTTCGAGTGTGTGAGTGTGTGTGAGTGTGTACGAGTGTGTGTGCGAGTGTGCGAGTGTGTGCAAATGTGCCCGAGTGTGCGCGAGTGTGCATGAGTGAGTGGTCGCGAGTGTTCACGAGTGAGTGGGTGTGAGTGTGTGCGCGAGTGTGTGCGTGTGAGTGTGTGCGAGTGTGTGCAAGTGTATGTGATTGTGTGCGAGTGTGTGTTTGCGAGTGTGTGTGAGTATGTGCGAGTGTGTGCGAGTGTGTGTACGAGTGTGTGTGTGCGATTGTGCATAAGTGTGTGCGAGTGTGTGTGTGAGTGTGTGTGCGAGTGTGTGTGTGCGAGTTTGCTCGATTGTGTGTGAGTGTGAGTGAGTGTGTACGAGTGTGTGTGAGTGTGTGCGAGTGTGTGTGAGTGTGTGCGAGTGTGTGTGCGAGTGCGTATGAGTGAGTGTGTGCGAGTGTGTGTTTGCGAGTGTGTGTGCAAGTGTGTGTGTGCGAGTGTGTTCGATTGTGTGCGAGTGTGTGTGAGTGAGTGTGTGTGAGTGTGTGCGAGTGTGTGTACGAGTGTGTGTGCGATTGTTTATAAGTGTGTGCGAGGTTGTGAGTGTGTGTGCGAGTGTGTGCGTGCGAGTGTGTGCGACTGTGTGCGAGTGTGTGCGAGTGTGTGAGTGTGTGCAAGTGTGTGCGAGTGTGTGTATGCGAGTGTGTGCCAGTGTGTGCGTACGAGTGCGTGCAAGTGAGTGCGTGTGTGTGCGAATGTGTGGGAGTGTGTGCGTGCGAGTGTGCGTGAGTGTGCACGAGTGTGTGCATGTGAATGTGTGTGAGTGTGTGCGTGCGAGTGTGTGCGAGTGTGCTCGAGTGAATGGGTGCGAGTGTGTGCGAGTGTGTGTGAGTTTGTGCGAGTGAGTGTGTGCGAGTGTGTGCGAGTGAGTGTGTGCAAATGTGTGCGAGTGTTTGCGAGTGTGTGTGCGAGTGTGTGTGCGAGTGTGTGCGAGTGTGTGTGTGAGTGTGTGCGAGTGTGTGCGAGTCTGTGTGTGTGAGTGTGTGCAAGTTGTGTGCAAGCGAGTGAGTGCGAGTGTGTGCGTACGAGTGTGTGCAAGTGAGTGCGAGTGTGTGCGAATGTGTGCGAGTTTGTGCATGTTAGTGTGCGCGAGTGTGTGCGTGCGAGTGTGTGCGAGTGTGCTCGAGTGACTGGGTGTGAGTGTGTGCGAGTGTGTGTGAGTGTGTGCGAGTGAGTGTGTGCGGGTGTGTATGAGTGAGTGTGTGTGAGTGTGTGCGTGTGTGCGAGTTTGTGTGCGAGTGAGTGTGTGCGAATGTGTGCAAATGTGTGCGAGTGTGTGCGAGTGTATGCGTGCGAGTGTGTGTGTGCGAGTGTGTGCGAGTGTGTGTGTGTGCATGTGTGCGAGTGTGTGTGAGTGTATGTGCGAGTGTGTGCAAGTGTGTGCAAGTGAGTGTGAGTGAGTGCGAGTGTGTGCGAATGTGTGCGAGTGTGTGTGTGCGATTGTGTGTGCGATTGTGTATGGTGTGTGCGAGTGGGTGTGTGAGTGTGTGCGAGTGTGTGCGTGTGAGTGCGTGCGAGTGAGTGCGAGTGTGTGCAAATGTGTGCGAGAGTGTGCAAGTGTGGGCGTGCGAGTGTATGCGAGTGTGTGTGAGTGTGTGCGAGTATGCGAGTGTGTGTGAGTGTATGTGCGAGTGTGTGCAAGTGTGTGCAAGTGAGTGTGAGTGAGTGCGAGTGTGTGCGAATGTGTGCGAGTGTGTGTGTGCGAGTGTGTGTGCGATTGTGTATGGTGTGTGCGAGTGTGTGTGTGAGTGTGTGCGAGTGTGTGCGTGTGAGTGCGTGCGAGTAAGTGCAAGTGTGTGCAAATGTG
This sequence comes from Phyllobates terribilis, assembly GCF_046119375.1. NCBI lineage: Eukaryota > Metazoa > Chordata > Amphibia > Anura > Dendrobatidae > Phyllobates > Phyllobates terribilis. The sequence continues at coordinate 9,836,148 of NW_027362792.1, forward strand.
TGCGAGAGTGTGCAAGTGTGGGCGTGTGAGTGTATGCGAGTGTGTGTGAGTGTGTGCGAGTATGCACTAGGGTCTGCGTGTGAGTGAGTGTGTGTGTGAGTGTGAGTGTGTGCTTGTGAGTGTGTGTTAGTGTGCGTGAGTGTGTGAGTGTGTGCGAGTGCGCGTGAGTGTGTGAGTGAGTGTGTGTGTGAGTGTGAGCGAGTGTTTGCGAGTGTGTGTGTGTAGGACTGTATGTGCGAGTGTGTGTGCGCAGGTGTATGAGTGTATGTGCGAGTGTGTGTGTCAGTGTGTGTGCGAGTGTGTGCAAGTGTGTGTGAGTGTGCGCGAGTGTGTGTAGGAGTGTGTGCGAGTGTGTGCGATTGTGTGTGTGAGTGTGTAGGACTGTATGTGCGAGTGTGTTCGAGTCTGTTTGAGTGTGTGTGTGTGCGAGTGTGTGTGTGCGAGTGTGTGTGTGCGAGTGTGTGTGTGATTGTGTGTGAGTGCGAGTGTGTGTGTGCGATTGTGTATGAGTGAGTGTGTAGGACTGTGTGTGCGAGAGTGTGCGCGTGTGTGCGAGTGTGTGCAAATGTGCCCGAGTGTGTGCGAGTGTGCACGAGTGAGTGGGTGTGAATGTGTGCGAGTGTGTGTGCGAGTGTGTGCGTGTGAGTGTGTGCGAGCGTGTGTGAGTGTGTGTGAGTGTGTGTGCGAGTGTGTGTGCGTGTGAATGTGTGCGAGTGTGTGCAAGTGTGTGTGAGTGTTTGCGAGTGTGTGTGTGAGTGTGTGCGAGTGTGTGCGAGTGTGTGCGAGTGTGTGCGAGTGTGTGCGAGTGTGTGTACGAGTGTGTGTGTGCGATTGTGTATAAGTGTGTGCGAGTGTGTGTGTGAGTGTGTGTGCGAGTTTGCTCGATTGTGTGTGAGTGTGTGTGAGTGTGAGTGAGTGTGTACGAGTGTGTGCGAGTGTGTGCGAGTGTGTGTGTGAGTGTGTGCGAGTGTGTGTGAATGTGTGCGATTGTGTGTAGGGCTGTATGTGCGAGTGTGTGTGAGTGTGTGCGAGTGTGTGTGCGTGTGTGCGAGTGTGTGTGTGTGCAAGTGTGTGCGTGCGAGTGTGTGCGACTGTGTGTGTGAGTGTGTGCAAGTGTGTACTAGTGTGTGTGCGAGTGTTTGCCAGTGTGTGCGTACGAGTGTGTGCAAGTGAGTGCGAGTGTGTGCGAGCGGGTGTATGCGAGTGTGTGTGAGTCTTTGTGTGTGAATGTGTGCAAGTGTGTGCGAGCGAGTGAGTGCCAGTGTGTGCCAATGTGTGCATACGAGTGTGTGCAAGTGAGTGCGAGTGTGTGTGTGAGTGTGTGCAAGTGTGTGCGAGTGTGTGCGAGTCTGTGTGTGTGAGTGTGTGCAAGTGTGTGCTAGCGAGTGAGTGCAAGTGTGTGCCAGTGTGTGCGTACGAGTGTGTGCAAGTGAGTGCGAGTGTGTGCGAATGTGTGCGAGTGTGTGTGTGAGTGTGTGCGAGTGTGTGTGAGTGTGTGGGTGCGAGTGTGTGCGAGTGTGTGCGTGCGTGTTTGTGCGAGTGTGTGTGCGAGTGTGTACGAGTGTGTGTGCGTGTCTGTTCAAGTGTGTGCGAGTGCGTGCGTGTGTGTGTGCGAGTGTGTGCGAGTGTGTGCGAGTATGTGTGTGCGATTGTGTATGAGTGAGTGTGTGCGAGTGTGTGTCAAAGTGTGTGCGAGGGTGTGCGAGTGTGTGTTTGCGATTGTGTATGAGTGAGTGTGTGCGAGTTTGTGTGAAAGTGTGTGCGAGTGTGTGTGAGTGTGCACGGGTGTGTGCGTGCGAGTTCGTGCGAGTGAGCGCGAGTGTGTGCAAATGTGTGCGAGCGTGTGTGAGTGTGTGCGAGTTTGTGTGAGTGTGCACGAGTGTGTGTGTGAGTGAGTGTGTGTGAGTCTGTGCGAGTGTGTGCTTGCGAGTGTTTGCTAGTGTGCGCGAGTGTGTGAGTGTGTGTGAGTGTGTGCGAGTGTGTGTGTGAGTGTATACGACTGTGTGTGCGAGTGTGTGCGCGTGTGTGCGAGTGTATATGAGTGTATGTGCGAGTGTGTGCGAGTGTGTGCGAGTGTGTGTGCGAGTGTGTTTGAGTGTGTGCAAGTGTGTGCGAGTGTGTGTGCGAGTGCGTACGAGTGTATGCGAGTGTGTGTGCGAGTGTTTGTGATTGTGTGCGAGTGTGAGTGAGCTTGTAGGACTGTATGTGCGATTGTTTGCGAGTGTGTGCGAGTGTGTTCGAGTGTGTGAGTGTGTGTGAGTGTGTGCGAATGTGTGTGCGAGTGTGTGTGCGAGAGTGCGAGTGTGTGCAAATGTGCCCGAGTGTGCGTGAGTGTGCACGAGTGAGTGGGCGCGAGTGTTCACGAGTGAGTGGGTGTGAGTGTGTGCGCGAGTGTGTGCGTGTGAGTGTGTGCGAGAGTGTGCGAGTGTGTGTGTGAGTGTGTGTGCGTGTGAATGTGTGCGAGTGTGTGCAAGTGTTTGTGATTGTGTGCGAGTGTGTGTTTGCGAGTGTGTGTGAGTATGTGCGAGTGTCTGCGAGTGTGTGCGAGTGTGTGTACGAGTGTGTGTGTGCGATTGTGCATAAGTGTGTGCGAGTGTGTGCGTGCGAGTGTGTGCGACTGTGTGTGTGAGTGTGTGCAAGTTTGTACGAGTGTGTGTGCGAGTGTGTGCCAGTGTGTGCATACGAGTGTGTGCAAGTGAGTGCGAGTGTGTGCGAGCGAGTGTATGCGAGTGTGTGCGAGTCTGTGTGTGTGAGTGTGTGCAAGTGTGTGCGAGCGAGTGAGTGCGAGTGTGTGCCAGTGTGTGCGTACAAGTGTGTGCAAGTGAGTGTGAGTGTGTGCGTGTGAGTGTGTGTGAGTGTGTGCGAGTGTGTGCGAGTCTGTGTGTGTGAGTGTGTGCAAGTGTGTGCGAGCGAGTGAGTGCGAGTGTGTGCCAGTGTGTGCGTACGAGTGTGTGATTGTGTATGAGTGCGAGTGTGTGTGTGAGTGTGTGCAAGTGTGTTCGAGTGTGTATGCAAGTATGTTCGAGTGTGTTTGCGAGAGTGTGCGAGTGTGTGCAAGTGTGTGCAAATGTACCCGAGTGTGCGCGAGTGTGCACGAGTGAGTGGGTGCAAGTGTGTGCGGGTGTGTATGAGTGAGTGTGTGTGAGTGTGTGCGTGTGTGTGAATTTGTGTGCGAGTGAGTGTGTGCGAATGTGTGCGAGTGTATATGAGTGTATGTGTGAGTGTGTGCGAGTGTGTGCGAGTGTGTGTGCGAGTGTGTTTGAGTGTGTGCAAGTGTGTGCGAGTGTGTGTGCGAGTGCGTACGAGTGTGTGCGAGTGTGTGTGCGAGTGTGTGTGATTGTGTGCGAGTGTGAGTGAGCTTGTAGGACTGTATGTGCGATTGTTTGCGAGTGTGTGCGAGTGTGTTCGAGTGTGTGAGTGTGTGTGAGTGTGTGCGAGTGTGTGTGCGAGTGTGTGTGCGAGAGTGCGAGTGTGTGCAAATGTGCCCGAGTGTGCGCGAGTGTGCACGAGTGAGTGGGCGCGAGTGTTCACGAGTGAGTGGGTGTGAGTGTGTGCGCGAGTGTGTGCGTGTGAGTGTGTGCGAGCGTGTGCGAGTGTGTGTGCGAGTGTGTGTGCGTGTGAATGTGTGCGAGTGTGTGCAAGTGTTTGTGATTGTGTGCGAGTGTGTGTTTGCGAGTGTGTGTGAGTATGTGCGAGTGTGTGTACGAGTGTGTGTGTGCGATTGTGCATAAGTGTGTGCGAGTGTGTGCGTGCGAGTTTGTGCGACTGTGTGTGTGAGTTTGTGCAAGTTTGTACGAGTGTGTGTGCGAGTGTGTGCCAGTGTGTGCGTACGAGTGTGTGCAAGTGAGTGCGAGTGTGTGCGAGCGAGTGTATGCGAGTGTGTGCGAGTCTCTGTGTGTGAGTGTGTGCAAGTGTGTACGAGTGTGTATGCGAGTGTGTGCCAGTGTGTGCGTACGAGTGTGTGCAAGTGAGTGCGAGTGTGTGCGAGCGGGTGTATGCGAGTGTGTGTGAGTCTTTGTGTGTGAATGTGTGCAAGTGTGTGCGAGCGAGTGAGTGCGAGTGTGTGCCAATGTGTGCGTACGAGTGTGTGCAAGTGAGTGTGAGTGTGTGTGTGTGAGTGTGTGCAAGTGTGTGCGAGTGTGTGCGAGTATGTGTGTGTGAGTGTGTGCAAGTGTGTGCGAGCGAGTGAGTGCGAGTGTGTGCCAGTGTGTGCGTACGAGTGTGTGCAAGTGAGTGCGAGTGTGTGCGAATGTGTGCGAGTGTGTGTGTGAGTGTGTGCGAGTGTATGTGAGTGTGTGGGTGCGAGTGTGTGCGAGTGTGTGCGTGCGTGTTTGTGCGAGTGTGTGTGCGAGTGTGTACGAGTGTGTGTGCGTGTGTGTGCAAGTGTGTGCTAGTGCGTGCGTGTGTGTGTGGCGAGTGTTTGCGAGTGTGTGCGAATATGTGTGTGCGATTGTGTATGAGTGAGTGTGTGCGAGTGTGTGTCAAAGTGTGTTCGAGGGTGTGCGAGTGTGTGTTTGCGATTGTGTATGAGTGAGTGTGTGCGAGTGTGTGTGAAAGTGTGTGCGATTGTGTGTGAGTGTGCACGGGTGTGTGCGTGCGAGTTCGTGCGAGTGAGCGCGAGTGTGTGCAAATGTGTGCGAGCGTGTGTGAGTGTGTGCGAGTGTGTGTGAGTGTGCACGAGTGTGTGTGTGTGAGTGAGTGTTTGTGAGTCTGTGCGAGTGTGTGCTTGCGAGTGTGTGCTAGTGTGCGCGAGTGTGTGAGTGTGTGTGAGTGTGTGCGAGTGTGTGTGTGAGTGTATAAGACTGTGTGTGCGAGTGTGTGCGCGTGTGTGCGAGTGTATATGAGTGTATGTGCGAGTGTGTGCGAGTGTGTGCGAGTGTGTGTGCGAGTGTGTTTGAGTGTGTGCAAGTGTGTGCGAGTGTGTGTGTGAGTGCGTACGAGTGTATGCGAGTGTGTGTGCGAGTGTGTGTGATTGTGTGCGAGTGTGAGTGAGCTTGTAGGACTGTATGTGCGATTGTTTGCGAGTGTGTGCGAGTGTGTTCGAGTGTGTGAGTGTGTGTGAGTGTGTGCGAGTGTGTGTGCGAGTGTGTGTGCGAGAGTGAGAGTGTGTGCAAATGTGCCCGAGTGTGCGCGAGTGTGCACGAGTGAGTGGGTGCGAGTGTTCACGAGTGAGTGGGTGTGAGTGTGTGCGCGAGTGTGTGCGTGTGAGTGTGTGCGAGCGTGTGCGAGTGTGTGTGCGAGTGTGTGTGCGTGTGAATGTGTGCGAGTGTGTGCAAGTGTTTGTGATTGTGGGCGAGTGTGTGTTTGCGAGTGTGTGTGAGTATGTGCGAGTGTGTGCGAGTGTGTGCGAGTGTGTGCGAGTGTGTGCGAGTGTGTGTACGAGTGTGTGTGTGCGATTGTGCATAAGTGTGTGCGAGTGTGTGCGTGCGAGTGTGTGCGACTGTGTGTGTGAGTGTGTGCAAGTTTGTACAAGTGTGTGTGCGAGTGTGTGCCAGTGTGTGCGTACGAGTGTGTGCAAGTGAGTGCGAGTGTGTGCGAGCGAGTGTATGCGAGTGTGTGCGAGTCTGTGTGTGTGAGTGTGTGCAAGTGTGTGCGAGCGAGTGAGTGCGAGTGTGTGCCAGTGTGTGCGTACGAGTGTGTGCAAGTGAGTGTGAGTGTGTGTGTGTGAGTGTGTGCGAGTGTGTGCGAGTGTGTGCGAGTCTGTGTGTGTGAGTGTGTGCAAGTGTGTGCGAGCGAGTGAGTGCGAGTGTGTGCCAGTGTGTGCGTACGAGTGTGTGATTGTGTATGAGTGCGAGTTTGTGTGTGAGTGTGTGCAAGTGTGTTCGAGTGTGTATGCAAGTATGTTCGAGTGTGTGTGTGAGTGTGTGCGAGTGTGTGCGAGTGAGTGTGTGTGAGTGTTTGCGAGTGTGTGTGCGAGTGTGTGTGCGAGTGTGTGTGTGAGTGTGTGCGTGCGAGTGTGTGCGTGCAAGTATGTGAGTGCGAGTGTGTGTGTGAATGTGTGTGCGAATGTGTGCGAGTGTGTGCGTACGAGTGTGCAAGTGAGTTTGAGTGTGTGCGAGCGGGTGTATGCGAGTGTGTGCGAGTCTGTGTGTGTGAATGTGTGCAAGTGTGTGCGAGCGAGTGAGTGCGAGTGTGTGCCAGTGTGTGCGTACGAGTGTGTGCAAGTGAGTGCGAGTGTGTGCGTGTGAGTGTGTGCGAGTGTGTGCGAGTCTGTGCGAGTCTGTGTGTGTGAGTGTGTGTGAGTGTGTGCAAGTGTGTGCGAGCGAGTGAGTGCGAGTGTGTGCCAGTGTGTGCGTACGAGTGTGTGCAAGTGAGTGCGAGTGTGTGCGAATGTGTGCGAGTTTGTGCGTGTGAGTGTGCGCGAGTTTGTGCATGCGAGTGTGTGCGAGTGTGCTCGAGTGACTGGGTGTGAGTGTGTGCGAGTGTGTGTGAGTGTTTGCGAGTGTGTATGAGTGAGTGTGTGTGAGTGTGTGCGAGTTTGTGTGCGAGTGTGTGCGAGAGAGTGTGTGCGAGTGTGTGTGTGCGAGTGTGTGCGATTGTATGCGTGCGAGTGTGTGCGTGTGAGTGTGTGCGAGTGTGTGTGTGTGCGTGTGTGCGAGTGTGTGTGAGTGTATGTGCGAGTGTGTGCAAGTGTGTGCAAGTGAGTGTGAGTGAGTGCGAGTGTGTGCGAATGTGTGCGAGTGTGTGTGTGCGAGTGTGTGTCCGATTGTGTATGTTGTGTGCGAGTGTGTGCATGTGAGTGCGAGCGAGTGATTGCGAGTGTGTGCAAATGTGTGCGAGAGTGTGCAAGTGTGGGCGTGGAGTGTATGCGCGTGTGTGTGAGTGTGTGTGTGAGTGTGTGCGAGAGTTTGCGAGTGTGTGTGTGTAGGACTGTGTGTGCGAGTGTGTGTGCGAATGTGTATGAGTTTATGTGCGAGTGTGTGTGCGAGTGTGTGTGCGAGTGTGTGTAGGAGTGTGTGCGAGTGAGTGCGATTGTGTGTGTGTAGGACTGTATGTGCGAGTGTGTGCGAGTCTGTTTGAGTGCGAGTGTGTGTGAGTGTGTGTGAGTGCGTGCAAGTGTGTGTGCGAGTGTGTGTGTGCGAGTGTGTTCGATTGTGTGCGAGTGTGTGTGAGTGAGTGTGTGCGAGTGTGTGCGAGTGTGTGTACGAGTGTGTGTGTGCAATTGTGTATAAGTGTGTGCGAGCGTGTGAGTGTGTGTGAGAGTGTGTGCGTGCGAGTGTGTGCGACTGTGTGTGAGTGTGTGCGAGTGTGTGAGTGTGTGCAAGTGTGTGCGAGTGTGTGTGTGCGAGTGTGTTTGCGAGAGTGTGCGAGTGTGTGCGAGTGTGTGCAAATGTACCCGAGTGTGCGCGAGTGTGCACGAGTGAGTGGGTGCAAGTGTGTGCGGGTGTGTATGAGTGAGTGTGTGTGAGTGTGTGTGTGTGTGTGAATTTGTGTGCGAGTGAGTGTGTGCGAATGTGTGCGAGTGTATATGAGTGTATGTGCGAGTGTGTGCGAGTGTGTGCGAGTAAGTGTGCGAGTGTGTTTGAGTGTGTGCAAGTGTGTGCGAGTGTGTGTGCGAGTGCGTACGAGTGTGTGCGAGTGTGTGTGCGAGTGTGTGTGATTGTGTGCGAGTGTGAGTGAGCTTGTAGGACTGTATGTGCGATTGTTTGCGAGTGTGTTCGAGTGTGTGAGTGTGTGTGAGTGTGTGCGAGCGTGTGCGAGTGTGTGTGCGAGTGTGTGTGCGTGTGAATGTGTGCGAGTGTGTGCGAGTAAGTGTGCGAGTGTGTTTGAGTGTGTGCAAGTGTGTGCGAGTGTGTGTGCGAGTGCGTACGAGTGTGTGCGAGTGTGTGTGCGAGTGTGTGTGATTGTGTGCGAGTGTGAGTGAGCTTGTAGGACTGTATGTGCGATTGTTTGCGAGTGTGTGCGCGAGTGTGTGCGTGTGAGTGTGTGCGAGCGTGTGCGAGTGTGTGTGCGAGTGTGTGTGCGTGTGAATGTGTGCGAGTGTGTGCAAGTGTTTGTGATTGTGTGCGAGTGTGTGTTTGCGAGTGTGTGTGAGTATGTGCGAGTGTGTGTAGGAGTGTGTGTGTGCGATTGTGCATAAGTGTGTGCGAGTGTGTTCGTGCGAGTGTGTGCGACTGTGTGTGTGAGTTTGTGCAAGTTTGTACGAGTGTGTGTGCGAGTGTGTGCCAGTGTGTGCGTACGAGTGTGTGCAAGTGAGTGCGAGTGTGTGCGAGCGAGTGTATGCGAGTGTGTGCGAGTCTGTGTGTGTGAGTGTGTGCAAGTGTGTGCGAGCGAGTGAGTGCGAGTGTGTGCCAGTGTGTGCGTATGAGTGTGTACAAGTGAGTGCGAGTGTGTGCGTGTGAGCGTGTGCGAGTGTGTGCGAGTGTGTGCGAGTCTGTGTGTGTGAGTGTGTGCAAGTGTGTGCGAGCGAGTGAGTGCGAGTGTGTGCCAGTGTGTGTGTACGAGTGTGTGCAAGTGAGTGCGAGTGTGTGCGAATGTGTGCGAGTTTGTGCGTGTGAGTGTGCGAGAGTGTGTGCGTGTGAGTGTGTGTGAGTGTGCTCGAGAGACTGGGTGTGAGTGTGTGCGAGTGTGTGTGAGTGTGTGCGAGTGAGTGTGTGCGAGTGTGTATGAGTGAGTGTGTGTGAGTGTGTGTGCGAGTGTGTGCGAGTGAGTGTGTGCGAATGTGTGCAAATGTGTGCGAGTGTGTGTGTGCGAGTGTGTGCGAGTGTATGCGTGCGAGTGTTTGCGTGCGCGTGTGTGCGAGTGTGTGCGTGCGTTTGTGCGAGTGTGTATGAGTGTATGTGCAAGTGTGTGCAAGTGTGTGCGAGTGTGTGCGAGTGTGTGCGAATGTGTGCGAGTGTGTGTGTGCGAGTGTGTGTGTGAATGTGTGTGAGTGTGTGCGAGTGTGTGCGTGCGAGTCCGTGGAAGTGAGTGTGAGTGTGTGCAAATGTGTGCGAGAGTGTGCAAGTTTAGGCGTGCGAGTGTATGCGAGTGTGTGCGAGTGTGTGTGAGTGTGTGCGAGTATGCTCGAGGGTGTGCATGTGAGTGAGTGTGTGTGAGTGTGAGTGTGTGCTAGAGTGCGTGAGTGTGTGAGTGTGTGCGAGTGTGCGTGAGTGTGTGCGTGTGAGTGAGTATGTGTGTCAGTGTGTGTGAGAGTTTGCGAGTGTGTGTGTGTAGGACTGTGTGTGCGAGTGTGTGTGCGAATGTGTATGAGTGTATGTGCGAGTGTGTATGCGAGTGTGTGTGCGAGTGTGTGCGAGTGTGTGCAAGTGCGTGTGAGTGTGTGCAAGTGTGTGTAGGAGTGTGTGCGAGTGTGTGCGATTGTGTGTGTGAGTGTGTAGGACTGTATGTGCGAGTGTGTATGCGAGTGTGTGTGCGAGTGTGTGCGAGTGTGTGCAAGTGCGTGTGAGTGTGTGCGAGTGTGTGTAGGAGTGTGTGCGAGTGTGTGCGATTGTGTGTGTGAGTGTAGGACTGTATGTGCGAGTGTGTGCGAGTCTGTTCGAGTGTGTGTGTGCGACTGTGTGTGTGCGAGTGTGTGTGTGCGAGTGTGTGTGTGATTGTGTATGAGTGTGAGTGTGTGTGTGAGTGTGTGCAAGTGTGTTCGAGTGTGTATGCAAGTATGTTCGAGTGTGTGTGTGAGTGTGTGCGAGTGAGGGTGTGCGAGTGTGTGCGAGTGAGTGTGTGCGAGTGTTTGTGAGTGTGTGTGCGAGTGTGTGTGCGAGTGTGTGTGCGAGTGTGTGCGTGCGAGTGTGTGCGTGCAAGTGTGTGCGTGCAAGTGTGTGAGTGCGAGTGTGTGTGCGAATGTGTGTGCGAGTGTGTGCGTACGAGTGTGTGCAAGTGAGTTTGAGTGTGTGCGAGCGGGTGTATGCAAGTGTGTGCGAGTCTGTGTGTGTGAATGTGTGCAAGTGTGTGCGAGCGAGTGAGTGCGAGTGTGTGCCAGTTTGTGCGTACGAGTGTGAGCAAGTGAGTGCGAGTGTGTGCGTGTGAGTGTGTGCGAGTGTGTGCGAGTGTGTGCGAGTCTGTGTGTGTGAGTGTGTGCAAGTGTGTGCGAGCGAGTTAGTGCGAGTGTGTGCCAGTGTGTGCGTACGAGTGTGTGCAAGTGAGTGCGAGTGTGTGCGAATGTGTGCGAGTTTGTGCGTGTGAGTGTGCGCGAGTGTGTGCGTGCGAGTGTGTGCGAGTGTGCTCGAGTGACTGGGTGTGAGTGTGTGCGAGTGTGTGTGAGTGTGTGCGAGTGTGTATGAGTGAGTGTGTGTGAGTGTGTGCGAGTTTGTGTGCGAGTGTGTGCGAGTGAGTGTGTGCGAATGTGTGCGAGTGTGTGTGTGCGAGTGTGTGCGAGTGTATGCGTGCGAGTGTGTGCGTGTGAGTGTGTGCGAGTGTGTGTGTGTGCGTGTGTGCGAGTGTGTGTGAGTGTATGTGCGAGTGTGTGCAATTGTGTGCAAGTGAGTGTGAGTGAGTGTGAGTGTGTGCGAATGTTTGCGAGTGTGTGTGTGCGAGTGTGTGTCCGATTGTGTATGTTGTGTGCGAGTGTGTGTGTGTGAGTGTGTGCGAGTGTGTGCATGTGAGTGCGTGCGAGTGATTGTGAGTGTGTGCAAATGTGTGCGAGAGTGTGCAAGTGTGGGCGTGCGAGTGTATGCGCGTGTGTGTGAGTGTGTGAGAGTATGCGTGAGGGTCTGCGTGTGAGTGAGTGTGAGTGTGAGTGTGTGCTTGCGAGTGTGTGTTAGTGTGCGTGAGTGTGTGCGAGTGTGCGTGAGTGTGGGCGTGTGATTGAGTGTGTGTGAGTGTGTGCGAGAGTTTGCGAGTGTGTGTGTGTAGGACTGTGTGTGCGAGTGTGTGTGCGAATGTGTAAGAGTTTATGTGCGAGTGTGTGTGCGAGTGTGTGTGCGAATGTGTGTAGGAGTGTGTGCGAGTGTGTGCGATTGTGTGTGTTTAGGACTGTATGTGCGAGTTTGTGCGAGTCTGTTTGAGTGCGAGTGTGTGTGAGTGTGTGTGAGTGCGTGCAAGTGTGTGTGCAAGTGTTTGTGTGCGAGTGTGTTCGATTGTGTGCGAGTGTGTGTGAGTGAGTGTGTGCGAGTGTGTGCGAGTGTGTGTACGAGTGTGTGTGTGCGATTGTGTATAAGTGTGTGCGAGTGTGTGAGTGTGTGTGAGAGTGTGTGCGTGTGAGTGTGTGCGACTGTGTGTGAGTGTGTGCGAGTGTGTGAGTGTGTGCGAGTGTGTGTGTGCGAGTGTGTTTGCGAGAGTGTTTGCGAGAGTGTGCGAGTGTGTGCAAATGTACCCGAGTGTGCGCGAGTGTGCACGAGTGAGTGGGTGCAAGTGTGTGCGGGTGTGTATGAGTGAGTGTGTGTGAGTGTGTGCGTGTGTGTGATTTTGTGTGCGAGTGAGTGTGTGTGAATGTGTGCGAGTGTGTGCAAGTGTGTCTGTGCAAGTGTGTGTGCGAGTGTGTGCGTGCGAGTGTGTGCGTGCGAGTGTATGCGAGTGTGTGTGAGTGTGTGCGAGTGTGTGTGCGAGTGTGTGTGCGAGAGTGTGCGAGTGTGTGCGAGTGTGTGTAAATGTGCCCGAGTGTGTACGAGTGAGTGGGTGCGAGTGTGTGCGAGTGTGTGTGAGTGTGTGCATGTGAGTGTGTGCGAGCGTGTGCAAGTGTGTGTGAGTGTGTGTGCGAGTGTGTGTTCATGTTTGTGTGTGCGAGTGTGTGTTCATGTTTGTGTGTGCGAGTGTGTGTGCATGTGTGTGTTTGCGAATGTGTGCGAGTGTGTGCGAGTGTGTCTGTGCAAGTGTGTGTGCGAGTGTGTGCGTGCGAGTGTGTGCATGCGAGTGTGTGCGAGTGTGTGTGCGAGAGTGTGCGAGTGTGTGCGAGTGTGTGTAAATGTGCCCGAGTGTGCACGAGTGAGTGGGTGCGAGTGGGTGCGAGTGTGTGCATGTGAGTGTGTGCGAGCGTGTGCGAGTGTGTGTGAGTGTGTGTGCGAGTTTGTGTGCATGTGTGTGTGTGCGAGTGTGTGTGAGTGTGTGTGCGAGTGTGTGTGCATGTGTGTGTGTGTGAGTGTGTGCGAGTGTGTGTGAGTGTGTGTGCGAGTGTGTGCAAGTGTGTGTGAGTGTGTGCAAGTGTGTGTGTGCAAGTGTGTGTGAGTGTGTGCGAGTGTGTGTACGAGTGTGTGTGTGATTGTGCATAAGTGTGTGCGAATGTGTGTGTCAGTGTGTGTGCGAGTGTGTGCTAGTGTGCGCGAGTGTGTGCGTTGTGTGCATGCGAGTGCGTGCGAGTGTGAGCAAATGTGTGCGAGAGTGTGCAAGTGTGCGCGTGCGAGTGTGTGCGAGTGTGCGCAAGTGTGTGAGTGTGTGCGATTGTGTGCATGCGAGTGATTGCGAGTGTGTGCAAATGTGCCCGAGTGTGCACGAGTGTGCATGGGTGAGTGGGTGCGAGTGTGTGCGTGTGAGTGTGTGCGAGCTTGTGCGAATGTGTGAGTGCTTGTGCAAGTGTGTGTGCATGTGTGTGTGTGAGTGTGTGCGAGTGTTTATGAGTGTGCGTGCGAGTGTTTGCAAGTGTGTGTGAGTGTGTGTGAGTGTGTGTGTGTGAGTGTGTGCGAGTGTGTGTACGAGTGTGTGCAATTGTGTAAAAGTGTGTGCGAGTGTGTGTGTGAGTGTGTGTGAGTGTGTGTGCAAGTGTGTGTGTGCGAGTGTGTGTGAGTGTGTGTACGAGTGTGTGTGATTTTGTATAAGTGTGTGGGAGTGTGTGAGTGTGTGTGAGTGTGTGTGCGAGTGTGTGCGTGCGAGTGTGTGCGAGTGTGTGCGAGTGTGTGTACGAGTGTGTGTGTGCGATTGTGTATAAGAGTGTGTGAGTGTGTGTGAGTGTGTGTGCAAGTGTGTGCGTACGAGTGTGTGCGACTGTGTGCGAGTGTGTGCGAGTGTGTGAGTGTGTGCGAGTGTGTGCCAGTGTGTGTGTACGAGTGCGTGCAAGTGAGTGTGAGTGTGTGCGAATGTGTGCAAGTGTGTGTGTGCGAGTGTGTGTGTGTGCACGACTGTGTGCATGTGAGTGTGTGCGAGTGTGTACGTGCGAGTGTGTGCGAGTGTGCTCAAGTGAATGGGTGCGAGTGTGTGCGAGTGTGTGTGAGTGTCTGCGAGTGAGTGTGTGCGAGTGTGTGCGAGTGAGTTTGTGCGAATGTGTGCGAGTGAGTGTGTGCGAGTGTTTGCGAGTGTGTGTGCGAGTGTGTGTGCGAGTGTGTGTGCGAGTGTGTGCGTGCAAGTGTGTGCGTGCAAGTGTGTGCGTGCGAGTCTGTGTGCGGATGTGTGTGCGAGTGTGTGCGATTGTGTGCGAGTCTGTGTGTGTGAGCGTGTGCAAGTTGTGTGCAAGCGAGTGAGTGCGAGTGTGTGCGTATGAGTGTGTGCAAGTGAGTGCGAGTGTGTGCGAATGTGTGCGAGTTTGTGCGTGTGAGTGTGCGCGAGTGTGCGCGAGTGTGCTCGAGTGACTAGGTGTGAGTGTGTGCGAGTGTGTGTGAGTGTGTGCGAGTGAGTGTGTGCGAGAGTGTATGAGTGAGTGTGTGTGAGTGTGTGCAAGTTTGTGTGCGAGTGTGTGCGAGTGAGTGTGTGCGAATGTGTGCGAGTGTTTGTGTGTGAGTGTGTGCGAGTGTATGCGTGCGAGTGTGTGCGTGTGAGTGTGTGCGAGTGTGTGTGTGTGCGTTTGTTCGAATGTGTGTGAGTGTATGTGCGAGTGTGTGCAAGTGTGTGCGAATGTGTGCGAGTGTGTGTGCGATTGTGTATGGTGTGTGCGAGTGTGTGTGTGAGTGCGTGCGAGTGTGTGCGTGTGAGTGCGTGCAAGTGAGTGCGAGTGTGTGCAAATGTGTGCGAGAGTGTGCAAGTGTGGGCGTGCGAGTGTATGCGAGTTTGTGTGAGTGTGTGCGAGTATGCGAGTGTGTGTGAGTGTATGTGCGAGTGTGTCCAAGTGTGTGCAAGTGAGTGTGAGTGAGTGCGAGTTTGTGTGAGTGTGTGCGAGTATGCGAGTGTGTGTGAGTGTATGTGCGAGTGTGTCCAAGTGTGTGCAAGTGAGTGTGAGTGAGTGCGAGTGTGTGCGAATGTGTGCGAGTGTGTGTGTGCGAGTGTGTGTGCGATTGTGTATGGTGTGTGCGAGTGTTTGTGTGAGTGTGTGCAAGTGTGTGCGTGTGAGTGCGTGTGAGTGAGTGCGAGTGTGTGCAAATGTGTGTGAGAGTGTGCAAGTGTGAGCGTGCGAGTGTATGCGAGTGTGTGTGAGTGTGTGCGAGTATGCGTGAGGGTCTGCGTGTGAGTGAGTGTGTGTGTGAGTGTGTGCGAGTGTTTGCGAGTGTGTGTGTGTAGGACTGTGTGTGCGAGTGTGTGTGCAAATGTGTATGAGTGTATGTGCGAGTGTGTGTGCGAGTGTGTGTGCGAGTGTGTGTAGGAGTGTGTGCGAGTGTGTGCGATTGTGTGTGTGAGTGTGTAGGACTGTATGTGCGAGTGTGTGCGAGTCTGTTTGAGTGTGTGTGTGCGAGTGTGTGTGAGTGTGTGCAAGTGTGTGTGCAAGTGTGTGTGTGCGAGTGTGTTCGATTGTGTGCGAGTGTGTGTGAGTGAGTGTGTGCGAGTGTGTGCGAGTGTGTGTACGAGTGTGTGTGTGCGATTGTGTATAAGTGTGTGCGAGTGTGTGAGTGTGTGTTCGAGTGTGTGCGTGCGAGTGTGTGTCACTGTGTTCGAGTGTGTGCGAGTGTGTGAGTGTGTGCAAGTGTGTGCGAGTGTGTGTGTGCGAGTGTGTTTGCGAGAGTGTTTGCGAGAGTGTGCGAGTGTGTGCAAATGTACCCGAGTGTGCGCGAGTGTGCACGAGTGAGTGGGTGCAAGTGTGTGCGGGTGTGTATGAGTGAGTGTGTGCGAGTGTGTGCAAGTGTGTCTGTGCAAGTGTGTGTGCGAGTGTGTGCGTGCGAGTGTGTGCGTGCGAGTGTATGCGAGTGTGTGTGAGTGTGTGCGGGTGTGTGTGCGAGTGTGTGTGCGAGAGTGTGCGAGTGTGTGCGAGTGTGTGTAAATGTGCCCGAGTGTGTACGAGTGAGTGGGTGCGAGTGTGTGCGAGTGTGTGTGAGTGTGTGCATGTGAGTGTGTGCGAGCGTGTGCAAGTGTGTGTGAGTGTGTGTGCGAGTGTGTGTTCATGTTTGTGTGTGCGAGTGTGTGTTCATGTTTGTGTGTGCGAGTGTGTGTGCATGTGTGTGTTTGCGAATGTGTGCGAGTGTGTCTGTGCAAGTGTGTGTGCGAGTGTGTGCGTGCGAGTGTGTGCATGCGAGTGTGTGCGAGTGTGTGTGCGAGAGTGTGCGAGTGTGTGCGAGTGTGTGTAAATGTGCCCGAGTGTGCATGAGTGAGTGGGTGCGAGTGTGTGCGAGTGTGTGTGAGTGTGTGCATGTGAGTGTGTGCGAGCGTGTGCGAGTGTGTGTGAGTGTGTGTGCGAGTGTGTGTGCATGTGTGTGTGTGCGAGTGTGTGTGAGTGTGTGTGCGAGTGTGTGTGCATGTGTGTGTGTGAGTGTGTGCGAGTGTGTGTGAGTGTGTGTGCGAGTGTGTGCAAGTGTGTGTGAGTGTGTGCAAGTGTGTGTGTGCAAGTGTGTGTGAGTGTGTGCGAGTGTGTGTACGAGTGTGTGTGTGATTGTGCATAAGTGTGTGCGAGTGTGTGTGTCAGTGTGTGTGCGAGTGTGTGCTAGTGTGCGCGAGTGTGTGCGTTGTGTGCGTGCGAGTGCGTGCGAGTGTGTGCAAATGTGTGCGAGAGTGTGCAAGTGTGCGCGTGCGAGTGTGTGCGAGTGTGCGCAAGTGTGTGAGTGTGTGCGATTGTGTGCATGCGAGTGATGGCGAGTGTGTGCAAATGTGCCCGAGTGTGCACGAGTGTGCACGAGTGAGTGGGTGCGAGTGTGTGCGTGTGAGTGTGTGTGAGCTTGTGCGAATGTGTGAGTGTTTGTGCAAGTGTGTGTGCATGTGTGTGTGTGAGTGTGTGCGAGTGTTTATGAGTGTGCGTGCGAGTGTTTGCAAGTGTGTGTGAGTGTGTGCGAGTGTGTGTGTGCGAGTGTGTGCGAGTGTGTGTACGAGTGTGTGCAATTGTGTAAAAGTGTGTGCGAGTGTGTGTGTGAGTGTGTGTGAGTGTGTGTGCAAGTGTGTGTGTTCGAGTGTGTGTGAGTGTGTGTACGAGTGTGTGTGATTTGGTATAAGTGTGTGGGAGTGTGTGAGTGTGTGTGAGTGTGTGTGCGAGTGTGTGCGTGCGAGTGTGTGCGAGTGTGTGCGAGTGTGTGTACGAGTGTGTGTGTGCGATTGTGTATAAGAGTGTGTGAGTGTGTGTGCAAGTGTGTGCGTACGAGTGTGTGCGAGTGTGTGCGAGTGTGTGCGAGTGTGTGAGTGTGTGCAAGTGTGTGCGAGTGTGTGTGCGAGTGTGTGCCAGTGTGTGCGTACGAGTGCGTGCAAGTGAGTGTGAGTGTGTGCGAATGTGTGCAAAGGTGTGTGTGCGAGTGTGTGTGTGTGCACGACTGTGTGCATGTGAGTGTGTGCGAGTGTGTACGTGCGAGTGTGTGCGAGTGTGCTCGAGTGAATGGGTGCGAGTGTGTGCGAGTGTGTGTGAGTGTCTGCGAGTGAATGTGTGTGAGTGTGTGCGAGTGAGTTTGTGCGAATGTGTGCGAGTGAGTGTGTGCGAGTGTTTGCGAGTGTGTGTGCGAGTGTGTGTGCGAGTGTGTGTGCGAGTGTGTGCGTGCAAGTGTGTGCGTGCAAGTGTGTGCGTGCGAGTCTGTGTGCGAATGTGTGTGCGAGTGTGTGCGATTGTGTGCGAGTCTGTGTGTGTGAGCGTGTGCAAGTTGTGTGCAAGCGAGTGAGTGCGAGTGTGTGCGTATGAGTGTGTGCAAGTGAGTGCGAGTGTGTGCGAATGTGTGTGAGTTTGTGCGTGTGAGTGTGCGCGAGTGTGCGCGAGTGTGCTCGAGTGACTAGGTGTGAGTGTGTGCGAGTGTGTGTGAGTGTGTGCGAGTGAGTGTGTGCGAGTGTGTATGAGTGAGTGTGTTTGAGTGTGTGCAAGTTTGTGTGCGAGTGTGTGCGAGTGAGTGTGTGCGAATGTGTGCGAGTGTGTGTGTGCGAGTGTGTGTGCGATTGTGTATGGTGTGTGCGAGTGTTTGTGTGAGTGTGTGCAAGTGTGTGCGTGTGAGTGCGTGTGAGTGAGTGCGAGTGTGTGCAAATGTGTGTGAGAGTGTGCAAGTGTGAGCGTGCGAGTGTATGCGAGTGTGTGTGAGTGTGTGCGAGTATGCGTGAGGGTCTGCGTGTGAGTGAGTGTGTGTGTGAGTGTGTGCGAGTGTTTGCGAGTGTGTGTGTGTAGGACTGTGTGTGCGAGTGTGTGTGCAAATGTGTATGAGTGTATGTGCGAGTGTGTGTGCGAGTGTGTGTGCGAGTGTGTGTAGGAGTGTGTGCGAGTGTGTGCGATTGTGTGTGTGAGTGTGTAGGACTGTATGTGCGAGTGTGTGCGAGTCTGTTTGAGTGTGTGTGTGCGAGTGTGTGTGAGTGTGTGTGAGTGTGTGCAAGTGTGTGTGCAAGTGTGTGTGTGCGAGTGTGTTCGATTGTGTGCGAGTGTGTGTGAGTGAGTGTGTGCGAGTGTGTGCGAGTGTGTGTACGAGTGTGTGTGTGCGATTGTGTATAAGTGTGTGCGAGTGTGTGAGTGTGTGTTCGAGTGTGTGCGTGCGAGTGTGTGTCACTGTGTTCGAGTGTGTGCGAGTGTGTGAGTGTGTGCAAGTGTGTGCGAGTGTGTGTGTGCGAGTGTGTTTGCGAGAGTGTTTGCGAGAGTGTGCGAGTGTGTGCAAATGTACCCGAGTGTGCGCGAGTGTGCACGAGTGAGTGGGTGCAAGTGTGTGCGGGTGTGTATGAGTGAGTGTGTGCGAGTGTGTGCAAGTGTGTCTGTGCAAGTGTGTGTGCGAGTGTGTGCATGCGAGTGTGTGCGTGCGAGTGTATGCGAGTGTGTGTGAGTGTGTGCGGGTGTGTGTGCGAGTGTGTGTGCGAGAGTGTGCGAGTGTGTGCGAGTGTGTGTAAATGTGCCCGAGTGTGTACGAGTGAGTGGGTGCGAGTGTGTGCGAGTGTGTGTGAGTGTGTGCATGTGAGTGTGTGCGAGCGTGTGCAAGTGTGTGTGAGTGTGTGTGCGAGTGTGTGTTCATGTTTGTGTGTGCGAGTGTGTGTTCATGTTTGTGTGTGCGAGTGTGTGTGCATGTGTGTGTTTGCGAATGTGTGCGAGTGTGTCTGTGCAAGTGTGTGTGCGAGTGTGTGCGTGCGAGTGTGTGCATGCGAGTGTGTGCGAGTGTGTGTGCGAGAGTGTGCGAGTGTGTGCGAGTGTGTGTAAATGTGCCCGAGTGTGCATGAGTGAGTGGGTGCGAGTGTGTGCGAGTGTGTGTGAGTGTGTGCATGTGAGTGTGTGCGAGCGTGTGCGAGTGTGTGTGAGTGTGTGTGCGAGTGTGTGTGCATGTGTGTGTGTGCGAGTGTGTGTGAGTGTGTGTGCGAGTGTGTGTGCATGTGTGTGTGTGAGTGTGTGCGAGTGTGTGTGAGTGTGTGTGCGAGTGTGTGCAAGTGTGTGTGAGTGTGTGCAAGTGTGTGTGTGCAAGTGTGTGTGAGTGTGTGCGAGTGTGTGTACGAGTGTGTGTGTGATTGTGCATAAGTGTGTGCGAGTGTGTGTGTCAGTGTGTGTGCGAGTGTGTGCTAGTGTGCGCGAGTGTGTGCGTTGTGTGCGTGCGAGTGCGTGCGAGTGTGTGCAAATGTGTGCGAGAGTGTGCAAGTGTGCGCGTGCGAGTGTGTGCGAGTGTGCGCAAGTGTGTGAGTGTGTGCGATTGTGTGCATGCGAGTGATGGCGAGTGTGTGCAAATGTGCCCGAGTGTGCACGAGTGTGCACGAGTGAGTGGGTGCGAGTGTGTGCGTGTGAGTGTGTGTGAGCTTGTGCGAATGTGTGAGTGTTTGTGCAAGTGTGTGTGCATGTGTGTGTGTGAGTGTGTGCGAGTGTTTATGAGTGTGCGTGCGAGTGTTTGCAAGTGTGTGTGAGTGTGTGCGAGTGTGTGTGTGCGAGTGTGTGCGAGTGTGTGTACGAGTGTGTGCAATTGTGTAAAAGTGTGTGCGAGTGTGTGTGTGAGTGTGTGTGAGTGTGTGTGCAAGTGTGTGTGTTCGAGTGTGTGTGAGTGTGTGTACGAGTGTGTGTGATTTGGTATAAGTGTGTGGGAGTGTGTGAGTGTGTGTGAGTGTGTGTGCGAGTGTGTGCGTGCGAGTGTGTGCGAGTGTGTGCGAGTGTGTGTACGAGTGTGTGTGTGCGATTGTGTATAAGAGTGTGTGAGTGTGTGTGCAAGTGTGTGCGTACGAGTGTGTGCGAGTGTGTGCGAGTGTGTGCGAGTGTGTGAGTGTGTGCAAGTGTGTGCGAGTGTGTGTGCGAGTGTGTGCCAGTGTGTGCGTACGAGTGCGTGCAAGTGAGTGTGAGTGTGTGCGAATGTGTGCAAAGGTGTGTGTGCGAGTGTGTGTGTGTGCACGACTGTGTGCATGTGAGTGTGTGCGAGTGTGTACGTGCGAGTGTGTGCGAGTGTGCTCGAGTGAATGGGTGCGAGTGTGTGCGAGTGTGTGTGAGTGTCTGCGAGTGAATGTGTGTGAGTGTGTGCGAGTGAGTTTGTGCGAATGTGTGCGAGTGAGTGTGTGCGAGTGTTTGCGAGTGTGTGTGCGAGTGTGTGTGCGAGTGTGTGCGTGCAAGTGTGTGCGTGCAAGTGTGTGCGTGCGAGTCTGTGTGCGAATGTGTGTGCGAGTGTGTGCGATTGTGTGCGAGTCTGTGTGTGTGAGCGTGTTCAAGTTGTGTGCAAGCGAGTGAGTGCGAGTGTGTGCGTATGAGTGTGTGCAAGTGAGTGCGAGTGTGTGCGAATGTGTGTGAGTTTGTGCGTGTGAGTGTGCGCGAGTGTGCGCGAGTGTGCTCGAGTGACTAGGTGTGAGTGTGTGCGAGTGTGTGTGAGTGTGTGCGAGTGAGTGTGTGCGAGTGTGTATGAGTGAGTGTGTTTGAGTGTGTGCAAGTTTGTGTGCGAGTGTGTGCGAGTGAGTGTGTGCGAATGTGTGCGAGTGTGTGTGTGCGAGTGTGTGCGAGTGTATGCGTGCGAGTGTGTGCGTGTGAGTGTGTGCGAGTGTGTGTGCGTGCGTTTGTTCGAATGTGTGTGAGTGTATGTGCGAGTGTGTGCAAGTGTGTGCGAATGTGTGCGAGTGTGTGTGCGATTGTGTATGGTGTGTGTGAGTGTGTGCGAGTGTGTGCGTGTGAGTGCGTGCGAGTGAGTGCGAGTGTGTGCAAATGTGTGCGAGAGTGTGCAAGTGTGGGCGTGCGAGTGTATGCGAGTTTGTGTGAGTGTGTGCGAGTATGCGAGTGTGTGTGAGTGTATGTGCGAGTGTGTCCAAGTGTGTGCAAGTGAGTGTGAGTGAGTGCGAGTTTGTGTGAGTGTGTGCGAGTATGCGAGTGTGTGTGAGTGTATGTGCGAGTGTGTCCAAGTGTGTGCAAGTGAGTGTGAGTGAGTGCGAGTGTGTGCGAATGTGTGCGAGTGTGTGTGTGCGAGTGTGTGTGCGATTGTGTATGGTGTGTGCGAGTGTTTGTGTGAGTGTGTGCAAGTGTGTGCGTGTGAGTGCGTGTGAGTGAGTGCGAGTGTGTGCAAATGTGTGTGAGAGTGTGCAAGTGTGAGCGTGCGAGTGTATGCGAGTGTGTGTGAGTGTGTGCGAGTATGCGCGAGGGTCTGCGTGTGAGTGAGTGTGTGTGTGAGTGTGTGCGAGTGTTTGCGAGTGTGAGTGTGTAGGACTGTGTGTGCGAGTGTGTGTGCAAATGTGTATGAGTGTATGTGCGAGTGTGTGTGCGAGTGTGTGTAGGAGTGTGTGCGAGTGTGTGCGATTGTGTGTGTGAGTGTGTAGGACTGTATGTGCGAGTGTGTGCGAGTCTGTTTGAGTGTGTGTGTGCGAGTGTGTGTGAGTGTGTGTGAGTGTGTGCAAGTGTGTGTGCGAGTGTGTGTGTGCGAGTGTGTTCGATTGTGTGCGAGTGTGTGTGAGTGAGTGTGTGCGAGTGTGTGCGAGTGTGTGTACGAGTGTGTGTGTGCGATTGTGTATAAGTGTGTGCGAGTGTGTGTTCGAGTGTGTGCGTGCGAGTGTGTGTCACTGTGTTCGAGTGTGTGCGAGTGTGTGAGTGTGTGCAAGTGTGTGCGAGTGTGTGTGTGCGAGTGTGCGTGAGTGTGCACGGGTGTGTGCATGTGAGTGTGTGCGAGTGTGTGCGTGCGAGTGTGCTCGAGTGAATGGGTGTGTGTGAGCTTGTGCGAATGTGTGAGTGTTTGTGCAAGTGTGTGTGCATGTGTGTGTGTGAGTGTGTGCGAGTGTTTATGAGTGTGCGTGCGAGTGTTTGCAAGTGTGTGTGAGTGTGTGCGAGTGTGTGTGTGCGAGTGTGTGCGAGTGTGTGTACGAGTGTGTGCAATTGTGTAAAAGTGTGTGCGAGTGTGTGTGTGAGTGTGTGTGAGTGTGTGTGCAAGTGTGTGTGTTCGAGTGTGTGTGAGTGTGTGTACGAGTGTTTGTGATTTGGTATAAGTGTGTGGGAGTGTGTGAGTGTGTGTGAGTGTGTGTGCGAGTGTGTGCGTGCGAGTGTGTGCGAGTGTGTGCGAGTGTGTGTACGAGTGTGTGTGTGCGATTGTGTATAAGAGTGTGTGAGTGTGTGTGAGTGTGTGTGCAAGTGTGTGCGTACGAGTGTGTGCGACTGTGTGCGAGTGTGTGCGAGTGTGTGAGTGTGTGCAAGTGTGTGCGAGTGTGTGTGCGAGTGTGTGCCAGTGTGTGCGTACGAGTGCGTGCAAGTGAGTGTGAGTGTGTGCGAATGTGCGCAAAGGTGTGTGTGCGAGTGTGTGTGTGTGCACGACTGTGTGCATGTGAGTGTGTGCGAGTGTGTACGTGCGAGTGTGTGCGAGTGTGCTCGAGTGAATGGGTGCGAGTGTGTGCGAGTGTGTGTGAGTGTCTGCGAGTGAATGTGTGTGAGTGTGTGCGAGTGAGTTTGTGCGAATGTGTGCGAGTGAGTGTGTGCGAGTGTTTGCGAGTGTGTGTGCGAGTGTGTGTGCGAGTGTGTGTGCGAGTGTGTGCGTGCAAGTGTGTGCGTGCAAGTGTGTGCGTGCGAGTCTGTGTGCGAATGTGTGTGCGAGTGTGTGCGATTGTGTGCGAGTCTGTGTGTGTGAGCGTGTGCAAGTTGTGTGCAAGCGAGTGAGTGCGAGTGTGTGCGTATGAGTGTGTGCAAGTGAGTGCGAGTGTGTGCGAATGTGTGTGAGTTTGTGCGTGTGAGTGTGCGCGAGTGTGCGCGAGTGTGCTCGAGTGACTAGGTGTGAGTGTGTGCGAGTGTGTGTGAGTGTGTGCGAGTGAGTGTGTGCGAGTGTGTATGAGTGAGTGTGTTTGAGTGTGTGCAAGTTTGTGTGCGAGTGTGTGCGAGTGAGTGTGTGCGAATGTGTGCGAGTGTGTGTGTGCGAGTGTGTGCGAGTGTATGCGTGCGAGTGTGTGCGTGTGAGTGTGTGCGAGTGTGTGTGCGTGCGTTTGTTCGAATGTGTGTGAGTGTATGTGCGAGTGTGTGCAAGTGTGTGCGAATGTGTGCGAGTGTGTGTACGATTGTGTATGGTGTGTGTGAGTGTGTGCGAGTGTGTGCGTGTGAGTGCGTGCGAGTGAGTGCGAGTGTGTGCAAATGTGTGCGAGAGTGTGCAAGTGTGGGCGTGCGAGTGTATGCGAGTTTGTGTGAGTGTGTGCGAGTATGCGAGTGTGTGTGAGTGTATGTGCGAGTGTGTCCAAGTGTGTGCAAGTGAGTGTGAGTGAGTGCGAGTTTGTGTGAGTGTGTGCGAGTATGCGAGTGTGTGTGAGTGTATGTGCGAGTGTGTCCAAGTGTGTGCAAGTGAGTGTGAGTGAGTGCGAGTGTGTGCGAATGTGTGCGAGTGTGTGTGTGCGAGTGTGTGTGCGATTGTGTATGGTGTGTGCGAGTGTTTGTGTGAGTGTGTGCAAGTGTGTGCGTGTGAGTGCGTGTGAGTGAGTGCGAGTGTGTGCAAATGTGTGTGAGAGTGTGCAAGTGTGAGCGTGCGAGTGTATGCGAGTGTGTGTGAGTGTGTGCGAGTATGCGCGAGGGTCTGCGTGTGAGTGAGTGTGTGTGTGAGTGTGTGCGAGTGTTTGCAAGTGTGTGTGTGTAGGACTGTGTGTGCGAGTGTGTGTGCAAATGTGTATGAGTGTATGTGCGAGTGTGTGTGCGAGTGTGTGTAGGAGTGTGTGCGAGTGTGTGCGATTGTGTGTGTGAGTGTGTAGGACTGTATGTGCGAGTGTGTGCGAGTCTGTTTGAGTGTGTGTGTGCGAGTGTGTGTGAGTGTGTGTGAGTGTGTGCAAGTGTGTGTGCGAGTGTGTGTGTGCGAGTGTGTTCGATTGTGTGCGAGTGTGTGTGAGTGAGTGTGTGCGAGTGTGTGCGAGTGTGTGTACGAGTGTGTGTGTGCGATTGTGTATAAGTGTGTGCGAGTGTGTGAGTGTGTGTTCGAGTGTGTGCGTGCGAGTGTGTGTCACTGTGTTCGAGTGTGTGCGAGTGTGTGAGTGTGTGCAAGTGTGTGCGAGTGTGTGTGTGCGAGTGTGCGTGAGTGTGCACGGGTGTGTGCATGTGAGTGTGTGCGAGTGTGTGCGTGCGAGTGTGCTCGAGTGAATGGGTGCGAGTGTGTGCGAGTTTGTGTGTGTGAGTGTGTGCAAGTTGTGTGCAAGCGAGTGAGTGCGAGTGTGTGCGTACGTGTGTGTGCAAGTGAGTGCGAGTGTGTGCGAATGTGTGCGAGTTTGTGCGTGTGAGTGTGCGCGAGTGTGTGCGTGCGAGTGTGTGCGAGTGTGCTCGAGTGACTGGGTGTGAGTGTGAGTGTGTGCGAGTGAGTGTGTGCGAGTGTGTATGAGTGAGTGTGTGTGAGTGTGTGCGTGTGTGCGAGTTTGTGTGCGAGTGTGTGCGAGTGAGTGTGTGCAAATGTGTGCGAGTGTGTGCGAGTGTATGCGTGCGTGTGTGTGCGTGCGAGTGTGTGTGAGTGTGTGTGTGTGCGTGTGTGCGAGTGTGCGAGTGTGTGTGAGTGTATGTGCGAGTGTGTGCAAGTGAGTGTGAGTGAGTGCGAGTGTGTGCGAATGTGTGCGAGTGTGTGTGCGAGTGTTCGTGCGATTGTGTATGGTGTGTGCGAATGTGTGTGTGAGTGTGTGCGAGTGTGTGCGTGTGAGTGCGTGCGAGTGAGTGCGAGTGTGTGTAAATGTGTGCGAGAGTGTGCAAGTGTGGGCGTGCGAGTGTATGCGAGTGTGTGTGAGTGTGTGCGAGTATGCGAGTGTGTGTGAGTGTATGTGCGAGTGTGTGCGAGTGTGTGCGAGTGAGTGTGAGTGAGTGCGAGTGTGTACGAATGTGTGCGAGTGTGTGTGTGCGAGTGTGTGTGCGATTGTGTATGGTGTGTGCGAGTGTGAGTGTGTGTGAGTGTGTGCGTGTGAGTTCGTGCGAGTGAGTGCGAGTGTGTGCAAATGTGTGTGAGAGTGTAGCAGTGTGGACGTGCGAGTGTATGCAAGTGTGTGTGAGTGTGTGCGAGAATGCGCGAGGGTCTGAGTGTGAGTGAGTGTGTGTATGAGTGTGAGTGTGTGCTTGTGAGTGTGTGTTAGTGAGCGTGAGTGTGTGAGTGTGTGCAAGTGTGCGTGAGTGTGTGCGTGTGAGTGAGTGTGTGTGTGAGTGTGTGCGAGTGTTTGCGAGTGTGTGTGTGTATGACTGTATGTGCGAGTGTGTGTGCGAATGTGTATGAGTGTATGTGCGAGTGTGTGTGCGAGTGTGTGTGCGAGTGTGTGTGAGTGTGTGTGAGTGTGTGCGAGTGTGTGTAGGAGTGTGTGTGAGTGTGTGTGATTGTGTGTGTGAGTGTGTAGAACTGTATGTGCGAGTGTGTGCGAGTCTGTTCGAGTGTGTGTGTGTGCGAGTGTGTGTTTGCGAGTGTGTGTGTGCGAGTGTGTGTGAGATTGTGTATGAGTGCGAGTGTGTGTGTGAGTGTGTGCAAGTGTGTTCGAGTGTGTGTGAAAGTGTGTATGAGTGTGTGAGTGTGCGAGTGTGTGCGAGTGTGTGCAAGAGTGAGTGTGTGCGAGTGTGTGTCAAAGTGTGTGCGAGTGTGTGCGAGTGTGTGTGTGCGATTGTGTATGAGTGAGTTTGTGCGAGTGTGTGTGAAAGTGTGTGCGAGTGTGTGTGAGTGTGCACGGGTGTGAGCGTGCGAGTGCGTGCGAGTGAGTGCGAGTGTGTGCAAATGTGTGCGAGCGTGTGCGAGTGTGTGCGAGTGTGTGTGAGTGTGCACGAGTGTGTGTGTGAGTGAGTGTGTGTGAGTCTGTGCGAGTGTGTGCTTGCGAGTGTGTGCTAGTGTGCACGAGTGTGTGAGTGTGTGCGAGGGTGCGCGAGTGTGTGCATGTGAGTAAGTGAGTGTGTGTGTGAGTGTGTGCGAGTGTGTGTTAGTGTGTACGACTGTGTGTGCGAGTGTGTGCATGTGTGTGCGAGTGTATATGAGTGTATGTGGAGTGTGTGTGCGAGTGTGTACGAGTGTGTGTGCGAGTGTGTGTGCGAGTGTGTTTGAGTGTGTGCAAGTGTGTGCGAGTGTGTGTGCGAGTGCGTATGAGTGTGTGCGTGTGTGTGCGAGTGTGTGTGATTGTGTGTGAGTGTGAGTGAGCTTGTAGGACTGTATGTGCGAGTGTTTGCGATTGTGTGCGAGTGTGTTCGAGTGTGTGAGTGTGTGTGAGTGTGTGCGAGTGTGTGTGCGAGTGTGTGTGAGTGTGTGTGCGAGAGTGTGCGAGTGTGTGCGAGTGTGCACGAGTGAGTGGGTGTGAGTGTGTGCGAGTGTGTGTGCGAGTGTGTGTGTGAGTGTGTGCGAGTGTGTGTGTGTGCGTGTGTGCGAGTGTGCGAGTGTGTGTGAGTGTATGTGCGAGTGTGTGCAAGTGAGTGTGAGTGAGTGCGAGTGTGTGCGAATGTGTGCGAGTGTGTGTGCGAGTGTGTGTGCGATTGTGTATGGTGTGTGCGAATGTGTGTGTGAGTGTGTGCGAGTGTGTGCGTGTGAGTGCGTGCGAGTGAGTGCGAGTGTGTGTAAATGTGTGCAAGAGTGTGCAAGTGTGGGCGTGCGAGTGTATGCGAGTGTGTGTGAGTGTGTGCGAGTATGCGAGTGTGTGTGAGTGTATGTGCGAGTGTGTGCGAGTGTGTGTGAGTGAGTGTGAGTGAGTGCGAGTGTGTACGAATGTGTGCGAGTTTGTGTGTGCGAGTGTGTGTGCGATTGTGTATGGTGTGTGCGAGTGTGTGTGTGAGTGTGTGCGAGTGTGTGCGTGTGAGTGCGTGCGAGTGAGTGCGAGTGTGTGCAAATGTGTGTGAGAGTGTACCAGTGTGGACGTGCGAGTGTATGCGTGTGTGTGTGAGTGTGTGCGAGTATGCGCGAGGGTCTGAGTGTGAGTGAGTGTGAGTGTGAGTGTGTGCTTGTGAGTGTGTGTTAGTGTGCGTGAGTGTGTGAGTGTGTGCGAGTGTGCGTGAGTGTGTGCGTGTGAGTGTGTGTGTGAGTGTGTTCGAGTGTTTGCGAGTGTGTGTGTGTACGACTGTATGTGCGAGTGTGTGTGCGAATGTGTATGAGTGTATGTGCGAGTGTGTGTGCAAGTGTGTGTGCGAGTGTGTGCGAGTGTGTGTGAGTGTGTGCGAGTGTGTGTAGGAGTGTGTGCGAGTGTGTGATTGTGTGTGTGAGTGTGTAGAACTGTATGTGCGAGTGTGTGCGAGTCTGTTCGAGTGTGTGTGTGTGCGAGTGTGTGTTTGCGAGTGTGTGTGTACGAGTGTGTGTGTGATTGTGTATGAGTGCGAGTGTGTGTGTGAGTGTGTGCAAGTGTGTTCGAGTGTGTGTGAAAGTGTGTATGAGTGTGTGTGTGTGCGAGTGTGTGCGAGTGTGTGCAAGAGTGAGTGTGTGCGAGTGTGTGTCAAAGTGTGTGCGAGTGTGTGCGAGTGTGTGTGTGCGATTGTGTATGAGTGAGTGTGTGCGAGTGTGTGTGAAAGTGTGTGCGAGTGTGTGTGAGTGTGCACGGGTGTGAGCGTGCGAGTGCGTGCGAGTGAGTGCGAGTGTGTGCAAATGTGTGCGAGCGTGTGCGAGTGTGTGCGAGTGTGTGTGAGTGTGCATGAGTGTGTGTGTGAGTTAGTGTGTGTGAGTCTGTGCGAGTGTGTGCTTGCGAGTGTGTGCTAGTGTGCACGAGTGTGTGAGTGTGTGCGAGGGTGCGCGAGTGTGTGCGTGTGAGCAAGTGAGTGTGTGTGTGAGTGTGTGCGAGTGTGTGTTAGTGTGTACGACTGTGTGTGCGAGTGTGTGCATGTGTGTGCGAGTGTATATGAGTGTATGTGCGAGTGTGTGTGCGAGTGTGTACGAGTGTGTGTGCGAGTGTGTGTGCGAGTGTGTTTGAGTGTGTGCAAGTGTGTGCGAGTGTGTGTGCGAGTGCGTATGAGTGTGCGCGAGTGTGTGTGCGTGTGTGTGCGAGTGTGCGTGATTGTGTGCGAGTGTGAGTGAGCTTGTAGGACTGTATGTGCGAGTGTTTGCGATTGTGTGCGATTGTGTTCGAGTGTGCGAGTGTGTGTGCGAGTGTGTGCGAGTGTGTGTGCGAGAGTGTGCGAGTGTGTGCGAGTGTGCACGAGTGAGTGGGTGTGAGTGTGTGCGAGTGTGTGTGTGAGTGTGTGCGTGTGAGTGTGTACGAGTGTGTGTGAGAGTGTGTGTGCGAGTGTGTTTGAGTGTGTGCAAGTGTGTGCGAGTGTGTGTGCGAGTGCGTATGAGTGTGTGCGTGTGTGTGCGAGTGTGTGTGATTGTGTGTGAGTGTGAGTGAGCTTGTAGGACTGTATGTGCGAGTGTTTGCGATTGTGTGCGAGTGTGTTCGAGTGTGTGAGTGTGTGTGAGTGTGTGCGAGTGTGTGTGCGAGTGTGTGTGAGTGTGTGTGCGAGAGTGTGCGAGTGTGTGCGAGTGTGCACGAGTGAGTGGGTGTGAGTGTGTGCGAGTGTGTGTGCGAGTGTGTGTGTGAGTGTGTGCGAGTGTGTGTGTGTGCGTGTGTGCGAGTGTGCGAGTGTGTGTGAGTGTATGTGCGAGTGTGTGCAAGTGAGTGTGAGTGAGTGCGAGTGTGTGCGAATGTGTGCGAGTGTGTGTGCGAGTGTGTGTGTGATTGTGTATGGTGTGTGCGAATGTGTGTGTGAGTGTGTGCGAGTGTGTGCGTGTGAGTGCGTGCGAGTGAGTGCGAGTGTGTGTAAATGTGTGCGAGAGTGTGCAAGTGTGGGCGTGCGAGTGTATGCGAGTGTGTGTGAGTGTGTGCGAGTATGCGAGTGTGTGTGAGTGTATGTGCGAGTGTGTGCGAGTGTGTGTGAGTGAGTGTGAGTGAGTGCGAGTGTGTACGAATGTGTGCGAGTTTGTGTGTGCGAGTGTGTGTGCGATTGTGTATGGTGTGTGCGAGTGTGTGTGTGAGTGTGTGCGAGTGTGTGCGTGTGAGTGCGTGCGAGTGAGTGCGAGTGTGTGCAAATGTGTGTGAGAGTGTACCAGTGTGGACGTGCGAGTGTATGCGTGTGTGTGTGAGTGTGTGCGAGTATGCGCGAGGGTCTGAGTGTGAGTGAGTGTGAGTGTGAGTGTGTGCTTGTGAGTGTGTGTTAGTGTGCGTGAGTGTGTGAGTGTGTGCGAGTGTGCGTGAGTGTGTGCGTGTGAGTGTGTGTGTGAGTGTGTTCGAGTGTTTGCGAGTGTGTGTGTGTACGACTGTATGTGCGAGTGTGTGTGCGAATGTGTATGAGTGTATGTGCGAGTGTGTGTGCAAGTGTGTGTGCGAGTGTGTGCGAGTGTGTGTGAGTGTGTGCGAGTGTGTGTAGGAGTGTGTGCGAGTGTGTGATTGTGTGTGTGAGTGTGTAGAACTGTATGTGCGAGTGTGTGCGAGTCTGTTCGAGTGTGTGTGTGTGCGAGTGTGTGTTTGCGAGTGTGTGTGTACGAGTGTGTGTGTGATTGTGTATGAGTGCGAGTGTGTGTGTGAGTGTGTGCAAGTGTGTTCGAGTGTGTGTGAAAGTGTGTATGAGTGTGTGTGTGTGCGAGTGTGTGCGAGTGTGTGCAAGAGTGAGTGTGTGCGAGTGTGTGTCAAAGTGTGTGCGAGTGTGTGCGAGTGTGTGTGTGCGATTGTGTATGAGTGAGTGTGTGCGAGTGTGTGTGAAAGTGTGTGCGAGTGTGTGTGAGTGTGCACGGGTGTGAGCGTGCGAGTGCGTGCGAGTGAGTGCGAGTGTGTGCAAATGTGTGCGAGCGTGTGCGAGTGTGTGCGAGTGTGTGTGAGTGTGCATGAGTGTGTGTGTGAGTTAGTGTGTGTGAGTCTGTGCGAGTGTGTGCTTGCGAGTGTGTGCTAGTGTGCACGAGTGTGTGAGTGTGTGCGAGGGTGCGCGAGTGTGTGCGTGTGAGCAAGTGAGTGTGTGTGTGAGTGTGTGCGAGTGTGTGTTAGTGTGTACGACTGTGTGTGCGAGTGTGTGCATGTGTGTGCGAGTGTATATGAGTGTATGTGCGAGTGTGTGTGCGAGTGTGTACGAGTGTGTGTGCGAGTGTGTGTGCGAGTGTGTACGAGTGTGTGCAAGTGTGTGCGAGTGTGTGTGCGAGTGCGTATGAGTGTGCGCGAGTGTGTGTGCGTGTGTGTGCGAGTGTGCGTGATTGTGTGCGAGTGTGAGTGAGCTTGTAGGACTGTATGTGCGAGTGTTTGCGATTGTGTGCGATTGTGTTCGAGTGTGCGAGTGTGTGTGCGAGTGTGTGCGAGTGTGTGTGCGAGAGTGTGCGAGTGTGTGCGAGTGTGCACGAGTGAGTGGGTGTGAGTGTGTGCGAGTGTGTGTGTGAGTGTGTGCGTGTGAGTGTGTGCGAGTGTGTGTGCGTGCGAGTGTGTGCGACTGTGTGTGTGTGAGTGTGTGCAAGTGTGTACGAGTGTGTGTGCGAGTGTGTGCCAGTGTGTGCGTACGAGTGTGTGCAAGTGAGTGCGAGTGTGTGCGAGCGGGTGTATGCGAGTGTGTGCGAGTCTGTGTGTGTGAATGTGTGCAAGTGTGTGCGAGCGAGTGAGTGCAAATGTGAGCCAGTGTGTGCGTGTGAGTAAGTGAGTGTGTGTGTGAGTGTGTGCGAGTGTGTGTGTGAGTGTGTACGACTGTTTGTGCGAGTGTGTGCGCGTGTGTGCGAGTGTATATGAGTGTATGTGCGAGTGTGTGTGCGAGTGTGTGCGAGTGTGTGTGCGAGTGTGTGTGCGAGTGTGTTTGAGTGTGTGCAAGTGTGTGCAAGTGTGTGTGCTAGAGTGTGCGAGTGTGTGCAAATGTGCCCGAGTGTGCGCGAGTGTGCACGAGTGAGTGGGCGCGAGTGTGCACGAGTGAGTGGGTGTGAGTGTGTGCGCGAGTGTGTGCGTGTGAGTGTGTGCGAGTGTGTGTGCGAGTGTGTGTGCGTGTGAATGTGTGTGAGTGTGTGCAAGTGTGTGTGAGTGTGTGCGAGTGTGTGTGTGCGAGTGTGTGTGAGTATGTGCGAGTGTGTGCGAGTGTGTGTACGAGTGTGTGTGTGCGATTGTGTATAAGTGTGTGCGAGTGTGTGTGTGAGTGTGTGTGCGAGTGTGTGTGTGCGAGTTTGCTCGATTGTGTGTGAGTGTGAGTGAGTGTGTACGGGTGTGTGTGAGTGTGTGCGAGTGTGTGTGTGAGTGTGTGCGAGTGTGTGTGAATGTGTGCGATTGTGTGTAGGGCTGTATGTGCGAGTGTGTGCGAGTGTGTATGAGTGTGTGTGCGAGTGTGTGCAAGTGTGTGCGAGCGTGTGCGAGTGTGTGTGCATGCGAGTGTGTGCGTGCGAGTGTGTGCGACTGTGTGTGTGTGAGTGTGTGCAAGTCTGTACGAGTGTGTGTGCGAGTGTGTGCCAGTGTGTGCGTACGAGTGTGTGCAAGTGAGTGCGAGTGTGTGCGAGTGAGTGTATGCGAGTGTGTGCGAGTCTGTGTGTGTGAGTGTGTGCGAGTGTGTGTGAATGTGTGCGATTGTGTGTAGGGCTGTATGTGCGAGTGTGTGCGAGTGTGCATGAGTGTGTGTGCGAGTGTGTGCAAGTGTGTGCGAACATGTGCGAGTGTGTGTGCGTGCGAGTGTGTGCGTGCGAGTGTGTGCGACTGTGTGTGTGTGAGTGTGTGCAAGTCTGTACGAGTGTGTGTGCGAGTGTGTGCCAGTGTGTGCGTACGAGTGTGTGTAAGTGAGTGCGAGTGTGTGCGAGCGAGTGTATGCAAGTGTGTGCGAGTCTGTGTGTGTGAGTGTGTGCAAGTGTGTGCGAGCGAGTGAGTGCGAGTGTGTGCCAGTGTGTGCGTACGAGTGTGTGCAAGTGAGTGCGAGTGTGTGCGTGTGAGTGTGTGCGAGTGTGTGCGAGTGTGTGCGAGTCTGTGTGTGTGAGTGTGTGCAACTGTGTGCTAGCGAGTGAGTGCGAGTGTGTGCCAGTGTGTGTGTACGAGTGTGTGCAAGTGAGTGTGAGTGTGTGCAAATGTGTGCGAAAGTGTGCGAGTGTGTGCGTGCGAGTTTGTGCGAGTGTGCGCAAGTGTGTGTGAGTGTGTGCGAGTGTGCGCGAGTGTGTGCGTGTGAGTCAGTGTGTGTGTGAGTGTGAGTGTGTGCTTGCAAGTGTGTGCTAGTGTGCATGAGTGTGTGAGTGTGTGCGAGTGTGCGCGAGTGTGTGCGTGTTAGTGAGTGAGTGTGTGTGAGTGTGTGCGAGTGTGTATGTGAATGTGTGCGATTGTGTGTAGGGCTGTATGTGCGAGTGTGTGCGAGTGTGTATGAGTGTGTGCGAGTGTGTGCAAGTGTGTGTGTGAGTGTGTGTGCGAGTGTGCTTGCGAGTGTGTGCGAGTGTGTGCGAGTGTGTGTGTGTGCGAGTGTGTGTGCGAGTGTGTGCGATTGTGTGTGAGTGTGTAGGACTGTATGTGCGAGTGTGTATGAGTGTGTGTGTGCAAGTGTGTGCGAGTGAGTGTGTGTGAGTGTGTGTGCGAGTGTGTGTGCGAGTGTGTGCAAGTGTGTTTGTGCGAGTGTGTATGAGTGTGTGTGTGCGAGTGTGTGCAAGTGTGTGTGATTGTGTGTGAGTGTGTGTATGACTTAGTGTGTGCGAGTTTGTGCGAGTGTGTGTGCGAGTGTGTGCGCGAGTGTGTTTGTGCGAGTGTGTGCGAGTGTGTGCGTGTGAGTGTGTGTGTGCGAGTGTGTGCGCGCGAGTGTGTGCGAGTGTGTGAGTGTGTGTGCGAATGTGTGTGCGTGTGAGTGTGTGCGAGTGTGTATGAGTGTATGTGCGAGTGTGTGCCAGTGTGTGCGAGTGTGTGTGTGCGAGTGTGTGCAAGTGTGTGCGAGTGAGTGTGTGCGAGTGTGTGCGAGAGTGTGCGAGTGTGTGTGTGCGAGTGTGTGTGCAATTGTGTATGAGTGTGTGCGAGTGTGTGTGAGTATGTGCAAGTGTGTGCGTGTGTGCTTGCGAGTGTGTGCTAGTGTGCACGAGTGTGTGAGTGTGTGCGAGGGTGCGCGAGTGTGTGCGTGTGAGTAAGTGAGTGTGTGTGTGAGTGTGTGCGAGTGTGTGTTAGTGTGTACGACTGTGTGTGCGAGTGTGTGCATGTGTGTGCGAGTGTATATGAGTGTATGTGCGAGTGTGTGTGCGAGTGTGTACGAGTGTGTGTGCGAGTTTGTGTGCGAGTGTGTTTGAGTGTGTGCAAGTGTGTGCGAGTGTGTGTGCGAGTGCGTATGAGTGTGCGCGAGTGTGTGTGCGTGTGTGTGCGAGTGTGCGTGATTGTGTGCGAGTGTGAGTGAGCTTGTAGGACTGTATGTGCGAGTGTTTGCGATTGTGTGCGATTGTGTTCGAGTGTGCGAGTGTGTGTGCGAGTGTGTGCGAGTGTGTGTGCGAGAGTGTGCGAGTGTGTGCGAGTGTGCACGAGTGAGTGGGTGTGAGTGTGTGCGAGTGTGTGTGCGAGTGTGTGCGTGTGAGTGTGTGCGAGTGTGTGTGCGTGCGAGTGTGTGCGACTGTGTGTGTGTGAGTGTGTGCGAGTGTGTGTGTGAGTGTGTACGACTGTGTGTGCGAGTGTGTGCGCGTGTGTGCGAGTGTATATGATTGTATGTGCAAGTGTGTGTGCGAGTGTGTGCGAGTGTGTGTGCGAGTGTGTTTGAGTGTGTGCAAGTGTGTGCAAGTGTGTGCAAGTGTGTGTGCAAGAGCATACGAGTGTGTGCGAGTGTGTTTGCGAGTGTGCATGATTGTGTGCGAGTGTGAGTGAGCTTGTAGGACTGTATGTGCGAGTGTTTGCAAGTGTGTGCGAGTGTGTTCGAGTGTGTGAGTGTGTGTGAGTGTGTGCGAGTGTGTGTGCGAGTGTGTGCGAGTGTGTGTGCTAGAGTGTGCGAGTGTGTGCAAATGTGCCCGAGTGTGCGCGAGTGTGCACGAGTGAGTGGGCGCGAGTGTGCACGAGTGAGTGGGTGTGAGTGTGTGCGCGAGTGTGTGCGTGTGAGTGTGTGCGAGTGTGTGTGAGTGTGTGCGAGTGTGTGTGTGCGAGTGTGTGTGAGTATGTGCGAGTGTGTGTACGAGTGTGTGTGTGCGATTGTGTATAAGTGTGTGCGAGTGTGTGTGTGAGTGTGTGTGCGAGTGTGTGTGTGCGAGTTTGCTCGATTGTGTGTGAGTGTGAGTGAGTGTGTACGGGTGTGTGTGAGTGTGTGCGAGTGTGTGTGTGAGTGTGTGCGAGTGTGTGTGAATGTGTGCGATTGTGTGTAGGGCTGTATGTGCGAGTGTGTGCGAGTGTGTGTGCGAGTGTGTGCAAGTGTGTGCGAGCATGTGCGAGTGTGTGTGCGTGCGAGTGTGTGCGTGCGAGTGTGTGCGACTGTGTGTGTGTGAGTGTGTGCAAGTCTGTACGAGTGTGTGTGCGAGTGTGTGCCAGTGTGTGCGTACGAGTGTGTGCAAGTGAGTGCGAGTGTGTGCGAGCGAGTGTATGCGAGTGTGTGCAAGTCTGTGTGTGTGAGTGTGTGCGAGTGTGTGTGAATGTGTGCGATTGTGTGTAGGGCTGTATGTGCGAGTGTGTGCGAGTGTGCATGAGTGTGTGTGCGAGTGTGTGCAAGTGTGTGCGAGCGTGTGCGAGTGTGTGTGCGTGCGAGTGTGTGCGTGCGAGTGTGTGCGACTGTGTGTGTGTGAGTGTGTGCAAGTCTGTACGAGTGTGTGTGCGAGTGTGTGCCAGTGTGTGCATACGAGTGTGTGTAAGTGAGAGCGAGTGTGTGCGAGCGAGTGTATGCAAGTGTGTGCGAGTCTGTGTGTGTGAGTGTGTGCAAGTGTGTGCGAGCGAGTGAGTGCGAGTGTGTGCCAGTGTGTGCGTACGAGTGTGTGCAAGTGAGTGCGAGTGTGTGCGTGTGAGTGTGTGCGAGTGTGTGCGAGTGTGTGCGAGTCTGTGTGTGTGAGTGTGTGCAACTGTGTGCTAGCGAGTGAGTGCGAGTGTGTGCCAGTGTGTGTGTACGAGTGTGTGCAAGTGAGTGTGAGTGTGTGCAAATGTGTGCGAAAGTGTGCGAGTGTGGGCGTGCGAGTTTGTGCGAGTGTGCGCAAGTGTGTGTGAGTGTGTGCGAGTGTGCGCGAGTGTGTGCGTGTGAGTCAGTGTGTGTGTTAGTGTGAGTGTGTGCTTGCAAGTGTGTGCTAGTGTGCATGAGTGTGTGAGTGTGTGCGAGTGTGCGCGAGTGTGTGCGTGTTAGTGAGTGAGTGTGTGTGAGTGTGTGCGAGTGTGTATGTGAATGTGTGCGATTGTGTGTAGGGCTGTATGTGCGAGTGTGTGCGAGTGTGTATGAGTGTGTGCGAGTGTGTGCAAGTGTGTGTGTGAGTGTGTGTGCGAGTGTGCTTGCGAGTGTGTGCGAGTGTGTGCGAGTGTGTGTGTGTGTGCGAGTGTGTGTGCGAGTGTGTGCGATTGTGTGTGAGTGTGTAGGACTGTATTTGCGAGTGTGTATGAGTGTGTGTGTGCAAGTGTGTGCGAGTGAGTGTGTGTGAGTGTGTGTGCGAGTGTGTGTGCGAGTGTGTGCAAGTGTGTTTGTGCGAGTGTGTATGAGTGTGTGTGTGCGAGTGTGTGCAAGTGTGTGTGATTGTGTGTGAGTGTGTGTATGAGTTAGTGTGTGCGAGTTTGTGCGAGTGTGTGTGCGAGTGTGTGCGCGAGTGTGTTTGTGCGAGTGTGTGCGAGTGTGTGCGTGTGAGTGTGTGTGTGCGAGTGTGTGCGTGCGAGTGTGCTCGAGTGAATGGGTGCGAGTGTGTGTGAGTTTGTGTGAGTGTGTGCGAGTGAGTGTGTGCGAATGTGTGCAAGTGAGTGTGTGCGAGTGTTTGCGAGTGTGTGTGCGAGTGTGTGTGCAAGTGAGTGCGAGTGTGTGCGAGCGGGTGTATGCGAGTGTGTGCGAGTCTGTGTGTGTGAATGTGTGCACGTGTGTGCGAGCGAGTGAGTGCGAGTGTGTGCCAGTGTGTGCGTGTGAGTAAGTGAGTGTGTGTGTGAGTGTGTGCGAGTGTGTGTGTGTGAGTGTGTACGACTGTGTGTGCGAGTGTGTGCGCGTGTGTGCGAGTGTCTATGAGTGTATGTGCGAGTGTGTGTGCGAGATCGTACGAGTGTGTGCGAGTGTGTGTGCGAGTGTGTGTGATTGTGTGCGAGTGTGAGTGAGCTTGTAGGACTGTATGTGCGAGTGTTTGCGAGTGTGTGCGAGTGTGTTCGAGTGTGTGAGTGTGTGTGAGTGTGTGCGAGTGTGTGTGCGAGTGTGTGCGAGTGTGTGTGCGAGAGTGGGCGAGTGTGTGCAAATGTGCCCGAGTGTGCGCGAGTGTGCACGAGTGAGTGGGCGCGAGTGTGCACGAGTGAGTGGGTGTGAATGTGTGCGCGAGTGTGTGCATGTGAGTGTGTGCAAGTGTGTGTGCGAGTGTGTGTGCGTGTGAATGTGTGCGAGTGTGTGCAAGTGTGTGTGAGTGTGTGCGAGTGTGTGTGTGCGAGTGTGTGCGAGTGTGTGCGAGTGTGTGTACGAGTGTGTGTGTGCGATTGTGTATAAGTGTGTACGAGTGTGTGTGTGAGTGTGTGTGCGAGTGTGTGTGTGCGAGTTTGCTCGATTGTGTGTGAGTGTCAGTGAGTGTGTACGAGTGTGTGTGAGTGTGTGCGAGTGTGTGTGTGAGTGTGTGCGAGTGTGTGCGATTGTGTGTAGGGCTGTATGTGCGAGTGTGTGCGAGTGTGTATGAGTGTGAGTGCGAGTGTGTGCAAGTGTGTGCGAGTGTGTGTGCGTGTGAGTGTGTGCGTGCGAGTGTGTGCGACTGTCTGTGTGTGAGTGTGTACAAGTGTGTACGAGTGTGTGTGCGAGTGTGTGCCAGTGTGTGCGTACGAGTGTGTGCAAGTGAGTGCGAGTGTGTGCGAGCGAGTGTATGCGAGTGTGTGCGAGTCTGTGTGTGTGAGTGTGTGCAAGTGTGTGCGAGCGAGTGAGTGCGAGTGTGTGCCAGTGTGTGCGTACGAGTGTGTGCAAGTGAGTGCGAGTGTGTGCATGTGAGTGTGTGCGAGTCTGTGTGTGTGAGTGTGTGCAAGTGTGTGCGAGCGAGTGAGTGCGAGTGTGTGCCAGTGTGTTTGTACAAGTGTTTGCAAGTGAGTGCGAGTGTGTGCGAATGTGTGCGAGTTTGTTCGTGTGCGCGAGTGTGTGCTTGCAAGTAAGTGAGTGTGTGTGAGTGTGTGCGAGTGCTTGCGATTGTGTGTGTGAGTGTGTGCGACTGTATGTGCGAGTGTGTGCGCGTGTGTGCGAGTGTGTATGAGTGTATGTGCGAGTGTGTGTGCGAGTGTTTGCGAGTGTGTGTTCGAGTGTGTGTGTTCGAGTGTGTGCAAGTGTGCGAGTGTGTGTGCGAGTGCATACAAGTGTGTGCGATTGTGCATGAGTGTGTGCGTGTGAGTGTGTGCGTGCGAGTGTGTGCGAGTGTGCTCGAGTGAGTGGGTGCGAGTGTGTGCGTGTGTGTGAGTGAGTGTGCGAGTGTGTGTGCATGTGTGTGTGTGCGAGTGTGTGCGAGTGTGTATGAGTGTGTGTGCGAATGTGTGCAAGTGTGTGTGAGTGTGTGCAAGTGTGTGTGTGCAAGTGTGTGTGAGTGTGTGCAAGTGTGTGTGTGCAAGTGTGTGTGAGTGTGTGTGAGTGTGTGCGAGTGTGTGTACGAGTGTGTGTGATTGTGCATAAGTGTGTGCGAGTGTGTGTGTGAGTGTGTGTGCGAGTGTGTGCTAGTCTGCGTGAGTGTGTGCGATTGTATGCGAGTGTGTGTGTTGTGTGCGTGCGAGTGCGTTCGAGTGAGTGAGACTGTGTGCAAATGTGTGCGAGAGTGTGCAAGTGTGAGTGAGTGTGTGCGAGTGTGTGTGCGAGAGTGTGCAAGTGTGTGCAAATGTGGCCAAGTGTGCGCGAGTGTGCATGAGTGAGTGGGTGCAAGTGTGTGCGAGTGTGTATGAGTGAGTGTGTGTGAGTGTGTGCTTGTGTGCGAATTTGTGTGCGAGTGAGTGTGTGCGAATGTGTGCGAGTGTGTCTGTGCGAGTGTGTGTGCGAGTGTGTGCGTGCGAGTTTGTGCGTGCGAGTGTGTGTGAGTGTGTGTGCGAGTGTGTGTGTGAGAGTGTGCGAGTGTGTGCGAGTGTGTGCAAATGTGCCCGAGTGTGCACGAATGAGTGGGTGCGAGTGTGTGCGAGTGTGTGTGAGTGTGTGTGCGAGTGTGTGTGCATGTGTGTGTGCGAGTGTGTATGAGTGTGTGTGCGAGTGTGTGCAAGTGTGTGTGAGTGTGTGCAAGAGTGTGTGTGCAAGTGTGTGAGTGTGTGAGTGTGTGCGAGTGTGTGTGAGTGTGCACGGGTGTGAGCGTGCGAGTGCGTGCGAGTGAATGCGAGTGTGTGCAAATGTGTGCGAGCGTGTGCGAGTGTGTGCGAGTGTGTGTGAGTGTGCACGAGTGTGTGTGTGAGTGAGTGTGTGTGAGTCTGTGCGAGTGTGTGCTTGCGAGTGTGTGCTAGTGTGCACGAGTGTGTGAGTGTGTGCGAGGGTGCGCGAGTGTGTGCGTGTGAGTAAGTGAGTGTGTGTGTGAGTGTGTGCGAGTGTGTGTTAGTGTGTACGACTGTGTGTGCGAGTGTGTGCATGTGTGTGCGAGTGTATATGAGTGTATGTGCGAGTGTGTGTGCGAGTGTGTACGAGTGTGTGTGCGAGTGTGTGTGCGAGTGTGTTTGAGTGTGTGCAAGTGTGTGCGAGTGCGTATGAGTGTGCGCGAGTGTGTGTGCGTGTGTGTGCGAGTGTGTGTGATTGTGTGCGAGTGTGAGTGAGCTTGTAGGACTGTATGTGCGAGTGTTTACGATTGTGTGCGAGTGTGTTCGAGTGTGTGAGTGTGTGTGAGTGTGTGCAAGTGTGTGTGCGAGTGTGTGCGAGAGTGTGCGAGTGTGCACGAGTGAGTGGGTGTGAGTGTGTGCGAGTGTGTGCGTGTGAGTGTGTGCGAGTGTGTGTGCATGCGAGTGTGTGCGTGCAAGTGTGTGCGACTGTGTGTGTGTGAGTGTGTGCAAGTGTGTACGAGTGTGTGTGCGAGTATGTGCCAGTGTGTGCATACGAGTGTGTGCAAGTGAGTGCGAGTGTGTGCGAGCGTGTGTATGCGAGTGTGTGCGAGTCTGTGTGTGTGAATGTGTGCAAGTGTGTGCGAGCGAGTGAATGCGAGTGTGTGCGAGTGTGTGCGTGCGAGTTTGTGCAAGTGTGCTCGAGTGAATGGGTGCGAGTGTGTGCGAGTGTGTGTGAGTGTGTGCAAGTGAGTGTGTGCGAGTGTGTGCGAGTGAGTGTGTGCGAATGTGTGTGAGTGAGTGTGTGCGAGTGTGTGCGAGTGAGTGTGTGCGAATGTGTGCAAATGTGTGCGAGTGTGTGCGAGTGTATGCGTGCGAGTGTGTGCGTGCGAGTGTGTGCGAGTGTGTGCGTGTGCGTGTGTGCGAGTGTGCGAGTGTGTGTGAGTGTATGTGCGAGTGTGTGCAAGTGAGTGTGAGTGAG
Organism: Phyllobates terribilis; assembly: GCF_046119375.1. NCBI lineage: Eukaryota > Metazoa > Chordata > Amphibia > Anura > Dendrobatidae > Phyllobates > Phyllobates terribilis. The sequence continues at coordinate 9,875,083 of NW_027362792.1, forward strand.
TGCGAGTGTGTGCGAATGTGTGCGAGTGTGTGTGCGAGTGTGTGTGCGATTGTGTATGGTGTGTGCGAATGTGTGTGTGAGTGTGTGCGATTGCATGCATGTGAGTGCGTGCGAGTGAGTGCGAGTGTGTGCGAGAGTGTGTGAGTGTGTGCGAGTATGCGAGTGTGTGTGAGTGTATGTGCGAGTGTGTGCGAGTGTGTGTGAGTGAGTGTGAGTGAGTGCGAGTGTGTGCGAGAGTAAGTGTGGGCGTGCGAGTGTATGCGAGTGTGTGTGAGTGTGTGCGATTATGCGAGTGTGTGTGAGTGTATGTGCGAGTGTGTGCGAGTGTGTGTGAGTGAGTGTGAGTGAGTGCGAGAGTGTACGAATGTGTGTGAGTGTGTGTGTGCGAGTGTGTGTGCGATTGTGTATGGTGTGTGCGAGTGTGTGTGTGAGTGTGTGCGAGTGTGTGCGTGTGAGTGCGTGCGAGTGAGTGCAAGTGTGTGCAAATGTGTGTGAGAGTGTGCAAGTGTGGACGTGCGAGTGTATGCGAGTGTGTGTGAGTGTGTGCGAGTATGCGCGAGGGTCTGAGTGTGAGTGTGTGTGTGAGTGTGAGTGTGTGCTTGTGAGTGTGTGTTAGTGTGCGTGAGTGTGTGAGTGTGTGCGAGTGTGCGTGAGTGTGTGCGTGTGAGTGAGTGTGTGTGTGAGTGTGTGCGAGTGTTTGCGAGTGTGTGTGTGTACGACTGTATGTGCGAGTGTGTGTGCGAATGTGTATGAGTGTATGTGCGAGTGTGTGTGCGAGTGTGTGTGCGAGTGTGTGCGAGTGTGTGTGAGTGTGTGCGAGTGTGTGTAGGAGTGTGTGCGAGTGTGTGTGATTGTGTGTGTGAGTGTGTAGAACTGTATGTGCGAGTGTGTGCGAGTCTGTTCGAGTGTGTGTGTGTGCGAGTGTGTGTTTGCGAGGGTGTGTGTGCGAGTGTGTGTGTGATTGTGTATGAGTGCGAGTGTGTGTGTGAGTGTGTGCAAGTGTGTTCGAGTGTGTGTGAAAGTGTGAAAGTGTGTATGAGTGTGTGTGTGTGCGAGTGTATGCGAGTGTGTGCGAGTCTGTGTGTGTGAGTGTGTGCAAGTGTGTGCGAGCGAGTGAGTGCGAGTGTGTGCCAGTGTGTGCGTACGAGTGTGTGCAAGTGAGTGCGAGTGTGTGCATGTGAGTGTGTGCGAGTCTGTGTGTGTGAGTGTGTGCAAGTGTGTGCGAGCGAGTGAGTGCGAGTGTGTGCCAGTGTGTGTGTACAATTGTGTGCAAGTGAGTGCGAGTGTGTGCGAATGTGTGCGAGTTTGTTCGTGTGCGCGAGTGTGTGCTTGCAAGTAAGTGAGTGTGTGTGAGTGTGTGCGAGTGCTTGCGATTGTGTGTGTGAGTGTGTGCGACTGTATGTGCGAGTGTGTGCGCGTGTGTGCGAGTGTGTATGAGTGTATGTGCGAGTGTGTGTGCGAGTGTTTGCGAGTGTGTGTTCGAGTGTGTGTGTTCGAGTGTGTGCAAGTGTGCGAGTGTGTGTGCGAGTGCATACAAGTGTGTGCGAGTGTGCATGAGTGTGTGCGTGTGAGTGTGTGCGAGTGTGTGCGTGCGAGTGTGTGCGAGTGTGCTCGAGTGAGTGGGTGCGAGTGTGTGCGTGTGTGTGAGTGAGTGTGCGAGTGTGTGTGCATGTGTGTGTGTGCGAGTGTGTGCGAGTGTGTATGAGTGTGTGTGCGAGTGTGTGCAAGTGTGTGTGAGTGTGTGCAAGTGTGTGTGTGCAAGTGTGTGTGAGTGTGTGTGAGTGTGTGCGAGTGTGTGTACGAGTGTGTGTGATTGTGCATAAGTGTGTGCGAGTGTGTGTGTGAGTGTGTGTGCGAGTGTGTGCTAGTCTGCGTGAGTGTGTGCGATTGTATGCGAGTGTGTGTGTTGTGTGCGTGCGAGTGCGTTCGAGTGAGTGAGACTGTGTGCAAATGTGTGCGAGAGTGTGCAAGTGTGAGTGAGTGTGTGCGAGTGTGTGTGCGAGAGTGTGCGAGTGTGTGCAAATGTGGCCAAGTGTGCGCGAGTGTGCACGAGTGAGTGGGTGCAAGTGTGTGCGAGTGTGTATGAGTGAGTGTGTGTGAGTGTGTGCTTGTGTGCGAATTTGTGTGCGAGTGAGTGTGTGCGAATGTGTGCGAGTGTGTCTGTGCGAGTGTGTGTGCGAGTGTGTGCGTGCGAGTTTGTGCGTGCGAGTGTGTGTGAGTGTGTGTGCGAGTGTGTGTGTGAGAGTGTGCGAGTGTGTGCGAGTGTGTGCAAATGTGCCCGAGTGTGCACGAATGAGTGGGTGCGAGTGTGTGCGAGTGTGTGTGAGTGTGTGTGCGAGTGTGTGTGCATGTGTGTGTGCGAGTGTGTATGAGTGTGTGTGCGAGTGTGTGCAAGTGTGTGTGAGTGTGTGCAAGAGTGTGTGTGCAAGTGTGTGAGTGTGTGTGAGTGTGTGCGAGTGTGTGTGAGTGTGCACGGGTGTGAGCGTGCGAGTGCGTGCGAGTGAATGCGAGTGTGTGCAAATGTGTGCGAGCGTGTGCGAGTGTGTGCGAGTGTGTGTGAGTGTGCACGAGTGTGTGTGTGAGTGAGTGTGTGTGAGTCTGTGCGAGTGTGTGCTTGCGAGTGTGTGCTAGTGTGCACGAGTGTGTGAGTGTGTGCGAGGGTGCGCGAGTGTGTGCGTGTGAGTAAGTGAGTGTGTGTGTGAGTGTGTGCGAGTGTGTGTTAGTGTGTACGACTGTGTGTGCGAGTGTGTGCATGTGTGTGCGAGTGTATATGAGTGTATGTGCGAGTGTGTGTGCGAGTGTGTACGAGTGTGTGTGCGAGTGTGTGTGCGAGTGTGTTTGAGTGTGTGCAAGTGTGTGCGAGTGCGTATGAGTGTGCGCGAGTGTGTGTGCGTGTGTGTGCGAGTGTGTGTGATTTTGTGCGAGTGTGAGTGAGCTTGTAGGACTGTATGTGTGAGGACCTGGCCATTTTCTAAATACTTTTCCAGCACTGAGCAACCTTTTTTCATCAATCTTAATTTTGTGTTTTGTTAGAAATTTGCTTGCTGTGTTTTGTTAGTGATTTGTTTGCTCATCAGTTCAACCTCAGGTATCTATTCCATTCACTGACCTTATCTCCCAGACCTTGGGCCATTGTTCTCTCCGTCACCACAGGTAGTCTCACATGCAAACCCAGGGGATGGGTCCACCTGAGAAAATATCTCCACTAAGGTACAATTAGCTGGGGGAGGGAGGTGTGAGCTCTTCTGCGAATTCAGGGGGCTGAACCCTGTGCAGGAGAGAGAGAACGTTTTGCTGGTCGGACGGAGAGCTGGGTGGTATCACGGGCTGCGGTCGTGATATCCATCATCCGAAGGAGCATATGCTGTGACTGCCAAAATACCGGCGGGAGATACCAAAAGCTGTGGGCCAACCAAAAGTTGGGGGACATTGGGTATCACCTGGTACGGGGCAGTGGAACTACTGATCCCAGGTTGGAAACTTAAGGACTAAGAGAATTGCCTGTTGGACTTTTACCTGGAATTGCTGTTCACGTGTTTGGAAGGAATAAAACTAATTGCATCGATAACCTGCCTAGGTGATTATTAAAATCCACAACCGCACATCTTTACAAGTGGTGGCAGCGGTGGGATCACCTATCTCTGGACAGCATACCAGGGAAAGTTACTGAGTGGTGACTTGGCAGAAGAGATGGCAGACTCCATCTACAAGAGACTAAAAAAGGAGGAGCTGAGAACCCTTTGCTCTGGGAGAGAGCTAGAGTGGATGCCAGAGGATAACCGTGCGACCCTAATACAACGCTTGGACGATTGGGACCGTGAACAACCACAGGAGGAGGTCAGTTCAGACGTGGAGGAGGGCATCTCCCTGGAGGCACCACAGCCCAGGACTGTCATCCAGATGGCAGAGGATCAATCAACGGAGTTGGGGAGGATGCTGGGCGCACTAGGAGAGCGGGCCACGGAGATGGAGCGGGCGGCAGTGCTAAGCAAATATCTGGGTGTGCATGTAGCGATACCCCCACACGCCGCAACACAGAGGACAATGGATAACAGGAGAGAGGGGCCTACATCTTTAAGGTACCGAGATATACCACAGTTTAATGAGGACACCTCAGATATTGATGAACATCTCCGGTTATTTGAGAACCTGTGCCTGCTGCATGAGGTGTCAGTCAGTGACTGGCCCAGATATTTGAGTGTTGGCCTGACCGGAAAAGCTAGAGAAGCTTTTAATAACTTGTCTACGGTGGATCAGAGATGTTACTCTACCATTCGCAGTGCATTGCTAGAGAGGTATGCCGTCACGCCGGAAACCTACCGGAGGAAGTTTCGGGAGACTGACAAGCCCGCTGCACACACACATCGGGAGTTTGCTAACACTCTACGTACGGCATGCACTCGATGGATAGAAGGACTGGGGGCTCGGGAAGCAGAACATGTAATGGATATAATCATGCTGGAACAATTTATGTCAAAGCTCCCAGGTAATTTAAAGGAATGGGTGGCAGATAGAAAACCACTCAGCCTGGATGAGGCTGCCAGATTGGCTGATGATTGGTCTTCTAATCGACCAGGGCAACGTGGAAGTACAGCCCCAGTGAGTCGGGAACCAGGGCTTTCACGGAGGCCAGTGACACCCATGGACCACCGAGAGGAGGCACTGCGGGGATTTTGTACTTCACAAAGAGGGGGAGGTTTCTCAAGCCCCCAAGTACGTCTCACGTCAGGGCGACGAGGATTAAGTTGCCATAACTGTGGACGCATGGGACACTTTGCCAGGGAATGCCGGGAACGTTCTAGCGCACATCATCCACGTCCCCAACAAGTGAACACTGTACAGCAATGGGGCTGGAATACTGAGGGAGAGCGGATTCCACTACCCCGACCAGAAGAGGAAGAGGCCCATGTGGTACAAGGACAAGTGTCTCGGACTAGATGGGACACCTCCGCGTCCTTGAACCAGCATCTGCAGCCGGTCTGGGTAGAGGGTGTGGAGGCTGTGGGGCTCCGTGACTCCGGAGCCTCAGTCACATTGATAAAAGACCATCTAATACCGGACCAATGTATTGTTCCCACCAGCCGGATGTTAGTCCACGTAGCTGGGGGAGAATCTCTGAACATTCGAAGGGCCCGACTACATTTAGACTGGGGTCACAGTCATGGAATAGTGGATGTAGGAGTAGTTCGGCATCTACCAGTAGATGTGTTGCTGGGAAACAACCTAGGAGCAGGTTTGGTTTGCCACTGGGCCAATGTTGTAACCCGAAGTCAAGGACCAGTTCACACTGCATCAGCCGAGAGGGAACAGAGTGATCTCGACAGGCTGACAACCCCCCCGCCAGTGGTGAGTAATGCACAAAATACAACGCCTGTTAGCATGACAGAATGTGACCTGGGGGAGGTAAATGACATCAGGGAGGAGTTACAGGGAGATTCATCCCTAGCAGGATTGAGGAGTGCAGCGGCTGCCGAAGGGTCCGAAGAGGGGGTCCGCATTATATGGGAAAGGGGGTTGATGTATCGGGTGACACGAGACACAGTGGGGCGAGATAACAAGCAGTTGGTGGTGCCGGAGAAATACAGAAGGGAGATTCTGTCCTTAGCCCACGAAGGTCCATTAGGGGGACACTTGGGAGTGAGGAAGACCCAACGCCGGGTTATGAGCAGGTTCTTCTGGCCCGGGGTGACCCTTGAAGTAAAAAAGTTTGTAAGCTCCTGTGAGACTTGTCAAAGAGTGGGAGGCCCCCCGCGCAGAGCTCCTTTACAACCCATGCCATTAATAGCAGAACCTTTTCAACGGGTAGGGGTGGATTTGATAGGTCCCCTGCCTCGACCCAGTCGATCAGGGAAGAGATATATATTAACGGTTGTAGATTATGCCACCCGATACCCTGAGGCGGTAGCTCTCCGAGGAATAGATGCAAAAAGGGTGGCCCACGCATTAGTTGAAATATTTAGCAGGGTGGGTTTCCCGAAGGAGGTTGTTTCGGATCAGGGAGCCCAATTCACGGGTGAGGTATTGCGTACCCTGTGGAGTCGGTCCGGGGTAAGACCAGTGTTCACCTCTGCATACCACCCACAAACAAATGGACTCTGTGAGCGGTTCAATGGACCCTGAAACGGTTGATCTGCGGATACTTAGAGGCAGAGGGGGGGGACTGGGAAGAAGCTCTGCCCCAGCTTCTGTTTGCCTACAGAGAGGTGCCACAGGCTTCTACCGGTTTTTCACCATTTGAACTATTATATGGCAGGCAGCCTCGGGGCCCGCTAGACTTGGTGCGAGAACACTGGGAAGACCGATCAGATTCTGGGGGGGTGCCAGTGCTCCGCTATGTGAGGCAGTTGCGAGAGAGGATACAACACCTTGGGCGTCTTGCACGGGTACATCTAGGGGAGGTACAAGGTCAACAGAAAACCTACTATGATAGGGGCACCCAGCCCCGAGAATTCACAGTAGGCCAGCAAGTGCTGGTACTATCTCCTGTCCACCATGACAAGTTACAGGCCAACTGGGAGGGTCCTTATACCATAGTCGACAAAAAGGGTGCAGTCACCTATCGGGTAGCATTCGACACACACCACACCCAAACCAAGGTTATTCATGTTAACCGATTAAAAGCGTACCAGGCCAGAGATACATGTGCGGTAGCTATATGCTGTCCTCCTCCAGATGCCTCAGAACCTGATCCCCTGCTGGACTTATTACAGCACACCAAAGAAAAGGGAGGGGTGGAGCAAGTCACCTTAGGGGATCATCTCTCCCCTGCCCAATCCAGCCAACTACGGGAGTTATTAGACCAGTATGGTGGGCTCTTCTCTAACCAGCCTGGCCGGACCACTCTGACTGAGCATCGAGTGGACACTGGGACAGCAAGGCCGATTTGACAGCCGCTGTACCGAGTGGCACCCGAGGTTCAGCAGATGATTCGGAGGGAAGTGGAAGAAATGTTAGAGTTGGGAGTGGTGGTTCCCTCGTGCAGTCCCTGGGCGGCCAGCGCAGCCCTTGTTCCAAAAAAGGACCAGAGCACAAGGTTCTGCGTAGACTACAGGAGGCTGAATGAGATAACCATCACTGATGCCTACCCCATGCCCCGAATAGATGATCTGTTAGACCAAATGGGGGGAGCAACATTTGTGTCCACCTTAGATCTCAGTAAAGGATACTGGCAGATCCCTTTGTCACCAGATGCCCAGGAGCGTTCAGCTTTCCTCACTCCTTTTGGTCTGTTCCAATTTACGGTCATGCCATTTGGGATGAAGAATGCACCAGCTACCTTTCAACGAATGGTGGATGTCATGCTTGCAGGCTGTCAGGAGTTTTCCCAGGCTTATCTGGATGATATTGCCATATTCAGTAAGACCTGGGAGGAGCACCTGCAGCATGTGAGGGAGATACTCCCGCGCATTCAGCAGGCTGGGTTAACCATCCGGGCAGACAAGTGCCAAATGGGGATGGCTGAGGTCCAGTACCTAGGACATCGAGTAGGGGGTGGTATGATAAAGCCTGACCCAGCCAAAGTGGAAGCAATAACTCAGTGGCCCCGACCACGCAACCAAAAGCAAGTGCAAGCCTTCTTGGGTACCACCGGGTATTACCGAAAATTCATTGCAGGGTACAGTACTATAGCAAAGCCTCTGACTGAGCTGACGACAAAGAAATTCCGAAGCCAGATAGAATGGACTGAACCATGTGAACAGGCTTTTGTGCAGCTGAAGCAAGCCCTGGCGGGGGCCCCCGTGCTGGCTGCAGCCGATTACACCAAGAGGTTCCTGGTGCAGACTGATGCCTCAGACAGTGGGTTGGGCGCTGTCCTTAGTCAGGTGGATGGCACAGGGCAGGAACACCCAGTGGTATATCTTTCAAGGAAACTGTTAGACCGAGAGAAAGCATATGCCACCATAGAAAAGGAATGCTTGGCTATTGTCTGGGCACTGAAAAAACTATTACCCTATGTGTATGGGAGGGAATTCACCATAGTAACGGATCACAATCCACTGACCTGGCTGCATCGGGTGGCGGGGGAGAATGGGCGATTATTACGATGGAGCCTGGCATTGCAACCATTTAACTTTACCATTTCTCACAAAAAGGGGAGAGACCATGGCAACGCTGATGGCCTATCAAGACAAACTGAGGAAGCCCTGAACCCCGGTAATTGCCGCCAGAAGAAGGTGGATAGTCAATCCCAGGAAATGGAGACCAGCGCTGGCCGTGCTGGAAAAGTGGGGGAGGAGTGTGAGGACCTGGCCATTTTCTAAATACTTTTCCAGCACTGAGCAACCTTTTTTCATCAATCTTAATTTTGTGTTTTGTTAGAAATTTGCTTGCTGTGTTTTGTTAGTGATTTGTTTGCTCATCAGTTCAACCTCAGGTATCTATTCCATTCACTGACCTTATCTCCCAGACCTTGGGCCATTGTTCTCTCCGTCACCACAGGTAGTCTCACATGCAAACCCAGGGGATGGGTCCACCTGAGAAAATATCTCCACTAAGGTACAATTAGCTGGGGGAGGGAGGTGTGAGCTCTTCTGCGAATTCAGGGGGCTGAACCCTGTGCAGGAGAGAGAGAACGTTTTGCTGGTCGGACGGAGAGCTGGGTGGTATCACGGGCTGCGGTCGTGATATCCATCATCCGAAGGAGCATATGCTGTGACTGCCAAAATACCGGCGGGCCAACCAAAAGTTGGGGGACAGTGGGTATCACCTGGTACGGGGCAGTGGAACTACTGATCCCAGATTGGAAACTTAAGGACTAAGAGAATTGCCTGTTGGACTTTTACCTGGAATTGCTGTTCACGTGTTTGGAAGGAATAAAACTAATTGCATCGATAACCTGCCTAGGTGATTATTAAAATCCACAACCGCACATCTTTACAGTATGTGCGAGTGTTTACGATTGTGTGCGAGTGTGTTCGAGTGTGTGAGTGTGTGTGAGTGTGTGCGAGTGTGTGTGCGAGTGTGTGCGAGAGTGTGCGAGTGTGCACGAGTGAGTGGGTGTGAGTGTGTGCGAGTGTGTGCGTGTGAGTGTGTGCGAGTGTGTGTGCATGCGAGTGTGTGCGTGCGAGTGTGTGCGACTGTGTGTGTGTGAGTGTGTGCAAGTGTGTACGAGTGTGTGTGCAAGTATGTGCCAGTGTGTGCATACGAGTGTGTGCAAGTGAGTGCGAGTGTGTGCGAGCGGGTGTATGCGAGTGTGTGCGAGTCTGTGTGTGTGAATGTGTGCAAGTGTGTGCGAGCGAGTGAATGCGAGTGTGTGCGAGTGTGTGCGTGCGAGTTTGTGCGAGTGTGCTCGAGTGAATGGGTGCGAGTGTGTGCGAGTGTGTGTGAGTGTGTGCAAGTGAGTGTGTGCGAGTGTGTGCGAGTGAGTGTGTGCGAATGTGTGTGAGTGAGTGTGTGCGAGTGTGTGCGAGTGAGTGTGTGCGAATGTGTGCAAATGTGTGCGAGTGTGTGCGAGTGTATGCGTGCGAGTGTGTGCGTGCGAGTGTGTGCGAGTGTGTGCGTGTGCGTGTGTGCGAGTGTGCGAGTGTGTGTGAGTGTATGTGCGAGTGTGTGCAAGTGAGTGTGAGTGAGTGCGAGTGTGTGCGAATGTGTGCGAGTGTGTGTGCGAGTGTGTGTGCGATTGTGTATGGTGTGTGCGAATGTGTGTGTGAGTGTGTGCGATTGCATGCATGTGAGTGCGTGCGAGTGAGTGTGAGTGTGTGCGAGAGTGTGTGAGTGTGTGCGAGTATGCGAGTGTGTGTGAGTGCATGTGCGAGTGTGTGCGAGTGTGTGTGAGTGAGTGTGAGTGAGTGCGAGTGTGTGCGAGAGTAAGTGTGGGCGTGCGAGTGTATGCGAGTGTGTGTGAGTGTGTGCGATTATGCGAGTGTGTGTGAGTGTATGTGCGAGTGTGTGCGAGTGTGTGTGAGTGAGTGTGAGTGAGTGCGAGTGTGTACGAATGTGTGTGAGTGTGCGTGAGTGTGCACGAGTGTGTGCATGTGAGTGTGTGCGAGTGTGTGCGTGCGATTGTGCTCGAGTGAATGGGTGCGAGTGTGTGCGAGTTTGTGTGAGTGTGTGCGAGTGAGTGTGTGCGAATGTGTGCGAGTGAGTGTGTGTGAATGTGTGCGAGCGAGTGTTTGCGAGTGTGTGTGCGAGTGTGTGTGCGAGTGTGTGTGCGAGTGTGTGTGCGAGTGTGTATGCGAGTGTGTGCGTGCGAGTGTGTGCGTGCAAGTGTGTGCGTGCGAGTGTGTGTGCGAATGTGTGTGCGAGTGTGTGCAAGTGTGTGCGAGTCTGTGTGTGTGAGTGTGTGCAAGTTGTGTGCAAGCGAGTGAGTGCGAGTGTGTGCGTACGAGTGTGTGCAAGTGAGTGCGAGTGTGTGCGAGTGTGTGTGAGTGTGTGGGTGCGAGTGTGTGCGTGCGTGTTTGTGCGAGTGTGTGTGCGAGTGTGTACGAGTGTGTGTGCGTGTGTGTGCAAGTGTGTGCGAGTGCGTGCGTGTGTGTGTGCGAGTGTGTGCGAGTGTGTGTGAGTGTGTGTGAGTCTGTGCGAGTGTGTGCTTGCGAGTGTGTGCTAGTGTGCGCGAGTGTGTGAGTGTGTGCGAGTGTGCGCGAGTGTGTGCGTGTAAGTGAGTGTGTGTGTGAGTGTGTGCGAGTGTGTGTGTGAGTGTATACGACTGTGTGTGCAAGTGTGTGCGCGTGTGTGCGAGTGTATATGAGTGTATGTGCGAGTGTGTGCGAGTGTGTGCGAGTGTGTGTGAGAGTGTGTGTGCGAGTGTGTTTGAGTGTGTGCAAGTGTGTGCGAGTGTGTGTGCGAGTGCGTACGAGTGTGTGCGAGTGTGTGTGCGTGTGTGCGAGTGTGTGTGATTGTGTGCGAGTGTGAGTGAGCTTGTAGGACTGTATGTGCGATTGTTTGCGAGTGTGTGCGAGTGTGTTCGAGTGTGTGAGTGTGTGAGTGTGTGCGAGTGTGTGTGCGAGTGTGTGTGCAAGTGTGCGAGTGTGTGCAAATGTGCCCGAGTGTGCGCGAGTGTTCACGAGTGAGTGGGTGTGAGTGTGTGCGCGAGTGTGTGCATGTGAGTGTGTGCGAGCGTGTGTGAGTGTGTGTGCGAGTGTGTGTGCGTGTGAATGTGTGCGAGTGTGTGCAAGTGTTTGTGATTGTGTGCGAGTGTGCGTTTGCGAGTGTGTGTGAGTATGTGCGAGTGTGTGCGAGTGTGTGCGAGTGTGTGTGCGAGTGTGTTTGAGTGTGTGCAAGTGTGTGCGAGTGTGTGTGCGAGTGCGTATGAGTGTGTGCGAGTGTGTGTGCGAGTGTGTGTGATTGTGTGCGAGTGTGAGTGAGCTTGTAGGACTGTATGTGCGAGTATTTGCGAGTGTGTGAGTGTGTTCGAGTGTGTGAGTGTGCGAGTGTGTGTGCGAGTGTGTGGGAGTGTGTGTGCGAGAGTGTGCGAGTGTGTGTGAGTGAGTGTGAGTGAGTGCGAGTGTGTGCGAGAGTAAGTGTGGGCGTGCGAGTGTATGCGAGTGTGTGTGAGTGTGTGCGAGTATGCGAGTGTGTGTGAGTGTATGTGCAAGTGTGTGCGAGTGTGTGTGAGTGAGTGTGAGTGAGTGCGAGTGTGTACGAATGTGTGTGAGTGTGTGTGTGCGAGTGTGTGTGCGATTGTGTATGGTGTGTGCGAGTGTGTGTGTGAGTGTGTGCGAGTGTGTGCGTGTGAGTGCATGCGAGTGAGTGCGAGTGTGTGCAAATGTGTGTGAGAGTGTGCAAGTGTGGACGTGCGAGTGTATGCGAGTGTGTGTGAGTGTGTGCGAGTATGCGCGAGGGTCTGAGTGTGAGTGTGTGTGTGAGTGTGAGTGTGTGCTTGTGAGTGTGTGTTAGTGTGTGTGAGTGTGTGAGTGTGTGCGAGTGTGCGTGAGTGTGTGCGTGTGAGTGAGTGTGTGTGTGAGTGTGTGCGAGTGTTTGCGAGTGTGTGTGTGTACGACTGTATGTGCGAGTGTGTGTGCGAATGTGTATGAGTGTATGTGCGAGTGTGTGTGCGAGTGTGTGTGCGAGTGTGTGCGAGTGTGTGTGAGTGTGTGCGAGTGTGTGTATGAGTGTGTGCGAGTGTGTGTGATTGTGTGTGTGAGTGTGTAGAACTGTATGTGCGAGTGTGTGCGAGTCTGTTCGAGTGTTTGTGTGTGTGAGTGTGTGTTTGCGAGTGTGTGTGTGCGAGTGTGTGTGTGATTGTGTATGAGTGCGAGTGTGTGTGTGAGTGTGTGCAAGTGTGTTCGAGTGTGTGTGAAAGTGTGTATGAGTGTGTGTGTGTGCGAGTGTGTGCGAGTGTGTGCAAGAGTGAGTGTGTGCGAGTGTGTGTCAAAGTGTGTGCGAGTGTGTGCGAGTGTGTGCGAGTGTGTGTGTGCGATTGTGTATGAGTGAGTGTGTGCGAGTGTGTGTGTGAGTGTGTGCAAGTGTGTACGAGTGTGTGTGCGAGTGTGTGTTAGTGTGTGCGTACGAGTGTGTGCAAGTGAGTGCGAGTGTGTGCGAGCGGGTGTATGCGAGTGTGTGAGTCTGTGTGTGTGAATGTGTGCAAGTGTGTGCGAGCGAGTGAGTGCGAGTGTGTGCCAATGTGTGCATACGAGTATGTGCAAGTGAGTGTGAGTGTGTGCGTGTGAGTGTGTGCAAGTGCGTGCGAGTGTGTGCGAGTCTGTGTGTGTGAGTGTGTGCAAGCGTGTGCGAGAGAGTGAGTGCGAGTGTGTGCCAGTGTGTGCGTACGAGTGTGTGCAAGTGAGTGCGAGTGTGTGCGAATGTGTGCGAGTGTGTGTGTGAGTGTGTGCGAGTGTGTGCGAGTGTGTGTGAGTGTGTGGGTGCGAGTGTGTGCGTGCGTGTTTGTGCGAGTGTGTGTGCGAGTGTGTACGAGTGTGTGTGCGTGTGTGTGCAAGTGTGTGCGAGTGCGTGCGTGTGTGTGTGCGAGTGTGTGCGAGTGTGTTTGAGTGTGTGTGAGTCTGTGCGAGTGTGTGCTTGCGAGTGTGTGCTAGTGTGCGCGAGTGTGTGAGTGTGTGCGAGTGTGCGCGAGTGTGTGCGTGTAAGTGAGTGTGTGTGTGAGTGTGTGCGAGTGTGTGTGTGAGTGTATATGACTGTGTGTGCAAGTGTGTGCGCGTGTGTGCGAGTGTATATGAGTGTATGTGCGAGTGTGTGCGAGTGTTTGCAAGTGTGTGTGAGAGTGTGTGTGCGAGTGTGTTTGAGTGTGTGCAAGTGTGTGCGAGTGTGTGTGCGAGTGCGTACGAGTGTGTGCGAGTGTGTGTGCGTGTGTGCGAGTGTGTGTGATTGTGTGCGAGTGTGAGTGAGCTTGTAGGACTGTATGTGCGATTGTTTGCGAGTGTGTGCGAGTGTGTTCGAGTGTGTGAGTGTGTGAGTGTGTGCGAGTGTGTGTGCGAGTGTGTGTGCGAGTGTGCGAGTGTGTGCAAATGTGCCCGAGTGTGCGCGAGTGTTCACGAGTGAGTGGGTGTGAGTGTGTGCGCGAGTGTGTGCATGTGAGTGTGTGCGAGCGTGTGTGAGTGTGTGTGCGAGTGTGTGTGCGTGTGAATGTGTGCGAGTGTGTGCAAGTGTTTGTGATTGTGTGCGAGTGTGCGTTTGCGAGTGTGTGTGAGTATGTGCGAGTGTGTGCGAGTGTGTGTGCGAGTGTGTTTGAGTGTGTGCAAGTGTGTGCGAGTGTGTGTGCGAGTGCGTATGAGTGTGTGCGAGTGTGTGTGCGAGTGTGTGTGATTGTGTGCGAGTGTGAGTGAGCTTGTAGGACTGTATGTGCGAGTATTTGCGAGTGTGTGAGTGTGTTCGAGTGTGTGAGTGTGCGAGTGTGTGTGCGAGTGTGTGGGAGTGTGTGTGCGAGAGTGTGCGAGTGTGTGCGAGTGTGTGCAAATGTGCCCGAGTGTGTGCGACTGTGCACGAGTGAGTGGGTGTGAGTGTGTGCGAGTGTGTGTGTGTGAGTGTGTGCGAGCGTGTGTGTGTGAGTGTGTGTGCGAGTGTGTGTGAATGTGTGCGAGTGTGTGCAAGTGTGTGTGAGTGTGTGCGAGTGTGTGTGTGCGAGTGTGAGTGTGTGCAAGTGAGTGTGTGCGAGTGTGTGCGAGTGAGTGTGTGCGAATGTGTGTGAGTGAGTGTGTGCGAGTGTGTGCAAGTGAGTGTGTGCGAATGTGTGCAAATGTGTGCGAGTGTGTGCGAGTGTATGCGTGCGAGTGTGTGCGTGCGAGTGTGTGCCAGTGTGTGCGTACGAGTGTGTGCAAGTGAGTGCGAGTGTGTGCGAATGTGTGCGAGTGTGTGTGTGAGTGTGTGCGAGTGTGTGTGAGTGTGTGGGTGCGAGTGTGTGCGTGCGTGTTTGTGCGAGTGTGTGTGCGAGTGTGTACGAGTGTGTGTGCGTGTGTGTGCAAGTGTGTGCGAGTGCGTGCGTGTGTGTGTGCGAGTGTGTGCGAGTGTGTGTGAGTGTGTGTGAGTCTGTGCGAGTGTGTGCGAGTGTGTGAGTGTGTGCAAGTGTGTGCGAGTGTGTGTATGCGAGTGTGTGCCAGTGTGTGCGTACGAGTGTGTGCGACTGTGTACGAGTGTGTGCGAGTGTGTGAGTGTGTGCAAGTGTGTGTGAGTGTATGTGCGAGTGTGTGCAAGTGTGTGCAAGTGAGTGTGAGTGAGTGCGAGTGTGTGCGAATGTGTGCGAGTGTGTGTGTGCGAGTGTGTGTGCGATTGTGTATGGTGTGGGCGAGTGTTTGTGTGAGTGTGTGCGAGTGTGTGCGTGTGAGTGCGTGCGAGTGAGTGCGAGTGTGTGCAAATGTGTGCGAGAGTGTGCAAGTGTGGGCGTGTGAGTGTATGCGAGTGTGTGTGAGTGTGTGCGAGTATGCACTAGGGTCTGCGTGTGAGTGAGTGTGTGTGTGAGTGTGAGTGTGTGCTTGTGAGTGTGTGTTAGTGTGCGTGAGTGTGTGAGTGTGTACGAGTGTGCGTGAGTGTGTGCGTGTGAGTGAGTGTGTGTGCCAGTGTGTGTGCGTGTGAATGTGTGCGAGTGTGTGCAAGTGTTTGTGATTGTGTGCGAGTGTGCGTTTGCGAGTGTGTGTGAGTATGTGCGAGTGTGTGCGAGTGTGTGTGCGAGTGTGTTTGATTGTGTGCAAGTGTGTGCGAGTGTGTGCGCGAGTGCGTATGAGTGTGTGCGAGTGTGTGTGCGAGTGTGTGTGATTGTGTGCGAGTGTGAGTGAGCTTGTAGGACTGTATGTGCGAGTATTTGCGAGTGTGTGAGTGTGTTCGAGTGTGTGAGTGTGCGAGTGTGTGTGCGAGTGTGTGGGAGTGTGTGCGCGAGAGTGTGCGAGTGTGTGCGAGTGTGTGCAAATGTGCCCGAGTGTGTGCGAGTGTGCACGAGAGAGTGGGTGTGAGTGTGTGCGAGTGTGTGTGCAAGTGTGTGCGTGTGAGTGTGTGCGAACGTGTGTGTGTGAGTGTGTGTGCGAGTGTGTGTGCGTGTGAATGTGTGCGAGTGTGTGCAAGTGTGTGTGAGTGTGTGCGAGTGTGTGTGTGCGAGTGTGTGCGAGTGTGTGTACGAGTGTGTGTGTGCGATTGTGTATAAGTGTGTGCGAGTGTGTGTGTGAGTGTGTGTGCGAGTTTGCTCGATTGTGTGTGAGTGTGTGTGAGTGTGAGTGAGTGTGTACAAGTGTGTGTGAGTGTGTGCGAGTGTGTGTGTGAGTGTGTGCGAGTGTGTGTGAATGTGTGCGATTGTGTGTAGGGCTGTATGTGCGAGTGTGTGCGAGTGTGTATGAGTGTGTGTGCGAGTGTGTGCAAGTGTGTGCGAGTGTGTGCGAGTGTGTGTGCGTGCGAGTGTGTGCGTGTGAGTGTGTGCGACTGTGTGTGTGAGTGTGTGCAAGTGTGTACGAGTGTGTGTGCGAGTGTGTGTTAGTGTGTGCGTACGAGTGTGTGCAAGTGAGTGCGAGTGTGTGCGAGCGGGTGTATGCGAGTGTGTGAGTCTGTGTGTGTGAATGTGTGCAAGTGTGTGCGAGCGAGTGATGCGAGTGTGTGCCAATGTGTGCATACGAGTGTGTGCAAGTGAGTGTGAGTGTGTGCGTGTGAGTGTGTGCAAGTGTGTGCGAGTGTGTGCGAGTCTGTGTGTGTGAGAGTGTGCAAGCGTGTGCGAGAGAGTGAGTGCGAGTTTGTGCCAGTGTGTGCGTACGAGTGTGTGCAAGTGAGTGCGAGTGTGTGCGAATGTGTGCGAGTGTGTGTGTGAGTGTGTGCGAGTGTGTGTGAGTGTGTGGGTGCGAGTGTGTGCGTGCGTGTTTGTGCGAGTGTGTGTGCGAGTGTGTACGAGTGTGTGTGCGTGTGTGTGCAAGTGTGTGCGAGTGCGTGCGTGTGTGTGTGCGAGTGTGTGCGAGTGTGTGTGAGTGTGTGTGAGTCTGTGCGAGTGCATGCTTGCGAGTGTGTGCTAGTGTGCGCGAGTGTGTGAGTGTGTGCGAGTGTGCGCGAGTGTGTGCGTGTAAGTGAGTGTGTGTGTGAGTGTGTGCGAGTGTGTGTGTGAGTGTATACGACTGTGTGTGCAAGTGTGTGCGCGTGTGTGCGAGTGTATATGAGTGTATGTGCGAGTGTGTGCGAGTGTGTGCGAGTGTGTGTGAGAGTGTGTGTGCGAGTGTGTTTGAGTGTGTGCAAGTGTGTGCGAGTGTGTGTGCGAGTGCGTACGAGTGTGTGCGAGTGTGTGTGCGTGTGTGTGTGATTGTGTGCGAGTGTGAGTGAGCTTGTAGGACTGTATGTGCGATTGTTTGCGAGTGTGTGCGAGTGTGTTCGAGTGTGTGAGTGTGTGAGTGTGTGCGAGTGTGTGTGCGAGTGTGTGTGCAAGTGTGCGAGTGTGTGCAAATGTGCCCGAGTGTGCGCGAGTGTTCACGAGTGAGTGGGTGTGAGTGTGTGCGCGAGTGTGTGCGTGTGAGTGTGTGCGAGCGTGTGTGAGTGTGTGTGCGAGTGTGTGTGCGTGTGAATGTGTGCGAGTGTGTGCAAGTGTTTGTGATTGTGTGCGAGTGTGCATTTGCGAGTGTGTGTGAGTATGTGCGAGTGTGTGCGAGTGTGTGCGAGTGTGTGTGCGAGTGTGTTTGAGTGTGTGCAAGTGTGTGCGAGTGTGTGTGCGAGTGCGTATGAGTGTGTGCGAGTGTGTGTGCGAGTGTGTGTGATTGTGTGCGAGTGTGAGTGAGCTTGTAGGACTGTATGTGCGAGTATTTGCGAGTGTGTGAGTGTGTTCGAGTGTGTGAGTGTGCGAGTGTGTGTGCGAGTGTGTGGGAGTGTGTGTGCGAGAGTGT
This sequence comes from Phyllobates terribilis, assembly GCF_046119375.1. NCBI lineage: Eukaryota > Metazoa > Chordata > Amphibia > Anura > Dendrobatidae > Phyllobates > Phyllobates terribilis. The sequence goes on from NW_027362792.1 coordinate 9,892,311, forward strand.
GCGAGTGTGTGTGAGTGAGTGTGAGTGAGTGCGAGTGCGTGCGAGAGTAAGTGTGGGCGTGCGAGTGTATGCGAGTGTGTGTGAGTGTGTGCGAGTATGCGAGTGTGTGTGAGTGTATGTGCGAGTGTGTGCGAGTGTGTGTGAGTGAGTGTGAGTGAGTGCGAGTGTGTACGAATGTGTGTGAGTGTGTGTTTGCGAGTGTGTGTGCGATTGTGTATGGTGTGTGCGAGTGTGTGTGTGAGTGTGTGCGAGTGTGTGCGTGTGAGTGCATGCGAGTGAGTGCGAGTGTGTGCCAATGTGTGTGAGAGTGTGCAAGTGTGGACGTGCGAGTGTATGCGAGTGTGTGTGAGTGTGTGCGAGTATGCGCGAGGGTCTGAGTGTGAGTGTGTGTGTGAGTGTGAGTGTGTGCTTGTGAGTGTGTGTTAGTGTGTGTGAGTGTGTGAGTGTGTGCGAGTGTGCGTGAGTGTGTGCGTGTGAGTGAGTGTGTGTGTGAGTGTGTGCGAGTGTTTGCGAGTGTGTGTGTGTACGACTGTATGTGCGAGTGTGTGTGCGAATGTGTATGAGTGTATGTGCGAGTGTGTGTGCGAGTGTGTGTGCGAGTGTGTGCGAGTGTGTGTGAGTGTGTGCGAGTGTGTGTATGAGTGTGTGCGAGTGTGTGTGATTGTGTGTGTGAGTGTGTAGAACTGTATGTGCGAGTGTGTGCGAGTCTGTTCGAGTGTGTGTGTGTGCGAGTGTGTGTTTGCGAGTGTGTGTGTGCGAGTGTGTGTGTGATTGTGTATGAGTGCGAGTGTGTGTGTGAGTGTGTGCAAGTGTGTTCGAGTGTGTGTGAAAGTGTGTATGAGTGTGTGTGTGTGCGAGTGTGTGCAAGAGTGAGTGTGTGCGAGTGTTTGTCAAAGTGTGTGCGAGTGTGTGCGAGTGTGTGCGAGTGTGTGTGTGCGATTGTGTATGAGTGAGTGTGTGCGAGTGTGTGTGTGAGTGTGTGCAAGTGTGTACGAGTGTGTGTGCGAGTGTGTGTTAGTGTGTGCGTACGAGTGTGTGCAAGTGAGTGCGAGTGTGTGCGAGCGGGTGTATGCGAGTGTGTGAGTCTGTGTGTGTGAATGTGTGCAAGTGTGTGCGAGCGAGTGAGTGTGTGCGAGTGTTTGTGCAAGTGTGTGCGAGTGTGTGTGCGAAAGTGTGCGAGTGTGTGCGAGTGTGTGCGTGTGAGTGTGTGCGAGCGTGTGTGAGTTTGTGAGAGTGTGTGTGCGAGTGTGTGTGCGTGTGAATGTGTGCGAGTGTGTGCAAGTGTTTGTGATTGTGTGCGAGTGTGCGTTTGCGAGTGTGTGTGAGTATGTGCGAGTGTGTGCGAGTGTGTGTGCGAGTGTGTTTGAGTGTGTGCAAGTGTGTGCGAGTGTGTGTGCGAGTGCGTATGAGTGTGTGCGAGTGTGTGTGCGAGTGTGTGTGATTGTGTGCGAGTGTGAGTGAGCTTGTAGGACTGTATGTGCGAGTATTTGCGAGTGTGTGAGTGTGTTCGAGTGTGTGAGTGTGCGAGTGTGTGTGCGAGTGTGTGGGAGTGTGTGTGCGAGAGTGTGCGAGTGTGTGCGAGAGTGTGCAAATGTGCCCGAGTGTGTGCGACTGTGCACGAGTGAGTGGGTGTGAGTGTGTGCGAGTGTGTGTGTGTGAGTGTGTGTGCGAGTGTGTGTGAATGTGTGCGAGTGTGTGCAAGTGTGTGTGAGTGTGTGCGAGTGTGTGTGTGCGAGTGTGTGTGAGTGTGTGCAAGTGAGTGTGTGCGAGTGTGTGCGAGTGAGTGTGTGCGAATGTGTGTGAGTGAGTGTGTGCGAGTGTGTGCAAGTGAGTGTGTGGGAATGTGTGCAAATGTGTGCGAGTGTGTGCGAGTGTATGCGTGCGAGTGTGTGCGTGCGAGTGTGTGCGAGTGTGTGTGTGTGCGTGTGTGCGAGTGTGCGAGTGTGTGTGAGTGTATGTGCGAGTGTGTGCAAGTGAGTGGGAGTGTGTGTGCGAGAGTGTGCAAATGTGCCCGAGTGTGTGCGACTGTGCACGAGTGAGTGGGTGTGAGTGTGTGCGAGTGTGTGTGTGTGAGTGTGTGTGAGCGTGTGTGTGTGAGTGTGTGTGCGAGTGTGTGTGAATGTGTGCGAGTGTGTGCAAGTGTGTGTGAGTGTGTGCGAGTGTGTGTGTGCGAGTGTGTGTGAGTGTGTGCAAGTGAGTGTGTGCGAGTGTGTGCGAGTGAGTGTGTGCGAATGTGTGTGAGTGAGTGTGTGCGAGTGTGTGCAAGTGAGTGTGTGCGAATGTGTGCAAATGTGTGCGAGTGTGTGCGAGTGTATGCGTGCGAGTGTGTGCGTGCGAGTGTGTGCGAGTGTGTGTGTGTGCGTGTGCGAGTGTGCGAGTGTGTGTGAGTGTATGTGCGAGTGTGTGCAAGTGAGTGTGAGGGAGTGCGAGTGTGTGCGAATGTGTGCGAGTGTGTGTGCGATTGTGTATGGTGTGTGCGAATGTGTGTGTGAGTGTGTGCGATTGTGTGCATGTGAGTGCGTGCGAGTGAGTGCGAGTGTGTGCGAGAGTGTGTGAGTGTGTGCGAGTGTGTGTGAGTGTATGTGCGAGTGTGTGCGAGTGTGTGTGAGTGAGTGTGAGTGAGTGCGAGTGTGTGCGAGAGTAAGTGTGGGCGTGCGAGTGTATGCGAGTGTGTGTGAGTGTGTGCGAGTATGCGAGGGTGTGTGAGTGTATGTGCGTGTGTGTGCGAGTGTGTGTGAGTGAGTGTGAGTGAGTGCGAGTGTGTACGAATGTGTGTGAGTGTGTGTGTGCGAGTGTGTGTGCGATTGTGTATGGTGTGTGCGAGTGTGTGTGTGAGTGTGTGCGAGTGTGTGCGTGTGAGTGCATGCGAGTGAGTGCGAGTGTGTGCAAATGTGTGTGAGAGTGTGCAAGTGTGGACGTGCGAGTGTATGCGAGTGTGTGTGAGTGTGTGCGAGTATGCACGAGGGTCTGAGTGTGAGTGTGTGTGTGAGTGTGAGTGTGTGCTTGTGAGTGTGTGTTAGTGTGTGTGAGTGTGTGAGTGTGTGCGAGTGTGCGTGAGTGTGTGCGTGTGAGTGAGTGTGTGTGTGAGTGTGTGCGAGTGTTTGCGAGTGTGTGTGTACGACTGTATGTGCGAGTGTGTGTGCGAATGTGTATGAGTGTATGTGCGAGTGTGTGTGCGAGTGTGTGTGCGAGTGTGTGCGAGTGTGTGTGAGTGTGTGCGAGTGTGTGTATGAGTGTGTGCGAGTGTGTGTGATTGTGTGTGTGAGTGTGTAGAACTGTATGTGCGAGTGTGTGCGAGTCTGTTCGAGTGTATGTGTGTGCGAGTGTGTGTTTGCGAGTGTGTGTGTGATTGTGTATGAGTGCGAGTGTGTGTGTGAGTGTGTGCAAGTGTGTTCGAGTGTGTGTGAAAGTGTGTATGAGTGTGTGTGTGTGCGAGTGTGTGCGAGTGTGTGCAAGAGTGAGTGTGTGCGAGTTTGTGTCAAAGTGTGTGCGAGTGTGTGCGAGTGTGTGCGAGTGTGTGTGTGCGATTGTGTATGAGTGAGTGTGTGCGAGTGTGTGTGTGAGTGTGTGCAAGTGTGTACGAGTGTGTGTGCGAGTGTGTGTTAGTGTGTGCGTACGAGTGTGTGCAAGTGAGTGCGAGTGTGTGCGAGCTGGTGTATGCGAGTGTGTGAGTCTGTGTGTGTGAATGTGTGCAAGTGTGTGCGAGCGAGTGAGTGCGAGTGTGTGCCAATGTGTGCATACGAGTGTGTGCAAGTGAGTGTGAGTGTGTGCGTGTGAGTGTGTGCAAGTGCGTGCGAGTGTGTGCGAGTCTGTGTGTGTGAGTGTGTGCAAGCGTGTGCGAGAGAGTGAGTGCGAGTGTGTGCCAGTGTGTGCGTACGAGTGTGTGCAAGTGAGTGCGAGTGTGTGCGAATGTGTGCGAGTGTGTGTGTGAGTGTGTGTGAGTGTGTGGGTGCGAGTGTGTGCGTGTGTGTTTGTGCGAGTGTGTGTGCGAGTGTGTACGAGTGTGTGTGCGTGTGTGTGCAAGTGTGTGCGAGTGCATGCGTGTGTGTGTGCGAGTGTGTGCGAGTGTGTGTGAGTGTGTGTGAGTCTGTGCGAGTGTGTGCTTGCGAGTGTCTGCTAGTGTGCGCAAGTGTGTGAGTGTGTGCGAGTGTGCGCGAGTGTGTGCGTGTAAGTGAGTGTGTGTGTGAGTGTGTGCGAGTGTGTGTGTGAGTGTATACGACTGTGTGTGCAAGTGTGTGCGCGTGTGTGCGAGTGTATATGAGTGTATGTGCGAGTGTGTGCGAGTGTGTGCGAGTGTGTGTGAGAGTGTGTGTGCGAGTGTGTTTGAGTGTGTGCAAGTGTGTGCGAGTGTGTGTGCGAGTGCGTACGAGTGTGTGCGAGTGTGTGTGCGTGTGTGCGAGTGTGTGTGATTGTGTGCGAGTGTGAGTGAGCTTGTAGGACTGTATGTGCGATTGTTTGCGAGTGTGTGCGAGTGTGTTTGAGTGTGTGAGTGTGTGAGTGTGTACGAGTGTGTGTGTGCGATTGTGTATAAGTGTGTGCGAGTGTGTGTGTGCGAGTGTGTGTGTGCGAGTTTGCTCGATTGTGTGTGAGTGTCAGTGAGTGTGTACGAGTGTGTGTGAGTGTGTGCGAGTGTGTGTGTGAGTGTGTGCGAGTGTGTGTGAATGTGTGCGATTGTGTGTAGGGCTGTATGTGCGAGTGTGTGCGAGTTTGTATGAGTGTGTGTGCGAGTGTGTGCAAGTGTGTGCGAGTGTGTGCGAGTGTGTGTGCGTGCGAGTGTGTGCGTGCGAGTGTGTGCGACTGTCTGTGTGTGAGTGTGTGCAAGTGTGTACGAGTGTGTGTGCGAGTGTGTGCCAGTGTGTGCGTACGAGTGTGTGCAAGTGAGTGCGAGTGTGTGCGAGCGAGTGTATGCGAGTGTGTGCGAGTCTGTGTGTGAGTGTGTGCAAGTGTGTGCGAGCGAGTGAGTGCGAGAGTGTGCCAGTGTGTGCGTACGAGTGTGTGCAAGTGAGTGCGAGTGTGTGCGTGTGAGTGTGTGCGAGTGAGTGCGAGTGTGTGCGAGTCTGTGTGTGTGAGTGTGTGCAAGTGTGTGCGAGCGAGTGAGTGCGAGTGTGTGCCAGTGTGTGTGTACGAGTGTGTGCAAGTGATTGCGAGTGTGTGCGAATGTGTGCGAGTTTGTTCGTGTGCGCGAGTGTGTGCGTGCGAGTAAGTGAGTGTGTGTGAGTGTGTGCGAGTGCTTGCGATTGTGTGTGAGTGTGTGCGACTGTATGTGCGAGTGTGTGCGCGTGTGTGCGAGTGTGTATGAGTGTGTGTGCGAGTGTGCTTGCGAGTGTGTGCGAGTGTGTGCGAGTGTGTGTGAGTGTGTGCGAGTGTGTGTGCGAGTGTGTTCGAATGTGTGTGCAAATGTGCCCGAGTGTGCACGAGTTAGTGGGTGCTAGTGTGTGCGAGTGTGTATGAGCGAGTGTGTGTGAGTGTGTGTGTGAGTTTGTGTGCGAGTGAGTGTGTGCGAGTGTGTGTGCGAGTGTGTGCGAGTGTGTGCGAGTGTGTGCGATTGTGTGTGATTGTGTAGGACTGTATGTGCGAGTGTGTATGAGTGTGTGTGTGCAAGTGTGTGCGAGTCAGTGTGTGTGAGTGTGTGTGTGAGTGTGTGTGCGAGTGTGTGCAAGTGTGTTTGTGCGAGTGTGTATGAGTGTGTGTGAGCGAGTGTGTGCAAGTGTGTGTGATTGTGTGTGAGTGTGTGTATGAGTTAGTGTGTGCGAGTGTGTGCGAGTGTGTGTGCGAGTGTGTGCGTGAGTGTGTTTGTGCGAGTGTGTGCGAGTGTGCGTGTGAGTGTGTGTGTGCGAGTGTGTTCGCGCGAGTGTGTGCGAGTGTGTGAGTGTGTGTGCGAATGTGTGTGCGTGTGAGTGTGTGCGAGTGTGTATGAGTGTATGTGCGAGTGTGTGCCAGTGTGTGCGAGTGTGTGTGTGCGAGTGTGTGCAAGTGTGTGCGAGTGAGTGTGTGCGAGTGTGTGCGAGAGTGTGCGAGTGTGTGTGTGCGAGTGTGTGTGCAATTGTGTATGAGTGTGTGCGAGTGTGTGTGAGTTTGTGCAAGTGTGTGCGTGTGTGCATGCGAGTGCCTGCGAGTGAGTGCGAGTGTGTGCGAGTGTGGATATGCGAGTGTGTGTGCGATTGTGTATGAGTGTGTGCGAGTGTGTGTGAGTTTGTGTGACTGTGTGCGTGTGTGTGTGCGATTGTGTGCTAGTGTGCACGAGTGTTTGAGTGTGTGCGAGTGTGCCTGAGTAAGTGTGTGTGTGAGTGTGTGCGAGTGTTTCCGAGTGTGTGTGTGAGTGAGTAGGACTGTGTGTGCGAGTGTGTGCGAGTGTGTGTGCGAGCGTGTGTGTGCGAGTGTGTTCGAGTGTGTGCAATTGTGTGCGAGTGTGTGTGTGCGAGTGCGAGTCCGTATGAGTGTGTGTGTGAGTGTGTGCAAGTGTGTTCAAGTGTGTGTGAAAGTGTGTATGAGTGTGTGTGTGTGCGAGTGTGTGCGAGTGTGTGCAAGAGTGAGTGTGTGCGAGTGTGTGTCAAAGTGTGTGCGAGTGTGTGCGAGTGTGTGCGAGTGTGTGTGTGCGATTGTGTATGAGTGAGTGTGTGTGAGTGTGTGTGTGAGTGTGTGCAAGTGTGTACGAGTGTGTGTGCGAGTGTGTGTTAGTGTGTGCGTACGAGTGTGTGCAAGTGAGTGCGAGTGTGTGCGAGCGGGTGTATGCGAGTGTGTGAGTCTGTGTGTGTGAATGTGTGCAAGTGTGTGCGAGCGAGTGAGTGCGAGTGTGTGCCAATGTGTGCATACGAGTGTGTGCAAGTGAGTGTGAGTGTGTGCGTGTGAGTGTGTGCAAGTGCGTGCGAGTGTGTGCGAGTCTGTGTGTGTGAGTGTGTGCAAGCGTGTGCGAGAGAGTGAGTGCGAGTGTGTGCCAGTGTGTGCGTACGAGTGTGTGCAAGTGAGTGCGAGTGTGTGCGAATGTGTGCGAGTGTGTGTGTGAGTGTGTGTGAGTGTGTGGGTGCGAGTGTGTGCGTGTGTGTTTGTGCGAGTGTGTGTGCGAGTGTGTACGAGTGTGTGTGCGTGTGTGTGCAAGTGTGTGCGAGTGCATGCGTGTGTGTGTGCGAGTGTGTGCGAGTGTGTGTGAGTGTGTGTGAGTCTGTGCGAGTGTGTGCTTGCGAGTGTGTGCTAGTGTGCGCAAGTGTGTGAGTGTGTGCGAGTGTGCGCGAGTGTGTGCGTGTAAGTGAGTGTGTGTGTGAGTGTGTGCGAGTGTGTGTGTGAGTGTATACGACTGTGTGTGCAAGTGTGTGCGCGTGTGTGCGAGTGTATATGAGTGTATGTGCGAGTGTGTGCGAGTGTGTGCGAGTGTGTGTGAGAGTGTGTGTGCGAGTGTGTTTGAGTGTGTGCAAGTGTGTGCGAGTGTGTGTGCGAGTGCGTACGAGTGTGTGCGAGTGTGTGTGCGTGTGTGCGAGTGTGTGTGATTGTGTGCGAGTGTGAGTGAGCTTGTAGGACTGTATGTGCGATTGTTTGCGAGTGTGTGCGAGTGTGTTTGAGTGTGTGAGTGTGTGAGTGTGTACGAGTGTGTGTGTGCGATTGTGTATAAGTGTGTGCGAGTGTGTGTGTGCGAGTGTGTGTGTGCGAGTTTGCTCGATTGTGTGTGAGTGTCAGTGAGTGTGTACGAGTGTGTGTGAGTGTGTGCGAGTGTGTGTGTGAGTGTGTGCGAGTGTGTGTGAATGTGTGCGATTGTGTGTAGGGCTGTATGTGCGAGTGTGTGCGAGTTTGTATGAGTGTGTGTGCGAGTGTGTGCAAGTGTGTGCGAGTGTGTGCGAGTGTGTGTGCGTGCGAGTGTGTGCGTGCGAGTGTGTGCGACTGTCTGTGTGTGAGTGTGTGCAAGTGTGTACGAGTGTGTGTGCGAGTGTGTGCCAGTGTTTGCGTACGAGTGTGTGCAAGTGAGTGCGAGTGTGTGCGAGCGAGTGTATGCGAGTGTGTGCGAGTCTGTGTGTGAGTGTGTGCAAGTGTGTGCGAGCGAGTGAGTGCGAGTGTGTGCCAGTGTGTGCGTACGAGTGTGTGCAAGTGAGTGCGAGTGTGTGCGTGTGAGTGTGTGCGAGTGAGTGCGAGTGTGTGCGAGTCTGTGTGTGTGAGTGTGTGCAAGTGTGTGCGAGCGAGTGAGTGCGAGTGTGTGCCAGTGTGTGTGTACGAGTGTGTGCAAGTGATTGCGAGTGTGTGCGAATGTGTGCGAGTTTGTTCGTGTGCGCGAGTGTGTGCGTGCGAGTAAGTGAGTGTGTGTGAGTGTGTGCGAGTGCTTGCGATTGTGTGTGAGTGTGTGCGACTGTATGTGCGAGTGTGTGCGCGTGTGTGCGAGTGTGTATGAGTGTGTGTGCGAGTGTGCTTGCGAGTGTGTGCGAGTGTGTGCGAGTGTGTGTGAGTGTGTGCGAGTGTGTGTGCGAGTGTGTTCGAATGTGTGTGCAAATGTGCCCGAGTGTGCACGAGTTAGTGGGTGCTAGTGTGTGCGAGTGTGTATGAGCGAGTGTGTGTGAGTGTGTGTGTGAGTTTGTGTGCGAGTGAGTGTGTGCGAGTGTGTGTGCGAGTGTGTGCGAGTGTGTGCGAGTGTGTGCGATTGTGTGTGAGTGTGTAGGACTGTATGTGCGAGTGTGTATGAGTGTGTGTGTGCAAGTGTGTGCGAGTCAGTGTGTGTGAGTGTGTGTGTGAGTGTGTGTGCGAGTGTGTGCAAGTGTGTTTGTGCGAGTGTGTATGAGTGTGTGTGAGCGAGTGTGTGCAAGTGTGTGTGATTGTGTGTGAGTGTGTGTATGAGTTAGTGTGTGCGAGTGTGTGCGAGTGTGTGTGCGAGTGTGTGCGTGAGTGTGTTTGTGCGAGTGTGTGCGAGTGTGCGTGTGAGTGTGTGTGTGCGAGTGTGTTCGCGCGAGTGTGTGCGAGTGTGTGAGTGTGTGTGCGAATGTGTGTGAGTGTGTGCGAGTGTGTATGAGTGTATGTGCGAGTGTGTGCCAGTGTGTGCGAGTGTGTGTGTGCGAGTGTGTGCAAGTGTGTGCGAGTGAGTGTGTGCGAGTGTGTGCGAGAGTGTGCGAGTGTGTGTGTGCGAGTGTGTGTGCAATTGTGTATGAGTGTGTGCGAGTGTGTGTGAGTTTGTGCAAGTGTGTGCGTGTGTGCATGCGAGTGCCTGCGAGTGAGTGCGAGTGTGTGCGAGTGTGGATATGCGAGTGTGTGTGCGATTGTGTATGAGTGTGTGCGAGTGTGTGTGAGTTTGTGTGACTGTGTGCGTGTGTGTGTGCGAGTGTGTGCTAGTGTGCACGAGTGTTTGAGTGTGTGCGAGTGTGCCTGAGTAAGTGTGTGTGTGAGTGTGTGCGAGTGTTTCCGAGTGTGTGTGTGAGTGAGTAGGACTGTGTGTGCGAGTGTGTGCGAGTGTGTGTGCGAGCGTGTGTGTGCGAGTGTGTTCGAGTGTGTGCAATTGTGTGCGAGTGTGTGTGTGCGAGTGCGAGTCCGTATGAGTGAGTGTGTGAATGTGTGCGAGTGTGTGTGTGAGTGTGTGTGCGAGTGTGCGAGTGTGTGCAAATGTGCCCGAGTGTGCGCGAGTGTTCACGAGTGAGTGGGTGTGAGTGTGTGCGCGAGTGTGTGTGTGTGAGTGTGTGCGAGCGTGTGTGAGTGTGTGTGCGAGTGTGTGTGCGTGTGAATGTGTGCGAGTGTGTGCAAGTGTTTGTGATTGTGTGCGAGTGTGCGTTTGCGAGTGTGTGTGAGTATGTGCGAGTGTGTGCGAGTGTGTGTGCGAGTGTGTTTGATTGTGTGCAAGTGTGTGCGAGTGTGTGTGCGAGTGCGTATGAGTGTGTGCGAGTGTGTGTGCGAGTGTGTGTGATTGTGTGCGAGTGTGAGTGAGCTTGTAGGACTGTATGTGCGAGTATTTGCGAGTGTGAGTGAGTGTGTGAGTGTGTTCGAGTGTGTGAGTGTGCGAGTGTGTGTGCGAGTGTGTGGGAGTGTGTGCGCGAGAGTGTGCGAGTGTGTGCGAGTGTGTGCAAATGTGCCCGAGTGTGTGCGACTGTGCACGAGTGAGTGGGTGTGAGTGTGTGCGAGTGTGTGTGTGTGTGAGTGTGTGCGAGCGTTGTGTGTGAGTGTGTGCGAGTGTGTGTGAATGTGTGCGAGTGTGTGCAAGTGTGTGTGAGTGTGTGCGAGTGTGTGTGTGCGAGTGTGTGTGAGTGTGTGCAAGTGAGTGTGTGCGAGTGTGTGCGAGTGAGTGTGTGCGAATGTGTGTGAGTGAGTGTGTGCGAGTGTGTGCAAGTGAGTGTGTGCGAATGTGTGCAAATGTGTGCGAGTGTGTGCGAGTGTATGCGTGCGAGTGTGTGCGTGCGAGTGTGTGCGAGTGTGTGTGTGTGCGTGTGTGCGAGTGTGCGAGTGTGTGTGAGTGTATGTGCGAGTGTGTGCAAGTGAGTGTGAGGGAGTGCGAGTGTGTGCGAATGTGTGCGAGTGTGTGTGCGAGTGTGCGAGTGTGTGTATGGTGTGTGCGAATGTGTGTGTGAGTGTGTGCGATTGTGTGCATGTGAGTGCGTGCGAGTGAGTGCGAGTGTGTGCGAGAGTGTGTGAGTGTGTGCGAGTATGCGAGTGTGTGTGAGTGTATGTGCGAGTGTGTGCGAGTGTGTGTAAGTGAGTGTGAGTGAGTGCGAGTGAGTGTGAGTGAGTGCGAGTGTGTGCGAGAGTAAATGTGGGCGTGCGAGTGTATGCGAGTGTGTGTGAGTGTGTGCGAGTATGCGAGTGTGTGTGAGTGTATGTGCGAGTGTGTGCGAGTGTGTGTCAGTGAGTGTGAGTGAGTGCGAGTGTGTACGAATGTGTGTGAGTGTGTGTGTGCGAGTGTGTGTGCGATTGTGTATGGTGTGTGCGAGTGTGTGTGTGAGTGTGTGCGAGTGTGTGCGTGTGAGTGCATGCGAGTGAGTGCGAGTGTGTGCAAATGTGTGTGAGAGTGTGCAAGTGTGGACGTGCGAGTGTATGCGAGTGTGTGTGAGTGTGTGCGAGTATGCGCGAGGGTCTGAGTGTGAGTGTGTGTGTGAGTGTGAGTGTGTGCTTGTGAGTGTGTGTTAGTGTGTGTGAGTGTGTGAGTGTGTGCGAGTGTGCGTGAGTGTGTGCGTGTGAGTGAGTGTGTGTGTGAGTGTGTGCGAGTGTTTGCGAGTGTGTGTGTGTACGACTGTATGTGCGAGTGTGTGTGCGAATGTGTATGAGTGTATGTGCGAGTGTGTGTGCGAGTGTGTGTGCGAGTGTGTGCGAGTGTGTGTGAGTGTGTGCGAGTGTGTGTATGAGTGTGTGCGAGTGTGTGTGATTGTGTGTGTGAGTGTGTAGAACTGTATGTGCGAGTGTGTGCGAGTCTGTTCGAGTGTGTGTGTGTGATTGTGTATGAGTGCGAGTGTGTGTGTGAGTGTGTGCAAGTGTGTTCGAGTGTGTGTGAAAGTGTGTATGAGTGTGTGTGTGTGCGAGTGTGTGCGAGTGTGTGCAAGAGTGAGTGTGTGCGAGTGTGTGTCAAAGTGTGTGCGAGTGTGTGCGAGTGTGTGCGAGTGTGTGTGTGCGATTGTGTATGAGTGAGTGTGTGCGAGTGTGTGTGTGAGTGTGTGCAAGTGTGTACGAGTGTGTGTGCGAGTGTGTGTTAGTGTGTGCGTACGAGTGTGTGCAAGTGAGTGCGAGTGTGTGCGAGCGGGTGTATGCGAGTGTGTGAGTCTGTGTGTGTGAATGTGTGCAAGTGTGTGCGAGCGAGTGAGTGCGAGTGTGTGCCAATGTGTGCATACGAGTGTGTGCAAGTGAGTGTGAGTGTGTGCGTGTGAGTGTGTGCAAGTGCGTGCGAGTGTGTGCGAGTCTGTGTGTGTGAGTGTGTGCAAGCGTGTGCGAGAGAGTGAGTGCGAGTGTGTGCCAGTGTGTGCGTACGAGTGTGTGCAAGTGAGTGCGAGTGTGTGCGAATGTGTGCGAGTGTGTGTGTGAGTGTGTGCGAGTGTGTGTGAGTGTGTGGGTGCGAGTGTGTGCGTGCGTGTTTGTGCGAGTGTGTGTGCGAGTGTGTACGAGTGTGTGTGCGTGTGTGTGCAAGTGTGTGCGAGTGCGTGCGTGTGTGTGTGCGAGTGTGTGCGAGTGTGTGTGAGTGTGTGTGAGTCTGTGCGAGTGTGTGCTTGCGAGTGTGTGCTAGTGTGCGCGAGTGTGTGAGTGTGTGCGAGTGTGCGCGAGTGTGTGCGTGTAAGTGAGTGTGTGTGTGAGTGTGTGCGAGTGTGTGTGTGAGTGTATACGACTGTGTGTGCAAGTGTGTGCGCGTGTGTGCGAGTGTATATGAGTGTATGTGCGAGTGTGTGCGAGTGTGTGTGAGAGTGTGTGTGCGAGTGTGTTTGAGTGTGTGCAAGTGTGTGCGAGTGTGTGTGCGAGTGTGTACGAGTGTGTGCGAGTGTGTGTGCGTGTGTGCGAGTGTGTGTGATTGTGTGCGAGTGTGAGTGAGCTTGTAGGACTGTATGTGCGATTGTTTGCGAGTGTGTGCGAGTGTGTTCGAGTGTGTGAGTGTGTGAGTGTGTGCGAGTGTGTGCGCGAGTGTGCGAGTGTGTGCAAATGTGCCCGAGTGTGCGCGAGTGTTCACGAGTGAGTGGGTGTGAATGTGTGCGCGAGTGTGTGCGTGTGAGTGTGTGCGAGCGTGTGTGAGTGTGTGTGCGAGTGTGTGTGCGTGTGAATGTGTGCGAGTGTGTGCAAGTGTTTGTGATTGTGTGCGAGTGTGCGTTTGCGAGTGTGTGTGAGTATGTGCGAGTGTGTGCGAGTGTGTGTGCGAGTGTGTTTGATTGTGTGCAAGTGTGTGCGAGTGTGTGTGCGAGTGCGTATGAGTGTGTGCGAGTGTGTGTGCGAGTGTGTGTGATTGTGTGCGAGTGTGAGTGAGCTTGTAGGACTGTATGTGCGAGTATTTGCGAGTGTGTGAGTGTGTTCGAGTGTGTGAGTGTGCGAGTGTGTGTGCGAGTGTGTGGGAGTGTGTGTGCGAGAGTGTGCGAGTGTGTGCGAGTGTGTGCAAATGTGCCCGAGTGTGTGCGACTGTGCACGAGTGAGTGGGTGTGAGTGTGTGCGAGTGTGTGTGTGTGAGTGTGTGCGAGCGTGTGTGTGTGAGTGTGTGTGCGAGTGTGTGTGAATGTGTGCGAGTGTGTGCAAGTGTGTGTGAGTGTGTGCGAGTGTGTGTGTGCGAGTGTGTGTGAGTGTGTGCAAGTGAGTGTGTGCGAGTGTGTGCGAGTGAGTGTGTGCGAATGTGTGTGAGTGAGTGTGTGCGAGTGTGTGCAAGTGAGTGTGTGCGAATGTGTGCAAATGTGTGCGAGTGTGTGCGAGTGTATGCGTGCGAGTGTGTGCGTGCGAGTGTGTGCGAGTGTGTGTGTGTGCGTGTGTGCGAGTGTGCGAGTGTGTGTGAGTGTATGTGCGAGTGTGTGCAAGTGAGTGTGAGGGAGTGCGAGTGTGTGCGAATGTGTGCGAGTGTGTGTGCGAGTGTGTGTGCGATTGTGTATGGTGTGTGCGATTGTGTGTGTGAGTGTGTGCGATTGTGTGCATGTGAGTGCGTGCGAGTGAGTGCGAGTGTGTGCGAGAGTGTGTGAGTGTGTGCGAGTATGCGAGTGTGTGTGAGTGTATGTGCGAGTGTGTGCGAGTGTGTGTGAGTGAGTGTGAGTGAGTGCGAGTGTGTGCGAGAGTAAATGTGGGCGTGCGAGTGTATGCGAGTGTGTGTGAGTGTGTGCGAGTATGCGAGTGTGTGTGAGTGTATGTGCGAGTGTGTGCGAGTGTGTGTGAGTGAGTGTGAGTGAGTGCGAGTGTGTACGAATGTGTGTGTGTGTGCGAGTGTGTGTACGATTGTGTATGGTGTGTGCGAGTGTGTGTGTGAGTGTGTGCGAGTGTGTGCGTGTGAGTGCATGCGAGTGAGTGCGAGTGTGTGCAAATGTGTGTGAGAGTGTGCAAGTGTGGACGTGCGAGTGTATGCGAGTGTGTGTGAGTGTGTGCGAGTATGCGCGAGGGTCTGAGTGTGAGTGTGTGTGTGAGTGTGTGCTTGTGAGTGTGTGTTAGTGTTTGTGAGTGTGTGAGTGTGTGCGAGTGTGCATGAGTGTGTGCGTGTGAGTGAGTGTGTGTGTGAGTGTGTGCGAGTGTTTGCGAGTGTGTGTGTGTACGACTGTATGTGCGAGTGTGTGTGCGAATGTGTATGAGTGTATGTGCGAGTGTGTGTGCGAGTGTGTGTGCGAGTGTGTGCGAGTGTGTGTGAGTTTGTGCGAGTGTGTGTATGAGTGTGTGCGAGTGTGTGTGATTGTGTGTGTGAGTGTGTAGAACTGTATGTGCGAGTGTGTGCGAGTCTGTTCGAGTGTGTGTGTGTGTGCGAGTGTGTGTTTGCGAGTGTGTGTGTGATTGTGTATGAGTGCGAGTGTGTGTGTGAGTGTGTGCAAGTGTGTTCGAGTGTGTGTGAAAGTGTGTATGAGTGTGTGTGTACGAGTGTGTGCGAGTGTGTGCAAGAGTGAGTGTGTGCGAGTGTGTGTCAAAGTGTGTGCGAGTGTGTGCGAGTGTGTGCGAGTGTGTGTGTGCGATTGTGTATGAGTGAGTGTGTGCGAGTGTGTGTGAAAGTGTGTGCGAGTGTGTGCGAGTGTGTGTGCGATTGTGTATGAGTGAGTGTGTGCGAGTGTGTGTGCGAGCGTGTGCGAGTGTGTGCGAGTGTGTGTGAGTGTGCACGAGTGTGTGTGTGAGTGAGTGTGTGTGAGTCTGTGCGAGTGTGTGCTTGTGAGTGTGTGCTAGTGTGCACGAGTGTGTGAGTGTGTGCGAGGGTGCGCGAGTGTGTGCGTGTGAGTAAGTGAGTGTGTGTGTGAGTGTGTGCGAGTGTGTGTTAGTGTGTACGACTGTGTGTGCGAGTGTGTCCATGTGTGTGTGAGTGTATATGACTGTATGTGCGAGTGTGTGTGCGAGTGTGTACGAGTGTGTGTGCGAGTGTGTGTGCGAGTGTGTTTGAGTGTGTGCAAGTGTGTGCGAGTGTGTGTGCGAGTGTGTATGAGTGTGTGCGAGTGTGTGTGCATGTGTGTGCGAGTGTGTGTGATTGTGTGCGGGTGTTAGTGAGCTTGTAGGACTGTATGTGCGAGTGTTTGCGATTGTGTGCGAGTGTGTTCGAGTGTGTTCGAGTGTGTGAGTGTGTGTGAGTGTGTGCGATTTTGTGTGCGAGTGTGTGCGAGTGTGTGTGCGAGAGTGTGCGAGTGTGTGTGCGAGTGTGTGTGAGTGTGCACGAGTGAGTGGGTGTGAGTGTGTGCGAGTGTGTGTGCGAGTGTGTGCGTGTGAGTGTGTGCAAGTGTGTACGAGTGTGTGTGCTTGCGAGTGTGTGCGTGCGAGTGTGTGCGACTGTGTGTGTGTGAGTGTGTGCAAGTGTGTACGAGTGTGTGTGCGAGTGTGTGCCAGTGTGTGCGTTCGAGTGTGTGCAAGTGAGTGCGAGTGTGTGCGAGCGGGTGTATGCGAGTGTGTGCAAGTCTGTGTGTGTGAATGTGTGCAAGTGTGTGCGAGCGAGTGAGTGCGAGTGTGTGCCAGTGTGTGCGTGTGAGTAAGTGAGTGTGTGTGTGAGTGTGTGCGAGTGTGTGTGTGTGAGTGTGTACGACTGTGTGTGCGAGTGTGTGCGTGTGTGTGCGAGTGTCTATCAGTGTATGTGCGAGTGTGTGTGCGAGTGTGTGCGAGTGTGTGTGCGAGTGTGTTTGCTAGTGTGTTTGAGTGTGTGCAAGTGTGTGCGAGTGTGTGTGCGAGAGCGTACGAGTGTGTGCGAGTGTGTGTGCGAGTGTGTGTGATTGTGTGCGAGTGTGAGTGAGCTTGTAGGACTGTATGTGCGAGTGTTTGCGAGTGTGTGCGAGTGTGTTCGAGTGTGTGAGTGTGTGCGAGTGTGTGTGCGAGTGTGTGCGAGTGTGTGTGCGAGAGTGTGCGAGTGTGTGCAAATGTGCCCGAGTGTGCGCGAGTGTGCACGAGTGAGTGGGCGCGAGTGTGCACGAGTGAGTGGGTGTGAGTGTGTGCGCGAGTGTGTGCGTGTGAGTGTGTGCGAGTGTGTGTGCGTGTGTGTGTGCGTGTGAATGTGTGCGAGTGTGTGCAAGTGTGTGTGAGTGTGTGCGAGTGTGTGCGAGAGAGTGAGTGCGAGTGTGTGCCAGTGTGTGCGTACGAGTGTGTGCAAGTGAGTGCGAGTGTGTGCGAATGTGTGCGAGTGTGTGTGTGAGTGTGTGCGAGTGTGTGTGAGTGTGTGGGTGCGAGTGTGTGCGTGCGTGTTTGTGCGAGTGTGTGTGCGAGTGTGTACGAGTGTGTGTGCGTGTGTGTGCAAGTGTGTGCGAGTGCGTGCGTGTGTGTGTGCGAGTGTGTGCGAGTGTGTGTGAGTGTGTGTGAGTCTGTGCGAGTGTGTGCTTGCGAGTGTGTGCTAGTGTGCGCGAGTGTGTGAGTGTGTGCGAGTGTGCGCGAGTGTGTGCGTGTAAGTGAGTGTGTGTGTGAGTGTGTGCGAGTGTGTGTGTGAGTGTATACGACTGTGTGTGCAAGTGTGTGCGCGTGTGTGCGAGTGTATATGAGTGTATGTGCGAGTGTGTGCGAGTGTGTGTGAGAGTGTGTGTGCGAGTGTGTTTGAGTGTGTGCAAGTGTGTGCGAGTGTGTGTGCGAGTGCGTACGAGTGTGTGCGAGTGTGTGTGCGTGTGTGCGAGTGTGTGTGATTGTGTGCGAGTGTGAGTGAGCTTGTAGGACTGTATGTGCGATTGTTTGCGAGTGTGTGCGAGTGTGTTCGAGTGTGTGAGTGTGTGAGTGTGTGCGAGTGTGTGCGCGAGTGTGCGAGTGTGTGCAAATGTGCCCGAGTGTGCGCGAGTGTTCACGAGTGAGTGGGTGTGAATGTGTGCGCGAGTGTGTGCGTGTGAGTGTGTGCGAGCGTGTGTGAGTGTGTGTGCGTGTGAATGTGTGCGAGTGTGTGCAAGTGTTTGTGATTGTGTGCGAGTGTGCGTTTGCGAGTGTGTGTGAGTATGTGCGAGTGTGTGCGAGTGTGTGTGCGAGTGTGTTTGATTGTGTGCAAGTGTGTGCGAGTGTGTGTGCGAGTGCGTATGAGTGTGTGCGAGTGTGTGTGCGAGTGTGTGTGATTGTGTGCGAGTGTGAGTGAGCTTGTAGGACTGTATGTGCGAGTATTTGCGAGTGTGTGAGTGTGTTCGAGTGTGTGAGTGTGCGAGTGTGTGTGCGAGTGTGTGGGAGTGTGTGTGCGAGAGTGTGCGAGTGTGTGCGAGTGTGTGCAAATGTGCCCGAGTGTGTGCGACTGTGCACGAGTGAGTGGGTGTGAGTGTGTGCGAGTGTGTGTGTGTGAGTGTGTGCGAGCGTGTGTGTGTGAGTGTGTGTGCGAGTGTGTGTGAATGTGTGCGAGTGTGTGCAAGTGTGTGTGAGTGTGTGCGAGTGTGTGTGTGCGAGTGTGTGTGAGTGTGTGCAAGTGAGTGTGTGCGAGTGTGTGCGAGTGAGTGTGTGCGAATGTGTGTGAGTGAGTGTGTGCGAGTGTGTGCAAGTGAGTGTGTGCGAATGTGTGCAAATGTGTGCGAGTGTGTGCGAGTGTATGCGTGCGAGTGTGTGCGTGCGAGTGTGTGCGAGTGTGTGTGTGTGCGTGTGTGCGAGTGTGCGAGTGTGTGTGAGTGTATGTGCGAGTGTGTGCAAGTGAGTGTGAGGGAGTGCGAGTGTGTGCGAATGTGTGCGAGTGTGTGTGCGAGTGTGTGTGCGATTGTGTATGGTGTGTGCGATTGTGTGTGTGAGTGTGTGCGATTGTGTGCATGTGAGTGCGTGCGAGTGAGTGCGAGTGTGTGCGAGAGTGTGTGAGTGTGTGCGAGTATGCGAGTGTGTGTGAGTGTATGTGCGAGTGTGTGCGAGTGTGTGTGAGTGAGTGTGAGTGAGTGCGAGTGTGTGCGAGAGTAAATGTGGGCGTGCGAGTGTATGCGAGTGTGTGTGAGTGTGTGCGAGTATGCGAGTGTGTGTGAGTGTATGTGCGAGTGTGTGCGAGTGTGTGTGAGTGAGTGTGAGTGAGTGCGAGTGTGTACGAATGTGTGTGTGTGTGCGAGTGTGTGTACGATTGTGTATGGTGTGTGCGAGTGTGTGTGTGAGTGTGTGCGAGTGTGTGCGTGTGAGTGCATGCGAGTGAGTGCGAGTGTGTGCAAATGTGTGTGAGAGTGTGCAAGTGTGGACGTGCGAGTGTATGCGAGTGTGTGTGAGTGTGTGCGAGTATGCGCGAGGGTCTGAGTATGAGTGTGTGTGTGAGTGTGTGCTTGTGAGTGTGTGTTAGTGTTTGTGAGTGTGTGAGTGTGTGCGAGTGTGCGTGAGTGTGTGCGTGTGAGTGAGTGTGTGTGTGAGTGTGTGCGAGTGTTTGCGAGTGTGTGTGTGTACGACTGTATGTGCGAGTGTGTGTGCGAATGTGTATGAGTGTATGTGCGAGTGTGTGTGCGAGTGTGTGCGAGTGTGTGTGAGTTTGTGCGAGTGTGTGTATGAGTGTGTGCGAGTGTGTGTGATTGTGTGTGTGAGTGTGTAGAACTGTATGTGCGAGTGTGTGCGAGTCTGTTCGAGTGTGTGTGTGTGCGAGTGTGTGTTTGCGAGTGTGTGTGTGATTGTGTATGAGTGCGAGTGTGTGTGTGAGTGTGTGCAAGTGTGTTCGAGTGTGTGTGAAAGTGTGTATGAGTGTGTGTGTGTACGAGTGTGTGCGAGTGTGTGCAAGAGTGAGTGTGTGCGAGTGTGTGTCAAAGTGTGTGCGAGTGTGTGCGAGTGTGTGCGAGTGTGTGTGTGCGATTGTGTATGAGTGAGTGTGTGCGAGTGTGTGTGAAAGTGTGTGCGAGTGTGTGCGAGTGTGTGTGCGATTGTGTATGAGTGAGTGTGTGCGAGTGTGTGTGCGAGCGTGTGCGAGTGTGTGCGAGTGTGTGTGAGTGTGCACGAGTGTGTGTGTGAGTGAGTGTGTGTGAGTCTGTGCGAGTGTGTGCTTGTGAGTGTGTGCTAGTGTGCACGAGTGTGTGAGTGTGTGCGAGGGTGCGCGAGTGTGTGCGTGTGAGTAAGTGAGTGTGTGTGTGAGTGTGTGCGAGTGTGTGTTAGTGTGTACGACTGTGTGTGCGAGTGTGTCCATGTGTGTGTGAGTGTATATGACTGTATGTGCGAGTGTGTGTGCGAGTGTGTACGAGTGTGTGTGCGAGTGTGTGTGCGAGTGTGTTTGAGTGTGTGCAAGTGTGTGCGAGTGTGTGTGCGTGTGCACGAGTGAGTGGGTGTGAGTGTGTGCGAGTGTGTGTGCGAGTGTGTGCGTGTGAGTGTGTGCAAGTGTGTACGAGTGTGTGTGCTTGCGAGTGTGTGCGTGCGAGTGTGTGCGACTGTGTGTGTGTGAGTGTGTGCAAGTGTGTACGAGTGTGTGTGCGAGTGTGTGCCAGTGTGTGCGTTCGAGTGTGTGCAAGTGAGTGCGAGTGTGTGCGAGCGGGTGTATGCGAGTGTGTGCAAGTCTGTGTGTGTGAATGTGTGCAAGTGTGTGCGAGCGAGTGAGTGCGAGTGTGTGCCAGTGTGTGCGTGTGAGTAAGTGAGTGTGTGTGTGAGTGTGTGCGAGTGTGTGTGTGTGAGTGTGTACGACTGTGTGTGCGAGTGTGTGCATGTGTGTGCGAGTGTCTATCAGTGTATGTGCGAGTGTGTGTGCGAGTGTGTGCGAGTGTGTGTGCGAGTGTGTTTGCTAGTGTGTTTGAGTGTGTGCAAGTGTGTGCGAGTGTGTGTGCGAGAGCGTACGAGTGTGTGCGAGTGTGTGTGCGAGTGTGTGTGATTGTGTGCGAGTGTGAGTGAGCTTGTAGGACTGTATGTGCGAGTGTTTGCGAGTGTGTGCGAGTGTGTTCGAGTGTGTGAGTGTGTGCGAGTGTGTGTGCGAGTGTGTGCGAGTGTGTGTGCGAGAGTGTGCGAGTGTGTGCAAATGTGCCCGAGTGTGCGCGAGTGTGCACGAGTGAGTGGGCGCGAGTGTGCACGAGTGAGTGGGTGTGAGTGTGTGCGCGAGTGTGTGCGTGTGAGTGTGTGCGAGTGTGTGTGCGTGTGTGTGTGCGTGTGAATGTGTGCGAGTGTGTGCAAGTGTGTGTGAGTGTGTGCGAGTGTGTGTGTGCGAGTGTGTGCGAGTGTGTGCGAGTGTGTGTACGAGTGTGTGTGTGCGATTGTGTATAAGTGTGTGCGAGTGTGTGTGTGCGAGTGTGTGTGTGCGAGTTTGCTCGATTGTGTGTGAGTGTCAGTGAGTGTGTACGAGTGTGTGTGAGTGTGTGCGAGTGTGTGTGTGAGTGTGTGCGAGTGTGTGTGAATGTGTGCGATTGTGTGTAGGGCTGTATGTGCGAGTGTGTGCGAGTTTGTATGAGTGTGTGTGCGAGTGTGTGCAAGTGTGTGCGAGTGTGTGCGAGTGTGTGTGCGTGCGAGTGTGTGCGTGCGAGTGTGTGCGACTGTCTGTGTGTGAGTGTGTGCAAGTGTGTACGAGTGTGTGTGCGAGTGTGTGCCAGTGTGTGCGTACGAGTGTGTGCAAGTGAGTGCGAGTGTGTGCGAGCGAGTGTATGCGAGTGTGTGCGAGTCTGTGTGTGTGAGTGTGTGCAAGTGTGTGCGAGCGAGTGAGTGCGAGTGTGTGCCAGTGTGTGCGTACGAGTGTGTGCAAGTGAGTGCGAGTGTGTGCGTGTGAGTGTGTGCGAGTGAGTGCGAGTGTGTGCGAGTCTGTGTGTGTGAGTGTGTGCAAGTGTGTGCGAGCGAGTGAGTGCGAGTGTGTGCCAGTGTGTGTGTACGAGTGTGTGCAAGTGATTGCGAGTGTGTGCGAATGTGT
The DNA here is from genome assembly GCF_046119375.1 of Phyllobates terribilis. Taxonomy (NCBI): domain Eukaryota; kingdom Metazoa; phylum Chordata; class Amphibia; order Anura; family Dendrobatidae; genus Phyllobates; species Phyllobates terribilis. The sequence goes on from NW_027362792.1 coordinate 9,913,093, forward strand.
GCGAGTTTGTTCGTGTGCGCGAGTGTGTGCGTGCGAGTAAGTGAGTGTGTGTGAGTGTGTGCGAGTGCTTGCGATTGTGTGTGAGTGTGTGCGACTGTATGTGCGAGTGTGTGCGCGTGTGTGCGAGTGTGTATGAGTGTGTGTGCGAGTGTGCTTGCGAGTGTGTGCGAGTGTGTGCGAGTGTGTGTGAGTGTGTGCGAGTGTGTGTGCGAGTGTGTTCGAATGTGTGTGCAAATGTGCCCGAGTGTGCACGAGTTAGTGGGTGCTAGTGTGTGCGAGTGTGTATGAGCGAGTGTGTGTGAGTGTTTGTGTGTGTGTGAGTTTGTGTGCGAGTGAGTGTGTGCGAGTGTGTGTGCGAGTGTGTGCGAGTGTGTGCGAGTGTGTGCGATTGTGTGTGAGTGTGTAGGACTGTATGTGCGAGTGTGTATGAGTGTGTGTGTGCAAGTGTGTGCGAGTCAGTGTGTGTGAGTGTGTGTGTGAGTGTGTGTGCGAGTGTGTGCAAGTGTGTTTGTGCGAGTGTGTATGAGTGTGTGTGAGCGAGTGTGTGCAAGTGTGTGTGATTGTGTGTGAGTGTGTGTATGAGTTAGTGTGTGCGAGTGTGTGCGAGTGTGTGTGCGAGTGTGTGCGTGAGTGTGTTTGTGCGAGTGTGTGCGAGTGTGCGTGTGAGTGTGTGTGTGCGAGTGTGTGCGCGCGAGTGTGTGCGAGTGTGTGAGTGTGTGTGCGAATGTGTGTGCGTGTGAGTGTGTGCGAGTGTGTATGAGTGTATGTGCGAGTGTGTGCCAGTGTGTGCGAGTGTGTGTGTGCGAGTGTGTGCAAGTGTGTGCGAGTGAGTGTGTGCGAGTGTGTGCGAGAGTGTGCGAGTGTGTGTGTGCGAGTGTGTGTGCAATTGTGTATGAGTGTGTGCGAGTGTGTGTGAGTTTGTGCAAGTGTGTGCGTGTGTGCATGCGAGTGCCTGCGAGTGAGTGCGAGTGTGTGCGAGTGTGGATATGCGAGTGCGTGTGCGATTGTGTATGAGTGTGTGCGAGTGTGTGTGAGTTTGTGTGACTGTGTGCGTGTGTGTGTGCGAGTGTGTGCTAGTGTGCACGAGTGTTTGAGTGTGTGCGAGTGTGCCTGAGTAAGTGTGTGTGTGAGTGTGTGCGAGTGTTTCCGAGTGTGTGTGTGAGTGAGTAGGACTGTGTGTGCGAGTGTGTGCGAGTGTGTGTGCGAGCGTGTGTGTGCGAGTGTGTTCGAGTGTGTGCAATTGTGTGCGAGTGTGTGTGTGCGAGTGCGAGTCCGTATGAGTGAGTGTGTGAATGTGTGCGAGTGTGTGTGCGAGTGTGCGAGTGTGTGCAAATGTGCCCGAGTGTGCGCGAGTGTTCACGAGTGAGTGGGTGTGAGTGTGTGCGCGAGTGTGTGCGTGTGAGTGTGTGCGAGCGTGTGTGAGTGTGTGTGCGAGTGTGTGTGCGTGTGAATGTGTGCGAGTGTGTGCAAGTGTTTGTGATTGTGTGCGAGTGTGCGTTTGCGAGTGTGTGTGAGTATGTGCGAGTGTGTGCGAGTGTGTGTGCGAGTGTGTTTGATTGTGTGCAAGTGTGTGCGAGTGTGTGTGCGAGTGCGTATGAGTGTGTGCGAGTGTGTGTGCGAGTGTGTGTGATTGTGTGCGAGTGTGAGTGAGCTTGTAGGACTGTATGTGCGAGTATTTGCAAGTGTGTGAGTGTGTTCGAGTGTGTGAGTGTGCGAGTGTGTGTGCGAGTGTGTGGGAGTGTGTGCGCGAGAGTGTGCGAGTGTGTGCGAGTGTGTGCAAATGTGCCCGAGTGTGTGCGACTGTGCACGAGTGAGTGGGTGTGAGTGTGTGCGAGTGTGTGTGTGTGAGTGTGTGCGAGCGTGTGTGTGTGAGTGTGTGCGAGTGTGTGTGAATGTGTGCGAGTGTGTGCAAGTGTGTGTGAGTGTGTGCGAGTGTGTGTGTGCGAGTGTGTGTGAGTGTGTGCAAGTGAGTGTGTGCGAGTGTGTGCGAGTGAGTGTGTGCGAATGTGTGTGAGTGAGTGTGTGCGAGTGTGTGCAAGTGAGTGTGTGCGAATGTGTGCAAATGTGTGCGAGTGTGTGCGAGTGTATGCGTGCGAGTGTGTGCGTGCGAGTGTGTGCGAGTGTGTGTGTGTGTGTGTGTGCGAGTGTGCGAGTGTGTGTGAGTGTATGTGCGAGTGTGTGCAAGTGAGTGTGAGGGAGTGCGAGTGTGTGCAAATGTGTGCGAGTGTGTGTGCGAGTGTGCGAGTGTGTGTATGGTGTGTGCGAATGTGTGTGTGAGTGTGTGCGATTGTGTGCATGTGAGTGCGTGCGAGTGAGTGCGAGTGTGTTCGAGAGTGTGTGAGTGTGTGCGAGTATGCGAGTGTGTGTGAGTGTATGTGCGAGTGTGTGCGAGTGTGTGTGAGTGAGTGTGAGTGAGTGCGAGTGAGTGTGAGTGAGTGCGAGTGTGTGCGAGAGTAAATGTGGGCGTGCGAGTGTATGCGAGTGTGTGTGAGTGTGTGCGAGTATGCGAGTGTGTGTGAGTGTATGTGCGAGTGTGTGCGAGTGTGTGTCAGTGAGTGTGAGTGAGTGCGAGTGTGTACGAATGTGTGTGAGTGTGTGTGTGCGAGTGTGTGTGCGATTGTGTATGGTGTGTGCGAGTGTGTGTGTGTGTGTGTGCGAGTGTGTGTGATTGTGTGCGAGTGTGAGTGAGCTTGTAGGACTGTATGTGCGATTGTTTGCGAGTGTGTGCGAGTGTGTTCGAGTGTGTGAGTGTGTGCGAGTGTGTGCGCGAGTGTGCGAGTGTGTGCAAATGTGCCCGAGTGTGCGCGAGTGTTCACGAGTGAGTGGGTGTGAATGTGTGCGCGAGTGTGTGCGTGTGAGTGTGTGCGAGCGTGTGTGAGTGTGTGTGCGAGTGTGTGTGCGTGTGAATGTGTGCGAGTGTGTGCAAGTGTTTGTGATTGTGTGCGAGTGTGCGTTTGCGAGTGTGTGTGAGTATGTGCGAGTGTGTGCGAGTGTGTGTGCGAGTGTGTTTGATTGTGTGCAAGTGTGTGCGAGTGTGTGTGCGAGTGCGTATGAGTGTGTGCGAGTGTGTGTGCGAGTGTGTGTGATTGTGTGCGAGTGTGAGTGAGCTTGTAGGACTGTATGTGCGAGTATTTGCGAGTGTGTGAGTGTGTTCGAGTGTGTGAGTGTGCGAGTGTGTGTGCGAGTGTGTGGGAGTGTGTGTGCGAGAGTGTGCGAGTGTGTGCGAGTGTGTGCAAATGTGCCCGAGTGTGTGCGACTGTGCACGAGTGAGTGGGTGTGAGTGTGTGCGAGTGTGTGTGTGTGAGTGTGTGCGAGCGTGTGTGTGTGAGTGTGTGTGCGAGTGTGTGTGTATGTGTGCGAGTGTGTGCAAGTGTGTGTGAGTGTGTGCGAGTGTGTGTGTGCGAGTGTGTGTGTGCGAGTGAGTGTGTGCGAGTGTGTGCGAGTGAGTGTGTGCGAATGTGTGTGAGTGAGTGTGTGCGAGTGTGTGCAAGTGAGTGTGTGCGAATGTGTGCAAATGTGTGCGAGTGTGTGCGAGTGTATGCGTGCGAGTGTGTGCGTGCGAGTGTGTGCGAGTGTGTGTGTGTGCGTGTGTGCGAGTGTGCGAGTGTGTGTGAGTGTATGTGCGAGTGTGTGCAAGTGAGTGTGAGGGAGTGCGAGTGTGTGCGAATGTGTGCGAGTGTGTGTGCGAGTGTGTGTGCGATTGTGTATGGTGTGTGCGATTGTGTGTGTGAGTGTGTGCGATTGTGTGCATGTGAGTGCGTGCGAGTGAGTGCGAGTGTGTGCGAGAGTGTGTGAGTGTGTGCGAGTATGCGAGTGTGTGTGAGTGTATGTGCGAGTGTGTGCGAGTGTGTGTGAGTGAGTGTGAGTGAGTGCGAGTGTGTGCGAGAGTAAATGTGGGCGTGCGAGTGTATGCGAGTGTGTGTGAGTGTGTGCGAGTATGCGAGTGTGTGTGAGTGTATGTGCGAGTGTGTGCGAGTGTGTGTGAGTGAGTGTGAGTGAGTGCGAGTGTGTACGAATGTGTGTGTGTGTGCGAGTGTGTGTACGATTGTGTATGGTGTGTGCGAGTGTGTGTGTGAGTGTGTGCGAGTGTGTGCGTGTGAGTGCATGCGAGTGAGTGCGAGTGTGTGCAAATGTGTGTGAGAGTGTGCAAGTGTGGACGTGCGAGTGTATGCGAGTGTGTGTGAGTGTGTGCGAGTATGCGCGAGGGTCTGAGTGTGAGTGTGTGTGTGAGTGTGAGTGTGTGCTTGTGAGTGTGTGTTAGTGTGTGTGAGTGTGTGAGTGTGTGCGAGTGTGCGTGAGTGTGTGCGTGTGAGTGAGTGTGTGTGTGAGTGTGTGCGAGTGTTTGCGAGTGTGTGTGTGTACGACTGTATGTGCGAGTGTGTGTGCGAATGTGTATGAGTGTATGTGCGAGTGTGTGTGCGAGTGTGTGTGCGAGTGTGTGCGAGTGTGTGTGAGTTTGTGCGAGTGTGTGTATGAGTGTGTGCGAGTGTGTGTGATTGTGTGTGTGAGTGTGTAGAACTGTATGTGCGAGTGTGTGCGAGTCTGTTCGAGTGTGTGTGTGTGCGAGTGTGTGTTTGCGAGTGTGTGTGTGATTGTGTATGAGTGCGAGTGTGTGTGTGAGTGTGTGCAAGTGTGTTCGAGTGTGTGTGAAAGTGTGTATGAGTGTGTGTGTGTACGAGTGTGTGCGAGTGTGTGCAAGAGTGAGTGTGTGCGAGTGTGTGTCAAAGTGTGTGCGAGTGTGTGCGAGTGTGTGCGAGTGTGTGTGTGCGATTGTGTATGAGTGAGTGTGTGCGAGTGTGTGTGAAAGTGTGTGCGAGTGTGTGCGAGTGTGTGTGTGCGATTGTGTATGAGTGAGTGTGTGCGAGTGTGTGTGCGAGCGTGTGCGAGTGTGTGCGAGTGTGTGTGAGTGTGCACGAGTGTGTGTGTGAGTGAGTGTGTGTGAGTCTGTGCGAGTGTGTGCTTGTGAGTGTGTGCTAGTGTGCACGAGTGTGTGAGTGTGTGCGAGGGTGCGCGAGTGTGTGCGTGTGAGTAAGTGAGTGTGTGTGAGTGTGTGCGAGTGTGTGTTAGTGTGTACGACTGTGTGTGCGAGTGTGTCCATGTGTGTGTGAGTGTATATGACTGTATGTGCGAGTGTGTGTGCGAGTGTGTACGAGTGTGTGTGCGAGTGTGTGTGCGAGTGTGTTTGAGTGTGTGCAAGTGTGTGCGAGTGTGTGTGCGAGTGTGTATGAGTGTGTGCGAGTGTGTGTGCATGTGTGTGCGAGTGTGTGTGATTGTGTGCGGGTGTTAGTGAGCTTGTAGGACTGTATGTGCGAGTGTTTGCGATTGTGTGCGAGTGTGTTCGAGTGTGTTCGAGTGTGTGAGTGTGTGTGAGTGTGTGCGATTTTGTGTGCGAGTGTGTGCGAGTGTGTGTGCGAGAGTGTGCGAGTGTGTGTGCGAGTGTGTGTGAGTGTGCACGAGTGAGTGGGTGTGAGTGTGTGCGGGTGTGTGTGCGAGTGTGTGCGAGAGTGTGTGAGTGTGTGCGAGTATGCGAGTGTGTGTGAGTGTATGTGCGAGTGTGTGCGAGTGTGTGTGAGTGAGTGTGAGTGAGTGCGAGTGTGTGCGAGAGTAAATGTGGGCGTGCGAGTGTATGCGAGTGTGTGTGAGTGTGTGCGAGTATGCGAGTGTGTGTGAGTGTATGTGCGAGTGTGTGCGAGTGTGTGTCAGTGAGTGTGAGTGAGTGCGAGTGTGTACGAATGTGTGTGAGTGTGTGTGCGATTGTGTATGGTGTGTGCGAGTGTGTGTGTGAGTGTGTGCGAGTGTGTGCGTGTGAGTGCATGCGAGTGAGTGCGAGTGTGTGCAAATGTGTGTGAGAGTGTGCAAGTGTGGACGTGCGAGTGTATGCGAGTGTGTGTGAGTGTGTGCGAGTATGCGCGAGGGTCTGAGTGTGAGTGTGTGTGTGAGTGTGTGCTTGTGAGTGTGTGTTAGTGTGTGTGAGAGTGTGAGTGTGTGCGAGTGTGCGTGAGTGTGTGCGTGTGAGTGAGTGTGTGTGTGAGTGTGCGCGAGTGTTTGCGAGTGTGTGTGTGTACGACTGTATGTGCGAGTGTGTGTGCATGTGTGTGCGAGTGTGTGTGATTGTGTGCGGGTGTTAGTGAGCTTGTAGGACTGTATGTGCGAGTGTTTGCGATTGTGTGCGAGTGTGTTCGAGTGTGTTCGAGTGTGTGAGTGTGTGTGAGTGTGTGCGATTTTGTGTGCGAGTGTGTGCGAGTGTGTGTGCGAGAGTGTGCGAGTGTGTGTGCGAGTGTGTGTGAGTGTGCACGAGTGAGTGGGTGTGAGTGTGTGCGGGTGTGTGTGCGAGTGTGTGCGTGTGAGTGTGTGCAAGTGTGTACGAGTGTGTGTGCTTGCGAGTGTGTGCGTGCGAGTGTGTGCGACTGTGTGTGTGTGAGTGTGTGCAAGTGTGTACGAGTGTGTGTGCGAGTGTGTGCCAGTGTGTGCGTTCAAGTGTGTGCAAGTGAGTGCGAGTGTGTGCGAGCGGGTGTATGCGAGTGTGTGCAAGTCTGTGTGTGTGAATGTGTGCAAGTGTGTGCGAGCGAGTGAGTGCGAGTGTGTGCCAGTGTGTGCGTGTGAGTAAGTGAGTGTGTGTGTGAGTGTGTGCGAGTGTGTGTGTGTGAGTGTGTACGACTGTGTGTGCGAGTGTGTGTGTGTGTGTGCGAGTGTCTATCAGTGTATGTGCGAGTGTGTGTGCGAGTGTGTGCGAGTGTGTGTGCGAGTGTGTTTGCTAGTGTGTTTGAGTGTGTGCAAGTGTGTGCGAGTGTGTGTGCGAGAGCGTACGAGTGTGTGCGAGTGTGTGTGCGAGTGTGTGTGATTGTGTGCGAGTGTGAGTGTGCTTGTAGGACTGTATGTGCGAGTGTTTGCGAGTGTGTGCGAGTGTGTTCGAGTGTGTGAGTGTGTGCGAGTGTGTGTGCGAGTGTGTGCGAGTGTGTGTGCGAGAGTGTGCGAGTGTGTGCAAATGTGCCCGAGTGTGCGCGAGTGTGCACGAGTGAGTGGGCGCGAGTGTGCACGAGTGAGTGGGTGTGAGTGTGTGCGCGAGTGTGTGCGTGTGAGTGTGTGCGAGTGTGTGTGCGAGTGTGTGTGCGTGTGAATGTGTGCGAGTGTGTGCAAGTGTGTGTGAGTGTGTGCGAGTGTGTGTGTGCGAGTGTGTGCGAGTGTGTGCGAGTGTGTGTACGAGTGTGTGTGTGCGATTGTGTATAAGTGTGTGCGAGTGTGTGTGTGCGAGTGTGTGTGTGCGAGTTTGCTCGATTGTGTGTGAGTGTCAGTGAGTGTGTACGAGTGTGTGTGAGTGTGTGCGAGTGTGTGTGTGAGTGTGTGCGAGTGTGTGTGAATGTGTGCGATTGTGTGTAGGGCTGTATGTGCGAGTGTGTGCGAGTTTGTATGAGTGTGTGTGCAAGTGTGTGCAAGTGTGTGCGAGTGTGTGCGAGTGTGTGTGCGTGCGAGTGTGTGCGTGCGAGTGTGTGCGACTGTCTGTGTGTGAGTGTGTGCAAGTGTGTACGAGTGTGTGTGCGAGTGTGTGCCAGTGTGTGCGTACGAGTGTGTGCAAGTGAGTGCGAGTGTGTGCGAGCGAGTGTATGCGAGTGTGTGCGAGTCTGTGTGTGTGAGTGTGTGCAAGTGTGTGCGAGCGAGTGAGTGCGAGTGTGTGCCAGTGTGTGCGTACGAGTGTGTGCAAGTGAGTGCGAGTGTGTGCGTGTGAGTGTGTGCGAGTGAGTGCGAGTGTGTGCGAGTCTGTGTGTGTGAGTGTGTGCAAGTGTGTGCGAGCGAGTGAGTGCGAGTGTGTGCCAGTGTGTGTGTACGAGTGTGTGCAAGTGATTGCGAGTGTGTGCGAATGTGTGCGAGTTTGTTCGTGTGCGCGAGTGTGTGCGTGCGAGTAAGTGAGTGTGTGTGAGTGTGTGCGAGTGCTTGCGATTGTGTGTGAGTGTGTGCGACTGTATGTGCGAGTGTGTGCGCGTGTGTGCGAGTGTGTATGAGTGTGTATGCGAGTGTGCTTGCGAGTGTGTGCGAGTGTGTGCGAGTGTGTGTGAGTGTGTGCGAGTGTGTGTGCGAGTGTGTTCGAATGTGTGTGCAAATGTGCCCGAGTGTGCACGAGTTAGTGGGTGCTAGTGTGTGCGAGTGTGTATGAGCGAGTGTGTGTGAGTGTGTGTGTGTGAGTTTGTGTGCGAGTGAGTGTGTGCGAGTGTGTGTGCGAGTGTGTGCGAGTGTGTGTGAGTGTGTGCGAGTGTGTGCGATTGTGTGTGAGTGTGTAGGACTGTATGTGCGAGTGTGTATGAGTGTGTGTGTGCAAGTGTGTGCGAGTCAGTGTGTGTGAGTGTGTGTGTGAGTGTGTGTGCGAGTGTGTGCAAGTGTGTTTGTGCGAGTGTGTATGAGTGTGTGTGAGCGAGTGTGTGCAAGTGTGTGTGATTGTGTGTGAGTGTGTGTATGAGTTAGTGTGTGCGAGTGTGTGCGAGTGTGTGTGCGAGTGTGTGCGTGAGTGTGTTTGTGCGAGTGTGTGCGAGTGTGAGTGTGTGTGTGCGAGTGTGTGCGCGCGAGTGTGTGCGAGTGTGTGAGTGTGTGTGCGAATGTGTGTGAGTGTGTGCGAGTGTGTACGAGTGTATGTGCGAGTGTGTGCCAGTGTGTGCAAGTGTGTGTGTGCGAGTGTGTGCAAGTGTGTGCGAGTGAGTGTGTGCGAGTGTGTGCGAGAGTGTGCGAGTGTGTGTGTGCGAGTGTGTGTGCAATTGTGTATGAGTGTGTGCGAGTTTGTGCAAGTGTGTGCGTGTGTGCATGCGAGTGCCTGCGAGTGAGTGCGAGTGTGTGCGAGTGTGGATATGCGAGTGTGTGTGCGATTGTGTATGAGTGTGTGCGAGTGTGTGTGAGTTTGTGTGACTGTGTGCGTGTGTGTGTGCGAGTGTGTGCTAGTGTGCACGAGTGTTTGAGTGTGTGCGAGTGTGCCTGAGTAAGTGTGTGTGTGAGTGTGTGCGAGTGTTTCCGAGTGTGTGTGTGAGTGGGTAGGACTGTGTGTGCGAGTGTGTGCGAGTGTGTGTGCGAGCGTGTGTGTGCGAGTGTGTTCGAGTGTGTGCAATTGTGTGCGAGTGTGTGTGTGCGAGTGCGAGTCCGTATGAGTGAGTGTGTGAATGTGTGCGAGTGTGTGTGCGAGTGTGTGTGCGAGTGTGCGAGTGTGTGCAAATGTGCCCGAGTGTGCGCGAGTGTTCACGAGTGAGTGGGTGTGAGTGTGTGAGCGAGTGTGTGCGTGTGAGTGTGTGCGAGCGTGTGTGAGTGTGTGTGCGAGTGTGTGCAAGTGTTTGTGATTGTGTGCGAGTGTGCGTTTGCGAGTGTGTGTGAGTATGTGCGAGTGTGTGCGAGTGTGTGTGCGAGTGTGTTTGATTGTGTGCAAGTGTGTGCGAGTGTGTGTGCGAGTGCGTATGAGTGTGTGCGAGTGTGTGTGCGAGTGTGTGTGATTGTGTGCGAGTGTGAGTGAGCTTGTAGGACTGTATGTGCGAGTATTTGCGAGTGTGTGAGTGTGTTCGAGTGTGTGAGTGTGCGAGTGTGTGTGCGAGTGTGTGGGAGTGTGTGCGCGAGAGTGTGCGAGTGTGTGCGAGTGTGTGCAAATGTGCCCGAGTGTGTGCGACTGTGCACGAGTGAGTGGGTGTGAGTGTGTGCGAGTGTGTGTGTGTGAGTGTGTGCGAGCGTGTGTGTGTGAGTGTGTGCGAGTGTGTGTGCGAGTGTGTTCGAATGTTTGTGCAAATGTGCCCGAGTGTGCACGAGTTAGTGGGTGCTAGTGTGTGCGAGTGTGTATGAGCGAGTGTGTGTGAGTGTGTGTGTGTGAGTTTGTGTGCGAGTGAGTGTGTGCGAGTGTGTGTGCGAGTGTGTGCGAGTGTGTGCGAGTGTGTGCGAGTGTGTGCGATTGTGTGTGAGTGTGTAGGACTGTATGTGCGAGTGTGTATGAGTGTGTGTGTGCAAGTGTGTGCGAGTCAGTGTGTGTGAGTGTGTGTGTGAGTGTGTGTGCGAGTGTGTGCAAGTGTGTTTGTGCGAGTGTGTATGAGTGTGTGTGAGCGAGTGTGTGCAAGTGTGTGTGATTGTGTGTGAGTGTGTGTATGAGTTAGTGTGTGCGAGTGTGTGCGAGTGTGTGTGCGAGTGTGTGCGTGAGTGTGTTTGTGCGAGTGTGTGCGAGTGTGCGTGTGAGTGTGTGTGTGCGAGTGTGTGCGCGCGAGTGTGTGCGAGTGTGTGAGTGTGTGTGCGAATGTGTGTGAGTGTGTGCGAGTGTGTATGAGTGTATGTGCGAGTGTGTGCCAGTGTGTGCAAGTGTGTGTGTGCGAGTGTGTGCAAGTGTGTGCGAGTGAGTGTGTGCGAGTGTGTGCGAGAGTGTGCGAGTGTGTGTGTGCGAGTGTGTGTGCAATTGTGTATGAGTGTGTGCGAGTTTGTGCAAGTGTGTGCGTGTGTGCATGCGAGTGCCTGCGAGTGAGTGCGAGTGTGTGCGAGTGTGGATATGCGAGTGTGTGTGCGATTGTGTATGAGTGTGTGCGAGTGTGTGTGAGTTTGTGTGACTGTGTGCGTGTGTGTGTGCGAGTGTGTGCTAGTGTGCACGAGTGTTTGAGTGTGTGCGAGTGTGCCTGAGTAAGTGTGTGTGTGAGTGTGTGCGAGTGTTTCCGAGTGTGTGTGTGAGTGGGTAGGACTGTGTGTGCGAGTGTGTGCGAGTGTGTGTGCGAGCGTGTGTGTGCGAGTGTGTTCGAGTGTGTGCAATTGTGTGCGAGTGTGTGTGTGCGAGTGCGAGTCCGTATGAGTGAGTGTGTGAATGTGTGCGAGTGTGTGTGCGAGTGTGTGTGCGAGTGTGCGAGTGTGTGCAAATGTGCCCGAGTGTGCGCGAGTGTTCACGAGTGAGTGGGTGTGAGTGTGTGAGCGAGTGTGTGCGTGTGAGTGTGTGCGAGCGTGTGTGAGTGTGTGTGCGAGTGTGTGTGCGTGTGAATGTGTGCGAGTGTGTGCAAGTGTTTGTGATTGTGTGCGAGTGTGCGTTTGCGAGTGTGTGTGAGTATGTGCGAGTGTGTGCGAGTGTGTGTGCGAGTGTGTTTGATTGTGTGCAAGTGTGTGCGAGTGTGTGTGCGAGTGCGTATGAGTGTGTGCGAGTGTGTGTGCGAGTGTGTGTGATTGTGTGCGAGTGTGAGTGAGCTTGTAGGACTGTATGTGCGAGTATTTGCGAGTGTGTGAGTGTGTTCGAGTGTGTGAGTGTGCGAGTGTGTGTGCGAGTGTGTGGGAGTGTGTGCGCGAGAGTGTGCGAGTGTGTGCGAGTGTGTGCAAATGTGCCCGAGTGTGTGCGACTGTGCACGAGTGAGTGGGTGTGAGTGTGTGCGAGTGTGTGTGTGTGAGTGTGTGCGAGCGTGTGTGTGTGAGTGTGTGCGAGTGTGTGTGAATGTGTGCGAGTGTGTGCAAGTGTGTGTGAGTGTGTGCGAGTGTGTGTGTGCGAGTGTGTGTGAGTGTGTGCAAGTGAGTGTGTGCGAGTGTGTGCGAGTGAGTGTGTGCGAATGTGTGTGAGTGAGTGTGTGCGAGTGTGTGCAAGTGAGTGTGTGCGAATGTGTGCAAATGTGTGCGAGTGTGTGCGAGTGTATGCGTGCGAGTGTGTGCGTGCGAGTGTGTGCGAGTGTGTGTGTGTGCGTGTGTGCGAGTGTGCGAGTGTGTGTGAGTGTATGTGCGAGTGTGTGCAAGTGAGTGTGAGGGAGTGCGAGTGTGTGCGAATGTGTGCGAGTGTGTGTGCGAGTGTGTGTGCGATTGTGTATGGTGTGTGCGAATGTGTGTGTGAGTGTGTGCGATTGTGTGCATGTGAGTGCGTGCGAGTGAGTGCGAGTGTGTGCGAGAGTGTGTGAGTGTGTGCGAGTATGCGAGTGTGTGTGAGTGTATGTGCGAGTGTGTGCGAGTGTGTGTGAGTGAGTGTGAGTGAGTGCGAGTGTGTGCGAGAGTAAATGTGGGCGTGCGAGTGTATGCGAGTGTGTGTGAGTGTGTGCGAGTATGCGAGTGTGTGTGAGTGTATGTGCGAGTGTGTGCGAGTGTGTGTCAGTGAGTGTGAGTGAGTGCGAGTGTGTACGAATGTGTGTGAGTGTGTGTGTGCGAGTGTGTGTGCGATTGTGTATGGTGTGTGCGAGTGTGTGTGTGAGTGTGTGCGAGTGTGTGCATGTGAGTGCATGCGAGTGAGTGCGAGTGTGTGCAAATGTGTGTGAGAGTGTGCAAGTGTGGACGTGCGAGTGTATGCGAGTGTGTGTGAGTGTGTGCGAGTATGCGCGAGGGTCTGAGTGTGAGTGTGTGTGTGAGTGTGTGCTTGTGAGTGTGTGTTAGTGTGTGTGAGTGTGTGAGTGTGTGCGAGTGTGCGTGAGTGTGTGCGTGTGAGTGAGTGTGTGTGTGAGTGTGTGCGAGTGTTTGCGAGTGTGTGTGTGTACGACTGTATGTGCGAGTGTGTGTGCGAATGTGTATGAGTGTATGTGCGAGTGTGTGTGCGAGTGTGTGTGCGAGTGTGTGCGAGTGTGTGTGAGTGTGTGCGAGTGTGTGTATGAGTGTGTGCGAGTGTGTGTGATTGTGTGTGTGAGTGTGTAGAACTGTATGTGCGAGTGTGTGCGAGTCTGTTCGAGTGTGTGTGTGTGATTGTGTATGAGTGCGAGTGTGTGTGTGAGTGTGTGCAAGTGTGTTCGAGTGTGTGTGAAAGTGTGTATGAGTGTGTGTGTGTGCGAGTGTGTGCGAGTGTGTGCAAGAGTGAGTGTGTGCGAGTGTGTGTCAAAGTGTGTGCGAGTGTGTGCGAGTGTGTGCGAGTGTGTGTGTGCGATTGTGTATGAGTGAGTGTGTGTGAGTGTGTGTGTGAGTGTGTGCAAGTGTGTACGAGTGTGTGTGCGAGTGTGTGTTAGTGTGTGCGTACGAGTGTGTGCAAGTGAGTGCGAGTGTGTGCGAGCGGGTGTATGCGAGTGTGTGAGTCTGTGTGTGTGAATGTGTGCAAGTATGTGCGAGCGAGTGAGTGCGAGTGTGTGCCAATGTGTGCATACGAGTGTGTGCAAGTGAGTGTGAGTGTGTGCGTGTGAGTGTGTGCAAGTGCGTGCGAGTGTGTGAGAGTCTGTGTGTGTGAGTGTGTGCAAGCGTGTGCGAGAGAGTGAGTGCGAGTGTGTGCCAGTGTGTGCATACGAGTGTGTGCAAGTGAGTGCGAGTGTGTGCGAATGTGTGCGAGTGTGTGTGTGAGTGTGTGCGAGTGTGTGTGAGTGTGTGGGTGCGAGTGTGTGCGTGCGTGTTTGTGTGAGTGTGTGTGCGAGTGTGTACGAGTGTGTGTGCGTGTGTGTGCAAGTGTGTGCGAGTGCGTGCGTGTGTGTGTGCGAGTGTGTGCGAGTGTGTGTGAGTGTGTGTGAGTCTGTGCGAGTGTGTGCTTGCGAGTGTGTGCTAGTGTGCGCGAGTGTGTGAGTGTGTGCGAGTGTGCGCGAGTGTGTGCGTGTAAGTGAGTGTGTGTGTGAGTGTGTGCGAGTGTGTGTGTGAGTGTATACGACTGTGTGTGCAAGTGTGTGCGCGTGTGTGCGAGTGTATATGAGTGTATGTGCGAGTGTGTGCGAGTGTGTGTGAGAGTGTGTGTGCGAGTGTGTTTGAGTGTGTGCAAGTGTGTGCGAGTGTGTGTGCGAGTGTGTGCGAGTGTGTGTGAGAGTGTGTGTGCGAGTGTGTTTGAGTGTGTGCAAGTGTGTGCGAGTGCGTACGAGTGTGTGCGAGTGTGTGTGCGTGTGTGCGAGTGTGTGTGATTGTGTGCGAGTGTGAGTGAGCTTGTAGGACTGTATGTGCGATTGTTTGCGAGTGTGTGCGAGTGTGTTCGAGTGTGTGAGTGTGTGAGTGTGTGCGAGTGTGTGTGCGAGTGTGCGAGTGTGTGCAAATGTGCCCGAGTGTGCGCGAGTGTGTGGGTGTGAATGTGTGCGCGAGTGTGTGCGTGTGAGTGTGTGCGAGCGTGTGTGAGTGTGTGTGCGAGTGTGTGTGCGTGTGAATGTGTGCGAGTGTGTGCAAGTGTTTGTGATTGTGTGCGAGTGTGCGTTTGCGAGTGTGTGTGAGTATGTGCGAGTGTGTGCGAGTGTGTGTGCGAGTGTGTTTGATTGTGTGCAAGTGTGTGCGAGTGTGTGTGCGAGTGCGTATGAGTGTGTGCGAGTGTGTGTGCGAGTGTGTGTGATTGTGTGCGAGTGTGAGTGAGCTTGTAGGACTGTATGTGCGAGTATTTGCGAGTGTGTGAGTGTGTTCGAGTGTGTGAGTGTGCGAGTGTGTGTGCGAGTGTGTGGGAGTGTGTGTGCGAGAGTGTGCGAGTGTGTGCGAGTGTGTGCAAATGTGCCCGAGTGTGTGCGACTGTGCACGAGTGAGTGGGTGTGAGTGTGTGCGAGTGTGTGTGTGTGAGTGTGTGCGAGCGTGTGTGTGTGAGTGTGTGTGCGAGTGTGTGTGAATGTGTGCGAGTGTGTGCAAGTGTGTGTGAGTGTGTGCGAGTGTGTGTGTGCGAGTGTGTGTGAGTGTGTGCAAGTGAGTGTGTGCGAGTGTGTGCGAGTGAGTGTGTGCGAATGTGTGTGAGTGAGTGTGTGCGAGTGTGTGCAAGTGAGTGTGTGCGAATGTGTGCAAATGTGTTCGAGTGTGTGCGAGTGTATGCGTGCGAGTGTGTGCGTGCGAGTGTGTGCGAGTGTGTGTGTGTGCGTGTGTGCGTGTGTGCGAGTGTGTGTGAGTGTATGTGCGAGTGTGTGCAAGTGAGTGTGAGGGAGTGCGAGTGTGTGCGAATGTGTGCGAGTGTGTGTGCGAGTGTGTGTGCGATTGTGTATGGTGTGTGCGATTGTGTGTGTGAGTGTGTGCGATTGTGTGCATGTGAGTGCGTGCGAGTGAGTGCGAGTGTGTGCGAGAGTGTGTGAGTGTGTGCGAGTATGCGAGTGTGTGTGAGTGTATGTGCGAGTGTGTGCGAGTGTGTGTGAGTGAGTGTGAGTGAGTGCGAGTGTGTGCGAGAGTAAATGTGGGCGTGCGAGTGTATGCGAGTGTGTGTGAGTGTGTGCGAGTATGCGAGTGTGTGTGAGTGTATGTGCGAGTGTGTGCGAGTGTGTGTGAGTGAGTGTGAGTGAGTGCGATTGTGTACGAATGTGTGTGAGTGTGTGTGTGCGAGTGTGTGTACGATTGTGTATGGTGTGTGCGAGTGTGTGTGTGAGTGTGTGCGAGTGTGTGCGTGTGAGTGCATGCGAGTGAGTGCGAGTGTGTGCAAATGTGTGTGAGAGTGTGCAAGTGTGGACGTGCGAGTGTATGCGAGTGTGTGTGAGTGTGTGCGAGTATGCGCGAGGGTCTGAGTGTGAGTGTGTGTGTGAGTGTGAGTGTGTGCTTGCGAGTGTGTGCTAGTGTGCGTGAGTGTGTGAGTGTGTGCGAGTGTGCGTGAGTGTGTGCGTGTGAGTGAGTGTGTGTGTGAGTGTGTGCGAGTGTTTGCGAGTGTGTGTGTGTACGACTGTATGTGCGAGTGTGTGTGCGAATGTGTATGAGTGTATGTGCGAGTGTGTGTGCGAGTGTGTGTGCGAGTGTGTGTGAGTGTGTGCGAGTGTGTGTATGAGTGTGTGCGAGTGTGTGTGATTGTGTGTGTGAGTGTGTAGAACTGTATGTGCGAGTGTGTGCGAGTCTGTTCGAGTGTGTGTGTGTGCGAGTGTGTGTTTGCGAGTGTGTGTGTGATTGTGTATGAGTGCAAGTGTGTGTGTGAGTGTGTGCAAGTGTGTTCGAGTGTGTGTGAAAGTGTGTATGAGTGTGTGTGTGTACGAGTGTGTGCGAGTGTGTGCAAGAGTGAGTGTGTGCGAGTGTGTGTCAAAGTGTGTGCGAGTGTGTGCGAGTGTGTGCGAGTGTGTGTGTGCGATTGTGTATGAGTGAGTGTGTGCGAGTGTGTGTGAAAGTGTGTGCGAGTGTGTGCGAGTGTGTGTGTGCGATTGTGTATGAGTGAGTGTGTGCGAGTGTGTGTGCGAGCGTGTGCGAGTGTGTGCGAGTGTGTGTGAGTGTGCACGAGTGTGTGTGTGAGTGAGTGTGTGTGAGTCTGTGCGAGTGTGTGCTTGTGAGTGTGTGCTAGTGTGCACGAGTGTGTGAGTGTGTGCGAGGGTGCGCGAGTGTGTGCGTGTGAGTAAGTGAGTGTGTGTGTGAGTGTGTGCGAGTGTGTGTTAGTGTGTACGACTGTGTGTGCGAGTGTGTCCATGTGTGTGTGAGTGTATATGACTGTATGTGCGAGTGTGTGTGCGAGTGTGTACGAGTGTGTGTGCGAGTGTGTGTGCGAGTGTGTTTGAGTGTGTGCAAGTGTGTGCGAGTGTGTGTGCGAGTGTGTATGAGTGTGTGCGAGTGTGTGTGCATGTGTGTGCGTGTGTGTGTGATTGTGTGCGGGTGCTAGTGAGCTTGTAGGACTGTATGTGCGAGTGTTTGCGATTGTGTGCGAGTGTGTTCGAGTGTGTTCGAGTGTGTGAGTGTGTGTGAGTGTGTGCGATTTTGTGTGCGAGTGTGTGCGAGTGTGTGTGCGAGAGTGTGCGAGTGTGTGTGCGAGTGTGTGTGAGTGTGCACGAGTGAGTGGGTGTGAGTGTGTGCGAGTGTGTGTGCGAGTGTGTGCGTGTGAGTGTGTGCAAGTGTGTACGAGTGTGTGTGCTTGCGAGTGTGTGCGTGCGAGTGTGTGCGACTGTGTGTGTGTGAGTGTGTGCAAGTGTGTACGAGTGTGTGTGCGAGTGTGTGCCAGTGTGTGCGTTCGAGTGTGTGCAAGTGAGTGCGAGTGTGTGCGAGCGGGTGTATGCGAGTGTGTGCAAGTCTGTGTGTGTGAATGTGTGCAAGTGTGTGCGAGCGAGTGAGTGCGAGTGTGTGCCAGTGTGTGCGTGTGAGTAAGTGAGTGTGTGTGTGAGTGTGTGCGAGTGTGTGTGTGTGAGTGTGTACGACTGTGTGTGCGAGTGTGTGCGTGTGTGTGCGAGTGTCTATCAGTGTATGTGCGAGTGTGTGTGCGAGTGTGTGCGAGTGTGTGTGCGAGTGTGTTTGCTAGTGTGTTTGAGTGTGTGCAAGTGTGTGCGAGTGTGTGTGCGAGAGCGTACGAGTGTGTGCGAGTGTGTGTGCGAGTGTGTGTGATTGTGTGCGAGTGTGAGTGAGCTTGTAGGACTGTATGTGCGAGTGTTTGCGAGTGTGTGCGAGTGTGTTCGAGTGTGTGAGTGTGTGCGAGTGTGTGTGCGAGTGTGTGCGAGTGTGTGTGCGAGAGTGTGCGAGTGTGTGCAAATGTGCCCGAGTGTGCGCGAGTGTGCACGAGTGAGTGGGCGCGAGTGTGCACGAGTGAGTGGGTGTGAGTGTGTGCGCGAGTGTGTGCGTGTGAGTGTGTGCGAGTGTGTGTGCGAGTGTGTGTGCGTGTGAATGTGTGCGAGTGTGTGCAAGTGTGTGTGAGTGTGTGCGAGTGTGTGTGTGCGAGTGTGTGCGAGTGTGTGTACGAGTGTGTGTGTGCGATTGTGTATAAGTGTGTGCGAGTGTGTGTGTGCGAGTGTGTGTGTGCGAGTTTGCTCGATTGTGTGTGAGTGTCAGTGAGTGTGTACGAGTGTGTGTGAGTGTGTGCGAGTGTGTGTGTGAGTGTGTGCGAGTGTGTGTGAATGTGTGCGATTGTGTGTAGGGCTGTATGTGCGAGTGTGTGCGAGTTTGTATGAGTGTGTGTGCGAGTGTGTGCAAGTGTGTGCGAGTGTGTGCGAGTGTGTGTGCGTGCGAGTGTGTGCGTGCGAGTGTGTGCGACTGTCTGTGTGTGAGTGTGTGCAAGTGTGTACGAGTGTGTGTGCGAGTGTGTGCCAGTGTGTGCGTACGAGTGTGTGCAAGTGAGTGCGAGTGTGTGCGAGCGAGTGTATGCGAGTGTGTGCGAGTCTGTGTGTGTGAGTGTGTGCAAGTGTGTGCGAGCGAGTGAGTGCGAGTGTGTGCCAGTGTGTGCATACGAGTGTGTGCAAGTGAGTGCGAGTGTGTGCGTGTGAGTGTGTGCGAGTGAGTGCGAGTGTGTGCGAGTCTGTGTGTGTGAGTGTGTGCAAGTGTGTGCGAGCGAGTGAGTGCGAGTGTGTGCCAGTGTGTGTGTACGAGTGTGTGCAAGTGATTGCGAGTGTGTGCGAATGTGTGCGAGTTTGTTCGTGTGCGCGAGTGTGTGCGTGCGAGAAAGTGAGTGTGTGTGAGTGTGTGCGAGTGCTTGCGATTGTGTGTGAGTGTGTGCGACTGTATGTGCGAGTGTGTGCGCGTGTGTGCGAGTGTGTATGAGTGTGTGTGCGAGTGTTTGCGAGTGTGTGCGAGTCTGTGTGTGTGAGTGTGTGCAAGTGTGTGCGAGCGAGTGAGTGCGAGTGTGTGCCAGTGTGTGCGTACGAGTGTGTGCAAGTGAGTGCGAGTGTGTGCGAATGTGTGCAAGTGTGTGTGTGAGTGTGTGCGAGTGTGTGTGAGTGTGTGGGTGCGAGTGTGTGCGAGTGTGTGCGTGCGTGTTTGTGCGAGTGTGTGTGCGAGTGTGTACGAGTGTGTGTGCGTGTGTGTGCAAGTGTGTGCGAGTGCGTGCGTGTGTGTGTGTGAATGTGTGCGAGTGTGTGTGTGCGATTGTGTATGAGTGAGTGTGTGTGAGTGTGTGTGAAAGTGTGTGCGAGTGTGTGTGTGAGTGTGCACGGGTGTGTGCGTGCGAGTTCGTGCGAGTGAGCGCGAGTGTTTGCAAATGTGTGCGAGCGTGTGTGAGTGTGTGCGAGTGTGTGTGAGTGTGCACGAGTGAATGGGTGTGAGTGTGTGCAAGTGTGTGTGAGTGTGTGCGAGTGAGTGTGCGCGAGTGTGTGCGAGTGAGTGTGTGCTAATGTGTGCGAGTGAGTGTGTGCGAGTGTTTGCGATTGTGCGTGCGAGTGTGTGTGCGAGTGTTTGCGAGTGTGTGTGAGAGTGTGTGCGAGTGTGTGAGAGTCTGTGTGTGTGAGTGTGTGCAAGTTGTGTGCAAGCGAGTAAGTGCGAGTGTGTGCGCACGAGTGTGTGCAAGTGAGTGTGAGTGTGTGCGAATGTGTGCGAGTTTGTGCATGTGAGTGTGCGCGAGTGTGTGCGTGCGAGTGTGTGCGAGTGTGCTCGAGTGACTGGGTGTGAGTGTGTGCGAGTGTGTGTGAGTGTATGTGCGAGTGTGTGCAAGTGTGTGCAAGTGAGTGTGAGTGAGTGCTAGTGTGTGCGAATGTGTGCGAGTGTGTGTGTGCGATTGTGTGTGCGATTGTGTATGGTGTGTGCGAGTGTGTGTGTGTGTGTGCGTGTGAGTGCGTGCAAGTGAGTGCGAGTGTGTGCAAATGTGTGCGAGAGTGTGCAAGTGTGGGCGTGCGAGTGTATGCGAGTGTGTGTGAGTGTGTGCGAGTATGCGAGTGTGTGTGAGTGTATGTGCGAGTGTGTGCAAGTGTGTGCAAGTGAGTGTGAGTGAGTGCGAGTGTGTGCGAATGTGTGCGAGTGTGTGTGTGCGAGTGTGTGTGCGATTGTGTATGGTGTGTGCGAGTGTTTGTGTGAGTGTGTGCGAGTGTGTGCGTGTGAGTGCGTGCGAGTGAGTGCGAGTGTGTGCAAATGTGTGCGAGAGTGTGCAAGTGTGGGCGTGTGAGTGTATGCGAGTGTGTGTGTGTGTGCGAGTATGCACTAGGGTCTGCGTGTGAGTGAGTGTGTGTGTGAGTGTGAGTGTGTGCTTTTGAGTGTGTGTTAGTGTGCGTGAGTGTGTGCGAGTGTGCGTGAGTGTGTGCGTGTGAGTGAGTGTGTGTGTGAGTCTGAGCGAGTGTTTGCGAGTGTGTGTGTAGGACTGTATGTGCGAGTGTGTGTGCGCATGTGTATGAGTGTATGTGCGAGTGTGTGTGTGAGAGTGTGTGCGAGTGTGTGTGAGTGTGTGCGAGTGTGTGTAGGAGTGTGTGCGAGTGTGTGCGATTGTGTGTGTGAGTGTGTAGGACTGTATGTGCGAGTGTGTGCAAGTCTGTTTGAGTGAGTGTGTGTGTGATTGTGTATGAGTGCGAGTGTGTGTGTGCGATTGTGTATGAGTGAGTGTGTAGGACTGTGTGTGCGAGTGTGTGCGCGTGTGTGCGAGTGTATATGAGTGTATGTGCGAGTGTGTGTGCGAGTGTGTGCGAGTGTGTGTGCGAGTGTGTTTGAGTGTGTGCAAGTGTGTGCGAGTGTGTGTGCGAGTGTGTGTGATTGTGTTCGAGTGTGAGTGAGCTTGTAGGACTGTATGTGCGAGTATTTGCGAGTGTGTGAGTGTGTTCGAGTGTGTGAGTGTGCGAGTGTGTGTGCGAGTGTGTGCGAGAGTGTGCGAGTGTGTGCGAATGTGTGCAAATGTGCCCGAGTGTGTGCGAGTGTGCACAAGTGAGTGGGTGTGAGTGTGTGCGAGTGTGTGTGCAAGTGTGTGCGTGTGAGTGTGTGCGAGCGTGTGTGTGTGAGTGTGTGTGCGAGTGTGTGTGCGTGTGAATGTGTGGGAGTGTGTGTGCGTGTGAATGTGTGCGAGTGTGTGCAAGTGTGTGTGAGTGTGTGCGAGTGTGTGTGTGCGAGTGTGTGTGAGTGTGTGCGAGTGTGTGTACGAGTGTGTGTGTGCGATTGTGCATAAGTGTGTGCGAGTGTGTGTGTGAGTGTGTGTGCGAGTGTGTGTGCGAGTTTGCCCGATTGTGTGTGAGTGTGTGTGAGTGTGAGTGAGTGTGTACGAGTGTGTGTGAGTGTGTGCGAGTGTGTGTGTGAGTGTGTGCGAGTGTGTGTGAATGTGTGCGATTGTGTGTAGGGCTGTATATGCGAGTGTGTGCGAGTGTGTATGAGTGTGTGTGCGAGTGTGTGCAAGTGTGTGCGAGTGTGTGCGAGTGTGTGTGCGTGCGAGTGTGTGCGTGCGAGTGTGTGCGACTGTGTGTGTGAGTGTGTGCAAGTGTGTACGAGTGTGTGTGCCAGTGTGTGCCAGTGTGTGCGTACGAGTGTGTGCAAGTGAGTGCGAGTGTGTGCGAGCGGGTGTATGTGAGTGTGTGAGTCTGTGTGTGTGAATGTGTGCAAGTGTGTGCGAGCGAGTGAGTGCGAGTGTGTGCCAATGTGTGCGTACGAGTGTGTGCAAGTGAGTGTGAGTGTGTGCGTGTGAGTGTGTGCAAGTGTGTGCGAGTGTGTGCGAGTCTGTGTGTGTGAGTGTGTGCAAGCGTGTTCGAGCGAGTGAGTGCGAGTGTGTGCCAGTGTGTGCGTACGAGTGTGTGCAAGTGAGTGCGGGTGTGTGCGAATGTGTGCGAGTGTGTGTGTGAGTGTGTGCGAGTGTGTGTGAGTGTGTGGGTGCGATTGTGTGCGTGCGTGTTTGTGCGAGTGTGTGTGCGAGTGTGTACGAGTGTGTGTGCATGTGTGTTCAAGTGTGTGCAAGTGCGTGCGTGTGTGTGTGCGAGTGTGTGCGAGTGTGTGCGAGTGTGTGTGTGCGATTGTGTATGAGTGAGCGTGTGCGAGTGTGTGTCAATGTGTGTGCGAGTGTGTGTGTGCGATTGTGTATGAGTGAGTGTGTGCGAGTGTGTGTGAAAGTGTGTGCGAGTGTGTGTGTGAGTGTGCACGGGTGTGTGCGTGCGAGTGAGCGCGAGTGTGTGCAAATGTGTGCGAGCGTGTGTGAGTGTGTGCGAGTGTGTGTGAGTGTGCACGAGTGTGTGTGTGTGAGTGAGTGTGTGTGAGTCTGTGCGAGTGTGTGCTTGCGAGTGTGTGCTAGTGTGCGCGAGTGTGTGAGTGGGTGCGAGTGTGCGCGAGTGCGTGCGTGTAAGTGAGTGTGTGTGTGAGTGTGTGCGAGTGTGTGTGTGAGTGTATACGACTGTGTGTGCGAGTGTGTGCGCGTGTGTGCGAGTGTATATGAGTGTATGTGCGAGTGTGTGCGAGTGTGTGTGCGATTGTGTGTGCGAGTGTGTTTGAGTGTGTGCAAGTGTGTGCGAGTGTGTGTGCGAGTGCGTACGAGTGTGTGCGAGTGTGTGTGCGTGTGTGCGAGTGTGTGTGATTGTGTTCGAGTGTGAGTGAGTTTGTAGGACTGTATGTGCGATTGTTTGCGAGTGTATGCGAGTGTGTTCGAGTGTGTGAGTGTGTGTGAGTGTGTGCGAGTGTGTGTGCGAGTGTGTGTGCGAGTGTGCGAGTGTGTGCAAATGTGCCCGAGTGTGCGCGAGTGTGCACGAGTGAGTGGTCGCGAGTGTTCACGAGTGAGTAGGTGTGAGTGTGTGCGTGAGTGTGTGCGTGTGAGTGTGTGCGAGCGTGTGTGAGTGTGTGTGCGAGTGTGTGTGCGTGTGAATGTGTGCGAGTGTGTGCAAGTGTTTGTGATTGTGTGCAAATGTGTGTGTTTGCTAGTGTGTGTGAGTATGTGCGAGTGTGTGCGAGTGTGTGCGAGTGTGTGTACGAGCGTGTGTGTGCGATTGTGCATAAGTGTGCGAGTGTGTGTGTGTGTGCGAGTGTGTGTGTGCGAGTTTGCTCGATTGTGTGTGAGTGTGAGTGAGTGTGTACGAGTGTGTGTGAGTGTGTGCGAGTGTGTGTGAGTGTGTGCGAGTGTGTGTGCGAGTGCGTATGAGTGAGTGTGTGCGAGTGTGTGTTTGCGAGTGTGTGTGCAAGTGTGTGTGTGCGAGTGTGTTCGATTGTGTGCGAGTGTGTGTGAGTGAGTGTGTGTGAGTGTGTGCGAGTGTGTGTACGAGTGTGTGTGTGCGATTGTGTATAAGTGTGTGCGAGGGTGTGAGTGTGTGTGCGAGTGTGTGCGTGCGAGTGTGTGCGACTGTGTGCGAGTGTGTGCGAGTGTGTGAGTGTGTGCAAGTGTGTGCGAGTGTGTGCATGCGAGTGTGTGCCAGTGTGTGCGTACGAGTGCGTGCAAGTGAGTGCGTGTGTGTGCGAATGTGTGCGATTGTGTGCGCGCGAGTGTGCGTGAGTGTGCACGAGTGTGTGCATGTGAGTGTGTGCGAGTGAGTGTGTGCGAATGTGTGCGAGTGAGTGTGTGCGAGTGTTTGAGAGTGTGTGTGCCAGTGTGTGTGCGAGTGTGTGCGAGTGTGTGTTTGAGTGTGTGCGAGTGTGTGCGAGTCTGTGTGTGTGAGTGTGTGCAAGTTGTGTGCAAGCGAGTGCGTGCGAGTGTGTGCATACGAGTGTGTGCAAGTGAGTGCGAGTGTGTGCGAATGTGTGCGAGTTTGTGCATGTGAGTGTGCGCGAGTGTGTGCGTGCGAGTGTGTGCGAGTGTGCTCGAGTGACTGGGTGTGAGTGTGTGCGAGTATGTGTGAGTGTATGCGAGTGAGTGTGTGCGGGTGTGTATGAGTGAGTGTGTGTGAGTGTGTGCATGTGTGCGAGTTTGAGTGCGAGTGTGTGTGAGCGAGTGTGTGCGAATGTGTGCAAATGTGTGTGAGTTTGTGCGAGTGTATGCGTGCGAGTGTGTGCGTGCGAGTGTGTGCGAGTGTGTGTGTGCGAGTGTGTGCGAGTGTATGCGTGCGAGTGTGTGCGTGCGAGTGTGTGTGTGCAAGTGTGTGTGAGTGTGTTCGAGTGTGTGCGAGTGTGTGCGAGTGTGTGTACGAGTGTGTGTGTGCGATTGTGTATAAGTGTGTGCGAGTGTGTGTGCGAGTTTGCTCGATTGTGTGAGTGTGTGTGAGTGTGAGTGAGTGTGTACGAGTGTGTGTGAGTGTGTGCGAGTGTGTGTGTGAGTGAGTGCGAGTGTGTGTGAATGTGTGCGATTGTGTGTAGGGCTGTATGTGCGAGTGTGTGTGAGGGTGTATGAGTGTGTGTGCGAGTGTGTGCAAGTGTGTGTGAGTGTGTGCGAGTGTGTGTGCGTGTGAGTGTGTGCGTGCGAGTGTGTGCGACTGTGTGTGTGAGTGTGTGCAAGTGTGTACGAGTGTGTGTGCAAGTGTGTGCCAGTGTGTGCATATGAGTGTGTGCAAGTGAGTGCAAGTGTGTGCGAGCGGGTGTATGCGAGTGTGTGCGAGTCTGTGTGTGTGAATGTGTGCAAGTGTGTGCGAGTGTGTGTGCGACTGTGTGTGTGTGAGTGTGTGCAAGTGTGTACGAGTGTGTGTGCGAGTGTGTGCCAGTGTGTGCGTACGAGTGTGTGCAAGTGAGTGCGAGTGTGTGCGAGCGGGTGTATGCGAGTGTGTGCAAGTCTGTGTGTGTGAATGTGTGCAAGTGTGTGCGAGCGAGTGAGTGCGAGTGTGTGCCAGTGTGTGCGTGTGAGTAAGTGAGTGTGTGTGTGAGTGTGTGCGAGTGTGTGTGTGTGAGTGTGTACGACTGTGTGTGCGAGTGTGTGCGTGTGTGTGCGAGTGTCTATGAGTGTATGTGCGAGTGTGTGTGCGAGTGTGTGCGAGTGTGTGTGCGAGTGTGTTTGCTAGTGTGTTTGAGTGTGTGCAAGTGTGTGCGAGTGTGTGTGCGAGAGCGTACGAGTGTGTGCGAGTGTGTGTGCGAGTGTGTGTGATTGTGTGCGAGTGTGAGTGAGCTTGTAGGACTGTATGTGCGAGTGTTTGCGAGTGTGTGCGAGTGTGTTCGAGTGTGTGAGTGTGTGTGAGTGTGTGCGAGTGTGTGTGCGAGTGTGTGTGAGTGTGTGTGCGAGAGTGTGCGAGTGTGTGCAAATGTGCCCGATTGTGCGCGAGTGTGCACGAGTGAGTGGGCGCGAGTGTGCACGAGTGAGTGGGTGTGAGTGTGTGTGCGTGTGAGTGTGTGCGAGTGTGTGTGCGAGTGTGTGTGCGTGTGAATGTGTGCGAGTGTGTGCAAGTGTGTGTGAGTGTGTGCGAGTGTGTGTGTGCGAGTGTGTGCGAGTGTGTGTACGAGTGTGTGTGTGCGATTGTGTATAAGTGTGTGCGAGTGTGTGTGTGCGAGTGTGTGTGTGCAAGTTTGCTCGATTGTGTGTGAGTGTCAGTGAGTGTGTACGAGTGTGTGTGAGTGTGTGCGAGTGTGTGTGCGAGTGTGTGCGAGTGTGTGTGAATGTGTGCGATTGTGTGTAGGGCTGTATGTGCGAGTGTGTGCGAGTTTGTATGAGTGTGTGTGCGAGTGTGTGCAAGTGTGTGCGAGTGTGTGCGAGTGTGTGTGCGTGCGAGTGTGTGCGTGCGAGTGTGTGCGACTGTCTGTGTGTGAGTGTGTGCAAGTGTGTACGAGTGTGTGTGCGAGTGTGTGCCAGTGTGTGCGTACGAGTGTGTGCAAGTGAGTGCGAATGTGTGCGAGCGAGTGTATGCGAGTGTGTGCGAGTCTGTGTGTGTGAGTGTGTGCAAGTGTGTGCGAGCGAGTGAGTGCGAGTGTGTGCCAGTGTGTGCGTACGAGTGTGTGCAAGTGACTGCGAGTGTGTGCGTGTGAGTGTGTGCGAGTGAGTGTGAGTGTGTGCGAGTCTGTGTGTGTGAGTGTGTGCAAGTGTGTGCGAGCGAGTGAGTGCCAGTGTGTGCCAGTGTGTGTGTACGGGTGTGTGCAAGTGAGTGCGAGTGTGTGCGAATGTGTGCGAGTTTGTTCGTGTGCGTGAGTGTGTGCGTGCGAGTAAGTGAGTGTGTGTGAGTGTGTGCGAGTGCTTGCGATTGTGTGTGAGTGTGTGCGACTGTATGTGCGAGTGTGTGCGCGTGTGTGCGAGTGTGTATGAGTGTGTGCGAGTGTTTGCGAGTGTGTGCGCGTCTGTGTGTGTGAGTGTGTGCAAGTGTGTGCGAGCGAGTGAGTGCGAGTGTGTGCCAGTGTGTGCGTACGAGTGTGTGCAAGTGAGTGCGAGTGTGTGCGAATGTGTGCAAGTGTGTGTGTGAGTGTGTGCGAGTGTGTGTGAGTGTGTGGGTGCGAGTGTGTGCGAGTGTGTGCGTGCATGTTTGTGCGAGTGTGTGTGCGAGTGTGTACGAGTGTGTGTGCGTGTGTGTGCAAGTGTGTGCGAGTGCGTGCGTGTGTGTGTGCGAATGTGTGCGAGTGTGTGTGTGCGATTGTGTATGAGTGAGTGTGTGCGAGTGTGTGTCAAAGTGTGTGCGAGTGTGTGTGAGTGTGTGTGCGATTGTGTATGAGTGAGTGTGTGTGAGTGTGTGTGAAAGTGTGTGCGAGTGTGTGTGTGAGTGTGCACGGGTGTGTGCGTGCGAGTTCGTGCGAGTGAGCGCGAGTGTTTGCAAATGTGTGCGAGCGTGTGTGAGTGTGTGCGAGTGTGTGTGAGTGTGCACGAGTGAATGGGTGTGAGTGTGTGCAAGTGTGTGTGAGTCTGTGCGAGTGAGTGTGCGCGAGTGTGTGCGAGTGAGTGTGTGCGAATGTGTGCGAGTGAGTGTGTGCGAGTGTTTGCGAGTGTGCGTGCGAGTGTGTGTGCGAGTGTGTGCGAGTGTGTGTGAGAGTGTGTGCGAGTGTGTGCGAGTCTGTGTGTGTGAGTGTGTGCAAGTTGTGTGCAAGCGAGTAAGTGCGAGTGTGTGCGTACGAGTGTGTGCAAGTGAGTGTGAGTGTGTGCGAATGTGTGCGAGAGTGTGCAAGTGTGGGCGTGCGAGTGTATGCGAGTGTGTGTGAGTGTGTGCGAGTATGCGAGTGTGTGTGAGTGTATGTGCGAGTGTGTGCAAGTGTGTGCAAGTGAGTGTGAGTGAGTGCGAGTTTGTGCGAATGTGTGCGAGTGTGTGTGTGCGAGTGTGTGTGCGATTGTGTATGGTGTGTGCGAGTGTTTGTGTGAGTGTGTGCGAGTGTGTGCGTGTGAGTGCGTGCGAGTGAGTGCGAGTGTGTGCAAATGTGTGCGAGAGTGTGCAAGTGTGGGCGTGTGAGTGTATGCGAGTGTGTGTGAGTGTGTGCGAGTATGCACTAGGGTCTGCGTGTGAGTGAGTGTGTGTGTGAGTGTGAGTGTGTGCTTGTGAGTGTGTGTTAGTGTGCGTGAGTGTGTGAGTGTGTGCGAGTGTGCGTGAATGTGTGCGTGTGAGTGAGTGTGTGTGTGAGTGTGAGCGAGTGTTTGCGAGTGTGTGTGTGTAGGACTGTATGTGCGAGTGTGTGTGCGCATGTGTATGAGTGTATGTGCGAGTGTGTGTGTGAGTGTGTGTGCGAGTGTGTGCGAGTGTGTGTGAGTGTGTGCGAGTGTGTGTAGGAGTGTGTGCGAGTGTGTGCGATTGTGTGTGTGAGTGTGTAGGACTGTATGTGCGAGTGTGTGCGAGTCTGTTTGAGTTTGTGTGTGTGCGAGTGTGTGTGTGATTGTGTATGAGTGCGAGTGTGTGTGTGTGCGATTGTGTATGAGTGAGTGTATAGGACTGTGTGTGCGAGTGTGTGCGCGTGTGTGCGAGTGTATATGAGTGTATGTGCGAGTGTGTGTGCGAGTGTGTGCGAGTGTGTGTGCGAGTGTGTTTGAGTGTGTGCACGTGTGTGCGAGTGTGTGTGCGAGTGCGTATGAGTGTGTGCGAGTGTGTGTGCGAGTGTGTGTGATTGTGTTCGAGTGTGAGTGAGCTTGTATGACTGTATGTGCGAGTATTTGCGAGTGTGTGAGTGTGTTCGAGCGTGTGAGTGTGCGAGTGTGTGTGCGAGTGTGTGCGAGTGTGTGTGCAAGAGTGTGCGAGTGTGTGCGAGTGTGTGCAAATGTGCCCGAGTGTGTGCGAGTGTGCACAAGTGAGTGGGTGTGAGTGTGTGCGAGTGTGTGTGCAAGTGTGTGCGTGTGAGTGTGTGCGAGCATGTGTGTGTGAGTGTGTGTGCGAGTGTGTGTGCGTGTGAATGTGTGCGAGTGTGTGCAAGTGTGTGTGAGTGTGTGCGAGTGTGTGTGTGCGAGTGTGTGTGAGTGTGTGCGAGTGTGTGCGAGTGTGTGTACGAGTGTGTGTGTGCGATTGTGTATAAGTGTGTGCGAGTGTGTGTGTGAGTGTGTGTGCGAGTGTGTGTGCGAGTTTGCTCGATTGTGTGTGAGTGTGTGTGAGTGTGAGTGAGTGTGTATGAGTGTGTGTGAGTGTGTGCGAGTGTGTGTGCGAGTTTGCTCGATTGTGTGTGAGTGTGTGTGAGTGTGAGTGAGTGTGTATGAGTGTGTGTGAGTGTGTGCGAGTGTGTGTGTGAGTGTGTGCGAGTGTGTGTGAATGTGTGTGATTGTGTGTAGGGCTGTATGTGCGAGTGTGTGCGAGTGTGTATGAGTGTGTGTGCGAGTGTGTGCAAGTGTGTGCGAGTGTGTGCGAGTGTGTGTGCGTGCGAGTGTGTGCGTGCGAGTGTGTGCGACTGTGTGTGTGAGTGTGTGCAAGTGTGTACGAGTGTGTGTGCGAGTGTGTGCCAGTGTGTGCGTACGAGTGTGTGCAAGTGAGTGCGAGTGTGTGCGAGCGGGTGTATGCGAGTGTGTGAGTCTGTGTGTGTGAATGTGTGCAAGTGTGTGTGAGTGTGTGCGTGTGAGTGTGTGCAAGTGTGTGCGAGTGTGTGCGAGTCTGTGCGTGTGAGTGTGTGCAAGCGTGTTCGAGCGAGTGAGTGCGAGTGTGTGCCAGTGTGTGCGTACGAGTGTGTGCAAGTGAGTGCGAGTGTGTGCGAATGTGTGCGAGTGTGTGTGTGAGTGTGTGCGAGTGTGTGTGAGTGTGTGGGTGCGAGTGTGTGCGTGCGTGTTTGTGCGAGTGTGTGTGCGAGTGTTTACGAGTGTGTGTGCGTGTGTGTGCAAGTGTGTGCGAGTGCGTGCGTGTGTGTGTGCGAGTGTGTGCGAGTGTGTGTGTGCGATTGTGTATGAGTGAGCGTGTGCGAGTGTGTGTCAAAGTGTGTGCGAGTGTGTGTGTGTGATTGTGTATGAGTGAGTGTGTGCGAGTGTGTGTGAAAGTGTGTGCGAGTGTGTGTGTGAGTGTGCACGGGTGTGTGCGTGCGAGTGAGCGCGAGTGTGTGCAAATGTGTGCGAGCGTGTGTGAGTGTGTGTGAGTGTGTGTGAGTGTGCACGAGTGTGTGTGTGTGAGTGAGTGTGTGTGAGTCTGTGCGAGTGTGTGCTTGCGAGTGTGTGCTAGTGTGCACGAGTGTGTGAGTTGGTGCGAGTGTGCGCGAGTGCGTGCGTGTAAGTGAGTGTGTGTGTGAGTGTGTGCGAGTGTGTGTGTGAGTGTATACGACTGTGTGTGTGAGTGTGTGCGCGTGTGTGCGAGTGTATATGAGTGTATGTGTGAGTGTGTGCGAGTGTGTGTGCGATTGTGTGTGCGAGTGTGTTTGAGTGTGTGCAAGTGTGTGCGAGTGTGTGTGCGAGTGCGTACGAGTGTGTGCGAGTGTGTGTGCGTGTGTGCGAGTGTGTGTGATTGTGTGCGAGTGTGAGTGAGCTTGTAGGACTGTATGTGCGATTGTTTGCGAGTGTGTGCGAGTGTGTTCGAGTGTGTGAGTGTGTGTGAGTGTGTGCGAGTGTGTGTGCGAGTGTGTGTGCGAGTGTGCGAGTGTGTGCAAATGTGCCCGAGTGTGCACGAGTGTGCACGAGTGAGTGGTCGCGAGTGTTCACGAGTGAGTAGGTGTGAGTGTGTGCGCGAGTGTGTGCGTGTGAGTGTGTGCGAGCGTGTGTGAGTGTGTGTGCGAGTGTGTGTGCGTGTGAATGTGTGCGAGTGTGTGCAAGTGTTTGTGATTGTGTGCAAATGTGTGTGTTTGCGAGTGTGTGTGAGTATGTGCGAGTGTGTGCGAGTGTGTGCGAGTGTGTGTACGAGTGTGTGTGTGCGATTGTGCATAAGTGTGCGAGTGTGTGTGTGTGTGTGTGCGAGTGTGTGTGTGCGAGTTTGCTCGATTGTGTGTGAGTGTGAGTGAGTGTATACGAGTGTGTGTGAGTGTGTGCGAGTGTGTGTGAGTGTGTGCGAGTGTGTGTGCGAGTGCGTATGAGTGAGTGTGTGCGAGTGTGTGTTTGCGAGTGTGTGTGCAAGTGTGTGTGTGCGAGTGTGTTCGATTGTGTGTGAGTGTTTGTGAGTGAGTGTGTGTGAGTGTGTGCGAGTGTGTGTACGAGTGTGTGTGTGCGATTGTGTATAAGTGTGTGCGAGGGTGTGAGTGTGTGTGCGAGTGTGTGCGTGCGAGTGTGTGCGACTGTGTGCGAGTGTGTGCGAGTGTGTGAGTGTGTGCAAGTGTGTGCGAGTGTGTGTATGCGAGTGTGTGCCAGTGTGTGCGTACGAGTGCGTGCAAGTGAGTGCGTGTGTGTGCGAATGTGTGCGAGTGTGTGCGTGCGAGTGTGCGTGAGTGTGCACGAGTGTGTGCATGTGAGTGTGTGCGAGTGTGTGCGTGCGAGTGTGTGCGAGTGTGCTCGAGTGAATCGGTGCGAGTGTGTGCGAGTGTGTGTGAGTGTGTGCGAGTGAGTGTGTGCGAGTGTGTGCGAGTGAGTGTGTGCGAATGTGTGCGAGTGAGTGTGTGCGAGTGTTTGAGAGTGTGTGTGCCAGTGTGTGTGCGAGTGTGTGCGAGTGTGTGTTTGAGTGTGTGCGAGTGTGTGCGAGTCTGTGTGTGTGAGTGTGTGCAAGTTGTGTGCAAGCGAGTGCGTGCGAGTGTGTGCATACGAGTGTGTGCAAGTGAGTGCGAGTGTGTGCGAATGTGTGCGAGTTTGTGCATGTGAGTGTGCGCGAGTGTGTGCGTGCGAGTGTGTGCGAGTGTGCTCGAGTGACTGGGTGTGAGTGTGTGCGAGTATGTGTGAGTGTGTGCGAGTGAGTGTGTGCGGGTGTGTATGAGTGAGTGTGTGTGAGTGTGTGCATGTGTGCGAGTTTGAGTGCGAGTGTGTGTGAGCGAGTGTGTGCGAATGTGTGCAAATGTGTGTGAGTTTGTGCGAGTGTATGCGTGCGAGTGTGTGCGTGCGAGTGTGTGCGAGTGTGTGTGTGCGAGTGTGTGCGAGTGTATGCGTGCGAGTGTGTGCGTGCGAGTGTGTGTGTGCAAGTGTGTGTGAGTGTGTTCGAGTGTGTGCGAGTGTGTGCGAGTGTGTGTACGAGTGTGTGTGTGCGATTGTGTATAAGTGTGTGCGAGTGTGTGTGCGAGTTTGCTCGATTGTGTGAGTGTGTGTGAGTGTGAGTGAGTGTGTACGAGTGTGTGTGAGTGTGTGCGAGTGTGTGTGTGAGTGAGTGCGAGTGTGTGTGAATGTGTGCGATTGTGTGTAGGGCTGTATGTGCGAGTGTGTGTGAGGGTGTATGAGTGTGTGTGCGAGTGTGTGCAAGTGTGTGCGAGTGTGTGCGAGTGTGTGTGCGTGTGAGTGTGTGCGTGCGAGTGTGTGCGACTGTGTGTGTGAGTGTGTGCAAGTGTGTACGAGTGTGTGTGCAAGTGTGTGCCAGTGTGTGCATACGAGTGTGTGCAAGTGAGTGCGAGTGTGTGCGAGCGGGTGTATGCGAGTGTGTGCGAGTCTGTGTGTGTGAATGTGTGCAAGTGTGTGCGAGTGTGTGTGCGACTGTGTGTGTGTGAGTGTGTGCAAGTGTGTACGAGTGTGTGTGCGAGTGTGTGCCAGTGTGTGCATACGAGTGTGTGCAAGTGAGTGCGAGTGTGTGCGAGCGGGTGTATGCGAGTGTGTGCAAGTCTGTGTGTGTGAATGTGTGCAAGTGTGTGCGAGCGAGTGAGTGCGAGTGTGTGCCAGTGTGTGCGTGTGAGTAAGTGAGTGTGTGTGTGAGTGTGTGCGAGTGTGTGTGTGTGAGTGTGTACGACTGTGTGTGCGAGTGTGTGCGTGTGTGTGCGAGTGTCTATGAGTGTATGTTCGAGTCTGTGTGCGAGTGTGTGCGAGTGTGTGTGCGAGTGTGTTTGCTAGTGTGTTTGAGTGTGTGCAAGTGTGTGCGAGTGTGTGTGCGAGAGCGTACGAGTGTGTGCGAGTGTGTGTGCGAGTGTGTGTGATTGTGTGCGAGTGTGAGTGAGCTTGTAGGACTGTATGTGCGAGTGTTTGCGAGTGTGTGCGAGTGTGTTCGAGTGTGTGAGTGTGTGTGAGTGTGTGCGAGTGTGTGTGCGAGTGTGTGTGAGTGTGTGTGCGAGAGTGTGCGAGTGTGTGCAAATGTGCCCGATTGTGCGCGAGTGTGCACGAGTGAGTGGGCGTGAGTGTGCACGAGTGAGTGGGTGTGAGTGTGTGTGCGTGTGAGTGTGTGCGAGTGTGTGTGCGAGTGAATGTGTGCGAGTGTGTGCAAGTGTGTGTGAGTGTGTGCGAGTGTGTGTGTGCGAGTGTGTGCGAGTGTGTGTACGAGTGTGTGTGTGCGATTGTGTATAAGTGTGTGCGAGTGTGTGTGCGAGTTTGCTCGATTGTGTGAGTGTGTGTGAGTGTGAGTGAGTGTGTGCGAGTGTGTGTGTGCAAGTTTGCTCGATTGTGTGTGAGTGTCAGTGAGTGTGTACGAGTGTGTGTGAGTGTGTGCGAGTGTGTGTGCGAGTGTGTGCGAGTGTGTGTGAATGTGTGCGATTGTGTGTAGGGCTGTATGTGCGAGTGTGTGCGAGTTTGTATGAGTGTGTGTGCGAGTGTGTGCAAGTGTGTGCGAGTGTGTGCGAGTGTGTGTGCGTGCGAGTGTGTGCGTGCGAGTGTGTGCGACTGTCTGTGTGTGAGTGTGTGCAAGTGTGTACGAGTGTGTGTGCGAGTGTGTGCCAGTGTGTGCGTACGAGTGTGTGCAAGTGAGTGCGAATGTGTGCGAGCGAGTGTATGCGAGTGTGTGCGAGTCTGTGTGTGTGAGTGTGTGCAAGTGTGTGCGAGCGAGTGAGTGCGAGTGTGTGCCAGTGTGTGCGTACGAGTGTGTGCAAGTGACTGCGAGTGTGTGCGTGTGAGTGTGTGCGAGTGAGTGTGAGTGTGTGCGAGTCTGTGTGTGTGAGTGTGTGCAAGTGTGTGCGAGTGAGTGAGTGCCAGTGTGTGCCAGTGTGTGTGTACGGGTGTGTGCAAGTGAGTGCGAGTGTGTGCGAATGTGTGCGAGTTTGTTCGTGTGCGTGAGTGTGTGCGTGCGAGTAAGTGAGTGTGTGTGAGTGTGTGCGAGTGCTTGCGATTGTGTGTGAGTGTGTGCGACTGTATGTGCGAGTGTGTGCGCGTGTGTGCGAGTGTGTATGAGTGTGTGCGAGTGTTTGCGAGTGTGTGCGAGTCTGTGTGTGTGAGTGTGTGCAAGTGTGTGCGAGCGAGTGAGTGCGAGTGTGTGCCAGTGTGTGCGTACGAGTGTGTGCAAGTGAGTGCGAGTGTGTGCGAATGTGTGCAAGTGTGTGTGTGAGTGTGTGCGAGTGTGTGTCAGTGTGTGGGTGCGAGTGTGTGCGAGTGTGTGCGTGCGTGTTTGTGCGAGTGTGTGTGCGAGTGTGTACGAGTGTGTGTGCGTGTGTGTGCAAGTGTGTGCGAGTGCGTGCGTGTGTGTGTGCGAATGTGTGCGAGTGTGTGTGTGCGATTGTGTATGAGTGAGTGTGTGCGAGTGTGTGTCAAAGTGTGTGCGAGTGTGTGTGAGTGTGTGTGCGATTGTGTATGAGTGAGTGTGTGTGAGTGTGTGTGAAAGTGTGTGCGAGTGTGTGTGTGAGTGTGCACGGGTGTGTGCGTGCGAGTTCGTGCGAGTGAGCGCGAGTGTTTGCAAATGTGTGCGAGCGTGTGTGAGTGTGTGCGAGTGTGTGTGAGTGTGCACGAGTGAATGGTTGTGAGTGTGTGCAAGTGTGTGTGAGTCTGTGCGAGTGAGTGTGCGCGAGTGTGTGCGAGTGAGTGTGTGCGAATGTGTGCGAGTGAGTGTGTGCGAGTGTTTGCGAGTGTGCGTGC
The DNA here is from genome assembly GCF_046119375.1 of Phyllobates terribilis. Taxonomy (NCBI): domain Eukaryota; kingdom Metazoa; phylum Chordata; class Amphibia; order Anura; family Dendrobatidae; genus Phyllobates; species Phyllobates terribilis. The sequence continues at coordinate 9,946,553 of NW_027362792.1, forward strand.
GAGTGTGTGTGCGAGTGTGTGCGAGTGTGTGTGAGAGTGTGTGCGAGTGTGTGCGAGTCTGTGTGTGTGAGTGTGTGCAAGTTGTGTGCAAGCGAGTAAGTGCGAGTGTGTGCGTACGAGTGTGTGCAAGTGAGTGTGAGTGTGTGCGAATGTGTGCGAGAGTGTGCAAGTGTGGGCGTGCGAGTGTATGCGAGTGTGTGTGAGTGTGTGCGAGTATGCGAGCGTGTGTGAGTGTATGTGCGAGTGTGTGCAAGTGTGTGCAAGTGAGTGTGAGTGAGTGCGAGTTTGTGCGAATGTGTGCGAGTGTGTGTGTGCGAGTGTGTGTGCGATTGTGTATGGTGTGTGCGAGTGTTTGTGTGAGTGTGTGCGAGTGTGTGCATGTGAGTGCGTGCGAGTGAGTGCGAGTGTGTGCAAATGTGTGCGAGAGTGTGCAAGTGTGGGCGTGTGAGTGTATGCGAGTGTGTGTGAGTGTGTGCGAGTATGCACTAGGGTCTGCGTGTGAGTGAGTGTGTGTGTGAGTGTGAGTGTGTGCTTGTGAGTGTGTGTTAGTGTGCGTGAGTGTGTGAGTGTGTGCGAGTGTGCGTGAATGTGTGCGTGTGAGTGAGTGTGTGTGTGAGTGTGAGCGAGTGTTTGCGAGTGTGTGTGTGTAGGACTGTATGTGCGAGTGTGTGTGCGCATGTGTATGAGTGTATGTGCGAGTGTGTGTGTGAGTGTGTGTGCGAGTGTGTGCGAGTGTGTGTGAGTGTGTGCGAGTGTGTGTAGGAGTGTGTGCGAGTGTGTGCGATTGTGTGTGTGAGTGTGTAGGACTGTATGTGCGAGTGTGTGCGAGTCTGTTTGAGTTTGTGTGTGTGCGAGTGTGTGTGTGATTGTGTATGAGTGCGAGTGTGTGTGTGTGCGATTGTGTATGAGTGAGTGTGTAGGACTGTGTGTGCGAGTGTGTGCGCGTGTGTGCGAGTGTATATGAGTGTATGTGCGAGTGTGTGTGCGAGTGTGTGCGCGAGTGTGTGCGAGTGTGTGTGCGAGTGTGTTTGAGTGTGTGCACGTGTGTGCGAGTGTGTGTGCGAGTGCGTATGAGTGTGTGCGAGTGTGTGTGCGAGTGTGTGTGATTGTGTTCGAGTGTGAGTGAGCTTGTATGACTGTATGTGCGAGTATTTGCGAGTGTGTGAGTGTGTTCGAGCGTGTGAGTGTGCGAGTGTGTGTGCGAGTGTGTGCGAGTGTGTGTGCAAGAGTGTGCGAGTGTGTGCGAGTGTGTGCAAATGTGCCCGAGTGTGTGCGAGTGTGCACAAGTGAGTGGGTGTGAGTGTGTGCGAGTGTGTGTGCAAGTGTGTGCGTGTGAGTGTGTGCGAGCATGTGTGTGTGAGTGTGTGTGCGAGTGTGTGTGCGTGTGAATGTGTGCGAGTGTGTGCAAGTGTGTGTGAGTGTGTGCGAGTGTGTGTGTGCGAGTGTGTGTGAGTGTGTGCGAGTGTGTGCGAGTGTGTGTACGAGTGTGTGTGTGCGATTGTGTATAAGTGTGTGCGAGTGTGTGTGTGAGTGTGTGTGCGAGTGTGTGTGCGAGTTTGCTCGATTGTGTGTGAGTGTGTGTGAGTGTGAGTGAGTGTGTATGAGTGTGTGTGAGTGTGTGCGAGTGTGTGTGTGAGTGTGTGCGAGTGTGTGTGAATGTGTGCGATTGTGTGTAGGGCTGTATGTGCGAGTGTGTGCGAGTGTGTATGAGTGTGTGTGCGAGTGTGTGCAAGTGTGTGCGAGTGTGTGCGAGTGTGTGTGCGTGCGAGTGTGTGCGTGCGAGTGTGTGCGACTGTGTGTGTGAGTGTGTGCAAGTGTGTACGAGTGTGTGTGCGAGTGTGTGCCAGTGTGTGCGTACGAGTGTGTGCAAGTGAGTGCGAGTGTGTGCGAGCGGGTGTATGCGAGTGTGTGAGTCTGTGTGTGTGAATGTGTGCAAGTGTGTGCGAGCGAGTGAGTGCGAGTGTGTGCCAATGTGTGTGTACAAGTGTGTGCAAGTGAGTGTGAGTGTGTGCGTGTGAGTGTGTGCAAGTGTGTGCGAGTGTGTGCGAGTCTGTGTGTGTGAGTGTGTGCAAGCGTGTTCGAGCGAGTGAGTGCGAGTGTGTGCCAGTGTGTGCGTACGAGTGTGTGCAAGTGAGTGCGAGTGTGTGCGAATGTGTGCGAGTGTGTGTGTGAGTGTGTGCGAGTGTGTGTGAGTGTGTGGGTGCGAGTGTGTGCGTGCGTGTTTGTGCGAGTGTGTGTGCGAGTGTTTACGAGTGTGTGTGCGTGTGTGTGCGAGTGTGTGCGAGTGCGTGCGTGTGTGTGTGCGAGTGTGTGCGAGTGTGTGTGTGCGATTGTGTATGAGTGAGCGTGTGCGAGTGTGTGTCAAAGTGTGTGCGAGTGTGTGTGTGTGATTGTGTATGAGTGAGTGTGTGCGAGTGTGTGTCAAAGTGTGTGCGAGTGTGTGTGTGAGTGTGCACGGGTGTGTGCGTGCGAGTGAGCGCGAGTGTGTGCAAATGTGTGCGAGCGTGTGTGAGTGTGTGTGAGTGTGTGTGAGTGTGCACGAGTGTGTGTGTGTGAGTGAGTGTGTGTGAGTCTGTGCGAGTGTGTGCTTGCGAGTGTGTGCTAGTGTGCGCGAGTGTGTGAGTTGGTGCGAGTGTGCGCGAGTGCGTGCGTGTAAGTGAGTGTGTGTGTGAGTGTGTGCGAGTGTGTGTGTGAGTGTATACGACTGTGTGTGTGAGTGTGTGCGCGTGTGTGCGAGTGTATATGAGTGTATGTGTGAGTGTGTGCGAGTGTGTGTGCGATTGTGTGTGCGAGTGTGTTTGAGTGTGTGCAAGTGTGTGCGAGTGTGTGTGCGAGTGCGTACGAGTGTGTGCGAGTGTGTGTGCGTGTGTGCGAGTGTGTGTGATTGTGTGCGAGTGTGAGTGAGCTTGTAGGACTGTATGTGCGATTGTTTGCGAGTGTGTGCGAGTGTGTTCGAGTGTGTGAGTGTGTGTGAGTGTGTGCGAGTGTGTGTGCGAGTGTGTGTGCGAGTGTGCGAGTGTGTGCAAATGTGCCCGAGTGTGCACGAGTGAGTGGTCGCGAGTGTTCACGAGTGAGTAGGTGTGAGTGTGTGCGCGAGTGTGTGCGTGTGAGTGTGTGCGAGCGTGTGTGAGTGTGTGTGCGAGTGTGTGTGCGTGTGAATGTGTGCGAGTGTGTGCAAGTGTTTGTGATTGTGTGCAAATGTGTGTGTTTGCGAGTGTGTGTGAGTATGTGCGAGTGTGTGCGAGTGTGTGCGAGTGTGTGTACGAGTGTGTGTGTGCGATTGTGCATAAGTGTGCGAGTGTGTGTGTGTGTGTGTGCGAGTGTGTGTGTGCGAGTTTGCTCGATTGTGTGTGAGTGTGAGTGAGTGTATACGAGTGTGTGTGAGTGTGTGCGAGTGTGTGTGAGTGTGTGCGAGTGTGTGTGCGAGTGCGTATGAGTGAGTGTGTGCGAGTGTGTGTTTGCGAGTGTGTGTGCAAGTGTGTGTGTGCGAGTGTGTTCGATTGTGTGTGAGTGTTTGTGAGTGAGTGTGTGTGAGTGTGTGCGAGTGTGTGTACGAGTGTGTGTGTGCGATTGTGTATAAGTGTGTGCGAGGGTGTGAGTGTGTGCGAGTGTGTGCGTGCGAGTGTGTGCGACTGTGTGCGAGTGTGTGCGAGTGTGTGAGTGTGTGCAAGTGTGTGCGAGTGTGTGTATGCGAGTGTGTGCCAGTGTGTGCGTACGAGTGCGTGCAAGTGAGTGCGTGTGTGTGCGAATGTGTGCGAGTGTGTGCGTGCGAGTGTGCGTGAGTGTGCACGAGTGTGTGCATGTGAGTGTGTGCGAGTGTGTGCGTGCGAGTGTGTGCGAGTGTGCTCGAGTGAATCGGTGCGAGTGTGTGCGAGTGTGTGTGAGTGTGTGCGAGTGAGTGTGTGCGAGTGTGTGCGAGTGTGTGCGAGTGAGTGTGTGCGAATGTGTTCGAGAGAGTGTGTGCGAGTGTTTGAGAGTGTGTGTGCCAGTGTGTGTGCGAGTGTGTGCGAGTGTGTGTTTGAGTGTGTGCGAGTGTGTGCGAGTCTGTGTGTGTGAGTGTGTGCAAGTTGTGTGCTAGCGAGTGAGTGCGAGTGTATGCATACGAGTGTGTGCAAGTGAGTGCGAGTGTGTGCGAATGTGTGCGAGTTTCTGCATGTGAGTGTGCGCGAGTGTGTGCGTGCGAGTGTGTGCGAGTGTGCTCGAGTGACTGGGTGTGAGTGTGTGCGAGTATGTGTGAGTGTGTGCGAGTGAGTGTGTGCGGGTGTGTATGAGTGAGTGTGTGTGAGTGTGTGCGTGTCTGCGAGTTTGAGTGCGAGTGTGTGTGAGTGAGTGTGTGCGAATGTGTGCAAATGTGTGCGAGTTTGTGCAATGTATGCGTGCGAGAGTTTGCGTGCGAGTGTGTGCGAGTGTGTGTGTGCGAGTGTGTGTGAGTGTATGCGTGCGAGTGTGTGCGTGCGAGTGTGTGTGCAAGTGTGTGTGAGTGTGTTCGAGTGTGTGCGAGTGTGTGCGAGTGTGTGTACGAGTGTGTGTGTGCGATTGTGTATAAGTGTGTGCGAGTGTGTGTGCGAGTTTGCTCGATTGTGTGAGTGTGTGTGAGTGTGAGTGAGTGTGTACGAGTGTGTGTGAGTGTGTGCGAGTGTGTGTGTGAGTGAGTGCGAGTGTGTGTGAATGTGTGCGATTGTGTGTAGGGCTGTATGTGCGAGTGTGTGTGAGGGTGTATGAGTGTGTGTGCGAGTGTGTGCAAGTGTGTGCGAGTGTGTGCGAGTGTGTGTGTGTGCGTGCGAGTGTGTGCGACTGTGTGTGAGTGTGTGCAAGTGTGTACGAGTGTGTGTGCGAGTGTGTGCCAGTGTGTGCATACGAGTGTGTGCAAGTGAGTGCGAGTGTGTGCGAGCGGGTGTATGCGAGTGTGTGCGAGTCTGTGTGTGTGAATGTGTGCAAGTGTGTGCGAGCGAGTGAGTGCGAGTGTGTGCCAATGTGTGCGTACGAGTGTGTGCAAGTGAGTGCGAGTGTGTGCGTGTGAGTGTGTGCAAGTGTGTGCGAGTGTGTGCGAGTCTGTGTGTGTGAGTGTGTGCAAGCGTGTGCGAGTGAGTGAGTGCGAGTGTGTGCCAGTGTGTGCGTACGAGTGTGTGCAAGTGAGTGCGAGTGTGTGCGAATGTGTGCGAGTGTGTGTGTGAGTGTGTGCGAGTGTGTGTGTGTGTGTGGGTGCGAGTGTGTGCGTGCGTGTTTGTGCGAGTGTGTACGAGTGTGTGTGCGTGTGTGTGCAAGTGTGTGCGAGTGTGTGCGTGTGTGTGCGAGTGTGTGCGAGTGTGTGCGAGTGTGTGTGTGCGATTGTGTATGAGTGAGTGTGTGCGAGTGTGTGTGAAAGTGTGTGCGAGTGTGTGTGTGAGTGTGCACGGGTGTGTGCGTGCGAGTGAGCGCGAGTGTGTGCAAATGTGTGCGAGCGTGTGTGAGTGTGTGCGAGTGTGTGTGAGTGTGCACGAGTCTGTGTGTGTGAGTGAGTGTGTGTGAGTCTGTGCGAGTGTGTGCTTGCGAGTGTGTGCTAGTATGCGCGAGTGTGTGAGTGTGTGCGAGTGTGCACGAGTGTGTGCGTGTAAGTGAGTGTGTGTGTGAGTGTGTGCGAGTGTGTGTGTGAGTGTATACGACTGTGTGTGCGAGTGTGTGCGCGTGTGTGCGAGTGTATATGAGTGTATGTGCGAGTGTGTGCGAGTGTGTGCGAGTGTGTGTGAGAGTGTGTGTGCGAGTGTGTTTGAGTGTGTGCAAGTGTGTGCGAGTGTGTGTGCGAGTGCGTACGAGTGTGTGCGAGTGTGTGTGCGTGTGTGCGAGTGTGTGCAAATGTGTGCGAGAGTGTGCAAGTGTGGGCGTGCGAGTGTATGCGAGTGTGTGTGAGTGTGTGCGAGTATGCGAGTGTGTGAGTGTATGTGCGAGTGTGTGCGAGTGTGTGTGAGTGAGTGTGAGTGCGAGTGTGTACGAATGTGTGCAAGTGTGTGTGTGCGAGTGTGTGTGCGATTGTGTATGGTGTGTGCGAGTGTGTGTGTGAGTGTGTGCGAGTGTGTGCTTGCGAGTGAGTGCGAGTGTGTGCAAATGTGTGTGAGAGTGTGCAAGTGTGGACGTGCTAGTGTATGCGAGTGTGTGTGAGTGTGTGCGAGTATGCGCGAGGGTCTGAGTGTGAGTGAGTGTGTGTGTGAGTGTGAGTGTGTGCTTGTGAGTGTGTGTTAGTGTGCGTGAGTGTGTGAGTGTGTGCGAGTGTGCGTGAGTGTGTGCGTGTGCGTGAGTGTGTGTGTGAGTGTGTGCGAGTGTTTGCGAGTGTGTGTGTGTGCGAGTGTGTGTGAGTGTGTGCGAGTGTGTGTGCGAGTCTGTTCGAGTGTGTGTGTGTGCGAGTGTGTGTTTGCGAGTGTGTGTGTGCGAGTGTGTGTGTGATTGTGTATGAGTGCGAGTGTGTACGAATGTGTGCGAGTGTGTGTGTGCGAGTGTGTGTGCGATTGTGTATGGTGTGTGCGAGTGTGTGTGTGAGTGTGTGCGAGTGTGTGCGTGTGAGTGCTTGCGAGTGAGTGCGAGTGTGTGCAAATGTGTGTGAGAGTGTGCAAGTGTGGACGTGCTAGTGTATGCGAGTGTGTGTGAGTGTGTGCGAGTATGCTCGAGGGTCTGAGTGTGAGTGAGTGTGTGTGTGAGTGTGTGCTTGTGAGTGTGTGTTAGTGTGCGTGAGTGTGTGAGTGTGTGCAAGTGTGCGTGAGTGTGTGCGTGTGAGTGAGTGTGTGTGTGAGTGTGTGCGAGTGTTTGCGAGTGTGTGTGTGTACGACTGTATGTGCGAGTGTGTGTGCGAATGTGTATGAGTGTATGTGCGAGTGTGTGTGCGAGTGTGTGTGCGAGTGTGTGTGAGTGTGTGCGAGTGTGTGTATGAGTTTGTGCGAGTGTGTGTGATTGTGTGTGTGAGTGTGTAGAACTGTATGTGCGAGTGTGTGCGAGTCTGTTCGAGTGTGTGTGTGTGCGAGTGTGTGTTTGCGAGTGTGTGTGTGTGCGAGTGTGTGTGTGATTGTGTATGAGTGCGAGTGTGTGTGTGAGTGTGTGCAAGTGTGTTCGAGTGTGTGTGAAAGTGTGTATGAGTGTGTGTGTGTGCGAGTGTGTGCGAGTGTGTGCAAGAGTGAGTGCGTGCGAGTGTGTGTCAAAGTGTGTGCGAGTGTGTGCGAGTGTGTGCGAGTGTGTGTGTGCGATTGTGTATGAGTGAGTGTGTGCAAGTGTGTGTGAAAGTGTGTGTGAGTGTGTGTGAGTGTGTGTGAGTGTGCACGGGTGTGAGCGTGCGAGTGCGTGCGAGTGAGTGCGAGTGTGTGCAAATGTGTGCGAGCGTGTGCGAGTGTGTGTGAGTGTGTGTAAGTGTGTACGAGTGTGTGTGTGAGTGAGTGTGTGTGAGTCTGTGCGAGTGTGTGCTTGCGAGTGTGTGCTAGTGTGCACGAGTGTGTGAGTGTGTGAGTGTGTGCGAGTGTGTGCGTGTGAGTAAGTGAGTGTGTGTGGGTGTGTGCGAGTGTGTGTTAGTGTGTACGACTGTGTGTGCGAGTGTGTGCATGTGTGTGCGAGTGTATATGAGTGTATGTGCGAGTGTGTGTGCGAGTGTGTACGAGTGTGTGTGCGAATGTGTGTGCGAGTGTGTTTGAGTGTGTGCAAGTGTGTGCGAGTGTGTGTGCGAGTGCGTATGAGTGTGCGCGAGTGTTTGTGCGTGTGTGTGCGAGTGTGTGTGATTGTGTGCGAGTGTGAGTGAGATTGTAGGACTGTATGTGCGAGTGTTTGCGATTGTGTGCGAGTGTGTTCGAGTGTGTGAGTGTGTGTGAGTGTGTGCGAGTGTGTGCGAGTGTGTGTGCGAGAGTGTGCGAGTGTGTGCGAGTGTGCACGAGTGAGTGGGTGTGAGTGTGTGCGAGTGTGTGTGCGAGTGTGTGCGTGTGAGTGTGTGCGAGTGTGTGTGCGTGCGAGTGTGTTCGTGCGAGTGTGTGCGACTGTGTGTGTGAGTGTGTGCAAGTGTGTACGAGTGTGTGTGCGAGTGTGTGCCAGTGTGTGCGTACGAGTGTGTGCAAGTGAGTGCGAGTGTGTGCGAGCGGGTGTATGCGAGTGTGTGCTAGTCTGTGTGTGTAAATGTGTGCAAGTGTGTGCGAGCGAGTGAGTGCGAGTGTGTGCCAGTGTGTGCGTGTGAGTAAGTGAGTGTGTGTGTGAGTGTGTGCGAGTGTGTGTGTGTGAGTGTGTACGACTGTGTGTGTGAGTGTGTGCGCGTGTGTGCGAGTGTCTATGAGTGTATGTGCGAGTGTGTGTGCGAGTGTGTACGAGTGTGTGTGCGAGTGTGTGTGCGAGTGTGTTTGAGTGTGTGCAAGTGTGTGCGCGAGTGTGTGCATGTGAGTGTGTGCGAGTGTGTGTGCGAGCGTGTGTGCGTGTGAATGTGTGCGAGTGTGTGCAAGTGTGTGTGAGTGTGTGCGAGTGTGTGTGTGCGAGTGTGTGCGAGTGTGTGCGAGTGTGTGTACGAGTGTGTGCGTGCGATTGTGTATAAGTGTGTGCGAGTGTGTGTGTGAGTGTGTGCGCGAGTGAGTGTGTACGAGTGTGTGTGAGTGTGTGCGAGTGTGTGTGTGAGTGTGTGTGAGTGTGTGTGAATGTGTGCGATTGTGTGTAGGGCTGTATGTGCGAGTGTGTGCGAGTGTGTATGAGTGTGTGTGCGAGTGTGTGCAAGTGTGTGCGAGTGTGTGTGCGTGCGAGTGTGTGCGTGCGAGTGTGTGCGACTGTCTGTGTGTGAGTGTGTGCAAGTGTGTACGAGTGTGTGTGCGAGTGTGTGCCAGTGTGTGCGTACGAGTGTGTGCAAGTGAGTGCGAGTGTGTGCGAGCAAGTGTATGCGAGTGTGTGCGAGTCTGTGTGTGTGAGTGTGTGCAAGTGTGTGCGAGCGAGTGAGTGTGTGCCAGTGTGTGCGTACGAGTGTGTGCAAGTGAGTGCGAGTGTGTGCGTGTGAGTGTGTGCGAGTGTGTGCGAGTGTGTGTGCGAGAGTGTGCGAGTGTGTGCGAGTGTGCACGAGTGAGTGGGTGTGAGTGTGTGCGAGTGTGTGTTCGAGTGTGTGCGTGTGAGTGTGTGCGAGTGTGTGTGCGTGCGAGTGTGTTCGTGCGAGTGTGTGCGACTGTGTGTGTGAGTGTGTGCAAGTGTGTACGAGTGTGTGTGCGAGTGTGTGCCAGTGTGTGCGTACGAGTGTGTGCAAGTGAGTGCGAGTGTGTGCGAGCGGGTGTATGCGAGTGTGTGCTAGTCTGTGTGTGTAAATGTGTGCAAGTGTGTGCGAGCGAGTGAGTGCGAGTGTGTGCCAGTGTGTGCGTGTGAGTAAGTGAGTGTGTGTGTGAGTGTGTGCGAGTGTGTGTGTGTGAGTGTGTACGACTGTGTGTGTGAGTGTGTGCGCGTGTGTGCGAGTGTCTATGAGTGTATGTGCGAGTGTGTGTGCGAGTGTGTACGAGTGTGTGTGCGAGTGTGTGTGCGAGTGTGTTTGAGTGTGTGCAAGTGTGTGCGCGAGTGTGTGCATGTGAGTGTGTGCGAGTGTGTGTGCGAGCGTGTGTGCGTGTGAATGTGTGCGAGTGTGTGCAAGTGTGTGTGAGTGTGTGCGAGTGTGTGTGTGTGAGTGTGTGCGAGTGTGTGCGAGTGTGTGTACGAGTGTGTGCGTGCGATTGTGTATAAGTGTGTGCGAGTGTGTGTGTGAGTGTGTGTGCGAGTGTGTGTGTGCGAGTTTGCTCGATTGTGTGTGAGTGTCAGTGAGTGTGTACGAGTGTGTGTGAGTGTGTGCGAGTGTGTGTGTGAGTGTGTGTGAGTGTGTGTGAATGTGTGCGATTGTGTGTAGGTCTGTATGTGCGAGTGTGTGCGAGTGTGTATGAGTGTGTGTGCGAGTGTGTGCAAGTGTGTGCGAGTGTGTGTGCGTGCGAGTGTGTGCGTGCGAGTGTGTGCGACTGTCTGTGTGTGAGTGTGTGCAAGTGTGTACGAGTGTGTGTGCGAGTGTGTGCCAGTGTGTGCGTACGAGTGTGTGCAAGTGAGTGCGAGTGTGTGCGAGCAAGTGTATGCGAGTGTGTGCGAGTCTGTGTGTGTGAGTGTGTGCAAGTGTGTGCGAGCGAGTGAGTGTGAGTGTGTGCCAGTGTGTGCGTACGAGTGTGTGCAAGTGAGTGCGAGTGTGTGCGTGTGAGTGTGTGCGAGTGTGTGCGAGTGTGTGCGAGTCTGTGTGTGTGAGTGTGTGCAAGTGTGAGCGAGCGAGTGAGTGCGAGTGTGTGCCAGTGTGTGTGTACGAGTGTGTGCAAGTGAGTGCGAGTGTGTGCGAATGTGTGCGAGTTTGTTCGTGTGCGCGAGTGTGTGCGTGCGAGTAAGTGAGTGTGTGTGAGTGTGTGCGAGTGCTTGCGATTGTGTGTGTGAGTGTGTGCGACTGTATGTGCGAGTGTGTACGCGTGTGTGCGAGTGTGTATGAGTGTATGTGCGAGTGTGTGTGCGAGTGTTTGCGAGTGTGTGTTCGAGTGTGTGTGTTCGAGTGTGTGCAAGTGTGCGAGTGTGTGTGCGAGTGCGTACAAGTGTGTGTGAGTGTGCATGAGTGTGTGCGTGTGAGTGTGTACGAGTGTGTGGGTGCGAGTGTGTGCGTGTGTGTGCGAGTGTGTGTAAGTGTGCACGAGTGTGTGTGTGAGTGAGTGTGTGTGAGTCTGTGCGAGTGTGTGCTTGCGAGTGTGTGCTAGTGTGCACGAGTGTGTGAGGGTGTGCGAGGGTGCGCGAGTGTGTGCGTGTGAGTTAGTGAGTGTGTGTGTGGGTGTGTGCGAGTGTGTGTTAGTGTGTACGACTGTGTGTGCGAGTGTGTGCATGTGTGTGCGAGTGTATATGAGTGTATGTGCGAGTGTGTGTGCGAGTGTGTACGAGTGTGTGTGCGAATGTGTGTGCGAGTGTGTTTGAGTGTGTGCAAGTGTGTGCGAGTGTGTGTGCGAGTGCGTATGAGTGTGCGTGAGTGTGTGTGCGTGTGTGTGCGAGTGTGTGTGATTGTGTGCGAGTGTGAGTGAGCTTGTAGGACTGTATGTGCGAGTGTTTGCGATTGTGTGCGAGTGTGTTCGAGTGTGTGAGTGTGTGTGAGTGTGTGCGAGTGTGTGTGCGAGTGTGTGCGAGTGTGTGTGCGAGAGTGTGCGAGTGTGTGCGAGTGTGCCCGAGTGAGTGGGTGTGAGTGTGTGCGAGTGTGTGTGCGAGTGTGTGCGTGTGAGTGTGTGCGAGTGTGTGTGCGTGCGAGTGTGTGCGTGCAAGTGTGTGCGACTGTGTGTGTGTGAGTGTGTGCAAGTGTGTACGAGTGTGTGTGCGAGTGTGTGCCAGTGTGTGCGTATGAGTGTGTGCAAGTGAGTGCGAGTGTGTGCGAGCGGGTGTATGCGAGTGTGTGCGAGTCTGTGTGTGTGAATGTGTGCAAGTGTGTGCGAGCGAGTGAGTGCGAGTGTGTGCCAGTGTGTGCGTGTGAGTAAGTGAGTGTGTGTGTGAGTGTGTGCGAGTGTGTGTGTGTGAGTGTGTACGACTGTGTGTGCGAGTGTGTGCGCGTGTGTGCGAGTGTCTATGAGTGTATGTGCGAGTGTGTGTGCGAGTGTGTGCGAGTGTGTGTGCGAGTGTGTTTGAGTGTGTGCAAGTGTGTGCGCGAGTGTGTGCGTGTGAGTGTGTGCGAGTGTGTGTGCGAGTGTGTGTGCGTGTGAATGTGTGCGAGTGTGTGCAAGTGTGTGTGAGTGTGTGCGAGTGTGTGTGTGCGAGTGTGTGCGAGTGTGTGCGAGTGTGTGTACGAGTGTGTGTGTGCGATTGTGTATAAGAGTGTGCGAGTGTGTATGTGAGTGTGTGTGCGAGTGTGTGTGTGCGAGTTTGCTCGATTGTGTGTGAGTGTCAGTGAGTGTGTACGAGTGTGTGTGAGTGTGTGCGAGTGTGTGTGTGAGTGTGTGCGAGTGTGTGTGAATGTGTGCGATTGTGTGTAGGGCTGTATGTGCGAGTGTGTGCGAGTGTGTATGAGTGTGTGTGCGAGTGTGTGCAAGTGTGTGCGAGTGTGTGCGAGTGTGTGTGCGTGCGAGTGTGTGCGTGTGAGTGTGTGCGACTGTCTGTGTGTGAGTGTGTGCAAGTGTGTACGAGTGTGTGTGCGAGTGTGTGCCAGTGTGTGCGTACGAGTGTGTGCAAGTGAGTGCGAGTGTGTGCGAGCGAGTGTATGCGAGTGTGTGCGAGTCTGTGTGTGTGAGTGTGTGCAAGTGTGTGCGAGCGAGTGAGTGCGAGTGTGTGCCAGTGTGTGCGTACGAGTGTGTGCAAGTGAGTGCGAGTGTGTGCGTGTGAGTGTGTGCGAGTGTGTGCGAGTGTGTGCGAGTCTGTGTGTGTGAGTGTGTGCAAGTGTGTGTGAGCGAGTGAGTGCGAGTGTGTGCCAGTGTGTGTGTACGAGTGTGTGCAAGTGAGTGCGAGTGTGTGCAAATGTGTGCGAGTTTGTTCGTGTGCGCGAGTGTGTGCGTGCGAGTAAGTGAGTGTCTGTGAGTGTGTGCGAGTGCTTGCGATTGTGTGTGTGAGTGTGTGCGACTGTATGTGCGAGTGTGTGCGCGTGTGTGCGAGTGTGTAAGAGTATATGTGCGAGTGTGTGTGCGAGTGTTTGCGAGTGTGTGTTCGAGTGTGTGTGTTCGAGTGTGTGCAAGTGTGCGAGTGTGTGTGCGAGTGCGTACAAGTGTGTGCGAGTGTGCATGAGTGTGTGTGTGTGAGTGTGTGCGAGTGTGTGCGTGCGAGTGTGTGCGAGTGCGCTCGAGTGATTGGGTGCGAGTGTGTGCATGTGTGTGAGTGAGTGTGCGAGTGTGTGTGCATGTGTGTGTGTGCGAGTGTGTGCGAGTGTGTATGAGTGTGTGTGCGAGTGTGTGCAAGTGTGTGTGAGTGTGTGCAAGTGTGTGTGTGCAAGTGTGTGTGCGAGTGTGTGAGTGTGTGCGAGTGTGTGTAGGAGTGTGTGTGATTGTGCATAAGTGTGTGCAAGTGTGAGTGTGTGTGCGAGTGTGTGCTAGTCTGCGCGAGTGTGTGCGAGTGTATGCGAGTGAGTGCGTGCGAGTGAGTGAGAGTGTGTGCAAATGTGTGCGAGAGTGTGCAAGTGTGAGTGAGTGTGTGCAAGTGTGTGTGCGAGAGTGTGCGAGTGTGTGCGAGTGTGTGCAAATGTGCCCAAGTGTGCGCGAGTGTGCACGAGTGAGTGGGTGCAAGTGTGTGCGAGTGTGTATGAGTGAGTGTGTGTGAGTGTGCGCTTGTGTGCGAATTTGTGTGCGAGTGAGTGTGTGCGAATGTGTGCGAGTGTGTCTGTGCGAGTGTGTGCGAGTGTGTGTGTGCGAGTTTGTGCGTGCGAGTGTGTGTGAGTGTGTGTGCGAGAGTGTGTGTGAGAGTGTGCGAGTGTGTGCGAGTGTGTGCAAATGTGCCGGAGTGTGCACGAGTGAGTGTGTGCGAGTGTGTGCGAGTGTGTGTGAGTGTGTGTGAGTGTGTGTGCGAGTGTGTGTGTGAGAGTGTGCGAGTGTGTGCGAGTGTGTGCAAATGTGCCCGAGTGTGCACGAATGAGTGGGTGCGAGTGTGTGCCAGTGTGTGCGAGTGTGTGCGAGTGTGTGTACGAGTGTGTGTGTGCGATTGTGTATAAGTGTGTGCGAGTGTGTGTGTGAGTGTGTGTGCGAGTGTGCTCGATTGTGTGTGAGTGTCAGTGAGTGTGTACGAGTGTGTGTGAGTGTGTGCGAGTGTGTGTGTGAGTGTGTGCGAGTGTGTGTGAATGTGTGCGATTGTGTGTAGGGCTGTATGTGCGAGTGTGTGCGAGTGTGTATGAGTGTGTGTGCGAGTGTGTGCAAGTGTGTGTGAGTGTGTGCAAGTGTGTGTGTGCAAGTGTGTGTGAGTGTGTGTGAGTGTGTGCGAGTGTGTGTACGAGTGTGTGTGATTGTGCATAAGTGTGTGCGAGTGTGTGTGTGAGTGTGTGTGCGAGTGTGTGCTAGTCTGCGCGAGTGTTTGCGAGTGTATGCGAGTGAGTGCGTGCGAGTGAGTGAGAGTGTGTGCAAATGTGTGTGAGAGTGTGCAAGTGTGAGTGAGTGTGTGCGAATGTGTGTGCGAGAGTGTGCGAGTGTGTACGAGTGTGTGCAAATGTGCCCAAGTGTGCGCGAGTGTGCACGAGTGAGTGGGTGCAAGTGTGTGCGAGTGTGTATGAGTGAGTGTGTGTGAGTGTGTGCTTGTGTGCGAATTTGTGTGCGAGTGAGTGTGTGCGAATGTGTGCGAGTGTGTCTGTGCGAGTGTGTGTGCGAGTGTGTGCGTGCGAGTTTGTGCGTGCGAGTGTGTGTGAGTGTGTGTGCGAGTGTGTGTGTGAGAGTGTGCGAGTGTGTGCGAGTGTGTGCAAATGTGCCCGAGCGTGCACGAATGAGTAGGTGCGAGTGTGTGCGAGTGTGTGCGAGTGTGTGCGAGTGTGTGTACGAGTGTGTGTGTGCGATTGTGTATAAGTGTGTGCGAGTGTGTGTGTGAGTGTGTGTGCGAGTGTGTGTGTGCGAGTTTGCTCGATTGTGTGTGAGTGTCAGTGAGTGTGTACGAGTGTGTGTGAGTGTGTGCGAGTGTGTGTGTGAGTGTGTGCGAGTGTGTGTGAATGTGTGCGATTGTGTGTAGGGCTGTATGTGCGAGTGTGTGCGAGTGTGTATGAGTGTGTGTGTGAGTGTGTGCAAGTGTGTGCGAGTGTGTGTGAGTGTGTGTGCGTGCGAGTGTGTGCGTGCGAGTGTGTGCGACTGTCTGTGTGTGAGTGTGTGCAAGTGTGTACGAGTGTGTGTGCGAGTGTGTGCCAGTGTGTGCGTACGAGTGTGTGCAAGTGAGTGTGAGTGTGAGCGAGTGTATGCGAGTGTGTGCGAGTCTGTGTGTGTGAGTGTGTGCAAGTGTGTGCGAGCGAGTGAGTGCGAGTGTGTGCCAGTGTGTGCGTACGAGTGTGTGCAAGTGAGTGCCAGTGTGTGCATGTGAGTGTGTGCGAGTGTGTGCGCGTGTGTGCGAGTCTGTGTGTGTGAGTGTGTGCAAGTGTGTGCGAGCGAGTGAGTGTGAGTGTGTGCCAGTGTGTGTGTACGAGTGTGTGCAAGTGAGTGCGAGTGTGTGCGAATGTGTGCGAGTTTGTTCGTGTGCGCGAGTGTGTGCGTGCGAGTAAGTGAGTGTGTGTGATTGTGTGCGAGTGCTTGCGATTGTGTGTGTGAGTGTGCGCGACTGTATGTGCGAGTGTGTGCGCGTGTGTGCGAGTGTGTATGAGTGTATGTGCGAGTGTGTGTGCGAGTGTGTGTGTTTGAGTGTGTGCAAGTGTGCGAGTGTGTGTGCGAGTGCGTACAAGTGTGTGCGAGTGTGCATGAGTGTGTGCGTGTGTGCGAGTGTGTGCATGCGGGTGTGTGCGAGTGTGCTCGAGTGAGTGGGTGCGAGTGTGTGCGTGTGTGTGAGTGAGTGTGCGAGTGTGTGTGCATGTGTGTGTGTGCGAGTGTGTGCGAGTGTGTATGAGTGTGTGTGCGAGTGTGTGCAAGTGTGTGTGAGTGTGTGCAAGTGTGTGTGTGCAAGTGTGTGTGAGTGTGTGTGAGTGTGTGCGAGTGTGGTACGAGTGTGTGTGATTGTGCATAAGTGTGTGCGAGTGTGTGTGTGAGTGTGTGTGCGAGTGTGTGCTAGTCTGCGCGAGTGTGTGCGAGTGTATGCGAGCGAGTGCGTGCGAGTGAGTGAGAGTGTGTGCAAATGTGTGCGAGAGTGTGCAAGTGTGAGTGAGTGTGTGCGAGTGTGTGTGCGAGAGTGTGCGAGTGTGTGCGAGTGTGTGCAAATGTGCCCAAGTGTGCGCGAGTGTGCACGAGTGAGTGGGTGCAAGTGTGTGCGAGTGTGTATGAGTGAGTGTGTGTGAGTGTGTGCTTGTGTGCGAATTTGTGTGCGAGTGAGTGTGTGCGAATGTGTGCGAGTGTGTCTGTGCGAGTGTGTGTGCGAGTGTGTGCGTGCGAGTTTGTGCGTGCGAGTGTGTGTGAGTGTGTGTGCGAGTGTGTGTGTGAGAGTGTGCGAGTGTGTGCGAGTGTGTGCAAATGTGCCCGAGTGTGCATGAATGAGTGGGTGCGAGTGTGTGCGAGTGTGTGTGAGTGTGTGCATGTCAGTGTGTGCGAGCGTGTGCGAGTGTGTGTGAGTGTGTGTGCGAGTGTGTACAAGTGTGTGTGAGTGTGTGCAAGTGTGTGTGTGCAAGTGTGTGAGTGTGTGTGAGTGTGTGCGAGTGTGTGCGAGTCTGTGTACGAGTGTGTGTTTGATTGTGCATAAGTGTGTGTGAGTGTGTGTGTGAGTGTGTGTGCGAGTGTGTGCTAGTGTGTGAAAGTGTGTGCGAGTGTGTTTGAGTGTGCATGGGTGTGAGCGTGCGAGTGCGTGCGAGTGAGTGCGAGTGTGTGCAAATGTGTGCGAGCGTGTGCGAGTGTGTGCGAGTGTGTGTGAGTGAGTGTGTGTGAGTCTGTGCGAGTGTGTGCTTGCGAGTGTGTGCTAATGTGCACGAGTGTGTGAGTGTGTGCGAGGGTGCGCGAGTGTGTGCGTGTGAGTAAGTGAGTGTGTGTGTGAGTGTGTGCGAGTGTGTGTTAGTGTGTACGACTGTGTGTGCGAGTGTGTGCATGTGTGTGCGAGTGTGTGTGCGAGTGTGTTTGAGTGTGTGCAAGTGTGTGCGAGTGTGTGTGCGAGTGCGTATGAGTGTGCGCGAGTGTGTGTGCGTGTGTGTGCGAGTGTGTGTGATTGTGTGCGAGTGTGAGTGAGCTTGTAGGACTGTATGTGCGAGTGTTTGCGATTGTGTGCGAATGTGTTAGAGTGTGTGAGTGTGTGTGAGTGTGTGCGAGAGTGTGTGCGAGTGTGTGCGAGTGTGTGTGCGAGAGTTTGCGAGTGTGTGCGAGTGTGCTTGAGTGAGTGCGTGTGAGTGTGTGCGAGTGTGTGTGCGTGCGAGTGTGTGCGTGCGAGTGTGTGCGACTGTGTGTGTGTGAGTGTGTGCAAGTGTGTACGAGTGTGTGTGCGAGTGTGTGCCAGTGTGTGCGTACGAGTGTGTGCAAGTGAGTGCGAGTGTGTGCGAGCGGGTGTATGCGAGTGTGTGCGAGTCTGTGTGTGTGAATGTGTGCAAGTGTGTGCGAGCGAGTGAGTGCAAGTGTGTGCAAGTGTGTGCGTGTGAGTAAGTGAGTGTGTGTGTGAGTGTGTACGACTGTGTGTGCGAGTGTGTGCGCGTGTGTGCGAGTGTATATGAGTGTATGTGCGAGTGTGTGTGCGAGTGTGTGCGAGTGTGTGTGCGAGTGTGTTTGAGTGTGTGCAAGTGTGTGCGAGTGTGTGTGCGAGAGCGTACGAGTGTGTGCGAGTGTGTGTGCGAGTATGTGTGATTGTGTGCGAGTGTGAGTGAGCTTGTAGGACTGTATGTGCGAGTGTTTGCGAGTGTGTGCGAGTGTGTTCGAGTGTGTGAGTGTGTGTGAGTGTGTGCGAGTGTGTGTGCGAGTGTGTGCGAGTGTGTGTGCGAGAGTGTGCGAGTGTGTGCAAATGTGAACGAGTGTGCCCGAGTGTGCACGACTGAGTGGGCGCGAGTGTGCACGAGTGAGTGGGTGTGAGTGTGTGCGCGAGTGTGTGCGTGTGAGTGTGTGCGAGTGTGTGTGCGAGTGTGTGTGCGTGTGAATGTGTGCGAGTGTGTGCAAGTGTGTGTGAGTGTGTGCGAGTGTGTGTGTGCGAGTGTGTGTGAGTATGTGCGAGTGTGTGCGAGTGTGTGCGAGTGTGTGTACGAGTGTGTGTGTGCGATTGTGTATAAGTGTGTGCGAGTGTGTGTGTGAGTGTGTGTGCAAGTGTGTGTGTGCGAGTTTGCTCGATCGTGTGTGAGTGTGAGTGAGTGTGCATGAGTGTGTGTGAGTGTGTGCGAGTGTGTGTGTGAGTGTGTGCGAGTTTGTGTGAATGTGTGCGATTTTGTGTAGGGCTGTATGTGCGAGTGTGTGCGAGTGTGTATGAGTGTGTGTGCGAGTGTGTGCAAGTGTGTGCGAGTGTGTGCGAGTGTGTGTGCGTGCGAGTGTGTGCGTGTGAGTGTGTGCAAGTGTGTACGAGTGTGTGTGCGAGTGTGTGCCAGTGTGTGCGTACGAGTGTGTGCAAGTGAGTGCGAGTGTGTGCGAGCGAGTGTATGCGAGTGTGTGCGAGTCTGTGTGTGTGAGTGTGTGCAAATGTGTGCGAGCGAGTGAGTGCGAGTGTGTGCCAGTGTGTGCATACGAGTGTGTGCAAGTGAGTGCGAGTGTGTGCGTGTGAGTGTGTGTGAGTGTGTGCGAGTGTGCGCGAGTGTGTGCGTGTGAGTAAGTGAGTGTGTGTGTGAGTGTGTGCGAGTGTGTGTGTGAGTGTATACGACTGTGTGTGCGAGTGTGTGCGCGTGTGTGCGAGTGTATATGAGTGTATGTGCGAGTGTGTGCGAGTGTGTTCGAGTGTGTGTGCGAGTGTGTGTGCGAGTGTGTTTGAGTGTGTGCAAGTGTGTGCGAGTGTGTGTGCGAGTGCGTACGAGTGTGTGCGAGTGTGTGTGCGAGTGTGTGTGATTGTGTGCGAGTGTGAGTGAGCTTGTAGGACTGTATGTGCGATTGTTTGCGAGTGTATGCGAGTGTGTTCGAGTGTGTGAGTGTGTGTGAGTGTGTGCGAGTGTGTGTGCGAGTGTGTGTGCGAGTGTGCGAGTGTGTGCAAATGTGCCCGAGTGTGCGCAAGTGTGCACGAGTGAGTGGGCGCGAGTGTACACGAGTGAGTGGGCGCGAGTGTACACGAGTGAGTGGGTGTGAGTGTGTGTGCGAGTGTGTGCGTGTGAGTGTGTGCGAGTGTGTGCGAGTGTGTGTGCGAGTGTGTGTGTGTGTGTGAATGTGTGCGAGTGTGTGCAAGTGTTTGTGATTGTGTGCGAGTGTGTGTTTGCGAGTGTGTGTGAGTATGTGTGAGTGTGTGCGAGTGTGTGCGAGTGTGTGCGAGTGTGTGTACGAGTGTGTGTGTGCGATTGTGCATAAGTGTGTGCGAGTGTGTGTGTGAGTGTGTGTGCGAGTGTGTGTGTGCGAGTTTGCTCGATTGTGTGTGAGTGTGTGAGTGTGTACGAGTGTGTGTGAGTGTGTGCGAGTGTGTGTGAATGTGTGCGATTGTGTGTAGGGCTGTATGTGCGAGTATGTGCGAGTGTGTATGAGTGTGTGTGCGAGTGTGTGCAAGTGTGTGCGAGTGTGTGCGAGTGTGTGTGCGTGCGAGTGTGTGCGTGCGAGTGTGTGCGACTGTGTGTGTGAGTGTGTGCAAGTTTGTACGAGTGTGTGTGCGAGTGTGTGCCAGTGTGTGCGTACGAGTGTGTGCAAGTGAGTGCGAGTGTGTGCGAGCGAGTGTATGTGAGTGTGTGCGAGTCTGTGTGTGTGAGTGTGTGCAAGTGTGTGCGAGAGAATGATTGCGAGTGTGTGCCAGTGTGTGCGTACGAGTGTGTGCAAGTGAGTGCGAGTGTGTGCATGTGAGTGTGTGCGAGTGTGTGCGAGTGTGTGCGAGTGTGTGCGAGTCTGTGTGTGTGAGTGTGTGCAAGTGTGTGCGAGCGAGTGAGTGCGAGTGTGTGCCAGTGTGTGTGTACGAGTGTGTGCAAGTGAGTGCGAGTGTGTGCGAATGTGTGCGAGTTTGTTCGTGTGAGTGTGCGCGAGTGTGTGTGTGCGAGTGTGTGTGAGTGTGCTCGAGTGACTGGGTGTGAGTGTGTGCGAGTGTGTGTGAGTGTGTGCGAGTGAGTGTGTGCGAGTGTGTATGAGTGAGTGTGTGTGAGTGTGTGTGCGAGTGTGTGCGAATGAGTGTGTGCGAATGTGTGCAAATGTGTGCGAGTGTGTGTGTGCGAGTGTATGCGTGCGAGTGTTTGCGTGCGCGTGTGTGCGAGTGTGTGCGTGCGTTTGTGCGAGTGTGTATGAGTGTATGTGCGAGTGTGTGCAAGTGTGTGCGAGTGAGTGTGAGTGAGTGAGTGCGAGTGTGTGCGAATGTGTGCGAGTGTGTGTGTGCGAGTGTTTGTGTGAGTGTGTGTGAGTGTGTGCGAGTGTGTGCGTGCGAGTGCGTGCGAGTGAGTGTGAGTGTGTGCAAATGTGTGCGAGATTGTGCAAGTTTAGGCGTGCGAGTGTATGCGAGTGTGTGCGAGTGTGTGTGAGTGTGTGCGAGTATGCTCAAGGGTGTGCATGTGAGTGAGTATGTGTGAGTGTGAGTGTGTG
The DNA here is from genome assembly GCF_046119375.1 of Phyllobates terribilis. Lineage (NCBI taxonomy): Eukaryota > Metazoa > Chordata > Amphibia > Anura > Dendrobatidae > Phyllobates > Phyllobates terribilis. The sequence goes on from NW_027362792.1 coordinate 9,966,721, forward strand.
CTTGCAAGTGTGTGCTAGAGTGCGTGAGTGTGTGAGTGTGTGCGAGTGTGCGTGAGTGTGTGCGTGTGAGTGAGTGAGTGTGTGTGTCAGTGTGTGTGAGTGTTTGTGAGTGTGTGTGTGTAGGACTGTGTGTGCGAGTGTGTGTGCGAATGTGTATGAGTGTATGTGCGAGTGTGTATGCGAGTGTGTGTGCGAGTGTGTGCGAGTGTGTGCAAGTGCGTGTGAGTGTGTGCGAGTGTGTGTAGGAGTGTGTGCGAGTGTGTGCGATTGTGTGTGTGAGTGTGTAGGACTGTATGTGCGAGTGTGTGCGAGTCTGTTTGAGTGTGTGTGTGCGACTGTGTGTGTGCGAGTGTGTGTGTGCGAGTGTGTGTGAGATTGTGTATGAGTGCGAGTGTGTGTGTGAGTGTGTGCAAGTGTGTTTGAGTGTGTATGCAAGTATGTTCGAGTGTGTGTGTGTGAGTGTGTGCGAGTGAGGGTGTGCGAGTGTGTGCTAGTGAGTGTGTGCGAGTGTTTGCGAGTGTGTGTGCGAGTGTGTGCGTGCGAGTGTGTGCGTGCAAGTGTGTGCGTGCAAGTGTGTGCGTGCGAGTGTGTGCGCGAATGTGTGTGCGAGTGTGTGCGCGTGTGTGCGTACGAGTGTGTGCAAGTGAGTTTGAGTGTGTGCGAGCGGGTGTATGCGAGTGTGTGCGAGTCTGTGTGTGTGAATGTGAGCAAGTGTGTGCGAGCGAGTGAGTGCGAGTGTGTGCCAGTGTGTGTGTACGAGTGTGTGCAAGTGAGTGCGAGTGTGTGCGTGTGAGTGTGTGCGAGTGTGTGCGAGTGTGTGCGAGTCTGTGTGTGTGAGTGTGTGCAAGTGTGTGCGAGCGAGTGAGTGCGAGTGTGCGCCAGTGTGTGCATACGTGTGTGTGCAAGTGAGTGCGAGTGTGTGCGAATGTGTGCGAGTTTGTGCGTGTGAGTGTGCGCGAGTGTGTGCGTGCGAGTGTGTGCGAGTGTGCTCGAGTGACTGGGTGTGAGTGTGTGCGAGTGTGTGTGAGTGTGCGCGAGTGTGTATGAGTGAGTGTGTGTGAGTGTGTGCGAGTTTGTGTGCGAGTGAGTGTGTGCGAATGTGTGCGAGTGTGTGTGTGCGAGTGTGTGCGAGTGTATGCGTGCGAGTGTGTGCGTGTGAGTGTGTGCGAGTGTGTGTGTGTGCATGTGTGCGAGTGTGTGTGAGTGTATGTGCGAGTGTGTGCAAGTGTGTGCAAGTGAGTGTGAGTGAGTGCGAGTGTGTGCGAATGTGTGCGAGTGTGTGTGTGCGAGTGTGTGTCCGATTGTGTATGTTGTGTGCGAGTGTGTGCGTGTGAGTGTGTGCGAGTGATTGCGAGTGTGTGCAAATGTGTGCGAGAGTGTGCAAGTGTGGGCGTGCGAGTGTATGCGCGTGTGTGTGAGTGTGTGAGAGTATGCTCGAGGGTCTGCGTGTGAGTGAGTGTGAGTGTGTGCTTGCGAGTGTGTGTTAGTGTGCGTGAGTGTGTGCGAGTGTGCGTGAGTGTGGGCGTGTGAGTGAGTGTGTGTGTGAGTGTGTGCGAGAGTTTGCGAGTGTGTGTGTGTAGGACTGTGTGTGCGAGTGTGTGTGCGAATGTGTATGAGTTTATGTGCGAGTGTGTGTGCGAGTGTGTGTGCGAGTGTGTGTAGGAGTGTGTGCGAGTGTGTGCGATTGTGTGTGTGTAGGACTGTATGTGCGAGTGTATGCGAGTCTGTTTGAGTGTGTGTGCGAGTGTGTGTGAGTGTGTGTGAGTGGGTGCAAGTGTGTGTGCGAGTGTGTGTGTGCGAGTGTGTTCGATTGTGTGTGAGTGTGTGTGAGTGAGTGTGTGCGAGTGTGTGCGAATGTGTGTACGAGTGTGTGTGTGCGATTGTGTATAAGTGTGTGCGAGTGTGTGAGTGTGTGTGAGAGTGTGTGCGTGCGAGTGTGTGCGACTGTGTTTGATTGTGTGCGAGTGTGTGAGTGTGTGCAAGTGTGTGCGAGTGTGTGTGCGAGTGTGTTTGCGAGAGTGTGCGAGTGTGTGCAAATGTACCCGAGTGTGCGCGAGTGTGCACGAGTGAGTGGGTGCAAGTGTGTGCGGGTGTGTATGAGTGAGTGTGTGTGAGTGAGTGCGTGCGTGTGTGTGAATTTGTGTGCGAGTGAGTGTGTGCGAATGTGTGCGAGTGTGTGCGAGTGTGTCTGTGCAAGTGTGTGTGCGAGTGTGTGCGTGGGAGTGTGTGCGTGCAAGTGTATGCGTGTGTGTGTGAGTGTGTGCAAGTGTGTGTACGAGTGTGTGTGCGAGAGTGTGCGAGTGTGTGCGAGTGTGTGTAAATGTGCCCGAGTGTGTACGAGTGAGTGGGTGCGTGTGTGTGCGAGTGTGTGTGAGTGTGTGCATGTGAGTGTGTGCGAGCGTGTGCGAGTGTGTGTGAGTGTGTGTGCGAGTGTGTGTTCATGTTTGTGTGTGCGAGTGTGTGTGCATGTGTGTGTTTGCGAATGTGTGCGAGTGTGTGCGAGTGTGTCTGTGCAAGTGTGTGTGCGAGTGTGTGCGTGTGAGTGTGTGCGTGCGAGTGTGTGCGTGCGATTGTGTGCGAGTGTGTGTGAGTGTGTGTGCGAGTGTGTGTGCGAGTGTGTGTGCGAGAGTTTGCGAGTGTGTGCGAGTGTGTGTAAATGTGCCCGAGTGTGCACGAGTGAGTGGGTGCGAGTGTGTGCAAGTGTGTGTGAGTGTGTGCATGTGAGTGTGTGCGAGCGTGTGCGAGTGTGTGTGAGTGTGTGTGCGAGTGTGTGTGCATGTGTGTGTGTGCGAGTATGTGCGAGTGTGTGTGAGTGTGTGCGAGTGTGTGTGCATGTGTGTGTGTGCGAGTGTGTGCGAGTGTGTGTGAGTGTGTGTGCAAGTGTGTGCAAGTGTGTGTGAGTGTGTGCAAGTGTGTGTGTGCAAGTGTGTGTGAGTGTGTGCGAGTGTGTGTGAGTGTGTGTACGAGTGTGTGTGTGATTGTGCATAAGTGTGTGCGAGTGTGTGTGTGAGTGTGTGTGCGAGTGTGTGCTAGTGTGCGCGAGTGTGTGCGTTGTGTGCATGCGAGTGCGTGCGAGTGTGTGCAAATGTGTGCGAGAGTGTGCAAGTGTGCGCGTGCGAGTGTGTGCGAGTGTGCGCAAGTGTGTGAGTGTGTGCGATTGTGTGCATGCGAGTGAGTGTGAGTGTGTGCAAATGTGTGCAAGAGTGTGCGAGTGTGGGCGTGCGAGTGTGTGCGAGTGTGCGCAAGTGTGTGTGAGTGTGTGCGAGTGTGCACGAGTGTGTGCGTGTGAGTCAGTGTGTGTGTGAGTGTGAGTGTGTGCTTGCGAGCGTGTGCTAGTGTGCATGAGTGTGTGAGTGTGTGCGAGTGTGCGCGAGTGTGTGCTTGTTAGTGAGTGAGTGTGTGTGAGTGTGTGCGAGTGTGTGTGAATCTGTGCGATTGTGTGTAGGGCTGTATGTGCGAGTGTGTGCGAGTGTGTATGAGTGTGTGTGCGAGTGTGTGCAAGTGTGTGTGTGAGTGTGTGTGCGAGTGTGCTTGCGAGTGTGTGCGAGTGTGTGCGAGTGTGTGTGAGTGTTTGTGAGTGTGTGTGTGAGTGTGTGCGAGTGTGTGTGTAAATGTGCCCGAGTGTGCACGAGTGTGCACGAGTGAGTGGGTGCGAGTGTGTGCGTGTGAGTGTGTGCGAGCTTGTGCGAATGTGTGAGTGTTTGTGCAAGTGTGTGTGCATGTGTGTGTGTGAGTGTGTGCGAGTGTTTATGAGTGTGCGTGCAAGTGTTTGCAAGTGTGTGTGAGTGTGTGCGAGTGTGTGTGTGCGAGTGTGTGCGAGTGTGTGTACGAGTGTGTGCAATTGTGTAAAAGTGTGTGCGAGTGTGTGTGTGAGTGTGTGTGAGTGTGTGTGCAAGTGTGTGTGTGCGAGTGTGTGTGAGTGTGTGTACGAGTGTGTGTGATTTTGTAATAGTGTGTGGGAGTGTGTGAGTGTGTGTGAGTGTGTGTGCAAGTGTGTGCGTGCGAGTGTGTGTGACTGTGTGCGAGTGTGTGCGAGTGTGTGAGTGTGTGCAAGTGTGTGCGAGTGTGTGTGTGCGAGTGTGTGCCAGTGTGTGCGTACGAGTGCGTGCAAGTGAGTGTGAGTGTGTGCGAATGTGTGCGAGTGTGTGTGTGCGAGTGTGTGTGAGTGTGCACGACTGTGTGCATGTGAGTGTGTGCGAGTGTGTGCGTGCGAGTGTGTGCGAGTGTGCTCGAGTGAATGGGTGCGAGTGTGTGCGAGTGTGTGTGAGTGTGTGCGAGTGAGTGTGTGCGAGTGTGTGCGAGTGAGTTTGTGCGAATGTGTGCGAGTGAGTGTGTGCGAGTGTTTGCGAGTGTGTGTGCGAGTGTGTGTGCGAGTGTGTTTGCGAGTGTGTGCGTGCAAGTGTGTGCGTGCAAGTGTGTGCGTGCGAGTGTGTGTGCGAATGTGTGTGCGAGTGTGTGCGATTGTGTGCGAGTCTGTGTGTGTGAGCGTGTGCAAGTTGTGTGCAAGCGAGTGAGTGCGAGTGTGTGCGTACGAGTGTGTGCAAGTGAGTGCGAGTGTGTGCGAATGTGTGCGAGTTTGTGCGTGTGAGTGTGCGCGAGTGTGTGCGTGCGAGTGTGTGCGAGTGTGCTCGAGTGACTAGGTGTGAGTGTGTGCGTGTGTGTGTGAGTGTGTGCGAGTGAGTGTGTGCGAGTGTGTATGAGTGAGTGTGTGTGAGTGTGTGCAAGTTTGTGTGCGAGTGTGTGCGAGTGAGTGTGTGCGAATGTGTGCGAGTGTGTGTGTGCGAGTGTGTGCGAGTGTATGCGTGCGAGTGTGTGCGTGTGAGTGTGTGCGAGTGTGTGTGTGTGCATTTGTGCGAGTGTGTCCAAGTGTGTGCAAGTGAGTGTGAGTGAGTGCGAGTGTGTGCGAATGTGTGCGAGTGTGTGTGTGAGAGTGTGTGTGCGATTGTGTATGGTGTGTGCGAGTGTGTGTGTGAGTGTGTGCGAGTATGCGCGAGGGTCTGCGTGTGAGTGAGTGTGTGTGTGAGTGTGTGCGAGTGTTTGCGAGTGTGTGTGTGTAGGACTGTGTGTGCGAGTGTGTGTGCAAATGTGTATGAGTGTATGTGCGAGTGTGTGTGCGAGTGTGTGTGCGAGTGTGTGTAGGAGTGTGTGCGAGTGTGTGAGTGTGTGCAAGTGTGTGCGAGTGTGTGTGCGAGTGTGTTTGCGAGAGTGTGCGAGTGTGTGCAAATGTACCCGAGTGTGCGCGAGTGTGCACGAGTGAGTGGGTGCAAGTGTGTGCGGGTGTGTATGAGTGAGTGTGTGTGAGTGTGTGCGTGTGTGTGAATTTGTGTGCGAGTGAGTGTGTGCGAATGTGTGCGAGTGTGTGCGAGTGTGTCTGTGCAAGTGTGTGTGCGAGTGTGTGCGTGGGAGTGTGTGCATGCGAGTGTATGCGAGTGTGTGTGAGTGTGTGCGAGTGTGTGTGCGAGTGTGTGTGCGAGAGTGTGCGAGTGTGTGCGAGTGTGTGTAAATGTGCCCGAGTGTGTACGAGTGAGTGGGTGCGAGTGTGTGCGAGTGTGTGTGAGTGTGTGCATGTGAGTGTGTGTGAGCGTGTGCGAGTGTGTGTGAGTGTGTGTGCGAGTGCGTGTTCATGTTTGTGTGTGCGAGTGTGTGTGCATGTGTGTGTTTGCGAATGTGTGCGAGTGTGTGCGAGTGTGTCTGTGCAAGTGTGTGTGCGAGTGTGTGCGTGTGAGTGTGTGCGTGCGAGTGTGTGCGTGCGATTGTGTGCGAGTGTGTGTGAGTGTGTGTGCGAGTGTGTGTGCGAGTGTGTGTGCGAGAGTTTGCGAGTGTGTGCGAGTGTGTGTAAATGTGCCCGAGTGTGCACGAGTGAGTGGGTGCGAGTGTGTGCGAGTGTGTGTGAGTGTGTGCATGTGAGTGTGTGCGAGCGTGTGCGAGTGTGTGTGAGTGTGTGTGCGAGTGTGTGTGCATGTGTGTGTGTGCGAGTGTGTGCGAGTGTGTGTGAGTGTGTGTGCGAGTGTGTGTGAGTGTGTGCATGTGAGTGTGTGCGAGCGTGTGCGAGTGTGTGTGAGTGTGTGTGCGAGTGTGTGTGCATGTGTGTGTGTGCGAGTGTGTGTGAGTGTGTGTGCGAGTGTGTGTGCATGTGTGTGTGTACGAGTGTGTGCGAGTGTGTGTGAGTGTGTGTGCGAGTGTGTGCAAGTGTGTGTGAGTGTGTGCAAGTGTGTGTGTGCAAGTGTGTGTGAGTGTGTGCGAGTGTGTGTGAGTGTGTGTACGAGTGTGTGTGTGATTGTGCATAAGTGTGTGCAAGTGTGTGTGTTAGTGTGTGTGCGGGTGTGTGCTAGTGTGCGCGAGTGTGTGCGTTGTGTGCATGCGAGTGCGTGCGAGTGTGTGCAAATGTGTGCGAGAGTGTGCAAGTGTGCGCGTGCGAGTGTGTGCGAGTGTGCGCAAGTGTGTGAGTGTGTGCGATTGTGTGCATGCGAGTGAGTGCGAGTGTGTGCAAATGTGTGCAAGAGTGTGCGAGTGTGGGCGTGCGAGTGTGTGCGAGTGTGCGCAAGTGTGTGTGAGTGTGTGCGAGTGTGCGCGAGTGTGTGCGTGTGAGTCAGTGTGTGTGTGAGTGTGAGTGTGTGCTTGCGAGCATGTGCTAGTGTGCATGAGTGTGTGAGTGTGTGCGAGTGTGCGCGAGTGTGTGCTTGTTAGTGAGTGAGTGTGTGTGAGTGTGTGCGAGTGTGTGTGAATCTGTGCGATTGTGTGTAGGGCTGTATGTGCGAGTGTGTGCGAGTGTGTATGAGTGTGTGTGCGAGTGTGTGCAAGTGTGTGTGTGAGTGTGTGTGCGAGTGTGCTTGCGAGTGTGTGCGAGTGTGTGCGAGTGTGTGTGAGTGTTTGTGAGTGTGTGTGTGAGTGTGTGCGAGTGTGTGTGTAAATGTGCCCGAGTGTGCACGAGTGTGCACGAGTGAGTGGGTGCGAGTGTGTGCGTGTGAGTGTGTGCGAGCTTGTGCGAATGTGTGAGTGTTTGTGCAAGTGTGTGTGCATGTGTGTGTGAGTGTGTGCGAGTGTTTATGAGTGTGCGTGCGAGTGTTTGCAAGTGTGTGTGAGTGTGTGCGAGTGTGTGTGTGCGAGTGTGTGCGAGTGTGTGTACGAGTGTGTGCAATTGTGTAAAAGTGTGTGCGAGTGTGTGTGTGAGTGTGTGTGAGTGTGTGTGCAAGTGTGTGTGTGCGAGTGTGTGTGAGTGTGTGTACGAGTGTGTGTGATTTTGTAATAGTGTGTGGGAGTGTGTGAGTGTGTGTGAGTGTGTGTGCAAGTGTGTGCGTGCGAGTGTGTGCGACTGTGTGCGAGTGTGTGCGAGTGTGTGAGTGTGTGCAAGTGTGTGCGAGTGTGTGTGTGCGAGTGTGTGCCAGTGTGTGCGTACGAGTGCGTGCAAGTGAGTGTGAGTGTGTGCGAATGTGTGCGAGTGTGTGTGTGCGAGTGTGTGTGAGTGTGCACGACTGTGTGCATGTGAGTGTGTGCGAGTGTGTGCGTGCGAGTGTGTGCGAGTGTGCTCGAGTGAATGGGTGCGAGTGTGTGAGAGTGTGTGTGAGTGTGTGCGAGTGAGTGTGTGCGAGTGTGTGCGAGTGAGTTTGTGCGAATGTGTGCGAGTGAGTGTGTGCGAGTGTTTGCGAGTGTGTGTGCGAGTGTGTGTGCGAGTGTGTTTGCGAGTGTGTGCGTGCAAGTGTGTGCGTGCAAGTGTGTGCGTGCGAGTGTGTGTGCGAATGTGTGTGCGAGTGTGTGCGATTGTGTGCGAGTCTGTGTGTGTGAGCGTGTGCAAGTTGTGTGCAAGCGAGTGAGTGCCAGTGTGTGCGTACGAGTGTGTGCAAGTGAGTGCGAGTGTGTGCGAATGTGTGCGAGTTTGTGCGTGTGAGTGTGCGTGAGTGTGTGCGTGCGAGTGTGTGCGAGTGTGCTCGAGTGACTAGGTGTGAGTGTGTGCGTGTGTGTGTGAGTGTGTGCGAGTGAGTGTGTGCGAGTGTGTATGAGTGAGTGTGTGTGAGTGTGTGCAAGTTTGTGTGCGAGTGTGTGCGAGTGAGTGTGTGCGAATGTGTGCGAGTGTGTGTGTGCGAGTGTGTGCGAGTGTATGCGTGCGAGTGTGTGCGTGTGAGTGTGTGCGAGTGTGTGTGTGAGCATTTGTGCGAGTGTGTCCAAGTGTGTGCAAGTGAGTGTGAGTGAGTGCGAGTGTGTGCGAATGTGTGCAAGTGTGTGTGTGAGAGTGTGTGTGCGATTGTGTATGGTGTGTGCGAGTGTGTGTGTGAGTGTGTGCGAGTATGCGCGAGGGTCTGCGTGTGAGTGAGTGTGTGTGTGAGTGTGTGCGAGTGTTTGCGAGTGTGTGTGTGTAGGACTGTGTGTGCGAGTGTGTGTGCAAATGTGTATGAGTGTATGTGCGAGTGTGTGTGCGAGTGTGTGTGCGAGTGTGTGTAGGAGTGTGTGCGAGTGTGTGTGTGAGTGTGTAGGACTGTAGGTGCGAGTGTGTGCGAGTCTGTTTGAGTGTGTGTGCGAGTGTGTGTGAGTGTGTGTGAGTGTGTGCAAGTGTGTGTGCGAGTGTGTGTGTGCGAGTGTGTTCGATTGTGTGCGAGTGTGTGTGAGTGAGTGTGTGCGAGTGTGTGTGTGCGAGTTTGTTCGATTGTGTGCGAGTGTGTGTGAGTGAGTGTGTGCGAGTGTGTGCGAGTGTGTGTACGAGTGTGTGTGTGCGATTGTGTGTGCGAGTGTGTGAGTGTGTGCAAGTGTGTGCGAGTGTGTGTGTGCGAGTGTGTGCCAGTGTGTGCGTACGAGTGCGTGCAAGTGTGTGCATGTGTGTGCGAATGTGTGCGAGTGTGTGTGTGCGAGTGTGCGTGAGTGTGCACGAGTGTGTGCATGTGAGTGTGTGCGAGTGTGTGCGTGCGAGTGTGCTCGAGTGAATGGGTGCGAGTGTGTGCGAGTTTGTGTGAGTGTGTGCGAGTGAGTGTGTGCGAGTGTGTGCGAGTGAGTGTGTGCGAATGTGTGCAAGTGAGTGTGTGCGAGTGTTTGCGAGTGTGTGTGCGAGTGTGTGTGCGAGTGTGTATGCGAGTGTGTGCAAGTGTGTGCGAGTCTGTGTGTGTGAGTGTGTGCAAGTTGTGTGCAAGCGAGTGAGTGCGAGTGTGTGCGTACAAGTGTGTGCAAGTGAGTGCGAGTGTGTGCGAATGTGTGCGAGTTTGTGCGTGTGAGTGTGCGCGAGTGTGTGCGAGTGTGCTCGAGTGACTGGGTGTGAGTGTGTGCAAGTTGTGTGCAAGCGAGTGAGTGCGAGTGTGTGCGTACGAGTGTGTGCAAGTGAGTGCGAGTGTGTGCGAATCTGTGCGAGTTTGTGCGTGTGAGTGTGCGCGAGTGTGTGCGAGTGTGCTCGAGTGACTGGGTGTGAGTGTGTGCGAGTGTGTGTGAGTGTGTGCGAGTGAGTGTGTGCGAGTGTGTATGAGTGAGTGTGTGTGAGTGTCTGCGTGTGTGCGAGTTTGTGTGCGAGTGTGTGCGAGTGAGTGTGTGCAAATGTGTGCGAGTGTGTGCGAGTGTATGCGTGCGAGTGTGTGTGTGTGAGTGTGTGCGAGTGTGTGTGTGTGCGTGTGTGCGAGTGTGCGAGTGTGTGTGAGTGTATGTGCGAGTTTGTGCAAGTGAGTGTGAGTGAGTGCGAGTGTGTGCGAATGTGTGCGAGTGTGTGTGCAATTGTGTATGGTGTGTGCGAATGTGTGTGTGATTGTGTGCGAGTGTGTGCGTGTGAGTGCGTGCGAGTGAGTGCGAGTGTGTGTAAATGTGTGCGAGAGTGTGCAAGTGTGGGCGTGCGAGTGTGTGCGAGTGTGTGTGAGTGAGTGTGAGTGAGTGCGAGTGTGTGCAAATGTGTTTGAGAGTGTGCCAGTGTGGACGTGCGAGTGTATGCGAGTGTGTGTGAGTGTGTGCGAGTATGCGCGAGGGTCTGAGTGTGAGTGAGTGTGAGTGTGAGTGTGTGCTTGTGAGTGTGTGTTAGTGTGCGTGAGTGTGTGAGTGTGTGCGAGTGTGCATGAGTGTGTGCGTGTGAGTGAGTGTGTGTGTGAGTGTGTGCGAGTGTTTGCGAGTGTGTGTGTGTACGACTGTATGTGCGAGTGTGTGTGCGAATGTGTATGAGTGTATGTGCGAGTGTGTGTGCGAGTGTGTGTGCGAGTGTGTGCGAGTTTGTGTGAGTGTGTGCGAGTGTGTGTAGGAGTGTGTGCGAGTGTGTGTGATTGTGTGTGTGAGTGTGTAGAACTGCATGTGCGAGTGTGTGCGAGTCTGTTCGAGTGTGTGTGTGTGCGAGTGTGTGTTTGCGAGTGTGTGTGTGCGAGTGTGTGTGTGATTGTGTATGAGTGCGAGTGTGTGTGTGAGTGTGTGCAAGTGTGTCAAAGTGTGTATGAGTGTGTGTGTGTGCGAGTGTGTGCGAGTGTGTGCAAGAGTGAGTGTGTGCGAGTTTGTGTCAAAGTGTGTGCGAGTGTGTGCGAGTGTGTGCGAGTGTGTGTGTGCGATTGTGTATGAGTGAGTGTGTGCGAGTGTGTGTGAAAGTGTGTGCGAGTGTGTGTGAGTGTGCACGGGTGTGAACGTGCGAGTGCATGCGAGTGAGTGCGAGTGTGTGCAAATGTGTGCGAGCGTGTGCGAGTGTGTGCGAGTGTGTGTGAGTGTGCACGAGTGTGTGTGTGAGTGAGTGTGTGTGAGTCTGTGCGAGTGGGTGCTTGCGAGTGTGTGTTAGTGTGCACGAGTGTGTGAGTGTGTGCGAGGGTGCGCGAGTGTGTGCATGTGAGTAAGTGAGTGTGTGTGTGAGTGTGTGCGAGTGTGTGTTAGTGTGTACGACTGTGTGTGCGAGTGTGTGCATGTGTGCGCGAGTGTATATGAGTGTATGTGCGAGTGTGTGTGCGAGTGTGTACGAGTGTGTGTGCGAGTGTGTTTGAGTGTATGCAAGTGTGTGCGTGTGTGTGTGTGAGTGCGTATGAGTTTGCGCGAGTGTGTGTGCGTGTGTGTGCGAGTGTGTGTGATTGTGTGCGAGTGTGAGTGAGCTTGTAGGACTGTATGTGCGTGTGTTTGCGATTGTGTGCGAGTGTGTTCGAGTGTGTGAGTGTGTGCGAGTGTGTGTGCGAGTGTGTGCGAGTGTGTGTGCGAGAGTGTGCGAGTGTGTGCGAGTGTGCGCGAGTGAGTGGGTGTGAGTGTGTGCGAGTGTGTGTGCGAGTGTGTGCGAGTGTGTGTGCGTGCGAGTGTGTGCGTGCGAGTGTGTGCGACTGTGTGTGTTGTGAGTGTGTGCAAGTGTGTACGAGTGAGTGTGCGAGTGTGTGCCAGTGTGTGCGTACGAGTGTGTGCAAGTGAGTGCGAGTGTGTGCGAGCGGGTGTATGCGAGTGTGTGCGAGTCTGTGTGTGTGAATGTGTGCAAGTGTGTGCGAGCGAGTGAGTGCGAGTGTGTGCCAGTGTGTGCGTGTGAGTAAGTGAGTGTGTGTGTGAGTGTGTGCGAGTGTGTGTGTGTGAGTGTGTACGACTGTGTGTGCGAGTGTGTGCGCGTGTGTGCGAGTGTATATGAGTGTATGTGCGAGTGGGTGTGCGAGTGTGTGCGAGTGTGTGTGCGAGTGTGTGTGCAAGTGTGTTTGAGTGTGTGCAAGTGTGTGCGAGTGTGTGTGCGAGAGCGTACGTGTGTGTGCGAGTGTGTGTGCGAGTGTGTGTGATTGTGTGCGAGTGTGAGTGAGCTTGTAGGACTGTATGTGCGAGTGTTTGCGAGTGTGTGCGAGTGTGTTCAAGTGTGTGAGTGTGTGTGAGTGTGTGCGAGTGTGTGTGCGAGTGTGTGCGAGTTGTGTGCAAGCGAGTGAGTGCGAGTGTGTGCGTACGAGTGTGTGCAAGTGAGTGCGAGTGTGTGCGAATCTGTGCGAGTTTGTGCGTGTGAGTGTGCGCGAGTGTGTGCGAGTGTGCTCGAGTGACTGGGTGTGAGTGTGTGCGAGTGTGTGTGAGTGTGTGCGAGTGAGTGTGTGCGAGTGTGTATGAGTGAGTGTGTGTGAGTGTCTGCGTGTGTGCGAGTTTGTGTGCGAGTGTGTGCGAGTGAGTGTGTGCAAATGTGTGCGAGTGTGTGCGAGTGTATGCGTGCGAGTGTGTGTGTGTGAGTGTGTGCGAGTGTGTGTGTGTGCGTGTGTGCGAGTGTGCGAGTGTGTGTGAGTGTATGTGCGAGTTTGTGCAAGTGAGTGTGAGTGAGTGCGAGTGTGTGCGAATGTGTGCGAGTGTGTGTGCAATTGTGTATGGTGTGTGCGAATGTGTGTGTGATTGTGTGCGAGTGTGTGCGTGTGAGTGCGTGCGAGTGAGTGCGAGTGTGTGTAAATGTGTGCGAGAGTGTGCAAGTGTGGGCGTGCGAGTGTGTGCGAGTGTGTGTGAGTGAGTGTGAGTGAATGCGAGTGTGTGCAAATGTGTTTGAGAGTGTGCCAGTGTGGACGTGCGAGTGTATGCGAGTGTGTGTGAGTGTGTGCGAGTATGCGCGAGGGTCTGAGTGTGAGTGAGTGTGAGTGTGAGTGTGTGCTTGTGAGTGTGTGTTAGTGTGCGTGAGTGTGTGAGTGTGTGCGAGTGTGCATGAGTGTGTGCGTGTGAGTGAGTGTGTGTGTGAGTGTGTGCGAGTGTTTGCGAGTGTGTGTGTGTACGACTGTATGTGCGAGTGTGTGTGCGAATGTGTATGAGTGTATGTGCGAGTGTGTGTGCGAGTGTGTGTGCGAGTGTGTGCGAGTGTGTGTGAGTGTGTGCGAGTGTGTGTAGGAGTGTGTGCGAGTGTGTGTGATTGTGTGTGTGAGTGTGTAGAACTGCATGTGCGAGTGTGTGCGAGTCTGTTCGAGTGTGTGTGTGTGCGAGTGTGTGTTTGTGAGTGTGTGTGTGCGAGTGTGTGTGTGATTGTGTATGAGTGCGAGTGTGTGTGTGAGTGTGTGCAAGTGTGTCAAAGTGTGTATGAGTGTGTGTGTGTGCGAGTGTGTGCGAGTGTGTGCAAGAGTGAGTGTGTGCGAGTTTGTGTCAAAGTGTGTGCGAGTGTGTGCGAGTGTGTGCGAGTGTGTGTGTGCGATTGTGTATGAGTGAGTGTGTGCGAGTGTGTGTGAAAGTGTGTGCGAGTGTGTGTGAGTGTGCACGGGTGTGAACGTGCGAGTGCATGCGAGTGAGTGCGAGTGTGTGCAAATGTGTGCGAGCGTGTGCGAGTGTGTGCGAGTGTGTGTGAGTGTGCACGATTGTGTGTGTGAGTGAGTGTGTGTGAGTCTGTGCGAGTGGGTGCTTGCGAGTGTGTGCTAGTGTGCACGAGTGTGTGAGTGTGTGCGAGGGTGCGCGAGTGTGTGCATGTGAGTAAGTGAGTGTGTGTGAGTGTGTGCGAGTGTGTGTTAGTGTGTACGACTGTGTGTGCGAGTGTGTGCATGTGTGTGCGAGTGTATATGAGTGTATGTGCGAGTGTGTGTGCGAGTGTGTACGAGTGTGTGTGCGAGTGTGTGTGCGAGTGTGTTTGAGTGTGTGCAAGTGTGTGCGAGTGTGTGTGCGAGTGCGTATGAGTTTGCGCGAGTGTGTGTGCGTGTGTGTGCGAGTGTGTGTGATTGTGTGCGAGTGTGAGTGAGCTTGTAGGACTGTATGTGCGAGTGTTTGCGATTGTGTGCGAGTGTGTTCGAGTGTGTGCGAGTGTGTGTGCGAGTGTGTGCGAGTGTGTGTGCGAGAGTGTGCGAGTGTGTACGAGTGAGTGGGTGTGAGTGTGTGCGAGTGTGTGTGCGAGTGTGTGCGTGTGAGTGTGTGCGAGTGTGTGCAATTGTGTAAAAGTGTGTGCGAGTGTGTGTGTGAGTGTGTGTGAGTGTGTGTGCAAGTGTGTGTGTGCGAGTGTGTGTGAGTGTGTGTACGAGTGTGTGTGATTTTGTAATAGTGTGTGGGAGTGTGTGAGTGTGTGTGAGTGTGTGTGCAAGTGTGTGCGTGCGAGTGTGTGCGACTGTGTGCGAGTGTGTGCGAGTGTGTGAGTGTGTGCAAGTGTGTGCGAGTGTGTGTGTGCGAGTGTGTGCCAGTGTGTGTGAGTGTGTGCGAGTGTGTGTGTGCGAGTGTGTGCGAGTGTGTGTACGAGTGTGTGCAATTGTGTAAAAGTGTGTGCGAGTGTGTGTGTGAGTGTGTGTGAGTGTGTGTGCAAGTGTGTGTGTGCGAGTGTGTGTGAGTGTGTGTACGAGTGTGTGTGATTTTGTAATAGTGTGTGGGAGTGTGTGAGTGTGTGTGAGTGTGTGTGCAAGTGTGTGCGTGCGAGTGTGTGCGACTGTGTGCGAGTGTGTGCGAGTGTGTGAGTGTGTGCAAGTGTGTGCGAGTGTGTGTGTGCGAGTGTGTGCCAGTGTGTGCGTACGAGTGCGTGCAAGTGAGTGTGAGTGTGTGCGAATGTGTGCGAGTGTGTGTGTGCGAGTGTGTGTGAGTGTGCACGACTGTGTGCATGTGAGTGTGTGCGAGTGTGTGCGTGCGAGTGTGTGCGAGTGTGCTCGAGTGAATGGGTGCGAGTGTGTGAGAGTGTGTGTGAGTGTGTGCGAGTGAGTGTGTGCGAGTGTGTGCGAGTGAGTTTGTGCGAATGTGTGCGAGTGAGTGTGTGCGAGTGTTTGCGAGTGTGTGTGCGAGTGTGTGTGCGAGTGTGTTTGCGAGTGTGTGCGTGCAAGTGTGTGCGTGCAAGTGTGTGCGTGCGAGTGTGTGTGCGAATGTGTGTGCGAGTGTGTGCGATTGTGTGCGAGTCTGTGTGTGTGAGCGTGTGCAAGTTGTGTGCAAGCGAGTGAGTGCCAGTGTGTGCGTACGAGTGTGTGCAAGTGAGTGCGAGTGTGTGCGAATGTGTGCGAGTTTGTGCGTGTGAGTGTGCGTGAGTGTGTGCGTGCGAGTGTGTGCGAGTGTGCTCGAGTGACTAGGTGTGAGTGTGTGCGTGTGTGTGTGAGTGTGTGCGAGTGAGTGTGTGCGAGTGTGTATGAGTGAGTGTGTGTGAGTGTGTGCAAGTTTGTGTGCGAGTGTGTGCGAGTGAGTGTGTGCGAATGTGTGCGAGTGTGTGTGTGCGAGTGTGTGCGAGTGTATGCGTGCGAGTGTGTGCGTGTGAGTGTGTGCGAGTGTGTGTGTGAGCATTTGTGCGAGTGTGTCCAAGTGTGTGCAAGTGAGTGTGAGTGAGTGCGAGTGTGTGCGAATGTGTGCAAGTGTGTGTGTGAGAGTGTGTGTGTGATTGTGTATGGTGTGTGCGAGTGTGTGTGTGAGTGTGTGCGAGTATGCGCGAGGGTCTGCGTGTGAGTGAGTGTGTGTGTGAGTGTGTGCGAGTGTTTGCGAGTGTGTGTGTGTAGGACTGTGTGTGCGAGTGTGTGTGCAAATGTGTATGAGTGTATGTGCGAGTGTGTGTGCGAGTGTGTGTGCGAGTGTGTGTAGGAGTGTGTGCGAGTGTGTGTGTGAGTGTGTAGGACTGTAGGTGCGAGTGTGTGCGAGTCTGTTTGAGTGTGTGTGCGAGTGTGTGTGAGTGTGTGTGAGTGTGTGCAAGTGTGTGTGCGAGTGTGTGTGTGCGAGTGTGTTCGATTGTGTGCGAGTGTGTGTGAGTGAGTGTGTGCGAGTGTGTGTGTGCGAGTTTGTTCGATTGTGTGCGAGTGTGTGTGAGTGAGTGTGTGCGAGTGTGTGCGAGTGTGTGTACGAGTGTGTGTGTGCGATTGTGTGTGCGAGTGTGTGAGTGTGTGCAAGTGTGTGCGAGTGTGTGTGTGCGAGTGTGTGCCAGTGTGTGCGTACGAGTGCGTGCAAGTGTGTGCATGTGTGTGCGAATGTGTGCGAGTGTGTGTGTGCGAGTGTGCGTGAGTGTGCACGAGTGTGTGCATGTGAGTGTGTGCGAGTGTGTGCGTGCGAGTGTGCTCGAGTGAATGGGTGCGAGTGTGTGCGAGTTTGTGTGAGTGTGTGCGAGTGAGTGTGTGCGAGTGTGTGCGAGTGAGTGTGTGCGAATGTGTGCAAGTGAGTGTGTGCGAGTGTTTGCGAGTGTGTGTGCGAGTGTGTGTGCGAGTGTGTATGCGAGTGTGTGCAAGTGTGTGCGAGTCTGTGTGTGTGAGTGTGTGCAAGTTGTGTGCAAGCGAGTGAGTGCGAGTGTGTGCGTACAAGTGTGTGCAAGTGAGTGCGAGTGTGTGCGAATGTGTGCGAGTTTGTGCGTGTGAGTGTGCGCGAGTGTGTGCGAGTGTGCTCGAGTGACTGGGTGTGAGTGTGTGCAAGTTGTGTGCAAGCGAGTGAGTGCGAGTGTGTGCGTACGAGTGTGTGCAAGTGAGTGCGAGTGTGTGCGAATCTGTGCGAGTTTGTGCGTGTGAGTGTGCGCGAGTGTGTGCGAGTGTGCTCGAGTGACTGGGTGTGAGTGTGTGCGAGTGTGTGTGAGTGTGTGCGAGTGAGTGTGTGCGAGTGTGTATGAGTGAGTGTGTGTGAGTGTCTGCGTGTGTGCGAGTTTGTGTGCGAGTGTGTGCGAGTGAGTGTGTGCAAATGTGTGCGAGTGTGTGCGAGTGTATGCGTGCGAGTGTGTGTGTGTGAGTGTGTGCGAGTGTGTGTGTGTGCGTGTGTGCGAGTGTGCGAGTGTGTGTGAGTGTATGTGCGAGTTTGTGCAAGTGAGTGTGAGTGAGTGCGAGTGTGTGCGAATGTGTGCGAGTGTGTGTGCAATTGTGTATGGTGTGTGCGAATGTGTGTGTGATTGTGTGCGAGTGTGTGCGTGTGAGTGCGTGCGAGTGAGTGCGAGTGTGTGTAAATGTGTGCGAGAGTGTGCAAGTGTGGGCGTGCGAGTGTGTGCGAGTGTGTGTGAGTGAGTGTGAGTGAGTGCGAGTGTGTGCAAATGTGTTTGAGAGTGTGCCAGTGTGGACGTGCGAGTGTATGCGAGTGTGTGTGAGTGTGTGCGAGTATGCGCGAGGGTCTGAGTGTGAGTGAGTGTGAGTGTGAGTGTGTGCTTGTGAGTGTGTGTTAGTGTGCGTGAGTGTGTGAGTGTGTGCGAGTGTGCATGAGTGTGTGCGTGTGAGTGAGTGTGTGTGTGAGTGTGTGCGAGTGTTTGCGAGTGTGTGTGTGTACGACTGTATGTGCGAGTGTGTGTGCGAATGTGTATGAGTGTATGTGCGAGTGTGTGTGCGAGTGTGTGTGCGAGTGTGTGCGAGTTTGTGTGAGTGTGTGCGAGTGTGTGTAGGAGTGTGTGCGAGTGTGTGTGATTGTGTGTGTGAGTGTGTAGAACTGCATGTGCGAGTGTGTGCGAGTCTGTTCGAGTGTGTGTGTGTGCGAGTGTGTGTTTGCGAGTGTGTGTGTGCGAGTGTGTGTGTGATTGTGTATGAGTGCGAGTGTGTGTGTGAGTGTGTGCAAGTGTGTCAAAGTGTGTATGAGTGTGTGTGTGTGCGAGTGTGTGCGAGTGTGTGCAAGAGTGAGTGTGTGCGAGTTTGTGTCAAAGTGTGTGCGAGTGTGTGCGAGTGTGTGCGAGTGTGTGTGTGCGATTGTGTATGAGTGAGTGTGTGCGAGTGTGTGTGAAAGTGTGTGCGAGTGTGTGTGAGTGTGCACGGGTGTGAACGTGCGAGTGCATGCGAGTGAGTGCGAGTGTGTGCAAATGTGTGCGAGCGTGTGCGAGTGTGTGCGAGTGTGTGTGAGTGTGCACGAGTGTGTGTGTGAGTGAGTGTGTGTGAGTCTGTGCGAGTGGGTGCTTGCGAGTGTGTGTTAGTGTGCACGAGTGTGTGAGTGTGTGCGAGGGTGCGCGAGTGTGTGCATGTGAGTAAGTGAGTGTGTGTGTGAGTGTGTGCGAGTGTGTGTTAGTGTGTACGACTGTGTGTGCGAGTGTGTGCATGTGTGCGCGAGTGTATATGAGTGTATGTGCGAGTGTGTGTGCGAGTGTGTACGAGTGTGTGTGCGAGTGTGTTTGAGTGTATGCAAGTGTGTGCGTGTGTGTGTGTGAGTGCGTATGAGTTTGCGCGAGTGTGTGTGCGTGTGTGTGCGAGTGTGTGTGATTGTGTGCGAGTGTGAGTGAGCTTGTAGGACTGTATGTGCGTGTGTTTGCGATTGTGTGCGAGTGTGTTCGAGTGTGTGAGTGTGTGCGAGTGTGTGTGCGAGTGTGTGCGAGTGTGTGTGCGAGAGTGTGCGAGTGTGTGCGAGTGTGCGCGAGTGAGTGGGTGTGAGTGTGTGCGAGTGTGTGTGCGAGTGTGTGCGAGTGTGTGTGCGTGCGAGTGTGTGCGTGCGAGTGTGTGCGACTGTGTGTGTTGTGAGTGTGTGCAAGTGTGTACGAGTGAGTGTGCGAGTGTGTGCCAGTGTGTGCGTACGAGTGTGTGCAAGTGAGTGCGAGTGTGTGCGAGCGGGTGTATGCGAGTGTGTGCGAGTCTGTGTGTGTGAATGTGTGCAAGTGTGTGCGAGCGAGTGAGTGCGAGTGTGTGCCAGTGTGTGCGTGTGAGTAAGTGAGTGTGTGTGTGAGTGTGTGCGAGTGTGTGTGTGTGAGTGTGTACGACTGTGTGTGCGAGTGTGTGCGCGTGTGTGCGAGTGTATATGAGTGTATGTGCGAGTGGGTGTGCGAGTGTGTGCGAGTGTGTGTGCGAGTGTGTGTGCAAGTGTGTTTGAGTGTGTGCAAGTGTGTGCGAGTGTGTGTGCGAGAGCGTACGTGTGTGTGCGAGTGTGTGTGCGAGTGTGTGTGATTGTGTGCGAGTGTGAGTGAGCTTGTAGGACTGTATGTGCGAGTGTTTGCGAGTGTGTGCGAGTGTGTTCAAGTGTGTGAGTGTGTGTGAGTGTGTGCGAGTGTGTGTGCGAGTGTGTGCGAGTTGTGTGCAAGCGAGTGAGTGCGAGTGTGTGCGTACGAGTGTGTGCAAGTGAGTGCGAGTGTGTGCGAATCTGTGCGAGTTTGTGCGTGTGAGTGTGCGCGAGTGTGTGCGAGTGTGCTCGAGTGACTGGGTGTGAGTGTGTGCGAGTGTGTGTGAGTGTGTGCGAGTGAGTGTGTGCGAGTGTGTATGAGTGAGTGTGTGTGAGTGTCTGCGTGTGTGCGAGTTTGTGTGCGAGTGTGTGCGAGTGAGTGTGTGCAAATGTGTGCGAGTGTGTGCGAGTGTATGCGTGCGAGTGTGTGTGTGTGAGTGTGTGCGAGTGTGTGTGTGTGCGTGTGTGCGAGTGTGCGAGTGTGTGTGAGTGTATGTGCGAGTTTGTGCAAGTGAGTGTGAGTGAGTGCGAGTGTGTGCGAATGTGTGCGAGTGTGTGTGCAATTGTGTATGGTGTGTGCGAATGTGTGTGTGATTGTGTGCGAGTGTGTGCGTGTGAGTGCGTGCGAGTGAGTGCGAGTGTGTGTAAATGTGTGCGAGAGTGTGCAAGTGTGGGCGTGCGAGTGTGTGCGAGTGTGTGTGAGTGAGTGTGAGTGAGTGCGAGTGTGTGCAAATGTGTTTGAGAGTGTGCCAGTGTGGACGTGCGAGTGTATGCGAGTGTGTGTGAGTGTGTGCGAGTATGCGCGAGGGTCTGAGTGTGAGTGAGTGTGAGTGTGAGTGTGTGCTTGTGAGTGTGTGTTAGTGTGCGTGAGTGTGTGAGTGTGTGCGAGTGTGCATGAGTGTGTGCGTGTGAGTGAGTGTGTGTGTGAGTGTGTGCGAGTGTTTGCGAGTGTGTGTGTGTACGACTGTATGTGCGAGTGTGTGTGCGAATGTGTATGAGTGTATGTGCGAGTGTGTGTGCGAGTGTGTGTGCGAGTGTGTGCGAGTGTGTGTGAGTGTGTGCGAGTGTGTGTAGGAGTGTGTGCGAGTGTGTGTGATTGTGTGTGTGAGTGTGTAGAACTGCATGTGCGAGTGTGTGCGAGTCTGTTCGAGTGTGTGTGTGTGCGAGTGTGTGTTTGTGAGTGTGTGTGTGCGAGTGTGTGTGTGATTGTGTATGAGTGCGAGTGTGTGTGTGAGTGTGTGCAAGTGTGTCAAAGTGTGTATGAGTGTGTGTGTGTGCGAGTGTGTGCGAGTGTGTGCAAGAGTGAGTGTGTGCGAGTTTGTGTCAAAGTGTGTGCGAGTGTGTGCGAGTGTGTGCGAGTGTGTGTGTGCGATTGTGTATGAGTGAGTGTGTGCGAGTGTGTGTGAAAGTGTGTGCGAGTGTGTGTGAGTGTGCACGGGTGTGAACGTGCGAGTGCATGCGAGTGAGTGCGAGTGTGTGCAAATGTGTGCGAGCGTGTGCGAGTGTGTGCGAGTGTGTGTGAGTGTGCACGAGTGTGTGTGTGAGTGAGTGTGTGTGAGTCTGTGCGAGTGGGTGCTTGCGAGTGTGTGCTAGTGTGCACGAGTGTGTGAGTGTGTGCGAGGGTGCGCGAGTGTGTGCATGTGAGTAAGTGAGTGTGTGTGAGTGTGTGCGAGTGTGTGTTAGTGTGTACGACTGTGTGTGCGAGTGTGTGCATGTGTGTGCGAGTGTATATGAGTGTATGTGCGAGTGTGTGTGCGAGTGTGTACGAGTGTGTGTGCGAGTGTGTGTGCGAGTGTGTTTGAGTGTGTGCAAGTGTGTGCGAGTGTGTGTGCGAGTGCGTATGAGTTTGCGCGAGTGTGTGTGCGTGTGTGTGCGAGTGTGTGTGATTGTGTGCGAGTGTGAGTGAGCTTGTAGGACTGTATGTGCGAGTGTTTGCGATTGTGTGCGAGTGTGTTCGAGTGTGTGCGAGTGTGTGTGCGAGTGTGTGCGAGTGTGTGTGCGAGAGTGTGCGAGTGTGTGCGAGTGTGTACGAGTGAGTGGGTGTGAGTGTGTGCGAGTGTGTGTGCGAGTGTGTGCGTGTGAGTGTGTGCGAGTGTGTGTGCGTGCGAGTGTGTGCGTGCGAGTGTGTGCGACTGTGTGTGTGTGAGTGTGTGCAAGTGTGTACGAGTGTGTGTGCGAGTGTGTGCCAGTGTGTGCGTACGAGTGTGTGCAAGTGAGTGCGAGTGTGTGCGAGCGGGTGTATGCGAGTGTGTGCGAGTCTGTGTGTGTGAATGTGTGCAAGTGTGTGCAAGCGAGTGAGTGCGAGTGTGTGCCAGTGTGTGCGTGTGAGTAAGTGAGTGTGTGTGTGAGTGTGTGCGAGTGTGTGTGTGTGAGTGTGTACGACTGTGTGTGCGAGCGTGTGCGCGTGTGTGCGAGTGTATATGAGTGGGTGTGCGAGTGTGTGCGAGTGTGTGTGCGAGTGTGTGTGCAAGTGTGTTTGAGTGTGTGCAAGTGTGTGCGAGTGTGTGTGCGAGAGCGTACGTGTGTGTGCGAGTGTGTGTGCGAGTGTGTGTGATTGTGTGCGAGTGTGAGTGAGCTTGTAGGACTGTATTTGCGAGTGTTTGCGAGTGTGTGCGAGTGTGTTTGAGTGTGTGAGTGTGTGTGAGTGTGTGCGAGTGTGTGTGCGAGTGTGTGCGAGTGTGTGTGCGAGAGTGTGCGAGTGTGTGCAAATGTGCCCGAGTGTGCGCGAGTGTGCACAAGTGAGTGGGCGCGAGTGTGCACGAGTGAGTGGGTGTGAGTGTGTGCGCGAGTGTGTGCGTGTGAGTGTGTGCGAGTGTGTGTGCGAGTGTGTGTGCATGTGAATGTGTGCGAGTGTGTGCAAGTGTGTGTGAGTGTGTGCGAGTGTGTGTGTGCGAGTGTGTGTGAGTATGTGCGAGTGTGTGCGAGTGTGTGCGAGTGTGTGTACGAGTGTGTGTGTGCGATTGTGTATAAGTGTGTGCGAGTGTGTGTGTGAGTGTGTGTGCGAGTGTGTGTGTGCGAGTTTGGTCGATTGTGTGTGAGTGTGAGTGAGTGTGTACGAGTGTGTGTGAGTGAGTGCGAGTGTGTGTGTGAGTGTGTGCGAGTGTGTGTGAATGTGTGCGATTGTGTGTAGGGCTGTATGTGCGAGTGTGTGCGAGTGTGTATGTGTGTGTGCGAGTGTGTGCAAGTGTGTGCGAACATGTGCGAGTGTGTGTGCGTGCGAGTGTGTGCGTGCGAGTGTGTGCGACTGTATGTGTGTGAGTGTGTGCAAGTCTGTACGAGTGTGTGTGCGAGTGTGTGCCAGTGTGTGCGTACGAGTGTGTGCAAGTGAGTGCGAGTGTGTGTGAGCGAGTGTATGCGAGTGTGTGCGAGTCTGTGTGTGTGAGTGTGTGCAAGTGTGTGCGAGCGAGTGAGTGCAAGTGTGTGCCAGTGTGTGCGTACGAGTGTGTGCAAGTGAGTGCGAGTGTGTGCGTGTGAGTGTGTGCGAGTGTGTGCGAGTGTGTGTGTGTGAGTGTGTGCAACTGTGTGCGAGCGAGTGAGTGCGAGTGTGTGCCAGTGTGTGTGTACTAGTGTGTGTAAGTGAGTGCGAGTGTGTGCAAATGTGTGCGAAAGTGTGCGAGTGTGGGCGTGCGAGTGTGTGCGAGTGTGCGCAAGTGTGTGTGAGTGTGTGCGAGTGTGCGCGAGTGTGTGCGTGTGAGTCAGTGTGTGTGTGAGTGTGAGTGTGTGCTTGCGAGTGTGTGCTAGTGTGCATGAGTGTGTGAGTGTGTGCGAGGGTGCGCGAGTGTGTGCATGTGAGTAAGTGAGTGTGTGTGTGAGTGTGTGCGAGTGTGTGTTAGTGTGTACGACTGTGTGTGCGAGTGTGTGCATGTGTGCGCGAGTGTATATGAGTGTATGTGCGAGTGTGTGTGCGAGTGTGTACGAGTGTGTGTGCGAGTGTGTTTGAGTGTATGCAAGTGTGTGCGTGTGTGTGTGTGAGTGCGTATGAGTTTGCGCGAGTGTGTGTGCGTGTGTGTGCGAGTGTGTGTGATTGTGTGCGAGTGTGAGTGAGCTTGTAGGACTGTATGTGCGTGTGTTTGCGATTGTGTGCGAGTGTGTTCGAGTGTGTGAGTGTGTGCGAGTGTGTGTGCGAGTGTGTGCGAGTGTGTGTGCGAGAGTGTGCGAGTGTGTGCGAGTGTGCGCGAGTGAGTGGGTGTGAGTGTGTGCGAGTGTGTGTGCGAGTGTGTGCGAGTGTGTGTGCGTGCGAGTGTGTGCGTGCGAGTGTGTGCGACTGTGTGTGTTGTGAGTGTGTGCAAGTGTGTACGAGTGAGTGTGCGAGTGTGTGCCAGTGTGTGCGTACGAGTGTGTGCAAGTGAGTGCGAGTGTGTGCGAGCGGGTGTATGCGAGTGTGTGCGAGTCTGTGTGTGTGAATGTGTGCAAGTGTGTGCGAGCGAGTGAGTGCGAGTGTGTGCCAGTGTGTGCGTGTGAGTAAGTGAGTGTGTGTGTGAGTGTGTGCGAGTGTGTGTGTGTGAGTGTGTACGACTGTGTGTGCGAGTGTGTGCGCGTGTGTGCGAGTGTATATGAGTGTATGTGCGAGTGGGTGTGCGAGTGTGTGCGAGTGTGTGTGCGAGTGTGTGTGCAAGTGTGTTTGAGTGTGTGCAAGTGTGTGCGAGTGTGTGTGCGAGAGCGTACGTGTGTGTGCGAGTGTGTGTGCGAGTGTGTGTGATTGTGTGCGAGTGTGAGTGAGCTTGTAGGACTGTATGTGCGAGTGTTTGCGAGTGTGTGCGAGTGTGTTCAAGTGTGTGAGTGTGTGTGAGTGTGTGCGAGTGTGTGTGCGAGTGTGTGCGAGTTGTGTGCAAGCGAGTGAGTGCGAGTGTGTGCGTACGAGTGTGTGCAAGTGAGTGCGAGTGTGTGCGAATCTGTGCGAGTTTGTGCGTGTGAGTGTGCGCGAGTGTGTGCGAGTGTGCTCGAGTGACTGGGTGTGAGTGTGTGCGAGTGTGTGTGAGTGTGTGCGAGTGAGTGTGTGCGAGTGTGTATGAGTGAGTGTGTGTGAGTGTCTGCGTGTGTGCGAGTTTGTGTGCGAGTGTGTGCGAGTGAGTGTGTGCAAATGTGTGCGAGTGTGTGCGAGTGTATGCGTGCGAGTGTGTGTGTGTGAGTGTGTGCGAGTGTGTGTGTGTGCGTGTGTGCGAGTGTGCGAGTGTGTGTGAGTGTATGTGCGAGTTTGTGCAAGTGAGTGTGAGTGAGTGCGAGTGTGTGCGAATGTGTGCGAGTGTGTGTGCAATTGTGTATGGTGTGTGCGAATGTGTGTGTGATTGTGTGCGAGTGTGTGCGTGTGAGTGCGTGCGAGTGAGTGCGAGTGTGTGTAAATGTGTGCGAGAGTGTGCAAGTGTGGGCGTGCGAGTGTGTGCGAGTGTGTGTGAGTGAGTGTGAGTGAGTGCGAGTGTGTGCAAATGTGTTTGAGAGTGTGCCAGTGTGGACGTGCGAGTGTATGCGAGTGTGTGTGAGTGTGTGCGAGTATGCGCGAGGGTCTGAGTGTGAGTGAGTGTGAGTGTGAGTGTGTGCTTGTGAGTGTGTGTTAGTGTGCGTGAGTGTGTGAGTGTGTGCGAGTGTGCATGAGTGTGTGCGTGTGAGTGAGTGTGTGTGTGAGTGTGTGCGAGTGTTTGCGAGTGTGTGTGTGTACGACTGTATGTGCGAGTGTGTGTGCGAATGTGTATGAGTGTATGTGCGAGTGTGTGTGCGAGTGTGTGTGCGAGTGTGTGCGAGTGTGTGTGAGTGTGTGCGAGTGTGTGTAGGAGTGTGTGCGAGTGTGTGTGATTGTGTGTGTGAGTGTGTAGAACTGCATGTGCGAGTGTGTGCGAGTCTGTTCGAGTGTGTGTGTGTGCGAGTGTGTGTTTGCGAGTGTGTGTGTGCGAGTGTGTGTGTGATTGTGTATGAGTGCGAGTGTGTGTGTGAGTGTGTGCAAGTGTGTCAAAGTGTGTATGAGTGTGTGTGTGTGCGAGTGTGTGCGAGTGTGTGCAAGAGTGAGTGTGTGCGAGTTTGTGTCAAAGTGTGTGCGAGTGTGTGCGAGTGTGTGCGAGTGTGTGTGTGCGATTGTGTATGAGTGAGTGTGTGCGAGAGTGTGTGAAAGTGTGTGCGAGTGTGTGTGAGTGTGCACGGGTGTGAACGTGCGAGTGCATGCGAGTGAGTGCGAGTGTGTGCAAATGTGTGCGAGCGTGTGCGAGTGTGTGCGAGTGTGTGTGAGTGTGCACGAGTGTGTGTGTGAGTGAGTGTGTGTGAGTCTGTGCGAGTGGGTGCTTGCGAGTGTGTGCTAGTGTGCACGAGTGTGTGAGTGTGTGCGAGGGTGCGCGAGTGTGTGCATGTGAGTAAGTGAGTGTGTGTGAGTGTGTGCGAGTGTGTGTTAGTGTGTACGACTGTGTGTGCGAGTGTGTGCATGTGTGTGCGAGTGTATATGAGTGTATGTGCGAGTGTGTGTGCGAGTGTGTACGAGTGTGTGTGCGAGTGTGTGTGCGAGTGTGTTTGAGTGTGTGCAAGTGTGTGCGAGTGTGTGTGCGAGTGCGTATGAGTTTGCGCGAGTGTGTGTGCGTGTGTGTGCGAGTGTGTGTGATTGTGTGCGAGTGTGAGTGAGCTTGTAGGACTGTATGTGCGAGTGTTTGCGATTGTGTGCGAGTGTGTTCGAGTGTGTGCGAGTGTGTGTGCGAGTGTGTGCGAGTGTGTGTGCGAGAGTGTGCGAGTGTGTGCGAGTGTGTACGAGTGAGTGGGTGTGAGTGTGTGCGAGTGTGTGTGCGAGTGTGTGCGTGTGAGTGTGTGCGAGTGTGTGTGCGTGCGAGTGTGTGCGTGCGAGTGTGTGCGACTGTGTGTGTGTGAGTGTGTGCAAGTGTGTACGAGTGTGTGTGCGAGTGTGTGCCAGTGTGTGCGTACGAGTGTGTGCAAGTGAGTGCGAGTGTGTGCGAGCGGGTGTATGCGAGTGTGTGCGAGTCTGTGTGTGTGAATGTGTGCAAGTGTGTGCAAGCGAGTGAGTGCGAGTGTGTGCCAGTGTGTGCGTGTGAGTAAGTGAGTGTGTGTGTGAGTGTGTGCGAGTGTGTGTGTGTGAGTGTGTACGACTGTGTGTGCGAGCGTGTGCGCGTGTGTGCGAGTGTATATGAGTGGGTGTGCGAGTGTGTGCGAGTGTGTGTGCGAGTGTGTGTGCAAGTGTGTTTGAGTGTGTGCAAGTGTGTGCGAGTGTGTGTGCGAGAGCGTACGTGTGTGTGCGAGTGTGTGTGCGAGTGTGTGTGATTGTGTGCGAGTGTGAGTGAGCTTGTAGGACTGTATATGCGAGTGTTTGCGAGTGTGTGCGAGTGTGTTTGAGTGTGTGAGTGTGTGTGAGTGTGTGCGAGTGTGTGTGCGAGTGTGTGCGAGTGTGTGTGCGAGAGTGTGCGAGTGTGTGCAAATGTGCCCGAGTGTGCGCGAGTGTGCACAAGTGAGTGGGCGCGAGTGTGCACGAGTGAGTGGGTGTGAGTGTGTGCGCGAGTGTGTGCGTGTGAGTGTGTGCGAGTGTGTGTGCGAGTGTGTGTGCATGTGAATGTGTGCGAGTGTGTGCAAGTGTGTGCGAGTGTGTGCGAGTGTGTGTACGAGTGTGTGTGTGCGATTGTGTATAAGTGTGTGCGAGTGTGTGTGTGAGTGTGTGTGCGAGTGTGTGTGTGCGAGTTTGGTCGATTGTGTGTGAGTGTGAGTGAGTGTGTACGAGTGTGTGTGAGTGAGTGCGAGTGTGTGTGTGAGTGTGTGCGAGTGTGTGTGAATGTGTGCGATTGTGTGTAGGGCTGTATGTGCGAGTGTGTGCGAGTGTGTATGTGTGTGTGCGAGTGTGTGCAAGTGTGTGCGAACATGTGCGAGTGTGTGTGCGTGCGAGTGTGTGCGTGCGAGTGTGTGCGACTGTGTGTGTGTGAGTGTGTGCAAGTCTGTACGAGTGTGTGTGCGAGTGTGTGCCAGTGTGTGCGTACGAGTGTGTGCAAGTGAGTGCGAGTGTGTGTGAGCGAGTGTATGCGAGTGTGTGCGAGTCTGTGTGTGTGAGTGTGTGCAAGTGTGTGCGAGCGAGTGAGTGCAAGTGTGTGCCAGTGTGTGCGTACGAGTGTGTGCAAGTGAGTGCGAGTGTGTGCGTGTGAGTGTGTGCGAGTGTGTGCGAGTGTGTGTGTGTGAGTGTGTGCAACTGTGTGCGAGCGAGTGAGTGCGAGTGTGTGCCAGTGTGTGTGTACTAGTGTGTGTAAGTGAGTGCGAGTGTGTGCAAATGTGTGCGAAAGTGTGCGAGTGTGGGCGTGCGAGTGTGTGCGAGTGTGCGCAAGTGTGTGTGAGTGTGTGCGAGTGTGCGCGAGTGTGTGCGTGTGAGTCAGTGTCTGTGTGAGTGTGAGTGTGTGCTTGCGAGTGTGTGCTAGTGTGCATGAGTGTGTGAGTGTGTGCGAGTGTGCGCGAGTGTGTGCGTGTTAGTGAGTGAGTGTGTGTGAGTGTGTGCGAGTGTGTGTGTGAATGTGTGCGATTGTGTGTAGGGCTGTATGTGCGAGTGTGTGCGAGTGTGTATGAGTGTGTGTGCGAGTGTGTGCAAGTGTGTGTGTGAGTGTGTGTGCGAGTGTGCTTGCGAGTGTGTGCGAGTGTGTGCGAGTGTGTGTGAGTGTGTGCGAGTGTGTGTGCGAGTGTGTTCGAATGTGTGTGCAAATGTGCCCGAGTGTGCACGAGTTAGTGGGTGCTAGTGTGTGCGAGTGTGTATGAGCGAGTGTGTGTGAGTGTGTGTGTGTGTGTGAGTTTGTGTGCGAGTGAGTGTGTGCGAGTGTGTGTGCGAGTGTGTGCGAGTGTGTGCGAGTGTGTGAGTGTGTAGGACTGTATGTGCGAGTGTGTATGAGTGTGTGTGTGCAAGTGTGTGCGAGTCAGTGTGTGTGAGTGTGTGTGCGAGTGTGTGTGCGAGTGTGTGCAAGTGTGTTTGTGCGAGTGTGTATGAGTGTGTGTGAGCGAGTGTGTGCAAGTGTGTGTGATTGTGTGTGAGTGTGTGTATGAGTTAGTGTGTGCGAGTGTGTGTGCGAGAGTGTGTTTGTGCGAGTGTGTGCGAGTGTGCGTGTGAGTGTGTGTGTGCGAGTGTGTGCGCGCGAGTGTGTGAGTGTGTGTGCGAATTGTGTGTGCGTGTGAGTGTGTGCGAGTGTGTATGAGTGTATGTGCGAGTGTGTGCCAGTGTGTGCGAGTGTGTGTGTGCGAGTGTGTGCAAGAGTGTGCGAGTGAGTGTGTGCGAGTGTGTGCGAGTGAGTGTGTGCGAGTGTGTGCGAGAGTGTGCGAGTGTGTGTGTGCGAGTGTGTGTGCAATTGTGTATGAGTGTGTGCGAGTGTGTGTGAGTTTGTGCAAGTGTGTGCGTGTGTGCATGCGAGTGCCTGCGAGTGAGTGCGAGTGTGTGCGAGTGTGGATATGCGAGTGTGTGTGCGATTGTGTATGAGTGTGTGCGAGTGTGTGTGAGTTTGTGTGACTGTGTGCGTGTGTGTGTGCGAGTGTGTGCTAGTGTGCATGAGTGTGAGTGTGTGCGAGTGTGCCTGAGTAAGTGTGTGTGAGTGTGTGCGAGTGTTTCCGAGTGTGTGTGTGAGTGAGTAGTACTGTGTGTGCGAGTGTGTGCGAGTGTGTGTGCGAGCGTGTGTGTGCGAGTGTGTTCGAGTGTGTGCAATTGTGTGCGAGTGTGTGTGTGCGAGTGCGAGTCCGTATGAGTGAGTGTGTGAATGTGTGCGAGTGTGTGCCAGTGTGTGTGTGCGAGTGTGTGTACGAGTGTGTGCGAGTGTGTGCGTGCGAGTGTGTGCGAGTGTGTATGATTGTATGTGCGAATGTGTGTGTGAGTGTGTGCAAGTGTGTGAGTGAGTGTGTATGCGAGTGTGCTTGCGAGTGTGTGCGAGTGTGTGCGAGTGTGTGTGAGTGTGTGCAAGTGTGTGTGCGAGTGTGTGCGAGTGTGTGTGCAAATGTGCCCGAGTGTGCACGAGTGTGCACGAGTGAGTGGGTGCGAGTGTGTGAGTGTGTGCGAGCTTGTGCGAATGTGTGAGTGTTTGTGCAAGTGTGTGTGCATGTGTGTGTGTGAGTGTGTGCGAGTGTTTATGAGTGTGCGTGCGAGTGTTTGCAAGTGTGTGTGAGTGTGTGCGAGTGTGTGTGTGCGAGTGTGTGTGAGTGTGTGCGAATGTGTGCGAGTTTGTGCGTGTGAGTGTGCGCGAGTGTGTGCGTGCGAGTGTGTGCGAGTGTGCTCGAGTGACTAGGTGTGAGTGTGTGCGTGTGTGTGTGTGCGAGTGTGTGCGAGTGTATGCGTGCGAGTGTGTGCGTGTGAGTGTGTGCGAGTGTGTGTGTGTGTGCGTGTGTGCGAGTGTGTGTGAGTGTATGTGCAAGTGTGTGCAAGTGAGTGTGAGTGAGTGCGAGTGTGTGCGAATGTGTGCGAGTGTGTGTGCGAGTGTGTGTGCGATTGTGTATGGTGTGTGCGAGTGTGTGTGTGAGTGTGTGCGAGTGTGTGCGTGTGAGTGCGTGCGAGTGAGTGCGAGTGTGTGCAAATGTGTGCGAGAGTGTGCAAGTGTGGGAGTGCGAGTGTATGCCAGTTTGTGTGAGTGTGTGCGAGTATGCGAGTGTGTGTGAGTGTATGTGCGAGTGTGTCCAAGTGTGTGCAAGTGAGTGTGAGTGAGTGCGAGTGTGTGCGAATGTGTGCGAGTGTGTGTGTGCGAGTGTGTGTGTGATTGTGTATGGTGTGTGTGAGTGTGTGCGTGTGAGTGCGTGCGAGTGAGTGCGAGTGTGTGCAAATGTGTGTGAGAGTGTGCAAGTGTGGGCGTGCGAGTGTATGCGAGTGTGTGTGAGTGTGTGCGAGGGTCTGCGTGTGAGTGTGTGTGAGTGTGTGCGAGTGTTTGCGAGTGTGTGTGTGTAGGACTGTGTGTGCGAGTGTGTGTGCGAATGTGTATGAGTGTATGTGCAAGTGTGTGTGCGAGTGTGTGTGCGAGTGTGTGTAGGAGTGTGTGCGAGTGTGTGCGATTGTGTGTGTGAGTGTGTAGGACTGTATGTGCGAGTGTGTGCGAGTCTGTTTGAGTGTGTTTGTGCGAGTGTGTGTGAGTGTGTGTGAGTGTGTGCAAGTGTGTGTGCGAGTGTGTGTGTGCGAGTGTGTTTGATTGTGTGCGAGTGTGTGTGAGTGAGTGTGTGCGAGTGTGTGCGAGTGTGTGTACGAGTGTGTGTGTGCGATTGTGTATAAGTGTGTGCGAGTGTGTGAGTGTGTGTGCGAGTGTGTGCGTGCGAGTGTGTGTGACTGTGTGCGAGTGTGTGCGAGTGTGTGAGTGTGTGCAAGTGTGTGCGAGTTTGTGTGTGCATTTGTGTGCCAGTGTGTGCGTACGAGTGCGTGCAAGTGAGTGCGTGTGTGTGCGAATGTGTGCGAGTGTGTGCGTGCGAGTGTGCATGAGTGTGCACGAGTGTGTGCATGTGAGTGTGTGCGAGTGTGTGCATGCGATTGTGCTCGAGTGAATGGGTGCGAGTGTGTGCGAGTTTGTGTGAGTGTGTGCGAGTGAGTGTGTGCGAATGTGTGCGAGTGAGTGTGTGTGAATGTGTGCGAGTGAGTGTGTGCGAGTGTGTGTGCGAGTGTGTGTGCGAGTGTGTGTGCGAGTGTGTGTGCGAGTGTGTATGCGAGTGTGTGCGTGCGAGTGTGTGTGTGCAAGTGTGTGCGTGCGAGTGTGTGTGCGAATGTGTGTGCGAGTGTGTGCAAGTGTGTGCGAGTCTGTGTGTGAGTGTGTGCAAGTTGTGTGCAAGCGAGTGAGTGCGAGTGTGTGCGTACGAGTGTGTGCAAGAGAGTGCGAGTGTGTGCGAATGTGTGCGAGTTTGTGTGTGAGTGAGTGTGTGCGAGTGTGTGTGCGAGTGTGTGCGAGTGTGTGCGATTGTGTGTGAGTGTGTAGGACTGTATGTGCGAGTGTGTATGAGTGTGTGTGTGTAAGTGTGTGCGAGTCAGTGTGTGTGAGTGTGTGTGTGAGTGTGTGTGCGAGTGTGTGCAAGTGTGTTTGTGCGAGTGTGTATGAGTGTGTGTGAGCGAGTGTGTGCAAGTGTGTGTGATTGTGTGTGAGTGTGTGTATGAGTTAGTGTGTGCGAGTGTGTGTGCGAGTGTGTGCGTGAGTGTGTTTGTGCGAGTGTGTGCGAGTGTGCGTGTGAGTGTGTGTGTGCGAGTGTGTGCGCGCGAGTGTGTGCGAGTGTGTGAGTGTGTGTGCGAATGTGTGTGCGTTTGAGTGTGTTGGAGTGTGTATGAGTGTATGTGCGAGTGTGTGCCAGTGTGTGCGAGTGTGTGTGTGCGAGTGTGTGCAAGTGTGTGCGAGTGTGTGTGCAATTGTGTATGAGTGTGTGCGAGTGTGTGTGAGTTTGTGCAAGTGTGTGCGTGTGTGCATGCGAGTGCCTGCGATTGAGTGCGAGTGTGTGCGAGTGTGGATATGCGAGTGTGTGTGCGATTGTGTATGAGTGTGTGCGAGTGTGTGTGAGTTTGTGCAAGTGTGTGCGTGTGTGCATGCGAGTGCCTGCGAGTGAGTGCGAGTGTGTGCGAGTGTGGATATGCGAGTGTGTGTGCGATTGTGTATGAGTGTGTGCGAGTGTGTGTGAGTTTGTGTGACTGTGTGCGTGTGTGTGTGCGAGTGTGTGCTAGTGTGCACGAGTGTTTGAGTGTGTGCGAGTGTGCCTGAGTAAGTGTGTGTGTGAGTGTGTGCGAGTGTTTCCGAGTGTGTGTGTGAGTGAGTAGGACTGTGTGTGCGAGTGTGTGCGAGTGTGTGTGCGAGCGTGTGTGTGCGAGTGTGTTCGAGTGTGTGCAATTGTGTGCGAGTGTGTGTGTGCGAGTCCGTATGAGTGAGTGTGTGAATGTGTGCGAGTGTGTGCCAGTGTGTGTGTGCGAGTGTGTGTACGAGTGTGTGCGAGTGTGTGCGTGCGAGTGTGTGCGAGTGTGTATGATTGTATGTGCGAGTGTGTGTGTGAGTGTGTGCAAGTGTGTGAGTGAGTGTGTATGCGAGTGTGCTTGCGAGTGTGTGCGAGTGTGTGCGAGTGTGTGCAAGTGTGTGTGCGAGTGTGTGCGAGTGTGTGTGCAAATGTGCCCGAGTGTGCACGAGTGTGCACGAGTGAGTGGGTGCGAGTGTGTGAGTGTGTGCGAGCTTGTGCGAATGTGTGAGTGTTTGTGCAAGTGTGTGTGCATGTGTGTGTGTGAGTGTGTGCGAGTGTTTATGAGTGTGCGTGCGAGTGTTTGCAAGTGTGTGTGAGTGTGTGCGAGTGTGTGTGTGCGAGTGTGTGTGAGTGTGTGCGAATGTGTGCGAGTTTGTGCGTGTGAGTGTGCGCGAGTGTGTGCGTGCGAGTGTGTGCGAGTGTGCTCGAATGACTAGGTGTGAGTGTGTGCGTGTGTGTGTGTGCGAGTGTGTGCGAGTGTATGCGTGCGAGTGTGTGCGTGTGAGTGTGTGCGAGTTTGTGTGTGTGTGCGTGTGTGCGAGTGTGTGTGAGTGTATGTGCAAGTGTGTGCAAGTGAGTGTGAGTGAGTGCGAGTGTGTGCGAATGTGTGCGAGTGTGTGTGCGAGTGTGTGTGCGATTGTGTATGGTGTGTGCGAGTGTGTGTGTGAGTGTGTGCGAGTGTGTGCGTGTGAGTGCGTGCGAGTGAGTGCGAGTGTGTGCAAATGTGTGCGAGAGTGTGCAAGTGTGGGAGAGCGAGTGTATGCCAGTTTGTGTGAGTGTGTGCGAGTATGCGAGTGTGTGTGAGTGTATGTGCGAGTGTGTCCAAGTGTGTGCAAGTGAGTGTGAGTGAGTGCGAGTGTGTGCGAATGTGTGCGAGTGTGTGTGTGCGAGTGTGTGTGTGATTGTGTATGGTGTGTGTGAGTGTGTGCGAGTGAGTGCGTGCGAGTGTGTGCAAATGTGTGTGAGAGTGTGCAAGTGTGGGCGTGCGAGTGTATGCGAGTGTGTGTGAGTGTGTGCGAGGGTCTGCGTGTGAGTGTGTGTGTGAGTGTGTTCGAGTGTTTGCGAGTGTGTGTGTGTAGGACTGTGTGTGCGAGTGTGTGTGCGAATGTGTATGAGTGTATGTGCAAGTGTGTGTGCGAGTGTGTGTGCGAGTGTGTGTAGGAGTGTGTGCGAGTGTGTGCGATTGTGTGTGTGAGTGTGTAGGACTGTATGTGCGATTGTGTGCGAGTCTGTTTGAGTGTGTTTGTGCGAGTGTGTGTGAGTGTGTGTGAGTGTGTGCAAGTGTGTGTGCGAGTGTGTGTGTGCGAGTGTGTTTGATTGTGTGCGAGTGTGTGTGAGTGAGTGTGTGCGAGTGTGTGCGAGTGTGTGTACGAGTGTGTGTGTGCGATTGTGTATAAGTGTGTGCGAGTGTGTGAGTGTGTGTGCGAGTGTGTGCGTGCGAGTGTGTGTGACTGTGTGCGAGTGTGTGCGAGTGTGTGAGTGTGTGCAAGTGTGTGCGAGTTTGTGTGTGCATTTGTGTGCCAGTGTGTGCGTACGAGTGCGTGCAAGTGAGTGCGTGTGTGTGCGAATGTGTGCGAGTGTGTGCGTGCGAGTGTGCGTGAGTGTGCACGAGTGTGTGCATGTGAGTGTGTGCGAGTGTGTGCATGCGATTG
Organism: Phyllobates terribilis; assembly: GCF_046119375.1. Lineage (NCBI taxonomy): Eukaryota > Metazoa > Chordata > Amphibia > Anura > Dendrobatidae > Phyllobates > Phyllobates terribilis. The sequence continues at coordinate 9,999,855 of NW_027362792.1, forward strand.
TGCTCGAGTGAATGGGTGCGAGTGTGTGCGAGTTTGTGTGAGTGTGTGCGAGTGAGTGTGTGCGAATTTGTGCGAGTGAGTGTGTGTGAATGTGTGCGAGTGAGTGTGTGCGAGTGTGTGTGCGAGTGTGTGTGCGAGTGTGTGTG